>NC_045803.1:6152754-11766147 GCF_009873245.2 Balaenoptera musculus
AGGGCAGGGATGGAACGAGGGCCAGCTCACTCTTTTATGGATCTGAGCGTTAGGAGCCGAGGTGGGGAGAGGCCATGAAGGGCAGCCATCCCCGCTCCCTGGTTTCCTTCCTTGGGTGCTGGGTCAGTTTCCATCCCACTCCTCACCTCTGAAGCAAGGCCATATCTTTCCATCCTAGATGCTCCGTGGAACCTCAGCATCAACCTGTGCTTCAGAAATGTCACAGGTAGGAAAGGACCGCTCTTCTCCAGGGCTGGGTCCAGCTCCTGGGACCACCTCCAAGCAGAGAGGGTGGGATTAGGGCTTGAATGCCATCACGTATGGGAAGAGCAAGGATAAAAATCACCACCCTCCCCCCCCCCCCCCCAGGCACTAGTCCACACACAGGTTCAATACACATATACACATACACACACATACATATATACATGCACATACACACATATATACATGCACATACACACATATATACATGCACATACACACATATCCAATCCACATCTCTACACATACACACAGACACATACAGAAATGCACATACACACATGCACATGCAATACACACACACACATGCACCTACACACGCATGGACATACACACACAGGCCACACACACATACGCACTCACGCACTCTGGTCAAAGCCCCATTTCGCTTCACCACGGTTTCTGCTCTGTGGCTTTCCTCCACAGAAGCCTCCTGAGGCCATTTCCTGGTGCCTTCCACTGCATCAGCTTCCCAAGGCTTGAGGCTCTCTGTGCTCTTTCCACCACGCAGCCCGGGCACGTCCCACTGAGGACACTGAGCCTCCCTGAAGATACGAGGCCCGGACACGTGGGGTCAAGCTCCTTCGGGTGGAGGGTCCAGCCTGGGAAGCCACACCGAAGCAGCTAGCGGGCCAGGGGAGGGAGAAGGAGAGGCCAACTAGATCCTGGGAGGGCGGGAGGGATGAGGCTTCGGCGTCCGCGCACTCTCGCTGCACTTTCCCCCAAAGCCCTCAAGGCTCTGCAGAACAGGGCCTCGGCTCTTCTCATCTCGGAGAGCCCGGCGCTGCGGCTGCTGTGTGTGGCTGACAGCAACCCCCCCGCACGGCTGGGCTGGTTCCGGGCGTCCCCAGGCCTGAACGCCACCTGCATCTCCAGCACCAAGATCCTGGAGCTGCCAGGCTTAGGCGCTGCAGAAGGAGAATTCACCTGCCGAGCTCAGAACCCTCTGGGCTCCCAGCAAGTTTCCGTCAGCCTTGCTGTGCAGAATGAGTTGCAGGACAGGTGCCAGGGTAGGCAGCCTGGGCAGGTGTTTGGAGTGTGGGAGGGAGCTGGGGGCTGGGGACAGAACTTCACCCCTCTCTGCCCTCCCCAGAAAGCCCGTCTTGCCGCAGCCGCGTGACTGAGGCTCAGCGGGGCTCCTGGCCCCTGGTCTCCACCCTGATCAGAGGGGCCCTCATGGGGGCTGGCTTCCTCCTCGCCTATGGCCTCACCTGGTTCTACTACACCAGGTGAGCAGACCCGTTCCTCTCCAGGGAAGTCGGGTAAATGGCCCTCGAGTTCCCGGTGGGGCTGAGCTGGCCCATCCTGCCTGGAGCCAGAGTTAAATTGTCCGACTCTCTGACCTGAGACAGTGTTGGTCTGCAGGTGTGGAGGCCACGAGGGGGGCAGGGCTGAGCCTCCCTCCTTCTCAAGACGGGATTCACGTGAGGATGCGGAGCCCAGAAGACAGCCGTGGGGCCATCACTGTCAGCTTCTCCCCGGAAACGCTCGACTCAAACCCTCATTTGCAACCACGAGCTTTTAATTTGCGTGATGACATGAAGAGTCAATACCGTTGAAAGGAGACTTTTATTACTTACACCTTCCACGAGTAGGTGGCACGGCACGCTGGGCAGGACAAAGGGGAAGCACCTGGTTTTGCTCAAGAAGCAGGAGCAGGTGCGGAGAAGCCTTTATTGGGGTTTCCATGGGAAAGGCAGGGCTGCGCAGGGAAATTTCTTTAGGATCTGCTCATTTGAATAATTCTGGTGGGCTTTGGGTGGCAGGGGTGATCTGTAGTAGTCTGTTACCTGTTCGTGAGTGACTTCGGGTAAGGGAATAGTGCTTGGCGAGTGAGGGGTAGCTAAAGGGGTGGTTGGGGATTATGGGGTAGCGATTGATTGGTTTGCATTTTAAAGGTGAGGTCCTGGAACAGCCCTTTTCTGTCTCTAACAGTTGCGAGGCGGTGTCCTTTTCAGGCCAGCAAGCTTTTTAAGATGTCAAAACGTCATAAGATACAGAAAATAAACCATGGTTATTGATGACGCACCCTCACTGCCTGCCCCATTGTTTCTGAAGCGCCACTCCCCATCTGCTACCCTGCTTGTGCCGTGGGTCGTCCTTCAGCCCTCTCCTCCACCCGGCTCCTCTCTCTGCATCGCCAGCCCTGCAAAGGGCTTCTCTCATGACCCAGAAGTTACCTGCTTAACACCTGAGTTTCTGGTCTCCAAAACTTCCCTATTAGTGGGGACATCCACACACAGTAGAATCAGGAACACTGATTTTCTTTCTTGGTTTCAAGTTGCTTACCTCATAATAGTTAGTGTAAAATATCACAACATTTCATTATTTGAACGTATTATTAAGTAACATAATAATAGAAAAATCATTCTTACCTTTTAGTTTTCCTGTGAGAGTTTTCAGCAAAATGATCTCTTAATCTACCATTATTTTTGAGTGATCTGTTACAAATAAGGCTTCTTCTTCTTCTTCTTTTTTTTTTTTTTTTGGCCATGTGGCATATGGGATATTAGTTCCCCAACCAGGGATTGAACCCACGCCCCCTGCAGTGGAAGCTCAGAGTCTTAACCACTGGACCGCCAGGGAAATCCCAACAGTCCCCAAATGAGATAAAAAGGAAATTAAAAGAAGAAGAAATATTTATTCATTGTTTGGCTCTCCCTTTTCTGTCCCGATGGATACGTGTGCCAATCTTTGTACTTTCTCTCAGTATTATGTTTTTCAGATTATGCATGTTTTTACATGTATCAATAATTCATTTTGGTTTTGCTATAGTTTTTGTCTTTAAAATTGTATTTTACTTGTGACTATTTCTCCAGTTATGTATCGACTGTAAAATATGATGACATTGCATTTGTTTCCAAACTTTGGCTTTTTCAAAATAACTTTGTTATGAATATTGTGATGAAAATAGGAGGACTAGCACCATTTTCCTGGTGAGTATGGGACTGCTTCATCATAAGGTCGGCATATATTTAGTTCTAGCAGGTACCATCAAAGAGTTCTCTTGAGTAGTCAAATGAATTTACATCCCACCATCATATATGAGTGTTCTGATCTGTCTACATCCTTAGCAGCACTTGTATTACTTGCCTGCTCAATATTCAGCATTGCAATCCATTTGTGGCAGTATTTCATTATCTTTTTAAAAAATTTTTAAAAATTTTTATTTTTGCCTGTGTCGGGTCTTAGTTGCAGCATGCGGGATCATCGCTGTTGCATGCGGGATCTTTTGTTGCATCACGTGGGCTCTTCACTGGGGTGCGTGGTGTTCTCTCTAGTTGTAGAGTGCGGGTTTTCTCTTCTCCAGTTGAGGCGCGCGAGCTCAGTAGTTGTGGCGCTTGGGCTTAGTTGCCCTGCGGCACATGGGATCTTAGTTCTCCGACTGAACCCACTTCCCCTGCGTTGCAGGACAGATTCTATTCCACTGGACCACCAGGGAAGTCCCTCATTGCCTTTTTAATTTATTTCCCTTATGTGTGATGATGTTGAGTCATTTGAATGTGTTCTTTTGTGAAATTCCTGTTTTGCTTCTTGCCCATTTAAAAATAAAAATTGGGCAATCTTTTTCTTATTGATTTGAGTTCTTTATTCTGGATGTGAGTCTTTTTTAAAAATTGGAGCGTAGTTGACTTATGTGCTGTTAGTTTGGCTTCATACAGATTTGAGGATTATTTGTTCTAGCCCTGTGCAAGATGCCATGGGTATTTGGATAGGGATGGCATTGAATCTGTAGATTGCTTTGGGTATAATTGATACTTTAACAATATTGATTCTTCCAATCTATGAGCATGGTATATCTTTGACTTCATTGTGTCTTCTTCAATTTCATTCATCAATGTCTTATAGTTTTCAGAGTACGGATCTGTCTCCTCCTTGGTGAAAGTTATTCCTGGGTATTTCATTCTTTTCGATGCAGTTGTACATGGGAATGTTTTTTAAAGTTTTCTTCCTGATAGATATCTTCTTGCATTTCCAGAGCACTAAATACAAGTGTATTTTGTGTAAGTGTCGGGGGCAGCAGGAGAAAATAGTCCTTCATGACAGGAAACAGTTTCAATAGGATACTAGGTATCATGTTGCAAAAACTCACCATTCATTCTCAACATAGAAAGTCTTTTCCTGGATGTCTGTGTCTGATGCCCATGCTGCTGGCGCCAAGAGGCATCTCCCAAATCCTCATTCCATTGTCATGGGGTCTAGAACTTTCAACTGTGCTTCCTCTCTCCTCCACAAGAGGGAGCCTCCTCATTCAAGTTACTTCATCATCCACTATCATTTTAGTTTCCTCTTCATCTCATCCTCCAAAAGTGGATACATCCAAAGTTATCATTAGTATTTTCATGTCATGTGAATACCACCTCAATAAAAATATAATTATTAATTTGTTTTTTTTAGGTATATGTATGATATACACACTCCTTTCACTGATACGAAGTCTGTAACTTTTCTCGAATGTAAAAATAGTTGTTTCATTTCCCCAATTCAATCGTTTGGGTTATTTTTACTTTTTTAAAAAAAATTAATTAATTAATTAATTAATTATGGCTGTGTTGGGTCTTCGTTTCTGTGCGAGGGCTTTCTCTAGTTGCGGCAAGTGGGGGCCACTCTTCATCGCAGTGCGCGGGCCTCTCACTATCGCGGCCTCTCTTGTTGTGGAGCACAGGCTCCAGACGTGCAGGCTCAGCAGCTGTGGCTCACGGGCCCAGTTGCTCCGTGGCATGTGGGATCTTCCCAGACCAGGGCTCGAACCCGTGTCCCCTGCGTTGGCAGGCAGATTCTCAATCACTGCGCCACCAGGGAAGCCCTATTTTACTTTTATTAGGGTGGGCATTGTGCCCCTGAGGTGGGCCAGCTTGGCCTCTTCCCTAGCCTCAGGGGCCAGCTTTCCTTGCCCAAGGTATGGGGAAATTTCCTCTTCTGCATTTCTGTCTCTACCTTGTGGCTTCTGGCTGCAGCTTCTTCCCATCTCATCCACCCCAATTGTTTCTGACTCCCAACATCCAGGACAGAGTATGTGGGGTGAGTGGAACGAGGCTGTCCCCAGGCAACATCTGAAATTTCAATCTTGAGAGCTGCTTCTACTGTCAGTGGTACGAAGGCCAGAGGATTCCTGACTATATATCCTGGTGAACATGGGAAATATTTTTTCTATGGTCACTATCTGATAAAAAACATAATGTTAGCTCTATCTAGGAGCCATATGTGTTATTTAAAGTTTTCTAAATGCCATATTAAGAAAAAGTTTTAAAGGTGAAGTTAATTTTTGTAATATATTTTTTTTTAACGAATATATCAAAACTCTGTTGTCTCATAGAGAACAGACTTGTGGTTGCAAAGGGGGAAGGTGAGAAGGGGAGGGATGGATTGGGAGTTTCGGATTAGCAGATGCAAACTATCATATATAGAATGGATAAATAACAAATTCTACTGTATAGCTCAGGGAACTATATACAATATCCTGTGATCAACCATAGTGGAGAAGAATATGAAAAAGAACATATATATGTATAACTGAATCACTTTGCTGTACAACAGAAATTGACACAACATTCTAAATCAACTATACTTCCATAAAATAAATTAAAAACTCTATTTCATCAATCTGTAATCATTATGAAATTATCAATGTGGTAGTGTGATATTGCGATTCATAAAATGAAACATATATAGTCTTCTTCCCTGTTTTGGCACAGAACTTAGAAAACTCTTGGCATTTCCTAAGTGCTGAGAGCAGTAAAAGTGTCTTTTGTCAATTTAATGAGGCAACTTTTGGAAAATAGCTAAAGATGGGGACTGGTTGCCCAAGGATCCAACCATGTGACTAAAGGGATGGAACTCTCATTTCTGCCCCCCCCACCCCGAAACCTCCGGAAAGGGGAGAGGAGCTGAAGGTTGGATCAATAACCAATGGCCAATGATCCAATCAATCATGCTTATGTAATGAAGCCTCCATTAGAAACCCAAAAGTGTGGAAGATCAAAAGAACTCCAAGTTGGTGAACAGGTGGAGGTGGTGGTAGAGTGACAGGTCTGGAGAGGGCATGGAATCTCTGTGCCCTGATCCATGCCTTGCCCTATACCTCTCTTCCATTCAGTTGTTCCTAAGTTGTATTCCTTTATAATAATAAACCAGTAATCTCTGAAGTGAAGTGTTTCTCTGAGTCTGTGAGCTGCTCTAGCAGATTTATTGAACTTGAGGAGAGAGTCTTGGGAACCTCTATCTGTAGCCAGCAGATCAGACGTACAGGTAACAACCTGGAGTTGAAATTGGCATCTGAAGGTGGGAGGGAGGGGCAGTCTTTAAGGACTGAACTCTTAACCTGTGGGATCTGATGCTATTTACAGGTAGACACTGTCGGAATTGAGTTGGATTGAATTGAATTCTAGAGCACCCTGCTGGTGTCTGAGAATTGCTTGTTGGTGGTGTGGGTGAAATTACAGACACATTGGAATTGGCCTCAGAATACCAAAATAGTTTACATTCATTTCCTTGTACTAAGTCTGGAACTCCAGTGTGTATTTAGCCCTTATAGCAGCACTTCGTGTAGCCCCTTACAGCACCCATCCTTATAACCATCTTTCAAGCAGTCGATTGCCACATGTGGGGTTTGGCTGCCATTGGTCATGGCTGCTCTAGAACATGCATCCAAGGAGTGGAATTTCTGGGCCCTGATGCAAGCACATCATCAGTTACTTGGATGATGCCGATTTCCTCTCAAATGCTTGGACCAATTTATATTTCACACATTCCCTAATACTTGGTGTTTGCAGGTACTTTAATAGGTGCCAACTTGGAGCACGTATAGTAATAGCCTATTATTGTCTTAATGTGTGCGCTTTCCTGATTGCAGTGAGGTGCAGCAGCTTTCCATTCATTGATGGCCTTGTTGAATGTTGTCCTCTCTGAGGCCCCTGCTCAATTGTGCCCATTTTTCTGTATTTCCTTTTCCTTATGTATTCATAGAAATTCTTATATCCTGGATACTGACACTTTGATGGTTATATGTGTTGTAAGTATCTGCTCCCACCTGACGGCTGATGGTTCGGCACTTCCTGTGGTGTCTTTTATGAACAGTTCTTCATTTTCATCCAGTTCGAGTTTTCAATGTCTCTCTTTTATAGATGGTGCTATTTCTGTCTTGTTCAGGAATCTTTCCCTACCACCAGTTCATGGACACCTCCTGCTAGATTGTCTTCTAACAGCTCTATTGTTTTGTCTCTCCAAAACAATAGGTCTTCAGAGCATCTGCACTTGATTTTGTGCCTGGTATGAGCTAGGGGTGCAATTTCATTTGACTGTTTCAGATCCCTTATTGCCCACAAAGTTGGTGAAAAGGCTATCTCTTTGTCACTTCTTTGTATCACCTTCTCTGTCACACAGGATGCTTCCTGTGGTTGAGGTTTATTTCCAGCTTCCCTCTCCTGTTCCATCGGTCTACCGGCCTATCCCTCTTTCTATACATAAGTTATCTTCTAGGACGTTGTACTACTTATTGATATCTTGCAGAGCCGTGCCTCACACATTGTTCTTCTTCATGGTAACCTTGGCTATCCTTGAAATGTCTACTTCATTATAAATTTTACAATGGAGTTATCGAATTCCACAAAAAATCCCCTTGGCGTTTTGGTGACGTATTGTTTTCATTCCTCAGATGAACTTGCGTAGAATGCATATTTATACTCTGTTGTTCCACACCTATAATGTGGCATATTTTTGCATTTATTTCCATCTTTAATGTCCTTCAAGACCGATTTATAATTTCCTCCGCTGAGGTCATGCACATTATACTTTTGTTATATTCCTTTCTAAATGTCAGGTATATCCTGATTTTTGATGCTATTGTCAATGGCCTGTCACATAAAATCCCAGTTATTTATTACTGTGATATGGGAATGCAATTGATTTTTAAAATTTGCAATTTGTCTCTTGTAATTGTGCTCTCATTTATTTTTTTTAAATGTATTTATTTATTATTTTCTTTTTGGCTGCGTTGGGTCTTTGTTGCTGCGCGCGGGCTTTCTCTAGTTGCAGCGAGCAGGGGCTACTCTTCATTGCGGTGCGCGGGCTTCTCATTGCGGTGGCTTCTCTTGTTGCAGAGCACGGGCTCTAGGCGCACAGGCTCAGTAGTTGTGGCTCGCAGGCTCTAGAGCGCAGGCTCAGTAGCTGTGGCGCATGGGCTTAGTAGCTCCGTGGCATGTGGGATCTTCCCAGACCAGGGCTCGAACCCGTGTCCCCTGCATTGGCAGGTGGATTCTTAAGCACTGCACCACCAGGGAAGCCCTGTGCTCTCTTATTAAGCCCCCAAATGTGTGTGTATATACTTCTGGATTTTTCTGTATACATAAACCTTTATGAAGAGAAACCTCTTTGGTTTATTTTTCCTTTCAATTGTTATACCTTTTACCTATATTTATTGCCTTCCTAGGGTAGAACCTATGCTGCTGCATTAACTATGATGTTTCTGAAGACACCCTTTATCTTTTTAGAGAACTTCTCTTTTACTTCCAGTTGACTGTGAGTTTTATCATAAGGGCATTTGAAATCACCCCATTTTTTTTTTTTCATCTCTTGAGAGTTTATCAGTCCAGGGCCAATAGTGAACACAAAAGCCACACTATGTATTTCGGCAGAGGGGATTTAACATAAGTAATTCATTAAGCAGGTGTTTAAAGGCCAGTGGAGCCTTTCAACTAGGGAACACTGCCTGGTAGCCTTGGACCACTCTAATCTAAGGACCCAACTTGAGATTTAAAAATCTTTTATATATTTTTTTTTCTTTGAGATATAGATATAACATTATGTTAGTTTCAGGTGTACAACACAATGATTTGATACATGTATATATTGCAAAATGATCACCAAATATACCTAGTTAACATTCATCACTACATATAGCTAAACACTTTTTCTTGTGATGAGAATTTTTAAGATCTAGTCTTTTAGCAACTTTCAAATATACAGTACAGTATTCTTAACTATACTATTATAGTTAATAGTATTATTAAGTCTAGTCACCATGATGTACATTACATCCCCATGATTGATTTATTTTATACCGGAAGTTTGTACCTTTCGACCACTTTTGCCCATTTTGCTCATGACCCAACTCGCCACCTCTGGGAACCACAAATCAGTTCTCTGTATCCATGAGTTTATTTGATTTTTGATTTTTTTTAAGATTCCACATGTACATGAGATGATATGGTATTTGTCTTTCTCTGTCTAACTTATTTCACTTAGCATAATGCCCTCATGTCCCACCCATGTGTTGCAAAAGCAGGATTTCCTTCTCTTTTATAGCTGAAGAATACTCCATGGTGTACACATAGCACATTTTCTTTATTCATTCACCCACCGATGGACATGTAAGTTCTTTCCATGTCTTAGCTATTGTAAATAATGCTTCCATGAACATGGGGGTGCATATATCTTTTCAAATTGTTGTTTCCATGTTTTTAAAGATAAGTACTCAAAAGCGAAAGTGCTTGATGGTTCTATTTTTAGTTTTGAGGAACCTTCATACTGTTCTCCACAGTGGCTGCACCAATTCACATTCCCACCAACAGTGTACAAGGATTCCCGTTATTCCACATCCTCACCAACACTTGTTTCTTGTTCTTCGATAATCCCAGCTTGAGATTTGCTAGACCACCACCTGCTGTGAATTTGTGCAGCACAAGCCTGTGGAACCTGGCCCTCATTGCTTTGTTCAGCAATGTTCCCTGCAACAGGTGAGGAGTGAGGGGATAGAGCTCATCACCTCTTGTTCACCTGGATCCAGCAGCAGGGCCAGTCCTAGGTTCTGTGGAGCCTGACATTTATACAAATGTTGAGATCCCCCCTTAGAACAAAAAATGTCACTGAATACAATACAAACGTGGCACCCAAGTACAAAATGGGACACCCATGTCACCTGTTTGGCCCTAAAGTGCTTTTAGGAACTGAGAACAAAGACCAAATCTTATAGCAAAAGATGCTCCCATATGTCCTATGGGATCAGAAAATTCCAGGTGTTCTAGGAGCTGTGAGTCAGGAACTGTGGGTGAAGACCAAATATACATATTTCTTAAAGGTCACATATCGTAGGCACACATCTTAGTTTCTTTTCAAATAAGAAAACATATTTCATCAATCATAAAAGCTAAAATGCTCCAAACCAAAAGATAAGTCAATTCAGAAAAATTACAGACTACTTTTCTTAATAGTAAGGCACACCTGTGTGTCACACCTGTGTTACACCTGTTCCCCACACTTTTGGGCTGATTCTTTATAGGAGAATTATCTTGTATATTAATAAATATTAATACTAATAATATTATTAATTATAAGCATGTTATATATAAAATAGAATGGAAAGAAGAGACATTATTTCCACTGGCACAATTGATGGAAATTTCTTTTTATTTTTATAGTTTAAGAAACTAAAAAATAGATGTATTTCTATATAAATGTAAAAGAAAGTTTCTTTCAATCCCACAGCTTGTTACTGGAGTGTCTAAAATGTTTACCATCATTGTCAAATTTGGGAAACCTTTATGAAATGTCTTCTCTAGAGAGCAGTAAGTTTACAGGTTATTTCCACATGTGGCTTGAGCCCTTCTTGGGGGTTTTTTAAAAAGGCAGTGCAGAGTGAGGGGTCCTGAATTATGCTTCTCTGTGTGGTCTAGCCTTTCGGGGTGCCCATTGAATGGGGCAAGGGTCTCCCTTTACCCACCCCTCCCCGCCCTGTTTTTCGTGGGCCTGTGCTCCACGGCTGGTCCCACAAGACCCTTAGATCCATGAAGACCAACACCCCCGTTTGCCATGTTTTGAAAACCCTTCAGAGTAAAGGAGCTTTTAATGCTCAGCTTTCCTTCCTGGGTTCCACCTTATACTGTGTTTGGGTCTGGAAACTTCCTTCCTGCCCGAACGTGAATGGTTTTGAGAAAATTTTCAATATTCTTTTCCAGAATGTTCAGTGTTTCTCAGCCGCAGGGTGGGTCCCGCCGGATGAGCAGGGCTAGACCCCGTTTCTCTTTTCTGGTTGCACTGGCCCCCTCGGCGATCCCACTGTGGACGTGAACATCGTTTGGAAGGTGATCATTTCAGAGCCACATGCGGTGAAACGTCTCCGACACTGGGGGCCTCAGGATCTTCCCCTGCAGCGTAGGGCGGGGGGAGAGGGTGGGACAGCGTGACTTCTCGGTCCCCACCTCACCCCTACGTCCTGTGGCGTCCAAGTTCCCCTTCTGTGCTGGGCCAAAGCTGTCTCTCTGTCACCCACTGGCTTCCGGTTGGGGCTTCCCCGGTCGCTCCCCACATTCGCGGCGCCTCCTTCCCTGACGGAGGCACTTGCACCCGGGCTCTGCGCTGGCGGACGCGGACATGGTGGCCCTGCTCCTGCTGCCCCTGCTGTTGCTGCCCCTGCTGTGGGGGGGTGAGTGGGCCGAGGGGGGAGGGGCGGCAAGGGTGGGGGAGGGGCTGCAGCTGCAGCGGAGCCTCTGTGTCCCCCAGGGTCCCTGCAGGACGACCAAGGGTACGAGCTCCGAGTGCAGGAATCAGTGACGGTGCAGGCGTGCCTGGGCGTCCACGTGCCCTTCTCCTTCTCCTACCCTCGGAGGTCGTGGCCCTTCTCTGGTGAACCTGTCATCTATTGGTTCCGGGAAGGGGACAACATACACCGCAGTGATCCTGTGGCCACAAACAACCCAGGGGGACAAGTGAAGCCAGAGACCCAGGGCCGATTCCACCTCCTCCGGGACCCCAGGAAAAAGAACTGGTCCCTGAACATCAGAGATGCCAGGATGAGCGACACAGGAGTTTACTTCTTCCGAGTGGAGGCAGACGATGTGAAATACAGTTACAGAGATAAGAAGCTGAATTTGCAGGTGACAGGTATGGCAGGGGCCCAGGAGAGGACCCTGGGACGTGGAGACTCCCGTATTAGAACAGGAACAGGACACAGGACCCCTGCCTGCTCCAGGTCTCGGGGTTTAGGGGTTCAGAAGAGACACAGGACCTGGGGTGAGCTGTGGCTCTGAGGCACTGGTCCCTCTCAGGGTCACACTCTGGGCCCCCATGCCCCTGGGGCCCAGGCACCTCCCTCTGTCCTCCTCAGCCCCAACAGAGAAACCTGACATCCGTTTTCTGGAGGCTCTGGAGTCCGGCCGCCCCACAAACCTGACCTGCCGCCTGTCTCTAGTCTGTGATGGGGGAAGAGCTTTCTCATTCTCCTGGGCGGGGGATGCCCTTGACGCCGTGGACCCAGAGACCCTCCACTCCTCGGTGCTGACCTTCACCCCGAGGCGCCAGGACCATGGCACCAACCTCACCTGTCGTGTGGAACTCCAAGGAGATCAAGTGACCATGGAGAGAACCATCCGGCTCAATGTCTCCTGTGAGTTTGGAGGGGGGCTGGGTCCCTGAGGGCATCGGCTGTGTGTGTGTGTGTGTGTGTGTGTGTGTGTGTGTGTGTGTAGAGGGCAGGGATGGAACGAGGGCCAGCTCACTCTTTTATGGATCTGAGCGTTAGGAGCTGAGGTGGGGAGAGGCCATGAAGGGCAGCCATCCCCGCTCCCTGGTTTCCTTCCTTGGGTGCTGGGTCAGTTTCCATCCCACTCCTCACCTCTGAAGCAAGGCCATATCTTTCCATCCTAGATGCTCCGTGGAACCTCAGCGTCAACCTGTGCTTCAGAAATGTCACAGGTAGGAAAGGACCGCTCTTCTCCAGGGCTGGGTCCAGCTCCTGGGACCACCTCCAAGCAGAGAGGGTGGGATTAGGGCTTGAATGCCATCACGTATGGGAAGAGCAAGGATAAAAATCACCACCCTCCCTCCCCCACCTCCCAGGCACTAGTCCACACACAGGTTCAATACACATATACACATACACACACATACATATATACATGCACATACACACATATATACATGCACATACACACATATATACATGCACATACACACATATCCAATCCACATCTCTACACATACACACAGACACATACAGAAATGCACATACACACATGCACATGCAATACACACACACACATGCACCTACACACGCATGGACATACACACACAGGCCACACACACATACGCACTCACGCACTCTGGTCAAAGCCCATTTCGCTTCACCACGGTTCTGCTCTGTGGCTTTCCTCCACAGAAGCCTCCTGAGGCCCATTTCCTGGTGCCTTCACTGCATCAGCTTCCCAAGGCTTGAGGCTCTCTGTGCTCTTTCCACCAAGCAGCCCGGGCACGTCCCACTGAGACACTGAGCCTCCCCTGAAGATACGAGGCCCGGACACGTTGGGTCAAGCTCCTTCGGGTGTGAGGGTCCAGCCTGGGAAGCCACACCGAAGCAAGCTAGCGGGCCAGGGGAGGAGAAGGAGAGGCCAACTAGATCCTGGGAGGGCGGGAGGGATGAGACCTCGGCGTCCGCGAGCTCTCGCTGCACTTTCCCCCAAAGCCCTCAAGGCTCTGCAGAACAGGGCCTCGGCTCTTCTCATCTCGGAGAGCCCGGCGCTGCGGCTGCTGTGTGTGGCTGACAGCAACCCCCCCGCACGGCTGGGCTGGTTCCGGGCGTCCCCAGCCCTGAATGCCACCCGCATCTCCAGCACCAAGATCCTGGAGCTGCCAGGCTTAGGCGCTGCAGAAGGAGAATTCACCTGCCGAGCTCAGAACCCTCTGGGCTCTCAAAATACCTCTGTGAGCCTCTCCGTGGTCTGTGAGTGTGGGGACCCCTGGGGGCAGGACACTTGGGCCCAGGTGAGGGGAGAGGCACCGCTGACCCTTCTCCTTCCTCTGGACAGACCCCCCGCAGCTGCTGGGACCCTCCTGCTCCCTGGAGGATGAGGGTCTGCATTGCAGCTGCTCCTGCCGAGCCCAGCCGGTCCCCTCCCTGCGCTGGCGGCTGGGGGAGGGGCTGCTGGAGGGGAATTTCAGCAACGCCTCCTTCAAGGTCACCTCCAGCTCAGCTGGGCCCTGGGCCAACAGCTCCCTGAGCCTCAGCGAGGGGCTCAGCTCTGGCCTCAGACTCAGCTGCGAGGCCCAGAACGTCCACGGGGCCCAGAGCGCCACTGTCCTGCTGCTTCCAGGTCAGGGGGCCTGTTGGGGACAGAGGCTTAGGGGGAAAGGAGTTAAGGTCCTAGAAGACGATGCCTGGTGGGAGCGGGGCTGGGGCCTGGACGGAAGGCGGTTGCTCGGGCAGGCTTCTCCATCTCAGACCTGAAGGGCTTCTCCAGCAAGTTCCGCAAGGAGGTGGGAAGGCAAGAGACTGACTCCCGGGAGTGAGCTCATCTCACAGCCCTCTCCTCTGCAGGGAAACCGGCATCCCTGACCGGAGTGCTTGGTGGGGCCCTTGCAGGTGCTGGTGCCATGGTCCTGCTGTCACTGTGCTTGTGCCTTATCTTCTTTTGCATGTAAGCCTGTGTTCTTGGGGAGGCATACAGGGAGATGTGTGGTAGGCAGTCCAGAGAAAGGTCACTTAATCCCAGAAAGGCAGAGCTGAGTAGACTAGATCCAGAGGGGGTCTTTTTTTTTTGCAGGGGGTGGGGAATGGGTAACAGCCTTCGTGAGATAGAATTCCCATACATTTAAGGTGTACAATTCATTGGCTTTTAGTCTATTCAGAGTTGTGTGTCCATCACCGTGATTTTGATAGAACTTTTTCATTAGCCCATGAAATGAAACCAAAAGGAAACCCACACCCCTTGTCATCCCATCCGATCCGTCCCCTGCCCTAGACAACCACTAATCTGTTTTCAGTCCCTCTATTCTGGACATTTCATATAAGTGGAATCATAAAATACGTGGTCCCTTGTGACTGACTTCTTTCGCTTAGCGTGATGTTTTCAAGGTTCGTGCACGTTCTGGCATGTGTCAGTACTTCGTTCCTTTTTATTTCCAAATAATGTTCCCTTGTATGAATGGAGCACATTTCTACTCATCCGTTCATCCACTGATGGACATTTGGGTTGTTTCCACTTTTTGGTTATCATTTGCCAATAATAATAACATTCATGTGCAAGTTTTCATGTGTAAGTGGGGTGTTTAGTGATGGAAATTCAGTCTTGGCCAAGGTCCTGGTCATCCAAGAGGTTGAAGCACTCACTTGCACGTCAGAAAGGCCTCCGAGTCCGGTTCCAGGGTCCGGATGCCTCAGTTGTCTTACCAGGGAGTGGGGACAGCCTGCTTACCTTTGCCCGAGCCGTCCTGGCTGCAGTTTCTTCTCTTCTCTTACATTGTTTTCTTAGAGTGAAAGCCCGCAGAAAGCAGGCAGCCAGGAGACCAGAGGGCGTGGATGGTGAAGACCCCGTCATGGGTACCGTCGCCTGGGTGAGTGACGTGGGCGTCTTCTCCTGCAGTGGGAGCCCTGGGCATGTCCACTCGGTGGCCAGACTGAGCTCCTCAGTATTTCCTGCTCCTCCCTGGTCTTCACTATCAATGTGTATCTCTTCACAGTGACACCTACCTGTACTGGGGTGTCATCTGTCTGTGTGCCGAGAATTATCTTTATTCTCTCAGTAGGTGCAGCAGTGAGTGAAATGTAATGACTTATTTGATTGATTTTATATTCTTCCAATTTGCTAAGCTCTCCTGTTAGTTCTAATAATTTGTATATAGACTTTTTTTTTTTTTTTGGCCACGTCGTGTGGCATGACATGCAGGATCTTAGTTCCCTGACCAGGGATCGAACCCGTGCCCCCTGCAGTGGAAGGGCAGAGTCTTAACCACTGGACTGCCAGGGAAGTCCCAACATAGAAGTATTTTTAATGGATTTTTGCAATCTAAGAAATATTACAGGTTGGTCTTGGGTGCCACTCAGAATCTTTGAGGATTTCAAATTCAATGATCATATTATCTGCAAAATAATAACAGCTTATTTCTTCCCTTTGATCCTAACTAAGCATTTCCTTCTTTTTTCTTGTCTTAATATCCTGGCTAAGATTCCAAACCCGAATAGAAGTGGTGATCATGGGTATCCTATATTACTCCTGGCTTTGAAGGAAAGGCACCCACTATTCCATTTAAGTTTAACCAATCCATTTAAGTTGGTTTTTGCTGTAGGTTTTTGTTTTGTTTTTTAGTGTAGATAACCTAAACTTCATCAGGGTAAGGAAGTTCTTTTCTATCACTAAATAACTTTAAGTTTTTATCATACATCTCAGTTGAACTTTTCAGATACATCTAGTAATATGATTTTCCCCCCAATCTGTTACCAATGGTGAGTGAAACAGTTAAAGATTTTTGTAACATGAAACTATTCTAGCATTCCTGAGAAAAGACCAAATTGTTCAGTGTGTGTGTGGGTTTTTTTGTTTGTTTTTTTTGTTTTTTTTACACCCTAGTAGATTCAGTTTGCTAATCTTTTGTTGAGCACTTTTGCACATATATGCAAGAGTAAAATGGACCTCTTGTATTCCTTTCTCTCCGTGTTGTTTGCTTGAGTATCAAGATAATATTGAGGAATTGGAAAATATTCCCATTTTTTCTATTATCTGAGAGTGTGTAAAACTGAAATGACCCGTTTCTTGAATGATTAATGTGTCGCTCGTATAACCACCTGCGCCTCCTCTTGTCTTTATGTGCAGTTTTCCTAATTCAGTCATTTTATATGTCCGTTAGTGAGCTTTTCTTTCCCTAAAAATTTGTTCATTTAACCTAAGCTTTATAATTTTTTGACAAAAGGTTATGGGTAGTAGTCTCTTAATTGCATACTGTTTAATTAGGATTACTTCCCCTTTTACATTCCTGACATCAGTTTTTTGTGACTTTTTTTTTTTTTGGCCGCTTGGTGCGGCCTGGGGGATCTTAGTTCCCCAACCAGGGATCAAATCTGCAGCTCCTACATTGGGAGCACAGAGTCTTAACCACTGGACTGCCAGGGAAGTCCCTCTTTTTTTTTTTTTCCTAGACAATTCTTGGTAATCGTTTGCCTATTTTTTATTATTAGTTTTAAAAAAACAGCTTTGGGGATTGTTGATTTCTCACTGTATCTTTGTTTTCCATTTTATTTATTTTTATTCTTATTTCCTTAGCACCTCCCTTTGACTTGCTTTGGTTTATTCCAATGTTCTTTCACTATGTTTTTAAGCTGGATACTTAGCTTATTAATATATAGCACACTTCTTTCATTATAAAAGTATTTTTGGATAAATTTCTCTCAGAATACGACTTTAATTTCATTCCACACATTTTGAAATGTGTTATTTTAAGATCATTCAGTTCTAAATATTGCTAAAACCCTATTGTGATTTCTTTCTGGAATCTTAAATTATTGGGGATTTAAAAAAAATTCCAAATGTATGGGGATTTTAAAACATCTTTCCATCCTTAAATTCTAACTAAATTGAGTTTTTTCTCAGAGTGCATGGTTTTTATGATACCTATTTTTTAAATTTGTTGAGACTTGATCTGTGGCCTGGTATGTGATGAATGTTTGTAAATATTTCCTATATGCTTCAGAAAAAAATATATTTCCTATTTCATAAGTTCCAGGTAAGATGAGTAGGCCAGTGTGTTAACTGTATTGTTCAAATCCAAATCCATATCTTTCCTAATAGGTCTTCCTGACCTATCAATATTTGAAATCTTACATTATGATAGTTTACTTGTCAATTTTTCCCTGGAGTTCTATCAAATATATTTCTTATAATTGATGTATTTTTAAATTAAAACTGTATATTTTAGAAGTATTGTATCTTAGTGAATTGAACATTTTATCACACTTAATCACATGTAGTGATCGTCTTTGTGCCTACTGATACTTTTTGTTTTAAAGTCTATTTGGTTAGATCTTAAAACAGATAACACCAATTTGTCATTGGTCAGTTTGAAAGGATTTCTCCATCGTTTCCTCTCCCCGCCCCCCTCCAACATTTTATTTATGCTTTGGCAGTGATTCTTTTAAATAGTATATAACCAGGTTTTAAAAAATCCAATTTGACATCCTCTGTTGGGTTCACTCTATTTGTATTTATTGTGGTTATTGATACATGTGGATTTCTTTGTACTATTTTACCTCTTTCTTCTGTTTGGTTCCATTTTTTTTCAATATTTCATTTTCTCCTTTCTTATTTAAAAATTTAATATCTCTGTCTTACACCTAACAAAAAGAACTCGAGTGCTTTTATATCTATTGGTTTCCCCTCTGTCCACCTTCTACTGTAATGTTGGTTATTTTTCTAGATCTCCAGTTTTCATTCTGGGTAATTATGAACACACTTAACATTTTTCCATTCTCTGGTCTTTAAAAAATATATATACAGGTACACATTTTCCTGAGGTATTTGAGCACCTTTGTATCCTATATTTCTTGCGTGTGGTTTCTTAGTTTTTTTTTTTTTTTTTTTTTTTTGTTTCTTAGTTTTGTTATTTTTATTTGAATTCTTTTTATTTGAATTCTTCCTCCCAACATGTTCTCATTTGGGTTTTCCTGTATTAAGACTTGTGTCTGAAAATATTTTTATGCCCCTACAGTTGAATTTCATTTGGCAGGATATTAATTCCAGGATCAAGGTGATTTCGCTTCAATGCTTTGAACACTTTATTCATTGTTTCTTGTACCCAGTATCGCTGTTAGAAATCTTAGGTCTCGCACATTGGTAGGTAATCCACTCATTCTCCCTGGAAAGGTTTATACGTTTCTCCGTGGTTTTGATATTCTTAAGAATACTCTGTTTGGATGTGGGCTTTTCCTTGTCTGTTTTCTTGTGTTTTGGGGGTCCTTTGAGCTGAAGTGGTTCATTTTTTCTTTAATTCTGGCAATTTTATCTCCACTATTTTTGTCCAACTATTTCTTCTTCTTTTAATTTCCTTTTTACCTCATTTGGGGACTGTTGGGATTTCCCTGGCGGTCCAGTGGTTAAGACTCCATGCTTCCAATGCAGGGGCGGAGGGTTGGATCCCTGGTTGGGGAACTAAGATCCCACATGCCATGTGGCGTGGCCAAAAAAAAGCATATCATTTGGGGACTATTATAATCTGAGTTGAGATTTTCTATTTCTGTCCTCTATCTATTGTAACTTTTCTTTTCTTTTCTTTTTTTTTAAAAAATATTTATTTTGGCTGTGCCAGGTTCTAGTTGCAGCACGCATGCGGGATCTAGTTCCCCGAAGAGGGATTGAACCCTGGCCCCCTTAATTGGGAGCACGGAGTCTTACCTACTGGACCACCAGGGAAGTCCCAACTATTCTTTTCATATGTTGTGTTCTTCATCCTTCCCTACTTCCTTCTAGGGGAGACGTCAAAGGCCCTTCCAGCTCACTGACGTGCCTTCAGTTGTATTCATTCTGTTCTTCATTCCGCCATTGGGTTCTTCCTATTCTATTTTTCAGACATAATATTTCCACTTTTTACAGAACTGCATACACATTTCCTTCTCACATAATTTACGTGATTACATGACTTCTTGTTTTACATTTTATGTACATAATTTCTGATGTATATAATTTCCTTTTTTTCCTCGCAGTTTTGAGATATATTTGACATACAGCACTGTATAAGTTTAAGGTGTACAGAATAATGATTTGACTCACATACATCATGAAATGATTAGCACAGTACGTTTAGCAGACATCCATCATCTCATATAGATACAAAATTAAAGAAATAGAAAAAATTTTTCCTTGTGATGAGAACTCAGGATTTACTCACTTAATAACTTTCATATATAACATAGAGCAGTGTCAATTATAATCATCCTGTTGTACATTACATTTCTAGTACTTATTTATCTTATAACTGGAAGTTTGTACCTTTTGACCACTGTCATCCAATTCCCCCTCCCCCAGTCTCCCACCTCTGATCACCACAAATCTGATCTCTTTTTCTATGAGTTTGCTTGTTTGTTCATTTTTGAAGTATAATTGACCGACAACACTATGTTAGTTCCTGTTACACAACATAGTGATTCAATATTTCTGTATGTTTCAAAATGATCACCATGATGTCTAGTTACAATATGTCACCGTACAAAGATATTGCAGAGTTATTGACTGATGTACCTAATTTCTTATTCTCACTTTCATGATGGTAATATCATCACTCACTTCTCTTAGTGCATTTAGCGTGCTTAGTTTAAACCCTTGATCAAAGTGTTCTAATGCTTGTGCTTTGGAGGTACAGGAAGTTCCCAGGTTCCGTTGGTTTGTTTTCCTTCCGGGACATTTACACTCCACAGGTGTCCAGTCCTGTGAGCTGGGAGGGCATATTCCCCTGGAGATGTTAGTTACTCTGTCTGGAGTATTGATTGGGTGAAGGTGAAGGGCAGATGATAGTCTGTGTCAGCTCAAAGGAGCAACGGGGACCAGCCCCAGGGTGGAGCTCCCCCAGGCACCAAAACCACTGCCCATCATTCCCACTTCCTGTCCCCGCAAGAAAGCAGCTTAAGTCACCCCTTTGCCTTCTGACCCTCAGAGAGAAGGAGCTTTGGGCAGGGACTCTTCAGGGATTTTGATCCACTAGACTCTGGAGTTTGGAAAGGAGAAAATGATGACAAAAATCCCAAAGGCCAGTGAGGCTCCACCTCTGCTTTCCTTCTCTTCACTCCAGGGAAACTACGGTGCTTATCCAGCACTTACCTCTGGGCACCTGCATATCACTGCCCTGTCCATGCTCTCTGAATTCTGCAGGCAATGATTGTCCCAAGGCAAGAGTAGAAGAGAGAAAGGAGCAGAATTCAAGCACATTTGAGGGGAAACATCCTCTCATCAACAAGGCAGATTCCCCAGCCCTGGGCTGCAGCACATCACCTCCCCGACCCCATTTGTTCACATTAGCCTTTACTTCCCCCCAGGGACTTCGGTGTGATCAACTGATTAATCAAGCAATCGACTAATTGATTTATAAAACTTTGTCATCCTGGAGTTCCATCTGTAGTTCTTCTATTGTTGGATCTTGGTGAATAGAGCCAGTGGCATGTGTGAATTCACTATCTTGACAGGAACCGTGACAGACAGCTTTGTTTTCCCCATTATTTTACTCTCAACCTTTCTGTAACTTTCATACTGTAGGCAGAATAGTAAAGCGATGAGCTTCATAGGCCCTGGAGTTCAACTTACTGTGTTCAAGTCCTCGATCCAACCACTTCCAAGCTGTGTGACCTTGGACAAGTTAGTTAACCTCTCTGTTTCTTTATTTTCTCTTCTGGAAATGAGACCGTGGATATGGTGGTACCTGTTTCATTGGGTTGTTACGAGAAATGCTTAGAAATGTGCCTAGGTCATGGGGAAATTGCTTACAACTGTTACCTAATGTTACTATTCCCCACTCTAATAAGGAACTGCATGAAGGCAGGTATTTGGGGCTGTTTCAGTTCCTCTTATGTCCTCATTTGCAAGAACGGCACCTAACTCATAGCCAGCACTCGGCAAAGAGGTATTGAATGAAAGAATGCACATATCACTTTCTCCTGTTTATTAATCTGAGCTGCATGTTGCCTTATGATGATCAATTTAATCCCTTCTTAATATATGGTAAGGCTATTATTAATGGACGCACATCCTTATTTCTCCCTCTTTGGCTGCAGTAGCGTCAATACACCTAGCTGCTTTGTCATTTCGTTTTACCTTGCTCATGTCTGATATGGGCAGCTCTGTCTGGGTATTCTATTTTTTTTCTGAGGTCATAAAACCATTTGTTCCTAACGTGGAACTCGTTTTTTTTTTTCTTTCTGAGCTACTTTTGAAGGCTAATGTTGCTTTCAACACACTCTTCTATAGCATGATGATGTAGGGTGTGGGCAGACTTGAGAGAGAAAAGGGAATGGCTTACCAGTGTCTGGGTACCATCTTTGCTGGGAGACTTGGGTCCTGCTTTATTTTCATTTTTGTTTTACGGAGCCCAGGCCCAGGATCCAGAATTGCCATCTCTTTTTAAAAATTATTTATTTATTTATTTTTGGCTGTGTTGGGTCTTCGTTGCTGCGTGCGGGCTTTCTCTAGTTGCGGAGAGTGGGGGCTACTCTTCGTTGTGGTGTGTGGGCTTCTCGTTGCGGTGGCTTCTCTTGTTGCGGAGCACGGGCTCTAGGCATGCATGCTTCAGTAGTTGTGGCACGCAGGCTCAGTAGTTACAGCACACGGGCTCAGTAGTTGTGGCGCACGGACTTAGTTGCTCCGTGGCACGTGGGATCTTCCTGGACCAGGGCTTGAAACTGTGTCCCCTGCATCGGCAGGCGGATTCTTAACCACTGCACCACCACGGAAGCCAGAATTGCCATCTCTTTTCTGGTTTCTGCATAAGCTATCTCACAACACACCGCGAAGTTAGAAATTTCCTTTGTTTACTTGTCTCTAATCCAGTGCTCCTAGCAGACTGTAAGCTGCCTGAGGTCAGGGTCCATGTCTGTTTTCTCACACAGTCCATCTGGCCCCTCGCCCAGGACTTGGCATGGGAGACACTGTCAATAACACAGCAGACCTGGGTTTGAGTCCTGGCTCTGCCATTTACCATATGAGTGACCTGGGCAAGTTACTTTACCTCTCCCCACCTCAGTTTCCCTACCTGTAAAATGGGGATAATGAGAGTATCAATCATACTGGGGCTTTTTGTGAAGGTGAAATACGATTCGTAAGCCCTTGATATGGCCTAATCTGTCTTAGTATTACAAAATTGTAAATGAATGAGTGAATATTTGAGTTCATAGGAAACACGTGTGGAATAAGAAGATGAATGGGGCTTCCCTGGTGGCGCAGTGGTTGAGAATCTGCCTGCCAATGCAGGGGACACAGGTTCAAGCCCTGGTCTGGGAAGATCCCACATGCTGCGGAGCAACTAAGCCCGTGTGCCACAACTACTGAGCCTGCGCATCTGGAGCCTGTGCTCCGCAACAAGAGAGGCTGCAAGAGTGAGAGGCCCGCGCACCGCAATGAAGAGTGGCCCCCGCTCTCCGCAACTAGAGAAAGCCCTCGCACAGAAACGAAGACCCAACACAGCCAAAAATAAATAAATAAATTAATTAATTAAAAAAAAAAAGGAAGATGAATGAATAAATGAATAAATGAATGAATAAATGTCCCATCAAGCTGACTTTCCCTTGGAGGGAAAAGTGCCTGCCTTACTCCTTCTCTGACTCCCTTTTCTCCCCTTTACTCAGGGTTCCAGGCAAAAGCCCTGGCCAGACGGCCCCCCAGACCGGACGTCGTCCCCTGCAGAGGATGCCCTGCCTTCAGGGGAGCAACAGGAGCTCCATTACGCCTCCCTCAGCTTTCACGGGATGAAGTCTTGGGAGCCTTTGGACCAGGAGGCCACCAGCACCACCGAGTACTCAGAGATCAAAACGAGCTAATGAGGACTCGCCCAGAGCTTGGTCCTGGCTGGAGGAATCACAGTCTCTGTGGGGAAGAGGAGAAGTCAGGGACTAGTTGATGAAGCCTTTGTGGCAGTGTTAGCATTAACTACTGTGTGAGTGTCCCCAGGTAGAGCAGAAAGAAGACAGGTGATAGGATTAGAGAGACTTGGGCTCAATCAAATGCAGGTTCCAGCACTTCCTAAGGCATCGTTAGCAAGCAATTCACTTCATCTCTCTGTGTCTCAGTGTTCCGTTCTGTAAATCAGAGATCATGTGTCTTACCTCAAAGTCGTGTGAGAATTAAAGAAAGAACACATAAAAATCAACCAACAGAGGTCCCGTCATGTGGCGTGCGCTTAGTGTCTGCTGGTTTCTCTTCCTTGAACAGAAAGGTCCTCCTGGCAAGTTCTCCTGAGGCTGGGGGTGACGAGTGTTGACCTGAAAAAAATCGACGGCCAAACATTTCTCCAGCAAACATGGGTTTATTCCGCATTACCTGAGCATGGCAACTTGGGGTCTGCAACCATTGTGAGCCATGCGCAAGTGCTGACACAGCAAGGGAAGGAGACTGCTTTTACAGAGGGGCAAAGGAAGTTGGGGGCTAGAGTAAACAAAGAGTCCCTGGCTTTTCATTGGCTGAGTCCTTGCCAGGAAAGAAGAGCAGTCTTTCTTCTTCCTGTTGGGCTCTACTATCATCACAGGGGGTGAGAGCTCCCCCTCTGGTCTCCTGACTCTATTAAATTGAGGCTTCATTTTATTTATTTTTTACAACAGGCACAGAGGAAAGGGTGGCAACTTGTTGATGTCATTCTCCTTCCCAGAACTCTTCGAAGCCTCCCCAGGGAGAGATCAGCCCCTCAGCCTGACATTCGGTTCATAATCTTTATCTCCCTGCCTCACTCTTATCTGTCAATTCTTGCAGCACATTTCCTTCACTTCCTGACCTCCAGTCCCTTCCCTATCTCATTTATGGACCCTAAAGGGATCTTCCCAACAGCCAGAGGGCTGACCCTTATTCTCCTGCACAAACCTGTCTGTGGCTTCCTGGTCTTAGTACATTGCAAGCATCTGTCCCAGCATTTAAAGTCCTTCATGGGGACTTCCCTGGTGGCACAGTGGTTAAGAATCCGCCCACCAATGCAGGGGACACAGGTTCGATCCCTGGTCTGGGAAGATCCCACATGCCGCAGAGCAACTAAGCCCATGTGCCACAACTACTGAGCCCGCGCTCTAGAGCCCACGGGCCGCGACTACTGAGCCCGCGTGCCACAACTACTGAAGCCCGTGCGCCTAGAGCCCATGCTCTGCAACAAGAGAAGCCACCGCAATGAGAAGCCCGCGCACCACAACAAAGAGTAGCCCCCGCTCGTCGCAACTAGAGAAAAGCCCACGTGCAGCAACGAAGACCCAACGCAGCCAAAAATAAATAAAATAAAATAAATAAATTTATATATAATAAAGACCAATTACCTTCCAAAGAAGAGCAGTTTGACTGACTTATCAAGTAGCACCATGGAGAGCAGAAGAAAGCAAATACTATCTTGAAATATAATTTTATAACCTATACTCTGTAAAGATAATTCAAAAATGAGGAAGCAATACAATTTAGAACAAATAAATGGGGGGTTCTTTACCTGTAGAATAACAATAGAAGATAGTTTAAAAATTCCTGACAATAGGGATTTCCCCAGAGGTCCAGTGGTTAAGACTCGGCCTTCCAATGCAAGGGGCGTGGATTCGATCCCTGGTCAGGGAACTAAGATCCCACATGCTGTGGGGTGCGACCAAAAACTTAAAAAGATTTCCTGACAATAGCAACAGCTAAGTCCAAAGCTGGGGGCAGGGAGAGGTAAGTGGACTTTACATTTCCTAATATCTGCAGATTATCCAGGAGGAGATAGAGGTTTTCATTTACTTTAATAGGTTAATTAT
Organism: Balaenoptera musculus; assembly: GCF_009873245.2. Classification (NCBI taxonomy): domain Eukaryota; kingdom Metazoa; phylum Chordata; class Mammalia; order Artiodactyla; family Balaenopteridae; genus Balaenoptera; species Balaenoptera musculus. Next base: position 6,178,226 of record NC_045803.1, read on the forward strand.
GCATGCAGGAATTTTATGGTAATGACGACAAGAATAGAATCAGAATGTATGACTTACAAACTAGAAGTCTTTAAAAGTATCCTATAAAAAGCTTAGTAAATCAAAAGAAGACAAGAATGGAGAGATAAAATAATGTGAAATTGGTGGCACATATAGAAAATAAAATGTAACGTGGGGTACCTACATTGACTATATTGGATAAATGCTTCAGTTAAAAACAGAGAGTCAGCTTGGATTCTTATTCCAAGTATATGCTCTTTATAATATATGCATCTAAATTATAAGGATAGAGAAAGTCAAATGTAAAAGCAGACAAAATTAGATACCATGACAACATTAAAAAAGAAAGCCTTCTGAAGCCCCTCTGACTTAGGTGCCCTGCTGGCCTAAGGCTCAGGACCTTGTGCCTGTGGATTGGGGTCCTTGACAGAGTTGGGGTTTTCCTGAACTCAGTACCCAGCTATGATCCAGAACCATGGACAGCGTCAACCTTTCAGCTAGGACCTCCCCGGGGTCTGGCAGGGTGGTTGGAGTGCCCCCTGGGGGCAGATCCCTGACCTGTCTCAATTGCAGAGGAAAGAGGGCTGGGGGAACGGGAGTGGTGACATTCTGTCCCTCAGGACAGAGGTGCTCATCAGGGGACAGCCAACTCCTCCTCAGTCTCCCCTGAAAGCCTCCTCATCCTAGGGAAGAGGGGACTTAGCTTCAGAGACACAATGCATTTCTCACAGTTCCTTGCCCCTCGGGGCTGACTCTACCCTCACCCCCTGCAGAAAATCTTCCCTGTGTCAGATTCCTCCCCTTTCTCCCCTCACTTTCCAGTAGGGTGACAGTTTGCGCTTGTTTTTAATCCCTTTCTCATACTGTCATGGAACTCTGGATGACAGAGAACATAGTTTATGATCATTTTCTATGCCTGGCGCTCTGCCACGTCCTGATTCAGCTCAAATAAAGGAATGAAGTATCAGAAGTCTGGTTTAGCTGATGGGTCACAGAAATAAATTCTAAGTTTTCCTTATTCTCCATGAATGGTAAATATTCAGATTGGGGAAAAGATCTTGTGGCCTCAGTGGACCACAGCATGGAGAGAGTTATCATGAAGTACAGAGGAAGCCAGGCAAGGTCAGGAAAAAGTAGTAGTGGGGTAAGGAGAGGAAGCTTCGACAGATACCATAAAGAGGGGAGACTCTCTGAGGCTGGAGGAATTGTACAGAAGTTAGAACTCATTCTGAAGGTGCGAGTGCAGGGCTCATGGGAAACCTGAGAACGGACCGAGAGCCACATACCAATCCAGTGGCTTTCTGAACTGAAATTGACACCAGAAACCTGCAAACATCACACCCAATTCTGGGTCTGGACCCAGCACCCCAGTTCTCAGTTTCAGCCTCTGACCAGAAGGAGCCCCTTGCAGATGAGTTTGAGGTCAGCCATCCCTTCTTGAAGCTTCTTGTGTGATCAGGCCTGGGCTAAGAGCCAGGATTGAGAAGATTCTGTTTCAGGTAGGTCCTGTGCCCCCCACACTCCCCTGCTCTGAGAGAATTCGAGGAGAGCAGTGAGAGACCACAGTCCATCCATTTTCTGAAGGGGATGGAGATGGACACTTGGGGGAGGCAACATGAGTGGTGAGTGGGATGGAAGGAACCACCTTGACAGGTTATCATCAGACCTGGGATAAGAAGAGCTCAGCCTTCACTTCCCTGGTCATCACTGGGGAGAAGGGGAGCTCCTGAAAGAGGGAGGAGTGGAGGCAGCCCAATCCAGAAAGAGTCTCTGGATGACTGCTGCTTCTGAAGCTGCCCTTGATCTCCAGATAGAAGGAACTGATCTGGTGGTGTCAGGCATCCCAGACTTGCCCCATCCAAGCCCAAGCTGCTGCCACTTCCCTGGCTGCGAGTGTATAGGGGTAAGTGGTCTGCAACACGTGACTCTATGCAGGGTCCTTGGTCTCCACTTCGGGGTACAACTTGGAGAAGCACAAAGGGTAGGAGCTGCAGGTATAAAGATTGGGGACACTGTGTAGGACAAAGTGCTTCTTCATGCTCTGACGTCTCTCATCCTGAAATTTCTAGGTTTACTCTAGAAGAGTCTACATCTTCTGATTTATGGAAGGGGCCAACATAGACCACGATCCTCCTATGCCCACAAACAGACCAGGTCAAAAGCTGCAAGGGAGGATCAAGGACCTTGGGCCTTTTCCATCTCTTTGAGGACCTCCACCTATGACTGCTCTGTGAGCAACAGAGGTGCCAGGATGGGGGCAAGCAGGACACTGGGAGATGGCATGAGGTTCATCCTAGTGTCATACTTTTCTGAGCTCTGGTTCTCTCCGTCCCTCCCCAGTGTTGACCCAGACACCTGACATCTATATCCTGGGGACCCTGGAATCTGGGCACAAGGGAATCCTGAGGGGGTAGGGCACCCAACAACTGGCAAGGGGTGTCTCTGAGTCACCCTCCCCCCATCTTATGGTCGTGAAGATGCAGAAGCTCTGCATCCTTGCACCTTCTCCACCGCAAGATGCTCAGGTGGATTCAGATCCACTTCATGGCGGCTGGTTCTGGGAAGGAGACATCCTCACCTAGATGGGAGGAATCAGGGAGGCTTCTGGGAGGTCCCTGGAGGATGTGAGCCAGAAGATGGGCAAGGAGGGCACTCCTGACAAGGGACCAGCCCAGCAACGCTCGGAGGTGGGACTGAGGACACCAAGTCTCCCCAGGGGTCAGGCAGGAAGTTTCTGAGCCTCACACCTGTCTGGACCAGCAGGGAGGCAACCCTGCAACCCAGAGCCCCCTGGTGGCCAAACTTTAATACGAACAACCAAGTCGGACACCATTTATTGAACGCTTTATCAAATACTCACAACAGTGCTCTTTGCTAGGAGGCTTTGATTCCATTTTCAGTGGAGGAAATGGAAGACCAGAGAGGTTAAGTCACTGACCCAGGCTCACCCAGCTTTGCCTCTAGAATCTGAGGTCTGGGGAGCTCACCCAGCGGCTCCCCACCCATCACACAGAGATTGGGGGTAAGGACTAAATCCACTGTCTTGAGGAGCCCCAGGCAGACCTGGGTGAAAGCCCCTAGTTGGGGCTCCAGCAAGGTGACCTCAGGCTAGTTAGCCTCAGGTTGTAACAGGGAAGAGTCAAATCTGACTACATGTTGGATCTGTTTCTTTTACTTTAACCTTTGCTTTCCGCTGCTTTTGTTCACTAAAAGGATACTATCTATACATAATGGCCTGCCTCGGGGAACCCTGCCCCTCTGCCTGAAGGTTAAACCAAAGTGCCTTTGTTCAGGGAAACATCCGGACCCTGTCCACCTGTGGATGGATACAAGAAAGAAGAAATTAACACATCCCCTCCCCGAGGCTGGCTATTCCAGGTGATATTTACAAAACTTATGGCCTTTTCACCTTACTTCCTCATCTCCTCGCCCTCTCTGTGCAGTAAAAGAAACTGGCAACCAAACCCCATAAGATGCTTATTTTGAGACTTCAGTCCGCCATCTTCTTGGTCTGCCGGCTTTCCGAATAAAGTCGTTTCCTTGCCTCAACACTTCCTCTCCGATTTATTGGCCTGTGGTGCAGGAAGCAGAGCGAGCTTGGACTCAGTAACAAGGCTACAGCCAATGAAATCATGCTGGGGATGAAATGAGACGACCCAGCGCCTGCCCTGTGTACAGCGCTCACACAGAAGCATCACGATTGCTGTAACTGACGTGCCCATCAAGTTACATGGTTTTGCTTATCCTACTACAGGCAAACATGAAACCTCAGGCACACAGTAGGCGCTCAAGAAGGGTTAGGACTATCTGAGCACGCCCAGAACCCCACAGAGGTACAGGCAAGGAGCCCCCTAATTCCCACTCGCTCAGGAATGGAAAGTTGTTTAGTTCTCTCCTCTCTGGGGCCCAGGAGTCCCCCAGACACCCAGGAGACCTCCGCAGCCCCAGGAGCCCAGAGCCCCAGCTTCTGCAGGATCACAGGTAAGGGGTTCCGACCCCTTCCCAACCTCACACCGAAGCCCGGGCTAAGGTAACTCGAGTTCCTTCACAGTGTCATTTACAGGCGGCCCCGCACTCCCACGTCGTCGGATCCCAGCGGAGAACCGGAGTCTCTAGAAGCCGGGGATGGGCTCCGAAGCCGGGGGTCCGGACGGCTGCGGCTCCCGCGGCGACCCGGCGGCCCCTCCTCGTCCAGCCCCCCGCGGCCCTTGCCGATGGCCAGGCGGGGCCGGCCGCGGTTCAGGCCGTCCAGGAGGGCGCAGGCCTGGCAGAGCGCACGGCTGGCCAGCGCCCCGCAGCGGGAGCAGGCGCCGGGCGGCGGGGGCCGCGCGGCCGGGGCCAGCGCCAGGCGCTCGGCCGAGTGCACGAGGTCCAGCACCGCCGACGGCCGCGCCGCCTCCAGCAGCTTGAGCAGCTCGCGCGCGTGGCCGCGGAAGGCCTCGGGCGCGTACACGCACTCCTCGGAGAAGTAGTCCAGGCGGCGGAAGTGCGCGTACAGCACCACCTCCTTCTGCGAGGCCAGCTGCAGCGGGCGGCAGCGCGGCAGGGCGCCCCCCTCGCCCGGAGAGCCCAGGCCCCCGCCCCGCGCCAGCCGGCCCGCGTCGCCCCGCAGGAAGTTCATGAGCACCGTCTCCGCCATGTCGTCGGCGTTGTGTCCTGGGGGAGAGACGCGAGCCGGTGAGGAGGGGGCGCGGGGGCCGGCGGGTCCGCGGGAGGAGACGCCGCGGTACCGCGGGGCGGCCGGGGCGAGGCTGCGGGTGGACCCCGCGAGAAAGGAGAGGGGAACACACCAGGCTCCCGTGGAGCAACTTGGCGTGCCCTCATTTGCCCCCCTCGTATTGCAAACCAGGCTCTGTGCTCGGTGCCCTTTCAGGTAGTGAGTAAAACTGCTTTACGCTACAGATATAATTTCAGTCTTAGTGAAAAGTGTACTTCAGACTGCACAGACATCAAAATGGCATTTGATGGAGATGCTCAAGTGGGCTGTTGACACAAGTGCCTCTGGGAATGCAGATTATGGTATTTAGAAGGACCAGGGAGAAAGTAAGTGCATATTTACAGAACAGTCACCATAAATTTGAAGCTAAATCTCTACTTATTCTGCAACTTGTCATCTTATACTTGAGTCTGTAATAAAACACTGGTCTTAGGGCTTCTCAAGTCGGCCATACTTTTCCTCCTCAGGGTCTTTGCATAAGCTGTTTCCTCTGCTCAGAACCTCTCCCCACCCCCTTTTCGTTCTTCACCTAGTTACCCACTCGGCTTCAGGTCTCCGCTCACTCAGGAAACGCTTCCTTAATCCCCACGTTTCTCCCTTCACTAGGTCCTCCTGTGTCATTTTCCTTAGTGGCACAGGAAATAATTATAATCAGGTTATAATTACGTATGTGAGAAACGGACAGGAGCAGAGACTGTCTTGTGCATCATCATAACGGCAAACATTTATACGTTTACTGTTTCTCAGTGTCTTGTCTAAGTGCTTCATACGTAATTCCCATAATTCATCTAATTCCCAGTAACTCTAGGACCTAGATAGTATTAATATCCCCATTATATAAAAGAGGAAACCAAGGTTAGGTAGTTTGTTCTAGGCTATATAGCTTGCATCTGGCACACAATAAATGGTCAACAATTATTTGTTTAAGTAATGATTGGTACAGAGAAAGTGTTATCAAAGAGAAGCGAATAGAGAAAAGGACACAGTTGCGTTCGGACTATAGATGGCTTCTCATGGGAGATGCCCCTTCATACCCCTCCTTTTGTGACAAGGGACACAAAGAATGTCATTAATAAAGTGCAGAGAACCACAGCCCTAGCCCCTAGAGAGTACCTTATCACCCATTTGCCAGCGTGTGTGTACAAAGATGATGGCAGTGACTCAAAAGCTTACCATGCCCATCCTAAGGACACGCACATACTATGAACCTTAAGTGTGCATGCACACCTCCTCCTCCCTGTTTAGTCTCCAATTAGGATATGCGCAGTCTCCTTTACGACCTCTGGGGCACGCGCCTCAGTGGCCTTACAGTGTCCGCCCATCGTCCGCGCATGCGCCCGTTCCTCCCACCGCGCCCCTCTGTGCCGCGCCTGCGCTCACCCGTCACGACGTGCGTGGCTCCCACGCGGCGCGCCCCTTCCTCTAGCGCCCGGCGGCGCAGCACCCCGCAGAAGGTGCAACAGGAGCGGCTGCGGCCGGAGCCGGCCGTGCTGCGGGCCACGGCGTCCATCGTCCAGCCCCCGAAGAGCTCTGCGTAGGCCACGACGGTGAGCGGGAGCTCCCAGCGCGCTGCCTGCCGCCGCACGGCCGCCAGCGCCGCGTCCCGGTAGCCGCCGATGCCCTCGTCCACGGCCACGAGGTGCAGCGAGATGGCGAGGCGCGGGGCCAGCTCGCGCAGCACGTGCGCCAGCACAGTGGAGTCCTTGCCGCCCGAGGCGCCCACGGCCACCACGGCGCCGGGCGGCAGCAGGCGGCCCGCCACCACCGTGTGCAGCACCTCGGCCTCGAAGGCGGCGCAGAAGCAGGTGCCGCACAGCGCCTGGCCCGAGCGCGGTCGGCGGAGGGCGGCTCGCGCCTTGCGGCAGGACGCGCACTGCGGGGCGGGCATCGCGGGCTCCTGGCGAGGCGGGAGGGGTCGGCTTCTCCTGGATGGGTGGAGAGGGGAGGCGGGTTACACGTGGATTCCGGATTGCGGGGTCGTTGCCTCCTGGCGGGCTGCCTAGATAGTGCTCAGAGTAAACCCATTGTCTGGAACACTTTTCCCCCAGCACTGTGCAGGCCTGGCACCTTCAAGTCTCAGCTTAAGCTTTCGTTCATTCGTTCAACAAATATCCACTCAGTGCCTCCAAAGTGCCCAACTGGTTAGGCACTGGGGACACAGCAGGAAGCAAAACAGGAAAGGTTGCAGGCACTAAGTTCTAGTGGAGGAGCCGACCCGAAATACTTTTCAGATATAAACAGTAATATGAGGGAACTATCCTCTGAGCTGAGGCCAGAAGGAAGAGAAGGAGTTAGGCATTAGATCAAGGTGGTAAGAATTTTCCGGATAGAGTTAATACCAAGTGCAAAGGACCTGAAAGGGCAGGTCCTGTCTGTTCTCTTGGCTGGAAGGTGTGTTGGTGGTTCAAGACTGGAGAGGGTCGGGGGCTTGGAGGTTGGCAGGGTGAGGAGCTTGGACTTTATTCTGAGTGAAATAGGAACCGTTGGATGGTTTTAAGCTGGGTAGTCACAGGATCTAATTTCTATTTTAACAGGATTTCTTGGGCTGCGTGTGAATAGAGGGGTGGAGAGTGGCAAGGACAGACATGGGCAGACCAGTGGGGAGGCTCCTGCAGTGATCCAGGTAAGCAGCAGTGGTAGCTCGGAGCAGAGTGGGGACAGTGGAATTGGAGAGAAGTGGTCAGATTCTGGATCGCTTCCGGAGACAGAGTAGATGGGACTCTGCCAAGTTTTGGGGGACGGCAGTGGATGAAACAGAGGACTCACGGCAACTCCAACTTTTGTTTTGACTTGAGCACTTGTAAGGGTAGCGGGACCATTTAGTAAAGAGGTGGTGGGGGTTAGGGAAGAATGGGGAAATATCGTAAGAGGAGTAAGTTTAGGGCAAAGAATCTGGAATTTCTTTTGGGCATGGTAAGATTTGAGGTCCTTTGCTCTGGAAGTCTTTCCAGAACTCTGGGCTGGGTCTGGCGCCTCCTCTGGGCTTCCACGGCCGTCTGACCCTCACCGAAGGCCAGCCCTGACCACTCTAAGGTTGTAATCGGGACAGAAGAGGGTGCGCTCGCACCGCACCCAGCTTGGGCGGTGGGAACAAGGAGTGAGACCCGGCCGGCAGAGTACAAAGCGGGTCAGCAGGGACACCAGCGGTTTAGGGCACTCCGGGAGACCGGAGGGCCGCCGGGAGACCGGCTTTGGGGGGATCACGGAGGGGAATGCGTGGGAGAAAAATATGGAGACCGTTAACTTCTCCACTGCAGCGCGACCAAGGGCCGAGATCGACCCGCCGAGGCAGGAGGAACTCACCTGAGTAGAACCCGCGCCGGACGGTCCAGGCTCAGAGAAAACGCGGAAGCAGGTAAAATAACTACGACTCCCAGAAGGCTTTGGGTCAACCCGCGAATGACTCCCAGGTGCCCGTGCGGCGGTTCGGCCTGGAGCGCTTACGGCTCTCAGACAAGCTGGGCCTACAACTCCCGGCGATCCTCGCGGTGGAGTCTTTCGCTCCCGCCTACGGCTCCCAGAGTGGCCCATGCCAGTGCGGTTCGATTTCCGAGTGCGCCTGCGCAGGAGCTGGTGAGGTGTGTGATTTGGGTGATGCCCTGCGTTGCGCGGTGTGGTTTATTTCAAAGATGGATGTTTTTCAGATTTTCTGCTCTTGTGGGAGCATGGTAGAGTTTGTGGTGGGGGTGGAGAGGCGTCAGGGCGGGGTACGAAGGGGATAGGGGTGCGAAAGGGAGAGGTAGAGAGGGCGGTGGACCGATTCCAAGGATCGGGATACAGTTTGGGTTCTTGCGCGCGCCCCCACTGACGGGAGAGCGGGTGTGCGCCCCGGCTGAGGACCGCCGCCGTGCGGGCTGGGGGCGTTATGCTTGCGTGGAGCCGAAAGGTAGTGGTTTGCGGTTCTCTACGGGGGTTCAGGGCATAAACGCGGTGAGCAGATATGCGCGCACCTGGGTCAGGGGCCAGTGCTCACGCCTCCTGCCTGGTGGAGTTGAAGGCAGAGGTCGGGATGGAGGGCAGGTGAGACCCGGAAGACGGAGGGTTCCCCGGGGAACAAGTCCTCCCAAACCAAAAAAAGGAGCACCTTCCCAAGAGTCATCCGGAGCCCTGATCCCCAGGTCCAAGCTTTCAGCCCCCTAATTGCCGGCTCTCCTGCATGTTATATTCTGAGATCCTTTTGTCTCTACTCCTATGAAGCCTTTGAGAGGGTAGTGATGGGGGACATTTGGGAGTCTGAACCTATTTGTTGAAGCTTGGTCATTGGGTTCATTCGTTTGTTAATCATTTCCTGAGGCTTTCTGTGTGCCAGGTCCTATTCTCTGGGACACAGGTGTACCAGGCCTGGTTGGGGAGATAAGGATGGCACAGCTTGATGTGGAGGTTCCAGATGTCAGGGGCTGCAGGAGCCCAGAGATAACAGGTGCTGCTAACCAGGGCATGGGGCGTGGGGGGCACTTAATAAGGAGTTAGCATGTGCCAGACACCGGTGCTCTGCACTTCCTTTGCACCATCTCAAGTTCCTCGTGTGTAAAATGGGGGTGATGATCATAGTACCTGCCTCACAGAGTGTGTGTGAAAATAAATGAGTTAACAGCAAAGTGTTTATTGACCAAACCATAAACTTTTATAAAAAATTTTCGCGTCATTCAAGTCTTATAACCAGGCATGGCTGCCTTTTCTGGGGGGCTAGGCCTAAGTTTTCTTTTAAAGCAAGCCGTGAGTTGCGAATTTCAAAATCTCAGGCAACCTACAGATAATCTAAGGCAGTTCTCAGTTGGATGTGAGTTTATCCCCAAGAGAACATTTGGCAATGTGTGGAGACATTTTTGGTTGCCGCGACTGGGGTGCGAGGGGAAGGGTGTGACTGGTGTCAGGCAGGCAGCGCCAGGGATGCTGGTAAACATACTCTGCACAGGATAGCCTCCCACAGCGAAGAATCACCCGGGCCCCGAATAACAGTAGTGCCGAGGCTGAGGGGCCCTGGCTTAAGTGGTATTCTGCTGTGCCTGGTTTTCTACCCCAAAATTAGTATACATTCAGGTGTTGCTGTGTTGGTTTTAGCCCTTCGCTATGAAAGTTTCTTTAAGTATTTAAGCGGATCTCCACACCACTCACATATTGAGTGAGAAGTTAGTTAAAAAAAAAAAAAAAAAAAAGGTTTGTCTTAAACTGGGCTTCAGTGAAAAAAAAGAGGATGTGAAAGCCAGCCTGCCCGCGTGACTTCTGTGCCACTTGGTTAGCTGTGTGACCTTGAGTAGGTGTCTTAACCTTTCTGGGCTTCCTCTGTTCAGGGGATAATAAGAGCAGCTGTTGGAGGAACTAGATGATTTCATACGTGTAAAGCATTCAGGACAGGGCTTGGTGCTTAGGAGGAGCTGTGAAAAGAGTGCAGGGCAGTGTTCTGGTTCCTTATGTCACTCCCCTGGGGCAGCAGTGGTAACACGTCAGCTTAGTTTCTAAGGGGAAAGACTGAGTTGGTGTCCGGGGCTTCTGGAGAGGGCGGATTACTGTCTGCAGCTGCTTGTCGATTACAGGGTAAAGACTGAGTCCCTCAGCCTGGTGTGTGTGACCTGGCACCTGATGACTTCCCAGCCTCATCTCTCACCCCTGCACCTCGGGCAGGTCCCCACCTTTGGTGGAGAAATAACTTTTTCTGCCGGGTGTTTGCACACGCTCTCTCCCCTTCCCGAAGACCTTCCGTCCCTCACTCCTCCTCCCCCGCCACACTGACTCCTGTTCCTCCTCCAGGTAGCCACTTGGATGTACTTCCCCCAGGAAGTGCACAGGATCCCTTCTCCCCTGCCTTGGATTAAAAAGCCACCTCTGGGCTCCCACGCCCCTGGTCCCTTACTTTGTCAGAGGCCCTGTCACCTTGGGCTGTGGCTGTCTCTGTTTCAGCATCTCTTTGGGTTGGCTGCTTTTTCTTTCTTTTTTTTTTTTAAATTTATTAACTTATTTATTTTTGGCTGCGTTGGGTCTTCGTTGCTGCGCGCGGGCTTTCTCTAGTTGCGGCGAGCAGGGGCTACTCTTCGTTGCGGTGCATGGGCTTCTCATTGCGGTGGCTTCTCTTGCTGCAGAGCATGGGCTCTAGGCGCGCGGGCTTCAGTAGTTGTGGCTCGTGGGCTCTAGAGCGCAGGCTCAGTAGTTGTGGCGCACGGGCTTAGTTGCTCCACGGCATGTGGGGTCTTCCCGGACCAGGACTCAAACCCATGTCCCCTGCGTTGGCAGGCGGATTCTTAACCACTGCGCCACCAGGGAAGCCCCAGAAATATGTTTTTAAATATGTTTTGCTGTAGAAAAAATAGGAACAAGCGGAATTTTCTCTAGCACCAAGAGAGTTAAGAAGAAAAAAGATGTTATATGCTATATACACGAGATCTGCATGTAATGAATAGGCTCAGAAAGTGAAAGTAAAAGGGTGGGAAAAGATATACCAGGAAAAGAACTCAAAGAAATCTTTTAGCCACATTAACCACCAACCAAAACAGATTTTGAGTCAGAAAGCACTGTCAGTGATAAAATGTCATCACAGGTGAAAAAGGAACAACCGGGATGATGAAACAGTTCTAAACTGGGATGCACATAACAGCATAGTCCCAGAAGAAATAAAACTAAAGTTAACAGGACGACAGGAAGAAATTGACACATTCCAGAAGCACTGTGACATTTTATTACGTCTCTCAGTAATTAATCAAGTAGACGACAAACAATAAAGCTCTGGAAAATTTGAACAAGACCACTAACCAGCTTGAACTCATGGACAGAAATGGAACCCAGTGATGTGAGCATATAGGTTTTTGCCAGGCACACAGGAACTATGTACAGATGTCTGAGGTGTGGCTGTTCAGAATGGTACCCATTGGGCCACATGTGTCTAGTGAGTATTTGAACTGTGGATAATCTGAATTGAGCTGTGCTGAAAATGTAAATACATACCAGATGAGAAGACTTTATGTGAAAAAAAAATGTGGAATATCTCACTAAAATGTTTTATCTTGATTACATGTTGAAATGGTAATATTTTTTATACATTGGGTTAAGTGTAATATTAAAAATTAATTGTACTTGTTTATTTTTACTCTATAAATGTGGCTAGTAGGAAATTTTAAATTACATCTGTGACCTGTATTATGTTGGATAGCCCTGTTCTGGACTACATGTAAGTCTTAGCAAATAGCAAAGTCACTCTGCTCTACTCCCCAAGTCAAGGGACCTTAACCAAGAAGTTTAATATGTGTACTTACGATCCAGTAAATGAATTTTCCCATTAGTCTCTGTTTTACGATTTAGGAAATGGCTAAGACAATTTTTCATAAGTCTTGAAACTAGCTAAGATGTAAGAAGTCTGAGTGTGTGTGTGTGTGTGTGTGTGTGTGTATATTGTAGTCATCTTAAAACACTTCTGCTTGGGAGACCCCAAAACCATTCTGAAAAGCTTTGTACCACCACCTCACTCATTTTAAGTTGATACCTGAAATTTTTCAACATTAACAAGTGTTTGTTATTGTTACTCACAGGTAGAAACAACACATTTTATAAGGTGACATGAGATGAGGGTAGGCTGTTCATGGGATAAATATTTCGTGACATGACTCAAATAGGTTTTAATTATCTTAGAGAATAACGTGCACCAGTTCTAACCAGTTTACTTGGATATTGCATTCAGTGTAACTTGAAAAATTTGTCCCTGAAAACATCCCAGTTAAATTTTTTAAAAAATTAGCTTCACTAAATTATAAAGCTTTTGGTTGTTCTAAATACAGAACATCCCAACGTGAGCCAAGCTTCACCTTCATCAGAATGAGAAGACTAGAAGTACACGCCACCGCCCAGGGAGTTTTGTGTATATACCCCACTTGGAAGACCTCTACTTTGTTAGATGAAACAGGTTCCATATCCCCAAAGACATTTCTTACCTCCTTGGAGGTCAGGAAGTTGAGGGATTGCCTTAGGGCAAAAAGCACAGTCTGATCTGGGGCATGTATATCTGAGCCTAACAGATGCAGGCAGAAAGATATTTTCTTGACTGAAAAAATGGCTTTCATTCTTAAAGAAGACATGTTTCTAATGTGAGATTTTCTTTGGAAAGAGGGGCTTCTCGATGGTTTGCTTTCCACACCTTCCCTCTTGCCTACAAATGAAAGTATAAGATTATTATTAGACCAGACAGTACCGTGTCAGCTGGAAAATGTGGGTGTACACTTTACTAATTTGAATCATGTACCCTGCATGAACATTGCTGCTAGTTTAAGACATCAGAATTTTTTCCTGAAATCTTACATAACTTTGAGAAAACATAAAATTGATTTTGTCATACCCGGTTTACCTTTCAATGGTAGTGAGATGGAATCTTTTCTGTTTTTTGAGGAAGTAATAAGAACACACCTTTGTGCTTCCACAACTATAGTCACATGATAATACTGCCAAATTCTTTTTTAAAAAATTTTTTTAATTGAAGTAAAGTTGATTTACAGTGTTGTGTCAATCTCTGCTGCACAGCAAAGTGACTCAGTTATACACGTATAGACATTCTTTTTTTATATATTTTTTTCCATTATGGTTTATCATAGGATATTGAATATAGTTCCCTGTGCTATACAGTAGGAGCTTGTTGTTTATGCATCCTATATATGATAGTTTATATCTGCTAATACCATATGGTATCACTTATATGTGGAATCTAAAATGTGACACAAATAAACCTACCTACAAAACAGAAACAGACTCACAGACATACGGAGGACTAGGAGTTTGGGATTAGCAAATTCTTTTTTTTTTTAATCATTGTTTATAATTAAACTTTCATCATCAAGAGCCCCAAATACAGTAGCACTGTGTAGCACTAAATCATAATCCCTATGGATACAATAGAGATTAATTATAAAACCAGGAGTAAGAAAACAATCATGTGAAATCTACGTAACTCTCAGGCTCTAAAAGTGCCTCTCACGTATCCTGTGGAATCCGAGGGGTCATTTTTACTGGGTTTTCCAAGAGACAGACCACACTTTCAATAGCAGCAGGCTTTCCCATCCCAGCATGAGGAGGAGGACATCTGGGAACGTGAGTCTGGCTGTCTGAACTCTGTAACCAACATGATGTGTAACTAACACACTTGCTCTGTTGGTGGCTCCCTGGAAACCCCTGATGCATCCAACTCCTGCATGCAGAATCATGCTCCTGAGAGGACATACCCCACCTGAGACTCTTCGCTCCTCCAAGCTCACTGACCCCCCTGCCTCGGAACGGGAAATGTCACCATCGAGGCTTTGTTGGCACCTCCTGTTCACAGAGCAGCTGGACACTGGCCCGTATGGCATGATTCAGGCGTGGGCCACACCCGCAGCATTCCCAGCGGGGACATAGGGATTGTTATGAGCCCTGCTCTTTTCATCCCAGCAAACACGTCCATAAGTTGCTGCTGGGCCAACTCTACCAGGGTATTTCAGAGACTGGTCTTGGTCCCTGAAGGACAGCACCAAATCGGGCTGAAGTTCCTGAGTTGTTTTTGACTATTGATTACCTTCTGTGTGTGAGCAGGGTGCATTTCCACCATACATGTGGGGTCTAGTTCTTCTCGTTTTACCCAAAGGACGGCTGTCTAATTCTAGATGTGCCACTCAAAAAGCCTGGATGGTATTCTCTGAAACAGCGCTCCTTTGAAACCTGCCTTTCCAGCTGAAAGGCTGGGAGAAACTCTACCTTATGCCTATCCCACAACAGAATCTGCTACCGAGATTGGATTCTTATTTCCTTAATGCTCTTGTTTCCTTAAGTTGGAGGATTGTCTATCCCTGATCACATTCTGTCTTGCCCCCCATTTGAGACTTGGTCCTGAGCCTGCTTCTGTAACGAGATCGTTTTCTAGTTCATCTAAAAGTATACTCGCCAGTTTAGTGATAAGGATATCAGCTTGTATGTAACTTTTCAGTGCCTTTCGATTAGCTCATTGATGCATCTATTCATATTCTTCACCTTTGGCTTCAGAATGATCACGGGGACCAGCATGGACCAACGCAAATCCTACCCGTGTCTGTTCACGGGACCCATTTGCTTCCAGCTGAAAGGTGTCCCCTGGGATGAACCTGGGGAGCAGAACTTCTCCTGATCCCATTTCATTCTCTACCATCTTTCTGCAAGATCCCCACTTTCCACTTCTCTCCAAGTGTAAGTTCAAAACAGGATTTGTCATCCATCAGCTGGGAGCCCTTGAAACACAGGAAAGAAAGGGGAAAAAAACCCCAGGATTTGTTCTTCATGCTACAGCCAGAGGGAAGCCTTCAGGGTCCATGAATCAGTCCCTGTCATCAGTGAGTCTTTGGAAGAGCAGGAAATGAGAACACTCCCCAGTCCTCCTTAGGGACCAGTGCTGACAGCGACCCAGGTCTCAAGGCCAAGAAGTTTCTTTGGGGAAAGAGAGAGAGGTGGGGGGTGGGGGAGAGGGAGGAAGAAGGGGAGGGGAGGGAGGGAGGGAGGGAGGGAGAAACAAAGAGACCAAGGCATTCCTCCCCGCTGGGTCACCCTCCATTGCTGAAGAACATACCACATTGCCTGTAGAGCAGTTTTGCAACCTCAGTACTTGACATCCTTGGTTTTACGGGGTGTGGGTGGGGCCATCTTGTAAACCGTAAGATATTCAGGGGCATCCCCGGCCTCTACTAGCCCACCAGATGCCAGCAGCATCCCCCCCACCGTTTGTGACAATCAAAAATGTCTCTAGACATTGCCAGATGTCCTCTGGGTGGGGACAGAAACTTCCCCAGTTGTGAACCCTCGCTCCAGAGCAATCTTTTATATATGTGAACCAGATCACACCTCTCTCCTGCTCCCTCACCGTGACCTGGAAGAGCCTTTCTTTTTTCTTTTCTTAAAAATTAAAATTAATTAATTAATTAATTTTTTTGGCTGCGTTGGGTCTTCGTTGCTGTGCGGGAGCTTTCTCTAGTTGTGGCAGGAGGGGACTACTCTTCATTGCGGTGCACAGGCTTCTCATTGTGGTGGCTTCTCTTGTTGCGGAGCACAGGCTCTAGGCACGTGGGCTTCAGTAGTTGTGGCACGCGGGCTCAGTAGTTGTGGCACACAGGCTCTAGGCGCACAGACTTCAGTAGTTGTGGCGTGTGGGCTCAGTAGTTGTGGCTCACGGGCTCCAGAGCGCAGGCTCAGTAGTTGTGGCGCACGGGCTTAGTTGCTCCGCGGCATGTGGGATCTTCCCGGACCAGGGCTCGAACCCGTGTCCCCTGCACTGGCAGGCAGATTCTTAAGCACTGCGCCAACAGGGAAGACCACGGGAGAGACTTTCTGATCTAGCTTCAGTCCCCTGCCACTCTGATCTCTTATCTACCACTCTTTCCGTATTCTCCCCCTTCCTGCCTCAGGGCCTTTACACTTGCTGTTCCCTCTGCCAGAGACACTCCCCATGGCCGCCTCTGCCCCGTCTTCCAGGGCTCAGTTAAATGTTGCCTCGCCAGCCACCAGGGCTGAGATAAGGGCATGTTGGATAAGCGATATCGTTGTGGCCGTCTTGGGAAAAAAAATATGGTCTGCTGCTGAAAGAAGAGGCACAGCTGGGGGCGAGTGAGTGGACGGTGAAGCCCTCCGTGAGAGCGGGAACTGAGAAGGAGGCTGGTCCGAAACGTAGGGAGAGTGGGTGGCCTGAGAACCGCCCAGGAGGAGACATTTGGGAGGCAGGTTGGGGTTGGAGCTCAGGAGACAGATTGAGGACCATCAGGGCCCAAAGGAAGAAAAGCAACAGGAGGTGATGAGCTTGCTGAGGGAGGGACAAGAGAAGCACGGGAGCCAGGGGAGAGATGAGGGGAGGAACACAGAAGGAGGTACGGAGAGGTGAAGGGAAACCCAGGAGGGCAGGACATTTTTCAGCCAACTGGGCCCAGCTCAGAGCCCTTCGGACTGGTATGTTAGTTTGCTAGGGCTGGCATAACAAAGTACCACAAACTGGGTGGCTTAAAACAGCAGAAGTTTATTCCCTCACAGTTCTGGAGGCCAAAAGTCTGAAATCAAGGTGTTGTCAAGGGTCGGTTCCTTCTGGAAGCTCTGAGAGACACCATCCTGTGCCTCTGTCCTAGCTTCTGGTGGTTGCTGGCAGTCCTGGGCTTGGAGGAGCATCACTTTAATTTCTGCCTCTGTGGCCACTTACTTTCTGTCTGGGTCTTTGCACGGCCTTCTTATAAGAACCTCAGTCATTGGATTTAGGGCCCACCATCAACCAGCATGACCGCACTTCAACCAATTATATCCGCAAAGCCCTTATTTTCAAATAAGTTCACATACTGGAGTTCCAGGTGGATATGAATTTGTGGGGGGCGTGATTTAACCCAATACAACTGGGTGGTGGGGTTTCTGGGGTGGGTCCCTGACCATCCCTGGCCTCTGCCTCTCTCAGGTGGGCCCTTGAAGGTGATGATCCCAGACAACCTGACGATGGAGCAGGTGGTGGAAAAGAACGCCCTGGTGGAGCTGGGAGGCCAGTACTGGCCACCTGACTGCTGGACACAGCACCACACGGCGGTAGTGGTGCCCTACGGGCAAGCCCAGCACCTGCAGCACCTGCTCCTGCACCTGCACCCCTTCCTGCAGCACCAGCCACTGCACTGTGCCATCTATGTGGTGAACCAGGTGCGGCAGGAATGGGGAGGGGCAGGGGCAAGAGGGCAGAGGGGTCTGAGCCTGGCCTTGGAGAGTCAGGGCTGGAGTTGTCAGTCTCTGAGCTGAGAGCATCTGGGCCAGAGAGTATCCAGGGGGCAGGATTGATGAGTCAAGAAGAACTTGCACTGGGGGAAACCAGAACCAAAGGCTATAGGTTTGGTCTAGACTGGCTGAGTCTGGGATCAGCTTGAATAGCTGTCTGAGGGAAGGGCTCAATCCCAGTGAATCTGGGTCTCTCTGAGACCAGGGCTGGTCAGATTGGGCAGTTAACCTAAGGGGTAAATTAAAGCACTGGGTTTGGGGTCTGTTAGATGCCTGTTTGAATCTTGGCCTTGTTCATTATTACCTGTGTGATCTGAGGTTGGGACCGATCATCCACCTATCCATCCATCGATCCATTTATCCATCCATTCATTCAGCACACTGTTACTCAGTATAACTATGTATAAACTTGGGGCATTTATGCTCTGTGCCACTGTTTTCTCATTCGTGAGGCAAAGATTCATTGAGTTAATGAGTATAAAGCAGTGAAGCCAATGCCTGGCACATAGTAGGTGCTCAATAAGTGATAGTGATAATGATGGTGGTGATTATGATGGTGGTGGTGGTGTTGATGGTGGTGATTGTGGTAATGATGGTGATCGTTAAGATGCTGTTGATGACAGTGATGATGATGGTGGTGATGGTCAAAGTGGTGATGGTCATGATGATGTTGGTAATAGTGATGATGGAGGTTAGGTGACTGTTGGTGATGTTGAAGATGATGAAGATAGTGAAGTGATGATGGTGGTGATGCTGATGATGAACATCATGGTAATCATAAGTGATGATGGTTATGGTTAGGATGGTGATGAAGAAGATGATGATGAAGAAGGAAGAAGAGGAGGAGGAGAGGCAAACCCTATCCTGGGCATCAGACCTAGTCTTTATCTAGTAGGAGTAGAAACAGAGACACAGGTGGTCCCCAATCACTCCTGACCTCTGCCTCCCTCCGATGGCCTCTGGAAGGTGATGATCCTTGAGAACCTTGAAGATGGCCAAGGAGGGAGAGCTGAGAGGCTAAAGGTACTGACTCTGACCAGGATGGGGGTGGGGATCCAAGAAAAGTTTCTCAGGGGAGGGCACCTTTGAACTGCACCTTCCTGGACAAGTCTGGGTTTTCCATCTCCACAGTGGGAATAAGAAGGGGTTCCAGGCAGGAGAATGGCACTCGACAAGGTGAGAGAGGACAGACCTGGCAGGTGGCAGGGACACCACTGCCTGCGGTGAGGGCAGCGCCGAGCATCTCTGTCCACCCCAGGTGAACAACACCGCCTTCAACCGGGGCAAGCTTCACAGCATGGGGTTCTGGGAGGCCGTGCAGGAGGAGGACCGGGACTGTGTCTCCTTCCATGATGTGAACCTGCTCCCCAAGGACGATCGCAACCCCTACATCTGTGACATCTTCCCTGCCCACGTGTCTGTGGCCATTGACAGGTTCAAGTACACGTAGGTGGAGGGAGGGGACCTCCTGTGGGAGACTCCGGGCCAGGCCCCCAGTTCCCTGGGCCTTGCCCCGCCTCTCTGTGTAGTCCAGGCCCTGATCCCTGGTGCTGAGGGTGCAGAGGATGATGGGGCCTGGGGAGAGGCCTTGTAGACAGTGAAGAACCTTCCTCCTGGGTGTGGGTGTCAAATGGGAGTGGGATTGGCTGTCAGTGGGGGAATCAGGATGCGCTTAATAAAGCCGTAGGCAGAGAGGTTGTACCAGAGGTCAGAGAAGGAGAACTTATAAAAGGAGGGGCCCTGAGTGGGGTCACAAGAATGGCCTGTCAGATGATTCAGGGAGGGGATCTCCCAGGGTCACGTGAGGGGCCATCAGGGGAAGGGCTGCCCCAGAATCAGGCATGGAGACATCCTAGGGGTCAGGGGAGAGGTTCCCATGGGGGTGAGTGGAGAAGGGCTCACCCAGAAGTCAACCTTGTGATCCTGGCCAGGAAAGGGCCAGGGACCGTCCCCTGAAATTCTCTGTGCTTCCAACTCTCCCTGCCTCTGCAGGCTGCCCTACCGGGGCTACCTTGGAGGGGTGTTTGCCCTGCGCCGCCTTCACTACGTCAGGATCCATGGCTTCCCCACCACATACTGGGGCTGGGATCCGGAGGATGATGACGTCACTTCCAGGTAGGGGGCCCTGCTCTAGGGAGCCCAGCACAGGGGGCGGCAGGTCCCCCCATGGTGTGGCGGACACAGGCTGCCCTAGACTGAGAGGGGACGCGAGCTATGTCGGATTGCAGGAGACGCAAGCCACTCTGGCCTGAGGGGCCGGGTGTGGCGCGGGGACTCTTTATCAGACGAGACAGGCATCTGGCCTCCCTGCCCTCTCCCCTGTAAGGCTGAAACTCAGTGGGATGCTCCTCTTACGGCCCCATCTGCTCCTTGGCTGCTACCGTATGCTGGAGGGGCAGGACTGCAGCCAAAAGCAGAGCCCCCAGAGGTGAGTCAGGGTTGGGGGCGCGGGTAGCCAGTCCTGGGCCTGTTCCCGAGCCCTCGGCTCACACGGCCTGCCCCTCCTGCCCCTCCTCCTAGTCCTGGCCTTCTGGCCCGGATCCGTCGCAAGTGGCGGCACGATGGCATGAACTCGCTGGGATGCAGGCTGCTCTCCAAGGAGCTGCAGCCCCTCTACACCAGCCTCACTGTGGACATCAGCCTCTCAGCCCCAGGAGCCCCGGTGCCAGGCTGAGGGGTATCTAGAGGCTGGAACAGAATCCCTGAGACCGGGGCTGCAGGGCAGCCTTCCCACCCATCGCACCTGGTTTCATATTAAAGGAGGCTTTATTTTACTTGCTTCTCCTCTCTGCCATCCCTAACCCCCATCCTTTCATTTCCATTCACTTGGTCACACAGGGCCCTACTCAAATTCACCAAGGTCTGGTTCTCTCCACGCAGTTAAAAGTTAAGGCTTATTTACCCATTTATTTCTCACAAGGACTCGTGGGGTAGCACTACCGTCATCTTGCTTTTGAAAACCAGGACAGATGAGTTAAATATCTTGCCTGATTGATGTAGAAGCAAGTACAGAAACCTGACTCCTGGGCCTGTCCATTTACAGATTATGCTATTCTGCTGCTTTCTTGTAGCAAAAAAGGTGGGGGAAAGAATGAATAATAAAAAATGTGAGGATGGTTGAATAAATTACAGCATGTCCACATACTGATAGAATACTAATGTAGTCACTGAACAGCTGTATTGTAGCGTGAAAAGAACAAGTGCACACGTATATATGATGTGGTCTGATATTTATAAAACAAAGGGAAGAGTACCTATATAGGTGTATGCTTATCAGCATAGTAATGAGTGTGTGTGGATAACAAGTGTTGGCAGACTTCTTCTGTAAGGGCCGGAGAGTAAATACTTTCAGCTTGCAGGCCATACAGCCTTTGCCATGACTACTCAGCTCTGCCACTGGAGCACAAAAGCAGCCACAGACAATACATAAACAAATGAACATGGCTGTGTTCCAATAAAACTTTATTTAAAAAACACAGGTGGCCAACCAGATTTGGCTGATGGCCAGTTTGCTGACTCTTGGCGTAAATGATTAGGAGCGTGTATAAAAATACGAAAGAGTCCATAGACCAAAAGTTTCACCATAGATGGTGGAGGTGGAAAGAGGAGGGTAGAGCTGAACTAATCATGAAAGAAGACAAAAATGACACTGTGAAGACTAGAGTCACATTTATGCATTTACCAAAAAATGTACATTCATCTGTATATATATTAGGTTCTTTTAAAAAATGTGTAAATTATTGACACCTCCTGTTCTGCAGTGAATTCTATAGCAAACACTACAGAATTGAGGGTATGTGTATGTGTGTATATAAACAAATATGCTGACCTAAAGATTCTGTCTTATACCATATTCTACAGAAACTTCTCAATGCATTAGTCAGGGTTTCTTCCCCAAGTGAATTTTATAACTTTTAATGAGGCTAGTACAAATATGGACATTTCCACTCATTCTTAAAAGTTCTTTCCCGAATAATTTCCTTCACATAAAATGTGTAACTTGGTGACATGCAGTGCATCCCTAGAGTTTTTCTGAAGCATGAATTCTATAATATATGATTAAATCTGACTCATAAGATTTTTTTCTTCAAGAAATTCAGAGTTTATTTCATTTACGTATAATGCATATTAGGAATTGACTTCTGAGTAAAGCCTTGCACAGAATAACTGCTTTTATAAGATTTGTCTCCGGTATGAGTTGTTTGGTGTTTATTAAAATTTGATCTGTTGTTGAAGGTCTTCCCACACTTGGAACACACGTAAGGTCTCTCTCCCGTGTGGATTCGTTGATGCACTTTGAGTTGTGGTTTCCTACTGAAGGATTTTCCACAGTCACAGCATTCGTAAGGTTTCTCTCCGATATGAGTTCTCTGATGTGTAATCAGCTCTGATTTCTGGGTGAAGGTGTGTCCACACTTGTAACAGGCAAAAGTTCTCTCTCTACTGTGAGTCATCTGATGTTTATGGAAATTTGACCTACCATTGAAAGCCTTCCCACATGCAGTGCATACGTAGGGTTTCTCTCCAGTGTGGATCCGCTGATGCTCTCTGAATTGTGACTTGGAAGTAAAGGCTTTCCCACAGTCACTGCATTTGTAAGGCTTCTCTCCGGTGTGAATTCGCTGATGCATGCTGAGTATTGACTTCTGGTTGAAGGCCTTCCCACATTCACTGCACACGTGGTGTCTTTCTCCAGTGTGAATTTTCTGGTGTATGTTGAGGTGCGACTTTTGGGTGAAGGTTTTCCCACAGTCACTACATTCATAAGGTTTCTCCCCAGTATGGATTCGATGATGTATATCAAGTTGTGACTTGGAAATGAAGGATTTCCCACAGTTGTGGCACTGGTAAGGTTTCTCTCCCGTGTGACTTCTCTGATGTACAATCAGGTGTGCCTTCTGGATAAAGGCCTGGCCACATTCAATACAGACGTAAGACTTCTCCCCTGAATGGATCCTCTGGTGCAAGCTGAGTGTTGACTTCTGGGTGAAGGCCTTCCCACATTCGCTGCATACGTACTGTCGCTCGCCGGTATGAATTTTCTGATGTATACTGAGGGTTGAATTCTGGGAGAAGCCCTTCCCACATTCAGTGCATTCGTAGAGTTTTTCTCTAGTATGAGTTCTTTGATGTCTGAAGAGAGATAACATCTGGAAAAAGGCTTTTCCACATTCATGGCATTTATGGGGCTTCTTTCTAGTGTGAGCTTTCTGGTGTGTAACCAGTTCTGGCCTCTGAACAAAGACTTTTCCACATTCCTTACATATATACGGTATGTTACCGGTATGATCTGTCACATATACACCGAGTTTTGGTTGTGGGGTGAAGGCTCTCCCGCATTTACCACATTCCTGGAGGTTTTCTACACTATGGAATCTCTGTTGCTCAAGGAGGTGTGACTTCTGGGTAAAGTCCCTCCCACATTCAGTGCACTTATCTGGTTTTTCCTGAGTGTGAACTTGATGTTGTGTGAGTGACTGTTTACGGCCGAAGACTTTTGTACATGAATTACCTTCACAGAAGTTCTCTCCTGTATGAGTATTTTTGCAGCTGGCACTGGAAGAGCTATGGGTGAATAGCTGACCAGATTCAACCATCTCATCAAGGTGTTCTGTGGTGTTGCTTTGACTTTGATGATTTACTTCTAGGTTAGGTTTCAACCTTTTTGCAAAAGAGCAATGTTTATGAGGTCTCTTTTGTGAAGGAACAAGGTGGGGCCTCGTGTGGATGATTTTCCCAGGGTCCTTATAATCACAGTC
Organism: Balaenoptera musculus; assembly: GCF_009873245.2. Taxonomy (NCBI): domain Eukaryota; kingdom Metazoa; phylum Chordata; class Mammalia; order Artiodactyla; family Balaenopteridae; genus Balaenoptera; species Balaenoptera musculus. The sequence goes on from NC_045803.1 coordinate 6,201,407, forward strand.
CCTCTCTGTGTTCAATTTTTTCTTGTTGAGGAAAGCCCCCTGATGTGAAGGTTTACTTTGATTTTTCTGGTCTCTCTTTGTTTGGTCAGCTTCTTCCCACAGCTTTTCTAAAATGGAACACCATGAGCCATCTCTTGTGACTTCACCCAACATCTCATTGTGAAATGAAGCTGTTTCAGAAATTTCCCATTGTGGGGTTTCAAGCCCAAACTCCCCTTCTAGAAGGAGAAAAAGATGAAATAGATACAGTGAACAGTTAGCAAAGGATAGAGGAAAAGTCACATGGAGCTGATTGAGATTGCGCACAGGGAAATTGCTGGGTCATATACCAGTGGTGGTCCTGATGGTGATCATGAGAGAAAACAGTTGCACAGCCCTTATTTTATGTCAAGCACTTATCTGTATAGCACTTAGCACTCGTCAGGCAATGTTCTACGTGATGTGTACACATAAGCTCATTCAGTCCTCACAACAACCCCAGGAGCTAACTACTTATTATCCCAGATTTCCACATGAAGAAAAGGAAACACACAATGGTTAAGTAATTAGCCAAAATCACTTTGCTCAGCCTTGGGGAAAGTTAGATTTGAACAAGGGCAAAATGGCTCCACTCATGTAGGCGGTCTTGATACCCAGACCTAGTGGGATGACTACAGGATAAAAGAGGCAAGTGTGTCATAGGGCAGCATCTGTGGATAGCCAAAGGTTGAAGGAGGGGGCTCAGAATACAGAGCCTCTTCGACTTACAGTGGGGTTGTATCTTGATAAACCCATCAGAAGTTGAAAATATCGTTAAGTTGAGAATGCATTGAATACACCTAACCTACTGAACGTCGTAGCTTAGCCCAGCCTACTTTACATGTGCTCAGAACACTTACGTTAGCCTACAGTTGGGCAAAACCATCTAACACGAGGCCTGTTTTATAATAAAGCGTTGAATATCTCATGCAATTTCTTGACTACTATACTGAAAGTGAAAAACAGTGGTTATCTGGGTACAGAAAGGTTGTAAGTGTACTGGTTGTTTCCCCTCGTGATCACATGGCTGACTGGGAGCTGCTGCCCAGCATCACAAGAGTAAGGTACTGCATATCACTATCCTGGGAAAAGATCAAATTTCACAATTCAAAGTATGGTTTCTACTGAACATGTATGGCTTTTGCAACATCGTTGAGAAATTCATAAGTCAAACCATCATAAGTCAGGGACCATCTGTATAGGTCTTCATTAGCTTTCAGATCTAAATTGTAACTAATCTCCCAGCTTCCTCCCACTTGTGAGAAACAATACAAAATCCATCAGCCCTAGATATTCCTCTGAAATACTATTAAATAATCAATCCTAGGGGCTTCCCTGGTGGCGCAGTGGTTGAGAATCTGCCTGCTAATGCAGGGGACACGGGTTCGAGCCCTGGTCTGGGAAGATCCCACATGCCGTGGAGCAACTAGGCCCGTGAGCCACAACTACTGAGCCTGCACGTCTGGAGCCTGTGCTCCGCAACAAGAGAGGCCGCGATAGTGAGAGGCCTGCGCACCGCGATGAAGAGTGGCCCCCGCTTGCCGCAACTAGAGAAAGCCCTCACAGAAACGAAGACCCAACACAGCCAAAAATAAATAAGTAAATTTTAAAAAAAGTATCAACCCTGACATAGCCAAGCACTGAAAGAATACCTATACCCAAACTCGCAACTCTCCATGAAACTGAAGTTTGTCTTCTTGAACTTGGGAATATGCAAATCCTAAGAAGGGTACACTGGAAGACTGGACAAGCAAGCTGTCCCCTAGAATCTGTTTCACCCTTCTTCCACAGAGGTTAACTGTGGCCAGGTACAGGGCAGCCAAGCCACGTAACAGCTCACGATTTCCTTTGCAATGAGATGTGACAGACACTGTTTTTGCTGATGGAATGTGCATACAACATTATGCACCACTTCTGGCCAGGGTAATAAATCACAGCTTCTCAATACCCTCCACCCCTTTTCTGCCTAGTAGAACCTGGCTTTGGGTGCAGTGCATTCAGTCCCACAGAGCGACAGCATCATAAATGATGGTACTGCAATGACAAGAGAAAAACTTCAACACCCGAATGAATACAAAACGTAAGGCTTCCTGCTGACCTGCCTTTTAGAAGTGCTTTATAGGAGGGAAATTATTCTGGAAATTATACTGGTCCTTGGTCTCTTTGTTATAACTTTCAGCTTTACTTAATATGCCATTTTTTCCTAAGAATGGGAGTCACTGATCATCCTATTCTCTAGTAAGAACGTAACAACAGATTCTTTTAAAAAAAAAAGTGGCTAAATTTTATTATTACTTTATCCTACCAGAGATATAAATACTGAGTATGATAAGACCATCACATCTTGTTTTCTTTTCTCTTTCCATCACTTGGACAAACTGTATCCCAGACCCTTGTCCTGTCCCCAAACCTCAGTCATCTATCACTATTTTTAAAAAATGAGAATGCTCTTTATAATCACTTTTGGTGTGTATGTGTGTGTGTGTATATATATATATATATATTTATATATATATTTTATTAAAATTTGGGAAAAAAGAAACAAAATACCAATCTTTGGGGTAATAAAATCTGTCAATGGCATCTTGACCGAACTCATGATGACCGGGAATCCACAAATCCCATTAGGAACAAAATAACCCAAGCATGAGAAAATAGGGAGCTGGTTTATGGTGATACCCGTGGAATTAACGAAAAGGGTCAATTAAATTGTACTTTCAAAAAGAAAAAATGGGGCTTCCCTGGTGGTGCAGTGGTTAAGAATCTGCCTGCCAATGCAGGGGACATGGGTTCGAGCCTTGGTCCAGGAGGATCCCACATGCCGCGGAACAACTAAGCCCGTGCGCCACAACTACTGAGCCTGCACTCCAGAGCCCGTAAGCCACAACTCCTGAAGCTCGGGCGCCTAGAGCCCGTGCTCTGCAACAGGAGAAGCCACCACAATAAGAAGCCCACGCACCGCAACGAAGAGTAGCCCCTGCTCACCGCAACTAGAGAAAGCCCGCACACAGCAACAAAGACCCACCGCAGCCAAAAATAAATAAATTTTAAAAAATACCTTAAAAAAAAAAAAAGAAAAAATGGAAATTCCCTGGCGGTCCAGTGGTTAGGACTCTGCACTTTCACTGCCGAGGGTGTGGGTTCGATACCTGGTCAGGCAACTAAGATCCCACAAGCCGAGTGGCGTGGCCAAAAAAAAAGAAGAAAAAGGGGTAGAATTTCTAAAATAAGAAAATGAGTTAGAAGACTGAGATGGAAGAGCCAAGAAACAGAAGAATCTAAAAAATGTATATGGTGAGAAGAATTTCTGATTTGTGTAATGATTCCAATTTCTGAGCTCCCCAAAATAAGGAAGTGAGTCATCCCACAGGAACTGTCCACCATGTAGCTAAATAAGAGAACACAGTTTAGGCATGGGGCCTGGAGGGGTTGATAAAGGGATCATCAGAAAAAAATTTTTAGGCCTAAGTGTTGAGAATAGAAGGGCCCTTTAAAGGGATTTAAGGAATTTAAAGTAATTCCTCTATGAAGGGATGACCAGAGGGAAGTACAGAGGCCCAAGCTGGAGGCACCGCAATTAGGGGTGAAGAAGAAAGATCCAGCACAGGAAAAAAATTGATGAATTTAGGGGGCAAATAAAAAGGAAAAAAAAGGCTTTCAGAAAACTCCACAAAGGGATAAAACAAGATGACAAAAGCAATATACAGATGGAAAATCCAGTCAGGTAACATGAAACACTCTGTTATTAGAAAAATGAGATTAAAGTATGAAGCAGCTCTATCATAACACAGGCCATAAATGAGGAATTTGATAAATATTAAATGCTGGCAAGCAAGATGTACAAATGCAAATCCTTGTGCATTCCCACATGACAGTGTGGATGGTGAAGCCCACCTGAAGAGCCACATGGTTTACTTAGCTAAATTCAGTGTAGGCATATCCAGTGATGAGGCAATCCCACTCCTGACTATTCACCTCAGAAATTCTTATGTTGGCCCCTACGGGACATTTACAAAATAATGTTTGGCGGCATTAGCCTTAGAAACTAGGAGTAGGAGGTAACCTGTGTCCACCACTGGGGGAATGGATAAGTGTGGTAGGTTGAATAATGGCCCCTCAGATCTTCACGACTTGGACTTGACAGTCACTCACCGTGATACCTCTGACGTGGGAGTTCAGCCTCCCCCATCCATTGCTCCTTTCCTTTTTCCATCCTGAAAATGATCTCTGGGTTGGGAATGTGATACCCTGTGAATAAGAAAGGATATTGCATTCGGACATGGTCTTAGGCTTTAGAGGCCATTCAATGAAGCTCTATTGGCACATCAGAAAAGTCAACACCTTTCACTAGGAACAAAGTAACACTCAAAGATGCCCAAAAGGAATCAACAGTTTGGGACAAGCCAAGGGCAAACTGATTACATTCTTCAGACGTCCCACTGCATGCCACAAGAAGGAAGGGCATCTCCTCAAGGAGGCCTGTCCAAGAGTCCCAGGTCAGATGTGCTCACCCACGGAGAAGAGGTGGCTGTAGATCTCCAGCATCACGTCCTGGTACAGGCGTCTCTGGGCAGGGTCCAGTTGCTGCCACTCCTCCCTGCTGAAGTCTATGGTCACGTCCTCAAATGACACGGAGCCCTGTAACAACATACCCCAGCTCAATGAGAATTAGTCATCATTGGTGAACGGGCACTTACATACAAGGGTGTGTTTTTAATGATTTTTTTCACCATGATATATATGGCTTCCCAGTGATGTGACTTCTTTTATGTTATGATTCCTACTCCTCTGTGTGAAATTCATAGGATTTAAGCTATGTTAAGTAGTGCAAAATGGAGTCACAGTGGCCAATGTGAACTTCCGCATTAGTTGTTGTGAAACAGCCGGTATAGGGCTGGGAGCGTCTCAGAGTGATAAATTAAGAGTAGATAAGGAACGACTTTACTGGAACAGAAGGAGCAACTGAGCGAGACAAGATCCCCTGGGGTGTAACCATTACATCCTATTGACAGACTCCTTATAATGAGAGCACTGGGCCAAGTGACTCCTTACTCCCCACCCCTTTTCTCCCTACTTTGACGAACCTGTGTTGTGTGCTAATTGTGTACAATAAACTGAGTGACTTATTAATTGAATATTGGCTACATTGCATACATCTCTAACCCCATGATTCTTACCTGGCCTCACTGCTGGGCCGCGTGACAAATTGGCTCCTTTGTTCTGCACCTCGTCCTATATATCTCATTATCTGGCTGTTGATTTGTGTCCTTTAATTATCCTTTGTAATAAACTGGTAATCTAGCGAGTAAACTGGTTTCCTGAGTTGTGTGAGCCACCCTAGTAAATTAACTGAACCCAAGGAGGGAGTTGTGAGAACCTCTGACTTATAGCCGATAGGTCAGAAGCACAGGTGGACGTGCCATTGGCATTTGAAAGGGGGTGGGGGGACTCTTGAAGAACTGAGCTCTTAACGTATGGGATCTGACACTGTCTCCAGGTAGACAGTGTCAGAATTGAACTGAATTGTAGGACACCCAGCCGGTGTCACAGAATTGCTTGGGGTGGGAAAAATCCCTGCACATTTGGTGACCATAAGTGTCAGAAGTGAAGTGTTCTATGTAGAGAGAGACACACAGGAGAAGTAAATTGATTTCAGGGAATACTGAGCTAATCAAAATTTAACCCACCTCTTGGAAAGGTAAGCGTGAAAAGTATGCATGGGAGTGCTGCAGGTGGGAGTATATGACAGAGGGCCAAACATAAACCTGGGAATCTGATGCGGAGCTATATTAGGGTGTCATTAAAGGATTAGGAAGTAAGTACCAAAACATTTAGTTAAAAAGGTAAAAATTGATTGCCTCTCAGGAGGTGGATTTCAGAAGAAAAGACAATGGTGACACAGCTGTTTTATTTACAAGCCCAGCGAAACAAACCATGTGCAAATAAAACCAAAAACTACTTCTAAGGGAAACAGTGGCAAAAGAAATTTACACAGATATGCAAAGAAAAATGGGTTATTAATATATAATACATCTTTGAAAGTCCAGAGACTAAGTCAAACTAAAATATAAATTGTCAAAGGACAAGAAAAGTAAATCACAAGAGAAAAATCATTGACCAATAAAACTTTGGGAAAAAAAATTATCTTGCTTGTAAAAAATACAAATTAAAGCAACAATGATATATCTCTTTTGATTAAATTAGCAGAGTTATTTAAAACAAAAACAAAAACAGAACCAAAAAAAAAAACTAACAACACAGTATTGGCCAGAGTAGAGGGAAGGCTGCAAAGCCAAGATGACGTGAATGTTGTTGGAGAACATTCTAACGTGAGCGGAGAAACTGCTCGAAAATCTCAGTGAGCAAAACAGAATCAGGGCAAGCAAACGAAATATCTTCAATGTTAAAAAAGGAACAAGGCTACTAAGTATCATGTATCTTAACACGTAACTGAACGTGCTTTTGGAAATGCTCTTAACAATTCAGCCAACTTTAGTACAAAATGAAAGACATTTTTCTACAACAGTGTCACTGGTATGGGCTGAATTGTGTGCCCCGACCCGAAATTCATATGCTTATTAAGTCCTAACCCCCAGGACCTCAGAATGTGCCTGTGTTTGGGGAAACAAGGTATTTCAAGAGGTAACAAAGTTAAAATGAGGTCTTCGGAGTGGGTCATTATTATTTTAAAAACATGCAAATAAAGTGTCATGAAATACACAGAATAACTTGGAATTTCAGGAAATCTTGAGTATACCGAAGAACCCTGCTTTCTCATTCCAAAATATCAAATATTAATATCTGTGGGCAATTTGGAAACATTATTCTCCGGCACTTTTATTCACCTTTTAAAGTAGGAAAAACAACATGGTCCTTAAAAGCCAGTTCTTGCTCTAGTATCAATGACTGTCAACTATGAGGACAAAACCAGCCAGTCTCGGGTGAGGAGTCAGGTGGGGACCAGCTAAGACCATGCGAAGACCCAGCGGTGGATGGAAGATGCAGGATCTTCGCCTGTGCTGAGAAGGAAGGAATCAGCATTTCCCCGCCTGTGGCTGGATGTACTTTTGCTTCTTCCTTTTGCCCCAGGGCCAGCCCTCTTCTACTACACATCCTTCTTCAGCCAGTTCAGTTTCCTTTGTAACACACAATGCCCATGGATGAGGAAACATTGGCCACCTGTGCTCTGCTCTACGCAGGAGAATCCAGATTGTCTCAGACACAGGGAGTCCAATATGCTGCTTCCTGTGCCTGCCCTCAAGTTCTGGAGAACTGTCCCCGTGGGGCTCCTGCTTACCTCACATGATCCATCCCACTCCTCTGGACCCAAGACCTGGGGCCTCTGCGGTAAATTCACATCAGCAAGCATGTCCTTTCTGGGCTTCAGTTCTTGGTCCCTTTTGCTGACAGCTCCACTCTTTCCAGGAGCCTGGAGCTGGGTGGGCATCAGAAGGCTCCAATCAAAGCTGCTGGGAAGAGTCAGGCTGGGGCTGTGAAGGGAGATCCTGCAGCCTCAGTGATGTGGCCTGACCCAGGGGCTCTGCAGGGACACCAGAAGTCCTGGAAAGACAACGACCACATAGTTCTCATCTAATATTCACTCCACATGAATTTCTGAAGGCCATTAGGTGAAAGTCACTGTGTTCGAGATGAGGGTAGACAAAACTCAGAAAAGTCTAGCTGTTGGGGTAAAAAATGAGAAAAGATGAAGAGGTTTGGGCTAAACTTAATGAAGCTTTCATTGCAGCTCTGACACCTTTTAACCGTGAGAAGACGAAGATAGTACTTTAGTTGCAGTTTCCAAAATGAGAAGGAAGGTATTTATCGTAGGCATCGGGGAGCTTGCATGAGATGAGGCTTGTCAAGCCCTCAACACCTGCCTGGCATATGGGAAACACTGAAAAAAAAATCAGCAAGTTGCAGAGTCAGGTGTCAGGTACCTTGTTTAATTTTCATGCAACCCTGTCAGCTAAATATTATGATCATTATTATACCCATTTTGTGGATGAGGAAACAGTGCTGTTACAAGGTCACTCAGTCTGCAAAGGGAAGAACAGGGAGTGAGTCCCAGGTCCGCCTCACTTTAAACTGCACACAATTGCCACTATCCCATGTGGTCCTCTACGTGGTCAATTTCCAGAAATGCCATTTACATTTCCTGTTGCCTTCAGAGAGCTGAGGCTTCAAGCTGTCCGTGTCGGGAGTGCCTAATCCGACATTCTGGCCTTTTCAGTGCCCATCCATAATATAGACAGCTCAGCATTTTCTGACAAAAACAAAACTCAAATTCAATATATGGAACTCCACCTTCACCTGGAAAACTTGCAGACATGCACCAGGACTCCCAATCACCTACCATTTCTTGCCTCTCCATTTCTCCCTCCCCGCCCCAACCAAAATATAGTCGTTGCCCACACTGACCTCTAGAAATCCCCAGTGAGTAGACCAAAGAAGGTCATGAAATGCCTCCCAGTCACCCACGGCCAGGCTTCTGAAATCATTACTGCCCTGATTGCCAAGAAATGTTTCCAAAGGGAGTGTGATTTCCACAGGACCCCCCCCCCCCAAATAACCGCCAACATAGGGTTCCAAATAATGCTCCCCAGTAGGAAACTATCATTGAACTGCTCAACAGCCACTCACTGACCCTTACCATGTCCACAGGGACCCGAGGAGACCAACACGGACCTACTCAACCATTCCCAAAGGACCCCAACACCCACTGCCCAAAAAGCAATGCAGTCACCCTCGCAAACCTCCATCACTGACCCCCTAGGTCTCCCATCCACTGGTTCCCATATGCTACCCGTAGCACCCCACTTTACTGATTTCATAGATCCTCAATCACTGTCCCCCTTGCGTGTGTTACAGTGTGACCCTCAAAGCCCTCCAATCCCTGAAGCTCCTGCTCCCAATCAATCACTGCCTCCTACAGCCCCCCCAAGCTGTGGATCACTTCCCCAAATGGCTCCTGGTACCAAGCCAAGGCCCTCTTGAGGCGCAAGTTCACTGTCATATGAGCAAGATTCCCAGGCCAACAATGTAAGATCTGCATTAAAGTATACTTGGAATTCAAGTTACAAAAATACTTACATACATACAGAAATTAGGCAAAGAAAGTGAAAATCAGCGAGCCAAGCATTCAACTTAAATTAGAAAACCCCGCTTACCCCATAGCCTCCACCACTAAGAACCCCATCGCTCACCCCATGGACCCCCACCACTCACTCCGCGCACCCGGCATCACTCATTCAACAGGCCCCCCATCACTCGGCCCCCAAACGCCCACATCGCTCACGCCAAGCCGATCTCCCCTCATTGACCCAACAGATTCTGCATTGCTAATACTCCACATCACCTCAGCATCCCGCAGACGGTTCACGGCTTAGAACAGTTGACAACATAAGCGAAATGGCCGCTCTGGGCCCCTTGCGATTTGGGATTCCGGTCAGGACTTGGGAGGCCGGGTTTGAACTGTGCGCATGCTCACTAGAACCTTTGAAGCCACTGCCTGCCAATAGTTATCATGGCGTGTCACGTCGTCTCTGTACTCCGCGGTTCAATTTCTTTCAGGGACTGTGTCAGGAGGACGACATGGCCGCGCCCATAAGGATTATGATAAGGAGGCCGCCATTTTCAAGGAACTTCCATTCCGTACAGGCAGGGAAAACATTAGGCAACCTTCCTAAAAAGTCTTGGAGTTGTCCCGCGTTGGAAGGGGACCAATTAAATACTTGTGTATATATAGTTCTAGGAGAAAACAGCATTGCATATTCTGAAAAATACCCTTTCTCTGTACTTTTTACACTGATGTTGGGAGCCCAGAGGTGTTGAGCTTGACAGAGAACTCCTAAAAACTTCGACATTTCCTTAGTGATGAGAGCCATAAAAGTGTCCTTTGTTATGTTAATGTGGTAGTTTTTGGAGAGCACTTAAGGATGTATTCTCTCGTTATATACAGGCACTCCTCGCTTTATTGCGCTTCGCTTTATTGCGCTTCACTGATACTGCACCTTTTTTTTTTTTTTGAACACACTGAAGGTTTGTGGCAGCCCCGCGTTGAGCAAGTTTATCAGCACCATTTTTCCAGCAGCATTTGCTCACTTCATGTCTCTGTGTCACATTTTGGTATTTCTCGCAGTATTTCAAACTTTTTCATTTTAGTTTTTACGATGATCTGTGATAGTGATCTTTGATGTTACTATTGCAAAAATTACAACTCTCTGAAGGCTCAAATGATGGTTAGCATGTTTTAGAAGTAAAGTATTTGTGAATTAAGGTGTGTACATTGGGTTGTTTTTCTTTTTTTCTTTATTTTAGACAAAATGCTATTGCACAGTTACCAGATTACATAGTGTAAACATAACTTTTAGATATGCACTGGGAAGCCAAAAAAAAAAAACAAAAACTGTGTGACTCACTTTATTTCGCTTTATTGTGGTGGTCAGGAACTGAACCTGAACTATCTCCAAGGTATGCTTGTCTGCTAAAATGTCTGTATGAAGTTGAATTCCTCAGAGGGCACGTGCATTACTAGTGTTGATAGATATGGCCAAATGGCTCTCCAGGAAATTGTGCCAATTTGCATCACCGTCTCCTGCAATGTGATGAGAGTCTCTGCTTCACTCCAACCTCAACAGCAGGTTGCATTAGCACTGATTTTGATCTTTCCATTCTTAACAATGAAAAATGTACCCCATCGTAGTTTTAACTAGAATTTCTCTTTTTAGGCATGAAGGTGAGCATTTTTAAATAGGTTTCATGATGATTAATATTTTCCATTCTAATCTGTTCTGCCATTCAATGAACTGACTATTCATATCTGTTTCCATCATTATTAGTCTATATTTCTTTTCTTAAGGATTTGGACAAGTTCTTTTTTTTTTTGGCTGTGTTGGGTCTTCGTTTCTGTGCGAGGGCTTTCTCTAGTTGCGGCGAGCGGGGGCCACTCTTCATCGCGGTGCGCAGGCCTCTCACTGTCGCGGCCTCTCTTGTTGCAGAGCACAGGCTCCAGATGCGCAGGCTCAGTAGTTGTGGCTCACGGGCCTAGTTGCTCCGTAGCATGTGGAATCTTCCTAGACCAGGGCTCGAACCCGTGTCCCCTGCGTTGGCAGGCAGATTCTCAACCACCGCGCCACCAGGGAAGCCCCTGGACAAGTTCTTTTTATGTTAGGAAACACAATTATTAGTCTATAACGTGACCGTGAATATATTCTCCTGGTTTGTCATTGTCTTTTGATTTCATTTAGCTTGGATTTGCTATCCAAATTTCGTTTTATATAGTTGAATTTACGTCTTTAAGCTTTAAAGCTTATAAGCTTATAACTCTTTGCTAATCACTCTGGCATTCCCAACTCTGAGATTATATATGATGTTGTGAAATGTGAAATTAAATGGAGTCATTTATGTCAAGGGTTTTTAAAATGGATCCAGGAGGCCATTAAGGGGGTGGACCTTATGCACGTCCCCACCAGGTGGAACCATGAACTTTTGAACTGGATCAAACCACAGATATTTCAAGAACACTGCAAGAACACCTGCGACTTGTCACTGCAACGAACTTTTTCCACCCTCTAGTTATAGCCTTAGCACTCAACCATGTTCATCTAAGACTAGACTCTGCCTCCAACTCTAATGAAAATTCTTTTTAAAAAAAAAAAATAAATAAATTTATTTATTTTTGGCTGCGTTGGGTCTTCATTGCTGCACGTGAGCTTTCTCCAGTTGCGGTGACTGGGGGCCACTCTTCATTGCGGTGTGCGGGCTTCTCATTGCGGTGACTTCTCGTTGCAGAGCATGGGCTCCAGGCACATGGGCTTCAGTAGTTGTGGCGCATGAGCTCAGCCGCCCCGCGGTACGTGGGATCCTCCCAGGGCTCGAGCCCGTGTCTCCTGCATTGGCAGGCGGATTCTTAACCACTGCGCCACCAGGGAAGTCCCTCCAATAAAAAATGTTTGTAGTGCAAATCTCCCCTTTTTGCCTTTAAAAATCCCTGACTTTTACTCCCGTGTGGGACGCTGTTTGGGTTGCTACCTGAATCTGTGTGCCCTGAATTGCAATTCTTTGATCCCAAATAAATGCTTTCTGCTTGACTATTGCTTCCTAAATTTATTTAGGTTGACAATGTATGTATCTTCATGTATACACGTATGCACACAAACACAATTATATTTATGTTTATATTTAATTTGGATTTACATTTACATATAATCTTGCCAAGGTTTCCTCTCTTCGCCTCTGCCCTCCACACTTTCATACACACTCCTTTCCTCTTGCCTTTTAGGGTTATTTTCCATACCTTGAAAATCCAAGGCCCTTTCTCTCCACAGTTGTCTTTCTTCAACTTCATTCTCTCTTCTCGCTCAGATGACTATTATGTCTGTAGAGAAAGGTGTTTTATAGCCCCTGGGTTTGACCCTCCTTAAGGGGACCCTCATGGGGACCAGCTTCGTACTCACCTGTGGATTCACCTGGATCTAGGTGAGCAGCCCGTTCCTCAGATGATCTAACACGTGAGCCCCCAAATCCCAAGGGAGAGTGGCCTTGTCTGTCTCTGCAGCCCTAGCCCAGAACCTTCTCTTACCATTTCCCACAGAATTGGAGGGTCCTAGAGGAGCATGGCTGGGATTGTGGGCTGAACCACTCTCTCTCCTCCGGACGTGGTGAAAGGCAGGGCACAGAAGCTCAGAGAGACAGAGTCTCTGTCCCCCAGGTGTCGCTCTCACCACAGCTTACCTCTGTGTATCAGGTCATACTTGCTGACTTTTCTCAGCCAGAAATAACCTCTGTCCAGTTTCACGTCTGGTCTTCTGAACTGGATGGACCTATGGGAGAGGATGGGTGGATGTACAGATCAGTCCTTGGCTAGTGTGCTCTCAGGCCATTTCCTGGTCCCTCACCTACACTGCTCTGTACTAATGGGATTTACCCCTGCAGGCTACATTTTCCAAGTACCTTTATTAGCTGGCTTCCAGCTAGGTTCAGTTACTGAGTCAAATGCTGGAGATTAAAGTCAAGGAGGAAAATGTAAAATCCAAGGTATTTATTTCTTCCCCTCTCTTTGCATTGTGCAACTCTCTGGCAGTGGCTGCATCCCCTCTGAGCCTCCAGCTCCCAAAGGGGAGGACCTGCCATGGTCCAGCTTCCTCTGGGTGTCCAGATCCCTGGGCTCTGTCACACTGCCCCTTCCCTTTGTCCTGGTGGTGGTCTCCTGCTGTTGTTCATTTCTAGGTTGCATTATTGTCCTCTGTTGAATTTTTCATCTCTTCTGTCAACTGTGTAGCCAATCTTATTGATTAAATTTCCTTTGTCTTAAATACTTAGAGTGATTTCCATTTTCATAATTGAACCTTACCTGGTAGAGATGACCAGAAGAATGGATGGATATATGGAAATACAGATGTGATGGGTGGATGGGATGGATGGAAATATGGGTAAGTGGATGGATGTGTGGATGGATGTATAGATGGGCGGATGAATTGAATGAATGGAAGAATACCTGGGTGAGAATATGTTATTCAAGGAATGTGACCCTCTTACCAGTCTTAGGGTTCGTCCCAGACTTTTCGTTCTTGTTTCATTTCCCAAGCATCGCCATTCTCCCTGAGTCTGAAATGTGTTCTCTCGTGCAGTCATGAATTTGTAGACCTGAGTTATTTCAGTGTTATCTTGTGTGATATTCCCTTCTAATGGCTATCCTTCCCGTGACCATGAAATGCTTCCGTGTTACCATGAATGAGGCTCATTTCAGGTCCTTTCCTTCAGAACCTCACTCGGCCTTGCTCTCCCTTTCCTGAAATCTGCCCCATTGTTTACTTTATGACCACTACTGCCTACTTTTCTAGGGTACGTTTCTGATGATGGAAAAGCCTCCTGAAAATTCTGCCCAACTGGGCCTGCTGGCATTGTCCCGACTAACTGTATTTTCCTCTTAACTCGACTTTTCTTCTTTCTCCTCCCTTTAAATGAAGTGTCCCAATGATAGGGACAGAGCTAAAGGACAAATTAGATAATTAATAGTTAATCTCACTAGGGGATTGTAAGTGAAGAAAAAAGTATGGGAGACCCCTGTACGTTAATGATCACTCAAGAAAGCAGGTTTACTTAACCACAAAACCAAGCAGGCTTGCCTGGCAACAAAGGCATGCGACAGAAGTTTGAGACATGTCCCAAAACAATAAAACAATGGTGGCATGAGACCCACATCCTGCCCAGTGAGCTCAGTAGGTTAATGACCCCTAGGACATGCTCTCTGCACACATAAAAAACAATAATTTTTGGAAAGGTACTCATCATACAGAGACCTAAAATAATTTTTACAGTCCTGGCTTGACCATGTAGGGACAAAAAAACTCCCCTGCCCAACCTGGAGGCGGAGCTGATGATGGAAGCATGACGTCTACTCAAGAATGAGGAAGGAGGTGGTCTTCTCCCCCTCCCCACTTTTCCTTTGATTATAAAACGGTAGCCCACTAAGTTCTTGGGGAGGCACCCTCTCGCCCACCCGCTTGTAAGCCTCACAAACATCTTATTCTTTTTTTTTTTTTTTTTTACTTTTTGTCATTTAAATTTTTCTCTAACAACCATAGCTTGCTTTCACACTAGAATTTATATTTTTAAAACTCTCTGGACAGGGATGGATTGAGCACCTGGAAGAAATGTACAGTTACAAAATGTGGATAATAAAACCACATACTTGACATTAAATACCAAATTATACATGTAAACACATGCCACGTTCTTAGTCTTATACAACAAGGGATGAACAGAGAGCCCCATCAGTAAAAGAATTTTCATTCTCTTCCCAGAAGAATTGCTCAGCCAACAAATATCCAGACAGGAAACTTGCTGTCTCATAGTGAGAACATCAGCCTTGTGCTTAATTTAATTTATGACTTCACAGCAGCTCGCCAAAATTTGAGATAACGTCTTCACATTCCTTATTAGTTTACTGAAACATCTCAAAAGGCACAGTTGAGCCCTTAGCAGATGGCAAGCTTCAATCCCTGAAATGGGATTATAGTTCTTTCTTTGCCGGCAGTTGACAGATGTGTATCATCACATGCCTCAGGGCAAAGACTGGAAAAGCATCCTATTGTAATAATCTGGATAGGCAGTGAAATGTCCACAACTCAGAGTAGGCACACCAGACATGGCCACTCCAAAACCTAAGCTCTCTGAAGGCAACAGGAAACGGAAATGGTGTTTCTGGAATTGGATCATGTAGGGAACCAGATGGGATAGTGGCAGTTGTGTGCAATTTAGAATGAGGCGGACGTTGGACCGATTCCCTGTACTTCCCTTTGGACCTTAAGGCAAATTATGTAACAGCCCTCAGCCTCAGTTTCCTCATCCACAGAATGGGTGTAATAATGAACATACTATTTAGCTGACAGGATTGTGTGAAAATTAAACACGGTACCTGATACCTGACTCTGCAACTTGCTGATTTTTATTTTATTCACTGTTTACCACGTGCCAGGAAGGTGCTAAGGGCTCAACAAGCTTCATCTCCTGTAAGGTTCCAAACTTAGGTCCCTTCTCAGATGCATGTTTCACTGTCCTCAAATGAGCAAGTCTCATGAACCAATGATGTAAAACCCAACAGTAAAATTACACTTGGAGTTTAACGGTTACAAAAGTACTTATATACGTACATACAGAAAAGCAAAAGGAGAGGGTTAAACTTCAGGAACTATACGTCCAACTTAAATTAGAGAAACTGGCCCCCAACACTCAGAACCTTGTTACTCACCCCACAGACTCCCTGTCACGCAGTCAAAAGATCCTCCCATCACTCACCTTACGCAGTCCCCCACAGTCACTCTCCCCACCAACGCCCTGGAAGAGATCACTCTCCTCAAAGACCCCCCCCTCACCCACTGTAAATCTCCCCAATCACTCACCCTGGAAACAGCCCTGATACTCACCCCACGGATTCCCCATCGCTCTCCCCAGCAAATCTATTCCAACAAACACATTCTGGGGCCTTCCCTGGCGGTCCAGTGCTTAAGAATCCGCCTTCCAATGCAGGGGATGCGGGTTCGATCCCTAGTCAGGGAAGTAAGATCCCACATGCCATGGGGCAGCTAAGCCCACGAGACGCAACTAGAGAGAAGCCTGCGTACCGCAACCAACACCCGATGCAGCCTAATTAATTAATAAATTAATTCAAAACAAAACAAAAACAAACACATACTTCTTCATCAGCCAGACCATGGTTTACCTCCGTAACATTGAAGGCCTGTGGACGAGGAAACATCTGCCCCCTGTGGTCTGCTGTCAGCAGGAGGAACCAGATGGTCCCAGGAACAGGCAGTCCAGAATATCTGCTCCCTGTGTCTGCCCCCAGGCTCCTGAGAACTATTCCTGGGGCTGGGGGACATTAGGGGAAGTGATCCACCACTTGGGGGGCCGTAGGAGGCAGTGATTGATTGGGAGCAGGAGCTTCAGGGATTGGAGGGCTTTGAGGCTCACATTGTAACACACTCAAGGGGGACAGTAATGGATGGAGGACATACGAAATCAGTAAAGTGCAGTGCTGAGCACAGCATGTGGGAACCAGTGGATGGGAGACCTAGGGGGTCAGTGATGGAGGTTTGCGAGGGTGACTGCATTGCTTCCTGGGCAGTGAGTGTCGGGGTCCTTTGGGAATGAATGAGTGGGTCAGCGTTGGCCTCTCCTTGGGTCCCTGTGAACATAGTAAGGGTCACTGATTGGCTGTTGGGCAGATTGCTGATGGTTTCCTATTGGGACGGGTTATTTGAAACCCCAAATTGGGGATTATTTAGGGTACAGTGTTTACCAAGTGCCAGGCAGGTGCTCAGGACTTCACAAGCCTCATCGAATGTCACTTTCAAACCTGTGATTAATACCTTCCAACGCATTTTGGAAACTACAACTAAAGTCATAGCTTCATATTCTCACAGTTAAAAGGTGGCAGAGCTGTGATTAAGTTTCATTTAGTACAAATCTCTTTTTTTTTGTTTTAATGCTGTTCAGTTTTTCTGAGCTTTGTCTACTGTCAGTGTCTAGCACAGTGACCTTCCCAAAGGGCCCCCAGAAATTGATGTAGAGTGAATGGTGGATGAGTGAGCATGTGGTCACTGCCTTTCGAGGGCTTCTTGGTGTCTCTGCAGAGCCCCTGGGTCAGGCCACATCATTGAGGCCCTACAGAATCCTCCTTCACTTCCCAATCCCACTCTCTCCTGTGGCTCTGGTTGGAGCCTTCAGATGCCCACCTATCTTTGGGCTCCTGGGAAAAGTGGAGTTGTCAGCAAGAAAGACCGAGAGTAGAAGCCCAGAGGAGACATGCCTGCTGATATGAATTTGCCCCAGAGGCCCCAGGTCTTGGGTCCAGAGGAGCGGGATGGATCATGTGAGATAAGCAGGATCTCCAGAGTCAGTTCTCCAGCACTTGAGGGCAGATACAGGAAGCAGCAGATTCTGGACTCCCTGTCCCAGAGATACTACTCAGCAATAAAATGGAATGAACCACTGAGGCAGGAACCAACAGCATGCAGGAATCCGAAGAAGCCAGACATAAAAGAGTACACAGTTATGATTCCATTTTTATGAAGTTCTAATATGGCCAAAACTAAGCTATGGAGATAGAAATCAGTAAAGGCTGCCTCAGGAAGGCATAGTATAAGGAAAATTTGAGTAGTGATGGAAATATTCTACATCTTGATTGGGGTGGATGTAGGCATTTATCAAAAGTCATTAAAACCTGTGTGCTGGGCTTCCCTGGTGGTGCAGTGGTTGAGAGTCTGCCTGCTAATGCAGGGAACACGGGTTCGAGCCCTGGTCTGGGAAGATCCCACATGCCGCGGAGCGACTAGGCCCGTGAGCCACAATTGCTAGGCCTGCGCGTCTGGAGCCTGTGCTCCGCAACAAGAGAGGCCGCGACAGTGAGAGGCCCGCGCACCGCGATGAAGAGTGGCCCCCGCTTGCTGCAACTAGAGAAAGCCCTCGCACAGAAACGAAGACCCAACACAGCCATAAATAAATAAATAAATAAATAAATAAATAAATAAATAAATAAAAGAAGTAATGGAAAGACATTAAAAAAAAAAAAACCTGTGTGCTAAGCAAAGGAAACCATAAACAAGACGAAAAGACAGCCCTCAGGATGGGAGAAAATATTTGCAAATGAAGCAACTGACAAGGGATTAATCTCCAAAATATGCAAAGAGCTCATGCAGCTCAGTATCAAGAAAACAAACAACACAATAAAAAAATGGGCAGAAGACCTAAATGGACATTTCTCCAAAGAAGACATACGGATGGCCAACAAACACATGAAATGATGCCCAACATCACTAATTATTAGAGAAATGCAAATCAAAACTACAATGAGGTATCACCTCACACCAGTCAGAACGGCCATCATCAAAAAATCTACAAACAGTAAATGCTGGAGAGGGTGTGAAGAAAAGGGAACCCTCCTACACTGTTGGTGGGAATGTAAATTGGTGCAGTGACTGTGGAGAACAGTATGGATGTTCCTTAAAAAACTAAAAATAGAGCTACCATATGACCCAACAGTCCCACTCCTGGGCATATACCCTGAGAAAACCATAATTCAAAAGGATGCATGCACCCCGATGTTCATTGCAGCACTGTTTACAATAGCCAGGACATGGAAGCAACCTAAGTGTCCATCGACAGAGGAAAGGATAAAGAAGATGTGGTATATGTATACAATGGAATATTACTCACCATAAAAAGGAATGAAATAGTGCCATGTGCAGAGACGTGGATCGACATAGAGAGTGTCATACAGAGTGAAGTAAGTCAGAAAGAGAAAAACAAATATCGTATAATATTGCTTATATGTGGAATCTAGAAAAATGATACAGATGAACTTATGTGCAAAGCAGAAATAGAGTCACAGATGTGGAGAACAAACTTATGGTTACCAAGGGGGGGGGTGGGATGAATTGGGAGATTGGAATTGACATACATACACTACTATGTATAAAATAGATAACTAATGAGAACCTACTGTATCACACAGGGAACTCTACTCAGTGCTCTGTGGTGACCTAACTGGGAAGAAAATCTAAAAATGACTGGATGTATGTATGCATACAACTGATTCACTTTGCTGTACAGCAGAAACTAACACAACATTGTAAAGCAACTATACTGCAATAAAAATTAATTTAAAAAAAAATTTAAAAAAACAACAAAAAACCTGTGGACTAGACATAAATACATTAAATAAAAATTATTTATATATATAGCTATATGTCATACATAAGTGTATATCATGCATATATGATAAAATATGTATGTAAGATACTATAATGGTGGATACATGACATTATGCTTTTGTCAAAACCCATAGCATTGTGTAACACAAAGAGAGAACTTCAGTGTGAACTATGGACTTTGGTTGACGATGATGTGTCAATATTGGTTCATTATTTGTAACAAATATACTACACTAATGCAAGATGTTAATAATAGGGAAGAATATGAGGGGGTTGGGGTGCATATGGGAACTCTCTGTACTGTCTGCTCAATTTTTCTGTAAACCTAAAGCTGTTCTAAAAAAAAAAGTCTATTGATCATTTTAAAATTTACTTGTTGTGTATAAATCTATTATTTATAAATGTACCTAAATATATATTCATTATATGTAAATTATATCACAATAAAAAAATGAAGCAAGACACAGGCAATGACATATAATATGATTGCACTTATAGAAAGTGCAAAAATAGGTTTATCTGAACTATACTTTTTTAAAATAAATTTATTTTATTTATTTATTTTTTGCTGTGCTGGGTCTTCGTTGCTGTGCGCATGGGCTTTCTCTAGCTGCGGCGAGCAGGGGCTACTCTTCGTTGTGGTGCGCAGGCTTCTCATCGCGGTGGCTTCTCTTGTTGCAGAGCATGGGCTCTAGGTGCGCAGGCTTCAGTAGTTGTGGCTCACGGGCTCAGTAGTTGTGGCTCGCGAGCTCTAGAGCCCAGGCTCAGTAGTAGTGGCGCACGGGCTTAGTTGCTCCGCGGCAGGTGGGATCTTCCCAGACCAGGGCTCGAATCCGTGTCCCCTGCATTGGCAGGCTGATTCTTAACCACTGCGCCACCAGGGAAGCCCCGAACTATAATTTTTAGGGATACATTGGTGATAAAACTATAAAGAAAGCATGGAAATGGTTAATGTAAAAGCCAGGATCATGGATACTTTTAGGAGGGATACACAGTGTTGTGACCAGAGACACATAGATTTGATTGCATCAAAATGAAGGTTCCCATCAAATAGAGGACAACTGAGATCAATTTAATTGAGAAATGACAGAATGGGAGGAATTATTTCCTTCATTTAAGCTCACAAGAGCTTTTTAACTAGAATGTACCAAAACTTTAACAAATCAACAAGAAGAAAAACAAGCCATCATAAAAATAGCAAATGACATGAATCTTTATTTCAGAAATGTGGAAATATGAATGGAAAACAAGTCCATATTGAGATGCTCAAACACACTGGTAGTTGAAAAAAAATCAAACCGAAATGAGATACTGCTCTACACACATCAGATTGGAAAACCAAGAAGGCAGATAACAGCAAGGGTAGCAAAGATGTGAGGAAGTAGGAACCTCATGCTCTGATGGTAGGTGTGTAGACTCTTGAGCTATTTTGGGAGCTGGCAATACTCGATATCTCAAACTGACGGTATTTCGTGAACTGAGTGCATTTGCTTTGTGGTAAGTCACTGTGCTGCACACTTACCCATTTGTATCTTCTGAACATTATACACTTTACCATAAAAAAATTTTTTTTAGCTGATACCAAGTGGAAGTAGCCAGGGAAAAAATGTGTACTGTATGATGCCATTCACATAAAGGTCAAAAATAGTAAAACCATAACTTCGAAATCTAGGGATGCATATTTTGTTGGTAAAAATATATTATCCTCTAAGGTTAATAATAGGGATGAGATCAGAATCTTTAGAGAAGTTGATAAGGAAAACTCCACAGTCCTTCTGTGTAAACCCTTTGAATAGATAAATCACAAAGAAGGATTACAGTTAATTTAAAAAGATGGGAAAGGTTGTTTATAATCACATCAATGCAAAGTAAAGAAAAGATATAATACTGTTTCTCTACTCTTGAATTTGCAAAAGTGAAAGAAGTCAAGCATACCGGGCACTCTCATGTGAGTAGGGCACTTTTGGAAAATGTCGTGTTGGCTTCAAATGGAATTGGAGGAATCATCTCCACATACTGTATCAATTAGAAATGCATTTCACTCTAAGTTACAAAAAAAGCTGACTTTCAGGAACCTTAACAAATAGGGCGGGACTTCCCTGGTAGCGACACGGGTTAGATCCCTGCTCTGGGAAGATCCCACATGCCGCGGAGCAACTAAGCCCGTGCATCACAACTACTGAGCCTGCGCTCTAGAGCCCGTGAGCTACAACTACTGAGCCCACGTGCCGCAACTACTGAAGCCCGCACGCCTAGAGCGTATGCTCGGCAACAAGAGAAGCCACCGCAGAGAAGCCCGCGCGCCGCAACGAAGAGTAGCCCCACTCACCGCAACTAGAGAAAGCCCGCGCTCAGCAATGAAGACCCAACGCAGCCAAAAATAAATAAAACAAAAAAACCAAAACCAAATAGGGCTTTATTTTTCTCATGAAACAAGAAGTGGGGGTGGGGGGCGGGGAGAGCTGCTGCTGGCTTTGATTCAGTGGCTTGGCAGAATCTACAAGACTTTCCAGAGAGTAAAGAAGGAAGAAGGAGAGGCTCAGGATCGGCCCCAGACCAGAGGGTCGGCCCCTCCCTGATCTTCTCCTTCCTAGACAGGCCCAGTCCTTCTGCCTCAGATGGTTTTCTGGCCTGAGGTCCAGATCTGGTTCGTGTCTAGTCAGACCCTTCTGTACAATCCAGTTATTCCTAAACTCAAGACCCAATACTGCTTCAGCACCACGGACAGCGACACCCCGCCCCTGCTTCCTGGGACGAGATGGTGTCTTGGCTGGAAAGAGCATTCCCACTGTGGGTAGGTTCTGATGGGAAGGCGACTTGGGAGGGCTTGGGGACTTGATATGAACAGGATAAAGGCCTCCCTATCTACGTCTGTCTGGACTCCAAGAAACCTGTCTGGGGAAAATAGACCCCCCAAACCCCCCATGTCTCTTAAGGGGAGCGGGTGTTGGTCTTGGAGGTGAGAGTCAGTGTTTCAGGGTACAGGAAGAGTCCACCCAGCTGTGGTCCCAGGAGAGAAGAGCTTGGCTTTCACTTCCCCCCGCAGTGGCCTGAGGGAGAGATGGGTAATTCTGTTGAAGGGAGAAGTTTGACATAGAAGCCATACACTTCAACCCAGGAAGCATCCTCAGCTCTCTTAGCACGCCATGGCCACCCCCATCTCCAAGCTAGGAAAGGCTAATCAGATGGTGTCAAGCGAATCTAGATTATCCTGTGCAGCCCAGAAATGCTGCTGCCGCTGTGGCCACAACCGTGAGGGCAACAGATGTGAGGAAGAGGTTTCCGGGCGGGGCTGCAGACAGAGACTCTGTTTCCTGCAGTGGTCCCTGGAGGTTGGTGCAGGTGCGATCTGTAACCTTCACTCAGTGATGGTGAAGGAGGACCTATGCATCCCATCCCATTCTCCATTTCAACCCATGGATTTTCTGGACTGACTTTAGCCCACTCGACATCCACCTTCAGATCCTGGAGGTGGGCAGCAGACATTGTAATCCCCTTCTGGCCACAGACCCCATCAAAACCTGGAAGAAATCTGGGGCCAATCCAACCTTCTGTGGGATCCAGGGGCCCACAGTTGCTCTCTAAGCATCAGATTCTCCAAAGATGCGGGAAAGTGGGGATACTTTAAGGTAGAGAAATATTATGTGAAAAATGACTCCCAATATATCTGAATGTGACAAGTAGCCAGGGATCCCCAGGAGAGAACCCCAGAGACAGGAACACATGTACTGCTTATCTGGAGGGTGGGGGACTTGTTGAGGACCCCAGGGGAAGCCAAGGTGGAGTCTCAGGGTCTCCTCTCTGGGGTCTGAATCGTTTTCTCCTCTTCAGCTTGTACCAGATACCCCAAATCTACATCCCTTTAACCTGAAGTACAACCATCTTGGAGTCTAAACAGCCCGAAGTCCAGTAGGAGGGTGCTTCTCTCCTCCATGGGGCCCAAGGTCCCTCATTCCTTATTATTCACCCATATGTTCGGGTCCCAAGATCATGACACCAGGATATATGTATATGTATAACTGATTCACTTTGCTGTACACCTAATACAACATTGTAAATCAACTATACTCCAATAAAAATATTTTAAAAAATAAATAAAATTTTTAAAAAGGATCATGACACCAGCCCTGCGTTGTCAGGAGACCTTCCTAGGAGGTGATAGGTCTGTGTGTAGAGCCATCTGAAGAGTTCAGCTTATGGCTACAAACCTATACGTGATTTTTCAGGCCTGATCATAGGCAAATGCAAAAGCTTTCCTTGGCTGGCCTCATAGGCATGCACTGTAGTCTCTGAAAGGAGTTGCAGTGAAGGACTCAGACTGCTCTGGCCCATCGTGCTGTTCACATTTTTGCATTCCTAGCTCAGCTGACTTTATTCTTTGGTCTGTTTATCTGAAGCCTTGGGCAGAGGTCTTCAGGCATCTCTACTGAAGCCTCCTTATGGAGGAGGAGCAGGAAAACTTGGAGACACTTTTCCCCACTCTGACTCAGGACTCAGTACATTTCCATTCCCAACGCCACCCCCAACCCAGGGTCCTTAGACCCACTAGAGCTTTTTGTTCTGGGTCCCTCATCCGTGAGACGACCCCCATGTCTGTGCTGGCCACCCTGACCATCGGCAAAGGTTCTCTCCTTGGCTAAACTCTAGCCAGGCTCTTCAAGCTCTTTTTCAACAAGTTCTTGACTTCTGCATCTATCTTTGCATCGTCCATTTTTTTTCAAGAATCCTGGTAAGTCAGTTTAACGAAAATCCCTTACCCTCAATGTCTGATGGGGTTCCTCTTCCTCCACTAGCCCCCAGCTGATATCCGATCACCCTGGCCTGCCTTCAGCAAGAAGCCTGGTAGGTCGGTTTAGCCAGAATCCCCCTTTGCCCCTATGTTTCCTCTTAGTAATTTTCCATCCGCCGACCCCTCGCCCTGCTCCTTGGCAATAAATTCCCACTTTTCCTCATTGTATTCAGAGTTGAGGCTGATCTCTTTCCCCTGCTGGAAAACCCCATTGCAGGGGTCCCTGCACCTATGACAATGGTCCTGAATAAAGTCTGCTTCACTGTTCTTTAACAAGTAAGTGATTAAAGGCTTAATTGTTATTTTCACTTTGACTCATTGCTTTAATCAGCTACTTGACACTAGCAGCTCAGGCTCTCTCTCCCCGCTTGGCTGAGCTCCTGGTCCCATCAGGCTCGGCATCCTCTGTGGGGGGTGGTCAGGACACCTGGATCCCTGAAGAGGGACCCAGTTGCAGAGCCTGTGGGACCTGATGTGTGGCCAGAAGCCTGGCCTGAGAAGGGAGAAGAAAGCACAACCGTCCCCACCTCGCCACCCTTCTGTGGATCCAACCAAAGAGTTAAAGCCACCATATCTTCCCATGATTGAAGTAGAAAATATTTTCTTTCTCTATCCCAAATGCTCCCAGAACCTGGCTATTGGCCCCGTCCAAGGAAATGGCACAGGTAGGAGGGAAGCTCTCCTCTGCGGCACTGACGGAGGTGGGGTCGGTTTCTGCGGCTCAGGGCAGAAGCGGGGTCTCAGAGCTCAAATAGGAGAGGGCTAAAGGCGGTCAGCGCAATGCCTCCCATTCGCGTCACCCCTCTGCTTCCGGCCGTCTGGCTGCCGCCCTCTCCCACCCCTGCCTGGCAGAACTCTCACCTGGGTCACCAATAACCACCTTGTTCTCTTCCTCTCTCCCTGGCCGGGCCATCTCAGTCACCACTACCACCTCCCCCTACAACCCACAATTAAGCTTAAGCCCGTGCGCACCGCGCGTGAGAGCGTACATGTCCTCAGTACTCCGCCCAGGGCCCTCTTCTCCCCCTCGGTGAATGTGTCCATGTGTCCACCTCCAGGGGCAACTCTGCTACCTTCTCAACCCCTGACTTCCCAGCCCAGACCTGCACATGTGTACTGCTCTTGGCGATGGCAAGTTGTTAACTGAAATATTCATTATGTAACATACTTTATAAATTTTTTATTTATTTATTTTGGGGGGGGCGATGGGTCTTCATTGCTGAAAAAAGCATGGGCTCAAGCAGATACTTGCATGCCATCGTTCACAGCAGCAAGATTCACAGCAGTGGTGGAACCAATCCCAGCATCCAGCAACTGCAGAATGGATGAACCAAATGTGGTAGACACATACAGTCAAATATCATTCAGCCTTTCAAAGAAACACGTGCGATTGTGACACATGCTACAGCACCGGTGACTCTTGAAAACAGTACGCTACCTGAAAGAAGCCAGACACAAAAGGACAAATATCGTTTGATTCTGCTTATATGAGCTCCCTACAAGGCAAATTCATCGAAACAGAAAGTAGAATGGTGTTGCTTGCAGCTAGGGGATGGGGATGGTGAGAAGTAATTGTGTAACTGCAGCAGAGTTTCTGTTTGGGATATGAGAACATGCTGGAAATAGAGAGTGATGATGGTTGCGCTCACGTTGTGAATGTACTTAGTGCCATTGAATTGTACCGTATGCAATGTTTAAAATGGCATTTTGTTTTATGGCGATTTTAGAAACGAGAAGTACTTCTGTCCTAATGGGGATGTCGTTATGCAGACAAGGATTTTTCAAATAAATAATAAGTAAAATTAGAGCATGTCAGCTATTGACAGGTTTGGAGGAAAATCACACAAGGACAGGAGCATGTGACATATTGGTGTGGGGAGACAAAGGGACTGGGGAGAAGATGGGAGGATTCTGCAGACCCCGTGCAAGGCGACTGCAGGCCAATGCAGGATTCTGGAAGCCTTTGAGGAGAACGGACATATGATTAGACTCTCATTTGGGTAGGATCCTAAGGCTGTTGTGTTCAGAATCAGCCAGAGTGGATCCAGGGCAGCAAGAAAGAGATGTGGCACGACACTGCTGGGTACTCCAGGCAGGAGGTGATGGTGCAATGGACCAAGGAGGTCGTGTAGATAGAGAGGATATATTTTGAATATATTGTGAAGGTCAAGCCAACAGAATTGTCTACTGGACGTTGTAGGTGAAGGGAAATGAGGATCAAATATGATGCAGAAATGTATGTAGAGAGCTGGATATGAAAGTCTGGGGATCAGAGGAGGGGTCCAGGGTAGAGACCTTAAATTGTATAGCTAGTGTAAGATGACAATAGATGAGGTTAAAAAAAAGTGGGTGGGGTGGGATGATGAGAGTCTGATACTTCCTCAAAAACTTAAATATAGAATTAACATATGATCCTGACTTTCACTTCTGGATATCTCTCAAAGAGAACTGAGAGCAGGGACTCTAGGAGATATTTGCACACTCATGTTCCTAGTAGCATTATTCACTATAGCCAAGTGATGGAAGCAACCCAACTGCCCCTCAACAGATGAAGGGATAAGCAAAACCATGCAATATTATTCAGCCTGAAAAAGGAGGGAATTTCTGACACTTGCTACCACACGGATGAACTTTGAGGACATTATGGTAAGTTCAACAACCTAGTGAAAAAAAGACAAACACTACACGATTCCACTTATACGGGGTAGACAAAGTAGTCAAATTCCTCGACATAGAAAATAGAACTGTGGTTGCCAGGAGCTGGAAGAAGGAATAAGGATTGGTTGTTTAGTAGGTACAGAATTTCAAGGTTTTCAACTTGAAAAGAGTTATTTTTTTACTAGATTAAAAAAAAATCATACTCATTAAAAAAAAATCCCAATATGCTACCAGGACACATGGCGATCTCACATGCAGCTCTAAAGCCCGACACTGCTGCCTGTTTGGGAGGAAGTGATGGGGCCGGGTGGGAGCATCTCCTGGGCAGGGACCAGGCCAGCCTAGCCCTTCTGGTCTCCAGGTCACCAGCCCAACGTGCTCACTGTTGGGTGAAGGAGTGAGTGGCGGATTGGCTGCTGCCTTCACGTCACCCAGGAGCCCCTTCTTGTCTTCTGCCCCAGACGCTCACACAGACCCTAAAGAGCCCTACGTCTTGCAGGACCGGCCACCCGAGGGTCTAGGTGAGGCTGTGAGCCTCCAGGTCGAGACGGGGGTTGAGCGGCTCCCTGGTGTGGACAGCGGTGCTCAGACGGGAGGCCCTTAGGAGGCTCGCCGTGTCCTACGTCCCCGTGTCCTCAGAGGCTCTGGGGCGGGAAGGACCCACCCGAGATGGGGGGCAGGGCAGGGGTCTCCTCCTCGCCTGCTCCTCTCTGGGCAGGTCTCCGGGGTCTCTGGGCCGCGGGGTGTCCGTCCGCTCTGCGCGGAGGGGGGACGAGCTGCGGCTCTGCAGTTCCTCTTCTGTGCACAGCGGAGTCTCGTGTTCCTCCCCGGCTTCCCGGGGGTCTCCCCGCAGTCCTGCCTCCCTCTCGCCTCCTGCTTCTCTTTTCACACACAGGACGCCCAGGAGCCCTCCGTCTCAGAGATGCCGCCGCTGCTGCTGTCCCTGCTGTGGGCAGGTGGGTGGGCGGCGGGGAGAGGGCTGGGCGGGGCAGGGGCTGCGGCTGACCCTCGTTCCCCCGCAGGGTCCCTGGCTCAGGGTTCGAGCTACTACTGGCTGCAAGTGCAGGAGTCCGTGACGGTGCAGGAGGGCCTGTGTGTCCGCGTGCCCTGCTCCTTCTACTATCCCCGGAGCTACTGGGACTACCCTGTCCCAGCTCACGGCTACTGGTTCCGGGAAGGTGCCAGTATCTACCAGGATCCTCCAGTGGCCACAAACAACCCAGATCGTGAGGTGCTGACGGAGTCCCAGGGCCGATTCCACCTCCTTGGAGACCCCCGGGCCTACAACTGCTCCCTGGACATCAGAGATGCACAGAGGGGAGACACGGGCACATACTTCTTTAGGGTGGAGAGAGGGCCTGTTGTGAAATATAGTTACAAAGAGAACACGATCTTCCTGAATGTAACAGGTGAGGATGGTGTCAAGGAGAGGACACACAGACGCACGGGCCCTGAGGGCCCCCAGGGCAGGGCTGGGAGGGGACCCCCTGTCTTCTCATCCTGGGAGGGACCCAAGGGGACCTAGGAGGACAGGACGCTGTGGCTGGCCTGGGGCAGAGACCGCTCTGAGGGGCACACTCGGGGTCCCCCCTCCAGGGCCTGGGTCCTTTTCTCTCTCCTCTTCAGCTCTGACACAGACACCCGACATCCGCGTCCAGGGGACCCTGGAATCCGGCCGCCCCAGGAACATCACCTGTGCAGTGCCCTGGGCCTGTGAGAGGGGGACACCCCACACCTTCTCCTGGATCGGGGCTGCCCTCACTTCCCTGCACCCCAAGAGTCCCCATTCCTCAGTGCTCACCCTCGCCCTGAGGCCCCAGGACCATGGCACCAACCTCACCTGTCGAGTGACCTTCCCCGGAGCTGGCGTGAGCACGGAGAGGACCGTCAGGCTCAACGTGTCCTGTGAGCGCGGGGCCAGGACGCCGGGTCCCTGAGGGCGGACGGCGTCGGGGCGGGGAGGCCTGGGTGGGATACTTGGGGACTCTTCTTAGAGGCACGCTGGGGTCAAGATGAGGAGAATGCTGAGATCCCCCCCCCACGGTGTCATGTTACTCATGACACGTCATCACACTGCAGGGGGACATTTATTTCTTTCTGTTCCAGACGCTCCACAGAACCTGGACATTCGTGTCTTCCGGGGAAATAGCACAGGTGGGAGAGCACCTGGGTGGAATGGAGGTCAGATGCAGGGGTGTTGTGAAGATGGACAGAATCAAGCCCATCACTCCTCATCCCCTCTCTGCTCCTACGTCTGCCCTCCGCCCCCCAACCCTGTCCCCTGGCAGGACTCACCTTAGGGCCACTGTGGATTCCTAGTGACAACTCACTGTCACCTCCGCTTGCTCCCTCCCTTCCCACCTCTGCTCCCTCCTCACTTTCCCATGACATCCTTTCCCTGATTCCCTGCCACCTCCCTGTCTCCGTCTCTCCCACAAGGAGACTGAGTTCCCAAGCTGGGTACCAGGCTTCTGGCTGATTTCTGCAGGATTCCAAGGGGAAGCTCATCTACCCCGGGGTTTCCAATCCTACCTCTGCCCTGAAGACTCTCACAAACCTCTGTCCTGAGTGCCCTCCACTCCCCCTGCAAGGGACCCTCTGATATGAGTAATCCGAGCCTAAATCTCGGAAATTCCTTTAGACTCTGTGTCTCACCCAACCGTCCCCAGGACTCAGTGAGTTTTGCAAAGTTGACTTTCTGAAAATGACTCACGTCATCGACCTCATCCATCCCCATGACCGCAGCTCCAACTCAGGCCTCCATCCTCTCTCTGGCCTGGACCCGGACCAGCCTCCCCCCTGGCCTGTCAGCCGCTAGTCTTGGCCCTGTCCAGCCAGCAAGAATTGGGACCCCAAAGGGATCTCTACATGCCCCAGATCTGACCCTATGGCTTCCTTGCTCAGAACCCTCCCGTGGCTCCCTGGGGCCCTCATCGCCTGTGTGCGGGCCTCCAAGTGGCCAGACCCACGTGTGTCAGTGCCCTGCGCAGTTTCACACATCAGGGGCTACCTCCTGGGATGTTCTCTCCCAGGCCTAGATATGGCCGACTCTTCCTCAAGCGTCCACTTCCCCCTGTCCTGGGATCATCAAGTTGCCTCTCCTTCCCCCATCTCACCTCATAGACCGCCCCCGCTCCTTGGCCTTGCCTGCAGTGCTTGTCTCAGAGCCGCTGTTCCTGTGTCTGGGAGGACAGAGGGAGAGAAGGGCCTCTCAGCCTTGCCCTTCTAGCTCTCTCTGTCTCCCTAGTCCCAGAGGTCCTGGGCAATGCCACCTCCCTTCGGGTCGTGGAGGGCCAGTCCCTGCTCCTGGTCTGTGCTGTCGACAGCAACCCACCCGCCAGGATAAGCTGGGCCCAGGGGTGCCTGACACTGAGCCCCTCACAGCCTTTGGATCCCGGGGTCCTGGAGCTGCCCCAGGTGGTCTTAGGGGATGGAGGAGAATTAACCTGCTGAGCCCAGCACCTGAGGGGCTCGCTCCGTGTCTCCCTGAACCTAGTTGTACAGGATGAATATAAGCAAGGATGCCTGAGTTCTGAGCTAGGGTGGTAAGCAGGGTTAAGGTGTGGACTTACAGGGACTTCCCTGGTGGTCCAGTGGTTAAGACTCCATGCTTTCAATGCAGAGGACGTGGGTTTGATCCCTGGTCACAGAACTGAACTCCCATATGGCAAGCAGCGCGGCCAGAAAAAAAATATGGTGTGGACTTACAGAAACTCACACCTAACGTCCACCTTCCTCTCTCTTTTCGTCCTCCAGGTGTCTCCTGTTCCTGCCCCCAAGTCTCTGGGGAGCGGCAGGGCTCCTGGCCCCTAGTCCTCACCTTGCTCAGGGGGGCCCTGATGGGGGCTGGTTTCCTTCTCACCTATGGCCTCACCTGGATCTACTATACCAGGTGAGAAGCCCTTCTTAAGGTGTCCCTGATTTGGGGACACCTCCATCTTGTCCTTTCCAGAGCAAACCTTCCACGAAACTGGTCCCTTACTTCAGAACTGTGTTTCCCTTACAGGTGCAGAAACTCACAAGGGAATAGTGTTGAGAGGTGTGTCTGAGTCCCCTTCTTCACGGTGGTGCTTCAGAGGTCTATGAACAAGGAGGTCCTGGATGACTTGGCCCTGCTTCCTTTCCAGAAATAACATCTCTTCACATCTGGTCTCCAGGTTTCTTCTTGATAGTTCTATATGAGTTGTTGTGAGGGCAAGGAGGAAATAGATATTTTTATTATTAAATTGAACTATGCTCCATGTAATATTTTTTCTTCTATGTGCTTACCTTGGCATGGTTTTGATATGCCCATAACGTGACCTATAATATATTGTTATAAATCCCATAATATAGTATTTTTTGAAGTTAATTTTAAAGAGATTTTTTTAATTAGAAAAATTAACTATTTTATATTTATCCACATATGAACCATTTCAATTGCTCTTCATCCCTTTGTTGTAAAAATAAAATCCCCTAAGGAAGAGTAAAAATAAGAGGAATTCCCTGTGGAAAGAACATATTTAGAAAATGGACCTGCTGTGGCTAACAGGTACCCCAAATAAAATGGAACCAGGCAATCATGACAGACCTAGGGTTCAGTCACGTACTCTTGAGTTCTTAGAAAAACCACGAACAAAAACTATAAGGACTTCTGATTGTGCTGATAAAACCCTAAGGAGATGCTCCAATGACAGCCATCATTGGAAACTTCTGGTCAGGCTGCAAGGGCCATCCAATCCCCTTTTACAAGTCTCTCAACTGTGGCTTCTGGGGCTTGTGCTTTTAAAAATCCCTCACCCCTTCACCTCCAAGGAACGTACTTTTGGTTACAGCCAAAGGCTTCTTATCCCTGGTTTGCAAACCTTGCGAACAATAAAGCTGTCCTTTTGCATTAAGATAACCCTGCCTCTTTTCTCAGATTTATTTCTAATTTAAGATGACAGTATAGTTTCTCTATAGTATCATTTTCCTTTTACCTGAAGATCTTTTCGTATATTTTTGTAGTGTAGGTATGCTGGTGATGAATTCTCTCAGCCAGTGTTTGTCTGGAAAAGTTTTCATGTACATTAGCTTTGGAAAGATATTTTTATTGGATTAGGAATTCTAGGTTAAATTTTTCCCCGTTCTGTTGTTTAAATTCTTTTGGCTTGCCTAGTTTCTTATGAGAATTCTGCCTTATTTTCATCTTTCTTTCTTTGTAGTTTATATTTTTCTCTAGCTGGTTTTAATATTTTCTCTTTTTCACTGCGTTTTAATAATTGAATAATATGTGCCTTGGCATGTAAATGTGTGTGTGTGAGAGACAGAGAGAGACAGAGAGAGAGACAGAGATTATCCTACTTGGAGGGTGTTGAGTATCTTGAATCTGAAATTTTATAGTAGTGATCAAATTTCTAAAAATAGAAGCCAATGTTTATATATATATATATTTTTTTTCTATTCTCCTCTGGGTCTCCAATTTTACATATGTGATATTGCCCAATATTATCTCATTATCAGCTCTGAGCATCTGTTCACCATTTCCAACCTTTTTTCTCTATATTCTTCAGTTTGAATAGGATCTGATGCTACATCTTCAAGTTTACTGATTATTCTTCCACAATATTGAATCTGATGTTAGTCTCATTCAGTGAAATTCTCACTTCAGATAATTTATTTTCTTCTCTACAAGTTAATTTCCTTGGTTTTTAATCTTATGTT
The DNA here is from genome assembly GCF_009873245.2 of Balaenoptera musculus. NCBI lineage: Eukaryota > Metazoa > Chordata > Mammalia > Artiodactyla > Balaenopteridae > Balaenoptera > Balaenoptera musculus. Next base: position 6,233,771 of record NC_045803.1, read on the forward strand.
TCTTCTTTTATTATGTTAATGTTTTCCTTTACATCCTTGAGTATATGGATAATATTTGTAATCAATGTTTTAATGTTTTTGTCTGCTAGGTCTGTCTCCTCTGTCATGTCCAAGCCTGATTCCATTGAATGGTTTTTCTCTTATTAAGTGTCACATGTTCCTACTTCTTTATGTGTCTAGTAATTTTTCACTGATTGCTGAACATTGTCAATTTTATGTGGCTGATGACTTGGTCTTGTCTTTCTTTAAATAATACTGGTCTTTTTCTTGATGGCAGTTATTTGTATGTTGGGTCAATATTTTAAAGGTTCTTTAATTTTTATTGAAGTAGTGTTGATGTACAATACTGTGTTAGTTTCAGGTGTACTACATAGTGATCTGACGTTTGCATACATTATGAACTGATCACCATGATAAGTCTAGTAACCATTTGTCCCAACACAAAGCTCTTAAAATATCATTGACCATTATTCCTTCTGCTGTATATTACATCCCTATGGCTTATTTATTTTATAACTGGTGATTTGCACTCCTTAATCCCCTTCACCTATTTTGCCCACCACCCCCTCCTCACTGGCAACCACCCATTTGTTCTCTATATCTGTGAGTCATTTTGTTTTGTTTGTTTGTATGCGTTCTTGTTTTTTAGATTTCACGTATGAGATCATATGGTATTTGTCTCTCTGTCTGACTTATTTCACTTAGCATAATACTCTCTAAATTCATCCATGTGGTCAAAAATGGCAAGATTTCATTTTTTATTATGTCTGAGTAATATCATATATATTATATATTCATTCATCTATCATGGATAATTAGGTTGCTTTCATATCTTGACTATTGTAAATAATGCTGCAGTGAACATTGGTGTGCATATACCGTTTTTATATATATAAATTTATTTATTTATTTATTTATTTTTATTTATTTTTGGCTGCGTTGGGTCTTCTTCACTGCGCGGGCTTTCTCTGGTTGCATCGAGCAGGGGCTACTCTTCGTTGCGGTGCATGGGTTTCTCATTGTGGTGGCTTCTCTTGTTGCGGAGCACGGGCTCTAGGTGCGCGGGCTACAGTAGTTGTGGTGCACGGGCTCAGTAGCTGTGGCTCGCGGGCTCTAGAGCGCAGGCTCAGTAGTTGTGGTGCATAGACTTACTTGCTCTGTGGCATGTGGGATCTTCCAGGACCAGGGCTCGAACCCGTGTCCCCTGCGTTGGCAGGCGGGTTCTTAACCACTGCGCCACCAGGGAAGCACCCATATATCTTTTCAAATTAGTGTTTTTGTTTTCTTTGAGTAAATACCCAAAAGTGAAATTGCTGGATCATATGGCAATACTATTTTTATTTTTTGAGGAACCTCTGTACCGTTTTCCATAGTGGCTGCACCAATTTACAATCCCACCAACGGTGCACGAGGGTTCCCTTTTATCCACATCCTTGCCAACACTTGTTATTTGTTGTCTTTTTTATTATAGCCATTCTGACAGGTGTGAGGTGGTATCTCATTGTGGTTTTGATGTGCATTTCTCTGAGGATTAGCGATATTGAGCATCTTTTCTTGTGTCTGTTGGCCATCTGTTTGTCTTCTTTGGAAAAATGTCTATTCAGGTCCCCTGCCCATTTTTAGTCAAGTTGTTTGGTTTTTTGATGTTGGGTTGCATGAGTGTTTTGTATATTTTGAATATTAACCCCTTATCGGATATACTGTTTGCAAATATCTTCTCCCATTTAGTAGGCTGTGTGTTTTTTTTTTTTTTTTTTTTTTTAAATTTTTTTTTATTATTTATTTATTTTTGGCTGTGTTGAGTCTTCGTTTCTGTGCGAGGGCTTTCTTTAGTTGTGGCGAGTGGGAGCCACTCTTCATCGCGGTGCGTGGGCCTCTCACTATCTCGGCCTCTCTTGTTGCGGAGCACAGGCTCCAGACGCACAGGCTCAGTAATTGTGGCTCACGGAGCTAGTTGCTCCGCGGCATGTGGGATCCTCCCAGACCAGGGCTCGAACCTGTGTCCCCTGCATTGGCAGGCGGATTCTCAACCACTGCGCCACCAGGGAAGCCCTGTGTGTTTGTTTTGTTGATGGTTTCCTTCACTGTGCAAAAGCTTTTTAATTTTTTGTAGTTCCATTTATTTATTTTTGCGTTTGTCTCCCTTGCCTGAGGAGACAAAAAGATGTTGTTAAGACCAGTGTCAAAGAGCCCACTGCCTATGTTTTCTTCTAAGAGTTTTATGGTTTCAGGTCTGACATTTGGTATGTCTAGTATAGCAGCCAGAACGGACTGAGACACCACAGGAACATTTTCTTATGAGGACATCACATGTTCGGTGTGCCTGGGTAGAAGTCATTTGAGAATGACACTGTGAGAGATATTGAGGTGTTTTAAATTTCAGGAAGGGTGGGTTTGCAGTGAGGTAAGCGGGATGGTTGTGGTGACTTAGTGTTTGCTTTGATATGCTCTCCCCCGGCAGAGACTCAGTTGTACTGAGGTGCAGTGAAAAGAGCAGAATCATTATTTGTAGGTTCAATGAGAATGAATGCAGCCTTTTTGGATGAGCAACGGTTGCAAATGTGTCCAGAGCCTGAGAAATATTCCCTGTAGAGCTGCAGTTCTTCAGGACTCTGGACAGCAGAGATCCTGGTGACTGGGGCTCAAGGGTCAGTGTGTGCCGGGGAAATGGAGCGCCCTCTGGGGGCAGCATCCTGAACTGCAGCACAAGCGTTATGGGCGGGAACTGGGATAGGTGTATCTGAATGATACAAAGATGCTAGCCAGGGGGTGTCTAAGATACTCCCTTCCCCCCAACAAAGGCTCCTAAGCACCCTCAGGGCCTCAACTACAGCCAGACCCAGACTCTTCATTCACCACTGGAATGCTTGCCTACATCTCCTTCATTCATCCCTCCTAATGAATCCAGCCCTCAGACCCACACCCAGCACCCTTCTAGGGCAGAATCCTGAACTACCTACCTACCTACCTCTCTTCCTCCTCCTCAGTTGCTCCCACCCCATACCTTCCCACCCACCCCCAGTCTCACTTCCTCTCAATATCTGTCTTTGCCCCCGTTGTGACCTCAGGGACAGACAAAACAGGTGTTCAACATCTGTTGAATTAGAGAAGGAAACCAGAGGCTTGTAGAGCTTTTTTCTTAAGGAATAGGCTCAGAGAAAAATCTGAACATTCTTAGGCAGAGAAGACAGATATGAGGATGACCGATAAAGATTCTCGTGGACTCAGGTAGCCCCTAGTCTGTGGTCTGCCCAAGGGTGGGGTGGGGGGGAAGGGTGGCTTGGATGAGAAGGCAATTGCAAAGTGGGGAGGTGCTCTGGTCACACTGAGGAAAGGTGGAAAGTTCAGAGGAGGCCAAAGAAATCACCAAAAATCTGGAAAAGTGTACGGGTGGGGAAATGTTGGGGCAAGTTGGTTGTAAGGTCAGGAAAAGCATTTCAGAAGAGATGGCCTTTGAGCTGAGAACAGTGAAAAGGGGGCCAGCCACGGGAAGAGCATTCCTGGAAGAGAGAACAGCTAGTGTCATGTTCTTGAGGCGGAAATGAATTTGGTAAATGTGAGAAACAGAGTGGGAATCGCCGGCGGGAATGCAGAAGTAAAGTTCTGGGTTCAAAGTGAGTTTGCAGGGGTCATTGGCGGTAACATCAGGTCGAGTTCTATAGGTTATGGTGATTAGTTTGGATTTTCTCCTAAATATAATAAGATGCCATTGAAATGTTTGGGCAAGAGGGTGACTTGATCTGATCTATATTTTAAAACTAACTCTGGTTGTTGTGTTGAAACTGCATTACGGGGGGAGCAAAAATAGAAGCAGGGAACTGTATTCAAGAGCCTGGGATAAACCGTAATGGAAAAGAGTCTGAAAAAGAATGTCTGTATATGTATCACTGACTCACTTTGCTGTACAGCAGAAATTAACATAACAATGTAAGTCCACTATACTTCAATAAAATAATTTTTTAAAAAAAGAAGCAGGAAGAATCATCGATAGATTTTTGTCAAACAGATGAGTGGTGATGGTGACCAGGACCTAGATAGTCATTCTCAATCAAGGGTGATTTTTATCAACAGGTGACAATGCCTGGAGACATTTTTAATTGTCACGACTGTGATGGGGGGAGGGAGGCAACTGGCATCCGGTGGGTAGAGGCCAGGGATGCTGCTCAACATCCTACAAGCTCGCAAGAGTTCACATGCCATAACTAAGGAGCCCGCGTGCCGCAACTAAGGAACCCACCTGCCACAACTAAGGAGTCGGCGAGGCAGAACTAAGGAGCCTGCCTGCTGCAACTAAGACCCAGTGCAACCAAATAAATAAATAAATATTTTTTAAAAAAAACAACAACAACATGCAGGAGAGAAGAGGCTCCGACGGTGTCAGGAGCCCTTTCTGCCGCACGCTGGCACACCTGCCACAAGCTTGTGATGCAGGAGTCCTGGAACCTTCCTGTCCGAAGGCCCTCGATAAGAGGCTAAATCCTTCCCTGGCAGCCACGGTGAAATAGACATCAACACACCCATCGCCACATCCTGTGTGTTTCCTATTCAGTCAGATTCATCCACGTCCATTGATTTTGGGATCCTCCTCTTACCATGTCACTTGCTTTCCCATCTCCTAAGTGCATACAGAAGAACTTCATTAGAAACACGTTTAGAAGCTATCCCTAATCATTTTCCAAATAGTGACAGAAAAGTAAGCAAATGTGATAGTAAGGAACTGGTTAGGCTACTTTATGCATTTTTTCATCCTCTGGGTGACCAAAGTAATAATCAAGACCTTGTATGTAGAATATAGGTTCTGTAGCATGTTCTTATTATATATCAGTGTCCTTCAAATTTTGACAAGCTTATTTGTCACCTTGGGAACCATGCTAAAATAAAGATTCCTTTTTTTAAAACAAACAAACAAACAAACAAAAAAACATCCTACAAGCTCAGGGCAGCTTCTACTCCCCAAGAATTATCTGACTCAAAATGTCAATAGTGCTGAGATTGTGAAATCTTGGCCTAGGGTAATGAATGGTAGTGGGGATGGGGATAAGTGGATAGATATTTTTTTAATATTTAAAAAGTTGAACTGACAGGTCTTGCAAGGACTGAGGCAAAGGAAGACATCAGAATGTTGCTAGGATATGGGCAGATGTTGGTACCACAAAACAATAACATTTAGACAACTGAAAAGGAGAGGGTTTGAGATGAGAAATAAGAATGCTGCATGAAAATTGAGATACCGAGTTTGAGATGCCCATTATATAGTCCTGAGTAGATGTCAAGTAGACAGGGGAGAATTGAAATATATAATTTAGGAGTCATCAGCATGTTTCTTTATTGTTGTTGTTGTGTGTCTTGTGATCATTTATTTTAGTTTGTAGTTTAACTTCATTTTGAAGCAACTAGAGACTCAAAGGAGGTTGCAGAGAAATGTACAGTGACGTCTCATGCATTCCACTTACCCCCAGTGTTAACATCTTACACAACTGTAGGACAATATGAAAATCAAAAAATTGATATTGGTAGTACAATTCTGATTACCGATTTCAAAGTGTGGGCCGGGGGGAAGCTCCCCACACCACCAGGCAATTCTCCGCACTAGCTGGGCATCCTACAACTCAACGCAACTCTGACACCACCTACCTGGAGATAGTGTCAGATCCCACAGGTTAAGGGCTCAGTCCCATAAGACTGTCCCCCCAACCCGCTTCAGATGCCAATCACAAGTTCATGTTGTCACTTGTGCTTCTGACTGATGGAGTATAGATCGGAGGTGCTCATGACCCATTCCTTGGGTTCAATTAATTTGCTAGAGTGGCACACAGAACTCAGAGAAACAGTCTACTTCTGAGATTACTGGCTTATTATAAAAGGATATAACTCAGGAACAGCCAGATGGAAATGATGCATAGGACGAAGTATGGGGAAAGGGCTTGGGGCTTCCATGCCCTCTCTTTGGGGAGGTGCACCACTCTCCCCAAATCTTCACGTGTTCTCCAACCTGGAAACTCTCCGAACCCCATACTTTTGGTTTTCATGGAGGCTTCATTCCATAGGCATGACTGATTAAATCATTGGCCATGGGCGACTGACTCAACCTCCAGCCCCTCACCCCTTCTGGGAGGTCAGGGATTGGACTGAAATTTCCTACCTTCTAATCACGTGGTTCATTCCCCTGGCAACCAGCCCCCATCCTTATGTGCTTTCCGAAAGTCACCTCATTAACAAAAACTCAGGTGTGGTGGAAAGGGGTTTGTTATGAATAGCAAGACATTCATTTCTGGCTCTGAAGTGTTTTCAGGAACTGAGGCCAAGAGACCAATATTATAACAAAAGATGCTCTCGTTGCTCTTATCACTCAGGAAATTCCAAGGGTTTTGGGTGCGGTGAGCCAGGAACCATGAACAAAGACCAAAATATATACTTACTATAAATCACAATATCACATGTAGCATGCATTTTTAAAGTCATGGATGAAATAGGACATCTAGGGAGAGTGATCCTGATGCATTCTAAGGTTTAGGAGTCAAGGGCAGAGGCAGAACCATTAAAGATGAAGAAGAGTGTCTAGAAAGGTCGAAGGAAAACCAAGGAAGTAATGGTGTCCTCTGTATGCTATGGGCAGCCCGACTCCGGCAGGTGCCTTCGAGATGGCAGTTCTAGGTGACAGGGGAAGCCAGACTGAAGTGTTTCAAGAAGGAAGGGGTGGGGCTTCCCTGGTAGCGCAATGGTTGAGAATCCGCCTGCCAATGCAGGGGACACGGGTTCCAGCCCTGGTCCGGGAAGATCCCACATGCCGCAGAGCAACTAAGCCCGTGCGCCACAACTACTGAAGCCCGCGCGCCTAGCGCCTGTGCTCTGTAACAAGAGAAGCCACCGCAGTGAGAAGCCCGTGCATCGCAACAAAGAGTAGCCCCCGCTCTCAGCGAGTAGAGAAAACCCGCGTGCAAGTGAAGACCCAGTGCAGCCAAAAATTAAATAAATGAATAAATAAATAAATGTATAAAAAAAAAAAGAAGGAAGGGGTGACGGAGCACACCAAATGCTGCTGGGCAGGCGGCATCCAAATTAGATGAGAATAGAAGTTACCTATGGGTTTTAGCCATTTGAGATCCTTGGTGATCCTGACAAGAAGAGTTTGAGGGATGCAGGGATGGAGGCAAGATTGGACTAAGATGTGCAGGATGGACAGTAAATAAAGGGCAGTTCCTGTGAAGAGAAGAGCGAACCCTCAGGGTTTCCGGGAAAGCGGAGGAGGGGAGCTCAGGACCACCTCCAGGAACCTGTTGGCAGCTGCCTCCGGAAGGGGATGGGTTGGTCCACAAGTGGGGTTACTGAAGGGTCCCCTGGCTCCACTCTGTTTCCATCTCTTCCTGGCCGCTTGGCTATGGATATAAAGCTGCCCAACTGACCTCACCTGGTACAGGAGACCTCCTCACCTCCACATGTCAGGGATCAGCTCTGAGCTTTGAAGGCATATCTAACCCTGAGGGTGGCCCACATTCGTCGGTGGGGCGTGTGAGACCTCTGGGTTGGCCTGGAGGAGCTGGGGATTGGTTTCTTTCAGCCCCAGGGTAGCAGACGGTCCTCTCTCCCTTTTCTGTCTGATGGGGTAGCATGGAATAGTGTGGAGAAACCCACGGAAGGCCTGAGATGTTGCCACTCTCCTGGTTCCTACTCCCATCAGCCCCATAGAGGCATGGAGATGCTCCAAGGCAGAGGTGAGGCTGGATCTAAGCTTTGGGGGGTGGGGAAGCGCAGTTCTCAGCTCCTTCAGGGCAAGCCCTCAGCAGGACCCAGGCATCCTTCCCTCCCTCTCACTCCTCCCTCTGAGAGGCCCTTCCTCTGTTAACTTGACAGAAGGAAGGGTGTGATGTCCCTGGATGCAAGGGCTCCCCTGGGAGAAGGGAAACCGCTTCCCCCCAGAGAAAGCCCAGGTTGGGCAGTGGGGACCCGGGAGCAGAGTGAAGAGGAGGGTGGATGTTATGGGTTGAATTGCACTCCCCCTGCCCCCAAGTTCATATGTTGAAGTCTTAAGCCCCAGTATCTCAGAATGTGTATTTGTAGATAGAGTCTTTGAAGAGGTAATTCAGTTGAAATGAGGTCATAGGGCAGAGTCCCAGACCAGTATGACTGGTGTCCTTATGGAGAACACACATACACACAAGGAAGACCAGGTGAAGACTGGAGGAGAAGACGGCCGTCTCCAAGTCAAGGAAAGAGACCTCAGAAGAAACAAACACTGCTGACACGTTGATCTTGAACTTGTAGCCTCCAGAACTGTGAGGAAATACATTTCTGTTGTTTAAGCCACTCATTCTGTGCTCTTTTATTATGGCAGCCTGAGCAGACTAATACATGGATTCAAGGACTCTTTTATTACGCAGCCTGAGCAGACTAATACGGTGGATTGGAGGACTCTTTTTTTTTTTTTTTTTAAGGAAATTCTTTTTTTTACATATAAACTTATTTATTTTATTTTATTTATTTTTGGCTGCGTTGGTTGCTGTGCATGGGCTTTCTCTAGTTGTGGCGAGCGGGGGCTACTCTTCGTTGCAGTGCATGGGCTTCTCATTGCAGTGGCTTCTCTTGTTGCAGAGCACGGGCTCTAGGTGCGTGGGCTTCAGTAGCTGTGGCACGTGGGCTCAGTAGTTGTGGCTTGAGGGCTCTAGAGCACAGGCTCAGTAGTTGTGGCACATGGGCTTAGTTGCTCCATGGCATGTGGGATCTTCTCGGACCAGGGATCGAACCCATGTCCCCTGCATTGGCAGGCAGACTCCTAACCACTGCGCCATCAGGGAAGTCCCTCGAGGACTCTTTTATTACACAGCCTAAGCAGACTAATGCAGTAGATGCGAGGACAGGGATAGTTACATGTCACTTCCTCTGGGAAGCCCCTCTTGACTTTGCCAGGAAGTAGTGACCACCCTTTCCCCAGGGCCCAGCAGGAATATCTGCCCCAGCATGTGGGGGGCAGGGCACTTATGAACACTTCAGTGCTCTTCTGTTTCTAAGGATCTTCGTTTACCAAGCTGGGTTCCCTTGAGGTCAGACACTGTCTGATTTACCTATGTGTGTCCCCCTCTGCCATATACAGCATGACACCTGCCACACACAAGCTTCCAGAGCATGGAGGTCAAATAGGCAAACACAGTGTCTCTACGTGACCAAAACAGAGAGTCATTTCAAGGGGAGGGGAACAACAGTCCGCATCTGGGGGAGTTTAACTGACTCACTCCACAAATCCCATGCCCCTTACATTGCCTAAGTCTCCCACCATCAGCATCACCCCTGGGTGTCTGTGTTCTTATCACAGCAGGTGTTACAAGTGTGTGTCGTCCAACTGTGTGACAGAAGGGGAGACTGGGAAGCAGACAAAGACCTTGGGGTGGGTGCTCCTGGGGGACCAGGAGTCAGTGAGTCCATCAGGGAGGGTGAAGGGTTGCCAGATTTAGCCGATAAAAATGCAAAGTGCCCAGTTAAAGTTGAATTTCAGATCTCAATAATGAATGATTTTAGTAGAAGTGTATCGCATGCACTCTCTGGGACATACTCATACTAAAAAAATTCATTATTTATCTGAAAACCAGTTTTAACCGGGCATCCTGCCTCTTGTCTGGCAAGACTAGCCCTGCACTATCACTCCCACCCTCTGCCCCAGAAATCCACCCTGCCCAGCACCCATCACCATCACCAGAGGCCCCTGTAAGAAGGACTTACTGGGGACTTTCACTTCTGCTTCCCCAACGGCTCAGGGTCCAGCGGGAGAGTCCCCAGCTTCCACCCACCCAAAGCCAGGCCCCAAGTCTAGACACATGTCCTCCACTCCCTCCCCCAGAGATGACTCGGGAAGGTGACCAGCTCAGGGACCCCAAACGTCAGGCGAGCCCCTCAGGAAAGAGTGAGTTCAAGTGGGCGAGACGGGGGTGGGGAGAGTCCAGAAAAGGAAAATGAGTAGTGTGGGTCTCAGAAGCTCATTTCATGCATCAGTCCCCCGGGGCTCAGCTTCCGCCTTCTGCCCTTGCCGAGTGCCAGACACAGTGTCTGGGGAATGAGCGTGTCCCAGGGCAGGTCCCCGTGCCTGAGATGCTCCCACCACTGCTCTTGGCTGTACTGTGGGCCGGTGAGTGAACGAGGTGGGGGGCCAGGAGGGGCCCGGTTGGGGGCCGGGACTGGGGTGGCAGCTTGAGCCTCTCTCTGTCTCCCCATAGGGTCATGGGCTCAGGATCCAGGTTTCCAGCTGCAGGTGCAGGAGTTGGTGAGGGTGCAGGAAGGCCTGTGCGTGGTCGTGCCCTGCTCCATCTCCTATCCCGCCATAGGCTGGGTTTCCTCCACCCCGGCTTACGGCTTCTGGTTCAAAGACCAGACCGCCACAGACAGTGGTCTGCCAGTGGCCACAAACAAGCCGGGTCAAGACGTGCAAACACACACCGAAGGCCGGTTCCAGCTCCTTGGCAATGTCAGACAGAATTGCTCTTTGCTCATCAGAAATGTACGTATGGAGGACAGTGCATTGTACTTCTTTCGCTTGGAGAGAGGCCGTTACGTGCGATATAATTTCATGGAATACAAGTTCCGTCTGGAGGTGACAGGTACGGAACTGGCTCGAGCTGGAATGGGGTGGGACCCCCCTCCCCCCTTCTCATACTGGGGAGGGGCTATGGGGAACGGACCATGGGGGACCCCCGGGAGTACCCCCATCGGGGTCTAGCATCCCACCCTCTCTCCCTCCATCCCAGCCCTGACTCAGAAGCCAGAGATCTACATCCCAGAGACTCTGAAGCCTGGGCACCAGGTGACACTCATCTGTATGTTTGACTGGCCCTTTGAGGAATGTCCAGCCCCTACTCTCTCCTGGAGGGGGGCCGCCGTCTCCGCCCACGAGGCCAGACCAAGAGCTTCCTACCTCTTAGCCCTCACCTTCACACCCAGACCCCAGGACCACGGCACTAAGCTCACCTGTCGAGTGGACGTCTCCAGAAAGGGACTGAGCACAGAGAACACCGTCCTACTTAGCGTGGCCTGTGAGTTTGGTGGCGGGAGGGACGTCAGGGTGCGCAGACAGGCACGGGGGATGCGGAGGTGGAGAGAGGCAGCAGGGCGATGATGGTCAGCTCTCTGCGGATCCGTGGGGAGGAAGGCGTGGAGTCTAGCGACGCTTGCCTCGGCTCAGGGAGGGGGAATGGGGATGCCGTCTGGACCTGTGCCCATAAGCGCATCTTTGGCACTCATTTGTCACTTGTCTTCCCGGAGGGTAGTCACACTTTCTTCTCCCCGAGGGGGTTCTCTCTGGCGGTGGGGAATCTCTCATTCCTCCCCAAAGCCAGCTCCCCATCCTGTTACAGATGCCCCCAAAGACCTGGTTATCAGCATTTCCCAGACCGATGTATCAGGTACTGAGGGCCACTTGGGGGTGTCAGGAGGGCTGGAGAGTGGTGTTCCCCCCTGCAGTCCTTCTCTCTCGCGCTCTCTCTCTCTGCAGCCCTGGAGCCGCAGGGAAACAGCCCCCATCTGGAAGTCCAGAAAGGCCAGTTCCTGCGGCTGCTCTGTACAGCTGACAGCATGCCGCTTGCCACACTGAGCTGGGCCCTGCAGGACAGAATCCTCTCTTGGTCCCACCCCTCGGGCTCCAGAACCCTGGAGCTGGTGCTGCCCCGGGTGAAGGCAGAGGATGCGGGTCGCTACACCTGCCGAGCTGAGAACGGGCTTGGCTCTCAGAGCCGCAGCCTGGAGCTCTTCGTGCAGTGTAAGTGTGACCAGCAGGGGCCTGGTTTGGGGGGGGGGCGGGGGGCGGGGAGGAGGGAGGGGGCTGAGGGCAGGGTCCCAGAGCTCTACGGGGACCTGGAACCCCAGGCCTATGGGGCTAGGGATTCTGCTTCCAGCTCCGACTGCGGTGCGCGCGGGGGCGGGGGCGGGGGATATCCCCACGCCACCAAGCAATTCTCCAACATCAGTGGCATGTGCTACGATTCCACTCAGTTCTGACGCTATCTACCCGGAGGTAGCGTCAGATCCCACAGGTTAAGGGATCAGTTTCTGGAAACTGGCCCCGCCCCCGCTTCAGCCACCAATCACAAGTCCAGGTTGTCTCCTGTGCTTCTGACCGGCCAGTGATAGATTGGAGGTTCCCATGACCTCCTCCTTGGGTTCAGTTAATTTGCTAGAGCTGCTCAGAGAAATATTTTACTCACTAGATTACCGGTTTATTATAAAAGAATATAACTCAGGAACAGCCAGATGGAAGCGATGCCTAGGGCAAGGTATGGGGAAGGGGCATCTAACTTCCATGCCCTCTTCCTGGGCACCACTCTCCCCAAATCTCCAAGTGTTCACCAACCTGGAAGCTCTCCAAACCCCATTTTGGGGGGGGGGGTGGTTTATGGAGGCTTCATTACATAGGCACGATTGATTAAATCATTGGCCATTGGTGAATGAACTCAATCTCCAGTCCCCTTTCCCTTCCTCAGAGGTCAGGGGGTGGGACTGAACGTTCTAACCCTGTGATCCTAACCCTGTGATCCGTGGTTGGTTCCCTTGGCAACAAGCCCTCACCCTTGGGCGCTTCTAAAAGTCACTTCATTAATGTAAACTCAGGAGTGGTGGAAAGGGGTTTGTTATAAACAACAAGGCACATTTATCATGCTTATCTACCATTCAGGAAATCCAAGAGTTTTAGAAGCTCTGTGCCATGAATAGGGACAAAGATCAAATACCTATTTCTGTTATAAATCACAATATCTTAGGGACCTGCCCTTCTTACGGGTCTATTCCCTTGGGTCATTCATCTGAGAATCACTCAGTGGGTGATTCAACCCCCCTCCCCCTCCCAGCCCTTCACCCCCAGGGACGTTCACTTTGCCCAGAAGGAAACCCCTGGCTTGTTTAGAGTCAAGTACCCTGTCTCTGTTTCAGATGCCCCAGAGGACCTGAAAGTGATGGTCTCCCAAGGAAACAGGACAGGTAGGAAAGGAGATCAGAGGAACCAGGGCTCCTCAGTGCCAAACTGGGAACCCAGACGTCTGGAATGTCAGCAGGAAGAGGGTCCCTGTGCCCTCAGCTGTTCATCCATCCTGCCTCTTCCCTCCCTAGTCCTGGAAAACTTCAGAAATGGCACATCTCTTCCGGTCCTGGAAGGCCAAAGCCTGCGTCTGCTCTGTGTCGCTCACAGCAACCCCCCAGCCCGGCTGAGCTGGGCCCGAGGGGGACAGACTCTGAGCCCCTCCCAGCCCTCAGATCCTGGGGTCCTGGAGCTGCCTCAGATACAAACAGAGCATGAAGGAGAATTCACCTGCGGAGCTCAAAACCCTCTGGGCTCCCAAAATATCTCTCTGAGCCTCTCCGTGGTCTGTGAGTGCGGGGACCCCTGGGGGCAGGACACCTGGGTCCCGGGGTGGGGGGAGGCACCGCTGACTCTCCTCCCTCTGTACAGACCCCCCGCAGCTGCTGGGACCCTCCTGCTCCCTGGAGGATGAGGGTCTGCACTGCGACTGCTCCTGTCGAGCTCAGCCGGCCCCCTCCCTGCGCTGGCGGCTGGGGGAGGGGCTGCTGGAGGGGAATTTCGGCAACGCCTCCTTCAAGGTCACCTCCAGCTCGGCTGGGCCCTGGGCCAACAGCTCCCTGAGCCTCAGCGAGGGGCTCAGCTCTGGCCTCAGACTCAGCTGCGAGGCCCTGAACGTCCACGGGGCCCAGAGCGCCACTGTCCTGCTACTGCCAGGTCAGGGGCCAACTGGACGCCCCGTGGAGGCGGGGGCTGAGAGCGACAGCGACAGGGTCCTGTGGTTGGGGCAGGAGCTGGGGAGCGGGGACACGGGGGCGCCTGTGGCTGGGGATGCGGAGCGGGGAAGTTAAATCGGAAAGCCTGACACTTGGGCCTGGGGTGTAGCGGAGTCTCCAAGAAGTCGATGGGAAGGGGCTCTAGATAAAAACCTCTGGAATGGGAGCCGGAAGCCGGAGCGCCTAGTGGCGGGTGGACGTGAGGACCCACGGAGATGGGAAGGGCTCAGAGATGGCTGACCGTTTCCTCGTGCAGATGAGAAGGGATTCGCCTCCAAAGCGTTCTCCAGCGGAATATTTCTAGGAATTGGCCTCATGACCCTCCTTTTACTCTGCCTCATACTGATCATGTGAGCTAGGTGCAGGGGCAGCGATGGAGGGAGCGTGGGATCCGGGACCGTGGAAAGGGGGGCGGGGCCGGGGCGCACACCAAGGCGGGGTGTTCCCTCAGCGTGAGGACTCTGAGGAAGAAGTGGACCCAAGCAGAGGTTCCGGCCCCGGCCCCGGGAGAGACTCCGAGGTCCAGGGTCTCACGGAAGAGCACGATCCTGCATTACATCAACGTGGTCCCTAAAACTGGCCCCCTGGTGAGTGGTCCCAACCAGCTGTCTCTTCTTCCCCCTCTCGGACTCCTGTATACCCTCCTCTCCAGCCCCGCCCCCGCCCTTTGCCCGGGAGACATCGCAGTGGAAAAGGCCCGGGTGCTGGATTCAAATCCTGATTCTGGCACTTAACGTCTATGAGATCTTGACCAAATCCCTCCCTCCACTGAGCCTCTACTGCTTCCTCCTTGAGAGTTGGTTTGAGGATTACAACACACGTTATTACCTAATAGGTAGCAGTTATTCCATTATTACTACTACCAACGACATTACTAAGTAAAATTAATGATGTCACCAATGATTAATATCACTGAGAGACGGTATGTCCTAGTGATGATTAAGGGTAGGGCTCTGAAGTCAGCCTGCCTGGGTTCCTGTCTGCTTTCATCACTGTGTGTTCTGGGATGAGTCACTTAACTTCTCTGTGCCTCGATTTCTTTAACTGTAAAATGGGGATAATAGTAGTACCGACCACGTAGGCTCATTCTGGGTATTCAGTATGCTCATTTTCTACTTGTAAAGCATTTAGAACAGTACCAGGCCCCTGGTAAGTGTTGGGTGAATGCTGGATATTTTCAGGAGAGAACATCTATATGCGGATGATTCCAAAATTTACGTCTCCCAGACTCATCCCTGAACTCTAGACTCATAGCCAACTGTCTAGGCAGTATCTCCATGTGGATGTCTAATAGGCCTCTCAAACTTAGCCTGTCCAAAACCAAACTCATGACTAAGCACCACTTAAAACCCTTCTCTTCCATCCTCTGCATCTCAGCAAATAGCACCACATTTGCCCAGCTGCTCAAGCCTAAAGACTTTAAGTCATTTCTTACTCCTCTCTTTTTTATCCACCCCGCACAATCAATCCATCTGCAAATCTCCTCCCAAATCCATCCAAACCATTTCTCCCCCCTCGGTTGGATAGAACTTAGGGACCAAGAAAAAAAAAAGTGAAAAATGCCAATTTCAGATGGTCACATACACAGGATTCCGTGTATATAACACTCTCAAATGATAAGATTGTAGAGATAGAGGACAGGTTAGTAGTTGCGAGGGGTTCGGGATGGGAGGATGATGAGAAGGACAGCAGGAGGGAGATGTTTGTGGTGATGGAGCAGTTCGGTGTCTTTTGGTGGTGGTTACACCAATCTATCTGCATTAGTTTGCTAGAGCGGCCATAGCAGAGAACCACAAGCTGGGAGGCTTAACCACAGACTTGTCTTTATTGTTTGTTCCTGTCCCGAGATGGAAGGCGAGCTCAGCGAGGGCAGGGTCTTTGTTTTACTGCCTGATGTAACCCCAGTTCCTCCATCGGTGCCTAGCACGTGGTAGGGGCTCAAGTATCTGTTGAATGAATGAATGAATGAATGAATGAAGGATGGTCATTTTTCCCTTAGGCTCAGAAACAGAAAGCCAAACCAAGCAGTCGTTCCTGGGCCCCTGCTCCAGATACTCACCCCCCGGAACCCAGAAAGAACCAGAAGGAGCTCCATCTTGTTTCCCACAATTGTCCAGGACCCAAATCATCCCCTCAAGCCCCAGAATCGGAGAACAACCAGGAGGAGCTCCATTATGCTGTCCTCAACTTCCCAGGCCTCAGACCATGGGACACCCAGAGGCTCAAGGATACTCACCCAGAATATGCTGAAATCCAGTTCCACTGAGGGTCTACTGGGCTGGAGAACTGGGATCCAGACCAGGGAGGAAGGCAGAGCAATTGGGAAGAGGAGAACAGAGCGTAGTCTGTCTGTCTTTCTGTCTCCCTCTCTCTCTCATTTCATCGTCCAAGGTTGGGATGATCCCATCCCAGATCCTAGCATTTTGGAACAGCTTGATGAATGTCTCCAGAGCGGCCTTCTCCAAATACACTATTCTAAGCAAGGTAAAACTTTTCCTCTGACAAACCCAGGCACCACCCTGGCTGAATACTCACAGTCTCAGTTTCTCAATGGTGGGAGGGCCTTTCAAGAAGATTAAGCGCTCATCTTTGCCAACCTCACAGGTCAAGTCTGGGCGGCTGCCTATTTTGCTGCCACCTGTGAGCCAAGAGTGTGTTTTACATTTTAAATGGTTAAGGGGAAAATCAAAAGAAGGATGCTTTATGATGCATGGAAATGACTTGAGATTCAAATTTCAGTGTCCATAAATAAAACTTTATTGGAGTGCAGCCATGCCCATTTTTTTCTGTATCGCCTATGGCTGATTTCAGGCAGAGTGGAGTTGTTGCCCTGCTAAGCCTAAGATAGATAGCCTTCGGTTTAGGAAAAGTTTGTGGAATTTTCATGTAATGTAAACTCACCCACTTATTTGTACAGAAGAGCAAACAGAAGCGGAGGTCCAGAGAGAGTTCAAGAGTAGCCAAGGTGACACTGGCTAGCTCTGTGACTAGATGGAAGGTTTCTAGGGTGAGAACTTGTAGGGCGAGGAGACTTGAGTGGCAGTTTAATAGTAAGAGGGAGGAAATTAATATTTTTGAACACCTGCTATGTATCACATTGTGAGCCAACTGTGCTGTAAGATTTAAGAGTATCTCCATTGGGAAGATATCTGAGACTCAGAGAGGTGAATTAACTTATCTAAAGACACACAGGAGAAATCGACAATATCAGGGGTCCCACCCATGGCTGACTCCAAAACCACTGCTCTCCCTGCTTTTTCACAATCCCTCCTGAAGTGGCGCTCTTGAGTGAAAAGGACCCAAAACTCAGGGCAGAACGTGAGGATGGTCAGTCATCTCAGATATAAAGAGAGGCTAGCTGGTCACCTCATCTCAGCAGGAAGGAGTGGTCGGGCTGTGTCCATGAAGCTGGCCTGTGTTGATCTTTTTTTTCCTTTCTAAGACCATGGTGGGGGAGTGGGGGTGGAGGGGATGTCTTTACTCCTTAGAAGGATAAATGCAATTAGATAAAGAGGGAAAGAAAAGAAAGAAAAAGATTTTGAGTTGGAATTTTCCAAGGGTTCCTTTATACAGATATTATCTCTATTATACAATTGGGCAAACTGAGTCATGAGAAGGTTACAGACACATCCAAAGCCACAGGATTAGTAAGGTTTGATTCCAGAGCCCAGGCTTTTGGTCATGACCTTATATTGGCCTCTTGGTGGCTTGTTGAGCAGAGGGGACCTGATAAGGAGGGGTGGCAGGTGCAGTATATGGAAAGGACAAAGGACTTGCACTTGTGTCCAGATTCTACTACATACTAATCAGAATAAGTGTAGGCAAGTGACTTTCTCTCTCTGAGCCTCGATTTCCCCATGTATTAAAATGAAGGTAACACCCTTACTTGGAAGGCTTGTTATAATGATTGAATAAGAGAGTACAGATGAGGGGGGTGGGGCAGTATAGGGGTAGGGGATTAAGAGGTACAAACTCTTAGGTATAAAATAAGCTACAAGTACGTATGGTACAACACAGGGAATATAACCAACATTCTACAATAATATAAATGGAATATAACCTTAAAAATTGTGGATCACTCTGTTGTACACCTGTAATTTATGTAATATTGTACATCAACTATACTTCAATAAAAACATGTTTTTTAAGAAAAAGAGAGAACACAGATGAAGGCACTTTATAAACTGTAAACTGTTACCCAGACTTTAAGTACGATGATCTGAGTATCAAGTATGATGAGTTATGTATGGTGGGTGTCCTTCTTTGATTCGGAAGAATAGAGAAAGTTATCATCTTACATTTGTTTAATGGCAACTATAGTGTTTTAAATTTTCTCAGCTTGTGGAAGGTATTAACTGACTAGCCCAGTTGGCTGAGCCATGGAGCTCCAGTCTGCAGGTGGGATGCAAATAGCTTTGGAGAAGAAGGTAGCAAAAAAGAGAGCTGTGCTCACTGTGTCCTAAGCGCTCTCTGTTTTTCCTCCATAGTCACCCCCGGAGCCCGGATTTGGTAGTTACTGCATATGATGATATGGTAAGGAGGCCCACGCTGACGTGTTTTGCCTCCTAAGTGTGCCAGTGCCTCTGTGTACTGAATAAAATAAAAAACTGAACTAGCTGCAAGCACTGAAGTTGGCCACCAGAAGCCAGTATACCCAGAGTAATTGAATTACAGAGCCATGGAGTAGGATCAACCAATGCAACTGCCTCATTTTTTAAAATTTTTTTTAAAAAATTGAGGTATAGTTGATATACAATATTATATGTTTCAGGTGTAAACATAGTGATTCACAGATTTTAAAAGTTATACTCTTGTTTATAGTTATTATAAAATATTGGCTCTATTCGCTGTGTTGTAAAAGATACCTTATAGCTTATTTATTTTATACATGGTAGTTTGTACAACTGCCTCATTTTATAGATGGGGCTTCGAGAGGGACAGGTTCACACAAAAAAATAGCAGAAGTGACATTCAAACTCAGACAGGTCCTAAAAGGGATGACCACTGCAGGTCCTGAATTCCTTTTAATAAACTTAGAGGGGGCAGAATGCTGGAGGGGCCTCTGTTTCCCTCCCTCTGCCCCCAAATCCTGCCGAGCGACCCTTCAAAATTTGTTTGACCTGGGAAATTGCAAGATTATGTTGCTAGGACAACAGGTTTGACCAGGGGTCAGTAACTTTTTTTTTTTTAATTTATTTACTTTATTTATTTTTGGCTGCATTGTGTCTTCGTTGCTGTGCGTGGGCTTTCTCTAGTTGCGGCGAGCGGGGGCTACTCTTCTTTGCGGTGCACGGACTTCTCATTGCGGTGGCTTCGCTTGTTGCGGAGCACGGGCTCTAGGTGCACGGGCTTTAGTAGTTGTGGCGCATGGGCTTAGCTGCTCCGCGGCATGTGGGATCTTCCCGGACCAGGGCTCGAACCCACGTCCCCTGCATTGGCAGGCAGATTCTTAACCACTGTGCCACCAGGGAAGCCCGGGGGGTGGGGGTCAGTAACTTTGAAATACATGTGTTAAAGTCCTGACTTCTGGAATAACGACTTGGGACTTGGAGTGGGGGGTTGGGGGAGGAGGGTGGTGGTGTCCTGTCCTCTTGGGGAAAGGCAGGTGTGGATGGATAGACACAGCGACAATGACAACGGGCTTGGAGCCAGTAGACTCAGCTTGGCGATTCCGCATTGCCAGATGCTCTCTATAGCCAGTTAATTGGAGACTATGAATGCCAGGAGGTATAACTAAAAAATAGGTCTACGTTTCTGATTTCTGACTCGATCGTGCTCTGTTAAAACTTTTTCTTATCTCCTAACAGTATCTCAGACCTTCTGTTACTGTCCAGTCAGCTCTGATTATTAAAACTCAGCCTGGTCTTAAATCTTCACCTCCAACTCCGTTTAAATCCCTTCGCCTCCCCTCTCCATCCAGTGGAGGTTTTAAGCGGGGACTGGACTCCATGGAGAAGGGAGGGAGACCAGTTGTCCCTGACACAGCCCCCGTTTCCCAGAGTATTGGGGCCTAGAGGAGGGACACCATGTATGGGGACAAGTGACTCTTGACCTAAGTGGCCACAGCAGTGGCCTCTTGTTGGTGGAAGCTTCTTCTCTGGCTAATCCTGGATGGCGCTCTGAGTGGCAGGTGTCCAAACACTGGCTCTGTTGTGGAGCAAAAATGTGAGGACTTGGGTGGATGGGTCTGAAGAGGTTTCCTGGACTCTTCTGCTGCTTCTTTTTTTTTTTTTGGATGGTAGTCACCTTTAAAAAAATTGTTTTTTAATTGAAGTATAGTTGGTTTACAATGTTATATTAGTTTCAGGTGTACAGCACAGTGATTCAGTTATATACATATATGGAAAAGACTATGAAAAAATATATATATATGTATAACTGAGTCACTTGCTGTACAGCAGAAATTAAACACAGTAAGTCAACTATACTTTAATAAAATTTTTTTTAAAAAGGCTTTCTAAAGACAATAAGAGAACTTGGAGTAGCTAACATTTTATGTGGAATGTATAAGGTAAAGTTCACCTAGTACTTCAAGTAAGCATGATTATAAATTATATACAACAAACTCCTCCAACATATAGTATGATTCTGATGTGAAATTTTGGGTGCATTTTCAATAAAGAACTGGTGAAAACCTTAAAAAAAAAAAGGTTATTATGACGAAGAGGCAGCACAAGAGAATCTGGAGGGATGATAAAAATACGCTGGATCTTGTTTGTGGTGATGGTTACATGGCTCTATACATTTGTCAAAACTCGGAACTGCACACCAAAAAGAGTGAATTTTACTGTATTAAAAGATAAATAGGGCTTCCCTGGTGGCGCAGTGGTTGAGAATCTGCCTGCTAATGCAGGGGACACGGGTTCGAGCCCTGGTCTGGGAAGATCCCACATGCCACGGAGCAGCTGGGCCCGTGAGCCACAACTACTGAGCCTGCGCGTCTGGAGCCTGTGCCCGGCAACGGGAGGGGCCGCGATAGTGAAAGGCCCGCGCACCGCGATGAAGAGCGGTCCCCGCACCGCGATGAAGAGTGGCCCCCACTTGCCGTTAACTAGAGAAAGCCCTCGCACGAACCGAAGACCCAACACAGCCAAAAATAAATAAATAAATAAATAATAAAAAAGTAGAAAAAAAAAAAAAAAAAAAAAAAAGATAAATAATACAAATGCAAAACAAACAGAGCACTTTTTAAAAGATTATGAGAATTTAAATGAGTTAATGCAAGTGAAAGTGTCTAAGTGATCTCCCTTTCTGGGGCCCTTCGACCTCCAGACTCCCACAGCCACTTGAGCAGACACTTCTAGCAAATCCCAGCTTCCAAGCAGTCTAAAAAGCATTCATGACAGCCACATAAACCTAGGGGCACTCATTCCAGCACAAACCTCAGCCCACGAATCTCTCACGCCAGTAACTTCTTGCCAAGCATCCCGGCCATTTTCTGGGGTAGTGGAAAAACCCCAAGACTGGAAGGGCCCCTAAGTTGGAGAAGTTGAACGAGTGGGTAAGGCTCAAGGGAGAGAGCAGGGCCCCCAGGGATCTCCTGCAGGGGGACGGAAGGCGGGGGTGGGGGTGGGGGTGGGATGGGGACTTAAGGGAATCCGTGAGCCCTGTGGGCTGGGAAGGCCCTGAAGATCTAATCTTGGGACTTTGACAGTCCGAGCCCTGTAGGGGGCAGTGAAAGGAAGAGACTGGTCCTAAGACTGGTAAGGGGCAATGAGGCTCCCTAGTGGGCCAAGAAGACCCCTGTATGGGACTCCCCTCAGCCTGAGGACCCCTCTCCACTCCAAGCTTCGCTCAGCATCGCTAGGCCTAGACTGGGTCTCCCCGGACGCGGACGCTGCCACCGTGCCGGAGATCAGACAAGGGACTCTGCTAAAGGCCGGGGCAAAATAGTCAGTTACAGCCCGGAGAAGGCGCGGAAAAGGAACAGCCAATCAGAGGGCGAGAGAGAGAGAATCGCGCTCAGAAACGTAGCCAATCAAAAAGCGAGGGTACTAGCCCTCCCCCCCCCGGATTTGACGGACGGAGGGAGGAGACGCGGAAGCAACGTGAGCTTACCCGCCAATCAGAGCTGAGGATTACGTCTCGCGCTGTTCAACGTAACAAGGAGTGGGCGGAGCTCAAACCTATTGCTGCAGGCGTTCCCCAACAAATCGGAACCTTCGTTCCCTCCCGACGCAGGAATTGATTGGTCACTTTTCAGAACTTGCCTGTCAATTGTGAAAGCTGGGTAAAGGGCATTTCCTTAGAAGCGCAAGAACACGCCTCCGCTCTCCCAGCTCGGGGAGGAGGGCCTTAAAGGGCCAGGTACATGGTAAGTGGCGAGGTCGGACCCTGACCGCAGAAACAGGAGGGACAGTAACAGAACAAAACCAGAAGCAGTGCCGTTACGCTGGAATTGAGTTTTATGTCGCAAAAATCCAGAGACTTAGCTTACTTTAGGTCAAGAGTCAGTAAGAAGCGGAACGAGGATTCGAACCCTTATTTCGGAGCCCTGTTCGACATAAGCTTCCTAACCGGATGGATGAGACCTGCATGCTAATCATAGGCGCCAGGAAAGGAAAGCCAGCCTTCTTGGTAAAAATCTTTAGATTCCAGCCACCTAGCCTTTGCTCGCGCCGTTTCTTCTACATCAAATACCCATTCACCCTAGACCTAGCCCAAAGGCCACCTCCTCTAAAACAAAACAAAACAAAACCCAAAAAACCCAAAAACCTCTCCGACCTTCTCCCCCACGCCTTGCAAGCTAGCAACAATGTTTTCCTGGCCCCCGACCTCCCCCTCCACCTCCTTGCCTCCAGGCAACGTTTAATCCGCTTCCGGCTCTCACTGTCCTGTTCCTCCCTGTGTCCCGGCTCCCATCACCCCAGAATGTTACTGTCCATCTCTGTGTCTGTCCCCCACCTCTCAAGACTGAGAGCCCTTCGAGAGCAGGTAGCGGTTCTGCGTCATCTCGGCGTCACCAACATCATCCAGCACAGAACTCGAAAGCTAGTCTCGGATTTCTCATCCTCAAAGTGGGATGTTGTGAAGTTCTTGTAAGAAAATTCATATTCAAAGGCGCCGCTCAGGTTGAGAACTTTGCATCATCCTTGATTCCCCATCACTCACGTCCAGCAGCCCCGCAGCAAATCCTGATGGTTCTCCCTCCAAAATACATCTTAAATCTATTCACATCTTCCCATCCCCACTACCCCCACCCTCCTTGGAGCCGTCACCACCCATGCCTGGAGGATGGCAGCTTTCTCCCTAGGCTTCCTGCTTCCACTCTTGCGTTCCACCACAACCCACTCTCCAAGCTGCAGGCACAGTGCTCTTCTTAAGACATAAATTATGTCACACTTCTGCTTACAAATGTTCAAAGTCATCTCAATGTTCCAGAATTAAAAAAAAAAAAAAATTCCAAAGTCAGCCTAGAAGGTACTATACAGTCTGCCTCCTACTTGTGTCTCCATTAATCACAGACTCTGGAGCCAGGGTTCAAATCCCAGTCGTGCTACTGACTAGCTCTGTGACCTTGAGTAACTTACTTAGCCTCTCTGAGGCACAGTTTGAACCTCTGTGAAATGAGGACTAAATAAATTGGAATTATTCATTAAAATAGACCTCTAGTTTGTTAAAAAGAAGAAACTGACCAGTAGTCCTCAAAGCTGTCAAAGTTGTGAAAAACAAGGAAAGACTGAGAAACTGCTGCAGAACAGAGGCGACTGAGGGGATGTGATGACTCAGTGGGATCCTGCCTTGGATTCTGGAACAGAAAAAAGAGGACATTCGTGTAAAAACTGGCAAAATCCAAATCAAGTCTGGAGTTTAGTGAGAAGTCTTAAGAGTCATGTTGGTTTCTTAGTTGTGACAAATGTTCCACGATAATGTAAGAAGATAGCAAGAGGGGAATTGGGGTGAGTTACAAAGTTATCTTTGTAACTTTTCTGTAAATATGAAGGTATTCCAAAATTTTAAATATATATATATTTTAAAAATAGACCTGTCCCTCTCCTCCTAGCTTATTGCTTCCCAGTCCCTCAAACACTATGTTTGCTTCACCCTGAGGGACCTTTGCACCTGCTTGTCCCTCCACTGGGAATAATCAACTCCCAGGTCAGCTGGCTGTGTCCCACAGTATCCTTCTCTAACCATCTTATCTAAAATAAGCCCATGGGGGACTTCCCTGGAAATCCAGTGGTTAAGACTCTGAGCTTCCACTGCAGGGGAACGCAGGTTCCATCCCTGGTCGGGGAACTAAGATCCCACATGCCCGGTGGCATGGCCAAAAAATAAAAAATAAAATAAAATAACCCTCTGCCCCCTGTGCATCTATATCACTTGTCCTGTCTTTACACCTTCACAGCCCTCCTGCATATAGGAAATGTACTGTGTATTGTGTGTTTCTCTCCCAACATGTAAAGTTTCGTTAGCGTGCATGTATTTTGTCCCGGGCTAAATCCCCGGCGCCCAACCTGGGGCGTAGCATATAGCAGGCACTGAATAATATTTTTTAAATAAATAGATATGAGAATGACTATTGCTTCTCAATAAAATACTACCACGACCACCAGCAATAACAATAAGAAACTCTCATTGGTTTGAGACTAATTGTAGTCCAGATCATGTGTTGACTACTTTACGCACGTGATACATCCTTTAAACCTCACGAGATCCGAGAAGGTAATATTAGTCCCGTTTCTCAAAAGCACAGAGACTAGAAGGGCTTAAGCTCACAAAGTTAAGTGAGAGACAGAGCTTAGAGTGAAATCCAGCCTCTACGATTGCCAATCCATCTACTAACCCCTCTGCCCCCGGGAGAACCCAATGTCCAGACTTCCCTAAATGTCCCTTTAGTCCTAAAGAACACCATCGGGTCCCATGAGGACACGGCCCAGGAATACAGGTGGAGAGAGAGGAGGGGGCTAGGGACTCCTGGGTCTGAGGGAGGAGGGTTTGGGGGCGGGGACTCCTGGGTCTGGGGGGGGAGGGGCCGGGGGCCTGGATCCTGGGTCTGAGGGAGGAGGGGCCGGGGGCCTGGACCCCTGGGTCTGAGGGGGGAGGGGCCGGGGGCCTGCACTCCTGGGTCTGAGGGGGGAGGGGCCGGGGGCCTGGACCCCTGGGTCTGAGGGGGGAGGGGCCGGGGGCCTGGACCCCTGGGTCTGAGGGCGGAGGGGCCGGGGGCCTGCACTCCTGAGGCTCGGGCGCCCGGCTCCTGGGTCTCCGGCAGGCGGGGTCTGCGACGTGAGATACGTGGGGTTGACGAACTGGAACCCCGCGAACTCAGCCGTGCACGCTTTCCTGCGGCTCTGCACGCCCCGCAAACCACGCCCCCTTTCTGACAAAGTCCCACCCATCTTCTTCCAGACGCCTCCCCGTCACTGGGCCCTGGA
The DNA here is from genome assembly GCF_009873245.2 of Balaenoptera musculus. Lineage (NCBI taxonomy): Eukaryota > Metazoa > Chordata > Mammalia > Artiodactyla > Balaenopteridae > Balaenoptera > Balaenoptera musculus. The sequence goes on from NC_045803.1 coordinate 6,258,910, forward strand.
GAAATCGACGCGAAGGTGCTCGAAAAGACTTGAAAGACCCCGGTGAAGATGGAACAGCAAAAGGAAGGGACTGGGTCAGAGGGGTGAGAGACGCAAGACTTCTCGCGGGGGGCACGAAGACCCAGAAAGAGGGAGGACAGAGAAAATCAGAGAGTTGAACAGACCCAGAGAGTATCAGGAAAAAAAAAAAAAGTCTTGGGTATCATGACACAGAAACAGAATCTTCGACGATCTTGGTGACAGAGAGAGTTGAGCGAGATGCTTAGAAATAGGGAGAGAGCTAGAAATATATTTGTGGAACAGAGAAATTTCGAGAAGGAATCAGGAGAATTGAAGATGCCAGACACAGCCGTAGGGCTGGAGAAATAATAATTGTCCACATTTATTGAACACTTCCCAGACCCAGCCCTTTAATAGGCACCTTTGATACCACCAGAAGCTATCTCTTGGTATGAAAAAGTAAGGTTAGGAATGGGAAAATGATTTGCCCAAACACACCGCGAGGGAGGCAGCCTGGAATGGGAACCGCGTTCTGTGGGATGCTAAAGCTCTGGCAGAGCTGTCTGTCTGTCTGTCTGTAAAGAAAACGGGAAGAAACAGAGAGAGAAAGGGGCCCGGAAGTCAGAGGCCAGCTCCGTCCTGAGGATGGGGAGAAGTGGACTCCTGGCAGAAGCCGGGAAGCAGAGAGGCTGCAGTAGGGAAGGCATATGCAGATGGGGAGACCCGCTGACCTGTCCTTTTGTCATTCTAGGAACAACCTGCCGTCCCTGGGGACTGAGTCGTGGCCGCCTGCACCTTTCCCAGCCCTGTTCCCTTCTCTCCTGGGCACCCCAGATCCAGCCCACCTGGGGCTCCCCGAGACCCTGGCCTCTGTCACTGTGCCCGTCCGTCTGGATGCCCTCTCCTACCTCCTGCACAGCGCCCTGATGGGAGCCTACACGCTTCAGCAGTCCTTGCCCTCCTGCCCCTGCGCCCCCAATGCGTGCTGCACTCAGCCGGGCACCGCCAAGAGGCCGCCCAGGGGGCGCGGGGGCTGGGATGTCCGACGCAGGCCGGGCCGGGGTCAGGGCCAGCGGCAGTGGGGACTTGGGAGGGCTGAGCAGGCAGAGAGGGGCTGGGTGGGGAGCCCTGGGGCTGGCCCCAGGACCCCCCCGGTGACGCTGCCATCACCAACACCACCGGCCCAGGATGGGAAGAAGGACACCCAGGGTCCGGAGCCGCCCCTGGAGACGCCGCCTGCTGAGGACTGGGAGGCCGAGTACTAGGGCCCCGAGGACCCTGCACCCTGGACTCCGGAGGGCGCCCTGGAGGGTCACCAGGAGGGTGTTCCTGGAGCCCAGGGTGGCCTCAGCCCTGCCAGAGACACCCAAGAAACATCCTGCTCCCATCCCTCTTCCTCCCAAACCACAGCCTCAGCAGGGGGTCCTGCGAGTCGCCTGGTGAAACCCAGACCTGACATAGGATCCCAAGCCAGGGAGACAGCCCCGAACCTCAAGCCCAAACCCAAGCCTCTTCCCATTCCTGACACTGTGCCCAACTACAGCGACAACGCTCACCTCACTCTCGATGCCCAGGGCTCCTCCAGCCGTGCCCAGGCCCAGCCCTGACCCCAAAGCCATTCCCACCTGCCTCTGCCAACCCCATCCCCTGGCCGCACTGAGGCCCACATCCCCCAGCCGCTCACCCCCATTCCATTCTCCGTCTCTGCCCTGACCCATCCTCATTCCCAGCTCCCTCATCCCCATCCCCATCTGCCTAAAGGCCAGCCAACCCTCATCCTTGATTTCTCCTGCCTCCAGCCCATCTTCAACCCCGGCCAGCCCCGCCTCGTCTTCAACCTCCTTTCTGTCCCAGCCCCAAAGGTGACATGCCCTGTGACCCCACTTGCGAAGAACCCCATTGGCCCAACATACCCAGAGCCCTGCAGCCCCACCCCATTTCCTGCCTGTGGGGGAGGGGCCGGGCTGAACAATAAACGGCTCGGTGTCCCCATGTCTTGCGTCTGCGTGTGCTTACACAGCTTGGGCTAACCCCGAGGGTGCCGTGGAACGAGGCCTGTGAAAGGGTGCTAGCGTGGCTGGGAGGGTCACAGAGAGAGGCCGGTGGGACCAGGGGCTGCAGGGAGGGAGGGCCTGGATTCCTGCTTCAGCGAATTCCATCTGGGGCGTCTGCCACCACTGCACTTCTGCCTGCTGGAAGCTGCTGGGCCATGGGGCCATTGTATGGGGAGGCTTAAGGGATTTGGGAGACCCTGGGAGCAGAGAGGCCAGCGGCCTGACTGGGCTCAGTCTGCACAGAGGGGCCGAGGCAGACGGAGGGTTCAGGGCAGGCTCTGCCCCTCAGGTAGGGACCAGGCGTGGGAGCCATGGGCCCCTCCTCCCCCTAAACCTAGGCGGCCAGGCCTCCCTTCTCTCGCAGGGACTTGGTGGGGTCCTAGCCCTAGCCCCCTCCTCACCTCGAATCTGGGAGTCCAGGCCCCCAGCCCCCTCCATCCCCCAAAGACTTGGTGTCCCAGTGGCCAGCCCCTTCCTGACTTAGGACCTGGAAGTCTAGGCCCCCAGCCCCCTTCTCCCCCCAGGACCCAAGGGTCTAGGTTCTCAGCCTCTCCTCCCCCAGACTCAGGAGTCCAGATCCCTCCCTCTGCCCCCCAGACCCAGGGATCCGGGTGCCCAGTTCCTTCCTCTCATTGGGACCTAATGTCCCAGCCCCCCAGCTCCCTCCTCACCTAGGATCTGGAAGTCTAGGGCCCCAGCTTCTCCTCCCTCAGACTAGGAACCTAGTCCCCCAGCCCCTCCTCCCCCAGGACATGGGAATCCAGCTCCTGACCCCATCTCTCCCCTTACCCACAGATCACCATGTACAGCTTCATGGGTGGTGGCCTCTTCTGCGCCTGGGTGGGGACCATCCTCCTGGTGGTGGCCACGGCGACAGACCACTGGATGCAGTACCGGCTGTCGGGGGCCTTCGCCCACCAGGGCCTGTGGCGATATTGCCTGGGCAGCAAGTGCTACCTGCAGACGGAGAGCATCGGTGAGGCTCCGGGGCGGGGTCTGGGTTGTGCCTGGGATCAGAGCCTCCCGCAGGGCAGAACCTTACGGTGGAAAGGCCACCTGTTTTGCAGATGGAGAACCTTGTGGCTCAGAGAGGGAAAGCGTCCAGCCCAAGGTCGTTCAGCATGGAAGGGGCAGAGCTGGGATTTCAGTAGTTTTTTCTAGTACAATCACAGGATGTACCGATTGAGAGGTTAAGTAGAGAGGTGACATTTCCTGGCATGAAATAGAGGTCAGGTATAGCAGTTGGGGCTGGGGTTATCAGAAGAGCATTTTCTAAATATCTACTAGGTGTCGAGAACTATGTTAGGTACCAGGAGGATACAGAAGCAATACGGACCCTAAATTTGCTAATACTGGATGAGATACTTTTTAATATTTGCTGTGAGCCAAGCCATGTCATACATATGTGTATATGTATATATGTGTGTGTATGTATATGTGTATATAGGTATATACGTGTATATATTACATTATATATTGTAAAAATGGGGATAAAAATAGTACTTACAGTATAGGGTTCCTGCAATCTATATTATATAATACATATTTTTATAATATACTATGTACCTCTATGTGCCTCTTTCCATATACATATATATTTGTATATATGTACAGTCTTCCCTCAGTCCCTCAGTAGCCACAGAGAACTGGTTCCAGGACCCGCCGTGGATACCAAAGCCCCCGGATGCTCAAGTCATGTAGTCGACCCTCCGTATCCGCGGTTCCGTATCCGTGGTTCTGCATCTGGGGATTAAACCAACCGCGGATAGTGTAGTACTGTATGTATTTACTGAAAAAAATTCTCGTGTAAGTGGACCTGCACAGTTCAAACCTGTGCTGTTCAAGGGTCAGATGTGTATACATGCATATACATGGAAAGAGAGATGCATAGAGATGTATAGTGTATTACATAATATATATTATACAATATACATTATATAATATATTAATAATATATAGTGTATCACATGTTCTATATTATCTGTATCCAACACTAGTGTAGTAATAATAATAATAACAATTACTGGCATGTATTGTTACTGTGTCCTACGTGCTATTCTAAGCGCTTTGCCTGGATTAACTCCCTTCGGTGTCCCAACAACACTAAGAAGGCTGTTCCGTTGTGTCTATGAATTAAGACATGATACTTGACCTCAAAAAGTCAATTCTTTTGGTGGGGGGGGGTTGGGAGGAGGACCCAACCCTCACTGAGCCCTGTGATATGACAGGCTCGTGGCAGATTTCACCTACCCCATCTCACCAAACCTGCCCATTTGCTGGAGGGATAAATTGAGGCAGGGAGAAGTGGAAAGGTTTGCCCTGGGCTACCAGTTTCAGAGCCCCATCTGGCTGACTTGGTGCATCCTTTTCATTTCTGGCTGTCTCCTTTGTCACACTTCTACCTTTCCTCCTGCTTCAGACTGGGAATACCACCAGACACTCTGAGTTCCCTCTGCTGGGGATGGGAGAGAGGGAAGCTGGAGGGAGGTCTTCAAGTTCATTTGATATCTTCATGACCACAAGACTGAGAGCCTCAGGGACATACCTCACCCCGATTGATTCTTGGGTATTTGTCCAAACAGCAGGTTTAATTTGTTCATCCATTGTATAGCTGATGTAATCCGATCACCAAAATTAGAGCAGGAGCCCTGAGCTTGCTTCCCAGAGGCCAAACCCAACCCAAGACATGTATGCATAGCATTTTTTAAGTTTCCAAAGTCATTACCAGTATTTAAAAAATCTGGAGATTTTACATTAAAATCTGGACTTGCAGCTCTTTTTGAATAATCCAGTTTTGCCTGTCTTTTCCAGGCCCATGGTCAGCTGGGTATGAGCAGCAAATGCCCCCTTCAAATGGGGTACAACACCAGTCAGGGTCCCCTCAGGAGACGGAAACCACACTGTGATTTGAATAGGGAAGGTTTTATCTAAAGATGAAGCTGATAATTGATCGTTGGTACGTGGGACATACATGTTCCCCATGCAGCCTGCCGTCTCCTGCCTTTATTCACAGCTGCAGCCAAGCCTCAGAGGCATTTGTGTTTTCCACTCCTACATTAGCCCAACCATGAGAAAGAAATAGGCTATAACATCCCCCAAAAGTCCTCCAGACTTTTAAATACCCAGAGGCACGTGTATTCGTTTTCTAAGACTGCCATAACAAAGTACCACAAACTGGGTGGCTTAACAGAAATCTATTGCCTCACAGATCCGGAGGCTAGAAGTCCAAAATCAAGGTCTCTGCAGGGTTGGTTCCTTCTGAGGGCTGTGAGGAAGAATCTGTTCCCTGCCTCTCTCTTAGCTTCTGGTGGTTGCCTGGCAACCTTTGGTATTCCTTGGCTTGTAAATGCACCAGCCCATCTCTGCCTTCATCTTTGCGTGATGTTCCCCTGGGTGTGTGTCTGTCTCCAAATTTCCCCATTTTATGAGGACACCAATCATATTGGATTAGAAATCCACTCTACTCTGGTATGACCTCATCTTAACTACTTACATCTGCAAAGACCCTATTTCCAAATAAGGTCATATTCCGAGGCAGTGGGAGGAGGGGGGGAGCAGTTAGAACTTCAACATATGAACTTGAAAGGGGAGACACAACTGCAACTCAGCAACCCATAACAACATCCGTGGAGAAGTATCCAGGAATTGTTCTCCCCTAGACTTTCACAAGACGAAAGACTGCATTTTGCAAAGATCTAAGGCTTTTTCAGTGGCAGGATCCCCGTTCTGCCCGGGGTGATAATTGTCCTGGGTACTCCGAGAGACAGAATAACAAAGCAGTTAAGACTGAGGGCATGGAGCTTGGTTTTCAACTCCAGTGTCTCTGCTAATTATGGGACCTTGGGCAAATCACTTCACCTCTCTGAGCCTCCATTCCTTCACTTGAAAAATGGGCATGAAAATATTACTTAGAGCATAGGGCTCTTGGAAAGAATAAATAGGATCATACATGGGAAGGGAGCCTGGCACGTACTTGACAGTTGCCAAATGGAAGATGAGATCGTGATGAGTGGTCCCAGGGCATCTCCATTCATTCCACATGTTTCTTGAACACCTATTACATGCCAGGCACTAGGTGCTGGGGATACAGCAGTGAGTGAGAAAGCCAGGCCCTTGTCCTCACAGAGCTGAGAACTCGGTGGAGAGAGATAGGCAAGATAAACAAGTTAGAAATAAATAAATGGGACATTTCCAAATATGGGTAAGTGGCATGAAGGAAGGGAAAGGGAGCATGGGAGAGAGGATAGAGAGTGAGTAGCAGGAGGATATGGGAAATCGGCATTCATTCACTCATTCATTCATTGAACAAACACTTCTCCAGGCCCATGTGCAAATCAAACCTCTGCTGGGTGTGTCTGCGGTGTAGAATCAACCAGGTCCCCGTCCTCAGGGAGCAATCAGGCCGGAGAGGGAAACAGGCAAGGAGAGTCTCAGCCCAGAGCAGGGAGTGAGGATGGTGCCTGAGGGGTGAAGGGATAGCTTCCCAGAGGAGGGGATCTGGGAGCTGGGTTTTGGAGGATGAATAGGAGTCTGCCAGGTGAAGAGGAAGGCTTTTTCAGAGAGGTGAAGGAGGAGCTAGGTCAGGAATACTGAGAGGGGTGAGGCATTCCTGCCCTCAGAGGTAACAGCCTTCCCCACTGAGGGCAAGGAAGGCACAGGAGTGACCGTGAGGTGCTCCCACAGCATACTGGAATGCCACCCGGGCCTTCATGATCCTGTCCTCCCTGTGTGCCACCTCTGGCATCATCATCGGCATCATGGCGTTCTCTCAGCAGCCCACTTTCACCCGCTTCTCCCGGCCCTTCTCTGCGGGCATCGTGTTTTTCGCCTCCAGTGAGTGAATCACCCCCTACACCTACCCCTCTCCCAGCTCCCTCTCCAGCTCTGCCCCCAACACCACGTTCATTCCCCACTGCTCCTCACTCTCCGCTGCACCCGCACCCGAATCCCACCTCCACCGTCAACGACAACTTCAGGACTATTTCTAATGCCAGTCAGTTCTGACACCAGCTATGTGTACTGCCATTCAATTCTGGCACTAACCACCGGAGGTGGCATCAAACCCCACAGGTTTAAAGGCACTGTTCCCAACCAGACTGCCCCAACTTCAGCTGCAAGTGGGGTCCCCAGCTCACCTGTACTTTTGACCAATCGGCTACAGATTCAGGGGTTCCCGGGACCTGCTCAGGTTCAGAAATGTGCTAGAATAACTCACAGAACTCAAGAAAGCATAATACTTACAGTTTTATTCTAAAGAGTACAACTCAAGACCAGCCAACTAAAGAGATGCATGGCGTGAAGCCGGAGAGGGGTCCTGAACATGGAGTTTCCATGCACGCTCCCTGCAGAATTAGGGCTCGTCAGCCCCCACCCCCCGTCCCCGTCCCCCCAGCTCATCCACGCACTCACCAAACAGGGAGCTCCAGTGAGCGCCAGCATCCAGCATTTCTACTGGAGTTTCATTACAAGGGCATGAATCACTGGCCATGTGATTGAACTCAGTCTCCAGCTCCCCTTTCCTCCCCAGAGGCTGGACTGATTCCAAGCGGCTCAGAGCCCCAACCCTCTATTCCCACGGCTGGTCTTTCTGCTGACCAGCTCCTGTCCCCGAGTCATCTCTGCTCATCAGCATAGACTCAGGTGTGATCCAAGAACAACAGAGACACTCCTGGTACTCAGAAAACTCCAAGGATTTAGAGTTTCCCTCCCAGGAACCAGACACAAAGACCAGTCAGATTCTTTACGGCACAGCACAACCCCACAGCATTCCCACCCTAACCCTACTCCTCATTCATTTTTACTCCCACTTTCAACTCAACCCCCATCCTCACCCTTATCCCTACCTGCACCCATACCCCCTTCTCAATTTATTCATTCCCACCCGCATCTCCAAACCCGCCCCCATCCCCATTCCCCCTCCCTCCCCCCTCCCATCCACCGACCTCTCTCTCCAGCCTTTTTCGTCCTGCTGGCCTTGGCCATTTACACTGGAGTCACTGTCACCTTCCTCGGTCGCCGCTTTGGGGACTGGCGCTTTTCCTGGTCCTACATCCTGGGCTGGGTAGCCCTGCTCATGACCTTCTTTGCAGGTACTGGGTTTGGGGGTGGGAAGGCCAGTGTCTGTGGCACTGCGGGCAGCACTCAAGAGGGTGAGATGATGGGGGGGGTCCCACACAGGCGCCCCCGGCACTGAACCAGAAGGCAGACCCCAAGCCCTGTGGACACCAGGGAGAAAGGGAATCCTGTGTCTTTGTCTTGCGCTGGGAGCAGGGGCTGGGAGGGCTGATGGGGGTCTGGGCGGGGTCAACCGGGATCTCTTCTCGCGCAGGAATTTTCTACATGTGTGCCTACCGGATGAATGAATGTCGGCGCCTGTCCACTCCCCGCTGAACCCAAACGTGTGCCCCGACTTCATCTGGACGTCAAAGTCAGGTCACTGAAGAGGAGGGGGAGGGTCTAGAGGCCTGAAATCCTGGTTCCTAGGGCCTGGTGGAGGCAGTTGAGGAGACCCAAGGCCCCAGCCACCAGGGGGTGTTGTTAGAGAAATGGAATATCCATTAGAGAGATTTTTTGGAGTCTAATAAAACTGACGGAAACTACTGACGTGTGGTCCCTGAGGGGTTCGGGTGGAGAGAAAGAGGGGTGAAGTGTGGTGAGTGGGGCAGGGGTGGTGGCATTAGAGTAGACCCGCCTGCTCAGTTCCTGTAGGGATGGGCACAGAGATAAATTACACAGTCCCCACCCTACTAGGTTCACCCATTTTTTTTTTTTTTTGGCTGCACCCCTCGATGTGTAGGATCTTAGTTCTCCCGCTAGGGATCGAACCTGGGCCCCCTGCAGTGGAAGTGCGGAGTCCTAACCACTGGACCATCAGGGAAGTCCCTGGGTTCAACTGCTAGGAAACCGATGTGTAGGTCCAATTCTGATGGGTGTGCTTTTTCCCTACACCACCAAGCGAGTAACTCAATTCTGACACGATCTCCCTAGAGAAAGTGTCAGATCACACAAGTTAAAGACACAGCCCTAGAGGACCACCTCCCACTTCAGATGCCAATCACAAGCCCAGGTTGTCACTTGTGCTCCTGATCAACCAGCAATAGACTAGAGGTCCCAACAGCCCCCTCCTTGGGTTCCATTAATTTGCTAGAGCAGCTCCCAGAACTCAGGGAAACATTTTACTTACTAGATTCACCAGTGTTTTATAGAAGGATATAACTCAAAACAGCCAGATGGAAGAGATACACAGGTCAAGGTAAGTGGGAAGAGGTGCGGAGCTTCCGTGCTCTCTCCAAGTAGGTCACTCTCCCCCAAAAAGCACATGTTCACCAGCCCGGAAGCTCTCTGAATCCTCCTCTCCTTCTGGGTTTTTCTGGAGACTTCATTACATAGTTATGATTGATTAAATCATTGGCCTTTGGTGGTTGAACTCAATCTCCAACTTCTCTCCCCTCCCAGGAGGTCAAGGGGTGGGACTGCAAGTTCTGACCCTCTAATCATGTGGTTGGTTCCCCTCGCTCTCACAACTTAGGAAATTCCAAGAGTTTTAGGATCTCTATGCCAGAAGTGGGGACAAAGACTCAACAATATATATTTATCATAAAACATAATATCACAGTAGGATAATACGATAAATGAAAATATCTGTGGAACTTCCCTGGTGGTCCAGCGGTAAAGACTCCACACTCCCCATGCAGGGCGCATGGGTTCCATGCCTGGTCATGATAGGGACAGAATAAAGGGACAAAGTAGGTAATGAAATAGGGGATTAGTTAAATACGGGATTTACTTACACTAGGGGATTGTAAGTAAAGAAAAAGTATGGGAGACCCCTGTAAGTTAATGATCACTTAAGAAAGCAGGTTTGCTTAACCACAAAACCAAGCAGGCTTGCTTAGCAACAAAACCATGCGACAGAAGCATGAGACATGCCCCAAACAATAAAACAGTGGTGGCCTGAGACCCACATCCTGTCCAGTGAGCTCAGTAAGTTCATAACCCCTATGACATGCTCTCTGCACACATAAAAACCAATAATTTATGGAAAGGTGACATTTCAAAGTGAAAGACCCTCATTGTACTGAGACCTGAAATAATTTTTCCATAGTGCCATGACAGTCCTGGCTTGACCATGTAGGGACAAAAAAACTCCCCTGCCCAACTTGGAGGCGGAGCTGATGATGGAAGTATGACGACTACTCAAGAATGAGGAAGAAGGTGGTCTTCTCCCCCTCCCCACTTTTCCTTTGATTATAAAACGGTAGCCCACTAAGTTCTCGGGGAGGCACCCTCTCGCCCACCCGCTTGTAAGCCTCACAAGTGTCCTATTCAAATAATCTAATAAATCGCTTCTTATCTCACCACTTTGCCTCTCGCTGAATTCTTTCTGTGCTGAGACAACCAGAGCTCCTTGGAGCCCTCCAAAACGCCACTGAGAGAATTCAGCCTGGGAACTAAGATCCCACATGCTGCCCAGCACGGCCAAAAAAAAAAAAACAACAACTGTGAAAAACAACCTCCTTGCCCACTCGCGCCATCTCCAGTTGGCTCTCCCAAACTCCTGTCCCTTCCCTGGATGGACCCTTCCAAGGAGAAGCACCAGAACTCTGATCTGCACCTCGTCCTGCACCTGCCTCTTCATCCATCATTCATGACCTAGATCTTCTCTTCATTCACTCATTCATTAGTTCATTCAACAAACTCATGCCAACCGCCATGAGATTTACTAAAGCTTATCATAAAATAATAAGACTGGGCTTCCCTGGTGGCACAGTGGTTGAGAATCTGCCTGCCAATGCAGGGGACACGGGTTCGAGCCCTGGTCTGGGAAGATCCCACATGCCGCGGAGCGCCTAGGCCCGTGAGCCACAACTACTGAGCCTGCGCGTCTGGAGCCTGTGCCCCGCAACGGGAGGGGCCGCGACAGTGAGAGGCCCGGGCACCGCGATGAAGAGTGGCCCCCGCTTGCCGCAACTAGAGAAAGCCCTTGCACAGAAACGAAGACCCAACACAGCCAAAAATAAATGAATAAATAAATAAAAAATAAAAATAAAGGAATTCCTTTAAAAAAAAAAAAAGACTATTTAGGGAGGCTTATTCCAATAATAAGAACATTTATTACAGCCTATGCTAGGAACTGTTATATTAATAGAGGCTTACTCCCTAGAAATATTTATTGGGACCTCCTCAAATAACAAAAATACTCTATTTATAGAGGCTTCCTCTAGTAATAATAGCAACTGAAGGCTTCTTCTCTAATTAGAATTTATTGAGGCCTATTTAAGTAGAAATATTTACTGAGACTTATTCCAGGAATCATATTTATAGGGGCTGACTCTAGCAATAATAATGATGTTATAACTTCAGACTCGTATCTCCAACTACTTACTCAACATTTCCACTTGAAAAGAAGCGGCATCTCAATTTCCGCATATCTGAAGTTGAGCTCCTGATCTCTCTTACACTCCGCGTCTCCTCCTCCCGTGGTCTCCCCCAACTTAGTAAATGACAAGTCCATTTTCATCTAGCTGCTCAAGCCGAAAACATTGGGATCGCCCTCCATAGCTTTCCTTCTGTTACATCTCACATCTGATTCATCAGCAAATCGTGTTGGCTCTACCTTAAAAATGTATTCGGAATTTGACCCCTTCTTGCTCAGCCATGGTTACCCCCTGATCCAAGCCAACATCATATCTCACCTGGCTTCTTGCCACAGACTTCTAATCAGCTCAACCTCAACCCTTACCCACACCCCACCCAACCCCTGCCCCTGCAGTCCATTCTCTACACAGTATGTAAAGGATTTTTCTTTTCATTTTTTCTTTTTTTAATTTAATTTTTATTTTATATTGGTCAGGGAACTAAGATCCCGCAAGCCATGCGGTGTGGCACACACACACACACACAAAAGTAAATAAAATAAATAAATAAAAGGATGGGATTGAATTTGTTGTTGGGAATGAGAATGGGGTTGGGTTGGAGGGTAGGGACGGGGCTAAGGATGGGACTGGAGCTGCCTGCAGTTGGGATGGGGTCAAGATCACAGATGGGGGGAATTCCCTGGCAGTCCAGTGGCTAGGACTCCTTTCTTTCACAGCTGAGGGTCAGGGATCAATCCCTGGTTGGGGAACTAAGATCCCACAAGCCATGCAGTGAGGCCAAAAAAGAAAAAGAGAGAGAGAGAGAGGAGAAAAAAAAAAAAAAAAAAAAGAGAGAGAGAAAAAAAAAGATCTCAGATGGGTTCTGTGCATGTGATCACCACATGCCCTCGGCTGCGACTTCCTGAAGCTTGTCCGGCTGCTAATCACAGGAGCCATGTCCAGTGCCATTTTTGTGATGGCACCCCAGCTGCTCCAGACCTGGATCCCCTTCTGGGAGCCTGTCCTCATGAGCATGTTTTTAGGACTGGCCAGTTACCCCACTGGTGAGGACCTGGGTGAGGGATGGGGGCCTGCAAACTGGAGTCTCCAACCGAGGAAGAGGACCCAGCCTCCTGGGTCACTCCGGTTCTCCCCTTCGCCAGCTGTCCTGGGACTGTTAGCTCAGCTCATCTGCGGGACAGAAGTCCTCTTCCAGGTCATTCCTGCTTCATAGAGGTCAAGTTTGTCTGGGCCTTCTACCTGGGCTGTGGCACCTTCACCTTGTATTTGAGGTGGGGCCCAGGACCTGATGCTGCCGCGAGGGGAGGGCCAGAAAGTCCTGCACTGACATCCTTGACCCCCAACTCCCGCTCCCTGACCACAGAAACCCAGATCCTGTTGATGCAGCGCACCAGACTGAAGGCCTTGCTCAAAACAGCACTAAGTGTGAACTCATGTGTCAGATGAGGATGTGGGCACGTCTTCCCTCCACAAGCTCAAAACTGCGATCTCTGTTTACCTGCCCTGGGCATAAGCTCCAAGCAAGGAGCCGGGAGTCTGAGTGTCCCCACGCTCAGGACCTGGAGTCTAGGCCTCCTAGCGGCTTCCTCCTTCAGCCCCAGGTTTCCTAGCCTCCTGCCCCCTCCTTTTATGGAGACCCTAGAATTGGGGCCCCCGTCTGCCAGAACGGAAGGTTGCAGAACCCACAGGAAAGAACGAAAGAAGTTGGGGCCCCCAACTGTCCCCTCTGGCCACACCTCGCCCTCCCATTTAACTCACACCCTGGCCTCACTCACCACACCCCACCTCTGGGCCTCCCAAGCCTCTCTCTCACCTCTTCCAGGAAGCCCCCTCTGGGTGTGGAGGGCTCCAAGGGCAGGAGGCATAGAAACTTCTGTAGAGACAGAGAGGCACGTTCCACCCACCCAAACCACTGACAATGTGACATCTCCAGGGCCCTCCCCCCCACCATATACTGTGAGGGGAACCTCAAGGGGTGGGGGGGGGGGCGGGTGCCGATGAAAGCCGGGAAGGGAGGATGTGTGACATGAGTCAGTTGCCAGGAACTGGGTGAGACCAAACTAGTCTGATCTGAAAGACCACAGGTCCCCCAGCTGCCCCAACTGCTTGACTCTCCCAGGAGTCCGGGGGGCATAGCTTCCTCCTCTCTCAGAGACCCAGGAATCTGCATCACCAGGCTGTTCCTCACCCAGGACCCAGAAGCCCAGCCTTCGCCCCCATGGAGCCCTGCCGGTCCCTGGCCCTGCTCACTAGCTCCCTGGGCCTGCTGTCTCTCTTGGTGGCTCTGAGCACGAATTTCTGGTTTGTGGCCGAGGGGCCCAGCTCCTTGTCTCACTCGGGCCTCTGGACAAGGGGGGATCAGGGCTCAGTAAAAGGTAAGGGGGAGCGGTCTCCCTCGGGGTGGGGAAGGGCCTGAGGGGACGGGCACTCAGCGGTCCCGTCTCTGAGCAGGCTATATCCACGTGACACAGAGCTTCTGCATTCTGGCTGCCCTTTGGGGCCTGATCTCTGTGAGCTTTCTGGTCATGTCCTGCATCCCTTCACTGTCTGCCCCTGGACGCGGCCCCATCGTCTCGACCTTCATAGCCTTTGCCGCGGGTAAGGACTCCGGGCTGCGCTTGGGGCGCTGGGACCTGGTGAGTTTCTGCGGAGGGGCTGAGCCGTCTCTCTTGTCTCCGTCCCCAGCCCTCTCCCTGATAGTGGCCATGGTGGTCTACACTGTCGAGCGGTGGAAACAGCCTGGACACCCCCAGATCCAGTCCTTCTTTTCCTGGTCCTTCTACCTGGGCTGGGTTTCAACTGTCCTCTTTCTCTGTGCAGGTGACTGCTGCCCTGGGGAGTTCCAGGGGGTGGATAGGGGCCCAGCTGGGGGCTCTGAGGGAGCAGGGCAGGAGCAAGGGTCTAACTTCTCTCTGCCAACCCAGGTGGCCTGAGTCTGGGAGCTCACTACGGGGCCCACCGGCCTGGCTATGAGGCCATGTGAACCACAGGATGGCTTTGGCACTCCATTCTCTGAAGGCATCATCAGGAACCACGAAAATAGCTGGCTCTCCTCCCTGCCCTGACTCCCAGCGTCTGCAAGCTCTTTCCTTTGTGTCTTCATTCATTCAACAAAAATTTGCTGGGATCTGGTCATTCCGAGGTTAATGCTGCCACAACGGAAGGAGACGACACTCCAGCTCCACAGTGGATGACACTGGGCACCCAGAGAGGAGTCAGTCCTGCTACCTGCCCTGCCCTAGAGATGCTCCCACCAGAGTGGGGACCAGTGTGGGCTCGGGCATGGCCCCAGGGCCCTCGTCTCTCCATCCTTTATCTCTTTTCTTCCCTTCGTCTTTCTCCCTTTAGCTCTTTTCTTCTTGCCCCCTCTTTGATTTTGTCACCCTTGCCTTCACCCTTAGTGTGCCTTGCTCATTTCATTAATAAATTCCCTCTTGGGACTTCCCTGGTGGTCCGGAGGTTAAGAATCCGTGCTTCCACTGCAGGGGACACGGGTTCAATCCCTGGTCAGAGAACTAAGACCCCGCAAGCCGCGGGGTGCAGCCAAAAAAAAAAAAAAAAGAAAAAGAACAAATTCACTCTTTCAGCTGGCTTTTCCTGAGTGCATCCTTTCTGCTGGGCCTCCCACTGGGGATGCTGAGGTGAGTCAGATCAGGCCCTGCCCGCCAGGGGCTCCAAGTCCGGTGGGGGCAGGCAGAGCCCAGGGTGGGTTCGGCAGGAAGACTGGCTGTGTCTGGAGGAGGGGTGCGGTGTGGAGGTGAGCTTTCTGGGGAGATGGTGTTTAGGAACTTCTCCAGGGCCGAGGGAAGGTAATGCAGGCAGAGGGACCCTAAGGTGAAGGCGTGGAGAGGCTGGGAGTTTTCAGAGGATGGAGAATAGTGCTTTGTGGTCCACTGTAGAATGTGAGGGTACGGGGAAATGAGGATGGAGAGGCGGGTAGGAGGCAGCGCCTCTAGCCCAGCAGTTGACTGTCCCTTGAGGGTGATGGGGAGCTAAGGGTGTGAGCAGGGGAGGGACAGCGTCTGGTCTGGGTTCCAGAAAGCTCCTTCTGGGGCCCATGGGGGAGGCTTGAAGGGGAGAGAAGAGCTTGGCAATCCAACAGGTGGGACATGAGACAGGACAAGGGTGCACTGGGGCCAGGGCATGAGAGGGAAAGGAGGGAAGGAGCCAGAAAGTTTCAGGGGGTGGGAGGAACTGGACTCAGGGATCCAAGGGCTTTGTAGGGTGAGAGGCAAGAAGAGGGCAAGGATAGTGCCCGGGGGTGTGCTCCAACTAACTGGATGGGGTGATGGTGTCCTCCCTGGTTTGGTGGAAGATGCTGAGCTCAGTGGGGGTGTGGCTGAGTGTCAGGGTCTGGGAGACGGTCAGAAGCAGGTGAGGACCTGGGCTGGAGATGGAGTTTGGGATGCTCTCAGAGCATCAGAGGTCACTGGAGCTCACCTGGTAAGAAGATGCAGAATGGAGTTTTCCAGGAGAACCGGCCTTGAGAAGTGGAGGGAGGAGGAGGGGCAGGAGGCTGCATGGGGGCCTGGGAGGGCACAGAGAGCTGGGGACCAGGAGAGCTTATGGGGTCAAGGGAAGAGCAGTTTCTAGAAGGACATGGGCTGCCATGTCATGGCCCTCAGGGTCCCCCAGACTTGCCATCTGACTCTGAGCTGTCAGTTTGCCAGAAGAGCTGCCTCTGTGTGTGTGTGTGTGTGTGTGTGTGTGTGTGTGTGTGTATGGGTGGGTGGGTGGTTCTCTCTTTAAATGGCCACTAGAAGAGGGGGTTCTGGAACTCCTGCTGCCTCACAGAGACCCAGTCTCCCTTCCCCCACCCTCTGGGCTCTGTCTGAGAAGCCCTGGGAGCTGTGGGTGAGTCATTTAGGTGGGTGTGTGGTGGGGAAGGCAAGGGACAGGCCAAAGTCACGTCCACTGGGGGATGGAGGTCTCTGGAAGGCAGAGGTTCCTAAGCAGTGATGCCTGAGGGGGCAGGTGGTCTTGGGTCTGAGAGGGGCCTGAGGGGGGTGGTCCCAGAAGTAGGGGCACCAGGCAGGGGCACAGGCGTAGCCATCTGGGATATGGAGGGACACGCAGGAAGGGGTCTCAGGGACCTGGGGGTGGGAGGAGCGTTGGCCAATCCTGCACGTGTGGTCCTAGGCAGCAGCCTCCCTGGCATGGGGGTGAAGCGGAGCCTTCAAAGTGGGGGCACCTTGCTGGGCTTCTTGGCCAACATCCTCACCATTCTGTCCACGGCCACCAACTACTGGATCCGTTACTCTGGGGGCCACAGTGGCCTGTGGCAGGAGTGCAGCGGGGCCACCTGCTCCAACATCCCCTGCCAGAGTGAGGCCCGGCCGCCCAGCTGTCAGACCCTCCCCCCCTACTGGACAGACAGCCCCCCAGCACAGACCACAGCTGGCCCCCTCACCTGACACCACAGCCCGGCACATCCTGCGGTACCCCCGCCCCCAGCCCTTCCACTTCAGCCTAAGATCCGGCTGCCCCTCCGTGACCAGGCCACCAGGAACCCCAACTCGGGGACCTGCCTCCCTGTTGCAACATTAACCGCCGCTCACGATGTAACTTCCAAGTCCCCATCCAAAACCCTGACTCTGCTCCCAGCTCCGAGCCGGCGGATGGGGGTGGTGGCCAGGAGCGGCGCCCGCGGGGTTGATGTGGCCCGTTCTCCCCAGCCGTGCTGGCGGTGACCGGGGCGTGCACGGTGCTGGCGGTGACCGGGGCGTGCACGGTGCTGGCGGCGACCGGGGCGTGCACGGTGCTGGCGGCGACCGGGGCGTGCACGGTGCTGGCGGCGACCGGGGCGTGCACGGTGCTGGCGGCGACCGGGGCGTGCACGGTGCTGGCGGCGACCGGGGCGTGCACGGTGCTGGCGGTGACCGGGGCGTGCACGGTGCTGGCGGCGACCGGGGCGTGCACGGTGCTGGCGGCCGGCTGCAGCATCGTGGGCTTGGTGACGGGGCTGCGGATTCTGTGCCAGGAGGGCGACTCGCGGGGCCGGACCACGAGTGCCATCTTCTTCCTCTGCGGTGAGATGGCATAGGGTGGGCCTGGTAGTTGGAGGAGGTAGGCGCCCAGGGGTCGCGCGCGACTAGAGGCACCGGGAAGAGAGCCAGAGACCCGGGGCGGCGGGGGGAGCTCGGGGGGGACCAGGTCTCGAGGGGGAGGAGCTAAAGAGGCGGGGTCAGGGGCGGGGCCAGGGAGGTGGGGTAGAGCAGGGACGGGAGGGCGGGCAAGAAGGGCGTGGTCTGAGGCGGTGGGCGCGGTCAGGGTGGGGCCTGGGTGCAGCCCCCTGGCCGTCCTCACCTGGCGGGTGGGCGGGGCCCAGGCCTGCTGCTGCTGATCGCCGTGACAGGCTACACAGTGAAGAACGCATGGAAAAACGACGTCTTCTTCTCCTGGTCCTATTTTTCGGGGTGGCTGGCTTTACCCTTCTCTGTTCTCGCGGGTAACCTGGATAACGGAAGAGGGTGGAGAGGAGACTGCCCCGAGGACCCCCCCCTCCCTGCAGAGACTCCCCAGTTGTCCTCCCAGGAAACACCACAGTGACCTCCCAGGGACTCCCGAACACACTCCTGGGCTCCCGTGGACCCGACAGAAACGCCCTGGGAGCCCCAAACCCCAGTCCCCGGGGCCCTCCCGGCCATCCGCCCTAGGACCCACCCTCCTCCACCCGCCCTCCGTTCCCTTCCCGCCAGGCTTCTGCTTTCTGCTGGCGGACACGATCATGCAGAGCACGGATGCCATCAGTGGATTCCCCGTGTGCTTATGACCGCAGCTGCCTGGGGCAGAAAAAAGGAACTGCTTCCATTGCCGCGGCTCCACGTGCCTTTCTGGGGGACCTGAGGACGCGGACACGGGGGTACCTGGAGGCTCAGGGAGGAAGTAAGGACACGAACCTACAGGGAACGTGGAGACATGGGGGGACACGGGAACGGAGATTCGGACACGGACAGGACAAGGGTTTTGATGGGAACAGGGGCAGGGGGTAGTGGGGTCAGGAGGGGACAAGGGCTCGTGGAGAGGATGTAGGGACACAGACATGGAGGAAAAGTGGAAACAGGAACGGGGGAGGACGGATATGGGGGAACGTAGAGGCACGATCATAGAGGGAATGAGGAACACGGGCATGGAGAGAATGGGGGGACTCGGACACATAGGCACCGCGACTCGGAGAGGCGAGGAAGAGGTGGGGAGCTAGGGGAGAGGGCTAATCCTAGGGCACTGGGAAAAGCTTAGGACGACTCATTGGAGCTCCTCCCCGGCAGCGCTTCCCTCCCCCGCAAGACCTTTCCCCTAGTTCTCGGCCACGCCCCCTTCACGAAGCAGTTTTTCCCTTCCCCTCCGGGTTCCGCCTCTCTCCCCAGGATCCTCTCCCCATTGGCCCGCATCCGCTTGCCGCACCGCCCTCCCTTCCGGCCTCCTGATTGGTCCTTTGTCGGGGCGGGGAGGCGGGCACCGCAGCGGTTGACTGGCTGGTGACGCGGGGCGCCGGCGCAGAGAAGGACAGGGGGCGGGGCGTCCGGACCGTGAGGCCGAGGGTGAGGACCGACCCGGCGGGTCGCCGCGGCGGGAAGATGGCGGAACTGCGCGCGCTTGTGGCTGTCAAGAGGGTCATCGACTTCGCCGTGAAGGTGACCGGGCCCCCCTCTCCCTCCTCCCTGAGCCCCGCGGCCGTATACTTCCGGGGTCAAGAGCGCACACTGTATGAGGGTCCTCTGGTACCTCTGATCTCTGCAGCTCTTCCCTCAAACGTCAAAGTCACACCTGAGGGCAAAGATCAAGAACTGAGAGGTTCTGACGCCCCTTCCCTCTTCATTCAAACCCAGCCCTTCTGGGTCATGACCCCGTTCCCCTTCCGCCAGTTCTGTACTCACTCTCTTGAGAATTGTCTGCAGGGCGAGTTACCTTCTCTATTTCTTACCTGCTGGAGGAGCCATGGTTCCTGTTTAACACACGCAGAAACTGAGGCACAGAGGGGTCACTCAGCTGGGAAGGGGCACAGCCGGGATTCCTATCCAGGTCCCTCTGACTCCTCATCCCATCTAGTGCTTTGCGCACAATCCAGGCTTTTCACCCACTCGGCTGCATTGCACACTCAATTGACTGTTCAGCACAGAAAAAGTGCCATCATGGAGGTCCTATGGGAACCCAGAAGCTATCACAGCCCCAGGGCAGGTGAGGAGACTCTAGCTGGGAAGGGAGAAGTGTGTTTGCTAGACATGAAAACCAGTCTGACAAGTTGGTGGTCTAGCTTACAACCTCCACGAGAGGGGTGGAGGGCAAGGTCTCTGAGGGCCTGACTTGTCCCCAGACAGAAGCTGGTCCAGACGGAGGTAAATCAGACACAGTCCCTCAAGCCACTTTGTCTCAACAGTTGGCCTAAACCAGACTGAAGGCAGTGACTTTCCATCCATGTATGTTCGCACCCCGCAATGCCCATCAGACTAGGAGTCCACCTCTGTGTCCCCAGCGTTGCCCAGTACAGGGCCTGGAGGCCTGACCCTAGCATGAAAACTTAAGCAGTCATTAACAACTCACATTTAGTGGGTCCTTATTATGCACTAGGCAGCGTTCTGGGTCCTTGATGGAGATGAACCTATTCAGTCCTTTCAATACCGTCTAGATTTTTTTTTTTTTGGCCATGCCACGTGCCTTGTGGGATCTTAGTTCCCCAGCTGGAGATTGAATCCGGGCCACGGCAGTGAAAGTGCAGAGTCTTAACCACTGGACCGCCAGGGAATTCCCCTGTTTAGATGTTATTAATCCTGTTGGACAGGTGAGGACACAGGTCTGTGGAGGTTCTGTTAGCTGCCGGATCACCCGGCTAGGTAACCGCAGTCAGGTCAAAACGCAGCCAAGTCCTGCTCTCACTCAACAGCCACTTGGCCTAATGACAGCTCTGGCAGCGTGTGGCAGGGGGGTTGCTTGTTTGGGGGACAAGCTCGTCTTGGAGTCCTGGGACCCGATTCTTCTGGTGTCCTTCCCACTCTGACTGTCCCTTTGGGCTCCCATAGCCTCCCTCTGCCCCAGCCCTGGGCCCTGGCCTGAGATGTCTGGGGTCATGTTTGTCTCCCCCGCCGGACAGGCTCACATTTGACTCAGCTCTGGGTCCCAGCGTTGCCCAGCCCAGGACCTGGCCCATGGGTGCCTCTGGTGTTCGTGCCGAATGGGGAAGTGTGAACTCGTTCTGACATGAGCTCCTGTACTTTTTCGCAGTGTTGGCAGGGCCTGCCCTTTCCACAGTGCCCCAGGGCATCTCCCTGGACGTGTCTGAAACGAGTGATTCAAACGCTGCTAACTACCTAATCACCAACCCGGGCACCACCCCAGCCCTCCTTCCCTCATCTCCCAGAGCCTGTCATTTCTCAGTCCCGTCCCCCACCACCCCGCCACCCTCTCCATCTCTCTGCCCTGCTCCCTCTTCTCCAGCAGTTCAGGCTTCATCTTCTTCTACCTGAACCCTCACCGCTGTCTCCTCCTGGTTCCCCAGTCTCTCCCCTCCAGTCTGTCCCCTCCCAGCCTGCGTGTGGGGGGCTTCCTGCCCCCAGGGCTGACCATGCCCCTCCCCTCCTCCTCATCCCGCCACTCCCAGCACCCTGAGGACAAAGTCCCCGCCCCTCCGCCGGGTGCTCGAGCCCCTTCGCGGTCCAGCGCTGGCCCCCTGGCCCTCCATCGCCCCTCTGTGCCTCCCAGCTGCTCATACTTTCCTGACAGACCCGACTGCTGCTTGCCTCGGGCCTCTGCCCCTGCTGTGCCTTCTGTCTGGGTGCCCTTCCAGCTCCCCCCTCCCACCTCTGCTTCTCACCCCTCCTTTGTCCTGCCTAACTCTGGTCCCACTGATTGTAATAGGGTGTAGGGATTCTCCGGCATCACCACGTCCAGGAAGCCCCCCCGCCCCACCGCCCCATCCCCTCAGGCTACCCTGATGTGTCCTTGGGCGCTCCTGCAGCCCCCTGGGCTTGCGTCTCAGCCCTTCCCACACTGGATGGAGATCCTGTTTGCCCAGTTGTCACCCCCTGCGCCCAGACTGGCAGCTCCTTTCGGGAGGGGGTGGTGGTGTGCAAGGTCTGACCCAGCATTGCTTCCTCACTGCCTTCCAGACTTTCCTCAAAAGTCACCTTGTCTGTGAGGCCTTCCATGGTCACCTGCTTGGCCTCTTTGTGCCTGAGTTGACCCATCTAGCAAATGAGGGTGGTGGTGGCAGTAACCAACCTCCTGGGCTGTCCAGACGGTTAAATGAGTTAACACCTATAAAGCCCTTGGAGGCTTGCCTGCCTGCCTGTTTCTGGCTCTTTCTTTCTTTCTTTCTTTCTTTCTTTTGGCAGCGCTGTGTGGCATGCGGCCAGCCAGGGGTTGAACCCACGCTCCTCCATCCCCCAGCACTAGAAGCACGGAGTCTTAACCACTGGACCACCAGGGAAGTCCCCTCTGGCTGTTTCTGTTGAGAGTTAATTTGTTACACCTTAGAGAGAAAGCCTGGAAGCTTCACTGAATCATCTCCCTCAATTTATAAAACATCATTATTAAAAAAAAAAAAAAAAAAAGACCGTCACTGATTTTTCAGGCCAACCATGGTTTCCCGACTTACGTAATTTAACTAAACAGTGTTTTTGAAGCTTGAAATCAACTCAGGCTTCAAAGGTCGTCCATGGAGAAGGTGAGCTGGCACGGGTCCCTGGTGCTGGAGAGCTCGCACCCCTTCCTCCTTGGGGGTCAGGAGTCTGGGGCTGAGAGTCCTGCCAGGGCCGGAGCAGGCTTGAGGCCCTCTCTTGGGCCCCCTGGCTTCCCGGTGAGGCCTTATACTGATGGACTGCTTTCCTATTTATAAAGGGGAAACTCCTATCTTGGATTTTATTTTTTTCATGAAAGACAGGGCTTTGGCCTGTTAGTTTCAATGCTGTTTAGTAAGTGTTTGATGAACGGACAGGTGCAGGTTTTAATGCATTACCCTTGTGAGCAAATTCTCATTCATTCATCCGACAGATATTTCCAGTGCATCCACCACGTGCCAGGCACCGTTCTAGGCCTTGGGGATACGGTCATGACCAAAATGCCCGTAAATCCCTGTCCTCGTGGAGTTGACGATCTGCTGGGGAAAAGACAGCTAATCAGTACAGCATATGTCATATGGCAGGTGTGCTCTAGAAAGAAACAGAGGAAGGGGGCGGGGAGAGTTAGGAGGGATGCAGTTTGAGGAAGATGACCAGGGAAGGAGGTGAGGGGTGGAGCCAGGGGCGTGTCTGGGAAATTCTGGGGAAATCCTGGGTGACATGCCCAGCCCAGGTTCCAGTGAAAAAAAAAAAAACATGGACTCAGCGCATGGTGTTTGCGCCGTGGCTTTTTCTGTAAAGTGCATTTATTAAGTTCTGGGGTTTGAGCCTTACTGTTGGTGCTAAGGTGACTTTTTCAAAATGAAGTGACAGTGATAGAAAGTGCGAGTTGTCCTTTTCCTCTTTCTCCTCCTCCTTTGAATGTTACCGGTCCCTGAGGTACAGCCAGACTGGGGGACCCCTGCCTGAATCCCACATTCCCATCTCAGTTCTGTCCGGTGGATGGGAGGAATCACCGCGTCCTTCAGCCCCAGAGAAACGGGTACAGGGAAATAGTCCCAGAGAGAGAGTCCCTGCTGTCTGCCCGTGTCTGCTCCGGCCAAGGAGAAGAAAGAGGGCAGGTCCCGAGCCAGATTATGCAGGCTCCCAAGCCAGGCTTCTCTGGAAGTCTCTCTCTCAGGCTACAGCCAAATTCAGCATCCTCGCCCGCTGTACTAACGTACCCACCAGAAACCCGGGAGTCCTGCTAGACTCTTCCCTGTCCTCCCCCAGCGCCCTGTCAGTTTCAGCCCCACAGACCTCTCCAGTTCATCCCCTTCCACGTGTGGATGGATCGTCCGAGCCACTGCCACGGCTGTCCGAACCACTGCCATCTCTTATTTCGGTGACCAACAGCTGCCCAGCTGTCTCCCCACTTCCGCTCTTGCCATCTTTCCAGTTTTCTACACCAAGAATCCAGAACGACCTTGTACAAACTTAAGTTGGATCCACTCACCTCTTTACCTTTCCTTGTTGTTCTTTGGACCAAGACCCAGCTCCCCGGCATGGCCTGCTGGGCCCTGCGCAGTTGAATTCGTTTCCTATTGCTGCTGTAACTAGTTACCATAAACTTAGTGGCTCACAGCAACACAGATTTATTCTCTTACAGTTCTGGAGGTCAGAAGTCTGAAATGAGTCTACTGGGCTAAGATCAAGATGTCAGCAGGGCTGCATGACTTCCGGAGGCTCAAGAAGAGAATCCGTTTCCTGGCCTTTTCCAGCTTCTGGAGGCCACCTGCGTGCCTTGGCTTGTGGCCCCTTCTTATGTCTTCGATCAACAGTCTAGCGTTTTCTCTCTTGGACCCTGACGCTCTCTCCCCTCCCTCTTTCACTTATAAGGACCCTTGTGATTACTTTGGGTCCACCTGGATAATCCAGGATAATCTCCCTCTCTCAAAATCCTAAACTTAATCACTTTTGCAAAGTCCCTTTTGCCATGTAGGTGACAGTCACAGGTTCCAGGGATTAGGATGTGGGCATCCTGAGGATCTGTTATTGTGCCTGTCACCCCGGTTCAGCCCCTGCCAGCTTCTCTGACAGCACGCTGTGTTCCCCTGGCCACACCAGCCTCCTGGGACTCCGCAAACCTCAGGGCTTTTGCACGTGCTCCTCCCCCACCCCCAGCACTGTCCCTCACACTTCACCTGCTCGATGCCAGTTCCTGTTTCAGGTTCAGCTCAAGTGCCACTGCCTCAGGGAAGCCTTCCCTGATAGCCTCCAACATCAGACTGGGTCGGGCCCCGATCGCGCTGTCTCACAGCTCCTGGACTCCCCTTCAGGAATTGTCAGGTGGTACAGCAGGGGACTTGAGTGCTTGGGGCGCAGAGCACTGCTGACTGGCCGTGTGACTTTGGGACAGGTGCTTCCGTTCGGAGCATCAGTTTCCTCGTCTGCCCACAGGGACAGCGACAGCTCCTGTTTCACGGGGCTGTTGCCAGGACTGATGAGTTAGGGTGCGTGTGATTGCTTAGAACGGGGCTCCTGTGAGATGCTCCTGCAGTGGCCAATACTGTCGTCCCTGTTTGCCACCAAGAGGATTGTAGTGGGAGGAACAGTGGGCCCCCCTGGGCTATGAAGTTCCTCATCCGTGGAACCTGTGACTGTTACCTTCTTTGGAGATAGGGTCTTTGCAGATGTGATGGAGTTAAGGATTTTTTTTTTTTTTTTTTTTTTTTTTTTGGCTGCACGGGGCGGGTTGCGGGATCTTAGTTCCCCAACCAGCGACCAAACCCAGGGCCCTGGCAGTGGAAGTGCGGAGTCCTAACTACTGGACCACCAGGGAAGTCCCGACTGAGTTAAGGATCTGGAGATGGGGAGGTTCTCCTGGATTCCCCAGGTGGGCCCTAAATGCCACCTCAAGAGTCCTTATAAGAGAGGAGTCGAGTTTTGACACACACTCACTCGGAGAAGGCCGCACGAAGACAGAGCACAGAGTTGAGGGTGAAGTGATGCCACCCCAAGCCAAGGAATGCTGGCAGCCCCTCCAAGTTGAAGAAGCCAAGGAATAGATTCTCCCCTTGAGCCTCCCGAGGGACCGCAGCCCTGCCGACACCTTGATTTCACAGCGAAACCTGTTTTGGCCTTCTGGCCTCCAGAACTGTGAGACGGTAAGCCACCAAGTTTGTGGTCATTTGTCACAGCAGCCTCGGGAAACTAACAGAAGCAGTAGTTAGTTGTTCCTGCCGTGCCCCCCTGTGCCAGACCAGGAGCTCCCGGGCCAGCAGACCTGTCTGCCTTGCACACGGTGGTGCCTAGGAATCCAGCGCAGGGCCAGTGTTCAGTGAAGACTCACCATGTGAGGAAAGGAATAGACGAGGTTTGCTTGCCCTTGACCTTAGCCTGTTTGGCAGAGAGAGGCTTTCAATGCTAGTGTTTTTCAGACTAGATCTTAACCATGTGTCGGTCAGGAAAACCATGTGGCAGGCTGGCATTTAAAAAAAAAGAACAGAAAATGTCAGGGTATGGTGTATAATGGAAGGGTTAGAATCGATCACCGAACCTTGCATTGCCTTGGTATTTATGTTTATGTATAAATGTATGTTGTGCATTTATAATACCCTTGGGGATATTGTAACATGTACCTCTCGCAGTGGGTTATGGTCAAGAAAAATTTGAGAAACACTCTTTCAGGCCCCAGGAACAGCCACAGAGTAGGACGAGCATGGCAGACGTCCCTGGTGCTCAGCGAATGTCTGAGTGAGGAGGTGACCTCCACCCGTCTGTGAATTCTCACCCTCTCTGTCCCTGGAGCTGTGGGACCCTGGACAAGGCCCTGCCCCTTTCCAGATCCCTGTGGTCCCCGTCCAGCCTGTGCGAGGCTTGGTGTCCCGGCCACCGCCACCCACCCCCCGACCCCTGCCTTCTCGCCCGCTTCCCCCTGACCCTGCCACCTCCCCTCCCGGCTGAGCAGATCCGGGTGAAGTCCGACAGGACGGGTGTGGTCACGGATGGCGTGAAGCACTCCATGAACCCCTTCTGCGAGATCGCCGTGGAGGAGGCCGTACGGCTCAAGGAGAAGAAACTGGTGAAGGAGGTCATTGCCGTCAGCTGCGGGCCTACCCAGTGCCAGGTGCTCGGGGGCCTGGGGAGGGGCTGGGACCCCAAGTCCCGGGTCTAAGGGAGGAGGGACTGGGGCCTGGACTCCTGGGTCTGAGGGCGGAGGGACTGGGGCCTGGACTCCTGGGTCTGAGGGAGGAGAGTTTGGGGGCCTGGACTCCCGGGTCTGAGGGAGGAGGGTTTGGGGGCCTGGACTCCTGGGTCTGAGGGCGGAGGGACTGGGGGCGGGGACTCCTGGGTCTGAGGGAGGAGGGACTGGGGGCGGGGACTCCTGGGTCTGAGGGAGGAGGGACTGGGGGCCTGGACTCCTGGGTCTGAGGGAGGAGGGGTTGGGGGCGGGACTCCTGGGTCTGAGGGAGGAGGGACTGGGGGCGGGAACTCCTGGGTCTGAGGGCGGAGGGACTGGGGGCCTGGATTCCTGGGTCTGAGGGAGGAGGGGCTGGGGGCGGGGACTCCTGGGTCTGAGGGAGGAGGGGTTGGGGGCGGGGACTCCTGGGTCTGAGGGAGGAGGGGTTGGGGGCGGGACTCCTGGGTCTGAGGGAGGAGGGGCTGGGGGCCTGGATCCTGGGTCTGAGGGCGGAGGGCTGGAGACCGGGCTCCTGGGTCCCCCTAGGGCTAGAAGCCAAGTCAAGCCCCTTCTCTCCTCCGCAGGAGACCATCCGCACCGCTCTGGCCATGGGTGCAGACCGAGGCATCCACGTGGAGGTGCCGGCTGCGGAGGCGGATCGCCTGGGTCCCCTGCAGGTGGCCCGGGTCCTGGCCAAGCTGGCAGAGAAGGAGAAGGTGGACCTGGTGCTGCTGGGCAAGCAGGTAGGTGACAGAATCGTGACTCAAACTGGCTGAAGCCAAAAAGCAAACTCATTAGGTTATGTAACAAGCTTCAGGCACAGCTTGATCCAGTCCCACGTGCTCTACACTCCTCTCCTCTGTCTTGGCTTCACTCTGTGTATCTCCAGGCTCACATCCCACCAGCCTAACAAACCCAAGAGAAAGATAAGAATCTCTTTCCCAAGGGCTCCAGCAAAGCTTCTAGAGCTGGCACTTCATTGGTCCAGCTGGAGTCATGTGCCCATCCCTGAACCAATCACTGGGGTCAGGGATAAAACGTTCTCATTGGCCCAGATGCCATTTCATCTAGTTCCCTAGTGTGACTGGCACAGGGTTTGGCTAGAGGGAGGCCTCTGGAATATTTAGACAGGGGGCAAAGATTTGGCATCTGGGATGCCAGGTGCCCTCATGTGCTCCTGGACAAGTGACTGCCTGTCTCGGGGCCCAAGTGAGGGGATGGGATCATTCTAGACCAGGAGTCAGCAAACTGTGGTCCATGGCCACCACGGATTTTATAAATAAAGTTTTATTGAGATGCTACTGCGTTTGTTTACATAGATACTTATTGTCTATGGCTGCTCGTGCAATTGACTATGGCTGCTCGTGCACTGTAGCAGCAGAGTTGAGTGATTGTGACAGAGACCTTATGATATTTACTACCTGGCCCATTAGGGAAAACATTTGCCAGCCTGCATTCTAGAGAAAGGCCCAAATGGTACGTGAGAAGCTCCGTCATTGTACAGTCTTCTCTCTTTCCCCACCCAGGCCATCGATGATGATTGTAACCAGACAGGGCAGATGACAGCCGGATTTCTGGACTGGCCACAGGTGAGGCCGGAGTGGGGAGCATCTGCTGAAGGCCAGACCTGGGGGCTCAGAACACAACCACCCCTGTCCTTGCCCTTCTGGAGGGAGGCAGGTGTAAAGCAGGACGGCCACTCCAGTGGGCAGGAAGGAGGGGCGCACAGCCAGGACACCAGGCCACATCTGGGCCTTCACATGCCGCTTCCCCAACCTGTTGCTCCTCAGCCACACCACTCAGCCCTGCCTCAGGGCCTTTGCACTGACTGTTTCCTCAGCCTGGAGCAGGGTTCTCTCAGATCTCCTCAGGGCTTTTCACTCCCCACCAGGTCTCTCCTCAGACATCGCCTCTTCGGAGAGGCCTGCCTTGCCCACTGTCTATGAAAGTACTCACGCCCCCTCCCCAATCCCACGTTTCCCATTCCAGTCCAATAGAAATGCAAGCGACATGAGTCATTTAAAGCTTTTCACAGCTACATTAAAAAAGTAAAAAAGGCCAAATTCATTTTAATCCTATATTATTTCACACAATATATCGATAATATTATTTCAACATGTCATCAATAGAAAAAATATTGAGCTGGGAATTCTCTGGCGGTCCAGTGGTTAAGACTCTGCTTTCACTACCGAGGGCCTGGGTTCACTCCTGGTTGGGGAACTAAGATCCCACAAGCCGCGCGGCGTGGCCGAAAAAGAAAAAAAGAAAAAAAAATATTGAGTTATTTTACATTCTTTTGGCTTTTGGTACGAGGTCATCGAAAACCAGTGTGTATTTTATATTTACAGCACATCTCAATTCACATGCTCAATTTCCATAAGAAATACTTAGATTCCTAATACTCATTGTTGAAAAAGTAGATTCACGCGTCCAACTTGTTCTAAACAGACTTAAACGTTTTCCAATAACTGCATCAAGTATCCTTTTTTAAATCAGCTTTATTGAGATAAAACTGACCTGTACAATAAACTGCACACATGTAAAGTGTACAGTTAGGTGAGCTTTGACACGTGTAACACCTATGAAACCATCACCACAATCATGATAATGGATCTTGCTTATTGGTTTTAAAATGTAAATTAATGAAATAAAATGAAAAATTCCGTCCCTCCCTCGATGGAACTAACCACATTTCGCGTGCTCAGAAGCCACATGTGGCCAGTGGCCACTGTGTATTTACTTGGTTACCGGTGGTCTTCACTGCAGGATAAATGCCCCCAAAAGCTGGGTCCTTGTCGGTTGTGTTCATGGTGCATCCCCAGAGCCGGGCTCATGGGACATTCCAACTAAGACCTGAAAGATTTGTCCAGTGAATAAGTGAACAGAGAGAGCAGGTTGGTTAGACAGAGAGGGTGTAGGTCACGTCAGGAAATGGTGGTTCAGGACCGAAGGGCAGAGGAGCCTTGGGCCAGAGGGTGGGTGCCGAGGGGGCCCCAGAGGATGTTTCGAGGATCAAGGTACACAGGAGGCTCTGTTGTTGGCTCAGCAGAGGGACCTCAAAGGGAGCTCCTGGGGACAGAAAGGTGTGTAAGTGAGACCATGACATGGAGCCTGGAACCAGGCTGGACACATTTTTGAGCCTCTCTCTGCCTCAGTTTTCCTCATCTGTAAAATGGGAATAATAGCACTTACCTCATAGAGTTCCTACGAGGATCTGATGACTTAATACAGTTGCTTAGAACAGTGCCCAAAACTCAATACATGTTCATTATCATTAAGGAAGGGAGATCCAACGGGCAGGTTCAGGACATTAGGACCTACACCCTGGGTCCCAGGAAAGACACCCTCCCCTGGATTTTGGAGTTCCCTTCTTGTGGCTTCCTCCTGTTTTTGAGCTTGATGTCTGTAGGTCACCTTGCGGGACTCTCCCACTTCTGTTCTCATTCACTGGCTCATCCGTGTGGCGTGCACTCAGCAGTGGCCTGCTCTGTGCCTGCCCTGGGTTAACCTCACCTGTGCTCCCGCAACGCTGTCCCTCCCCAGGGCACATTCGCCTCCCAGGTGACGATGGAAGGCGACAAGATGAAAGTGGAGCGGGAGATCGATGGGGGCCTGGAGACCCTGCGCCTGAAGCTGCCTGCCGTGGTGACCGCTGACCTGCGGCTCAACGAGCCCCGCTACGCCACGTTGCCCAACATCATGGTGAGTGCTTGGCAGATGGGCCACTGGGGGCCTGGGGACGGGTGAGTGCTGCAGGCCCAGTGCCTCCCTTGTGGTCAGGTCGGAGGAGAGAGGACCCAAGGGACGTCTCCTCCAAAGGAAGGGGTCACCCGGTCAGTTTGACTAACGGAGCGGGTTCACTGAATCATTTCTGCCAATAGTGAGAGTTCGGGGTTGGGGGGTGTGGCTGTTTTGGCGAACAGGGAGGGTTTGCTGGTTACCTCAGCCAATAGAAAGGCTTCACTGGACTCTAGGAAGGGTTCCTCTGTCATTCCAACCAATGGGAAAAGTTCATTGTATAATCTTAGCCAAATAAGGAGGATTCATTAAGTCATCTTGGTTTGTCAGGGAAGGTTCCCCCGGTAATCATTACCAAGAGGAAGGAATCATTTAGGCCATCATGGCTAACTAGGAAGAGTTCATGGGGTCTCTTGGCTAACAGGAAGAGTTCACTGTTCACCATGGCTCTAGAATGGGTTCATTGGGTCATCTCAGCCAATAGGAAGAGTTCAGTGTATCATCTCAGGCAATACGGAGGGTTTAGTGTGTCATCTCAGCCAATAGCGTTTAATGTGTCATCTCAGCCAATAGGGTGAGTTGTCATCTCAGCCGAAATGGAGAGTTCGGTGTGTCATCTCATCTGATAGGGGGCGTTCAGTATGTCATTTCATCCAACAAGGAGGGTTCATTGAGTCATCTCAGCCAATAGGTGAGTTCAAGTGAGTCATCTCAGCCAGTAGGAAGGTTTCAGCATGTCATCCTAGGCAATAGGGAGGGTTCAGTAGGTCATCTCATCTAATAGGGAGGGTTCAATGAGTCATCATCTCAGCCAACAGGGAGAGTACAGTTGGTCATCTTGGCCAAAAGTCTATTGAGTTATTATTGCCAGAAGGATGACTTTGCCAGTCCGTTCCAGCCAGTGAAGGACTTCCCACGGCGGTTGACTAAAGGCGGGCTCCCACGATAGGAGGGCTCCCCAGGGCATCCCAGCCAGCAGGGATGTAGCAGGAATTGTCCACAGCAGGTGTGGCCCTGTAAGAGGTCACGTGTGCC
The DNA here is from genome assembly GCF_009873245.2 of Balaenoptera musculus. Lineage (NCBI taxonomy): Eukaryota > Metazoa > Chordata > Mammalia > Artiodactyla > Balaenopteridae > Balaenoptera > Balaenoptera musculus. Next base: position 6,289,829 of record NC_045803.1, read on the forward strand.
CTGGCCAGTGGGCAGGTCCAGAAGGGTTCAGCCAGTGGGAGTGGTTCTGCGGACGTGGCACCCATGGAAGGGGGCTGCAGGAGTGTGGGCAGGGGCTTGGGCAGCCCTGTGAACCGTGGGCCTCCCATGTGCAGAAAGCCAAGAAGAAGAAGATCGAGGTGATCAAGGCTGGGGACCTGGGTGTGGACCTGACCTCCAAGCTCTCCGTGATTAGCGTGGAAGACCCACCCCAGCGCACGGCCGGTGTCAAGGTGGAGACCACAGAGGACCTGGTGGCCAAGCTGAAGGAGATTGGGCGCATTTGAGCCCTTTCCCTGAAACCCGGCAATAAAACCATGACTCTTCTGACGTCTGTCTTTGTTAACTCATTCCCCAGAAACCCATTCTTTGATTCATTCAACAAACATTTACTTAAGTCTCCTGCGTGCCAGGTCCTGTGCTGGGTGACACTGGGGAACCAGGGGAGTCACATCTGGCCCCTGCCTGTGAGGAGCTTCCATGGTGAAGGGGGCACAGACAATGGGGCCAGGCTCTTGTTGAGACTTGGGACACGAGAGGGAATGAGGCCGGAAGGTCTGGTCCTGGTTGGGGAGACAGACAAGCAACAGACAATCAAAACCTAGTGTGAGGATGAAGAGCGGGGGCCTGGAGTCAGACATAGTGATTTTAGACCCTCACTGTCACACTTACCAGCTGTGAGATCTTGAGTGAGTTACTTCCCGTCTCTGATCTTCAGTTTCCTCATGTGGACGATCGAAATAGTAAGAGCTTGGTGTAGTGGTTGGGGGCCTAGGGTCTAGATCCCAAGGCCCTGGGTTCAGCTCCCAGCCTGGCCAGTCCCTGGCTCTGAGAGGACCTTTGGCAGGTTCCTATTCTCTGAGCCTGGGTTTCTTCCTCCATCAGGTGGAGTTAGTAATAATACCCATTTTCTGGTTGTCTGTCATGGCATGACAGACCTCTCCACAACTTGGTGGCTTAAGCCAAAAATCATTTATTTTGCTTGTAAATCTGAAATTTGGGCAGGGCTTGGCGAGGCAGCTTGCCTGTCCTCCATGTGGCGTCAGTCTGGGTGGCTCAAATGGCGTGTCTAAGATGCCTCGGTCATGTGCCTGGCAAGCTGGCTGGGGATGTTGACTTGAGCTGGCTGCTGGCCAGGGACCATGATTCCTCTCCACTGGGATGATTGAGCTTCCTCACATCATGGCGGCTGGGTCCCGAGCGGGAGCATTCTGTAATGCGGGAAGTGGAGTATGCCAGTCTCTCAAGGCCTAGACGCAGAAACTAGCACAGGGCCACTTGTGCTGTACTCTCTGGGTCTGACAGTCACAGAGCCTACCTAGATCCAAGGGAGGGCGAGATAGACCCTATTTCTTAGTAGGAGGAGGGTTGAATTTGTAGCCATTTTTAAGCTACAAAACCTGCCCCATGGGTTGTTGTTGTTTTTTTTTTTAATATCTATTTATTTATTGGCTGCGCCAGGTCTTAGTTGTGGCGTATGGGATCTAGTTCCCTGACCAGGGATCGAACCTGGGTCCCCTGCATTGGGGGCGCGGAGTCAACCACTGGACCACCAGCAAAGTCCTCCCATGGGGTTTTGAAGGGTCATTAATGTAGCATCTTCAGAACCCTAGCTGACATGCAGAAAATGTTACTCTGTATTATCACCACTACTAGCACGGGGTGGTAGGGAAGGCTTTCAGGAGGAGTGAGCAGCCTGACCTTTGTGGACCAAGCTCTTCCCTCTGGCTGTGCAACCTCCAGCAGTTCCCTTGATGTCTCTGAGCCATGGTATCCTTGTTTGTAAACACCCGGCTCATAGAGCATTTGGAAGTGTTCAGCCTGATAACGCCCAGGAAGAATTTCGCACAGTTCCTGGACCACAGTACATGGGTAATTATTATTTTGGTTCTTGATAAGGTGAGACTTGAAGGACAAGTTGTGGTTAAGCCAGGTTGGAAGGGGTGGGGGAGTGAGCCAGAGCTTTCAGGCAAAGGAAACTGTCCCGGCCAAGGCTGGGAGGGGAGAGATGGCCTAAGAACGGCAGGGTGTTCAAAGAGGAAGTGCTGGAGGGGGAAAGGAGGGGGTGGGTGTAGGCCATGCAGGGCCTGGAAGTTCTGATGAGGAACTCGGTTGTCTTCCAAGGCCAGGTGCTGGGGAGCCACAGGAGGGCTGTGAGGGATGGGGGGTGCCGCTCTGGGGGTAGAAAGACTCAAGGACCATCTGGGGGGGGCCACGGACTGGAGGGAGGAGGCTAGGCAAGCGGACAGAGGAAGTCAGGGCCTGTGCTGGGGTCTGGCTGGTAGAAAGAGGAAGGGATGGAGCAGAGAGATTGAGGGGGCAGGAGGGGTGGGATCCAGAGACTGACAGCAGTGAGGGGAAGGAAGAAGGGAGGAAGGCTCCCAGCATCCCTCTAGGTGGCAGAGCCGCACCGGAGATGGAGGATGCAGGAGGGTGGGGTTAGGGGGAAGACTCTTAAGTTTAGTGGGACACGGGGCATGTTAAGACCTGGGGGTTGAGGAGACACAGTGCTGGCTCTCAGGAGAGACAACTGGGTGGAAGATAGCCACTTGAGACTTGGCCCTGAGGGCAGCAGGGGACCGTGGAGAGCAGACGAGGAGCAGGATCGGACCTGCGGGCGGGTGGGGGCGTGCTCTCCTCCAGGAAGTCTTCCTGACTTCACCTCCCCACCCCCCTCCACAAGTTTGTTACTAAGTTTCCAGCTGGGACTCCAGTCTCACCGTCTGCCCCCAGGGGCTGGGGAGTGCAGAGGTTACGCTGGGCCTAGCTGATGAGGACAAGTGGGGCAGGGTGTGGGTGGCTCAGCCATAATATCTGGGCGGGGGATCCTGCCACCTCCCCCTGGATCTGGCTTCCTTCTCCGCCCAGGAAGCTATCAGTCCTGTTGGACTCGTCTAGCCCGGGAGGAATGGGTGCAGGCCCTGGGTCTTGCCCCAGTATCCTCGTGGGTGCAGCTGGCACCATGGACACCTCGCGGGCTCTGCTGCTCTTCCTGTTCCTGGGTAAGCCCCCCTACTCAGCCCCTTGCCCACCACTTCCCTTCTCTGCAGCCCAGCAACTCCCTCCCCTCCTTTCCTCTGCAGCCTCGGGAGTAAGAGTCCTCGCCGTCAAAGCCTCTTCTGGAATTCAGAGAACCAATCTCTCCTCGGACTCGGAAAGCTCTTCCCAGGGCCCGGGTTTGAAAGTTCCCTCCATCAAACCCCCCAGCTGGAAATTTCCAGATCAGTCTCCAGGTTCAAAAGCCTCTGCTGATATCCCTCATTCTGAATGGTCTCCTGAGGTGCTGAATTTGAAGGATGTGCCCGGGTCCTTCCGGTCCAGTGTTTCTGCTGAGAGCAAAAATCGGAACCTGGACCCCTTCTCCGGAATCCCTGGCTCCCAAGTATTTCCTCGTACCTCGGGTTCTCAAGTTCCTGCCCCAAACCCGGAGCCTTCCTCCTCTGTTAAGACCCCAGCTTCCAAAAGTCAAGTCCCCAATACTACCGTCTCTGTGGAGGCCCCAGTTTCAAAACTCTCCCCTCAGGATCAGGATCTTAAATCCTCTGCCTGGAGCCTGGACTCCAAAGTTACCTCAGAGGCCTGCTCGGGGCCAAGCTTGCCCCCGCAAATGGGGGGCCCTCTGGCGGTGCTGGTGGGGACCACAATCCAACTCCCTCTGGCTCCAGTTCCTGGCCTTGGTCCCCCTTCCCCTCTGCTGGTTTGGCGCCAAGGTTCCAAGGTGCTGGTAGCTGGGAGTCTGGGGCCAGGGGCCCCGCTCATCAGCCTGGACCCCACGTACGGAGACCGCCTACGATTTGACGAGACCCGAGGGAGTCTGGAACTCTCCTCTGCCCAGCTAGAGGATGCTGGGCTCTACACAGCTGAGGTCATCCAGGCCGGGGTCTCCCGGCAGATTTGGGAGTTCGTGGTGCGTGTATATGGTAAGTGGGCCCTGAGGTCCCGAGGGCTGGCTGCAGGGGCTGCTGTGGGCAGGTTACTGAGGATGTGTTTCCTGCCCCAGAGGAAGGGGTTCCTAGACAGGGGAGAGGGACTTCTGGGCTGGAGGGAGGGAGAAGAGGAGCTGGGGGTCAAGACGGGTGCTTGAGGGAAATTGGACCTGGGGACCAAAACTCCTGGGAGCCCGGACTCCCGAGTCCCAGAGAGGAGAGAGCTGGGTACTCGGACTCGGGTCTGTGAGAAGAAGAGGACTCTTGGGGCTAAGAGGAGGGCTAAGAGAGGGCCTCGGCTGGGGCGAAATCCTGGGTGTAAGAGGTGGAGGGGGCTGGGGCTCCCTGGGCCTAAGGGACGAGGGGGCTGAGAACCGAGTCCTGAGTCCGTTCCCCCTCTCCCAGAGCCCGTGTCCAAGCTGTCGGTGAAGCCTGAGGTCCCGGAGACCGAGGAGGGGGCGGCGGAGCTCCGGCTGCGCTGTGTTGGGTGGAGGCCGGGTCGCGGGGAGCTGAGCTGGACCCGGGACGGACGCGTCCTGGGGTCAGCGGACCCTGCGGGAGTGGAGCCACTCCGGATCCGCGTAGAGGGCGACGAGCTGCTCATCGCGCGCCCTACGCGCAGCGACCAGGCCCGGTACACCTGCCGCGTCCACAGCCCCTTCGGCCACACGGAGGCCGCGACCAACGTCAGTGTTTTCTGTGAGTGCGGGGGTGCCTCCGGTCGGGGACAGGGATCTGAGGGCTCAGGCTCCTGGAGTCCCTGGGGAGGAGAGGGCTGGCGGTCCAGTCTCCGGAAATCCTGGAGGAGCCCCAGTTGACCCCGACTCTCGCGGTTCCGACCCCCTTCCTCCGCCTAGACGGCCCGGATCTGCCGGTCATCACTGTCTCCTCGGACCGCGACGCCGACCCCTCCCTCTTTGTCACCGCGGGCAGCAACGTGACCCTGCGCTGCACCGCCGCCTCGCGGCCACCGGCCGACATCGCATGGAGCCTGGCCGACCCGGCCGAGGCCGCGGTGCCCGCCGGCCCGCGCCTCCTGCTGCCCGCGGTCCGGCCCGGCCACGGCGGCGCCTACGCCTGTCTCGCAGCGAACCCTCGCACCGGCTACCGCCGCCGCTCGCTGCTCAAACTCACGGTGGCGGGTGAGGGCGGCGGGGTGGGATGGAGGGGCGGGGTCAGCAAGGAAGGGCGGACGTGCCCGGGAGAAGGGGCGGAACCGGCAAGGGGCTGGGATACCCGGGGGGGATGGGCGGGGGGGAAAAAGCGTGGTGGGGCGTGGCCGGCAGGGAGGGGCGGAGATCCCCGTAGAAGGAACGGGGGGATGCACAAGAGAAGGGGAGGAGCAAGGATGGCCAGGAGAGGGGGCGGGGCCAGCACTGAGAGGGCGGGGCTTCCTCGGGATGAAGGCGTCTCATCAAATTAAGCAGCGGACTTCAACGGCAGAGTAGGAGACAGAAAGGAAAGGGACTAAGTTGCTTGGGCCAGTAAGTGGGATCAGCAAGAGAGAGAAGTTACCTGGGAAAGGGGGCAGAGTCACGAGAGAAAGGGGTGGAATCATTCTAGAAAGGGGCAGAGTCGTCTTAGAAAGGGGGCAGGGTCCACTAGGAAGGGCAGGGATGTCAAGAAAAGGGGAGGGTTCAGTAGGAAGAGGCTACTCGCGGAGTAATCAAAGAGGGGGGGCCAAAGTAACCTGGTGGAAGGGGTGGAGCTAGAAAAAAGGGTCGGGGTTACGTTTGGAAGGACAGGTATCAGTGTGGGAAGATGAAGTTTCCTTCGGAAAGGGGGACAGTCAGTGGGGCTGCGACTGCCCACCTAGCCCAGGAGTTGCCGGGGAAAGGGAGCGGGGTCTGTAAGAGAACGGGGCGGGGTCAGTGCCTACAGGGCGGGCCCAGGTGAAGAAGGGGTGGAGTGAACGCGCGAGAGGCGGGGCTAGAGGGGAACTGGGAGAGAACTGACTGACCCCTTGATCTCTCCCTCCCCTCCACAGATCTGCCCCCCGGGTCCCCACAGTGCTCAGTCGAAGGGGGTCCTGGGGATCGCTTCCTCCGCTTCCGCTGCTCGTGGCCCGGCGGGTTCCCTGCCGCCTCCCTGCAGTTCCAGGGTCTCCCCAAAGGCGTCCAGGCGGGACCGGTGTCCTCTGTGCTCCTGGAGGCTGTCCCCGCCCAGCCCCGGCTCAGCGGCGTCCCCGTCACCTGCCTTGCTCGCCACCTGATGACCACGCGCACCTGCACTGTCACCCCGGGTGAGAGCCTGTGGGACTTCTTTCCTGTTTTCCGAGGAGGAGGGGCTATTTCTTTCCTCCTTTAGAACTTGAGAAAAGGGGACTTCCTAACTACAGGAAGAGAGATTTCCTCTATCTGTAACCCTACAGAAGGTATGAGGTTTTCCCTATACCTCAAGGAGGGGCGGGGCCAAAATTTCTTTCCTGGACCCAGGAAGAGGACTGACACTTTCCCACGTGTTCAGAGCAATACATGGTTGAGAATAATATGAGTTTCCCAGGCCAGGACCTGGCCTGTCTTACGTACTTCCTAAGTCCTTGTTAAGGAAATCAGATGAATGAATGAGGGAGTGATTGAAAGGGCAGATCTTCTTCTTTTGGCTAAGGTGCCCTATTAGATTCACCAAAGGGCACAGGACTTGTTCTCTTTCTTGATTGGGTTTCTTCCACCTGCAGAGGCCCCTCGAGAGGTGCTGTTGCATCCGATGGTCGAGGAGACACAGTCAGGGAAGGCGGAAGTGGCGCTGCAGGCCTCTGGCTGTCTCCCACCTTCTCGAGCATCTTGGGCCCGGGAAGGGCGGCCCCTGGCCTCCGGAGACCAGGGACGCCTGCGGCCTAGCCAGGATGGGCAGAGGCTCCTCATCGGCAACTTCAGCCTGGACTGGGACCTGGGAAATTACTCCGTGCTGTGCAGTGGGGCGCTGGGTGCTGGGGGCGACGAGATCACCCTCACTGGTGAGCCCCATCCTTTCCCAGAACCCAGGTCCTCCAGCCCTCTCTTCTCTCAAACCCAGGAGACTGGGATTCCAGCCTGTTCCTCCCTCAGACCAAGGAGTCCAGGCCCCCAGTTCCCTCCTCCCTTGGACACAGATATCTTGGTCCCCGGCCTCTGCCGACCCCAGACCCTAGAACTCCCACCCCCAGATCCCTGACCCGTCAGGGAATCCTAGACCCCAGTCACTTTTTCCATTAAACCCTCAGACCCAAGAGTTTGGGCCCCCAGTCCCTTCCTTTCTTAGACCCAGGAGTTGGGGTCTCCAGACCCTCTGCCCCTGGGACCTAGGAGTCCAGGCCCGTGGCCCTCTTTCCTCTCCCTGCTAGGACCCATGAATCCAACCCCCACCTTGATTCCACCCCCACCCCCTCAGGACCTTCTATCTCCTCATGGAGGCTGCAGAGAACCCGGGATGCAGCAGTGCTGACTTGGGATGTGGAGCGAGGGGCCCTGATCAGCAGTTTCCAGATCCAGGCACAGGTAGAGAACCCTGACCTGAGCAAAGCCACCGCGTCCGAGGACTGGATCTCCCTGCTCACCCTCGGACCTCGGGATCGCTCAGCTGTGGTGCCCCTCCTTCCTCAGAAGCCTCGGGCCTGGGTCTTTCGTATCCTGCCCACTCTGGGGCACCAGCCAGGGACCCCATCCCAAAGCCAGGTCTACCGCACCGGTGAGTGAGAGCTGCTGGGCTTCCAGCTGGGCTGAGAAGCCCTTCTCCTGGGCTTCCTCCTGTCAGTCTGTTTTGTTGGATCTTCCTTCTTTCTCTGTGTTAGTTTCCTGGGCTTGCTGTAAGAAGGTACCATGAACTGTGTGGCTGGAAACAACAGAAATGTATTCTCTCCTAACTCTGGAGGCCAGGATTCTGAAATCGGGGTGTCTGCAGGGCCATGCTTTCTCCGAGACTCTGCATAGACCCCTTGCTTGCCTCTTTCTAGCTTCTGACGGTGACGGTCAATCCTTGGCGCCACTCCAACCTCTGCCCTCAGCTTCTCACAGCCTCCTCCTCCTCCCTGTGTGTGCCTCTGTCTTCTTCCTCTTCTTCTTTTTTTTTTATAAATTTATTTATTTACTTGTTTTTATTTTTGGCCATATTGGGTCTTCATTGCGGTGCGCGGGCTTCTCATTGCGGTGGCTTCTCTTGTTGCGGAGCACGGGCTCTAGGCGCGAGGGCTTCAGTAGTTGTGGCGCACGGGCTTAGTTGCTCCGTGGCATGTGGGATCTTCCTGGCCCAGGGCTTGAACCCGTGTTCCCTGCATTGGCAGGCGGATTCTTAACCACTGTGCCACTAGGGAAGCCCTGCCTCTGTCTTCTTGTAAGGACACAAGTCATATCAGATTAGGGCCCACCCTCATGATCTCATCTCGACTTGATTGGTTGAATTGTGTCTCCCCCCCAAAGATACAGTAGTCCCCTTTTATCCTCGGTTTTGATTTCTGAGGTTTCAGTTACCAGGGGTCAACCGTGGTCTGAAAATATTAAATGGAAAATTTCAGAAATAGGCGATTCATAAGTTGTAAATTGTGTGCCTGAGTAGCGTGATGAAATCTCACGCTGGCCCCTCCATCCCACCAGGGATGTGAATCACACCTTTGTCCGGAGTATTCTGCCTGTTACTTTGAAACTGTCTCAGTTATCAGTTCAACCGTCATGCTGTGTCAGTGCTTGGGTTCAGGTAACCCTTATTTTAGTAATGGCCCCAAAGCGCAAGAGTAGTGATGCTGGAAAAAGCATAGAATACATAGGGTTTTGCACTATCCGTGGTTTCAGGCATCCACTGAGGGTCTTGGAATGTATCCCCTGAAGATAAGGGCAGGGGGAACTACTGTATACTGACGTCCTGACCCTCAGTACCTGTGAATGTGACCTTCTTTGGAAAAGAAGTCTCTGCATATTATCTTGACTTGATCACATCTGCAAAGACTCTATTTCCAAAGAAGGTCACATTCACAGGTACTGAGGGTTAGGATATCACTGTGTCTTTTTTGGGGACACACAATTCAACCAGCAACACTCCCCACCTTCTAAGTATTGGATGTGTCAGTCCTCAGCCCTCTTCTCCACCTATATTTCTCCCCAGTGTGGCCTGTCCACTCTCATCACCTTAAATATCATTAATACTCAGATGACTCTCAAATGTCTGATCTCCAGCCCAGACCTCTGAACTCCAGACTTGAAAAGCCACCTCCCTACTTGACATCTTCACTTTGGATGTCCAGCTGGCATTTCAGACTTTACATGTCCAAAATAGATCTCTTGAGGTTTTTTTCTCCCCAACTACACCCTCCCCCCCAGCCCCCACCAACTCTCCAGTCTTCCCATCCTGGGACATGGCACCACCCACGTGCTGACGTCACCTCCAACATCCCAAATACCAGCAGGGTCCCATCACTTCCTTCTGAAATGCTTTCCCAATCCATCCACTTCTTTGCATTACACTCTGGTCAGACACCACCATCCTCTCTTGCCTGGGCTGCAGCAGCCGTTTACCTGGTCTCTATACGCCCCCTCTTGCCCTCTTACAATCCATTCTCCAGGTAGAAGCCGAAGTTATGCAAATCCGATCACGTTGTTGCTGCCTTGCTTAAAAGCCTTTCATGCCTAGCCTCTGGCCCCTGTTAATCCCTCTAACTTCATCCTTTACCTCTTCCACCTTCATTCCGTGTCCGCCACCCACAGTTTTCATTGAACGCAGAAAACTCTTTCCTACGTCTGAGTCTTTGCATGTTCTGTTCCCTCTGCTTGGAACACCCTTCCCCCTGTTTAGCATGCCCGGCTCCTTATTCCCCAGGTCTCTGCTCAAATGTTCCTCAAGGACCTTCCTTCACCAACTTTTCTAAATGTCACCTCCCCTTCCATTATTTCTATCATAGCCCATTTATTTTTTCTTCTGAGCACAATCTGAAATTATGTTATTTATTTGCACATTCGTTTCTGATTTCCCTCCTAAAATTAATCCTCACGGTAGCAGGTATGTTGGTTTGCTCACCAATGGAGCTTCACCACCTGGCAGAATGCCAGGCACACCACATTCACTCAGGAAATGTTAAATGAATTGAGAGTGCTGGGGTCCCAGATTCCTGGGTTCTGAGGGGGGCTGGGGCAGGGGCTCAGGAAACAGGTCCGGATTTGGCTCCTGCTCCCCTTATCCGCCTTCTCTTGGTCTCTTCCAGGCCCCACCTTGGGCCCTGGGGCCATCGCTGGCATCGTCCTGGGCTCCCTACTGGGCCTGGCGCTCCTGGCAGCACTTCTCATCCTGTGCATCTGCTATCTGTGCCACTTTCAAGGTGAGTGAGTGACCAACTGGTAGGTTCCCTACAGAGAGTCCCATTGCTTCAGGCTCTGAACCAATCAGCAGCAGTTACCTCATCCAGCCTGCCTTCCTACCTCCGTATCAGCCAATCAGAGTAAGGCTCCACCTCTCAGCCCAGCTTCCCTTGCCATTGACTGGGTGGGCATGTCAGAGCAGCCAATCAACTGTTTCTATTTCTCTTCCTGTCCCTTTCCCAGGAGAGACTCCTAACAAAAAGAAGCATCCTCCCAGGTTGACCCCTGTATTCTCCCTACCGAAAAGGAAGTTTCAGAGCGAGACCCCAGAGCAGACCCCACAGCCTCTGCCCCTCAGCGTTCCACTGGAGGACCCTAGCCCGACCAGGCCCCACCCAGTGAGTGTGGGTGCCCCAGTGTCCTGGAATGGAGGTGGAACTTTTTGTGTTTTAGTCAGGCAGAGGAGATGGTTTGAATTCTCTTCCTCCAGCTTTTCTTATTGGTTTACAAAGTTGGTAGATTTTCCCTGTCTTTTTTTTTTTTTTTTAATATATAAAAGTTGAACGGGACTTCCCATCCAATTTTTATATATATTAAAAGAAGTGCGAAATTCCAATTCCCCCCCAAATGAAGGAAAACACCTTCATTCTTCTCCATAAAAATTGGCAAAACTTCCATTTTCTCTCCGAAGTGGGATAGAACGTCTTCTTCCCCATAAAATTCAGGTTGTTGCATGTCTTATCTCTCCCAAGGGGGGCTAGACATTTTTTCCTCCTTGCAAATGGAGGGAACTCAGCTAATTTCGGAATGGTGCGAGCTAGCTCTAGAAAAGGGTGAGTTATGTCACATCCAGGGTAACCCCTGAAGTTGTCCCCCATCCCTCCTTTCTCTTTCAGGCCACTGATCCCAGGACAGTCAACTTTTCACATGGGGTCCCCAAGACTGTTCGGGCAGCCACGCAGGTGTGACCAGGGCTTGTGGCCTGCTCTGCACAGGACTTTCGGGACGGGACTTCCTGTTTCACCCCAGCAGCAGTAGGGGACCTCCTGTCCTGCTGTGATTGAAGGATGGACCCATAAAGTGGGACTTCCTGTCTCCCTCTCTCAGCGCAGAAGACTCGCCTTGTATTTGTGCAACTAAGGAGATGGGACTCCTGGGCTAGGAGAGACTCCTGTTGACCTAACAGTGTGGCTTGCACAACTTTCAAGCAGTCGAGGATCTGTGGCCGACTGGCAGGGCTTGCTGTGCTGCCCCGAGCTGGAGGGGGCGCCCTGCCTCCATCTCTGGAAAGGTCTTCCTATATCAACGTTTGCCTGCTTCAGGCCACGCTCCATCCAGCTCCCAGAGTCTTCATCTTAGATCAGATCGCGTTCCTCTTCTCTTTAAGCCCTTCTGTGGCTGCTCGTTACCCTTCAGATATTGTCCAGACTCCCTCCTCAGCGTGACCTTCAAAGTCTTGTGGTTTGGCCTCTGTCACAGCCTCTCTGACCTTCCCTTCCAGAAATTTCACCCCTGCTTCTCTCCACCATACTTAAGTTTGCCTCCAGGCCTTTGCTCCCAGAGTGTACTGTGCCTGCAGCAGCATTCTTTGCTCTATGTCATTCATTTTTCAAGCGTAAAGGTAACCGTTACCATCTTAGAGGACCCTTCTCTAACCCGTGACCCTAACATGCCTCAGTCGTGGGTTAGGTCCCAGAGGCCCTGAGCCTCCTACTCCTCGTACTTAGATACATAACTGTTTGCTTAGCCTCCGACCCCCTCTTAACTGGGAGCTCCACGAGGGTAGAGACCGTGTCATTATCCTGAGCACTTAACACAGAGTTTGGTACACCGCAGGCCATCCATATTTGTTGACTGATCAAATATTTGGGGCCAGTGAAGGCCTGGGCTTGCTGCTACCATCCCCAGCAGGATGCCTTCCTCTTCCTCCTGGGTTTCTCATTGGAAATTTAAGGAGTGCATCCATGAAGATTCTTTTGGCTGTAAGTCACAAAATAAATGATGGCAAGAGATGGAGGTAGGTGGTTTCAGGCTGGCTCAGCAACTTAGTGACACCATCAAGTACCTGGGCTCTTCGTGTCCTTCTACTCTGCCACCCTCAGTGGGTCAGCATAGTGTCTCACGTAGCAAGATGGTTGCTGCAGCTCACATCTTCACACAACTGTATCTGACGACAAAAGGAAGGGAGCAGGGTTCCTCTCCTCTCATGAGTGGGGGAAAAAATTTCCTGGAAGCCTAACAGTAAACTTCCCTTATGTCTCATTGAACAAAAACTGGCCACATCACTGCAAGGGAGGCTGGGAAACCAAATATCTCAGCCTGTATCGTGGGAGGTGGGCAGAGAGGAAAGTGGAAACAACGAAAGTATAGGCAACCAGCATCTGTCTCAGGGAAGGAAAGGATTCTGGTTAAAGATCGGGGTGAAAGCGGCCTTTAAGAAATACAGTCCTTGGATCTTTTTTAAAAGGTGGTGCCTGGGGTCCTGGATACCTGGACTCTCTACATCTATATCAGCTAGAATTTTCATTTCCTTTTTAATCACTAGAAACAGAAAACCTAGCATGAGTTGGCTTAAACATACATGGGACTTTATTGCTTATGTAAGTGAATGTGGGCATCAGGTAAGTTTTGATCCACTTACTCAAGTGATGTCCTCATGGACTCAGTTTCTCTAGACCTTCCACTCTGCATTCCATAGTGTTTCTGTCATTCTCAGGCTCCACGTGTTGTCTTCCCCACCATCGCTATCCCCATAGACCCAAGATCTCTCCATGCAATGGAGAAAAGGAACCCTGCAGATCTAGACTTCACACCATTGAGCCACATGATCCAGCAGAAGACCATCTCTTCTTGGGAAATCCACACAGCTCTGGTGTTCACTCTCTCATTAGTCTGGCTGGGTCACGTGTCCACCTCTAAACCAGTCACAGTGGGAAATGGGCTATGCCGAGTGGCTTAAGCCAATCGGGTCACCTCTGCAAATGGATCAATTCCAAATCTACCAAAGAGAAAAGGGAGGGCAGAAATGATGCTGGGGGGGCACCACACATGACCACAACTCTCTGCCCTCCACTCACCCATATCCTTAATGACATTGACACCTGCAGGCGGAGACTTTGGAAAAAGGCGTTTATTGGTGTGGTGGTCTCAACACTCCCCATGACTTGGAACACACGGCCCCCAGGGCCCCCCGTCCCCCCTCCCTTGCATCCCTCCCCCTGCCCTCCCTGTCCCCCGGACCCTGGGAATGGAAGACAATGTGGGATGGGGCCCACGCCCCCGTCTGAGGTACAGTCACTACCCCTTGCCCCTCTGCCCCTGCTCTGCCCTCTCTCCCCGTCCCAAGCTCTGGGTGGTGTAGTTCAGGGTGGGTGTTTATAGAGGGTCTCCCGGGAGTTGGAGCTGGTGACTTGACATCTTGGTCTGGGCTCAGGATGTCTGTGTGATGCCTCTCTCTCCCCCACTTTGTGTGATGTGGTGTGCCAGGGCGGGGTGTTCCTACAATCAGAGCTGAAGTTACAGCCTCAGAGCCCCTTCCTGATAACAGTTGCCCATCCCGGGGGGAACTACAGCTGGTCACCAGCTACAGGACAGCTGGAGCCGGGGGGCTATTGCTGGTCACAGCCGCTGGTGTGTGTGTGTGTGTGTGTGTGTCTGAGTGTGTGTGAGGGCGGTCAGGTCAGCCTTTGGGAGGTTCAGCCGCTGGAGAGGCCAGGGAATGGTAGCCCAGCAAGCCCACACCTGTGGGCCGGCTGCAGGGGGGCTGAAGGCAGCTGGTTGGCGCTGCAGGTGGTCGAGGGGAGGGGGCAGGGTGGGGCAAAGCACTGAGACAGACAGGTGACAACAGGCACCAGCCTGACAGTTGGATGGAAGCACCGATTGGCCCAGGAGGGGGCCAGAAAGTCCAGGGTGGGGAGGGACAGGAAAAGTGGGAAGGTCTCAGGCCGCTGAGACAGCGATGGGGCCTCTGGCTCCAGGCGGCCGGCCGGCTGACAGCAGGGAGGCCCAGAGCCAAGAAGGAGATCCTGCACCTGCTCACAGAGGCTGAGTGACAGCTTGACAGACAAGCGTGAGGTCCTTGCCCACTCCCAACCTGCCCAGGAGACGGTCTTTCAACAGGGTGGGGAGCGGGTGGTGTGAATGCATATACTGGGAAAGCAGGGAGCCTGGAAAACCTCTCCTCACAGCTTCCGCCACGAAGCCCCCATACCTACCTCTAGCCAGAGGTGAGAGACAGCAAGGTTGGGGGCAGTGGATGTGCGGGGTGTCGAGGAGGGAAGAGTGCTGAGCTCCCTTCCCCACCCATTCACACACACACACACGCGCGCGCGCGCAGGCTCACGCTCACACCCACTATACACACGCGATCCAGTTGACAGCCTGAACTAAGAGAGGGATGTGGGGTGGCCGGGGGTGGGTCACAATCAGAAAGGTGAACGGTGGCGAGAATGGCTGTAGAAAGATGCATAATTTTGCGTTATCCCTCACAGTGATGGGTTCTGTAAAGATCTTTCCTCCTTCCCTTCCTTTTCCTCTCTTCTTCCTCGGCGGCCGAGAGCTCCTCTGCCCCCTCGAGACCCGCGGCGCTTGTTCCCCCTTCTCCTCTTGCTCTCGGCCTCAGGCCCCCCGAGGGGGCACTCCAGGGCACTGGATTCTTCCTACATCCTCCACCACAGCCAGCCCAGGGCGGAGAGGAGGGTCAGAGGCCCTGGGGGCCTCGGGGCCGAGTTCTCCAGGGATCCTGGGCCTGGGGAAAGAGAGGGGGTCAGGGGAGGAGGCCCAGAGTGGGGAGACCCCACGTGTGTCTCTCCCGGGCGTCTTGTCTCTGCTCTGAGGGTGTTGTCTGAGGATGCCTCCTGGGGACCTTTCTGGGCTTTCACTCAGTGCGCCTGTTCTCTGACTCTGTTTTAGTCTAAGCATCAGGCACGTCACTGGCCGCTCCGCCTACAAAGCTCTTCCCACAGATCTCGGCAGGGCTGGCTTCTCTTGACCATTCAGGTCTCAGGTCAAAGGTTACCCCCTCCAGGAAGCTTTCTCTGATGAGCTTATCCAATGCTACCATCCCCAGTTCTATTATTTATTTTCTTCATAGCCCTTATTGATATGTGAAATTATATTTTTGCTTATTTATGTGTGTATTTGTTGGCTTTTCATTCTACTTATGTGTCTACCTGTTTATTGCTTTTCTACTACTGCTAGACCGTAAGCCGTGCGAGTCCCTAGACCTCGGCTCTTTTGTGCGTTGCTGTGTCCCCAGCACCCAGTGCCTGGCCCTTAGTGGGCGCCCAATGAATACGTCTGTAGAAGGGATCGGTTTCTTGCTGAGTCAAGGGTGCGTCTCTTTCCTAAGTTCGGGGACAGTCTGGGGGCGGCCCGGCATCTCCACCTCCCTGGCCCCGCCCATTCAGCCCCGGCCCCGCCCCTCCTGCCGCTCAGTGACGCACGCAGGAGCCGCATGGAGGCGCTGGACATTCCCAGCCGGTTGGCTGCGCGACACGTGTAGTTGCCGTAATGCCGGGCGCTCACGTTGGCGAAGAGAAGCATCGAGCGGGTGCGCTCCGTCTGCACCTTCAGGCCCTCGGCCGTGCCACTGCTCAGCCTGCCGGGGATCCGGGTCAGGGACCAGGCCGCAGGACCCCGGCCCGGGGCCCTCTCCAGGCGGAAAGCCCAGCCCCCTGACTGTCAGGCTCCCCGATTCCCTGGAGACCCTACATTCTGTCCCCTACCCCAGCGACCCGTGGATCTCGGGCCACTCCCACCGACGCCCCTCTCCAGGCAGCCCAGCCCCTCAGGGACACTGGACTCTCTCAGTGTGTACCTCCGACCACTAGGGGCACCCAGGCCCCGCTGGACCCCAGACCCAATGGTCTCCTAACCCTAAAACTTCTCTGCCAGATCCTCAGTATCGACCCCCACCCCAGACCTTCTTCCTGAAGAGCCGGAGGAGACCAGGCTCCAGCATTCATCATCCTGGGACCCAAATTTCCAGTAAGCCACCACAGTTTCCCTGGGGCTCAGAGGACCCCAACACCTAGAAGCCGGACCCCCAAGTTCTCAGGAGCCAGTACTCTGCTCCCTCTGCCCCCCTCCCCGCGGTCCAAAGGACCAAGGACCCCACCACCACCACCACCATCACCACCACGGCGGGCCCCGGTGCCGTCCTCACAGTCTGTCATCCTTGTACCACTGGAAATCCGCGGGGGGCACCGCCATAGCTTCGCAGCGCAGGAGGGCGGCCCGGCCCACGGCTGTGCGGGCGCTGGTCACGTCCGTGATGGTCGGAGGATCTGGTGAGGGACCAGGGTCAGCGAATTCTCCTAGCCGGGTGGGGACGAAGGGGTCCCACCCCCAGCCCACTCCTCTCTCCTTACCAGGAGTCCAGGTCTCCAGCATCCCCCCACCCCCCCAAGACTCCTTCCTCACGCAGACCCCCTCATACCCTTCATCCCCAGGGACCCAGGACCCGCCCCGCTTTCGTGCCCAGTGCCGGGGGGCTCACAGTTGACTGTGACCAGCACGCGGCGGCTGTCAGGTGCAGAGGTCACCCCGTTGTGAGTCACGCACTCGTATTCCCCGGCCTGGCCCCGCTGGATGTCGTAAATCTCAAGGATCTCGCCTTCGGAGGTGAAGCCATCTGTGGGGGGAGGGGAGGGGAGGGGCGGGGCCAGACACAAACACTTAACACGGGACAACACGGGCACAACACGGACACACATCAGCGGGGCGGACAGCGCAGGGCCTGGAGTGCCCGGGTCAGTGGGAATGGGGAGGGGCTTGCCGGGCCTGGGATCTCCTGCTAGGGGTGGGGCAGAGAATGAGCATCTGGGGCTTAGTAACTAGAACCCAGTGGGGAGGGTCCTAGAACTGGGGGCGTTCAGGGGATACAGTGATCTGGGAGTCCATAACTCAGATCATGCGGCTCACAGGACCCAGTGGGGAGGATCCTAGGATCTTGGGGCTCAGAAAGATCTAGAAAATACAGACCCAGTGGGGGAGGATCCAGAGTTCTGGGATCTAGCCCTTGGGGCCCAAGGAATCAGGATCTGGTGATTGGGATCAGCAATCCAGATATCTGGGGTCTTATGACAGAGCGCCGGCTCAGAAGACCCTCTGGGACTCAGAGCATCCAGGGATCCAGAAACTCGAGACCAGGACTGTGGGGCTCAGATGAACCAGGAGGGGAGGATCCAAGGATCTGAGACCTAGTTACTGGGTTCTGGGGTCCCAAGGGATCTAGTGATTGGCACAATTGGTCTCCAAAGACCCAGTGAGTGAGGATCTAGGGATCTGGGAAATGGCAGTAGAGATCTAGGTAAAAGGGGAGTGGGTGATGTCTGCGATCTGGAACGTCCCTTTCAGGCCCCTTGGCACTCTGTTTGGGGGCAGCCGTGGTTCTTAGCCCTATCACTGGAATCACTTGAAGGGCTTGTTCAGACAGGTTGTGGTGGTGATGCGGGGAGGGGTGGTTCTGACTCATTAACTCTGGGGTGGGCCCAAGAATGTGCATTTCTGGCAAGTTTCCAGGTGATGCCAATGCTGCCAGCCTGGGGACCACACTTTGAGAAGCACTGGCCTAAGGCATCTGGCAGAGATGTAGTGATGTGCGCAGGAGACGGGAACGTGGGCCAGGGTCATGGCCGTAACCTGGCTCTGGCCATCTAGTGGTAGGGGTCTGAGTCCCGGAGAATCCTGTGAGCTTGGGGGGAAGAGACTGAGGCCACTGGGGTCGGGGATGTGGGGCAAGTTGGGATCTAGGAGGTGATTTGGAGGAAACAGCCCAGGCCTGGGATGGCAAGTGGGGAAGGCTCTAAGGCTCTGGGGTCTTCCACTGAAATAACAGGACCAGGGTAGGAGGGGGAAATCCAGTCATCACAAGGGTTCCGGGGGGAATCAAAGGAGGGGAGTAATGGGAGATTCTGGGTATCTAGCTAGGGATATGGGGAATTGAGAGGCCCAGACTGCGGAGTGAGGGAAGGGGCTTTTGGCCAGGAGTGGGGTCCTCACCTCGGAGCTGCCTCCAGGTGACCGTGGGCTCCGGCCGCCCCACGGCCAGGCAGAGCAGGTTCACATTACTCCCCTCGTTCACGGTCACGGGCGAAGAGATATTCACGATGCGGGCGGGGACTGCAGGCCGGAGGGAAGGTCAGTGAGAGGCCAGATGTGGGCTCCCAAGACCCAGGATCCAGGCCTGGCCCCTCCTTCTTCAGACCAGGATCCAGGCCTGGCCCCTCCTTCTTCAGACCAGGATCCAGGCCTGGCCCCTCCTTCTTCAGACCAGGATCCAGGCCCCCAGCTCCTCCCCCCTCAGACCCAGGAGTCCCCGTCCCCAGCCACTCCTCCCTCAGACCCAGGGGTCCAGGCCCCCAGCCCCTCCTCCTTCAGACCCAGGAGTCCCAGCTGACATTCCTCTGTCTTTCTGTAAGAAATCCTCTGTGTTTTCCATTCCCTCTGGGTCTGGCTCCTTCTCCAGCTGCTGGTCTTGTCTTCCTCACTCTTTCTCAGTCTCTCTCCACCTTCCTCCTAACTTGGTTTCTATTTTCTATCTTCTGGTCTGAATTCCTCCTTCCCCGTCTCTATTTTTATTGATTAGTATTATTATTTAAAAAAATTATTTAACGAATGCTTGTATGGCGCTTACTGTGTGTAAGCTTACAGTGTTCTAAGTGTTTGACAAAAATTAACCCATTAAACCCTCACTACTCCCTTCTGGGGTAGATGTTGCTATATTCATCAATTCTAACACACAGGGGCGTTTCCCACCTCGACCCCACCCGTTTGCACATTTCTCCAATCAGGATGGCTTTACGATGTAGGACGCCAGTGTTTAATTGGAAGGGTTTTTTTTGTTTTGTTTTGTTTTTCCGTTTCTAGCAAGGCATAAAATAAAGGTGCCCCTTCCAACTGACGATGTTTTGGACTTGATACATGACAGCGTCATCCCCGTTTTGCAGATGAGGAGTCTGAGACCGCCCGGCTCGCTCTGGATCCCTCAGCCACTGGGTGGTGGCGGTGAGGTGGGAACCTGGGGGAATCTGGCTTCAGGTCGGGGCTTGTCAGCGGCCCCGCTGGGCTGTCCCTGTGGTCCTGTCTCTCCAAGTGCTCCCTGCCCTCCAGACCACCTCTGAGGCCATGTGAGGCAGCCGCCTGCCCTCTCCGTGGCTCTCTCCAACCCCACCTCTCCCACTCTGCGCATCCAGCCCCCGCACGTGCTGTTCTTTTTCCGGGACCAGCCCCGCACCCACCCGAAGGTCTCAGCTCAGACGTTATGTCTGGGAAGCTGCCTGTCCTTGGAAAGTCACCTCCAAAGGGGCAGGGACAGCCTGCCTGGCTCCTTCTCTGTGCCCAGCCCGGGGAGCAATGCTTGCAGCTGGGAGGCGCTCCATAAACAGGGCTGAGTGGATGAATGCGCTCTTCCTCCGAGTTCACCCTCGCCCCTGTAGCGCTCCTGCCCTAGAAGTTGCCTGTGACGTTCCCTCCCTCTGCTTGGCTGGAATTCGTGAGGGCAGGGTGTGTGTCTGCCTCCCCATGGCTGTGTCCCAGGGATCGGCGAGGACATGAGGGTCTCCTGTCCCCTGCGCCCGCCACCCGGGCCCAGCCCGCCCTCCCCCACCCAGGGCCTCAGCTGGGGGCTCACCGTGGACGATGAGGTAGACCTGAGTGGTGTACGGCTGGCGGCGGGTCTGGAAGGAGCAGGTGTAGAGGCCCTCGTCGCCCAGCCCCACCTGGGTGATGAGGATGGAGAACTCCTCGGGCGTGTTGGTGAGCAGCCGCACCCTCGGGTCACTGGTCCAGCGGTCGTTGCCCGCGTACAGGATGTTGGAGCGGTTCAGCCAGGCCACTCGGGTCACATGCTCGTCGATGAAGCAGCTGGCGGGGAGGACGAGGGCAGGGTGGTTTTCTTCTATCCCTCACCCCCGCCTGGCCCTCCAGGGTCCCCCGTCGCGGGGGCTTGGTGGTGGTGGGAGGAAGGCCCACTGCATCTCCAGTTCCCACTGCAGTCCTTGGAGGCAGGTGTGACTGCACCCACTTTACAGGTGGGCAAACTGAGCCTCAGTGAGGGAGAGCTGTGAGCCCAGGTGCACAACAGAATGACAGCTCATGGTTATTGAGTGACTGTTGTGTGTCAGAGACCCAAAAAGAGGGGGACAGACACACTGGGGGAGAGGGACAAAGATGCAGAATGATGAGGGACCCAGAGATAGAAGGACAGAGACCCAGAGAGAGGGGGACAGAGACTCAGAGAGAGGGGGACACGGATCCAGAGAGAGGGGGACAGACCCAGACTGGGGAGGCAGAGAGCTGGGGGAGTGTAAGCCCGGCTCTCACGGAGCAGGCACAGTGTGCCAGGCTCTCTAAGCTCAGGGCGTGTGTACAGACTCTTGAATCCTCACAACAACCCAGGTGGTGGTCACCATTCCTCCACCCATTTGACAGATGGGGACACTGAGGCCCAGGGGTGGACCTGGGCCCAGAGTCTGGGCCCCAGTGACCTCTCTCTTGACAGGGGAGGTGTGGGCTGTGCCTGGGGGTCAGGACCATTTCCCCCCAAGGAAGGTGAAGGGGCAGCACCCTCCGGGTCTCCCTACCTGAGCGTGGCGTTGTCACCTTCGCACACTGTGTAGTTGTCCGCAGGGGAGCTGAACTCCAGGCTCTGGGACAGCAGCCCTGTGGAAGGGAGGGCAGCTCAGCTCGGCGGGACTGTACACATCTGTACACACACACACACCCCCCCCAGCAGATACAGACACTTCCCACACCCACCAGCACACACGTTCACTGTTGTTTTCAGAGACACACATGGCAGACACACTCAGAGCAGACACACGCAACACCTTCCCACAAGCCCACACTGACCCAGACAGACTGGGACACACAAACCTATGCACCTCCAGAGACATTGAGACAGCACACAATCACACACACAAACACACATGTACATGCACACAGACACACATACACAATACATATACACACTCAGAGGTGCTGTGTACAGACGTGCACACACACAGACATATGCGCAGATTCACAATTACAGAACTGCATATGCGCAGATACAAACAGATATGCACAGGTGTGCACACAGGTACGTCTACAAGCACAGATACACATGTACACAGACACACACGCAGACATGGCACAAGGCACACACATACATGTTCACAGTGTACAGACACACATACACATATTCACAGACTCACGAGTACATAGATACACATATACACAGATACATATACAGATGTAACAGACATGTGCACACGGATACACACAGGTACACACATTAATTCAGAAACACGTGGAAAGACATGCTTCAGGGAGATACTCAACACCCACATAAGTGCACACAGACATCCAGACATGCAAATGCAAGCACGCACACAAACACGGATGGACGCGAATATCCACGCGGACACACGTCTATCACAGACACGCAGGACGCACTGAGGCGTGCTACAGAGACCCTCGCGTCTACACAGACTCCCCCGTGTACCCGTGCCCGGTGGGGCACGCCCTTGAGGGCGCATGCCACCTGCCTGCGCGCTGCAGCGACCCCCCGCCCCCGCCATTCATCTCTCTGTGGACCGTGGCCAGCGGCTGGACCGGGGCCAGGGAGTGGGAGCTGGGCACGCGGAGGCGGCAGATGGAGACAGCACCGGGAGGGAAAAGGAGGCAGCCGATGACCTTGGACGCCTGAGCGGCACGGGCCTACACCGGGCTGCCCTGGCCCCCGCCCCAGGATGAGGAGCTCATTAATCTAATGAGTTAATTGCCCGTGTCCCGCCAACGACTCCCGGAGGCCCTCTCCATCAGCAGCCCCTCTGGACGGGGCTGGGCCAGAGCCAGTGCAGTGGGCTCGCCAGGCCCTGGGGGTTTGCACCCCTCACCCTGGGCTCGCCCGGGCCAGAGTCGCTCCTGTAATCTGAAGGGCCCTGGAGGGAGGGAAGGGACTTGCCCGTCCTGAGCTGTGCAGAAAGGGTGCTGCCACGCACAACCCTAGTAACAGGAGGGGGCGGCCAGGGGACAGACAGACACACACACAGTCACCAGCGTCCGGGAAAGATGCGCAGAGCCCGCCCGGGGGCCAGGAGATAGCCCCACGCGTGGCAGTGGGTCCTGCTCAGAGGGACAGAGACCTACATACTCATGCTGACGCACACAGCCCAGGACACACACCCAGGAGAAGGTCAGTTAGGACAGACAACTCTCTCCCAGAAGCATGCGTCTCAGCCGTCAGAGGGAGAACTCCAGGCCAAGCAGCCACGGCACCCTGACCCTCCCCACCATATACAACCGGACCCACACGGTTACCCGGACGCCAGCGGGCCCACACGCGCAGGTGCAAAGTCTACACGCGGCTACAGCCCTATCTGGAGGGCTGTCTCTCTCTCTCACACACACACACACACACACACACACACTGGCTGATTCGGTCACAGTGACACTACCAGCGGGAGGGCTGTGCTCACCCCCGGCCCTGGAAAGTCGTGCATGAAGATACGGCCTGTGCAGTGAAACAGCGACACAGTTGCAGCCTCTCAAATGCAAAGGGGCTGCCCTGGGCCAAGAATCGGGCGCATGCAGTCAGGCTGTCACCTATGATCAGATCACACACAGCCCTATCCACACACACACACCCACAGCCCACAGGATTTGTCATACCCCTGGTCACACACATCCTAGACCAAGCTTTCTCCATCTTGGCACCACTGACATTGGGGGCTGGATGATTCTTCATTGTGGGGCCGTCCTGTGAGTGTAGGATGTTCCGCAGCTCCCCTGGCCTCGACCCCCTAGACGCCAGTAGCTCCCCTGCCCCAAGCAAAATTACCTCTGGACATTGCCAGATACCTCCCAGGGGGCGAAATCACCCCACCTGCCCCCCCTCCCCCCAGCCCTGTGACGGCCACTGTCTAGGGTTCAAGGAGGACAACCCCAGTCTGGGGGTTGAAGAGGAAGCTGTCCAAGGTGCCCCACTTCAGGGAAGAACCCAGGGCTCCTGAGCTCAGGCTAGGGCCCTGGGGGGGGGTGTGGACCTCACAGAGGTGGGCAGGATCTTAATCATATGTCCAGCAGACAGAAAAACAGACAGACACACACACACTCCTTGCCAGAGGGATCTTTCCAACACTCGGAGTGGCCCCCAGGACAAAGTCCCAGCCCCTCAGCCTGGAGTCTGGGGTCCCGGCGTCACTCTCCTGCTTCCTCTCCCCTAGTGTAGCCCAGCTCTGCATTTCCCACTTTTCTCCCCTCTCCCTCCTTCCCACTGTTTCCCATCAAAACGTTTCTCCTTCTCCAGGGACCTAGTATATGGGGGCCTCTCCTAGGAGAGATGGCCCATCCGAGCCCATGTGAGCTCCCGCTCTGCTCCCAGGGCTCCGGGGACCAGAGTTCTCTGCCTCCCCCAGCTGCTCCTCCAGGGCCGGGCCTGGCTCACACCATCTGTTTCCCCAGCACGCCCAGCTGGGCCCTGGCTGTGGGCAGTCTCGGGAGATGAGTGATGAAGTTATCTCAAGTGGGTCTTCGATTCCTGGTCTGTGTGTCTATACATTTGGATGTTGTGGGTCTGCATGTCTGTCTCACACAGTTCCCAGACTCCAGGCTCAGGAGGACCCTCCATGCTGTGTGACCTTGGGTAAGTCCCTTCCCCTCTCTGGGCTCCGGTAAATGGGGGTGGGGGTCTGGTTAGCGATTCCACCACCCTGTCTGTCACCAGGCCCGGCCCCTCCCTCTGTCTCAGTCCCAGTCACCCTGCACTGTTTTCAGGTCTGCTTTCCTCACCAGACGGGAGCCTCTTAGGGCAGGGCCTGGGTCTCCCCACCTCCAGCATCACCCAGCTCAGGGCCTGGTCCACAGGAGGCCTCAAGAGATGTTTAATATGAAAATAAACAAGCTAGTGCACATGAGGTCCCCTCTGCAGGAATTCTCCTTGGGAAACTCCGACTCCCTACCCCCTCCAGCCCTAGTCTGTGTTCCCACAATGCCTGGACTACCTCCCTTACAGCTGTGGTGACTGTATCTGTCTCCCCCAGCAGACTATAAGTTTCTTTTTTTTTTTTTTGACCATACCACGCGGCATGTGGGATCTTTGTTCCCTGACCAGGGATTGAACCCGTGCCCCCTGCAGTGGAAGTGCAGAGTCCTAACCCCTGGACCGCCAGGGAAGTCCCAGCTATAAGTTTCTTGAGGGCAGAGCCTGGGTCTGACTCAGGTCTGTATCCCCAGCATCTTCCAGCACAGGGCCTGGCCTGGAAAGCCTTGGGAAATATTTGTTGAATGAGTGAATGTAAATGGATTCCTACAACATGCTTTGCCACCTCTTGGACTCTTACACATTCTTCAAAACCCCAACTCAAACGCCCCCTCCTCCAGAAGGACCTCCCTGACTGTTCAAGGCAGAGAGTCTCCACTCTCTCTACTGCGTACCCTCTGATTCAGCTGGGACACTGTCCAGTGGTGTCTTCCCTACCTGACCAGGAGTTCCCTGAGGGCCCGAATCTTGGTTGTGTCCCCCAGAGCTGGGCTTAGCTCCAAGCGGGGAACTGTTTGTAGAGGGGATGGATGGTCTCTAGAGACTCGCTAAGAAAGCCCTAAGGAGCCTGGGTTGATAAGATCAAATGTCTGTCCCCCTGTTTCCTGGCTGGGTGACCCCCGGCCAGTCTGAGCCTCAGTTTCCCCAACTGTAGAAAGGAGAAAAATAGTAGTTCTTCCCTCGGAGGGTTTTTTTGTCAGGGATTCCATGAGAATGTACAAGCAAAATGTTTAGCTCAGCACTTAGCAGGCAAAAAGGGCCCAAGAAATGCTAGCTGTTCCTAACAGCACCTTCTTTTTAAAGAAACATCTATTGTTATCCCCCGGTTCGGTGTCGGTCCCCCGGGAGTGGAGGGATGGGGGGCAGAGTGGGTCTGGCCTGTAGGTTGCTCTATGCCCAGCACCCACCCCTGAGTCGGCGACGCATGTAAAGACGCGGTCAGCATCTGCTCTGCCACGACTATGCCAGCACGACCAGGCTGCTAAAAGAACGGACCGGGGATCCGGGCTGCCAGGGTGGAAATCCCAGCTGTGCCACTGGGTTACACAAGTTACTTCCCCCTCCCTGAGACTCAGTTTCCCCACCTGTAAAGTGGGGACGATCATCGTGCCTCCCTCATTGGGTTGTGGGGGAGAGGGTGAAAGGAGGTCACCCAAGCAACGGGCTCACTACAGTGCCTGCTAGTTAAGTGCTTGCAAACAGCTCTATGTGTGTGTTGGCTGATGGGATGGTTACGGGGCAGGTGCCAGCCTGGCGGGAGATCCAGTGGTGATGGGACGGACCACACGGGTCTCTGCCAGTCCAGACCAGTGGCTCTCATACCCGTTTGATAAACCAAGGGATGAAGGTTGCAGTGGGTGAATTCCCTTCTCTTGAGAGAAGGGGATTTCTGGGACTTCCCTGGTGGCGCAGTGGTTAAGAATCCGCCTGCCAATGCAGGGGACACGGCTTCGAGCCCTGGTCCGGGAAGATCCCACGTGTCGCGGAGCAACTAAGCCCGTGCGCCCCAACTACTGAGCCTGTGCTCTAGAGCCCTCGAGCCACAACTACTGAGCCCACGTGCTGCGACTGCTGAAGCCCGTATGCCTAGAGCCTGTGCTCCGCAACAAGAGAAGCCACCGCAACGAGAAGCCCAAGCACCGCAAGGAAGAGTAGCCCCTGCTCGCCGCAACTAGAGAAAGCCCGCGCGCAGCAATGAAGACCCAACGCAGCCAAACAAACAAACAAACAAAAAAACCGAAAAAAAAAAAAAGAGAGAAGGGGATTTCTAACAAGCTGAGTGACCTTGAGCTGGACATAAGAACCTCCTGCCTCCCCTCAAAGGAACTTAGGTGGAAATGGGACCCTCCAATGCAGGGGATGCTTAGATTCCACCGTCCCAGAACTCACAGATGGGGAAACCGAGGCCCAGGAGTGTGTGTGAACTTGTGGCGGGTGTTTGGGGAGGAGACGCCGGGCTGGAGGGAGGGGTGGGGGCCGCGTGAGTGCGGGTCCGTGTGGCTTTGGCAGGGAAGAGCCGTGAGAAGGGGCCGGGCCTGGTCCAACAGCCATTGAGGAGCCCCCAGAGCCCTCTTCCTCTTTGCTGATCTCCCAAGTCCTTCTTAGCACTGATGCCCGGAGTCTGGTTGCAGAGCCAAGCGCCCGGGAACCTCCCACATACTGGCTGTTTCTTTACGCTGGTTCTCACCGCAGGGCCTCTGCCTCTGCCGTTCCCTCGGGATCTTTCCAAGGCTGATTTCTCCCCTCCTTTCAGTCTGAACTCCCCTCAGCTGCTCAGACACCACCTGAGGTCACAAGGCCAGCTTCTGCCGAGTCATTCTTATTTTCTCGACGTGACTCATCACATTCTGAAATTACCTGTTTACTTCTGAGGGTTTTTTTTTTACTTTGTGGATCTCTCTCCATCCCACGAGGATGTAAGCTCTGCGAGGGCAGGGACTTCACTGCTGTGTTTATAGATTCCCAGGGCTTAGAACAGCGACTATGTGCTCAGTAAACACCTGTTAAATGAGCCGATGACGCGGCGCCCACAGTCCAGACAAATCGGGGGCCTGGGGGGGGTCACCCATGCCCAGGTTCACCCTGTCCCCACTCCGTGTAATATGGCAAAGGAACTGCCCCCAAATCTCCGGCAGCATCTACTTTTCTAAGGGGGTGTGTGTGTGTGTGTGTGTGTGTGTGTGTGTGTGTGTGTGTGTGTGTGTGTTGGCATAAAGAATTTGGGGTGGGGGGAAGGCACGATAGAACAATATCTACAGATGCTGGGGAGGTAGAGTTAAGTGGGGAAAAAGTGCCAGTTTTGCAGAGAAATGGCTTTATTTTGTTTCTATCTGGGGAAGAACATCAACAAACTAACCAATCCCTTACAGATGCTGAACTGCGCGTCTGACTGTGTAGGTGGGAGAAGGCTGGGGACGCTGGGCCAGGGCTGTGGACCCCGGCTCCCTGTCGAGAGTGGGTTTGGGGAGGGTAGGGGAGCGGGACGCAGTGGGGTTTGCTCTTATGCGTATTTGTAGTGGGTGGTTCACTTTATGCTTTCCTCCGTAATCTGGAAACCATCCAATGAATAAAAGAGAGGAGGGGATGCAATTTGGTGTGTCTTCCACCGGCTTTTTCTCAGCCCCAACGGTCAGAGGGTGGTGGGTGAGTGGGGCTCTCTTTCTGCCTCCTTAATCCCGTCTCAGCTCATCCCCCACTCTGCCCTGTCCCCCTTGCTCGCAGTGGGACTGGACTTGACCTAGGTCACAGACCACCTCCTGGTTCCACTAAGATCCCAGCCCAGCACCTGTGAACAGCAGTGATTTCTAGGGTTCTGAAGAGTAAAAGTAGAAGGAAAGTGGGAAGTTACTTGAGAGTAAAGGAAGAGAGGGAGAGAGCTAACGGGAGACAGCCAGAGACAGTGAAAGCACAAGGAGGAAAATGAGTGGGTGAGATGAGACCTGAGTTCCCAGAAGTGAATGAGGACCAAGGCACATCTCAGGGGCCAGAAAGAGACAGAGAGACACACGTGGTGTGACATGGAGAAGCAGTTCCAGAGGCAGGGAGGGACAGATGTGAAATTGTGCTGAGCCCAGCAGGGATGGAGAGAAGGGGACCCAGAGACAGAGACAAACGGAATGTCACCCAGAGCCAGGGAGCCTCCGGAAATGGCTGAGATGTGAGAGAGACCTCAGGAGACAAGTGACAGAGACAGAGACACAGACAGGCAGGGATTCAGACGGGTCAAGTGGGAGGGGCACTCAGACGGTCTGCACCAGGGAGGGAGGGACCCTCCGGCTCAGCATCCTGTGTCCTGTGTGTGCAGGGCCGGGTTTGTGTGACCGTGGGTGTCTGCAGGTGCGGCTCCGGGTCAGACCGGGGGGATGGGTGTTTACGTGGCTGTGCGAGGCCGGTGTGTGTGGGCGGGTGGCTCAGAGCCGCTGGCGCTGTCTCGCTGAGACTGTTGGGGGTTCTAGGGTGTTCCCGATTGTTTGTCCCTGGCTCTGTGATCCTGGCTTGGGGCAGGGCCTGGGGGAATCCTCCGAATTAACCCTGTCCCCTGCCCCCTGCCTTCTTGCTCTCCCCTCCTCTCCTTAGGGGGCATCTACTGGACCATCCCCAGGTTGCCAGCCCGCTGGGGAGACACAAGATCCAGCTACACGTCCTCTAAACAGAGACTGCCAAGTTCACTCCCCAGCCCCCCCCTCCCCACTTTCCATTCTCCCCTTCCTGCTCAACAAAAGACCAGCCCCAGTCCCCCTCCCCCACTGGGAGGGCTGAGTTTAACCCTTTGACCCCGTGTTAACCCTTCCCTTCCCTCCCTCCTCAATCTGCCCGTCTCTTAGGCTCCGTCCTGCCCTGAACCCAAATATTCAGCCAGAGCTTTCCATATCTGAGTCCCCAGCCCAGCACCCCAACTTCTTGGATCTCCAGCTCCATTGCCCCCCCACACAACTGTAACCCTCCAAATACTAATACTTTCTTCCAACCTAGACCACCCAGCTGGGGAATTTCAGACCCTTCCCAGCTGGGAGACCAGACCCCACCCCCTTCTTTTCCCGGCCCTGGGACGGAGGTCTATGGACACCCCTGCCCCCTCCTCTTACTGACCCTGGGAAGACACCATCCCCCCAACCTTTCCCCAGAAACGCTGACCCCAGCCCTCAGGCAGGGACCCCCTGCGGGACCCTCTCCACGCAGAGACGAAGACCCCCGACGGGGCCATCCCTCTTCCTACCCTCCTCCCACCCCCACCAACTCAGTTCAGAGATCCTGCCGGGGACCCTTACTGAGCTTCTATCTCCCTCCCCGATCCGGAGCCGCAGACTCCCGCCCCCAGGCCGGGACCAGGTGTCCGAGACCCTCTCGCCGGCCCGGAGAAGCACACCTCCGCCCCTAGGCCCAGGCTCGGGCCCCAGGACGCGGACCCCCGCCCCCGGGCATGGATCCAGACGTCCGAGGACCCCTTTCCCAGCCAGAGGATGCAGCCCCCGCCCCCGGGCCCAGACCTCCGCGTCCGGGGGCCTCCTCTTCCCCGCCCAGGGTTGCACCCTCCCCCGCCCCCAATCCCCGCCCGGGACCCTGGAGTCCCGGCCGAGCCCCCCGCCCCCGGCGCTG
Source organism: Balaenoptera musculus (assembly GCF_009873245.2). Classification (NCBI taxonomy): domain Eukaryota; kingdom Metazoa; phylum Chordata; class Mammalia; order Artiodactyla; family Balaenopteridae; genus Balaenoptera; species Balaenoptera musculus. The sequence goes on from NC_045803.1 coordinate 6,319,156, forward strand.
CGGTACCTCGACTGATGACGGCCAGGCCGGCCAGGGCGGCGGCGGCGAGAAGCCGGAGCCGGGCCCCGGGCGCAGGGGGGGGCATCGCGGCAGCGGCGGCGCGAAGGGGGAGGGGAAAGGGGGGGCCGGTCCGGGGCGCGCGAGGCCTGGGGGGAGAGGGGGAGGGGGAGGGGGGGGACCCCGCCTGCGGCTGCACCGGCCCGGGGGGCGGCGGGGGCGGGGGGAGGGGGCTGGGGGGGCGCGACGAGGCGGCCGGAGCTGCTGCAGACCCGGGGAGGGGGCGGTGCTGACGGGCAGGAAGGCCGACCAATCAGGGGAGGCGGGGGGCCGGGGAGGCGGGGCCGAGGAGGGTTGCTCGGTGGAGGAGAGGCCTTTGTTACTGCGGCCCGGCCCCTACCCCCTCCCGCCCCCGGCGTCCACACGGCTTCCCACCTCGGATCCCTAGAACCCCGGGTCTGGGACACTTTTCCTGGAGCCCACCTCCCTCCTGCTCCAGGTCCCAATCTCATCCTCCCTCAGACCCAGGAATTCCGGCCCCCCAACCCCAGGAGTCCGGGCCCCCAGCCCCCTCAGGCCCAGGGGTCTGCTCCCCAAGTCCCCACCTCCCCCAGACCCAGGAATCAGAACTCCCAGCCCCCTCTTCCTGTGGGACGTAGTTCCGCTTCTCCATCTACTTTCATGAATAGCACTGACTTTGGGGTGAAATTTCCTTCTTCCGTCCATCCCAACCCTCATCCCCAGGATAACAGGGGACCGGGGAGAGACAGGGGGACTTGACCTTGGGAGATGGGAATCCAGGGTTCAGGTACAAAGAATCCCCACTGCTCATTCTTTCAGTCACTTGGCTGCGGCGGGACCTTGGACCAGTCACTTCTTTCCCCAGAATCTCAGTGTCTTCCTTGCAAGATGGAATCATCTCTATTTCTCAAGGTTATTGAGAAGAACAACGGAGATTCTGGGGAGGGTGCTAGCTCAGCCCGGTGCCCTAACAACCTGAAGTTAGTTCTTCCTCCTGGTCCTACTATGCATCCATTTACCGGGTATCGTCCTCCCTCCTGGCCCACCAGGTATCCCTGTCCCCTGTGCCCCCATCTAGGCTCTGAGGCAAGAGAACAATCCCTGAGCCCACTCCATGTCTGGGGCACTTGGAGGCAGAAGTTTTTGAAGTCACCCCCTAGGGGCTGTTTAACTGCAAAAGCATATCCATCCTCTATTCCTACTGCCCCCCACCCCAAATCCAATCTGTCTGCAAGAGAGGCTAGCTCGGCCTCCACCTTCAAAACAGATCTCTACTCTGTCCTCTTCTTCCCACTCCACCCTTCTCTGAGCTGTCACGTCTCCCCTGGATGACTGCTCTGAAGGCAGCAGCCAATGCCCTGGTCTCTAGGCTTCCGCCTTCAGATCAACAAGCACTGAGCTCATAAACCAGCTATTGCTACTGCACTGCCTCACTCACTCAGCTCCAGCTGCTGTGGCCTTCATTCGGCTCCTTGAACAAGCCCAACTTGTTCCAACCTCAGGGCCTTTGCACTTGCTGTTCCCTCTGCCGGAATGCTCTTCTCACCAGAATGACACAAGACTCTTTCTTATCATTCAGGTCTCACCTTTCAGAAGCCTTTGTTGGGACTTCCCTGGTGGTCCAGTGGTAAAGAATCTGCCTTACAATGCAGGGGACGTGGGTTCGATCCCTGGTCAGGGAATGAAGATCCCACATGCCGCGGGGCAAGCCTGCATGCCATAGCTACTGAGCTCACGCACCTCAACTAGAGAGCCTTTGAGCCACAACTGCAGAGCTCACGTGCCCTGGAGCCCATGCGCCACAACTAGAGAAGAGAAGATTCACCACCACAACCAGAGAGAAGCCCGCACGCCACAATGAAGTGACGGCGTGCCGCAACTAAGACCTGACACCGCCAAAAATAAATAAATAAATAGAATAGAATAAATAAATAATAAATCTTAAAAAAAATAAGCCTTTGTTGATCATGCTATCCAAAGTAACCCCCGCTCCCAATGCAACAGCTCTCTGTGTCATCAGTTTTGTTTTCCCCATAGCCTTTACCATTCCCTTATTTCATGTGTTCACTTGTTTGTTTCCAGTCACTTCCCTTCCCCTCCATCTCCCACTTCCAGAATGTAAGCTTTGCTAAGGCAAGGTTTTGTGTTTTTGTTTGTTTGTTTAATTGAGGTATAGTGGATTTGCAATATTATATTAGTTTCAGGTGTACAATATAGTGATTCAAAATTTTTACAGATTATACTCCATTTAAAGTTATAAAATATTGGTTTTATTCCCTGTGCTATACAATATAATCTTATAGTTTATTTCTTTTATACATAGTAGTTTGTACCTCTTAATCCCCTGCCCCATCTTGCCCCTCCATCCTTCCCTCTCCCCGCTGGTAACCACTAGTTTGTTCTCTATATCTGTGAGTCTGTTTCTGTTTTGTAATATTCATCCATTTATTTTATTTTTTAGATTCCACATATAAGTGATATCATACAGTATTTGTCTGTCTGACTTATTTTACTAAGCATAATACCCTCCAGGTTCATCCATGTTGTTGCAAAAGGCAAAATTTCATTCTTTTTTTTTTTTGGCTGAGTAGTATTCATATATATACATATATGAATATTTATCCATTTATCTGTTGATGGACACTTAGGTTGCTACCATGTCTTGGCTATTGTAAATAATGCTGCTATGAACACTGGGGTGCATGTGTCTTTTCAAATTAATGTTTTTCATTTTCTTTGGATATACGCCCAGGAGTAGAATTGCTGGATCATATGGTTGTTCTATTTTATTTTTTTGAGGAACCTCCATACTGTTTTCCACAGTGGCTGCACCAATTTACATTCCCCCCAACAGTGTAGAAGAGTTCTCTTTTCTCCACATCCTCACCAGCATTTGTTATTTGTGCTCTTTTTGCTGATAGCCATTCTGACAGGCGTGAGGTGAGAGCTCATTGTGGTTTTGATTTTCATTTCTCTGGTGATTAGCAATGTTGAGCATCTAGGACAGGTTCTTTGTTTGTTTGTTTTTTGTCTGCTTTTGCTCAAGGCTTATCTCCAGAGCTTAGCCCAGTGACTGACACCTAGTAGGTACTCAACAAATATGTACTGTATGCATGGGTTGGATGACTTACTAGCCTTATTTGGATAGATGGAGAGAACGAAGATCCAGAGAGGGAAAGAGACCCACGTACGTTAACACACCCAGGTGGCGTAAGAGCTGGTGGTGTGCTGCTGCTTGTTCACACTGATTTGTGAGAACTGATGGTTAAATTTTCAGGAATTTTGCAAAATGGACGTTAAACCATTGTTAGCCTGAAATTGGACATGATGGAAGTATTTACACTGTGGCAACTGGCAAACACTACAAATCAGGACTTTTTGTTTGAGAGCCACTGTACCAACACACCCTTGTACAAAATCCATTGGGATCCCGGCAAAAGGTCATTTATTGCTTCCCTATGATGAAGCTTAGGATGAGGACGGGGTTCCCTCTTCCTGGAATGACCCATCCCAGGCCTGATGACAATATGAGCACTTCCTACATGCAGGCATCTTTCTGAGCACATTTTACATTCTCCTTGAAGCCTTATGATGTCCTTGTGGGTGTGTCTTATCTTTACCTCTGTTTCACAGATGAGGAAACAGACATAGAGAAGTAAAAGCAGAGAAGTAAAAAAGTAAAGGAATTCCCCAAAGCTGTAGACACAGCTGAAGACATTTGCCATATGTGTATCTGATAACAAACTTATAGCCAGACTATATCAATATAAAGAGCTCCCACAAATCAACAAAAAAAGAGACGACTCAATTTTTAAATGGGCAAAAGACTTGAACAAATACTTCACAGAAAGAGGATTTCTAATAAGCACATGTAGAAAATACCCAACACCATTAGTCATCAGGGAAATCAAATCAAGACCACAGTGAGATACTCCTATTCACCCACTAGAATGGCTAAAAGGATTGATAGTAGCAAGTGTTGGCAAGGATGTGGAGCACCTGGAACTCTCATACCCTGCAAGCTTACTTGCCCTTTGACCTCAAGGGGGGTCTGGCCAAAGGGAGGCACAGGCAGAACACTGAAGGGTGGCTGGAGAATGCTCTGGTTCTTGCCCGCTGCCCTACCTTGGGGCCTGTCAGGTGGCCCTTTGGCCACGGCTCTGGTTCTCAGTAAGGCCTCAGAGACATCATTTCTCTCCTTAGTTCCTCAAGGATGCAGCAAAATTTGGAAGGAATCTTTTCCTTCTGTTGCTGGTTCCTGGGAGCCTTACCATCCCTGTATCCCTAACCCTGCTCACACCTCTGTGAATGGTACCTTTATCACAAAGTCTGTTTAGGAATCCCTCTGGAAGTGGCTGTCTCTTTCCGGCCAGGACCCCTGCTCTCCTAACACTATTGGGGTTTCACAGTCGAGGCCCAAAGCCCCCTGAAGATGGCTCAGGAGTGTGGAAGATGCTCCATTTCACACCTAACAAGTGAAATAAAGATTCTGATGGCCACAGGTACTATTTTTTCATACATTGGATAGGCAAAGTTCAAAGGACCCAGAAACACACCAGGTTGGCGATGGCAGTTGTTGGCAAGAGTGAAATCGGTTCCCTTTCTATGAAGGGCAAGTTGGCATTATCCCTGAAAACTATGTACCTCACCCTTAACCTTGAAAGTCCATATCCAGAATTTTCTCCTGCAGGTGTATTCTCGTTCATGCCCAACAGCTGAGGGACCAGATCATCAATGTAGCGTTGTCTGCAGTGCTTAGAGGACAAACTACCTGAATACTCAACAAGGGACTGGTTTGATACATCATATGCATTGATAGGCAGCTGTTAAAGAGTGAGGTTAGTGATACAGACTGTGTGGTATTCTGTAAGTGAAAGGAAGCAAAGTACATAACGCAAATGTGTAACACACACGTATGTTTGTATGTCCATCTTATTCCTCTAGAAGAGGCTTTCTCAGTCTTGGCATTGCTGACATTTGGGGCTGGGTGATTCTTTGTGGTGGGGGCTGCCCCGTGTGTTGAAGGGTGTTAAGCAGCATTCCGGAACTCCATCCACTAGATGTCATGACAACCCAGACTGTCCCCTGGGAGGCGCAACATGGCTCCTGGTTGAGACCCACCTCTCTGGGAGGAGACACTAGGCAACAGAACAGTGTTTGTCTCTGGGAAGGAGGACCATGCTCCAGCCTGTCTGGGAGATGCGGAGAAGTGATCCTAACGGGCCCAGGTCCTAGGAGCAGCCAGGAGAGGGCAGGTGCACCCGGATGGATTTGGCTTTGCCTCTCAGGCTGTGAGCCCCTGGGAAGGACCCTCCCCTTTCTGAATCTCAGCGTCCTCATCCTCGAGGGTAGGGGTGGGGGCCTAGCTCCCATCTCACAAGGTTGCAGTGTGACCATAGAGAGGCTTCTGAACCTCTCTGGGTCTCAGTTTCCTCCTCTGTGAAAGGGTCACAGTGACCAGACCACAGGGCCGCTGGGTTAAGTGGATAAGGACCGAGGGCTTGGGTCACTCAGTCCTGGCCAGGGCCATTATCATGGTTGTTGCCATCACCTCCTGAAGGGACAGAAGGGTTTTATACCGATCTGTCTTCCCGTGAGCTCCTCTTTCTCTCCCTCTGTGCACCTCCCCTTCATCCTTCTCTCTCTCTGGTTTATGTCCCTGTCTCCGCCTCCGTGTCATTCTCCAGCTCGGTTGCCATCTGTCTCTTTCCGTCTCTGTCCCCACCTTTCTGTCTCTCCCTCACGGTTTCTCATTCCTTCCTTCTGTTGCTCATCTAGCAAATGTTTCCACACTCCGTGCTGAGCAGTGCAGGGGTGCAGAGATGAGACAGGCCTCCCCCTGTCCAGACTGGGACACAGGTCAACCCAGGGGGGTGGGAGGGGCAGGGCAGGGCTCTGTGAGTGGGAGATGCCAAGGCTCAGAGGTGGGCACTAAACAGCCTAGACCACCGAGTCCCATCATCTCTCAGAGGAGGACGCTCTTATCCTCATCTCGGCTGACTCACCTGCATCTCCTGCACTTCCACCTGGCCTCAGACAGGTGTGCAGTGAAGGGTTAACGCAGCAGGCCTGGGTTGTCCAAACCCTGCCCATTCTAAACAGAGGACTGGCTCCTGGAAGGGAAACTCTAAGCCCTTGGAATGTCCTGATACGAGTGCCTTTGTTTATCTGGGGACCTTGGGCCACACTAGATAGTCTATGCTAACAGTGTGATTTATGGGGGATGCCCTGGGTCGTGTGGTAGCAGCTTGACCCCATGGTGGGCGGTGGCCCTGGAAAGTAAGAGCTACATAACCAGCCTCCAATAAAACCCTGGACACCGAGGCTCAGGTGAGCAGCCCTTGTCGACAACACTCTGCGTCTTGTCACACGTTGCTGCTGGGGGATCACGCAAACTTCCCACTCCACTGGGACAGGACCACTGGAGGCTCCTGGCCTCTCTGGGACTCTGCCCTGTGTGCTCTTCCCATGGCTAGTTTTTTTTTTTCCAAAATAAAATTTGTTTATTTATTTATTTATTTTTGGCTGCCTGGGGTCTTTGTTGCTGCGCGCAGGCTTTTCTCTGGCTGCGGCGAGCGGGGGCTACTCTCCGTTGCGGTGCGCGGGCTTCTTGTTGCGGTGGCTTCTCTTGTTGCGGAGCACGGGCTCTAGGTGCGCGGGCTTCAGTAGATGTGGGGCAGGCGGGCTTAGTTGCTCCGTGGCATGTGGGATCTTCCTGGACCAGGGCTTGAACCCGTGTCCCCTGCATTGGCAGGCGGATTCTTATAACCACTGCGCCACCAGGGAAGCCCCCATGGCTAGTTTTAATCTCTATCCTTTTGCTGCAATAAACCGTGAGCATGACAGCTTTGCAGAGTTCTGGGATCCTTCCCGTGAATTGCTGAAACACAGTGGACATCAGCAAATGTCTGCTCAGAAGGGGGTGAGCTGTAGGTTCCTGGGGGCCCTCTGCGTGGGGGCCCCCCGTGCACGACTACATTTCAAGCATTTGATTCTTATCCTGGTGCAGAGAGGCTGTGCCTGGCCCGATGTCACACAGCCTGGGGTTGGAGCCGTGTCTGACCCCTTAGCGCCCTCTCGTGTCTCTCTCTTGACTCTGGAGGAAAAGGTCAGCCCTGTAACCACTTCTAGGAAGATGATCCACTTTCCAACCTCATCTTTATTCATGGAGCTGCTGCCGGCTCCCTTCCGTCCCCACCCTGCCGCCCACCCAGGAGGACGTACCATTTTTCCTGAATTCCGTCTCCGTGTCTCCACGAGCCCCTAACTGGTGGAGTGTGGGTTTTTTTTTTTTTTTTTTTGGAAAAATCCCGAATCTTTAATGTTACTCCTCGCCTGGTTCAGCCCAGACGTGAGACACCTGAGCTTGGCAGAGTGTGGGGTCTTTGAAGTCGAACTCAAGGATGTTGCCACGTGTGTTCTTACAATGAGAAAAACAACTTTTGAGGAAAATTACTTTGCTTTTCCCACTTGTGTCTCGGTGTTTTATAGCGTGATTACTCTGCTCACACCCGGAGTCTGAACATTAGATAAGGACTTGAGTGAAGGATGCTCGCCATAAGTTCACACTTTGTTTTTCCCAAGACACCTTTTAGAATAACCACTTGGGGGCTTCCCTGGTGACACAGTGGTTAAGAATCCGCCTGCCAATGCAGGGGACACGGGTTTGAGCCCTGGTCTGGGAAGATCCCACATGCCGCGGAGCAACTAAGCCCGTGAGCCACAACTACTGAGCCCGCGCGCCTAGAGCCCGTGTTCCGCAACAAGAGAAGCCATAGCAACGAGAAGCCCACGCACCCCAACAAAAAGTAGCCCCTGCTCGCCGCAACTAGAGAAAGCCCGCGTGCAGCAACAAAGACCCAACGCAGCCAAATATAATAAATAAATAAATTTATTAAAAAAAAATAAAAATAAAAAAAATAAAACAACCACTTAAGAGTTGGGCCCGAGTTAGTGACCTGGCCCCAACCACCTTACAAGTAATAGGTGCTGCTACCCCGCGATCTCGGGCTTGCCAGTGCCCGGGGGTGGAGGACTGCCCTTCCCCGGCTCAACCGCGCCCCCTTGCGTCTGGGATCTGTAAGTCACCAAAATCCTGTGACGCTATTGAAACCGCACCTTCCCCGAAGTGGGAGCTGGATGCTGAGGGGACCATATGCCAGCCCCGTATGGGTGGCTTCTGCCTCCCCAGTTAGCAGGTCATAAGCTCATAAGCTGCATATATATATTTTTAATGCAATACCCCAGCTCTGGCTTCTCCACCGGGTTCGTCCTGGAGGGTGGGGGGAGCCGGCCAGGCACGGCCCCTCTTGATTCTCCTGAGAGTGGATTGGGTGAAGGTTGAGGCCTGTTTGCAGGGAGCCTCATCCAGGCACAGCCAGTGGCACCTTGCCTGGCTTGTTTCTCCCTGTCGTCTGCCCCCTGCCAAGACCCTCTGCTTGCCCTGCCCTGGCTGGAGCGCTCCAAGCCCCCTGGGTGCCCCCTGGTTTTGATCCTGTGGCTTACTGTGCCTGGACTGCCATCAGCCCTCCCAGCTCAGGTGGCACCGCTCCAGCTCCCCAGGCGAGGTCAAGCCCCCCCCTTCCCCAGTGCCGGCCCCCCGCCCTCCCAGAGGCTCCCTGTACACAGCCCCTGGCCGCGCAGGCTGTGACAACCTGGATTCCTTGCGGGCAGGACCTGGATCCGACTCATCTCCGGGCCCTCCCTCCGGGGCCTGGCACACGGGAGGCCTCCGGGGACGTTCGTGGCAGCACGAGTGAATGACTTCCTGGATCTTCCCTCTCCCCCGGGAACTCGTCCTCATCCTCCCAGCCCTGAGCGGGGGGTTCTGTTTGCGCTTGGCCTGAGGTGTTTGAACTCTGACTAAGGACACCTCCTGTTGGCAGGGGTTGGGTTTAGAGAAAGGGAGACCCTCTACGTCTGTGCTTCTGATGAGATTTGCAAATGAGAGGCCCACGTATGGCTTTTCCTGGGCCCATGCTGTTTTTTAAAAAACATGGTCTCGATTACCAACATATTTGAATCCAGAAATTTCCCACGGAAATCTGGATCTCTGGGGAAAAAACCCCCTCAGATCCGGCCATAGAGATCCTATTCCTGCTCGGGGCGGGTGGGTGGTGGAAGGCGTGGGAGTGGAGACGGCGGCTGCGGGGCGGCCCCTTCAGGTGGGGCACCTGCTCTCAAGGTGCATGCGGTCCCGCCAGGCACTTGTTTTGCTACCCGCCTGGCTCCTGTGGGCTTGAGTTTGCAGCCTCTGCACTGGAGGCTTACAAGGTCGGGAGAAAATGATCAGGGACTCGGACAGCTGCTCCAGGGACCCAGGGGTCCTGAGCGGGGCAAGGTCTTGCTGTGTGGCCTGGGGCGCTGTGAGCCTCAGTTTCCCCGTTTGCCGTGTGGGGATGGGGAGGATCCCCAGAGTCCCTGCGGAGGGACCTATAGGGTCTCACTTCCCTTCTGCGGGTCTCAGTTTCTCTCCCTGTAGAATGCTGGGCTGGACTTGGTCGGTGGTCGCTGTCACTCTGGTTCACAGGGCCCCATGTGGCCTCTGCCGCGGTAACAGCCCATACCCTAGTACTGCCCCCTACAGGGTTCTTGTATTTCACCTGTGCTCCTGGGTGACGGAGGCCGGTCCAGACCTCGCTCCTCCAGGGCAGGGAGCAGGCGTGTGGGCGGACAGGAGGCCTGGGGGGGTGTCTGCCCAGTGAATGGGTGAGTGCTGGGCAGGGCCTCTGGTCTTAGCTTCTGAATTGTAGCCGCCGATCCTGCCCTGCGGGTCTGCGCGGGTCTGCCCCGGCCGCTGGATCTAGGCAGCTGTGAGCCACGTGCTGGGCTTGATCTGTCCTGGAGTTCACGTGTCTGCGGTCTTCTTTCTCTCTCAAGAGCCCTAGACTGTGGGAGAACCAGATCCTGGCATCTGTCTGCCGTGGGCAAGCCCCTTCCCCTCGAAGGGTCTCCCACAAACGGAGGGATCCAATTAGCTCCTTGAAGCCTCTGTTATGGGCTGAATTGTGTCCCTTCCCCGCCTCACCCCATCCATACGTTGAAGCCCTAATCCTCAGCACCTCAGAATGTGACTTTGTTTGGAGACAGGACCTTTAAAGAGATGAGGTAAAATGAGGTCACATGGGTGGGCCCTAATCCAATGGGACTGATGCCCTCAATAAGGAGGAAACTAGGACACAGACATACACAGAAGGATGACCACGTGAGGACACAAGAGGAAGATGACTGTCTACGAGCCAAGGGGAGAGGCCTCAGAAGGAATCAACCCTGCCCACACCTTGATCTTGGACTTGTAGTTTCCAGAATCGTGAAAAAATAAATTTCTGTTGTTTAAGCCCCCAAGTCTGTGGTGCTTTCTTATGGCAGCACAAGCGGACTCATAAGCCCCCTTCTAGATTTTGCTCTCCTTTCCTGGTGGGGCAAGGGCTGCCTGTGGGCGGGGCAGCAGGTAGGGGCTGGGACCCCTCAGGGTCGTCACCATCTGGGGCACGGGGGGCTTGGCTGCCGGAATGGGGCGTCGGCTTGAAGAAGCAGACAGATGCTCTGCTTTGGCTGAGCCCTGGGTCTCCCGGCCGGTTGCCAGGCATCCGGGGGCTCTGGGCATCTTTGTGTCTAACGCGCGCCCTCTGGTGGCCTCAGCTGTGCAGCAGCCCAGCCCAGGGACTTACCTCTGACAGAAGCAGGTGAGGTTTCAGCTTCAGACTCCTTGGGTGTTTCTGGCTCCTCCAGCAGCTCTGGTTTCTTGAGGATCAGGGCCTCACCGGCCATGGGAATATGACTCTCCTCCCACCACTTACGCATCTTCATTTTAAGGCAGTGAGCCCCATGGTTAATGCTGTGCTCAGTACCCCCTGGTTCCCAGAAGGAGCCCTGGGCTGGGGGTCAGAAGACCAAATTTCCCTCCGTTTGCTGGTTCTGTGACCAGCGTCGCCTCCCCTCATCAAATGGGGATCCAAGTCCCTACTCCCTTGGCCTGGACCCTCTTCCCAGCCTCTTGTTCACAGCCCTCCCATGGCGCCCCCGTGTTCCCCAGGACAAAGTCCCAGCCCTCCAGCCTGGTGGCCCTTCATGACTGTGCCTTTCCTCTGCTTCTCTCCTGGCCCTCTAAAGTCTCGATATGTATGCAATTTCTTTTTATAGACAAATCTTTTTTTTTTTAATTAAAAAAAATATTTTTTTGGCTGTGCTGCACAGCTTGTGGGATCTTAGTTCCCCGACCAGGGATCGAACCCACACCCTCGGCAGTGAAAGCACGGGGTCCTAACCACTGGACAGCCAGGGAATTCCCTAGACAAATCTCTTCTGCATCTCTTTTCTTTCTCAATATTCCTGGCATATTTGTGCATATCAGTGTACAGAGAGTTCCCTTAGTCTTTTCACAGTTGTAAGTTTTGGGCACTCCTCCCAGGGAGAGGTGGGGTTTATTTCCTCTCCCCTTGAATCTTGACTAGCTTATGACTTTTTGTAAAAGAATATGGCAGAAATGACACTGTCAATTCCAGGTCTAGCCCTAAACGGGACTGGCAACTTATGCCTTGGAAGAGACCAGGATGAGAGGCCCTGAGACTCCAGGGAAAGGGAGAGGGGCCCAGCAATCTTCTGATGGTCCCCATCAAAATGCCACAGCCCAGCCCAGCTGCTAACTAACGACCACCACGTGACCTCAGTAGATGGCACAGGAGGGCAGAAGACTCATCCAGTTGGGTCCTACCCACATTCCTGATCTATGAAATTGTGAGATACATTAAAACGATCATGGCTTAAAATCATGGCTTAAAATCATGGCTTAGGTAATCGGGCCGGGAGATTATGACAACAGGCAAACAGAACTGTCGTCAAGTTCTCTTGAACTTGTTGAGTTCAGCTCTTGTCACCCACAACTGGAAGAGTTCTGACTAATGCAACTTATCTCCCTTAATAACCACCAAGTTTCCATTATCCTCCAAAGTTTTCCACCTGTGAAAATATGAACCCCAATGCCCCCATGCTCTCCCTGGTTCTACTCTATCAGCTTTCCTGTGCTGTCATTCCAATCTCGTGTTCCTCTTCTTTGATCCCACAGGTGGAAACTTCAAGGCCAAGACACCATGTTCTCTAGCACCTGTGAAGACCCTCTTGGTTTCCCTTCCTTCCCAACCCCACAGGGTACAACTGGTTGCCCACTTGAAGCGCTCTCTCCCTCCAGCCTCCCTGCCTCCCTTTCCCCCACCCCATCACCCTTCCATGGGACCCTGCCTGCAAAGACCCAAACCTAGATCAATGCCACCATCTACTCTTTCTTTCCAATGACCACTGGTGGAAGGAAACATCACAGGGCAATGACGCTTGGTGCCATTAACAATTAATAATCTCCAAAAAAAAAAATTAATCACCTCCAGTCACTGCTGGGCCTTTGCTGCTGCTTACCAAGTGTTTTCCTTGTCCTTGTACAGATCCCAATTATTCTCCTCAGTGACTATTCTAACCACACCTAACACTGTCCCTCTTCTTAATTCTCTACCCCTCACCCCTGCTCCCACCCACATCACTTTCAGAAGATGGCTTTGCCATATTTCTTCCCTCTGGAAAGGAGCCACTGGGTAGGATCCAATCACAAATGGCCACCCAGTGATAAATGTCACTTAAAGGTGAACCAGAAAAAGAACATCTGCTATTGGATTTTGAACACTGGATGGTACATAGAAGGAGTTTGTGGGGCTGAGGTGGGAGAGATTTGGACATGCTTATATGATTCAGAGAAAGAGCCAGTGAAGAAAGAGTGATTGATAATTTAAGAGACAGGAGGAATGATTAATGGAGTGTGAAGGAGATGGATTCCCAAGCAAAGGAGGTAGGGCTAACCTTGGACGGGAAAAGGGATGCCTCTTTCTCTGAAAAAGGCAAGGAGTAAATCATCAGTGCCCGTGGTAAATAACTCTGTAGGTTTGGGGAGCTGCTTTTTTCCTGCGAAGTAGGGAAACCTTATTGCTAAGAGTGAGAGGGGAAGAGATAAGAGAGTTGGGGGAAAAAGGAAAACATTTGTAGTACTGACAGAGTGCTATGTCGGAAAGGGCTAGCTAGAGGTAGTCTGACGGATTTCTGGGCAGTATTGATGCTTGCTCCCAAGGGATAAGGAGATGCTGAAGGGGTAAGTTTCCCTTAGAATCTTCCTCGTGCAGGCCTCTAACCCAGCACTTGTTTACTTGTCTATATCCTTAGAAAATACAGGAGACAAGGTTAGAGGGAAAAAAAAAGAGAAAGAAGCTTTGACAAATATTAAATGAGAATCCCATAGTGAACGGAAAGGGCAGAGGCATATATGAAAGAATGTTTGAGACTTTTCCAGGACTGATAAAAGACACCAACGCAGAGATTAAAGAGGTCAAACAAATATAACAACAAACAAAAAAAGATATCCACACTTAGTCACATCAGAGTGAAACCATTAGTGCTAATACCCCAAAGCCCAGATGGATATGGGGGCCCTGAAAAGGCACCCAGCCCAGGTACCAGGGAAGGTTTCCTGGAGCACATGATGGAAGAGCTGTGAGCTGAGTCCTAAACAATGAGTAAACGTCAGCCAGGTAAGAGAGGGGTTCAGGGATGGGAGATGAAGTGTAGAGAAGGGCACCAAGCAGAACTCACAGTACAGCTCGAAAAGATTTAAACAACATGACTAATAAATTTGGTTTAAAGGATATATATATATACATGTACATATATATAATATTTATATAAAACACTGCATTCAACAAGTGTAGAATGCATATTCTTTTCAAGCCCACCTTGGAATATTTATTTATATAAACTAAACAAAAATTCTGTCACAAAGAAATAAAGAACTGAAATCATGCATAGCATATTCTTTGACCTTATTGGAGTTAAATAGAAATAAAGAAATGAGGATTATTAGAAAATATTGATGCCTCTAAAAAAAACCTCTATGGGTCAAAAAATAATAATGGAAATTAGAGATATTTTAACCAAAAGATAATAGAAGACTTTATATTAAAATTTGTGAGATTCAGCTACAGTCATGCTTACGGGGAAATTTATAGCCTTAAATGGAAAACTGGAAAAGAAGAATGGCTGAAATTTAACGATGTAAGCGTCTGTATCAAGAAAACTGACAGAGCTGAATTAACTGGACGAATCATAAGGTAGGAAATAAAGAATGTAAATAAATGTGGTAGGCTTCGGGGAAGGCTTGCTGTTGAATTTTAACTTGATACTCACGCAAGGAGGACAAGGAAGAAGAAGAACAGTGCTGATGTAATGGACCCATACACAATGCCCTGGATCAGCCCTTTCACGAACGCACTGGAAACTGAATTCTTATCTGGAATCAGAGGGAAGTGAGAGTAGTTTTTCTCCTATGGCTATACATTCTGAGCCACGACTCTTTACTCTGGCTCTGTACCCAGCCTCATCCTGGTCCCTAGGTGTCGTCATTCTAGCCCAGTAACTAGACCCCTGTATACTTACCTGTTATGAGGAAGATGCTTGAAGTATGGATTCCGTATTGGTTCTTCCCCTCACAGTGGAGACCCGTGACTATTTCAGGCTCCCCGAGGAGGCTGATGGTGCTGTTGGCCCAAGGGGCAATTATGCTAAAAGTCACCTGCAGGATGTTATTCATGTTGTTCAGACCCACGGGAACACCTCCCATCAACCACTGCACGGAGGGCGTGGGGATCCCGTGGAAGGAACCGTTGCACTGCAGAGTCTTCTCCAAGGAACAAGAAGAATAAAGCAGCCTGGTGGGGGCTGTAGGGAAGCAGGGTCAAGAGTCAGCAAGCATCCTGACTTCCCTTCTCTGCTTCCTCCAGGACCCAGCCTTCTCCTTATTTGTGATGCACATGGGGCTTCAGAAAGACTTTCCGGAAGCCCAGAGGGGCTGGGACTCAGACTAGCTCCCCTTCATCTTCTCTCCTCACCTGCCTCAGAATCAGCCTCAGCTCTTACCTCTGGCCTTTCAGCCCAGAACTTAGGGGAAGAGGAGACGGCGCCCCAGACTGTTCCTGTCCCCCAGCCCAGGACTTAGGTCTTTCTCTTGGGCCCACCGTTCCTCACAGACTCTGGATTTTCCCTTGCCCACCAGCACTCACAGGCCTCCTGGAGGCAGACCATGCTGCTCCCGGTCAGGTTAGCTGGGGAGAAGTTCAGATGACATCCGAGAGTGGTGCCATGGTCCTTAGGCTTCAGGGTGAAGTGCAGCACCAAGGAGGAGGAGTTGTTGGAGCCGTCTGTGTTAGAGGACGTATTGGGCCTTTTCCAGGAGAGGAAGAGGGCTTTGGTTTCTTTGCAGGTGCTTCTGAAGGCACAGGCCAAGGACATACGTCCCCCAGCTGCAAGAATCTCTGGGATGTGGCGCCCTGGTTTCTGGGTCAGGTCTGGAGGAGAGAGACAGATTGGACCCAAAACTTGGAGACAAGGGACCCTCATGGACACTTCAGTGAGGCACAGTGTTGCAGGTTGCAAAGTGCTTTCCCACCCATTAGCTCATTTGGTACCCCTCCCTTAATCCAACCACCTCATAGAAGCTGGGATTGTTACTATTGGGTGGCTTTTCACAAGTATATTTCCCTTCTCCATATGGAAGGGGCACACCTCAGGGTCTAGGTGAGCAAACTGAAGAGAGTTGCTTAAGGTGGCAGAGCTTGAACCAGAACCTTGACTTTCAAGACAGGATGAGTGAATTTTCTGAGGATCTACATAGCCTTCGATTCTTTACCTGTCTCTTAGCCTCCTCCCTCCTACTCTGCCTTCTCCCTCCCAATCCATCTCTTCCCTTAGGCTCTGCCCCTTCCCAGCTGATCTATGATCATTTACACCCCCAACTCTTACTGGCTGGATACTGCTGGGCAAGTCACTTCTCCCCCTCTTTGCCATTCCTATTCGGGGGAAAAAGTTATCAGCTGTGCCAATTGAGTTGTATTATGGTTGTAAAAATGAAATACCTAAGATTTTGTAAAGCCCGGAACCAGGTGAAGCAAAAGCCACACAATTACCAGAACGCCTTCTGGAGTTCCTTCTTTCCAAACCATCCATTGTATGAGATTGAATGTCACCTGACACGGAGAGATCGATATTCTCCCTCAGCAAAGCACTCGTGTGTTCTCCTAGATCTGCATAGAGTAAGTACGTCGTGTTGTCCCTTTTGAGTATGTCGTGGATCAGCTGAGTACATTCTTGCCCTTCGAGACTCCAAATAGTGTGGGATCTGTCCTTGGTGTTACCATCTATGGCAGCATTGGGTTGATTTGTAGCTACAGGGGAGCTGATGCTTTTACTGAGCCAGGAGGCCAGGGTCATGGAGCTGCTTGCGGATTCTTTGGGAAATTCAAATACACAAGAGATTGCAGAGCACAGGCTCTCTTCCACTGGTATCTTCTTGACTTCTACCAACACATGAAAAAGTAATCCTGTGGGGAGAGATTCAAGTTGAAAAAGACTCACCTCGTGTCCTATAGTATCCTACCTGTGCATTAAAGGATTAATCTTACCCTAGAAAGGCTTGGCTCTCGCCCAGGTTCTGGGTGGGAAGCTCTGGGCCCTTGCAATGTTCTGTCTAGTAATGACCAGTGTCTTGGTTTACCTGGGCCCTTGGGCCACACCAAACAGTCTATGCTAAAAGCATGATTTAGGGGAAGACTTGGGCTATGCAGTATCAATTTGATCTCTGGAGGGGCTGCAGACAATGGTCAGCCAAGGGGGTGGTCTGCCATGATTATGTGATCGAGCCACAATAAAAACCCTGGACACCAAGGTCTGGTGAGTTTCCCATACTTTGTTGCTGGGAGAGGAGGGGTGCTGTCCACTGGGAGATGACAACTGGAAACTGGCGTCTGGTCTCTCCTAGGTCCTGCCTTATGTGCTCTTCCCTCTGCTGATTTTAGTCTCTGTTCTTTTGCTATAATAAATCATAACCAGGGGAGACTTCCCTGGTGGCGCAGTGGTTAAGAGTCCACCTGTCAATGCAGGGGACACGGGTTCGAGCCCTGGTCCGGGAAGATCCCACATGCCGCAGAGCAACTAAGCCCGTGTGCCACAACTACTGAGCCTGTGCTCTAGAGCCCGTGAGCCACAACTACTGAACCTGCGTACCACAACTACTGAAGCCTGTGTGCCTAGAGCCCGTGGTCTGCAACAAGAGAAGCCACTGCAATGAGAAGCCTGCGCACCACAACGAAGAGTAGCCCCTGTTGGTCGCAACTAGAGAAAGCCCGCGTGCAGCAACGAAGACCCAACGCAGCCAAAAATAAATAAATAAATAAAGTAAATTTATAAATAAATAAGTAAATAAATAAATAAATTGTAACCAGGAATAGAATAGTTCTGCTGAATTCCACTTCACCTGACCTCAGCCCAGCCCAGCTTCCACCCCCGCACCCACACCCACCCCGGCACTTCCTTGGCTTTCTCAACCACCTCCCACCCTGCCTCTCATTCCACTTACCCAGCCATAACAGTGGTCGTACCATCAGCACCAACAGGCTCTCAGGGACAAGAGAGGATCAGGACCTATTATGCTGCTAACTCTTGGTCTCAGGTCCACACGTCCTGGAGCGCAGGATTTGGAAGGCAAGAGGAGAGGAGCAGCAGTAAGAAGCAGAAGGTGGAGGTAGAAATAAATTCACTGTTTACTGGGGATTCTTATCTCTGCGATCACCCTTAAGGTCTGTCCACCTGTGAATTAGGAGACTCAGGGGACCAGAGGCTGAGCAGCTTCAAGAACAGGGACAGGGAAGTTTCCCCCTGACTCTCTGTGGAGCCTCAAGACCATGTCTGCTTTCTTCTCTTTCCTCTAGTCTTCACCCCCAGCCCCTTCTCCCTTTAAAGGGTCTCAAATGCCAGGCTGAGGAGCTTGGGCTTTTTCACAAGTCGATGGGGAAGTCATGGAAATCATGGAAAGGTTTTGAACCATGGTTGGGGGGGTGGCAGACAACAGGTGTGGATGTTATAAAGGTCTCTATGGTCTGCGTTGAGGAGGAAGCAATAGTTCAAGAGAAAGATGATGTGGCCTGAGCTGGCCCAGTGGCTATGGGGGATGGAGAGGATGGGGTATATTTAAGAGATATTCGAGTGATAAAAGACATTTCTACGGCTGGCAAGATAAATTCCAAACTCCCTTGCCTTGCATCAAGGCTGTCCATGATTTGGGCTCACACTTGCCCTATCTCTACTGCTCCCCTTTCTGCCATTCTTTGCAAGCTTAAGAGAAACAAGTATGTATACATATATATCACATCTACTCCGTGCATTCCTACCTCTGTATGTTTACTTGGGCCACTCCCTTTTTCATGGCATCCTTCTGCAACTCTCCCCTCTGCCCACATTCAAATCATACCTCTCTTTCTAGCCCAGGTCAAATGTAACTTCCTCCTGGTAGCCTTCCTGGATCCTCACAACCACAAAAAAGCCTCTTTTCTCAGACTTGCTTCAGCACTTCTATATATTCATCTCTTTTAGGGCAATGTATCAGGCAGAACCCAAGAGTTGCCTGATATTTACCTTCTTGTATGTTCTTATTATTTCAAATTTGTTCAGGTGGTGAAGTTATCAGTTAAAAAAAAAAAACCTATTTCCCTTCCTCCTTTACATCTAGGGCTGGCCATGTGACATAGTTCTGGCCAACGAAGCAAGTACAAGAAAAATGCTATTAAATTATTATCACCAAATAGAATTCTATTGAGCCGTTACCCCATTTTTTGCCATCACAATTGAGCTCTGAAGGTCTGTTTTTTGCATATAATACTAGCTAATGAAATTTGAGAGCTCGTTTTTTTTTTTTTAAAATAAGTGTTCATGATAAAGGAAACATGTCTCAGAAAGAATTGAAGATGTTCCCTTCCCCTGCAGCTATAAATCAAAAGATACGGTTTTGTGTTATAAAAGAGTTCAGGGAGTCTGATTTGATATTGTGCAAAACTGAGAATGCTTATAAGAACATAATTTATGTTCTCCTCTGCAATATACAGTTTCATATGAATATTCAAGACTGGTACTGATTTGTTCTGTTCTCTGTTGATATAAATCCACCCTTGGAAGAACAATTCAAACAAAGCGGTCTTACAATACTCCAAAGACATTAGAAATTATTCCATGTCTTATGAAAATGATATCCAAATAAAATGGAATTCTGACCGGTTGTCTTACTTGATAATTTCTTGCTCTGGTAACAATAACATTGTAATTGACATCTCTGTTTCTTAAATTGTATACCTATCTGTAGGATGGTACTGTTCTCTTCTCCCATGTAGACAATGCAAAAATAAAAACCACAGACTCTGCTGTTAGATTTATTATTAAGCAAATATTTTGAGAGACTTGCCTACTTGAAATACCAAATGTCTGAGGCTATCTGCTGGAGACTTTTGGGGAGTTCTGGTTTTCTGATATTAGCACCACTACTTTCTTCTTGTTGCTTTTCTTCTTCTTTTTCCCTGGAATATAGATGTGATACTGGGAGTGGAGCAGCCGTCTGGCAACCGTGAGGAACCATGTAGATCAAAGCCACAGACTGAGGATATTATTGACAACAGTATAGGGATCCTTGTTCCCTGACAGCCTTGTGGAGTTGCTACACAAACCTGCACAGTCTACCACACGCTTCTTCATTTGGTTACTGCTTTTGTTGGGAAACTGATGAAATACCCTACCAGGGAATCTATCCAAGAGTGAGCTCCTTGAGAAAAGGCCCTACATCAAATACATCTTTGTGTCCTTCCCAGTGCTTAGAAAGGTTCTCTTCTGAAAAATATATTCCTTATTATCCTTGTAATGTCTTTAGGATCTGTGGTTATAACTACTCTTTCATTCCTGGTATTCAAAATTTGTGTCTTCTGTCTTTTTCTCAGTCAGTTTACTTAAGGTCTATCAATTTTATTGGGTTTTTTTTTTTTAAAGAAAAAGCTTTTGGTTTCAACCGATTTTTCTGTATCGCTTCTGTTTTTTTTTTTTTAATGAAAAAGTCACTTTATTGAAAATTTAATTGTTTCCAATTCTGGAAGGTTAATTTTTTTTTTTAAACATCTTTATTGGAGTATAGTTGTTTTACAATGTGTTAGTTTCTGCTTTATAACAAAGTGGATCAGTTATACATATACATATGTCTCCATATCTCTTCCTTCTTGCATCTCCTTCCCTCCAACCCTCCCTATCCCACCCCTCTATGTGGTCACAAAGCACCTAGCTGATCTCCCTGTGCTATGCAGCTGCTTCCCACTAGCTATCTATTTTACATTTGGTAGTGTATATATGTCCATGCCACTCTCTCACTTTGTCCCAGCTTACCCTTCCCCCTCCCCATATCCTCAAGTCCATTCTCTAGTAGGTCTGCATCTTTATTCCCGTCTTGCCCCTAGGTTCTTCATGACCATTTTTTTTTTTTTAGATTCCATATATATGTGTTAGCATACAGTATTTGTTTTTCTCCTTCTGACTTACTTCACTCTGAATGACAGTCTCTAGGTCCATCCTTCTCACTACAAATAACTCAGTTTCATTCCTTTTTATGGCTGAGTAATATTCCATTGTATATATGTGCCACATCTTCTTTATCCATTCATCTGTTGATGGACACTTAGGTTGCTTCCATGTCCTGGCTATTGTAAATAGAGCCGCAATGAACATTTTGATACATGACTCTTTTTGAATTATGGTTTTCTCAGGGTATATGCCCAGTTGTGGGATTGCTGGGTCGTACGGTAGTTCTATTTTTAATTTTTTAAGGAACCTCCACACTGTTCTCCATAGTAGCTGTATCAATTTACATTCTCACAACAGTGCAAGAGGGTTCCCTTTCCTCCACACCCTCTCCAGCATTTATTGTTTGTAGATTTTTTGATGATGGCCATTCTGACCGGTGTGAGATGATACCTCATTGTAGTTTTGATTTGCATTTCTCTAATGATTAATGATGTTGAGCATTCTTTCATGTGTTTGTTGGCAATCTGTAGTATATCTTCTTTAGAGAAATGTCTATTTAGGTCTTCTGCCCATTTTTGGACTGGGTTGTTTTTTTTTTTTTTGATATTGAGCTGCATGAGCTGCTTGTAAATTTTGGAGATTAATCCTTTGTCAGTTGCTTCATTTGCAAATATTTTCTCCCATTCTGAGGGTTGTCTTTTAGTCTTGTTTATGGTTTCCTTTGCTGTGCAAAAGCTTTGAAGTTTCATTAGGTCCCATTTGTTTATTTTTGTTTTTATTTCCATTTCTCCAGGAGGTGGGTCAAAAAGGATCTTGCTGTGATTTATGTCATAGAGTGTTCTGCCTATGTTTTCCTCTAAGAGTTTGATGGTGTCTGGCCTTACATTTAGGTCTTTAATCCATTTTGAGTTTATTTTTGTGTATGGTGTTAGGGAGTGTTCTAATTTCATTCTTTTACATGTAGCTGTCCAGTTTTCCCAGCACCACTTATTGAAGAGGCTGTCTTTTCTCCATTGTATATTCTTGCCTCCTTTATCAAAGATAAGGTGACCATATGTGTGTGGGTTTATCTCTGGGCTTTCTAACCTGTTCCATTGATCTATATTTCTGTTTCTGTGCCAGTACCATACTGTCTTGATTACTGTAGCTTTGTAGTATAGTCTGAAGTCAGGGAGCCTAATTCCTCCAGTTCCATTCTTCTTTCTCAAGATTGCTTTGGCTATTCGGTGTCTTTTGTGTTTCCATACAAATAGTGAAATTTTTTGTTCTAGTTCTGTGAAAAATGCCAGTGGTAGTTTGATAGGGATTGCACTGAATCTGTAGATTGCTTTGGGTAGTAGAGTCATTTTCACAATGTTGATTCTTCCAATCCAAGAACATGGTATATCTCTCCATCTATTTATATCATCTTTAATTTCTTTCATCAGTGTCTTATAATTTTCTGCATACAGGTCTTTTGTCTCCTTTGGTAGGTTTATTCCTAGATATTTTATTCTTTTTGTTGCAATGGTAAATGGGAGTGTTTTCTTAATTTCACTTTCAGATTTTTCATCATTAGTGTATAGGAATGCAAGAGATTTCTGTGCATTAATTTTGTATCCTGCTACTTTACCAAATTCATTGATTAGATCTAGTAGTTTTCTGGTAGCATCTTTAGGATTCTCTATGTATAGTATCATGTCATCTGCAAACAGTGACAGCTTTACTTCTTCTTTTCCAATTTGGATTCCTTTTATTTCTTTTTCTTCTCTGAGTGCTGTGGCTAAAACTATGTTGAATAATAGTGGTGAGAGTGGGCAACCTTGTCTTATTCCTGATCTTAGTGGAAATGGTTTCAGTTTTTCACCATTGAGGATGATGTTGGCTGTGGGTTTGTCATATATGACCTTTATTATGTTGAGGAAAGTTCCCTCTATGCCTAATTTCTGGAGGTTTTTTTTTTATCATAAATGGGTGTTGAATTTTGTCAAAAGCTTTCTCTGCATCAATTGAGATGATCATATGGTTTTTCTCCTTCAATTTTTTAATATGGTGTATCACGTTGATTGATTTGCATATATTGAAGAATCCTTGCATTCCTGGGATAAACCCCACTTGATCATAGTGTATGATCCTTTTAATGTGCTGTTGGATTCTGTTTGCTAGTATTTTGTTGAGGATTTTTGCATCTATGTTCATAAGTGATATTGGCCTGTAGTTTTCTTTCTTTGTGACATCTTTGTCTGGTTTTGGTATCAGAGTGATGGTGGCCTCATAGGATGAGTTTGGGAGTGTTCCTCCCTCTGCTATATTTTGGAAGAGTTTGAGAAGGATAGGTGTTAGCTCTTCTCTAAATGTTTGATAGAATTCGCCTGTGAAGCCATCTGGTCCTGGGCTTTTGTTTGTTGGAAGATTTTTAATCACAGTTTCAATTTCAGTGCTTGTGATTGGTCTGTTCATATTTTCTATTTCTTCCTGGTTCAGTCTTGGAAGGTTGTGCATTTCTAAGAATTTGTCCATTTCTTCCAGGTTGTCCATTTTATTGGCATATAGTTGCTTGTAGTAATCTCTCATGATCCTTTGTATTTCTGCAGCGTCAGTTGCTTCTGTTGTTAATTTAATTGATTTCTGCTTTCTCTTATTTCTTTCCTTCTGCCTTGCTTTCACTGTGTGTGGGGCTCTTTCCCCAAGAAAAGACTCGTTGTGTGTGTGTCTGTGTCTGTATCTGTGACGGGTCTCAGAGGCTCAGCTGACCGAGGATCCCTGGGCAGAGTCTCAAGGAGAATCAGCTCATTTTCTGAGATGTGGTCCATTTTCTAGGGTGCTATGTCCAGGGTACCCTAGGTGGGGGCAGTGCTATACAACCATTTACATGGCTGAAGGCCGGGGTGGGTGGGCTGACCTGGGGGTGACCCTGCTTGGCGAGGGGGTGGGCTCCAGTGGTGGAGGTTGGGTTCCCCCGCCCCCCTCCGGAGGCAGATTAAGTGGTGGCAAGAGCCTTCCTAAGTTCCTCACTCCTCTTGTGGTCAAGGTCTTCCAGTTCCTGTAGTTTCTGGGAGATTTCAGTAAGGATGATCCCTCGGTACCGTCTGCCCTGCCCTAGGGCCTCCATGTCAGCCAGGAATTCTTTCCTCTCCTGGATTTCCTTCACCAATTCTTCACACCGGTCCAGCTCAGGGGCTGTGTCCTCCTGTCGCACAGGAGGGGACTTTCTTTTCCGTTCCTCTGGCTCCTTCCCGGTGGCAAAAATATTTTGGAGTCTTTGCTTCTCCTTCTCCAGATCTCGGGTGGCTTGAGGCTTCAACTGCTCCCGGCTGTAGGTCCCGTTGGCTTGGCACATGCTGGCAGTCCGGAGGTGGGACCGGGAGGCCAGGATGGGAGGCAAGCAGATGACTGAGGCCGGCGGCTTGGAAGGCAAGACCCTCTGGCTGGAAGTTGGGCTGCACTGTAGTGGGAGAGTGTCTCCTCTTTTCATGGTGTCCACGATGTGGCGCTGTTGGAAATTTGTCAGTTTGGATTCCTTCAACATCGCTCTGAGCAGCTCGCAGGTCCCTGGGGTGTAAGTGGCCGGCTTGGGGCAGCGCCAGAACCCAGTTCCTTTGGTCACTGTCTCCACCCTCTCCTGGGAAGCCATGGGAGGGCTCCTAAAGTGAGACCCCGGCTGGGTGGCCCCTCCCCACAGAGAGTGGCGGCTGGGCTCCGCAGACTGTAACCAAGGCTCTGAAGCAGCGCCGGGGGCGCCGCAGAGATCTCACTCTTTTCCTCCTTCTTTTCTTAAAGCGGCAGCTCTTACCATGGATTTGAGCCCCCCCCCCTTTTTTTTTCTAGTCTAAGCACTGCTTTAGTGGCATCTTATAGCTTTTGATATGTTGTTTTAAAAATACATTCAATTCTAAATATTTTCCAATTTTGTGCTATGGGTTGAATTGTGCCCCCAAGAAGGTTGTGTTGAAACCCTAACCCTACATACCTGTGAATGTGACCTAATTTGAAACTGGGTCTTTGCAGATTACCTTTGGAGTGGGCCCTACTCCAACACAACCGGTGTCCTTATAAGAAGAGGGAAATTTGGATGCAGAAACACACATCCAACACACATGGATAAGGCCGTGTGAAGATGAGGGCAGAGATTGCAGTGTTGCATCTACAAGCCAAGGAATGCCAAGGATTACCAGTCGTCACCATAAACTAAAAGACAGGCAGGGAACAGATTCTCTCTCAGAGACTTCAGAAGGAACCAACCCTGCCAACACCTTGATTTTTGGACTTCCAGCTTCCAGAACTATGAGACGATAAATTTCTGTTGTTTTAAGCCACCCAGTTTGCAGTACTTTTTTATGGCAGCCCTCAAAATCTAACACACCCTGTGATTTTTTTCTTTGACCCATCAGTTGTTTAGAAGTGCATTGTTTAGTTTCCAGATATTTGGTGATTTTCTAGTTGTCTATTATTAATTTCTGGTTTAATTCCATTGTGCTTAGAGAACATACTTTATATGATTTCAATTCCTTTAAATTTGTTGAGACTTGTATTGGGGCCCAGGTTATGGTCTATTTTGGTAAATGTTCCATGAGCCCTTGAATAGAATGTGTATTCTACTATTGCTGGGTGAATATTTTATAAATATCACTTATGTCAATTTGGTTGATAGTATTCTATATCCATTCTGATTTTTTTGTCTACTTGCTCAGTTACTGAGAGGGGAGAGTTGATGTGTCCAGTTCTCCTTTCAGTCAGAGTATATATTAAAAATTTGTTTTTGAAATAAAAATTTTAGTTAGGAATTTTCAGAATCTAATTGCTTCAGAGAATATAGTGATTTATACACTACCTCAGACTGAAGATTGAGAAGAGCTCTGGGGTGGCTCCAGCCAGGGTTTTACCAGGAAAGCAAAGTACTTTAGGCAAGTATCGTGCCCTCCCTGGATTCCCCTCATTTTCCTCATCTGTAAAATGAGTGGGTTTTATTGCCCAGCATGTAAGGGTCCTTCAGACTTGAAAATTCTGATCTCTTCCAGGTCTCATTCCCTTCCCTGGGCCTTGGTGCTTCCATGGGTTGCCTCCACGGGCAACCTTTCTCCTCCCCCTAAATAATCATTTCTTTTTCCAAATTAACCTCCTTGTCTGGGGTTCAGAGAGTTCCAGCCTAGACCTTCCTTAGCACAACTCCATCTGGCTATTTCCTTGAAAACTGAGTGTCCTCCTTGACTTGTGCTGAGTGCATCAAGTGACAGGCTAACTTACTATTATAGAAACATTGACTGGAGAACTTACTTTCCAGAGGGACGACTTGTTGGATTGATTTAACACCTCACGATGAGCCCAATGAACTGACACGTGGGATAACCGTGGGCACAACGACTAACTCACCAGGAAGTGACTAAGGTGGAGGAAGGCTAACTCATCAGCTGTCCTATAACCAGCTCATTAGGCGGCCGGGAGTCCCCGAGCCTCTCCAACGCCCCCCACCCCCAGGAGGTCACTCGGGGATTCCCGCCCCACCACCCTGTCCCCACCAAGCTCCACTCCCCAGGCGCGCCAGTGAGCATGCGCGAGTCCATCCAGAGCCAATCGGGACAGACCTTGCGCCAGGAGTCTCTACTGTCTGTGCCAGCACCGAACAGCCGACCAACCATCACTACTGGGTGCCCTGGGCTCTAGCGGTCCTGGTGAGAATCGTCTTTCTTGAGGAGGCATTTCTAAACCCCTGCTAGACCTTGAGACTACAGATCTCATCAGCGTTAATGACACTCCTTTTGCAACCCAGTACTTCTGGGCAAGAAGGTGATGGGTGGATTGGAAGCCATTGATCAAGGAACAAAATGCCAAGTGTGCGACCTTCAGGGCCGATCAGGAGGCACCTTGGTACCCCCTTGTTTCCTGTCCTGTAACCAAGGCCCTTATCACGAACGAAACAAGACCCACCTTTCCATTTTCATGTCCAAACCCATCACTGACCTATTCCTGTAATAGGGGCGTGGCAGGGGCGTGGCTGTCAAGCTAGTGACCGGTAGCGGTCCTGCTCAGCCATTGGCCAGCATTGCAGTGGGCCCCGCCCCCAAGCGAGCAACGGTTAGCAGTCCTGCTCAGCCATTGGTTGGGGTCTCAGTGGGCCCCTCCCCCAAGTGAGCGACAGTTAGCGACGACCGTTAGTCAGCCACCGTTAGGGGTCCCGCTCAGTCATTGGTTGGAATTGCAGTGGGCCCCTCCCCCTCCCCCTCTGCCTCCTCTGTATAAAAGGAGCCCAAATTCGGACGGAGGGAAGATGGTTTTTTTGAGGCACTAGTCTGCCATCTTCTCCGTCTGCTAGCTTCCAGATTAAAGTCGTTATTCCTTGCCCCAACAACTTGTCTCCTGATTTATTGGCCTGTTATGGGGTAAAGCAGAGTGAGCTTGGGCTCGGTAAAAAATTTGACGAAGTTAGCCAAGAGCCTTGCTGCTTGTGGCCAGTGGGCCCTGCTTGGGGAATTTTCGGGTAAGGCCCTAGCAGCTGACAGGACCACTTGTCTTGAGGATCTTTCCTTCAAAATCCCCTGAAGTGGCACCGGCTGCCCCAGCACTTGGCAGTTGGAGCCAGGAATCGACATTTGGGAGCCAACGGGCTCCATACAGTAGGGTAAGTAACTCTGCTGTGTACAACCGGGAAAATTCTCCCCTCTCAGTTTAGGCTTTTCCTTTAGGGGAAAAGCCAGTTTATTTTGCATGGATTGGAGTGCCCTGTTGAAGAGGGGAATTGTTGTTGGACTCTATACCCGATTTGTGAACTGGTTTGTTTTGCTTTTGTTTTGTATTCATTCGTGATGGAATCTGTGCTTTTGGTATTGGAATTTGCTTGTGCTTTTTGTGTTTTGTTGTTTTTGAACTAACAAATATGGGAAATACTCCATCGGTCCCTAAGGAAAGCACTTTGGGACGTATCTTAAATAAATGGGCAAAATATAGTTGTGGGTCTGTGACTAAGAAAGAGATGATATTCTATTGTATAGTGTGTGGTCCCAATATACGTTAGGATCAGGAGAGCAATGGCGCTTGAATGGCTCACTTATTATACAATCTTGCAATTACAATTGCTTTGTGAAAGAGCACGTATAAATGATGAGATTCCATATGTAGAAGAATTTATGCTATTGCATCAGGAGGAAAAGAAGTCAGACAGCTGCCGCCTTATGGTACAGTGGTCTGAAAGGAAAACCAAGGGAAAAATCTGTTCTACAAGAGGGAGAGGGAGAAAATGAGACTGAGGACATATTATTTCAAAACTTAACCTCCCCCTCCGGCCAACCTGGCTCCCCCAGTGGCCGAGCAGTCTACACCAGTGGTTGTTCCGACTGCCCCCATGCCACCAACATATTCACTCCTTTCACCACCTCCTGTTTCCCCTACTTATGGGGACCGATTAGAAGTTTCTGTGTTAACCCCTGGGGCACAGGGACCTGGTTTGGTGTCACCATCTAAGATGCGACAGAGCATCCAGTTTGGACTGGGCGCCACTTCTGGAGCAGGCAATTTCCCTTGCACCGATACCCCGTAGGAGGCCTTAATACAGATGGCCAATCAGCTGGGTTTCTATGGATGCACAATCCATTCTCAATTTCAGATTTAATTGGAAAAACCATAACCCTACATACCGAGAGGACCCCCTCCACATGACTGAACTTTTCACTTCTATCTTTGTCACTCACTATCCCTCTTGGGGGGACATTCTCACCCTTATGAATATGATGCTTACTGGGGATGAAAGGAGGATGGTCATTGACAAGACTAGCGAGGAAGTGCATCAGCGCCATCTAGCGGACCCAGGTGGAACTCCAGAAGCAAATCTGGCAGTTCCTCCTGAGCCTGACTGCGAACCTAATAACGGAGATATGCCGCACGTAGAGCGTTATAGGAAGTGTATCCCAGCGGGTCTTCGAAAGAGAGTAGCTAGGCAAAAGAGCTTAAACAAAATTCAAGAGATACACCAAAAACCCAATGAGGATCCATCAGAGTTTCTAGAAAGAATTTATCAAGCTTATAGGCGCTACACTGATGCAGACCCTGAGGCCCCCAAAATCGAGAATGGTAAATATGACCTTCATTGGGCAAAGCGCCCCAGATATAAGAAGAAAATTACAAAGTTAGATGGTGCATTTGGAATGAACCCTTCTCCATCGGTAGATGTTGTTTTTAAAGTGTTCAACAACGGGGAACAACGAAAGGAGCTCTTTGCAAGACTTAACACCACTTATCTGGTGGCAGCACTGGATTCCTGGAAGGTGAGTAACCTGGAGAGAGGTGAGCCCCACTGGGGAGGGAACAATGTGCTTACTGTAAGGAGGAAGGGCATTGGAAAAAAGACGGCGCTCGGCTAAGGAATAAGAAAGAAAACAACAAAAGAAAGACGGGAGCCTCTCCTATGGTAGAGAGAGAGCAACGCTCTGAAGATGCCCCACAGGAGCCCCGGGTAACTCTGACAGTGGCGGACAAGCTGATTGACTTTCTGATAGATACGGGTGCAACATACTCTGTGGTAAACAGCACAGTGGCGCAGAAAACATCTCAATCCATCCCAGTCACAGGAGTTTCTGGGGAAGGACAAAATTGTTCTTTCATACAACCTCTAGAATGCCAATTAGGGGACCTCACCTTGAAACACAGCTTCTTATATATGCCAGCGTGTCCAATCCCTCTTTTGGGCCGAGATCTCCTTTGTAAATTAAACGCTCAAGTAACTTTTTCACCAGAACAGCCTGACATCAGGGTCCCATCACAGCACACTGTAAGCCTGCAGATGTCACTCATGGACGCCCCAGAAAAGGAGACTGAGCTCTTTATCCCGAGATCTATGAAAAGGTAAGGCCAGAAGTGTGGCACCCCAGGGAAGGCCAAAAATGCATGGTCAATACAAATCCCATTAAAAAGGGATCCTGGGACACTTAATCTAAAACAATACCCTCGGGGTTCCCTGGTGGTGCAGTGGTTAAGAATCCGCCTGCCAGTGCAGGGGACACGAGTTCGAGCCCTGGTCTGGGAAGATCCACATGCCACAGAGCAACTAAGCCCGTGAGGCACAACTACTGAGCCTGCACCCTAGAGCCCACGAGCCACAACTACTGAAGCCCACGCACCTAGAGCCCGTGCTCCGCAACAAGAGAAGCCACCGCCATGAGAAGCCTGAGCACCGCAACGGAGAGTAGCCCCCACTTGCCGCAACTAGGGAAAGCCCGTGCGCAGCAACACAGATGCAACTCAGCCAAAAATAAATAAATAAGTAAATTTAAAAAAAAACAAACAAAAAACCAATACCTTCTGAGGCAAGAGACCCCAAAAGGGAATTCAGCCAATTCTCAAAAAGTTTTTGAAAACAGGACTGATTAAACCTTGCAGGTCCCCGAATAACACCCCTATCCTCCCGGTCAAAAAGCCAAACTCAACAGAGTATTGCTTTGTCCAAGACTTGAGGGCTATTAATGAAATAGTCCAAGATTTGCACCCTGTGGTACCTCATCCATACACTCTGCTCACAACTATTCTGCGAGAACACAGCTGGTTCTGTTTTGGACTTGAAAGATGCTTTTTTCTGCACTCCTACTACAGAAGAATCACAGCAGCTGTTTGTTTCTGAATGGCAGGACCCAGAAACACAGGTAGTAAAAGCTGAGGAAATGAATTATACATTACAAAGGAGCATTGCTAAAATATGACGAGACTAATTGAACGTGGGATGAGGCCTTACCAGCTGCCCTGCTATGGATGATAGTGGCTCCCAGAAGCAGGCTTAAATTAAGCCCCTTTGAAATATTGTATGGTAGGCGATTCCAGGTGTCTGCCTGGGTGGGAGAATCTATAAATGCCCCCCAAAATCTAGCAGTAGCCAATTGTGTTAAAACTCTGGGCACTGGGACTTCCCTGGTGGCGCAGTGGTTAAGAATCCGCCTGCCAATGCAGGGGACATGGGTTCGAGCCCCGGTCAGGGAAGATCCCATAAGCCGCGGAGCAACTAAGCCCGTGCACCACAACTATTGAGTGTGCAGTCTAGAGCCTGCGAGGCACAACTACTGAGCCCGTGTGCCACAACTACTGAAGCCCGCGCGCCTAGAGCCTGTGCTCCGCAACAAGAGAAGCCACCGCAACGAGAAGCCCGCGCACCGCAACGAAGAGTAGCCCCTGCTCGCCGCAACTAGAGAAAGCCTGCGCGCAGCAACGAAGACCCAACGCAGCTAAAAATAAATAAATAAATAAATAAATAAATTTATAAAAAAACAAAAAAACTTCAACTTCTCATCAGAGTCTTGGAGGCCCTGAAAGGTCTGGCCGCTTGGGAGCTCACCCCACAATCTCAGCTCCATCCTCATAGACCCGCTCTGGGCTCCTGACCTCACCAAACCTCTCCCATCTCAGAGCCTAGAATATGCTTTTCCTTCTGACTAGCTCCTCCTACTCCTTCAGGTCTCAGCACAAGTGTCACTTTCTCAGAGAGGCCTCCTCCGACCCTCTGTCCAAACTAGGTGCCTCCCCTGGTCCCTTAGACTTTCTCATCGCATTCTTTCCTCTTTTCCTGACAGTTATCAACATTTTAAGCTATCATTTTGTGTTTATTTCTTCATCGTCTGTGTACTTGTGCAGACTGTGAGGTCCAGTGTATGGCTTCTTTGCCTCATTGTATAGCGCACGGTGGATGCTGATATTTCTGTGAAACGTGTGAACTGCGTGCATATATGCACGGCTTATATAAACACCTACCCTGAGCACAGGATGACCATCTCACTGGTGACGAAGGGAGAACCCCTGGATTTACTCACAAATAATGTCCCAGCAAAGAGATGACACTATCCCCAAACTCTGAAAAATTTTCAGCATCTGGCTTCCAAAATGAGGTTGTCATCAAATCTGAAGGGAGCACACAGCCGTGGTCCGTTCTCATGCCAGAATCCCATTCTCATTCCTTGTATTCCTTTCTGGCCAAGAAATATTGCAATAACTTCCTCACTGGGCACTTTGCCTCCAGTCTTACCTCTTCTAAATACACCTCAATAACTACTCCTAGGATCATCTTTCACTATATATCTGGTCACTCTACTTTGCTTTGAACCTTCCAACAGCTTAATCATTCAATTATTCGACAAATATTTTTGAAAGCCTATTTTAGGAGCCATTCTGGTGCTGGTGATAAAAGTAGAAAATAAGACAGACAAGATCTCCGTTCTCATGGAACTTACATTCTAAGGAATCAGGATAAGGCCCTACCAGAAAAGTCCCAATGCCTTATCTTGGCATTCGGGCCTTTTATGTCGTTATGTCTTTCCTCCTCTTGTATCTCTGGACACCACTTTTCACTCACTCTCTACCCAGGTACACCTCAAGTGAGGATACTGAAGTTCAAAGTGAAGGGGGTGGGGGAGGTGGGCAAAAGATCGTATCCAAAGACATATAACCAGTAAGCATTCAAGGGAGGATTCAATCCATATGTGATGGCTCTTGTATGGTTCATGTATTAGGCACATAGCAGGGGCTCAAAAGCTACTTCTTGGTGGACTTATTTCACAGTCTCACATTTATTTTTCCTTCCTTTGACACCATCCCAGGATGGGGCATACTTCTTCTGGCTAACCCAAACGACAGATCTTAGAGTTTGCTTTCAAGGGTTCAATGACCAGGTCCAAGAGTAACTCTGTTCAATAGATAACCAGTGAGAGGGGTAGGTGGGGCTTGAGAGGGCTTTGTGAGCTGAGGAGACTCTGTGGGCTCCGAGTTTGTCATAGACTCCAGGGTTCCTGAGGTCTCTAAGGATTCTGTGAACGTTTGTAATTCCAGGGATGATGGGGACTCCAGGTATGAATGTCGTTTTCACAGGCTTTGTCAGCTCCACTTTATCTTGCTTTTCCTGGAAGTTTAGGGCAATGGGTCCTGCAGGGCAGGGCAAAGAAAGAAGGATGTTGGAACCGGTCTAGAGGTGAGGTACCCAAAGCTGAAAAGGACAGAATTCTGTCCCTCCCTTTGAGCACAGAATTAAAGGCAGTGTGGAGCAGGGATTGGCTTCGCCTCTCATCAAAATCCCGTGGTTGGAGCTTGCAACACTGTCTTCTCCTGTTGATCCTTCCTCCCTGTGAATTCCCACCACCAGGAGCCACCCGACTGTTCCCCAGACTCCCCTGGGAAGTTCTGCCTGACTTCTCCAGCGAGATTCAGTCCCTCCCTCCTCTGGGCAACCTTAACCCCCAGCTCAGCCCTGTTACTGTGGGGCTGCCTTCCCCACCAGCCTGGTTGCCCTGAGGGCAGGCCCTTTCTGAGATCCCAGCATTGCCCCACGTGGAGAATAGGAGATACTGCAGGAAATATTGGTGGAAATTAACAGATGCATGGTTTATCCACAAAGGGACACCAGCTCCTAGTGCAGGGTGTAAGGAGAGCAGCAGGGCACTTTGGTCCTAGAGAATCATAAAGAGTAAAGAATAGTGAGACCCAGCCACTCAGGTGCTGACCCTTCCAAGCCCTGCGGAGGATATGGGGTGCAGGGTAAATGAAGGAGTAACCTGGGCTTGGCCTGGTCTTCAAGCACTTTGGGCTGACCTGGGCCTCTGGTATCTACACACTGTGCTGACTGCAGCCTGCCAAACAGAGACCAAACCCTTTGATTTCCACTCTGATGCTACAACTGCTGTTAGGGGTTCTCCCAACCCTCTTCTCGGTGGGGACTCAGTGTGTGTGTGTGTGTGTGTGTGTGTGTGCGTGTGTGTGCTTAATTTTCATCCTTCTCCTCCTCCCCGGGCCCTAGCACCATCATCTATAAGATGATTTGGAAGCACGTCCTGGCATTCTAGAAGTCCTGTAGGATTGAGGACGGTACTTCCTTTAAACCCTGTATGTACCTCTTCTCATGGGTGTTATGCCCATTACTCTGATAGACTGGATTCCAGACACATGGGGTACCCACCAATATCCGGCTCTCAGAAGATGGGGTGACTATGGATTTTTCTCGTCCCTCAGGCCTCAGAGACATCTCGGGTTCTTGGTGCGCTCTGACTTTAGGGTTCTTTTCTGCTTTGATTGTTGCAATTTTCTTTGCCTGCTTCATTCTGATATGCTTTGCTCTAAGGAAATGAACTTCCTGATCAGTTCTGGCTCTCCACCCCACCATATGGGCTCTGGTCTTGATAGGAAGTGCTGGTTTAGAGCCTCAGCACGCTGCCAGCTTGCCGTGTGGTCTGGGGCAAGCCACGCAGCCTCTCTGGGAATTGCTTTCATACTCTGGACAATGGGGACACAATGCTTGGGGGCTCAGATGAGGTCAGCTGTGAAAGGGCTTTGCAAACTGTGAAGGATTCTTGTTGGTCTTTAAGTCCAGCTGACTATACTTTAAACATATCCCCCCACAGACTTCCTTGGTGGTCCAGTGGTTAAGACTCTGCACTTCCATTGCAGGGGGCATGGGTTCAATCCCTGGTCGGGGAACTAAGGTCCCACAGGGTGAGTGTTAAGCCCGGTACTCACGTGAGCGCGAGGAGGCAGAGGAAGAGCAGTGTCATCGCGATGGCTCCGTAGGAAACGCCCTGGGTCCGTCCTTTCATGAAAGTCTGGGGAACAAAAGAACTCTTCCCTGGAAGTAGAGAGCGCGTGAGAAGGGCCTGTCCCCTGAGACCTCCCTGCTCCCTCCCCTGGCTCCAGGGCCCACCCTGCTCTTCCCCACCCGTCCCTGGGCCCCTCTACTGTCACCTGACGTCAGCAGGATGCTCAAGGCGTGGGTTCCCTTTTGGTTCCTGCCCTCACAGCGGAGGCTCGTGCCCACTTGGGGCTGCTCCGTCAGGCTGGTGGTGCTGTTGGCCCAGGGGCCAAGCGTGGTGGAAGTCACCTGGAGGCCACCGTCCATGCCGTTCATACCCACGGGAGCGCCCCCCGTCCACCACCGCACGGAGGGCGTGGGGGTCCCATGGAAGGAACAGCTGCACTGCAGCGTCTTCTTCAAGGAACAAGAGGAATCGAGCAGCCTGGCGGGGGCTTGGGGGGGGAGAGTCAGGAGTCGGCAAGGCAGCCTGATTCCCTCTGCGCTGCCCCCAGGACCCAGCCTCCTCCTTACTCCTGATTCACAGGGAGCTTCGGAAAGACTTTCTGGAAGCCCAGAGGAGTCGGGCCTCACAGACCAGTTGCCCTTCATTCTTTCTCCTCATCTGGCCTGCAGCTGAATGCTCAACTTTCCAGACCAATGGCAAGGCAATCTCCTCAGGATCTGTGACACATTGCCTGCGCTCCCTTATCTGCCCCCCACCCCCAGGCTAGACTTCTCACCCTCAGCTTCTCTCTTCCTCCCATCGCCAACTCTGCCCCTTCCCAGCTCCACCTGTGATCAGATTTTCCCTCTGTCACTGTCTGGATGCCGTTGGCCAGTCACTTCTCCTCTCTGCTCTTTCCTAGTCTGGAAAATAGGGATAGTCACTGAACCCGTATCATACTATCCTTGCTGTAAGAATGCATGCCCTAAGGTTTGCCGTGTTCCTGGCTCAATGCATGGCCAAGTACTATCCACTCAATAAACAGAACCCCTCTCTAGATTTTCTTCTTCCCAATCCCAGTGGCCGTTGACTGAGCATTCATCTTAAGCAAAGATTGTTATGCCAGTTTCTGAGGAAGAACATGTGAAACTGCCTCACTCTACATAGACTAGCTAGGACATGCTGCCCATTTGGTGAGATCATGGCTTGATAAGGGACAGTCACGCTCTTCAAGGTCTCCAGTAATGAGGACTCGGTCCTTAGTGCTTCCACGTGCTTTCTCATTGGAGTTGTTTGAAGTTACTGGAAGAAAGGGGTAATTTCCCCTGAACAGTAGCCCTTGATCTTGGACTTTTTATCTGGGTCACGTGTTGGTGGGGGGGATGAGGAATTTGCAGGGAATTGTGATGTAGGGCTTCTCCTCCACTGCTGTCCTCCAAATTATTCATTTTTACCATCTGGGGAAGCATGCCACGGAGAGCGACCAACAGACGCTGAAAAACTGGCTAACCTTGGAGCTCCCAGCACGTGCTAGTGATATTCAGACTGCTCCTGTGCTCTCATCTCTTCAAACCCCCCTTACTGAGCTCCTACCCTGGCCCCCAACTCCACTCCCTGGCGCAGACCCCCCAGCCCTGCCAGAATCTGGCACGCAGATGTCTAACCCACATCGATTACTTGGTACCCTACACCCTCAAATCCTCTTTCGTCACATCACTGCAGCCCAACCCACCCCTGGCTCTGGGGCCTCCGCTTCCTCAGACCCCTCCAGCTCTGCCTCTCATCCCACTCACCCAGCCGGAGCCGTGGCGGCACCATCTGCGGCCTCAATGGTTCTCAGGAACAGGAGAGACCCAGGGCCTTCTGTTCTGGCTCCGAAGAGAACCGTCTGGTTCAGAATGGGTGAGATGATGAGTAACTGAAAGAGGCTGTGGGAGTGGGGAGAGCAGAAAGTATTCTTAGCAAAGCCAGGGGCTTCTGCCTCTTTGGTCATCCGGAAGGCCTGTTCCCTCTGGGAAGCAGGAATTCTGTGGGATGTGTTGCTTGAGTGCCTGGGGAGAGGGTGGCACCACCCCGATCCTCTGTGAAGCTCCAGTGCGGTGTCTCCTTTCTCCCCTAGTCTGTCACTCCCCACCCCAGCTCCCTTAGTAGGGTCTCAAGTACCAGGTCTTCAGGTTTTCTCTCAAAGCTAATGGGGATCCATGGAAGGGCTGGGTACCACAGAGGGACAGGATCAGGTCTGGATGTTTGCAATGTCCCATTGGGACCCATGTGAGAAATGGCTTGGAGGGGGAGTGACTGCAGGCCAGGTGGCCAGGGGAGAGACTGGTGTGGTGATCGGGGAAGAATGACCCACTTGAGCTGGTCCATGGGCTGTGAAGGATGGAGAGGATGGAACCGACTTAACATCTTTTGGGGGAAATAAAAATGGATAGGGGTTCTTACTGCCGATGGGAAAAGTTCCCAACTTCCTCGCTTTGTAGATGAGGTTGTCCACAACTTTTCCTCCCTCTTGCCTTATGTCCCCCTGTGCCTTTTCCAACATTTGCCAAATGTTCCCCTCTCCAAAGTCCACCCTAAACATACCTCTCTCATCACCCAAGTTTTCCCCCTTTTGCAGCTTTCCCTCTTGCAACTCTCCTCTGTCCACATTCAAATCCTACTTCAACTTCACAGCTGAGTTCAATGCCTCTTCCTCCTCCATGCAACCTTTCCTGATCGTCCTACCCAGTCAGAAGCGGGTAATTTCTCCCCTATCAGAATTATCAAGTGATTTTATCTGTTCTTTTCGGGGGAAGTAATTTTTTCCTCATGAGAGAGTTACTTGTTTTTGTGTATGTGCCAGACAGTAACCTATCCTGCTCTTCATTACTAATAAATTCAACCTGTTTAGGGGTGCAATATTGCAAGCTAAAGCACTAATTTGGCCTCCTTTGCAGTTAAGGGGGTGCCATGTGACATTGTTTTAGTGGAAGTGAGCTGGGGAATCCTGGGAAAGTTTTGGCTTTCCTGATATTGTCCTTTTCTTCTTCCTGTCACTTCCTTCTTCTTCCTCCCTGGACTATGGATGTGATACTGGAGGTGGAGCAGCGGTTTGGCAACCATGAGGTAACCATGAGGATGAAAGCCACTCATTAAGGATGTTTTGCCAGAACAACTCAAGAAGCTTAGTTCCCTGATGGTCTCGTGGAGCTGCTACGCCAACACTGCACAACCCACCTCCACACATCTTTTTTTTTTTTAATTGAAGTATAGTTGATTTAATGTTAATGTCTGCTGTACAGCAAAGTGATTCAGTTGTACATATATATGCATTCTTTTTCATATTCTCTTCCATTATGGTTTATAAAAGGATATTGAATATAGTTCCCTGTGCTATACAGTAGGACCCTGTTGTTTATCTATCCTATATATAATAGTTTGCATCTGCTAATCCCAGACTCCCAGTCCGTCCCTCCCCCACCCCCTCCCTCTTGGCAACCACAAGTCTGTTCTCTATGTCTGTGAGTCTGTTTCTGTTTTGTAGATAGGTTCATTTGTTTGCACATCTTCTTACATGAGGAAAATAAACTCTAATTTGGGTAGGTCACTCTAGTTAGGAAACTAATGAAATATCTCACTAGAGAATCTACCTGAGAGTGAGCTCTTTAAAAGAAAGCCCGATATCAAGTAGACCTTTGTGCCCTCTGCAGAGCTTGGAAATGAACTTGTTTGATAGTCACTGATAAAACGTTCATGTCAATCTCACCTTTCTTGGGGCGTGCGGTGGTGGTGGGATGAATTGGGAGATTGGGATTGACATATATACACTAATATGTATAAAATAGATAACTAATAAGAACCTGCTGTATAAAAAATAAATAAAAATTTTAAAAAAATCTCACCTTTCTTGAAACTATTCCTCCCCCCAGCCCCCTGCTTTTTTTTTTTTTTTTTGGAAAGCACTGACTTCACAGCAGGAATCCTGGGTTTGAGTGCTGATTATGTAAGCCATGACACTGATTCATTGGGGAACCAGAGACAATTCCTTTTCCTCTCTAGGTCATTTCTGCAATAATTCTGCAATAATTCCTGGGAAAGAGGCAGAATGAGAAAATACGTCTGGACATGGTCTTCCTTATTAGCATTTTTATCAAACATTACCAAAGACATCATGGGTATTTCAGGTTCCAGAATTATTTTATGTCCTCAGACATAGGGGCGATCTCAATTAAAGCCCAATAGCGGGACTTCCCTGGTGGTGCAGTGGTTAAGAATCCACCTGCCAATGCAGGGGACACGGGTTCTATCCCTGGTCCGGGAAGATCCCACATGCCGCGGAGCAACTAAGCCCGTTCGCCACATCTACTGAGCCCACGTGCCTAGAGCCTGTGCTCTGCAACAAGAGAAGTCACCACAATGAGAAGCCCACGCACCGCAATGAAGAGTAGCCCCCGCTCGCCACAACTAGAGAAAAGCCCGCGTGCAGCAACAAAGACCCAACGCAGCCAAAAAGAAGAAAAAAAAAAAAAAGCCCAATAGCTGCCTAGTTGTCTCTCAAGTGGAAAATTTCCAGTATTTTTATGGGCAGGGGCTAGAAATAATCCCAGATGTAGAATACTGTCCTCTAGAATCCAAATAAGCCAATCAAACACTGGGCTTCTAACATCTTTTTTCAACCAGATATCCTATACTTTTCGAATTAACAAACTGTGTGAGCTTGGGCAGTTTTATTGGTTCCTATTTATCAAGTTCAATCAGTTTTGGTTGAAGGGAGGATTTACATGACTCCTGTTTAATAATACTAGGAAGGGGAAATGTTCCCTAGTCATACATGGTATCTATTTACATTAAGGTAAAAGAGGAGACCCAGTGACTTCACATAAAATCTGTTCAAACATTCCAAATTTCATCCAAACTCTCACCTTAATCCCATCAAACCTTGCATTCCCATAGCTTCCCAATCTAACTATAATTCCCATTCAGACTCAACTACAGGTTTTAGAATCACAGTGCGTGGGGCTCCCGTGTTAAGGAGTCCCAGAAATATCTCTTCTCCATTTTAACACTAATGTGCATAACATATGGCTTTGAGTCCCCAGCTGGGAGTGGGGTTAAGGAACCCAGGCCCTCTTATCAGTCTTTATCTTGACTAGATAATGGGGCCATCATCTCAGGCGATTTGCAGTCAGATTTCTCATTGTCATTTCTGTCCTGTGGCTTTTTGAATTCCTCCAAACTAGGGTAAATGCTCCCCAGCTAGAGAAGCCACCACAATGAGAAGCCCACACACCACAACGAAGAGTAGCCCCCACTCGCTACAACTAGAGAAAGCCTGCACGCAGCAACAAAGACCCAATGCAGCCAAAAATAAATTAAAAAAATTTTTTTTTTAATTGGTAACTTTTAACCTCCTGTAACTAATTATAGAACTGTTGTATTTCCATACCCTTGAGTGACCCTGGGGCCACCCAGGAGTCAAAGATTCATCATCACCTGTCCTCACATCCTTCCTTTTCCCAAATGATATGTTTCAGTGAGTTGTCTTTGTTCTAGTAGATTTCATTTCTGATGCCACCAGCAAAGCTAGGAAACAGTCCACAAGATGCCCTCACTCCTGACAGCAACTGCAGATTTCAAGGGTCCCTAAAACCCCCTAATTTCTGATATCTATTGAAAATTTTGATAGATATCAAAAGACTACCCTCAGGCTTGATAATTCACTAGATGTACTCCCAGAATTCACTGAAAGCTGTTATAGTCATGGTTAGCATTTTTTTTGCATCTAAAGGGTACAGATTAGAACCTTGCCAAGGGAAGGAGCCCATAGAGCAGAGTCTGGGCAAGTTCCAACCACAGAACCAGAGAACTTCCTGTTTTCCTCTTCCTGAGGAGTCATAGACAGAGCAAACTAAATGTTCTGCTATTAATGTGTGACAACAGGCGCAGAAGACTGACAACCAGAGAAGCTCACCCAAACCCTGGGTCCAGAGTTTTTACCGAGCCTTCGTCACGTGCGCATGATTGCCTGCCCCCGTGGCTGATTTCATTCTCCCGCTCCTTCTGAAGGTGAGCTGATACCACAGGATCCAAAGACCCCACTGTAAATCACATTGTTAAACTATCTAGTGTGGCCAGCCCCTGCCCTTAATCACAGGTTAAGACTATTCAGTGTGATGCCAGGTCCCCAGGCAAACAAAGACACTCCTTTCAGGCAGGCAGGACTTCTAAGGGTTTAGAGATTATATCTCCTGGAATCCAAGGGCAAAGGCCAGACCTCTCTTCAGGCTCTGTTAAATTCCTTACTCTACAGAATGATGTGTGCCTACTTCCAGGTAGCAGTTATTACTAGGTTT
The DNA here is from genome assembly GCF_009873245.2 of Balaenoptera musculus. Classification (NCBI taxonomy): domain Eukaryota; kingdom Metazoa; phylum Chordata; class Mammalia; order Artiodactyla; family Balaenopteridae; genus Balaenoptera; species Balaenoptera musculus. The sequence goes on from NC_045803.1 coordinate 6,359,366, forward strand.
TAGTGGGAGATGTAGTTGGGGAAGGGGTACACAAGGGTTAGTGTTTTAAATTTTAAGCTGGATGACAGGTACGTGCTCTTGTTACACCATTTTTATACATTTCTATATGTCTGAAATATATCGTAATATTTAAATGAAAATTTGATCATTTGTCATTTATGTAAAAGTTTTATATATGTGTATTACATGTAAATATGTATGCTCATATATAATACTTATGTGCTTATATATAACATATTCATAAATGAATAAAACAATGATCTAAAAAGATCCAAAATAAGCTGATGCCAGTACTTACCTGTGGGTAGAGCAGTGGTTAAGGCAAAAGGATTAATGAAAAGGTTAATGAAGAAGGATTTTCAGTTTTTATTACATACATTGTGTGATTGTTTGATATATAAGTTCACATTCATGTATTACACTGGTGAACAAATTCTTTTCATAAAGATGGATTAGTAAGAGAAAAAAAAAAGAAAAAAGAAAGGATCACCTAATTAGGCCATAACAAGATTTTAAAAATCTTTAACTTAAACCAATATATATTTATTGTTTACTACATGTCTGTCAATTTCACATACACATCATCTCATTTACACCCCTGCCAAGAACCTGAGAGACAGTATACAGAAACAATAGCCAGACTATATATGACCCTCAAGCCTTAACTACATGGCACGTACAACTCTGATCCCCGATTTCCAGCAACCAGTCCAAGAAGCCAAACCACACCGCTGCGGCAATTAGCCCAGAACAGTCGGAATTTGGTCAGTATCAGGTTCCTTATTATTTGCCCCTGCTTCCAGCTTAGAACCAACCAAAGGAAGCCAAACATGCTTCCCAATCCAACCACCTAAGGTGCTAACTGCCAGCTTCCCCACGATCACCGTCATCTCTAGACACCTCTGAGACTCCTCCACTTTTTTTCACTCTAAAGGTCTCCCACGACCCTGCCGGCCTTTGAGTCTGTGCCTTATGCAAAGGGCTGTGCTGGCTCTCTCACTATACCAAGCTCTGAATACATTGCCTGTGTGTTCTCATTTGAGTGGCCTTCGTTTATTTCCACAAACCCTGTGCAGTTAAGTCTTATGATTCCCTCTTCATAGAGGAGGAAACTGCAACTCAGAGAAATACGTGATTTTCTCAGAGTCACTGAGCAAATATGGTTAGAGATGGATTTAAAACTCAGGTTTCTCTTTCCCCACACCAATTATCAAGAGAGTAGAAATTTTATAAGCTCCCCACATTCTCTGGCCAATTGGCACTATGGGAAGGGTAGAAATTAATCTCAGACGTTTAATTTTTATTTATTTATTTATTTATTTATGGCTGTGTTGGGTCTTCGTTTCTGTGCGAGGGCTTTCTCTAGTTGCGGCGAGCAGGGACCACTCTTCATCTTGGTGCGCGGGCCTCTCTCACTGTCGCGGCCTCTCTTGTTGCGGAGCACAGGCTCCAGACGCGCAGGTTCAGTAGTTGTGGTTCACGGGCCTAGTTGCTCCGCGGCATGTGGGATCTTCCCGGACCAGGGCTCGAACCCGTGTCCCCTGCATTGGCAGGCAGATTCTCAACCACTGCGCCACCAGGGAAGCCCCTTAAACGTTTAAACAACCTCACCCTCATCTCAGAAAAAGGAAAAAGTCAATCACCTAAAATCTAGGACACATGTCTCAGAGCCCAATAAAATCACGTTCAGCAGGAAATCAAGAATCAAAACCTCGGTGTCCGCTTTGACTACTCTTTTCTCTCACGCCCCACAGCCAATATGTCAGAAAATCCTGTTGGCACTGTTTTCAAAATATATTCCAAGTCTCACCACTTCTAGTCACCTGCACTGTGGCCACCCTGGCGCAAGCCACCATCCTCTCACTCAGATCGCTGCGATCATCTTCTCACTGGCTTGCCTGCTTTAACCTGTGTCTCCCTGCATTCTATTCCCCCTCGTGGCAGCCGGAGGGATTCTAGCAACACCTCGGTAAGATCCTGCCCCTTTCTCCGCTCAGAACTCTCCCAACGGCTCTCTTCTCACTCGGAGTAAAAGGCAAAGTTCTGCACGATGTGGCCCTTTCCCTTGCCCTCTCTGATCTCACCTCCTGCCACTCTGCAGAGACTCTACATCAAAGAGCAGTCTGGCCCTCTCCTGAGCCTTTCTGGAGAAGCACATGCCTTTTTTTTTTTTTTTTAAATAACAGCTTTATTGAGATATAATTCACATGCCATAAAATTCAGCCTTTTAAAGTTTATAATTCAGTGGTTCTTAATATATTCATAAAATTGTGCAACCATCACCACTTTTGAATTTTAGAGCATTTTCAGCTCTCCCCCCAACCCACCCCCAAGACTGCAGTATTCATTAGGAGCCACACCTTATTCTACTCTTTAAAGATTTTTTTATGTTTAAAGTTTTTTTTGTTGTTATTCTGGATGCCTTGAATTTCCATATGAATTTTACCGTCAACATGTCAATTTCTTAAAGAAGCAGGTCAGCTGGGATTTTTTTTTTTTTTTTAATATTAGCTCAAGGGGGAAATTCCCTGGTGGCACAGTGATTAAGAATCCGCCTGCCAGTGCAGGGGACACGGGTTCGAGCCCTGGTCCGGGAAGATCCCACATGCCACGGAGCAACTAAGCCCGCGAGCCACAACTACTGAAGCCCGCGAGCCACAACTACTGAAGCCCGTGCGCCTAGAGCAACAAGAGAAGCCACCGCGATGAGAAGTCTGTGCACTGCAAAGAAGAGTAGCCCACACTCGCCACAACTAGAGAAAGCCTGCACACAGCAACGAAGACCCAATGCAGCCGAAAATGAATAAATAAATAAATTTATAATAAATAAATAACTAAATAAATATTAGCTCAAGACCAATAGGGGGATGGGAAGCTTGGATCTGAATCTAGATAGTTGTCTCCAACCAGCTGGGATTTTGATGGGAATGTGTTGAATCAGCAGGTCAATTTAGGGAGTATTGTCTTTTTTTTTAAAATTAATTTTTATTGGAGTATAGTTGCTTTACAATGTTGTGTTAGTTTCTGCTGTACAACAAAGTGAATCAGCTATATGTGTACATATATCTTCTCTTTTTTGGATTTCCTTCCGATTTAGGTCACCACAAAGCACTGAGTAGAGTTCCCTGGAGAAACACATGCCTTTGTGATGGCACTCTTTCATTCCTTCCTTCAGTTAACCAACATTTTTGAGCACCTCCTTTATGCCAGGCACTGTTTTAGGGTTTTGGCAGTAGAAAAGGATGACAAAACCCCTGTCCTCAATAAACAAGTTGACAGTGAGCATAATTTGATAGCTGTAAGCACGATGAAGAAAAAGAACCCAGGATAATAGGACAGAGAGTTATGGGATGGGGGACGATGGGGAAACAGTTTAGGTCGAGTGGTCAGAGAAGGTTTCTTTGAGGAAGTAACATCTGAGCAGAAACCTAGAGGGAGGAAAGCCATGCCAAGCTGGGGCAAGGAAAGCTGCAGGTCGAGGGAACAGCAACGGCAAGGCTTGAGGAGTTTAGCATGTTTAAGAGAAAAACAATGTTAGCAGCTGAAGGGCAGTGAGAGAGGGGAGATTGGCATGAGACGAAGTCAGATAACAGGTGGAGTCAGCTCCTGTAAGCCATGAGGAGGAGAGTGAATGCAATTCCATTGGAGTATATTAAGAGGCATGACCATGAACTGATTAATTCGGGTTTTAGTTCCCTCTGGCTACCGTGTGAAAAATGGACCACGTCGGGGGCAAGAGTGGAAGCACAGAGACCATTGGGAAACTACTTCAGGCCGCCAGAAAAGGTGATGATGGCTTGGCCCACGGTGGTAGCAGTGTAGATCTGGGAGTTATTGTACTGAGGATAGATTCTGGAGTTAAAATGAGAAGATAAGTTGGTGAATTAGACACGGAGAGATGAGTGAAAGAAAAGACTCAAAAATGGGACTACCCTGGTGGTGCAGTGGTTTAAGAATCCGCCTGCCAATGCAGGGGACACGGGTTCGAGCCCTGGTCTGGGAAGATCCCACATGCCGTGGAGCAACTAAGCCCATGCGCCACAACCACTGAGCCCGCGTGCTGCAACTACTGAAGCCTGCATGCCTAGAGCCCGTGCTCCACAACAAGAGGAGCCACAGCAATAAGAAGCCGACGCGCTGCAACGAAGAGTAGCCCCTGCTCGCCGCAACTAGAGTAAGCCCGCACGCAGCAACGAAGACCCAACGCAGCCAAAAATCAATCAATCAATAAATTTATTTAAAAAAAAAAGACTCAAAGATGACTCAAGTTTTTCACCCAGTTCACTGGGTGGATTTCATCTTATTGTAACTGACAGTTACTACATCTGTCTCCCCCATCAAACTTTGAGCCCCCTGAGGAAATCACTGGGACTGAGTCACGCTGACTCTCCAGCACCCAGCACAGAGGCTGGAACATAGTAAGTGTCCAATAAATACTGCTGGCGAAAGAACAGTTTTGAATTGGGAGTTGAGTTTTAGTTGTGGTTCTGCCGAGAATTACATTTTTTATAAATAGTTTTAAAAATTGAAATATAATGGACACACCATATAATTACATATAATTATTACCCTTTTAAACTGTGTGATTCAGGAGTTGTCGGTATATTCACAAAAATGTGCAACCATCACCATGATCAAATTCCAGGACATTGTCATCACCCCAAATGAAACGAAAAGAAACACAGTATCCGTTAACATGCAGTCCCCATTTCCCCTAAGCCCCACCCCCATCCCCATCCTCCGGTCTTAAGCAACCACTGAGCTACTTTCTGTATCTGTGTGTTTGCCTATTCTGGACATTTAGCATAAAGGAGATGATGCAATATGTGGTCTTTTGTGTCTGGCTTCTTTCATTAGCATGATGTTTTCAAGGTTCATTCATCTTCAATCAGAACTCCTTTCATTACTGTGGATGAACAGCATTCCGTTGCACGGATAGACCACATTTTGTTTATCCATTCATCAACTGATGGACATTTGGGTTGTTTCTACTCTTTGGCTATTATGAATTAGTTACGAATCACACTGCTACAACTGGTCACTACTTTTCAGTTCACAGCTAATGAGAAATTATCCTTGCCATTCACAGCTCTAGAGATTTAGAAATTTTATCTTACTGAATCCTCTCAACAACCCTGTGAGAGAGATCTCATTGTCACCACTTCACAGAAGGGAGCAGACACCCCGAGAAGTACAGTGGTCCCCCCTTTATCTTCAGGGGATACGCTCCAAGACCCCCAGTGGATGCCTGTAACTGTATATAGTACTGAACCCTATATATACTATATTTTTTCCTATTCTTACATACTACACTAAAGTTTAATTTATAAATTGGGCACACTAAGAGATGAACAACAATAACTAATAATAAACAATATAGAACAATTATAATAATATACTGTAGTAAAATGGCTCACAATTTAAAACTTATGCATTGTTTACTTCTGGAATTTCCATTTAATATTTTCAGACCACAGTTGACTGCAGGTCACTGAAACCACAGAAAGTGAAACCACAGATAAGGGGGGACTACTGTATAGAGATTGACCCAAAGGCTTGCAGCCCTTAGTTTGACAAATTTCAGACTCAATCCTTGACTCCAAAAGCAGTGTCCTTTCCATGACATCATTTTCCCTTAAAAACTGCTGTGTAAGCATGATCAAAGCCATTCTCCTTTCTGAGCCCATTTCCTCATGAATAAAATATGGAAATAAATCAGCTAGCCCTGACCACCTCACAGGGTTGGTAAGATATGCAGAGAAAGAGCTATACACTGTACAGCAATGTGAGTTAAAGGCATCTTCAGCTATGACCTGATGTGACACACAGTATGCCCACCTTTCGCTCCTTCCCTCCCTCCCCCCTTCCTTTCCTTCCTTCCCTCCTTTCTTTCTTTCAAAAGGGTTCTAGATTCTTCCTGGAAGTAGACCAGGAGTCAGAAAGCCTAATCTTTGTCTCCTGCTTCTGGAAGATTCTGGGTAAGTCACTGCCCTCACTCTTGGTCTGCATCAGAGATTGCAGACTGGTGGTACCCAAGCTGTATTTGACCCATAAATAGGTTTTGTTTGGCCTCCTAAAAGCTTAATTTATTAAATCAACTTTTTTCGTGAGGGGGGATAACATTTAAAAATCAGGCTATTTCACACAAAAAAGTGGCAGTCCAGTGGTTAGGACTCTGTGCTCTGTCAAGGGCCTGAGTCTCACAGGGTCGTTCTTAGGATTAAACAAATTACTAGAACAGAGCCTTACATAGTATACACTCAATAAATGCTAGTTACTATTTATTAAATTACCTACTTGGCCTCTCTCAGCATTTGAATTGGGACTACTTCTTTCCACCTCTGTTCTTCTGGTTTTAGAGCCAGCTCTCTGCTTTCCTTTTTTTTTTTCCTGGTTCTAGAACCAGAGCTCTGCTTTCCTTTCTTTTTCTTTCTCTCTTTTCTTTTTTCCCCCTTTTTACTTATACTTCAATTTTTTTCTCTCTCTCTTTTTAAATTTATTTTTTTGGCTGTGTTGGGTCTTCGTTGCTGCGCGCGGGCTTTCTCTAGTTGCGGTGAGCGGGGGCTACTCTTCGCTGCGGTGTTCGGGCTTCTCATTGCGGTGGCTTCTCTTGTTGCAGAGCACGGGCTCCAGGCATATGGGCTTCAGTAGTTGTGGCACACGGGCTCATTAGTTGTGGCTCGCGGGCTCCAGAGCGCAGGCTCAGTAGTAGTGGTGCACGGGCTTAGTTGCTCCGCGGCATGTGGGATCTTCCCGGACCAGGGCTCGAACCCGTGTCCCCTGCATTGGCAGGCGGATTCTTAACCACTGCACCACCAGGGAAGTCCTCTCTCTCTGTTTCCACTGTTTTTCTGGTTCAGAGTCAGATCTCTGCTTTTTTTCTTTTTTCTTTTTTCTAATATTTTATTTCCTCTCCCCCACCCACCCACTTTCCTATTCCATATTTCTACATGCTTTACAGGACCCCTTTGAGTGGACTCTGCACCAACCCTTAATCCCCACATGTCAAAACAGATTTCCTTTCTCCTACTTACATAAATAAGATGCCGTCCAGGCTTCCAGGTAATGAAGTATTTTCTCTTCTTCACACCCCACAACCATTCCCTTTTTGCACTGCCAAATTTTTTTTTTCTTTTTCCCTTCTCTGATTTAAAACTGCATTTGGGTGTTGGAAAGAGCCCTGTCTGGGTCCTGGCCCAGGCTTAGCCAGTAAATCACGGAATAACCTTGGTCAACTATTTTCCTCTCTGGTTTTTCTTTTATTTCTCCATCTGTAACATGAGTGGGCTTGATTGTTTGAGATGTGATGATCAGCCTAGCTCTAAAATTCTGATTTCTTCTTGCTCCTCTCTGCCAGCCTTTACAGATACATGGGATGAATCCTCATTACCCTCTTTTTTTTCCTGCCCTTCTATTGCCCTTCATCCATCACTTCTCCTCTCAATTTTACCTTTGTCTCTCATTCCAAGGGTTCCAGGAGATTCTTTATCCTCAGCACACCTCCCTCAGCAGAACGTAAGTAACTCAAAGGGCTTTCCAGACTTCCTAAGGGAGGGACTGAATTTTGGATGACTGACCTACTTAGGTTGCCTGGAAAACGAATTTTCTAGAGAAACCAAGGACTAACAGTGAAACTGATTAGCTGGTTTACACGCGGGATAACTGTGTGACTAATGACTGACTGCCTTGTAGGGGGATTAGCTTATTAAGAGGCTGATTTACAGGGAGCCTAATTTGACTGATTAACAGGGCAGGCTGTGAAGGGGGTGGATGATCTGATTAACTGATTAAATGACTTACGAGGGGACTAACTGTTGCCTCATCAGGGCACTAGCCTGAGCCTCCATGGACACACCGATTGGTGGTCTTACTGATATTGGTGACCCCCTAGCTCCCCTTCAGGCTGACTGGGTGACCCACTTGGTGGCAGGCTGACAAATACAGAGACAGGCTCCCGGTGAACTGACTGGCTAGTTGGTGAGCTGGCTCTCGGGGAGCCTCCCAATCTGATCCAGAATTGGCCTTTCTGACTAAGGGGCTCTCGGGGGGCCTCTCAGGCCCGACAGCCACCTTGGGAGGCCTCACTGACGTCGTAGCTGCCTAGCTGCCCAAGGTCACGCTGACTCACAGAGATGCCCTACTTTCATGGAAGCCCAGTTTGGACAGTCCCAACGCAGGTTCTGCACTCAATAACTGACGGGAAAGCCAACAGGCCCAGTGCGGCCCCGCGAGGCCCCGCGAGGCCCGATGCCGTTGCCTGTCTGCAAATGGAAGGCTGCAGCGCAGTGCCACGTGGAAACTGCCCTGATCCAGGCTGTGTGTCTCCTGCGCATGCGCTGTACGCGTCTACCCGGCAGCCAATCAGCTACTGCATGGGCCTGTCTCATAGCCAATCAGCAACTTCATGGATTAGTAGTCCACAGCCAATCAATGAGGCAGACAAAGCTTTGGGAGTTGATGCACAGCTGCAAGAGCCAATCAGGAGCTGAAAGCGCATGTCCCTCACCTCTTTGTGTGTGTTGGGGGGGGGGGCGTGGTGGGGGAAGGGGATCAATCTTCAGGGCTTGAGCCAATCAGTAGTGTGGGTGGTGCTATGGAAATTTAGGAGTCAATTTTCTTCTCGGAGAAGCCTTTTTTGACCATGTTAATGAAAACCATGGAGGGGGGGGTGGTAAATTAGGAGTTTGGGATGAACAGATACACACTACTATATATAAAATAGATAAACAACAAGGACCTACTGTATAGCACAGGGAACTATATTAATATCTTGTAATAACGTATAATGGAAAAAAACCTGAAAAAAAATAGTCACTTTGCTGTACACCTGAAACTAACACAACATTGTAAATCAACTATACTTCAATAAAAAAAATTTCAAAAACAAAAAACACTCTACCCTCACCCTGATGGCTCTCATTCACACACACACACACCTTCCAGAATTCTGATTGGGATTTCATTGAATTAACAGATGAATTTGGGGACAATCTGACCAGGAACACAGCATAATATTCTTTTTCAAAACTGTGATAGGCCTTTTCTCACCTTCTGAGATGGCCCACACTATGTCTGTGTAGTGTGTTTCTCTATAAATAGATCCATTTCTTACTTTAAAACAAAAATTGTGATAAAATATACATTACATAAAATTCATCATTTTAATCATTTCCAAGTGTATAATTGAGTGTCACTAAGTACATTCACATTGCTGTGCAACCATCACCTCTATCCATCTCCAGAAAACTTTCCATCATCCCAAATTTAAACTCTGTAACCATTAAACAATACCTCCCATTCCTCTCTCCCCTCAACCCCTCGTGATCACCATTCCACTTCCCTTCTCTAAGAATCTGATTAGTCTAAGTACCTCATATAAGTGGGACCACATAATATTTATCCTTTTGTGTTTGGCTTCTTTCACTTAACATAATGTTTTCAAGGTTCATCCATGTTGTAGCATGTAACAAGATTTCTTTCCTTTTTAAGGCTGAATAATATTCTGGTGTGTGTGTGTGTCTGTGTGTGTGTGTGTATATATATATATGCCACATTTTGTTTATCCATTCATCTGCCAATAGACACTTTGGTTGTTCCACCTTTTGGCTATTGTGGTGCTGCTGCTATGAACATTGGTTTACAAATACCTGTTTGAGTCCTTGCTTTCATTTCTTTGGGGTACATACCCAGAAGTGGAATTACTGGATCATATGGTCATTCTATGTGTAATTTTTTGAGGATCCTTCAGACTGTTTTCCACAGTGGCTTCAACATTTTACATTCTCACCAGCAATGCACAAGGGTTCCAATTTCTCTGAAACTTCATCAACCTTATTTTTTCTTTCTTTGGTAATAGCCATCCTAATAGGTATGAAGTAATATCTCATTATTACTTTTATATCTTCTTTGGAGAAACGTCTTTTCAAGTCTTTGACATTTTAAAAATTGGATTATTTGTATTTGTTGAGTTGTAGGAGCTCTTTATATCTTGTAGATGTTAACCCTTTTTCAGAGATATGATTTGCAAATATTTTCTCCCATTCTGGGTGTTGCCTTTTCACTATGTTGATAATGTTACTAGATACACAAATGTTTTTAATTTTGGTGAAGCCCAATTTTTTCACTTTTCTTTTGTTGTCTCTGTTTCGCTGTCATATCTAAGGAATATTGGTCTGTGGTTTTATTTTCTTGTAGTCTCTTTGTCTGGCTTTGGTATCAGGGTAACATTGGCCTCAAAGAATGAGTTAGGAAGTGTTCCCTCCTCTTTGATTTTTTGGAAGAGTTTAATAAAGATTGGTGTTAATTCTTCTTTAAATGTTTAGTAGAATTCATTCATGAAGCCATCTGGTCCTGAGCTTTTCTTTGTTGTGAGGTTTTAAATTACTGATTCAATCTTATTACTAGTTACAGGTCTATTCAGATTTTCTATTTCTTCATGATTTAGTCTTAGTAGATTGTGTGTTTCTAGGAATTTGTCCATTCATCTGGGTTACCCAATTTGTTGCTATACAATTGTTAATAGTACTCTTATAATCTTTTTTTTTTATTTTTGTAGAATCAGTAGTAATATTCTCACTTTCATTTCTGATTTTTGTAATTTGAGTCTTTTCTCTTTCATTCTTAGTTGATCTAGTTAAAAGTTGGTCAGTCTTGTACTTCCCTGGTGGTACAGTGGTTAAGAATCCGGCTGCCAATGCAGGGGACACGGGTTCGAGCCCTGGTCCGGGAAGATCCCACATGCCATGGAGCAACTAAGCCTGTGCGCCACAACTACTGAGCCTGCGCTCTAGAGCCCGCGAGCCACAACTACTGAGCCCACATGCTGCAACTACTGAAGCCCACGTGCCTAGAGCCCATGCTCTGCAGCTAGAGAAGCCACCGCAATGAGAAGCCCACGCACTGCGACGAAGAGTAGCCCCCACTCACCGCGACTAGAGAAAGCCCACGCGCAGCAACGAGGACCCAGCACAGCCAAAAATAAAATAAATAAATTTATATTTAAAAAAGTTGGTCAGTCTTGTTGATCTTTTCAAAGAATCAACTTTTAGTTTTGTTGATTTCTTCTATTGCTTTTCTATTCATTTATCTCCATTCTAATCTTTATTATTTATTTCCTTCTGCCAGCTTTAGGTTTAGTTTTGTTTTGTTTTTCTAGCTTCTTAATCTGTAAAATTATGTGGTTTGTTTGAGACCTTTCTTCTTTTTCAATGTAAGCATCTACAGCTATAAATTTTTCTTTTAGCACTGCTTTGACAGCATCCCATAAATTTTGGTATGTGTTTTGGTTTTCATTTGTCCCAAGGTATTTTCTAATTTCCCCAGTGACTTCTTCTTGGACTCTTGATTGTTGAAGAGCGTGCTGTTTAATTTCCACATATTTGTGAGTTTTCCAGTTTCCTTTCTGTTATCGATTTCTAGTTTTATTCCACTGTGATCGGAAGAGATGCTTTGTTTGATTTCCATATTTTAAACTTTATTAAGACTTGTTTTTTAACAAAGAGAAGTTTCCTTTTCCCTGTTGCAATAATCCCATTCCCCTTATTGCAATAATCCTTTTGAACAAACTCTCTTTTTATCTTAATCCAGATTTGTTTTTTGTGTGACAGACTGAAGGATGAAGTCCAGCCTCCTCAACATGGCTACAGAGTCTTTGGAGAGCAGAGACCAGTCAAAGTTTCTAGGGATGTGACCTCACCTTGTCTCCTTTACCCCAGGTTTCACTACTGCACACTGATCACTCTTGCCCAAACAGCTGCCAGATCCTCTCCCACCTCCTTGTTTTATACCTGATGTTATTACTATCTGGGCTGCTTTTCGTTTTCTCTGCTTGGCCAACTCCTGCTTTTCTCTTAATACCCTATGTCCATCTTGAAAGGAACCTCATCACACTGTGTTTTAATAGGTTACGTATTTCTGTTCCTTTCCCAAACCTTACCCCATGAACTTGAACTCCTCTGAGGCAGAAACTGTATCTTCTTCCTCTTGTTATTCTCAGTGTATGGTAGAATGCAGATTGGGAACAACAACAAAAAGAAGTTTGGGGAACAAAGAAATGAGGAGCAAATGTAGGAATTTCCCAAGCCTCCCCTCATGAATGCGATGCAAAGGAACTGAAATGCACTTAATTGTTTTGAAACTTTTCCAGGAGTGAGGAAATGGTGTTTTTGGTGACTTTGAAAAGAAGAACTGGGGAAAGTTTGTCGTTCCACTGAAGTATCTGTGTGAGTGCAGAGGAGGGAGGCTCTAACCCAGTGGTTCTGCTGGGGGGTGGGGGACTTTTTGCTCTCCCACGGGCATTTGGTAATGTTTGGAGACATTTTTGGTTGTCAAAACTGGTCAGGGGAAGCTACTGACATCTCATGGATAGAGATCAGAGGTGCTCCTTGACATCCTACAATGCACAAGACACACCCGCACAACAAAGAATCATTCAGCCCCCAAATGCCCAGATATCAATAGTGCTGAGGTTGATAAACCGTGCTCTAATCCACCCATGGGAAAGTGCAGGGGTGGGGGCGGGGTAAAGCAGGGAATGTATTGATAGCTTGTTTGAGGAGGTGATATTTGAGCCAGATCTCAAAGGATAAGCACGTATCGCAAAGATGGAGAAAGGGGACAATATTATAGTGGGATGGGACCATATGAATGAAGGTTGGAGAGACAGGAAGGGGTATGAGATCTTCAGGGATGTGGCTAAGGTGTGTGAAGTGGTGGCTAAAAGGGGGTGTGGTTAGGGTAGATGAGAGCGCCGAATCCTAACCACTAGACCACCGGGGAGCGCCAAGGGTAGATGAAGGTGTGAGTGTGAAAGTTCTTGAATAACTCTCACTGAAGTTGATACTTCCTCTTGAGGGAAAGGGGCAGGCATGGAAGGACATTTAGGAGGGGAGGGACAGAGTTGGAGCTGCGTATTCACTCCCTCTGCTGCTGGTGGTGGTGATGGGCTGGATGGGGTGACACCGGAGCCCAGATTTTTGAGGAGGACGGTGTTTTAACGATCAGGGGAGAGAGACCAGGCTGGGATAGAGAAGAGGGGACAGATCAGGGAGTTGTTGACTCAGTGGGAACTGGTGAAGAAAGAGGGGGGGAATTGAAACAGAACCCTGACCACGAAGACTTGAAATAAGCCTCATACTTCTGCTTCACTAACTTGCATGTCAACATCCTTTACCCATGACCACAGAAACACCCACTTGATGAGGGTGCCACACATTTACAGCTTCAAACCTAGCGGCTGTTGAGTAAGTTTAATGATTACCTGGGCAGTGTTTGGCTGGGTGCGCTGTGACCAGCCACCTGCAGGTGACAGTCACTGCGGGCTCACCAAGCGCAGGGCACTGCACCATGCCTGTGGGCATGAATTCACTGAATTCTCAAAACAACAAAATGAGCTAAGGAATGTTGTCATCCCCATTTGACGCGTGAGCAAGTGGCAGTAGCAAGAGGTTAATTGATGAGGCAGGTGCTTGAATCCTGGTGGAAGGACTTTACATTACTGTTATTAGCATTATCATTATTATTTTAATAAAGGAGAAATTCTCATGACATAAAATTAACCATTTTAAAGTGAACAATTTAGTGGCATTTAGTATATGCACAATGTTTTGTAACCAACACCTCTATCTAGTTCCAAAACATTTCCCATCACCCCAAAAAGAAACTCCATACCCATTAAACACTTACTCTCCAGTTCCTCCTCCCCAAAGCCCCCGGCAGCCCCTAATCTGCTTTCAGTCTCTATGGATTTACCTATTTTGGATGTTTCATATAAATGGAATTTTACAATATGTGACCATTTGTGTCTTGCATCTTTCATTTAGCATATTTTTGAGGTTCATCCATGTCGTAAAGTGTATCCGTGCTTTTATGGCTGAATGATATGCCATTGTATGGATGGATCACATTTTGTTTGTTCATTCATCCATTGATAGATATTTGGATTTTTTCCATTTTTTTGGTTATTAGGAAAGGGCTTACAATTTTTTTCTTTTCCATTATGGCTTATTACAAGATATTTAATATAGTTCCCTGTGCTGGACAGTAGGACCTTGTTATTTATCCATTCTATATATAATAGTTTGCATCTGCTAATCCCAAACTCCCAATCCATCCCCTCCCCTCTTCCACCCCTCCCCTCCCCAGCAACCATAAGTCTGTTCTCTATAACTGAGTCTGTTTCTGTTTCACAGGTAAGTTCATTTGTGTCATATTTTAGATTCCACATGTAAGTGATATCATATGGTATTTGTCTTTCTCTGTCTGACTTTCTTCACTTAGTATGATAATCTCTCAGTCCATCCATGCTGTTACAAATGGCATTATTTCATTCTTTTTTATGGCCGAGTAATATTCCATTGTATATGAATACCACATCTTCTTGATTCGTTCAACTGTCGATGGACATTTAGGTTGTTTCCATGTCTTAGCTACTGTAAATAGTGCTGCTGTGAACATTGGGGTGCATGTATCTTTTTGAATTAGAGTTTTCTTTGGATATATGCCCAGGAGTGGGATTGCAGGATCATATGGTAACTCTATTTTTAGTTTTTTAAGGAACCTACATACTGCTCCCTATAGTGGCTGCACCAATTTACATCCCTACCAACAATGTAGGAGGGTTAGGGGCTTACAATTTTAATAGCTGCCCTCCCCTGCCTTCACTAAGACAGGTTAGACAGCCTCTAGGCCCTGTGATTAAAACTACAGTGGATGGGGCTTCCCTGGTGGCGCAGTGGTTGAGAATCTGCCTGCCAATGCAGGGGACACGGGTTCGAGCCCTGATCTGGGAAGATCCCACATGCCGCAGAGCAACTAGGCCCGTGAGCCACAACTACTGAGCCTGCGTGTCTGGAGCCTGTGCTCTGCAACAAGAGAGGCCACGATAGTGAGAGGCCCGTGCACCGCGATGAAGAGTGGCCCCCGCTTGCTGCAACTAGAGAAAGCCCTAGCACAGAAACGAAGACCCAACATAGCAATCAATCAATCAATCAATCAATAAATCTTTAAAAAAAAAAAAAAAACTACAGTGGAGAGATGAATGAGGTCTGTGGGGTTCCAGAGGAGGGAGTTCCAGAATCTTCCCCAGGGGACTTCCATGGTGGCACAGTGGTTAAGACTCTGCGGTTCCAGTGCAGGGGGCCCGGGTTTGATCCCTGGTCTGGGAACTAAATCCCACATGCATGCCACAAGTAAGAGTTCTCATGCCACAACTAAGGAACTGACAAGCTGCTACTAAGGAGCCGGTGAGCCTGCCTGCTGCAACTAAGACCCAATGCAAGTAAATAAATAAATATTAAAAAAAAAAAAAAAGACTCTTCCCCAGGATGATAGGACAGGGTTGAAGAAGGCTTCGTGCTGAAAGCTGGGCCTTGAATACTACTGGACCTGGTAGCTGGGTCTTGAGGCACTTTATACAGTGGCCAGGGGGAGCTTACAACCCCCGGGGAGAGGAGAAGATGCAGACTCACCAGATTCAGGAAGTGGTTCAGACAGTGGCCTCTTGGAGGAACAGACAGAGAGGAACCTAAATGGAAACCGGAGAGACTGGAGAAGGGGAGGAGGCCTGTTTCACAAGATCCAAGAAGTGCTGGGCCAGAAATTGTGTCCTGGTAGGGAGATGGAGCTAATCCGGGCACAAGGGTGCGATGCTCTCCTTGGTTGATATTGGGAGTCAGACACCGTGCTACTGGATGGACATTCTCGAGTCCTGGACGGAGGACCCAGGGGAGAACCAGGCTTGAGGGGTGATGCAGAGTCCGGCTTGGGATGCATTGAAAGCAAAGCACCTGTGGTCAATCAGGGAGAGATGTGGAGGAGGACACTGGGATTCAGAACTTAGGAGAGAGGATTGGGCTGGAAACAACATGGGAAGCCTCAGCAGAGCCCGGCTGTGTCTTCCCCTTGCACTTGAGTGCAAATCATTTCAAAGGTTTACTGAGTCCAGTTTATGTGTTGTGTCCAAGGCTAGGCTCTGAAAACACAAGGCTGGACATAGTACTGTCCCTGCCCTGGGGAAGCTTATAGTTTGGTGGAAATCAGAGTTAGAAACTTACAAGGATCATCTTTTTAAAGCTTAATGGAAATTTTATTCAAGAGTAATATTCATGGGCGGGCGGAAGTGCGGGCAGCGGGTGGCCATGGAGGAGCCTGTTCACGACGGGGTGGCCTCGCCGGCCGCTCCTGGGACCGGGAAATCCAAGATTTACCCGCCTATTAATGTGCTGCCCTCGTTGTCTCGGTTAATGAAGTCTGCTATTGGAGAAGGTATGACCAGAAAGGATCATGCCGATGTATCTAACCAGCTGTATGCATGCTATGCTATTGGTAAGGATGTGCAGGCCATGAAAGCCGTAGTTGGAGAAGAAGCCCTTACCTCAGATGATGTGCTTTACTTGGAATTTCTGCAGAAGTTTGAGAGGAACTTCATTGCTCAGGGTCCTTAGGAAAACCGCACTGTCTATGAGACTTTGGACATTGGCTGGCAACTGCTCCGAATCTTCCCCAAAGAAATGCTGAAGAGAATCCCTCAGAGCACCTTGAGCGAATTCTACCCTCGAGACTCTGCAAAGCATTAGCTGCTACTTCATCGCTGGCTCGATGCTCTTGTGAAATACTGGTTCTGTTTTCTTTATTCCTTTTGCACTCCCCCATCCCCACCTTTGTGTTGGAGTTTACTGTGTTACCCTGTAATTAAAAACAAGGAATAGGTAACATATTGTGCCAGTGTTGCAATGTTTTAAATTGCTAACAGACTTTAAAATATCCCCTGTTCCGAAAACCTGGAACTGCAGTGCTTTGTTTAAAGTAGCTGAGGGTTGGAGGTGAAGGTTTCTTACTGATGTGTGTATTTGTACGTAGTGGTGTACTTAGCTGCCTAGTGTCCTCATTATTTGGGTCTCTCAGACCTTCCCTGTCCACCCCCTCCAGAGTATCACTATCTGAAGTTACAATGCTTTGATCTCCAAACTAGGGACAAGATAGGGTCTGAAAGACGCTTCCTCTCCGAGCCGAGACGCTTTCCTGAGCACTTGTTTTTAGACTTCGGTGTGCCTCTGGGTCTGCTCTAAGCAGACGGCTTTTCCTGTCCACCTGCTGTTTCCTATTTAATGAATAGGTTAGAAAAGGAGTTTCCTTTTCCTCTTTGGTGCGGATAAGTTTCAACTCCTGTGTCTTACTGTTCTCCCTCCCTCTGAGTAACACAGAATCATGCAGCTTTTGCCCAACTGGCATTGATCTGATAGTAGTGAGATGCCCTGTCTTGATGATCCCTTACTGGGTTTCCATGCAGAGGAATCATAATGAAAATAATTAATAGAATTGTTGGTTGGAAAGAGTTGGGATACAATTTAAGAAAGAAAAAACCTATATCGGTTCTACATTCGGACATGCTAACAGTGGTTTTAAGTTTCTAAAGTGTTGACCGGATGCTAAAGGCAAGGTGGGGAAGAGAAAGCTCTTCTGTGCATGGAATCTTTTTTATATATATATAATCTATGGATATTTTAAACTCTGTTAGATAGCAGCCTTTGGAAAATCCCCTATTTGGTCCTGCTTTCTGACCTATCTGCCTTTTCAGGGTAATCTTGTGGCACAAGTGATAGCATTTAAAAGCTTTAGTCTTTTAATTCCTCCTCCTTCCTGCTGCGAGCCCTGAGCTGTCTTCTGTGCACTTCTGACATGTCTACTGTTTGGTCTCTCTGTGTTCTTTGTTACTTGGGTGCAGTAGCAACTTCTCTGTGCATTCCATCTTTCTTTCAAGTTGTGTAAAGTTCTTCACTTTTTTTCTCTGAGGGTATAGGGGGTGGGGGGAGTCAGCATGATTATATTTTAATGTAGAAAATGTGACCTGGATATAAAATGAAAATAAATATTAAATTAAATGGAAGTTACCTAAAGTGACTCTGTATCTTCTAATCAGAAAAGCAATAGCAACAAGGAAATATATAATAATGCACCTCTCTTTGATTGAAAGTTTTGAACATCATAACCAGTATTGTGAACCAGCCCCTTGATTCACAATATTATGAACCATGTCCCCTTTACAGGGACATGGCCCATGTTCTGTACCCTCTGCCTTTTAGGCTGCCCTTTCAAGCTCTTTTCAGTAATACCTCTTCCAACATATTGTAGTTTGATCCAAGGTTGAGAGTTGCTAGGGTGTGGGGTTGTTTGTTTGTTTATTTGTTTGTTTTGCAGATCGTTAGTGGCTGTAAGTTCTCTGAAACTTGAAGTTTGGATTCAGGGTCCACTTAGCATTTTCGAGAGTTACTAAGGTGTTTTATAGCATTCTTTGTTTCAGACATTCTCAGGACCTCTAGAGCCTGTCTGCCATGAATGAAAGAGGGTAATAAATAGAAAATGAAATACATACTGAAGCAAGCCAAAACTTGCTTCAAATAAAATCTGAACTAGATGGTCCAGTATATAAAGGAAACATACTTGTTAAAGCACAGGGATGTGGCATCACAGTGGTCTCCCATTTCTTTCCCCTCTTCAACTCAGAGTGACATTTAGGAGATGTAGAGGAAGAGGCTCAGTCATAGCAAGAGTAGGTAGACCTGTGTTCTGATTCTGGTGCTGCCACTAACTGTATGGTCTTGCTTAGTCATTTAACAGATTTGTGTTCCTTTTAGGGTTATTATAAGGACTAGAGATTTTGCTTTTTATATCGCTTTTTAACTTATGTAAAAAAAAAAACAGTTTGTTGCATTGGCATGTGTCTATTTCTGTATTCTCTCTCCTATTCATTGAACCATGTATCTATCCTTCCACCAATACCACACTGTCTTACTTATAGCTTTACAGTAGGTCTTAATATCCTCTAACTATATTCTGCTTTCTCAAAATTGTTTTACTTATTCTGGTTCCTTTGCCTTTACCTTTTGTTCATACATTTTAGAATAAGCTTGTCCATGTTGACAAAAAAATTCTGTTGGAAGTTGACCTTTTATTATGTTGAGTCTTCCAATCTATGAATGCGATATGTCTCTCCATTGATTTAGGTCTTGTTTGGTTGTATCATACAGATCCTCTATTAAAATATTTATAATCAAATATTTCATGTTTTGGAAGCATTGTGTACGGCATTGTGTTGTTTTTTTTTTAAATTTTTCTTTTTTTACTTTTGTCTGTGTTGGGTCTTCGTTTCTGTGCGAGGGCTTTCTCTAGTTGTGGCGAGTGAGGGCCACTCTTCATCGTGGTGCGCAGGCCTCTCACTGTCACGGCCTCTCTTGTTGCAGAGCACAGGCTCCAGACGCACAGGCTCAGTAGTTGTGGCTCACGGGCCTAGTCGCTCCACGGCATGTGGGATCTTCCCAGACCAGGGCTCGGACCCGTGTCCCCTGCATTGGCAGGCAGATTCTCAACCACTGCGCCACCAGGGAAGCCCCGGCATTGTGTTTTTAGTTTTGGTTTCCAGTTGTTCATTGTTAATATTTGGAAATATGACTAATGTTTTTGTGTTGATCTTGTATCCTGAGACTTTGTTAAAGTAATTGCCACTTATTAATTGCTTCTTAGAGATTTCTTGGGATTTTCTATGCAGACAGTCATGCTATCCATGAGTATGGACAGTACTATTTCTTCCTTTCTAATCTGTGTGTCTTTCTTTCTTTTTCTTGCCATGCTGCACTGGCTAGTACCTACAGTACTAAGTTGAAAAGGAGAGATGAAAGAGGACATTCTGGCCTTCTTTTGAATTTAGGAGGAAAACATTCATTCTCTCACCATTAAGTATGATGTTCACTGTCGGTTTTTTGTAGATATTCTTTACTGGGTTGAAGTAGAGCCCTTCTATTCCTGAGAGTTTCTGACATGAATGTGTGTTGAAGTTCATCAAATGTTTTTTCTTCATTAATTGATGTGGCCATGTAGAGCTTCTTCTTCAATCTATTAATATGGCAAATTACGCTGATGATTTTTGAATAGTAAACCAAGCTTGTGTTCCGAGAATAGACTCCAGTTGATCAGAGTGTATTGTTATTTGCTGCCTTCTTCATGTGTTGATTTTATTGTGCAATTTTTTTCCCGTTTCCGTGTGTGAAAGCTTAGATTATTGATCTGAGACCTTCCCTCTTTTCTATTATAAGCATTTAGTGCCATTCGTTTCCCTCTTAATAGTGTTTTATCTGGATCCTTCCACATTTTATGTGTTGTATTTTCATTTTCACTCAGTTCTATTTATCTTAAAAATTTTCCTTGAAATTCCTCTTTAACCATGGATTATTTAGAAGTGTGCATCTTAATTTCCAAATGTTTGGAGGCATTCTACTTCTCGTTCTCATTTTTATACAATTTAAAGCTTAGGCTGTGGACACAGTGGAATAAAATGCGATTATGTTTAAAAAAAAAAAAGAGTAATATTCATATAGAAAAGAGCACACATCACAATTGTTTGACTCAAAAATGTTTCATGGGGACTTCCCTGGTGGCGCAGTGGTTAAGAATCCACCTGCCAATGCAGGGGACACGGGTTCGAGCCCTGGTCCGGGAAGATCCCACATGTCACAGAGCAACAAATCCCCTGAGCCACAACTCCTGAGCCTGTGCTCTAGAGCCCGGGAGCCACAACTACTGAGCCTGCGTGCTGCGACTACTGAAGCCCTGGTGCCCTAGAGCCCATGCTCCGCAACAAGAGAAGCCACTGCAATGAGAAGCCCACGCACCACAACAAAGAGTAGCCCCCGCTCGCCGCAACTAGAGGAAGCCCGTGCGCAGCAACAAAGACCCAATGCAGCCAAAAATAAATAAAAAATAAATTCGAAAAAAAAAAAAAAGAATAGGAGTAGGACCCAGTATTTAAAAAAAACAACAACCTTTCATAGAGTGAATATATCTGAGCAATGAATGCTCAGATCAAGAAACAGATCCTTACTGGAAACCCCAGGATACCCTTACTGGAAACCTCAGGATACCCCTACTGCTCTCCTACAGCCACTACCCAGTGCGGGTTACCAGTATCTGGACTTCTAATACCTAAGATTAGGGTTTGTTTTTTTTTTCAGCTGTGCCACACGGCTTGTGGGATCTTAGTCCCCCAACCAGGGACTGAATCTGGGCCCTCAGCAGTGAAAGCTGCTTTTTAACATTTTTTTCCTTTTTTTTAAGATTAGTTTTGTCTGAACCTCATATCAAGGATATCACATAGTATGTATGCTTTGTGTCTGGGTTCTTTCACTCAACATTGTTTGCAAGATTCATACATGTTGTGTGCAGTTGTTACTTTTTCCATTGCGTGAATAATTTACTATCTATTTACCTCTCTTACTGTTTTGTTTTTTTTTTTTTAGACTGAAGTATAGTTGATTTACAGTGTTGTGTTAGTTTCTGGTGTACAGCAAAGTGATTCAGCCATGTGTATATATATGTACATATATATGTACTTTTTCATATTCTTTTCCACTATGGCTTATTACAAGATACTGAATATAGTTCCCTGTGCTATACAGTAGGACCTTGTTGTCGCCTGTCTTACTGTTGATGGGAATTTGGGCAGGTTCCTGTTTTCAGCCATTACGACAAGCACTGCTATGAACACTCTTGTATACATTTGGTGAACATGTGTACGCGCTTCTGTTGGGTGCACACCTGGGAGTTGAATGGCTCTCTCGTGTGCTCAGTGTTAGTAGAGAGTGACAAATGCTTTCCCGAGCGGTTGTACCAATTCTCACTCCTACCAGCAGTGTAGGAGAGTTCCAGTTGCGCCACATCTTCACCAACACTTGATGTTCTTTAAGGAAACATTTTTTATTGTGATGAAGTATCCATGACATACTGGTTTAACCATGTTTCAAGTGTACAATTCAATGGCATTAAGCATATTCACATTGTGCAACCATCATCACCATCCATCTCTAGAACTTTTTCATCATCCCAAACTGGAATTCTGTACCCACTAAACATTAACTGTCCACCGACACCCCCAGTCCCCAGCCCCTGGTAACCACTATATAGTACTTTTTAAAAAATCGTGGTTAAAAAAAAAATAACATAAAATTTACCATCTTAACCATTTTTAAGTGTACGGTACAATAGTGTTAATTATATGCACATTGTTGGCCATCAGTTCTCTAGAATGTTTTCATCTTGCAAAAATGAAACTCTACACCTATTGAATAGCAACTGCCTAACTCCCCTTCTCTGAGTCTCCCCCAGGGCCCCTCTACCTTCTGTTTCAGAGTTAGATTTCTTTAAATACTTCCTATAGCTGGAATCATGCAGCATTTGTCATTCTGTAACTGGTTTATTTCACTTAGCGTAATATCCTCAACACTTGATTTCCTTGATATTATTTTTATTATCTTAGCCAATGTAACTATGCAGTTGGCACCATTGTGATTTTAATTTTTATTTCCTTGACAGCTACAGAAGTTGAATACTTTTCTGTATGCTTATTGGCCATTTGACTATCTTGTCTTTCTATTCGGTTGTCTGCCTTTTTCTAATTGATTTGTGGGAGCTCTTTACATATCCCTTTAAATTTTTTTTCAAATTTATTTATTTATTTATTTTAAAATTTATATATATATATATATATATTATTATTTTAATTTATTTATTTTTGGCTGCGTTGTGTCTTTGTTGCTGCATGCGGGCTTTCTCTAGTTGCGGTGAGCAGGGGACTACTCTTCATTGTGGTGCGCGGGCTTCTCATTGCGGTGGCTTCTCTTGTTGCGGAGCATGGGCTCTAGGCATGCGGGCTTCAGTAGTTGTGGCACGTGGGCTCAGTAGTTGTGGCTCGCGGGCTCTAGAGCACAGGCTCGAGCCTGTTGTGGCACATGGGCTTAGTTGCTCTGCGGCATGTGGGATCTTCCCGGACCAGGGCTTGAACCCGTGTCCCCTGCATTGGCAGGCGGATTCTTAACCACTGTGCCACCAGGGAAGCCCTCAAATTTATTTTTAAATTATTTATTATTTAAAAAAATATATTCATTGTATATTCTGGGTGTCCTTTGTTAGATACATGTATTGGGAAATATCTTCTCCATCCAGAGAGGTAAATTTAGATTTACTTTAAAAAAATAATACATGTTTTATCTCCTCCCTCCCAGAAAAACAAACAAACAAAAAATAATTCATGTTCTTAAAAATAGTCAGGCAAAATAGAAACGTGTGGTAGAGCCAAAAGCTGACATCTCCCTCCATCCTGAGGTAAACTTAACACATAACAATGTAGTTAACAACTCCCAAAGTGCATTTTTCCCACTTAACAATATACCTAATGGATATTATCCCCATTTTACAGAGAAGGAAACTGAAGCACAGAGAGGTAAAGTGACTTGCCTGATATAACACCCTTAGGGTTACCAGGGTCTGGATTTGAACCTAAGACTCTCTGTGATCTTTAGCCACTCCAAGGAGCTTCACATTCTCATTTATAAGCTCTGGCTCAGAGGGCAGTCAAGTCTTCAAGAATCGGTGCCTGGCACACATTTTCTTCAGAGATGCATTTTCTGGGCTCCAGCCTGGTTCTGGGGTTGGGGGCGGGGGCATTATTTCTGGATCTTGATCTCTGAGTACTCAGTGGTGTCCTGGTCTTGAAAGTTGTGGGTCCTCAGCCTGTGGAAATTGAGGGTGGCATAATGGAGCTCCTGCTCCTTCCCTGAGGTGGAGGTGGCCGGAGCTGGGGTCTGGTAGTCTGAGGGGCTGTCTGAACAGGATTCATTGAGGTGACCCTGAGTGGGACGAGAGAAGAGCTTCAGAGCTGGCTGTTGAGGTCTGGAGAAGGGAACCTGGGGCTTGAGGGGGGCAATTATTCTCTTATCCATTTCACACCCATTTCCTGAGGATTCACTCATTCATTCACTCACTCATTCATTCATTCATTCCTTTAATCATAGTGGTCTGTTCTTCTTGTTACTCACCCCACTGAATCCTTACAACTTCCCTCCATGGATGATATAAATATTATCCTCATTTTACAATTAGGAAAACAGACTGAGTGAGCAAGGTGAAGTGATTCTTCCACAGACAAGATCCCTGACCTCGGACAGTCTATGAGGACAAGGAGACTGTATGAAATTGTTGCACACTCAAAACTTATCGAATTGCAAAATGTGATTTGATGGACAGAAGCAGGGTGCTGTGGGTGAGAGTCACAGAGGTCTGCAGGAGACCTGCACTACCCTCCAGGGGCTCACAGTGTGGTGGGGACAGGCCTGTGATTATTACAGGGATGCATGATGACAGTCGGTCTGGTATAGGGCAGGGGAATATTTAAATGACATAAATTGGCATGACATAAAAAAAGAATGAAATAAAACAGAAACAGACTCACTGACATAGAGAACAGACTTGTGGTTGCCAAGGAGGGTGGGGTGGGGGAGGGATGGATTGGGAGTTTGGCATTAGCAGATGCAAACTATTATATATAGAATGGATAAACAACAAGGCCCTACTGTATAGCACAGGGAACTATACTCAGTATCCAGTAATAGGGCTTCCCTGGTGGCACAGTGGTTAAGAATCCGCCTGCCAATGCAGGGGACATGGGTTTGAGCCCTAGTCCGGGAAGATCTCACATGCCGCGGAGCAACTAAGCCCGTGTGCCACAACTACTGAGCCCACGTGCCACAACTACTGAAGCCTGTGCGCCTAGAGCCCATGCTTTGCAACAAGAGAAGCTACTGCAACACGAAGCCCGTGCACCGCAACGAAGAGTAGCCCCCGCTTGCCACAACTAGAGAAAGCCCACATGCAGCAACGAAGACCCAACGCAGCCAAAAATAAATAAATAAGTTCATTAATTAAAAAAAAATCCAGTGATAAACCATAATGGAAAGGAATATGAAAAAGAATGTATATATATATATATATATATATATATATATAAAACTGAATCACTTTGCTGTACAGCAGAAATTAACACAACATTGTAAATCAGCTATACTTCAATAAAATAAATTTTTCAAAAAAGAATGAAATAATGCCATTTTCAGCAACATGGAGGGACCTAGAGATTATCATACTAAGTGAAGTAAGTCAGACAGAGAAAGACAAATATCATATGATATCGTTTATATGTGGAATCTAAAAGAATGATACAAAAGAACTTATTTACAAAACAGAAACAGACTCACAGACAGAAAACAAACTTATGGTTACAGGGGAGGCAGGGAGGGATAAATCAGGAGTTTGGGATTAGCAGATACACACTATTACATATAAAACAGATAAACAACAGGGTCCTACTGTATAGCACTGGGAACTATGTATAATATCTTTTAATAAACTATAATGGAAAATAATCTGAAAAAGAATACACATATAGGAATCACTTTGCTGTATACCAGAAACTAACACAATATTGTAATCAACTCTAGTTCAATAAAAAAATAATAATAAAAAAATTAATTGGGGCAAGAAAGATGACTGAGGGCTTGACCAGTGCAAATGGGATCAGGACAGAGGAAATCTCAAATGCAAACGCACAAAGTCACAAAGAGCGAGCCCTGCCTGGAGATATAAGGATCCTGGAACCACTTACAATATGGGGCAGGGGCGAGGGGATTTGCACACCAACAAGCATGTCTGCAGCACCAGCTGGGTGTCCTACAATTCAGCGCAATTCTGACACTGTTAAGGGCTCAGTCCCATAAGCCTGCCCCACCCTCAACCTCACATGCCAATCACAAGCCCCAGATTCTCACCCGTGCTTCTGACCAGACAGCTGTCAATCAGAGATTCCCACAACCCCTCTCCTCAGATTCCATTAATTTGCTAGAGCAGCTCCCAGAACTCAGAGAAATATTTCACTTATTAAATTAGCTGTTTTTTTTTTTTTAAATTAAAGGATATAACTCAGGAACAGCCAGATGGAAGAGATGTGTAGGGCAAGGTATAGGGAAAGGGTGCAGAGTTTCCATGTCCTCTCCGATTGCTTCATCCTCTTCAAATCTCCACTTGTTCACCAACCTGGAAGCTCTCTGAGCCCCATACTTTGGGGGGTTTTATGGAGGCTTCATTTCATAGTCATGATTGACTGAATCATTGGCCCTTGGGGATTGAACTCATCCTCCAGCCCCTTTCCCATCCCTGGAGGTCAGGGCGTGGGACTGAAAGTTCCAATCCCCCAATTGCATGGTTGGTTCTCCCAGCAACCAGCCCCCATCCTTAGGTGCTTCCCAAAAGTCACCCCATGAATCTAACAAGAGATACCTTTATCACTCCCATCACAGGAAAGTTCAAGGGTTCTAGGAGCTCTGTGCCAGGAATAGGGGATAAAGACCAAATATATATTTCTTATTATAAATCATAATATCATAGAATATAATAAGCTCATTTTGTGGGGAGGGACAGGATGCCGGCTGGAGAACTTGGCAGGGGACAGATCACAGAACACCAGACTGAAGAATTTGGTCTTGATTCCCTAGGCCTGCACTGTCCAGCACAGGAGCCCCCAGCCACACGTGGCTCTTGAGCCCATGAAATGTGGTGAGTCAGAACAAAGATGTGCTGTGAGTACAAAATGCATACTGGAGTTCAAAGTCGAGAAAGAAAGAAAGAGAAAGAAGAAAGAAAGAAAGAAAGGAAAGAAAGAAAGAAAGAAAGAAAGAAAGAAAGAAAGAAAGAAAGAAAGAAAGAAAGGAAGGAAGGGAGGAAGGGAGGAAGGGAGAAAGAAAGGAGGAAAGAAAGAAAGAAGGAAAGAAAGAGAAAGAAAGGAAGGGAGGAAGGGAGGAAGGGAGAAAGAAAGGAGGAAAGAAGGGAGGAAAGAAGGAAAAAAAGAGGGACTTCCCTGGTGGCGCAATGGTTAAGAATCCGCCTGCCAATGCAGGGGACATGGGATTCGAGCCCTGGTCCCTGGAGGATCCCACATGCCACGGAGCAACTAAGCCCGTGAGCCACAACTACTGAGCCTGCACTCTAGAGCCCAAGAGCCACAACTACTGAGCCTGTGAGCCACAACTACTGAAGCTCTTGCACCTAGAGCCTGTGCTCTGAAACAAAAGTCACCACAATGAGAAGCCCATGCACCACAACGAAGAGTAGCCCCCACTCGCTGCAACTAGAGAAAGCCTGCCTGCAGCAACAAAGACCCACGCAGCCAAAAATAAATAAATTTAAAAAAAGAAAGAAAGAAAGAAAGGGGGAGGGGGAGGGAGGGAGGGAGGAAGGAAGGAAGAAAGAAAAAGAAAGAAAGAAAAAAGAGGAAGGAAGGGAGAAAGAGAGAGAGAAAGAAAGAAAGAAAGAAAGAAAAAGAAAGAAAGAGAGAAAGAAAGAAAGAAAGAAAAAGAAAGAAAGAAAGAGAAATCTCAATAATTTGTATGTTTATATTGACTGTTGATGACATGATGTTTGAAATAATACTTTGGCTACGTTGGGTTAAATAAAATATTATATTAAAATTGATCTCATGTTCCTTTCTACTTTTTTAACGTGGCTAAGTTTTAAGTTATATACATGGCTCGCATCATATTTCTGTTGGATCTAGACAGTGGAGAGCAAGCACAGGGTGACCGAAGGACAGCTGTTATGGGAATTTCTTGCCGAGAGCTTGTTCGGGGAGAGAGATGAAGCCAGTGACCCAGCAGAGAGAATGTGAGGGCTCAGCAGGGAAGGGGCCAAATGGAGATGAGCTTTGCTAAAAGGAAGATGGACAAGACTTGGGCAATTCTTGGCTCTGGGAAGTGATGGAGCGGAAAGAGGAGAGGGTGATTTGAGTGCAACAGGAAATTCAGGAGGAAGAACAAATTTGGAGCTGGGGAGGAGGAACTCATTTTTTGAGGTGCTGAGTAAGCTGCTATGGCCCCTGTTGGGGGAGAGGTGTCCAGTGGAGACACCGGATGGAAAGTTGCCCACATCACTCACCAGAGAGATGGAACTCAACGCTGGACGGACGCCATCTCTGCTTGATGCCTTCTCCGCTGACTTCTTCCTGTAGATCTTCACTCTGAAGAGAGAGACCAGGGCCTTTCAGCTTGGTGGGCTCACTGCATGGAGCCGAGAAGGACTGACTGAGTGCAGGCTGGCGTCCAGCTGCAGAGACCATGACCAGAACACCTGTTCCCTCCTCCAGGATGGCTGGCACCAGAGTCCACACTTGGCCCAGATGTCAGGAGGCTACATTCCTGATGCCGATTCAACTAACTGCCCTCCTTCCTGGCTTCATCACTCTACCAGGGCCCTCAGCTCTGAGCTTTGAGTTCTGAAAAATTCTTTGAGTCTCCCCCTCCTTCGCCCCCTGCCCCCCGTACCACCACCTCGGGAAGTCTTGTCCCAAACTGGGGCCACCACTCACACGAAGAAGATGAGGCAGAGGCAGACAGCTAGCAGGGCTGTGACGCCAGATCCCCCGACGGCCCCCAAAACCACACCGGTCCTGGGTGCTGGCCTCCCTGCAGATAAGACACTTGGGGTGACCTCCAGTGTCCCTAAGCAGGCACCTAAGTGACCAGCCTTCTCAAATCCATGACCCACAAGTGTGCCCACTTCTATCCAGGACTCTGTCCTTTGTCCCCCATCCTTCTATATGATTGTAGCCTCCTGTGTCCCCAGCCCCCACCCCAGCCAACCGACAGAGGACCCTGAACTCTAGTTCCCCTTTTGCCCTGCATCAGGCTCATTTCTCTCCCTCTCAGTATCTTCTAGCACGCAGACTCGTGTGTCCCCTTTCCCCGGACACGGCCCTTCACAGCTCCCAGACCTGGAAGCAGCAGGACAGTGGCGCTCTGTTTCCCGTGGCCGTTCAGGGCCTCGCAGCTGAGTCTGAGGCCAGAGCTGAGCCCCTCGCTGAGGCTCAGGGAGCTGTTGGCCCAGGGCCCAGCCGAGCTGGAGGTGACCTTGAAGGAGGCGTTGCTGAAATTCCCCTCCAGCAGCCCCTCCCCCAGCCGCCAGCGCAGGGAGGGGACCGGCTGGGCTCGGGAGGAGCAGCTGCAATGCAGACCTTCATCCTCCGGGGAGCAGGAGGGTCCCAGCAGCTGCGGGGGGTCTGTGGGGAGAGATGGGAGGGATCAGAGGAGACTCTCCTCTCCCTAGAACCCAGGCGTCCTTCCCTCAGGTGTTTTCCAACTCACTTTTCACAACGAGGCTCAGAGATGCTTCCTGGGAGCCCAGCGGATGCTGAGCTCGGCAGACATATTTCCCATGGTCCCCCAGTTCCACCCGGGGCAGCTCCAGGACCCCAGGGGTCGAGGAATTTGAGGGGCTC
Source organism: Balaenoptera musculus (assembly GCF_009873245.2). Lineage (NCBI taxonomy): Eukaryota > Metazoa > Chordata > Mammalia > Artiodactyla > Balaenopteridae > Balaenoptera > Balaenoptera musculus. The sequence continues at coordinate 6,388,509 of NC_045803.1, forward strand.
AGGGTCAGGTTCCCCCGGGTCCAGCTCATCGTGGCCGGAGGGTTGCTGTCGGTGACACAGTCCAGGCGTAGGAACTGGCCCTCCTGGACTGGGAGAGATAGGCTTTTGCCCAGAGTTTCAGGTCCTGGCAAGACAGAGAGAGAAAGCTAGCTTCAGTCTGCCTGTCTGTCTCTCTGTCTCTTCCATTGCCTAATGGCTCATGTCTTCCTGTTTTGTAGCATTTGTCAATTTCCTCTGTGTAAAAACTCCCGTCTTGGCCAATTTCAAGCATCTAATTTGAAACCACTGAACCCAGAAGTGGGAAAAGACGGACACAAGTGCACAACTGGCTCTTGCCAACCAGTAAGAGCTAATCCCAGTACATCACTGAATGCAACTTTAAAAAAAACGGCGGGAGTTCCCTGGCGGTCCAGTGGTTAGGATTCTGTGCTTCCGCTGCAGGGGGCACTGGCTTGATCCCTGGTTGGGGAACTAAGATCCCACAAGCCATGCGGTGCGGCCAAGAAAAAGGGCATGTTTTTGCCTAGCAAAATCACCATACACTAAGTCAAAAGCCCACGATTAGGCTGGAAATAAATCCTTTCAACGAATACGCAGATGATTGCGTTAATATGCAAAGAGTTTCTTCAAATCATCAAGAAAAAGACCACAAAGAAATACGCATGGTTTTTAAACACAATGAAAGATACTCAACCTATTCACAAAATGATAATGCAAGTTAACATGATAGTGTATTCACTTATGGTATCAGCAAGGATGAAAATGTTTAGCAGGGAAATAGACACATAGCAGGGGGTAGTGTAAACAGAACAACTTCCATGTAGCTCGATTTGGCAATATCTGTAGAAATTACAAACATACCCTTTGATCCAGGACTTTCTTCTCACTCAAAAGTTATCTTCCAGACCCACACTTTTGTCTTGTCTTTGCAAAGGATTGGAAACACCATAGTTTTCCACTAACAGGAGACCTATTAAGTACTTTATCATATAATATACTTCTAATTGGAAAACCATGGGGTCATCATTAAGAATGAAGAAGGTTTCCTATGTACAGATACAGGAAAATCTCCAAGATATACCAAGTTTGAGAAAAAGGTGAGTTTAGTTTGCAGAAATGTACCAACGTCACTTCCTTAGTTGTGACAAATATGCCATGTTGATGGAGGATATTAATGATGAGGTGAGAGATTTGTGGAAAGTCTCTGTACCATGTGAGTCTAAAATTACTCCACATGAAAAGTTTATTAAAAAATAATAATAGAGATGCAAAGCATGTGGGTAGTATGGTCTGCATATATGTGTGTGTTTTAAAATGTATATGTGTAGGTTATATTCGAAAAGATAACCAAGAGGGGAGATACACAAGTGCCGAATACTGTTTTATTCTTATTAAATTTTGCTAGGGACTGAACTATGTTCCCCTCAAATTCATATGTCAAAGCCCTAACCTCCAGTATGATGGTGTTTGGAGGTATTTGGATGGGTCTTTGAGAAGTTATTAGGGTTGTATGAGATCATGAGATTGAGACTTTCACGATGACTTTAGTGGTCTTATAAGAGATACCAGAGAACGTAGACAAAAAGCAGCCATGTACAAGCCAGGAAGCGAGCCTTCACCAGGAACCCAATCAGCCAGCACTTTGACCTTAGACTTCCCAGCCTCCAGAACTGTGAGAAATAAATTCCTATTTTTTAAGCCACCTCATCTCTGGTATTTTATTATGGCAGCCTGAGCTGACTAACACACACTGTATGCTTATTATTTTATTTAATTTATTTATTTTAAACTACGTTTTATTTCTTGTTTTATTTATTTATTTATTTTGGCTGTGCCGTGCGGCATGCAGGATCTTAGTTCCCTGACCAGGGATCGAACCTGCGCCCCCTGCATTGGGAGCGTGGAGCCTTAACCACTGGACCGCCAGGGAAGTCCCGTATGCTTGCTATTTTAAACAATAACATTAAAATGAGGGAAGGAAACTGAAGGAGTAGGTGGGGTCTAGATCCTAAGGAGAACGGGGGCAGGATGTGGGAGAAGGATGTAGTCCTGGCAGTGGGGACAGCCACATCCAACAGACAAGGAAGAGGCCACGCGATACCCCATGAGAGCAGGGTCAGCGAAAGGGGGAGGCCAGTTTGTAAGCTGATGAGCCAGTGGGGGGTTTCCCACCTCTGCTGTCCCCACCCCAGGCCTGAGCCTCTCTGCCATCGGAGTTCTGAAGCCCAGCTCTGCTCCGAAGGGCAGAGACACTTCCACTTCCACCACACCCCTGGAGAAGGGAGGTTTCGACCTACCTGTGCCTTCTTTCCGGAACACCCTGATGGTCGGCTTCTGGGGTGCATCTGGACAGACAGACATAACTGTCCATTTTCCGGTGGCAGGAAGGTAGGCATTGGCCCTTTTCCCCCAGAAACATTAGAAATAGGAAGAGGGCGGAGTAGTGTCCTCTTTCCTTCCTCCCCAGTTCCAGCTCGCAGGGCTCAGTACCCAGTAGCCCAGGCCCTACCTCCCCGCCCCGACGCCCTCCGCCCTCAGGGACCCGGCGTCCTGGCCCCGCGCTCACAGGACACGTTGAGCCTGACGGTCCTCTCGGTGCTCACGCCAGCTCCGGGGAAGGTCACTCGACAGGTGAGGTTGGTGCCATGGTCCTGGGGCCTCAGGGCGAGGGTGAGCACTGAGGAATGGGGACTCTTGGGGTGCAGGGAAGTGAGGGCAGCCCCGATCCAGGAGAAGGTGTGGGGTGTCCCCCTCTCACAGGCCCAGGGCACTGCACAGGTGATGTTCCTGGGGCGGCCGGATTCCAGGGTCCCCTGGACGCGGATGTCGGGTGTCTGTGTCAGAGCTGAAGAGGAGAGAGAAAAGGACCCAGGCCCTGGAGGGGGGACCCCGAGTGTGCCCCTCAGAGCGGTCTCTGCCCCAGGCCAGCCACAGCGTCCTGTCCTCCTAGGTCCCCTTGGGTCCCTCCCAGGATGAGAAGACAGGGGGTCCCCTCCCAGCCCTGCCCTGGGGGCCCTCAGGGCCCGTGCGTCTGTGTGTCCTCTCCTTGACACCATCCTCACCTGCTACATTCAGGAAGATCATGTTCTCTTTGTAACTATATTTCACAACAGGCCCTCTCTCCACCCTAAAGAAGTATGTGCCCGTGTCTCCCCTCTGTGCATCTCTGATGTCCAGGGAGCAGTTGTAGGCCCGGGGGTCTCCAAGGAGGTGGAATCGGCCCTGGGACTCCGTCAGCACCTCACGATCTGGGTTGTTTGTGGCCACTGGAGGATCCTGGTAGATACTGGCACCTTCCCGGAACCAGTAGCCGTGAGCTGGGACAGAGTAGTCCCAGTAGCTCCGGGGATAGTAGAAGGAGCAGGGCACGCGGACACACAGGCCCTCCTGCACCGTCACGGACTCCTGCACTTGCAGCCAGTAGTTGCTCGAACCCTGAGCCAGGGACCCTGCGGGGGAACGAGGGTCAGCCGCAGCCCCTGCCCCGCCCAGCCCTCTCCCCGCCGCCCACCCACCTGCCCACAGCAGGGACAGCAGCAGCGGCGGTGGTGGTAATAGCAGCATCTTTGGGGGTAAGAGTGATGGGGCCTTTGTGTCACAGGATTGAGAGGAAGCCCCAACAGGAAGTCCAGAGCTGAGGTCGGAAGGTAACCGACCACAAGAGAGGAACTCAGCACCCAAATGCTCCCGGAGCTGCATGGACCTTGGAGAGTAACCACTTCTACTTTCCATATGAGGCCCCGGTGAGGGTCACAAGCAGCGAGTACAGCCCAAAGGTGTCTCCCGGGTCCCGGTCCACAGCCTGTCCCTCCCACACCTCTGTCCGCAGGAAATCGAGCCGGTCAGTCCCCGTCGGGTGTGAGATGCAGGAAGGGCAGCCGGCGAAGCTTCATGCATGAGAGGCTGGGACGGGTCCTGCCGGGCTGAAAGAGGTGGTGATTAGTTACAGAAATTGTAACAGGGAAGAGCCAAATAGGACTACATGTTGGATCTGTTTCTTTTCCTTTAACCTTTGCTTTCCGCTGCTTTTGTTCACTAAAAGGATACTATCTATACATAATGCCTTGCCTCCGGGAACCCTGCCCCTCTGCCTGAATGTTAAACCAAAGTGCCTTCGTTCAGGGAAACATCCGGACCCCATTCCACCTGTGGATGGATACAAGAAAGAAGAAATTAACACACCCCCTCCCGGAGGCTGGCCATTCCAGGTGATACTTGCAAACCTTATGGCCTTTCCACTTTACTTCCTCATCTCCTCGCCCTCTCTGTGCTGTAAAAGAAACTGGCATCCAAACCCCAATAAAACGGTTTTTCAGAGACACTAGTCTGCCATCTTCTAGGTCTGCCAGCTTTCCGAATAAAGTTGTTATTCCTTCCCTCCACGCCTCGTCTCCGATTCATTGGCCTGTTGTGAGGAGAGCCGAGCGAGCTCGGACTTGGTGACAAAATGAACGTGACACAGGAGCACCTCTCCTCTCAGGGGAGGGGGGCACAAGGCAAGAAGGCGACAGACTTTGTCTCCATCCTTGAGAACTTCTCAGACGCCCCAGCTCCTGCTGATACAGTGTGAGATAGGGGCAGCCCAGATAGAAGCTTGGAGGAGACCCCATCACTCTATGCAGCTAGAAGGCGAGTTCCCGGGTATAAATGGACAGAGAGGGTGGGACCAGGGTCCAGGAGGGTGGTCACGAGGACATGATCCTACAGGTGGTCCTGAGGCTTCCTGGCCTGCTCACAGCCCCCTGCCCCAGGCCTCCCTCCCTGGTGTTGACTGCACACGCCAGGCTTGGGAGCCAAATGACAGCCCAGCGTGACACTGGGGAGATGCCGCTTTTTGGAGGTAGGTGGGCCCTGCCCTTCTCCCTTCCAAGCCTCAGTTTCCTCATCTGTCACATGGAAGGATCACAATGTGCAACCCTCGTCTGTGGGAGAATCTGATACAAGGACAGAGGTGGGCGTTTTCTACAGACTCTTCTGTGACTGTCTTGCAGCTCAGGTGTCTGGCCCTGCCCATTCCTCAGGGGTCATTCTGAGTCCCACCCTCAGCGAGAAGCTCCTGGTGGTCAGCGCCTCCCTGGGGCTTCCTCCTCTGAGGCCTTTAATGAGGGGGTCAGGGGCACAGGCTCTGCAGTAGACGGCTCTAGGCTTGAGCTTGGTTCCCTAATGCTTGCTGTGCCACCTTGGGAAGGGGCTTAACCACTCTGTACAGAGGTGTGCCTGTGCTCACGTGGTGTTGGAAGCTGAATTGTGTCACCCGCCAAATTCATATGTGCATGTCCTAACCCCCAGTACCTCTAAATGTGATTGCATTTGGAGACAAGGCCTTTAAAGAGGTAATTAATATAAAATCAGGTCATTGGGGTGGGCCTTAATCTAATAGGACTGGTATCCTTGTAAGAAAGAGAGATGGGGACACAGACACACACTGAGGGAAGACCACGTGAAGATACAGGGAGAAGACGGCCATCTACAAGCCAAGGAGAGAGGCCTCAGAAGGATGTATATATATATGTATAACTGAATCACTTAGCTGTACAGCAGTAATTAACACAACATTGTAAAGCAACTATACTTCAATTAAAAATTTTAAAAATTTACAATCATAGGAAGAAGAAGCCAGCCCTGCTGACACTTTGATCTCAGACTTCCAGCCTCCAGATCTGTGAGAAAATGAACTTCTGTTGTTCAAGCCGCCCAGTGGGTGGTACTTCCTTATGGCAGCCCTAGCAAGTGAACCCACGGGGTCACCCCGAAGATTCGATGTGTTCGTACAAGGGGAGTGCTCAGAGCAGCCTAGAGCAGCTCACGATTGACGCGGCCGCACAGCGGCCAGTGGCCAGCCTGCAGGGTGGGGCCGCTCTGAGGGCAGGAGGAGAAAAGGGAACGAAAGAGGTGGTAACCCGAGGACACCTCGGCTTCTCCTCCCGATCTCAGAGTGGCGGCAGTGAGGGGTGGCGTGAAGCGAGATCTTACTTCCCTGCCCGGGAATTGAACCTGGGGAGACTGGATGAAAACCAGGAATCCTAGCCACCACACCCCCGGCTCTTGCCCCCAGTGAAAAATGCATTTCTTACAGAGGCAAAACTGTAAAAACAGGTACAAAGTTTATTATTAGAGACACAGCACAACAACAAGTGAGAGAGCACACAGAGAAACAGTTTGCTTAGTTAAGATAGAAGCAGGGCAGAGACGCACACCCGGAGGGAAAGGGTGTGGGCGTCCCCCCTAATGACCAGGAGCCCCATAAAGAAGCGGTTAAGTCATTCATATACGGCAGTTCTTCCGGGTCTTTGTTTACCTGTGGCCAATTATCTGGTTTCTTTTTCCACACCTGACCTGCCCTAGGACCCTCCCCAACTTGCGTGCGCAACTTCTTTCCAAGATGGAGTCCAGCCCAGAGGCCTATGGGACGGACTTAGCATCACATATTATGGGGTGGTGCCCCCTCCCTTTTGACCCCCAAGGAGCCTTTCTGCGCATATGCAATGTTTCCCTTGCCCCAAGGATGGGAAATGTATGACCTCTTGATCTTTTAACAGGGTTTGTCCCACTCTGTCCCTGCCATAAAAATCTCCAATGTCTGGATAGTTACCCTATTTCTGTTGCTGGTTTTTATATTGAGGTGCAGATCTCGAAAGATAGACAGGAGTCCGGTCATAAATACGTAGTCCTGGAGCCTGTTTGTCTCTTGCTTCAGGAAATGTAAACAGGGGGCCGGGAATGAATGTCCAGCCTGGAGCCCATCTTCTTCTCACCCCAGGAAGTGTGAACAGGAGGCCAGTTGTAAATGTCTAGCCTGGAGCCCATCTATCTCCTGCCTCACTCCGGGCACCGGCTCTGACCTCTACTGGCTCTTACTTCACTCTGGCCACACTTCCGCTCCCCTCCTCAGGCCAGGACGTGCTGAGCAGGCCTCTGTTTGGGGCAGGTCCCTCTACTGGCTGGGCTGGTAGCTGCTCCTGCGTCCTGGGTGCCTGTCTCCCATCTGTTAAGCAGAGTGTCCCGTGGGGTTGGGCTGAGGCGAGGCCAACACTGGAGGAGAACCAGCCAGGGTCAGGAAGGGGGATCGAGACACGATCGCAGTCGGGCGTGGCCTGGGCTGATGCCGCGGGGAGGACGGGGCTGTGGGGGCCCCGAGGAGGGAGAGAGGGCATACCTGGGTGATGGGACAGGTGAGCTCGTTCGTGACAATATGATGATAGCCCTTGACTGTTTCTCAGTCAGGGTTTGGGGAACGGTGGGTCTGAGTGTCCATCCTCGGTTGGGTGTAGGGATGGGATGGCCTGACTCTGCATTGTTCTTAGGGTCCTGGGGTCCTAAACCAACGTGCCGTCTTCTTCCCACTTTCCAGAATTCTCCTTTGGTTGTCCCTTGCACCATTCGCAGGGTTTAGAGTTGTGAAGAGAGGGAGAAGCAGGGAACGATGGGCCAATGTCATCTTGTCTGGATTGGAAGGCTGACCATCGACCTTTAATGTGTTGAGTCACATCACGCAGGCTGACATTATCATAAACGACAGTCTGACTTAACTGTTCTTTCTGGGTGTAGGCGCCGGCTTTGGGCGCCAGGTTTGGGTTTTGCCTTTTCTTACACCACACCAGAATCTTTCATCTGTTCAAGTGTCACTTTAGAAACTGGGGCATCATGCATTATCCCTGCCACGGTTTCGGTGCTGCTGGTATATTTGGGGCTGTTTTTTGCTTCAACTGATTTTCAGTAAAAGTAGAGTGTTAGGCTTTTTTTTTTTTTTAATATTTTAATTAATTAATTTATTTATTTATTTTTGGCTGTGTTGGGTCTTCGTTTCTGTGCGAGGGCTTTCTCTAGTTGCAGCAAGCGGGGGCCACTCTTCATTGCGGTGCGCGGGCCTCTCACTATCGCGGCCTCTCTTGTTGCGGAGCACAGGCTGCAGACGCGCAGGCTCAGTAGTTGTGGCTCACGGGTCCAGTTGCTCCGCGGCATGTGGGATCTTCCCAGACCAGGGCTCGAACCCGTGTCCCCTGCATTGGCAGGCAGACTCTCAACCACTGCGCCACCAGGGAAGCCCGAGTGTTAGGCTTTTTAGGAGGAAGTTTACAAGCTCCTGCTTCCCTCTACCTTCTCAACCCAGACTATAATTTTGAACTCACTTTGAAGGATAAGAAGGTGTTTAGCCAGATGACTTCACGGGGCTGGGTCTTCCTGGAAGGAGAGATGCAGGTGCTCCAAGACAGTGAGGGATGCATCAGAATGGGTTCTTAGAGAATGGCTTGAGGGATGGGTCGTTTGGGATATGGTGATGGAGAAGCAGATTGGGTGAGACTAAGAATAACCTAGAACAGAGGTCAGAAAACTACAACCCCGGGGCTGCCTGTTTTTGTGGATAAAATTTTGTTGGCACACAGCCACATGAATTCATTTGCAAATTGTCTGTGGTTGCTTTTGCACTACAGCTGAATAGTTGCAACAGAGACCATATGGCTTGAAATGCCTAAATAGTTACTATCTGGCCCTTTACCAGAAAGGTCTCCTGACCCCTGACCTAAAATGTCAGGTTGAGAAGCTTGTAAATTATTCTTCTGGGTTGAGGAGGGAGCAGTATTTTGGCCATGGTCAGCTCTAAGATTTAGGAAATTCTCTAAATGTTATTACTTGATTTTGGCTATAGCAGGGCTAGTAGAAGACAGGGAGGATGGAAAGGGAAGATTCAGGAATGGAAAGAGATGGTGCTGGAAGCCAAGTCAAGGAAGGGATCCATGGGAGGGTTTTGAGTAAAGAGTGAGACTGACATGTAGCCGATGTGGTGCTCGGGACAGGACATACCCAGCCTCTGGGTGAAATGTGCAAAGAAACAAAAAAAATGTTGCCTGCCATTCCAGTAAACAAAGGATGTTGCCCGCCATTAAACCATCAACCACTGCAGTCTCCCCCGAAGGTGTGCCCCGAGGGGAATTCAGGACGGAGAAAAACACGATACTGTCCCTACCTTGTTAAGGCGCATATCTAAGGAATAATTTCCAATAAGCTCAGACTCTTGCATCTTCCCATACATAGAAAAGCTCTAAAAGCTCTAAAGCCATTACCTTGAGATGTCTGATTTTTGTGGTTAGACATCTTCTGATGGTCGACTACATGTTTGTCTGTTTGTTTTCAGCAAAAACACCTTTATATCCCGGCTCCTCCCTGACCTCTTTGGAGCAGTTCCTCAGAGCTATCGGAGAGGCTGTGTCCCAGGCTATAGTCCTCAGTAAGATCCCCAAAGAAAACATAACTTGCAACTTTTAGGTTGTGTGTTTTTTTTCAGTTGACAAAGGTCACAATGTATTAAGACTTGTGTTGCATATTTCGTACTTTTCGTTTAATCCTCACAACAACGTTGTGATGCTGGTCTTCTCACATCCATTTCACCAAAGCAGAAAACCAAGACATGGAGGGGTAAGGTGTCTCGCATGATATCATACTCTTACTAAATGAAAAAGCGTGGATTTGATGCCAGCTCTCTCTGAATGCAAAGCCTAAGAGAGTTCCAACATAGCAGGAAACTCACTAACAGTAGTTCGTAAACCCATCACCTATGGGGAGGTTAAGTCTCTAAGGATTAGCCTGTGGGTCCCCCTTCCTGTAGAGGACATGGACGTTCTGGCTGAGGCTGACGCTGCATTCGGTTCCTCACTTGGTCCTGATCTCCGCGTATTCTGAGTGGGTGCTCTCCTGAAGATGCACCCCATGAAAGGTGAGGGAGGCGTAATGCAGCTCCTGCTCCATCCCCAAGGTGGGGGTGGCCCCTGCCGAGCTTGTGGGGTCAGGAGGATCCTCTAACTTGGACTCCTGCTGGTGATGCTGTATGGAGAGCAAAGAAAGGGGTCAGATCAAGGTAGTTTCGGGGGGAGAAGGGAGAGAGGGTCCAGGAAGTGAATTTGACTCTGGGACAGAGCATTTATTCATTCTTCCATTCCGTTACCAAATGTTTCTTAAGGTTCCATTTATTCAGTCATCCAACAAATATAATGCTATAGATTGTTTTCCAGTTCTACTGAACACTCACACAGACCTATGTAGAAAATATTACTATGTTACAGGGAGAGAAACTAAGCGTCAGAGAGGGTAGGTTCTTCCCAGGGACACACATCTACTGATCACAAACTCAACTCCTGGCCCTCTGAGGTTTCCTGTGTGCCCAACGTTGGATACACAGGAGTGTGTTTATGGAAAAACTCACTTCTCCTGTGTGTCTCTCCTTTACTCTCGCACTATTATCACACTCACAACACTTCTGACACCAGATGTGTGGGTTCTTTTTACCCCCACACCAAGGAATTCTCCCACACCCGCTGGGTGTCCAACAATGTAACTCAATTCTGATCCTATCTGCCTGGAGATAGTGTCAGATCCCACAGGTTAAGGGCTCAGTCCCATGAGACTGCCTCCCCCCCCTACTTCAGATGTCAATCACAAGTCCAGGTTGTCACCTGTGCTTCTGACCAACTGGCTATAAATCAGAGGTTCCTATGACCTCCTCCTCAGGTTTGATTAACTTGCTAGAGTGGCTCACAAAACTCAGGAAAACCGTTTAGTTACTAGATTACTAGTTTACTATAAAAGGATAGAGCTTAGGAAGGCATGAAAAGTCCGATGAAGAAATACACAGGGCAAGGTATGTGGGAAGGCGTGCAGCGTTTCCATCCCCTCTCAAGACACATCACTCTCCCAGCACCTTCGCTTGTTCACCAGCCAGAAGCTCCCTGTACCCCATACTACCGGGATTTTTAGGGAGGCTTCATCATGATTAAGTGATGCATCTCTCCAATGCATCAGGCTTGTCCCAACCTCTGAGCCCAGCCCTTGTAGCTCCCTCTGTCTAGAGCCCTTCAACGACTCTCTTTCGGGGGCTCACACTGTGTTCCTTCCCTTCCTGCAGGTGTTTTCTCAAAGACTCCCACGCCCAGGACTGTCCCTCCCATTCTCCCATTGCATTTCCCTCCATAGCTCTTATTTCCTGTGTATTTTCACTACTTTCCTGTTCATTGCTTTCACCACAACCGCCCCACTCCCCTCTCAATAAATGTAAGCCCTTGACAGCAAGGGACATTTTCCACTTGCAACATATGTCTCTGTAAAAATACAGATATTACCCAAGTGCCCAGAACAATCGACAAGTGGGAGATAGTTGCTGAAGGAATAAGTGAATGCATGGCTGATGGATTTGCTCAAAAGCCTCAGTGATGGCCACATTAGTCATAGCTCAAGAAATAAATGAAAGTCAGGGTTCAGAGGATGAGCAGGAGTAGGGCTGGCTGATACGGACACGGGAGGAGAAGGGGACAGATGGGCAATGATCCTGAGATGCAAAAAGCTTACTTTGCTTGAGCAAGCCTGTTTGGAAGAAGTGCAGCATTAAAGCTGACGCTGGTTTTCCTGCCCTAAATGTCAATCAAGTTGTTTGGCAGTGTGGAGAAACAGTGCATTTCAGACTTGGGCAGGATGGGACAACGGTCTTTGATGCAGGTAATGCAGATGCAGGTAATGCAGATGTTTGGAGGAAGGTGAGGAGGCTTCAGCAGGATATGAACTAAGTGGGGAGCTCAGCTCAAAGGGAAGGTTTGTATCAAGCTGTATTTAGAAGAAACACAGACATGCTTTGCAGTGTATCAGTGCAGAAAGAGGTGATGGGGGAAAGGGATAGATCTCTGGCTGGGAGTCAGGAACAAGAGTACCACCGATGAATTGGAGAACCCAGCAGAAGTATGTTTAGGGATGTATTAACCATGTGTTTCTGATGTTTTGACAACTGGGGCTTTGTTAACCCTCGAGGGATTGCCCCTAGCCAGTGCTAGTCAATTTCTCGAGATTCTAAGGGATGTGCCTGCAAGCCTGCCCTTCATATTGCAAATCGATCAGCCCAAACCACTTCCTTTATCAAACTCTTACTCTCTGGACCATTATCCTCCCGCTCTCATCACCCCGGGGCCAGGTACCAGACAACTAGAGACAGCCCCTGCACCCCGGAGCATTCTGAAATCATTCAAACTAGACAGTCCTCAGTCTGTTTTCCCTGCCTGTTCCTTCCCACATAAACCACAAAAGAATCTCTTGCCCAGGTTTCCTCCTCACTCCCCCTGCCTCTTGACAGACCCTGGTGCTGCCTCTCATGGCCCTGCATGTTGTGGCGTGCCCCCTCCTCTTGGCAACTGTAATACCTGTCTTTTCTGTGGCAATCGTCTCCTGATCTGTTGGCCTCACATACAGGAATAACAATAAATCCTACATTTTCAAAGAAGCGGGAAGGGGAAGAGCTCATTTCTGGACACGCTGAATGGAGCATGGCTGTGGGCCACCCCGGGAGATATGCAGGGCAGGCTGCATTGCAAGGATGCCCAAGTCACTCACCAGGGAAGTTGGCCCTATGGCAGGGTGGACGTCCTCCACACCCACTGCAGTCCTGGCTGCCTTCTTCCTGTAGGTCTTCACTCTGATGGGAGACACCAGGGTCTGTGACGCAGGGTATCTCTTTTGAGGCTGGAGTGAGTGACTAAGGCAGGTCAAGAGTAGGGCGAGCCCAATATATCCAGAGAAAACCATAATTCGAAAAGATACATGCACCCCAGCGTTCATAGCAGCACATTTAAAATAGCCTGGAGGGCTTCCCTGGTGGCGCTGTGGTTAAGAATCCGCCTGCCAATGCAGGGGACACGGGTTCGAGCCCTGGTCCGGGAAGATCCCACATGCCGCGGAGCAACTAAGCCCGTGCGCCACAGCTACTGAACCTGCGCTCTAGAGCCCGCGAGCCACAACTACTGAGCCCAAGAGCCACAACTACTGAAGCCCATGTGCCTAGAGCCCGTGCTCCGCAACGAGAGGCCACCGCAATGAGAAGCCCGCGCACTGCAATGAACAGTAGCCCCTGCTCGCCGCAACTAGAGAAAGCCCGCACACAGCCATGAAGACCCAACAGCCAAAAATAAATAAATAAAATAAATAAATTTATTTAAAAAAAAATAGCCTGGACATGGAAGCAACCTAAATCCATCAACAGAGGAATGGATAAAGAAGATGTGGCACATATGTACAATAGAATATTACTCGGCCATAAAAAAGAACAAAATAATGCCATGTTCTGTGACATGGATGGACCTAGAGATTATCATACTGAGTGCAGTAAGTCAGACAGAGAAAGACAAATATCATATGATATGGCTTATATGTGGAATCTAAAAAAATGGTACAAATGGATTTATTTACAAAACAGAAATAGACTCACAGACGTAGAAAACAAACTTATGGTTACCAAGGGGGAAAAGGGGTGGGATAAATTGGGAGATTGGGATTGACATATACACACTGCTATATATAAAGCAGATAACGAATAAGGACCTACTGTATAGCACAGGGAACTCTACTCAATACTTTGTAATGACCCATAAGGGAATAGAATCTAAAAAAGAGTGGCTATATGTGTATGTATAACTTATTCAATTTGCTGTACACCAGAAACTAACACAACATTGTAAATCAACTCTACTCCAATAAAAATTAAAAAAATAAAAATTAAAAGGGTAGAGGGAGCCCAGGAACCTTTATAACAAGACTGTAAGAAGGTCCCTTCTCCTCCCGGCTTCTGGATCTGGGACCAAGGCTGGGAACATACTCATGCCTGGCTAGGTGTCTACTAGCTGGATCCTCACTACCTCTGCACCCCCCCCACCCTTGCTCTGGGTCCTCACAACCCCTCCAGGCCCCTCTTCTCCTCCACTGGCCCACACCCAACCCAGCTCACGTGAAGAAGACGAGGCAGAGGCAGACAACAAGCAACATGGTGACACCAGCTCCCCCAATGGCCCCCTCAATCACTCCTGCCTTGGTCCCCGATTTTCCTGCAGACAAGAGAGACTTGGGGAGAATTCCAATCTCGATAAGCAGGCGTAAGTCTCCTCCTCTCCTCAGCAGGTAGAGAGAGGTGCCCCTCCCTTCCCACCGAGGGTGCAGCCCCTAGGTTCCCCCACCATTTGTAGGACCTCAGCCTTTTCCAGAAGGACACAGTCTATGCCACACTTCCTCTCCAGCCCACATACTCCCAACAAACTTCAGCTCTTCGTAGAGTCAGCTATTTCTCCATCCAGGGTCTCTCTGCAAAAGACTCCAGACCTGGCCACAGCAGAGCCATGAGGTTCTGTGCCCCGTGGACATGCCAGAGAGACAGACAGACAGAGAGCACTGTGGGATGCTGAAAGGCCTTGTCTCTCCTCCCTTCCAGGGAGGGTGTCTAAATCTGCTCTCCTGGCCTCTGTTGGCCCTGTCACTCAGGGTCCACGGTGATCTTTTGTGCCTTCAGAAGGAGGTGGAAGCAGGAAGCTTCTCAGACCTCCAGGTCAGACCCAGACAGCTCTTCTGGCCCTGCCTGGCGGCACCCCAACACCCAGGGCAAGGGATGTGCGTCTGGGCATCACCTGTCAACAGTTTGGTGGGCACTGCTGAGAGAGCCCTAATGGGGCTCACTCTCCAGCTGGGGGACCAGATGTTATGACCAGTGGGAATACAGCAGTGAGGGGAGCTCTGGGCTCCAGAGAGGGGTCAGGGTGAGGGCTGAGGGGCTGACAGTCAAAAAACTGGCCCAAAGAGACGTGGGGACAACGAAACTATTCTGTGTGATACTATAATGGCAGATACATGTCATTATTCATTTGTCCAAACCCATGAAATGGGTTGAACCCTAATGTCACTTATGGACTTGGGTTGAAAATGATGTGTCAATGGAGATTCATCGATTGTAACCGGTACCCTCTGGTGGGGAATGTTGTTGGGGGGAGGCCGTGCGTGTGTGGGAAAGTGCAGCGGGGACAAGGGAAGTCTCTTTACCTTCTGATGAATTCTGCTACGAACCTAAATCTGTTCCTGAAAATAAAGTCTGTTTAAAAAATGCCCCCCCCCAAGGCCTTCCGAGACTGGAGAAAGATAAAGACCATATTTAGAATGGGCAGAGAGGAAGGTGTGGGTCACTTTGGCAAGACCAGAGTCGGAGGATACTGCAGGAAGAGACCTAATGGGGGCTTCTTGTGTCTAATTGCAGGACCACACCCGTCCTGCACTATTTGAGCTCTGAAAGTGCAGCTCTGACCCAACCTGGAAGAGACCCCACTCCAGTCAATGCCCCATGGATGGGGGCGCTCCTTCTTACCTGTGCCATCCCCTAAGCACACACCTCTTGTTGGGTTCTGTGGAGCACCTAGGAGTGGAAGACAGAATTTCCTTCTTCAGTGGGAGGACTGGGCTGAGATAAGGGTAGGCGTCCCCCCCCACACACACACCCAGAAGCCACAGAAATGCAGGCGGGACAGGGCTTCTGTCCTTCTAGGCCTCCTACTCAGCCGGGTCTCCAGGGCAAGAACACCAAGTGTCCCCGGCCTGGCCCACCTGCCCCCATCCCCTCACGCCCCGGGCATCATGGTGCAGCACATGTGACATTGAGCTGGATGGTCCTCTCCACGATCACACCACTTGTGGGGAGCTTCACCTGACAGGTGAGGTTGGTGCCGTGGTCCTGGGGCTGTGGGGTGATGGTGAGCACTGAGGAGAGGTGGGTCCTCGGGCCCAGGGAGGTGAGGGCAGCTGACGTCCAGGAGAAGATGGGGGGCGTGCCCTGCTCACAGGCCCAGGGCACAGAGCAGGTCAGGTTCCCGGGGCAGCCAGACTCCAGGGTCCCAGAAATGAGGATGTGGGGTGTGTGAGTCAGGGCTGATGAACAGGGGGGGAGACGGGGTCAGGAGGAGGCTTAGAGGTGCAGCCCTGAGATAAGCTTCAGGCTTTGGTCCAGCTCCTCTTTCTGAGCCCCCGCTTGCTTTACCCCCGACCCCTCCCAGGAGGGGGTCCTATCCGAGTCCTGCCCTGGGGCTCCATGTCCTTCCCCTGAGGCCTCTCCCGGACCCCACTCCTTACCCGTCACATGCAAGGAGAGCTGGTTAGACTTATAACTCCATAGTGTACTTCCTCTTTCCACACGAAAAAAGTATGAACCTTCATCCCTCCTCCTGGCGTCTCTGATGTCCAGGGAGCAGTTGTTGTCTCCACGGTCCCCTAGGAGGTGGAATCGGCCTTGGGTCTCTTCCTGAACTTTACGATCTGGGTTGTTTGTGGCCACTGGGGCATCCAGCTTCTCATTGGCCCCTTCCCGGAACCAGTAGCCAAAAGCTGGGACAGAGTCGTCCCAGTAGCTCCAGGGATAGTAGAAGGAGCAGGGCACGCGGACACACAGGCCCTCCTGCACCGTCACGGACTCCCGCACTTGCAGCCAGTAGTAGCTCGAACCCTGAGCCAGGGACCCTGCGGGGGAACGAGGGTCAGCCGCAGCCCCTGCCCCGCCCAGCCCTCTCCCCGCCGCCCACCCACCTGCCCACAGCAGGGACAGCAGCAGCGGCGGCATCTCTGAGACGGAGGGCTCCTGGGCGTCCTGTGTGTGAAAAGAGAAGCAGGAGGCGAGAGGGAGGCAGGGCTGCGGGGAGACCCCCGGGAAGCCGGGGAGGAACACGAGACTCCGCTGTGCACAGAAGAGGAACTGCAGAGCCGCAGCTCGTCCCCCCTCCGCGCAGAGCGGACGGACACCCCGCGGCCCAGAGACCCCGGAGACCTGCCCAGAGAGGAGCAGGCGAGGAGGAGACCCCTGCCCTGCCCCCCATCTCGGGTGGGTCCTTCCCGCCCCAGAGCCTCTGAGGACACGGGGACGTAGGACACGGCGAGCCTCCTAAGGGCCTCCCGTCTGAGCACCGCTGTCCACACCAGGGAGCCGCTCAACCCCCGTCTCGACCTGGAGGCTCACAGCCTCACCTAGACCCTCGGGTGGCCGGTCCTGCAAGACGTAGGGCTCTTTAGGGTCTGTGTGAGCGTCTGGGGCAGAAGACAAGAAGGGGCTCCTGGGTGACGTGAAGGCAGCAGCCAGTCAGCCACTCACTCCTTCACCCAACAGTGAGCACGTTGGGCTGGTGACCTGGAGACCAGAAGGGCTAGGCTGGCCTGGTCCCTGCCCAGGAGATGCTCCCACCCGGCCCCATCACTTCCTCCCAAACAGGCAGCAGTGTCGGGCTTTAGAGCTGCATCCCTGGTGAGATTGCCGAGTGTCTGGCAGCGTACTGGGTATTTTCTAAAAATATGATATGGGATTTTTTTTTAACTTCTACTATGCTGATTCACAAACTTTGAATGGCATCTTCAGAATAAAAACCACGTAGAGGGCTTCCCTGGTGGTGCAGTGGTTGAGGGTCCACCTGCCAATGCAGGGGACACGGGTTCGAGCCCTGGTCTGGGAAGATCCCACATGCCGCGGAGCAACTGGGCCCGTGAGCCACAACTACTGAGCCTGCGCGTCTGGAGCCTGTGCTCCGCAACAAGAGAGGCCGCGATAGTGAGAGGCCCGCGCACCTCAATGAAGAGTGGCCCCCGCTTGCCGCAACTGGAGAAAGCCCTCGCACAGAAACGAAGACCCAACACAGCCAAATATAAATAAATAAATTAATTAATTAAAAAAAACAAAAAGCAAGAAAACCATGTAGCATCTTCATGTAAAACAAACGGGCAAGCACATGTTCTATGTCAGTGCAAAGGAAATTTCTTTTTTTTTAACGAGCCTCCAAATTATTTATTTTTCAATTTAATTTAATTTTTATTTTGTATTGGAGTATAGTTGATTTACAATGTTGTGTTAGTTTCAGTTGTACAGCAAGGTGATTCAGTTATACATATACATATATCTATTCTTTTTCAGATTTTTTTCCAGTATAGGCTATTACAGAATATTGTGTAGAGTTCCCTGTGCTATACAGTAGGTCCTTGTTGATTATCGATTTTATATATAGTAGTGTGTATGTGTTAGTCCCAAACTCCTAATTTATCCCTCCCCCATCCCCTTTCCCCTTTGGTCACCATAAGTTTGTTTTCTATGTCTGTGAGTCTGTTTCTGTTTTATAAATAAATTCATTTGTATCATTTTTTAGATTCCACATGTAAGTGATATTATATAATGTTTGTCTCACACACACACACACACGGTGACGTTTAAGACAGAGCCTGAGGGTGCTCAGGACTTGGAGAGGCAGGAATGGGGAGGGAAGGATGTCTCAGGGGAAGGGACTGAACATACAAAGTCTCAGAGTCACAGAGGTCCGGCCAGGCTGGGTGTGGAGATGCTGGGAGATGCAGGGAGAGGAGGGATCTGGGTGGAGAGTCCAGCAGGGCAGAGCCCGCCAGGGCTGCAAATCCAGCCAGTGGTGTGTGCACCTTGGTCTCTGGCCGTGGAGAGGAAACACAGCTGTTCCTGCTGTGCAGCAAGTGGCTGGTAACGGTCTCTGCGAACAGTCCGGAGGCCTGTGTTTCCCAGGGAGATGGAGGCAGGAGGCGGGTGGGTTCAGAGACCCAGGGAAGAGACGAGGCTGTTGGAATGACTGGGGTCAGGATGGGGAGGAGACGGGCATCAGGACGAGCTGTGCTTAGGAGGAAGGATGGACAGCACTTAGTGATGATTGGATCCTGGAGAAGAGAAGGGGGGATGAAAGGGGGGAAACCCCGTCCTTCCTTCTGGCCTTAGAGATGGGGGCCACCTTGTCATCAGTGTGGCAGGGAACCCAGCAGAGAAGTGGGTTTGGGGAGAAAGATGGCAGCTCCACTTTGGGTATGCTGAGTGGAGCAATCCTGGGGGCCATTCTGGGGCAGGTGTGCAGTGGGATGTTGGGTGGTAGGATGCTGACATCACTCACCTGAGGGGTAACCTGGAATGGCGTTTGCAACAGATGCGCCCCCTGCCGGCCTGGCGTTTGCATCTGACACGCTCCCTGCCGGCCTGGCGTTTGCATCTGACACGCCCCCTGCCGGCCTGGCTGCCTTCCTCCTGCGGGATGTCACTCTGAGCGAGAGAAGAGACCAGGCTCTGGTCAGATCGGGTGCCGCGGGCCGCAGACTCACTCACCCTGTTCCTTGTTCAGGGGCGGGGGGGGATGACCGAGGTGGGAGAGGGCAGGTCTGGCCCCACAGACCCTCTAGAGCACAGCGTCTACCTTCAACCCTGACACTGGGCGGGGAGGAGCCCCTGCCCCGGTGGAATCCTCACCGCCCCCAAGCCCCACCCCATTCCCCCTCCCGTCCGCCTCCTGCCGGCCCCGCCCCCGCCCCCTGCAGCGCTGCTTCCAGGGTGCAGCCACCTGCGCCCTGCCCTCCCCACCCCTGCCCTCCCCCCTCTCCCTGGGGGTGCTCACAGGAGGGCGATGAGGCAGAGGGAGAGGAGCGGGATCTTGACAGCCGCTTCCCAGATGGCCGTCAGAAACACCTCTGCTGCTCCGCGCCCCGACTGCCCTAATTCTCACAACAGCCTTATGGACAGGAGACATTTGATAGCCTCATTTTCCTGGAGGAAACTCTAATTTGAAAAGATACATACACCCCAATGTTCATAGCGGCTCTATTCACAACAGCCAAGACATGGAAGCAGCCTAAATGTCCATCGACAGATGAATGGATAAAGAAGATGCGGTACATATATACAATGGAATACTACTCAGCCATAAAAAAGAATGAAATAATGCCATTTGCAGCAACATGGAGGGACCCAGAGATTGCCATACCGAGCGAAGTAAGTCTGACAGATAAAGAGAAATAACATATGACATCACTTATATGTGGAATGCAAAAAATGATAAAAATAAATTTATTTACAAACAGAAACAGACTCACAGACATAGAAAACAAACTTATGGTTATGAAAGGGGAGGGATAAATTAATAGTTTAGGATTAAAAGATACACACTATTGGGCTGGGGCGGGAGCGCGGAGGTGTCGGCGGGCAGGGCAGCAGCCAGGAGCCGGGGGCTCGGGGCGTTGGTCGTGTTTCCCTTCGGGCCCGGTAGCCGCGGAGGGGACCGGGCGGCCGGAGCCGGGGCTCGGGAGCCGGCACCCCTCGCGAGACAGGCGGCAGCTGCCGGGCCGCTCCCTTCTCCGCCCCCCCGCGCGCCCAGCCGGGGGCTGACGCGGCCCCTCCCCCGTCGCCCTGCGGGGGCCCTCGCCGCCCCTGCGGCCCTTCACAGCCCCCGGCTGGCCGCGCGGGGGAGCTCGGGCCGCCCGGAGCTCTGGAGTCCTCAGCCGCTTCCGCCCGGGGAGAGCAGTCACCGCCCCCCGCGCCGCGCCGGCAACCCGGGCCCGACTGCAGGGCCGGGAGGCGGGGCCGGCCCGGCCTGAGCGCCCGCCTGGGCGGCCCTGGCGCTCGGGTGGCCGAGAGAGCGCAGCCCGGGCCGCGGGCTGTTCGTGGATCCGGCGCGAGGCAATTTCCGCAGCATGACTAACCTCTATGGTTCCGTCCATCCCGCGGACCCGGTGTACCTCAGCACCCGCACCCACGGGGCCGTCTTCAACCTCGAGTACACTCGCCCGACGGGTCAGTGCTGGTTGAACAGACGGAAGTTCTGCTTTTTTTTTTAAAAAATGTTTATTTATTTATTTATTTATTTTTGGCTGTGTTGGGTCTTCGTTTCTGTGCGAGGGCTTTCTCCAGTTGTGGCAAGCGGGGGCCACTCTTCATCGTGGTGCGCGGGCCTCTCATTATCGCGGCCTCTCTTGTTGCGGAGCACAGGCTCCAGACGCACAGGCTCAGTAGTTGTGGCTCACGGGCTCCAGACTCAAAGGCTCAGTAGTTGTGGCTCACGGGCTCCAGACTCGCAGGCTCAGTAGTTGTGGCTCACGGGCTCCAGACGCGCAGGCTCAGTAGTTGTGGCTGACTCACGGGCTCCAGACGCGCAGGCTCAGTAGTTGTGGCTCACGGGCTCCAGACGCGCAGGCTCAGTAGTTGTGGCTCACGGGCTCCAGACGCGCAGGCTCAGTAGTTGTGGCTCACGGGCCATTTGCTCCGCGGCATGTGGGATCTTCCCAGACCAGGGCTCGAACCCGTGTCCCCTGCATTAGCAGGCAGATTCTCAACCACTGCGCCACCAGGGAAGCCCTGGTGTTCTGCTTTTTGATCCTGTATCTTCAAAGCACGTAAAAACGCTTTCTGAAGCTCACGAAGACTGTGTAAATAATATAAGGTAATACATGCACGTGGTACAAAATTCAAAGGTACAAAAGGGTAAACAGTGAAACATTTCTTGATTATCGGCTGTTTGCTACCTGATCTGATGACACTGCAATAGCACTATGGGATCTGAGAAAACTGAACAGCAAAGTATGCACTTTACATGGTCACACTAGCTGGGTGAAGAACATTGAATATGATACTAATACAAGATTCTTAGTAATGTCAGGATTTGATGGAAATGTCATTATTTGGGACACCAACAGGTTTGTGAATAGGAGATCATGTTAGGATTATGAACAACAAAAAAATGTTTTTAAGATGGTAAACAAATTCAGTGTTCTATCTTAGCTCTCATTTCTCTTTAGGAGAAAGAAACTGGCTTTGGTAAAAAACAATCAGAAAGTGATTCCATCTTTTGTTCCTTGCACTTAGTCACATATTGTGACTAAAAAACTTGGAGAAAATTATGTGGAAAGGAGACCAAGTAATATAGTTAATGATGAAAACTGGTTTATGAGTTTCCTGAATTTAAGGGATTTAAGGAAAAATATTTTTGTTATTATTTCCTTTGTGGAACTGAAATGTTTTTCACTCTTTGGTCCTTCAATTCTAAGTCTATTTTGTAATTTTTGCACTGTGTTTTCATGCATTAAAAGAGTGGTTTCTCAGTTAAAAAAAAAAGATACAAACTATTATATATAAAGTAGATAAACAACAAGGACCTACTGTATGGCATAGGGAACTGTATTCAATATCTTTTTTAAAATTTAAAAAAATTTATTATTTATTTTTTTATTGGAGTACAGTCACTTTACAATATTGTATTAGTTTATACTGTATGGCAAAATGAATCAGCTATACATATACATATATCCCCTCTTTTCTGGATTTCCTTCCCATTTAGGTCACCACAGAGCACTGAGTAGAGTTCCCTGTGCTATACAGTAGATTCTCATTAGTTATCTATTTTATACATAGAATCAATAGTGTATATATGTCAATCCCCATCTCCCAATCAATATCTTGTAATAACCTATAATGGAAAAAAAAATAATCCTGCTTTTACAGGTGGAGAAAGTGAGGCTCAGGGGAAGAAGGTAACTTGCCTGAGATAATGTGGCAGATAAGTGGCAGCATTTGGATTGGAACCCGGGCAGTGGGGTTGGCGGGGTGTTCCTCTATAACCACAATCTCTCAAATGCTCTGCACCCACCCAGCGGTCCTGCATAGTTAGGGAGCAGTTCACAAGACTACTTTCATTTCTTTCTTTTTTTTTTTAAATTAATTTATTTTATTTTTGGCTTCATTGGGTCTTTGTTGCTGCATGTGGGCTTTCTCTAGTTGCGGCAAGCGAGGGCTACTCTTCGTTGTGGTGCGTGGTCTTCTCACTGTGGTGGCTTCTCTTGTTGTGGAGCATGGGCTCTAGTTGTACGGGCTTCAGTAGTTGCGGCACATGGGCTCGGTAGTTGTGGCGCACGGTCTTAGTTGCTCCGCGGCATGTGAGATCTTCCTGGACCAGGGCTCGAACCCGTGTCCCCTGCATTGGCAGGCAGATTCGTAACCACTGCGCCACCAAGGAAGTCCCAAGACTACCTTCATTTATAACGCAAGTTGCAAGTTCAGGGGTCCCAAAAACCACCATCGGTTCTGATGATTCACTGGGAGAACTCACAGAACTCACTAAAAGCTATTATCCTCATGGTGACAGTTTATTACAGCATAAAGATACGGATTCACGTCAGTCAAGGGAGGAATGCACGGAGCAGGGTCCAGGGGAGTTCCCAGTGTGGACTTTCCAGTTGTCCTCTTCACTGGAGTCACAGACAGGATTGGCTCTTCCCAGCACTGATGTGTGACAATATGCCAGCCAAGAAGCTCACCTGAGCCTTGGTATCTAGGGTTTTTATTGAGGCTCTGTTACATAGATATGGTTGGCTGTACACATGGCTGACCTCAGATTCCAGACTCTTCAGAAGTAGAGCTGATACCTCGTGACCCAAAGCCTCCATCATAAACCCCGAGACTATCTGGTGTAGCACAAGGCCTCCAGGTAAACAAAGACAGTCTTATCAAGAGGAGATTCTAGGGCTTCCCTGGTGGCGCAGTGGTTAAGAATCCACCTGCCAATGCAGGGGACACGGGTTCGAGCCCTGGTCTGGGAAGATCCCACATGCCGCGGAGCAACTAAGCCCGTGCGCCACAACTACTGAGCCTGCGCTCTACAGCCCACGAGCCACAACTACTGAGCCCACGCGCTACAACTCCTGAAGCCCATGCGCCTAGAGCCCGTGCACCGTAAGGAAGAGTAGCCCCAGCTCGTCAAAACTAGAGAAAGCCCACATGCACCAATGAAGACCCAACACAGCCAAAAATAAATAAATAAAAAATAAATAAATTTATAAATAGATAATAAATGTAAAAAATAAAAAAAAAAAAAAGAGGAGATTCTAAGGGTTTAGAACCTTCCCAGGAGTTGAGGACAAAGACCAGACCTCTCTTTGGTTAAAAAACCCAAAAGTCAACCGAGTAAATTTGAAGATCTACTTGGCTTTATTTAAGTGATTCATTAGTTGGACAGCGTCCCATTTAGCAAGCAGAAAGGCGCTCAGAAGGGTTGTACAAAATGTAAAGTTTTTATAGGCAGAAGGAGGGTGGGGCAAGTTACTAGCCAAAGAAAAGAAAAAAAGGATTGTTTCAGGCAACCTCACCTTTCTTTGGGGGAAAGGAAAGGCAGGGGTCTTATTATGTAGATCACCTAACTGGTGCCACCCCTGGTGTAAGCAGCTTTTGGCAGGAAGGAGCCCTTCGCAGGAAAGAGCTCCCTGCGGGAGGACCCTCTGTCTTCTCACTAACCTTAAACGAGGCACCCCCATGCTCTACTCATCTCTGGCCCTAGCACACCTTTCATATCTTTTGATCACACAATACCTTGCCTAACTTGTTGGTTCTCTCCATAGATCAAAGAAGCAGAAATGAAGAATAAGTAATTAACAGATGACCACGTCTCCGCCCTAGCTCCCCCTTCAGTAATTTTGTGAACAAACTGTGTGAACAAGATAGCATCTAAACAAAAATCACACGAAGTCCACGAGCCCGCACACAATGGGGAACGGCGATGACTCTGACGCTCTATCTCAAGGATTAACTGAGATTACTTCCCTTTTTCCTTTTAAAAGCTTTCACGTTGGGCTTCCCTAGTGGCGCAGTGGTTGAGAATCTGCCTGCCAATGCAGGGGACACGGGTTCGAGCCCTGGTCTGGGAAGATCCCACATGCCGCGGAGCAACTAGGCCCGTGAGCCACAACTACTGAGCCTGCGTGTCTGGAGCCTGTGCTCCGCAACAAGAGAGGCGGCGATAGTGAAAGGCCCGCGCACCGCGATGAGGAGTGGTCCCCGCTCGCCGCAGCTGGAGAGAGCCCTCGCACAGAAACGAAGACCCAACACGGCCATAAAAATTAATTAATTAATTAATTAATTAATTAAAAAAAAAAAAAAAAGCTTTCATGGCCAAGCAGAAACTTCGGAGATGGTTTCTGGGGACACCGAGTCCACCACCTCCCCAGATTGCCAGCATTCTGATTAAAAGCAACTATCCTTTCTACCGACATTTTTCTTTCTCTCGAGCATTGATTGTTTGCGTTTTGTTTTTGTTTTTTGGCCACGTCACGCAGCATGTGGGATCTTATTTCGTCCACCAGGGATCGAACCTGAGCCCCCTGCAGTGGAAGCGGAGTCTTAACCACTGGACCGCCAGGGAAGTTCCTCAAGGACTGATTTTTTTGAGTGGTGAGTAGCTGGACATGTGTGTGGTAACACTGGGAGAGGCTGAAACTGCCTCTAAGTTAGTGATTAAGTTTTGGTTTGGTGATGTAGCTCGGCAAGAGTGACCCCATTTTCGGCCCGTTATATCTCTTTAACAGTGTGATTCCACTTTGGTAAAAATATGGACATGTGCACAAGTGCACATAGCATATCAGAACTGAAAAGATATGTAGGAAAAAGCTGGATATACCTCTGGGTGGTCAAATAACTTCAAGTTATTTTTAACAGTATTAATTAAATTATAATAGATAATTGTGTGTTTATTTATAAAATATATATTTTTATGTATATAGTTATACAAGGGAAATATATACATGTATAAATATATATTTAGGTAAATATGTAAATATCTAATTAAAATTATTTACTAGAAATATTTATGTTTATGAATATATATTTAGAAAACATGCATAACATAATTTTATTTAAAATCCTTATTAAAATAGTATTTGTTCTATTTTTTTGTTGTTAAGAATTTTCCAAATTTTCTTCAGCCACTGCATTCCTTTTTGCAGTTAAGAAAGTAGTATGTGTTATTATGAAAATAAAAGATGAACATATTCCAGGGAATTCCCTGGCGATCCAGTGGTTAGGACTCAGTGCTTTCACTATAAGGGGCCCAGGTTGGGGAACTAAGATCCCACAAGCCGGCATGGCCAAAAAAAAAAAAGAAAAAGAAAGAAAAATATGAACATATTTCCAAGTACAGTTTTGAAACCACAGAATGGTTTTGGGACTTAGTAGAGCATAGGTTCTTCTGTTTCAGTGCAGAAAGAATTCAGCGAGAGGCAGAGTGGCAGGTGAGGAAAGAGTTTATTAGTAAAGAACACTTGTGAGAGATACAGCAAGCAGGCAGGGAAGTGCCACCCCCAGAACTTAGTGGGCTACAGTTTTATAATCAAAGGAGGAAAAGACCACCTTCTTCCTTGTTCTTTGAGTCTTCCATCATCAGCTCCTCCTACATGTTGGGCAGGGGAGTTTTGACCCTGTATGGCCCAACCAGGACTGTCAACGGTGCTATGGAAATGAGCATAAGGGCTGTAACATATACTAAAGTATGGTAGATCATCTCAGGTTTCAGTATAATGTCACCTTTCCCTATATTTTTGTTTTTAGTGCATGTAGAGAAGCATGTCGTAGGAATCATTAACTTACTGAGCTCACTGGGCAGGATGTGGGTCTCATTCCACCATTGTTTTATTGTTTGGGGGAATGTCTTATGCTTTCCTTGCATTTTTTTTTTTTTTTTTTTTTTGCCAAGCAAGCCCACTTGGTTTTGCGGTTAAGCAAGCCTGCTTTCTTGAGTGATCATTAACTTACAGGGGTCTCGCATACTTTTTTCTCTACTTGTAATCCCATAGTGGGATTAATGATTTAATCACCTACTTTGTCCCTTTATCTGTCCCTATCAGTTTGAAAGACCTTGGGTTTTTTTTTTTGCAGATATTTAATTCTTATTTTCTTCTTCTTTTGTACACAAAAGGTAGCAACAGCATATCTATTTTTCACTTTGTTTTTGAAAGACCTTGTTGATCAGACACTTCTGGGATGTGCACTCTCTCCTCCACCTTCTCTGTGTCTCACCTCTCTGTGTCTGCTTCTCTCTCTCTGAATCTGGTCTCAATAAGCACACATCACATTCTGCACAGCTCTATACCCGCTGCCCGACTCCCTCTGCATGGAGTACCTTTTGCTCCTCTCCTGCAGCATTACCCCTGATGCTGAATTTTAGGAATAGCCTAAAGGCCCAGCATCAAGGGAAATCGTTCTATAAATTCTGGTTCAGGCATATAAGAGCGCGCCCTGCAGCCAGTCAAATTGGCCATGTTGAGGAACATTCAATGACAAGGAGAGATACTCATGTGAAATAAAATTCACATTTTATGGTAAGACAAGAAAAATTTAAACGTAAAAAAATTCTTCTCTGCCCTTTGGCCTCCTCTCTCCCCGCACCGTGCATTGTGTATCTGCTTTGGGCATCGACTAAACCTCCCCCATCAGCAGAAATACCAGCTCAACCATCAAGAGCGACATTCTCCCAGCATCAACAAGGCAACTCCTTAAAAGACAGCATTCCTTCTTGATCTTGTAAGGGGTCACATGACCTACCATGATGATGACATTTAGATCCGGGTTACGTAAACTGTCAATCATACAACATTTGATGTAAAGCCCTCTGTCTCAAAAAACTTGTATAACTGTGCCTTGATTTCTTTTTTTTTTTAATTAATTTATTTACTTATTTATTTATGGCTGTGTTGGGTCTTCGTTTCTGTGCGAGGGCTTTCTCTAGTTGCGGCAAGCGGGGGCCACTCTTCATCGCGGTGCGCGGGCCTCTCACTATCGCGGCCTCTCGTGTTGCGGAGCACAGGCTCCAGACGCGCAGGCTCAGTAGTTGTGGCTCACGGGCCCAGTTGCTCCGCGGCATGTGGGATCTTCCCGGACCAGGGCTCGAACCCGTGTCCCCTGCATCGGCAGGCGGATTCTCAACCGCTGCGCCACCAGGAAAGCCCGACTGTGCCTTGATTTCTAACTGGCAGAACAGTTCTCAGAAATTTCTGAGATGCTCTTCCCAGGTTACAATCCTCAAATGTGGCTCAAATACAATTTTCCATTTATTTTCTTAGATCGACTGATTAATTTTTTTGTTGACACACGATACTTTGGGGGGGGGGGCGGGGTGGAAGCAACCTCAGGAAGCTGGTCAAATGGGATGACAAAATTTGAAAACTGGGCACGGCACTGCCTAGTGTTAAAAAAGAAATAACAAGAACAGCAATCAAGCATTTGCTGCCCACTATAGTAAACCAAGAATTAATTGCAGTATCAAACCCTTCCAGAAATGTGAACTTTATTTTTTATCTATTTATATTTTTTGGCTGCACCGTGTGGCATGCAGGATCTTAGTTCCCCGATTAGGGATCGAACCCGTCCTCCCTGCAGTCTTAACCACTGGACCGCCAGGGAAGTCCCTCAGAAATATGAACTTTAAACAGTCAAGCTGAATTTTCCTGATTAACACTAATGAGGTCATCTGCATGATAAAAGTCCCTACCTTTCCCTTTCCTTGAAAGATGGCCTGGCCCCAAATAACCCTATCTTTTCTTTTGTTAATACTTTCTTAGCCCACCCTCCTTCCCTATAAAAGCCTTTCGGTTTGTACTGCCCATGCGCAAAGCCCCCTTCTAGTTGCTAGATGGGATGCTGCCTGATTCATGAGTCACTGAATGAAGCCAATTAGTTCTTCAAATTTCCTCAGTAGAATTTTGTTTTTTTTAAGAGATTGGTGACAGCGACAGGATCCAAAGGGAACTTGTTCTTTAGTAAAACATACAGAGGTTTGACCATAAGAGAGAAATTTGGAATCCAATTTTAGTAATAACCAGCTAGCCCAAGAAAACTGCAGAGTTGGTACTTAGTTTTGGGTTTGGGGAAACTTAGATCATCACGAAACCTATCTGGATCTAGGTGTAGCCCTCGTTCTGAGAGCAGATGCCCTAAATGTCAAACCTGGGTTTGTGCAAACTGCAGTTTTTCTTTGGCAACCTTACGTCCCTTTAAGGCTAACAGCTTTAGGAAGTGGATGCTGTCTTCCTGTAAAGAGGCTTCAGGAGAGCAAAGAAGCAAGTCACCCACATATTGCAGCAAAGTAGACCCCTTAGGGAACTTTATATCATCCAGATCAGCCTTCGGGATTTGTGAGAAATAATGACTCTCAGTAAACCCCGGAAGCATTACTGTCCAGGCGAATTTTTTTCTTCCCCAGTGAAGACAAAGAGGTATGCACTAGATTCATCAACTGGAATATACTAAGGGTCGCACTTCATAAAACAATTACAGTAAAGAATCTACTTCCAGTGGGAGTGGGTGCCCACAACATATGAGGGTTAGGAATAACAGTGTCAAGGGATAACAATGTTGTTTATTCCTTGAAGATCCTGGACAAACCTCCATCCTCAGCCCTTAGGTAGTGGCAAAACAGGAGTGTTACAGGGGGCTGGTAAAGGGATAATGAGGCTTTGAGCCTTGTCATCTTCTATTATGGTCTTTAAGCCTTGAAGGGCTTCTTGACTTACAGGATATTGATTAATTCTGCAAAGTGATTTTCAGGGATCTGTTTGAAGTTTGCTGGGAGATGTGCTGTGACTTTTGCCAATATCAGTTGCAGATTTTGCCCATAAGGAGGGTGGTACCTGATTCAGTAGACAAACGACCAGTGTTTCCAGAATCAGCATTAGTACTGCCAGAGATGGAACAAATACAAGATATCAGAGTGTCATTTAATTCACCTGGTTGGCTGCTGTGATGACTACTGTCAAATTCTAGAATTATTTCCCCCTTTTGGGAGAAAGATATTACAGCATGACACTTCTTCAGGGAGTCTCAGCCTAATAAATGGATAGAGGTGGAAAAGCTAAGGAGAAAAGGGTGAGTATCTTTCAAAAGGCCTAAACAGAAGGGAACAGGTTCAGAGGCAGGAATTTCTGGAGGTTTCTTAGAGATCCCCACTATTTGAATTGTTTTAGTACTCTGAGGCAGGGCTGGTTTTTTTTTTTGTTTGTTTGTTTCAAACTTTGTTCTCATAGAATTTTTTTTTTTTTTAATATTTGTCTGCGTTGGGTGTTCGTTTCTGTGCGAGGGCTTTCTCCAGTTGCGGCGAGCAGGGGCCACTCTTCATCGCGGTGCGCGGGCCTCTCACTGTCGCGGCCTCTCTTGTTGCGGAGCACAGGCTCCAGATGCGCAGGCTCAGTAGTTGTGGCTCACGGGCCCAGTTGCTCCGCGGCATGTGGGATCCTCCCAGACCAGGGCTTGAACCCGTGTCCCCTGCATTGGCAGGCAGACTCTCAACCACTGTGGCACCTGGGAAGCCCCAGGGCTGTTTTATAGTAGTGGGGATGAGCACCTAGAGTGTGTCTCCAGTGTCAGTTAGGACCAGAGAGATTTATTCCCAATCTGGAGAAATGTTTCTCCAAACCAATTAATAGGGAGAATTTGGGAGAGCCCCTGAAGTTCCTCAGAGCCCCGTCATTGAGAACTGGGAGGACAATGGCAAGGCTGATTAGAGGTTAAGCCCTTTAATTTACAACAGTCCTCTCCACTGTCCTGGATCTTTGCAGTAATAGCAGAAACTAGGAGGGTTTTGCTTTCTTTGAGGGGTCTTCAATTGCTGGAGTTGAAGATTAAGAATTCTGGTGGTCTTGGGGCTTCCCTGGTGGTGCAGTGGTTAAGAATCCACCTGCCAATGCAGGGGACGTGGGTTCGATCCCTGGTCTGGGAATATCCCACATGCCGGGGAGCAACTAAGCCCGTGCGCCACAACTACTGAGCCTGCGCTCTAGAGCCCCCGAGCCACAACTACTGAGCCCGTGCACCTACAGCCCAGTGCTCCGCAACAAGAGAAGCCACCGCCATGAGAAGCCCACGCACCGCAAGGAAGAGTAGCCCCCGCTCGCCACAACTAGAGAAAGCCCGTGCGGTAACGAAGACCCAACAGAGCCAAAAATTAATTAACTAAAAAAAAAAAGAAAGAAACAAAGAAAGGAAACCTCGCTGGGGAAGGATGCTCACTGATGTAGAAAATGTTCACAACTTGATGCTAAGTTAGAAACGCGTAATGCAAACCTGCATCTGATAGGACCATGCTGTGAAAAGCACAGATTAGTTAATTGATATGGACGTAATATTACAGTGTGTATGTATGTGTTTTCCACAGCTTTATGTGTAGACACACACACTATATATATACAGATATATATATACATATATCTGTGCAAAAATTGTAGAAACTCTTAACTATCAACAGTGCTATTTCAATTTCCTTTTTCTCACTTTATGCTCTGAAGTTCTTTTTTCTTCACAAAGCATGTAAATTGTTTTTATACTTAGAATGAGAACCAATAAAATTAAAACAACATAAAGTTTGTTGAGACCCCCATAATGCCATTTCTGCAATTGTTTTCTTGAGCTCTCTTCATGGATGTGTCCAAAACTACCTAATTTGTTCATCCCCAGGGCGGTTAGAATAGAAAGAAGGAAGGAAGGAAGGAAGGTGGGAGGGAAGAGAGGAAGGAAAAGAAGGACAAGGAAGGAAAGAAGGAGGGAGGGAGGGAGAAGGAAACAGAGAGAGAAAGCGGGACTGTTTCCTGGCCACATCTGGGGAAGTGTGCAGGGCCAGCTTAGTCCCTGTGGTCATAACTGCTCTTAGGAAGCACTTGATTGTTTGCATGTTCGCGAAGCAGTTAGGACAGTGCCTGGATACAAGGCCGTCCCTGGACCCACTGCTTGAGACCCCTTGTGTCACCGGATCCTCTAGCCTTCATCTCCTCATCTGTATCTCTCTTGTCCCTGAGTCACTGACTCATTTACCCCCTTTTTCCAGTAAAAATCAGAAGTCCTCAAGGGATGTTATTTCCTGCAAACACATGGCCATGGGGTCTGCTGGTTGCTTGACCCCGTGGCCAGTGAGGAAGAGACCCTCAGAATCAGGCAGGGGGTTAAATCCCAGCCCTGCCTTGAGTAGCTGAGTGACCCTGAGGCAGCCGCATAACCTCTGTGAGGCTGTTTTCTCATCTACATAAAGGGGTTACACTCTGCGTTTTACAGGATCCTTCAGGGCACCAGGCACAGAGTCTCACACAGGCCAGGTGCTTGGCAAATAGCCCGGGAAGCCATACGTGCGTCTGATTGTTTTTTAGAAGAAAGCTACTGTCAGGCTCCAGCGCCCAGCTGGGACCCAGCAAGGGCACCGGTGGTCTTCCGCACCCTAGTTCATTCCCCTGCCTGATTCAGAAGTAAGAACCGCCTCCTGGAATTTTGAATTAATCCCCCATCTGAACTGGGGGTGAGGTTGAGGTGGGGGCAGGCGGGGAGGGAGAGTGATGAATTCTACTGTTCAAACCCAGAGGGCCTCCTGGGTGGGGCTGGACAGTGGCCAAGTCACATCATTTTAATAGGGACCTTCCTCTTGGGGGAGGGCTGAGGTTTTTACCCAGGAAGCGCAGGGAACAGAGAAGGAACAGAGTGGGCGGGGTTTTCTGCCTGTCACTGCCTGGAGCCGCCCACCGAGGAAGGGTCACCCCAGGATCGCAGCTGCTGGTCCCAGGAAAAGTTGGGATGGTTGTATGTACAGTGATTCTGGGAGGAGAAGGGAACAGGGACCATAGTCCTCGTCAGCAGAGAATCAGGACTGTGAGGTGCCCTGAGAAGTTCTTCCAGATGTAAATTGTCAGGATTTGAGATGGGTACAGGCTGCCCCAGTCACAGGCTCCCAGCTCCCTCGCCTGTGTAGACAGATTGGAAAGAGACGCGTGCTATTGCATCTCAGTGCCATTTCTATATGTTCTGCTCACACATCCCCCCCCCTCCTTTTTTTGTGGTCTCTGTGCTCAATTATTTAACCACCATATCTATGCATTACAGATATTTCCAAAACCACCTCATCTGAATAATAGAAAACTAAATACATCCTGTGTTAACCACTGCATATACCCATTGACAGAGGTGGGCACGTGTACTCTTTCTATATCTACACTTGTGTCTCCATAAAAATATCAAATCACTCTGTTGCACACCTGAAACTAATATAATATTGTAAGTCAACTCTACTTCAATAAAAATAAATAAATTTAAATTTCTTTTTTTCATTGAAGGTAAATTTATATACAGTGAAATGCATAAATCTGACCTGTATAATTCAATGAGTTTTGATAAATACAAACACTCATGTAACTACTGTCCCAATCAAAGTATAGAATATTTCTAGCATCCCAGAAGGTTTCCTTGTGTGCCATTTAAGTTAATAAACACCCCCCCCCCAACAGAGACAGCCACTGTTGTGAATTATATAGATTCTATATACTG
Source organism: Balaenoptera musculus (assembly GCF_009873245.2). Lineage (NCBI taxonomy): Eukaryota > Metazoa > Chordata > Mammalia > Artiodactyla > Balaenopteridae > Balaenoptera > Balaenoptera musculus. Next base: position 6,421,210 of record NC_045803.1, read on the forward strand.
TTACTATAGATTAATTTTGCCTATTCCCGAACTTCATATAAGTAGAATTGTAGAGTATGTGTTCTTTTGCATCTTTCAGAAACCAGTATGTATTCAAAACTCATTTTGTATTCAACATGTATTCACCATGTATTCAAAATTCATTCATCTTGTTACATGTGTCAATTGTTCATTTTTTATTTTGAGTACTAGTTCTCTGTTGTATGGACATACCACACTTTGGTTATCCATTCTCTTTGGGTATTTGGGTTGTTTCCACATCTGGCCATTATGAATAATGCTGCTGTAAGCATTCATATACAAGTGTTTGTGTGGATGTTTGCTTTTATGCTTCTTGAGTAAATCTCTAGGAGTGGAATTGCTAGGTCATGGAGTGGATGTATTATGCTTAACTGTACATGAAACTGCCACAACATTTTCCAGAGCAGTTGTACTATTTACATTCCCCCCGGAAATGTATGAGTTCCAGTTCCTCCACATCTTCTCCAACATTTGGTGTGCTCAGGTTTTAAAATTTTAGCCACTGTAGCAGATGTGATAGGGCATCTATTGTAATTTTAATTTTCATTTCCCTGGCACCCAATGGTATTTTCCTGTGCTTATTGGCCATTTGGATCTCTTCTCTTACACAATATATGAACGAGTTCTTTTTCCCATTTTAAAAATTCGTTTGTCATTGGTGTAAAAAACAAAATTCAGCGGAGCACATTTATGTATCTAATTGGCTTTATTAGTCAGTGCATGAATCAGACAGCATCCCACTAAGCAAGTAGAAAGATGCTCCAAGGAGCTGTACAGAATGGAAGGCTGTTATAGGCAGAAGGGGGCAGGGACGAGGAAAGAACGAATTACCCCATCTTGCTTTGGGAGATAAAGATGAATATGGGATATTATCTCACTAGTGCTGACCAGGAAATTCCAGATTGACTGGTTAAAGTTCACATTCCTGGGAGGTTGAAACTGCAATTAGGTTAGGTATTAAGTATTGTTTGCTGACATGGTGCTTAGCACATATAACTCCATTTGGGGCCTGCTACATCTTTTTTCAAACATTGTTTATTAAACATGGTTTATTAAACATGGTTTATTAACTGGTTTAAACATGGTTTAAACATGGTTTATTAACTGGTAAGAATTCTTTATATATTTAAGTTCAACCTGTCTTTCAGGGATCTATCTGTCTACCTATCTATCTATATAGACAGATATATAGATTTGATTTTCTCCCAACTTATAGCTTACCTTTTATTTTCTTAATTCTGTCTTTGATGAACAGAAGTGTTTAATGAGGTCTAATTTAAATATATATTTTTTAAGCTTAGTATTTTGGATGTCCTTTAAGAAATCTTTGCATATCCATAGATATTCTTCTAAGTTTCCTTCTAGATCAATGCTGTCCTATAGAAATAGAATGCAAGCCACATACGTAATTTAAAAAGTTTTACTAGCCACCATAAAAAAATAACTTGGTGAAATTACTTTTAATCATATTATATTTAACCCAACATATCTAAAATATTATCATTTAAACATGGACTTGTCAACTGAAAAAAAATGCACAACGTGAGAGTTGTGAGTTAAGTTTTATTTTGGGCAAAATGAGGACTATAGCCTAGGAGAAAGCATTTTAGAAAGCTCTGAGAAACTGCTCCCAAGAGGTATGAGGGAAGGTGAGTTTATATGTGATTTTGGTGAAGGGAGAGTACATGCAGTCAAGCACATATTTTTTTGCAGAAGGTTTCTGCTAGTCTCGTGAAGGTTACTCCTAGTCACGAGGAGCAGACGTCACCCTGAAGGATTTTAGTGCTTTTCTAGATACGAGGAGATGCAAGAATTGGGCTCATAAGATTTTCTCCTGAAAATATCTAACTATCTGAAGACCTGTTCTGCCAGTTTTTCCCAGAGCACAGAGTGCCTCATTTCTGCTCTCCACACTGAACTCCTTTCAGGGGGTGTTGAAGGTCAGCAGCAGCAGTGGCTCATAATTTGACACTTGTAGAGGTAGATGGCAAGGGCCAATTTGTAGGTGACAGAATCAATATTAAAAATTATGAATGAGGTATTTTATCTTCCTTTTTTGCATACTAAGGTTAGCACGTTTCAAGTGCTCAATAGCCATGTGTGGCTCGTGGCCGCCATATTGGACAGCACAGCCGTAGAAGCGTCATAGGTTTCACTCTTACTTTTAGGCTTATGATTCATCTTAGACTAAATTTTTTCTGTGCGATGTGACAAGGGGGTCAGGTTTATTTTTTCCAAACCTTGATCCACTTGTTTTACCACCATTTGTTAAAAAGTCTTTCCTTTCTCAGTCGGATAGACACGGTGCTGTTCAATTGACCGTGCGTGTATATGTGCACGTGTGTATCTGCGTATGTGTGGGACTATTTATGGGTTCTGTTCCATACCACACTCTCTCGTTTACTCTAGCTTTATAATAACATCTGATTTCTCCAACTGTGTTCTTCTTTTTCAAGATCGTTTTGCTATTCTAGGTCCTTTACATTTCCATATAAACTTTAGAATCCACTTGTCAATTTGTGTGTGTATTTCATTTATATCACATATACTTATACATACATATATACACAGTTATAAATATACATATGTATACATATACACCCATATACATGTCTGTTGACTGGGATTACTTTAAATCAATATGGAGAAAACTGACATCTTTCCAATCCATAAACATGATATATTTTTTCATTCATTTGAATCGTCTTTAATTTCTCTCAGCAATGTTCTGTGTTTTCAGTGTCGAAGTATTGCATATTTTTTTTTAAAGCTGTTCCTTTATGTTTTTGGTGCTCTTATAAATGGGCTGGGGTCCACTTTTAGGACCAAGTTGATCTGCACTGAGGGTGGAAAACTTTACAGGAGTAAAATCCTATCAGAGCACCTGACACCAAGTGTTTGCTGAACACAGCCTGGATCCCTGAGCTTTGAACAGAAAGGTCCTACTGGGAATTTCTCCTGACTCTGGAGAAGACCAGCATTAGACCTCAGTCCCTGTATGTTGGGTCCCTCCTGGAAATGCCCACCCACCTGGCCTTCACCTGTCTCTGTCTTTGAAAGCCGAACTCAAGAGGTGGCTTTAGTGCCTCATCCAGTTCTTTGATTTCTTTCCACCAAGGCTACCTTATGAAGTGATTGCTGTGATAGATTCCTTTCTTCGCTTTGGTGCTATAGGTGAATTTGGGGATCATGTTGTTTCATTCATCAGATGGTCGTGTGATCACTTGGGAACCTTCCTCAGTCATTTGGTTTGTCTCTCTAAGGGGGGGAGATCATGAGCTGCTGCTTGACCCCCGTCTCAACCCAGAAGCCCACCTCTTACTCCCATTAACTTGTCCACCCTCAGTGCAGATCAACTTGACCAGATCTCTCAAAACTGGATCATATGAAGAGCAACCATTTTGCTTTTAGGAACTTATCCCACAGACATACACACACACATGAAAGTAGACACAGGGTTATTCCTTGCAGTGTTTCTGTTAGTAGATTAAATGAATGCCATGATTTTCCGCTAACAGACAAAATCAGAATGCATCCATGTGATGGAATACTCCACAGTCATGGAGAAGAAGGAGGGCAGTCTTACTACTGGTATCCATGACCTCTTATCTTTTAGGTGAAAACACCAAGGCTCAGGGCAGCATAGGGACACTGGTTAGTTCCTGCGAGGGGACCGTGCATCTGACAGACTCTGCTGAGCATTTGGCATGTTGCGTGCTCAAAGGTACTTAAATAAACAATTGTTAGGGAAAGCAAAAGGAGGAGGCAGGAGAAGTCATCAGGACAAGGTTGATGAGGGGCTTTGAGAGGTAGAGTCTGCCGCGTGGATGTTGCCCTGCTCTGGGGGAGCCAAGGAGGGAGTGGACACGTGTGAGGGGAGTGAGGGGCCGGGGGGACAGCTGGGCACAGTGGCCATGGGGGCTGAGGGGGGGGGGCACTGGGTTCACCCACAAGGGGGTCTCTGGTCACCAGGGTGGGTCCAGGATGAGTCGGGGGCCCAGCCCAGCCCTGAGCAGGAAGCAGCTCTGCTCCCTACAGCCAGGCAGGGGGCTCCGTCCTACGTGTGCTGTTTCCTCAGAAGACAGTCATGGTCAAGTTCATGGACAGTCTGGGACGGAAAGACTTAGTGGATCCATGTCAATGATGAGGCCCGGGTGGATATGGGCCCCGTGTCCCCAGAAGCTGCATAAATGGGGAGAGGGTGGGGGTGGGCATCCTCCTCACCCCTTCCCAGACTAGATTCCGGGACCTGTTGCCCAAGGCCCTGACAGCCCCTTCCCCGCTGCCCTCAGGACCCCGTCCGTCAGGGGCTCAGGCGTCCTGGCCCAGCTCTCACAGTTGAGGCGGACAGTCCTCGTTGTGGTCACTTCGGCTCCAGGCAAGGTCACCTGACAGCTGAGGTTGGTGCCGTGGTCCTGGGGCTGTGGGGTGAGGGTGAGCATTGAGGAGAGGTGGGTCCTCGGGCCCAGGGAGGTGAGGGCAGCTGGTGTCCAAGACAAGGTTGGGGGCATGTCCCACACATAAGCCCAGGGCACAGAGCAGGTCAGGTTCCCGGGGTGGCCAGACTCCAGGGTCCCAGAAATGAGGATGTCGGGCATGGGGGTCAGGGCTGATGAGGAGAGGGAGAGACAGGGGGATTAAGAAGAAGGTTAGAGGCGCGGCCCTGAGAGAAGCCTCAGGCTTGGGTCCAGCTCCTCCCTCTGAGCCCCCACCTGCTTTACCCCACGCCCCATCTCGGGAGGAGTGTCTCATCCCAGCCCTACCCAGGGACCTCTAAGGCCTTCCCCTGTGACCTCTCCTGGATCCTACTCCTTATCCGTCACATACAAGGAGAACAGGTTAGACATGTAATTGCATTTCATTCTTCCTCTCTCTATCCTAAAAAAAGTATTTTCCATTGTCCCTCCTCCTGTCATCTCTGATGTCCAGCAGTTGGTCTGGGGGTCCCCAAGGAGGAGGATTCAGCCCTGAGTTTCCTCCTGTAGCTTATGATCTGGATTGTGTGTGGCCACTGGAGCCTCCCAGTCTGTATCTTGGAACCAGTAGCCATGAACTGGGGTAGAGTCAGTCTAGCAGCTCCTGGGATAGGAGAAGGAGCAGGGCACATGGACACACAGGCCCTCCTGCACGGTCACCAGCCCCTGCACTTGCAGCATGTAATCCCTCCTGGACTCCCTCTGGCCCTCGGCCCCCTCCCTCTACCACAGCAGGGCCAGCGGCAGCGGCAGAAGCATGTCTGGGGTTGACAGTGCCAGGGACCCCCAGGGAAAGTCTGTTTCTCAGGGTTCGTCTCTCAGGAACCAAACGTTGCAAGATTTAGAGGAGGCCCCAGCAGGAAGATGTGGGTGAGGTCAGAACAGTGAGCCTCTTCAGAGGAGGAACTTCACAGCCAAAGACTGTTGGCACCAGGGGAGCCCTTAGAGATCAACCACCCACCACCCCACGTCCACTCCTGGGGACACTGGACCAGGGAAGGTGAGAGACTTGCCCAAATTCACACCCCATGCTGGGCCTGAGCTCCATTTCCTGCCTCCCTGTCAATGCCCTTCCCCTCAGGGGTCATTTTCTGCAAAGTGAAAGTTGGTCCCTTCTGGCCAGACCCCTTGAGTCGCAGGGTGTAGTTTGTGGAGGTCGGTCCAGCCGGGGTGGGACGTAGGGACATGGGGGGTGGAGGGTGAGGAGGTTTACTGTCCTCCCTCCCTCAGTGTCCGGGTGATGGGCATCCCCTCCCTGCTCATGAGGCCACACACCGGGCCCAGACGCTGTCCCTTGAGCCACTGTCCTGTGGGGAGACAACAGATGTCCTAGCACCCGGAGCTGTGATGCAGGGATGCACGGGGGGTAGGGTGTCGCCGTCCCCACAGGGTTGGAAGTTGAGTGTCAGGAGGACAGGGTGGAGGGGAATCTCGGGCAGTGGAGGTGAGGATTCTGTGTATTAACACACATGGAGGACTTGGAGGGGAGGTGGGCTTTCAGGATGCCTGGGAAACAGAGCATGGTTCTCTGTACGGATTTCGAAAAGGATGGGAAACTAACCCATGTGGTGCGCCAGGATTATTTCTTCACTGCTGGTCTGTCTCAGACCACACTTCTCTTTGTTACTCCAGAGTGTGGTGGGGTCTGTCAGCCTCTGGGGGCTTTGCCCACGCAGGTTCTGCCCCCAGAAGTACAGGTGTGCAGGAGACCTGGAGCGAGGAAAACCAGCCTGGCAGTCGCCCACCCTCGGGGATGGTCAGGATTTCATGAGAAGAGACATGCACTGAATTGACAGAAGATTATTTTTAACTGTGTGGCTGGGGGCTGGGAGGAAGTGGTGGGAAGGCACGGCAAGTGGTGACTCCTCAGAGCCATGCTGGGTTTTTTTTGAAATATTATTGGGGAGAGATGTAAGACAACTTAGTGATTCATCACAAAACGAACACCCTCCAAGAAATAGAACGCTGCCAGCCCCCCAGGATCTCCCTCTTGTTTCTCCTCCCCATCCCCACACCCCACTCCTTCAATAAGCCCCTAGCCTCACTTTAATGCTATTTGGTTCCTTGCTTTTCTCTGTAGTTTTAACATCTGAGCATGCTGCCTTTAGTACTATGGCTTTGCACTTGTTTTTCTTAAGACTTGGTATAAAGAGAGAAAACTGCCATCTGTTTTCTTCCATTCAGCTTCATGAATCTGCCCGTCCTATATCATCCCCTTCCTGGAACCATTACCCATAACCCGGGGTAGGGTCGGTGCTGGGATAATTGAGAAGGGAAGGTGCAGGGTCTAAGCATGCAGGGCACACGCACGCCATCACCAACTCCTGCATTTTCAGCTGGTATCTCATCCTGCAGCCCCATCCTCCTCCTGCCCCCCCCCACCCCCCGTCCTGGCCAACTCACTCTCTCCTAGCAGGGGCAGTTACAGCATCTCTGTGCTCAGAGGGGCTGGGCTATGCCCAAACTATTTCCCATGGTCCCCAATTTGCAAAGAAAAGCAGAATAATTGGAGGAGAGACACAGGGAAGCCACAGAGAATCTAACAGTGTGCGAAAGAGGAACTTATGACCACAGGACATCAGAGCTAGGAGGACTTTTAGCCCCACTTATTCAATTCGCAGAAGAAGACACTGAGGTCCAGAGTGGGCAAGTGGATTGTCCAAATCACACAGGAGCCCTGTCTCATGCACCATTGACTGCACAGGGAGACACTTCATCAATCTTTGCCCAGGGTTCATTGGCTGGGTGATAGGAAGTGTATGTTAATATGGGAAGGAAGAATTGTCAACTCTTACCATGAGGCGAGGGAAGAAATTTCAGGCATTCATCCACCATCCACACTGTGCCTTTCGGTTTCTAGTAAAGATTCAGCTCTTGCTCTGGAGGAAAGCAGCATCTGGTTGGGGGACAGTTTACCTGACAATTTCAGTGCCATAGGGAAAATGCCTGTGATGGGGGAAACAAGGGCAGGGGATGGGTGGGGCTCTTGTTCTTCTGGGCTAGAAGGTGAGTTCTCAGAGAGGAGTAGGCCAGGTAGACATAGTAGGGACTTCCAGGCACTCACAGGGTATGTGAATTCTGCAGATGGTCCTGGACTCTCAGGTACTATGTTCTCAATCCCACTTACTCTCCCACTGCGCTGGGGATCCTTCACCAGCCACCAAGTTCTGTGCTCTGTTCGTGACCAACCCCACCTCTGCCCCAGCAAGGGGTCGGGCCTCTGCCCAAGACTTGCTCCTAGGGATCCTGGGGATCCCTGGGAAAGGGCGATGCCACTGTCCGTGGTGCTGATTCAGAGTCGAGCGCTGACTCAAGATGTCTGCAGCTCTGGGGCAGAGGAGGGGGAGCTGATCACAAAGAACAGGGACCCCAGGTCTGTATTCAGGAGGGTCAATATGTCAGATGTGCTGGAAAGGGCCCAGGTCTACCTGGGAGGAAGCGCTCCGGGGAAAGGAAGACCTCTGTTTCTCCTCCTTGACCTTCTGGCAACCCTCAGGAATGTCCTATGGACATTCAACAACATAGGCTGTTGACACCGGTCCAAGCTCAGGGAAGGTGAAAGCTTTGTGCTACCCTTTTACAAATATGGTCCCATTTCATTTTCTGAACACCCCTGACAGAAAGGGGGTAATGCCCCCAACAGATAGAGGGTGCAGCTGACAGACGGATGAGTAGCTGTAGGTACTAGTCTCCAAAGACCACTCCAAACAGTCCTACCCCTCCCTTATGCAAACATGGTTATCCTTTTATTACATAATGGAATTTATTATGTCTTCCTCTCGAATCTGGATTGGGCCCATGACTGCTTTTACCGATAAAATGTGGAGGACAAGACGTCCTGAGATTTGTATGGCTCAGATATTAAGAAGGCCTGGCAGCTTCTGTTCCTGCCTCATGGACCCCTGGGTATCTGTGTAAGCAATCCAGGGGACTCTGATGGAAAGAGTTGCTACACAGAGAAACCCTGAGGGGTTAGACCTTCATCCCCAGCCCCAGCAACCGTTTCAGCATGACTTCCTGAAAGAGCCCAAGGCAAAACGAGAAGTGAAACTGCCCACCTGGTCTCTGGCCAATTCGTAGCACCATGAGACAGAATTAAATGATGGTTTGGGCCATTGAGTTTTGGGGTGGTTTGCTGTGCAGCAATACATAACCAAAATAGCAGCCCACACGAATTATAGTTAATAGGGGAAAAGTGAAATTGGAGGCTTACTCACCACCAATTTTCTCACGTACTGTATGTAAGTATGTATGTATGTACGTATGTATTTATTTATTTGCTGCAATGCACGGCTTGCGGGATCTTAGTTCCCTGACCAGGGATGGAACACGGGCCATGGCAGTGAAAGCACCGAGTCCTAGCTACTGGACCGCCGGGGAATTCCCCCACATACTGTATTTAAAGGATGACTTTTAAATGGTAACTTGAAGCCTTCAGTGAAGATAACCTGTGGAGGCTTTGTCGGGCTGGTGAGCTCCACGCAACAGGATGGTGCTGCCCGTGGTGCTGAAATAGAGCCAGGTCCTGAGCTCAAAAATCGCCCAGCTCCAGGAGGGGTCTGATCCCTCAAGCACGGGATCCAAGACTCAGGCCAGGAAGGCAGGCATATAACCTGGAGTGGTGAAAAGATAAGGTCTTCTTAACAGAAAAGGATTGGGGGACAAGACCCTCTTATCAGTGGGCTGGGGTTCTCTTATTTTTCTCTCCGCTTCCTAGTTCATCCTCAGGGATGCTTCTGCATGTCTGCCCGTCCTAATTGCTTAAGGGAATAAAGGACAGTGAGTCTACAGGAAAGACCGTGGGGCCTAAGGTCAAGGACACTAATGGGGACCAGAGAGAGAAGGATTACAGGAGAGTATTGGGCCTTATGTAGAGAGATTGAGAAATGAAATGACAGGAACTCATCAGGGAGGGACCATCAGTTTCAGCAAGTAATTATAATAATAGTAAGAAGTATTCATAATCCTAATTAACTGACTATTATATTTCGGGAAAAATGTTAAAATATGTTTTCTCATAAGACCTTACTAGGTATGATTTGTACTTATTAAATAGAATGTTTAGATCTAGGTTTTGGAGGGACCAGCTGACTCTCCCTCATTCTTGAATCTTGATTGAACACCTACTCTATGCAAAGCACCATCCCACACATGAGGTTACATGGTGTCACGGTATGGTCTATAACATCATCAACACCAGGTCCAGCTTCCCAGAGCCAAAGACATTTGATTACCATCTTGGTAGACTTCCTTCTTTTTTTTCTGGGCATTTGTTTTCTCTATTATATGTCCTATTGGAAGTATGATTTTATGTTGTTCTATTTTATTTTTCTGGGCAATTACCTAGTCTTCTAAATTCAATTCTCACTTTCAAAAAAATTATTTATTTATTTAGTTGCACCAGGTCTTAGATGTGGCAGGCAGGCTCCTTAGTTGTGGCATGTGAACTCTTATTTGAGGCACGCAGGTGGGATCTAGTTCCCTGACCAGGGATCGGACCCCGGCCCCCTGCATTGGGAGCACAAAGTCTTAACCACTGTGCCACCAGGGAAGTCCCCTCACTGTTTTTTTAAAAAAGAGGAAATGTGCTATATTTAATAAATCTTTCAATTGAGGTTGGGCATTTATTTTACTTCCACTTTATCTTGAGTGAAAGTGCTTTTCTTTCCTTTTTTTTTTTTTCGGCTGTGCCGCGCAGCATGTGGGATCTCAGTTCCCCGACCAGGGATCGAACCTGTGCCTCCTGCAGTGGAAGCGCAGAGTCTTAGCCTCTGGACCTCCAGGGGAAGTGCCCCCAAATGCTTTAAATTCACCATCTCTGGAGATTCATTTTACCAGTTGTTTCTAATTTGGCAACTGGAATAAACTTTCTAGAGCACAAACCACTCTTTGTAGGTGTTGTTAATTCAATTTGACTTCACATAAGCCCTTTAAGGCAGGTATTGCTATTATCATCCCCGTTCTACAGATGAGCAAACTGAGACAGTGCATGTAAAGTGCTAAGCACACTAATAACCTCTGCTTGAATTTTTTTCCCCTGATGCCCTGGCTAGCAGTGATTGAGGCTCAGCTTCCAGAGTCCCTAACACCCACGTCAAGCTTTGTCACCTGTATTAACTATGTCTCTCTCACCCCCACCAGGCAGAGGGCTCAGAGGCCTGTGACTTCGCTTGTGTCACCAGAACCTAGCACAGGGCCAGCCTGGCACGAGGAGACCTCAGGAAATGACCATTCAACAAATGAACCAACGAGCCAGTGATGACAAAAACTGGCCCATGATGACCCTTGACGGTGACTTCATGGAGGCCATCTCATCTTAAACTAAGGCATCATGGCTCCCCTGTCATGAGGAAAACATGGCCTCCACAGTGCCTGTCAAGTCACTCGTGACATCACTCACCACAGACCCGCACACCCTGGGGCTGTGCACCTCTGTCTTGGGATCCCTGAGGCTCTGGTCCCTTCATCGTGAGGACCTTTGAGCCCTAGTTTTGGGGGGATCTGGTTTGGGGACCCTGGGTCTCAGTTTCTGAGGCCCAGAATCTCTGGTCTCCTGCGTCTAAGAGATCTGAACCTTTGGTCTTCTTTGGCCCCCAGATTTCAGTTTCCAGGGCCTGGGGGGATGAAGTCTCCAGGTCTCTGGGCTTTGGTTGGGGAGAGTTGTCTCTGGAGTCCTGGTTCTCTCGGCTGCTGGAAGTCTCAGGGGTCTGGGTCTCTGGGTCACTGGAACTCCGAGTCTCTATGACACGGGGCCTAGGGACTAGTGAGTTTCAGGGATCTGAGTCTTTGGAACCCTCAGTCTCAGAAGTCGGAGGCTCTAGGGCTGACGCAGGCGCAGAGACCTCAGCTTACACACACACTGCTCCGTCTCCCCACCCTACACGTCCACACGCACCATTACCACCCCTGCGGGCCACGCCTCGATCCATTCCGAACCCCCACCCTCAGGATCTCTGCGCTGCGCATGCGCTGTCTCCTTTTATACCCACGACCAAACCCCGCGCTCCCACCTTCAATTCCCACCCGCAACCCCACCTCAAAGGGTAAAAATAATATGCTCTATAATCCCTCTAAAAGACTATAATAATCCCACAAAAGCAGATAACCCGAATATAGCCATTTCGCCTTTTAAGCGTCCTGCACAGCAACAGATTACTAGTACAGCGAACAGTACACGCCCCACGTCCCTTGCCCGTGCGCAGGCGCAGAAGGAAACAAGGCAGTGCATTTTGGGAGTGGTAGGCAGAGCGAAACAAGGGGCCGCAGGGGCTGCTGGGAGTTGAAGGCCGAGGGCCCAGTAACCACAGGTGCTTCGGGTGGAGCTGTTGCATGGGGTTCTGGGAGCCGTAGGCAAGACAGCCCCCAAGGCCTTGTGGTAGTCGTAGTCTCTGGAGCCACTTCCGCGCCGGAGTTCCGCGTGTTCGGCAGTCGGGACCATCCAGCACCGCGTTCTACTCAGGTATTTCCTCACCAGCTGGTCGGCTCGTGAGCGCCAGCTCTTCGTTGCGGTGCCGTGTGAGGGTTGAGGGTCTCTCTGGGGGTGATAGCACTCGCCTTTGATTTCCCAACGCTTGTATCCCAGAGGCCTTCTGACCAGGATCCCCACTTTGGGCACTGCGGTCCGGCCTGTCTCTTGCTCGCCCATCCCCTCCCCCAGGTTGGAATTCGACCATTTCCCTGCCCCCGCCTCCGACTGGGTATGTCCGGGAGGTCCCTACTCTGTCCCGGAACCTCTGTCTTGACAGAATGATGTTACACACTATCCGTCCTTCCGACAAGGCTGCGATTCGGAGGCATCCCTGGGGTCTGGGTCTCGTCTTCCGGGCGCATTTATTATTCCCTCAGCCTACAGATCTTTCCTGAGCATCGACCCTGTCCCAAATCCCGTGCGAGGCAGGGGAAGTCAGTGGTGGCCGAAGCAGACCCTGTCCCTGCCTTTAGTGAGCTCACAGTACAACGGGGGAGACAGGCCTGTCACCATGAAGGATACCGTCATGATCCGGTTGGGATGGGGGCATACATGGGGCTCTGCGAGCCCAGAGGAGGCGCCTGACCCAGCCTGGGGTCTATAAAGTCTTCGAGGGGAAGATGCTTAACAGACACTTCAAATCTGACATGTCCAAATGGAATTCTGGTCAGTGTCCCCGCTGACTAAATGGTCCCATCATCCTCCCAGGTGCTCAGGCCCAAACCTCCAAGTCATCCTTCTTTCCTCTTTCCTCATGACCGCACCCTCCACCCCAATCCAAGTCCTGTGCAAGTCCCGTGGACCCTACCTTCAAAATAGATACAAAATCCCACCTTTTCTTGTCATCTCCACTGCCAGCACCCCGGTCCAGGCCACCATCATCTCACTGACTATTGCCAATAGCCTCTTCCCTGGCCTCGCTGCCTCTGATCCTGCCTGCCACGGCCTGTTCCCCACACAGCAGCCAAAGGGAAACTTTTAAAACCTAAGTCAGATCGTATCCCTTCTTCGCGCAAAACCCTCCCATGGCTCCCATCTCTCTCTGAATAAAATTAAAACTGTATCATGACTTACGAGCCTCTGACAATCTGCACAGACTCACTGCCTGCCAGGGTCTTCCTCACTCAGGAGGTAGACCCCTAGGACCGAGTGACCATAGATTTAGGGGGAGAAGAGAGATGAGTCCAGGGTGACTTTATGTCTTGTCCTGGGGAGGAGCTGGGAGGAAGTGGCAGTCCTCTCAGGAGACAGGGGATAGCTAGGCAAGAACAGGTTTCTCCCTGTGGGGAGCAGGGTGATTGGTCAGTTTGGGCGCCTAGGATCCCAGAGGACCAACGGGGATCCTCAGTGGGGCATTTGGAGGACCAGCCCGATGGACGTCATTATCCAGAGTCACCCACAAGGAAAATGAGCTGGGCAGGACCTGAGAAGCAAACCAGGAGAGCGAGGGAGAATCAAGTCAAAGCCGGGGGTGGGATGGGGTGGGGGGGGAGAGATTTCAAGGGGGCGTTGCTCAGCTGTGACGGATGTGCCGAATGGCCATGGCCAATGGGTCCTGAGGGCTGCTTACTGGGCCCAGTGACAAGGAAGAGTACTCTGGGCAGAGGGAAGGGCAGTGCTAACACTTTCCTGGGTAGGTGTTTCCTGCGGTGTTGGAGAGTAGAGGCCAGAGTGGCTGAAGGAGAGTGGAATGTGAGGTCAGAGAAAAAGGGAGACTCATCAGCCATAAGCTTTTACGAAAGTGAGATGAGATGCATGGGAGGATGTAGAGAAGATACTGGGCAGGATCTCACTGGCTGTTTTGTGGAGAATTGTATGTGTAGAGGAGGGGAGGGTGGGGCAGGGAGACCGAGGAGGAGCCTCCTGCAGTAAGAGAGACATGGCTCAGCTCAGGCTAGGGTCGCAGTTGTGGACATGCTAAGGAGTGTTGGGCTTCTGGATCTGTTTTGAAGCTATGAACAGGATTCGCTCCATTCTGGTTGGGCATATGGGGTTCGAGGTCTGAGGAGGATGCCCCAGGTGCATCTTCAGTGGCGCGTTTGGAGGAAAGGCTGGGACTTGACACTGCAGTTGGGAGTCACCCACAGGGAGAGTGGGAAGAAGGGTGAAGAAAGAGCAGTCATGGGTCCTGGACCACAAGGCTCCTGCCCTGAGTAGCTGGAGGGATGGAGCTGCCCTTTACCGCAAGAGAAGCAGGTTTGGGAAGGGGAATCAGGAATCTAGGTTTTGAGATGCCTGTCAGACGTCTGAGTTGCACTGGTCCTTAACTGGTGTTACAGGCAGTAAGCATACAAGTCACATAAAATGATTCCACACATTGTGGTAAATCCTGGAAACAGGGTGACTACTGCACTCGTTCAGCCTGGAGATGATGGTGGCTTGGGGAGGAGGGACTCAGTCGGGTGGGTTTTTATGGGTTTCCCAAGCAGGTGGGTCCAAGGAGAGAGGGTTGGAATTTTTGGCTGGGTGGGGAGGGATGAGGTGGGGGGAACAGAAATGAGTCAAAACTGGGCTGATCCAGGTCTTGATAAGGCCACAGAAGCTTTCGGGGGATTCTGAGACCACAGCAATCCTGGAGGCCCACACCACGCCCCCCCCACCCCCAAAACAGAAGAAGCCCCAGTTGATCTTGGAGGTATGACCCATGCTGCCTCTGTGTCTCCCTGGAGGAGATGACCGCCCTGCCTTTCAGAGGATACAATCGGGACCAATTCCTAGAGACAGTATCCCACCCCCACCAAGGTGAAATCCAGTTGGTCTTTTCTGTTCTTCCCCCTTCCCCTAACAGAGCTGCAGTTCCCTTGCCTCTCTCTGTTCTTAGATCACTGACTCCTCCCAAGCTCTCTGACCAGCCCTGGAAGCCCAGGTCAGTGATTACCACCCTGTCTTTCTGATCAGGGTTGTAAAAGGGCTGGCCTCCCTGGAGACTGTGAAACTGGTCCTTAAGAGGCACCTCCATCCCTCCAAACAGAATCCGACCTAATTCTGGGTGTAACTTGCCTGTCTCTCCCTCTCCCCTCCACCTCTCCCAACCAGCTCCTTCTCTTCTTGGTGTGTAATGGGTGTAATCCAAGAAGCCTTCCTGGAGGCACTAGCTTCCTTAAACTAGAATACAGTTGACCCTTGAACAACATGAGTTTGAACTGCGCTGGTCCCCTAATACTCTGATTTTTTTTTTTTTTCAATAAATACATACAGTACTACACCCTCCGCGGTTTGGTTGAATCCGCGGATGCGGAACCAGGAGGGCCGACTGTAAAGTTATGCGGATTTCGGCTGCGTCCCTGGCCCCCGTGTTGTTCAAGGGTCAACTGTATACATGTAACCCTCCCTTACTCTGGAAAAGGCCTACTCGGCCTGCACTATTCCTGGCACAGACACTACGCAAGCAGCCTCTCTGCAGGCAAGGACTCCCGCAATCCGGAATCCACGTGTAACCCGCCTCCCCTCTCCACCCATCCAGGAGAAGCCGACCCCTCCCGCCTCGCCAGGAGCCCGCGATGCCCGCCCCGCAGTGCGCCTCCTGCCGCAAGGCGCGAGCCGCCCTCCGCCGACCGCGCTCGGGCCAGGCGCTGTGCGGCACCTGCTTCTGCGCCGCCTTCGAGGCCGAGGTGCTGCACACGGTGGTGGCGGGCCGCCTGCTGCCGCCCGGCGCCGTGGTGGCCGTGGGCGCCTCGGGCGGCAAGGACTCCACTGTGCTGGCGCACGTGCTGCGCGAGCTGGCCCCGCGCCTCGCCATCTCGCTGCACCTCGTGGCCGTGGACGAGGGCATCGGCGGCTACCGGGACGCGGCGCTGGCGGCCGTGCGGCGGCAGGCAGCGCGCTGGGAGCTCCCGCTCACCGTCGTGGCCTACGCAGAGCTCTTCGGGGGCTGGACGATGGACGCCGTGGCCCGCAGCACGGCCGGCTCCGGCCGCAGCCGCTCCTGTTGCACCTTCTGCGGGGTGCTGCGCCGCCGGGCGCTAGAGGAAGGGGCGCGCCGCGTGGGAGCCACGCACGTCGTGACGGGTGAGCGCAGGCGCGGCACAGAGGGGCGCGGTGGGAGGAACGGGCGCATGCGCGGGCGAGGGGCGGACACTGCGAGGGGACTGAGGCGCGTGCCCCAGAGGTGGTAATGGAGACTGTATATCCTAGGGGACAGAGCCCAACAAGGAAAAGGGGATGTGCGCATGCTCCAGCATGGGGCTGGAGCCCACAGAAGGTTCATGCTGGGGTAGGGGGGCGGCAGGAGACAGGATGGGCTACGTCAGGGTTGGGGCTAGGCAGGGCATCACAAAGACTTTGGTGTCTTTGCCACCATCTGGGTCTACACAGATTGGCAAGAAGGGTGGGAGATGGGAGAAGTGAGTGAGTAGGAGTTAGTCTCTGGGGATTAGGTCTTTGATTCTTAATTTATTTTTAATTGTCTAACACTCTTGGTCTCATGGCCCCCAACTGTCTTTCTTCAGAATACTTCTCTGTCTCTGCAAAGCATCTCTCTGCCTCCTAACGCCTTTTTCTTGTTGGAATCTCTTCGATAACTCTCTTTTATTCTCTCACTTTCATCCATTCCTTCAACAAACTACCGGGTTTCTACTAAATGCCAGATCCAAGCTGTTATTAATATATATAATATGTATTACACATATATATTATATATGCTATTATCATCATCATCGGACTAGGGCCGAGAATACAACTATGCACAAGACAGACGTAAGTCCGAACCTTTGAACAACACAAATATAGAATGATAAACGATCATAAATGTTACTGAAAAAAATTACACGGACTATGTGAGCAAAAAGAGGACCTTATGATGTGGAGAGACGGGATCAGGGAGGTGTTTTGAGATCCGAGGGCTCAGGGTGAGGAGGTGAAGAGGAGTGAGGGTTGGGGGGTAGGTTGTTCCAAGCAGAGGGAACCATCTGAGCAGAGGCCCGTTTGAGATGCCCCAGGAAGACCAGAGAGCCTGGGAGGTGAGGCCCAGCAGTGGGCGGAGCTTGGCTCCACAGGCCCTTGTGGCGGTGAGGCATTAACACCTGCTCCTTGGAGCAATGGGGAAACCAGTGGTCCTGATATGAAGACTGTTTGACTTTGAAAAGTTCACTGTGGCAGGGGTGAGGAGCCTGGGTTGGAGGGGCAAGGCGGAGCAAAGGAGATGACCTCGGAGGGAGGCAGCTGGGGTGGTCCAGGTGAGAAAAGATGGTTGTGAGAATCAATGCATTTTTTATGGTGTGTAAATATTCCCTTACTTTCTCCCTGGTCTCTCTAAACAAAGATAACACAAAAACATTGCAGTCTGTGTTGTCAAAGGCACTGTGTCAACAACTATGAGTTTTCTATGGCTGCTATAACAAATTACCACAAATTGAGTGGCTTAAAAACAACACAAATTTATTAGCTTGCAGTTCTGGAGGTCAGAAGTTGAGCAAGGGTCTCACTGGGCTGAGACCAGTGAAGAAAGGTTGGCATTCCTTCTGAAGAGTCTATGGGAGAGTCCATTTCCTTGCCTCTTCTGGTTTTAGAGGCCACCTTCATCCCTCGACTCCTTCCTCCAGCTTCAAAGCCAGCAGCAGCGGGCTGAGTCCTTCTCACCTTGCATCATCTGACCTTGCTTCTGTCCCCACACCTCCCATCCTGACTCTTTCCCTTTAAGGACCCCTGTCATTACCCTGGGGCCCACCTGGATAATCCAGACTGCTCTCCCTATCTTAAGGTCAGCTGATTAGCAACCTGCATTCTGTCAGTAATCTTCATCTCTTTTGCCATGTGACCCAACATATTTTCAGGTTGGGGGGTGGGGGAGAATTCTACTTACCACAACGATCCTCTTTCCAATCTCCATTAAATGCCTTTTTTTTTTTTGCTGTGTGGCTTGTGGGATCTTAGTTCCCCAACCAGGGATTGAATCCCAGCCCTCCGCATCAAGCGCTGAGTCCTAACCACTGGACCGTCAGGGAATTCCCTGAAGTACACTTTCAACTGAGACTGAAATGATAGTTGTAGCATAAAGCACTTTTACTCACTACATGAAAGGGCACCTAGCAAGGGGCCTGGTTTGCAATACGAGGGGGGCAAATGAGGGCACGCCAAGTTGCTCCACGGGAGCCTGGTGTGTTCCCCTCTCCTTTCTCGCGGGGTCCACCCGCAGCCTCGCCCCGGCCGCCCCGCGGTACCGCGGCGTCTCCTCCCGCGGACCCGCCGGCCCCCGCGCCCCCTCCTCACCGGCTCGCGTCTCTCCCCCAGGACACAACGCCGACGACATGGCGGAGACGGTGCTCATGAACTTCCTGCGGGGCGACGCGGGCCGGCTGGCGCGGGGCGGGGGCCTGGGCTCTCCGGGCGAGGGGGGCGCCCTGCCGCGCTGCCGCCCGCTGCAGCTGGCCTCGCAGAAGGAGGTGGTGCTGTACGCGCACTTCCGCCGCCTGGACTACTTCTCCGAGGAGTGCGTGTACGCGCCCGAGGCCTTCCGCGGCCACGCGCGCGAGCTGCTCAAGCTGCTGGAGGCGGCGCGGCCGTCGGCGGTGCTGGACCTCGTGCACTCGGCCGAGCGCCTGGCGCTGGCCCCGGCCGCGCGGCCCCCGCCGCCCGGCGCCTGCTCCCGCTGCGGGGCGCTGGCCAGCCGCGCGCTCTGCCAGGCCTGCGCCCTCCTGGACGGCCTGAACCGCGGCCGGCCCCGCCTGGCCATCGGCAAGGGCCGCCGGGGGCTGGACGAGGAGGGGCCGCCGGGTCGCCGCGGGAGCCGCAGCCGTCCGGACCCCCGGCTTCGGAGCCCATCCCCGGCTTCTAGAGACTCCGGTTCTCCGCTGGGATCCGACGACGTGGGAGTGCGGGACCGCCTGTAAATGACACTGTGAAGGAACCCGAGTTACCTTAGGCCGGGCTTCGGTGTGAGGTGGGGAAGGGGTCGGAACCCCTTACCTGTGATCCTGCAGAAGCTGGGGCTCTGGGCTCCTGGGGCTGCGGAGGTCTCCTGGGTGTCTGGGGGACTCCTGGGCCCCAGGGAGGAGAGAACTAAACAACTTGCCATTCCTGAGCGAGTGGGAATTAGGGGGCTCCTTGCCTGTACCTCTGTGGGGTTCTGGGCGTGCTCAGATAGTCCTAACCCTTCTTGAGCGCCTACTGTGTGCTTGAGGTTTCATGTTTGCCTGCAGTGGGATAAGCAAAACCATGTAACTTGATGGGCACGTCAGTTACAGCAATCGTGATGCTTCTGTGTGAGCACTGTACACAGGGGAGGCGCTGGGTCGTCTCGTTTCATCCGCACCACGATCTCATTGGCTATAGCCTGGGCCCCATAACTGGCCTGAGGTCACCTCGCTGGAGCCCCAACTGGGGGCTCACACCCAGGTCTGCCTGGGGCTCCTCAAGACGGTGTATTTAGTCCTTACCCCCCCCTCTCCCTGCCCACCACCACCCGAATCTCTGTGTGATGGGTGGGGAGCCACTGGGTCAGCTCCCCAGAGCTCAGATTTCTGGAGGCAGAGCTGGGTGAACCTGGGTCAGTGACTTAACCTCTCTGGTCTTCCATTTCCTCCTCTGAGAATGGAATCAAAGCCTCCCACCGAAGCACTGTTGTGAATATTTGATAAAGCGTTCAATAAATGGTGTCCAACTTCGTTGTTCACATGAAAGTTTGGCCACCAGGGGGCTCTGGGTTGCAGGGTTGCCTCCCTGCCAGTCCAGACAGGTGTGAGGCTCAGAAACTTCCTGCCTGACCCCTGGGGAGACTTGGTGTCTTCAGTCCCACCTTCAAGCTGTGCTGGGCTGGTTCCTTGTCAGGAGTGCCTTCCTTTCCCATCTTCCGGCTCACATCCTCCAGGGGCCTCCTGGAAGCATCCCTGATTCTCTCCTCCCACCCTGCCCAGCCCAGGACATTAGGACTCTCCCAAACCTCAGCCCCTGCATCCTGTCCTCCAGCCATGCACACTCTTTGGGGGCTCACTTTTCCTAATTAGATTGGGCTGGAGGGCAGGGACCAGAGGCCCCGCCTCCTCCGTGAGTTAATTGAGCATTAGGATAATTATTCATTCGACAAACGTTTATTGAGCACCTCATCTGTGGCCCATGTGCCAAGTGCTAGGAATACTGCAGTGAGCAAAAGACAAAAGCCCCTGCCCCCATGAAGTTCACAATCTGGGAGAAACAGACAATAAGTCAATAAAAATATAATGTCAGGTAGTGATTAATGCAACAAATAAAAATAGGGCTTCCCTGGTGGCGCAGTGGTTGAGAATCTGACTGCCATTGCAGGGGACACGGGTTCGAGCCCTGGTCTGGGAAGATCCCACATGCCGCGGAGCAACTAGGCCCGTGAGCCACAACTACTGAGCCTGCGTGTCTGGAGCCTGTGCTCCGCAACAAGAGAGGCCGCGATAGTGAGAGGCCCGCGCACCGCGATGAAGAGTGGCCCCCGCTTGCCGCAACTAGAGAAAGCCCTCGCACAGAAACGAAGACCCAACACAGCCATAAATAAATAATTAAAATAGCTTTACCTTAAAAAAATAAATAAATAAAGCAGGATAAAGAGAGAGGGAGATAGCAAAAGCCAGTGTCCATAGGGGTCAGGGCAAGGCCTCTTTGAGGAGGTGGCATTTGAGCCGAGACCTGAAAAAAGCAAAGGAGTGAATCATAAAGCCATCTCGGGGGAGAGCTTTCCAGGCAGAGGGAACTGCCGATGCAAAAGCCCAGAGGTGGGAATAAAGTTGGTAAGTCCAGGGAACAGCAAGGAAGTGTGGTCAGGGCAGAGTGGGCAGGGAGAAGAAGAGCAAGAGTTGAGATCAGGTGGTAGCCAGGGCTGGTCCCGCAGCATCTCGCAGAGGCAGGAGCCCATCTCCGTTTTCTAAAAATCCCTGCAGCTGCGGTGGAGAGAACGGGCTCTAGGGGGCGCAAGATGATCACGGTCAATTGGAATGATTCTAGCGCACCAGGCCCTGCGGAACACTCCTTCCTTGCGTTTTGATCCCCAATTTTACAAAGGGTAAATTTTTGACTCAGAGGGGTGAAGTGACTTGCCCAAGGTCACACAGCAGCAAATCAGTGAAGGAGTTAGGGCTCTTGAACCTTTTTGCTATGCCGCCTGCTGGAAGCAAGAGGACCTGGGCCCTTGTTGCAGGTCGGCCACGGATTCACCCTGTGGTTTTGGGCAAGGGACTTTTCTGTAGCCGAGTTTCTCCCGTCACACCTTCACACCTTCACACCAGGAGGTGGGTGGTTGGTTAGATTTCTGTTGTGGTTTAGAGTAGCACTATCCAATAGGAATATAATGCGAGCCATATGTGTAATTTCAAAATTACGAGTAGCTATATTTTTAAGGGGGGGAGGGGAAAATTTAATAATGTATTTTATTTGACCCACTATATCCAAAATATTACTATTTTAACATGTAATCAATATTTTAAAACCTTGGGAATGGGACTTCCTGGTGGCGCAGTGGTTAAGAATCCGCCTGCCAATGCAGGGGACGCGGTTTTATCCCTGGTCTGGGAAGATCCCACATGCCGCGGAGCAGCTAAGTCTGTGTGCCACAACTACTGAAGCCCGCGCTCTAGAGCCTCTGAACTACAACTACTGAAGCCCACGCGCCTAGAACCGGTGCTCCGCAACAAAAGAAGCCACAGCAATGAGAAGCCCGCGCACCACAAGGAAGAGTAGACCAGGGAAAGCCCGCGCCCAGCAACGAAGACCCAACACAGCCAAAAATAAATAAATTAAAACCTTGAGGATATTTTACCTTTTTTTGGTACTAAGTTTTCAAAATCCGGTATGTATGTTACACTTACAACCCGTCTCTATTCAGATTCAACCACAGTTCTGTGGCAAATGTGTCAAGAGGGCCTCAAGTGGGAGCTGGCGAAAATGCTGTTCTCAGCTCCTACCACAAGGGGGTCACTGTGACCACACCTTGCATCGGGTGGCCATTGACCGAAGAGCAAAGTCTTTCTTTCCGCTGCCTGGTTGGGGAGTTTTGCTCTCTCCTCCCACCTCCCCACCGGTCCCCCTGGCCCGAGCCAGCCTCCAAGGGCGAGAGACACAGTCTGGCAGAAACCTGAAGGTCCCCTATGAACGCTGGAAACCTTCCATGACCTCAAGATCCATGTGCACATTCATTCATTCATTCTGCAAATATTTATTGAGCACTCAATTTGTGACAACAATGAACAAAATAAAAACCTGCCCTCATGGGAGAGGCCAAAAAAAGGAGGAAAATAAGTAGACTATGTAGTGTGTCAGATGGTGACAAATTGATTAATCGGAGGATGGGAAGCATGCCACACATTTAAGTAGGGTGGATAGGGCAGACCTCGAGGAGAAGATGACATTTGAGCAGAGACCCACACAAGATGAGGCAGTGGGCTCTGCAGATCTGTGGGAACAGCGTGGGCAAAGGCCAAGGGAGGCAGGGGAGTGGTGGAGCGGGTAAGTGGAGGAGAGAGGTAAGAGGGGCCCGATTGCATGGGCACAGCTGTGATTTTGAGGCGGAAGGCAAGGAGATTTTGGAGCCGAGGGGTGAAAAGGATCATCTCTTTATTCAGGAAGCCAACATTTGCTGGCACCTCCCAGGAGCCAGGCCCTGCACGGGGCACCGGGGAAACAGAGCTGGGTCAGCCCCAGTCTCTGCCCTCAATGGGCTCTCTGTCTGATGGGGGAGGCGGCACGGACCGACACTGGCAAATCAAGACCCAAAGGGATACGTGTCACGGCGGGGGTTCGTAAGGGCACAGGGGAGCCCAGAGGTGGGGCGGTTAACTTAGCGTGGGGCGTCATAGAACGCTTTCTGAAGGAGGTAGTGTTTAAACCAGGCCCCAGAAGATGAGTAAGAATGAGCACGGGGAAAAGGGTGGAGGAGGACGGGTGCACCTGCGGCCCAGAGAACAGCAGGTGGAAAGGCCTGCAGGGAAGGACACACCGTGAACCGGGCGGAATGGTTGCCTCTGGTGCAGGACGCCCGGGTAGGAGCTGGTGAGGGCGGCCAGCGTCTCCCCACCCCACCCCCAAGAGGGTCAGGATGCCATTGCACAAGGCAGATTTCCCGCTGGGGTGATGGGGCACCAGGAAGGGTTTAGAGCGGACAGGCCTCGCCCCAGGTGTCAGAAAGAGCTTTCTGGGTCTGTGTCTAGGAGGACTGTGGGGTGGGGATGGGGGAGGGGGACTTCAAGGCCAGGAGGCCAGGGAGAAGCCAAAACCATAAGCGGGTGGGAATGGTGGGAACAGAGATGAGGGCTATTTAAGAAGTCTGGAAATCCTACTAAACTCTAGGGTGTGCCTTGAAAGTATTAAGAGCTCCTGCCTAAACCCCCCAAACTGTAAATACAAGAGAAACCTCTCCTAAACAGGCTGAACAAAAATAAAGATGTTTGCCACTTAGGCAGGCCGTGGTGAACACGGGAGAGTCTTTCTGAGGGAGAAAGTCGTGGTAAACAAGGAGGGTGGGGCACAGGTGATGCCCAGGCAAGAAGTCTAGTCATCATGGAGCAGGGCTTTGGCTGAGGCAGAGGTCAGGAGATTTTTGAGCACAGCAGCGATAAGGACCATCTCTTTATTCAGGAAGCCAACATTTGCTGGCACCTCCCAGGAGCCAGGCCCTGCACGGGGCACCGGGGAAACAGAGCTGGGTCAGCCCCAGTCCCTGCCCTCAATGGGCTCTCTGTCTGGGAGCCCATGGGCCTTGGTGAATGCAGCCCTTACCTAAACACAAGGGGTCCTTTATACTTATCGAATGTCTGTGAAAGGACCAGGACTGATGAGGCAGGAATCCCCCACGCCTTAAGGTACCATCCCCTGGAGTCAGAAGCATTCTTTCCTGCAAGGATTTGGAACCCGATCTCAGAAAGATGGGCTTCCCCATCTTCCCCCTGTGTGTGCTCTCCCAGGGCTGGGTAATCAGAGATTCCTGTCAGGTCTGAAGATGTAGAGGCATTGGGTGCAGAGATTCTGGGGAGAGGAAGGCTCTCAATAATCTCACTCTCATTCAGCCTGTTTTCATAGAGGCCCTGCACATGCCAGCTACCAGAGTGGGCTCCAGGGATTCAGCAGTGAGCACTTTAGACAAGGTCCCTGCCCTCATGAAGCCTCAGTCTGAGTGAGAGAAATGTTTCTTCATTCCATAAATGTTTACTGAGCACCTACTATGTGCCAGGGAACAGAAGCCAAGAAAGCAGGCAAAACCCCCTGCCCTGTCAGAGTTGGCACTCAAATTGTGGGAGATAGACTACACAGAAAAGGAGATAAATAAAACACGAGGGACATCCGATGGTGATAAATACCATAGAGAAACAACAACAACAACAATAAAAAAGGAAGCAAACACATAAAGCTATTATAGATTGAAATGAGGCACAGAAAGGAAACCAACAAGGGGCTGAGATAGAAACTAGAAGGGAATGTCTACTCTAGAGAAGGTGATCACGGGCAGAGTGATGGGATGCGTGTCCCAGGCAGAGGGAACAGCAAAGACAGGCCCTGAGGTGGGAAGGCACCTACCATGTCAAGAAAGTCAAGGAAGTCCAGGGGGTCTGAGGCACAGTGCATGACGGAATGGTGAGGCTGGAGAGGCGGACATAAAGCCAGACACAGAGTGCCTTGGAGGTGTTTAGGTTTTATTACAACTGCAGTGGGAAATCATAGATGGGCTTTAAGCAGGGTTTAACATGATACTCTTTTATGTTTTAAGAACATATTGGCTGCCAAGTGGAGAATGAACTTAGTGTGGGTAGGAGTTGGGGGAGGTGGGAATGGGGTTAAATGTGGAAGCAGGGAGACTAGCTTGGATGCTCTTGCACCTGTCCAGGTGAGACGTAAGGGTAGCTTGGACAAGGGTGAGTGAGAGGAAGTAAGTGGGTGGATTCAGTGTCTATTTTGGCACTAAGGTGACAGGAAGTGCCAAAGTAGGAAGTGGGAGTGAGGGAGGGGATCAAGGATCACTCCCAGCTTTTGACGAAAGCAACTGGGGAGAGGATGGTGTCACCACCAACAAAGGGAAATAAGTGATTGATGATGGAGATGGAGGGAGGTGGGGCAGAGATGTTCGTTGGCTGTTGACAGGGCATCAGGGGCACCCAGGTGTGTATGCAGAAGCTGCCTGGCATGTAGCAGATTCAGGTGCTGACTCAGAGCCATCTAAGAGATTACCCAGAGAGAGTCTGGGTAATCAAAGAGACACGTGAAATCAGCAGCAGAGGAGCATGGAGTCAGATGGGCTGGGGTTCCAATCCAAGCTCCACCACTTGCTTGCTGGGCAACTGACCTCATTTCTCTCAGTTTCCGCATCTGTAGAATGGGTGTGATTGTGTGTACCACACAGGGCCAATGGGGGAATTAAGCAAGACGTGACACTTAGGAGGTACTAGAGAAATTGCCAACCAAGAGCTGATGGGAGACAGAAGACAAAGGTGAGGGTCCGTTTGTTTTTTTGTTTGTTTTGGTTTGGTTTTTCTGTTTTGTTTTGTTTCTTGTTTTAGCAGCCTGCGGGATCTTAGTTCCCTGACCAGGGATCGAACCCATGCCCCCTGCAGTGGAAGGGTGGAGTCCTAATCACTGGACCACCAGGAAATTCCCAAGGTGAGGGTCCATTTGCACATACCAGAAACATTCTTTGCACGAACTCTCAGCCGCTGGGGCTGTTCCAGGAGAAGAGGATCCAGCAGAGAACTCCCCACCCTCGACGGCATGGAGACAGATTTGGAGACAGAATGGCATGGCATTTAACAGCCAGAGGACCCAGGTTCCAATCCTGGCTAATGCCATTTGCACAAGTGACTTCTGCCTGAGACCTGGTTTCGTTATCTCTAACACGGTACTAACCCTAACCTTAACCTCATAAAGCTCTTGTGAGGATTACATGTGATAATGTATGGAAAGTCCTTGACAACCTGCCAGATTTGTATTATATAATGTTTTTTTTTTTAAATTTTTATTTATTTATTTATTTATTATTTATGGCTGTGTTGGGTCTTCGTTTCTGTACGAGGGCTTTCTCCAGTTGCGGCAAGTGGGGGCCACTCTTCATCGCGGTGCGCGGGCCTCTCACTATCGCGGCCTCTCTTGTTGCGGAGCACAGGCTCCAGACACGCAGGCTCAGTAATTGTGGCTCACGGGCCCAGTTGCTCCGCGGCATGTGGGATCTTCCCAGACCAGGGCTCGAACCCGTGTCCCCTGCATTGGCAGGCAGATTCTCAACCACTGAGCCACCAGGGAAGCCCCCAGATTTGTATTATAAATGGAGATAGAGACAGGCATTTGCTGACAGGGAGTCAGGAGCCCCCAGGAGCCCCCAGGAGAGAGGACCCCCTGGCTTCACAGTCTCTCAGCCTCCAGGTGGCCAGAGACCACCTCCCCCATCACCCAGTCCCACAGGTACACCCTGGCCCCTACCTCCATCAGAAGAGCTCCACCTCTAAAACCACAAAATCCCACATCCCACTCCCAGACTACAGCCTCCCATGCTTCCAGAGCTCTGCCACACCTGTTCTTCCACCTCAAAGACACCCTGACCCTCTTTGTGCAGCCCTCCCTCCACCAAGGCCCTTATTTCTGCACCTCCTTTACCCCTACATTCCGCCCCTTTACCACGCCCCCTCCCGCTGTCCTTTGCGGGAGGAAACAAAGCAAAATCATTTGGCTGCTCAGAGGACGCCTCTTTAAATTCCTGGTCACCAGCCTCACCTGGGAACCTGCTCGCCATCCTCACCTCCCCAGCCAGGTGCCCGTTGAGATGAGTTGGCCTGGGCCTCCTAGTCTCCCTGGCCCAGCCCCCCCTCCACTTCCGGCCACCCGACCCACACCCCACCTGCAAACTCCCCCACCCTTTCCTTCTTCCTTTCTGAACAAGGGAAGAGGTGTCTTTCCTTTTGTCTGGGGCTAATCCCACCACTCGGCTGGGCAGGTGCACCACCCACGCCTTTGTTTTCGGGCATCCCTGAGGTTGTTAAGAGCTCTCCGCCTGGGTTTGCTTCACGGTGCCACCACGCAGCTTTGTGTAACCTTGCATGGGCGTCTCCACTTCTCCTTCTGCACATGGAGAATAATAAGTGTACCTTTCTCACCAGACCGTGGGAAGGGTTCGGTAAGTTAACTTACGAAAAATGCGTTAAAACAGTGTTGGACACACAAATCAGTGCTCCGGTGGAACTGAGGCTCAGATCACCTCGGGAGACCATAGAGAGGATTCAGAGAGTCCAGGAGTTTGTACGCTTCCTCCTGGGCTTACCAGCTGGGTGACCTTGGACAAGCCACTTCCCCCTTCCCCCAGCCTCCGTTTCTCAGACTGTAAAATGGGCCCAAGATAGTCCCTAGCCCATGGAGTCTGGACTTTCCATGACCTCACCACCCTCATTTCCTTCTATTTTCTTCCCTGGCTCATGCTGCACCAGCCACACTGGCCTCCTCACTGGTCCCCCGACACATCAGACCTCCTTCCACCTCAGGGCCTTTGCACATGCTGCTCTCTCTGTCTGGAACAGTCTTCCCCCGGTATCCCTGACAATCTGCAGGTCTTTGCTCAAAGATCCCCTCGGTCAGGCCTTCCCTGGACACTGACCTCTTCCCTGCTTTCTTATTCTTCTTAGCACTCGTAACTTGCAATAGTATACATTGTATTTATTTAACTTCCTTTTGCTTGGTTGCCTTTCCTTCCACAATGGAAGCATCAGGAGGGTACGGATCTCCGTCTATTTTGTTTATTGCTGTATCCTCAGCACTTAGAACCGTGCCTCATACCTAGTAGGTGCTCAAGAAATATTTGTTGAATGGAAGGAGGGATAGGGAGAAAGGGAGAGGGGAAGGGAGGGAGGGAAGGCGGAATGAAAGAAGCTAACCCACATAAAGAAGTTACCTGGATACACAAATTGTGGCCTGTCCATACGGTGGTGTATGATCCAGCCTTAAAAAGGAAGGAAATTCTTGGGACTTCCCTGGTGGTCCAGTGGTTAAGAATCTGCGCTTCCACGGTAGGGGGTGCAGGTTCGATCCCTGGTCCAGAAAATAAGATTCTGCATGCCGCATGACGCAGCAAAACAAAGTATAAAAAAAAGGCAGGAAATTCTGACATGAACCTTGAGGATATTATGCTCAGGGAAATAAACCAGACACACAAAAAATAATCACACAATTACTACATGATGGCACTTATATGACATACCTAGAGCAGTCAGATTCATAGAGACAGAAAGTAGGATGAAGGTTACCAGGGCCTGGGGGAGGGAGGATGGGGAGCCCGTGTTTCACGGGGACAGAGTTGCAGTTGGGGAAGATGAAAAGGTTTTGGAGACAGATGATGGTGATGGTTGCACAACCAAGTGAATGTACTTCATGCCATTTAAAAATGTTTTAAGGGGCTTCCCTGGTGGCGCAGTGATTAAGAATCCGCCTGCCAATGCAGGGGACACGGGTTCGAGCCCTGGTCCGGGAAGATCTCACATGCCGCGGAGCAACTAAGCCCGTGCGCCACAACTACTGAGCCTGCGCTCTAGAGCCCGCGTGCCACAACTACTGAAGCCTGCACCCATAGAGCCTGTGCTCCGCAACAAGAGAAGCCACCACAATGAGAAGCCTGCTCACCGCAACAAAGAGTAGCCCCCGCTCACCGCAACTAGAGAAAAGCCCGCGCACAGCAACGAAGACCCAACGCAGCCAAAAATAAATAAATAAATAAATAAAATTTATTTTAAAAAATGTTTTAAATGGTAAGTTTTATGTTATGTATTTATTATATTTATGTATTTATTATGTTATGTATGTATTATACTTCACCACAATAAAAAATTTTATTTTTAAAAAAGTTTTGAACATTAAAAAAAAAGCAGGAAGAAGAACATAACACAGCACCTGGCTGAACCAAGACCTCAGTAGACGTGTGGGTTTTGTTTTTGTTTTTGTTTTTGTTTTTTGACAATTTAAAGCTGGAAATTCATTTTTTTTAACTTTTAATTTTGTATTGGAGTATAGTTGATTAACAATGTTGTGTTACAATGTTTATTGCAGCTCTATTTACAGTAGCCAGGACATGGAAGCAACCTAAGTGTCCATCAACAGATGAATGGATAAAGAAGATGTGGCACATATATACAATGGAATATTACTCAGCCATAAAAAGAAACGAAATTGAGTTATTTGTAGTGAGGTGGATGGACCTAGAGTCTGTCATACAGAGTGAAGTAAGTCAGAAAGAGAAAAACAAATACCGTATGCTAACACATACATATGGAATCTAAAAAAAACCGAAAAGGTCATGAAGAACCTAGGGGCAGGACGGGAATAAAGACGCAGACGTAGAGAATGGACTTGAGGACACGGGGAGGGGGAAGGGTAAGCTGGGATGAAGTGAGAGAGTGGCATGGACATATATACACTACCAGATGTAAAATAGATAGCTAGTGGGAAGCAGCCGCATAGCACGGGGAGATCAGCTCGGTGCTCTGTGACCACCTAGAGGGGTGGGATAGGGAGGGTGGGAGGGAGACACAAGAGGGAAGAGATATGGGGATATATGTATATGTATAGCTGATTCACTTTGTTATACAGCAGAAACTAACACACCATTGTAAAGCAATTATACTCCAATAAAAATGTTTAAAACAAACAAACAACAACAAAAAAATGTTGTGTTAGTTTCAGGTGTACAGCAAAGTGACCCAGTTATACATACACATGTATTTTCAAATTCTTTTCCCATTTAGGTTGTTTTATAATATTGAGCCGCGGTACCCAGCTTAGACAGCCCGCCCTCTGGAAACACTTTCCCCGCCCCTGGGGCTTCATCAGGCCCTTCAACACTGCCACTCACTCCCCTACCACCCCCATTAGAGCACACATCACACCAGACTGAGTTTCCTGTTGCCTCTTGGGCCTTTCCTGCCAGACCGTGAGTTTCTTGAAGGCGAGGACTGTGGCCATATGTTCATTCATTCATTCATCATCAAATATTTTTTGAGGACCCCTATCATGGCAAACAATACTGTGGCAGGCGGAGTAGGGAGCAAAACAGCCCAGAGTGGAGTCTGACGGGAGGGGAACGAGTAACCTGGCAGCGACCCTGAGGGAACTAGGGGCTGGGATGGGGGGGATACGGCAGTTAACTGAGCCCTATTCGCGGTTGCATCCCCAGCACTTTTTTCTTGCGCTCCCTGGGGTTTGCCAAGGCCTTCTGCTTAAGCCGAGTGTTCTTTCTAGGAAGAGGGAGATCTCAGGTTTACCTAGGCCTTCTAGCTCAGCAGAGGGTCCCCGTGAGTCCCCCAGATCACAGACTTCTGCTCAAATGGAGGGGGGCAGGGCTTGCGCTTACCAGGAATTTGTTTTGTTGTTAATTCTTTAGTTTGAAATAATGATAGACTGACAGGAAGTTGCGCAGAGAGTACAGAGTCCCAATACCCTTCCCCCAGCTTCCCCCAGTCGTGACAGCTCAGATAACTGCAGTCCAAAATCAGAGCCGGGAAATCGACGAGGGTACCATGCTATTGACCAGACTACAGGTCTCATTCGGTGTTCATTGTTTACGTGCATCTTTTTGCCTGTGCACGTATGTGCACGTGTGTTTCTGTGTAATTTTATCCCAAGTGTAGATCCGGGTAACCACAATGGCATCAAGATGCAGAACTGAGCGCTCACAGAGCAGCCGCCTGTGCCGCCCCGCGCCGTCAGAGGGGGTTCTGTTTGTGCGTCTCGCCCTTCTGGTTTCCCAGGGCCTGAGCCAAGACCTTCAGTTCAAAGCAGCGAGGCCCCTCAGCAGAGCCAGTTCACGGGAAACAGACACGCACGGGGGGCTAGGTGGGCATAGGCACAGAGGGACTCCCTAGGGGCGGAGACCAGCCCAGGGGGAGAGCGGAGGAAAGTGGTTTGGGAGCAAGCCCCGGGGTTGGTGAGGGAGGGAGAGTGCACAGATGTGACCTCCTGAGTCGCTGTGTGGTGGTCGGGATGGGCTGCCCAAGCCCAGAGACAGATGCAGTCATTAGGGAGTTCAAGAGGCTGGGGGAGGGGCTGAGGCCAGCCAGCCCTGCCCAAAGATAGGATGAGTCCCCCAAACCCAGGCCCTCCTCCGTCTGCCTGGAACCAATCCCCACCTCATCACTCTGTGTCTCCTGCTCTCTCCGGGTCCCTCTCCCCCTCTCTCTGGGTCCCTGTATCCCACTCTCCCCTGACCTCTCTGCAGAGCCTGAGTTGGCGGACACAAGTCCTGCCCTGACCTCCCCTCCGCCCCCCGCTCACTCCCTGCCGGGGCCCTTGCTCCCGGACCACAAAGTGAGAAAGCCTAGGAGACAGGACCACCCAGCACCAGGTGCCCCAGCGCCTCCAGTCTCCTGCCGGCTCCTCACCCCCACCCCTTTCTCTCTCTTCCTCTGCGGCTGTGTCTCCTCTTTCTCAGTCTCCTCTGTGTCCCTCTCTCCCTCCATCTCCCCATTGTCCTCTGCCTGGTCCTGCATCTCCTCCTCACTGTTCCCTGTATCACCACGTCCTCATTTGTCATCTCTTGGCCTCCTTTCATCATCACTGCTATTATTCTGTGTGGGTGTGTTTGGAGTTGGGGTACCTCCGCCTCCTTTCTCTCTCTTCACTTTTTTTCTCTTTCTCTGTGCCTGTTTCTATTCTGCCTTCCCCCTTCTCCCCTCTGTTTTTCTGTTTCTGTCTCTCACTTTGCCACACTCACCTCTCCATGAATGTCTGTCCCTGTGCCCTGCCCCCATCTGTTCTGTCTTTTGCTGTCTGCCTCCCTTCCCCATCTATATTCATCTCCCGCTCGTTCTCCATCTCCCTGAATTCTCTCTCCCTCTGACTCTTCTCTCTCTGGCCTGTATTTCTCTGACTCTTTCTCTGCCTCTCCACCTTCATATGCTACTTCTCTCACATTTCCTAGACTCTCTCTCCTCCCATGGGAGCCCCTCTCTCGGCCTCTGTCCCTCCCTCTCTCAGCCCCTCTCCCACCCCTACCCTGTCCACCCTGCCCTGGGGTCCCCCTCCCTGGATTCCTTCCAGATTACAACACCTTCCCGTACCAGGCAGGCGGGTTCTCATTAACAATTGTGACTACTTCTCTGGTGAGAGGGGAGAGGGAAGAGATGGAACAGGGATCCTGGAATGGGAAGTAGGCAATAAAAAAAAAAAAAAAAAAAGTCAGAAGGGTGGAGGAGAAGCGCCAGCTACTCAGGCCAGAGATAAAAGGCCTCCATGAGTGACAAGGAAGCAAGACATCTTCCCCGCTCCTCCAGACAGGAGACATCCAGGCAGGACCTGAACCCTTCTCAGCATCCTCTCTCCAGCCACCAAGGAGCCCCCAGACCCTGCCCTCCTGGTCTCTGTTCTCTATTCTGTCCCTCATCCATGTCTCTATGGGTCTTAGTCTCTGTCTAAGACGCTCTCTCTGTCTCTGACCTACCTGGTCTCTGTTCTCTATTCTGTCCCTCATCCATGTCTCTATGGGTCTTAGTCTCTGTCTAAGACGCTCTCTCTGTCTCTGAACTATACCTTCTGCGTCTCTCACAGCCTCCTTAACCCTCACTTTCTCTCTGCATTTGCCAGAATCCAGCCCCCAGCCCTCAGAATGTTCCTCCTGCTGACAGCGCTTCAGATCTTGGCTGTAGGTAAGACAACAGTGGGACCTGGACCCTGAGAAGAGGTGGGGAAGGGTCCTGGGGACCCGACGTGCTCACAGGTGACCTGGTGAGAAGGGGCAGGGAGTAGTTTGGGGATGATGGCTGAGGTGCATGCTGGAGGGGGGGGGCCTGAGTTCTAAGTTGTGGAGGTATTAGGAGATCGCAGGGTCCAGGGAGTTGTAGGAGATGGGGAGAAATAAGAGAGGAATTGAGTAGAATTATGGGGTCTTGACTGGGTCTTCCTAGAAAGGACAGCAGGACACTTCTTGATTGCGTTAGGGAAGAACTAATACGGGAAAGACAGCGTGTTGCCAGAAATGATGGTGGGAATGATGATGGGGTGGTGAGCTCCTGGCAGGGAGAGTGGTGTGGCGCGCAGAGTGGGTGCGGGGAGAGATAGTGGATCCTGGGGCGTCACATGGAGTGAGAAGTTCGGGGAAGGAACAGGCAGCTCCCTGAAGGTGTTGGAAGATTACTGGGTGGAATTGTGTTGTATTGTGAAAAGTGATGACAGAAAGTATTCGTGGAGAAGCAGAGTCAAGCATAATAGCTGTATCAGGACCCTGGATGAGGTGGCCCTGGGATCCAATAATAGATACTATGGAGGTGCCTGGGGGTGAGGGGGTGTCAGAAAACTCCCTGGTTATGTTGGGACAATAATGGGGGCAGTGTTGGGCATATCTCATATAGGGTGGGGTAGCTAAAGGTGGGTGGTTTAAGGATTAGGCAAAAAAGGGGGCATTTGTGGATTCCGGATGTCCTAGAGAGTTGGGGGTAGATGGAGAGCGTTTGTTCATCTACTTTCCCCACTCCACCTCACGCTTGCCTTCTCCTAGCCATGGCACAGAACCAAGGGAACAAGATAATTGGTGGCTACAGATGCACCCGGCACTCCCAACCATGGCAGGCAGCCCTACTGACAGGTCCCTGCCGTAGTTTTCTCTGTGGAGGGTCCCTGCTGTCCGAGCGATGGGTGATCACCGCCGCTCACTGCGCCCGTCCGTGAGTGACCCTCTCCTTTTTCTTCTGCCAAGTGAATTCCAGAGTCTAGCCCTGTGTAGAACCCAGTGTAGTAGCTGGACCCTGGTTTGGGGTCTAGACAAGAGCTTAGAACAACAGACCCAGCTCAGAACATGGAATCCAGCCATAAATCTTGAACTCGGTTTAGATTCTAAAAGCAGATCAACCATTTAGAACCCATACACAAGCTTAGAGTCCCACACAGAATCTAGAATCTAACACATAACCTGAGATCCATCCAGAGGCCAAGCTCTACCTAGAGACTAAGATGAGGAGCCTGTTCCAGAGTAGTGGTTGAATTCTGGACACAGTCTACCTTCAGAAACTCAGGACCCCTCTCAGAACACTGCCTGGAATCCAGAGTCAGGTTCAGAACCCACAGTCCAGACATAAATCCAGAAACCTGTTTACAGCTCAGAGTGTAAGATAAAGACAGAACCTGAAGCTTGTTCTAGATCCAACATTTAATCCAGAGTCTAGTCTACAGCTCCTCTCTGAGCAGCCTAGAACCCAGACCTCAACCCGCCATCTACATCCCAGAATGAAGACCATAATCTAAAGCTTCATATCGAACCCAGAGCCCTTCTCAGATTCTAGACTGAAACCTGGACCTCAGACCCCAGACTAGAAGTCAAAGTCCAGATAAAAGCTCACCCAGTGTCCATAAACCAGATCTAATGCCATAAACTAAAGTTCAGTGTAGAACCTAGGGCCCAGAGTCTAGAATGGAAACCAACATCTAGAACCTGGGATAACCTGACCATAACCTGGAGCTCCATCTAGAACCTGGAGCTCCATCTAGAACCCAGAGCCTGACCTGAGGTCAAGGGCTCAGACCAGAGTCTAGAACCAAGAGCCCAGACTATCACCTGTAATTTGATCTAAAACAGAACCCAACCTAGAGTCAAGAATGCAGACCGGTGTTTAGAGCCCTGAGCCCAACTGGAGCACAGAGCTCAAACCATTGTCTACAACCCAGGTCATAAACCAGAGCTTAATCAAGACCCCAGAACTCAACCTAGAAACTGGAGCTCACACCAGTATCTAAAAAGTATGCTATCATCCAGATTCAATCTAGAACCCAGCTCCTAGCTTAGACTCAAAAGTTCAGGATGTTTAGAGTCCAAAGGCCAGGCTGGAACTGGAATGGGGCCTCCCTGAAGCAATGGAGTAACTGGAAAGGATACTCCAGAATACCAATTCTGATTTAGAGCCTAGAGCCACAGCCCAGAGTCTCACTTAGAATTCAGAGTATTGATGCAGGTTCAGACCCTAGGACAGAGCCAAGAACGCTCAATCATCACCTTATACCCAAGTCAGAAGGCAAAGCGCAGCCCACAAGGGGAAGGGGAGAATGGTAAGACTGGGTCCAGAGAGAAAGCCCAGGCTGGGGGAAAGGGTGCAGGATGCCGGGAAACACTCAGCCTGCAGTCAGAGGGAGGGTTAGGCTTGAGGAAAACTCATCACCAGGGAAGGGAGCGCCGCTGGAGGGTGGGGACAGGTCTCCAGGTCAGACCCTGAGCGGCGCTACTCTTGGGGGTCATGGGCCAGGATCCTTCGAGTGGCCCTGGGCAAGCACAACATGAGGATTTTGGAGGTCACACAGCAGGTGCTGCGTGTGATCCGCCAGGTGCCACACCCCCAGTACAACTCCCGGACCATCGACAACGACCTGATGCTGCTGGAGCTGGAGCGGCCTGCTCGGCTGGGGAGGGCAGTGAAGCCCATCGCCATGGCCAGCTCCTGTGCCAGCGCAGGGACGTCCTGCCTTGTGTCGGGCTGGGGCACGATATCCAGTCCCGTCGGTGAGAGTCCTGCGTCAGGAAAGAGAGGCTGGAAGTCTGAGTCCTGGGTCTGAGGGAGGAGGGGCCGGGGGCCTGGATCCTAGGTCTGAGGGAGGAGGGGCCGGGGGGCCTGGATCCTGGGTCTGAGGGGGGAGGGGCCGGGGGCCTGGATCCTGGGTCTGAGGGAGGAGGGGCCGGGGGGCCTGGATCCTGGGTCTGAGGGGGGAGGGGCCGGGGGTCTGGACCCCTGGGTCTGAGGGAGGAGGGGCCGGGGGCCTGGATCCTGGGTCTGAGGGAGGAGGGGCTGGGGGTCTGGATCCTGGGTCTGAGGGGGGAGGGGCCGGGGGCCTGGATCCTGGGTCTGAGGGGGAGGGGCCGGGGGCCTGGATCCTGGGTCTGAGGGGGGAGGGGCCGGGGGCCTGGATCCTGGGTCTGAGGGGGAGGGGCCGGGGGCCTGGATCCTGGGTCTGAGGGGGAGGGGCCGGGGGCCTGGATCCTGGGTCTGAGGGGGAGGGGCCGGGGGCCTGACCCCTGGGTCTGAGGGGGAGGGGCGGGGGCCCGGACCCCTGGGTCTTGTTGAGGGGGGAGGGGCGGGGGCCCGGACCCCTGGGTCTTGTTGAGGGGTAGACCCCATCGTAACCCCTCGGTGCCCCTGCAGCCAGGTTCCCCAACTTTCTGCAATGCGTGAACATCAACATCTTCTCGAATGAGGAGTGTCAGCGGGCCTATTCTGGAGCCATCACCCCTGGCATGGTCTGCGCAGGGGTCCCCCAAGGCGGGAAGGACTCTTGTCAGGTGAGGCCCAGGGAGAGAGCACGGGCAGGGGGATTGTTTGGAGCAGGGACTTAGGTACAAAAGGACCGCAGGAACATGAAGATCAGGGGAACCCCCCTCCCCCACACACACACACACAGAGAACGAGAGAGGTTGTAATAGCCAGGCTGCCTCCACGCTGTTCGCCCTTGGGTATTGGACCTCAGTTTCCTCATCTGTCCCCTGGGGGTAGCAGGTCTTAGTCGGTGGAATGAGATGAGCTAGTCCATGGAAAGAGCACAGAGCTCTGGTCACCAGTGTCATTGCCATCATCACATACGGGCACCTGGAAAGCCGGGCTCAGGTCCTCTAGAGATCGTAATCCATCCCTGAGCGATGGCTCCAGAGACAGGGGATGTGGAAACACACACATAGTTTTCTAGAGACAGAGCTAAGATGAAGAGGGGCCCAAGGGATAGAGACAGAGTGGGAACCAGTGACCCCAACGCCCAGGGGCTGAGATCTCCAGAGCCCCTGCCCAGGGCTCTCAGCCCACCCCTGTCCCATCTTTGCCTCTCGGGTTCTCCATGCCCACGGCTCTGGTCATCTGTCTGTGGATGTCTCCATCTCTGTCTCTCCCCCTCAGGGTGACTCCGGGGGACCCCTGGTGTGCGATGGAAAGCTCCAGGGCCTCGTGTCCTGGGGGATGGAGAACTGTGCCCAGCCTGGTTACCCCGGCGTCTATACAAACCTGTGCAAGTACCAAAACTGGATCCAGGAAACCATGCAGGGCAGATCGTAGCCGGTGTTACAGGACAGCGCCTGCCCTCATGCTCCCCAAGACCCTGCTCTTCCCACTCCAGACCCAGGGATCCCGGCCCCCAGCTCCCCCTCCCTCAGACCCACAAGCCCAGGCCCCCAGCATCCTGCTCCTGACCCCAGGCTCAGAACTCCCCTTTCCCAGAGCAGTTCCTTCAGGGGTTCTCTCTGCACCCCACAACATCCCCGTCATTATTCAAGGCGCCCCTAAGACACACAGAGTAGGAGCGTGAAGGCAAAGGCGCTGCACTGGCACCATATTCCGAAGAAGACAATGTTCAAAACTCTTAGTGTCTGTAAAAACCAGGTAAATACTACTAATAAAACTTTAACAATCCTAAATTCCGTTCTCCATTCATTTAATTCATCCAACAGATATGCACACAGGGGTCCAATCATGCCCAGCCAGGAGGCATGTTCCAAAGTGCATGGTGTCCCCTGGGGGTCTGCCCCCTCACCATCCACTGTACTTGGTGTGGTAGAAGGAAACGCCCCAGCCTTGCACGGTGACCCTGAGCAGGACTGCCCTTCCCCCAGCCTCCTCTCAGAGTCCTGTGAGCAGGGACTGCTGAGGTCCCA
The DNA here is from genome assembly GCF_009873245.2 of Balaenoptera musculus. NCBI lineage: Eukaryota > Metazoa > Chordata > Mammalia > Artiodactyla > Balaenopteridae > Balaenoptera > Balaenoptera musculus. Next base: position 6,458,693 of record NC_045803.1, read on the forward strand.
GACAGGGAGGGCAAAGACCTGCCTTGTTTCCTGGAAAACACTATGCAAGTGAAGAGATCCTCTTTTTCCTAGTCAGATCTCAGGTGAGGAGAGTTGAGTTAATCACACTCAGGTCCTGACAGAGCTCTGCTCTCGTTTTATTTATTTCCATTTGTCATCCCTGGCTCTGGTTCCCCTCCCTCCCCAAAGGCATCAACACAGATGGCCTTGAATACCCTGCATCCTTGGAACACATGCACCGTCACATTGTGTTGCTTCTAATTTACACAAAATCATTGTGTTATGAATCTCATTCTCTTTCTTACTTTCATTCAAGAACGATTATTTATCGGGCACCTACTGTGTAGAAGGCATTGGTCTACTTATTGGGCACCTACTATGCACCAGGCATTGGTCTATTTACTGGGTACCTACTCTGCGCCAGGCATGGTTCTAGGTACTGGAAGTAGGGCTGCGAACGAGCCAGACAAATCTAAATGCTTCTCGTCACAGAGCTTGCGTTCTAGCAGGAGGTCACAGACAAGAAACAGTAAACATAATTTAAAAGCAAAGTCGAGAGTCCCTATGAATAAAAAAATCATTAAACTTGGGCTGGGTGGCAGCTCTTTTGCGTGTGCCAGGGCCAGCTCATCCCAGCCCATAAGAGCCTCTTGGCAAATTTTCAGGAATTTTGAGAGCCGGTTGCTAAACACAGCCATTATTAAAAATTAAATTACATAAACTTACAATTAAGTAATGTATACTTTTTAAAAGTCAATACTCAAAACTCATCAATTCCTAATTATTTTTCCTGCTATCTATGCTTGGAGGCTATTTATGTCTGTCACGTTCCATCTGTAATGGTGAGCATCTGGGAATCCCTTCCCGATCGCATGTCCATCCTCTCGTGGTTCTGTGCTTGGGTACCGCAGAACTCAGATACGGTTCACCTGCCACATGTGTTCACCTGCTCTGTGGGGGAAAGCCCAGGATCAGAGAGTTCTGAGGTGGCAGGTCTGGAACCTGTCTTACTACAATAGCTCAAAAGCTTGCTGGGGTGAATATAGCCAATATTTTATAAAACTATAAACGGAGCATAACCTTTAAAAATTGTGAATCACTATATCGTATACCTGGAAATTATATAATATTTTACATCAACTATACTTCAATTAAGAAAAAGAAAAAAGAGAGGAAAACAAGATTGCTGGGGGGACTTCCCTGGTGGCACAGTGGTTAAAAATCTGCCTGCCAATGCAGGGGACACGGGTTCGATCCCTGATCCGGGAAGATCCTACATGCCGCAGAGCAACGAAGCCCCAGGGCCACAACTACTGAGCCTGCGCTCTAGAGCCACAAGCTACAACTGTTGAACCCCACATGCCTAGAGCCCGTGTTCCGCAACAAGAGAAGCCACCGCAATGAGAAGCCCCTGCACCGCAACAAGAGTAGCCCCTGCTCGCCACAACTAGAGAAAGCCCGGGCGCAGCAACAAAGACCCAATGCAGCATTAAAAAAAAAAAGAAGATCGCTGGGAAGTGGGTACTACAACTTTTGTCATGGTGATACAGACACACCTGGGCTCTCATGTGTGGCAACCACACAAGCTCTGCGGAGGAAAGGAGTTGAAAGCAGCTGTGTACTTGAGTAGCTCTGAGCCCCCAGAGAGATGAAGACACGGACCGTGCTGTAATTCTTGGCCTGCATCCTACTATAAAGCTAAGTAAAAATAGTTTAGATGAAAGTAATCTTTAATCTGATTTCCAACTCATATTCCCAGCTGCGATGGTTACGTACCCTATTTTTTTTTGCTTCTTAGATGCATATCCCTCTCCCATTTTTACAACCTCCGTAAGCGAGAGGCTCCGTTTATAATTAGCTGATAGTGTTATGTCTTAGCATTACGCCCTAATTACATCGACGGCTCCTTTTTCTTTCTCAGTGGTATACAAAATAATAGTGCCAATACAACTGAGGCATTTTAGATTGATGGAATAGGGTATGAAGGCAGGTGGGTGTGGGTGAGGAGTCAGGTTTCAGTATTAAATAGGCGATCTTATTCCACCAAAGATGGTGTGACGTTATTTCACACCAAAATACTGTGTTAACAGCCTATCCATGTTGCTGTCTGCCCACCTGGTTCATTACTGCTCACTGCCACGGTGCTGGTGTTTTCTCAAGCTGTGTTGTCCGAGATGGTAGCCACTAGCCACATGTGGTCATTTAATTTTTAAACTAAAATTATCTAGATTGAATATGCATCACAATTCCGTTCCTCGGTCGCACTCGCCACATTTCTGCTGCTCTATAACCGTATGTGGCTGATGGCTGCCATATTGGACAGCACAGATAAATAGATTTCCATCATTGCAGAAAGTTCTGCTGGACAGGACTGCTTGAGTCTATACCCTTGCTCCTAGTGTGGTCCAGGGGACAGCAGTATCAGAATTATCTGGGGCTTATTAGAAGTCAGAGTCTTGGACCCCACCCCAGACCAACTGAACCGGAATCTGCATTTTAACAAGACCCCCAGGGGACTCCATGCTTATTAGAGTTTGAGAAGCACCTCTCCATGGTATACATCCACCATGTTTAATGACCCAGTCCCCCAGTGATGGACACCTAGTTTCCTTCTACTACCCAAACACTACTGCAATGACCATTTGGGGGCAGGTCCCTTATAGAACTATAGAAGACTTCTTTGGAATATCACAGGAGTAGGACCACTGGACCAAAAGTCTTACTTTTAATCAATTTCACCAAGTACTGGCAAGTTTTTGCCCAGATAAGAAGGATTCGTATCTCTCCACACCCTCAAAAATGCCTGTAGTTCATTCATTCATTCAGCAAATATTTACTGAATCCTATTATGTGCCAGTTACTGCTCTAGGAACAAAGCAGATAACATTGTTGCCCTCGGGGAACTCACTTCTGGAGGTGAGGCAAACAAGGGGCAAATAAATGATTAAAACATGAAATATTGGGAATTCCCTGGCAGTCCAGTGGTTAGGACCCAGCACTTTCACTGCCGTGGCCCAGGTTCGATCCCTGGTCGGGGAACTAAGATCCTGCAAGCCTCATGGCGTGGCCAAAAAAAAAAAAAAAAAAAAATTAAATATTACAGATGGGAGTAAGCGCTTTGGAGAAAAATAAAGCAGAGTAAGGGGATAGAGAACGTCAGAGGAAGGTTATAATTTTAAGAGGGTTATGCAGTGGGTGGTTAACTCAGCAGGGCTATGTTGTCCAAACCCTGCATATTACAAAAAAAAGTTAGGCCCTTGCCTAGCATCTGGGAGATAATCTCTAAGCCTTTGTAATATTCTGCTTAATAACAGTGTCTTTCTTTACCTGGGGGCCTTGGGCCATGCCAGATAGTCTATCCTAATAGGATGATTTGTGATGGAGGTCTCGGGGCATGTCTGACCTGAGGAGGAGCTGGAGACAAAGGCCAGCCATGCAGGCAGACAGCCATGTGCCTATGTGACCGACCCCCAGTAAAAAACATAGACACCAAGGCTCAGGTGGACTTTCCTGGTGGGCACTCCTCTGTACGTGTTGTCACACACTGTTGCTGGGCAAAGTAAGTGCTGTCTGTACGACTCCTCTGGGAGAGGACAGCTGAAAGCTCAGGCCTGGTCTCTCCTTGACTTGGCCCCATGTGTCTTTTTACTTTGCTGTAATAAACCAAAATCATGAGTGCAGGAGCTTTTCCGAGTTCTGTGGGTCCTTCTTGTGGTTCCCTGAACCCATCTCAGGGATCTCCAACTACAATGGTCAAGGAAGTCTTCATGGAGAGGATGACAAGAATGGAAGAAACCGGGTAGACATCTGGTTTGGAAGAGGGCTACAGGAGTGGGCATTAAAGTACTAAAGTTCTGAGATGGGATTGTGCCTGGCATGAGAGGGGCAGGAGAAGAGGAAGTGGTAGGTGACATCAGAGGACTACTGGGGCCAGATGGTCTAGAGCCTTGTTGGCCACCGTAAGGATGCCTGACTTTCACTCTGAGTGAGGTGGGAGGCACTGTGGGCTTTCCAGAAGAGGTGTGGCCTGCCCTGACTTACATTTTATAATAAAAGGTCACTCTGGCTGCTGTGTGTAAACAGTGTAGGCAGACAAGAACAAAAACAGGGAGACCAGATAAGAAACTCGCGATAATCCAGATGAGAGATGATGGTGGCTGGGAGGGACCAGGGTGGCGAGGATGGAAGATGTTGAGAAATGGTCCGATTCTGGATCTATTTTGAAGGTAGCGCTGGCAGGGTTTGGTAACAAAATGGACGTGTGATGTGTGAGATAAAGGAATTCAAGGGCGAGACTGAGGTTTTGGCTGAGGAATGAAAGGACGAAGAAACGATTTACTGAGACGATCAAGACTGTAGGAGGAGCCCATTTGGGACGTGAGAGGGGTGAAGGACAAGAGTTGGGTTTCGAACGTGAATCTATTGAGTAGGCAGTTGGGTGTCAAGTTGAGAGTTTAAGAGCAAGGTCTGGCTGGAGACATAAAATTTGGGAGTCATCAGCATGTAGATGGTATTTAAAGCCACAGGAGCAGATGAGATCACCAAGGGAGTGAGCGCATAGACAGAGAAAAGAAGAGGGCCAAATGCTCCAGCATGTAGAGACTGGGGACGTGAGTAGAAAACAACATCAGTCACGAACGAGAAGCAGTCAGTGAGTAATGAGGAAGACCAGGAGGAAGGTAGTGTCTCAGAAGCCGAGGAAAGACTTTGAAAGACCAGGGAGTGAATCGCTTGTTAAATGCTGCTCATAACTCAAGTTAGCTGAACCCCAGAGAGCTAGCCACTGGGTTCAGCAACATGGACCTTATTGGTGCCCTTAAAAGAGGCACAGTTGGTGGAGAAGTGGGGGTGGAAGCCTGCATGGAGTGGGCCCGAGAGAACAGGAGGAGAGGAATGCCACACAGGACGTGTAGCCAACATTTTGGAGCATTGCAGTCAAAGGGAGCAAAAAACTGGGTCAGGGGCTGAAGGAGAGCACAAAGGTTGAGAGAAGGTTTTTAAAAAATTCTTTTCATGGAACATGGGAGAAATTGTAGCATGTTTGTATGTTAATGGAGAAGAAAAAAAATGGATGATGCAGGCAAGGGGGTAGAGGACTGCTGGCTGGAACAGTGTCCTTGAGGAGGTGAGAGGGGATGGGGTACCTGACACAAGTGGAGGTGTCTTTCTTAGATGGAGGTGAAGCTTGTTCATCTATAGAAATGGGAGAGGAGGCGGAGCATGTGGGCACAGATGCAGGGAGGTGGCAAGCCTGACCTTTCTAGTGTTTGCTATTCTGATGGGTGAAAAGTGGTATTTCGTTGATGTGTGAGATGACTGGGACCAACATCCTTAATAACGTGGATCCAGCTCTAAAGAAGAAGCCACGTGTCTCAATTTCTTGTGCATCTTTCTCTCCAAAAGCCCAAGTCTGATTTCTCCCCAGGCGTCTCTCTTTCTACCTCTTACATCGTCTTGCCTTTGTCTCTCCCTACATTTCCTCTGCTCTCTCCCATCCACCTTGTTTTTCTGTCTCTGTGTATTTATCCCTTTGGGTCTTTCTCAGTCTCCCCATCCCTTCACATTTGCATCAGGGCCTCTGCTCTGGGCATGGGTGTAGGGCCAACTTCCTCATCCCAGCCAGCACTTCCAACCAGAACTTCCAGTTCCTGCTTGACAAAGAACCTCATTTTGAAGCCAAGCTATAGGGTGGGGCCCCCGGGAACCTCAGGCTGCCTCCATCTCCAGCTTTACTTATTTAACAAGCATGTTTGTGGCCTTTGGTTAGTGTCAAACTCTCCTCTAAGCATCTTCAAATATTAACTCATTTAACCCTGCTCTATGAGGCAGGTGCTATTGATAGCACCATTTTACAGAGGCACAGAGTGGCCATGTCACTTGAACTCAGCTCTGAACCACTAGGAACACTGTCTCTTTTTCTAGTCCTTTCTCTTTCTTGCTCTAGCCCTTCTCTCTGAGGGGGACAGACCCTGATCTGATCTATGAGACAGTACCCCTGGATTTGGTCTAATTGGCATGTGACTTTCAGCTGCTCACTGAACTCCATGGGCTCCAGTTGCCTTATTGATCAAGTGAGGGGGTAGAATACCCCCAATTCTTGGTGGGTCCATGACCTCACTTCAACAAGAGTCAGCCAATCATAAGCCCTAATATCAGTGCTGACCTGGTACCCACCCCTCAGCAAATACCGAAGCCAGCCACCCCACTCCAAGTTCCAGCCTTTCCCAAGGGAGAAAGGCTTTTTCTGGAAGTGTGGACCTAGGCCACAAGAGAGCACAGGTATCCCGACTTCCCACACAAACCTGTCACCTCACTTAACCCGCATCCTCCGTCCTGCCACTCAGCCTGAACCCAACTCAACTCAAAAAGAGTGAACTCGGTCCCTACTCTGGGTCCAGTCTTGGGAAGTGGGGTAATTCCAAGGTGGGGAAGGACAGTAGCCTTTCTGTCACCTTGAGAGGCACTCAGAGCTATGACCCAGCCCACTCCTACCAAAACCCTACCCTGACACAGATACTCGACCTCACACCGAGTGCTCATTATCAATGTCAACGCACAACACCAACTCAACTGTATTTCAACACCTCCCCATCCAAACACTCAGTCTTGGCCTCATCTCCAGCCCCAACCCAACTGGGACTCTGTCAACAACATTATCCCCAGATCCCTCCCATCTACAACTTAATTCTATCCCCAAAACCAACTCCAACCCCATCCTCAGCCCAGGTCCATTCTCTTCCCCAAACTCACCTGCATTCTCAACACAGTCATCAGAGCCCCTCCCCGCCCCCCAACCACCATCCTAAACCCTACCACAAACTTTTCTTCCTAGTGTAGGGAAAAACTGTGAAAGACTTTAAGATGGACCCAACAGATGTCATCAATGGAAAACTAGGTGGGTTATCTGATTCTATGGGGTCTCAGCTTCTTTTACTGTCTTTGAGCTACTTTACAACTCTGTAAATGATAAATAGTCGATAGCAGTGCAAATAATTCTTGTCCATAACCGTGCAAATGAGGTTTGTCAGGTGGAAGTACAATTCTCTCCCCTCCATATAGAATAAGCCAGTTTTGCATCTATTTGTTCATTCATTTTAGCACTTCTTATTGCCTATACATGTGTGGTTCTTTGTAACATCTTGCTAGCTCCATCGCTTATTAACAAATCCAAATAACATCTTTGACATATGGTCATTTTATAGATGCAGGAGAGTCACGGTTAGATACTTTAAAAAAAATTATCTTTTCACACTAGATTTGACCCTTATATCCAAACTTTAACTCCCCCAATATGGACCACACCAGTTTTGAGATGAATACTTACTCCATCCATCTCAACCCCTTATCCTTATCATGACACCACTGCTGTCTCTCTTTCCAAATATCATCTGGTCCCCGTCTCTGGCTTTCTTTCAAATTCTGACTCCACCTCTGTCCTCTTTAATCCCTAATCCTACCCCCTCCACCCCCTAGGATTAGCTCATGTCCCCACCCACAGTTCCAGGAGACGCCTACTCACTCCTAAAACACCCTTCCTCCTTCCTCTTCCCCATCATCCCGTCCCCAGAGCTTCCTGATTCCTGCCTCTCCCTCCCCACCTAGGTCCCCATGGACTGCCTCACCCATCTGACCCTGCCCTTAAAAGGCCATTTATCCAAAATATTGCTTTCCCAGGCCCAACCCCTGCCCACATCCAAGTCTAAGTTGACTTTCTATCCACCTATCTGAAGATTCCTTTCTTGTGTCTGATTGGGGGAGGAGGGAAGGGTAGAATAAATTTGGGCATCCCTGTGTTTTCCAGAAGAAATAGGGCTGGAGATGAGGCTGAGATGTGTTGAGTTTGATGTAGAGAGATAAACTTGAGATAAGGCTGTTGATGGGAATGGGTATGAGGGATAGGCTGACGGTAAGGGGAATCGTTAAAATTAGTTGGGATGTGGGAATAGAGTAGAAAATGGCCAACCAGGAGCTGACGTATATTAAGAATGTGTATAGGGTTGGAGGGGGGATGAGAAAGTGGCATAAAAAATGGGTTGATGTTAGGGAGGGCCTTAGGGATTTTGGGTGGGCCTGGAGAAGGAATTGGGCTTTTCCCTTCCCTCCACGTGGGTCTTGCTGCCTGAAAGTTCACAGTGGGTTCAACTTGGGCTTGGGTGGAACCAGATCTGGGTCCTAGCTTGTCCTGGTAGCTCCGCCCCACACGAAGGGCCAAGCCCAGGCGCGGGGTTGGGGGGTGTGCATGGCGACAGCCAGCTGAGCCATTGGGGGTGGAGAGGGGACGGCCAGCAACAGGGAAATGCTGAAGGCGCTGGGGGCAGGGAGTTCAGGGGTTAAAAGTCATGGGTCGAGGCTGAAGTTTGAGGCAGCTGGCAGTGGAAGCTCTCCCTGAGAGGGGAGAAAGGACAGGAGAGGGTAGAGAGGGGCGGGAGCGTTCACCAAGGACCCAGCTCGCTGGAGGGCAGGGGTGGAGGGACTGGCCACCTAGTGTGAAGGGCTGCAAGCCAGAGCCCCAGGTGAGGGAGGTGTGCAAGCTGCCGCTCCCACCACGTTCCTGGGACTCTCCCCCCACCCCCCCCCCACCAAGAATGGCACTTAGGGAGGGGCTTGCAGATTCCAGGGTCAAGGTTTTCAGAGTAAAGGAGAGGACGTTCAAGATTGGGAAACGCAGAGCAGGGTGGGTAGGGAGTGTCCAGAGATGGGGGTTCTGGCCAGCGCTTAGCACCCTCTTCAATTTCTCAGGCTCCGCCCGCCCTGCCCCCCACCCCAAAGTCACCACGTGGCCCCTGGCCGCCGCAATCGCTTTCCTGACGGTGGCCTTGTCAGAAGGTAAGAATGCGCGGGGGTGGAGGCCGGGTGGGGGGAGGGGAGGGGAAGGGGGAGGGGCGTGGGAACCGCGAGCTCCGCCCCCCGCCCGCTCGGGGCCGGGTCCCACCGGGACACAGGAGAGCTTCCTGCTTGTCCCTGCGTGACCTGGTGTCCCAGTTGGGGTCAGTCCACTCTCCCCACCGACCGCAGACCCTCTCCCAGCTCAGATGGGCTCGCCCTAGTTTTAAGTCTTCTTCGGGATCTTCCGAACCAGCCCGTTTGCTGATTGTCCTACTCTGCATTGGAAAGCCCACCCCCAAGACCCTCCCACGTTCAAGGCCTCCCCAAAGTTACAAGAGACAGACATGGGTTCAAATCCTGACGCTGCCACGTTGAGCAAGTAACTTAGCTTCTTTCTTTCATCTGTAAAAATGGGAACCTTAAGTCCTGACCACAAAGGGTGGTTGTGAATATTGAAATGTAATGCATGTAATGTGCTCACCGCCTGGCAGACAGAAGGGACTGGAAAGTTAGTTGTTATTACTACTTTATTGGTAGTATTCTGTCTCCTTTCTCAGGCCCTTCCAGAACCTTCTAGATTGTTCTTTAATCCTTGAGGAGACCCCAAACCTATCTGATTCCACCCAGAGTTGGTCCGCAGAGATTCCTCTCCTCACATTTAAGCCCCCTTTCCCTGCCCTTGCAGGCAAGTTCTCTGGAAACCCCATTCATGCATCACTCATTCATTCAACAAACAGCTGAGCACCAGGCAGAGTGCCGGGTGCTGTAAAAGCAGAGACAGAGTTCCTGCTCTCAGCACCCAGAGCCTAGAGGAGATGGATGCAGACATTATTCAAACAATTACCCAAATAATTAGATAATAATTAGTTAGAACTGTGACACGAGGTGATGGCTTCAAGGAGCCAAGCCAGAAGCCCAGAGATATCATGGCAGCTCCTGGCCTGGAAAGGCCCCCAAAAGGCTTCACCCTTGAGCTGAGACCTGAAGGAGGGAGGGGTCCTCAGGCACCCATCACCACCCTTGGCCTGAAGGTGGGGTAGCTTCTCTCCTTTGGTGACACACCTAGGACTCCCATGTCCCCTTCTGGGTGCCATGCCCCGGGGCTAGGAGCTCCACATGCATCGTCTTGTGGAATCCTTAACAGCCTTATGAGGTAGGTGCACTATAATTACTCCAGTTTCACAGCTGAAAAACCCACGACTCTGAGAAAGCAAAGTCCCCAGCAGTGCCTGAGTCAGGATCCTAATCCATGTTGCCTGTGCTGTCTTCCACACCCTGGACTTTATGGTCTGGCAAACCATCTTTATTAATTTCAACCGAATGGTCTTCTTAGAGGCAACTTTTTTTTTTTTTTTTTTTTTTTTACTTAAAATATATTTGAAGTTTATATCACCGTTCTAAATGGAAAACAGCATCCTTTGCTATACATAAAAGGTAAGAGAGAAAAATCAATTCCACACAATGAACAAAAACAATGTTTATTGTATTGGACCACCTGAAACTGCCTATAGTTGACCCTTTTTGACCTCCCCTAAAATAGCAATTGCAGATAGTTCAACTTAATTTTGGGGTTGCCAGCTGAAGGTAACCTTCTGCTTCCTCCTGGTTTTGAAAGGTGAGCTCAGCAAGACAAGAGAGGTGTTGAAAGGATATTAGCACCATCGTGAAACTTTCTCCTGACAAAATCAGGTTTGAAAGAGAAAGGAATGATGACTCAGTTTCTGAGGGTGCAATTAATAGCAGTCCCCACTTACTGAGTGCTTGCTCTGTGCCAGGTCCTGTGTGTGTCTTGGATGTAGGATCTTACTGAACCTACAACTACCCGAAGAGAGACAAACGATTACTTTTCCTTCTTTACAGCTGAGAAAACTGAGGTTGGAGACTTGTCCCCAGCCAGAAAGTGGCACATTCAGGATTAGACTTTCTCTGTCCCTGTGTTGCCTGCTGTGCCTCTAATGCCAGGCACAGTGCCTGGTACACACAACATTCATTGCTTGAGTAGCTGCTGTGTGCCAGACATCGCTAGGTCCTGGGAATGCAGCACTGAATAAAGCAGTTCAGGTGCCTGTGGTCAGTGCAGCTTACAGTCAAGAAGAGGAGATTAAACGTAAACAAAATATAAAGAGAAAGGAATAGTGATTGTAGCTATGATGAAACTCAACTTGGGAGATGTCATAGGGAATGACAGGGGGCGGGGAGTTTAGGAGGGGCAATATTAGACCAGGTGACCAGGAATCTGGGAAGGCCTTTCTGAAGAGGTGACATTTGAGCTCAGCTCTCAGAGTCAAGAGGGACCCAGATACGCAGTCTTTAGATTCTGAGTGCCATCCAGTAGACTATTTCACGTATATAATGTCTTATATCTGTGCTGTCCAATGTGGTAGCTACTGGCTATGTGGGGCCTTGAACATTTCAAATGTGACTGGTGTGACTGAAGAACTGAATTTTAAATTTCATTTTAATTAATTTAAATTTAGATAGCCCTATGTGGCTAGTGGCTACCATACTGAACAGGGCAGGTCTAGAGAAAGAACTGTCCAGAAAGAGGAAGCAGCAAGCACAAGGGATCTGGTGTGTTTGAAGAACAGGTCCATGGGTCTGGAACAGAGTGAGTGAAGAGGAGAAGTGGGAGATGGGGTTGAAGAGACTAGCAAGGGTCAGATGATGCAGAGTGCTGCAAACTTTGTATCTGGGGGTGGTTAGCCTATGAATGGTACGTAAAGTCATGAAGGCACTCAGTAAATGTGTGTTGAAAGGATGGAGGGATGGATGGATGGAGGGATGGAGGGATACTGCCTGTGTAGATGGGTAGGTTAGGCTCACTTCTACATCCAGAAATCAATCCCTGTAGTGGGCGACTCCTCTCTACTACATAGAAAATGGCACCTCCCAGAGGCCAACAAATGAATCATCAGTTCCTGGTCACCCGGAGCAAAATTCTGAGTCTCTCCCCAAGCCCATGAACCACAACACCAGGCCTCCTTTCCCCGTGAACCCCAATTCTCTTAACATTTTCTCTTCTTTACCAGACATCTCTCAGCAGTACCTCAAGATTCTCAATGGCACCAGTGGGACCAATGGGCTCCTCCCCAGTGGCTACACCTGCCCCCCCACTCTCAGCCTGGAAGGTAGCCCTACTAATGCAAGGGCGGCCGCTCTGTGGGGGGGGGGGGTCCTGATCCACCCAAGATGGGTCCTCACTGCAGCACATTGTCTAAAGGAGTATGTGGGGGCCAGGGGAGCATGGGGTAGGGATGAGACTGAGACTGGGGTGGTGGGTGGGTGGAGCTGAGTTTGAGGATGAGGTTGGAACTGGGTTGGGATGGGCATGGGGGAGAGAATGAGATTTGGAGTGGAGATGGGGAGGTGGGTATGGGAATGGAGTCAAAGTAGAGGGTTTGGATGGAAGTGGAGTTGAGGATGTGGAAGGAGACATGTTTGGAGATGAGGAAGGAGGGATGGGGGAGGGTTAGATTGGGGATGGAAACGGAGATGGGCTCCTGGGCTCCTCTAACCACCCCCTTCGTGCACCCACAGCGGGTACAGAGTATACCTGGGCAAGGACGCCCTGGGGCATGTGGAAGATGGAGAGCAGGTGAGGGAGGTAGTTCGATCTATCCCCACCCTCTATACCAGATCAGCCCCACCCACCTGAGCCATGACCGCAACATCCTGCTTCTGGAACTGCAGTCCTCGGTCCAGCTCACGAGCCACATCCAAATCCCGCCCTTCTCCCACCACGACTGCCTCCCTGCTGGCACCTGCTGTCTGGTGTCTGGTTGGGGCACCACCACCAGCCCCCAGGGTTTGTGCCCACACAGGTGGCCTGAGGTCTCACAGAGTGGCCAGGGAAGCTGGGGCAGAGAGGGGAGGGTAGGTTGGAAGAGGAGTTTTTATAAATAAAAATAGATTTATTTATATATGTGATAAGTCAGATATCACAGATATAATATATAAAGTTATATATATATCCTTTATGTAAATATAAAATATAAATATGTAAAAGTAAGGTTATATAATGTTACATATAATAGATAATGTATCATTTTATATATCCTTTATAGCATATATAAGTATAAATATAAAGTTATATATGTTATATATCATATATGATATAGTTATATATCCTTTATATAAATATACATAAATTTATGAATATAAAGTTATAATCACATATAATATGTTATATATATAAAATTGTTTCCTTTTTAAAATATATATAAATTTATAAATATATAAAAGTATATACTATATAGTATATGTTCATGTTATATGGATGTGCCTAATAATACATCTGTATATAAATACGTAAATGATAGAAATTAGATTTATTTCCTAAGCTATAAACGATATACTTATGTATTTATTTAAATAGATTTGTGGGACTTCCCTGGCGGTCCAGTGGTTAAGACTCCACGCTTCCACTGCAGGGCTCAATTCCTGGTCGGGGAACTAAGAATGCATGCTGTGCGGCACAGCCTATATATATATATATATATATATATATATATATATATATATATATATATATATATATAATATTTAAATATATAAATATTATCATTTATGATTCAGAAAATAAATTTACTATATCAATTATATTTATTAAATATAATAAAGTATAAATAAATATATCTTTTGGATATAAATTATATATATATATATATATATATATATATATATATATATATATATATATGAATATAAAGTTGAACCCTATAGCAACAAGAGCCCTTTGCATCTCCGGAGCAGTCCTTAGTTCTCCCCTAGTCTCATTACCATATCTTTCTTCCCAACATGTCCCATTCCTCTTCCTACCACTCCTTCCTACTCTCCCACATCTCTTTTCATCTCTCCTCCTCCTGGTGTTTTCCTCATCTCCAATTCTCTCTCACCCCTTTGCCTTCCTATCTCTTCCCAACACCTTCTCTCTGTCTTTCCCCATCACTTGCTTCACCTCTCTCCTCATCTACCTCCCCTTTTATATCTCATACTGAGATATATTTATTTATCCCTGTCCCATTCCTCTCCATCTTTCTCTCCACTTTTCATCTTTTCTTCCACCTCTCCCCCCATTTCTCTCCACATTTCTGTCTTCCATCCCTTTACCCAGATACATATCCAATCTCTTCTCCCATCTTTCTCTTCCCATCTTTATTTTCTACCAACTCTCTGCTCACCCAGCTTCCACCCCATAGCCTGTCCAGAACAGACATCCTTAGACCTTCCTCTCTCTCCTTTTCAGTGAGTTACCCCCAAACCCTCCAATGTGCCAACATCAAACTATGCTCAGGTGAGGAATGTCATCAAGTCTACCCGGGGAAGATCACATCCAACATGCTTTGTGCCAGCACAAAAGAGGGTGGCAATGACTCCTGTGAGGTGAGGCCAAGGGGTGGTGGGTTGCCACAGGCCACGTGGTGGGGACAGATGCTTGGGAAGAAGGATTTGCTTCCAGCCTTGGGCGAACCAGTCTTTGCAAGGTGAGATATCTCCTAGCATAGAGGGTCAGGACAAAAAGGGGGCACCCATGGCTGGCAAACAGAATTCATCTTAAGCCTGGGCTTTGACTGACAGTGGCTGCCCAGATCCTTGTGTTGAGATGTATAAACGTTGGGATTCCTTTGGTTGCAAGTGACAGAAACCCAACACAAACCAGCTTAAACAAAACCCTGGCTTTTGTAACTGAAAAGTCCAGGGTGTCTTGTTTCAGGCACGGGTGGATCCAGGTGCACACATAATGTTTAAGAGTCTGTCTCTCTCTAACTCTCAGCTCTTCTCTCTTCAGTTTTGGCTTCATTCTCAATTAAACTTTTCCCATGCCATAGCAAGATGGCCCCAGCAGCTTTGGGCTTACATCCCACCCTCTAAGGAACCATCTTTGAAAGAGAGAACATCTCTTTTCCAACTGTGTACATAAACACTTTGAGCATGATTCTCACTAGGCTGACTTAAGTACAACTGACCCTTGAACAACACAGGTTGGAACTGCATGGGTCCACTTATAACACAGAGTTTTTTTCAGTAGTAAATACTACAGTAAATACACAATTCAAGGCTGATTGAATCTGCGGACGCAGAACCTCAGATACTGAGGAACAGCGTATATAGAGGGCCAGTTATAAGTTATAGGGGGAGTTTCACTGTACAGAGGGTCAGTGCCCCTAACCTTTGTGCCGTTCAAGGGTCAGCTGTATTGTGTCCTGAACCACCACTCTGGCCAGAGCTGTGGGATTCTCTGATGGACCAAGTCTGAGTCACGTGACTAGCCGTGGGGGTGGGTAGGGGCAGGGACAAGTTGCATGGATTGAGAGTGGTTGAGAGGGTGTTCCCCAAATGAAAAAAATCTAGAGGCTGTCATCAAAATAAGGGGAAATGGATACTACACGGGCAAAAAAACCCAACGTATGTCCAATTGAGGGGGGCTTCTTAGACTGGGTTTTGGTTTCGTGGGAAAGGGTATGATAATGAACTAATGATATGAGCCTCATCAATTAGTAATTTCTGCCCTGGGCCCAGAGGGAGAAGTGGCAGTGCAGGTATGTTGTCTACCCTACCAGGAATGTGGCTGGATTAACCCAATAGTAAGACGACACCAAGGAACCATAAAGCTGAGGCAGGGTTGGGAGGTAGGGAGGGGTACAAGCTGGGATTTGGGGCCAGAGAACCAAGAACAGGTTTATGAGGTAAGCCACCATCAATTTAATGAGACTGAGGAACAGAAAAACAGGGAGAGACACAGAGGTGTCTGTCTGTCTCTCTCTATGTGTCTCAGCGTCTATCTCTGTCAATTTCTCTCTTTTCCTGTCTCTCTGTGTTTGTCTCCTTATCTCTGTTTCTGTTGCTCTGTCTCACCCTTTCTCCATATTCCTATCTCTCTTTACCTCTGCCTCCGTGTGTGTCTCTCCTTTTGTTCAGGGCCCCCTCCCTCTCTCTTTCTCCCACTCAGGGCGACTCCAGGGGTCCCGTGATCTGTAATGGAACACTCCATGGCATCATCTCCTGGGGAGACTTCCCACGTGGACAGCCCAACCGGCCTGGTGTCTACACCCGAGTCTCTCAGTGTGTTACATGGATCCAAGAAACAATCCGAAAACGGACAACTCGGGAGTAGAAATGGACGAAGGGCCCACAGTAAAAGGCGGGTTGGCTTCCCTGCCTCCTTACTCGGTTTGCCTAGCCCTTCTCTGTCCCTCCCAAAGTGTTCCGCTTGAACCAGTGACCCATGTTTTCAAAATACCCAATCCCAGCGGACATCACATGTTTCAAAAGCATTCGGTTACTTTCAGCATCATGGTCTCCCAGACGTTGCACCCCTGAAACATCCCAGCCCCCTGAACGTCCCAGCCCAGACAACGTCCCAGATCTCCCAACTGTTTAACGTCTAGATCACCATCTGAATGTTCTATCTGTGGAACACTTAAATACCTCCATCAACCCATCTCAACAATATTCTGTGTCCCATGAACAAAACTTCCTTGACAACATCTTATACCCCAATTTGCTGCCTATATTCTAGATCCTTCTATGTTTTGTGCTCAAGTGGGTCCTAGACTCCCAAGACATTTCTTCCTGAAAATAGTCTCTTGTGTGCAGGATCTTCTGCTCTGACAATATTATATGCACCTCTGATTCGTCACAGCTAACAATGGAACCTCACAATGGTTCATTCTTTCAAATGAACCTGAGGAAATTCCTGGAGACATTTCTGGGTCTCCCAAATTGTCCCATTCCTACCTACCTTCTACATTCTGCCAATATTCCCTGTGTCTGAATCCCCATGCCCACTAAACATCAACAGCACTCTAAATTCTAGGGTGCTGGGGTCGAGTAACCCAAGGGACCTCCATGCCGTATTGTTCACCAAATATTCTGTTCTTTTATCTTATCCACAATCCTTGTCCTGTACCCTGTGCTGCTACATCTTTGTCTATGACTCCCAGATGCAGTGGTTAAATGCCCAGCCATGGGAATCCCTGCTTTGAATAAGTCATAAAACACAACCTCTGTTTTCTCATCTGTAAAATGGGGCTCATAATTTTCCTCATAGCACTGTTATGAGTATAAATGTTGAGCACTTACCACTATTATTATTTGCATGGCTCCCTATATAATATTTCCTTAGGCTATTAATAACAACCTCTCAAATTCATAGTGCCTAAAATGTTTTTCTCAGCAGACATTTATTCAGTGCTGATCATGTGCAAATACTCTCCTGAGTATTGGTAAATACCATTTTGTTTATTTATTCAGTCAACATTGGTTCCTATCATAAGCCAAGCACTGTTGCAGACACAGGTAATAGACAGTGAATTAAACAGACAAAAACTTCTGCCTTTGTAGAGCATACAGTCTTTGCGGAAGCACACATTTAAAAAGGATGAATAAAGAAAAGGACTGTCAGGTGGTGATATGTCATGGCAAAAAAACTAAGCAGAGATGAAGGGTATTGGGTTTGGGAAGTGGATGGCATTGTTATTTTAAATAGGATGATTCAGGGACTTCCCTGGCAGTCCAGTGGTTAGGACTCCACGCTTCCACTGCAAGGGACACGGGTTCGATCCCTGGTCAGGGAACTTGGATCCCGCATGCCGCACGGTGCAGCCAAATAAATAAATAAATAAATAGGATGGTCTGGGAAGAAGACCTAATTGAGATGGTAAAGTTTAAAGAAAGACTGAAAGGATGGAGACAGGAAGCCTCGTGCATATCTGGCTGGGGAGCAGTACCATAAGTGGAAAGTACAGACAGTGCAAAGGCCCTGAGGCAGGAGCCTGCCTAATGTATCAGATTAATGAAGAGGGTGCAAAGGTTGGTGTGGAGTGACTGCAATAGCCCAGTGGGAGGTGACGGTGCTTGGATCAGGGTGACATCCTCGGAGGAGTTAAGAGGTCAGATTCTGGATCTGTTTGAAGGGATTGTTACAGTGTCTGCTGGTATCAGTTGGAGAGTGTGAGAAAAAGGAGGGTCAAGGATGACTCCAAGGCTTTGGCCTGAACAACGAGAAGGATGGAGCTGCCATTGACTAAAATGGGGCGGGGGGAACCTGAGGGAACAGTTTTGCAGGGAAAGGTAAGGAGTTTTAGTTTCAAACTGTTTATTAGACAGCCAAGCAGCAATAAACTTGGCCCTCAGCGGATTCACAGAAAATAAACAAATACACAAACTAAATAACGGCAAATTGTGATGATTTATGTAATAAATGTGATCCATGAAGGCTATAAACAGGGCTTTGTGTTAAAGAATTAGGGGGGATGGCTATTTTGAGTACGGTGGTCAGAGAGGGCTTCTTGAAGGAGGTGGCGTTTTGGCTGAAGATCCTAAAAGGTGAGAAAGAGCCATTTTTGCAAAGAATGGGGTGGGGTGGGGGGTTATCCCTGAAAGAGGGAGCCACCAGGGCAAAGTCCCTGAGTTTAGCCTATTCCAGGATCTGCAAGGAGGCCAGTGTGATCTTAGAGTAATGGCCTCAGTAGGGAAGGAGTTTGGAGGATTCAGCAGAGTCAAATACATATGCAGGATCTTCTTAGGCTGTGGTACAGAGTTTGGTCTTTCTTCCAGTGTGACGGTGAGCCCCTGAGAGTGGTGAACATGGGAAAGATCATATCTGAGATCATACCAATGTCGACAAAAAATTAATCAGTTGATCTAAGAAAGAAATGGAAAATTTTATTCAAGCCAAATTGAGGATTATAACTCTGGAATAGCCTCTCAGAAAACTCCACCCATTGGAGGTCAAAGCACATTTATATAAGTTTTTGAGACAGAGGGCTGTACATTAAATGATGTATTATTGACAGTTCACACAGTCCAGATCTACTGTACAGAGCAGTGGGTCATGGGTCATCCTGCCTCTTAGAAGATTAAGAAGGAAGGTTATCTCCTAAGGAGGCCTGGTTAATGCAGATGCACAACACACACTAAAGGGGAGGGAGGAGGCCCAAGTGGGCAGAGACAAATTTTATGTTTAAATTTCTCTCATCTTTCCATAAAATATGAATGTTATTTCATCATCATCATTCTGGCTTTGGGGTGGGTGGTGAAGACAAGGGGTTTGGGGGTGTGGAAGCAGGAAGATGAATCCAGGGCAGACTGCAGTGATCGGGTGGGCAAGGGCCAGGCGATGGCTTGGGTCGGGAGAGATGAAAGGATGTGGAGGGATTGGAAAGAGAGTTTGCAGGAACATCAAAGCAGCCTAGTGGATACAGTTGGTACTCATTCATAATAGTTATGTTTTATAAAGTCACCATGAGCACTGAATTAGGGCTACTGAAACAGTGCTCCCAGGGGCGTACAGGGTTGGTTTCCCATGAGCCTCTGGTCAAAATGTTTTCGTCAACCAACCAATACATCAACTGGCTTTATGTGTGTTTCTGTTTAGAGACACTTTATTTAATATATGCATTGTTGATTCATTCATATTAAACTCACAGCCAACAGCACCATAACTTGTGCCTGAAGGAAACTCACGTAACACACGTGTATTTTCTCTGCAAGGCATGTCACAGCATTCTTGCACTCAGGAGAACCAGCCGGCCCTTCAGTGCTGTTTTAAACAGCCAAATCACCAAGAAAAAGCAGAAAAATGCAAAAATGTGGCGCTAAGTAGACAGTGAAAAGGACACTTGTTTATTGTGTGAGAGCTGAACGGAGAAGGCAGAGTGTTACTTTGTTCAGCCCCAGCTGGGAACGTGCACTTGGGCGACTCAAACTTTCACCACTCTGGGAGCGTCTGCAAATGACCACAAAAGCCCCTCAAGTACTGGTTTTGGGGTTACCGATAGATTTTAGAGAGTAGGCAAGTTTGCAAATACGGAATCCGTGAATCCGAGGATCGACTGTACACGTGGGGGTGAAGGTGAGGGACGTATCAAGGGCAACTCTTCCATCATCCCTGGTTCCTTCAGGGGGAGACTGTATGTTCATGTTTAAAAGCAAAAGAGGGGGAGTCCAAAGGATCTGGTTTTGGATGAAAGGATCTTTATCTTTTAGGAGCCTCAGTTTCCTCATCTGACACTAATAGGACCTACTGTGCAGAGCTGTTGGGTCAATTGAGTGAAAGACTGACATTTAAAGGCTCTGCACCCAGCAACTTCTGAATTAAGGAGCCTCATTGATGGAGAAGCAGCACAGTGTAGTGAAGAATATTGTTTCTGGGGCCAGACTGCCTGGGTTTGAAGGCCAGCTTTGCCACTTATTTAACTGTGTATATTGCCTTCTCCATGCCTCAGTCTTCCTATCACTCAAAGGGGTATAACAATGGTCTTTAGCACCAAATGGCTTAAAGACCAAAAAGCTAAAGGTCAAACTATAAAGTTAATAGAAGATAATGGCAGCAAAAAAATTTTTATGACTTAGGGATGAGGGAGGACTTTTTAAAACTTCAGAAGGTCTAATCACAAGCAAAACTTGTTTACTTCGGTTATATCAAAGTTAAGGATTTCTGTTCAACAGAAGACAATACGGACAAAATAAATAAGTGGGTGACAACCTGGGAGGAGAAATTTGCAATCTGCAATATTGATCTGGGATTGCTATCTCAAACGTGCAAAGAAATCCCACACATAATTAAGAAAAATGTTGGAGGATATGAATAAGAGATTTGTAGAGGAGGAACCCCCCCCCAAAAATCATATGAAAAGATGATCATACTCATGAGTTATGAAGAAATGCAAAGACAAATAACATATCACTTTATATTTATTAGATGGATTAAAAATCTTTAAATAACCCCAAACATTGGCAGGGATTTGGAGACACAGGAATCCTGGTGCACAACTGGTGTGAATGTAAATCAGTGCAGTTATTTTGGAAAGTAATTTGGCACACCTTGGTCAAATTAAATATATGCACACCCTAGGACCCTGGATGTCTGTCCTAGGGCAATGATCATCATAAAGGGGCAAATACAAGTTGTCCATCACTGATCTGTTTGCTATGTTGGGAATTAGAGGAAAGCTGGGTACCCACTAATGGGGTTGTGGATGGTAGGATGTGGTAGAGACAAAGATGGAGGACTACACAGTAGTTAAAAGCAACAGATTAGATGTGCCCAAAACAACACGAACAGAATCTTAAAGGTATAGTGCTACCAACTACAATGGTGAAAGTTAAAAAGAATGACAAGACTAAGTGCTGGTGAAGATGTGGGGCAACTAAAACACTAACACATTGCTGGTGACAATGCAAAAGGGTACAACTAACTTAAAAATTTTGGGGTAATTTCTTATAAAGTTAAGCAGACACCTAATATGCCATCCAGCAATGCCACTTCTAGGTGTGTGCACAAGAAAAATTAAAAACATATGTCCACACAGTGATTTGTATATGAATGTTCACAGAGGCATGATTTGTAATAGCCAGAAACTGGAAGCAATCCAGATATCCCACAATTGTTGAATGGATAAACAAATAGTGATATTTCCAGGCTGTGGAATACTGCTCAGTAATAAAAAAAGAATGAACTATTCATAGATAAATGCAAAAACATGGATGAATCTGAAATGCATTATGCTAGTGAGGGAAGCCAAATATTTATATGATGTCCTAAAAAAGGCAAAGCTATAGTGGCACAAAGTAGATCAGTGATTACTTGAGGTTAGGGTGGGGAGGGGAGTTTTTGCAAAAGAAACACAAGGCGGCTTAAGGATTGAGGGGGTGGGGTACTTCCCTGGAGATCCAGTGGTTACGACTCTGAGCTTCCAATGCAGGGGGCACGGGTTTCCTGGTTAGGGAACTAAGATCCCACATGCTGCACAGCACAGCCAAAAAAAAAAAAAAAAATAGGATAGGGGGAAGGTGAGTGAGTGGGACTGTTCTATATTTTGGTTATGGTGGTGGTTACATGATTGCATCCAATTTCCAAAATTCACCAAACTGAATACTTAAAATGAATGGATTTTATTTTATATAGATAATATTTTATTTAAAAATGAAAAAAAGCACAGTTCTGAGCTAAAAAATTAAATAAAAGAATAAGCTATGTACCACAACACCATTGACATAAACCCAAAGTACATAAAACAATTACAATTTGTTTTGTACACAAAACTATACACAAGTTGTAGGAACATACAGTAATTAAAAAATATATACAACATTATGAATGTACTAAATGTCACTGAACCATACACTTTAAATGGTTAAGTGTACAGCATGTAAATTTCAACTTAATTTTCTGAAAAAGCTATATGATAATAAATACAGTAGCAAAAGATACACAATAATAAAGATAATAAAAGGATACCCAATCACAAAGATAATAGCAGAGCATACACAATAATAAAAGCAACGGCAAAAGATACATAGTAACAGAAATAATAGCAAAAGATATACAATAATAAAGACAACAGCAGAAGGAAATGAGGGTAAAAGGAAATAAAATAAAGAAGGAAAACAAAAGAAGGGCCTTGGGCTTCCCTGGTGGCGCAGTGGTTGAGAATCTGCATGCCAGTGCAGGGGACACAACTTTGATCCCTGGTCCGGGAAGATTCCACATGCTGCGGAGCAACTAAACCCGTGTGCCACAGCTACTGAGCCTGCGCGCCTAGAGCCCGTGCTCCGCAACAAGAGAAGCCACCGCAATGAGAAGCCCACGCACCGCAACGAAGAGTAGCCCCCGCTCACTGCAACTAGAGAAACCCTGCGCACAGCAACGAAGACCCAAGGCAGCCAAAAATAAATAAATTAAATAAATAAATTAAAAAAAAAAAAAAGAAGCGCCTTGTGCCAATGATAAGGTGGCACCAACGAATGCAGTTCCCTCCATCTGAGGATTAAGAACTCTCTCAGTAAATTAATAAACTTAAAAAAAAAATAGCACCTACTTCAGAGGGCTCTGGGGAGGATTGAGTTAACATGTGAGAGCACTCGCTAAGGAGAACACGTGGTACTGAGCGAATGCTTACTAAGCGGTAGCTGTCGTTAGTATTATTGTTGTTCTTATTATTGATGCCGTTGTTATGACGCTCTCTCCAAGGCCCCAGTGCCAGAGCAAGACACCTTGGGTGGCAGCTGCACATTTGAGAGAATGAGAGGTAACCACCCAAATCCTTCCTGTGCAACAGAAAGTAATGATGTAGCTGAGCTGGAGATTCTGACTGCCAGCAAGACCTTAATTCAAGAAGGCCAGCCAGGTGACAGGCTTCTCAGACCGCCCTCCTCCCTCCCGTCTCCAGGGACTTTGCAGCCACATGCCCTCTCCTTCCTGTTTTTGCCCAGGGGAGTTTTAAAATCCTGTGCAGGAAGGAATTTGGAGGCTGGTGGAGGGAGAGAGGAGGTGAGAAGACTGGGCAAGAGAACAAAGCAAAGAGAGAGAGAGGCGTCAAAGCGATAACAATACTTCCTGTCTTTGGTCCAGCAGATAAAGCCCTTTCATGTCATTCCCCCAAGGCCCCGGCTGGGGAAATATCAGCTCCCCATTTTACAGAAGTGCAGACCTAGACTAAGGAAAATCCACCGGTGGGCTGAATCCATCCAGGCTGATGGAGACACATTCCTGTATTTCTCTTCTGAGAACCCCCTCAGGGACATGCCCCTCAAGTCTGGAAGGAGGGTCCAGGCCCTGCTGAGCCACTGCCCGATTTGTGAGCCCTTGTTTAAGGGACGAGGCTGGACTTAGCAGGCAAACGGGAACAATACGCATATAAGCCCACAGTTCCATTCTAACAAATTCTATGCTAAGATGAAAGAAGCAGACAGGCTGTGAGAGGGTCGAGGAGGTCAGAGACCCAGGTCAGGCTTTTTGGAGGAAGGGATAATGAAGGATAATGTAGCCGTCCCACAGAAATAGGATGGACTCCCCCATCCAAGATTTGGTTCAGATGTCATGATTCGTGATGCCCCATCTGGGGACTTCCCTTGGTGGTCCAGTGGTTAGGACTCCATGCTTTCACTGCAGGGGGCGCAGGTTTGATCCCTGATCAGGGAACCAAGATCTCACATGCAGCACGGTGTGCGCCCCCCGGCCCCCCACCCAAAAGAAACAAACGATCAAACAAACAAAATGATGCCACAGCTGCAGCCAAGGGTCCTTTCTGCCTCTGTGGGGTGACCACAATTGGCGCTGTGAGTGGGGGTCTAGACAGGACCAACACCTTGTCCACTGAAAAAAAAATGCACAATCTCAAAGTTGGGAATTATGTTTTATTCAGCAGACACGCTGAGGACTTGAGTCCGGGAGACAGCCTCTCAGAGAGCTCTGAGGAAGAGCTTCAAAGATGAGGGAGGAACCAGGATATACTGGAGCTTTAGCAACAAAAACCAGGGAGTCAGGAACATCAAGAGATTACTGTTAATTAAAGAAAGCCAACAAACAAACATCTCCAGTTAATGAATTTAATGCTTTTCTATGTATGGGAAGATGCCAGAGTCTGGGCTCATTGAAATCATTCCTTTGACATGCACCTCAGCTATGCAGGGCCAGTATCCTGTTTTTCTCCATCCTGAATCCCAGCATGGTGCATGGTCGTGGGTGGCAGCAGTGGCTTGGTGGCTTGACGGCTGCAACATCCTTTGTTTACTGATATGGCAGGTGACATCTTTTTGTCCACGACCTCCGAGGTCTTTCTCGTCTTGCTGTCTGGCTCACTGGCCCCGCGGCCATGCATTTTGAACTGTGCTGCTTGCTGCTATATTTGCTGAGACCTAAGGAGACTCTGTTGTAGATTTAACAGACCTAAGTCAGAAGTTTCCATAGTTGGTGTTCAGGAACGGGGCATGGGACCCTCCTTCAAGTGGCCCTGGGTTGTGCATCTCCAGCCGGGACCTTTGTGCCTCTCTCCTGCCCTGAGGTCGGAGGGTGGGACTCTAAGTTCCAACCCTCCAATCAATTGGTTGGTTCCCCTAGCAGCCGGCCCCTATTTCCTCCCCATCCTGTCACTTCACTAACATAAACTCAAATAGGGTTACTGGGATTTATTATGAATAGCAAAAGATGCTCCTCTTTCCCCTACCACTCGGGAAATTCCAAGAGTTGGGTTTTTTTAATAAATTGATTTATTTTATTTTTTTATTTTTGGCTGCATTGGGTCTTCGCTGCTGCGTGCAGGCTTTCTCTAGTTCCGTCGAGTGGGGGCTACTCTTGGTTACAGTGCACAGGCTTCTCATTGCGGTGGCTTCTCTTGTTGTGGAGCACGGGCTCTAGGCACACGGGCTTCAGTAGTTGTGGCACGCGGGCTCAGTAGTTGTGGCTCGCGGGCTCTAGAGCGCAGACTCAGGAGTTGTGGCACACGGGCTTAGTTGCTCCGCGGCATGTGGGATATTCCCGGACCAGGGCTCGAACCCATGTCCCCTGCATTGGCAGGCGGATTCTTAACCACTGCGCCACCAGGGAAGCCCCAGCCCCATTTTTCAGATGAACAAATCGAGGACAGAACAAGAGAGTGTCCCAGTGGCCCCCGGTGAATCACAAGATGAGCTGAGCTTTCAAACCCAGTCTGAATGTTTCCAAAAGCTATCCTCTTTCTTTGAAACCTGGAGCAACATTTATATGTTCATCTATTCACACATATACTCATTCAGTCAGTCATTCTTTTGCTCATTCACGTATTTGGATAATGATTAACAGTACAAGTTCTGGGGCCAGTCTGCCTCAGTTCAAACTCCAGTTCTGCCTCTTACCAGCTGTGTGACTTTGGGCAAGTGGCTCCATCTAGCTGTGTCTCAGTTTCCACACCTATGATGGTATCCATGCCCTGAGACATCACCCCGTGTGTTGGGGTGCCTGAGTCGTCTTTAGGGAATGGGCTTCATAGTGAGCTTATGATGACGCCCAAGAGTAAAGCATGAGGTACAGGGACCTGAGCGCTCCAGGGCCTCCCTGGATGAGGTGGCAAAGGTGCTCAGAGCTTTTTCTGAAAGCAGGAGGTCTGTCCTCTTTGAGTCTCCGGCTACAAAAAGGGATTGACTTTATCCAGAAGCCACAAGCTGCAAGTCTGTGTGTCAGAAGAGAACCACTAAGCAGTCATTCCCCATCCCCACTCCCTGCCGCCCCAGGCAATCACTAACCTGCTTTCTGTCTCCACCAATTTGCCTTTTCTGGATATTTCATATAGATGGGATCATACAGTTTGTGGGCCTTTGTGACTGGCTTCTTTCACTACACGTAGTGTTTTCAAGGTTCATCCATGTGTAGCACACATCAGTACTTTGTTCCTTTTATAGCTGAATAATAGTCCATAGCACGGATAGACCACTTTTTATTTGTCCATTCATCATTTGATAAACATCGGTTTAACGGGTATGGGGTCTCCTTTGGGGGTGACGAAAATGTTCTGGAATTAGTTGGTGGTGATGGTAGCATAACATTGTGAGTGCAGTGGAATTCACGGCATGGTAGACTTTAAAATGGTTCGAGGGCTTCCCTGGTGGCGCAGTGGTTAAGAATCCGCCTGCCAATGCAGGGGACACGGGTTTGAGCCCTGATCCAGGAAGATCCCACATGCCGTGGAGCAACTAAGCCCATGCGCCACAACTACTGAGCCTGCGCTCTAGAGCCCGTGAGCCACAACTACTGAAGCCCATGTGCCACAACTATTGAAGCCCATGCACCTAGAGCCTGTGCTCTGCAACAAGAGAAGCCACCACAATGAGAAGCCTGCGCCCCGCAACAAAGAGTAGCCCCTGCTCACCACAACTAGAGAAAGCCCGCATGCAGCAGCGAAGACCCAATGCAGCCAAAAATTAAATAAATGAATAAATAAATAAATTTATTTTAAAAATAAATAAATAAAATAAAATAAAATGGTTCGAAGGCTGGATTTTATGTTATATAAATTTTACTTCAAAAAAAAAAAAGATAAGAGAAAGAGAGGGATTCTGTCCTGAATCTCGTTCACTCTCCCTCTCTCTGTTTCCTGTCCCCTGTCTCTTTCTTTCTCAGTGGAAGTCCCTATGCAAAACACTTTCATGGGGCTTCCCTGGTGGCGCAGTGGTTGGGAATCTGCCTGCCAAGGCAGGGGACACGGGTTCGAGTCCTGGTCTGGGAAGATCCCACATGCCGCGGAGCGACTAGGCCCGTGAGCCACAACTACTGAGCCTGCGCATCTGGAACCTGTGCTCCGCAACAAGAGAGGCCGCGATAGTGAGAGGCCCACGCACCGTAATGAAGAGTGGCCCCCGCTCGCCGCAACTAGAGAAAGCCCTCGCACAGAAACGAAGACCCAACACAGCCAAAAATAAATAATAATTTAAAAAAAAACAACAAACTTTCATGGAGTTAGATAAATGGACCTCATATATAATAAGACCTGTGCTCTGAAAGCAGGCAACAGAGTTGATCGTGCATTTAAAAACTTTAATTAGAACCAGGCTTCCTTGGATCCCAGTTTGGAAACTCCTCTGTCTCCCCTATTTTGAAACCTCTTCCTTTTCCTCATCTTCTTTCTCAGGCTCTCTCTGCCCCTGGTTTCCTTGCCTCTCACTTCCACCCTCTTGCCCCTTCCATGCAACACTCAGGGAGGACTGCCAGGTATCTACCTGCCCCGCCCTCCCTGAGGCTTCATTACTGGAGTTGGGGAAGATCCCAGATCACCTTGAATCACTGGTCTCAGGGCTGCTGGCTGGTGTGCAGAGCAGGGGAGAAGGAGAGGGCCTGGGTCTTCCCTCCAGAGCCATACTGGGCCCCCCGCCCCCCCGTCCATTTAACTGTAAATCTCATTAAGTGTCATTAGCCAAGAAGAGTTTCTACGGGATTAGAGGGTGCCCCGCCCCATGTCTACCTTGTCTCCTTCCCTCAACCCAGAAATCGCATGAGCTGGGACAAAGAGAGTTAAGAGCTGTATCAGCTGCTGGTCTGGGACAGACGGACGGAAGGAAGAAGACAGGTGGCGCTGCGTGACAGGTGGCTGAGAGGCCAGGTGAACCGGAGGAGAGTTGACTGGCGGGGTGGCTGGCAGATGAAAAGACAAGCAGGCAGGTGGCCAGACAGATAGATAGCAGAGCGACCGACAGGCTGAGACTGCAGCAGTCACGTGGAGGAGCCGGCAGGCGGAGAACCAAGGTGAGGAGGGGGCAGGCCATCACCAGTGAGGGGGTAACACTCGGGGGATGGGTACCGAGAGGGATGGGCCTGTGGACCATCCCTTCCTCGTGGAATTGCTGGTGGAAGGGGAGGAGAAAGGGAGGGTCCACTTGACAGGGAAAAGGAGGGTCCGGCTGCCGTCTCTGAGATGCCTCACCTTTTCCCCAGAACCTGGAAGTGGCCCACCATGGTGTCCAGCACCTTTTTTCTCCTGTGTTTTATTGGTGAGTTTCCCAGAAGGCAAGGAACCCTCATGAGGATGCCTGGCACTGAGGAGGAGAGGGAGGCAGGCTGACTCTATGCCTCCACTCCCCTCCGTCTCCAGGGGTCCTACGCGCCTCTCTCTCCCTGTATCTTATGAGCCATCTCCCCTCCGTCTCCAGGGGTCCTACGCGCCTCTCTCTCCCTGTATCTTATGAGCCATCTCCCCTCCGTCTCCAGGGGTCCTACGCGCCTCTCTCTCCCTGTATCTTATGAGCCATCTCCCCTCCGTCTCCAGGGGTCCTACGCGCCTCTCTCTCCCTGTATCTTATGAGCCATCTCCCCTCCGTCTCCAGGGGTCCTACGCGCCTCTCTCTCCCTGTATCTTATGAGCCATCTCCCCTCCGTCTCCAGGGGTCCTACGCGCCTCTCTCTCCCTGTATCTTATGAGCCATCTCCCCTCCGTCTCCAGGGGTCCTACGCGCCTCTCTCTCCCTGTATCTTATGAGCCATCTCCCCTCCATCTCCAGGGGTCCTACGCGCCTCTCTCTCCCTGTATCTTATGATCCACCTCCCCTCCGTCTCCAGGGGTCCTACGCGCCTCTCTCTCCCTGTATCTTATGATCCACCTCCCCTCCGTCTCCAGGGGTCCTACGCGCCTCTCTCTCCCTGTATCTTATGATCCACCTCCCCTCCGTCTCCAGGGGTCCTACGCGCCTCTCTCTCCCTGTATCTTATGATCCACCTCCCCTCCGTCTCCAGGGGTCCTACGCGCCTCTCTCTCCCTGTATCTTATGATCCACCTCCCCTCCGTCTCCAGGGGTCCTATGCGCCTCTCTCTCCCTGTATCTTATGATCCACCTCCCCTCCGTCTCTCCCTGTCACTATGTCTCTGTCCTTTCTCTCTCTGAATCTCTGTTTCGCTTCTCTTTAAGCATCTCTCTCTCTTCCTCTTTGTGTCCTTTGGATGTTTCACTGTGTCTTTATATATCACTGGGTCTGTGTCTCCCTGCCTGTGACACTCTCTCTCTCTCTCTCTCTCTCTCTCTCTCTCTCGGTTTCTTTCTCTTGCCTCTTTCTTGCTCTTTCTGTATCTCTCTTTCTATCGGATCCACAATCTCTAGGTTCCTGACTCTGTCTCTCTGGCCCATGCCATTGTCCGCAGGGCTCAGCCGCGAGGACGCACAGAAGATTTTTAAAGGCACAGAGTGTATCCCTCACTCTCAGCCTTGGCAGGTGGGGCTGTATGAAGGTACACAGCTGCGCTGTGTGTGGGGGGGGTCCTCATTGACCGCAGGTGGATTCTCACAGCTGCTCACTGCAGCGGCAGGTAAGCCCCCCACTTGGGTCCCTCCCTACTCAGGGTGGGAAGGGAGGGTGATGGGGAGGGGAGCGCTGGGGGGAGGGGGCTCACAGGAGTAAGGAGATGGTCCTGCAACAAGAGGGTCTGAGGTTAGACAAGAAGTAGAACTTCTTCACAACGGGCCTGGGGTGGACTTGGCTGGGGATCGGTGGGGTGGAGGGCAGGGGAGGGTCCTGGAATCTGCCCACCCACCCCCAACGTTCCCTTATGTCCCCCTTCCTTCCTATATGGTGTCACCAGTCCAGCATCCCCTGACCCAGTCTGAGCTGTGGACCCATGTCTGACCCAAACTCTTTGTGCAGCTTCAAAGGTTACATCTGGTACCTCTCTGGGCCTCAGTGTTCCCATCTGTAAAATGAGGGGATTGGGCTTTGTAGGTCTGATGCTCTGGATTTTTTTTTTTTCCGAAAGGGAAGTTTCAGACATGGAGAGACAGAGAGATTCAGGGACAGGGAGGCGACACCAGCAGGACAGAGTCCACTCATTATTCCCCCATTCATTTAGTTGACAGTGTTGATGGCCCAGGCCACCTGCTGGGTGGTGGGAACAGGGCAGTGAATAGGAACAATGGATGTCCCTGCCCCCATGGGCATCACCAGCTAAGAGAATCAGAAAGTGACACAGATGCAGTGGCACGGAGAGGAGAAATAGGACCAACACTGGAAATGGAAAGATGGCAATGGAAATAGAGACCAAGAGATGGGAAGAGACAAAGAGAAAGAGAGCAAGGGAATGAACAGTCATCAAGGTGCAGAGCAGCAGAGAGAGGCAGGAGGGTCTGGGAGCCCCAGGCCAGCCCACCCTGCACGTGCTGAGCCTCTGTGACCCCCAGCAGGTACTGGTTGAGCCTGGGGGAACACAGCCTCAGCCAGCTGGACTGGACCGAAAAGATCCGGCACGGTGGCCTCTCCGTGACCCACCCTGGCTACCAGGCAGCTCTGCAGAACCATGACAATGACCTCCGGCTTCTGCAACTGGGCTTCCCTGTCCTCTTGACCCGCAGCATCCAGCCCCTGCCCCTGCCCGTGACCTGTGCAGTGGCTGGCACCAAGTGCCGCATCTCGGGCTGGGGCACCACCAACCACCCAGGGAGTAAGGGGGTCCCGGGGTCAGGGGTCAGGATTGGCAAAAGTTTGCGGTATAGGGTGAGAGGTCAGGAGTCATGCCATCTCAGAGGAAGGATGGGTAAAGCGTCACACGTCAGGATTCATGCTTTGGGGTCTCAGATCATGGTGCATCGGGGTCTTGGGAGTTAAAGAGGTTAAGTGGCTGTGTATGGAGTTAGGAGTCATGGGTCAGGGATGTGGTTAGAGGTCAGAGTGCTGTTTTCAGACTGGAGCAAAAGACATATGTAAATAGGATCTTGGGGTCATGGGTCAGGTACTCTGATGTTAGTCATTGTAGAGTTGAGGTCATGGGATCCAGATGTTGGCCACAATCCGAGGATGGAAACTGGGATTCGATCAAGGATCACTGGTCTGGGACTGGGAGCCACAGGGCTTGGTGGGTGGAGCTAGAGGTTAGGGGTCATGGAGTCTGGAGTCAAATATACTAGGATCAGAGGTCACTTTGGAGGATTCAGAGCTGAGGTTGGAGGTTAAGGTGAAGACAAGGAACATGGGGCCAAGAGACAGAGAGAAGACATGAGGCCAAGTTGGGATCAAAGGGCAATAAGATTGAAGGTCAAAGGTCACAGTAGCTGGGATTGAAGGAGAAAGTCAGGTCTGGATTCATTGTATCTGAGTCGTAGGCTAAAGGTCAGGGAGACCGGGCCAATGAATTGAAATCAAGAGCCACTGTGTAATCAAGTCATAATCTGAAATTTAGAGCTTGGAGGATTGTAGTGGAGGTCATAGGGAGGGGGTGGGGTATAGACTTGTATTGGCTTTCCTTGCGAAGAGGGATGTGGCCTCTTCGGGGAGATGAGGGAAGCTTTGCGGGATCCTGCAGCATCCGTCTTCCATCCCCAGACCAGCTGTCAGACCAACTCCAATGCCTTAACCTCTCGATCGTCTCTAATGCCACCTGCCGGGCGGCGTTCCCCGGGAGAATCACGGACAACATGGTGTGTGCCGGCGGCGTCGCTGGGGAGGACGCCTGCCAGGTGAGCGACTGCAGGCAACACCCAGGACAGAAAGCAGGGGAGGGAGAACTGGGGAGGTGGGGAAGGGGGAGAAGGCGAGTCAGGGAAGGGAGATGGGGAGAGAGATGAGGTCAGAAAGAAGGAGAGGCACAGAATGCGGGAGGGAGAGCCAGGGAGTGGAGGACAGAGAGAGGGAGGGCAGAAACAGAGAAGGAAAGACGGGTGGGGCACAAAGGGAGGGAGAGGAAGAGACAAAGACAGACGATGGGGGAGGGAGAGAGGCAGCGGCGTTTGGAGCTCAGGCAGGTAACCGTCTGTCTTTCCAGTTCTGAGTCTTCCCCACACCATCCAGTTGGTGCTGGCCCAAGTAAGAGTGAGAGATTCCAGGATGGAGGAGGAAAGGGGGCTGGAGGACTCTCTCACCCTGTAATTCTGCTACCTTATCCTCCTGGTCCTTCACAGAGGAGGCTGCCCCTCCCTACGGGCCAGGGCCCCAGCCACTGTCCTGGAGGGAACTCTTAAGGAGTCCCGCCCTCCTTCTCTAGGATTGGTCACTGGTACCGGTGCTCTCCTCCCTCATTGGTCAGGGCCCCAGCCATTTTCCTTGACACGGAGTCCCGTCCTCCTTCGCTGGGATTGGTCATTGGTGCCTGTGCTCTCTTCCCCCATTGGTCAGGGCCCACCCATTGTCCTTGAGGGAACGCTCTACCCAGCATAGAGTCCCGCCCTCCTTCCCTGGGGTTGGCCCCTAGGGACAGTGTGTTCTTCTCTATTAGTTAGCCATTGCTGTTGTCCTCTGGGAACTTGTGTGTGCTTTTTTCTCTGCTGGCGAGGCTTGGAGCCACGGTCCTCTAGGCCCAGGAATGGGTGAGGGGGCAGGAGGCTGTGGAGAGGAAAACTGGAAAAGGATTTTTCCCATATTCAGACCATGCTCCTTCTCCTCTGCCTTCCAGGGTGACTCTGGGGGTCCCCTAGTATGCGGAGGAGTCCTTCAGGGTCTGGTGCCCTGGGGATCCGTGGAGCCTTGTGGGCAAGAAGGCATCCCAGGGGTCTACACCAATATTTGCAAATACGTGGACTGGATCCGGATGGTCATGAGGAACAACTGATCTGCTCCCTCCACCGTCATGCCTCAGCTTGGGGGCCACTTTGACCCTCAGAGCGCCAATACCTCCTCCATCATCACCCCCAGCTCCCACTCTTCTTGGACTGGGGATCTTCTTCCTGGAACTCCAACTCCAGCCAGCCCTTCTAAGACCCATGGTTGGGGGAGGAGGGAGTATGCGACTATCTGGAATAAATCTAACTGGAGGAGGGGCTGTGTCTGTTTGATCCCCTTGCTGGTTGAGATCGGAGGGAGAGTTACTCATCAGCTACCCTACCCACAGGTGTAGAAATAGAGATCAGAGAGGGGGAGGGTTTTCCCTCAGGGGCCACACAGGAATGGACTAGAGAAAGTTACTTATAACAGCAAAAAATTAAGGTCATTTTTCTCCATCTGCCGCAACAGGAACACTGCCTAGAGCTTATAAGCTGAACTGGGACAGGGGTGTGTGCGGACAGGATTGTTGGCTCCAAAATACCAAATGAAAACTGCAAAATCAAAATCCACTACCAGTTAATTAAGTGTCTATAAAACGTAACATTCTTCCAACTAGCCAATTGCAACTTGGCTCAGCTGGAGTTGAGCACCTATTATATTTAATGTGGGGTGCGGGTTTGTTTTAATACATCTGCAATGATGGAGGGTGGGGTGCAGCCTTGGAAAGCAAGAGGACCCAGCCTAGGTCTTAAAATAGTTCTGCCCACCTCTCAGGTTCTGTCTTCACAGCCTCTCCAGGAGTTGGAAAGAGAATTTCTTCTCCCCAATGAACGGAAGGGAAATTTGAGGTGGGAGAGGGTGAGGGGAGACTATGAGAGCTGTGGGAGCTTTTGCTGACTGCCTATTGTACTTGGCTCTCCTGGAGTCCTCATCCCAACCCCCTGAGGCAGGGCTGTCACTCCCATCTCACAGATGAAGAAACTGAGCCTCGCCGGGGTGGAGTCTCTCGTCCCACATCACTGTGGTAGGAAGAGGTAGTGCCAGGGTTTGGGGCCAGGGCTGGCTGCTGTCAGAACCCAGGCCTACCCCATAGTCTTGCTTCACATCTCGTTAGGGGAGAGAGGAGGGTAAGACAGAGGGAGAGCTAACTGATAACAAACAAGCTGGGAGAAGTAGGGATCGTCACTTGAGTTTTGCAGACGAGGAAATTGAGGTGGCACAGATTTGGGAAGTCATCGGACCTAGGTCACAGAGCAAGTAAGTGCCACAGTTGGATTCTGAGGACCCTGGGGTTCCTGGCAGCCTAAGAGGCTGGCAGAAGGGAGTGGAGGGAAGGGTCGGCAGAGAAGCGAAGCCCAGAGGAGCTCTGGGGGTTGTGGTCCCTGCCCAGGGCTGACTTCCCTTTCCTGGGCCTTGAATCCCACAGGCCCCAACCTGCCTGCCCCACCCTCCTGCCTGCCCCTTCGGCTGGCAGCAGCCCCACCTGTATGACGTCCCAGTCCCCCCACCCCGCTCCTTGGAATGATGAAGGGAGGGGCCCAGAAGGGGCCAGGGTCCCACCTGGGCTCGGGCTGTGGGGAGGGAGGGGCTGGGACAAGAGATACAGAGAGACTGGGAGATGAAGAGGATGGAGGGGGATTTAGACACAGAAGTGAAGGGAGGGAGAGAAAGAGACAGTGATGGAGGCAGGCAGAGACAGAGACACAAAGAAAGATACAAAGGATTAGAGGAGATGTGCAGAGAGACACTGGGAGAGAAGAACAGAGTTAGACACAGAGAAAAAGGCCCAGAGATACATAGGAACAGAAAGAAAAATGACACGCACACACATACCCACAAAGAATGATAGAAATGTGGGAGAGGTAAAGAGAGACAGGGAAGGATGCAGACAGACGGACGGACACAGAGGTGTGGGGAAACAGAGAAGCAGAGAGAAGAGGGGCTTGGGGAGGTGACAGTGGCAGGTGGGCAGGGCTGGCCTGGGGAGGGCTCCCACACACCCCACCCCCAGGGCAATAAGTCATCCTGGGCCTGCCGGGGGGTGGGGGCGATGAGGGGGCACCCCTGCCTGCTCGCCTTCCTGGTGCCTCCCGCTCCGAGACCCAGCCTGCCGCGTCTGCCACCACTGCCAGGCCCCCAGAGCTCCAGCCCCAGAGCCCGTGAGTCCAGAAGGGAAGGGAAGGCTCCCCTCCAGGGACCTGCCCTACTGAGCGTGCCAGGCCTCTGCCCTGGCATCGTTTCTCCTTCTGCACTGTACTTCTTGGGGTGGGGGGATGGTGTCTCTCTGCCTTGATCTGCGTCTCCAGCAGCTGCCCCCCAACCTCTGTGTCCTCCAACCCCACCTTCCGTCACTGAGTCCAACCCTCCAGCCCCACTCCCGCTGGCCAGGGCAGCTAAGGGCACTGGCCCTTCCAGTGACCAGCCCTGCCCTGCTCTGTCTCACCGTTCTTCAAAGGGGCAGGGGTTCAGCAGGGTGGGGGCCAGAGTGATGTCCCAGGCTGAGCCCCTACTGCACCCCAGGTAGCCTTCAAAGGGCTCACATCACCCTGGGGTGGTTACTGAATGGAGACTGGTACCCTTTATCCTCCCACCCCAAGTTGCTGGGCCCCAAGTCTCAGGTGGGCAAGAAGGAAAACATTCTCCAAACTGCACCTACGAGGTCCCGTGGCTGACTTAAACAGAGCCAGCCTGCAGCTTGCCCTGGGCAATGCCTTCCCAGCAACTTGGCTAGGAGAGGTTCTAACAGGGATTAGGCCCCTGCAAGGCCACCCTCCATACCAAAGATTTATTTTAAAAGTTTGGAGGTTGGGATGCTGTGTGAGCCAAGGGATTCCTCACACCTGGTTGTTTCTCCCTGGGGTGGAGCCGGAGCAGGCATGGGGGAGAGAGAGGGCATGAACCAGCCCTAAGTCTCCCCATGGAGTGATTTGGCCCCTTGTCCCTCCTTGTTCCCAGAAGAACCTGGGGCCTGCCCTCCCCGCCTCCAGGCCATGATGATCCTGCAATTAATCATGTTTGCTCTGGTGACGGGTACGGTGGAGAATGGGGATGTGCAGGGGTCTCCCTCTCGAATCTCTAGGATTCCCAGCCCTCTATGGCTATGGTCCTCCTCCCCCATTTCCGGGAGTCGTCTCATGCCCGAGCCCCCTCTTTTGCCCTCACCCTCTCTAGGGCATGTAGGGGGAGAGACCAGGATCAACAAAGGCTATGAGTGCTCTCCTCATTCCCAGCCACCCTGGCAGGCGGCTTTGTTCCAGAAGACACGGCTGCTCTGTGGGGCGACCCTCATCACCCTCAAATGGCTCCTGACAGCAGCTCACTGCCACAAGCCATGGGTGCGGGGGCAGGGGCGGGGCTGGGAGGGGGCTGGAGATGGAGAGGTGGGTAGAGAAGGGCTTGGGGATGGGGAGAATGTGTATGGGGTAGGGAAAGTGGGGTCAGAGATGGGTATTGATGATGGGGATTGGGTTGGGATTGAAGATGGAAGGCTGAACGATGTTGGAACTGGCATGGTGTTGGGAATGGGCTTGGATGCTGGGCTGGGGATAAGGTTTTGCTGGGAGATGGGGATGAGTTTGGAAGTGGAGCTATGTTTCTTCATTCTCTTCATCTCGCCCCTTCCCCCACCCCCCCACCATGTCACTCTCCATTTCCTGTCTCTCCTTCCCCTTCCATCTCTGACCACCATCTCTCTCACTTCAGCTGATATGTAGCTCATCTGGGAGAACACAACCTCCAGTGACGGGATGGCTGTGAGCGCACCCGAGCAGCCACTGAGTCCTTCCCCCACCCAGACTTCAACAGCAGCCTGCGCAACAAAGCCCGCTGCCACGACATCATGCTGCTGAAAATGGCGGCCCCAGCCTTCATCATCTGGGCTGTGCGACCCAC
Organism: Balaenoptera musculus; assembly: GCF_009873245.2. NCBI lineage: Eukaryota > Metazoa > Chordata > Mammalia > Artiodactyla > Balaenopteridae > Balaenoptera > Balaenoptera musculus. Next base: position 6,495,117 of record NC_045803.1, read on the forward strand.
AGTGTGTCATCACACTGTGTCACTGCTGGCACCCGCTGCCTCATTTCCGACTGGGGCACCACGTCCAGCCCCCAATGTAGGGGCTCCAGAGAGGAGCATGATGGGGGGGGTGGGGGAAGGTGTTTATGATTGTGGAAGGAAATAGGGAACCAGAGGAACCTTCAAAGATGAGATTCATAGTGACACAAGAGGGTGTTACCTGGAGGTGTCAATAGTGGGATAAGTTGAAAGGAAGAGTGGAAAAGTAAGGGCTGGGGAGGGTGGAGACAAAAGTTTGGGCCTTGGATTCAGGCAGACATGATGTGCAATTCCAGATCCACAACCTGCTAGTTGTAGGTCCTTAGGCAAGTGGCTTCACCTCTCTGAACCTTGGTTTTCTTCTCTATAAAATGAGAATAATCACATCCACCTACTAGAGCTGGATTAGAGATAATGTTTATAGAGCAACTGGCGTAAAGAATTTTACTTGATAGCGTTACCGTTGTTACGGTTACAAGCAGAGAGGTGAGTTGACTGCAAGCAAGCAGGACAGGAACCGGATTCAGAGCAAGGTCCCTGGTTCTCCGCTGGGTTCAGAGCAAGCCCTGCAGTGTGGGGAAGGGGACCAAAGGGATCTAATTTTCTGTGCCCCCTCATGTCATTTCTACAGTGCACCTTGCCCATACCTGGTGATGTGCCAACGTCACCATCCTCGAGCACAAGAGGTGTGAGGACGCCTACCCTGGGAACATCCTGGACACCATGGGATGTGCCAGCGTTCGAGAAGAGGGCAAGGACTCCTGCCAGGTCAGAGGGCAGGGCCTGGGTCTCCAATCACATTTCCATTCCCACCTCCAACCTCAACTGTGTCTTCATCTACACCCACAATCTCAGCCCCAACCTCAACGCCACTTCCCCCTGCAACCCCAAATCCATCTCCACTCCCAGGTGCCATTTCTAACATAAACACAGTTTCCAGCTCCATTCCGAGTCCCACCCCTATTTCCAACCCTAACCATCCCCAAATCAATTTTCGGCCCTAACCCCATCTTTGTTCTCACCCATAACTCTAACCTCATCCTCAATCCCGTTGCCAACCCCATCTTCAACCTCCACCTCACTTCCAACACAATTTCCCCCTCCTCCCTAACACCATGCCCAACCCTTTCCCCTCTCCTGAGGCCTCCCCTCCTCTCTGACTGGTTCTCTTCCTCCCCATCTCCAGGGTGATTCTGGGGGCCCACTGGTCTATAATGGGTCTCTTCAAGGCATCATCTCCTGGGGCCAGGATCCATGTGCTGTCAGCAGAAAGCCCAGGGTTTACACAAAGGTCTGCAAATATGTGGACTGGATCCAGAAGACTATAGAGAACAATTAGCCAGGACCAGATCATCACAGCCCAATCCCCTGATCCCTACTTGGTGCTGTGGTACCTGTTCATTCTGTTAATAATGAAGCCTGAGCCAGGACCCCTTTATGTACTTTTCTGGGGGCCTTCTTGACTATGAGAGATGCTGTACTTTAATAATCAATTTGGAGTTTGGAGTTAGGAGACCTGGGTTCTACTCCTGCCTCATACTAACTTGTGACTCTGGGAGTGAAAACAGTTGTTTGGTTCACTGTTGTACCTCCCGTCTCAAACACAATTCCTGGCACACACCAAGGTTTCAATAAATATTTACTAGGGCTTCCCTGGTGGCGCAGTGGTTGAGAATCTGCCTGCCAATGCAGGGGACACGGGTTCGAGCCCTGGTCTGGGAAGATCCCACATGCCGCGGAGCAGCTGGGCCCGTAAGCCACAACTACTGAGCCTGCGCTCCGCAACAAGAGAGGCCGCGACAGTGAGAGGCCCGCGCACCGCGATGAAGAGTGGCCCCCACTTGCCACAACTAGAGAAAGCCCTCGCACAGAAACGAAGACCCAACACAGCCATAAATAAATAAATAAATAAATAAATAAATAAATAAATAAATAAATAAAAATTAAAAAAAAAATAAAGAATCTGCCTGCCAATGGAGGGGGCACGGGTTTGAGCCCGGGTTCGAGCCCTGGTCCAAGAAGATCCCACATGCTGTGGAGCAACTAAGCCCGTGCGACACAACTACTGAAGCCCGCATGCCACAACTACTGACACGGGCGCACCTAGAGAGAGAAGCCACCGCAACGAGAAGCCCGCACACCACAGTGAAGAGTAGACCTTGCTTGCCGCAACTGGAAAAAGCCCGCGTGCAGCAATGAAGACCCAACGCAGCCAAAAATAAATAGATAAAAAAAAAAAATTTTTTTTTAAAAAGACTCCTTTCCTTATCTGTAAAATCGTGCATGCAAAAATATGATAGCACACAAAGTCAGTCAGCCTGCACATAGCTAAGACCCAATAAAAGGCAGCTATCATTGTTTTCTTTCCAACCTCTGCAACAGGTAGTTCATCAAGACCTGTGCAGGTCAGTACAGTAACCACTAACCACATATGGCTATTTAAATTAAAATTGCCTAAAATCAGAAATGTAATTCTTCGCCTAGAGGGGTGGGATAGGGAGGGTGGGAGGGAGACGCAAGAGGGAGTGGATATGGGGATATATGTATATGTATAGCTGTTCACTTTGTTATACAGTAGAAACTAACACAACATTGTAAAGCAACTAAACTCCAATAACGATGTTAAAAAATTTTTTTTTAATTTTTTTAATTAAAAAAAATAAATGTAATTCCTCAGTTGCACTCGCCACATATCAAAAGCTCTATAGCCACATGTGGCTGGTGGCTACCGTGTTGGATAGCACAAAAGGAGCATTTCCATCATGGCGGAAAGTTCAACTGAATGGCGCTGTGCTGGACAACCTCGAGAGTTAACTGACTTCTCGCTGGAGAATATGCTCACAAATAGTCCAGGGCTCAGGGTCTCTTCTGATGTTCTGCTCACCTTGCAGGGGAGGTAGTTGGCATGGGCAGTAAAAGCCCAGAGCTGGACCTGGGCCTCTGGGTTGTTAAATGGACTTGCTGTGTGTTCAGGCTGGACTCCTGAAATGAGGGAGCTGGCGGAAGTGACATTGATGCCCCTTGTAGCTTTTGGGCTCCTGTGATTCACGGGCCTGTGTGTCACCTGGAGACACGCAGATGGCAGGAAGTATGTGAAGTGACCACACATGATGCGGAACCTCCCCCAGCACACATGGGCTAGTCGCTGGGACACACAGGACGCTGCTCTGACCGTGGATGAGGGTTCAAGCACAAAGCATCCCTCTGGGTCTGCATCTGCCTCTTCCCTCTCTGTGTTTTCTTTCCCGTGTTTGTGTGCGTCTCTTGCACCTGCTCTTTCCTTCAATCTATCTTCTCTCTCTGCCTCCCTCTTTCAGGGTCAGCATTCTGGCTTTTCTCATTATGCCACCCTAGGTATGCACGTCCCTGTTTATTTATTTTCCTCTCTCTCGTTTACAATCACCTGTCTCCGACACTATCCCCGCGACCCCCACGGCCCCTGGGGATGTGGCACCCTCTTTCCCCATCTGCGAAGACTTCTTGGAACAGGGACCTGGGGAATCTCCATGAAATCCATCTCTAAAAAGGGTGTTTCGGGCACTGGGAGAAGCCTGTATTCCCAGGCCCCTCCCAGAGCAGGAATCTGGGGCCCAGGTTGGGTGCCAGCCTCACCCAGGGCATAATTAGGGAGAGGGAAAGGGAGGAGGTGAATCCTTGAGGGCAGGGTGGGGAAACGGGCTCTTCGGGATTAAAAGGGAGGGCCTGGAAGGGGTCCCTGGGCAGAGGATTCCGGCGGCCCACACGGCAGGACTGAGGCACTTCTTCCCCTCCACGACTCCCAGGTGAGCGGCGTGCACCTCACCTTGGTTGGGGTGGGTCTCGAGAGCACAGGTGGGGACCCTCGGGCAGGAGACTTGTTCGAGCCTTAGTTTCCTTATCTACGGGACGCACTTCGGAGCCTCGAATCCCCAGCCCACCTGTGAAGGTAGGCGAAAGCCGAAGCGCTGAGAGGCTGGCAGCCGGGACAGCCCCGGCCAGGAGAGCGCTCCCCGCGGGCGTAGGGAGAGCAGGAGGACGCCAGGGCGGCGTCATTAGGGTCTTTGCGCCCATCACGCCTGTGCAGGCCCCGATCGCCCGTCTGCCCACCCCTGCGTTTGTCGGCCGCGAGTTAAACGGGTCCCCGCGGGCTGGGGTGGCCCAGGATGGGCGGACGGGCGTGGCAGGCTGGGGTCTCTGACCCGGCAAGTGTTTTGAACCGTCCCCCGGCCCCCCCCCAGCCTAGGTCCTGGCCATGAGACCCTCACACCTCCACCTCTCCGCCGCCGCCGGCCCTTGGGGCCTCGAGAACCTTCTGCTGCCGCTACTGATGACGCAACTCTGGGGTGAGGCCGGGGCAGGGCTCGGCGGGAGGCGCCGGACACCGGGGGCGATGGCAGAGTGGGCTCTTATCACCAAGCCCCGCACACTTCTCCCCTTGGGACCCCAGCGCTCACCCACAGATCCGGAGAAGCCCAGCCCCAAGTCGGACCCGCCCCTCTTCTAGCTCCGCCCTAGGTATCCCGCCCCCTTTACTCTTCCGGGATCCGTACTCCCCCTTTCTCCTCGCCGCGTCCTTTCCTCGCCCCTTCTTACTTCGCCCTATTTTACCCCAAGTCCTGCTTTAGAGTCTTCTGCCCTCGCCCCTTCTTCCGGCGAGTTGCGTTATTCCCACCCCTACTTTCACCCACCGGGAGAGGCTTTCTATCCCCGCCCCTTTCCGCCCCGCCCGCCTTAGCCCCGCCCCTTCTGCCCCGCCTCGTTGCACTCCTGACCTCTTCGAGCTCTGTGCAGCGCCCCTGCTCCTCCAGACCCAACCTGTTAGGTCTCCTTCCTCCATTCTTATCCCCGCCTCCTTGCCCTTTCACGCCGTTCTTCTCCGCCCACTTCCATTGGGTTCCTTCAGGATCCCCAATTTCCACACACACCCTCGGGTTCAGGCTGTGCCCCCCCGAAGCCCCGTCCCATGGCCCCACTGGGATCCCAAGCCCACTGATTGCCCTGCTGTCCTGCCTGCTCTGATCTCCACCTCCTTTCTTTCTCCAGTCGCGGAGGCTCTGCTGCTCCCCGGAAACGACACACTCTCGCGCTCCTGGGCCTTCGGCGGCACTTGCCCTCGCAGCTCGCAGCCCTGGCAGGTGTCCCTCTTCGATGGCTTCTCGTTCCACTGCGCCGGCGTCCTGGTGGACAGGAGTTGGGTGCTCACGGCTGCGCACTGCGGGAACAATAAGTAGGGAGAGCTCCTCAGGGACGCTACGCAGGGGCTGTGGAGGCAGGCCCCGGGGAGGCGGCTGGAAGGGCTGGGTCACTTGAGGGTATGGAACTGCCAGCTCGATGTGGGGTCGGTCCTGGAGGGCTTCCTGTAGGAGGAGAGGTGGAGTTGTGCTGTGGCCACGAGGGGGCAGTGTGGTCTTTCTCAGCGTTTCTGGGCCCATCCAGAGCCACTGACCAGCTGATTCTGCTAGGGTTCCATTTAGGTGTAGATAGTTGTGTGCAGCAGACAGAAGTCAGGATCTGGTGTGGTTAGGACTTTAGAACTAAAAGAAATTGTTCATCTCATGAGTCCCCACTGAGGGAGGAAGAAAAGGGTAGGTTTACCAAGGTAGACCCTCTGCCCTCAATTCCTGCAGAACTTAGGGACCCAAACACCTGATCACTCTTCCCCATGTGCCCCCAGATCAGGTCTCCAGCTCCCTTCTCCCCTACCCAGTCCTCCCTCAGACCCAGGAGTCTGGGTCCCCAGCCCTCTCCTCCATCAGATCCAAGAATCTAGGCCCCCAGCCCCTCCTCCCTCAGACCCAGGAGTCCCAGCCCCCAGGCCCCTCCCCTGCCAGGACCCAAGTGTCTATCCCCACCCCACTGCCTGTACCCTCCTTCCCAGGGACTCAGGCTTCAGTCTCAGTCCCAGTGAAGGCTTTGCCTCCATAAGACTCTTCCCTCCCCAGGCCTCTGTGGGCTCGAGTTGGGGATGACCACCTGCTGCTTCTCCAGGGAGAGCAGCTCCGCAGGACCTCTCTTCCTATTATCCACCGCAAGTACCGCAAGGGCTCCGGCCCCCTCCTGCCCGGGCGAACAGATGAACATGACCTCATGCTGCTGCGTCTGACCTGGCCCGCTGTGCTGGGGTCTCGAATCCAGCCTCTACGCCTGCCCTATCACTGTGCCCAGCCCGGAGACCAGTGCCAGGTCACCGGCTGGGGCACCACAACCTCCCAAAGAGGCAAGAGCTGGGGGCCCTGGGGGCTGTATCTTGGGGAAGGAGGACGAGGGACCTGGACTCCTGGGCCTGAGGGAGTGGGGGTTGGGAGCCTGGGGCCTGGGTTGGGAACAGTCTGGGTATCTGGGCTCCTGGATCCTGGAGGATTGGGGGCTGGACCCCAGGATTACCTGATGTTTTCTCCCATCAGTGAAGTACAGCAAGGGCCTGAGTTGCTCCATGGTCACTATCCTGAGCCCTGAAGAGTGTGAGGTCTTCTATCCTGGTGTGGTCACCAACAACATGATGTGTGCAGGACTCAACAAGGATCAGGACCCCTGCCTGGTAGGAACTGGCCAGAGAGGGTCTCTGACTCATGGGAACAGCATAGGGAGGTTATGGGAAAACAGACATCCCCAACCCCATAGCCACTCCCAGCCCAATTTCATCCCCACGTGCAGCACCATCCCATTCCTACCCCAACATCAGCCCCATGTCCAACTCTACCTCCTTGGGTCCACCTTCTCATGCCCAACCCTGTCCCCAAGTCTACTCTCAAGCCCATTCCCAGCCCCCTTCCCACCCCATCCTCAACCACATTCCCACCCTCAAGCCATGCCTGAACCCCTACCCCAGCCCTATCTCTAGACCCAGCTCCATCCCTCACCTACCAAGAACTACAATCCCAGCTCCATCGACTCAACATTCTCATCCCCCACCCAATGCCCCCAAACCCCAAGTCCAACTCCATCACCACCCCATCCCACCCCCAACCCCATCCCAGCCTCATCCTTATCCCAACCCAGCTCCAACCCTACCCAACACCTCCCTTCCCCATCACTACCCCAGACCCCCCAAGTGGCAGCCTTTCCACTGGTGTATTTATTTGATCTCTCCTTCCTCCCACCCCCAGAGTGACTCGGGTGGCCCTCTGGTCTGTGATGGGACCCTTCAGGGCATCCTTTCATGGGGCGCTTACCCCTGCGTCTCTGGTCAGCATCCAGCTGTCTACACCAAGATCTGCAAATACCGCGACTGGATAGAGAAAATCATCCGCTCCAACTGACCCAAAGGCCCTGCAACTGCTTCGCCATCTGCCGTCTTCCCCCTTCCTCCCCTCCTTCCCCCGCAGACAGCTGGACTCTCCCCCGCCCCACTCAAACTTCTGTCGCCCATCCACACCTATTAACATCTCTCGTCTTCCCTCATGCCTCCTGCCCACTGCTGTCCTCTGCCCGCTTTGAAGCCAAGATGCAGAAAGTGGAGGCAAAGTTTTGTTCATGAGAAACGAGGAAGCCGGTGGTCACTAGTCTCTGAGAGAAGTTATCAATTACCCAACCTGGCTTCCTCCACCACTCCCTGCTGTGGGACCTCGGGCAAGCCAAGCATCTTCTCTGAGCCTCAGTTTCCACACCTGGAAAATGGGAACAGTGAAGCGTGTACCTCATAAACGTGTTATGAAGAGACTATAACATGTGTGTAGATTGTTATGGTAATTGTCATGCAAAGTACTAACACAGTGGGTAGTGAGTTCTGATTAAATGGCAACAGGTCCTGGTGGGAATGTGTGTGATTTTGTGTCCTGGGGAGAAAAGCACAGGGGTACCCTACAATCTCAACCCCCCATACCATCCCCATCCCCATCCCTCAGGGCTGATGGGAGAATTGCATTCCTCACCCTCCTGTCAAGTTCCATGAAGCACCTCTTAACCACTTCCTTCTTCCCTCCCACTGTTTCCCATGTCTGGGTCTACCCAACACCTGTTCCTCCTGTCTCAGGAGGAACTGGGCTGTCTCTGAGTCATCTGGTACCTTCTGTGCCTTCCTGGGGCCACTGGAACTCAAGGGACCTCACCCTGCATCCATCTCAGCCTCTAAGACCAGAGGACCTCACCCCACTTCAGTTGCTAAGTTTATGCAAAGAAGCCCTCTGAAATTTAGGGGAAACTTTTTGGTTTCTCTGTTAGATCCATCCCCATCCCCTCACCTACTACCGGCTCCAATTCCAGCTCTACCACATCTCCATTCTCATTCCCTGATCCAACACCCAGACACCCTAAGTCCAACTCCATCCCCACCCCCATCCCAAATTGGCTTTGAAATTTTGTCCTGAAAATTGGGCGGAGGGGTTCTTGTTCTCTCCCTGAAACTGTCCCTGTGTAAATATTCCTGTGCTAGGGGCTATTATACACAGAATCCAGGCAAAGCTAACAGAAATTTCAGTGTCTCCACTTAGCCCAGACTTTGGAGCGGTAACATATGCACAGTAGAAATTTTCCATCCAGCACAGGTTGTTTTGTCCACTACCCCCCCGCCCTTTTTTTTTTTTGGCGAGGCTTGTGGGGTTTTAGTTCCCTGACCAGGGATCAAACCCGGGCCCTTGGCAGTGAGAGCATGGAGTCCTAACCACTGGACCACCAGGGAATTCCCTGTTTCCCCTTTCAAACACCAATTTATTTATTTACTTATTTATTTTTAAATACAGTCTTTCAGTTTCATTTTATTATTTTTATTTTTAAATATTTATTTATTTATTTATTTATTTTTGGCCGCGTTGGGTCTTCGTTGCTGTGTGCGGGCTTTCTCTAGTTGCGGTGAGCAGGGGGTACTCTTCGTTGCGCGGGCTTCTCATTGCGGTGGCTTCTCTTGTTGCGGAGCGTGGGCTGTAGGCGCGCGGGCTTTAGTTGTTGTGGCTCGTGGGCTCAGTAGTTGTGGCACGTAGGCTGTAGAGTGCAGGCTCAGTAGTTGTGGCGCACGGGCGTAGTTGCTCTGTGGCATGTGGGATCTTCCCAGACCAAGGCTTGAACCCGTGTCCCCTGCACTGGCAGGTGGGTTCTTAACCACTGCGCCACCAGGGAAGCCCACACCAATTTATTGAGCACCTGTTGTATGGCAGGCCCGGTGCTGGGCGCCGGGAACACAGTGGTGACCACAAGGTCCCTGCCCCCACAGAGCCCACAGAAGACTGGGGCACAGGGTTTGAGCAGAGACTACACAGCTCTCTTCCGCTGACTATCCCCCCACTCCTATTAGCACACCCAGGAAACATCAATCAGGCATATCAGCTGAGTTCATTATGCAAGAATCAGAAGCGAAGTAGGTAGGAACTCAAAAACTCGATTCATTTTTAAAGGCAATTCACCCATTCCTTTAGTCACATCATAAGTGTTTACTGAGCCATGTCCTATGCCAGGTCCTGGAGATGATTCAGAGTGAGCCCTACCTTCAAGAAGCTGCTAGTCAGGTCAGGAAGTCTTACATTCTTGTCATTCGGGTCTCCATTCAAAGGTCACTTCTTCAAGGAGGCCTTCCAGGATTGCCCTGGCTAAAGGGGTCTGCCCCTGTACTCCTCCTCCCTGGCCACTAATCCATTGCTCTGTTTATTTCTTTTGCAGCACTTGTTATAGCAAAAATGATCTCATTTATCTGTTTACTCCATAATGGTCTGTCCCCTACTTCCCCTCACCCAGTCAATGCCGGCAGGGACTCATTTATTCACTGTGGTTTTCTAAGCACCTGGTCTGATACCTGACACACAGAAGGCATTCAACACATTGTTGAATTAACAAATAACACAAATTGATCAGTGCTGTAACAGAAGGAGGCATAGGGTGCCCCAAGAGGGCCTAAGGACTCCTCCTGAAGGAATCAGGGAAGGCTTCTCAGGTGAGGGGATATATGCATGGGGTTTTAAAGGATCAGTAGGAGTTCACCAGGAAGAAAATATATTTCTGTAACTCACTGTGTGACTTGAGCAAAAAACTTGAATGCCCTCTCTACCACAATCATCCCCACTATGAAACAGAGATTGGTTAGACTCTTGTGAGAATTAAATTAGAAAGCATACATGAAATGTTTAGCCAACTGCCTGGCACAGAGTAAACAGTCAATAAAGTTAGCAATCAAAATGTTCTATAAAGCAGTTAGTATGGCACTTAGCACATAGTGGGTATTCAGTCCCTGGTCTCAAGGACTTCCCAGTCTGCAGAGGGTATAAGGCAACTGCAGCCATGGATATGTATTATGATGGTGGCAGTGCAGGGCTCTGTAGGTGAGGGACAAACATATTTATTGAATGCCTACCACAGTTGTAAGTGCTTCATATGTGTTAATTCACATAATCCTCCCACAACCCCAGTTATTATTGCTACTTAATAGATGGAGCAACTGAGAGAGGTCCAGTGACTTGCCCAAGGTCACACACTTAATAATTACCAGCATTGAGGCTTGGACCCACATGGTCCAGTTCCAGAGTCCATGCTCCAAACCACTACATCACGGTGAGTTGTACACATTCAAGGGGAGCCCAGACCCAGCCTGATAACCAGGCTTACAGCAACAGAAAGTGGAAGAAGCCTGGAAGTGCCCAGGCTGGAAAAGATGGACTCTGCCTGGAGAAATCAGAGAAGGCTTCCTGGAGGAAGGGGCATTTAGGTTGGATCTTGAAGAATGAGTTGGAGTTCACTGGAAAAAGAAAGACGTGGAGAAAGACATTCACTCATTCAATTAACATCTCCTAAGGCCCCCCCATGATCCCAGCCCTGAACAGGGTGATGTGAGGGACACAGAGATGAGTCAGATCCGGGCTTGGCCCTCCAAGGGCTGCCCATCTGGTGAGAAGGAGGGATGGGGGGAGAGGCAGGAAAGATGAGGTGATGGGAAGGACAGTGGAGGGGAGGAGATGGGTGGAAAAAACAAGACCATGTTCTCAGGACTTAGCCAAGATATGGTGGCAATAAGAGAATGGGAAAAGTGCTTAGTTCCACCTAGGTTGGGCACCTGGATCCTTGGAGTGGTGAGGATGTGAAAAAGGAAGTAGGTTATGACAAGAATGAGTTAACCCAGTTGGAACCATGCTAGGAGAAGCCTCTGTCCTCACGGAAAGGGGCCCAAATCCCCAGTGCAGGGAGGGTTCTGTGGGTGTGTACACATGTGCAGCTCTCTTTGTAGTCTCTGCCCCCAGTGCAGGGAGGGTTCTGTGGGTGTGTACACGTGTGCAGCTCTCTTTGTAGTCTCTGCCATTCCAGACAGTGTTTCTGTCTCTCTTTCCTTATCTCATCCTGCATCCTTCAATGTCTTTATCTCCCTGTTTTGTTTTGTTTTTTTTCTTTCTCCCTCTTTCCCTGCCTCACCCCATCCTGCCTTCTTGCTTGCCTTCTTTGCTCTGAGTCCTGACTCTTTCTCCCACTCCTTGCCTGATTTCTGGGAGGTCCTTCTATGCAACCCTCCAGCCTACCCAGTGCCTTGGTCCCAGCCCACTGCAGCTACATTCAAGATAAACTTGCTTCCACCCCAGGACTCCACTTTACGGACCCTCCTCCTTTCCCTCTTCCTCCTCCAGGCCACAGAATATCCTGCATCTAGATGCTGTAACCAGAAGTCGGGGTTACTGAGGGCTCCTCCCTCTAGTGAACCCCAGAAGGACTATACAACCCAGAGCCCCTCCCGCATTTAGCAGGATCCCTGAGCCTCCCCCCCCCCCATTTAGCAGGATCCCTGAGCCCCTCCCGCATTTAGCAGGATCCCTGAGCCCCTCCCCCATTTAGCGGGATTCCCTGAGCCCCTCCCCCATTTAGCAGGATCCCTCAGCCCCTCCCCCATTTAGCAGGATCCCTCAGCCCCTCCCCCATTTAGCGGGATTCCCTGATGCTGCAGGCCACCAGCTCATCCTGACAAGTGGTCCCTCTGTACTGTCTTCCTGCGCAAGGCCCCCAGTCAAGGCTCTTCGGCTTCCCCCTCCCCCTGGAGTATTTCCCAACCCAGATTAATCACCGGGGCGGCCCCAGGGTGGAGGGATATAGTACGGTTTACCGTAAAGAAGTACGGACTTGGAGAGCAGGCTCCAGGACCAAGGCACCCTGGAGGTCATGAGGCTGGGATTCATCTGTGCTCTGCTTTCTCTCCTGGAAGGTGAGGTTCCTGCCGTCCTGCCATCTGCTGCTTCTCCATGGCCCCCCGGCGCCCCTCTGCCATGCTCTTTGTCCCCCAGGCGTCCACTCCTGCCCTCTAGGCATCCCAGCATCTGTCCCCAGCCCTCCCATCTGGCTCTTCACCAACCCTTCTGCCTCCCACCACCCCCTCCCCCCCACAGGGCAAAGCTGGGCAGACCCCCGAGCCATCGGGGCCGAGGAATGCCGCCCCAACTCGCAGCCCTGGCAGGTTGGGCTCTTCTTCCTCACCCACCTCTTCTGCGGGGCGACCCTCATCAGTGACCGCTGGTTGCTCACAGCTGCTCACTGCCGCAAGCCGTGAGTGACCTGGGCGGGCCCCTCTGGGGAGGAGCTGGAGGTCAGGAAAGGGAGAGGGGGCAAGGGGCCTCGTAGAGGCGGGAGGGAGCTGTAGGCAGGAAGGGCTGAGCCTCTATCTATGTTCCCCAAAGTTCAACTCTTTAGAATGACAAAATGTCCACTCTCCAAATTCTAGCGTCCCAAATAATCTGTCTCTAAGAGTGTAAATTTTGCAACTTAGACTCTTAGAAGCCTAGACTCTGACCCAGAAAAATCCAGAGTCGTAGACTCCTAAAATCTTGGATCCAGGAGATGTTACATTAGCTTCACTAAATTGTAGAATCCTAGATTCAGAGACTGGTAGACTCTGAGAAGCCTGGAGCAGCGCCACTGGAATTTCGAATGGAAATATAGCCCCCATCACACAGGAAAGTTTAAGTTTTCTAGTAGACACATTAAAAAAGGTAAAAAAGAAATGAGTAAAATTAATTTTAATAATAGATTTAACTTGCCATCTCAAAATATTGTTTCAACATGTAATTATCAGTTTTTAAATATTTATGAATGACATAGTTTAGTCTTTTTTTTTATACTAAGCCTTCGAAATCAGACATGTATTTTACAAGTATGGCATAGCTCAATTTGGACTAGCCACATTTCAAGTGCTCAATAGTTGTGTTGGATAGCGCAACCCTAGAATCTTAGATTCAAACTGTTCTAGCTAGGTTCATTGAGTATAGAAGCTCATTGTCTTAGAATCTCTGAATGACAGTATCCTAGAATACTGTGATTCGTAGAATTCTAGAATCTTGAACCAAGAGAATTCTAGAAGCTTATATTCATACATGTCTAGAATCTGGTGGATTTAATATCCCAGCATGCTATCATTCAAGATTTCTAAAATCCCCAGAGTTTTAACCAAGAGAATTCAAGAGTTTCAAACTATTCGAATCCCAATCCTTACATTTCTAAAATCAAAGTTTTCTAGAATTCTAGAATGAAGAAATTCTTGTCTTATTATCCCAGAATATTAGAATTCTAGGTTCTTTGTTTCCTAGATTTAATTCAGATAATTAAACAATCCTAGGCATTTATTTATTTATTTATTTAATTTTGGCTGAGCCAGGTCTTGGTTGAGGCACGCGGGATCTTCGTTGCAGCATGAGGGATCGTTTTTTATTTTTTTAGTTGCAGCATGAGAACTCTTCTTTTTTTTTTTAGGCTGTTAGTATTGTTTTTTTGTTTTGGGGGGGGTTTTTATTATTTATTTATTTGTTTTTGGCTGTGTTGGGTCTTCGTTTCTGTGCGAGGGCTTTCTCTAGTTGCGGCGAGCGGGGGCCATTCTTCATCGCGGTGCGCGGGCCTCTCACTATCGTGGCCTCTCTTGTTGCGGAGCACAGGCTCCAGATGCGCAGGCTCAGTAGTTGTGGCTCACGGGCCCAGTTGCTCCGCGGCATGTGGGATCTTCCCAGACCAGGGCTCGAACCCGTGTCCCCTGCATTGGCAGGCAGATTCTCAATCACTGCGCCACCAGGGAAGCCCCTGCGAACTCTTAGTTGTGGCATGCACGTGGGATCTAGTTCCCTGACCAGGGGTCAAACCCGGGACCCCTGCACTGTGAGTACGGAGTCTTAGCCACTGGACCATCAGGGAAGTCCCCAAAATCCTGGACTTTTTGATCCAGAGAAATCGAAAACATTAGAATCTCAAATTCATAAGATTCTAGAATTTGAGCCTCATAGAATTCTAAAATCGTGGATTTCTAAGGTGTTAGAATCTTAGAATTCCAGAATCTTAGATTCTGGGCATTCTAACAGAATTCTAGAATCTACCTGATGCAGAAATCCTTTTTATATTATCTGGGGAAAGGGGCCATCCCCCCTGTTTGATATTCTTCCCTCTAGGAATGAAGCACAGGGGCTATACAGGATGCTGTGTGAGAATTTCCCATCATGCATCACTCTATGCTGGAGCCTCTTTTAGCTCAGGCCTGTACATCAGGCTAGGAAAACAATGTTCAGGTTTCAGCCCGAAAGACAAAAAAGCAGAGAAGCAGAAATATGGAGGTACAAGAGATTCAGGAGCAGGGACAGGTTGGGGCTGGGAGGTGGGGTTGGGACTGGCATCCCAGACACAGAACCAAGGCAACAAGGTGACAGAGAGGGAAAAGGTAGAAATAACACCTCATACTCCTCAAACCCTGAGTTCTCAGTCAGTAGCCTCGTCCCTAATGTCAGAGTCAGAGTCTCGGAGATGGACATATAGACCCCTTGAGGGTCCCCAGCTATCCAGGGCAGGAACCCAGAGCAGAACAAGTGTACTGGGACGTGCAGTGAGAGGGCTTGAGGCTAGACCTCAGGAAGAAATGCATTGAGAGATGAGGGATTTGGCAGACAGGAAAAGCCTGAGCCTACAGATGACTCCAACTTGGGGCTTTTCCATATCCCACCCCTTCCATACACACACACCAAAACACACAGAGCCACTCCCTACAGAAACCACCAGACCTGTGGGGGCAGGGGGTGGGGCTGTTTTTGGGTGGTAGGTGGAGCCTCCACCTGTCTCCATGGTGCCAGGGAACTCAGGTCACCACTAAGGCTCCAGGTGGGGCAGAGAGGAAGGTGGTTTACTTGACATGGGGCTAGGAAGAGGTGTGAGCTTTGGGGGAGAGCTACAAAGTTAGAGGCAGACAAAGAGATGGAGTAGGAAGCAGGGGCCCAGAGAGGGTGTGTGCCTTGCTTAAAATCACACAGCACTCTATGTCACATGAAGATGATAGGGGCCCAGAGAGGGTGTGTGCCTTGCTTAAAATCACACAGCACTCTATGTCACATGAAGATGATAGGGGCCCAGAGAGGGTGTGTGGCTTGTGGAGAGTCACATAGCATCCTGGTGGACAGAAAAAAGAGGACAGGGGCTGAGAAGACACCTCACCTTATCCCACCTTGACCTCTGGGACCTGTCCAACAGGTATCTGTGGGTCCGACTCGGGGAGCACCACCTCTGGAAATGGGAGGGTCCAGAGCAGCTGTTCCGGGCCACAGACTTCTTCCCTCACCCTGGGTTCAACCAGAACCTCAGTGCCCAAGACCACAAGGATGACATCATGCTGATTCGTCTGTCCAGGAAGGCATTTCTGGGACCTGCCGTGCAGCCCCTCAACCTCAGCCGGACCTGCGTCTCCCCAGGCACCCAGTGCCTAATCTCAGGCTGGGGGGCCACATCCAGTCCTAAGGGTACAGCCCATGCCAGGGGTCTGAATCCCCTCTCTTTTTCATCTCTATGTTCTATCTATCTATCACCTATCTATCTACCCATATATTTTATCAGATCTAAATGCTATAAATTATAAGATGCATCATTATTCTACAACCCGCTAAAAACGAGAAAAGGAAAAAAAGGTGCCATCTATCCTTGTATGACAATATTTACTGGAAGGCACATCCTGATTTCAGAGATGTTTAAATGTGAAAATATATGCATCTTAGAATTGAAATAAGGTCTACGTCACTCAGAATCACAAATCAGCAAATCCATTAGTCAAATTTGGCCTCCCACAGCAGTACTGGTTTTCAAAATGTCTTGAAAAAAAAAAAAAAAAAAAACACCTCAGTTTGTTGCTGCCAACATTTAAAACCTGAGAGATTTTACATCAAAGCCAAATTTCTGGATTCGCTTGAAAAATTCAAGACTGGCAATGCTGGGTTCATATTTCTAAAATAATGACCATTGTTGGGCAGAATCAGTGGAGGCTGCCCCCTTCAAACAAGATACAGGTTCTGTATCCACTGCAGGTGAACAGGTCCACTGCAGTTCACCCCAAGGGCTGCTGTTTCCCTACAAGGCCCCCTCCCCCCACTTTCCCTCTATTTCTATCTGGTCTCTCTAAATCTGTATCTCTGTCTCTGTCAATGACCATCTCCCTATAAATGTCTCCTCCCCTTTATCTCACTGCTTTCTCCCTGGATATCTCTGGGTCTGTTTCTCCCTATTTCTTCATTTCCTCCTCTGAGAATCTCTTTCCCCTTAAGAGGTCTCTGTCTCCTGCCAAGGTCCCTCTTTTTCTCTGTGTGAGTTACATACGTATCTCTCCTTGTCTCTTGACTCTCTGCGTCTTTCTCTCTCTCTCTCTCTTTGGCTCTCTCCCCATCATATCCATCTGTTTCTCTTCCATGCTGTGATTCTGTTGCTTTGTCACTTTCTCTTGTTTCTGTCTTTGAGAGTCTTATGCTGTGGCTCCGTGGGTCCATCTTAGGAAAGTGGGGAGGGGGGGGTGCTGAATGTGATGGAGACAGCTGCTGATCTTTTATGGACCTCCTTCCCCAACAGCGCAGTACCCACTCACGCTGCAGTGTGCCAACATCAGGATCCTGGAGACCAAACTCTGCCATCGGGCATATCCAGGCCACATCTTCTACCACATGCTCTGTGCCGGCCTTTGGGAGGGCGGCCGGGGCTCCTGCCAGGTGAGATTTCCTCTGGAAAGGAGAGGGATGGGTATCCTGTGGGGATTCCAGGGTCCTGGGGGAGAAGGGAGTTGGGGCCCCAGACTTACTGGATCAGAGCAAGGAAGGAGCTGGGAAACCTGGGTCCTGGGAGGGGGTGGGACCAGGGCCAGGATTCCTGGATCTAAAGGAGGAGGGAACTGGGGGTTGGACTCTATGTCCTGGGGGAAGAGGGGTCCACAATGCTAGGTCCTAGGGGGAGGTGGGGGCTATGAGCTTTTACTCCTGGGTCTGAGGGAGGAGGGACTGGAGACCTGGACTCCTGGGTATTGTAGGAGGAGGGAACTGGGAGCTTCCTGAGAGGGAGAAAGTGCCTTGTGTCATGTCCTGAGTAGACTGGCCTAACAGTTTCCCTGCTCTTCTTCTGCGCACAGGGTGACTCTGGGGGCCCCCTGGTTTGCAATGGGGCTCTGGCGGGTGTGGTGTCCGGGGGCTCAGAGCCCTGCTCCAGACCCCAGCGCCCTGCCGTCTATACTAGTGTGTGCCACTACCTGGACTGGATTCGAAAAACCATGGAGAACAACTGAGACCTCGCGCCTTGGACGACCAGGAAAGGAGGGTGGGCGCAGGGCAGGAGGGTTTGCAAGACTCCAGCCTCAATGGTCTCCGTCTTTGGCTTCGGCTGGCCTGGAGACACCTTCTGGATATTCAAGTTCCCAGCTTCTGGATATTCAGACCCTGGCCCCCGCGAATGATAGAGCCGCGCCCCCTTGAAAAGGAGAGGAGAGACACCTCCGCCCCTCTTGGCCCCATATCTATGACGTCACCAGAACTGCCACCGCCCCCATGGAACGGCATCACCTTTGGTTCTACCGCAGTAAAGACTTCCACTCAATAGCTCCTCCCTTCCGCGCTTTGCCCAATGAGATTCGCCCTCTGGACGCTGCCCCTTGTGGCCACGCCTCCTTCGTCATAGATCCAGCCTCGTGACGTCACGAGAGGGTAGCTTCCCCCACGTGGAACTGAGGCAGTGTGTCGGTCTCTGTCCCGCTCTCGCCCCGTTCTAGGCGTGTCCAGCGTTTGAATCCTGGCCGGGGCCCGACCGGGAGAAGTTGGGAGAGATTCTCTGTCCCCTCCGATCCTCCAAGGGATGATTTTACATTAAACGTGCTGAGCCGCGCCTTCCTACTGCCGGTTTTGTGAGCTAAAGGATGGGGACCGGGTGGGCGGTGGAGAGCAGAGAGGGAACCACCACCGCGTTGCAATTCCCCATAAGCCCCGAGCAGGTCCTGCCTAAGTCTGTCTCCATCAGCCCTATTGCAGCAAAGCTCCTGGGTTCTGCTTGGGCTGGTCCCATCGCCCCCAGGGGAAGGGGAAACCAGGTCACAGCGCCTCCCAAACCTGCCTTTCCGGAATCTGGACCTCTCAGGGGGCAGCCCGTGGGCCGGGCCGATCCGCCCTCAGAAGTCGGGACCAAGAAGACTGGCTTGTCTTCCATTCCAGGTTACTGGCAGCCCCCTCTTCCCACAAAAACCCAGGCTCCAAATTACTCCTTCCACAAAGACTTAAGAATTCAGCTGCCAGCTCCTTCTCCCTCAGACCTCAAATCCGGGCCTCCATCCCCCTCCTACTTCTGACCCAGCAGTCCCGGGCCCCAGCCCCCTCCCCCCTCTCTCAGAGCCAGGAGTCCAGGACCCCAGTCCCATCCTCCCTCAGCTCCAGGAGTTAGGGGCCCTCACCCCCTCTTCGCTCGGACCAGGATGTCTGGGCCCCCAGCCGTTTCTGCTTCAGACCCAGGAGTCACAGCACTAAGCTCCTTCACTCCCAGACCTCAAGAGTTAGAGATTCCACAGTGGCTGTATCAGTTGACAAGCATGGACACCAAGGGGGGAAGAGGGGAGGGTGGTGGGATGAATTGGGAGATTGGGATTGACATATATATGCTAATATGTATAAAATAGATAACCAATGAGAACATGCTGTAGAGCACAGGGAACTCCACTTCGTTGTACAGTAGAAATTAACAAGACATTGTAAAACAACTCTACCCCAATTAAAAAAAAAAAAAAAAAAAAGAGATTCCAACCCCTCCTCCCTCCAGATTCTCCGTTCAGCCCCTGAGCCTCTCCTCACTCATAACCAGGGGTCCAGTTCCCTGCTACTCCGCTGGCCCCCAAGTGGGAGGAGATGGAGCAGGAGGCTGGTGGTCCCAGTTAAAAGGCTCCAGAATCTTGTACCAGGCAGGCAGAGCTGAAGTACGCGGGGTGTTCTTCCTCTGGATCCGAATCAGTAGGTGACCCCGCCCCCTGAATTCTGTAAGGTGAGATGCCAAAGTTCTCAGACACAGGCATCAGGCCCCTGAGCCCCCTCCTCCAGGGCCCAGGACCTCAACCTCAGATCCCTTCCTCCTTTGAGACCCAGGAATCAGCGCCCCAGCCCCTGCTCTCCAAGACTTAGGAGTCCCAGCTCCCAGTTCCCTTTTCCTTCAGACCCGGAAGTCTGGGGATCCTAACTCCCTCCTTCCTTGGAACGTAGGAATCCAGCCCCTGAGCTCCCAGCTCCTCGGATTCAGGAATCTGGGGCCCCATCCCGTTCTTCTTCACACCCAAGAATCTGGGTCCCCAGCCCCTTCCTCCAGCGGGACCCAGAAGAACTGCTCCAGAAGCTCTGCTTCCTCCCCAACCCCAGGATCCCTAGGATTTTGGTCTCCTTCCTCCTCCGCTCAGCCCTGTCCTCTCTGTCTCCCAGACCCCACCGTGGGACATCCCACACCTGCTGCAGAGTCTGGGTCTGGATGTTACCGCTCTTGCTGTTGGAATCCCGGGCAGGTGGGGGGCGGGGGGGGGCCCGGAAGTCATCGGTGGAGCACCTGAGCCTGTGGGAATACCATGGTGGTGGCTAAAAGGGTGCACGTGGTGGCATGTGGGGAGACGGGAAGCAAGCGATTACGTGCGGGAGCTTCTGTGGGGTGGCCGGAGGGACGGCGCACGCGGCGGCAGGTAGGAATGCGCTGAGTTCTGCTGGTATTGCAGGAGTGCACGAAGCCAGCAGGGCTGCCTGCTGAGGGGGCACAGATACACACAGGAGTGCACGGGGCATGTGGGCACATGCTCAGGTGTGTGACTCTGTGTGTGATGACTCGCGGGCTTCCATGAGTGTACATGTGTATCTGCGTAGCAGCATGTGCAAGCTGCGAGGCAAACACCGGAGGGTGTGTGTGTGTGTGTGTGTCCGTTTGAAACCACAGTGGTTTTCCTGCCCCCTGCACTGACCCAGAGGATGGTGATCTAACCCTCTCCCTCCTGCTGCAGGACACTTGAGAGCACAGGAGACCAAGGTGCTGGAGGGCCAGGAGTGCACGCCCCATTAGCAGCCTTGGCAGACGGCCTTGTTCCAGGGTGTCCGGCTAATATGTGGGGATGTTCTCATAGATGACAACTGCGTCCTCACAGCAGCCCACCGTAAAAAACTGTGAGTGGATTCCGGGGGCAGAGGTGGGCTGGAGCCTGGGGAAAGAGGGGGCTGGGGCTTTGCCTCAGGAGGCGAGAGCTGGGGACTGGATCCCCGAGAATGGAGGTCTGAGAGAAGAGGGGACCTGGACTCCTGGGTCTTAGAGAGGAGGGGGCTGGGAGCCCTTATCCCTGCCTGGGTCCCAAACTACCCCCATCATTACAGGAAATACACAGTCCGCCTGGGAGATCACAGTCTGCAGAATAAGGGTGGGTCAGAACAAGAAACGGCTGTGGCTCAGTCCATCCCACACCCCTGCTACAACAGCAGCAACGAAGACCACAACCGTGATCTGATGCTCATTCGACTATGTGGTCGGGCATCCCTGGGGCCCAAAGTGAAGCCCATCAACCTGGCAGATCACTGCCCTCAAGTTGGCCAGAAGTGCACCATCTCAAGCTGGAGCTCGGTCACCAACCCTCAAGGTAGTGGGAGGGAGAGGAGGAGTTGGTTGTCCCAGTGGGCCCCAAGCCATTGGCAAAGCTTTGCCTGTAGAGTAGATAAAGAAGGGAAGGTGATTGTGATGTTCAAGTTCACAAGGGGTCCATGTTAGAAACCTTAAAGACCGGAATATTAACAGGAGTGGTGGGAGAAAGGAAACAAATTAACAGATCATTAACAGGGCTCTAAAAAGTGGATGGATGAATGAATGAGTGGATGAATGAATGCATTCCTCCTTTAAGGTGGAGAGTTATGAGACCTTTTATGGGTACAGGATTCTACATAGTCTTCACAACAGACTTGGGATACATGGGCTCCTCAGTGGCCCAGGAAAACAGGCTCCCTCTTCTCCCTCTTGAACCCAAGATTCCTCGCCCCAGATCCCCTCACACCCAGGAGTCCAGGTCTTTCCTCCTCCAGGACTCACAGTCTAGGTCCCCAGTTCCCTCCTCACTCTGGACCCAAAAGTCTGGACCTCCATGGAGGTCCTCCCTCTGGGCCTTCAGAGTTCAGGTAGCCCTTTGCCCTGCTTCACAATGAAGACATTGGGGCTCAGCTCAAAGAGGTGATGTGGTTCGCCAGGAAAGCAAAGTCAGGATTCAGGTCCCTGCCTGTCTGACTCCTAAGAAGACAATGGCATGCTGTGGAAACCTAGCTGCTCATGAATCAGGCAGTTCATTTCAAACCATGGCTCTGCCCCTTTTCTCTGGGCAAGTCCCTTCCCACCTCTTGACCTCACTTTCCTCATCTACAAAACTGGGATAATTATCCAATAGATTTTTAAGCTCCATGAGGGCTCAGGTTATATCTATTTTCTTCATTGTGTGTTCTTAGTGTTCAGGGTGGTGACTGGTATACAGTATGTGTTCAATAAACATTTGTTGAAAGAATGCATGGATGAAGGAATGAAAGCATCCCTCCTTCAAAGAGCTGTTGTGAGGGTCAAATGAGATTGTGGGCCTATAGCTTCTGGCACATAGAGGTACCAGATAGAATTTTTTCCCTCTCAAGTCTATTCTTCAAAGGTTAATAAGAAAGATTAATTCCACTGTCAATCACCAGTTCAACACTGATTTTGTGAGCATCTGATATGCCCCAGGTACTGTAGTGTACAAAGCCTTATGGAGTTGCATGCTAAGTGGGGAAATAGACAATAAACAAATACATATAAAATGAAATATTAGGTAGAGTCAAGTGCTATAATGGAATATCATAGAGGGGAAGAGAATAGGGAGTGATGGAGAGGTGGTGTTTTGGGGTTTTTTTAAGATTTTTTTTGATATGGACCATTTTTTAAAAAGTCTGTATTGAATTTGTTACAATATTGCTTCTGTTTTATGTTTTGGTGTTTTTGGCCCTGAGGCATGTGGGATCTTAGCTCCCCGACCAGGGATCAAACCCACACCCTCTGCATTGGAAGAAGTCTTAACCACTGGACGGCCAGGGAAGTCCCGAGATGTGTTGTTTTAATTAGAATATTCAGGGAAGGCTTCTAGGAAGAGGTGATATTTGGAAGAAGTAGGATTTAGCTGAGATTGAAGACCTGGTGGTCTGGGAATGGGCAGATTAGAAAGGGTCAGAGGTGTCCCAAGGGGGCACATCCATGTACCCCAGTCACCTGATCCTTAATTTGAAAATAACTCAGGGCAAGAAACAAAAGGTAGGGTCCAAAGGTCCTTCTTTAGGTGGAGAAAAAGAAACAGCAGGGGCCATGGCTTTGTTTCATGTGGTGAGAAGTGATGTGCCCTGTGAAATGTGTCAGAAAACCCTGTGCAGCTGTGGATACACAGAAGGGAGGTTAGATACAGACAGGGATGGAGGGAAAAGTGTTGCTGTCTCTGGGAACTTGCAACCTCTGCCCCCTCAGAGAATTTTCCTGACACCCTCAGCTGTGCAGAAGTAAAAATTATTCCTCAGAAGCAATGTGAAGACGCCTACCCTGGGCAAGTCACAGATAGTATGGTCTGTGCAAATGAAAGCAGTGGGGCTGATACACGCCAGGTGAGTGACTTCTGAAACTCTCTTCTTCCCTCACTCGCCCTGTAGAGACTGGAGGCTTGGCAGTGGGATTTTCCCCAAGAGTCAGCACCCCTACCTCTACAGAGTGGGAAGCTGGTTCAGAGAAGGCACACTCTCCCTGCAGGTTACACAGCACAGGAATCAGAATAACTGAATTGTCCTTGTTGCTTTCTTGGGAACGCTTGCCTGCAGGGTGGGGATTAAAGGGAGTGAGGGGATAAGTCCATGAAGGAGAGAGTCTGAGTCTAGAGGGTACACAAGCTCCCTGCCCTCTTTCTCAGTGTTAGTGCCTGGAATTTGTGCTGACTTTACCGATGATCAGGTAGTCAGCTATTTTTCTTCGAGTCCTGACTGGGTTCCCTAGCATGATTGCTTTCTCCTATGATTGGTTCCTTGGGGAACAATGCTGTCTTCCCAGCTGGCCAGGGAATGGCGCCATTGACTTCAATGCTCCCTCAGTGAGCTCCCCAACCCCAAGGTGACACATCTGGAGATTTGCCATAGGTATAACACTCTCTTTCCTATTGGTTGCAACTTCAGTCCTCACGGCTCCCCTTGGATTTGTCCCCTTCATGGAAGCCCCACCCCCTTTGCTTATGATTGGTCCCTGAAGACAATGCTTCAACGCTTCCTTTCCTATTGGCCAGGAATAGAATCATTTCCATTAGTGATCCGGCCATGGAATCTAATCTTTCTGGAGGATTCCCTAGAGACAGTGGTTTCTTCCCAAATACTCCCGCCACTGTCCCTTGGGTGTGTGTGTATCCAAAAGAACCCTGCTCCTTTCTCCTCTGTTTTGTAACTGGATTCAATGATCTCTTCAAGATTGGCCAGGAATGGAGGAACTCAGTCCCCTCCATGTAATTCCTACTTTCTTCTCTCTGGATTGTACCCTGCAGACAGCATTCTCTTCCCTCGTTGGTAAGGATTTCCTCCACTGCCCTTAGACATCCTGTCTGCATCTCCTGCACATGGAAGCCCCACCGCTCTCTCTCACCATTCATCCCAGGATACAATGCTCTTATCCCAAGGGACCCAATCACGTTACAAAGCTGGTACTTAATACTGGTACAGCAGGGCATCTTAGGGGAAAGTCTTCTATTCTCACCTTCTAGGGAGATTCCAGGGTCTCACTGGTATGTGGTGGCATTCTCCAGGGCATCACATCCTGGGGATCAGACCTCTATGGGCGGCCTGAGAGATCTGGCGTGTACACCAACATCTGCCACTATCTGGACTGGATTAAGACCATGGGCAGAAAGGGCTGATCCCAAGATGAGCTCTAGATCTCCCTCGATAAACTCACAACATCAGCCTGGCCCCTTGCCTGTGTGTGCTTTGGCCCTCTTGAGAGGGGTGGAGGGGCAGAGGGTCTGAACCCTGCTGGGAGGTGTGATGGGAGATCGAGAGAGATCAGGACCTGCATGGCCATTCGGGCCATCACCACTGGCCAAAGTGATCCCCTTTTTTTTCTGGAAGGACTTGGAGGAATGGGAGGTTAATTTCAGAGGAGAGAAGACATAAGGATTTCCAAATATCCAATGGGCTGGCCTGTGAAAGACATAGTTGAACGGGTTTTTGTTTAGTTTTTCTGAGCAGCTAAACTGTATCTAAGCTTTGGGGGGAGATTTCTCCTTAAAAACTGTGAGATATGGGGACTTCCCTGGTGGTCCAGTGGGTAAGACTCCACGCTCCCAATGCAGGGGGCCCAGGTTTGATCCCTGGCCAGGGAACTAGATACCGCATGAACGCCACAACTAAGAGTTCACATGCTGCAACTAAGAAGTCCACATGCTGCGACTAAAGTCCACATGCTTCATCTAAGACCCAGTGCAGCCTAAATAAATAAATAAATATTTTTAAAAAAAGATACTTTAACAAAAAAAAATTTTTTAATAAAAAAATAAAAATTGTGAGATATGCAGAGTAAGGTGCAAGAAATATAGAAATAGCTTAAATATGTACCCATGGACATCCATGAAACTGAGGCAGGAGACAGAAGGTCCCCAGGCTGAGCCGCTGGATTTTGTCCCCTGTAGACAGATACTCCAAGATGAAGACAATAGCAGGAGAGAGGAGCTGAGCCCTGCCCAGATAAGAGATAAGGAGACCACATATTTCTCATTCTCGAGTTCAAGGAGACCTCCCAACTACACATGTACAGAAAGGCTCCTTAGAGTTCGAAAAGGGAGGGGGCGCCACCCCATAATATGTGGTGTCGACCTTCCCACAGGTCTGTGCGCTGGATTCCATCTTGGCTAAGAGATGCACACACACACAGGGGAGGACCCTGAATTAAACCAAATATGGACTCAGAGCCAGACAAAGCAAGATGATTGGCCAGAGGAAACTCAGAAAAACTGCCCCATATAAGTGATTTAAACTACCACGAAGGCGTGACTCTTTCTCTGAGCCTGCCTGTGGGCGTCTATTCACATGTACTTTTTTCCTCCTAAAAAACACTTTACTTAACATCCCAATACCCAACTGATATTTAAATATCCCCAATGGAATGTGAACCCAGAAAGGATTTGAAGATTAATTTATGGCATGAAGGGGGAGGGCGGCTGAGGTCAAGGAGGGGAAAGGACTTGTCCAAGGTCAACCAGAAATTCAGGAATAGAATCATGGATTGTGGAGTCTGGCAGGAGATCACAATACCAGTCATGCACAAAAGCTGGAAGGACCCACCTATATCAGGGAGCTTTTGTATACAAGTGACAGAGCCCCAGTTCAAACTGGCTTATGCGTAAAAGGGGATTCGTTGGTGCAGGTGCCTAGGAAGGCCTTGGAGATGATTCATAATGTTAGAAGAAGTGACATGGGTATGAGTCTCAAGTACCTGTATTGGTGACTTAAGCCAATCATCTCTGTCTCTCTGTGACAATTTCTCTCTCTGTCACTCTGCCTGCTTCTGTCTCTGTTTCTCTCTCTCATATGTGTGAACTCTTTCTCATCTCTGCTTGCCTCTTTCCTTCTCCTGTGGATCTCATTCTAGCCTCTGTAGACAAACTTCGTCACATGGAGGGAACATAGCAGCCCAGTTAAGCAAACCCAGCAGAAACAAAGATCTCTTTTCTCCCAACATCTTGATATTAATCCCAGGGAAGAATTCTGATTGGTCCAGCTTGAAATGAGCCCACCCACTGGATTAATCATTATTTCTAGGGAGGAAACAATGATCTTGTTGGCTTGGCTGGGTCGTGAGTCCATCCCAGTGGGTGGGAGGGTTTGGAAAACTGTGATTGACAGTTTCACCAGAACTATATGAAATGAGGGGGCAGATTCCCAAAAGAAGTGGGAGCTGTTCTTGAAAAAAGGGGGGAATGGAATCCTGGAAGTCAGAAACAATGGGCCTTCAGAACCCAAGGAGCTGAATCAGGAGGTTCCAGAATCGCAATGTTCAGGATCCCTCAGGGTAAGGCACAGCTGCAGGACAGCAAGATACCAGTTCTCAGGTGTGATCATGAGCTGGAAGATGAGTCATCAGGCAAAGGATCAGGACATAAGTCTGTGTGCAAAGGAAGTATGAAGCTGGGTGTCTGGGTGGGACTTAGGAACAGGACTAAACCCAAAGGGCACGAGAGGGCTGGGGATTTGAGGCTCTCGTCAACGTGGGGGCATGCCTCATTAATAATAAGCCTATGGGGTTCCGAGTTCATTTTTAGCCAAAAGAGATTCTGAGCATATGTGACAGTGTCCCAGGGAAACTTCCTTCTCAGATTGTGGGTTTGTACAATGGTTAGACTATGGGCAATCCTCAGCATTCGAATTCTGACCCTTCTGCCTCCTTAGCTGTTGATTTTGCACAAGGGTTCTAGCTTCTTTTAAGCTTCCCTTTTTTCATCTATAAAATGGGGAAGACAGTCCTCGCTTGGTCCCATGAGACGAATAGAGATGTGGTTTGCAGAGCATCCGACACATCACATAGTAGATGCATAAGAAATGGAAGCTGCCTCATTCCTGGTAGGATGAGGTAAGGCAGCCAATATTATTTAATTCTTTCACTTGCCTTTAGAAGTAGATTTTGCTTTCCTCCACTTTAGAGAGGGAAAAAGTGAGGCTTGGAAAAATTAAATCACTTACCTGAGATCACGAGGAGGGCAACTAGGGTTGGTCAAACCTGGGTTTGTCTGACCTGTGAGGTCAAGTTCTTCCTATCACACCCTGTGGCTGAATGGCTCAGGGAACAAGGAAGGACTGGGTTGTTGACTGCTCTGTGGATGACAGTGGTTTGCAAACTAGTATTTATTTAAGTACCTCCTATGCTCCCTGGTTTGGGCTGGGTGCTTATAAAAACACCTTTGAACACCAGACACATTTCCTCTGCTTGTGAAGACCAGTGTTTAGCAATAAAGTCAGATTAAATAGTCAAGAACACAGTAAGACAGGGACTTCCCTGGTGGTGCAATGGTTAAGACTCCACACTCCCAATGCAGGGGGCCCAGGTTTGATCCCTGGCCTGGGAACTAGATCTCACATGCATGCCACAACTAAGGAGCCTGTCTGCTGCAACTAAGACCCAACACAACCAAAAAAAAAAAACACAACAACAGAAAGACAGATATGCCGGACTTCCCTGGTGGCACACTGGATAAGAATCCGCCTGCCAACGCAGGGGGCATGGGTTCTATCCCTGGTCCAGGAAGATCCCACATGCTGCGGAGTAACTAAGCCCATACGCCACAACTACTGAGCTCACATGCCACAACTACTGAAGCCCATGCTCCTAGAGTCCATGCTCCACAACAAAGAGAAGTCACCGCAATGAGACGCCTGAGCACCGCAACAAAGAGTAGCCCCTTCTCGCCACAACTAGAGAAAGTCTGCACGCAGCAACAAAAACCCAACGCAGCCAAAATAAATAAAAAATTAAATCTTAAAAAAAAAAAGAAAGAAAGACATATATGCCAAGCACAGCAGAAGAGACATTCTGGTGATTTAGGAGTCTATAGCAGGGCTCCAGAGTAGCGTAGCTTCTTTCCTCTTTTTAACAGTATGCTGAGGAGGCAGGGGGCTGAAGAGAGAATCCAGGGATGAAGATTTGGACAACAGATAACAGATTGGAAGTCTTGCCAAAATTCCTCTCTTTGGGAAGCCAGGAGGGAAAGATACAGATTGCTGGCTCACGGTGCTGTGAGGTCGAGTGGCCTAGCATCTGCCCCTACTTGATTTGGGAGCCCAAGTCAAGAGGGTTGACACCCCTCATGGCCAGGGTTCTGGTGTGGAATTAGTGGGGTCGGGGGTCCGAATTCTGGGGATTTGATGAGAGTAAGTGTCTCAGAAGTTTTGGGGACTTCACTTGAACTTAGTCAGTGTGGGATTAACTGTATGGTGTTAACTGGTGAACTTTATTTTAGAGTGTGTGTGTGAAAGGAAGTATGGAGTCAGGTGGGGTATGGAGTTGGAAAAATGAAGATGGGGTGAGGGAAAGAGTTTGGCATGGAAGTGGGATGGGATTTCATGTAGAATTTGGGTTGTAGACGAGAGTAGGGCCGGGACTGGAGTCAGAGTGTTGGTGTGAGCTGGGGATGGGTTCATGGGATGGATGTCAATGTGGTCTTCCCGGAATAAGACAGGGATGAAGTCTATAGTCTGAGT
The DNA here is from genome assembly GCF_009873245.2 of Balaenoptera musculus. NCBI lineage: Eukaryota > Metazoa > Chordata > Mammalia > Artiodactyla > Balaenopteridae > Balaenoptera > Balaenoptera musculus. The sequence goes on from NC_045803.1 coordinate 6,523,550, forward strand.
TGTGCATGTGGTCAGGTTTGGGACAGAGGCTATGGTGACATTCAGTGTTTGGGTCAAGGTTGAGTTTGGGTTATGGTTAGGGATCCAGGGTTTGAGTCAAGAGTCAGGGTTAAGGTTGATTGAGGGGTGAAATCTAGCCTGAGTTGATATATGGAGGCAGGAACTTGGTCAGGAACTAGATTCCAAGTTGAGGTAAAAGTTTAGAATTGGTCAAGGATATAGCAGAATTGAGGGTTAGGGTTGGGTACGAGTTGAGGTTTCGGGTTAAGACTCAGGCTTGCATCAATATTGGTGTTGAACCTTTAGTATATGTGTCTTCTACCATCGGATACCAAACTTGGTCAGAATTCAAAGTGAAACCTATGTGTTACCTTTTAAAATTTCTATAATTTGACTGTATCCTTTATCAACGTTAGGGGTGGATGAGAAGATAGACTACCATCTTTCAATATGCTTATTTATTCTGTTTCCCAAACAACATTGTTTAGTTTTGGAATATGTGTCAGGTGATATTCAGGCTTATAATAAAATAATTGAATTATTAAAAAAAAAAGATTGGTGTTGAGAATTGTGTCAGAGTAAGGATTGGAGTTAGAATTATGCATGAAGTCCCTGGATTCTCTCTTCAGCCCCCTGCCTCCTCAGCATTCTGTTAAAAAAGAGTGAGGTCTTTTTCACTCTCTCATAGGCACTTGATTGTATCCAGCCGTGTCTTCTCAATGAATGGTACCACCATCCATCAAGCAAGAGACCTTGAAGCCTTAACATCTGTCTCCCTCACCACAACTTCCATTCAATCCATCACCAAGCCCTGTTGATTCTCCTAAATGCATCTTGAATCTATCCACTTATTACCATCTCCACCTCCCCAATGGCTTTATCCAAGTCATCATCTCTCATCTGAACAATAACAATAGTTTCCTCATGTCTCCACATCCCCTTAAAATCCCCTTCATGTAGCAGCCAGAAAACACAAATCTTGTTACGTCACTCCATCTCTCTGCTTGACCATCTGTGGTGTTTTGGCTTGGTCCACCAGCCACTTCTCTCCCCAGTCCCAGGAAGGTTTCCACCATTCCAGATTTTACATCCAGAAGGGGCACCATCTTGAAGAAGAAAAGAGAATTCTTCCGGTGTCTCTTTTTGGAAATAAGAAAGCCTTTCCGAGAAGTGCCCCAGTGGTCTTCCCCTCATTCCTCATTGGACAGAACTGCATCATATGTTCATTTTTAAACCAATCCCTGGCAGGCAGAAATGGCTTTTCTGCTTGGTGCAGTAAAGTTTACAATCATGATGAGGATAAAAGATTATCCAAACAAAATTGGGGTTCTGATAGAAAGACAGAAGGAATGAATGTTTGAGTAGGCAACAATAATGTCTATTATGGGCCAAATTATGGGACAAAAATAGAGTTGGGGGAGGGGTCAGGATTGAGGTAAGATTTGGGCTCAGGGCTGAGGAACAAATCACATTTTTGGGATCTGATTTAGAAGTTGGGGTCAATTCCGCTTTTAGGAACTTGCCTTCAAGTATAATGGTTCCCGTCTCACTCAAGGTAAACACCAAAGTCCTACACTGATCTTTAAGGTCCTATGTCATCCTAGTCCTATTATCTCTCTGACCTCATTACCTGCCCTTGTCCCCTTCTCATTCAGCTCCAGTCAAAAGGGCTCCCCTGCTAGAACATTCTAAGCATGCCCCTTGCCTAACTTACCTGCCCATTTGCTCTGCCTAGGATTCACTTCCTCCAAGTAGCTACATGGATCAATCCACCATCTCCTTTAAGATTTTGTTCAAATGTCATCTTCATGTGGAATCTTCCTAATACTATAACCCCAGGGGTCCCTGAGAGTGGAGGAAACCAATAACTCCCTATCCCTCTTCCCTGCTCGTTTTTAAAATTTTATTTATAGAATACAGTAAATTATCCTTGGTTTAGAACAGTGCCCAGATAATTAAGAAGCCAGGAGCAACTCTAAACCTATCACTCAGCTTTTGAAGGTACACTATGACTCAGACAATCCCCATGATATTCTTTCTTGTTCCCAGGTTCTCCACATGACATTTCTGCTTTTTTCCTTTTCAATGCACATTTCTCTCAGTCTTGTATTTTTAACGCAGAGCTTTTGCTTTGAAAAAGCACAAACTGCAACAAAGCAAGTCGATACTGCCTAAAAGATTAGATGTGAAAAATAATCATGGATGACTGCTTGGTTTACCTTGAAAATATGCTGAGAATAGAGTTCTACTTTCTGTTCATTATTAGTTGCAAGGTGACTCTGGAATAAATACAGGTCTGTTACTTTCTCATACAGTCTGGTGGTGTAGCAAAGATGTTTTTTGACCTTCTGATGCATAATAGTAAGTTGCAGGCACACAGGAATTATAAAATATATTTATTAAATGATTGTTAAATGGCTGAATGGCGGCATTGATTTAAATTCCCTCTTCCCTGCTTTTATTTTTCTCTGTAGTACTTACCAACATCTAACAAACTATATATTTTATATATTTATTTTTGTATTCACAGTCTCCACCAACTAGAACAAGAGCCTGTATGAAGAAATTTTTGTTTGCTTTGTTGACCACAGTGTCCCCAGGAACCAGAATAATTGCTGGCACAGAATAGATGCTCAGTAAATATTTCTTGAATGAACACAATTAGCGAAGATGAATGTACAAGGAAGTTCCACCCGGCATTATTATACTTAAAACTATCCAAAAATACTCCAGTTTGAAACAGATTACATAAATCAGGGTACAACTATAGTATGGAATGTTATGCAACCATTAAGAAGGAAGGAGAACCCATTTAAACACACTAAGAGGAGGGACTTCCCTGGTGGTTACTCTGAGCTTCCAACGTAGGGGGCCCGGGTTCGATCCCTGGTCAGGGAACTAGATCCTACACGGATGCCGCAACTCAAAGTTCACATGCCACAACTAAGGAGCCAACCTGCCGCAACTAAGACCCAGCACAACCAAATAAATAAATATTTCCAAAATTTTTTTAAATAGATAAATATACTAGGAGGAAAAAATTGTTCAAGGTCATTTATAAAGAAAAAGGTTCTATTAGATAATGTTTAGTACAGACGTTTTTGTTATAAATACATAATATGTATAGAAATCTCTGTATCACACGAGAACACAGACTATATCGATAACGGTAAGCATTTATCAGGGTGGAGTTAGGGAAAGCGTTTTCTTTTTCACTCATAGCCTATATTAGGTTCGAAAGATATGACTGGGTTCCAGCCTGAACAGATTATCACAATAATGGTCAGAATTACGTTATGGGCTCTAGGTCATCCCTGAGAGGGGACTGGGGCAGGGAAATGGCCCCAAGGGAGGACCCAAGTCAAAGCGCATTTCCTGAGCTCGGACGCTCCCTGAACCCTGCTCCGGCCCCTCGAGCCAGAGCGCGCCGGGCTCCCGTCTCCGTCTCCGTAGCAGCTACCGGGGATGCTGGGCCCCGAACGCGCAGGGGCGGGAGGGTGGAAAAGGTAGAGTGTTGCCAAATGATTTAGCTGCCTCTGGGGCTCGAGATAACCACAAAGGCAGGAAGAGGGTGCCTCAGAGCTTTTTCCACCTGCACCCCAGGGCGCTGAGGGCGGGGGCGGGGGCTGGACGTGGTCTAAGACTGCCGCCCTGCGCAGGTCTGGAGACGCTTGACTCCCAACCGAGTCTGCGGCCCACGTCAGATCAGACCCTCCGGAGGTGAGAAGGGGCCTCATTTAGGGTGAGGGAATGAGGTTGACTGGACAGCTGACTCCTGTTCCCGAGGGGAGGGGCAGTGCGAAGCCTGGACGCCTGGCTCTGACAGATGAGGGGCTGGAGGTCTGGAATTTTTGGTCTCTCAGGGGAAAAGGAGCTAGGGATACAGACTTATGGATGGGGAGAGATGGGAGCCCAGATTCCTGGGTCCCAAGGGGAAGGACTCCTGGGTCTGAAGGAGGAGGGGGCTGGGGGCCAGGACTCCGGCTTCCTGAACTCTGTCCTTCTCAGCCCCAGCAGAAGAGACCCTTCCTCTGCCTGGCAGCCCCTGAGAGACTCAGAGAAGCCACCATGGCAGGATTCTTTCTTCCACCCCCGTTGACCCTACTGCTGTCCTTAGCCCTGGGATCTGCTACACAGGAAGGCGAGGGCCAGTCTGGGAGGGCTGCCCTAACCCTTGGACCGCCCATCATCCCCAGTGACCCTCTTCAAGGGCCCCTCTCTCCAAGGGGTCCCTGAGTCAGGACCTCCCCCTGCTGCAGCAGCTTCCTCCCTCAGAAGACAAGACTCTTCTGCCTCCTGCCTCCTTTTTTCCTGCTTCCTTCTGACTCCTGGGGTCTCTGTGCCCCCCCCCCAGGCCCTGTCTTCTGCACCCAGGGTCTCTCCTATCAGCTTCTGTCGTCACCCCCAGACAGACAAGGTGCTCCTCCTGGGTTTCTGAGCCGGCTGCCTCCGTCTGTCTCCACCTCCTGCTTTCTCTGCGCTGTTCTCCATTTCTGCCTCTGCATTTCTCCCTGTCTCTCCGTCTGTCTCCATCTCTGTCTCCAAATCCCTCCGCTGCTGACTCAGCCTTCCTCTGAGGCTTACTACCCATGCTTTTCTCCATGTCTCTATCCAGCCCAGGGTAACGACAGCCAGAGGATTATTGATGGAGTCCCATGTCTAAGAGGCTCCCAGCCCTGGCAGGTGGCCCTGCTCAACAGCAACCAGCTCCACTGTGGCGGCGCGCTGGTCAACGCGTGGTGGGTACTCACTGCTGCCCACTGCATGATGAGGTATGTGGGCAGGGGTGCTCTGACCACTCCAGCTCTCCCTCTGGGTCCCTGCCCCCCCCCCAGTCTCTGTTCCCCGCCCCGGGTCTCTGCCCCTCTCTCTGGGGCTCTGGTCCACCGCCCCCCGTCTCTGCCCTCCCCACTCTCTGGGTCTCTGTCGTCCCCCCACCACCACCGCCCAGGATCTCTGTTTTTCTCTCTCTAGGTCCCTGTCCCACTCTCTCACTCACAGTGACTCTATGAATGTCGCTCCCTTCTCCCAGTTCGTACAACGTGCACATGGGCAGTGAATACCTGGGAAGAGGCCAGAAGATCGGGGCCACGATGTCATTCCGCCACCCCGACTACTCCACACAGAGCCAGGTTAATGACCTCATGCTGGTGAAGCTGAAGAGGCGGGCCAGGCTGTGAAGAAAGTCAACCTGCCTTCCCGCTGTGAACCCCCTGGGACCACATGGACCGTTTCTGGCTGGGGCACCACCACCAGCCCTGTTGGTGAAGCTCCCTCAGTGACCCAGGAGCCCCAGACCCTGAACCCGTCCCCCCTCAGACCCCGGAGACCAGGACTCAGGTCCTTTTTCAGGATCCTAATGTTGAGCACCCCAGCCCCCTCCTCCTCCAGCGTCTAGGATCCTGGACCCCCATCCTCTCCCCATCAGGACCCACGGGTCCACAGTCTCAGGCCTCTGACTGACAAGCCCCCCCCCCCCCATCTTGCAGCGACCTTTCCAGAGAAACTCATGTCCACAAATGTCGACATCATCTCCTCTGGAGACTGCAGGAAGGTTTACAAGGACTTGCTGGGAAATTCCATGCTGTGTGCTGGCATCCCTAACTCCAGCACCAATGCCTGCAACGTGAGACCTGCTTCCTCCCCTGCCCTGGGTTCCTGGCTGCTTCATCTCAGCACAGAGCCCCATCGTCCCCCTCTATCCAGAATCTTTGCACCTGACCTTGGCACTGAGCATTCCCTCATCACCCCCCCGCCCCACCCTAGGCCCAGCTTTCCTAGCTTTCTCTACCCCCTTCTCTGCTCAGGTCAGTAGTGGCAGCCCAGTGGGGGCCGGTATGGCCCTGAGGATGAGGCAGAAGGATGAATGGGAGGGGCTGGGGATGGGCAACATGTGGCCAGGATTAGGGGAAGGCGAGTGAAGCCTTGGCTTCAAACCCAAACTTTAAAGGGGAGGGGGTGCCCAGAAAACTCAGTAATCAAGATAAATCACATTCTAATGCAATATTTTTAAAAAAATCTATGGAAAAGTCCACGATGAACAAAATGTCAGAATTTTCAATGAAGAGCCATCAGTCTTACTGAATTTCCCACTTACCTCAGGCTTCAATAAGTCTCAGCACAGCCCTGTACTGACCCTTTATCTAAAATTGGGATACTGTGTTCATCATGGACTTTTTCATATTAAATTCAATTTTAAGGTATTGCAATACAATACTATTTATTGCAATTACTGAGACTGTGTGCCCGAAGTTAATGTCTCACTCACCTCACTTGGGTCCTGGTCCTGTTCCTGGGCAAAGAACTGTCTCTCCCCTCCTCTTTGTAACCCCCTCCCTGTCTCTGAACATTACCTTCCCACATCTCCCTTTACACCTAATTTCATTTCATTCTTTCCATCAGTGTTGCCACCCACCCCCGCCCCCATTGACTGTCTGCTTCTGTCACTCTTTTTATTTGCCTACCTCTCTGCCCCTTTCTCCAGCCCCTACACTACTGTTTCTCTGTCCTCCTTCTCCTCCTCCACCTTTCTTTTCTCCATCCTTTGCTTTACCTCTCTTCCTCTTCTCTGTGACTCTCTCCCTTTCCTTGTCTCTCTCCCCGTAGCCCCACTCCTTTTGCTCTCACCTGCACCCTCAGCTGTCAGGGGTGGTGGGAGGGTAAGTGTTAGGGGTGGGGTGAAGGGACAGGAATGTGTGTCCTAGAGAATGGGGTATCCTCCTCTTCCCCTAGTGAGGGCCGGCTTCATGAATGTGCAAGTTGTACAGTGACACAGGGTCCCACACTCAGGAGAGTCCCACCCTTGGTTTAAAGCACTCCTGTTGCCCTCTTGAAATTCTTAATACTTTCTGAGCGAGGGAGCCCACACTTTCATTTTGCACTGGGCCTTATGAATTGTGTCATCGGTTAGGCCCCTGATTTCCAAGACCACTCTGTCCCTCTTTCACGCCCATGTATCCATTCCCTGGAGACAGTGGTCCTTCTCCCATGGGCTTGGCGCTGAGTCCTCAAAGATGGGGAAGAAATGGGGCTCTGACCCCCCGGAAGCCCTGCCCCTTCCCTGTGATTGGTCCCATTGGCCAGGGCTCAAGCCAATGTCTTCAGAGAACGTGGTTTGTCTTCTCCATGACGGCCCTAATTCCTGCTCTACTATTGGTCCCCAGAGACAATGAGTCTCTCCCCATTGGCCGGGGTGGAAGTCCAGGGTCTGGCAAGACAAAGACTGACAACCGTGGGGGTGTATGAGACAGAAGTGGGGGCGGGACTTCACTCTGAAGCTGAAGCTAATTTGCTTTGTCCCCTCCAGGGTGACTCAGGGGGACCACTGATGTGCAAAGGTACTTTGCAAGGCCTGGTGTCCTGGGGAGTTTTCCCTTGCGGCCAACCCAGCAACCCAACTGTCTATACCCAAGTCTGCAAGTACGTCGATTGGATAAACGACACCATGAGAAAGTATTGCTAATCTCTCCATACTCCCATCTCTCCATCCCTACACCCTGAACAGGAAATTCACAGAAATAAGGACATCGATGATCTACAGTCACACTTGACTTTACTTTTCCTCAAAGACATATCACAACCTCAACAATACGCCATGTGTGTAAGTCAATCAAATCAGCAGGGACTTAAAACCAAAACAAGAAACACAAAAACCTCAGTGCTGGTAAAGAGGTAGTGAGACCAACACTCTCGGCCACTGAAACTGTAAATTCATACGATTTTTATGGAAGTTGATTTGGCAATGTGAATCAGGACCCTTGTTCTCCACCTTTGACCCAGTAATTCTAGTTCTAGGAAGATACTACTAAAAATAAAAATCCAAAATGTGGAGCAAGGTTTGAATTTATCACAACAATATTTATCATAGCAAAACAGTGGAAACACTGAATATGCCCAGAGTCAGTGGAGTGTTTAAGTAAACAATAGGCTAGCTTGAGACAAGGATATTATGAAGCTGTTAAGGATAATAATTATGCAGGATTGTTAGTGTTATGCAAGGATGTTTATGCTATGTGATGTTAAATGAAAAAAGGAAGATACAGAAATATATGCGTATGTGATCTTTGCTATGTAAAATGAAAATATTCACAAAATAAAACCTGAAATCATGTGTACCAAACTGCATACAGTGGTAGTCATGGGAAGGTAGACTGCTTCTTTCCATTTACTTTTCTGTAGGTATGTACTTTTATAACCTGAAAAAAGACAGTGGAAAAGCTCTGGAGATCTAAGGTGAAGGAGAGGAGACCCTTAGAGAGGAAGACAGGAAAGAAAAATGTATCTGATTTTTGGTCCCTTGCCTTGCCTCCCTGCCCAGTGGCATATTTTTCTCCATTTTCTGGGTCTCAGTCTTCCTCATCGGTAAAATGGAGAAGAGAAAGAGGGAAAGGGAAGGTAAAGAGAGTAAAAGGGAGGGAGGAGAGAATATGTCTACTTCTTCAGGGTGGAAAGGGGTGTGAAAGTGTTTCTGGGCATTTCACAGGTGACAAACTAGGAGAAGGTTTGGGGGAAGTATAGGGCTGGCAGGAAGACAGGACACCTGGGTCCCACAGGGGCCCGCCAAAAGTGAGCCCCCAGCCTCCTGGATGCCAGGGGAGGCCCAGGGGAGGCTGGGGGCTGGGAACCCAGGTAGGTGGTCTCCTGTCCTCAAGAAGGCAGGGAAGGGGCCTCAGAAAGGGTGGAGGTAGGTGTCCCAGTGACTCAGCCTGGCCACGGCCCTGCTCCTGCCATCCAAGTCTCCCGGGCAGTCAAACCTGAGAAGGTGCTGACAGAGGAGCCTCTCCGACGCCCAGGACTCACCTCTCCTGCCTGTCTTTCCAGTTTCTCCCCCAGAATTCTCGACCGGTCAACATTCTCCTCTTGTTGAAGCTCCACCATCTTCCCCTCTCTCCTAGCCTCCTATTCTCCCACCCTTCTTCATAGTGCAGGAATTCTGTAGCCACCGTGGAATTTCTTAACTTCCTCTGGTGTCCCTGTGCACAGGAAGCTAAGTCCCCTCCCCCCTCAGACCCAGAGTCCCCGCCCCCAACCCCTCCCCCCTCAGACCCAGGCCCCCGGCCCCTCCCCCCTCAGACCCAGGAGTCCCCGCCCCCGCCCCTCCCCCCTCAGACCCAGGATCCAGACCCCCGGCCCCTCCCCCCTCAGACCCAGGAGTCCCCTCCCCCCGCCCCTCCCCCCTCAGACCCAGGATCCTGGCCCCCAGCCCCTCCCGCCTCTGGATCTGTGTCACGTTTAATGAATGTCAAGAGTATTTGGCCACCACCCTCATGAAGCTCCCTCAACTTCCCCTCTCTCCAGCAAGCCACCCCAAATCCATATTCAACCTAAACATTTTAAAAATAACAAAACATCACAGATGCACTAGGTCAGCCTATAGACAAGTGGGCGGAGCTGCACTGAGACTGTGGCAGCCACTCGCCTTGGTGGCTCCCGACTCGTGAACTGTGGCAGCTCCGAGTTGTGCTGTAAGTGTAAAAGACACATCGGATTCCAAACACTTCTCATGCAAAAAATAAGAAAGCAAACCACCTCTTTCAAACTGTATTTTGGGGACTTCCTTGGTGGTCCAGTGGTAAAGAGTCCGCCTTGCAATGCAGGGAATGTGGGTTCGATCTCTGGTCAGGGAGCTAGTATCCCACATGCCTCGGGGCAACTGAGCCCATGGGCCACAACTACTGAGCTCGCGCGCCTCAACAAGAGGCCCTGTGCTGCAAACTACAGACCCCACGCGCTCTGGAACCCGCGCACCACAACTACAGAGCCTATGCGACCTGGAGCCCGGGCGCCACAACTAGAGAGAAGCCCGCGCACCAAAACGAAGAGCCCGAGTGCCGCAACGAAAGATCCTGCATGCCTCAATGAAGATCCCGTGTGCTGCAACTAAGACCCAACGCAGCCAAAATACATAAAATAAATAAATAATAAATCTTTAAAAATAAAAAATAAAACTGTATTTTGATTTCACATTGGAATAATATTGTTTTGGATGTATTGGGCTGAATGAGATTTTAAAATGAACTCTTGTTTTTTGGGGGTTTTTTTGTTTTTTTTTTTGTTTTTTTTTACTTTTTAAAAAAATTGTGGCTACTAGAAAATTTAAAAGTGCATGTGGGGACTTCCCCGGTGGCGCAGTGGTTAAGAATCCGCCTGCCAATGCAGGGGACACGGGTTCCAGCCCTGGTCCGGGAAGATCCCACATGCCGTAGAGAAACAAAGCCCGTGCGCCACAACTACTGAGCCTGTGCTCTAGAGCCTGCGAGCCACAACTACTGAGCCCACGTGCCACAACTACTGAAGCCCACAAGCCTAGAGCCCGTGCTCCACAAGAGAAGCCACCGCAATGAGAAGCCTGTGCACCGCAGCGAAGAGTAGCTCCTGCTCCCCGTAGTTAAAGAAAGACCGCGGGCAGCAACGAAGACCCAGTGCAGCCAAAAATAAATAAAATAAATAAATTTATATTAAAAAAAAAAAGTGCATGTGTACCTGGCATTATATTTCTTTTGGCCAGTGCTGCTCTGGATGCTGAAGGGCTGGGACTTTGTCTTGGAGATGCTGGGGGACCCAGGCCAGGGCTGTGAGCCAGACAGAGGCAATGTCAGCTCTGACGCAGGAAGACGCCTCTGAGGTCAAGTGAAGGATACAGAGAAGGGGGAGAGTTTGGGGTAATGGTTCAGGTGGGAGAGAAGCAGGTCTGAGCTGGGACCAGGGACATAGGGATGGAGAGAAGGGACCACACGGAGAGAGGAGGCAGTGGGATAAGACTTGGGGGATCAATGGGCCATGAGCGGTCCAACCTGGTACCTGGGAGGATGGTGGGTCCTGAGAAGAAGATGCTGAGTTCAGTGGGGAGATGAGTGAGAAGGGCCTGGGGGAAACTGGGGGGCAAGGGGAGCAGCCCCAGAGAATATATCAAATGCCAAACTGGTTTTCATCCCAGGAGTGACAGGGGACAAGCAAAGGTGGTAACAATTAGATTTAATGCAAGAATTAAATGCTACCCATAGCGCCAGGCCCAAGCTCGTGCTGAGGTGGACATTATTCATATCAGTTGTACTTATTACCCAATGACTTTCCCAAAAGCTTCCATTTTCCATCTTGCTCGTCCCTGTGATCATCACACCCATTTCCCTCCAGGCGGCCGCACGTACACCCATTCCTCCAGCTCCTGTCAGTCTGCCATTTCCCTGCATGCACCAGACCCTTTAACTACCTCTCTCCTCCTGACTAAAAAGCCCAAGTTTAAAGACACCTCTTCAAATCTCCCTGGATCCCCCCATAGCTTCCTGGACCCCCGTTTCTCATCACACTTTTCCTGCATTCCTGTTTATTTCTGTGTGTCTCTGCACACGTTAAATCTCATCAACAAGTCCTGAAGTCCTCCTGGGTCCCACTAGCTTCCCTGCTGCCCTCTTCCATGCCATCCCTTCTGCAGGAGCCAACTCCCCTCTGTGCATACACATGCTTCTCCTGGAAACGCAGGTGGAACCTAGGAGAGGTAAGAAGAGAGATTTAGAGAGTGTCAACAGAGACTTGGAAAATCAAGGAGAAAGACAGAGATACAGAGAAAACTATGGAGAAAGAGGCAGAGGGGTGGAGAGACACGAACAGAGACAGACACGGAGGCACCCCCCCGCCATGGCCAGGGAGAGAGCTGGACGGCAAGAGACTTGGAGGAGGGGGACCGGGAGGGTCAAGAGTCCTGATATCCAGGCAGAGGTGGGCGGACAATCAAAGGACAGCAACAGGACTGTCAGATAGATAAAGGGAAGCTATTGATGCAGCTGCCCACCCACCTGCCCGGAAGAGAGCTTGAGAAATGGAACTGACAGGAGCATGGCACTGGGTGCTGGGGGCAGACAAAGCCTGATTGTTCGAAGGCTCTTCCCGCCCCCCCCCCCCCACCGCAGTGCCTGGGTCTGCACCACAGCCTGGGGCAGGGGCGGGTACCAGCTTGGTGACACACGCTTTCTTCCTGGCTGGTTTTGCTCTGTCTTGCGAGGACACTGAGTTTCTCCAGCACCCACAGAGGGAGTTACAGGCAGGTGCGTGAATCACCCCAACCCCACTAAACCCGTGGGGCCTGGTTCCCGGTGCCCAAGGGCGCTGAACCCAGGAGTGACAGCCTGCAAGCCCCAGAGCGCTCACAGAAGAGGTGGGAGTCCAGGAGGACAGGGGATACTGTGTGTTTGCCTGGGACGCAGGCATTCGGGTCCTCAGATCCTTTCTTTCTTTTTTTTTTTTTAATTAATTAATTTATTTTTATTTATTTATTTTTTGGTTGCACTGGGTCTTTGTTACTGCCCGCGGGGTTTCTCTAGTTGTGGCCAGCGGGGGCTGCTCTTCGTTGTGGTGCGTGGGCTTCTCATTGCGGTGGCTTCTCTTGTTGCGGAGCACAGGCTCTAGGCGCGCGGGCTTCAATAGTTGTAGCACGCGGGCTCAGTAGTTGTAGCTCACGGGCTCTAGAGCGCAGGCTCAGTAGTTATGGCACATGGGCTTAGTTGCTCCACGGCATGTGGGATCTTCCCAGACCAGGGCTCAAACCCGTGTCCCCTGCATTGGCAGGCGAATTCTTAACAACTGTGCCACCAGGGAAGCCCCTCAGATCCTTTCTTGCTCAAGGACCTAGAAGTCTAGGAACTGAGGAGAACAAGCTCCTGCCCTTCCTTCCTTTAGATCCAGGTGTGCAGACTCCCAGCTCCTTTCTCCTTGAAGGTCCAGAATACTCAGCCCCCAGCCCCCTCCTCCCTCAGACCTGGGAATCCGGGCCCCCAGTGCGCTCAGGGACCTGCACTGCCCTCCCTGGAAGCCGAGGTCAGGGAGGTCATCAGGAGCAGAGCTGTGGGAGGGTGGGAGGAATATGCGTGGGAGGCCTGGGTGAGGAGGAAAAGGGTGGGTCCCCCTCCTGCCTCGGGGACCTGGGGAGGCAGAGGTTAAAAGGAAACACCAGGAGCATCTGAGGACAGGACCAGCCTCTTCCAGGGGGGCCAGGGAGCTCAGGGTGTCTGTCTGCCAGGCCTACATTCTCTGCTTTCTGCCCTCCGTCTCTGACTCTGAGGCATCGTCTCTGTTTTCAGCCTCACTTCTCTCCCCGCGGTTCCCTGCATTTCTGACTCTCTGTCTGTCTCCCTTTCTGTCTGCCTGTGACACGTACTGTCCCTGCCCCCAACCCAAGAGTCGACCCCCAGGCAGCCGGCCCCCAGCAGGTAAGATCACACCTCCCACCAGAACCTACAGTTGTGGGGTTGAGCAACAGGTAAGCACAGAGCCAAGGGGAGGAGGAGAAATCCCATGGAGAGGGAAGAATGTCAGGGGCCCTCCCTCCTCCTGTTACTAAGCAGGCAAACTAGAGCCGAGAATAGAAAAATAATGTGAAGTGCACGGTGAGCAGTCCGTGGTTCTGGGTCCTCTCTGGCACCCGCCTTCGTGGGACCCGCAGATGGAAGACATGGGTCGGGGAGACAAGAAATCAAGAGGCTGAATGGGAAAGACAGAAGTCAAGGGTCAGGAGAGCAGGGCAGGAAGGGGAGGATGAGGAGGGAGAAGAGAGAGGGGTCTGGGTGAAGTCTGAGGCTGGGACTGATGGAGCATTTGGCTTCCCCTCTCAGGAATGGCCATGAAGATGCTGATTGTAACACTGGTTCTGGTCGCTGCAGGTAAGCAGAAAAGGGAGGGGGAGGGGGCGGTTTGGGCATGGGGTGGGGGTTGTTGATGGGGAAGAGGTTGGACCTGGGATGGGGATACACATGAGGATGGAGGGGGGGTGGGTTTAAAATGAGGAAGACACAGGGGTTAAATTAGGGATGAGGGATGCAGATGGGGAAGGGGCGGGAGGTGGTCTTGAAAATGGGGAAGGGTTTGAGGATGAGGTTGGTTTGGGAGATGGGGTTAGAGATGGGGAAATTGGTTGGAGGTGGGTTTAAAGATAAGAACGCTTAGGGATGGATTTGGCTTTGGGGATGGGGATTGAGATGAAGAAGGGGTGGGTTTGAGGAAGAGTTTGAGGAAGGGGCTGGTTTGGGGCATGGGGATGGAGATGATCTTGATGATTAAGACGGCAATGGGGTTCACCTTGGAGGAGGTGCCTGATGTCTCCAGAACTTCCCTCTGACTCAGACCCTCCCTCCCGCAGCCCAGACAGAGGAACAGAATAAGGTGCTGCACGGTGGACCCTGTGAGCAGACGTCTCACCCCTACCAAGCTGCCCTTTACACCTCAGGCCACTTGCTCTGTGGGGGGGTCGTCATTCATCCACTGTGGGTCCTCACCGCTGCCCACTGCAAAAAACCGTGAGTCTCCACGCTGTGAATGAGGAGTGGTTGCAATTAGACCCTGCGGGAGTCTTGCAGACTTCGCACATCCCCCTGTCCCATCATGAGGCCATCTGATAAGCAGGTTCAACTGGCCAGTATTTAATTGATTACTAAATATGTGTCAGGCAGTGTTTGGGGCCCTGGGGATATCACAGTGAAGAAAAGAAGCAAAACTGCTGCTTTGATGAACTGACCTTCTACAGGGCCCTGTAGGGAGCGATGGATTTAATTCTAAGTGCTGGGGGAAGCCACATAGAGTTTTAATCAGGGGAGCAGCGTGACCTGATTTACATTTTTAGGAGCACCCTGGAAAGTGAACTGGGCGTGAGATGAAGGGATGCCTGTGGAGGCCGTTGCCATGGTCCTGAGATGGACCAGGATGGTGGCCCTGGGGGTGGAGGGAAGTTGAAAACCTGGGGAGGAGTTCTGAGGCTGGGTCAGCAGGACTTGGTGGTGTGGAATGGGAGAGAAAGAGAACAAGCAGGGCTGACTTCCGGGGATGGGACTTGAACAACTGGCTGTTTTGATGTTCAAGAAGGATGCCGGGTTGGCTGCTGGCGCTCAGGGGAGAGGTCAGAGCTGGAGGTAAACATTAAGGTTTTAAATACCACAAACAGGTGGTATTTAAAGCAACAGGATGGGATGGGATCATCCAAAGAGTGGGCATAGATAGAGGACCATAGAGGACCCAGGACTAGTCCTCAGGGCACTAATAACCACTAGTTTGGTGAACAACAGCCACCATTTTTTTCAACGCTAACTATGGGTCACGTACCCAGGTAGGCAGTTTCTATACCTCTCCTGGAATCCCCCACAATAAGGGACTCTTTGCTTCTGAGGAAACTGAAGCTCAGAGAAGTAGCAAGTGATAAACCAACAGGTGCCATATCCCAGTGGGAGCGGGGAGAGACCCCAACAGGGGTCTCACCTTGCAGGGTCATGGACACAAGACCCCCCCCAGGGTGGTCTCCCCCAAGCGCTGGTAAACATGACATCACTCCCACCATCCTCATTCATTCATTCAGCCCACATTGAACAAGAGCACCCACTAAGAGCCAGATTTGAGCTGGGCAGTGGGAATTCAGCAAAGACTGAGAGGGGGAGATACCCAGAGTCTCTGCCCTCGGGAACACAGGAGCAGAAAGGTGCAGGAAGACAGTTATAGAATCCTCGAAAAACCATACAATTACAAATTACTCTAAGTCCAATGAAGGCAAAAAAACAGGGATGGCTCCATGAGAGAAAAGAACAGAGGTACCTGCTTTAGATGGAAGAAGGTGTCAGGAAGGACTTTCTGATGAGATGAAATTCAAACTGAGGCATGGAAAATGAGACAGGGTAGCCAAATGAAGAAGAGGGCAGAACATCCAGGGCAGAGGAAATGCAAGGACAAAAGAAGTGGGAACAATCTGAAGAGTTCTAAGAAAAGAAAATTACTGGTTCACTGAGGGTCAGAGGATACTGGGATAAGGCACTTGGGCTTTATTCTGAGGGTAATGGGGAGCTATGGAAAGTTTCTGAGCAAGGGAGTAATGTTTTGATCCATTTCACAAATATTTATTGAACACCTATCATATGCCAGACACTGGTCTAGGCACCGAGGAGGATGTATCTGACGAAAACAAAAATCCCATCTTGATATTCTAGAGCTGTGCCATCTAATACAGTAGCCATTAGCCACATATGGCCAATTAAATTTACATTAATAAAAATGAAACGAATTTCCAAATCCACTAGCCACACTTCAAGGGCTCAGTAGCTGCCTGTGGCCAGTGGTCACTGTTTCAAACAGTGCAGATAGAGAATATTTCCATCATTACAGAAACTTCTATCGAATAGCACGGCTGTGGCAGAGGGAGAGACAGTAAAACAAGTAAACATTTAACAATACATATATAGTGTGTCAGATGGTGATGTTAGGTTCTCTGGTGGAAAGGAAATCAGGAGAGGGAGCTAGGACTTGCCTGTTGAGGTGGATACTTGCATTTTAATTGGGTCTCCAGGGAAGGCCTCACTGAGAAGGTGACATTTGAAGGAGGTGAGGGAGGGAGGCATGCAGATATCTGGGGGAAAGAGTTGCTGGCAGAGAGAACAGCCAGTGCAAAGGCCCTGGGGTGAGAGGATGACTATTGTGTTCAAGGAGAGGCAGGGAAGCCGGTGTGGCTGGAACAGAAGGAGAAGGGAGAGAGTGGGAGATAACTGACAGGTGATGGGGACAGATTGTGCAGAACCTTGTAGGCCACAGTGAGAACTTTGGCCTTTATTCTGAGCAAGATGGGAGTCACAGGAGTGTTCTGAGCACAGGAGGGACAAAACTGGCTTATACTGTTAAAATAGCTCTGGTTGCTTTGTGGAGGACAGACTATAGAGGGGCAAAGGTAAAAGCCAGGAGTCCAGTGAGACTGTAGTCCAGGTAAGAGATTATGGTGGGTCAGATTCTGGATATGTTTTGGAGAGACAAAAGGATTTCTGGACAGCTGGGAGGTGAGTCAAGAAATAAAGAGTCAAGAATAGTCTCCGGGTTATTCTGGAAGGATGGAGTTGTCATTTACTGAGCTGGGAAGACTGTGAGGGGAGAAGACCAGATGGTTCATGGTGTACCAGGCTACCCCGCCTCCCACCGTAGCCCCCTCTGGAGTCTCAGCTGCACCCCAAGGGCTCCAGGTGAGACCCAGCCCTTCTCTTTCCCAGGAATCTTCAGGTGTACCTGGGGAAGCACAACCTTCAGCAAAGGGAGAGTTTCCAGGAGGAGAGCTCTGTTGTCTGGACTGTGGTCCACCCTGGCTACAACGCCGCCACCCATGACCAGGACATCATGCTGTTGCGCCTGTCACGTCCAGCCAAATTCTCTGCACACATACAGCCCCTGTCCCTGGAAAGAGACTGCTCAGCCAACCACACCAGCTGCCACATCCTAGGCTGGGGCAAGATGGCAGATGGTCAGTAGGGGGAGAATGATGCAGGTGACCCATCATCAATGGGTGATGGGTCATGGGGAGGTGGGTTAATGGTGAGAATCAATGGGGTAGTGTATCAGTGGGTGAAAGTTCAACGGGGAGGGAGGGCAAATATGGGAGTTGGGCCAATGAGTGAGCAACCAATGGAGAAAGTAGACCAACAGGTGCATGGTATGGAGATGTGGGCCATAAGATGAAGGGTCAATGAGGACGGAGGGTCACTGTGGAGATACTAATCAGGAAGGGGGCCAGTTGTCAAAAGGGACCAATCAGGATGCACTGATGATCAAAAAAGGATAAACGGAGGAGGGACTAATGCAAGAAGCAGGGGAGCCAGCTGAAGGATGTGAACTGAGAAAGCGAACAGTGTAGAGAAAGCTAATGGGGGAGGGGTCAATTGAGAAGAGTCAGTGGTCAAGAGGGGTCACTAGAAGAAAGACTAGAGGAAGAAACAAGTCCAATAGATCAGCAGGAACCATTGAGGGTAGGCCTGTGAGTGAAGGGCCAAAAAAGGAAGGGAGAACCAATGGGGGGGGGGGGAATGAGGCCATTTAGGAAAGAAGCAAGGAGGGAGTAGACCTTTGGATGAAGGGCCAATAGAAGGGAGAACCAATGGGGAAAGAAGGGACCAGTTAGGAAAGACCAAAAGTCAAGTGGTGACCAATCAGGATGAGCCAATGGGCAAGAAGGGTCCAATGAAGGAGGACGGGCTATAAGAGAGGAGGGACTAATAGAGGAAGAGAGTCTAGAGGTCAGCTGAACTACTGAAGAAGGTGGGACCAATGGAAGAGAGACAAGCGAAGGCAGGAACTAAAAGAAGGAAAAACCAATAGGAAATGAGGACCGGTAGAGAAGGGGTAATTAATGAGGAAGACAGGCCAATGTGAGGGAAGACTGATGGAAAGAGGGACCAATCAGGAGTCAGGCAATGGAAGTGGGTTTTGAGAATGAGCGACAAATAGGAAAAAGGGAACCATTGGGAAATAACGACCAATAGGGGATGGAGGATTTATAGGTGTTGGAGGGTCAATGGGAAGGGTGGGTTGTGAAGAGATCCTGGCCCATCTCTCTTTGCAGGTGATTTCCCTAACATCCTCCAGTGTGCATACCTCCACCTGGTGCCCCGTGAGGAGTGTGACCGCGCCTACCCTGGCCAGATCACCCCAAACATGGTGTGTGCCGGGGATGAGAAGTACGGGAAGGACTCCTGCCAGGTGAGGACGCCAGGACCCACCCGTTACATAGCCAAGGACAGAGATGGGCAGGAAGAGACCGATACACAGACCAAACTAGAGCTTTACAGAGACAGGCTGGGTGAAAATCAGAGGCATGATAAGGGAGAGAGACTCAATTTGATACACAGAAACACAATCAGGGACAGGCAGAGATAAAGAGCCAGTCAGCAGAGACAAGGATGGAGATGAAGAGATCAAGAACCACAGAGACACAGTAGGGAGGCAGATGGTGCCAGGAGACTGTCCCTGCTGCAACAGAATCCCCACAGGTTCTGCTTGGAAATAGCCACACTGTGCAGAAGGGGGACCATAGCTGGGGAGAGAAGGGGCTCCATCCCCACTCCCAAACACTTTTAACTTGGGTTTCTGCCACCATCGTCCATTGGATTTCTCCTTTTGATGCCAAAACTGAACCCTGTGCATTGAAGGATCTGCAGAGACCAGCCAAGAGGGAGAAAGAGACAAAGATAGAGAAAAGTGATACACAGTGAGTTGGATGCAAAGGAAGGGCAGGCAGGTGAGCCCCATTTCTGAGACCATCTGTCCTCTCTTTAGAGATCTCTGTGTTTCTGAGTCTCCCTCAGTCTCTTCTATTTCCCTCTCTGTGACTTTGTGTCTGTCTGTCTGTCTCTCTCTGTATGTGTGTCTTTCTCTCCATCTCTGAGTGTCTTTCCCCCTCTCTACATGTCTCTGTGTCTCCTTCTGTCTGTCTTTCCTTCTCTGCGAGTCTGTATCTGACTCTCTCCGTCTTTAACCACAGGGTGATTCTGGGGGTCCGTTAGTGTGTGGCGACCGTCTCCGAGGCCTTGTGTCATGGGGTAACATCCCCTGCGGATCCAAGGAGAAGCCAGGCGTCTACACCGACGTCTGCAGATACGGCCACTGGATCCGAAAAACCATTCAGGCCAACTGATCCTGATGTGTGACCTCCACCTCTTGACCTTCCCCCCACCTGCCCAGACCCGACCCTTAATGCTTAATAAAAGCGGTGACACCACAGCACAAATCCTCCCTGATTTTACCCCAGCCCCATCCTTGCATCACTAGGAGTGATGGGAAAACCAGCTAAGGTCTCAACCCTGCCACTAAGAGAATACAGGAAAATCCCTTCCAAGCATCTCCCCCTCCCCAATTATTCCATGGGCTCGACTTCTTCCTACAGAGAAGTGGTCCCAAGTCTGGCCAAACCTGAGTTGGGCTCCCAGCTCCGCCACTTGCTTAGCCGTGCAACCGCGGGAAGTGCCTTCCTTCAGTGTGTAGATTTTCTCATCTCTAAAATAAGGATAATAATCGTATATCCCTCATAAGGCGGTGGCTATGTTGTTGGGGAGATTCAAGGCTGTAAACATGTGAAACACATACAGCAGTGCCTGGCACACCCGTGTGAACAATAAAGAGTGAATTTTATTATTAGTGGTACTTTTTGCTCTTATTCCACCTCTGCCTCTCAAGCCCAGATATCCTTAGTTCCCTTTTACAGCCCAACTTGATTTTTCTCCTCCCTGGGAAGACATCCTTGTCTCTTCCACCTAGCTAGACCTGAGGGGTGGCTTTCTCCACTAAACTCCCCTTGTAGCAGCAAAAGCAGGGAGATGAGAGGGCTGGGAGGCCACTGTGTGTGGGTAAGAGTGATGGGAGATAAAGAGAGCAGGGACCAGATCCCAAAAGACCTCAGACCCCAGGTTGAGAGGCTAGGGCTTCTCCTGAGGGCAGTGGGGAGCCATGGAAGGGATGTGAGCTGAAGCAGCTCTGCGGCCATGTGCAGAATGGACCGGAAAGGAGAGACCAGAGGCCAGGGAGGAGTAGAAGTGATGGTGCAGGGAGAGAAGATGAGGGCTGGGCAGGGGCTGGGGCTGGGAGAGCTGGAGAGGGAGGCTGCATATGAGTTCACCGTGTGGAGAAGTTTGGGTGGGTGACATACTCAAGATGCTAATGACCTGCAGAAAAGTCTGGGAGTGTGGGAACACCTGGTGTGTTCCAGAGATGGCAAATCATCCAGGTTGGTGGGGGCTGGGGTTTGAGGCCAGAGAAATGGGTGACGTGGCTGGGAAAGTAGGTCACTGGAAGATGGTGCTGGGCCCTGAGTGCAAGGCAGAAGAACTTGACCTTGATCCTGAGGGCCTTGAGAAAAGGAAGGACAGGGTCAGATGTGGGTATTTGAAAGATCTCATTGCAGTCCATTTGAGGAGAGGGGGATGGGCAGGGAGGTGTAGAGACTGGAGGCCCTCCCCGAAATGAGGGGGGCAGACAGGCAGAACTGGGTGAGGACCCAGGCTTCTACATGCTTTCTGGGGTTCTTCCACCCACATGCACCGCGCGTGATCCCACACTGATGCATGCACCCCTATCCCCAAGCCCCAGGTCTGTCCCTGTCCTCAGAGAGGCCTTCCTCTCTTGACCCCCCGCTGCACCAGCTCCAAGAAAGACAAAAAGACATCTAAGCCAGGCATCCTCCCAGGAAGACGAATGGGATGGTAAGTGGCTCCCCAGAGAAAGGGAAAAGAGGGTCCAACAAGGGAGCTGAAGTTTCGAGCAGAGAAATATTTAGGAACAGAGGGAGAATCAGACACAATGGTCCATTTGCTTCACAAACATTTATCGCAACCTTATGTTTGCCCAGCATAGAGTAGAATGAAGTTGGAAATTGTTACACAGAGCGGCCACACCGTAGGATATATTCAAAGTCAGTCATGTGTCTTTTTTTTTTTAATTTTTATTTATTTATATTTATTTTTGGCTGTGTTGGGTCTTCATTTCTGTGCGAGGGCTTTCTCCAGTTACGGCAAGCGGGGGCCACTCTTCATCGCGGTGCGCAGGCCTCTCACTATCGTGGCCTCTCTTGTGGCGGAGCACAGGCTCCAGACGCGCAGGCTCAGCAGTTGTGGCTCACGGGCCTAGTTGCTCCGCGGCATGTGGGATCTTCCCAGACCAGGGCTCGAACCCGTGTCCCCTGCATTGGCAGGCAGATTCTCAACTGCTGTGCCACCAGGGAAGCCCCATGTGTCATCTTATGATAGAAGAGTTATGTGGTCCAAAGACAGAGGCAATATATGAAAAGAACAGTGTCTCTCCATTCTAAAGATCTTTAGATTTGAGAAAAAGCACACTTAGATGTCTCAAGAACCAAAGAAAGGTGAAATTTTATCAAGGTGAAATTTACCAAAGGTGAAATTTTTGCGATGGGAGGGAGTAATTGACTTTTTATGAGTACATGAAAATATTAAGTCACGTGATGGCCCCGGGCCCACCTTGACCAACCCCTTTTAGAAGTTATGAACAATAAATAGGGGCATGAAATTCACTGGGATCACCAGGAAGAACCCAATCCATGAATGTCCAGACCAAAATCAACTTCAGTTAACTGAGAGGAAATCATCTTCCTTAATGGATACTAACAATAATATCAAACAGAGAGGTAACATGGTTTGCCCAAAGTCTCGAAGACAGTAGGTGGTCAAGTCAGAATTGAATGCCAGGGGGGGCTGGTGCCAGAGTCTGGGTTCCTAACTGCTCTCCTATATGAACATCTTCTTCCAATTCTGATATGTTTTCAAAATGAGCATAGAAGTGTTTGAAGGCCCAACCCTTAACATGAATATTGTTGGAAGCAGAATCTCTGCACATTTGGTGTTTAAGGTGTCTGTATGTCTACTAGAATTTTATCTACTGTGGGGATAGTCTTGTGACTTCAGCTTGGAATGGGTCATTGCTGTGTGATTTTTAAGTTAGAGTCATCCCAGTGTTGGGATACTTGAAAGAATGCAATGTTGATCATATTTTTTTAAATATTTATTTATTTATATACTTATTTATTTGGCTGTGCCGGGTCTTAGTTGCGGCACGCAGGATCTTAGTTGCGGCACGCAGGATCTTTAGCTGCAGCATGCAGGCTCTTGATTGCGGCATGTGGGATCTAGTTCGCTGACCAGGGATCGAACCTGGGCCCCCTGCATTGGGAGTGCAGAGTCTTAACCACTGGACCACCAGCGAAGTCCCAGTTGATCATATTTATAAGTAAAATATACATAGATGTATAAATTTATTTACATGCTCTGGAACGTTTGCCTAAAAACTGAAGGACTTCCAGAAGAGATGGAGTTGGTTTTAGAAATGTAGTTTTTAAATGTTTGAAGATATTTAATTAACTTAGTTTGTAAATGGGGCCCAACACTATTATAAAGACTTACCTCATTTGCTATGCAAAAGTTTTTAAGTTTGATTAGGTCCCATTTGTTTATTTTTGTTTTTATTTCTATTGCCTTGGGAGACTGACCTAAGAAAACATTGGGGGCTTCCCCGGTGGCTCAGTGGCTAAGAATCCGCCTGCCAGTGCAGGGGACACGGGTTCGAGCCCTGGTCCGGGAAGATCCCACACGCCGCGGAGCAACTAAGCCCATGTGCCACAACTACTGAGCCTGTGCTCTAGAGCCCGCAAGCCACAACTACTGAGCCCGCGTGCCACAACTACTGAAGCCCGCGCGCCTAGAGCCCATGCTCTGCAGCAAGAGAAACCACCGCAGTGAGAAGACTGTGGGCACTGCAATGAAGAGTAGCCCCCGCTCGCCGAA
The DNA here is from genome assembly GCF_009873245.2 of Balaenoptera musculus. Lineage (NCBI taxonomy): Eukaryota > Metazoa > Chordata > Mammalia > Artiodactyla > Balaenopteridae > Balaenoptera > Balaenoptera musculus. The sequence continues at coordinate 6,546,619 of NC_045803.1, forward strand.
ACCAGAGAAAGCCCGCGCGCAGCAATGAAGACCCAATGCAGCCAAAAATAAATAATAAAGAAAATAAATAAATTTTAAAAAAAGACTCAGCCATATCCTTATAAAAATAAAAAAAGAAAACATTGGTACGATTTGCTGTACAGCAGAAATTAACACAACTTTGTAAATCAACTATACTTCAATTTAAAAAATTAAAATGCAAAATGAAAACAAAAACCAACAACAAAACCCTTCCTGTAATCAAAACACATATTTGGAATAAAAAGGTTTGTAAGCTAAACTTAAAAGACTGTAGGCTTAAAAGAGGTAGGCTGCTGGATTTGTCACCTTAATGCATGAAATATTCATTGCAATAGCCAAAACAAACCTCAGAATTTTGTTTTTAAGTTTTTTTCCCTATACACTGAAACGAGTCTCAGGGCTCTAAAACCTCCCGTTCAACAGGTGCTGGATTACAGAAGTGAACAAGACAGCTTTGTTTTTGCCCTCAAGGAATGTGAGAGCTGCAAAGGCAGCATCTCCAGGCATCTTTGTCTATTTTTCTTCACAGACCGATCTGAGTCTGGCACACTGTAGATGCTCAGTAAATAGGTATCAGATGAGTCTTTGGCTCTTATGTCCTAGCGGAGACAGAGACTTGGAGACACAGTTAGAGATGGATGCATAGAGTTGGGGGCAGACAGAAAGAAGAGCTGGAAGGGATAAGAGGTCAGAAGAGGCAGCCCTGGATGGCCCAGGAACCGGGGAGGGAGGAGGTACCTTTTGAGTTCCCTACCCAGTGCCCCATTTCCCAAGAGGCCGGGAGCCACCCACCCCCTATCCTGGCCTCTTGGCCTCTTTCCCCATTGACAGGTGGCCCTGCCCAAATCTCACCCACGCCTGGCTGTGCCAGGCAGACTGTGTAAGTCACCTGAGGGGGGCCTAGACTGGATCCCCACCCCTTTCTGTCCGGTGGCCCTGGTCACAGGGTGAGGGGCAGAGAAGGGGTTGAGGGTGGTCCCTCAGCAAAGTGGCCAGAGTCTTCCTGGCCCAAATGGAGGGTGAGGGAGATAGAGGAAGAGAAAGACACAAAGATACACATACTCAGAGCCAGTGACAAAGGGGGGGTGGAGGAGAAGGAGGAGGAGGAGAAGGAGAAGAAGAGGAAAGAGAAGAAGATGATGCAGAGATAGAAACAGAGAATAGGGAGACAGAGAAGGGTAGTGTCACAGAGAAAAGAGAGATAACAGAAAAGAAAAGATACAGAGAGAGACCCAGGGGTGTAGAGAAAGAGAGATGAATTGAGAATCACAGAAACACATAAAGGGGCCTGAGGAAACTTTTGGGGTGATAGTTCATTATCTTGACTGGGGTGATGGTTGGAAGTGTGTGGGTCAAAACTCATCACATTGTACACATTAAATATGGTATATTTATTGTACCTCAGTTTTACCACAATAAAGTTGCAAAAAAAAAAAAATACAGCAGAAAGAGACAGTGGGTGGGCGCCTTATACTGAGAGAGACTCAGGAAGATTCCGAGCGAAGCGGAACACAGAGAGAAGAAAGGGTAGAAGGAAAGATGAGGAGAAGGGGGGCGGAGGGAGCTAGAATGAGTGAAGGCACGGGGAAAACAGAAAAACACTTGCGCTAAGGGCGCTCCAGAGCTGGTGAGACGCCAGACCTCCGGAGACCCCTCCCCATCCCGGGGCCAGGGAGGTAGGGAGTGGCCTTCGGGACTGGGTGGGGGGTGCTCTGGGGGTGGAGATGGGGGGAGGCCGGGGGAGTGGTTGCTAAGGCCCGGCAGGGCGCCTCACTACCCGGGAATGCGCCGCAGGGATCAGTGGGTCGTTACAACCCAGGCCGGGTGCCGGAAGCAGAGGAATAGGCGGCTGCAGGACGGCGGCGGCGGCGCGGGCCTGAGAGTCTGCGACTGAGCTGGGAGCGGGTTCCCACCCCCTACCTGGGGGACGTGGCAGGTGAGGGCTGGGGGGTGGGGCATAGGAAGGGAGAGATGTCTTTGCGTTGGCTCTGGTCTGGGATGCATCCCCCATCCTCTCTCCATCCTCTCTCGGAGACTGAAGGATGCTGGATGTTGATTCCTCTGAAGTCTATAAGCCCTGAGTCTCAACTCACCTCAGCGCTCTGGGTGGGCCATGTCCTCGTGGTCCCTCTCTGCTCTGAGAAACAGGGGAGGGAAGAAGGTGGGGGTGGGATAAGGGTTCCCAGAATCACCTGGGCCTCCCCACTCTCTTTTCCTCCCTGCCCCACCCCCGCCAGGTGCAATGACCTTGGCTACAGCTGGACCCCTGGGCGCGGATGGTCGGTGCACTGATCACAGCACTGATTCTGGGGGTGACAGGTACCCAGAATCCCAGTGTGTGCACGCAGGCTAACTGCATCGTGGGGCTGTCAGTGACTCTGTGTGGCACTGGGGGAACACGTGTGACTAGTTATGGCTCCAAGGCTGGGTGAATGTGAGTCTGTCTTTATTTGTGATTGTGTGTGGCTGTGTGACTGCTACCGTGTGTGTGTGTGTGTGTGTGTGTGTGTGGTGCCTTTTCGCATACTGAGTGACCGTCTGTGACAGGTGTGCCTACTCTTTGAGGCTGTAGATGTGATTGTGTGACTGAGTGTTTGTGCATTTAGGATGCTGTGTGTGTATCATTGACTGTGAGTGTTACTGTGTGTGGCTGCTTGGCTCTGTGTATGTATAACTGCAGGTCTCTGTCCCTGTGTGACAGGATTGTGTGTGACAAAAGTGCTTGGCACCATGACAATGTGTGGCTAGGTGCCTTCGGGTAGCCGTTTGTGATTGTGTGATTGTGGTTGGGTGCAAGATTATGTGTGGCTATCTTTGCAAACATGTGACTGCTTGAGGGTCTACGTGTGGGTGACTGCAGGTGACTGTGTGACTGTAGGGGGCTGTATGTGTGATGGTGCAGCGCTGTGTGTGTGTGTGGAGTGCCCATCTCTCCTGTGACAGACTGAGTGTGCAGAAGAGGCTGTCACCACGAGACAGTGGCTGTGTGAAGGCGGATGATGCTAGGTGACTTGCCCTGTGTCATGTTTGGTCCACTGAGTCTAACCTTGTCACCATGTCACCATGCTGTGTGCAGAAGTGAGTGGCAGTCTCTACCTGTCTGCACACGAGGCATATATACACAGGTGACTAAAACACTGTGTGTGAGTGAGTGAGATCATGTAAGGCTGCCCCCGAATGTGTGTACCTGGGAAGCGTGTGTACCACGAGGCAGAGCTATGTGTGTAACTGTCCCTATGGAGACGACGCACGTCTCCCTGTGTAACTGTGCGTGTGCACGTCTGTGACAGCCGTTGTGTGCCTGTTTCTTGGACTGTGTGCATAAATGAAGACAGCAACAAGGGCTTCACTTGTCTGGGTCCTCAGCAAGAATATAAGCAAGTGAACGCGTGAACAGACGATGGGGGAACCGGTGATGCGGTAGGATATCTATGCCCCTATCTGCAGGTTTGTGTGAGGGAGAAGGGTATTAGCAGGATAATTCAGGAGGCACATTTGTGTTCGAGAATTCGCAAAATAGCTCTGCTCTCCATCCCCCCACCCCACGGGAGCCCCACCCCAGTCTGAGCACTTTTCCTGGTTCTGCTGCTCCAACTCTGGCCCAGCCCACAAGCTCTGACTCTGCCCCTTTTCCCCATCCATACCCCAAGTCCAGACTTTATCTACAGTCAGGGATCCTTGAGCTGTGCCCCGACCCCAAGAAAGGCCCAGCCTCTTTGGCTCTCCTCCTTTGGGCCGGGCTCCACCTCCGGTCCTGACCACAGTTCCTAGAACCCAGCCCCTCCTTGTTCTCCCAAAGTCAGGGCTCTTTATAGGATCGACTCCTCCGCGGGACCCTGGCCTTGGCCCTGCCCAAGTCGATTTCAAGCCCCTCCCACACCTCAGGCTCTGCCGACTCTAGCCCAGACCCCATTCGCTAAGGCTTGACCCCACCCCTCACTTCTTAAAACCAGGTCCCGCCCCTAGAGCCCTGCCCGCCCGCCCCCGCCCCCCCAACCCCCCGCAACAAAAACGGCCCTCGGAGGTCAGAAGTCCTCTGGCTGGTCTCGCCTCTTGATTATAAGCCCCGCCCCCGAGTCCAAGCCCCGCCCCCGAGCTCCATTTCCCGCCCCCCGCCCCCCCCCCCCGTTTTCTGCCCCCAGAGCCTGTTCTCGCAAATGGCGTTGCTTCCTGCGACAACTCCTCTGCCGTCGGGCCCTCCGGGAGCACCCAGGGCCTCGGACCTGGGGCCGCGGAGAACACCCGGGCGGCCGACGGCACCAGCAGCCGCCTCGTGAATGGGACCGACTGCGAGAGGCACAGCCGGCCGCGGCAGGGTGCGCTGTTGCCGGGACCCAACAAGCTCTACTGCGGGGCCGTGTTGGGGGACTCGCCGTGGCTGCTCACGGCCGCCCGCTGCCGAAAGCAGGGAGTGGGGGGCTCGAGAGGAGGGCTGAGGGGGGTGGGGCATGGAGGTGCGGGGGATGGGACGGGGATGAGGGAGCAGGAGCGGGTAGAGCTGGGGATGGGATTTAGAATAGAGCTGGGGGGCTTCCCTGGTGGCGCAGTGGTTGAGAGTCTGCCTGCTAATGCAGGGGACACGGGTTCGAGCCCTGGTCTGGGAAGATCCCACGTGCCGCGGAGCAACTAGGCCCGTGAGCCACAACTACTGAGCCTGCGCGTCTGGAGCCTGTGCTCCGCAACAAGAGAGCCCGCGATAGTGAGAGGCCCGCTCACCGCGATGAAGAGTGGCCCCCGCTTGCCACAACTAGAGAAAGCCCTCACACAGAAACGAAGACCCAACACAGCCATAAATAAAAAGTAAATAAATAAATAAATAAAATTTAAAAAAAAGAATAGAGTTGGGGAGGAGAGTTGGGGTGGGGATGGGGTTAGATAGGGGAGGGGCTTGTGGTACTGGCTGGGAGTTAGGGATGAATTGGATTTGGGGCTACGAATGCAAATGTTGGATGGTTAGGAGTAGAGATGTGACTTGGTTTGGCTTTAGAATCGGAGGTGGGATGGGACAGGATGAAGATGGTGTTGGGTTAGAGACAGGAGTGGGATTGGAGATGGCTGAATTTGAAGTTGGAAATGCATATGTTGATGATTTGGAGGTGGGTAAAAGATTGGGCCTGGAGTTAGGGTTGGGTTTGGGGTCGAGAATGAGTTGGATTTGGGTTTGGTCATAGGCTGATGGTTTGGGATGAAGATAGCATTAGGTTTGGCTCTAGAATTAGAGGTGGGTGGAGATTGGGATGGAGTGGAGATAAAAATGGAATTGGGATAGGGTGGGGCTTCGGAATAGATGTAGGATTGAAGATGGGCTTTGGATTAGAGTTATGGGTGGGGTTGGAGATGGTTGGCTTTGAGGTTGGGCATGGTTAGATAGAGTTGGGGTTGAGACTGCATATGTGGGTGGTTTCTGTGTGGGGAAAGGATTAGGGTTAGCGCGGGGGACGGGATGGAGATGGGTTTGGAGTTGTGACTGGGGCGGGGATAGGCATGGGGTTGAAGATAAAGATGGTGTTGGGGATGGATTTGTGGATAGGGGTGAGATTGGGGTTGCGAGTTGGTTTGGCGTTGGGGTTGACATTGGATATGGGGATGAGGGTCAGAGTTGGTCGTGATCAGCTCCGTCTTCCTCAGAGTTTTCAGAATCCATCTTGGCCACCATTGCCTGTCACGCATATGTGAATCCGGGCAACAGCTGTTTCAGGGGATCAAATCCATCCCCCACCCCGGCTGTTCCCACCCCGGCCACTCCAGCGACCTCACGCTCATCAAACTGAACAAAAGAATCCGTGAGACTCTGCATGTCAGGCCCATCAGCATCTCCTCCCATTGTCCATCTGCTGGGACCAGCTGCTTGGTGTCTGGTGGGAAACAACCAGCAGTCCCCAGGGTGAGTGTCCAGGTCTCTTTCGATACCCACCTGTGTCTGCCTTCTCCCCCTCTCTGTCTCTTAGCACTCTGCCCGTTCCCATCTTCCTCCGCCGCTCACTGTGGCCCTGCTCTGCATTTCTCTGTTTGACAGCTACCTTCCCCAGAGTCCTCCAGTGCTTGAACATCACTGTGCTAAGTGATGACAGGTGCAAGACGGCCTATCCAAATCAGATAGGTGACACTATGTTGTGTGCTGGTGACCAGGCCGGCAGAGACTCCTGCAAGGTAAGGCTAGAGACTTCTCCGTTCATTCAGCAGATACACACTGAAACCAGCCATGTAACCCGGAACCTTGCTATGTGCTGGGGACCCTGCGATGATCAAATCGGTGCTCAACCGAGCTCATATTCTGGAGCAGTGCTGTCTAGTAAAAATATAATGTGAGCCTTACGAGTAATTTTATTTGGTTTTTGTGGGGGTTTTTTTCCCCTCACTGTGCAGCATGTGGGATCTTAGTTCCATGACCAGGGATCGAACCTGTGCCCCCTGCTGTGGAAGCATGGAGTCTTAACCACTGGACCGCCAGGAAAGTCCTTACATGTAATGTTAAACATTCCAGTAGCTACATGTAAAAAAAGTAAAAAACAGCTGAAATTGACTATTATAATAATATACCCTATTTAATCCCATGTATCCCAAGTACCATCATTTCAAATGGTAATTAATATAAAAGAATTATGAATGGAATGTTTTACATTCTTTTATTCTCACAGTAAGTCTTTGAAAGCCAGTGTGTATTTTTTTGGTTTGTTTTTTGTTTTATTTGTTTTTTCTTTTTTTTCTATTTTTTCCTTGTTTGTTTGTTTTTGGTTTGTTTGTGCCAGTGAGTATTTTTACACTGACAGCATATCTCAATCTGGACTAGCCATGTTTCAAGTGCTCAAGGGCCCCATATAGCTAATGGCCACTGTATTAGCACAGGTCTCAAGGGAGAGCTCAAGGCTGTGTTGTATAGAAGGGCAGGATGTGCCCTGAATAAAGATATCACATCTAAGGGCCACCCTTCAGACAATATACATCACAGTTTTGTCTTATTTATTTTGGCATATTTCAGGCAGATGCAGTCTTAAGTGTCTCGTTCCCATAAAATCTGTCGTATGAAAGTTTTCTGACAAAGGCTAGTAAAATGTCTTAAAGAAGGAAAACAGAAACCCATGGTAGGTATTTTTAAAAGAAAATATTTAACAGAGAGGATTGATCACAAAGTTGTTAGAATAGCAAAAAGGTTAAAGAAAATCTTATGGTCAGGAAACTGCATAAACAGGGTAATTTCAGAGAGTGGTAAGGGCTGTGCAGGAAATAAAACATAGTTTTATGAAAGCAAGTGATGGGGGGGCAGTATTTGGAAGGGTGATTGGGAAGGCCTCAAAGAGGTGGCATTGGAGCGGAGATTGAATGACACAAAGGAGCCAGCCTCGCAGAGGTTAAGGGCAAGAAAAGCATGTGCAAAGGCCCTGAGGCAGGGAGGAGTTCAGCTGATTCAAAGAATAAAAAAAGAGCCAGCATGTTTGGGGGACAGGGGTTGAGGCTGGAGAGATGAGTGGGACCCAATGTTCAGCAAACATTTCTTCATCCCCAGTACAGAGCTTCTTTATATTCTCATGGGAGCTTTATTTGTTGAGGATGACAGAAATTAAACTGTTACAGCTCAGGACCCTTCCCTGTATTCAGGTCCCCAAAGGGTCTAGAGGAATGTAAATTAACAAGCTCTCTGCTGGCAGGATGTATGTTTCAGTAATATTGGTGTTTAGTAAGCTGTGGGCTCAGACAGCACTCCAGTCCCCTTCTGATGGCTGGGAAAATCTCCCCACCCACCTCACCCACCCCCGCAAATCTTACAAATGTGACAGTTGCAGCAACTCCCCAGATCTGCCAATTTAATCTCTGTCCTCACTTAACACTGGAAGCACCCACATCTGGAGAGAGGGATGGGTGGAGGGGTTTTTATCAGAAGAAAACACATCTAATTTGGATGTCAACATTGTAAACCACTTAGCCTTTCTGTAGCCAAGGGTAGTACCTTGCTATTTTTTCCCTAGACCTCGAGTGTCTTTTTCATACCAGAATGTGGTCTGGGTGTGGCCGCTAAAAGCAAGAAATAATAACAATAATACTAATACTATAACACTAATAGCAGTTAACTAATTGCCAGACACTCGTTTAAGTGTTTCAGATGCATCAGCTCAATTTACTCATTTAAGCTTTATTATTAACTCTATTTTACAGACGAGGAGCCAAGGCTCAGAGCAGTTAACTGCCAAGCAAAAGAAGCTCTGTAGGGATGTTAAACAAGGGCGAACAAAAAATGATGAGAGAAATCAAACCACAAGAAAGTTGAAATTTAGCGATCGGGGCAGCTAAGCTTTTTTTGCCTGGGAAAGAGCGTCTGCATTATAATGGGGAAAGAAGCCAGGTTGTAGGTATTTTGCGTAAACATAAATAAGAAATGACAGTAAAGAGTGCTGAATATTATTACAGAAGGGTAATTACGGGGAGCTATGGGGGATTAAGCACAGGCAACCTAAATTAGTCCAAGGGAGTGATTCTCAACCCCAGGGTAATTCTGACCCCCCAGGGCATGTATGGCAATGCCTGGAGATGCTTTTCGTCATCGTTACAGCTGTCTGCTGGGGAGGGAGGGGTTTCCTAGCATGTAGTGGGTAGAGGGGTGCTGCCAAATGCCTTACAAGGCACAGGACACCCTCCCGTAGCAAAGAATCGTCTGGTCCCAATGTCGGCGGTGCCCAGGTTGAGAACCCCTCACCCAGGGGCTGAGAATTGCCTCTCTGCAAAAGTGAGGTATACGCACAAGGCGGATTGGTGTCAAGGACGGGTGAAGGGTGAGCAAGGGAAAGGAAGGGGTGTCCAGTAGGAGAAACACAATATTCAAAGGTTGGAGGGGAGAGTGAGAGAGAAATAGAAGGAAGCACAGAGACACACAATGAGGGAGACAGACAGAAAGGAGGTTGGGGGCTGGGTAGAGAGGGACAAAGGGGGTTTCTAAAGGGTGAACGTGGGGTGAAATATTAATATTCTCTGTGTGTCTCTTTTTACCTGTGTCTCCCTCTCTGTCATTGTCTGTGTCTCCTCATCTCTCTACTTTTCCCACCCGTGTCTCTATTCTTGCTGTCCTGGCCCTTCCTCATCTATATGACTCCCTCCCTCACCTCCCCACATCGCTGCCTCTCTGTGCCCCTCTCTCTCCTCCACAGGGTGATTCCGGAGGCCCCGTGGTCTGCAGTGGTTCCCTCCAGGGCCTTGTGTCCTGGGGGGACCTTCCCTGCACTCAGCCCAACAGACCCGGCGTCTACACCAACCTCCGCCGGTTCTCCAAGTGGACCCAGGACACTATGCAGTCTAATTCATGAGTCGTCCTAGGACCCGGCATTCTGGCCTCCCTCGTCCCCTGCAAGTCCCCACCCCTGCAGGGACCCCAGCACTCCTTCCAGACACCACTTCCTTCCCCAGAATGTTGAGGTGGTTCATCTCTCCAGGGCCCCGCCCCCAGTCTCCTGGAATCAAGGTCCTCCCCTTTCCCGGACAGTGGATGGACACGTCCTTCTGGTCAGATCCTGAAGACAGTTCCCATAATGACCGGGGCGAGAGTTGCACTGCACCTCTGTCTCCCCAGTGGTTCCTTCCTCGGGTCCAGAGTCCACCTTCTCTGCAGCCATGACCCAAATTTGGTCCCAGAAATAAAACGTCTGAGAAGTGGGCTCTGTGTGTGGTCTCTTCCTGAATAGCCGGGAAGCCAGGAACAAGTCACTCACCCCTCGGCACTGCTGTGTGTACTCTATTAGGTTATTTCAGTTGCAGGAAACAGATTCACTCGATCTGCTTTTCATTTTATTCATAAATATTGATTGACTGCCAGAAATGTGTCCAGATGCCGGGGATATTGCAACGGGCAAAGCAGAGAAGAATTCCTGCTGCGTGAAGCTCCGCCTGTAGTAGGGGAAGACAGACGATAAAAAGATAGACAAATATATACTATAATAAGTATGTGATATGAATAAAAGGAGAACAGGGCATGAGGAAAGAGAAGGAACGTTGGGGGGATGTGTATTTACACTGGGAGGTCCGAAGGGTGCGGGAGAGCAGTAGCTACTCTGACCCCCACCCTCACCCCAAGATGTCCACATCCTAATCCCTGGAACCTGTGAATATGTGACTTTATATGGCAAAGGGACTTTGCAGCTGTGATTAAGGATCTTGAGAGGGAGAGACCAGTAGAATCCAAAGGGTCCTTATAAGAAGGAGGCAGGATAGGGGGTCAAAATGAGAGAGAGATTGGATGATGTTATGCTGATGGCTTTGAAGATGAAGGAAGGGGCCATGAGCCTAGGCATGTAGGTGACCTCTAGGCAATGAAAAAGGCACAGAGATGGATTATCCCCTAGAGTCCCCAGAAGGAATTCAGCCCTGCCCGTCAATGCCTTGATTTTAGCCCAGTGAGACAACATTTTGGACGTCTGACCTCCAGAACAATAAGAGAGTACATTTGTGTTGTAAGCCACTGCATTTGTGATCATTTGTTACAGCAGCAACAGGAAACTAACATGAAGGGCTTCTCAGAGGAGGTGTCATTTGAGCTGAGACGTCTGGGATGAAAAGGGATTATAGCCCCGTGAATGTCTGGTGTTCCAGATGGGAGGACAAGTGCAAAGGCTCTGAGATGGGGACAGTCTGGGCATTTCTCAGAACGCAAAGAAGACCAGTATACCTGGAAGCTGGTTGGTTTGTTTTCCTAAAAGTTTGGGAAGCCACCAGAGGTTTTAAAGCCAGATGGTGACGTGCGCTAAGAAGATCATTCTGGCTGTTGGTGGAGAACAAAATGGAGCTGCTTATTGGCCAGAGCTGAAAAGGGAAGGTGCGTTAGCAACAGACTGTCCATGACTTGCAGTTGGAAAGTCTCAGGACAGAAGCAGCTGCCTCTGGGATCCCTCACTCTTCCCCCACGTGACCTTGCTTTCACGGTCTCTCTCTTCTCATTTCCTGCAAGGGGCATCCTCTGTTTTCCCATCATCCCCCTGATAACTGGCTCCAGCGATTGGCTAGTCTGAGTTCACAGTCGAGGGAGAGAAAAAACCTGATTGGATGCTCACGGGAGGTGCTGACTCCGGATCCAGTCAGCTATGGCCAAGGGGGTGGGGCCGCCTGGTGCAGGTGGACCCTCCAGTAACCCTTTCCGCAGCAGCAGCGGGCTGTCAGGGAAAAGGACACATCCGGAGACACGAGATTTAGTCTTCAGCATCCAGATGTCAATGTTATATTTGTTTGGTTCACCCAGACTTTTATCTATAGTTGTAAACATTTCCTTCTCACTGTGGCCAAGTATATTATTTTGTAAACGTACTTCAATTTAGTTACCCATTTTAACTGTGCATAAGCATTTGAATAGTTTCTAGTTTCTTCAACGGTTTTAAACCATTTGACTTTTTCCTAATGTAACGTTTGCTAAAGCGTTGGTGAAAAGAGTTTAGGAGAAGCAGTGTACTTTGATTGTCCAACCACCCCATTCCCATGCTTATTCCCCCTGATGACAGAACCCAGAAGCATCCTGGATCGGGTTCAGGCTCAAGGGTGAGCAGGAGATGAGAAGGGAAGTGTGTGGGCCAGGAGGCAGAAATTGTGGATTGTGAACTTGTCTGACTCAGCACAGGGCAAGCTGGGCAAAACTGAGACGTAGTCATCATTCTCTGCACTGCATTACCACCTGGGACCATCTGTTGCTCGGGGTGGCACGTGACCTAAATAAAGAGGTTCACCGGGTGGCCACGTGAGCCAGTTCTAAGCAGTAAGACATGAGCTGAAGTATGATAGATAACTTGGGATGGAGCTATAGACAGGAGGACAGACTGGGGAGGAACGTAAAGATACATGTCAACAATAGTCAGTGTTCTAGTTCTTGGCCTGGATGTTGGGTTCACAGATATTTATTATTTGTTGAAATGAATGAATGAATAAGTAAAATAAAAGAGGGTCATGCATGGATCAGTGTTTTAAAAAAAAAAAAAGACATAAGCTGAAACCTAGCAGCTGGGTTTTCCTGGGAGGCTTTTGTTTTGCTGATAAAAGGGAGAGCATTATGTTTGGTCCTTCCCTCTCTTCTCACCTGGCATGGAGGTGCCCGGAGGTAGACCAGCCACTATGAGGATAAAAGCCACAAATAAAGATTCGATTGCGGGATTTCCCTGGCGGTGCAGTGGTTAAGAATCCGCCTGCCAATGCAGGGGACACGGGTTCGAGCCCTGGTCCGGGAAGATCCCACATGCCACGTAGCAACTAAGCCCGTGAGCCACAACTACTGAGCCTGCGCTCTAGAGCCAGCAAGCCACAACTACTGAGCCCACGTGCCACAGTTACTGAAGCCCGCATGCCTAGAGCCCGTGCTCTGCAACAAGAGAAGCCACTGCAATGAGAAGCCCACACACCGCAACGAAGAATAGCCCCCGCTCACTGCAACTAGAGAAACCCACTCACATCACCAAAGACCCAGTGCAGCCAAAAATAAATAAATAAAATAAATAAACTTATTTAAAAAAAAAAAAAAAAGATTCGATTGCAAGAAGCAAGAGGAAACCTGCATTGTTGGCGACTTACTTAAGTACCTGCTCCAGGCATGGACTTCCAATATCTGGGCTGGAAACAGAGAGAATAAAACCTCAAGTGTCTGGGCTACTGGAGCTGGTTTTCAGTATGCTGATACAGAGGAAATGGTGGGGGAAATAACGTTTCTAGGAACTAAATGCTGAGCTAAGACACTGTGCAAATTTTCCTTGGCAGGTTTGACTTTCCCTTCCTGGATGAGGATGTGTCTTTTCCCATGAGGAGGCTGGCTCCAGAACCAGGATGGGACAGATGTCAGTAAACAGTTTCCAACAAGGGTGGAGAGGATCAGTGTGTTTCCCACACGGTGATGTAAGCGGTGAGAATAGGGCTGTGGTGGTGCAAGAAATAAGCTTCTTGCCCTACTAGACATTAAGACATACTACAAAACAAACTTAATGTATTTTTTAAAGTGAGGTATTAGTGCAAGAACAGACAAATGGATCAGAGACACAGAGCAAGAGCTCAGAAAGAGGCCCATGGGAACTCAATGTAATTTTATATACTCTATATAAAATATGTTAAAGTAGCAACTCAAATTAATGGGGGAAAGAAGGTACACTTAATAAATGGTGTTAAGAAAACTGGCTCATGGGACTTCCCTGGTGGCGCAGTGGTTAAGACTCTGAGCTCCTAAGGCAGGGGTCGGGGTTCGATCCCTGGCCAGGGAACTAGCTCCCACATGCATGCCGCCACTAAGAGTTCACATGCCACAACTAAGGAGCCAGTGAGCCACAACTAAGGAGCCCTTGAGCCACAATGAAGGAGCCCACGTGCCGCAACTAAGGAGCTGGTGAGCTGCAAAAGGAAGAAAGAAGGAAAGAAAGAAAGAGAGAGAGAGAAAGGAAGAAAGAAAAAAAGGAAGGAAGGAAGAAAGAAAGAAAGAAAACTGGCTCACTGTGAGGAGAAAACTAAATGCAGATTCCTATCTGACACCACACATGAAAGTGGACTCTGGAAGTATTAAAAACCAATATGGGAAAGATACACTTATAAGGTTAATAGAAAAAAAAAATCAAGGAAAATATTTTTGAATCTCTGTGACAGGGAACGACTTCTTAAGACTTCAAAATCACAGATCATAGGACAAAACATTGATTAGGTTCATTATGTCAAAACTAAGAATTTAGGTTTAAAGGAAGGTAAGACAGACCATTAATAGGCATTTGTCAGAATGGGAAAAATTATTTGTAATATCAAAAATGGACAAGGGACCAATACCTGTAATAGGCAAGAAGCACCTGTGAAATGATAAGAAAAAAGATGGACACCGTTTGGGGAAAATGGGTAAAGGGTATGAATAGGCAATTTGTAGAAAAGCTATGCATATGAGAGGGTTGTTCAAAACTCATTAGTTACCCGAGAAATGTAAATTGAAACAAGGAGAACTGCTCTACACCCATTAGGGTGGAGAAAATTAGAAGAATGGATAGCGTCAAGTGTTGTTAGGGGTGTACACATATTAGAATGTTCAGGTGCTACTTGGGTAAGGGTGGTGCTTTCAATTCTGAGGAAGGGTCTGGCACTACTTCATCAAATTAAGTATACACACACCCGATGACTCCGCCATCTCTCTCCTGGTTATACATTCCAAAGAAATTCTTACACACCCACAAGTGGACACATACAAGGATATGACTTGCAGTGTTCTTTGCGGTGTCTGGGAGTTGGTAGCCACGGAGTGTCCATACCGAGGGAGGTTGTTGGGTGAATGTGTGGACACCCTCCATGGAGTTCCTGCAGTGGGGCAGATGTATGAACACAAACAGCATGGATGGGTCTTAAAAACACGGTGCTTGTTTGAAAAGCAACTTGGAAGAGAATGAGATGTGTGATCCAGGGCCGATTACATACATTAAAATTACACACACATAAAAACCACACTGTATGTTTTGTAAGACTGAGGGAGGGTGGCAAGAAGGAAGGGGGGGGGGTGGGAAGAAGAAAGGGGGGATGCGAAGGAAGGAAGGAAGGGAAGAAGGAAGGACAAAAGAGGGACTCTGTACAAACCAGTGATGATAATGTTGATAATGGTGCATAGATGATGTTCAACCTCCGACCTAAGGTCTAAAGGGAGTAAAAAATAACCTTGTCAGATTGGCAAGCCACATCTTGCATGAACACTGCCCAGGGGCAGAGCCCCTTCTGCAAGGCTAGGGAAGCTCTGTGTGTGTGTTGTGTGTTTCTACTCACTGTGGCCACCTTCTGATATTATTGTATATCCCTAACTTGTCAAATCAGATGCTTTATCTAACCCGGCATGGCTGATTCTTGCTTGATCACCCCCCCCAACACACACACCAAATGCACAGGATTGGCTCAGGATATCGGAGAGGCCGAGACTAAGGGCGAAAAGTGCCATCGGGTGTGTCTCAGAAAGCCGGTGTGTCCTCCACCCGGTGTCCTCACTCTTGAGGTGCTTGAACTTGGCTAGAAACCGAGGTCAGGGAGTGGCCCCAATTTTGGTGGTGGGAGGATTCCACACACCAGATAAGCATCTAATTGTTGGCTACAGAGAGGCTGGCAGTGGGTTACCTTTTATTAGTAATAATAATGATAATGATGACAGCTACTATTTATTGAGCACCAGACACCTCACTGCATTCATTGCATGCCTTGTCTATCCGGTTCTGACAGCAGCCTCTCAGGAGGGAGGTTCTCAACAAGTCGGGAGGCGCTCAACACGTCAGGAGGCTGAGGGGCAGTGAGGTTGGATGAATTTGGCTCAATTTCTGCAGCTGGTACCTGGCAGAGCCAGGATGTGAATCAAGGGAGTAGGAGTCCTAAGGTGATGCCTGAAACCTCAATGCCCTTGAGCCAACAAAAGCAGAGGGACATAGGGCCAAAGCAAGGGAGAAGTGTGATGATGGCAGGGGGGAGGGAGGAAACTGGACGGGGGGCGGGGCAGAGAAAGAGAGGAGGAGGGAGAGACTGAGAGCTTTAAAGAAAGAGAGGCTAGAAGAGATTTAAAGACAGATATACACAGGTTAAAGAGGAGAGAGAGAGAGAAGCCAGCCCTTTGGGGAACCTTAAATAGAGACTAAAACAGAACTACAGAGAAAAGTCCTGAAGAAGGACTTAGGGAGATGGAGAGACGGTCTCAGCAAGATAGAGACAGATAGATAGATAGATAGATAGATAGATAGATAGGTAGGTAGATAGATGGTGGATAGATAGACAATAGATTGACAGACAGATGATGGTTAGTTAGAGGAAAGAGATAGAGACACACACAAAGAGACAGAGACAGAAAGAAAGGCAGGAAGTATTCCTACAGTGAGAGTTTTAAGGGGGGGGGCAATCCTGGACCCCGGATTTCCTTTGCTGACCCTGATCTAGCTCGCCCTGCACTTCCAGATGCCTAAGTGCCCCCCGAACCCTGTGGCCTTGCCACCAGACCTCCAGAGCCCCCACCTCTTTTCCCCCAGGCCCTGGGCTGAGTACCCCGTGGGTAGTGTCCGTCCCGTAGGAAAGAGGTGACGGATGTTGCAGATCTGCATCTGCTTCCTGTTCTGTACCCGTGGGACTATCTCATAGGGCTACCATGAGCGTTAAAGGAGAGAATGCACATAAAGACAAGTGCAAAGAGCCTGGCACAGAAGGAGCATGTAAAAACAGTCGTTTCTGTAATGATTATGAACATTATTACTGTTGTCTTGGAGTTCCCTAAGCTGCCCGCACAATTGCGAGAAGACAGTCATTGATACTTAAGCCCACGCCTACCAGCATCCCCTGGGTGCTTTCTAAGAGTAAAATTTTTTTTATAACATCTTTATTGGAGTATAATTGCTCTCCAATGGTGTGTTAGTTTCTGCTTTATAACAAAGTGAATCTGCTATACATATACACATATCCCCATATTTCCACTTTCTTGCGTCTCCCTCCCACCCTCCCTATCCCACCCCTCTAGGTGGACACAAAGCACCGAGCTGATCTCCCTGTGCTATGCGGCTGCTTCCCACTAGCTATCGGTTTTACATTTGGTAGTGTATATATGTCCATGCCACTCTCTCACTTTGTCCCAGCTTACCCTTCCCCCTCCCCGTGTCCTCAAGTCCATCCTGGCCCCTCCTCAGACCAACTGAATCAGGAGTTGCAAGTTAGCACCACCTTGAGGCCCATTGAAGAACTGACTCGGGAAAGCCGTGAACGTGGCAGGACATTTGGAGTCCCACCACCCTGGGTGCCAGTTCCTGGGCTAACTTTGAGCAATTTACTCGACCTGTCTGAGCCGTGGATGGATCAAACTTCTTACGTGTAACACCGAGATGACAATTCCACCTTTTGCACAGTGCCTGCCCCAGAGTTGGTGCAGAAAAAATTGTTCTACCACTTTGAGGATGCATCCCTGTTTCCAAGACAGAGCCTAGACGTAATTTAGGAGGCAGGCCACTGAATCCATAGTATTAGGGTTAAATTGTGTCCCCCCCAAAAGATATGTCGAGGTCCTAATCCCCAGTACCTCAGAATGTGACCATATTTGGAAATAGGGTCATTGCAGCTGTAATTAGTAAAGATGAGTTCAAACCGATGTAGGGTGGACCCTAATCCAATATAACTGTGTCTTTATAAGAAGAGAGAAGATGATGTAAAGACAGACACACAGAGGAGAATGCCATGTGAAGACGGAGGCAGATGTTGGAGTGATGCAGCTGCAAGCCGGGGAACGCCAAAGATTGCCGGCCACCAGCAGAAGCTGGGAGAGGCAAGGAAAGATTCTACCCAGAATCTCAGAGGGAGCACAGCCTTGCAGACACCTTGACTTCGGACTTCTAGCCCTTCAGAACTGATTTCTGTTGTTTTAAGCCACCCAGTTTTTGGAACTTTATTACAGCAGCCCTGGAAAATGAATACACACGGGAAGGTTGATCGTCTATGGAAGTTAGATAAGGGCATTAGAAAATATATCAAGATCCCTTTTCCTGAGAGGAAGAAATCAGCGGTAGGTCTACTTTACAACAGAAGATACACAAATGGCCAATAAGAACATGAAAAGATCTCGACATCTTTAATCATGAGAGAAATGCAACTTAAAACCACCATCAGACAGATGTTCATAGCAGCTTTATTTGTAGCGGTCCCAGACTGGAAGCAGCCCAGGTGTCCAGCAACAGGAGAAAGGATAAACAAACTGTGGATATGCCTCAGTAATTAAAGAGAACAAATTACTGCTACCTAAGTGAATCTCAGGGTGAAAAAAGCCTCACACATACGGTACATACCTATATCTCCATTTATATGAAGAAAAAGCAAAACTAACCTATGGTAGAAAGAAATCAGAATGCTGCTTGCCTCTTGGGTGGAGGTGGGGACTGACTGGGAACTGGCATGAGGTGATGATAAATGTTCTACATACTGATAGGGGTTTGAGTCACACAGGTGTGTGCATTTGTCAACGCTCCCTGAAAAGTACAGCTTAAGTTTTGTGCATTTCATTGTATGTGAATTTTCCCTTAGAAAAGAAACATAAACAGAGTTTAACTTATAGTAAATGACATACATATATATTTGAGGGTTTAGGATGAAGTGTACAGATGTCTGTGACTTACCATGAAACGCATCAATAACAAGACAGGTGGATGGATGGACGGATGGATGGATGGGTGGAAGGTCAACAGACGTGATAAAGCAAGTATGGTGAATTGTGAATGGTGGAATCTAGGTAGCAGGTAAATGGGCATTTGCTGTGAATTTCTTTTAACTTTGCTGTATGTTTGAGAATGTTCATAATAAAAACGTTGGGGGGAAAGTAGGACCTGTGTCAGTTGCAGTAGCTGTGTTCTTCCCCATCTTTAGTGCCACCACCTTAGCCAAAGTTGCTAACCACTCTTTCCTAAACATTCATTCATTCAACAAATCCTTACTGAGCACCTATGATGTACCAGGCACTGTTCTATGTTCCCAGACCATAGCATTGAACAAGTCAGAGAAAGTCTGTTTGATGTAGCTTTTTTTTTTTTTTTCCCCTAGAGGAGGAGAGAGACAACAAACATGTATAAATATGTGCTATTTCAGTGAGGACATTAAATGCTATGAAGGTGAATAAAGCAGTGTAAGAAGACAGAGAGTACTTGGGAGGGGGGTTTATTTTCCATCAGCTGCACAAGAGAGGTAACTCAGATCACAGCCCAGAAACAGTGAGGGAGGGAGTCACGGAAAGGATACAGAAGGCTCCAGAATGCGTGGCTGACGCAGACACAGACGCACTGGACTGTTGTAAACTCCTCTCTGCTTCCCTGCACTGGTCTCTGCGTTCGCTTTTGCCCTGTTCTGCCCTTCATCACAGCAAACAGAGGAGGGTGAGCGCTGCTTTGCAGGGAAGGAGGTGCTTTTCTTCCTGCAGATCAGCAGCGTGGATTGTTAGGCTGAGTAGAGCTTGCCGTGGAGTTCGGTGATGGGGATGGACCCGCTGGATGATAATGTGGGTTATGGTTAATTTGACCAAGAGAGGCAGGTCACTCTCCGGAACGGCTGCACCCCCCTCAGCCCACCAGCAAAACCTGAGGATTCCTGCAGTTCACGTTGCTGCTGCTGCTTAACATTACTCAGCTTTCCATGGCAATCGAACAGGTGTAAAATAATACCCTGCCATATTCAACCTGCGTTTCTCAAATCGTTAATGATTTTGAGCCCTTCTCCACCTGCTTGCTAGCTAAAGATGTAGCTTTTAACTTTCAGAAGACATGAAATATTCTAAAATGATCACTCGAACAGCTGTAGTTACCCAGAACAAACGTGTGAACAGAGTTTGCATAACCATCATCTTCACTAAGGGTTCACATTTTATAGGTGATAATAAAGAACCTGCAGAGGTTCAAGCAGAGAAACTATCCAGGAGTTAAGTCACTGGAGATGAATACACTTGGCTTAACCGGGGACTTTGTCCCACTGGGCAAAATTAGTGTTGTTTTGCTGCTGCTGTTTTTCTTCAAACCTTTATAACTGATTGGAATATATTTTTTTAACTGTCTGCCTTATCTTTTCCACAAAGGAGGACGCCCACATCAGGGCTGTGTATTCTCAGAGGCACTTGTGTCATCTTTTTCTTCCTAAATGTTCTCATTAGGTCCCATGATACCATGTGGCCTGAGGTTTTCTTTCATCGCAATTTAGGCTGAAGCTTGAAGTGCACTTGAAGCTTACAGTGTTCTATTTCCTTAGGGGCGAAAGGAAATGAACATTCAGCCCAGGTGTAATCCTGGAGACCTCTGGAAATAGGACAGAAGGAAGAGGTGGGTTGATTCTACTCTTGAATTAAAAGCTGATCTTGGTTCTGAAAGCTGTGGGTCTTTGTGTGTGTGAGTGTGAAAGAGAGCATGGGTGTGTATGGATGTGTGGGAGTGATTTTGTGTGCATGAGAGTGAGTGTGTCAGCATTAATGTGTGAGTGAGCATGAGAGAGTATGTGTGAATGTGTGTATGTGTATAAGTGTTTATTTCACTTCACATAATGTCCTCAAGCTTCATCCATGTTGTAGTATGTCGGACTATCCTTCCTTTTTAAAGCTGAATAATATTCCATTTTATGGATATACCACATTTTGTTCATCCATTCATCCATCCATTTTGGTTCTTTTTTTCCCTTCTGACTTTATTGAGATATAATTGACATACACAAGTCCCCTACATAGGAACATTCAAGTTACGAGCTTTCAAAGATGTGAACATGTGTTCACATGTCCAATCACATAAGTTAGTTCATGGGTCTGGCGTACACTGTCACGTGCGTGCATCCTCTACAAGTGGTTGTGCTTTTGTGCACTTTACTGTACACTATTGTATAGAGTACAGTACAGTAGCTTTATTTCAAGCCCAGGATGTCTGGAAGCAAGTGTAAAAGCAGCAGTGAAGTAGCGGGTACTACTGTACTTTTCAAGGTACTGTACTGTAAGATTAAAAATGTTTTCTTTATTTTTTGTGTTTGTTTTTTATGTTTTATTTATGTGAAAAGTATTATAAACCTATTACAGTACGGTACTGCACAGCTGACTGTGTTAGTTGGGTACCTAGGCTAACTTTGTTGGACTTAAATGAACAAATTGGACTTACGAACACGCTCTAGGAATGGAACACGTTCGTAGGTAGGGGACTTACCGCACAGCACTGTATAAGTTTAAGGTGTACAGCGTAATGATGTGACTTACATATATCATGAAATGAGGACGACAATAAGTAGTGAATATTCATCATCTCACGTAGACACCAAAGAACAGAAAAAGAAAACATTTTTTTCCTTGTGATGAGAACCCTTGGGATTTACTCTCTTAACTGTCATATATGACAGCAGTGCTAATTGGACTAATCATGTTGCATATTACACTCCTAGCACTTATTTATCTTATAACTGGAAGTTTGTACCTTTCGACTGCCTTCATCCAATTTCCCCTCCCCCACCGCCCCCACCCTCGCCTCTGGTAACGACAAAACTGATCTCTTTTTCTTTCTAAGATTTATTTATTTATTTATTTATTATTGTTATTATTTTTTGGCAGTGCTGGGTCTTGGTTGCTGCACGCGGGCTTTCTCTATCTGCTGAGAGCAGGGGCTACTCTTCGTTGTGGTGCGCGGGCTTCTCATTGCGGTGGCTTCTCTTGTCGTGGAGCTCGGGCTCTAGGCGTGCAGGCTTCAGTAGTTGTGGCACGCAGGCTCAGTAGTTGTGGCGCACGGGCTTAGTTGCTCCACGGCATGTGGGATCTTCCCGGACCAGGGCTCGAGCCCGTGTCCGCTGCATTGGCAGGCAGATTCTTAACCACTGTGCCACCAGGGAAGTCCTTAAGGTTTATTTCTATTTATTTATTTATATTTATTTTCACTGTGCCAGGTCTTAGTTGCAGCTGATCTCTTTTTCTATGAGTTCTTCTTTTGTTTGCTTGTTTTTGAAGTATAATTGACCTACAACACTGTGTTAGGTCCTGGTGTACAACGTAGTGATTTGATATTTCTACATCGGAAGTGTACAGTTATCAGTGTCCTAGATATCCCTATGTGCCTTTTCCACTCAATCTTATTTGCTCTATTTTCAATGTTCTTTTTCTAGCCAGGTCTAATCACCACAAAATGAGTAACAAGGTCCCTTGGGTGTGGGTTGGGGGGAGATGTCTCCCACCGGAAGCCTTCCCAGCAGAGAGCTTTATAGTCATAGATGTAATTATGGATCATGTGTAATGTTCATACCCATTGTTTTATAACTTATGTCATTATCTAAACAGTGTTTCACAAACCTTGAAACTAACTAGGCATTACAGGTTCTTTGATGCTTAGAACAGGAAAAAGAATTCACCAAATGTTTTGAACACCAGGAGACACCTTACTTCTCAAGAAGCCCAGCCTGGTGGCTAAAGGCAAGAGAAAAATAAGAACACCTCTTTGCATTTGCTTGTTCATGTGCAGCAAAACCCTTGAAGATGACCCAAGAAATATATTCTAGTTGTCATGCTCAGAAGACGGGGTTGGACAGGACAGAAGGGGGACAAGGTCATGATGGAGATTTATCACTCTGTACATTTTTTATAAACATACTTTGTTTTTGTACCACGTGGAAATAATATGTACTCAAAAAATAAAGTAGAAATGATGTTACACACACATACACATACAGAGATTCTCATGCAATTCTTGCTGGGTTCAAACCCAGCTATTTCTTCCTGTGTAGCCTTGGAAAATGACTTTAATCTCTCTTTGCCTTGGTTTCCCCCTGCTTATAGTAGAGATAGCAATAGTAGCAACTTCTCAAGGTTAATGGGAATATTAGCAAGTTAATCTGTGTAAAGCCGTTAAAACAATTTTACAGAGCATGCACTCAGCATATGTTAGCCATTAGTGTTAACATTCTCTCCACGAGTAAGTAAAAACAAAAAAGGGCTTTCTTTTCACCTCCCCCCGCCACCCTAACAAATATAGCCAGCGAGGATTTTACTGAGAAAAACTGATTTCCTTTTATAATGGGGAAAGTCACATTTCTGAATCTATCTCTGCTTTTTTAAAAGACAGGCTCATAATTTTATTCCCTGAGATTAAGGACAATAGCACAATTGAAACGCTGACCATAACGACTCAATGCATGTGAGTGAGCTATTATCATCGTTATTATCAGCATGATCATTTGGGGGGGTAGCTGGTTGCACAGAGGAGATGGTTCTGGAAGACACCCCCAAGGTCACCATGATCCAAGAATACACAGAGATGGGAATTCCCTGGCGGCCCAGTGGTTAGGACTCGGCACTTTCACTGCCATGGGTCCAGGTTCAATCCCTGGTCAGGGAACTAAGATCCCACAAGATGCAGGGCATGGCCAAAAAACAAAACAAAACAAAACAAAAAGAATAAACAGAGATTATGGTGACCTCTCGGACTTAGTAAATCATTACATTAGTGGCAATAATTGGAGATAACAGTGGCTGAGGTCTGAGGCTGGAAACACTGGGCCCCTCGCCCAAGGTCTCACTGGAACGGGTCTGACTCCAGAGGTCCCATTCTCAGCCCTTCCTTTTAGTACCTGAGAGATCCAAGGTCAGGATCAAGACCTGAGCTCACCAGGTGCAAGGCTCAGAGCTCACCTAGTGCAAAGCTCAGGTGGCGACCCCGGCTCCTGTCACCAGCCCGGGTTGCACCTGCCTCCTCTGTTCCCACATCTGGGTCCAGAGCTGGGTGCTGAGGCCTCCAGGGTGTCTGACCCAAGAGGACCTGGGGCCCCTCCTTTGTCCCTCACCCTTCACCTCTAACTCTCTCCCTGTGTGTTTCTCTGGATCCACAAGGGGGCAGTGTTGCACAGTAGTTAGGCGCACAGAGGCAGCGTTGGAGTTGGGAGAGGTGGTGTGCAAATCCCATCTCTAACGATTACCAGCTTGGTCAATCGTAAATGACTCTTAGCTTCTGTGTGCCTCAGTTTTTCATCTGTAAAGTCGGGGTGATAATACTTCCTATTTCATAGGATGTTGAGGCAATTGAGTTAACATTTCTGGAGAACCTAGAATAGTATCTGGAACAAAATAAGTGCTCTATATGTAGTCTACAAGTAAGTCTATATGTAAGTACTCTTCATGACAGTGATGATGGTGTATGAATAGTATTGTTATTTGTGACTTGCTTTTTCTCTGATCTGTTTGTGTCCACATCTTTCCGCATCCATGTCTCCGCTTTTCTTCTTCTTTGGGGTCACAAAGTCTTCTGCTTCCTGGGGCCAGGCAGGTAATGAGGGAAATCAACTAGCTGTGGGCCTAGGAAAACCACAGGATGCCCCCAGGGTTGTGGCCACTCAGAGCCAGCTGAGGATGGATTATGGCCATGTGAGAATGCAGGTGCATTGCTGACTGATGTCATGGCCTTTTCAAGAGATGCTTAAGATCTCCTGATCTTTCAGTGCTGGTGGCCATTTTTAAAAAATGAGCCAAAGAATGTGGGCAGCCTCTAGAAGCTGAAAAGGCAAGGGAATGGACTCTTCCCAAGAGCCTCCAGAAGGAATCAGCCCAGTGAGACTGACTTTGGACTTTGACCTCCAGAGCTGTAGTAGAATAAATCTGTGTTGTTTTAAACCAATAAATTTGTGGTAATTTCTTACAGCAGCAATAGGAAGTGAATGCAGATTTATATACTGATAATAAGCTTTTCACTGATAATCAAAGCATATATACTGATAATCAGGATACATATCAGGTTATATATCATATATATGTAATAAATATATAAGGGTATATATAATCAGAGTATGTATACTGATAATAAGGATGAAGTAATGGAGCTGAAACCGCCCAACCCAGATTGGGACTTGAACCCACTACCTTTTAATTAAAATCACACACCTGGTCTCAGGACCTAGAGAAGTTCAGGATCTTTATGTCTCAGTACAGAAAGAATTTAGTGAGAGACAAAGTGATAGGTAAGAAGTAAATTTATTTAGAGAGATACACATTCCACAGACAGAATGTGGTCCTTCTCAAACGGCAAGAGCAGCCCTGGGAGACACACACTCCGCAGACAGAGTGTGGGCCATCTCAGAAGGCAAGAGACCCCAAAATATGGGGTGGTTAGTTTTTATGGGCTGGGTAATTTCATGGGCTATAGAGTGGGAGGATTATTCCAACTATTTTGGAGAAGGGGCAGAGATTTCCAGGAATTGGGCCATCGCCCACTTTTTGGCCTGTTATGGTCAGCCTCAGACCTGTCATGGCACCTGTGGGTGTGTCATTTAGCATTTGCTAATGTATTACAAGGAGCATAATATAATGAGGCTCAAGGTCCACTGGAAGTTGAATCTTCTGCCATCTTGGACCTAGTTGGTTCTAACCAAGGGCTGTGTCATTCTTTTAAAGGTTGTGCCCTGCCACTGTAGATGGGAGGATGGGGAGGTGGGGACTGAGGGTGGGGGCTAGGAGGAGTCAGGGAAGGCTCATCTGAGGAGGGAATATTTAAGAAAAAGCCTGAGTAAGGACTGAGACATGTAGCTATCTGGGCATAGAGCATTCTGGGTAGAAACAGCAGCAAGTGCAAAGGTCCTGAGGTGGGAACGTGCATCACATATCTAAGAAACATCAAGGAGGCAGGTGTGACTGGAGTAATCACTGGGGAGAGGGTGGGAGATGAGGTCAAAGCAGGAACAAAGGGAGACAGATTGTGTGTGGGCCTTTGGGTCATGGTGAGGATTCTAATTTCTACTCTGAAGGTGATCAGAAGTCTTTCAGATCAGGTTTACATGTTAAATAGGTCTCTCCTACAGCTGAAGGCTATTTGCTGATCAGCCCAGACAAAAGATCTGCTATTTCTAGAGCTCTTTTTCAAGATCAGTGACACTCCTGGGTGCCAAGAGAAGCAGGGGGAAAAAAAGTACCCTCCCTGGTCCCCTGCCACACCAGTTTACAAAGTGCTTCTGGCAGTTTCCACTTAAGACCACTTAAGCTTTTTTGTTTTGCTAATCTTTGATTCCTATTTCCTCCACGTTAGCACTGCCCAATCAAAATATAGCAGGAGCTGCATACGTATTTTAAATTTTTCTGGTAGCCACTGTTGGCCTGAAACAAATCGACTGCCAGATATTTTTCCAACAAAGATATGTTTACTCAGGATCAGCAGAGAATTGCAACTTGGAGTCGGCCACCATGGAGAGCCATGTGCAAGTCCCCCCACGGCAAGGGAAGGAGCACGCTTTTATAGAGGGGAAAAGGAAGTTAGGGGCTAGAGTAAACAAAGGGTCTCTGACTTTTCATTGGCTGAGTCCTTGCCAGGAAAGAAGAGCAGTCTTTCTTCTTCCTGTTGGGCTCTACTATCATCACAGGGGGTGAGAGCTCCCCCTTCTGGTCTCCCGACGTTATTTAATGGGGATTTCTGTTTATTAATTTTTTACACCACATTAAAAAAAGGAAAAAGAAACAAGTAAAATGTTAATTTTAGTAATATATTTTATTTTAACCCAATATATTCAAATTATGATCATTCTGACATGTAATCAATACAAAATTATTAATAAGATAGTTTACTGTTTTGGGGACTTCCCTGGTGGTCCAGTGGGTAAGGTTCCACGCTCCCAATGCAGGGGGCCCAGGTTTGATCCCTGGTCAGGGAACTAGATCCCGCTTGCATGCTACAACTAAGAAGCCTGCATGCCGCAACTAAAGATCCTGCATGCAGCAACTAAGACCCGGCGCAGCCAAAATAACTAAATAAAAAAAAAATTTTTTTTTTAAAAAGATAGTTTACTTTTTTTAATACCAAGCCTTAAAAAACTGGTGACTATTTCACACCTCCAGCAGCATCTCCATTAGAATGCTAAATTTTCATCAGGAATTCTTGACCTTTATTTTAGAGCCTATAAAACTCAGAGTTGAAAAGGTAGATTCAGGTACCCAGATGGTTGCAAGGAACTTAAAACTTTCCCAATAACTGAATCAAGAGTCGGTATTTACATTTAACTTAGATGAAATTAAATAGTAAAAGCCAGTTCTTCAACCACGCTGGCCACGTTTTAAGTGCTCAATAGCCACCCATGGTTTCTGCTGTTTGGACAGTGAAGATTTAAGTGGATTTTAATCTGCTCCAAATCCACTGGTCCTCTCCCCACCCCACCCCCACCCCCTCCAGTCTGACAGGAAACTGTCTGCCACTTAGAGGGTCCCATCTTCTTCTGCAGGGTGATGACATAACTCAGCTTGGTGCTAAAAAAAAAAAGAGGGAATGTCCAGGGCTTTGGTCCATGGGGTCTACTACCCTAACTTCTGCTCCTTTGATATTTGCTGAGGCTCCCCCCAGCCCCAAACCCTGTTAAGTGGCTAGGAGATGTCCCCATAGTGGTCCCCACAGCCCACAGCCATTTTCCCAGCTCGCAAGTGGTCAGACTGTGTTCCCTGTAGTTCTCCAGGCTGGAGTAAGCTCCAACTCTCTCTCTCCAGTAAAAACCCCTCCCCAAGTCCTTCTCTCCATTGTCACTGCTTCTGGGCGGACCCCCTGGTGCTGGCCTCTCTATCCCCTGGGAGAGGAGAAGGAAGGGGACATGCCTTCAGTAGGCAGTTTTCCTACTGAATCCCCATTGCCCTTAATAAGGAAAGAAAACGCTTCTCTTCGGGTAATATAATCTATCCCAAAGTAGCTTTAGTTATTGAGTGATATAGGGGCAGCTACTACCCCCAGCCTCAAGTTTGTTCAAACCCAGCCTGAAGGCATTTCCTGAGTTTACCAGGTAGAACTCAGGGGTCAGTTCCCTAAGGGCTGGGTCAGACACCCCTGGAAACATGGTCAGGGCCACCTTGGGCCTTAGGGCAGATGACATTCCTAAGCGGGCTGCCACCCTCCACCGTGCGCAGCAACAAGGACCCAATGCAGCCAAATAATTTAAAAACTTTAAAAATAAATAAAAAATAAAAAATGACTTCCAGAATGCTTACATAATCTCTCTGTGTGTCATTTTGTCTTTGCCTCTGTCTGTGCCCATCTCTCTGTCCTCTATTCTGTGTCTCTATCTCCCTGTCTCCCTCTGTGTCCCAGTCTGTCTGTGTCTGCCTCAGTTTGGGTCTCTGTCCCTTGGTCTCTGTCTCTCTCTGTCTTTGTCTTCTTCCTGTCAACCTCTGTGTCTCTGTTCTTTGTCTCTGTGTCTCTGTCTCTCTTTGTCTCTTGTCTCTCTGTGTCTCTCCTTGTCTCTTATCTCTCTCTGTCTTCGTCTCTTTGCCCTGTTCTCTCTCTGTGTCTCTCTTTGCCTCTTATCTCTCTGTCTTCATCTCTTTTCCCTCTTCTCTCTCTGTGTCTCTATCTATATCCTTCTGTGGTTTTATTTCTGTCTCTGGTCCCAATCTCTTTGCCCATCTCTGTAACTCTTGGTCTCTGCCTCTCTCCATCCCCCACCCCAGCCTGGGTTCTCACCCTCAAATCCCCACTCCTGGGGTCATTCCTACCTGCCAGGCTGGAAGCATCTCCATGGCGTGACACACACACACACTCTGTCTTGGATTCATCCCCAAATAACTGGGACACGTCTGCCTAACCTCGAGCAGCATAAGACATAGGTGAGGCCACAGAACAGGGTGGAGGAATGCCATGTCCACTCCCTTCTCCCTCATTCCAGCCGCCCCAGCCCTGTCCCTCACTCTGGCCCCAACCTGCCTCCTCCCAGTGTCCAGACCTAAGTCACGTCTGGGCGGCTGTGAGGCCTGAGCCCACTCTACACCCCACCCCTACCCCTCCTCCTGGCCTCCTCCATCTTCATGGTCAGAGCTGCAGGTCCCAGGAGCAGGGCAAGGTCAAGGGTCTCTGTGCCCCCAGGTGACTGAATGCAGGCAGATAGATGGAGACCGAGCCAGAGAACCAGACAGACACTAAGAAAGGGCTAGAGACAGAGAAATCAGAGAGAAACAGGGCCAGAGAGAGACACAGACATTCATCCCTCAGCAGCACCGTCATCTGTCCCCACAGCCCCTCATGAGCGCCGTCCACACCTGCTCCTTAGGTGATCTCATCCAACCCCATGGCTCTAGACACAACGTCTCCTAGGACGACTCCCCACCGTTTCTCACCAGCCCTGACCTCCGTCTGCCCCGTGGTGCTCGCACATTCAGCCACTTGCCTCCTGATGGGCGCCTCCAGCTCAGCCCTTCCCCCCACACCTCTTCGCTCCTCCGCACAAATGGCGCCACAAGTGGAGCCGCCAACAGACCCAGCCTCCGAGACACCATCCTTACCTCCTTTTCCCTCCCTCCCCACCTTCCACCCACCGGCTGGTACTTGACTTCCCCGGCCCTCCCCCACATGAGCCCTGGGCGTATGTGTTTCTCTTCTCCTCAGACCACAGCATCCCCCACCCAGGCTGTTGCCACCTCCCACCTCCGCCCTGGTCTCTCTGCTTCCATCTCACCCTCTACAATCATTCTCCACGCGGGATGTTTTTGAAACATAAATAAGATCGTGCCCCTCCTACCTCGTGCTTAAAATCCATTGCACTGAAAACCCAAACTCATTCCCCTGGCATGCAAATCCCTGCACAGGCTGCCCCGTTCCTCGCCTTACTCTATCTCGTACACACCAACTTCTCTCCCTCTCCCTCTCTCTCTCTCTCTCTCTCTCTCTCTCCCTCTCTCTCCCCCCTCTTCCCCAGGCTTCCGGGATCTTATTTCCCTCGACCAGGGATTGAACCGGGTCCACCTCAGTGAAAGCGCCACGTCCTAACCACTGGACCTCCAGGGAGTTCCTCCAACTTCTCTCTTTTTCCTGCAAAGCTCACTGCCTCTCAGCCTCAAAGTCGACTGCTCTGAGACTCCCCGACCACGCCCTCATCTGCAGTCACCCCACCCAATCCCGGTCACTCTCTAGTATCACCCGCGTTCTCTGCACACACATTACTACCAGATATTTGCTTGTCCCTGTAGTGTTTCTGTTCGTCATTCTCCCCCGCTGGGACGTGAGCCCCAGCAGCACCGGAATTTGCTTGTCCCTTCCCGAATCTCAAGTGCGGACAGCAGAGCGTGACAGGAGCTCTTTGTTGAGCCAACACTTCACCCTGCGCCCACTGCCTGGGCGCCTAGGACACTCCCGGCACCTTGTCCGGGCGTTTTCCCTGCATTATCTCTTTGGATGCATTTTGGGAGAGAGGGAAAATGGTTACCCCGATTTTACAGATGGGAAAACGGAGGCTCACAGGGGTGCAGTCACCGGCCCAAGGTTCCAAAGGTACAACGTGATGCTGGGATTTGAATCCGGGGAGTTTTGCTGGGGAAGCACAGTCGGGAGAGAGGAAGGGAGGGAGGATGAGAGAGATTTAATGAGAGAGAGAATAAGAGAAAAAGAAAATGAGAGATAGAATGTGTGTGTGTGTGAGAGAGAGAGAGAGAAGAAACCTGACAGAGAACCAAGAAAGAAGGGGGGAGTGAGGCCAGGGTCTCCCAGCCCCTCTGGCTCCCTGACCGCAGCCGGGCACAAGGCAGCCTGAGAGCGCTGAGCTGGAAGCTGGGAGCACCTGACCCCAGGAATGTGTCCCTGGGGACCAGGCCGGCCCAGCTGGGGATGCTTATAAGCCCCACTGGGGCCCCTGTCGGACGTAGCAGGCAGGAGCTCAGCCCAAAGCAGGATTTGGGAGCCCAGAGACAGCCAGGTGAGTGGCCCCCAGGTCCCCACTCACCGCCCCCTAAGAGCATGCAGTCTTTGTGACCCACTGTCTCTACAGCTCCGTGTCCCTGTGATACCCAGCACCCGGACCTTGTGTCTCCAGGTCTCTTCTCCAAACAGGTCTCTAGTTAGGAGTGTCTCTCCAGTTCTCCCTCTGTCTCCCCCGGTCTCTCTATTTCCCTGAATCTCTCTCTCCCTGACTCTGCCTCTCAGTCTGTCTCTGATGATCTCGCTTACGTGCTCCTTCTTCCCTCCATCCTTGAGACTCCAGTCTCCTCCATCCGCCTACCTCGCCCAGTTTATAGATGGAGAGACACCTTCTCCATCCCTTCCTCTCCACCTAGTTCTCTCTCTCTCTCTCTTTCCACTTCACTCTCCCTCTCTCTTTTTCTCTCTCAGCCTCTAATTCTCTCTAGGCTGTGGGTCTCTGGGCCATGATCTCAGACCCTATGGCCTGTGTGTGTCGGGGGAGGGGTGGTATAGGTCCTTGTTTGCCCAATAATATCCCGGGAGGGCAGAAATGGAGAAAGAAAGAGACAGATGCAGGGCCCCCAGACTCACCTGAGGCTGACCCTCATGCAGGTGCTGAAGGATGACCATGGCAGGAAACCCCTGGGGCTGGTTCCTGGGGCACCTCCTCTTCAGTGCCACAGGTATCTGTGTGTGTGTGTGTGTGTGGTCTTTGCCTCTGTCTGTGCCTGAGGCACAGCGTTTGTTACAGCGCAGGCATGACTCAGTGTCCTCCTGGATGTGCCTGAAGCTGCGTGGGTGACAGTACCGTGTGACCGTTGCTCTCCAGATGCACACTTGCGATTCCTTGTATCACAGGGAGTTTGCATGTGTGCCGCCTGTGTACTCGGTGTGTGTGGCTCTGCATGCCTCTGTGTGTGACATAGTATGACAGGGTGCGTGGTCATGCCCGTGAGAGTCGGTGCGTGATTGGGTGAACAACTCTGACAGTCTGTGCCTCTGAATATCCTGCAGAGTGGCAATGCTGTGAGGACCTGGGGAGCCTGGGGTGCCGCTAAAAGGGAGATGGTGTTTCTGGGGGAGTCACCCATCGCTGGCAGTCTGTGCCTGCTTCCTGGGTCTCCGATCCTTGGGCCCCCAGCCAGCCACATCATGGGACGGTGTGATAGGGTTTCTGTGTGAGCCGGCTTTTTGCTGCTATGGGGGAGGCTGAGCCAGGGAAGGAGAGACTCTGAGGGCCATAGAGTGTGGCACTGCCTCGAGTATCTGGCTGTGTCGCCCTTGCCTCTGCCACCTTGTGTGAGGGGGTCTACGTGTGCTGGGAGGGTGGTAGCCCCAGTAGTGCACGAGCCTGTCGTGGCGCTTGTGTGTGTGTGTGTGTGTGTGTGTGTGTGTGAGAGAGAGAGAGAGAGCGAGAGAGGTGACATGTGGGTCCCAGAGATCGATGTGACACACAGCTGAAAATCTCCTCTTGACAAGTGACCCTACCTCCTATACCCTGATCTCCGCCTCTTGAATCCTAACCCACCCCAAGGAATTGACTCCATCCCTGCGGTTCTGACCACACCGCCTGCACTGTGACCCCGCCCCCAAGTGGCCTAGTCCTGCCTCCTGAGTCTGTCCCCCAGCCCTGACCACGCCCCCCTGGACCGAGGTTCCCCCCACCCCCTACCACCAAGCTCTCACAAGCCCTGGTTCCACCCTGAGCCCATCCCCCTGACCTCGGAAGCCCTGATCGAGCCCCTGCACCGTGGCCACGCCCCTGCACTGTGGCCACGCCCCCCAAAAGCCGTGACCACGCCCCCAGGAGTAAGTGTCCAGCCTTCTGGGCCTTTTCCCCAGGCCTGACCACGCCCCTGCACCGAGCCCCGCCCCCAGCCCTGACTCCGCCCTCAGGATCCCTCGCCTGGGGTGGCGGCAGCCACATCATAAACGGCGAGGACTGCCACCCGCACTCGCAGCCTTGGCAGGCGGCACTGTTGTTGGAAAAGGAATTTTTCTGCGGGGGCGTCCTGGTGCCTCCTCAATGGTGCTGTCAGCCGCGCACTGTTTCCAGAAGTGAGTGCAGGGCGGGGCGGGGACGGGGGCGGGGCCTGGGTCCTAGGGAGGACCCGGATGTATGGTGAGCTGCGGGGAAGCGCTTAATAGGTTCAATCTCTGGGCACTAAAAGTGAAAACCGGCGTGAAGGAAGGCTCTGCGAGGGAGGCGGGAGCTATGTGTTGCTTTGGAAGGACTCAAGAGTCCTGGGTTGAAATCCCAGCTCAACTGCTGACTTACTAGGGACTTAAGGCAAGTTCTTGTCCCTGGATTATTGATCGTGCCTTAGGTTGGGTAGCTCTTAGCGCGGCGCTTAGCAAGGAAGATGGGGCCAGGGTAAGGGGCTGGAGGTGGGGTTGTGCTTGAAGGCGAGAATGGAGATAACGGTGTAGGAGCCACAAAGCTATTCCGTCCCCACCCCACCCCGACCCTGCGGCCCTCAGTTCCTGTACCATCGGGCTGGGCCTGCACAGTCTCGAGGACGACCAAGAGCCAGGCGGTCGGATGATGGCGGCTCACCTCTCCATCCAGCACCCCGAGTACAACAGACCATCTCTTGCCAACGACCTCATGCTCATCAAGTTGGAAGAACTGGTGCCCCAGTCTGACACCATCAGCACGTCAGCGTCGCCTCACAGTGCCCGACCGCTGGGGATTCTTGCCTCGTTTCCGGCTGGGGTCGGCTAGCCAATGGTGAGCTCGGGAGTGTGGGTGTGTCCGGCCTCTCTGAGGGGGTTCTCTGCCCAGCCGGAGAGGCTGATCCGATGCTCTGCGTCTCAGGCCGACTGCCCAAAGTGCTCCAGTGCGTGAATATCTCAGTGGTGTCGGAGGAGATCTGCAGTGAACTCTACGCCCCCGTGTACCACCCCAGCATGTTCTGCGCTGGCGGAGCCCAGGACCAAAAGGACTCCTGCCATGTGAGAGATGGGAGAAGGGAAGAGGGGAGAAGATCCAGGGAGAGATGGAGAAGGGAGGGGACAGGGACCCGTGGTGAGAAACAGAGATACGGGAAGATAGTGTGACGAACGGGGAGAGAGACTGAAAGAGAGAAATCGACACGGGAATAAAGAGAAGCAAAGAAAGACAGAAACAGAAATAGAGAAAGACAGATTCAGTAAGGCAGAAACACACATGCACACACGCACACCCAGAGAGAAACAGATACACAGACGCATAGAGATGAAATGCCAAGTGAAATAGGAAAAAAAACAAAAGTAAAATATATAAAGAGATGCAGAGAGGCACAGAGACTCCAGGAGTCGTTGAGACAGAGAAATAAGCTACAGGGGGAGAAAAAGAAGGAGGGACACAAACAGAGACAGAACAGTAATAAACCCAAGAGAATCTACCAGCTGTTAGGATGTAGAGGAGCAGAATTGGTGCGGTCAGGGCTCTAGAATGGAACGTTTAAGGAATACGTTGCTATCTTTTTTCCCCCTCTCCTGCCATTGCTTCTACTCATTTGGTTCCTTTCTGATCTCACATCTATCTCCATCTCTCTGTGTTTTGGATTCTCATTCTCTGTCTCTCCACAACAGGGTGACTCTGGGGGCCCCCTGTCTGCAACAGGTCCCTGCAGGGCCTTGTGTCCTTTGGACAATCCCCGTGTGACCAGCCCAACGTGCCAAGCGTCTACACCAACCTCTGCAAGTTCACAGACTGGATACAGAAAACCATCCAGGCCAGTTAACTCCAGGAACTGGGACCCATGAAACTGAACCCCCAAATATAAGCTGCTGAAGGAATTCAGGAATCTGGGTTCCCAGTGCCTTCCTCCTTCAGACCCAGGAGTCTAGACCCCCTCCCCCATCCCCAGTAGTCCAGTTCTGCTAAGAATATCTTCCTGTAC
Source organism: Balaenoptera musculus (assembly GCF_009873245.2). Lineage (NCBI taxonomy): Eukaryota > Metazoa > Chordata > Mammalia > Artiodactyla > Balaenopteridae > Balaenoptera > Balaenoptera musculus. The sequence continues at coordinate 6,580,607 of NC_045803.1, forward strand.
ACAGTGCCCCCTAGTGGCACAGTGTTAACCCCGCCTTACCATTAGTAGAGAAAGTTGGTTTTTCACCGTCATTTGTCCCTTCCTCTAAGCCCAGAAATAAAGTCTAAGAGAAGCACGGGCTCGGCTCAGACTCTCCTCTTCACTTCCCCTCCCATCCAAGGGATTCCAGCAAATAGCTTTCCCTCCTTGTGCCTCAGTTTCCCCATGACCAAAAATTTTTTTTTAATTTTTATTGGAGTATAGTTGATTTACAAATTTGTGTTAGTTTCTGCTTACAGCAAAGTGATTCAGTTATACATAAACATATATCCACTCTTTTTAAAGTTCTTTTCCCATACAGGTCATTACAGAGTATTGAGTAGAGTTCCCGGTGCTATACAGTAGGCTGAAATTTTTTACAATTTGACAAGATTGAGAGTTACCTGGGTGCATGCATTTGGGACTCGATGTCACACTCTCAAGCTGGGGCCTCACACATCTGTTTCCTCTCCCTGGGCCTCAGTTTCCCCATTTGTAAAACAGGGGTCTTGATAAAGGGGTTTCAGAGAGAGATGCCAAAACTGAGAGGTGGAGAGCCCTCGCTTCGTCAAGTCCTGATCTACAGCTGCCTGACTGTGTCCTCTGAGAAAGACCCCACAACCACCCCACCCCAGCATTCTGGGAAAACAGGACTGATAATGGCCTGGGATTACTCAGCACTGATTAAGTGCCAGGCACGAATTTCAGGCACTGATGCCTCAAAACACTCCTACGAGGCAGAAACAATTATTATTCTCATCTTACAGATGAGGAAACGGAGACACAGGAAGGCCAAGTGGCTTGCCTAAAGACACACAACATTATGTGTTGGAGGCAGGATTCGAACCTGGCTGCCCGGAGCCAGAGTCCGCGTCTGAATCACATCCTGTGTTAACCCGTCTTTCACGCACCGGCCTAATTTTGATTTACGCACCTGCTCTGTGCATATTACCTCGTCCAACCCCACCCATTTCCACTCCTCCCCCACTCTAAGACCCCATCACAGGTGCACACTGATAACCAGAGAGGTGATGTTTCACACCCAAGGAGCCACAGGACTTCCCGGACCATTCTCTTGTCCCTCCCCCCAGACTTCTGCAGCCTGGATGAGCTTGAGCATCTCTCCTCCCCACTGTCTGCTCTCTCCTCCCCACTGCCTGCTCTCTCCTCCCCACCGTCTGCTCGTGAGTGTGGAATTGCTTACTGTGTGCTCTTAGCTCCTTACGCACTAACTCTTACTCCTTGCAAAATTCTGTGGCTTTATCTGATTATTATTAAATAAAATTATCTGATTTTAAGGATGAGAAACTGAAAGCACTTACCAGAATTTCCAAAACAGCAAGTAGTGGAGCAGGGGTCTGAGCCCAGGACCCTGAAACTCCACTTTTGACTGGTTCCATAATGAAGGGGGAGGGGGAGTTGTGGTGAGATGAAATTAGAGGAGGGCCGACACTACATGAGGAGTTCCCTGGGGCATCAGGAGTCCAGTCCCGGGCTTCCCTGGTGGTGCAGTGGTTAAGAACCTGCCTGCTAACGCAGGGGACACAGGTTTGAGCCCTGGTCCGGGAAGATCCCACATGCCGCGGAGCAACTAAGCCCATGGGCCACAACTACTGAAGCCCGCACGCTTAGAGCCCATGCTCCGCAACAAGAGAAGCCACCGCAGTGAGAAGCCCTCGCACGGCAACCAAGAGTAGCCCCCGCTCGCCGCAACTAGAGAAAGCCCGCGCACAACAACGAAGACCCAATGCAGCCAAAAAATTTAAAAATAAATAAAATAAATAAATTAAAAAAAAAAAAAAGGGGGCCAATCCGCCTCCCGGGGTGGGCAGGATGCAGTGACTGTCTCCCTGGGGCAGGAGTTCCAGATGAGGCTTGTTCCCTCAGGCGGATCCAAAGGGGCTCAAACACCAGGCCGAAGGCATCTGCCCAGGGGTGATGGTGAGTCTCCATGGACGGGCTGTGAGCAGGGAAGGGGCAGGGTCAGCTCTGAGTGTATAGAGAGACCCTCTGAAGCCAACTGGTGATGGGCAGGAGGGGACAGACTGGAGGGTGGGAGGCCGCGGTGGAGGCTGGGATGAGGGTCCAGGAATAGAGGGGAGCACCTGAGCCACACCGAGGGGACAGAGAAGCGGGACAGGGCTGGGCACCGCTGGGCTGTAGGGGATGAGGGGAGGGAAGGGGTGGAGACAGCACCCTCGGGGATCTGGCCACATGACTGAGTGGACAGTGGGGGCTGCCCCTGGGATGGGAAACACGGGAGGAAGGAGGAGGGGAGTTTGGGGAAAGACAGAAACGTGTTAGGTCACAGTGAGTGAGAGGGATCTGGAGAGCCCGGGCCGGGGTGGGTGCCTCCCAGGAGCAGGCGCCTGCCCGAGGCTGGAATTCAGGGTCGGACGGAGAAGAACTGCTTGGTTGATGGCTGAACCATGGAGCTGATGAAGGAAAGACTCTAGGGAGTGTTCCCAGGAGGAGGAAGAGGGCAGGACGCAGGCCTTAGTGGAGGGGAAGGACGTCTGGGGAGTTGCCCAGGAGGACGTTGATCACCCAAGTCTAGCTCGGCCAGAGTGGGCGGGCGGTGCGGGGAGGGGCGTTGACATCACCGTGTCGGGGACGAGGCGAGGCGCGGCACCCTCCCGCGGATCCTGCGCACAAGTCAGGTAAGAGCCTGGGCTGCGCTCTGGCCTGAGTTCAGAGTCCCATCTGCGTCACGGAGACGGTTACAGTACCCGCCTGTGTGGGCTAGTGGGAGGAGCATGTGTGATCTTGATGGAAAGCGCTTAGCCTGGCGCCCGGGAAGCCCTCGTTACGATTACCCCTCACCACCACCCAGCTCCAACAGAGGGAGGTGCCTCCAGGGGTGGAGATGAACAGACCAACTAGGTGTTCCCAAAGACAGACACTGGATTCTTCCCGCCCTCTGTCGTGACCTTTGCTGTGATGCCCCTCTCTGGGTCTCAGTCTCCTCTATATTGAGGAGGAGGGACTTCCCTGGCAGTCCTGTGGTTAAGACTCCGTGCTTCCAACGCAGGGGGCGCAGGTTCGATCCATGGTCAGGGAACTAAGATCCCACGTGCCAGCGCTAAGACCCCACATGCCGGCACAGCCAAAAAAAAAAAAAAAAAGGAGGAAGCCATCCATAATAGCCATCTCACAGGGCTGTCAGAAGGATAAATGAGATAATACAAGGCCAACACTCCATAAACAGAGACCGCTCAATTGACGCTGTGGCCCACTGTGAGTCCAAAGACTTTGAGCACGAATTTGTGGCAAAATGAAGGGACAAAGTAGTTCTAGAATAGCTTCTAGCTATTCTGGGGGTCCCAGAACATCTGAAGATGATAGGGTTCTAGAATGTCTAGAGATCTGTGGTTCTAGACTATTTTACCATCTTGGGTTCTAGAGCATCTGAGGACCTAGATTTCCAGAATATCTCAGGCCCTTCTATTCTAGAATCTGAAAGTCTGGTATTCTAGAGATTTTGAAGGTCTGTGGTTCTAGAATGACTGAGACCCTAGGATTCTGGAATAACTAAGGGTCTATGGTTCTGGAATGTCTGAAAGACATCTGGGGGCTTAGACACCATCATTCTCCCATATTATCTCTGTGGAAATCAAGGGTCAGCGACCCCTAAGCATTGGCCACTGATGTCCTTAACAGTCAGCCCCAATCATGCAACCCCTTCCTATATATGTGATGGATTTCCAGAAACAGGGAGAAACTATGCTTATAATAGGTCCCATCTTTCACTGGGTGATCTGAGGTCAGTATCTCCTTCTACCTGTGCCTCCTCATTATTTAAACAAGCCACGATAGACTCTAGACAATTTCCCAGGGCCCTCTGTGGTCCTGAGACACTGGAAAACAAATTGAAATTCCCAAAGCTTTGGGTCATCTTAATGATGATCTCTGGTCTCCAGAAAACAGAATCCAGATTTCAAGGCTCAGGATGCAGAATGAAGACTGCAAGATCCAGAATAAAGACTCTAGTCTCCCAGTCTCTAAAGTCATGCTCTAGAGTCAAGAGTCTAGGAATCTCAGAATCATGGAAGCCAGGCCCCTGTCTCCTAGTCCAGCCGCTTAAATACACAATGCAGTTTTCTGGGGGTTTTTTTGTTTCTTTGTTTTTGTTTTTTTGGCTGCACCAGGTCTTAGTTGCAGCAGGCGAACTCTTAGTTGAGGCATGCATACGGGATCTAGTTCCCTGACCAGGGATCGAACCTAGGCCCCCTGCATTGGGAGCACAGAGTCTTACCCACTGGACCACGAGGGAAGTCCCCACAATGCAGCTTTGAAACTCCATACTTCACATTCCAAAGTCAATCCATGAACCCTCAGAGTCTAGACCCAGACTCTAGAATCCAGGCCCCATAACTCAAAATCCAAAATCTATCATTCATATTCCAGGCCCCAAAACCTCAAGTCCTAGATTCCAAACATCAGACTCCAGATTCTTAGTCTGGACTCTAGATTCAGAGGCCCTGGATCTAGAATCCAAGACTGAGACCTGTCACTCAAAGGCCAGAGTCCAGGATCCAGACTCCAGACCCAAACTCCAGAAGTCACATTCCAAAATCCACTCCCGGCTTCAGGTCATGAGTGCCCGATTCTAGGCCCCAAACTCAGAATTCAGAATTGGAGATCCAGAATCAAAGATGAAGAATCCAAGATCCAGAATCCAAAATTGGGAGGTTCAGACTCCAAGATCCAGAATTGGGGATATATATCCAGAATCCAAGGTCCAGAATTGGATATCTAGACCCCGAATCCACTGTCCAGAATCAGAGATCCAAGATCCAGAATCCAGAATAGAGGGTTCAGAATCCAGAATCAGAGATCCAGAATTGGGGATCCTGGTCCAGCTCCAGAATCCAAGATCCAGACCCCTAATCCAGGCACAAGAAGTATGACTCTAGAATCCAGTTTCTACACTCCAGACCCCAAATTCCAGGTTACATGCTCCAGACTCCTGGTTCTATATTTTGATCTCCTCCAAATTTCTGCTCTTGCCCTACTGTCTCTTCCCCCTTGACAAACTGCCCTTGGTAGGGAAATTCCTCCTCACAGACTCAGACAAAAGCTTCAGCCTAATAAATGCTCAGTAGGTCTTGTCCCCCACCCCACCAGCCACTTAAGCATCCCTGCCTGTAAACCTCTCAGCCACTTCCTCCCCACCTCACCCTATCCCCCTCCCCCAAGACCCGGGTGGGGCTGGGAGCTTATAAATTCAGGCATTCATGTGCCTGCTCGCTTTCTTCTGGCTTCCAAGCTACCCCAGATGTTGCTGGAGGATCTGGAGGGGGTGAGATCTTTGAGATGGGGCAGGGGGTTTGGAGTGAGGAGAGACACAGGTCTTCGCTGGTCTAGGGGAGACATGGGATGCCCTGGTTCCAGGGAGCAGACATGGACTGCCCTGAGGGATTTGCATGTCAAGGGCACCTGGGTAGGTCCATGTGTTGTTTACTGAGGCACCGAGTTGAACCTGAACCAAGAAAATGTCCTGGAGATGCAAGAGGGAGCTGCAGTGGTGAGATGGGGGAGGGGATGGAGTAAATCAGGAGGACGTCTTCTAAAGCACTTGTACCGGAGCCAGGAACAAGGTCAGGAGTTATCATGGGTGCAGGTCAGCTCAGCACAATCTCCCTGAGGCCTCCTGTGTGCCGGGCCCCTGGCTGGGCAGTGCTGGGGACACGGAGAGGACCTGACCTGAGCATTCCTGGGGATGGAACCAGAACAGGCACTATAGGCCCCAGAAGAGATACCTGTTAGGTATCAGGGTCTCCCGGAAGAGGTGGGGGCTGAGCCTCAGAGGACAAATAGGAATTTGGAAGATGCGGGGGAAAAGGGCTTTAATTCAAGCCCAAAGCTTGCCTAGCTCTGGGCAGTGCTGGGGTCCAGAGTCCAGTCAGGTTAGGCTTGCCTTCAGGGAGTTCTTGGTCTGGAAGGGGAAGCAGACACCACTGACTCAGGGAGGTCAGAAGAGGCCTCCAGGAGGAAGTGGACCTTGAAGGGACCGGGATACCTGGGAGGAGGAACAGCCTGAACAGAAGTGTGGAGGCATGAAATTGCAAGAAGGAAAATGGGAAGAAATAGCCTAGACGAGCAAGGTCAGGAGAGACCCGGCCGGAGGGGCTAGAAGGGGAGAAGCCACTCATGGCCTCGCAAGTGAGGCTGGGGGACCGGGACTTTATCCTGGGGGTGCCAGGGGTCTGCGAGAGCTGTGAGTGGAAAAGGGACCTGGTCAGCTCCGGGTGTAGGGGGGTCCTGTAGAGCCAGGTAGGGGTACAGGCTGTGAGGGGAGTGGGACTTGAGTGGAGGGACGGGCTTAGAGAGGAGGACCCAAGAGGCCGGATAGGAGGCTGGTATGGGGTTTGGGGAAAGCATGTATCCTGAGCCAAAGCTCTGGGATAAGTGGATGGTGTTGGGCTCTGCCAGGCTGTGGGTGTACCTGGGAGTCTGTCCCAGTGCCTGGAGAAACAGCAGACCCTTGGGAGATGGGGAGCCCGGGAGGAAGAGCAGGTTGGGGTGGGGAACAAGGATGGTGAAAAGGGGGTTCTTAAGAGCAGGTGGGATGAGTTTGTGTCTGGAGGGATCCAGGTGGGGGCAGGAGGGTCCAACCTCACACCCGCTCGCTCTCTCCCCTCCCCATATATCAGCAGAGCCCTGGTCCCTCCTTCGCAACGTGGCTTCTCCTCACCTTCTCCTTCCTGCTGACATGTGCAGGTGAGGTGGGCCCAGGTCAGGTCCGGGTCTGTGGGAGTGTAGTACCACCTAATCCCCCCAGCCTATCTGGGTCCTGCAGTCTGCCAGCGCCTCCCTCACTTGGGGACCATCTGAGGATCCTTCCCCCACACCCACCCCCGCCACATGCTGACACCCCTGGGTCCTCACCCTACCCCAAGAGCTGTCAGGGGCCTGGGGCTGCTCTGGAGTCTCCATGACAATGAACATGGCCCTTGGGTGACACAGACCTGAGTTCGAGTTCTGGGGCTGCCCCTTCCTTGCTGTGTGACCTTGAGGAAATTACTTCACCTTTCTGGTCCTTAAGCGCCTTCTTTAGAAGACAGCACCTACCTGCAACAATAATGGTAAGGGCTCAATAGCACGATGTAGGTAAAGCTTATACTAAGCATTAAATACATGCTGGGAAGCTCAAGAACACAGACTCTGGGTTCAAATCCTGCCTCTGCCACTTTCTAGTTACTTAACGTCTCTGTGACTCAGGTTCCCTAACTGTACCATGGAGATAACAACAGATGCTCCCTCACAGGGTTGTTGTGAGGATTAAATGTGGTCCCGGCCCGGGGTACCGCCCCGTCAAGGTGTGTTAGCCTTGCTGGGCACTTGGTATATTCCAGGCAGAGCGCCCAGCACTCATCTCGTCCTCTGTGGCTCAGAGAGGGGCAGCCACTAGGTCAAGGTGACCCCAGGTGGCAGGAGAGCTCCAGACTATGTTCAGCCACGACCCGTGGAGAAATTAACTGTAACCTGATACCTCTACCCTGGAGAAGTTGAAGGTGGACTTTTATTAACCGCCCCCCTCCCCCGCATGACCGTCACTTCTGGGGGCCCCTCAGACCTCCCCCCTGCTGCCAGCCTCCCTTCAGGCTCTCTCTGTGCTCTCTCCTCCCTGCCCCCCACCTGCCCGCTGCACCCAGCTAGGGCCTCCGCCCTCCTCCAGCTTGGACTGGCCAAGGGCGGCCTCAGTGCCCAGCTGTTCAACCCGTGCCCTCTGTCCTTCTCTGTAGGACGACCCCACCCTTCCCTTGTTAAGCCCCTTGTCCACCACATCCGCATTCCCCCCGCCTTGCCAGGGCCCTTGGCCCAGTTCCTGACCTTGGCAGGTAGAGTGTGGGCATTTGGAGTGGCTGTGCAAATCTTGCCCCAGTGCGGGTGTCTGTGTGCCTGGCTGTGACCTTGAGGGGACATATCCACATTGCCCAGTGTAGGGGGTCATGTCCTATGATCTTGACGCATCCCTGTGCATGTCCTCGTGCATGGTGCAGTGTGGGTAAGGGGCGTGTGTGTGTGCAAAGTCCTTTGTGTCTACATCCTGCCCACATGTCAGAACCAGGTCCCCAACTGTGAAACTCAATTAGTGACCCTGAACACCAAGTGAGTGACTTGGGGGCTGATCTAGAGATGGATAAGTATGTCCTGACCTGGCTGCCTGTGTCTTGAGCAATGTGTCTTTGACCTTGAATGCCACCTTTGTGTCCCATGTTTCCCTGGGTCTGATCTAGTGGGTCCACATCTGAGCTCTGGCCCTCTGGGTCGGTTTTATAACTTTGAATCTCCACAAAGTGACTTGGGAATGAATAACAGTTTTGACCTTGACAATCTTTATCTGGGTCTGCACGTACGTCTGGCTTACTTTGGCTAAATTTGTGTCCACAACCTGAACATCCACACATATGTCTACATAAATAAATCTATATGCTCTTTGTTTAAAATAGCTAATATTTTTAAAGCAGTTACAATATGCCAGACATCATACACACACTCTCTCACTCTCTCTCTCTCTTGCTCTCTTTCGCATTTAATTCTTACAACAATCCCATTATACAGATGAGGAAATAGAGGCACAGAAAAGTCCGTTTGCTCAAAGTCTCACAGATAATATGTTTGGATCCAGGATTTTTTACTCTATCACTTCAGATTTAACCACTACACTATAGACCCATGTTGGTGACAAGTCTTTTGGGACCTGAGTGTGTATCGGTGTCTCTCCCTGTGTACCCTTATTAAGGACCTCACCTTGTTGTTCAGACCCCGTGTGCAAGTCTGCAAGTCTGTGGCCTAGTATATGCAGATCCACACTGGAGACTGTAAATTTAGGTCTGAGCTTCTATGTCCAAACCTGTGTCTGTGAATGCGTGTGTGTGCACACATATACACACACATGCTCATGCCTTAACTATCCTTATTCACATACACATATGAAGTTCTGTGCTGTGATTCTTTTTTTTTTTTTTTTTTTAATTTATTTTTGGCTGTGTTGGGTCTTCGTTTCTGTGCGAGGGCTTTCTCTAGTTGTGGCAAGCGGGGGCCACTCTTCATTGCGGTGCGCGGGCCTCTCACTATCGCGGCCTCTCTTGTTGCGGAGCACGGGCTCCAGACGCGCAGGCTCAGTAGTTGTGGCTCACGGGCCCAGTTGCTCTGCGGCATGTGGGATCTTCCCAGACCAGGGCTCGAACCCGTGTCCCCTGCATTGGCAGGCAGACTCCCAACCACTGCGCCACCAGGGAAGCCCTGTGCTGTGATTCTTGAAGCTGCAACCCATGTACATGCAAATGAATTTCAGCTGAAAGTGCTGTCCATATCAGTTCCTAAGTTTGGAAGACTGGTTGTGCCTTTATGTTTGCCCATGACCTTTTGTGGCTACATCTGTGTCCTTGTAAGATACTGCATTTGGCTGAGATGTCCAGACTCTGGAGCCAAGAATGTGTGCCACACAGATCGAGTGGCCACACCCTTTTGGTGTCTGTGACAGCTCGGTGACCTTGAATGGCTGGTTCCAAGTGACCATCTGTCCAGACCTGTATCCACTGTCCTTGTCTCTACTCCCAATCCCAGAGGACTTCCTGCCCTCTGGTCCTCTCCCTGTCCTCTCTCTCCCGGAGTCCTGTAGCAAACGAGTGGGGGCCGAGGGCAGAGGGACAGTTCTGGAGAAAACAAGCAGCGGTTGTAAAAGCTAGAGAGAAGGCGGTGCTTAAAAATCAACAGCAGGGACATCTTAAGAAGTTGGGGAAAGGCCACAGGTGGAAAATGTGTAGTGAGGACAGGGTACAAGGAAGGCGTAGGGTGCAAGGGAAAGGACCCTGTCCTAGGGGGTCTTCCTCTGTCTCCTCTGTCAGTGGCCCAGGACGACAGTGACAAGGTGCTGAGGGGTGATAAGTGTGAGCCCCACTCCCAGCCATGGCAGGTGGCCCTCTTCGAGCATGGACGCTGTAACTGCGGTGGTTCCCTCATCTCCCCGCGCTGGGTGCTCTCTGCAGCCCATTGCCAATCTCGGTATGAAGGCTTGGGGTCCTGAGGGGGCGTGGCGGGAGGGTCTAGGGATCTGAGAATCACGGATTCTGAGGAAAAGAGCCGGAGCCTGGGGACTGAGTTCCAGGTGTGCGCATGACTTTGGCACCTTGGTCTCTGAGAGGCAGAGGCTGAAACTATTGGCTTCGGGGGCCTTGCGGAAAGGCTGATGGGATCTCCAGATTCCCAAAGGGTCAGGGGACCCAAAGTTGCCCACTCTTTGATCTTTCTGTCTGCTCCGCACCCCGCTTACGGCTAACCACTCGCCCGCACAGCTCCGTGAGAGCTGCGCCAGCGCGATGGCCCGGAGCAACTGCGGGCTGTTTCTCTCACTGTCCCACAGGCGCGTTACGAAGCGCAGAGCCACCGTCATGATATCCCGTTACTGCGTCTAACCCGGCCCGCGCGCGTCTCTACTAAAGTGCCCCGGGTCCCGCTGCCCACGCGCTGCCCCCAGCCCAGCGAAGCCTGTGTGGTGTCTGGCTGGGGCTTGGTGTCCGACAACAAGCCTGGGGCCACAGGGAGCCCCGTGTCACAAGGTGCGTGGAAACATGGAACTGGATGTCAGGGCTCGAGGACCGTATTGTCCAGGGCTCTTGGGCGGAGGGAACGAGGGCCTGAAATGTTATGGAATCGCTCCGACTCTACTGTCCTCCCCAGTGAGACTCCCAGATACATTGCATTGGGCCAACATCAGCATTATCTGGACCACATCTTGTAACAAGGACTATGCAGGGCGCCTGGTGAACACCACGGTGTGTGCGGGCGTGGAGGGCAGAGGCACGGACTCCCGTGAGGCCAGAGCTGACAGGGAGCCATGGAAGGAGGGGGAAGAGAGGGGAACAGGTCTGGGAGTTGGAATGGGGCAGGGTTTTGCTTGCTTTGGGCCAGAGAAGATGTTAAGGAGCGTTTTTGGGGATGGAGGAGGAAGGGCAGTTAGAATGGGGGTGAGGTTGGAGTTGGGGTTAGAGAGGCAATGGGTTTGGGTTGTGTTTGGGGAGGCAATGAGGTTTGGGACGGCATGGGCTGGCGTTGAGAATGGATATGAGTTTGGTTTGATCTCAGATGGGAAATATGTCAGGGTTGAACTGGGGATGGGGGTAAATTTTGTTTGGGGGGCAAGAGACATGACGATCGGGGCTGGGTTGTGTTGGAATGAGAATGGGCCTCGGTTAGGTTAGATTCTGAATAGGAAAGATGTGGGGGTCAGGTTGGGTTGTGGTTGTGGGAAGGTGGGATTGGATGTGGGTTGTATTGAGCTGTGTTGGGTTGAGGTGAGGATGGATTGATTTAGATTAAACTGGGTTGTATTGAGTTGAGTTGGGGTGGGTTGGCCTGGGGTGGGGTTGGATTGGGTTTTGATTGAGATTCTGAATGGTGTTTAGGATGGGGATGGGGGCACTGGATCCAGAAGGTTCCCACTCAATCTTCCCCTTCTCCCTACAGGGTGACTTCGGGGGACCCCTGGTCTGTGGGGATGTCCTGCAGGGCATTGTGTCCTGGGGTGATGTCCCCTGCGACACAACCACCAAGCCCAGTGTCTATACCAAGGTCTGCAGCTACTTGGAGTGGATCAAGGAAACCATGAAGAGGAACTGACTATTCTGACCTACCACCTGTGTCCCTGACTACACAGAAGCCCCCATGGCTGGCCAGCAGCCCCATCTTGACCTGGAACAGAACTGGGCCATCCCCCAAGACCCTGTCCAAGACCCAGAGGTTAGCCAAGGACTTGCCCATCTGAGACCAGAGCTGGTGCTCCAGGTCACCTGTTTGATACCAGAATAACAGAAAACACTGATGCAAGTTTCTCTGTGGAAGTTTCTGCAACTTACTTCTGGGGATGAAGGGAAATGGGGGCCACAGACTGGGTGGGGAACTCACAGCCACTATATACTGTTCCTTTTCACCCACTGCCCTGACGTTCATTCAGCACCTAGGATCAGCTATTTGATCTTGAGCAAAAGACCCAACCTCAGTCAGCCTGGGTTTCCCCCATCTCATATTGCTTTCCTCAGAGGGTTGCTGTGAGGATTAAATGAGGTGATTCATATGAACTGATTTGAATAGTGCCTGGCACTGAGAAAATACTCTGTATTTCTGGACCCCAGTGAAAGAACGCAGCACACACTAGATGCTCAAGAATGACTTCATTTTCTTCAAGATTTAGTTCTAGGCTTCCTGGTAGCCATGGCAAAAAGGCAAAAACTCTCTTTTCCTTAGGCAGGTTCCTGACCTACAGCAGAGGTTGGGCCCCCATGAGCTGCTTTGATTTTACTGAAGAGCCAAGAGAATGGGTTGGGAACCTTAGAAATGGATTGGGTTTATCATTGAGGCTGCAGGAATCTAGTTCCTGACCCCAAAAATGTGATGTTTCAAGGTCACTGAACGTCAAGGCACAGGAACCTGGCTCCTAAGACCTAAATAGTTTATGGAGGGGAGGGTGGATTGGAATTTGCAGAGATGATCTCTTGACCCTGCAAGGCAGGAGTCCAGGATCTTTGGGACTTTGGAGGACATGACCTTGAGCATCCAGATTTGGGGAACAAGGAGGAGGTAGGTATTAGGTCCCAACATTGTTTGGGGGGGCATTAGATTTTGAAATGCTAGGAAATTTACCCTGGGAACCATTGAAACTTCATATTCCTGCATCTGGGGATGCTAGGATTTGGTGAGGGGAGGTGCCTAAGATTGTATTATGAAAGGAAGAGTAGATTTAGGGGCCTGGATCCCAAATCTAGGAGTGCAAGAGTCAGGGCATTCTGAAAGCAAAGGCTTACATTTCAGGGGGTTCTAGAAGCTGAGAAGCTGGTATCTTTGGCTAGAAGTGGTGCAGGGAGAAAGGAATCAGAGCCCCACTGCTGGTATTTGAGGGTATATTGGGTCTTGGGGGTACATAGCCTTACGTGGGGTTAAGGTATATGGGGTTTTGTGTTGGAGGTCAATGGTTCTCCCACCTTGCTGTTTCTGCTTCCTCTTGCCCCACCTCCACCTCCCCTCGCTGGCTCTGTCCCCAAGAGCAAGGTCCCAGGAGCTCCAGGCCCTGCCCTGTCTGGCTTCAGGCCCCAGGAAGGCTTCCAGTGCGACCGAGGGCCTGCAGAACAACAGCTGCTGGCTCTCCCGCCCCTTCCACAAGCGCTGGGGATGGGAGAGGGTTGTCCGGCCCCCAGGAAGCAGGGGCAGGGCCTTGGCCAGCATCTGGGTGCCAGCAGGGCAGGGGTGGGGCCCTGGGGGGATGAGGGCTATAAAAGGCTCCTCGGGGAGGGCTCCCCAGCTCCAAGCTCACAGCCTGCCTGCCCCTGGACACCTCTGTCATCATGTGCTTCCCGGTTCTGTGCCTTGCCCTGTCCCTGGCAGGGACTGGTGAGACAGTGGGAAAGATGTGGGAGGGCGGTCGGGCCCCGGTTCTCATGCTGCCCCCCCGGCCCCGCTCCATGAGTCCCTCCCCTCCCACATGGCACCGCAGCTTGCACCCCTGCGACCCCGTCTAGCCCAGACCAGGACACCAGGCTCTCTCTTATCTCTCCCAGCCCCACCCTAAAATCCAACCTGGCCCCTCCTCAGTGTCACCTTGCTTGCACTAGGTCCCTGCTCCCTCGGGAATAACCAGACTTTTCTCCTCTTCCCCTCTCAGATCCCTGCCCCCACCCACCTTACTAAAGGGGCAGATCCTGGGCCATCTCTGTCTGTCTCTTCCACGGAGCCCCCCCAGTCCCATCAGATGCTGGGACCCTAATCACCCCCTCCTATCCCTAGTTCTCTATGGCCCAGTGGTCCGGCTCTTGAGGCCCCAAATCCTACCACACCCTGGTGATTTTCCCCATCCAGCTGTCAGCTCTCAACTAGCTCCTTCAGTCCTGACATCTGGTCCCCCGCCATCCCCCCAGGACCCCAAATTTCACTAGACACCTATACTTCTTCAAAAACAGACTTTCTGGTCTGTGACTAAGTAGGCCTCCCATCTGGTATCGGGGGTGGGTTCTGCAAATGTCTCTTCCTCATCTCTTTGCTCCAGAACCCCACATCCCGCAACCCCAGCCTTTTCCCCCCAGGAAAAATATCCAGAACCCACAATCACATGCTCCTTTCCTTGGAGAATTTCCATCCTTCCCCAAGTTCCAGCCCTTTACCAACCGGAATCCCTCCTGCGCAGCTCTGGTTTTCTGGGAACCCGCCCACCAGGATCCCAACACGTACCTTCCCAGCCCAGCCGTCCTGCCCTAGGTACCCCAACATCTGATTCTAAAACCCCACATCAAGTGAGTTCTCTCTGTGTTCCCACAGCTGTTTGGCCCCTGATATGCCTCCTCCTCCATTCCTGTCCTGGCACTGCTCCCAAGAAAACCCCAGATCCCTCCAGTAGCCTCAGCCCATGAACCCCAACCCCATGAGAATCACCCGATCCCAGAATGACTGTTATTCCGCTCTCCCTTCTCCTGAGCTCCCTCCCAGTCTGACCCCAACCTGGTCCCGGGGCCCTCACTCTTGTTAGAATGCCATTGCTACATCACAGGACCCCCTTTCCCAGCCTAATCCTTTCATTCATTCTTTGATCTGGAACCCCAAATTCTCTCAAATCTCCCAGCTCCATTCCAGGAACCCCCAAGTTCCCCAGATGCTCTTCTTGGCCCCTCTAACCTAATTGCCCAAATCTGCGTTCTTTCCAGAAGCCCAAAAGCTCAACCCAAGCCCTAACCATTTCATCAGCCTGAGAGCCCCTTAATCCTCCAAATCCTTCCTCCTGCAGCCTCTGACCTCGTCTCTTGGTGCCTTTATCCTTGGTTTCCCCTCTCAGAACCCATAGCCTCCTGTCCCGCAGTCCAAGAACCCAAATCACCCAACCCCCTCACCAGATGCCTGCTCCAGATGCTGTCTTGTTGTTCCCTACCCTAATCCCGGGGGTCAGCTCTGCACTCAGCCTATTCTCCACACCCAGGACCAGCCACCACCCCACAATCCCAGGGATGGCTCCAGAATTCCAGGCCCTTCCCAACACCCCTGGCCCATGTTCAGACCCCCAGCTCTGGTCCTCTACCCCCATGAACCTCCAATCACACAGCTCAGCTCCCTCTCCTAGCCCCGTCTCTTAGCCCCATTGCTAACTCCACCCGACCTGACCCAGCACCCCCATCCACAGGTGCAGTGCCCCTTATCCAGTCCCGGATCATAGGAGGCCACGAGTGTAAGAAGCATTCCCAGCCCTGGCAGGTGGCTCTGTACCGTTTCAGCAGCTTCCAGTGTGGCGGTGTCCTGGTGGACCCCCAGTGGGTGCTCACAGCTGCTCACTGCAGGAGTGAGTGAGTAGGGGCAGGGGATCTGGAGAGGGGGGCACACACAGGATCAAGCAGCCAGCACTGTCCCCTCGGATAACCTCAGGGGAGGCTGGGGGACCTGAGGCAGAGAGGGAAGGTTGTGGTCCAGGGTCACAAGGAGAGGGGCAGGGCTGGGACTGGAGGACCCCAGGGAAGCCCTCTCCATGGTTGCCTGGGTCTCTTGGGTCAGTCCTGTTGTCTCTCTTTCTGTCTGCCTCTGTCCTATCTCTGTGTGTGTCTCAGTAACTGGTTCTGCTGTGGGTCTCTCTGTGTGACTATGATTGGTCTCTCTCTCCCTCTCTCTTCTGTCTCCATTTCTCTGTGTCTCTCCCTGTCTCTGCCTATCTCAAGTCTCTGCTGCCATCTCTGTCACCTATGTCTCATCCTCCAACTCTCTGCCCTGTCTCTCTGTCTCTCTCTGGGTCTCTGCCTCACTCCCTCTCCCATCACTACTGAGCGCACCTCCACCCCAGAGAAATGGAAGAGATTATCCATCCCTGGGCAGCCCCTCCCTCCACGCCAATCATCCACTCCAGGGGGACACAGAGAAGGTCTAGTGGGGGCAGTGGAGGGAAGGAGGAAGGAGAAGAGGAGAGAGGGAGCTGGGGCAGGAAGGGGACGCCGACCTTGGGCTGGGGGCCAGGTCACCCGCCTGCTGGGGAACCAGCCCCGCAGCCCCAGCTGCGGCTGAGCTGGTCGCCCCGCCCCCTCCCCTCCCCTCCCCCCCCTCCCGTGCTCCTCCGTTTTCTCTCTCACTCTCTCACCCCTTTGCCTCCTCTGTCTCTATTTCTCATTCTCTCTTCTTCCTTCCTCCTCCCTTCCTCACCTGGTCCGTTTCTCACTCTCCTGCCTCGCTCTGTCCTTTCCCTCTTTTCCTCTTTCTTTAGTCTGTTCCTCACGGTCTCTGTCTCTTCCTCCTCCTGCCCACTATGTGCTCCCTCTATCGCACCGTCTCCCCTCCATCTTTCCCATCCTCTCTACTGTTCCAAGCTCTTCTTTGACTCCATTTCAGTCTGTCTCTGTCTGTGACATTGTCACATTCTTTCATCTATTTACTCGCAGTCTCTTTGTTTTCTGTGACTCTGTATCTTTCCTCGGTCTCTCTCTCTCTCTCCCTCTCCCCCCCCCCCTTCTTGTTTCTCTTTCTCATTTTGGACCCTTCCTCACGCCCTCCCTTTCTACCTCCTCTCTCATTCTCATCGTCTCCATCTTCTCCTTCACCAGCAATTACCAGCTCTGGCTGGGTCGCCACAACCTGTTTGAGGACGAAGACACAGCCCAGTTTGCCCATGTCAGTAAGGACTTTCCACACCCCAATTTCGACCTGAGCCTCCTGAAGAACGACACCCTCCCCCCAGGGGAGGACTACAGCCATGACCTCATGCTGCTCCGCCTGGAGGAGCCCGTCCAGATCACAGAGGACGTGCAGGTCCTGGAGCTGCCCACCGAGGAACCCCAGCTGGAGAGCACCTGCTATGCCTCTGGCTGGGGCAGCATCGAACCAGATAAGTGTATGCCAGGGCCACACCCTGCAGCCTGGAGCCCAGGCACCTGGGTGTAAGGGAGGAGGGGGCTGGGGACCTGGACTCCGGAGTCTGGGGGAGGAGGGCTGAGGGGGTGGGGTCTGGCCACAGCCGTGTTTCTCCCTGGCCCGTAGTCACTTACCCAGATGACCTCCAGTGTGTGGACCTTACTGTCCTGCCCAATGAGATGTGTGCCAGTGCCCACCCCCAGAAGGTGACAGAGTTCATGCTGTGTGCTGGACACCTGGAGGGCGGCAAGGACACCTGCGTGGTGAGCCAGTCTGTCCCCCGGAGCCTTGCAGTGCTGGGGGAGGGGACTCAGGTTCTGGACTGGGGTTCAGAGCTAAGCAGGCACCTGTCTCCATAGCTTCGCAGCTGTAGCCCTCTGCCCCCTTTCCTTCCTGTATCCCCATCCCGGCATCCTGGGTATCTCCCTCCTGCACATCCTAATTCGCCTGTTCCTCTAACACATGCTTACTCTCCGGTCAGAGAAAGCTTCTCCGGAGAGGTGACATCTGAGACGAGCCCTGAGGGCGGGAGTGTCCTATAGATGGGTCCCGCTCCTCCTCCCCACTGATCTGTCTGCAGGAACCATCCTCCTCCTGGATCCTCCCTCCCCCCCCAACCCCGGGGAAGAAACTGGACCCTGAGGTCCCATCCCCATTGGCAGGACTCAAGCCACTGTCCCCTCTGTTGGAATCCCCGCTGATGTTCTTCTGGGAGGGGACTCTGGAGACAATTGTCTCTTTCCCCAGAGATGGGGAGTCGCTGTCTGGATCTGTGCACCCAGGTCCAAGTGCTGGAGCCCCCCAGGCCCAGCTAACCTCTCTCACACTCTCCCCCTCCCCCTTGTGCTGTAGGGTGACTCAGGGGGCCCGCTGATCTGCGAGGGTATGTTTCAGGGAATCACGTCATGGGGCCACATCCCGTGTGGTGCCCCCAATAAGCCCTCCGTCTACACCAAAGTGATTTTGTATGTGGATTGGATCAAGAAGACCATGGCTGACAACCCCTGAATGCCCCCGCCCTGTCCCTTACCCCCAGTAAAATCGAATATGCATCAACTCCTGGTGTCATTTGCCCTTCCAGACGCTAGACACCTGGGAACTCGGGACCCATCCGGCCCAGACTAGAGCCTCCCCAGCCCTCCCGGTCTCTCTCGGCGGGAGATGTGCAGTTATGATCAGGGGGGAAAGGAAGGGTCAGAGGCAGGTGTGGACAAAGAGGCAGAGAAAGGCTCAGACCCCAAAGGACAAGGCAAGAACTCTGAGCCCCACTCTGCCCTGGGGGAGAGCACGGAACGGAGGCTCGGACTCAGAGAGATAGGGCCCACGTTTTATTGTGGCAGGGAAGCCAGGGAGGGGCGGGGGGTGTAATTGCAAGCCACGCCTCCCTGGGGCGGGGTCTGTTCCGCCGAGGAGCGGGGCTACATCAAATGCTGGGCAGTGTCGTGTCGGCCCCGGGCAAGACTGGACATCCTGGGGCGGTGCTGGCCCTCGGAGGGGTAGGAACTCCTATGATGAAGTGCGGCTTCGGGCCACGGCCAGCGAGGGCTGGACGCCTGGGGGCGGGGCCTAGCTGGGCTCGGGGGCGGGGCCACACCAACAGGCCACTCAGCACGGGCGGAGGGCGGAACTGGAGGGGGCGGTGTTGGACTTCCGGGGTGGGGGCAGGGGGAGGACTCTGGGCGGGAACAGAGCCGCAAAGGGAGGGCCCTGGCTCGAGGGGTGGGGCTTTGCCACCTGTTCTCGGAGGGTTCTTAGGGCGTGGGACCTCCAGGGAAGTCTAATCTCGGGCGCGTGGCCAAGATGAAATGGGTGGGCCCGGCACCTGGCGGCGGTTAGGCGTCAGTGTCCTGAGAAGCTCGGGTGCAATTGCTTAGAGAGGCTTAGACGGGGGTTCTTGGGGGGGAAGTGACGTGGGCTCTTCCTCGGTGCTCTTGGAGTCCGGGTCTGACTGCTGCTGTTCGGACTCGGACTTCAGGGTGCTCTGCTGCGAGACGCACCGGCGGCGGCTCACCCGCAGCTCCGTGGAGGGCCCCCTTTTGCCCCACATGCCCACGTAGTTTAAGTAGCTCAGGGTTCCTGGGGGTGGGGGCCAGATGGGCTGCTGGACTCCGAACCCCGCCCTAGGCCCCGCCCTAGGCCCCGCCCTCTCCCTCGAGGCTGACCTCCCCGGGGGTCCGCCCCAATCTGGCCAGAAGCCCTGCCTGGTATTCTCCCCGGGTGCCGCCCCCTGCCGAGACCCCGCCCCTTCCTCCCGAGGCCCCGCCCTCACCGGCCCACAGCGTCAAGGCGCCGGCGCCCCAGCACAGGTAGGTGGTCACCAGGTAGGATACCTGTGGCCTCGGTTGGAGCGTCTCGCAGTTGGCTACAAAGAGCGTCAGGCTGAGGACAACCAGGAGCCCTGCACTGGGGTGGGGCCAGAGATGGACACGAGGCTGGACAGGGACCCCGAGGCCCCCAGAAAGAGAAAAGAGAGACATCCTCTCCCACCCTCCATGACAAGGGCGCGCGCGCAAACACACACACAAAGATGCCAGGAGGGGGCGGAAAGAAAGAGGGGGAAACAGGAAGAGAGTGAGAGGCCCAGCACACTCACCCCGACTTGGCGGAACACTGGCCGGAAGGAGAAGCCCGTGGCCAGGAGGAGGAGTAGACACAGGATGAGGGCCACGATCATGAAGCCCATGCTCATGTGGATGAGAACTGGAAGGGAAGGGGGAAATGCCCCAGAGTCACCCCCGGATACTCTCCAAGGTCACCCTCCCAGCTCATCCCCACTGACAGCCCTGAGCAACATCCCCAACAGACACCCCCAAAGTTTAGCTACAGACATCCTCAAAATCACCCCCACTGCCCTCGCCAAAGTCACCTCCTTGAAACCCCAAAATGACTCCCACTCTCACAAAGTCAACCCCACGTACCCATAAAGTTAACCCAAAGTCTTTAAAAACCCACTTTCTTTAAAAATTGTGAATCACTATGTTGTACACCTGAAACTTATATAATACTATAAGTCAACTATATCTCAATTTTGAAAAATGTCATCGCCACTTGCACCCTCAAAGTTGTCCCAAACCACCCTCTCTTACCCCAAAGTCAATCCTAGACACTCTCATAATCAACTCCACACATACCTCCAAGGTCACCCCACAGATGACCCCTGAGTCACCCCCACTCACATCCTCAAGTTCACCCCACAGAATCATCTCTATTATTTCTAGAGTCATCCCCACAGTCACCCCTAAAGTTATTCATTCTCCCAAAAGATGCCCCACAGCAAATCACATTAATACCTTCCATACCAATCCCAGGCACTCCCAATAGCACCCTTAGTCACTTTAATCACCTCTAAAGTCACGCTACTTCTCTCCCACTCTTACCCCAAGTTTCCCTAATGACCCCACTCACACCCCCAGACCTCCCCAGGTATCCCAATGTCACCCCCGTTCACACCCTAGAGCCCCTCACAGACATTTGCCAAATCACCCTCCTGACATCCCCCAGAGCACACACACAGATGTACACACAAGAAAATTTCCAAATACTCTAAAACCAAAGTACCTAAAAGACGTAATCACACTCAGTTTAAGATTGATATTTATCCAATTTGCATTTCAGTATGACAAGAGTTTCGGCTCCTTCTGAGAATTACATCTCTCCCTTTTAGCCCTTTCCTACTTTGCCTGCTTTTGAACAGTACAAGACTATTTCAGCCAAATGAGCTAAGACTCCATTTGCTTTGTTTCTGGCAAACTGCACATATTACAAAATAGCAATAGTGCTCTCAGGATCAATCACATAATCCTGGTTGAGAGTTTTTCATGACATACCCTGCCCTCTGGGGCCACAGAGGTAGTCATGTGACTCTGGCTGAGCCAATCACAGTGCCCCGTGACCCAGACAGTGGTGATTGGCTCAAACATGGGCACATGACCAAAGCCAACCAATCAAGCTCTTCCCAGGGACTTTTTCTAACTGAAGCTGTCAGGGGCCAGCTCTTTCTTCTCTAATCAAGAGGATTATGAGCTTGGAGCTGCCTGAGCCTTGGACCCAGCCTCCTAGGTGACAGGAGAACTGAGAGAGTAAAACTAAGAAGAAAAAGCAGGCAAGAGAAGGAGAGAAAGAGAGTTGGGATGACACTCAAGTCCCTGGCTCTTGTCATCCCAGAGACAAGCCCACTTTGTGGTTTGGTCAGAAGGGATGGGCATTTGCAGCTTACCTCCGCACCATGCATTTCGCCTTCCTGCCGTTCCTCACTTGGAGTCCCAGTTATAAGCCAGTCAGTACGTTGCATTGCTCTAGCCACCATGCTTGGTTTGGGGGTACCTTGTGACCCAGTCACACAGGACTTTTGCAGGAAATTTCTGCACTTTTTTTTCCTGCCGGACCTGAGGTCTGAGTTGTTAGCAGTTCTGCCAGTCATTCTTCTGTGTGTCTGCTTTCAGGTTCATTCCCCACCCTTCTCTGTTCTGCATTACAAGGACTACATTTCCCAGCCTCCCTTGCTCACTGACTTATCTCTGTTTGGCTCACGGGAGGCACTGGCAGAAGACTGGCTCTAGCGGGAGGGGACAAGCCAGGGTCTTTATTCTCCTCTCTCTCTGCCTCAGTTGGTGTCTTCAGCCATCGATGCGTTTCTTCTGTGACTGTAGCCACCTCTAAGCAAATCCCAGCATGAGTCTGTGCCTTCCAGATGGCTCCGACTTCCAGGCTCCAGTAATACTACTTCTTCCCTGTGTCCTTCTGGCGTAGGGGCCTAGCAGCTTCCTGAGTTGCTAATCCCTGATTTGCCTCACCATTCCTACTCGGCTTCTCAGCTCTTCTATTACCCATGAAACCAATTCCCTATATTTACTTCCCTCTGAAGCACCTAGAATGATTTTTTTTTCCTAACTGGATCCTGCCTTGCCACTACATGGAGCCTTGAGAATGAAGCCCACTCAAGTAAGTAACCAAGAAACAGACAGACAGTAATGTCTGATGCAGTCCCTTGGACCGCTGAATGCAGCCATATCTGAAAGCATTTCTACCCCCATACTTTTTCACTTAGGTGAACCTGTAAATTCCTTCACTCAAGCTAGTTCAAGTTAGAGTTTCTACCACCTGTGATCCAAAGACTTATGACTGATTCAGGTCCCTTCTGTAGGCTCCTGGCAAGGAGCACAGGATTCAGTACTGCCTGAATACCACCCACCAAAATCACAGTCAAACCCTAAAACACACACACACACACACACACACATAAAACCATAATTGAATGTTCACCAAAAATCTAGAAGGAGAAGAACTCCCCAAAGCTGAGGAGCAGTTGGTAAAGTCACAGAGGCAAAGGTGGAGAATTTAGACTACATAAAAATCCTAAATTTCTGCACCTAAAAAATAATTAAAACCTTCACAACCTATTTGTTATTTCTTTATGCCAACCACAAAGCTTTGTATATTCTTAGCATTCAATAAATGGTGATTTACCTTTAAACGAGAACTGTAACACTGCCATGTGTGTTTTTAAATGAAATATAAATAAATACATACCTATATATGTGTGTGTATGTATATATAGTCTTATGTGTATATAACCATAGCCATTTTCTCATATATGCAGAGACTTTGACTAGCAGAACACACAAGAGCTTAAAAATGGCTTCGTAACATCGGTTGCCCCCAGGAAGGGGAGCTGGGAGGGACGGGGGACAAAAATGAGAGGGAGACTTTTGCATTTTTTAAAATGTTGAACCACGTAAATGTATTACCTGTTCAAATAAAATAAAAGTCATTTAAATTTTAAAAGAAGGAAAAATTTTTAAATCACACAGAGGGATTCCCTGGCGGTCCAGTGCTTAGGACTCTGCGCTTTCACTGCCAAGGGCCCAGGGTTCAATCCCTGGTGGGGGAACTAAGATCCCAAAAGCCGCGTGGTGCAGCCAAAAAATAAAATAAAATAAAGTAAACTAAAGTAAAATCAAATAAAATACAGTAAAATCAAATAAAATCACACAGAGTTAACATTTTAGAACAAATGAGGAAAGTGATGAATATTCGCCATTCTTTTTTGTCTTCCCAGCACCTTTGAACACCAGTCCTATGTTTGGGGAATTTCCCAATGTTTGTATCCACACTTCCCAGCAAGGAAACCAGCCTCTTACTGCTAGGACCTCAGCATGTGACCAGGTTCCACCAATAAAATAGAGCCACGCTAAACTTGGAATCAGCAGCCAGGAGAAATAACCGTGAACTCTGTTCTAGTCGGGGTGGCTGCAACTACCTCCGGGGTCCTGGGGCAGCAGAGAAAGAGGTTCCCCAGTGGAGTCCAGGCCTGGAGAGACTGGGGTCCACACGTCAGGCTACAGTGTGTGTGACCAGTCAGCCAGTCCTCAGGACTCTTTCGGCACAGTCTTCATCACTCAGTCAGTCCCTGGAGCCCAGTTCCCTGGCCTCACAGAGAGTCTATAAGCTCCGCAATATCCTGTGTAAGTCTATTTTCTGCTTAAACCAGCTTGAATTGGCTTCTGCTGCTTGTCATGAGAATCCTGACTTCCATATGGGGAGTGTATATCAAAGCCCTACAAAATTTCCTCAGCCCTTTTGAAGCACTGCTATTCTGCTCTTGGGAATACATCCCCCAAAAGGAGTCATGCTCAAAGAAAGTAATGTAAATAGAGGGGGAAATTGTGCACAGTTGCTTTTGCCTACCCAGCATCCATTCCCATTCTTTTGGGAAGAGCAACTTGATATTGTTCAGAGGAACTCTCTGCCCACCCTCTGTCCTTGTGATTCTGACAGAAATGACCCCCTCCGTTGACTCTTAAGAAAAGCATGTGATTCAGACCCAGCCAGACACAGCATGACGTCCTCCTGACCACAGCAAATGATTCAGGGAGGAGTGAGAAATCCCAGGGTAGTTAATCTGATCCCATCGGAGCTAATCCTGAGACCTTTGTGTGAGGGCCACAGAAGAAAACGTATTCTCTTTTCTTCATCGTTGCTTACAGGAAAAAAATGGGACCCGGGAGCTGCTGAGAGCCCCATTGCCACTGTATGAGCACAGCTTGCCTGAGGGCCCAACACAAAAGAATCCTTCAAGGAGAGATGGCAAGAGACAGATACCTTTTGAACACCTGGATCCCGAAGCAGGGACAATTTATGCCTGCAGACTTTTCCATAACTTGAAACCAGCTTGAGTTTGAGAGGTATAAGAGAAAGAGATAACTCAAAATAAATAAATAAGATTAATACCACACAATATTCTGGAAGTTTTATGAGCACTTATTTGAGATCTGAAATGAAGGTAGGTGCATTGGCTGGTGGGGTGGCGGATCCTTATAATAATAAGAAGAAATCTGGGGGTAGCACTTACTATGTGCCAGGCACTGTTCTAATTCCTTTACGTGTTTTAACTCACGTATTCCTCAAACAGCCCATGAATTGGTACTACTATCACTGACATTACAGAAACGAGGAAACTGAGGCACACAGGGGTGACGTAATATGCCCAGGATCACCCAGCTACCAAGCGTCTGAGGCAGGATTCAAACCCAGAGCTCTGGCTCCAGGGTCTGGGCTGCCTCTGGGGCAATGCTCGAAAGCACTGGAAACGCGGAGACCTACAAGGAGGCAAAATGTTTCCGAAGGAGCTGGAAGGCTCTTGTTATCTTAAAAAAAAAACACACACTATTTTAAAAAGAGTGAGAGAGAGAATGAAGGTGTCTAGCCATCTAGTCATGAGGCAGATTGGGTTCTGGCCAAGTGTAACGCTCTTTTTCCCATGAGCAATGACAGTCCTGTTTCCTCATAAGCCCACATATATCTCCAGGTAGCTCCCTCATAAGGCCTTCAGAGGATCTCCAGAGACCCTCTCAAGAATTCTAAAGATTCCCCCCCCCCCAACCAAGAACACCCAAAGAGATTCCCCCAGAGGTTGTCTCCCCGGATCATCTCCAGAGACCACCCCGCCCCCAGAGCATCCCAAAGCCTGCCCAGGCTCCTACTGACGGGTGACTTGGCCCAGGCTGGCGCACTTGTGCTTCCCGCAGTTGGTCCAGAAGCCCAGGTAGGCAGTGTAGGAGCCCTGCAGGTAGGCCATACGCCCATCCAACATGCCGAACAGCATCAGGGTCGCCAGGATGTTGAAGACAAGACACCAGCCCCGCAGGACAAACTTGCGGTCCTCCTCCCAGGCAGAGGCTTGTTCCGCTGGGAAAGAATAGAGTTCTGGAGGCCTGGCTCTGCCTGCATCACTCGGTTGCGTCCTAGTCTCCATCTTCGAACACAGCCACGTCTCCACCCCCACCCTAACCTTGCCTTTTACCCCATTCTCAATCCCCTTCCACCCACAGCCATCTTCCCATCCCCACCCAAACCCCAATCCCAATTTCATCCCCATCTCTTGTTTCCTGTGCCATCCCAGCACCATCCACAACCCCGTGCCATCCGCAATATTCTCCCTGTCCTAAACCCCGAACACAACTCCATTCCCATCTCTAGCCCTAATGCACGTCTCCTCTCCCACCCACTACCCATCCTAAACCCAGACCTACTTGTTTTGTCTCCGACCTCCTCCTCTGCTCCCTATTCCGCAAAGCCCAGCTCCATCTCCACTCTCAACATCATCCCCTTCTCTCCATCCCTGTCACATATCCCAACCCGGGACACAGACAGCTATGACACAGGTTCCAAAGTGTGTTCACGAGGCCAAGACCCATGGTGCCCAAAGAGTGAACACGGGTGGTGCACCCGACATTCACCAAGGGCTGTGATCTGCCAACCTTCCAGCTGGCAGGGACCCTGACCCCGCACTGCTCACTTACCTCCAGCTACGCTGGACTTCACAGGGTCCCTCCCGCACACCAAGAGGCTACCTTGGGGCCTCTACACCCTGAGTTCATGCACTGATTCATGCTCCTCCCTCTACCTGGGGCACTAGTCTTCCACCTTGGCCCGACTGCCCCAATCACTCTCACCTCCAATATCACTTCCTCCACATCTCCTTTCCTGAGCCCTACCCCACCCCCAGGCTCAATTCTTAGCCAGGTTGCCCATTAAACACTCTCACAGTACAATGTGCAATTCTCTCGTACGTGCACACCTTAGACTTGGGATTTATTATTTCACTATTTATTTCCCTGCCAGTCTTCCATGAGGGTAGGGAACCAATCTCTTCTATTTCCCGCTGCATCCCTATTGCCTGGTACAGAGCCTTTGCTCTTTGTTAACTAAAAAGAATAATAAATGAATGCATGAATTAATGAATGAAGGGATGGATGCATTAGTGATACCCAGTAATAGTCATTCCCTTCTCTTCTTCTGAGGTACATATCAACGTGGATTTCAGAGGAAGTTGGGTCTCTGAGTCTGGAACTCAGGAAGGAGCTTGGGAGATGGAGAAAGAAACTTTTAGGACTGAATCAATACCCATGAAATGTAAAAATTCAACAGGTTTTTCTTACAATGGGTTCTGAGCCCTTTTGCATGTGATCAACCCATCTCATCCTTGTAACAACCCTCTGAAGTATCATTGTCTCCTCTCACAGATGAGGAAACAGAGGTACAGAGCAGTTAAATGGATATTCATGTAATTAAAGACATAAAAGTTTACGGGGTTTTATTTTTTCCAAAAGATCATCACTAAAGCCAAAGGAGAGGATGAAGGAGACAACAGTTCGGAAAATCCCCACTTCTGACTGGAAAGGCAGCATACACTCTCTGGGATGCTTGCACCCTTGCTGACCTCTCCTGAGCCCTTCTTGAGCTGTAGCTGGGTCTGCCTTCTCTCCCCAATACCAGATTTTTTAATTTTTTAAATTTATTTATTTTTTGGCCACGTCACGTGGCTTGTGGTATCTTAGTTCCCCAACCAGGGATGGAACCCGTGCTCCCTGCAGTGGTAGTGCAGAGTCCTAACTCTGGACTGCCAGGGAATTCCCAATCCCCAAGCCCAGATTGGAGGTCTCTGAGGGCAGGGAACAGGCCCAATCTTCTCAGGGTCCCTGAGACTCAGGGAAAGATGAGGAGAGACAGAGGAGAAGGAAAGGGAGCAAGAAGACACAAAGAACTTCAGGTGGAAATAAAGGGATGAAATTGATTCGGAGAAGGCCCTGGGACGGGGGAAGGGTGGGAACAGGTAGGAGGAAGGAATCAGAAATTCAGATCTCAGGCCCTCCAGAAACTGCAAGAATTGATCTCAGACAAAGCCCATGACCCAGCCCTGACACAGCCCTGTCTAGCCCTGACCCTACTCTGGCCCCCGATGTCTCCACTCCGACCCCTCCCTTACCGCCTCACCCCACTCTGACCCCACTCTGATCCCACCCTGGCCCCTCCCTGATCCTGCTCTGTCTCCACCCTGATTGTTCCCTACCCTCTACCCGGACCCCTGCCCTGTCCTGACACCTCTCTGACCCAGCCGTGACCCCTTCTTGACCCAGCCCTGACCCCACCAAGACCCTACACTGAGCCCACCCTGACCCGGCCCAAGCCCCCATATCTCTCACACGGGGCTAGGGTGGAATATGAGTCCATGGCCAACGTCCCAACCTCCTGGAACCCCTCCAACTGTCATGGAACCTGCCCCCTGCCGCCAGCCAGGCCAGACTGAAGCCCTGAGGCCTGCCTTTGGACAGCAGGAGAGACCAAGGAACACAGAAGAGGGGACAGAGAGACTCAAACCCCAAGGGACAGAGCCTGAGCCCCGGAGAGACCAATGGACTTCCAGGTGGCCATGGAAATGCCTGGAAAGAGGGAGTGAGGCAGTTGGCAGGCTGTTGAGTGCATCTGGGGACTGCCCTTGTCCCACATCTCCACATGGCCCAGAGGTCCCAATCTGGCCGGCAGAGCTCTCAGCCAGAGTCTCTTCCAGTAGCTCCCAGCAACACCCAAAGCGAGACCCAAAACCCTTCATCAACTACCTTCAGGCCCCGGATCAGTCCCCAAGACTCTCAGCCCATTGTTCAGGGTCGCCGGGTCAGTATCCAAGAGCCCCTGCCCGTTATCCACAGTCGCTGGGTCAGTATCCAATGCCCTCTAGCAATCAACAGTCACCGACTCAGTGCTGAGGACACAACACCCATCAACAGCAGTCACCGGGCCAGTGGCCAAGACACACCATCCCTTACCTACAGTCGCCGTTTCCATACCCGAGGTGTCTCACCAGTTTTCCAAACTCGCCACTTCAGTAACCAAAACCCTTCATTAACTGCTCGCACCCTCCTGACCAAAATAAAATCAGTTACCTACAATAGTCAAATTAGTATCCAGCCAATGACCCAGAGTTTCCACTCAAGTCTTCAAAGCTCCAGGTCACCAATCCGGGCCAGAGTCGATGTCCCCCTGTCAATTACTCACAGCCCCGAGGCCAGTGTCAAAAGCGTCGAATCAATTATCTGGACCTCCCAGGAGAGTATCAAAGACACTTTGGACGGCTCCCAAATCAACCAATATCCTCCAGAAAGCAACATTCAGAGCTTACCATTAGGCAGCTCCACTGAGAGCAGGCCTGGCAGGTAAGAGGCAGGAGTCCACAGAGTAGGCCAGATTTGGGGCCAGAATTCTGGGGGAGGGGTATCAGGCACAAGTCAGGGACCAGAAGCACAGTCAGTATATGAGACTAGAGGTGGGACTTAGGTGTGGCAGGGCTTGAAAGCTGGACCTGAAGGCTGGCCCTGGGTGGGGCTTGGCATAGAGGCTGGACCTATGATTCAACCTAGAGACTGCATTTGGGGGTGGCAGGGCCTGGAAGCTAGATCTGGAGGCCAGGGAGCCTAGAGGCTGTATCTGGGTGAGCATGTCCTAGAGGCAGGACCTGGGGGATACAGGGAATGGAGAATGGACATAGGGAAGATAGAGTCTGAAAGTTAGGCTGGGTGGGACTCTGACAGTTGGACCTGGGGTGGCTGGGCTGGCTGGCTGGACGCGGTGCTGACACCGGTGGTGGGCAGTCTGCTGCAGGTTTCTGGAGAGGTGTAGACTCAGCCATTCCCAGCTGCCCATGGGCTGGCGGCTGCTGCATGAGGCCAAGAAGATCAGTCGCCAGCTAAGCCTAGCGCTGAGCCTGGCCGGCTTGGTAATCATCGGCCTCATCTGTCTGGGCCAGCCCTGGATCCACTTCCAGGTGCCACTGGCGCCCCCTGGGGACCCTGCTGGCTCCCAGACCATCCCCATCAATACCATCTTCTTTGTGCGGTGCTCTGACATCTCCTGCCTGCATGAGTATGACCAGAATGCTTGTAAGGCCTGCCTTATACTCACCATTCCTGGGACTCCTCTTTCCTCTTTGTTCCAGAGACCCCTTTCTGCCTCCCCTGGGTTGGTCCTCACTGCCCCGGGTTAACTCTCCCCTCTTCATGATGGTTCTCACCACCCCCTGGATGGTCCTCCCTTCCCCCCGGAAGGGTCCTCACTGTCTCAGAACCATCCTCACTGCCCTACGCTCATTCTCACCTACATGCTACCCATCCTCACCGTTCTCACAACCGTAGCATCTTATTCACTATCCTGAGGCTTTTTCACCCCAAGGAATCTGTCCTCATCACATCAAGTTGGTTCCTCAATGCCCACCCCACTTGTCACTGCCCAAGAACCTGCCCTTACTGACCTGGGGGGGTGTACCCTCAATGCCAAAGGCATCTGCCTCAATATCCCTTCTCTAGAGCCCAGTTTCAATTTTCTTAAAAGGGGGATGAAGAATGTTCAAGGGAGAGGGCTTAAGAATACTCCCAGACTCCCCGGAGACCCTCTCCCCTGTGCTCAGGGCCTGAGGGCGCATCTTGGTGTTCCTGATTCTCTTCCTTCCCCAGACTTGTTGGACTCTGCCTGGGCCTTCCTCTTCATCACCAGCATTACCAGCTTCATCCTCTGCATCATTCTCATAAACATCATCTTCTTCACCAGTTCCAACATGCCCATGCTGGACTTCTCCAATGTCATCATCAACCTTCTCACAGGCATGGCACTGAGATCCTTCCCTGAGGAACCAAGTCAAGGAGTACCTCCATCCCATCCCCATCCTCACCTTCATCCCCAACCCCAAGCCTATCTCCCTCCAAATCTCCAACCCATCCCAATGAAAAAGATCAACTTCCAATCCAACCCCATCTCCAGCCCCAATACCAGCCTCCACTTCACCTCCCATCTCCATCACCAACAAATCTCAAACTCATTCACATTCCCTTCTGTGATGTCCATCTCCATCCCCACCCCCATCCCAATTTTATCTTCTTTCCAATCTC
Source organism: Balaenoptera musculus (assembly GCF_009873245.2). Classification (NCBI taxonomy): domain Eukaryota; kingdom Metazoa; phylum Chordata; class Mammalia; order Artiodactyla; family Balaenopteridae; genus Balaenoptera; species Balaenoptera musculus. Next base: position 6,610,714 of record NC_045803.1, read on the forward strand.
CAAACCATCCCCATTACCATCTCCATCCCCTTTACAAACCTCAGCACCCAACTTCATGCCTAACCCTCCTCAAGACTCATTCCAAATGCAACCCACCCTTATCGCCTATGAATCTCAACCTCAAACTCAACCCCAAATCCATCTCTGATCCCATCTTCTTCTTAATCCCCAACCTCAACTGCAACCACATCCTTATCACCTGTGGATCTCATTCTCAAACTCAACCCAGCACATTCCCAACCCCATGTTCTTCCCCATCTCCAATCCATCCTCATCCCCAACCACAACTCATGCCCATCCTCAAAACTCATGCCTCAACCTTAATGTCCATCACTCAGGCTCCAACTACCCAATACTCAACCCCATGTTCAGTTCTAACCCCATCCCACATCCTATCTCACCACCACCACCACCACCAGCTCTGTGATTTTGTTCAAGCTACTTAATGTTTTCTGAGCCACAGTTTTCTCATCTGTAGGATGGGGATAATAAAATTTCCTACCACGTGGAGAGGTAGTGAGGACTGAATGAGAAAATGTCAGTACGTGATGTTTAACTTTGCACACCTCCTTACCATGGCAGTCCTCCCACTCCCTTCCAAATAACTCAGAATCGATAGTCTGATTAGAATAGTTTAGTTTTCCATTTGCATGCCAAATTACAGTTTTCAGAAAAAGGGGGGCAATTTACTTTGGAAATGAAGGATATTGTGTTCCCGTCTCTTGTAATAATTGTTCACAACTTTCAGTTGCATCAAGAGAACATTCTTGGAGAGTGATGGTAAGGCCAAGAAGAGAGAACACTCAACTTCCTGTTTTCTTGTTAGTAAATGGTATTTATCCAGTTTGTCTAGTAAATCTTGCCAATTGTTGAAATATAAGGTACAAAGTGTAGAAAACACCCCTGTTATATGTCATCTAAAATAGGACATTTGTTCTATAAGAAAATCATTTCTGGGACTTCCCCGGCAGTCCAGTGGTTAAGACTCCATGCTTCCGGGGCAGGGGGCACGGGTTCGATCCCTGGTTGAGGAACTAAGATCCCGCATGCTGCGTGGCATGGCCAAAAAAAAAAAAAAAAAAACATTTCTGCCCATTCCCCCTTTTAATGAAGTGGAAAACACCTCCTATATTATTTTTCAATAACAAAGAAAAAGTTACCCAGTACTCCATTACCTGAGAGGGGAAAAAAACGAGTCTTTTCCTTTTCACAAATTCTCTTTAATTCATGTCATTTCAAAATAAAATTAAAATATCCAGAATGACTAAGTTTCTTGCCACTGCTTCAGAAGCCCAAAATTAAAGACCCAATATAGTGATGATAATCTCAATTCTGTTTTTTTTTTTTTTTTTTTTTTGGCCGCACTGCACGGCATGCACGATATTATTTCCCGGACCAGGGATCGAACCTGTGCCCCCTGCAGTGGAAGCACGGAGCCCTAACCACTGGACCACCAGGGAATTCCCAATAATCTCAATTCTTGAGGACACACTCTGTGCCAGGGAATGTGCCAATCTCAATAACTCCTCAAGACAGCCCAAGGAGATGGGTCCTACGATTATGCCCACTTTACAGATGAGGGAAATGAGGCTCACAGAGATGGAGTGGCTGCCCTAAGGTGGGATACAGAAACGGGACAAGAGTTCCAGTCTGTTAGCTCCGAAGCCTGTGGTTTTAGACATCACCATTGCCTGGTTAAACACCAAGTCTCGCCCTCCCAATGTCCTCCACCAAGACATCGTCAGGAGCCTGTTTTCCTGCCTGTGAGCAGAGGTTCATGGAGGTAAAAGCAAGTGGGAAAATAAGGAAGACGACCCTGGCAGCCACACAGCTATGGGCAGGGGTCCTCACACACCTGATGCCCGGCCTCCTAACACCTGTACTCATACAGGAACCAGCATGATACTGGGTATCCTCTTCTACCTGATGCAGAGGCCCATGAGTACCTGCAGGAAGGCATGACCTACAAGCCGGGGTGCAGCTTCTACCTGGCTTGGATTGGCGTCTTCCTCTTCCTGATGACTGGTCTGGGCTGGGGTGGGGTTGGGTTTGGGGTTTGGGCATGCGTTCAAGGATGCAGATGGGGTCAGGGTGGGATAGGGTTTGGGATGGGGCGGGGATTGTGGGCTGGGAGGATTGGATTGAGTAGGGAGATGGGGTTGGGGATAGGCCTAGGGCTGGATGCAGGGGCGGGGTCGGGTTTGAATTTGGGAATAGGCTGGGGACAGTGTAGAGAGTGGTGCTGGGTTTGGGGACAGTGTAGGGGATGGGGCTGAGTTTGGGTTTAGACATGCATTTGGGGACATGATAGGAGGTACAGCTGGGCTTGGAGAAAGGACGGGGATCAGGCTTGGGCTGGTGAACTCTGCGCCTCACCACCTTTGCTCTCTTCCTTCCCCCAGGTTTCTTTTCCTATCTGAACTACATGAATTTCTGGTCCCTCCTGGCGATCCAGGCCACCTGGACTTAAGACATGAGAATGTCCCCACCTCGGGCCTGCTCCCACGGCTCCCTGCCAAGCACCTGCCAACCCTGCTCTCTACCCCCTCAGTCCCCTCTGAAACACCCCCCCCCAACTCAGATTAATAATCTGTATTTTCAAATAATCTGCGTTTTTCACCCAGAACATTCTTTTAAGGTCAGTACCTTGTAAGTGTTCCCTGGAAATGCCACGCCTCTCTGGGACCATCCCTTGAGCCCTCTGGGGTACAGGGATAGGTGAGGGAGAGACTCGGCAGGAAAGAGATGGGAGGTGTCAGCAAACAGGCTGGTTCCTGGTTCCTGGTATACAGATGGTGCTCAATCAATGTGTGTTGAATAGCTGATTCTCTCCAAGCTCTTTGGGCTTCATCCTTCACTTTTGTGACCCCCGATAATTTGCCCCTCCTGAGGTTAATTCTCCTTGCACCCATGCTTCACCTCTTGCCTTTGCCAGGATCTCCTGCCACCACTCCCTTTCTCCTCCCCTAGTCCAGTTCAGGTCTATTCCTTTTTTTAACTTAGTTTTTTTCCCTATAGCATCCCACTCCTTCTCTATTTATTTATTTTAAAGGCTGTTATAGGTAGCCAATTCTTGCATATGGTTTGGAGGATAATGACAGTACAGTTGCTCCTCTGTATGTGGAGGGAATTGGTTCCAGGACCCCCCCCTTGGATAACGCAATCCGGGGGTGCTCAAGTGCCCTATATAAAATTGCAGGGTATTTTCATGTAACCTATGCACATCCTCCTGTACATTTTAAATCATCTCTAGATTACTTATAATATGTAATACAATGTAATTGCTATGTAAATAGTTATAAATATAATGTAAATGCTATGCAAACAGTTGCTGGGACACACAGGAAATTTAAGTTTCGGTTTTGAGAACTTTCTGGAGATATTTTTTCCCCAATTTTTTCGATCTGTGGTCGGTTGAAATCGTGTATGTGGAAACTGTGGATACAGAAAGCCAATTGTACCTTAATCTAGTCAGAGTTTAGTCCATAGTATGTGCTCATTAAGTGTTGTTACAATAATTCTTCCTCTTGTCTCGCACAAAAGGCTCTCCAATGTGTTCATTTTTAACAAAAAGTGAGCTGCAACTATGTGCCAGACACCGGGTCTACAGGAGTGACCCAACTGGACACAAATCCTAGTCCTTAAGGAACTGACAATTCAGCAGGGAGCCAAAAAGAAAAAAACATGCCCACAAATAGATATGTTAGGAGATAAGAGCTATGAAGAAAAATAACAGAGGGTAAGGGAGACCAGTCTGGAAAGGAGAGGTCTGTTGTAGACGGGTGAGGGCTCTATGCTCTATGCTAAGGCGACATCTGAGCAGAAACAGGACTGAAGAGAGGAAGAGAGTCATGGGGATTGATTGGGGGAAAGAGTTCCAGGCAGAGGAATCAGCAAATGCAAAGGTCCTGGGGTAGACATGTCCTTGGCAGGTTCCAGGAAGACCAGGGAGGCCAATGTGCTAGTGTAGCCCTGCGCAAGGGAGAGAGAGGAAGGAAATGAGGGCAGAAAGGGAACAGGGACAAGGTCACTCCGGGCCTTGTGGGCCACAGTGAGGACTTTGCATTCCTCTGAGGGAAGCAGGAACCAGTGAAGGAAATGTGCCACTTAAGTGCAGAGTTTAGGTCTCTTCCTTTTACTTCAGACCACAGGCTTCATGGAGGAGCTCCTCACTAGAAGGAAGAAAACAACCCCAATGACCAGGGGAACCAGCTAAATAAAGCATGTTCTAGTCACACAAGGGAATACTTTGCCACTGCTTAAGGAATGAGGTCACTCTGTGTACGATGGGGAGAGACTACTTATGAGACTACTGGAGTTAAAAAAAAAAAAAAAAGCATCTTTATCCATAACGTGTGTGTGTATATCATAAAGTAAAAAGTCCACACCAACTTGCTGACAATGGCGACTCTGGACAGTGGGTTTGAAGTAGAGAAGTTTCATTTAATATCTTTGAAAAAAACTTTTACAATCATGTCAGTTGAAAGACACTCCTCAGATCTCCAGGTGAGTCCGGGCCTCCAATACCCTCCTCCCTCCACCCAGGAGTCGGACCTTCCAGCCCCAGAGTCCAGCCTCTGGCCCCACCTCTCACTGCGCAGGCTCGGCCTCTAACTCTGCGCCACGCAGACCCTTTCCCGGAACGCCCCCTTGTCAATCTCCGCACTGGCCCCGCCTCCCACCCTGCGTCTGGGACTGCGTCTGAGTCGGCCCCGCCCCTGCAGCCATAGCTCGCGCCGCTGCCGTGCTGGCAATTCCTTCTGGCTCCTCCCACACTTGGGGTCCTTCCCCTGCACCGCCCGCCTCTTGTGCTGCTCACAGAATTGCCTGACTCTCATGATAGGAAAACGGGCCCCAATATTTCCTTGCTCTCTTTTTCTTCGCCTCCCGGGACAACGTCTCATCGCCTGTTCAGGAAGATTCTAGAGGAAACAGGCAGTATTTCCTGCACCAAGCACCAAAGTGGGGTTTCCGACACCGGCGAATATGCTGAATGCCTCGGGGCGGAGCCCGACCTGGGGCCGGGGGGGCGGGCCGTGCGAGCGGCGCGCGCAATAAAGCAGAAGGTGGTGCAACTCGCACACGTGGTGGAGAAAGTGAGGGTTTGGTAAGAGCTCTTTGCATTTTGGCTTTTTTTTTTTTTTTTCCCCTCTGCGGGAGGGCGTGCGTTGGGATCTGGGTCGCGCGTGTCGTGTGTGCCCGGGGTTGCTGCGGGGGTGGCCACGCCGTGGCGTGGACGGGGTCAGGGCCTTTGTAAGGGCCCGGCACCCGCGCTCCGAGGCGAGCCTGAGTGCTCTCTGCGGGGCGGGCAGTGGCGACCGGAGAGGGTGGTGGCTCTTTGGGGGTGCTCGGGGGGTGGGAGAGGAATCCTCCCGCCGAAGCGAACTGGGGGCACTAGGACTAGTCCTCCTTTGTCTGCGCCGCTGCTTGGCTGCGCCATTTTTGTTGCCCACGTCGCATGCCTCCGCCATTTTGTCCATTTCGGGGAGGGTTGGGGGGCTTGTGACCCTGAGTTTTTCATTCTGAGGTTTTCCACACCTGTGCTAGCTACACGTACTTTCCTTCGGAAATCGTTCTTGTGTATTCCCATTTCACGTGGCTGGCGTTTTTGTGCAACGTAGAACAGAGACTATGGGGCAGGTAGAGACAATCTCAGGGGTTCCTGAGGAAGAAGTGCGAGTGGGGTCTCTAAGTGAATTACTGGGTTGTGTCTGAGAACCAGATAGGAGTTGTTTTAGGAGAAAGCAAATGGGGCCTTTGTTCACTTTCAGGAATCATTCTGACACGGTCACTTAAATATCAGTTTTCGTGATCACTCAGAACATCAGAGTTTTGTGTTAAACGTTAGTTCTGGGCTAACCGGACTTTTTTGGACATCGTTTCCCTGACTCCCGAGGAATACTACGCCCCTGCCAAGGAGATCCAGCCCAGGAGCAGCTAGCTGATTTTCTCTCCCCACCACAACCCAGCAAGAATTCTCTTTAGCTGAGTTTCTCCCTTCAGTCAGTCATCTAGAAAACCGTTGACTTTATCCTAATTGTTGCCATGTCACAAGTGGAAGGATATTCATCCGTTCATCATTGGGGCGCGCCCTCTTTTGCCATTGTCCCATGTGTTCCTTTTTCGCGCCACTTTTTTTTTTTTACTTTTTATTGTTAAAATCCTCAGACATGCAGGGAAATAGACATGCTTGACAGTAAGAACATTTCCCCATGTTTGCTTTTGTGTCCTTCACGTTTTGAAAGTAAATTTCTTGTTTCATCCAAAATAGTTAACACTGTGTCTCTAAAGTAACATTTTTCTACTTAATGACAATGCCGTTGTCATTCTCAGTGAGATAATTCCTTAATGAGGCCATCTCCTATCTGCTCTGTGTCCATAGTTCCCAAGTCATCTCCAGAATGTCTTCCACGGTTGATTTGTTCAAAAATGGTTGCGTTTAAGGGTCTCTGGTCGTTGCTTACGCTGCTTGTATTTTAGGTTTCTCTTTTCCTCCTCATTTCCCCCAACAGTTTCTTCCAAGGGATTTGCATCTTAGCTTTCATTGTGTAGGGTCAGTAGCAGGTATAGCCGATGCTGGAAATCTGCAGAACTAGGCAAGGGGGGTAGTCAGCAGGTTCTCTCCATGTAATGGGTTTGAGGACAGTCCCTTGTGGACCTGTGACACTGGGGAGGTGAGGGCATTTCGGTGTCACCACAGGGAAGGCTGTGCGCATTTGTACGTCCGATGGATTTTGTGTTTTCCAGTCTCTGAGCACTTAGCGTGCTTGGCCTCTGTCCCTGAAGGTGAGTGGCCTTGGGACCTGGTTGCAGAGGGATTGGAGCTCCCATGATGTCTAGCACTGGGCTCCGATCACCCCTGAGGACACAGTGCCCCCCCAGGACCTTTGACACCTGGGGGTCTGAGGGGCCCTGGTTTTGATGTTCTTTGGACCCCCAGACTGTTTCTTCCCCGACCCTCACCAGATCCTTCCTGTGTTACAGGTGTGTCTTCAAGCTGAGGGCCCTCCCACCTTGGTAAGAACCCTTGTTCCCAGTCCCTGACCCACCCAGGTCTAAAATATCTCACCCTCGTTTGGGGTGACTTCATCTCAGATATCTCTGGGACCTAATTTTATATGCCAGCAATCATGCAAATCCCAGCTCTGCTGTTCTTGGGCTTAGGGATGTTAGTCAAGTGATTGGTCTCCTGAGCCTCAGTTTCTGTGTCTGTAGAGTGGGCACAACACATCAAAGGTAGGGGTTGAATATGACGGAATATATGGGCTGTAGAAGAGAAAATATTTAGTCACTTTTTGGTGTCCATGGGGGATTGGTTCCAGGGCCCAGTGTATGTTTTTGGGTTTCAGGGAAAAGGACTAATCAGAAATCTAATTTTCAAACTCAGCAGAAGAAAAGAAACAGAAGGGCTCGAAGCATTATCACGCACACTGCAGGGCGGTGGGGGTGGTTTGTAGACTAAATACAGTGTACCTGTCAGCAGAGATTACGCAGCTTCCCGTGCATCATGCATATGTAAACTGATACAGTTGTTACGGTTACCCTCAATTTATACAGTACTTGTTGTCAAAGAACATGGTTTATCTGGAGAATGTTTCATAAATGTCTCACATTGGAGACAGTTTCACAGATGTTTCAGAGAGCTAAATAAATCATCCAATGGGCATGGGTATGTGTGTTACCCAAAAAGAAACAAGTGCTCCCAGCTGTAGGAGGGTTTTTTTCTCTGTTCAATGAGGTCTGGACCTAAATCTATATTCCCATTAATAAGGATGACTTCTGATACTAATACAGGTATGTCTTCACCCGTATTTAGATTACTTTCTAAATACATAATACGGAGAACTGGAAGTGTAGTCTGTGGGGTTCTCAGAGGTTTAGATTCTCGCTGACAGGTACCTCGGGGTGAGAAGCTGCGTCCTGTGCAGTGTTAGCTCAGGATGCGGATCATCTGAGCATCTTTCTGGGGGGCTGTTCTCTTCATCCGAGGTGTCCTCTGCAGAGCTCTGAAGGTTCGCTGTGGGCTGAGAGGGAATTTCTGGGATAGTGTGGAGTAGGGAGAGTGTCACTTGGGCAGGGATGTGTGAGGGGGGTGAGAAGAGGAAACGCTGACAGCAGGCTAGGGAAGCCCGAAGGGATGTGTAACATCTGTCGACTTCTGAGGCGGTGCCGTCCAGCAGAACTGGCAAAATGGAAACGTTCTGTTCTGCATTGCCCAGTCCGGGGGCAGCGGAGTTGGGGTGTGGGGTTTGAGGACACTGGGACCCCCGTGATGTCCAGCACTGGGCTCTGATCTCTGTTGAGGACACAGTGCCCCCCGGGACCTTTGACACCCGGGGGTCTGAGTGGGGGATCCCGTCTCTGGGGAGGGACGGATGGGGGCCATGGTTGCCCTGCACCCTACTAACCTCTCCATTCCCCCATCCCTTCCCGTCTGCAGGTGGTTCCCCCAGGAGTTGAGCAGCCCTCGGTAAGAACAGAAGACGACTCCCCTTACTATTAATACTGTAATAATCATATTAAGCGTATTATATTATAAATTTATTGTTAGTATGGTAATACTAATATAATAAGGATAGATGCTGAGTACTTAGTCTGAGCCAGGCCGCGTTCCTAAGCACTAGATTCAGTTAATCGTCACAATAGCCCCGTTATTTGAAATAGGTGCAGTTTTGTCCGTATCTCACAGGTGAGATGGGGGCACGTAGAGGTGGCGGGCCCGCGCTCGCCCCCTTGTGGCGGGAGGGGGCTTATCCCTGCGGCCTCCATCCACGGTCGGGGCGACAGGGTGACGGGGGCTTTCTCTGCCCCCCTCCCTGCAGTTGAGGGTCCAGGACCAACGAGTTTTGAGCCCCGGTTCTGCCACTTTTGGCCTTAGGGCGCCCCCGTGATTTGTCTGCACGGATCGGGCTGAGGGGTGGGCTCCCTGGTGCGTGTGCTGTGGGCCTCCCCTCCCCGCCGGCAAGGTCCCGGGCCCAGCCCCTCCTGGGCTTGTAGAGATGCCTCAGCTGGTACTGCGGGGGATCACCGGGATCGTTGAGCGCCAGCCTTTCCCCGCCGCCCCCGAGTGCTGCGTCGTGCCGAGTTCTGTGGCATCCACTGCAGAGATGGGGGTGGGGCAGGGATGAGAAACAGCCAGTCGGGGGGGGGGGGCATGGTTTGCAGTGAGATGTGCTCAGGTGGTGCCTGAAGGGGCCGTGCTTGGGGACCCCTGTGATGTCCACCTCTGGGCTCTGACCTGTGACGACACGGTGCTCCCCCGGGACCTTAGACCCCCGGGGCTCTGAAGGGTCCCTGGCTCTGGGGACAGATGGATGGGGGTCACAGTTGCCCTGCGCCCCGCCAGCCTGGTCTTCCCCCCCCTCCCTGTCTGCAGGCAGTTCCTCCAGGAGGCCAACAGCTCCACCAGACCTCTCGGGGAGAGCAAGTTACTAATACCGTAATTAAGTTTACGGTTATAAAGTGGAGAGATTGTGGTAATGGTATATGTACAGGCAAATGCTGAGCACGTGACTTTCCGCCAGGCACAGTCCTAAGCACTAAATTCATTGAATCTTCACAGTAACCCCGTGATGGGGGCGCAGTGGGTGGCGAAAGGGGAAGTTGGTACGGGAACGGCTTGGGGTGGGGTTTGCGGGGAGACATCCAGTATGAGGGCTCCTGAAGGGGCCGCACTTGGGGCCCCCGTGATGTCCAGCACTGGGCTCTGATCTCCCATGAGGACACAGTGCCCCCCAGGACCTTTGACACCTGGGGGTCTGAGGGGCTCCCCCCTCTGGGGTGAGGCTGGGGGGTCGTGACTATTTCCCCGCCCAATGCCCCTCTGTGCCCTTCCCGCAGCTCCCGTGGCCATGGCGGGGCAGGGCGACCGCTACTACACGTACACCGAGCTCCTGGCCATCGCCCGGCGCTTCCGGCAGAACCCCAACGAGCTCATGATCACCTGGATCCTGCGGGTGTATGACCAGGGGGGCCTGGCCCTGGCCCTGAATTCCAGGGAGCTGGTGATGCTGGGCGACCTGACCGGCGATGCCGTCTTCAACTACCGCTGCAAGGCCCTGCGGGGCGACGGCAAGACACTGCTGGCCTGGCTGCTGCTGGCCTGGCGCCAGCGCTGGGAGTCCTTCCTGCACTTCGAGGGCACCGAGCTGCCCTTCCGACCCTGGACCACCATGGAGGAGGGCATCCAGCTGGTGCGAGAGCTGGGCATGCTCGACTGGATCTACCGCGAGCCGCCGCAGCTCCCCGAGCCCGAGTGGCTGGTGCCCGAGGACGTGCCCTTCACGCAGGGCCTGCAGCGGCGCCTGCTGACGGCCGCGCCCTCCGAGCTGCGGCTCTCGCTGGTCGGCCTGCTGGTCAAGGGCGTGACGGTGCTGGAGGCGGTGATGGTGATCCAGACCGTGGCCGACGTGGGCCTGCTCTGGCGCCAGAGCCAGCCGGGCCGCGCCAGGCTCATGCTGGGGCCCAACCCGACGCGCAAGGACCTCATGGGCTGGCTGCTGAGCCACGGCATGCCCAAGGCGCGGGTGGAGAAGCAGCCCACCAAGGTGCTCCTGGAGCTGTACGTCCAGGAGGCCAAGCGCAGCCACACCCGCGACGCGTACGGGCCGGGGGAGGAGCAGCCCCCGTGTCCCCCGTACTCCGACCAAGCCTGTGGGGCGGAGCCGCCCGTGCGCCACGACTAGGCCTCCCGGGCTTCGGGGCGAGGAGCCGGACATCGTGGGGGAGACGCAAAGCCTTGGTCGGCTCCAGCCGGTGTTCAAGGAGCCCCAAAGAGGGGTGTCCTTGCCCCCGGCCCACCCCGTGGGCGTCACCAGCCAGAGCTGGCGGAGGACAGGCAGCTGGCTAATAGCTGCTGTTGCTGGATGCCAGAGTCTGTTACGTTTCAGTCTGTTACACTTTGGCCCGATGGGCATGGTGGGGGGGGCCCCGCTGCTCTGTCACACGGGCCTCCGAAGCACTACAGGCCGAGCGGGAGACCCCGCGGCCCACGCCATGAAAGCACCTTGAAGCTTGTACCCCTTCTCTTAAGGCTCTTTGTAATGCAGTATTTTTACCTGTTACTTTACACGACACTTGGCTTTTATGGGTGCTCCTTTCCCCTTTTGCGAAGGTTTTTCTGTTAAGTTTTTCTTGCAATGCCTTTCTCTTTTAAAATTGAATTTTGCGCTTTGCTCGCCTGCGAAGGGGGTGGCCAGTCCCTTCCAGTTTCTCTAGCTGCGCGTGTGGCTGGTACCTCTGGGCGAGGGGTGCTGGGGCCAAGAATCCCAGCTTTGAGGATGCACAGCCCTGGCAGGCGGTACCAGGCACCCGTCAAGTAGCCCGCACGTCACTGCGTGTGAGCTGCGGCGTCTGACGGCCAGAACCCTCCCCGGGTGAGGATGGAGAGAGGCACGGCAGCCCCAGCGAGGTCCCCCACCTCCATGGCCCTCCCAGCAGTCTGCTGAGGAGGGGGCTGGGCGCTCAGCCGCGGGGTCAGGTAAATCGGCTGGAACTTCCTTTGGGTCTTCCGCGCATCTGGAAGCAAGAGGCTGCACCACTGCGACTCCAGCCCCGCCCCCAAGCAGGACCAAGAAGTGAAGTGCAGAGGGCGTTCCTAGGCCTTCCCTCGGGCCGTGACTGTCCGGTACCGGCAGGGGCAGGGGCAGGCCGCGTGCGCATGACAAGAGGCTCCCTTGGGGGCCCAGGGCAGGTGGTGCTGGGAGGTGGGTGGAGCCGGGCTTGTCCGCGTGTGAGGACGGGGCTGTTGACCCCTGCCCTTTCCCTCCCGTCCCCGAGGTGTCCTGGCAGCGGGGGGTGGTTCTCGTGTCTGGCTGCCCAGCCCCACCTCTGACCCTCCAAGCCTCCCCCGTCTAACGGGCACCAGTGGGGGTTACAGAGCACACACTGCACACCAGGCTGCCCACCGACAGCCTAATGGGGTGTTGGCACGTTTGCCTGATGATGCAGACACGATCATTGGTGCCCCAGACTGCTGCCTGGTGCTTGGCGTGTGGGGAGGGCAGAGCCGCCTCCTGGGTTGCAGGGCTAAATGCAGCGGCGCAAGTACTGGTCTGGGACGGCCTGGTCTGGGACGAGCACCGGTAGCGGTACCTTTCCTTACGTTCAGTGCTGTCCCGTGGAAGCTCAGTGCTGTCCCGTGGAAGCTCCCTGTCTGCGCTGCCCGTTACCGCAGCCACTTGCCGCGTGTGGCTAATGAGTGCTTGAACTGGCCAGTAGGACTGGGACCTGAATTTCACATTTTATTTATTTACACGATGTGAATTCAAACAGCCACGCGGCAGCCAGTGGCTACCATACTAGACAGTACTTGGGTGGGATCCCGGGATCCCGCCCCCTCCAAATCGTAATTATAGCAAGTGCTACGCTAGGTAGCCCAGAGGGGATGCTACGGCACCCCTCCCCCCTCCCCCCCCCCCCACTTCTCTGCTGCTGGCTCCCCGGAGGCTGGCTAACCTGATGGAGGAGTCGCGTGCCAGAGGAGATGGCGGTGCAGAGACAATGCTTAGCCCACGGTCACAGCCTCCGGGTTGGTCCCAGCAGGCTGGCTGTGCGGCCAGGCTCTGAACCCCGACCTTAGCTCTCCCACTACCAGGCGGGCACCAAAGCCAGGCTGAGTGAGCTGGACCCTGGCAGCGCATGGCTCGCGGTGGGGAGGGGGTCACCCCGCAGGCTCGCACACATCACATGTGCTGCACCTACAAATAGAGGTTCCTGCACGTACACCATGCGCTTCCAGGCATGTACAGAAACCTGCACATAAACACTGATGCACGTATCACCCACACATGCAAAGCACCACGTGAGCATGTGCGTGTACGCCAAATACGTGTATACACAGATCCGTGCAGGAGCATATGCATGAATAGACATCCACACGTATGTGCACGTGTGTTAATACATGCACACTTAAGCCCACACATACATAGGACCGCTTGTGACTTCCAGGCCTGGGAGCCCTCCCTGTGTTCCCCCAGCGCACACGGTAAGTCACAAAAGCCAGAGCAGCGGGTGAGCAGATGTGTTGGAACCCAGTGTCAGCTGCGGGGGAAAGGGTGCCGGTTCCATGGCTCACACGGGCCCCCCCCCCCAGGCCCGCAGGCAGCCGGCTCTGCAGGCCAGCAGGCCCAGCCCCATGCTGAGGGCTGCCAGCACGGCCCCAGCCCCAGCCAGCAGGGGCACCACGGTGGCTGCGGGGAGAACGGGGTGGGGGTGTGAGTCTCCAGACCTGAGCCCCCCACTCCCAGCCCAGCACCGAGGGCCGTCACCTGCGGGGTTGGCGGGCTCGTGGAAGCCATGGCAGGGGATCCCGCGAGCCGGAGGCCGGGCAGGGGGAAGTCAGCTGGCGGAAGCGGCCTAAGGGGCAGGCCTCCGGGCACCCGGGGAGGCTGAGGGTCACGGGTAAGCCGGCAGAGTCGTTGCGGTAGAAGAGGGAGATGGTGACATCCCTGGAGGGAGAGAGGAGGTGGTGGTACCCAGGCCCCTCCTTGCCGTCCCTACTGCTGGCCTGAAATCTGAAGAGCAGCTGGATGGAGAACTGGGCCCCCGACTCCTACTTCCTGGTACCGTCCCCAGTAAATCCCCCTCGAAGCCTGTGCCTGGGCCATGCCCTCTACCTGGCACCCCATCACTCCTCTTGAGAGTTCTGGGCCTGCCCGTTCCCGGGTACCACCCCCTCCTCACCCTGCATCGTCATCCGGGTCCCCAAGGCGCCTCCGGAACTCAAAGCCGAGGCAGGCGGCATAAGGCGGTGTGTGCCCGTCATAGAGACCCAGGGCCCCCTGGAGGGCCAGGAGAGCGCTGTCGCGCTGCAGGCGGATCCAGGGCTGACTCGGGGCTCCTCCAGATGTCTCCTCTCTCCTGCTTGTGCATCCAGCTGCCACCCAGATGTCCCTCAGACCCCTTAGAACCAGTCTCCCCAAACCTGCTCACGCTGGAGGCAGCCCCACCAGTTACAGGTGGTCATTTAATAAAGATTGGTTAAATAGACACGAAATATGATGACAACTCAGTTAAAAAGCCAGTCCTTCCAGAAAAACTGAATTCTTTCCCATAACACCATCACCTCCCTCCTTCCAGATTCCATGCCTCTAGTGATATGGTCCAACAGTATGGTTTGGAGATATGAGTTACTCAAGGCATTAGGCTGAGGTTCCATTGGGACCACAAGTCCTTCCACACCCAAATTGCGCCCCCCCCATCCCTGTGCCCACATGGCATTGCCTCCCTTCCCAAAGACTCACAGCCGAATACATAACCATCTTGAGGGGCAGCCCCAAGTGCTGCACCCGAGAGAAGTCGGCAAGGATGGCATCCAGCAGGATTCCTGACAGGGCAAGACACAGAGGGCTAAGAACTCCCCAGAGGAAGGCGCCTTAGCCTCCCAGCCTCCCGGCTCCACACCTCACCCCCATACAGCTGGGCCTCCTCTGCTGCCCCGGGTGGGCCCACGTGTGCCCCAATATCCAAAGCCGAGATCTGAGCTAGTGTCTGCAGGACATCCGGGGAGGCCCAGGGTGGGAGGGGGAGACCGTGGGCTTGCTGGGGAGAGAGAGGGAGGAGACAAAGTGACCGCCACGTCCTGAACTCTTCATGCTCCCCTTAGGCCCTCCTGTGTGGCCCCCGTCAGCTGCAATCCTCTCTCCCAACCCTCATCTGAACCCCTCGTGGGCTAGGTCTGGTCAGGAAATTATAGGGTGGGCGATAGCGATTATTAATTAAGCATAGGAATGACCATCATTCCAGAAGGCCTTATCCAAAACCTTGGGTCCAGAGCTGTTCTAGAATTCAGACGTTTGGAATTTTAGAAAGGTACGGTGGTGAGGATACCTTATACCTCATAACACACCCAGTGGGGTCTGGGGCAGCCCCCGTAGACATACATTCCCATAAAGTGGGGTAAGAAAGGACTACCAGCCTCACGCAGCTCCTGCCGCCGAAGCTTCAGTTACCGGCGCTTTTCCGACTATGGAACTGGGGGATTGGAGTTGCAAGCACGCAGACTGAAAGGCCTCACTGTGTGCCAGGCGCTGTTCTAAGGCATCACGTGAATTAACCCGTTTTGATCTAAACAGCAACCCAGGGGGTGTTGATACGTGTGTCGCCATCCCCATTGTGTAGATGGGGAAACTGAGGCACTAAAGGTTAAGTGACTTGCCTGAGGGAACAAAGCTGGGATTTGAACCCAGGTGCCATAAACGACTTGGCTGCGTGGGTAAGGCAGGGACCCACCTGGCAAATAAGAGTGTCCAGAACTTTCCACGCCCTGCGGAGCGGCTCCCCGACCAGCGACAGCCCCGTGAAGTTCTCCAGGTGAGTCAAGAAGTCCTGGACGCACCGGACTGGGCTGGGTGAGCCTGACAGACCTCCGAGCCCGGCGGGTCCCACGAGGTCCTGCCGGCCCCGCCCCGCCCCACTGGCCCCGCCCTGCACCGCAGGTCCCGCCCTATCCCGCCAGCCCCGCCCCGTCCCGCCGGCCCCGCCCCATCCTGCCCCACCGCACAGGCCCTGCTCACCGTCCAACCCTCTAGGGCCGTCTGGTACTCGGCGGCCTCCGTGGCCTCCCTCAGCAGCTCCTGGTATGGGGACAGCTGCGTGTAGGGAACCTCAGCAGCTGGAGGAAACGGAGGCTCAGCGGGGACAGCAGCGTGACCGGGGCCCGACTGCAGGCGGGGGGAGTCGGGCTGTGGGGCCCTGTCTGCGGTCCAGCGTCTCTCCCAGATCCGGCTGCACAGTGCGGGGTAGGCAGCTCACCCCATCAGGGCAGCTCAGTCCCAGGGAAGGTCTGGGTGCTCTGGCTCCCGGGAGCCACCCATCCAGGCCCCGAGCCTCCTCTCTGAGCCGCTGGCCCTCTCCATCTCTGGGGTCCCTGTCTCTCTCCATCCCTCCCACCTCCAGGCCCTGTCCAGGCCCCTGACCTTGTCCTCAGTGACGGCACCGTGTGCACAGGGATTGGCCTCCAGGTGGCCTCGGAGCGCCCTGGGGCGGCCTCAGGGAACAGCCCCGCTAGGTTGGCCTGAGCGCTCTCCAGGGTCCGGTCAAAGTCTGTGCTGCGAATGTACACCTGGGCGCGGTGGGGAGAGGCCAGGCCAGGGTACCACGGTCAGGGTCAGAGGTCAGCTATAGCAGCAAACCAAAAGCTTCAGATTAAGTTCAGGGTCGAAGTTCAGGTGTTGGGGGTCAAAACTCAGGGCGGGTTCAGGGGCTGGCCTTCAATGTTGGAAGTTAGGATCAAGGGTCAGAGGTCAATGTCAGGAGCAGTTGGGTTGGGGGTCAGAAGTTGGGTGGACATGGAGGATTAAGGGGGTCAGTTGAGTCAATGAAAGTCAGAAAGGAATATCAGGGGCTTCCCTGGTGGCGCAGTGGTTAAGAATCCGCCTGCCAATGCAGGGAACACGGGTTCGAGCCCTGGTCCGGGAAGATCCCACATACCGCAGAGCAACTAGGCCCGTGCGCCACAACTAGTGAACCTGCGCTCTAGAGCCCGAGTGCCACAACTACTGAGCCTACGAGCCACAACTACTGAGCCTACGAGCCACAACTAATGAACCTGCGAGGCACAACTACTGAAGTCCATGCCTAGAGCCCGTGCTCTGCAACAAGAGAAGCCACCGCAATGAGAAGCCCGCGTGCAGCAACAAAGACCCAACATAGCCAAAAGTAAATAAATTAAATAAATAAATTTTTTTTAAAAAAAGGAATATAAGAATCGCTGGAGGCTGGAAGTTAGAAGTCAAGATGAGGAGGGCAGATTGGAGGTCATGGGGTCAGAGTTCAGTACATGTGTATCAGGGGTCAGAGGTCAGGGGTCAGGAGGAATGATCCTAATTGGGGCTCTGTCAGGAGACAGAGGAAGGTATAGGAAAGTCAGATTTGAGGAAGGGTAGAGGTCAAAGGTTGGAGTCAGAAGGGCAAGTAGAATCAATGAGGATCAAAGACAGAATCAATCAAGTTTCGGAGTCAGAGGTCAGAGGGTCTGGTTGGAGTCAGGGGGAGTCAGCACACAGAGGTGGAGGACAGAAAATAAAGTCAGAGATGATGGAGGTCAGAGGTCAAGATGTGACTCAGGTTGAGACAGAGTCAGAGGTCAACGTGGTTTAGTCGATGGTTCAGGGGTCAGAGATCAGACATAAGGTGCAGGTCCGGTTGATGGGGGTCAAAGACCAGAGGTGGAGGCCAAGGGGAGCACTAGAGTCAGTGGGAGTCAGAGGTGGACGGTCAGGAGGTTAAGATGGAGGTCAGCAAGGCAGTACCTCCTCCCACCGGTACTCGGGGCTCAGAAAATCCTCGTAGCGACTCCTCAGGAAGCGGCCCAGCTCCAGCTGCTGGCGGACCCCTTCCTGGGGACAGAGCAGCCTCAGCGGACCCCTCTCCGCCCTGCCCCACCCCTTGCTCCCATCCCCAGCTTCTCACCCCGGCCAGCTGGCCCAGGCCACGTGGCCACAGGGTAGATGCAGCCTCCTTGTGCGGGTCAGTGGGATAGGAGGCCAGCGGGGCCCGGTCGCCATGGCGGAACACCTGGGGAGGGGACCAGGTCAGGGCTGGTCGCCCTGGCCGCCACACAAGTAAATATGGGGGTGGCCCACCCCACCCCTCTGATCCACTTTCCGCCCTTCTCTGTCCAGCTCTGTGCCCTTGAGGAAGCCTCTGTCTTCATCTCCATGCTGGCCCCCCTGCCCTCTGGATCCCCGTTGGGGTCAGCCAGGGAGGGGAGCAGGAGCTCCTAGGATGAGAGGTACTGGCTGCAGTATAGCTTCCTTCGGGGAAGCCCCTGTCCCTTGAGGTTCTGATGACATGGATCTCACCCCTTGACGCCTAGAGGTGTGGATTGGTTTGCTAGAGCTGCTGTAACAACCACAAACTGGCTGATTTAGACATCAGAAGTTTATTGTCCCCCAGTTCCGGGGGCCAGAAGTCCGAAATCAAGGTTTCGGCAGGGTTGGTCCCTTCTGAGAGCTGTGAGGAAGGATCTGCTCCCTGCCTCTCCCCAGCTTCCGGTGTTGCTGACAATCTTTGGCTTATAGAAGCATCCCTCCAGACTCTGTCATCATGTGGCCTTTGTGTGTGGCTGTCTCTGGGTCTCTCCTCTTCTTATAAGGACACCAGTTATGACCTGATCTTAACTTGATTTACATCTGCAAAGACCCTATTTCCAAATGAAGTCACATTCACAGGTACCAGGGGTGAGGACTTGATCTTTGGTGGGGCTCAATTCAGACCCAGCTGGGTGGCAGCAGCTCCCCAAGTTTCCTAAGCCCAGTGCTGCGCTGTCCTGCCAACTCTGAACGTGGGCCCTGCATTAAACTCCCTCCATTTAAACCTTTCTGAGCTGCGCCTGCCGCTTTCTGCTGCAACACTGAGTCAGCACATCCTTCCAGATTTTTCAACACACACGTTCTTTTTTTTTTCCTGCCGCACCACGCGGCATGTGGGATCTTAGTTCCTCAACGAGGGATCGAACCCGTGCACCCTGCAGTGGAAGCGCAGAGTCTTAACCACTGGACCGCCAGGGAAGTCCCCACATTTTAAAAATATATGTACTTTTTACCAAAATGAGATCATATCGCACGTGCAATTTTGGAACAATCTCCCCCTTTCCATGTCAATAACACTTTCATCTCATCTAACACCCACTCTCCTTTCAGAGGTCCCCAATATCTCCCCAAATATCCTTTACAGCTGATTTATCCAAACCAGAATCCAGTTCAGGATCACCCATCGAATCTGGTCTTACGTCTCTTATGGATTTGTTTAAATAGAGCAAGTCCATTTGCCTTGGTTTTTTGGGGGACACGGACTTGTTGGAGAGACCATGCCAGTTGCCCTGTTCAATGTCTTGCCTTCTGGAATTTTCTGGTTGGTGCAGTCAGGTATCATTTCACAGCTGATTCTTGTCATTTCCAGCATTTATGTTGCATAAAGTCACTGGGAACGCGGGATTAGCAAATACTGAATCGTTGCTTCTAGGGAAAATGTGTGTGTGTGTCACGTAGATTATAATCTTAAATCCAAAAAACTACTCATCCTGGTAGATCCTTATTTTTTTTTCTTTTTTTTGTTTTACAAACTAGAAAATTTGCCTCAGGCCACCCACTCACAGGTGCCAGAGCTGGGATCCAAACGCATCCCTCTGGCCCCAGAGCAGGAGCCTCCTCCCCAGCGCTGCCCCCTCCTGTCTCCAGCCTCTGGGCAGCTCTCTGCTTGAGCTGAAACAAGAGAGCAGAGAACTGTCACCTTGATCAACCACAGCTCAAACTTGCAGCCACTCTGGGCAGAGATGGAATCGCGGATAATGAGGGCTGACTGCACTGGTTTCCTCTGTCCTCTGTGTTTCTGGTAACCCCAAAGTTAGTTCTAAAGGCGTGATGGACCCAAAGAGATTTAGGTCTACAGACTCTCGGGAGGGCTGGCAGAGTAAAAGCCAGGGACCGCCAGAGGGCCATGGGAGTCCCGGGCACATCACCGTCCCCGTGGCCCAGAGACGGGAAAGCTGCTGCCTCCGCCACGATTTCTACCATTATAACTGCTGCTCCCGTCCCCAAACTGGTGACCAGGCTCTGGAAGGCTCGGTCCTCCCCCTGCTGTGTCTCTAAAGCTTGCAACTGGCGGCTCCACTGGAGGAAATTTTGCCTGGACCACCTCATCTGCTCTCTCTGGCTTCCAATCTCTTCCTGCTCCAAGATACTTCTTTTTTTTTTTTTCTTCACTTTTTTCTTTTTTCATTTTTTTTTTTCTCCAAGATATTTCTGGCACCCAGAGCTCACCCCGTCCCTCCCCTGCTCGCAGCCCTCTCACGGGTCCCCAGCACCCTCCAGGGTTGCAGGTCTGGACTCTCCCATCTCAAATGTCCCCACTCCATGTGACATTCTGTACCCAAATGCCCCTCTCCCTCAAGCCTCTGCCCCAAGGTCCCCTTACCCAGAATGCCCTTCTCTTGTCACCATGGCCACCATTCTGGTCTCCCAGACGACCCTCTCTCAGGTTCTGCTGGCTGACCTTCCCTTTCTGGCTCACAGGCCCAGGAAAGGGAGAGGGAGGCCAAGCAACGCTGCAGCTGAGACCTCTGACCATGAATTTTCAGGAAGTGAGGAGGGGTCCGGCAGGGGGAGGGAGGCCCGGGGTAGGGGTGGGGAGAGGGAAGGGAAGGGATGGGTCCTGACCTCTGACCTCTCCACCCAGAATGTGACCCTGGCCATAGCCGTATTCACCATCCTCACCTCCATCTACTTCTTCAACAAGGTGAGTGGGAAGAGGGCGGGGGTAGCAGGCTAGATCTCGGTCCTTTTGTCTTCACGTTATCATCTTGGCCTCTCTTTCTGTCCCACGTTTCTGTGTATCTCTCTGTCTCTTTTCCTCTCTTAGGCTCAGCAATGAGAAGACACAGGACCCCTAATCCAAGAGCCCTGCCTCTGTCCTGACCGTGACTCTGGCCTCTGAGACCAAATAAATGTGACTGAATCAGCGCACCCTGCTCCATCCCACCACCCCGGCAGGCACACAGCCTTGGGCCAACTCTGTCTGAGGGCCAGGCTTCTGGGTCAGAGAGAGGAAGCCTGGACTCCTGGGTCTGGGGAAGGTGGGGACTAGGGGGATAGACTATCAGGTTTGAGGCTAGGTGCCCAGAAACTGAGCTGTGTTTTGAGGGATGAGTAGGAGTCTGCCAGGAGCATTTAGAGAGGGGGAAGGACATTCCAACTTTGAGTGCAAAAACACAGATAGAAGAAGCAGGGATGATTCACCACCTGGTACCAACACCGACTGCTGTGTACTTCAGATTCATTCCTTCTCTCTGAGTCTTGGTTTTCTTCTCAGTCAGACAAAGGTGAAAATCTTGGACCAGTGGGCCCCAGAAGGCCATGGCAAGGACAGTCTGAGATCAAAGGTGTGAATGGAATTTGCAAGTTGCAAAGGGTCTGTAGTGATCGTCTTCATTGCTATATTGTATCAACACATCTTTCTCTTTTCTTAGCAAACTCCTGTTCAGCCTTCAATACCTACTGTAAATGCCCCTTACTTATAAAACTGTCCAGACCTCCAGATATACAGTCAGTTACCAGCTTCCTCACTAACCGCCTCCTTCCCACTCCCTGTCTCCATCCCCAGCAGGTGGAATGCCATGGGTGACACCCCAGCCTTTGGTCAAGTTTCATCCATTTTTCTCATCAGATAAACAATTTCATTTCGCCTCAAGATCTGAAAAGGCAGCTTCTGAGTAGGGTGACTGAACATCCTGGGCTTCCTAGGAAAGGCCTAGAAAATTCCAATTAGAAACGAATTTATAGTTTCACTGTAATTTTAATTGGTATTAGTGTCCTCTTTAACTCTCCTAAGCGTCCTGATTTAGAAGACAGTCTTACTTATAGGAGACCTTGGTTGCAAAGCTAAGAATAACCACACGGAGGCGGTGTTGTACAATGTTCCCAGCCAGAAGTTGGTGGACCCAGCTCTAGCAGGGAAGTCGATTTCCGCAAAACAAGAATTCTGAGACCTGAACCGGGTGAGCGGTCCTTGAGGCTTCGTCCCCTCTCCCAGGGGGCTTCCTCTCTCCCTGGACCATAACCGCGCCCCCTATCTCTCTCCTTCAGTCTTCACAGGGGTCATTCTACAAGCAGAGGTGACCTATCCTTCCCATGGCTCCCCAGAACCCCTGGGACAAGAGTTCCAGCCCCTCAGCCTGGCATAGGAAGCTGTGTTTTGGGGTTTGTTTGTTTATTTGTTTTTGGCTGCGATGTGTCTTCTTTGCTGCGTGTGGGCTGTGGGCTTTCTCTAGTTGCTGGAAGCGGGGGCTCCTCTTCATTGCGGTGCACGGGCTTCTCACTGCGGTGGCTTCTCTTGTTGTGGAGCACCGGCTCTAGGGGCGCAGGCTTCAGTAGTTGTGGCACGTGGGCTCAGTAGTTGTGGCTCCCAGGCTCTAGAGCGCAGGCTCAGTAGTTGTGGCGCACAGGCTTAGTTGCTCCGCAGCATGTGGGATCTACCCAGACCAGGGATTGAACCGGTGTGCCCTGCATTGGCAGGCGGATTCTTAACAACTGCGCCACCAGAGAAGTCCCGGAAGCTGTGTTTGACCTGACGCCCTCCCGTCTTTTTCTTTTTTTAATCGCACCCACCTCTTACGCCCCCTCTGTAGTATATCTTAACATATATAACTCACAGATGGTTTAAAGAAAAAAAAGCTGCACCCCAGGGCCTTTGCACATGCTGTACTCCCTGCCCGGAGTGCCCTTTCCGTCCTCTATTGTGTGTCAGCTCCACCTGGAAGGCTTCCTAAAAACCTCTCCCAATCAGAGTCAGCTTCCCTGCCTCTCTTTCCCTCCCTCCCACCTCCTCCCCACCCTTCTTGGCTGTGACTGGGAGCCTGAGGCTGGGGGTGCACAGAATAAATCTGACTTCTGCTGGACCACCAGCTTGGGTCTTGGCTATCAACGTTTGGAAAACAAACAAATATTGACAAAGAAATCGATCTTTGCCTCCCTCGTCCCCACTCCCAACTCCAGGGTTTTCAGCCATTGAGTGCTGGGTTTCTCAATCCCCTGGGAGCTGCCAAGGTTGCATTTGCACAGCCACAGGCACTTGGAGATGCGTGGGGCTCAGCCCGCTGCCCGTGGGACTTCCTGGCAAGCTTTTGAAACTCCCAGAGCCCAGCTCTACCCTAGACCACTTAAACCACAACACCTGGGGATGGGGCCTGGGCATTGATTTGGATTTTAAAAGCTTCTCTGGAGATTCTAATGTGCAGACAGGGTCAAGAGGCATCTACTATAATGCATTTTCCAAAGACGGAAGAGATAGATTTTCCCCCTTGGAGCTTAGTGCATTTCTGAGGTAGCACCATGGATACATCAAACGACTCAGAACGTGGAGCAAAAATTAACCTTTAGTTTGGAAACATTTGGGAGTTCGAAAACCAAAGATGACCAACAACATCCTTTTCCAGGGGCGGGGGCATGGTTAGGAGGCGCGTGCATATTTCAAAAGGCAGCAAGAGAAGACGAATGATAACTAGTGTCCTGGAGACCCAGAAAATCCGGTGGCCAAGTACTGTCCTGTGTTACTCGGTTCCACCTGCAGGGACCACGGCATCCCAGCGTGCATGAGACTTTCCCGGTTTTAGCTCCAGAAGCCCCATAGCCCAGATATTGTACTGCTAAGTCCTGGCATAACCAGGATGGTCGGTCGCAAATTCCTAGCCCATGTCTATAGTCTTGTCTTTAGATCCAGGCCCGTGTCTGTCTGTATGTCTGTCCGTCTCTCCCTGTCCATCTGTCTCTCTCCCCACTCATTCTCCTCTCCTTCAGTCAGAGTCTAGTTCTATTTCCATCTCCTCCTGGGTCTTTGTCTCCGTATCTTTTTCTGTCTTGTCTCCCACTTGGTCCCTCCCGACAGCCTGACCTGTCTCTCGCGTCCTTTCCCTGCCTTGGCCTCCGTCTGCCACCCAGTCTATGTGATGCTGTCACGTCTGCGTCGGTGCCCATTCCTCCCTCTCTGCATCTCTTCCTCCACTTGGCCTGCTTTCTCTTTGCAGCCTTGTCTCCCTCTCTCTGGGCCCCTGCCCCCCACCCCGGGTCCCTGTCCCCCTCTCTCAGCATCTCACATTCTCTGGAGTTTGATAAGATGGGAGACCCCCCACCTCTACACTCCCCCTAAATGTCCCCAGCACCCCCCCCAGGAATTTCCCTCCCGGTCCCCGCAGGACACCTGGGCCTCCCTCCCCATTGCCAGACCCCCCCCATCTCCTCCTCAGACTCCCCCACCTGGCAGGACCAGGGGGCCCGCCCGGCGCAGGTGCTGCCTGGAGGCCTGGTCCCCTCAGTCATAAGGCAGCAGGTTGACGCAGCCACAGGCCCCTAGCAGGGTGAGCCCCAGGGGGCTAAGCAGCGCCCGCACGTCCTCTGTGTCCAGCCCGGCCTCTCACATCCCCACCAGCATCAACAGAAGCAGCAGGTGGAAGCGAAACCCGCAGGGAAACAGCATGGCCCCCGTGGCCTATGGCACCCCAGCAGCCAGGGCCTCCCTGAGAGCCTCGCCAGCTGCAGCCTGGCCTTCAGGAGGCTGTGAAAGGCACCCAGCACCGCCAGCGGCACCCCAAAGCTGAACGCCAGCTGACTCAGTGCAGGGCTGGAGGACGAAGATGGCTGGGGAGGCTCCCGGGCAGGCGTCTTGTTAAAAGGGTCGTCCCGGTTCACCTGGCCCCTCAGGGTTCACAGGGCTGACGTGCCCACGACCAGAAGAAGGAGCCCAAGACCCCCGGCCCAGAAAACTGCCCTCCAGGCTGTGCGATGGTTCTGTGCCCAGGTGGGCTGGAGCGCAGAGGTGTAGCGGTCCGCGGCTGCATGGGTCAGTGGGCCGCCACTGACGTAGAATGTCAGGAAGACGAGGCCGGGGTCCAGGTGGCAGAAGATGCCACCCAGGGGCCAGCCGGAGAGCGTCCAGGTGAGGGGCAGGGGCAGGAGAAGAGTGAAGGCGGCATCGGCCATGGCCTGGTGGCCAAACCAGTCTGCGGACAAAGAGGCAGGCAGGAGGGGCCCTGCCCCTCGGATCACCAGGAGGCAGGAGATGAGGGCGGCCAGGGAGGAGAGGAGGAAGAGGGCCGTCCCCGGTGGGCACAGGGCTCCAGCGGGTGACGGCTGCCAAGTCTCCAAAGGGTCCTCCACGGGCTGGATGATGCTGTTGGGACCCACAGGCCTCCACGTTAGCAAGTCCCACGCCCCGCCCCCCACCAACTTCCCCGTGCCCTCCATCTCAGGGACGGCCCCACCGTCCACCCAGACCTGGGGCGCTGTCCTCTCTCCCTTCCTTCCCCTCACCTCTCACAGTCTCACTCTGGTTCTCTGTGCCCCGTCCCCTCCGCTCCGTCCCCATCGCCCTGGCCTCCACCTCACCTGGCTGGACTCTCAGCCCAGCCTCCTCCCAGTCCTCCCTGCCTCCAGTTATCCCATCCAATGCAGAGCAGACCTACCCCTCCCCTGATCGCAGGCCTACCATGGTTCCCCAGTACCCCTGGCCAAAGTCCCAGCCCCTCAGCCTAGGGTGGAGACCCTGGATGGTCTGACCCACCCTCCTCTGCACCCCTTTTCCTGTCCTTAATGCATCATTGCATCAAACCACTCCCAGAGCTAGAGGCTTGCTCCAGTCTTGTGCACTTCACCCCGGGTATTCTCCTCCATCCTCTCAGGAAGCCTGTATCCTTCAAGGACTGCAGGGTCCTGGCTGTGCCAAGCTCCACGAAGTGACTACTCTTATTTTTTTTAATTTTTATTATTATTTTTATTATTATTATTTTTTGGCCGTGCTTCGCGGCATGCAGGATCTTAGTTCCCCGACCAGGGATTGAACCCATACCCCCTGCATTGGGAGCGTGGAGTCTTAACCACTGGACCGCCAGGGAAGTCCCGAGGTGGCTACTCTTAACAGCTCCACTTTTCAGACGGGGAAACTGAGGCTCAGAGGAGGAGGTTCGCTTGCTCAAAATCAAAGCAGACAAAACAGAGACCAAGCCTGGATTTGCACCCGTATCTGTGTGACCTCAGAGGCCAGGATGTTAACTCGGGGGTCCTAATCTGTTTGCGGGCCTCAGTTTCCCCACTCTGTTTCCTCGTTGTCCTGAGCCCACCAGCAGGTGGGAGGCAGGCGTCTTCCAGGGTGTCTGAGCAGGAGCTGGAGGCCTGGTCTCCCCTGGAGGACCCAGAATGGGGAGGCTCACAAGTGGATAGAAATCAAGAGAGCTGGAAATCGGAGGGGCCACCACACAGGGTCTGAGCATGGGCCTCAGTTTCCCCATCTGTGAACCGAAGGATCAGCTTGTTTGCTTGGGCGCTGTCTTCCCATTGCCCCCAGGGTGAGGTCTGAGCTGCTCAGCCTGGCATTTGCAGCCCTAGCTTGTGGGGCTCCACCCACATCACCAGCTGCCTAGCTCACCATTTCCCTTGCTTCTGCTCTGGAGTTCCTAGAACAAGCCACATGGTTTCATGCACACATGTACACACGCAGCCTCTGTCCTTGCCATTTCCTCATTCTGGACTTGACCCTATTGTTCCAGCCAACAAACTCCTACTCAAGCTTCAGAACCCGACTGAGTGCCACCCTCCCCAGAAACCCTTCTCTGACTACGACACACCCCACCCGACTAAATCAGGTGTCACCTTCATTGCATGTAGGGTCTCTGAGAGGTTCATGCTAAGCCAAGGGCAGGAATGAAATGTCAACTATGTATGGGGCAATGTGCTACGACCTTCAAGTGCATCATTTTAATTTATTCTTCCAAGAACCCTGTGAGGACGATACTATTGCTGTCCTCATTTTATCAAGGGGGAATGCTGAGGCAAACTTAAATAAATGAGCCATTCAGTAAATGAAACAACTCAGAAAAGAATCCAGGTTGACCGACTCCAGGATCTGAAGTCTTAACCATTGTATTATTTTGCCTAAACAAAGACTTTTGTTTTGATGTGGACCATTTTTAAAGTCTCTATTGAATTTGTTACAATATTGCTTCTGCTTTATGGTTTGGTTTTTTGGCCCTGAGGCATGTGGGATCTTAGCTCCCCGACCAGGGATTGAACCTGCACCCCCTTCATTGGAAGGTGAAATCTTAACCACTGGACTGCCAGGGAAGTCCCAACAAAGACATTGAATGAATAAATGCATGAATCATTCTTGAACAACCAACCCACACAATGCCTCAGGACATGTTTGTAAAATGAATGAGTGAATGAATGAAGGTATTCCCATCTTTACCTGGCAAACTTTACTCATACATCAATTCCCAACGCAAATGTCCCTTCCTCCAGGAAGCCCTCCCTGACTTTTCCAGGCCTAGTCCTTCTGCAGTCCCTCTTCCTCCCTCGGATCCCCTTAATCCCTCCAGACTGGAACTGTCTGTGCCCTATTTGTCTCCTATACCAGCCTGGGAGCCCCTGGAGGGCTGATTCATATCTGTGTCCCCAACATCTCCCAGCTCAGGACCAGGTCACATGAGACCTCAGGACGTATTTGCATGCACAGCTCATTGTCTGGTGACAGATCAGGAGGAAGAAGAGGCTAAAATCCAATGATGAGGAAGACATACAAAACCTCAGGGCGGTCCTCCAGAAAAGACATGGCTGGAGCTTCAGGGCCTAGAGCAGGCTGAGTGAGCACTATACCAGGAGTCCAGAGACAACCCACCTCCTCATATGACCAGATCCCTCATCTCTGAGCTCCAGTTTTCTCAGCCAGAGAACAAGGGTCCATGGACAAATTGGGTAGTGAATAATGAGCACATCACAGACTGCCATATTGGATCCTCCCAAGGGCTCTCCATCACCCTCCCCACCCCCCATTCCTCCCACCTCTAGGCCTTTGCACCTGCTGTGCCCCCTGCCTGGAGCACCCTTCCCCACACCTCTGCCTCACATCACTCAGGTCTCCGCTAACGGTTGCCTCTTTCAAGTGTCTAAACCCCTCAACACTCCCTCTCCCCTTAATAATCCTGCTTTCCTCTCCATAGCACCGATGATCATGCATTGATTTTTTTAAACTGTAATTGTTTAATTGTCTGTCTGCACCCCTTCCCGCACCCCACCCCAATGCTGTAACAGAGGAATTCCATAAGAGTAGGGATTTTCATCCTAAAACAGTGCCTGGCACATAGTAGGTGCTCAATAAATGTTGTTGAATAAATGAATGGATAAATGTGAGTAGGGAACCCCCTGTTCACTGTAGTAGGCAGATGAATAGCCCCAAAGATGTCCACGTCCTCATCCCGGAACCCGTGGGTATGTTACCTTACATGGCAAAGGGGAATGAAAGTCTCAGATGGAATTAAGGCTTCTAGTCAGATGACTCTAAAATAGGGAGAGGAGCCTGGATTATCCAGGTGGGCCCAGTATAGTCACAATATAGGGATCCTGATATGTGGGAAAGGGAGGCAGAGAGAGATTTGAAGATGCTACCTTCAGGGCAATTCCCTGGCAGTCCAGTGGTTAGGACTCCTTGCTTTCACTGCCATGGCCCGGGTTCAATCTCTGGTCAGGGAATTAAGATCCCGCAAGCCGCGTGGCATGGCCAGAACATAATAACAAATAAATAAATGAAGATGCTACCTTCGGGCTTTGAAGATGGAGGCAAAAGCCATGAGCCGTGAAACGGGGGCAGCCTCTAGGAGCTGGGAAAGGAAAGGAAATGGATTCTCCTCTAGAGCCTAGTGACACCCATCTAGGACCTCTGACCTCCAGAATCATGAGATAGATGTGTGTTGTTTGAAGCCACTAAGTTTGTGGGAATTTGTTACGCCAACCATCGGAAAATAATACACCCATTTTATAGACCAGCCATTTGGAGGCTCTCTGAGGGCCAGGCACTCAATTGCTGAGTTTGCCCCCTCAGTAAGAGGGGGTAGGAAGCTGGGGACAGGCCTCAGGAGAGGGGCATCTGGACCCAGAATGGCCAAAGGAGAAGCACGGAGGGAGGGGTCAGGCTGTGGTGGGAGGGATGAGGCTGGCTGTGGGGAAAGAGGGGATGCGAGTGCTGTGCTCTGCCAGGCTGCATCTTGTGGCTCCTGTGGGCTTCAAAGTGCCCACGACTGGGAGGGGGAAGGAGCAGGAGGGGGTCCCGCATTAGAGCCCACTACCAGCCTCTCCGTCCCTTCCCTCCCTCCAGCCCTGTCTGTCCCACTCTCTCTTCTCCATCCCCACCGCCTGGTCCCTGCTCAGGCCTCCTCCTCTTTCCCTGGACCCCTCCCCCCTCTCAGCCTTCTTCTGGCCTCTGTTCACCCCCACGGGGGCCCCAGAGGACTCTTTCTACACCCAGGGTTAACCCTATCCCTCCCCTGCTCACACACCTCCCATGGCTCCCCAGTGCCCCTGGGCAAAGACCCAGCCCCTCAGCCTGGCGTTCCACTGTCGCCCATCAGAGCCCTCGATTTCACCTCCCACGGCGTCACCCTAAAGCTCTGGGTGCCACACACCTGGTACCTGCCCTGTCCCAGCCATGACCACCTTGGTTCTCACTGTGTGTGTCCATCTCTGCCACCAGTCTGCAGCGTCTTCGAGATCAGGGTTCTGGTATTACTCCTCTGGGGTCCCCAGCACCACCCACCACAGGGGAGGCACGTGGTGGGGGGGGTCCCCACTTTCGAGTGAATCATTTAACACTCTAGAAACCCAGGTCTTGGTCAGCGTGAGTCTGAGGGGTGTAGGGCAGCACATCATTCATGACAGGCCATGTCCCAGGCATGGAGGACACAGAAACAATGACGCAGACAAGGGTGTAAGGCGGTCACGTTGCCTTCCCTTCGTTTTATTCCACACGAACAAGAATGGGGACCGGGAGATCCGAGCACAGCTCACCGTGACATCCAAGGTGCTGAGTTTGAATCCCGATCCTGACATCTTGATCCCCGGCTGGGACTTCGGGTAAGCAAGTCTCCACCCCAGTAAGGCTGCGTGAGAATTAGAAATCATGCGGGTGCTCAGTCAACAGGAGTAGAACCTATGACTTTGCAGTCGCAGGGGGAGGGTTTCAGGTGTCAGGGGGTGAGGCGTCTCATGACAGCTATTTTCCGACATTTGATGACAGTCTGTCTGTCTCTCGCGTCTGGGAACATCTCAAACCAGGCCAGGTTCGGGGCGCCGCCTTTCCTCGATCCTTGCTGAGAGAAACAGAGGTAGTGATTAAGAGCGCGTAATTGCCTCTCTCCTGCCTGGAAGGTAAATACCTTTCTGTAGGGTCCTACTGTTCAGGACTGTCTTTCCTAGGCTGTGAGCTGCGTGAGGGCAGAGGCTGCGTTCTTGTCAGGAACGCTTGAATCCCAGGGGATGGCAGAGATTTGTACCTACTATGTGCTCGGTCAGTACTACGTAGGGACAGAGTACGACGTGGAGGTGGAGGCTGTGGACCCTGAAGGCTAGAGAACGTCAGCCCCTCCCCCCGTAATGTTGGCCCCGCCCTCTCGAATGTCGGCCCCGCCCAAAGAATATCTGTGCCTCCAAGGTGCGGGTCTTTGTCTCCTTCACCTTTTATCTTTAGTGACTAGAACCACACCCTTCACCTGACAGGCACTCAGTAAACATAACTGGATGGATTAGTGCAGTCAGACCGCTCAAGTCTTGACTACCACTCACTCGCTGTGTGACCTTTGGTAAGTGACTTTACCTCTCTGAGCTTCAAGTTTCCTCATCAGAGGGCATAATCGTACTACCGCCCTCAATAAGGTCGAGATGTGGAGTTCACACGTTTATAAAGCTCTGGACAGGACCTGGTGCCCAGGACACGATCAATACTTGTGAGCTGTCCTTATGGGATGAATGAAGGGGTGAATCGCCTTCTTAGATTCTCATAGAAATCTTATTAGAGAAGAGTTTTCAGTCCCTAGTTGGTAGAGTAAGAATCCGAGGTTTAGGGCATCGTCCACCTCCCCCCACCCCACCCGCTTCACAGAGGTTGATCAAGGAAATGCTGATTCTCGCGCTGGGCCACGCGGAGAGGCTGCTCTCTCTCTGGGTCTCAAAACCCACGTCACCAACCATGCGATGCTCTCCCCAACCAAAGACCACGATCTCCCCAGGAGAATCCTGAAGCGGCTGTGAAAACCACAGAGTCTCCTTGAAAGACTGCTTAACCAAATTCATTAGAAAATCAATGCAAATTTAAAACCTCACCGGGATCCCACTATTCACCTCTGAGAAGGTGGAGATCAAAGAGTCTGACATCGCGGTCGCGTTGGCGAAGCTCTGGGAAACCGCCTTGCCTTTCGGAGCTCCCTGTGGAGGAGTCTAGTAACATCTAACACGCCCTCTGCCCCTGCCAGTCCCCGAGGAAAGATCTATTCTAACAGATGACAAGATTGATAATAGCAAATACGTCACACCTCCGAGGTGCCAGGTACGAACTAAACGCTTTATCCACATCAATACACGTAATCATCCCAGTGACTCTTTGAGGGAGGTGCTGTTATATCTCATTTCACTTAGGTGGAAACTGAGGCATAGAGAGTGAAAGCAACTTGACAGGTGTCACCCAGCTATAAGCAGCTGTCATGCCATTCTGCCTTCTTGGAGTGTGCACCAAAGTACACAGGTACAAATGTAAAAGGATACTATTGTTGGAGAGACAGAGAGGACAGCTTCTTTATACTATCTACTTTTTTCTTTTTTGTTAATTTCCTCATTAAAATCCATCCATGAGGACTTCCCTGGTGGTGCGGTGGTTTAGAATCTGCCTGCCAATGCAGGGGATGGGGGTTCGATCCCTGGTCCGGGAAGATCCCACATGCCGTGGAGTAACTAAGCCTGTGTGCCACAACTACTGAGCCTGAATGCCACAACTACGGAAGCCCATGTGCCTAGAGCCTGTGCTCCACAACAAGAGAAGCCACCGCATGAGAAGCCCGTGCACTGCAAGGCGAAGAGTACCTCCCGCTCGCCGCAGCTAGAGAAAATCCGTGCGCAGCAACGAAGACCCAATGCAGCCAAAAATAAATAAAAATAAATAAATTTTTAAAAAGTAAAAGTACTTTCCTTTAAAAAAAATCTATCCATGCTTTCTTTCAAATTTTAGTGCACTTACTGTATTGTTCTTTTTCTAGCCTCTTGAATTGTTTTGCTCATCTCCTTTCATGTGAGCATTTTTCCTAATTAGCATCTGAAACTACAGCTTTTCCTCAGAGTACAGCTTTGGCCCCATCTCACAAGTTTTGTTGTGTAGTGTGCTCATTTCTAAATGAATGGCACTCCAGTTTTATTCTTCCATTTAACCCAAGAGTTACTTAGAGAGTGTTTTGAAATGTGCAAAACAATCTGAGTGTCTGTGGTTATTCTTTGTTATTAATTTCTAATTTTGAATGTGGCCTGTATTATTTCTGCTTTTGGCAATCAACCTGTGCTGCGTTTCTGACCCATGGTCTATTCTTGGGAAGGGGGGAGAATATCATTGCAGGACTCTGATTTTTTTTTTAATGCTATAAAGTTCATTATTGGGACAACTAGGAAATTTTGAATTTGGATTGTTCATTAGATAATATCAATGTTAAAGTTCTTGAGGGTGGTAATGATATTATGGTTGTGGTGCAGAAATGGCCTTGTTCTCAGGAGACACAGATTAAAGAATTTACAGATGAAATAGCATGATGTCTGCACCTATTTTCAAAAGGTTCAAAAACTTCTAGAGGTGCTTCTGACCGCTGGGTCCATCAAAGGACAGCGAATGTGCTGAGGGCTCCTTCCTTCAGCCTCCCAAAACTCACATCTCCCTATGGGTCTGTTCATCATGGTGGATGTACCATGGTATGTATGTGTGTGTATGCAGAGAATAGATAGATAGATAGGTGTATGTTTAAAGAGAAAAAGAGAGAGATACACAGATAAGTAGAGAGAGAGAGAGAGAGAGAGGAAGAGAAAATATATGCGAATGGGCAAATATTAACATTTGATAAATTTAGTTGAAAGGTGTATTTTATTATTCTGGTAACTGTAGGTTTGAGATGTTTCCAATGAAAAATTTGACTGGAAAAAGGCAAGGCAAAAAAAAAAGATTTACAAGAAAAGTTAGGATAGAGGTTATCTCTGAAGGAGATGGAGGAGTCATTGGGAGGGGGAGGGAGAGGAGTGCCAGGGTGGGTGACAGTGTTCTATTCCATGACCTGCAAACTTGCATGGATGTTCGCTTCATGATAAATCAATTCCTCCACTTCTGTTTTTGTATTGCTCAAAATGTGGGTTATAGGGGCTTCCCTGGTGGCGCAGTGGTTGAGAATCTGCCTGCCAATGCAGGGGACACGGGTTCGAGCCCTGGTCTGGGAAGATCCCACATGCCGCAGAGCAGCTGGGCCCGTGAGCCACAATTACTGAGCCTGCGCGTCTGGAGCCTGTGCTCCGCAACAGGAGAGCCTGCGATAGTGAGAGGCCCGCGCACCGCGATGAAGAGTGGCCCCCGCTTGCCGCAACTGGAGAAAGCCCTCGCACAGAAACGAAGACCCAACACAGCCATAAATAAATAAATAAATAAATTAATTAATTAATTAAAAAAAAAAAAAGCAACAGTCTTTAAAAAAAAAAAATGTGGGTTATAAGGGATAACTTTAAGTTTCAAAAATATCACTGAAGCATATTCAAAGATACCTAAATGCTAATCAGTAGAGGGTTGATGAAATAACTTTGGGCACAGTACATCCAGACCAGGAAATACTTGACCACCAGCACTGAAAAATAATGTCAGACCTCATGTATTTATATGCAACCATCTCCAAGACATAATTTTAATAAAACACATGCACACACACAATGTTAGATAACGTATACACATGTTCTGTTTGAAAATGCTTATGCATGCATACCTGGGATATCTGGAAGGATACACAAGAAACTAACAACAGTCTCTAGTGAAAAGAAGTTGGAACGGAGGAGCTGGAGAATCATTTTCTTTTTTACTCTGTGCCCACATTATCTTAAAGTTTTATTTTTTGATAAACTAATTTCCCAACTTATTTTTTAAGATGCTTCTATCCTTCCTGATACTCAGTCATTATATCATTTTGTCCTGCCCTTATCCATGAAAGATGAAGGCATTTGGTCTTATTTTACAGAGTCAAGAGAACTGAGGCTCCAGGTGGGAAGTTCTCAGGGCTAATCAGAGTAGGACCAGAGCGCCTGCTTCTGATTATGTACAAGTTGGATGATAGCTTTTGATTAGGATGAAACGAATGTTTGCCTCTACCCAGAACCAAGGGAATGGTCCACTGTGACCAAGGACCACCAGGATTTCTGTTCCCAGAAAGGAGTATTTATTATCTGTATCAGTAGGGCGGCTGTTGGTTTCGAGTAACAGAAAACCTGACTCCAAATGGCTTCAACAATAAGGATATTTATTATGTTGCTCACACAAGTTCCGGAGGTTGGCAGCATAATAGTTAAGGTATTGATTCAGCTGCTATAACAGAGACACACAAAAAAACAACAGTTGCTTCGATGAGCTAGAAATTGAAATCTCTCTCTTCACAGCGTGGATGTAAGTATTCCAGCCCTAGTATGGGGACACAGTGACTTTCCACATAGTTCACCACCACAAATGCTGTGACAGGTTGCAAAAATGGCCCCAGTTCTGCACACTTTCCTGTATCTATGCTCCTTTGCAATGTCACTTTGCAGATTTTCCCTTTGAGAGGTGGA
The DNA here is from genome assembly GCF_009873245.2 of Balaenoptera musculus. NCBI lineage: Eukaryota > Metazoa > Chordata > Mammalia > Artiodactyla > Balaenopteridae > Balaenoptera > Balaenoptera musculus. Next base: position 6,644,853 of record NC_045803.1, read on the forward strand.
ATCTGTTTCCCCACCCCTTGAAAGTAGTCACGTCATGCAAAGTGTCAAGTGTAGGTCTTATGCTTCCCCTCTTGCTCTTGGAACCCTCCCCAGCCACCACGTGAAAAAGCCCCAGTCAGCCTGCAGGACAATGAGAACTACATGGCTTGATCAATCCCATCATCCTAGCTGAAGGTCAACAACCCCTCCCAGAAACAGAGTCACTTAGCTGACCCATAGCTGACCACAAATGCCTGAGGAAGCCCAGCCAAAACAGAAAACTGCTCAGCTGAGCCCAGCCCAAGTTGATGACCCAAAGAAATCATAAAAGGTTATTATTTTAAGCCTCTAAGTTTGGAGACGTTTGTTACACTGCAAAGCTAACTGATACATCTGCATTCTAGACAATGGAAAGGGGGAAATGGAGGAATGGAGAGCAGGCATCTTCCATTAAGGGCACTTCGAGGAAATTACAGTGATTACTTCCACTCACATACTATTGGCCAGAAAGTAGTCACATGGCCATATCTAGTTGCAAGGGACACTGGGAAATGTAGTCTTTTTTTCCTTGGCTAACCACGTGAATCGTTTAAAACAAGTAGGAGTCTTACTATAAAGGAAGGATAGGATGGATACTGGGGAAAACTAGATGTTTCTAATGGAGAGATTTAGATAAGAGATTGCCGGGAAGACTTCCTGAAAGAAGAGGCAGGATTTGGCAGAGTCTTGGAAGTCAGCCTAGGGAAGGGGCTGCAAACTAAGCAGGAGGTTTTCCAGCTTGTACATGAAGGTTTCCATCATACCCTGGGGGCTTCACCTTGGGGACAGGCTGACTGAAAAACCCCTCCTCACCAAATGCTCTGGCCAAGGCAAAAGGCAAAGACTGGAAAAAACTTTTCTTGGCAATCTCTGCCAATGAAGACATAGAGGAAAGGGTTGAGGCAGCTGTTGAAACAGCCCAGGGAGAAGGTAGCCCAGAGGATGAGCAGCATCTTAGGGTCAGGTTCGTTTGGCTGTTGCTCCAATTGGACCAAGAGCGCCATATTAAACGGGAACCAGGAAATGAAAAAGGCGCTCACCAACACCAGCAGCAACCTCTTTGGCTGGCTGGCATGGACCCAGCCCTCCTGCTGGAGCTTGGTTCAGATGAGGTGGGCACAGGTACTGATGATCACCAAGGGCACCAAGAAACCCAGCAGGAAGTGAATGATGGTCACAGTCATTTTCCTCTTCGAAACCACTCACTTCCTATCCTGGGAGCTGGATTCTCCTTCCCCTTATTCTCTATGTCAATACTGAAGCAGCAGTAGACACACCCTTTCTGTTCTTCAGTGGTCTGGAAAATCAAGCATGGAGAGCAAGTGATAGCAGCCAGCCAGCCAACTTGCTTGCTGTGCAGTGCAGTGGTTTCAGGACCAGATAGGATAGAGGACAGAGACGCAACGGTCCAGAGAGATGAGGACCAAGAGGCAGATGCTGGTAAAGAAGCTGAGGGCCAAGAAGGTCATGTAAAGCTTGCAGGCCACATTGTTGAGGAGCCACTGGCCAATTGCTACACTCTGTATGGTGATAAGCAGGGACAGTAAGACAGTGAAGTCGTCAAGGGCCAGGTTGAAGAACCAGATGGTAGTAAAAGTTCGCGGCATTTGGAAAACAGTCATCCAGAGCACCAGCCCATTCGCCACTACACCTACCACAAAGGACACAGACATGATAATTGTGGTCAGCTGGTGGAGGCACTCTGTCTCCTGAGGATGGCATTTGGGAGCAGAGGTAGAATTCATCTTTCTAGAAGAGGAAGGACCACATATCAGAGCTACAAGTTACCTTTCACTGCTATTCAGAGCCCATGGCCCCCTCTGAGACCCCTTCATTCATTTTTCCATTCAATATATTTTTATTGAGTGCTTATTATGTCACTCTGATACTGCTCTAGGTACTGGAACTGAGTCATGTAACAAAACAGGCCCTCATAGGACTTATACCCTAATGGGGGATGTCAGATGGGAAACACAGTGCATATAATAAATAAATCCATGATGTACAACTTTAGAAGATTACAAGTGCTGTGGGGAAAAAGTAATACAAAATAAAAAAGAGTGGCCTCTGACTTTTGATTATGTCGGAGTAGCTTTGTGAGACAGTCTGGCAGATTAAAAAAATTATAAAATCTGTACGAAACTTTAAAAATCAATCCACTGTTTGAAGACATTGGAGAGTGATCAAAATCGAGCATAAACTGGAGGAGAGTCTACCCTTAATAGGGTAATTGCATGAGGTCACAGTTGTGAGTTTGCATCTTTTGGGTATGAGCATTTTGCAATTGCTGCATCCTCATTGGCTTCAGGTGTGAGAGGAGAGAGTTATGAGCTGGCAGATCAGCCAGAAAAATAGTGAGAAGGGAGGGAATTGTGGAAGGAAGGGAGCCCCAGGGATGGTAAACTCCAAAATCTGCATATGAAATCCATCCAAATCCTTGACTGACTAAATTATTTATGTTCAGGGGAGATCCCAGGATGCCTGGTGAAAAAGCAACAGCTGGAATTTGAAAGAACTACGCAGAGATTTCAGCTGTTGCCCACCACAGAGATTAGAGTTTGGAGTTTGAGTCCAGCCAACTTAATTGCCTGCTAGGACAAGAATCACTCTTCAGAGGAACAAAACACAATGCAAAGTCTCTACGATATATCATGCATAATGCCAGTATCCAATTAAACACCACTACAGGGACCACCTGGTGGTCCAGTGGTTAAAAATCCGCCTTCCAATGCAGGGGACGCAGGTTCGATCCCTGGTCGGGGAACTAAGATCACACATCCTGCAGGATGACTAAGCCTGCGCCCTGCAACCACTGAGCCCACGCACTCTGGAGCCTGTGCATCACAACTAGAGAGAAGCCACAACGAAGATCCAAAGCAGCCAAATAAATAAATAAATAAATATTAAAAACCACTACACGTGTGAAGTAACAGGAAAGCATGAGCCATATTCAACGAAGAAAGGGGTCAATAGAAAACAAATCCGACGGAGTTCCTTGGTGGCCTAGTGGTTAGAGTTCCAGGCTTTCACTGCCGTGGCCTGGGTTCAATCTCTGGTCAGGGAACTGAGATCCTGCAAGCCATGCAGCATGGCAAAAAAGAAAGAAAGAAAGAAAGAAAGAAAGAAAGAAAGAAAAAAGGAAAAGAAAGAAAGAAAGAAAGAAAGAAAGAAAGAAAGAAAGAAAGAAAGAAAGAAAGAAAGAAAGAAAGAAAGAAAGAAAGAAAGGAAGGAAGGAAGGAAAGAAGGAAGGAAGGAAGGAAGAAAGAAAGGAAGGAAGGAAGAAAGAGAAAGAAAGAAAACAAATCTGAGATAACATGGATATTGCAATATGCAAAGATGTTAAAGCACCTAATACAAATATGTTCAAAGACTTAAAGGAAAAGATACGCATAATTAATAAACAGTTGGGGAAACTTAGTAGGAAAGAGAAACTGGAAAAAAAAAAAGAGTCAAATGGAAATTCTAGAGCTGAAAACGATAACAATTGAAATGAAAATTTTACTGGCTGAACTTCACAAAAGATTGGAAATGACAGTGGTTAAGACTCTGTGCTGGTGGTCCAGTGGTTAAGACTCTGTGCTCTCAATGCAAGGGGTTCAATCCTGGTCTGGGAACTAAGATCCAGCATGCCACACGGTGTGGCCAAAAAAAGAAAAAGAAAAAATTGGAAATGACATCAGTGAACTAGAAGATAGACTGATAGAAATTATCCAACCTGAAGAACAGAGAGAAAAAATATTAAAGAAAAGTAAAAAGAACCTCAGACACCTGTAAAATAATATCAGTCAGTCTGCCCTACAAATAAGTGGAGTTTCAGAAGGAGAAGAAAAGAGAATGGGACAGAAACATATTTGCAGAAATGATGGCTGACAATTTACTAAATTTGGTGAAAGACATTAACTTACAGATCCAAGAATTTCAATAAACTCCAAGCAAAATAAATAAAAGAAAATCACTCCCAGGCACACCATAATCAAACTGTTGAAACCCAAAACTAGACAATCTTGAAAGCAGCCAGAGAAATATGACACATTACATGCAGAAGAACAATGCTGTGACATTTGAGCAAAGATTTGAAGGAGGTGAGGGGGAAAGCCATATGAATATCTGGAGGAAGAGTATTGCAGATAGCAGTAATAGCTGTGCAAAGACCCTAAGGTAGGCTCATGCCTACTATGTCCAAGGAACAGTGAGAAGGTCAGTGAGCAATGGGGAGAGGGGTCGGAGGTGAGATGAGACAGGGGATGGGGTCAGTTCATGCAGCATCTTGTGGGCACAGTGAGGACTCCCCCAGATTTTACTCTGAATGAGGTAAGAGCCACAAGAGACTCTTGACAAGAGGAGGGACAGGTTCTTACTTAGATTTTAACAATCACCGCTGCTTCTGGGTTGAAACTAGGCTGAAGGGTGCTGGGATGGAAGCAAGTGGCCAGTTGAGGAGGCTTCTGCAAAAATCCAGGTGAACAATGATGGTGCCTCGGATCATGGTAATAGATATCAGAGGAGGTAGTAAGAAACAGATCCTGGGTGCATCTTGAAGGCACAGCTGACCAGATTTGCTAATGGGCTGGATGTACAGAGTGAGAGGAGTAGCAGAGTCAGGGGTGACCACAGATGGTTGAACAGCTGGAAGTTGGAGCTCCATCAACCGATGGGGAAGACAGTGGAGGGGAGGACAGGTTTGGGGTAAGCCCAGGAGTTGAGTGTTGGACACGTTGAGTTTGAGTTTGCCTGTTAGACATCCAAATAGGCAGTTAGATATTGGCAGTGAGATTACAAGAGAGATTTTCCAGCTAGAGACATGTGGGCATCATTAGAATTTAAATGTTATTTACAGCCTTGAGCCTGAGTGTGAGCACCAAGGGTTAGTGTAGAGAGAGAAGAGACATCTAGTGTTGGAGAAAGCATGTGAGCTTAGACATGGGACAGTCATAGGTGGAAATTCTAGTTGAGACGCTGGCTGTGTGATCTTGGGCAAAGAAATTTCCTTCTCTGAGCCTCAGTTTGCTCACCTGAGATAGGGGTGTAGAATCCTTGAACACCTCTCTCTCTTCCCCCACCTCCAATTCATCACAAAGCCTGGTTGATTTTGCCTCCAAAAAGCCTCTTGTGTTTGTGCATTTCTTCCTCTCTCCCCAGCCCCTCCGTCCAAGCGCCCAGCATCTCCCACCTACTACTGATCTTCCTGCTCCTATACTTGCCCCACCCCCGACAAGACATTTGTCACACTGCAGCCAGAATGATCCTTCAAAAGTCCAACTGAAAAACTGTTGTGGGTCCTCATCGCTCTTGGGATAAAGACCAGTGTCTTTGACACAGCTTCTGAGGCATGCGTGGTGGGGCCCCTGCCAACCCCTCCAGAATTCTCTCTCACTAACTACACTGCAGCTTCCCTGCTCTTGTTTCCCCTACTGAAACTCACCGTGTTCCCTTCTACCTCCGAGCCTTTGTACATACTGTTCTATCTGTCTGGAACATCCTTCCTTTCCCTCTACTTTTTAAAAGTTTACTCTTTCTTGAGATCTCAGCAAAAATTTCCCTCCCTCCCCCAAAGCCTTCCCTGACCACCTTGACTGAAGCAGACTCTCCTGCAGAAGCTTCTCATCTATTAAGAGATAGTGATCAGTAGCAATTAGACCCGAGTTTGTTGGATTATCTGATTCGCATCTGTCTCCTCCACTAGACTCTGAGCTCCGTAGAGGTGAATCATTCACGAGCTCCTAGCACATAGTAAGCACTCAATAAATAATTGACAAATGATTGGCTAATACGCATTGAGCCCATAGTGTATGTCACACACTCTAAGCTCTGGGGGTGCAGCAGTGATGAAAATAGTCAACTATCTCTTCCTTGGTGGAGCAGACATGAGAGGCATGAGAAAGTTCTTCACCCGGAGTAAGTGTTCCAGAACTCTTAACCTCTTTTGCCACCTCCTCCTCTTCGTATACCCCTGCTGCATGTCAACTGTCCTTGCTCTCAAACCCCCATCCTCTGACCTCCCTGAGGCCCTTCCCTCCAAATCCCAGTCCCGTGTCACCGTTTGCTGTGTCTGAGGGCAGGGGTCAGGCTGAGAGAGCTCTGTCTGTCTCCTCTGTCTGTCCTGGGAAGTCACCAGCCTTGAGCCCATGTTAGAGTCAGGGGGCATATGGCCAGAATATGGCCAATGAGTTTGGAGCAAATAAGGTCCAGGAAAGAGTCTTGAGCAAGAGCCGTGGTGGCCCCAGAGATCAATATCAGAGCCCATGAAGGGTTATTAGATGTGGGTTCTGATAGGCCCTGGGGGCTGGGACCTTGGGGGAGCCAAGGAAGAGAGGGGCTCCAGAGACATCCTTTTGCTGTACTGTTCCAATTCCCCTCATCTGTCTTTTCTAGTATCCCAGCCCCCTGCCCCACCTCAGGAAGAAAACTCAGCTTACTCCTCCCTACTTTAGGGAGCTCCAATTGTCTTTTTCTTAGGAACTGATGGTGGATGTGATAGTGAGTAAGGTTTTTCCTTTTTATAAGCCAACATAAAAAATATGTGTCCTCCCCACTAATTCTCCCAATGCGTGTATGTATGTGTGTGGGGTTGGTGGTCCATAGAATCCCAAGCTCTAAGGTGTGAGTAGTTCCCCAGATACCCAGGGTCAGTAGGGATATGTAGCAAAGCCCAGCCCAACCTTCAGAACTGCCCATAGAATCATGAGAGAAGACATGGTTGTTGTTTTAAGCCTCTAAGTTTTGGGGTGGTTTGTTTGGCGGCAATGGCTGACTGATACACATGGGAAACAGCCCCTTTGGTTCAACCTTCATTGACTATGTGTCAAGCACCTGCTGTGTGCCAGGCACTGGGCTGCATGTTGGGGAGAACAGGGTAAACACACACAAACTCGGTCCCTGCCTCCAGGAAACACTGAGTACTGAGAGAGACAGACATGAAACAAATACACTGACAACAAATGTGTTTATTTACAAATGGGGCTAAGTGTTCTGAAGAAACACTTGCTGAGTATTGCAACAAAGGAAGTGGTGTCATGGCTGGAGGTTTGCTGAGGAAGTGACACTCAGGGTGAGATCTGAAGGCTGATAGGTGTTTTCAATAGGCAAAGAGGGAGGGAGCAATGTTCCAGAGAGTGGAAATGGCATCTGCAAAGGCCCTGGTGATCATACCCACTTTTCTATCGCTGTCAAAGATGACAGAGCCTTTTCTCCTTCTTACCTTGCTGAGATTTCTTTTACCAGCAGTTTGGGACAGCTGAAATTTCCTAAACCAAGCACCAAAATTGCCTCAGTTTAAAGTAAGAGAAAACAGCAGACCTATAAGGCTCAAAACACCAATATGGGAAAGAAATACATGAAAGGGATTCCCAGCAAATAGAATACGAAGCATGAAATGTTTTCATCTACGCAGAAGTCAAGAAGTCAGCTTTGGGAAGGTCCAATAGACTAAAAAATCAATTGCATTGAGGTTAAATTTACATATAATAAAATTTCCCATTCTCAGCATACATTCATTTGGTTTCTTCTGAATGTATACATCCATGTAACCAGCACTATAATTAAGACCCAGAACAATTTTTTTTTAATTTATTTATTTTATTTATTTTTGGCTGTGTTGGGTCTTCGTTTCTGTGCGAGGGCTTTCTCTAGTTGTGGCAAGCGGGGCCACTCTTCATCGCGGTGCGCGGACCTCTCACTATCGTGGCCTCTCTTGTTGAGGAGCACAGGTTCCAGACGCGCGGGCTCAGTAATTGTGGCTCACGGGCCTAGTTGCTCCGCGGCATGTGGGATCTTCCCAGACCAGGGCTCGAACCCGTGTCCCCTGCATTAGCAGGCAGATTCTCAACCCCTGCGCCACCAGGGAAGCCCAAGACCCAGAACAATTTTATTCCCCAAAGTTCCCTCTGGCCCCAAGTGGCCACTAATCTGTTTTCTGATATCATAGATTAGTTTCCCTTTTTCTAGGTTTCATGTAAATGAAATCAGACAATATGTACTCCTTTTAGGGTTTCCAGATTTAGCAAATGAAAATACAGGATGTCTAGTTACATTTGAATTTCAGGTAAACAAAAATTTATTTAACGATTTCATGGGGGATTTCCCTGGTGGTCCAGTGGTTAAGACTCCGTGCTCCCAATGCAGGGGGCCCGGGTTCAATCCCTGGTCGGGGATCTAGATCCCGTGTGCCGCAACTAAGACCTGGCACAGCCATATAAGTAAATATTAAAAAAAAAAAAAAAAGATTTCATGGGATATACTTATGCTTAAAAAAATGTTGTTTATCTGACATTCAGTGGGCTTCCCTGGTGGCGCAGTGGTTGAGAGTCTGCCTGCCAATGCAGGGGACACGGGTTCGAGCCCTGGTCTGGGAGGATCCCACATGCCATGGAGCAACTAGGCCCGTGCGCCACAACTACTGAGCCTGCGCGTCTGGAGCCTGTGCTCCGCAACAAGAGAGGCCGCGATAGTGAGAGGCCCGCGCACCGCGATGAAGAGTGGCCCCCGCTTGCCACAACTGGAGAAAGCCCTCGCACAGAAACGGAGACCCAACACAGCCATAAATAAATAAATTAATTAAATCTTTTTAAAAAAATGTATAATAACATTATCACACCTAAAAAATAAGAATAACTCCTTAACACATACAAAATAAGTTCTGTCAGTGTTCACATTTCCAATTGTCTCCTAAATATTATGACATTTTTTGAGAGGACTCAGCTCTTCTGGATCACTCAGAATCATTAATGTCCATATATTATATACAGCACCATCCTCTGTGCCACCTAGATCAGTGGTGGGCAAACTTTTTCCTGTAAAGTGCCAGAGAGTAAATAGTTTTGGCTTTGTGGGCCACTTGAATTTCGTCAAAAGTACTCAACCCTGCCTTGTGGGAAGCATTTCCACAGATAACAGGTGAATGGCTGGGCATGGCTGTGTGCCAGTAAAACTTTATTAGTGGACACTGAATTTTCAGTTTCATATGATTTTCATGTATCATGAACATTATTCCTTTGATTTTGTGCGATCATATGAAAATGTAAAAACCATGCTTAGCACACATGGGCTGTACAAAAACAGGCAGTGGGTCATGATTTGCCAACCTCAGCCCCGGTCTAGATTTGGTGAGGCAGTGTTTCTTTAAAGATGACAGGTGAAAACTAAAAACCATTGCTACTGGGCTCTTGAGGCAGCTTTGCAATTACATACAGTGGCCTGCTACTGATTCCTATTTCCAGGGCATTTCCAAGCACGACTTATTCACCACTGACCCACACCCCACAACCCCATGCACACCCAGTTGGTTCCCAGGGGCTCAGAGTGCCCTGCAGTGACCTGCAGGATTTTCTTCTAGGCTTCAGACACCCCTTCTGCAGGAGTCCGTGCCTTGCCAGGAGCAATCAAGCCGTGCCAGTCACTGGAAGATGCTTCCCCGTTTCAGACGGATCAAGATGTGAGACAGTGTGATTCTTAGAATAGATCAAATGCGATATACCTTTTTGATGTTCTCCTTTATCAAAGCCAGTTCCTTTTTCCAAAGGGAACACCAACACCGCCGGCAGCTGGTAAGCTGATAATTGTTCTCACCAGGCTACTCGCTGCCTGGATTTGGGGATTGCTTCTTGCAATGGTGAAATCCTAAATAATATATTCAAGTGGGTAGCTTTGTTTTGCGTAACTGATTTCTAGAAGCAAGTATTTCTCCCGCTGCTGTAGATTCTTCAACCTTTTAAAAATCATAGTTTCCCATGCAGAGATTGTGACATTCTCACCCAATTCCATCTCAGCACAAATTTAAGTTATTCTCCCCGTCCCCACCCCGACACCACGACCACCACTGTGTGTTCTTTGTTTTTGTTTTTCTTGGCCGTGCTGCAGGGCTTATAGGATCTTAGTTCCCCGACCAGGGGTCGAACCCAGGCCCTCAGCAGTGAAAGCACGGAGTCCTAACCACTGGACCGCCAGGGAATTCCTGAACAAACATTTTTTTTTCCCACCACGTGTTTTGCAGTTATAAATAGTGCTGCAAATAACATCTTTGGGGATAAATCTTTCTTCCATGTTTAGGATTATTTCTTTGGATTCCCAGAAGTGGCCCCCAAAGAAGAAAAGATCTTGGCTTTTTTTTCCAGAAGGATGTGAGGATGTACAACAGGGCAGGTCTCGCCCACCACCTCTGGGTCTTCTAGTTTAAAAATTTCTCCTGGTTATTGACTTACTGGAATTTTTTGATTTCTTGTGTGATGCACTATCTTCTTGAAATGGTTGGTTACTCACTATATTCCCTCTTTTGGGAACAGTCTTTTCATGTGTTTTGCCCACTTGCCTCCTGGAATCCAACTGTTGTGTTCCCTCTTCTGTCACTTTATATGATAAGATTATTAACATTATCTCTGTCACATAAGGTACAACTTTTTTCAAGTCTATTTCTTCTCTTTTATTTTTAGTGTGAGTTGTTTTTTATACACAGAGGTTTTAAATTTAAGGTTGTCAAATCTGTATCCTTCACACGAGACAAAAAGGAAAAAAAATCTACGTTAAGTATTTTTTAAATGAAGGCATTGTTTGCATACAGTACAAGCCACACTTTTAGATGCAGTTCTAGGGTTTTCACAAATGCATAAGTTGTGTAACCACCACCCCAACCAAGACACAGAATGGTTCCATCGCCCTCAAAATCCCTTGCACCCTTTTTATACTTTAAGTATTTTAAAATCCAAGAAAGCTAAAAGAATTGACATGATGAATAGGCAATTCTTTTCTCCTAACCATTCTATGTTTTTAAATATTGAACCCAAATATAGAAGGTCTCTAGCAGATGGTGTAACAACTATTGCTCTTATTGACACCATTACACAGGCCAACATAAGCATAATGGGAATACCAGAGGAGAAGAGAGAGAAAGGAATAGAAAAATATTTTTTGAATAAATAATGGCTGAAAACCTCCCAAATTTATTACACCAACCTACACATCTAGGAGACTCAATGAACTCAAATAGGATCAATGTAAAGAGACCCACAATCAGATACATCCTAGTAAAAATGCTGAAACTCAAAGACAAGGAGAAAATCTTAAAAGCAGAAAGAGAAAAATGACTTTACACATACAAAGAAACCCAATAAAATTAATAGCTGATTTTTCATCAGAAATGTTGGAGGCCAGAAGGCAGTGGTGTAACATATTCAAAGTGCTCAAAGAATAAAACTATCAACAAGGAATCCTATACCCAGCAAAGCTATCTTTGAAAAGTGAAGGCAAAATAAAGACATTCCCAGATAAAACTGAGAGAATTTCTTGCTAGTAGATCAGCCTTATAAGAAATGTTATTCATCATTAAAAGGAATGAGGTACCTTACATACCACAACCTGGATAAATCTTGAAAACATGCTAAGTGAAAGAAGCCAGTCACAAAAGGCCACATATTTATATGATTCCTTTCATATAAATGGAAATGTCCATAATAGGCAAATATACAGAGGTAAGAAATAGATTAGTGGTTTCTTAGGTCTGGGAACGGATGGGGAGATAGGGAGGTGATTGCTGAATGGTATAGGGATTGAGATGGTGAAAATCCAATTCACTGTGGTGATGGTTGTACGCATCTCAATATACTAAGAACCATTGAATCATACACTTTAATTGTGGGAATAGTATGGTATGTGAATCTCAATAAAGCTGTTTAAATAATCCAAGTAGAAATTTTTTGCAATTGTATTAAATCTATAAATTATTTGTGAGGTATTGACACTAGTATAATATATACTCACCCCAACCAAGAGTGTAGCATGTCTTTGCTTTCATTCAATTCATTTTGGGGTCCTTTATTAGATTTTAAGTTTTATTAAATTTATTAGATTTTAAGTTTTCTTAAAACTTAAATTATTAGATTAATTAGATTTTAGATCTAATAAATCTAATTATTTATTAGATTTTAAGTTTTCTCCACAGAATCTTATGTTTTCTTATTTGCCAGTTCCTAGATGGTTTCTAGATTTTGTTGGGATGGTGAATGGTATCTTTAATTACATTGTATGTTTGTTTATTGTTGGTGTAAAGCAAAGGAATTGATTTTTGTAGGTTAATCTTGTAACTGGGGACCTTGTGATATTTCTCATTATTTGTTCTCATAGTTTGTTCATTCCATTGGTTTTACTGGGTATATAATTATACCATGTTCAAATAATGACATCTTTCTCTATTCCCATTTAGTCTTTACACCTTTCTTTTTCTATTTGACTATAACTTCGTATACTTCAGTACTTATTGGTTTACTCAAGTTCTCTATTTTTGTGTAATTTTTAGCATTTTATATTTTTCTAGTAATTTAACCATTTCACCTAGATTTTAAATGTTAGCCCATTGCTAGCCATAATCACTATTTTGTTCTTTTTTATATCTCTGCCTTGGTCAATATTATTTCCTCTTTAACAGTTTGTATTTTATCTGCAGCCTATCTCTTTTTTTCTTATTTGATTTTGCTAAAAGTCAGTTTATCTTAGTAACTTTTTCAAAAATTAAACTAGTTTTTGGTTTTGTTAATCTTCTTTTCTTCCCCCATTCATTTCATTGATTTCTGCCCATATTTTTAAAATCATTTCTTTTGCATTTGTTTCTGTGGTTTTGCTTTATTGCTTATTTTCCCACTATTTGAGTTAGATGCTTAACCCATTGCAGAAAAATATATCTGTTGAATAAAGTTTTTATCAAATGCTTTTTCTCCATCTATGAAGATTGTCACCTGTCCATTAATCTGTCGAAGTGGTGAATTAATTAATTAATAGATTTTTCTAATGCTAAACAACCTTGCACATCTGGTATAACCTCATCAAATATCATATTTTTAATATATTGATGAAATCAAATGGTAATATTTTTATTTAGGATTTGTTTGATTCATGTGAGAAATAGAAATAGATTTTCCTTTTTCATGCTGTTCTTGACTTTTTTGTATTAACACTGTATCACCTGGGGGCAGGGAAGGATTTTTTAAATGATCCCCCCAAAGTACCAAGTGAAAGCACTTGGAAATTTGACTATATTAAAACTAAGAACTTCTAATCAATAGACGACACTATCAAGAAAGTAAAAGAACAGAACAAGTCACAGATTTTTGATTACAGGAGGCTAGGTAAGAGAATATCTCTATTCTTAAGAAATACACACTTAAGTATTTAAAGGTAAAGGGCCATGATGTGTGTAACTAACCCTTACATGCTTTAGAAAATATATGGGGCTTCCCTGGTGGCGCAGTGGTTGAGAATCTGCCTGCTAATGCAGGGGACACGGGTTCGAGCCCTGGTCTGGGAAGATCCCACATGCTGCGGAGCAACTAGGCCCGTGAGCCACAACTACTGAGCCTGCGCATCTGGAGCCTGTGCTCCGCAACCAGAGAGGCCACGATAGTGAGAGGCCCGCGCACCGCGATGAAGAGTGGCCCCCCGCTTGCCGCAACTAGAGAAAGCCCTCGCACAGAAACGAAGACCCAATACAGCCAAAAATAAATAAATAAATAAATAATTTTTTTTAAAAAAAGAAAATATATGTATATTGAGAAATGAAAACCAGCTGGGATTAAAACTCTGCCCCACCATCCATCTATGGACACAGATAAAGCCAGCTGTAAAGTTAACAGGAAACATCTCTCCCAGGGATATGCTGCAGCTGTAGTGTTCTAATAACTCCCTTTATGGGTGACTAGGGCTATTTTACTCACTGAGAAGTTTAGTTCTCAAAAATCATAGGCTTTTGGAAACTTCGCTATTTGAAATTATATCCATAAGAATTCAACAGGGAATTCCCTGGCGGTCCAGTGGTTAGGACTTGGTGCTTTCATTGCCATGTCCTGGGTTCAATCCCTGGTTGGGGAACTAAGATCCTGAAAGCCAGTGCCACGTGGCCAAAAAAAAACAAAAAAAATTAAACATCCTACTCTTGCCTGTAAGATGTAAGTCACTTTGACACAGACAAGAAGCCTGCATTTCCAGCCCTAATACAGAGCTTTAGATAGAGTTTCTAGACACAACATGCCACATTTGTCTTAACTTTGTAGTTTCCAAGGAAACAGGACCCTGAGTCCACTTTGCAGTCCAGACCTGATGTTGACTCATTTATACAAATCCCTGCTTTGCTCCCAAGCTATTAAAACACAGCTTCACTTAAATTTCATTCAAATTCCTCTCCTCCCCCAAATTCTATAGCTCGATCCAGCTCCTTTTTTGGGACGTGGTCTCTTTCATTGCAGTGAGTCAATAAACCTGACTTTGGTTTGTCCCTGGTGATTGGGTTAGGATGGAGCGGTGGGTGATGAGTGGATGGATGGATGGTTGAATGGATAGATAGATAGATAGAGTGAAAATAGAGGAAAACTTCATTTAAAATGAATTCAGAAAGTCCAGAAGAGAGAGCTCTCATGCATATACCACACATTGCAGCCTGAATAACCAGAAGGAAGAAGGAAGATAAAAATTATTTTAACAAGGTCTGCTCATATAGAATTCTTTGTACAAAATTCTCTTGGTCTCAACTTCTTATGCATGATGATAAGAATGTTACTTTTTTCCTTCTGGGACAGGAGAGTACATTTTTTCACATGAGAATTTCATCTCCTGGTTTTAAGAAAATGGAGGAGGATTCCTCCTTGCCCCAGCGAGAACCACTAACCACTGACTGCAGTCAACAAGAAACCACCACGGGGACTTCCCTGGCAGTCCAGTGGTTAAGACTGTGCTTTCAATGCAGGGGGCGTGGGTTCGATCCTGGCTGGGGGACTAAGATCCCACATGCCCTGTGGCAGAGCCAAAAAAAGAAAAGAAAGAAACCACCGCAACCTCAAAGTATTGTTCTTCTCCAATAAACTCTTATTCAAAACAACCCTCCCCAATTTCCTCCTGAAACCTAATAAAAGCTGACCTGCTGTCCACCTCTTCGGACTTGCCTGTGGTTCACCACAGCTTTCTCCGCTCGAACTGTAATTCTTCTGCTATTCCTGAATAAACTCATTTTGCTGGTAAAATAACTTGCTACTTTATTTTTTCAGGTTGACAATAGATTGAGGATGATAAAGCTAAAGCAATGGGGTGAACTGTTAACGATAAATAAATCTGGGTAAAGGGCATATACAAAATATTATTTTTATTTGTGCAGGTTATTTGTAAGTTTGAAATTATTTCCAAATAAAAAGTTTTGGTTCTTTTAAAAGAGGCTAAATTGGTTTGGACTAGTTTTTAGCAAATCTTTTGCAGGCCAAGGAAGAATTTTTTTTTTAAGTAATTTATTTATTTTATTTTTGGCTGCGTTGGGTCTTCGTTGCTGCGCGCAAGCTTTCTCTAGTTGCGGCGAGAGGGGTCTGCTCTTCGTTGTGGTTCATGGGCTTCTCATTGCAATGGCTTCTCTTGTTGCAGAGCACAGGCTCTAGGCACACAGGCGTCGTGGCGTGCGGGCTCAGTAGTTGTGGCTTGTGGGCTCTAGAGCTCAGGCTCAGTAGTTGTGGCGCACGAGCTTAGTTGTCCGCGGCATGTGGGATCTTCCTGGACCAGGGCTCAAACCTGTGTCCCCTGAGTTGGCAGGTGGATTCTTAACCACTGCGCCACCAGGGAATCCCCCAAAGGAATAATTTTTATGTTGTTTTTTATATTGTAATTCAGTACATACTCAAGAACTCAAATTATGAGAACTATTTCTTTCCACTTTTTCTTCATTCTGATATTTTCTATGATTTCACTTTTTAAAAAATGCTTATGATACACCCGTGGAAATTCACCCATATTTTGAAACACTCTCGTAGTAAAGATCTGAGCACCCATTACACTCTAAGCCTAATGGAATGTTAGACTCCGCCGATTCATGTTTTCTCTCCGTTGACTCGGGACCGGACTACATTTCCCAAAGTACCTCGGGGTGAGACCTGGTGGGTGGGGAGCCAGGGTCTGAGCTCTGATTGGAGACTGGGTGTGGTGCTCCAATTTGCAGGGAAATGTAGGCGATCCCCACGTGGGAAGAGGGGGCGGGGCTTGAGAGAGGCTCTCTATGAAGCCCCCGATGGCTGCTGGGAAATGTTGTTCTGGGCAGGAGGTGGAGGGCCTGCCGCTCAGCCTCCTGGGATTTGTAGTCCTGGCAGGCCGGTGGAGCCCTCGTTCTTTATCTTCCCGCTGGGTCATTTCAGGCTTTGCGCCCTTCCTCCATCACTTCCCTGGGATCCCTTAACTCATCGATCCTGACCAACTGCCGAGGCCTTCTCCGGTCCGCGGCTCGGAGCTCTCAAACGGCAGGTGCTCCACAGAGAGCCAAAGAGGTGGCATTGGCAAACGCTGGCCCTTGAGAGGCCTGGGAGGGCTTCTTGGAGAAGGCAGCAGGGTTCCCATATGCAGACCGGAATCAGCCCAGAAAGCAGCGTACAGGCGAGCTGATCTGATGCGTTAACAGTCCTTGCAAATGCCCTCCACTCCCCACCCCGGACGTCTCTGTGTCCACAACTCTTTGTCCCTGGGCTGGTGTGACAGACACTGACCAAACAGTGGCACCTAGAATGATGGAAGGCTTGAGGAGGAAAGCCCCCGACCCAGTGGGAGCCCAGGTGAGTCGTCTGACTGAGGCCTGGGGGATGCCAGGGAGGAAGAGAAGCAGTTAGAAATCCAGTTCATCTCGGGGTTCCCAACATGGCCCCACACAGGCATCTTCCTTCATTCAAAGAACTCCCACATGCCAGGGGATGCTGGGGACACGGAGTTGGTCATACCCAGCCCTGCCCCACAAGGGTCCCCAGCCTGGCTGATCAGGGTTAGCTAGGTCATGAGAGGAGTCAGGGGTTCTGGAGCACCAAAGGCAGCACCTAACCCTGCTGTGGGAGCTAGGGGTTAGGCAGGTTGTTCAGGGTGCCACATTAGCCAATTCTTGGAAGGACTTTTGCATATGCAAAGACAGTGTCTGGAGAGAGCAAGCAGAGGTGAAGGTGAGGTTAAACTAGCCAAGTAAGGATCAGAGCTGATGTTACAGAGGCCCCTCTGTGTCTGGCACTATTCTAGGAGGCAGATGTTATCACCCCCATTATACAGATGGGGACACTGAGGAACAGCAAAGTTATGTCTCCCTCAAGTTGCACAGTAGGTTAAGTGGCTGAGGTAGGATTAGAACCTGGGCCATCTGGCTCCAGAATCTAGGCAGGTAACCACTGAACTGGCCCCATCCACTGACTTCCCAGAATGTCAGGTCTGTGAGGGTGGACCTCCCCTGAGCAACATCAGATATTCATCAATGTCTGCCTAATCTGCCCTTTGATTTTCTATAAGACATCCTGCTGCCCCACTGCAACCCCGGGAAACAAGCTTAGAGGGGGGATGAATTTTGAGCAAAGTCTTCAGTCCCCTGATCGAAGCCTTCCTGACCAGAGGCTACCCCCCTCTTCTGTACCTCCTATGGGGCCTGTGGGGCTGAGAAATGACTCCTAAAGGGAGTGGGTGGCTTGTGCTCCCCCCTTCTGGAGATGACATAGTGGCTCATTCCTCCCACTGGAAGATCCAATGGTGACACTTTAGGTGGGTGGTGCCATGGCTGATGAAGGGGAAGGGACAGAGATGTAAGGACAGACAGGGTCACACTCCGATTCCTGGGCTCTATGAGGATATCAGGGTCCCGACCCTGATGCCAGTATGTGGAGAGACACTGGGTGTTTCCAAAAGAGCTCTTCCCCCAAAGAGTGCTGTCCACAGTGCTGAGCCCAAGATGGGTCTGGGTGTCCTCACTGCCCCAGGGGATTAAGGTACGAAGAATGGTGAGGAAGAAAATGTAGCGTGTGGCTTATGCTCCACCGTTTCCCAAATGCTCACTTTCCTGGGCTCATGTGAACATCCCAAGAGCCATACAAGGTAGGGGTAATGTGCCCATGTTCAGATGAGGAAACTGAGCCTCAGAGGGAGGGAGGGACTGGCTCATGGCCTCACAGGCAGGGAGTGGAGGACGGATGAGGAGGGAGCCTAAGCTTCCAGGCTAGGTAGTTCCTCATGTTTGTGTCTAAACACATGCTCTGGAGTTGGGGGAAGGGGAAGGGAGTAGTCATGACCATAATGTCATGACTTTACATGACATTATGGTACCATCTGGTGAAACAAGTTTGAGACACACTAAAAAAAATTAAATGGGGGTCTTTCCTGCAGGACTTGTCAGAGCCTTTAGCTCCTTTGTGCCTCCCAGATCTCTTTGATCAGGACCAAGGCCAAGGCCTGGGACCATGACTGACAGGCCCTGGGTCCCAAAGGCCTTGAGTGGGGCACGATGTGGGTGGAGGCGTCAGCAGCGTGTGCACGCGTGTAGTCCAAACATGTGTGTGCAGTAGCGGATGACCGTGTGTACATATGCACGTGTTGTCCATCACTCTGATCTGGGGCTCAAAGAATACCTGTAAAAGGTGGACGGGACCTTGCCCTTCCTGCCTTGCCCCGCAGAGAGATAAAGGCGAAAAGTGCCTCCACTGCCTGCTCAGCTCAGATTCCACAAGGCTTTATTGGCGCCGGACCTAGCCTGGTGCCCACCGCTTCCAGGAAAGACAGGCAAGGAAGGGGTTCCCGCCCCGCAGGAGCCCCCCAGGGATCGGCCAGCCAGGGAGAACACACTTTCATCCACGGGCAAGGAGAGAAGGGCGTCTTTGCGGGGTGCACAGCCCAGGCAAAGGGCGGGTGGTGGGATGGAGTGGAGAGGCGGGGGGCCGGGCCCGCTTAAAAGGGGAACTCGCAGACATAGTAGAGGCGCCGCTCGCAGTCGTGGTCCCACCAGGAGCCGTCGTCCGAGGCCTGCGCCACGCAGTTCTCGAGCGTGCCGCCGTTAGGCTGGTTGGGGCTGAGCGGGTGCGGCGCGGCGCTGGGCCGGGCGCCGGGCTCGGGGCTGGGGGCGCGGTGCCAGGCGAAGAAGGACACGCGCTGGCCGTTCTCGAAGAGGTAGAGGCCCTCGGCGCGCCGGTCGTGCACACCCAGCCACACGGGCCAGTTGTAGGGGGCAAGCGCCGCGCGCAGATAACGAGTGAGCGCTTCCATCTGCTGACGATCCGCCGGCTGCGCCAGGCTTCCGCCCCGCGCCACGCACCGCGCCTGCGCCGCTGCCTGAGCCTCGAAGTCGCGCGAGAGCAGGAAGCACTTGTGGCCAAGGCGCACCCCCTTCAGGCAGCCTGCGGGCGGGGCGGAGCGGAGGCGGGATTAGTGTCTCAGGGGCGGAGCGGAGGCGGGCTCAGAACCGCCAGGGGCTGGGAGATGGCGTCAGGGCCGCCAGGGGCGGGGCCAGGCTGTTGGGGCGGGACTGTAGGGGGCGTGGCGCGGCCGGAGTAGTTTCGGCTCAACAGCACCGTGGGGAGCATTCCTGCCCACAGCCCGTCTGCTCCCCGCATTCACCCTCCCCATCAGCCAACACACCCCAAATCTGCAAGAACCCCCTCGCCCCTGGCACCCAGGGTCCTCACGTCTGCTCAGACTTTTCCGAACCCCTTTTGCCACCAGTCCCCCACCTGACCCGGATCGTCCCTCTTTCCCCGCCCCGCACGGTGCGACTCACCTTCTAAGCGGCCATGCTCGCGTTCGGAGCGGCTCTGCGCCTCCTTCAAGGCTTGCAAGGTGTCGCGGTTGTCACCCGCCACCTCCCGCAGCTGCCGCAGCCCCCGGCTCAGCTCGGCCACGCGGGTGTCCAACGCGTGCAGACGGACGTGCACCTGGTGCAGGCCTGCGTCCAGGCCGGCCAGGCGACCCACTGCGTATGGACAGGGCGCACGCTGGACCGTGACCCTGGGGGCGGAGCCAGGGGACCAGAGGACCTGGGGCGACCGGGACCTAGGGCTTCTGGGGCGGAGTTGGGGTGGGGGGTGTGTACTCAGGACCCCTGGAAGGTAGGGGCCGGTGGCTCCGGGCTCTGGGGAGGCAAGGCCGGGGACCCGGAGCTCCTGGGGGTATAGCGGCTCCGAGCTGGGCAGTGGGCAACTGAAAGACCCCGGGGCAGTGAAAGGACGGTTCGTTTTTGTGAAAATGACCACGGAGGCCTGGGAGCAGGGCGGAGCTAATGATTACTCACGGATATAAGTGAAGGTGTCTTCAGAGGTGGGAGAGGGGCTGGGGCTGAAGTAGGGAGTTGTGGTTGGTTCCTCCTCGCCTTCCTCCCCCTTACCGTCCTTCTCAGTCGCCCAGGCCCCTTTGCCTTCAGGGTTTCCCTCGGGATTTTCGTCCGCACTCCTAGCAGGCAGTCCCAGGGCGTCCTGTAAATGCTGAGGCAGGGGAGGGATGGTCAGGGCCAGCCTGGCAGCTGCATTCTGACCCCCCAGACACTCCAGCCACCCCTTTCCAGCTGTAAGCTGGCTCTCTGCCCCAAGCCCCTACTCTGAACCCATCACCCTCATCCTCTGAGCCTAACCCATCCCTCCCGTTGCCCATTTCCCTGGCCCTCAAATACGCCCCTCCCAAGCCCACAGCCACCCAGCCGGGTCCCCCCACTAGAGTCCCAGCGCTCCCCTAACTCACCTTCAGCATCAGGGCCTCCCGCTCCCGCTCCTCCTCCTGGGAGCCACCCCACGCCCCCTCCCACTCCCTCTCGGCTCCCCAAGCTCCATGACGGAAGCCCAGGAGCTGGGGTACCACCAGAGCCCCGAGGAGCCAGACTGCGTGCATCAGGCTGGGCTCGGAGCACCAAAGGCTGCAGAAGGATGTCCCTGAGGAGAGGGATGTTTCTGGGGACCGGAGTGTGTGCAGATCACCAGCCCCCTGGTCCGTGCCTCTCCCAGCTTCTCTCTGGTCCCTCTCCTCCCAACTCCCAACTCCTGTCTCGTCCGTGCTCCGTTGGTCTCTGCTCCTCTGTGTGTGTCTCTCCCCGCCTCTCTTGGCTCCCCCGAGGCCCTGCCTCTGTGGCCGGAAACCTCCAACGTTCCAAAGCTTGGATCCCGCCTGCCTTGGGTCTCCACACACACCCTCCTCTTCCCACTTTCCAGAGCTTGCTTCCGTCCTGTCCTGCTCTTTCCTTCTGCCACAGCCAAAGCTCCAGAAGGTCAGGAAGAAGATGGAGGCGGCTCCCCAAGGGATCCTGGGGCAGAGCCTCTGCCAGGGACCTCCTCAGGGAGTTGTCGGGGCTGGGCCCTGCTCCCCTCTCTTCCCCCTGGCCACTGCTCAGGACTGGAGACCTCAAGGTCTTGCTAAGGTTGTTATTATCCTGTGGCCACCGTCGCCCACACACCCTGCGGGAGGAGGCATTCCCACCATTCGCAAGCTCTAGACCGCGTCCTGTCCCCAGATCTCCCATCCTGCCCTCCAAGCCCTTGCCCCAGATGCAAATGAGTGTCTGTGCCTGTCTGTGGGGACACATGCGAAGAGCACGCGTGTGGCTGTGTGTGTAGCCCTAGAAGGTGGGGCTTTTGGATCCATCTGCCTTGCTTTCCTGGAAATCTCGGGCAGACCGGGTCCTGGGTGGGGCGACGCTGGGGATTCCAGCTGTTCACAGACCAGCAGACAGACCCACAGGGTGAAGGGCTGGGGCAGAGGGGAGGGGAGAGGCTGGGTGGGTGGGGTCAGGAAAGCTTCTTCCGGGAGGTGGAGTAGACAGATGGCCAGGCTGGGTGCACAGAGAGCTCTAAGCATTCAGCAAGGTACCTCATCTCCCTCCTGGACCACTGCAGTCGCCTCCTCCTGCCTCTCCCCCTCCTTCCTCCCAAGCCCCTCCAATCCACACAGATTGCCGCAGCCAGAGCAATGCTTCCAAACCACCATAAATCACATCACATCACGCCCCACTCCCCTGCTCCCCCCAGCTTCCCATCATATGTGGGAGGGAAGCCAAGCCCTGTCCTCTGCACAGGCCTGGCCTGCCCAGCAGCGGGGGCTGGGAAGGATGGGTCCTTTACACCTCTGAAAGCTCATCACCCTCATTCCCCTGGTGCCCTAACTCCCCCCATCCCGCCCCCACCCTCCACAAGCTCCAGCCACACTGGCCTCTTCGCTACTTCCTGAATGCTAAGGTCCTTCCCACTTCAGAGTTTTTGCGCTAGCCTTTTCCTCCTTCTAGAAGGCTCTTCCCCCAGCTCCTTCTCATCATTGAGGTCTCGGCTCAGAGAGGCCTTCCCCAAGTTAGTTTATTCAAACACCTCATTTTATCTTTTTGGTTGAATCAAGACTGGCATTGCCTTGTTTGTTTGTTTACTTGTTCAGTGTCTGTCTCCCGCCAATGAAGGCAGGCATCTGTGTTCATTGCTGTATCCCCAGAGGTAGAACAGGGCCAACTCCGCACGTAGTAGGTGCTCAATCATTTGAGAGAGGAAGGAAGTAGTCTTTCCTGCGGGGTAAGAGCTCAGCCAAAAGACTGAACACTGGATGGTTGTGTTTAGGTGGCAACTCGAGCTCCCCGTGGCACTGGGGTAGGCAGCCAGGGTAGAGGTGGTGAAGGCAGTGGAAGAGAGGCTGCAGGGGCAAGGGAAGCAGGAGGGCAGGCCATGCCCACTCTATGTCAGGCCCGCGCGTCATGTAGGGCTTTCCCACCCTCAGCCCGGCTGGCTGTGCAAGAAAACCTGGAGCTCACGGGCCAGGATCGCAGGGCCCACTCTTCAAGGGAGAAAACCGAGGCTCGGAGAGGGGCCAGCTCAGCCTGCTGGAGGTGACCAGCGTGGCGGCAGCTAGCCAAAGCTTCTGGCTCTAAGCAAAAGCAGGGCATCTGCCCTCAGCTGCCGGGAGCCCTAGGAGGGGCCTTGGAAATCAACGCATCCAGGCTTCCATTTTCCAAGAAAGCAGAGGGCAGTGTGACCTTGGGCAGGCTGCCCACCACCTCAGAGCTTGGGCCTCTCTCAGGCGCCCATGAAGGGCCTGGGGACTCCTCACTGAGAGAGAATACACAGGCCGGAAAGGCCTTGTAGGCCGTGGAAGGGTACACAGCCCCTCTCACAGGCGGTGCCAACACGGGCAGCTGTTCTCTCCCCAGGCCCAGCTGCTCACCACCTGGGCCGGTGGATGTGCGTCCAGAACCGGGCCTCCTGGGGCTGGGCCAGCACCTGCTCCAGCTCATACCGTGGTACCCACGAGCCTGCAGCTGGAGGTGCACCCACAGGCTGCTTAGAACTGCCCTCTGCAGGTGCCTGTGCTCTGGCTGGTGGACCTGTTGGAGCGGGGAGAAGGGTAGGAGCCCGGGCTGTGGCGGTGCTCTCACCGCTGCCCTACGGGATCTGCCCCGTCTCTGTGGGTTTGTCCCACGCACCAAGGAGCCGAGCTGCTGAGATGGTTGGGGGCATCCGTGTGAGGAAGGACAGGCAGCTATGGAGGGCCCAGTGCTGGACCACAGCGGTCTGAAGACTTTGAGCCAGGCTACCTGTCTCTGATCCACCACCTCTTTCTGACTGGGTGACCTTGGGCAAGTTCCTTAACCTCTCTGGGCCTCGGTTTCCCCCTCTGGTAAATGGGGATGGCGCAAGTCCGCAGCCCAGAGGACTGGTGTGAGACGCTGAAGGGTAAATCCAGAGCAGAGGCTGGCGCACAGGGAGTGCTCAGGAAATGTCAGCAATAATCCTCACGGAGGGGAGCGAAGGCGCAGGGTCGTGCCTCTAAATGGGCGTGTGCGCACCTGTGGGACGGAGGGCGAGGTGGGTGAGTGTGACGGAGATGCAAGCACACATCTCCCTCCAGTTCTGTGTCTCTGTTTCAGGGTTGCGTGTGAGCTGGAGCTCTGAGCAAGCACAGCCGGCTGCGTGCCCGTGTGTGTGGGGTGGGTAAATGCGTGTGCTCTGCCGTGTGCATGCTCCGGCACGCGGGTGTGATATGTACATGATGTAGCTGGGTGTGTTCATGGTAATGTACACTCAGAGCCCTGCATGCCCTGGAGAGAATGTATATGTGGAGATGTCTGCAGGGGCAGGGCCAGCTAGTGACTCTCTGCACCTGTGCCTCGGAGGAAGGTGTGTGTGTGTGTGTGTGTGTGTGTGTGTGTGTTTGGGGGGACAGGACAGGAATCTGTAGCTCTCACCATCCAATTTGGGCGGGGTAGAGTCTAGCAACAAATATTTAATTGTGCCCTACTGTGTGTAGAGGGGGTGGGGGCGATCTGGGAAGGGGCGGTCCTGGGGGTGCGAGGAGAGGTACCCTTGGGGGGCGGGTCCCCATCGTCGGGGTACAGGGGCAAGCAGGGGTGGAGTCAGGGTTCGGGGATCCGGCGGCTGAGAGGAGTGGTGGGGGAGGGGGCGGAGCCGGCGGTGGGGGGGGATGGGCGAGGTTTGGGGGCGCGGGGAGGGGCGATGTCTCCTCCGCCGGCTCCCGGAGGGAGGGGAGAGGGCGGAGGGAGGGGAGAGAGGGAGGGAGAGAGGGAGGGAGAGAGAGAGAGACAGGGTGAGGGAGAGACAGCGAGAGCGAGAGAGCGAGAAGGGAGGCAGAGGAGGCGCGGAGCTGGCGGCGGCGGCGGCGGCGGCGGTGGCGGCGGCGGCGGCCCGAGGAAGAGGAGGAGGAGGAAGAGCAGGCGGAGACGCGGCGCCCGGAGCCGGCCGGACCGAGCCGGGGGCGGGCTAGCTAAGAGGGGCGCGGCGGCCGCGGCGGAAGGGGGGGCGCTCTGCGGATGGCCAGGCCCGGCCCGCGGGGGGGGTGAGGTCCTCGGCCCCCCCGCCCGCCCCCCCGGCCCCCGCCCGCCGCCTCCCCGGGCCCGCTCGCCCTCCGGGGCGGTGGGGCATGGCCTGAGGGTCCCCCGTCTCCGGGGGGGTGGGGGGTGGGGGGAGGGGGGAGGGGCCGCGGGCGCCGCCGACCGGGACTCAGCAGCCCCGCCAGGCAGGTAAGGGGGCCGAAAACCGGGGGTCTGGGGGGACGGCGGGCGCGGGGCCGCGGGAGGGGGCGGGGGCGCCCCGGACGTCCTTGGCTGAGCGCCGGGCTCCCGGCCCGGGTGTGCGGTGGGGGGGGCGGGGGGGTGAGGAGGGGAGCGCGGCCCCGGGCGACGTCAAATTAGGTTACGGCCCGGTCCCCCGTGCCCCGTCCCAGATCGCAGACTTGGTGGGAGGATCCAGCCCCCAGCCGCCGCCGGCAGAGCCCGCTGCCCGAACCCGCTTCCCCGCGCTCCTGGGCCAAGGGCTCGGTCGCTGTACCCGCCTTTGGCCCTGCCCGGCCACTCCCCCGCCTCGCCCATCCCGGCCCATCTCGGCCCCTCGACCCTTCCTGCGGCCCCACCCCTCGAGGCCCCTTCCCCGGGTCATCCCGGTGCCCGTCTCCTCCAGGGGGTCTGGGCCTTGGCCTCCTCCGCCCCCTTCGACCCCCTGTAGCTCCTGCTTCTCCTTCGAGACTCCTGCAGTCCCCTCCCACCCCTTCACAAGCTCCCCCCCATCCCCCCATCCCCTCTTCCTTCTCCGCCGGCCGGCGCGCCCCCTCGGCTCCTGCCCCCGAGTCCCGCTCCCGGGTGCCCCCGCCCCCTCTCCCGGACCGGGGCTCTCCCCCACCAGCTTCTCGGCCCCAGCCCCGGCTCCCTCTCCCCGCCTCTCCCCGCCTCTCTCCGCCTCCATTCATTCTCCCGGGCCGGCTCTCGGCCAAGCCAGCCGCCCCCCGCCCCCCCGCAGCCTCCCAGGGCACCCCCCCTCCCCTTCTCCCCCCCCCCACCCCGCCGATTCCTCAGCCCCGTCTCAGTACCAGCTGCGTGCCAGCTATTCTTAGCCGCGGAGCGTTTGATTCATGCCGCCCCGGCGGAGTGTGCCCGCTCCCTCCCGCTGGGCCTGAGGGGGAGGGGCCGGGGAGTCGGGGGCAGCCGCACGCGCGGGGGGACCCGGCCAGCTTTGCTTTCAGGCCACTGGCCACCCCATTAGTGTCCGGTTGAGGCTGAGGGTCAGCCAGGGTCAGCGGAGGGGGAGTGGCTGCCAGCCCCAGGTCCGGAGGTGGGATGTGGAGTCGAAGGGTAGGAGGAGGCCGGGGTCTCCGCAAGGGTAAAGCAGGGGCAGCTCTGCGGGGTACCTAGAGGGGGAGGGGGCTTCAATGCCGTGGCCACGCTTGGGGAAGGGGTTGGACTGCCCACGGTTAGATGCTGGCTCGCCCACAGCTCTTAGAGCTCTCCTCCCCGCCACACATTTTGTCTTCCCTCCCCCAACCCCCCAGCCCATCCCCACTCCCCCAAAGTCAGCAGTACCCTCCACTGCTTCCCATCTCCATGGCAACGTGCAGGAGCCGGGCCTGGTGTGGGGGGGAGGGACAAGACCAGACATTCTGGTTTCCGGTGCTAGGATGGGAGGGGGGGGAGAAAATGAGAGAAAAGGACCCCATCTGGGACTCACCCTTATAAGACTCCCTCAGGGGCAAAGAATAGTGGGGATCTGGAGAGGATCTCTCACCCCAGTCCCCCAGAGTCTCACCCCCCTTCTTAGCCTCCCTCCCAGCCCCCCAGTCTCCCTCACAGTGGGGCCAGCAGTAGTACCAGGCAATGCCACTCCACCCACCCGGCAGCGCCAGGCCTCAAACACACTCACAGGTCATCTGCAGCCACCCGGTACCGACAGGGTGACTGTCACCTGGACGGCGCTCCCAGGGCCAGCCTCCCCACCCCCACACACACCCTCTCAAGATGCCCCCAGAAACTTGCATAGGCAACCTCTTGTGGTTCCCCCGGCACACCCCTTGCATGGTACGCTGCCCTGTGACACCCCCGTCCCAGTGCCCCTGCCCCCCGGGACACCGGTCCCCCAGCAGCCCTCTGTGCACATTGTCAGCCGCGCTTCAGCGAAGTCACCAGCTCCGCCCTAGGCTCAAGGCACCTCCCTCTCCCCCTTACTACATCTCAGCCTCACCCCAGTCACCCAGGAGGAAGATGGGAGGACCTCAGGTGAGGGCCCTGGCTGGGGCCAGGAGGGCAGGATGCCGGTGGGTCGCCCACCTGTCTGTCCTCAGCTAATTTTAGCTGCCTTATCCGTGGCCTGGCAAAGTGGGCCAGTAGCTCCCGCGGTGATTCTGCGGTTTCTGGGACACCACCACGCTGGGTCAGCGGCAAAGTGGGGCGCAGGAGGGGCGGGGGGGCTGCGAGCAAGGCCAAGGGCAGGGAAGGAGACGTGCAGGCAGCATGGCAGGGTTGGGTGTGTGTGTGTGTGTGTGTGCGCGCGTGCGAGAGAGAGCTTGGAGGCCGTAGGAGTGTCTGGGGGGTGTGTCCAGCCTCCTTCCTGCCTCCCTCCGGCAGGGTGGGGCGGCTGCCCTTGATCATTTGTCCACTGAGTGCGCCTGTGGCCTCCAGGGGGTCCGGGCTCCTCATCTGACAGCCGCCCTTGGCCCCCCGCAGCCGCCTGTGATGCTGCCGTCCCCCGTCGCCCCGTGGCCCCATGATGACCCACAGCCCCGCGTCAAGCGAGGACGAGGAACGCCACAGTGCCAGCGAGTGTCCCGAGGGGGGCTCAGAATCCGACAGCTCCCCAGACGGGCCAGGGAGAGGCCCCCGGGGGACCCGGGGCCGGGGCAGCGGGGGACCTGGTAGCCTGGCCTCGGTTCGAGGCCTCCAGGGCCGCTCCATGTCTGTCCCAGACGACGCCCACTTCAGCATGATGGTGTTTAGGATTGGCATCCCTGACCTGCACCAAACAGTGAGCCGGCTGGCCGGAGTGGGGGTGGGGGGGACCCGAGCCCGCACGGGGAGGCCTCCGGTACTGGGTGTCCTCACACGTGGCCCCCAATTTCCAGATCCCCCACGTATTGCCCCCAACACCCACTCTGTCCCTGGAATCACCCACAGCCCCTTCCCGCACCACCTCAGGCCCCTTCCTGTCGCCTCCCCCACCAGAAATGCCTGCGCTTCAACCCAGATGCCACCATCTGGACAGCCAAGCAGCAGGTGCTCTGCGCCCTGAGTGAGAGCCTGCAGGATGTCCTCAACTATGGCCTGTTCCAGCCGGCCACCTCGGGCCGCGACGCCAACTTCCTGGAGGAGGAGCGGCTGCTGCGGGAGTACCCCCAGTCCTTCGAGAAGGGGGTGCCCTACCTGGAGGTGAGGCCCACAGCCTTCCTGGCCCCTTCACAGATGACAGAAGACGTGTCCTGAGACACATCTGCCCCCTCCCCGTTTTTTCTCCCAGCCAAGACCTTGACAAGGGAAAACCCAGTGGGCTCTTCTGGATTCGGGGGGGCACCTAAGAATCAGAGTCAGAGAGGCCTGAGTTCAAATTACCATGCGTTCTGCCTCTGACCGGTGGAGTGACCTTGGGCAAGTCATTTTCCAGCCCCAAGCTTCCCGTTATCTATCAAAGTGGGAAAGGATGCCCAATTACAGTAGGTATTCTAGAACATTCCCCATGGGGTCCAGACTCCTTAGGGGTTGCCATCCACATGCCCCTAGTAGCCCAGCACCGCTCTGCCCACCCAACCAAGGCTCTGGGGCTGTTTCCACCCTGACCCAGAGTTGACTCCTGGCTCAGAAGGGGGTCCAGACCCCTGATTTTGAGTCTCTGTCTCTCCCCTTACCCCACCCCTGGCCTCAGTTCCGATACAAGACCCGAGTTTACAAACAGACCAACCTGGATGAGAAGCAGCTGGCCAAGTTGCACACGAAGGTGAGAGAACCCTGCAGACACTTGCCCTCCCACCTGGAGCTCCCTGCCCAACCATTTTCTCTCCTATCTCTTCCCAACAGCCCTCCAACCCTTCTCTGCCTCTGCCAGGGTGCCCCACTTAACTTGGAATGCTGTGTCAGATTTGGGACAACCCCAAATGCCCCTGCTAACCCTATCACAGCCTTTTTAATCTCCTCTCTTTCCTCCTTGTGCCTCTGCTCAGGCTCACACCATTTCCACCTGGGTCCCACTTTCTTCATCTTTGGATTCTCCCCTCTCATCTCCTAGGTCCCCTATATCCACTCAGGGCCCCCCCTTCCTTGGCCTGTGACTCTGACATCTAGCATCCCTCTGCCTAGGGGCTGTTTCATAGACACCCTGCAGTTCCCACAATCCCAGAGCCTAAATCTCTACCAGATCCGAGGATGCTCTCCTCCCCAGCCACGTCTATCCTCCTGCTATCTTGCCCTCCAGTTCTCAGACTATATGTCCCCTGCGTCTCCTCTGGTCCCCTAAAAGCTGGGAAGAAGCCAGGGGGCTGCTTTGGTCAGAAGTGAAGTGAAGGATCCTTGACACTTGGGAAGAAAGCTCCCAGGCATTTTCTCATCCCCATCCCCACCCCACCATGCATTTGTCTCTGTCCTCCCCCAAATATTCCATCCGTCCAGACCTGTACCATCCACTGCAGGTGCTTCCAGACACATATGGCTCCCCGGGTACCTGCAGTGTGGCAGGTCCGAACTGAGCCTCGCTGTGAGTGTGAAATACACACTGGATTTCGAAGACTCAGTACCCCCAAAAGTAAAATATCTCATTAATAAATTTCATGTGGATTACCTGTTGAAAGAGTAATATTGTAGATAGAGTAGATTAAAAAGAGATAGATCATTAAAGTGAATTTCAATGTAATTGAAAGTTCCCCTTCCTTTTTTTTTTTTTAAAAAAGGCGGCTACTAGGGACTTTTCAATGACATGTGTGGCTTCCTGTGTATTTCCACTGGCCAGCACTGCCCCAGAATCCAGCTTTGCTCCCTTCCTCCCTGACCGGCCTGTCTTCTCTCTCTTGTCTATGCCTCAGACGGGGTTGAAGAAGTTCCTGGAGTATGTGCAGCTCGGGACATCCGATAAGGTGGCACGGCTGCTGGACAAGGGGCTGGACCCCAATTATCATGACTCGGATTCAGGAGGTAGGGAGGGGGCCGGGCGCTTTGGGAGGTCTGGAGAGTCAAGAACAAGGCCTAGGGGCTGCATGTGACCGGCCTTTCCCGTCCCCCCCCTACCAGAGACCCCCCTGACGCTGGCTGCCCAGACAGAAGGCTCTGTAGAGGTGATTCGAACCCTATGCCTGGGCGGGGCCCACATCGACTTCCGGGCCCGGGATGGCATGACAGCGCTACACAAGGCCGCGTGTGCCCGTCACTGCCTCGCTCTCACGGTGAGGTGCCAGATCCTCCCGGGACCCTCCCCAGAGCTCAGAGGCACCCCCAGATTACCATGTTTCTCGCCCAGACTGCATTGGGCCAGTTGACCCAGACCCTTCCTCCACCTCTCCTCCATTGCTACTCCTCTGACTGAATCTGATACCCTCCTGGGACCTCCAGGAGCGCCCACCCGCCCCAGCTCAAGGCTCATGATCAGCTGTAGTTGATGGTCACGTGGACCCTTGCCCTACACGCAGGTAGACCATGTTAATTTCCTGACACCCAGAACTTCTCCATTCCCTCTGACCCAGCTCTACACCAACACCTACCTCTGTCTCCCTGACGTGTAGACTCTCCTGGTGGCCTTTAAAATACAGAATGACCTCCCTGCTGTGCCCCCGGATACAGACCCTCCTCCATACACACCCTGCAGACACAGCCCCTTCATCTGCCTCCTCCAGACACTGGCCCTCAGCCCCTCCATCTACCCTTCCCAACCTAGCAGCTCACTCCCCAAACACACCCCCTTCTCTCACAGCCCCCTCCTCCAGTGCAGCGTCCAGAATGTGCCTTCCCAAATTGACGAACCTCGTAGACCCTCAAAATACATACACGGAGTCAGCTCGCCCGGTCTAATTTTAAAACGGTCTTCTTTTCCCCCCACCCAAGGGCACTTGATCCCTCTTCATACACAGGTCAGGCTAGACCGCCCCCAAAGCTGTTGATAAACACCAGGATTCATAGATGCTCCAGCTTAACGGAGCCTCTTTTGCTTTCTCCAACCCTTATCTTGAAGATCCCTAAACACCAGCCACAAAGATCTGCCTTGCAGCCCTGGAATCGACAGACCCTCTTTATGTACACCCCTCCCCCAGACCCCACACCTGCTCGCACCCCACCCCTACCCCCCAGGCCTGCGCTGTCCAATCCAGCAGCCACCAACCACGTGGGGCTGTGTAGATTTCAATGGAGTCAAATGCACTCAAATGAAAACTTCCGTTTCTCAGGCTTATAACCACATTCAAGCGCTCAGTAGCCCACACGCGGCTGCCATATTGGATCGTGCGGTTGTAGACTATTTCCATCACCACAAATGGTGCGAATGTGCTGTTGGACAGTGCCGCTGCAGACTCTCCTCACACAGGGCTGCCGCCAACAAACACTCTTTCCTCACGTGCTCAATGCTGCCAGCCTTCCAGGCCCAGAGCCGTTACTTGAGTGGGACCACTCCCTGCCCCCGAGCCCCCAGCCCCTGTGAGGCTGGCCCAAGTGGCTTTAACCCAAGCCTGCCTCCCTCCCAGACTTCATTCTGTGCCTCATCCTCGGGATCCTGGTCCTAATAACCCCTCCCACCCAGCCAGGGACCACCCTGCATCCAGACTCCGTTCTCTCATCTGTCCCCCAAATTTGTCTCACCAAACGTCGCCCATGGGGGAAGGTTGGGCAGGATTTCAGAGTGGGAGGGTCCTCTGGAGGCATCTTCCCAATCCCTTCATTGTTCACAGGGATGAGAGAGGCTCTGAGAGGGGAAGGACCAGTATCAAGGTCGCTCAAGGGCATCATGGCAGAACCAGCTCTGGCATTGGCCAGTGTGGGTCACCCAGGACTCCCCTCCCCACTGGCCCTTCAGCATGAGCCGGTGCTTGTCTGACTGTCTTCGTTTTTCCCTTCCTAGGCGCTCCTGGATCTTGGGGGTTCCCCCAACTACAAGGACCGCCGGGGGCTGACTCCTCTGTTCCATACGGCTATGGTGGGGGGCGACCCCCGCTGCTGTGAGCTGCTTCTATACAGCAGGGCCCAGCTGGGCATAGCTGATGAGAACGGCTGGCAGGAGATCCACCAGGTGCTCCTGACTCGGCCAGGAGGGGCTGGGGGCGGCATGGGTGGTTGCTGGACCCGGAGGGGGCCAGGCATCAGGGACCCCGGTCCAAGGAGCTAGGGCTCCAGATGCTGGGGTCCTCACAGAGGGGAGGGGTGGGAGTAGCATGGTCCCCAGAGAGGAAAAGATGAGGGAGGGTGTCAGCACCGGGACCCTGAAGGGGATGGCGTGGGACCTGGAAACCTCGATCCCTGAGATGAGTGGGGATGGCCTCTCCACCCTCCCGAGGAGCCAGCCCAGAGCCCTGGGCCTTGCAATGACTTGTGAAGCTGGCAGCGTGAGTTCCTAAGCAGGAATGGGGGTTGAAAGGAGAAGGGGAGGTGGACGCAGAGCTTCCTGGCCTCGAGGTGAAGGAGACAGACAGATGCCATGGTCAGGTGGGTCTGTTCCAGCCTCCTCAGCTCCCAATCCTCTCCAGGCCTGCCAGAGGGGCCATTCTCAGCACCTGGAACACCTGCTCTTCTATGGGGCTGAGCCTGGAGCCCAGAACGCCTCGGGGAACACGGCCCTGCACATCTGCGCCCTCTACAATAAGGTCTGCCCTGCAGCGCCCGCCCCGGGCCCTCCTCCTGACTTCAGCCTCCCAGCCTCTCTGTGCCCTCTGTTCTTTCACTATTTCATTCATTCATTCATTCAGCAGATATTTCCTGAACACCTTCCCTGTGTCAGGCTCAGACCTGGGTGCTGAGGACACAGTAGTGATTAAGACAGGCAGCCCCTCCATCAAGGGACACACCCAGCCGTTATGATCCCGAGTGTTCAGAGGGCGGCCACCGGGAATCCAGGTCCCTGTGGGAGCCCACATCTGGGCTTGGCCTTGGGGCTGGGGTGAAGGTGGCTCTCTGGAGGACGTGCCATCAGTGCTAAGATGAGGAGTTGGCCAAGTAGAAGAGGGCAGAAAGGGTGTTCCAGGCAGAGGGCATAGCCTGTGCCAGAAAACCAGAGGGGAGAGAGTCGGGATTGCTCCTGGAAATGCAAGAAACTCCAAGGGTCCTATTTCTTTTATTTTTAATTTCTATTTTATATCGGAGTAGAGCAGACGTTCAATGTTGTGTTAGTTTCAGGTGTACAGCAAAGTGATTCAGTTATCCGTAGACATGCATCCCTTCTTTTTCAAATTCTTTTCCCGTCTAGGTTATCACAGAATATTGAGTAGAGTTCCCTGTGCTATACAGTAGGTCCTTGCTGATGACCTATTTTACATATAGTAGCGTGTATATGTTAACCCCTGAGGGTCCTATTTCTAATGGGTCTCCATTCAGCTGCCAGTGGAGCGCCGCCCACTGCGGGGGACAGGGGAAAGGCCAAACCGCAACCCCTGAAGGGGACAAGAGCGTGTCGCAAGTTGTAGCAGTTCAGGGCTGGGTGGACCGTCCGCAGTTCAGGAGTTCTGAGTGGAGGTGAGCAGTAAAGAACTGGCAGAAGGGGGTGTGGTCTCACGTACCCACTCCAGCTGTGATGTAGTGGCCAGCTGGGTTGGCAA
Source organism: Balaenoptera musculus (assembly GCF_009873245.2). Taxonomy (NCBI): domain Eukaryota; kingdom Metazoa; phylum Chordata; class Mammalia; order Artiodactyla; family Balaenopteridae; genus Balaenoptera; species Balaenoptera musculus. Next base: position 6,678,114 of record NC_045803.1, read on the forward strand.
GAGCCGAGGCTCTTAGCCGGCTGACCCCGGCCACTTTGCCACCTGTGCACCAGGCGATCCTGGGCAGGTCAGCCCCCGCCTCTGGTGCCTCAGTCTCCCCACCTGCTTCCCAAGGCTCCCCGACCTTAGACGGTTGCTGCAAGGACTTCGGAGGCCAGGGCCTGGCACGCTGTGGCTGATCCATCAGCCTCTTCCCCCTCCTCCAGGAAGTCTTCCAGAACAGCCCCAGTCCCTTCTGCCTCATCAGAACTTGCAGTGCCAGGATGTGGCAGGTAGCCACGTGCTGCCTGGTGGCAGCAAGCAGTCTGCTCTGCGCCCGCAGAGGGAGAACTCAGTGTTTGTCAGATTGCCGTCACTTCCCCGCCCCCATCCCCTCCCAGTGCATCTGTCTCTCCTGCTCCCTGACACGGGCCTCGTGTCCGGATTTTCTGACTCAGTAGCCTGTGCACAGGCCAGGATGCCCCAAACAAGTCCTGTCCCCTCTCTGAGGTTCCATCCCACTCTCTGAAATGGGAATAACGTCAGCTGATTGAAGGGGATGAAAGATCATGTGTATTAAGTGCTCATCCCTAGAAGGCAGCTATACAAGTAATAATTATTATTATCGTTACCATTACCATTATCAATCAGGATCAGGTCAGGAGACAGAAACCATACCAGTAATCTGAATAGGGAAAATGTAGCACGTATGTAGTTATACAGAGGGAACAATTACTCTAAGTGGGTCAGATGAGCCAGCCATTTCCCCACCTTGTGCTTCTCCTTTCTCATCTGTGAAATGGGTCAGTAACACCTACCTTGCGAAGGATCAAGGGTGTGAATGTTTTGCTTGCTCTTGGCATGGTGCTTAGCAAATAGATGCTTGACAAATGCAGGTTCTTTTCCGACTTTCTCTCCCCTTATCTTCCCTCCCAGACTTTAAGCTTCCCAAGGCCCAGAGCTGGGTCTGAAAGATTTCCTCACTCTCTGCCCCTCTGGCCTCCTGGCATGCCCGTCTAGCCTCTGGTGGTGAAGATCAGGCCCATGTCCAGGCTGTGAGCTCCTCAGGGGTAGGGCCTAAGTCTGATCAATCGCTCTGTCCCAAGGCCCCAGCATATACTAGGCTTAGATGCATCTTTGTTGAATGAATGAATGAGTGAATGAATGAATGAATGAATGATGGATCAGATGCCTTGAATTTCCCCCAAGACCACGCACAGCACCCAACTCAGAACATTCAACAGGTATTTGCTTCGAGGTAGATTGAATGACTCCATGAATGAATGAATGAATGAATGACTTGAACGAATTGAATTTTGAATGACTCAACGCCACATCCTCCATCCTTATCCTTTCCGTGCACATTTCTTGAGCACCTACTGTGTGCCCGGTTGTGAGATGAATCAGATACGGCACGGCGCCTGTCCTCGGGAGGGTGGGGGGAGTTCACAGTCTGGCGAAGAGGCAGATGTGTAAACAGATAATTGCGATACAATGAGATAAGTGCTAGCACACCAGTAAATACGAGGTTCTCTAAGAGTGTAGTGAATTGCTGGTTAAGCTGAAAGAGATGCTCTGGGCCTGTGCTAGGCAAGGTGGCAGTGGGGGCTGGCAGATATGCAAAAACACACATGGCACTAATTTACAGTCTAGTTGGGGAGATAGCATGTGCACACGTGGACACACACACTCACACTCACAAACACATCCAGAAAACGAACCAGGCTAACTTTGTCGTCCAATCGGAGGACCACTGGACTTGGGCAATCGGAGTTATGCTTTCACAGGAGATAGAAGATAGATCAGAAGGCTTGGTTTGAGTCCTAGATGCCCCACTGACTGGCTGTGTGACCTTGGCCATGGATTGGCCCTCTCTGAGCCTGTCCTGTAGGATGGACCTGTACAAGCATCCTTGATGGGTTTGTCACGTGAAGAGGGTGAGACCAAGCAGGTGTTTTGTGAATTCTGGTTAAATTAGCATCTTGGGGATCTGGAGTGGAGCTGAGCTGGGGGCCAGGTTGCGTTTGGCCAGGCCAAGATGAAGGGGGAGGACATTCCCTCACCCAGCAAGTGTTTATCGAACAGCTCTTATGGGCCAAGCACTATGCCAGGTGGTGGGTGCCACAGACAAAACCATGCCTGTCTGAAACAGACAATGTAGTGGGGGAGAGATGCTAGAGACGAATAAAATAGAAATGTAATTTCAGGGAGGCAGTGTTATGAGGAAAATGAGTTAATTCTGGCTTAGAAGAATGCCCGGCACATAGCAGGTATCAGGTAAATAAAAATAAAGCCGGGAACAGGACAAGGGGTTATTTTCAACAGGATAGTCAGAGGGACCTTTTCTGAAGAAGTGGCATCTGAGCAAAAACATGAATCAAGTGAGAAAATGAGCTGTACGGAGATCTAGGGGCAGAGAATTCCAAGCAGAGGAAGCAGCAGGTGCAAAGGCCCTGGGGCAGGAGCGTGCTTGTCAGAGGAAGAAGGAGGCCAGTGTGGCTGGAGCATAGGGAGCAAGGAAAAGTGGTAGAAGATGAAGTTGGTGAGGCTGGGGGGTGGCGGGGCAGGGCAGGCAGATCAGCAGGGGCCTCCTAGGCCAGGGCAAGGACATTGGGTCTGACCCAAAGAGTGAGAGAGAGTGACATGTTGTGATTGACATTGGTAAGGAATTGATCTGGATGTGGATGACATCCCTTCCCCCACTGCCCGACCCTGGTCCCACTGCCCCCTTCCTTCTGGGTCCAGCAGAGTGTGTGATTAGAGCAAAGGCTTGGGAGTCAGACAAAGCTGGGTTCGAATCTGAGTGCTGATCATCACCAGCCATGTGACCTTGAGCTCCTTTTGAAGCCTTAGTTTCCTCATCTGTAAAATGGGGACAATAATTTCCATCTCTTGGAATTGTTGGGCCCTTTGGTGGCTACCTCCTCGAAAGTGCTGAGCACCAGACATGCAACATAGTAAGCCCTCCAAGAGGTTTGAATTGGTGGCTTTCAAACTGGATGCTTCTGCCTCCGAGGGGGCATTTGGCAATGTCTGCAGACATTCTTGGTTGTCACGACTGGGGAGGGGAGTGCTACTGGCATCTAGTGGTAGAGTCCAGGGATGCTGCTGAAAGCCCTACAATGCACAGGATGACACACACCACCACCACCACCACCACCACCGCCCCCGCTACAAAGACTTGTCTGGGCCCTAAATACCAGTAGTGCTGAAGATGAAAACCCCTGATTGGGAGGTTGGGGTTAGCAGATGCAAACGGCTATATATAAAATGGATAAACAACAAGGTCTTACTGTATAGCACAGAGAACTATAGTCAGTCTCCTATGATAAACTATAATGGAACAGAATAATTTTTAAAAAGGATATGTGTGTGTGTGTGTGTGTGTGTGTAACTGAACCGAATCACTTTGCTGTACAGCAGTAATTAACACAACATAGTAAATCAACTATACTTCAATAAAATAATAATAATAAAGAAAACCCCTGGTTTAGGTTAGTGCTGTCCGATAGGCTATAACCTGAGTCACACGTGTCATTTTAAATGTCCCAGGAGCCACTTTTAAAAAACGGAAAAAACAAACAGGTGACATTAATTTTAATAGCATATTTTATTTAACCCAGTGTATCCAAAATCTTATCCTTTCAATGTGTAATCAGTATAAAAATTATTAGAGGGACTTCCCTGGTGGTCCAGTGGTTGAGACTTCGCCTTCCAGTGAAGGGGGTGTGGGTTCGATCCCTGGTCTGGGAGCTAAGATCCCACATGCCTTGTGGCCAAGGAACCAAAGCATAAAACAGAAGCAATATTGTAACAAATTCAATTAGGACTTTTAAAAAAATGAAAAAAGATATATTAGAGATGTTTAAATTACGTTTTTCATGCCAAGTCCTTGAAATGCGGTGTGTAGTTTGTATGCACGGCACCTCTCAGTTTGGACTGGCCACATTTAAAGGGCAAGTGGCTGCTGTCCGGGGCAGGACGGGTTTCCATCAGATGGTTCTGGAAGTTCTTAGCACCGTGTCTGTGTCCACTCATGGTGACCTTAACTGTTTGTTTGTTTTTTTTTCCTTTCACCCTGTGCCACTGACCATCAGGAGACGTGTGCTAGGATCCTCCTCTATCGAGGGGCCAACAAGGACGTGAAGAATAACAGCGGACAGACCCCCTTCCAGGTCTGGGGCTGTCGGGGCTGGTTGGGAGGGGGCATGAAGAACACAGAGGGGATAAGGAAGGTGGGAGACTGTGGGGTGCTGGGAGGGAGGCACTTGGTCTGGGAGAGGAGGAAGGACAAAGTTACCGGGGTGAAGGTTTGGGGGGGCAGCTGGCCAGAGACCTCACAGTGTTTCCTGCTTCCTCTCTCTCTCTCTGTCTCTTTCTCTCTCCTCCCTGGGTTCCCTGTACCCCCTCCCACCAGGTGGCAGTGATTGCTGGGAATTTTGAACTTGGGGAGCTGATTCGAAACCATCGAGAACAGGACGTGGGTGAGTGAGCTAAGGGGAGAAGCTGGGGGCCTGGGGGGCTGCGTGGTGGGATTGGGGAGTCAGAAAACCTGATCTGGGGGCCAGGATGGGATCAAATACACCTTAGAGGAGCACGAACCACTGAGCAGCGGCGGGGGTGGGGTTCCAGGCACCCCACTCTTTCTTATCTCTGTCTTTCTCCCCTCACGCTTCTCCCCCACCATCTCTCGCCCCTATGCCCTCCCCACCTGCCTCTGCCTCCCTCTACCCTCCTGCCACCATGCCCCCCTCAGTGCCCTTCCAGGAGTCCCCCAAGTACGCAGCCCGGCGACGGGGACCCCCCGGCGTGGGGCTGACGGTGCCCCCCGCGCTGCTGCGGGCCAACAGTGATACCAGCATGGCCCTGCCTGATTGGATGGTGTTCGCCGCCCCGGGGACCTCGTCCGCCGGGGCCCCCGGCCCTACCTCAGGGCCCCAGGGCCAGTCGCAGCCCTCGGCCCCCAGCACCAAGCTCAGCAGTGGGACCCTCCGAAGTGCCAGCAGCCCCCGGGGCGCCCGGGCCCGCTCCCCGTCCCGAGGGAGGCACCCCGAGGAGGCGAAGAGGCAGCCCCGTGGACGGCCCAGGTAGGGGAAGGCTCAGCCCTGATCCCACAGACCCCATCCCAGCCAGATCCCCTCCTCAGAGCCGCAGCTCCGCGCCCCACCCCGGGCCAGCCCAGCTGCCTTCCTCCCATCCCACATGTGGCTGGTCCCCCATCCATCCACCTCACTGGTCCCAACCTCAGACTACCAAGTCCCTCTCCTCACCCTTGAGGAAGTGAGGGTATCGTGAGCCACAGTCTTGCACCCGTGTCCAAGTGCACCAGCGTTTAGCTGAGCACCTACTCCATGGGCCTGGGGGGGGAGGGGCCCAAAAGAAATGTTGGACAGACAGACAGACTGGGCAAGGTTGAGAGGAAGCCAAACAGAGTGGGGGTGGGCGAGGGAGTCGGGGAGGGGTTTCCAGGCTTGGAGGTGAGACCAGAGGTGGGGAGGATGGGCAGGGAGCATTCTGGGGTAAAGAGGCCAGGCTGGCTAGAGGAGGACGGGTAGGGGGTGCTGTGGCTGGCCGGCCTGTCCTGAGGACGTGGGCGGGAGGAAGATCACGGCGGGGTGGGGATGGCAGGCAGAGGAGTTGGACTCAACCCAGGAGGAAGCTGGGAGTCGCTGAAGGCCCGTGAGCCAGGGATGACACAGTCAGAGCTCAGCTTCAGGAAGCTGAATCAGGCAGGGCATGCAGGACCGTGGGAGGGGACAGAGCCGGAAGCCAGGAGGCAAGAAAGAGGGCTGGAACGGGGCCAGCAGCCGTCCAGCAGGGGGACCCCCCAAGTGCCCTCTTTCCCTGAGGACGCCAGAGCTGGAAAACGCACTCAAACCCCCTCCCCGACCCTGATGTTCCATCTCCCCCCGACCCAAGGAACCCTGTTCTCCCAGAGGTGCCCCCTCCCTCCACTGTCCCCTGCCTCTCACACCCTCTGTGTATGCAGCTCCAGCGGGACACCCCGGGACGGGCCAGCTGGGGGCACAGGGGGCTCCGGGGGCCCCGGGGGCTCCCTGGGCAGCCGCGGGAGACGCCGGAAGCTCTACTCAGCGGTCCCCGGACGCTCCTTCATGGCTGTGAAGTCCTACCAGGCCCAAGCCGAGGGGGAGATCTCCCTGAGCAAGGGCGAGAAGATCAAAGGTAAAGGGGCAGGGCCCGGCTGGGCTGTGGACGAGGGTCGGGCAGGTGAACTAACCCTTCAGGAAGGGACCGGTCAATGACAAATGGTTCTCCAGCACCTAGCATGTCCAGTGAACGCCGGAGACCTCAGAGAGACCTAAATGCCCCTTCCACCTCGGAGGGGCATAAAGCGTAGCTGGGATGAGGCCATCAGGAGGTGGTGTCCAGGCAAAAGAGGGGTGATGAGCATTTGTGAGAAGCTGACGCCAGCAGGCACTGCCCGAGCGCTTCCCCTGCGGGGTCCCATCTCACTCACGATCGCCCTTCCAGGCAGCTGTCAGGAGCCCATCGCACAGTTGAAGGAGCAGAGCCTCACATGGGTGAAATGACTTGCCTGAGGTCCCCAATCTGAGCCCAGGGTCTTTCCCGCTCTCGTGTTTGGAGAGTGAGGCCACACCGCCTTGACTTCACCTCCTGCCTCTGCCAGGAGTTCTCATCTGAGACACGGGGTGGTGCCTGCTTCCCCGGGCTCTGAAAAGACGGCCAGTGTGCGAAGCCCGGTCCATGCTGAGGGCTCCCTAAATAGAGGCTGCTGTCATGGGGGTTTGCCTGTCTTCGGTTTTCCTGTCTTCATCTGGAAAACCATGCCAGTATCACCCATGTGCAGACTTCGCACCTCGCAGGGCTGTGGATGAGTGTTCTTGGACAGAATGGTGCTTTGGAGACAGGAAGTGCCCTGCAGTAGTTAATTCGAGATGGGGGAGCAATTCTTTGCCCGACTCTAGGCTTGCAGAGGAGCCGAGTAGCGTAGTGGTTGAGAGCCAGGCTGATTGGGTTCAAATCCCAGCTCCACCACTTCTTAGCGGGGCGACCTCAGGTGAGTGACTTCTCTGGGCCTCAGTTTCCTTGTCTGTACAATGGGACCCTTGCGAGGATTAGAGTCAGTTCTTGTAAAGCCCTTAGAACAATGATTCTCACATCATAAGCGCCAGCTGTCATTACCATAAGCGACCCCCACTACGGGCACTTAGAAGAGAGAGATCCTGGGCACCGAGGAAGCTGCGGGAGCGGGGTGTCCTCCCAAAGGAGACAGAGTTTAAGTGGGCCTTGAAGCATGTGCAGGGATCAGAGTATCAGGCAGGTTGTGTAACTGCATCTCTTTTGTAGTCTTGTCTCCCTATCACCTGAGTTCCTGAAGACAAGGTCACATGTCACCAGGGGCTGGGTCACCAGGGCCCAGTTTAATGACCCAGCACAGAGGAAGCCTCAGTGCACACCTGCTGAGTGAAGGGATGAATGGATGAATGGCCAAACGCCCAAGTTAACTGTGGGGGGCAGAGGCAGTGCCTCTGGAGGCACCGTGCCTGGGGAGCAAGTGTATGGGTGTGTATGTTTGTGTGCGTATGTGTGTGGGTCTGGGGGTGGGGTCAGGTCTGTGCTTTGAAGGAGGCAAAAGAAGAAAGGGAAGCTGAGGCCAAGTGTGAGGGACCTTCGCACAGGCAGAGGGCCATGGGCTGTATCTCCCTTGTGTCTTTCTGAATGTCAAGCCCAGCAATTCTATGCACTGCCCTGTTTTCCTATCCTTTCCTTTCATTAAAAGATGCTTAATTGCCTCGAAGCACACCCACATCCACAGTGTCACTGACCTTTGCCACAGCCCGATGAGGCAGCGGGCTCTCTCTGCTCTCAGGACCCAAGCCTAGTGCCTTAGCCTGGCCTGCAAGCCCCTCCTCTGCCCGCCCACCAACCTCATCTCATGCTACTCTTTCCTTCACCCGCAGGGCTCCAGGGACCTCATCCTCCTCTCCATTCCTCAAATGCTCCAAGTCCTTTTTTTTTTTTTTAATTTATTTGTTTTATTTATTATTTATTTTTGGCTGTGTTGGGTCTTTGTTGCTGCACACAGGCTTTCTCTAGTTGCGGCGAGCGGGGGACACTTTGCTGAGGTGCGCGGGCTTCTCACCGCGGTGGCCTCTCTTGTTGCGGAGCACGGGCTCTAGGCGCGCAGGCTTCAGTAGTTGTGGCACACAGGCTCAGTAGTTGTGGCTCGCGGGCTCTAGAGTGCAGCCTCAGTAGTTGTGGCGCACGGGCTTAGCTGCTCCGAGGCATGTGGATCTTCCCAGACCAGGGCTCGAAACCATGTCCCCTGCATTGGCAGGCGGACTCTCAACCACTGCGCCACCAGGGAAGTCCCCCAAGTCCTTTTCCACAACAAACCCTTTGCACATGATGTTCCTTCTGCCTGGAAAACCTTACCTTCCTCTCTTTGCCCCCTCCACTCCTAGCATCCTTCAGGTCTCAGCCTATATGTCACATCCTCTGAGACACCTTTGTGGTCCCCCTTTGCCATCGGATTTATATACTCCCATCTGGCCTTTCTCCAAATACCCTTTCCTTTGTCCCTCAAGCGTTGACCTCAGTTTCCAATCGTGGGGTCACTTGGAGAGTTATACCTCTAATGGCTGCCAGTCTGGAAGCTCTGTGAGGGCAGGAACCACATTTAGTTTGTCCAACAGCTCTACCCAGTTCCTAGCCTGATGTCTGACTCATGACTGGCACTAAATACATATTTGTTCAGTGAACAAATGATTGATTCCAAGACCACCCAGCCAGACATGGCAGAGCCAGCCAAGAACCCAGACGCCTTGACACACATCTCCTGCTCTCTTCCATGACCTTGAGCATCTCCTCCATTTGGTTTCCCCAGACCCTCTCAGAGGGGGTGGTTTGTGCAGGGAAAAGCATCAGATGGCCCCAACCCCAATCCTAGCGTGGCTTGAGCCATCCCTGGGCAAGAGATTGTTCTGCTCTAGCTTCAACTTCATCTTTGAAATGGGAAATCAGTTGTTACCTACCAGGTAGGTGTAAGGATGGAGTGAGCAAAGGATGTGAAGGGCCGAGTGGGAACAGAGCTGTGAAAGGTGCTGGAGAGATGGATGACTTTGGGCTTGCCCTCATCGTCATCAGGAACAGCAGCAGCAAAGTGCTGGAACAGAGAGGTAGCAAAAATAAATGACTAAAAGTATCTGCTCTGGAAACAGCGCCGTGTTCAAATCCAGGCTCTGTCGACTGCAAGCTGCAAAACCTTGAGCAGTTGACCTCAGCTCTCTGAGCCTCAGTTTCTCCACCAGTACAATGGGGTGAATGAAAGTGCCCCCCCCACTTAGGGTCCTGGCCCCAAGTGAGAGCTGGATAAATATTAGCTGCCCCTGCTGCCCATCTTTGCTGTTGGTCAATGTGTGCTTGACGGTTAAGGGGTGAGGGTGGCAGGAAGTGACCTCCAGTAACGAGCAGTGGAGAGAAGGAAAGAGGTGATTCTACTATCCCTTCTAGAGCCAGGGGAAGCAAAGAGAAATGGAAGGAGGGGTCTGGGAACAGATGACAGAAGATTAAGTGGCAAGGAGACTGCAGGAGGCAGCAGGGGCAGTGATGGGGGTGTAGAACTTGACCTAGGAGCCTAGGAGGGTTTAGGGAAATTTTGGAATAACTGAGTTGTGACTGGTTACCGGGGGAGATGAGAACCAGTTGTGGGCGTGTCCCTAACCTCCAAGGACCACGTCATGGGACACAGCCCTTTTCCCCAGTGCCGTTTTGATGTCGCCACTGGGTCCAGGAAGCTAGTATGCAGAAGCGACATGATTTGTATCTCCCCCTTCCCCCTTGCCCCTTCCTTGGACATTTATTAAGGATGCCCTTGGGCCAGGTTCTGTGCTAGGTGCTGAGAATTCTGGAAAGGCTGTGCATCAAGTGTTGGGAGCAGGTGGGGGTGTGGGCAGCACAGAAATGCAGAAATGTTTCTATGTCCCTGCTCCCCATCTAGTGCTTAGCGTCGGGGAAGGAGGCTTCTGGGAAGGCCAGGTCAAAGGTCGCATCGGCTGGTTCCCCTCTGACTGCCTGGAAGAGGTGGCCAACCGCTCCCAGGAGGCAAAGCAAGGTAACGAGGAGCCCCCAATTGTCCCCGATTTACTCTAGGTTCTCATGTCCCTTCCCTCCCCCTCCTGATGGGGGTGGGGTGCTGGGAGGTAGATGGGAGGGCTTGGGCCAGGACCCCAGGGGGTGGGCCCATGGTTTCCAGAGTGAAGGTCCAAGGTCATCCTTTGTCTCCCTGCAGAAAGCCGAAGTGACAAGGCAAAGAGACTCTTCCGGCATTATACCGTAGGCTCCTACGACAGCTTTGATGCCCCAAGGTAAATGTCCTTACACCCTCGGGCGCCCCCCCGCCCCAACTCCCTTACACTCCACCTTTTAAATATTTCCACCACCTCTAAGCCCCCTTTCTCATCTGCTCCCTCTAAAGTTTTACCCAGGGGTGGGGGAAGGCAGAGTTAGCTTCAGACTACATAGCCCAATCCCAAACCGTCCTTGGCAGCCACTGAGACTGCCCAGCTCTGGGGTAGCCAGAGACCGATGAAATGGATTGGGGCAAGGTGGGGATGCCTGGGGGGCTGGGGCGCTCATGTGTGTGGCTGGCTGGCGGCTCTGGTCTCCTTCATGTGCCACATCTCTGTGCAGTCCTGTGCAGCAGAAGTGTATGCATTCCTGTGCTGGCGTAGGGAGGGGGGCAGGCAGAGCTGGGCCAGGCGGGGTGGGGGTGGGGAGAAGGCACACTGACACCTTTCCCCTCCCTGGCTGCTGGCTGACTTGCTTCTGAAGCTTGATGGATGGGATTGGCCCAGGGAGGTGAGAGGGGAGGGGAAGGGAGGGGATGGGGTTAGGAATGGGAAGGAAGGGGTGCCTGGGGGCTGTATGGATGTGTGTGCACCACCAGAGCTGGAGTTTCCCTGTGCGTGAACATCTTACACAGGCGAGCATCCTTGTACGGATTCCCCGAGCGTGTTCTTGCCCGTGTGTCTCTGTAGGTGCGCATGACACGTGTCTGTGTGCATGTGTGGCTGGAGGCCCCTAGATGTCTAGCCTTGCACGTGTGCCCGTGACAGCGAGAGGGTCTGTCCTGCTCTGTATAGATGGGCGCATTTGTGGCTGTCATTTATGGGTGCACGATTGTGGCTAATCGTGCAGCTGGCTCTGCACATTTCCCTGAATCTGTGTGTCTGAGAATGAGGGCCAGTGTTTCCAGAGATGTCCTGCTTACCACATGTGGGCAGCTGGGTCTCTGCACATGCCTGTCCCTCTTAACGCATGTCACTGTGTGTGCGCATTAACAGATAAAGTTGTGTGCATGCATTTGCACCTGTCTGATCTGGAATTCAGGACCTGGGGTGTTGGGGGAGGGGAGGGCAGAAGAGGGGAGGACTCCAGGGCTTGAGCTTCCAGAAGGGCAAGGCTGTGGGGGAGGGTTGGTCATAAGCGGGCATCAGAAAGATGAATCCTCCCCTCCCCCACCGCTCCCCCTAATCCAGGGAAGGGTCTCCTTGTTCATGGCATCCTTCCATTAAATGTGTCCAAACCTACGTGTCTGTGTTCTGGCCAGTGGGGATGGATGGGGGGGGGGTGGGGGGGGGGGAGAAATGACAATATGAGAAGAGAGGGCGGGACTGGGGTCCCACCCTGCGCCCCAAGTGTCCGAGGCGCTTGACCATTGTGCGTGTTCGCCTGGCACGTCTCCGGCTCTGGGCACTGGGTGAGTATCGAGGTCCCCCCCACCACCACCGGGAGTCTCCCCATCAGCCTCTGCTTCTTGTCTCTGTCAGTGTCTCTCTGGGTCTCCTCTTGGCTTTGGTTTGGGGGTTACTTGCTCTACAGCTGGATGGGGGTGGTCCCTCTGGCCCTCAGCTACTTCCTTCTCCTCTCTCTAGCTCTGTCTCGTCGAGGGCATTTTCTTCCCTCTCCTCCACTCCTTGTGCCCGCTTGGCATGTGCTGCTGTGTTTGCGGCGTGTCTGAGCTTCTCCTTCTCCTGCCTCCCCGCCCTGCTCTCCGCCCCCCTGTCTGGGGTGCCCTGGCCTGTGTTGTGACCCCGCATCCCAGCTGGAGCTGTACCGTCCTCCTAGCCTGTGCTGCCCTCTCTCCTCTCCCTGGGGGTCTGCGGCTCTCGTGTGAGCCGTGGAGAGTGGATGTCCCTCCGCCTGGACTTCTTTGGGGGGAGGGGTGTCTCTCGCTGCTCTGGCGCCCAGTCTGAACGTCCTGGCCTTCCCTTTCCGGCCCTTCCAGACTGTGTTGGGGTGCACTGTGTGTCTGTCTGCGGGGCGGGGGGGGCTGTGTGTCCCCTCCTGGGGTCTCTCTCACCGTGTTGTCTCTGCTTGGGAAGTGGGGCTTGGTCCGCGCGTCCCTGCACGCGGTTGCGAAGCATCTTGTGTGATGTTGTGCGTCCCTCTCCCCCCTCTCCCTCTCTCTGCACCTGCGCGGGAGGGCTCTGGAGGGGGGAGGGGGGGTTAAGGGGGAGGGCCAGACCGGAAGTGCCTCCCCTTCTCTTCCCCCCCCCGCGCCTCGCCCCTCCCCCTTCTCCCGCCAAGGGGGCCCCCACGTTCCCCTCCCCCCTGTCCGGCCCCCTCCACCGCCCGGCGCAGGACGGCAAGGGGTTAAGCCTCGCGCCCGCCGCCCGCCTCCGGAGCTGTCCGCGGTGCTGAAGCCGGCGCCGTCCGCGGTCCTCTCGCTCCCGCCGCGGCCCGACCCCGCGCCCCGCGCCCCCGCGCCCCCCGGCATGTGAGCCCCCGGCCCTGCCCTCCCTCCCGCGGGAGGGTGCGCGCCCCCTCCCCCTCCCCCTCCCGGCGCGGGTCAGCATGAGGCGGGGCCTGGGGGCCCGGACACGGGGGTTCGGCCGAGCGGGGACGGGGACGCGGCGGCGGCGGCGGCGGCGGGGGCGGCCGGCACCGGGACCGGGGCCGGGGCCGCGGCGGCGATGGCTTTGTCTGCGGGCGGCGGCGCCGGGGGTCTCGGGGGCCGCCCCGGTGGGGGCTCCCTGCCGCAGCCGCCCCCCGCGCTCTCCTCCAGCTGGCCGGCCCTGGGGCCCCGGCGGCGCAGCGTCTGGTATATCTACAGGTAACGGAGCGCGCCGCCCCTTTCTCCGCGGCCCGACCAGGAGGCCCCAGCCCGCTGTGACGACCCTCCCCCAGCCGCTAATCCCCCATCCCTGGGACTCCTCCCCCACCCCCAAGCCGCCCCCTCCGCCCTTCTGCCCTAACCTCTCAGCACTAAAGCCTTTCCGGACCCCTCATCTCTACCCTTCTTTTTCTCATCCGCCTCCCTGGGCCTCTCTCCCCGAGCACCCCGCAACACACGCACACACACACACACGCACACACACACACGCACACACACACACACACGCACACACACACACACGCACACACACACACACGCACACGCACACGCACTCTCCAGGCCCCTCGCAGGCCCTTCCAGGCCCCCTTCAGCTCTTCCTCCAAGACCTCCCTCCAAGGGAGGCCCTCCAAACGGACTCCACTCCGGGTGTCGGGCCCCACTTGCCCTTTCTGCCACCCTTAGCGCCCCCATTCTGGAGCCCTCCGCGCAGGCGCCTACACCCCAGGCCCGCGTTTCTCTGATGCCTGTATCCCCACACCCCTTCAAGGAGTTGGCAAGTCCCCCCATTCATACCCCTCTCTCCCATTCACAGTCATTTCCCCCCCCATCACACACGCATCCCGCCCCCGGCCTCCCCTCCCCTCCCTTCCTCTTTTTCCGCTGCGTGTCACTGTGAGACTGTGCGTGTGTCCCTGTGGCTGTGTTGGTGTGCGTGCGTGTGTGGCTGCCTGCAGCCGTGTGTGTGTGTGCGTGTGTGTGCGTGTGTGTGTGTGTGTGCGTGCGTGTGTGGCTGCCTGCAGCCGTGTGTGTGTGTGCGTGTGTGTGTGTGTGTGTGCGTGTGTGTGTGTGCGTGTGTGGCTGCCTGCAGCCGTGTGTGTGTGTGTGTGTGCGTGTGTGTGTGTGTGTGTGTGAGAGAGAGAGAGAGAGAGGGATGGAGAGATGGTGGGCTCCCAGCCCACCCCCCAACTGTGTCCATCTGGGTGTCCCTGTTTGACGGCGTCTGTCTCTGTGTGTGACTTGGAGCGATAGCGAGGCTCTCTAGGGACTCGTGTGTGTTTGTGTGTGTTTGGGGGGGGGGTCTGTCCCAGGGACTGCGGCTATGTTTCCCAACACCCACCCTCCTTTGCCAGGCCTGTCCTCTCCCCGACAGCTCCCCCCCTTCACCAGTGACTCCGTGTGTCTCCATCCCCATGCGCCCCTCTCCCTGCCCCCTGGGGGTCTATGCCTGTGTGGGGCACGTGTGCTGAGACACGGCTGAGCTTCTGCACGGGGAGCTGCATCTGCCTGTGTGTGCCGCTTCTCAGCATGGGAGGGGGCTGGCTTCCCCGCGTGGGGGCCTGTGTGCAGGCCCTGGAGAGGCCGGTGGAGATGGGTACGCGGGGAGGGGCTGAGAACCAGAGGGGGGCGCTATGTACAGCAGCAGGCTCTGGGCTGTGGGATGCTGGGTGTGTGAGAGGGACCTTCGGGGTGGGGGTGGAGGGAGTCGATGCTGCCGCAGTCTCTGTGTGTGGGATCTGGTGAACAAGAGCTGGCCGCTGGGCTCCAGAGGCCGCTCAGGGTCGCCGAGGCATGGCTTGGGGGAGAGCATTGTGCGCGCTCCTGCAGGGCAGGTAGTCAGCAGTACGGAGCATGAATGGGGTGCTGCGTGGGTAGCGAACACTAGGGCAGGGGTGGGGTTAGAGGGTCTGGGTAGGAGGGTGACAGGATGAGAATGGAACGGCGGTGGCGGGGGGGACACTGAAGTGGGGGGACATGGGGAACACCAGAGCATAGAGCGTGTGTGGAGTGTGCGGAGAAACGGGGTAAGGAGGGAATGCAGGAAATGTGAAGAGAATTTGGGGGTGGGGATTTAGGCAGTTTAGGGAGAGCACAGACAGAGGATGCAGGGAATGTAAATGAAATGCAGCTGCAAGCAAAAGGAGGCGGAAGGAAGGGTGTGTGATGAAGTGAATTGAGGATGCAAAAGTAGGAGGAGGTTTCCACGGATGAGAATGGAAGCGGGGGGGACTGGGGAGTATGAAAGAAACCTAGGATGCTGTAGGGGCCACAGTGCAGGTTCTGTACACAGGCTCGAGAGGATGCGGGAGGGAGGAGGGCAAAGGAGGGGGAGAGGTGGCCTGAGAGGGGTGAGGAGGTCACAGAAATCAATGGAAGACACTTTGGGAAAGAGGATGTGGGGTGTGTGAGGGCAAAATGGAAGGTGAAGGGAGGACCCCGTGGGGTGTGATGAGGGCTTGCGGAAGTGAGGGCTGATGGGGGGTGGGTTAGGGTCCTGTGGAGCTTTCAGATGATTTGGAGGAGGGGGGATCGGGGTGCAGAGCGAGGAGGGGGCATACACAGGAGTGGGGGAGAAGGAGTACAGAGTTGCAGGAAGCTGTGAGGGCAAGAGGGCCATTAGACAGCTCAAGAAGAATGTGGTGGATGAGAGAGACGCCACACAGAGCTGGGATTTGTGTGAGAAATTCGTGGGAAGGAGAGAGGCATATGCCCAGGATGGGGAGACTTGAGAGGGAGGGACAGAGGGGGTGCTTCGATGGTCCGGGGGTGTTTGGATATTATTGGGGTATATGGGTGGCCTGCGGGGAATTAAAATCTTGGCTTTGACATTTTTCTGGCGGTGTGATCTTGAGCAAGTTATTTCTCGGTGCCTCAGTTTCCTCATCTATAAAACGCGAATGATAGCAGTCAACCCCTCCCAGGGGTGTTGTAAGGACTGAGTGAATAAATAAATGTAAAGTGCTTTGAACGCCATCTGGCATTCAGCAATGGTTCAATAGATGTTACTCCTTGTTGTGTTACTGGCATAGCCTGGGATAAATTTCAGGCACGGGGGGGGGGGGGCACGTGCATGGTGAATTTGGGACAGATGTCTTTGTGCTGGGGTATTTGGGTGCAGTGGAGTGGAGGGTATTACTACTGAGTTACCCAGGTATTTTCTGGGGCATTGTTGAAGACTTTTGTTCGCTGTGTGAGCTCAGGCAAGTTTCTTAACCTTTCTGTGCTTCCGTTTCCTCACTTGTAAAGTGGAAATGGTACCCACACCTACCTGGGGGCTGACTGTGGGAGACAATTAAGTCATTTACCCATGAGGGGTTTCAAATACTGCTTCGCACATATCAAGTGCTTCTTCTTGGCATCTAAAGGATATGGGAGTTTTGTTGAATTGTATGGGGGATGGGATGTTTGGGGAAGGCTTATGTATGAAGTGTGAGGAGAATGTGTGGGTGAGAGATTCCAGGGGCAGGGGGAAATTGGGGGAAAAGTAGGGGTTTGTGGCATGCATGAAGACAAGTGAAACTTCTGTAAATGAGGAATAAAGGGGATCTGAATAGCATTACTGGCCACTGGGGGGTGGGGCCCTGGAGATCTGGAAGGGCTATGGGGGTAGCAAGGATATGAGGGCTCAAAGGAGCATGTCAGGTTACGCCGTGGGCACAGAGGTGGGGACAAGGATGCCACAGAGTTCATGGTCAGGAGCCGGCAGCTCTGACTTCTCAACCAATTTCTGTCAGCCCTGTACACTCGCTCTTGGTGCCTTCTTTGCCTCTTTCCTCCCCTCTCCTCCCCTCCCTCATCCCCGTCAACCCCTTCCCTCCTTCTCTTCCAACATCCCCTCTACCCAGCTACAAAGGTGGCCGGTCCCTGGGTTGAATATAAGGTCAGGAAGACACAGCGGGTATGGTGTAGACGTGTTTATGGGACCATCGTGAACTTTGAGCAAGGGCCGTGGCGGGCTGCGTCTACACGCGCACGCCTGCTGTTGGGCCCACCAGATTATAATACGGAGGGTGGGAGCAGGGACGTCCCTACGGTACAAATGCCTGGATTTGACAGTGGACGTCCTGGGGGGTCGTGGGAGTGTCCGGCGTGCTTGTGTGTGTGGAGGGAGGGTGGCACTGAAATACAGCAGGGGCACCTTAAGTGTTATTGGCGTGTGCTGGTTCGTGCTCAGGGGGCGTGTTATGGGAATAGACTGAGATCAAAGCGAAGGGGAGTTACTACTGGAGCATACTGGGATGTGTCGGGGTGTTACTGAAATATACTGGAGTATTCGTGGAGGGCTGTTTTGTCAGATCTCTGGGGGCAGGTAATTGGAGTGCGCAGGGAGCATGCTTGGCTATTATTGGAGTGTGCTAGGGCCCGTGGGTATTACTGGGGTACGATGAGGGGGTCTGTGTGTGTGCTGGGCCGGGTTTCTGACCTGACTGCACGATGCTCTGGATGCAGCAAGGCACGTGTCCTGGTGGCTCTGGGGTGGGGTGACTGTGGGTATTCTGAGGAGCCTGGAGCCGGAGTGTCTGGGTATTCCTGCTGTATACTGGGGTGCCCGGAATGGAATGGATGTGTAATCCTGATGTACACAGTGGTGACGTCTAGGCTTTGGGGCTGTTATCTGAGTGAGCCCCTGGCGGCTGTTGAGATACACGGAATAGATTTGAGTTTAACTGAACTTTGCCGGGTATGTGAGCCTTGCCTAAATGTGCTGGTGGGCTTTGGTGGCCTTACTGGGGACCATCCACGTATTCACACGCAGTTCGCATTTTGCTAGAATCTACCGACTGCATGAAGGAGATACATTTGAGATATACCGGGAAATAGATGTCAGCGCTGTCCGCTAGAATTTTCTGCGGCGATGGAGATGTTATGTATCTGTGCTGTCCAGCGTGGTAGCCACTAGCTGCATGTGGCTGCCAGGCACTTGGAAACGTGGCTAGTGGGACTGAGGAACTGAATTTTTCGATTTAATTTTTAATTAATTTGCATATAAATAGACACAGGCCGCTAGTGGCCACCATATTGGACAATGCTGAATAAGCAATGTTACAATATGTGTGGGGACCTGGGGAGTAGTTACTGGAGCATATATATAGTCAAGGAGTTGGGAGAGGTATTATCCAAGTGCATGTGTCCTCTAGACCAAAAGACTTGACCGAAGACAGCGCATGAATTCTATTGCGCACGTGCTACGGTACCCAGCACTGTGCCGAATACTATACATACTATATATAGGGAACTTCCACAGCGACCCCATCAGGTGCAGCCTGTTATTGTTGCGCATTATAGATGAGGAAACTGAGGCGCCAAAGGTTAAAGTCGTGGGCTCAAGGTCACAGGCAGGAAGTGGCTAGCAGGGACTCCAGCCAGGCTGTCTGGTGATCTGGCAGTTTAGCCCTCCACTCCCCACACTGTGCTTTGCTGAATGGATGGGTGGATGGGTGCACCGATGGATGAATGAGGAAAGACTGAGTGGGAGAGCGAGCTCTCTGGGCTCTGAGGGGGAGGCTTGTCAGGGCTGCTGCGAGCATACACACGTGGAGCGGGTGAGGAAGCTCCTCGGAGGGGGGATGACTCGTTCTGGAGCTTGGGCTCAGGTCACCAGGTGGCTGGTGGGGCACGGGCTCTGGGTCTCATGAGCCCTTTTCCACCCGCCCCACCCCTGCCCCTCCCCCACCCTCCCCGCCAGTGATTACATCATCAAGGAGAAGACAGTTCTGCTGCAGAAGAAGGACAGTGAGGGGTTTGGGTTCGTGCTCCGGGGGGCCAAGGGTGAGTGCCGGCCGGGGAGGGCACGGGAGAAGGGCCCTCTGACCCAGGGGGAAGGACAGGGAAAGGGACCCCAGCCTGCCCACCACCCCACCCCAGGGTGCTGGTCCCTCAGCTACGGTGAGGCCTCCGTGACTTGGGTCTGAGCCCCATCCCCTGCTCGGCCTCTCCACCCCCTCCCCTCCGACCCCGCCGGCTCCTCCCCATCTGCAGCGCAGACCCCCATCGAGGAGTTCACCCCCACCCCGGCCTTCCCGGCGCTGCAGTATCTGGAGTCGGTGGACGAGGGGGGCGTGGCATGGCGAGCCGGACTGCGGATGGGAGACTTCCTCATTGAGGTGAGCCCCAAAGGCCTCTCCGAAGACCCTACCCCTGGCCCACCTTCCACAGACACCGCGCTCTCCTCTGGGCCCCTAGCAACAAATCCTCAGACCCTTCGTGATCTATGCCAGGATGCGGCTGCCCAAATCCAGATTCTCCTTTGGCACCAAAGCTTCCCAAACCCCGCCCCCCCCCCCCCCCGCCCCCCGCAGCCAGCCTCTGCTTCTTCAGTGATTCAATCTGAAAGCGTTTCTGAAGTATCTCAGATGACAGAGCTGCCCCCTGGGGCACGCGCTTGCACACATACACACACACACACACACACACACACACACAGTGCTGGAGGGCAAGGAGGGAGAGAGAGGCAAATAGGGTGGGCCCAGCCCCTTCCCCAACCCTGAGGCCAGGAGAGTTACAGGAACAGCGAGTTGGGGGCTTGCAAGGCAGAGGAGGGTCAAGGGGAGAGAAGAGTGACCGCCAGTGCCACATACAGGTCAAGGCAGTAGGAGGCCACTTCGATGGGGACCCTGAAGTGGAAAGCATCCCTCCCCTCACCTACTGGATGTGCTCTGGGGGTGTCTGTGCCACAGGTGAACGGGCAGAATGTGGTGAAGGTCGGCCACCGGCAGGTGGTGAACATGATCCGCCAAGGGGGCAACACGCTGATGGTCAAGGTGGTGATGGTCACCCGGCACCCGGACATGGATGAGGCTCTTCATAAGAAAGGTGCTCGTCTCCCCACTTGTGTGGCCGGGCCCGGGTCCCCCACTGCTGCTAGACTACAGTCCTCAGGAGCCCGAATGGCCCAGTGGCCCCTACCACCACCAGCAGCCTTCCCTCCCCCAAGGCTGCTTGTGCGTGACCCTCTGGAGAGGAACTGAGTGAGGGCTCAGCATGCGGATGGCATCTCCCCTCCGAGCTCTGGGAGCGCCGCGTGGTGAACGGTGGGGGGGAAGGTCATGGACTTTCTTTCCGTGGTACTGATGCCTGACCCCGCTCATTTTTGCAGCACCGCCGCAGGCTAAGCGGCTCCCGCCCCCAACCATCTCCCTGCGTTCCAAGTCTATGACCTCAGAGCTGGAGGAGATGGGTGAGCTTGCGGGGCTGCTGGGGCCCAGGTGCTGCGGAGGGAAAGGGGCAGAGGGAGGCGGGACCATCCCTGGAGTTTGTTAGTGTTGTTAGTGACCAGGGGTCCTCGTCCTGATCCCGTCCCCCGGTCCATGGGTCAGACTCTCTCTGGCCTGCGTGTGTGTCGCTGGGAAAGGGCGTCTGACAGTCGACTTTCCTTCGTCCTCTTACATCTGTTTCTCTGTCGGGGTCTCTCTCTGCGTCCGTACGTTCCTCTCTGCGGGTCCCTGTTTCCTTTCTAGCCCCTCTGCCTCTGTCCCACCTCAACCCCACCGCCATTCTCCATCTCCCCCTCCACCAGCTCCCCTCACTCCCACTAACAGAAAGGAAGGCGAGCCCCTCCCTCCAGACGGGGCCGAGTGGACCTGGGGGGTCCTGTTTCCCCTGCCGGGGGCGGATCAGGCCGCTAGCTGACCGCCCTCACCCCAGGGCCCCGAGGGAGGCGGGCGTTCCAGAAAGGGGGCCCCTCGCCTCCCCCTGAAGTCCTAACTCTTGGCTCCTCTACTGCCTCTCCCCCGGGCTAGTCTCGCCCTGGAAGAAGAAGAGTGGTGAGTGGGCACAGGACTGGCGGGAGGGCCCCCGTCCCCACCCCGCCGGCGGACTCGCCCCTCCCCCGCCCCGGCCCCTCACTGCCCCACTCGCGCTTGCGCACGCCCGCCGGCCGAGCCCGCTCCGCCCCGCCCTCCGGCGGCGCCCCTGGGCCTCATCCGCACCCTTTGCCCACAGAGTACGAGCAGCAACCTGCGCCGGTGCCCAGCATGGAGAAAAAGCGGACCGTGTACCAGATGGCTCTCAGTAAGATGGCCCGGCCCTGCTCCCTGGGCTGCCCAGGGCCCCGACCCCACACCCCCCGGGGTGCCGCATCCGCTCCATCCCTCTCCAGGCCCGCGCCCCCTTCAGCCACCCCACCCCCGCCCTGATCACCTTCACGCCTCAACTTGGCCCCAGCCGTCAAGTCTGAGTTCCCACCTCTGTTCTGAGCCTCTCCCCACTACCTTCTGCCTCCCTTCCACCCTCCCTCACACGATGGCTGTCCTATTCACCGCCCTCACCCCTTCCCATCGCTGGGTCCTGCCTGCCGGGCTGGAGACTGTGTCTCCAAGCAGGGCCGTCGGGCCACCGGGAGGGAGACAAGGGTGCCCTTTTCTGGTTCACACAAGACACTGAATGGGCTCCCGGCAGCTCTGTCTCTACGCCAGGCCAAAGCAAACTTCATTTCTCTGGCTCTCCTTCCCTCTTCCGCCTCCCCCTAGACAAACTGGATGAAATTTTGGCGGCAGCTCAGCAGACCATCAGTGCAAGTGAGAGTCCTGGGCCTGGTGGCCTTGCGTCCCTGGGCAAACACCGACCCAAAGGCTTCTTTGCCACTGAGGTAGGCAGCCTGGTCTGGGGAACTGGGCCCTTGGGGGGAAGGAAGCTTGAGGGATGCACAGGGCAACTTGGAGCCTTTACCTCTCTCCTTGCAAATCCTTCCTGACTTCCCCGTGTTTAATGCCCGTCCTACGGGGCACCGCGCTTCCTGGGGTTCCCTCCTTTCTCCCCACTCTGGGCGTCCCCTTTCCTCCCGGCCCATCCTCTTCCTCCCTGTTGTCCCCCCAGATCCCATCTCTCTCACCTCCCTCCACTCTCCATCCTGACTCCTCATGTGCTGCCTCTCTTGCCCAACTCTTTCTGTTCATCTCCATCCCACCTCAAGGGTCTCAGGGAAGGTAAACCGATGTCATGGATGGCGCTCCCTGGCCCAGGCACAGCACATAATAATAGGTGCTCAACAAGTGGTAGTTATTAAAATATTAATTATCATCTCTGTCTGCGCTCTGCCTGCTAACCTATAGTGGGTGTTGATCACATTTCTGACACGACGTTTTTACGTGGCTTATCTCATTCGTTCCTTGGAATCATCCTGTGAGGTACACTCGGTTGTTATACAGAAGGGAAACTGAGGCACAGAGAGGGAGCCAGGATTTCAACCCCAGGCAGTCAGGCAACTGGATCCGTGATCCAGCCACGGCCCTGGCTCTTCGGGTGGGGACCTGCTGGTCCCTTCCTGGCTGCCCTCCTCACTGGACTGTGCCCCTTCATGGGGACACATCCCCCACCAGCCCTGCCAGCCCTTCCCCCCCTCCACCCTCCAGAGGCCACACGGGGCCCTACCTCTGTCTCAGCACTTCCTTCTTCTCTGCCCAGGCCCTGCCCTCTGACCCCACCCTCTGACTCCCTCCTTTTACAGGCCACACCCACCACTGGTGACCAAGGGACCACTGACTCTAAAACTGGGTGCTTTGACTTTTGCGGGACCATGGACCCCTTTGGCAGGCTGGCATAGTCCTCATAATAATGCTTATAAATGCACAAAATAAAACATAATCCGTAAGGGTCAAGAACAGTACATAACCATGGGGAGTGACAATGGAAGGGTGTAGCCTCAAGGGCAGTGCAAGCCTGCACGAAGAGTTCGGCTCTCGTGAGTGGATGAAGTTAGGTTACAAGTCCCTTGAACCAAAAATAGAATTTAAAAAACTGCATAAGGTAACAAAAGAAGTCAGTTACACCGAAATGCAGTTATCAAAATATTTTTTGAAAGCAAAATTTGCGATATAGTAACGTCGGTGCCTTTTCTTCGCGTGGTAGCCAGAAAGATCTGGTGGTGGATCTTGACTACTCTAATTTCGAAGTCCTAAGAAGCATAAACACTATTTAGAGAAATCTGCAGCCTCTGCAATGAAGGATACAGAAATACCTGTGATTTCTGTTGGGGATACAGTCACAGGTTTTGCTAAGACTGACGTGGGCTGTTGCCTACATCCTTAATTGAGAAAATGTTGTGTTTTAGTTGGAGAATAATGAAAATAAAGATGTAGGTTTTTTTTCCCCATCCAAGTAAGCGTGCAGGGCCCCCCTGAAATCTATCCATAGCCCTCTTAAGGGCTCAACCACCTATTCTAGAAGGCCTAGTACTTTTTTTAAAATTTTATTTATTTATTTATTTATTGGCTGCGTTGGGTCTTTGTTGCTGCACGCAGGCTTTCTTTGGTTCCGTCGAGCGGGGGCTACTCTTTGTTGCGGTGCGCGGGCTTCTCCTTGCGGTGGCTTCTCTTGTTGTGGAGTGCGGGCTCTAGGCATGCAGGCTTCAGTAGTTGTGGCTCGCGGGCTCAGTAGCTGTGGCTTGCGGGCTCTAGAGCACAGGCTCAGTAGTTGTGGCGCACGGGCTTAGTTGCTCCGTGGCATGTGGGATCTTCCCGGACCAGGGATCAAATCCATGTCCCCTGCATTGGCAGGCGGATTCTTAACCACTGCGCCACCAGGGAAGCCCCCTAGTACTTTTACAAGAGCCAAATGCAAGTGGCAAATTTTGTATCGAGACTCCTAGAATTTCTCCCAGATTTAGAGGCAGAGGGTCCTTGGCCACTTCTCAGGGCTCGGCAGAGGGCCCTGCATGTAGGAGCCCTCACTTCACACCCGTCCTTGGCTTTGCGAGGAATTTGAAATCTCTGGCCCTATTAGGGTCATCTTCCGTGCCCACCTCCCCCCAGGGTCAGTGTAAGGATCAAAAGTCCATAGGTAAGGGGGAGGGATAAATTCAGAGTTTGGGATTAGCAGATACACACTACTGTATATAAAATAGATAAACAACAAGGACCTACTGTATAGCACAGGGAACTATATTCAATATCTTGTAATAACCTATGATGTAAAAGAACCAGAAAAACTGAATCACTTTGCTGTACACCTTAAACTAACGCAACATTGTAAATCAACTATACTCCGATATATATAAAAAAAAAGTCCTGTCCAAAAAAAAGAAAGTACATGGGCAGTAGACCCAGGCACACCTGCCTTCAAAGCCTGACCGCCTCTAACTTACTATGTCACTTGGCCCACGCTTTTTAATTTCTCTGTGCCTCAGTTTCCTGTTCTGTAAAATAGGGGTAAAGCCAATCTTGCTGGTTCTTAGGAGGACTGAATGAGATCAGCTTCTAGCACAGGGGCTCTCAAGGGATGGTGAGCCTCCCCAAGCCATAAAATAACAAACTGCAGACCCTGCTGTGACCCCCGCATGTGCCCCAGAGACCCCGCAACAACATTCCAGGCTCGGTACGGAGTCTCTAGTAACAGATTAGGGCCAGTCCTGTTTTCATTTATTCAACAAATGCATGGAGTACCCACCAAGTGCCAGGTTGCCAGGGTGCCAGCCCCTCCTTGTGTGAACCTCCATTATAGGACAGACAAGATCCTGGCTCCAAAGACACCCCCAGGTGGGCCCAGACACTGGCCAATAATATAATCAGCTACCCGCCTGCCCCCATCTCCTAGAAATGAAACACCTGAGGTCTTCATGGGGCCTCCCTTTCCTCTGGATCCTGGAGGCCAGTGGTCGTTTCCCCTTTTCTTCTCCCTCCTGGGGTCTGTCCCTGGGCCTCCCCCAAGCCCTCCCTCTCATGTTGCGGGCTCTCTCTGCCCCCATCTCTGCCCCCACCTCCCACCAGCCACCCTGATCTTAACCCCTGAGTCAACACAGGGACCCCTCTGCGACCTTCCTGCATCTCCGTGCCTCTCTCAGTGGGTGGTCTTGTTCTCATGGGGTCTCCATCTCCCATCTGTTTCGGCTTCTCTCCCCTCTTCACTCTCCCACTTGGACTCCGCTGCACCTAAACCAGGGGGGCAAGCAGGCAGTGTGGAAGCCCAATGTGGCCCCCCAGGCTCCTTTTAACGGGCCGGCACCACAGTGGACAGAGCAAAAGATTGTGCAAGACGCCACTGTTTAAAAACTTAAGGATGGAGAGATTTCAACCCTCCCTGAAAAACACACCTCTGCGTAAAACCTAAGGGGGGCTGGGAGGACCCACTGCACCAACAGTGGGTGTGCAGACCCCAGGCAGATCCGCTGAAGGTCAAGGCCCCTCTTGGGCTCTGTCTTCTCCTAGGGCTCTGCAGTTCATCTGTCTGTCCTCCCCTCTGCGTGGCTTTGGTTTTCTTGGCTACTGCCTGTTACCTGGTGACTGGCCGCCCTTGGGGGGGGTCCCCTGATCCCCACCGCCCACATCTTGGTCTGGGTGGTCTGGGTTCCGGTTTCAGCCATTCTCTGGACTCAGTTTCTCCCTCTGGTTATTTTTACCATATCA
Source organism: Balaenoptera musculus (assembly GCF_009873245.2). Lineage (NCBI taxonomy): Eukaryota > Metazoa > Chordata > Mammalia > Artiodactyla > Balaenopteridae > Balaenoptera > Balaenoptera musculus. The sequence continues at coordinate 6,703,311 of NC_045803.1, forward strand.
TCTTGGTTGCATCCTCTGCCTCTTCCCCTCCCGGGGCATGTCTGGACCTCCTGGCTGCATGTCTTTCCCTCCTAGGGTAGCTCTGGCCCTCTCCATGGCAGACTCTCTCAGGACTGCCTTTTTCTCCCTGCCTTGCTGGGTCCCTCTTTCTTCCCATGGCTGTCTCATGTCCCCTCCTGTCTCTCCCCGACACCTCTGGAGCCCCATCTCTGCCTCTGTCTCCCCACCTCTGTCTTTGTCTTGCTCTGTCTCTCCACCTGTCTCCCCCTCCGATCTCTTCCCCCTCACCCCTTTCAGGGGCTGGCTCCCTAACGCGAATTTCCCAGCCCATCTTCAGCCTCTAGCCTGTGCACAGCACCAGGGCACACTCTGCCATGGAGGCACGCGACCCACAGCCGACCCACGAGGTGGCACAGGAGGAGGGCGGGACCTCTGGTCAACTCGCTGGGGAGGAGTCTGCCCGGCAGTCGGTGACGTCACACACCTGGCACACTCTGATTGGCTGCCCCCTCTGCGCGGGAGATAGCGCTCCCCGTTTGTTGAGGGAGGTCAGCCTGTCTCACCTTGAGTCCGTCCACCCCTCAGGCAGTCACTCCTAGCCTCCTCAGACGCTATTATGGCTCCTCTGTCAGTCAGACATCTCCTCTGCTGCTATGATCCCTCTTGTGCCAAGCTAACCCATTATTTGATCCCTCTTTTTCCACTTAGAAGGTCTTCTGCCAGTGTGCCAATCTGATGCCTCTCCCTTGAGTCTGGACCCTCTTTAGCTAGGGGAACCCTTCCTCTATCACTGTAACCCTTCCCCCGTTATTCGGTCCCCTCCCCTGTCACTCTGACCCCTCCCCGTCACTGTGATCCTTCCCCATGACTCTCTCAAAGGAACAGGACTAGGGTTACATCATCGGGGTGCTCCCCCCATTTTGTCAAGGTGTCCTTCATTCTACAAATATTTATTGAGCAACTACTATGTGCTGGACCTGCTGCTCGGCCCTGGGAGTATAGGAGGGAACCAGCCAAACAAAGTTACCTCCCTTAGAGAATTGACACTGGCGGGGGAGTGGGGGTATTTTGCAGAATTGGGTTCTGCTGTATATAAGAGAAACCCCCAAATAACAGTGGCTTGAACAAACAAATGCTTGTATCTCTGTCGTCTTGAACAAGTCTGGAGTAGGGAGTCTGAGGCAGGTGTGGTAGCCTCCATGGTCTTGAAGACCTAGGATCCTCCTCACCCTAGCCACAAAGTCACCTCATGGTCCAAGAGGCTGCTGGAGCTCCAGCTATTGCACCAGCATTCCAGGCAGCAGGAACAAGGAAGAGTGAAAAGGCAGAAGTGCAAAGGAGGGCACATTGTTGCTTCTTGGGTTACCTCTGATGAGACTTCCCAGAAGTAACACACAACACTTCCACTTATGCATCTGGGCCAGCCTTAGTTCCATGACCACACCTAGCCACAAGGGAGGCTGGGAAATGTAGTCTCTCAATAGGTGCCAAATAAGATTGGGGTTTTCTTATCAAAGAAGAAGAGTAGAGTGGGTACTGGGTAGGCTACATGCCCAGGGGGACAGACAATAAACAAGTAAGCAAATAATTATAATAACTCTAACCTAGGATAGGTGGAGGAAATTATGATGCAGAGTAATAGAAGGAAGGCTTTCCAGGGAGGAGACATCTGAAACTACCAGATCCCACCCAATGTCACCCTGCTACCACCTGTCTGATGTCACCTCCCACCCCTCAGCCCTTGGCTCACCCACTCCAGACACACTGGCTTCTTAACTATTCCTTGAACACAGCAGGCTCACTCCCACCTCAGGACCTTTGCACTTGCTGCTCCTTCTGCCTGGAATACTCTTCCCCTGGATACATCCCTCGCTCCTTCCTTCAGGAGTTTGCTCAGGTTGTACCCTCTCAGCGGGGTCTTCTTGACTGCCTTATTTTAAATTATAATCTCCCTCTCTTCTGTCGCTTACCTCCATCTGACCCACGTCGTATTGTACTAATTTATTTTGTTTATGGTCTGCCTGCCCTTCATGTGGGCAGGGACTTTTGTCTGTCTTGTTTACGGCTGCATCTGCAGCATCTAGAACAGTCCCTGGCATAAATCAGGTGCTCCATAAATATCTGTGGAATGGATGAATGAATGAATGAATGATGCAAAACATTCATGCATTTTGCAAATGATGCAAACTGGGACAGAAATAGTCCCAGTCCAAGGTGAGGGCAGTGAGAGGGGTGGCACAGGTGCTACCCCTGTGAAGGTCTAGAGCAACACTGTCCGGTAGAGCTCTCTGTGATGCTGGAGATGTTCTCCATCTGCACTGTCCAATATGGCAGCCACCAGCCATGAGTGACGATCGGAACACTTGAAATGTGGCCACTGGATTAGGAAGTGCAGGGCTAGAGGAAGGGGGTGGCCAGGCCAGGGTGGGGGCCAGGACGACAAGGAGTTTTCCCCTAGCAGAGAGTGGGGAAGGGATTTTCCAGGCAGAGGGAACAGCGGATGCTGAGGCTGTGAGGTGAGAAACAGCACAGGGAATTCAGAGAACGGGGAGTGGTTAGAGCAGGGGGACAGCAGGGGGCATGGTGGGGAGGTGAGGGCAGTTAGGGCCACACCCCAAAAGTGGGGACCCCATCCAAAGAGGCCTTCCTTTCTATAAACTTCTGCTCTCAAAGACGGAGAAGGAAGACACATGGGGCCACCTGGCAGAAGCAGGGGAGTCGGGGCCCCAGAGTGCCTGACATTGGCTTGTTCATTTGACACAAGCTTATAGAACATCAGGCCTGTTTGGGGACTGGGGACCTAGCAGTGAACCAGACTGATAAAGTCACTTCCCTCAGGAAGGCTGCATTATGACTTCTGTGGGCCTTAGGCACTTTTGCCTTCATGAGCCCCTCCTTCCTAAAAAAAAAAACAGTTAAAAATCAATGTTTTATGACTGTGTTGATGCAAAGCTGAATATTATCCAGGCTGAATTATAATTATTTTTCCTTCCTATTTGAAAAGAAATTAAAACATTTCCCCTAAAAGTATTGTGGGCCCTTGACCCTGTTCCCATGGTGCCTGGGATAATGTCTGGTACCTTCAGGGAGCTGACATTCTCGCCAGGGAGACAGACAGGCAGTAAGCAAGAAGTGAGAGAAATGTCATGAAGAAAACAGGACAGGGAAATGCAGTAGGCAGTGACTGGGAGGGATATTTGAGCAGAGGACATAAAGATGGAAAGGAATCTGTGATGATTAGGAGGAAACCATTGCAGAGAGAAGATCTAGGACTTGTCGGTGTCCTAAAGCAGGGATGAACCTTGGGACACTGCAGGAGCAAGAAAAGGTGGGCGTGGTGGGACCAGAGTGGGAGATATAGGCAAGGGGTAGATCATACACAGTGTCTTAATCACCGTGATTCTTAATCTAAAATCAGAGCCTGAGATAAGGATGCTTGAGACAACGATTTCCTAAGGGGGAACCTGTAAGGGCATGGGGGAGACAGGATGGGCTGCAGAGAAAGTCAGCAACCCTGGTCCCCACTGGAGTTTGCCTTCAGTCTGATCCCTTGGGGAGCTCGGGAGTGTGAATTGCAGGATGGAGATAATCCCTCCGTAGACCTTCCTGTCAGTTGGCTGCTCCCAGAAGTGGGGGCACGTAACAGCTTGGGCACGTCAACTCCTTTGGAGGGGGAGTGATTCTTCAGAGCAAGGGGCAGCCAAGTGTTGCAGGCAGGTGACACTCATAGTGGCTGGGGATGGGCACAGCATCCTGGCTGAGGAGATCTGGGTGGGCACAGGCAGTGTCTACCGCAGTGGGCTTTGAAGACCAGACTTGGGAATTCGGATCCCCTCCTAACTGATGTGAGATGCGACTGTAGGATTTTAAGCAGGGCAACAGCATGACCAGAATTTCTTCTAGAAAGATCCCTCTGACTCTTGCGTGGAAAGCAGACCAGAAAGGGGTGGCGGGACAGGGGTGGCAGCCAGGAGACAAGGAAAAGGCTACTGCAGTCATCCTGGCAGACAATGGTGGTAACTTGGACCTGGGCAGCGACAGCAGGGGTGGAGAAAAGTGCCCAGATTAGTGATCGGCTTGGGAAGCAGAGCAGACAGGCTCAGTTGATAATCTGACTTTTTTCCCCTCTCTTTCTCCCCGCTGCTGCTGTCAGGACTCAGAAACCTTTCCCTACCCCAGAATTCCCTTCCATCTCCTTCACACCCCTCTCCCTTCCTGCAGAGGCTGGGGAAGGAATGGAGGATGGCTGTGTGGGGAATCCATGGATTTTCATGCCCTGACTGATTTTTCTCTGCTCTCTTTTCTCTCTCCTCCTCTGACTGCCAACCCAAAGTCGAGCTTTGATCCCCACCACCGCTCCCAGCCAAGTTATGAACGTCCTTCCTACCTGCCTCCAGGACCTGGGCTCATGCTCCGGCAAAAGTCTATTGGTATGTCACCTGCAAGGGTGGGTGTAAGGGATGCCAGTGGGGAAAGGGGAGGCTGGGAGGGTGACAGTTTACGGGGAAGACAAGGGAGCCTGGGAATGTTCTTTCCTTCTTCCATATGTGACCATCAAGTTGGGCAAAGAGCTCAGGCTCTGTTGCTGGGCAAACCTGGGTTTGAATCCTGTCTCTTGTCCGTCCTGGCTGTGTGACCCAGGGCAGGCGGCTTCACTTCTCTGGGCCTAGGGCTCTGCATCTAGAAAATGGGGACATCATTGCCCCTACCTGGATGCAGTTAAGTCAAACCCACCACAGACTCTGGTTCATTCTCTCTTATACCAGACTCCATCCATTCATTCATTCATTCATTCTACAAATGTTTATTGAGCACTACCATATGCCAGGCTAAACTGCTGGGGATTTATCAGGGAACAAAACAGACTAAAGGGCCCTGCCCTCAGGGAGCTTACCTTCTAGCTGGGGAAGACAGACAACAGATTATAAGGATAAGAAATAAGAAAATGATATAGTATGTTAGCTGTGTTAAGTGCTATGGAAAAAAATAGGAAAAGAGTATAATGAGAGAGGTCAGGAGTGCTGGGGGGCAGGTTTGAGCTGAAACTTGGAGATGAAGTGGGGAGTCATGGGGCTATCTGGAAGTAAGGCATTCCACACAGCAGGAACAGCCAGTGCAAAGGTCCTGAGGTAGGTAAGACTGAGCTGCCATTTGCTAAGAGAGCAGCTTGGGAAGATAGTGGGAGGAGATCAGGAGCTCAATTTGGGGCCTGCTGAGTTTGAGATGCCAGTGAGACATCCAAGTGGATGCAGCATTTGGATATAGAAGCCCGGAGCTCAGGGGCAAGGACTGGGTCCGAGACAAGCATGGGAGTCTTCAGCAGGGAAGCAGTGAATGAAGCCGTGACACTGGTTGAGATAGTCAACGGAGAGTGAGTAGTCAGAGGGGAAAAGGGAATCAAGGACTAAGCCCTGGCCATTGATAAGTAGGCAAAAGATTCCACTCCTCCAGTTTCCTCCAAGTTGTTTTGCTCTTTGGATCTAGCTTTTCCCCAGCTTCAGTGTCCATAGTCCACCAGTGTGTGTCATTTGCCTAATATCAGTTACCTATACATCTACCTGACATTTCTTACCTATGAATTGGCTCCCTCTTTTAAATATTAGCCTCATCCTAAGCAGTGCTGTGAAATCAGAGATTTGATGTGCTAATTCCATTTCTTTTCTGCATGTACATGAAAAGAAATCTATAAGTATGCCCAGAAACACGATATCTCTTCCTGGCGCAAGCCATTTTTGCTCATCCCAAGCGACCGCCAGCATATATCGTGCCTTTGGGCGAATTAGAAAAGGCGCCCCCTCCTGGCCCTGGAAGGAAGTTCAGCTGAATTCCCCCCCCCCCCCCCCGCACACACCTCTCTTGCTCCCTCTGCCGTTTGCTGTTGTGCAGTGCACAACCTGTATTACTGTATCAAGCGGATTTGGATTTATCACAGCTGGGTAAGCTCTAGACTAACCCACGTTCTTCTTACCATCTACTGGTGTCATTATTATCATTGTAATATTGAAGTTCTGTGGGACAGGGGAACAGAGAGGCCACCCCCTCCCATCCCCACCCTGCTTCTGGATCCTCTGTGTCTTCCCAGGGGCTACAGAAGATGAGAGACCCTACCTAGCACCCCCAGCCATGAAGTTCAGCCGCAGCCTGTCTGTGCCTGGTTCGGAGGACATCCCGCCGCCGCCCACCACGTCCCCACCAGAGCCCCCCTACAGCACACCTCCAGCCCCCTCTTCCTCCGGCCGCCTCACTCCCTCTCCCCGGGGAGCGCCCTTCAACCCCGGCTCAGGTGGCCCCCACCCCGCCTCGTCGCCGTCGTCCTTCGATGGGCCCTGCCCTCCTGACACCCGTGTAGGGAGCCGTGAGAAGAGCTTGTACCACGGCGGGGCCCTGCCCCCTGCGCACCACCCGCCGCCCCCCCACCTGCCGCACGCTCCGCCCCCCCAGCCACACCACCACCACGCCCACCCGCCGCATCCCCCGGAGATGGAGACAGGCGGCTCCCCCGAAGACCCCCCTCCCCGACTTGCTCTGGGGCCCCAGCCCAGCCTGCGAGGCTGGCGGGGCGGCGGGCCCAGCGCGACCCCGGGGGCCCTGTCCCCGTCGCACCACGGCAGCGGGGGCGGGGTTAGCGGCTCCTCCCAGGCCCCGGCCCTGCGCTACTTCCAGCTGCCTCCCCGGGCGGCCAGCGCGGCCATGTACGTGCCGGCCCGTTCGGGCCGCGGGCGCAAGGGCCCGCTCGTCAAGCAGACCAAAGTCGAAGGAGAGCCCCAGAAGGGCGGCGGCCTCCCGCCCACGCCCTCGCCCACGTCTCCGGCGTCCCCGCAGCCGCCGCCGGCCGCGGCCGCCCCGTCGGAAAAGAACTCCATCCCCATCCCCACCATCATCATCAAGGCTCCATCCACCAGTAGCAGCGGCCGCAGCAGCCAGGGCAGCAGCACCGAGGCGGAGCCCCCGACCCAGCCCGAGACCGCGGGCGGCGGAGGGGGCGGCGGCGGCGGCGGCTCCTCCGCGCCGAGCCCCGCCCCGGCCATGTCGCCAGTGCCACCGCCCCCCTCGCCCGTGCCCGCCCCCGCCTCGCCCAGCGGCCCGGCCACCCTCGATTTCACCAGCCAGTTCGGAGCGGCCCTGGTCGGGGCGGCTCGGAGAGAGGGGGGCTGGCAGAACGAAGCCCGCCGGCGGTCTACGCTCTTCCTCTCCACCGACACGGGGGACGAGGATGGCGGCGAGAGCTCGCTGGGCCCGGGGGCGCCCCCGGGCCCCCGGCTGCGCCACTCCAAATCCATCGATGAAGGCATGTTTTCGGCCGAGCCCTACCTCCGGCTGGAGTCCGCAGGCGCCGGGAGTGGCGGCGGCTACGGGGGCTACGGAGCCGGCAGCCGGGCCTACGGAAGCAGCGCAGGCAGCAGCGCCTTCACCAGCTTCCTGCCGCCGCGGCCCCTGGTCCACCCGCTGACCGGCAAGGCCCTGGACCCAGCCTCCCCGCTCGGGCTGGCCCTGGCCGCCCGAGAGCGGGCGCTGAAGGAGTCCGCGGAGGGCGCTGGGGCCCCCCAGCCCCCTCCGAGGCCCCCGTCGCCCCGCTACGAGGCTCCGCCGCCCACGCCGCACCACCACTCGCCCCACGCCCACCACGAGCCAGTGCTGCGTCTCTGGGGAGCCCCGCCGCCGGACCCGGCCCGCCGGGAGCTGGGCTACCGGGCCGGGCTGGGCAGCCAGGAGAAGTCCCTTCCGGCCAGCCCGCCAGCTGCCCGACGCTCCCTGCTGCACCGCCTGCCCCCCACCGCCCCCGGGGTCGGGCCCCTCCTGCTGCAGCTGGGGTCCGAGCCCCCCGCCCCGCACCCCGGGGTGAGCAAGGCCTGGAGGTCCGCAGCCCCGGAGGAGCCCGAGCGGCTGCCGCTCCACGTGCGGTTCCTCGAGAACTGCCAGCCCCGGGCCAGTGGGGCGGGGGTAAGGGGGCCCCCCTCAGAGGACGGGCCGGGGATCCCGCCGCCCAGCCCACGCCGGTCCGTGGCCCCCTCGCCGACCTCCCCGCGGGGCAGTGACGAGAACGGGCTCCCCCTGCTGGTCCTGCCGCCCCCCGCCCCCTCAGTGGACGTGGAAGACGGCGAATTTCTCTTTGTGGAACCGCTGCCCCCGCCCCTGGAGTTCTCCAACAGCTTTGAGAAGCCCGATTCGCCCCTCACGCCTGGGCCTCCCCACCCGCTGCCGGACCCACCCACCCCGACCAGCCCAGCGCCCCCTGCCCCGCCCCCTGCCGTGGCCGCCGCCCCTCCCACGCTGGACTCCACCGCATCCAGCCTGACTTCCTATGACAGCGAGGTGGCCACGCTGACCCAGGCGGGCCCCGCAGCTGCTGGGGACGCGCCTCCGCCGGGCCCAGCAGCCCCAGCCGCCCCGCCTCCCCCTGCCCTACAGCCTGGCCCGGACCCTCCAGCTGGCACAGATTCTGGTATCGAGGAGGTGGACAGCCGGAGCAGCAGTGACCACCCGCTGGAGACCATCAGCAGCGCGTCCACGCTGAGCAGCCTGTCTGCCGAAGGCGGGGCTGGGGGCGGGGTGGCCAGTGTGGCCAGTGGGCCGGAGCTTCTGGACACGTATGTGGCCTACCTGGACGGCCAGGCCTTCGGGGGCAGCGGTCCTCCTGGCCCACCATACCCACCGCAGCTCATGACTCCTTCTAAGCTCCGGGGCCGGGCGCTTGGGGCCAGTGGAGGCCTGCGGCCTGGCCCGGGTGGGGGACTCCGAGACCCTGTCACTCCCACCAGCCCCACCGTCTCGGTGACGGGGGCTGGAACCGACGGGCTGCTGGCCCTGAGTGCTTGCTCAGGACCTTCGACGGCAGGTGTGGCCGGCGGTCCAGGGGCTGTAGAGCCAGAAGGCCCACCGGTGCCCTTGCCATCCGCCTCCTCCCTGCCTCGGAAGCTGCTGCCCTGGGAGGAAGGCCCGGGTCCACCGCCACCACCCCTGCCTGGGCCCTTAGCCCAGCCTCAGGCCTCAGCCTTGGCCACAGTAAAAGCCAGCATCATCAGTGAACTCAGCTCCAAGCTTCAGCAGTTTGGGGGCTCCTCGGCAGCTGGTGGCGCTCTGCCCTGGGCCCGGGGAGGCGGCGGGGGAAGCGGGGACGGCCACCACGGGGGAGCCAGCTACGTCCCCGAGAGGACTTCCTCCCTGCAGCGGCAGAGGTGAGCCGGGGGCTGGAGGTTGGCAGTGGAGGCCAGAGGGGCTGGCTGTGGGTAGCAGAGACCGTCTTCCACATAGCTGTGTCCCTTTAGGGTCCCAGGTGGTAGAAAGGACACAGAGGCCGGGCTGGCTTGGAGAAGTTTGCCCTCAAAGAAGCATGCTTTCCCGGCCACTTTAAATTTCCCTTTATCTCAGTAGCTTCTGTGGTCGTCTCCCGTCACCATGACAACCCACATTCCATGATGAACAAAAAGAGTGATCAACAAAGGAGATTGGAGCACAACTTGCCCAATGTCTGTTTCCTTGGTGGGTTGTCAGTTCTGACAATCCCTGAAATCTTCAAGTCCCTTGAGCCCCGCGTTGGTCAAGACAAGATGCTTTAGGGCACGGTCGGTGGTTACAAGTGTGGTTCTGGAGCCAGGCTTTTTTGGATCCTGGTTCCAGCCCCGCACTTTCTAACTGGGTGACCTTAGGCAAAGGAATCCACCTCTCTGTAGAAGAGGGACAGCATAGAACCCTTCTAAAAGGGTTTTTGAGGCCATTGTTGTACCATGAGATGGGGGAGGGGAGGGGTCTCTTACAAAAGCCCAGCAAGTATAGATGGAGAAATCCGGGAAGACGCAGAAGTTTTCTAAAGCAGCTAGCGAGTTGGAATTGCCACAGAGTTCAAGCTCATTCAAGACCTTCTAATCTTAGGGAAAGTATAGAGTCACATTCCTGATTCAGACACACAGAGCGAGTGGGGAGAGGTTTTTTTTTTTTTAATCCTCTTGTTCTTCTGCAGAACTCACTCTAATTCTCCTCGAGGGTTTGATATCCACACGGTGATATCCTGAGGTGGTTTTTGAGGTCTTTGAGATCTTAAGGCATCTCATTGACGATTCTTAAGTCTTCTGGGTAGAGGAAAGGACGCTCGATTTAGTTAACAGATCCACCAAGAATTGATTTGCCATCTATTCTGTACCGGGTGCCCTTCAGGGTGAGCGGGACCCCACAATGGACAAAACAAGCAAAGCATTTCCCTCGTAGACCTCACAGCCTAATGAGGCAGAGCTGGGGGCCAAGCAATAAACAAAATCACTGTCATCATCCTAGGGGAAAAAATGCAATCACGCGATGGTTAGAGAAAGTCTCTCAAATAACAGGCGAGCTGAGCAGAGACTGGAGGAGGGAAGGGAGCAAATCGTTTGGCTCCCTGGGGGAAGAGAGAGCTAGGCAGAGGGAACTGTTCAAAGGCCCTGAGGCAGGGACTGTTCTGGAGGGAGCTAAAGGGATGAGGGGAACCTTTTCCTCCCCTTGTTTCTTCTCTCTTTCATCTCCCTCTCCTCACCTCTCTCTCTCTCTCTCTCTCTCTCTGTCCCCTGTCCCCTTCCATCTCTCTCCCTTGAATGCTCATCCTCTTTTTGTTCCTCTCTCACTGTCTCCCTGTCTTCCACTCTGCTGTGACTGGCCATACCCGGAAAGGCAGTATAGGGTAGTGGTTAAGAGCTCAGACTTTGGTGCCATATAACCGGGCTCTGCCACTTCCTGGCTGTGTGTCCTTAGGCAAGTTACTTAACCTCTCTGTGCTGCTGATAATAATAGTAACCTGCATCAGGGCTGTCACGGGGATTCCATTGAGATGGCGATATGTAAAAGCACTTAGAACAATGCCTGGCACACGTGAGCATCAGTAAGTGGTGGTGATTATTATTATTATCACTTAATGTCTCTTTTTCTTTCATCTCTCTTGACTGTCACCCTCTCCCTGTCCTCTCATTTTTCTCTCCCTTCATTTTCTGTCCTGACATCCATCTTACCCCCTCGCTTGCTCCTTTGATCTCTCCCCATCTCTCTCCTCCAACTCTCTACCCCTGCCCCATGTCTCTCTTCCTCTCCCTATATCTTGACCTCTGCCTCTTTCTCACCCGCCTTTGCCCCCCCCCGCCCCCCGCAACCCTTCTCCTCCACCCCTGCCCCGTTGTCACATTCCAGACTCTCTGAAGACTCCCAGTCCTCGCTTCTCTCCAAACCTGTCAGCAGCCTGTTTCAGAACTGGTCCAAACCACCTCTGCCGCCACTCCCCACAGGAACCGGGGTGTCCGCTTCAGCCGCTGCAGCCCCGGGGGCCACCTCGCCTTCGGCCTCCTCCTCCTCCACGTCCGCCCGCCACCTCCAGGGCGTGGAGTTCGAGATGCGGCCACCTTTGCTCCGCCGGGCCCCTAGCCCGTCACTGCTGCCCGCCTCGGAGCACAAGGTCAGCCCTGCACCCCGGCCCTCCTCCCTGCCCATCCTGCCTTCTGGACCCCTCTACCCGGGCCTCTTTGACATGCGCGGCTCCCCCACCGGAGGGGCAGGAGGCTCGGCTGACCCCTTCGCCCCTGTCTTCGTGCCACCGCACCCCGGGATGTCCGGGGGGCTCGGTGGGGCCTTGTCAGGGGCCTCCCGCTCCCTCTCACCGACCCGCCTGCTTTCCCTGCCCCCGGACAAGCCGTTCAGCGCTAAACCTCTGGGGTTCTGGACCAAGTTCGACGTGGCTGATTGGCTTGAGTGGCTGGGCTTGGCCGAGCACCGAGCCCGGTTCCTGGACCACGAGATCGACGGCTCCCACCTGCCCGCCTTGACCAAGGAGGACTACGTCGATCTGGGGGTGACCAGGGTGGGCCACCGCATGAACATCGACCGGGCTCTCAAATTTTTCCTGGAGAGGTGATGGCTGGCCCGGACGGACCAGCCCGTCCACGGAACCCCTGAGCCTGCTGGCCTCTTGACCTCTGAACCCTGACCTTCATTCTCTCCCCGGGCCAGGGACTCTGCTGAAACTGCACCCTGACTCTTGTCTCCCAAGGCCGGAGGTCACCAGGTGGCCTGATCTGGCCAGACATTGGCACCTCACAGGAGGGGGCAGCTGACACAAGACTGTGTGTGTGTGTGTGTGTGTGTGTGTGTGTGTGTGTGTGTGTGTGTGTGTGTGTGTGTGTGTGTGTGTGTGTGTGTGAGAAGCGGGCAGTGGAGTGGGGGGGGTGGGATGGAAGAAATCACAGAGGGGGATGAAGAAGGAGGGAAGGGTCAATTCTGGGGAGGAGGGGACAGACAGAGCCATAGAGGGTCAGCCCGGAGCCTGACCGGATGGGGGTCGTCCCCCAGGCCGCAGGGGAAGGGGATGCCCTCAGCTTCCACCACCTGCCACCCTCTAACAACCCTTCCCCCCCTCTCCACGCCCCTCGGCTCTCCCCACCCTCCCCTCTCCCCAGCACACACAGCAGCCCCCCAGGCTCTTGCACGCTCCTTTGCACGCCTGCTCACCTCTCCCCCCTCCCTGGGCTACAATTTTGCACAAACTTGCCCTCTCACTGTCTTGCACACTTCGCCTTCACTTCCGGCTTGCGAGGCCCCCTCAGCTCTCCAGCTCATGCTGTTTCCCTGGCACGCCATGCGTCTCTTTCCCCACGCTCCACACCCCCTGCTCTCTCAGACTCTTGCTTGCACACGCTTCCTCCGGGGCGCCCTCCCTTCCACCCCTCACTCCCGAAAAATCTCTGGGCCCTTGCTGCAGACACACTTGGGACACCCTTTTCCTCACCCTCTCACAGACTGTGCGCCTCTCCCGACACTCTCACCTCCATTCTCTTCAAGCACGTTCCCCTCTTATTCTTGCAACCCCGCATTCTCACCCTACTCACCCCTCCCTCACAGGGGCACTGACGCCCCTCCTTGCCCCTCCCCCTCTCCCACTGTTGCTTGCACCCGTGCCTCCCAGGAACCCCCAGGAACCGAATCTCTCGCAAGTGCTCATGCCTCTCCGCTTTGCCAGGCTCCCGACTCCCTTGCACCTTTCTTTCCCAAATCCTTGTCCGTCTCCATTGTCAACTCTTGGGTGAACCTTCTTGCATGCTCGCTCTTGCGCACTCACCCTCCCCAGCACGTCCGTCCACTGCTCTCCCGAAGCTTTCTTCTCTTCCTTGAACAATGTTCTTGCCTTCCATGGCCCTGCTGGCACACTCATTCTTGAATTTCTACTTGTTCCTGTCAGCTCCTGGGTGACTTTTTCCATCTCCCTTGGGGAACTCTACTACCTCTTTCTTTTTGCACTCATCTCATTGCACACGCGCTCTTGGGCTGTATTGTTGTTTCTTTTCCTGGCACTTTTTTTTTTTTTGGTCCCGAAAGACCAGCTCTTCCGGTCATTCACACTCTGCCTATTCTCTCAACTCATACCGCTCTTTTTCTCCTTCTGGCAAGAGAAGACCCTACGCACACTCACTTCTTGCCCACTTTGCTGCCATACTTCTTCCTCTCCCTGCTCCGGGCTTGGCCCTCTACCCTCCTTCCTCCTCTCGCTCTCCCAGCCTTCCGGTCCATCCATTTTGCACGAAGACACCGCTCCCTCATCTCCTAACCTTTCTGGCTCTTCAAGAAACCCCTCCCTCCAGCATGGCTGTTCCTTCCTGCACGCCTCCCCCTCCCTTTATTCCTAGGGCTTGGGAATTTTAAGCCACCCCTTCCCCTGAAAAACCCCCTCCCCTACTGTGGGCGAAGGGGGGAGGGCATCGCCCTCAGGTTCCCCCCCCCATGTTCAGCTGCCAAAGAAGAAAGCTCCCCCTCCTTCCCCCAATCCCATTCCCCCTCTGCTGCCCTCTACCCCCGAGGCGGGGGCGCTCCGGCCACGGGGGGAGGGTGCTTGCAGCCCTCTCCCCTCACCACGTCAGGGATCTGCGGGGAACCTTGTGGGAGGGTCGTGGGAGGGGGGAGGGGTGGCGAGGAGGGGGGCGGAGGTCGCGTTGGGCCCCTACCCGCCCCCTCCCCCTTGTCCGCAGGATGCCCCCCGTCCGCAGGGGGCCTGCGCGGCGCCCGTCTATCAAGGGCTTGTTCATTCTGGATGGGTGCCGCGGGGTTGGGGAGGGTATGGGGGGTGGGGAGGGGGGAGGGGAGGTTGGGGTCGGGAGGGGGAAGGGACTGGACGGGGGACAGCGCGGGGCGAAGAGAAGAGACAAAGCAAAAAGAGGAACGATAACAAAGGAAAATACAAAAAAAAAAAAAAAAAAACTAGAACACACACAAAAAAATCCAGAAAAAAACCTGAAATAAAAGCCCGAGAATTGTCTTCCAAGGGGGGTGGGAGGAGGAAGAGGAGGGGGGCGGATGAGGACGTCTGGTTCTCGCTGGGACAAGGACCGCACGCGTTCAAAGCCCCGGCGCCCGGGTCTTCCCTCTCTCGGGCCTCAGAGTTCATCCCTCAAGGGATTGGGACCCAGGCGTCCATTTCCAGGGACGGGGGGAAGATTAGGGAGGCGGGATTATATCATGGGGGTTCGTTCCTACCCCCCATCACCTCCCACCCCCTGACTCCCCACCAAGATTTTGCAGAGAGAAATGGCTTTTGTACCAGGTCATTCTTTATAATTAAACTCACAGTATCCACCCCCTCGAGCCGACCCCGCCTCCTTCCTGGGAAGGCAACGCCCCTTTCCTTCGGGGTTCCGGGTGGGTCGCCTGAGCCCGCTGGGCGGTGCGCAGGCGCAGCCGGGGCCCGCCCCCAAACGTCAGTCTTCCTCGGTCGGCTCCGCCCCCAGAGCCTCGAGCATGCGCCGTCGGACCAGGGAGCGGCGCAGGTGCAGGCGGTAATCGCCCAGCAGCAGTTCGTCGTGGCGCACGAGAGGGTGCTGGAGCCCGCGGAGGCGGAGCCCCGAGCGCAGTAGGCGCGAGCGAGTCTGGAAGTCCGTGACCGTGATGAGCCACCTGCAAGCGGGCAAGGCCAAGAGGAGAGGGGCGGGGCGGAGACGGAAGGGGAATCGCTGGCTTTGATTGTCCCAGAGTCCCTGCCTGGTCCCTGTTCGTTTACCAACTCCAGTCCCTCAACCCGTCACTACATCCCTAAACTCTCCAACCCTGCACTCTCGCCGAGGTCAATCTGTACTTCGACCCTCACCTGGGTCAGTCTAAGTCCCGTCTTCTCTCTCAGCCTGGCTCTGTCGAGGCTCCATCTTTTTAAACCGCCGCTCCAGGGCCCTATCCTCATCCAGCAACTCCAGGTCCCGCCCCTTCAGTGTGGCTTTCAGGCCCGGCCCCGCCCCCAACTAGACACTCCAGGCCCACCCGATCACTCTGGCCCCGCCCCTGCAAAGCGCCCAGTCCCGGCTACGCTCCCGCCCAGAGCTGTTTCCCATGCTCCGACCACACACCTCGGTCCTGCGCATCCCCGTCACCACCCGGGTCACTGAAAGTCCGGTTCCTCACTCCAAATCCCACCTTCTTTTCCGATCTCACCTGACCCTGCCCCTTCACTGCGCCCGCTCTCGCCTTAGCCCCTTCTCGGCTCTCACTCTCAGCGGGGTCTGGATCCTTATACCCACCACGCCATTCTCCGGGCGCCCCTGGCCCCGCCCCCTCACTGCCCTCACTTCTCCGCCCCGCCCCTCACGGAGCTTACTGTTGGCTCACACCGCCTATGAGCTCCCGGCCACGCCCACTCAGAGCCTCCGCCCCGCCCCACCTCTCACCGCCCTCACTCCCCTCCCGGCTCCCCCATCGCGTTCACCGCGGTCCTGCCCCTCCCGGTCGCTCCAGGCCCTGCCCCCCGCCAAAGGCTCACCGGTCCCGGCGCCCGGCAGTCCCACAGATGACGTTCATGTTCTCAAAGCGGATGCTGCTCACACGCCCGCTCTCCATGGCCCCGGGGAACTCGGCCTCCAGCGCCTCCAGCACCTCCAGGTGGGTAAGGTCCTCTTCGGGCTGCGGAGGTCGGAGAGAGAACCTCAGTCAGTGACACCCGGAGTTCAGTCCGGGTGCAGAAATCCCCACCCGAGACCCCACCTGCAGAACCTGCCAGAGCGGGGAGGATAGGAATCGTTCAGGTAGAAAGGCATCTACTGCCATTCTAGGTCATTCTCCAAAAAAAAATCAGTTCTCACCAAACCGATTTGCCAACAGTCAATGAACAGTTGACTGAATGATTCACCAATTTGGCCAACTTTGCCGATCTACTGAAAACTTTTCCAGCAACCTGCGTTGGATGGCGAGATTTTGGCAGACCTTGAAGATTTCCGCAAGGATTTAAGCCGTAAATTTGTCCTTTTATAGTCATATTAGCATTTTAAGAACTATTCAGTTCTCAAAAAATAAGGATCGTAGGAGGATTTGACATCTTGTCAATCTGTTTTACATTCAGAAACATATATTGATCATTAACCACGCCTTCGGTCTGAGATCACCATGTCGAAGGCGATGCCATATGTCATGACATATAAAATTGCTGAGAAACCACAGTGAAATCATGAAATTGGTCACCTGCAGGTAGGCAAGCCTTGGATGTATATGTTGGGTGTGTGTGTGTGTGTGTGTGTGTGTGTGTCTCATGTTCAAAAACACAAAGAAGAGGAGCAATAGGGTGGGCACTGGTCCCATAAACAAGAACAGCAATCCCTGTGTTG
This sequence comes from Balaenoptera musculus, assembly GCF_009873245.2. Taxonomy (NCBI): domain Eukaryota; kingdom Metazoa; phylum Chordata; class Mammalia; order Artiodactyla; family Balaenopteridae; genus Balaenoptera; species Balaenoptera musculus. The sequence goes on from NC_045803.1 coordinate 6,719,894, forward strand.
AGGTCAAGTCACACAGATCAGCTGAGGCAACACTTCCGAGGCTTGTGCCTGGCAAGCCTTGTTTAATCCTCAAATGGGTGAGACCTTAATAGATGCCTCCTCTGAGGCAGGAATGCCCAAAGGATCCATGCACCGAATAACCACGTCACTGAATTTGTCAAAAAAAAGGGCTTTTTGAAGTGAATTTTTGCGATATCTGTAAATTTTACAGAATTTCGTAATAGGTGGATTAGCGGGACTCCCTCTGTCCTCAGCGTCCCCTCCCCTCTGTCCTCAGCGTCCCCTCTCTCTGCCTCTCGGTCTCCCCTCTGGAATCAGCAGTGATAAATTTGATGATGAACGCTTTGACAAATTCACAATCAATTCTCAGCCACTTATCCTGGTGCCAAGCCCACAGCCGATAAGCTGCAGAACCTGGATTCAAACCCCGTCCACCTCACTTCTGAGCCTGTGTCCTTCCCACCACGCCACCAGGGGCCTGGGATCATGGGGGTGGGGGGGGGGACACTCACTGAGGTCTCCATGCACAGACAGAGGGGCTGGGCGGCGGGTGGCACAGGGAACTTGCGGATGTATGGGAGCTCTCGGTCCAGTGCCTCGTATTCTGCAATGACCTGGCGCAGATACTGCTTCCTGGGAAGACAGCCAGCGGACAGGGACCTCCCAAAGTCAGGGGTCCATGCCATCGCACTCAGAGGAGCTGAGATCAGAAATCATGGGGCCGGGGACCACTCACGAGGATTTGACAGGTCTGCCCAGGCTCCGAGCCTGCGTCTCCTCTAGGGTCTCCAGGTCCACAAGAAGTGCTCCTGCGGATGGAAAACCCAGTCTCAGCTGCCTTGAACGCTCCTCGCACATCATCCCACTTAAACAGCATCACCAAATGACTGTCCGTGCCACCCCCAGGATGGCTCTTCTGCCAGTTATTAAGCTGTTGTCTCTCAGCCCCAAACTCCGACCTACACCACCCAGCTGTCCGATACCCCAGGGCTGGGACTCTACCAACCCCATTTCCACTCGGACAGTTGGGGTCCTGTTAGGCTCTGCCTAAAGGGGGTGCTAGAGGGAGACTGCAAGGCAGGAGGAAAAGGAAAGGACTTGCTCCTTTTTGCTTCCTATTCCAATCACCCCAGCCTAGCTTCTTCCCTGCAGCAGCATTTGAATCCAGTCTGTGGTTTTTCCAACACTCTCAGAACTGGCCTCCTGATTGGAACTTGATCCATAACAGCTCTCAAATCTGGGCTCTTCTACACAACCCCTCCATCAACTAATTGGTCTCTTTTATGGCCAACTGCTTGTCCCACATAATCCATTTCCCCTTCCTCTACAATCCTAGAGTTTTATCCAGCTGGAAACAACAGTTCCCAGCCTCCCTTGCAGCTAGGTGTGGCCACATGACCAAGTTCTCGCCAACATTGTTAGCAGAAGGGAGGCGTGCAACTTTGGAATCATTTGCTTAAGAGAAATTTTCTTGGCTTAGACTCAGTGCCCCTTCCCTTGGACTGGAATGTGCATGTAGCAATTATCCAGCTTTATTCTTGCTAGAGATGATGGAGCGCCATGGGTCCCTGTATTCTCGTGGGGCTGAGATATCCCACCCATCCAGACCACCTTCCTCCTCTTACATGAGAGAGAGACCAACTGTTTTCTTAACGCCATTGAGTTTGAGGGTCTCTTTGTTACAGTAGCTGAAAAAAAGCAGAAAGCAACCCCTGGACAGCCAGGAGCTGGCCTGGCACTCCCAGAGAGACCCTGGTGACTTCCCTTCGGACATAAGGAATTTCACAGAATACCAAGAGCAGCCAAGGTCACTCTGTGACCATGATGGACCAAGATAAAAATAAGACCCCTCTGGAGTCATGTCTCAACACAACACAACATCGACGCTGCCCAAACCACAAAACTGACCAAATATCCCCCTCTTGGCTCAGGGCTGATGCTGCTTTTTTCCCAACCAGTGTTAGTGCCATTCTGATTGCTCTCATGTCATGGACTTGCCTCTGCTTCCTGCCAGCATCCGATCCAGAGCAAAGCCTGCTTTCCTGATTCCTCCCCAAGTCACCTAACTCAGCCCAGGTGTCTAAAAACCTCTTACTCAGACATTGATGTGTTACTATCTCCCTCATTCAGTAAACTCGGTGGCGTGCTGGTAAATGTCCTCTCTCTCTCTCTCTCTCTCTCTCTCAGCATCTGCCAGTTTCCTGACCAATTTTATGCTACCCATGGTTTTCACAACCAGCTTGCAAAATTCACCACTCGGCTCTTGTGAGCTGGGACAGGCTTTCTCCAGCACAGGGCTATGTCCCAGCTATGCTCCTAGCGGTCTTTGGCTTCAGCACATCAACACAGCTCAGCTTGTACCATAGTAAGCCCCCCTCTCTGGTCCCTGTTCTTCCACCTCCCATCTGTTTTGGCAGGTCAGCTAGGGTGATCTTTTCCTCTCAGCACCACCAGAGGCTTACAAACCACCAGAGGCTTCCTCTTGCCTTCAGGATAAAGTTCTCCCTGTGATGGGGACTCATTCCTCAATGTGTGGTCTGGGGAGCATTTCAGGGTCCACCCCAGACCTATTGGGTGAGAGTCTGCATTTTAGCAAGATCCCCTTTGAGAAGCACCTGCCCTGCGTGTGGTCACTCTGATGACCTCTCTGATCATTTTTCTCCAGCCATACTGGCCTCCCTTCCATCCCTCCAACATAGTAATCTCCTTCTCAAATCTGTCCACTTAACAATAATAATAACTACGTGTTTACAGCCCCCTTTAAAAAGCCAAGCACCTTTTAAAGTTTTTTCCACTGAATCTTCAAAACAGCCTTCTGAGATAGTGTAGTTTAACAAATGATGAAACGGAGGCACAGAGAACTTAAGTGACTTGCCCAAGGTCACACAGGCCAAGTGATAGGATCAGGATAAAAATCTAGGCACTGGATCCAGAATCTGTGTTCTCAATCCCCCAGTCTGCTGCTTCTCACCCCACTATTGTCTAGACAACAGCTTCCTAACTTCTCAATATATATCTCTCTCTCCCTCTTCATTCACCCCATCAGAAGCATTTTGAAATGTAGATCTGACCACATAGCCGTCTCCATTTCCTCAAAACCCTCCCAGGACTTCTCATTGTCATTGGGATAAATTAAGACCAAGATCACACATGACCAGACCCTGCTGATGTCTTAAGCCTGATCAGACACTATCGTCCTCCTCACTTGCTGCATTCCAGAAACATTGCCCTTCTGTGACTTGAACTCTCCATGCTCCCTCCTGCCACAGGACCTTGGCACATGCCCTGACTCCACGTGGAACTCTCTTCCCCCTCACTTAGCTCATCAAGTCTCCCTAAGTGTGTGAACAGTTCCTGTCACGAACTCATGACACCATGTATTTGCTCTCATCACAGTTGCAATTTTACATTTACTTCTATGAGTCTCTAATTATAATGTGAGCAACATGAGGTCAGGGACTTGTCTTTCGCTCTTGGCATCTAGCAAAGCGCCAGGCACCTAGTTGTAAGTATTTATTGAATAAAGACTGAAGGAATATAACCATCAAATGCAATATGTCAACTTTGGGTCTTAATTAAAACAAACCAACTGTGAAAAATAAAATTTTTAAATAATTAGGGAAATTTTAAATATGTACTAGGTATGAGATGATATTCAAGAAAAATTGTGAATTTGTTAGGTGGAATTAATGGCATGGTAGGTCTGTTTTCTAAAAATCCTTAGCAGTTAGAAACACATGCTTAAGTATTTATGGGTGAAAAGGAATTATGTCTGGGATTTTCTTTAAAACAAATTTGTCCTATAGAATGTCCCCCCAGAAAGTGTGGGGGGGGGTTGCTTAGATGAAACAAGATTAGCAAAATGTACATTGTCTCTATTTTTGTGTATGTTTGAAATTTTCCATAATAGAAAAAAATCTTTTAAATGTCTATCACAAGTAACTTAGAAATAAAATTATATGCCCTGGAAATGTGTGTGAAATGACTAAAAAACTGACTCTAGCAGCATCAAAGGTGTATGTTTAAAATGTGAATAAAACTGTTTCTCATGAAATGTGGCATTAGAAATAAAGATTTCTAAATTACAACCGTGATTTTAATATATTTGTTTCAATGTATATGTGTAACTTAGTAAAGGTATAAATTTAAAAATAAATACTTATTGAATAATTGAGGAAACACGATACTTTCAAACTTCAACAGGCATCTCCAAGGCCTCCTGCGTACCTTGGAGACTGCTGCAGACCAAGAGATTAATGAGACCCCAGCCTGCCCTCCAAGAGCTTCCAGTCTGGTGGGGAAAGTGTTCACTATAAAGGGCAATACTTGCTACAGTGGACGTGTCACAAGGTGGAGAGGAAGCCCAGTCTGGGGGCAATCAGGGAAGGCTCCTTAGAGGAGGTGATGTCTACAGCAGACTTAAGGGATAGGGGTGGGATAGGGAGGATGGGAGGGAGGCTCAAGAGGGAGGGGATATGGGGACATATGTATGCATATGGCTGATTCACTTTGATGTACAACAGAAACTAACACAGTATTGTGAAGCAATTATACTCCAATAAAGATCTATTTTAAAAAATAGTGAAAAAAAAAAAAGACTTAAGGGATAAAGGAGGAGTTTGCCAAATAAAGAAATGGCGGAGAAAGGGATGTTTTATGCAGAGGGACCACGGGGTGGGGGCAGGGGGTGGGTGCTAAGGTCTTTAAGCGAAAGAGAATATTCCCAGAATTCTCTTCAGGTCCAAGGCTAAGGAGTGCTTATTGCAATTGTAAGTTATTAATTATTAGTGAGATGGTGTGTTTCATGTCTGTCCTCCTTGCATGAGAACCAGCTGGGTCATTTCATTCATTACTATAGGCAGAACACTTGGGACCTATAGGCTTTCTAATGGCCTAAGCCAAAGTTTGCAACCTGACAAGCTAAAAATGTTATTGGTTCCAAAACACCACAAAGAACACAGCAAAACTGAAATGAACAAATATCGATCTGCAAAACGAGCCAACTGGTCAACTCAATTTCACTCATCTTTTCTGGAGCTACACATAAAGTATACTTATCAGATGGGTGCCTCAGTCTAGGTTAGAGATGATGTGGGGTGGGGCGTCTCCAAATGAAAGAGGTCTTCAAAGACACTAAAAGAGACCTGAGGACAGAGAAACTGTCTGTTTTGCCACTAGAGCATTTGCTATGCCTAGCCTAGCACCTGGCACAGAAGAGGTGCTTATAGCCGACACCTAGAAAGGAGACCCCCTCAGCCATTCCCATCCTTCTTCCTCCATTTGAGGAGTGTCCATTCCCCACCCATGCAACCAAGTGAGGCTGACCAAGCCCCAGTATCCTCAGGGATATCCCATCCAGTGTAAACCAATGCCTTCTGACCCTTACTGTTCATCATAATTACCTGGCAAGCATTCAAAAACTATAGTTGCTAGGCCCCCCAGCGCTAGAGATTCTGGTTAATTGGGACCTGAAGTAGGATTAGGTATAGGTTTTCTTAAAAAGTTTCTCCCACCTGATGCGTAGCCCCACTGACTAAAATAATCATGATAATCTCGTTCCTTTTGCCAGGGATTGAGACAAGAGTGAGTGGATGACTTAGTGCTGGCCAATGAGATGTGAGGAGAGATTATTGGGGGTTCTTAAAGTGAAGACCTCTGGAAGTGATGCCTGAAACTGTGGCAGCCATTTTGTAACCATGAGGTATGCAAGCTGGTGTGCAAAGGGGATATATCCCAGACCAAAAAGCAGGGACATAGAAACTGGCTTCTCAGTGACATTCACTGAGCTGCTGACCCAACCAAACACAAACCCTGATCCACCTCTGGGCTTCTTTTTGAGTGAGACAAATGACTTTCCTATTTTTATACTGCATTAAGTCCAATTTTCTATTACCTGCTAGCCAAATGAATCCTCACCAAGATATTACTTGAGAAATGTTGAATGAGTGAATGAATGAATGAGCTGTGCTAAAGTAGAGTAGAAGTAGGGAACCCTGGAATATGAGCCTGTCAGCTAGCGTCAGGCCACACAGGGCCTCAAACACCAGCTTGAGGGGCTAAGACTCTATCCTGGGAGTGATGGGCAACATGGGAGAGCTGTGAGCAAGGGAGAGACAGGGTTAGTGCTGGGTGTCAGAAAGGCTCCTCTGGAGCCATGTGGGGGATGGGCTGGAGGGGAGAAACTGGAGACCAGGGAGTTAGGTGGAGAAAGGGTCCAGTGGAAGAGGACAAGACCTGAGCTGGGGCTGTGGGGAAAGAGAAGTAGGGACAGGGCAGAGAGAGTAAGCAGGAAGATGGGGCTGGGACTGATGGCTGTGGAGGTAATGGGAGTGGGGGAACAATGCCTGGGGTCTAGACTGGGTCTAGACTGGGGTCTTAGCACCATTCAAACATGGGAAGCAGGGAGGAGCAGTAGCTTTGGGAGAAGATGCTGAGGTCAGTGTGGGAGACAAGGAGAGTGTGAGGGACCAGGGCAGGGAGTCTATGGGGGATAATGGCCTCAGAAGAGTTGTTACGGCCCCAGAGATTCATGGGAAATGTAGTTCTGGGTCCAGAACATTGGTCAGGGAACTGAAAAACCTCATGGGAAGTGTAGTTTGAGGTCTAAAGGGTACTGCTCAGGAATCTGGTAGACATAAGAATTTGGGGTAGCTCTTTCTTTGGAAGGCCAGTGACTCACTTAAGGTCACACTGAAAGCCAGGGCTGTGACACAATGCTCAGATGAAGGACCCCGCCCGCCCAACCCCACACTTGGATACAAACACACAAACAGACACGGCTCAGTACCTGCCTCCCTGTGCATGCTGGGGTTGCCCATGGTGGAGGAGCAGAAGGGTTCCACCTCGTGTTGCATCCTGAGAAAGTGGGTAGGGGTTGTCTCAGGAGGATGGGGAGAGGAGCTCTGCCTGGGCCACCCACCCCAGCTCCTTCTCCCCGGGAAAAAAATATGGAAGGCTGAGACCACATGGAAATCCAGGTTCCCTTAACTTCTGGGACTCCCTGTGTGCCCCAATTATTTCTTTCCCACTTTCCTGCCTCCTCCTCAATGTCTCCCAGTCTCCTCGAGTTTCTTCCCCCACCCCACTCTCTCGCACTCTCTTCCTCATCCACTCCCCATCTCTCTGCCCCACTCCCTCCCTCCCTCTCTCCCCATCTCTTTATCCTGATTTCTCCTCATCTCTCTCCCCATCTCTCCTCCACTCTTTCCCTTGATTTCTCTGCCCTCTTTCTCCCCACATCTCTCCCCTTCCCTTGTTCCATCTCCCCAGTCTCCTCCATCAGTTTCCCCAACATCTCCCCAGCCCCCCACCCCATCCCTCTCTCTCTTCATAGTTTTCTGCCTCTCTCTAACCCTATCACCCCCTCTCTGCCTCCCTACCTCTCTCCCCATCTCTCCCATTCTCCTTTTGCCCTCTCTCCCCATCCCTCTTCTCTCTTGGCTGCCTCTGCTGGGCTCCTTGCCTTCCCTCCCTCTGTCATCCCTTTTCTGTTCCCACTTGCCCTCCACTCATCCCTGTTTCACACAGGAACTGGTTAGGTACAGGTGAGATTCAAACAGAAACTGGGTTCTATATGGAGGAGGGAAGGTGAGCAGGGGGCCTGGTTGCCATGGTACCTCCAGTGGATGGGGGAGGGGCTGGGGGCTCCTGACCCCAAGGGCAGGAGTGAAGGAGTTTAGCCACAGAGGTGCCCACTGGGCATCCCTTCTTTGTGTCTGCAGAGCTCTCAGCAGGAACCATGGGAGAGGAGCACAGACTTTTTCAGTTATTTTGTCTATCTCCCCAGTCTGTCTCTGTTACCTGTATCTCTAGTCTTCTCTCGAATTCATCTGGTCTCTGCCTTAACTGTCAGTTATTCCTGCTTGATAAACATTGATTCTCTGCTTGTTAGGCAGTAGCACCTTGATTTTCTGAGTCATTTGTTCAGGGATGAGCTTAAAAATCAACGTAGGATACAGATTTAACCCTTGGACTTTTGCCGGACCTGTTACAAAAGAGGATCTTTCTTTTTCCAGTGAGGTTGCCAGGCTGGTCGGAGCCTAGGTTGGAGCTGCTGGGGACCATCACATCGCCATATGGGGAGAGAGCCTGCCTGAAAGCGAAGACAACACGAGGAAAGCAGAAACCAAAGATGCAGACAGATTCCTGAGGATGATTGAGGACACCTAGATCCAGCTGTCCCTCAAGCCCTCATCCACCCAATTAATTCCCTCTTATGCTCAGGTTATTTGCGTTTCTGTCATCGGCAATTGCAACAGTCCAGACTTAAATGGACTAATTTCCAGACCCAGTTCCTCTGTGGCCCTGACTCCCTGTTGGCCTCCTTATGTCTTTTTCTCTCCCAACAGGCTGTCCTTCACTTCCAGTTGCCAAGTCCATCCCCATAGGACAGGAGACATCTTTCATTCTCATGAACACAGGCACACCTAGCCCCCACGGCCCATCAGTCTCCAAACTCTATCCCTTCTGCCTCCTGACTCTGCTATTTCTTCTCTTCGTTCCCACAGCCCCACACCCACTCAGGTTTCAAGGTCTTCTCCTTCCTGGGCCCTCGCCCCAGGCTCCTTCTTGCCCTCACATCCTCCAGTCTCTCCCCCCTCATTCCCCTCCCACAAGGTTTCAGAGGGGTCTTTCTGCACTTGGAGATGACCCTGCCCCTCCCCTGCTCTCAGCCCTCCCATGGCTCCGAGCTGCATGATCTGGTCCCAGCTTCCTCTCTCACCTCATACCTTCAAACATTCTTCAGTCACCTTTTATTAATTACTTTATTTAATTAATCCCTCCCACCCCTCACTCCTGTCTCCACTCTCCACATGCTGCCTTCTGCCCTTTTCCTGGTGCCCAAACGCCCTCATCCTTTCATAAGAAGCTCAAGTGCCCCCTCCTCCAGGAAGCCTTCTCTGACTCCTCCTCCTACCAGTTGTGTTTCCTGTCTCCGTCCTCTGCACGTTCTTTATCTGCTCCTTTTTTTTTTTTTTTTTTCAGACCTCTGAACACTGTGCACTCTGCCTGTCTTGCTCAGGAATTTGGGTCTGTGTCTGCCTCCCCCTCCAGACCAAGGGCCCCTGACTCATCTCTGGCTCTCCAGCATCAGGGAAGTGCAGAACATGTATGTTGAATGAATAAACAAGTGACGATTTCCCTCTATCGCTGTGACTCACACTCAGTACCCCCTAAGCCCTCTGCCCTGTGTCTCTTGGTCTGCATGAGGTAACATAGGATGAAGAAGAGAATATGGACTCTGGAGTCAAACAGGCTAGCATCAAACGCCATGCCCAGGCTGTGCAAACTTGGGCAAATGTCTTTCCCTCTCTGAGCCTTGGTTTCCTCATCTCTTACCAATAATGCTGCCTTGAAGGGCTAATGGTGCTTAAATAAAGCAAGATACAGCAAAGCCCCCGCATGTGAGCCAGGCACACAGGAGGCACTCAGTTGAAGGTTGCTCCCTTTCCAGAGTTCTTTACCTCTGTAACCAGCTTTAGCTGCCTCTTCTGGACCTCTCTCTTCTTCCTTCTTTTGGTGTCTTTGTCTTTCTCTCTCTCTCTGCATCTGTATGTGTGTGTGTGCGTCTGGCTCTCTCTCTTTTTCCCTCTGGTGTCTGGGTCCCTTAAGTTCCCATCTCTCTGTGTCTCCATTATTTTTCTTCCTCTCTCTACTTGTCTCTGGAACCCTTCCTCATCTCTCTGTGTGTCTGAATTTGAATTTCTACATCACGTGCCTCTGACTTTCTTTGTCTCTCATTCTCTGTGTCTCTATACCTTTCTGCATGTCTCTATCTGTCTGTGTGTGTGTGTGTCTCTCTCTGTGTCCATCACTTTATTTTGCCATCTCTCTGTTTCTCTACCTCCTTCCCGGTCTTTCTGCCTTAGCCCCACCTGCCTCCCTCTGCCACTCACCCCAACTCTCTTGGGCCATCCCTGTCCCACTCCCTGGCCTGGCAGGCAGCCCGGGACACAAATCCCTGAATCAGCATTTTCCTTCTATTCCAGAAATTATGTCAGCGCCGCAGTTGGGGGCGGGGAGGGGCTGGCTGTAGCTCTGGTTAGAGGGTTTGCCTTCCTTCATCCTCAACCACACAGGCCATGGCCAGCTTGGTCTACCTCTGTTCTTGGTGTTTGTTCTCCCAGGGGAGCACCAGGAGAAGGGGTGAATCTGTGTTTACACACAACGTGCATGTCTCTGGGTGTGTGTCTGCGTTTGTTTGCAGGCACATTTGTGTGTGAATCTGTAGGTACTTTGCATACTCATCCGCTCATCCATCCATCCACCCATCCAACTCATACATACATACATACATACACTTCTCTAGTTATCCATCCACTTGTTCATTCATTCAACCAACCAATATTTATTGAGTGCCTACTGTGTGCCAGGCACCACGTCAGGCAGCGGGGACACAGAAGTAAACAAAAGTGCTACCCCCATGGAGCTTACGTGCTCATCAGTCCTCCTCCATGTGCCAAACTCGCTCCTACCCCAGGCTTTGCATGGACTGTCCCCTCTCCCTGGAGCAGTCCTCTCTCCTCCCCCATCTTCATCTGGCTTATGCCAACTCAAATGTCACTTGCTCAGAGAAGCCTTCCATTGACCTCCTTCTCAGGCACACAGCACCCTGGACTTTCCTTCCTAACACTGATACCCATATGGAGTTATTTAATGACAACCTGTCTCCACCACTAGACCGTGAGCCCTCCTAAGGCTGGGAGTTTTGTCTGCTTTGTTCCCAGCCAAATCCTTGGTGCCTAGAACAGTGCCTGGCAGTCAGTAGATGCTCAGTAAGTATCTATCAAATTGGGTGCATGGATTGAATGGAACGAATGTCTCTGTCTCCTGGTTCCCTGTCCAGTGCTCTGCGCTCTTCTACACCCCTGGTGGTGATGACAGGCAAGGTCCTTAAACTTCCTATATGCAAACAATGTAGGCTGAACGCAAGGAGTCTAGAGCCAGACCACATGGCTTTGAATCTCAACTCTGACACCTCCCAGCTGTGTGACCTTGGACAGGGCACTTCCCCTCTCTGAGCCTCAATTTCCCCACTTGTAAAATGCAGTGAAGGAGTCCATGAGCAAATGCATGTAATTACTAATTATGACAACAGTAAACATTAACCATTTTCTCTAAGCATCTCTGGTGAATTTAATTCAATCCTCGAAATAACTTAATGAGGTGGGTTTAAAAAAAGATTACCCTCCCAATAAAAAAAAATTAGAGAAAAAAGATTACCCTCATTTACAGATGGGGAAACTGAGGCACCAAGAATGTAAGTTATTCACCCAAGGCCACAAATGATGAAAGAGCTGGGATTTGAACTCAGGTACCCCACTTCCAAAGTCATACACACAACCAATGCACTACAGCTATTCCTTGATACCCAAGTGCCTCTTTGGGAACATGTCATGGGAGTCTGACAAGCCCATCTGTGTGCACATCTCTGAAAGTGTGCATTGCTGCATACTCCTTCTGTGTGTCTCTCCCTGTGGAACACAGCTGCCTGTGGACCCTGGGCGGAGGTCTGGCTGTGAGAGTGGTATTTGGGGTGCCTGCACTTGTGTGCACATATCTGTGGGTGCACCACCCCCCCATGCAAGCTTCCCTGGGTGCAAATGTAGGTCCATCCGGGAGAATACAAGAAGCACTGAGGATAGGATTCGGAGTGAACCCGGAAGGCATTTCTGGGGCATTCAAAAATATGATGGTGACTGCAAAGTGTATACGTAGGCATGAGTTGGGCGGATTATCTAATTAAAGGGAGGGCCTAGGGGACTCGTCTTAAAGTATTTGCAGAAGAAGCAGCAATTTTTTACTTACAGATTATATTTATATGGGTGTCACTGAGAGGCAGGGGGCAGCACTGAGGAAGACTGGGGGTGGTGAGGGGGCTCCAAGTCACCTCTACGGGCTGCCACTGAGACCAGGTAGCTCTGGATCTTCTTCAAGGGATTTAACCTCTGTGGGCCTCAGTCATCTCTTCTGTGAAATGGGAATAACATAATTGCCCCCATCTTAGAGGGCCAGAGTGAAGATTAACTCAGAGAATGCTTTCAAAGCACTTAGCCCAGTGCCCAGATCATAGTGGCAATTGTCATTCACTGCTATTACTATACCGGTAAATGTATACTTGCTGCTTTTAAAAAATACTCATTAAGCACCTACTTGGTGTCAATGCTCTCCCTCTATATTGACTGGTTTTTCAAACCTCTGGGTCCCTTAGGAAACAGGTTTATTGTCTATATTTTGTTGATGAGGAAACGAACTCAGAGCAAAGAGTGCAAGGTCACAGAGGCAGTGCCTGGCGCTCAGCAGATGCTCAGCAAGTATCTGAGAATCTACTCAGGAGCCGGCCCAGGAAGGACTGAAATCCAGGTCCTTGCTTCTACCTCCACACTGGGCTGAGACTCAGGACCGCTGATTCTGAGGCTCTGCCTCCCCCCGCCCACCACCATCCCTCAGAGTTCCTCAGCTGGGAGGACTGGAAGTCCTGGGTCCTGCGGAGAAGGGGGCTGGGGAGTCGGGACTCCTGGGTCCCCAAGGGAGGAGGGGGGAGGAGGGAGCAGGAGGGGTGGATTCCTGGATCTGAGAATGGAGGGAGTTGGCAGCTCAGTACCCTGGGTCCTGGGGGAAGAGATGACTGGGGTCCCGGACTTCTCTGAGAGAGGAGGGGCTGAGGTCCAGGACCCTTGGATCCTGGGGGAGCAGAGGGTCATGATCTCAGATCTCTGCATCCTCGTCTGTGGAAGAGCGCTGCGTCTCAGACGCCTCGGTCTCGGGAAATCTCCCTTCTTCCTCGCTGCGGCCGCGCTATTTGGGCTTTGAAGCCTCAGGTTCCGAGGGGAAGAAGGAGGGGGTGCAGGAGGAGGAGCCGCGGACCTGCGACAGGGGCGGGGGGAGGAGCCGAGCTGGCACCTCGGCTGGCGCGCGGGGCTGCGGCGGCGGCGGCGGCGGCGGCGGCGGCGGCGGCGGCGGCAGCTCCGGGTGAGTCTGCTCCTCCCCCTCCCCCGCCACAGCCCCCGCCCCAGCCCCATCCCGGGGGGCGGCCACGGCGCGTGGGGGCGGGGGTCGGTGCAGAGGTGCGCGGATCTCCCGCCCGGGAGTGGGAGTGCTGCAGCGTTTGCTGGTCGCCCCGGGGGAGGGGGCACGTGGCCCTGGAAGGGGGGGTCCCGAAACACCTGGGTGTACCCCAACCTCGCCCACCGATCCCCCGAGCGTGGGGTTGGTTTACCCACTCCATGGCCCCTAAGGACTTAGGACTCCGCGGCTTCTCGAGGTCCCAGACATTATTCCTCTCCCCTGCAGCGCCTTGGGACCCCGGCATCTCATAACCCCCCCACCTCCAAAAAAATTCCCATCTTCTCCGCAGCCGGGAGAGGTATTAAGGACTTCAATTCCCATCAGTCCCTGCAGAGCCTGGTCTATGAAGCCGCAGCAACGCGAGCGCAAGGCCTGCAGGGAATTGTAGTCTTTAAGGCCCCCCCCCACCTCCCCGGAGCTGGGGACCCGGAGGTGGGAAGGGGTGGCTGGACTTCCCGGGGGTCGCCTGGGGTCGAGCGTCTGGCCCGAGTAGGACAAGATGTGAGTCTCGGACTGAGCTTTTTCTCACGACCACGACCCCCAGATCCAGCACCCCCTCCCACCACCTGGCTCGTAGGGACAGGCCCGCAGCCCCGTGTCCACCCTACAACCCCCATGGGCTACCGCCAGCCGCCGCCTCGGCTGCCATCCAGGACACAGCAGGGATAAGCGCAGGTGAGTCTGATATGCCTGTCTCGGAGTCCTGGCCTTCTGCAGCACCCCAGGACACCTATCCCTCTGTGAGCCCTATCTGTCTGTCCTTAATTTCCCCAGCGCCCTCCTTCCAGCCCATCTCTGATGTCTAGTTCCAAACCATGTGTCGCTAATTCCCCTTCTCCCCACAGCCACCTATTTCTCCTGGTCCCCTCTCTTTTATGCTCCCCCCTACCAATCCAGCCTTCCTTCTGCACCCATGTCTGTCTGCCCGGTCCTTCTCTGTATCCTTTTGTCCATCTGTGATCTCTGGCCATGATTTTTCTGTCCTTTATTTCTGCACCCCATCCATCCTCTTGTCCGCTGCTTGTCTCTCAAAGATATTTGTGTCCATGCTCTTTCCTGGCACTTATCACTGCCCCTCTGTCCACCCATCTCTCACACTCCCATGAATTACACACCAGCTTATTCTTCATGGTTTGTCCATCCCACGTCTCAATCCTTAACTTTCCCTCTGTCTGTTCATCCGTCCCTCTCTTCTGGGCCCCAGTCTGCCCTTCCCATTATCTCTGTCTCCCCTCCCCTTATCTCTCCCTCTCTCAACTTGGTCCTTATCTCTGCATCTTTCATCTCCATCCCTCCCCAGCCAGCACCACACATAACCATCTCTTATCTTTCTACCCCTATCCATCTCTCTCTCACCCCGCCTCTCTCCCTGTCTACACCTTCCTGTTCCCTGGACCTACCAAGCCCTTTCCCACCCTGGGCCATGGCTCACGCTCTTCCTGCTGCTTTGAATGTTTTTCCTCACTCCAGCCCCACTGCCCCCTGCCCATGGCTGGCTCCATCTCATCCTTCAGATTTCAGAGAGCTCCCCCAACTGCCCACCTCCAGGTGCCCTTGTGACACATCCTCCAACTATTTCTTTTAGAGCACTTCTCACAGTCTGAGGGCTATGTGTTTATGTGTGCCTGTTTGTTTATGTGTGTTTGTTGATTTGTTTACTCCTTGTCTCCTCTCATTGCCTTGTGACACCAGGAAGCTGGAGACCGCGTGGGGTTTGTTCCCTGCTGGATCTGCAGCAGCTGGCACAGTGCCTCTCATGTAGTTGGTGCTCAGTGAATATTTGTTGAATGCACGAATGAGAAATGGCTGTTCCGTTGTCTCTCCCTCCCAAAATTCCGTCCCTGCATCTGTGCAACCCTCATCTTTGTCTCCTTGTCTGTCCACCCCTTTATTTATGCATCCTTAATCTCTGCCCCTTGACTGGCCTTCCCAGTCTTTTCCCCCTTGTCCATTTGCCCCTAATTTCTTTTTCCTTGTCCAATCCTCCCCTAATCTCCATCCCCTTGTCCATCCACCCCCAATCGCTGTCCCCTTGCCTATCCTTTTTCTGTCTCTTTCCATCCTTTATCCACCCCTCTCCCCCATCCCATTCCCCATCTGCACCCTTGCCCGGCCCCTCCCAAGAACAGGACCCGCTGGCCACCATGTCAGGAGACTACGAGGATGACCTCTGCCGTCGGGCACTCATCCTGGTCTCGGACCTCTGTGCGCGGGTCCGAGATGCCGACACCAGTGACAGGTGCCAAGAGTTCAACGACCTGCGAATCAGAGGCTACCCCCGGGGCCCCGATGCAGGTCAGCATCCCCAGCCGTCTTGGCCAGCCCCCTGCTTCCACTATAGCCAGGAGTTTTAGAGATTCACAACAGCCCTGCTCAGCTTTCTGTTCCTTATGGGGCCAGACCCTCTTACAGTCTTGCCTCCATCCTGCCTGTTGCTGGTCCCCCAAACCTCTGATCTAAGAAGAAGGAGCTCTGTGGTCCATCTGACCTGTGGGCCTGCTGTCCACCCTCCCTCGCCACCACCCCACTGCTGCCATACATCCCCTTCAGGTATCTTTGTGCATTTCACATAGTGCTTAGAAGCTCAGGCTCTTCAGTCAGTCTGTCTGACTTATCTGGGTTCAAATCCCACCTCCCCCACTTACGAAATGAATGGCTTCTTCTGTGCCTCGATTTCCTCATCTGGAAAATGGGGATCATAAAAGTGACGACTTCATGGGGCATCTGAGAGACTCAAATGATATAACACATGTGAAGTGCTAAGAACAAGCTGGGCGCACAGTGGTCATTCAATATACGTTGGAATATACTTACTGAGCACCAGCTGTGTACCAGACAGTATACAAGATCCACTACCCTTTGTGGTACATATAATCCCTAT
Organism: Balaenoptera musculus; assembly: GCF_009873245.2. NCBI lineage: Eukaryota > Metazoa > Chordata > Mammalia > Artiodactyla > Balaenopteridae > Balaenoptera > Balaenoptera musculus. The sequence goes on from NC_045803.1 coordinate 6,735,843, forward strand.
TTTCTCTTTTTTTTAATTTTATTTTTTAATTGAAGTATAGTTGGTTTACAGTGATTCAGCAAAGTGATTCATATATATTCTTTTTCAGATTCTTTCCCATTATAGGTTATTACAAAATACTAAATAGTTATAATCCTTATTTTCAGTGGGGGAAACTGAGGCTCAGAAGGTGAGTGATTGGCTCCAGGTAACCCAGCTGGGAATCAGCAGGGCTCTGAGAGCTAGGGAATATCATGAGTGCCCTCGTCCAGATGAAGAACCTTCAGGAAGCATGAGCTGGGAGGTTACAATGACAGTCACACTTGCTGAGTGCCAGGGCGGGGCTCAGCATCTCGAGTGCAGGATGTCCACAGAACAGTGATGAGGAATGAGGCCCAGAGAGCTGAAGCAGCTCGCTCAGAATCTCATAGCCTGTATGCAGGAGAGCCAGATTTTGACCCCAGGAAGTCTAGTACACTACTGCAATTATGGGGGGCGGGGAATCCCAAGACCACCCTCAGGGTCAGTGATTTCTAGGACTCACAAAACTCAGAAAAGCTGTTATCCTCATGGCTACATTTCATGACAGCAAAAGGATGGAGATTAAAATCAGCAAAGGGAAAAGAGGCACAGGGTAAGGTGCAGGAGAGACCAGGTATGAGCCTCCAGTTGTCCTGTCCTGATGGAGTCGCGCAGACAGCGCTTAACTCTCCCAGCAACAATGTGCGACAACATGCACAGAGTAGGGCCCACTAGGGGAGCTCACCAGAGCCTCGGTGTCCAGGGTTTTTACTGGGCCTCTGTCATGCAGACAGGGCTGACTGCCCACGTGGCTGAACTTAGTCTTAGCCCCTCCGAAGGTCAAGCTGATAACACGTGGCCCAAAGACCCCACCATCCATCACATTGTTACACAGACTATCTGATGTGGCCCAAGTTTCTCGGGTAAATAAAAACGCTCAGGCAGGACCTTCCAAGGGCTTAGAGGTTCACCCCCAGGAGCTGATCAAGGGCCAAATGTTTCTTTGGGCAAGGTTAATATTTTACTGCACAACTACACTGCCTTGCCCAACCCGAATGGCTCCCCAGTCCAGGCAGACAGGAATGAGAAATCTGCCAGAGTTTGGAGGATTGATGCTTTGACCTGGAGAGGGTCCGGGTCAGGCTGACAGTGGGGGAAAGCATCTCTTCAATTCTTCTCCCCCTTCTCTTCCAAAAGAGAAGGCCCCCTTTTCTCAATTCTTTCCACATTCAGGAGGCCAGAAAGTCCTTGCTCCGGTTTCTAACAGGCCCCCAGAACTCTAAGTAGATGTCGGTCACTTCGAAAGGAACACCCTAAGGGGTTGGAGGTGGGGTGGGAAACTCAGAGTTCTGCCACTGCCCGTCGTGTGGGCCTGCAGGGTCACGTCCTCTCTCTCAGAGACTCAGTTTCCTTATTCGTAAAATAGGATCAATCCTCCTTAGGTTACATAGTATCCTGAGGATTAACACCATGGGCCACTGACTTAGATTCACTGGGCAACTCAGGACTAGAGGGCATCCCCTTGCCACCAAGAGCTCCCTGAGGTGACACAGCCCTTCCACCCAGCTGAGCTCGCTGCCAATGGTTTAGTCACCTGTTCCTCCCCCTGCCCCCCATAATCCATGGTCTGTACAGAGCAGGAATTTCCCCTGTGTCCCACCTTGCTGACACCCAGAAGTCAACCCCAAATAAATTCACATTTCCTTGAAAAACCCCGCTCCTGGTACCAATTACTGAATGAACCAGAAACCTGCAGTTCAAGATCTGGGCTGTCCTTGGGTTTCTCTGAAAGGCATATCAGCACATAGTAGGCATTCAGAATGTGTTAGCTGCAGTGGCGGTGGTGTTGGATACACGTGGCAGCAGCAATAAGATTTACTATTCTAACAAAAATTCATGTTTGAACTACCATTTATTGGGAAATACTGAGGTGTGGTAGCATAATGGTGAAGACGGTAAAGCCAGGCACCCAGACTCGAAACCTGACTCCCCTGCTCCAGCTCTAGGGCTCTGTGTCTTTGGTAACTTCGTGTCTCTTGGCCTCAGTTTCCTTTTGTGGAAAATAACAATGGGCGTAATAATGTTGCCAGCCTCCTAGCGCGCCTGTCAGGCATAAGAAAGCTAATGCCCATAAAGCACTTAGGTGTCCGGAACATAGTAACCTCTCAAGAAATGTTCGCCGTTATCTTCCCCAGCTTGCTCTGCACACCATTTACTCCCTGCCTTCCTTAAAAGCACCATGAGAGGCAGAACTGATTTTTCCCATTTGTCAGATGGGGACTGTCAGGCTCAGAGAGGTTAAGATATGTTCCCAAAGCCACACAGCAAGCTGGGATTTGAACCCTGACCCGCCTAACTGTGCCATGCAGTCTCCTTTCTCCTTGATCAACTCTTAGCATTTTAGGGAACCTTGGTCCTGCCTCGGATGGTGTATTCCCTTACAGAGAGTCACTGTGGGCTAGCAATCAAGAGAATAAAAAGATTAAGATCCGAAGACAGACTGCCGGTTCAAATCCCAGATCTGTCACTGACCACGTGTGCAGCGTTACACAGGTCCCTCAACCTCGCAGGTTCCTCATCTTTAAAATGGTTAGATAGGAACACCGACCTTGAGTAGCCGTGGAGTTTATACTAAGTGTTACAGGTAGAGTGCTTAGGACGGTGAGTGGCAAATACTAAAGGTTAGCTCTTGGGGACAGCAATGGGAGGATAAACTCTGACCCCGCCCTGACCCCTGACCTTTGTCCTCACTCTCTCCAGACATCTCCGTGAGCCTGCTGTCGGTCATCGTGACGTTCTGTGGCATTGTCCTTCTGGGTGTCTCCCTCTTCGTGTCCTGGAAGCTGTGCTGGGTGCCCTGGAGGGACAAGGGAGGCTCAGCAGTGGGCGGTGGCCCCCTGCGCAAAGACCTAGGCCCTGGGGTCGGGCTGGCAGGCCTGGTAGGCGGCGGTGGGCACCACCTGGGGGCTGGCCTGGGTGGCCATCCCCTGCTGGGGGGCCCACACCACCACGCCCACACTGCCCACCATCCGCCCTTCGCTGAGCTGCTGGAGCCGGGCAGCCTAGGGGGGTCGGACCCCCCAGAGCCCTCCTACTTGGACATGGACTCGTATCCAGAGGCCGCAGCTGCCGTAGTAGCCACGGGGGTCAAACCGAGCCAGACATCTCCTGAGCTGCCCTCTGAGGGCGGCGCAGGCTCTGGGCTGCTCCTGCTTCCCCCCGGTGGTGGGGGCTTGCCCAGTGCCCAGTCGCATCAGCAGGTCACAAGCCTGGCACCCACCACCAGGTGAGACAGGCTACTGGGCTGGGGGTCCACTCTGAACTTCTGGTCTTCTTATGTGTCTCTTTCCCATCTATGGCTCTCACGAGTCCTGGGGAAGGAGGGAGCTTGGGGTGTGGATTCCTGAATCCTGGGGAAAGAGGGGGCTAGGGCTCCAGACTCCTGAGTTGGAGGGAGGAGGGGCTAGAGGTCTAGGTTCTCGGATCCAGAGGAGGGAGGAGGGGCTAGAGGTCTAGGTTCTCGGATCCAGAGGAGGGAGGAGGCCAAGGACAGGACTCTGGGAGCAGGAAGGTGGAAGAGAATGGAGATCAGACCCCTGAGTCCCTGAGGCACAAAGCAATTCATCTCTTTCTCCCTAAGCCTGGATTGGTGGTGGGACCTGCAGTTCATCCATCCATTATTCATCATTCTGTACATGTATACTGAGCACCTAATATGAGCTAGAGCTGAGCTGGGTGTTGGAAAAGAATAGAGGTGAGCATGGCAGACAGACCCTGCCCTCATGGCGCTCACAATCCAGGGGAAGTGGGTCCCCAAATCAGCTGTCCCTATCCAGCCAGGCCAGGGCTGCAGTAAAGCAGCCTAGGGGACGTGGGTAGGACCAGATCACACAGGGTCTTGAATGCTTGACTGAGGGCTTGGGACTTTGTCCTAGGGCACTGGGGAGCCACAGAGGGCTGTGAGCAGAGGAGGTCAGCTCTGGGTGTAGAAAGACCTCTCTGGGGCCACATAGGGGACAGGCTGGAGAGATAGATTGGATACCAAGAGTCCAGGCAGGAGAGAACAAGGCTGAACTGGGGATGGTGGAGGAGGAGACGAGGTAGAGAGAGTCAGGGGGCCGAGAGTCAGCGATGGAACTGGGGGCTGACAGCTGTGGGTAGAAGGGTGTGGGAGGAGGTAAGGACAGCACCCAGGGGTCTGGCCTGGTGATGGATTGGGTGAATGGTGGGGCCGTCAGAGGATCTAGGAAGAGCAGCGGGTTTGAGGGAGACCCTGAGCTTATCTGGGTCTTGTTGAATGGGAGGGGCCTGGGGGAGCGTCCAGGGAAAACTGCCTCCCGGAAGGACTGTCTTGGGCCCCAGAGGTTCATAGGTGATTCTTGTCCAGGGGGCTGGCCAAGGGCCCATGGAAAATATAGTTTGAGGTCCCTGGGGAGGCCTTCCAGAGGTTGATGGATACACCAGTCTGAGTTCCTCCTTCCCCCATTATACAGATGAAGAAACTGAGGCCCAGAGGGTGTTAATGACCTCCTCAAAGTCACTCTGGGAGCAGGGAATGGCCCACTGATCAGTAGCTGAAGGCATCTCACCCGGCATCCCTTTCCACGGCTTGGTACCCTCCCACTTCCCCCAGCCTCATGCCTGCCTCTCAGCGCATCTGGGGCTGCCATGTCCAGTCATGACTGCCCATCACTAGGGGCCCGGGTGTGATGGTCCATGCAGGAGAGGGTGGATGAGCAGGGACCACAGGGATGGGGAAATTCAGGAGATGGCAGGGAAGGGATTGGAGGGGAGAGAGGAGATGAGGATGGCCCCAGGTGTCTGACCTGCAAGTCTAGGTGGATTCTGGGGAACTGGGAGAGGAAGTGGGCTTGGGAGGAGGCACTGAGCCCAGCAGGGAACACGAGGGGTGTGTGGTGTTTGATGGGCAGCTGAGGCTAGGGGCTGAACCAGGCTGGAGCTCAGGAGACAGATTTAGCAGACACCAGGTTGCTGATGGTCGAGGAAACCCGGGGCACAGCTGAGTTTGTTCAGGGAAAGCGTGTGAGTGAGAAGGGGAGAAGATGGCAAAGATAGTTAAGGACGGAGCTTTGGGCTTCCAGAGTGTTCTACCAACACGGACAGCCAGAAAAAGAAGTTGAGAGAGAAAGAACAGCCCAGGGGGAGCGATGGTCAGGTGGGAGAGGATGAGGCTGGGACTAGGACGGGTTAGGGAGATTTGGAGAAGGGCAGGTGCAGGACCAGGGGGTCTGGGCTGTGTGAGGCCCCAGGGGTCCATAGAGAAGTTATTCTGGGTCACCCCTTGAGGTCAGAAGGAGGCTTCTAGAGGCTGGTGCAAGCCCAGGTCTGGGGTGCAGCTAGCTTAGAAAAAGGGATAGGTCACCCTCCTCACACAGATGGGGAAACTGCGGCTCAGAGAATTCAAGTGCCTTGCTCAAGGTCACAGTGGGCACAGGTGGGGATCTGTGGACACCTGACTATGGGGTTTGGGGAGGAGGCAGGGAGCAGCCTCCCAGGTCTTCAGATGCAGCAAAGATCGGAGCCACTGACTGCACCTTGTCTTCCCCACCCCCGCAGGTACCCGGCCCTGCCCCGGCCCCTCACCCAGCAGACCCTGAGCCCCCAGCCGGATCCGGGCAGTGAGGAGCGGCCGCCCGCCCTACCCTTACCCTTACCAGGCGGTGAGGAAAAAGCCAAGCTCATCGGACAGATCAAGCCGGAGTTGTACCAGGGGACTGGACCCGGCAGCCGACGGGGCGGCGGGGCCCCAGGTTCCGGAGAGGCCGGCGCGGGGGCGCCCTGCGGCCGCATCAGCTTCGCCCTGAGGTACCTCTACGGCTCCGACCAGCTGGTGGTGCGGATCCTGCAGGCCTTGGACCTCCCGGCCAAGGACTCCAATGGCTTCTCAGACCCCTACGTCAAGATCTACCTGCTGCCTGACCGCAAGAAAAAGTTTCAGACCAAGGTCCGGAGCGGTGGGCTGGACATCCGGGTCCCAGGGAGGAGGGGCCGGGGGCCTAGACCCCTGGATCTGAGGGAGGAGGGGCTGGGGGCGGGGACTCCTGGGTCTGAGGAGGGAGGAGGGGCTGGGGGCCTGGACTCCTGGGTCTGAGGGAGGAGGGGTTGGGGGCGGGGACTCCTGGGTCTGAGGGAGGAGGGGCGGGGGGCGGGGACTCCTAGGTCTGAGGGAGGAGGGGCTGGTGGTCCAGATTCCTGGGTCTGAGGGAGGAGGGGCCGGGGGCCTGGACTCCTGGGTCTGAGGGGGGAGGGGTTGGGGGCGGGGACTCCTGGGTCTGAGGGAGGAGGGGTTGGGGGCGGGGACTCCTGGGTCTGAGGGAGGAGGGGCCGAGGGCGGGGACTCCTAGGTCTGAGGGAGGAGGGGCCGGGGGCCTGGATCCTGGGTCTGAGGGAGGAGGGGCCGGGGGCCTAGATCCTGGGTCTGAGGGAGGAGGGGTTGGGGGCGGGGACTCCTGGGTCTGAGGGAGGAGGGGTTGGGGGCGGGGACTCCTGGGTCTGAGGGAGGAGGGGTTGGGGGCGGGGACTCCTGGGTCTGAGGGAGGAGGGGTTGGGGGCGGGGACTCCTGATTCTGAGGGAGGAGGGGCTGGTGGTCCAGATTCCTGGGTCTGAGGAAGGAGAGGGCAGGGGTCCGGACTTCTGGGTCCCGGGCAGGAGGGGCTGGTGGGCATGGTGTCTGTCTCCCTTCCTCGCCCACCCCCTCTAGGTACACAGGAAGACCCTGAACCCCGTGTTCAACGAGACATTTCAGTTCTCCGTGCCCCTGGCTGAGCTGGCCCAGCGCAAACTGCACTTCAGCGTCTATGACTTTGACCGCTTCTCCCGGCACGACCTCATCGGCCAGGTGGTTCTGGACAACCTCCTGGAGCTGGCTGAGCAGCCCCCCGACCGCCCGCTCTGGAGGGACATCGTGGAGGGTGGCTCGGTCAGTGGCTCCTGCATCCCCCACCCCGGGGGACCTGGGACCCCTCAGTTTGCCATCTCCTTGCCCTCCACTTCATAACCTCGTAACTCCTTGATCCTGGAGTTTTCTTTTTAGCTTTATTTTGTTGTAAAATATTGCAAACGTACAAGCAAGAATAGAGACTGATATAATGGACCCCCATTCCCCATCCGCACTTTGTCAACTATTAATATCCTAACTGGGCCCCAGATTTCCCAACTTCTGACACCACCACCTCACCCCCCCCCCAACCCCGTTGACATCTGATGGTAACCACTGAGAAAACTATAATAGACGCCCATGTACCCACCGGCCAGCTTTATCAAACTTCCATGCCATGACCCCATGACGTCTGCCCTCTGGCCCTAGATTCCTGACCCTCCAACTTCCCAAGCCCAAAGTTCTTGGCTTTTGTTTTCCCAACTTCCTTCCCCTCACAACCTCCCAATTTTCCAATTCCCAGACTTCCTGAACTCCCCCAACCCCTCTGATCTCTGGACATTTTGTTTCAAACCCCTGACTTTAAGATTCTCTAATATAATCTAATCCTCTGTCTCTTCATGGTCTCCACTAGAATCCTGATAGCCTGATGCCCCAAGCCTCGGACATACTGGGATCCCCAATATCCTGACATCTCCCCAGTTCCCCCAACACCCGCCATGGGCCCCTTCCTCATTTCTTACAACCTCATTCTCCTGTACATCCAATCCTTCCCCAAACCCCGCTCCTAGGTCTTCGTTGGGTGTCCTGACCCTTTCCCCACATCAAACTTCACACCCTCCCAACTCCTCAGCCCTCTCAGTTCCAATCTGTGGGTTTCCCAACATTCCAGCTCTCTGCCAATCTGGGGTAGCTGTGTGTGTCAGGAGTGGGTGAGCCCTGTCTTCATATCACGAGAGGGCTGGTTTTGCCCACCTGATGGCCCTACTCAAGGTCCTTCCTTCTCCGAGCCTCAGTTTCCCCATATGTACAATGACACGGTTGAACCAGGTGCCCATGGCTCTTCCTAAAGTACCCTTCACTGAACTCTCCAGAGCCTGCTTGCTCAGTCCCCCAAGCCCAGCCTCTGAGAACCACGTGCCTAGTTGTAGGGTCCTGATCCCCAGGACCCACGTCTGTCCCACCAACCCCCGCTCCCTGTCATTCCCCGAGGCAGCCCCACCCGAAGGCACCCTCCTGCATCCGTTTTTGTCTCCTTTGGTCACCTCTCGTTTTCTCTCCCCCTCCTGATTGCTCCAGGTATCGCTCATTCTTTCATTCATTCATGCATTCCTTCAACAACTGTTTTTTTTCAGGATCAAGACCCGGGGACCCCAGACAGTCCTCTGGGAGCTGTGGGTCTAGGTTGTCACACAGCTTGCTGTCAGGGGTCAGCATTATGGGGACACACAGGGGGAGCATCTGCTCAGGGCTGCAGGGAAACTGGGAGCTTGTGGGAAGAGGTAACAGCTAAGCCGAGGCTTGTTGGCTGAGAGGAGATGGGGAGGAAGGGTATTTTAAGCCAAGGGAACAGCCTGGGCAAAGCCTCAGGGGACTGAGTGGGGAGTCTAGGGACCTGGGCTCCTATCAGTGTGGGTGGGAGGCGAGGGGCCGAGATGAGGCTGAAGGATGGGGCAGGCGGGTCATAGGTCCCCTAGCTCTGGCCACTGTTCCAGGTCCATCTGTGTGTGTCACAGCGGAGGGTCTGCCTTCCTTGTAACCTCTGTCTGGTTCTTAGCTGTCTCCTGCCTTAAGACTGACCTCTCTGTGTCTTTTCTCTGCCCCACTCTCTCTGGATCTCTGTCCCTTTCTCGATGTAGGTCTCTGCCTCTGTTTCTCTCTCTCTCTGGGTCTTTTCCGCTCCCCTCTCATTCTGGGTCTCTGTCACTCTCTCTGGGTCTCCATACCCCCCCCCCCCAAGTCTCTGTCCCCCTCTCTGGATCTCTAGTCCTGCCCCTTGGGGACTCTGTCCCCTCCCAGGCCTCGGTGCTCCCTCTGAGTCTATGCCCCTCTTCCTCCTACCCACCCCCTCTGTGCTCCCCTGTCTGGGGCTCTACCACCCCTCTCTCCTCTGGGTCTTTCTGACTTTAGAACTCTGTGGGTCTGTCTTTCTGACTGTATCTCTCAGAGTTTGCATCTCTGTCTCAGTCTTTTTCTCACCGTGTTCTTCTCTCTCTCTCTCCCTCTTTCTGTCCCTCTCCTGCTCTCTCCCCCCACCCATGCCTCTTCCAGTCTTCCCTGCAGAACAAATAGGATTTGACGGTGGCAGGCAGCTGTGGCCGAGGAGTTACCAGGTTTGGCCCGAAGTCAGATTGTTAAGTGGATCGGAAACCTGAGCCCTGGAGATGTGGGAGGAGAGCTGGAGTCTGGGGATGGGAGAGAAAGTCAGGGAGAGACGGGAGGCTGAGGCAGGGCATCGCTGACCCTCTTTCCCCAACTGCAGGAAAAGGCGGATCTTGGGGAGCTCAATTTCTCACTGTGCTACCTCCCCACGGCCGGGCGCCTCACCGTGACCATCATCAAAGCCTCTAACCTCAAAGCAATGGACCTCACCGGCTTCTCAGGTGGGTTCCGGGAAGGCGCTGGCATCTGAAGGGGGGGGGGCTGGGACTCCTGGGTCTGAGGGAGGAGGGGGCTGGGGGCCTGGATCCTGGGTCTGAGGGAGGAGGGGCCGGGGGTCTGGATCCTGGGTCTGAGGGAGGAGGGGGTTGGGGGCGGGAACTCCTGGGTCTGAGGGAGGAGGGGTTGGGGGCCTGGACCCCTGGGTCTGAGGGAGGAGGGGTTGGGGGCCTGGACTCCTGGGTCTGAGGGAGGAGGGGTTGGGGGCCTGGACCCCTGGGTCTGAGGGAGGAGGGGCTGGGGGGAAAAAGGCTGCATATCCAGACCCTTGGGTCTGGGAGAAGAGGGGTCTGGGGTCCGCAGTGGGGTCTGAGGAAGTCGAGGTTCAGTGCTCTCCACAACCGCCCCCAGACCCCTACGTGAAGGCCTCTCTGATCAGCGAGGGGCGGCGTCTGAAGAAGCGGAAAACCTCGATCAAGAAGAACACGCTGAACCCCACGTACAACGAGGCGCTGGTGTTCGACGTGGCCCCCGAGAGCGTGGAGAACGTGGGGCTCAGCATCGCGGTGGTGGATTATGATTGGTGAGGGCTGGGGGGGGGGTGAGGGGCGGGGCGAGAGCAGGGGGCGGGGCCGGGCCCGCCTCCCTCCCTCTCAGGTGCTCACCGACTCCCCACCCCTGACCCCCAGCATCGGACACAACGAGGTGATCGGCGTGTGCCGCGTGGGTCCCGACGCCGCCGACCCCCATGGCCGCGAGCACTGGGCCGAGATGCTGGCCAACCCGCGCAAGCCCGTGGAGCGCTGGCACCAGCTGGTGGAGGTGCGTGGGCGCCACCCGAGGCCCCTCCCCCCGCCGGTCGCCCCCTCACTCACGCAGCGCGTCACGCCTCTGTGGGCTGCGGAGTCAGCCTAGGTTCCAATCCCCGCTCTACCATCTCCAGCTGTGTGATTTAGAGCAAGTTACTTGAACTCTCTGTGCCTCAATTTCCTCTGTTGGGAAATGGGACCATTAATAGCACCTATTGTTAGGATAGATGCGAAGATTCAGTGAGTTAATGCAGGACTAAGTGTCTGCCTCTTAGTAAGGGCTCAGTAAATAGCTACTGTTATAATTATTACCCATGGTGCTAAGTCCCAAACGAAAGGAAAACACTAGGTGATAAAATAGAGTGGGGGTTTTCTTTATTTGTTATTTAAAGCAGGCTGTGAAAATTGGTGGATTGTGGTTTACTGGGTAGGGATCAACAATTTTTCTTTTGAAATGAATAAGAAAATAAAGTTGAAATAGAACAGAACAGACATTTTCACAGGGCAGCAAACCAAGGATCATAGTATTAATTTATTTTTCTCTCTGTCAGATTCCAAACGTTTTGGAATCTGGGAGGTAGAGGGAATCTGGATGGGGGATGGAGGATGCCCTTTAGATTAGGGGGTCATGGAGGGCTTCTTGGAGGAGGTGACATTTGAGCAGAGGCCTGGAGGTTGAAAAGGAATGGGCTCAGGTGAAGAAGATTGTAGGGAGAGGGCAAGGCTGCCCGTTCTTCGGAATCATCGAGGAGGCTGGTGTCAGCGGTGAGCCTGGAGCAGACGAAGAAGGGGTGCGAGCAGATCCCAAGAGGCCTTGTGGGTCATGCAAGAACCAGCCTGACAATTTTTAAATTAAAAATTTAAGATCACTTAAGATCATTACTTGGTCAAGAGAAATTTTCAAACGTGGTTCTCTCATTTGAAACCAAGAAAAGCAAAGAAGTAGATTTTGAAACTATTGGTGAATTTGCTGTCACTAAAGCCAAGAAAGTAAAATTATACTAAATTCTTTGTAGGGTATAAATTAAACATTTAAACTTAAGACAATGTGAATTTCAGTACACTTACTCTTCTTTTTTTTTCAACATTTTCTCAATTATTTTAATATGCCAGGAAAAAAAATTTTTAAATACAGAAAAATCAGGTGCATATTTCTCCTTTTGTCTCCAGTTCTTGAGCCCAGGAACTGACCCTTATTTACAATTTAAATAAATTTTAATTTTAAATAAATAAAATAAATTTTAAATAAAACAAGTTTCATTTAAAATTTATTTTAAATGGCACAGGACTGGCTTTTATTTAAAATTTATATTTTGCTCATCATGGATTTTTTTTGCATTAATTTTGATTTTTTTAAAAAATTGCATTACAATAGCATTTATCATGATTGCTGAGTTTGGATGCACCTTAAATTTTACACTAGGAGTCAGTTCCTCACTTGGAATTGACTAGTCTGGCCCTGCTTTGGACTTTTTTCCTGGGTTGAGGGGGCGGGGGGATTTAAAGGGCTGAGCACAGAACTCAGATGTGAGTTTTGAAAAGACTGTGATTCTACTTAGATAAACAGATGGCAGCTTCTCCGTCCTTCCGTCACCCACTCTTCTAATTCACTCACTCATTTATTCACAAACTTCTCTGGAAGCTCCTGTGTGCCCTGCTCGTGCTCCTCAGCAGAGAGGAGCTGAACCCCGGCAGAGTCTGGCCGTGACCTTGACTTTCAGCCAGTAGTGTTATGTGGCCCCACAGCATCTTTCTACTCCCAGAGCTGACCCTGCCCCTTCTCTGCTCAGCCCTCCCATGGCTCCACGGCAACCCCAGGACTAGGTCTCAGCTCCTCCGAGGCCCTGCAGGGTCTTCCCCATCACCCCAGTATCCTCATCTCTCCTCACATTTCCCCTGACTGCTTCCTTGTGTCTCAGTTTCTGCATCTGTAGAATGGGACTGTTGTACCGCTTGTCCCATCACTTCAGAGCCAGGCAAAAAAGAGAACTGTAAGTGATGAAAACAGGGAATTCCCTGGCAGTCCAGTGGTTAGGACTTGCGCTTTCACTACCGAGGGCGAGGGTTCAAGCCATGGTTGGGGAAGTAAGATCCCACAAGCTGCGCATCGCAACCAAAAAAAAAAAGATGAAAACAGGTTTGATGTCTTATTAGATTGATTATTAGCAACTGTTTTGTCTCTGTCCCCCACTCCTGAGCCTTCTGGATTTCCCCTTTCAGGAAAAGACTTTGACCAGCTTCACAAAAGGCAGCAAAGGATTGTCAGAGAAAGAGAACTCAGAGTGAGGGGTAAGGAAACCAGACCGGGGGTGGGAGGGGCTGGACTCCTGGGTCTGAGGATGGAGAGATGTAGGACTGGGATTCCCGGGTCCCTGGGGTGGTGATGGAACTACAGCAGGTCATGGGCCAGCTCTCTGCCATCACTGATGTTTCCTCCCTGCCCGGTCCTGCAGGTCTGGCCTAAGCTCAGGATCGGACCAGGCCCCCTCAGGACCCCATCCCTTCCTGCCCGGACTGTGAATTCATCTCCTCGAAGCCATAACGTCCGAGCCACGTGGTGCGGGGCAGCCCTGGGCCTGCCCATCCTTCTACCCCTGGAGGCGTGGGGATGGAAGGCAGGCGGGCCCAGCTCCCTGTTTCAGGGTGGGGGGCATTCAGTCTCCACTGTGTCTGTCCTCCCTTCCCCGGGGCTCCCCATCCAGGCGAGGGGCCGTGCATGTCTGGGGGACCCCTCCCCCTCCCCAAACCTCTGTCGGTCTCTGTGTCTCTTTGCTGTTTGTACAAGACTTGTTGTCCTAACCCTTGTTCTCACCGTGAATGTCAACAGACCAATCCTCCGTGTTCCCCTAGACACACGCACACCTGTGTCTACCCTATCTGTTCACCACATCCCCCGTCTGGCCAATCCCCCCACTGCTGCTGCTATCAATGCCAGAATAAACACATACCGTGGGTCTCACTCCATCTAGGGCTCCTGTCCTTTCTGGGACCGGGAAGCTGGGTTGGAACATCCTGGCTCTGCATTCAGACACATGTTTCATTCACTGCCTGGGTGACCTTTGGCAACTTAATTGATTTATCTGAGCCTTTCTAAATTTCACATTGGCCAAGACCACTGTGATTATAGGACACAAAATGCAACCCAGGGGCTTCCCTGGTGGCACAGTGGTTAAGAATCCGCCTGCCAACGCAGGGGACACGGGTTAGAGCCCTGATCCGGGAAGATCCCACATACTGCAGAGCAACTAAGCCGGTGCGCCACAACTACTGAGCCCGCGCGCCTAGAGCCTGTACTCTGCAACAAGAGAAGCCACTGCAATGAGAAGCCCGCGCACCGCAACACAGAGTAGCCCCCACTTGCCACAACTAGAGAAAGCCCACGCACAGCAACGAAGACCCAACGCAGCCAAAAATTAATTAATTAATTAATTAATATTTTAAAAGGCAACCCAAACTACTGTAAGCCACAAGCAGAATGGAAAGACATCCAGGCAAGTCTGAGAGTACAGAAGGACTTCAGGCATGGTTGGATCCAGGTGTTCGAGTGATTCTGCTTTGTCCTTTATTGACTTCATTCTCAGGCAGGTCTTTGTGGTGGTAATAAATGGCCATTTGGAACTGCAGGCTTATAAAGCTGCGTCTGCCATCATGCCTTCAGCTGCAGAAAACAGAAAGAGCTGAAATGGTAGAGATTTCTTTTGCTCATCTAACAAACATTTTAAAGGTACAAAGTCACAGGGTTAGTTCAGCTGCTCAGTGTCAGGCATGCGTTGGCGTCTGTGAGAATTGTTTTGCCTTCCCCTCATGGGTACAAACTGTCTGCAACGGTACCACATGTTGTGTTCTCAGACGGTGACATCTAAAGCAGAAAATGTGGACAGGGGCCTCCCCTTATGTGTTCGCCTTTTTTCCTCCCCAGAAGAGTTCTCCTTCTCATTTGCCAGAGTGGGTTCTATGGCCAGCCTGGGTTGCAAAGCAGTCTGGAAAGTGAGCATCTGTCATTTCTAGTCTATATTGTGGGATATAGCCCTTGCCAGCAAGGAAGCCCAGAAAGGGGAATGATTGTTGGGTAGGAAATTAACAGGACCTGCTGCAGTTGCAAAAAACTTGGAAACAAAATTAGGATAGTCTCTCTCTCTTTCTTTCTTTCTCTCTCCCTGCTTCCATATCATTCAGGAAAAGGATTCTGATTGGTCCTGCTTGGCCTTGGATCATCACCTCAAGCTAAGCATGTGTCCAGTTGGCAAGCTTGCTCTTGAGCCTTCCCCCTGCCATGGCTGATTCTTCCTCCGCTGCCCATCTCACCTGGATTGGCTCAGACCCCCTCAGGAACTCATCCCTTCTTGCCTAGCTGTGAATTCATCTCCTGAAGTCATAACGGTTTGTTAGTAGAGCACATGGGGGGGGTCCCTTGATTGACAGCCCCAACAAAATCACATGGCAGCGCATGCCGCAACTACTGAGCCCACACACGCTGGAGCCCACGCGCCACAACTAGAAAGAAGCCCGCGCGCCGCAAGGAAGACCCTGTGCACCACAGCGAAAGATCCCTCATGCCGCAACTAAGACCCAACGCAGCCAAATAAATAAATAATTTTTTAAAAAGAATCACATGGCAGTAGTCAGGGAACCGTCCTTCAAAGTAGTGAATGTCCACTACATGACTAGTTGACATTAGTTCACACCCACTTGCCCATACACACCATTTCAAAAAATTCTACCATGAAAAAATAGTACAGCCACTGTATTCATTTGCTAGGGCTGCCATAACAAATTACCGCAAAGTGGCTGGCTGAAAACGACAGAAATATATTCTCTAATAGTTCTAGAGACCAGAAGTCTGAAGTCAAGGTGTCAGCAGGGTTGGTTCCTGCTGAGACTCTAGGAGAGAATTCGTACCATGCCTCTCACCTAGCTCCTGGTAGCTGCCTGAAATCCTTGGCGTTCCTTGGCCACTCCAGATGCGTCACTCCAATCTCTGCTTCTGTCTTCACATCGCCTTGTCCCCTGTGTCTCTGTATCTCAAATCTCCCTCTCCCTTTCCCTCTATTTTAAAGCACATAGAACACTGATTTTTTTTTTTTTTGCACTCTAATAGGAGTACATGTACTCTCTTTTCTTGAGGAATGAGCACTTTTCAAAACTCTAATAAATGTCAAGGTTAGAAAGGTACAATACTATTTGTAAAGTTCAGCTTAAAGGCAAACAAGGCAGCCTATTAGCATCCACAAGAATTGCAAGTTGATTTTAACCTAATAAATATCTTGAAAATACCCTTAGGAAGACAGTCTATCATGCCAAACTTATCCTTTAAATTAATGTCATACTCTACTGGGCATGCTGCTCGTTTATTCTTTTTGCCAACTTTGATGATGCCACTACGTTCAGCAAGTTTATCTGGTACACAAGTGAGCTTTGTTTTTTGTTGTCGTTTTTGTTTTTTGTTTTTTCTGGCCACACCACGCGGCTTGCAAGATCTTAGTTCTGCCACCAGGGATCGAACCTGTGCCCCCTGCAGTGGAAATGCGGAGTCCTAACCACTGGACCGCCAGGGAAGTCCCTACAAGTGAGCTTTGAATTTGAGCCTAGACGCAAATTCTCCTCCCCATGTATTAGCTCTGTGACTTTGGGCAAAGTATATAACCTCTCTATGCCTCAATTTCTTTAACTGTAGGGTAGAGAAATGATAATACCTACTTCACAAGAATGTTATGCAGATTAAATGAAATAATACACGTGAGACACTTAGCGTGGTATTTCGTATATAGTAACTGACTCAAATGTTAGCTAATAATATGGATAATAATGGTGACTATACTAATAATTATTATATATTATTAGAATACATTTGTGCATTAGGAATCTTCATAATCACTTTAACATTGACTGACCTAAAATATAAGTATCAGCTGTTCCAGAAGAGAGAAAGATGTTTCAGGGTAAGGAAATGTAAGCAAGACAATTTTTTTAAATCACTAATTTGCTTTGAATAGGCATAAGTTGGTTACAATCAACCCTACATGGGGTTTGCGGGGGGTTTTGTTTTTTGTTTTTCTGCCTTTCTCTTATAAAGATACCTGTCATTGGATTTAGGGACCACTCTAAATCCAGGATGATCTCATCTGGAAATCCTTAACTCAATTACATCTGCAAAGACCCCTTTTCCAAATAAGATCCCATTTGCAGGTTCTGGGGAGTTACGACAATGACATATCTTTTGAGAGTCACCATTAAACCTCCTGTCATCACCTTGAAAAACAGTTTATCAGTTTTTCATAAGTTAAACATAAACTTACCATGTGACTCAGCAATCACACTCTGAAGTAATATTTACCCATGAGAAATAAAAACATATGTCCACACAAATATTCACAGCAACCTTATTCACAATAACCCCAATCTGGAAAACTGAAAACAATGGAAATGTTCATCAACAGGAATGGGTAAACAAATTGTATGTCCATAGGATGGACTACTACTCAGCAATCAAAAGAACTACCGACTGATATGTGTGACATCACAGATACATCTCAGAAACAGTGTGTCTTGTGAAAGAAGCCAGACAGAAAAGAGTACAAACTGTATGATTCCATTTCTATGAAATTGTAAGAAGGGAATACTAATCTCTAGGACAGAAGTCAGATTAGGGTTGCCTGGAGCCAAGGAGTGGGGATGGGGGATTGATTATACACAGGTAAGGAGGAACCTTTTGGGATGATGGAACCATTCTGTATCTTGATTGTGGAGGTGGCCATACACTGTATATACTTGTCAAAACTCATAGAAGAGTACACTTAAAATTGGTGCATTGTTTTAAATTATGCAAAATACACATAACAGGGGCTTCCCTGGTGGCACAGTGGCTAAGAATCCGCCTGCCAAGGCAGGGGACACAGGTTCAAGCCCTGGTCCGGGAAGATCCCACATGCCGCGGAGCAACCAAGCCCGTGCACCACAACTACTGAGCCTGCGCTCTAGAGCCTGCGAGCCACAACTGCTGAGCCCCCGAGCCACAACTACTGAAGCCTGCGGGCCTAGAGCCCGTGCTCCACAACAAGAGAAGCCACCGCAGTGAGAAGCCCACACCCCAGAACAAAGGGCAGCTCCCGCTCGAAGGAACTAGAGAAAGCCTGTGTGCAGCAACGAAGACCCAACACAGCCAAAAAAAAATACACATAACATAAAATTTACTATCTTAACCCTTTTGAAAGTTCAGTGCAGTAGTGTTAAGTACATTCACATTGTTGTGCAACCAATCTCCAGAACTCTTTTCATCTTGCAGAAACGGAAACTTTCAGTAAAAGTTTTACTTTTACTGATCACTCAGTAAACAACTCCTCACCCCCCACCCACCTCAGCCCCTGGCAACCGCCATTCTAGGTACCGCACGTAAGTGGAATCATACAGTGTTTTCCTACAATTGTAACAAATGTACCACAGTAATGCAGGATGTTAATAATAAAGGGAATTAGGAGAGGGCATATTAGGGTGTAGAGAATTAGGGTACAGAGTTCCCCTTAGGGTATATGGGAACTTTCTGTACTTTTCGCTCAATTTTTTTCTGTAAACCTAAAACTGCTTTTTTAAAAAGCTTGTTAATTTCTTTTTAAACGATAACAGATGCCAATCAGGCAAAAACCACAGGTGTCTGTTATATGGGTCCATAGTTGCAGTAGGTGTCCACTCTAACGATAGTATGCACGTCTGGGGATGATTATGGAGATTGGATAGGATAATAAAGGCGAATGCCCTTTGCGTATTGAAGTATTTGAGACCAAGGTCATTCCTTATTCCTGGGCACACAGTTTCTTTCTTCCTGCGTCCTCTAGACCTCTCTTAGGACGGCTAGGGCAGAAAAGATGTAGCCAATCAAGAGTGGCTTGCCAGTGACGTCACCAGTCACCAAGGCCTCCAAGGGCTCAGCACACCGTGGCGCCCTCTGGCGGGGAAAAGGGAGGCTGTATCTGAGAGAGAACCAATCTGGTCAGCTGACTTTGGCCGAGTTCCAGCGCCCGGTGCAACACCCCTCACGCCCCCTGGCAACTCAAGTCACTTTCCATCTCCAGAAACCCTACCAGGAGAGAGAAATGCTGAGAGGAAGGAAAGATCAAGAGTCCCTGGCATCCAATCAGATACAGGAATTAACTCAACAGACATCCAATCAGATTAGCGATCCAACCAAATAGCGCAGGTATCCCTTTAGACAGAGGAGAGTTGCCATGACAACACGAGTCTCTATAGAGTTTGCAGAGTCCCTAAGCTCAAACGTTTGAGCGCCATCTGGCGCTCGGCAACTCTTGGCCACTTACTCCAGCAAGCGCCCGCTAGTTGAAGGCAGCCAATAAGGCGGGGCAAAGCCTCTGTGACGTCACTAGTTGCGGAGTCGGTGCCTGGAGAGCATGAGCTCGAAGGCGAGTTCGTGTGAGCTCCTGCGAGCCCGCTGGCGGGTCGCGCACACTTTCTCCAGTACAGCGGTTGGTGCGCATGCGCTCGTGTTTCTTTTTCCTTTTTCCTTTTTTTTTTTTTTAAGCGTAAGGAAGCAATAAAAGGCGGGAAAGGGCATGAGGCGAGGCGTGAGGCGAGAGGCACAAGGCGGACGGCTAGGCTGATTGACTGACAGATGGACCGAGGGGGGGCCCCCCTTGGTCCCAGAAAAGGCCTGAGAGACGGTGTGGCCCCATAAAATCTTGCTGAGGGACAGAGCCCCAGAGATGCCAGAGACTGACTAGAAGAAAGAACTCCAAAGGGACAGAGACCTCCCCCCATATGCACACCTACAGGAACAGAACACGATTCAGACACGATAGAAAATCGCAGTGATGGAGAAGCGGGGAAGCGACAGAGGAACATAAATGACGCGACCAGGGGAAGGGCCCAGAGGCGAGAGAGTGACGGTGATTGGGAACGATAACGGGCGGTTGTTATAGAGATGGAGGGGACAGAAGTAAGTCCATGGTCACAGAGGGCCTGAAGGCATGGGGGACCGAGGCGAGGGGAGTGAGGACAGCGGCAGAGAGAGAGAGAAGTGGGATCGGCCATGATGAAGAAGATCATCGGAGGCAAAGGAAGAGTAGCAGAGAGAGAAAAGAGAGTGAGTCAGGGTGAGGTAGAAGTTGCAGAAGTGATGGACACGGAGAAGAGGTCAACAGAGACTGAGGGGACTGAGACACTAAGACCCCAAGAGTCCTGGACAGAAAGCAAGGGGTCTAAGAAAGAAGGGAGAGAGACCAAGGGGACCGTAATACAAAAAGAGAGAACAGTGTCATGGGGAGGAAGAGGACGGTGACAGAAGGGACAAAGACCAAAGGGACAGTGGCAGATATAGAGAAGGTGACGATCACAAAGAGAGAGAAGACAGACTCAGGGGTGATCAAGATATAGAGGATAGTGACAGAGAAAGAGAAGACAGAGATAAGAGATGGAAATAATGTGTGGGAAAGTGACAAAAATAGAGGGAAAGGTGTGAGAGTTGAAGGCAAGAAGGACAGCGGCAAAGAGAACAACTTCAGGCAGAGGCGGCGGAGATAAAGGAAGGTAACGATGTTAGAGAAAACAATATATATTAGATAAGGAGTGGACCAATCTACAGAGGGGTCAGAGAGAATGGAAAGTGGCAGAGAGAGAGATGAACAGAAGTAGAGGGTGCAGAGACAGAGATGTAGGAGGGTCAAAGGCAGAGAGGGGACCATGACAGAAATAGAGGACCAGAGAACACAGAAGCAGAGTGGGGGACCGAGATGGAGGATTCAGAGTGGGAGGAGACCCAGACACAGACAGATTGAGAGGGAACGGAAACAGAATGCACAGACTCTGAGTAGAGAGCAAAGTGGTAACAGCACCGGAGTGGAGTAACAGAGCACATTCAGTGACACAGTGACAAGTGAAGAAATCGAGACAGAGAGGATGGTGACAGAAGGGAGTGATGAAGATGATGAAGACAGATTGTAGAAACATAACAGGCATAGAGACCAGGAAGGGGAGTGGGGCAGAGATAGAGGGATTGATGACCAACATAGAGGCTGGCTTGGCAGACATCCTGGAGATAAAGCTAGGGAGCAGGGTTGTGGGCAGTCAGAAATGTTGGAATTGTATCTTACAGAGGAGGATAGATACAGAAGGAGAACATGACCAAGGCACAACAAAAAAAGATAGGGACGCAAAGACAGAGACCAAGTCATAGAGATGAACAGCGAGACGAGCAAAGAAAAGACATGAGAGGGTCAGAGTCACCTGAGGCTCAGTGAAAGGTAAGGTCGACAGACGAAACAAAGATGGGTGGGGAAGTGAACAAAGTTCTCGAGAGAGTAAAAGGCACAGACCCACCCATGGATACCAACTGAGACCCACTACCCAGGCTAATACCTGATCCTGGGAAGTCCTGCAAACCAGGGAAGCTCAAGCTTTCTTCTTTATGCCACTTTGGTAAGTTGTGACCTTGATTTGGGATTGTGTTTTGAAAGGTCTCCACACAGATTCTAGATTTGTGACCGTGTTTCTAAATCCCCCAGTCATCTCGCTTTGGCCCACTTTAGCCACAGCACAAAAGAGGCTGCACAATTGCTTTTTTTCATTCATTCATTCATTCATTCAACAAATATTGAGTACTCACTATGTGCCAGACACTATTCTGGGTGCTGAGGAAACAGCACTGGACAAAACGAAGTACATGCACCCATAGAGATTTCAATGCAGTCGGTGGGCAAATAAATACATAACGTCAAGTAGTGTTAAGTGCTAAGAAGAAAAATTAAGCAAAGCTAAGAGGACAACGTAATTGAAGTTGTTAATAATAGCAGGCTAGGTTATTCAGATCAATCCTCCCACTGGAACATTAAAATTGCTGGATGGAAAAAAAATTTTTTAAGTCTTAAAAGCATTGTAGGTCTCACAAGATTCATCAGGCCATAACTGAAGAGAAATCAAGAACCCAGAGAAATAATCAGAGTACTTCTGCCCTGAGGGAATTTGAACTTTTACTTAGATGAAGGGAATAAAAACAGCTCAGGTCCCACCCAAGGTAGGGAATCCACATTAAACTGGGAAAGCAATGGCTACACCTTCAGGGTAAAGGAAGCGGGAAGTACATGGACCCTCAGTTGTGAATTTGCAGTCCATTACCTGGATGGTTCAAAAGATCTCAGGCTGTGAATTTAGTTTGGTTTCAGACTGGGAGTGTTTCTAGGCTCTTGACAATAGCACACACAAAAAGTTTTCTCCGGTGAAAAGAACCTTCATTAAAGGCCCAAATCATTCCTGTAAACATATTTTCAAGGAAAGGGAGTAGCACACAGTCAGATATAACCAGGTGGACAAAGTGCCAGGAGAAAGAACCAGCAGAAATAAGAGACACTAGAAATAAACCCATCAAAATACTTGTGTTATTGGAATTATCGGACAAACATAAAAACAATATGCTTTGTTTAGATAAAATAAAAGATTGCCATTTCTTTCATAAACCAAGAAACCAGAAACTTTATCTAGATGTTTTAAAAATAACAAAACTAGTAGAAACTTCAAACTAAGGGAATAGATTTAAAATTAAAATCAACAGTTGAATAGAGAAATAGTGAATTGGAACATAGGTCAAAGAAATCATTCACAATGAACCTTGAAGAGACAGGGTAGAAAACATACAAAAGAAGTCAAGAGACATGGGGAATAGAGTGAGAGGGTCTTATCTATATTTATTCTGAGTCCCCAAAAGAGAGGAGAATGAGAATGTGGCAAAAGGAATATTTAGGGAAATAATGGTGGATTTTTCAAGTTTTCCAAAATTAAAAATGAGAAACTGTAACCCAAAGATTCAAGAAGCCCAATAAATCACAAGCAAAATAAAAATAAAGAAATCCACACCTAGAAACATTATTGTATATTTGAAGAATACCAAAAGGCAAAGAGATCTCAGTAGCAGCTAGAGAAAACAGACGTCCTTCAAAAGATCAATAGTTAGATAACAACTGACTTCATAACAATAACAATGGAAGCCAGAATAAGATCAATGTGCTGGTAGAAAATAACGGCCAATTTTATACCCAGTGAAAAATAAATCTCAAGAATGAGATCAGGGAATTCCCTGGTGGTCCAGTGGTTAGGACTCCACGCTTCTCCTGCAGGCGGCCCGGGTTCAATCCCAGGTCAGGGAACTAAGATCCTGTAAGTTGGGCCGCTAGGCCAAAAAAAAAAAAAAAATCATATATTTAAACAACTTTATACTAATACATTTGAAAATATAGATGAAATGGACAAATCCCTAGAAAACTATAACCTGCCAAAAGTGACATGAGAAGAAATATAGCATTTGATTAATCTTAATACCATTTAAACAAATCAAAACAGTAACTTTAAAAAGATAAACCACAAAGAAAATTCTGAGTCCAGACATTGTCACTGGCAAGTTCTGCTCAACATTTAAAGAAGAAATGATTCCAGTATCATGCAAACTCTTCCAGAGACTAGGAGAGTAATCGCTCTCCAGATCATCTTATGAGGCAAGCCGAACTTTGATACCAAAACCTAACAAGGAGAGTATGAGAAAAGAAAATTATAGGCCAATATTCAGTTTTAAAATGCTAAATAATAGAATGAATGTATGGGAATCCATGTTCTGGATTTTCCCATAATGGCTCCTTTGCAGCATTAAATATTTGCCAAAATAATTTTGGAGAGCCCATACTTTGCTGGCCCTTGAACATGGACTTGGTCTGCCTCTTGAGTTATCCAGTATTGGTTCCAGGCAGAAGGGAGAGCTGGGAAAAGGAGCATGTTTGACATGTTTGAGGGACAGAAAGAAAATCAGAACAGCCAGAGGGAGCATAGTGAATGAGAGGGAGGGGGGCTCAAAATAGAGGCAGAGAGGCAGGGGCCAAATCATATAGGGCCTGGTGGCCATAGTGAGATGTTTCCTTTTTATTCTAAGAGGAAAGGAAAGCCATGAGCTGACTAGGCCAGAATTCAAAACCTTCTATATACATTTGTTGTGTATCTTGGGCAATTCACTGTACCTCTCTGATTCTTTAGTTGTCCCAAGAGTGGGAAGAGAGAAGAAAGAGAGAAATAATCCAGGAAGGAGATTCAAGAGACGTTGCATTTTCTCCCACCCTCCCTCTGGTGGATCTCAAAAGAGGGGCTGAGAGATTTCCTTCAAAGAAGAGTGAAGTTATCCCAAAGAGCTTTTTGTACCTTCTACAGAGAGCTCCCACCTTTAATTCCTTGAACCAGTCATTTGTCTGTGACCCAAAGCTCCTCTACAGGAATGGAGGGAGGGATCCAAGACCCCCTGAAGACATTCTCTCTTCTCTCCTTCCCTTTGGTGCCTCCCTGATGATCTGTTTGGAACTGAGCAGGACTTCATAACCTGGGGCCAGACTTCAGGGGGTCACAAGTTTCCCTGAAATTGTATATGAAGGTTTGTCTGCGTGTGTTTGTCTCCAGGCAAAGTGTTTTTAGCTCATCAGATTCTCAAAAGACTATTTCACTTGCAAAGAACAAAACTCCAATTCAGACTGGCTGAAAAAAAAAAAAAAAAAAAAAGGAAGAGGAATTGTTATTGCCTCATATAAATGAAAAGTCGTGGCAACCCCAAAACTTCAAGCACAGATCCAGACACTCGCATGATGTCATCTGGATGCCTCTGATAAGCCCTGTTTTCCTCTGATTGGCTTCATCTTCACACGGGCTCTCCCTTCCTCATGGAAATGACCTTGTGATTATATTAGACCACCTGGATAATCCTGGCTACTCTCCCTATCTTAAAGTCAGCAGATTAGCAAACTTAATTCCTTCAGCTGCCTTCAGCCCCCTTTACCATCTAACCTGACGTACTGACAGTTTCTGGGGATTAGGGCATCTTTGGGGAGCCATCATTCTACCTACTGCAGGAGGGATAAATGCTGAGGAGGGACCACAAAGCAGTCACTACTGTCTGACTTCTGGGTTAGAAGCAAGGTTAGGGTAAGGAGGGGCTGGGAAATGGAAGGAAAGGGAGTTAACATTTAACTGAACACACACTACCTGTCAGATGCTGTTCTTGGAACTTTATATACATTATTATTTACTTCTTATGACAACCCTATTAAGTTCTTAACCCTATTAAGAAACGAATATCCTCATTTTACAAATGAGAAAACAGAAGTTCAGAGTGATTGGGTGACTTGTGTCACACAGTTAGCTGCTGGTGGCAGAAGTGGGATTAGAAGTCAGGCCTGTCTGCCTCTAAAAGACATTTAAAATAGAACCTTAGGTTTGTATTCATAGTGTGCGTGTATATATGTTCATATATATTTCTTCCCTTTTAGAAAATTATTTTTCAAATGTACGAGTAATGTATGGATAGAGTGTCCTTGCTTTTTAAAAACAGTATAACAGATCAAGCTAAAGTCTCCTTTGATCGCCTCTCTGCAATCTCGGTTTCTTTCCTGGAAGTAATCCTTGTTATCCGTTTATAGTGGGTCCTTCTAGATCTTTGTCTATACGTGGGTGCATATATCTAGTAATATAGTGTGTGCATAGTATTGTATAGTAAATGAGTAGTATTGTTTTTAGCAAGCATGTGAGTGTATTTTAACATAAATGGGATCATGCTGTACATATTGTTCTGCAACTTGCTTTTTTAATGCAACAATATGTCTTGGAAATCTATCCAGATTTATTTAAATAGCTCTGTACCATTTCTTTTAAGAGCTGCAGTGGTGTTCCAAAAAAACTCGTGTTTCTTTATCCGTTCTCCTGTTGCTGGACATTTGGGTTATTTTTGGTTTCTTTGATCTTACAATGTTGCTGTGAACATCTTTATATAGGTTTCCTCAGGTACATGTATGTTGCCTTAGGGTCAGTACGAAGAGGCAGAATCATCAGGTCACATGGGTATATTCATTTTCATTTTAATCAACACTTCCTGTAACTTTCAACTATCGCTATATAATGAGTACCAAAACTCAGCAACTCCAAATAATAATCCTGTGCTGGGGGACTTCCCTGGTGGTCCAGTGGGTAAGTCTCCATGCTCCCAATGCAGGGGGCCCGGGTTTGATCCCTGGTTAGGGAACTAGATCCCACGTGCATGCCGCAACTAAGAAGCCCACATGCCGCAACTAAAAGATCCCACAACTAAGACCCGGCAGAGCCAAAATAAATAAATAAATATTAAAAAAAAAATAACAGTAATCCTATGTCGGATGATCTAGCTTGTCTTATCTAGGGCTGCTCTGCAGTGGACTGCAGGTCCAGCAGGCTCAGGTCTGCTCTGGGTGTCTCATTCTGGGGTCCAGGCAAAGGAGGGTCAGCTACGACAGCAAGTGTCTCGTGGCCAGAGCAGAGACACAGAGGACTAACGGCAACACGCTAGGCCAGTTAAGTCCTAGACTCAGAACTGACACACCACTGTTTCCACCCACATGCCATTGGCCAAAGCAATCACGTGACCACACACAGCCTTAAAGGGCAAGGATGAGGCCACGGCAAGGGTGTGGCGGTAGTGTGGGCACACCAGTTTTCACTTCTGCAAGCCATGGGACAGAGGGCTTTCCCACATCCTCATCAACACTTATACACCAGTCAGCTTAGTTTTTGCCAGTCCTGTGGGAGAAATGTATGTTGATTTTTTTTTTTTTTCCCAAAATGGCTTTATGGCTATTACCAGCCAAGAGGCAGCACAATGCAGAGGAAGAAGCACCAGGTGGAAATTAGAAGGGCCTGCCACTAATTAACCCTCTTGCCATTCCCTGTGATTTTAAAGTTGCTTCCTTTGTACAGAGCTCAGCTTCCCCACCTGTCAATGGAACACAGGACTTGGAGCCATATAGCCCAAGGTCTGAATCCCAGCAGCTCTTTGTGCTTGTTTTATGTGACTTTGAACAAATCACTTAATCGCCCCCAGCTGCCATTAGCTCAACTGTAGAGTGGGATCGATAAACTCTGCCTTCTCTACTTCCTGTAACAAGAGTCCTCTAAAATCAAATATATACAATCGGCATGGAAATATGAACGGCCGCTGATTCAGCTCTTTCATTTTATTTATTTATTTTTTGGCTGCGCCATGCGGCATGCAGGAATCCTAGTTACCCCACCAGGGATCAAACCCGTGCCCCCTGCAGTGGAAGCGCGGAGTCTTAAGCACTGGATGGCCAGGGAAGTCCCAACCCTTTCATTTTAGAGTTAGATAAACTGACAACCCATAGAGGGGACATGAGAGTGTGCTGAGCTGTATGAGAAGAGATAGCAGGCAGTTCCTCCCAATATCGGTCAGTTCTGTCACACTTGCAAGTAACAGAACCCCAGTGAAAACCAGTTTAAGCAAAAAACAAAAAAAAACACAAAAAAACAAAAACCTGGGGCCGGGGGGAGAGCGTGCATACTTCTTAGTTCATGTAACTAAAATGTTCAGGGCTAGGGCCAGCATCAGGAACGGCTGGATCAGGCACTCGGACATCACTGCCAAGAGCATGTCTCCCCATTTCTCCCATCTGCTTTCCTCTGTGTTGCCTTCATGGTCAGGCAGCTTCTTTTCCACTAGGGCAGGGTCACCAGGAGTCGTATGGAAAAATTACAAAGCAACAACAACAAAAAGAGGCCCCTGGGATGGACAAATTACAAAAAGCCACCAACTCTGGGTAGATACATTTCAAAAAAGTCATCCCTTCCATCCGGCTGGTACAGTCCTGCATCCAGGACATAGGCTTGGCAAGAGGAGCACAGGCTGAATGTGTGCAGAGCACAGATTGCCGGAGTGTGTGCAGCGGCCCTGAGGGTAGCAGGATGGTCACTGGCAGTTCCAGGTTTCATTTCTACAGCTAAGCAACCCCAGGATCAAGGCAGCTAACCCCAGAAAAGGTCCTGAGGTTGGGAGACACCAGGCCTAGGTCGTGTACCTTCTCCTAATAACTAGGGTGGGTTAGCGCCACTGAAATCCCATAGAATGAACGTAGGACAGGGAGAGTTCCCAGTGGAAATTATGGTGCTATTACCAGAAAGAGGAGGAACTACCTGCCACGCTGACAAGACAGCAGAGACCCACGACACTCCCTCAAGGAGATTGCAGTCTAGCCAGGGGAATAATAAACAAGTAGATTAACTAGAGACTTGGAAGTTGGATTTGTAAGAGCACAGATGGTATCTATTCCGACTCCTCTATTTGAAAGATATAGGACTTCCCTGGAGGCCCAGTGGTTAGGACTCCATGCTCTCACTGCTAAGGGCACAGGTTCAATCCCTGGTTGGGGAACTAAGATCCCACAAGCCTCATGGTGCGGCCAATAAAAGAAAGAAAGAAAGAAAGACAGGAAAACTGAGGTGAAGGGATCCTTCAGTGAAGTAGGTCCATCTACTACACAACAATGTAAGCTTCACGAAGGCAGTTTTTTAGTTCCCCACTGTTTCATTCATCACGATATTCCCAGCTGGCAGCAGAGAGCTTAGTCCGTATAAGAGATGAATGAATGAATGATTAATAAATAGATAGGGCAAGAGTGATTCAAAACGAAAACAACAGGATACGGGTACAGCGACATCCCCAGGATCACATATCCTCTATTAATTTTTAACATTTACGTTTTTGAATTTGGCTTTTACAAAGGATGCAATGATACACATCTTTGCGTGAATGTTTTTGTCTACGTCTCTGATTATTTCTTTAATATACGTCCCTAGGAGTTGAATTACTAGGTGATTAACAAAACTTTGCAGCAAAAGCCAAAGTGATTTTTCACATTAACTGTTTTGTTTCGTTCCTTTTGATAAAACCCAAGGGCATAGCATTAAAACAAGGTAGTGATTCTTTTTTGGCCTTCAGATGAGCAACAAATGTTTTAAGGTTCTGCTGAATGCTGGTGAGAGTACAGCGAAACAGACATTCATGCCCATACACGGTGTCAGAATGTAAATTGCCACCACCCTTTTGGAAAGCAATTTGGCAGTAGATGTCAGTGCAGGAAAAAATGTTCACGCTCTTACAGCCTGGGAATCCACCTGCAAGTCAAACAGAGACTCATCTACAAAGAGGTTCATCATGATGTTATTTATAACGGTTTTTTTTTTTAATGAAATTACCGGGGTACCCAAACTAGACGGGAACGGTTAAGTTAACCCTACTACATCCACACGATAGAATATTACACAGCCATTTAAAAGGACGTTTTGAAGAATACATATTAGCATGGAAATGTTGGCGAGGTAATGTTCAGTGAACAAAAGCAGAATGCTCGCATTTTATATGAAGTATGGCTATAACGATGCTTTTAAAGACTAAGTGGAAATGCACCAATCTGTTAAGGAGTGACTGGGTTTAGAAGGTGAGAGTATAGACTTTTTTTCCTACTTCTCTCTGTTTTCCACCTGTGTTCTGATGCTCGCTGTGGCAGACAGAATAAAGATGCCCACGTCCTAATCCCTGGATTCACGTGGCAGATTGGACTTTGCAGATACGATGACGTTAATAAGGATCTTGAAAAGGAGAGGCTATCCTGGATTGTCAGTGGGGCCCAATGTGATCACAAGGGTCCTCATAAGAGGGAACAAGACGATCAGAATCAGAGAAGGCAAGGTGACAACAGAAGCAGAGCTTGGGGCGAGGCGAGGCCACAAGCCAAGGAATGCAGGCGCCTCTAGAACCTGGAAAGGGCTATGGAACAGAATCTCCCCTGGAGCCTCCAGAAGGGGCACACCTTGCCTCCAGCCCAGTGACACTGATTTGGAACTTCTGGTCTCCAGAACTGTAAGAATAAATCTGTATCTTTTAAGCCACTAAGTTTGTGGTAGTTAGAGCAGCAATGGAAAACTAATACAATCATGAATTACTTTACTTTAAAAAGTAAATCTTTTAAAATATGTGTAATATACACAGAGAAGAACACTCAAATCATACGTGTCCAGCTCAGTAAGTTTCTGTAAGGTGCACTCGTCTGTGTACCCAGCAGCCAGGTCAAGAAAGAGCACATCCCAGGCCCCCAAGAGTCCTCTCATGAGCCCATCCAGGCACCACCCTCCCTCAAAGGGCATTCTCTATCCTAACCTCAAACCCCGTAGATTATTTTTGCCTCCTTGGTGGTTGGCTTCTTTTTTCGTTCGGTGTAATGTTTGTCAGACCCACGCATGCTGTTGCATGTGGTTGTGGGTCATTTATTCTCCTCGCTGTGTGGGATGCCCTTCTGTGAATAGACCACCGTTTACACAGCCATTCTATCGTCAATGTGCATCTGGATTGCTTTCAGGTTTTGGCTGGTATAAGCAGTGTCTCTGTGAAAGCCCTTATCCGTGTCTTTGGGTGAACACATGCATGCGTTTCTGGTGGATACAGACCTAGGAGGCAGAGGGTGTGCAGATGTTCAGCTCTGGAGGATTCTGCCAACCTGTTTTCCAGAGTGGTTACACCGATCTGTGCTCCCTCCAACGGTGTGAAAGAGCTTGCCGGTTTTTCTGTTGGTTTCTCTGACTTTTTCTTATTGATTAGAAGGAAATTTTTTTTTGCGTATTCTGCATAAGAATCTATCCCCGTCTGTGGCTTACCTTCTCATCTTCTTAATGGTGTCTTTTGATGAATAGGAGTTCTCCCCTATGCTTTCTTTTAAAAGCTGTATTGTTTTACCTCTTAGGTTTAGATATGTAACCCATGTAGAATTTATTTTTGTAAATTATAGGAGGTTGAGGCCAATTATTTACATTATTTATTATATATTTATTTATTTATTATATTTATATATATTATATATTTTATATATATAATTATTTATATATTTTTATTATATATATATTTATATATATATATAATTATTTAGATATATTTTTTCTAATTGAAGTATAGTTGATGTACAATGCTGTATTAGTTTCAGGTGTACAGCACAGTGATTAAGTTATATCTATCTATCTATCTATATTCTTTTTCAGATTCTTCTCCCTTATAGGTCATTACAAAATATTGAGTATAGTTCCCTGTGCTATACAGTAGGTCCTTGTTGGTTATCTATTTTATATCAATGAATTATTTTGAGGAACAATTTACATACAGTGAAAGGCCCAGATATTAAGGTTACAATTCAGTGAGTTTTGACAAATCTATACACATGTAACCAACACCTCATTCAAGGCAACAGAACATTTCCATCAATCCAGAAAGTTCCCTCGTTCCCCCTTCCAACTAATCCCTAACCCCATAGGCAACTACTATTTTGATTTCTATTAGTAAAGATTAATTTTGCCTTTTCTTGAACTTTATATGAGTAGAATCATACACTATGTACTCTTTTGTGTCTCTTTTTCTCGCTCCACCTAACATCTATGAGATTCATTCATGTTGTTGAATCTATCAATAGTTTATTTCCTTTATTCCTAAAGAGTATTCTATTTTATGAATACACTACAATTGGTTTACCTGTTCCATTGGTGATAAAAGTTGGGCTTATTTCCAGTTTTTTTTGTTTTTTTTTTTTTAATTTTTTTTTTTTTAAGAATTTCACATTTTTTAAATTTATTTATTATTTATTTATTTATTTTTGGCTGTGTTGGGTCTTCGTTTCTGCGCGAGGGCTTTCTCTAGTTGTGGCAAGCGGGGGCCACTCTTCATCGCGGTGCGCGGGCCTCTCACTATCACGGCCTCTCTTGTTGCGGAGCACAGGCTCCAGACGCGCAGGCTCAGTAGTTGTGGCGCACGGGCTTAGTTGCTCCGCGGCATGTGGGATCTTCCCAGACCAGGGCTCGAACCGGTGTGCCCTGCATTGGCAGGCGGATTCTCAACCACTGCGCCACCAGGGAAGCCCTTATTTCCAGTTTTATGTTATTATTAACAAAGATGCCCCGAACAGTCTGACCTAAGCCTTTGTGTGGACCGTATGCATCCATGGTCTCATTTCTTTGCGGTAAATACCTAAGAGTGAAATTACTGTGTAATAGCAGAGGTTATAGGACCATAGTTCTCTTCCTATCTGTTTAATGCCTGAAAATAGTGGCCTCATATATTTTGTCCAGCTTTCTAGTGGTTTATCACGGGAGGGCAGTTCTGGTACTAGTTACCCCATCATAGCCATAGGCAGGAGTTCCCAACGGATTACATTTATAATGAAAAGATATTGTGATTCAGTTAAGTCCCAGACAATATGGCAGAGCAGGAAGAATGTGTGCTTTGGAGTCAAACAGAGCAGGTTTGGAATCCAAATCTAACACTTCTTTACTGTGTGGTCTTGTATCAATAACACCTCTTTGAACTTGACTCTCCTCTGTAAAATGGGGAGGGGATAATAGCATCTTCCTTGGGGGATTTTGGAAGGGACAACTTGAATGCCTGCCTAATGCATAGTAGACTCAACAAAAACAGTTCATGTTTTGTTATGTTGAGGGATGATTTTGTTTCAAGAAGGGCATTTGAAGTACCCAGAAGACTGGATGAATTATGTATTATATTCAATAAATTTAATGAAAATGGACACTTTTCCTGACACGTTCTAGACACTGGGGATATAATAGTCACTGAGAATAGACTGGGTCTCTCTCCTCATGGGGTCTGCCTTCTAGGGAGGGAAGACAGTGAGTGAGTAGTAGGTAAAAAAATAAGAAAAGTTCAGTTATCAATAAATGCTATGAAGAAAAGAGACAGGGTTTGTGTTATAGAGAGTAACCAGGAAGGGGTAGGAGGGTGCCTTTAAATAAGTTGGACAAGGAAGACCTCTTTGGGGAGATGATATGGAGGGAGCCAACCATGTGACTCTCCGGGAGGGGAGAAGAGTGTCCCAGGCAGAGCAGCCGGTACGAAGGCCCTGAGGTGGGAAGGTGCCCACTGCAGAGGAAGAAGCTGGAGTGCAGTGAGTGAAGGGGACCGCGGCAGGAGATGTCGGGGAGGCATAGGGGCCCGGACCACACAGGGCTATAGAGGCCTCAGTAAGGAGTACAGATTTAACTCAAAGCAGGGTGGAAAGTCTTCAGAGTATCAAACTGGGGGATAATATGATCTCAGTTACATGTTAACAAGATCACTCCGGCCACTGTATGGAGAATGGACAGTAGTGAGGATGGTGGCTTTTGCTGCCGTGGTGGCAGAAGAGATGGAAAGAAGGGACTATCTGCGTGCAGTCTCTTTGGAGGTAGAGCCACAGGACGACTCAGTGGAAGGTGGTACAGTTTGCTGAGATAACGGAGCCGGAAGCAAAACAGGTGTGTGGGCGTGGGGCGGGAGTGGAGAGCCCCGTTTTGGACCTGCTGCATTTGAGAAATGGAGATGTCAGCGGTCCTTTGTGCGCACCCCACACCGGGGAGTCGTCAGCTGACTGTGAGTTTAAAGCCATGAACTGGGTGAGATCACTCAGAGAGAGAGAGCCAAGACCACGAAGAGGGCCTGGCCTCCGGGCTCTCCTCCCACATCCAGAGACCAACAGAGGAGTCTGGTGGGGGAGGAGGAAATGGAGGGTTTGGAGTCACTAAAGCCAAGAGAAGAAGCGGTTTCAAGGAGGTACTGTGTCAAGTGCCGCTCAGTGAATGAGTAGGATGTGGGTCAAGAAGTAGCCCCTAGATTTGCAACATGGAGGTCGTTGGTGACCTTGACAAGGGCGGCTTAGTGTAGTGGGGGGCAGAAGCCCAGCCGTGTTGGAAGAGAGAATAGAACAGGAAGAAGTGGAGATAGTGAGACTTTCCAGCTGTCTCAGAAGTTTTGCTGAAAAGAACAAACAATGAGGTGCAAGGAGATGTGTTCTCAAAGGAGGGAACTTTGGGGTGACTTTTTTTAAGATGAGAGTTACTAGGGCAATCTTTTTTTTTTTTTTTTAACTTCTGGCCGTACCTCCGGGCTTGCGGTGACCAGGGATCGAACCCACACCCCCTGGAGGAGTCCTAACCACTGGACCTGCAGGGAAATCCTTTTTTTTTTTTTTTTTTTTTTTTAGGGCAATCTTAAATGCTGATGCAGAGAGGCAGACATTATTTATGCAGGAAGGGGAAGGGGTTCATTGCCAGTGACAACTTTCCCTATTGTTACTTCTGTCAGCGGAATGCCCCTCTCCCAATTTTTTAATGAAAAAGAAACGTCAAATATACAGAAAAATTGAACAACAAATTTGAATTAGCCTGCATATACCCACCATTTAGATTCCATAATTGTTAACATTTCAAATGCTGAACTATTTGAAAGTAAGTTGCAGGTGTAAATACTTCAGGCTGAATCTCCTAAGAATACGAACATTCTCCTACATAACCACAATATCATATCGTTATCATACCAGAGAAAATTAACATTAATTCCCTGAGGTTTTCAAGATCAAATCCAAATTCACATTTTCCCAGTTGCCCATAGACTGTCTTTCAAACCAGGATCCATTGCAAGGTCTATGCAATTGCATTTGGTTGTTGTATCTCTTTAATCTCTTTTAATCTAGAGCAACTACTCTACCCTTTTTTTCCTCCCTCGTGATATTGACTTTTTAAAGAGACCAGGCCAATAACTTTGTCTAATGCTCCACATTCTGGATTTGTCTGATTGTTTCTTCATGGTGACTTGTTCCTCCATCCTATTTTCTGTAAGATGGAAATCAAGTCTGGAGCAGAGGTTCCCAAATATTCTCATTTCACAGTATCTTCAGTGCCTCAATAATTTTTTCATGGTGTTCCGAAGGCCCCAAAGGAATACCTAACTGTTCCATTTATTAAGTAGTTAGGTCCATGCAACTTAAGAAGTATTCATGTCCTAATGAGTTAGCACCAGCTGAAAAAGTAATGCACATAAATTGAAAGAAAAATATTTTATTTCATTCTAATTGCTCACTAATGGGATGTGTGCACCTGCTGGGCACTGCACAACCTCTCAAACTTCAGAATCGGATTAGACACCACCACCCTCATTTCCAATTCCACAAAGATTTCCAGGGCAGTGCTGGCTTTTAATCATAGAACTGCCAAAAACCCAGCTTCACAGAGATAAGTCATCTCAAAAAACGTAGCACAAATCTAATGTCGAAACTGTGAACTACGTCACACACACTCACACACACTCACACATTACCAGCGTCACAGTCATTCTCTTTGGTGCTCCAGTTGTCCCAACTGCCGCCAATGGGAGCCCCTTCAAGCTGGCTACTGTGTCCTTTTGACCTGACCCCATTAGTATTGTGAACACTTTCTTGCCTTTTTGGCACGAAAGATGGCCCATGCTTACTTTGTAATTGCCCTGCCCCCAAACCTGGAAGCAGCCACTTTTCCAAGAAGTCTGGTTCGTCTTAGGGGGAACGATATCTAGAAACCAAGACCAGGATGGTACATGGTTTATTTCAGCCAAACTTTCCACCACTGATGGATATAGATGGTTTGAGATTGTCCTGTCTAGTAAAGGACTAGAGTGTCATGCTCTGTGTCACTGACTGTTGCAGTTATCTGTTGCTGTACAGTAAGTCACACCCAATACTTAGTGACTTAAAGCAGCAAAATCATTATATTATCTCTTCAGGTCTCTGTGAGTCAAGAATCTGGGGAAGAGTCAGCTGGCGGTTCTGGCTCTAAAGTGGATACAGTGAGACTGTGGCTAGAGCTGTAAGAGAAGGAGAGCTAACGCAGCCGTGTGCTGGCCAGGAATTCCTCCCTCTTCAGGTAGCGTCAGGGCTTCTCTGTGTGGCCTCTCCCTGTGGGATAGCTTGAGCTTCCTCCCAGCATGGTGGCCTCAGGGCCGTCAGTGAGCTTATTAAGCCACCAAAGGCACAAGAGCCAATTTCCAGCAAGTAAAGCAGAAGCTGCATCTCTTTTATGACCTAGCCTTGGAAGTCACATGGCATCACTTCTGCCACACTCCTTTGGTTGAAAAGGTCACAAAAGCCCTCCCAGTTTTGAGGGACGTGCACGTGGAGGAGTGCCAGAGCGTGTGGGATGGGGGCGAGTGTTGCAGCCACCTTTGGGAAATATGGCCAGCCACGCTGACACAGGACAAACACAGATGTTCTGGAAATTGGACAAGCAGGACACAGGGGTGTTACTCTGCATCCAACTCTGTGTTCCTTGGTCAGCAGTTGCCATCTCTCCTAAGAGTTAGGGATTAGGTTGGAGGCATAGTGAAAGTCAGAACTGGGGGTTAGGTCTAGGGCTTAGCTGAGCACCTGCTGTGATGTTCACCCACCTCCTAGAACTCTGAGTCAGTGAGGATCTTGTTTATTTCTTGTTTATTTACCCACGGTAGGTAGCTGCTCAGTGGGAGTGTATTGAACAAAATACCTGAACACGGGTGGGGGGGGGCGGTGATACCTCTAGCCATTGTCCCCCATGGATCCCACTTTTTTTTTTTTTTTTTTTTTTTTAAAAGGTACTTCCTTTATTAAAGCTTTATAAAGAAACATTATGAAACAGTGGGTAGTTTAGAATAAATATGTGTCTGGTGCTTTTATGGTGTGGTTTTTTTCTTATTTATTTATTTGTCTTCGTTTCTGTGCGAGGGCTTTCTCCAGTTGCGGCAAGCGGGGGCCACTCTTCATCGCGGTGCGCAGGCCTGTCACCATCGCGGCCTCTCCCGTTGCAGAGCACAGGCTCCAGACGCGCAGGCTCAGCAATTGTGGCTCACGGGCCCAGTTGCT
Source organism: Balaenoptera musculus (assembly GCF_009873245.2). Classification (NCBI taxonomy): domain Eukaryota; kingdom Metazoa; phylum Chordata; class Mammalia; order Artiodactyla; family Balaenopteridae; genus Balaenoptera; species Balaenoptera musculus. The sequence goes on from NC_045803.1 coordinate 6,771,669, forward strand.
CCGCGGCATGTGGGATCCTCCCAGACCAGGGCTCGAACCCGTGTCCCCTGCACCAGCAGGCGGATTCTCAACCACTGCGCCACCAGGGAAGCCCCTGGATCCCACTTTGAAAGAGCTTTCTGAGCAAACCAAACTACTTTAAGTGAAAATTTCCTTCCTTGGCCCATATTTTCTTTATCAAAGGTAAACCTAACTGTCCATCAGAACTTCTGATAAGGGTGAGATGAGTATTTAACACACTGAGTGGATTAAAAGAAAAAAAATTTTTTTTTTACAGCCTGAAGCAGAGAGATTTGATTTTGGGTTAACCTCTGAAATGCCATCCCAAAGGAAATGTATACCTTACATTTGGTTGTGTGAAATAGTAAACGTACCTTTTGAGTCTCCATTACTATGGGGGGGTGGGGTCCCCAGGTCACTGCCATCCCTTCTTAGGCAATAGGGATTCTGGCCCATCCTAGGCCATCATAGGCCCCAATCAGTGTTGAAAATGCGAATGAAAAATGGGGATCAGCGCTTAGGATGCTCAGGACTGCTGCTTGAGTTAATTAAGCTTTAGGGCAAAGTTTAGGGGACAGATGGTCACGTGGGGCTTGGTTTTGTGTTTGCGCTAATCCGGGGCTCTTCCTCCCCCTTTCTACTCTCCCTGTGTCTCGCCCTGCTTCTGCCACACCTGTCTTATTTCCTCTCTCAAACAGGCCAAGCCTGTGGCCTTCCCCGGGCCTCTGCTGTCCACACCTCTTCTGCCTGGGGGTTCTTCCCTGCACACCCCGGCAGCTGCCTCCTTCTCTCATTTAGATCTCCTGCCTCCTTATTGTCATTTAGATCTCCGCTCCAAAGCCACTTCCTCTGTGAGGCCCCCCACCCCATCACCTCCAGCCTGCCGCCCTGCCCGCCCCTGTCTTCCTAGCGCTCTTTTGTTTCTCTGAAATAGGTTCAGACCAGACCAGGACGCCTCAGGAGTTGGTAAGATGTGGAAATTCTTCTCTACTTCCCTGCTCTGGCCTCTCCCCAGCAAGCCTCTAGAAACTAAGGGGTTAATGCTGGGAACAGCAGGAGCCTCCAAGACCCTGCTCTGCCTGTGCCCACCCGTGCTCACATCCCTAAAAGTCCAGTTGAGGCTGGTTGTAAGGAATCAGCTAGATGTTCACGAAGCGCTTGGCATGGCATCCGAGTCTGATCGAAGCAAGCACGTATGACATGCTGGCCGTTATGACTATTATTGTTTTACCAGCATTGCCACTGACCTTGGGCCTGTGCTATGCTGTGCTCTGGGGTGCACGCATTCACACCTCCAACCTCCTAAACCAGATTTCTGTAGCGCCAAGGTGGGGACCCAGCGCTCCACAACCCACCTGTTGCTCCCAGGCCCTGGTCGCTCTCTCCTTCCTCAGTTTCCCCTCTCTGCAGTTCTCCCGTCTCCGCATTAACCGGCCCCCACCCACAGCTGCTTCTCATGCACCCAAATGTGACCCACTTTCCCTCCCCGCCTCCCAGCCCCCTCTTTCCCCAGACTGGCTTCCACTTCGCCCCATTTCTGCCCGTGGGGATGAAGGGGACACACGTGCCCCTCCCAGGGCTCTCGGAAGAAGGGCAGATTGGCACTTTATCTTTTCTCTCTCCTCCATATGCAAAGCTAGTAGCTGGACTTTTTGGGGGGACAAAGAAGAGGTGAGATTCCTGCCTGGGAGGAAATTCAGCACACTGGAAATGGGCTGCCTCTTTTCAGCCCCCTTCTGAGTTTCTTTGCCCCCTAATTCCCCATGCCCCCCATCCTTGGTGGCTGAGCCTTTAGGGGCAGCAGACAGGGGAGTTGATGGGGCAGAGGGAGGGCAAGGTGACCTCTCCGAGGCCCCTGCACCCTCTCCCTGCCTCCCTGCACCCAAGGTGCAATGCGGGCTTCACAGCTCCAAATGTATCCCCAGCACCTGCTGCCAACACCTGGAGGAGGTGAGAGAACTCCGTGGGGGGAGGCTGTGGGCCCCATCCTCTGCCCTCTCCCACGCATCTCCACCTGACAGGGCTGGGCCAGGGGCTCCTCGCCAGGGCCCAGCCTCTTCTCTAGCTCCTTCAAAATACCCCGTCCAGAGCCTGGACTCTGCATTTGGATTCTGCCCTCGTTCCCCTGAGAACTCAGTGTCCTTATCTGGGAAATGGGTGAGAGGATCTTTCTGTCTGGCTGCTGAAACGGGGGCGGGGGGGGGATGATGAGGTGGGCACACAGTGAGGGTTCAAGGCATTCCCTGCGTGCTCTCCCTCAGGCTCCTGCACCCCACCTGTACCTCCACAGCTCTAGCTCCCAGGCTCCTTTCTCCCCTGCCCTGGATCTCCCCTCTCCCCCCACCCCTCTCTTGGTCTCCCCCCCCCTTCAGTCCTCTCATCTGTGTCCAGCTTTGTTTCTCCCCATCAGGCCAGCGCCTCCGCCCTGCTCCCTCCCTCTCCCCACATCCCCCCAAAGCTTCCCCGCCTTTCCTCCCGCCCTCTCCTAACTCTCCCCTCCCTCCTCCCTTCCCCCACTTCCCCGCTCCTGGGCCTCCTCCAGCCCTCTAAGCATCTCTCTCCTTCCAGACCCTCTTTTTCCTGTCCTCTGCCTACTCCCTCCTGCTCCCCAGCTCGGCTTCCCCTCCATCCATTCGCTTTGGCCCTGCCTTCCCCTTCCCTCCGCATTCACCCCGCACATATTTACCAAAGGTGTACTAGGAGTTTCTCCCCCCCTGGCCTCCCATCCTGTCTGGGACAAGCTCGCCTCCCTCTCCCCTTCTCTCCATCTTTCCCTGCTCTTCCCTCGGTCCCTCCCTCTCCTGCTTGTCGCTCGGCCCTCCCTCCCCCTCTTTCCTTCCCTCTTTTCTCTTTCTCTCACTTTCTTCCCCTTCTTTCTCCCACCGCTTCACCCCTCCCCCACCCTCCCCCTCTCGTCCCTCCCCCTTTCCCTCCCTTCCCCATCGTCTCCCTTTTCCTCCCTCCCCTTCTTCCCCCCCTTCTTCCTCTCCTTCTCTCCTCTCCCCCCTCCGTTCCTTCCCGGAAAGCCTCCCCCCTCCCGGCGCCCTCCCTCCCCTCCCTCCCCTCCCTCCCGCTCCCCCTCCATCATCAGTATTCCGCTCGCGTCTCTGCCGCTCTCGGCTGCTCTCGGTCGCTGCCGCACCGTCCGAGGCGGGGGCCGGGGCCGGGGCCGGGGCCTGGGGGGGGTGGGGTGGGGGGAGAGCGGCGCCGGCGGCCCGACGAGGGAGGAAGGAAGGAAGGAAGGCTGGAAGGAAGGAAGCGAGGAAAGAAAGAAGGAAAGAAAGGAAGGCAAGAAGGAAGGCGGGCCGGCGGACGAGGGCGCCGGGCCGGGCGGCAGGCGGGCGGGCGAGCGAGGAGGCAGAGCGGCCCCCGAACCCCACCGCTGCCGCTGCGGAAGCCCCCTCCCCATCCAGGAGCCGGGGAGGGGGGAGAACGCGAGCGACCCGGGCCCGGACGCAGCCCCGCCCCCCGCGCCTCCCCGCAGCGGGCCTCGCACCCCGAATCCCTGTGCCTCATTGGGGGGGTCCTCCCCCCGCGGCCGGGCATGCTGCCCCCCGGAAGGAGCCCCTTTCCTCGCTGTGAGTAGCCGCCGAAGGGCCCGGGCGGGGGCGGGAGGAGGAACCGCGGGGGGGGGGGCATTCTCTAATTAGGGGACCGTGGTCTTAGGCCTCCTCGGGGCTGGGGGGCCGGCGGCAGAGGACAGTGGGCGGGGCCTGATGGAGAGCAGCAGCCGGTGGGGGAGGTAGTCGGGTGGGGGTCCTCCGGGCCAGGCTAGTTCTGTGTTGGGGGCGGGGGTCGCCGCTGCCTAGGGACGGGGTGGGGGGGGGATGTACGTCCGGCGGTCGCTGTGTATCCAGCTGTAGGGCTGAGGATGTAGGCTTGCGGGGCGGGGGGAGGGGAGGTGGCTCACTGGGTGTAGGTCTGGGCCCCTCTTTCTGGGGCGGGAGTTCAGGTTCTTCCCCCCCCCCATTGCCCCTCCCACCTTCCACACCGCCACTGCTTGGGGTGGGGGGGCACGCCAGTGATGGGGAGGGGGGAGAGAGGCGGGCACGGGGTTTCCTTGGTGACCGCGCCTGGCAGGAGCGGTTGCCCTGGCAACCGGGGAGAACCGGGGAGTTTGGGAAGTGAGAATGGGAAAAACGGAGGGGGTGACTGGGGAACGAGACAACCGTCTCCCCAATCTTCAGCCCCTCTCCCTCTGGGGTCCCCCAACCCCTACTGATGGGCAACCGAACCCCTGCCCCTCCCTCTTCCCAAGACCCCCTTCCTTGACCCCATTCTGCTTCGGGGCCTTCTATCCTTGGGCACGTGTCTCTCTGGGACCACTACCTGCCTCCCACCGTCCTTAGCCCTCTCCTCTTGGGGACCTCCCCTCCCCCATTTGCTGCCCTCCCAAGCCTTCCCACCCTCATACCTACTCTTCTAGGACCTTCTAACTGCACCTCGTCTTCCCCTCAGGATCCCCTCATCCCCCCATCTCTCACTCTCTCCCCCCAGATATCCCCCCTTGATCCCCTCTCCAGGAGACCGCAACTTTAGCCTCTTTTTCCTCTAGCCCCCAGTCCCTACCTTGTTCCTCTCAGGACCCCTTATCACTTCCCCGCTCTGCTTAGGACCCTCACCTGAGCAGGGGCCGGTGGAGCTTCTCCCTAGCACACCTAACCTCTTTCACTACATCCTGCTCTGTCTGGGACCCCCTTCTGTGACCTTTCTTCATTTAGAGCCCCCCATCCCTGTCTCCTCACCTCATGGGATCCCCCAATCCCAGACCCCCCCAGTCCTAGGGGCCTCCTGTCTGGAAACTCTCCTTCTCTTTCCCTCGGCTTTTTCCAACTCCCCATCAGTCCTGGGGAGCCCGTGACCCAGGCTCTGTCCAGGGTTCCGCCCACATTTCCAAGCCCCCACCTCCATGGGCTCTTCCTTCTCTCCGGCCAGGGGCCCAGCCAGTCTCTCTCCTGGACTCTGGGTCCTGATGCCCATGGGGCCCCCTCACCCACCCGCCCCATCCTGTCTCTGCCACTCCCATCTTCCCCCTCTCTCCCCGCCCCCACCTCTGCCGCTTCTCCGGAGCACCGGCCCCTTCTCCCCGCCCTGCTCCTTGCAGTCTCGGGCCTTGCTTTCTGGAAGAGACTTTCTCAGGGTGAGGAAATCCCCTGGGGAGAGCCCAGATGGGAAGGGGGAGGGGGAAGGGAGCCACAGGGCTGCCCCTCAGCCCCCTCCCCACCCCCTCCCCAGCTGGGAGCTGCAGTCGAGCCTCCGCAGCGCCCCATTGCTATGCACCTCACATCCCAAGTCCCGGCCGCGCAGCCGCCAGACAGGAACTCGGGCTCCAGCGGCAGCTGGGAATAGCCAGAGTCGCTTCCCTCCCGGTCCAGGCGCAGGCAGGATCCTCTCCCCGCTAAAAACTGCCCCCACCCCGCAGTGGCCAGGATCAGCCCCGCCCTCTTCCTGTCTCCTTGCTCCTTCCAACCTGCACCTCCTTTCCCCTCCCCACCTCCCTCCCGCTCTTCCCTGGGTCTCCTCTAATACTGGCACTTGAGTGTTCAAACACACACTCAGAAAGGAGGGACAGAGAGCGAAGCAGCCAAGAGGCGAGAGGGAGACATTCAGACGAGGCAGGGAAGGGTGGGAGCCAGAGAGACAGAGGCACAGCCAGAATGAGAGAGGGGGACCCGACTCCCAGACAGACACACAATTAGGGCGCATCACCAGGGAGCCAGACCTACACAGAGTTACTCAATTTCCAAAAGAAAGGAAAGTAGGGGAGGGAGGGGAACACACATCATCCTCACACACAGAGCAAGGGACCAGGCAAGGCAGAGACACAGGGAGCCACAGGGAGCCGCAGACTCTGGGCACGTGGGGAGAGACCCAGGGCGCAGGTGAGAAGGAGCCAGAGGGCACTTCAGCACCCGAGAGGTGCAGGGGGCAACTAGAGGCACCGGGCCCAACTTGCCCGAGTGAGTCAGCCATCAGTGGAGGGCAGGAGGGAGAGGGTGAGAAAGACACAGAGGCATGTGTAGGCAGAGGTGCACACGTGCGTGGGCGCACACGCACAAACACACACACACAGAGTCATTCACTCGCAGCCAGAGACCCAGATGTGGAATCAGAGAGACCCAGTTACGAACTTGGCTTCGGAACCCAGAGTCAGCCAGAGGCCGGGAGAAAGACCTGGACACACAGAGTCCCTCATACACAGAGACATGGAGGGAGAGACAAAGGCAGCACCTCCTGGAGAGACGCCCTGCCAGAGAGGCCCTCACTCCTGGTCGCCCTGTGACCTCGCACTCACAGAGACTCAAAGAGGTGTCACGGAGACATCGAGAGGCACGGAGGTGGTCTCAGAGCTGTGAAGATGCAGCCCCACGTGTTGCTGGTGCATTCTCAGATCCCAGCGTGAGGGGTCTCCGTGTGTGCTGGAGGGACCCCAGCAGCCGCCCTGCATCCCACCCAGGATCAGATGGGAGAGGGGTCCCCGAGTCAGAGGGCTCCGGCAGAATTAAGACGTCGGGTATCAGAGGGCCATTGACATGTCTCAGGAAAACGGAGCCAGGGCCCAGCGCGCACACGCACGTGAGCACACGCACCGAGGCCAGGTGGAGAGAGGCAGGTCTCCAGGCGAGGTGCTGTGGGGCACAGCCAGAGTGGGGGGGGGGGGAGGGGAAGCGCTGAGTCCGCAGCCTCTTCCGGCACCCCGGCTCCTCTCCTCCCCACCCCCACGGCTCACCTGTCTCCTCTGATAGGACAGTGCACCCTCTCTTTATCACACCCTCCGCATCCTCCTTCCCTTCCCCGACCTCTCTGGCTGGTCTGGCTGGGCATCTGTCCTGAGGTGTCACCTGGACCTCGTGTCTCTATCTCCGCACCTCCATCTCCCATCTCTCTCCCCTCGGCTGACCCTTCACCCCGCCCCCCCAGCCCAGTGCCTTCGGGTCTCGGCTCCTCTGTCTACCCTTGCTTCCTTTTCCACTTCTTTTCAGCCACGCTTGCTCCCTGCACTTTCTTCTCCGTTTCTCTGTTGTCACTGTCCCTCACCTCCAGCCATCTGTTTCGACCCCCCCCAACCCCCGTCTTCCTTCCTCCTCCTCTCCCTGCTTTTTTCCCCCGCCCCGCACTCGCCCTCCCCACAGCCCTGAGCACTTACACCGGTGTCCTGTGGGCCACGAGTGTTATTTGCCCCTACTGCTTTCAAAGTGTTTAATGTGTTGCCAACTTTTTAAAAAAAAATTAGCAATTTCACATAAAAACTCATTCACATCACAAGAAAAAAATGTGTAACTTCGCGTGGTGATTTGTAACTAGACTTATTGTGGTGATCATTTTGCGCATATTGAATTATTGTGTTGTACACCTAAAGCTAATATAATGTTATATTCAATTATATCTCAGAATTCCAGATTATCAGCTTCCTTTGAATAATTCTCCCCCTGGGGTAGCAGTGCCCTGTGCTCAGGTACCCCAAGGGCCAACCCTCCCTCCTCTGTTCTAACCTGCTTCATCCATCTTTCTTACCTGCCCAGCACTATAGAGTTTTCCACCTCTGCTATTTTCTCTTCTCTTTCCTCTCCAAGTGGTTCTTCCCACCTCCCCCACCCCACCCCACCCCCCCGTCACTCTCTCCACACTCCTACCCTTGGTTTTCTTCCAGAATCAGAGCCCCTTTGCCAGGGGCTCTCTCTGCCTGCCCTTCTTGCCCCATCATTCTTCGGGGCAGTTTTGCCCCAGCTCTGGGCCTCCCTGGAGCCAGGGCCTGCCTCCCTGCCACACCAAGGACGGGAAGACTCTTAAGACCACCAGGCTGCAGAGCACACACAAGTTCTGTTGCAGCCCATCCTTGGCTGGCTGACAGCCAGGGTGGGCCCCAGACCCCACCCTTGTCCCCCAGTGGGTCAGATTGCAGCCCCCAGGCAGGGGTGGGTTTCCCTGTGTGTTGAAGGGAGGGCAGGTACACAGCTGAAAGTTCACCTGGTCCCAGTGCAGGTCTCAGAGGACATGAGGCTATGTTCTGGGGGAGGAGGGGCTTCACTTGGTCTCATCTCCGGGTCAGGGTGCAGATGACAGGGGTCCCCTTTGTGCCATGACGGTGCTCAGCCCCACCATCAGTTCCTCCACTATCACCCTTGTCGGGGTGTCGGGAGAATGTCTGTGTTTCCTCTCTGGCAGAGTGTAGGAAGCCTCCTCATCCCTGAGTTTAGGAACCCTCCATCTTTGCTGGGGAGAAACCCCCTTTCCCTTCCCTTCCCAGTCCCTGAGAGCGGGGTGACTCTGCCGGAGAGGGGGTGGCAGGAGAGTAAAAAGAGTGCCAAGATGCCCCCTTGTTGCCTGGAAACCTACATGCAACTGTTGTCATGGCAGGTGGAGGGGAGGGGCTGCTTCTGAGGCCTGGGAGATGGGCTGGTAGAGCCCCTGCAGGCAGAAGTCCATCCCAGGGGGCGGCTGGGTCCTCAAGAGGGCTGCAGAGAGTGAGAACGCTGGGTCCTGGTGGGGGTGTTGAGAAGCCTGTGTATGACCCAGATGGCAAGCAGAGAGGGAGCGAGGTAGGGCTGGGGCAGCGACCCAGGCCACTCCCTTCCTGTCTCAGCTGTGTCCCCCTGAACCCCTCAGCCCACACTCCTGTCAGAGTGTTGAGCTTAGGCCCCAGAGCTCTTGTTCAAGCACTGTGACAAAGGTCAGAAAGCAGTGGCAGCCCCAACCCTCCCAGAGGGGCAACCCCAGGCGGTAAACGCGGAGATTTGCCGTCCACTTGCCTGGAACCCGCAGACACAGGGCCGGAGATAATGATGACAAGAGCTGACATTCATTAGCGCTTACCCTGGGCCAGGCTCTGTGCTGGTGATTCCATGTGGATTTGTTCTGTTTTCTCCTCACAGGAGTCCTGGGAGGGAGGCACGATCATCATCCTTAGTTTGACAAAAGGGGGAACTGATGCTGGAGAGATGAGGTCCCTTGCCCGAGATCACCAAGGTAGAAGTGGCAGAGCTGGGGCTGCACACCTGGGCGCTGGCCACTCTGCAGATTGCCTCCCCCAGCTGAGATCACTGCTTTCCAAAGGGGGAAACAGAGAGGGCAACATGCTGGCCCATCAGGCCCTCCGAGTGGAAATTAGGATCATTAATAATAACAATAATCAGATTGTTAAGAGTAATAGATTCAGAAGGTTAGAGTTTAAAAGAGATATCGGACTTCTGGTAACTCGCAGGCTCCTGGCCTCTCGATCTTGTTTATGCCCTTCAAACCCCAGAGGGGAGAGGACGTACCCAGGCCCATTGTCGCGGCGGACTTTCCTTCCCAGGGTGGGGGTGTTCATGTCCAGCTGGGTCTGGGGGGAACAAAGACCCTTCAGGTGATTCTGTGGGTCCCCCACCAGCGATAAATGGGTGTTTTTGATCCAGCCAGAAATACTGGATTAACATAAGGGGGTGTGGGGGTAGAGTAAAAAGGAGGAAAAGATTTGTTCTTCTGACCCAGTGAGAATAAGTGATAACTGTTATTAATGATTTACTACTGATAACACTGTCATTGAAGTGCCCAGCACTGGGCAGGTAATGACACCAAGCTAGGTGTCATTACCTTCACAGACAGAGCCTGGGGGGCCGGAGGGGGACACAGCGAGAAAGCGGCGGGTCAGGGTGTAAACCCAGGTCTCCCTGACACCCTTGCTCTTTCCACCTGTCCAGCCTTCCTAAAGTGACAGTGTGACACTATCCAGGAGGAGGAGGATAGTCACAGTCATAGAAGAGTTTTACTGAGACCTTTCTATGAGCCAGGCACGAGCTCAGCAACATCACAGATGTGGGACCACTGACTCCCCACCATCCGAGGAGGTCGATTAGCTATTCTCCTCATTTTACAGATGAGCAAACTGAGGCCATGAGAGGCGATGTCCCCTTTCCAAGGCCCCATGTCTAATACGAGTGACAATCGACGTTCTAACCCCGGTCTGCATCCCCTCCCAGCACACCCCTAGACAGGGTGGGGGAGGGGAGGGTTCATTACTCTTCTGGAAATGGAACGTGGGAGCAGATGGCACACTTAGGGGACCCTTGACCCCTTGCTCCAGGACCACCATCCCTGGGAAACGTGGGATCTTGGCCTGGTCCTGGATCCACCAAATCAGAATCTGCACTTTCACAAAGCCCCCAGCTCAACTGGATGCGCGCCGATGTCTAAGGAACACTGATCCCGTTCAAGGAGTTTTCAGCTTTTGGTTACTTTTAGTAGAACGCCCCCCTTTTTTAAAGTGTAGTAGTTCTGCACGCCCTGAGATGGAAAACAGATGGCAGCGTTGCCCTTCCAGGGGACAGGGAGGGGAGCAGGGGGGCGGGAGGCCACAGTCAGGCTGGCTCACACCAGGGCCCTCCCCACCTGCAAACTCACCCCCATGCACCCCTGCGAAGCCTTGGCAATAACCGCTGTTTGGAAAGCCGCCAACACCAGGCTAGGTCCTAGCTCTCTCCCTGGGTGGATTCAATTCAGCGGCCGCCCCACCTCCCAGAGTCACACAGTATAGGGGGCCTGGACGTTCGGCTTCCTTCCATCTCTTGGTTCCTGCCCGGGTCCGGGCGGTCACGGGTACAACAAGGACTCAGGACCTCACCACGCCTCAGCCTGCCCTTCCGTGAAGTGGAACTGCTGTAGTTCCTCCCCTGTGGGCCCAAGGCTGCCTCAGCAGAGGCCTGGCACAGAGCAGGCTTCGTATGACAAAGGCAGAGCCAGCCTGGCTTGGGTGCCCTACTCTCACTTGAGTTCGTTTCTCTCACTTTGATCTCCTTCCAAGTCCTTCCAGAATCCCGGGAGAGCCCTGTGAGGTTGTGGGCGGAGCCTCTGAGCTGAAGGAGCCCAAGCTCTGGGGACTCAGGGTTCCAAGCGGGACCGAGGCTGAACCGGGAGGCACTGGGGTGGCCACACCGCGCTGTCCGATCCAGTAACCACTACGGCCGCAACCGTGTGTAGCCATCAACATCTAGAGTAATTTAAAGAGGGAATTCCCCGGCGGTCCAGTGGTTAAGACTCTTGAGCTTCCACTGAGGGGGGCACGGGTTCGATCCCTGGTCGGGGAACTTAAGGACCTGCACGCTGCAGGGCGCAGCCAAAAAAAAAAAAAAAATGCTCGATTAATTTAAAGTAAATCAACAATTCAGCTCCTCACTCACACTCACCACGTGGCCAGTGCCTGACGGCCACATATGCTGGTGGCCACCGTACCCGACGGTGCTGATGGCACTTGCACAGTGGGGGACAGCGGCTCATTCAAATACTGAACCGGTTCCACACCGGCTGGCAAACAGCTGCTGTTCTCCCCCCACCCCCTGCCTCCAGCCCTTTGTCATATGCTACCTGTTATCAATTCCCATTTCTCAGACGAAGAAACGGGGACAGCAAGCTATGGTTCCCAGCAGAAAATTGGCAGCAGCCTGGGACTGGAGCGGGTTTGCTTCTTTCCCCACTCACCAGGAGGACTTCGAGTCCCAGCTCACATTTGCTGGTCACTTGCTGACTAGACCATCTTCTGGGCCCCCTTTCCCCAGCCCCGGGCAGCGCTGACTGTCACTGGTGTCCTGATTTAAAGGAGGAAATGGGAGCCCAGAGAGGGGGAGGGCCTGGCCCAAGGTAACACAGCCACAGCGACCGATGGCAACCAGGCTTCGGGTCCCTGCACCACCCGTAGCATCTGGGGTGCTGGCATGAGCGGGTTCGCCACCTACAAGCAAAGATTGGACCGCTCCAGTCTCCTCTCCCCAACCTTCTTCCCTGCCCTCTCCCCTTTCCTGGCTTTAAGAATTTGACCCGCAAATCTATAAGAAGAACCTGCCCCCTCCCTCCGCCTCATCTCCAAGTTGTGCCGCTTTTTGCAAATTGGCAGTATCTTTTCACTCTTTTCCTCCTCGCCACCCCTGTGGCCCGGTCCCAGCCTCATCCTCTCCCCCTGGACCTTTGGCCCAGCTCCTGCCCGGCCTCAGTCTCTCCCAAGAGTCCACTCAGAGGGGTCTTTCCAACCCAGAGCTGACCCTGCCCCTCTCCTGTCACAGCCTCCCACCCTCAGCTCCCAGCACCCCCGCCTCTCAGCCCGCTGTGGAGCAGGACGTCTTTGTAACTGAGCTGGACTCCGCAGACCCCCGACCCCCATCTGCCTCTCTGGCCCCCAGGCCTTTACACACAGGGGTCCCTCTGCCTGACGCGCCCTTCTTTACCCGCAGGCCTCACGCTGGTCCTTCAGCTCTCAGCTTTGCCGTCACTTCCTCCCGCAGACGTTCCAGGGCCTCCACCCCGTGCTCACCCTCTCACTCAGCCTTTGTATGTCTCCCCTCTGGACCACTAACTCCCCAAAGACAAAGGCAGGTCTCCTCCGCCCCTGCGCCCCCGGCGCCGGCAGGGAATCCACCGGTAGGGGGCGCTCGCTCGCTCCTTCATTCTGCGGGTATTGATGAGGCTCTGTTAGGAGCCGGGCGCATCCTAGGCACCTGGGATGCAGCCAGACAGACAAACTCCCTGCCTGGGGAGCTCACCTTCTAGTGGGGAAACAGACAATATGCAGGACCGGGCGTTATCCATCATATGATGTCGGGCCAGCTGATGAGAGGGTTGTGAAGGAAAGGAAGAGAAGTGTAAGGGATGGGCTGGGGGGGGGGGGGTGGCAAAGAAACCCTCCCGGAGGTGGCATGGAACAGTCCAGAATGGAGACAGAGCAACGCAGACCCAAGGAGGACCGCTTCAGGCAGAGGGAACAGCAGGGGCAAAGGCCCTGAGGTGGGAATGTGCCCGGTGTGTGGGCGGAGCCTCGGGGTGGTGGAGCCACTCAGTAAATATTTGTTAAATGAACATATGAAAGACCAAATAAATGACCCGTCAGTGCTTCTCGGTCGGGAGTTGGGGGAAGACAGGAGAAGACAGTCCCCCTCACCAAGCAAGTCACCTCTCCCCAGCCCACCCCTGCCTCAGGAAGCCTGGGCAAGTCCTGAGCTGAGCCCCCAACTCTGTTTCCTCCGCAGCAGCTATGAGGGGCCTGGGCCACCCTTTTCCCAGGGTGATTCTATCTCAAAAGTTAAGGGACTGTCAATTCTCGGGGCTTTGGGGTTACTTTTATTTTAAAAGCGTTCAGGACACGGACCGGCTCAGAGGGACACACGTGTGAAGTTGTTTCATCCATCCCTGAAGCCTGTGCTGCCTGTACCCTCCCCCCCACCTCCCCCCACCGTAACAGCTCCCGGCCATGCCCGTATGACAGACATCCAGAGAGAGAAGTGTTCATCTCTCCCTGGCTTTGATGTCTCTCCACCCTCCTGGCTCCAGTCCCTCACAGTTGGGAAGTTCTTCTTTAGATCTAACCTCCATCCCTCTTGCTGCGATGGCAGTCAATTTCCTATCTTTTCTCTCACCTCCTGAACTTCCCCCAGAAAAAGATGAGTCTGCCTGACTGGAATGTTCCCTGCCCCCCTTTTGTCCTCGTCCCACCTCTCCTGGGCCCCTGAGTTTCCGATCTGCCATCTGCCTGAATCCTCTCAGGCACAATGCCCGAGATCTCCCAGAACTTGGGGAGGATGGCGAAGCTGGTGAGGCCTCGGCCCCTCGCCTCGAGTGCCTGGTCCTCCATGCCTCCGCCTTCCCCTGGATCTCGGCTCACTTTCTAGGTTCCTCTGTTCCCCCTTAAAGCCTCTCTCCCTCTTTCTTGCCACCTCACAGGGCTCGCATTGGCCTCTGTCTCTGTTTCTCTCTCCTGCTGTGTCTCTGCCCCTTTCTGCCTTTCACACCTCTTCTCTCTGGGGCCTCTTGCATCTCTGTCTGCTTCGGTCCCTTGCACCAGGTGGGGGTGGAGGACCCTCGTGTTGAGGCTTCTCCCAGGGCCCTGGGGTGAGAGAGGCAGTGTGGTGACCTGGCCCAGGGCTGGGCCTTGGGTTCCAATCCCAGCTGCCCCGTATCCAGGCTGTGTGACCATCAGCCAGTACCTTCAGCCCTCAGGATCTGCTTCTCCATCTGGAAAATGGACACAGGGACAATGCCTTCCTCCTAGGGCCATGGGGAGAAGCCAGCATCTGGAGACGAGGGACGGCTAAGCATGGCCCTAGGCCCGTAGTGAATGCCCAACAGAGATTCCCGTCACTATCAGGGGCAGACCGTGGCCAATGAGGGTCACAGAAGGCAGGTCACAGTTCAACAGGCCCCCAGGAGACCTCCAAGGGAATTGTCCCTGCTATCATGACAAGCTTGAGCGTCTCTGTGGCCCCTTGGCTCTGGGGAGGCTGACCAGGGAGGGGCCACTTCCCAGCTGTGTATTTAGCCTTGAGCAAGTGACTTTGCCTCTCTGTGCCTCAGCTTCCCTGTCTGTGAAGTGGGGGTAAGAGCAGTCCCCTGTCAGAGGGCCAATGGGAGAGCTACAGTTAATGCAAGTCAAACTCCCAGGACTCTGCCCTGTTGGTGCCAGGCACACGGTGGACATTACCATTACTGGTGGTGGGGTTATTCAAGGAGTTGGTATGAGTCAGGCATGTACACAGCCCTTGGCTTTGAGAACATGCTCAGAAGAAGAGGGTTAGCCAGCACCCCTATTAGCTGTGTTGGAGGACTGTAACTGGGGCCAGGTGTCCCCTCGGCGCAAAGCCATATCCAGGAAGGTAGCCCACACAGGTGGCATCTGAGGTGTGGCTCCCCTCAGGGTCTGCATTTAGTGGGGTGCACGCAGCTGCCCTGGGGACCTACGGTATAGTATCTGGGACCCTGCCAGCCAGATGGCGCCATGCTGTGGGTGCAGAAATTGAGCTGAAGGCAGTGTGTTTGCGGCGGCGTATGGAGGTGCTGAGTCTGCCAGGCTGGCCTCCTGGGATGGGAGGGGACCCTCCTGGGATGGGAGGGGCCTCCTGGGATGGGAGGGGACCCTGGGGTCTGGACGCCTGTGGGGTGAGCCTGAGATGTAAAGCTGGGTGAGTGTGTCCTGGGCTGGGTGTGCAGAGAGGGGCATGTGGCCAAGCAGGTGTGTCTCTGTGTGACTATAGGAGAGAAGGGGGGGAAACTGGGGAGGGATCTAAATGATGGCGCTGATAACTAATGCCTCCACCCGATGTTCACTGAGCACCTACCCTGTGCCAGGCACCATCGTAGGTGCTGGGAACCAAACTGTGCACAAAACAGACGCAGTCCCTGCCCTCGGGGAGCTTACACTCAAGTGTGTGGGCTTCTAAGAGGTCAGAGGGTAACAAATGCGATATAGACAATGCAGAGAAGGTTCTGGTGTGGGGTAGGGGTGCTGTGAGATGCAAGGAGGCCTCACTGAAAAGACCTGAAGGGCAAAGACCTGAAGGAGGACAGGGACGCCTGAGGATGAGCGGTCCAGGCAGAGGGAAGAGCACGTGCAAAGGCCCTGAGGCAGGACTGTGCGCGCCATTCCAGAAACAGTGAAGAGGCCAGTGTGGCCTGAGGTGGGTGGGTGAGCAGGGGAGGAGCAGCCCATCCTGGGGAGAGGGGTCTGCTAAACCTCGGTGAAGTCTCTGCCCTTACACCCCACGAGACAGAGCGTGAGAGCTGTTTAGTGGAGGAGGGGCAGGATCTGACTTGGATGCTGTCAGGACCCCTCCAGCTGCCTGTGGGAACCGTGTGGGAGGGAGGGCGAGAGTCAAAGTGGGGAGACAACTGAGGAGGCAGCTGTGATCATCTAGGGGAGATGGTGGCGGGGATGAGAAGTGGTCAGATCTGCATTTTTTGTAAAGAGAGAGCCATTTACTGAGCCAGTCCCCGAGTGGCCCCATGAGATAGATACTATTATTATCCCTGTTTCACAGCATTTTTCTGCAGCTCAGAAAAATGAAGTCACTGGCCTGAGGTCACACAGCAAACCAACAGCAGATCCAGGACCGAAACGCAGGCCCCCTGGCACTTGATCAATGTGCTCTATTATTGCTACTTGTCTTTTGGGGCCTGTGCATGTTGGGTTTGGAGGGTGGGGGCAGCATTAGTCAGCATCTACACCAGTGTCTGCACACAGTAGGGACGCAGAAAATATTTGTTGGATGGATGGATGGCTTAAAAACGATGAATAGAATGAATGGAAGAGGCTGCCCTGCCCATTTTGCAGAAGTGTATCAGGAGGCGGATAGCAGGGTATAGCTGAGGTCCAGGGGAGAGGGCTGCATCTGGGGATGGGTTCCTTTGTGGCAGGAACAGGGGTTGGCCCTCGGCTGAAGGACTGGGGTGACGGTGACGTGGGCCCAGGTTCGCTGGTGTATCGGGGTGGAAGTCAGGGTGCCTGGCTGTGCAGTGTGGTGGGGGGCTTTGGGGGGGCTCCTAGGGTCCTGGGGGAGCGCCTGCCTGCAGAGGAGCTCGCGCCAGGTTGTCTGCACTCTGGCTGGGGGGCAGGTGCACGAGGGGCGGTGGGTCAGCGCTGGCCCAGCCTGGTTATGCGGCCGATGAGTTTGTCTGTGCCAGGAGGCCAGGCCTGGCACAGCCCAGACGCCCCCCACCCCCCACTTCCCTGGGCAGCCCAGCCTTCAACCTTCCTCCCCGGCTTCCCCGCCCTTCCCCGGCTGCCCAGAACCAATGGGTTAATTAGATAACGGAGGCTTTGATTAACGGGGGAGGGGGAGGCCTCCGGCGCTGGGAAGGGGGGCTGGAGGAGGAAGGAGGAGAGGCGCCCTCCCCGCTCAGGAGGCGAGAAAGAAGGAGGGAGGGGGTGGGGAGGGAGGGAGCTGAGGCACAGCTTGGCTCTGCACTGCCGTGTGACTAGAAATTGTAATCGCGGAGAGAGAGAGACAGACAGAGCCCGGCCGAGGGAGACAGAGACAGACAGACGGACAGACGGACTGAGAATCCGACCGAGACGGGCACCCCGACCCACCTGCGAGAGGGTGATGGGGACGGAGAGAGAGTGAGGAGGAGATGGAGAAGGAGAGGGGGGCCTGGTGGTCCCAAGGGTGGCGAGACCGTGAGGGGGGGACCTGAGGAGGGGGCCGGGGCGCAGAGGCAGAGGGGCAGGGAGAGAGCAGGGGGCTGAGGTCAGCGGGGGGAGAGGAGGCTGGCGGTGGGGGGAGAGTGGAGGTAGAGGGTAAGAGACTGGAGGAGGCGAGCAGGGAGGGGAGGAGGAGACAGTTGCTGCAGTGGCCTAGACGGGCCTCCGGGGGGGTGGGAAGGGCGATAGGCGAGGAGGGGGGGGGCGCGGGGAGACCCCAAAAGCCCCTGCGCCCCCCCCAGCACAACCTCGACGGGAAGCCCTGGAGAACTGGGGAGGCAGAGCCCCCGGCGGCTGGAGGCATGTGGAGGGGGGGACCTGGGGCGCAGGGAGAGGCCCAGCGGAAGCCGAGCCACTGGGGTGAGTGTCGCTCTCTGTTGGGGGAGACAAGGATGGAGATGGCGGAGGGCGATGAGGGAGGGGAGGGAGGCCCAGGCTCTGCAGAAGCCGTCCTGGTCGGGGTGAGGTGGGGGCGGCGGTGGTGCGGGCTGGCAGCAGGCGAGATGGGGACCGAGGCGGAGGTAGAGACACAGCGGCGGCGGGTCTGGACCTGGGGTGGGCGCTGCGGGCTCCCACCGCCCGAAGGGCGTCCCGCTCTGGGGGTGCCCCGGCCTCGAAGGCTGGCCCCCTTGGGCTGCGCCGGCCCTTGGCTCCGAGGGTGTGGGCTGCCTTATCACCAGTGTCTTGAGGTGGGAACAGGACAGGGACAGAGCGTAGCGCTCCCTGTCACTCAGGGGTATGCAAAGACCCCACCGCCCTCACAGGCCGCGTAGATAGAGGCGCTCACAGCTCCCAGTCCTCCAGGCAGAAAAATGAGTCTGGAGTGTAGACACAGGACCAACCCTGCCCCCATCCCACCCCCATCTTTCTCTCTCTGTCTCTGTCTCTGTGTCTCCGTCTAGCTGTTGCTCTTCCCCTCACACATGCGTTCAGGCACACAGACATACGCACATGTCCTTTTATCTGAGTTAAAATGATGTTGGAAACGGCGGGAGGGAGCGTGTGTGTGCGCGTGCGTGTGCGGGGCGGTGGGGAGGCCCGGCGGCCCTGCGTCCGTGGGTCTGGGAGCGCGAGGGCGCGCCCCGGCACCGCTGCTGCTGTGCGTGTTTGTGCAGACGGCTCCTCTGTCCCCCTATTCGCCCCACTCGTGGGGAACTCTTGGGTCAGCCGCGTTGGAGCAGAGCTCGCGGGCGTGGGCGCGTTTGTGTGCGCTCGAGGCGCAGACGCGGCGTGGAAGGGTTCGGGTTGGGAGCCCGAGGGGTAAAGCCAGGACCACAGACCCCTTCTGTCGCTGCCCAGCCAGCTCCGTGCTTCTCAGTGGCCTCATCTGTCAACTGGGCGTCCTAACAGCTTCCCCCCTGGGGCTCCCAGGAGGCTTAAACGAGCGTGTGCAGGTCTGGCGCAGAGAAGGGGCAGACTCGCAATTCCGGAGCCATTATTATTGTTGTTGTTTTCATTGTTACTGTCATGACTAGCCGATCCCCCTCTCCGTCTCTGGTCCTGTGGAAATGTGGGTGGGAGGGCCTGACCCCCACGCTGCCCACTCCCCTCCCAGAGCTCAGGCTCAGGCTCTCCGGCCCCCCAGCCCCTTCTCCGGCGGGCGGGCGGGCCCGGCACCATCCTGCGCGCAGCAGCCGCTGGCACGGACCCACCAGCCGCCATCGTGGCCTCGAGCACCTGCCGCCCTCCACCTCCTCCTCCCCCGTTATCGTCTCCGGTGTCCTCCCTCCGCAGCTGCCTCACCTGCCCACACCCGGCACCTCCCCACTTGCCTTGTCTGGCACCTCACCTTCTCCTTCCAGTTCCCCCTCTGAGTCTAACTCAGATCCCTCCAGCTGCTGCCGCTGCTGCGAGGCGCACGGACCATGGGTGATGGCGGGGAGTCCGGGTTGCTGGGAAACTTGGCCTCTACAAACACTCCCTGAAGGGAGAAGTGGTGGGGGGGGGGGGGCGTCCAGGAGGCTGGTCCCCTCCCAGAGGTGCGTGCAGGTGGAGAGGGGACTTGGGTGGCTGCTGGGACAGGAGCCAGATCCTCACTCCGACTTCCCAGCTTGGCTTTTCACCTCTTGTCTGTCACTTATGTCTTGTCTCTCTTGTCTCTCACTCTATCTCGACCTATTTATGTCCCTTTTTGAAATCATGCAAAGAACCAAGTTTTTAATCTGGCCGACATCTCCACTTGCCGGCCAAGCGCCCCTGGGTGAGCACTTCCTCTCCCCCAGACTCAGTTTTCTGTTCTGCGAAATGGGCATAAAGTCTTCCCAGCACAGAGAGGGTGAGATGAGTGTAGGGTGCGCAGGGCTAGCCCTCCTCTCTGCACCCCTCGTCCTGCTGGGCCCTCATCGTCAGGGGTGGCCTCTCCCCCCACAGGGGGCCTGCAGGAGCCTTGCCCCCTTGGGTCCTGAGCCTGGGCAGGGAGGTGATGGTGGTGGCAGCAGCCGCAGAGAGCGGCCTGGATGTCGGGGAGAAGCTGGGCCACTCGGGGGGTCCCCGTCCCTCACTGAGCCTCTCCCTCTCTCTCCCTGACAGCCCCCCGGCGCCCAGGCGGAGCATGAACATTGAGGATGGCGCGTGCCCGCGGCTCCCCGTGCCCCCCACTGCCGCCCAGTAGGATGTCCTGGCCCCATGGGGCCCTGCTCTTCCTCTGGCTCTTCTCCCCACCCCTGGGGGCCGGCGGGGGCGGCGTGGCCGGGACATCTGCCGCCGGAGGGGGCTCCCCGCCAGCCACCTCCTGCCCCGCGGCCTGCTCCTGCAGCAACCAGGCCAGCCGGGTGATCTGCACAAGGAGGGAGCTGGCCGAGGTCCCGGCCAGTATCCCCGTCAACACGCGGTACCTGAACCTGCAGGAGAATGGTATCCAGGTGAGCCGGGCTGGCGGCCCGTGGGGGTGGGGGAGGGGCCCAGGCGGTGGCCAGTCCCTCCCCCCTGAGCTGGCAAAGCCTCCTGGGCGTCCGCACCAGCTCTTCACGCCCGTACCCTGGGCACTGATGAGACGCTGTTTGCACCCTAGTCACTTGAGCCGAGGCTGTCTGGGTTTCCTCGGCACAAGGCTCCCTGTGTCTGTACCCGCACGCTGGGCCCCAGGGCAGGACCATCTGCCCTCCTCCCACAGCACGGCACAGGTGAGCCTTCAGCCTGGCCCCGGAGCCACAGGTCGTGCTGGGAGTGACCCTTCCCTGAGGCCCCTGGGCCACCTGCACCACCGCACCTGCCGCGTGGCGTCGGGCGCACATGATGCATGGCTCTGCCCCTCAGTTTCTTCACCTGGAAAATGGCGATGATACGATCCCTGCCCCACGGGATTGGTGCGAGGGCTGATGGGTGTCACACTTGTCAAGGATTTAGAGCCGTTCTGGCCCCGGGCGAGCGCTCACTTGCTGTGCGGTACGGGGCTCACACACCCCCCCACTTCCCGGAGCTGGTGTGAGAGCCCAGCGCTCCCCAGTACCTGGCTGGCAGCACTCGGACGGGGCAGTTGCCATCCGATTATAATTGTCATTAAGATGGGCCATGAGTGATGCTTTGGGGGCAGGGCTGTGCTATGTGGAAGCAGGGTCTCCCCTCTGCTTTACTGACTTTGGGGCTGGATCCTCCTCGGTGGGACTGGGGGGCGCGAATCCCGCGCACTGCAGGGTGTGAAGCAGCACCCCCGGCCACTAGAGGCCAGTAGCGTCCCGCCCCCAGTTCCAAATGTGTCTCCAGATGTTGCCAGATATTCCCTGGGGAGGGAGGGAATTTTCCCCCCCCCCAGTTGAGAACCACTGTTTTCTGGGTTTTTTTTGAACCCGGGCCACCACAGTGGAAGCGCTGAGCGCTGGCCCACCAGGGAATTCCCCTGAGCTCCATGTCTTTAAAGCTGCAACCAGCAACCCCTCCTCCTGCAGCCACCACCCACTTCCCCCATCCAGTTCCGTCCCCCACGGCCCTTAGCGTTTAACACAATGCCCGTTTACTTCTAGACAGAGGCCTGGAATGCGGGATCAGGGAGGGCGCGAGTGGCTGTCAGTTTTATTCACTGATGTGTCCCGAGTGCCTAGACTACGGCCTCCCATGTGTAAGTCAACCAAGAGACACTGAACAGACCAAAGCGTTCAGGGGAAGGACGTGGATGCTGGGGCGCTTTGGGCCCGGAGAGGAAGACGGTGAGGGGAGGTTTGCCTGCGGGACCCCAGGTCCCAAGAGAGGCGTATTCAGGCAGAGGGATCGTCTGAGCAGCTCCCCAGGGCTGGGAGGGCGACTGGTTATCACAGAAGAGGCTGGACTTCATGCCAGAGTCCAGGGGGCTCTGGAGGGCTTTAGGCAAGAGGGCACCATCAGGCTTGTGTGGTGGCCCCTGGGAGGATGGGTTGAATGTATGCAGTTAGGTGGCGGAGCTGTGGCACCCGTGTCTCTTGGTCGCTGTCACATGTCAGCCAGTGCCCTGCACTGGACTGGGGCGCGGGCGCCTAGCGCAGGGCCGGGCACTGAGCAGCTGTTGATGGGACCGAATTGTTCACTGAGCCCCCCAAAGATAAAACGGCCCAGTTCCTCCAAAGGGATGTTGCTGGTGGTGGGAACTCAGTAGCTCCTCGTCGCAGACGCAATCCTTGATGCTCTAACCTCCCCCCTTCCGGCTCCCATTTCCCGGTTATCCCAGCCTGGCGTGCCACCCTGTGTATTGGTGGATTGCCTCTTCCCTTCTAGAATGTAAGCCACTCAGGGGCAGGGAAGGGCTTTGCCCAGAGCTGGTCCTAGCAGCATCTGTGGACTGTCACATGAATACACAAAGGATGGATGGAGTACCGGCAGCAAGGGGGCAGGTGTATGGTGAGAATGAAGGGAGGGTGTCGCCCCCTAAAGGGAGGCATGGACAGAGCAGCTGAGACTGCAGCTTGATGTGTCTGAGGCTGACTCAGAGCACACGAGCAGAAAAGGTAGCCTCTAGGTGGAGGCAGCTGGTGAGGTGGGCCTGGAGCCCGGGGACACAGTCCTGCAGGGGCAGGGGTGTGGTGATGTGACACAACTCCAGCTTCAGTGGTCCTTGCCCCACGGCCACCCAGGAAGGGACAGCCTTGCCTTTGGCAGTCCCCTTGGCACTGACCCCCTAAGAGGTCCCCTCTCTGCCCCCACAGAGGGGGCTCTGGTCCCCAGGCTGTCCAGGACAGTCAGATGGGGGCCCTGATCCCTTCCCCTTCCCCAGGGTCAGACCAGGATCTGCAGTGGGGGAGGGGAAGTTTAGCTCTGAGCCCTCTTCTCTCCTGGCTCTATGGGCTGGGATAGGAGAGGCCTGCATGGGGACAGGGGATTGACCAAATGCCTTTAAAACAGTGGTTCTCTGGGAATTCCCTGGTGGTCCAGTGGTTAGGGCCCGGTGCTCTCACTGCCAGGGGCCCGGGTTCAATCCCTGGTCGGGGAAGTAAGATCCCGCAAGCTACTCAGATCCGCCAAAAAAAAAAAAAAAGACACGGAGGTCAGGGTGGCCTCATGGAGAAGGTGACATCTGAGCAAATGTTTGGAGGAGGTGATGGTGGGAGCCTTGTGGGGCATTCCAGGCAGGGGGCAGCAGGTGCAAAGGCCCTGGGGTAGAGCCTGCCTGGTGTGTAGGAGGAAAAGCCATGAGCCTGGCGTGGCTTGAGCGGAGTGAACCATGGGGAGAGGGCGGGGGATGAGGACAGAGATGGGACAAAGGGGCCTCGTGGTCACGGTGAGGACTTGGGCTCTTCTCTGCATGAGACAGGAGCCAGGGGAGGCTCTGAGCAGAGGACAGACGGGCTCTGACTCGGGTCTCTCTCTGGCCAAGGTGTGGGGACTGTAGGGGCAAGGGCGATGGCAGAGAGCCCTGTTCGGAGGCTGGTGCAGAGTTCAGGAGAGAGATGCTGGTGGCCCCAGGTTGGCCCAGACTGGTTGCGGTGGAGGTGTGGGAAGCAGACAGATTCTGGGTCTGTTTTTTGGTGGTGTTTTTTGTTTGTTTGTTTGGTTGGTTGGTTGGTTGGTTGGTTTTTTGGCTGCGTTGGGTCTTTGTTGCTGTGCACAGGCTTTCTCTAGTTGCGATGAGCGGTGGCTACTCTTCATTGCAGTGAGCGGGCTTCTCTTGTGGAGCACAGGCTCTAGGCATGCGGGCTTCAGTAGTTGTGGCATGCAGGCTCAGTAGTTGTGGCACACGGGCTTAGTTGCTCCGCGGCATGTAGGCTCTTCCCTGACCATGGCTCGAACCTGTTTCTCCTGCACTGGCAGGCAGATTCTTAACCACTGCAACACCAGGGAAGCCCCTGGGTCTGTTTTGAAGGTGGAGACCACATGATTTTCCAGCAAAGTGGATATGGGAAAAGAAGGAGAGAGGATGACTCTGTAGGTCTGAGTGGACCCCTTGGTTGGACCTGTCTGCTCGTGTGTCTCTCACCTCATCTCCCAGGCCACTGGTCTCCAAACGATGTGACCCACATCCCTGTCGGAATATACATATATGAATTTTATTGCTAAAGTCGTACAAAGGTCTACAGCATCCATGGATCGTGTATATTATAAAGCTTGCACAAAAATGGCCACGTTAAAGGATGGCAAGCATATCTTGAACTCCTAACACTTTCGTTTCTCACCCCTGGGGATTCTTGCAGCCCCCTGCTCTGGAGACCTCCGACCCCACCCCACCCCCCAGACTGCACATTCCCTGAGGCCAGGGAATGTCCAGTCCGCAAAAGTGAACGATTCAAGATGTTCAATGGAATCTTCCTCCCTCGGTGGACACCTTGCAGATGGCGGGAGGAGTGGGGCCGCCGTTAGAGGGGTTTTACCAAATAACTTTTTAATTATCCAGATAAGAAATGAAATAACTCACCCCTAGTCCCACTACCTAGATATACATAACTACTGTTTACATTTTGTTTTAAAGCCTTCCTGGCTCTTTTCTGTGCCTATGTAAATGTGGTTTAAAATGATTTATTATAGAATGAATACAAATTAATTTAGAAAAACTAGAAAAGATACCTAAGTAAGAACACAGGGACAAAAGCCAAGTGTAATCCGACAACCACAGGTAACTCCCGTTAACATTTGGTGTCTTTTTATTCAGAGACTCTGCACACACACCTCTGTGTGCACGACAGGGTTGGGTCTCTAAATGGATATTTTGCTTTTTTAAAAAAAAAAAAAGAAAAAATGGAATCACCCCATTTCTTACTGGCTGGCAACTGGCTTTTGGCACCTAGGAGTTCAACCATGAATATCTTTCTCCCTGATTCGGATACTTGTCTATTATGTGGATTTTAATGACTGCATTAGATTCCGATGCGTGAGCGTCCAGTTAATTAACTAGTCCCCTCTTATTTCCAGTGTTTTATTTTATAAATTTGTTTATTTATTTTTGGGTCTTCGTTGCTGCGCACAGGCTTTCTCTAGTTGCGGTGAGCGGGGGCTACTCTTCGTTGCGGTGCACGGGTTTCTCATTGCGGTGGCTTCTCTTGTTGCGGAGCACAGGCTCTAGGGGTATGGGCTTCAGTAGTTGTGTCATGCGGGCTCAGTAGCTGTGGCTCGCGGGCTCTAGAGCGCAGGCGCACGTTGTGGCACACGGGCTTAGCTGCTCCGCGGCATGTGGGATCTTTCCGAACCAGGGCTCGAACCCGTGTCCCCCACATTGGCAGGCGGATTCTTAACCACTGCGCCACCCAGCGTTTTCGTTGATGTAAACAACACTGCAGTGAACATCCTCAGTTCTTGTTCTTTGTACTATTCTGGATTCTGCCCTTGGGACAAATTCCTAGAAGTGGGATTGTGGGGTCGGAGGCTGTGACCGCCCCAAGGTGCACGCACACGAGGCCTGGCACCAAAGCTCCGTAGAGGTGGCCTGAGTTGTGGAGATTCGAGAGTCCCCCCATGTCCATGGTCACCTGCTTGTCATCTGGCTCCTGCCCAGATGGTCACCTCCATGAGGGCAGGGACTTCGCCCTGCTCCCTGTGTCATCCCCAGCACCTAGACCAGAGTCTGGCGCACAGTAGGTGATCAGCAGTTATTTGAGAAAGGAAGGCCAGCCCCAGGGGACCTGGCAGAGACCGGGGGAACCTCCATGAGCGGGAGCAGGAGGTGACTCCTGCAGTGCCCGCCCTGAGAACTGGGGCAGCCCTGAGGGTCCCATCACCTGTTCCCACTCACCCCTGGCCGCCTGCAGTCCAGCGAGGGCGAGGACCACACGGGGGGCACGGGGACTCCAAGCACACGTGGCCAAGTGGCCACGGGGACGGGGCTGAGCCTACAGAGATGCCTTCTAGGCGAAGCCCTGGGGACCCGCCTTCCCTCTGCCCTGCAGCCCTGTTGCCACTCAAGCCGGGCACCTGCCACTACCGGGCGGGCCCAGGGACACCTCTGTTCCCCTGTGTACTCTGGGTCCACGTAGACGCTGTGCCCCTGGGCTGGGCTCAGCCAGCCCACCCCTCCTCAGGCAAGCGGGGGTCCTCCCTGGGCCCCCCTCCTCGGTCACAGGTCACGGCCTCGTCTCCTTGTCCCCACTCTCCTCCCCTCCCCTCCTCCAGAGCCAGCCATCCTCATGTGTTTACTCTGGATCTTTCTGCTTGTGTGTGTTCTTGCAAAATGCTTATTGTTGCTTTGTGTGCATGTATTTTTAATTTATGTAAATGAAGGTGCGTTATAGATGGCTTTCTTTGTCTCACTGTTTTCACTTGGCCTGGGTTGTTAAGAGCCATCCACGTCGCCCTGTGTGTGTGTGTGTGTGTGTGCATGTGTGTACTCGGGTGCTTTAACTGCTGCAGAATTTCCTTGATGGGCGTCCCCCCCTTCCTGCCCCACCCCCCACAAAGCCTCCTTTAGGAACCCTTTGGGGGCTGCGGCATGATAATGTGTTTGGAATGTACGCCGGGGGGATTGCTGGGTCAGAAGACATGATGTACTTAACCTCACAAAGTACACTGACCCACCCAGGCCTTTAGGGGGCTGCCCTGGTCCCTCCAGGGGTCTAACATGGGGTCCTGTGAGCAAGGCGTGTAGAGTCACTTGACAAGGAAATATGCTTCCATCCTAAGAAACAGATCAACCCATCCTGAGATCCTCAGAAGTGTTCAGAGAGTTGTGTTGAATGCTGGATGGCACAACAGCCAAAACGTAGAAGCAGTCTCAGTTCCTGATGATTGGGGCACTGGTTCAGTGAATCACTGCACATCCTTACGACAGAATATCATGCAGCGGTTCAAAATGGAGTTTCGAAGACTATTGAAGGACACAGGGGAATGCTTAGAAGATCATATTGAGCTTTTCAAAGGATGCAAGGAGTATGTCCAATGTATCTTTAAAATTTAATTTAAAACAAAATTCAGGGACCGCCCAGACACTCTCACAGTGCCTTTTTTTTGCCTTTGGCCGTGCCCTCAGGCTTGTGGGATATTAGTTCCCTGACCAGGGATTGAACCCCGAGCCCATGGCAGTGAAAGCACCAAGTCTTAACCACTGGAACGCCAGGGAATTCCCTTAATTTCTTCTTTATGTTTTCTTTATTCCCTAAATTTTCTTCAATGAGGGCATTTAATACTTCTTGTAATCAGGAAAAATTCAACTTAAAAATAACAAGTACAGGGCTTCCCTGGTGGCGCAGTGGTTGAGAATCTGCCTGCTGATGCAGGGAACACGGGTTCGAGCCCTGGTCTGGGAAGATCCCACACGCCACGGAGCAACTAGGCCCGTGAGCCACAATTACCGAGCCTGCGCATATGGAGCCTGTGCTCTGCAACAAGAGAGGCCGCGATAATGAGAGGCCCGCGCACCACGATGAAGAGTGGCCCCCACTTGCCGCAACTAGAGAAAGCCCTTGCACAGAAACGAAGACCCAATACAGCCATAAATAAATAAGTAAATTAATTTAAAAAAAAAATAACAAGTACAAAATGTTACACGAGCCGAAGAAAAAAGTCTACACTGGCATTTGCTCACCCTTCCCTGGAGAAGGGAGGAGAAACTACAGTTTGTGGAGGATATGCCCTGACTCGTTTGTTTCCTTGATGGTGGGATTGTTCCCATTTGACAGATGTGGAAACAGAGGCGCAGGTGGCTTGTTCACCTGCTTGTCCAAGGTCACCCAGATGGCAGTGACCCCGGTGGCTTGCCCCAGGCCCCAGGAGCCGCCGTGGAGAAGCAAGGCCCTGCCAGCCAGGGTTCAGCTTTAGGAAAGTCAATCTGCTGCAAAGAAGAACACACTGTAGTGCACGACCAAGGCAAACACCAGAAATGGCTTTTCAGTTACATGCTAGTTTGCAATTTTCCGTGTGGCCGATCCCACCAGCATCAGGAAATACAGGGAGTTTTTGACAGGATGGACTTTTCCCAGCCAGAGCCCTTGAAGGAAGGGAATGGTGGACCGAGGGGTGTGGAAGGGTCCTCTCTAGAGGTCAGCAAGGGCAGCCCCACCTGCAGGCCCGTGGGACACTCGGGTCACCTGGGCAGGAAAAAAGCAGCCAGCCTCAGGGGCCACACCCAGGCCCCCCAGGACTGGATGCCTAATTCAACCTGTCCAGCTTCCATCCTGACTCTGGTTTCCTCCTTCCTTCCCCCGGAAGCACCCCCGGAACCCTAGATCATCCCGTCGCCCCCTCTGGCACTCAGTTTCCACACCTGTCAGATGGGACTCCAGATGCCCTGTCTGTTTCTTCCTGACTTATTTTTATTATCACGTGTAACACACACATAAGAAGAACACGGACGTGAATGTCCAGCTCAAAAGGTCATCAGAAAAGGAAGGGCCACGTCAATGCCACCAGGGCAAGAAATGGAATATAAAGAGCCCCTGAAGCCTCTGTGCTCTCCCCTCATTTCCTCCCCCTTCTCCCCAGAGACAACCCTCCCCAGAGTCCTCACTCCAGGCCAAGGGAATCAGGCGCCTACACTCCTGCACGTCCGGCTTCCTTGGCTCCGCACAGCTGCTGAGACGCATGCTTGGTGTTTCCTGTGGCTGTGGCTTTTCCCCTTTTCCTTTTGTATCGTTGGATCACATTCTATCTGATGCAGATACCTCAATTCCTTTATGCATTTCTGTTGATGGGCATTTGGATCGTCTCCAGTTTGGGGTTCTCACTCTGCCTGGTTTTATAAATTTATTTATTTATTTTTGGCTGTGTTGGGTCTTCGTTTCTGTGCAAGGGCTTTCTCTAGTTACGGCGAGCAGGGGCCACTCTTCATCGCGGTGCGCGGGCCTCTCACTATCACGGCCTCTCTTGTTGCTGAGCACAGGCTCCAGACGCGCAGGCTCAGTAGTTGTGGCTCACGGGCCTAGTTGCTCCGCGGCATGTGGGATCTTCCCAGACCAGGGCTCGAACCCGTGTGCCCTGCATTGGCAGGCAGATTCTCAACCACTGCGCCACCAGGGAAGCCCACTCTGCCTGGTTTTGATTTAGTTTTTTCGAGCCGGAGGAGATGTGGGTGGAGCCCCTCCCCCATTTATTCCATGAGAGCTGGCCTGCCTGCCTCGGGGCCGGGGCAGAAGGTGGGGGGTAGCACAAAGGCTGCCTCAGACTCTGTTGGTGAGCGGCTCAGGAAAGGGTGATACACGCTTCCTGCCTCACACCTCACGGGGCAAGTCTGATGCCAGAGAGCTGGTCCGCTTCTTTGACCATCAAACCCTGAGGTGTTCCCTCTGGTACCTACCCTGATGAAGGCAGGGTCCTTCAGGATGCAGCCCCACCCCTCCCCCCTCCAGCCTCCTGCATCCCGGGCATCACACTGGCCCTTTCCACTCCCTCCTAGCTCAGCACCTTCACACATGGTGTTCCCTCTTTCTGGAATACTCTTCCAGTTTCCCACTCACCTAGGTAACACCAGCACTTAAGATTGTAAGGGACCATTGGGGTTTGAATCACAACTTCTCGGGAACATTATGGAACTCATCTGGGCCTCAGTTTTGTCATCAGTAAAATGGGGATAACAGTCCTTCCGTCTTAGAGCCACCGAGAAATTCCATGTCTTTAACCTTTGGACCAGCATGTAATGAGCACCACTGCATGCTGGGTGGTCTTGGGGGCCCTGGGGACTCAGTGGTCTCAGCGGCTCAGATGAGGGAAGAGGGGCTGGCGAGCGGTCAGCTCCTGAGAGGTCCAGCTAGTGTTCATAGTGAGACCGTCATCAGGGTCGGTCACTGTCATCTTTCTTGAGTCAGAGAAATGTCTTGGCCTCAGAGGCACCTTCTCTGAGCCCCCGGTCCAGTCAGGCCCACGGGTCCCTCTGGTGCCCAAATCTGTTGGTCACGCTTGTGGTCGCCGCTGGCCCCAGCACTCAGCACAGAGCCTGATGGACTGTAGGTCCCCAAATACAACTGTTAAGTTAATGAATCAGAGAATGGCTTGCCGTCTTGCCAAGCCATGTGGCCTCTGAACCTCACCACAGGCCCAGATCTCACCCCCACTTCTCAGTTGAGCAGACTGAGGGCCTCAGAGGCGGAAAGTGGGAGACGATTCATGCAGCCCCAGCACTGCTCCAAGCCCTTCCCACGGCGACCCTGTGAGCAGGGCCTGTTCTTATCCCCATTGTACAGATGAGGAAACTGAGGTGCAGGAGTAAGACTCTGGTTCAAGAGGCCACAGTCAGTGGAATTGGGACTTAGCCCAGGCAGGCAGGCTGCAAGACTGTATTTCTTCAGCGCCATTCCTTTGATCTGTATTTCTGTTTTTGTGCCAGTACCATACTGTTTTGATTACTATAGCTTTGTAGTATAGTCTGAAGTCAGGGAGTCTGATGCCTCCAGCTCCGTTTTTCTTTCTCAGGATCACTTTGGGTGTTCAGGGTCATTTGTGTTCCATACGAATTCTTAAATTTTTTGTTCTAGTTCTGTGAAAAATGCCGTTGGTAATTTGATAGGGATTGCATCGAATCTGTAGATTGCCTTGGGTTCTTCAGTGCCATTCCTGATGCTTCCTAATTCATAGTTACTGGGCTCTCCACCCTGGTGACCTGATGACAGAACTGTAATCGAGTCCTGACTCCATGTCTGGAGTCCCTGCTCTGGCCTGACCTTGCCCATCAGGACACTCCCCCCGGCTTCCTTCCGGCCACCTGGCCACAGTCTGTTCCCCCACCCTCAGCCAGCGTCACCACGTCATTCCTGGGCTTTAAAACGGCCCATGTTCCCCCAAGAGAAGACCCTTCTCAAACTGGGTGTCCCAGCCTCACCTCACTCAGGGACGCCCCCTGCTGGGCTCAGACACCCTTCCCTCCCTTCGGAAAACACGTTGTCCCTGAATAGCCAAAGTCACCTTCTGTGCTTGCCCACACCGGGCAGAAGTGTGATCCTCAAGATGCCACCGTGAAGTCTCCACCTGGAAACAGGCTCCGACTGAGAGGAGGCTGAGACTCATGTGTCCCTCTCCCTACAATGCACCTACTGTGTGCCAGGCACTGCTGTACGCACAGTGAGCAGGACAGATTCACGTCCCTGCCCTGGTGAAGCTGGGTGGAAACAGAGACAGTGCAGGAGGTGCACAGCACAATGCCAGTGTTTTTTTGGTTTGTTTTGTTTTTTATTTATTTATTTATTTTTGGCTGTGTTGGGTCTTTATTGCTGCGTGCGGGCTTTCTCTAGTTGCAGCAAGTGGGGGCTACTCTTTGTTGCAGTGCGCGGGCTTCTCATTGTGGTGGCTTCTCTTGTTGCGGAGCACGGGCTCTAGGCGCACGGGCTTCAGTAATTGTGGTGCGTGGGCTTAGTTGCTCCGCAGCATGTGGGATCTTCCCGGACCAGGGCTCGAACCCGTGTGCCCTGCATTGGCAGGCGGGTTCTTAACCACTGCGCCACCAGGGAAGTCCCAGTGCTGGTGTTCTGGGCTGTGCCACACGGCGTGTGGGATCTTAGCTCCCCGACCAGGGATCGAACCCGTGCCCCCTGCAGTGGAAGCATGGAGCCCTAACCACTGGACCACCAGGGAATTCCAATGCCGGTGTGTTTTAGATGGAGATGAGCTGAGTGAAACAGTCAAGCAAGAGAGGGAGGTGCAAGTGGGGGAGGCGGCGTGGCTTGAGCCTGAGCCTGACCCCACTTCCCCACTCCCCCCCACGCACCATCTTAGGCAAAGCTGGGGTGCACTTAGCGGCTGGCACCCCCCTCTGGTATAGCGCTCGCCCCTGCATTGTCTGCACGCAGGTTTAGATACCCATCTGGGCTCCTGGGTTGGGGGTTGAGGGCATCCTCTCACCAATTCTAGGAGGTAGATCTTATAAGCCCCACTGTACAGATGGGGAAGTGGCCCCAGGAGGTCTGAAATTTGCTCCAAGTCACAGAAGCAGTAAAGGGCAGTCTGGATCAGGAACTCCGGCTGTCTGACCCCAGAGCTTTAACCACCAGGCCGCAGGGCTCAACCTGCAGTGACAGCCGGGCAGGGTTGGGGGCCGGGGACGAGACAGGCCTGTCCGAGCACAGTGGTCTTCTGGGGAGCTGGGGACCCGTGGGGAGCAGGCTGTGTCCTCTCTCGCTCTGGCCAGAGCCCCTCCTGCCTGCCTCCTGTAGCTGAGGATGGCCGGCCCATGGTGCAGGCTGAGGTTGGTTCCAGCTGCCCTCGCCCAGGATGGCTGCTGGGGGGTGCGGCATGGAGCCTCTAGGATGCCCCCCTCCCCTGTTAGAGGGGTTGCCCGGCATGGCCTGGACCCTCCTATCAGGGACAAATTTAGGATTTGTTGTTGGCGGTGAGGGGGTAACGGCGAGGATGGAGAGGGTGCTGCATTCTGAGGGGCCACCCTGCCCCTGGGCTGGGCTGTGTTGTCGTGGTACATGCTTGTTCTCTCTTAGTCCTCAGGGCCCCTGTCCCCACGTTACAGAGGAGACGGAGGCCCCAGGAGGCCGAGTCTAGGCCTGGGGGGTGGGGGACTCAGTGAGCAAGGCAGGGGCCTACACTAGCCCCCATGCTCGCCCAGCTCTGGCCACATCCTGGCGGTCAGGGAAATCCCTACTGAAAAGCGATGCACAAGACCCTGATCTCAGAGAAGGAAGAAATATGAGGAGTTGTCATAAAAACAGTTGGTACGGAGGAAAAAAAAAAAAAAAAAAGGCTTTTAAATTATGAACGTAAAATAATTAACGAGATTAAAAAAAAATACCCAACAGTAAGCTTACTAAACTTTTGTTATCGGTTCATTACATTCAAAACCCATACAAGCAATTTATCTTAATAGTGTTAAGATGAACAATTCACTTCACCATTTTCCAACCACAGTTAAATTTTTAATAAGGGATTTCTTGACAGTTTATTTTCTTAAAAATCCCAAAAGAGGGGCTTCCCTGGTGGCGCAGTGGTTAAGAATCCACCTGCCAATGCAGGGGACATGGGTTCGAGCCCTGGTCCAGGAAGATCCCACATGCTGCGGAGCAGCTAAGCCCATGTGCCACAACTACTGAGCCTGCACTCTAGAGCCCGCGAGCCACAACTACTGAGCCTGAGTGTCACAACTACTGAAGCCCAAGCGCCTAGAGCCCGTGCTCCGCAACAAGAGAAGCCACCGCAATGAGAAGCCCACACACCGCAACGAAGAGTAGCCCCCGCTCGCCGCAACTAGAGAAAGCCCGTGCGCATCAACAAAGACCCAACGCAGCCAAAAATAAATAAATTAATTAATTAATTAAATTTTAAAAAAAAATCCCAAGAGAACACAATGGGGATTTTTTTCTAGAGTTAGTAGCGTTTACCTACCACCACCGAAGTGGAAAGTCCCCTAAATAATAGGCCAAGTTACAGGATGGAAAGAGAGGGGAGAGGCCCCCGTCAGGTTGGGAGGTGGTCATTGATGAGACCATGTTCTGGTGCCTGACTGGTGTCTGCATCCTTGGCAATCAGCACAGAGCCGGGCGCACAGGTTGGGGAGGGCTTAGCAAACGTGGGCTGAAGGAGGGAGGGGACTTGGTGACTTGGGTAGTTAGGACCCTAGCCCCAGCTCCTCTGCCACATCACAGGATGTCAGCGTCCCATCAGGCCAAAGATGTCAGGCTGGGAGGACAGGGGGATTTGCCTGCTCCGAGAACCAGTCCTCACCTTGCCTACCCGACTCTGGGTCAGTGAGCCAGCCCTCGGCATCAAAGAGGATTTGAGATCATCTGGCCTCGGGGGTTTCAAATTGTGCTGTGAAGGGGCCACAGGCCTGCCTCTCCCCCTGCAACCAGGGCATCTCCCGAGATCCAGATCCGTTTATACCATTACCACTTAAATGATCATTTGCATAATAATATGTTTCGTGTTTCTCTTCCCCTCTCAAGGTCAGGCTCTGGGAATTTGGCTATGGCTGTCTTGTCCATGCTGGATCCCCAGAGCCCGGCATGATGCTTGACACATAGCAGGCACTCAAAGAATATCTGTCAAATGAGCAAATCGCTACATGGGTAATGTTTGAATAATGAACGGGCTCTGCAGCTCAAAAAACACATCAAAACCCACACAGAGCCCAACTCTCTTGGTTTAGGTGGGTGAGTGTGGTGGAGACCTGGTGTTTAGATTCAGGAGAAGCCGACTTTGAGTCCTAGTTCTGCTACTTTGGAGCTGTGAGACTGAGGGCAAATGACTTTACCTCAGTGAACCTCCATTGCCTCAGCTGTAAACCATCAAATATGAAGAAGGAAGGCAGGGACATGTGGTTGATAATCTCCATGTGACAGGATTTCCACAAGGATTAAAGGAGATCATGACCTCAGAGTGTTTAGCATAGGGTCCAGTGAATACTAGGCACTTAACAAATACTGGCTCACCCCTTTTGCCTTATTAGAAACCTGCCCTGGATGGCACTTTGTCAGAGTCAGAGATGGGATCAGCCTTGTATTGTTTGGAAGAAGAGGGGAGGAGTTGATTGGCTTTGGTCTTTAGGTATGCATGTTAAATCTTAAGGCTAACCACTAAAAGAAGAGAAAATACATAAATCTTAAGATAGTAAATGGGGGAAATGGAATAAGAAACTCGATCTTTGCAAAAGGTCATAGGAAAGGGGAATGAATAGGCTGCAAAAAAAAAATCAGGACAAATAGAAAGCGTGAAAAAACATAGGAAAAATAATTCCAAATAGATTAGTAATTACAATAAATGTAAACACACTAAACTTCCTGTCAAAAGACAGAGATTTTCAGACTGAATGAAAAACAAAATCCAAGAGACATACCTAAAACATAAAGACAGAAAGGATGAAAGCAAAAATGATGGCAAACACTAACCTAAAGAAAGCTGGTGTGTCTTTAATAATATCAGACACATGGACTTTAAGGCAAAAAGAAGAATAAGTTGGAAACAGAACCAAAAACAGAACACTGGTGCTCTCTCAGTTCCCAAGTTCTGTCACTGAGGATTTCAACATTTTGGGTGCTGTCACCCAGGCCAAAAGCCATGCAGGCACATTGACTCACACAGTGGGTACTCTCCAAATATGAGCCTTGTCCATTCTGAAGTCCGCCATGAACTAGGCCTTGACCTGAGTGCAGGGAATGCAGAAATGATTCAGATGGAGTCTCTACTCATGAAGACTCACAGCCTAGACAAGGAGACAGATGCATTGAGCCAGTGTGATAAGGGTCTGATAAGAGAATACCTGTGATGAGTCAGTGAACAGGAGGCCAAAGAGAGCCTCCTGGCAGAAACAATTGGAACATCCCAGAGAACTAGGAGGAAGGTGGCATTCCAGGCAGAGGGCACAGCCTGTGCAAAGGCAGAGAGGCTGAGCAGAGCATGGTGAGCGTATAGAACCCCATACATCTCCCTGTGGCTGGAGTAGAGGAGAGGCCAGTGGGGCAGGTCCTGCAGAGCCTCTGACACCAGGCTGAGGGTCAAAGGGAGCCATGGGAGGGCTGTGAGCAGGGATTTGGCAGGGTCTGAACTGCATCTTAGACAATTCTGACAGCTGATGTAGAGGAAAGAGGCTGGGGAAGAAACTGGAAGCCCAGAGGCAGGACAATTGTTAATGATCATTATCAGCTGCATCAACAATTTAAAAATATGTCTTACTGCCTGCTTGCCATGTCCCAAGCATTCACTATCTTGTCCAAGCCTCACAATAACCCTGCAGGACCTGCGAGGAAAGTGGGCTCAGAGACGTTAGGACACTCAGCCAAGTTCACACAGCTGGTCAACAGCAAAGCCAAGATTCAGACCCAGCCCTGACTCCACCCCCCACCCCCCACCCCCGCCCACTAGGCTGCTCCCCAGTCACCCTGCAGAGAGGAGGAGGGAGAAAAGACTGGAATCCTGTTAAAAATAAAGGGACTCACTATTTTAAGCAATCCTACAGCACATCCTCAATAAAACCAGACTTCCCTTCTCAGCAACACCCCCGTCCTGCTTATTCCCAAGTGCATCATTCAAGTGACTGGCGGGGGGACCCCACCCGCTTTGGGAGTGCCCCTGCATCTCCCTTCACACACCCCCTTCTCATCGCAACTGGGACAAAGCACGTGGAACAGGAGCAGCCGCAGCCTCGGGCTCTGCCAGGACGCACCTTATGGACATGGTGTAGTTTCACTTGCTTTGTCCAGAGGATCAGGGAGACCCGGGCTGGACTCCTAGCTGCGGCCTTCCCACTTCCCCCGGGGAAGGTGAGCAGCCCTGCTGAGTCGCCTGACCTCGCTGAGCCTCGGCTCCTGGTCTCTGAAACAGGGCACGATGCTGGCCTGTGGGCTGCCCAGGTTCAAACCCCTCATCGAGTAACCTCGCCGAGTGGTTCCTTCTGTGAAAGGGAGCGAACAACACCTGCCCTGCAGGGCTGGTGGGGACAAGCCGAGCTGACGGATGCGGACACCCAGCCCAGAGCCTGGCATTCATCGCTGCAGCCCAGATGCCACCTGCGAGGGCCACGCCTTGTGCTGAGCGAATCTCACCGATGACCTTGCATCCTCGAAACAGCTCTGCAGGGCTGACATTACAACGCCCTTCCACAGAGAATGGTCCTCCTCCGTTTGCCCCTTCAGAACTCCTTTATCCCCGTTCAATAAATAAGCGACGGATGGATGAGTGTGAGACACTTGGGCTGGGCCCAAGAGAGTGAGCAGGGGTTTTCGAGGTGGATGAAGAGGGAAGGGAATTCCGAGCAGAGGAACAGTGTATGCACAGGGGGAGTGCCTGTGAGATAGCTCCACGAAGTTCATACTGGCTGAAATGTAGCCGGAGTGAGGGCTGCAAGTGAGGGGAGCCTACAGGCCAGGCCAAGCGGGGCTTGCAAGGCAGGCTGAATTTCCTCGGAGGGCACTGGGGAGCCACGGAGGGCTCTAGAGGAAAGCAGAGGCAGGGCCAGCTCTGGGTGTGGCAAGGCCCTGGAGATGAACTTGAGGGGAGAGACTGGAGGCCAGGCAGGTTGAGGCGTGAGCTGGACCGACCGTGGGGACAGAGAGAAGATGGCTGTGAGACTTTCAAAAGGATTAGAACCGGCGGCTTGCTGCCTGACCAACCCTCACAAGGGGAGGCCGTGGACGATGCAGGGGCCTCTAGGCTGCAGGCCCGCTTTCGACTGGGAAGGCAGGCTGGAGGGGCCGCGCCGAGAACAAGGACCCCGGCAGGAGCGGGGGCAGGGTGGGGCATGCAGACGGGTTTGCTGGGAACTGGGGAGGCCCCCAGAACTACATGTGACTCAGACCAGGCAACGGGCCACTCCAACACCTGGGCCAGCAATCCCTTTGTTCTCAATTTGTCCGTCCAAACCCTCAAGTCTGACCTTCAGACTTCATTCTCTCCCTAGCGATTAGTAATGACTGGATCATTACTTCATTTTCTCCCTAGCGATTAGTAATGCCTGGATCCTCTTATTATTATTATTATTATTATTACCACTATTATTATTATTACTATTATTAATAGAAACAGCAACTAGAAGCCTGCTTGGTGCTTTGCCAGCGTTTCCCGGGGCAGTGATAAAAGGCAGCCTGTGAGAAGGGTTCTCGGGTTATTATATTTGGGAAACTCGAGAGTCGAGCAAAGCAAAGGGGCCAGACTGTTTGATCAGGAAAGCTTTTCGTTGTGCTGTTGTTTAGCACCTCACGGGTTGGGCAGGCAGCAAGAGAGCAGGGTGGGAGGCGAGGGGCTGGGCTCTTCCCGCGGTCCCTCAGAGGAGGAAACCAAGGCTCCAGCAGCCCACGCAGCAGAGCTGGGGCTCCAGGGCCCGAGGGCTGTCAGGCCAAGGCTCTCCAGCCCCCTCTTCTTCTCACCCCACACAGACACGGCCGCATCGGCCACACCGCCAGCAGGCTGCAGACACCCCAGGCCAGCCCTCCTGGTCCTCGTCCAGTTCTAAAGATTAGCCGTGTTCGCTGCCAGAAATGAGAGGAGGCGGAAGCACGTTAAGGAAAATAAAAAACTGACCTTGTCAATTCCATCTCAACATCAGAAAGGAGGTGTAGCCCCGGGGAGGGATTCTAGGTGGCCACGGAAGTCAGGTTTTAGAAGCATACTCATGATATGGGAAAACGCTCACAGTATACTGTTATTGAGGGGAAATGCAGGACCTGCTGCCGAGGGCGTGTACTGTGAAACACACATCGGACCCCCGCAGACTTAGTGTGAAAAGAGAGTAAAATATCTCATTTGTAAGTTTCCCTCTTGGTTACATGATGAAATCATAATATTTTGGACCTATTGGGCTAATCAATTATTAAAATTGGTTTCATCTGTCTTGGTTTTTTTTTTTTTAATGTGGCCTCTAGGAAATTTAAAATTAAACAGGTAGCTGGTGTCGTATTTCTGTTGGATCGCGCTGGCAGAAATGGTGGCTGTTATTGTCTTATGATGATAACGGTACCAGGAATATTATTTTCCTTATGCTGGGTGCCTCCCAGGTACAGTCTTTTCTTAAAGTTTTTACAGTGTTTTTCTACTTAAAAGTAATTTTGGGGACTTCCCTGGCAGTCCAGTGGT
The DNA here is from genome assembly GCF_009873245.2 of Balaenoptera musculus. Classification (NCBI taxonomy): domain Eukaryota; kingdom Metazoa; phylum Chordata; class Mammalia; order Artiodactyla; family Balaenopteridae; genus Balaenoptera; species Balaenoptera musculus. The sequence goes on from NC_045803.1 coordinate 6,809,425, forward strand.
TAAGACTCCGCACTTCCACTTCAGGGGCACGGGTTCGATCCCTGGTCGGGGAACTAGGATCCCACATGCCGCGCAGCACAGCCAAAAAAAAAAAAAGGAATTTTTGTTCATTAAAGAAAAAAATAACTTGAGTTAAAATTGCCCATAATCCTCATCAGCTGGAGTTCACCACTAAGAAGTGGTTAGGGCATTTCCTTGCAGTCTTTTCTTGGTGCATATACGCAGATACCTAATTCCTCAGCTGCTTTTTTCAGTTCTACAAAGTCACAAGCACACAGTATGCTACCTAGAGTTCACCATTATCCCGTTAATTTTTTTTTTTAATAAATTTATTTATTTATTTTTGGTTGCGTTGGGTCTTCGTTGTTGGGTCTTTGTTGCTGCGCGCGGGCTTTCTCTAGTTGTGGCGAGCGGGGGCTTCTCTTTGTTGTGGTGCATGGGTTTCTCATTGCGGTGGCTTCTCTTGTTCCGGAGCTCAGGCTCTAGGCACGTGGGCTTCAGTAGCTGCGGCACATGGGCTCAGTAGTTGTGGCTCACGGGCTCCAGAGCGCAGGCTCAGTAGTTGTGGCGCATGGGCTTAGTTGCTCCGCGGCATGTGGGATCTTCCTGGACCAGGGCTCGAACTCGTGTCCCCTGCATTGGCAGGCGGATTCTTAACAACTACACCACCAGGGAAGTCCCTCCCCTTAATATTTTAATGCAAGTGTTTCCATGGCGTTAACGAGGCTTCAGAAACGCTATCTGATGGCTGCATTGTCTTCTGTGCCTCAGTGTACCTGAGTGATCAGTGGGGAGAATCTGGTAAGATTCTGCCTTCCATGCCCAGCCCAACACTGCCCCTTCTGTGGTGCATCAGCCTCAGCCCTGAGACGTGGCAGCCAAGTTCAGGGATTAAGAGCCGTGACTCTGGAGCCAGACAACCTCGGTCCAATCCCAGATCTGCCAGCGCCTCCTGTGCATCCCTGGGCAAGTCACTGCACCTCCCTGTGCCTCCATCTCCTCCCGCTTAGATGGAGATAATTCTTAATCCCTCATGTGAAACACTTGAGGCTAGTTGAGTTTGGGCATCTGATATTAGAAAGGTATTACTATACAGCATAGATTTTTACAGCACCCCCAGTGGATCTTATACCCCTTATCAAATCTGGGTATGTTTCTAGAGTGGAATCTTTGAATAGTCACATGAGTGGGATCAATAAAAGCTTTGAACAGCTTCACATGAGTTCTGATCAGGTTTGGTGCCAAAGTTATGAGAAATGTGGTTTTCGGGGCTCTGTGGATTTCAGAGTTGTGTGTATTGAATAAGCACCTATCTCACAGGGCAGTTTGGAGGATTGAGTTGTCGGCTCTAAAGCACTCAGAACAGCGTCTGGCACCCAAGAAGTGCCTGATGCATGTTAGCTGCTGGTATAACTATTTTTAATCTTTTTTTTTTTTTGGCCATGCCACACGGCTTGTGGGATTTTAGTACCCCAACCAGGGATCGAACCCAGGCCCTCCACAGGGAGAGCGCAGAGTCCTAACTACTGGACCGTCAGGGAGTTCCCTATTTTTAATCTTTTTGATTGAGGTGTAATTTACATAGAATAAAATGCCTCTCATGTTATGGGTACAGTTTGGGGAGTTTTGTTTTCTTTTAAATATTTATTTACTTGGCCCCATCAGGTCTTAGTTGCGGCATGCGGGCTCTTCATCGCGGCACGCGGGCTTCTCTCTAGTTGTAATGCGCGTGGGCTTAGTTGGCGCGCGGGCTTAGTTGGCGCACGGGCTTATTTGCCCCACAGCATGTGGGATCTTATTTCCCCTACCAGGGATCAAATCCACATCCCCTGCACTGGAAGGCGGATTCTTAACCACTGGACCACCAGGGAAGTCCCCAGTCTGGGGAGTTTTGACAGTTACATTCACCCTTGTAGGCACCACCCCAACTAGGGACATTTCTATCAGCCCGGAAAGTTCTCTCGTGCCCCTTCCCAGACTGTCCTCCCCCTGCCCCAACACGCATGCACACACACACACACACACACACGCTTGTGGAATGGACAGGGTCCCATGGCATGTGCTCCTTTGCATCTGGCTGCGTTTGCTCAACCTGACGCCCGTGAGATCCATTCAAGTCATTGTGTGGAAAGTTCATTCCTTTTCATTGCTGAGCCATAGTGTTCCATCCTACAGCATAGAGCGTGGGTCCTTCACCTGCTGCCGGACACTGGGTCATTTCCGGCTTAGGCTGTAATGAACACAGATGCTGCAAGCACCTGTCACAGGCCTTTGGATGGATATCTGCTGTCATTTCTCTTGGGGAAATACTCGGGCGTAGAATGGCCGTGTCCTGTGTAACTAACTCTCTGTTTAACTTTATAAGAAACCATCAAACTGCTTTCCACAGTGACCTCATGGTCTTACAGGAAAGGTGGAGAGACGGGGCGGCCCAGCACCCTCACCAGCACTCAAAACTCTTGTGATCCAGACATAGAGAACAGACGCGTGGTTGCCAAAGGGGAGGGGGGAGGGGGGAGGGATGGAGTGGGAGTTTGGGATTAGCAGATGCAAAGTATTATATATAGAAAGGATAAACAACAAGGTCTTACCATATAGCACAGAGAACTATATTCAACATCCTGTGATAAACCATCATGGAAAAGAATATGAAAAAGAATGTGTATATATATTCTTTTTCATATATCAATATATACATATATTTTCATATATGTATAACTGAATCACTTTGCTTTACATTAGAAATTAACATTAAATCAACTATACTTTAGGGACTCCCCTGGCGGTCCAGTGGTTAGGAGTCCACGCTTCTACTGCAGGGGACTCGGGTTCGATCCCTGGTTGGGGAACTAAGATCCCGCAAGCCACAGGGCACGGCCAAAAGATAGATAAATAAATAAATAAACTATACTTTAATAAAATAAATTTTTTTAAAAACCCTCTGTGGTCGACTCCGTTAGTATCAGTATCACTGATGGTGTCTCCCCTTCCCGACCCCAGGTGATCCGGACGGACACATTCAAGCACCTGCGGCACCTGGAGATCCTGCAGCTGAGTAAGAACCTGGTGCGCAAGATCGAGGTGGGCGCCTTCAACGGGCTGCCCAGCCTCAACACCCTGGAGCTGTTTGACAACCGGCTGACGACAGTGCCCACGCAGGCCTTTGAGTACCTGTCCAAGCTGCGGGAGCTCTGGCTGCGGAACAACCCCATTGAGAGCATCCCGTCGTACGCCTTCAACCGCGTGCCCTCGCTGCGCCGCCTCGACCTGGGCGAGCTCAAGCGGCTGGAGTACATCTCCGAGGCAGCCTTCGAGGGCCTGGTGAACCTGCGCTACCTCAACCTGGGCATGTGCAACCTCAAGGACATCCCCAACCTGACGGCCCTGGTGCGCCTGGAGGAGCTGGAGCTGTCGGGCAACCGGCTGGACCTGATCCGCCCGGGCTCCTTCCAGGGCCTGACCAGCCTGCGCAAGCTGTGGCTGATGCACGCCCAGGTGGCCACCATCGAGCGCAACGCCTTCGACGACCTCAAGTCGCTGGAGGAGCTCAACCTGTCCCACAACAACCTGATGTCGCTGCCCCACGACCTCTTCACGCCCCTGCACCGCCTCGAGCGCGTCCACCTCAACCACAACCCCTGGCACTGCAACTGCGACGTGCTCTGGCTGAGCTGGTGGCTCAAGGAGACGGTGCCCAGCAACACGACGTGCTGCGCGCGCTGCCACGCGCCCGCCGGCCTCAAGGGGCGCTACATCGGCGAGCTGGACCAGTCGCACTTCACCTGCTACGCGCCCGTCATCGTGGAGCCGCCCACGGACCTCAACGTCACGGAGGGCATGGCCGCCGAGCTCAAGTGCCGCACGGGCACGTCCATGACCTCCGTCAACTGGCTGACGCCCAACGGCACCCTCATGACCCACGGCTCCTACCGCGTGCGCATCTCCGTCCTGCACGACGGCACGCTCAACTTCACCAACGTCACCGTGCAGGACACGGGCCAGTACACCTGCATGGTGACGAACTCGGCCGGCAACACCACCGCCTCGGCCACGCTCAACGTCTCGGCCGTGGACCCCGTGGCGGCCGGAGGCGCCGGGGGCGGCGGGGGCGGCCCCGGGGGCGGGGGCGGCGGCGGGGGCAGCGGCGGCTACACCTACTTCACCACGGTGACAGTGGAGACCCTGGAAACGCAGCCCGGAGAGGAGGCCCTGCAGCCGCGGGGGACCGAGAAGGAGCCGCCGGGGCCCACGACGGACGGCGTCTGGGGCGGGGGCCGGCCGGGGGAGGCGGCCGGCCCGGCCTCGTCGTCCACCACGGCGCCCGCCCCGCGCTCCTCGCGCCCCACGGAGAAGGCGTTCACGGTGCCCATAACGGACGTGACGGAGAACGCCCTCAAGGACCTGGACGACGTCATGAAGACCACCAAGATCATCATCGGCTGCTTCGTGGCCATCACGTTCATGGCCGCCGTGATGCTCGTGGCCTTCTACAAGCTGCGCAAGCAGCACCAGCTCCACAAGCACCACGGGCCCACGCGCACAGTGGAGATCATCAACGTGGAGGACGAGCTGCCCGCCGCCTCCGCCGTGTCCGTGGCCGCCGCCGCCGCTGTGGCCGGCGGGGGCGGCGTGGGCGGGGACAGCCACCTGGCCCTGCCCGCCCTGGAGCGCGACCACCTCAACCACCACCACTACGTGGCGGCCGCCTTCAAGGCGCACTACAGCAGCAACCCCAGTGGCGGGGGCTGCGGGGGCAAAGGTCCGCCCGGCCTCAACTCCATCCACGAACCTCTGCTCTTCAAGAGCGGCTCCAAGGAGAACGTGCAGGAGACGCAGATCTGAAGCCTCCGGCCTGCCGGGCAGGGGGGACCCCCGGGGCGGGGGCCGGACCGGCACCCTCCCCGCAGCCCCAGCCCCGCACCGGGGAGGTCGGGGCAGGCAGCTCGGAGCCCTACCCGCGTCCGCACCCCAGGGCAGCTCGCCCCAGCGAGGACAGTGCGGGGCTCCGGGAATGGAACCCGCGTGGTTCCGGCCTCGCCCCCCTCCCCGGCCGCGGGAGGGGACGCAGGACGGGAGTGGCCGGAACCCTCCGCTTTTCCTCCTCGCTCTCCCGACCAACTGCTCCCGGCCCTCCGCCTTCCGGGGGAGAGAGGAGCTTTTTTCAGGAGTGTCCTCTCCCCTCACCCCCAACAGCCCTCCTTTTACGGTTCATTTTTTGCAGTTTGACGCCTGTCCCACCCCCGACCCCCGCCCTCTAAACTGAAGAGACAGCCACGTCGTCAGAGCCTCCCGAGCCCCTGGCCCTGCCCCGGGGGAGTCCATTCCCGGCCCCTGGTCCCCACTGGCCGGGGTCGGGGCGGCCTCAGCCCGCCCCCCGCCGTTGCCCCCAGCCCTCTCCTGCCCCACAGACTCTTTTGATACTGAAGGGAGGTTTGCGTCAACGACTACCTGCTCTGTAATTACTTTAAAAAAAAAAAACACGGAAAAAGTAAAAAAAAAAAAATTTTTTTCGTTATGAAAGTATGGAGGAGAGAGAAAAGAAAGGGAACATGGGTGGGCAGTAGAATGAGAAGATGGAAAACTCCAGGCCCCAGCTGGAAGGTCAGTGGGAGAGCCGGCACCTCTGAGTGGTCTTAGGCCCCTATCATTTCACCTCCGAGGACCTAGAGAGGGGCTCGGTCACCCAGCACGCCCGGCATTTGTGTTTATTCTGCCTGCACCCCTTTTGAGGCAGGTACTGGGGTCCTCTCCCCCAACTTCCCACCTCACAGCAGAAACCTAGGGGGCCTATCTCCTGGGGCTGCCGTTACAAGGTACCACAGACTGGGTGGCTCAGAACGACAGAAATTTAGTGTCTCAGTTCTGGAGGCCAAGGTCAAGGTGTGGGCAGGGCCGTGCTCCCTCTAGAACCTGTAGGGGAGGGTCCTTCTCTGCCTCTTCCAGCTTCTGGTCGCCCCAGATGTTCCTTGACTGGTGGCAGTGTCACCCCAGTCTCCACAGGGCGTTCTCCCTTGTCTCCGCAGCACCTTCCCTCTGTGCATGTGTGTCTCTGTGTCCAGATTTCCCCTCCTTATACGTCATATTGGACTGGGAACCGCCCGACTCCAGTACAGCCTCGTCCTGATCATCTGCAAAGACCCTATTTCCAAATAAGGTCACATTCACAGGTCGTGGAGGTGAGGACGCAATTCATCCCATCTCAGAGCCAAACCAGAGAGGGTCCGTGTCTACCGCAAACCCATTCAAGACATTGCCGTGCGGAGAAAGCGGGTCACGTTTAAGGGGAGGCAAGGAGTGAGCTGGGGGGTTGGGGGGGGAGGGGTGCTCGAGCTGGGGCCAGCGGAGCAGCAGGGGGGCTGCAGTCGGTCTGGTTAACTCGGCCCAGGAAGTGGAGGGGGGCTACGCTGCAGCTCAGGAGGGCAGCTCACACGCAGAGCCCTCGGAGAGACAAAAGCCAGCGAGTGGGTGCAAATGCCAGCAAATGCCAGCGGTCGGCCAGGCCCTTGGGCAGGTGCTGGTACGGCTGGGGCAGGCCAAGGTACCAGCGTTGCCGCCTCCAGAGGGCCAGGCCCCCGCCCCAGGGCCGCCGTTTCGTGCTGTCTAGACAGACAGAGGCCAGTGGAAGCAGGATGAGGCACTGCTCTGGGCAGACATAGCTGCGGACACACGGGTCTGGGCCCCCGGGAACAGCTCTCGTCTCAGCCCCATTTTCCCCTCGGCCCAGACTGGCCCGCGTACAGGGCAGGCCTGGCGCATGCGCAGGACGGCCAGGCCCCCGTGCAGTCCACGACTGAAGGTGGGGCGGGCAAGACCCCACCGGGGCCCTGTGTCCTCTGAGAGGGCCTGGACCGGGTCCGTGCGCCCGGCCCTACGCCTCCTCCCTGCCTGTTTCTGCCCCACAGCATCTTATCTCCCCCCACCGCCCCCACCTGGAGCTCTTAAAGCAAATTCTTCCCTTATCACCCGTGGCAGCGCCTCTACTGCGACGTGTCTGGGGTCCCTGACCCTATCTGTCTGGCCTGTCTGCTTGGGACTCTCCTCTAGTGCGACGCCTGGCTCCCCCTCGCTCCCGCTTTCATGCTCTCTTTCTCTCTTGTCCTCTTTCAGGGCCCCCAGATCCTGGTTGCCATGGTAGCGCTGCAGCGGGTACCAGGTGGTGGTGGGGGGCAGGGAGCCGACACTGCCGCAGTCTCCGCCATTTCCGATGCCAGGCACCCGCGAGGCGCCCTGGCTGGGGCTCATTTGGGGGGGCACTCGGCGACTCCCCAGGCCTCGCAGGCTTCTCCTTGGCCATGGGAGGTGGGGAGAGCGGACGGATGGGCATGGGAGTGAGAATATAAGGGGGCGAAAGAGGGGTGGGTGGTGGCATCGTGGCCGGGGGAGGGGAGGATACAAGGTGAGAAGTCAAGGTGAAAAGAAGGATGATCAGGCTGGAGGGAGGGAGGTTCGAGGGGGGGGCGGGGGGAAGGGCCCCCTCCATGGGAGCTGGTGGGGTTGGGGGCCACTGAGGCTAGGATGAGCCGAACTCCAGCTCCTGCAGCCTTGTGGGGAGAGGGGCATGACCAGGCCAGGCCTCCCTCGGACCTTAGGGGAGATGAGGGCCTGGCTGGAGACAGAATGGCAGCCAGCCCAGAGGAGGCAGGGGCGGCAGCTGGAGGGATGGAGACCGGAGGGATGGAGATCCGGGAAAAGGTGGAGAGACAGCGATGGGAGTGAGAGAGATCTGAGATGGAGACAGAACCAAGGGAGGAAAACACAGGAGGAGGAATGCTGACGAAACACGGGTGCCAAGGCACGGGGTGGGGGGTGGGTAGCGGCCGCAAGGGTGGGGATTGGAAACACAGGAGCAAGGGGACAGACAGAGCCCAGAGTCCCCTGTCACCATCTCCTCTCTCTTGCTCCCAACCCTCTCTACCCCGACCCAAGCAGGATGCAGTTTCCATGACAACCTGGCCGGCCAGAAAGGGGGGCAGGGGACTGCAGAGGAAATTTTCCACATCAGCAGGAAGAGGATGTGATGCAGAGAAGGAATGGGCTGGATACATGGGGGGGCGCCACACAGGGCCCTGGAACCCCAAAACATCTCGCCCACTGCCTCCCAGGATTCTCATCCTGCCCCCAGGTGGCGCCCCCCCCCACACCCCCACCTCTGGGCCACAGCGGGGGGAGGGGGAAGGTTCCAGAGAGGCTCAAGGGTCAAATGTCCAAAGCTCAGCCGCTGCCCAAATCTCGTGTGTGGGGTGAGGTGGGGGGATGGGAGGCAGCAAGCAGCTGCGGAGCTCAGACCGCAGGCCACCAAGTCCAAGGGCATGGCTCTCACCACAGTCCCGAGGAAGGTGGGGATACTGGGCTACGGCCGCGTCGGTGAGTCCTTGACTGTCTGGGGCTTCTTCCCCAGGCCCCTTTCTAGAGCCTCAAAAGCCCGTGTGTCCTCCACAAACATACTTTTCTTCTGTGTCTTTATCTGTGGCCTGGCTGCCTCTGTCTCCCTAAGTGTCTTCCACTCCTCACCGCAGGGCTCCGGCCCCCTCAGGATCTCCGTCCTCCCCTTTCTGAGTCTCTGCCCCCCACCTAAGTTTTCGTGCCCCCCAACTCTGGGTCAATGTACTCCCTCCCTCACCTCTGTCATTCCCTCCCTGGGCCTCTGTCCCCCTCTCTCTGGGTCTTTGTCACCCTCCCTCTGGGCCTCTGTCCCCCTCTCTCTGGGTCTCTGTGCCCCTCTCTGAGTCTCTTTCCCTCTCCCCAGGACAGTCCCTGGTCTCCCACTTGCTGACTCAGGGACCAGAACTGGGCCTAGAACTTGTTTTTGTCTGGAATCGTGACCCAGGACGAATGGCGGGGAGTGTGCCCCCTACCCTTCAGCTCCAGAACCTTGCTGCCCTCGGGGAGAGGTCAGTGACCTCGCCGTGAGAGAGTGGGACTCTCTGAAGCTCCTGTTCTGGCCTCCCTTAGGTGCTGTGTGCTCTCAGGCGAGTCCCTTACCCTCCCTGGACCTTGGTTCGCCCAAATGTGAAATAGGACAAGCCTCTGTCCTATTTCCCCTCCCAGGCCAGGGTGAAGAGTGACAGGCCTCCATAGACTCAGGGAATCTGGGGAGGGGAGATCTAATACCTCTTCAAGGCCCTCGCCGCCTCTCTCCCCTCTCCCAGGCACCCTGACCTTGTGGTGGAAGTGGCCCATCCCAAAATAATCCACGAATCTGGGGCAGAAATCCTGCGCTATGCCAATCTCCTGGTGAGCTCTGTGTCTTCCGCCTTGGCATCACCCCCCCCCAAAGCGGGATCCATCTCCTGACCTCAGCCCCTCCCCACCTTCATCTGCCCCAGGTGGGATCCCCCTCAGCCCTAGCTGACCAGGCCACAGAGCGGCAGCTCCTGGAGGCCTCGCATCGCTGGGGCCACGCTGTGTTCGTGGCCCGAGGGGCCCTCTGGGGCACTGAGGACATCGCCAGATTGGACGAAGCCGGGGGCCTCCAGGTGAGGGCCTGCTGGGCTCCTTGGGAACCGGAGGGGTCCAACAGAGACCCCCAGTTCCCCCGACTCTGGCTCTCACTTCCAGAGCCTCCGTGTCACCATGGCCACACACCCTGATGGCTTCCGGCTCGAGGGACCCCTGGCTACCCACCGAGCACAGCCCGGGCCTCGCACTGTGCTCTATGAAGGCCCTGTCCGTGGGCTCTGCCCCCTTGCCCCCCGAAACTCCAACACAATGGCTGCCCGCTGCCCTGGCCGCCCCGGCCTGGGCTTCGACCCGCGTGATCGGGGTGCTTGTGGCCGATTTCAGGTGAGCAAAGCTGAGCGGGGGTCTGGGCTGGGCCAGGCCAGCCGGACTGACCACCCTGCTTGCCCCAGCCTCAAGGACATGCATGTGGTGGATGTGGAGCTGAGCGGACCCCCGGGCCCCACAGGCCGAAGCTTTGCTGTGCACACCCACAGAGAGAACCCCACCGAGCCAGGCGCGGTCACCGGCTCTGCCACCATCACCACCTTCTGGCGCAGCCTCCTGGGTGCGGCCACGCTCCTCCCCGGCGCTCCTCTCCCCAAGCCCTGGGCTCTTGTGCTCTGCAGAGCTTGGGTCTCAGGCTCTCTGAGTCTGCAGTTCTGATTCTGTCTCTATCGATTGATCTTTATTTCTGAGTCTCCTTAACCTTCTACTCCGCGACGCTGAATCTTTATAGATCTCTCTCTCCGTCCAAGTCTCCTCTCTCTGAGCCTCTGTGTCCCCCTCTCTCTGGGACTCTAGCATGTGAGTCTCTGTCTACCCCCAGGTCTCTGTCCCTCTATCTCTGGAATTTGGTCCCTCTCTCTGGGTCTCAGTCCCTCCCTCTAGGTCCCCACCTTGGTCTGTCCCTTCATTCCAGGTGTCTGTCACTCCTTATCTCTCTGTCTCAGCCTTTCATTCCCCGTATCTCCTCCACAGGCTGCTGCCACCTTCCCTCCAAGCCGGGGATCCATCTCTGCTAAGAAGCCTCCTCCTTCCCAAGAGGACGTCCTCATCTCATTATTTACCTCCCACCGTCACCGTCCCGCTGCTGCCTCAGTATCCCCAGACCTCCCTCCTGTCTCAGTAAATATTGGAGGCTCTTCTCCCTACGTAGTCTGGTGTCTGATCACTTGTTTCCCTTCTGTGACGTCACGCTTTGTCCTCACACTAGGCATGATGTCATCACAGGGAGCGGGCATACAGGGTAGCAACACCCCTGGAAGCTATCGCGAGAGCCTATTCACTACATTTCCCAGAACCCTTCGAGAAGCAGGGGGCGTGGAAGTGTGCGAAGGAGAGGGTCGCCTCAGGGCACATTTCCGGGACTCACCGCACGGGCCGACGGAAGTTGTAGTCCCGCGTTCTCGGGGGCGACAGAGGACTTCCGGGCCACGCTGCCCGGGCGTTCCGTGCGGAACAAGAGCTCTCGCCAGGGTCGCCGGGAGTCGTAGTCCGGCTCGCGGGGGCCGCCGGGAGCTGTAGTCCGTCCTCTGCCCAGTCAAACGCGGTGCTGCCCGCCCTGTTCTCGGAGGCCAGAGCCGCCGCCCAGGGGGATGCGGGAGCCCCCCGGTTCGGGGGAACGAGAGAGGCAGGCGGGGTGAGGGTCGTTGCCAGGCAACGGGCGAGCGCCACGGTTGGGGTACGGGTCGGGGAGAGGGCTCTGTTACTCGGTGTCCGGGGAGGGGGCCCTGTTGCCAGGTGACAGGAGGAGAGAACTCTGTTGGTTAGTGACAGGGGAGGGGAGTCTTCTGTTGCTAGGCGACCAGAAGAGACCCTGTTACCTAGAGACAGGGGAGGAGGCTTCCTCTATTGCTAAGTAACCTGAGGAGAGACTGGTTACCTAGTGGGGTGGGGGTGGGGGGTCCTCTGCTGCTAGGTAACCAGAGAGGAAGCCTGTTACCTAGGGACAGGGGAGGGGGGGTTCTCTGTTGCTAGGTGACCACCATAGGGACCCTTTCACTTTGGGATGTGGCGGGGGTGGTCCTCTGTTGCTAAGTGAGCAGAAGAGAGCTTTTTTCCTAGAAATAGGGGATGGAGGTACTCTGTTGCCAGGAGAGCGCCAGGAGAGCAGTCAGTGGCCCGGTGGCCGCTCAGGCTGCCTGAGCCCTCACTCAATGACGGTACCCCCAGGGCCTGCTGGCAGGTTGGGCTTCCAGATCCCAGGCTCTTGAGTACCTTTTCCCCCACCCCCACCCCCAAGCAGGAGCCGAGGACGGCATGTCCCAGGCCCCAGGAGCTCAGCCAAGCCCGCCCTCCGTGTACCACGAACGGCAACGCCTGGAGCTCTGTGCCGTCCACGCCCTCAACAACGTCCTGCAGCAGCAGCTCTTCAGCCAGGAGGCTGCCGATGAGATCTGCAAGAGGTGACCATCACCCACCCCAACCCCTGGAGAAGCAGGGCTCACAGAGGCAGGGCAACCCACCTGGGTCTCAGAGCAAGGCAGGGGCAGAGCCCCGGGGCTTTCTGCTGCCCCATCCCCTGCCTGGACTCTGGGACTCAGAGACTGAGAGTGCCTCCTGTGCCTGTTCACCCCTCTGGCCTCAGCCCCAGATCAGGCCACATCCTTTTATCTGGGCCCTCATCCCCCACTCTCCTCTGGCCTCCCAGCTTCCGGTTTATCTCGTTCAGTCCAGGCTACATAGAGCTCCCGCGATGACCCTGCCCCTCTCCTGCTCCCAGTCCTCCCATGGCTCCCCAGCACCCCTGGCAGAAGTCCCAAGCTCTGCAGTCTGATAACCAAAACCCTGTGTGCTGTGATCCCCACCCGTCTGTCGCTTCATATCTCACTGCTCCCCTCCAAGCAAATTCCTCTCCAGTCCCCGAAAGAGCCCCGCCGTGGTGCCTCTGGGCCTTTGCACAGGCTATCCTTTCTGCCTGGCACAGCTTTCTCCTCTTGGCAGCCTGGAATGTTCCTCCTCACTATTCAAGATTTCAAACATCACTTCTTTGTTATCTCTCTGCCTGATCCCTTCCTCTCTGTCCCCACAGCTCTGGCCCCACCGTCTCCTAGACCCTCCCCTCAGCCTCCAGTCAATTCCCAGCATGATCCTACACCCAGAGATGACCCTTTTTCCCCATCTCTTGCTCACAGCCCTCCCGTGCCCGTGCCCCTGCCCCAGCATCCTCAGGCAAAGTCCCAGCCCCTCAGACTGATTATTTTAGAACGTATTCATCTCCTCTGTCATTCAAAACAGGGATCAATCAACTCTTTCATGGCAAGTCCATGCTGGAGACCCAGAGATGAGTCCGCTATGAGCCCTTCGCTGAGGGAAGCCAGGGAAACAGATACACAGAAAAAGAATACACAACTTCCCCTCTCCGACCCCTCCCCCTGCCCTGCCCACCAAAGGCCCAGAGACAGAACAAAGGTGCCATTGTCCAGAGGAGGCAGAGCCCAGAGAGACAAGCGGTGGCGGGGTGGGCCTCTTGGGCTGGGGGACAGCTGGACGAAAGGCTGGGGGTAGCAGCACAGGAGATGTGGTTGGGGACAGGTGGCTGCAACGGGTGGGATGGGCCTGAAGCCAGGAGGCCAGCAGGGACCAGATCATGCAAGGCCAGGCTGAAGGGCCGGGGCTCTCTCCTGGGGTGACGGGGGGCCAGGAAGGGCCGGGAGCAGGGGCAGGGCCGAGGCAACGCCGGGTGTAGAAAGAGCCCCCAGGAGGGGGAGGATTGGAAGCTGGGTGAGGGACAGGGCACACATCCTTGAGGCCAGGGCAGAGAGAGTGAGGGGACAGGAGCAGGGCTTGGGGCTGATGAGTCACGGGGATTGAAGAGAGGGAAGAGTCCCAAGGCTGGGTGACTCACGGACCCTGGGACTCTTTGGCTTTGTGGGGGAGGGGGAGGCCTTTCCAGGGACCCCCCCAACTCAGGAGGCCCTGCCCACCTCCCAACCAGGTTGGCCCCAGACTCCCGGCTGAACCCCCATCGCAGCCTCCTGGGCACCGGCAACTATGACGTCAACGTGATCATGGCCGCCCTGCAGGGGCAGGGCCTGGCCGCCGTGTGGTGGGATAGAAGGAGGTGCGACCGAAAGCACTGCGTCCTGTGTGCTGAGCTTGGCACAGTGGGTGCGGTGTGATGGTGGTCAGTGTGGGACAAAACAGGAGGAGGGGTGGGTGGAAGGTTTGCATGGGTGGATCATGGACGCTGGCAGACTGAGGGGTTGGGAGGCGGTAGAGGGATGACTAGGTCGTCAGTGCGGTAGGTTGATGGTGACTGGGTGAGTGGATGGTGAATGGGCGGCTGGATGTATCGGGTAGGTGGTTGGGTGATGGGATGATATGAATGGTTGGGTGGTTGAGTGGTTGAGTGAATAAGGGATGAATAGCTGGTAGGCAGTGGATACCAAATAGGCGGTTGGGTCGATGAACGGGTAAGTGGCTGGATGGGTGGACGGAAAGAATGAATGGAGAGTTGGGTGGATGGTGGAGAAGCCGCTGGGCTGCTGGCTGGCTGGCTGCTGGTTGCTTGAATCAGCGGGTGGATGATGGCTGGGTGAGGCGTTGATGGGCAGCTGGATGGTGGGTCGTTGTTAGGTGGCTGGGAGGCCTGGACGGGTGAGTGGGTGGGAAGGTGGTGTATAGTGGATGGATAATGGGTAGAGTCAGCAGTAGGTGCGTCAGGAGTGACTGGGGAGTGGGGTGGGTGGTGGACTTGTTGGGCGCGTGGCTGGAGGGGGAGGTGGGTGCGAAACGGGCGGGTAATGGATGGTCACGCAGGTGGCAGATGGTGAAGGGGGAGTTGCGGGCGGGGGGTGGTTGACTGGGAGGTTTGCGTGGGGAGGGGGAGCAGGTGAGTGCAAGGAAGCAAGGGGTGGGTCGGTGGGAGAGAGGCCCTGGGTGGGCTCGGGCAGCCACCGCTGCCACCAGCCTGGGGCCCCACACCCGGTAACGTTGGGCCGGCGGGCGCCTGCGGGGGCCAGGCCCTGACCATGGCGTCCCTGCCCCGCCATGCAGGCCCCTGTCCCAGCTGGCGCTGCCCCGGGTGCTGGGGCTGATCCTGAACCTGCCCTCGCCTGTGTCCCTGGGGCTGCTGTCCCTGCCGCTGCGCCGGCGACACTGGGTGGCCCTGCGCCAGGTGGACGGCGTCTACTACAACCTTGACTCCAAGCTGCGGGCGCCCGAGGTCCTGGGCAACGAGGACGGTGTCAGGTGAGGGGCGGGGGCGACTCCAGGGCTGCGCGCCAGACCCCCCTCCCCGGGGGGCAGCCCCAGGCACCCCCCAGGCCTCAGTCTCCCCGTTTCTCCGCCCAGGGCCTTCCTGGCAGCCGCGCTGGCTCAGGGCCTGTGCGAGGTGCTGCTGGTGGTGACCAAGGAGGTGGAGGAGAAGGGCTCCTGGCTGCGGGCAGACTGACCCCGCGGAGGAGGGGACCATGGCTGCCCGCCGGGCGTGGCCCCCGCGCGTCCACATCCGGTTCCCAAGTGCCGGGGGAAGGGCCAGGCCCCGCCCCTCGTGGACCCAGCGGAGGTCCCAGCCCCTTCCCCACATCCCCTCTCCCCCCGCCACATGCCACTGCTGCCTCAATAAACCCGATGATTTGCTCCCAGCCTGGCCTGAGTCTCACTGGGGGCCCCTTTCCTTCAGTTACGCTGGTTTATCAGAGAGGCCCAGGCGGGCCTGGCCAGGATCCGAGCTCTCTGCCACCTCCCGGCTTGGCCACCTGCAAGTCACTCATCTCTCGGGCCTCAGTTTCCTCATGGGGGTGGGCCCAGGGGAAAACAATGCAAATGCCTGCCCTCTTGAGGCACCTGGGAGAGACCAGGAGCGAACAGAGAGATGCAGTCCAGGGTGTTTAGGGAGATAAGCCCCAAGGAGAAGGAGAGGGTTTACTTCTTGACTCCCAACTCATGTACCAACTGCAGTCGTGGCCCCAAAAGATGTCCAAATCCTCACCCCCGGAACCTGCGAATATGTTCAGATGCGTGGCAAAGGGGAACGAAAGTTGCTAATCCGCTGACCTTAAAATCGGGAAACTACCCTGCATTGTCTGAGTCGGCCCGATGTAATCCCGAGGGCCCTTAAAAGTGAAGCAGGCACGGGACTTCCCTGGTGGTCCAGTGGTTAAGACTCCACTCTTCCACGGCAGGGGGCACGGGTTCGATCCCTGGTCAATACCGCATGCATGGGGGTGCAGCCAAAAAAAAGAAAAAAAAAGTGAAGGAGGAAGGAGAGGAGAATCTCAGACATGACTAAGGAAGCAGCGTCAAAGAGATGCTACACGGAGGGGGGCGCTTTGAGACAAGAGGGGTCACGGGCCAGGAAACGCACGCAGCCTCTAGGAGGTGAAATACACAGGGAAACGGATTCTCCCCCAGGCTCCCAGAAGGAACCAGCCCTGCCCACACCTTGACTCTAACCCAGTGAGACTCATTTTGGACTTCCAACCTCCAGAAACGTAAGAGAATCAATGTGTGTTGTTCTAAGCCACTACGTTTGCTAGAGCAGCAGCCAGGGAAAGGAACACCAGGGAAAGGAACACAGCGTAGAATTCCTCAGGGCAGTGGAAGGTGTTGCTGAGGAGGTGTTTGAGCAAAGACTGGGAGAAGGGGAGGGAGAGAGGCAGGCACGGAGAGGTCTGCAGGAGAAGCATTCCAGGCAGAGGACAGGCAGTGCAAAGGTCCTGAGGCAGGCTGGTGTGGCTGGAGCTGAGGGAGCGAGGGAGAGAGAGGGTGGAGAGGTGACGGAGGGGGAAGACGGTGGCCGGTGGATTTGAGCAGAGGAAGGGCAGACCCCCACTGGGTGTCCTCTCCACAGTCTCCCCTGGGCAGCCCCCCGTCCCGTCCTGTACCCTTCCCCCAGGGCCCCCTGTCCCTCCAGGTCTGGCCTGGGCAGCTGGATGCTTGCCCTCCCCAGCTCTCAGGCTGCGAGGAAGACACAAGGGGATGGAAGTAAAGACCCCCAGTCCCAGTGGCGGGGTGTTTTAACAAGGGTCCCATGGGACAAGGTGGGGGGCCACAGGAAGATGAGGGGTCCTGGGGGAGCTGGCTGAGGGGCATTCTCCAGGGAGCCAGTGGGAAGGGAGGGAGGGCCCATTCCAGAATTAGAAACAGCCCAGATTGAGACCTGGAATGTTGAGGGAGATGATTTCTCCAGTAGCTATTTGAGGAGGTGATAAAGAGATAAGGGTGGATCCTGGCAGGTCCACGGCCCACAGGGCCTCCAAGAGCAGCTGAGGGGCTGGATCTGGTCCAGGGCAATGGGTAGGGCTGTGAGCAGGGGGGGGGCAGGTCGGTCCTGGGTGCAGAAAGACCCCTCTGGGGCCATGTGGGGGAAGGCTGGAGGCTGAGGGTCCCAATGGGAGAGGACGAGGCCTGAGTCAGGACCCTGGGGGCAGAGTGGAGGTGACAAGAGAATCAGGGCAGGCTCTGGGGGTGAGGGGCAGGGAAGGAGGTACCCGGTGTCTGGCCCTGGGACCTGGGGGACAGTAGGGCCACCCCAACAGATGGGACCGAGGGAGGAGGAGTGGGTGTGGGGGGCATGCTGAGCTCAGGGGGATGTAAGGAGTGTGACAGGCCGGGTGACATCAGGGGAGGAGGACCAGGGTCAGGGACCCAGGGGATGGTTTTAGGGGTCACGGGCCTAAAACTGTGAAGGAGGAACATGGGCAAAAGAGGGGCCCCCCATTAGGTGGCGGGCAGATATGGGGGACCTGGAGGCACAGGGAGGCCGTGGGCAGGGAGAGGCAGGCAGGGCCCCAGCTGGGGGCGTCTCCCCGAGCCCGCCTAAGGCTGCGCTCCACCCAGACAGTAAATTCTGAGAGGACACAAGAAAGAAGGCGGGGAGCAGGCGCCGGCAGGACACGCTGACCCGTGGTGATGGGGGCACTTGGGCTTGGTGGGTTCTGGTTCCCAAGACCTCAGAGGTCAAAGGGCAACTTGTAAAGTGAAAAGTCAAGCAGCACGTGAGGGGAAACTGCTGGGGTCCCGGGACACCCCAACTCGGGGGTGCCCCCCACACCCACTCAGTCTCTGACTCCCTCTGTTCCTCCCTTTGGGTCCCTCTCTTGGGCTCTCTTTCTGGGTGTTTCTGTCTCTCCATGTCGCTCTCAGCTTCTGGGGCCCCCTCCTGCCCCCTGTGCCTGTCGCCTGTCCCATCCGGTCCCAGACAGCCTGGCGGGGCTCCCTGAGTGTTTCTATTCCTGGGCCTGAGTGACCTCCCCAGGTGCCTTCTCAGCGGTGGCCTAATATGGTCAGAGCGGGAGCCCAGAGGGCAAGGGTGGGACCTGGGGAGGGGGCGTGGGGGGTCCCTGCAGCCTCCCTCCTCCTGCTCCCAGCCCCCCCCCAGGTGCTAACCCCTCCTGCTCTGCAGGCTAGAGGATCGGCAAGCTGGACCAGTGCATGGATTGAGCACTTACTGTTTGCCCCTTACGGTGGGTGCAGACGGGCCCATGCAGCCTCGAAAGCCCCCACCTGCTGGGGCCACCCCACTTCTCACAAGCCTGAGTCAGGCTGTCCCTTGTCCCAGGGTGCCCAGCCAGGCTGGTCCCAGAGCATCGGTTGGCGGGGGCTCCTGGGGATCCCCGGTTGCCCTTTGGGGGCGCCCCACACAGGCCCCCAGGGGCCTCTCAGTGCCGGCCTGGTTGCAGGAGGGAAGGAGGGGGGCCAGTCACGCGGAAGGTGCAGGGGGAGGTGACAGCTGTTCCGTGCCCCCCGGGTGCTG
This sequence comes from Balaenoptera musculus, assembly GCF_009873245.2. Taxonomy (NCBI): domain Eukaryota; kingdom Metazoa; phylum Chordata; class Mammalia; order Artiodactyla; family Balaenopteridae; genus Balaenoptera; species Balaenoptera musculus. Next base: position 6,827,567 of record NC_045803.1, read on the forward strand.
ACAGCTGAGGCCCAATTTAGCTCTCGGAGCCCAGGGCTAGCCAGATAAGGCAGTGAGGGGTGCAGCCCCGCCCCCAGGGCACCCCTTAAATCACCCGGTCGGGCCCTGGGGGGTGGCCGCCAGCGATGCCAGGTGAGAGGGGCTGCGCTCCTTCCTGACTCCCCGCGTCCCGCCTGCACAGCGCTGCCCCTCTCTCTCCGGCTCTCCTCTCTCTCTCTCTCTCTGTCGTCTCTCTCCCTCTCGTCTCTCCATCTGTCTTTCTGTCTCTTCCGATCTCCGACCCTCCCGCTCTCCATTTCTCCCCATCCTGTTCCTAACTCTGCCTCTATCCTTCTTTCTCTGTCTCTCTTGCCCCATCCTCTCTCTCTTGTCTCTGTCTTCCCATGTCTATCTAATCTCTCTTCATCTCTGTGTATCTCTCCTGTCTCTTTCCATTTCTTTGTCTCTCTGTCTCTGTCTCTCTCTCCATCTCTGACCCTTCCGCCCATCTCTCTCCCTTCTCCCCTGTGTGTGTGTGTGTGTGTGTGTGTGTGTGTGTGTGTGTGTCTGTCTGTCTGTCTCTCTCCTCACTTCTCTGTTGGTCTCTCTCAATCACTCCCTGTGTCTGTCTCTCTGCCTCTCCCTGACTTTCTCTCCCCGTCTCTCCCTGACTTTCTCTCCCCGTCTCTCTCTGACCCTACCTCTCCATCGCCCCGGATGGAGGCCGCCCGGGGCCTCTGCTGCGGTTTCTGCTGAATAAAGCTGTTTCTGTCCTCACCTCTCCGTTCCTCTCGCCTCTTTTCCTTTCTCACCCCTCTGCCTCTGAGCTCAGCACCCCCGCCCTGAACCCGGGTGGGTGGAGGTCGGGAATCCGGGGCTGGGGTCGGGGTCAGGGTTCCTCCCTCCCAGAGACTGCAAGAAACAGAGTCTGAGAGACAGATGGAGGAGATGGGGAGAAAAACCGAGAGATGGATGCAGAGGGAGACCCAGCAACAGCAAGAGACAGGGACTCAGAGACAGAGAGACCGGGATGGGGGCCATAGACTCAGAGATGGGAGAGCCAGTGGGACAGCAGGACCTAGATACGCGGAGAAACACAGAGTGAGACGGGGCGACGTCTCCATCTCAGAGGCAGGGAGATGCGGAGACACGGAGAGACTCGGAGGCCGAGAGACAGAGATTAGACGGTGCCCCGCATCCCCCCAGACACGGCAGACTGGGCTGGGCAGCCCCACCCCCTCCCGCCAGGCGGTGCCAGGCCCCAGACAACGGGCCCTTGTCCTGACAGGGCCTTGACTCTGTCGGGGCAGCTGGGGGCTGGGCTGGCTGGGCCCCGGTGTTCGGGGGTAGGGGCGGCCACCAGAAGCCTGGCCTTGGCCTCCACCCTCAGACTCCCCCTCCTCCCTCGACCTCCTCCTTCCAGCCTCCCTTCTGGGGTCTCTGCCCACTCCCAGCCTGCTTTCTGTTCTGCCGAGGAAGGGGACAGGCATTTATGGAGCACCTGCTGGATGTACCTGAAATGCCTCCGTGCCCCTCCTGACACCCTCTTGTCTCCCCTGTCCCTTCCTCTGTGCCCTCTGCTTGTTCTTCCTGGGCTTCTGGCTCCCTTCCTTGGAAAAGATGGGCATTTATTAAGTTCCTAGTGTTTGCCAGGCAATTTCCATACACTGTCTCTGCACCTTATACTTTTTGCTCTCCTGTCCCTTCCACCCTGTTTCCTTTCCCTTCTTCCTGATCTGCCTGGTCTCTCCTCCAAGGAAATGGGCATTTATTGAGCACCTACTGTGTACCAGGGAATTTACAAACCCTGTCTCCTCTCTTATTATATACACCCTTTTCTCCCCCAATTCTTTTCTTCCTTCTCTATTCATTTCCGCTCCTTTCTGACTCTGCTCCCTCCTAGGGGAGGGAATGAACATATATTGAGGACCTACTGTGTGCCAGGCAGTTTACACACCATCTCACCCTTCCTCACACCGTCTTCCTCCCCTGTCTCTCCTCTGTCCTCTCCTTGTCTTTCTGGGCTCTCTGCTCTCTGCCAAGGCAAGGAACACACATTTATTGAGTACCTATGGTATACCAAGCAATTGCTTGTGCTTTCTCTACTCTCCTCTCACCCTCTCATCTCCGCTGACCTGTGGTTTCTGCTGTCCTCTGCTTCTTTCTGCTCTCTGCCAGGAGAGGAACTGGGCATTTATAGAGCACCTATTGTGTGCCTGGTAATTTCCTTCCACTCCCCCTCCCCCTCGATTCTCCCTGTTCCTTCATCTCTGACTTCTCCTTATTTTCTGCTCTGTCTCCCCTTTCTTGGGGGAAGAAAACAAGCAATTATGGAGCACCTACTGTATGCCAGGCAATTAACACCCCACCTCATCTTCTCTTGCCTCTTTCTCCCTGCCCCGCTCATTCTGCCAGCTTCTCCCTTCCTGTGTTCTCTGGGCCTTCCTCGGGGAAGGGAACAAGCATTAACTGAGCACCTCTATGTGCCCCATGATTTGCCGGAACTGCCTCCTCTGACATCACCTCCTCCCTTCTGCTCCATCCTGTTGCCTCCTCGGCCAGCCTTCCTCTCACCAGTGTCTTCCGCTTCCTCTTGTTTGCCTTCTCTTCCAAGGAAGACAGTGGGCATTCACTGAGCACCTCCTGTGTGTCTCACCCACACACTCGCACGGTCTCTTCCTCATTTCCTCTCTTCTCCCTGGTTCCTGCTCTCCTCCAGCTTCTCCCCTTCCTCTCTGCCCTGCCAGCTCTCTCCTGGGGGAGGAACTAGGCATATACTGAGCGCCTGCTGTGTGCTACTCCTCCTATCAGCTGTCTGTCCCGGCTTGCCTCATAGGCCCTGTGCTCCCTTCTCTCTCCCTCTCTGCTTGCTTTCCTCCTCCTGGCTGCCTCCTCTGCTCGCTGCCAGGAAGGGGGACGGGCATTTATTAAGTGCCTATTGTATGCCCACTGCTTTACCGACACTGTCTCCTTCCGTCACAGCTTCTCCTGTTCATCCTCTCTGCTGGAGTTTCCCCTCCCCGCTCCTTTTCTGCCTGCCTTCTTTCTCCCGGGAAGAGAACTAACACTTAAGAGCACCAACCATATGCCTAGCTATTTCCACCCCTGGCCCTCCCTCCTTTGGCTGTCTTTCCTCCCGTTTTTCCTCTGTGGTGGTTTCTTCACTTCCTTTCTGACTTGGCTCCTCTCTCCTGAAGAAGGGAATGAATGGGCATTGATTGAGCACCAGCTGTGTGCCAGGCTCTTCATAAGCCCAGCGTCCCCTCCTCACACTCTCTCCTTCCCCCTTTCCCTTCCTCTCTACCGCCTCTTCTCTCCCTTCCTGCTCTCCGCGTTCTCCACCAGGAAAGGGTAGGGGCACTAATTAAGCACCAGCTGCGTGCTGGGCAATTCACACATGCTGCTGCCTCTCCTTAGACCCTGTGTTCTCCCCTGCCCCCTCCTCTCCTTCTTCTCTCCCTTCTCTGCAGCGGAAGCTCTCAGTTTTTCCAGACGGAAGGGATGTAGGCAGCGCTCTCAGCCGCCACGGCTGTAGAAGGGGCCCATCATCTTCCCCTCATGGTGCTGGGCACCGCGAGCTGATGACCGACTGGGGCTCCATTTGGATTTCCTCACTGGGGAAAAAAAATGCCGATCACAATAGCCACTCCCTAGGACGGGGGAGGGAGGGGTGACTGAAGGAGACCAGGAGGGAAAGTAGGATAGACTGTGCTAGAACAGTGCCCACGGGAGGAGGGGGCGCCGATTCTGCTTCTGGCCGTTGAGTCCTGAGTTGTCGCCCTCGTGGCCCCCTCCCCCACCTCCCTGCGCGCTCTGCTCCGCCCCCGCCCCCGAGAAGCAGCTGAGGAAACTGAGGCTCAGGCGGGGAAGAGACTCGCCCGCCACTCGCCACTCGGCCCCGTGTCTCCCCCCCTCTGTGAGCCTCGGCCCCCTCTCTCCCCCATTCTCGGGATCGCTCCCTGATTCCCAGTCTCTCTCGCTCACTAGCTCTTTCTCCCCGCCCTCCCGTTTTCTGGATCTCGTTCTCTCTGCATCTCTCGCTCCATCCTTTTTCTCTTTCTCTCCTGCTCCTCTGTCTCACACACACTTCCTCTGCCTCTGCCCCATCGGTTTCTCTCGACGCACACACGGTCCTCCCCGAAAGGACTTCCCTCACACTGTGTTGTCGTTTCCTTCGCTCACACCTTCTTGCTCAGGTCCTTTTCATTCTTTCTTCGTGCTGCTGCTCCTCTTCCTCCTCCTCCCCCTTCTGACCTGTCTCTACCTTCTGTCCGTTTGTCTGTCTCTCCACACCCACCCGCCCCCAGGTCTCCTTCCCCTCACCCTTGTCTTTCACCCCGATCCTCAGTTTCTTCCTCTTTAATTCGCACACACACACGCTCCCCCCCCCCCCCACCCATTTCTCTTCCTTAAACCGCGCTCCTCTCCTTCCTTCACACCTTCCTCCGCCCCAGCCCCGGCTTGACTCCCCTGCGCTGTCACTCCCAGCCTTTCTGGAAGCCCTTCTGCTTTTCCCTCTGCCTTTGCCCCGCCCCCCGCTCCTGGCTCCCACCCCCGATGGGGATGGGGCGCGGAGTCCCCAGTCCTGGGCTTCCCGCTCTGGGCTCTGGGCTTCGCCCTCCGCTCCCCCTTCCTCGGCTGCTGCTGTGTCTCCTCTCGCTCCCCTTGTCCCCGTCACCTCGTTCCCATTCCTCACGTTCACCTCTCACGCCAGCCTCTCCTGCAACTCCGGCTCCTCCCATCTCCCCCCACAGGGGCTCCTATTTCCTTCCCTTCCTAGCCTCACTCTCTCTGTTTTCCTGGTATCTTCTCTCCATTGGCTTTTTACTCCAGACTCTCTCCTCCGCCGTCTACTCCCCCCTCCCCGCCTCGCTTCCCTGGCGTGAGGGGCCAACCGCCCCCTCAGCCCTCACCGCATCCCTCGTCTCCGTCTCTCATGTTCTCTTTCTCCCACACCTGTTCCCATATACCTGGGGTTTGCAGCGTCTCCCTCTCCCCGCTCTCCCCGCCCCTGTCCCCATCCCGTCCTTGCTCGACTCCCACAGCTGGGGAGGCCCCTGCGATAACCAACGGGGGCGGGGACAGCTGCGTCCCCGCGCCGGTGGTATTTTTATCCTGTCTCGGAACAGACGGTCCTGTGATTAATGTTTCACAGTTTACGGAATTCATTTCATGTCCTGCCAGGTCCTGGGCCCATCAGCTGCACGTTTTCGCCGTCTGCAGCTCATCGTTAACTGGGACACGGGGACACTGTCCCGTGACTTGGCGCGTTATCACTCGAGAGGGGGCAAACCTTCCCTTCCCTCCTGTCTCCCTCTCTGTTTCTCTCTCTCTCCCCCTTCTCCTATCTGAGCCCCGTTCCTTCTCTCCCCTCTTTATTCACCTGGCTCTTTCCTGTCACACCTTCGGCTTTGTTCTGTTTTCCCTGCTGTCACTCTTTTCTCTCCCTCAGTCACCAAATGCCCTCGCGGTGGTCACCCGGGTGTCGAGGAGGGAGACTGTGCCCTGTGGGCCGGGCTGGGATCTGAGGGGCCGCCGCCCACCCCTCCCGGCGTCTCCAGGCCTCGTGCTGCGGCCTAGTCTTGCCTGACTTTCCACTTTCCTCATTTCCTCCGTGTTCCCCGGTCCCTTCTTTCCACCACGTGCCTCCCCGCTGGCCTCCCTCCATCCTCTCCTCAGCCTGGACCTCCCCCTCCCTCCGCCCCTCCCCGTGGCCTCCAAGGGTGCGTGTGTGTGACACTGGCGGGACCCCCCTTTCCCCTGCTTTTGTGTCTGCGCCTCTCTCTCCCTTTCCCTCCTCCTCTCTCCCCGCTCCCTCCATCCTTTTCTCTCTCCTTTCCTCCTCTCCCTGCCTGTCTCTCTCCGTGCCGCCTCTCACACCCGTTCTCTCTTACACACATGTATACACACACTCACTCATTCTCTTCTCATCTTCTTTTTACCATCTCCCCTCCATCCTTTTCTCTCTCCCTCGGTCTCCCCTCCCCTCCTCTCCCGGCTCTTCGTCTCTTCCTCTTTCCTCCCCGGCTCCCTGGGACTCTCCCCAGGGCTCACACCCCTTCTCTCTCCGCTTGCTTCTCTCCCGTCTCCTCCTCTCCCTCTCGGGTCTGTCTCCTGAGCGGTTCTCTCCCCCCTTCGCCCCATCTCTTCTCTCCTCCAGCCTCCCTGTCTCCCTCTTTTCTTTCTCCCCCTCCTGCATCTCTGCCCGTGGCTTTCTCTCCTGTCTCCCTTCTACTTTCTGTCTTGTTTCCTCCTCTGCCTCTCACCGTTTTTCTACTTGCTCCCTTCCTCCTCCCTGCTCCAGTTGGCCCCTTTTTTCTCTCGTCTTTCAAAACCACTTGCCTCTTCCTCTCCTCCTTCCCCTCCTCGGGTCTCAATGCTGCCTCCTCCCTCTTCCTTCCGTTTCCTCTTCCGTCTTCTCATTCTCCTGCTCCTCCCCTCTGTGCCCCTGGCCGCCCCGTCTCTCCTCTCCCCTCCCTCTGTTCCTTTCCTCTCCCCTCTTTCCTTCTTCCTCCTCCTTTCTCTCCGACCCTCTCCCTTCTCGTCCCCGCCCCGTCCCTCCCCACACCTGTCTTTTCCTTGTTTCTCCCCTCTCTGCCCCCTTCTCTCGGGGCCTCCCTCTGTCTCTGTTCCTCCCATTTCTCTGCCTATTCTCCCCTCTGAGTGGCCCCCTCTCTCCTCCTTCTATTTGCCCTGCCCTTCCTCTCCCCTCCTCACATCCGTCTCTTCTCTCTCCTCTCCTCGCTGAATCTTTCCTTCTCATCCCTCCTCTTTCTCACTCTCCAGTTTCTTTTTCTAGCCCCACGCACCTTCTTTCAGTCTCTCTCCTTCTTTCCTTCCTCTCCTCTCCCAATCTGTCGTCTCATCTCCTCTTTCTTTCTCCGTCTCGGGAGGCCCCTGCCCTGCCCAGCACCCCCTCCCCCGTGCGTCGCCCTGAGGGCTCCAGGGGCCCGTCTCTCCCTTTCCCTCTCCTGCCCTTGGGGCTCTGAGGTTTCCAGGTTCTGCGCAGATGGCGGAGTCGACCCAGGGAGCCCAGGGCCAGGCTGTCAAGCCACAGTCCCCGAGGTGGAAGGACCTTTGTGACACCCATTTTCTCTCTTTTTCTGTCTGCCCTGGACTCTGGACATCTGCCTGGAGGGATCAAGTCTGCCCCAGGTGCAGGAAGGACGAAGCGAGGAACAGACTCAGAGGCGGGGAGCAAGCTGCCTAAAGACTCACAGCGCGTAAGTGGCGGGGCCAGGACAGGGTGTGCCGCCCTACAGTTGGCTGGGAACCTGCTCCTTCCTGACTCTGCTGAGCCCTGGACTCCGGCCTGAGCTCGGTGAGAAGGGGCTGCCGCCTTTCTGCTCCGTTCCCCTTCCCAACCCTCCACCAACTTCTCTTCCTCAGGCAGCGTGAAGCACAGCAGCAGCTGGGAGGACCTCACACGACCCCACTTCACGATGAGAAAATAGGCACCTGGTGTTCCTGAGGACCAGCATCTGCTAAGACAGAGACTTCATGGGAACCCCAACCTTCCCAAAGGATCGACAGTGCCCCCTCTAGGGCCCTTCTCTCTACTGAGACGGACCACATGGGTCAGCACGATGCCTGACCTCCCCCAGTACCGCCTGAGAGGCATTCTCAGACTGGGTGTCATCTTCCATCGCCACCTACTGTCAAAAGACAAAACTGCAACCCAGCTCTAATAAACACTGGGAATGACCCCGACAAAAAAGGACAGTGCCAGGGGGTGGCAGAGGGGCTGGGGGAGAGGAGAGGGAGAATTTGCAAAATTCTGTAAAAATTAAAAACTTTACTCCTAACCAATACATAAACATCATACTCAGCAAGCTTCTTGGTATGTCAACTTAAATCTCCAGACTTCATGGGTGTTTTCAAGTCATGCTATGGGCAGGTTCTCTCCTGCACTGCCATGGAAATGCACGTGTCGCTGCTTTGGGAAATGAAGGAGAGTGGGATTTGGTTTACACAATTTGCTGGGGAGCCTATTTCTAGGAATTGGGCCAAACTGAGTTTGTTTCGTCTGCAATGACCTTGCTGAATGGAAGCTGGGTGCAAGCACCCAGCTCTGGCTGACAGCCAGAGAGGCCCCAGCCACTGGCCCCTGACCTTCACCTGGAGTCTCTCTGATGGGCTAAATAAAGAAACCTCTAGAATTGTTTCCAGAAGCTACCTGCTACAATGCACAATTTGGGGGTGGCAAAGATTCTTTAAAAATACTAAAATTAGCCTTATATATTTTAAAAGACTGCTTGTCAAACAACTCTGTTTTAAATACGCCCAAATGACAATATGAAAGCCCAGGCTGGGAGAGGGGAAGTTTCCTCAGTGCCAGGGAACAGGTGACATTTTGTGGGGCAGAGAAGGGCATCCAAGAGGTGAGGCAGGAAATTGGGGAGGGGGGCATTCCTTTCACTGAGCATTTACCTTGCAGGTGCTCCCCTTAGACCAGAGGTCAGGAGGCTAGGGTCAGGGAGCAGGAGGGGGAGAGTGAGGGCTGAACTCAGTGGGGACAGAGAGGAAGGAATGTGGCAGGAAGAGGAGGGATGGGGCTGTGGAGGGGTGGAGAGGGGGAGAACGGTGCCTGCAGTCTGGCCTGGTGGCATCTAACTGAATCATTAATTGAGGCTGGGGGTGGTAATTCATGAGGCTGAGGAGGAGGAAGAGATCAGAAACCAATGGGCCTCAAAGGCCAGGCTGAGGGGCTGGGACTTTGCCCTGATGGCACTGGGGAGCCATGGGAGGGCTGGGAGCAGTGGAGTGGGGGCAGCGCTGGGGTCAGAAAGCCCTCCATGAGGGGGATGGAGTGGAGGGGGCACACGGGAGGCCAGGGAGGAAGTACAGGTGGGAGAGGACGAGGCCAGGGCTGGGGCCACGGGGGCAGAGATGAAAGGACAAGGCCGGGAGGAACAGTGGGCAGGGCAGACCAGCACTCTGGTCTGTGAGGCCGGGTAGCTGGAGGCACCACTCACGGGGTAAGGATTCCTGGGTGGCACCAACTTCCCCGGTGGTCCCTGAGGCACATCCTGGGGAAGGAGCCTTGGGTCAGGAGAACCTGGAGGGGAGTCTGGGCTGGAGACGGCCTTGGGAGCCACCAGGGAGGAGGGGCTGTTCAGAACCTCCAGTGTGGATGGGCGGCAGTGAGACCCTCCCCCAGGAGGTCCCCAGCTGGGGGTGTGTCCTGCAGACACACGCACACGTGCAGGAATAATGCAGGTACACGGGGATTCCTGCAGCACTGCTTGAAACCCAAAGGTCCATCGACAGGGGACCAATGAAACCACTCTGAGCCAGCCACATGGTGGAATGAGGATGCACTCTACATCAGAGATGGAAGCCTCTCCCACTTACGTCAGGCGGTGATGGTGGGGGGCTAGGGCAACATATTTCTGCAAACCCTGTGTACATACACATTTGCTTGTTTCTGGAGGGAGCAGCTCCAGAGCAAGGCACAGGAGACGGAAAGCTCAGGCTGCCCCCGCGAGGGGAACAGGTGAGCAGAGGGCCCTCTCTGTGGGTCCCACTGGATCTTGTGAGTTGCGCGCTATATCCCCAGATACCCTGATCAATAAAGAGAAACAGTGACTAAGCTCTGCAGGGATGGGCAAGAATTAGAAGAGAAGTTTAATCCGAAGAGAGCCCTAGGGAGCCTGCGCGAGCTCAGACACTGACTAGAATATGCAGGGGAACCCTGCTGGCTTGAGAGCAGTCAAAAAAAGTCTAAGGGCTTCCCTGGTGGTGCAGTGCTTGGGAATCTGCCTGCCAATGCAGGGGACACGGGTTCGAGCCCTGGTCTGGGAAGATCCCACATGCCGCGGAGCAACTGGGCCCGTGAGCCACAATTACTGAGCCTGTGCGTCTGGAGCCTGTGCTCCGCAACAAGAGAGGCCATGATAGTGAGAGGCCCGCGCACCGCGATGAAGAGTGGCCCCCACTTGCCGCAACTAGAGAAAGCCCTCGCACAGAAACGAAGACCCAACACAGCCATAAATTAAATAAATAAATAAATAAATAAATAAATCTTCAAAAAAAAAAAAGTCTAAGAAGAAAAGAATGTGGGACTCCTCTCATGGGCCAGTGGCTAAGACTCCGCGCTCCCAATGCAGGGGGCCTGGGTTCGATCCCTGGTCAGGGAACTAGATCCCACATGCTGCAACTAAGAGCTCGAATGCCACAACTACGCATCCCGTGTGTGCAACTAAGACCCGGCACAGCCAAATAAATAATAAATAAATAAAAATAATGTAATCAGATTGACAAAGACCTCAAACCTCGAGCCACTAAAAAATAACAAAATGGGGACTTCCCTGGTGGTGCAGTGGTTAAGAATCTGCCTGCCAATGCAGGGGACATGGGTTCGACCCCTGGTCCGGGAAGATCCCACATGCTGCGGAGCAACTAAGCCCATGCGCCACAACTTCTAAGCCTGCGCTCTAGAGCGCACGAGCCACAACTACTGAGCCCGCGTGCTGCAACTACTGAGGCCCGCGCAACTAGAGCCCATGCTCCACAACAAGAGAGGCCACCGCAATGAGAAGCCCGCTCACCACAATGAAGAGTAGCCCCCACTGGCCGCAACTAGAGAAAGCCTGCGTGCAGCAACAAAGACCCAATGCAGCCAAAAATAAAAATAAGATTAAAAAAATAAATTAATTTTAAAAAAATACCAAGGCAATGTGAATCAGTGGGAGGCTTTGGGGCTCTCAGGCCGCTTGCCACTGTGCAGAGGGGCGTGGCTGGCGCCCCAGGGAGTGGGCTCTGAGCTCCCATGGGGCTGCAGGGAAGAGGTGCAGCAGGATCAGAGTCCAAGGCCATCAGAGGACAGAGGTGGCACATGGAGGTCTCAGCAATATCAGACGAATCACGAGAGGAATTCAAAAACACAAATACTGCCACGGAGCAAAGGACAAGAAGAGTTCTCAGAAAATGCCAATAGTGCTGCCGTGCTCCACGGTCACGTGTGCATTTAGGTCACGTGTGCATATAGGTCACATGTGCATTTCGTGAGAAAGTCAGTTGGAGGAGGGCGGGCTGAATGAGCTCAACGTCCCTTTCTGGTGGCACACGAAGGACGAGGCCACTCTCTGGGCAAGGACAGAACTGCAGAAGATACGGCGCGGGAGGAACGTGGCAAGCACGGGACAGTGTACAACCTCGAACATGTTACTTTTGCTACAAAGAGGGGGAAAGAACACACGTTCCTGTTTGTTGGTGCCCGCACAGACACTCCGGGAGGGAAAACAAATGGACTAAAATGATCAAGTGATCAGGGAGACAAGACTCCACTGCACACCTTCCTCGGCTGTTTTCCCTGTTCACAAAATATCTCTAATCTGCCTTGGTATTCTACTTCGAGTCATGAGTCTGCGGGAAGTCATTCAAACTCACATCAGAGGCAGATCAGCGACAGACCCGCGATGTCGCACTATTTATAACCACATAAAGCAGGAGGCAAGCTGAACGTTGAACGTTTGGGGGACCGTTTAATGATCTGCTACCCAGACACCGTGGAGCCTGATGCAGCCGTTACCATGACGACGGCAGCCATTTTTTGGTGTTTCTGAATAACACACACAGTGACCAGGGGACTTCGGCAGCGCTCCTACATCCTGACTGCCTCTTAGCCAAGTCAACAGTTGCACTGGCTGCTGCAAGTTGTAACTTTCCAAAATGTTTACCTATTTCAATATGTTGCCTTGTCAATGTTTTTAAATAGACGAAAGGAGAAGGAGATATAGATAGCAAGGACCCAGCAAAGTCCCAGGGAAGATACCCAGGCCAGGAAAGGGATTCTATTTACATCATCTGGCCCCTGACTCCACTAAATGTTTGTTTTGACTTTCAACATCACTTCTTCAAGCCCAGAAGCCTACGGAGGGCCTGGCATCCTGATGGCAGGAGTTCTCAACTCCCACTCAGAGCCGTGGGCAGACACAGGCCAAAACAGGGGACAGGGCTGCACGGAGGGATGGAAAAGGGGGCGCCCGTGGCCAGCCCCCCCTGCTCTGTGCCAGCTCTGGGCTGCGAGGAGCCCCAGGATGCCCTCAAGGGCAGACAGACAAGAGGCTAGTGTCCCAATCCAGTGTCAGACAAGTTAGGGGTATCATCTAACCTGGCCAGGCAGGGCGAGAAGACCACGACAAAGGCACAGAGGCTGGAGAGAACTAGGCATGTTCCCAAACTGCAGGGCCTCAGGGGGTGGAGTGGGGGGAACCAGAAGTGAAGTCAGAGCTGGACCAGGAGCTTGGGCTCTACCCTGTGGCAAAGGGAAGCCTCTGGGGCTACAGCGGGGCCACAGGGGAGGGCGGGGTGCAGCAGGGCCCAGAACCCGCCGCCCTTCCGCCACCAGTAACGCCAAGGCCCAGAGGGAAGGGACTCCTGGGGAGGGGGCGCTCTCCTACCCTCATGCGACGGGGAGACAGGAGGGGCCGGCAAATCCTTCCTGTGATGACCAAGGACACAAGCACGCTGGGCAGGAAGGGCGTCCGCTGAGCGAAAGACGACGGGGCACTCACGGGCCCTGGGCCCCTCACCGGCCACCACCTCCGCCGCCGCCGCCGCCCCCGCCCTGGCCCCCGGCGTCCGGTGCTCCCGACATCATGAGGAACAGGACCACGGGAATGATGTACATCCACTGTGAGCCAGACAGGATGGCAGAAGGACAGACGGACAAACAGGGAGACAGAGAGAAGAGAGGGGAGAATGAGCAGTGTCCGGGCCAGGGTGGGGAAGGCGGGGGCCGGCGTGAGGGGAGGCAGTGAGGGAAGGGGGCCCAGGTCCCCTACTCCACTACGGGTTGGGGAAGGGCTGGCGGGGTGCAGGGGCGGGGGAGGCGGGAGGGGGCTCAGTCCTCACTCAGGCCTCGTGCGGTGGCGGTGCGAGCCCGGGGGCAGCAGGACGCAGGGCTGTGAGCAACACGGCCCCCCCCAGGATGAGGTGCCACTGAGGAGGGAGGGGGGCGCAGGTCAGGGCCAGTGGCGGCTGTGGCGTCCCGCGGCCATCAGGGAGGGCAGAGCCGGGGGTGGGCGAGCTCTCGGCCTCTCTGGGCCTCAGTTTCCCCACAGCCCGGCTCTCCTGACATCTCCTGACATCAGGGGCTCCCGGCACATTAACCAAGGCCCCACGGACACGGCGCCCAGCGCGGTCAGGCTCAGCAGCCTCCGACCCGAGGCCCCGAGGGCCCAGCCACACTGGCTTCCACTGCCCCCCGCCCCTGCCTGGTGGGGGGACCACATCCGCCAGCCCCAGCGCCACCAGCGCCCCCAGAGCCGCCAGCGCCCCCGGCGCCAAGGGCCCCCAGAGCCGCCAGCACCCCCAGAGCCGCCAGCGCCCCCGGCGCCAAGGGCCCCCAGAGCCGCCAGCGCCCCCAGAGCCGCCAGCGCCCCCGGCACCAAGGGCCCCGGGCCTCAAGAGCTGCCCCAGCAGCAGCACAGGCTCACCCTCAGCTGCCGGCTCCCGGCCTCCCGGGCACCGCCCGGCACGGCCCCTCCACCCACCCCCCCGGCCCGGCTGGCGGAGCCCACCCGCTCCCTCCTTTCCAAACCTCCCGTTCCTTCGAGGGCTCTGCCGGGTGCCCCCCACGCCCCAGCCTCCCAGCCTGGGTCAGGCCTCATCCTCTCCCCCAGACCTTGGTCCCAGCCTCCTCCGAGCTCGGACCCCGCCCCTCCCGTGACCACACCCTCCTCACCGCACTCCCTCCCGACAGGCAAGGCCAACACTGCCCCCAGCCCGGGCACCCGAGGGGCTGTCCCCAGTCCCCCTCACTGCCCAGCTCCGGGCCGGCCATTTGCGGAGACCGGATGCCCCGTGAGCACCACCACAGGCTGGCAGGGGCAGCGGCAGCGGCAGGGGCAGGGGCAGGGTGCGGGGCTCCGGCCAGGGGCCAGGAGGACGTGCAGAGACGCCGGGGGAGCCAAGCAGGCCCGACATACACGAGGCCCAGAGGAGGGCCGTGGGCGAGGGCAGCAGGGCAGAGGGGGCTCAGCGTGGGAGAGGCGAGCGGGGGGAGCGGCCGGGGGCGGGCAGAACCCGACTCACATATTTCGCGAAAAAGGACTTCTGCTCCTGCGGGTTCTTGGCTTTCTGGGCCTGCTCCATCTCCAAGCGCTCGATGAAGGCCGCCGTCTCGGGCCTGGGGGTGGGGGAAGAAGGAGGAGAGGGGATGAGGGCCCGGGAGCCCCCGCGGCAGCCTGGAAGGGTGCGGGGAGGGGCGGGGCGGGGCGGGGCGGGGCCGCAGTGAGAGGCAGCGGAAGGCCGGCCAGCCGGGGACAGGGCTGGCTCTGCCCGCCGCCCCGCAGCCGCTCCTCACCCTGGCGCCGGGACCGGCGGCTGCAGCTGCACTGAGGTGTTGAACAGCTCCAGGTCCACGTCCTCCACCTCGTGGCCCCGGCAGCCTCCAGGGTACGTCACCACCGACACCCCCACCACGTTGCCGGCCACGTCCACGTGCAGGGTCAGCTGGTCCGAGAGGTGCGACTCTACCAGGGAGCACTGGGGGAGGAGGGGGCGGTGAGAGGAGGGAGGCCAGCAGGGGCTGCTGCCCAGGCCTCGCCCACACCAGCCCCCCCACCAAGCCTCCTTCCCCACCCCACAGGGCCCCCGAAGCCCTCCACGGCCCCCTGCCCACCTCCGGCAGAAGCAACGGCCTCCCCAGGGCCCACCAACTGGATTGTCCCCCTCCAGCCCGGGAGACCCTTGAGGGCAAGGCCAGGTCCTTAAATGCTGGGGCATTTAAGAACCCAGGCTAGAGCGGGTGGGCAAAGCAAGGATGGGGGCTGACCTCATCACCGACTCACCGCGGGGACAAAGGAGGAGACATAGCCACCGGCTTCTGGGCCGTCAGGGGCCCCAGGCCGCCGTGGAATCCGGACACGGTACAGGCCATTCAGCGCGGCCACATCCTGCAGGGCGGAGAGGAGAGGGTGGCGGTGAGAGGCACAGTGCCCAGCCCCCACCTGGTCTGGACACCCACTGGGCCCACAGCCAGGAGGGCCCTTCCCCAGTCTCGCCCAGCCAGCATCCCCCACTCCCTGGCCCGGCCAAGCCCAAGACTCCTCCCACTGGGTGCCCCACCCGGGGGGAGACCACCACGAGGAGAGCAGAGGCCAGCCCAGCGACAGAGTAGGTCCCGAGGACACTTCCCGCAGGTCTGGGTCCAGCCCCACACCCGAACTCCCCGGTTATGTGAGCGGCTAGTTCTCTCTGTGGGCAACTGTGACAGGAATCACGCGGGCACCACGCAGGAAGGCTGGCCAGGGCGGGCCTCAGCCTGATCTCTCCCACACTGCTGGCACCCACGGGCCCGCAGCCGCCCAGAATAAAGCCTGCGTCCCCAGCTTCCCTTGCAGCTCCAACTGGCCAAGGGACGGAGTGGAAGTGGATTGTGGCAGCTTTCCCGAGCTTTCCCCCAGAGCCGGCTGTTCCCTCTGGCCCTCCTTCCCTTCCTCTACCTTGCTGCCTGGAACCTCCCCCCCACCCCCGCCAGCCCCACACCATCCCTAGGGAGGACCCAGGCGGACCTGAGGGGAACCCAGCCCTTGAGGAGGCCACAAAGCAGGGCGACAGGAGAGGTAACGTTCTCCTGCTTAACCATGGCTACCGTGGGAATCCCTTTCTCCTCACAAGCAAATCTTGCACTAAGTGTGAAGCATCATGGCTGAATCTAGAAGAGCGAGAGGAGCTGACCGTACGAAAACTGTGGGGAAGAGGGTGTGCTGCGCAGAGGAAACAGCTCGGGCAGAAGCCCCGAAGTACGCGTGCTGTGCTCTGAGGCACGTGCCCCCAGCCCCAGCAGAGCCGGGGGTCCCGTCCTCACCCGGAGCTGGCCCCGCTCCTCCTCGCTGAGCTGCCGCTGCGACAAAGACAAAGTGCCATCTTGCTGGTTCCAGAGCAGCGAGCCCCGCTTCCGGAAGTGGGCACTGTCATCTGTGCGGGAGCCTGGACGTCAACCTTCGCAGTGACCAGGTCGCTTCCCCATCCCGAGCCCCCATTTTCCCACTTAAAAACTGGGGACAGCCCCACGTGTCTCTGAAGCCCTGCCTCTGCCTTGCCAGGCGACCCAGAGTCGCTCACGTGACTTAAGTGGGCCTCAGTTTCCCCAGCTGCGGAATACAGGGGCTGCAGAGCTCAGGAGCTCCCAACCACCGGGCTTTCTTGGGCAGATGCCAGGGTCTGACTGGGGAGGTCTGCAGAGGGTCCGAGCTTCAGTGTTTAAAACAGGTGCCCCCAGAGCTTGGGGCCTCAGACTCGATTATGAACCCCTGGGCCACACTGACATCTATGCTCTGGGAGTCTGGAGGCCTGAAATGCGGCAGTTTAAGCTGGGCTTTAGAAATGGTCCCACCTCTGCCATTCACTTGTAAAAGGAGCTTGTCTGGTATCCCTCTGCGCCTCAGTTTCCTCTTCTGGAAAATGGGGTTATCCCTAACACCTCCTATTCTGCTTGACTATGCTGAGGAAGTCTGCGTTAATACAGGTGTTTGAGTTAATACATCTAAGCACTAGGGCAGGGCATGGGGCAATTGGTCAAAGTCTGCTCTGAGGTTATTACTGCCATACTGACCTTTCTGAAACTGGCATTTGTCTTACAGGTATGGGAGTATTCAAAGACAGAGCTTCTGTTCGCCGCCGCCTCCCACCTCCCCAGTGTAATGCAAACACACTCCCAAGTGCAAAGCTATAAGTGAATGGATGGCATGTCCCACGTTGAGTGGCACCCGAGTTCCTGACACAGGGCACTGGGTAAGTGTCCAGGTCAGGACGTTGCTGGACTCACCGATCTCAAATGAGTGCTCCAGCAGCAGCCCCACGGCGCCGCAGCCCTCGCCCTCTCGACCTTCTGCCCCCGCCTGCAGGTCGGATAGAGATAGAGAGGGCCCCAGGTAAGGACCATCAGAGCCCTCAGTCCGGCAGGACCCGCGGACCCCAGGACAGACAGACCCGCAGGCTGCGGCAGGAGCCTTATTTTCATACCCATATCCAAACACTGACGCTTGCCCACTATTCCACCGTGAACCGCCCATTTCATGAAAATTCATGATCTGGACGGGCCAGAGAAAACCAGAGCCTGCAAACCAGCGGAACCTCGTTTCCAAGGCAACTATCTCCAGGTCACTTTCACACCTAGCATCATAACTATTCATGAGTTAAAGGGCATCCTTCCCAAGCTAATATCCAAGTGACCTCGTTTTCACTTTCACAGCCCCAATAGCTACGATGCCGCCGGAGTTCCACCCCTCTCAAGCACATTCAAGATTCCATGCCTTCCTTTTCTACAGCTCTCCACATCTCTCCTAACTCTGCATCCTTCTCTCTACGCCCTCAAGCCTGCGCTACCTCGTTCCAGATTTTAATCCGCGAGCTCAAGATCCCGCCCTCCTCATGCATATTCGGGAGGCGGAACTCCTCCGAGAGCCCCCCCCCCCACGCCTCTTTAATTTTAGCCACCCCGACGTCTGATTTGCCAGGATTCCACCCGGGCCACACCTCCTGAAACATATTCATGACTGCGGATCCCTAGCGTCCTAACGTTAAGGAAGTTCTTGCCCCAAACTTCTCTTTCGGTGCAGCCTCGTTTTCACCGCACCCAACGCCCAGGTGCCAAAGTCCCATCCCAAAATGGGATTAGGGATCCCATTAGGGATCCCCTTAGGCCCATCCATAAGAAAAACTAAGGCCCAGGGCTTCCCTGGTGGCGCAGTGGTTGAGAATCTGCCTGCCAATGCAGGGCACACGGGTTCGAGCCCTGGTCTGGGAAGATCCCACATGCCGCGGAGCAACTAGGCCCGTGAGCCACAACTACTGAGCCTGCGCGTCTGGAGCCTGTGCTCCGCAACAAGAGAGGCCGCGATAGTGAGAGGCCCGCGCACCGCGATGAAGAGTGGCCCCCGCTTGCCGCAACTAGAGAAAGCCCTCGCACAGAAACGAAGACCCAACACAGCCAAAAATAAATAATAAATAAAAATAAATAAATTTTTTAAAAAAACAAAAAAAAACCCCACTAAGGCCCAGAGAGGGGATGGCAAAATCCCACAAGGAGCCCCGCCCCCTTATGCATATTCACGAGCTAGAGCCTTCCTAACTATCCTCTCGCTTTCTCCCAGTTGTGCGGCCTCATGCATGCGCAGAACTGCAGCCTCGCTTTCCACGGTTCTTTTACCTCGTCTTCCCTCTCGGTCCTGCGCAACTTCGTTCCCACCTTAACCGACCTAAAGGCCCGAGACCCACGATTTCCGTCAACCCCGCCCTATGTGCACAGCGAATAAGCACTCACCCCCCGCACAGCGGCCCCGGACCGGCAACCACTACCCCGCGCCCGGCTGGGGGCTGCTGCCGCCATCAGCAAGAGCAGGAGCAGCCTAGTCGCCCCAGCGCCGGGCGCGGCCATTTCGGCCCCGTCCCACCAGCCAAGGGGCTGGAATGAGCCGGGCGCCGCGGAGCACGCCGGGAGGAACGGCCCACATCCCGTCGCCCGTGCGCCTGCGCCGGCTCTTTGCGTCTGCGCACTAGCGCCCGCCCGCTACCGGGGCCTGACGTCACGGGGCGGGCGCCGCTCCATCCGGGCCTCCGGGCACCGCCCCTTGGATGACGCCACAATCGCGGACGTCTCCTCCGTGACGCAGTCAAACCCGGTCCGTCGCGTTGTGACGTCACATAGCCCCGGGGCCCCGCCCCCCCATTTTCTCCGTGGGCGCCTCCCTCCGCTCGCCACAAGGGGCGGGACGTTGCGATGAAACGGGGGCACAAGCATAATTCGGCCCCTGGTGGAGCAGGTGAGGCGGGACCAGGTGGGATGGCAGGTGAGAGGCGGAGCCGGGCCTGGAGGGGTTGGACCAGGTGAGGGAACCAGGTGAGGGATGGAGCCTGCGATACGGAGACCGGTAGCCGGGAACCCTCTACCCTCAGCGCGGGGCTGACCCGGGGACCTTGGCCCAGCCTCCTGGAACTGACCTGCGAACTTTGCCGCCCATGTAGAACGCCCCCAGGTTCCAGCCTGTCCCACGCGCCAGCTGGGACGGCTGCAACGCCATCTTCTGAGCGGCGAGTTCGACCAGCTGCGGGATTTACCCATCTTTGAGAGCAACTTCGTGCAGGTGTGGAGCCCCAGGGCCCTCCGAGCCCAGGCCTGAGCCCCGGCCTCCTGACTTGGGGAACCTCTGTTCGCCCTATTTCTGATCACTCTCCCTGATGCCCATCTCCTGAAATTCCTGCTTCCCTATGAACCCTGGCCTTTGATTCCCTCGGTCCATTTTCCCTGACTTCATACCCATATGACTCTTGACCTCTGACCCCAGGATCTCTGATCCCCATCTTGGTGGTTAACTTACTTGGTTCCTGACCCTTAACCCTACCAAAATTCCTGATCCCTCCCCAATCCCGCCCCCCATCTATCTGGCTTCTAACCTCTGACCCCTGGCCCCAGGTGACCCGGTTAGGAGAAGTTGCCAACAAGGTCACCATGGGGGTGGCAGCCTCCAGTCCTGCCCTGGAACTCCCAGACCTGTTGCTTCTGGCGGGCCCTGCCAAGGAGAACGGACGCCTGCAGCTCTTCGGGTGACTGCCCCACCCCAGCCTAGACCGCCTTCCTCCCCAGCTCTGGGCATCCTAGGCCCCCTGCAGCACCTCCTTTCACCCACACGACCTCCAGGGCCAGGAGCCGTGAACGGCTGCTAGCCTTCTCTGGGCTACTGTCCACCCAAGAGAACAAGGACAGGGCCATCCACAGGGGCCAGGAATCAGGGATAGATAGACATGAGGGGGACTGTCCTCAGCTACACCCTGGCAGGGATCAGGAGAATGACCATTTATGCAGCACTTACTGCATGCCAGGCGTCCCCTTGACCATGCACATCATCTCTTCTCTGACCTCCTACTGTCATATGGTGGGGCCCCTTAGGCCCCTCCATAAGAAAAACTGAGGCCCAGAGAGGGGAGCCACTTGCCCTGGGTCCCACAGTGGGTCAGGGGTGGCCTGGGATCAGAACCTTGGGCTCCTCAGGATTGCTGACCTCACGATTCTGGAGCTCCTGGGCCACACTCCACACTGCCCCTTCAGGTCTTTGGTTTTTTCATTGAAAAAGTAATGCAAATACACTCCAAGGTACAAAACACACATAGCACAAAATACACCTTTCTTCCATCCTAGGCTCCTGTCTCCAACTCCAGCTGCAAATACCAAGACATTTACAGGCATAGAGTATATTTCCAGAAACATTCTGCTGGTGGCTTTCACTTTTTTTGGCTACATCTCACAGTTAATGAAAGAAAGGGGGATGGGGGAAGGGAGGGAAGGAAGGAAGGAAGGATGGAGTCACATTGTCACATACACACACACGCACGCACGCACACAATCCTTTGTCTGCAATTTTGGATGTAACTCATTTGGTGGTAGAATCTGATTCTGACCTGAACAAACTTGATGCCACTTACAGCCTTTATTTATCCCCCCCCCCCGAATAAGTTTAAAACTTTTCACAAAGCAGTATTCTGATGCCGGAACCTTGTACTGGGACATTCTCTACCATCTTGCTTTTCTTTTCAATGCTAATTGTATCCCACCGTATGAGTCACAACCTGCAGTTGGAAGGATGCTAAGGATGGTGCTGAGAGGGGGGTTTTGACCCTCATCGTCTCCTTCAGCACTCTCCCCTCCCAGCCCCAGAGAAAACATACCATCGAAGTAAAATCATTGAGCTTGCTCTGCCAACTCAGCCTCAAGACACATCCCCCGGCCCCTCACTTCTAACCAGCTTCCAGCCCTTAGTGACTCTGTGCCAGCGCACGCAGATCCATTTTTGGACACACACAATTCAACAAACTCCGTCCCCTTGGACACCTAGCTTGCATCCGGCCTCTTGCTGTGATGATGTAGTAGGGAATGTCCTTGAACGAATGGCTGCCTTCAGACGGCCTGGTTTCAAATCCTGGCTTCACCTCTTCTTCACTGTCTTTGGCCAAGTTTCCTACCCGTCTGGGCCTCAGTTTCCTCATCGGCAACATGAGGATAAGAGGAGAGCCCACCTTCCAGGGCTGTCAGGGGATAAACTAAGTAAATGTCTGTAAAACTCTTGGAACAGCACCTGGCACAGAGTATGCGCTCTGGAAATGTCAGCTGTTATTCTTCCATTTGGGGAACATACTAATAGATCGAGTTTCCTACTGAGGGAGTCTGATGTGTCCTGTGCCTTGGGGTGACAACCAGTGTGGCAGGCAGGGGACATCCATGTGCTCAGCTGCGAGGGTGTCTGTAAGACCAGTTTCTAGAGGTAGTCTTGCAGGGCCTGAGGGAGGTGGTATGTGGCTACCCAGTGTTGTTAAGAACATGGGTAAGACTTGGGTTCAAATCCCTGCTGTGTGATCTGGGCCAAGTTACCCATCCTGTCTGGATTGTTTCCTCCACTGCCTTGTTGGACCTTGAATCAGGCTGGGGGCCTGAGCAATTCCTTTATTCAGATACTCCACAAGCATTCACTCAGCACTGACCATGAGTCAGCTCTGGGTACTACGGAAGCAGCACTGAATAAAATTGGACCAAAAATCTCTGCCCTCAAGCTCACCTTCTACTAGGAAAGCAGACAGATATCAATTTGTCCAGTGGGTGAGGTCTGTGGAGACAGATGGGGCGTGGGGGTGGGCATGGGGAGGTCTGCAAGGGCGAATGTGGTTGTATATAGGCTGGAGGTTGTAAACAGATCTTCTCTAAGAGAGGAAGGGGCCAAGCTATGGGGATGGCTGGAGGATGACAGAGGGAACGGCCTGTGCAAAGGTCCTGAGGTAGGACCAATATGGGACAGTGAGACCAGTATGGCTGGAGCCGAGTAAGCGAGGAGAGTGGGTGGGAGGGGAGGGCAGAGAGGGAACAAAGGGGGCAGATCCCGCAGGGCCTTGTAGTCAAGGCGAGGACTCTGCTTTTACTCTGAGCCGCGGGAGGGATTTGAGCTAACGCGGGTGTTGATTGGCGCCCTCTGGCGGCCGCATGGGAACAGACTGGGCTGAAGGCGGGAAATTACGGTGGCTGGACGGCGGGGGTCGGGGGCGGCTGGTGGAGGGACTTAGAAATCGTCGGACTGTGACTGCATTTTAACGGTGGAGCCATCAGGATTTGGTAGGATTGGCTAAGAATGTGAAAAAGTCGACTCCCATGGTTTCTGACTGAGCAAGTGGGAGGATGTAGTTAAGATGGGGAAGACGAAGAGGAGCAGCTTCGGGGCTGGGGGAAGGTCAGGAATTTGGCTGTTGGACATTTTATGTGTCCGATGTCGATCCAACATACAAATGGAAATTTCAAGTAAGCAGCAATCTGAGTTTCGCGTTTAGGAGGGAGGACCAGCGAGAGACACGGATGGGCTCTGTGTATGGAAGAAAATTGGGGATGGATAAAATGCAAGAGGCAGAGAAAGTGGAAAAGGATCCTTCCGGGCGGGGAGAGGGGCGCTGGGGTGGGCGCTGCGGAGCCGGGGAGGATCAGACGCTGAGGCTGCCCTTCCCGCCCGCCAGGCTGTTCCCCTTGCAGTTCGTCCAGCTCTTCGTCCACGACGAAAGCCGCTGGCAACTCAAGGTCAAGTTCCACACCGGCCGCGCCTTCTACCTGCAGCTACGGGCCCCGCCGGAGACCCGCGACCGCGAGTTCGGCCAGTGGGTGCGGCTGCTCTACCGCCTGCGCTTCCATTCGGCCCAGGGAGCCGTACCTTTCACGCAGGAGTACTCGGCGCTGGAGGACGACGAGGAGGAAGACGAGGACGAGGATCTGACCCAGCAGGAGGAAGTGAGCGGAGGAGGTGAGCGGAGGAGGGCGGGGCTGCAAGGAGTGGGGAGAGGGACATGGGCGGGGCTGGGGGCGGGACCCCTGGGTCTGAGGGAGGAAGGGGGCTGGGGGCCTGTGCTCCTGGGTCTGAGGGAGGAGGGGCCGGGGACCTGGACCCCAGGGTCTGAGGGAAGAGGGGTCGGGGACCTGGACCCCTGGGTCTGAGGGAGGAGGGGCCGGGGGCCTGGACCCCTGGGCCTGAGGGAGGAGGGGCCGGGGACCTGGACCCCTGGGTCTGAGGGAGGAGGGCCTGGGACCTGGATGCCTGTGTCTGAGAGTGGAGGTGACCAGGAGCCCAGACTCCTAAGTCCTGACAGGGTGTGGCATCTGTACCCAGAGGACAGGAAGCTCTCAAAAGCAGGGCAAGGTCTGCAGGACCTTGGCGCACCAGCAAAGGTGGTGATGGTTTCCTAACTGGGCATCCCCCAACCCCAGTCTCGCTCCCCTTGACCTAGCATGGTGGGATCTGGGGAGGGAGTGCCCAGGCCCTGAAGGAAGGCCCTGGGGTCAGCCAGACAAGATGCCAGTTCCGTGTAAGGCCTGGGGAGGGGAAATGCCCCAGTCCTTAAAGGTGGGGACACTGGAACCTATGGGGCCTCTTCCTCTTGAGACACCCTGCTCCCCAGGCCTTCCCAGGAAGTACAAAGTGCCCACTCACCCACCCCCAAACGGCAGATACATCCGCAGTCAAGGCCTCTGAGACAAACTCTCTCCTGTACCCAGCTTCAAGCCATGGAAGCCAGACTGGACCCACAGACCTCTGAACTCTGGGGACTCTGATTCCTCCAACATTCTTTTGAGGTCACTAAAAGACCAGAGATCAAAGTGTACCCTACCTCGGGGCCGGACAGATGAATTATTAAAGTTAATAAAGATCGGCCACTTAAGAACCAACAACCCGGTCACGAGCAGTTTCCCCATCGTCACCGATTCAACATGGCAGGAATAGCTCTTCCAGTGAGACTGCCCCAGCGCAGTCTTCTGTTCACGGTGTCTGGCTCCTCGGGCCTCCACCGAGGCCCAGCGCCCACCATTCCATCATGGCTACCTCGCTAGAGCAGCCCCCCCAGTCTGGCCTTTGGTTCTTCTCTGCCCGCTGCATCTGGCCCTGCAGCCAGCCCACCTCCTCCCCACTCACAGTAGCTCGTCTAACAGGGCTGCCTCCACAGGGTGTCAGGTCCACCCGTGATTTTGTAGTTGCCACGGCAACGCGGTAGCCTCGCTAAAGTAGCTGTTCCCCGATGGCGGCCTCAATGTGGTCTGTTTCATCAGGGCTGCCTCATCGTGGTTGCCATTCCAACCTGGCTGTCCCCATCACCCAGCCCCAGGTGACTAAGCCCTACAGGAGGAGGAAGGCGGGGCTACAGACTCAAGAAGGACAGACATATGGGAGTCCAAGACAAGACTACGATCTTCTCATTGATAACTCGGGAAAGGGAAACATGTTGGGGGAGGTCCGGGTTAGGAGTCAGCAGCCAATTATCTTGGCAGGTGGAAGAGAGAGCTTCACTGCGGCACTGTCGGGGGGGGAAAACAGAAAAGGGTGGTAAAAATGCTTGTCCCACAGCCACCCGCCCCTGCCCCCGGCCCTCCGCCCGCTGGGTTCGCTTGACCAGCATGGGGAGCAGGTTTTCCCTTCATCACCTAGCTCGGCACCTGGTCAACCCAACTCCATAGAGCCCTGATTCCTGTAGTTTTGAACCCAAAACTGGGACGTTCTGATTACGGAGCAGCTGCTGGAGACCAGCCGTCACTGGAATCCTGAAGTAGGGATATTTCTGAGTGGATTCAATGGTTGATAAGGGGGACGGCAGAACCCTAGGAATCATCAGTAGGTCGGCCTGGCAGATCAGTGCTTCAGAATGACAGGGAGTGCTCCCTCTGGACGCTTTGCTAAGGGTCTGCAGCCCCTTCTGTCTACTGGGCTGTCATCAGAGCCAGGGAGGGACTCTGGAAGCCCCTATGAATGTCAGTCACCTCTGAGGGACTTGGTTAGCGGCCTCCCCACGAGCCTTGGCTGGTGGATGCTTGTTGGACTGAAGCCCAAGGCGGCGGATGCAAGGAAGAGCATTCTGGGTAGAGGGAAAAGCATGTGCAAAGCCCCAGGAGCAGGAGAAGGCACAACCAGTTTGTCCAACCGCCAAGTGCTCGGTGTGGCTGGAAAATGGGGGCGCTTGAGGCTGGAGAGGGGCTGGGGGTGGCAAAGGCAGGACCATGACCCCAGGAGGAAGGGTTCCAGGGCTGCCGGGGAGCCCTGGGAGGGCTGTGAGCAGGTCAACTGTGGATATGGGCCAGGCACCCTCTAGGGCCAGGAGGTGGAACCGGAGAGAGAGACTGGAGGCCCTGAGGCCCGAGAGGAGGCTGGGGCAGAATTCAGGAAGGAGGACAGATGAGGCTGGGGCTGTGGGGCAGAGAGGTGGGGACAGGAGGGGGACAGGGACAGGCTTTGGAGGGGGCTCATTTTTCGGGGCTCCCACAACCCCCGTCCTCTGCCGCTACCCATGTTGGTTTCAGTGCTGTGCCACACACCTCCCCAGGCACACTGGAAGCCTTAGCGATCATTTGCTAAGTTCTTCTCGCCCTCATCCACCTCTTATTTGTCCTTCAGCTCCTTTGGAAAACCTCCTGCCCAGGCCGGGTCAGGCGCTCCCCTTCCCCCACCCCTACAATACCCTGTGCTGCCTTCCCTCCCCCACGTGTCGCCCTGAAACGTCCTGCTGGGGTCTGAATCGGCTTCCCAATCATACGCGCAGAGGGCGCGGGTCTGCCTAGGCTCCGGTCTCAGCCTGCTCAGCCCCGGCCTCCCGTTAGCTTGGTAAAGGGAGTGGGCGAGGGTCGGGCAGGCACAGCACTGGGGCCCGCCCCGTGCTCACTTCGGACTTCCAGCTTGCACTCGGCCAGGGCCTCCCCCAGCTCGTTGACGGCCCGACACGTGTAAGTCCCCGAGTCGAAGGAGGACGGGCGGCGGATGTTCAGCGTCAGGACCCCCAGGTAGTTGTTCATCAGGTACTTGGGATCTCCGCTGATTTCCACATTGTTCTTCATCCAGACCACCTTGGGCTGTTGAGGAGAGTGGGAGAGGAAGCCATGTGACAGAGGGTCCCCTGGGAGATGGCAGAATGGGCCTTGGGAGGCAGATCTGGGTTCTCCTTTTGGCTGTGCCACCTCCTAATTTTGACTGGCTGACCTTGGATGAGTCGCTTCTCCTCTCTGACCCTCAGTCTCCTCTTCGGTAAGAGGAAGAGCCCGCTCCTTGTGGCGGCCCATAGGGCCCTGCACGATTTGGCCCCATTACTCCTCTGCCCTCACTTCCCACCCCCTCCTTCCATCTGCTGCACCCACACGGGCTGCCTTACTGTCCCTCAGACACAGGCAGGCTCCCACCTCAGGACCCGGCACTGGCTCCTGCCTTTTCCAATACTGCTCTTCCCTCCTCTTTTCACCTAACCAGTGCGTGCCTATCTTTCCGGTCTCAGTTCCCCTGTCACTTCCCGGGTCCTAGACTGGAACAGGAATGTCCACGTTACACTCTCACAACTGCCTGCATTTCCCTAGCACACTCACCACCCTTTATAATTTTATAGTCATTTGTGTGACTTCGGATGAATGGCGGTCTCCCCCAACAGACGGGAACTCCTGTTCAAATCACCAGCACGTAGAAAGCCTCTGAAAACGTGTGTTGAATGAATGAATGAATGCATGATGTAAATAAATGAAGCGAATGAATGAACTGAATAAATGAATGGATTGGTAGGGAAATAAATGAGCGGGATGAATGAATGGACGGAGTTAGTGAATAAAGCAGTAGACAGCGGTGATGGCGGGAGCGAAAGAAAGAATCCACGGGATGCCCACAGGAGCTGACGCTAAAAATTGGCAAAATGTGTCAAAAGGGCCAGGCAGTCAATATTTTAGGCTTTTTGGGCTCTGTGGTCTCTGGGTCATGGACCACACGCAAACCATTAACGTGAAAGCAAAATAACAAAAAAGAAAAAGAAAAAAACGTTTTAAAAATTATTTATCCCCTTGTGGTCCAGTGGTTAGGACTCGGCAGTTTCACTGCCAGGGCCCGGGTTCAATCCCTCGTCGGGGAACTAAGATCCCACAAGCCACGTGGCACAGCCAAAAAAAAAAAAAAATCTTAGAGAAACCGGTGGCAGGCGGATTTGGCCCGAGGGCTGTAGTTCGCCAGCCGCTGGTCTACGTGGGTCTTTGGAGTTCAAGGTTGCAAGTGTCCACATTCCCAGACAGCAGTCTGGAAACCAGATAGGGCAGGAAGACGCCAAGGAGCCCTGCAGGTTTAGACCCCCTCCGCCCCAAAGATTTCTGTTTTTGAGGGAAGTCAGAGTGTAGTGAGCTGAGACTTGGGCTCTGGTTAGAGCAGAGAGACAGGAAGTGGGTTAAAAGTGAGCAAATCCCACGAGCAGAGAGAGAACTCAGGGAGGAAGAGCCCGTGTGGCGGGCAGGCAATGGGGCTTCACCTTGGTGAAGATTTCCCTACAGGGTTACACATTACACACACTGCGCGCGCGCGCACACACACACACACACACACACACACACGGCACCTTCGGGTAGCCTCTGACGGCGCAGTTGAGAGCTGTAGCGTAACCAGCCACGACTACCCGGTCAGGTAGAGGCGTCAGGAACTTGGGAGGCGTTCGGAAGTCATGCTCCTTGTACTTAGGCATTTTGAAGGTGGCACCTGGGGGAGGGGTGACACACCTGTAAGGGGACAGATCCTGACTGTCCCCGGACCACCTCTCCTCCAGCACCAGGTGCCATCAACTTTGAGTCCAGGGAGGGAGACTGTATATAAAATAGATAACCAACAAGGACCTATTGTATAGCACAGGGAACTCTACTCAATATTCTGTAATAACCTATATGGGAAAAGAATCTGAAAAAGAATGGATATCTGTATATGTATAACTAAATTACTTTGC
The DNA here is from genome assembly GCF_009873245.2 of Balaenoptera musculus. NCBI lineage: Eukaryota > Metazoa > Chordata > Mammalia > Artiodactyla > Balaenopteridae > Balaenoptera > Balaenoptera musculus. The sequence goes on from NC_045803.1 coordinate 6,855,296, forward strand.
TGTACACCTGAAACTAACACAACATTGTAAATCAACTATACTCCAATAAAAAAAATTTAAAACCGAGAGAGAGCGGGCGCTGGGGCTGCCCCTCGGAGCAGTGGCAGTGGCTATACCTGTCTTGAGGATCCAGGCCGTGTTCTTGGAGACGCCAGGCGAGTCACTGAGCCCACAGGTGTTCTCGCTGTAAACTCGGAAATAGTACTCGTTGCCCACGATGAGGTCTGACACGGTGCAGGAGGTTTGCCGGTTGTGTTCGTAGACGTTGAACCACTCCTACGGCATGGGGGATGGGGAGGGGCCGGGAGAGTCAGGGACACGGACCCAAGCAGGCGCCTCGCTCATAAAACCCACCGTTCCCCAGCAGCTCTGTTCACAATGGCCGGAAGGTGGGAACAACCCAGGTGCCCATCAGTGGATGAATGGACAAGCAAAACGTGGTCCATTCAAACCAGGGACTGGTAGGGGAATTCCCTGGCGGTCCAGTGGTTAGGACCCCACGCTTCCACTGCAGGGGGCACAGGTTCGATCCCTGGTAGGGGAAATAAGATCCTGCAAGCCGCACTGCGCAGCCAAAAACAAAAATCAAACAAAAAACCAGGGCCTAGCACTCAGCCGTGAAAAGGGCTGAAGCACGGATACCTGCGACAATGTGGATGAACCTGGAAAACATGGTGCTGCGTGAAAGGAGCCAGACACAAAAGTCCACATAGTGTGTGACTGTATCCATAAGAAATGTCCAGGAGGGGCCAATCCACAGGGCCAGGAAGCAGATGGGGGGTTGCCAGGGACGGCGTGGGAGGGAAAGGGCAGTGGCTGCTTCATGGACGAGGGGTTTCCTTTTGAGGTGATGAAAATGTCTTGGAACTAAATAGGGTGTTGCACAACACTGGGAAGGTGTGAAATGCCACTTGAAAATGGTTAATGCTAAATTTGGCTAGATGAATTTTACCTCAATAAAAAAGAAAGAAAAAGAAAACCTAGGGCTTCCCTGGTGGCGGAGTGGTTGAGAATCTGCCTGCCAATGCAGGGGACACGGGTTCGAGCCCTGGTCTGGGAAGATCCCACATGCCGCGGAGCAACTAAGCCCGTCAGCCACAACTACTGAGCCTGCGCGTCTGGAGCCTGTGCTCCGCAACAAGAGAGGCCGCGACGGTGAGAGGCCCGCGCACCGCGATGAAGAGTGGCCCCCACTTGCCGCAATTAGAGAAAGCCCTCCCACAGAAACGAAGACCCAACACACCCAAATATAAATAAATAAATAAATAAAAATTAAAAATAAAAGAAAACCTATTAAAGAGTTCCCTGGTGGCCTAGGGATTAGGATTCCAGGCTTTCACTACTGGGCCCAGGTTCAATCCCTGGTCGGGGAAATGAGATCCCTCAAGCCGCCTGGCACCGCCAAAAAAAAAAAAAGAAAAAAAATCTATTATGCACCAAATCTCAGCCAAAAGGCTTTCCTCCCTGTCCCGGCCCATTCTCCCACATTTCCCGGTGCCTCAGTTTCCCCAGCTGGGAAATGGGAACAACACACCTGCTCTGACAATCTGGCCAGCTTTTCTCCCCGCAAGCCCACTCCAGCCCGGGCCCCGCTGGTCTCTCACCATGGTTTTCTTGTCGGCTTTCTGGATGAAATACCCGGTGACCTCACTGTTGCCGTCATCCTTGGGGGGTTTCCACTCCACCAGCGCGTTGCTGCCCCACACCTCCTTCACCATCACCTTCTCCGGTGGCCCTGCCTTTTCTGGAAGATGGGGGGCGTGTTGTAAGTCACCCCAAGCATCCCTAAACGTCCAGTGCCTCACCTCCTCTCCCCTGTCCATCCCCACACCCTCTGATCTCTCTTAGGCTTTTTCCCACTCCGCTTTCCTCCCCTTCTGCCCCACGGCCAGCTCACACCCTCCCCGGCTCCAGTCTCTCCACTTTCCCCTGTCCTGGGTCCTCCTCATCTCCTCCCATCTCCTCCCCTCCCCCCTCATCGCTGCCTCCTCCATCCCCTCCCGGCCTGCGGGCCGCGCACCCACGACCCGGATGTGGATGGTGGCCGTGTCCTTCGTGTTCTCGATCTGCACGCTGAGCTCGTACTCCCCGGAGTCTGAGCGGGCAGCCTGGCGCACGAAGAACACTGTGTCCAAGTCGCTGGTGCGCACGTGCACGCGGGAGGTGTCTATGGGCGCCCCGCCCTTCGTCCACACCACATGCGGCCTCGGCTTTCCCTGTGCGGGGAGGCGGGGAGGGCGGCGAGGTTAGCCCGGGTCTCGCCCGCAGAAGCTGACCCCTCACCCCTGCCCCACCCCCCGACCCCAGCTCGACGCACCTGGAAGGGAATGACGAGGTTAATTTGCTCCCCCACTTTGCGGATGTAAGTCTGGCGGAGGTGGCGGGGCAGCCGGATCTTGGGTTGCTCTGAGGGCACAAACCCAGGGAGGGGCTCAGCGCCGGGCCGAGGAACTCGACGGAGGGACAGACAGACCAGGGGCGATGAGGTTGTCGCGGGAGGCCCTAATGATGACACCAACTTGGTCTTTAGGAGAGCAGAGTCGGGGGTCAGGAGTCCTCACCCACAATCTCCTGGATGGTGACCGGCTGGGCCAGGGTGGCCGGCTGGCTGCGCCCGGCGATGTTGACCCCAACGACGCGGAAGGTGATTCTGGCTCCCGTGGGGAGGTTCTTGACAGTGAAGCCACAGCGCTCCACCAGCTCCGTGTTAGCAGGGATCCACTCGTCAGCTACGAGAGAGGAGCGAGGCTGGGGACCTTCCTTCAAGACCTTCCTAGGTGCCCCTCCGTTTGTGTCCTTTCAGCGCCTAGGGCCCCACCGCAATGAATAGCTGCAACGGACATTTCTTGAGCATTTCTTATGACCAGGTTGGAGCTAATTAATGTTGGCTCATTAACTCCTGCCTCCATTCTGTTATCCCCATTTTAGAGACGAGGAAACTGAGGCTCAGAGAGGGTAAGGGATTGGGGGTGGTAGTTACAGACAGCTCCTCGGATTTCCTGCTTGAAAATGGGTGCTTTTCCATCGTGGTTTTATTGCCATGGGTTGGTGAACCAATGTGAGTCAGACCAACAATCAACAGGGTGAACTCTAACAAAAGTATAATAGGTTCTGAAAGACAGATTGGGGAGGGGTGGGCAAGGGTAGGAACTGGGTAAAGAGCGCTGGGAAGAGAAAAGGAAGAAATTGACCAGAGACCACCCGTCCATCATTTACATGCATCCCCAAATTCTGTCATCACTGTATCCCGTCAAAATGGAAACTGTTTTCGCCATTTTTAGATGAGGAAACTGAGGCTTAGAGGCTTGCCCAAGGTCACACAGTTACAAAGTGAAGGGACAGGATTGGAACCCACATCTGTCTGACTTAAAGCCTGGGATACAGTGTCAAAATGATCTTGTCTGTCTCCCCAGTGAGAGGACCATGTCGGAGATATCCCCAGAGCCGGGGCACTGGGCCTGGCATGGACTCAGTGCTCAATACGTGTTTGTTCCGTGGAGGATTGAGAGTGGGATGTGTGGAAATATGGATAGGTGGATGGACAGACAGATGGAGAAACAATGCATAATTAGATGGTTGGATGGTCATATAGGCAAACGGATGGATGGAAAGAAGGGAGGGAGGGAAGAAACATAGTGGTGAAGCGATAGTTATATGGATGAAAAAAATGTTACTGGATGGATGGATAGTTAAATGATCCAAAAAATTTTCAGATGGATAGAGAGATGGTTGGATGGATGACTGGGTGGGCAACTGGAAAAAAAGAAGGAAAGAAGGGAGGGAGGGAGGGAGAAATAAGAGGTGAAAAAGAGGGAAGGAAAAGGAAGGAAGGAAGGAAGGAAGGAAGGAAGGAAGGAAGGAAGGAAGGATACATGGATGGAAGGATGGATGGATGGATGGATGAAAGATTGGTTGGATGGTTAGATGAATGGATAACTAGACAGAACAGAGGAGGAGCAAAGTAGGTAGTAGATAAATACTTGGATGGATGGATAAAAAGGTATCACTGTATGGAGGATGGGTGTAGCGGAGGGAGGAAGGGAGCGGGGAGGGAGAGAGGGAGGGAGAGAGGACAAGCTGGTCACTGGGGGCCTGGCTTGACCCATCCCATCCCAGGGATTCAGGCAAGCGCAGACAGAAGGGCAGTTCGCTATGGCAGAGATCTGTCCCTGCACTGCCCTATTTGCAGTCCTCTGGACCGGACACCCACTGGGACTCTGTGTGTGCCACTGCCCCCCAGCAGGCCAGACGGGGTAACTCACAGCCCTCCACGCAGTACTCCACCAGGTACCCATCGATGCCACCTGCCCCAATCCTATCTGGGGGCCGCCACTTGAGGGTGGTGGTGGTGTCTGTCACGTCCTCCACTGTCAGGTGCTGGGGTTCACTTGTGGGCGCTGTAAGAATCCACGGAAAGGGGAGGTGGGGTAAATGAGGGCTCAGGGGTCAGAGCTGGAGTCACTGGTCAGGAAAGGGATCAATATGGTGGGCCAAAGGTCAGGGAGCAAGGATGTGGTATCACGGGTCATTAAAACAAGATCTCAAGGAATCGTGAGGTCTCCAAGGGCAGGGATAGGTGTCTGTGTGGTAGGTCAGAGGTCAATGACATATTCGGGGGACAGCATGGAGTCTAGGATCATAGAGGTCGGTGGCTGTTGTACGGGATCAGGAAGAGGTCAGGAGGATGCGTGGGGCTGGGTGGTCAATGTCTTGAGTTGTTGGATGAGAGGGGACAGAAGTCAGCGGAGTCAAGGGAGTAAAGGCCAGGGTGTAGGGTTAGAGATCAGTGAAGGGCAGGCCATGGGTCAGAGGTGGACGGGGGCTCGGTGAGGGTGCAGAGAGGAATCACCAATAGGCAAGAAGGGCTTGGTGTTGACGCTGGGCTGGGAGACCCCAATGGCGTTGACAGCAAAGACCCGCATCTCGTAGAGGATGCCCTCGATCATATTGGTGGACTCATAGGTGGTCTCCGGGAAGACCTCGAAGTTCAGCTTCATCCAGCGCTGAGAGCCCTTCTTCTTCCGCTCCAGGAGGTACCCTGGAGGCCCCCGCAAGCGGAGAGAAGTGGGAAGTCATGGGGAGGCCTGGGGTCCCAGGTCAGTTGGGGCAGTCAAAGGCACATCAAAAGGTCACACGACTCAGAGAGGTCTGAGGCCGTGAATCTTGAGTTGATCTCAGGGTCACAGAGCAGTCAGAGGTCACCCGTCATGGGGTCAGGGATCAAGAAGGGCCACAGGTCATGAATCAGGGCATAAGGAGTCACAGAAAATCCTAGGCTGTTAGCCAAAGTGAGGATTCCCAGGTTGCTGGGGAGTGAAGAATGCTAGGGAAGGCAAAAGGGACTGTGAGATATTGAAGACGGAAAACCGAGTTTCCGAGGGTGGTCATTGAGGATGCTAAGGGCTCTTGGAGGTCAAGGAGAAGTCAGGGGACAGGGGAGGTCAGAGGTCATGAGCACCGTGGCACACGGGCACTCACCGGTGACCGGCTGTCCCCCGTCATACTTGGGTGGCTCCCAGACTAGGGTGGCCCAGTCTTCTCCAACCGATGTGACACGCACAGCCTCCGGGGGGTCTGGGACATCTGGGGAAGGGGAGGCAGGGTGGTCAGAGGGCACCTCATGGCCTCGGGGAACCACCCCCTGGCTCAGCCCCCTTGCTCCCCTCTGCTCACCCACAACCTGCAAGAAGATGGAGGCCATGTCCTCGCCGACGGGGTTGGTGACCTTGATGGTGTAGTGGCCCTGGTCAGCTCGTTCTGCGCTCTCAATCACGAAGCTGCTGGTGTCTGCCCGCTTCTCGATGCGGACCCTGCCCTCGGTGCCTGAGAACACCTGAACACAGCCCACCAGATGGCCTTTTTCTACCCCTCTCAAAAGCCAGACCGGCCTCCACCCCTCCCCTGCCCGACAGTCTCCAATGGCTCCCCGTGACCACACAACGACAGGCTGTAGACCCAGCACAAGAGGACCTGCTGGGTCTTCCCGCAGCCTCATCACCCCCTGCCACTGCCCTCCTTGCCTTCCAGACACCACCCTTCATTAAAAACACCAGCCTGTCTCATCCCCAAGATTTTGCAAAGCTGATCCCCAGGGCATGCAATGCCCTGACCCACTTCTCTATCTGCTATACCGTTACCCATCCTTTAGAACCCACCCAGAAGTCGCCTCCTCTGGAAAGCACTCCTGGATGCCCTCAGCTGAAAGTGACAGCCCACTTTGTCTGCTATGACAGAATCCTCGTAGCTTCTGGTACCTCCCTTTCTCTCAGCCCTGATCACCCTGAACTGTGACTGTTTGGGCACGTGTCTGCCTCTCTCCAAAAGAGAAGGCTCCAGGAAGGCAGGGGCTGCATCTGATTCATGGCTGTGTCCTCAATGCCTATGCAAGAGCCTGACATACAGGAAACATCAGGGGCTGTTTGCTGAGTGAAGGAATGAATGAAGATTGAGTCAAGTCTATCCGTTTTACAGAAGAGGAAACTGAAGCCCAGAGGAGAGAAGAAAAATTGAACTCTTCCAGGGCCTGGAACATACAAGATGAAAATATTTGTTGGATGGATGGATGGATAAGTGGATTGATTCATGGATAAATGGACAAATGGATTAATTACTGGATGAATTCATTAATCAATCAATGAACTGATGAATGGAAAGATGGTTAGATGGATGAATTGATGGATGGCTGGATTGATTGATTGATTAATGGGTTAATGGATGGATGGATGAATGGATGGAGGACTCATCATGTGCTAGGCCAGAACCATGTGATGAACAAATACAATCTCCAATCTTCACAACAACCCTCTGAAGAAGGAATCAAATTCCTCATTTTACAGACAATGAAACTGAAGCTCAGAGAGGGAAACCAGCTTGCCTGAAGTCACCCAGCAGAGCTGAGAGGGAGAAGTCAGGGCACGGGGGAAGCTCCACGTACCTCGTCCTCCTTCATCCAGGTGGCGACAGGAGGGGGCTCCCCTGTGATGGACACGTCCAGCCTCAGCTTGTTTCCAGCCACGACCACGATTGAATTTTCTGAGGTCTTCCCCGAGAAGTCCAGGTGGATCTTTGGTGGCTCTGGTGGCAGAGGAGAGATTCTGGGGAACTTGGGAGTGGGCAGCTGGGCCCTCCCGATCCCCTTCAGAGGATCTCCTGAGAAGCTGGGTTCCAACAGCCACAGAGAACCAGCGGTCCAGGTCCCCTGCCCCTTCGCCCTCAGACCCAGGATCCAGACCCCCAGCCCCTCCCCCCTCAGACCCAGGATCCAGACCCCCAGCCCCTCCCCCCTCAGACCCAGGATCCAGACCCCCAGCCCCTCCTCCCTCAGACCCAGGAGTCCAGGCCCCCGGCCCCTCCCACCTCAGACCCAGGAGTCCAGGCCCCCGGCCCCTCCTCCCTCAGACCCAGGAGTCCAGGCCCCCAGCCCCCTCCTCCCTCAGAACCAGGAGTCCAGGCCCCCAGCCCTCTCCTCCCTCAGACCCAGGAGTCCAGGCCCCCGGCCCCTCCCACCTCAGACCCAGGAGTCCAGGCCCCCGGCCCCTCCTCCCTCAGACCCAGGAGTCCAGGCCCCCAGCCCCCTCCTCCCTCAGAACCAGGAGTCCAGGCCCCCAGCCCTCTCCTCCCTCAGACCCAGGAGTCCAGGCCCCCAGCCTAAGGACCACAGCAGCCTCTGGTCCTTACCTTGCTTGGGGACGTACTCCACCGTGATTTCTGGAGGACAAAGAAGACTGATGGTCAGGTCTATGAGGCCCCTTATCCCACCCTCACACCCCATCACCCTGGGACCTGGGGGGTTGGGAGGTGGATTCAGGCCCATGACTGTCCCTCCTCCCACAAGCACCTGCTGTCACCCCCAGCGTACAGTTAGGGAAACTTAATCCTGAAGGGGGTTGGGGTCTGGGAGGGTGGATGCTGTGGCACCCAGGGGGAGAACAAGGAGGTATCCTCACCCAGGAATTTGAGTTTGGCCGAGAGGGACAGGGCAGAGCCGTCGGGCACAAATGTGTAGTCTCCCTCATCCTCAGGGTGGACATCGTCAATCACCAGTCTGTGGAACCTAAGGGGAGTGGGGGGGTGCAGGGCAAAGGTCAGGCCAGGTCGCCCTGGGGACCACCACGGAGAAACACGCTCCTCAATGCGGTCCCCGTGCTCAATGCAATGCTAGTGCCTGGACCCACATCTCGCTCTGCCCCTTACTAGCTGTGTGGCCTTGGGCAAGTCACTTAACCTCTCTGTGCCTCCGTTTCTTCACCTATAAAATAGAGGTAATGTTCACAATCTACAAGGGGGTCGTTGTAAGGCATTTAGAAGACTCCCTGGCACCTGGTAAGTGCCCTGTAAAGCATTAAGATTAGTTCTCGGCATTATTGACACCATCAGCAGGCAGGGGCCTTACACAGAACCCAGAAAAAGTCGACATCTGCCAAGAGCTATTATCAGGAAATCCACGGGGGCACGATGTTCTGCCGGCATCACAGTGGTTCTCGGCATTCTGCAGATTACCAGGTGTTTATCTCAGGTGTCCACCTGCTACGCTTGGAATTCCAGCCCCGTTTCCCTAGCTAGGTGGCCTCCCCGCCAAAGTTGACTCTTTGCAAATATAGTCACAAGTTTCTCGTCCTGTAGCCGTAACCCTAACCTTGCCGCCTGTGACCTCCTTTGCCCCATAGGATATAGTGGAAGTGACACTGGGACAGCACTCAGCCCAGCCCTCAGAGGCCCTCTTCGCTTCTGCTCTCTCTCGGGACACCTGTGTCGGCCACGTGAATATGCCAGGACCGGCCTCCTGGGGAATGAGGCGTCCCACGGACCAGAGTGGAGGCAGCCCAGGTGACCCAGATGAGGGCCTGAGGGAGCCCAGGAAGGTGGCCATCTGAGATCAACCAGCCTCCAACCAACCCTGAGACTCACAGTGAAATAAACCCTTGTGCTTTATTGTTGTTGTTTGTTTTGTTTGTCCGCAGTCCTGCATGGTTTGTGGGATCTTAGTTCCCCGACCGGGGATTGAACCCAGGCCATGGCAGTGAGAACAGAGTCCTAACCACTGGACCGCCAGGGAATTCCCTAAACCCTTGTGCTTTTAAACCACAGAGTCTGCAGACCACGTCCGCAGTCCACTCCGTACCTCCCGACGTGGGTTATGGTGATCCTCTTGCTGGGCCGCACCTCGACCCCATTCTTGTACCACTTGCCCGTGACCTTCTCATCGGACACCTCACACTTGAACACGGCCTGTTCTGAGGCCTTCACCGTCACATCTGCGATGTCCTGCAGGACCTCCAGCTGTTTCTCTGGATGGGGAGGGAAGGAGAGGGGGCCATGAAACTGCGGTCAGTCCACAAAGATTGGCGAACACCCATTATGGGCCAAGCAGTGTCCCAGGTTCTGGGATTCCGGCCGTGAAACAACCCAGAAACAATCTGCGGGCCTCGTGAGCTCACGTTCTAGTGGGGAGACAGGCAGTGAATGGGAAACACATAAACCAATAACTAGAGGGAGTGATGAGGCCTGAGGGATGATGGCAGGGAGGCCGCAGAAGGCTCCCAGGTAGAGGGCACAGCATGTGCAAAGGCCCTGCAGAGGAAAGCAGGCTTGTTGGTTTGGGAAACAGCCAGCAGGCTGGTGCAGAGTGAGCAAGGCAGATGTGGGAGATGGCACAGGCAGGACACATCCCACGGGCCACGGAGAGCACTTTGCATTGACTCTGAGTGAGGTGGAAACCGCTGGAGGGTGTTGGGAACATGGCTGGCGTCTGACTTACACTTTTTTTTATTTTAGTTTTTTAAATAAAACAATGCACTTGTATGGCTTAAAAATAAAATGATAAGAGGATGTAGATACAGAGCGGGAAATCTCTCACCCAACCACTTCCAATCGCACCGGTCTCGATCCCTTCTCCAAAGACACTATAGCCAGTTCATAGCCAGAAAAGCAAAGACGTACATACAGTTCATTCCCTTCTTTCTTTCTCTTTCTTCCTTCCTTCCTCCCTCTTCTTTCCTTCCTTCCTTCCTTCCTTCCTTTCTTTCTTTCCTTCTTTCCTACCGTCCTCCCTCCCTCCTTCCCTTGCTGCCTCTCTTTCCCCTCCATACAAATAGTGGCATATTTGCTTCTTCACCTAACAATATATCTTGGAAACCCTTCCAAATCACTAACTAAAAATTGTCCTCTTTTATGGCTACAGAGGGAACTACCATCATTTATCTGGCCTATCAATGACTCGGGCTTTTTTTTTTTTTTTTTTTTTACTTTTTATATTGAAAATATTACAGACTCACAGGAGTTTGTAAAAATAGTACATAGAAAAAAAAGGGGGGGAAATAGCACATAGAGTCCCATGTACCCTTCACCCAGCTCCCCCAATGGTGACATCTCTCGTAACTGTAGTCCACTATCCAAACCAGGAAACCGACATGGGTCCAGTCCTGTGAACTAGACCACAGAATGTGTTCAGTTTTCACCATCTGACATTTTGCAAGGATCACTCTGGCTGGAGTCGGGGTTGAGGCACAAGTGTAGAAACAGAGAGAGCAGTGAAGAGACTATTGCATCAGTTCAGGGTATGAGGGGGATGGAGACCTGGGCCAGGTGAGGGCAATGGAGGTGGAGAGAAGTGGTGAGATTCAGGATATCCTTTGAAGGTGGAGCCACCGGGATTTGCTGGTGAATCAAATGTAGGGTATGAGGCAAAGAAGGAGTCAGGGACAGCTCCAAGATTTGGGGCTTGGGCAACTTCGAGCGGCGTGTTGAAGCATGTGCAGTGCAGCTCCCTGCCCCACCGGGAGGCCCCCTACCTCCCACGATGAGCTCCGCCTCACACTGGCCGCCGTTGGTCATGACCTGGTAGTGACCACTATCCTCCAGGGTCACATCCGAGTAGATGAGGATGTGACGCTTCCCATCCTTCTTTAAGCGGTACATGGCCTTGAAGGAATCCTCCCGCGTCAGTTCCACGCCATCTTTCATCCTGGGTGGAGGGGACAGGAAGGGGAGAAGTGAGGGGCCCGCTTAGGCCGGAGTCTGGATGTCAGAGGTGAGTGAGGGGCCAGACAGACAGTCCTGAGCAGGAACGAGGGGTCAGAAGGGAGATCACGAAAAGGAGGAGAGACAAAGGTTGACAGAGGCGTCTAGAATGGATGGATCACAGGTGGGGATTGGGGAGAGAAAGAGGAAGAAGAGGTCACAGGCTACAGGTCTCAGTTGGAGGTCAGGAGACACAAAAAAGGGTCATGGGGAGAGGTCAGAACATGGAGGACATTCGGGGTCACAGAGAGATGTCAAATATTGTGGCCTCAGTAAATGGTGCTTCCCTGCTTGGGCCAGTCTTCCCACTTCACTTCTACCTCCTCATCATTCGAACCTCAACTCAATCATCACCTCCTCCAGGAAGCTTTCCCTGACCTCCTGAGTCCTTTTCTCCTACTAAAAAGTGGTTATAGCATCAGTTACTGCTCCTCTGCAAGATCAATACTTGTCAAAATAGAACTTTGATATTTATTTGTGTGATGACTTTATTAATGCCTGTTTCTGTTTTCAACACACACACACACACACACACACACTCCGCCCCAGCAGTTTGCCAGATCATAAACTCCACAAGGGCAGGTGCCATGTTAATATATATTCTCTCCATTTTCTCTCCAATACATAGAAGAGTGCCACCACACAACAGGTGCTCAATAAACACTTGTTGGATGGGGGAATAGATGTAAGAATGGACGAATGGATGGGTAGATGGGTGAGTGGGTGGACGGGTGGGTGGATGGATGGATGAATCAATGGGATGGGTGGGGAGATGATGGATGGATGGATGGGGGGCTGGGGAGATGGATGGATGGATACATGAATGAATGGTCAAAGGATGGATAATTGGTTGAATGGGTGAATAAATAACTTAAAGAATCAGAAATAGCAGGGATCAGGAAAAAGACCTGGAAGAGGATGGGATGGGGAGAGGTCAGAAGTTTCAGAAAGAGGTCATGGGTGAAGATCAGGATTTATAGAGAAAGACTGAGGTCTCCTGGAAACTACCAGTTAAAGGTCTGAAATCTTCAAGAGAGGTCCTGGGGCTTCCCTGGTGGCTCAGTGGTTAAGAGTCCGCCTGCCAATGCAGGTGACACGGGCTCGAGTCCTGGTTCTGGAAGATCCCATATGCCGCGGAGCAACTAAGCCCATGCACCACAACTACTGAGCCTGTGCCCCACAACTACTGAAGCCCGCGGGCCTAGAGCCCGTGCTCCGTGACAAGAGAAGCCAGGGCAGTGAGAAGCCCACGCACTGCAAGGAAGAGTAGCCCCTGCTCGCCGCAACTAGAGAAAGCCCACGCGCAGCAACGAAGACCCAATGCAGCCAAAAATAAATTAGTAAAATTAAATTAAAAAAAAAAAAAAAGAGAGAGGTCCTAAAGATCAAGGCTGAGGTAAAGACGCTGTGGGCATCTGTAGGGAGATCAGGGGTCAAAAGTCACTTACCACATGACTTGGGCACCCTCTTCTGACACCTCCACTGCCATTTCTACCCGGTCGCCCACAAACACCTGCTGGTCCTCAAGGGGTGTGATAATCAAGACTGGGGGTTCTGTGGGGTGCGGGGCGACAGGAGGTCAGTAGTTTCAGGATCCCCTCCAGAGCCCAACTCCCCAAGCTCACGCCCAAATCCCGGCCTCACCTCTGACGAAGACCTCAGTGAAACACTTCTCATCTTTGACGACGACCTCATAAGCAGCATCGTCTGCCAGTGTACACTTGTTGATGGTGAGAATTCGTTTCTTACCAACATTCTCAAACACGTGCCTGATGCAAAAGTCTCAGCTCAAGCCAGGGCATGGAGGAGATTCTGCATCCACCCATCTATCCTCAGGACAAGCCACTCCCTCTCAGAGACAAATTGTGTGGGAGGAGATCGATGGTCCAATTTCTAGTATTTAAGTAACCACAGCGGAAATACTAACCGTCCACCCATATCCGTCTTCTTCCATTTAGCAGTGACACACAGCGACCCACCTAGAGAACTACATTTCCCAGCCTCCCTTGCGGCTGGGCGGGCCGCACCACTGAGCTTGGACCAACGGAACGTGAATGGATGTGATGGCATAACTGCTAGGTCATCTCTAATTTTGCGGTGCTTGTTCTAGACTTCTCTCCTTCCAGCTTCCTGTCTGATAGACACAGATGTGCCCATGACCCGCTTCAATCATGCAGATGAGGACAACACCACAAGAAATGGTGTAGCCAAAAAATATGGAACCTGCGTCTAGCTCAATCCGCCAGAAATACCTTTCTCTCTAAATTAATATGTTCTGGGGACTCTTTGTTACAGCAACTTAACCTGTATCTTAATTAACATAATTTTAATCTTATCCAAAATGCTCGTGATGAGAAATTTAGAAAACACAGCCAAGGGGAAAATAATAAAAATAGAACCCATCCATAATTGTATCACCAAGAGATAACAGCTACAAATATTTTGGCCTCTCTCTTTCCAATCTTTTTATATCTAATCTATATGTAGATTAACATTTTGTGAAGCAGAGATAAGTACTATGCTTCTGCACATAACACTAATCTTGAACAGCTTCCCATGTTAGTATAAATTTTAGAATATCTTTTTTAGTGACTGCACAGCACCTTAACATGGAATTGTATGTTTTGGTTATTTGACTTTTTGCTACAGCAGCAAATGCTCCAGTGAACATCCTTGCAGCTAAATATGCATAACCATGATCATGCCCTTACGATAAATACCTAGACTTGCACAATCTAAAGGTTTTGGGGGGACTTCCCTGGTGGTCCAGCAGGTAAGACTCTGCTCTCCCAGTGCAGGGGGCCTGGGTTCGATCCCTGGTCGGGGAACTAGATCCCGCATGCTGCAACTAAGACCTGGCACAGCCAAAATGAAATATTTTAAAATTAAATAAAGGCTTTTGAATACACTGCCCTTTTGGAGATTTGCCGATTTACATTCCCACCAATAACGTGTGGACCTATTTCCCTATGTCTTCTCCAGCTCCAGGTTTTATCCTTTTTTTGGGGGGGGGGCTGCACCCTGGCATGAGGCATATGGGGATCTCATTTCCCCAACCAGGGATCGAACCCGCGCCCCCTGCAGTGGATGCGCTGCGTCTTAACCACTGGACTGCCAGGGGAGTCCAGATTTTATCATTTTGTGAAGTTTTTGCCCATCTGGAGAGCAGAAAGACCATTGGTGGGTTTTTTTGTTTGTTTGTTAATATTTATTTTATTTATTTATTTGGCTTCGCCGGGTCTTAGCTGTGGCATGCGGGATTTTTAGTTGCAGCATGTGGGATCTTTAGTTGTGGCATGCGGGATCTTAGTTCCCTGACCGGGGATCGAACCCAGGCATCCTGCATTGGGAGCGCAGAGTCTTAACCACTGGGCCACCAGGGAAGTCCCAAGACCGTTGTTTTGAATTGTGTTATTATTATTGGTGGTGGTGGTTGTGTTTGCAAGGTTGAATATGTACTTAGTGAATTAGCTATTGGGTTTCTTCTAACTGAATTCCTGTTCTTCATCACCTTTGTCTATTTTTCCACCGAGGTATTTGCACTTTTCATATGGATGAGGGAGCGTCCTTCCTGGGTTAAGAGTGGCCAGCCTTATTTCTGGACTCCCTCTCTGGGACTTGGATACCCCCCAACCCGGGGACTGCCCCTCTCACATACTTGCTACTTGGTTTGATTTCCTGGCCGTTCTTGAACCACTTGAGGGGAAGGTCTGGGTTGCTAATCTCTACCACCAACTTGATCTTGTTGCCTCTGTCCACTTGGTAGGCTGGATCCAGCTTCTTCGTGAAGGCTGGAGATTGAGGGATGCAAGAGGGATGGAGCTGAGAGGTTCTCACTGCCTTGAGCTGTCAAGTCTCCCTCCCCAGACCACCAAGGTCAGAGAGCTTCCTATGAACTTGGAGGCCCCTGAGAACTGGCATCTCCATTACTCCTCAGATTAGGACCTCCAAAAGATAAGTCCAGGGTTCAAGCATCAGATACCTATGATGCTGGAGTCCCTATGGGCAGGGCCCATCTCCCCTCAGACCAGCACTGACCTGAACCCTTCTTGACCTCGACCTTGGCCTTCTTGAGCCGCTTCAGCATGCCCCGGAGGTCAGTGATGCCATACTGGAAGGCAATCCTCTCATACTCGCTCTTCTTTGCCCCTTTCAGGAGCTCCCAAATCTCAGGCGGGATGCCTAGATCATCGTCATCTTTCTTCTTTTTCTTCTCCTCCTCAACCACCTGCCTGAAGGTGGGGAGAACAGGCCGGGGCCACCAGAGAGTGAGGCGGTGAGGGTCTCCCTCTGCCTTCTCCACCCACTTGCTGTGTCACTTTCTCTCTCTGGGTCTGTTATTCCTTATCCTGTCCCACCTGAACCATTGCCCCAGCCTCCTCCCTGGCCTCCTGACCTCATCTCATCCCTTCCGCTCCAGTTGGTTCCCCACTTGGCCCCAGAGGGCTATTTCTGCCCCCACATCAGATGCCATCTCTTCCCTGCTCAAAACTCCTCCATAGCTCCCCATTGCCCTCAGGAGGAAACCCCAGCAACTCAGCCTCGCAATCACAACCTCACCCTCTGTCCCATCAAACTCCCACCACTATCCAAACCACGCTACTTGCCTTTTCCTGAGCACTCTGGGCTCGCTCCTGCATCCCAGCCTTTGCACAACGTCTTTCCCTGCCTGGACGACCTATCTCCACCTGCTCTTCAATCCTACAAATGCTAGTACCGAAGTTCCCTCCTCCACGAGGCACCCCCTGTCCTGCCAGCAACATCAGTTGCCCTCACTCTGAGCTCTCACAAGGTCCTCATGGGACCTTCTCTCTGACCACACTAAACCGTCTTGGTCTGTGTCTGTGTCGGCTGGACCAGACCCATCTTCCCAAGGCAATGAGTGACTCAATGTCAGGGAACCAGTCAAACTTCTCCCTGTCCCCTGATCAGGGCCTGGTAGACGGGAGGCCTCAGAAGATGTTTGATGAGTGAGAGAGAGTGAATCTCTGGAAAGAAGGAAGGAAGGGAAGGGAACAAAAGAAGGATAGATGAGTGGGTGAATTTGGGGGACATATGAATATCTGGATTGATGTACAGAGCATTAGGTGGGGAACTGGTAAATGGGTGGAGGGGTCCATGGATGGCTAAGCTGATGGATGAATGGGTCAATGGATGGGTGGGTTGGTAGGGGATGGGTGGCATTAAGATAGGTGGATGGGTTGATGGAGGATGGCTGGGTAAGTGGGTGGATTGATGAGTTGGTGGCAGATGGTTGGGTGAGCACAGTTGGGTGAATATGTTGATGGAAGATGCCTGGGAAGATGGTTGGCTGGGTAAAGACAAACAGATGAATGTATTAGTAAATGGAGTTGTTGGGGATTTGGTTATGGGGATAGTTGAGTGAGTAGAAGGATGGATCCGTGGACCAGCAGATAATGAATAACTGAGTGACTGGACAAGCATCATGTAGAATAATATAAATTTGCCAATATTCAATCATTTTTTACCTACAGAATAGCAATTTCATATAGATGAGTCTAACAGAGAGCTATCTGGGAGGATGGGTGTGCCGTTGAAGAGGTGAACAGTTGACAGAGGAATGCCTGGCTAGATGGGGAGGTGGATGAGTAGATGGGTGGGATGTTGGACTCAGTTGAAAGAGAGATACAGGTGCAGATGGATACACAGGTGGGAAGGTGGATGCATGGTAGACAGATGGCTGGTGGAAAGGTGGATAGATGGGCGCCTCAATAGATGGGGAAGTGGATGATGCAGTAGGTGGGTGAAGGATGAATGAATGGGTGAATGAATGGGTGGCTGAGTGTAATGGCCGATGCATGGATGGACAAGTGGGAAGAGGGGGGTAGATGAATGGATATGTGGGCAGATGGATGGGCGGTGGGCAGGTAGGTGGATGGGTAGATCTGTAGATGGATAAATAGGTAGCTGGTTGCCTGAATAGATGAGTGGGCAGACTGATGAGTGGGTGGGTTGATTAGTAGATGGATAAATAGTAGCCGGTTGGATGGATGGATGAGTGGACAGCCAAGTGGATGGATGGATGGTTGGTTGGGGGAACAGGTGGATGAGTGGGTGAATTGGAGCCTGAGTGGACAGGAAAGTGGATTTGAGGGTGATGGGTTAAAGGGTGGGTAGGTAGGAGAATTGATGGGCAGACTGTTGGTTGGGTGGGGCTGTGGGTAGGGGTGTGGGTGAATGGGCGGATGGGTGAATGGACAGGTGGCTGGATGGGCAAGGAATGGGTAGATGGAGGGGCGGTAGAGTCCCAGGATGGCAGTGGGGAAGCAATGGGGGGCAGGGGGGCCTCACCCACCATCTTTCTCCTCCTTGAGCCCCCACCTCCCCTTTCTGTGCCAGGCGGGGGGGACTCACCTCTTCTTCAACAGGCCGCTGAAATCCAGCTCACCTTTGCCTTCCCGTGTCCTTTCACCCCTGTGGCCATTGAGAGGGAGTGTGAACCCCAAGGAGGTCCCGACCCTCAGACTCACCCTGGGTCCCCACTCCTTGCCCTCCCTGATCCTCCCCTTCTCCCACAGCTGCCCCTCCCAAGGGACACCCTCCCATGGTCCTTGGCACCAGGACATACTCCTGCCCCTCCCCAGGGTCCAGGGTCACTTACGAACGCTTGAAGCTTTCTAGAGTCTGCCCAGCGGCGTCCTGATGGGGCGCTGGGGAGAGGCAATGGGGGAAGGGAAGGTGAGCTCGGAGGCAAGGCCTGATCTAAGACCAAGGGCGCCCACCCCGGGCCTGCACAACCTCCCCCAGACCCCTTTTCCTCCATCTCTTGGGCCAGCACACCCTCTCACTTGGGCCTGGACACCCTCTGCTTGTGGACGCATTTCCCTGGCTGCCATGCACCACCCTCTCTCAGCGGCCTGTATCCCCCTCACACCTGGGCCGGCTGGCCCTTCTCCCTGGGGCTGGGCAATCTCATTCCGTGTGCCCTCCATGTTTAAGTCCCCACACATCCTGGGCTGCAGATGCCCCAAAACCTGTACACCCTCAGAGTTCCATACACATGTTCCCAAATCTGTGTAACCTCCCATCCATCCTGTATACCCTCACCCTAAACCTGTCCACCCTTAGACCCCCCTGAAATAAACAGGAGACAATACAATGGAAATCATACTTTAAAAAACAAAAAACAAAAAAAAACCTGGGAGGGCTTCCCTGGTGGCGCAGTGGTTGAGAATCTGCCTGCCAATGCAGGGGACACGGGTTCGAGCCCTGGTCTGGGAAGATCCCACATGCCGCGGAGCAACTAGGCCCGTGAGCCACAACTACTGAGCCTGCGCGTCTGGAGCCTGTGCTCCGCAACAAGAGAGGCCACGATAGTGAGAGGCCCGCGCACCGTGATGAAGAGTGGCCCCCACTTGCCACAACTAGAGAAAGCCCTCGCACAGAAATGAAGACCCAACACAGCCAAAAATAAATAAATTAATTAATTTAAAAAAAAAAAAAAAAACCTGGGACACCCTCACTTCCCGAGCCCTTACTGACACTTTCTCAAGCTTGTACACTGTGACCCTGGAATCTACATAACTCACCTCCTAAGCTCCACGTGAACACCCCCAAACCCTGAACCTTTTCACCCCCAAATCTACACCTCCTCACCCTCTAAGCCGGTGGACTGTCTCCCCAATTTTGAAGAACCTGAGCCCTGCCTCTCTGCTCCATCTTCCGAAAACCTGTGCCCGCCTTACCCCCACATCAGTACACTCTCCCAACACCTGGCTGACAGATCCATCCCCCCAACCAGACCCAAGACCCCTGGCCCCCACCCCCGCCAGCGTACCCTCCACATCAACTTTGAAGGCACAGCTGTCGCAGATGTCCTTGGCTTTGACCTCGAGGCGGTAATCCCCGCGGTCACCCAGTACCACCTTCCCGATGTGCAGCTCCAAGGCGTATACCTGGGGGCCAGGCCAGGGGTATGGGTGCACATGACCGACCCCCAGTGCCACCCCACCTCCCCCAGAGCCCACCTCACAACTCTCTCTGAGTGCCCCCAGGAAGGGCCAGCTGTCTCTTCCCATGCCTGGACAATCTTGGCCTCTGGGGGCCTGCGTCCCTGACCCTGAGAGCTCTCTGGGCACGCACACGCCGTGCCCAAGTGCACCCTGCCCTGGCCCAAACATTCTTCCCTCCTGCCCGGCACAACCTCTACCAAGGAGCTCCACACGACCTCCAGCCCTGGCCCACAAGCCCTCGAGTCCCCACAGGGTCCTCACATCGCTGGCAGGGTCGTGGGACTCCTTGAAGGAGAATCGGGCCCCACTCTTGCTGACGAGCTCCAGCCACTTCCCCTTGAACCACTTGATGGTTGGTTTGTCCGGCAGCTCTTTCCCGTTCAACTTGGCCAAGATCACGGCATCCTTTCCTGGGTAGGGGTGGAGGGGTGGGAGGGAATGGCCAGGCAGGAGTCATAAGACTCCACAGAGAGGACTGGGAAGCCGGGAGACCCCAGCCCCGCCTCCCTCAGACCCAGGAGCCCAGCCCCCCACCCGATCCTCCCCGAGGCACCCCTCACCAGCCTCCACCGACACAGAGTCTGGTTTCTTCAGGAAAATGCCGGTGGGCTCCGCAGTGGTGGGAGACTGGTCCTCAGGTGGGGCTTCTGCTCAGGAGACAGGATTAGGGGGTCTAAGGCCGGCCAGGGAGGGGGCGGCAGGCCACTTTGGGGGCGGGGTTGAGAGTGAATGAGGGACCCTCTGCTCAGCAGTCAAAGACCTTGGGGGCACAGTGGCTTCTCCTGACCTGGGAGAGATCACGCGTCATCCAGGTAGCTGCGTGACCAGGTTCCCCGCCCCTTTGGGCCTCAGTTTCCCCATCTGTGAACCGGATGGTCTTAAATGGGGCTTTGGGGTAGGAGAGGGTAGACTGGGGCGTTCAGAGCTGGGCAGGACTCGGTGATGAATCAGCCAGTTGCTGGGGGCTTGAAGGCCAGGCTGAGGGGCTAGGCTCTGTCCTGGAGGCACTGGGGAGCCAGGGAGGGCTGTGAGCAGGGGAGGGCGGTCAGCACTGGAGCTGTGGGGACGGTGGACTAAAGGAGAGAGAGCGGGAAGGTGCAGAGGGGCCGGGGGGGGGGGGGGCTGGGGGATAAGGTGCCAGGTTCTGCCCGACCCTCTGGAACACCATCTCACCTTTGGGGGGCTCTGCAAGAGCCTCTTGAGGTGGCGCTTCCTTGGGAGCCGGTTTGGTGGCATCTTTGTCTGCGGGGGCACCTTTGGCCGCTGTGAGGCAGGAGATGTTCACAGTTGAGCACCACGTGCTCAGCGTTCTCCTCTTCCAGAACCCAGGAATGCATGTCCCTGGGCCCCTCCTCCTTCAGAATCTGGAGTCCAGCAGTCCAGGTGTAAATTTATCTCTAATCCCAGAGTTTGTGAGATCCGGTTTCTCCTTGCCCCAGGCAGGCCATGCCCCATCTACCCAGGCCACCAGCCTCTGACCTTTTAGGACTTGGTGGTATAATTAGCTCTTCCCCCCGGGCTGGAAACTGGATACTCGTGCTGACCACAGCATCTTTCACCTGCCCTGCCTGCTGGCGCCTGGCCCGCTGGGGCCCCAGCTGCAGCGAGGGGCTGGACCACCATCCCTCAGCCTGGCTGGTCTGGTGCCAGTGGACTGGACACCCCGGGAGGAGGGGTCCTCCCTGGGGGCTTGTGCCTCCTCTGTTCACTGCCTCATAGAGAGAAAGCCCCATCCCCATATAAAGAAATGCCTCCAGTCCCATTCAAAGAAGGGCCCCAAAACTGCACATAAAGAAAGGCTCTCCAGCCTCTATATGGAGAAGGTCCCCTAATTCCTACACGGGGAAGCCCCAATTCCCATTGAAATGAGGTCCCCTCAACCTTGTACAGAGAAGTCTCTCCTCACCACACAGAGAGGAACCTCTAATATCTAGGCACACAAGGACCTCACTCCCCTGCCGCGAAAGGCCCCAATCCTCACTCAGAGAAGAGACCCCAGTCTCTTCCCAGAAGACCCCATCCCCAAATGTAGAGGACCCCAAACGCCCTGCAAAGACTCTGCAGTCTACAACCACAGGACTCCCATCCTCAACGAGAAAAAAGGGACACAAATTCATAATCAGAGAATCTCCATCTGCACCCAGAGATAAACCCCCAACTCCCTACAGAGAAAGGAACCCCTACCACCCCACAGGGAAGGGGAACCCCCCTCCCACCTAACACAAGTATGGGACCCTCCCATCCCACACAAGGAAGGGAGCTCCTCCCCACACAGAGAAGTCACCCCATTCTCCCAACCCCACAGAGGGAGAAGCCCCCAAACCCCATTCAGAAAACAGAATCGCATCTCCACATAGGGAGGAAGTCCCCAAATCCACCTGGTTTTTCCTCAGGCATGTCGGCGGATCTGCTCCCTCTCCTCTGACCGCAGCTGCGTCCCGATGGGCCTTAGGGAGGACAGGTGGGCCCCCGGGGGAGCCCTTTAAGGAGTCCAGAGACTCCCAGGAGGCCCTGGGAGGCATCAAACGCGCCTCCCCACCCTCCCCTGCAGCCCCACATTCCGCCTGTGTGTTCTAAAGGGCGAGAAATAACAGCTGGACAAGGAGAGATGGCTGAATGCCAGGTCCCCAGGGAGGAGGGGCTGGGGTTCCGACACCTGGGTCCGAGGCAGGACGTGCCGGAGGCGGGGGACTCCCGGGTCTGAGGGAAGGGGGCCTGGGGGCCTGGACTCCTGGGTCCAGGTGCAGAAGGGACGTGGAGTCCAAATTTTTGGGTCCCAGAGAAAGAAGGATGAGGGCCTGGACTCTTGGGTCCTAGGCAGAGGGACAGTAAAGGACTGGGGTCTGAAGTGGGTGAGGGCTCTGAGCCAGAACTCCCGGCATGGGGGTTGAGGATGGTGGGGAAGACAGGGTCTAGAAAGCCATTCTTAGTATCTGCAAGTCAGGAGTTTTCGGGAAACCAGAGCCGGGAGGGAGGGTCCGGTTTCCCAGGGTAGGCAGGATGGCCGCGGGGGAGGCGGGGGGGGAGGTCTCTGTGCCCGCAGGGAGGGCACTGAGGGTCGGGGACTCCGGAGTCCCATCCCCGGGCGTGGGCATACATGATGGCTTGGGGCCCCGGCCACCTGGGACCCCGGATTGGCCGCGGCCCCTCCTGGGACCGCGCCCTGCGGGCTCCCCGCGATGGTTCCCGGAGCGGGCGCGGCGGGCACCGGAGGCGGGGGAGGGGGCGGGTGCCCCAGCTGGGGCGGGTGGGGAGACCGGGAAGGCCCTGGAGGGCTGCCCAGACATTGGCGCCCTTCCCGGCAGGGGTGCCTGTGGCTTTCCGAATGGGGGTAGTGGTGGCCGGACGCCGGGTGGGGGGAGGTGAAGGAGATGAGGGGATTGCGGGAGGAGAGGGTCTCCAGGACTCCAGGTGTTTCGGAGAGGAGGGCGAGGTGGGTGTGGCTCGGGGTTAAGGCGGAGGACGGGCGGGGAAGTAACGCCGGGTGGAGGACCCGGTGTCATTGACGACAAGTCCCTCACCATTTTCTTCCTGCCCATCGCCACCATCCCCCCCCCCCACTACCATTCTTTTCCAAAACCCCCTAAGAGCCGGAAAATTCCCCGCCTCCACGGAGCGCGGAGCCAACCCGAAGGCAGCCTCCTTGTGACGTCATGGGTTGCCAGGCAGACTGCTGCGCGGCTCCTGCGGGCCCAGCCGGTTGGTGGAGCGCCTGGAGAGCCGAGAGCCTCGCTCGCTACCCGCGGGCTGTATCCAGCGAGAGTGGGACAGAGATCCGGAGGAGGGCAGAAATTCAGAAAGGGGGGGACAAGACCCAGACGGAAAGGGAATCAGGAAGAGGGTGGGGAAGAACTCCAATCGTCAAGAAGAGACGGAGACAAAAACTGAATCGAACCACCAGTGCCTGCATCTCAAGCCCTGACCGCGGCCTTCAAGGCTCGGCCTGGTCTGGCTCTAACTGCCTCTTGCACCTCCTCTCTTATCTCCCCCCTCGCCGTCCCAGTGTCTCTGAGGGCCAGCAGGCCCGGATTGATGGGCAGCTTTGCGGTCCCTGACAAGGGGTCCTAGAAGCTCTGTCTACCTTGATTTATTTTATTTTATTCCACACTTGGGGTGATGATGATAGTTTTCGTGAAAGGTACCTCATTTGCAAGAGGAGGCCCTCCCAAAAGACATTTCGTCCCTGGCACCGCCCCAGGAAGGGGGGTGTGCTGTCCTCCTGAGGGCAGGTCGCAGCCTGGGCTCTGCTACCAGCCGCTGTGTGCCCCCCTCAAGGACCTCTTCCCTCTCTGGGTCCTTGATGCTCCTTCCTCGTCTTCCTTCTGGCCACCAGTGGGCGGATGGGCGGATTTCAGGAGATGTATCAAAGGCTTGACAGGGCTGCAAGGGACTTCCGAGATCTTCCTCCTCCTCCTCTCCCCTTTCACAGAAGGGCCAAACTGGCCCAGAAGCAGCAAGTCTTTCACCCTAGATCCCCCAGCCACCCAGGCTCAAGGACCTGGGACTCTGGCTTCTTAGCCCACAGCCTCTGACACCCCCCGAGGGTTCCAATCAGAGCTCCCACAGTTCATCCGGGCTTCTGCTCAGGCTGGATTCACACGAGAATGGTTGGCGCGAACGGACAACTGAGAGAAGCCACCGGGGTATGACAGCCAGGGGCAATGGGGACTTGAGCAGATTGGAAAACAGATTCCCCATTAGAAGCGGCCACCACCCTGCTCCAGCCTCTCCACACCGAAAAGCTGGTCCACTGTTGCTGGACTGTGCAAAGTCTCTGGTTAGAACTGACATGGAGAGGGCTGCCACGGTCATCCAGAAATCAGTTGAGTGGCCAGAATTGATCCCCAGCATGGCCCTAGGGAGGGCATTACCGGAGGGGGAGGGTCCCCAGGAGAACTCGGAGCTGTTGGTGGGGTCCCCAAAAGGGCATACCAGATGAGGATCCCAGAGGGGCCTCAGATGTGATTGGAGGATTCCAGACAAACAAGGGCATCGCAGAGGTGGCCCAGATACAACAAGGTTCACTGAAGTCCGCCCTCCAGACCTGACAAGGGTGTTTTCAGACATGACAAAAGGATCCCAGAGGCACCGTAGATGTGATCGGAGAATTCCAGACATAAACAAGTGATAGCGGGGTGGTTCCAGAGAATTAGGGGATCTCAAAAATGACAAAGGAATTTGGGGGGACAGACAGAATGAAAGTCACAGATGGGCACAGAGACATGTATGCAAAGGGTTCCCAGAGGGACCCAGACATAACTAGATCTCAGATGGGACAGGAGGGACTCAGACATGAGAAGGGGATCCCAGAAAGACCCTGGACAGGGCTTAGGGGTGCTGGCAGAGTCCCCCTCTTGGTGTGATGATCTGTAGGCTCACCCTCCCCTAGATGAGATTGAGAGATCGCAGACACACAAGGGATCTCAGACATCACAAGGGGATCCCAGAGAAGCTCTTGGGGTTCTGGAAGCACTGCCCTGCCCCGCCCCTCCACACAGACACATAAGTATAGTCGTCTCTGGGTCCTTCGACCCAAGACATGAAGATCTTGGGGCCCGTGGACATGACAAGGGAATCCCAAAGAGGCCCCAGACATGACTGGGGGGATCCCAGAAGGACCCTGGGCAGGGCTTAGGGATTGTGGCAGCGCCCCGCCCCCACAGCCAGGGTGGGGGATCCGTGGGTCCTATGACCTAGGGTGTGGGGACGCCCACGTGACACAGGCGTGGAGCCCCTGAGAGCCCCCGAGAGGCCGCCCCGGGCTCAGGCCCGGCGGGCGGCGGGCAGCAGCGCACTATCAAACTGGTAGGTGAGCTTGCGCTTGACCTTGCGGATCTCGCCGGTCTTGGCGTAGTTGCGCAGGGCGCGCGCCAGCTTCTGGTAGGTCATGCGTTTGCGGTTGCCCTTCTGCTGGCCCCAGCGGCGCGCCAGGAGCTCCTTATGCTTCGAGGAGAACTGGAAGACCCCGGCGCCCGGCTCCACCCACCACACGCACTCGCGCATGTCTCCGCGCGTCAGCAGCCCCAGCAGGAACTGGTACAGGCGCAGCTTCTTGCGGGCCCCTGCGGCGGGTGCGGGGCGTGTTAGCTGGAGCTTCCTTCGGGCCCCGCCCCACCCCCTCCCCGCTTCACCCCGCCCCGGAACCGCGAAGCCTCTGTCTCCCCATCAAGAGAATTGGGGTGACGAAGGTGGCTGCTAGGTAACACCTGCCTGTCTCTGTCTGTGCCACACCCCCATCCGGGGCAAGTTGCTCCCCTTTCCTGAAGGTGTCACCCCAGAACCCCCATCTCTCATCCCTGCTTTATTTTTCAGGATGTGTGTCTGTCCTGTGTCTGCTTGGTGGCCAGCACATATCTGTTGAGTGCATGGATGAATCTGTGAAATGGGTTGGCAATGCTCCTCAAAGGCTTATGACAGAGCTGACTTGTGGTGAAGAGATCTGGAGTGGGTTTGAATGTGGCCATTTCTCCAGCTCCGGGTCTCTCAGCGTGTCAGTTCCATGGGGACTGGGATCCTGGGAGAGGCCAAGGGGTCTGACTCCCGGGCTCCTATAAGCAGCAAGGGCCCCATAGAGTTGGGGGGTTCACAGCAAGCATTGGATACAAGAACCCCACCTCTGCCATTTTCCAGCTGTGTGACGTTGGGGTGGTGACTTAACCTCTCTGAGCTGGTGTTTCCTCAGCTATAAATGTGTGTGTGTTTTTACAAATCTTTCTGAAGTGCTTAGTACCAGGTGCTGCGCTAGGCACTGAACAATTATGAGCTCATTTAATCTTCATCATAACCCCACGAGATAGGGATGATAATAACAATGCCCATTTTACAGATGGGAAACTGAGGCCCAGACAGGGAAAGTAACTAATAATTCCAACTTCCAGGGGTTGTGAGTAATGGAGGTCGGGCACAGGGACAGAAGCAGGGGTTGAATAATAGATGGGAGTTGATATTGTGATGATTTCTTTTGCTATTGTGTCCATAATGATGGTGAAGATTTATTGAGTGCCAAACACTGCTATCTCATTGACACGTATGATCCCCCCTAATCCTCCCAACCACCAGCAATAGACACTATTACTGTCATCGCCACTGTACAGAGAGGAGACCAAGGCACAGAGAGGTAGAGACAGTTGCCCAAGGCAACACAGCCAGCAGATGGCAGATGTGGGAACTGCCCTTAGCGCTGGAGTATATATAGTAGTCGCTTGGGAAGACACGGTTCCTTTAACCTCCCACCCCCATCTCCAGCTGGAGTCCCTCCCACCCCACTTGCACCCACATACCTGCCTCAGATCCCCTCCCCTCGGGGCCAGCCATGAGGGCCTCATCCGACTCGCTGTCCGAGACCTCCAGGGCGGGACTGTCCAGCAGGAGGTCCTCTTCCTCTGACAGCACGGGGCTGGGGTATGGGGCGTACGCCAGGGGGCCCAGGGTCTGTGGAAGGTCAGGGTTACCTGTAGTCCCAGGGGGAGGCCCCCCTTCTCTCACTCCCTCTGCTTTCGTCCCTTGGCTTCTTCCTGGCCCCTGGCCGTGGCCCTCCCTGCTCTGCTTACAGCCTGCCCTCTGGCCTCGGTTCAGGTCTCCATGGCGTGGCCAGGGGATGCCCAGGCCACCTCCATGACAGCCTGCTCCACACAGACAATGGCCTTTGGTGCTGCCCCTGACCCACGTTTGTGCCTCTGTTGGCTCGATGGTGCAATGGAGTAATAATGCTGCTTAACCTTACAGGGTCGTCACAGGGGTGAAGGGGTTCCGGTGTGCACAGGTTTTGATGCAGTGCCTGGCACCTAGGAAACCTCAATCAAATGATGGGGATTTTCATGGTCACCCTGCCCCCTCACCTGGCTTGTGAAGTCCTCCATGGGGTATGCTGGGAAACCAGGCCCCGGGGCCTCCAGGCTGGGGGCCGGGTCCAGGTTCCCCACAGGGCTGTAGGTTGAGGGTCCGTAACAGAGCTGGACACCCTGGGTGTGGCCGAAGGTGGCCACAGCCGGGTCAAAGGTTTCATAGGAGGCGGCTGGGACAGCTGGACTGAGGCCGTAGCTCCATAGATCTGGGGGGAAGGGCGCTGAATCAGAAGCTGAGAGGTCTGGCCTCGGCCCCCTCCCCCTTGAAGCCCCTGCACTGGCACAGAGGGGCCATTGTGGGCTGTGCAAATCTCTGACCCCAGGATTTGCATGGGCAAGCGGGTGAGTGGGAGAGGAAAGGGGAGGAGGTCTGGAGGCCTGGGCTAACCTTGTCCTGCTGTGCCAGGTGACAGCCTCCCCTGGGCCTCAGCTCTCCCATCTGTAAAATGGGCCCAAGGGACAGGTGGGGAGGGTGCTGGGCCAGGGTCACTCACCAGGAGCCCCGTCTGAGTCAGGGTAGCTGGAGTGCTTGCAGCTGTCCAGGTCATAGAAGACCCCATCTGGGTACTGGTAGGGGTTGGGAAAGAAAAGGGGTCAACCCAGGCTGCAGGGACACCCCACCCCACCCTGGACCAGCGGGGAGACTATGACAGGCTGGGAGAGGGAGAGAAAGAGAGACACAGAGACTAGGCACCAGAGACAGGGGCAAAGAGAGGGACATTCAGAGATACAGAGTTGGGAGATAGATACAACACAGCAGAAACACACAAAGGCCCAGACCCAGACGCGCGCACACACACACACACACACACAGAATGAGAGACACAGGCAAGGACACATAGAAAGAGACCAGGGTCTCGCAAAGGGACACAGCAGCCAGCTCCCACTAAGACTGTGGGCTCCCAGGAAGCCCAGCACCTCACCGATACACGGTTGTGACATTGTAGCAGCTGGGGAAGGTGTAGATGAATTCCCCCAGTCTTGCCTGCCTGGGGGAGGGGGAGGGGGCTGAAGGGTGAGAGGCACAGAAGTGTTTTTAACAGAGGCAAAGATGCTCTCCATGCTTTTTTTATCCACCTCCATATCACTCCGATTCATCCCAAGAGTCATGTTGCTTTAGCAATTAAAGTCTAAAACTAGATATATGCCATCCTGATAAACCAGTGATCTCACTGCAAGGTATTTACCCATGAGCACTGAAAACGTATTTCTACGAAACAGCCTTGTTCAAGAATAATCAGCACAGCTTTAGTAACAGCCCCCAAACGGGAAACAGCCCAAGTGCCCAGAGACAGGAGAATGGACACACAAACTGTGGTGCGTTCCTAGGACGGAGTACTATACAGCAAGGAAAAAGGACCAACGTCTGACACACACTTGATGTCGCGTGAGGAAACCAGACCCAAAAGGGGTCACCCTGTGTGATTCACTTTATATAAAGCTCAAAACCAAGCAAAACTAATCCGTGGTGGAAAATATCAGAGGGGTGTATTGATTGGGAAGGGACGTGAGGGAATCTTCCGGAGTGATGGTAATGTTCTATATCGCAGTCTGGTTCGTGGTTACACAGGTGTGTGCCTAAGTTAAAACCTCATTGCGCTGTACACAAGATTTGTCTCTTTCTTGACTTGTAAGGCAAACCTCAATTTTTTTTTTTTTTAAAGCAAAACTCTTCAAGTTGGAGGAGGGTGGGATGTGCTGGCGAAGGGGCACCCACAGGGGTTTCTTTCCAGCACGTGAGTGGGGTTTTATTTCTTGGACTGAGCTGTGGGTTTGTGGGGGTGGGGTATAGTATTCTGCGTGTCTGAAATAGTCCAGACTCAATTTTTTAAAATACGAAGTAAAGCAGAGAAGAGAAGAAGGAATAAGTAGATTTACTAAACGTGGGATGGACGGAGGAAGGGACACAAAGTCAAAGACACAAAGACCCACCCCTCCGCATTCGAGGAAGTGGACCAGAGTCTGAGAGAAAGAAAGAGATGTTAGAAAAACATCTGTGATGGGGTGGGTGGGAAGGGGGACCTTGGAGATACCGAGGAAAAGTCAGAAAGCCAAAGGGACAGGAAGGAGTGGAGGGGGAAACTGAGGCAGGGAGGTCTCGATGGGCCACGTGGGTCCCCCCACCCCTCCCTGACCCCCAGGGCCCCAACTCACCAGACAGCTGAAGTGTGGCCCGTCAAGCCTGGAGGGGGAGAGACACAGGGGCATGTCAGGGGAGTCTTCAGCCTCCTGAGTCTCGAAGTGGTTGGGCAGATGGGGGATAGGCGGCTGCAGCTGTGACCACCACAGCTCGTTCACTGCTGCGTGTCTCTGTGTGAGACCAGCCCCACCACACTCACCCCCACCAGGACAGGAAGTGGGGGGCGGGGGCCAGGCAAATGTTTCCCCCTCCCCCGGGATTTGCATAGACAGAGGCTGGGCGGGGGCAGGGAAAGTGAGGGAGAGAAAGTCCCCGGAGAGATGTGGGCGCCCGAGGGCGGGTGGGGGCGGGGAGGGGGCCTTGGTGAGCGAGTCGGTTAAATGGGTCCATCTTGGACCGGAGGAGAGAGATGGACAGATGGACGTCGGGGTGGAGATGGAAAAACACAGAAGAGGCTCAGCAGAGGGGAGAGGAGAGGAGGGAAGGGAGAAAGGTGTGGAGAGACAATTCACATGGCATGGGATGTAGGAAGTATTTATTAAGCCCCACAGATAGATGGGGTGGGGGACAGATGGGGAGACAGAAGGAGAGATGAGACAAACTGGAGAGACAGAGAAAGACACAGAGACAGAGAGGGAGCAAGAGGCAGAGAACAGAGACCCAGAAACAGAAAAGATGTGCTAAGCAGCAGAGTGAACAGACCCAGTGAGTGAGTCGGGGATGCAGTGAGACTCCGAAGGAGACGGGGACAGACACAGAGATGGAGGGCCACTTGGGAGAGGACAGCAGGGCAGAGAGAAGCAAGCATCCCAAGGAAAAGAGATCTTTGGGGTCCAGGGGAGACAGGGATGGGACGGAGGAAGGAATCGAGGTGGCAGAGGAAAGAGATCCAGGAGGGGCAAGAGACAGTGTGGACCACCCTCCCCTCCCACCCACCTGCCCCCCGGGTGGGGCAGAGACCACCACCCCTGGGGCAGGCCCGGCAGAGGGGTCAAAGGTGAGGTGCAGGGCAGGGGTCCTGAGTACCAGTTTCGGGTGGCCCCCACTTACTGTGCAGCCTCTAGGGTGAGCATGGTGGTGCTGGGCTGGGCTTGCTGCCGCCTGCAGACACCACCCCTATTTATACCTTGGCCCAGCCCCCTGGGGGGGGCAGGGGTGCCGGCCGCTGTGAGCTCAGCCCTCCTCGAAAATCCCCTCAGGGAGGGAGTCAGGGGAGGGGGCTGGATTGCACAACCCCTTGGTCACGTGGCAGGGAGGGTGGGCCCAGGGTCTGTCTGGATTTGGGGATCCCCAGGGTTGGGATGGGGGGATTGACCCTAAGGAGTGGAGATGGGAGAGGAGCCAGATTTGGGGGGACCCTGAAAAAGTAAAGGAGGGGTCAAGGGGTCCTGTGGGCAGGGGGAGGCTCTGGACCCAGCACCAGAGGGGAGTGGGTGGCTGGGCGCTGGGGGCACGCAGAGACCACCGGCGGACGAGAGCACTGGGGTGTGTCAGAGGTGGGGGGGTGTCAGAGGTGGGGGGGGGGTCGGGCTCTCAGAGTAGACGTGGGTTGGGCTGGGGTCCCTGAGAAAAACCCAGGCCCGAAGCCGGTGGGGACCCCAAGGTGGAAACATTGTGGGTGTGTGACATGGGAGGGGGGTCCCCCTGGTCGTTCCGGGGAGTGGGAGCCTCCAAGCCAGGGGCTGCCCCAGGCCTGGAGGAAACAGGTCAGCACCTGGAGGGCGGGGCAGCCGGGCCAGAGGAGCTTGTGCCCATAGATGCTCTGCTCACTGGGGCCTCGAGGGAGGGCTCGTGGGGGTGGGGGCGAGACCCGGCCCAGGGATCTTGCAGGGAGGGTGAAGGAGTCCGGTGAGGGCCTCCTGGGGGTCAGCGGATCCCACTGAGTGGAGCTAACCCATCTGGGCCAGAGCTTACGACAGTGGACCACGACCCCCCAGGGACTACAAAGCACCGGGTAACAAAAGGCCTGAACTTTATTAATTCTCCTCCCATCCCACGCCACAAGGCTCTTGTGGGAAGTCGGCCGAGGTCAGAGGTCACCAGGCCTCGGGGCCGGGGGGCCCGAAGCGCCTCAGAAGCTGCTCCTGGTCCTCCAGGTCCTTCCGCACCTTCTTGCGCATGTAGAAGATGGGGCAGTCCCGGCTGCGGGTGAGGACGGGGGTCAGGGCCACTGCCGCTGCCCGGGGCACACCAGAGTCCCGTTGCCCAGCCCAGTGGTGGGGCAGGGGCCGTTCCCAGGACTTTGGCCCCTGTATGCTGCCCACCCAACCCCCCTCCCACGATGGGCTGTTTGCTCAGCGGGCATGGGGGGAGCCGATAACAGCGGGTGCTCGCTCAGGCGCTGGGCCACCAGCCGTATATCACCTGGCACCTGGCGTGGGAACCCGCCCCGCCCACCCGTTCCCTGGGGAAAGGCTGGCCCCGCCTTGGCAGAGGGGGCCAGGACCGTGTGTGTGTGTGTGTGTGTGTGTGTGTGTGTGTGTGTCTCCATTTCCCGGGCAGATACTGGGTGCCCAGCGCTCCCCACTCAGCAGCCCCCAACCCCACCCCAAGAAGGCTGGGATGGGCACTGGCCCGTTTTGCAGGCCAGGACGCCGAGGGTCGGCAATGCGGGGGGGGCGCCAAAGCCTGAGAGCCCAGAGCCAGGGCTTTGGTCCATAGGCCTCGGCAGCTCGGAGGAACCTGGGCAGTCCAGCGCTGGGGCCCAACAGGCGTGCCCACCTGGTGCAGATGACGTCCTCGTGCAAGCTGCCCTGACAGCGCTGGCACTGGGTCCAGAGGCGCGAGAAGCGCTCCTCCAGGGCATTCAGGTGGGACACCTGGGGATGGAAGGGCTGAGTGGGCGGCCCTGTGCACCCCCAGCTGCCCCTCCCCGCCTCCCCTGACCCCTCACCTCCTTCTGATACAGCTCCGACCCCCGGGCTTCGCAGAACTTGCACACGGCTCCTGGGGTGGGGGAGGGGGCAGGTCAGCCTGGGCCGCCCCACCCCTGCCCCTTCCCCGCCCGCTGCCCATCCCGGCTTCTGAAAGTCCCCATCGATGAGAGAACAAGGGAGCAAGTGTGTGGAGAAAACTCCCTGGGGAACTCCCGGGGCGGGGGGCCCAGGACCCTCGTGGGGCTGCCTGCAGACAGGAGCCCCCCACCCAGGGGCCGGGGCCTATCCAGGTAGCCATGCCAGCTCGTGGGGTCGGTGCCGGGGACCTCGGGTGATGGCAGAGGTGGGAGGGCCAGGGGAACGGGGTCGGGGACGGTGCTCACCCTGGTGGCTGAGGACAGTGCGGCAGCCGATGCAGCAGTTTTGGCGTTTGGCGAAGGCCAGGAGGCCGCCCACCTTGCCCGTCAGCACTGTCTTGCAGCGCGTGTGGTCCCCGCCTGCGTGTGAAGGCAGGCGGTGGGCCAGGTGCCCTCCCCCGACCCCCACCCCGGTACCCCCGCCTGCCCCGCCTGCCCCCCGGCCGTACGCAGCAGCACGGCCTCGGCTCGGCCCTCGCCCAGGATGGGCTCGAAGATGCGCAGGAGAGGCTTGGCGAGCTGCTGCTCCAGGTAGTACTGCGTGTCGATGGGCAAGCTGTGCTCCAGCACGAAGAGGGGGTCCTGCGGGCAGAGCAGCCGGTGTGGTCTCACCACACACACAGGGGCCCGGGAAGGGATGAGGGGCTGCGGTCCCTGCCAGGCAGGGGGGCAGGGGCTGTGGTCAACAGCGGGCAGCCAGGGTGAAGGGCACTGTGAACTGCCGTGGGTCTTCCAGTCATGAGTGGGGGCAATGGTGGTGGGCAGTCACTGGGCCCAGACTGGGATGGGGTCAGAGGTCATGGGGGTCCCTGGCCACGGGCCCTGTGATCCATGCTAGGGTCCACAGGTAGGAGCCCTCAGGTCACCAGGGAAGGGTCAGAGTTCACGGTGGGGACAGGAGATGTGAAGGTGGATGTGAGCTGGAGCTGAAGATTGGAAGCCAAGAGGTAGTGGGACAGGAACTGGGGACTGACGAAAGGGTGGTGGGGGTCAGAGGTCACTGGACATCCAGGTAGGATGGGGGAGGAGAGTATGAATCCAAGAGAATTATAAGTTGGAGAGCCAGGATCAAGGAGCCAGTAAGAGACACAGAAACAGAGGTGGTGAGACAGAGACTCTCGCTCTGTGCAGTGAGGCTAGGCCCCCTTCTGCAGGATGGAGCCAGGAGGAGTCAGAATAAGGGGGGTGGGGTGGGGGCCTCTCCAGAGGGTACCGGGAGGCCCGGGAGCAAAGCATCACGGAGCCAACTCCCCGGGGTGTGTTGCGGGGCGGTTCTCAAGGCCCCGTGGGGCCTGCGGAGAGAAACACCCTCCCCGCCAGGCCTGGAAAGCAGAAGTGAGAGCAGAGGAGAGCTGGGCGGGAGCGGGCAGCCCAGGTGGGCCTGACCTCGGACTTCATGTAGGCGGCCACGCCCTTGGCGGCACTGATGATCACGTAGGGGACACGGTCGCCCAGGCTGGGCGCGCTCCCGGGGTCCCGCTTCCTCATCCTGCGGGGAGACCGAGGCGGCGGGCCGGGTGAGGGCAGGTGGGATGGTGGGGGCAGGCTGGGGGGTAGGAAGTGGTGGGCCCAGCTGGCGGGAGAGGGGCTATTTCTGGCCGGTCCCGCCCCCTCCCGCGCTGGGCGGACCTCTCGGCCAGCTCCACGTGGGCCTGCTTGCCCGCGTAGTCTGCGGCTGCGCGGGTCAGCTCCTTGGTGATGACCAGCTGGGAGATGTCGATGCGGTTACACAGCAGGTCGGAGATGACGTCCTGCGCATGCGCCACGGCGCCCGCGGGGTCTCTGCGGGGGGGCGGACGGACGGACGGGCGTCACCGGTGGCTGCGGCCGCCCGGCTAGCACCTCCACTGCCCTGAGGCTGGGGGACCGGGATGCGCTCCAGGGACGGGGAGGGGCCCTGCCCGGCCGCAGGCTGCCAAGTGGCAGAGGCAGGGCCGGAACCCGCAGCTGTCCGACCCCACACTCTTTCCACAGCTCCGCCACCGACGAAGGGCTGGGCCTGACACCTGTGTCCCCAAGGGAGGAGGGGCTGGGGGCCGGGCTCCAGGTCCGGGTGAGGGTTCCACACACCGGTCGATAAGCAGGCGGCGCAGAGAGGCGGTGACGAGGTTGGCCACTAGGGGGCAGTTGTCCCTGCGCACGGCCTCCAGGCCCTTGCAGTCCATGCGGTCATGGGCGTCGGACCGGGAGGAGAAGAGCAGGCCCGCATACCGCTTCTTGCTGATGAGCAGGTACGGGAAGTAGACCTGGGGGGAACCCGCGGCTGAGACGCCCTGAGGCTGTGGGGGCCAGTGCCCCATCCTGAGGCTTCCCCAGAAACAGACAGGGCCAGACAGGGATGGTCCCTGGGACCCAGGATTGAGACACGGGAAGATGGACCCCAAGACCCCAGCACCTCAGCTCAGGGGGACACCCTCAGCATTCCAGGGACCCCAAGTTGGAAATGGGCTGGGATAAAGCTAGACCCTAAAACCCGAGATCCAGACACTGGGGTGAAGTCTGGAGAGCCCCAAACGGGGGCCTGAAACAGACCTGAGGCAGACGGGGGAGACCAGGCAGCACCCCCGCAAAGAGAGGAGACTAAGGGCAGGGAGTGAGCCCTGGGGCAGGGACCTCCCCAAATGGACAGGCTCCAAATCTGAGAGGTGTACCCCAAGGCCTGACCCCAGCTTTGAACGCGGGGGATGAATCCGGCGTGAGGGCTCCCAGACCCAAGCCTGTCGCACGCTGGGAGGCAGGGAGCACCGGGCAGCGGTGCCCCGATCCAGGAGTTGCCCCGTCAGGGCCGCTGTTGCACAGGACAGCCCCTGAAAACACCTGAAAACCAGAGACGCTCCGAGACCGACGGGGTCTTTAGGAAACAGACACCGTTCTGCGTAGCAAAGCCCAAGGCTTTTGGGTTTCCAAAACCAAGGTCCCCAAACTCAGGAGGATCCAGGCAACATAATACCTCAAAACTGGGGCTTACGAAAAAAATTTTTAAATAAATAAATTTAAAAAAAATAAGGGACTTCGCTGGCAGTCCTGCGGTTAAGACTCCACGCTTCCACAGCAGGGGGTGCGGGTTTGACCCCTGGTTGGGGAACTAAGATCCTGCATGCCGCACAGCATGGTCAAAAAAATTTTTTTAAGTAAATAAATAAAACTGGGGCTGATGAACTCAAAGAATAGGATACCCAGGGCACCCAGGTCAGCGCACCTCGAAATGGAGACATAAGCAACAATGGGCGTTCCTGGATGCTGACGCAGTAGGAGAACCCTACCCAAACGCACTCAAACTTTGCAGGCACCCTGAGAATCAGAGACCCCCCGAAAACTGGCAAGACCCACGTCTGCCCACTCCAAGCGCTGGGGGGCCCCCACTTACTTTCTCAAACTCTAGCCGGATGGGCAAGGGGAAGTGGCCAGACACCCAGTCCGCAGCCTCCCGTCCCAGGGCCATGGCCTCAGCCACAGAGGAGACGCCAAATCGGCACATGACAGAGTCAGTGTCACCATACACCACCTGGGGAGGGGCACGCGTGACCCAGAGGGTTGGGGAGATGCTGGCGGCCCCTGCACTTCCCACACCAGCCCCAGGCCTGTCTCAGGCCAGCAGTGGGCAGGCAGGAAGCCCCTGACCTTGGCATTGGCACTGTAGCTGTTCTCCACCGTGTACTTGGACTCCACGAGCTGCTTCGTTTTCTCAATCATCTGGCGCCCGAACCCAGTGACGCTCTGTCAGAGAGAGAATCAGGCAGAGTGAGGGCCCAGGGGCCGTCCCCAGGGAACACGGGCTTAGGGTCCCACCTCTGCTGCTCTCTGCAGGTGTGAGT
Source organism: Balaenoptera musculus (assembly GCF_009873245.2). NCBI lineage: Eukaryota > Metazoa > Chordata > Mammalia > Artiodactyla > Balaenopteridae > Balaenoptera > Balaenoptera musculus. The sequence goes on from NC_045803.1 coordinate 6,891,100, forward strand.
ATGGGTGAGCCACTGCCCCTCTGGGCCTCAGTCTCCAAATCTGCAAAATGCGGCTACTGAGCTGCTCCTTAATGGTCTGTTGGAAGTAGGTCCCTGGCCCAGAGCTCTGGGCCCAGAGGAGGAACTGACCGCAGCAAACAGTGGTGGCAAGGCTGGAGCCAGAAGAGGCTATCAGCTCAGTGTTTCTCCCCACAGAGGTGCTGAGAACCTGCAGACACTGCCGGCAGCTCTCCGTGGTGGTGCAAGACTACTGCCATTCCTGGTCCCATCCCCCTACCCTTGGGCAATCAGGAATGTCCCCCCAAAGGTAGGGTGCTATACCAGGGCCATGGAAAGACCATTCCTCTCCAAATAAGGAAACTGAAGCTGGGGGAGGAGAAGGGACGCACTAAGGAGAAACAGGCGTGACTCTTCTGTTTTTGTTTGGATCCACCCAGAAAACCTTTGTCTTTAACTAGAGCATTGAGGCCACTTATGTTTAGTGTAATTACTGATTATATCTGAGCTTAAATCTACCATCCAACTAACTGTCTTCTATTTGTCCCACCTGTTCTATGTTCCTTTTTCTTTCTAACTTCTTTCTGGAATGACTCAGTATTTTTTTTTTTTTTTTATTCCACTCTGCTGCCCCCATAAGCTTGAGAGACAGAAATAGGGAAAGAGGCTAAGAAACAGAGACATAACAGAGACTGAGGGAAGGGGCTGAGAGGGAAATGACAGAGAGACAAGGCCAGGAAGCAGCAGCCGCTACGAGGAAGCCCCAGGGGAAGCAAAGCCACACCCTCCTGCCTGGCCTCCCCTGGGGGCTGGAACCTGACAGCCAAACATCCACTTCTTTCCACCAAGGAGGATGGGAGATGCCCCCAGAGATTATGAAGGGCCAGTCAGAGCAGTAAGGGTGGCCTACTGTAAGAGATTAACCTCGCCCAAAGAGAGGCCTGGCTCTTGGCTGGCTCCTAGGAGGGAACCTCTAAGCCAGGGGTCCCCAACCCCCGGGCCATGAACCAGTACCGTCCGTGACCTGTTAGAAACCAGGCCGCACAGCAGGAGGCAGGCGAGCAAGTAAAGCTTCATCTGTATTTACAGCTGCTCCCCCGTTGCTCCCATTACTGCCTGAGCTCCGCCTCCTGTCAGGTCAGCAGCGGCATTGGATTCACACAGGAGCACGAACCCTACTGTGAACTGTGCGTGTGAGGGACCTAGCTTGAGCACTCCTTGTGAGAATCTAATGCCTGATGATCTGAGGTGGAGCTGAGGCGGTGATGCTAGCGCTGGGGAGTGGCTGCAAATACAGATTATCCTTAACAGAGAGGTTTGACTGCACAGAGACCATCATAAATCAGTTGCTTGCAGACTCATATCAAAACCCTATCAGTGAGTGGCAAGTGAAAACAAGCTCAGGGCTCCCACTGATTCTGCATTACGGTGAGTTGCATAATTATTTCATTATATATTCCAATGTAATAATAATAGAAATAAAGTGCACAATAAATGTAATACACTTGAATCATCCCCAAACCATCCCCCCCCACCCCAGGTCCATGGAAAAATTGTCTTCCACGAAACCGGTCCCTGGTGCCAAAAAGGTTGGGCACCGCTGCTCTAAGCCCTTGGCGTGTCCTGCCTGACAAGTGTCTTTGTTCATCAGGGACCTTGGGTCACATCAGGTGATCTGTGCTAACGTGATTTACGGTGGGGCCTTGGGCCACATGGTATCCAGCTTGACGTCTGGAGGGACTGGAGACTGAGTATCTAAGGTCAGTCACGTGGCGCTCCATGCACCTGACCCCCAATAAAAACCCAGGACACCAAGGCTCAGGGGAGCTTCCCCAATGGGCAGTACCGTGTGTATGGTCACACATCAGTGCCGGGAGGAATAACTGCTCTCTGCAGGACTACCCTGGGGAAGGCAACTGGAAGCTTCCACCTGGTCTCCCCTGGACTCTGCCCCACGTGCCTTGCCCTTGGCTGGTTTTAATCCCTATCCTTTCACTGTAATAAATCATAACCATGAGTATGACAGCTTTTCTGAGTTCTCGGAATCCTTTTAGTGAACCACTGGATCTGAGGATGGGCTCGGGGGCCCCTGAACTGTAAGTGGGTGTGTGTGTGCACAGGCCCCTCCCAGCATAAGGCCCACCCACTGCCAGTGCTTCCAAGTGTTCCACCCACAGCCATGTGAGGACTGACACAATGTTCATGAAGGGAGCTCCCTGTGGCTGGAGGTAACCAAGTCTGGAATGTGCAGGGACCCCAACCCCAGGGGAAGGGGCTAGACAGAAGACCTCTCTAAGAATCTCTCAGGCCATGAGCTGAGGCACTGATCCCAGCGTGGCAGAGCCTCAGACTCGGGCGCTCTGTGGTCGTGCCGTGGGTCTGTTTTTCTGTCTGAACAGCAGAGTACACAGGCCTAGGGTGCTGCTGTGGCGGGGAGGGAGGTAGCGGGCTTTCATGCCCACATTCCCTCAGAGCAGAGCACTGCCCTAGCCCCGGCCAAGCATCCTCACTGGGACGGGACGGGGGACCCTCGTGCCTGTTCCAACTGTGACCGAGAACACACCGCGCATCAACTGCCAGAGCCTGACTGTGCTGTTGGGTGACCCCCCAGCCCCGCCCCAGCCCCCCGATAGAGACACGGCCCTGTTCTCCCGTCAGGAGGAGGGAGGGAACTTGCTCTCTGCTCCCCCACCCTCATGGGGACCAGGGGAGGAGGTGGGCTGGGGTGGAGACTGCCAGGGACATAGGGGCTGTCAGGTGACTGTGTGACAGGTGGAAAGAATGAGCTAAACTGCTTCCCTCCCTCAGTCCCTCGGCCTCTGCCTCCCCCGCCCCGCCCCACCCCAGCCCTCCCGGAATTTATTTGTCTACAGAGTGCCAACTGCTTTCCCAAACACATTTACTGCTGTCACCATCTGTGTCCCCGTGAGGCTGGGCACCAGGGGAGGAACTCTCATCCACTGTGTCACCTGCTGGACCCACAGAGCACAAGGCCCAACCTACAGTGAACGGTCAGCAAGTATTTGCTGAACCAACAAATGAACCAATCGCACAAGCATCCACTCTCCAAAAGGTCGGCGGGTTGGGGCGATCTGGGCCCTGACCTCTACTACACTGAGCCCTGGTTCTCCCCAGGGGGTGGTTGTCCGTCCCCTACCTGCCGCGGTGCACTCACCTGTGAGATTTCCAGGCACGGCAGCTTGCCCACCTGGGCACCAGTGAAGCCGTACACAGAGTTGGCGCTCACTTTCAGCGCCAGCTGCCGCCCGTCCAAGACCTGCCGCCGTAGGGGGTCTGTCTCCTTGGCCAGCTCGGCCTTGGCCCTGGGAGGAGAAGGAGGAGGGGGAAGCAAAGGCCATTCAGGTGGCATCTCAGGCCTCAGGGGCAGATGAGAGGCCCAGGCCTGGGCATTGGTCAGGGTGCCTTTCTAGAAAGGGGTGCCACACACATTTGTGCAGGTTGCACACTGCACAGAGGTGCCCAGCAGAGGGGCTGGAGGGAGCTGCCTGCAGGGGGTGGCTTGTTCTAACTCCGGCACAGCTGCAGCTAAGGGCACCCATGACGGACAGGGATTGCCAGGCCGCCTCAGCAAGGCTGAGCTCTGAGCCGGGGCGGGCGGGGCGGGGGTGGGCGGCCAGGCTCAAGGGCCCACCTCTTCCGGGCGCTGAGCAGGTTCTCCAGGATCTGGGGCAGCAGCCCCTTCCGCACCGCCGTCTTCACAAACTCGTCCCCCGTGGGCGTCTTGATGAACTGATCCTCGGTCAGGCTGGGCCGAAGACGGTGGGGGTGATGCCTGGCCTCCCCAGCTCCTCCTCCTCCATCCCGTCTCAGGGTCCCCCCACCCCTTGCCAGTCCCCTCCCCTCCCCACTAGCTCTGGATCCCCAGCCCCAGCCCGCCTGAGGCCGGCCCCTGGGTGGTCTCGGGGTACACGTGGCGAGGGGGGCCGCCATACCCCAGTTTCTGGGCGGCCCCGGGCCGCAGGAGCGTGGTGTAGCACAGGTTGTGGGCCATCATGATGGACGGGTACAGCGAGGAGAAGTCCAGGGTGGTGATCGGAACATCATAGTACCTGGGGGGCAGGGAGGAGTCAGGGCGGGGAGCCCCCCTGTCCCCACCAACCCCGCCACCGGGCCTTACCCTTTCAGGGGCTCGATGACCGTGGCCCCCGTGTAGTCCTCGCCGCCCTCCGTCTTCACCACGGGCATCAGCAGCCCCTGACGCATGGCCTGGGAGGGGAGAAGGTGGGAACTGTGGGTGGGCGCGGGCAGGGCCCCTCAGCGGGGAGCGTGGTGGCCGGGGCCCGCCCTGGGCTCTGCCCGCTGACCTGCCGCAGCAGCTGGGACACGACCTTGACCTGCTGGCCGCGGCTGAGCAGGTAGCTGAGGGGCACGCCGGTGACGCGCGCCATCTCCATGGCGTTCACCAGCACCATGAGGCGCTCCAGCAGCCGCAGGGGCAGGAAGGCGTCCTTGAGGCAGTACACGGCCAGGCGGCGGCGTGTCTGGTCGTTCCCGTTCTGGGGACGGGGGCGGGGATTAGGGGCCAGGGAGGCGACAGCGTGGGAGGGAGGAGGAAAGGAGGGCACAATCTGAGGACCCAGTGCGGCCCAGAGGTCGGGGCAGGGCAGTGGAACAAAGGTCGCCATGCCAGAGATCGCGGGAGTGGGTAGGGACAGGGGTCCCATCTGCCGGGCGAGATCAGAGGTCGAAGGTAGGAGCTAAAGGGGAAGGTCAGGAGAACAGGCGGGGGGCGGATGTCCCAGGCCGGGGAAGGCAGATGGGCGCCGAGGGCCGGGGTCGGGAGGGTGGGGGGAGAGGAGGGGCAGCGGCGCGGGCAGCGGCGCGGGCGGGCGGCGGGCACCTGCAGGTCGGTGATGATGCTGTGCTGCACGTCCTCCTTCTGCTCGCCCAGGAAGTGGAAGCTCACGGCGTTGAGCGTGTAGGACCGCAGCTTGTACTCGCGCAGCAGCACCTGCAGCGAGCGGCAGCGGGTGGGCGGCGGCCCGGGGAAGCGTCCTGTGAGGGCGGCCCCCGCCCGGCCCGGCCGTACCTGCAGCATGTCCATCTGCACGCGGCCCACCATGCTGACCACCTTGCTGTCCCGCCGGCCGGTCTGCCTGGACTGGAAGGACGAATCCCGGATGCCGGAGCGGAGGCCGGACACGCGGCCCAGGAAGGGGAAGGTCTGCACCTGGGGGCACAGCACGTGGGAGGGCGGGGGCTGTGGCGGCGGGATCCGCAGGGCCGAGACCCACGACACCCCCTGCGGTGCCACCCTCTCTTCCTGCTGGGAGCCCCGCGGGCAGGGGCAGCTCTGGGGCAGAAGGACCCTCTGCGGCTGGGCAGGCACGGATGGGAGGCTGGGACAGGGAGAGTCAGGGGCCCGAGGGCTGTGGGCGTGAAGGACAGTGCCCAGGGGCTGGGGCGCAGCACCTCTGGCTGCAGGAGCTGGAGGAGGAGCAGACTTGGGGATGGTGCTGAGCTTGATGGGGAAGCAGCGGGTGCTCGGGGTGGGAGGCCTGGGGGACGGCCAGGCGGGAGCACGAGCAGGGCACGGTGTGGAGCGCCAGGTCTGCACTGGCGACAGTGAGTGCGCAGGGGCCAGACGTGGAGGAGAGGCCTGAGCTGGGCTGGGAGCAACAAGGCTGGGGGTGGAGGGCAAGGGCAGGGAGCGGAGGCTGGAGTATAGACGCCAGGCTGACAGGGGTAGGCTTCTCCCTGGAGCTGCTGGGGGCCTTAAAGTGTGCTTGTTTGCTTTTTCCATTATGAAACTGGCCAAACATAGAGAAAAGGAAGAAAATAATACAATATACTCCGTTAGGAGTTGAATTGGGTCCCCCCAAAAGATGCGGAAGTCCTAACTCCTGTACCTCAAAATGTGACCTCATTTGGAAATTGGGTCTTTGCAGGTGAGCAAGTTGAGGTCATTAGGGTGGCCCTAATCCAATATGACTGTGTCCTTAGAAAAAGGGGACATTGGAGCACAGAGACATGCACAGACGGGAGAGACAGGGAGAGTGCCATGTATACTCCAGCAATGTCTGAGGCAACCGGAAGCTGGGAGAGAGGCCTCAGAAGGAACCAACCCTGGGACACCTTGACTGGCCTTCCAGCCTCCAGACTGAGAGACGCCACACAACCGCGGGGCTTTGTTACGGCAGCCCCTGCAAGCTCATACGCCCTGCTCCGGCCCACACCAGATTCAAGCATCAAGGTTTTGCCACCTACTTCAAGGACACCCCCTTTTTTCCTTATTTTTTGTTGACATATTTTAAAGCCCTAAGAATAAGGCACTGTACCCCTGCCTGCTTCAATCTGCCCCTCCAAATACACGAGCCTTTTCTTACTTAACCACGAATGCTTCCTCGCCTCTGCAAAAGCCACAGAAACCTTCTGGGCTTTGAACGGGGCAGGGACGGGGCCAGAGCCGGGGTTTCGGGGAGGCCTGTGGAGCTGCTGGGCAGCCGCCCACACCCTGAGCCCTCAGTGGGGTGTCTGAGGGCAGCCCCATGCCCCCACCCGCCTGCCACACCTTGAGGATCTGGGCCCGGGAGATGAGGTACGGAAGGTCGAAGTTCTGGATGTTGTAGCCAGTGATCACGTCGGGGTCCATGATGCGGACGAAGGTGGACCAGGCCTGAGGCAGGAGCACCCCGGGTCACCCAGGCTGTCATCCTGGTCAACCCCCTGCCATGGAGCCTCCCCACTCCTGGAATGTTCTGGAAGCCCCCAGCCCAAGAGCCCTCCCACCCGTGGAAGAAAGACTGGGAAGGTGCTTCTGAAAATAACGAATCCAGAGGGGAAATGGCTCAGAAAACGGCTTCGCGCCTGGGAGGTGCAGTGTGGGGGGCTGAGGAAAATGGGGGTTGGGGGGCATGGAACGAGAGCCACCTGGAGCAGGTCCTCCTCCCGCTCGTAGCTCTGCACCTTGGCGCCCAGGATGGGGGCGCAGGGCCGTAGGGTGAGCGCCAGGCGCAGGAAGGGCTCTGGCTCGCCCCAGCGCAGGCCTAGCGAGCAGATCTGGATCACGGGGTCCCGCTCAGGCTCCGGAAAGATGCCTGCAAGGGGAGGGAGGAGGGGGAGGCGGGGGCCTGACCCCTGATGCTCCCTCGTGGCACAACGGGTGGGTGCACCTCTAAATCTCACCTGGCCCACCCACTCCTTTCTGTCCCCACCGCCTGCAGACCGTGCACAATCCACCCTGGCTCCCCACTGCCTGCAGCTCCCGGCCCGCTTCCCCATCCCTCACAGACAGGGCCGGTCCTGCCCCAGCGCCTCTGCACTGGCCACTCTCTCTGCAGGGAATGCTCTCCCCGCCCCACTCCCCGGCCCCTCCCTCTTCACAAAGCTTAGTCCCTGGCCCGCCCGAGGCCTCCCCTGCCCACCTGTCTGAAGCAGCCCTGTCTGTCTCCATCACCTTCCTCCTTTGTGTTGCGAGTCTTCTAATAACCTGTCTGCTTGTGGGTCTACTCCCTTCTCCCTGAGGGAGCTTAAGAAGTGCAGGGACTCCCGGGGCGAGACTGGCATATCACTAACATCCGGAAGGAGGGAGGGAGGACCCCCAGGCCCCGGGGACACACCTTTGCGGCCAGCGCACTCGATATCAAAACTGAGCACCCGCAGAGGTGCGATTCGCTGCCACTGCCCTTCTGGCGGGTGACTGACCACATCCGACCACAGCACGTCCGCCTCCAGCTGACACAGTGTGGCCTGTGGGGACGAGGTGGGTGAGCGTCTGCAGGGTCCCGGCTCTGCGCCCCCCACCCCACCCCGGGGACCCACGCACCTTCCCCTCCGGCCTCAGGACGTATTTCCCAGCCGGGAGCTCCAGCCAGTTGCAGCCGACGATGTCCGTGTCCACCATGAAGCTGCAGGGGGATGAGGGTCAGTGGGCAGAGGCTGGCCGGGGGGGTGAGGGGAAGGAGGCGAAGGCTGGAGAAGCGAGGCGGGGGCCGTACCGGATCTCAAAGTCAACGTTGGCCTCGTAGGGCGCGAAGCTGGGGGTGCCCAGGCCGGCCACGCGGATGCCCTGCTCCAGGACGCGGCGGGCGGGAGCCACGAGGCGGGGCAGCGCCAGGGTGATGCGCAGAAACGGGGAGGGGCCGTGCCCCTGGTACCCAAACATGCCTGCAGACAGAGCGGGTTGGCACCGGCCTGGAGGGACCCCCACCCACCTGGTCCCTGGGGCAGCACTCACTCTGCCGGGAGCACAGCTCCATGGCCAGCACGGCCAGCCCCGTGAGCTCCTTGCCCCCGCGCTGGTCCCGGCTGATGGCCGCGTTCAGCTCCCGCTGCAGGTCGCTCAGGTGCTCAGGCCCAAACCCTGGGTGTGGGAGGGCAGGTCAGAAGTGCAGGGGGCCTCCAGGCGGTAGGGGCGAGGAGGGGTCTTCTGGGTCGGGGCCACTCACCGGGGGGTGCCGGGGTGTAGAAGTAGGGCGCAAAGCCGTGGATGTGGCAGCAGACAGAGACGCCCTCGTCGGTGACCCCGAAGGCGCGGATCACCGGCACGGAGTCCTGGGACGGCGGGGGCACCCCAGGCAGGGGCCGTGCTGGGCCTGGGGGCGTCACAGGGTAAGGCAGGGGCTGCTCTCTCGGACACCTCAAAGGTGTGCCTGCCTCCCTCCTGGTTTACATGTCCACCCTTGTCCTCCTTACAGTCCTTTTCCCACTGCACAGCTAGAGGGAGCACCCAACCCATGAGGCGAGGCCCAGCACCGCCACCCTCCTCGATGCTCCTCGGTAACCCTCACCACCATCTCACGTTCCGCTTCCTTTTTTTTTTTCCTGGCCGCTCCACGCGGCTTGTGGGATCTTAGCTCCCCGACCAGGAACCGAACCTGAGCCCTCGGCAGTGAAAGCACAGAGTCCTAACCACTGGACCGCCAGGGAATTCCCTCCACTTCCTTTCTTATTCTGCCTCTCCTTCTAGAACATGAGCCTCTGAGCACAGGGACCTGGTCTGCCTGGAACAGGGCCTGCCTCAGTGCAGACACTCATTTGTTCCCGACTAACTGGATGGACGAATGGATACCACGCCACACGCCTCTCCCCTCTGCGAGGAGCCAGCTCCTTCAGGCCTCATTTAGAAGATGCCCCCCTCCTCCAGGATGCCCCCACCCCAGCCCTGTCCCTCCCTCTCGCAGCCCTGGTCACCTGGGCGGGGACTATCTGTGTCCATCTCCTCCCACAGAGCCAGAGGAGCTGACCTGACCCAGCCTCCACCCGGGAGCCCAGGGCCCCTCCTCCCACCCGCCAGGCCTCTGTCCCCCAAACTCACCCACGTAATGATCGATTTCCAACTGCTGGAAGATGAGGGGCTCCGTCTGGGGGTCCAGGGCGGGTGGGGAGGGCCGAAGCCACCGGGCATCTGTGGCTGTCGGGGAGAGCTGCCCTGGATGGGGGAGAGGGACGCAGGGCTCCATGGAGTTGTGGGCCTGCTTCGGAAATCAGCGCTAACTGCCTTCCCAGCCCTGCCAGGGATCCCTCAGGTGGCATCAGATTCGTGAAAAGAAAGTCAGGTGGAGGTCGTGGTCTGGATCAGGCTGGAAACTCGAGAGAGACTGAGGAGTCAAGGGTCAAAGGTAGACTGGAAGTGACAGGAAACAGAGGTGGCCTACTGACATGGGGTCAAAGGTCAGCCCCTTGTGGAGCTCAAAGTGAGCCGGGGGCTGGCAGTTAGAGGTTACAGGTCAGCTCCACGGTTCAGAGGCGTGACAGGTGTGGGGTGCAAGGGGCTCCTGCTCTAGGTCTCACCGTCTGCAGCCCCCTCCAGGGCCGACTGCAGCTCCTCCTCCTCCTGTTCCTGCAGCCTGTGCTCTGCCTCCATCTCCTCCATCAGCGCCAGATCCTCCTCGAACTGCGATGGCCGATATGCCTCATCCTCATCCCAGAGGCTCCCACGGGCCCGCTTTGGGGGCACCCCAGGCCCTGGGCCTGGTCGCCGCTTACCATCCATCCTGTGGGGCAAGTTGGAGCGGGGTGAGGGTGTCCATCCTCTCCATGGCCTCCCATGCACCCACCATGACCGTGGGCTTTTTAAAATCTCCAGAGTGGGGAATTCCCTGGGTCCAATGGTTAGGACTCCGTGCTTTCACTGCTGAGGGTGCAGGTTCAATCCCTGGTTGGGGAACTAAGATTCCACAAGCCGTGTGGCGCAGCCAGAAAATAACTAAATATAAATCAATCAATCAATCTCCGGAGTGCCTGAAGAGTAACATGACTCTCCATCCCCCCACAAACACTCTCCCCACCCCAACCCCCCCCCACAGGCTCAGGGGGTGCTGGCACCTTCCAGATGCTCAACAATCATCAGCAATGCCAGCTCAGTTTAGCCCTTTCCTCACACGGTCAAGCCCCCACATAATTTTTGTCCTCGTTTGCTTGCCCCTTGCCAACCCCTTGGCACCAGCCCTGTGCACCCTCCACCCTCTCTCATCACAGACTTGGTCCTCAGATCATCCCTTTCCTTCCCATAAGCCCCTGTCCTCAATGCCCTCGCCCGCCCCTCTCCCCATTGGCCCAGGCCTTCCTTCTACAAACGGCTGGGAAGCGCCTCCTTCAGGCCTGTAATTTGAAATTATTAAAAATGAAAATTTTTTAAATTAATTATTTATTTAGAAAAATAAGTTTTAAAAAAGTACACTTCTCCCAGCATCAGGCCAGGACGGAGGGAATTATGAGAACTAAGAGCAGACCCAGACCCGGCTGGGAGAGAGTGGGGGAGGGGACAGGTCAGCTGCCCTAGGTTCAAGTGAACACCTCTGGATCTTATAACTATCCCCCCACATCCAGTCTCCCCTTAGTCCTTTTTGCAACAGACCCCTTGCCTTGGAGCTGCCACAGCCAGCCCAGCCTGAGACTACAGTTCCCAAGGTGCATTGCAAAGGGTCGTCACATGATCGTGTTCTTTCTCATGGAATGGGGGTGAATGTGAGGTGTATAGCTTCTGGGACAGCCTGAAAAGAAAGCCTGCCTTCCAGCCTTTTCCCCCTTCCCCATGGCTGGAGCGTGGATGTGGCGGCAGTGAGCCAACCTTGACCACGGGGACAAGGACAACACTGAAGGGAATGCAGAGCTCCAAGATGGAAGGAACCTGGGCCCTTGACAACCTTCTGGAGCAGAGCTGCCTACCTTTGGATGGTTATGCGGAGACATAAACTTGTATCTTGCCTGGGCTACTGTGCCTTGGTGTTTCTTTGTTATAGCAGCTTAGCCTAGACCTTAACAAACACAGCACGGAAAAATTCTGAGCTGACTGGGGATATGTTTTGGCAAATGTTGGTGGTATACAATGGTACACTTCTCAGCATTAAAAAGGAGGTGGCCGCTGATATACTCACAGGATGACCGAATTTCAAATAGATAGCTAGTGGGAAGCAGCCACATAGCACAGGGAGATCAGCTCGGTGCTTTGTGACCACCGAGAGGGGTGGGATAGGGAGGGTGGGAGGGAGATGCAAGAGGGAGGGGAAGAGATATGGGGATATACGCATATGTATAGCTGATTCACTTTGTCATTAGCAGAAAGTAACACACCATTGTAAAGCAATTATACTCCAATAAAGATGTTACCAAAAAAAATGCATAAAAGAAGCCAGACACATGAGTACATGCTGGGGAAATGGGGAGTAACTTTTGGGGTGATGAAAATGTTCTGAAACTAGACAGACAGAGGTGATGGCTGCAGAAAATTGTAAATGCACTAAATGCCACTGACTACACACTTTAAAATGGTTAATTTCACCTCAATTTAAGAAAACAGAGTATATATTGTATGATGCCATTTACACAAAGTTATAGAATAGACTAAGCTCATCTATGGTACTAGAAACCAGGCTGCTTCTGCGGTGGGAGAGATTGACTGGGAAGGGGCATGAGGTTGTTTTGTGGTGTGATGGAAAAGTGCCGTACATCCAACTGTACACTTCAGACCTGTGCATTTCACCATATGTAAATTGCACCTCAAGTAAAAGCAATAAAAGTGGGGAGGCTGCAATTACACATCTAGGGGTTTATGCTACAGATACACTATCACATAATGAAAACCTGCATTTACAAGGTTATTTCCGGCAGCATTGTTTGCAGTCGCAAAAGACTGGAAACCACCTAAATGTCCTCCCCTGGGGGACTGTTTAAATAAGTTACATGAATTCCGTTCCATGGAATATTATGCAGCTCTATAAAGGAATGAGGAAGCTTTCTATGTACTGAGACAGAGGACTCTCAAAGACCCATTGTTAGGTAGAGAAAGCAAAGTGCAGAATGTTCTACATAAGAGAACTTTTGTATATATATATATATATATTAAAAAAAGGTGTCTAAGAAAATGAAGAAAATGTTTATCCTGATTCTAATCATTAGGAAACAATCAAACCAAAGACAAGACTGGCCTGCAAGATGGAATCTTCAAAAAATGTCAAAGTCACGAAGAGGGGAAAAAGGGCCAGGAAACTGTTTTAGATTAAAGGAGAGACTACGTAGTCATGACAACTAAATGCAAGGTCAGATCTTGGATTAAAAAAACAAAAATAGCTCTGAAGGGTATCACTGGAACAACTGGGCAAACTGAATAAGGACTGCCTATGAGATAACAGTATCGCCTCATGGTAAATGGCCTGATTATAATTATCCTGTAGTATCATGATGACTACAACTTGCAAATAGTTCAGCCAAAAAAAAAAAAAAAGAGGCAGCACATTCACAACTGGCAAATCCAGGCAAAGGTTCATGGGTGTTAATTGTTCTTGTCTTGGGACTTCTCTGCAGGCTTGGAAATTTTCAAAATTAAAAGTTGGAGGGAAACACATAAAATAAAAATAACATTTTCACAAGGTGGGTGGGAGAATATATCTAAAGATGTTGGCTTTTCATGCATAGTTCTGGCAGGATGGGTAATAAACTGGCAACACTGGTTCCGTGGGGGGCTGGGGTGAGAAGACAGTTTGACCAAGAGCTAATTCATATACCATATGATTCACGCATTTCAAGTGTATAGTTTAACGGTTTTCAGTATATTCAGACTTGTGCAACCATGACCACCGTCCATTTTAGAACACCTTCAACGCCCCAAAAAGAGACCCTCTGGAGTCGGCCCATCCGCCTCCTCCCCCTCCCCGAAAGCACCACTGACCCACTTTGTCTGGATGGATTTGCCTATTCTGGGCATTTCCTAGAAACGGAATCTTGTGTCTGGCTTCTTTCCCTGTGGATGATGTTGTCAAGGTCCACCCACATAGCACGGATCAGTGCTTCGTTCCTTTTAATGCCTGAATATTTCCCCACCGCGTCGCTATCTCACATTGTGTTCATCCACGAGGGTTGTTTGCACCTCTGGGCTCTTGTGAACAGTGCTGCTATGACCGTGCAAACGCGGGTTTTGTATAAGGAGAAAGAATCTGAACCAGCTCTCCTTTTGTGCCCTCTGAAGTAACTGTGAGAGATGCAGAGAGTCAGGACCTGGGGGAGAAACCCGGGTGCAGCAGAGGAAGCGGAGGGGTTTCCAGGAGCCTGGAGGAGTGGCCAGACCTGGCCTGGCAGAGGGAGGTAGAAGGGGGCCGAATGGCAGCCCTGGGTCACTGGGCTGTGGCCAGGGGGTACGATGGGAGGGCAGCTGTCACTGGAGCAAAATCTAGGGTCCTGGACTAGTTCCCTATCCCAGGCGCTGCCCTTAGCGCAGTCAGGCGAGGCAGCAATAGAAGGAAGAAGGCCCCTGGGTGTCCCCCCTCAGGGGCCCCGGCGCAGAGCAGGAGCTTGGCAAACGTTGTGAGCTTCTCCCTTTCTCGACGCTTCAGTAGCAAATACTGAACAGCGAGCGAATCCAGCAATAACACACAACGATGAGTGTCTGCTTCGGGCCAGACACCAGTTTCTCTGTGACACTCACTCCCTCGAGGCTGTCATCCCATCCCACCCAACCTCACGGCTTTAAATGCCACCTCTACGCTTTTGTGTCTCTGGCCCAGATTTCAGCCCGGGCTCCAGACTGACAGATCCAACTGCCCACTGTGAGCATGTCCCTTCAGGCACCCCAGACTCCAAAGCCGGGCTCCTGATCTCCCCACAACCCTGCTCCTTGCACCACACCATCTCCGCCGATTCAGTAAGCGGCAGTTCCCATCACGCCAACAGCCTTGGAGTCACCCCAACTTCTCTTCCCCTCAGACCACACGCTCACTCCATCTGCAAATCCCATCAGCTCTGCCTTCCAACGGACAGGAGTCCCACCGCTTCTCGGCCTCCCAGTCTGGTCCCTCTGGCTCCCTAAAATGGTTGGCCTCTTTATTTTGTGCATTGCTGTTTGTCTGGCTCCCCCTGCTGGAAAATGAGCTCCTAGTGGGCAGGGATGCAGTTTCCTTCACTGAAGTATCACGGGTGTCAATAACAGCGTTTGGCCCATAGAGGGCGCTCAAGAAATATCTGTTGGGACTTCCCCGGCGGTCCAGCGGTTAAGACTCTGCACTTCCAAGGCAGGGGGCGCGGGTTCCATCCCTGGTCAGGGAACTAAGATCCCACATTCCCTACCACAAGGCCAAAAAAAAAAAAAAAAAAAAAAAAGGGTGCTTCCTGCCATCAGCATCCTCAGACCTCTCCTATCCCCCAAACTACTGCAACAGCTCTGATTCCTGACCTCTCCCAGCCGAACCAGCTTATAAAGCCTCCTCCCCCACACCTGGGGAATTTGTCTTCAGGGCTCCCATTCCCCTGTGAAAGAATTAAAAAAATTAAAAAATTAAAATAAAACGACTATGATAAAAAAAAAAAAAGAAATATCTGTTCAATGAATGAATAGCCTCTTCCCCCACCCCACCTCCATCTCCGTCCTTGCACCCTGCCCCCTCAGTGTTCTCCACTCAGGAGCCAAAGGGATCCCATACTAGTGTGTCAGATTATCCATTCCCTGCTCTGCTCGGACGCTGCGCCTGGCTCTCATCTCATGCACAGTTAAAAGCAAAGCCCTCATCTTGGCCCACAAGACCCTGCACAACTGCACCCCGCCCTTCACGGACACCACCTCCGCCCTCTTTCCCTCGCTCACTCCAGCCACGTGCCTCCTCTCTGTTCCTTCAACACTCCAGGCTTGGTCCTATCCCAGGACCTCTGCACAAGCTGTTCCCGCTGCTCTGCAAATGCTCTTTCCCAGATCTTACCACGGCTCCCTCCTCCCCTCCTTCGGGTCTTTGCTCGGATGTCCCCTACTCAGTGAGGCCTGTTTAAAAATACAGCCCCCTGCCCCATCCCGATGCTCTCCAACCCCTTCCCTTGCTTTACTTTTCTTGCTGGCCTTTGTCGCTGTCTGGTGCACTGTACCAGGTCTCAAGAGTTCTCAAAGCGTGGTGCCCTGGACCTGCAGCATGAGCTTCTGGTGGGAACCTGTCTGAATGCTGACTGTAGGCCCCATTCCAGGCCTACTGAACCAGGGCCTCTGGGGGCGGGGCCCAGCAATCTGTATATCGAGCCCTCCAGGGACTCCAACGCTGCTCAAGTCTGAGCACCACTGCTTATTCGTTTTGTTTACTGTCTGTTCCCCACGAGGAGAATGGAAACGCTGTGAGAGCAGGGATTTCATCTTTGTCTCCTGCTATATCTCATGTCCCCAGGAGACTGCCTGGGACTGAGTACGTGCCCAATAAATATTTTCCGAATGCAGAAGGAAGGAAGGAAGGAAGGAAGGAACTCACTCACAGAATTTCCACCAAAACTTCTGAGGGTGGTGCTGCTATTAACCCTCCAACACAATGACTGGAACTGAGGCCCAGAGAGGTGAAGCCACCTGCCCAAGGCGGCACAGCTAGCTCAGAGGGGCAGAGCCAGGGTTCAAACCCAGGCAGGCTGGCTCCAGAGCCCCACCGGAAACCAGCGCTCCAGACTGTGGCCTCCAGGTGTGCCAGGAGAGGTATGGGGGTGAACTGCCCTCTGCCCAGCCGGGGAGACAGGATTAGGACCGCTTCATCAGCTTGCTCACCCCCGCCTCCTGGCTCACGCACATCTGCTGAGGGATTGATCAAATAATGACAGATGGACCTATTCACTCTTGCCCCCCAAAAAACGACACACTTTTCATCTTTGGTCTTGTCCCGCCTCTGAGCCTCTCTGATTCCCGCTGCCCTTGTCACAGGCTGGGGACCATGTGGGCTTGTGTCTGACTCCCTCACCAGACAGAGAACCTTCAAGAGTAGGGCAGGGCTGATGCTTCTCTGGGTCCCCAGCATTACCCAGCATGGAACGTGGTCTTGGGAAGTATCTGCTGGATGAAATCCTCCTTTTTCTTGGCCACCTAACTCTCTGCATCCTTCGAGACTCGGCTCCGGTTCAGCTCCTCCACGCTCATCAGCTGCCCCTTGGGGTTCTCACAGTGCCTTGGAGCACTTCCGTTACTGTACGAGCCGCGATGGCTTTGGGCTGGGAGGCCCTCAAAAACAGGGGTCAGGGGCTCACTCCAGTCTGGGTCCCCAGCAGCACCCAGCACGGTGCCTGGAACGCAGGCCACTTCAAGTTGTGTCAGTTTAGACTCCTCTCCAGTGTCACCGACTCCACAAGTCTGCACTGAGCCCCGGCCTTCTTCTCTTGGCTCCCAAAGACTAGCACTACCTCTTTATAGCTCAGAGCGCTCTGGCTTGAGGTTTCCTGTCCTTCCCCCAGCCAAACTGAATTATCACTGGCTCCCCAGTGCCTAACAAAGGCCCTGCCACACGAGCAGCTGGCTGAAGGAATGAAGAGAGGGAACAGCATTGCAGGCGGAGGGAAGGGCATGGCAAAGGCCCTGAATGGGACAGGAACCTAAGGGGCCTGGGTGGGGAAGTGCAGGAAGCAGGGGGAGAAAAGGCAACAAGAGGTTCCTGGAGTGGGTGTGGCCATGAACCTGAGACACTGACATCACCCTGCCCACTCACTCCACCTAAGCTCTGCCCTCAGGGTGGCACCCCCAAACTTGTTCCCCCTCAGCCTTCTCTCTCCAGCCTGCTGTTCAAACCGCAAACCGCAGTAATCTTGGGCTCCCCTTTCCTACCCTATCCCATCGTGCGGGCTCAGATCCCAAACACAACCTATGCCTGATGGATTCTCCCCACCTGCACTGCAGACGGAGCCACCTACGGTCCCCTCCTGCCTCCTAACTGGCCTCCCTCCTTCCACTCTTGCTCCTGCCACAATCCTATCTTCAGTCAGCCGCCAGGGACTTTTTTTAAAACGCAGGGGAGGGTCACGTTGCTGGGATGTTTAAAACCTCCCCCGGCTCCCTATCGAACCTAGAATAAAAGCTAACCGCACACCGAGATTTACAAGGCCCTGCAGGATCTGGTTCTCTATCCCGTCTCCAGCCTCACCTGTTCCCTCCAGCTACAAGCACTCCAAGTTCCTTCCTCCTTCGAGGCTTTTGCCCTGGATGATCCCCCTGCCCGTATCGTTCTTTACGTGGCCGACTTCCCTCTCAAATGTCACTTCCCCAGAGAGACGATTCCTGATCACCCTCGTTAAAGAAGCAGGATACTCTGTTTTACTTCACTTGGGATAACGTATCACAGGCTTGAAAGCATTGTTTTATCGTTTATACTTATTACTTGTCTACTGTCTGTCTCCCCCTGAGACAGGGACCTTTTCTGACCTGTTCCGGTTGTAGCGCCTGCTTCTAGAACAGTGCCTGGCACAGAATACTCAATATTTAGTGAATAAAAAATGACGCTATGCCCCCACGTGCACCATTCAGTCCCCAATGCATCCGGAACCGGTCGCCCCAAGGACCCTCCAGGGTGAGTCCACGGAGCCCAGCGCAAGCGCCCCCCGCACGCCGAAGGGGCGCCCCACCCTCTTCATCTTCCCGCGCGTCCCCGTGCACGCGCCCACAACAGGCCCCTGCCCCTCTTCCGCGCGCCCCCAAGCCAAGGGGATTCCTCTCGCCGTCACGCCCCACGCGACCCCTCACAACCCTCTCTCAGACCCACGTGCCCGGCTCCTCAAGCCCCCTTCCCTGCCAGGCCGAACCGCCTGCAATTTCCCTTCTCCCGTAACTCACCCGCTTCAAACGGCGTTTCCCGCCACAGCCCACGCCGCCGTGACCCCTGACTCCGGCGCGCGCAGGCCCAGAGTAGAGGCACGCCGAGCCGGGCCACGCCCCTACCGCCCGAATAGGGGAAAGCCACGCCCTGTTTCCCCCCGCCTCTGGGGCACAGGCCACGCCCCCTCTTTTCGGACGCGGGCTGTGGTCTAGTCCCCTTGCTGACGAACCCTCGCCGAACCACGCCCCTTCTGACGTATGCGGCTCAAAGCCACGCCCCCTCCTTGCCGAAGCGTCCTACCCAGTGTTATCTGAGCGCGCGCAGCGGTCGTGGGCACTGGCTGTCACCACGACTCCGCCAGTTCTAAGGTGCTAGGCGCGCCTCCTCTGCTTCTCCACCTGCCTCCTGGCCGAGGCCTTGCTCGGTAGGACCACCTGGGCACTGTTCATTCTTCAGCTCGCGCAGACTGACCTTTTCCCTCTCCGTGGAGGCTGGCCGGTTCGCGCTCAGATCCTGGCCTGGTCGGTCCTCCTGTCTCACAGCCACAGTTTCCCCATCTGTAAACTGGACTCAGCGCAGGGCGGGCACACCTGTAAGGCGAGGGGCACACTGCTTGGGTTGGGACCGTCTCTTGTAACTACTCTCACTTCCGCTGTTCCCTCTCCCCCTTTAAAAAAACAATGTTTTTCAGTACCCAACCCATCCCTCCAAGCAACACCCTCTTCACCCTCGACCAGGACTGTCCATCCAGCTCACCTCGGTGTCCCCTCAAGGCACGGCGCAAGAGAAGGAGACATTAGGAGAACTCCACTGCCCTTCCTTACTTTGAACTCATCTGGGCCTTTTGTGAGGCCTTGCCGGACTTCCTCTTCCAGCTCCCACATTGCCCCGTGCTGACCCCATTAAAGCCCCTATTCCCTTACCTTCTAGCAGCCCCCCATTACCAGCCCTGACTGGTAGACAACTCCAAGGAGGGACTTGATCTTTTTATTTATTTATTGTTTTATTTTATTTTTTAAATTTAATTTTATTTTTGGCCGTGCTGCCCAGCTTGCGAGATCTTAGTTACCCGACCAGAAATCGAACACGGCCCCCGGAAATGAAAGCGCAGAGTCCTAACCACTGGACCGCCAGGGAATTCCCTAATATATATTTTAGAGGTTACTTTCCATTTACAGTTATTACAAAATGTTGGCTATATTCCCCGTGTCGTACAACACATCCTTGAGCCTATCTTACACCCAATAGTTTTCACCTCCCACTCTCCCACCCCTGTTGCCCCTCCCCGCTACCGGTAACCACTAGCTTGTTCTCTTTATCTGTGAGTCTGCTTCTTTTTGTTACATTCACTAGTTTGTTGTATCCAGATTCCACATACAAGTAATATACAGTATTTGCCTTTCTCTCATTTCACTTAGCATAATGCCCTCCAAGTCCACCCAGGTTGCTGCAAATAGCAAACTTTCATTCTTTTATGGCTGAGTAGTATCCCATTGTGTATATATACGCCACATCTTCTTTATCCATTCATCTGATGGACGCTTAGGTTGCTTCCATATCTTGGTAATTTAAATCATACTGCTGTGAACACTGAGGTGCATGTATCTTTTCAAAGTAGTGTTTTTGTTCTTTTTGGATATATACCCAGGAGTGGGATTGCTGCATCCTGTGATAACAGTTCTAGTTTTAGCTTTGCTTTTGGTTTTGTTTGGCCGAGCCGCGTGGCTTGTGGGATCTTAGTTCCTCGACCAGGGATTGAACCCGGGCCCTCAGAGTCCTAACCACTGGACCACCAGGGAATTCCCCTAGTTTCAGTTTTTTGAGAAAACTCCATACTGTTTTCCACGGTGGCTGCAAGGAGAGACTTTATCTTGTTCACTGATGTTTCCAGTGCCTAATATTGTATTTGGCACATAGTAAATACTCCACACATTTTTTTAAATTAATTAATTTATTTATTTATTTTTAGCTGCGTTGGGTGTTCATTGCTGTGTGCGGGCTTCCTCCAGTTGCGGCCAGCAGTGGCTACTCTTCATTGCAGTGCGTGGGCTTCTCATTGTGGTGGCTTCTCTTGTTGCGGAGCACAGGCTCTAGGCGCATGGGCTTCAGTAGTTGTGGCTCGCAGGCTCAGTAGTTATGGCGTGCGGGCTCTACAGCGCAGGCTCAGTAGTTGTGGCGCACGGGCTTAATTGTTCTGTGGCATGTGGGATCTTCCCGGACCAGGGTTCAAACCCGTATGCCCTGCACTGGCAGGCAGATTCTTAACCACTGCGCCACCAGGGAAGTCCCAAAATGCTTCACCCATCTTTGCTGAATGAATGACATCTGTGACCCCAGGATGGCCAGCACAGTGCCTGGCCCACAAGAGACTTCAGCCAATACTTGATTGAATAAAAGCCCCTTCTCCTCATCCACTTAAATCCTCCTTGTCCTTCAGGAGCGGGCTCCAACCACCGGGAGGTGACCGGGAGGTTGTCAGGGGCCTCTCCTGGGCACCCATAGCGCCTAGTCACATCACCCTGAACCCTTCCCAGCTCAGCACCAGGTCCATGGGGGCTGGTGTCCACGAAGACCCTGGCAGCCCCTCCCCACCTCAGACTCACTCTGGCTCAGGGCAGGTTTCTATTCATACTTTATTTTCCTGTTTTTGTTTTTTTTAGTTTTTATTAAATAAAAGGAGCAGAGGGAGGGGGGCCTGTGTCTCTCGGGCTCTGGGGGAGCCACAGGCCCTCCCCTGCCTCCCAAGGTGCTCTGCGTGGTAGGCTTGAGGTGTAAGCTGGGCGGGGAGGGCAGCTGGGCGTGCTGGGAGAGGTCGGGATCTGTGACCCACCTACCCCTCCCAGGAAGACTCAGTGGGCGGGGAGAGAGGCTCCCGGCCCCGACTGGGGCTCATCCTGAGGGCTGAGGGCTGGCGGGGCCAGGGCCTGAGCTCCAAGCCACAGGGCAGGACCCCAGGCCCAGCCCGGCCCCTCCCCACCCCAGTGTTCATTCACTGGAGGGTGCAGGGCGGTGGGGCAGGGTGGCCGGGCCCCTCATTCGTGGACGTCCCAGATCTCGGAGAGCAAAGGCGGCAGCTTCTTGTCCTGGAGCCGCAGGGCGAAGACCTGCTCCGAGTGCACGGAGCTGAGCGTGCGCAGGCTCACGAGCTTCATCAGCATGCGGGGGAAACGCAGCTGGTCCTGCGGGGGGCACAGGAGGGAGTGGGCGCGGGCCAGCCCCTTCAGACCACCGGGAGGGCCCCTCCGTGGCTCGAGCCAGGAGAGACAGTGTGGCGCCCCGTGCATGGGCCAGGCCTGGCTCCTTGTGGAGGGGACGGGGGCTTGAGGACACACTCTCGCTGAGAGGACGCTGAGCAGAGCTCAGAGTGCTGTCGGGTGCCGGGGGCGGCGACAGAGCCGGGCTGGGACTAGGCAGCCGGCCCCTGGCCCCAGGCTGACCCCACACGGTCTGGACTTCCTGTCCCTCCCCAAGCCGGAGGGACTGGGCTCTGGCACCTGTGGCCTCTTGATGCGGGTGTAGGACAGCAGCGCGTCCACGTAGGGCTGCTGCAGCGCCTCGACTCGGCTCGGCTCCTGCACGTTGGGCCGGTCGGCCGAGAAGATGTTGATGGCGATGAGGAGGGCGTACTCAGCATCGTCCAGGCCCAGGCGCCTCATGGCCCGCGAGAACTCGAAGATGGGGTTGATGAATTCCACCTGCAGGCCTGCGGAGGTGGGAGGCCCGGCCCGATGAACCGCCCCGACCCTGAAACCGGCCCCCATGCCTGGCCGCTGGCGCTGCCCACCTTCAGCAGGGGGAGGGAAACAGCAGCAGGTAGAGAGTGCTGGTCACCCTGTAACCCCACTGCCGGTCAGGGTGCCTGGCACGTGGTAGGTGTGCCATACCTCTCGCCCGAATGAAGGAACGAGTAATGGGCGTGAACACTTAACTCAGAATTTTCTGCCACCCCACCACCCCCTTCACTTCCTTCCTGCCTTCCCGGTTCCTCTCCTTGGGAAAACGAAAGAAGTTTAATCCTCGGTCACATTATGTCACCCCCTGCGGTGGCTTCGCCTGCTCTTGGAGTGAAGGCCAAACTCATTCCCAGGCGTGACTCATTAATTCATCAAACTGGATTGAGCACCTACTACATGCCAGGCCCCAGGGTAGAGATGTTTACAAGACAAAGCCCCCTGCTCCCGTGGAACTTACATTTGGGGCTTGAGGGGACAGATAGTAGACGAATATGTAAGCAAACTATCCACCCTGTGAGATGATTCTGAGTTCTATGGATCAAGGTAACACAGGGAAGGGTAATCGGGGCCCACGAAAATCGTGTCAACATCTTAGATAAGATGGTCACCGTAGGGTGACATTGCACGAAGGCCTCCCTCACTGCAGAGTGTCTGACCCCAAGGAGGGGAGGGAGCAAGTGACCAGGATGTGTGAGTGTTCCAGGTAGGGCACCACCCGTCTGTTTTGCCTGGAACTAGACTTCCTGGGCCCTGAGACTTTTAGTATTAAAGCTGGGAAGGTCCCAGGCAAACTGGGACGAGTTGGTCACCCTAGTTCTGGACAGAGGGACCAGCAAGTACAAAAGCCCTGAGGCGGGAGCACATTTGGTGGGTTCCAGTAAGAGGGAGGCCAGTGTGGCTGGAGGAGAGTGAGTGAGAGGAGAGGGTGGGAGATGAGGGCTGAGAGGGATGGGGCCACACCCTGCAGGGCCTGTGGGCCAGGTGAGGACTTTGGCTTTTCTCCCAGTGAGATGGGAGCCATGGACAATTCTGAGCACAGGAGGGACATGAGCTAACTTGGTTGTTAACTGGATTCTTCTGATGACTGTGTGAACAAACACACTGGGTTGGGGTGGAGGTAGAAGCCCAGTGAGGGGCCCCTGCAATGTTCCAGGGAGAACCCACTGAGGTCCAGACGGCGGTAATGGCAGAGGATGCGGGGGATGTGATGTGGACCAACCCCCTCTCCAGCCCCATCGCCGTGCTCCAAGCTTCCTTGTGGTTCCTTAAAACCGCCCGGCTCTTCCCCACCTCAGGACCTTTGCACATGCTGAGCTCCCCGCCAGAAACACTCCCCCACAACCCAGTGCTCCCCTGCCAAGCTTATACTCAAAGGGTTACTGGGACTGTCCTGGGTGTTGGAAGGGCCAGGTGTTAAAAGGAAGATGAGGTTAGGAGCAGATGTCCAGGAGTATAGAGAGGTGCCCCAGGAAGAGATAATGGGAGAGAACAAGACTCACTGAGAAAGCCCAGAGGCCGAGGGAGCGAGGCCTTTGCAAGTGCATTCCCTGGTGGCTAATGCTACTCCTCACCTCCCTTTTCCTAGGTGATCTTTCTCACTCCTCTAGCCTCAGTTCAACTACGCTTCCTCCAGAAGGCCATCGCCTAGGTTACATCCCCAAGGAAGTGCTCTTGGAGGGCAGGGACCAGGGCTGCCCTGTACGGTTGGGGAGGTTGCGCATTTCCTGATGGACTGAGATCCAGCCTCCCTCATGTGAGACGAGGCTTGAGGAGGAGAGAGTGTCTTTTCTTAATTCTTACCAAGATGCCCTATGTGACAGCAGAGACCCCTCTGTTTCATCCTGCGCTATGTCCCACTGTGCAGAGTTGGTGCTCAATAAACGTGCTCTTGTCTCACTGCAAGGTGGGCTCAACCCTCACCCCACTTGGGAGATAAAGAAACAGAGGCTCAGACAGGGATAAGAGGGCCCCACGTCTCCCAGCCAGCAGGGACCTAGCAGAGGCGCCACTTGTGCCCCCACCTCCCAGCCTGCACTTGGCCTTACCTGCGCGGTGGAAGTCATCCTTGCTGTAGGTGAAGTCCTTCAGGAACGTGATGCACTCGGTCTCGTGGTTGTAGCGTCTGGCTGTCTCCAGCAGCATGATCTGAAAGCGGTGGGGAGAGGGATGGGCAGGGGTTTGAGGAGCCCTGTGACCCTTTAGCCACCGTCCTTCCTCTCCTGGCCTGAATGGGGGGTCTGATCTTGCCGGGATCATCCCTCACCTCCCCCCACCCCCGCCCCGCCGTTCTCACGGCCACAAAGACTGCGGTCAGCGTGTTGGACACTCCGAGCTCTCTCCCTCCTCCAGGTTCGGCACCCCCAGCCTCCTCCACTCAGGACACTCGCCCCAGGTGGTTAGGAGGCATGGGGCAGAGCTCTTTGTTTTGTTTACTACCACGCACCCAGCACTTGGAATAGGGCGCAGCATACACTAGGCACTCAATGCTTATTCATTACCATTGCTTGGTTCAAATGTCAACTCCCTAAATAAGCCTTTTCAGCACATTCCCTAAAGTGTATCCCTCCAGCCCAATCCTCAATTATTCTCAGCCTTAGGCTTGTTTCCTTTCTCTCCCTGCCTCGTGGGAGGCTCTGATGCCTTGTTTAATATTTTGATCTTCTCCTGTAGAATACCATCCCCACCAAGGCAAGGACCGGAGTCTGGCTTGTCACTATGCTCCCAGCATCTGTCCTGGGGCTTATCTCTGGGGTTCCTTGAGGGCAGGATGGAAGGGCCTCCCTGAGGCTGGGCGGGCCGGCCATTACCTCAATGGTAGACGCCTTCAGGAGGGCGATCTGGTCCTCGCGACCCAGCTGCAGGAAGCCAGGCACCTGCTTGGCGAAGTCCACAATCTCCTGGACTGAGATGATGGCCAGCTCCGTGAAGTGGGCGAAACGCTGCTGGCGAGCATCACGGGACTGCGGGTCTGCGCCCAAGGGCCAGGGCTGGGGACGTGGGGGGCCAGGTTACTCTCAGGACTTCTCCCATAAGCCCAAGGCTATGGGGGCCCCTTGAGGCAAAGCCTACACCCTCGGAGGCCCCCGTCTCAAAGCCCCTGCCCTCTGGAGCCTCATTCTCTCCCCGTGCCCTAGACTGCGGCCCTGTCAGCTTGAGCCTCCTGGGCCCGTCGCCCCTAAAGGCTGCGGAAGGGGCCGTACCGTGACTTTAGGCTGGTCAGAGAAGGAGCGTTTATTGCACTGCAGCTGGGCAGCCACCAACTGCTGGATCATTAGTTCCTGAGCGGCTGTTAACTGGACACCCTCGCCTTCCCCGGAGCCCTGGCCACCCCCGTCAGACCCTCCGGGGGAGGCCCCAGGCCCAGAGGCTGAGCTGCTGCCGACTCCCAGCCCTGTGGGTGACGACTGCTGCTGCTGCTTCCGAATCTTCTTCTTCCGGATCTGTTCTTTGGAGAGGACGCCTGTTGGGGAGACACAGGCCTCAGTAGAGGCCCCAGGCCTGGGCAGGGGCCAGGCTGGCACTGCTCCCTCCCCGGCACTCACACTGCTCCCGCATCCCAGCCTCCTTGCATTTTCGCAGCCGGCATTGCTGGCACTTGCGCCGCATGAAGGCATCCATCTGGCAGGTTCCACCGCCCCGGCAGGCGTAGCGCCCGGCCCCACCTCGGATCACACTTCGCCTGAAGAAGCCCTTGCAGCCTTCGCAGCTGAGCACGTTGTAGTGGAAGCCAGAGGCCGTGTCCCCGCACACCTGGCACAGCTCATCGCCCAGCATCTTTGGAGCCGGGCCCTTCTTTCGCTTGCGCTCGGGCTCCTCTGCTGTGTCTAGGATGACTGGTGTTGGTGGACAGAAGCCATGAGAGACAGAGCCACAGAGATAAACGGCAGCCAGAGGGACAGGTCCATGAGAGATCGGAGGCAAAGAGTCAGAGTGTGGAGAGTGATCCAGGGAGATGGCAATTCACAGGGAAAGATGTGTATGTCAGTGAATCCCAAAGAATGGGTCAAAATAAGAGATGTCAAGGACTAACAGAAGAAAAAAATCAACAAGAAACTGGGGCTGCCCATCCCCATTTCTGATCTTTCTCCCTTTCTAGATCCCTCCCTAAGCCTCCATACCAACTCCCAGCCCATGTCCCTGGACCCCGTCTCACCCACGACGGAAGCTGAGTTGGCCCCATCAGTGCCTGGGACATCAGGATCAGCCCCTGGGCACGGCTCAGAGCCATCCTCCTTTCCATCAGGTGAAGAAGAGGGGGTGCTAGGGCCATTTCCTGGGAGAGGGAGGCACAGTGAGTTTCTCCTGACAATAATCTGCAGGCGGGGGGATGGCTGGGTTGGGAAAGGGGTCACTCACCAGGCAAGGGGGTGTCCAGGGAACTCGTGGCGGGGGTGGACATGGTGGGGTCACGGAGCAGCCTGCAGAATACAGGGGGACTGAGAGCCTTGCGGGGCCAGGGAGGGTCAGGTTAGGCCAGCCACAGGTTTTCATGGGGCAACCTCTCTTTCCTCCATCTCTCAGACTTTTCCCCTACTGCATACACACCCTAACCCCAGTCTCTGCCAGTCTACATACCCTCCCATCCAGTTCCAATAGGGCCTGCCCCCTTCTGCTCCAGGACAGCCTTCAGGTGGGTCTCAAGCCCCTCCCTCCTCTAGACTCTGCCCCTCCTTTAGGCTCCCTCCACTCCAGATCCCGCCCACCGGCTTCTTCCAGATACTGTCCCTTCTGCTTCAAGTGCTCCGCCCTCACTTCCTCGCCCAACCTCTGCCGAGGAAGCACCCCTACCTCTCATTCTGACCCCATCTCCTCCTCTTATGCTCCGCCCACATATCGTTTCTTTCTAGGTCCTTCCCCATCCCTTCCAGGTCCCGCCCCACCTCCTCCCATCATACTCCGCCCCCACACCTCTCTCCAGGTCCCGCCCCTCTCCGAACACCAGTGAGGGGCGGGGCTCATGGCTGCGCGCGAGGGTCTCGTGGGCGGCCTCTCGTGGGGGTCCCCTACTCCCGTTGCCCTGGAAACAGCCGGGGGCGGCGCGAGCTATGGAGGGGAGACGGTGGAAGGAGAGAAAGGGGCTGAGCCAAGCAGCGCGGGGAACATCGGGAAGCCCCAGGCCCAGGGGTCCTCCCGCGTCTCCCCACACTCGAGTGCACCTGCTTGCGTACCCTTGGTCCGCTTCTCTTCCTCCTCCTCTGTAGCCACTGGCACGCCGCCGCGACTCGGGTCCCCTCAAAACTAACTTCGCCACTTCTCTCCGGCAACCCACCGTGCGTCCACTTCCGGGAGTGGGCGGGGAGTCAGGGTGACGGAATTCCGGTCGCTCTAGGGCTAGCCTAACCAGCTGCCCCGCACGGAAGTCGTATACCCACCGGAAGCTTACCTTTCCGTATAGCTCCACTGAGGGCTGGCGGAAGAGTTCCGCACCCATTCAATCAAGCGTTGGGCAAGAGGGCGGCATGGCAAGTCCCAAGCCTTCCCGCCCAGGCCTGCGTGGCTTTAAACTCTGCCCTGTGCTTCTCTGGGCTTGCGGGTCAAAGATTTACTCTGCATCATCTCCACGACTACAGATCCTTTTCGCACACGGCTGATTAAAAGCATGTTTGTCCTTTTTTGGTTGTTATAAGTTTTCTGATTTTGGAGCTGCGCTGCTTATTTGTTTTAAATAAGTTAAATTACAAACCTAGACCTAGAAAAAACCTGGAAAAAATATATTTTAAAAATAATTTGGTGATAGGAAGAATTCTTTTAAAAAGTAACCTTCCTCTACGAAAAAGATAAAAAATAATAGCTTTTAAAGAAAACTCGGGAATCCCTGGAGGTCCAGTGGTTAGGACGGGGCGCTTTCACTGCCGTGGCCCGCGTTCAATCCCTGGTAGGGGAACTAAGATCCCGCAAGCCCCACAGAAGGGCAAAAACAAACAAAAAACTCAGAATACTTCAACAGGTAGAAGATGGAAATTGTTCCAAAGTCTTTCCACCGTGATAATCAGATCTATATTGAGCGTATATGTATTTTTTTTTAATGGGGATATATGCTCCATACTCTTTTGTAGGTTGTTTTGTCCATTCCAGCGTGGCCTTCAAGCTGTGTAAATTTCCATCCAAGGATATTTACCAATAAAATGAGTGGCTAACATGGGCATGGGGGATGACTGAATGGGTATCTCTTCCACTTCCTCAATGTGTAATGTTGAGCCAAGCTATTTACTATCCCTGCACCTCAGTTTCCTCATCTGTAAATTGGGGCCGACAAGAATTTGTTTTTGCATTGTCATTATGATTAAATGAGGTAAAAGCCGTGAACCTGGCCAGGCTCAAATAAGGAGCCCAGTATGTGTGAGCTATGTTTATTCCAGTGAAAATTATTTTTAACTTTTCACTGTTAGAAAAGTGCAAACGGCTGAAATAGACTGAAGATGGACAACAGTTTTGGGGCAAGTCACGTCACTCTCAGTCTCAGTTTGTAACCAAGCAGGACTCTAACGGGCCTTCCCATGACAGACCCCTCCACTATATCCTCTGCTGTAGATTCTCTCTGAAGTGAAACAGGAGGGAAGGGGGCAGGGCATAACCTTTAAAAGAATGACATAGCCCGAGGACACGACATAAACCTGATTAGAACCAAATAGGTCCAAGATGGAGGACAAGTCGACTTCCACTAGACCTTGAGCCTCAGTATACGCTCATTGTAACACATCAGCAAGCTAAATGACACACCCACAGGCACCATGACAGTTCCAAGTCCAACCATAAAGGTCAAAAAGTGGGCAATGGCTTAATCACTGGAACTCCCCACCCCTTCCCAAAAATAGCTGGACTTCTTCTCCCACTTACTAGCCTATGAAATTACCCACCCCTATAAAAGCTGACAACCCCATATCCTCGGGCCGCTCTCACCTTCTGAGATGGCCCACACTCTGTCTGTGGAGCGTGCTTCTCTCTAAATAAATCCACTTCTTACTATCACTTTGTCTCTCACTGAATTCTTTCTGCGATGAGACATCAAGAACCTGAGCTTCATTAAGTTCTGAGACCAGGTGTGTGATCTCCGTTAAAAGACCTTGGGTTCAAGTCCCAATCTAGGTTTTGGCTGGGTTTGAGTCCTGGCCTGTGGGTTCAAGTGCCAATCTGAGTAACACAGTTTCAGAAGTATAATAGTATCTCATGATACTATACCCAGATAATAGTATCTCATGCATATTTCCTGAGTTTTTCAGATGCTAAGAACCACCACCAAATGTAAGAAATTAACTACTTGATGATCATAGCCCCCAGATCTACTGGCACCTAAGGATTGATAGTGTTAACTGCCCTGTTACCTCAACATCAATCAAGCAGAGAACTATGCACGAGCTGATCACATACCCTGGGTCTCCCCTCCCTCAACTTGCCTTTAAAAATGAGGGGGGAGGGATAGATTGGGAGTTTGGGATTGACATGTACACACTACTATTTAAAATAGATAACCAACAAGGACCTACTGTATAGCACAGGGAACTCTGCTCAATATTCTGTAATCACCTAAATGGGAAAAGAATTTGAAAAAGAATAGATATATGTATATGTATAACTGAATCACTTTGCTGTACACCTGAAAATAACACAACGTGTTAATCACTATACTCCAATATAAGATTTAAAAAATTTTTAAATACTCTGCTGAAAGCCCTTTGGGGAGTTCAGGTTGGAACATGAGCCACCTGTTCTTGCATTACCCTGCATAAACATTTCTCTGCTCCAAAACTCCCATGTTTTGGTTTGTTTGGCCTCACTGTGGTCTGTGGGTTCGGGGGTAACAGCTAATCTGTAACAAAATGATATTTACATCAACAAAGGTTGGTGACAGAAAAAATATGGCAGCCAAATCTTACTTCAAAATATAGAATTACCGTGAATTTGAAAGCTACAGTGCAGTCTGACACAGGAACGCTATATCATCAACTCAGATGCCTCTGGCAGTGTTGTAGTGGGTGATGCGATTTTTCCAAAATTATGACCAAGTCTTTTTTTGTTTGTTTAGTTGTTTTTTATTTTTATTTTTATTTTTCATTTTGGAAGCACAGCTTGTGGGATCTCAGTTTCCCAACCAGGGATTGAACCCTGGGTCACAGCAGTGAAAGCGCTGAATCCTAACCACTAGACCACCAGGGAAATCCCCTGACCAACTCTTAATAAACTTATCAATAAGACAAGGTAGGAATACTTTTGGCTTGTTCTAAAACAGGCAAAGAAGGCCAGAATGGCTGGAGCTGTGTGGGGTGGGATGAAGATACAAGATAAGATCATAGAGGGAACACAGATCCAGTCATGAGGACCTGTGGGCTAAATGTGTTCAACACTGGCTGAGAATTCACAAAAAACGGTCCCTTGCCCAGGGTGACACAAATGGACTACATTTCCCACCTGCCCTTGCAGCTAGGTGTGATCACGTGACTCCGTTCTGGCCAGTGGAACTCCAGCAAAAGTAGTAAGTGCAGTGACCGAAAGCCAGGCCTGGAGGCTGACTCCAAGGTGTCTGGAGCTTCAACCCACGCCCGCCCCCCCACCCCCCACCCCCGAGTACAGCCTGCACCGCAGTTTTTCCCCTCTGTAAAATGTGGAGAATAATCCTTCTTTTACAAGGTTGCTGGATGATTAAATAAAATGGTAGGTTGAAAAGTCTAGTAGGGACTTCCCTGGCGGTCCAGTGGTTAAGACTCCAGCGCATCCACTGCAGGGGGCGTAGGTCCCATCCCTGGTCGGAGAACTAAGATTCCGCATGCCACGCGGCGCAGCCAAAAAAGTTAAAATTAAAATTAAAAAAAAAAAGTTTTAACCAATATTCTTATTTTTTGTAATGAGCCTAACTTGCTGGTTAGATTAAAATGCTATTTTCTTTTCTCTTTTAACTTCAAAAAAATATTTATTTATTTACTTATTTTGGCTGCGCAGGGTCTTTGAGGCAGCACGCAGGGATAGTTGCAGCATGTGGGACCTATTTCCCGACCAGGGATGGAACCCGGGCTCCCTGAATTGGGAGTGAGGAGTCTTACCCATTGGACCACCAGGGAAGTCCCCTAAATGCTATTTTCTAATGCTGCATAAGTGCAGTACGTACGCAATTGAGCCCAAATAAAATTACCGTTTACGTTTTCATCAAAGGGTGAACAAGCTCATGAAGACAGTTGAAATGTAATTTATGATTATGTAAATTAAGCTACCTTCAGGACACTAATATATAGATAAAGGAGACTTTCATTATTGTGAAGCAATATGTCATTAACCTTGAAAATTATATACAATTGTCACAAACATTCCTTAAAAAGTAAAAAAAAAAAAAAAAAAGGATAATCTCCAAAAAGAAAAAAAGAAAGAAAGAAAAGAAGAATCTAGTAACTCTTTATCCAGTCGAATCTTGAGGCTTGATTGTTCTGAGTCTGGAGAAAGGTGTCAGGCCTGAGACTTACCTCGAGGGCTCCTACTCTGGTGTTGGAGGTCGACCCTGTTACAAACCACTATTTGATAGAATAGGGGTGATCTAGGTCTCGTTTGCTGACTGTGTTCCGAAGACATCTCCCAGCTACCTTAGGTAGGGGGCAGTCAGAGAGGAATAACTTACCTGACTTCTTTGTGTCGCATTTCAGGCAATGGGAAACACAGGGACAAAAGCAGGCAGGCTTGAAAGAGACCCATGTGTTCCAGGATTTCAGCTCAAGAAACCAGGGAGGGAAGTAAAGTTTAAAAACTAAATTTTTTTCAGAAAAAAATGCTGCCTTGGGGAAGGTGCTTAATAAATACTTGTTGGATCTCAGTAAATTAAGTTGAATTAAGAGAATGGTTCACAACTACAAGAAAGCTGATCAAATATTATTGTCAATGTAAAAACGATGCGTGTAGAGTCAACCATTTTTGTAGCGTGTATACTAATTTTTAAAAACATTTTCGGGAAATTTATGTGGAAAAACAAATGAAACTGTATTATCAGAATTCATGTAAAATAGACTGATCAGAAAATATTTTTCAAAAAGAAAATATTTTCCCCTGTACTGAATAGAGAATAATCAGAAGGCTTTACGTTTCTAGCTGTTAGGAGTATAATTCCTAGAGTTTGACTAAATCATAAACTAGAACTCTTTAAAGAAAAGAAAAAGAAAAGACACTGATTGGGGGAGGTGGGGGTGGGGAAAGAGCGGATCTTGGCTGAGAAAATAGGCCCATACCACCACCGTGTGAGCATTTACGGATTTGCAGGCAAGACCTTTCAGAAACCACTTAATCTTAGAGAGTAAGAATTGGGGCCGGGAACTTCCCTGGTGGTCCAGTGGGTAAGACTCCTTGCTTCCACTGCAGGGGGCACGGGTTCGATCCCTGGTCGGGGAACTAAGATCCAGCATGCCGCGCAGCTCGGCCAAAAAAAAAAAAAAAAAAAATGGGGCCGGAAGATGCAAAATCCGGGTTGGGGGGGGACTCTGAGGGGGGACTCTGAGGTGTCAAGACTGAGTATTCTGGGCTTCCCTGGTGGCGCAGTGGTTGAGAATCCGCCTGCCAATGCAGGGGTCCACGGGTTCGAGTCCTGGTCCGGGAAGATCCCACATGCCGCGGAGCAACTAAGCCCGTGTGCCACAACTACTGAGCCAGCACTCTAGAGCCCGTGAGCCACAACTACTGAAGCCCGCGCGCCTAGAGCCCGTGCTCCGCAACAAGAGAAGCCACCGCAGTGAGAAGCCACCGCAGTGAGAAGCCCGCGCACCACAACGAAGAGTAGCCCCCACTCGCCGCAACTAGAGAAAGCCCGCATGCAGCAACGAAGACCCAACACAGCCAAAAATAAATAAATTTTAAAAGAAAAGAAAAGGAAAAAAGACTGAGTATTCCAACAGCTGACACAGAGGAGGGGGAGATGTGGGGAGAGTTACTGTAGAGAAACTGGCCCACCATCTGCTGTGTCAGGGAAATCCCTCAGTGCAACCAGTGCTCAAAGTGGGTTGTTAAAAATATTTATTGACCCTTTGCAAGATGCCAGGCGCTGTCCTAGGTGCTGAGGACAGAGTGGCAAGTGAAACAGACCAAGATCCCTGCCTTTGTGGGGATCAGATTCTAATGGGGACACAAATGTTAAAGATAATAAGTAAATTAGCAGTATAGAAAGTATCACTGGGACTTTCCTGGTGGCGCAGTGGTTGAGAGTCCGCCTGCCAATGCAGGGGACACGGGTTTGAGCCCTGGTCGGAGAAGACCCCACATGCCGTGGAGCAACTAAGCCCGTGCGCCACAACTACTGAGCCTGCCCTCTAGAGCCCGCGAGCCACAACTACTAAGCCCGCGGGCCACAACTACTGAAGATCGCGCGCCTAGAGCCCGAGCTCCGCAACAAGAGAAGCCACCGCACTGAGAAGCCCGCGCACCGCAACGAAAAGTAGCCCCCGCTCGCAGCAACTAGAGAAAGCCCGCTCGCAGCAATGAAGACCCAATGCAGCCAAAAATAAATAAATAAATAAATTAATTAAAAAGTATCACTGATTCTAAGAAGCACGTGGTTTACTACTGATGACATTAACTATGTCGTGTTAATTTCAGTTAATGAAATGTTAGAAGATGTCAAGTGCTATGGGGAAAAAATAGATCAGGGTAAAGGAGATTGGAAATTCCGGGGGAGGATGGTTGACATATTCAATAGGGTAGACAGGGTAGACTTCACTAAGAAGGTGGCATTTAAGCAAAGATTTGAAGGAGGAGAGGGAGTGAGTAAAGTTTTCTGGAGGGAAAACACTTGGACAGAACAGCCCGTGCAAAGGCCCTGAGGCAGGAGTATATGTCTGGGATGTTTGAGGAACAGCCAAGAGTGAAGGAGGGGAAGTGAGAAGAGATGATGTCAGGGAGGGGACGCGGCCTAATCATATAGGGCCTTTCAATTCTGTAATGCCATTGGTACCTCTGATCCTTCGATCCTACCCTTTTTTTCCTGTTTCCTTCATCTCTCATGTCCTCCCTTCCTTAGGCTGCATAGATTCTATGGTCAACCACCATAATCGTGCCCTTGCACAAATAACATTAACGCCCTTACTCTTTCTCCCTCAGTCATACTTGCCTGGCAAAACCCCAACTCTGGTTAAAATGAACTCACTGCCTCTGTGTGCCTGCTCTCACCCAGCTGAGCTTGTGAGTGGACACACTTCAGATGTGTGACTGCAAACACTCAGAACCAAACTGCAAGGCTGCCACAGTTTTCTTCTCCAGTCCCTAAGAAATCATTTTCTCATCTTCTTTCTCTAAACCTCTAGCAGCCCTTGCCCTTTTCGTTCTCACTTCTTCTTTTGCTGAAAAAAATAGAAGCAATCAGAAAGAAACTTCCCCATGCTTGCCTTAGGGACACTACTAGCTCACCTTCAGAGGTACACTGCTGCCCCACCCATGACCATGTTTGGACAATCTGTAAGAAGCCAACCCCTCCACTTAGGCACTGAATCCCTTCTCCTCTCCCTATTCAAAACTTTCCCTCTTGCAATGTTTCCTTCTCTCTCTTGCATCATTATTTGTGCAACGCTTAAGCCTTTGTTCCTTTAGGATTCCTCTTCACTGAATGCCCGCACTTCTCCGTGGCGCTGCTGAGGATGCTTCCTGAAACTTGGGGGTCCTAGGCCCTCCCTCTTTGTAACTCCACCCTGAAGATCACTTTCCTCCAGCATCTACCTAAGGGACTTTCCTGCTACAACATCCTAAAGGACACCCAAGTTCAAGAGGCGGGGCCCCAACCATTTTGAAAGCGGATCTTCTGGCTTTACTGAAGCCTTCAGGTGATGGCAGCCTCAGCTGACATCTGTCTGCAACACTATGAGCCAGAACTGCACGGTCAAACTACTTTCGATTTTTTAACACAGAAAGCCCCCCAAAGATAATAATAAATGATGATTTCTGTCTTAAACCACTCAGTTTGGGGGTGATTTTTACACAGCATTAACTAACTAGTACACTCTCCCAAGTTTGCTTTTCTCTAGGGCTACCCAGTCCTTGTAAATGGAAATAACATGAACACAGTTGTAATAATGTAAATGAATTGTTTTTCTGGCAGATTCTTGGGCTCCGTCTCAGGCCTTTGGAATCAGAATCTCTGAGGGTGGTACCCAGAAATCTAGGGCACTTTTAAACTGGGTTTTCAGGTGCTCCTCAATATTTGAGAAACTTAATTACGGAAAAAGGGGCAGACAGAGAGACACTGCAAATTATTTTTATGCTTTTTCAATGGTGGTAGGGCTATGGACTTTTTGTGTGTGTGTTTCAGTATTTTC
The DNA here is from genome assembly GCF_009873245.2 of Balaenoptera musculus. NCBI lineage: Eukaryota > Metazoa > Chordata > Mammalia > Artiodactyla > Balaenopteridae > Balaenoptera > Balaenoptera musculus. Next base: position 6,926,089 of record NC_045803.1, read on the forward strand.
CAAATAAAACAATAGGAATCGGGGTCCTGACACTTTGGCAGTCCCACTTAATATGGGGCAGAAGACGTCTAGTCTGACCCTCTCTTCCTTCCCCCAGACCTTTCACAAACGCCCCGCCCATACATTTGTTTGCCCCAGAAAACTCTTGTGGTTAATGAGTCACAGAAAAACTGAAGTGAAAGGTATAAGTAAAAGCGACAATAGCTAAAGAATGGGTAAGGGAGGGGCGCAGGAGACTCTCCACCACCACCGAAGTCCGGAGTGAGGCACGCCAATACTTCCGGCGACCCTACCAAAATATTTGGCACATTCCTCCCAAAATACCACCCATCACTCCCACATCACCCACCAAGAAACTTCGTGTCTTAGTCACCTCTCAAACCTGGAAGTGGGCAGTGAACAGGGCGCAGTCTCCGGGGAAAGAAAACGGAGCCGCAGGACGCCTGGGTCCACACGGGTCCCCAGAGATGTCTCCGCCACCGCTGCTGCTGCTGCTACTACCGTTGCTCACCATGCAGCCCACTGGGGCCACGTTGATCCGGTAATGGGGACCCCCACCACCCCAAAACCTGGGACGGACTCTCTCCCTCTTACCCTTCAAGTCTGGGGCTCCCCAGTTCAGCGACCCCCAAACCTGACACCCCAGGATCCATGATTCCTATCTTTTTGGGTTCCTAGATCTCCAAATTAGGCTCTCACCCCTGAGGGGTCCACCCTGTTATCTCCTAAGACCCAAGCCCTTTGAGTCTAAGGTCCTGCACCCTGAGACCCTTGGTTGGGGACCGTCCCAATCTTCTCAGTACACATTTTTGGGAGAACTCTGCTGATCCCACCCTGAGCTTTGATGATCTGATACTGAGATCTCCAGACCTGTGACACCCGTCTTCCAACAGATCTTGGAGACCCAGATCTGTGACATCTAAATTGAGACTCCCCCAGATTCACATCTTCCAGATTGTTGAGGTCTCAAGAAGTCCAGTTTTGGGGACTCCTATGACCTCCCCCCCACCTCTGGTGCCTCCCCCAATCTCTCCCTTCCTCTCCTCCCTTCTCTCCACTCCCTGGAACTCTTGATGGGGGGAGGGGGGTCTACTTTTCCAAGAAACACTTTTTCCCCACTTTACATTCTTAAGCCTCTCAAAGACTAAGTCATGGGTGGTGGCCGCAAAGATGTGGGGGGCAGGGCCCCAAGGAGAAACTACAGGCAGGTACAAAAAGATTACTGCACATGATGTTTGCTAACCTACTTTTTGAACCGAAGAGGTCATAGCCACTTCCCAAGTCAACGGAAAGAGCAATGATTCTCTGAGTTGACTCAGGACCACCAACATCGGCTTGAGCAGGCCCCAGGAACTTGTTAGAAATGCAGGCCCTCAGGCTCCATCCTAGACCTACTCAATCAGAAACGAGCAGTTCTAGGGACTTCCCAGGTGGTCCAGTGGTTAAGACTCTGAACTCCCAATGCAGGGGGCATAGGTTTGATCCCTGGTCGGGTAACTAAGATCCTGCATGATGCATGGTGTGGCCAAAAAAGAAAAGAAAAAGAAATGAGCAGTTCTAAATTTTAACTAGCCCTCTAGGTCAGGGATTGGCAAAACACTCGGCTCAAGAGCCAAATCCAGCCTGTCACCTGTTTTTGCAAATAAAGTTTAATGGAATTCAGCCATGTTCATTTTTTACACGTTGCCTATGGCTGCTTTTGTGCTATATTGACAGAATGAGTAGTTGCAGCAGAGATGGATGGCCTGCAAAACCTTTACAAAAAAACTTTTCCTATCACCCGTGCTCTAGGTGATTCTGCTTCAAAACAACTTTGCAAAACCACTGGCGTAGAGAGCTACTTTCCCCTTTTTAGTGGTTGAATGGATTCCATTCTAGGCATCTTTTATAGCAGAGCTGAGATGTTCCCAGCGTTGGCCATTGCGTGCACAACAGTTTTCAGAATTAGGTACATGCTCATAAACACATCTTTGTGCACTTGTCTAATGATCTCCTATAGATGAAATTCCCAGAATTAAAACTAATTGGCTTAAAAGCTGCACTCCCAATTTTGACTCATGATGTTACCAAACTATACTCCAGAAAGTTTGTATCAATCTACACCTCCTAACCTCCTAGCCAACAGTGAGTATTGGTAATTCTGTGCCAATCTGCAGGGGGAAAAGAAAAAAAAGAAAGAAAGAAAGAAAATGAAAAGGTCTCTCACTCTTGTTATTCCCATTTCTTTGATAACTATTGGGGTTGAACATTTTTCCATGTGTTTAGAAGTTGTACTTCTTTTGAAAATTACCTGCTTATTTCTTTTGACCATTTTCCTACTTAATGTCAAGAACTGTAAAGTTAATTTGCCACAGTTTCATGGCTGCTGGTGGAAGACACAAGATTCCCAGGTGTGAGGCAAAGGACAATTTAGTACTCCCGGCAATAGTCGTAGCCAGTTTTGCGCCAGATTTCTGAGCCTCGGTTCCCACAGGGTGAAAGGAACGGAGTCAGGTGATATGTGCACAAGTGGTGAGGTGCATTACAACAGGGGAACCCTAGGCTTGAATCTTTTATACTGGATCATATACCTGCCTGCCCTTTGCTCCAGAGAGAGACACTCTCTCTCTTCCAAGGCTGTTCACTAAACAAAATCCTTGAAAAGACACTCTGGACATAGTCAGTCTGTGTCTCTGCAGAAATATAAGACTCATGAATAAGTGCCTCCCAGCACAGGGTTGCTTATCTTATTCTTATTTATTTGTAGACGCTCTTTGCATTTTAGAGATACTAACTCTTGGACATACAACTTGTAATTATTTCCACTAGATTTTTTTCTCTTTTAACTTTGTATGTTGGGGGAAGGGTGTACAGAAGTTTAAAATTTTAGAGACAGCCTTATCAATATTTCTCCCATGATTTCTCATCTTCCCATCTTTTCTGAGAAAAGCCCTCCTTTTGCTAGAATTATTAAACACTTTACTTCCAGTGCTCTTATAATTTTACACTGCACATTAAGTGTGATGTACATTTGATATATCTGGAATATATTTTACTGTAAAAAGTAAAATTGGGATTTGGTGCTTACATTTTTCCCCCAGTGCTGGAAGTATGTAAGGGCTTTTGCAAAGGCTAGTTTTATGTTGGGGTTTTTGGCATTTTTAAAAGTTTGTTTTATTGAAGTATAGTTGATTTACAATGTTGTATTAATTTCCGCTGTACAGCAAAGTGATTCAGATATATATGCTATATACATATTCGTTTCCATTATGGTTTATCACAGGATATTGAATACAGTTCCCTGTGCTATGCAGTAGGGCCTTGTTGTTTATCCATTCTATTGATATATACATAATAGTCTGCATCTGCTAATCCAAAACTCCCCATCCATCCCTCCGCCACCACAGCCCCCCAACCCCGGCATATGTTAGGGTTTTTGGAAAACTTTGTGTATGTCCGTTCCAGAATGGCTTACTTTACATAATTTGGAAGGTCTTTTATTGAAACGTTTTGGGGAAAGTCTGTTTGGAATGGTGCACTCTTGTAGAGTCTTTGGGGAAATCTGTCAACGTGGTTTGGTAGGTGTTTGGTAGGGTTTCTGGTAATGACTATTACTATAGGGCCATGGAGATGCTTACATTGTCGTTATATCCTATTTGGGGACGTCTGTTATAGAGGATGTCCAGAAAGGGTAGCTCCTTAGCTGTTGGTATCTCCTTCCCTCACAGGACCCCACTTCGCAGAGTCTACACTGGACTCAGGGCCCTGAACCCACTGAGGGGATGGGATAAGCCAGCAGAGCCCCCCAGGTTGGGGGCTCCATCCCCTGGGGACAAGGACTTCTTTGTGCCTCTCTCCAACTACATGAACGTGAGTCACAGCCCCACACAGCCCCCCGCTGTCCCCAACCTTCCTGCCCTTGGTCAAGCTCTTCATCCAGGACCTCTCCTGTTTTGCCATCAGGTCCAGTATTATGGGGAAATTGGGCTGGGAACGCCCCCACAAAACTTCTCTGTCGTCTTTGACACCGGTTCCTCCAATCTCTGGGTCCCGTCCGTGAGATGCCACTTCTTCAGTCTGCCCTGCTGTGAGCTGTCATGGGGGAGAATAAGGCTGAATGGGGGTAAAGGGAGAAGGGGGGCTGGGCCCGGTCTTCCCAAGGGTTTTTGGGGACCTGTTCTCTTCCAACGCATCCTCACAGGTGAGTTGGCCGGAGAGGCAGGAGGCACTGGGGAGACCTCTCTCCCCCAGTGACAGCTCCCTCACCTTCTGACCTAGGGGTCCACCACCGCTTCAACTCCAAAGCCTCCAGCTCCTTCCGGCCCAATGGGACCAAGTTTGCCATTCAATACGGAACTGGCCGCCTAGACGGCATCCTGAGTGAGGACAAGCTGACTGTGCGTGACCTTGGCCCCGGGAAGGCTTGAGCCTGGGAGAAGCCCATCTCTAAGATTATCTGGTTTAGGGAGGGGCTTGAAGAGGCGGGGTCTCCTGGGTAAACGGATGGGGTTTTTGAATTGCGAGGCAGGGCTTCCTGGGGAAGAGGGCGGGGCTTCCCAGGCAGGGGCGGGCCTTCTCAAGTTGCGAGGCAAGGCTTCCTAGGCAGTTGGAGTTGTTTACAGATGTCCCCAGACCTGGGATTCATGCCTTGGTTTGGGAGACTTCAGAGACATGTAGGTAATGTCCTCCCGGAAGTAACTTACTCCATTTGAATCTACCCCAGATTGGGGGAATCACAGGTGCATCGGTGATTTTTGGGGAGGCTCTGTGGGAGCCCAGCCTGGTCTTCACATTTGCCCACTTCGATGGGGTATTGGGCCTCGGTTTTCCCGTTCTGGCTGTGGGAGGAGTTCGGCCCCCGCTGGATAGACTGGTGGACCAGGGGCTTCTGGATAAGCCTGTCTTCTCCTTCTACCTCAACAGGTAATGGCGGAGGGTCTACCTTCCTCTGAGTCCTAGCCCCAAGAAGGAAGTTCTGCCCTCCTTCAGGAAGTCCCTTGCCCAATAAAGGAAGTCCCACTCTCCATTCAGGAAGTCACCGCCCCAATATAAGAAACACATGAGCCCTATTCATAAGTTCCACTCACTAAGCAACACCTTAAGACCTACTAAAGAAACACCATCATTTAAAACGTTCCATGTTTCAATCTCAAACCAGGAAATTCCATGCCCTACCCAATCAAATACTGAATTTAAGAACCCCATCTTCACCATAAAGAAATCCCAATTCCATTTGAGAACACACGTCAGAAGTCAGGAATTGCCCATTTTAATCTAAGAAGTTACACCTACCTTCTAGGAAGCTTTAAACTTATGCTCAGAAAGCCCAAGCTGTCATCCAGGTAGTATCCAGGCAGGAAGTTCTATGTCCCTTCAGTTACCCAGACGTCCAACCCAGGAAGTCCCACCCGCCTCATTTTCCTTTTTTTTTTTGCTGCAACTTGTGCCCCCTGCAGTGGAAGGGCGGAGTCCTAACCACTGGACAGCCAGGGAATCCCCCCACCCACCTCTTAGTAGATCTTGACCATCCACACTTCCAGGAAATGCCCGCCCCCACCCCCTCTTCCTATCACTCTCAGCCAACTGAGGAAGTCTAATTCCCCGGAAGTTCTAGACATGCAATTCAGAAAGTCTCATCATCTGCTCGGGGAGACTGACTCCTCACAATCACACCTTCCAGAGCCAATTCAGAAACCTCAATGCTCCACTCCCCACAAAAGTTCTACCTTCTACAGTCAAATCAAGAAGTCCTATGCCCACTTCAGGAAGCTCCCAAGACCCTAAAATCCTAACCTGCACCAAGAAAAGCCCCATTTCTCTTCGCTTCTTGCCTTGCTTCCAGTCCCAACATCAAGGCCCTGCCTGCATCCCACTATCCCACCTAGAACCCAGACACCACCCCATTGGCAGAAGTCCCTCCCTTGGCCACTCCTGGGGCTGGCAGGAGAAATGCCCATGGCACATACAGCTGTCTGCCTCTGCAGGGACCCTGAGGCAGCTGATGGCGGAGAGCTGGTCCTGGGTGGCTCGGACCCAGCACACTACATCCCACCCCTCACCTTTGTGTCAGTCACGATCCCTGCCTACTGGCAGATCCACATGGAGCGGTGAGGAACCTGGCCTCCTAGGTCTGGGAGGAGTGGGCTAGAGCCTAAAATCCAGTGTCCTGGGGTGAAGGGAGCCGAGGACCCAGACTCCTAGGTCTGATGGAGGAGGGATTGTGGGCCGGGACTCCTGGCTCTGCAGGAGGAGGGGGCTGGGGGCCTGGCCTCCTAGGATGCTGGCTTTAATGACTGCCTCCTTCTGCCTCACAGTGTGGAGGTTGGCACAGGGCTGACTCTTTGTGCCCGGGGCTGTGCTGCCATTCTGGACACAGGCACGTCTCTCATCACGGGACCCACTGAGGAGATCCGGGCCCTGCAGGCAGCCACTGGGGGAGTCCCCCTGCTAATGGGGGAGGTAAGGACCTGGTGTCTGGTGGGTGTGGGCTGGGGAGGCTAGTAGGGATTTAATCGTGGACATTGGGCAGGATGCTCCAGCCTGTGGGTGGGAATCGCATGGCTAAGAGGTATGCACGGGCTGAAAGCACTGGACCTTGTGAGTGACAGGCCGGGGGTTAGTGAGAGGAAGCAAGGGCACCTCCCAAGTGTCTACTCTAAGTGACTCCGGGAACAGGACCGGATGAGAGTGAGTAAACTTATAATTAGTATAAGACTAATTACATACACCTATAGGCCCAGTATGGCCCGTGGGCCACCAGTTTTTGATTTTCAATTAGAGGAAAAGAGGTTTTGATCAAATGGGAGCCTAGGGGAAGTGGCAACAACTATATAGGAGTGAGGGAAAAGCCAATAAGGCTACAGAAGACAGCAGAGCCTGACCACACAAGGCCCTGAATACCTAGCTGCCCAAAATGGACATTTCCCTGTTGCACTGGGGAGCCACGGAAAGAATTTGAGCAGAGAAGGAATCCCTCGTCTCTACTTGCTCCTCTTTGCCCTCAGTACCTCATCCAGTGCTCGAAAATCCCAACGCTCCCCCCAGTCTCCTTCCTCCTTGGCGGGGTCTGGTTTAACCTCACGGCTCAGGACTACGTCATCCAGGTAGGTGGCAGTCACAATGACGTGAGAGTGACGCGTTGAGAGGGTGGGGCTGGGAGTGAGACATCACTAGGGCCAAGCAGGGACCACATAAACATTTCTAGTGCCCACGGTAGTGGGCGGGTAGAAGCTCTGGCTCCTAGGAAGAAGGAACACCGGTGGGCGTGACACGACACCTGTGATCCGTCTTGTCGCCTTGTAGATTGCTCGGGGTGGCGTCCGTCTCTGCTTGTCAGGCTTCCAGGCTCTGGACATGCCTCCGCCCGCAGGGCCCCTCTGGATCCTCGGCGATGTCTTCTTGCGCAGCTACGTGGCCGTCTTCGACCGTGGCGCGCCCTCTGGACCTCGGCGATGTCTTCTTGCGCAGCTACGTGGCCGTCTTCGACCGTGGCGACAGGAAAAGCGGGGCGCGAGTGGGGCTTGCGCGTGCTCGAGCTCGTGGAGCAGGACAGTGAAGGGGTGGGCTTGCGCAGCCGCAGTTCTCCGGTTGAGGCCCTGGTTACGCGCATGCGCACCCCCCGATACTCAGTAAAAATCCACTATTTCTATTAAACTTACCTGGGTCTCTTCCTTTTTTTTTTTAAGCGCGTGATTTTTTTCAGAAAAAAGTTAGTGTCCGGCTCTCTGGAGTTGAGAAAGAAAGGAAGGAGAAAGGTATCACTCCTCTCCAAGGTGCACACTGGTGCGAAGGTCCTATACTACGAAGCCCATGAAGCCCCTCGCCTACACTGCCTCTCCCCAAAGGTACTCGACGCCGCGGAGCATCACGGACGTTGTAGTCTAGGCGGTGTTAACGTCCTGACGGGGGCGGGCGCAGCCACAACACGCGTGGGAGGCGACAGGTCGCGACGGCAGCGACAGGTGGCAGTGGGGGGTGGCTGAAATCGTAAAGGGTTTTCCAACCCTTGTTCTAAGGGGAGGGGATACCATTCCCGCACACTTAATCTGTTCTTCTTCTCTACCCTTGGGATTCCGGGACCCCTGGGTACGCCACAAAGGCGGGGCTTGAAGCCCCCGGGTTGGGGGGAGCTGAGCCGCCCCTCCTCCGGCGATGATGTCACTACCCCCCTCCGCAGCCTCTCGCTGCCCAGAGCTGCGGGGTTGCGTCACCCCTCCCCCCATCGCCAGTCCCGGATTCCCCCATCCCCGCCCCGCCTCGACTTGGGGTGAGTACGGGGGAGGGGGAGAAGGCACAGGGTCCGGGGGCGGTAAGACAGCCCAAATCCCAGTTTTGGAGGCGGGGGACTCGGGAGAGGAGGACTTAAAGGTTACAGCGGAGAGGTAATTGGAGGGTCTCGGGAGACCAAGGATCGTAGGCAGAGAGTCCCCACATTTTCAGCTTTAGTGCCTGGAAGATCGTCTTTCCTGGATTTAGAACTGATAGGAATGGGGGCGGAGGAACAAGGAAGGGGTCTTGGAAGTCAGGAAGGGGAAGACCCTTCCCCAATTCCAGGGCTTTGGGGAATGGGGGAGGGAGAGTTAGGAGGGGGCGCCAAGGATGACTGAGGTGAGAGTCTGGGGCTTTCAGGAATTTTGTGCCTTGAAGGCCTGAGAAGGGATAGACTGGGAAGGAGGAGGGAAGGGGAAAGGGTCTGAAGACGTGAACAGACATTGACCTCCCCTCCCCTGGTGTCCGTCGCCAAAAATCGAGTCCACGTCCCTCTGGTCTGTTTGCTGAGCTGGGTGTCCCATAACCCAAGCCCTCATTATGCCTCCAGAAGCCTCCCCTATGGGTGGAGAATTCAGGCTCACAAATCCCCGCATACCCTGGTGGGGCCTGGAGAGGGCCATGTGGGAGTGACGGCATCCAAATTTCCCAGGGCTTGATGGAGTCCAGATCATCCTTGACCGAGCCTCTTCCCCCAATCCCACGGTCTCTAATCCCGAGTCTCATTCCCTATTCTCCCCTATTCCAGCCTCCTCGCTCCTTCCCCCTCCCCCATCCCTGCCTTCCCCCTCCCCATCCCTGCCTTCCCCCCTTCCCTCTGCCCCAGCCCGCACCTTCTCCCACATCTTCTGACCTCCGCAAAAACGCTGGTTTGGTAACTTGATCCCGTGCCTGGCTGCTATCAAAGTCAGAAGAGAAAAGTAGAGTTGGGTGGGGTGGGGGGAGGGTATAAGGGAGGATGGCTGACTTAGGTCCTTACCCTAGCCCTTACTCCCAGCTCCTAGTGCCTACCCAACCCCGGCCCCAGCATCCACCCCCACGCCCCACCTGCCTAGAAGCCTCACTCAACCCAAGCCCATTCCCTCACCTCAGGATTCACTGCTTCTGCCTGGGGATACACCAGAATCCGGGGCAGAGAAGAGTAGGAAGCCCCGATGTCTTTTCTCTACCCTCCTGGGTCCCATGGGGGCTTGAGGACTGCCTGAGAACAGTGGATCGGGGGAAGTGGGGGAACCCAGGTCTAGGGGTGGGGGGAGTTGAGGTAAACTACCTCCCTGGTCCGCAGGACGGGCCCCACTTCTGCAACTCTCTGCAGTGACGCAGCCTCGAGTCCTGGCCAGGTTGAGGATTAGAGACGGTGATGCGGTGGGAGCCTGAGAGAAAGGGACAGAAATCCAGAGGGAGGGACCGAGACTGAAGGACAGCAGGACAGAGCCCCAAAGAAGTGGGGAGAGAGACCCAGAAAAAGGGGGACAGGGATTCAGAAAGGGGTGAAAGAGGCACGGGGTGGGGGTGGGGGATAGAGGCCCAGGGAAGGGAAAGAAAGAAAAAGGACAGAAAGAGAAAAGGCAGTGACAGAGGGGGAAAAGAGACGGAGGAGGGGAAAAAGACACGGGGAAGGAGGTAGTCAAAGAAGAAGAGCTAGGGGGACAGAGACCCAGATGGATGGGCAGAGACCAGAGAGAGGAGGGAGCCGACCCTGGGGTGTGTGGGGGGGGGTGTGAGTGGAGGACAGAGACACAAAGAGGAGGGGCAGAGACTGGAGAGAACGGAGACCCAGAGAGAGGCAAATCCGAGAAAAAGGTACAGAGGTCAAGATAAAGAGACTGGGGGTGGGGAGATCGAGACACAGTCGGGGGAGAGGAGACTGAGGCTTAGAGAGAACAGGGGCAAGACTCAGAAGGAGGGGGACAGATTCAGAGAACAATGGGACAGAGAACCAGAGGGAGCGCAGAGAGTAAGGAGGGGCCAGAGCCTCAAAGGAGTGAGGGCAGAGACGGGGGGACAAATATTCAGAAAAGGGGAGAAAAAGAGACACTAAGAGGCACAGAAGCGGGAGGGGGGGTGGAGAGGGAGGCGATACCAACCAGCCGCCCTAGCTGCAGAGGGAGGCAGCGGGCCGGGAACAGTGCAGACCTGGGACGCCCGCAGCCCCTGACCCGCCCACTTCCCTCCCACAGGCACAGCCTCCTGCCGCCGCAGCCCCAGCCGCAGCCGCTAGCCCCGCCCCAGCCCCCGCGCCTGCGCTCTACCACCGGGGGGGGCCAGTCCAGCCCAGGGGGCGGGGCCTGACCGGCTCCGGGGCGGTCCGCCTAGTTCTGGCCACGTCCACCATTGGCCCCGCCCCAACTTTCTGTCCTCCCACCAGGACTCTCTGAAACCTAATCCCGCCCAATTTCCTATTGGCCCCGCCTTTTGGTTTCTCCCCTCCGCCTCTTAAGGCTCTCTCCTTACCAGTTCTCATCCATTCCTTGGTTCTGCTGGCTGCAGTCCGCCGTTATCTAGACCTCGTCCACTTTCCCTCACCTCGTTCCCCCTTCTAAGGCCCTGCTGACCCTTAGAACTGTCTCCCAGGTTCTCTGGCCCCCAAGACTTCCCGTTCTAGGTCCCACCGCTCCGTCCATCCCGGTAGCTTTGTACTCTGCAGGTCTCACCTTTTCCTTAGCCATTCTCTACACTCTTAGCCCTGCCCCGCCCCCACCTAGCCTGGTTGCTTTCAAATCCCTTAAAGCCCCGCTCCTCCCTTAGTCTTGCCTTTCCACAGCCCATTCAAGACGGTTTTTACCATTCGTGGATCCCACCCACCTCCCGCAGTCTCTCCGCATCCTTCCTGACATTCTCCCGGCCCAGCGCCGGCTAATCGGGCCGAGTTTGCAGCTCCGACCCTGCCCCTTCTTTACCTCGCCTTCTCCCTTAGTCCTAGCCAGAAGCTCTCAGGTTTCCAGGCCTCGCCCCTTTCCGCCCCTTCTCACTGGGTCTCAGTCCCTGTTCCCCTTGCCGTGTCCCCTTTCAGTCCAGTCTAGTGCCACTCTCCATTTCCAGTTCCCGCCCCTCATTCAGTCCCGCCCCCTCACTCTCCCAGCCCAATTAGGACTGTTTCTAATTTCTGTGGCGCTGCCTCTTAAGATCCTCTCTGCCCCGTCCAATCAATGTTAGGAGCTCAACCCGGCAGTCTCCATCTGCCCCACTTCACCGGGTATTGCTTGCCGGCTCTTTAGGTCCGTCTCTATGCAATCCAGACGGCCGCCCCGATTGTGGCCCTGCCCCTGACTCCGCCAGTCACGGACAGTCAGACCCCTTTAAATAGCTCGGACTTGTCCCCTTCCTCTGCCCGACCCGCTCCTGTTTTTAGTTCAATCAGATCTCTGTCTTATATTTAGCCCCGCCTCCTCTGTTCTCCCAGTGCTGCCAAACCAGGCAACTTTAGCCTCCCATCCCGCCTTAACACCTCGCTCGGCCCCGCCCCTTATCTCAGAAAGACCCAATCGGTGTGTTCCATCTGCGGCCCCGCCCCGACCAGCTAGGCGGAGTTGGAGTCCGGGCCCTTCTCGCAGCTTTAGCCCCGCCCCCACCTCTTCCCAGGCCAATCAATTCGGTTTCTCCCTCCCTGCGGCCCCGCCCCCTCCCTCCATCACCTCCTCTCACCCAATCACATCTCTCTCCCCTGCGGCCCCGCCCCCTGAGACCCCGCCCCTCCCTCTCCGCCCCCCAGCCAATGCTGAGCTCAGTCTGCGTCTCATCCTTCCGCGGGCGCCAGGGGTCCAGCAAACAGCAGCCGGTGTCGCCGCCGCAGCCGTCCGAGTCCCCGCTGCCGCTGCCCCCGCCGCCACCGCCACCGCCACCGCCGCTGCTGCAGCAGCAGCAGCAGCCTGCGCAGCCCGGCCCCGCCGCGTCCCCGGCGGGCCCCCCGGCACCCCGCGGGCCCGGGGGCCGGCGCGCCGAGCCATGCCCCGGGCTGCCGGCGGCGGCCATGGGGCGGCACGGCGGCGGCGGTGGCGACAGTGGCAAGATCGTGATCAACGTGGGCGGCGTGCGCCATGAGACGTACCGCTCGACGCTGCGCACCCTGCCGGGGACGCGGCTGGCCGGCTTGACGGAGCCCGAGGCGGCGGCGCGCTTCGACTACGACCCGGGCGCCGACGAGTTCTTCTTTGACCGGCATCCGGGTGTCTTCGCCTACGTGCTAAACTACTACCGCACTGGCAAGCTGCACTGCCCGGCCGACGTGTGCGGGCCGCTCTTCGAGGAGGAGCTCGGCTTTTGGGGCATCGACGAGACCGACGTGGAGGCCTGCTGCTGGATGACCTACCGGCAGCACCGGGACGCCGAGGAAGCGCTCGACTCTTTCGAGGCACCCGACCCCTCGGGCGCCGCCAACGCTGCCAACGCCGCGGGCGCCCATGACGCGGGCCTGGACGACGAGGCGGGCGCGGGCGGCGGCGGCCTGGACGGCGCGGGCGGCGAGCTCAAGCGCCTCTGCTTCCAGGACGCTGGCGGCGGCGCCGGGGGCCCGCCAGGGGGCGCGGGCGGCACGTGGTGGCGCCGCTGGCAGCCCCGCGTGTGGGCGCTCTTCGAGGACCCCTACTCGTCGCGGGCCGCCAGGGTGAGCGTGCTCTCGGAGCCCCCATCCCCCTCCCCTCTCCTGGAGCTCCCAGACCCTCAGAAACGCCCCATCCTCGCCCTTAATCCCTAGCCCTTCCCAGCCCTTCCTGGTCTCTCGGCCTCCCAGCCTCTTAGTCTCCCGTACTCTGAACACACCCCCCTCTCCTGGCCATCCCCAGATCCTCAGAAGATCTCTCTGCAACCTTCAGAATACTCCAGACCTCTCTAAACCCCACCCTGCTTATCTAGGCCATCGTAGGCCCTTAGAAACTTCCTTTCCGACCGTGAATCTCTTAAATACACCCCCTGAACAACCCCACATCTGCCTTTCCTGGACCCCTCCTGAGACCCTGAGAAGACATTTCCTCAACCCTGAGTCTTCCTAGCCCCTTTTAACCTCTTCTCACCTCTCTTGGCCACCCCTCAGACCCTCAGAAGACCCTTGTCCAGCCCTCAGTTTCTTGGACCTCCTTAGGTCCTCAGAAGACATCTCTTCCTAACCCTTAAAGTGTCCCAGGCCCTGTGAACACTGTTTCCACCCCCTGCAGACCCTCTGAAGCCTGCTCTCTAGCTTCCAGCCTTCAGCCCTGCAGGCTCTCCCAAAACCTCTGATTCCCCTTCTGACCGTCTCCACATCCCCTCCCTCTCTCCAAGTTTGAGTCTCCTGGTTATCTTTGAACCCCCCCTGCTTATTCTGCCCTTAAAGTCTCAGAATAATTCCCACCCCAATCTCAGAGTCCCCTGGACTCCTCTGAACCTCCAAACCACTTGCTCTGGCTAGGATACTTCCCCCTCACTGCAACAGAGTCTTGGGGCATCTTCTCTCCTGGGACCCTGCTGCCCCCTCTGTGTTCACATCCCTTCCTGCATCCTCCACACCAACTCCCCTCCCGAGGATTTCCCTATACAGCTCCAGACTTCCCCCAAGGCTTTCACACTCCTCCTCAATGTCTCCAGAAGAGTCCTGAGCCCCCATGATATGCCCTTCCTCTCCAGAACTTCCCATATGCCCTCCAGAATAGCTTCTCTCTCATCCACAGATTCTCCCAGCTTCTTCCTTCATCGTTTAAACTGCATAGCCCACTCTCTATCTCTGGGACACCCTCTCCCCACCCTCAGCTTCCCAGCCTCTTTCCTAGTGGGTAAATGACTTTCCTTCCTGCTCCAGAACTTTACCTAATCTCAATCCTTGGGACCCTCCTCAAGTTATCAGCCCCAAAGCTTCCTCCTCAAAATAGCTCCCAGGTCTTTCTGACCTACCTTGGTATCTTTCCACCTGACCCCCCTCCCCAAGCCCTGCTCACTTCCCCTTTCCTAACGCCCCCCCCCACTACCCATTCCAAAGCACAGGACTGGGCCTCTCAGACCCCCCTCCGCCTCCCGCTAAGTGAACCAAAGAGCCCACACTCCAGCCTTCTCCTCTCTCCAGTCTTATCTCTCTCAAAATTCCATATTTCCCCCAAAGCTCTCTTCGTCTCCCCCCTCAAAAAACTTTCCTCAAACATCTGTAACTTCCCAGGCTAAGTAGCTACCCTTCCCCCTGGTTCTCATTTGAACATCTTCCTCCTCTTAACTTCCTCCCTGTGTTGGAGGAGAGGACAGTTCAAGATGGGGGGTGGGGAATTAGAGAGAGGAGGGAAAGAGGAGAGACTCCAGGCCCCTTTCTAGCCTCCTGGGGACCCAAACACCCGGAGGAGGCGGTCCGGCACCCTCCCCCCACCGTGCCGCGTCCTGGGCCGGGAAGGACGCGGAGGACCCGCAGTGCCGCATTTGCACCGGGGGAGGGAGCGAGGGGGAGGGGGGCCGGAGGCACCGCATAAAGTTTGGTCCCCGGGAAGCGCTGAGTTGGCAAGATTTGGGGTTGGGTGGGGGGAGGTGGGGGAGAGGAGGTGCAGAAAGGACGTGGCCCTATATGCTCCCTCAGGCCTCTGAGCGGCACCCTCCCCCATGGCCTGGGGAGCCCTTCCCTCTTGTGACCCCATTGAAGGGTTCTGAGGTGAAACTAGGGGTCTGGGACAGCTACGGGGGACATTCATTTACTTTACAGATGTGTTTTGAGTGTCCACGTAGTGCCAAGCATCTTCTAGCCGCCAAATGAGAGTTTGAGAGTTGAGAGTTGAGGCCAGTGCAAAGTGGAGGGTCCGGCTCTACCTCCCCCTCACTCCTCTCCCCATAATCTCCCCTTTACTTCTTACAGGGACTCCATGCCCTCCTACCCCTTCTGCTTTTGAAGCATCTCTGGACAAGGGGGTCCTGACGCTGTCCAGCTTCTAAGCTCCGCACTGCGACGGGTGCCCACTTTTCTTTCTGTGTCCCGGGAGGGAAGGAGTTAATCAAGCTCCTGGCCTGTGGCCTCCCGCTGTGAAGCGGCACTGCGGCTGCGCACTGCCTGCTCGGCCACGGCCTGGAATGGGTTAAGACAGCGCTCAGGCCTTGCGGCTGCGCACTGCGGTGGGGGAGCTGTCCGTGGTGCTGCCCCCCGCGCGCCCCGCCCCCTGGTCCGTCCGGCCCGCCCCCACTGCGGTGCCGCAACCTGCGCCCTGCGCCCGGCTCGGAGGGGGGCGGGGGAGCGCCAGGCATGCGCTCTGCGGAGGCCTCTGGCCTCTTAAACCACTGCGGAGAAACGAAGAGGGGGGCGGGGCAGAGGGCCAGAGTTGAGCCCCTAGCCCACCCCAAGATCTAGGGTCATCTCTGAGGCGGACTCTGGCCCGCCTCTCGGCTCTGCACTTCAGATTAAAGTCAAGGTCTCCCAAGCCCGGACCTTGCCCCCCATCCCGTGGAGGAAAGAGAGTGCAGAGAGGGACAGTGCTGGCCCGGGAGCCAACTCTGGCTCTCCTCTCTTTGCACCCCAGGCCCTCTCTCCTCTACCCATCTGATTAAAGGCTCCTCTGCCTCAAAGCCCATCCCCTTCCTTCTCTAAGGACTAACCCCACTCCTTCGACCTCCCTTCTACATATCTGATAAAGCCAACTACAATTTCTAGGGGCCTTCTCCAAGATCTTGACCCTGCCTCTTCTCAAGGCCTTCATCAAAAGCCACACCATTGGGCTCAGGACACTGGTCCTTCCCCATCTTGAAATGAACCAGGCATCCCCGCCCCCATATCTCTGAACCTCTGACAAGCCCCTTCACCTCTCCTTGGACCTAGCCCTGCCCTCTCCCCTTCCCCTATGTTCAAGCCCCTGACATTCCCTTCCTTTCCAGAGCCTTAAACCCCACCCCTATCATCTTCCCTTTTTGCAGTCTTGACCCTTCACTTCCTTCTTCCTTCAGGGACCTAACACCCCTCTTCCCCTCTGTGGGTCCAACTCTGCGCTGTTCTCTCTGGGTGAGGGCCTCACCCAGCCTTCTCCCTTTTCTGAGACCCAGTCATTAGCATCAAGGTCCTTAAACACCGGCACCTATCTGAGGCCTCAACCTTGGCTCCCTTTAACTGATGCCCCAACACCCTAATAACAGCTCAAGCCTTACTAAGTTCCAAACACTAGACCAAGCACTGGTTTTGGAGTCAGGCCCTTTGTATACTTATCTAATGTAATCCTTACAACAATCCTGTAAAAAATTTGAGGTTCAGAAAGCTTAATCTCCTTGCCCAATTAGGCAGGGAAAAAGCTGGATTCAAACCCAGGCTTTCTTACTCTTAACCACCTCCTGGTTCTGCCTCCGACCCACCTTCTCCCCTTCGCCTTCCCTCAGCTCCAAGCTAAGCCCCAAAGCCTCTGAGACACAGGATGTATGATCTTAGCCTCCCTACCCACATCCCCCAGCAGAATGCTTGGACCCTGCCAGGGACCCCCTGAGATATGACACAGGGAACAGGAGTGGGGGGGATGGTCTAGGAGACAGAGCAAGGAGCCAGAAATCACTGTTTCCAGGAAAGAAGTGGTCCATCTGCTGCTGCTGCTGGGGCCAGCTCTTCTCCCAAGCTGGGGGAGAGCTGCCTCTGATCCTTTTGCAAGATTTAGAGAGAACAGGATGCAAGAAGTGATGGAGGCATTGGGGTTGGGACACCTGGGTTTCCCTGGAGTTTGTGTCTGGGAAAGGGGCCACTGGGAGGGTCTCAGGGAGATGGCTAATTGACCAGATGCCTGGGTCACCTTTTGCCCTCTCTCTCCTGTCCTGCCCCGCAGTATGTGGCCTTCGCCTCCCTCTTCTTCATCCTCATCTCCATCACCACCTTCTGCCTGGAGACCCACGAGGGTTTCATCCACATCAGCAACAAGACAGTGACGCAGGCCTCCCCGATCCCTGGGGCTCCGCCGGAGAACATCACCAATGTGGAGGTGGAGACAGAGCCCTTCCTGACCTACGTGGAGGGTGTGTGCGTCGTCTGGTTCACCTTTGAGTTTCTCATGCGCATCACCTTCTGCCCAGACAAGGTGGAATTTCTCAAGAGCAGCCTCAACATCATCGACTGTGTGGCCATCCTGCCCTTCTATCTGGAGGTGGGGCTCTCGGGCCTCAGTTCCAAGGCCGCCAAAGATGTGCTGGGCTTCCTGCGGGTGGTCCGCTTTGTCCGGATCCTGCGCATCTTCAAGCTCACGCGGCACTTCGTGGGGCTGCGCGTGCTGGGCCACACTCTCCGCGCCAGCACCAATGAGTTCCTGCTGCTTATCATCTTCCTGGCGCTCGGTGTGCTCATCTTTGCCACTATGATCTACTATGCTGAGCGCATTGGCGCTGACCCCGATGACATCCTGGGCTCCAACCACACCTACTTCAAGAACATCCCCATCGGCTTCTGGTGGGCCGTGGTCACCATGACAACCCTGGGCTACGGAGACATGTACCCCAAGACGTGGTCAGGGATGCTGGTGGGGGCGCTGTGTGCCCTGGCTGGGGTGCTCACCATCGCCATGCCCGTGCCCGTCATTGTCAACAACTTTGGCATGTACTATTCGCTGGCCATGGCCAAACAGAAGCTGCCCAAGAAGAAGAATAAACATATCCCCCGGCCCCCGCAGCCCGGCTCGCCCAACTATTGCAAGCCCGACCCACCGCCCCCGCCCCCGCCCCATCCTCACCACAGCAGCGGCAGCGGCAGCCCTCCACCACCCATCACCCCGCCCTCCATGGGGGTGACTGTGGCAGGGGCCTACCCACCAGGGCCCCACACGCACCCCGGGCTGCTCAGGGGGGGGGGCGGGGGGGCTCGGGGTCATGGGGCTGCCTCCTCTGCCTGCCCCTGGGGAGCCTTGCCCGTTGGCTCAGGAGGAAGTGATTGAGATCAACCGGGCAGGTGAGGAGGGGGCGCGAGGGGTGGAGGTGGGGGGCGCAGGCAGAGGTGGGGAGGTTGTGAGGGGGGCAGGAGGTAGTTGCTGAGACTCCAGAGAGATGGGGTGGTCAGCAACAGAGACGGAAGAGAGGAAAGTGAATAGCAATTGCCGAGGCCAGAGAAGAGGCACGGAGATACACAGTGATGGAGAAACAGAGATTTCGTGTGAAAGAGAGTTTTGGGGAGAGACAGACTTACAGCCACGGTATTCAGTGGAACCAGGGGGGCGGGGGGCAGAGTGATCAGCCGTATGGTGAGGGGGACTCAGAGAAAGAGAGGTGGGGGCGGTTCAGAGCACAGGGAGAGAGTCTCACATGGGAATCAAGGGCCAGAGACAGAGGCCAGGGGACTGTTGCAGTGTCTGATGAAGGAGGTGAGGGGAGAGGAAAGTTGACTGAGCCTGTGCTCATCTCTCCCCCCAGGGGAGTCTGTGTCTCAGAGGCAGTGACTGGGGCATCAGTCCCGGGGAAGGGAGAGGCTGGGGGGCCCCACCCCCATGCCTTAAGTAGGTCAAGAAAGGGAGCTGGGCCGCCCGGCCCCCATCTTGCTCCCTCAGCCGCTGACCCAGTTTCACACCAATTAAAAATAGCTAAAGTCAGAGCCTGGGGGACCCCCCACCTCCCCCCTCCCTCCTCTGTCACCTTCCCAACGCCTCCCACTGTGCCCTTGCCAGCGTCCAACACCCCTCCCTAAACTACCACCTCCCAGCCCCCTGCATCCCTCCCAGCCATCCCTCCAAACCTATCCCAAACCATGCACCCTACCCCAGCTGTGCCCTATTCGGTCCACTTCAACCAACCGTCCCACCCTCCACTCTGTCTCAGCCTCCTTCCCAGCACCCAGTTCACTTCCCAACTACTTCCCCCGTCCCTGTCCCTCCAAACACCCGACACCCTACCTCAGTCCTGCCCTTCTCAGCACCCAACACCCCGCCTGACCCCCACTTCCTAGCCTTCAATGCCCTTCCCTACCCTGTTGTCCTTCCCGACACTCAACACCCTCCCCACCCATGACCCGCTCCCCCAACCCACCAGCCACACCCCCTAACAACCTGCACCTCCATCACCTCTCCTTGCTGACCTTGCCCTCTCCGTGAGTTCCCACACCTCACTCTCTCCTTTGTGTCTCTGTCTGACCCTTGGGACACAGATCCCCGCCCCAACGGGGACCCTGCAGCAGCTGCGCTTGCCCACGAGGACTGCCCAGCTATTGACCAGCCCGCCATGTCACCAGAAGACAAGAGCCCCATCACCCCCGGGAGCCGGGGCCGCTACAGCCGGGACCGAGCCTGCTTCCTTCTCACTGACTATGCCCCTTCCCCTGATGGCTCCATCCGGAAAGGTGAGGTGCCCTCCACTGGCCCCCTGGGACCCTCCCTCTCCTCCCCTCCCCCAGGGGAGGGGAGAGAGGGAGATGAGGGAGGAGGTGCTGGACTTCCCTTCCCCCATCTCTTGGCCCCAAATTCCCTCCCTCTTAGACGCCCTCCCCCAAATTTCCTCACCACTGACCCTTCACCTGTCTTTATTCCATCTCCATGTCCCCCCCCGACCCTCTGGCCTCTTCCCCCACCCCCAGCCACTGGTGCTCCCCCACTGCCCCCCCAAGACTGGCGTAAGCCAGGCCCCCCAAGCTTCTTGCCCGACCTCAACGCCAACGCTGCAGCCTGGATATCCCCCTAGTGGACGAACCCCCTCCCCCCAGGGTAAGTAGCCCCCACCCTCTGAACCCCCTCCCTCCCGACTAACCCATCTGAGAACATGCAGCCCCCATTGACCGAGACTCCTGTCCCCTAACTCCGAACAGCTCCATCCGATTAACCCCCAGCCCTGACACTGGCCCCGCACTCACCTGCCCAGGACCTGTGGTGCCCCTCACTAACCCCTAGAACTAAGCCCCACCCTCCCCACCATGTGCCTGACCTCCCTCCCCGCCCTTACCACTGACCCCCATTCTCAGCCCCATCCACATCTCTCTCCCTGCCTCCCCCCTTGGTTTTGCTTTTGTTTATTTAATCAAGAAAATGGGGTACACACCCAGGACATTCTTCTGGGTGCAGGTTGGGGTGAGAAAGACTCAGCCACTCATCCAGTCACTTGTGGATTGGCCAGCACTTACAAAGCACACACAGGCTCCCGGCGCAGTGCTAGGCCCAGGGGATTCAACAGTGAGCAATCCAACCACACCCCTGCCCTCCACGAGCTCTCAGTTTGGGGCAGAGGCAGACACAGACCTAGAACTGAGGCCAAAAAGCAGAGCTGGGCTGAGGAGCCTCGTCCCGGGATCTGGGGAGGGGCGGGTCTGCTCTGGGACTTTGTGAGGATGCACCGGAGTGGGGAGACTGAAGGTCAGGAGGCTGGGGAGGAGGCTGGGATGAGGGTCCAGGGGGAGAGGACAAAGCCTGAGCCGGGGTCAGGGCTATGCGGGTGGAGAAGAAGGAAAGAGACAGAGAGTGTCGGGGGGCCAGGGGTCAAGAGGGCAGGGTCAGGACTGGCCAGTTGGGGAGGTGAGGGAGATAGAGTGAGGAGACAGTAGATGAATTATTCAGCAAACATAACGAAGCACTTTCCACGTGCCAGGAATCTAACATATATTCTGTAATCCTCACAACAACCCCAGCTAACCCCTAACTTCTTCATTCATTCATCATTCATTCATGCAGCACTAATGATTGAGGGTAGAATTCCAGGCACTGGAGATTTAGCAGGGCACAAAGCAAGAATCTGCCATCACAGAGTTGCTACTCTAGAGCCTGGGTCAACATACTACAGCCACGGGCCAAATGTGTCCACCAGCTGTTTTGTAAATAAAGATTTATTGGAACACAGCCACTGTCTACAACCGCAGACTGGAATAGTTTCGACCGAGATGGTATGGCCCACAGAGCCCCGAAAATATTGACCATCTGGCCCTTTACAGCGAATGTCTGCCACTCCATGACTGGAGGAAGCAGAAAACAAACAAAAGGATAATTACTCTGGCCAGGTCAGATAAGGGGTCTGTGAGGGTCTTTCTGAGAAGGTGACATGAAACTTGAAAGCTGAAAAAGCTCCAGCCAGGCAGAAGAAACAGCAAGTGAAAAGGCCCTGAGGTGCTGCCTGAGGTGCTGAGGTGGGATGAGCTTGGTCTGTTAAAGGAACAGGGAGGAGGGAAGTGTGGCTGGAGCTGAGTGGCCTAGGGGAGAGGGGAGGAGTCTGGGGGGGAAGGTATTTTTGGCCATGATGAGAGGCTGGATTTGATCTTAAAAATGATGGGAGGCCACCTGAAAGCATTTGATCCATCACTTATTCATTCAACACATGCCTGTGGAATCTCCCTACGCAATACAGAGATACATCCTAAAGAATCCCTACCTGCAGCCTAAGGAGATGCCACAGCAGGACTTAGGGAGCCTCCAAGGACAGCCGCATCTAAACGCCCTTGTTTTACAGAAGTTCAGGGAGGTCCATGGCCAACCCCCAGCCACAGAGCAGATGGGGGACAAGAACCCAGGCTTCTGGGCTCCTAGTCCAGAGGGGGCTGTCTGGCTCTTGTTCCATCCCCGGACTTCTCCTTGTTGCAACCCGCCCCCCACCTCCATCATTCTCCACTTTCATCTCATTACCAACCCCCTGCCTCCCTGCTCCCATCTCACCCCTCCCCCTGCTTGCACCCAGTCCTGTTACCCACCTCCCTTTGTTCCCCACCCCCAGGTCTGGATGGGCCCCTATGGAATTGAGGGGCAGGGGGAGGGGGGAGGATTCGGGAATGTGGGTGAGGGAGGACTGGGGGGGGCAGTTGGGGGGAGTTCTCTGCTTCTCTTGCCTCGGATGCCAAAATCCATTCATTGAACTCAAATTATGGCTGGAGCTGATGGGGCTGACAGAACTCCCTCCCCCAAGGTCCTGGATCCCTCCCCCTTCCACGCACCTCCCTTCCTCTTTAACCTTCCCCTCCAGGACCCACCCTCCACTATTCCCCCCCAACCAAGATCCTTCCTCCTGACCTGACCCTCACCCACCCCATGACCCCTCCGTTCTCCGTCTCCCCTCACCAACCACCTGGTTCCCGCACCTGACCTGCGCTCCCCCGTCCTCCCCAGCCCTCCCCCTCCTCTCTTCCTTCATCCTCCCCTTCCCCCTCAGCCACCTCGGAAGCTCCTTCCATATTTGATGTCTCTGGCCGCCCCCATTTCACTGCTCCCCTCCCCCGGAAAACACCAGAGAGGAGGAAGAGATCTCGGCTTTTCTCCGTCCCCCCAACAGTGAGGCTGTGTTGGGGGGTTCCCCCTGGCCACCCTTCCCCCCCCCCCCCGTGACTCTGTGTATTTCTGTCCCCAGCTCTTGTCACCGCCTGAGACCTCGCGAGACCCTCGGTCCCCCTCTGCCCCTTCCCCCCAGGTTAGCAATTGGGAATGGCTGGGAGGGGGTGTCCCCAAGATACTGGGCTTCCAACCTCCCCCAGGCCCTCTCTCCGACAGTCAGGATGCCCTCGTCAAGACAGACCCCTTGGTACTGCCTAGCAAAGCCCTAGAAGAGCCCAGACACTGGCAGAACTCTTCAGACATTCCTAAGTTTTCAAGAAACCCCACATGTGCCCCTAAGCCTTAGATCCCTTTGACTATCAAGACATTGTCAGGACCTTCCCATCAGAAGGTTCTCGTTTAAAGGCTTCTTGGCCCTTTAAAGATACCCCATTACAGCCTTCAGCTGAGTCTTGCCCTCATCGGACTGCTCTTGGACGTGTCCTCCTGCACCAGCCCCGCCCCGCCCGGGGAGGGGGCGCTGCCAGCTTCCACCCCATTCAGCCCCTCACAGCGTCCCCACCCGCCTGTCCTCATTCCTCTACATCCAGGTTAGCCCCCTACCCCCTGCGGCCCCACGCATTCCCTCCCAAGGCCTCTCCACCGGCTGCTCCCCCACTGGCATTCCACCCACGCCCGTGCCGCCCACCATCTGCCTCGCTGCCCCCCACCCTTCTGCCTCAGATGAGGGGGCCAACGGGGGGAGGGGAGTTGAGGGGGCCGCGGTGGGGGTCGGGTGGGCGAGGCTCGGTGACTGCCACCTGCCTCCTAACCCCGAGTCTCTCCCCCTCCCCATGTCTGAACCTTTCTCCTCGATGCCGATTGACTGTCCAATTTGTTCACTTCTCTCTCTCCGTCTCCTTGGTCCGCCTCTGTCCATCTCTCCGTCTCTTGCCATCTGTCACTCTGTGTCTTGGTGTCTGTCTCTCTGTCTCTTATCCTGTCTCCCTCACCGTCTCTGTCGCCTGCCATCTCTCTCCGACTCGCCCTCTCCATCTCTTCCTGTCTCTTGCCTTTTCCTGTCTCTGTCTTCTCTCTTTCTCCATCTCATATCCCTTCTGTTTCCCTCCTGCTTCTCTCTGTCTTGGGGTCCCTCTGTCTGTTGGACCCTCCCCCTGCACCCCTATCTCCTTGCTTCCTCCCCGTGTTTCTGCCCTTCGCCCCCCCCCACCCACCACCAGGTTACGAGAAATCCCGCAGCCTGAGCAGCATCGCGGGCCTGAGCGGGGTGTCCCTGCGCCTCGCCCCCCTTGCCACTCCCCCTGGCTCTCCCAGGGCCGCCCGCCGCGCTCCCCCAACCCTGCCCTCCATCCTCTAGCGCTCCCCTCCCCCCCGTGGGGGGACTCGGGGGTGAAAGGGAAGAAGGTCAAAGGAGCTGGGGGTGGGGGGTGGGGGAAAGGGTTAAAAAAAAAATCAAACAGTCATTAATAATATGCAACCGAGACGATGCCAGCAGACACCCCCGGGCCCCTCACCTCCACCTGGGCCCCTAGGATGGAGGTGGGGAGGAGCCAAAGGCCATTCCCCCAACTCTTCGCCCCTCCTGAAAAAAAGCCTTCTCAGGTCTCCATGAGCCATAGGAACCCCCCCACCCCCCCGCAATCGACTCGTGTAAATACGTCCAAATTATACCAATTACATTTTGGGGCGCCTCCCCTCTACTCTGCATGCCTCCCCCAAACTGGATCCCCGCCCTCTCCAACTCCACCTCAGCAATAAGCCGCCAGGGGCTGCATGCCGCGTGCGAGGGAAGGGGCATTCTGGGAAGCGGGTGGGGACCTCCATGGGGGTCGGGCTGGCCTTTAAGCTACCGGAGGGTCTCCTAGCCTCCTACCCTTCACCCCAGGAGGGCAACCCATCACCAAAAAAAAAAAAAAAAAAAAAATTAGCAGCAATGTGGGGGAAGGAGGAACAGTCACCCAAGCCAAAAACCGGAGCTGAGCTCAGACGGTAGAAGCGGAGGCACGGGGGGAGGGGTGGGCTGAGGACAGCTGCTCCCTCAGCCTTCAGGAGCGTCCCTCTGGTGAATTTCACTCTTTCATCCTCCTCCCCCACCCCCCACCCCACGCCCAGGGATCTGCTCGCCTCTATTGCTGCATGGACTCAGACCTCCCATCCCGGTATTCCTGGGATGTTCTGGCCGTAGCACACAAACTACCCCAACACCCCCTCCAGATTCCCATCACATGAGGCCTGCCCCCAGAATTCCTGAGACTGAGTCTGGCACCCCGCATCCTCCAAATCCCCACACGCTCCTGGGACTTAACCTCTGCACACAGATGCTGTCCGCACCGCCCCCCACCCACCCCGGCCCAAGCCCCACCACCCACTCATTCCCTGAGCTGCATCCCAGCACCTCAAACCTCCAAGACTTGATCCAGCCTTTCAGCTCACTTTCAGCCTTTGGGATGCTCCAAATCCTTCCCACACTCTGGACATTTCCTGGACACCCCTAAATCTGACATCAGACATCCTCCTCAGGTTCCCCTGACGCTAGAATTGTCAAGATAGGCTCAACCTGTCTGCAATTCCAGGGAACCCGACCTTCCCGGGGCAGCCCCCTTCTCATGCCTAACCCTGCCCCTCCAAGAGCCCCTTTCTTTAAATGGTGCCCCAAAGGCACCTTCTTCATAGACGCCAATGTTTCCCAGAGGGTCATATTTGTACCCCTGGCGATGTGCTAAGGTTTTAGGCAGTACAAGGACAAACACTTATTTTTAAAGTTTTGTCTTTCCTGGCATTTCGCACATAAGCCGGTTAAGTCCAGATATTGCTGCTTGGCCAGGACACCGTTTATTTAGGTTAGAGGTGTTTACATTTAAAATGTAGAGGCTGTTCCCTAGTGGAGGGACGCTGGAATATCAGAAGCTTGGGAAACCACATATCCACCTGGGCTGGGATCCCAGCTCGCCCTTCCCCGGCGTTTTTCAACCCCCCATGTTCGCGGGTGCAAAATCATTTCTCATACCCCATCCTGGCTCAAGAAGGATGCGCTACCTACCCCAAGCCCAGGGACCACACCGGTCCCAGAATCCTTAAGGGACTCCCCCTTTTGTAGCTGGGGGCCTATGGAATTAGCAACCTCCCTCCCTCTGCTCCCACAGCCTCAGGAACCCCCCACCCCCCGCCCGAGGATTGGTGGTGGTGGGGTCACTGAGCACGATCCTTGATGCAACGATTCCTATGCAAGGGGCATTTTTGAGTCCCCCCATCCTTCCCTTGGACCCTAAACCCTGGCGAACCAGGGGTGAGGGGTGGGGCGGATTCTGGCGGGAGCGGGGTGGGGCGGGGCAAAGGGCTAAGGGCTTTAAACACCAGGGTATGGGGTTGGAGACTGATTATATTGCCAAAGGGTTTAACTTCTTAAAGCAAAACAAAACCCCAGATACCCCTGACCCTCACGGAAGCCGAACGGTGCAGGGGAACGGGGTGAGGATTTTTCTAAAGGGTACGGACCTCTTCCCAACGTCTCCCCCCTGCTCGCCAATCTGCCACACGTACCCAGCTTTTTAGTTCAGCTTTTAAAAGTAGTCACAATCATTATAAACCTCTACACACGTTATTCTCATTCCCCATCCCCCAACTCAACAGTGTGGGATTCGGGGAGGGAGAGAGAGAGAGCTAAAGGGACAACTTCCTAGTCCCGACTCCCCTTTTCCCCCCGGCCGCCAGGGTGCCTGCAACTACACGCATGCGCTGCATGACGCGCTCCCCACACGCATGTCGCGCCCCTCCTGCGCTCCGGGAACGTACGGACACGGGGCGGGGGCGGGGTGATTGGGGAAAGGAATGAACGGCGGGGGGTCTTTCTGAATACAGCGGCTCCTCCCCAACACACACACAGCAATAAGTTTCTCTCACTCAAAAGTGGGCGGGGCGGGCCTGGCCTGTTGTTGGGGTGGGGGGGGAGTGGCAAGGGGGCGCTCTCAGGGATGGGGGAGGGTGCCCGGAGTCAGTCTGGGGAGGGGAGGTCTGCAAATCGTCCAACTCTGGTGCTAATGGCGGGTCTTCTCAGCCCACCCCCAGGGCAGGGAGGGAGGGGTCGGCACGGCCCCTCCCCCAAGCCTCCCCCACGCCCACCCTGGGTGCATGAACCGCCCTTGCAGAAGCTGCAGCATGTCACCCCCCCCAAATAAAAAGTGTCATGCCCCCTTCCCACCCACCCTCTCACTCGCCACCAAAATAAAAGTTTCCTTTTCATTTAAAAGTTTCATCCTCTTTGTCTCCAGAGAAGATCTCCTGATGGGGCTAGGGGCTCTGGGGGCAGACAGAAGGTTGGGACAGAAGAGCAGGGGTCGTACTAAGATGGCAAGGGCCTGCACTTTGAGGGTCCAGACATCCCCCTCATCGCTGGCTCTCACCTTGTGATTTTGGCGGGGGCAAGTACCTGCTTCAGTTTCCCTGATGGTAAAAATGGGGATCCGCACCCCTAACTGGAAAGTCTGTGAGGGCACCTGGGTCATGTGAGCTCCTGGGTCATGTGCCGGTGACTAGTCCCCAGAAAAGGAGTGTGGGCTCAGGAGTTACCCACTCTGAAGCCAGACTGGGTTCAATTTCTTAGTAGCTGTGTGTCCTTGGGCAAGTCTCTCAACTTCTCTGGGCTTGTTTCCACCACTCTAAAAGGGCGAGCGGGGGTGATCTATTCATTCAGCAAACATACTAAGGCCAACTATGTGCCAGGCACTGTTCTAGACACTGGAAGGCAATGAAATCCCTGCCTCTAAGGGTTGTGCTGAGGGTTGAGACTAATGTCCCAAGTTTAGCTCAGCTAAACAAATAGTACTCAGCAAACAGCTCAACAGTCACTACTATCATTGCTTTGCAAAGACTTGAGGGTCAACTAGAGTGCAGCACCCCTTCTGCCACTCGCTGACGGAGAGGCTTGGAGCAAGGGACCCTGGAGCCCTGAGCCTCAGTTTCCCATCTGTATAATGCAGGGGATACTTTGGAGGAAGGTTGGGTGAGGGGAAAATGAGTTCTTTCACATTAGATGCTGGGTACACGTGAGGTCCCCCAACACTGGCCAGTTGGATTAGAACCAGCAGTCTGCCCCCCTCCACCCGCTGCCCCTTGCCATCCTGTCCCCCCACCCCTGCAGGAACACATACAGCCCCCGAGGGGTCCAGTCGGGGTTGGAGTTTATTTCTGCCAGAGTCTGGAGTCTGGGAGGGTATTGGGGGGGGGGGCCCTCCTCCAACTCCCATGGGAAACTCCAACTGAACTGTGACCACACAAGAGCAACCAGAAGGGAGCATGGGGGGAGGGGGAATGAGTGAGGTCCCCTTATCTTGCCCCTCTGCAAGGGTCAAAGGCTGGTGGTGGCCTGGGGCTCAGGGTGCTGTTGCTCAGAAGTTCCGGGGTCAGTGGCTAAGTGGAGAAAGACACGGAGAGAGAGGGAAAGAGGGAGCGGGAGGGGGAAGGGGGAGACTTAAGGGGGAGGGGGAGGAGGAAGAGGGAGGGGGAAGGGGCGTGGGGAGCCCTGGCTGAGGAAGGCAGGGGAGCCGTGCTCCCTTCCTAATATAGATCATTCATAACTGAAGGAAGGATTTGGAGCTGGATGGGACCCCAGCTTGCCAACTACACCCGAATTTCTCCCAAGCGAGAGCACCCCAGTCCTTTCCTCCCTGCTTGCCCGCTCCTCTGTGTTTAGGGGTTCACGGGAAGTCTCAGGGGACCCCCCGCCCCCCCGTGGGGTTGATAAGTGCTGTCATGCCAGAGGGTGGCACCATTTCCAAAGTGCAAGAAGCCAGAGGGTTGTTCGTGGGACAGGCACCAAGGGGGCCAGGGAGGGAGGGCCCGGTGGCTGCGGGCAGGGTAGGGTCACTGCGGTGGGGCCGCAGGGGACCCTTCGGGCTCCGCGGGCAGTGGCCCAGACCCTGGCTCC
Organism: Balaenoptera musculus; assembly: GCF_009873245.2. Taxonomy (NCBI): domain Eukaryota; kingdom Metazoa; phylum Chordata; class Mammalia; order Artiodactyla; family Balaenopteridae; genus Balaenoptera; species Balaenoptera musculus. Next base: position 6,954,376 of record NC_045803.1, read on the forward strand.
GCCTCCTCCGCCGCCGCCTCCTCGTCGGACACCACGCCCTCCTCCAGTCGGAAGACCTGGCGCACTGAGCGGGTGGTGAAGGTGAGGGGGCCGCGTCTGCGGGGAGGAGAGACCAGGGGGCAGAGAGAAAAGTGAGCGATAGGGAGATATGGAGAGACAGAATAAAATGGGGAGGGCGGCACAGAGAGATGAGGGGACAGCGAGATACTGGGATTTATGGAGCGAGGGTGCGCATGTGCGGGGTGGCCTTACCGAAGCCGGTTCCTCAGAGTGTTCAGCTCCCGGTTCATGGACTCGGAGGCCTCTGTGACGTCCTCCAGCTCGTGTTGCAGCCTCCGGCGGACCGCCTGGGCCCGGGACGCCTCCTCCTCGGCCTCCTCCAGCTGCCGCTTCAGCTGCTTCACTCGAAGGTTCCCCTTCTCCAGCTTGGCGTGAGCAGGGGGGCCGGGTCATTTCTCTGGGTGCTACCCTCACCCAGCGCTCCCCACAGCTCATCCCTCCTACATCCTGACTCTGTCCTGTGCCCTGCCATCTATTCATGCTTTGTTCTTCTCTCCTAGATCCTCTCACCAGCCTCCACCTCAGATTCAAATGTGAGGCCATCCCCCACTCGGCCTCAGAGGGATCTTTCTATGCTCAGGGCTGACCCTAACCCTTACCTGCTCAAAGTCCTCCGTGATTCCCCAGTACCCCTGGGACAAGGTCTCAGCCCCTCAGCCTGGCATTCCAGGCCCTGCAGGGTCTTCTTCCCATAAACACACTGATCAGACCATCTTCACTGAGACCTCTCCAGACCCTGCCATCTCTCTCTCCATGGAGGGGACATACATAACCTGCCTCCTGCCAACTCCTCTGACCTCATTTCTTATCATTCAACACCCACCCCCCCCCAACCCCATTCTTCTCTCAAGCAATACTGGTCTGCTTTTTTGCTTGGAACTCACCAAGCTCATTTCCATACCCCAGGGTCTTTGCACCTGCTGTTCCCTCTTCCTGGCTCTTTCTCACCCTTCAGTATCAATTCAAATGTCACTTCCTTAGAGGTCTTGCTGACACCCCCAATCTAGGGGGGATTCCCCAGTCCTCTGTGTCCCCCTCTCTCTTCATTCTCTTTTTTCTCATAGCCCCTGTCACAATCTGTAATTATCTTGCTTGTTTATAGGGTCTATGGTATCTTTCTTTTCCTATGTTGAAAATCTGAGCTCTTTGAGAGCAGAGTCCTTCTCTGTGTCATTCACAGCCACATCTCCAATGCCTTGCACAGCGCCTGGCACATAGAGGGTGCTCAACAATTGTTTTGTGAGATGAATGGTGAATAAAACACAGCTGAGCTTTTAAGGGCACAGCAACTAGACTCAGTCACATTTGAGCCTGGGGGTGGAAGCTGGCAAGAGGATCTGATCCAGGCTCTCTCTATTGACTGTGTGACTCTGACGCAAATTATATCCCCTTTTAAAGTTTCCATTTTCTCGCCTGTGAAATGGAGCTGATGAGAGAACGTAAGCATGTATTTTTTAAAAAGCAGGTAGCATAGTACTTGGGACACAGTAACTGCTCAATAAATAATTAAGAAAACAGACTCTGCAGCCAGAGTGCTGGAGTGTGAACTCTGGCTCTATCTCTTACTAAATAAATAATTGTGAGCAAGTTAATTCACCGTTCTGTCTCAGTTTTCTCACCAAAATTAGAGGGAAAATAATAGTTTAACCTACCTCATAGAGTTCGGATAAGAATTAAGTGTACTACCTGTTATGTCTTTAGCATAGTGCCTGGCTCGTAGAAAGCACTCAGTAAACAGCAGGTGTTGTTATTTTAGCTGTGGCCTAGTCTCTGGGTAGGGTTTAACTTCTTCCCTCTCCCTGGCTGTCTAAGGTCCCCACCAGGGCCTTTCCTAGATTCCAGAATTTACGGATCACAAAGTCACTGATTCCAGCTCTCTCCTGATGCACCAAGCCCCAGGATGGTGTCTGCACTCAGTTCCAGTCCAGCACCCACACGTCCTCTTGTGATGGGAACTCACTGCCTCCAGAGGTGGCATGTGCTACTTCTCTGTCAGTGGTCCCCCCACCACTCCCACTGCACCTCAATAACTTCAGCTGCTCACCTGGTCCCGGAGCTGGTCAGCCACCCTCCGCTCCTCCTCCACCTGGAGCACCACCTCTTTAAGCCTCTTCTCAGCCCTGCGTACCAGCTTGCCAGAGAGGATGCGCTCCCTATGGAGAGGTATGAACAGGAGAATCAGGAGAGCTGCTCACCTGGGGCTCAGTCCCCCAAGCCTCGTCCAGTGGCTACCTGTTCTCAGAGTGGCCTCTGCCCTCTTTTCCACCCACAACTGGCTCCCACAGTCCACTCAGGCCAGACACTGGTACCCAGGCTCCCACCAGGGAACCTAGTCCTTAGCTTCTAGTAAGATGCCTGAAGGTCCTAAAAGTGTCTCCATGTCTATACCAGTTTTCCATATCCCACTCGGTCTCTCATATTCAACTGTATTCCCCCACCACCCCGGCCCCAGTCTTTCCTCCTCTCAGGGGACTGACCCACTGACCACCAGTCCCTAAGTCAGACCACCAGGCATTGTCCTCACCCCTTCTCTCCCCTTTGCCCCACCCCCAGCCTGTTAGTAACCAAACCCTGTCCCATTGCCCCCTGGACTCTGTCTTGTCCCCTCCTCAGCCTCACAGCCCTAGCCCCCAGTTCAGGACTCATCATCTCCCACCTGACCTTCCCTCTACCTAGCCTGGAATTCTCTCTCAATTTCTTTCTCTAGCTTTCTGTGTTTGTGGAACAGTCTGGAAGCCCAAAGCTCCATCTCCAACCATCTCTGTTGTCTTCTCCCCTTCTCACTCACACACTTTCCCCGGACAAGCTCAGCTGTGCCCCAGGTTTCTACAACCATCAACAGCCTGGTATCTGCTAAATCTGTCTCCTGAGCTCCAGCCTGGTTCAGCCCCCAGCCTCAGCTGTCCACCAGACCCTGCACACCCTGCACTGGGCTCAATGCCTTCTCCCAAACCTACTCCTCCTCCTAATCCCCCCTGATCCGCCTAGATACGCAGGTCAGACACCGGGGGCCATCCTTACCTCCTCTCTCCCCTCCAATCCTTTCCCTCCCGTCTCCTTAATTTCCCCATCCCCACGGTCCCTGCTCATCCACACCTGGGTGAAGTCCATGTGATGGGGCCCCTAGCAATGGACAGTGCTTGGCAGCCATGACTGGACATTCCCTTAAATCTGAGCCAGCCACATGACTTGCTTTTTTTTTTTTTTTTTTGCCATGCCATGTGCAGCATGCAGGATCTTAGTTCCCAGAACAGGGATCAAACCCATGCCCCCTGCAGTGGAAGTGTGGAGGAGCCCTAACCACTGGACCACCGGGGGATTCCCTACATGACTTGCTTTAGTAACAGGATGTGGCACAAGTGACATTGTACCAGTTCCAAATCTAGACCCCAAGAAGCCCTCACTCTTGGAACCTTCACTTTGTCATGTGAACAATCCTGGGCCAGCCTGGAGCAGAGACAAGTTAGCCTAGTTGTCCCAGGCCAGGCTGGAGACATACAAGAGCCCAGCCAAGATCAGCAAATCCATCTAGCTGACTTTCAGCTGAGCAAAGATGCATGAGTGAGGCCCACCAAGCTCAGATCAGCAGAACTTACCAGCCATCCCAAAGGCTCATGAGCAATAATAAAAAATTGTTGTTTTAAGCCACTTAAATTTTAAGGTGGTTTGTTATGCAGCTATAGCTAACTGCTACATTACTGTTTAAATTATATAGTGGGAATGCAGTTACTTGCAGCACAAAGCATCCTAAATGATATAGGAAATCATCAACCATTAATATTATGATGCCTTTTGGATGTTTCTAAACCATGTGCTTGTAACACAGCTCCCCTTCATCTCATTGACCAGAATGTGAGGATTGCCCTCCAGCTGTGCCCTCCTCTCCCACCCACCTGCTCTCCTGCTCCAGCTGCTCCTCAGCCTGGGCCAGCTTAGACTCAAGGGCAGCGATGATCATCTTCTGGCGGGCCCGGGCCCCAGCGTCTTCCTCACCCAGGCGTCCCCGGAGCTCCTGGATCTGCCGCTCCAACTGCTGCCGCCCACTCTCTGCCTTGGCTGAGAAACTGCGCTCAGCTGACAACTCTGTGGTCAGTGTTTCCACCTGCAGCAGTGGGAAAGGCAGGACTGTCATGGTGGAGTCTCAGAGGGAAGGTGGGAGGTAAATGCAGGCACCTCCCACAACTAAGTGAGTTGATGATTGTTAAATAAATAGCACAGAACCTGGTATATACTAAATACTCAACAAATGGTAGCGTGCATTTTTCTCCAATTGGCTTATCAGCCAACGGCAGTGCCAGCCCTGGGTTTTAATCTTTTAGATAGGTTTTTGCTATTTTAATAAGCCCACAAGACTATCACAAACTTGTTTAAACGCTATAACTTCTACCTTTGACTGTGAATGAGTCTATTCCAAGGGTTATCACACTTTTGTTCACACCAGGCTCATCTGGGGAGCTTGTTAAAAAATTGTGGACTGCAGGGTCCCTCCGCTCCAGAGATTCTGATTCAGCAGGTCTGGAATGGGGTCCATGAATCTGCATTTTCAACAAGCATCTCAGGTGGTTTTGAAACGAATGATATGCAGGACCGTTTTGAGAAATGCCGGCTCAATGAACAGGAGCTACTACACTGCGAATGTGTAAACATACCTCTAATAATAGTGCCTGTTTATTTATTCAGCTGGTACTCTGAGTGAGGTCCTATGCCGGGGACACAGAAATTAGTCAGATCCAGTCTGATTCATACTTTACTTCATTTAACCCTCAAAGGAAGACATCGACGTGGTGATTAGCATATGCTGTTTTTTTTTTTAAAACCTTTTTTGGAAAATAAAACCGTGATATAGAAAAAGTAAAAAACAGATCAAATATATGGCTTAATGGGTTAATAAAAGGCAGACACCATTGTCGCCCCTGCCCAGGTCAAGAAACAGAACTTTACGCACCCATCCTAATAACAACCTCTTCCTTTTCCTCCAAATAGTATGTCATCCTGACTTTGGGGGTGATCACTTCCTTGCTCTTTTTATTACTCAAAGATGCATCCCTAGATCCTATAGTTGAATCCTGCCCATTAAAAAAAAAACAAAAAAAAACTTGTATGGACTTCCGTAGTGGTCCAGTGCTTTAAGACTTCACCTTCCAATGCAGGGTGTGTGGGTTCGATCCCTGGTCAGGGAGCTTAGATCCCACATGCCTCACAGCCAAAAAACCAAAACATAAAATATAAAACAGAAGCAATATTGTAACAAATTCAATAAAGACTTTTTAAATGGTCCACATCAAAAAAATCTTTAAGGGACTTCCCTGGTGGTCCAGTGGTAAAGAATCTGCCTTCCAATGCAGGGGACACGGGTTCGATCCCTGGTCGGGGAACTAAGATCCCACATGCCACAGGGCAATTAAGCCCATGCACCACAACTACTGAGCTCAAGCGCCTCAACTAGAGAGCCCACGTGCCACAAACTACAGAGCCCATGCGCCCTGGAGCCTGTGCACCACAACTAGAGAAGAGAAAACCCACATGCCACAACTAGAGAGAAGCCCGCGCGCCGCAACGAAAGATCCCACATGCCTCAACTAAGACCTGACGCAGCCAAATAAAAATAAAAATAAAAATTTTAAAAATAAAAATAAAAAAATCTTAAAAAGAATTTGTATATGACTTTTAAGTCTCTTTTAATCTACAGTTCCCTACTCCATCCCTTTTATTTCCTTACAATTTATCTATTGAAGAACCTGGGCTGTCTGACCTACAGAGTTTCTCTGCACCTGTATTTTCCTGATTACACATTCACGGTCTAATTCAGCATGCTTCTCTGTTCGGTTTCTTTCAAATAGGCAGTTCAGTCCAGGGAATTAATTCTTTTTCTCTATGAGTTTTCAAGGTAATGAAATGGTTCCACGTCATTTTATGAAGGTGACTCTATCGTGTTGAACAGCCGTCCACCAAGAACTCATGCCCATCTGGAACCTCGGAATGTGACCTTATTTGGAAAGACAGTCTTCGGAGGTGTAATTTGTTAAATGAAGATGAGGTCATACTGGATTGGGGTAGGCCCAAAAACCAATACGACTGGTGTCTTTACAAGAAGAGAAGGAGGCACAGACACATAAAGAAGACACAGGGAAGGCCGTGTGAAGATAGAGGCAGAGATTGGGCTGATGCGTCTACAAGCCAAGGACTGCTGGCACCCACCAGCAGCTGGGAGAGAGGCCTGGAACAGATGCTCCCTCAGAAGGAATCAATCTGATGACACCTTGATTTTGGACTTCTAGCCTCCAGAACTGTGAGAGAATAAATTACTGTTGCTTTAAGCCACCCAGTTTGTGGCAATTTGTTACAGCAGCCTCAGTAAATCAATACAGTGACTAATTAGTATTTTTAAAAATATCGTTGTGAACTCATGTATTTAAACAGATTTGATGGATTTAAAGCAGTGCGATTCTGACCCTTGTTGAAGCTCAAGTTGCTCCCTTTGGGGCCAGTGGGAGCCTTTCCAGGTTGACTTCTAGGTGCTTTTGAGATAACCAGGGTGTGTTATGGACTGAATGTTTGTGTCCCCTCCAAATTCATACGTTGAAGCCCTAATCCCCATGTGATGGTACCTGGAGATGAGGCCTTTGGGAGGTAATTAGGATTAGCTGAGAAATGTGAGGGTGGGGCCTCTATGATGGCATTAGTGCCCTTGTAAGGAGATACCAGAGAGCTTGCTCTCTCTCTACCCCCACATGCACAAAAAGTCGAGGCCAGTGAGTGCATGACGAGATGACAGCCACATACAAGCCAAGAGAAGAGGCCTCAGAATGAAACCTATCTTACTGGCACCATGATCTTGGACTTCACAGTCTCTAGAACTGTGAGAAATAAATTTCTCTTATTGAAGCTGCCCAGTTTATGGTATTTTGTTATGGCAGCCTGAGCAGACTAAGGCATGGTATGACAAGATGGTCCAGGCTACTCTGATTCGTTTCCTGATTCAGATCTGGAACGAGCCATTTCTTTTTTTTAAAAAAAGCCCCATTTTCTTTGAGTGGGGGGAATGGTATTTCTAGACCACGATTTATATACTAGGGATGTTCATTGCTATTGGGTTGGTTATTGTTTAGAGGCCTTTTCGGTGGACAGAGATAGGATGGATCTATATAAATTACCCCAAAAGTTCACATGAATACATCCAAGTCAAATTTGGGACTAGAGGGTTTTTGTGGGGTTTTTTTTGTTTTGTTTTGGCCGTGCCACACAGCTGTGGAATCTTAATTCCCCAACCAGGGACTGAACTCAGGCCACATCAGTGAAAGCCTGGAATCCTAACTACTAGGCCACCAGGGAACTCCCTATTTGTTTGTTTTTAACTTAGCCTGTTCTCCATGACATCTATATCTTGGTTCTCACATGCTGATGATCCTCAGATTATGAACACAGGTAGAGATGGTAGAATTAGAATATTCCATCCTTAATCATTTACTTTATCCCACACTATACACATAATATTACTATTACCAATATAATTACTGAATATAGTAATAAAATTTTTTTTTGCATATTTGCCCATTCTCTCCATTTAAAAAATAGTTGTGATATAAATAACTGAACATTTAGCCAATTATCCTTCTTACTCCTTTTCAGCCTTCACTTAGTTGTAGAACTATGGGCAGACTGTATGCTTGTTACTCTCTTGAGCTGATGTCTCTCTAGTGACCCTGATCATCTGAACCTGGATCTCCAGGGCAGTGGTTCTGACTCCTCATGCCTCAGAACCACTTGAAGGGCTTGTTAAAACACAGATTCCTGGGTTTCCCCACCTCCAGCATTCCTCATTCATTCGTTCCTCATTCACTTGGTTGGGGCCCCAGAACTTGCATTTCCAACAAGTTTCCAGGTGAGGCTGATACTGCTGGTCTCGGGGCCACACTTTGAGGACTGCTGCTCTCCTAGATTCTTCAGGAAGGGCTCCTGGGAATAACAGTCCCTGAATTCTTGCACGCTGACAACTTGTTTATATCCTTTATACATGAAAGTAAGTTTTATATCGTATAGATAATCAACGAGGACCTATTGTATTGCACATGGAACTATACCCAATATCCTGTAATGGAAAATAATCTTAAAAAGAATACATATACATATATATAACTGAATCACTTTGCTGTACACCTGAAACTAACAAAACATTGTAAATCAACTATACTAAAAAAACAAACATATATCTGCACAAAAAAAAAAAAGAAAGAAAAGAAAGTAAGTCTTGCCTGATACAAAATCCTTGGCTCAAATTTTCTTTCTTTGAGTATCATAACTACATCCCTCCATTTTCTCCCAGCATAAAGTCTCGCTGTGAAAAATCTGATGACAATCTAATTTTCTTTTTCTTATATATCACTTGTTCATTTTTTCCTGGATGGCTAAAGAATTTTTTCCCCTCTTATAAGTCCAAGAGTTTTTATTAGAATCTGTCATGGTATGAGTTAGTATGGGTCAATATCTTCAGGTACACAGTGGCTACAAACTTTTCTGTTTCAGGAGTTTTCTTGCATTATGTTTTTTGGTTATTTGCTCTGACCCCTTGCTTTGATTTTCTTCTTTGGGGGCTCCTATTATCCATATGTTGGATCTTCCCTGCCTGTCTTCAATATTTGCCATTTTCTTATGAATTCCTTTTTGTGTCTTTTAAAAGTTTTATTTTGGGGACTTTGCTGCTGGCGCAGTGGTTAAGAATCCGCCTGCCAATGCAGGCGACACAGGTTCGATCCCTGGTCCGGGAAGATCCCACATGCCGCAGAGCAACTAAGCCCGTGTGCCACAACTACTGAGCCCGCATGCCACAGCTACTGAAGCCTGCGCACCTAGAGCCTGTGCTCCACAACAAGAGAAGCCACTGCAATGAGAAAATGAGAAGTCCGCACACCACGACAAAGAGTAGCCCCCACTCAATGCAACTAGAGAAAGCCCGTGCGCAGCAGCGAAGACCCAATGCAGCCAAAAATAAATAAATAAAATAAATAAATAGGAAATAGGTTTAAAAAAAAAAGTTTTATTTTGATTTTTTGAAAAGGTTCTCCTTTTCACCAACAGCCAAAGATGTGGGCTGGGCTAAGTCACATCATTCTTTATATGACTGTAGTATCCTACGGGCTCTCCACTAGGCATGCACTGGCTTATTTATTTCATTTATAACGAGCACTCAGTACTGTTTTAGGTACTGGGGATAGAGCAGTGAAAACTAAGACAGAGGCCCTATGCTCAAGGTGCTTACACTCTGTTGGGAAGATGGACTATAGACAAATAAGTAAATATATAATAGAATGCCAGGCAGTGGTAAGTGATATGAAGAGATTAAAGCAGAGAATGGAGAGAAATTATGGGAGGGAGGGTGGCTGTTTCACACGGGGTGGTCAGGGAAGGCTGTTTTGGGGGAGTGAGATGTGTGATGGTTTGGGAGAAGGGCTTTCCAAGAGGAGGAAACAGCAAGTGCAAAGGCCCTGAGGTAGGAATAAACTAGGCATAGTCAAGGAATAGTGAGGAGGCTGGTGCGGCTGAAGCAGAGTGAACTAGGGGAAAAAGGGTTAGAGATAACTAAGGTCTGAACTAGCCAGGGACCAGAGTGTGGGGCCTTGTTGGTGACTGAGATTTTACTCTGAGTGAGATGGGAGTGCATCATCATGGTGTATGACTGCTTCTCCTACTGGTCTAGGGGCTCCCCAAGGGCTGAGCTGGGTTCTTACTCTTCTCTGAGTCCCCAGCATGAGAGGTCTCAAAATGTATCTTTTAAAATGAATGAAATAATATAGATGTAGGTCTCTCTTTGGAAATCTCATCCCTCTATTGTCTGCTTGGCAAACTCTTAACTTCCTACAAGACCTCTTAAGGCATCACCTCTATCAGGAAGTCTTCCTTGATAGCCCCCAGCCTCCAGGCTGGATACTGATCCAGTCTTCTCTACATTCTCACAGTGTCTTGTGCTTCCTCCATTTTCATTTGCATTTCTGTATTGGGATAGGCTGTTTCCTCCATCAGACTAGGATGTCCTTAAGGGCAGAGACCTGGAATGATCCATCTCTAGGTCCCTAGCACCACCCAGAATAGGATATGGGCCTCCAGAAGCCTAATAAAATATTTATAAATAAATATACAAATGAAATATGCTTTTGTCTGTCTGCCTAGCTCCTACGTATGCTTTAAAACCCCAGCCAAATGCCCCTTCTTGCAAATGCCTCTCTCTTGCAGAGAGTTCTCTCCCTCTCGCTACTGGGCCCTGGATACTTACATTATCACACATGTCACTCTATAATGTCACGGTGTAACTCCCTGTCTGTTTCCCCAGGGAACTCTGCAGGATAGAGACCCCACATAATTTATCCCTGAATCCAGCCTTTGAGAAGCTTCAGAAATACAAGTGAATGAATGCATCAATGTCTCCCTCCACCTTGAGAACTCCTATTCAACCTTCAAAACCCAACTCAAATATTCCCTTTTCCTATGTCTGTTGAATAAGAGAACTGAAGGTGTTATGGCCCCAGGTCAGCAAGGACCCAGGCTGGCAGTGGGTGACCCAGCTGTGCTCACCTGCAGAAGCAGCTTGCGGTAGCGGTCATTGAGCAGCTCTGCATTGCTCTGCTCCTCCTCCAGCTCCTCTTCCATTTGCCCCAGGCGCCCCTCCAGCTGACGCTTCTCATCCAGAATGGCAGCCCTAGGGAGAACGGGCACAGGGGGCGGTGAGAGGGCAGGATGGCCAGAGGAGGGCGCCCTGCCCCACATTACCAGGGACCACTCACTTGCTAAGGCTGCCGTTGGCCACCTCATCTGCCATTTCGTCCCGCTCCTGCTGGGCCTGCCGCCGGGCACGGTCTGAGGCGGCCAGTTCCTGTGATGAGTGAGAGAGGGGGTGGTCAGCTGTGGTGAGGGGAGGCTGTCTGGGCACTGGTCTCCCTGACCCTCACACCTCAAGTCTCTTGACCTTTTTTTCACTGCACTTGAACATGCTGCCCCTGGATAACCTTGGAATGAACTTCAGTCCATAGGCAGATGTCTCCTAAATCCGTCTCCGGAGCCCCTGGTCCGTGTCCACCTCTTGCTGCCCCTCAAGGCCCCTCACCCTCATGGCCTCCTCACTGAGCCCACTATCTCCTTTCAAGCCAGGTCCTCCTCCAGTCTCCCCCGGTCATCGGGCCAGACCCCCTCGACTCCTCTGCCCCATTACCACCCATAGCCCTGTCTGTCCTGCCCTTTTACTCTGCCCTGGTCCCTCCTCTGCGTCCCACAGCTCTGGCTCAGGCTTCATCCTCCCTCCCCAGCCTCCCAGCCTCCATTCTCCCCCTGGTCCACGCCCCACACCGCCCCAGAGAGGACCTTGCGGCTGTGGCTCCGGACCCTCTCTGGGCTCCCAAGCTTCCCCCAGGCCCCGCCCACCCTCCCTTCCCCCACGGCCCCGCCCATCCTGGCATCACCTCCTGCAGCCGCAGCACTTCCGCCTCCAGCCCCTTGAGGCGCTTCTCACTCTCCCGGTTCTGGGCAAAGATCTCCTCCCGGGAGCTGCGCGACTCCTCCACCTCCCGCCACAGCTCCTTCATCTGGGCCTGGGACGAAGTGAGCGAGTGAGCGGACCCAGCCTGATCGTGACTCACGGGGACGCCCCCTACCCTCGCATCAGCCCGGTGGGGGCTCCCCGTGAGCAAGCAGAGCCCTGCGGACCTGGGCTTCTGCACCCCGCCCCCAGCCGCTGGCTGTGTGACCTTGGGCCAGCCCCTTCCCATCTCTGGGCCTCACCTCTTTAAAAAAGAAGCACATCAAAATTAAAGTAAGCCTAAAATGGGGATAATATTTGGGCTCTGCAGTAATAATAGGGATGGGAAACACCGGTCACTTACCTTGGGCCAGGCTCTATTCTACAGACACACTGACTCCTTTAATCCTCACAACTCCAGCTGGTGGGGACTATTTTCCTCCCCAGTTTACAGATGGAAAAACTGAAGCACAGCGAGGTTCAGCAACGTGCTCAGGATGGTAAGTGGCAGAGCCAGGACCTGAACCCAGGCTGTCTGGCCCTGGAGTTCACCCTTTTAGCCACTTTGATACCTGGCCACGTTATTGATGTTTGGTTGATTGGCCGCGCCAGGTGGCATGCGGAATCTTAGTTCGAAGACCAGGGATCGAACCCGCGCCCCCTGCCGTGGAAGCGCGGAGTCGAAACCACTGGACGGCGAGGAAAGTCCCAAGCTACCTGGGACACATTATTAAGAGTGCGTAGGGATGACGGTAAAAGGGTTTTTCTCCTCAACGGTGCTTAAAATAAAGAAAAATAAAACACAAACGAAATGTCCATCGCCGTTAAAAAAAAAAATCCCCGCTCTATATCTTTACAGTGGTGTAGCGAGTGATTGTTGACACCGTGAGGACAGCGGGCAGGCTTGGTGGTAGAAGGACAATTACCATCACTGTTACTAATATTATTATTATCTGCTTGATAATAATAGGTTTTCAGTGTAGGGGTTTTTGCTCAGTGATGACATGGTTTATAATTTTTACTTTTGGGGAGGAATCTTCATACACCAGTGCTGCCCAACAGAAATACACTGCAAGGACAAACGTTCTTTAACATTTTCTAGTAACTACATTAAAAAGGTAAAAGGAAATAGGTAAAACTAGTCTGAACACTATATTTTATGTAGCCTAATATATCCAAAATATTATTATTTCCATTTATAATCAGTGTAAAAATTGAGATATTTTACTTTATCAAGTCTTCTGAATCTAGCATGTAACTTGGATTTTGGACCCACCCACCTTTTTTTTTTTTTTTTTTTTTTTTTGGCCTTGCCAGGTAGCTTGTGGGATCTTAGTTCCCCAACCAGGGATGGAACCTGGGCCCTCAGCAGTGAGAGCAGAGTCCTAACCGCTGGACCGCCAGGGATTTCCCTTTTTTTTTTTTTCCCCTGCCACATTTTAGATGCCCAGTAGCCACATGGGGCTGGTACCCTCTGTATTGGACAGGCCAGGTCTATACTTAAAAAAAAAAAAATAGAGACTTCCATGGTGGTGCAGTGATAAGAATCTGCCTGCCAATGCAGGGGACATGGGTTCGAGCCTTGGTCCGGGAAGATCCCGCATGCTGAGGAACCACTAAGCCCATGAGCCACAACTACTGAGCCTGTGCTCTAGAGCCCACACGCCACAACTACTGAGCCCGCGTGCCTAGAACCCGTGCTCCCCAACGAGAGAAGCCACGTCAATGAGAAGCCCCCGTACTGCAACGAAGAGCAGCCCCCGCTTGCGGCAACTAGAGAAAGCCCGGGCGCAGCAACTAAGACCCAATGCAGCCAAATAAATAAATAAATTTATATTAAAACAATAGACTTTACTTTTTAGAGCAGTTTTAGGTTCCCAGCAGTTTTGGGCAGAAGGTACAGAGATTTCCCACACAGCCCCTACCCTCACACATGCACAGTCTCCCCCATCATTAACATCCCCCACCAGAGTGGGACCTACCTTGATGGTAGGTATCAGTGATGAACCTACCTTGACACATCACCATCCAAAAAAAATTCTTTTTAAACAACCATGTATAAGTTTCATAATGGGGCTGCGGCGGGGGGGGGGAACCCTAAGGTATTTCCACTTCAAAAATGAAATACAATGAGGAAACTGCACTTAAACATTACGCATTTTAAATAAAGGAAATAAAGAACAGAAAAAGAACCCAATGAGCCTTTGGGGCATGGATGTTTATAAAGCTGTTGCCTACGCTGGGTGCAGCTCCTGGGATCGAGAGGGCGGGGCCCCAGATGGTTTTGGAGCCGGCGGGAGGTGGGGCCCTCCCCGGTCCGAAGCTTAAGCTCCACCCCTCACCTGCATCTTGCGAAGCTGCTTCACCGCCTCCTCCTTGCCCTGCCCGGTGGCCACGGTCTGGGCCTTCAGCTCCTCCAGCTCGGCCTCCAGCTTCTTGCGGGCGGCCACGGCCAGAGCACGCTGCTTGCGTTCCTCATCGCGTTCCACCTCTGCATCCCTCAGCTGGGACGGGGGAGGCCGGGAGGGGCGGGCTCAGGGGACGGGAGGCCCAGGCTTCCTCTACATGCTAGTGACATAGACGTCTACCCTCCAGCCCCGGCCCAGGCCTCCAGCCCCGTTCCTCCTGCCCCTTGCCTCTCTCCACCACCGAACTCCATCATCCTCTCCGACCCCACAGCCCCAGCTCAGGCCTCATCCTCCCCCCTTGCCCCAGCTTCCTCTCTGCTCCCATCTTTCCCCGCCAGCCCATTCCCGATGGCTCCAGAAGGGTCCCTCTACAATCAGAGCTGACGCTGCCCCTCCCCTGCTCATGGCCCTCCTGCGGCTCCCCAGTGCCCCCAGGACAAAGTTTTGGATGAGCCCATGGCTGGATCAGTGGAGCCAGGCGAGGTCAAACAAATACCCAGAGACACCCCGGCCCCCCAGCCTTGGATCACGTCTTCATCTCTCTCTCGGGGCCTCCCAGCTCCAGTCTCCCCCGCTCCAGTCTGCTGCCCATATGGCCCCAGAGGGGTCTTTCTGACACTCAGAGCTGACCCGCCCCTCCCAGGCTCAGCACACATCCCCTAGTGGAGAGCCTTGCCCACTGCAGACCATAGGAAATTCCTCCACTGAATGAATACTGAATGAATGAATGAATGAATGGTGCAGAGAGAGAGAGAGAGATGGAATGAATGAGGAAGCAGGTGAAGGAGTAAATGAATTCGGGAGGAAGGTCGTGGATGAAGTGGGGTGCAGATGAGCTGGTCAATGAATGAGTAAATGAGTGCCTGGGTAGGTTGTGGGTGTGGAGGGGTAGATAGCGGAGTGACTGGGGGGAGAGGAGGTTGATTGGAAGGGGGTACTGGGTGCATGGAGGGGAAGTCAGATGCAGAGTTGGTTATGTAGAAGTGCCGGTTGGTGGGGAGGCTGTGTATGGGCGGCTGGGTGGCTCAGTAGATGGGGTGGTAGCTGGGTGGAGGGTTCTGGCGGATGGAGGGTGTCTGAATGGGTCAACAGGATGTGCGTGTGGGTTCATGGGTCATGATGGGTGAGTGGGTTGGGGAACAGGAGGCGGGCTGGCTAGCAGGAGGGACTTGGGTAGAAACACCGAGTAGCAGGTGGGTGGGTGAGACTTCCGGCCTCTCTTGCTGCCTGTAAGCGCCAGGGCATCCCCCGCTGGACGGGCATCCCCCGCCGGATGGGCGCCCGGCCTGTACCTGCTTGGCCAGCTGCCGCCGCCTCTCCTCACCAGCCTCGTCTCGGCCCTGCAGGTCCCGCTCGTGCTGCGCCTTGAGGGCCTGCACGGTCACTTCCAGGCGCAGCTTGGCATCCTCAACCGCCGTCAGCTCATCCTCCAGCTCCGTCACTTGTGTTCGCAGGTCGTTGGCTGCCTGTTCGGCCACCCGGCGGGCTCGCTCCAGCTCGTGCACCTGGAGGGGAGGGAGAGTGAGCGCTGGGGCACCTGGGTCACCTGGGTCACCGAGGAGTGGGGAGGCCAGGACCCGAGATCTATCCTGGGCTAGAGGGGAGGGAAGCTTTGACAGAAGGGGTGGGGGGCAGCAAGTTGACGTGCCCATCCTAGTTCGCTCGTTCATTCACACGTTCGACATTTCCTGAGCACCTACTTACTACGTGTCTCATTCTGGATCATCCTAGAACATATTTTATTAATAACCGATGCACCATAATTCTATTATCTGAAGCTCCTGAGAGTCCATTCCAGTGTTTGTTAGGTCGGCTGACTCTCACTCATGGTGGATTATTTCCTCGTAGGTTTTGTGATTTTTTTTTTTTTTTTGGCCGGGACCTGCGCAGCTTGCACGATCTTAGTTCCCTGACCGGGTATTGAACTGGGGGCCCTGACAGTGAAAGCTCAGAGTCCTAACCACTGGACCCCCAGGGAATTCCTGGTTTTGTGATTGGTTTGTGAGCTCACTTCGTTGTGGCTTCATCTTCAGGAATACCGCGTGGAAATGGGTGGAAGGCACGTAGCTCCAGAGTTAGCAGTGTTGGTTTCTGCCAGACTCCCCAGGATATTACCAACCCGCTAGCGACTACTACTTTTTCTCAGCGTGGGGCTTTCCAGACCTTTCAGGGAGGTGTAAATGAAAACCCCAAATATCCCGTGAAAGCAGACCTGGGCTTATGAATTCTCAAAGACACGCCCCCACGGCCTCTCCTTAATTGTTACCTCCTCAGAGAGGCATCCCCTGACCTGTCAGGGCCTCCCTGTTACCCATGCTCCTGGCACTGGGTCGCTCTCTGACTCAGCCCTAGTCACAGTGGTCCTTTACCATGTGCTTATGTGTCTTTTTGGGCAACACCCACCTCCCACATTGGCCTGTGAGCTCCACAGGGCAGGGACTATATCTGCTTATCACCCCTGCCTAATGACCCTCATGAAAATGCTGGTCAGTGACAGTATCTACTTTCAGTGCTTAGAAGGGTCCAACTGGTCCCCCTTTTATTTGGCACCTGCCAATCAACTTGGTTGACTTGAAGGACTCAGACTTCTCCCATCAACATCCTACTTCCCACAAAGGCCTTTGGAGTCACTATATATAACTTAACACTTTTCCCAAAGGACAGACCTTAGCAGTTTGAGCATGAGTTGGATTATCCTTGGGGCTGCAGGCCAAGGGTGTGTCATGGGGATGGGGGTTCTTTCCAGGCCTGGCTAAAAGCTCCATTGGATTAATGCCAGAGCATGCGGAGAATATAAAGCCCTCAGCCATCGCACCCCTGGCAATAAGGATGCTGGGATTGTGTCTGCCCAGGGACCCAACTAAACACGCATTCCATCAGTGCCTCCCGTCACTAGCCAGGGTGGCTTGTGGCCCTGGGCCTGTTCTGGTTGATGCTCCACAAATATATTTATTGGGCAAATGAAAGAAGGATGGTGTGGAGGGTGTCTCAGACCTTTCAGAAGGCTGGGAGGCTGGGATACTGGCTGGGTGAGCAGAGACTGGGAACTGGCCTGGGAGACCCCCTCACAGGCCCTGGAGGGATGTATGAGTTGGGGGAAGACGGAGACCTGGTAGGGGAGACTGTGTGTGCTCAGTGGAGTTGGGGGTGGCAAGGTGGGGTGTCTTCACAGTGTGTGTGAGTGTGTGTGTGTGTGTGTGTGTGTGTGTGTGTGGTATGTATGTATGCGATGTGTATATGTATAATGTGCGTGTGGTGTGTGCAGTATGTATGTATGTGGTGTGTGTATGTATATGTGTGTGGGTGGTATATGTGTGGTGTGTGTGTGGTATGTATGTATGCGATGTGTATATGTATAATGCGTGTGTGGTGTGTGCAGTATGTATGTATGTGGTGTGTGTATGTATATGTGTGTATGTGCATGTGTGTGTGTGTGGTATATGTGTGGTGTGTGTGTGGTATGTATGTATGCGATGTGCATATCTATAATGCGTGTGTGGTGTGTGCAGTATGTATGTATGTGGTGTGTGTATGTATATGTGTGTATGTGCATATGTGTGTGTGTTGTATGTGTGAGTGGTATATGTGTGGTGTGTGTGTGGTATGTATGTATGCGATATGTATATGTATAATGCGCGTGTGGTGTGTGCAGTATGTATGTGGTGTATGTATATGTGTGTATGTGCATGTGTGTGTATGTGTGTGTGGTATATGTGTGTGTGTGTGGTATGTATGTATGCAATGTGCATATCTATAATGCGCGTGTGGTGTGTGCAGTATGTATGTATGTGGTGTATGCATATGTGCGTATGTGCATATATGTGTGTGTTGTGTGTGTGCGCGCGTGCACATCCGCATGTTTGTGGAGTGGTTCTCAGGCTGTATGTTGTGGCAAATTTTCTTCACTTTCTTTTTTCTTTCTTCCTCTCTGAGTCACATACACACAAGACGAGTGGTTCTCATGCCCTGTGTGTACACATGAGCAAGCGTGCTTAATGGAAGATTCGCCTCACATTTCACGAACACACAGGTGAATATGTATGTTTTGTAAGCAGCTCTCATGTTCAGCGTGTGAACATATATGTTTGCTGGAAGATTCTCCTCATGTTCTGCACGCGTGAACATGCACGTTGATGACTGGCTCTCCTTACTTTCTGTGTGTGTTGTGTGCACGCGCCTGCTTGGTAGAAGATTCTCCTCACGTTCTGCGTGTGTGCGAGAACACGTACGTCTGGTACATGAACATGGGACTTGGACGCTGGTTCCCTTCGCCCTCTGTGTGGGAGAGCACACACGTGTGCGTGTGTCCCCCAGCGTGACGGGTGTGTGCTGCTGCCACGTGCGTGTCCCCGGACGGGGGGCTGCTCA
The DNA here is from genome assembly GCF_009873245.2 of Balaenoptera musculus. Classification (NCBI taxonomy): domain Eukaryota; kingdom Metazoa; phylum Chordata; class Mammalia; order Artiodactyla; family Balaenopteridae; genus Balaenoptera; species Balaenoptera musculus. The sequence continues at coordinate 6,972,715 of NC_045803.1, forward strand.
CGCTCTTGCCGACGTCATCCTTGCTGCTGAGCAGCGCCTCCAGCTCGGCCCGCAGCGCCCGGTTCTGCCGCTCCAGCTCCTCCCGCGCCTCCTGCTCCTCCTCCAGCGCCCGCGTCAGTGACAGCGCCCGGGCCTCACGCTCCCGGCCCTCCGCCTCGACCCGCTCGCGTTCCTCCACCGCCCGAAGGACGGCTGCCTTCTCCTCCGCCAGGAGCTTCCGGGGTGAGGGAGATGGGGTGGGGGAGACAGGTTAGCTGAAAGGAATGTGCAAGGGGATGGGGAAGAGAGAGCAGCCAAGGGCAGAGGCAGACAGACAGACAGACAGAGGCAGAGACACAAGAGGGACGTAGAGGGATTAAAGTCACAGCTGTGTCCCAAACCAGCTCAACTCTTCAACGGATCACACTGTTGGTGGGAATGTAAATTGGTGCAGCCACTATGGAGAACAGTATGGAGGGTCCTTAAAAAACTAAAAACAGAGTCACCATATGATCCTGCAATCCCACTCCTGGGCACATATCCAGAGAAAACTACTATATGAAAAGATACATGCACCCCTATGTTCACAGCAGCACTGTTCACAACAGCCAAGACATGGAAGCAACCTAAATGTCCATCGACAGATGAATGGATAAAGAAGATGTGGTACATATATACAATGGAATATTACTCAGCCATAAAAAAGAATGAAATAACGCCATTTGCAGCAACACGGAGGGACCTAGAGGTTATCGCACTAAGTGAAATAAGTCAGACAAAGACAAATATCATATGATATCGTTTATATGTGGAATCTAAAAAAATGATACAAATGAACTTATTTACAAAACAGAAACAGATCCACAGACATAGAAAACAAACTTACAGTTACTAAAGAGGAAACGGAGGGAGGGATAAATTTGGTATTGGGATTAACAGATACATGCTATTATGTATAAAATAGTTAACCAACAAGGACCTACTGTACAGCACAGGGAACTATACTCAATATCTTGTAATAACCTAAATGGAAAATTATCTGAAAAAGAATGTGTATATGTGTGTGTGTGTATATATATATATATATATATATATACACACACACACACATATCTGAATCACTCTGCTGTACACCTGAAACTAACACAACATTGTAAATCAACTATACCTCAATTTTTAAAAATTAAATGAAAGGAAATTTTGAGTAGAAAAAAAAAAACCTCTTAAATGGATCAACTGATCAGTCCCTCATTCTAGATAAACAACTGAGGAAATGGTGTTCCTTTCTTCCTCTTGGGGTAATGGTAGGAACAAAATACATAAATTTTTAAAATGTACTTCAACCTTCACTGTTTTTTAAGACACAGCAATTGACAAACAATGAAACTTACAAGACATGCAAAAAAGGAAGAGAATGGGACTCACAGTCAAGAGAAAAATCAGTCCATGGAAACAGACCCACAGATGACCTAGATACTGGGATTATCACACAAGCACTTTGACTGTGTTAAGTAAGTTTCAGGACAAGATGGATACAATGGGTGAAGAGGCAGGGTTACTGCAGGAGGGATTTGAAACTGTAAAACAGAACCAAAGAAAAATGCCAGAACTTCAAAATACAATATCTGAAGTAAAAAAGTCACTGGATGAAATTGAGAGCAGAATGTACACACATCAGAAGAATCAGTATACTTGAAAACAGGTCAATAGAGATGATCTAAACAGAGCAAAGAAAAAATATTGTAAAAAAAAACTTAGCAGAGCTTTAATAACCTGTGAGACAGTATCAAGCAATCAAACATACATGTATTTGGAGTCCCAGAGGAAAGGTTCAAAAAAAAGGAGAGGAAGAAGTAAAATTGTCTTTAATCACAGAAAACATAATTCTAGAAAATCCACTGGAATCTATAAAACACCTACTAGCACCAAAATGTGAGTTTAGCTAGATCGTAGGATACAAGATCAATATACAAAATTGATTACACTTCCATATTCTAGCAATCAGAAATTAAATAAAAATAATATTTAAAATAGCATCAAAAATGAAATACATGGAAATAAATCTGACAAAGATGTGAAAGATGGGCACTGAAAACTATAAAACATTTCTGAGATTAAATTAAAGAAGATCTAAATAAATGGACATATATACCATGTTCCTGGGCCAGAAAACTCAATATCATGAAGATGTCAATTTTTCCCAAACTGATCTATAGATTCAAAACAATCTCAAACCAAGGAGATTTTTTTTGCTGTAGAAATTGACAAATTGATTGTAAAATATTGAATACACGTGGGAATGCAAAGGACCAAGAAGAGGTAAAATAACTTTGAAAAAGAAGAAAAAATTGGAGAACTAATACTATCTGATTTTCAATATCTATGCAAAGCAAGTCAGTGGAGAGAGTCTTTTCAACAAATAGTGTTTGAACAACTGGATATCCAGATACATATAAAATTAACTTGGAGCTATGACAGCACCGTATATAAAAATTAACTCAAAATGGATCATAGAAAATTAAAAGAAAAATGGATCATAGACCTAAAGGTAAAACCTAAAACTAGACAACTTTTAGAAAAAATCTCATAGAAGGAAACCACTGTGACCTTAAGTTAGACAAAGATTTCTCAGACACAACACCAAAAGCATAATCCATAGAATAAAAACTTCAAACACTGGACTTCATCAAAACAAAAACTTCTGCTCTTTGAAAGTCTCTACTAAGAGAATAAAAAGACAAGCCACAGACTGGATGAAAATATTTGCCAAGCAATATATCTAATAAAGAACTCATTCAGAATATATAAAGAACTTTTGAAATTCAATGATAAGAAAAGAAACAATCTTTTTTTTAAAAAAAAAAAAGAAGGCAAAAGATTTGAACAGGGACTTCACCAAAGAAGATGTATGGATGGTAAATAAGCACATAAAAAGATGCTCAACATCATTGTTTATTAGGGAAATGTGAATTAAAACCACTACATCTATTGGAAAGGTTAAAGTTTTATTCATGACAGTCAAAAACTAGAAACAGCAACTCAAATGTTCTTTTCAAAATGTGGTCTATAAAGGAATAATAATCAGCAGTTAAAAAAAAAAGGAATGAATTATTAATGCATGCAAAAACATGGATGCGGGACTTCCCTGGTGACACAGTGGTTAAGAAACCGCCTGCCAATGCAGGGGACATGGATTCGAGCCCTGGTCCAGGAAGATCCCACATGACGCGGAGCAATTAAGCCCGTGCGCCACAACTACTGAGCCTGCGCTCCACAGCCCGCAAGCCACAACTACTGAGCCCACGTGCCTAGAGCCCGTGCTCCACAACAAGAGAAGCCACTGCACTGCAACAAAGAGTAGCCCCCGCTTGCCACAACTAGAGAAAGCCCACGCGCAGCAATGAACAAACACAGCCAAAAATAATAAATAAATAAAATAAATAAATTTATTTTAAAAATGGATGAATCTCAAAGTAATTTTTCCAAGTGAAAGAAGCCAGTCAAAAATGAGATTTATATAAAAATAATTTATATAAAACTCTAGGAGATACAAAAAAATTAATTCTTTAAAAAATTTTTGATGATCTATGGAATGGTATTAAGCAGTCAAACACACATGTATTTGGAGTCTGAGAAGAAGAGGAAAGAGAGAGAGAATGGGGCAGAAAAACATTTGAAGAAATAATGGCTGAAGATTTCCACATCTGATCAAAAATACCACCCCAAAGCTGTAGGAAGCTTGGCAAGGATAAATACAAAAACCCACAGCTGGATATCATAGTCAAACTGCTAAAAACCAAAGAGAAAGAGAAAAAATTTAAACCAGCTAGAAAACCACATCACACTACCTGCAAGGAAACAATGCTTTGAATGACCACTAACTTTTCACCTGAAACAATGGAGGCCACAGATCATGGAATGATCTCTTTGAAGTGTGGAAAGAATAAAACCGTTTACCTGGAATTCAACAGTCAGTGAAAATACCCTTCAAAAATGAAGGCAAAATAAGGACTCTCACATTTTGCAGATGAAGAAATTGAGGCACAGAGAGGTCGGGCAATTTGCCAAGCCACACAGCCAGAAAGGGCCTCAGCTGAGATTTGAACCTCGGGGTTGCCTGATCTTAATGCTCTGGGGTTCTGAGAATTTTATTCCATCCTCAGATTGCCAGCCGCTTAATATTATGCCCATCTCCTAGATGGGCAAACTGAGGCTGAAATGGGACAAGCAGCTTGCCTGAGGTCCACAGGGAGTCAGCAGGAGAAGCAAGATGTGTTATTTCATTTCATCTTCCTAGTACCTTCTGGTGTACCTTCAGGACTCTTTTGGGAGCAAAAGTGGGTACCGCCAATAATTATTTTGGGGCAAGACATAAGCCAGGATGGATGGGTGTCCTATTTTACAGAGGCTCAGAGGGAAGAGGCATCTGGCCCTAAGGTCCTCCCAAGTTCACAGCTGAGCTGTGGCATCACATGTTACTGATTGCTCACAATGACCATGGGCAGCAAGATCAGTGTCCCGCTTTCCCAGGTGGGTAACCCGAGGTGCCTCACCTGGTCGAACTTGCGCTGCTTCTTCTCCAGCGCGCTGACGAGCTGCCGCTGCTGCTCCAGGTCCACCGTGGCATCGTCCAGCTCTTGCTGCAGCCGCCGGCGGCCCCGCTCCAGCCGCTCCACCACTTCCGTCTTTTCTGCCAGGCGCTGCGTCAGGGCCTCAACCTCTCGGGCGGCCCGGCGCCGTGCCTCCTCCCCTGCCTCCAGTGCCCCTGCCTCCTCTTCCTGGCGCCGCCGCCACTCTGAGAGCTGGGGTGGGGGAGGAGAGAGAGGGAGGGTGTCACTCATGGCTGCGATCCAGGTGTGAGTTGGTGGGGCCCCATTTCCCAGATGAGGAGACTGAGGCCTGAAGGGGGAAATAATTCACTCCATTGGGCACTTCTGCCTCATGAGTAGGGATGAGGTTGTGAGTTCTATGAGCCCCAGCTCCTCCAGGAGATTAAAATGGTTCCCACCAGGGCCCAGAAGATGAATCAGACCTGGGCTCTGTCCTGGGGAACACCCAGTCTGGTGGGGGAGACTGAACATCACAGCCAGGGTGATGGAGGCTAAGGTAGAAGAAGTATGAGACCCATGGGAGTCCACAGGAGGGGTTCAAAAATCTATTTAGAACATTCAAGAGAGAATTCCTGGAGGAGGGGGCATTTGTGATGGATCTTGAAGTATGCATAGGAGTTTTCCAGTTAAAGAAGGATATTTGCAAGCATACATTCATCACTCATTCATTCAACAGGCATTTCTCAAGGCCTCCTATACGTCAGGCTCTATGTTGGCCTATGCTGGGGATCCAGATCTAACTCTGATGGGGTCCCACTTTCAAGGTGCTCCCAGTCTGATGGGGGGACTCATGGGCAAAGACAGTTCCAGCCAGGGTGATCGGAGTGGGGACAAAGGAGAAAGAAGGGTTGTGGGAGCTCAGAGCCTAGTGGTCAGGGTTTTCCCAGAACAGGAGAGGCTGATGCTAAGTCCTGAAAAATGAAAAGCGTGTTCCCAAGTGAAGTGAGGAAAGAGACGAGAGATGAATACAGCTAAACATGAAGGAAGGACCAGAGAGTGCAGGGCCTCTGACACCCAGCTGAGAGGCATGGGTTTTGTCCGGGGGGAGCTGGGGAGCCATGGGAGGTCTGTGAGCTAGGGAAGGGCAGGGTCAACTCAGGGTGTAGAAAGACCATGTGAAGTATGAGCTGGAAGGGGAGAGACTAGGGGCAGGGAGGTTTGAAGGGAGGCTGAGAGGAGGATCCAGGTGGCTGGGGCTGTGGGGACAGAGAGTAGGGAATGAAACATTGAGTTGGGGACAGGAGCGATGGGGGTCTGCACCTACAGGCTCTGGGGCTGAGGGAGAGACAGAGGCGAGTATGGCTTGCCGGGGCCTGGCCTATGACATGCTGGGCAATGGGGCCACCCCGGAGCGGGGGAACCCAGGAGGAACAGGTTGGGAGACTGGGCATCCCTTTGAGATCTCCCTGCAGGGCTGTTCACCTGGGCTTGTGCAGCCTGCAGCTCGCGGCCCGCCCGCTCCCTGGCGGCTGCCTCCTCATCCAGCTGCTCCCGCAGCCCTGCCGCCTCCGCCTCCAGGGCTCGTGCCCGGGACCCCAGGGTCAGCTTCGCCCTGGTCTCCTCCTGCAGCAGCTCCTGAAGATGGATGGGAGAATGGATGTTAAGTGTGGGCAGGAGGGTGGGGAGGCCTGGGGGGAGCCGGGTGGCGAGAGGTGGGCTGGGATCACCTGGGTATCGTGGAGCTGGGCCTCCGTGCTGGTCAGCTCCTTGCTCAGCCTGATGGCTCTGGACTCGGCCTCGCTCAGTGCTCCAGACACAATCTCGAGTTCAGCCTGCAGGGAAGGGACATCTTCTAATGGTGGCTTCCAGCCAGCCAACCCCTCTGCTCCTCTGCCTCAAATCCCTACCACCCATTGCTGGTGAGGATGTAAAAAGGTGCAGCTGCCATGGAAACCAGTCCAGCAGCTCCTTAAAATGGTTAAATGCAGAGTTTCCATACAGCCCAGCAATTCCACTCCTAGGTGTGTACCCAGGAGAAATGAAAAGAAGTCTAGGCAAAAACTTGTACAGGGGTGTTCACGACAGCATTATTCGCAATTGCTGAAAGGCAGAAACAACCCAAATGTCCATCCACGGATGATTGGATAAACAAAATGTGGTCTATCCAGACAATGGAATATTATTTGGCCATAAAAAGGAATGAAGTACTGATACATGCTACAACAGGGATGAACCTTGAAAACATTATGCTAAGTGAAAGAAGCCAGACACAAAAGGACAAATACTGTATGATTCCATTTCTATGAAATGTCCAGAATAGGAAGTCTAGAGAGACAAAAGGGGATTAGTGGTTGCCGGGGCAGGGGGTGGGACTGGGGGATGATGGCTGGACAGTACAGGATTTTTTTCTGGGCTGATGAAAATGTCCCAAAATTAGGTTATGGGGATGATTGTACAACTCTATGAATATACTAAAAACCATTGAATTGTACATTTTCTTTTATTATTTTCTTAAAATATTCATTTATTTATTTTGGCTGTGCTGGGTCTTAGTTGTGGCATGTGGGCTCTTAGTTGTGGCATGTGGGATCTGGTTCCCTGACCAGGGATCAAACCCAGGCCCCCTGCATTGGGAGCACGGAGTCTTACCCACTGGACCACCAGGGAAGTCTCGAATTGTACATTTTAAATGGGTGAATTATATGGTACGTGAACTATATTACAATAAAGCTGTTCCCCCGGCATGCAAATCACCACCACAATGATCCTGGGTGCAGCTCCTGGTCTCACGTTCCTTCGCTGTAGGAATCGGGCAGCAGTTTGCCACTTTCTCCCCCCGGGACTGTTGCCTCCGTAGGGTAGGACCTCATCTGCTTTGTTCCCTGCTGTGTCCTCAGGGCTCACAACAGGGCCTGGCACACAGTAGGTGCTCAGGAAATGTTTGTTGGGTGAGTGCCTCCAGCACATGTGTGTTACCCTGAACCTTCTTCTCTCCCTTTTTGAGGTTCACTTAACAAACAAGGTTGGGTTCAAATTCTGGCTGGTAAGAAAATTTATCTGAAAACTTGGAAATAAGAAAAGGCAGTGGTCAGGCATCCTTTAGAAAGGACAGGACTGGGACTTCCCTGGTGGCACTAGTGGTTAAGAATCCACCTGCCAACGCAGGGGACACGGGTTCGAGCCCTGGTCCGGGAAGATCCCACATACCGCGGAGCAACTAAGCCCGTGTGCCACAACTACTGAGCCTGCGCTCTAGAGCCCGCGAGCCACAACTACTGAGCCCATGTGCCACAACTACTGAAGCCTGCGCGCCTAGAGCCCATGCTCCGCAACAAGAGAAGCCACCACAATGAGAAGCCCGTGCACCACAATGAAGAGTAGCCCCCGCTGGCCGCAACTAGAGAAAGCCTGCGTGCAGCAACGAAGACCCAACGCAGCCAAAAATAAATAAATAAATAAATAAATCACTTTGTTGTACACTTGAAACTAACACATTGTAAATCAACTACACTTCTATAAAGCTTAAATTTGATTGCCCTTTGGGACATTAACCAGTTTTGTCTCTGACTGCGCTATTTCGTTCTGGCATTCTCTTTTTTGCTGACTACACACACACCAGTTTGTTGTTGTTTCTCTCCTTGAACATCTTTACGTTCTGCTGGATCCCTCATTAATGCTTTTTTTTTAATATTTATGTTTTTATTGAAGTATAATTGATTTACAGTGTTGTGTTAGTTTCAGGTGTACAGCAAAGTGATTCAGTTATATGTATCTATTCTTTTTCAGATTCTTTTCCCATATAGGTTATTACAAAATATTGAGTATAGTTCCCTGTGTTATACAGTAGGTTCTTGTAGTTCATCTATTTTATATATATTAGTGTGTATATGTTACTCCCAAATTCCTAATTTACCCCTCCCCTGCAACTTTCCCCTTTGGTAACCATAAGTTTGTTTTCTATGTCTGTGAGTCTGTTTCTGTTTTGTAAATAAGTTCATTTGTATCATTTTTTCAGATTCCACATATAAACGATCTCATATGATATTTGTCTTTGTCTGACTTACTTCACTTAGTATGATAATCTCTAGGTCCATCCATGTTGCTGGAAATGGCATTATTTCATTCTTTTTTATGGTTCATTAATGCTTTAAATAAATCTTTGACATGGGCTTACTATGTCTTTGTATGACAGTCATGCTTTGAACTTTTGAAAATGATATTTTGAGCTGACCTTGGTACCTCCTGGCTGTGTGACCTGGGCAAGTGATTCCTATCTTTTTAAAAAATATATATATATATATATATTTATTTATTTGGCTGCGCCAGGTCTTAGTTGTGGCATGCAGGATCTTCGTTGTGGCATGAGGGATCTTTTAGTTGAGGAATGCATGCGGGATCTAGTTCCCTGACCAGGGATCAAACCCGGGCCCCCTGCATTGGGAGCATGGAGTCTTAACCACTGGACCACCAGGTAAGTGCCTGATTCCTATCTTTTTGGTCCTCAGTTTTTCTCATCTGTGAAATGGGGATGATAACAGGACCTACCTCCCAAGGCTGCTTTGAAGAGTCAATGAAATAATGAACGTAAAGTGACTAGCTCAGTGCCTGGTATATACCTGTGCTCAATATATAGGTACATCTGACAATTTTTTTTTTTTTCATCTGACAATTTTTGAGGGCCTACTGAGAGCCCAGGAACTATTCTAAAAGCTTTCCAAGTTTAGGCTCGCTGGATTCACACACCAACCCTATGAGGTAGATGCTATTATTAGTCCAAGTTTACATAAAGGGAAGCCGAGGCACAGAGAGGTTAGGCAATTTGCCTAAGATCACACAGCTACAAGTGGTGGAACTGAGATTTCAGCCCAGGCAGAATGGCTCTAGAGCTGCCCTGTCCAATACGGTAGCCACTAGCCTTAGGTGGCTATTTAACTTTAAAGTAATTAAAATTAAATAAAATGAAAATCCAGCTCCTCAGCTGTACTCCTCACGTGCCAGGTGGATAGTGCAATTACAGAACATTACCATCACTGAAGAAAGTTCTACTGACCAGTGCAACCTAGAACTCCTGCTATCAGCCACCAGACTCTACTCTTGGTGTCACTTTTATTTCTGTAATATGTAAAGTGCTTAGGACAACGAGCACTACGTAGCATAATTCCATGGGGGCAGACCCTAGCTGTACCCCCAAATCCCTTCTCCCCTGGTCCCACTGTGACAGGCTGTTAGGTAGGCCCATGGCTGCCAGCTAGAAACTATATTTCCCAGTCTCCTTTGCAGCTAGGTGTGGTCATGTGATTACGTTATGGCCAATGGAATGCAAGCCAAGTGATATATGCAAATTCCATCCCATCCTCTTTTCCCCTTCCTAAGCTGGAGCACACAGGTGCCCACAATCCAGATTTAACTCTGAAGATGAGGTCAATGCCCTCAGGGATAATGGAGTGACCTCATGGAGCATAAGTGTCCCGCCAGCCTCGACTGCTTACTCTGAGCCTATTTCCTGACAGGGAAGACACATGTCTTTTATTCAAGCTGATGAATTCTGGAGTCTCTTTGTTATATCGACTTAACTTTCACCTTAACTATACACTCTTTTTTTTTTTTTTAACATTTTAATTAATTAATTAATTAATTCATGGCTGTGTTGGGTCTCCGTTTCTGTGCGAGGGCTTTCTCTAGTTGCAGCAAGCGGGGGCCACTCTTCATCGCGGTGCGCGGGCCTCTCACTATCGCGGCCTCTCTTGTTGCGGAGCACAGGCTCCAGACGCGCAGGCTCAGTAATTGTGGCTCACGGGCCTAGTTGCTCCGTGGCATGTGGGATCTTCCCAGACCAGGGCTCAAACCCGTGTCCCCTGCATTGGCAGGCAGATTCTCAACCACTGCGCCACCAGGGAAGCCCCTATACACTCTTTTAATCTTGAAATTAAAAATGGTAACAGTGTTTTCACCCCCTTCGGGTTGGGGAATTAAAAGTCATTCTTACCCTCTTTCTGCTTGTTTGTATTCTCAGTAATAAACAGGTATTGGTTGTTTAGTTAAAAAACATAATACAATTAAAATTAAAAAAAACCACATTTCTTCTAACAGTCACAGTATGATATTGTCCTCACACAGGTCCAAGTATTCATGCTGGGTTTTTCTAATCAGACCATGGATTATTTAAGACCAGAAGATAAGAGGGTGGAGGGTGGGAGCTGTGGCAGGGTTAAGAGCTACAGGATCAGTCATGTCTGGGTTCACGCTTTGGCTCTGAGGGACCTAAGACAATCAACTTCACCTCCCTGGGCCTCAGTTTCCTTGTGTGTAAAATGGGAACAATATTAGCACTTCCCTCAAAGGAGCATTAGGAGGAGGCTTTGGCAAAATACACAGGATGTTCGGTGCATAGTAATCACTCACCAAATACTAGCTATTAATGTGTGCTTATGTTGGAAAAGTTGGAAAGGACAGTAGGGTTGATGTGGACCAAACTGAAGTCCAGAGAGGGCAGGCCTCTCACCCAAAGCCACACAGCAGAGACCACCCCCGACCTAGCCGCCGCACTCACCTGGGCTCGCTGCAGCTTCTCAGTCGCCTCTGCTCGTGCCCGCTCCCCATCGCCAGCCCGGCCCTGCACCTCCTGCAACTGTGACTCCAGGCGACGCCTCCGTTGCTCACCCTCCTGACGCGTGGTCTGCAGGTTGCTTAGCTCCGTCCGTAGCTCAGACACTTCGGCCTCCAGAGCCAACCGGGTCTTCTCCCATGCACCTTTGCTCTGGTGGGGGAGACAGACAGCAATGATTTATGATTCCCTTTCTCTACAAGACCAGGCACGTGAATACCCCAAGTCCTTTGTACTGTCTATTCCCTCTGGAACTCCTCATTGTTCCTTAAACACCCAGGCACATTCCTGCCTCAGGGCCTTTGCACTGACTGTTCCCCCTGCCTGGAACATGTTTCCCTGTGATGCCAGGATGGCTCACCCATCATCTCCCTCAGTGTTTTACTCAGATGTCATCTTTTCACTGAATCTCTCCAAGGCCTCTCTATTTCAAATCACAACACGCCCCCTGGCCATTAGCACTCTGAAACCCCTTTCCTGTTCATCATCTTCCCATAGCACTTATGACCCCGCTATATATTATGTGTTTAGACTGTTTACCCTCTGCCTCGCCTGCTAAAATGTGAGCTCCACAATGGAAGTGGGTATTGGTTGCTTGGCTCACAGCTGGGGCCCCCAGTACCACCCCGGGAATATACTACATATTCAATTAACATTTGCTGAATGCAAGATGGATCAGGGACATGAATACGTGAGGAGAAAAGTGGGCTGGCCTAGAACCAGCCAGAGGTACATCCTCCAACCCAGCATCCTGCTTCCCCTCCCCATGGCTCCCCAGACACCCCTCCCCCATCTCAACCCACCCTCCGGGCTTGCTCCAGCTGCTCTGCCATCTCTCCCAGCGCCTGGCCATGGCGCTGCCGCAGCTCCTGCACCGCCACCTCATGAACGCGCGTCTCCTCCTCCAGAGTCTTCTTCAACTCTGTCACCTCCTGTTCTCTCTTGGACCTTGTATTGGGGAAGGGGAAGGGAACAGAATTTCAGAATAGAGGAAGGCTGGGACTTTGAAGGAGCCCCTGACTGCTGGTTGTGCCTCCTTTTATTCTTTCCCTCCAAGGATGGGGACCCTCACTCTACATTCCCCAAGGGATCTGGGCAGTGATGCTGCAGAAGAAGGGTGGCTTTAAGGGTGAGCTCCTACGCATCTTTTGAAACCCTATTCAAAAGGCCCCTTCTCAAAGAAGTCTTTTTGGGCTCCCTCCCATAGAGTGATACAAGGGCCTTCTCTGATCATCCACGATGCCCTGTCGTACTCCATTAAAGCTCACTTTGTTCTGGACTGTGTCTGTCTTTGCTCGAATCTGCCTAACCCTGGCCTGGGAGTTCTTGAGGGCAATGCCTGAGTCTTGAGTCTTGACTCATCTCTGTCCCCAGCTTGGCCCACGCTGGGCCCAGAGCCAGTGTCCGATAAACAACTGTTGAACGACTAAACAACTGTGCAGATGGAGAGCTTGGACCCACATCCTTTTCCCTGCCCAGCCCCCGGCCCCCCACGTGCCCGGCCTGTGCCAGCTGCAGGCCGCCCAGCCTCACCGGAGCTCCTGCTGCGCGTTGGTGGAGTCCAGCGTGTCCTCCAGCTCGCTCCGCAGCGCCTCCAGCTCCTCGCCCAGGTCCCGGCGCTGCTTCTCTGCCTTGGCCCTGGCTGCGCGCTCAGCCTCCAGGTCCTCCTGGGCCTCGGCCAGCCCCGCTTGTGCTTCCCGCAGGGATTTGAGCAGCTGGGCCCGGGCCCCGCCCTCCTGCTCTGTCCTGGGGGTGGACGAGGACCAGGGGGTTGGTATAGGGGCAGGCAGGGGGTGGGGATGATTTCTAGGGGTTGGAGGGGCCAGACACGGCCAGTCCCGGGTTAAAAGCCCAGCTCTGCCCTTGGGCACGTGTCTCCAGTACTCAGAGCCTCAGCTTTCTTAGCTGTAAAATGGGGATGACACCACCAGTAATCACAGGGACACTTATTAAGTTCCTGCCACTTGAGAGCACTTTACTTTATCATCTTGTGTAATGTTCACGCCAAACGAGGAAACTGGGGCCCAGAGCGGGAAAGTACTTGCCCTGGTCACATGGTCAGTGGGTGGCTGACCCCAGAGTCCCTCCTCATAACCCCTATGGGATCGACCTCTTGCAAAGGGAAGGTGAATGGAGTGGCAGCGTGGACTCTGGGTTAAATGGCTCAGGGAGGTGGTCCAGTGGTTAGGACTCTGCACTTCCACTGCAGGGGGCGTGGGTTCGATCCCTGGTCTGGGAACTAAGATTTCACAAGCCTTGTGGCGGCGGGCAAAAAAAAAAAAAAAAGGAAGGAAAAGAAAAGAAAAAACAAACAAAAATCCCTGTAAGAATGGCTCAGGGAGATGCACTGACCATGGTCTGTATGCCCTGCTCGGCCACCTGCCCTGGCAAGTGACAGCTTCTCTGAACTGCAGGCTCCTGGTCTGTGAGAGAGCGTGACTGCCCCCCTTCACAGGGCTGCCGCGAGGACGGCAATGTAGCGCCAAAGGCCACGTGTTATATGATTCCACTGCCGTGAAAGAGCAAGAATTGGCAAATCCTATGTGGACAGAAAGCAAATTGGTGGTTGCCAGGGGTTGAGGGGAGGGGGGAAATTGGAAGTGATCGCTTAATAGGATTTTTGTTTTTGAGGTGATGAAAATGTTCTGAATAGAGGTAGTGGTTGCACAACATCGCAAACGTACCAAATGCCACTGAACTGTATGCTTTAAAATGGTTAATTTTTTTTTCTTTTTGGCTGTGCCACGCATCTTGCAGGATCTCAGTTCCCCAACCAGGAACTGAACCCGGGCCACGGCAATGAAAGCACGGAGTCCTAACCGCTAGACCACCAGGGAACTCCCTAAAATGGTTAATTTTGTTATGTGAATTTCACCTCAATACAAAAGAAAACGGAAAAAAATAACAACGGCAATAACAGAAGGTAAGAACAGACACATGCAGCAGCTAATGAGGGCTTAGGGCGTGCCAAGCATGTTCTCAGCCCTTTCTCATTTAATCCCTACACTAATCCTAGGAGAGTTTCTATAATCATGCCCTTTTTCCAGATAGAGAAACTGAGGCTCGAGAGGTGATGTCACCCAGGTGAGGTCACATGGCCAAAAAGGGGAGGAGCCAGGATTTGAACCCAGAAGTCAGGCTGGAGGGTGCGTGTTCTTAACCCCCCTCCACCAACCCCGTGTCCCATCGATTCTCAGATGCACAATTTCCCCACATTGTAACCTCTCTGAAATCAAGCTGCGCCCATACACAAGGGCACCTCAGGTCGCATGGAGTGCAGTGGGTGAAAAGCATTTGAAACACTGCGCATCATATCTGGCACACAGTAAGTGCTGAATAATTGTGAATGACTATAATTATGATGATTATGATTCCTAAGATGGCCAGACCACCTATCCAATCACAGCGGATTCTGGGCTGTTTGGTTTTTAGAGGCTGGGGTTGTGGGAGAAGAAGAAATAGCATTTCCTTGCCTCTGTGCAAGAAACTGTGTCAGTTACTAGACACGTAGGGCCCGGTTTCAGTTTTCCCTTAACCAGGTGGGCTTGGAACTCTTGTGTCCATCTTACAGAAGGGGACACTGAGGCTCAGAGTGGGTGTGCACGGCTGGTGAGCGGCTCGGCCGAGCTCTGTACCTGCGGGAGGGTCTCGCCGGGCGCCCCCAACGCTGGCAGGCGGTGCCCCCCGTGCTGTGCACCCCACCCGGCCCACCCCGCACCTGGCCAAGGCGACCTGCAGCTCCTCCTCCTTGCGGCCCAGCTGGGACCGCAGCTCCTCCGCCCGCTGCTGCTGTTCTACCATCTGCTCCTGCAGCTCTGAGCCCTCCACGTCCAGCCGCCGCTTCAGCTTCTCCAGCTCCTGGCGGCTCTTCTCCTCCTTCCGGAGGCGATCTGGAGGCGGGAGGTGGGGGGGGTGGGGCATGCACAAGGGAGCCAGACCCACACCCCCAGGGAGACCCACGGCCCCGCAGTCAGGCTGAGCTCGGCATCTCTTTCCACCCCTCCCCCTCCTTCCCAGCTTCCCCATCCCTGGGATCGCCCACTGGTCCCCAGACCCCCACATGCCTTCTCCCCTCCGCCCCCCAGTGACAGCCCCTGCTCCTGCTCGCTGGTTCTCTCTGCCCTGTCCTTTCCTCCCTGCCTCCCCGGCCTCCTCCTGTGCTCTCTCCCTTCTGTTTCTGCTTCTGAGTCCACGGCAAGGGACAGAGATAAAAAAGTGTCTGAAACAGCTAGTGGGACCGTCAGATTGAGAGAGTGACCCAAGACACTTAGGAGTGAGTAAGAGAATTGGATGGAGAGAGACAGAAACAACTTAAGAGCTGGGAGGACACCTAACCTGTCCCGAGTCTTCTTTCCTGCCCCCATTTAACAGATATGACCACTGAGGCCCCACAGCACACGAGGGTCACCCGAGGTACCCCCTGACCCCGCTGGAGTGTGCACTGGCCCCCACTGAGGGGCAGGCGCTCACCCTCCATGTCTGCAATCGTGGCCTCGTATTTGAGTCGAAGCTTATTGAGGCTCTTGACTTTCTCCTCCTCCTCAGCCGCCTGGGATGAGAACTCGGCCAGACGCTCCTCCAGCAGCTTCCGCTCCTGAGGGTGGTGGGAGGTGGGGGTGGGGTGTCAGGGGCCCGACCCTCATCTTTGATATCATTCTCATCTGCGTTTCTGCTCATCTCCATCCTTCCCTGACCTTTCCTGCTCCCAACCCCCTTCCCTCCTTTTGCATCCTTTAGGGTCTAGGGACCCGTCCCACCCGCACCGGGTTCACGCCTGTTAACTATGGAGACTCCCACTATTTGAAGGACACTTCCATTCATTAACCCATTGGCCCCCAGATGGATACTGAGGTTGATTCAAATCAACTGCTATTATAAACAACACTGCAGTGAACATCTTTGCACATGTGCTGCACTTATGGGTGAGTTCTGGAGCCTTGTGACAACTCCAGGTCCGACTCATAGACCAGCAGCGTCAGCACCAAATGGGAGCTTGCTAGGAACGGAATCTCAGGTTCCACCCCAGACGCGCTGAATCAGAATCTGCATTTTAACAAGTTCTCCGTATAATTCCTGGGCACACTGGAGTTTGAGAAGCACTGGCCTGGAGCAGCTCTTTTCTTTTTTCTTTCTGTTTATTATTTTTATTTATTATTTTATTTTTAAATTTATTTTTGAGCAGCACTTTTCCAACTGTGAGTGGTTTTGGAAATCAAGGCAGTGGGTCGGCACTACCTCAAAAAGGAACAAATAGAACAGAGTAGAAGAGAAGAGCCACTGCATCCAAGGAATGCTGCAGAAAACTGTGCATCCTTGAGCTCTCAACTCAGGCACCATTGCCTCCAGGAAGCCTGCCCTGGCTACCCCTAGCACAAGTCAGGCCACCCCACTTCCATGGTTTTCTGTTCTTTTCTGACAGTTTATAATTAGTTCATGATGTGTGGTTATGTTGATTTCCTGGGGTGACTCATCTAGCTTCCCTCTCCCCCCATGCCCCTGTGAGGACAGAAATGGTTTTCTAGTTAGTTAAACGCCATATCCCCTGTGCCTAGCCCAGTCCTGGCTGTGCCAGGTTAAAGATGGTGGCAGACTCTTCACCATGTCCCCAGACAGAGGCAGAGTCTAATTCCCCAACCCTTGAATCTAGACTGAGTCTGCTTTAAGCACAGTGGTCTGCAGACCACAGCCTGCAGGCCAAATATGGCCCACTGCTTGTGTTTATAAATAAAGTTTTATTGGGACACAGCCACGCCCATTTGATCACGGACCATCTGTGGCTGCTTTCATGCTACAATGGCAGAACTGAGTGGTTGTCACAGAAACGGCATGGCCTGCCAAGGCCTGAATATTTACTATATAGCCTTCTAGAGAAAATGTTTGCCAACACCTGATCTATAGAATTCAAGGGAAGTGATGCCGTGTCAGTTCCAGCCTTAAGCCTTTCAGAGACCTGCCCACTTCCACTTCTTTTTCTGGGAACCCTGAGCTGCCAGGTGAGAAACCCAGGCTCTCCCGTGGGCAGAGAGGTCATGCAAAAGAGCACCCGGACACCAGCCCTCCAGTGCCCTGCCCGCCACTACGTCACCACGACTGCCTAAGGGGACCACAGCCCAGCCCACCCACACAACGATGGGATGTAATGAAATGGGGGTTGTTTTTAGCGATACGGCTTTGGGGTGTCTGATGATCCAGCGATAGATAATGACACATGATAGCTGCTCAATAAATACCAGCTTGAGTGAAGCTGCGACAGAGACGCAAGGAGATGGAAAGGGTTCAAAGGAGACACAGCCAAGACCAAGAGTTCGAAGACCCCTAGAGGTGGGGCACGCTGGGGGGGATGCAGAGAAGGACCCATGCTCACCAGTGAGCCCACTCCCCCTGCCCTTGGGGCTCACAGCCCACCCACCTTGCTCAGCTTGCCGTTCTGATCTTCCAAGAGTAACAGATCCTCCCCCAACTTTTTCAGCTTTGCCTCCGTCGTCACTTTCTCCAGCTGCAGCTTCTGCCGGGCCCCTTCCTCAGCCTCGAGGTGGGTCTCCAGCTCCTGCAGTGGGGAGAAGGCAGGGTTGAGGACCCAGCGGCTGGGGACTGGCGTGTGGTGGGAAGGATGGGTGGAGGGGATGGTTCACGGATCTCCGGGGCTCGTGGCTCAGACAGGTCCACAATCTGGGTGGGGCTGGGAAGGATCCAACGCGTACTTTTCATTCATTGGGTTAATAAACACTGATTGAGTGTCTGGTGGGGGTCAGGCACTGTTTGAGGTATTAGGATAGATAAAAATCTTTGTCTATCACATTGAAATCACATTCTTGTGTGTGTGTGTGAAGATTATAAACATCATAAATAAACATATCACAGAGATGGGCACTGTCCACTACGGCAGTCACCAGGCACGTGTGGCGGGCGATTTGTGGTGTGAGACTGGAAATTAAGATTCAATATTTTGCAATGACATGGACAGACCTCAAGGGCATTATGCTAAGTGAAATAAGTCAGACAGAGAAAGACAAATACCAGACAATCTCACTTATGAGTGGAATCTAAGAAACAAAACTAAAACAAGAAAAAAACACAAGCTCAGGGCTTTCCTGGTGGTGCAGTGGTTGGGAATCCGCCTGCCAATGCAGGGGACACGGGTTCGATCCCTGGTCCGGGAAGATCCCACGTGCCGCGGAGCAGCTAAGCCCGTGTGCCACAACTACTGAGCCCAAGTGTTGCAACTACTGAAGCCTGCGTGCCTAGAGCCCATGCTCCACAGCGGGGGAAGCCACCTCAATGAGAAGCCTGCGCACTGCAAGGAAGAGTAGCCCCCGCTCACCACAACTAGAGAAAGCCCACATGCAGCAACGAAGACCCAACACAGCCATAAATAAATAAATAATTAATTAAAAAAAACAAAAAACAAAAAAACGCAAGCTCAGGGAATTCCTGGTGGTCCAATGGTTAGGACTTGGCGCTCTCACTGCCGAGGGCCTGGGTTCAATCCCTGATTGGGAAACTAAGATCCCGCAAGCTGAGTGGCACAAAAAAACAAAACAAAACAAAACCCACAGGCTCACAGATGCAGAGAAAAGACTGGTGGTTGCCAGAGGTGTGCGGGTAGGGAGGTGGGAGAAATGGGTGAAGGGGCTCAAACTTCTAGTTATGAAATAAGTCATGGGGATGTAATGTACAGCATGGCGGCTATAGTTAATAATACCGTATTGTGTATTTGAAAATTGCTAAGGGAGTAGATCTTAAAAATTCTCATCACAAGAAAAATTTTTTTCTAACTACTTAAGGTGCTGGATGTAAATTAGATTTATTGTGGTGATCACTTTGCAATGTATATAGATATCGAATCATTATGTGTACCCCTGAAACTAATATAATGTTATATGTCAATTACACCTCAATTTAAAAAAATTCACTATTACTTGTGGCCTTGATGGCTGGTAAAATTGGGAGTCCCTATAATGGCCTAATCACAAGTTCTTCTACCTGCCCTGCTACCAAAGATAAGGTCCCCTAACCAATAACCCTCTGTATCCTGGGGACCAGACAGGGTACCTGCTTATCCCTATCTAGTAGGCTTCAGTTACCTGCTAGTCCTCGGAATTATTTAAAGAAACCAATCGGGAATTCCCTGGTGGTCCAGCGGTTAGGACTCTGCGCTTCCACTGCAGGGGGCATGGGTTCGATCCCTGGTCGGGGAACTAAGATCCCGCATGCCGTGTGGCACGGCCAAAAAATAAATAAATAAATAAAATAAACAAACCAATCACATCTTCCTGCAGGAAACAGGGGTCACCTCATCCTCTTGTTACTACTAAGTTTGCCTCTCACAGCTGCAGCTTGTTCATGCCATTCCTGAATGCAACCCCACTGTGACTCTCTGTGCCATGGTGTCTGCCTCCCTCAGGCTGTGAATACTTGTGACTAATAACGTGTTTTCTATCCCATCTGTCCAGGATCAGGTGTGGTGTGTTAGGCCATCTCCATAACCACAGGGCAGGATCCCTGCCCCCCTCACCAATGGGGTCAAGAGGAGGTGATTAAAACACTACTGAGTTCTAAAAAAAAAAAAAAAAAAAAAAGCACTACTGAGTTCTTAAAATGTGACCAGTCTGAGGAAACTTTTAAGTATGTTTGGATCAACTTGGGGATGTTAATCTACTTTTTTTCACTGAATAAGTTATGAAATACAAATGCAGATGAAGTCCTGCCAATGAAAACTTAGCATCTGAATTGAGATGTGCCTTAAGTGTAAAATACACAATGGATTTTCAAGGGGAACCATGGCAGGGCAGCCTGCCTTGGAATGCAGCAGCACAGAGGCAAATGGAGCCAGGAGATGGAGAGAGGCAGAGTACTGAAGCTACTGCTTGAGCACCCGGATCCAGCCATGCCTGAAGCTTACACATTGTAGAGTCTCCCATTAATTTGAAAGCAAAAAAAAAAAAGTATTCTTTTTGCTTAAGACACTTTGAGCTGAGTTTTGTTTTGTTTCATTTTTTCAAATTCATGGCCAAAAGAGGCAGGGTTTGCTGAAGCAAAGGTGTGTGGGGTAAACAGAAGGGGTGGGGGGGGTGGCCTCGGGCGCACGGGGGCCAGACCTGTATATGCTGCTGCAGCCTCCTCTTCTCGGTCTGCAGCTGGCGGCTGCACTCCTCCTCCTCGCCCACACGGGCCTCTAGCTCCGACACCACCAGTTCGAGCTCCTGCTTTCGGGCTGCCAGCCGCCCCCGGGTCTCCTCAGTCTCAGCACACAATTCTGCCTCTGCTCGCAGTTGCTCTGCCAGGCGGGCACGCTCCTCTTCCAGCTGGGGGTGGGGTGGGAGGTCAGCGTCCGTTAGGTGGTGCTCCCAGGATGGCCCTCACTGGAGCACCAGGTCCCTCCTGCCCCCTGAGTTACTTTGCCCTTTGAGGCCTGGGGGGCAGGAGGGAGGGATGGAAGACAGTCCCCCATCCTGCTCCTCAGGGTGACCCCTAGTCACCAAGTCAGACCCCTGGGTGCCTCCCTCTCCCTCACCTCCCTACAGCCCATCAGTTCCCAGCTCCATCCCTCCTGGCCCCTCCTCTCTCCCCATAACCCTAACAGGCTTGAGCCTCATCCTCTCCCAATGGACTCTCTTCCCGGTCTCCCAGCCTCCAGTCTCCCCATCTCCAGTCCCTCCTCCAAATAGCCCCAGGGAGGACTTTCTATCAGCTCACAGTGCATTTAATACTCCTACGCCTAGAAATTTAACCAAAGGAAATAATTCTGAAAAAACAAACAGAAAAATGCTCAAGAAGGGGTTTGCTTCAGCGTTAAGATTCCAGAAATACTGGCAACAGTGAAAAGTCTACCGCCTGTGTACGATAACCCTGCCCCTGCCCTGCCCCGATGCTGGACCAGCCTCCTGAGCATCTTGGCTCTGCAGCAACCAGCCCCACCCCCACTCAACACCCTGGCTACATCCCCAGGGCCCCGCTCCCAGCATCTCGCCGCTCAACCACACCAGTTTCCGCCCCCATTCAGCCCCAGGAAACCTCGGTTCTCCGCCCGCCCGCAACCTACCCCTGCCCCGACCCAGCTCAGCTGGAAGCCCCGCCCACTACCGGCTCCTCCCGTCGCCACGCCCTCACCCGGGGACCACGCCCCTTACCTGCGCCACCCGGCCCTGGAGCTCGCCCACCTCGCGGGCACTCTGCTGCTGCAGCTCCTGCACTTTCTGTAGTTCCTGCACCCGTGCCTGCAGCACCTCATCCTGCCGCGTTACCTGCAGCAGTGGCTTCACCTAGGGGGACAGGAGGGATGGTGGGTGGCTGGCTCCCACCGTGGGAGGCCGCTGGGCTCAGGAGCTAAGAACTCACGCTCTGAGCAGGGCCGCACTCCTGGGTTCGCATGCCAGCTCCTCCACTACTGGCCTTGTGACCTCATCAGTCGGAATGAGTGAATGACTTCACATTTGCCAACAGCCTAGAACAGTCCGGGGTACATTACAAGCAGCGCTAAACGTGTCCCTTTTTTGCTACAGGGTCCCTTTGCCTACAGGAGACACTGTGCCTCAAAGTTCTTAGTCCAAGGTCCATAGTGAGAGATGCACTTTACACTGTGTGATTCCAGGCTGGAGTGACAGGCCAGCCCCCCCACACACATGAATAACCGAAATGAAAAGTTTCACCAAACCACACTCCCCTTTGCTAAGCGGGATATACTCTGCTCATGTCTGTTCTATTGCTTTTTCTTTGGTTCTCCTCAACTCCAATTCTTCTCAACTTCTCTACTGTATTTGATTCTTTTTCTATTTCATTATCTTCCTTTCTGAGCTAATTCATAGCATTTATCACAGCTATAACTTTCTGTTTATTTGTGGGATTCATTCACTGATGCCTGTGTGGACAAAGAATGTTGCCGGACATCGTGTGACATATCAGTAAACAGAGGATGTGGAGGCTATCAAGCTGTGAGCCACTGCAGCCGCCGCCAACGGTGCACCCTGAGGGGATTCAGGATGGAGGAAAACAGGATGCTGGCCCTAGGTCATTCAGGTGCATATCAAAGGAATCATTTCATTCAGCCCAGACTCTTGCATCTTCCCATTCAGAGAAAAGCGCTAAATTCATTAACTCAAGATGGCTGGTTTTTCTTTAATTAGCAGTAATCTTGATGTTTGACTACCTGGTTTTGTTTTTCGTTTGTTTGTTTCAAAACTCCTATGTATCCCCGCTCCTCCCTTACTCCTTTGGAACAGTCCCTCAGAGCTATTTGAGGGCCGTATCCCGGGCTAAAGTCCTCAGTAAAGCCCCAAACAAAACATAATTCTCAACTTGTAGGTTGTGTATTTTTTTTTTCAGTCGACACCTGGCAAACCACACCTCCTGTCCCCAGACCTAGGATAGGCAAACTTTTTCTTAAAGGGCCAGCTAGGAAATATTTGAGGCTTTGCAGGCTATCCTGTCTCTGTTTTAACTACTCCACTCAGCTGCTGTAACTCAAAAACAGCCACAGACAATACAGTAACCAACCAATGGGCATTTACAAAACAGGTGTCTGGCCCATGGGCCATAGCTTACCAACCCCTGCCCTAAACTGTGGGCTCCACGGGGCAGGGCACTGTATTTTTTTTTTAATTGAAGTATAGTTGATTTACAATGTTGTGTTAGTTTAAGGTGCACAGCATAGTGATTCAGTTATATATAACTATATATATTCTTATATATTCTAATATATATATATATATATATATATATATATTCTTTTTTAGATTCTTTTCCATTACAGGTTATTACAAGACATTGGGTATAGTTCCCTGTGCTATACAGTAGGTCCTTGTTGGTGGGGCATTGTCTGTTTTTATTTACCATTTTATTATTGTACCCTCAAAATTTACTGGCACATAGTAGGTGCTCAGTTAACATGGACTGAGGGCATGTAGGCTGACAGTTCAGACGTCATATTCAGAATTACACTGAACAGCTGTGTTTTTGCCTCCAAATCTCCATACTCCTTCCTGCTCTCCAATTTCCCATTGGGAGAACACCCTGCCTCGAAGCTCACACACTTGGCTCTGCCCCTCTGCATTGGGCAGGCATGTGATGCCAGCCTGGCTCATCTGATGTGTACTGACTGGTTCTGGGATGGTCATATGACTCCAGCCAGGCCAGTGAGAGTGAAACCTGGGATTCTGGCTGGAGCTCTGCGATAAGAAAAGACCACACTGGCCTAGCTGGTGGCCGCCATGTGGGAAAAGTCTGCAGGGATCATCATGGAGGAAAGTCACATGGGAGGCACAGAATGTCAGATAACTAACATTGTTTGGGCCCTTGTGCAATAAAGGGTTAACTCAGCAGGTCTGGGTTGTTCAAACACTGCACATTTCAAGGAAAGGACTGGCCCTTGGCTGGTTCCTGGGAGATCATCTCTAAACCTTTGGATTATCCTGCCTGATAAGAGTCCTTTGTTTACCTTGACCTCTGGAGGGGCTGGAGTAACTAAGGTCAACCATGTGGACAGTCAAGGGGGTCAATCACATGCCTATGAAAACCCTAGACACTAAGGCTTGGGTAAGCTTCTTGGTTGGCAATATTCCATATGTGCTGTCACACAGCATTTCTACAAGAATTAAGCCCTATCTGTACAATTCTACTGGGAGTGGACAATTGGAAGCTCGTGTCTGGTCTCTCCTGGACTCTGCCCTGTGCGCCTTTTACCTTTTCTGATTTTAATGTCCATCCTTTCACTGTAATAAACCATAACCATGAGCATTAACAGCTTTTCTAAGTTCTGTGAGTCCTTCCAGTGAATCATTGAATCCTAGGGGGTCTTAGGGACCTCAACTCAACCCTAAATCCAGCTGCACCTAAAGCTGTCCCATATCTTTTATCCACGTTGGTTTGAGTCAGATTTTTTGTCACTTGTTACCTCAAGAATCCTGATGAACAAAAGGTGGGCTGATTAGTCCCATTTTACAGATGCACAAAACTGAGGCCCAAACCAAGAAAGTCACTTGCCCAAGCAGACCTGGCCCCAAGGACCTGTCTCCTTGCCACTTGGGCCACCTCTCCAGGTGCCCTCACCTTGATGAAGAGCCGCCACCACTGCCAGTGTCTCAGCTTGAGGTAAGCTGCACAGTTCCGCTGCATCACCCTCAGAGCACTCTGCTGCTGCTGGCGCTTCTGGAAGGCCCTGGGTGGGGAGATGGGTGGGTGGGACAATGGAGACTCAGCCCCTCCAGGCCCTGTCAACCATTATTAAATGCCTACTGTGTGCAAGCACTGCTCTATTATCAGTAAATCTTGTTGGGTTCCATCTATCAGTCTCTCTGCCTTTGACTCTCTCTGCCCTGTTCCCTCCTCTCTGTTCCCACAGCCTCAGCCCCAGTTCAGCCCCAGCCTCATCTTCCACCCACTGGACCCTCACCCCAGCCTCCTCCCCAGCTTCCCAGCCTCCAGAGAGGGCTTTCTATGTCCACAGCTGGCCCACCCCTCCCCTGCTCCTCAGTGCCCCTGGATATGGCCCCTGACCCTCTGCCTGGTGTTTGGGGAGTCCTTTATTCTCTGATCCTTCCTCTGGGCCAGTTCCAAGGGAGAAGGAGACTCTCCTGAAAACTCCCTGCATTCCTGAAATGTACCAGGCTCTCACATCACTGGGCCTTGGCACAAGCTGTCACTCCTGCCTGGAACACCTTTCCCATCCTCCTTCATCTACCTGGTCTGAAGGGCCTCTCGCTGTACCTGTATGACCCCCATCAAAGCACATCTCGCCCTGGACTGTGACACTTTGTGCCCGTGTATGTCTCCCCCTCCAGACTGGAGTCCCTTGAGGGACTGGCCACTAAGGTGATCACACGGACCTGGCTTGCCTGGGACTTTCTCTGTTTTAGCACAGAAGATCACGCATCCTGGGAAACCTCCAGTCCCAGGCAAACCGGGATGGTTGGTCACCCTATGGCTGAGTCTAGCTCTTCTCTGTGTCCCCAGCATTGCTCAGGAGCCTCAGGGACTGTAGAACCGAGAAGCCTGGGCATCTAGTGGCTCCATCCTTTTGTTTCTCAGTCCTTCTACCATCCTGGAGGCCCTGACACCTGGAGCCAACTGATCAACTCCTCCCTGACCCAGCCTCTGGGGCCATCTGGTCAACCTCTTCCTGACCCAGCCTCTGGGGCCATCTGGTCAACCTCTCCCTGAACCAGCCCCCTGGGGCCATCTGGTCAACCCCTCCCTGAACCAGCCTTGGCCAACGTGACCCCAAGAGATAGTGTGGAGCCGCACTTGCGAGCCAGGTATCCCCGGGCAGCTGCCTGGAAGGACACAATAATGTCTGTGACCTTCAGGTCCCGCTCTTCTTCTAGCTGGGCCAGAACCCCCGCCCGGAAGAAGATCTTGCTTTGTCCCACGCGGTAGAGGTTGGGGTCCAATTCCAGGGCCTGGATCTGTGGGAGTGGGGGAGGGGTCATGAGGAGGAGGGGTGATGAAAGGGGAGGCTCCAGCTCAACCTCCTCCACCACCTGAGACTGTGCACACACGTTCACACTCGTGCACACACCCTCAGCCTCCACCCCACACTCACCATCTTCTCACAGGCCTGCTTCCCATCCATAAAGCCCTTGGGGATGGCATTGGGTGTCAGGATCTCGTACCTGAAGTGGGTGGGGAGGGGTGGGGTGGGGGTGAAGAGTAACAGCAAACTGTCACCACGGCCAGGCACTGGGTTCAGAGTGACAAATAGCAATAATAACAATAACAATAGGAACAGTAAGAAAAACAAATATTTAAGTACTACCGAGGGCCACACACCAGGCTGAGAGCATTAATACCACCACCAATGGCAACATCACCAATATGTCCTAGGCGTGTCCGCTCCTAGGACACACCACGTACTGATTACGAGTGTTTAATTACACTAACACCATAGGTCATTGAGACGTAAAAGAAAGGTGTGTCTCGGAAGTGTGAGAATAACAACAAATAGGGGCTGATGTTCTTGAACTTATTACGTGTCAGGTCCTGAGCTAAGTGCTTTACAGCTGCTTCTTTCACATTTCTCAGTGCAACTCCAAATTTTAAAAGTACATTTCATAAGCGCACATGTGTCTGTCCTCAGAGCCTTCCCCCTGCTGTGCCCTCTCCCTGGATCCTGACATTTCATTAAAAATAATGCATATTAGATATAAAACATATATACACACATATATATATACACACACATATATCATATACATAATATTATATATTAATGTCATATATTAATATGCCATATTTTTTGACTGGTGATTGAGAAACGTGTGTGTGTGGGTATCAGAGTTTCTCAGTCACCAGGGATCTTGTTAAAATGCAGATACTAATTCAGTAAGTCTGGGGTGGGGCCTGAAAATGTGCATACCTAACAAGCTGTCAGGTGATACTGATGCTGCTGGTCTGGGGACACTTGGAGTATGAAACTGCAAACCTGCGCTGTCCAATGCAGCAGCTACTGGCCACATGCAACTACTGAGCCCCTGAAACATGGCTGGGGCAATTGGGCAACTGGATTTTTAACTGCATTTCATTTTAACTAAGTGACATTTAAATTTAAAAACTGAAGCAGGGGGCACTTCCCTTCCCTGGTGGGCCAGTGGTTAATACTCTGAGCTCCCAATGCAGGGGGCCCAGGTTCGATCCCTGGTCAGGGAACTAGATCCTGCATGCTGCAACTAAGATCCCACACGCCACAACTAAAAGATCCCGCATGCCGCAACTAAGACCCAGCACAGCCAAATAAATCAATAAATATTAAAAAAAAATAAAAACTGAAGCAGTGTAAAATATTTTTCTGCTCAACACAATTTCTTTCTTTTCTTTTTTTTTGGCCGCTCATCGTGGGGATGTTAGTTCCCCAACCAGGGACTGAACACGTGCCCTCGGCAGTAAAAGCAGGGAGTCCTAACCACTGGACCGCCAGGGAATTCCCACAATTTCATTGTTTTGATAGGACTACATTTCACTTTGACCACTGGAAATTTAGTGCCGGAATTGAGACGTGCTACAGGTGTAAGACATACACCGAATTTCGAAGACTGGGTAGGAATAAAAGAATGCACAATGTCTCACTACTAATTTTTTATATTGATTACATGTTAAAATGATCTAATATCTTGGGTGTACTGGGTTAAATAAACTCTTGTTATCATTAATTTCACCTGTTTCTTTTTACTTTTAAAAATATGGCTACTAGAAAATTTTTACTTGTATATGGGGCTCACATTCTCTTTCTATCGCGTGGTGCTGCTATATACAGTTTGCATGAAGCATAATTTTTGTTATAATATTCACCATGTTACTGGCTTCTTATATGTTGATATTTTTTTCTTCTCTCTTATTCGACTGCGTTTTTTAAAAAATAAACTTATTTATTTATTTATTTTTGGCTGCATTGGGTCTTTGTTGCCGCGTGCGGGCTTCTACTCTTTGTTGCGGTGCGCAGGCTTCTCATTGCGGTGGCTTTTGTTGTGGAGCATGAGCTCTAGGTGCACGAGCTTCAGTAGTTGTGGCACGCGGGCTCAGTAGTTGTGGCTCACAGGCTCTAGAGCGCAGGCTCAGTAGTTGTGGTGCACGGGCTTAGTTGCTCCGTGGCATGTGGAAATTTCCCAGACCGGGGCTGGAACCTGTGTCCCCTACTTTGGCAGGTGGATTCTTAACCACTGCACCACCAGGGAAGTCCTCGACTGCATTTTTATAAGAAATGCCGATTGCGATATCCAGATTGCAACATAGTACTCTATGCCCTTTCTCTCGGGGAGCCCACTGAATGGGGCATTGCTCTCCCACATCACAGAGGAGAAAGCTGAGACTCAGTAACCAAAGGAACTTGCCCGGAGGCCCCGCCCCTCCACTCATGCTGAGGCCCCACCCCTGACCCCTCCCAGAAGTATCAGTCGGGGTGCTTTGGATGCAGGCGTGGTGGCTTCCACACCCGAGCCCTACCCCACCCCATGCCGCTCACCTCTGCCGGAATTCCTGGAAGAGGATGCGGTTGGGAAAGCCCTGGCGACAGATGCGGATGCCCTCCAGGACGCCGTTACAGCGCAGCTGGTCCAGCACCAGCCGCGGCTCCAGCTTCCCAGCCTGCAAAGAGCAGTCACAGACATGCGAGGTCAGTGGCTGCCACACGGAGGCGCCACTCATTGGATGGCAGCCGTCAGGGGAACTCAGGTGGATGGCAGTTTGGGCAGGTCAAAAATGGTCGGCAATTTCATCTGGTTCAACCTATAATTTACTGAGCACCTACTACGTGCCAGGCAGAAATGCCTGCCCCAGGGAGCTCACTATCCACTGGGAGAGGTCGACAATAGATGAGGTCAGGACATCACTAACAAACGTCAGAAGTAAATGAGTACTAAGTGCTAAGGGGCAAAGAGCAGAGGGGAGGGAGGATGGGGAGTGCTGAATTTGCATAGGATAGTCTGGGAAGGTGACGTGTGAACAAAGCATGTACATCATTATTTTTGGTAGTTAACTTTCATTGCCTTTTCTTTCTTTTCCCTGCTTTTTTCCCCCCCCCAAAGTAATACACAAATGGTAAAAATCTAAACACTACAAAAAAATTCAAATATACATTCTGAAAAACAACTCTTGCCTTGCCCAGGGCCCCGGAGTGGTCAACACAATACCCAGTTTTTTATGGAGCCTTCTAGATCAGTTGTTCTCAACCCAGACTACACACTGGAGTAGTCCAGTCCTCACATGCTTAAAAAAGCAAAAAAAAAAAGCCCTGGCCCTGGGCTAGGGCAGAATATAAATATCTGGTGGGGAGGAGGGTTAAAAAATGAGAACCACCATTCTGTATCTTTTTCAAGGGCTATCTAAGCATATATGTATTTATTCATCCATCAAATGTTTATTGAATATTCACTGTATGCCACACAATGTGTTCTAGGCATTGGGGACTCAGCAGTAAAAAAGGAGATAAAAGCCCCTGCCCTCAGAATGTTTATGTCCCAGCAAAAAGGGAGTTTCTGTTTATTTATTATTATATATGTTCCCTATTCCTTGGTAATAACGCTTCCATTCTGTGGGAGGGAGGGCGCTCTTCCTCTCCCTATGCTCTCAGTCCGTGAGTGGCTAGGACTGACCTCATCCTGGCTCCGGACATGGTCATGTGACTCAGGCCAGGCCAATCAGGCTGGTTCAAGGGTGGGCACAAGAGCCATCCTAGGCCAGTGAAAGCCAGCCCTGGGACTTCTGCTACATCCATGCTGCCAGAAGCTCTCTCTTTCCTTTAGGGTTGCTGAACTGAAAGAATGAAAGCCTGGAGCCACTGGTGGCTGCCGTGCCACCCTGAGAATGGAGACAGAGCTTCATCAGAGAGGAGGCAACACATAGAAAAGCAGGGTCAAGCAAAGGAAAAAGATTCCTGACGTCACCGTTTGAGCACCTGGATCCAACTGTGCCTGAACCTATCGTGGAATCTTCAGTTATGTGAATCTATACATTCTCACGTTTTTTTTTTTGACCGTGCCCTGTGGCTTGTGGTATCTTAGTTCCTCAACCAGGGATGGAACCCGGGCCCTCGGCAATGAAAGCGTGGAATCCTAACCACTGGACCGCCAGGGAATTCCTGATACATTCTCACTTTTGCTTAAGCCATCTTAGTGGCTCTCTCAAAAGAGCCCCAAGGAAATGGCTGAAAATAGCTGGAAATTGGAAATAATATATAGGATGGTCTCACAGTAACATTTTGGTTTTTTCCCTCCCTCCCTCCCTCCCTCCTTTCCTTCCTTCTTTCCTTCTATCCTTCCTTTCCTCCTTCCTTCCTCCATTCCACCCTTCAACAAGACATTTGGCAGGCTTGAGTGGGGAGGTGCCTAGCAAGGTCAGGAGACTGATTACATAAAAGGGGACTGAGAAAACTAGTAAATGTGTGCTATATTACAGGATCTGACTGTTGCTAAAAAGAGATGTTGGACTGGAACTTGACATACTGGTGGGAACTCATGGTTTTCAATATATAAAGATAGTTATAGAAATAAACATAGATGCAAGTGTGTGTACACATATATGTGTGTACATGTATACACATATGCGTATGCACACATATACATTAGTGTGTACGTACATAGCTCTATTTACTGAGCGGTCCTGGGAGTGACACCTTGATACCACTGAGCACACCTAGCACCCAGATCTTAGACTGTAAGCACCATTCTCCACTTAAAAGGACCAAGGCTCCTTGGAGAAGTGGCTGAGTCCATGTATGCCATATTTCATCAAATAAAAGCCACTATCGATTGTAAAACACACTGTTATCTTATATACCACCAAGAAAGAAAAACTCTTGTCAGTTAAACTCTGACAGGCCTTTGATTGTGAGCCACATCCCAACTTCAGAGATGCTAAGATGTCACAATAAATGTGTCTTAGATTTGATAAAATATGGTATTTACAGCTATGAGAAAGGAGACACACAGACACACACAGCTCCACCTACTCAATAACCACAGCTCCTACTTTCTGAGGACAGTATAAGCCCCAGGCACCTAGTTTCACCTTCTACTATGCTGACCCTTCTCTACAGGGCCTATTCTCTGATTTTCCCAACAAGAAAACTTACTGGTGGCCTGGGAGGCCAGGCATGGTCTCCCCACACTTACATGACACTCCCGGCTCCAAGGGTCTTTTTTCCATCCCTTGTACCTTTCATGCTCCAACCAACCACTGGGCTTTTGCACAAGCTGTTCTCTGCTTAGAATACCACTTATCCTTCCGAGCTCAGACCTCACCTTCTCCAGGGAGCCCTCCCTGACTTCACTGTATTCCCACTACCTGGCACTTAGTAGGTGCTCAGTAAAACTTAAGTCCCATGAATGAATGAATTTTCCTAACAGGGCATTGAGCCTGGGAGGGAAAACAACTTGCTCGAGGTCACACAGCCAGTCAGAAGTGAGCCTGGGGCCAGACATGGTTCCAGCCACATCCAGCGACTGGGACTTTACCCACTGCCAGAGCTGCCTTCCCTCGCCGGGCTGGGTCACTCACCCTCTTCTCATGGTTGGGGATGATACAGCGGACGAAGCTGGGGTTGGTGTTGCTGAGTGTGGCCATGAGGCGGCTCAGGGACTCCTTGTAGAGCTGTCCCACCGTCCGGAACATGCCCCGGCGTGGGCGGCCACCAGGCGGGCCATCCCCAAGGCTGTTCACCTGCTCCAGCCCCACGATGCCCTCCACTGTGGGAGGAGGAAACAGATGTAGAGAGAGAATAAAGTCAAAGGTCAGTTTTAGGGGGCTGGGTTGGCCAAAGGTCAAGGATCTTATTATTTATAGGACCTGGCACTTTACATATGAAACACCTCTCACAGCCTAGTAAGGTAGGTATTATCAGCCCATTGGACTGACCAGCAAACTGAGGCTCGGAAAGATGGAAGACTGTGCCCAAGGCCACACAGCTTAGGATCTGAAGACCCAGGATCTGAACCCGGGCAGTATGAATCTTCTCGAACCCTGGTCTCTGACCCTTCTTTTCCATTTTCCTTATCAGCAAATGATGATGATGAAGATAGCAAATGCTTCCTTAGCACTTATTCTCTGCCAGGCACTGCTCAAAGCACTTGACATACATCGGCTTATTTATAAGCCTATAAAAATCGTTCCCATTTTACAGATGAGGAAACTGAGGCACAGAGAGGGAAAAGGGCAATAACCACAGCTGCATTTTCAGGAACTTGAAACAGTGTCACATTAAAAATGTAATGAAGTCTGGCTTTATTACGATATTTGAAATAAGGCAATATTTAAAATAAGGCAAAAAATTAAAAATACATAAATAAAAAGAAATGAAAAAACATACAGTAAAATAAGGCAAACTGCCTCCATAGTCACCATTTTCCCAGAAAGGCCTGATTTCATGATAATTTTTTTTCCCTATTGTCATTTGATGCTGTCACTTCAACTAGTGAGAAATACGCACTCCTTTGTCTCAAATTCTATGTACTGAATCATTCCCAGTTTCTCAAGGACCTGCAGCTGGGGCAGAATCTGATGGCCTGCAATCCCCAATCATGAGGGTTATCAGGGTCAACTAGATAACTCGCTCTGAGGGCAGTGCCTGGCACACAGTGGGGGCTCAGATATGGCATTTCTCCTCCCCAGGTTCAAGTCTCCCTCCTACCGCCATGCTCCTAGTTATTATCAAAAGGATAATTATCATTTATTAAGTTCTTATAGCACAGGTAAGAGCAGAGGCTCTGGGTTCAAATCCCAGCTCTGTCCCTTACTGGCTGTGTGACCACAGGCAGGTGACTTAACCTGTCTGTGCTTCCATGTCCTCATCTGTATAACAGGGGTAAGAGTACTAACAGCTGCCTGATTAGGTTGTTCGGAGGATTCCATGTGTTAATAATGGTAAAAGGGCTTTGCACAGTGCACAGCACATAGTACGGGTTCAATTAATGCCAGCTGATACTATCACAATTGTTTGTACTTTTACATGCGGTTTAGTTAGAAGAAGGCCTTGTGCTGTTACAAAGAGTCTGGAAACTGCTAAGGGAGCCAACAAGGGGTGCGGATGGGAAAGAAGAGGGAAAGATCTCTGTACGGCAAGGAAAGGGGACAGACGTTCAAAACCAGGTTACCGGTCCAAAGGGCCCACCCTCCTTGTCTGGCAAATCTCACCCGTTGATGCACAGCAACACCCACCCCCTGACGGAGAAATGGCAGAGCCGTGCCTCCCTGAAGATCCTGGGGGCGACGGTGGGAAGGAGCCAAGGAAAGAGAACTGCTGCAAGCCCCCGTGTTCTGGGTGGGGGTGAGGACAGATGGGGGGAGAGGCAGGGAGATGGGATGGGAGATGCAAAGGGAGCAGCATGAGAAGAGGCAAGAAGAAAAAAGAAGAAAGGGTTATTAGTCAACAGCACAGAGCAAAGCAGGAGGAGAAACCTGATCCTGGCCATGAACTTTTAAAGCCAGGAAGACTGCCCTGTTCAGCTTTATGATGACTAGTGAGGGCGTCAGTGTTGGTTGAAAGGGCGAATGTCCTCTGAGAATTTAATACCCGGGGGGAAAAAACCTCTCTCCCTAGAGGGTGAGTCTGTATCTGTTTTATTAGGTATCCCCTTTTGCCCTGGCCGCCAGGAAGCTCAAGGACTAACTCAAGGCTCCCACCAGCTTGTTGTGTTTGCCTCTCTGAAGAGAGCTTGTCTCATTTGCCTTTTCCCCTGGGCTGCCAGGATGCTGGGTACCCAACTCTAGGCTGTCAGGATGCCCAAAAGCAAAGCCAACTCTGGGCTCAGGGCAGCTGTAGTAGAGATTGATGCAGAATTGGCCCCAATCCCCCACCCCTCTCTGTGACTTGCAGCTCCTTGAATCTGGGCTGGCCTTGTGACTTGCTTTGTTCAGGAGAATTGTGGAGGAGATAATACTGTGCGGGGTTCCAGTCTAGGACTCAAGAGGCTTTGCCACTTCTACTTTCTCTCTTGGAACACTTTGAGAGCCAAGCATATACAGGGTGGAGCATGTGAAGGATTAGGGGGAACATCATGTGCCCATGAACGTGGCACAAATTTTAAAGAAGTTGATGGGGAAGATTTTCAGTCTGAAGGAGATGATTCTCAGCAGAATCTGGTTCTGTTACTGAACATCAAACAATGCTTTTCAATCCCTCTTGTATAAACTATATGAGATACTAACATCAAATTTCTCTGTCTAAAATCAGCTCACTATATCAAGGTGTGCTATGCCCTTTCGCTCTGTGAGTTTGTTTTGGGAATGACTCATCTTGCTTATTTTGTTCTCTTGTCTAATTGCATGGGCTGGCGCTTCTACTACTATGCTTTTCACTTCAATAAAAGATTAAGGCAAACTGACAGATTCTGGAAACCTAGAATCAGGAAACCAAGATGCTGGTTCTGTCAGTTTTATAAAATCGTCTCTCAAACCTCCTCTAAGGATGGAGGGCAAGAATGGACAGGGCTTGCTGGTCTGAAAGTGTCAGTCTGAAAAGACTGATGGCCAAACTCACATGGGCCTTGTTGGAGCAGGAAAACTCCAAAACTATACCTCAGTTTTTGCTTTTTTTCTTCCCTGAATCCCTGAAGGGAACTTAGGGAGAGATCAACGAAAGCAAAGCCCAAAAGTTGACTAACCTGTAAATACTGCCCTTCTGAGTTCTCTTGTTGTTATTAATTCTTTTTCAGTTGAATCTCCTGATTTTTTTTTTTTTTTAGGGATCATATGCCGTCTACAATTAATAACTTCGTTGCTTCCTTTTGAATATTCATATACTTATTTCTTTTTCTGGTCTGATTGCATAAACTATTATCGCCAAAACAGTGTTTCACAGCAGTGTTGACAGTGGGCATCCTTGTCTTGTTTCTGATTAAGGGGGGGTGTTTTATCATTGAGTGTGATGCTGGTTTGAGATATCAATCAATCAATCACTAACTGGAATCACTACTGTAAGGCCGTCTGGCTTACTGGCACCAGTTCTGCCTCTGAGCAGACAACTCAGGTTCAGAACTCAGACTCTGGAACAGAAGTGTTCACACTGTGAGCTGGGAGAAGGGATGCACAGAGCTCCAGGGACAGGGCCTGGGGAAGCGGGTCCTCACCGTCTTTCCAGATCTCTGCCGTTAGCCGGTCTGCGCTCTGGTGAAGCAAGGCTGCGACACTGTCATTCAGAGGGTCCATGTTTTTCATCAGCCACTCATTGGCCTTGTAGTCAACCTGAATGAAATTGGGCAGAGGAGGGCGGTGGGATGGGGGGTTCACCAGCACTGCTGATTTCCCAAGGAGCCTCCCAGAAGCTCTGAGATTCCCAGCTCTGGGGCTCACCACTCAGGAGAGAGCGCTGGTGGACACCTTGTGCCCGTATCCTGAACTGCACCCACCCGCAAGCATGGTCCCTCTCCCTTTCTGTACTTCCCGTAAGAGGACTCTGCCCACCTCCAGGACCTCATCCACCAACACTTCTTTCCTTATTCATTTAGCCACTTTGGTCCTCAAACGTGCAAGCTCGTTTCCACCTCAGGCTTGTGACCCCTGCCGTTCCCGCCACCTGTGATTCCCTCTCCGTGGATTTTCACACGGCCAGCTCCCTTCCACGGAGTCACAGTCTTGACCACCACGATTCCCTGCACGCGTTCCCCCCCCACCGGACAGTGGCTCCCAGAGGCCAGGGCCTGAGTCTGACTCACAGCCAGCAGAGGACCGGGCACACAGGAAATCTTAGCAAATGTTTGGAAAACAACTGAGTTCTAGAACAGAACACATGGGTCTCCAACCCCCCAGCCTTTGTGTATGCTGTTCCCTCCACCCATTCTTTTCTGGCTACAGGTTACTCATCATTTATTTTATTATTATTTTTTAAAATATTATTTATTTATTTGGCTGCACCAGGTCTTGGTCGTGGCATGCAGGCTCTAGTTCCCCGAGCGGGGATCGAACCCGGGCCCCCTGCATTGGGAGCATGGAGTCTTACCCACTGAACCACCAGGGAAGTCCCTACTCATCATTTAGACCAGGGATTGGCAAACAATGGCCCACAGGCCAAATCCACTTCCTTTTATAAATAAAGTTTTAGGGACCTCCCTGGTGGTCCAGTGGTTAAGAATCCGCCTTCCAATGCAGGGGACGCAGGCTCAATCCCTGGTTGGGGAACTAGGATCCCACGTGTCGCGGGCCAAGTAAGCCCGCCCGCCACAACAAAGAGGCTGCACGGGGTGCGGCAACTGAGACCCTGAGACCCGACGCAGCCAAAAATAAATAAATAGGACTCCCCTGGTGGCGCAGTGGTTAAGACTTAGCCTGCCAATGCAGGGGACACGGATTTGAGCCCTGGTCCAGGAAGATCCCACATGCCGCGGAGCAACTAAGCCCGTGTGGCACAACTACTGAGCCTGCGCTCTAGAGCCTGCAAGCCACAACTACTGAGCCCGCACGCCATGACGCCTGTGTGCTTAGAGCCCGTGCTCTGCAACAAGAGAAGCCATTGCAATGAGAAGCCCGCGCACCACAACGAAAAGCAGACCCCGCTTGCCGCAACTAGAGAAAGCCCGTGCTCAGCAACAAAGACCCAATGCAGCCAAAAATAAATAAATAAATTTAAATAAATAAATAAATAATTTTAAAAATAATAAAATAAATAAAGTTTCATTGGAATACGGCCTTCATTTATGTGTGAACTTGTGGATTCTTTCGTGCTCTCATGGCAGAATTGAGTAGTTGTGCCAGAGACTGGCCCGCAGAACTGAAACTATTCACAGAAAATGTTTGCTGACCCTTGATTTAGAGTTCAGATCAAGCATCACTCTCCTCTGTGAGACCTTCCCTGGGATCCCTCCTCTGGACTTTGACACTATCCATAGCTGGCCCCATTAAAGCACTTATAGGCCTTATATCCCGATGGTCTGTTTTCATCTCCCTCCCAGGTAAGGAACTTTGTGAGGACAGAATCATACCTGACGTGGGTCCCCAGCTTTGCTCAGCACAGGGCTGAGCTCACAAAAGGCATATGTTGGCCAAATGAGTGAATAAAATGCACCTAATTCTCCAGTTCACCAGTTCTCTGGTGAACTCCTATCCATCTCTCAAAACACACTGCAAATATCCCCTCCTTGAGGAAGCCTTTGCTGACTTCATCAGACAGAGTCCTCACTCCTCCGTGGGCTTTCCTACCCCTGGCCTGGCTGTGACTTGTCCCAGTGGACACCAGGTGGCCCCTGCTTTCCCTCTGCACCCTGCCTTCATCCTCACTCCCACCCACAGCCCCCGAGGCTGGCCCCTGCTCCCTACCTTGCCCGCATAATGCAGGACGCTGAAGTCGGCCTGATCCCGCAGAGCCCTTGGCCGCTGGAATTTGGGGTGACCACCCTGCTCTTGGGCCACCTTCTCCACAAAGGACTTGTCTGTGGCCTTCGGGAACCAGCACTCCTCATCCAGCAGAGCCAGGAGCCCAGGGGGGTTGGCCTGACCATTAACAGAGGAGGGCAGAAGAGTTAAGTCAGATCCCCAAATACTGGACGCTTAGGTTGCTGCTAATTTTTAGTTCTTGTGCCACTTGGGACCTACAAGCAAACACGAGAACAACCGTTATAGCGATCGATCAGCCCTTTGATTCGAGCCACGCCCTGTGGCAGGCATGTTCTGGGTTCTAATCATCCAGCAGCCACACAGATCTATGCCGTTTTCCCCATTTAACGGAAGGAGAGGCCTGAGGCCGGGTGGGGTGAGGAGCTGGACCAAGGTCACGCGGAGGGTGGAGCAGCCGCGGGCTCACCGGCCGCTCGATGAGGTCGATGCAGGGCTGCAGGTCGAGGCCGAAGTCGACGAAGGTCCAGGGGATGCCCTCGCGCTGGTACTCCTCCTGCTCCAGGACGAACATGGTGTGGTTGAAGAGCTGCTGCAGCTTCTCGTTGGTGTAGTTGATGCAGAGTTGCTCGAAGGAGTTCAGCTGTGGGGAGGAGAGACACATGAAAGAGGGGTACAGGGACCCGGAGGGGGCGGGAACCTGGGGGGGACAGGGACCCATAGAGAGGGGGGCAGAGACCCAGGGAGGGGGGGACAGGGACCCAGAGAGAGGGGGGACAGGGCCAGCGTGATGCAGCCCTCCCAGCCCCCAGCCAGGCACAAAGCGCAGACCTGGAAGATCTCAAAGCCGGCAATGTCCAGGATGCCCAGGAAGGAGGCGCCTTGGCGGGGGCTACGGTCCAGGGCTCGGTTGAGTCGCAGGACCAGCCAGCGGAAGAGGCGCTCGTAGGTGGCCTTGGCCAGGGCCTCCAGCGCAAAGTCAGCCTGCAGGTCAGGGCACACAGTGAGGGCCCAGCCTGCACATCGGTGCCCTCCGACCCCCCCCTGCCGGCAAGGAGACATGGGTGTGGACGGAGCCCCATCATGGTTCATCAAGAGCAGTGACATTAACAACAGTAGATCATTAGTGATGCCCTACTGTGCGTCGGGCACTGTGTGAAGTGCTTGGGGGCACATTAGTTCATAAATATTCCACCCAACCCTTGAACCAATTTCCACGGCAGGACAGGTAAGAGGGTGGAATCTGGAGACCAACACCTAGATTGGAATCCTAGCTCTGCTACTTAGAGGCTGTGTGACCTCAGGCATGTGAATAAACCTCTCTGTGCCTCAGTGTCTTCATCTGTAAAATGGATCCTATCAACAGTACCTTGACTGAGAGCAGAACCCAGGCCAGTGTGATCCCCAATCTCATATCCCTCACTGTGCCTTCTCTGTCCTAGCACCTCGAGAGCCCAGCCTGGGGTCAGGGAGAGGCCTCTGCCCCAAAACTGGAATTCTGAAAACATCTAGTCTGTGTTCAC
Source organism: Balaenoptera musculus (assembly GCF_009873245.2). NCBI lineage: Eukaryota > Metazoa > Chordata > Mammalia > Artiodactyla > Balaenopteridae > Balaenoptera > Balaenoptera musculus. Next base: position 7,011,114 of record NC_045803.1, read on the forward strand.
CTCTCCCCACCCCCACTGCCACCACCCTTCTCTGTGCTGCTATCATCGCTTGCCTGGACTATGGCAGCGGCCTCCTTGTGTCTCACTGCTTCCACTGGGGCCCCCGGGACCCAATTCTCCACACAGTAGACAAGGGAATCTTTATAAAGACAAACTGAACCAAGTTATTCCCTGGCTTAAATCCTCACTGGCCTCCTGCTGCACTCTGCATAAAACTCACCTCCTTATTGTGGCTCCTAAGACCTCGTGTGATCTGTCCCCTTCCAACCTCTCTGACTGCAGCTTCTACCACCCTCTCCCCCACTGTCTAGCCTCCCTGATCTCCTTAATGTTCCCAACTCGCCAAGCTTGTTCCAGCCCCAGGGCCTTTACACATGCTATTCCCTTTGTCTTGAACCATCCAAGTCTCAACTCAAATGTCGCCTCTGCCGAGAAGACTTTCCCAAGCACCCCAACCCCCTCCTTTGAAGAAAGCACCCGTTTCTTCTTTTATTATCTGATTCCCTACTACAGCCTGAGCTCCCTGAAGGCGTGGTCTTTGTTTCCATGACTGCCTTTATTCTAGCACCTAGACCAGAGTCGGTAACTGAACAGACACTCAGCAAAAGTTTGTTGAGTGAGCGAGAAAACACGGGCATAAGCTGCTTAAAAATCCAGGGCCCTCCGTCTGCCCGCCTGCCGCCAGCCTTGCCCGCCTGCCGCCAGCCTTGCCCACCTGCCGCCAGCCTTGCCCACCTGTTCCTTGGTCTGTGCTTTCTGCACGTAGTCCCGGCCAACTTTGATGCGGGGGGTGAGCAGGGCGCGGGAGAAATCTGTCACCCCCAGGCCCAGGAGGCGGCAGAGCTTCTGCGCAGCTGAGGGCGAGAGGCACCAAGATGCGGTCAGCACTGGGAGGTGGGGACGGTGCAGACTGGGGGAGGGGGGAGAGGGTGTCACCCCCCACTGCTGGTGGAACACCAGCCTTTCCCCGCTAGAGGCGTTACGGGTCCTAAAGGTGTGTGCATTCTCCGGCCCAATAATTCTCCTCCTGGAACCCTAAGTTGGCAAAAATAATTCTGGATGTGGGCAAAGGCTAGACTAGGAGGATGTTCATCACAGCATTGTTTACAATGGAGAAAAAACCAGGAGGCAACCCGAATGTCCAACAGCTAGGGGTTGGTTAGAGAGTCAGGGTGCATCCATTTGAACAAATGTTCTGCAGTCACTAAATACTATTATTATAAATAATAATTATTTATAACATTATTATTACTAATTAATAATATAAGCATTATAAATAATTATTATTTAATACATAAATAATTAGTATTATAAATTATTACACGGTACACTTAAGATGTGTACATTTCATGATTTGTATGTTTCCCTTCAAGTCCGTGAAAGAACTGTAAACAAATATTGGATGCCAGTAAACGATACACAGGCTGAAGGGTCTATACCAATATCTGCGATTTTGAAATGCGCCAGAAAAGGAGATGGATGAACAGAGGATGGAAAGATATTCGATAAAGCAAGTGTAGTAAAATGTCAGGGGTAGAATCTTGGTGGTGGATCTGGGTGTTCGGTATAAAATTCTGTGAACTTTTCTGTATGTTGGAAAATGTCTCAATAAAATGCTGGGGGAAAACTCTTGGAATAAGAGTTCAGTGAGGTGGCCAAACCTAAAAGAAATCTTTAAAAATTCATTGCTCTTCCCTATTTTTGTAGGAAAAAAAAAAATTGCCAAAATGTGAGTAGCTGTTTTGGCAGAACATGGAGGAAGGGCTGTGTGGGCAGGTGTATTTCTTCTTTCGCCTCTGAATTAAAATGATCATTAAGAAGTGTTTTTGAGCCTCTATCACTTGCATCACAGGAAGACAGTTACTACAAATACTCAGCTCCAGCAAAAGAGAAAAACACTGTAGAGGAGACACATTAAAATGTCAACAGTGGTTATTTCTGAGAGGTGATGAGGATTTAAATCAATCTCTCTCTCTCTCTCCCTCTGATGCAATTGCAATTTCTAATTCTTCTACAGTGATTTTGCATTATATGGGAATATTTAAAAACTGAAAAAACAGCACGGAGTACTATGCTGCCAGTAACAGGGTGACTTAACGGGGTTCTAAGCCCTTGGTGTGTACTTTGCCAGCCGGTGGAGCCTGGGGGCTGCTTCTCCGATTAATGTTTGCAAATGCAGAAAATGAAATACACGGGATTCCAAAGGAGATTAATTATACTGACATACAGTTCTCCTCACAGAACCCAGGTGAAGAAACCCCAGTAGAGTTCTAGTTAATAACCTTGAAAAGTTACCCCCATTGCATTAAGGGGGGGAAAAAAGCAGGTTTCAAAACAGTTTATAAGGTCTGACCCCAATTTTGTAAATCAAATGAATGAGTGAGTATGTATGGCACGCCTGCTGGGTGTGTGAACCTGGCCCCCAGATGTCACAGGGATAGCTCAGATCAGTGACATCGTGAGAGATGCCCCTTCCTTCATATGTTCTGTGTTGTACAGCTTTTGAAAATAGCCCATAGGGTTTCATAATCAGGACAGAAAGCTCTTCCCATCTCGAGGGGAAGGCGGTGTGAAGCACGATTCCATTTCTGTGATAATTATTTCCACATTGATACAGACGTAGAACAACAAAGCCCAGAGAATAATGCCCCCAAAAATGTTAGCAGTAATTATGGGTAATTTCCCTGCCTTTATACTCCCCTGTCTTGCCATATTTTCTTTCCCATTCAGATTGTATTATTTTATAATAATAAAGAAGCAGAGCTATTTCCATTTTGATAAAAAAAGGAATATCAACTATACTTCTGCTGAAAGGCAAAAAAAAAAAAGTATATATATGCAGAGCACAGAGGCCAGGAGGAGATATGCCCAGTGCTAATGGTGGTTTTCTGGGAGGGGCTGGGATGATGGAGGGTCCTGCTGTCCGCGCCCCCTTCCACCTTGGCACACTGGTGTTGTGCAAATTTTCAGCAGAGCTCACACTTTTTATAATCAAGAAAAGAGTGGACGGTGTTATTTTGGTAAAGATTCAGCAAAGGGCAGGAAATCAGGGTGGTCCTGGGTGGGAGGCGGGTCTGGCTGGGGAGGGAGGATGTTCTGTACGTGGGTGGGTAGCAGGCCATGTGGTGGTACCTGTGTTGTCAGGCATGGAGGCTTGATCGGTGTTCCGTTCTCTCTTCAGGACAATGTTGCCAAACTGGAGAACGGCCGAGACCATCCGCAGCATGGCTAAGGGGCAGCAGAAACACAGATCAGCGAGGCTCAGGGTCCTGACACGTGGTCTGAACTAGCCCCTTAGAAATCTAGCTTAAACAAGGACCTACTGTATAGCACAGGGAACTATACTCAATATCTTGTAATAACCTATAATGGAAAAGAATCAGAAAAAGAATAGATACATGTATATATATGTATAACTGAATCACTTTGCTGTACACCTGAAACTAACACAACACTATACATTAACTATACTTCAATTAAAAAAATAATAAAAAAAGAAATCTAGCTCAAAAACCTTATGTCCAATTATACCACCACCTGACACCAAGCAGGTCTTAAATACATGAATGGATAAATGAATTCTGTATTTTATTCTATTTTTTAATTTTTTGGCCACACCGCGTGGCATGAGAGATCTCATAGAGCAATGCATACAAGATTTAAAAGAACTTAGAGAGATGAATGAGGAAGATCTTTAGCAATATGGAAAGATTTCTAAAATATCGAGTAAAAAATTCGAGGTGCAGAATGGTGTATATGGCAACCACTATCTATGCAAAAAAAAAAAAGGCAGAAAATGTCAAGGTCAGTCAATTTTCCTTATTCTTGGTAATTATGTTCTATAGGGTCACCTGAAACACTGAATTATCAAATGTGAACAAATGCTCCTGTGGGGGAATACAGGTTTGGTTCCTGGGAGCCTCTGGTCACATTTTCATCAACTGATCAATGCATCACCTTGGTTTATGTGTGTTTCTGTTTAAAGACACCTTATCTGATGGGAATGTAAACTGGTGCATCACTATGTAAAACAGTATGGAGGTTCCTCAAAAAACTAAAAATAGAATTGCAGCAATCCCACTCCTGGGCATATACCCAGACAAAACTCTAATTTGAAAAGATACAAGCACCCCTATGTTCACAGCAGCACTATTTACAATAGCCAAGACATGGAAGCAACCTAAATGTCCATTGACAGACGACTGGATAAAGAAAATGTGGTACATATATACAATGGAATACTACTCAGCCATAAAAAAGAATGAAATAATGCCATTTGCAGCAGCATGGATGGACCTAGAGATTATCATACTAAGCGAAGTAGGTCAGAAAGAGAAAGACAAATACCATATGATATCACTTATATGTGGAATCTAAAATACGACACAAATGAGCATATCAATGAAATTGAAACAGACTCACAGACATGGAGAACAGACTTGTGGTTGCCAAGGGGTAGGGGGGTAGGGGAGGGAAGGAGTGGGGGTTTGGGATTAGCAGATGCAAACTAGTGTGTATAGGATGGATAAACAACAAGGTCCACTGTAGAGCACAGGGAACACTCTTCAATATCCTGTGATAAACCATAATGGAAAGGAATATGAAAAAGAATACACACACACACACACACACACACACACACATATATATATAGAACCGAGTCACTTTGGTACACAGCAGAAATTAACACAACATTGTAAATCAACTACAATAAAATTTTTTTAAAAGACATCTTATCTGATATATAGCATTGATTCACATTGAACTCACAGCCAGCATTCGCTATAACTGGAGTCTGAAGGAAGCTCTTCTCACACACCTATTTTCTCTGTAAAGCACATCACAGCCTTCCTGCTTTTAGGGACACCGGACAGCATTAAGCACTACATTTAGGGGGACATTTCAGACAGTGAAATCACCAACCAAAAAGCACCCCAAAAGTGAAAAGCGTGGCACTCAACAGACTGTAGAAAGGACAGTGGCTTACAGTGTGGGCTGGAACAAGAAGGCAGAATGTCACCCCGTAAGACTTCAGTTGGGTGCACCCTGGGCAACTCAAAACTTTCACTCCTCTATGAATGACCGCAATGACCACAAAAGCACCAGGATTGTTGGTTTGGGGGTTACGAATAAATGTCGTGTGTAGGTGAATTCTCCAACTGGGACACCGTAAAAGAAATCGATTGTATTAATATTTGCACGTCTACGCAAAGCGTCTAGAAATCTCGCCATGAGTGGGCAATGCTGCCCCCTAGAGGACGTCTCGGGAACGTGCAGGGGTTGGTTAGCATAGGGATGGGGGCCACCCTGGCAACGTTTCTGGATGCCACAGAGACCGGGCAGGTGGGGACCAGAGGAGATGCCCTTCTGTATCACAAAGAGTTGCTCACATTCCGTCTGATCGCGAAACGTCCCAGAGGACATTCACGTCTGTGAAATCATGGTTTGGAATGCTCTGAGACTAATCCCAGCTGCTTTATGTATACACACAAAGTGTTTTGTGTTTGGTTTTAATACACAGTGCATTTTCCAGGAGTGTAGTCACTGAGGAATCCGAGGGAAGGCTGGTCTTGGTTTTGTTCAGAACTATATCAAGATTTGGTCATCGTGTCAAAGCCTCCTTGTCTCCACCCGCAAAGCTGCCCTCTGCTTGGAGTGGACCATATAACACGCCTACATCAGTCTGGGCTCGTGTCTGCTGCTTTCGTGGTGATGCTTCAGACCAGCGCCAACACCCAGCTACCTCATCCACGTTGCTCCTTGAATAGTCTTCACGATTTACGGATTGAAAAGGACACTGATCTATTTTCACTTACTCCGTGCCAGGTCCTGTTCCAAACACTCACAAATGACCTCATGTCACCTTCGGAACAACTCACTGAGCCGAATCCTGCAATAGCATCTTGCGATGGGAAACAGTAAAACCCCCATTCGACAGACAGGGAAACCGAGGCACATTCGGGTCATCAACTTACCCAAGATCATCCAGCTCTTAAGCGGCATGGCTGAGACACACCTGGCGGTCTGACCCTGGGGTCTGTATTCTTAACAGCTGGGCTGCCCTTTTCGTCCCTCTTTTAGCATAAAATTCGGATGTTTGTACGAACGTAGAGCACACACACAGAAAAGCACACAAATCACCTCCATCCAGCTCAGTGAGATTTTACAGAATGAACACACCAGTGGAGCCAGCCCCTCAGAGGCCCCTTCTGGCCACTCACTGAACTCGTACAGATTTCACACTCACAGGATTGCAAGGAGGAAGCCAGGTAAAAAGTGCACGGACTGTATGGGTCTGTTTGTTCCAAATTCAAGAGCGGGCGAAACAACTCCATGTTGTTAGATGCCGACATAATGGTGATGGGGGTTGCGGTGAGGGGAAGGGGCTTGAGGGGGCTTCGAGGTGCTGGTGATATGGGGTGTCACTTGCAGAAATTCCCCTGAGCTGGGTGCTTTGGCACCGCGCTCATTTTCTGGTGTCTATGCTACGTAAGCTTCTGCACAAAGTTTACTTAGGAAAAGGGAGGGGCGGAAGGTGGAGGGGGGAACCCTTCTGGGAGACCCATGCCAAAAATGCGTAACCCGAATCTAATCACGAGGAAACACATGCACGTTGACAAAACAACTGGTCTGTAATCTCCCCAAGTGTCAAGGTCACGAACGATAAAGACTCAGGACTGGTTCCAGATGGATGGAGAGTAAAGTGTGACGACTAGATGCAACGTGTGTGATCCTGGACTGGGGAAGTGTGTGTGTGTGTGTGTGTGTGTGTGTGTGTTTGTTTAACTTAAAAAAATTTTTTTTTTTGCTATAAAGGACATTATTGGGAAAGTTGGCATAAGGTCTGTGGATTAGATAATAGTACTAATAGTGCCAATGTTAATTTCCTAATGATGATACTGTACTGTGTTTGTGTCAGAGAATGTTCTCAGGAAATAAGCACAGACAGATCTGGGGGGTGGGCGGTAAGATGAGTAATGCCCCCTCTCCACAAAATGTCCACGGCCTGAATCCTGTGAATGTTACCTCGCAGGGAAAAATAGACTTTACCGATGTGATGAAATTAAGGATGTTAAAACGGGAGATTAATCTTGCATTATCCAGGTGGGTCCAAAACGTAATCATAAGGGTCCTTATAAGAGGGAGGCAGAGGGGGAAGGCCACATGAGCAGAGGTTAGAGTGATGCATTTTGGGTTTTTTTTTTTCAATTTTTTTGGCCGCGCCACATAGCTTTTGGGATCTTAGTTCCCCAACCAGGGATCGAACCCAAGCCCTGGCAGTGAAAGCGCAGAGCTCTAACCACTGGACCACCAGGGAAGTCCCTAGAGTGATGCAGTTTGAAGACAGAGAAAAGGGCCACGAGCTAAGGCATAAGGGTGGCCTCTGGAAGCTGAAAAAGGCAAGAAAACGAATTCTTCCCGGAGCCTCCGGAAGGGACCAGCTCTGCTGACACCTTGACTTTAACCAGTAAGACTGATTTTTGACTTCTGACCTCCAGAACTGTGAGGGAATAAATGTGTGTTGTTATAAGCCACTACGTTTGTGGTCATTTGTGACAGTGGTCATCGGGAATACGAAGGGTGAAGGGATCCCTGGGCTACACCCCTACTCTCGAACAGCTCAGAACAAGTAATTAGAAAGATAGACAAGGATAAAGCAGATGTGGCAAGATGGTAACACTTGAGGAATCTGGGAGAAGGTATGCAGCGATTTTGTGTACTCTACAACTTTTCCGTAAATCTGAAATTATTCAAAATAAAGAGGTTAGGGATTTCCCTGGTGGTCCAGCGGTTGAGACTCACGCTCCCAATGCAGGGGGCCCAGGTTCGATCCCTGGTCAGGGAACTAGATCCCACATGCTGCAACTAAGAGTTTGCATGCCGCAACTAAAGATTCCCCATGCCACAACGAAAAGATCCTGCATGCCGCAACTAAAAAGATCTCACATGCTGCAACGAAGATCCCGCGTGCTGCAACTAAGACCCAGCACAGCCAAATAAATAAATTTTTTTTTTTAAAAAAGAGTCTAAGGCTTCCCTGGTGGCGCAGCGGTTGAGAATCTGCCTGCCAATGCAGGGGACACGGGTTCGAGCCCTGGTTTGGGAAGATCCCACATGCCGCGGAGCAACTGGGCCCGTGAGCCACAACTACTGAGCCTGCGCGTCTGGAGCCTGTGCTCCGCAACAAGAGAGGCCGCGATAGTGAGAGGCCCGCGCAACGCGATGAAGAGTGGCCCCCGCTCGCCGCAACTAGAGAAAGCCCACGCACAGAAACGAAGACCCAACACAGCCAAAAATAAATAAATAAAATTAAAAAAAAAAAAAAAAGGTTAAAAAAATCCCTGAAAACAGAAGGGGGGGGTGGTGTTGGTCACTGGCCTGACAGCTTCAAGAAGCCTTACTCTCAAGGACACACAAGAAACAGCTAACAGAGGTGGCCTCCTGGGAGCCCGGGACACTGGAATGATCATAGACTTTTAGTTCGTTTCGAATTTCATACCCTTTGAAATGTAGTCAAAAAAAAGATCACTGCTGAGAAGAGACTCAGTTTCTGGAATTAGACAGTGAAATTGCAGTGATGATTCACACCACCTTGTGAATATATTACAAATACTGGACTGTATACTTGACAGTGGCGAATTTTACGGTCCATGAATTCTAGCCCCCCAGAGAAAAAAGGTTTTGGTATAGTTTTCGGGGCACGCAACAAATCTGAATTTTTCCTCTCCATCTCCAGGATCGTAACTCCTTGTGGAAAGTATCTGTTCCTTATTCACCTTCTAACTGTATCCTCTGCATACAGTAAGCACTCCATGACTGTGTTCATGAGTGAACTTCAGCTTGCCACTTTGGGGGGAAGAATTCCTTCCACAGTCCCCACTACTTCTGGGATTCAATCTTATCCCTTATCAAGGTCTTCGGCACCCTGTCCCGAATCCTCCCACCTGCTCCAGCCCCGGGTCCCCTCAGTTACTCCAACCAGCCAGGCCAACCTCTTTCATCTCCGCCAACACTTGACACTCTCTCTTGCCCCCAGGCTTTCGCCCTGGGAGTTCCCTCCCCATAGAGGCGGTCCAGGACCACCTACACCTGCTTAATTCCTGCCTGACCATCAGGGTTCAGCCAAGCGCCACCTCCTCCAGGGGCTGCCCCGCCCCTTCCGAGACCCCACCCCCCACCCCCTTGACCCACAGTCACTGCTCCATGCACCTTCCAGCCATCACTCTAACAGGGGATCAACTTTAATCCACTTGTGTGATTTGATGCTCCCTGGGTCTCAGCGCTCCAGGGGGCAGGGGCTTGTTCTGTCTTGGTCACGGTTCATTTCTCCCAGCGTCCGCAGGGGTCTGGCCCGCAGACTCCATCGTGTGTTGAATGAATCGATATACGAATGAACAAATGGCCAAGAGTTAACTAGTGGGGGGTGCATTACTGAGGCGTGACCTGGGGCAAGCCAGTGGCCTCCTGGGCCCGGGTTTCCCCTGCTGGGCAGTGGGAGGGGCTGGGCGGGGGGTCAGGGGTGTCGGGGGGGGAGACAGCCGAGAGTCCCGGAAACGCTGCGAGGTTTTGCGGCAGGGAAGCGAGGCACCTCCCAAAAGATAAATAAATGAGCACATCTCCTGATAGACTCGCAAGCGCATCATCACCCCTAACAAACTGGATGATTATTCATCCTTAACATCAGCTCAGACCTGACCCAGACTCGAGTCCCCCCCCCCCCGCGGTGGCCTTTAAAATGGCCTTTTACGGTTGGCTTCGGAACCTGCGCGGGTTCCAAGCACCCGGTGAACCTGACGCCTGAGGGGCTGGCAGTCAGCTCTGGCTGGTGATTTCAACCCAGCCAGCGGTAAGCAAGCCCCGACCTGCATGGGCGGAGGCGTGGGGCTGGCGAGGCTACGACGGCCTCACGTGGGCAGGAGCTCACCTCCCTGCGTGCTAGGCTGCCTGTTCCACCTCCCTGGTGGCATTTACGGCGCCAACGTGGATGGGAAGTGAGGAGGGGGGTAGAGGTCCTGCTTCCACTGGCCCTGAACGCTCTCTGCCCTGGGCTTCCCGTGGGTGACCCAGAGGCGCCCACCTGCCTCTCTGGAAACGGATCACGGGCTGGCTTTGGAGTCAGACCCGGGTTCCACCACCACCTCATCAAAGGCAGTGAGTCCTATAGGGCAGACACCCCACCTCCCTGGACCTCTGTGTCCTTTTTTCTTTTTGGCCGCGCCATGGGGCTTGTGGGAGCCTAGTTTCCCGACCAGGGATCGAACCCAGGGCCATCCCTAACCTACGAGTCCTAACCACTGGACCGGACCGCCAGAGAACTCCCCATCTCTGTCTCCTCTTTCTTCCAAAGGAGAGTCTAGAAAAAAAGGTGACCGGCTGGCTCCACTCCTTGGAAGTGAGACACAGAATCACACTGTTATGAGACCCCATCCACCTGCCACACCAGCAAAAGCAAAAAAGCTGACAACAGTGGTTGCTGGCAACCACGTCGGGGAACAGGTGCTCCAGAGACAGGGTGGGAGAAACTGGAAACTAGCGCCACCTTCTGGACGGCGGCGAGGTCGATTCAGTACAAGATAAAAAAACAGAGTGGGGTTGGGGGAAGGGAAAGGGGCTGGGGGTTAGAGCTGAAAGCCAAGAAGTCATGAGCCCCTAACTGCTGGATCTGGTGCCAGGTTCCTGGGGGAGGGGTGGGGGGTTCACGACCCTCTGCTCTCTACTTGCATACCTGTTTGAAAGGTTCCATAAGAAAAAGGTAAAAAGCAAAATTATTCAGCAGTAAAAAGGAAGGAAGCACGGATACGTACGACCACATGGATGAAACTTCAAACCATCATGCGGAGGGAAGGAAGCCAGCCACAAAGGATGATATATTGTATGTTTCCACTTATATGAAAGGTCCCGGATAAGCAAATCCATAGACACAGGAAGCAGATCTGTGGTTGCCAGGGGCTGCCATTGGAAAACCGGCAGACGACAGCAAAGGGGCGCAAGTTATCTTCTTGGGTCACTGAAAATGTTCTAAAATTGATAGTGGGGATGGCTGCACAGCTCTGAAGGTACTAAAAGCCACTGGCTTGTATTTGGCCACGCCACACGGCCTGCGGGATCTTAGTTCCCCGACCAGGGATCGAACCTGGGCCCTTGGCAGTGAAAGTGCGGAGTCCTAACCACTGGACGGCCAGGGAATTCCCTGACATATACTTTAAATAGGTAAATGTTTTGGTATGTGAATGATATCTCAATAAAGCTGTTAAATTTCCGTTAAAGCTGGATAAAACCAAAAATTGCACCTCTCCTTGGACTCAGCATTTTGTGGCTTAAGAGCTGATCCTGCAGTTCTGTTCACCCATGGGCACAAAGACCTACTTATAAGGATATTCTTGGCACTTTTGGGGGGATGGGGGTTCGTTCCAATAGCAACAGAATGCAGTCACCCGAAGGGTGTGTCTGCAAGGGACAGACAGGCTACAAGAATCACAGCTCATCTAAACAGTGAAACCTTCTGCAACCACAAAAAACCCTGAAATTCACCTATACCTACAAAACCAGAATAACTGCCAAAACATGCTGTTTGGTGGGAAAAGTAGGGGACAAAGCCCACGCTAGCACGGGGGTGATGAGCTATTTTACCCCAGTGCCATGCAGGACCCAGGCCAGGGTGTGGGGCCTGATATGCCAGGTGTTTTCATGGTTATTTGGTGCCTCTGAGCCGGTCCTGGGAGGAAGGTCAGGGAGGTGGGGCCCATCTGGATCAACCACTGCGCAGGAACTTTTAAATCAGGAGAGAAATACGGTAACATTTTTTTTGGAGGGGGTGGGTGGCATGCAGGATCTCAGTTCCCCCACCAGGGATCGAACCCGTGCCCGCTGCAGTGGAAGCGCGGAGTCTTAACCACTGGACCGCCAGGGAAGTCCCAGAAATACGGTAACATTTTGATCAACATTACAGCTGAACATCAGCCCTGGGGCTGGAGAATAATGTGTGTCTTTTCTTACATGTCTGAAATATTTCTGGCAGGAGATGCAGGAAGCTTAACAGTGGAAAACTAGGGCTCAGAGGGGCCCGGGGCGACTTGGTTTTCACACGATGACCTTTGATCATATTCAGATTATGTCACTACACGCCGACGGTGGTGCAAAATTTTTGTTTCGGGACTGGAAAAATCGGAGCTGCTACCCGCGCCCACCACACGGCAGGAGGGTTACTTGAGGTGACCTGTGTCAGGAGGGCAGGCGGTACCTGAGAGGCTCAGGCCCCCACTGTGGCCTCCATCTGAATTTGTTTGTCAGCTGCCCAGGGAGGAGCAGGGCAGTTACGCAACCCGTGGTTGGGAAATCTAGCAGGGAGGCCTGGGACCCTGTGTCAATATGCCTGAGGACGCTGGCCTGTTCGCTGCCTGGGTGGACAGCCAACCTGGCACTGACTGTGTCTCCAGCCCTCCCCATTGGCCCTGGAGCCCACAGTGGCTCCCGAGGCCTTCCACAGCCCCGGAGACCAGAGGAGAATGAGACCCAGGCCCGGCCCCGCTCAGAACTGGAAATCAGGGTCTCCGCGGGACTGGTGAGAGGAATCACAATTCATCCAGACAATGAAATGCCAGGTAGCCGGAAAAAGGACTGAGATTTCCCCCTCTATGTGCACGTAATGGGTTGAATCGTGTCCCTCTATTCCCTTCAAAAATATACTAAAATCCTAATGCCTGGGACCTCTCAGAATGTGACCTGATTTGGGTATTGGGTCGTTGCAGCTGTAATTATTTAAGCTAAGATGAGATCATACGGGACTGGGGTGGCCCCTAATCCAAAATGATGGGTGTCCTATAAAAGGGGAGATTTGCATACAGATGCTTGGGCAGGGAGGGGGGCACACCCCCATTAGGCTGAAGGCGGAGATCAGGTGACGCTTCTAACAAGGAAACCACCAGAAGTTAGGGGAGGGGAAGGGAACAGATTCTCCCAGGACCAACCAACCCCACCAACACCTTGACCTCAGACTTCTGGCCTCCAGACCTGGGAGATGATCAATTTCACTTGTTTAAGGCACTCGGTTTATGGTGCTTTGGCTTTGTGATGGCAGCCCTGGCAAACGAATACAGTACTGCAACGGAACTATTGTCAAAATGTACTGTTTGGTGAGAAAGGTGGGGGGCAAAGCAGAAGAACACGGGTAATGAGCTGAGTATTTCACCCCAGTGCCCCCCGAGCCCAGACCAACCAAGGAAGACCCCGGGCCAGGGGCAGGGTCCTCCCTGCACCCTCACTTCAGCCTCCTCCTGCCCTACAGTCCATCCTCCACACGGCCCAGAGCTGCTCCTCCACGGCTCCCAGCCCTCCCATGGCTCCCCAGTGCCCTCAGGACAAATCCCAGCCCCTCAGGCTGGCATTTGAGGCCTCACCTGCCCCTGTGGCTCCATCTCCCCACTCCCCTGGGTCACCCACTAATTGAATCCATTCGAGAAGTTTCAATTCCTCAAACATGCCACGCCTTTCCTGCTTCAGGGCTTTTGCACACGCTGTTTCCCCCTGCCTAGACTGTTCTTCCCCCGATAGCACCAATGCTCACACCTTCGGCTCTCCAGGCCTTTGCGCAAACATCACCAACACAGTGTGTCCTTCCCGATCCCCTATTTAAAGCTTCCTCCTTCCTCCGTTCCCTGTTTTAGTTTTCAAACCGAGCAATGCATGGCCAGGTGTCCACCCCCATCCTTCATGGGGGGCTCTGGGCTCACGGCTCACTCACAGGTGATTTCCTCGTGGGTGAATCCCAGGACCCGCAGGGACTCCAGTGTCTCCTGGAAGAGCTCGCGCTCCTGGCCCGGAGAGGATGATGGCCCGTTGGTCAGGAAGCGGTAGTGGGAGAACGGCTCCAGGAGGAGATCAGCTGTAGGAGTAACGGGCGGAGGCCAAGGTCAAGAATGAGCTGTAGAGTCAGACTCAAGTCCCGGCTTCCTCAACAGCCACCCCGGGAAGAGCATCACTTCCCCACTAGGAACCTCGGTCTCCTCCTCTGTCAAATGAGTGGGGATCCATCCTTCAAGGGTTTTGTAGGAAGGGCCGGGCGTGAAGTGGGTATTTAGCCCATATTAGACCCTTCCTCTTCCCTCCTTCCATAATGATTCTCTAGTCGCAGAGTTGCCCAGAGAAGGCAGGAGCCGCGCATTGGCAGAAGCAACAGGGCTGCGGGTGCCCGAGTTAGCAGAAGCCATGGGACAGGAGGGGCCGGTGGCAGAGGGTTCGGAAGCCACCGCCAGCAGGAGGCTGGGTGCGGAGGGGCCAGGAGGCGGCCCAAGCTATGGGGTGGAAGAAGCCAGAATGACAGGGGAGCCACAGGGCAGCGGGGCCACCGGGGCCACCGTAGAGGAGACGGCCTTGGGGCGCTTCCACAGCCAGAAGGCTGGAGGAGCGCAGAGCAGGAGACAGGAGGCAGCAGGAGCCTACAAGCCACGCAAACCACCATCATCGGGGACCACGAGACGGCAAAGCTGGACTTGTTACAGCACCCGCTGGAGTAAGCAGAGCCCCGGAGTTTCAGGAGAGAAGTGTGTGGGCAGGAGACACGTGGCCACGTAGCCGGCATGAGCAAGACCCGGGAGACAGCGGGAACCAGAGGGCAGCAGAGTCTGGGGGTGGCAGGAGTCGAGAGGCGGCAGAAACCAGGGGCGGTGGGATCCGGGAGGCGAGAGAATCCACCACCCAGCAGGAGCCTGACACAAAGCAGGTGCTTGACAAAGGTTAGTGCCTCCCATGTCCTCCGCCCCGGGGGGTCCACACGCCGGCTACCACCCAGACCCCGGGGAGCCATCGGACACTAACCCTTGAGCTGCTCCCCGGCGCCTCCCAGCAGCTGGTAGAAGATGTGGAAGCTGCATTCGTCCTTGGCCTGGCGGATGGCCCTCGACTTCTCCAGCAGGTCTGGGTGGGGGGCGAGTCAAGGTGCCGCATGGAGGGGACCCCCCGGCTATCCCGTGGAACAGTGGAGTCACTCATAGCCCCGGCCGGCGACCTGGTCGCTAACTGGACCGGTGGCTTTGGACTTGTGTCACTTAAGCCTCGAGCCTTAGTTTCCTCATCTGTGCAAGGGGCCCAATACTAACACCCGTCCATGAGTCTATGAGGTGCTGTCGGGGTAAATGAGTTATTATGTGTCAAACACTGCAGCTGTGCCTGGTTTTTCACTACCAAGGATAAGAATACCTGCTGCTGTCATGACCCTCCCAGCCTCAGTTTCCCCGTATGACTACTGGGGCTCTCAGCTTCTCCCTTCTAGGAAAGCCACATGGCACGTTTACACAGTGAAAGCGCTGAGTCGTAACCACTGGACTGCCAGGGAATTCCCAGATAGCTCATGCTTGAGTGCTTACGATGTGGCAGGGGCCATGCTTAGAACCTGCCTCACTTCAGACCCTTCCAGGGTAGGTTCTATGATCCGTCCCCCCTCTACAGAGGGGGAAACTGAAGCCCGGAGAGGTCAAATCACATGCTCAAGAGCCTCAAAGTGGCAGAGCTGGGATTCGAACGCGGGTGGGTGTGATTTCTTCGCTTGTTCTCTTAAGCTCTGCACTCCTGGAGCTTCTGGGTTTTCTCTCTTAAGTTCCTACCGAGCATGTGTGGGAAAGGTTTGACACAGCTGGCCCGAGTTAGCCGGCTTGCAAGGCCCGCCTCTGGCTGGTGTCTGGGAACCTGGATTTCGGGAGGGTTCCCAGCCTTCCTTGGCTGACAGGAGGGGCCCCCTGCACCTAAACTATTTGTGCAAAACAACATGGTTTCTTCTGAACACCTGCTTTCCTTCGGGGACTCTGGAATTTGGGTACGTGCCAGGGAGAGAGTGCCTATGTGATCAGCCCCCAGTAAAAACCCTGGGTGCGGAGTCTCTGATGAGCGTGCCTGGTAGAAAACATTTCACACATGTTGGCACAGCTGGGAATTAAGCACGTCCCGTGTGACTCCACGGGGCAAGGCCTCTGGAAGCTGGCGCTGCCCGCCCCCCCACTCAGCCCCACACGCCTTCCCCTTTTGCTGCCTGCGCTCGCGACCTTTCTCTATGGTTAAGTCATAGCCCCATAGCGAGGCCGGGCTGGCCTTCTCCTAAAAGCTCCGGGAGGCCCTGCCCTCCTCCCTTCATGTGGAGATGCTGTCTCTCTGCCCCTTCCTGAGGTTCTAGGGTCCTTCCCCTTCTGCAGAGGGGGAAACTGAGGCACAGTTTCTGAGCTGCAGGGAGCCAGGGTTCCCGGCGAGTGTGGATGCCTGTTTTCCGTAAGCCGTGAGATCCCAAGAGCCACCCTCCTTGGCTGCCACCCCTCGTCCCCCCCACCAGGCACCCCTCCGGGCGGTGAGGATACAAGTCTCGATGTTGGCGCCCACGATGTACCCGGCAACGTCGAAGTTGATGCGGATGAACTTGCCCTGCGAGGGGAGCGGGTGCAGGGACTTAGCCAAGGATCCCGCGGGCCTAGAGAGCACCGCCAACCCACACTCACCCCTCCCAGGGCCAGGGCTGCCTCTTGCTTTCTCCCTCCACTGACCCCCACTCCAATCATGAGGTTCCAGTTCGGGGGGGGCAGTTCCCAGGGGAATTCAAGGTCCAGGCCCCTCTGACTTCTTTCCTCGGGACCCAGGTCCCCAGCTCCTTCATCTCTCAGACCTAGAAGTCACGGCCCCCAGGCCCCTCCTCCTTCAACAGACCCACACATCCTGCCTCCCCTCCACCATCCTCCGAAACTCCCAGCTCCTGTTTCACTGACTCAGGCCCAGGCACCGCCCTCCCCCAGCACTCACGAATCGGGAGGAGTTGTCATTCTTTACTGTCTTGGCGTTGCCAAAGGCCTCCAGGATGGGGTTAGCCTGAAGAAGCTGCCGCTCAAGCTCACCCTGCAGGGGCGCGGGGGAAGGCGCGTCAGTGGAGGCAGGGGGGTTGGCCCAGCTGTAAGGGGGGTGGGTCTGTGTCACAGCCGGCTGAGTGCCTGTGTGTGAGGGGCCTTTGTGTGTCCGGGTGTGTGCCCGCTTTCCCGCATCTGGGTCTTGCCCTTCAGTCTACTGTGAAGGGAACGAGGAAACATCTGAGGAAACATCTCCAGGATACATTGTTAGTGGAAACAAAACAAAACAAAAAGCAAGTTGCAGGAAAACACCTACAGTGTGATCCCATTAATAAAAAATAAATTGAGGGAAAAGCACACCACAGAACGAGACTCCTATTTCTATAAGGATAGACACATGTCTGTAAACATTTAGAGAAAGGTCTGCAAGGATACACACCAAACTGTCAACAGCATAAGACGCTCCAAGGAAGGAGGACTGAGAGAAGGAAAGAGGAATTTCACTTTATCTGATTTTTGTTGTTGTTGCTGTTGTTACAGTGAATATATACTCATGTATCACTTGCAGAATTAAAGAAAAATCTATACCATCTAAGTAAAGTGCTTCAAACTGTTTGGAAGTTTGGTAGTTTCCTCCCCCAGTCAGGCTGATCCATGGGTGGGGATTTTTTATTTATTTATTTTTTTAAGACAGGAACCTTTTTTTAAAATTGAAGTATAGTTGATTTATAATATTGTGTTAGTTTCAGGTATACAGCAAAATGATATGGTTATACATATATATGTATATACCTATATTCTTCTTTTTCCGATTCTTATCCATTATAGTTCATTATAAGATATTAAATATAGTTCCCTGTTCTATACAGTAAATCTTTGTTGTTTATCTATTTTATATACGGTAATGTGCATCTTTTCATCCCCTACTCCCAATTTATCCCTCCCCCCACCCCCATGGGTAGGGATCTTATTCTGAACTTCCCTATAGCCACCTCGGTGTCAGAGCCAGGAACATAGTAGGTGCTCAGTCAACAGCAATCCCCTTCCCCTCTTTCCTAGCCAGGCTCTCAAAGACACCAACTATTTCTTTAAATGCCCTGTGAGCCCTCAGACACAAGCCTGAGCTGGGTGTACACATTAAGCCTACCATAACTGTCAGTGTGGGTCTGTGGGTTGTGTGACCTCGTGGTATCTGTGGGCTCTGTCTACATATATTTAGCAAATCAACAATAAATGGTAGTTGTGGCCTCTGGGTTGTTTCACATTGGGATCTGTGGCCAGTCTGCACAGACACAGTAGGGCTAACAGAAACGGCTGTGTGGTTGGGGTCTGCACATGTGCGGTAGGACCACACTAAATGGCAGCATGGGCCCTAGGTGTGTGCATGCAGTAGGGCTGCCATAAGCAACAGTGGGGTGCGGGGGGGCCTATGTGCACACAGTAGGGTTGTGTGAAATGACAGTGTGGGGCTGGGCGTGCACACAGCAGGACTGCCATAAGTGGCAATGTGGCTTCCTGGCAGGGGTGACCATCAGTGCCTGAGGGGGCCCTGTCTGCCAGGAAGACTGTGGTTTGGGGTGACCCAGGTAGTATTAGGGGTGACAGGACTCGAGGTGATTCCCCACTACTCACATAAGACACGGTGCTGGTGGAGGCCTGAGGAAGTCACAGGACACGAGACACGGACCGGGACACGGACCAGGACACAGCACATGGAACGTGGACAGACACACAGGTGAACTGGTGGTCTCAGGTGGTGGGTGGGGTGAGGCGGAGAGACGAGGGGCTGGGGAAACTGGCCATGTGGAGCGGGGTGGCGTCGGGGGGGGTACCCGCAGCACCCGGGGTTTGAATCCAGGCTAGCCCTTCCTGGGTGTGTGGCCTCGGACAACCAACTCACCACAGCTGTGACTTTGGGTTCCCGTCTTTAACGCAGGAAGACCACACCCACTTCACTGGAGTGTTACAGTAATAGAAGCAAAGGGACTAGTACTATATAAATGCCCAGTTATAGAGTAAACCTGGGAATTGCCGGAACCTAAACAGGCCTGACACACAGTGGATGCTCTGGAATGTAAGCACCTACTGTGCGCCAGGTGCTGTTCCAAGGGCCAATGAGGCCAAGGACTGGCCTTCACATTTTTGTGTCTACCCTGCCTCTGCTCCCAGCACTATATCAGGCACACAGTAGGGACGCAGGGGGCATGGGCAGCTAGGAGAAGGCCCACAACTGTGTCCCTCCATGAGGGAGGCAGGGAGTTAGTTATGGGGGGAAGCAGAACCTGAGATGGAGGGGGCCTTGCTGGTGGCAGGGTCCAGAGGACGTCCCAAGGCAGGTCACTTACCGGGACACCTGGCTCCTTTCTGCCCTTTGGTGATGATGCCACGTGGGCGAGGTACTGGATGACTTTCTTGGTGTTTTCTGTCTTCCCAGCCCCAGACTCCCCGCTAAGGGGGGGCACAAAGGGAAACAAAAAGGGTCAGCAATGTTCCAAGGTAAGCCCCGCCCATTCCAAGCAGAGCCACGCCCAGCCGGGACCCCGCTTCCTCCAGGAAGTCCTTCAGGATTACTCACGTGCAGAGAATGGACTGATCCTCACGATCTGTAGGGGACAGAGGGGGATGCGTCACCTGGGAGGATTTCTCCAGCGAGACACTGGCTACCCTCTTTTCAAAATCCTTCCCAAGGGCTAAGGAAAAGCTTGGATTTTGATGTGTGACCCTCCTAGATTCTAATACCTAACCCTAACTCAACCTCTCATTTGCTGTGTGACCCTGGGAAAGCAGCTACCCCTCTCTGAGCCTGTGGCCTCACCTGTAAAATGGAGACAACAAACCCCAACTGAACAGAATGTGATTCATTCAACAAACTTCAATTTGAGCCCCTACCGTGTGCTGCCTTGTGCTGAGTGTGTTAAATTCAGAGACATGAGAGTGAGATCCTGGACCCCAGGCTCAGCCTCTAATAGAAAACAGGCCACAGAATGGTAGTTATGGTGACTGGTGGCCCATTGGTGGGTCATCTGCCCAACTTGAGGGCAGAGAGCACAGCTCAGTCCCCACCATCTCCTCCTGCGCTCACCCTTCAACAACCCTTCACACAATGCACACTGACCACCTACTAAGTGTCAGACACTGAGGGCAGTGGGAATTTGCAAGGTCCCTGCCCTCATGGAGCATCCGCTTGAGTGGGGGATAAAAGCACATAAACTAGGGGAGTTCCTTGGTGGCCTAGTGATTAGGACTCTGGGCTTTCACTGCCGTGGCCTAGGTTCAATCCCTGGTCTGGGAACTGAAATCCCCACAAGCCATGCAGCACAGCAAAACAAACAAACAAACAAAACAACAACAAAACCCCATAAACTAAAAATGAAGATTTGACAGTTGGCAATGTCTGGAGACATTTTTGGTTGTCACAAGCTGGGAGGGTTGTCCTACAAGCTTTAGTGGTAGAGCCCAGGGATGTTGCTTAACATCCTATGATGCACAGGACAACCCCCCACTCCAAAGACTGATCCAGCCCCAAATGTCAACAGAGCCAGGATTGAGAAGCCCCGGTCTAAAGTCATAAGAAGTGACTGAGGGGAGGGGTCGAGAGCCAGAAGGCGTCTCAGAAGAGGTGCTATTTCATCTCAGCCCTAAAGGACGAGGAAGCAGGGAAAGAGCATTCCAGGCAGAGGGCACGACCAGTGCAAAGGCCCTGTGGTGGGACAAAGTTGGAGATGTTTGAGAGACAGCAAGGAGGCCAGTGAGGCTGGGGGAGGGGGCAGAGCTGGAGATGATGCAGATGGGTTTGGAGACCACGATTAAAGGGTCTGGATGGTTTTTAAGGAGGGCAGGAGGTCTCTGGGTGGTTTGAAGCCAGAGACAGGGCTGCATTCAATAGGGCCTCAGAGTTAGCGGCCTGGTTTGGGAGCCCTACGGACACGGGTTCAAGGCCCAGCCACCTCCCCGCCTTGCTGTGTGACCTTGCGTCAGTCTCTGAGGTATTCTGTGCCTTACTTTCCCCATCTGAAAAATGGGGCAGAGTGGTTAGGACTTGGTGCTTTCACTTCTGGGGCCTGGGTTTGATCCCTGGTCGGGGAACTAAGATCCCACAAGCTGCACCGCGTAGCCAGAAAAAAAAACCAGCCCCTACCTCACAGGGCCATAGTCAGAACTCAGAGAGAATCTTCAAAAACAATTTTTTTTTAATATACCAGCTAGTATATAATACAGTATTGTGGCCTGTTTTGTATCCAGGGCTGAACCTGGGATCCAGAATCTTGTTCTCATGTCTTTGAATTTCACATGCTCAGCACAAGGAGGCACATGGTAGGGGCTCAAATTGAAGTTTCTTGAATGAATTACATTCTGTTCAGTTGGAGTTTATTGTCTCCATTTTACAGGTTGAGGAAACTGAAGCTTAGGGGGAATTCGTTGGTGGCCCAGTGGTTAGGACTCGGCACTTTCACTGCTGGGGCCCACGTTCAATCCCTGGTCAGGGAACTAAGATCCTGCAAGCCTCATGGTGTGGCCAAAAAAAAGAAAAAAAAAGAAACTGAGGCTCAGAGAGGGACAGCCACTTTCCCAGGGTTACACAGCAAGCAAGAGGCTGAGTCGGGGTCAGGTATTAGAATCCAGGAGGGTCACATGTCAAAACTCACAGTGCCCAACCCAGGATGAGGACATGATACACAGTGTGACCTACACGCAAGCAGCAGCTGGGGGCCTTGGGTTCAAATCCTACCTCAGCCACTGACCCACCCGTGGGACGGTGGGCAGTGAGTGCACTGCTCTATGCCTCAGTTTCCCCATCTGGCAACCAGGGATAACGAGCACACCTCCTTCATAGGGTGGCTGTGACGTTAAATGTGTTCATCCCTGAAAAGTGCTTGACCCAGAGTAGGCACTCACTCTTATTTTCTTGAACATTTATTCCTAAGTTATATTAACTAGTATAAAAAATATGTAACAGATTATATAACCAAATAAAATGTTACCTCTGACTAAATACAGATTTATAATGTGACTATAAAAACATTATATATAAATGTTTGAGTGCATAATGCAGGTATTTGCAGGTATTTTATATATATATATATGTATGTATGTATACATAATAAATATCTAATGAGTATAGTATGAATACTACATGGGAACTATGGAATTTTGGCAGAACTGATCAACATTGTCATGGGGTGAATGGCAGCCCCTCTGACGAACATCCTTGTGCAGTGCTCAGCCTGCCCAGCTGTACATAGCGACCCCATGCTGCCCATCGTCTAAGAAGCAGCCATTCACCCATGACAATGTAGATCATGTCAACAATATAAATGTTGAATGAATGAACACTCTTAAGAATCACTGTTTCAAGAGGAATTTTTGCAAGAGCTGGCAACAGTGAGGTCCCAAATGAGACTTGTTGAGGGAAGGGGTGAACAGAGAGACAGATAAAAAGGGGCCTGTCTGGTAGGACCCAGAGCCTTGCCCACTTGGCCCTCCATTTGTGTTACCTCCTGCCCCACAAAGAAGCCTCACAGTGTCTGAAATCCTTGACCTGTCATCTGATCCTGACCCCCAGCCCAGTCCCCACTGAAGAGGCACCTCCAGCAGCCCAAGCCCCACACTCACCCTGGAGCATGCTTCGGTAGGCCCCCTCAGTCACTGCGTACACGTGGGGCGGCACTTCGTGGCGCTTTTTGCCCCGGTACATCTCCACAATCGCCTCCGTATAGATGGGAAGCTGCTTGTACGGGTTGATGACCACACAGAAAAGGCCGGAGTAGGTCTGCAGCGGGCAAGAAGGAGAGGGCCTCAGCTAGCTGCCTGCCTGTGGCCCAGAGGGTAGCATGGGGCTGCCGTGTACAGCTGGGCAGGTTGTGCACTGCACAAGGACATCTGGCAAAGGGGCTGCCATTCACACCACGACAATGTAGATTTGAACATATTTTACAAAGAGTTTCAGGCTGATGGTTGAAAAGAAGCTTTCCAAATTGCACAAAGGTGCTGTACGGATGAGGATTCACACACAGAGAGAGAAGGCAGGCTCTGTAGCCCTGTCACTGCTTGGACTCGCACATGCGTGAAAGGACCATGTGCAAGTTCATCTGTAGCATCATTTTTAAAACAGCGAAAGACTGGAGACAATCTGGATGCACGGTCATACAATGAATTCCTATGATGCTTTCGGTATACTGTATACAGGTAGAGAACTATCTCCAAAACATTACCACGGAAAGGAGACAAGGTAAGAACTGTTTGCATTGAAAGGGGTGCAAGAAGAATATTTTTATGAATTTGCCTGAATACACATAGAACATTTCTGGAAAGGTGCTCCCAGTATCTGCAGCAGCTGAAACATGACAAGAGCATGTCTGCAGTTTCTGTTCATAACAGACTCACAGGACCTGCTTCCACGACCATCTTGGTGGTTCCTTATTATTGGAGGAAATGCTAAACAGGTTCTCAAGGTGAGTGAAAATAAAGATGTAATTTTTTTTTTTTTGCATCCAAGTTCATGGACACCCTGAATTTGTCCACACAGCTGTTGGGCCTGAGTGCAGGACCCTGTAAAGGTTTAAGAACTGTTCCAGCTTGGACAGAGCCTCGGGTAGATAAGACGCACTTAGGATGGATAGAGGCAGTTAGACAGCTAGAGAGCTAGCTGATCACCTAGCTAAACCAACCCAGAGAGCTAACTAGTTAAGTTAGCTGGACTAAGCTAGCTAATCCAGCAGAGAGTTAGCTGCTTAGGGGCTTAGCTAGTTAACTGTGAAACTAGTTAGCTACTTAGCCAGCTAGTTAGCTACTTAGCTAGTTAAATGGCTAGCCGGTTACTTGTTGGTTGGTAGCAGAACTGCTTTAAGCTCCCAGATGGCTAGAGCTTCTCAAGCAGAGCGAGGGTGTGGCCACCACAGGTTGCCCGGCTCCCAGGTGCCAAGCTTTTAAGGATGGGAGGGTGGGTGGCCAGTCTAGAGCAGAACAACCGGTTTGCTGGGTGTCTGCCCTCCCTGCCAGCAGCTCCCAGGAGCTCTCGAGGGCAGGGCGGCCGGACCACATTCCCAGGGAGGGTATCTCATGGCTGCTGGTGCCCAGGCCCCCACTCCTGGCTGACAGAGGAGCCTCCCCGACCCGTGCCACTCCCCATCTCAGCCCCCTCCTGCCAACCATACCAGATGGAACCTGAGCTGGCTGCCAAGGCCAGGGGGCAAAGGGCAGAGGCTGGTGTGCCTAGAGAGGGTCGGGGACACCTGAGTGGCCGGGGCACAGCTGCGGAAAACCTGGCTGGAAGGGTCTGGGGTGGCTGCCCCAGCCCTCGGGGCTCTGAAGACAGACCCACCGGGTGCAACTCCCTGCCTCCCCCTCTCCTCAGCCCCGTGACTCTCCCCACAGTCTCGGTTTTCTCCCTGAGAAACCCTCCCCATCTCATTACAGAGGCTGTGGGGATTAAGGACGATAATGAATAAAAACCAGCCAGCCCGAGGCGGGGCCCCATAAAAGGCACTCCAGTCATGGGTCCCAAGACGCTCACGTTCCCATCCCACCTGAAAGCTAAGAGTTCAGTCAGACTCGGATGCCACGTCATCCTGGGTTTCGAGCCCTGTGTGACTTAGCACGAGGGGCTTGCCCTCTCTGAGCCTCAGTTGCCAGTCCTGGTAAAATGGAGCTGTAACCCCCCCCACCGAGTCTAGAAGGATTCTGAGAGTGGCATGTCACCATGCACCTTCCAGTGCCTCACGGAGCAGAGAACATGGCCAGTGTCCGGCAGATGGGTTCCCTTCCTGCCCAGAGCATCCCAGTGAAGGGACCGAGACCTTGAGCCACTCAAGGCCAAATAGCCTATTAGCGACAGAAACTGGGTTTCTAGAACCCTGGACGCCCCCCACTCCTTGCACTGGGAAGCGCTATCTTTCCCATCACCAGTTGGCCAGTTAGTATTTATTAAGCAGGGCCCGAGGACGAACAAGGTGGAGCTTGAATCGAACCTTCTAGCTGCGTGGCCTGAGCAAGCACCTTAACTTTTCTGGGTCCCATTTTCTCATCACACAGGGACGGGAACAGCGCTTCCACAGAGGGCTGCTGGGAGCCATCCGCAAGTTCCCGTTCCAAGTACAGGGCTCAGCGTGGGCCCTGGAGCCCTGTGCCTGCTATCTATCTATCTATCTATCTATCTATCTATCTATTTATTTGCCGCGCGGCATGCGAGGATCTTAGTTCTCCGACCAGGGATCAAACCTGCGCTGCCATTGCAGTCTTAACCACTGGGCCTCCAGGGAGCTCGCTGTGTGTGCTCAATATGTTAGCTGTTAGCTACTCCTGGGCTAATGGCTTCTCCTCTCCAAGCCGTGGACAAAGGAGGTGATAACCCCTACCTCACAGCCTTATGTGGAGAGGGGGGTCAACAGATCATATTGGAAAGAAGTTTAGAACAGCTCCTGACGGAGAAAGCAGGCCCTCACTAATTGCTAATGATTATTGTTAAGGCCCTATTTGCTTCCTGTCTGGGCTTCTGGAATCTTCCATCTCACTTTCATTTGTCAGGTCCCAATTCTCTGGCTCTCGGGCCATAGCCTTAGCTCAGGCCTTACCATTTTTTCCCCTGAACTTTCTCAATAATCTTCCTAATGCAGTGGATAGGATGTAGGGTCTGGAGTCAGATGGCCTGGGTTCAAATCCCAGTTAAGCTGGTTTGTAGCTGGTGGGGCTTTGTCCAAATCCTGGCCCCTCTCTGAGGCTCAGTGTCCCCACCTGCAGAATGGGGATGATAGGAGATACCTTACAAAGTTGCCGTGAGGGTTCAGAGTGTTTATTCACAGGAAAAGGGTGGCTCAGTGTTTTGGGTGCCCCACTGATCCCTTGTCTTTGGTGAGGTCCAGGGGAGTGGCCTGGACAGAGGTCTCTTTCCCAGGACTCGCAAAGGCTAGTGAGGAATCATAAGGGCCCAGTACAGCCTGGAGAAGCTGCCAACTCCATCCAGGGCCAGACAGCCCTCAGTTCAAATCCCACCCCTGCCACCAAAAGCTGAGGGCCCCTGAGCCAGCCACTGGCCCTCTCACAACCTCAGTCTCCTCCCCAAACAGGAATCAGATTTCATAAAAAATATTCTAATCTTGTGCTTGTGACCCCTAATGGGGTGGATACTGGGGCCAGTTTATTTATCTTTATTTTTTGATACATCTCATCATTTATTGAAATATTCTTTTATTACTCTCATTAAAGTTTTGTGGTTTTTAAAAAAATATAAAACCAGCACTTTTCCTTTTAGGGTTTTAGCGAGGTATTTTGTAGTTCTTCTTGTGGGGTCAGTTGAAATGAGTAAGGTAGTGAGACCCCAGCCCTCTAAGCTGGTGTTCGGAGCATGACTCTGGGGCCAGCTGCCTGGGTTCAAATCCTTCATGTCCATGTGACCTGGGACCCAAGTCACTTAACATTCCTGAAACATCAGGTGATAAGAACAAGCTCCGCCCCAGAAGTGAGCTGATAACCCACATGCAGCACTTAGAACAGTACTTGGCACATCACAAGTGCTGGATAAACATTTGCTAGCCACCCATGATCATTATTTCTCATTATTATTCTCCACATTCCTTGTCACTCTCTCTAATCCTGTTTGCTCTGAATAACGCTTTGGCTGTCCCTTAGAACCACCCTAGAAGCTTATTAAAAAGACCAGTGTCACACCCTCAGAGAGCCTGATTTAAATGGGGTGAGGCGGGGCTTGAGCGTTGGTATTTTTTAAAAATTCCTAACATGATTCTAACGTGAAGCAGAGTTAAGAACTGCCGCCCTACTCCACCTGTTTGCTTTTAACGTGAGACAGTGAATGCTTAACAGAGACTAGACCATAGTCGACATCACTATCATCAATCCCGTCTTAATCCCAAGAGGCATCAGAGCAAAGTGGTGGGGCCTGGAGCCAGACTACCCACGTCTGCCAAGTCCAACTGGGTGACCTTGGTCAAGGAACTTGACCTTTCTGTGCCTCAGTTTCTTTATCTGTAAAATGGGGACAAAATGCTTTATAATTGTGCAAATGTATTGAAACAATATATTTTAGAGTGCCTAGTACATGCTTAATAAATGTTAGTTTTTATTGTTATTAAATCTCTCTGGGCCCCAGTTTCCTTTTAGGTATAGAACACTCTACTATTTGTAAGATGAAAGGAAACAAATGCACAGAGCCAGGCAGGCAGTTTTCCATACTCAGTGGCTCCCATTAATTATCACTACAGATCCATATCCCTTTCTCAAAACCTTTGGATGTGTTATATTTGAGGATTCAGAATTTTTTTAACTTAAGGAAAATAATAAGGAGCATCTACCCTATAATATTACAGGACGCCCCCAATGGGGTCTGAGGCACTCTTGATATGCAATAGTTTATCATTTGGCAAGTAAGCGTAGGCAGAGTCATACGACATGGGATAAAGATTATAAATAGCCTCAGGTTGGTTCAAGTTGTGGTGCTGACACCCAGACCCGCACCCCGGGCAATGCCCTCCCGGGGAAGGAGGCCACTCACATAGATGAGGCCGGAGTAGTATCGCTCGCGGAGGTTGTGCAGCACGGAGGCCTCGTTGAGGCAGGTCAGCTCAGCCATGTCCTCGGCCTTGCTGAACTTGGGTGGGTTCATGCGCTGGATCTGGTCCCGCGGCAGCCGCAGCCGCCGCCCGCTCTCCGCCAGCTCCACCTCGGCTTCTTCCTCGCCCTCGTCCCGCAGGGCCGCCGCCTCGAAGCCGTGCAACTCCGAAGGCACCCATACCAGGCGCCGTGCTGTCCACTCCACCTGCGGGGACATGGCCGAGCCCCCGGGCACGCTCCCCACGCCCGGCCCACGGGGCGCGAACAGGAACGGCTGGGCCGCCTCGGGCACTGGGCCCGGCCTGGGGGGCACCTTCCGCCCGGGCACCGACACGGTCACTGCTGCCATGGTCTGCAGGGAGATAGCAGAGGGTGAGGGTCGGGGAGGCGGGGCTCCATCCCCACCCCAGATCCCCCAGGCAGTCGCCACTGCCTTTCTCCACCAGATCTCGATTTACACGTCTGCAAAATGGATCCACAGATCTTTCTTTACTCATTCCACCCATTCACCTCTCTATCCATTCATTCATTAAATAATTCTGTTTGTGTGTGTGTGTGTGTGTGTGTGTGTGTGTGTGTGGCCCCACCACGTGGCTTGTTGGATCTTAATTCCCTGACCAAGGATTGAACCCTGGCCACAGCAGTGAAAGCTCCGAGTCGTAACCACTGGACCCCCAGGGAATCCCTGATTTAATAATTCTTTAATAACAACCTAAATGTCCATCAACAGATGAATGGATAAAGATGGGGTACATACATACAATGGAATGCTCCTCAGCCATTAAAAAAAGAATGAAATAATGCCACTGGCAGCAACATGGATGGACCTAGAGATTATCATACTAAGTGAAGTAAGTCAGACAAAGACAAATATCATATGATGTCACTTATATGTAGAATCTAAAATATGACACAGGGCTTCCCTGGTGGCGCAGTGGTTGAGACTCTGCCTGCCGGTGCAGGGGACACGGGTTCGAGCCCTGGTCTGGGAGGATCCCACATGCCGCGGAGCAACTGGGCCCGTGAGCCACAACTACTGAGCCTGCGCGTCTGGAGCCTCTGCTCCGCAACAAGAGAGGCCGCGATAGAGAGAGGCGTGCGCACCGCGATGAAGAGTGGCCCCCACTCGCCGCAACTGGAGAAAGCCCTCACACAGAAACGAAGACCCGACACAGCCAAAAATAAACATAATAAATAAATAATAAATAAAAATTAAAAAAAAAAATATAAAATATGACACAAACGAACTTATCTACAAAACTGAAACAGACTCACAGACACAGAGAACAGATCTGTGGTGGCCAAGGGGTGGGAGATGAGGGAGGGAAGGACTGGGAGTTTGGGATTAGCAGATGCCAACTATTATATACAGAATGGATAAACCACAAGGTCCTACTGTATAGCACAAGAGAACTATATTCAACACCCTGTGATAAACCATAATGGAAAAGAATATGAAAAAGTATATATGTATAACTGAATCACTCTGCTGTACAGCAGAAATTAACACCACATTGTAAACCAACTATACTTCAATGAGATAAATTTTTAAGAATTAATTCTTTAATAAGCCAAGCTGTGAGCCAGGCACTATTCAAGGCATCAACCATATAGCCAAAAGCAAGCCAGAAAAAGGTCCCCACCTCCCTAAGGTGTTTACATTCTAGCCCTGCTCTGGCTATTTCGGGAGCCATGGCCCTGTGTGGCTACTGGAAAGTTGAAATGGAGAATCCAAACGGAGGTGGGTTCTGAGCATAAGACACACACCCAGTTTCAAAGCCAGTACAACAAAAAGCTCATTCGTGTTTTTTACATTTGACGACATATTGCACTGATAATATTTTGGATATATTGGGTTAAATAAAATATATCATTAACATTCATGTCACTTGTTCCTTTTTACTTTTTCATTTTTAATGTGGCCAGAAATTTTTAAATTACACATTTGCCTTGCATTGTATTTGTATGAGTTCGCACTGCTCTAATCCCAGGAGATGGATTCAAAGATAAATAAGTAAATTATATAGTATGTTAAATGATGATACATGCCAAGGAGAAAAATGAAGCAGGGAACAGGAGATGTTAGGGTTGAGGGGAGCTGAACTTTTAATTGGGGTGGCCAGGGAAAGTCTCTTTGATGTGGCATCAGAATAAAGATCTGAGGGAGATGAAGGAAGCAGGCCATGGGAACATCAGGAGGAAAAGCATTCCAGGCTGGGAAAATAGCTCCGTGCAAAGGCCCTGGGGCAGGTGTGTGCCTGTATGTCTGTGGCATTGTGAGAGGCCAGTGTGGCTGGTGCCAGGTGATCCAGGCGGAGAGGGTGGTAGGTAAGGTAAGATTAGGGACCAAAGGGGTCAGATTGTGCTGTGATGAGGACCTTGACCTCATAGATGTGAGCCCTAGGAGGGTGTCAATCTGATTTCTGTAACTTAGGTTCCCTGACCACCTCTGCTGTACCCCAGAACAGACCTGAATCTCATCCCTCGGTTAGTGGCTTCCTTCCCTGTGACCTGACTTCCTTCTCTTTATAATGGGGAGACTGGCCCCATTCATTCACTTCTGCATTCACTCAACATTCCCTGAGGCTGTTCAAGTACCAGGCTCTGCCCAGAGTGAGTCTGGGGACCCAGAGATAAGTCAGACAGGGCCCTGCTTTGAGGAGCTCCTGGTCTGGGGGTGCTCTAGTCTCGGACAGTTCTAGTCTCGGACAGTCAGAACCCAGATGAGCTGTGAGCTGACAGGGGAGGCGCTGGAGGAGCCAGCCTGTGCTAGACCCCTCCCCGCCCTTAAAGGGGCTGCAGACCAGTAGTGAACAGACCACGGCAATTCTACAGCAGTCTAAGCACAGGTCAGGGGAAAAGTCGGCCTCTATCCCTCCCACTGCCTCAAATGGCCACATCACTGCCTGGCCACCGCCACCCCTGTCACAGGAACCCCCCAGTGTTCTGTCTCCTCCACCTCGGTGCTTCTGCCTCTGCCCTCCAGGCCCCCCCACCCCCGACATATCCCTGGAGAAGTCCCTCCAAACACCCAGCTCCTCTTGGGGCATCCTTAAATCTGGTCCCATCAGGCTCTTGTCTTCGCCTCACCCGTAAACTCAGCTCCAGGCCACATGTCCCTCTTTCCCCCAGACCCTCTCCTCACCACCAGCAGTCCCAGGCCCCCAGCCCACCCTGTGACGTTTGCTCCTGATGCTCTCGGGCCTCAAACCCAAGGCCCCTGCACTCAAACAGCAGGCTTCTCCCACCGCTGGATACCATTTCTCCACTTCCCAGGCCCCAAGTTGCCCAGGCTCACCCCAGGCCTACCGTGCGGCCCTGATCCATTCACAGCCAAGTCCCATCCCTGGGACTTTACCCCCACCCTCACCCCACCCACTTCCTCTCCAGCCTGCGGCCTTTGACCAGGAAGGGTTTGGGAGTTTTTTACAATCACCCAGCCCTATGCTTCCCCTCCCTAGAGCCAGGAATCTGGGCCCCCAGTCCCTCCTCCCTTGGACCCAGGAGTCCAGGCCCCCAGCCCCCTCCTCCTCCAGACTCAGGAGTCTGGGCCCCCAGCAGGCTACTCATCCAGGATCCAGGAATCAGAACCCTCAGCCCCCTCCTCCCTTGGACCCATGAGTCCGAGCCCCCTCACCTTACTGCAGGCGGGCTAGAGCTGAGGACGCCTGGGACATCCAGATTCTGAGGGCTGATAACAGCTCTGATGAAGTGGGCCTGCCCCTTTGGCAGCCCCACCCTCCTTAGCCTGCTGGAACACCTTTGCCAGGGCTCATTTCTGTCACCAGCGCAGGTGAAAGCACCTGCCCTGGGAGGGGCAGAAACTGCTGGGCTGGAAAGGAAAAGGAGCCAGGGATCTGCCCCTGGGGTAGGGGTTGGGGCCCTTGGCATCTGGCCCTCTGACCTTAGTCTAGTGCTTGGATTCAGGGGTCCTCTCTGCCCCCAGACTCGGAAATCTGGGCCCCCAGACCCAGGAGTCCAGGTCCCCAGCCCCCTCCTCCTTCAAGACCCACAAATTCAGGCTCCCAGACACACAGTCCTGGCCCCAGTGCCTTCCTCCCTCCAGACCTAGGAGCCCAGACTCCCAGAGCCGTCCTTAATCAGACCTGGGATTCCTGGCCCCCCAGCGCCTCTCCTCAGATCCCGGAATCCCAGCGCCCAACCCCCATCTCCCCGAGACCCAAGTGCCCGTGTAGCTGTCCCCTCAACCGCGGATTCTCGGGGCTACCTGGGGGGCGCCGGCTTGGTACAGGAAGCGGGAAGATGGGGAGGGGGCACGGGAATCCCCCGTCCTCTTCCGAGCTCTCAGGTGCGGCTACCTCCGCGGTCCAGCGCGGGGCGGGGCCACGTCACGTCACCGGGAGGGAGCCCGGCTCTGATGTCACCCAGCACCTGCCCGGCTTGGGAAGGGGGCGGGTCCTGGAGCTGCAAGGCTCTAGACAGGGGGATGGCGGGAGGCGGGGATAAGCCTGTTCCAGGTGGGCGGCAGCGGCGGCAGCAGCAGTGCCAGGGGCCCCTCCTTCTTCTGGCGAGCAAAGGTCAAGGACCCGCGGCAGAGAGGGCTGAGGACTCCGGGGGTTCACATCCCGCTCAAGCTTTCTGGGCATCGGCTTTCCTCTCCGCGAATTGAGGCCAATGAAATGAATAAGCCGATGTGGGAGAAAGTGCCCAGCCCAGCGCTTAAACAAGTAATGCCTCACGACATCATTTAATCTCGCTGAACTTCAGTTTCCCCGACCCTGGAAATGGGACCACACAATCCACAGAGAGCACTAGGAGTACCAAAGAAGACGACAAAATGTTTTTCTAGGCTCTGGAGCTTCAGTCCTCTCAGGAGTGAACTGAGGACTAAATAGTGGTAAGCGCACCTACCATGTGCCGGGTGTTTGTTTTCCTGCTTTTAGAACAGCTGTCCAAATTCATAGAATGATCTCAGAATCTCCACTTCTCTGATGGGGAAACTGAGGCATGGAGAGGTGAACGAAGTAAACTGCTCAAAGTCATACAGTCAGTAAAAGGGAGAAATGGGATTCAAGCCCAGACCATTTTCTGTCATTCTAAAGAGGAGATTTGAGAGCAACGTGTAGTAGGTCCTCAAAGATGTCAATTTCCTCCTCCCAACTGGTAATTCTCTCAACCTGCTTCCCCATCTATTAGAGACTACAGCCTTCCTTGGGGGACTACTGTGGGATTAAAAAGGTTAAGGAACTCAGCACACAGTTGGTCTCTGAAGTGTTGTTCTCAACCCTGTCCCCCTGCAGTCACCGCCTCTGTCCAGCCTGTTTTACCCTCCCTGTAAAATGGGTACAATATAACCCATCTCGAGTTAATATAATTAAAGGTAATTATTTAGTTATAAAAATAAAAGCGCCCAAGTACACCGTGGGGGCTCAAAGATGTCTTTCCCCACCCCTCTGTTCCGCCAGTCATGATGATCCCTGTCTCTGGTCCGCAATTTTTACACGTGAAAATAGAGACACTGTCATCTGGGAGCGGGGGATTGAAGGCAATGACTCAGGTATTAAAGCGTCCAAGGTCCCAAAGCGAGCCTCAGTTTCCCCATCTGCGGAGTAGGCCTGGGGCTCCAGCGAGGACCCCGACCCGGCCTCGCACATAGTAGGAGCTCGAGTTGGGGGAGTGTAGGCGCCCCGCCCCACCCCCCTCCCTTCGACCCCCGCTGCCGTCCGGCTGCGCGCCCGAGGTGAGTGTCCGCGTCACCGCCCCTCCCCCGCAGCCCGCGCCGGCCTCCGGAGCCCCGACCGGAGCCCCGAAGCTCCAGTCTCCCCCGGGCCCAGTCCCACTTCGCCGCCTCAGGCGGGCATCGGGCCCCGGGCACTCACCGGCTTCCAGGGCCGTCCAGAGGCTTCGGCCTGGGGAGAAAGAGAGGAGGGCCAGCCATGAAAGCCCCGCCCACACAAGCGCAGCAGGGGCCAATCGGCGCCCGCTGCGACAAGCTATGGACCCGCCCACGAGGGACGCGCCCGCCAATCAAGAGGAGGGGCTGGCGGGCGGGACCAATCAGAAGTTGCCGGAGTGTGCCAGCCGTGGGAAAAGAACGGCGCCGGAGCGTGGAGCTAGGCGGCGCGGTCATAGGCGGGACCCGAAGTCTGACAGGCAAGGAGTGAGACCAATGGCGAGACTCGGGGGGCGGCCAGGGGCGGGAAGCCCAAGGGACCCGGGTGAATGGGCCGCTTTGTGCGCGAGGCATGAATGAGGGCCTTTGTAAGGGTCGGCGTGGGGGGGCGGCCGGAGGCCGGAATGCCTGGGTCCCCCGGGAGCCGGCGGGCATGAGGGAAGGGAGAGAGAATTCACTTTTGTCGAACGCCGGCCGCGTACCACCAGGCACTCTCCCAGGCTCTCACCCACCCAGAGGTGTAGGCATTACTGTCAGTAATAATAATGATCATTTATTGAGTGCCCGATGTATGCCAGGAGCTGTGCTAAGCGCTTTACCTGCATGATCTCATTTAATCCTTACAACTACCGCTCCCCTTGGAATTGGTGCTGTTAAGATCTTCATCTTCCAGGTGAGATAAACCGAAGCTTAGAAAGAAGGTGTTTAATTGCTGAAAGTCATGGAGCTGGCAAGTGGCAGAGCAAGGACTCAGATCCCGCCAAATCTGACGCTAGAACTTGCGCTCTTAACCACCAGACTACACCCAGACGTTAGTTAATGCTTCCCAAATTACAGATGGAAAAACTGAAGCTCAGGAGAGGTAGGCACCTTCCCAAGGTCACAGAGTGAAGGCTCCGCTGAACCCCGAGGTGGTGCCCACGTCCGAAGCTAGCATGTTGCTGGAGAGCCCTGCACCACTGAGATGTGTCCCCATTTTACAGGTGTACATTCAGGCTCCAGGAGGAGTGAGCAGCTGGGCTGGCAGTGGGGGTGGCTGCTTGGGACTCAAGTCCCAGCCAGCCTGCCAACCTGGCTCTGCTGCTCAACAGCTGTGTGGGCTTGAGCCCGCTTTGCTGGCCTTTTGTGAGGGTCCATTTATTTCTGCATCTGTAAAATGGGGAGGATGGCCTCTCTGCCTCTACCTTCACCTCCCTCTCCCCCTCCCCCCACAGCCTATTGCCCATGGGATCCTGTCAAACTTTATTCAGACTGTGCCCCTCCTCTGCTCCAAACCTTTCATGGCTCCTTCTCAGAGTAAAAGTGCAAGTCCTCACTATGGCCCACAAAGCCCTGCATGATGTGGTCCCCAGGGGCCCTGTGTGATACTGTTTCCCCTTCATTCAGCTCCAGTGATACAGGCCTTCTGGCTATTCCTCAATTCCACCAACACTCCCCAGGCATGGTGCTGCCTCAGAGCTTTTGCACTGGCTGTTCCTTTCACCAGGAATCTTTCTTCCCCCAGGTTTTGCATGGCTGCCTCCCTCTCACATCATCAGGTCAGATCCAATGTCACCTCCTTCAGGAGGTGTTTCCTAACCATTCTGTAGAAAACATTTCCCCTCATCACTGTCTCTCCCTTTGACTTTGCTTTTTTTTTTTTTTCCTCATAGCACTAGCAGAGGTTTGTTTGTTTGGTGTTTTTTTTTCTACTTGTTTACCTGTTTATCTTCTGTCTCCCCACTAGAACGTAAGCCCCACAAGGGTGAGGATCTTTGTTTTGCTCCATGCTGGCTCCTCTGGGCCTGGCACACAGTAGGCGCTCAATAAGTGTTTGTTGAATCAATAGTAACAAGTCCTTGTATTGTGTGAATTAAATGAGTTAATACATGCAAAGAACTTAGAGCAGTCCTGGCCTCGGGGAAAGACTAAATAAACAAATTATGATTATGATTACTGTTGTTATTTATTGCTCTACAAATGGCCTTCTGATAGCATGCAGGAGAGGAACAAGAGAGAGAAAGTCCAGAACAAGGGAAAGATGCCAGAGAAAGGGAAAAATAGACAGGTAAGAGATGGGAAATGAAGAGACAGAAGGAGAGAGCTGGAGTTGGGCTGAGAGCAGACACAAGTGAGAGCATCCAACTCCCAGCGCATTTGCTC
Organism: Balaenoptera musculus; assembly: GCF_009873245.2. NCBI lineage: Eukaryota > Metazoa > Chordata > Mammalia > Artiodactyla > Balaenopteridae > Balaenoptera > Balaenoptera musculus. The sequence continues at coordinate 7,046,490 of NC_045803.1, forward strand.
AGCAATGGCAATGGTGAGTCCTTGTAGGCAAGAAGCTTTGAGATTGCCATGGCCACTGCCCATTTCTTTGCAGACAGGGAAACTGAGTTCCAAGGAGGGGAGGACCTTTCCTAGGACATCCTCAGTGATAACACAGCTCACGGGTATGAAGCCTGACTGTGTGCTGGGAACATGACCGTCATCATGTCAATGCCTCCTCATGCCAGTCCTATGAGTTGGCACTGTCATTACCTCACTTCACAGTCCCACAATGTGCCCAGGGTCTTCCACCTACTCCTGATGGCAGATCTGGGCTCAGACTGAAGTAGATCAGGCTCCTGAGTCTGTGCTGTTAACCAAGACAGAGAGGAGAGCACCTGTTACTCTGGCCAGAGTGTCTACCATGGAAGCTTCCTGCCGTGAGGCTAACAGGAGCTGCTGTTTATTGAGTGCCGCCTGTGTGCTTGACATTGTGCCCTTTGTATGTATTTAACTCATTGGATTCTCTCAACAATCCTATGACATTGATACTTTTATTATCTGCATTTGACTGATAGAAAACTGAGGCTCAGATAGATGAAAATCTCACGTGCCCCAGGGAAGAGTATGGCCTGGGACACAACAGAAGTTCAAACAGGAAGGAAGCCTCTGTCATGCACATTCTAACCATTTTCTGTCTTGTAACTGGTGATGTCATCAACACCCTCTGGGATTAAATCTACCTGGCAACTAGTGATGTCATCATTCCAACCGAGGGTCTAAACTGGAGATGTTATTCATTCTGCTCAATCTATAGGGTAACTGATGACATCACCAAAGGATAATATTGAGCTTCCTTTTGCTGAGGGTGTTCTATGAGCTGGATGCCTGTACTAAGCACATTAATAGTTGCTGATATTTACTGAGTGCCTACTGTGTGCCAGGCACAGTTCTAAGCTCTTTATATGTATTAAATCCCATAATCCTCCCAATAACTCTAGGTGGTAGGTACTAGTGTCATACTCATTTTATAGGTGAGGACACTGAGGGAAAACTGCCCAAGACTGCACAACTAGAAAGCATGAGAGCCTGGATTTGAACCCAAGCAGTCTGGCCCCAGAGCTTGGGTTGTGGATCCCTATGTGAAACCACCGGAATGTAGCTGAGACCCAGGAAACCAGGTCAGAAGGAGACACTCTGCTGCCTCAGAGCCCTCCATCTGGCCTCCATCCAAGTCTGCCAGAGAGGGTCCTCAGGATAAAACTTCAAACTCATTCCCTTGGCGGTCAAGGCATCCCCACCATGCATCCATCTCTTCACCCCAGGCACTGGGTTTGTCTCCACTAAATTGTGAGTCCTTGGCTATGAGGGACCAGGTCTGATTCCTCTCTGGGTCCCGAGGGTGCAGGATAAACTGCAGTAGAGAGGGAACTCGGAAAATGGGGATGGATAGAATACTGGGATAAATGTGTATAAGAAGAAAAGGAAATAGGAGTGTGGGAGCTTTCTCAGTTCCCAGCGGGATTCCTGCCAGCTGGAACAGCCCCATTATTCGTAACTCATAACTACCTTGTTATGCAGAATGTTACTAATGGGCAGCACAAGTGTGGGAAAAAACCCAGCAGGGAGCTAAGTTCATGTACAGAAACGAAACGTTGGAGCTGAGACGGGAGGAGACAGGAGAGTCAGGGAGGGGGCTTCTCTATGGAAGAGGGTTAGGGGGATTTTTTAAGTGAGAAAAAAATGGGGGAGCAGTTTCCATGCCTGGCAGGGGTTAAGGAGCCCCAAGTCTTAATAGAGAAAAAGAAAGGGACAAAGAGTGTGCCAAGTTTCTCTGTGGGTCCTGACTGTATTCCTGCCTGGGCAATTCCTCTGTGGCAAAGATGTGATTGGTTCCAGTATTTTATTTTTGGTCCCTGGGCTGTTGTTTTCCTGCATGTGACTGGAACTGGCTTTGAGACAAGAGTAATCTGGCAGCCTTGTGTGGGTCACAGATGAGTGACAGGCTCAGTTATGCGACAACAAATATTTACTGAGTGCCTACTATGTGCCAGGGCTTGTTCCTGACCAGGGGTCTGCACACTTTTTCTGTAAAAGCCAAACAGTAAATATTTTCAGCTTTGAGAGCCAGATGGTCTCTGCTATAACTACTCTACTCGGCAGCAGGGAAGGAAAGCAGCCATAGATAATATGTAAATGAATGGGTGTGGGTTTGTTTCAATAAAACTTTATTTACACAAACAGGAAGTGGGAGGATTTAGCCTGTGGGCTGTAGTTTGCAGACCCCTGTTCCGGAAGCCGAGGAGATGGAGTGAACAAAGATGTAGTCTCATCCCTCAGAGAACTCAGATATTAATCTACTCCTATGTGGCAGGCAGAAGAAAGCTGTTCACATCTAAGTTAGATCTTGTCCCTCCTCTGCTCAGGGTCTACCCCTGGGTCCAGTCTCAAAGTTAAAGCAAAGTCCTCACCAGGTCCCACAGGCCCTATACCAACAGGCCCTCTTTGTCCCCTCTCTACCCACAGCTCCCACCCTCTCCCCCTTGATTACTTTGCTCCAGCCATGCTGGCCTCCTCAATGCTTCTCAAACACACAGGGCTCAGCCCTGCCTCAGGACCTTTGCATATGCCATTCTCTCTCTACTGGAATGCACTTCCCTTAGAAAACCACTTGGCTCCCTCATCTCCTTCCAGTCTTTACTCAAATACCACCTCCTCCATGAGGACTTCTATGAGCAACCTCTCCTTTGGACCCCTGATACCCCTCACCTGTTCTGCATTTTCTTTGACCACAGCACTCAGCATTCTCCAACCTGCCAGTAATTTACTTATTACACTTATTGTTTATTGTCTGAAGCCCCCGACTAGAATGTCAGCTCTGTGTGGGTGGGGATTTTTGTCTGTCTTGTCCCCTGCTGTGTTCCCAGTGCCTACAACAGAGCCTGGCACTCAGGAGATCCTCAACAAATACTTTCTGGGTGGTGGACACAGACACCAAACAAGTGAACACATAATTACAGAGCACAGTGACAAGTCAGGGTAAGTGCTACAAAGAAATAGCAATGGAAAGTAAGAGAGGGAAGGGGTTGGGGATGTTCTTTCAGAAAGGGGGTCAGGGAAGGCTCCCTGAGGAGGTGACGTTTGGATTGGAAAGATCATATGACCGTGGACACTGATGAATAAACACATGAATGGATGGTTGTGTAACTGGTGGAATAAATGAATGAATGAGGGCATAGATGTTTGTTTGAATGGATGGATTAATAAATGAATGCATGGAGGTATACACAATGAATAAATAAGTGGGCAGATGGATGGAAGAATCAATTAATGCATAAATGGTGGAACAGCTGGACAAATGGACGGAAGGACTGACGTCCATGGATGGACGTCATGGATGGATGGATGGATGAATGGATGGATGGATAGATGGATGGATGGATGCCTCCGTACCTTTGCACATGCTGTGCCTTCCACTCATTACTCCTTCTCTCCATCTCTTCACCCCAGGAAACTCCAGGTCAACTTCTCAAGGCCCCCTCTGTGCTGAGTGTGTAGAGGGCTTCCTGGTCTCACTGCATCCTATGCCCCACAAGAGTTTGCTCACTCTCCTGTTGATGCTCTGATCACACTGGATGGGAATAATGTCTGCAGGTACCTTTATAGACCAGCATCCTCCAACTCATTTCCCTAGCCAGATGTACCCCTGGTAATATTTTGGTGTGTGTTCACAAAAAGTTTACTACGTAATTTTATGAGTTTCCTGACCCACAGAAACTATGAAATGATAAATATGTGTTATTTTAAGTCACTAAATTTTTTGTTATGCAGCAATATAAAACTGTCTTGGGTATTAGGCTCAGAGAGGTGAAGCAACTTGCCCCAGATCAAGGGGCAGTTCCTGCTCTGTCACCCAGCGCCTGGGGTCCTTCCAGTATAGCCTCTTCCCCAGGTGAGGGCACTCACCTGTCTATCTCCCCCGCTGAGCTGGGAACTCCTCAAGGACAGGGACCAGGGTCGGTTCCCCTCGGGTTCCTCAGAGCCCGACACAGTGGCCGGTGTCCCTCGGGCCTCCAGAACTATCTGCCCACCTGAACGAAATGCAGGTTGAGAGGGCAGATAAGGCAGGTGTATCATTAACGAATATATAGCAGGCTGTATATGATAATAGCCTGGTGACAGGGTGGAAACCATATATGCCAAGAGTCCCCATCTGGTTTCAACTTGCCTCCTGCCTCCTCGTCTCCCCCTCCTCTGCATTCCAGCCTCCTGGGGGCACACCTGTCCCAGGACCCACCTCTGAGCCCCAGCCTGAGCCCATGCAAGGACCTCTCCTTGGAATGTCCTTCTTTTCCCTTCTTCCATTCCCACTGTGACAGGTGATTCAGGCAATGACCACACCTCACCCACGTGAGCTCACCTTTCCACACCAGACAAGCCTTCCTTTGTCGTGGATCCCTTCAGCATCTGATAAAACCTACAGACTCTTTCTCAGAATAGTTAAGTTGGGTTTATGGAGGTATAATTTATAGACAAATGTACAATCATATCATAGATATACGTATAATTTTCCTAGGAAAATTCATTCTTTCTAGTGTATAGTCTGTGAAGTTTTGACAAATGCTGACAGTGGTGTAACCACCGCCACGATCAAAATACAGGGCAGATCCATCACCCCTGAAATTCCCTTGCCCCTTTTGTAGTTTCTGTTGCCTAGTTCTACAGGCAGCGCTACATTTGATCATATGTCCTAAAAATTTCTCTGTGTCAGTCCATTCATGTCTTTCTCATTCAAAAAAAAAAAGGCAGCACAGAATTCCATAACACAAATGCATCACGGCTTATTTTACACAATCCCCAGTTGATGGGGTTGATGGACATTTACATTGATAGACCTCCTTAGATTGTTTCCAGCGTTTTGCTATTATAAATAAGGAAATGGGAGAATGGTGAATGTTCTCATATATGTCTCCTTATGAATACAGAGCAATTGTTTCTCCCTAGTGGATACTAGTACTAGTACTGGTAGATCATAGGGCACGTGCGTTGTTCCCTAATTTTTTACTACGAAACATTTCAAGCATATAGAAACATTGAAAACAAGTATGCAATGAACACACAGTTAGATCCCACAGTTGTACCATTTTACTGTATGTGCTTTATTACAAATGTATCCCTTTTTCCTTCGCTCTATCTCAGTGGTTCTGAACCAGGAACAAATTGCCCCTGGGGGGACATTTGGCATTGTCTGGAAGCCTTTTTTATTGTCACAACCTGTGTGTGGTGGGGAGAATCTTATTAGCATCCTGCAGCCCACAGGACGGTCCCCCACAACAAAGCATCCTCTGGCCCCAAATGTTAATGACGCTGAAGTTGAGAAACATGGCAGTCTGCCCATTCGCTAAAATAATTTGCAGACATCAGTCCAGTTCATCCTACACACTTCATCACACACATTATCAGCTAGAGTTTGTTATTTCTTCAATGGTTCTTTCTTTGAGGTAAAATGTATATACAGCAAAATGCACAAGTCCTAAGGATACCATTTGATACGTTTTGACAAATATATACCCAACTATGAAAATATAGAGAACGTTTTCATGCCCCAGAAAGTTACCTCATGCTCCTTCCCTGTCAATCCCTGACTCCACCCCGCCCCTCACCCGACCCCAGGCAACTACTGTTCTGATTTTTATCACCATCGATTAAGTTTTATCTGTTCTAGACCTTTTCATAAACAGAAACCTACAGTTGGTAATGTTTTGTGTCTGGTTTCCTTCACTCTGCAAAGTACTTTTGATATTCATCCATGTTGTTGTATGAATCCGTAGTCTCTTCCTTTTTATCACTGTGTGGTGTCCCATTGCATGGACGTACCCATTTGTTGATCCCTTCTCCTGCTGTTGGACACATATTTCCAATTTGGGGTTATTATGAATAAAGCTACTATCAATACAGCTGCATAGCACTGGGAGATCAGCTCAGTGCTTTGTGACCACCTAGAGGGGTGGGATAGGGAGGGTGGGAGGGAGACACAAGAGGGAGGAGATATGGGGATATAGGTATATGTATAGCTGATTCACTTTGTTATAAAGCAGAAACTAACACACCATTGTAAAGCAATTATACTCCAATAAAGATGTTAAAAAAAAGATACCCATGGAAAAAAAAAATAAAATTATTATAGAATTTACCCCCCCCAAAAAAATATTCTTTTACCAGTCTTTTCTGTGGGTACATGTTTTTATTTCTCTAGAGTGGAATTTCTTAGTCACAGAGTGGATGTGGATTTAATGTCTAAGAAAATGCCACATCTTTTCCGGAGGTGGCTGTATTAGCTTCCTATTGCTGCTATAACAAATTGCCACAATCTTAGTAGCTTAAAACAGCACAAATTATATAGTTCTGGAGGTCAGATGTCTGAAATGGGTCTTACAGGTCTAAAATCAAGGTGTCAGCGGAAATGTGTCTCTTCTGGAGGCTCTAATCCATCCCTTAGACTGAGTTTTAGGATCATGCCGTGCAGTATGGTGGCCCACTAGTCACATGAGTCTGTTTAAGTTTAAAAGAATTAAAATTAAATAAGGGGCTTCCCTGGTGGCGCAGTGGTTGCGAATCTGCCTGCCAATGCAGGGCACACGGGTTCGAGCCCTGGTCTGGGAAGATCCCACATGCTGCGGAGCAACTAGGCCCGTGAGCCACAACTACTGAGCCTGCGCGTCTGGAGCCCGTGTTCCGCAACAAGAGAGGCCGCGATAGTGAGAGGCCCGCGCACCGCGATGAAGAGTGGCCCTTGCTTGCCGCAACTAGAGAAAGCCCTCGCACAGAAACAAAGACCCAACACAGCCATAAATAAATAAATATTTTTTTAAAAACAAAAACATATAATATATAAAATCATATTTAAAACAAAATTAAGATTGAAAATTCAGTTCCTTAGTGTCGTTAGCCGTATTGCAAATGCTCAATAGCCACACAAGGCTTGTGGCTACCACGTCAGCAGCACAGATCTGGAACTTTAATTTCCAGCCCTTCTCAAGGCTGCCTTTATTCCTTGGCTCCTGGCCTCATCACTCCGACCTCTGCTTCCATCTTCCTCTCTGACCCTGACCCTCCTGCCTCCCTCTTACTAAGTCCCTTGTGATGACTTTCAGGACCCACCTGGATAATCCAGGATAATCTCCCCAACTCAAGATCCCGAATTTAACCATATCTGCCAAGTTCCTTTTGCCACGTAAGGTAATGTTCACAGGTGCTGGGGATTAGGATGTGGACATCTTTGGGGGATATTACTCTGCCTGCCGTTTACATTTCCGCCATCAGTGAATGAGCATTCTGGTTGCTCCACCTCCTCATCAACATTTAACACTGTCAGTTATTTTAATATCAACCATCATGGCAGATGGGTTGTGTCTCATTACAGTTTCAATTTGTACTCTCCTGATGATGAATGATGTTGACCATTTTTCCATGAGCTTATTGGCCATTTGTATTTTCTCCTTCATGAAGTGTCTGTTCAGATCTTTTGCCCATATTTGAATTGGGTTTTTTTGTCTTTTTCTTTCTGAGTTCCAGGAGGGATGTGTGCTTTTTTATTTGACTGATTCAATTCACCCTCCTGTCATCCACTTAGAAAGTTCCCTATTTGTCCCTCTTTTTTATTCTTCTATCTCTCTTATCTCCCCTCCACTGCCACCTCAGAAGTCCTTGAGGCTTTCTGTGTCTTTGAGGAAAGCAGGGTACATTTTTACACTTCCTGGGGAATAGGTTTAGTTTTAGGACCACTTTGCCCAACATGGTCACCACTAGTCACATAAGTCTGTTTAAGTTTAAACGACTTAAAATTAAGTAAGATTGAAAATTCAGTTCCTCAGTCCTGCTAGCCATATTTCAAATGCTCAATAGTCACATGAGGCTGGTTGCTACCATGTTGGCAGCACAGACATGCAACATTTCCCTTTCGTGGAAAGTTCTAGAAGTATCTACAGGGAAACAACCTGTCTCTTGCAGAAGTGACTGCCTTTCTTAAGATTACACAAATGTGTTATTATGCCAGACAACTGCCTTCCCACTGGGGGTGAAGAGAAGAAGAAATAAAAAAGTGACAAGAATGAGAAAAAAATCCAACCATAATAATCATTGTCTGGCACTTTATAAGCACTCATTACGTTAAAAAAAATACACAATTACCATCTAATGAGTATTTACTGAGTGCCAGGTGCTTTCTTTTTTTTTTTTTTTTTAAGATACATTTTTTATTTTTTTAATTTTTATTTATTTATTTATGGCTGTGTTGGGTCTTCGTTTCTGTGCGAGGGCTTTCTCTAGCTGCGGCAAGCGGGGGCCATTCTTCATTGCGGTGCGCGGGCCTCTCACCATCGCGGCCTCTCTCGTTGCGGAGCACAGGCTCCAGACGCGCAGGCTCAGCAATTATGGCTCACGGGCCCAGCCGCTCCGCGGCACGTGGGATCTTCCCAGACCAGGGCTCGAACCCGTGTCCCCCGCATTGGCGGGCAGATTCTCAACCACTGCACCACCAGGGAAGCCCGCCAGGTGCTTTCTTGACTAAGTTATCTGACATATGTTTATTCCCAGAGACCTAAAGGAGGGGCAAGAGAGAAAGACACTCCAGCCAAGCCCTTTCTTTTCCAAATAGCAGAGGGATTAACTCTTTAAATTCCATACCTCTTGGGGCCAGACATCCTGGAAGGAAGTCTCTCATAAATGTTCTGTGCACTTACCCTAAAACAAGACTCATTATCTTTCCTGCCAAACCTGCTCTAATACCTGTATTTTCTCTCTTGGTAAATGGCTTCTCCATACATCCAGTTGTCTAGGTTAGATAACAGAGGCACCATCATCACTGCCTCTCTCCTCCTTGCACCTCCCCCACAGCTGGGCCCTCTTGCCCCCATCTCTTACCAAGCCTTTCTCTCCATCCCCATGGCTACAGCTTCAGTTCAGGCTCTTACCCTATCCTCCTCCCAGGCCTCCAGGTTTCCCCTCTGGCCTGTCCCCCATGTGGTCCCAGGTCTTTCTACACCCAGAACTCATCCTCTGCTCAGTCCTCCCAGGGCTCCCCAGTGCTTCTAGGACAACATCCCAGCCCTTCAATTTTCATCTCTGCACGAGCACTGCCCCCTTTACCCAGAATTCCCTCCCCCTCTCTCCCTGGTGAACTCCTATTCATCCTTCAACACCTAACTCAAATATCCCCTCTTCCAGGAGAAGAGACATGTGTCTGGAACTGAGAAGGAGGTTAAGTGTCCTAGAGATGCAAGGTTAAGATGTCTGGGTTAGGTGTCCTAGAGATGCAGCACCCTTTAATACTGCATGCCACAGCCCCATAAAACTAACCTGTGCTTTCTTCTCTGTGTAAGCCCAGTGGTTTCCTGCCTCCTTACATTTGCCCAGTCTGCTCCCTCACCTTGAATGCCCAACCTCTCTCTTCCACATATCTGAATTTTACACATCTGTAGTAGTTTGCTAGGGCTGCCTAGAACCAAGTTCTACAAACTGGGTGGCTTAAACAACAGATGTATTGTCCCACAGTTCTGGAATGTAGGAATTCAAAATCAAGGTGTAGTTTGGGTTGGTTCCTTGTGAGTGCTGCAAGAATCTGTCCCAGGCCTCTCTCCTAGCTTCTTGTAGTCTCATGCATTCCTTGCCTTGTAGATGATGTTCACCATGTCTTTACATCATCTGCCCTCTGTATGTGTCTGTCTGTGTCCAAGTTTCCCTTTTTTATAAAGACATCAGTCATATTGGATTAGTGTCCACTCTAATGATCACAACTTAACTTGAGCGTCTGCAAAGATCCTATTTCCAAATAAGATCACATTTACAGGTCCCTGGAGTCAGGACTCCAACATCTTTGGTGGGGCGGGGACATAATTCAACCTGTCAAGACTCAACTGAAATCCAGATTCCTCCTTAAAGTGTTCCCTCATTGCCTAACCCTCACTACTCTATCTCCTAAATCTCCAGAATCTTGTCCTCCAGACTCATTTCATGCAGACTTGTCTAGTTATTTTTGTCTGTATTTTGTAATTGTCCTCTTAGGATGGGAGCTCACCAAGGGCAGCATCAATGCCTTAGACACCCTCTCTGTCCACGCAGTGCATTGATACAAAGAAAGTGCTCGCTCTACGTTTTCAAAATTAATGAATTAATTAATTCAACAAATATTTATTGAGCACCTACTAATGACAATCTCTGTGCTAGTCCATGGTGATGCAGGAGTGGACAAGACAAACAAAAATCCTTACCTTCATGGATTTTACATCCCAGTGGGGAGAGAATAAACAAGGTAAATAAGTCAGATGGTGATGCACACTGTATTTGTTTTCTGGTGTGGCCATTAAAAAAAGGACCACAGTGGGCTTCCCTGGTGGCGCAGTGGTTGAGAATCTGCCTGCCAATGCAGGGGACACGGGTTCGAGACCTGGTCTGGGAAGATCCCATATGCCGCGGAGCAACTAGGCCCGTGAGCCACAACTACTGAGCCTGCGCGTCTGGAGCCTGTGCTCCGCAACAGGAGGGGCCGCGGCGGTGAGAGGCCCGCGCACCGCGATGTAGAGTGGCCCCCGCTTGCCACAGCTAGAGAAAGCCCTCGCACAGAAACGAAGACCCAACACAGCCAAAAATAAATAAATTAATTAATTAAATTAAAAAAAAAAAAAAAAAAAGGACCACAGGGACTTCCCTGGCGGTCCAGTGGTTAAGACTCTGCGCTTCCACTGCAGGGGGCATGAGTTTGATCCCTGGTTGGGGAACTAAGATCCCACATGCCATGTGTGCAGCCAATGAATAAATAAATAAATATTAAAAAATAAATAAAAGTACCACAAACTGGATGGCTTAGAACAATAGAAATTTACTGTCTCAGGACTTCACTGGTAGTCCAGTGAGTAAGACTTTGCAGGGGGCCCAGGTTTGATCCCTGGTCAGGGAACTAGATCCCGCATGCATGCCGCAACTAAGAGTTCACATGCCGCAACTAAGAGTTCACATGCCACAACCAAGACCTGATGCAGCTAAAATAAATTAAATAAATAAATAAATATTTTTTTTAAAAAAGAAGAAATTTACTGTCTCATGGTTCTGGAGGCCAGAAGCCTCAGATCAAATTGGCAGCAGGGCCATGTTCCCTCTGAAACCTGCAGGAAAGAATTCTTCCTTGTCTCTTCCTAGCCTCTGATGGCTGTCAGCAATCTTTGGCACTCCTTGGCTTGCAGTTGCACCCTTCCAATCTCTAATTTTGTCATCACATGGCATTATCCCTGTGCATCTCTGTCTATACATGGTGTTCTCTTTATAAGGACACCGATCACATTGGATTAGGGGTCCACCTTGCTCCAGTATGAGCTCATTTTAACTAATTACATCTGCAATGACCCTATTTCCAAATAAGGTCGCATTCTGACCTACTGGAAGCTAGGACTACAACATACCCTTTTGAGGGGCACACAATTCAACCCCTCACACTAAGGCAAAACACAAACAGAGAAGGGGGACAGGAAGTGGTGGGGTGAGGGGCTGCTCCCTTAGATAGAGTGGTCTGGGAAGGTCTCTCTGTCACTCGAGTCATAGCCTGAAGGAGAGGAGTTGACTGTGTTCTCCTATGAGTAACAAATACAAATTTCACCGCCTGGTGCTTATGACATTTCCCTTGGTATCTTGGAGGTGTTTAATTTGTTTTTTTTCCTGCTCATTTCCTGGTCTGAAACTGGTGAGATTAAGAGGGAGTAGACTCATGGGGGTGTGGTTCTCGTAAGAATCTGAGAATTTTTACACCGTGTCGAATTCACTCTGTCAGCGTTTCTGAGAAGCACCGACAGCTGTGAGCCTGCGAAGCCGTCAGATCTCTATTCCACCGAGAGGTCAGGGGGCCTCTAGTGAGTCCCAGCTGCTGTATCCCAGCCATCGCCCCTGCCAGCTTTATTTACAATAATACGCACACAAAAGGGGGGCTCACCCCATAGGTGTACAGCTCAATGAATTATCACAAAGCGAGCATGTCCAGGAAGCCAGATTAAAAAATCAGGATAGCCTTCCTTGTGCTCCTTCCCCCAAGGGTCACCTTTGTCCTCACTTCTATTGCCATAGATTAGTTCCTCTTGTTCTTTTTCTCTTTTCCTCTCTCTCTCTCTCTCTTTTTTTTCTTTCAGTTCTTCCTGTTCTTGAATTTCATATAAATGGAATTGGACAGTCTGTACCCCTTTCATTTAACATAATGTATCAAGGTTCTATGTTGTGGATTGTTTATTCTCATTGCTGTATGGTGGGTGTTGGCAAACTACAGCCTGGGGGCCAGAGCCAGCTTGTTGACTGTTTGTAAAAATAAAGTTTTATTGGAACACAGTCACTCCCATTCATCTACTGTTGTCAATAGCTGCTTGCATACCACAGTAGCTGTGCCAGAGCCCATATGGCCCAGAAAGCTGAAAATATTTACTATTTGGTCCTCAACAGAAAAAGTTTGTCAGCCCCTGCTGGATGACATTCCATTGTACGAATACAACACTGTCTATTTATTCATCCAACTGTGAATGGGTATTTGTGTAATTTCCAGTTGGGAGTATTACAATAAGGCTGCTAAGAACATTCTAGAACAAGAGTTGTCAAACTTTCTCTGATCTTTTTCTAATTAGATCAGTGATTCTCCACGGGGAGCAATTGTGTCACTCAGGAGACACTTGACAATGTCTGAAGACCATTTTGTTTGTTGTTAAGGTCTGAATGTTTGTGTACCTCCAAAATTCATATGTTGAAATCCTAATTCCCAAGGGATGGTATCAGGAGGTGGGACTTTGGGGCGGTGATTAAGTCATGAAGATGGAGCCTTCACAATCAGGATTAAGGCCCTTCTAAAAGGGACCCCAAGAACCCCCATATCCTTACAACCATGTTTGGATACAAAAAGAAGTCTGTGACCCTCACCCAACCGTGTTGATACTCTGATCTTCAACTTTAAGCCTCCAGAACTGTGATAAATAAATATCTGTTGTTTATAAGCTACCTGTCTATGGCATTTTGTTACAGCAGCCCGAACAGACTAAGACAATTGTCATGACTGGTAAGGAGCGCTGCTGGGTAGACCCCAGGGATGCTGCTACATCCTACAATGCACGGGGCTCCCCCACAACGAAGAATCATTGGCCCCAAATGTCAGTAGTGCAGAGGTGGAGAAACCCCACCCCAGAACCTTACTCTGGAAGTGCGATCCATGGACCGGCCGCATAGCAAACCTGAGAAGCTTGTTAGAAATGTAGACTCTCCAGCCCCATCTCAGACCTTGTAAATCAGAATCTGCCTTTGAACAACCTCCCCCCAGAGGAGTTATATGTTCATTAAAGTTTGAGACCCAGCCTACATAAAGAAGTAGCCAGGGCTTGCATGGTTAACAATGTATGGATAACAATCAACATGAAAGCAACAGCTATAAACCCAGCCTGACACAGGGATATGTATGAAGTCAAAAACCAGGAGATACTTTGCTGTCAGACGTGGGATTTTTTCCAAAATGGCGGTCAACTCTTCTGATGTTCCCAGTAAGTGGAGCAAAATCTCTCAATTTACATGCCAGCCACATCCCTGGAACAGTTGGTATAACTCAAACTGAGCAAGAAGTATTTTGTGTTTATGGGCAAAACAGAGTTAAGTTCCAGGGTCAGATCATTATAAACAGGTTTTCCATCTACCCAAATTCTCTTCCCCTTGGCTGCCAGGACCCAGGAAGCTGATGTTCCCTGACCGAAGCCACACCGCCAGGATTCTAACCCTCCATTCCTATCTTCAAAAGACAAGCACATGTCCTGGTTACTCCATTCCTGCATTTACTCATTCTTTCATGCATTCATTCATCATTCATCCAATAAATATATATACTGGGTATCTATTGTGTGCCAGGTGCTGGGGATACAGCACTGAACAAAACAGAAGTCCCTGTGATCCCAGGTGACCTCAGCCTGCAGTGGCTTGAAGCAGGATTTCGGTTCCCCAGCCAGAGATTGAAGTCAAGCCATGGCAGTGAGAATGCTGAATCCTAGCCACTAGACCACCAGGGACCAGTGGCCAGTGCCAAGGCCCTGGCCCATCAGCTTTGTAGAAATGAATTCCCACAAAGAGACAGAAAGTAGTGAAACAAGTGAATTGTTTATTAGGAGGAAAAAGGGTACGTGTGAATAGACTCACATGGGTGGGCTCAGAGAGGGAGTCGCGCCCTCATGGTAGTTTGAATCACTTATATGGGGCAATTCTTCTAGGTTTCCTTGGTCAATCATCTTGCTTTGCCTGGCTCTGAGTCCGTATTTGGTATATCTCAGGGTCCTCCCCTGCGTGCGCGCACATCTCTTAGCCAAGATGGATTCTAGCAAAGAGGCCTATGGGTAGGTTGACATCACCTACTAAGGGAAGGCGCTCCCTCCCTTTTTGACCTCCGAGGAGCCTTTCTGTGCATGTGTAGTTGGGAAGGTCTCCTTGACCTTGAGAATGAGAAATATGTGGTCTCTTTATCTCTTATCTGCGCAGGGCTCAGCTCCTCTCTCCTGCTATTATCTTCATCTTGGAGTATCTGTCCGCAGGGGACAAACTCCAGCTGCTTAGCCTGCAGCCCGGCCTCACCTGCGTGGTACGCCTTTCCTTATCTCGCCCCTGCCTTTGCCTAGAGCTGCAGCGTCGGAAGATACAGAATGCAAGCATCCATATATGATTTCAAATTTTCTAGTAGCCACACTAAAAAATAAGTAAAAGGAAACAAGTGCCATTCATTTCAATAATATATTTTATTTAACCAGATAGATCCAAAGCATTCCCATTACAACATGTGATCAGTATAACCAATTATAATGAGATATTTGACACATTTCTTTTTTCACGCTAAGTCTTCGAAATCTGGCGTGTTTCTTCACTCACAATCCACCTCAACTCGGACCAGCTGCGTTTCAAGTGCTCAAGAGTGACAGATAGCAGGACTTCCCTGGTGGCGCAGTGGTTGAGAATCCGCCCACCAATGCAGGGGACACGGGTTCGAGCCCTGATCTGGGAAGATCCTGCATGCCGCGGAGCAACTAAGCCCCAGTGCCACAACTATTGAGCCTGCTCTCTAGAGCCCGCGAGCCACAACTACTGAAGCCCTCGAGCCACAACTACTGAAGCCTGCGTGCCTAGAGCCCGTGCTTCACAACAAGAGAAGCCACCGCAATGAGAAGCCCACGCACCGCAATGAAGAGCAGCCCCCGCTCGCTGCAACTAGAAAAAGCCCGCGTGCAGCAACGAAGACCCAACACAGCAAAAAGTAAATAAATAAAAAATAATAAATTAAAAAAAAAAAGAGTGGGAGGTAGCAACTGGCTGCCACATTGGACAATGCAGCTTAAAAGTGGAGTCCTCTTAGGTCTGGACGAAGCTTCCACTCTCTTGGCTGGATTTCCTTCTCTTGGCCAAGGTTATTATCATTCTTTCTCTCCAAATCCGTCTCCTTCTCTCCCCTCACACCATCCCCAACCCATACTTCCTTTGCCAAAGGGCTTACATTTATCCCTTCCTCTCTGAGTCCATGGCTGTCAGTATGCATCCTTGTTATTTTTGTCATTCATACATTTGCTCATTCATTCACTCATCCAACAAATATTTATTGAGCGCCTACTGTGTACCAGGTGCTGGTCTAGATGCTGGGGGTACAACAGGCAGGAAGTTCTTGTCCTCATAGAGCTTCCTTCTTATGTAAAATCCCCTCCGTGCCGAGGGCTTCCATGGAAAAATGCATGATGCTCTGAGAATATATAACAGAGGGATCTGACCTTGTTGGGACCATCCAGAGTGCTTCCCTGAGGAGGTGTCCTCATTGAGCTTTGACTTGAAGAGTGAGTAGGAGTTATTAGGTAGAATGGGAGGGAAAGGTGGTCCAGGCAGAAGGAACAACATAGGCAATGGTCCTGTAACAGGAAGATACAAGGTTCACGCAGAAGACAGAAAGGTCAGTGCAGCTGGAGAGAAGCAAGCAGGATGGGCTGTGAGGTGAGGCTGGAGATGTGGGCACGGCTCAGTGGTGAGGAGTGTGGACTAAATCCTGAGCTCACAGGGAGCCTCCGGACACTTTAAGCAGAGAGGACAGGATGGGATTTTGTATCAGAAGGGTCCCTACAACAAAGAATGGAGAATAGGCTGGCGGGGGCGGGGTAGGGAGAACAGGTAGGGAGCCGTTGATCACTCTGGAGTGACCGAGATGACTTCATTCATTCATTTGTTCACAACAAGACCTCTCCTCTAAACCCCAGACTCACTTACCCACCTATCCCCCTGACATTTCCCCATGGGTGTCAAACAGACATTTCATCCTTGTCCCGAACCGAACTCCTAACCTCTCCCCCTCTGTCTTCGTTCCCTGTTGCTGCTGTAACCGATTCTCACACATTTCGTGGCTTCAAACAACACAAATTAATTTTCTTCCAGTTCTGGAGGCCAGAAGTCTGTCATCAGTCTCACTGGGCCAAAATCAAAGTGTCGACAGGGCTTGTTGGCTGGTTCCTCTGGAGGCTCTGAGGGGAGAATCTGTCTCCTGGCCTTTTCCCAGCTTCTAGAGGCTGCCTGCATACCTTGGCTCATGGCCCATTGCAACCTCTGTTTCCATGGTTACATCTCATACTACTTACTGCCTTTGGTCCTCCTGTGTCCCTCTTATAAGAACGCTTGTGATGATACTGGGCCCATTCAGGTCATCCAGAATCATCTTCCCGCCTCAAGATCCTTCATATAATCACCGCTGCAAAGTCCCTTTTATCATGTAAAGTCACATACTCACAGATTCTGGGGATTAGGCCCTGGCCATCTATGGGGGGGCGTGTCATTATTCAGCCTACCCCACCATCCTTAGACCTGCTGCTCTCTGTCTCCCTGTCTCAGGGGAAGGAAGGTCCATCCTTCCAGGCCAAAACCTTTGGAGTCATCCTGGATTCCTCACTTTCTCTCACATCTCATAACCAACTTTTCAATAGATTCTGTAGCCTGTACCTTCAAATATATGTTCCAGTTCCCACCACTCCCCATTACCCACCTGCCACCACCCTGGTCCAGCCCACCATCACTTCCTGATTTATCTATTGCCTCCTTGCTGGGCTCTCCGCTTCCATCCACAGCCTATTCCCCACCTGGCAGCCGGAAGAATCCTGTTAAAACCTCAGACAGATCTCATCCCTCCTCTGCTCAAAAGTCTCCCAATATGGACTGAATGTCTGTGTCCCTCCAAAACACCTCTGTTGAAGCCCAAAGCCCCCAGTGTGACAGTATTAGGAGGTGGGGTCTTTGGAGATAATTAGGTTTAACTGAGTTCATGAGGCTGGAGCCCCCAGGATGGGATTAGTGTTGTGCCCCTATAAGAAGAGCAAGAGAAACCAGAGCTCGTGTTCTCTCTGCCGTAGGACAGAGGGAGAAGCCACCGTCTGCAAGCCGGGGAGACAGCTTTTACTGGGGAAAGTGTCTGCTGACACCTTGATCTTGGACTTCCCAGCCTCCAGACTGTGAGAAATAAATTCCTGTTGTTGAGCCACCCAGTCTATGGTATTTTTTATGGCGGCCTGAGCAGACTAAGATACCACCCAGCTCCTACCTCACTCAGAGTAAAAGCAAACTTCTCACCATAAGGCTTGTACAACCCACCCCATCTCCCCTCTGACCCTGTCTCGGATCTTCCACTCTTTCCATCACGCACTCAGTTGCTATCACACTGGTTTCTTTACTGTTCATTGGAAATGCCAGGCACGTTCGCACCCCAGGGCCTTTGCACTTGCTGTTCCCGCTGCCCAGAAAGCTTTCCCCTGGGATATCCCCATGACTCACTCCCTCATCTCCATCCAGACTTCACCTTCATCAATGAGGCCTCCCCTGGCAGAACTATGGAAATTATCAACACCCCCCCCCCACACTCTCATTCTCTTTTCCTGCTTTATTTACTTCTCTGTGGTGCATAAGACCATCTAAAAGGTTACATGTTTTAAGTGTTTATTTTATTTATGGTCTGTCTCCCCGTTTAGAACATAAGCTCCAGGGGTTTGTGTCTGTGTTGGTCACTGTTATAGCCTCAGTGTCTAGAAGAGTGCCTGGCATGCTCTGTCTCTATGAATGAATGAATAAATGAATGAATGGATGAATTCAACAAATATTTCTGCTGTGCTCCTAGGACAGGGGTGGAGGCTGGTTCTGGAGACGCACAGAGCTCAGATAAGGCTCCTGCCCTGGGAGTTCAAGGTCTGGGCGTGGGGAGAGCTGGACCCCTAAAGGGAAAGAGAAACCAATATCACAATATTGTCTGATAAAGACTGTGAGGGAAATGAGTTTGGAGGCTGGAGGGGCATACAAAGCCTGTAAAAATAAACAGTTGCCTCTTCTTCAATGCTAATACATGGGTCAACTATGACCCACGGGCCAGCTGTCTGTTATATTAAATAAAGTTTTATTGGAACACAGCCTCGTCCATTCTTTGACGCATCGTGCTTTTGTACAATGATAACAGAGTTGAGTCATTGCAAGAGAGACCATATAGTCTGCAAAGCAAAAAATATTTACTAACTGACCCTTTACAGAAAAAGTTTGCCAACCTCTGCCCTAACGTTAAAAGTTCACATTTTCTGAATATTTATATTTATATATATGGTTCCCCCCCTCATGTTTTGTTATGTAATCTTCACCTCAACCTTTGAGATTATGAATATCCCATTTTATAGACGAGGAAATGGAGGTTCAGAGAGGTGAGATGATTTTCCCAAGCTCACACAGCAAGCGAGGGAGGGGCAGAGCACAGAATACGCTTGATTTTGCACCTTGTGTTTTTCCCTTAGTAACATATTTGAAGAGAATTCTGTCCGTAATTGTGGGAAGCTATCAAATTTGTTTATTTTACAGCCTCCTCCTGGAATCTATCTGAAGTCCCCTCCTGATGAACATTTAGGTTATTTCCCCTCTAATCTGCTAGGATTAGCAGTGCTGAGGTGAATATCCATGTGCTTGGTTCTTCAAGTTCATGTGTGACTGTTACCTGAAGGCTGAACTCCTAGACTGGAGTAGCTGGTCAAAGGGCATATGCCAGGCTGTGACTCGGGCATGGAGTTGAGTCCACTGGGCAGGTGGGGAAGGAGAGAATGGGGAGGGCATTCTGGGCAGAGGGACCTGCCTGGACAAAGTCTGGAGGTGTGAGTCAGACTATCCCCGAGTGCCCACATCTCGTGGGCATAGGTGATATAGACGTGCAAGAGAGGGTGATGCCAGGTGTCTCCAATGAAGGGCTGGGCGCTGTCCTGGGGCCACTGGGGAGTTATGAGAGGGCTGTGAGCAAAGGAGGGGCAGGATTAGCTCTGGGGTCCTGGAGGGAATGGGCTGGTTGGGGAGATTGGAGGCAGGGAGGCCAGGGAGGAAGCTAGGGGAGTGGACAGAGTCTGAGTCTTCCCCAATCAGAATTTCTGAATAGATCAATGGAATACCTCTCCTGCTGCTTTCAGCTTATGTTTATGGGGGTGATACTTGCATCTCGTGGATGGAGTCCAGAGATGTAGCTGAACATCCTACAGTGCACGGACGGCCCCCACAAGATGAATCATACAGCCCCAAATGTCAGTAGTACCTCAGAAATGCTGATATTTATTGATAAACATAACAGTTAATACCATAGAAGTCTCATAGCTCAGGGTTAGGGGTCAGGCCAGGTGACCTGCATTCAAATTCTGGCCCCACCACTTACTCACTGTTTGATTTTGGGCAAGTCTAGCCTGTAAACCTCAGTCTCCTCATCTGTAAACTGGGGGCAATACCTTACCTCCTTTATAGGGATACTGTGAGGGGCAAATGAGTCATTATGTCTTAAATCTTAGCCCAGGGCTTGGCGCAGAGTTGCCAGTGTTGGCTGTGATCTTGATTGAGCACCAGCTGTATACCAGATGCCCTTGGGACACGTGGTAACTCCCTCCAGCTTCACATCAGCCCTGCAAGTGCCATGGTACAGATGAGAAACTGAGGCACAGAGAGGCAAAGGCTCTTGCCCAAGGTCACACAGCAAGTGTGTGGCTCCCCGAACAGAGGTTAAAGGATGGCAGGAAGGAAAGAAAAGAAAAAGTAAGCCAAGAAAAAGGAGAGACACAGGAAGATGGAGATCCAGAGATGGAGGACAGAGACCAGACAAAGGGAAAGACAAAAAGAGAGAAAAACAGAGTGAGGGACAAAGCTTGAAGAACAGGAAGGACTTGGGGAGGGTGTGGGGCGCTCTGGCCCCAGGAGCAGCCTCGGAGCCAAAGTCTGAACAGAAATGTCATAGCCCCCCACCCAGCGTGGGTGACAAGAGTTGAGAGGAAGCTGGCCAGTGGGTGTGACAGTATTTGGAGCCTGGACCTTGTGGGTGTAACAGTGCCCCACCCCGTGGGTGTGAAACTCACTGAACCAGGGCAGAAGTGGCCCCAGAGATGCCCCAGGTGATGGGCCCCAGCTCTGCCTCGGGGCAACACCAAGGCCCAGGCCAGGGTGTGTGTGTGTGTGTGTGTGTGTGAGAGAGAGAGAGAGAGAGACAGTGTGTGCACTATTAATTCAGCAAATAGCACTGCACATTAATTTTAATTTTAATTTTTAAATTGAAGTTCAGTTGATTTATAATGTGTTAATTTCTACTGTACAGCAAAGTAATTCAGTTTTACCTATACATGTATACATTCTTTTTCATATTCTTTTCCACTATGGTTTATCACAGGATGTTGAATAGTGTTCCCTGTGCTATACAGTAGGACCTTGTTGTTTATCCCTTGTGCATATAATGGCTTGCATCTGCTAATCCCAAACTCCCAATCCTTCCCTCCCCCACCCCCTCCTCCTTGCCAACCACAAGTCTGTTCTCTATGTCTGTGAGTCTGTTTCTGTTTCATAGATAAGTTCATTTGTGTAATATTTTAGATTCCACATATAAGTGATATCATACGATATTTGTCTTTCTCTGTCTGACTTACTTCACTTAGTGTGATAATCTCTAGGTCCATCCATGTTGCTGCAAATGGCATCGTTTCATTCTTTTTTATGGCTCAGTTATATCCATATATATATGCCACATCTTCTTTATCCATTCATCTGTTGATGGACATTTAGGTTGTTTCCATGTCTTGGCTACTGTGAACAGTGCTGCTGTGAACATAGGGGTGCATGTATTTTTTTAATTGTACTTTTGTCTGGATATATGCCCAGGAGTGGGATTGCTGGATCATATGGCAACTCTACTTTTAGTGTTTTGATGGACATTATTTATTTATGAAGTTTTTTTATTGTGATATATAACACACATCCAGAAAAGGACATAACACATAATGTCAAAGCAATCCACGTTTGCTGATGGATGACTGGATACACAAAATATGGTCTATCCAACCAATGTAATATTAATCAGCCTTAAAAAGGAAGAAGGGACTTCCCCGGCGGTCCAGTGGTTAAGACTCCACGCTTCCACTGCAGGAGACATGGGTTTGATCCCTGGTAGGGGAACTAAGATACCACATGCTGCTGGGCACAGCCACAAAAGAAAAAAGAAAAACAAGGAAGGAAATTCTGACACACACTACAATGTGGATGAACCTTGAGGACATTAGTGAAATAAGCCAGTCCCAGAAATGCAAGTATTGCATGATTCCACTTATCTTAGATACTTAGAGTAGTTAAATTCATAGAGACAGAAAGTAGAATATTGGATATCAGCGGTTGAGGGGAGGGGGAAAGCGGAGTTAGTGTTTAATGGGTACTGAGTTTCAGTTTTGCAAGATGAAAAAAGTTCTGGAGACAGATGGTGGTGATGACTGCACAACAATGTGAACGTACTAGATGCCGCCACATTGTACACTTAAAAATGGTGAAAATGGTAACCGTTTGTGTTGCATGTATTTTACCACAATTTTTCAAAATGTAAGCAGATCACATCATTTACTTACCCTTACGCTCAGAATAAAGTATATAAATGAGTTTTTAACCATTTTCTAATTGAAGCATAGTTAATTTACAATGTTGTGTTAGTTTCAGGTGTACAGCAAAGTGATTCAGTTATACATAAATATATATATTCTTTTTCAGATTCTTTTCCATTATGGGTTATTACAAGATACTGAATATAGTTCCCTGTGATACACAGCAGGTCCTTGTTGTTTACTTATTAAAATAAAATATATAAATGATTTTGAAGATCATAATTTGCAGCTTCATTGATGACTATAAAATGAATCCCTGTAGTTGCTACCCAGTCAAGAAACATACTCCCACCAGCCCCTCCGTCACAGCCCCACCCTCCTCACTTCTCCATCACTTGCCCGCTTTTCTCATCAGTTTATCATCCAAGCAATCTGCCCGACCCTGTCATTTGCTTTGGCCTGTTTTGAGCTTTCTGTCAGTGGAATCGTAGATCACGTCTTCTTTTGCGTGTGACTTCTTGGGCTTAACGTCATGCGTAAGACATGCATTGGAGCCAGTGTGTGTGTCTGGAGATCATGCATCCCACTGCTGTGCGAAAATCAGCAGATCAATGTGCCAGTGGGTTTGTTTGTTTGTTTGTTTGTTTTAATGATTCAAGGATTAAGTCATACAACCAAAACAGACCGCTCCTGCTGTTCATTGCATTAGCAAAAGCTCAATGTAAAAACACCCCACATTTCTGCAACTGTCAATTTAAAAAATTGTGTTCTAACCGTTGAAAGGTCCAACCGTGTATTCTTGCTACTGGATAAGTGGTACGGAGCTCTGTTAGCAGCAGAAGGGGGTTGACATCACAGATCCAAATGAACATCATTAGGCAGAGCGAAGACAGGAAGCGTGTGTCCACGTGGGTCTTGTGAAGAGGAGGGTCAGTAACAGTCCCAGTACAGAGCTGGTGATCTGGCAACCAGTGATTTTTTTTTTTTTTTTTTTTTACATCTTTCGTTAGATTTATTCCTGGGATTTTTTTTTTTTAAACATCCTTATTGGAGTATAATTGCTTTACAATGGTGTGTTAGTTTCTGCTTTATAACAAAGTGAATCAGTTATACATATAAGACAGTGATGTTAACAAGGTTCATGGTTTAAGAATACGGTATCTAAAATATTTTATAAAGACAATGTCAATGAAAAAATAATAATAAAATTAAAAATTTTCAATTAAAAATATTAAAAAAAATTGTTTTTAAACCGTAAAGCTGCAACACCTGATTTTTACACCTAGTTACTAGAAAACAAAGGGAAGCACTTATTAGTTTTAAATGAAAACAAACAAACAAACATGAAAACAGCAATGCACTTTAATCTATCAATACAAAAAACCACAGTGGGTTTATCTAGTGAGTCTCCTGTTGACGGACATTTGGGTGGTTTCCGGCTTGGGATCCTCACAAAGAGTGGGGACTGTGGGCATTCGTGTCCCCTGGCGGCCGCGTGCACCCATTTCTCGCCGGTACACACAGAGGAGGGGACACGTGGACGGCCAGCTCTTGTAGATCCTGCCAAACAGTTTTCCAAAGAGCTTGTCCCAATTTCTCCTCCCACGGCAGCGCTAGGAAACAGGCCACTGTTTCTGCAGCCACGCGATGTGGACTGGGGAGGGGGCTGGGCACGGACAGTGGATGGTGGGAAACAGCCCCCCTCCCCCATCCCCACCCCAGGCGCTGGCACCGCCTCTTCTAATTCCACCTCGTCCTCCACTGGGCTCAAAGCCAAATCCCTCCAACCGTTTCCCTGGCATTCTTTTCTGCCTGCCTCACGCCAACGCCAAACACGGCCATTAGTGTTGCCCAGCGGGGCTCATGGTCAGGACCCCATCCTGGTTGCCCGGTCCGACTCCTGCTTCTGTCTCTACCTGCGCGACCCAGCGCAAGTGGCTTGACCCTGCTAAGCCTCAGTTTCCACATCTGTCAAATGGTGATTTTTTTTAAAAAAGAGGCATGCCCATTAAATGTGCTAAGTCATGCCTTCATTTGGGCAATACACTATTTTATGTCAATTACTTTACAAGGTTCATGGAGCACAGTAAAACCTCTGAAAATATCTGAGCAGCGGGCACCATTTTCACAATCACAGTGTGCGCATAAAGCGTAAAGTCTTTTCTTTATAATACAGAGTTGTGTTCTAGAGCCTGGACCCTGGAACCGGACTGCCCAGATTCAAAGCCCAGCCCTCCCACTAACTAGCTGTGCCACCTTAGAATAGTTACTTAACCTCTCTGATCCAGTTTCCTATTTATCAATGGGAGTCAAAACAGTACCTGTCTCACTGGAAATGAGTTGATACACGTAAAAAAATAAATGTAAGGTATTGTTCTATGACCTCGTGTGGTTGTCATGAGAATGACTTGAATTAACATATATGAGTAGCTAGGAAGATGTGTGGTACTTAACGCATGCTCAAGGGGAGATCAGATTTTGGTGGCAACCAGCAGCCTCTGCCCCATTTCCTTTGTGCCCCTGAGCCTATAGGACATTTATGGAGCCTCCTGATGGCCAAATGCACACACGACCACTCCACCATACGGCTGCCAGCGGTCGTTTTAGAACATATCCACAAATTCTTTGACCCTCATCCCTTCAAAAGGTGGAGACTGATTCCCCTTCCTTTGAATGTGAGCCAGACTCAATGGCTTGCTTCTAACAGAATATACTAGAAGTAATGGTGTGTGACTTCAGAGGCTAGGTCACAAAAGACATGACTACTTCCTCCTGGCTTTCTCTTGGAATGTTCACTCTGGGGGAAGCCAGATACTATACTGTGGACCTTTGAGAAGCCTGTGGGGAGGCCCACATAGCAAGGACACGAGGCTTTCTGCCAAGAGCCAGGGCCAACTTGCCAGTGAGCCATCTTCGAAGCAGATTCTCCAGCCTCAGTCTTGCCTTCTGATGGATGACTGCAGCCCAAGCTGACGTCATGAGACACTGAGCCAGAACAGTCCAGCTAAGCCACTTCCTAATTCCTGACCCACAGAAACTGTGAGATAACAAATGCTTATTGTTGTTTTTAGGCAGTGTTTTTTTTTGGGGGGGGGCAGTACTTTGTTACAGCAGTAGATGACTATTACACTACCCCACCCTGATGGCATGAGGGAACTTCTCTGACAGGTTTGTCTTCTTTCTGAGCAAGCCCCAGACTTTCAGGATGAGTTTTCTCAGCTCTCAGGTCCCTAAGTTTAAAGAGGGTTTTGAGCTGGTCATTCAAGCTGCTCGCAAATATTCCAACTCTCAATTCTTCTGGGCCCATAAAAGATCATTCTTCCTTACTCTTGTGAAGTGTGATGTGGCCTTGTGACTCAATTTGGCCAACAAGCAGGTGTCATTTGAGGGTGGAAGCATTTAAGAACAACTGTGGGTTCTCCTCTTTTTTCCCCGCCCCAGAGTTCTGACCAGCCAACCGTAATGACACAGCAAAAAAATAAGTTTGTTGTTTTAAGCCACTGAGATATTTGTGCTATTTGTTACAGCAGCATAACCCAGCCCACACTGAATAATACAGCATGCATCTCCCATGTCGTCTCACCTCTGCCAGACTCAGGAGACCCCACATTCACATCCAAATTTTTTATTTTCTCTCTTTCTCGCATCTCTCTCCCCTCCAGCTCAGAGGGCCTCCCTTTTCCCTTACATTTCTAACAACCTCAGGTGCAGAAGATTAAGTAAATAATCTTCAGTTCTTAAAATGTATAAAAAATAGCCAGCAGTTAATAGCACTTGCTATGTACTATGTAAACTCTTTATACATTTTATGTTATTTCATTCTTGTCGGGACGACCCCATAACGTAATGTCAGGACTCCTGTTATCCCATTTTATGGATGAGGCAGCTGAGGCACAGAGAAATTACCTAATTTCACCGAGGGCCCCCAGTAATTAAGAGGCAGAGCTTAATTTTAATTAATTAATTAAAGTGGGCAGTCTGACCCCAGAGGTACACTTAACCACCTGGTTTACACAAAAGCCAGTGTTAGTTTTATTTATTTCTTATTCATTTACTCCATTTTGCCCTCACCATCTGCTTCCTTTTCCTTCCTTTCACTATTTTATCATGTTTATTGTGTTCTTTCGTTTGTAGGTGCTCTTACACATTGTGTATTTTTGTTTGGGACATATGAATTTTACATTTATATCAACAGTACTGGGTTCTTTCTTACTATTTTCACTCAGATGCATTCTTGCTGTGTGCACAGCCTGGTCTGTTGCTTCCCACACACAGACTCCTCCGTCCTGGGCCCCCACCCTCCCCCGCACCTCCTCCTCCCCAGTGATGGACACCAGCTTGCCTTTCACCCTCTCACCCCCGCGCCCCCACTATAAACAGCACTGGGATGAACATCTTTGCCCCTGATGGGCGAGTGTGAGAACTTCTTCAGCCTCTACACCAAAGACAGTGGAATTGCCAGGTTGTGAAATCCGCAGGTAATCAAGTTAACGAAGTTTTACCAAATGGCCCTTTAGCGTGGCTACATCATCAGAGAAACAAAACCGGTTCTGCTTCCAGATTCTTCCTGCCTCCCACCTGGACCTGAGGCTTTGGGGCTTAGAAGCGGAGGAATTTGCAGCCTTTGTTTCCCCACATTTATTTTCGGTCCCATTCTGACAACTCCTTACCTTAGGGCAAATAGCCCCTTGACTCACTGCCTGCCTGCGGCGTGGTAATGGGGGAAGGGGAAAGGACGGGCAAGTTCATATCTCGGTTCGTATCTCAAAGTATGGTCTGCAGCGCATTAGCTATCATTATAAGTGGCTAATTCTGGGAAAGGTAGGCGAGGGCAGCAGGAAGCCAAGAGTGAGATTTCTCAGGTGGGAAAAAGAGAATTTCACTGGGGTGTGAGCACCCCCTTGTGGTCTAATCTCCCCATTACAACTTGAGTGATTCTCCCCATTAACCCCAATTACTTTAATCACACCTAATTCAATTCAAATGATACCTATTAGGCACCATCTATGTGCTAGACCAGCGATGTCCAATTTAAATATAATTCGAGCCCCACATGTGATTTCAAACTTTCTGCTAGCCAAATTAAAAAGGTAAAAAGAAACAGGTGACACTAATTATAATATTTTCTTTAACTCAATAGGCCCAAAAAACTATCACTTCAACGTGCAACCAATATAAAAATTATTGAGATTTTTTTTACCTTTTATTGTACTAAGCCTTCAAAATGTTCTCAGGACAGCCCAGGTCAATGCGGACACTAATTTTTTCACTAAAAACATTTGATCTCTATTTAGATTTTCATAACATTTACAGTAGAAGAGGTAGATCCCATACTTAAGTTGTTCCAAACACGTTTAAAGGGTTCGCAATAACTGAATTGAGGCTCCATTTTTTAAAATCTAAGTTTAAATCTATTACAAATTCCCTCCTAGGGGTTGGGGACATACTGGTGAACAAGATACATGTGGTTCCTCGCCTCAAGGGGTTTATTGGATGATATAGGAGAAAGACAAAAAAAGAATTATAAATTGTAATTAAAGCTACGGCAGAAACTAACAGGATAATTAGAGTTAATGGCAAACCATGACTCCTCAGCTGAAAATGGCTTTTACATCTCTAAAGGGTTGAAAAAAGTCAAAAGAAGAATATTTTTTGACACGTGAAAACTATATGCAATTCGAATTTCAGTGTCTATAAATAAAGTTTTATTGGAACACAGCTGCATCTATTCGTTACCATATTGTCGGTGGCTGCTTTCCTGTTACAGTAGCAAGAGAACTATGGACCACAAAGCCGAAAATATTTACAACCTGGCTCCTTACAGAAAGTGTTTGCTGATCCCTAAAATAGAGAATAAAGAGGCAGGCATGCTTTACAGGGAGGGCGTAATCTGGGAGGACGTCTCAGAGGAGGTGATATTGAAGCAGAGAAGAGTCAGGAGGCATTTACGAAAGTCTGAATATGGTTGAACCGATCAAGCCAGTGTTAAATATCCTGAGTGTGAATTTAACTACTCTAGATACTCTCAATACCTCATATGAGTGGAATCATCCAGTATTTACCTTTTGTGACTGGCTTTATTTCACTTAGCATAATGACCTCAAGGTTCATCCATGTTGTCGCATATGTCAGAATTTCCTTCCTTTTTAAGACTGAATAATATCCCATTGCATGTATATACCATTTTGTTTACCGATTTGTTAATTGATAGGTTGCTTCCACATTTCAGTTTTTGTGAATAATGCTGCTATGAACATGGGTGTACAAAGATCTCTTCCAGTCCCTGCTTTCAGTTCTTTTGGATATATATCCAGAAGTGGAATTGCTTCATCATATAGTAATTCTACTTTTAATTATTTGAGGAATGTCCATATTGTTTTCCATAACGGCAGTACCATTTTACATTTCCACCAACAGTGCACAAGGGTTCCAATTTCTCCACATCTTTGCCAACACATTATTTTCTGTTTTTTAGATAGTAGCCATCTTCATGGGTGTGAGGTGGTAGCTCATTATGGTTTTGACTTGCATTCCGCTAATGCTCAGTGATGTTGAACATCTTTTCACGTACTTATTAGCCATTCTTATACCTTCTTTGGAGAAATATCTATTCAAATCCTTTGCCCAATTTTAATCGAAATTAACAATCTCTATATAGTATATACATAGAGAGAGAGAGATACAGTGGATGCAAGTGTTAATAAGGCATATTCAAGTGTTTATTGTACTGTTCCTGCAACTTTTCTCTAGGTTTGAAGATTTTTCAAAAAAAAAAAAAAAAAATCCAGGGAAAAAACAGTGCGTTTTCCTCTTCTGTGGATTCACTGAATTCCATAAATATTTTTTGAGCACCTAGGACATGTCAGGCATTGGACAAGGGCAGGGAACACAAACCCTGATCTCTGGACACTAGCATACCGGGAACTCATGATATATCACATGGTTTATTTACTTCCCAGCACTTAATAAGGTTTGTCATGATCTTATTTACTAATCTGTTTACTAGGTTTTATATTTCTCTCCCGTGCCCATCCTTCCACTCCTGCTAGAAGGAACCCCATGAGCAGGAACTGTGTCCATCTTATTCAGTCTGTCTCCAGTGCTCCGCTGGAGATAGTGGTTGCTCCATTGACAGTCTTGAACTGTAAACTCCACGTGAGCAGAGACTGTGTCTGTTTGCCTCAGTGCTCCATCAGGCGCCTAGGACAAGGCCCGGTACACAGTAGGTGTTCAGTAAATATTTGTTGAATTAAAGAATGTAAGTTCTGAAAAGAGCAGGGATCTCCTGTTTTTCTCAGCTCTAATCCTAGCTTCTGGAGCAGACCTGGCACATAGTAGGTGCTCAATACACGTAAGTTTAAAGAATGAATGTAAGATCCAAGAAGGCAGGGCAGACCTCTGGTTTTTGAAATTCTCTCCTTAGCGCCCAGCTCCACGCCTGGCACAAAGTAGGTGCTCAGCAAACACGCGCCTGCGCACTCACGCACTCACGCACGGAGTGTTTCTCCCGCGGCCTCCTTGACTCAGCCCCTGCCTGGGGGCGGGGCCGACTGGGTTCTCTGTGAAGTCACAAAGGCCGTGCTATGCTTCTGGCCTTGGCTCTTCTGCTGCTCTTGGACCTGAGCGCCCGCCGAGGCTGGGGCTGCCTGCAGTGTGACCACTCGGTGCGGGAGGCCCTGAGCCAGCTGCGCGTCGCCCTCATCCCCGACCGCTTCCATCAGGAGCAGCTGCAGGCCCGCGCTCAGGCCCTGCTGCTGGGCATGGAGGGGCCTTTCTTCCGGGACTACGCGCTGAACGCCTTTGTGGGGAGAGTGGGTGAGTGCTGGGGAGGAGAGGGTGCCTAGCACGGTGGAGAAAGGGACCAGTGGGGCAGCCCAAGGCTGGGCCGGGAGACCGACGCTTTGGGGACCACGCCCCCAAGAGGGGGAGGGCGGGGCCACTCTCGGAGGGAGATGGAGGGGATCACGTGGCTCTCGCAGGGACCCACTGGAATTTCCTCCCCTCTCGCCCCCAGGGATAGAGCACCTGGACCTTGTGGCATCCTTTATCAAGAATCAAACAAACAACTTAATGGTTAATTCTCTTAGAGGTAGGAGCTAAGAGGGAAAGCCTTTTTCCAGCCCCCTTTCCCTTCCTCCCTTTCCACCGGTTCACCACGCCTTCTCTTGATGTAAAAACAAAAGCAAACACACTGTACAGCCTTTACTGTGTGTCTGACAGAGTTCTAGAAAAGTCTAGGACAGGTCATCAAGGTGGGCGGTATTGTGATCTGCCCTTTACAGAGGGGGAGGCTGAGGCTCAGAGAGGTTAGGCGACATGCCCAAAGTCACACAGCTAGGAGTAACAGAGCTGAGGATTTGAACCTGGGACATCCAGCTTAGACCATTATATTCCTAACCGTCACCCCACGAGGTGTCTCCTGGTTTTGTATTCAGCGGCTCCTGGGACGCCACTCTCACCCCACTTTGAGGGATGGAGCAGGGAGAAGGGCACCACGGAAGAGCCCACCATTTTTTTTTTTAAAAGATATGAAATGTTTGTGTGTGTGTGTGGTTTGTTTAAAGCGAGCCCTGAAAGAGGAATGGGGGTGGGGAGGTGGGTAGATTGCCAGAATACTGGTGTCGGTTGTCCTAGGATAAGGGAACAGAAGGTGATGTATGCTTTTCTTGCCTATGCTTGTCAAATTGCTGTGTATTTCAATTTCCTTTTCTTTTCCCCTCCCTCCCCTTTTTAATAACGAATATGTAGTAGTCATAGAATCAGGAGGAAATAACAATCATTTTAATTACATTAAAAAATTAAATTTTATCCTAATTTTTAGAGTTGCCCTACCATTTAGTGAATATGAAATTTTAAAAAACAATGCATACTAAGGAGTGCAGGGCTTTTGGTGGGGCAGGGAGAGGTAATGAATATTCTAAAATTGTGGCGATGGTTACATAACTCTGGGAATAATCTAAAAGCCATTAAATTGTGTACTTTAAATGGGTGAATTGTATAGTATGTGAGTTATGTCTCAGTAAAGCTGTCCAAAAAAAAAAATCCAAATGTGTATAGTCTCCTTTGACCAGGCCCCTTCCTGGGAACTTTAAACACTGGAAGTTCTGTTCTCAGCTGGCGGACAGGGAGGGAGGTTGTGTTCCCATTCTAGACCTTTGAGAGAGGTGTAGAAATTACAGTGGAGGTCCTGAGGGTAGACTGCCCTGGAATCAAAG
The DNA here is from genome assembly GCF_009873245.2 of Balaenoptera musculus. NCBI lineage: Eukaryota > Metazoa > Chordata > Mammalia > Artiodactyla > Balaenopteridae > Balaenoptera > Balaenoptera musculus. The sequence goes on from NC_045803.1 coordinate 7,077,583, forward strand.
CCTGGCTAACCTTCAGCAAGCTATTTAACATCTTTGTGCCTCGGTTTCCTCATCTGTAAAATGGGAATAATAGCACTCACCCCCATAGTCACTGAGAACCATAAAGAGGTTTGTGAATGTGCATTTAGCACACAGTAAGTGCTCAATAAATGTTAGTTATTAAGATGATTATGCTGCATCTTGCGTCTCTGTCTAGAGCAAGGATTGGCAAAATATAGCCTGGGGGCCAAATCTGCAAATAAAGTTTTATTGGAACACAGCCACACCCATTCATGTATGTACTGTCTCTGTTGCTTTTGCTCTCCAAGGCAGAGCTGAGTAGGAACAATGACCATATGGCCCTCGAAGCTGAAAATATTGACTGTCTGGACCTTCACAGAAAAAGCTTAGAGCAGGAGGTCTCAACTCAGGCTGCAGGTTGGAATCCCCTGGGGAACTTTTAAGACAATCCAGGAGCCCAGGCAGCAGCCCATGCCAATTAAATCAGAATATCAGGGGGCGGGGCCTGAACATCAGTAATTTTTAAACTCTCACCTTTTCAAATAAAGTGATTTTTATATTTTGAAAAAATTCAAATGGGTAGAAAAGTGGCAAGAGTAGTACAATAAACACCTATACACCATTCTTAACATTTCACTATATGGTAACCTATTGCCACATTTGCTGTGTGTGTGTGTGTGTGTGTGTGTACCATTTGAGACTTAGTGACACTTCAACCCTCAATTCTTCAGCAGGCAATCTCCTAAAAACAAGGAAAGACATTCTCTTACACAGTGAGTGTACCTAGGAATTTAACATCGATTCCATACTATCCTCTAATATTCAAACCTCATTAAAATGTCCCCAACTGTCTCAATCATGCCCTTCATGGCTAGTTTTCTTTCAATCCTGGATCTGTTCTGGGAGCACGCATTGCATTCAGTTGTCTTTTATGACGATGACACTTTTGAAGAGTCCAGGCCAATGATTTTACCAACTATTATTATATTATTGGGGTTGGTTACATAGGCAAGGAGCACCCAAGTGGCTGATCTCAGTTATTCTGTCTCCAGCCCCACCAGAGGTCAAGCTGCTACCATGTTGGCCCAAGGCCACCACCATGAATCACATTGTTAGCACAGACTATGTGGTGTGACCCAAGGCTTCCAAGTAAAGAAAGACACACTTAACAGGCAGGATATTCCAAGGACTTAGAGGTTACCTCCCAGGAGCTAGGCAAGAACCAAACCTTTTTTTTTTTTTTTTGGAATGTGCAGGATTTGGAAAACTCAGACCTGCTGAGTTAACCCTTTACTGTACAATATAACATGTCAAATGGGAACAAATACTACGGAGGAAAAAAAATAAAGCAGGGACCAGGGGATGGAGAGTGCTGGGAATAGGGGCAGGGCTTGCAGGTTAAAATAGGACAGCCAAGAAGGATGTCACTGAGAGGTCAGCACGTGAGAAAAGATGCGGAGGAGAGGGGGAAGCAGCTGTGAGAGGGTAGACGTCTAGGCTAGAAGGCTGTAGGCAGAAAGAACAGCAAGTGCAATGCCTGAGATGGGAGTGTGATTGGCATATTCACAGAACCTCGAAGAGGCCAGGGAGGCTGGAGTGGAGAGAGAGGGAGAGATGTAGAAGCTGAGGTCCTAGAGGTAAGGGGGAGGGGATGGGTAGGTTGGTACCCATCCACTGGAAGGGACTTATAATGGTAAGGACTTTTGGCTTCTGCTCTGGGTCACATGGGAGGGTTCTGAGCAGAAGTGTGAAGCTAGTGAGATGCCTGAAGTTTTATTGGGATCCCTCTGGCTGTGGAGAACAGATCTAGCAGGGCAGCAGGGAAGGCTGGGGGACCAATGAGAAGGTTGTAACAATGGCCCAGGCAAGAGATGATGATGGCTGGCACCAGGGAGTGGAGGGGGTAAGAAATGTTGGATTCCTGGATCTCTCTTGGCTATTCACGGACAGGATTTACTCATGCATGTGGACAAGTTGCATGTGAGATGTAAGGAAAGAAGAATCAAAGCACCAAGGATTTTGGCTTGAGGAACTAGAAACATGGCACCTCCATCTATGAAGATGGAGAAGACTTCTTCACTTTCTATGAAGATGGAGAAGACTTCACTTTCTATGAACATGGAGAAGACTTCACTTTCTATGAAGATGGAGAAGACTTCACTTTCTGTGAAGATGGAGAAGACTTCACTTTCATAGGACGTGAGTTTGGAGGAGGATATCAAGGTTCAGTCTTGGACTCACTGAGTTTCAGATGCTTATTAGACATCCAAGTGGAGATCCTGAGTGGATAGTTGGATATATGCATCTGGACTTCAGTGAGTGGTCTAGGTTAGTGATGCCAATGCAGGAGGCACCAGTGTGTATAGAACAGTGCTGTCCAGTGGAAATATGTGAGGCACAAATAGTCACATATGTAATTTAAAATTTTCTGGCAGTCACATTTTTAAAAAGGTAAACAGAAGCAGATGAAATTAATTTTAATAGATTTTATTTAACCCAATACCTAAAATATTACCATTTCAACAAGCGGTCAAAATAAAAATTATTGAGACATTGTACAGTTATTTTTTCATACCACGTCTTTGAAATCCAGCATACATTTTATACTAACAGCTGATCTCAATTCAGGCTAGCCCATTTCCAGTGTTCAATTGCCATGTGTGCCTAGTGGCTGCCATATTGGACAGTGCCTTTCTAGGTAATGTACAAAGCCATGAGGCTGGGTGAAATCATGGAGTGAGTGTAGACAGAATAGAAGAAAAGAGGAGAGCAGATCAGGGAAAAGGAGAGGAGAGGTGACCGAGTGTACCCTTCTACCACTTACCAGGTAAGGAAACTGAGGCCAAAGTCTGGTGGTTTAGCCTGGGTCCCTGCAGTGGATCAGAAGGTAGATGTAGGACCTCCCTGCCATAGATTCGCCTAGTGGACCCCGAGGAATAGCCAGTCTTGCTTAGAAAAGGACTTTCCTCATCACTTCTCTTTTTTTATTTTTTTTTATTTTTTGGCTGCACCGCAACCAGGGATTGAACCCATGCCCTCGGCAATGAAAGCGTGGAGTCCTAACCACTGGACCACCAGGGAATTGCCCCTCATCCCTTCTCTTTGAAGCTGCTGGCGGGGTGGGCTTGTTGGGTGCCTCCCACCCCAGGAGGATCCCTTTTTCTCCTCAGATGGGCCTCTGCTGGATGAACTGGTGACTCTTAGGGAGAGGGTGATCAAGGAACTCAAGAAAGTTTTAAGATCATATGAATTAAAAGGTGTGTCATCTCTCTCCACCAAGCCCCCTTCTCCCCTTCCCCATTATCACTTGATCCCCTTCTCCCACCCTTTCTTCTAAACTCCTCTCTCATCCCCCCCTGTGACTCAGCCTTCTCTGCCTCTCCCCAAAATTCCCTTCTCTCCTTTCCCAGACTCTTTCCTCCCTCTCCCGGTCCCTTCCCATTAAATTCTCAAATTGCTGGCCCAACTTAACTCACCTCCACTCTTTTCTCTTGCAGCCTGTGATCCCAAAATTTGCCGTGAGTCCTGGGTTTATTGTCTGTTCTTCCCTTTGCTACCCTCCTACCCCTTTTTACCTTGTCTCCCCCAAATCAAGCCCTGTTGTCACACCTACTCCATCTGGTGGTTCCCCCACCCCAAAGCTATGGCACCAAGGGATATCTGATTTTTGAGGGCTTATGAAAGTGATTTCAAACTGCAAAAAAAGATTTTGGGGGGATGTTAGTCAGGCTAGGATAGGCTATGTTGCAGTGACAAATAACCCCCCACATCTCAGTTGTTTAACAAACGAAAGGTTTATTTCTCTCTTGCCAAAATTCCACTGGGAGTTGAACAGATCTTCCAAGTGGTGACTCCAGGATCCAGGCTGCACCTGTGCGGTGGCTGCTAAGCTAACTTCAGAAGGGAAAGTGAATAGGGAATCCTACAGGGCCTTTTGTAGCTGGCCTGGGAGTGACATACATCGTTCTGTCCACCTTCTATTGGCCAGAACTTGGTCACATGGGTACAACCAACTACAAAGGAGCCTGGGAAATGTAGTCTTCCTGTGTGGCGGGAAGCCAGGGAGACAGATGAGGGAGCAGGCAGCCAGTCTATGCCACAAGGGGCAGCAAAATAGGAATAGAGAAGTGTAAACATTCTGTTGGTAGACATTAAATTTAAAATTAATTTAATGTAATCACATGTCTACCAACAAAATGTTGGGTCAAATGCACAACTGAATTCCACTTTTCAGTGATTATATACAAATTATTTTTAATGTGAATCATCAGTGCATTTTGCTCAGCTAGCTCTGCTGCACATGGACCTCCAAATTCAGGAGGGCCAAGGGACTCCCTCTCCTCTTTCCCCTTCTGCCTTCCTCCCCCTTGCCAGTCCTCTGATATATGCCCTCATCCCACTTCTCCCTTTCCTCTTGTCAAGGCTTGCTAAAAGAAGAAGTCTTGGATTGTTTACATTGCCAGAGGATCAGTCCCAAATGCATCAAAGAAAAGTACTGTTTTGGTAAGCTCCTGGCATGGGGGAAGGCATGGGACAGGTGCATGAGAGGTGAAGACAGCCATATCCCAGTGGATATGACTTTTGAGGTCTCCCACATGCAGCCTTAAACCCTGCCCTTTCCATTTGATTACACAGTGGCCCAGAAGTTGCTCCCACATTCTGAAATTCACTTCCCCCTACTAACTGGAAGACCCCTCTGTAACTTTACAATGCTTCTAAGGCCAGAATGGCAGGTGCTAGGAAAACATTTTATGTTTAGCCAGTGCCATACCAGGGGAGTCTGGAAGGATGTGCTGAATTCACTCATTCATTAAGAGGTTTTAAAAAACATACATCCTTATTGCACAGAGAATAATACAGTGAACCCCTATATATCCATCAAGATTGAATAGTCATGCTGAACATTTTCACATACTGTTCCCTCTCTCTGTCACACTGTTCCTCTCACTCCCTTACTTCAGTAAAGTCTTCAAGTCCCCCTCCTCAGAGAGAACTCCCTGATCATACTTTCTAAAGTATCACTTTCGGGGCTTCCCTGGTGGCGCAGTGGTTGAGAATCTGCCTGCCAATGCAGGGGACACGGGTTCGAGCCCTGGTCTGGGAAGATCCCACATGCCGCGGAGCAACTGGGCCCGTGAGCCACAACTACTGAGCCTGAGCATCTGGAGCCTCTGCTCCGCAACAAGAGAGGCCGCGATAGTGAGAGGCCCGTGCACCGCGATGAAGAGTGGCCCCCACTCGCCGCAACTGGAGAAAGCCCTCACACAGAAACGAAGACCCAACACAGCCAAAAATAAACATAATAAAGTATCACTTTCTTTTTTTTTATTTTTTATAAATTTATTTATTTATTTTTGGCTGCGTTGAGTCTTTGTTGCTGTGTGCGGGCTTTCTCTAGTTATGGCAAGCGGGAGCTACTCTTCATTGTGGTGCACGGGCTTCTCATTGTGGTGGCTTCTCTTGTTGCGGAGCACGGGCTCTAGGCGCGCGGGCTTCAGTAGTTGTGGCACAGGGGCTTTAGTAGTTGTGGCTCACGGGCTCTAGAGCACAGGCTCAGCAGTTGTGGCGCATGGGCTTAGTTGCTCCACAGCATGTGGGATCTTCACAGACCAGGGCTCGAACCTGTGTCCCCTGCATTGGCAGGCGGATTCTTAACCACTGCTGCCACCAGGGAAGCCCTCTAAAGTATCACCTTCTATCAAATTATGTTGACAATGAACATACCTCCACATTTGCTTCACTTTGTTTATTGCCGTCATATTTTAAAAGAAATCAGGCATCACGAGATTTCACCCATAGTGTGTACCTCTAAAAGGAACACTTCCTACATAACCACAATGCCCTTCCCAATGAACCTAACAATTCTTCAGTATCAAATAATTCCAAGTCCCTTTTCCAACTTCCCTAATTTCCCCCAGAATATCTTCACTGCTGATTTCATTCAAACCAGGATTCAATGAGAGGACTTCTCGTATCATTTAAGTGTTAGGTTTTTTTTCACTTTTTTTTAAAATCTAGAGGAATTTCTCTTACCAGTTGTTTTCCCCTATGACATTGACTAGTTGAAAAGGAAGGATTCATCTATTTGCTCTCTGAGGATGATGTTTAACTACAACAAATATTTTGAGCACCTTATAATGCCCCAAACTGAGGATCAGCAGAATGGGAGACAAATGTCTCATAGAGCCCACATTTTAATAGCGTGAAGGGTTAGCCTAGGTTTTCTCAACCTTGGCACTATTGACATTGGGGCTGGATAATTCTTTGTTCTGAGGCTGTCCTATGTGTTATAGGAATTTTAGCAGCCCCCCTGGCCTCTAACCGCTCAGCGCCAGTTAGTACCCTCCAACCAAAGTTATGACAATCATTTCCAGCCTCCAGACGTTTCCAAATGTCCCCTGGGAGGTAAAATTGTCCCCCGCTGAGAACCACTGTTAGATGATAATTACATGAACAAATAAATGGACTAATTCCAGACAGCGATAGTGCTCTAATGAAAACAGAACAGAACAATTTGATAAAAAGTGCCTGGGGGAGGGACGGTGCTACCCTAGAGAGTGCGGGTGGGGGGACCTCTCTGAAGAAGTGATGTTTGAGATCTAAAGGAAGTGAAGGCGTGAGGAACAGTGTGAACGACAAAGGGAACAGCAGGTGCGAAGATCCAACATGGTTGAGTAATAAGAGGGAAGCTAGTGTGGCCAGAGGCGAGTGAATGAAGAGGAGGGTAGTAGGGTGGCCACATAGTGACCAGATCGTGCAGGGCCTGGTGGACCATGGTGAGGACTTGGGCTTTGATTCTAAATGAAACGAGAGCCACTGGAAGGCTCTGAGCGGAAGAGGGACGTGAGCAGCCTTGGGTGTTATCGACGCCCCCTGGTGGCCAGATGGGGAACTGTAGGAGAAGCCGGGAGCCCCTTCCCTTGAAAGGAGTGGTGATGAGAGCTGGACCAGGTCCGCAACCCAGGAGGTGGATCAGATGCTGGTTTTGAAGGTCGAGCCAAGAGGCTTGGCTGACAGAATGAAAGAGTTAGGGGAGGGAGCAAATCGAAGTTGCAGAATGGGACTCCCCAGGCCACCTTCAGGGTCACCAGCTAAGATGCAGCCTGAGATCGTCAGCATTTTGCATCCCCCTCTCACGTTTGTGGGTAGTTACCAAGTCCTCCCCTCCATCCCCGCCGTCCCCGCTCCCATCCCCATCCAATGAGATGCATTTGGCGCTGGGCTCTTCGCTGTCACTGTGCTGTGCTATGTAGACTGCTCCTTCAGGGCAGGGAGGTTTGCCAGCGGAGTTCCCAGCGGTATCCCAAGCACCTAGAAAGGTGCCTGGGACACAGAATTTGAGGAACCGATGAAGGAAAAGTCAGACCCAGGAGAGGGCAGGGGCCAAGTAGAGAGAAGGGAGAGAGAGGCCCGACCCTGGCCGGGCTGCCGAGTGAGCAGGTGGGTGTGGGTACAAGCCCGGGGAAGGGTGATGACTTGGAAGTCGCGCTGGCTCCCACCCCCACTGTCCACTACCCAGTCGACGGGCAGCCCCGCATGGACCTGCAGTACCAGGACAGCGGATCCCCGCGGAATCGGGCCCTGTTCGGCAGCATCATTTCCGTGTGTCTGGCTGTCTTGGCCTTTGGTGTCATCGTGGCTTCGTGAGTCATCCCTGCCCCCTCCTGAGGTCCCCAAATGCCCCCCTGGGCCCCTGAAAAGTAGCATTGCCCTGGGTCCGTCACTGTGTCGTTTGGGAGTCTCCTCCCCAGTCACTTTATGCCTCTCTCTCTGTTTCCCTCTGTCTCTCTTTCTTTCTCCTTTTTTCTTGGTCTCTCCTTCCCTCTTGCCATCTCTTCTCTCTCTCTCTCTCTCTCTCTCTCTCTCTCTCTCTCTCTCTCTCTCATGTCTCTCCGTCCATCTGTCGCTCTCATCTCCTCTTCCCCCCACCCCCTGGGCCACATTATGTCTTTCCTGGGTCCTCATCACTTTTGCCTTCATGGGTCTCTTCCTCCACTGAAAAAACACTAAAAATTATATTTCATGTATGAAGACAGATATAATCCAATCTGGGCTCGTTATTATATATCCATCATCCTCATCATTGTTATATTAATTTATTTTCTCCTGATTTTCAAAGTGTTTATTTATTTACTTATTTTAATTGAAGTATAGTTGATTTACAATGTTGTGTTAGTTTCAGGTGTACAGTACAGTGATTCAGATACACATATATATATATACTTTTTCAGATTCTTTTCATTTATACGTTATTACAAAATATTGAGTATAGTCAAAGTATTTAAAATGAAAACATCTCCAGGGCCCCAAGCACTGAGCCCATGATGCTCCCACGAGGGGAGAAATCACCCCCACCCTCCTTTCTCCATCTTGAGCGCTCCCCCCGCCCCTGTCTGCTTGTCTCTGGTTCCGCCCCCTCTCAGCCCCTCTTCTCTTCTCTCTGCCTCCTCTATCTGCCCCTCACCCTCCTTTCCCAAATGCCTTGGTTTCTTCATATTCAACTGGGGATAATCCCAGTACCTCCCACTTAAGGGTGGTGGTGAGAAGTAAATCAGCCCTTAGCCTAAGGAATCTCCCCTTCTCTCCCCCTCTCAGCCTCTCCCACTGGACTTTCTCCTCCTTTCCTCTGTCCCGGTCCCAATTCTGCCATCTCCCTCTTCCCCTTCCCTGCCCGCCATGTTGAATCTGTGTGTCTCAGTCTCTGTGTCTGTCTCTGAATGTCTCTCCCCATCTCTGGGTCTCTGTTTCTGACTCCCGTCCCTCCCACTCCACAGACTCTGTCCCTATCTGTCAACCCCTCTCTGCTTCTTTAAATCTCTCCCTCTGTGACTCCCCTCTTTCCCCTCCCACCTTCCCACCGTTCCCTCTCCATCTTCTGGTCTTCATTTCTGTCTCTGTCTGTCTTCCCCTCTCCCATCTCTGGATTTCCCTTCCCCATCTTGATTTCTGTTTCTCTCTCCCTCAGCCTCTGTCTCCCGTCTTGATCTCTCTAGAGCAGAACTCTCTCCCTGTTCTCTCCCCACTGTCTCCCTGTGTATTAGTTTCCTCTTGCTGCTGTAGCAAATGACCACAAACTGGGCAGCTCAAGGCAACAGAAATTTATTCTCTCAGAGTTCTGGAGGCCAGAAGTCCAACATCCACGGGTTGGCAGGGTGAGTTCCTTTTGGAGGTTCTGAGAGAGAGTCCATTCCATACCTGTCTCCTACCTTCTGGTGGCGGCTGGCATCCGTGGTATCCCTTGGCTAGTGGCCTCCCTCCAGTCTCTGCCTCCGTCTTCAATGGCTTTGTCCTCAGTATCTGTGTCCCAAACCTCCCTCCCCTTTCTCTTGTAAGGACACCAGTCTTTGAATGTAAGGGCCAGCCTAAAACCAGAATAATCTCATTTTTACCTTAACATAATTATATCTGCAAAGACCCTATTTGCAAGTAAGGTCACATTCACAGGTACTGGGGTTTAGGACTTGGATATATCTTTGGAGTGGGGGGACACAGTTCAACCCAGTACACCTGCTTCTCTCTTTTCCTCATTTCTCTTTCTGTCTTTCTCATCTCTTTGAGTCTCTCTCCCCGTGTCTGTGTCTCTCAGAGTCTCCTGTCTTTTTCCATTCTTTCTGTTTCCACATTTCATACCCTCAGTCCCAGTCCCAACTTTTCTCTCCTCCCTCCGTATGTTCTGATTGGCTGAGAACTCTGGAGATCTTCCCAGAGACCCATGATGTCACTGGCTGAGCCAAATAAAGCCAGTGATTGGAGGGAAGGTTTTGGGTGGTCAGTTGACCTGGAGGGGTCTGAAGTTCTTTTTCTAACCTGCAGGCTTTTTCTCTCTGACCAGGGCTATTACATATAGGCGAAACCGAAAACTCCTGCTTCAGTAGGGCTCTGGTTTTGAGGTTTGTAAGGGGAAAGGAAAAGAAGTTTAATAAAGTCTGTGACAGATTCCTCAGTGTCTGCATCAGTTTCTGGAGGACCCTGCCCCAATTGGTGTCCCGGTCTGGACACCTGACTGGGTGCTCCTCAAGGGGTGGGGCCACGTCTCACTCATCTGTAGATTCCAAATACCCTAATTAAAAAGTAGAAGTCGGGCTTCCCTGGTGGCGCAGTGGTTGAGAATCTGCCTGCCAATGCAGGGAACACGGGTTCGAGCCCTGGTCTGGGAAGATCCCACATGCCGCGGAGCAACTAGGCCCGTGAGCCACAACTACTGAGCCTGCGCGTCTGGAGCCTGTGCTCTGCAACAAGAGAGGCCGCGATAATGAGAGGCCCGCGCACCGCGATGAAGAGTGGCCCCCACTTGCTCCAACTAGAGAAAACCCTCGCACAGAAACGAAGACCCAACACAGCCATAAATAATAAATAAATAAAATTTAAAATAAATAAATAAATAAATAAAAAGTAGAAGTCGCTGACGAGCCAGGAGGTGGGAGGCGGGGGCCGCGCGGCGGTTGCTGCTGCAGTGGGGCAGGTGGCAGTGACTGGCGGCGACCGAGGCGGCAGTGAGCGATTTAACCCAGAGACTGACTTCACTATAGAAACACCCACAGTTGTATCAATGACTGGGGAAAGATAGTGGCAACAGGCAAAGGAAAAACATCTCTGACATACTAAGGACAATGAGTATGCTAAAACCAAGTGGGCTTAAGGCGCCTACCAAGATCCTTAAGCCTGGAAGCACAGCCTTGAAGACACCTTCTCCTGGTAATGCTTTATGTTTCTCCTTAACAGCAAGTTTTTAATCCTATATGAAGACTTCTATTTGAAAAATTTAAAAAGACAATCTTATAAAACTTCATATTCTTGAAAATACTTGAGAAAGTTTCAATTAAAAGACATAGAATTTTAGAGGGGCGGAGTCAAGATGGCATACTAGGAGGACACAGAATTCGCGTCTCCTCACAACTAGGGCACCTACCAGGCACTGGTTGGGGACCACAGACACCTAAGGGGACAGGAGGAGCCCCCAGCAACTGGTTGTTTCAATTATAGTTTTATTTTTCCTAATATATTTTTTATCTTTCTAATTTTATTTTATTTTTTATTCTTTGATATTGTACTGCTCCTTTTTTTCTTTCTTTCTTTTCTTTTTTTTTTTAACTGTGCCACGAAGCTTGCAGGATTGCAAGTTCTTGGTTCCCAGGCCAGAGGTTGGGCCGAGCTCCTGTGGTGGGAGCTCTGAGTCCAAACCTCTGGACTAACAGAGAACCTCAAACCCCAGGGAATATTAATCGGAGTGAGGCCTCCCAGAGATCCTCATCTCAGCACCAAGACCCGGCTCTATCCAACTGCCTGCAAACTCCAGTGCTGTACATCTCAGGCCAAACAACAAGTAAGACAGGAATACAGCAACATCCATCAAAAAAAAAAAATGAAATGACAAAAAAATATGTTACAGACAAAGGAGCAAGGTAAAAACCTACAAGACCAAATAAATGAAGATGAAATAGGCAACCTACCTGAAAAAGAATTCAGAGTAATGATAGCAAAGATGATCCAAAATCTCAGAAACAGAATGGAGAAAATACAAGAAATATTCAACAAGGATCTAGAAGAACTAAAGAGCAAACAAACAATGATGAACAACACAATTACTGAAATTAAAAATACTCTAGAAGGAATCAATAGCAGAATAACTGAGGCAGAAGAACGGATAAGTGAGCTGGAAGATAAAATGGTGGAAATAACTGCCAGGGAGCAGAATAAAGAAAAAAGAAAAGAATTGAGGACAGACTCAGAGACCTCTGGGACAACATTAAACACACCAACATTCGAATTACAGGGGTCCAGAAAAAGAAGAGAAAAAGAAAGGGTCTGAGAATATATTTGAAAAGATTATAGTCAAAAACCTCCCTAACATGGGAAAGGAAATAGTCAATCAAATCCAGGAAGCACAGAGAATACCATACAGGATAAACCCAAAGAGAAACACACCAAGACACATATTAATCAAACTATCAAAAATTAAATACAAAGTGGGGCTTCCCTGGTGGTGCAGTGGTTGAGAATCTGCCTGCCAATGCAGGGGACACGGGTTTGAGCCCTACTCTGGGAAGATCCCACATGCCGCGGAGCAACTAGGCCCGTGAGCCACAACTACTGAGCCTGCATGACTGGAGTCTGTGCTCCGCAATAAGAGAGGCTGTGATAGTGAGAGGCCTGTGCACCGTGATGAAGAGTGGCCCCCGCTTGCCACAACTAGAGAAAGCCCTCGCACAGAAACGAAAACCCAACACAGCCAAAAATAAATAAATAAATAAATAATTAATTAATTAAATACAAAGAAAAAATACTAAAAGCAGCAAGGGAAAAGCAACAAATAACATACAAGGTTATATGTTAACCCCATAAGGTTAACAGCTGGTTTTTCAGCAGAAACTCTGCAAGCCAGAAGGGAGTGGCAGGACATATTTAAAGTGATGATAAGGAAGAACCTACAACCAAGATAACTCTACCTAGCAAGGATCTCATTCATATTCGCTGGAGAAATTAAAACCTTTACAGATAAGCAAAAGTTAAGAGAATTCAGCACCACCAAACCAGCTTTACAACAAATACTAAAGGAACTTCTCTAGGCAGGAAACACAGGAGAAGGAAAAGACCTACAAAAACAAACCAAAAACAATCAAGAAAATGGTAATAGTAACATACATATTGATAATTACCTTAAATGTAAATGGATTAAATGCTCCAACCAAAAGACATAGACTGGCTGAATGGATACGAAAACAAGACCCATATATGTGCTGTCTACAAGAGACCTACTTCAGACCTAGGGACACATACAGACTGAAAGTGAGGTGATAGAAAAAAAAAAAACATTCCATGCAAATGGAAATCTGAAGAAAGCTGGAATAGCAAGTCTCATATCAGACAAAATAGACTTTTAAATAAAGACTATTACAAGAGACAAAGAAGGACACTACATAATGGTGAAGGGATCAATCCAAGAAGAAGATATAACAATTGTAAATATTTATGCACCCAACATAGGAGCGCCTCAATACATAAGGAAATTGACAGTAACACAATAATAGTAGGGGACTTTAACACCCCACTTTCACCAATGGACAGATCATCCAAAATGAAAATAAATAAGGAAACACAAGCTTTAAATGACACATTAAACAAGATGGACTTAATTGATATTTATAAGACATTCCATCCAAAAACAACAGAATACACTTCTCAAGTGCTCATGGAACATTCTCCAGGATAGACCATATCTTGGGTCACAAATCAAGCCTTGGTATATTTAAGAAAACTGAAATCATATCAAGTATCTTTTCTGACCACAAAGCTATGAGACTAGATATCAATTACAGGGAAAAAAACTGTAAAATACAAACACATGGAGGCTAAACATTACCCTACTAAACAACCAAGAGATCACTGAAGAAATCAAAGAGGAAATCAAAAAATACCTAGAAACAAATGACAATGAAAACACGACGACCCAAAGCCTATGGGATGCAGCAAAAGCAGTTCTAAGAGGGAAGTTTATAACAACACAACCCTACCTCAAGAAACAAGAAAAATCTCAAATAAACAACCTAACCTTACACCTAAAACAATTAGAGGAAGAAGAACAAAAAAACCCCAAAGTTAGCAGAAGGAAAGAAATCATAGAGATCAGATCAGAAATAAATGAAAAAGAAATGAAGGAAACAACAGCAAAGATCAATAAAACTAAAAGCTGGTTCTTTGAGAAGATAAACAAAATTGATAAATCATTAGCCAGGCTCATCAAGAAAAAAAGAGAGAAGACAAATCAACAGAATTAGAAATGAAAAAGGAGAAGTAACAACTGACACTGCAGAAATACAAAGGATCATGAGAGATTACTACTAGTAACTATATGCCAATAAAATGGACAATCTGGAAGAAATGGACAAATTCTTAGAAAAGCACAATCTTCCGAGACTGAACCAGGAAGAAATGGAAAATATAAACAGACTAATCACAAGCACTGAAATCGAAACTGTGATTTGAAATCTTCCAACAAACAAAAGCCCAGGACCAGATGGCTTCACAGGTGAATTCTACCAAACATTTAGAGAAGAGCTAACACCTATCCTTCTCAAACTCTTCCAAAATATAGCACAGGGAGGAACACACCCAAACTCATTCTACAAGGCCATCATCACCCTCATACCAAAACCAGACAAAGATGTCACACAAAAAGAAAACTACAGGCCAATATCTCTGATGAACATAGATGCAAAAATCCTCAACAAAATACTAGCAAACAGAATCCAGCAGCACATTAAAAGGATCATACACCATGAGCAAGTGGGGTTTATCCCAGGAATGCAAGGATTCTTCAATATATGCAAATCAATCAATGTGATACACCATATTAACAAACTGAAGGATGAAAATCATATGATAATCTCAATAGATGCAGAAAAAGCTTTTGACAAAATTCAACACCCATTTATGATAAAAACTCTCCAGAAAGTAGGCATAGAGGGAACCCACCTCAACATAATAAAGGCCATATATGACAAACCCACAGCCAACATTGTTCTCAATGGTGAAAAACTGAAACCATTTCCTCTAAGATCAGGAACAAGACAAGGTTGCCCACTTTCACCACTATTACTCAATATAGTTTTGGAAGTTTTAGCCACAGCAATCACAGGAGAAAAAGAAACAAAAGGAATCCAAATCGGAAAAGAAGAAATAAAACTGTTACTGTTTGCAGATGACATGATGCTATACATAGATAATCCTAAAGATGCTACCAGAAAACTACTAGAGCTAATCAATGAATTTGGTAGAGTAGCAGGATACAAAATTCATGCACAGAAATCTCTTGCATTCCTATACACTAATGATGAAAAATCTGAAAGAGAAATTAAGGAAACACTCCCATTTACCACTGCAACAAAAAGAACCAAATACCTAGGAATAAACCTACCTAAGGAGACAGAAGACCTGTATGCAGAAAACTGTAAGACACTGATGAAAGAAATTAAAGATGATACAAACAGATGGAGAGATATACCATGTCCTTGGATTGGAAGAATCAACACTGTGAAAATGACTCTACTACCCAAAGCAATCTATAGATTCAATGCAATCCCTATCAAACTACCAATGGCATTTTTCACAGAACTAGAACAAAAAATTTCACAATTTGTATGGAAACACAAAAGACCCTGAATAGCCAAAGCAATCTTGAGGAAGAAAAACGGAGCTGGAGGAATCAGGCTCCCAGTCTTCAGACTATACTACAAAGCTACAGTAATCAAGACGGTATGGTACTGGCACAAAAACAGAAATATAGATCAATGGAACAGGATAGAAAGCCCAGAGGTAAACCCACGCACATATGGTCACTTTATCTTTGATAAAAGAGGCAAGAGTATACAATGGAGAAAAGACAACTTCTTCAATAAGTGGTGCTGGGAAAACTGGACAGCTACATGTAAAAGAATGAAATTAGAACACTTCCTAACACCACACACAAAAATAAACTCAAAATGGATTAAAGACCTAAATGTAAGGCCAGACACCATCAAACTCTTAGAGGAAAACATAGGCAGAACACTCTATGACATAAATTACAGCAAGATCCTTTTTGACCAACCTCCTAGAGAAATGGAAATAAAAACAAAAATAAACAAATGGGACCTAATGAAACTTAAAAGCTTTTGCACAGCAAACGAAGTAACTGACAAAGGATTAATCTCCAAAATATACAAGCAGCTCATGCAGCACAGTATCAAAAAAAAAAAAAAAACCCAATCCAAAAATGGTCAGAAGACCTAAATAGATATTTCTCCAAATAAGATATACAAACACATGAAAAGATGCTCAACATCACTAATCATTAGAGAAATGCAAATCAAAGCTACAATGAGGTATCACCTCACACCGGTCAGAATGGCCATCATGAAAAAATCTACAAACAGTAAATGCTGGAGAGGGTGTGGAAAAAAGGGAACCCTCTTGCACTGTTGGTGGGAATGTAAATTGATACAGCCACTACGGAGAACAGTATGGAGTTTCCTTAAAAAACTAAAAATAGAACTACCGTATGACCCAGCAATCCCACTACTGGGCATATACCCTGAGAAAACCATAATTCAAAAAGAGTCATGTACCACAATGTTCATTGCAGCACTATTTACAATAGCCAGGACATGGAAGCAACCTAAGTGTCCATCGACAGATGAATGGGTAAAGAAGATGTGGCGCATATATACAATGGAATGTTACTCAGCCATAAAAAGAAATGAAATTGAGTTATTTGTAGTGAGGTGGATGGACCTAGAGACTGTCATACAGAGTGAAGTAAGTCAGAAAGAGAAAAACAAATACCGTATGGTAACACATATATATGGAATCAAAAAAAAAAAGGTTCTAATGAACCTGGGGCAGGACATGAATAAAGACACAGACGTAGAGAATGAACTTGAGGACACGGGAAGGGGGAAGGGTAAGCTGGGACGAAGTGAGAGAGTAACATTGACATATATACACTACCAAATGTAAAATAGATAGCTAGTAGGAAGCAGCTGCATAGCACAGGGAGATCAGCTCGGTGCTTTGCGACCACCTAGAGGGGTGGCATCAGGAGGGTGGGAGGGAGATGCAAGAGGGAGGGGATATGGGAATATACGTATGCATATAGCTGATTCACTTTGTTATACAGCAGAAACTAACACAGCATTATAAAGCAATTATACTCCAATAAAGATGTTTAAAAAAAAAAGTAGAAGTAGACTTCCCTGGTGGCGCAGTGGGTAAGAATCCGCCTGCCAATGCAGGGGACATGGGTTTGATCCCTGGTCTGGGAAGATCCCACATGCTACGGAGCAACTAAGCCTGTGAGCCACAACTACTGAGCCCGCTTGCTGCAACTACTGAAGGCCACATGCCTAGAGAAGGTGCTTGGAAGCAAGAGAAGCCACCACAATGAGTAGCCCGCACACGGCAAGGAAGAGTAGCCCCTGCTCACCACAACTAGAGAAAGCCCGCTCACAGCAACGAAGACCCAACGCAGCCAAAAATAAATAAATAAATTTATTTTTTAAAAAAAGAACATAGAACCTAGACTGGTTGAAACCAGAAGATTGATGATGCTTGAAACTTCACCTTGATGCCAAGCAATCCGAGAATTGTCCACAAGCTGATCACGCCCTGCTCCTTGAACACTATAAAACTCCTCATTACCCCCTCCAGGGTGGGTCACACAGTCTTGAGGGCATTAGCCCCTTGTGGCCCCTTTGCCTGGCAAAGCAATAAAAGCTACTCTTTTCTACTTCACCCAAAACTCTGACTCCGCATTTCTATTCAGCACCGGTGAACGGAGTCCGAGTTTCGGCAACAAGATTTTATTATTTTGATATATTAACAGACGAATTTATAATAACCCAATGCATCCTTGCATTCCTGGCCATCTCCAGCTCCCAGTATAGGGGTCTGTTTCCTTTACCACGCTGCCCCTTAAGAGGTGATGGATGAAACTGAGCCAAACAGGAAGGCGGTTGCCCAGGGAAATTGAATAATTAAGTAACAGAGGCTCGATTCATTCACCATCAGTTTAGGTGGTGTCTTGAAAACTTTTGCTTTGGTAGGAGAAATTTGAGTTAGATGGGCTAACTGGACTATGACGTCGCCTCCTGTGGAGGGCAGTGAAAAACTTTGGCTATAATGGAAATATTCACGGTGCCAGTACAGCCATACAGTTGCCAAATACCATGTTTCGGCCAGCTGCGAAGTAGCTGTTTACAGCACTTTTTCTCCCGCCCCACTTTCTACTCGTGGACTCCATTTCCCAGCATTCCCCTGCCCTCAGAGACCTTAGGCCTAGAGGAGCGTGAGCCGCAGTGGTTTCTGGGAAATGCAGTCCAGCTGCGGAGCGCAGTTTAAAGTACCAGGACTTGAGGTTCCGAGACAGCGACCGCGCAGGCGCTTTCCGGGGCCCGAAGGAGGGCGGGAAGGCCTGGCCGCCGTGCACCACCCGCGGGGGCGCACAGGTGAGTTCCGAACTGGCGGACACGAGAGGTTGCTGTTGGGTGTGGGCTGACCGAGGCAGGCGCGCAGGAGGCGGGCCGAGTCTGCCTGGGTGGGAGGGGAAGGGCGCTGTGGGCGGCTCCCCGCCCCCTCCTGTCACTCGTGAGGCTGCCTCAGAGCCCCAGTGCCCCAGTGCCATCGACTCAGCGCACAGGAATTGGGCACCCGCTGTTTTCCAGGAGTCTAGCCGAGTGCGGATCTGCGGCCATTTCCCAGGAGGGAGAATGTACCTTTTCCTCACTTAGCAGGTGAAGAAGAAACAGGCAAGGGAGATTCCATGGCTTCTTCCAGATCACAATGCCGATGAGTTGTCGACATGGTGTGAACCCAGGGATGTCTGACCCGAAAGCCCTAGCCCCTCTCTCTGGGTCTCATCTCCCCTCTCTAATCTCCCACCACCACCCCAACCCCCATTCTGCCTCTCTCTCCCTGGGTCTCTGCTTCTCTTTCTCTGTGTCTGTCCCCTTCTCTCTGGGCCTCTGCGTGCCCCCAGCCTCCATAAGTCTCTGTGTTTTTTCTAAAAACAGTCATTTTCTTCCAAAACCATTGCACTATGCTCACATCAGGAAATGAACATCCATACAATACTATTGATTAGCTACTCTGCAGGCCTTTTTCAGATTTTGCTAATTGTCCCAATAATGTCCTTAATGGCAAAAGAAAATCCCGTGTCATGCACTGCATTCGTTGTCGTCACTTTAGTCTCCGTTAACCTGGAACAGTTGTTCAGTCTTTCTTTGACCTTCATGATCTTAGCAATTCTGAAGATTGCAGACCACGTACTTTTAGAATGTCCCTCAGTTTGGATATGTTGGTTGTTCCCTTGTGATTAGATTTAGGCTACATGCTTTTGGCAGGAATACCTTAGGAGTGAGATGTGTCCTTAACAGAGCAGGAGCCTGTGATGTCCGCTTGCCCATCACTGGTCACATTGGCCTCAATCACTTGGCTAAGGTGGCATCTGCCAAGTTTCTCCACTTTAAAAAGTTATCCTCTTCGTTTTGTAATTACAGTAGATCCCATTATCCTCGGAGGGTACATTCCAAGACCCCCAGTGGGTGGCTGAAATCTTGGATGGTACTGAACCCTCTATATACTGTTGTTAACCTAAAGAATAAAGCAGCGGGTTATTTTACCAGCAAAATGGGCTTATTCAGGAACAGCAAAGAATTGCAATTCGGGACAAGCAGGCTATAGCAAAAGCCATAGGAAGTCCAACAAACAAGAGAGGAACTTTATCTTATGGAGAAAAAAAACCCAGGAAATTGAGAGGAGTTCTTTTGAATGAAAGTCCATTGGAGAAAAGTGAGAATTCAGAGTGGTGATGGTTTCTCATTGGCCTAGTTGCTGCGGTAGTTGATTTCTTGTAGGGGATGCAATGTACATCTTTTCTGGTTGGGGCCTATAATAGATGGTTCTTTCCTGCTGAAGCTTCTTCCATTAGGGCCTGTGATGGATGTGGAGTGGTGCTGCTTGAGAACTCCCCCTCCTGGCCTCCCAACTCCACTTTTTAAATAATCTAATCTAATTTAATTTAATTTAATTTTTGGCTGCGCCACGCGGCATATGGGATCTTACTTCCCTGAACAGGGATCGAACCCGTGCCCCCTGCATTGGAAGCATGGAGTCTTAACCACTGGACCGCCAGGGAAGTCCCCCAACTCCACTTTAAATGAGGTTCGCCTTTATTAATCTTCACACTGTTTTCTTCTAAACACTCGTACCTACGATAAAATTTCATTTACAAATTAGACACAGTAAGAGATTAACAATAATAACTAATAATAAAATAGAACAATTTTAAGAATATACAGTAATAAAAGTTATGTGAATGTGGACTCTCTCAAAAAATCTCATTGTACAAATTTAATGCCTCTTCTGTAAAGCACTTATGCTTATGCGCTGTGGCTGTAACTTTTGCAGTTTGTTGGGGGTTTTTCGTTTTTTTGTTTTTTTGGCCACGCGGCTTGTGGGACCTTCCCCGACCTGGGATTGGACCCGGGGCCATGGCAGTGAAAGCGCTGAATCCTAACCACTGGACCGCCAGCAAAGTCCTGAATTTCTTTTTCTTTCGTCGCAATTTCACAGACAGACGATGCATTCTTACCATAGATCTTAGCAACCTCAGCATATGATTTTTTTTCTTTTGTTTTTTTAATTTTATTTATTTTTGGCTGTGTTGGGTCTTCGTTGCTGTGCGCAGGCTTTCTCTAGTTGCGGCGAGCGGGGGCTACTCTTCATTGCGGTGCGCGGGCCTCTCACTATGGCGGCCTCTCTTGTTGCAGAGCACAGGCTCCAGACGCGCAGGCTCAGTAGTTGTGGCGCTGGGGCTTAGTTGCTCCGCGGCATGTGGGATCTTCCCGGACCAGGGCTCGAACCCGTGTCCTCTGCATTGGCAGGCGGATTCTTAACCACTGTGCCACCAGGGAAGTCCCGGCAGGCAGATTCTTGACCACTGCGCCACCAGGGAAGTCTGATATTGTTTTCTTTCTTTATTGAGGACTTTTACCTTTTCACTTAAAGGAAGCACTTTACAGCTTCTCTTTGGCATATTCGAATTACCAGCATCGCTACTCTTGCACTTTGGGGCCATTACTAAGTAAAATAAGGGTTACTTGAACACAAGCACTGTGATACCGCGACAGTCCATCGAGACAACTACTGACTATTGGGCAGGATACGCTGGACAAGGGGATGATTCATGCCCCAGGTGGGATAGAGTGGGACGGCGCAAGATTTTATCACGATACTCAGAATGGTGTGTGATTTAAAACTTGTGAATTGTTTCTTTCTGGAACTTTCCATTCAGTGTTTTTGGACCACAGTTGACCTCAGGTAACTGAAACCGTGGAAAGTGAAGCCGCGGATAAGGGGGCGCTACCGTAGTTAGTGACTCATGAGGAGGTGGTTAAGCCTCTGTTCCTCATCAAAATTTCACCCACTGGTTTCAGCCCTCAGGTGGGTGCGTTCCTGTGTAGCTGGGTGTACGTGCAGCTGTTTGCCTGGAGGCACGTGAGGCTCTGAGTCTTTATTTCTGGACTGTGTTAGTTTCCCATTTCTGCTCTAACAAATTACCAGAAACTTAGTGGCTTCAAACAACACAGATGTAGTATTCTCTTACAGTTCTGGAGGCCAGAAGTCTGAACTGGTTTTCACTGGGCAGCAATCAAGGTGTCATCAGAGCCATGCTTCCTTCAGAGGCTCTAGGGGAGAATCCGTTTCCTGGCCTTTTCCAGCTTCTAGAGGCTGCTTGCCTCCCTTGGGTCGTGGCCCCTTCCTTCAGCTTCAAAGCCAGAGGCGTAGTGCCTTGTCTCTCTGACTCTGCTCCTCTTTACTTCTGTCACATGGGCTTCTCCTCCGTGTCAGATCTCCCTCTGCCTCCCTCTTCTAATGACACTTGTCATTGCATTTGGGGTCCACCCAGACAATGCAGGATCATCTTCCCATCTCAGGATGCGTAACTTGAGAGGCAGTGTTCCAGGCTGGGATTACAGTCCTGCCCAAAGACTCAAACCTAGTGTTTTTTATCTACCTTGCAGTGTATGGGGCTTTCCAGAGCCCACAAACACCAATCCCTGCAGGCAGCCTGTGGAAAGCTCACATATTTAACTTGGTTTTTCTAAGAACTTGCTGGGGCTCTGAGCTCACAGCCTGGCTCTGTTACAAATGTTACAAGTGGTTGTGGTCTGCACACAGCCCGCTCTGCTCTGAGTCAGGAGAGGCTGGCTGCATTCAGGAACTCACCACCCCCCCAAAAAAGGAAAAAAAAGATGCTTAACTTAATCACATCAAAAGTTCACCCCAGGGCTTCCCTATGGCGCAGTGGTTAAGAATCCGCCCGCTAATGCAGGGGACACGGGTTGGAACTCTGGTCCGGGAAGATCCCACATGCTGCAGAGCAACTAAGCCCGTGCGCCACAACTACTGAGCCTGTGCTCTAGAGCCTGTGAGTCACACGTACTGAGCCTGCGCGCTTAGAGCCCGTACTCCACAACAAGAGAAGCCACCACAATGAGAAGCCCGCGCATGCAACAAAGAGTAGCCCCCGCTCACCGCAACTAGAGGAAGCCTGCGCGCAGCAAAGAAGACCCAACAGCAGCCAAAAATTTTAAAATTAATTAATTAATTAATTTTTAACAAAAGTTCATCCCAAGGATATCTTTTGGGACTATTATTCAGCCCACCACCTGGTCTATGTCCAGGCCTGTCTCCCTCACAGGCAGGAAGTCCCTCGAGGGCAGGATCACATCTCACTCATCTCTCTGCCCTCAGAACCCCAAATGGAGCCTGTTACTCACATGGGGCACAGAGCCCGTTTGACGAATGAATGGGGGTGACCACAGTCTAAGCACCAACTTCTCTTTGTAAAGGATTCTTCAACTTCATCTCAACAACTGGAATCCTTTAAATGACATCTTAAGCAGGAGTCCAGGATCCTTGGATACTGCTTGGATTTTAGGACAGATAGAAGGAGCTCTGCAAAATGTGGTCCATCCACACAATGGAATATTATTCAGCCATAAAAAGGAATGAGACACTGATTACATGCTGTAGCACGGATGATCCTTGAACACATTGTGCTGAATGAAAGAAGCCAGACACAAAATGTCACATATGGTATGGTTCCATTGATATGAAATGTCCAGAATAGGCAAATCCATTGAGACAGAAAGGTTAGTGGTTATGAGGGGGGCTGGCGTGGGGGAAGGGAGATTCAGGGGTGACTGATTAAGTACAAGGTTTCCTTTTAGGGCGATGATGAAAATGTCCTGCAACTAGATAGCAGTGATGGTTGCACACCGTTGTGACTGTATTAAATGCCACTGAATTGTATATATTCACATGGTTAAAATGGTATATTTTCTGTGTTTTACCACAATTTAAAAATTATAAGACACTACTGTATATAAGATAGATAACCAAGAAGGACCTACTGTATAGTACAGGGAACTCTACTCAATATTCTGTAATGACCTATAAGAGAAAAGAATCTAAAAAAGAATGAATATATGTATATGTGTAACTGATTCACTTTGCTGTACACCTGAAACTGACACAACACTGCAAATCAATTCTACTCCAATAAAATTAAAATTATTAAAAATAAATAAAAATTATAAGAAAAAAAGGGGTTGGCTCTGGAGGCAGACTTCTGGGTTTGAATCTCACTCTGACACTTGATGTCTCTATGACCTTGAGCAATGGCCATGGCCTCCTGTGCTTGGATTTCCTCATCTGGGGATAACTGTAGTTACTTCTCTGAGAGCTGCTGTTTGGGTGCAGTGAGCTGAACCCCTTGATTGCTAGTGGTGATCGCTACAGAATGGGGGCCTCGGGACTTCCCTGGTGGCGCAGTGGTTAAGAATCCCCCTGCCAATGCAGGGGACGTGGGTTCGAGCCCTGGTCCGAGAAGATCCCACGTGCTGCGGAGCAACTAAGCCCGTGCGCCACACCTGCTGAGCCTGCACTCTGGAGCCCGCGAGCCACAACTACTGAGCCTGCGTGCCTCAACTACCGAAGCCCACGCACCTAGAGCCCGTGCTCTGCAACAAGAGAAGCCACCGCAATGAGAAGCCCGCTCACCGCAACGAGGAGTAGCCCCTGCTCGCCCCAACTAGAGAAAAGACCGCGCACAGCAACAAAGACCCAATGCAGCCAAAAATAAATAAAATAAATTTATTAAAAAAAAAAAAAAGAAGGGGGGCCTCAGGCACCCTGCCCTGATCCTTTGCTTTGTCTCTCAGGAGATCAGGGTACCCTCTGTTATGAGGCATCTTTGGCAAAGTGTCTGTCTGTCTAGGCCAGAACTGACCCCCTCTCTGCTCCGTCTTCCTCCTGTAGCTTTGCGGACTTAGGCCTGGTCCTTTCTTCTGGAGGTGCATGCCTGGGACCGAGCAATGGCCATCAGGACCCTGACGGGCAAGGGCCAGGTGAGTCTGGGCTCCCTCTTCCCCAAGATGACTTTTTGGACCCCAGACGGCTTTCCCCGTCTCTGCCTGTGCCCTCAAGATCTTCTGCCCCTCCCAATACTGGGAGAGATGCGGTGATGGGAGTTTCTCTGGGACTGGGAGGTGCGGGGTCTGGGGGCAGGATGCTCTGAGATGGGACATGATGACACGGTCTAAAAATCAATCATCTAACGCTCAGCAGCCTTTTGGTTACCAGGTGAAGTGGGCAGTGGATGGTTTTGCTTCATCCTGAGCCTTATTCTTGGAGTCAGGAGTGGGGGATGGGATCAGAGTTGGAGTCTGGGATGGAGTGCGACTTACGAATAGCTCCGACACACAGTGACTTGGTAGTTTTTTTTTTTTTATGGCCGCGCCGCACAGCATGCAGAACTTCCCCAACTAGGGATTGAACCTGTGCCCCACTGCACTGGAAAAGTGGAGTCTTAACCACTGGACCACCGGGGAAGTCCACTAGTTTTTAAAAAGTGTTTCTCAGGGCTTCATGTACAGGTGTGTAGGTTACGTACTGCACAAGGGTGCCTCATCTCAGTGGCATGATTTGCATCTTCCACCTCCTACATCGGTATATTGATTATAGCAATTTAAACGCAGATGGCAGTCAACTGTCACATGCTAGAAATAATTGGTGTATTATAACAATTTTCTGACAGATGGCAGTAAAGAGTCATGTGAATGCGGGGAGGGGGGCTTGTTCTACTTTCTACCAAGGTGCCTGTGGGCTAACAGCTGCCCTACCTAGACTTTTTACATTCCCATGGGCCGGTTTAATTCAGTCGTCCCAAATCTGCCAAGTCAGAACGTTCCAGCGCAGGGAACAAGTGGTAGGCTCTTGACCCATGACCTGTCCCACCCCAGAGTTCTGGAAAGACGTGCCTGTCCATGATATAAAATTGGCCCTTGCAGGAATCGGTGACCTTCAAAGACGTGGCTGTGGACTTCACCCTGGAGGAGTGGGGCCAGCTGGGGCCTGGCCAGAGAGAGCTGTATCGGGATGTGATGCTGGAGAACTACCAGAACCTTCTCTCGCTGGGTGAGGCCCTGCCCCCTGCCCTCCCAGGAAGAGGCAGGATGCCCCCTTCAGCCCTCATCTCCTCCGTGCCCACTCACTGCTTAACTGTGGGCATTCACAGGGGTCCTCTCTGCTCCTCTCACCAGACCCTCCTGGGCGGCCCCTGTCCATCTCTCTGTCTCTCCGCTGGCTTCTCCCAGAGTTCCAGCACCCCCGAGGGCCCCAAGTCCTCTGCCTGTCCCACAGAATCTTCAGCCTGTGCCCGTGCCCTCTTCTTTTTTTTTTTAAATTT
This sequence comes from Balaenoptera musculus, assembly GCF_009873245.2. Lineage (NCBI taxonomy): Eukaryota > Metazoa > Chordata > Mammalia > Artiodactyla > Balaenopteridae > Balaenoptera > Balaenoptera musculus. The sequence goes on from NC_045803.1 coordinate 7,102,871, forward strand.
TATTGAAGTATAGTTGATTTACAATGTTGTGTTAATTTCTTTTGTATAGCAAAGTAACTCAGGTATACATACATATATATTCTTTTTCATGTTCTTTTCCATTATGATTTATCACAGGATATAAATATATTATTGAATATATTTCCCTGTGCTATACAGTAGGACCTTGTTTATCCATCCTATATATAATAGTTCGCCTCTGCTAATCCCAAACTCCCAATCCTTCCCTTCCCCACCCCTCCCCCTTGGCAACCACAAGTCTGTTCTCTATGTCTGTGAGTCTGTTTCTGTTTCGTAGATATGTTGATTTGTGTCATATTTTAGATTCCACATATAAGTGATATCATATGGTATTTGTCTTTCTCTTTCTGACTTACTTCGCTTAGTATGAAAAACTCTAGGTCCATCCATGTTGCTGCAGATGGCATTATTTCATTCTTTTTTATGGCCGAGTAGTATTCCATTGTATATATGTACCGCATCTTCTTTATCCATTCATCTATTGATGGACACTTAGGTTGCTTCCACGTCTTGGCTATTGTGAATAGTGCTGCTATGCACATACAGGTGCATCTTTTTTTTTTTAATTTTTATTGGAGTGTAATTGCTTTACAATGTTGTGTTAGTTTCTGCTGTACAGCAAAGTGAATCAGTTATACGTATACATACATCTACTCTTTTTTAGATTTCCTTCCCATTTAGGTCACCACAGAGCACTGGGTAGAGTTCCTTGTGCTAAACAATAGGTTCTCATTAGTTATCTATTTTATACATAGTAGGGTATGCGTGTATCTTTTTGAATTAGAGTTTTCTCTGGATATATGCCCAGGAGAGAAACCACATTGTTTTGAACAAACAGTTCAGGCACAGGGAGCCCCTCTTATCAGTTAGAGAGTTCTGGAACCCTCCTGAAACCCAGGTTCCCAGATGCCAGCAAGGGCAACCTTGCAAGCAGGCCTTGCCAAGGAGAGCAGTCAGCCTGCTGTGTTAAACCCTTTTCTGCACAATCTGCACATGCAGATGAGGTCCCTTCAGTCTGTCCCCTGAGCTTCAATCTGTGCAGCTGGTGGCCTGCAGAATGACTCCCTGGGGAGATCCCGGCCCCCATGTTCCCTGTCCCCACTGAGCTCACCATATCCCCCTGGACCCACTCCTTCTCCGGTTCCCGCATCTCAGGGACAGTTTCCGCCCATCCAGTCACCAGGCCAGTCCTGGGCATGGCCTGTACCCACTCCTTCATACCCTTATGTGACCTGGCCCCTGCCAACCTCCTCAATGTTATCCCCTTCCATTCTCTTCCTCCTCCCACTTCTCCATTTAAGGTGGGAGCGATTTTTCAGCATGTTTGCTCACAGGAATGATCATTAGGGAGTATGTTTGTTTCCTAGGGCGGCTGTACCAAATTATCACAAACCTGGGGGCTCACAACAGCAGAAATGTATTCTCTCACAGTTCAGGAGGCCAGGTGTGCAAAATCAAGGTGCAAGCAGGGCCGGGCTCCTTCTGAAGACTCCTGGGGAGAGTCCTTCCTGGCTTTCTCCAGCGTCTGAAGACTCGCGGCATCCTTGGTGTTCTTTGCCCTGTACCCGCATCACCCCAATCTTTGCCTCCATCTTCACCTGGCCTTTTGCCCTCCAAATGTGTCTGTGTGTCTCTCCTCTTCTTATAAGGACACCAGTCATTGGATTTAGGGCCTACCCGAATCCAGTAGGACCTCATCTTAACCATTTACATCTGCAAAGCCCCTCTTTCCAAATCAGGCCACGTGCTGAGGTTCCTGGGAGCGTGATAGTCCCCCACTGCAGGAAGAGAGGAATTAGTGATCTCAAAGACAGCAGGCCTGAAAAAGTCAAAAGAAACCGATGAGATGAATCTTAGTAATCTATTTTGTTGCACCCAGCCTAGCCAAAATATGATCATTTAGGCACATGTTGACATCATAATCAATCTATGAATTATTAGTGAGATTGTTTCCTTTTTTCTCCATATCAAGTCTTTGAAATGCTATGTGTATTTTTCACTCAACTTGAACACAGAGCTGGAGCCTTAAACAGTGATGTCAGGGCTCAGGTTCTCTCTAGAATGTAGTAGGCACTCAATAAACGAGTCTTGCAGATCTTCTAATCATTAGGTGTCCAATGTATGCATCTCCCCTGCAGACCCAGGGCTTGAGGCCCAGCCCCGAGGCCTCCCTGTGACTGCGGCACCCATGGCCAAGTCTCGCATCTTTTTCAGGGGCAGGGCTTCCTGAGTCCAAACCCGACGTGATCTCCCGTCTGGAGCGGGGGGAAGAGCCTAGGATGGAGAGGAGAGAAGCCCGGCGAGTTACCTGTTCAGGTGGGTGAGGCTGTCCAGCAGGTGCGAGCTGTCTTCCTACCCTCCATCTGTCATGATCAGTTATGGTCGTTCGAGAGTGAGGGAGTGTACCATACAGGCCATCACTGTGGGTACTGGGTTCAAATCCCATCTCCACCGCTTCCTGGCTGTGTGACCTTCAGGCGAGTCATTTAGCTCCTCTGTGCCTCAATTTCCTCATCTGCAAAATGGGGTCAATAATAGCACCTGGGGTTGGGAAGAATAAGTGAGTTAATACATACAGAGGGCACCCAGAACCCCCTGCTCAGAATAGGCTATGATGGGGAGTTCCCTGGCAGACTCTGGGCTTTCACTGCTGTGGGCCCAGGTTCAATCCCTGGTCGGGTAACTAAGATCCCGCAAACCGCGCAACGTGGCCAAAAAAAAAGAAGAGGCTACAATGGTTATCGTTATGATTATTTATTGGAAATCACTTGTGTAAGAGACCCAGAAGTGGGATCTGGCCTGACATGTTGGGGGACAGGAAGAGGCCAGATTTCTGCCCCTACTGGCCCGTGACCTCATCAGAGGAGGGAACTGAGGCATCCTTTTTTCCGTCACTTGTCCATCCTGTTGTGGGGCCAGTACTTACCCCCTCCTACCCCCTCACTCACCATAGCCCATCAGGCTCCAGTCTTGTCCCTCCTGCCCCCTCTCTTTGCCCGTCCCCCCCACCCCGCCCCGCCAACAGCCCTGGCTCAGCCCTCAGCGACCCTCACCTGGACCCTCACCCCAGCCTCCTCCCTGGCCTCCCAGCCTCCAGTCTTCTGGTTCATCTCACACACAGCCCCAGATCCCGTCCCTCCCCTGCTCGTAGCCCTCCTGTGTCTCCCCAGTGCCCCTGAGACAAAGTCCTAGCTGCACACCTGGCACTCAAGGCCCTGCGTGATCCAGCCTACTCTGTCTCTGGCCTCATCTCTCATCACCATCCACCCGTGTTGGTACCCCACGCCCTGACCTCACTCCCTGAAGTGCCTGTTCCTCCCTGAACTTGAATGTGTGTTCCCACCTTTGGGCTTGTGCACATGCTGTTCCCTCTGCCTGGAACACCCTTCCCTGCTTTGTCTGCCTGGCAGACACCTTCTTGATCCTCAAGGCTACAGGTCATCTCTTCCAGGAGGCCTTCCCTGACTTCCAGGCTGAGTGACCTGCCCCTTCTCGGTGCTTTCACGGCTCCTTGCTTGAGCTGCTATTACTGCACTTGTTCCTGTGGCAGTTAAGAGTGTGGGCTCTGGAGCCAGACTCTCTGAGTTCAAATCCCAGCTCTGCCACTGTCAGGCCATGTGACTGTGGGTAAGTGACTTAAGCTCTTGGTGCTTATCTGTAAAGTGGGGACATTGACTGGGGACACTGATAGTACCCACTTCACTGAATTTCTTTTGGGGACTGAATTAGAGAACTCTGGACTCTAAGACTCAAGTGGATTTCCCTGGGTGAACACCTCTCCCATGTGTCTCCGAAGTTCACATCAGTAGAGAAAAGCACATCCAAGTGACCCTTGCAGAGAAAGGCTGACATGGAAGCCCGCACATGATCTCTCTAACCTTCACCTACACACATATTTGTTATATACTTTGCTGTAAGAAATTTTAGCTGTGCGTACAACTTGTTGTTGAGTCATGTAGATCCTTCCAGAAAAATCACCAAACTAGTGGATGGTTGTGGGATCACTCCAAACAGAGACATAACAACTAAATGCTCTGCGGGATTTTGAAAATAATTCTGTTGTCATTGGATTAGGCAATGGTTTCTTAGATATGACATCAAAGGAACAAACAAGAAAAGAAAAAATAAATTGGACATCATCAAAATTTAAAACTTTTGTGCTTCAAAGGACAATATAAAGAAAATGAAAAGGCAACCCACAGAAAGCAAGAAAAATTTTGTAAATTATATGTCTGATAAGGGACTGATCCTTCTTACAACTCAATTATAAAAAGACAAATAATCCAGTTAAAACTGGGCCAAAGATCTCAATAGCCGTTTCTTCAAAGACACACAAATGATCAGTAAGCATATGAAAAGATGCTCAATATCATTAGCACATACCTGCTACATGACCAGCCGTGGTGAAGAACCCAAATCAGGCACCAGACGGGCATCATGAATCTTCCATTTACAGTAAACAATGCTGGGACTTCTCGGGCAGTCCACTGGTTAAGACTCCGTGCTTCCAATGCAAGGGGCACGGGTTCAATCCCTGCGCGGGGAGCTAAGATCACACATGCCATGTGGCCAAGAAAATATTGATTTTTTTTTTTAAAATCCCAGCAAATTATACAGTAAACAATGCTGACAGCCTAGTACATTTTGACCCATGGTCTTGAGCACACCGAAAAAGATCATTAACCAGTAATTATGTAAAATACCAGGAGTTCAATTCTCAGAGCTTAGCTAAGGGTCATTGCCATGGTTACAGAGATAAACAAAAACTGAGTAAAGTGGACCTTTCTGTGTTAACTCTTTCCCTGCACATGTCCACCAACATAGTGTGAGAATGCTTCTACCATGCTCGTTTGCCAACATTGGATATTTTTAATATTTTCCAATGTAAAAAGTGTCAAATGGCATCTGAGAAATTTGACTTTTTAGACTATTACTGATGTTGAGCATCTTTTTCACATGTTTATCAGCCACTTGTTTTTCTTCTGCAAAATGTCTATTCACATTCCTGCTTCACTATTTCATTAGATTGTTTCTCTTTTTTTATCGATTTGTGAAAATGTATTACACATATGGCTAAGAAACCACTGTGCATATAAACTGCTTTGCAACTCATTTATTTGCATGTTTAGAATATACTGAGACCATTCTTCCGTGTCACAACATGAATCTTTCTACCTCATGCCTTTAGAACTAGCAATATAAACTTTGAAATCTTTCTTTTTAACATTACAATGTCAGGGAATTCCCTGGCGGTCCAGTGGTTAGGACCCTGCGCTTCCACTGCAGGGGACACGGGTTCAATCCCTGGTTGGGGAACTAAGATTCCACAAGCCGCGCGGCCAAAAAAAAAAAAAAAAAAAAAAGATTACAATGCCAGATCTAAATAACCAGCTTCTTTTGTCCTGGGACAGATGAAGTTCATATTTTCCATTTCTTTCAGACTTGGAGACAAGCTCTGAAACTACTCAGGAGACACTTCCAAAAAAGAGTATTTCCGAAGAGGTGGCTTCCCCAATGGGAAAGATGGAGGGCATTTTAAGGGCAGTGCTTGGAGACACCAAGCTGGGGGACTCCTGGACATGCAGCCGTCAACTGGAAGACCAGGGAAAGCAGGAGAGGCGTTTGAGGTGGTTGTTTGCTACTCCTGAGGAAAACACCCATGGCGAGCTGAGACACTTCAGGCGGACCTCAGCTTTCGTTGGGAAGCAAAGAGTGCCTGGGGGAGAGGATCCTCAGAAGTGGACCAGGTCAAGAAAGAACCTGAAACACCAAAGGAAACCATTTAACTGCAGGGAGTGTGGGAAAGCCTTCATCTACCATTCGGACTATGTCCTACACCAGAGAATTCACACTGGAGAGAAGCCCTACAAGTGTAACGAGTGCGGGAAAGCATTCAGCAACAGTTCATATTTCATCCAGCACTACATCATCCACACAGGAGAGAAGCCCTATGCCTGCAACGAATGCGGCAAGACCTTTACCCAGAGCTCATCGCTCACCGAGCATCAGAGGATCCACACTGGAGAGAAACCCTACAAATGCAAGGAATGTGGGAAAGCCTTCACCCAGAGCTCCTCCCTCATCAAACACCAGCGATGCCATACCGGGGAGAAACCCTATAAATGCAACCAGTGTGGGAAGTTCTACTCCCAGGTGTCCCACCTCACCCGCCACCAGAAAATCCACACAGGGGAGAAGCCCTACAAATGCAGTGAGTGTGGCAAGGCTTTCTGTCACACCTCCTCCCTGACTCAGCACCAAACAATCCACACTGGTGAGAAACCCTACAAGTGTAACGAGTGTGGGAAAACCTTCAGCCACAGCTCGTCACTGACCCAGCACCAGCGAGTCCACACTGGAGAGAAACCTTACGAGTGCCCCGAGTGTGGCAAAGCCTTTAGCCACAGTTCGTCCCTGACTCAGCATCAGAGAATTCATACTGGTGAGAAGCCCTATGAGTGTCATGAGTGCGGGAAGGCTTACACGCAGATCTCCCACCTCATGAGGCACCAGAGCGTTCACGTGGGGGAGAAACCCTATATATGTAATGAGTGTGGAAAGGCTTTCAGTCATACCTCCTCCTTTACTCAACACCAGACGATCCACACCGGTGAGAAACCCTACAAGTGTAATGAATGCGGGAAAACCTTCAGCCAGAACTCCTCGCTTATGCGCCACCAGAGAATTCACACCGGGGAGAAGCCCTATGAGTGTACAGTTTGCAGGAGAGCCTACACCCAGATTTCCCACCTCATCCAACACCAGAGGACTCACACTGGAGAGAAACCTTATGAGTGCGGTGAGTGTGGGAAAGCCTTCAGCCGGAGCGCCCATCTCATTGAGCATCAGAAGATCCACACGGGTGAGAAACCCTATAAGTGTAAGGAGTGTGGGAAAACATTCAGTCACAACTCATCCCTAACTCAACATCAGAGGATTCACACTGGCGAGAAACCCTACACCTGTAAGGAATGTGGAAAAGCCTTCAATCAAAGTATCCACCTTATTCAGCATCAGAGGATTCATACCGGGGAGAGGCCCTACAAATGTAAGAACTGTGGGAAAACCTATGCCCAGATTTCACACCTCATTCAACACCAGAAAGTTCATATGGGTGGCAAGCGCTATGCGTGTAAAGAATGCGGAGAGGATTTCAGCTGGGGTTCACACCTGGCCGAACATCAGAGACTTCACACTGTGCACGACGGCTACATCCGCGGTAATTTTGAGAAAGCCTTTGCTTGGAACATGCAGCTTAGTGATCATCAGAGAACTCATGCTGACTAGAGAGCCTGAGAATGAAACAAACTGGTGATACTGCTGCTGGGTTCCGTTCAGCCTTCATCAACAGTAGAAGCTTCTTCCCAGAGAGGAGCCGTAACACTATATATTGAGAGAGTTGGTTCCTTTTTTGCCTCCTAGAAGGAAGATGGCACTGTTTATCACCAGCGGAGACAGCTTCTGATCATTTAAAGGGCTCCCCCCTAAAATCTAAGCTTCCCCCCCATCTCTCAACCCTACAATGTCCCTGGATGGTGGTAGGTATGGGGTGGTCTACATAGGATGCAACTTCATCTGGAATCTTTAATAAGGTCTCTCTGAGCTTTTAAAATTTATTCATTATGTGTTAAATTGGAGCCTGGAAATTCAAGAAAAAACAAACACAGCTGGAAAGATTCATCTGTTAGAGTAAAAGTCACAAATATATGTAACTAAAGATAAATGCCAGGTGATTTTAGTTTCCTTTAAAACTTTAAGCTACAAATTTCACTGAAAAATCTGCAGTTGGCTTAAACATGGAATATGTTTCACATATTTCCAGCCATTTTTTATGCCCTATTGTTTCTGTCTTTTCCACTTCCAGGGATTCTGCTTTACAAAGTAATTGCCCTGTTAGACATCATTTTCTGATTTTATTCATGCCCAAAAGGAGGTTTTTATTTCCTCATATTTTTGAAACAGTATTTTCTATTAGAAAAATAATACATACACTTTTTTTTTAAAGAAATTCACGTTCTTTTTTATTTATTTATTTATTTATTTATTTATGACTGTGTTGAGTCTTCGTTTCTGTGCGAGGGCTTTCTCTAGTTGCGGCAAGTGGGGACCACTCTTCATCGCGGTGCGCGGGCCTCTCACCATCGCGGCCTCTCTTGTTGCGGAGCACAGGCTCCAGACGCGCAGGCTCAGTAATTGTGGCTCACGGGCCCACTTGCTCTGTGGCATGTGGGATCTTCCCAGACCAGGGCTCGAACCCGTGTCCCCTGCATTGGCAGGCAGATTCTCAACCACTGCGCCACCAGGGAAGCCCCCATACACTTTTATAACAGGAAAATTTTTTAAGTAGAATAAGATAAGCTTATTGTAAAGGATAATTTGAAAAGTGTAGAGAAGTATGAACTAAAATACCAGTTCCCCATAATCCCACAGCCCAGAGAGACCCACTAGTCATTTTTGGGTGTATGTCTTTCTGGTTTCGTTTCACTCTGTATTCCATATCCATATATTTTAATGCTGAAAATTTTGGATCATAATACAAAAAGCTATATACTGACCTACAACTTGGCCACCCTCAGAAGTCAGGTTGTTTTGATTTTTTTCATCTTTCCTTCTGAATATCATTTTAAAATAAGTGTTACTTTATTTAATTGTAATCAGAAACAATTTTGGCTTCTCTGTTTTGCCCTCATTATACCATGACATTGTCCTTTGTCACCACGTAAACTCCATCCTTATCATTATTAGGGCTAATGATGTTTCACTGGTGGGCATAGAATAATCTACAAATCCATGCCCCCATTTAGACTTTGCTCTAAGCCCCCGATTGACACAGGTTATTCACCAATTTTCCCAATTATGAATCATGTAATAATGAGCATTTCCATGCTAACTTCCTCTCTCCTTTTGGGGGGATTATTTCTCTAAGTCAAATTCCCAGGATGGGAATAACAGAATCAAGACTCTAACCATTTTCTTGGTTCCTGGAACATATTGTTAAATTGCTTTCTAAAGGGGCTGGACCTAATCTACCTGGAACAAGCTGGGAAGTGAGGACTACAGTTCTGTTACATTATAACCAGCACTGAACATCAATCATATAATGTTTTCCCATGTCAAACATATAAAATGGCTAGTGATTTCAGTAACTTACTGTGTGCCAATTTTGTGCTAAGTCCTTGGTACGTGTGAACTCCTTTCATTCTTCAAACAGCCACATATGTTCAGGGCTGTATTATCCCATTTCACAGATGAGGACACCGAGGCGTGCTGATGATGTAGACAAAGCCCCACAGCTATGAGGTCATGGAGCCTGAACTCAAGTTCAAGTAGTCAAGCTCCAGGAGCTATGCACTGAACTTCTATTGGGATTGAACACATTCCACATATAACATTTCCTTCTTAAAATAATGTTTATTATCTTATTATAAAAACCAATACATGCTTTTTATAAAAAATTTACAAGATCCAAGAAATCCAGAAGATTTTACACAAAGTCCAGTGCTACCCAGAGATAACATTTTGGTATACTTCTGCTATTTTTAAAACTTAATCACAGTATTATAACGCTTTAATAAATCTGGGACATAGTTAATATACAGTTTAGCATACTTCTATGTTTACTTAACTTTATATCACAGGCCCCTATCATTAAATATGATTTACTGATATCATTAAATACCCACGTCATTAAATAATCTTTAACAACCTGATGTTTGGGGGCTTTGCATAGTTTGTGTTTAGTAGTAGCCCTTCCCCTGTTGGATATTTTGGTTGCTTCCAGTTTTTGACTTTTATAAACATCCCTTCTGCTGAAGTCTTAGGCTGAGCACCCCACCAGTTCCCAAGTAAAATCCTGCCAGGGAGTCTGTGGGGTCAAAGAGAGAACATTTTAATGACCCCGTGCACGTAGCTAATGGCTTCCTGAAATTTCTGCATCTGATTGGCAGTGGATGGGACTGCATCTCACCAACATCATCACTGGTAGTTACCATGTTTAAAAGTCTTTGCTCAGGTATTTCTTCTTATCTCCTGTGACTTCCTTCATGGTTGACGAAATACTCGTTTATTGTGAATAATTCAAACAACACAAAAATGAAGAACACTATGGCTCTCTATAAATCTTCATTCCAAAGATTCTAGACTCTTTTCAAAGATTCTAGACTGCTTTCTGTTGTTTCTCCCTTTCTGTTGGTATGAAATATATATGTACATAAAATATTATTTATATGGCATAATCACAGACGTGATTTTAAAAGTGACTTTTTTCACTTGATATAATATGAATATTTTCCCATGACAATCCAAAATATATATATAGTACATATTGTACAAAAATATGTACACATGTATATATGTATATATATATATATGTATCATCATTTGCCACTTTTAACAGCTGCATAATAGTTCATGCTAGAGTTTCTTGAATTTACTTAACCAAATTCTATTAATGGGCATTTGGGTTGTTTTATTTTCTTTTCCACCATTGGACATATATTATTTGACACTTGTGCAAATTATCTCCATAAGATGAATTCCTAGAAGTAAGCTTGTGGGATCATAGAATGTCCATGTTTAAAATTTTGATAGTTATTGCTAAATAATCCTCCAAAAAAGGATGACCCAATTTACACAACTCCTGAGAGTTGTTTATCCTAGTGCTTCAGGATGCCTTCAGTGGCAAGTAAGAGAAAACCCCAACTCAACCTCACAAACACTAGGAAGAAGAAATCTACAGGTAAGGCAAGCTCCACCTGCTATACATTAATATTTCCCTACAATTCACTTGAGATTTATAGGGTTTTTATTTCACAATTATCTTCTCAAATAATTATATTTCCTGATCACCTTTTCATTCCTATCTCAGCCCCTTCCCTGTTTACTTCATAGTACTTATCATAATTTCCTACTATAGGTCCCCTATTTACTGCCTGCTCTGACTCCCTGAAGGCAGGTCCTTTGTGTCTGTCACCACTATATCTCCAGCGCCTAGAGCACTGCCTGGAACATGGTAGGTTCTCAGAAAATAGTCACCGACTGATTGACTGATTTATTTGAAAGCTGAGCCATTCCCATCCCCACTTGCACTGTAAGAGAATGTTAGTTTCCCCACTCCCTCAAGATAGTATATCATACAGCTTTAAATTTTGGCCAGATATATAAATAAAGATAGCATTTTTCTTTTTTCTCTTCCTGGCGCTCTCCTACACATCCCTCAAAGCCTTATTCAAGACCCCTCCCCTGAGAAACCTTTCTCACATCAACTCTTTCAGTCCCACCCTACCCAGTTTTTCTCCCTTTTTTGTGCTGTAACACGTTTTTCATTAAGTTTTATAAGCAAAGCACGCTGTTTTGTTGAGCATCCCTACTACTTAGAAACGCCTTTAAAGAGGACCCCTTGGGACTTCCCTGATGGTGCAGTGGTTAAGAATCTGCCTGCCAATGCAGGGGACACGGGTTCGAGCCCTGGTCTGGGAAGATCCCACATGCCGCGGAGCCCGTGCACAACAACTACTGAGCCTGCGCTCTATACCCCGCGAGCCACAACTACTGAGTCCGCGTGCCACAACTACTGCAGCCCACGCGCCTAGAGCCCAAGCTCTGCAACAAGAGAAGCCACCGCAATGAGAAGCCCGCGCACCGCAAGGAAGAGTAGCCTCCACTCGCCGCAACTAGAGAAAGCCTGTGCAGCAACGAAGACCCTATGCAACCAAAAATAAATAAATAAATTTATTTATTTTATAAAATAAATAAAGAGGGCCCCTCGCCTAGCGTCAGTGCTTAGACAGTTGCCATGGAGACAGGCTTCCGGGATTGACGGTTGCCCTGACAACGGACGCGCGGTGGTTAGCTTTCAGAACGCAGCCTGTGATGGGTCGAGAGGAAACAAACTGTGTAACCACCTTCTCCTTCTCCACTCCGCCTACGGAAGATAGAAGCCTTTGACACCGCTGTACCCAAAGCGGAGGCCGCCCCGGAACTCCAGGGTTTCCTCCGCCTTTGCCCTCAGAGGACCGTCGCCCTGAGGAGCCGGAATCCCGCGGGGACCTGGGAAATGTAGTTAGGGAGTCTGCGCAGGCGCAGAGGCATGCATCGCACAGGGGCTGCGCACTGCGCGGCGCCGCCTTTGTGGGGGACTGTCTGTGGGGGACCCACTCGAAGTCCAAGACCCAATTGCCAGGTACTTCAGGATACGAGTGTTCATGACACTCATTGTGTCCTCCCCGTCTTTGGCCAGAAGAGAGGCTCGGAGCGGTCTCGGAGTCTTAGGCCATCTATAGCAGCGGTCCCTAACCCTCTGGCCGGTGGACCCACCAGTCCGTGGCCTGTTAGGAACCGGGTGGCACAACAGGAGGTGAACAGCGAGCGAGCAAAGCTTCATCTGGGGCTCTCATTACCGCCTGAACCATACCCCACAGCCCGCCACAGGTCAGTAGAAAACTTGTCTTCCACGAAACCGGTCGGTCCCTGGTGCCAAAAAGGTTAGGGACCGCTGCTCTAGAGGATAGAGAGGAATGAGAAGCTGGGCGAGGCTGGGGCATGCCGTCAAGGAGCCTGAGGCTGGACGGGGGGCGGGCTTAGAGGCGAGGCGGTTGTAGGGGCGGGGTTATGAGGCGTGGTTATGAGTAGGACTAGAGCGGGAATTGGCTGGAATGGGCGTGGACGGGAGGGCGACCCTGGAGAAGGGGCGGGACCTCAGGTGCGATTGGGCCAATGAAGCTGGAGCAGGCGGAACTCGCTGACTGTCCTGAGAATCCTCCTATCCAATATCCTTCTTGAGTCCACTGGCGAAAGTGAGGCTCAGAGAAGAGTGGAGATTCGTCCAGGCCTGTTCACTGATCTTTCATTCTTGGTTTAGGGACTCATTGGCTGAATTAAATGGTGTTGAACTAGTTCAGTTTCTCAGTTTCAGTTTCTAAGCTAACTTTCTAAGGAAGGTAATTAGTAAATGTTTTGTAATAAGAAATTTATCGTTATTATTGTTTTTTGAGTAATACAAGACTGAAGCATGTGTCACTTTTTGGCTCTCACTCCTTGTCGTAACGGTGTAAATGATCTCTCAGGAGTGGAATGGCCCAAGCCTTGTGACGCCGTGTTTTCCTGGTGAGTTTATCAGGTCTTTCTGTCTCTCTGTAACAGCTGAAATTTATCAAGCACGGAAGTTTTCTGACTCAGTGGAGATCTGCTTTTATGCAGCTTATGGTACAAAGGGAACAACTCTTTTCTATCTTGTTGGGATTTCTTTCACCAGCAGATAGGTAGGCCTACCCATAATTTTCAAAGCCAAGCGACGAAATGCTATTAGACAAAAAAAAAAGTCCTCATGTAATAAAGAGTGACTCCATTATTTTTTTTACTTTTTTTAAAAGATTTTTTTGATGTGGACCATTTATTTTTAAGTCTGTATTGGATTTGTTACAATATTGCTTCTGTTTTATGTTTTGGTTTTTTGGCCACAAGGCACATGGGATCTTAGCTCCTCGACCAGGGATCAAGCCCTCACTCCGTGCATTGGAAGGCAAAGTCTTAAGCACTGGACCGCCAGGGAGGTCCCTTTTTTCTTTCTTTCTTTCTTTTTTTTTTTTTTTTTTTTGTATTTTTTGCCCACACCACGCAGCTTGCGGGATCTTAGCTCCCCGACAAGGGACTGAACCTGGGACCACAGGCAGTGAAAGCACCAAGTCCTAACCACTGGACCGCCAGGGAATTCCCAACTCCATTTTTTTCTATGTTTGCTGAAAGCATTGAGCCTCACCCCTCCCTTTTCCCGTGTCCCACATCTGGGGAAGCAGATTGGAAAGCCTGGCTGTGCCCTCTTTTGGTGCCAGTGGGAAGTTCAAGCCAAATGCAGGAACCCTCACCCTGGCCCCACCCATTAACCACTATACTAACCCCAAGCCGGTCCTTGCTCTCTTTCAAGCCATTTTCGAACCAGCTTGGGAAGCCTGCCTGCTCCCTAAAGAAAGTCACATTGTGTGACTAGTAAGTCGTTTCATACCTTCTTGCTGTGTGTGTGTGTGTGTGCCGACAACACTCTGGATGTTCAAAGCAAATTTGTGGGGGGGGCATCCTGTCTGGCCATAGTTCTTCAGAAGCTCCATACTTGTAACATGGTCCAGGAACAGAGAGCCTAAGATCATTATCAGATGGAGCACAGAAGTGTCATGTCCTGCATCCTCATGGGTTAGAGCTCAGGAAAGCTGAGCTGAATGACAGGTTGGATTATTGCTCACGTGGTGCTCATTTACTTAATGGGTTCCCAGCCCTCTTTGCAGATGCTTGAGCAACCGAGGCTGTTATGTCCCACCTGCTGGCCCCAGCCCTGACCTGACCCTTGTGAATTGGGTTCAGACACAGTTCAGACAGTTGAAAGTTCAAAACGTGGGGCAAGATCTCCCACTTTGGAAGGGCTTCCTGGGGAAGATGACCCCCAGAGGCTGCCTCCAGGGTAACAAGCCTTCAGTGATGGAGGGTGAAGCACATTTCTTCATTCACAGCACAGATAATTAGTATATTCGCAGAGTTGTGAAACCATCACCACAAACAAGTTTAGAACTTTTTTCTTTTTTTTTTAACCACGCCACGCGGCATGCGGGATCTTTAGTTCCCTGACCAGGGATCGAACCCATACCCTCTGCAGTGAAAGCATTGAGTCTTAACCACTGGACCGCCAGGGAAGTCCCAAGTGTAGAACATTTTCATCACCCTAAAAAAGAAATCCCTTAGCCGGCCTCTCTCGATCCTCCCGTTCCCCAGCCCCTGGCAACCACTAATCTACTTCCTGTGTCTTGTGGATTTGCCTATTCCGGACATTTCATTTAAATAGAATCATACAATATGTGGCCTCTTATATCTGATCTTTTTACTTAGCATAATGTTTTCAAGGTTCATTCTTGTTTTAGCATCTATCAGTACTGGATTCCTTTTTATTGCAAAACAGTATTCCATTTTATGGATTATACCACATTTTATTTATCAGTTCATCAGTTGATAGACATTAGTTGTTTCCACTTGGGGGCTATTATAAATGATGGTGATATGAGCAATCATGTACACGTTTTTGTGTGAACATGTGTTTTCTTTTCTCTTGGGAAATACCTAGGAGTATAGTTGCTGGGTCACAGGGTAAGTCTAGGTTTAACCTTTTGAGGAACTGCCAGACTGTTTTCCAAAGTGGCTGCACCATTTTACAAGTCCACCAGCAGGGTATGAAGTTCCAGTTTCTCTACATCCTCACCAATACTTGTCTTTTTGATTATAGCCATCCTAGTGGGTAGTATTTCATTGTGGTTTGGATTGTATTTCCCTAATGACGAATGATGTTGAACAACTTTTCACGTGTTCATTGGCCATTTGTGTATTTTCTTTGAAGAAATCTATATTCAGATCCTTTGCCATTTTTAAGTGGGTTATTTGTCTTAGTATTGAGCCGTAAGTGTTCCTTATATAGCCCAGCTACAGGTGCTATATCAGATATATGCTTTGCAACAATTTGTCCTCATTCTTTGTGTTGTCTTTTCACTTTCTCCATGTTGTCCTTTGAAGCAAAAAAGTTTTTAATTTTGATGAAGTACAATTTATCTTTTTTGTCTTTTTTTGCTTGTGCTTTTGGTGTCATATCTAAGAATCTATTACCTAATTTAAGGTTATTAAAATTTACACCTATGTTTTCTTCTAAGAGTTTTATAGTTTTAGCTCTTACATTTAGATATATCTCTGATCCATTTAATTTTGTCAATTTTTTATTGTGGTTAAATACACATAAAATTTACCATCTTAACTATTTGTAAGTGTACAGTTCAATGGTATTAAATACATTCATCACTTTGTGTGGCCATCACCACCACTCATCCCCACAACTATTTTCAGCTTGTAAAACTGCCCCTTTCGCCAGCTCCTTGCAACCACCATTCCTAGGTACGATTTTCCTAGAATGGTATCTTCTCAACATTAGGCATCCACATCCCACCTCCTTGGTTTATGCAGAGCTGCCCCTTTCCATCCTCCTAAGACGCCACTGCCTGTCCCAGGATTCTCCTATTTATTTTAGTCCATGCCCTTTGAAACTTTCAACCGCGACTGCGACTGAACAATCGGTATCACTTGCCATGAATGGAAGTTTGCTGTAAAAGTAAATGCAACGAAAACTGCTATTTGCACACTTTCAGTGGATAGCATTGCCCACCCAAAGGGCAGAGTTTGGGGTCCTGGGGAGAGGCTAAGTGTTAAAGCTACTTTCTCATTGGGGTGACCAAGAGGGATCAACAGACTCAAAAAGGGAACACTGGTCTCTCGGGTTGGACAGAGTAAGATGCCAGCCCCACCCCATTCCCCACCTCTGCCAACCCACAGTGGACATGTAGCATGACATGAGGGAAATAAACAGCTGCCGAAATCTGACACACAACTGTGTGGCCATAGCATAATCTAGTTCATCCTCATGGATACAATTAAGAGTCCATTGGCAGGATGCTAGGCCTTAGCCGAGTGTTCCCCAACCTCATTCGATGACATACCACTGTCAATTTGTTTTGCTGTAGTTGTGTGCCATGCATTTTCCTTTAAATCAGCTTTAAAACAAAACTTAAATCAATTTATTTTTAAAGAGGACTTCCTACCACTACCATGAGTGGGAAACTGGTATCTCTTGTCAGTAGAGGAAAAAGGGGGAGAGGGGAAGTAAAATAAGTATCAGGAGAGCAAAACAATATTAAATTCTAGCAACAACTCTTGCCTGAGCCTGAGGCCTACTGTGTCTATGTAACTAGAGAGGAATAAACATGCCGTCCACGCTTCCTCCTTGATCAAGTAGGATTGCATGAGAATGGAAAAGTGCCGGTTGATGACGTGCTAAGGACCAACTGAAATTGAGTGTTTCCCTGGTGGTCCTTGCCCCTCCCAGACTTTGGGAAAACAGATTTAACCATCTCATCGTGGGGTGGTTTTCACCATTAGGAGCCCTCCCGTCCTAGAATGTGAGCACTTGGCAGGTAGTGACTGCACATGCCCAGCCTCTGGCCGGGTGTGTGGCACTGAGCTGAGAAAAGCAACCAACGCTTAGAAACTCAAAACTTTAATCAGAGAACCAACACGCAAACATGAGGGCAGGTGTTTCTACACTGGCCCGCAGAACACAGGTCATTAGTTACATAGATCCTCCACCCCCGCCCCCCCCGCCCACACACACAATGGCTGCCAACTTTCTACAAGGCCTCTGACCTCTATCTGTGGTGTCAAAACTCTCAGTTGAACATACTTATCAAGTTGAGTTCCCACCCCTGCCCTGCCCTGCCCCTTAGGTATATATCAGGCCTGTTGCCCAGATACAACAGGTGGGGAGTTGGACGTTTCCGCCATTTGAAAACCAGTACACTCCCCACTGTGGTGTGAACGGTCAGCCAACAAGGTCTCAGTTTCAACGACAAAACCAACCAGCACAACTCAAGGTGCAAGGTTTGAAAATCCTAAGGGCCCAGAGCACAGACTCCTGAAATTTTTTTAGTACCAAAAATATGAAAGAATATTTAAAGTGTCAAGAGTCCAGTGTCTTTGTAAGACTGTGCTTCAGCAAAGAGGTGACTGGGTCACTTAGCAGGTGGGACACAAAAGCTCAGGGCCGAGGAGGTGCCATCAAGAGAGCTGGTGGTGTGGTTCCATGAGGTGAGACTCAGCTGTAGAACAAGCCTGGCCAAGGTGAGCAGTGAACTCTGGGGCTCCAACAGGAAGGACTGTGTCCTCACCGGGCTCGCCAACAATCCTCGGGGGACTTGCTGTGACATGAGAGAATGTGTATTTTAAGACGTCACTTGGCAATGGAAACGAGGCCATCCATTTCCCTTTGATTCTAGAAGCTTCAAGGCAAGGGCAGGGCTTACCGTATTGGTGTTCCCCACCCTGGAGCCTAGGGAAGCGCCTGGTGAGTGGCCAACTTGGACAACTGGTAAAGGAGGAACATTCCAGCAGTCGTTTCTGTACATCACAGTTTTTGCTACCAAGCACATCTTCTGTATAAATGGTGTGAACCGTGTGGAGACAGCAACATCCAATGCAGCTTTCCTAACTGAATCCAGCTGTTTATGGTATTAACTCTCACGATAAATTGGGTCTCATCATTTAACCAACAACTTTAAATGGGAGGAGATTATGGGAAGGGGTGGCATGTGGATATGGGAGGGGGTCCTTTTGAGTGAGAGGTTTGGGAGGTTAGGAGTGGAAAGTTCTTGCCATGCGATGTTAGTTTACGTGTTCTTCTTGGCTTTTTGCGGGTTAAGAAAGTACTAGGACAGGGCTTCCCTGGTGGCACAGTGGCTAAGAATCCGCCTGCTAATGCAAGGGACACGGGTTCGAGCCCTGGTCCAGGAAGATCCCACATGCCGCGGAGCAACTAATCCTGTGCACCACAACTACTGAGCCTGTGCTCTAGAGCCCGCGAGCCACAACTACTGAGCCTGTGTGCCACAACTACTGAAGCCCATGCGCCTAGAGCTGGTGCTCTGCAACAAGAGAAGTCACCGCAATGAGAAGCCTGTGCATCGCAACAAGAAGTAGCCCACACTCGCCGCAACCAGAGAAGAGCCTGTGTGCAGCAACGAAGACCCAACGTAGCCAAATAAATAAATAAATAAAATAATTTTTTAAAAAAAGAAAGAAAGAAAGTACTAGGACAGAGCTGAGAAATGGAGGGAAGAAAAAGGCTAGGCTTTTTTTTTTTTTTTTAAGAGCAAAGTACTGGGTTTTTGGATCCAACGAAGCCAAGGATATTTTGGTGGAAAACTTTAAAAATAAAAGCCATGCACATTATTAGTAATAATGTTAACTGCAGTGAAATAAAGATAGAGGGTTGCTTAGTTTTCTCTTCCTTTTAATGTAAAAGAGTATATTTGTTATATCTGATGCACGTTTGTAGCTCACACTTGGTGAGTACTTACTATGTGCTGGGCACTTAGTTCTAAAGTGCTTTACATCTCTTTATCCTCACAACAGCCCTATGAAGTAGGTAGCTATTATTTTGCCTATCTTACAGATGAGGACACTGAAGCCCTGAAAGGTTTCATGACTTTCCCTAGGTCACTTAGGTGGCAGATGGCAGAGCTGGGATTTAACTCAGCAGACTGGCTCCAGTCTACCTCTGACTTCCAAAGCTCCACAGCTTCTCAATGTTTGTGTTTTCATTGTTTTAATGAAACTCATGCGTGCAAACTTTCTAATCAATCTTTATTAATAAAGAGATTTATTACTCTTGGGGGGGAGGGGCTTACACTGGGATGGTTTCAACTTTAGGCCTCGGATGAACACATTCTCAGATGTCTGGGATCCGCTGCCACCCAGCAGCCATGGGCAGAATTGCTACCTGTTACTTTGGAGTGTGAACTCACTGATGTCGGCTGAGACCTGAGCAGCAGCACAAGGCTTTCTGACAATGTGG
Organism: Balaenoptera musculus; assembly: GCF_009873245.2. Taxonomy (NCBI): domain Eukaryota; kingdom Metazoa; phylum Chordata; class Mammalia; order Artiodactyla; family Balaenopteridae; genus Balaenoptera; species Balaenoptera musculus. The sequence goes on from NC_045803.1 coordinate 7,122,318, forward strand.
ACACTGATGTGGTTTCTCCTTGGTGTGAATTCTCTGATGCTGACTGAGATGGGCTCTAAGGCCAAAGGCTTTCCCACACACATCACAAGCATAAGGCTTCTCCCCAGTGTGAGTTCTCTGATGCTGCATCAGATTTGCTTTCTGGGCGAAGGCTTTCCCACATACGGCACACACATAAGGCTTCTCCCCACTGTGAACTCTCTGATGCTTAGAAAGGCATGAGCTCTGGCTGAAGGCTTTCCCACATTCCTGACAAACATAAGGCTTTTCTCCAGTATGAATCCTCCGGTGTCGGATGAGTGCAGCACCCAGGCTGAAGGTTTTCCCACAGTCGCCACATTTGTAGGGTTTCTCACCTGTGTGAACTCTCTGATGCTTAGAAAAGCACGAGCTCTGGCTGAAGGCTTTCCCGCATTCCTGACAAACGTAAGGCTTTTCTCCGGTGTGAACTCTCTGGTGTCGGATGAGTTGAGCGCCCAGGTTGAAGGTTTTCCCACAGTCACCACATTCATAGGGCTTCTCGCCTGTGTGAATTCTCTGATGCTTGGAAAGGCACGAGCTCTGCTGCGATGTTTTCCCACATTCATTTTGCTCAAAGGGCTTCTTTCCTGCCTGAGTTCCCTGATGCTGAACAAGGTGGTTACTGTAGGCAAAGACTTCGTCACACTTGTTAGGTTTAAAGGGCTTCTCTGCAGTTTGGATTAACTGATGTTCTGAGAGACATGCACTTTGGCTGAAGGTCATTCCACATTTGTTACATTGAAAGGGGTGCTCACTCTTATGGGTGGACTGATGTTTGGCAAGGGAGGCACTACGAACGAAGGCCTTTCCACAGTCCCCACATTCATACGGCTTCACTCCAGAGTGGATCCTCTGGTGGCGGATGAGCTGTGAACTTTGGCCAAAGGCCTTCCCACACTGGTTACACTCAAAGGGCTTCACCCTGGCGTGAATCCGCTCGTGCTGAGTCAGGTATTTGCTGCAGCTGAAGGTTTTCTCACATTTGTTACACTTAAAGCGCTTCTCGCTGACCCTTGGAGGCTCTCTCTGCTCTGGGTTCTCATTCAAGATCTTCCCGCTCTTGTCAAGTCCTTGTTTTTCTCTGGTGTGAATGCTCTGGTGGCAAGTTAGGGTCGAGTGGCAAATAAAGCGCTCACCACACTCCTGACATTCGTAGGGGGTTTCCACAGCATGGATTTTCTGGTGCTGAACAAGGTGTTCGTTGTGGCTGAAGGTCTCCTTGCATTCGGCACAGCTGTAGGGCTTTTCTGTGGCGTGAACGGACAGGTGTCGATTTAGGTGGGAGGGCCGGGTGAAACTCTTGATGCATTTGTGGCACTTGTGGGGCCTGTAGCCCGTGTGAACCCTCTGGTGTTCATTAAGGTGAGTGTTCCGGTAAAAGGCTTTCCCACATTTGTTGCATTTGTAAGGCTTCTCGCCCCTGTGAACCCTCTGGTGGGTCTTTAGGGTCAGGATATGGCTGAAGAGTTTCCCACACTCATCGCACTTATAAGGTTTTTCTCCAGTGTGAACAGACTGGTGTTTGACAAGCAAGGAGCTTCGCCTGAAGGCCTTCCCGCACTCCTGACACACAGCGGTCGTTTTTGCAGCATGAATTTTCTGATGTTGGAGGAGGTATTTGTTAAACTTGAAGATCGCCTTGCATCTGGCACATTCATAGCGTTTCCGAGTGTGGGTTTTCTGATGCCGGGTGAGATGAAAGGTTTGGCTGAAACTCTCGCCACATTCATTACATTTGTAGGATTTACCACCTGGGGGGCTTTTGTGACGCTCAACAGGCTGTGAGTCGTGACCTGCTGGACCATCACTGTCTTGACTCTTACATGGTTTTTCTTCACTGTGAATGTTCTGATGCCACAGGAGGTGTGTATTCTGACTAGAAGTCTTCCCGCACTTGTTACCCACATAGGACTTGGAGCCTGTGTGAGTCACTGACTGCACAAAAAGGCAAGAACTCTGGTTGACATCTTTCTCATACTCTTGAAGCACAGTGGGGTCCTCCCTAGTGTGAAGAATCCAGTGCTGGATCAGACGGTAGCTCTGGCTGAAGCTCTGCTCACACTGACTACATTTATATGGTTTCTCCCCTCCCTGGATGTTATCCTGCTGGCTCTGGTCTGAGTAGCACCCAAAGTCATTCCCACTTTCCTGAGACTTAGCTGGTGTCAGGCTCCTTTCAGGAAGATCAAGAGTCACAGAACCTGCTCCTGGGAAAAGGAGGGACTTGGGACCAAGGCCTCTCTTGAGTTTATGGCTCTCGAGTTCATGGCTCTTGCATTCTGTGGGACTTTCCTTGCTGGTAACAATATTGGACTTCAGAAGACTTTCCGGATCTCCGAGCAAACTATCTAACCAGCTCTGGCCTATGCAGGCTTCTTCCAGATGGGAGTTCCAGAGGCCATCCTTGGAAAACATCTCGGTAACCTCCTGGGAGAGTCCTTCTTCCAAGAAGTCCTGTGGCAGAGGAGAGGTCTTGCCCTCAGCAGTGTCTGAAAGAGAGGGCAAGTGCAAATGTCTCCTGTGCCCTGGGGGTTAAAGACGGGAGCTGTATGCTGAGAGCAGACAAAAGGGAGAACAGGTGATGGGTCCTGAGTCAGGCCTATCTGGCAAGGGGATGAAGGAGACGGGGCCAGAGTGGTGATCCAGCTGGAACTGGCATCACAGGAAACAGAGCCCATTTCCAGGAGGATTAAGAGGGAAGGTGGGCAACCTCGAGGGTTCCACAGAGAAGTGGAGGCTCTCAGTGGATATCTCCACCATCACCCCCATCAGCTAAGGCCCACTTCCTAGAGAAGTGCACTCAATGGAAAAGAGGTATAAATGATAACAATGCAATACGATTGTTACCACGTGGTTATCATTGTAACCACATCCAAAGGTGGTTTGCACGTGGTTACACATGCTTGGAACCAGCCTGGATGTTAAGGTGGCAGAAACAGAAATCCACAGTTGTAGGAGGCTGGGCCTACGTGAAAACACCTGTGCGCTCAACAGGAGGCTACAGAAGGTCGATGTTCACAAGCTCACGAGAGGTGAGCGGAGAATAGAGCTCCAGGCTGATGGCTGGGGTGCAGGCTGAGACTGAGCCGTGCAGCCTCCACTCCGTGGCCTCTGGTTCAGGGGTCCTTCTCCTCATGTTAACAGCCTAACAATGAGAAAAGCCTCCAGTACCCCAGGCAGGGCCCTGCCTCTGCTTTTTCCTCCTGGGGATGTCTCAACCAGTGTAACACCTGGGAATCCTCACTGCTTGACTGGATCCCCTGGAGAAACCATGGCCTGGAAGAGGGCAGACCTAAGGCTCTTGGCAGCATTTAGGCCCAGGCTTGAGTTACTAACAGATGGGCCATCTGCTAGGCCCTGTGGACCAGGAAGGAAGGATGGGCCTGAACGAAAGGGGGGTGAAACAGGTAGACAGGGGGTCCACAGTGCTCAAGGGGCACAAGGCAGGAAGGTGGAGAGACCAACTCAGGGAATGTAAGGCCAACCCCTGCTGAGTCTGGAAGGATGTGGAGGGGACAGAGGAAAGGCACCAGGACAACCACGTGCTGAACACAGCGGCAGGCGGAGATAAGGCATGCAGGGTGAGGGTCCTGGACCTAAAGCCAGTGCGAGGCAGAGTGAAGCCCAGAAGCAGGGAATCAAGCTGTCTGGGTAGACAAACTGGGTGGGATGGAGGTCCCAAAGATGGAGGGCCCACAAAGGGCCATGCCCCACGATCCCTCCACCCTCCCGCTCGCTGGGTGCTGGTGGGCCCTCTCTGCCCACTCACCAGGTCCTGTTGACTCTGGGCTTCCTTTTGCCAGGGCTGCCAGCTCTTCCCCATCATCTGGATGGTAGGTCAGGTTGGGTCTGGGGGGATCTGAAGGGAGAGAAGAGCACTGTCACCAACCAGATGACAGCAGCATGGAGGGCCAACTGGCCGCTGAGTGGGAACCTCCCGGCTCTCCTGACTATTCAGCACCTTATCCAGCGCACGGCTCCCAAGGGCCAGATGCAGCCCTGGGTGACTCCAGGGACACCTGCCCTACAGGGTTCCCAGTCCAGTGGAGGAGAGGGACCCGGACAGTCACAATCCAGAGTGATCAGAGCTGTGACAACTGGGCCTGGGAACACAAAGGATCTGTAACAGCTCTTGAGGAATGAGCAGAGTGGCCGGGGAGAGGCAGGTACTTCCTCGGCCATCTGCGATTCGTTCATTCACCCATGGACCACACACGGCCAGAGGCCTCCATGGGCCAGGCCCCGTGATGAAGTGTGTTGGGGTCCCAGAGCTCAATCCCACACTCTGCCCCCTGCAAACTTCCTCAAGGAAGGGAGCGCAGAGTTATAATCCCTGGGGAAATGTGCTACAGTGGGGAGAAAGCCACTGCTAACTTCAAAGATGAGAGGCCATGAGCCCAGCAAGTAGGCTTCATCTTTTAGCTGAAAGAGGGCAAGGAAAGAGATTCTCCCCTACAGCCTCCAGAAGGAACCAGCCGTGCCCACACCTGGATTTCAGCCAAGGCAGACCCACTTCAAACTTCTGACCTCCACGGGGCTTCCCTGGTGGTGCAGTGGTTAAGAATCCGCCTGCCAATGCAGGGGACACAGGTTCGAGCCCTTGTCTGGGAAGATCCCACATGCCACGGAGCAACTAAGCCCATGCACCACAGCTACTGAGCCTGCCCTCTAGAGCCCGCAAGGCACAACTACTGAGCCCGTGCACCACAACTACTGAAGCCCACGCGCCTAGAGCCCGTGCTCTGCAACAAGAGAAACCACTGCAATGAGAAGCCCGCGCACCACAATGAAGAGTAGCCCCGCTCGCTGCAACTAGAGAAAGCCCGTGCTCAGCAATGAAGACCCAACTCAGCCAAAAATAAAATAAATAAAATAAATAAATTAAAAACAACCACAAAAAACAAAAAACTTCTGACCTCCAGAACCATCAGTCAGTGTGTGCTGTTTTCAGCCACGTTTGTGGCATCTGCAAGAGCAGCCCTAGCAAACGATTACACCACTCATATATATACACACACAAACGTGTGCCAGGGAGTCAAGGGAAACACATTTCTACCATGGATTGTAATTTAAAAATTGCAGACACTGAGATTTGACCTCCCACAAGCTGCTTCTGTAGCACATTAAGCAGTTTGGAGAAAATCTGCCCCAATGCAATAAAATTACATGAAATGATAGTTTTCAGTGTGTAATCCTTCTTTTCCTTTCTAAAAATCTTTTGGAATAAATTATTTTTTCTGCTTTTGGAAAAGAAAGAAGCAAGGAACTTGAGAAGGGGAAATGAGCTGATCAGGATGAGGTGACACGGATGAGGAGCAGCAAGGCTCCACCTAATGTCTCAGCCCTGCCGTTCCCTCCCTGTGTGACACTGCTGTTCACAGCCCAGGGAAAACGGTTAGCACTGCAGGCTGCCTGCTCTCATTGGAAAGGCCTGCTCGCAAGGCTGGCCCTTGGCTGGTGTCTGGGAACCTGGATTTCGGGGGTGGAGGGTTCCAGCCTTCCTTAACCAATAAGAGGGGCTCCCTGTGCCCAAACGCCTGCTTCCCTTCGGGGAGTCTAGGATTTGGGTACGTGGCAGGCAGAGGGTGCCTATGCGACCAGCCCCCGGTAAAGAACCTGGGTGCTGGGTCTCTAATGAGCATCCTCGTAGGCATTTCATATGTGTTGGCGCACCTGGTCGCTGGGGGAATTAAGCATGTCCCATGTGACTCCATGGGGCGAGGACTCTGGAAGCTGGCGCCGGCCCCCCTGTACTTGGCCCCCCGAGCCTTCCCCTTTTGCTGGCTGTGCTCGCACCCCTTCTCCGTGGTAAGTCATGGCCGTGAGTAGGACCATGCGCTGAGTCCCAAGAGTCCTCCTAGTCAATCACCAAATGTCGGGGTGCTCCTGGGGACTCCCACAGAGCTGGGAAGGTGACTTCCCCTCTTTGAACCTCGATTTCAGGAGGATCAAGAAAACAGGGAGTCAGACTTCCTTGCAGGGTGACTGGAAGATGGGAGGAGAGCATTGTAAGCGCTTGGCCAGCACGAGACCCAGCGCATGACACAGCGGCTCTTGCTGCTCACTCATCTATTCGGTGAGTCCCCATAGCGGGTACTGGCCGTTCCGGACACGGGGGCTCCACCAGGGAGCAGCACGAGTCCCTGTCCGCAGGAAGCTCCCATCCTGGCAGAGGGAGACAGACCACAAAACGAGCGGTCAGAACATGAAGGAGCAGTGGGCAAGCCAGGCAGGGGAAAAGCAGGGTGTGCTCCTGGGGTTGCAGTTTGTCTTAAAAAAGGGAAGCCCCATGGTGGTGCAGTGGTTAAGAATCTGCCTGCCAAAGTGGGATCCCAATGTCAGCTCCTCCTGGACCAGGGATCGAACCTGGTCCGGGAAGATCCCACGTGCCACGGAGCAACTGAGCCTGTACGCCACAACTACTGAGCCCGCGAGACACAACTACTGAGCCCACGTGCCACAACTACTGAAGCCCACGCACCTAGAGCCCGTGCTCCACAAGAGAAGTCACCACAATGAGAAGCCTGTGCACAGCAACGAAGAGTAGCCCCCACTCGCCACAACTAGAGAAAGCCCGCACACAGCAACAAAGTCCCAACGCAGCCAGAAATAAATAAATTTTTTTTTTTAAGGGAAAAAAAAAAAGGGGGAAGCCCTGAGTCAGGGAGGGGACAGAGGAGAGCAAATGCAAAGATTCCTAAGTGTCAGCTGGAGGAATTCCTCTACCATGATGAAGAGGAAAGGCAGGGGCCGGATCAGGGTTTCTCAACCTGGGCACTACTGCCATTTGGGGTCGGATAATCCCTGCATTCTGGGATATGTGGCAGCACCTCTGGGCTCCACCTACTGGATTCCAGGAGCACACCCACCACTGCCAACTGGTGACAATCAAAAAGGTCGCCAGGCATTGCCAATGTTGCAGAATCGGCCAGCTGAGTACGCTGGTCTGAGGTGCTCAGGAGGCAGGGGCTCATTCCACGGGTGACAAGAGAGCCACGGGTGATCACCGAGCAGGGCAGTGACAGGCCCTTGGGGCTGGGGTGGGCACTCACTCAGCAGGAAGAGGTCCTGGTAGTTGTCCAGTGCCGTGTCCCAGAACAGGTCCCCCTGGTCCAGCCCCAGCTGCTCCCAGTCCTCCAAGGTGAAGTCCATGGCTACGTCCTTGAGGGTCGCAAATTCCTGGAATGCAACACACTGTCAGTGATGACTGCAGGGCTGGGGTCAGGGAGGGGCCAACGGCTCACTCAGCACCCCCAGCCCCCCATGCACCAGGCCTTTGGCAAAAGTCGTCTTGTGAGAACCTTCAGATATAAGAGACTGGGCATCCCCGTATTTTCTAGGCAAGGACAAGGAGTTTTGAAGAGGAGACGTGAGGTTCCCTCAAGGTCACAGAGGTGGGTCTCCCTGATCCTGACATCCATCTACCTTGGCTTTTGGTTTTTTCAGTGTTTGTTCAAGATTTTAAGTTTTCTTTTTTTTATTTTATTTTATTTATTTATTTATTTATTATTTATATATTTTATTTATTTATTGATTTTATTTGGGTCTTCGTTGCTCCACGTGGGCTTTCTCTAGTTGCGGAGAGCAGGGGCTACTCTTCGTTACGGTGCACAGGTTTCTCATTGCAGTGGCTTCTCTTGTTGCAGAGCACGGGCTCTAGGTGCGCAGGCTTCAGTAGTTGTGACACGGGTTCTAGAGCGCAGGCTCAGTAGTTGCAGCGCGTGGGCTTAGTTGCTCTGCAGCACGTGGGATCTCCCTGGACCAGGGCTTGAACCCGTGTCCCCTGCATTGGCAGGCGGATTCTTAACCACTGCGCCACCAGGGAAGCCCAAGATTTTAAGTTTTTTAAATTAAAAAAAAATTTTTTTAAATTATAGTTGATTTACAATGTTGTGTTAATTTCTGCTGTACAACAAAGTGATTCAGTTATACATATACATTCTTTTTCACATTCTTTTCCCTTATGGTTTATCAGAGGATACTGAATATAGCTCCCTGTAGGGCCTTGTTGTTTATCCATTCTATATATAATAGTTTGCATCTGCTAATCCCAAACTCCCAACCCTTCCCTCCCCCACCCCCTCCCACTTGGCAACCACAAGTCTGTTCTGTGTCTGTGAGCCTGTTTCTGTTTCATTTACTCATTCCACAAACACCTGGAGGAACTTCCCTGGTGGCGCAGTGGATAAGACTCTGCACTCCCAGTGCAGGGGGCCCAGGTTCCATCCCTGGTCAGGGAACTAGATCCCACATGCATGCCACAACTAAGGAGCTGGCAAGCAGCAACTAAGAAGCCCATCTACCACAACTCAGACCCAGCGCAAACAAATAAATATTAAAATACAAACAAACAAACAAAAAATATCTTGAGGCTTCCTGTGTGCCAGACCGGTGATGGTCCCTGGGGACCCAGAGATGAGTCCCAATCAGTACCTGTCCCCGTGGAGCGCCAAGTCTGGTGGGGCTGACAGATATGGTCAGGGACACCCCATCCGGGTGGATTTGTGCTACAGCGGAGGCAGCAGGGGTGATATGGGAGACCAGAGCGGGGAGGAGCTGACGCTGCCCAGGGAAGGTGGGGGGAATGAGCTGGGTCTTGAAGGCTGTGGAAGACTCACCAGCCAGAGATGGTGGGCGGGGTATATTCTAGCAGAGGGAGGAGCCTGACCAAAGGCGGGAAGCTGGAAAGTACAGAGTAACATTTTACCACCAGGCCAAGAAGGGAGTACGGCGTGTGTGGGGACACGGAGAAGACAGGGTGGAGGGGGGCAGGACCCAGGTCACGCAGGGATGGGCTCAGAAACCTGGATTTTATCCTATAGGCAATAAGGATTCCTGGAAGGATACTGAGCAGCAGAGCGACAGTGTGAGGGCTTTCCTTTAAGAAGATCGAGTTGGGGGACCTCCCTGGTGGTGCAGTGGTTAAGAATCCACCTGCCAATGCAGGGGATACGGGTTCGAGCCCTGGTCCAGGAAGATCCCACACGCCGCGGAGCAACTAAGCCCGTGCACCACAACTACTGAGCCTGCGCTCTAGAGCCCTTGAGCCACAACTACTGAAGCCTGCGCGCCTAGAGCCCGTGCTCCGCAACAAAGAGAAGCCACCACAATGAGAAGCCCGCGCACCGCATCGAAGAGTAGCCTCCACTCGCTGCAACTAGAGAAAGCCTGCGCACAGCAATGAAGACCCAAGGCAGCCAAAAATAAATAATTAATTGATTTTTTAAAAAAAAGATCGAGTTGGGGACCATGATAAGACAGTGAGCCAGAACAAGGCAGGCCAGCTGTGCAGCCTTTGGGGATGATGGGTTAGGATAGGGAGGGACCCTCGACTCACCTCAGCCATAGCCAGTGGGGGCCCAGCAGCCCAGTCCTCCTTTAAGCTCCCCGTCCTGGGAGAAACTGTCCTTTCCTCCTAGGGCTGACTCTGGCCATGCTGGAGGAGCCCCCAAAACGTCCAGAAGCAGGAGGAGGAGGAGTCAGAACATAAGTCTTCCTGCAGGAATCACAACAATTGTATTTATTGAAACCACCCCAGCCCCACGTTTCTCCTGTGCTTCAGAGCCTGCAAGGCCACTTCACAACCCTTCTTAGCACTCACAGTCAGTAAATACAGCCAGTAAATACCCACTTGGGAGAGGTGGAGATTCAGATCTATCACCGTGGCGGAACCTTCTGTCTTGCTCCCCACTGTGTGCACAGTGCCTGGCACACAGTAGGGATTTTTAAAATATTTGTTGACAGAACACATGTGTCTCTAACTGAACCCCTGGGACGATGCTTCTGATATTTCTGATTATCATCTCTACGACTTGAGTCCAGGTGAGCCTCCAAGACTGTTGCTGTTTCTTCAACCTTTTTTTTTAAACCATGACCCACAGTAACACAGACAATATATACCATGACTACTCATTTGCATACATAACTGAACAAAAGCTTCATGAAACAATACTTCATCTTACAAAGTAGGATGGCCTGGGATGTTTACCATTCTGGTTGCTTTTATTTTACTTCATTACAAAAAATTATGGTCACTGCCCCCCGAGTTATTTTCATGACCCATAGTATGCAAAACACTGTACCACTGGTGCGGCCACTGTGTATTTCCTAAGTAGCATATATCTATGGGGTGTCGAAAGCATTCCATATCATGAATCAGCAACGACACAGGTCCACAATTCTTAAGTCTCTGGGGCCAGGTATGCTTTGAATTCAGAAATTTTCAGATTTTAAAAAGATGATCCAGGGACTTCCCTGGCGGTCCAATGGTTAAGACTTCACCTTCCAATGCAGGGGTTGTGGGTTCGATCCCTGGTTGGGGAGCTAAGATCCCACGTGCCTCATGGCCAAAAAACCAAAACATAAAACGGAAGCAATATGGTAACAAATTCAATAAAAACTTTTAAAAATGGTCCACATAAAAAAAAAAAAACTCTTAAAAAAAAAAAAAAGGTGATCCACCATATATATGGTGTATTTCATTAGAATCCCAATGCAGTGGGGCGGGGGGAGGGCGCTGGCGGGAGCATTTCATAATTGAATACTTTGATATTTCTAGAACAGAGGTATCAATATTCACTCTAGGTAGAATAATTAAAAGTAATAGATCACAGCAGTTCTAGTCAGTTGTGGGCACCAAATCCATGGAAGAAAATGTTTGGTTTTCAGAGCATTCTAGATTTTGTGACTGCAGATAAGGGAATGTGGAAAACCTATAATAAGTGCTAACATTTTACCCAACGAGGATTTCCCTCACGACAGAGGTTAAGCCGTGACTTTTTAAAATTTTTTAATTTTTAAAATCTTTTTAAAACAGATTTTTAAAATTTTATTTTATTGAAGTAAAGTTGATTTACAATGTTGTGTTACTTTCTGGTACACAGCAAAGTGATTCAGTTATTTATATATATGTACATACAGTATATGTGTGTATATATATATATTCTTTTTCATATTCTTTTCTATTATGGTTTACTACAGGATATTGAATGTCGTTCCCTGTGCTACATAGTAGGACCTTGTTGTTTATCCAGTCTATATATAATAGTTCGCATCTGCTAATCCCAAACTCCCAATGTGTCCCTCCCCCAGCCCCCCTCCCCCTTAACAACCACAAGTCTGTTCCCCATGTCCAATCCACAGATGTTTTATCTGGTCTGAGTTGGCATAGAGTGTTTTGACAGAAAATTCTTTTAAGTAATCCCAAACTTAAAAGCTGGGAGATTTCACCTAAAAATTTGATTTCCAGCTTCTGAAAAATCCTAGGATTTGGCCACATGGGGTCTGCATTCCCACGAAGCTAGTTTGTTGGAGGCTGTTTAGAGCTACCCCCGCACCCCGCTTTAGATGGGGTGAGCCCTCCCAGATGCCCCACAGCCCTCACCCAGACCTCTTCTCTCCTTTTCCTTATCTACCTGACGCTCATAGACATCTGAGTTTGAGAACTCTACGTACAGTTTCCAGATCCCGTTCTGTCCACATCTCATACACTCTCAGCCCTGGGAGGGAAGAAACTGGAGCCCTGATGCAAAGCTCAAGGTCACCCAGCCTGTCATAATAACTTGAGACAAATGGGACTGGAAAGCCTTAGGCCCTAAGTCAGGGAGTCTTGCCTCTTCCTGGTGTGGGGCCATGGCCAGATCATTCACCCTTTCTGTGCCTGTTTCTACATGTACAAAATGGGGCAGATACAACTCATCCACAATCTCTTGTCTACAATTCTGAAAACGTAAGGCTCTGAAAACCAGAACTTTATTCAAAAATTGGCAGCCAAACTGAACCCGAATTGCCACAGGCTATGTATACTCTTTATTCCCCTCCAGTGTGAATATTCATGCCTTTTCCGGCAGAAATACTCGATTTCCAAGAATTGCCCCAGATCTCGCTTGGGGGTGTTGCCTAATTATGAAACATGCACCCTATTAACTCTCTAAATTCTGAAAAATTCTGATTCCCGAGATGATCCTGGTGGCTGCGGAGCTGACAAGAGAAAATGCGAGGACAGAGCGGCGCCTGGCACACAGAAAACGCCCAAATAAATGGTAAATATCTTGACTTTCTAAGGAACTCCCATTCATTCATCCCTCAAGATCCGACCCAGCTCTGCCAAAGACTTCAGGCAACTCACCCCCTCCTTCAGCCTCAGTTTGCTCACCCAAGAATAAAATAAAATAGAATCGATCCTCTCAGGGCTGCTGGTGAGAGATGGAAACCACTTCAGCAAGATCCTGGCTCGTAACTCCGAACAAGGACTAAAGACTCCACCTAGATACCCACAGCCCAAGGCGACTCGCCCAGTGCCGAAGTCGCCCCAAAAGCATTCCGTCACCTCTCGTCTTCAGCGATCCCAGCCCCGGCGTCTCCTCACCTCGAGACTGCGGTCAGCCGGGTTAAAAGACTCGACCCCAAACGGGTGGGAGCGGAAGACCCAACTCCTCTGACACGCGCCTCCCCGCAGCCACTTCCGGTGCCGGGAGAATCTCTTCAGAGCTACTCCCCACCCAGGAGCCTCCGCGCCAGCCCCAGGACCCCGTTTCCCAGAGAGCTATGAGGACTCCTTATCTTGTCTTCCCATCTCCACCCGCTTCTTCGTCTTTAGAGGCCCTGCTGAGCACACTGGGAAATAAGAGTAGAAAGAGACTCGGCATCAGGTGGCATCTGGGTATTTAGTTCATCCCTCCTTACGATTGGCTCCACGTTGGCATATGCGCAGTAGAACCAGGAAGCGTTCCACAGAAAGTGGAATGGGGTTGGGCGATGAGGGAATAATCCCTCCCCCAGCCCTGAGTCAGAGGGCTGGTCTGCCGCGAAGGTGCCTGGGAAACGGAGTTCTCAGGCAGGCACAGCCCGCGGGCAGTCCGGAGGTCTGCGTAGGCTGCGCCGGCGCAGTCCTCCCGCGAGGGAGAGGATGCGCGCGCAGCGCCCTCCGCCCAAGCGGAAGTTTTCGCAGAGCAACTGAGAAGGTGAGTCGCAGTTCTGGAGGGTCCGAGAGTCTGGCTGTAAGTATGTGCTTCCGCACTACGCTCACCAAATCTAGAGGTGAGGGGAAGGAGAAGCGGAGCAGGGGGAGGTCTCCTGATACTCTAGCCAGAGTTCGGTCGTGGTGCCTGTGACGTCAGCGCGACTTTTTGTGGGAGGCGGAGCCCCTGGGAGCGGGGGTCGGGGGTCGGGATGAGAGAAGCTTCTGGTCTCCGAAATAACCTGACGGCTCCAAGTGTCCCCAGCTTCTTCGGGCTCTTGGTGACAGGCGTAGCTACGACGGAGACGGGCGGAGCTAATGGGGAGTTCGACAGACGCCCCGCCGTGGTACTACGTCATCCCTGGTTTCCGCGGAGGACGGGGCCGAGGCGAATCCCGTCACCTAGATGATTAGCCCTCCTGCCCTAAGTTAGAGTATAATCTTTAGCTCTTCCAGGAAGGGCACAGTAATTAACACATAGCAGATATTCAGTAAATGTTTGTTGAGTAAATAAAGAAAATGGGTGAATGAATGATAAAGACTGGCCTGAGTGTTGGAGCTTTGGCTTTGAGTCCTGAGCTAGCTATATGACCTTGGACCGGTGACTTCAACACTGAGACGCCCTTCTTTCTTCCATACATATTTATGGAGAGTTTAGTATAGCTCTACTTCCACGTGACGTATTAAACAGTGGCTTGCTTATTTGATTATTAAACTTGCCTTCCCCCACTAGAATGAGCTTTGTCGGGTCAGGAGGCTTGTTTGTTTCCTTTGCTGCTGTATCCCCAGTAGCAGGCACATATTAGGAGTTCAGTGAATAATTATTGAGCGAATGAATGAATGAACAAACTTAGGACATGTTGGCTACATAGCCAATGCTCAATAAACATTAACCATTATCTTTTTAAAAAATAAATATTTATTTATTTATTTGCCTGCGTTGGGTCTTCGTTGCTGCGCTCAGGCTTTCTCTAGTTGTGGCGAGCAGGGGCTACTCTTCTTTGCGGTGCGCGGGCTTCTCATTGGGTGGCTTCTCTTGTTGCGGAGCACGGGCTCTAGGCGCGCGGGCTTCAGTAGTTGTGGCACGTGGGCTCAGTAGTCGTGGCTTGTGGGCTCTAGAGCACAGTCTCAGTAGTTGCAGCACATGGGCTTAGTTGCTCCGTGGCATGTGGGATCTTCCCGGATCAGGGCTCGAACCCACGTCCCCTGCATTGGCAGGCGGATTCTTAACCACTGCGCCACCAGGGAAGTCCCAACCGTTATCTTTTACTTACATGTGCAGCAAACCTGAGTCAGCCTCTCCATCTCTTTTCACTTACAGGACACAGTTAAGATGGAGTTTCCAGCCCAGTGAGTCTGAGGGCCAGACCGTGACCCCATAAAGGTACCATCCCCTGGGGCATATGCCCCTTAAGTCCTATTCCCCACCAACGGCCTGCTCCTGCTCCATTTCCTGTGTGTTACTGCTCGCAGACTTCACTCCCAGGAGAAAGGTTATCAGCGGCGTGGCAGTGGTCCAGGCACTTGCCCATTCCTAGAGGCCATCTTTATCCAACGGCACTTGGCACCTGGGGAAATTCCACTGAAACCGCCTCAAATTTTCAAACTTTTATTTACATAAGTAACCTAGCACAGTCTTAAGTGTATTAGTCAGACTAGGCTAGACCATGCTGCAGTAACAATGACCCCCAAATCTCAGTAGCTTAACCCAGAGAACAGTTTCTCACTCATACAAGATCTGGAGCAACTCTCCAGGGTAGCTGTCCTCTAGACAGTTTTTTTTGTTTGTTTGTTTTGTTTTGTTTATTCTATTTTAGAAAGTTACTACTTGTTAAAAAAAACACCCACCTGAGGAAAAGTTTGGATATAGAAACCAAACAGATCAGGATTTGACTTCTGATTCTGCCTTTTCCTGTTTTCCTGTCCTGCAAGCTATTGAATTTCTTTGCATTTCCTCATATGTAAAATAAAGGTAATAATAAAGAATTGCAGAACTTTTGTACTGATTAGAAATAATATGTGTTAGAAGGTAGACGTTGATGAAGTGCCAGTTACGTAACTAGATCATGAACTGCCAGGTGTGGAGGCTAATGGAGATTCCTATTTGACTGGGGCTATCACAGTTCGCCCAATTATCCCATGGTAATTACTATTAGCACCGCTTATCATTCTCAAATCCTTTGAGTTGGATGATAAATTACATGATGGCCTATTATAAGCCATGCTAAGGACTTTGGACTTTGTGCCAAAACTGGTAGGATGATACTGAGGGTGAATAGTGTGCCCCGGGGTAGTACGGCTTCTGAAATTTTCACCGACCACAGGGAATGTCTGCATATGTAGTTACGTGTGCCTGTTTCAAGAGTAAACAGTGGTACAAACCTAGAAGAAAGAGACTCAAATGGTCTAAGGAAGCACTGAAAGATGAGTCTGGTAATGAAGGGAGACAGGTATGAAGTGAGGCCACCATGGAGCTGAGCTTTGTACAGCTGCCTGCCTCTCTTCTGTTGCTGATTTGTTTGCTTTTTAAATTTCAGTACTGACAAGTATAAAACTGTTTGAATATTCCCAAGAATTCAGATTAAATTGGATTCACTAGCTAATACAGTGTTATTATTAGGGACTGAATCATTCACTCTGAAACCATTATCTGATGCATTTCAGAAATAAACATTTAGTAGATGTGCCACTTTTCCTGTTTTTATTTGCTGGATGAATTTCAAACTTCAAAAGGTCCTACTGCATGTGAAATAGAGGGCAGGATCATCCCTATGCACATAGGCAGACAAGAAAGGGCATCCCCAGGTAAAGATTTATTTCCTCTTTGATTTCTTCAGTGATCTCTTGGTTATTTAGTAACGTATTGTTTAGCCTCCATGTGTTTGTCTTTTTTACGTTTTTTTCCCTGTAATTCATTTCTAATCTCATAGCGTTGTGGTCAGAAAAGTTGCTTGATATGATTTCAATTTTCTTAAATTTACTGAGGCTTGATTTGTGACCCAAGATGTGATCTATCCTGGAGAATGTTCCGTGCACACTTGAGAAGAACGTGTAATCTGCTGTTTTTGGATGGAATGTCCTATATATATCAATTAAATCTACCTGGTCTATTGTGTCATTTAAAGCTTCTGTTTCCTTATTTATTTTCATTTTGGATGATCTGTCCATTGGTGTAAGTGAGGTGTTAAAGTCCCCCACTATTATTGTGTTACTGTCGATTTCCTCTTTTATAGCTGTTAGCAGTTGCCTTATGTATTGAGGTGCTCCTATGTTGGGTGCATATATATTTATAATTGTTATATCTTCTTCTTGGATTGATCCCTGGATCATATGTAGTGTCCTTCCTTGTCTCTTGTAACATTCTTTATTTTAAAGTCTATTTTATCTGATATGAGTATAGCTACTCCAGCTTTCTTTTGATTTCCATTTGCATGGAATATCTTTTTCCATCCCCTCACTTTCAGTCTGTATGTGTCCCTAGGTCTAAAGTGGGTCTCTTGTAGGCAGCATATATATGGGTCTTGTTTTTGTATCCATTCAGCCAGTCTATGTCTTTTGGTTGGGGCATTTAATCCATTCACGTTTAAGGTAATGATCGATATGTATGTTCCTATGACCATTTTCTTAATTGTTTTGGGTTTGTTTTTGTAGGTCCTTTTCTTCTCTTGTGTTTCCCACTTAGAGAAGTTCCTTTAGCATTTGTTGTAGAGCTGGTTTGGTGGTGCTGAATTCTCTTAGCTTTTGCTTGTCTGTAAAGCTTTTGATTTCTCCATCAAATCTAAATGAGATCCTTGCCGGGTAGAGTAATCTTGGTTGTAGGTTCTTCCCTTCATCACTTTAAGTATATCATGCCACTCCCTTCTGGCTTGCAGAGTTTCTGCTGAGAAATCAGCTGTTAACCTTATGGGAGTTCCCTTGTATGTTATTTGTCGTTTTTCCCTTGCTGCTTTCAATAATTTTTCTTTGTCTTTAATTTTTGCCACTTTGATTACTATGTGTCTCGGCGTGTTTCTCCTTGGGTTTATCCTGTATGGGACTCTCTGCGCTTCCTGGACTTGGGTGGCTATTTCCTTTCCCATGTTAGGGGAGTTTTCGACTATAATCTCTTCAAATATTTTCTCTGGTCCTTTCTCTCTCTCTTCTCCTTCTGGGACCCCTCTAATGCGAATGTTGTTGCGTTTAATGTTGTCCCAGAGGTCTCTTAGGCTGTCTTCATTTCTTTTCATTCTTTTTTCTTTAGTCTGTTCTGCAGCAGTGAATTCCACCATTCTGTCTTCCAGGTCACTTATCCGTTCTTCTGCCTCAGTTATTCTGCTATTGATTCCTTCTAGTGTAGTTTTCATTTCAGTTATTGTATTGGTCATCTCTGTTTGTTTGTTCTTTAATTCTTCCAGGTCTTTGTTAATCATTTCTTGCATCTTCTCCATCTTTGCCTCCATTCTTATTCCGAGGTCCTGGATCATCTTCACTATCATTATTCTGAATTCTTTTTCTGGAAGGTTGCCTATCTCCACTTCATTTAGTTGTTTTTCTGGGGTTTTTTCTTGTTCCTTCATCTGGTACATAGCCCTCTGCCTTTTCATCTTCTCTATCTTTCTGTAACTGTGGTTTTTGGTCCACAGGCTGCAGGATTGTAGTTTTTCTTGCTTCTGCTGTCTGCCCTCTGGTGGTTGAGGCTATCTAAGAGGCTTGATGGGAGGCTCTGGTGGTGGGTAGAGCTGACTGTTCTCTAGACAGTTTTGATCTTGTGGCTGTAACATCACACAAGGGTTTCTGGTTTGTCATGGCCTGAAGGGAGAAGTGATGGTGACTCTTCTAACTTAAAAAAATGCTCACCAGTATTTATATCTTTGAAAAGCTAGAGATGTCCGTTTAAGTGTTATTACCAGGAGAGCAAATGATTAAGTCACACGACCGATCAGGATTACAACCTTAGAGGCTAAAGAACACTTGGCGACAGTTTTGAAATCATATGTCTTACACAACTTGTGTAAAATAACAGAAGGGCAGTTTTATGCCACAGCATGGTTTGTGCTCTTCTGCAGGCCAAGGGGAAGAGAACCCTTTTCTCCTCTGGTTGAGATTTCTTTCATGGGCTGTTTGGACGGCCTGTGTGTTTCAAGGGCAAGCACTGGAATTCCATGAGTTAGCACCAAGAGGAAATGGAGAGACCTGAGAGGCTCAGAACTTAGGATGTGGAAAGAGAAAAGGGAGGAATAGAAACATTAACAAATGGAAGATGATAAGTGGGATACAGGGCATGATAGGGTAATAACAACCACTAACATAAAAGGCTTTCTGTGGGCCAGGCCCCTGTTCTTAGCAATTGATAGAAATGTATTGCATTTAGGCCACCAGCCACTCTGTCAGACAGGAATTGTTAAAAGCCCCGTTTTACCATTGGGCAGACTGAAGCATAGAGAGGTTAAGTAACATGCCCAGCAAGGAGCACATCTGGAGTTCAAATCCAGGCAGCCTGGGACCAGAGCCTGTAATTTTAAGGACTCTACTGTTTGCAGTCGCAACAGAAACCAGTCTTTACAGTGAATAAAGGAAAAGGTTTTAATTAGACTGAGCCAGACACAGAAAGATAAATATGGCATGATCTCACATATATGTGGAATCTAAAAAAAAAGTGTCAAACTCATAGTAGCAGTGAGTGGAGTGGTGCTTACCAGAAGCTGTGGGGGAAAAGAGATATTGATCAAAGGGTATAAACTTCCCATTATAAGATGAATAAATTCTGGAGACCTAATGTATAGCATGGCAGCTATAGTAAATAATAACTAATTGTATACTTGAAATTTGCTGAGAGAGTAGATCTCAAGTGTCCTTACCACACACACACACACACACACACACACACACACACACACAAATTGGAACTATAAGAGGTGATGGATATGTTAATTAGTTTGATTGTGGTGATAGTTTCATAATGTATACTGTTAACCAGACTTTCAGAAACGGAGACTGACTGAAATAAAGAGGCATTCATTTGGGGTTTGTTGGGACTGCAGCCCAGGAGGCCCAGATTCAAGAAGTACTTGAGGGCATCCTAGTAAAGAAATACATATATACGTATTACAATTAAAAAAAGAAGAAGAAGAAGAAGCAACTTGAATTGTGTTCCACTGGACTACAAATGAAGGAAGCTTCCAAAGGCAAAAACTGCAAAGCCACAATTAGTTACATTAGTTGTTTATCAAGAATTATAATTAGATGATACAGCCACTATGGAGAACAGCATGGAGGTTCCTTAAAAAACTAAAAACAGAACTACCATACGACCCAGCAATCCCGCTACTGGGCATATACCCTGAGAAAACCATAATTCAAAAGGAGTCATGTACCACAATGTTCATTGCAGCACTATTTACAATAGCCAGGATATGGAAGCAACCTAAGTGTCCATCGACAGTTGAATGGATAAAGAAGATGTGGCACGTATATGCAATGGAATATTACTCGGCCATAAAAAGAAACAAAATTGAGTTATTTGTAGTGAGGTGGATGGACCTAGAGTCTGTCATACAGAGTGAAGTAAGTCAGAAAGAGAAAAATAAATACCGTCTGCTAATGCATATGTATGGAATCTAAAAAAAAAAGGGTTCTGAAGGGGCAGGACAGGAATAAAGATGCAGACGTAGAGAATGAAATTGAGGACACGGGGAGTGGGAAGGGTAAGCTGGGACGAAGAGAGTGGCATGGACATATATATATACACTACCAAATGTAAAATAGACAGGTAGTGGAAAGCAGCCGCATAGCACAGGGATATCAGCTTTGTGATCACCTAGAGGGGTGGGATAAGGAGGGTGGGAGGGAGACGCAAGAGGGAAGAGATACGGGGATATATGTATATGTATAGCTGATTCACTTTGTTATAAAGCAGAAACTAACACACCATTGTAAAGCAATTATACTCCAATAAAGATGTTAAAAAAAAATCAAGCTGGCAAGAAGTAGGGTGTTTGTTAAGCAAGGATTGGTTGGGGTCAGAATGGTTGCATCTTTACAAGGGGGAACAACCCTGAGACACAAGGTTCCAGGTAGCAGATGTTGTTTTAAAAATGGTGGGTGTCCTTGGGTTAGGTCTAGTTCACAGAAAGTTCAAGTTCTCAGTGTTGCAGGGAAGTCCTGAGACCAGATCCTCAATGGCTGCCCAGTTCCATTTTTGTATGTCTGAACTGTGATCACTCCGTTATAATTTTAATTTGTCATATATACATATATGGCAAATTAGAATTATTTATATATATATATACACACACATATATAGACAAGTTGTACACTTTAAACATAGACGGTTGTTAATTGTCAAAGATAAATAAAAGTAAAAAGAAAAGAACTTTGTCTTGCAAGGCAAAATGAAGTCACGAGCACAAGTTTATTTTGACTTCGATTTTGATATCCCAGCTTATAACTGGGACTGTACACTGAATCTTAGAATAAAAAACAAATAAAATAATTTTGCTTTTTTCTTTCGCTATTTAAAATATATTCATTGGAAATGCCTATTGCACTGTCATCCCTGTTGAGCTTCTCTGCTTCATTTATGAACTAGTTTCATCCTGCTCTTATGGGCTAAGTTGTATCCCGCAAAAATTCATATTTTTAGGAAACCCTAACCCTGAGTATCTCAGAATGCGTCTGTATTTGGAGATAGGGCCTTTAAAGAGGTCATTAAAGCGAGGTCTTTAGGGTGGGCCTGCTGTGGTCTGAACGTTTGTGTCCCCCCCCAAAATTCATACGTTGAAATGAAATGCCCAATGTGATGGTATTAGGAGGTGGGGCCTTTGGGAAGTGGGTAGGTCGTAAGGGTGGAGCTCTCATGAATGGGATTAGTGCCCTTATAAAAGAGACCCAGAGAGCTCCCCAGCCCCTTCCTCCATGTGGGGACACAGGGTGAAGTTGTCAGTCTGTAGCCCAGAAGAGGGCCTTTACCAGAACCCAGCCACAGTGGCACCTTGATCTTGGACATCCCGGTCTCCAGAACTGTGAGAAATAAATTTCTGTTGATTGTAAGCCACCCAGTAGTCTGTGATATTTTATTATAGCCACTCAAACAGACTACGATGGGCCCTAATCCAATAAGAAGAGGGGATTAGAACACAGACCGAGGGACAACCGTGTGAGGACACAGTGAGAAGGCAGCCATCTGCAAGTCAAGGAGAGAGGCCTCAGAAGAAGCCAGACTTGCTGACACCTCGATCTCGGACTTCTAGCCTCCAAAGTTGTGAGAAAATAAATTCCTGTTGTTTAAGCCACCTAGTCTGTGGTATTGAGTTGTGGCTGCCCAAGCAAATGAATACACCTGCTGTATCCTCATTTGTTGTAGGTCTATGTGTGATTTTGCCTTTGATTTTTTAAAGTATTAGGAAGTATTCCAGAAATACACAAGGCTTAGAGGATAATGTAGTGAACACCCGTTATCCCTCTAAGTTAGTCAGGATAGGGTAGGATGTGCTGCAGTAACAAGTAAACCCTGAAATCTTAGTGGCTTAATACAACGTTAAGTTTATTTGCCCATCATGAGATTGCGACGTGGACCAGGCAGCCCTGCTTCATCTTGTACCTATGCCATCTGGAGTATGGACCATCTGGGCCATCCCTGCAGAGGACGGGTGGACAGAGGAGGTACTCAGGCTCTTAACTGCCTCAGCCGGGAAGTGACTTCCATTCACACCCTATTGGCCAGAAGTAGCCAAAACTAGTGGCCCCAATCTCACTGCAAAGGATCCTGGGAAGTGAAGGGGAGGATGTGGATATCTGGTGAGCACTAACGGTCTCTACCTTCCCCATAATGTGGTTCAAGAAATGAGCATCACAATTACAGTTGAAGACCCTCAGTGCTTCCGTGATTGGAGCAGTTCTGCAGAACTTTTATTGACCTCGAGGCATTCTCATATCTTTTGTGAGCCCTGCAGTTTCATTCTGCATTTGTTCTGCTTTGTACCTTCCCTGGGCCATTAGGGAGAGACAGGTGGCTAGAGGCTGGACACGGGCCGAGAACTCATTTTATTTTATTTTTTTCCCCTTGGCCACGCCATGCGGCATGTGGGATCTTAGTTCCCTGACCAGGGATCAGACCCGCGCCCTCTGGAGTGGAAGTGCAGAGTCTTAACCTCTGGACCGCCAGAAAGTCCCTGAGAACTCATTTTACAAGTGGCCACTTTCTGGGACTTCCCTGGCGGTCCAGTGGTTAGGATGCTGCACTTCCACTGCATGGGGCACGGGTTCGATCCCTGGCCAGGGAACTAAGATCCCACATGCCGTGTGGTGCAGCCAAAAAAGAAAAAAAAAGAAGTGACCACTTTCCGAGAGACGGTATTCCAGGTATGCTAACTTTTCTTCTTTCTGTAATCTCATCATCGTGGGGAACTCAGGTGACTACTCATCGGCAGTGGATTAAGTTTTTCTTTCAGCTTCCTGTCCCCCCACCCCACTTCTGTTTTCTAGCATGGTCTTCTGTCCAGACTGTGGCAAAGGTGTTGAAGCAACTTTCAAATTCTGCCCCTACTGCGGAAAACCTTTGCCTACAGAGGAGCATGAGGGGTCCCAGACCTTTGTCAAGCCGTCTCTGTCATCCTCCCAAGGTAAGAACCAGGGCTTTATGCTTCTCCCTTTAGGAGGGGTGATGTGTGTGCGTTTGGGAAGGAAGGACAGACACCTTTGCAGTCTGCCTGACCCTGCGTGGATACCGGAGAAGCCCAGAGCTCAGGCTCTCCCTATACAGAGTTTCTTGGCGTTTTATCGGGCTCCTGGCTCTGAAGTTGACAACTCATGCATTTCTGTCTCCAGCTTGGACTCCTCCCCTGAAATCTACGTTCATATATATCAGACTGCCTGCTTGACATCTATTGGATGTCCCTTAAGTGTCTCCGCAAGCCCAGAACTAAGCTCCTGATATGACTGCCACCCCCCACCTGCCCCTTCCATAGACTATCCCATCGAGGTAACAGCAGTTCAGCTTATTCAGTTTCTCAGACCATGGAGTCATCCTCAAGTCCTCTTTCTCTCCCACCCCATGACTGCAGCCCTCCAGCAGATCTCATCAGCTCTCCCTTTAAAAGTCAATGCCGAGGACTTCCCTGATGGCACAGTGGTTAAGAATCCACCTGCCAATGCAGGGGACACAGGTTCGATCCCTGGTCCGGGAAGATCCCACATGCCGCGGAGCAACTAAGCCCGTGTGTCACAACTACTGAGCCTGCGCTCTAGAGCCCACAAGCCACAACTGCTGAGCCCACGTGCCACAACTACTGAAGCCTGTGCGCCTAGAGCCCGTGCACCACAATGAAGGGTAGCCCCCACTCGCCTCAACTAGAGAAAGCCTGTGAGCAGCAACGAAGACCCAATGCAGCCAAAAATAAATAAATAAATAAATTTATTTATTTAAAAAAAACTCAACGCCGAATCGGACCACTTCCTGCCACGCCCTGATCCATCTCACCCTCACCTCACTGATATTGTAGAAGCTTCTTCCATGGTCTCCCTGCTTGCTCTGTTCCCTACAGCTCTCTTCAAGTGGCAGCCTGATGGACCCTGTTAAAACAAAGTCAGACCCTGTCATTCCCCTGCTCACCACCTTCCAGGTAAGCCTGACATGATCAGCTCCCTGTTGTCTTTCAGAGCTCATCTCCTAACCCTGGACCTCTAAGCTGTTGCACTTGCTGTTCTCTCTCTCTGGGTGGTTCTTCCCTCATCTGGTGCATGACCCCCTCTCTCACTTTCTTCAGGTCTTTATGCAATTGTTGCCTGCCCAGAGAGGCCTTCCCTGACACCTCTAATTAAATTGCATCCTCCTACATGTGACAGCCCCTGTCCCCTGCCCCTGCTTTATCTTGCCTTTCGGTACTTGTAAGTATCAACTGTATTAAATGTATTATTTTACTCATTTATATTTTAAATAAATTTATTTATTTTATTTTATTTTTGGCTGTGTTGGGTCTTCACTGCTGCACACGGGCTTTTCTCTGGTTGAGGCGAGCAGGGGCTACTCTTTGTTGCCATGAGCAGGCTTCTCATTGCCGTGGCTTCTCTTGTTGCAGAGCATGGGCTCTAGAGCACAGTCTCAGTAGTTGTGGCACAGGGGCTTAGTTGCTCCGCGGCATGTGGGATCTTCCCGGATCAGGGCTCGAACCCGTGTCCCCTGCATTGGAAGGCAGATTCTTAACCGCTACGCCACCAGGGAAGCCCTACTCATTTATATTGCTCCTCATCTTTAAGCTCTGTAAGGATAGGAGTTTATCGTGGTTTGTAAGCTCTGTTGATTGTGGTTTGTAACCTGCTGTTTGCACAGCATCCAGGACTGTGCCTGACACAGAGTTGGGTGCTGAGAAATCTTATTGATTGGTTGACTGAATGAATGAAATATCAGCAGTAGGTCCCGGCCAATGGAAAGCCCAAGCACAGATCCTACATTGGTAAATCGAAGTGGATTTGCTTATCTGAAGGCCACAGAAGGAAGTTGGCATATGTGGCAGAAAGTTCAGCAACATTCGTTTTATTCATTTGGATTGGTGTTTGGCTGCAAGTAACAGAAAACACTACTACTTAAGAGTTAAAACAATGAATGGGTTTGTTTTTCTTCTAACAAAAAGTCTGGAGGGGACAGTTCAGTGTAGGGATGTGTCCCCATGATGCCACAAGGGACCCAGGCTCCTCCTGTCTTTCTCCTCATCCTTAGTGTATGGTTTGGTTCCCATTTCATTTCATATTGGAGTATAGTTGATTTACAATGTTGTGTTAGTTTCAGGTGTACAGCAAAGTAATTCAGTTATACATATATATATATCCATTCTTTTTCAGATTCTTTTCCCATATAGGTTATTACAGAATATTGAATAGCGTTCCCTGTGCTGTACAGTAGGTCCTTGTTGATTATCTATTTTATATACAGTAGTGTGTGTATGTTAATCCCAAACTCCTAATTTATCCCTCCCCCACACAATTTCCCCTTTGGTAACATAAATTTGTTTTTGAAGACTGTGAGTCTGTTTCTGTTTTGTAAATAAGTTCATTTGTATCATTTTTTTATATAAATTTATTTATTTATTTTTGGCCGCGTTGGGTCTTCGTTGCTGCGCGCAGGCTTTCTCTAGTTGCGGCGAGTGGGGGCTACTCTTCCTGTGGTGTGCGGGCTTCTCATTTGGCTTGTCTGTGGAGCTCGGGCTCTAGGCGCACAGGCTTCCGTAGTTGTGGCACACGGCTCAGTATTGTGGCGCACAGGCTTAGTTGCTCTGTGGCATGTGGGATCTTCCCGGACCAGGGCTCAAACCGTGTCCCATGCATTGGCAGGTGATTCTTAACCGCTGCGCCACCAGGAAGTCCTGTATCATTTTTTTTTTAGATTTCCACATGTCTGTTATCATATGATATTTGTTTTTCTCTGTCTGACTTACTTTATTTAGTATGATAATCTCTAGGTCAATCCATCAGAGCCTGAGTCCTTAACCCCCAGCCTCCCTAATGCCAGCCTTGGGGCCTCATTCATTGTTCATTCACCCAGTCATCAGGCAACAAACATACCTGGACTGCCTATTGTGTACTTAGGTGCTGTGTTTGTCTCCAGGGATGTAGTAACAGGTGAGATGGACCTGGTTTTCTGGTTCTCTCAGAGATTTTGGTGGCTGGTAAGGCAAACAGACATTGAATAAACAATTGTTAGTTGAGTGCATGATAACAGAAGGCAATGGATGGACCCAGAACACACAAGGGAGATGTGTTTCTGGGAGGGTCAGGGAAGGCCTCCCTAGGTGGGTAGTGTTTGAGCCGAGATCTAGGGATGACAAGAGTTAGCCAAGTGAAGACTGGGGGCAAGGTGAGGGGGTTGGAACAGGAATTCCAGGCATCGAGGCATGGTATGGGAAAGAGCCATACCTGTTGGAGAAGTAAAGAAGGACAGCTGTACTGGGGGCAGACACGTGGGGCCTTGTAGACCATGGGTGAGGAGTTTAGTAATCACTGATGTGGTGAGGAGCCGTGGAAGAATTTCCGCCAAATGGGAGACACAGTATGATTTGCATTTTGAAGAGACCTCTCTGAATGCTACGTGCGGAAAGTAGATTGGAGGCATGGAAACCAGTTGGGAGGCCATTCCAGGAGTCCAGAGACCAAGTATGCTGGCTGAGGTAGTGTCAACTGAAAGAAGACTTCTGGTTTTAGTAATACGGCAGACTAGATGATAAGGAAAAGTCCCTTATGGCTCAGCACACCACAAAATGCTGGATAAAATATAAAGAATATCTTTATATTCATAGGGCTGAATGGTAGGAAAGTAAGGTAGTTACATGGAAGTGAGCAACAATAAGAAAACACAGGCACTTCCCTGGTGGTCTAGTGGTTAACAATCCGTCTTGCAATGCAGGGGATGCTGGTTCGATCCCTGGTCAGGGAACTAAGATCCCACATGCCACGGGGCAACTAAGCCCACGCGCCCCAACTACAGAGCCCATGTGCTCTGGAGCCCTTACGCCACAACTAGAGAGAAGCCCACGCGCTGCAACAAAGAGGCTGCGTGCTGCAACGAAAGATCCTGCTTACCACAACTAAGACCCAATGCAGGCCAAAAAATAATTAATTAAAAAGAAAGAAAACACAGACCCACAGGGCTGAGCAAATGCTATAGGTGGTACTGGTCCTGGGCTGTGTGCTGGTCATTGGTGGCCTTGAGCCTGGGTCTTAATGGGGTACAGGAGACAAAGCCCAGGGCCTGAGCAGCACAGGGGTGAGATTGGAAACCTCCTCTAAAATCTGGGACTTTTCAGTGGTAAAAAAAATTGCTCACAGAGAAAATATGTGAGACATTTGTCTGTCTCAGCCTTGATTGTGAGTGAAAAAATGTCCTCTCTGAGAATTCCTAACCAAGAACTCACATCCTTACCAGTTAGGGGCCAGAATTCATACTGATCTGTGTGGCCCCCCAAAAATCCAAGCAGAAAAGTTAGTATAAAGTGATGAGATGTGGCGCCCGCCGCCCCAGCAGAGGCAAAATCTTTTCTAGTGGAACATCCTTAAAGAAGCAGAACTTAGACTTCAAAACGGCCCATCAGCTCCCAACCAATTAACAAAGATACTAGGAAACAAGCCACCGCCGGGAGAAACACAAACTAGAGAATCAGACCTGCAATGACCAGAGACCTTGGAATTAACAGATGAGAATATGTACAAAGCACATTTATTATGTTTACGGAAATAAAAGCAGTAACTGAAGGTACAGTGAAGGAACAAAAGCTAGTTAGAATTGATTAGGCAGGTTTTAAAAGAACCAAATAAAATCTTTGATGATAAAAATAAATATCATCATAGCAATCAGAAACTCACCGGATGGTTTAAACTGCAGACTAGACACAGCTGAAGGAGAACAGTGAACTGGAAGACAGATCTGAAGAAATTACCTAAAGGAGACCACACTGTGATAAAGTGCTGAGGATATAAAGAGAGGCTAAGCCTCTCTTAGGAAAGACTGACTAAAACAAAGGAAGTGTGCTTAGATTATTTAGTAAAACTTGGCTGTGAGGGTCAAAGGAAGAGAGTGTTGAATATGACCTCAGGGTTTCTGGTTTAATGGTTCCTGGAAAGGACTTCTGTAACTCCAGTCTGCATTCGGTCTTCCTTTCTCTAGCTCAAGGAGAAAGACGAACACCAGTTCTGAAATATCTCCAAGAAAGTGAAATGGCCTCAGCTGTACTTCCTCTCCCCCATCATCCCTTCTCTCAGAAGGTAACAGTTCTGAATCTGAAGTTACCTTGAGTCCCTGTGAGGAAAACCCAAAGGTGAGAGTTACGCTCAATATGGGAAGAGGAGGGGTCATCTGACAATGTTTGAGGCACCATGCTGTGCTCAGGCGTCACATACGCCTGCTTGGACCCTCCTCCCAGGATCCTCCCCCACCTTCCAGCCGCAGGCTCCCCGTCCAGCCCATCTCTGCGTGGCCAGAGGTGACCTCACCCCTCCCTGCTCACAGCTCCCTCCCGTCCCCATCGCCCCACTGTCTGGGCTCTTCAGCCTGACCACTGAGACTGTGGTCTGGTTCCTCCTTTAGCTCTCACCACAACCCTGTACACAGAAACTCACTTTTGGAAACACTTTCTAGGGGTTTTCAGCTTCTGGTCTTGGCTAAGTCTGTTCCTTCAGCCAAGGGGCCTCTCTTCTTTCCAGCACTCAGGGTCAGATCTCTAGGAAGCCTTTCCCTGAATGCCATAGGCTGGATCAAGTCCACCTCGTCTCCCTCCAGAGCCTCTTTGTCTGGGCTCCCACAGTGCCAGTGATGTCCTCACTTGAGTTCATGTCTCCTCCAGGCTCCATGTCCCTTCTGCCTCACTTGCTGGACTGAGGGTCCCTCGTGGGACTCATTTGTGTGTGCCCTGTGCAAGCCAGTGAAGCAGGGAGCGTGAGGACCATGTGCCCGTCTCCTTCCCACCAGGTCTTTGGATCTGAGGTCACAGCCCTTCGGTGTCTCCTCTTTCTCCCTGTTTTTCTCTGGGTCCCACGGCCTCTTCCCATCTGTGCCTTGGTGGGTGGCGGGTGGGAGGAGTGAAGCAGGGAATATCTTTTCCTGTGTCCCTCTCTCACCACACCGCCCACATTGTCTTGCCAGTCTAGGAGCCCCTCAAGGGCAGGGCCTCAGTCTAACAAATGTCTGGTCCCTCTTCATGCTCAGCACAAAGCCAGGTCCTGTTTAGGATGTTTTGGGTTGAATGTCTGGAATGGTTTTTTTTTTTCCTCCCTGGCAAACTTCTGCTCGTCCAGTAGGACCCAACTCAAATGTCCCCTCCTCCAGAAGCCTCCCCTGACTTTGCAGGCACAGTCAATCTCTTTCTCATATTCCTCTGCACTGCCCTGTCTCAGACTCAGTTCTGACCAGCTGTGTCCAGGTCAGTTCTCCCCCACCAAATTAGAGGCTCCGAGGGAAGGTCCAGATCCGACTCATGTCTGGGTCCCCAGCTTCAGCACACAGGATCCGTGAAAGGTCCCAGGAAGCTTTTGTTGAATGGACAAATGAATAAATGAACAGTATTATGAGCACCGTCTGATTACCCACCCAACTTTTCTCTCCCGGATGCCGCCTTCTCTTTCTTCTGACCATCCTCCTGCAGGGTGCTGGAGCAGATCCCCAACCTCCCAGAGCAGCCCTCAGACAACCAGGCAGAGCCCTCAGACGCTGAAGCGGAGCCGGATGACCACCTCGCTCAAGGCTTTGCCAGTGGGGACGGTGCTGATAGACAAGAGTGGGCAGCACTGGAAGCTGAGATGCCTCCAGAGCAGGGATGGCCAGGGCATTCTCTATGAAGGTACACTCTGTCCACAGGTGGGCAGGTGCTGGGCTGGGCTGGGCTGGGTCGGGCCATCTTGGAGCCAAGGCAAAGGGGGAGGGAACCACTTTCTGAGAATGGAGATGGAGCCGTATCCCAACTGCAGACCTGCCTCGAGGCAGCTTTCTCTTAGAGCTGGGACTACAAACCTATGCACCTACAGCGGCTGGGAAGGTAGAGTAGATGAGTGCAGGATGCTGGGAGTCAGGCGATTGGGAGTGGTGGGGACTGTGGCCAACCAGAGCACATGTGCCCTGGATAAAGAGGACACTCTTCTCCACTGCCACCTACTGTTGTCACGTGGGAGTGCAGGCCCAGTGTGGCCGGAAGATAAGGACAGTGATGACTGTTCTGTCTGTCCTGCAGAGATAGGATGGACCCTTCCTCCAAATTTGGTTTGAATGTTGAGACCGATGAGGATACGAAAGGTTTACTGCTTGCGTGATTGAGATCGCTGGTGAGGGGAGAAGCTCTGCGAGAACAAGGAAGAGCACCTGGCCCCGGTTTTTACTGTGGTTAAGGGGTGGGGCTGGGGTGAGGGTTCTGCCTGGGCCAGGGCCTCATGTGGTTTGAATCTCTGCCGTCACCAAAAGAGGAAGCTCCAGGCTTTCTTATCAGTGGGACGGGAAGAAGCCAGGCTGGGCTTAAAAGTTAAACAAGACAATAGTTAAACAAGAAATGCAGCAAGACAACTTGTTACAATGAAGGAAAAAATAGCTGCACTGGAAATGTTAGTATTAATCAAACTAGCATTAACTGAGTGCTTACTCCAGGCCAGGCCTTGTTCTCAGCACTTCATGTGGTTTTATGAGTCACCACCATCTGGTTCCAGAGTATTTCTGTCACCCCAAAAGGAAACCCTGTACCTTTACCAGTTACTCTCACCCCTCTCCCCCCAGCCCCTGGCAACCACTACTCTACTCTGTGTCTCTATGGCGTTGCCTGTTCTGGACGTTTCAGGTCACTGGAGCGACACTCTCTCTGGCCTTTCGTGCCTGGCTTCTTCCCCTCAGCACGATGGTTTCAAGGTCCAGCCATGTTGTCACCTTCGTCAGAACTTCCTTGTTTTATGGCTGAATAAGATTCCAGGGTGTGTATATATCACATCTGGTGGATCAGTTTATCAGCTGGTGGATGTTTGGACTATGTCCACTTTGGGCCATGATGAGTAATGCTTCTGTGATCGTGCATGTACAGGTTTTCACGTGGACATATGTTTGCTTTATACTTCTTAACCCGTTTAATTCTCACGACAGCCTCATGACGTCAGCAAGGTCATTATCCCCATTTTCTAGATAAGGAAAACGAAGCCCAGGGGTGTTAATGACTAGACAGAGATGTGGCTCCAGAGAGCTTCCAAGCTTGCAGGAGAAGCCAGAGATCGGGATTTTGAGAGGAAATCTCTGATTTGGAAGCACCGGCCGGCCAGACACGGGTGCAGGCAATTTCGAGCCTCAGGTTGGCCATCCTGCGTTAGAGCCCGGGCAGGAGGGCAGGGCAGCCACATTTGAGACAGACCCAGGCGGGGACTTCCCTGGAGGTCCAGTGGTTAGGACTCTGCACTTCCACTGCAGAGGACCTGGGTTCGATCCCTGGTCAGGGAGGTAAGATCGCACGTGCTGTGCGGTAAGGCCAAAAAAAAAAAAAAAAAGAAACAGGCCCAGGTGGAGTCGTGACTTGGCTCTGGCACACTGAGTGAGCCTGGGTGAGCAGCTCTGCCTTGATGTCCCTGTTGGAAAAGTGAGAGATGGTGTCCTGCCCACCTCCTGGGGCTGTTGGTCCCAAATGGTGAGAAGGGACAGAGGCAGTGAGCTTGGAAAATGGTAGAGGGATCTTCTCAGGCGGAGGTAGGTAGCATTAGTCATGGAGGGACAGAGGGCGAGGGAGGGAGAGAGGAGAGCATAAAGCGACACTAGGGAGCACTCACTCCATGCCAGGCGCTGTTCCGGGGCCCGTTTAATGCTCCCAGCCACGCTAGGAGGGAGGCACTCATGTTACTTCATCTTACAGCTGGAGCACAGAGAGGGGAAGCCACTCGCCCAAGGTCACACAGCCTCAAAAGTGACAGAGCTGGGATTTGAACCTAGGTGTAATTCGTAACCATTACACCACAAGAGAGGGAGGAGGAGGGAATCGGGGTGAGAAGGAATGAGAGGAAGAGAAAGGATAGAGGGGCAGAACCAACAACAAGAAAGGCTGGGGAGAGAGAAGGATAGGGAGAGGCCCAGAGGGCCGGGAAGGAAGAGGGAGAAGAAAGGCAAACAGGGCAGGAGGCATCTGAAGGAAAAAAACCAGCCGTGTCCTCACATCAGAAACCCACAGTGCAAGGTTAGGAAGGAAATGCTCTGGGCCGTGTGTCTTCACCTTTTGTGTCTCGGGTTGTTTGATGAGACCCCTTCCCAGCGTGCCAGCATCATTCACTCTCCCGCAGATACCTGCCCGGTGCGAGGCCCGGGCGCTGGCTCGGGCACAGTGGGGAGGGGCTGCATGTGGATGTGCCTCAGGGCGGCGTTACCCCAGGACGGGTTGCCTTTGGCTTCTGCCAGTTTGCACCAGTCGGGAAGATGTAGTTGAAAACAGTGAGAGTAAAACAGCAGCAACCAGAATGGTGATTTTTATTATAGCAGCTGACACTTCCAGCCCACTCTGGGCCTCCCTCCACTCCCCGCTAAGTTCTTTTTGTCTGTTAACTCACCTGATTCCCATTACAGCCCTGTGAGTTGGCACTCTCTCTTCCTCTGTGAAACACTGAATTATAACGTCACCCTCCCTGGTCTCCCTGGCCCAGTTTGGGAGACCTGTCACCGAGGCAACCATGTAAATTCCTGCAGCTGCGGTGTGCGTGGAGAGTTGTTTCTGAGAAGCAACGGGGATTCAAGTCCAGGCCTTCCCCCCTGTGGATGGAGGTTCGGGGCTTGTATTCATTGCCTGTGGCCACCATCACAAATCACCACAAACTTAATAGCTGAAGACAGCACACATTTATTCTCTTCTAGTTGTGGAGGTCACAAGACTGAAATCAGTCTCACGGGGCTAAAGTTAAGGTATGGGCAAAGGGACTTCCCTGGTGGTCCAGTGGTTAAGACTCCACACTTCCACTGCGGGGGACACGGGTTCGATCCCTGGTGAGGGAACTAAGATCCCACCCACCGCACGGCGCAACCAAAAAAATAAAATTTAAAAAAAAGAGAGAGATGGGTAGGGCTAGTCCTTCCAAGAGGCTCCAGAGGCAAATCCGTTTCCTTGCCTGTTCAGCTCCCAGAGGCCGCCTGCATCCCTCGGCTTGTGGCCCCTTCCTCCATCCTCAAAGCACGTCACCCCAGGCTCTGCTTCCACCATCACATCGCCTTCTCCTCTTCTGTGGTCAAATCTCCCTCTGCCTCCCTCTTTATTAGGACCTTTGTAGGATTACATTAGGTCCCCCTGGATCATCCAAGACAGTCCCCACAGCACAGGACCCTTAATTTAATCACACCTACAAAGACCTGCCATTGGTCCTCTCCACCTGCAGCCCCTTAACACGACGTATTTCTCCCAGCGGCAGCCCTGAGCCTCTCCCTGGTCCTCGGTTTCAGCTGCTCTGGGAGAATGGTTGCCTCCCTTTTCGAGGGGTCCCCCAGGGGTCCTTTAGGGCTTGTTTTAAGTACACAGTTAACTCTCGGCCCCGACACCCTTGGCGTTCATTGTGGGGGCCGTCCTGTGCACAATAGGGTGTTTGGCGCCATCCTCGACCTTTACCCATCCCCTCTCCCAGTCGTGACGACCAAAACTGTCTCCAGACATGGCCAGATGCCCACTGGGGGGGCAGAACCGCCCACGGTTGAGAACCACTGAGTCAGGCCGTCCCAGACGTGCCCTCCAAAGATGGAGAGACCCTGTCAGCTGGTAACTGTCAGGTGGAATCACTGTTCTTTTATTAAGTGCCTTTCAGCTGTGCCCACAACAAAGGTTGGGCCAGAGAAGGGCAGGCCAGACAGAGGCACGGCACAGGCAAAGACTCGGAGGCTGGAAACACGCGCAGGAAGCGTCAGGATCCTGGTGTTGCTGACGGTGGGGCGTGGGATGCCCGGGGTCCCCAGCCGGGTTTGGGGAGGTGGGAAAGCATAGGCAGACCAGTTGAGTTAGGCTTCTGCCTCTGCCGGCAGCTCGGCAGCTCGTTGTCTGATCTTCCTCGAGGGATGTCATGACCTTGCGCCTCAGTTTCCTCACCTGCAAAATGGAGAGTGTAAAAGCACCGACCTCACGGGGTTGTCGTTGAGAGAGTTAAATGAGTAGAACGATGAGCAGGAAAATAGCAAAAGCACCGTATCAACGCTTCCTGTTATTCTGGTTATGATGGCTCCCAGCACAGCATTGTTGCTCCAAGTTCAATGTCGCCTGTCTCTTGGCCATCAGAGGCTCCCACCTGCCTGCCTGCCACACCCCTGTCTGCGTTTGTCACACGCAGGGACTTGCCGCACACGTCTCAGGTCTGCATCAAGCAGGGGTCTCCCAGGTCGCAGGGTCTGGAGCCACGTGTACAGCCCGGCTCTGCTGAGGCCCTCGGCCAAGCCCACTGCCCTTCCTCCTCTGTCGATTCCTCTCTGTAATGGGAATTGCCCAGCTGACTCCCCGGCAGTCGGTGGGAGGGCCAATGAGAAGAGTGGAGGGGAAAAGCCCTTCATAATCTGCAGAGCAGTGCAGGAAAAGCATATTTAAATTGCCAGCTGTTCTGCCTGCCTCTGAGTGTCAGGCATGTGGTTCTTTGGTGCTTTTCCTCGGACCTTGAGGTAACTCTGTGAGGCAGGTACTGTTTTTATGCCTGAGAGGTGCCCCGGCCATTTCCTGCATGCCCCTCAAAGATCCCCCCAAACCCCCTCCCCACAGGTGGGAAGGACGCCTGTCTCCCACAAGATCCATGATCTTTCCACATTTCCCTCCTTTAGGCCAGGCTCAGGTCACCTTTGGCCTTAAATCTGTAAGCCCTGGTTCCTGCCCGGCTCCAGCTGGAGCTTCTTGAAGGCAAGGGTGGCTTCTAGGTAACTTTGTCACCTCCCTGCCCCTGAGCTCCGTGTCTCAGACAACACCAACCTGGATGGTTAGGAAGGGTGGGAAAGAAGAGAGAAAAGGAAGGAAGACGCAGAGAGCCGGCTGGGATGGATGGCGATGGTTCGGTTCATGAGCTCCTGGGAGTGAGCTAGGAGACCTAGGCCAGTGCCGCACTGCCACTTACCAGCTGTGGGCCCTCGGCTGATTATATTTTAAAAGCTGCCACACACTGGGCGCTCCCGGGGCGCCCAGTGTGATGCTGGGCTGTGGTGGGGGCGTCATTGAGCAGCTCATACAAAGGGTGAAGCTGGGGACTTCCCTGGCGGTCCAGTGGTTAGGGCTCCACGCTTTCACTGCCAAGGGCCCAGGGTCAGTCACTGGTCCGGGAACTAAGATCCCACAAGCCACGCAGCATGGCCAAAAACAAAAACGGGTGAAGCTGGCTGTGATTCCTGCTCAGCTGGTACTATTGTTATTCCTACTGACCCCTCTGAATCCTTGCATCCAATCTCAGGGGTGGGCTTCATTAGTCCTACTTTACTGACATGGAGCGGAGGCCCAGAGAGGTTTAGCACCTCACACCAAGTCACGGAGTTGATGGAGGGGCTGGGCTTGAGCCCAGATCTACGTGGCACAAAGCCTCCCGTGTCACTTGGCCTCACTAAGCTTCAGCTTTCTCGTCTCATCCGTCAAGTGGAGCTAACAGGGAACAGTTCTCAGAGCTTTCTGAGATGCTTTTCCCAGGTTATAATCCTCAAATTTGGCTCAAATAAAATTTTCCATTTCTCTCTTAAAAAAAAAAAAAAATGGAGCTAACAACCACAGCCACCGTAATAGTAATAACAATAACACTGTATTAGACCTTCCTCGGGCTGTCCTGAGCATTAGAGGAAACAATGTGTGTAAAGCCCACACTTAGCACGGGGCAGCAGACTTTGCAGGGTTTGTGATTAAGCAGAATGGGGCAAGCATGCAGGGTGTTCATGAGGAAGTGCCCCAGGGATCAGCACCTGCAGAGGGGAGGGGAAGGGAGTGGTGGGGCGGGCGGAGAAACAGAGCCGTGCAGCCCAGGGAGCGCCTCGGCTGGCGCCGTGGGGGCTCTGGAGCTGAAGTGGTCCTTCAGTGTGGTTCTGAGTTAGGCCCACACGGCTGGGCCTTTATATCCCCCTCCATCAGCCTTTGGATATGGGCCTCCCTGGGACTTAAAGCTGAGGGCA
Organism: Balaenoptera musculus; assembly: GCF_009873245.2. Taxonomy (NCBI): domain Eukaryota; kingdom Metazoa; phylum Chordata; class Mammalia; order Artiodactyla; family Balaenopteridae; genus Balaenoptera; species Balaenoptera musculus. The sequence goes on from NC_045803.1 coordinate 7,157,861, forward strand.
TCCCTGAGGGTCTGAAGGCTGCTGCAGTGGCCTCCCCGGGTTGCGTGGGGCTAGCGGAACAGGTCCTCCTGCAAGGGGATCTGCGTCCATCACACGGTACTTAGGCATTGTTCGAAGACGGGGATATTGAATAGTATCCCCTGAGCTGAGAAGGAACTTTGAGATCGAAGAAAACGAAGTGGACAGCCCCATAAAAAAGTACAGTTACGAAGTTTATTGTGGGTACCTTACATATGGGTAGGATCCGGCGGACAGCAATCTGGAAGCATTTGCAACTGCACTCTGTGCTGCCAGAAGGGGTACGGGGGGGATTTAAAGGGGCCAGAGCTAAAGATAGAATCTGACTTCTAAGGGAGAACCACGTCTGCGCCAACAGGAACCGGGTTTTTCCTCCCCCTGGGGGGGTCTCATAACCATTATTCCTTGTGGACCGTGAACCATCTGCGTCAGCAAAAGTCATTCTTCCAGTTTTCAGAGGAAGGCTTAAAGTTAATCAGGAACTTATCTGGCTTGGGTGCGTTCCTCATGAGTAGGCTAGAGCTCTGTCACGCAGAAAGGGGAGGGGGTAGGACAGTGGGCCTGAGATGACCCTGACGAGGTGGAGTCAGTGTGGTTCAGCCACACACCCCTATATGCAGACAAATGCATACAGCTGCTGAGTCAGGGGCCCCAGGACCACCCCCGGGCTCAGTGATTCACTGGAGAGACCCACAGGCTTCAGCCTATAGTCATACTCATGTCATAATTTATTACAGCAGAAGGACACAGCACAGTCAGCAAAGGGATAAGGCACATGGGGTAAGTCCGGGGGAAGCAGCGCCAGCTTCCAGAGTCCCCCTCCCCTTGGAGTCACACGGGATGCGTAACAAGGTGTGACATCACACATGAAATGCTCGTTAGAGGGACGCTCATTAGAGACTCAGTGCCCAGGGTTTTTATTGGATGCTGGTCACACAGGCACCCTCTGCCTGGAAGGTACCAAAATTCTACTCTCAGAAGGAAAGCAGGTGTTCAGCATAATAGTTTGGGCACCGGGAGCCCCTTCTATTGGTTAGGAATCCTAGAACCTTCCCAGCTGATTCGCAGACACCAGCCGAGTTTCAGCCTTGCGCGCAGGCCTTTCCGAGGAGAGCAGTCTCAGGGTTGATTACTCTTTGTGCACAGTTGTGTATTAACAGAGAGAGAAAGAAAGAAGCTGTTTGACAATAGGAAGGAGCAGGTCATGAAAGTGGAGAATGCACTTGACACTGTGGGAACCCGTTGACCGCAGCTGCTGCTTGTCACTCTGAGGACAGTGACCCTCACCTGCCCTCTAGGTGATAACCTTGTTCTCATTTCATCTGTCCACAGCTGAGCCCAGCTCCGCCTTTGCCTGCGAGTCAAGTCCCCAGAAACAAAGATTCTCACTGAAACTAGTGAGTGGCCCCCAGGGGGCAGCACTGAGGGGAGGGCCTGGGGCGTTAGCAAATGCACCATTGACCTCCGAGCCCCTCCGTGGGCTGGGCAAGCCAGAGAGCACGGCCGTGGCCCGCAAGGAGCGGTGGGACCTTGGGGGGGGGCGCGTCCCCCTCTGGGCCTTGGGTTCTTCTACATGGGGCCCCTCAGAAACCGCAGTCGGGTCCACCCATGAGCCCTGGCTCTGATGCTTTCTGGCTGTGTGTCTGGGCAAGCGCCGGAAACCTGGGACGGCTGGGTCGGGTGCCCTCCCTTGGCCCTAGATGGAGGCCGTGTGAGTGGTTCGGAGCGAGTGCTCCTGAACCAGGCTCTCAGATGAGTGATAGCACCTGCTTGCTGAGAGCCTGTCCTGCGCCCAGCCCTGGGCTAAGAGTTTCATAATCAAACCTGTGGGGTGGTTACCTCGTTTCCCATTTAACAGATGAGGAGATAAAGGCTCGGTCGCTTGCCCAGGGATGCCCATTATGCAAATTGCTTTGTTCACTGCTGTATTGACAATGCCCAGAACAATACTAGGCACATAATAGGTGCTTTATAGAAAGAATGAATGAAGGGCAGAGCTGAGATTTGAACCCAGTTCTCTTTGACCCTGTGCTCTTAAGAACCCAGCTGTACTAGTTATGTTTAATTAAAATATTTGGTTTGACTGCTTGGAAAAAATGACCCAATGTTAGTTATGGCTTAAACAAGTATATTTTATTGCTTTTCCATGTAACAGCCTGGAGCAGTGGTCCAGGGCTGATATGATGGTTCCATAAGCCAGGGGCTTACTTTCCTTCTCTCTTGTTGCTCCAGGCCCCTCAATCTGTAACGTCCATCTCATGGGCTGAGATGGCTGCTCCACCTCCTACCATCTCATCTGCATTCCAGCCAATTGGAACAAGAAAAGAGGAAGGGGAGAGCCTGCCCTAGCCCTTTACGGGCGTAAACCGGAAGTCGCCCGTATCTCTTCTGCTCACATCCCCATTGGCCAGAACTGGGTCATTTGGGCATTCCTCACTGCAAGGGAGACCGGGAAATGTAGTTTTTAGCTGAAGGGTGTGTGTCCAGGGAAAACTTGTAGATCCTATTGTAAAAGAAAAGGAACCCGGGCAGTGACTCAAAGTCTCTGATATGTGTTCACATGGAGCACCCTAGGGAATTTGGTTCTGATGTGCAGGACGTGGGGAGCCTGAGTTATTGCTGGCATTACCCTGGGGTAATCCATGGCCAGTGATGACCTTGGAGCCCTTGCCTAAGAGATTCCAGTGTGACAGCTTTTCCCCCTCTCCTCCTCCACTAGGATGCCAAGAATGGGCGCTTGTTCATTGAGCAGAACTTCTTCCAGCGGGCCGCCAAGCCTTTGCAAGGTATTCCTCAGGGAAGTGGGCAAGTGGGGGAAGAGTTGGGGGTACCAGCTTGGTCAAAACAACTGGCTTCTCCCTGAAGGTGTGGGAAGGGTGGGGATTAAATTAAAGTCCCATGTTTGCTCCCATCACCCCTCGGGCCTCAGGCTCCAGAGGACAGACAGTGGACAGTGGGCTGAGGCTGGCTTGTCGAACCAGCTCTTGAGCACCAAGTATTAAATTTTCACAAATACTGCAAGCCAGTTATTAAAACAGCCATCGGACTTCCCTGGTGGTCCAGTGGTTAAGACTCCGCGCTCCCAATGCAGGGGGCCTGGGTTCAGTCCCTGATCAGAGAACTAGATCCTGCATGCCACAACTAAAGATCCCACATGCCACAACGAAGATCCTGCGTGCTGCAACTAAGACCCAGCACAGCCAAATAAATAAATATTTTTTAAAAAAATAAAATTGCCCTCCAAGCTTTCAGTCATAGCCATCTTAAATAAATAAATAAATGAATGAATGAATAAAACATAGCCATCATAAATTAATTTTATCAATTTACAGTCAAATTAAGAGCAAGGGTAATAAATACTCAAAGCTCATCCCTTCCTAATTATTTGTCTACATTTTCTATCAGCTAGACTTTTTTTTTTTTTTTTTTGGCCATGCCTCTTGGCGTGTGGGAGCTTAGTTCCCCGACCAGGAATTAAACCCACGCCCCCTGCAGCGGAAGCGCGGAGTCCTAACCACTGGACCGCCAGGGACGTCCCTATTATCTATATTCTTGAGGTTGTTTACATTCACCGTGTCTGTGTGGTGGAAATACCATGTAAGGGCACGCTACTGCCTCTCTTTCCAACTCCGTCTTCCATGATACCACATTGGTAGCTTGAAATTGGCCATACTGGGAAGCATTTACACCACAGAAATCGGCAAACGTGACAAATCAGGGCTATCTTTCCCCAGACAACCAGCTGTTAAACTTTTATCAGCACACCGCTGGATCTGTACCATCCAACTGAGATCCTGGAAGGTGGGCAGACATGTAGTGACACTGTGACCAGTTTAGACACTCCCCGATCTCATTAGCTCTACATGGGAATTCAGAGGTTACGCTGTCGCTCTTACCCCTTCCGCTCACTCCAGATTTGTCAGTGCTTTCTCCCATGTTCACAACCCCTGTCGTCACCCCCCTCGCCGTCACGCACCCACAGAGGCGACGTCACCAACCAGGAGACCCAGTGTGTGGCCTGGGCTTGGGCGCGCTCTGCTTCTGCTCTGAGAACGGGCTGCTGTCCATTGTGGGTGCAGGGCCAGGTGGGCCCTAACCTCTCAGGCCCCTGCCTCCCACAGTGAACAAGTGGAAAAAGCGGTACTCGACCCCCCATCTGGCCATCCCCACCTGCGTCGGTTTTGGCGTTCACCAGGACAAGTACAGGTAAGTCACTTCACTTGCCACTCGCCTCACTGGCCCCTTCCTTTCTCTCCCTGTCACATGCCCAGGCATGGCTGGGACCCTGGAGCCATTGGCTGGATAGTTGCTTCCTTCCTTCCCCCAGCCTTGAGCCAGGCTGGTCCCCCACCAATCTGAACCCTCCATCTCACCCAGGACCGGGATCTGGTAGCCCCCAGCCACACCCCATCCTTGGTGGCCTGTATTCCATCCCCTCCCCTGTCATCTCTCCCACTTGCTGGGACACTCATGTCTTCCAGGTTCTTGGTGTTCCCCATCCTGGGGAGGAGCCTTCAGTCGATCCTGGATGACAACCCGAAGCATGTGATGTCAGTGAGGTCTGTGTTCCAGATGGCCTGCCGGCTGGTAAGCACCTGCGGGTTGCAGGCTCCCGTCCGGAGCATGGCCCCCCGGCTCCTAGTTCATCGGTCTGTTTGCTCATTGACACGTTCAGCCCGCACCTCCCTCTGCTGGGCACTGGGCAAGCACGGTGACCAACACAGCTGAACACCAGGCTGTTAGAACCAGAGTGACAAGTGGGACTTCCCTGGCAGTCCTGTGGTTAAGACTCCGCGCTTCCAGTGCAGGGGGCGCGGGTTCGATCCCTGGTTGGGGAGCTAAGATCCCGCATGCCGTGCAACACGGCAAAAAAAAAAAAAAAAAACAACAGAGTGATAAGTATTGTCATGAGGGATGTTCAGGAGACAGTAGCAGTTGGAGGAAGGGGCCCAGCCTAAATTGAGGGGTTCAGTTGAACTTCCTGGTAGAGGTCATTTCTAAATCAAGAGTGGGAAATAGCAAGGTGCTGGGTAGAGTAGGAGTGGAGATGCATGGGGAGAACATTCCAGGCCAAGGATATAGCTTAGGCAAAGGCTGGTGTGGGAGAGAGAGCACAAGACTTTCGTTCATTCATTCCTTCCTTCATCCATCGTTTCATTAAATATTTATCAGGTCCCTGCTGGGAATCAGACACTGTCCCAGGGGCTGGGAGTACCATGGGGGGCAGCACAATCATGGTTTTTATGTCTAGTGGGAGAGGATGATATTAAGTCACAGTTGCACAAATTGTGAAAAGTGCTTTGACTAGAAGTGACGAAGAATAAGAGGACCCAGTGTAAATTGCTGGAGGGATGGAAGTGGCAAGGGAGTGACACATCAGGTGAGTCCCGAAGGTCATTACGCTCAGTGTCTGCAGCGTGACGTGAGGAGGGGAAAGGTAACAGCTGAGGTTGGTGTGGAGAGCTCAGCAGTGACCAGATCACGCAGGACCTTGAACACCAGCCTGGGGGGCCGAGGGCGCCTCTGTCCCGAGGGCGCCGGGGAGCCATGCGAGAATTGGGAATACGGGAAGGACAGGGTCAGCTCTGGGTGTAGAAAGACCCTGTGGGCCGTGTGGGGACGGGCTGGAGGGGGTAGATGGAGGCTGGGTGAGGTCAGCACAGAGAGGACCAGGCCTGAGGAGGAGCTGGGCTGTGGGGATGGAGAGTTTGAACAAGCAGAACTTGGTGGGCAGTAGAGCCTTGGAGTCGACGGGGGCTTGGGTTGTAATCAAGATGTAAGAATACGTGGGCAGTTCAATATATGAGCTCAATGGAAAAGTCAGAGCTAGAGATCAAAATATAAATTACTTAACTAAATGTATTTCTGCTCCCTAGGGCGAATGAGACAAAACCTCTTTGATGTACATGAGTGCTGGGTTTTCTTTCTTGCAGGGGGTCAATAACTAACCCGCTTCTTCCCCTCCTGAGATCAGCTAAGAGATAGACAGAAGAGGTCAATGGAAAACCAAATATCAGCTTTAATGCTGAATTTTTCAAAGGCTTAATTAGAAGACATGCTTAGGTGTGCTGTCAGGGTGGGCTTCCTGATGCTTCACTTAGGAGTAGTCAGGCTTGAACCACCACCCCACCCCCATCACAAGTAGCACCACGTGACCCCAGGCCCAACAGTGGGGGTTCCCTCCGGAGCTTTGTGTTAGCCTGCTGCTCATGGAGATGCTTGCTTTCTTCCCCCCAGCTGGATGCGCTGAAGTTCCTCCATGAGAATGAGTACGTTCATGGCAATGTGACAGCTGAGAATATCTTTGTGAATCCAGAGGACTTGTGCCAGGTAATAGCCAGGTCCTCCCCCATCCTGGGGGCTCTCTGGGCTCAGGAGCTCACCTGTCTCAAAACCTGCATTTATTTCACAATGCTTACTGCAGACAAAGAATTGCTATCCATCACGTATAAAGAGTTCCTTCAAATAAATAAGAAGAGATAAGTAACTTAGTAGAAAAATAGACAAAGGATAGGAAAAGCAGTTCGTAGAAAAAGAAATCCACAGGTTAGTTAAATGTATGAAAAGATGCTCAACCTCCCTAATAGTCATAGCAATTAAACTTAAAATACGCTATTTTTGCCCTTTGGGTGGACAAAATTAAAAATAATATCTCTTGCTGATAAGGATGTAAGGAACTAGGAATTCTTTATATACTATTGGAAGTATGAAATGGGCAACCTTTTTGGAAGGTAATTTGAACATAGCAGTCAAAATTTAAATGCATATGTTTTTTGATCCACCGGGTCCTCTTTTAGGAACGTATCTTATCCATATATTCGGAGATACATGTACAGAATGTTCCTGACAACATTGATCGTGACAGTAAAATTGGAAAACCTCAAATATATACTCCCAGCAGAGTACTAATTAGTATTTTAAAGTAAATTCTAATTACTCCTGCTAATGACAGAAACCCAATTTAACATGCCTTAAGCAAAAAAGAAAAAGGAAAAAAAAAAGTTTAAAAAGGGCCAAGTGCAATTTATTGCTCCATGGAGTGGAAAAATCTAGGACTTCACTGGCTTCAAGCATGGCTGAATCTAAGAACTCAGGCCCTGTCATTGGGAAGCTGGCTCTTCCATTCCTGGGCTCTTCTTGTGTTTGCATTGCTCATAATCAGGCAAACTGTCTTCCCTATGGTAACAAAATAAATACCAGCAAATGAGGCTCAAATCCCCTCAGTTTAGCAACCCCAGTGGAAATAAATCAGGTGAACCCCACCTCAAACACATGGACTGAGAATTGGAGAGGGGTGATCCCAGAGAAAAATCCTGGAACCATATTAGTCAGAGCTCTCTAAAGAAACAGAACCAATAGAATGTGTATGTGTGTGTGTGTGCGTATATATGTAAGAGAGAGAAAGAGGTTTATTATAAGGAGTTGACTCAGACAATTATGGAAGCTGATCTAGGGACCTAGATGTGCAGTCGCCAAGCTGGAGACCAGGAGAGCTGCTAATGTGGTCTAGTCAGAGCCCAAAGGCCTGAAAGCCAGGAGAGTTGATTGTGTGATTTCCAGTCTGAAAGCTGGCAGGCTCGAGACCCGAGAAGAGCCAATATTTCTGTTCACATCTAAAGGCAGGAAAAGGCTGATGTTCGGCTCAAGTGGTCAGGCAGGAGGCATTCCCTTTCACTCAGCCTGTGTGTTCTGCTCAACTGATCGGATGAGGCCCGTGCACACTAGAGAGGGCGGTCTGTTTTATTCAGTCTCCTGATACCAGTATTCATCTCATCCAGATACACCCTCACAGACACACCCAGAATAACCTTTGGCTACATGTCTGGGTACCCTGGGGCCCAGTCAGGCTGACACATAAAATTAGCCATCACAAACTGTGACCAGCAGAAAAAGATGCAGGTCTCACATGGCCAAAGCCAACAGTTGTCTACTCTCCATTCGACAGAATAAGATGCAGCCATTAGGGACTTCCCTGGTGGCTCAGTGGTTAAGAATCCACCTGCCAATGCAGGGGACACGGGTTTGAGCCCTGGTCCAGGAAGATCCCACATGCCGCAGAGCAACTAAGCCTGTGCGTCACAACTACTGAAGCCCACGCGCCTAGAGCCCATGCTCTGCAACAAGAGAAGCCACTGCAATGAGAAGCCGCTCACTGCAGTGAAGAGTAGCCCCCGCTCGCCGCAACTAGAGAAAGCCCGCGCACAGCAACGAAGACCCAACGCAGCCATAAATAAATTAATTAATTAATTAAATCTTTTTTTAAAATGCAGCCATTAAAAAGCTGATGTGGCTAATTTTGTGTGTCTAGTAGATACGGACTTTTTGTTTTAAACTCAGGTAAGCCTCCTAACAACCCTGCAAGGTGAGGACTATCATTATCTTCATTTTCCAAATGGAGAAATCAAAGCACAGAGAAGTTTCATAATTTAACCAAAGTTTATGGCCACTAAAGGGCCAAGCTGGCATTGGAACCTGGTCTGTCTGGCTCTAGAGTTAATACACTATTAAAGTGCAGTGAGCTGTGTGCCCAGCAGGAGGTAGAGTGTGATCCATGTGTGGAAAACTAGAGCCCCCTCCCCGTCCACATGTGTTTACTGATTATTTAAAGAAAATGATGTGAAATAACACATAAGCATCTATATTAGTGGTTGCTTCTGGACAGTGGGTTTAGGGGGGCTGAGCAGTGATGGGGGACAGTTGGTTTGTGTTCTTTTCACACCTTTCTGTACTGCTCGGCATTATGTTTCAAACTGCACCCACGATTGAAATCTCTGACTCCAGAATCCGAGCTCCTAACCTTCAAACTGTATGGCTTCTCCCCACGTCCACACAGGTGACCCTGGCAGGCTACGGCTTCACCTTCCGCTATTCGCCAGATGGCACACACGTGGCGTACACCGAAGGCAGCAGGAACCCACATGAGGGGGACCTTGAGTTCATTAGCATGGACCTGCACAAGGGATGTGGTAAGAGGCCAGAGAAGGGGTTCAGGACCATGGAGACATGCTTCTCGGACAAGGGCAGCTGTAGGTTTTCACAGCCACGGACAGCAGATGGCCAAACACGGGAGTCAGGCTGAGTGGGGGAGCCACAGTAGGGACTCAGGACCATGGATAGCGCCCCCACACATTAGGGCACTGTGGGGCAGTAGCCCAGCACCAAGGACACTGAGCGGTTGGCTGCAAGGAAGCCCTGCAGGTCCAGAGGTTCACGTTCAGGATCTGTGTAGACTTGGAACATCAGAGTTGCCCAAGAGTCATCTAGGAGGGGCTGTTGAGTAAGCAATTGGCTATCCACGTCTGCAGCACAGGAGTGAGGTCTGGATGGAGACTCAGATGTCAGCAGTATCTCAGGAGTTGTCAGTTGAAGCCCAGGGATGGGAATGAAATTATCCAAGGAAGGTGTATGGGGAGAGAGCACTTTGAGAAGAAGATTCCTGGAGGAGGTCTCGGCCTCTCTTTCCCAAACCCCTTGATATCATGACCATCCATGTGCCTGCCCGCATCCTCCCACTACACTAAGCTCCCCCAGGGAAGCGATGGTACCTGTGCCTCCAGCACCAGAAGGCGAAGGTCTGGCACAGTCAACTCTCCGTGTTTGTTGAATGCTTATATGGAGTGTTGTCTACATCATGTGATTTAGGAAGCATAAGAAAAATCAAACCCTGCTGTCTCCTTTCCCCTCCCCTACTGAGTGAGGCTGAGTTCAGTGCCCATCCTTCTGCGTTCCCTCATGCCCTGTTCTGTCTCCTCTATAACCCAGGTGATCCCACACTATAACTGTCTCTCCACTGGACTGTCAAGGACTGTCAAGGGCTGGGACCCAACCAAACTCTTACCTGTGTTTTAAGAATGTGGGAGGGGGCCTGGCACACAGGGCTCTGAGGACTCATTGAACAAATAGGTGCATGAATGAAAGACAAGTAGATGAGGGAGTGAGCTAGTGAAAGCGAGGATGAAGGGATGGCTGAGGGAGTGAATGAGTAATTGAGAGACGCTTGAGGGACTGAGAGTAGGTGAGTGAAAAGTGAATGAACAGACGAGAGCCTGTATGTTTGGGTGGTTGAGTGTGTGAGCCCGTGCTTGAGTCCATGAGAGAAAGGAAGGGGGGGGGGTGTCAGTGAGCGGAACATCTGGACTGAGCCGCCACCTCCTCCCCTCCCTCCCCAGGGCCCTCCCGCCGCAGTGACCTCCAGACCCTGGGCTACTGTCTGCTGAAGTGGCTCTATGGGACCCTGCCATGGACGAAGTGCCTTCCCAACACCGAGGATATCATGGAGCTGAAACAGAAGTGAGTCTGGGGGTCAGCAGAGCCCAGCACTGGCCCAGCACCCCTGCAGGTGGGGCTGAAGCCGAGAACCCAACAGGGAACAGAAAAGAGGGGGAGGTGGCATCTGGCAGAGTCAAGGCCTCTGCAGTTCTCGGGAATCTGCTCTACCGTCCATTCCAGCAGACAGGAGCGTGGGCTCTGGAGCCACACTGCCTGGGGTCAGACTCCAGCCCCATTGCTGCAGGGTGTTGGGTGGGCAGCTTAACCTCCACAAGCCTCAGTGCCCTCCATCAGGTGGGATCCTATTAGCACCCACCTCAGGGGGCTGTGGAAGGATTCGGGGGAGTCAGGTACACAGCACTCAGCACAGAGCCTGGCCTGTAGAAAATGCTCACAGTGTACAGGACACCATGATTCATTCACTCCCACGGGGACACACGGGCAACCGGAACAATTTGGCCTGGGCCCTGCCTCAGCATCTGGCAACACTGGCCTCTTTTACATGCTTCCCTCACCTCTGCATGTAAAAGCGCCCGGTCCTGCTAGTTCTGTTTTAGACGTTCAGCACCAGGGACGGCGGGGTAAAACCGGAAGAGCTGGGTGGTGTGGTTCAGCACCAAGGACAGGGCACCTCGGTGCTAAGGGAGGTGCTGCTCAGCACCAAGGACAGAGGGCAGCTGGGCGCAGAGGGAAGCGAGCACAGGGGCTTTGGTCTTCAGCACCAAGGACAGAGGGCAGCTGGGCGCAGAGGGAAGCGAGCACAGGGGCTTTGGTCTTCAGCACCAAGGACAGTAGACAGCTAGACACAGGGAAGCTCTGCAGGTCCACATGTTGGGATTCAAGATCTGGTATAGCCTTGGGGCGTGAGAGTTGCCCCAAGAGGAGTCATCCAGGAGGGGCCATCCAGGAGATGGTTGGCTCTCCCATCTGAAGTGCAGGAATGAAGTCCAAACGGAGCCTTAGACCCCAGCAGTGTCTCAGGAATTGTCAGCAGAAGCCCTGGGAGAGGGTGAGAGATTATCCAGGAAAAGTGTGCAGAGTGGGAAGAGGGAAAACTCTCCAGTGAACAGCATTGAGTCTGTCGTACTTTTCAGTTCTCAGTTGTTGGTTCGTGTTGAGCCTCTCTCTCATTTTATTTTGCCCCCTTTATTATCCCCCAACTTCCGATCTCTCAACTGTGGACACACATACTTGCTGAATATATGTCCTACCGATATGCTTGTGTAAATGTACTTGTATCCTTAAACTTGCATGACGGTGGTGGCACTGTGTGTATTTGACTTGCATAAATGGTATTCTGTTCTGAATCTCACCTGTTTCTGGCTTTTTTCACTCAGCACTTTAACCCCATCATTACACGTGCATCAACTTTACTGCTTCTGACTCCTGCTTTCAAATAAGTTTGTATAGACACGTGTATGTCCTTATACAACATATGATGAGTGTATTTAACTTGCATAAATGGTACTGTGCTCTAAATTTCATTCTCTTTCTTTCTTTCACTCAATGCTGTATTTTTTTAACTTTACATTGTTAAAGAAGCTCAGTGCTTCTCCTCAATTAATTTTAGATGTAGCTGTGTCCTTGAAGAATATGTTGTGTTTGAAATATGTTATGTTTGATTTATGCCGATGGAACACACACCCAGATGCCATGCCCCAAATCTCAACCTCCTTCAGGTTTCAGCTTAGTCGTCACTCCCCAGGGAGCCCTTCCCTCGCCCCCACTGCATCAGGTCTCCTGCTTGTTCACGCTCAGAGGAAGGGACGCCCGTCACATTGGCCTGCCCGTAATGACCTGTTCAAGGCTGACCTTTATTGTACACTTTCCTGTGCCGGGCAGTGAGGGCAGTGCTCCCCTGTGTCATCCTCAGAGCAGCTCTGAGCTAAGTGTGCTCATGATCTGAAAGCACAGAGACCTTAGGTAATCAGCCCAGGTCACACAGCTGATTAGAGTTGCTCCCAGGTCATTTGACTCCAGAGGAGGCCCTTTCACCTGGAAGCTAGTATCTCCCAAGTACGGGAGGCGTATCGCACGTGGATTGGTGGTGTTTGGGTGCAGCCGTCCTCCACTCACCAAATACTCGTGGAGCACCTCCCATGCACCAGGCTCTATTCCAGGGCCTGGAGATACAGGAGTAACTAGGACAAACATCCCTGCCCTCAGGGAACTCGCTTTCTAATGGGGGAGATAGACAGTACAGAGATAGTGAAACACACAGCATGGCAGAGGTCAGACGGTGGGGGCCATCGGGTCGGAAGCCTGGGTAGCCATCAGGGGGGCTGTCGGTGTGGGCATGCCTGCTGTTTTACGTTTAAAGGCCAGGGCAGGTCTCATGGCAGTGGTGACAGATGAATCACCTCCAGAAAGGCAGGGAGGCAAGTAGGAGGTCCCACTTCGGTGCTGATATGCCCCGACACCTCTGCTGAAGGACGAAGAGACGACAGAGAAAGAGCAGCTTTCAGCTCCCAGGTTTCCTCTGCATCAGAACCTGCCAGAACATGAGCCCACTTCCCTGCTTTCTTAATTTCTTTCTGCACTTATTGTCTAGTTTTCCAGTAGTTTTCCATTTTTGCATTGAAGCCAGGTGAAAACGAGTCACAGAATTAGCAACACAAGTAGTCGGAGGCCACAGCCCAGCCGCTAAAGCGGTTAAGTGAGGCTGAAGTTTGTGAACTGGTCCTTGAAGCGCTCTGCTGTGTTAGTGAGGAGGCTGAGTTGCTCTTACGAGGAGACCCCGAAAGACTGCGGCTCAAAGGAGGTAGATCTTTACTTCCTTCTCACTAACAGTCCCGAGGTAGGAGACCAAGGGTTGTGGAGCACCTCGGCCCCCCTCATACTGGGTGCGAGCTCTAGTGCCACTGACTCCCGTTGCTTTTAGAGGGCAGGACCGGAAATGACATGTCTCTTGGTCCCGTGGCCACCCCAAGCTGCAGTGGGGGCTGGGAAATGTCTCCAGCCCGTGGCTGCCGACCCCTGGGATTCTGCCATCGCAGGGGAGGAGTGACACGGGGTGCCAGGTAGCGGACTCCTCCGCAGTGCCCCCTTTAGTCGGATTTCTCTGAAGGCAGGGACCGCGTCAGCTCTCTTGTCACTGTGTTGTTCGCAGTACAGCGCTTGGCACGTTGTGGGTGCTCATGAGATAGTTGCAGGATGGATGAACGACTAAGGAAAGAAGGCGTGAACCTTCTTCACACCCAGGCCTGGGCTTCCGCGTGGGCACACGGGTCGGGCAGATGCAGCCCCAGGTTTGGAGGTTCCCAGGCCCGGGAGGAGACACGCAGGCAGGAAGTGGGCGGTGCCTGTGAGGGAGGAGGCAGCCCCGGGGCATTGTGGGAGCAGGGGGGAGGCACGTGACCTGCCTCGGGGCTGCTGGGAGCCCTTACCCAAGAGGCGCCTGACCCGGTCTGCCGAGGAGCTTCCCAGGCAGGCAAAGGGGAGGCAAGATTTCTGGGCAGACAGCGTGTCACATATGTGAACCCTCTGTTCGTTCATTCGTACATTCTGAACCTGCTTCCTGAGGCTCCACTGGGTTGGATCCTCCCTCCCTCTACCTCCTCGAACTCCTAAGAACAGTCTTATCTCCCTTTTCACCTCTCTCCCACCTTCCCCTTCACAGGATTTAATCAAATGTGACTGTGAAATGCTTCACTAAGAGGCTCTGCTCTTGCCAAGTCGGACGCAGAGTAAATAAAATAGGTCTTAGTAATCATTTTCATATCAGTGACTTCAGAATAAGTAAGAGTTCCTTCCAGAACCCCAGATCCCAGTCACGATCACAGAGGGAGGGCGGGGAACATGAAGATGCTCCACAGGGAGCATCAGTGGTGATGTGGGACTCATTCTAGACACCCCCAGCCCAGCCTCTGTCGGTTGACTTGAGGCAGTAACCAAAGGGCCCACAAGGGGGCAGTGTTGCCACATGCACGTTTTCCGGAGCCCTAACCTGTCCTCTCCGAAGTCTTACTGGTGTGCGTGGCTTTTTTCCATTCACTCAGCAAATATGTATTCATTTTTTTGAAAGTTCTAGTTCATGACAATGAATGAATAAAAGAAAGAGGAAGGCAATTTGATTCCCCATGGCTTACTGTTGTGCAAGGCTCCCAGCTGGGAAAGCACAGACTACGGTCTGAGTTGGGTCCCTGCTCTCAAGGCTGCCGCTGAGCGGGGAGGTCCCACGAACACAGTGACAGCCTGTGATGGGAGAATTGCTCACACAATTTACAACGTCCTGAGGCTGGCACAGCTCTTTTCTGCCATCACTCGCTCGCTCAGTCATTTACCACATACATCCTGAGGCTGCTAGGGAGAGACAAGGGTCAGACCCAGCCCTTCTTGTGCACATATGACAGTAGCTGTAGGGGATCCGTGGACCTATGCGCAGGGTGTGCAAACACTCGGCAGGGATCCGTTTCCTGCACCTGCAGGGGTCCAGGGGAAGCTTCCAGGGGACCAGCCCTCAAGCCATGTCCAGAAGGGAGAGCAGGCCACGTACTGGGGGTCAAGGTGGGGAAAGGCTGCCAAAGGCAGAGGAGCAGTATGTACAGAGGCCAGGAGATGTGGCTGGATGTGTGACCTGGTTGGGGGACTAGAAGGAGTTTGGTGTGACTGGAGCATGAGACGGGAGGGAGGAAGTCAGGGAGACAAAGCCACAGGGGCTGGTGGCTTTGGTGCCAGAGGTTTCCCAGCAGGGCACTGGGGAACCACAGGAGGGCTGTGAGCAGGGAGGGGCAGGGTCCACTTGGGCATAGAAAGACTCTCTGGGGCTGTGGGGGGGGAGGTGCATGGAAAGCTGGGGAGGAGGCTGGGGTCCAGGGAGAAAGGGTGAGGCCTGAGTTGGGCTTAGAGTCGTGGACAGAGAGGGGGATGGGGCAGAGAGTGTTGGGGAGCAGGAGGGTGGGGCTTGGGGACTTCTGGGCTGTAGGGGAAGGGAAGGGGAATAAATTTATTTTATTTATTTATTTTTGGCTGCATTGGGTCTTTGTTGCCGCATGCAGGCTTTCTCTAGTTGCGGAGAGCAGGGCTACTCTTTGTTGCGGTGGGCGTGCTTCTCATTGCGGTGGCTTCTCTTGTTGCAGAGCACGGGCTCTAGGCGTGCGGGCTTCAGTAGTTGTGGCACGAGGGCTCAGCTGTCGTGGCTCACGGGCTCTAGAGCGCAGGCTCAATAGTTGTGGCGCACGGGCTTAGTTGCTCCACGGCATGTGTAATCTTCCCGGACCAGGGATCAAACCCGTGTCCCCTGCATTGGCAGGCGGGTTCTTAACCACTGCACCACCAGGAAAGTCCCCAGCATGTTAGTTTCATTATACAGCACAGTGATTCAGTTATATATATATGAATATATATATATGAATATATATGTGAACATATATATATTCTATTTCAGATTCTTTTCCCTTATAGATTATTACAAAATATTGAGTAGAGTTTCCTGTGCTATACAGTAGGTCCTTAACCTCCTCGTTTATCCCTCCCCCCCCCAACTTTCATTTTTCTTGAGTGGTCCAAGAGGGGGTGTGTGTGTATGTGTGTCTGTGTGTCTGTGTATTTATACATGTATATGTATACAAATGTGTGTGGATAGACAGTTGATCCTCATTATTAACAGATTCTGTATTTGTGAATTGACCTCTTCCCTAAAATGTATTTGTAACCCCAAAATCAATACTTTGAATGGCTTTCAAAGTCATTCTCAGACACGCAGAGTGGAGAAAATTTTGAGTTGCCCGATGCACATGATCCTAGCCGAGGTTGAACAAGGCAACACTCTGCCTTCTTGTTTCAGCTCACAAGTGTCCTTCATGTGGTCTGTTTAGTGCCACATTTTCCACACTTTTATGCTTTTTGGGGGGGATTTTGCTGTTTAAAATGGCCCCAAGCATAGTGATGAAGTGCTAAGCGCAAGGAAATACGTGTGTGAGATAAGCCTCCTTCAGGTGTGAACTATAGTGCTGTTGGGCCAGAGATCCATGTGAATGACTCAACATTATATTAAATAAGATGTCTTTAGGCACACAGGTAAAACCAGGTGATGTATTGATCAGTTGGTAAAAATGTTGCAATTGGAAGCTGTGCTTCTGGTAAACTCCTGGCTCAGAATTTGCTCCTTCAGTGTCCAAGGCATAACTACCGTGAATAATGAGAACTAGGGCACATCTACCAGACATCCAGTTTCAGAAGGTTGCTGTCCTTCCCTAAAAGGCCTTTCACATGTACCTCTGCCCTCTCAGGTTTCTTGACAACCCAGAAGGCCTCGTGGGACAGCGCAGTCACTGGATCAATACCTCAGGTATGTCCCAAGAGGAGGGAGCCGGCGGGGGCCATGGAGGGGCCGGGGCTCAGGCCCATCCCAGATGCCTCTCTTTACCACCCCTCTATTTTCCTTCTTTGAGTTTTCCAAATCACACATGTATTTGTGCCCCTTGTAGAAAAACAAAAATCTTCTCCCAAATTTCAGAAGTGTGTCTGAACAGTAATAACAGCAACACACACACACATGCAACCATACACACATAATGTGTGGGTTTTTTTAATGGAATCATATTACGTATATTGGTCTCTGACTTACTTTTTCATTTAAGACGGTGATACCTTAGAGATTTCTGTGTCAATACTTGTAGAATTTTATGGGTATTTTTTAAAATTGTGGTATAATACACTTAACGTCAGTTAAAACTACAGTTCTGACTCATTAGTCAGTCCTGAAATCCGTTTAACGGGTCAAAAACAGGATTTTTTTTTTTTAATTAATTAATTAATTTATTTATTTATGGCTGTGTTGGGTCTTCGTTTCTGTGCGAGGGCTTTCTCTAGTTGTGGCAAGCGGGGGCCACTCTTCATCACGGTGCGCGGGCCTCTCACTATCGCGGCCTCTCTTGTTGCGGAGCACAGGCTCCAGACGCGCAAGCTCAGTAATTGTGGCTCACGGGCCCAGTTGCTCCGCGGCATGTGGGATCTTCCCAGACCAGGGCTCGAACCCGTGTCCCCTGCGTTGGCAGGCAGATTCTCAACCACTGCGCCACCAGGGAAGCCCCCGAAAACAGGATTTTTAAAAATTAAAAAACAGACAAAAAAATATGAATGCCTTACAGAAGTTAAGGAAATGCCATATCTTCAGTGATACATATTTATACTCATATATATGTATGTGAGTAATGGGTTATAATTAGAAATACATCTTATATTTATATTTTATATTATAAAATGTATTTCTAATTATATCTCTATTTCTGTTTTGTTTATAATTTCATTTGTATCTTTTTTTTTTTTAGATTCCACATATAAGCAATATCATATGATATTTGTCTTTCTCTGTCTGGCTTACTTCACTTAGTTTGATAACCCATGTTGCTGCAAATGGCATTATTTCACTCTTTTTTTTGGCTGAGTAATATTCCACTGTATATATATGTATATATATATATGTGTGTGTGTGTGTGTATATGTGTATATATATATATATATATATATATATATATATATATATGCCACGGCTTCTTTATTCATTCATCTGTCAATGGTCATTTACGTTGCTTCCCTGTCTTGCCTACTTCAAATAGTGATGCTATGAATATTGGTGTGTGTGTATGTTTGTGAATTAGAGGTTTCTCCAGATACATGCCCAGAAGTGGGATTGCTGGTTCATATGGTAATTCTATTTTTAGTTTTTTAAGGAACATCCATACTGTTCTCCATAGTGGCTGCACCACTTTACATTCCCACCAACAGTGTAGGAGGGTTCCCTTTTCTCCACACCCTTTCCAGAATTTATTATTTGTAGACTTTTCGCTGATGGCCATTCTGACCGGAGTGAGGCGATACCTCATTGTAGCTTCAATTTGCATTTCTCTAATAATTAGCGATGGTGAGCATCTTTTCATGTAAACCATCATTTTTAAAGCCAATCCCTATTATTGAAGATTGAGGCTGTTTCTGTTTTGTTTGGGGGAGTGGTTTTTTCCAGCGTCCCTGCTATAGGACGTCTACATTGCTCTCTAAACATGAGGCAGAAAGACAGCCGGAAAAGTATAGTTTATCCCCTCCAGCTCTGTAAGGACTCATTTTTAAATTACCTGACATCCCTGGATTCAAATCATGTCTCTGCTGCTCAGGTCACTCTCCCCTCCAGCCTCGGGCTCTTGCTCCGTAAGAATGAGCTCCATTGGGAGTTCCCTGGTGGTCTAGTGGTTAGGATGCCAGGCTTTTACTGCCCAGGGCCCGGCCAGGTTCAATCCCTGGTCGGGGAACTGAGATTACGCAAGCTGCGCCAGCATGGCCAAAAAAACAAAAACAAAAACAAGGAGCCCCCCGGTTAGTTTATTGCAGCTTTGAGATTCTAAGCCAGTCACGGGGAAGCGGAGCCAGTGGCGCCAGTGGGGCTGGTGGGTCCGGGCTTGGGGTGGGCGGGGCCAGAAGGAAGTTCAGCCCCAGGTTTACAGCCTCTCTGAGCCTCCGCTTCCCCACGTGTAAAATGGGGCCAATAATAGCCCTCACCTCCCGAGGTTTGTCCCGAGAATTCAGCGTAGAACTGGGCCCAGGGGTGCTGCCTTAGCTTCTGCTGCAGCCCTAATTAAACGTGCTCAGAGCCAGCCTGAGACAGACATTGCTCAAGTGGGAGCTCTTATGATTATTGGTTTCATAATTGGCACTTTTAAAAAGTGTAATAATGGCATTGTGCTATTTAGGGAAAACAGACAACAAAAAGGCTTTATCTTTCAAAACAGCCTCTATCTTTTAAACTCCGTCCCTGGGGCAGCCAGCCTGGTTTTGTAAGCCAGTGAACTAAGTTTTTGTGGGGGTTTTTTTGGCCGCGTACCCTGACTTGCGGGATCTTCGTTCCCTGACCAGGGATCCAACCCGTGCCCCCTGCAGTGGAATCACGGAGTCACAACCACAGGACTGCAAGGGAATTCCCCTAAGAATTGTTTTACCTTTTTTTTTTTTAATTTATTTATTTATTTATTTATTTTTGGCTGTGTTCGGTCTTCATTTCTGTGCGAGGGCTTTCTCTAGTTGCGGCAAGCGGGGGCCACTCTTCATCGCGGTGCGCGGGCCTCTCACTATCGCAGACTCTCTTGTTGTGGAGCACAGGCTCCAGACGCGCAGGCTCAGTAGTTGTGGCTCACGGGCCTAGTTGCTCTGCGGCATGTGGGATCTTCCCAGACCAGGGCTCGAACCCGTGTCCCCTGCATTGGCAGGCAGATTCTCAACCACTGTGCCACCAGGGAAGCCCTGTTTTACCTTTTGAAATGGCTGGGGAAAAAAGTCAAGAGAAGAACATTTTGTGACACATGAAACCTGTCTGAAGTTGAAGCTGCAGAGTCCATAAATAAAGTAGTCTTGGTGCATAGCTACGCCCATTGGCTTCCTGCCTTCTGTGGGCCTTTTGTGGGAGAACAGCTGAGTTGGGTCCTGGCCACACAGACTCCCGGCGTACAAAGCCAAAACTATTTATTCTCTGGCACTTTACAGTAAAAGCTTGCTGGCTCCCATTTAGAGATACCCACCAAATAGTTAGAGATAAAATCGTATAATCAGCCTGGATTTGCTTTAAAACAACACAGGAGGGGGAAGGGGTAGGGGTTTTGATGAAACAAGATGGGCATGAGTTGACAGCTGATGAGACTGGGTGACGGGTATGCTGCTGTTCATGGTACCGCTCTCCTGTTGCTTATGTTTCACGTTTTCCAAAAAAAAAACCAATTTAAATCTAAGTGGCCGTGGCCATGGCAGTGCCAGGCACAGAGGAAGCACTGAGCAAATGGGCACCATTGTTGAGACCCTCTAGGCAGAGCCCCTCAGGCTCTGGGTTGGGTACCCCTCTCAGGCTCCTCCCGTGTCTTGACCACAGAGACCCTGCGGGAGTACCTGAAGGTGGTGATGGCCCTCAAGTACGAGGAGAAGCCGCCCTACACCGCCCTGAGGAACAATCTGGAAGCCCTGCTGCAGGATCTGCGGGTGTCGGCCTACGACCCCTTGGACCTCCAGGTGGTACCCTAGGTGGGTTCCATTGGGAAGAGTTTGTGAGGCTTAACCCTCTCCCCAGCTCCCACCGCTGTTTCCACCCATGCCATTTGATGTTTATACTCCAGGAGCCAACTTCCCAGTGAGCTGCTGCCTTTTTCCACAGGATTCTTGAACCTTCCAGCCCCCAGGCATCACAAGTAGCAGGAACTCGACTCAAACTGGCTTTAAGGAGAAGGGCAATTGATTGGCCCTTGTCACTAGAACATTCCGAGGGGGAAGCTTTAGGTGTGACTGGATTCGGGGCCTGGAAGTTAGCACCGAGATGTTGGCAGTCTCTGTCTTTCTCTGTCCCTCTTCTCTTCCCTCCATCCCTCTACCCATCCACCTGCAGTCTCTGCTTTCCTTTGGGTCACTCCCCCCAAAACCCCATCTCTCCCCCACCGAAACCCCTGGCTCTGTGTCCAGTGCCTCACCTTGCTCGTGTGTGTGTGTGTGTGTGTGTGTGTGTGTGTGTGTGTGATGACTGTTTGACTACAGTAAGCATACACATACAGGAAGTAGGGGAGCTAACGCCCAGGAAGTAGAAAGGCCACACCGTACAACACGTGGACGAACACATTGACAAAACATTCCACATCTTTATAAAAGGGGCTGTATTGGTCCTTTTGCCTTTTTCGTGGTTGTTCCACTGAGCCCATATGGCCGTTCCTTGGGATAATGGGGAAGGGCAGCTCATACTGTTTGGTTCCTTCCCCCGCAGTCTTGCAGCGCCCCCATGGCGGGGATGAAGGATGCTCTTTATAACGCCAGTGGCTGGGTGTTTGCTTGCTTTGCCAGGCTTTTGTTTTCCAGACAAAACACCTTGAACACCCGTCTGCATACAGGCCTGAGGATGGATTTCTTTTGAAGGAGATAAGCAGATTGCTCCACCTGGGGGCTGTACTCACTCATTTACACTCCCCTTAGCACTGAGTGAGAGCGTACAGGAATCTGTGGAAGGTCAAAATTATAAACTCAGTTCACCTGACGGTTCATTTTGGCGAGGCGGCATGGATGGGTTCTGAGGAGAAGCTTCCCCAAGGCCCTCCCCTGTCCATGGGGTTGTCATTTCTCTCACATGTCTGTCTGGATTCAAAGCTCAGTGTCTGTCCAACTCAGCGGTTCTCAGACAGAGGCAGTGTTCCCCCAGGGGCAATTTGGCAGCGTCTGGAGACATTTCTGGTGGTCACGCCTGGGGAGAGGTGCTGCTGGCACCTCAGGGGTCAAGGCCGGGGACGCTGCTCCCTGTCGTGCGACACACAGGCCGCCCTGCTCTCAGCAGTGCCATGGCCGAGGAAGCAGGCCCACGTGCGTCTAGAGGAGCATCTTTGTGGGTGGCAGCCTGTCTCCCACAGTGGTCTTCTTCCGTTGGCACCTTGACGACAGGTGCTTCTTCAGCCCTGCCACCCTTGCTCACATCCCAGAGCTGAAGACACGAGATAACATGTGTATCCAGCTCTTCACACAGTGCCTGGGTGCAGAGCGCTCCAAAAATGCCAGGTTGTTTGTTTGTTTGTTTGTTCAGTAACCTAGCAGGCTCCCTGCCTTAATCACAGACACCCTCCAAAAGTGAAGGCGTGAAGTCTTTGTGTCCCTCCAACCCCCAGCTGTCCCGAGAGACCTCTGGGTCCTCCCACACCCCTCTCTGACCCCAGCCCTGTCCCTCCAGGCGGTTGCTAAGTCTCTTCTAGCCCTCTCCTCCAGGGCTCTGCCTCTGCCTCTGCCCAGTTCCCCCGAGTGTGGTCACCTGCTGGCGGTGAGCTCCGGGAGGGCCGGGTCACGTCTGTCTCTGCATCTCTGTGTTTCCCACTCACGTCACTGGCCTGGCTCATAAATATTCCGCCCATATTTACCGAGTGGGTGAGTCCAGCCTTCCCGTCAGTGCTGGCCTGTCTTACAGCATCTCCCTGTCCCCCACCCTCCGGTACCATGGAAATTTAAAAGCTAAAGACCGAACGGCCCCTTTCAGGATCATTACAGCTCACTCTCTGGGGACCACTTCCTCAGTGGCAAGTTTGTCCCTTGGTTAGGAACTTAACGAAGAGATGCTCCTTAAGGAGCCCAGGGACTTTGGAGTACCTTGAGGATCATCTTGCCTCTGCCTTGGCCCGAGTGCCCAACCACCCCTCAGATTCTAGGCCAGGCCGAGCGCAGTCCTACCTCAGGACCTTTGCACTTGCCATTCGCATGGTCTGTGACGATTTTCCCCTTCTTTTTTAATTAATTTATTTATTTATTTTTTTATTATTTTTGGCTGCGTTGGGTCTTCGTTGCTATGCACGGGCTTTCTCTAGTTGAGGTGAGCGGGGGCTACTCTTCCTTGCAGTGCGCGGGCTTCTCATTGTGGTGGCTTTTCTTGTTGCGGAGCAGGGGCTCTAGGCGCACGGGCTCAGTAGTTGTGGCTCACGGGCTCAGTAGTTGTGGCTCGCAGGCTCTAGACCACAGGCTCAGTAGTTATGGTGCATGGGCTTAGTTGCTCCGCAGCATGTGGGATCTTCCCAGACCAGGGCTCGAACCCGTGTCCCCTGCGTTGGCACGTGGTTTCCTAACCACTGTGCCACCAGGGAAGTCCCTCCCCTTCGTTTTTGCATGACCGGCTGCTTCTCATCACTGCCTCTCAGATCCCGAGGCCTCCCCTTATCGCCTTCTGGAGGGAACATGTGTTTAATCTGTCGTGTCTCCACGCTTCTCTTCCAGATTGTAAGCCCAGCAAAGCCTTCTTGTTCCTCTTGTTCGTGGTGGTATCTCCTGTCCCTAGAAAGTAGAAAGCCCCTATCACACAGTAGGGCTTAAGGGTGCTCTTTGAATGAATGACACTGACAGCCACTTTTATCGTCTTCCAGAACTTTCAGCCTGCAGTTTGAAATAGAAAAAAAAAGAAGACATGTGATTCAAGGCCTGCTGTAGAATCACAGACAAGCTTCTAGAAAGATCCCTCGAATGTGTATCCTGCCACTTCTTTAGATCATCCGTCTAGATCAGCCTCAGGGAGCCCGTAAGTTAGGCTCAGACACTGTGAACTCCCTCCTTTGACCTTCCCTCCCTTCAGCCGTTGTCTCCCACCAGCCACTGGCGTTTTGGACGGAGAAGACCCCCCAATTCACAGACGGGGGTTGGGCTGGTCCTCTCAGTGAGGACGCTGCCATTGGCACCACTATGCTTTAACAATAAATTGTTTCATTGGAGCTTGGAGGGTTGAGTGTCTGCAAAAGAAGTTCCTTTTGGAAAAATTTAGCTCATGTTTTTTCTCCCACCTACCCATCCCTTCAACCTTTCACCCAGCCATCCACTCTTTCATACATCTATTCACACTTTCAGGCAGACACTCATCCATCCATTCTTTCACTTATCTATCCATCCATCCCTCCATCCATCCCTCCATATACTTGTCTGTCCATCCCTCCATCCATTCACCCTTCGTCCATCCATTCATTTCCTACTCATTCTCCCATCCACTTACCCTTCTTCTCTTCCATACATTGACCCTTCCTTTCATTCGAGAAATACTCAGCAGGCGTTTCTTGAGTACATGCCATGTGACATGCTTCATGCTGCGCAGAGGATCCCGACGAACCACATATACATGCCAAGGTCCTTGAGCTGATGGAGCCTACAGTCGAGCAGGAGGAGACGGTGTTAAAGGAGACGACTTCAGGTGGTGATCGGCACTCTGAAGACAGAGCTCGGGCTGTGATGGAGAGGGAGAGGCCTCGGGACAGGAGGGCACCTTTGGGGAGAGCCTGGACTCAGAGGGACCGGGAGGAAGCTGTAGGATGGTAGTTAGAGGAAAGGAGGGCCTGGGGAGAGATGTCAAAGGCAGGCTGGCCAGCAGCATGTGGCAAATGATTAGACTGGGAGAGGTTAAGAAGGAGGAGGAGATAAACCCGCCTCCCGCATCTGACCTTGGATATCTTAAACCATCCACCCTGCTTTGAGATGGGGAGAATCAGAGGCCGGACGGGGGAGGAAACTGCTCTGAGACGCCCTGATTCTCTCCCTGCTCAGGAGAGGAAAGGAGATTAGCAGACTGATGATCATTTCCTGGCTGAAAGGAAGTGTGTATAATTCTTTCCAGAAGGAGGTATTCCTTAAGGAGAGAGAAAACCCATCAGAAAATCTCCTACTTACAGCCCCTCTGTGTTTATGAGGCCACAAAAGAAGAGGGACGTCAGCCACGCTTCAGGGCCCCAGATCAGGCAAGAGGGATGGTCACAGTCAACACCTGCCCCTCCCGTCATCCTGCCCTCGGTGCCCTTGGCCAGTCCAGCGTCGAGGTCCGGCAGCCCCCTGTCCTCCACCCTCCTCTCTGAGCGAGCAAAGGCAGCGAGACCCAGCGCTGCTGAGACAGTGGGAGAACCCCACGTCCGGGCGGAGCAGCGAGAACGTGGGCAGTTTCCCTCCCTGTCAGTGAGCTGGCTTTAATCTGTCTCCAGAGCCCAGGTTTTGGCAGCTCATTCCCCAGCCTCTGAAAGAGGAGGGTGTGGTCATGGGCATTAGATGAGAATCCCAGGGCCCAGGGGAGTGGAAGTGACTCACGGGCCGCCATGTGGCCGACAGTGGCTGGAACCTGCCCTCTGTCCCCTCCACCCCACCTCTGCCCCAAAGTGAAACCCTGGCTCAATGTTAGTCAGACATTTGTGGTGCTGGGGGTGTGGGTTTTTAAATAATTTTTACTGTAGGGCACCTCTGAGCCTTCAGTAAACTCAAGTTGTTACCGGAAGGGGGACCTCTTCCAGGGCCCGAGAGTGAGGTCTTGTCTAACACTCAGAAATGAATTGTCCAAGGAGACACATTTGCTGACAAAGCAAGAGACTTTATTGGGAAGGGGCACCCTGGCGGAGAGCAGCAGGGTAAGGGAACCCAGGAGAACTGCTCCGCCACGTGGTTCGCAGTCTCAGGGTTTATGGTGATGGGGTTAGTTTCCGGGTTGTTTCTGGCCAAGCGTCTTGCTTGTGCCCATATTTGGTCTGACTCAGGGTCCTTCCTGGTGGTGCACGCATCTCTCAGCCAAGATGGATTCTAGCATGAGGATTTCTGGGAGGTTGGCAGGACATATTACCAACTGGCGTCTCCTCCCTCGTTTTGGCCCCTCCTGAATTCTCCCGCAAGGACCGTGTTGTTTATCAGGACCTCCTGTCGTGAGACAACTCATGCAAGCGGTTATTATCGTGCTTGGCCAAGGCGGGCAGTTTCGGTCAGTGGTTCCCTAACAAGGTGTGGGGTTTCATCTCCAAGAGGGGCCGCCCAGTAGGCAGCTGGGAAGGACAAATCACTTCCCTTCCCTTGTGAAATATTTTTCTTGTGAAAAAGGATTGCTTCTAAGGCTATTGCAAGTAAAATTCCTTCCGGATGAGACCTCAGAAACAATAGCAAATGTTTGCAGAGACTTTCTTATGGATGTTAAACAGAATTCAGCTGAGTGCCTTTTGCAGATCTAATTATCTCTGTTCAGTGATTCCTGAACTAAGCAGCATCCTGTCGAGCAGATAGAACGGATCTTGAAAGACTTTTAGAGGCAGAAGGAAGCAAGAACAAGGAAGTTCTACTAGGCAAAAAAATCAGGTTGGCTATTGCAAACTTGCTCTTCTTCAGGGGACGGCAGGGGTCTGTCAGGCACATGGCTTAACTAATTCTGATCAGACAATTCCTGATTGGTGGTTTAAGATGCCATTTCCGGAAGAGCCGACACTGTCATGGAGTCTCTGTTTGGTGACGTGGGGCGTAGCATAAGCAACTCCATTTTGGGCCTGTTGTCTTATTTTTAACACCCAGTTGGAAGTTAATGGGGAAATTTTTACTGCATTGGTGGAGAGTCTACAAATGCAAATTATGATGGGTGTTTGTGAAAAACGTAAATGATATTTTTTTTAACTGAGTTGCTATTAGTTTATTTATTTTTTAAATTTATTTTATTTATTTATTTTTGGCTGCGTTGGGTCTTCGTTGCTGGGTGGGCTTTCTCTAGTTGCGGCGGCTACTGAGGCCGCGTGCTGCAACTTCTGAAGCCCCCGTGCCTAGAGCCCGTGCTCCACAACAAGAGAAGCCACTGCAATGAGAAGCTCGCGCACCACAACAAAGAGTAGCCCCCGCTCACCACAACTAGTGAAAGCCTGTGCACAGCAACGAAGACCCAGTGCAGCCATAAATAAATAAATAAATAAATAAAATTTATAGAAGAAGATAACAATAATCCATGGGAATTCCCTGGCAGTCCCGTGGTTAGGAATCGGTGCTTTCACTGTTGAGAGTGTGGGTTCAATCCCTGGTCGGGGAACTAAGATCCCACAAGCCACATGGCACATCCAAAATAAAAATAAAAATTAAAAAAATAAAATAATCCATGGGGGGAAGCATATTTTATTGCTTACTTATGATTTCCAGGGTCTGTTTAGCCATAGAATTATGCAAATTAAAAGAACAGAGGGCTTCCCTGGTGGCGAAGCAGTTAAGAATCCGCCTGCCAATGCAGGGGACATGGGTTCAAGCCCTGGCCTGGGAAGATCCCACATGCCGCGGAGCAACTAAGCCCATGCGCCACAACTACTGAGCCTGCACTGTAGAGCCGGTGAGCCACAACTACTGAGCCCGCGTGCTGCAACTACTGAAGCCCAAGCGCCTAGAGCCCATGCTCTGCAACAAGAGAAGCCACCTCAATGAGAAGCCGTCACACCACAATGAAGAGTAGCCCCCGTGGGCTTCCCTGGTGGTGCAGTGGTTGAGAATCTGCCTGCCAATGCAGAGGACACGGGTTCAAGCCCTGGTCTGGGAAGATCCCACATGCCGCGGAGCAACTAGGCCCGTGAGCCACAACTACTGAGCCTGCGCGTCTGGAGCCTGTGCTCCGCAACAAGAGAGGCCGCAATAGTGAGAGGCCCGCGCACCGCGATGAAGAGTGAGAGGCACGCGCACCGCGATGAAGAGTGGCTCCCACTCTCTGCAACTAGAGAAACCCCTCGCACAGAAACGAAGACCCAACACAGCCAAAAATAAATAAATAAAATTTAAAAAAAAAAAAAAAAAAAAAAGAGTAGCCCCCGCTCGCCGCAACTAGAGAAAGCCTGTGCGCAGCAACCAAGACCCAAGACAGCCAAAAATAAATAAATAAATAAAAAGAACAGAAAAGAATGTTAAGTGCTCTGTTGTTTATAAGAACTTGTTGAATGTGTTAAAGAATTGATGGAAAATTTCTTTAAGTGTCAAGGCTATTCTTAAAAGAGACATGACTTAGAACAGGAAAAGAAATTCTTTTTTTTAATTTGAAGTATAGTTGATTTACAATGTTGTGTTAGTTTCAGGTGTACAGCAAAGTAATTCAGTTATGCATATATACATATAGATTCTTTTTCAGATTTTTTTCCCTTATTAGTTATTACAAGATAATGAATATGGTTCCCTGAGCTATGCAGTAGGTCCTTGTTGTTTATCTCTTTTATATATAGTAGTGTGTATCTGTTAATCCCAAACTCCTAATTTATCCCTCCCTGCCTCCTTTCCTCTTTGGTAACCATCTGTTTGTTTTCAATGTCTGTGAGAAGAAATGCTGACTTGAAGTGGATAATTACTGTGGCATTCCCATGATGATATTTTCAAAAAGATTTCATCCCTTGGAGAATGTGATTCTTTTACACAGATGTTACCAAATACTCTGCCAGCATGAGAACACATGGAAGCATCTTGTGTCATGTTGAGGAAGGGGATAAAAAGTGGCAACCATGCTCTTGTTTTGTCGGTGGACACCATTTTTAAAGGTCATTGATCAAGAGATGCAACACGATCCTGAAAAATGGCAAAGCAAAATCTGCTGTGAAAGATGGAATTACATGCTTCAACACCTCCAATTTGAAGAACAGTTCTCAGCATGAAGTTATTAACTTTATGCCAAAAACACATTCCCTATCTTGGCTCATAATGCTATTGTTGGGCGTGTTTCCTCGTGAATGGAAACAATGGAAAAAATTAAATGGACACGCAATGGAAAAAAGAACAAAATCAGTTGGATGTGACCCCCGTAAAAACTATGTTACAATGTAAATGGACGCACACTGGAACTGCAAGGAATTTTTTTTTTTAAGTTTACTTCCTTTTTATTTATTTATTTGTTTGTTTGTTTATTTATTTATTTATTTATGGCTGTGTTGGGTCTTTGTTTCTGTGCGAGGGCTTTCTCTAGTTGTGGCGAGTGGGGGCCACTCTTCATCGCGGTGCGCGGGCCTCTCTCACGGCCTCTCTTGTTGCGGAGCACAGGCTCCAGACGCGCAGGCTCAGTAGTTGTGGCTCACGGGCCCAGTCGCTCCGCGGCATGTGGGATCTTCCCAGACCAGGGCTCGAACCCGTGTCCCCTGCATTGGCAGGCAGATTCTCAACCACTGCGCCACCAGGGAAGCCCTGCAAGGAATTTTATAAGCAGATTCTGCAAAACAAGAAACTTAAGGAGAACCAAAATATCAAGGACACAGAATTCCAGAGGTACCCTTGAATCATTGATTTCAGATAATCAGTGAATGATTTTTTTTTGTCTGAGAAAATACACAAATTGAGTTTCCAGGAAGCAGGCTCAGAGAGAGGCCAGTATGCAATGTGTTGGGAGGAGGAAGTGCCCCAGGGGTGGGTCCCTGTGGAGGGGAGGGGGAGGGGGCTGGTGGGGCAGAGGGATGCGATGCAGCCCAACGACAGCCTCAGCCGAGTCTTTGGGGAGCTCTGGAGCTAGACAGCCCTGCAGAGTGGTCCCCATTTGGGCCAGGATGCCGGACCCTTATCCCAGGTGGGCTGCCCTGGGAAGAGGTTTGACCTTGGGC
Organism: Balaenoptera musculus; assembly: GCF_009873245.2. NCBI lineage: Eukaryota > Metazoa > Chordata > Mammalia > Artiodactyla > Balaenopteridae > Balaenoptera > Balaenoptera musculus. Next base: position 7,186,948 of record NC_045803.1, read on the forward strand.
ACAATGCCCTCTGCACATTCACTGGTGTGGGACACTTTACGTCAATTACTGCCTTAACACCCCACGACAACCCTGTGAGTTAGGTTTATTGTGTCCGTTTTCCAGGGGGGGTGACTGAGAAAGAAAATGCTTTGACTCATTCTCATCATTGGTGTTGGGGGTGACATTTGAGCCCAGTTCTGCCCATCACTCCACCAGCGGAACCCCCAGACACTAGTTTCCAACTGGAAAACTATTCTCTGATGTCTCCCTTCCCCGAGAAGCCCTGGGCCCTCCAGCCGGAGGTCTCCAGAGCTGGGGGTCGTCATTTATGGATCTTGATCTCAGCATATTCGGTGGTGCTGGCGGCCTCCTGGTCCTGAGGCTCCCAGGGCCTCAGCGCGTAGAAACTGAGGGAGGCGTAATGGAGCTCCTGTTCCTCCCAAGAGGTGGGGGGCGGCCACCACTGGTGGGGGGAGGTCCAGGGGGCTGCCTGGAGGACACTCACGCTGGTAACCCTGAGTGGAGGGAAAGAAGGGGGTCAGATTAGGATAACAGGGCTGGAAGAGAGCAAGGGGGGTCCACAAGTAAACCTGAAAACTGAACATTCAGTCTTTTGTCTGTTCATTCCAGACATTGGCTGAGGCCCCCATTCATTCATTCATTCATTCATTCATTCAACAAATGCTTGAGAGTAATCATGCCTGGCCCTTGGTAATTAGCTGCCAGTCTCCTAGATTCCTCACAACAATCTACTTGGGAGACACTATTATCCCCATTTATCAGGTGGAGAAATCGAAGCTAAGTAAATATCCCCAAATCACACATTTAGTCATTGGTAAGGCCAAGATTTATGCTAGATCTTTCTGACTCCAGTGCTGCCTTATGGAACAGCTCCCCTGGTGCCAGGTTCTGGATATTCAGTGAGGAACAAAGAAGACACCATTCCTGACCTGCAGCTTGCGGGGAGGGGTGGCGGGGGGTGGGGGAGACGGCGGGGAGCAGGCGTTAAAGCAATAGTCAATTATGTTACTATATAATTGCACATTAAGATGGGACAAAAATGGGATGGATGGTGTGAGGACAGGGATTTGCTCAGACCTGGATGGCCCTTCAGGGACCACTCAGCATTTCAGAGGTTCAGGCCAACACAATCACCCAATTGCATTATGAACCCTAAAATCAAAGGATCTTGTTGTGCCGGAAAGGGTTAACCTTGCCCAAAGAAAATTTGACCCTTTGCCCCAGCACCTGGGAGGGAACCTCTAAGCCCTTGAAATGTCTTGCCTGATTAGAGTGTCTTTGTTCACCTGGGTCTTGGCCCACACTAGGTGGTGTAACAATGTGACAGATGGTGGGGGCCTTGGGTCACACAGTATCGCACCTCTGCAGAGACTGGACACTAAGTTAAGCCATGCGGGCAGTCAGCCATGCCAACGTAACCAACTCCCAATAAAAATGCTGGGTATGGGAGAATTCCTTGGCTGTCCAGTGGTTAGGGCTCCTCACTCCCGCTGCAGGGACACGAGTTTGAAGCCTGGTCGGGGAACTAAGATCACACAAGCTGCTCAGTGTGGCCAAAAAAAAAGAAGAAAAAAAAACAAAACTCTGGATGTGAAGGCTCAGGTGTGCTTCCCTGTCTGGCAATAGCCCATACATGTTATCACACATCGTTGCTGGGAGAATTAAGCACTTTCTGCACAATTCCACTTGAAAGAGGCAACTGGATACTCACGCCTGGTCTCCCCCGGACTCTGCCCCACGTGCCTTTTCCCTTGGCTGATTTTAATCTCTATCTTTGTCCTGTAATATACTATAACCATGAGTATAAAAGCTTTCAGTGAGTTTTGTGAGTCCTTCTGGTGAGTTATTGAAATTGAGCTTGTCTTGGGGACCCCCAAACTTGGTAGTAGACAATAATTATTTTGGGGAGAGCCTTGTGGCATCCTGTCTTGGGGAGGTGAGGTAGGAAGTGGGGGGAAAGTGGGTCAGCGGTCCAGAGAGGAACGAGGAGGTGGGGGTAGGGAAGGCCCAGTTGGAACTGAATACAATCAGTAAGATGGCTGGGTGGTGGTCCTTGGCTCTGAGAGAGGAGACAGAGAGCAGAGGGGAGAGCACTCCCAGGTCACTGGGCTGGGTGACTGTGTTGATAGGGTCCATGAGGAAAAGCCTATGTGGGTCATGATGATCGTCTAAGTCATCGAGAGGCAGTCAGCACTGCCCAGGGGCTGGGTTGATGAGCATCTGTCCCTCTCCTGAGGGTTGGGACAACATAGGAATGAAGGACACATATCTGGGACCACTCTGCTGGCATCCAACCCAACTCCTCAAGTGACTGGCAATGCATGTAGTAAAGAATTAACCTCATCCAAAGAGAGGCGTGGGCTTTACCCAGCTCCTGGGAGGGAATCCTAAGCCCTTGGCATGTGTGTCTCAGTGTCCACATTTCCTTTTTATTTTTTAATAAGAATACCGGTCATATTGGATTAGGCCCACCCTAATGACCTCACCTTAACTTCATCACCTGCAAAGACCCTGTTTCCAAATAAGGTGACATTCACAGGTACTGGGGGTTAGGTCTTGAACATCTTTTTTGGGGGGACACAATTCAACCCATAACAGGCCCCCAATAAAAACGCTGGACCCCAAGGTTTATACTCCACAAATGCCGTCACACATCATCGCTGGGTGTATTGGTCAGCTCTGAGTTGCCATAAGATACCACACACTGGGCAGCTTAAACAACAGAAATGTATCAACACTTTCTCACAGTTCTGGAGGCCAGAAGTCCAAGATCCAGGTGTTAGCTTGGCAAGGGTCTGCTTCCTGGCTGGCAGATAGCTGCCTTCTCACTGTGCCCTCACATGTCAGAGACAGAGAGAGGGAGAGAGAGAGAACTCTGGTGTCTCTGTGTCTCTTCCTATAAGGGCACAAATCCTATTGCATAAGGGTCCCACCCTTATGACCTCATTTAACCTTAATTACCCCCCTTGTTTCTATCTCCAAATACAGTCACATTGAAGGGGTTAGGGCTTCAACATATGAATTGAGGATGGGGGGATTCAGTCCTTAGCACTCAGACAATTAAGCACTGTCCACATGACTCCATTGGGAGAGGCCACTGGAACCTTGTGCCTGGTCTCCCTTGGGCCCTGTCCTATGAACTTTGCAGATTTTATTTTATTCTATTCTATTCTAAATTTTTTCCTTTGGCCGTGCAGCGTGGCTTACGGTATCTTTGTTCCTCCACCAGGGATGGAAGCCAGGGCCCCAGCAGTGAGAGTGCGGATTCCTAACCACTGGACAGCCAGGGAATTCCTTCCTTGGCAAATTGTAATGTGTATCCTTTTGTTGTAACAAATCCTGAGTATAACAGTTTCTCTGAATTCTTTAAGTCCTTCCAATGAATCATCAAACTTCAGGGTGGTCTTGGGCATCCCCAGAACAGTCTGTTTCCCTCCTCCTCCTCAGACTGTGGTGCAGAAAGCCACTGTTTACCTAAGTGGGGGCGACGGTACCCACCTGCCTGGGTCTGCCCATCCTGGGGACCAGCGCTTGCGTTTTCGAGCGCCCTCTGGTGGACCTGCAGTGGTCAGCTCTCAAAGAGCCCAGAACTTGTCTAGGATGGGAAGTTGCTGACCGGGAAATTTGCTGAGTTTATCACAAATACATAAAAAGGAAATGGGATAAATGCAGCCTGAAAAGCACAGAAAATGCACAGAGGAAACCCTCAGTTCCTTTTCATCTACAACCAGTTTCTCACTTTACTTCCCTATCGCTTGTCTCTCAAACAGGAGGCAACATCCCTTTTTTTTTTTTTTAATATTTACTTTTTTTATTTGGCTGCTTGGGGTCTTAGTTGTGGTACACGGATCTTCGATCTTAGTTGTGACATTTTGTTTTGTTTTGTTTTTAATTGAGGCACGCAGGATCTTCAATCTTCCTTGTGACATTTTTGTTTTGTTTTGTTTTGTTTTTAGTTGCAAGATGCAAACTCCTAGTTGAAGCATATGGGATCCAGCTCCCTGATCAGGGATCAAACCAGGGCCCCCTGCACTGGGAGTGCAGAGTCTTAGCCACTGGACCACCATGGAAGTCCCTGGAGGCAACATCACTTTTAACTAAATGGTCCCAGCTGGTACCAAGGTGCCCATCCCTCCTCTTGCACTTGCTACACTGTCGTCTACAGCCCAGCCTGAACCCCACGGAGAGCAGGCCTTGGGGGCAGGGTCTGAGGAGAAGGGAAACCAGGATCTCTGTCTCTGACTCAGTCGCTCTGCCTTGTCTTGGTTTGAGTCAGTTTTCCAGTTTCTACAGAATTGCAAAACAGGCCCCGAAAACTTCCCTTCTTTCAAATCAAGTAGACTATTCATTGCTTTTCCAATAGATGGCCAGAAAGAATGGGGGTGGGGAGGTTAGCCACTGGTAGGATTTCTGGGAGACCCAGGACCACACGGCATGGACACTTAGTGCTGAGGACCAAGGTGTCACCCAAAGTCAGGAACACTATTCTTTCTCTTCCATGGGAGATGTCATTGCCTCTGGGCCTCCTTGGCCTGAAAACTAGGTCCAGTTGCCTGGATATAGCGCTCCACCATTCCCGGGAGAAATAGTAGGGTGGAGAGTTTACCCCAGGACTCACAATGAATAACACCCAAATGTGTGTGTGTCAGCTTGTGTATGTGTGCAAGTGTGTTTGGGGCTCAGAGCAGGCCATCTCAAAATGTGCTTCAATGGCATATTGATTATGTCGCATTATAGTTACTCAAGAAACTGCCAGGACTTCCCTGATGGTGCAGTGGTTAAGAATCTGCCTGCCAATGCAGGGGACACCGGTTCGAGCCCTGTTCCGGGAAAAATGGAGCAACTAAGCCTGTGCACCACAACTACTTAGCCTGTGCTCTAGAGCCCGCGAGCCATAGCTACTGAGCCCGCACACCACAACTACTGAAGCCCATGCACCTAGAGCCCGTGCTCCGCAACAAGAGAAGCCTCTGTAGTGAGAAGCCCGCGCACTGCAACGAAGAGTAGCCCCCCGCTCACCACAACTAGAGAAAGCCTGTGCGCAGCAACAAAGACCCAGCGCAGCCAAAAATAAATAAACAAATAAATAAATAAATACAAACGGCCAACTCAAGAGGACACTGACCCTCCTTTCTGCTTCCCTGAGAGCAGGACATAAATCTCTCACGTGAAAGGTGCCCTCCCCACATCTGGAGGGAGAAGGACACCCTTATCAGCAGACCTAGGGAATTCGAGGCGAGAAGCCTGTGTAAACAAACCTCGTTACTTCTTTAATTTACTACCCCAAGCCTAAATTCTCACTAGATTCTTCACTAATTGGGCACCCAAAGCCTAAGTCTCTTTGTCCTGTCAATTCCTCACAGATTTGTTTCTTTGCCTAAAACGCATAAAACCTGCCCGATTTGGCCACTTCTTAGGTCCCATTCCAGGTGGAGGATTCCAGAAGACAGTGTATGTGATCGGCTGAATAATGGCCCCCAGAGACATCCCCGTCTTAATCCCCGGAACGTGTGAATACGTGTTACCTTGCAGGGCAAAAGGCCTTTGCAGGTGTGATCACATTAAAGGTCTTGGGGTGGAGAGGTTCTCCAGGTGGATCCTCATTGTGATCACAGGTTTATAAGACAAAGGCAGAGGGAGCATGGACCACAGCAGGGGTAAATGATAGATGATGATCAAAGAGATTGTAGTGATGCCGTCGCCAAAACCTGCAAGAAGCAAGAAAGAGATTCACCTCGAGATTCTCCAGAAGGAACCAACCCTGCTGACACCTTGATTTATCTCCTTGAGACTCTGTTTGGACTTTTGGACTCCAGAACCGTAAGAGAATGCATTTGGGTTGTTTTAAGTTGAAACTGAAGCCCTACTCCCTTGAGAGGCTCTAGGGGAGAATCCATCCCCTTGCCTCAAGGCCCCTTCCGCCATCTGCAAAGCCAATGGCACAACATCTCTGTCTGCCTCTGCTTTCATCTGCTTTTCCATCACACAGGCTTCTCTTCTGTGTTCAAATCTCCCTCCACCTCCCTCTTAGGAGAATGCTTGTGGTTACATTTAGGGCCAGTGCAGGGAATCCAGGATAATTGTCCCATCTCAAAATGCTTAATTTAATCACATAGGCTAAGTCATTTCTGCCATAGAAATTAACATTCACAGGTTTCCAAAGATTAGGAACTGGATATCTTTGAGGGCTTTGTTCTTGCACATAAATATTGCATGATTCCCTTTACATGAAGTATTCAGACTGGGCAAAGCCACAGGGACAGAAAGCAGATTAGTGGTTTCCAGGAGCTGAGGGGAGAGTGGTTTTGGGGGTGATTGCTTAACAGGTCCAGGCTTCCTGTTTGGGAGTGGGGGAGGGGATGAAAAAGTTCTGGAATGAGATAGTGGTGACGGTTGCACAACACTGTGAATGTGATAAATGCCACTGAATTATACAGTTTAAGATGGTTAAAATTGTAAATTTCATGTTATGTATGTTTTTATTGAAGTATAGTTGATTTACAATGTTCTGTTAGTTTCAGGTATACAGCAAAGTGATTCAGTTATACATATATATCTATCCTTTATCAGATTCTTTTCCATTATAGGTTACTACAAGATATTGAATATAGTTCCCTGTGCTATACAGTAGGTCCTACTTTATATATAGTAGTGTATATCTGCTAATTACCAATTCCAAATTTATCCCTACCCCGCTTTCCCCTTTGGTAACCATAAATTTGTTTTCCATGTCTGTGAGTCTACTTCTGGTTTGTAAATAAGGTCATTTGTATCATTTTTTTAGATTCTACAAATAAGTGATATCGTATGATATCTTTCTCTGTCTGACTTACTTCACTTAGTATGATAATCTCTAGGTCCATCCATGTTGCTGCAAATGGCATTATTTCATTCTTTTTTATGGATGAGTAATATTCCATTGTGTGTGTGTATATATATATCACATCTTCTTTACCCATTCATCTGTCGATGGACATTTAGGTTGCTTCCCTGTCTTGCTGCTGTAAACAGTGCTGCTATATATTTTGTATTTTTAACACAAATTTTTTAAGTCCTCAGGGCCACTAATACAGAAACAGCACATTTCTGGCTATTGTCAACATAGTAAGTCAAACTAGCTATGAAACAGACTGAGTCATTTACCCCCTAGTGGATTATTTTCCTAGCACTACTGTAATAAAGCACCACAAACTGTGGTGCTTAAAATAACAGAAATGTATTTTCTCACAGTTCTGGAGGCTAGAAGTCCAAAGTCATGGTGTTGGCAGGGCTCTCCTCTCTCTGAAGTCTCTAGGGAAGGACCCTTCCTTGCCTCCTCCAGCTTCTGGTGGCTGCTGGCAATCTCTGGCATCCCTTGGCTTGTGGATGCATCCCTGCCTCTGTCTTCACTTGGCCTTCTCCCTGCATGTCTGTCTCTGTGTTTCTTTTCTTCTTGTAAGGACATCAGTTATATGGGATGAATGACCCACCCTACAGTAATGTGACCTCATCTTAACCAATTACATCTGCAATGACACTATTTCCAAACAAAGTCACATTCTGGGGCTCTGGGAAGAACATAAATGTGGAGGAGACACTATCCAACCCAGTACACTTGGTCAGATGGTCATTGGGAACTCCAAGTGGAACTTGAACATGGTTGAACATTCAGGGCAAGACCACAGAGCCGCATACGTAGGTGATACAGGAATCTTGGGACCTGTTAATGTAACTGGCCTTTGCCTTCTGGCCCTGTTAGATCCCTTCTCCTGAAGGAGGGCTAATGCCACGCCCAACCTTACTTCATAATTCATCACAGTTCAGTACTGAAGAGGCAGTGTAGCTCCATAACACTTATTGACCAGCTCACATTACTTTCTCTTTATGTCTTTACTGCAATCTGGATGTCGTTCATTGTAAGAAAATGATTTATTTACTTGTCTGGCTGTTCCACTGACCCAGAGACAGGGCCCAATGCTAGATTCAGCTGTGACTCCAGTACTAACTGTTGTCTAGTTGGACCCTGGGATCCTTTGGAGTATTTCACTGGCTTTGGCAGCTCCCCCCTCCCCGCCCCCACCAACTATGCCAAGGGAACTGGGTTTACTTCTACCCCAAGCACAATGCCGAGGAAAACCTCTGGGCATGGAATCAAGATCACTGGACTCAACTCAGAGATCTCCCTAGGTGGGGAAATGTGGCTTTGGTGATTCACTCCCCTACTCTGATCCTCAGTTTTCTCTTCTGTAAAGTGGGAATTTTTAGCAATTGGTTTAACAAACACACCAGGCCCTTCAACGTGATTTACAAATATTAACTAATTTAATGCTCAGACAGCTCTATCAAGTAGGTGCTATTAGTCCCATTTTAGAGCAGAGGAAATTGAGGCACAGAGAGGCTAAGCAAGCTGCCCAAGGTCACACAGCCGCCTGGGTTCCACCCCGGGTTGTCCCGCACCAGACTAGGCGGGGAGGCCTTCCTGTACCGGCAGGGTGGTGAATTTGAGGTCTCGCCCGTCCTCCCATACCGGGATGTGAGCTCTGGGAGGTGCACAGAGGCATTTAACAAACATTGTGGAATGAAGAGATGAGTGGATATTTGAGGATGGCCACACCCCTTCGTGACCACCTGCGCCCTCCTGCCGCTCTCTGTTCTGGGAATTCTATTCGTGGTCAGGGCTTCTAGTCCCAGTAAACCGGATCCTCGGGGCGAGAGGGGACCCCAAGGCTTGGGCTGAATCGAGGTTGGAGGTTAACCCCCTCACAGCGTGGCACGGGCGCCACCTGGCGGCGGCGTCCTGCTAAGACAGAGCCGCCGGGAGACCAGGACCCTTTGCTTTGGGCGTGGTGGAATCGGCATCTTTGAAAGGGAGTTGATAGCGGGTGGGCAGTTGTCTGAAAATCAGTATTTGATACTGAGTGCTTCATAACTTTGGCTTCCAAACTTTTCTGACCGTGATTCAAAGTAAGATATGATTTCACATCAACATAGTTTCACCAAATACCACTCTGTGATACATGGTATTTTATATTCTGTTCTATTCATATCTTTAAACACTGGTCAGAATCCTTTAAATTGATATCCAACTCTATAATGGGTGCCCATCTGCACCATTTTTTTCAGCTCACAAAGAAAGATTATGATGGAGAAAGGGTTAGTTCCCAGATCCAACTCTTTCCAAATTCCTCGTGATTTCTCTCCACATTTGTACTACCTCTCAGGTCCAGCATTGCCATGCCTGACTTCAAGATAAGGAACCTAAGCTCAGAGAGGCAAAGACGCCTGTTCAAGGCCACACAGCTTGGATGTGCAGTGCCACCTTCTGCCTCATTTCTGGAGGAGAAAAAGCACTAAGTTCTCCTAATTTCACTGTTATTAAGTCAAGTTTAATTTAGTTCTTTCTCCTTGTTTACTGGTAAGATTGAGCTGCACTGGCCTGTGGTTTTCTTGTCATGTACAATGTAAATTATTGACATTCCAGAGCTCGGGCTTTTTTTTTTTTTTTTTTTCTGGCCTTAAAATTGCAAGTCTTCATAGGTAACAAAACGAATTAGAGATGGAGTTCAAAAGTCTGTGCCTATTCTAGATTGTTCAAACAAACCATCCTTCTTAAATCTGCATAAAGGTGACAGATAGAATATGAAAATCATCTTCTGAGCAACAATTGTCAAGGACCGCCCAAGCCAAAATCCACAGGAATGCCAGAGGGGAGTTAGCACTAAAGATAATTTGTCTTGAGGGCCTTGGCTGCTCCAAGCAAACTTGAACTTGGGCTTTTTTTTTTTTAATTGATTCCTCATTTTATTTATTTATTTATTTATTTATTTATTTTGGCTGTGCTGGGTCTTCGTTTCTGTGCGAGGGCTTTCTCTAGTTGTGGCAAGGGGGGGCCACTCTTCATCGCGGTGCACGGGCCTCTCACTATAGCGGCCTCTCTTGTTGCGGAGCACAGGCTCCAGACGCGCAGGCTCAGTAGTTGTGGCTCACGGGCCTAGTTGCTCTGCGGCATGTGGGATCTTCCCAGACCAGGGCTCGAACCCGTGTCCCCTGCATTAGCAGGCAGATTCTCAACCACTGCGCCACCAGGGAAGCCCCGAACTTGGGCTTTGACATTTGCGTTTACTTCTGCTAGGTAGCAACACCAGTCAGGAATGCTTTAAACTAAGTTCGAGCTCTGAGGGTCCCTGTCCCCCCAACTACGAGTACCCAGGGTGAATATCCACAGTAAGTCTGGGCTGTGGCCACAGCTTCTCAGAGATGTATTTTTCCTACTCTTTTTTTTTTAATCTTGCTGTGCTCAGCACCAAGAGATGAAGGATAATGAAGTAAAAGAGGTCCCCAAGTGGGGCATCTAAAAGATGACCCTTGGGACTTCCCTGGTGGCGCAGTGGTTAAGAATCTGCCTGCCAATGCAGCGGACATCGGTTCGAGCCCTGGTCTGGGAAGATCGCACATGCCGCGGAGCAATTAAGCCCTTGCGCCACAAGGAAGAGTAGCCCCCGCTCGCCGCAACTACAGAAAGCCCGCAAGCACTAACGAAGACTCAACGCAGCCAAAAATAAATAAATAAATAAATAAATAAATAACTTTAAAAAAAAAAATTGGAGGGAGAGCGTGCATGTAAAGTAACTGCTTAAAGGGCATGGGGCTATATTTTGGCATGATGGAAATGTTTTGGAACTAGATAGAGGTGGTGGTTGTGCAACATTGTGTGAACTAAATGTCACTGAATTGTTCACTTTTAAATGGTTAATTACATGTTATGTGAATTTCACCTCAATGAAAAACAATTCAGACTTGGTAAAGAAAGACTTTCTTCGAACGGATTACTGCAAAGCAGAGGAGGGGCTATTGCAATGGGAGAGGCATTATTATAATCAGGAAAACCGCCGTAAGATTTGCAAGCTGCACAAGGGTCAGGCAACAGAGTTTTTCTTTTATAGAGAGGAGTAAACAAGGCTAGAAAGAACGAGATGTGGGGAAGTGGGATGACAAGATAGCTTGCTAGAACAGTAGATCAGAGAGAATGGTTTATCCTGAGGCCACCCTATTCAGAGGTTGTATTAGGGCTCAGGCTAAGGATGGACCAAAATTCTGGAAGGGATGTGGTGGGAGACTTAACTTAGGTTTGGTTAACAAGCATTTTGTGCCGACTGATCCATGGCGGGCAAAACAGCTAATTGTTTATGAGTCCAAAAAATGGAAATTTGGAGGATCTGTGTGTTGCCTTGTCTTAGGTCAACAAGGGGCTCATCCATGGGTCTTATCTAAGTCATATGGGGAAGGGTGCTTCTTTGCAGTAAGCCACTTCTTGGAAAACAAAAGTTGGGGGGGGTGGTGCAGGGCAGGGGATTTCTTCTGTGTTGTCCAGACGCATAAGGCTCAGGTAAATGTCAGCACTGTCACAAATAAATATGCTTTACTGTCGGGTGGAGAAGGGTAAAACCTGCCCCATAGGACAGGTCAGCCCTCAGGTGGAATTTCAGCCCCAATTCACAACACTTGGCTGGCCCAAGTGTCGAGACTCGAATTTAAGTAGAAATAAATACGAACACAGCAGTTCTCATGCTTTTTGGTCTCAGGGACACCTTTGCACTCTTAAATAAATAACAGAGACCCTAAAGAACTTTTGTCTGCATGGGTTATATCTATCAATATTTATAGTCCCACGTGCCAGCACTCAAACCCGGCCAAAATCCAGAGTGGGACTTGAAACCACAGTCTTTTTTTTTTTTTTTTTTTTTTTGGCTGTGTTGGGTCTTCGTTTCTGTGCGAGGGCTTTCTCTAGTTGCGGCGAGCGGGGGCCACTCTTCCTTACGGTGCACGGGCCTCTCACTGTCATGGCTTCTCTTGTTGCGGAGCACAGGCTCCAGACACGCAGGCTCAGTAGTTGTGGCTCACGGGCCCAGTTGCTCCGTGGCATGTGGGATCTTCCCAGACCAGGGCTCGAACCCGTGTCCCCTGCATTGGCAGGCAGATTCTCAACCACTGCGCAACCAGGGAAGCCCCCCACAATCTTTTATTTGAGATCACACACCTGGTCTCAGAGGACTTAATGAAGCTCAGGTTCTTGATGTCTCGTTTCAGAAAAAATTCAGTGAGAGACAAAGTGATAGGTAAGAAGTGGATTTATTTAGAGAGAAACACAGTCCGCAGACAGAGTGTGGACCATCTCAGAAGGCAAGAAGCCCTGAAATATGGGGTGGTTAGTTTTTATGGGCTGGGTAATTTCACAGGCTAATGAGTGGCAGGATTATTCCAAGTATTTTGGGGAAGAGGCGGAGATTTCCAGGAGTTGGGCCACTCCCCACTTTTTGGCCTTTTATGGTCAGCCTCTGAACTGTCATGGCCCTGGTGGGTGTGTCATTTAGCATATGCTAATGTATTACAATGAGCATATAATAAGGCCCAAGGTCCACTGAAAGTCAAATCTTCTGCCATCTTGGACCTGGTTAGTTCTAACCAGTTTTTGTCATGTCCTATGGTTATGTCATCCTTTTAAAGGTTGTGCCCTGTTCCTTTCCTTCCTGTTTCAGTTTTATCAATTAAAATTGCAAAACTTTTAAATCGAGAATACACAAACACATATTCCATTAGCCGTCAGAGTAACGATGTCATACATCACATAACCTCTGGAAAATTCCAGAGAGAGAGAGAGAGAGAGAGAGGGAGAGGGAGAGAGGGAGGCAAATAACACCTTACAGTTACTATGAAAATAGTTTTAACTTTGTAAAATACCTGAAAGTGCCTTGGGGACCCTGAGGTCCCCAGACAGCATTGGGAACTGCTGGCCTAGAAGCCCCTGTATCCCTGTATTCCTGACCCTGGCTGACTCTCCTAGTTCTATCTTAATGACCAGACTCCCTAACATCCATTTTCCCCTTTTCCTTTTGGTAATAGGACCACCTAGGCTCTGGCTGAGAAAATGACCACCCATCTAGACACTACATTTCCCAGGCTCCTTTGCAGGTGGGTGTTCCCACGTGACAAATTTCCAGCCAAAGGAAAGGAGCAGAAAAGATGTGGAAAGCTCCCAGCTCACATCCTTAAAAGGAGGGTCCTTAAAAGGAGGCTGCTTGCTCTCCACTATCTCTTTGCCCTTTCCTGCTTGCCGTAACAAAGTTATAGTGATGATGACTTGGGTTCAACCGTCTTGAAGAGGCTGACACTTTAGGAAAATGGTTCCCAAATTGTGGTCCCCAGACCAACTGTAGCTGCAGCCGTGGCACCCGGGGCTTTGTGAGAGAGGCAGATTCTCAGGCCCCATCCAAGACCTGCTGAATCAGAAACTCTGGGGCATGGGGCCCAGGACTGTGTTTCCATAAACCCTCCAGGGGATTCTGATGCACAATCAAGTTTGAGGACCAGAGCTGGGAGATGTGGAGCAACAAGATAGAAGGAACCTGGGTCCATGGATCACCTCAGCAGGTAGGGCCGACCTACTCCCTGCCCCATCTACCAGTGTGGATATTTACATGAGAAAATCAATCCATCTCACTAAAGCCTCTGTTATGTGGTCTTTGGTAAATCAAGTCAATACCTTAATCGACAGTATATTTGAATACACTCCTTGGTTCTTTTTGAATTAAAAATTTTAGGCGTACACCACACAACCATCAGGAATGGCTACTATTGGTTTGGCCAAAAAGTTCGTTTGGGTTTTTTCCATGATGAACCTTTTGGCCAACTCAATATTAAAAAAAAAAAAAAAAGGAAAAGAATAAGTTGGCAAGGATTGGAGAAACTGGAACCCTTGTGTACTGTTGGTGAGAATGTAAAATGGTGTAGCCACTGTGGAACACAGCTGGGCATTTCCTCAAAAAATTAAAAATAGAATTACCATTTGATTCAACAATTCTACTTCTGGTTGAAACTTGAGGACCTTGAATAGTACCTCATATAAGTGGAATCATACACTATCTTTTGTGACTGGCTTATTTCATTTAGCATAATGTCCTCAAGGTTCATCCATGTTGTAGCATGTGTTAAAATTTCCTTCCTTTTTAAGGCTGAATCATATTCCATTCTTACAGCTAGGAGTACCCATGTAACATAGCTCTAGACAATGAGATGTAAGCAGAAATCTACCAGAGTCAGCTAGGAAAGATCTGACCTCCTGTCTCAAATTTAGATACAATGCCTGGAGCTGCGGCCTCCATCCTGTGACCATGATGTAAAAGCCAAGAGAATCAGAGAGACCTCGGTAACAGCAGCACCCTCCCTCTAGAATTCTGTGGAAAAAACTTACGTGCGCACCACTGATGGGTAGGTCTGCTGTTACTTGCAGCCAAAAGCATTTATAACTAATACACTTGGTCAAGTTATATCACCTCTGTCTCCCCAACCGGAATGTAGGTTCCACAGTGGCAGAAAACATGACTTTGTTCACCACTATGTGACCAGCCCTTCCTCTCCCAGCCAGCGCCCGGCAGGGACCACACAGATGGAATGAGTGTTTGTGGTTATTCATCCAAAACCTAACAATACCTTCCTTTTGGGTGGACTGAAATAATCATGCAAAATGCTTAAAATAGCACTTGGTACACAATAAGCCTTCAAAAAACAGATGTAGGGCTTCCCTGGTGGTGCAGTGGTTGAGAATCTGCCTGCCAATGCAGGGGACACGGGTTCGAGCCCTGGTCTGGGAAGATCCCACATGCCACGGAGCAACTGGGCCCGTGAGCCACAACTACTGAGCCCGCGCGTCTGGAGCCTGTGCTCCGCAACAAGAGAGGCCGCGATGGTGAGAGGCCCGCGCACCGCGATGAAGAGTGGTCCCCGCTTGCCGCAACTAGAGAAAGCCCTCGCACAGAAACGAAGACTCAACACAGTCATAAATAAATAAATAAATAAATAAAAGAACGTGAATTTCTTAAAAAAAAAACCAGATGTAGCTGAATGTCTCCGCCATGGCTACCAGGCCACCTGCCACTTCCTCCCGACCTCCCCGGGAAGCTTTGCTCAGACAGCTGGCTCTTCATCACAGGGACCCCACAACTGTGCTGCAGCCATTCAGCCCCTTTTCGTGTCACCCTTTTTGGTGACAAGGACCACGGGGAGCTCGCACCTTTGGCTATTCTCTCTTTTCCCTGTCTACGTAAGTAACAAATGGAAGCTAAAAGTGGGTCTTGTACCTTTACCACTCAATCAGTCCCATCTTGGCCTTGACCGTGTGTTGGTGTGTGTGCTTGACCGTAAGTATTATGTTATTTCCATTACTATCATTATCGTCTTTGGTCTAAGACTGCCCTCCCCGAGCAACTTCTCCTCTCAAAGACAAGACGCACAGCCAGAGGAAATTCTTCATTTTATTTCCACTCACAACCCCCAGAAAGGATCAGTCCCTGCCCTCCCTCACCTAGATGCAGCCCCTCCCCCAGCACCTTCACAAAACACTGATTTCCTCCCAGAGCTAAAATGAACACCCAGTCACCCATTATGGCCATTCCCCTCACCCGCCCACCTCCCCAGCTGCCCACTTATCCACCTGCTCTGTGAACTCGGCCACCTTTTGGTTCCACCCCCAAATGTAGTTCCCCAAGGTCACTTGGCTTATTTTGCTTGTATTCTACGGACACCTTTCTTAAAGCCCTCCCTGACTTAGTCTCCAGATGGCTTCCCTGTCCTCCTTTGCATAGACGTTCTGCAGAGATTCCTGGCCTCACTTCCCTGCTTGAGAGACCACGTTTCCAAGCTCTCCCCTGCCCCCCCCTATCCCCCATGGGCCTCTGTTCCTCAGCTGTTAGTTGAAGGGTATAGATGTTGACTAAGGCCAAACATTCCATGATTCTGGGGAGGGAGGAGGGGAGCAAATTCAGAATGGACAGGAAAGGAGGCAAGGATAAAAGGGGAGGGGGGGAGGGAGAGGGAGAAGGAGGAGGAAGGGGGGAGGAGCGGGAGGGGGAGGGAGAGGGAGAAGGAGGGGGAAGGCGGGAGGATGGAGAGGGGGAGGGGGAGGTTTGGAAGGCAGCCAGAGGCAGGGGGATGACTGGGGACCTCCCACCTCAGCCCCAGAAACAGAAGTGAGCCACAGCTGAAGACCAGCACCCCCGCTATGGCCTGAAGACCCCGCCCAGCTAGCTGCTCCGGGTCCTCTGGCTTCGAGCCTTGTACACTTCGATGAGCAGATCCTTGACGTACTGGATCTCCCGCTCCACCGACTCAGCCCTCTCCCTCAGCTCCCGGTTCCGGGCCTCCAGCCCCTGGCACTCGCCCTCCAGGGCCTCGCCCTCTGCACGCTTCCTCTGGCGGTACCTCAGAGCTGCTGACTTGTTCTGGTCTCTCTTCTTTTGCTTGCGGTCCCCTCGGGTGGCGGCAGGATTGGGGTAGGGGGTGGGGCGGGAGGGTTGAGGGGGAGGAGGAGGGGGTTGCGGTGGGGGGGACAGGGGCGCCAACCCCGAGTCCCCCTGCGCGGCCTCACTGCCGCAGTAGATGGCCAGCAAGTCGAGGGTGTCCGGGGCAGGGGGCGGGGGGAGGTCAAAGGTGGGCAGGGGGAGGGGGAGGGAGAGGGAGGCTGCCGGTGCTGGCTGTGTCGGGGGTGGGGAGGACGGTGGGAGGAGTGGGGCACCAAGGAAGAAGTCTTCCATTTGCTCCAGCTCCTTCTTGAGGAGGGAGGCCATAGCTTCCAGGTCAGGTGGGGGTGGGGAAGGTGGGGGGAGGGCACCTGAGGGCAAGGGGGGCTCCAGAGGGAGGAGGGCTGTAAAGTCGACCCGCTCGGTCATCCAGTCAGAGAAGCCGTCGCCTGGAGGATTGGAGAGGGACAGAAAGCTCCTTGAGTTCCTAATCCTCCACCCAGCCAGGTCCCACTCACAACTACCTCATTCGTCCCATTCGTTGAGTAAAACCACCAACCAGCCAATCAGTCAACCAACCGATCAACGAATCATCAAACCAGTCAACAGACCAACAGACCAGCCAACTAACCGACCAATTAGCCAAACAATCAATGAACCAGTCAACCAACCAATGACCCAAACAACAAAACAGTCAACCAGCCATTTCTTCAACCATTCCAACATCCTCTTTACTGATTAGCCTGCATCTGTGGTTTCTTGATTTACCCTCTAGTTTACTCGTAAACGGCAAACTAAATCACACATAAACACACCCTGTTTCATCTTTAATTAATTATTGAAAACCCACTATGTACCAAGCATTTGGGATACACTAATGAATAAAACACTTCCTGCCTCAGGAGCTCTGCCTATGCTGTTTCCTCCACCTGAAAAGCTCTTCCCTTTTCATGGCTCATTCCTTACCATTCTTTAGGTCTCAGCCAAAATGTTACTGCCTTGGAGAGGGTTTCCTGGCTCCCCGCTCTAAACGTGTCCTTGTTGTCATTTTTAAGCTCAGCTACTAAGTGTTTCCCACGTATCCCCATGCATCATCATTTAATATGTCTCTTGTCTGTCTCCCCAGTAGAGTGTGAGCTCCAAGAGGGCAGGGATCATGTCAGTCTTGTTTCCAGCTGTATCCCCAGCACCTAAGACAGTGCCTGACATATTATACATGCTCAATAGATACTTACTGAATGAATGAAAAGTGAATGAATGAATTCTTCTCCCCTGCCCCCCACAGCCCAGCTCACCCCACCTCCATTCTTTGCCTGCCCTTACCTGCCAGGGGCTCTCCCCCCCCTGGAAGCCCGCCCTCCAGGGCTCCCCCAAGGACCTCATAGGGGCCCAGGGGGGCAGGGGCCAGGGGGAGTTTCCCATAGTCTACGAGCCAGCCCAGCCCGCTAGCTGGGAGCAGGGTCCTGTCCAGCTCCAGCCCCAGGGTCGCCAGGAGTGACATGGCTGCAGCACGGGCGTTGGGCACGGATGGCAATGGAGAAGGCTGCACCAACAACTGGGAGGAGGCTCTGGAGGTTACTCAGCTGGACGAAGACAGGCACCAAGACACAAGTGGAGTACCTACGAGTGTGACACAAAAGTGAGTGGGTCGGGGCCAGCCTCACCTACTGCCAAAGCCACGGGGAAACCAAGCCATACCCCCAGGGCCCCGGGATTCCTTGTCCTTTCAGAATTCTAAATCTGCCCTTTCTTTCCCCAAATCTGAGCCCCACCCACTCCCAAGGGAATTCTCTTTAGGCCCGACTTACTTTTCTTCAGAATTCCCCAGACCCAATTCTTCCAATACAGAAAACTTATGGTCTCCCAGGGGAATTTCCTTAAGTCCCTCCCACCTACTGCATAATATTCCGTTTCATTTAAAAAAAACCTCAATCCCAGGGGAATTTTCTTGCAGCCACACCTCTTCCTCTAAAATACAACCTTTAGGCCCCACCTCCTCCCTAGAGTCCATCTCAAATCTCTTCCCAGGGGAATTCCCCCCTGTCCCGCCCCTTCATCAATGTCATCCATTCGAATCCCACCCTTCCCTTTGAATTTTGCGGTGATCGCCACTGTCCCTCCAAGTCCCGCCCCCATCCCCTCAGCTAATGGTTTTCTTAGTCCCGCCCCTTCTCACGGTGGGTTACCCGCCCCCCCCCCAGCCCCACCCTCCGTGACGCCTCTTATCCTAGCTCCATCCCCTTAAACGGGTCGTTTCTAAGTCCCGCCTTCTCCCCTGTCAATCTAAACCAGCCCCCCCACCCCCAGCAGGTGCCTGAATGAAACTGAGGGAAGATGAGCAAAGTGGAGGCGGCGGGTGGAGCCTGCAGGCGGAGAACAGCTCCCCACTCTCCACCATCCACACGCGGCTCTCTCGCCGAGGGCTAAAGCGCATGCTCCACCGCCGGAGCGGCCCCATTGCTCCCTCAGGCCTCCGCCCTCCTGGGGGTCAGTGCGCACGTGCGGCTGCTTACTGCCCGCCCTTTGCATAGAAATACTACCGCTGGTGGACAGATGCGCATGAGCAATCGCTCGCAGACTCATTCAGGGCGGGGGGGAACCACCACCCTCTCTGGGAACTAGTGCGCAGGCGCAAACGCACAGGGGCTGTCTTTAAACACCAACATTGTCTGGAAGAACGCACCCTCCCCCCCCATCGGGCCGAGTGCGCATGCTCGATCGCGCGCGAACGGCCCGTCTTCCCTCTTCTGCGCCTGCGCGACCGTGATTCCTCAGTCTCGTCTCCCTACCCCCCAGGTCCGGTCGTGAGGGCCGCGAGCTTCGAAAGGGCGGGAAAGGCCGTTGGAGAGGGAGAGGCGAGCGGTTACTCACTCCATGGCTGCGCAAAGGAGAGGCGGCGGCGGCCTCGGCTGAAGAAAGAAGGCAGGAGCGGAGAGCGCAGGCGCAGTGAGCGGGGAGACTGGCCGGGGGCACAGAGGGGTCGCGGCTACAGAGCCATGGCCGGGGCTACGCGGGCTGAGGTGGCGTCGCGGTAGTGTGAGGAGAGATCATGATCTGAGGATGGGGAATGAGGCGACCCCGGGGACTGGGGACAGATATACCGGGGGTGGCGCAGCACGGCCTGCCCGGATCCTTCCGCGCCCCGCCCCGCGCGGCCTCAACCGTGCGGCGGGCCTCACCGCCCGCCCTCGGGGATCCCGGGATCCGGCCCCCTCCTCCTTCCGACCCCGGGAGTTCGCGCCTCTCCCTTCTCTGACCTGTGGATCTAGCCCCGCTTTCTTCCCGACCTCGGGGGTTCCGACCCTTCTTTCCCTCTGACTCTGGGGTCCGTCCCCATCCTCCCTGTGGTCCGGGGTCCGGTTCTCTGCTCCCTCTGATTTGGTAACTCGGCCCTTCCTCTTCCCTGAGACCCGCACTAGTTTATTTCTCCTTTCCTTTCCCCTGCTTCGCGAATTTCCGGTCAGCCACATGTTGATCTCTTTATCCTTAACTGCCGTCCCACGCTGAGAACAACACTTTTTGTGGCTTAGAATCTGGCGTGAGTCACAGAGCACGCTCCGTTCAAATCAGAGACCGGCGAGGGTGGCCTTGGGCAAATAACTTAAATTCTCTAGCCTCTTAGATAGGGGATTATTTGTAAAGTAAGAAGAATAATCAAGTGTACCTGGTGGGGTCGTTTGTGAGAAATAAGTCCATTCCTGTGAAACCCAGATCCCACCACCTACATGCTCGCTCAGCCTCTTTTATGTTAAGTAGGAGGGAACTCTGGGCCCCAGCGTCAACCGTTCCGAACCCCGTGGCCGGAGCCCCAGACACTTAAACATGCAACACTTGCTAATAGGTCGTTCTTGTGTTTCCTTCACCCCTCCAAGGTGATTTCCAGCCATCCCCGCCCTCTCCCATTCAAATGATGGACGCTCAGCCCCATCTTGGTGCAGGGAGTCTGTCATCGCCCTCAGTCTTATCTTTTCTCCATCCCCTGCCTACCTCTCCTCAGCCCTTATCCTTAGCACTCCTTTCAGGCCCGTTGGTTCATTCTTCTGTCCCTGCCCCTCCCCTAGACTTCCTTTCGAAGGATCCTCTACCTCGGCTGCCCCCCCCCACCCCGCCCGCTGCCACTAGATCAGTCTTCACACTCTGCCAGAAAGAGGGAGATCTGTACTTCCATTGCTTAAAGAGATGGGGCTTCCTAGCCATCCCCTCCCCCTGCACTGGACCCTCCACCAGCCCCAAGTGGATGTGGGTCTTTCCTGTGCAGCAGAAACCCCTCCTTTTCCCACCCTGCATTCATCCACATCAGGACCTTACACCTGGAGTTCAGCTTTTCATCACTTTTGTGGTGCTTATGAGACTGAATCAAGATCCAAAGAAGGTGGGGGACCCTGATCTTGAGCGTTATCTGGGAGTGAAGACGCACAGGTTTTTTTTTTTCCTTCCAAACGCGTGTGCTCTTTTTTACGCATGTCCCAGTTTTATTGAGATATAATTGACATGTAGCACTGTATAAGTTTAAGGTGTGCAACATAATGATTTGACTTACATACCTCGTGAATTTATTACCACAATAAGTTTAGTGAACATCCGTCACCTCCTACAGTTACAACACTAAAGAAATAGAAAAAATACATACGTTTTTCCTTGTGATGAGAACTTTAGGATTTACATTCTTAACAACTTTCATATACAGCATATAGCAGTGTTGATTATATTTATCGTATTGTACATTATATCCCTCGTGCAGGCTGCTGTTGCGTACAGGAAGTCTTCCACGGGATCTGACCGTGTTCCCTTAGGATACTTACTGTCCACTCTGCCAACTCTTGCCCTATAGGGGCTACGTTATTACCAAGGCAGCATAGAGTAGTGGTGAAGAGCACAGTCTCTGGAGCCAAGTTGTTGGGTTCAAACGCTGAGTACACCCCACTTACTAGCTAACTGGCAATTTCCCTTCCCTGTGCCTCGGTTACCATTAACAGTACCAGAATAAAGCATGGAGTTGAGTTAATAGAAACATACTGATATACGTGGCCGTTAATAGTACCTGCTTCTTAGTACTGTTTTGAGGATTAAATGAGTTAATCCAGGTCAAGTGCGCTTAGACTAGTGCTTGGCACACAGTAGGTGCTACATAAGGGGTTTTTATTATTACTGTTACTGAGGTGGGTATGTTTTATCTCCATTGCTAAGCAGTAGTGCTTTTTTTTTTTTTTAGAGGAGAGTTTTCCCTTTCCTTTGGTTTTTTTTTTTTTTTAATTAATTAATTTATTTATTTATGGCTGTGTTGGGTCTTCGTTTCTGTGCGAGGGCTTTCTCTAGTTGTGGCGAGCGGGGGCCACTCTTCATCGCGGTGTGCGGGCCTCTCACTGTTGCGGCCTCTCCCGTTGCAGAGCACAGGCTCCAGATGCGCAGGCTCAGTAGTTGTGGCTCACAGGCCTAGTCGCTTCACGGCATGTGGGATCTTCCCAGACCAGGGCTCGAACCCGTGTCTCCTGCATTAGCAGGCAGATTCTCAACCACTGCGCCACCAGGGAAGCCCAGCAGTAGTGCTTTTAAAGTTCTTTTAAGTAAGAAGTAAGGACCGACTTCCACTCCTCAGCGTAGATATTTGAGCGATAGCAGGTGGGATTAGGGGAGTCTTGGACAGGCCGCTGGCAGTGAGGGGGCACAGTCACTCCCCAGTCTTCTTCGAAAAGACCTTCTAGATTACAACAGGTGGACTAGGTAGAGTATTTTTCTTTAAATAAACTTTTCAGTTTGGAATAATTGTAGATGCACTGAAAGGCTGCAAAGACAGCGCAGAGTCCCCTTGCGCCCCTCGCCCACTCTGTCCCTGGACGCCCTGCATTACGCTCGCACATCTGTCACAGCCCAGGAGCCGACATCAGTACGTTTCTACTACCTAGACGCCGCCTTGTCTTCTGATTTCACCAGTTGTTCCCTAACTCCCGTCCTTTGTTCCAGGATCCCCTCCAGGATGCCGTCTTGTCTTACACTTAGTCGTCGCGTCTCTTTAGCCACCCTTGGTCTGCGAAGGCTTTTTAGACTTTCCTTGTCTCTCATGACCCTGACACTTTTGAAGAGTGCAGGTTGGATATTCTATGGAATGTCCCTCCATTTGGTTTTGTCTCATAGACGGGGATTATGGGGTTTTGAGAGGATGACCAGGTAAGATAATTTTTTAATACCTGGGAATGAACTTAGTGTGGGAATCTTGCTGCCAGTAGATTGCAGTGTTTGCTGACTGAGAAGACCCTGGTCCCCCTGTCCCAGCCCCTTGTGGCTTTTTCTCTCTCCATTTGTTGGGTCCCATAGAGTTGAGTTCTGGTGCCAATTACCCCACCCACGCGGCCTGACTCAGTCCTGCAGAGCTGGTGCCAGCTTGCACACTGAGCTCCCTAGCCCTTCAGGGCATATTCGAATTTATGGGCGGTGGGTCATCAGTGGTGCCTGTGAGCCCAGGTCTTGGCACCCTGAGCCCTCTCCCCACGCCCACCTCTGGACCTATTTGCCCATCCAGGACTCAGATGCCTTGGCCTCCCCCAGCTTCACAAAGTCCTCTGGGGTCCAGCTGCCCCAGGCCCTTCAGCTCCTGAGCTGGGGCTGGGAGCATGGGTGGGGCTGCTGGGGACTCTTTTTCAGTGCGGAGGAGCCAGGCTTGGGGAGTGAGGTGGCAATTGCAGGCAGGTTGCATCACCCTGGCTGTTTGATGGGGAGGGGGAGTGGGGGGATTCTCTGGGGGCCCCCCTGCGCACCTGGCAACGGTTCCTGGTTAGTGGAGCCCTGGATTGGAGAGAGGCCCCAGCACAGCAAGGGAGGGGTTTGGGGAGGGAGAGAGAGAGCAACCTGTGCAGGACCCTGAGAATCAGGCTCGATGCCAAGAACTACCAAGAACAGACTCAGATCACAGAGGCTGACCCGCTCAGCTTGCAGGGGGCAAGGTGTCGTGTGCAGTCACACTGCTGGTTAGAGCCCGGGCCTCCGCCATACAGCTTCCAAGGCCCTGCTGGTCCCAGGGAGAGCCTGTCCGCTCTCAGATGTGTGGGGTCCCTGACCCCCAGCTCAGGATGTAGCCTGCTGGGAGGCCACCAAGCCTGGACCTTCACCTCGGGTCTGCTGCTGCTCACAATTGCCAAATTGTATTGATTGTGACCTGCCCCTCCCCATCCCCTGTCCCAGAGGAGGCCCTCCTCACCTGTCCTATCGCAGAACCTCAAACTGGTCTCCCAGTCAAGATGACAGGCCTGCCATGATGGCAGAGGCACCGAGTTTTCCATCAGATGGACCCAGGTTTCAATCCCAAGCCCATACCACCTAGTTCTGGCCAAGGGTGCACACGAGGCCCTTACTCTGCCTTGGCCTCAGCTGCCTTCTGAAAAGTGGCTCAGATCACTTCTCAACCTTTTGGCTAAGATCAAGTGAAAAGTGGCTCAGATCACTTCTCAACCTTTTGGCTAAGATCAAGTGAAAAGTGGCTCAGATCACTTCTCAACCTTTTGGCTAAGATCAAGTGAAAAGTGGCTCAGAGCCTTGACTCTGGAGCCAGCCTGCTGGGTTCATATTCCCAACGCCACTTATTTGACCCTCGGCAAGTGACATCTTCTCTCTGTGATTTAGTTTCCTCATCCATAAAATGGGGATAAGATGACCCACCTCCTGGGATTATTGTGAGGATTAAATAGGTAAATGTATGTAAAATTCCTAGAACGGAGCCTGCCTAATTATGAGCATTAATTATTTCTCTTTAAGGCTTAGGTGCTGAGGGGATTATATGAAATGATGTAGGTAAAGCCCAGCACTTACTAAGAACTCAAGGTCAACCCATGTTTGTTTCTCTTCGTATTCCTACCCCACTTTGTTCTGCTTTCAGAGCCGCCTCGAAGGCAGATGTCTGTGTATGTGACTGTTTCCCTGAGCACTTAGAGGGTAAGTCAGGACCCTCCTCATTCCCAAGAATCATTCCTCACAGCCCCCAGCCCTGTGCTGTAGCCTCACTAGGCATCAGTTCTTTTTTTTTGGCCGTGCTGTGGGGCATGCAAGGATCTCAATTCCCCGACCAGGGATCAAACCCGTGCCCCCTGCAGTGAAGCACGGAGTCCCAACTGCTGGACCACCAGGGAAGTCCCGCATCAGTTTATTTTTAAATGAGTTGCTCAGGCACAGAGACTGGGGAATTCAATCCTGTGGCCTCTGAGGGGGCACTAGGGCAGGTGTCTGCGTCATGCAGGCCAGGAGGGCAGAGGTTGGGGGTGGGCGTCTTGGCAAACAAGGGCCGGAAGGCCAAGGCCAGTTCAGCTGGGGAAAGGGCAGTGCAGGGGCCAGGCACACAGAACACAGGTCTGCCACGTGGCCCAGCAGCTCAGAGTCCTCCAGAGTCCCTTCCCTCCCCTCGCTCCTGCTACATCTTCCTCAGCAGAGGTAGCCACAGCTCTCAGAGCCTGGCGAGGCCCCATACTGCTGCACCAGCTCCAGCACCCTCGATGGTCATCTTCTGTTTTCATTTCCTGTGGCCACTGTAACAAATTGCTGCAAACTTAGTGGCTTAAAACAACATGCATTTATTCCCTTTCAGTTCTGGAGACCAGAAGTCTAAAAGGGGTCCTTCTCGAGGCTCTAGGGGAGAATCCATTTCCTGGCCTTTTCCAGCTTCGAGAGGCTGCCTGCATTCCTTGGCTCGTGGCCCCTTCCTTGAATCACTTCTACCTCTGCTTCCATCATCATGTCCCCTATCTCCTCCTTTGATACTCTTGCCCTCCCTCTTATAAAGACCCTTGTGATTACGTCAGGGCACACCCCAAAAATCCAGGATAGTGTCTCCATCTCAAGATCCTTAATTTAACCACGTCTGTAAAGTCCCTTTTGCCATATAGGGTAACGTTCACAGATTCTAAGGACTAGGATGTGGACATCTTTGGGAGTGTTGTCCATCCTACCACGCCTCCTCTCTCGGAGCCTCAGTTTCCTCATCTGGGAGCTAAAGGCTAGCGCCAGCCCTGGCATACCCCTCCCTCATGTGCCCACAGGGAGTGGACAGGGTAAACTGAAGGTAATTGACAGCATAGTGTCCTGGAGCTCAGGACACATCACTTACCACCGTGTGGCCTTCAGCAAGGTGCTGTGCCCCCACGTGCTGCACCAGAAGAGCAGGGACAATAGCAGAGGGCAGTGGTGAGGACCAGAGATAACGTGTGAAAAGGCCTAGAACGGTGCCTGGCTCCGCGAGCGAGCTGTCCCCGCAGGCACGGGTGCTGCTCAGGGTCGGCCCATGTGCCCTGCAACGATGCCGGCCTGGCAGCACAGAGCTTCAGGTTTTATAGAAGTGAGAAATCCAGACTCTTCCATGAGATCCAAGTTTTAAAAGGTTGGTGAGTCACTCAGAGAAACCTCAACAAACCATGAGTGTGGATAGGCTGGGGCCGAGGGCCCTCCCTGACCTTTGTGTGCAGTGACTCCCACCCCCCTACTCCCAACCCCACATCTGGCACCCTCTGCTCAGAGCAGAGAACTAAAGGAACTGAGGACTCCTCGGGGCAGGGCCACACACACCCCCGAGCTGCTCCCCCCACCCCCCACCGGACTGACCCAGCTGGAAAGGGTGCCGGCCTCACTTAGACTCTGCCCAGCCTATGTGCAGTTGGGGAGGGCAGTGTTTGTGGGGAGCAGGGAAGGGGGTCTCTAGGGAACCATCCGGGAAGGTTGGGTTCCTGCTGAAGGGGGGCTGGTGTCCTTCATCAGCCATCCATGCCCCCAGGACCACCAGTACATGTAGTCAAACCATTTGGGTTTCTTGCTTGTTGCAGCTGCGGGACCACCCACCTTGGGGGCCCATGGGGCAGCTCAGGAAGGGGGTGTCAGAGAGGACTTCTAGGGGCTGGGCTGGGTTAGGTGACTGGGGAGGGTTCAGGGAAGAGGGGTTTTGCTCTGGATTGGAGGCCGGCAGGGAGCAGGGGCAAGTCTGACCAGCATCCTTTATCAGTGGAGTTGATGCTGTGCTTAGTTAAGAAGCAGCCGTCAGCTCTGAGCCAGGAGAGTGATGTTTGGTCACCTTTGTGCTTTGGACAGTGTGTTTCTGTCTGTGTTGAGACGTGTCAAGATCCATCACAGTCACGGTGGCCTTGCCTGATGTGTTCTGTTAAGTTGTTTATGCCCAGCAGGAGAGTAGCAGGGCCAGCTGTCAGGGCTGCTCTTCCCTTTCTCACAGCAAACCTGCTCCTCGTGCCCAGTGGGGGATGGGAGGTGGAGGGCAGCCGCAGCGCAGCCTGTACCCCTGCCTTGAGGTGGGCCTTGGATGCACCGTACCCCCAGGTTTGCTTGGGCACAAAGGGAAGTTGCAGGGCCTGAATGAACGCGGTTGGCACCCATTGGGATGGCCAGTCATAGGGGGAGCCGAGGGAGCAAGAGAGGGGGTTTGAGGCAGAGGCAGGGAACCACAGCGGGAACACGTCACAGGCCTGAGAGGTCCCCCAGGACTGCCCCACGGGGGGCTTTGAGGGCCAGCAGCCAGCAGGGCCCCAGGCCTCAGAGCTGTTAGGTTTGTTCAGTAGCCCTTTGCCCGTCTTCTCCTGCCCGCCCCCACCCAGAGCAGGAACAGATTCCGGCAGGGGCCGGGGGGGACGCGGGGCAGGAAGGAGCAGCTGAGGCCCCCGCTTCACTCCAAGCCGTCAGGAGCCTAGCCTGCAGTGGGGGAAAGCAGACGGCACCAAATTGGATTTGAGAGTGAAACCTGCACCACTAAACTAGTCTGGAAGGTGACAGAGATGGCCTGGGATGTCATTAGGGAACAGGAAGGGGGTGCTGGACGTGGCACGCGATGGGGGGGCGTAGTGGTGAAGAGGGTCACACTGGAGGGGCTCCTGATGCCCCAGCTTAGCTCTGGGGCCAGACAGCCTCGGTCAGTCCACCCACCTGGGGGACTTTGGGCAGGTTACTGAAGTTCTCTTGACTTCAGTTTGCTCATCTGTAAAATGGGAACGCTGGTAGTTCCTGCCTCTTTGGGTTGTAGTCAGTACAGGTAAAGCACTACAAACAGGGCACGGCACATAATAAATGTCCAGAAGTGTTAGTGCGGTGGTTGATACCCAGGGATAGGTAGGGGCTGTGATTGGTTCTAATCTCAGAGTCAAAGCCACCCTGCCCCCCACCTCTGATGGTTTTCACCTGGTTCCCAGAGAAGCCATCTCCATGGCAACTGCCTCTGCCACAACCTGGACCTTTGCCTCCCTCCCCCACTGACATCACTGCCTCTCCCCTGGGACACTGGTGTTGATTACAAGAGAGAGGCTGGGGAGGGAGCACAGGTGGTGTGGTTCTGTCTACAGAACACGTGTCCACCTGTGGTGCTCTTAAAGTCCCTTGGCCCTGGTGCTTCAGCCCCTCACTCAGTCTTGTATCTGTGGTGTATCTGTGCCAAGCTGCGTTTCCACTGGAGCCCCTTGTTGGCCTCAGCTGACTGGAGCATTTCAACTACAGTCTCCTCCCCAACCCATTCTCAACCAGCTGTACTCATCCCCGCAAGAAAGTGTGATCCTACCTTCAGAAACAGCTCTGCCCAGCCCCTGCCTTCTCAGCCCCTCCCTGGCATCCCATGCTTGGTTGGTTGGTTTAATGGCTTTGTTGAAATACTGCAAAAAAAAAAAGCATAATTCACATCCGTTTATTAAAGTGTAAAATTCAGTGGTTTTTATACATTCAGAGTTGTGTACTCATTACCACAATCTAATTTTAGAGCATATTTATCACTCCAGAAAGAAACCCCGTACCTCTTAGTGGTCGTTCTCCATGCTCCCATCCCTAGGCAACCACTAACCTGCTTTCTCTCTCTGTAGATTTGCCTATTCTGGACATTTCTTATGAATGGAATCATACAATAGGTGGCCCTTTGTGTCTAGTTTTCTAGGTTCATCTGTTTTGTAGCATATGTCGATACTTTATTCCTTTTTAAAGCTGCATAATATTTCATTTTATCCATTCATCAATTGATGGACATTTGGGTTGTTTCTGCTTTTTGGCTGTTACGGAATATGTGTGTACTAGTTTTGTATGGACATATGTTTTCATTTCTCTTGGGAGATACCTAGGAGTAGAATTGCTGGATCATAGGATAACTCTGTGTTTAACCTTTTGAGGAACTGCCGTACTGTTTTCCAAAGTGGCTGCACTATCTTACGTTCCCACTAGCGATGAGGGTTCGAGTTTCTCCACATCCTAACCAACGCTTGATATTGTCCACCTTTTTTGTTATTGTCATCCTAGCGGCACCAGTGAACTGGTATCTCATTGTGGTTTTGATTTGCATTTCCCGACGGCTAACAGTGCTTTTCCCATGCTTATCACCCATTTGTGTATCTTCTTTGGCATCTTGTGGTTTTCACACAGGGCATTTAACACTGTTCTTCAAGGCAGCCCTTGCCCATCTGAGCTTTTGCCTGGAATGACCTATTGATCTAACCCCTTCCCACCCTGACTAACTCCTCCACATCCTTCAAAACAGGCTGAAACATCCCTTCCTTCTCTAGGACAGTGTCCTTGCCCCTCCCCTGGGCTTCCAGTAGGTTCTAACCAAAGCTCTTTCATAGTGTCTACCTGTCGTCCAACAATTTATCTCTTTGTTACCCTCAGTAAGCTCTGAATTATTTAAGGGCAGGAACCTTGTCATATCCTGACTTTGACATTTATGTTGACATTGAGCATGTTACTTAACTCTAAAAGGGAGATGCTAATGGCACCTACCCTGTGGTAGAAGCAGTGAGAAGTAAACCAATTAGTATATGGAAAGCACTTAGAATAGTACCTGGCACAAAGCAACCTGGATCTGTTTATTGGGTTAACAAGCATTTGCTGAGTGCCCCCAGTGACCAGCAACTGTCACAGACATTGGGGTACAGCAGTGGAGATCACGGACCAAAATCCTGCCCTTCATGGAGCCGTCGTTCTAATGGGGAGACAGACAACAAACGAGGTCTGTAAATGGAATATATTGTATTTCAGATGATGCTGGGTCCTAAGGATAGCTGGGGAAGACCTCACTGAGTAGGTGACATTTTAGCAAAGACCTGAAGGAGGTAAGGGAGTGAGCTCTGGGGCCATCAGAGTGTTCCAGAGAGAAAACAGCAAGTGCAAAGACCCTGAGGCAGGAGTGCTTTAGGCGTGTGTGAAGAACAGCAAGAAGGCCTGTGGGGCTGGAGTGGAGTGATGGAGGCAAAGGGTGGTTAGAGATGGGGGCACCTTTTGGCTGTTGGGAATAATGCTGCTGTGAATGTTTGTGCACAGGTTTTTGTTTGACTACCTGTTTTCAATTCTGGTAGCTTTTCCTTCATCACATTTATAACACTGGGTTTTTGAGGACGGGTGGCCATGCCATATTGTCTTTGTTTGCCCAGCCCAAGGCCTGTCCTGTCCTAAGTCTCAGTGGATGTTTGTTGACTGAATGAATGAGGTATATTTGTGAATTACCCAACACATGCTGACATACAGTGGTGCTGAATGGTTGGTGCTTTTATCATTATTATTTTTTTAATGCAGTTCATACATCAGGTTGGCAATACCTTCCTAATTTCAGGTGCTGGCAGGTTGTAGGGAAATGGTTGTCTCAGGCACTGCCAGTTAGAATAAAAGCACATACAGGCAAGTTGGAGGGCAGTTTGGTTGTCCCTAGCAAAACCAGAATGCGGGTACCTGTGGCCAGCAGTTCTTCTGGGATCTGCCCTGGAAAAGTGTCTGTGCCTGTGCCCGAGAAAGCATGAGTGAGCGTGCTTGTTGCAGTATTGTTTATAATAAAGAAAAAATCAGGAGCATTCTAAATGTCCATCAGTAGAGGCACGGATAAATAAAATGTGGTCTAGTCACACTGTGGACTGGTTTACAGCAGCTAGAAGGAGAGGAAAACCTGTTGAAAACGCTACAAATTGTGGAGTGACACATGCAGTATGATCCCCTGTGTAGTAGAGAAAACATATGAATAAAATCATTTCCTCTGGCTATGAATGTACGCACAAGTACGTAGATAAGAGATACACAGCGGCTTTTAACAGGGGTACCTCATGGGTGTGGGGACCAGGATCAAGGATAGTGACCAGGGGATGCTTAGCTTTGTTGGTGGTGGCCAAAACAATATTTTAAAGAGAGGACTGATGTATTGATTGTGTAGTTAAAATTTAAATGTTAAAAATGCAGTTAGGGGGACTTCATTGGTGGTCCAGTGGTAAAGACTCTGCTGCGCTTTCACTGCAGGGGGCACGGGTTCCATCCCTGGTCAGAGAACTAAGATCTCACATGCAGCACGGCCACACACGCACACACACACACACACACACACACACACACACACACACACACACACACACACACACACACACACACACACACACACACACACACAAAATGCGGTTAGGTAGAGGGGGAAAAATATCTTTCAGTACAAGAGAAGGAAACAAAACAGTTCTTGGCAAAAAAGGTAAGGGACCCAGTACCTGAGTAATCCTCAGATCTCGTCCAGTCCTATTATTTTATATTAAGAGTGCTTCTAGAATCTTCCTTAAAAATCTACTCCTCTGGTTGTTTCCTGACTTTTCCACATACGTCTAACCTGATTCGTTTTCCCCATGGGGAAATTTGCTGTTTGTCCCACCACCTGAGCTCCTTCAGGTGCAGGTTTGGGCCTCAGGAGTGAGAAGGAGAATGTAATTGCTCTTTAGCCGTGAGGTGACTTCTTGGGGTAGAGAGAGTATTTTCCAGTGAAAGAAGGAAGAAGAGGGATGACTGAGAACCTCTGAGACCAAGAAGTATTTAGGTACCAGCTGGAGGCAACCCCGAGGAGCAAACAGCCGAGGGGTGCAAGGCAGTTCCCCTGTGAGAGCGTTTCCTCCTCCATCCAATGAGGATGATAAGCCTGCTTAACATGACTTCTAAGGTATAGTCAGTGAAGAAGGAGAGTGCAGAATAGTGCTCCTGGCATATGCAGCCTTTTGTGTACAGCGGGGGAGAGTGCAAACTGCATTTACTTAAACGCATTGAAAATCTCTGGAAAGGGACTTTCCTGGTGGCACAGTGGTTTAGAATCCGCCTGCCAATGCAGGGGACACGGGTTTGAGCCCTGGTCTGGGAAGATCCCACAGGCCGCGGAGCTACTAAGTCCGTGCGCCACAGCTACTAAGCCTGCGCTCCAGAGCCTGCGAGCCACAACTACTGAGCCTGTGCGCCTAGAGCCCTTGCTCTGCAACAAGAGAAGCCACAACAATGAGAAGCCCGCGCACCGCAACGGAGAGTAGCCCCCGCTCACCGCAACTAGAGAAAACCCACGCGCAGCAATGAAGACCCAACACAGCCAAAAATAAATAAATAAATAAATTTATTTATTTATTTATTTATTTTTAAAAAGAAAAA
Source organism: Balaenoptera musculus (assembly GCF_009873245.2). Lineage (NCBI taxonomy): Eukaryota > Metazoa > Chordata > Mammalia > Artiodactyla > Balaenopteridae > Balaenoptera > Balaenoptera musculus. The sequence goes on from NC_045803.1 coordinate 7,218,600, forward strand.
AAGAAAATCTCTGGAAAGAGGCAAAAGAAACTTAAAAGCTTGTCTGCAGGGAAGAAAGATAGCTGTGTGGGGCAGGGGAGGATCACAGAGACCGTGGAAGTCCCTCTTATACCTTTGGAACATAGAACCATGTGAACAAACTATCTCTTCACAAAAAGAATTTAATTTTCATTTTAAAAAATGACCAGTATGTCATTGGGTGGGTTGGGAAATGGAACACATGTGACAGTGTCTCTTGGTCAGTTAGTATGCAGGGACATTTAGGGATCAGTTCATGTGACCAGGACAGGCAGTGAGGCTTTCCACATCCCCTCCCCTCCCCACAGCAGACAGACAGACACACCTCCTGTTTGTCCAGACAGGTCTCTAATGCTTAACATGGGTTCGTTATATTGATACCTGGGAGGGTGAGAAACCTGCAGTGTGCCCATCCACAGGGAGGAACAGGCCCGAGGAAATTAGGGCCGGAACCCCAGGCAGCTTAAGGAGGTGAGAGGGCAGTTGAAAGCTGCATCTGCCTGGTCTCTGTCCCACCCTCGCAGCTGGGGAGCCTTGTGCTGGGGAAGAGAGATGGCCTTTACATGGAGGGGAGCGCTGAGGTTTCCCTGCTGCAGACTGGCTTAGAAAAGCCTCTCTGCCCCTCTCGGGGGCTCCGTTTCCTGTGCCTGGGGTTGGCCGGGCCCACCAGGCAGGGTGGTTGTGTAAGAGCCAGACAGAGTGGCCCAGGTCACCACCGGCCCCCGCCAGGCGACTGCTGGCGTCTTGCCCCACCCCACCTCCCAGCAACCTGGGCAAGTCTTTCAAAACGTAAATCAGATCCTGGAACTTCAGAACTCTCTCGAGGCTTCACACCGTGCTCTGGTCTGGCCACACTGGCCTCCTCGCCGCTCTGGAGCCTGAGACTCTGCCTTGTCTAAGGTCTGGTTGGCAAGCTGCTCGTCGCTGATCAGTTGATTTCCATTCTTGAAGGGCAGGCTCTCTGGGCTCATCCGTTCCCTGAGGTTTAGAGGGGTTTTCTTTGACTCAAGGGAGAGTAGGGGATCCGATTCAAGAGAGATCTAAGAAGCAAGAGTCAGTGTCTCACATGTTGGTGAGACAACCCAGAGGAGATGATGGTGGGGGGCAGGGGACAGGGAGTCCCTGCACTAACACAGCAAAGGTACCGGCCGGGCCGGGCCTTTGAGCCTCAACGGGCATCACATTTCCCCAGGCAGGGCCGCGCCCAGCAGCGCCGGGCTGGGCTGATGACGACCAGGGGCAGCGGTTCCCTCAGTCTCTGATTTCCTGCCTTGTCTCTCCCATGTCTTCTCCCCTCCTCTGGTCTCTCTGAGCCCGTGGCCACACTTCCTCCAAGTCTTAAATAAATAGCTAATTCCAAAGGGAAAATGTAGTTGGTACAGACAGCTCCTGTCCTGCCTGGGCACTGTCTGGGCTCAGCGTTGTTGGCGCCACCAGGTGGCTGTGGGCAGAATGCCAGGAGCGGTTGCTCCCGTCACTTCCCAGAACCGCATTAATTTAACATTTCCTGGGTCCCGAGGATACACCAGACACGGTGCTAAGTGCTTGACACGGATTAGACCATTTCATCTTCACAGAGACTGTATGATTCTGGAGCCGTCATCCCCTTTTTTCAGATGAGGAAACTGAGGCCTGGGGGATGAACTTAGAACTAAGATCCCAGGGCTAGGAGTGGAGGAGCAGGCGCTCGGGCCGACAGGCTGCAGCGCCCACTTGTCGTTGCTGGGCTGTGTCCTGCCGGGCGACTGGCAGAAGAGGATGGGCGAAGTCCTCTGTCCGCAGAGCTCACGGAAGTGCACGGCTGGCCTTCTCATGACCGCTGCAGGCCTGCTGCCCTCCTCCCGGCCCATCAGTGGACTAGACAGACCTGGGCCCCATTAAGGAGCCGTGGCACATGGAGTCCTTTGGCTGGACTCGTTGCTGCCCCCAGTGAAAGAGAGTTTCTGTTATGAAGGAAGGGGGTGGATGTGGGGCAGCTGCCTCTGCCCCGGTGGATGAGCCTCGTGGTGGGAGAGTCACTTCTGAGGTGAGGAGGTGACGGGCTGCGGTGGGGCAGGGAGGGAAGCGGGGTCCCGGCTTTGTGTCCAGTGTGTGGACTGGCTGCCAGTCTGCTTCTGTGACCCGGCCCTCGACCCCACTCCCCCTCAGCCTGCTGCTCCAGCCGTAGCTGTGCAGAAGCTGCCCTGGAGCTGTGTCACTCCCTCGGCTGCTCAGCCGCGTGTCCGCCCAGAGCACCCCACTCCTCCATTAAGACTTAATTCTGACATCTCCCCCTCCCCTGCCCCAGAAGGAGCTCGATTCCCTTCTTGGGACTACTGTTCGCCGCTGTGTGACCTTGAAGAAGTGACTTCACCTCTCTGAGCTTCTTTCCCATCCAGGAAGGGTTCAGTGTGCTGCTTGCTCCCTAGTGCTCCTGGCTGGGTACCGCTTACATAGGTGGCACTCAGTAAATGTAGTTAGTATCAGTTCTCAGGCCGTCGGTCAGTCACAATTATTTATTGGGTGCCTGCTGCATGCCAGGCACTGCTCTACGTGCTGGGGGTACAGCCATAAACAAAACAGAGGGAAATCCTGCCCTGTGGGGCTGACACCGTCACAACCGCAAGCCCTCCTTGCTGCTCCCAGGCCACCCTGGCCCTCCCCTCCGTCATACGTGGCCTGTCGTTGCTGGGTGTCACATCCACGCCCCGAAGAGGTCGCCCCAGTGGCCGGGGATGTCTGGATTTTCAGGATCACAGCTGTTCTTTCCCCACTAGCTCCGCAGCTGCTAGGGTCCCGCGATCGCAACACCCCTGTGTCCTCGGCCCCGACGCACAGAGGCAGGCCTGCCCTGGCCCCGTCGCCCCTCCCTCCTGCCCCTTTCTCAACCCCAACTCCAGGATGTGTTTCCCATCCATTTCTCTTTATTGAGTTCCACCCTGTTCTTTATTTGTCCCCCACCCCTGTATTAGTTTCCTATTGCTGTTGTAACAGGTTACCACGAACTTAGCGGTTTAAGACAACACAAATATTTCCTCTTACAGTTCTGGAGGTCAGAAGTCTGAAATGGGTGCACAGGGCTGTGTTTCTTCTGGACACTGGGGGAGACCCTGGGTGTTGCCTTTTCCAGCTCCTAGAGGCCACCTGCTTTCCTTGGTTCATGGCCCCTTCCTCTGTCTTCAGAGCAGCAATGTAGCAGCTCTCGGAACATTCTTCCATGGTCACGGTCCCTCTGGCTGTCCTCTTCTGCCTCCTGATTCCACTAAGAACCCTCGTGATTACATTGAAAGCCCACGCAGATAATTCAGGATCATTTCCCCATCTCAGGATCCTTAATCACATCTGTGAAGTCCCTTTTTGCCATGTGAGGTCACATATTCACAGGTTCTGGGATTAGGGTGTGGACATGTCTCAGGGCTGTTATTCTGTCCACCACACACAACCCCTCCCCCATACCCTTCTTAATCTTTCTTTTCCTCTTGGTCCAAGGCTGAGGTCCCCCCATATTCATTCCCAAACACCCCTGTTCCTGGTGTCTAAGAAAAGGGGCTGGGGTAGGGAGGGAGGGAAAGGAGAGCCCAGGGCTCAGTAACAGTGCCGCCTGCCTGCCCTCCAGCCACATTGGCCTCCTGCTGTCTTGGTCCCACCCCAGGACTTTGTTCTGGCTCCTCCCTCTGGTCTCAGATGCTCTTCCCTCTGGCCGCCTCTGTTAATCCCCTCACCCCTGCGCCGGGCCCCCTCTTCCCCTTCCCTTGCCCCACTTGGTCTTTTCTCCGTGACACTGATCCTCTTCTAACACGCCATGTAATTTCTCTGTTGTGTCTTGTTTTCCTGTTTGTCTCCCCCGCTGGAATGTAGCTCCACGAGAGCAGAGACTCCTCTGTCTCATCTACAGCCATATTTTCGGGGCCTTGAATAGTGTCTGTACATAGCAGGTGATCAACAATACCTGTTGTATGAACGACTGTTGTACTGCAAAGAATTTGTGTGCTCTCTGTGACTCCCCCCTCGGGGGACGGACCATTTTTCCTCTCTGTGTTGTCGTCACTGTACACAGGGTAGGACTGAGTAAATGCTAGAGTGAATAAAGTAGATGAAGTTCGGGTTTGGAGAGGCAGAAGAACTAAAGGTTAGTGGACATGAGCGAAGGTGGAGGTGATGGCAGAGAACCCTGGTGCTCGAAGCTGGGGGTGAGTTGTGTCTGTAGGTGGGAATCCCAGACGCCCCAGGGCCATGCAGGTGGCCGGATGTGGTTTGGAAAACGAGGGCAAATGCGGGGCTGGTGGCTCTGCCAGTAACACCCTCAGTGACCTCAAGGCAGCCACTTCTCACTCGGGGCCTGGGTCCTACGTGGACCAACTACCCCAGCCGCAGCTGCCCAGTTCCAAGCACCTGGCCCGGGCACACCCTCCCCTCTTCCCAGGAAAAGGCACCACTTCTCCAGTTTTTGTACCTCCCCGCTTGCCCTCAAGCAGCATCAGCTTCTCTTTTAGGAAAGCTCACCCCTTTGGTAAAAGTAGAAAAGCCCTCACAGAGGGCAGAGGGCTTTTTTTCCTTCTCTTTTTTTCACAGCTCACAATAGTGTGTATTTGTTCAGCCATGTTTTATGAGAAACTCCCAAAGTTCTGGTCGTCGGTGGCTTTGTTAACTGGGACAGACCCTGCAGAACTATCACTTTGTCTCATTTTGGTGCAGATATATACATGTCCCAACCTGGGATTCTCTCTTCTCCATCCACAGGGTCCTGGCTCAGGCCTTGGGCTCTTGGCCTAGACCGTCCCCCAGCCTCCTCCCAGCTGCCCCACCTCCAGCCTCTACTGCTCCAGTCCATCCCCCACCATGTTAGTCCCCCCTCCCCCCGCCTTAAAGTCCCTCTGTGGCTCCCTCAGGATAAAGCCTGGCCATTATCGTGACATCGGTGGCTCTGCCAGCTTCTCCCATCACATCACGTGGCACCATACATGAATGTGGTCACGGGTCCCCAAGACCACCCTCAGCTTCTGTGATTTGCTGGAAGGACAGATCACAACTCAGCAAAGCTGTTATAGTTATGGTTTATTACAGCAAAACCAAAACAGGTTAAAATCAGCAAGGGGAAAAGGTATTCGGGGCAGAGTCCGGGAGAGACCAGGTGGAAGCTTCCAGTTGTCTTCTCCCAGGGGAGTCACACAGACAGGGCTAATCCTCCAGCAGCAATGTGAGCACACGTGGGACATTGCCCACCAGAGAAGCCTTGCTGTCCGGGGTGGTTTTAGCTACAGTCACGCAGGCACCTTGTCACCTTCGTTATGCAGTCTCTAGCCCCCTCACGGGGCAAGCTGATGCCGTGTGGCCCAAGGCCCACCTTAGAGAGACTCTGTCAGGCAGGATGGTCCAAGGGCTTGGAGGTTCCCTCCCCAGAGCCGGGCAAGGGCCAGCCCTCTCTTTGGAACGTGCAGGGTTCAGCCCTGCCCTGTGCACGTTCTCCCTCCAGCCCATGCTGACAGCGCACTCAGGCCCCAGAGCCACACCTGCTGGTCAGCCTCTCTCTGCCTCCACCCGGGCCCTCCTCCCTGTCTCCGGGCTGACCCCTCGTCCTTCAGCGCTCAGCTCAGGCATCCGCTCCCACTACCTGTGACCCAGCCTTGCCCCTGCCTGCAGCCCTGGTACTGAAACCGACGTTTGCTGCGTCTCTGGCTGCCTTCAGGGTTTAGGTCATCTTCCTGGGCCTCACTCTCCCCATTCGTCAAGTGGACTTGCTTTCAGGAATAAGTGAGCCGTAACACACAGGGTGGGCTGGATCAGTATGTGTTCACCACTCTCAGTAGGTCCCTGGCATCCGAGGTGTTGGAAACAGATGAGGCGTTTAATAAATAGAGAACCGTCAAACCAGACAAGGCCCCACGGGAGATTGTTTTTCTTGTGGTATAAAAAGCAAAGAGCTTTCTATAAATGCTTTTCTGAAAAATTTTAGCTGCAGCTTATAAATAGCAGAAGCTCTCTCGAGTGAGGTCTTGAGAACTGAGGCACGTGGGTGTAGCAGTTCGGATGCTCCTGGCTGCTGGCAGCAGACCCAGCTCGAGGTGGCTCTGCAGTGAGCCGGGGGGTGTGGGCGTCTCTGAGCAAGAAGGGAACTGGTGCAGGGCCGGGCGCCGGTGGTCCCGGAGGCTTAGGCACTTGCGGTGGCGAGAGTGAGAGGCCTTTCTCGGAAGCCCCCAGAAGAGCTTTGTAAAAAGGCCAAGGTCATGATCCCGCCCCTGGAGAGAGACTGGTGTTGGTGGTCTGATCAGCTTACATTTTGAGTGTATGTCCCAGGAGGTGGTGGGTCGGAGGAAGCCAGTTGAGGTCTGCTGGCTCAGGGCGGGCGGCCCCGGGCGCCTCTCCCCAGAAGCACATGGCTGTGTGGAGGAGACCGAACAAAACCGGGGGTCTGCGGTGGAAGGTGGAGGGGCAGCTACGTAGGCACAGGGAAGAGGAGACAGGACTGGCGGATGCCTTCTCTGGGCCAGGCACGCGGCCCCTCAGTCATGACCTTGTTTATTCTTCAGCGTGTGAGGGGAGTATCCTCATTACAGGTGGGAAAGCTGAGGCACAGAGCGGTTCAGGAGCAACCTGCGCCGGGACCCACAGCTAGTAGTGGCAGGAGCAGAGCTCCAGCCGGGTCTCTTCTTCAGGCTTAGAGACCAGCTTCGTGCCTGAAAGCAGGGAGCCGTCTTGCAGCTGCTTTTAAATGAAAGGAAAAGAAGCACATGAGGGTGTGGGGTGGAAGCTAGGGTGCAGAATAGCGGCCGTGCCCCCAAAGCAGGGCTGCTTGCCCTGTAACCGGGATGGCGGGGGGTGCGCATTTGATGAAGTAGAAGTGCAGAGGGCTTTTCAGTGCAGGGGCGGGGCTCTAGGGCCCACCGTGGGGTGGAATTGCAGGCTACTTCCGTCTGAGCCTCTCCTCCCCAATCTGTGCGCTGGGGCCATCGTCCCGGCCTCCTCGTAGCACAGGTGTGAAGTTGGCTGAGGAGGGGGTACGCAGCACAGTGCTGTCGGGGCCGGGGTCGGCTGCCCCAGAACCATGCTCATTTCGACGCTGGAATGGGTCATGCAGCCTGAGGCCCGCTGAAGAGTGGCAGCTGACCGTGAGTTCGTGTTAAACTTGAGGTCAGCCACAACCTCCAGGTCTTTTTCCTGAGCACTTCACAGCTGGATTCACGCCCACCTCCACCCCCCCCACCCACCCCCGGCCTCCCTTCCTTCCTCACCAGCTTCGCCCCAGAGTGACAGTGCAGTGCGTGCCTGTGCGCAGCGACCGAGGTCATCAACACCATACCCAGCTCCCTCCCGACTCGGCCATGCTTCAGTGTCGTAGGCGCCACTCCCACTTTCCTGATGAGGGAGCTGAGTCTCAGGGAGCCCTAGGGAATCACGGGGTCCCCCTTCGTATCCGTCAGACACTTTCTACTCCCCAACTGTATTCGTGTCCTATGGCTGTTCTCACAAATTATCACAAACTTATTAGCACCTTAAAACAATGCACGTTTATTCTCTGTATTTACGGAGATCAGAGTCCAAAATCATTCTCACTGGGCTGAAATCAAGGAGAGCTGGTTCCTACTGGAGACTCCAGGGGAGATTCTATTTCCTTGCCTTTTCCAGCTTCTAAAGGCCACCTGCATTCCTTGGCTTATGGCACCTTCCTGTATCTCCAAGTTAAAAATGCGTTACTCCAGTCTCTGCTTCCATCTTCAGGTGGTCTCTTCTCTAGTCAAATCTTTCTCTGCCTCCATTTTATAAGGACACTCATGGTGACATTTAGGGCCCACTGTTTAACCCAGGATTATCTCCCCGTTTCAAGATCCTTAATTTAATCACATCAGAAAATTCCTTCTGCCGCATACGGTAGTATATTCCCGGGTTCCAGGGAGTAGGACATGGGTGCCTTTTTGTTATATATTAAATTTTTTTTTTTTTTTTTTTAATTTATGGCTGTGTTGGGTCTTCGTTTCTATGCGAGGGCTTTCTCTAGTTGCGGCAAGCGGGGGCCACTCTTCATCGTGGTGTGAGGGCCTCTCACTATCGTGGCCTCTCTTGTTGCGGAGCACAGGCTCCAGACGCGCAAGCTCAGCAATTGTGGCTCACGGGCCTAGTCGCTCCGCGGCATGTGGGATCTTCCCAGACCAGGGCTTGAACCCGTGTCCGCTGCATTGGCAGGCAGATTCTCAACCACTGCGCCACCAGGGAAGCCCCCTATTATATATAAATTTATTTATTTATTTGTTTTTGGCTGCGTTGGGTCTTCGTTGCAGTGCGCGGGCTTCTCATTGCAGTGGCTTCTCTTGTTGCGGAGCACGGGCTCTAGGTGCGCGAGCTTCAGTAGTTGTGGCACATGGGCTCAGTAGTTGTGGCTCGCGGACTCCATAGCGCAGGCTCAGTAGTTGTGGCGCACGGGCTTAGTTGCTCCGTGGCATGTGGGATCTTCCCAGACCGGGGCTTGAACTCGTGTTCCCTGCATTGGCAGGCGGATTCTTAACCACTGTGCCACCAGGGAAGTCCGACATGGGTGTCTCTAGAGGACCACATCTTTGGTCCTGACCTGGCATGGTGGTATTTACACATGCCGGCTCCCCTGCTTCCTTGAGCCCAGCCTGTGGTGTCCAGCCCCTCCCCACACCCAAGGCACCTTTGGGGCAAGACAAGGTGTGATTGAGCACCAGCCTAGGGGAGGTTTGTTTAATTCAGTCTCCCCATCTGTCCCGCTCAAACTGTGATTCTAGAATCTGGCTACACAAGTTCTCTGGTTCTTCAGAGTATATTTACACCCTGTAATAAGAAGGTCTCTTTCAAAAACCAAGCTTATCAATTATGTGTCTATTATACAGATGGAATGAACATTTGGAAGCTACTGCAAATTAGCAAGGAGACCATCCACCTGTAGTCCCACCAGCCAAAGACAGCCCCCAGTCACATGTCAGTGTATTTCTTTCCAACCCTCTTTGTTCAGAGTAGTTCTGTTTTTCCACAGCTAAGATCACACTGAACTAGTAAATTTGCATTCTGCTTCCCTTTGTTGTCATTTCCTGCATTTCTTGAATATAGTTAGAGGCCGTGTCAGTGGGTATAATGCAGATCTTCCCTTATATTTGATACCTAATTGATCCCCTAGTTCGGTGCAGGGAAACGCCCTGTCATCTGGTGCCCGCGCTGGGTGAGGAGCTTCGTGGATCAGGCCCATGGCCTGGGGTCAACTCCTGGTAGGTCACCACAGCCCTCTGAGCCCAGTTTCCTCATCTTGGACGTGGGGACATAACCCCTGCCGCCAGACAGTAGTGAGAGATCGTGTCCGTGAGCAGCCCGCCTGAGGGTTGGTGCTCAGCGTGCGATCACTCACGCCCACTGACCTTTTCCTCTCTGAGTCACCTTTGACTTTCCAGCTAACAGGTGGCTCTGCTCAGGGCTTTTTCAGTTAGAAATTACGGAACTCAGTCAGCTTAAACTGAACAGGGGCGTGCTGGCTCATGGCGCTTCTGAGGAGGACGGAGTGGGGCAGGTGAGCAGGACTGGACTTCCTGGGGCTCTCGCGCTCTCTCCCCCGCCCTCTCTCCTGTGCGCTCTCTGGTGGCAACTCATCATCTCCCGGTGCTCATCCTCTGTGCCCTGCACCTGCAGGTGGAGGAGGCCCCTCTGTAGCACCTGGAGAGACACCCGGGGGAGATCTCTTGGCCGACTCGCGTCTCCATGTCCCCTTGAACCAGTCTCTGCGGCCGGGGGTGCCAAGCGCTCTGATTGAGCACTCGGGTCTCATGCCCACCCCTGAGTTAGAAGGAGGGCGAGGGACTGCGCCAACATTCCCTCCATCCTCCGAAATGGTGTGGGGTGTGCGCAGAGGGGGCCTTTGGCACCCAAGGCCCTGGCGTGCGGCTCAGCTTCCCGGGGCCCGTCTCTCTGTGAGGTCCAGAAGGGCACGTGGGGTGGCACTGTGCCGAATCAGCCTACCCCCACCCACTTGCAGTCAGCAGGGAGGCCTGCGGAGCAGGTCCCAAAGGTGCTTGTGTGCCTCTAGCCCCGCTCGCCAGAAGCGCCTCGAATCCGACCTCCTCCTCAGGGGCTGAGGTCGGTTCAGGCGCCCGCTCTTCGGCCTTCCCCTCCTTGGCAGCAGGGCTCCCACTGGTGCTGGCTGTGGCCATGAGCGGCCCAAGCACCTCCAGCTCCTAGTGCCTGACCCCCGGGACGGGCTGTGCACCCCGGTCCTTCTTTCCTAGTTCAGCAGGGCCCGGTTAGGCTACACGTTGAGAAGAGGAAGGGTGGCTGTTTAATCAGAATTATCGAGTCCTGCCACCCTGCAGACGGCTCCGTCGTGCCGCCGAGGTTGCCTTTCCAAAACCGCCATCTGATCATGTCACTTCCTCTGCTTTAAAAAATCTCTCCAAGGTTGCAGACACCGGTGGATTTGCTTTGGGAGCCGGAGTAGCTGCTGCCACAAGAGTCTGGAGCCATGAGCGGATTTAATTTTGGAGGCACTGGGGCCCCCACAGGCGGGTTCACCTTTGGCGCTGCAAAGACAGCAACAACCACGCCTGCTACGGGGTTTTCCTTCTCCACGTCTGGCACCGGCGGGTTTAATTTTGGGACTCCCTCCCAGCCAGCCGCGAGCACCCCTTCCACCAGCCTGTTCTCACTCACCACCCAGGCTCCGGCGACACAGACCCCAGGATTCAGTTTTGGAACCACAACTCCTACAGCAGCAGCAACCGGATTTTCCTTAGGGATCAACAGCCCAAAGCTAAACTTGAGCGGCGCGGCTGCCACCCCGGCCACGACGCAGCCCAGCGGCTTTGGGCTCGGCGGCAGCACCCTCACCAATGCCATCTCGAGCGCCGTCACGTCAGCCCAGGGCACGGCGCCCACCGGCTTTGTGTTTGGCTCCACCACCACGTCTGCTGCCCCGTCCACCACACCTGGGGGCTTCTCGTTCACGGGTGGAAGCACGTCCCAGACCGGGGCCTCCGGCTTCAACATTGGCTCCATGGGGAGTTCGGCCCAGCCCACGGCCCTCACCGGGCTGCCCTTCACGCCGGCCACGCCAGCGGCCACTGGGGCAGGGGCCACACAGCCAGCTGCTTCCGCACCCGCCGCCGCTACCACCAGTGCTGGGCCCTCGCTCTTTGCCTCACTGGCAACCGCTCCAACTTCGTCTGCTGCCACCGGGCTCTCCCTTTGTGCCCCAGCCACCACGGCGGGGATGCCCGGAGTGGGGACGTTGGGCTTCAGCCTGAAGGCCCCTGGAGCAGCTTCCACCGCCTCCACGGCGACGACCACCACCGCCACCACTGCCGCCACCGGCTTCTCCTTGAATATAAAACCACTGGCTCCAGCTGGGATCCCTAGCAACACAGCGGCCTCCGGGACCGCCCCAGCCGGCCCCAGTGCAGCCACCGGGGTGTCCGCCAGCCCCGCGATGACCTACGCCCAGCTGGAGAGTCTGATCAACAAGTGGAGCCTGGAGCTGGAGGACCAGGAACGGCACTTCTTACAGCAGGCCACGCAGGTCAACGCCTGGGACCGCACGCTGATCGAGAACGGGGAGAAGATCACCACCCTCCACCGCGAGGTCGAGAAGGTGAAGCTGGACCAGAAGAGGCTGGACCAGGAGCTCGACTTCATCCTGTCTCAGCAGAAGGAGCTGGAGGACTTGCTGAGCCCGCTGGAGGAGTCGGTCAAGGAGCAGAGCGGGACGGTGTACCTGCAGCACGCCGACGAGGAGCGAGAGAAGACCTACAAGCTGGCCGAGAACATCGACGCACAGCTGAAGCGCATGGCCCAGGACCTCAAGGACATCATCGAGCACCTGAACACGTCGGGGGGCCCCGCCGACACCAGCGACCCGCTGCAGCAGATCTGCAAGATCCTCAACGCGCACATGGACTCGCTGCAGTGGATCGACCAGAACTCGGCCCTGCTGCAGAGGAAGGTGGAGGAGGTGACCAAGGTGTGCGAGGGCCGCCGCAAGGAGCAGGAGCGCAGCTTCCGCATCACCTTCGACTGAGCCGGCTGCCCCGAGGGTGCACAGCGGGGCTGGGGACGTGCAGTCTGTCCCGTTGGGGGTTGCAATGAAATACGTGTTTGTTTCTTTCTTTCTTTCAAACAGTCGTGCTGTTGAGAGAACTGTTCTGCAGTTTGACTTTCCACCTTAGCGAATAGAAAGGATTCTCAGCGCTCCGGTCCAGGCAGCAGCCTCGCAGGTGTGGTTTCTGTGTGTATCGCCTGTGTGTCCTAGACTCTCTCCATCTACTACAACCACCCGCCTCCAAGAGCTGGAGAAGCACTGAGCCACCTGAGAACCACCTGTCTCCCAGCCGGGGTGCCACGCGGCCACTCTGTCCAACACACAGTCATAGGTGCAGGGAGAAAAGACTACGGTTGAAGAATCTCCATCCTCAAGGAGCCAGCAGCCTGGTATAAGTGTAACCAGTATAGAGCAGTGACTTGTGAATGGAACGGACAGTGGGACATAGCATTTCAAAGGAGGAAAGATAGGTCAGATGAGGGACTTGAATGAGGTGTTGAGAAAAGAGGTCTCACCTTGCCTGGCTGACACACCTCGTCCTCGTCTCCTTACCTCAGGCTCCACCTCCTCCGGGAAGCCCTCTCAGCCACCCTGAAGCTGGGTCAGGTGGCCGTCCTGCATCCTGCGGGCCCCACACCACACTGAGCTTGCGAGCTCACATCTTTGGTTACACTCGTCACACTGTATTGTGCCGACTGTTTATTTCTCTGCCTCGCCGTTAGGTCGTGAGCCCCTGTGGGCAGGGACTGTTTCTTGTTCCCCTTGTGTCCTCGGCACAATTCCTGTCACACTTGTCAAACAGATGAACAGAGATGAAACCAGCATAAAACATTAGTCCACAGGATGCCTGTTGACGTGGCCGGGGTGCCAGAGGCGGCCGCAGACTTGATTCTGAACCTCCCAAAGCCAAAGCAAACCTAGTCAGGTGCAGTGAGATCCACGGTGTCCAGAAGGCAGAATCCAGCCAGCTGTATCCCAGGTGTCTTTTGTATTTGTCTTTACACTCTGCTGCACTCTCTGAAATACCTACGGCTGTCTTTTGCTTTTCTAAATAAAATAAAGTTTATAGTGGAATAAAAAAGCTGCTGTTAATGTGGATAACTTAGAAGAAGGTTGGGAAAAGAGCAGGTTCCAGATCAAATGGGATGCCAGTTGTCTGAAACTCAGAAGCAAGCACACCTAAATGCACTGCCGAGGCGTGCATACACACATACACATGTTCACAACGTGGGTTCCTCTGGTGCTGATGGCAGGAGAGGAGCAGGTGGGGAAACCCGTTATAGCTGGGTCATATCTTCCAGTACACATAAATATCCAGTCATCTGTCACCATCCCCAAGGCGTGTCAGCAGCAGCATTCCTCTCCCTGTTACCTGGGGCTGGCCGGAGGGTTCTAGTTGTGCTTCAACAGTGGGCAGCAGGTAAAGCTGGGCTGCAGCTTTGTATCGAGTGATTTCCAGATACTGGCCTGACGTTCTCCCTCTGACCCTGGCCCCTGTAGGCGCCAGTGATGCCGAGCGCTCAGGTCTTGCTCCTGGCGCAGGGCATTGGAAGTCTGCCCTCCACCCTCCCTCAGCCTGTGCCACACTAAGCCGTGTTTTGGCTAAGGAGGGCCCAAGGACACTGGACATGTATGGGCCAGTTCCCCAAAGTCATGATCATGAGTCATTTCCTCAGGCCATCTTGGGCTTCTAAGAACCACTGTCCCATCCAAGCAGAAGCCATGGAAGAGGGAGGGGAACGAGCTAGAAGAGGGAGACCCCGGCAACCCCAGTTGCTTCTCTCCAAAGGCTCCAGCCCCTGCGACAGTGGCCCTTTGTGCCATCTGTGAGCCGTGACTTCATCCGGGACCTGTATCTGACTCCCTCACCTGAGGTGAGGAGAGATGGGGAGGCCTTGAGTCCTCTTAGAAAGTAGGAAGTAGTGTTTTACCTACATGTATTCATTCAGCACCCTTCTTTGGAGCACCTGCTACCTACCAGATCCTGATCTAGCATTGGGGTTTCAAAAATGGAACGATAATTCTCTGCACATGAGGTCACTGGCAGGGGCCACACAATCTCGATAAGAAAAAAAAAATTCCTTGAGCTTGCATTTCCAATGCATATACCTATTACTTTGCATATTAAACGTTAGTGGAGCTTAATTGCTTTCTCATAGTTGTATTTTTTAAATAAAAACAAATTGAAGTTCTAATATTTTCCTCCCACACCCCAAGGGATCTCGGGCACCCCACTTTGAAAGACACAAGCGATTATAATAAATCGACACAACATCCGTGCCAGAGTGGGGGCTCCAGTGCTTGGGCACCATTGGGGGAATGGCTTCAGTGGCTTCCTGGGGGAGCCAGAGGCATTCCCAAGATTGCAACAGGGTCAGCAGCTGACTGGGTACCACCCCGCGGATGCTGGCTTCATTGTAATTGCAGTTTCCCTTTCTAGGAAGAAAACAGATGCATTTCCTTGTCAGTCCAGACAAATGGCCTCTCCTTAAGTTCCTCTTCATTAATTAACATGAAGACAAGCGTGGTGACTAAATTCAGAGTCAGAGGCTTTTAAAGGTGAATCTCTCTCTCAGTAAGCTGTTACGGCATTTCTTCTCCCTGTTTAGGGGTAAGAGTGGCAACTGTGGGTTTATGGTTACGGCTCGCTTTTCATCTCCAAGACACCCTCAAACAACTGCCTCCGTTATGGCCCGGCCCTTTCCCCAGGCTGATGCCCCAGCCTCATCTGGCACAGCTGGGCATCAGAGAGTCAGATGTTTGAAACAGCCAGAGATTTCCAGAGGTCGAGCAGCCTTGATCTCCAAAGGGAAGTTGAAACAAATGAGTCTCAAGCAGTGGTGTGCTGGTAGCAGTCGGCCCTCCAGGGTCAGGGAAAGCCCTGACTGATAGCATATGCCCATCCCCATGGTGTAAATTCTCCCACTGTGGCTGATTTCAAGCCACCAAGGTGAAGTCACCAAACACAAATTTGGGAAATTGACACACACTGTGTAGATGCAACTAATTCACCTCGGGAGTATATATGTAATAGTAAAACGTAATCAGATAATTAAGGGATGAATTTTGAGTATTATCTTTGTTTTTAATAAAATTAATTGTAAAGATTTTAATTTTTTAATAATGGCTCGCAAAGCAAAACCAAAAAAGAGATCCGAAAATTAAATGGTCGGCTCTCAAGAATAGGTGTGAGCCAGCTCCAGCACACCACTGCTCCCAAGGTTTTCAGTCAACCTCAAAATTGCCTTGGTGCTTTAAAAGTCTGCCCTCAGACCAGCAGCTCTCTGCAGAACTTCCCAGGAACAAAATCCCTCACCCTCTGAAGTCAGGTCTGCTTGTAGACACCAGCCAACCCCCAGCCAGACCTAACTGTCCTGAGCCACCCCTGGGCCTGTCCCACAGCCCTCACACACCTTGGCACTGGTCACTTCACACTCCAGAGACCCATCTGGGCACTGCCCACACCTCACCTCCAGACACCATCCTGGTTCAACCCCATGACCTGCTGAGATTTCCCCGAGGCAGAGCCCAGGTGTGCTGCTCTGCTAGGCTCAGGCCTAGCCTGGGGCCATGGGGCCACATCAGACCCCACCCCTGGGTTCTAAGAACATAGACCCCCAAATCCACTGAACTGAAAGTGACACTTCCTGACAAAGATACTCAGTATCACTCAGATGCAGTGTGGGCTCTGAATGTTGATTCAAACCAACTGTTAAAAGAAAAAAAAGTTTTGATGGGACTTCCCTGGTGGTCCAGTGGTTGAGACTACGCGCTCCCAGTGCAGGGGACACAGGTTCGATCCCTGGTCGGGGAACTAAGATCCTGCATGCTGCATGGCGTGGCCCAAAGGAAAAAAAAAAACCACGTTTTGAGATAATCAGGGAAGTGTAAGCATTGATTTAATATCATTTTTAAATGTGATAATGGTATTGGAGTTTTATTTTTGAAAAAGCAAATAAGTTCTTTTTTTTTTTTTTTTTTTTTAAGCTGGTGGAAGGTAAGCTTGCCAGCCGTGAGCCATTTTTTTTTTTTTTTTTTAATTTTATTTATTTATTTATTTATTTTTGGCTGTGTTGGGTTGTAGTTTCTGTGCGAGGGCTTTCTCTAGTTGTGGCAAGTGGGGGCCCCTCTTCATCGCGGAGCGCGGGCCTCTCACTATCGTGGCCTCTCTTGTTGCGGAGCACAGGCTCCAGATGCGCAGGCTCAGTAGTTGTGGCTCACGGGCCTAGTTGCTCCACGGCATGTGGGATCCTCCCAGACCAGGGCTCGAACCCGTGTCCCCTGCATTAGCAGGCAGATTCTCAACCACTGTGCCACCAGGAAAGCCCAGTTCTTATCTTTTTTAATTAATTTTTATTGGAGTAGAGTTGATTTACAATGTTGTGTTATTTTCTGCTATACAGCAAAGTGAATCAGTTATACATATACATAAATCCACTCTTTTTTAGATTCTATTCACATATATGTCATTACAGAGTACTGAGTAGAGTTCCCTGTGCCGTACAGTAGGTCCTTATTAGTTATCTATTTTATATATAGCAGTGTATATATGTCAGTCCCAAGCTCCCAATTTATCCCTCCCACCAAGTTCTGTTCTTTTAGCGCAGAGGTTGGCAAACTGACCCCACTTCCCGTTTTTGTAAGTAAAGTTTTATTGGAACACAGCCACACCCATCCATTTACATGCTGTGACTGCTGGGAGGACAGAGTTGAGTAGGCGAGGTGGAGACCACGTGGCCCCAAAAGCCTCAAATGTTTATAGAAAAAGTTTGCCAACTTCTGTCTTACGGAAACATCCTCAGGTATTCACCTACAAAAATGATAATATGTCTGGGGTTTGCTGTAAAATAATCAGTGGGGGAGGGAGAAAGTGTAAATGAAACAAGATAGGCTATGAGGCGATGAATGCACCTGGCTTCATCATCCTAGTCTGTTTTTATATGTGTTTGAAATTTTCCGTAATAAAAAGCTTTCGAGAAGGGGGCATCTGCGCTCCACGGCCTCCCAACTGCTCTGACCCCACACCAGGACCCTGGCATCTCTGGTCTAACAAGGGAATCGGGACAGAGCCAGCACCACTCAGCCCGGTTTCGCACACACCCAACGATGACTTCTGTCCCGGGCTAACCAGAAAGGCCATGGGCGCTGAGAGAGCCCACCAGAGCCAGCCATGCAGTGAGTGCCCCCATCAGAGCCCTGGGATTCTGGAAACTGGGGAAGGAGGGGCAAGGGGGCTCTGAGGGAAGGGGGCCCCTGTCTAGGGGTCAGGCCAGAGATCAGGGCCTCAAGTAGGTCTGTCCTCTGCCCTCTGCACCCCTCCCCATCCAGTTCTGGACCCCCAACTTCTGCCTGGGGCCCTTGGCATGCCCTGGGTAGGCCCTGCCCTCCTCTGAGACTTGGTGAAAGTTTTAATACTGACCACTCAGGGTCTTTGGACTGACTCAGAGGAAAGAATATATATAAGGCACTAGCCCTGTCCGTTGCCCATCTCTGTGGCCACCATCACTAGTAGCTGCCCTGAGGGGCCACAGAGGCCCCCCCGGGGTGGAGGGGGAGCGGGGCCAGGTCTCTGGCTGCTTCGGATGTGACCTAACCCCATTAGAACTGTCATTGTGGTTCTAGAAGCCAGGCAAATAAGGTAGGGTTTTCTCCCTAGAGACAATTTTTACCTGAAAGGGTTGAAAAAGCCCCAGGTCTTTCCCACCATCTGCCCCCACCGTCAGTTCTCGCTGTGTGTCCTATATCTCCTACTCACAAGCTTAGGAAACCTAACCTAATCCAAACCACTCTTTCTCATGACCCTAATTCATACCCTAATACCCTAAATTCAACCCTAACACCAATCTCTGATTTTATCAGGAATGAGTCTGGAAGATCCAGTTATTTCTACCAAAGCAACCCCCAAATTACTCATAATCTCTTGACCCCAAAACAATCTTTGGTGTATGGCCTTCCAGCATTTCTTTTCCTGCCAACTGTACCATGGACCATATCTGGCCACTCTTGGGCGTTCCACCCAACATCAACCAAACCCTAGCCCCGTGCTTCTCAACCGGGGCGAGTCTGCCTCCCCTTCCCCTGGGAATGGTTGGCGATGTCTAGAGACATTGGTAGCTGTTAAGCCTTGAGGGGCAAGTGCTACTGGCATCTGGTGGGTAGAGGCCAGTGATGCTACTCAACATCCTACAATGCACAGGACCTTCCTCACAAAAATGGTCCCAACTGCATAGCACCGAGACGGGGAGCCCCTGCCCGGGCCCCATCCCCGGTCCACGAGCCTGAGCTAACCAAGTGTTAACCATCCTGGAGCCGGGCCGCTGGGATCAAACACAGGTTCTGCCCCTTCTTAGCCGGTGCCTGATCTGGGCCCCAGTTTTCTCCACTGTAAAATGGGGACAGCTCAACCCACCCTGTGAGACTTGTCACTGGAGTCAGTGAAGTAGAACGTGTAGCGTGTCGGGCACGCGGTACTCAGCAGGACCCACCGTCACTTTATCAGCATCAAGGAGACCGAGCAGGCCTTGCCCTCGTAGCCTCCGTGAGTCCTGCTCGCCTCCCCACCTGACTCCTTGCATGGGGTCACTGGGGTAAGGCTGCACGCCTTCCATAGAGTCCAGGGGGTGAACTGGGGGTGTGCCCGGAGCCAGGAGAACTGTGAACAGAGACCTTGTGCAGGAGAGACCAGGGGGTCAACCCAGATGCTCTGCGGACCAACACTCCTTGCCCAGACGTGCCCTGGGAGCCCCTTGGCTCTGCCGCCTCCATCCCTTTCTGCTTCCATGTTCTTGCTGCTCCCTTTCTCTGTGTGGGACGTTGCCATGAGGCCGTAGGGCAGAGGGGCCTCCGGGAAGGGGACGGGGTGGGGGTAGGGACCTGGGATCCGGTGGACTCCCAGCTCTGCTGTGTCCCACTGTGGGACCCGGGGCAAGTGCCTTCCCCGCCGCGGGCCAGGTTCCCCCTCCCTCACAAGGTGTGTAAGGTCCCGACGAGATGGCACGCCAACCCTCCACGTCATTGTGAATGAAGCAGGCGGGGTCTGCGATGGGAAGGCCTGCCAGCTCTGAGGCCTGTGCCAGTCCTGGGGTCCGCCCCTGCCCGGCCCCTGGCCACCTCTGGGCCTCAGATTCCTCCTCTACCCAGGGCAGAGCCCTGAGCACAGGCCACCTCAGAGAGCAGCAAGCCTCTCGCTGCTGGTTTTTGCTGACTCTCGCCCTTGGCTTTCTCTCAGTGTCCAGCTCACTGATTTTGTTCCCTTCTTGGCCACCGCCTCCCCACCCGCATCAGATGTTTTCTGACTCACTGGTATGCACCCCCTCCAACCCCATACCTCCGTCAAACCACATCCCTCTTTCATTTACTGTTTGGATTTTCCCAACTGGTTGCTGCAGAGGACCTGCCGCCCTCTGGCTTTCCTCCTCACCACTCGCCTGGTGCTCTCTCCTCCAACCCCAAGAAAAATCCCCAAGATGCCTCTCCCCACCCCCTTCAAGGGACCCACCATGTGTCCCCTTGGCTAAAGCCCCAAAGCCATGAGCCACGCAGGGTCTCCTTGGAGCCGGGTCACCCTGTTCTCACTGCCTGCCCCTCGCCCCTCAGGAGAAAAGGGCCCACGGACAGCGGGTGGTGATGGCCACAGCCAGGGAGAGAGACAGAAGCACTGGACAGTTTCTCCGAGGTGCCCCCCCCTGCCGCCGAAGCCCTAGCCTGAGCCGAGCGCCACAGGGGTTCTCAGCGCAGGGGGGACGGGCTCCTTGCGCAGGGCTGGGGTTGAGGGGGCCTTCACTGAATCCCTCTAGCACCCGCGCGGCGGCAGCAGCTGGCATTTCCTAAGAAGCAGCTCCTAGTACTGACCCGGCTGCTGTTCCCAGGGCCCCGACCTGGATTCACTGCCTACTCCCGCCAGCACAGGAGCGACCCCCCTTGACAGATGACACCGGAGCCAAAGAGAGGGGAAGGCCTGCTCCAAGTCCCCCGCCGGCAGGTGCCAGACTCAGGACCCAGGCAGGCTGGCCCAGAGCTCGTGCCACCGACCACGAGCTGCGGCCTGCGAGTCCCCTGCTGTGCCCGTTTCACTGAGCTCAGAGCGGCCATGTGGCGGGGGCCGGCGAGGGCCCTCCAGCGCACAGGGACGCCTGACACAGAGAAGGACTCAGAGGCTGTCGCAGGGCACACGCAGCCCCAAGGCCAGAGGCCGCCTCTCCCCCTGCTCTGAGAATGAAAGAGGCAGAGAGGGCAGAGGAGAGGGCAGACACAGGGGCCCTGCGATCAGACCAGGGGGACCAAGGGCTCGGGGCAGGCCAGACTGATTTGCTTCCTCCCGACCCCTTCCCCCTCCGCCGCGCCCCCTCTGGCCTCAACTAGACTCTGAGCATCTGACCCGCCGCCCAGGAAAGGAGTTTCATTTCCCACAGCTCGATTTCCCAAAAGGGAGGGGAGGGCGGGGCTCGGCTCGGTTTAAGGACCAAGAGGGGGGACTCGGCAGACAGGCGGAGGGGACAGAGGAGAGAGGAGGTGCTGCTGCGTGCGGAGGCCGAGGTAGCGAGGAGGCTGCAGAGAGACTGGGCCCCACGGAAATAGACGGGGAGACAGGGCTGAGCAGGGCAGATAAGGGAGACACAGGGAGACCCAGAGGAGGTGAGAGAAAGAGGGGACAGAGAAGAGAGACAGGAGAGGAGAGGAGACAGGCGAGCAGAGACCAGGAGCCGGCTAGCCCGGGATCAGGGGACACACACGTCTAGAGAGACCGGAGCCATAGTGGGGAGGGCTGAGGTGGGCGCGGGGCAGCCCACAGCGGGCCAGGCTGGGGGGGACACAGGCTCCTGTCACAGTGGCCCTGCTTCCCCTCCAACCCAGACACGTCTCCCCCCAGAGAGACATGCACTCCTTGGGTAAGTAAGCAGGGGAGGGGGCAGAACCCGCTTTTCTCTCCCCACATACCCGCTGACCTGCCCGCTGACCCTGTCCTTCTTCCCCCCAGCCTGGCGCCTCCTCGCCCTGGTCCCCTTCCTCCTCAGCCTGGCGGCCTCCCTGGACTGGCAAACTGCCCAGAGCCACGACCCCTTCGAGAAGTGCATGCAGGATCCCGACTATGAGCAGCTGCTCAGAGTCGTGACCTTGGGCCTCAACCGGACCTCGAAGCCCCGGAGGGTGGCTGTGGTTGGTGCGGGCGTGGCTGGGTTGTTGGCCGCAAAGGTGCTCAGCGATGCTGGACACAAGGTGAGAAGTGCTGCTTGCTGTCTACCTTGAGTCTTTCCTGCTGCGGCTGGGAGTCCTGGGTAGAGGGACCTGGCTACGTCCCTGTTGAGGGGTGGGGGTGATGGGAGGCGGAGAGAGGGAGCTATGCTTTCCTTGTGGTCTGGGGAGCGAGGCCTGGAACCCTCTGCTCTAACATGAAACCCAGAGGGAACGTGTGTCTGTGCTGAGGGGGCTTTGACTTTCCCTGCCCCACTCTCATCCTGGAGGAAAGTCCCTTGAAACCTCCTCCAACCTCCTGGGGGGAACGTGTGTTGGTGGAGATGGAAACTCCACACAAGGGGAAGTGCCCCCTGAAGTCTAACCCCTGTCGCTCTCGCTGAAATCCAAGAATGAGTATGGGCCAGGCCAGTGGCTTCAGTACACACGAGAAATCTCCCCACTCCCTGAGCTGGGAAGTCCCTCTGAAATCTGGCCAGCGGCCTTCCTGCTGCAGTCTGGAAATTGTCACATTGTACATGTTCACTATGACTTTCTGTTCTCCCACCAGCCCCTCCCACCTCCCCATAAAAAAAGATCCTTCCTTCATCTTCATCTGTGCTGCTGTGGGGTTGGAAGGTTGGGTGGGTGCCCGGGGCGGGGGCTGCAACAGGGTTGAGATGGGGGGTCAGTGGGAGGAGCTAAAGCATCTGCTTGCTGCCCATCGTCCCTCAGGTCACCATCCTGGAGGCAGACAACAGGATTGGGGGCCGAATCTTCACCTACCGGGACCGGAAGACCGGCTGGACTGGGGAGCTGGGAGCCATGCGCATGCCCAGCTCGCACAGGTGGGGCCTGACCTGGGGGCCAGGCAGGCGCGGGGCCACCCCAGCCCCCACCTCTGAGCCCAGACTCAGCCAGATTCCCAACTCAATCACTGCTCCAGTGCCAGCACGAACCTCAACTCTGACCCCAGACCTGGCGCCCCAGTCAAGTCAGGCCTAGACCCAGCCTCCAGCTCCGTCCTTTTCCTGACACTTCCAGGCCTCCTGGCTCCAGCCCCACCACTGAACCCCTGAAGTGCTCAGGCCACTGCGTCCAGCCCTTCCAGACCCCCAGCTCTATCTTCCCCGACCCTGGTCCTTTCCCCATCCCCAGCTCCCACCCCCATCCAACACAACTCTGTCCCCATTCCTACTTGATCCCCAGTGAAAGCGACCTCCCCCTCCAAAGCCAGTCCTGAAGTGCTGCCGCCCTCAGCCTTCCAGCCTTGTTCCCCTTTCATTCCCATCCCTGGCACTGACGACCCCTAATCTAGCCCGGCTCCAGCCTCATGCCCAGCCCCAAGCCCCGTCCCCAGCTGCCCCACCCGCCCCCTTCCCTTCTCCAAGCCCCACTGGGGAGAGGGGCCCCCACCTCCCCCGCCCGACCCTCACCAGCGGCTCTCACTCCCTCAGGATCCTCCATGAGCTCTGCAAGAGCCTGGGACTCAATCTGACCAAATTCACCCAGTACGACGAGAACACGTGGACGGAGGTGAATGAGGTGAAGCTGCGGAACTACGTGGTGGAGAAGATGCCTGAGAAGCTGGGCTACAAGCTGCATCCCAAGGAGAAGGGCCACTCTCCCGAAGAAATCTACCAGATGGCTCTCAACAGGGTAGGTGCGTCCGCGAGCCCTGCAGCCCTGTCCCCCTGCCCCCGTCCTCCACGCTGTTGTGTCCCATGCCCTTTCCTCCTCCTGGCCTAGCTTTCCTTTTCCCATTCCTTCTGGTCTCCCATCACTGGCTCTTCCATCTTTAGTTTCCCCATAAGCCCTGCTGATCCCCATCTCCCATCCCCTTCTCACTCACACACTGGCCGGGACAACCTCACCTTTCTACACCTTTGGGGTTTTTTGTTGGTTTGTTTTGGGGTTTTTTAGGCTGCGTCATTCGGCACGTGGGATGTGGGATCTTAGTTCCCTGACTAGGGATTGACTCCATGCCCCCTGCATTGGGAGCTCGGAGTCTTAACCACTGGACCGCCAGGGAAGTCCCTCTACACCTTTGGTTTAAACTATGATCTGTGGGCTTATGTTTTCCAAGTCCATCTCCTGAGACCCAGACCTATGTCTGTCTCCCCCTGGCCATCCCCCAGCACCCTCCAGCTCCCACTGAGCTCGGCGGCAGCTTCCCTGAACCTACTCAGATTCCTGGGTTCCCCATCTCACAACAGTGCCATCATCACCACCCCCAGTCACGAAGCGGAACTCCAGGGGCCATCCTCGCTTCCTGCCTTCCCTGTCAGGCCCCAGCTCCATCCGTCCTGCCCTCAACTGTCTCACACTGTTCCTACCTCTCTGTCCCCCCAGCTCCAGCCCCAGCTCAGGCCTGGACCGCTCCCTGCATCCTCACCCTGGCCCACCCTGCTCACAACCCCCTGTGCTCCCTAGCGCCTCAGCCTCAGGTTCAAGCCCTGAGCAGTCTGGTTTCTCCCACTCCTTTAGCCCCATCTTCTCTCCAAGAAATTTTTATTGCCCACCCCAAACTCTCATGGTGGCCCAAACACCTTCGGCTCTGTACTCCTTTGTATGCACTATGCTTGTCCGCCGTCCCACACCCATGCCACTGACCCTGCCTGGAAGGCCTTTTCCTTTTCCCACCCAGGGAACCCTTTTCATCCCTCAAGAACCAGCTTCAGTGTCCCCTCCTCCAGGCAGCCTCCCCTGATGCCCTCAGGGAGGAGCCAGCCTAAGCCTCCTATGGGAGCTCCTAATTGTCCATCTCCTCTTGTGGACAAGGGTGGGCACTTAGTCCAGGCCATTTCTGTGCCCTGCCAGTGCCCAGTTTAAGGAGCCTAGGGAAATGTGAGGGGAAGGGTGAGTGAGTGAGTGAGTGAGTGAAGGGACACCTCCTTCAGGGAGTTCCCCGGCCACAAGAGAGAAGCCAGGTGGACAAAGGAGAGGGCTGAAAACAGAGGGCAGCGAGTCTTCTGGGAGGGGATGAGACTTGAACAAAGCAGTGAAGGATGACCACTTGGATGCCCGGCAGAGATGAGGGCGATGAGCAAGTGCAGGGGCATGGAGGGGGGGGAGACTCAAGGGTGGTCTGGGCACTGGACACTGTGCTGTAGACCTGAAGCTGCCCTAAGAGATGGTGACCGAGGGGCTGGCAGCGGCCTTGAACGGCAGGCTGAGGGCTGGAACTCTGCGGCTCCAGGCACTGGGGAGCCACAGAAGCCTGTGGGCAGGGAAGGTGCCGTGAATAAACCCCCGTGAGCAGTCATGCCCTGTCAGGGCTGATGGGTGGGTGGCAGAAGGGACTCCACTTCCGTCTGCGCCCACAACGATCCAGGCGACAGATAATTACCGTCCATAAGGACACAGCGCTGACTGAGACAAATAATTACCGTCCATAAGGACACAGCGCTGACTGAGACAAATAATTACCATCCATAAGGACACAGCGCTGACTGAGACAAATAATTACTGTCCATAAGGACACAGCGCGTGGAGCGCACAGGCTGGGACAGAGGCAGGCAAAATAACACCCAACCAGGATGAGTGTGACATTGTCTGGGTGGACCGAGCGCCCGGGGAATGAGGGGTAGGAACGACTCAGGAAGACTTCCCAGGGTGGCGATGTAGTTGCAGTGGAGGGCAAGGCTGAGGGCCGAGCGTGGGCAACATCCTGGCAGCTTGAACAAGAGAGGTAAATGGCCGGCCATGGGCAGGAGCAGGAAGAGAAACCAGGTTTGGACCCCGGGTGGGGCCTCCCCGGTCCTGTCCCCACAGCTCAGCGCCATCTGCTTGTCCCGCCACAGGCCATCAAAGATCTCAGGACACTGGGCTGCAGAAAGGCAATGATGAAGTTTGAAAGGCACACGCTCCTGGTGAGTGAGGGCCTCGCTGTCGCTGTCTGAGAAATGACGACAAGGAGGGTGCCCATGGGGCCTTGGGCGGGGAGTCAGAGGGCAGGAAACTGGGACCCCAGGCCTGCCACCTCCTCCCTGCCTGACGGGGCTGGACACGCCCCTCTTTGGGCTTCGTTTTCCCTCATCTGTCACAAGGGCGGGGGGTGGGCGGGGGGGGCGCCATATCGCTGAGGTGCAGGGAACCGCACTAAGCGCGGTCGTGTCACTGAACTAAGTAAGAGGCTCCGCGGGGAGAGGCCCCGTGGGAGGGGGTACGGAGCCGGCAGGTGCAGCCTGCCTGGGCCCTGACCTGGGCCCCGCCGTCCCCCAGGAATACCTCCTCGGGGAGGGGAACCTGAGCCAGCCTGCCGTTCAGCTCCTGGGAGACGTGATGTCCAAGGACGGCTTCTTCTATCTCAGCTTCGCCGAGGCCCTGCGGGCTCACAGCTGCCTCAGCGACCGGCTCCGGTGAGGCAGCGGCTGGACAGACGGAGTGGGCGGGGCTGGCGGGGTGGGCGCGGCCTGGAGAGGTGGGGGCAGGGGCCCAGGGGGCGGAGAGGCGCGCTCGGTCCCGCCACACTCGCCCCCGCATCCTGGGTCCTCCAGGGGAAGAAAGGTACCTGGAGAGTGGCGTGGCCCTGAGGGGACGAGGCGGGGTCCCCGGGTCACACCGCTCTGCTCCCGGTCCTCGGGGGCCATCGGGGACTGACGAGGGCGGGGGTAGATGAAGGGGTGGGATTAGAGGGAGGGAGCGGGGAGTGTCTGGGCAGGGGCGGCTGTGGAGATGCAGGGCCCGAGAGCCCGTCACGCACCCGCCCCGCCGCAGGTACAGCCGCATCGTGGGCGGCTGGGACCTGTTGCCGCGCGCGCTGCTGAGCTCGCTGTCGGGGCCTGTGCTGCTGCACTCGCCCGTCGTGGCGATTAAGCAGGGGACGCACGAGGTGAGCGTGCACATCGAGGCCTCGCGCCGGGCCCGGAATCTGACGTCCCTGACGGCCGACGTGGTGCTGCTGACGGTGAGCGGGCCTGCGGTGCAGCGCATCACCTTCACGCCGCCGCTGACGCGCAAGCGGCAAGAGGCGGTGCGCGCGCTGCACTACATGCCGGCCACCAAGGTGTTCCTGAGCTTCCGCCGGCCCTTCTGGCACGACGAGCACATCGAAGGCGGCCACTCGAACACCGACCGCCCGTCGCGCGTGATATTCTACCCGCCGCCTGGCGAGGGCGCGCTGCTGCTCGCCTCGTACACGTGGTCGGACGCGGCTGCCACGTTCGCTGGCCTGAGCCTGTCCGAAGCCCTGCGCTTGGCGCTCGACGACGTGGCGGCGCTTCACGGGCCCATCGTGTACCGGCTCTGGGACGGCAGCGGCATCGTCAAGCGCTGGGCGGAGGACCCGCACAGCCAGGGCGGCTTCGTGGTGCAGCCCCCGATGCTCTGGCGAACCGACAAGGACGCGGGGCAGGAGCACGATTGGGCGGCCCCCTACGGCTGCATCTACTTCGCTGGAGAGCACACGGCCTACCCGCATGGCTGGGTGGAGACGGCCGTCAAGTCGGCACTGCGGGCCGCGGTCTTGATCAACGGCCGGACCAGCAGCTGGAACGACCCCCGGACCATCAACAGCATGGGGCGTGTGCACGTGGCGCCCGCCCACCACCACCCGTGCAGCCTCGAAAGGGGGCGGGGCACCCACTCTCCAGCCTTACATGCGGTCACCGCTCCGCACACGACCTAAAAGAGGACCCAATATTAAAGTATTTTTGGAAACAGCAGTGTGGTCCCGCCCCCTCCCTGGCTCAGTTGCTTCCCCAGTTTGCAGGGAGCAAAACCATTAGCCCTCTTGGTAGAAGGGGCTGCGCCTGTCCTGGAGCCCCAGAAGCTGTCCTACTTCTTCCTGGGCCGTGGGCTCCGTTTGGGGGAGTAGGAGGTACAAGATGGACACCGCTTTGCGCCACTGGTAAACGTTAATCACAGTGCCCACCACGGCTGTCACGACACAGCGGGATCCTTATGTAAGTAACAAAAAGCCCAGCCGACATTGGGTTAAACACGAGTTTATTTTTCTCATAACAAGAAGCTGGTAGGCAGGGCCCCAGAGGGAACAGCCCCGCAGGCCCTTCCATCTCGGTTATGTCCGGGATGTGCCCCTGCACCCCAGCACCCCATCCTAACTCCTCCAAAAGCCCCAGACTCAGGCAGGTAAGGGAGCCCTGCCTCCACAAACCGCCACCACTCACCCCCAAGGGGCCTCCTCTTAGGCCTCATTGGCCAGATCAGGGTCACAGTGGTCAGACATCGACTCTGCACAGTGGTCAGAGGAGACCACGAGCCACCACCCCCTCTCCATCCAGAGTCAAGCCAACATGGTGGCCTCCCTCCTCCACCTACTCGAGGCCAACTAGATAGGAAAGTGTCAGTTTCAAGAAACCAGCTAAGAGAAGGGAGGCCTGGTGGAGAGCCCCGCCCCTCTTTGCGCCTCCCCTCCCCAGCCTCCGGGAGGGGCGGGGTCGTGGGGGGGGAGCTGGATAAAGTGTCTGGTACTGAGCAGGCCGCCTCGCCCACCACAGTTAAGAGTCCGCACATTCCTCCTCTTCCTCCTCCTCCGGCAGGATCTCCAGGCTGCTGTCAGGCTGCGGGACTGTGTCCGCGGGGGGCGGCGGAGCCGGTGGGGCGCGGGTGGGCGACAGCGGCAGTGGGGAGGCAGGTGGCGAGGGGCTCTGGGGCTCTGCGGGGGGCGCCAGGCCTAGGATCTCCTGCACGTTGTGGGGCAGCTCCTGGAGGGTTGGCGGGTAGGAAGCGAGAAGTCAGAGGTTTGCTGGGGGTTGGGGGGCCATCGGGAGGGGTCAGGGACTCACCGGGCAGGAGGTCAGCTGCCGGTAGAGGGCCTCGGCCCGCGTCAGCACGTCCTCCACGCTCAGCTTCATGGTCAGCTCGTTGACGTGCTGCGGGCGGGGGTGGGTCAGGCCTGCCTGCCTGCAAGCACCCAGCCACCACCGCCCGAGCGCCCACTCTGTGCCTGTGCCGGGATACGACTGAGGGAAGGCAGACCGGGCTGGCCCTCGTGGGGCTCACAGTGGAGCTGGGGGATCAGCAGAGGTCATGTTCTCTCCGGCTGCTTGCCAGGCGCAGTATTCAAGGGAGGAAAAGGGCACCGAGCCCCACCGCCGCGGCCCCGCCCCACATTAATGCACTGGGGCAGGGGCAGGTGGCCCACTCATGCATGGGCCACATGCTCTGTGAGGACACTGCAGGGAGCCAGGGATAAGATGGGGTAGGAGACAGACAGACCCCGTCTCCTGGCCACCGTGCTCACAGCTTAGCCAATCATACTTTCAACAATCCTATTTTGAGTACCTACTACCGAAAGGTACTGTGGCACAGGGGCAAGGCCAGCCTCCATGGAGTTCACACCCAGGTGATGTGTCTTCTCCACACAGGTCAGGATGGGCAGGGGGAGGGAGCGGACTGGGAGGGAGCCAGGGTCTCACCTTGAGGATCTCATTGGACCCGAAGCCTGAAAGCATGAGCGTGTCCCGCTCCATGTCCAGGATGGCGCAGGCCACCAGCAGGTGCAGGCTGGGGCCAGGGAGCCCCGTCCACAGCACCTAGCGGTGCCCAGGGGAGGGGTCACTGCAAAGCCTCTGCCTCAGGTCCCACCCAGGTCTGCCCCACGCCCTGCCCACCTCCCACCAACCTCCCTGCCCCACCCACTGGCAGTACAGCCAATCCATTTCTCCTTCTCAGCCCTCCCACCCAAACTGGCTGGCTCACCTCCCACAGCCGAAGGACATCCGGGAAGGGGAATTCCCTCTTGAACCAGATGAGCAGCCACCGGAAGCAGAAGCAGAGAGAGCCAGAGTCCTGGGAGTCTAGGGGAGGACAGCGGTGGGAGGGGCAGCACTCAGCTGAAAGCAAGCTCAAAATCGACTCCAACCCCGCTCTAATTCACAGGGCGCCCGGTGGTCGGACTGGACTCTAAGAAGTCACCCTGGCTGTAAGAACCCGCACCAGTCCGGGCAAGTGGAGGGGGCGCTTCAGAGCGGGCGCAGGGATGCTCGGCGTCAGCAGGAACCTTTCCCATCCTGCCTTCCAGGCTCCAGATGAAGTGAGCTAGCCCCGTGGTCCCCACCCTCACGTGGAAGGGAGGCAGTAAGACCAGTCCACTCAGGGAAAAAAATCTACTCAACATCCAAAGCTGGGGGAGGTGTGAGGAAACTGGCCCTCGTGTACACTGCTAGCAAAAACGTAAGCTGGTAGAACTTTCTGGGAAAGCAGTGATGGAGACAAATGTTTCAAAAGATGTAAAAATATGTACTGCACTGGATACAATATCACTTCTTGGAATTTAACCTAAAAAAATAATCCACGAATATAGATTCATCATGGTGAAGAACTACAAATAACCTAAAAGTCCAGCAGATCAGGTTAAATCTATTCTTATACATCATTAAGATGGACAGAACACCATGTAGTCGATAAGACTGATGATGTAGGGCTTCCCTGGTGGCTCAGTGGTTGGGAACCTGCCTGCCAATGCAGGGGACACGGGTTCGAGCCCTGGTCCAGGAAGATCCCACATGCTGCGGAGCAACTAAACCCGTGCGCCACAACTACTGAGCCTGCGCTCTAGAGCCCACATGCCACAACTACTGAGCCCACGTGCCACAACTACTGAAGCCCACGCACCTAGAGCCCGTGCTCTGCAACAAGAGAAGCCACCACAATGAGAGGCCCGCGCACCACAATGAAGAGTAGCCCCCGCTCGCCGCAACTAGAGAAAGACCGCGCGCAGCAACGAACACCCAACACAGCCAAAAATAATAAATAAATAAATAAATAAATTAGCTTATCATTATCTGCATTCAAAAAAAATAGTACGAGCAACAGCAACTTTAACTTTCTTTTCTTTACGTGAATTCCCTGCATTTCTTACATTGAACAAGCAATGCAGTCAAATTTTAAAGCCGAAATGCAGCAGTCCCCGCCCCAGGAGCCCAGAGAGCCAGTTTCCAATCCCAGCTCAGGGGTGATTGGAGATAAGAGCTGGTTGGAGATGAGGAGTGTGAGGAGCTGCACCCAGGTCCCTTCATCTGAAAAGTCTGACAGGACACGAAGGAGCCACCTCAGCCGGCAGCAGGGGCGCGTCTGGCAGGGGTAGGGGACCCACATCTGCATTCGCTGAGGTTTTGCTCCAAACCGCAGTCCTGCTTTTACATATCAATTCTGGGTTCTGTGGGGATGTTTCTCTTGTTTGCACTATGTCCAAACATCCTGGACATTGTCTGTGGCCACTCCCAGAGACTCTGCAGCAAGGTCTGTGGTCCCACCATCATCCCCTGCCTACCCGCCGAGACACGTACCCAGGAAGTCGCAGAGTGGAGGGTCCAGCACCCTCAGGAGGAGCAGGAGTTGCCCGAGTTGCCGCTTCATTGTCTCCTGACTCTCCTCAAAGTTCCCATGCTGTGGGAGGGAGGGCCACGTGAGGAGCCAGACCCCAGCTTTTGAGGGGGCCTGTCTCCCACCCCTGCCGAGCCTCACCACGAGCTCCATGAAGCCACAGAAACACCAGAAGGCATCCACCTCGTTCTGAGTGACGTAGAGGATCGGGGAGAGAAGGTCACTCATGCCCTGGACGTAGCCTGGGGGGACATGGGGTCAGGTCCCAGCCGAGGCCTGCAGTGCGCTCCCCCCGCAAGGCCAGCCCCCAGCAACTCCCCCGGGCTGTGCCGCACCGAGGTCAAAGTGGTACATGCAGTAGGTAAGGAGAATGTCGTTCAGCAGGCCCAGCCCCGGGTTCTCGGGGCCCTCGTAGAATTTGTTGGTCCTGTCGGTGCGGCTCACATCTCTCTCTGTGGGGACAGGGGGCAAAGTGCAAAGGCGTGAAAGGTGCGCCCTGTCCCTGCCGGCCGGCCGCCAGCACACCTAGGCAGGTGTGGGTCGTCCAGAGACCATCTCCAACGCTCTCACGTGAAGTGCTGTGCTTCACGCTCACCAGCTCGCCACACCCTCCCAGCAGCTGACAGTTACTAAACCATCAACAGATGGGGAGACTGCGGCCCAGGGAGGCAGAATCACTTGCCAAGATCTCACAGTGAGTAGGTGGTAGATCTGAACCCACGGGGCCTGGCTCCCCTCCCGTGCTCCCCCCATCCCCGACCCCAGGGCCACTCATCCCTGCTCACCCCCGTCTCACTCCCCCTCCATCCCTACAGATGGCCTCGCTCCTGCTCTCAGGGAGACAGGGGGCTCCCTCGGGTCCCTCCCGGCTGTTCCTGGTCTCACCATCCCACCCTTGCCCCCCCACCAACCAATGAGGCTGCGGTATCCGTGCAGCAGTGAGTTCCTCCGTTCCTGCTCTGGGCTCACAGATTTCCACTGCAGCTTCATGCGGAAATACTCGTCCCTGAGGGGAGGGGAGGGGTGAGATGTAGGGACACCCCCCCCCTTCATCCTACAGGGCTCAGCCTAGGTCACCGCCCCTGTGCTTCCCCTTCCCCACATCTCTCATGACACAGAACACCCTATGGGATTTTTTTGTTGTTGTTGTTCAAAGTCTGTCACCCCCATTGGACAGAGAGCACCAGGGGCAGGGACCGGGACACACGGCAGAGGCACAAGATACACCAGGAACGACGAGAGGTGGCCCCATGGGGTTAGGAAGCCCGCTGCAAAGCAGTGACCACTGAAACGGCACGGCGCCCGAATGAAAACGGCATCGGAGGTGGGCTACGGGCCCTACAGGGGCGGGGCCTGGCCCACTGCCTCTGTCCCCGCTGTGCTCAGGTCGACGGCCCGTCTGTGCACGCGTAGCGCGCCGGTGCCGGGCCGCCCACTGGGATATGCTGTTGATCAAAAACCTCCAGTCGACTCAGGAGGCCAGAGGCTGGAGCTCAGCAGGGCAGGAGCCACGGCGTCTCACTCACGTTTTCTTGCGCACGTGGGCCTTGTGCTCCTCGGCTGAGCCCTCCCAGCTCAGGTACCCCAGGAGGAACTTCCAGGCCTCGCGTCGCAGGCTGGGGCTCAGACCCTGGAGGGCAGAGGGCAGCTCAGATGGGCCTCCTCTTGGCTGCCCGCCAACCCTGCCCAGGCCTGCCCGCCCACTCGGCTCCTCACCCCCGAGAAGATGCGAGCTTTCAGCTCAGGGACCTGCTGCAGGCGGCCCTCGGGGCCCACGTGGCGGGCCCACTCCTCCTCTGTGACCGGAGGCGCCCGCTCCACAGCCGGCCTCGGCCCTAGCTCCACCTGCGGGACACAGGACGAGTGAGCCCAGGGCCTCGGCCCAGCAGCGCTCCCCAGCCCCACCGCGGGCCACTCCGAGTCAGCTCAGAGCCCTTCTTAGCTGCACGGACGGACAGAACGTTCGGGGCGGGAAGCATCTCCTTGGGTGGGTCAGTGAAAAAGTCACCCCCCAAGTCAGGAAAGCCCCCCCAGTAATAACAGGCACCAGGTGCACAGGCTACAGGCACCTTCCACCAAGTCACTCATGAAACCCGATGAGGGCGGTGCTGTTATTATCCCCCTCTCACTGGGGAAACAGAGGCCCAGGGAAATGCAGTCCCATGCCCATGGTGACAGCCAAAGAGCAGCAGCATCCACCCTGATACTCACACAGGAAATGACCTCGAACCCAGGCTCGGGTTCGTCATCGGGGCCCGGAGGCAGGTCAGGGGAGGCCCCCTCCTGGTGCGGCTGCAGGGCTCCCCGGAAGAAGTTGGTCACACGGGAGAAGCTGCTGAAGGTGGTGGAGTAGGGGTCCTGGAGGAAGCGCTGGGGACAGGGCCGAGGGGCGGTCACCGTCCACCCTCCCCGCCTGGCCTGCACGGCCCGCCCTTCCCTGCCCACGCCGGCCAGCCCGGCGCCGGGGACTCACAGACACCACGTTGGAGCTGTCCTGGTCAAACAGCTGGAGGTGGTGGAAGGAGCTGGAGAGGGCCGAGGAGTCGTGCGGGAAGACGAGGTAGAGGCGGGAGTCCTGCGGGGAGCTGCGGGCAGGGCGTCTGGGTGACACACGCGCGGCGTGCCCCGCTTTTTTTTTTTTTTCTTCTCAGTGTCCCGACTGCCCTTGGGGAATCCCTCATCTCAGGCCTGAGACCACAGCTGGACCCCAGGGATGGCACAGGGCCCAGGGCTGGTCAACGAGGGCCTTCCACCTCCCTGGCCGGGGTGACTGACTCAGGGACAGGCCAACGAGAAGCAGGCCCAGGGTGCTGC
Source organism: Balaenoptera musculus (assembly GCF_009873245.2). Lineage (NCBI taxonomy): Eukaryota > Metazoa > Chordata > Mammalia > Artiodactyla > Balaenopteridae > Balaenoptera > Balaenoptera musculus. The sequence goes on from NC_045803.1 coordinate 7,251,904, forward strand.
TGGAACGTGGGAAAGAGGCGCTTTCTACCCACCGGGGCCCCCAGAGAGCGACAGCAAACTCAGAAGGAAAAAGGGCAACTCCTTCTGCGTTCTGGGACCCGGGTCCCGCCTGATGTCAAACTGCCCTTCGATTTCACGGTGACACGCGCCTCTCAAGTCTCTTTTTCCCGCCTTTCAATCAGTCTGGGTTGTATTCCTTTCACAGCCGTGAGGGAGTCAGGCTGCAGCCCTAGAGGGGTGGGGCCTGGGACAAGGCTCACCTGGCCAACAGCAGGTAACGGCTGAGGACGCGGAGCAGGGCGCGGGTGCCCCCGCGGTGGAAGTGCAGGGCGGGCAGGGAGCCTCCGGCCTGCGTGACCAGGACGAGGTATGCCCAGCTGAGGCCCGGCTTGGAACGGCGGATGGACTTGAGCTCCCCCAGACTCACGGAGAAGGCCCAGGAGCCCCGGGGGGAGCTGGGCTCTGCACCTAGGGGGACAGCAGCGTCGGGAGCAGGCGGGGGGCGGGGGGCGGGGGCGGGGAGCCAGAGGCGGCTCAGGCATCTCCTCAGAGCCCACTGCGAGCCAGCCCCAGGCCCTCTGGGAAAGGAACCCAGTAAAACTGGAGGGGAGCCTGGGGGACGTGTGCCTGCCCCCAAATCTCCCCAGGCTCCCCACATCTGTCCCCTGCCCCCCCCAACCCTGCCTGTCTCACCTCTGACCCTCTCTTCACTCTAGACCCCTCTCAAGCCACAACAAAAAGGCTGTGGTTTCCTAAACACACCTAGTGCCCCACACCTCTGGCCTTGCCCCCGCTGCTCTCTGCAGGGAGAGAAAACTCTCAAGCAGCCTTCAGAGCTAGGCTGTGGCACCACCTCTTCCTGGAAGACTTCTCTGCCCCCTAGGGGGCTAGATACCTCCTCTGGTGCCCCCAGCACCCTGTGCGACTCCAGGATGGCCCGAATTACCCTGTCACCCTGCAACCGTCACCGCCACAGCCTGGAAAATTCCATGGGCAGGACTTACGTGGAGGTGCCCACAGCCAATCAGGGAGCCCGGCCTGATGAGCAAAGCTGCAAACCCCAGAGACGCCGGCCACGCTGGACCTGGGCTGGGGACCGCCCTGCACCCCTCACCCACTCTCCTGGGACTGGAGGCCAGTGTGGGCTGCCATCTTGACCGTGGGCAGCAAAGCCCATGGAGCCATGACCACTGAGGGTAAGTCGTGTCTCCACCTGCCCCCCCAGGGGCACCAGCTTAGTCTACCTCTCGTGGGCTCTGAGTGGCGGGGCCGTGGCCGCACGGTGCTGATGACGGCCCAGTCGGGTTCATAGCCGGGGTCAAAGGTTGGTTCCTCCTCAGAGGTGCAGGAGTCTCCCCCACTGGTGTCCTTGGGGGAAGACAGGAAAAGAGACTGAGGGACTGTGGATTCAGAGTTTCCAGATCTGAGCCTCGAGGCCACCCTGGGAGATAGCCCCATTGAACAAAGAGGGAAACTGAGGCACAAAGAGGGCACAGCACTTGCTGTCAGGGTCGGTCACCCAGTGCAGCCAGGGAATGTGCCAGGACTTGAAGCCAAGTCTCATGGTGGCTCTAACCAAAGCACCCCCACGTGGAAAGCAGACAGCTAGGCAGGGGTTGGGGTGCTTTGCAGTCAGACTGCCGGAGGTCGCTGTCCTTAAAATAAGTAGGTAGTAGTTACTAGAGTAACGCAAATCAGGACCACAATCAGATACCACTTCACACCCACTAGAATGGCTAGAATAAAAAAAGACAGGCAATAGCAAGTGTTGGTGAGGATGTGGAGAAACTGGAACCTCTTACACTGCTGGTAGGATTGTAAGATGGTGCAGCCACTGTAGAAAACAGTCTGGCAGGTGCTCAAAAAGTTAAACATGGAATTACTATATGACCCAGCAATTCCGCTCCTAGGTATACACCCCAGAGAAATAAACACGAACACCCACACAAAAACCGACACATGAATGTTCACAGCAGCATTATTCATGACTGCCAAGAAGTGGAAACAACCCACTGTCCATCAAACTGATGAATTAACAAAATGGGTAGATCCATACAATAGAATTTTATTCAGCAATAAAAAGGAAGGACGTTCCAATTGATGCTACAATACGGATGAACCTTGAAAGCAACCTAAATAAAAGAAGCCAGTCACAAAGAACCACACAGAGTATGATTCCATTTATATGAAATATCCAGAATAGGCAAATTTATAGAGACAGAAAGTAGATTAGTGGTTGCCAGGAGCTGGAGAAGGGGAGTACAGGTACAGGGTTTCTCTCAGGGATGATAAAATGTTCCGGAATTAAACGGTGGTGATGGTTGCAAACGTGTGTGAATACTAAAAACCACTGAATTATGCACTTTGACAATTTTAAGTTTTCATAAAGCTTGAATTTTTTTGAGTCTGATGGTAAGTGAATTCTATCTGAATAAAAGAAAAAAATAGCTGGCTCGCATTTTGTTATGAAAATAACATGAAGTGCCCAGCATGGGGCCAGCTGGTGGCTGCTTTTATTGACATGAGCTCAGGGGCCTGTTGGGCAGATTCAGGGAAACCATGCAGAGCAGGGCCATGCTGAGGGTCAGAGTGCAGTAAAAGCCGATGATGCTGGCCATGAGCCATGGAGGAGGGCAGGGAGGGGACAAAATGTGTGAGGATTGCAGCAACTGTGAAAGAATTCACAGCTCATGTATCTTCTTCCTCTATGGGAAAGGCTAGAAAGGTAAAAATTTCCCAGGCTCCCCTGAAGTTGCGTTCCAGGCACAAGAGCCTACCAATCGCATGCACTCAGATCTACAAAGTGGCAATTAGATAAGGGCAACTTCCTGCCACTCTGGCTGGTGTTTGGCTGACAAGGAAAAAGGAGGAGTCTTATCTCTGTCTTCATCTTCCTGCACACAGAGCGGTAACTGGGGCAGCAGTGGGGCCGACTAGCAGCTCTGATGGTAGTATTCTCGAATTTGACAACTCTAGTGACAGTCCCATTCCCTACAGCCCTGCCCTCACCGGATGGCAGCTCCCCTGGCAGGTCAGTTCTGCAGCGTCAGTTCTATTCCTCCAGCTTTTGTAAAAATTCTGTAAGCCTCCACGTCTTTGCATTTAACCCCTTGCTGCTTAAAGTAACTGGAGTGTTTTGTGACTCCTGCAATAAAACCCTGCATGATTAGAAAGACTCAAGACTGTGAGTCTACCCAACAGCCATTTCTGCTGGATATTCCAGACTGACAAGCCACTCCCGCAACAGAAGCTGAAATATCCCAATATCCACTTTCCCAGCCTTCCCTGCATTTCTGAGTGGCCTAGGGACCCAACTCTGGCCAGTGGAAGCTGAGGGCATATCTGCAGGGAGTTTGCAGAAGGGAATTCCTGATAAAAAGGCACCTACAGGAGTGAACACCCTATTCAGGTTAGCCTCTATGTGCTGTCAAGGGAGGACATGGTGTTTGGAACTGTGGCAGCCAACCAGGGCCATGAAAGGAAGGCCAAGGAATGGCAGGGACACCTGTCCACAAGCTGCCAAACCAGCCCCTGGCAAAGCCATCTGTGCCCTCCCTGTTTTGTGACATGAAGAATTTGATAACTTTGCCAATGTTTACACAAAATAATGATAATTAGTAGTGTTGTTTGTCAAATATTTGCAGCTCTCCGCCCCTCGGCATACAGTAGGATTACAGCTCATTGAACTCTACTGGCTGAGTGGAGACATGCAACTCGTTCTGGCCAAAGGGCTGGGATATATCACTTCCAAGATGGACTGTTTAACTGCCAGGGAAAGACTTCTAGAGATCTCTTTTCCTCTGCCACAAGGAATGAGACCTTTAAGATGCTGGCTGCTCTAGCAGCATGCTTCCTTGAGTAATCATGATGAGCAGAGCTCTTTTGCCAACCTGAGATGCACAGGTAGAGTGAACAAAAACAGTTAAAAAGGCTGGAGCTCCAGCAGCCCTTCTGGACCAGAAGGCAGCCTTAAGGACAGATGCCACATGTTGAGGATGGATGCCACATGCTGAGGATCACAGAGCAACGTTGGAAGGAAGCTGAGTCATTGATAACATATGAACCTATACTGCTGACTTCTGGGCTTTGTAAAAAGAGAGAAATGAGCTGTTATCTTGTTTAGGTCGCTGGTATTCCTGTTTCTATTACGTACAACCAAATGCAACTCCTAACTCATGAGAAGGTTTCTGGGAAATCTCTTGTTTTTCCTGATAAAAAGGACAGATACGATTGGTACCCTGCTGGCCCCTTTTTCCTGCCTTAAAAGGCAGACGCAATGGCTGCAGCTGAAGTGGTCATTTAAACACCACTAGAGCAAGCACAGTAGGTTCTCAGCAATCCAGGCCCTGATATCACTAACCAAGGACAGCAGCCTCATACCTTTTGGAGTCTTATGAGGTGAAAGAAACAAACTTGTTTGCTCACTGTGTTGTCAGCTCAGTTTTGTGTTCCTTGGAGCTGAATGTATCCTGAATTCATATGTGCCCTTCCCATTGATGCCCATCTCAGTGGGTTTCTGTTATTTGAAAATAAGAGCGCCAAGGAGAACAGCAATATTCTCAAGAAAGGCACTCAGACTGCCTGTGAGGTTGGTGAAAATGCAAAATCCTGGTTGCTGCTGCTTCACCTTCCATAGGGGAGGCTCTGGAATCTCCATTTGAAACCCCAGGGCCCCAGCTGAGGCTTCATCCTTTCTTCCTGGTCCATCACACTGGCCTCCTCCCCGACCTCCCAGCCCCCAATCTCCCTCCATTTGGTCCTTCCATCCATCTCCTACATGACCCCCCAGATGGGGCTTTCCATACCCATACCTTTCCCCTCCCAAGGCTCACCTTGGTCCCCAGAACAGAGTCCAAGCTTCTCAGCCAGGCATTTCAGGCCCAACCATCTTTCCAGCAAAACCCTCTACAGAGATGTCCCACGTTCCGTTGTGCCCTGAAACACCCTTCTTCCTGCTGTCCCTGAAACATATTGTTTTTTTGGCCGTGCTGTGTGGCATGTGGGATCTTAGTTCCCCAACCAGGGATCAAACCCGTGCCCCATGCAGTAGAAGCACAGAGTCTTAACCACTAGACCACCAGGGAAGTCCCCGCTGAAATATATTCTTGCCTGCTTCTCAACTTTAGAGTCCCAGCCCAAATGTCTGCTCCCCAGAAAGAGACGTGCTCTGGAATCAGTATGTTTGGGTTCAAATCCAAGTTCCAGTACTTCCCAGCTTTTCTGACCTCAGGAGAGGATGAGAGGATGAGGCTTCCTCTCATCGTGCCTCAATTTCTCAAAAACAGAATGAGAGGTGAGGGAGGACTTAGGCAGTGTCTGGGTTGGATTCATCTCTGGGTCCCAGCACCATCCAGCACAAGGGCCTGACAAGGAGACATCTGGAAATGAGAAGGGCGAGGTCTTGTACCCGGGGAAAGAAGGAATCTTGGCGAAGTGGATGAGTAGCCTCTGTTGGGTCTTGTTCCCTCTCTGGACATGATGGCAGGACTGCCCAAGAGAAAATGCCACACTCCGTCAAGTCCTTATGGGCTGAGAGCCCGTGGAACCTGAATCCACAGGCTGAGTTGTCCTCTTGCACCCTGGCAGAGCTCTCCCAAGAAGCAAAGGGGGTGAGGAGGCAGGCAGCTACCCCCATGGCCACAAATCTCATAGCGTCTACTTTCTTTCCGTGAATGGGCATCTTCAGCCCCATTTCACAGAGAAAAGGAAAGTGAGGAACAGAGAGAATTTAGGTGCCAACCAGGACCACACATGCTCCTAGGGTTGGTCTGGAATTGTATTCAAGTCCTTCAAATGCTTTCCACTGCCCCGACCTAGAAAAAAGCAAGTGGAGAAAGGGGAAGCAAGAGTAGCCTACCTTCTTGGAGAAGAAGATTTGGGTGGAATCTCCAGCCTCCTCTACAGGAGCCCAGTGCAGGAGGACGTCATTGTCCTGAGTGAAAAAAAGAGGGGTTGGGGGGGGCGGCTTCCCTCCAAACTCCCCAAACCGTATTTCCAAACTTCCTCCCAGTTCTGGACCCTCAGCCTTAGAAAGCCACCTCTCCTTCCTAATGTCTCATTGCTGACCTCCACACTATACTCCTACAGATGTCGCCTCCATCCTGCTCTGGGCCTGCTCGAGCCCTGCTCTCTCCTGGCCTACCTTCTCCACAACACGGATGACGCCGGCGATGAGGGAGTCCGGGTCTTGGTGCTTCTTGGCACTGGTGTGCAGGTACACGCCTCCTTTCTCAAATACCACCTAGGAACGGGACCATTGAGGGGCAGGGCCCAAGCGTGGGAAGACACTCAAGGGGGCGGGGCCCTAAAGAGAGCCAATGGGAGCAGACTCGGGGGAGGAGCTATTCACCAGGGGGCGGGGCCCGGGTACATTTACCTAGGGGATGGGGCCCGGAGTGAAGCCTGTATAGATCCAGGCTTCTCTGGCACTCCGGAGGATGGGGAGGGGAGAAAGGGGGAGTGCATTCCAAACTGGGCGAGGCCCAGGGGGCGGGGCTAAATGATATGGGTCTCCCTAGGGCAGTGGAAGGAAGGGTGACAGCGCGTTTATTAAGGGAATGGTGTGCTTGTTAAGGAGGTGCTGGGCTCCCAGAGTCCCTGCAAGGCCTGAGAAAGAAGCAGACCACCGGAGGGCGGCGTTTCGCATAGACAGAAGCGAAAGAATGCGTCTTCAGTGCTTACCCTGTAACCGGCGCCCTCCATAGCCGCGGCCGAGGCCTCACTGCCCCGGCTCCCTCCTTTTCCGGGTCAGCGTGCTGTCACATCCGGATAGGAGACTCCCCTCAAGCCCAGACAGTGGTGGCGTCCCCATCTGTTCTGGAATAGGAATGGGTGTAACCATTTTTCAGAATGGGGTGGTTAAACTTGAACCACGAGGTTTCAAGTCACGTCACAGACGTTAAAGGTGGAGCGGCCAGTGCGCAGGCACAGTAAAACAGTCCTAAAGGAGAAGTAAACAAGGGGGCGGGTCCAAGAGCTCCACCCCCTCGCTCAAACTGGCTCCGAAAGGCCTACTCCTTTCTCCATATTGTGTACTGGCATCGAAGCCAAAGAGATGCCATTTTGCTCGAGGGCACGGACAAGGCCGGTCAGCTGCGGCCATGTTAATGCGGGGCAGTCCCATCTCTCTGCGGGGCGCGAAAGCAAGGTCCTGGAAGAGAGAAACAGTTAAAGAAAAAGGTGAGAGGAGCTGTACATCCCACGAGGCCCCGAAGGACTCGGGTTAACGGGATGAAGCCGTCAGTATCCTCGGGGACGAAGCGGTCCCAGACGAATTCCTGAGTCACCGGCAAGAGAAAGCGTTCTGAGCCGCCATATTGAAGCTGGGCAAACCGAAGCAAGAAAGGATGCCATGTTGGATCTTTGCCAGCCTTGGTGCTGAGGGGGATAGGCTGGAGAGAGAGCCCGTATATACATTATGGGCAAATGATGCCAGGCTGGTTGCCATGTCATTAACGGGCCCTGCTTTCCACCAGTTCTGTGGAAGAGGTTATTATGGGGGAGGGACGTTAGGTCGCTTGCATTAGTATACTGTGGTCCTGAGTGTGCGTGCGCATTTTCCCCGTATTTATTGGGGAAATGTTTCCGAGCAAGCTGAAGCTTTTCTTTCACCATCTTTCTTATGGGCACCCTGCCGTCGCTATTGCCCCACTGTGATCTGGCGAAGCCCCCGTGGCCGCCATGTTGGTCTCGGGCGGCCGGGATAAGGGAGGCGGAGTGTGCAGATTGGAGGTGGGCCAACCACGCGGAAGTGACGCAAGGCGCCGCCATGTCTTTTGAGGGCGACGACGGTGCCGGGCCGGCCATGCTGGCTACGGGCACGTGAGTGGAGGCGGCGTTGTGAACCGCGGTGTGGGGAGAATTTGGCAGTCCGGAGGAGAGGGGCGCTGGGAGGGCGAGCCGCTCGCGGGAGGGGTATAGCCAGCGTAGATCAGAGGGCAGAAATCGCCCAGTGACCCTACGCTGAGCGCTGGAAAGGTGTCGCCCGCGGGAACCGTCGTGTCTGACCCGAGGCAACGCTTAGACAGCCTTATCCTCCGGTCTCTAGACCCACTAGGATCTTTACTTTGGCCGTGGACCATGTCCACAGGGTCGGGGGGTTACTCGGTGGGGCCTCGGGGCGCCCCTCACCCGTCCAAAGGAGGGACTTCCGGTCCTGGCCCCCACCTGGGCGGGCTTTCCTGTTTTCTTCCTAGAGAAGTGGGTCTTTCCCTGGACCCCCGGGTGAAGCGGGGACTCTGAGCGGTAGAGAAAGACCCCAGACATTAACCTGCCCCCGGCCACTGGGTGCATCCTCGAGTTCCTCCCACCTTGGGGCGGGGGAGGGGTTTACTTTCAGTTTGACAGGTGGTTGGAGGGGACTTCGCTAGCATCCCTCATTCCTTGGGGGGCTTTTCCTCTTTCCTCGTCTCTTCCTGGAGTCACTTTCCTCACTTCATCTCCTCACCTCATCCTAAAAGGCCAGTCACCTTACCTGTCCCTTCCTCCTCCTGTGGAGGACAGGTCTTACCTCCCTCTCTCCCTAATCTTGAACACCTCCATTTGGGGGGAGGGGGGATCTTCCATCTCTAAGCTCCTTGGAAGATACAGGACTTCCTCCGGAAGCTGAAGGGGTGGGAGACTCTCCTGTGGGGTACTTGGCTTGGCTACTCTCCTGTTGGGTAACCGACGCCAGAGAGCTCCCAAGCCTAGGCAGAGAGGTCTGAGTGAATCACCCTTCTCCTCTTTGAGGAGTGTGGGACCCTCATGACCCACTCACTCCCACTTCACTCTTTTCAGCTATTCTAAGCTATAGGAGTTTGATCTGCTCTTAGAGATGTCGTCTAAGAGAGGAGTTGAATCTTGGTGTCCCAAGGGAGTGAGAGCCCCCTGGCCTAGCACTACAAGGCTTTGTGACATTGGACCAGTCATTTCCCTGCCCTGAGCCTCAGTTTCCTCCATCAGATGGGGATGACCCAAGGAGTGGCTGTGAGACCCTGTGCAGCTCCCAGTTCTGTTGGGTTTTGGAGTCAGGCAGACAGCAGTTTCACCCCACTTCTGCCCTTTCTAGCTGTGTGCCTTCTGACCAGTGCCTTAAGCTCTCTGAGCCTCACTTTTCCCATCTGGACTAGGAGATCATAAATCTTTCCTCATAAGGTAGGCAGGATGGCATTTGGGATTAAGAACAGGTTGCCAGATCCAGGTCCCAGCCGTCCATCTCTCTAGCTGAATGACCCCAGGCAAGATATTGAATCTCCCCGGGCCTCCATTTGCAACTGTAAAGTGGGGTGATCATAGCTCCTCCCTCATAGGGCTGGTGGGAGGGTGGAATGAGATTGTTGATGACACACTCGGGTCCCTGCATAGCCTGTGGGAGGTGTGGTATAAACTTGCTTCAGGGTCTGTCAGGACTGGTACTGGTTGTGCCTCACTGCAAGGGCTTTGTACTCAGTGAGCTTCAACTGCCTCATATGTAAGGTAACAGCTCCCACCTTTGTGGGTCAGGTAGGAGGGGAGATGACAGGTACAGAGTTCCTGCACAGAGTAGGTGCTCAGCAAACACTGGCTTCTATGATCTTGAGTCACAAAGGGCCTGCGAATTGAAATCAAACTTCTACAGCCCTGGAGGGCTAGATCACAGCCCTGCTTGAATCCCTCCAGTGACGGGGAGCTTGCTGCCTCTCTGCGGAGGCTCCTCAGCAGCCCAGCAGGCCTAGCTCAACCACTGGTTTACAGGGAGAAGACAGGCACAGAGAAGGCCATTCAGTGGTGCAAGGTCACACAGCAGTCAGGGCAGGAAGCCAGGCCCCTTGTCCCTTGTTCTTCTCACCTTGTAAGGAGATGCATCCAAGCCGATTATCTGCTTAGGGCAGACCTGTCCTGGGGCCACGGATCACTGACCTCGGGTTGCTCATACTCTGATGGAGGAGGCAGCCAGAGGTACAGCTGTCACAAGCTCGTGTGACATGAGCTATAGTGGAGGTAGCCCAGGGCATTGTGGGTCTAGGGAAGGCAACTGATCCATCCTGCGGGTCAGGGAAGACTTCCAGAGGACCTGCCGGACAGTCTTGTAGGAAGTGCAAGAGCTTTGTGGGCAGAGGACAGCCAGCACCCCATTTTCTGCTCAACCCCCGCTCTCTGAGACCTGGCATGTGCTGGGCAAGGCTGGTGTCTCAGAGATGAATCTGACAGGGGACGCCCACACTGGCTGGGGAAATGGATGTGGATCTAGGCAGTGCTCCCAGAGGGATATGTGCTAGAACGGGGGTCACTCAGACATTGTGGGAGCCCACAGGTGGGGAGGGGCCAACCTGAGCTAGGGGTGAGTGCAGGAGTGACAAGTACATGGACGACAAGTGGTCCAGGTAGAGGGGGTCCACCTTGACTGAAGGAGCGTGTAAGGATGTGAGGCCGGGGGCAGGCCCTCCAGTGTCGGGCTAAGGGGCTGTGACCTTGTCCTGGGGATGCGGGGGAGGAGCTGAGGCAGCTCCAGGGGTAGAAGGACCCCCTGGGGGGCTGTGTGCCAGCTGGACTGGAGGCTGGGGCGATGGTCCAGGGCAGCACCGTCCATCAGAAATATGATCTGAGCCACCTGTATAATTTCAAATCTTGTTTGAGGCACATTAAAAAAGTGGAAAGAAAACAGATGAAATTCACTTTCACCCTATATTTTATTTAGCCAGCATAAATAAATGTGATCATTTCAACATTTAATCAACTTCAGATTGCTCATGAGATATCTTACATCCTACCTTTTTGTGCTAAGTCTTGAAAACCCCGTGTGGATTTCACACTCGTGGCACCTCTCACTTTGGATCAGTTACATCTCAAGTGCTCCCTAGTCACATGTAGCTGATGGCTCCCGTATTGGACAGGGCAGGGCCAAGAGGAGAGAGCGGGGCTGTGGGGACGAGGGATGGGGCTGGGGGCTGAGGACAGGGCCTGGAGGGCTGGACGGGGAGGAGCCCTGGGGGAGTAGGGGGCTGGGGGAAAGATGCGGAGCTCTGCTGGGATCAGGTGGAGAGGAGGGATGGGGGTGGAGTCCAGGGGCTGGTGGACACACGGGGCTGGGTGTGGACGGCGAAGTCAGCGAAGCCTCAGCCCACTGTGTCGTGCTCTGCCCCGCAGGGCGCGGATGGCGTCGGGGCGCCCCGAGGAGCTGTGGGAGGCGGTGGTGGGGGCTGCCGAGCGCTTCCGGGCCCGGACGGGCACGGAGCTGGTGCTGCTGACGGCTGCGCCCCCCCCGCCCCCTCGCCCGGGCCCCTGCGCCTATGCAGCCCACGGTCGAGGGGCCCTGGCCGAGGCTGCCCGCCGATGCCTCCACGACATCGCCCTGGCCCACCGGGCTGCCGCCGCCGCCCGGCCCCCCGTGCCCCCGCCAGCACCGCAGCCGCCCAGCCCTGCACGGAGCCCACCCCGGCCTACCCTAGCCAGGGAAGAAGATGAGGAGGACGAGGACGAGCCAACGGAGACAGAGACCTCTGGGGAGCGGCTGGGCGTCAGCGATAATGGAGGTGAGAAGGGCAGGGGCAGGGGCCGGGGTGGTTCTTGGTAAGTTGCCTCCTCAGTGGGTTTTTCTGGAGGGGTACAGCTTGCTTGTCTCTGAGCCCTAATGTTCATGGAAGCTGCAGGCTTGCCTGTGACTCACTCTGTGACCTTGAGCGAATCATTTCTCTTCTCTGAGCTTCAGTTTCCTTCCAACACGTCCGGGGGCCAGCTCTGTGCTGGGAGATGCTGGGCACAGAGAAAGCCAACTTGGGGTCTTTTCTCTAGGGACTCTGGGTCTGGCCAAGGAATTGGAGTCCTGACATGAAGCAGTGCCCTGTGGAGGCCATGGCGGGGGAGGGAGCCTCCTGAGCCGGGTGCATGAGTAGAACAGAACTTGTTTCCAAATCTGGGGTGCCTAATGCCTGTGAGAGCAAAGACAGGAGTTAAAGAGGAGTCAGGGATACAAGCAACAGCTGAAGAAGCAACTAGCTGCATTGGGGGAAACGTGGAGGTTGGATGCTTCCCAGAGACTGCACTGTAACATTAGGGCTTTGAAGAGTGAGTAGGAGTTCTCCGGCAGTGGGTGGGTGGGGGATCCAGTAAGTAGTTACTCATTTGTTACTGCTACTACCAATGGCTGACTTCCTCACTGTTGCTGGAGAAACCCTCATAGAGTTAAGGGCACAGACTCTGGAGCCAGGTGGCCTGGGTTCAAATCCTGGTGACACCACTTATTAGATGTGTGACTAAGGGCAAGTGAGTGAATCTCTCTGTGCCTCCAGGTCCCCATTTGTCAAACAGGGATCATAATCATCTCATATTTCTCTCAGCCTGTATTTTGAGTCAGTTCACCCCAAACAGATCTTACAGATTTCATGTTCGTCCAGCCAGTTGCTTTCACCTGGGGATGTACCACATAGAGAGAAACTGGATTTATTTCTGCCGAAGGCCAGTCAGATAACCAGGGGAAAGGTGTTCGTGGCAGAGGGAATAATTATTCCAGAAGCCCCGAGGCTTGCAAGGGCCTGGCCAGTGCAGGGAACGGGGAGGCGGTGGCAGTGGCTGGAGTCTAGAGCGCATGGAGTCCAGCGGGACTCAACTGGCCTGGGCCTCTAATGCCATCCACAGGACTCTTTGTGATGGACGAGGATACCACGCTCCAGGACCTGCCCCCCTTCTGCGAGTCAGACCCTGAGAGCACGGATGGTGAGTGTCACAGGCTGTCCCCATCCCTGGAGAGGGGGGTGGGGAGCTGGGAGGAAGGCAGGGACAGAGGCTGAAGTCCACCTTCTCTCCCAGATGGCAGCCTGAGCGAGGAGACCCCCGCTGGGCCCCCAGCCTACTCAGTGCCCCCGGCCTCAGCCCTGCCCACACAGCAGTACGCCAAGTCCCTGCCCGTGTCCGTGCCCGTCTGGGCCTTCAAGGAGAAGAGGACAGAAGCTCGGTCATCCGATGAGGAGAACGGGCCGGTGAGGGGCAAATGGGAGGTGGGGAGGAGGATGTCAGGAAGGGCTCAGAGCTGTCTCCTCCAGGAAGCCCTCGGACGTGGATGCCACGTTTCTCAGGATTGATCCTCCCCTCCTACTCATAAGGCTGGCTCTTGGGCTAGAGCCCTGCAGTTTTAACTATCGCAGCCTTGTAATGTGCCCCAGTGCCTTGTAGAGAAAGCAGCCTCTCCTTTCCAGGAACAGCTCCACTTATAGAATACATGGTCTGCACAGGGCACAAGTATTTTAGTATCCCCTCCGGATGGGGAAACTGAGGCTCAGAGGGGTCAGATCACCTTCCACCCCCACCCCACATATTCCTGGCCCCTCCTGGAATTTGTGCCACCTCCCTTGTCCTCTGTTCCTCCCTCCCACACTGTCCTACACATGGAGTTCCTGGGCTGGCCTGGGTGGGTCCTTATCTCCCATCACTAAAGCTCCCTGAAGCAGAGGGGAAACTGAGGCACTGAGAATACACATGACTTCCTGAGACTCAGCCCGTAAGGGGCAGCGCTGGGATTGGAACCTAGCTTACTTTTGGAAAAGAGCTATGGACTTGCAGGGAGGAGGCCTTGCATCCCATGGTTCCTCCTCCCTGTGACACCTCTCAGTGTCCTCATTTACAGACTAGCAGGGCCCATCAGCTGCTGCTGTCCTTGTTTGTCATTGGTGGAAACACAGTTAATTAACTGAACCTTTGAGGCCTGAGTGCTGGGTCCTGGGCTGGCCTCCGAGAGGGCCCGGGTCCAGCTTCTGTTCGTGGCCTCTCCCATTCCGCTGGACGTCAGGCCCAGCTCAGGGTGACAGGGGCCCTAAGGGAGGTAGTACTAGGTGCTGGGGCTGCAGGCAGAATGACAGGACCCCTCCCCAGTGGAGACTGACAGGGAGAGGGCTCCTTTCTCTACGGCGCTGGTGACATGGTCGTTCACCCTTCTTTAGCAATCACTATGCTGATTATCTCAGACCCTGTTATCAGCCCCGTTTTTCGAAGGGGAGACTGAAACCTAGGGAGGTAAAATCCCTGTTGACAGCTAGTGGGTGGCAGAAGCCTGATTAGAACCTGACTGAATCCCGAACCCGGATCCTTAGATGTGAGACCCTCTGGGTGCACACAGCTGTGATGGTCAGCAGACAGGCAGCACTTCCACTATGTGGAAGGACGGCGGTGAGACAGGCCTCTGTGTGTGCACATAGGAGGCCGAGAATGGGGGGAGAGGAGCAGGAAGGCTCTTGGAGGAGGTGGTGTTTTGAGTTGGGTGGCAGAGCCCTAAATGGAGCAGGACAGGGTGAAGGGCCTTCCTGGCCGTAGGCATCGCAGGGGCAAAAGTGCTAGGACGGGACCTGGAGCCCAGGGTGTAGGCTCTGACCCCGTCCGTGTCGCCGTTCCCGCAGCCCTCCTCGCCGGACCTGGACCGTATCGCGGCGAGCATGCGCGCGCTGGTGTTGCGGGAGGCCGAGGACACTCAGGTCTTCGGGGACCTGCCGCGGCCACGGCTCAACACCAGCGACTTCCAGAAGCTGAAGCGGAAATACTGAGGCCCAGGGAGCTTCCCGGCCCGGCGTCCGCCCCACCCCCACACTACACCCCTGCCCCGCCCCCGGGGCCCGCCAATCCGAGTCAGATCCGGGACCGGCCTCCCGGGCCACCAGGATTGACCAGCCCCTGCCAACCCCCGCCGCCCTTCCAGCCCACGACCGCTCCCGCGCGGATGAGCGAGGCCTGTCCAGTTTCCCGATTGGGTCTGTTTTCTCTCTGCCCAGCGACAGATTCTTTCTATCAAGGGATTGTCTCGCTCCCCGATCGGGGCGTGGCTAGTTGGCCAACTCCGTCGTTTTCTGCCTAGCAACAAGGGCTTTGGTCGCACGGCATTGGCTCCATTCCTGAAAGAGCACAGTCAAGCTCCAGGATTGGGTAGTGGCCCTCGACTTCAGCACAGTGAACGGGCAGCTCCTTCACTTGATTGGCTCGAACACTGTAAAGGGCTTGACCAATCTCCCGAGAGAGCCATCACCCTTCCTGAGTTCCCCCACCTGATTGGCTCCACTTCTGGGGGCGTGGCCAACCCTCTTCCTGTGCCCAGGATTGGCCTGTGGCCTTAAATTTACGTTCTTTACACTACTGGGGCTGGGGTCGTCTTTTGCCGAAGTCCAGACAATTGTCCCCTCTGGCTCCCTCAGGGATGGCCCGATCCTGTTCCTGCGTCTGGCACCCTCTCATTGGTTCCATCCCACAACAGCCTGCCAATCAAACCCGTCCTTGCATCCAGGACGTTACCAGCTCCCGCCCCTCTCCCCCCACCCCCACAGGTGCCTTAAAGGGCCCTCGTCCACCCAAGGTGGGGGGCAGGGGGCCTCACTCTCCGGCCCTGGTGTGGGGGAGAGAGTGGAGGGTCGGGATCGGGAGTTGGGAGGGGCGCTCTGAGATTAAAGAGCTTTACCTCTGACAAATGAGTATGAGGTGTGTTGTGGGTATTCATTTAACATTTTCTGGAGCCAAATTAGCAGCGTCTCATTGCTTCTCAGTGCAACGCTGGGAATGGGACTCGTCCCCATTTTACGGACAAGAAAAGAGAGATTCACGGGGTGGGAGGAAGGATTCCATTCCTGTATGATCGTGGAGTCCCAATCTTCAGGGCTTTGAGTGTTGGGATCGGAATAGTTTAATGAGTCAGTCTCCTGAGCTCACATAGTGCCCAGGAAAGCCAGGAACCTCCAGCTGAGGCCGGGAGTTTTCTGACTAACGTAAGACAGCTGGAGGTTAGAGAACAAGTGGCGCCTGGTCCGAAGATGTAAACGCGGAATCCCCATGTCCCATCAGACCACCACCGATGGAATGCTAACAACAGACAAAACGTAGGGCAAACTATCACCTAGACACTTTTATAAGTTATTTACATGTACTAACTCATTTAATCTTCCTAGTAACCCCACAAAGTGGAAACGATTATCCCCACACTGTAGATGAGAAAACTGCAGCATCCAGGGTAGGGTTGCTGTCGGGGCGGGGTTTCTTCGACTGACAATAATCGTAACGAGAATTTCCTCCCGCTATAACTGTCTCCGGCAAAGGGAATGAAAATTAGAGTTCAACGTGGAAAGAGGAAAAAAATGTGTGAACAGGGAATCTACCCCCCCCTACTGGCCTGCGTCTCATACTGCATCAGGAGAGATGAAGGTCAGAGCAGCGGAGGGACCTTAGGGGCACTGTGTCTGGGAAGGGGCGGGGCTTATGGCCAGGCGGAGCCAATGCCCCGCCCACTTTGGTAGGACGAGTCATTTCCGTCCGCGGAGAAACAGAGGCAGCCGCCGGCCGAGTTGCGAGCAGAGCGCCTCCGGCAGGCCCTCCCTGGTCGGAAGCGGCGAGTGAGCCAAGCGGCGGGCAAGGGTGAGTGTGGGGCCGAGGCGAGAGCGCTAGAGTTTCTCAGCCTTTGCCGTGGGAAGTTGGAGTCCGGGGTCCCGGAGGGAAGGAGTGGGGCGTCGTCGCCTGGGAAACGGCGCGAGCCCCAGGCCGGCGAGTGGGTGGGATTTCCGGAGCCTTTAGCGGATGAAGGGAATTCCTGGTGTAGAGGGTGAGAGGAGGCGGGACTTCCTTTAGCAACTGAGGGCTGCCGCTCAAACCTATTAACCTACTTTCCTTTAGGCCGGCTCCCAGGATGGCCAAGGTGGAGGCCCAGGGCCGCCTGTGGCTGGAGAGCCCCCCTGGGGGAGCGCCTCCCATCTTCCTGCCCTTGGGTGGGCAAGCCCTGGTGCTGGGTCGGGGACCCTTGACGCAGGTTACCGACCGGAAGTGCTCCAGAAACCAAGGTGGGCAGGGAGGAGCCTGAGCTGGAGGGGGTGTGGTCCGCTTCAGGAGCGGGAACACAATCAATGGGAAAGATAGTCCAGGAATTGCGTGGTGCAGCCAGTCCTGAAGTTGGTAGGTGGCATGTGGGGAGCACAGGAAGAAAAAGGTTGTGCCTGACCTGGAACTAGCCAGACACCTTGGGCGGGAGCGGATGGAGTCAATCCCGAGACACTTTGTCACTGGGAAGACGACACTCACAGGCCACCGGGAAGGCTTGAATCAGGCCACGACCCTTGTCAAGGAGAGAGACGATCCTATGGAGAAAAGTGCATATTGCTAAGCAGAGATGGGTGGTAGCGGGCCAAGCCCAGAACCTGCATCTTGCCAAGGTCTGCGTTGTCAAGGAGAAGCCAATTCTATACGGAAAAATACCTGCCCTGCCCCTAGGCGAGGACCAGTGACACAGGCAATCGTTAAGGCCTTTATCTGGGTACTGCATGTCAAGGAGTGAGCCAATTCTACTTAGAAATAAACTGCTTCCTCCTGCCGGATGGGTGCTGTAGCCCCATACTGTGGTCTGAAGTTGGCCATGCTCCCCAGTAAGGAGGGAAGCAGTCACACAAGGATTCAAATCCTGACTCCACCCCCTCAATCCTCAGTGGAGCTGGTCGCTGACCCTGAGACTCGGACGGTGGCAGTGAAACAGGTACCAGTTCGTTAGGAAGAGGCCTGGGGGTGGAGTGGCGGTGGGGGGTGTGGAGAATCGCCACCCAGCGGGGAACAGGCCCAATTGGGAAAATCTGATTCTGGGAGGGGAACAGGTGTGCCTGTTTCAATGTGGTAAACATCCATCCCCGTTTAAATTGGGTAAGACTGGATGCTTATAACCTTCCCAGAGCCCTGATTGGTGGTACAAGGTGAAGAGGCGGGACTTAAGGATCTGATTGGCTGGTGGAGAAAGGCGAGTCCTTTCCCGGGTTATTTGATTGGAGGAGGTTGCCGCTGGGGGTGGAGCCAGTTTGAGTCCTCCCTCTCTCTCTACAGCTGGGAGTTAACCCCTCAACTGCCGGGACTCAGGAGCTGAGAACAGGGTTGGAGGGTTCTCTGGGGGTGGGGGACACGCTGTATTTGGTCAATGGCCTCCACCCGCTGACCCTGCGCTGGGAAGAGGCTCGCACGCCAGAATCCCAGCCAGACACTCCACCAGGCACCCCTCCTGTGGCCCCGGAGGAGGAGGAGGAGGAGGAGGAGGAGGATGAACAGCAGAAAAAGCGGATAAGGAAGTCATCCCCTGGCTGGGAGAGCTTCCAGAAGCTGCTAGTGTTCACGGCACCTGGTGTGAAGCCCCGGGGCAAGGTGAGGCCCAAGCTGGGGACTGAGGGAACACAGCCCCTTATATGCAGTTAACACCCAAACAAGACTTAGCTCCTGTTTGGATTTTTATGGCTATTAGCCCTCCAAGGTGAAAAAGGCCAGGGGAAGAGGCTGGGTCGGATATGAAACCCATTTTATTTATTTATTTTAAAGAGGAAGGCTTGCCTTTTTTTTTTTTTTTTAAGTATTTGTTTATTTATTTATTTATGGCTGTGTTGGGTCTTCGTTTCTGTGCGAGGGCTTTCTCTAGTTGCGGCAAGCCGGGGCCACTCTTCATCGCGGTGCGCGGGCCTCTCACTATCGCGGCCTCTCTTGTTGCGGAGCACAGGCTCCAGACGCGCAGGCTCAGTAATTGTGGCTCACGGGCCCAGCTGCTCCGCGGCATGTGGGATCTTCCCAGACCAGGGCTCGAACCCGTGTCCCCTGCATTGGCAGGCAGATTCTCAACCACTGCGCCACCAGGGAAGCCCTGAAACCCATTTTAAAGATTGGAATACTGAGGGGCTCAGGAGGAATAGGAGGTAGTAGAGTGAAGATTTCACTCTCTGAACTCAGTGTCCGAGATGCATCTTTGCTGTGCCTTGTCCTTACATAAGATGTGTAGGCCCGCTGTGACTCAGTTTCTGCATCTGTAAGGGGTGGGTGGTAATAGTCCCCAGCTTGCAGGGTTGATGTGAACCAGCCTGTGAGTGAGGGGGATCAGAGGTGTAACAGTGCTGTTCTTCCTCTTTTGTGGGTAACGCCAGGTGGCCGGTTTTGATCTGGATGGGACCCTCATCACCACACGTTCTGGGAAGGTCTTTCCCACTGGCCCCAGTGACTGGAGGTGATAAGAGACAGGAGGAGGGGGTGGGTGAGGTGCACTCCGGGCTCCATGTCACGTTGCTCTTCCACACCCGCCCTAGGATCTTGTACCGAGAGATTACACAGAAGCTCTGGGAACTGGCCGCCGAAGGTTACAAGGTGTGTGTGCACGTGTGCGCGTGGTGGCGGGTTCACAGGGCAGGTCCGGGCCTGATGAGGAGGGCGCCGGCTGACACCCGTCCGCTTCCCAGCTGGTGATCTTCACCAACCAGATGGGCATTGGGCGCGGGAAGCTGCCAGCGGAGGAGTTCAAGGCCAAGGTGGAGGCTGTGGTGGAGAAGCTGGGGGTCCCCTTTCAGGTATGGCTGTAAGGGAGGCTGAAGGGCTATGTGGAGGGACAGAGACTCTGAGACAGGGGTGGTGGGGGGGACAGGGACCCAGAGAGAGGGGAACAGAGACAGCGAGATGGGACAGAGGGAACAGAGACCCAGGGAGAAGGTATGACATGGTGAGCAAGTTGGAGAGGTGGGGGGAACAGAGACCCTGGGTGAGTGGGGTGTGGGCCCCGGGTGGGGTTATGCTGACAAACCCATTGTAAGTAGCAAGTTCCAGGGCACCGGGCGCTCTTCTTGGATTGGTGAGGGTCAGGGTAGCATCCTTGGGACCCATGTGCCCTTGAAGGACTCTGGGTGCTGGAGGAGGAGCTAAGGATGGTGTCTAACCTCTGCCCCACCCACAGGTCCTGGTGGCCACGCATGCAGGCTTGTACCGGAAGCCGGT
This sequence comes from Balaenoptera musculus, assembly GCF_009873245.2. Lineage (NCBI taxonomy): Eukaryota > Metazoa > Chordata > Mammalia > Artiodactyla > Balaenopteridae > Balaenoptera > Balaenoptera musculus. The sequence continues at coordinate 7,271,599 of NC_045803.1, forward strand.
GATCGGCATGTGGGACCACCTGCAGGAGCAGGTGAGCTTCGGACTCCCAATGGCTCTCCTTTTCCCTCTGTGGCCCCTTGCTCTCTGCCCTGCCTCCCCACTCTGGGTCTCTGGTGCATGACCTTCCTCTCATCCCCTACCCTGGCCTGGCCTTCTCAGTTTCTTTGCTATCATGTCCTAGTGTTGGTATGTGAGGCCGGTGCTCACAAACTGTGAAAAACAGTGGTGGAGAGAGAAGTCACTCATGGATCCCTTCATTCGTTTGGGTGTGCGTTTGTTCTGAAGTTCAACAGCTTCTTGAGCTGAAAATATTAGTGAACAAGACAAGCCTGCCTGCTGCCAAATCAGGGAGGGTGCAGACTATAAATGCATTGACGGATGTGTAAAATAGCAGAGTGAGGATGAGGCAGGGTGTTGGTTTACCTACGGAGCTCAGCGAAAGCCTCTCTGAGGTGCCCTTGAGTAAAGATATAAAGCTGCTGAGGGAGAGAGCCATGTGTGTATCTGAGGAAGAGTGGTCCAGGTAGGAGTAACGCCAAGAGCAAGGGTCCTGAGGTGGGACCGAGCCTGGTGTGCTCATGGGCAGTGAGGAGGCCCGTGTGGCTGTACCTGAGTGGGTGAGGGGGAAAGTGAGGGGTATGAGGTCAGAGAGCAGGGGTCAGGCTCTCAGGCTTCGTGGGCCACAGCGAGGTGGCCACCGGGAGGATTGGGAGGAGAGCGTCCGGAGCCGCGGTAAGTGGGAACTTGCGCCCTCTGGCGGCCGTTTGGGGAACAGACGGGCGAAAGTGGAAGCCAGGAGACCAGGAAGGAGTGACCAAATATTCCAGAGACGTGCTGGTGGCCAGGATGGCCAGGATCGAGTTGGTGGTGCCGGCAAAGGCGGTGAGAAGTGGCCGGAGGGCGGGGCCGACAGGATTCGCTGATGGATTGGGTGTGGAGCATGAGAGGTTAGAGATAGGCCTCATGTGGGGCACAGACCAAGCTGAGCATCCCGGCAGGACCCGTTAGTGCTCTGGGGGGGATAGATGTGTGAATAGGTTCCTTACTGCCTGTCGTCTATCACCTGTCCCTCCCCAGGCCAACGAGGGCGTGCCCATCTCCATCGGGGACAGCGTCTTTGTGGGAGGTAAGGGCCTGGGGGTGGGGAAATGTGTGGGTCCGCAGGGCTGATGCAGGTGGGCTGGGGACCCCCGTCCCCAAGATTCCTGGTGGAGACGGGTTTGTATCCTCCCATGTGTTCCAGATGCAGCTGGACGCCCAGCCAACTGGGCCCCTGGGCGCAAGAAGAAAGACTTCTCTTGCGCTGACCGCCTGGTGAGGCCCGCTCTATCCAGTCCCTGCCCCCCCGAGCCCAGCCACTACCCAGTCTGACGTGTGCCCTTGCCCCCAGTTTGCCCTCAACCTGGGCCTGCCCTTCGCCACGCCAGAGGAGTTCTTTCTGAAATGGCCCATGGCCCGCTTCGAGCTCCCAGCCTTTGACCCGGTGAGGCCCAAGGGGCGGGCTGGGGGCAGAGTGGGGGGCATGCAGGGATGGGGAGGGGGTCTCGCTCATCATGTCTGCCCCTCCCAGAGGACCGTCTCCTGCTCTGGGCCTCTCTGCCTCCCTGAGTCCAGCTCCCTCTTAAGCTCAGACCCCGAGGTGGTTGTCGCCGTGGGATTTCCTGGGGGTGAGACTCCTGCCCCCCAGAAGCCCCAGCCCTGCTCCGACTTCTCAGGCCCCCACTAATGCTGCGCCCTTCACAGCTGGGAAGTCCACCTTCCTCCAGGAGCATCTCGTGTCGGCCGGATACATCCACGTGAACAGGGTAGGACCTCATCCGCAGCCCCTCCATTGGTCTTGAGTCCCTCCCCTCCGCCCCCCCCCCCCCCCCCCGAGAGCTGTCCTCTAGGTCTCTGCTCCCCCGGCATCTGTCCTTCTTTCCGGCTCTGCCCCCTGCCCCCAGGTCCTCTCTCCAGGTCCCTGCCCCCCTCTCTCTGCCTTTCACCCCTACCCTGGATCCCTAATCCTGTATCTCTGGGTCTTCCTCTCTGGTGCTGTCCCCCTGGGTCTCCTGGCCCCCATCTGTGACCTACTCTTTCTGGGTCCCCCAGGACACTCTGGGCTCGTGGCAGCGCTGTGTGACCATGTGCGAGGCGGCTCTGAAGCAAAGGAAACGGGTCGTGATTGACAACACAAACCCGGACGTCCAGAGCCGGGCCAGGTACTGGGGTCCCAGGGGAGGCCTCTGTAGGGTGGGCCCCGGGCCCTTTGCCAGCTCCCCACTTCCCCGGCCCCCACAGGTACATCAAGTGTGCCCGAGACGCAGGCGTCCCGTGCCGCTGCTTCCTCTTCAGCGCCACCCTGGAGCAGGCACGCCACAACAACCGGGTGAGCCGGCCCCTGCCTCCCCAGCCCCCCCACATGCCCCGTCCCCCCGCCCCGGCCTGGCCAGCCTGACCTCCACCCCCCGCAGTTCCGGGACATGACGGACTCCTCTCACATCCCCGTGACCGACATCGTCATTTACGGCTACAGGTAGGCGCCGCGGGCAGGGAGGGACGCCAGGTCGAGCCTGTACGTTGGGCCTCACCTCCACCCACCACCCTCTGCCGCCAGGAAGCAGCTCGAGGCCCCCACGCTGGCCGAAGGCTTCGCCGCCGTCCTGGAGATCCCGTTCCGGCTCCACGTGGCGCCGCAGCTCGAGCGGCTGTACCGCCAGTTCTCAGAGGGTTGAGCCGAGGCCCACCCCCCGCCTGCTCCCCACCCCACAATAAATGCTCTTTTTCTTCATGCTTGACCAGCATTTTGCTCCCAGCCGGGCTGGGAGCACAGGCCCACCAGCCCGGTCTCCCAGGAAGGCACTGCTGGGAACTTTGCCTCAAGCTAAACACTCAGCCCACCTTGGGGACAACTGCCTCTTGTGGACGGGGGTTTCGGCTTCTCCAGGCTGCGGCTGCTGGCGCTCCAGGTGGGCCCAGGGCATCCTGGCTGGCAGGGCCCGAGTGGAGTTTGCTGCACGCGGCTGCCAGCTGAGAGCAAGCCCAGAGTTTTAGCAAAGACGTGACCCGAGGCCAAGAGTTGTTGGAGCTCAGATTCCGTGAGAAGCGAGGTGCTCTGCACGCTGGACTTGAACCCCGGGGCTATGGCCTGGACCTGCAGCAGCAAAGGGCGCCTGAGAGCCCGGCCAGGCCTGCGGCACGCCACCAACAGCACGGGCCTGGAACCGGCCTAGCACTGCCTTGTGTTTGCTTCCAGCTAAGTGAGGTTTGCGGAACCCACAGGGCAAGGAGGGCAGCCTGGCAATGCCGGGAGTCGGGGGCTGCACCCCAGGAGCAGCCGGCCAGCTGTGCAAAGACCCTGGAAGACACGGCCCAGCAAGCCCCATGCAGACCTGGCAGCTCCGTGAACTGCAGCGTCCCCTCCTGGCTCAGGTGACAGTGATCTCAGAGGTGACCCCTCTCCTGCGAATGGTAGAAATGCACACTCCCAGGCCTCAGCCGTGTCCACACTCAGGGGTGGGCTGGGGACGGCACTTGGGTCTGAGGACAGTTGCTGTTGGGAGGGGCCTGGCCTCTCCCGAGCCAGGGTGTCTGGACAGAGCGCAGTGGCCAAAGGGCTTTTAAAAGATTTTATTGGGGAAACGTACGAGGGTGGGGACTGTCCTTGGAGATATCTCAGGACGCTGTCCTCCATCTCACTGGGCAGGTGCAGCCCCCACGGGCCTCTGCTCAGAAGCATCTGACCTGGGGGCAGGGGGCATAGTGGGAGGGACTGGGCAGGTGAGGCTCCAGGGCCCCGGGGACGAGAAGAGCCTCTCCCTGCCCTCCCTGCCCCTGGCTGGAAACCCCTGCTCCTGTCGCCGCCTGGTGGGGAGCGGGGCTGGCGTTTCCCAGGAGGCCTGGGACCGTGGGGGACGCGCGTGCCTCTCTCTCTCTCTCTGCTCTGGTCTTCTCAAGGCCAGGGTCACACCACTTCCCGAACCCCAGGCAATTCCCAGGGTCCATCCTGTCCTTGGCCCAGCTGCCACTCACCAGTCTCGGCGGGGGCCTCGTCTGTGGCTCCCGGAGAGGCCCAGCCCGGGGGGGTGGCCACTACCCCCCCATCTGTGCGGAAGGAAGCCAGGGAGGAGTCAGCCGTGGGGTGGGGGGCGGGGGGCGAGGGGCGGGGACAGGCTCAGGTAGGCCAAGGCCACGGCCACGGCCGCCTCACCCCTCGCTGCTGCTGCTCCTGCTCCAGGTTCCGCTGTAGGACCTGCTGCTGGTTGGCAATGACGCGCCGGATGCCGTTGACGAAGTTGCTCTGGTCGTGGGGGATGAGGCCGATGAAGATCTTCTTCTCGGAGGAGTACAGGAGCATGAGCACACGCACCTCGCATGAGGCCTTGTAGGAAAAGTGCACGCAGCCCGCCTGGCGGCGCAGAGCGCGGGGTCACGGGCGGGCCCTCGGCGCAGACGCTCCTCCCCATCGAGACACGGGCGGAAACCACGCGGGTCAGCGCCCTGGCAGACGGGCGCCACGGAGCACGCCGGGCCTTCCCAGCCGCCATCCTCAGCCCCGTCACCACTCCCACAGGACACCAGAGGCGCCTGCGCAAGCACCAGCGGGCTCTAGAGCCGAGCCCAGGAGGCTGCTCAACGAGCTCCAGCGAGACGGCGGCCCCCACGCCAGCCAGCCAGCCAGCCAGCCAGCCAGCCAGCCAGCCAGCACCCGGGACGCCCACAGGACCAGCCACGGCCGTGACCGCGACTGCGCACGAGGGCCATGGCGGGGGACAAACACCAGGGGCCAATCTGGCCCCAGGAAGCCGGGCACCAGGGCTCCGTCCACTCTGCGACCCCCAGGGCAGCCGAGGGCGGGGAGGCTGGGCGGTGCTGGCCCACGGCGATGCCGTCACCGCGGCTTGGGACGTGGCTCAGCGTCACAGCGACCGCAGCACCGACAGGCACCAAGCGCTCCCTGACGCCTTTCACAGGATCCTCTCTCTCCAGGGCCCAGGGGTCACCGTCCCCATCTTACAGGTGAGCAAACCCAGACTCGCAGGACTCGCAGGCCCCCAGAGCCAGAAGGGGCTATGCCTGCCCTCGGGCCTCTGTGCCACTGCAGGGGACAGTGGTGACAGGCAGCGAGGAGGAAGCCCCTCACAGCACCCCGAGCTGACAGCATGAGGGGAGCCCGAGTGGGCCGAGGGAGGACCGGCCACGGTCCTCGAGGCCTCAGTTTCCCTGAGGGAATCCCACTTTTAAACTCTTTAACGCAAAAAAAAATACACAACCAGCCCCTCAAACGCACAATGGCACAGCTATGATGACTTCGGCTGACTTAGAAACATTAAGCTAATTCGGGGACAGCTATGACCCGGTACAGCGAACACCCACAAAGCGGACACAGCTGCGCTTCAGAAGCACGAGGCCCGACCTCCGCACTTCACAGATGGAGAGACCGAGGCCCGGAGAGAGGGGAGAACTGGCCAAGGCCCACCAGCAGATGAGCACCGGGGGCTTTCAGAGCTCGCTCAGGCTGGAGGCAGACAAATGGCCCTGCCTGGTGAGGACCTTGGGAGCCTCAGGTTTTCCACCCTGTCCCAGGGGAAGGGAGCAAGAGGAAGGCGGCAGGTAAGAACCTGGCAGCACAGAGTCGGCGCTCGGGGTGATGTCAGCCTCCTCAGCTGAGTAAACCCAGACAGCAGCGGGGAACAGCCCCGGGGGCCCGAACCAGACTTGGTCCAAGTTCCGCCCAGCACTTGCCGGCACAGCCTCCGAGCCTCAGTTTCCCCATCTGTAAAATGGGGTCAGGACCGCCCAGAGCCCCAGGGGAGCCAGTGTCCAGGCACAGAGCAAACACGCTTTCCCACGGCTACCATCACGCCCGGCCAGTTTTGGGGAATCGTCCACTCTTAATCTCATTTCAGTTTTTAAACACCGAGCGGCTCTAGCTCTGTCTGTCCCACCATCAGCCTGGCCCTGGGCCCCGCCAGCCCACTCACAAAGCCGTTGTCCATGATCCGGCACAGGCTCTTCAGCGTCTCCAGGTCCTTGGTGAAGTGGAACTGCACCAGGCGGGAGTTCCGGAAGAGCGGCACCAGGGTGGTCTGCGGGGAGGCCCCGAGGTGGCTCGGCCGGGTGCCAGGGCCACGCCGCCTCTCACGCCCACATGGCAGTAGGCCCCGCCCCGCTGCCCCGCCTACCTCCACTTGCTGGACAGGCAGCCTCCCCCAGGGCCCCAAGGCCGAGGCGAGCCGAGTGCCCCCTTCCCCACTCACCAGCAGCTGCTGCGGGATGAGCTGCATGTACAGCTTCCGCGGCCACTGCTCGGTCCTCCTGCAGGGATGCGGGACGAGGGTCAGGAGGCCAGGCCACACCGAGTGCCGCCCCCGGGCCCTGCCCGACACTCACAGGATCTCCCCTTGGTTCACGTAGATGTGCGACGGCAGCCACCTCTTCGACCGACTGTTAGGCTCAGGCCTGGGCTTTTGGGGAGAAGAAGAGGGGAGACGTCAGGAGTGGGAGGGGCCCCACATCGGCGAGGATGCCCTGGTCCCGAGGTCACCCGGGCCCGCCCAGGGCTCACCTCCTGCCACTCCATGACTCCACTCCATGCCAGGAACTTGTTGTTAACCATCTGGACGGGGCCCGCGACACCACCGGGTCCCACTGCCTGGGGGAGGAGACAGGTGGGCTGGCGCCCCAGCAGTTCCCCAGAGCAGGCTGCCCAGAGCCCTCCATGCCCCCAGTCCGTCCGTCCCAAGCTTATCTACCTGCTGCCCCCGGGGCCCGGCCTGGCCCGGCCTCCTGCCTGGCTTCCGGCCTCCAGTCTGCCCAAAGGCCCAGAGGATTCCCCAGAGCGGGCCCTGCCCCTCACAGACCACCACCCCCCCCATGCCCTGGGCCAAGCCCCCGCCCTCAGCCTGGGGGACATGGCTCACAGGGTCTGCCTCTAAGAACTGGGCAGCTGTATAACTTGCCGCACAAGCTGGGACACTTTCCGGTGAAGGGGACACTGTGAACAGCCGGTGGGGCGTGAGCCAGGATTTGAGGTCACCCTCCTGCCATGAGTGCACCCGCCTGCCCATCTGCCTCCCTGCTCCCCAGGGGCACCCCTCCTGCCGGGAACCACCCTGTCGGACCCCTCAAGCCCCTCGTCCTTTAAAGCCTCAGACACATGCGGCGGCCGGGCCCAAGGGCACACCTGTTTGCGGGTGGTGATGACCTGCCGGATGGCGTTGACGAAGCCGCTCTGGTCGTAGGGGATGAGGCCCATGAAGATCTTCTTCTTGGACGAGTACAGGAGCATGAGCACGCGCACCTCGCAGGGGGAGATGTGGGGGAAGAGCATGCAGCCTGCCTGTGGGCGGGGGGAACGACGGGACAGAAGTCCTCAAGGTTAACACCAGGACCCTAAAGGAGCGGCGTGCAGCCAAAACGCGTCGCTCTGGGAGCCTGTGAACGTGCACCTCGGTGTCCCCCGCACCGTGACTCTGGGGTCAGGGCTGGGGCCCCATGTGCCGGGTGAGGGTCCTGAGAGGGCTCCACCTCCCGCCCACGTGCCCCGAGGTCAGCCCTGTCCTGGGGAGTTTGCTGCTGGGCCCCTCTGACAGAGGCCACCAGGCCCGGGGGTTAAGAGCACAGACGCAGGACCAGACTGCCTGGGCATAAACCTGGCTCTGCTACCTCCTAGCTGTGTGACCTCAGGCAGGTCACCTGTGGACCTCAGTTTCCCCGTGTGTAAAACGGCACAACAACGGCGCACAGAGTAAGTTCCACATAAACGCTCATTACACAAGCTGCTAACTGCCTCCTTGGTGGGACTGCGGGAGAACCTGAGCCTCACACACGTCCCCACCCGGGGTGTCTAGACAGAGGGGCATGCGCGTTCTCAGCCCTGGGGTCCGCTGGCTCAGGGACCCCACCCCTGGCCTTCCTGGACCCATGTGTGGTCGGCTCTCCCAGAGCTACTAGCCGGACCCGGAGCATAACCGGACAGGCCATGGAGGACGCGTGCTGACGTCCACCTTCCCTGCAGCCTGGGAGCCCCAGGCCCTAAGCAGACGGTGCTGAATGAAGGGGTGACCGAGCAGACAAGAGACCCCACACCAGTCACAACCCAGAAGAAAAGGGGATCCGCCCAGGCATCGAACGGTGGCACACAGCGCCCCCCGGAGGCAGCAGCCAGGAGCTGGAGGGGGGTCTGTCCCAAAGGGGACCAGGAAAGGGAGAGGACCCCAGAGCTGAGTCCTCCAGGCAGACGACCTCCTCCCACCTCAACCCAACCCTTTCCCAGCACCTGCCATCCCACAGCCCGAGCCCTGGGGGGTGTGGGCAGCAGCTGAATCCTGGTCCCAGACACGTGGGTGCTGTGGCCCAGACCTGAGAGGCTTGCAGGGACCACGCCCACTGCGTCCTGTGTCTGAATCCCCAACTCTAACAATCTCACCAGCTGCATTTACTGAGCACTCACAACGCCCCCAAATCACCGCCTCGAGTGCTTTACTCACTCCTCCCAGTGGCCCCAGGACCGCAGGTGAGGAAACTGAGTCCCAGCAGGCCATCTCCACTGCTGGCTCCCTCTTTCCCCCTGGCCGCCCCCAAATGCCAAGTCCCTGCCACGTGCTATGGCCCCAACAAGCTCCTGGGTCCCAGGAGGGCTGGCCCAGGCCCCTTCCTTCGCTCCCGTGCCCGGGGGCGGCTCCAGCTTGGCCGGGAGGCGGGCTGGGTTCCTCTGCTCTCCAGGGACGGGGATGCCCCCCAGGAGAGGTCACCCGGACCCTGCCACCTGCCTTGGGTTGTCCCAGCAGAGCTCTGCCTCCCGCCGTACTTGGTCACCACGGTGCTTCCAAGGGGCCCTTCTCGCCCTGTCCCCGCCCGCCCGCCCCCAGCGCCCCCGCCCCACTCACAAAGCCGTTGCCCATGACGCGGCAGAGCCCCTTGAGAGAGTCGCAGTCTCTGTTGGTGAAGTGGAACTGCGCCAGCTGGGAGTTGCGGAACAGGGGGCCCAGGGTGGTCTGGGGGCGACAAGGGGACAGCTGGGTCAGGGCCAGGTGGGTGCTCTGGGGCCAGGGTGGGCAGCAGAGGGTGGGGCCTCACCAGCAGCTGCTGCGGGATCAGCTGCATGATCAGCTTCTGTGGCCACTGGTCGGTCTCCCTGCGGGAAGAAGAGGGTCAGGGGAGCGCCCCCGCCGCCCGCCCGCCCGCCCCCTGCCCACCACTCACAGGTTCTCGCCCTGGTTCACGTAGGCCTGGCAGGGGAGGGCCCGCTTCAGCTTCGCCGTGGAGTCCGAGTAGGGCCTGCGCTTCTGTGGTGGGAGCGGAGGGGTCACTGGACACAGCCCGGGTGCCCAGGCCTGCCCCCCACCTGCAGGGGCAGAAGGGACCCCTGGGGCCAGCCCCCAGCCCCCCGCAGACTCACAAGGGGGCCTGACGCGGACGCTCACCTCCTGCCACTCGAGGACGCCGCTCCAGGCCAGCAGCTTGTTGCTGAGCCGGTGCTCACCTACGGCCAGGCCCCCGAGGGCGAGCCCGGGCGAGGAGGGCCCGATGGGACCCAGGGCCCCGAAGACCCGAGCACCTTGCTGTGGCAGAGGGGGTAGGGAAACTGAGGCTGAGGGGCCCGCTAGGGGAGCTGTCCCCCACATACCCCAGAAGGGACATCCCAACGATGAGACCCCGACCCCCAGCTGCAAAACCCCCAAGGCCATCTCCAAACCCTTTCTCCCAGGGTCGAGACCCTGAGTGGCTGACCCCCCATGTCCTTTTCCTGCTGCCACCCCAGGACCCTTCCCCGCCCCAAGGCTACTTGTCACCTCAACACTGGCCCACGCAGGGTCCCTTCCAGCCTTTGCTCCAGCTGTGCTCGCATCCTAGTGGGCCATTCCCCCCTACCTTCTTCAGGAGATGCTCCCCACTCATCCTCCCGAGCTGATCAATTTTTGATTCCTCTATTGAGACAACTCAGAAGCAGCTCTCTGGGGGTCCAGAGCCTCCCTGAAGCTCCCCCCCTCGACGCACAAGCCAGCCTGGGTTGTATCTGTCTGTCTGGCACACTGGTTTGCCCCATCCCATCCAAGCTCAAAACCCTTCCAAAGCTCCCCCAGGCCCTCAAGAGAAAATCCAGGGACTCCCCTGGTGGTCCCGTGGTAAAGAATCCGCCTTCCAATGCAGGGGACGCGGGTTCGATCCCTGGTCGGCAAACTAAGATCCTACATGCTGCGGGGCAACTAAACCCACGTGCCACAACTACCGCGCTTGCGTGCCTCAAACTACAGAGCCCATGTGCTCTGGAGCCCGCAACTAGAGAAGCCCACGTGCCACAACAAAAGATCCCGCATGCTGCGACTAAGACCCGATGCAGCCGTAAAAATAAATAATTTAATTAATTTAAAAAAAAAAAAAAAGGAGAAAGAAAATCCAGACTCTCCTCTCTGGCTCCCGCCAACCTCCCCAGGCAGTTGCCAGCCTTCCCTAGCACAGCCCAGGCTGCAGCCACATGAGGCTGACCATGGGGAGGCGGGAAGGAACCAGAAGCACACACAGAACAGAACTCTCCAGGGAGGTGGGGACACATTTACAACAGGGAATCTGACAACACCTGGAAGGGTCTCTCAAACACAACGTCTTGAGAGCATCTGCAAACCACCAGAAGTTCCATCAATAAAGCCAAGGAAAGCTACACAATTTACTCACAAGGCACTCCCCAGTTGTCTTTTTTTTAAACCCAAAACATCTCAAAGCAAACAAGGCTTTGAAACAGCCTGACAGCAGGAAACCCTGAAAACCTCCCTAGTAGGTGCTTCCAGGCAGCAGAAATAAATAATAGTTGTTACTTTTCATCTCATTACTAATGAGTATTTTCCAAATTTCCTATAAAGCACACAGGTGTCTTCTACCCCAGAATAATAACAGGCAGGAAAAACTGTATTTTGTAGAAGCTTAAAAAGCAAAAAAAAAAAACCTGAGCAAGCATACTCTCCACCTGGGCAGGAGGTTCTGGGATTCAGGCAATCGTAAGAGATCAGGAAGAAAAGCAGAGAGCATCCTGGTGTAAGAACATGGTTGGAGCGTCTGAGACGGAGAAAGACTGTTGTAGCCCTGGGTGTGCAGGTACCACAGCCAGAGCCCATAACGTCTGAGAAAACCCAGTTAAATCACACACCTGGAGGAGACTTTGGGATCCAGGTGAACTCACTTTAGGGCCCAGTTAATGTGAGCACCAGAGACACCTGTTTAAACTCTGCTTGTGTCTGGAGACCAGGTTGACCACGTTTTAACCTGGGTGTAAAAACCAGCGATGCTTAAGCTCAGGTCTTCCCGAAAGCAGGATGCATGTCAAGGTGGAGGACCATGTTTAAGGGCTAGACCTACGTGCAATCCTAAAGGAAATCTCACATCTGGGCAGGCGTGTATAAAATGCCTCCCACACCTGTTCTGTTGCTCACTGCATAGGAAGCCTATTTAGTACCTGGAAGAAGAATGAAAGCTTTAAGATGTACGTTTAAGGACCCAGGAGGCGCTTCTGAACAAGCAGACATGAACGCTAAGGAACGGAGAAGGCAATGGAGTGAAGGATGATGTTTAAGTTTAGAGAGATGTTCAGAGTCCGGGTACCTGAATACAAGATCCGAGAAAACCTGGTTAAGGCTAGTGTGGAGCTGCCACAGCTCCCCGCCACGCACAATGTTGGGACAGGGTATTTAAGAAGGGAGCTTGAGCGCCAGGTTAGGGTAAAACGCGCATCTGGGCAAGCGTGTCACGGCTTGGCTGTGCGTGAAACGTCGGGATATGTAGATTTACAGCTCTAGAAAAACCTTAAGATTTTTGACAAGTATGTGCATCTTTCAGGTCTCGGGAAGCATGTGTAACTTAGCATACCTGCAAAGCTAGATGTTTATGTTTAAGATCTAGACTTACTTGGCCTACTGCCATCAGTAGGGGCATCCAACATCTGGGCGAGCGTGCAAATAAACCCTGGGCGCACACGCCACGGGCGCCGTGCAGACGCGTGCGGGCCCAGGAAGAACGCCCCCGGGGGCAACACCTGGGCGCGCCAGTGCGCGATGCGGGGCCCTCTCGCCGCCGTCCCCCCAGCCCCCTCCCCCATTTCCAGATTTCCTGCCCGGAAAGAGAGCAACTTTCCAATTGGAAAAACAACAACACACGCCGGCCGCCCGCCCGCCCGCCCCCCACCCCGCGTTTAAATCGGGTCGCGGAGTCAGCAGTAATTTGAGCCCTTCCCGCCCCCGTACCCCACCCCCGCCACCCCATCCCGAATACGAAACAAAGGGGAAAGCCCGGCGCGTACCACCCAGGGGGTTCCACGGGGAAGCCGGCCCCAGGCGGGACCACCCTTCGGGTCACCGGAGAGACCCCCGAGGTGGGAGGCCGCGGACAAAGACGCCAGTCCGGGAAAGGGGCCGGCGGGGGCGGGGCCGTGGAAAGCTCTGGAAAAAGGGCGGGGGGCTCACCATGGGAGGGGCCGAGCGAGCCCGGATCCGCGGCGGCTGCGGGCCCCGGGGGCTGGCCGGCCAGGAGCGCGAGCGGGCGGCGCGCACCATGAGGTGCCGCAGGGGGCGGCCGCGACCCCCGAGGGGGCCCCCAGCGCCGGAGCGGTGCGGGGCACGGCGCGGACGGACCATGGCTGGCGCGGACCGAGCGAGCTGGGGGCTCCACCGACTGAGTGACGCGGGCGCGCGGCTTCGGGGGGAGACAGGCTGGGCTGTACCAAGCGCGGGGGACGCACCGCCGGAGAGGGTCGCCGCGGCCAAACCACTGCAGCGAGCAGGGGAGTGCGGCGCGTACCAACAGCGTCCGCGAGGGGGCGTGGCCGGGGTGTACCAAAATAGGGCTGGGGGAGCCCCGGGAAAAGGGTGTGTGGGGCGGGGAATACGGCAATTGGAAGATACTATGGGCCGCTCGAGCACGGAGGGGAGGAACTGAGAGGACGTGAGAGAAACCACTTCAGGGGGGCGTGGCTGGAAACACCAGACCGAAGGGTCACCGGAGGAGATGAACGTAGAGGGTGATACCAAGTGGGCTGGAGGGTGGCAGGGGAGACCGTGCCCTGAGACCCAGACCTGTGGAGCCGGGAGACTACATCAAGACATGTAAGCAAAAGGAGGAATAACAGGCCTAGGGGCCAGGGAACCTACCTAGAGGTTCGGGAATACGGGTCGTACGAAGCCTAAGGAGAGGACTTCGGCTTTGAAGGCAGTGACGTGGCTAGGTGGGCAGGGGACCACAACTCCCAGCGGCCGCCGCGCGGCCTGGGCGGAGCCAGATACCCCAGGAGACGCCGCCAGTCACAGCTGCGTGCCCATTGGCCCCCGGGACCTAGGCTCCGCCCGCCTCCCTCTGCATCTCCTTGCCATTCGCCTCTCGGGGCCATTCATTGATTCGCGCACTCACTCAACGATTAAAGGACTGTGTATTCACTTACTAGTAGTTGTGTAAGATTTCCTGCTTCAATTTCCTTGTTTCTTAAATGTGGATAATAGCTAACTCTAAAATGGTTATGAGGATCATATGAGTTAATAAAGTATTAGTATCGATATTTGGCACAGTAACGACCTAAATGGTAGTTTTTCTCCTTTTAAAATCATTATTAGTACCATTTCCAGTTCTGTGCTGGGCAACGAGTATACCGTGGTGACCAAACAGACCAGGTCCACTGGAAAAAATAAATAATCGCAGTTTGTGACAAGTGTTATAGAGAAAATGCACAGAAGGGTGGGATGGTGACCATGAGAAGTCAGGAAAGTGACCTTTAGGCAGCCTGCAACTCCACGTAGGCTGGAAGAGTGTGCTAAGATGAGGGAACAGCCAGGGCACAAATCCTGAAAGTGGAAGGAAAACAAGGGGGGCCAGTATGGTTGGAGCAGAGTGAGAGTGGAGGAGAGCTGTGGAAGTGTAGAGTGGCCAGGTGCCACAAGCAGGGTCCTATAGCCTTGGGATGCAATTTGGATTTTAGTCTCACTTTGCTGGGGAACCAGCAAAAGGTTTTTACCAAGGAAGGGACATAGTCTCATTTACATTTTAAACAAATCATTCACAGAATGCATAGAGTCATGCACACAATGTCTCTACAAGTCTACAGAAGAAGCTGGGATCCAGAGTCACCTCTGAGGAGAGAAGGCAGCAGATGGAGTGGGGAAGGTGTCACAGGAGTGGAAAGGAGACTCAGTTTATTCTTTTAGACTATTTGGAATTCTTACCATATACAAATGTTGCCTATTGGAAAATAATTTTTGATATATTAACATCTTTAAGGATCCCTCTGGCTGTGCTGAATATAAGATTGTATGGGATAGTGGAGCAGGAGGGCAGAGAAGAGACTATGGCAATAATCCAGGTGAGAGGCACAGGTGGGCTGGATCGCAGGCAGGGTGGCCGCGGTGGAAGTGGTCACTTTCACAACTTATTTTCAAGCTGGAGCCGAAAGGACTTGTGCAGAGAGTGAATGAAAGAGAGGGGTGAAGAGATGCCAAGGTTTTTGCTTGTACAGAAGTGTCATTTTGTGAAAGGGAAATGACTATGGGAGGAGACAGTGGGAGTGGGGGGGAGATGGAAATATCACTTCTGTTTCTATGTGGTACATTTAAGATGTTGACTAAACAATGTAGATAGGGGAGTCTGGAGATAGAATTTCGGGAGCCTTCAGTGTTGGAATTGATGAGAATGAATGAGAGATCACGCGGAGGTGTGTGTGGACAAAGACTGGACACTCCATCCCTTTAGAGGTCAGATCTATGAGGGGCAACCAGCAAATGAGAGGAGAGACGCGTGAAATTTGAGAAGCCCCAGGCAAGGTCATATTTCTCATCCTTGCTTGCCTGACCCACTAAGCTGCCTGCCCAAGGGTTTCCCAGGGCTGATGGTGCCCCAGCCTGAGCCCCAAATCTGGCCTGGATTGTGGCCAAATAGGGAACCAGTGCTCACTGGACCCAGACTGCAAGTTTGATATCAACAGTTACCTCCAGAGCCCTGACAATGTCAGGACACCCCACCGCTGGCAGCAGGAAGGAGAAAGAATTGTAGGGACAGAAGCCTCCTTCTCTTCCTTAATCTCCCTAAATCCTCAGTTCTCACCATTCTTAGCGGTCCAAGCCATTGTGATCTCTTGCCTGGATAACAGCCTCCTAATTCTTGCCACCTTGACTCTCATTCCGCGAATCAAAACACTCCAATGGCTTCCCAATGCCCTTAGAATTAAATACAAACTCTTTCTCTAAGGCCCTGCATGGTGGGACCCCTACTGCTCTCTCCAGGCTGATCTCTTCTGTGCCCTTTCTGTTCTCCACCTACTTGATGCCTTCCCATCCCTCAGATCCCATCAGGACACATGTGTTGGTATGAATTCCTAGGATTGTCTAAGCATGGAGAAAGGTGTGCCAGGATACACTCCAGCATGAGCAAAATGGCAACACATCAGAATGTGAAATGAAAACATAGGCTGAAATTCCATTAGTAATATTACAGTACAGCTCTCTGAAACCATCTAGCTTACCCAAGTTGCCAGTTTGCAAGCCACTGTTCATTTATCTGTAAAACCTACCCAGCCTAGCTGGCTACTATTATGACAAAGCAATTCTGCTCCCATCTGTTAAGCTGTACACTTCCTGAGGAGTAGCTGTTACCAAACCTGTTTATGCCCGCTATGCTTAAGTTAATAACTTAACCCTATCAGATAAATGAAATATTAATGCAAGAGAGTTGTTTGTATGCAAAGCAGGTTGCCTGCATTGGAAAGAATAAAAGTGAGCTACTTAAAAAAAAAAAAATGCTGCCAAATTAGATGCAAGCAAAGCAACCGTAAATGATTAAACAGAAAAGCTCATAAAAACCTAGGAAGGTCCAGCCTTCAGTTTGCTTGATAAGTGTTTTTAGGTTCTCAAGTCACTTTTTTTAAAAAATAAATTTATTTATTTTTGGCTGCAGTGCATGGGCTTTCTTCGTTGCAGTGCATGCGCTTTCTCTAGTTGCAGCGAGCGGGGGCTACTCTTCGTTGCAGTGCGCAGGCTTCTCATTGTGGTGGCTTCTCTTGTTGCAGAGCTCGGGCTCTAGGCACGCGGGCTCAGTAGCTGTGGTGCACGGGCTTAGTTGCTCCGCGGCATGTAGGTTCTTCCCGGAACAGGGATCGAACCCTTGTCCCCTGCATTGGCAGGCAGATTCTTAACCACTGCACCACCAGGGAAGTCCCTCTCAGGTCACTTTTTAAAAAGAACTGGAAATGATAAATGACTTTGTGGTTTATGGGTGCAGTTTATACAAGCATGTGACGTTGTATGAGAACTGGGAGACTTACACTTAAAGAAAAGGTCTTGGGTACTTCCCTGGTGGCACAGTGGTTAAGAATCCGCCTGCCAATGCAGGGGACACGGGTTCGATCCCTGGTCCGGGAAGATCCCACATGCCGCGGAGCAACTAAGCCCATGTGCGACAACTACTAAAGCCCACGCGCTCTAGGGCCCGTGTGCTGCAACTACTGAGCCTGCGTGCTGCAACTACTGAAGCCCACGCGCCTAGAGCCTGTGCTCCGCAACGAGAAGCCACCGCAATGAGAAGCCCGCACACCTCAACGAAGAGTAGCCCCTACTGGCCGCAACTAGAGAAAGCCCACACACAGCAACGAAGATCCAGTGCAGCGAAAAAACAACAACAACAAGAAGGTCTTGGTTCTACATAGAGGGAAGAGACGAATGTCTTTCTAAAATGTTCTTGATGAAAATAAAACATTTAAAGTGTTTAGATGTTCATTAATGCTATTTGCCCTATTTTTCTAACTCCCCACTGGCCCAGCAATTGAAAGGATTGCACTTCCTGACCCCACTACATTTGAGTGGGGCCATGTAATTAATTCTGGCTAACGAGGTATGGGCGAAAATGACACACGTGAATTCAGTCTGGAGCATTTAATTACTGGGGCCACACCAGAGCACTCTACGCCTTTCCCATGCCACTTGGCGATGTTTACGATCTCTCAGCATAGGCTCCGAGCCGATCCTCCATGTAGCGCGAGTGAGAATATCCGCCCTTTCTATTTTAAGTCGCTGCAGTTTGGGGGTTGTTTGTTATTGCAGCGTAACCTAGCCTATCCTGACATAGAAATGTCCTTTTCAAATAATCCTGTTTAACCAATCTGATTGTTTTTACTGAAAGGGCAAGCTGGGAGTACGAATAGATGCGTATGTGGCATAGACAAGGACATGAAGACAACATGGACAAATAACACTTTATACTACAAAGTGGGAGTAAGGTGATCTCTACCTTGAAGTTTCTCTTTTGTTTTTGCAATTACAAAATAATGTTCTTAAAAAAAAAAAGGGTCTGCCTAATACACACTCTTCAAGCTCTATACATTCTTCCTTAAACTTTCTCATCATGATTTGTAATTCTTTGTGTCTCCCACATTAGACTGGGAGCTTCTTAAGGACAAAGACCATGTCTGGCGTACTCACAGCTATATCCCAAGAACCCAGCACACAGCTCTCTGGGTCTAAGTGTACAACCCCCTAGAACACCCTCCACACCTCTAGAGAGGTTCTGTAATGTGTTCACTCTTCCGTTTCCCCTTCCGGGGCACACCAGGAAACCACCTGTCCCAGCTTTCCCTGCAGTAGGAGGGGAAGATTGAGTTCTCACCCGTGGAAGCGTATGCATGAGCGTCATGACGTCACGAGCGAGCGTCACTTCCGGTCCCAGGCTGGTAAGAGCCAGTGTACGCTCCACGTGCCGTCGCTCTATTGCTCTTTCCAGTGTTGGAGACTAAAGGAGGGTTTGGTTATTGGATGGAAGCAGCAGGACCCCCGAGTCACTGCTGGAGAAGAGCCGCCAGAGGGAACAGCCTGACCCAGGCTATCATGGTGGGGCAGCGCCGGAGGGAGGTAAACCCTCTGTTAAACCAGTGAGATTTAGGGATTTGTTAACATAACATAGTCTGATCTGACCACACACACACACACACACACACACACACACACACACGGCTCTTTAATCCTATTTGTCTACCCACCCCATGTGCTCTGTAGTCTGTAGCCTCCAGGCCTTCGTTTAAACTGTCCCCTCTACCTACTGCGCCCTTCCCTTTGGTTGTACCTATCAAAGGATGACCCACAATAGCATGTACTTTTCATTAAGCATGAAACTGGGAGTTCTCATTTAATTCCCACAAGGACCCTTCAAGGTTGGCTTATGAGAGCCTCAACTTACAGATATGAGAGAACAGGGTCTGCAAGGTGAGCTCCCTGATTTCTTCCAGCCAACTCCAGGAAGGCAGGGACCACACCTTTTCACTGCCACAGCCCTACCCCCTACCAGGCATCCAATAAATATTTCCCAAACAAATGAACTGCAGATTTTCGACCTCCAATACCAACTGGCCCCTGCTTCCCGCTTCGCATCGTATAAAGTTCCCTGATTACCTCCTAGAGTTTGGTTGATCCTCAGCCATACACACCAGGGTGGGTCAGACTGGTTGCTAGAGCTGGTGCCAGCCTGTATCACTTAACTTAAAAACATATCATTCTTGGAGGGACTTCCCTGGCGGTCCAGTGGTTAAGACTCTGCACTTCCACTGCAGGGGGCGCGGCTTCTATCCCTGGTCAGGGAACTAAGATCCTGCAAGCCACGCAGTGCGGCCAAAAAAATAAAATTACAAATAAATAAATAAAAATATATCACTCTTGGAAAAGCAATAATAATAAACATGTCTTAGACACTGCTAAGCACTTCATGTCTGAGCTCACCGAAGACTTACACACCAGGCCATGAGGGTGACAATCTTATTATCCCATTCTACAGAGAGGGAAACCAAGGACCAGTGAGGCAGGAGCCTGTGGTCACAGGCCGAGGAGAGGCAGAGAGAGATCACAAGCCCAGGTTTGTTCTTTTTTTTTTTTTTTTTAAGATTTTTTTGATGTGGACCATTTTAAAAGTCTTCATTGAATTTGTTACAATATTGCTTCTGTTTTATGTTTTGGTTCTTTGGCCGTGAGGCATGTGGGATCTTAGCTCCCCGACCAGGGATCAAACCTGCACTCCCTGCATTGGAAGGCAAAGTCTTAACCACTGGACTGCCAGGGAAGTCCCCCAGGTTCGTTCTTAATCTCAGCAGAAGCCCTTGGACCCTAGTTGGTGGAAAAAATGAGGGGCATTAGGCGTGACCACCTCAACTTTCTGTTGCTCCTGCCCAAGGTCCACCCAGGGCCATCAGCTAGGGGCTGGGACCCTCCCATCCTCGTCACTGCGACCCTCCCGTCCTCGTCACTGCGACACCTCTCACATCTGCCTCTCAGCCACCACCTACCCCCCCAACGTGCACTGTTCCAAACACTCCCAGATTGGAAAAACCCGGACCTCGCCCACCTCTAAGCCCAGAGGCCTTTCTCCTCGCCTTCAGACGCAAGGTGCCTTGAGATGGCCGTGTCCTGCCCAGCCTCTTCCGATACAGTATGATCCACACTGGTGAACTGGCAAGATACGAGTTGGTACAACCACTGATGTGCCAGATATTTTTTGGAGGGAGCAATTTGGCAGTTCTGTTGCAGTTTAAAATGGGCACCCCACTAAAAAATAAATAGAAATAAAATAAAATGGGTACCCCAAAAGATCAGAAACATTCTACATGGCCAACAATAGGGGACTGATTGAGACAGCTGTGGCATTCCATGGGGGAATACCATGCGGCCATAAAAAGAGGGGGACTTGGGGCTTCCCTGGTGGCGCAGTGGTTGAGAATCTGCCTGCTAATGCAGGGGACACGGGTTCGAGCCCTGGTCTGGGAAGATCCCACATGCCACGGAGCGGCTGGGCCCGTGAGCCACAACTACTGAGCCTGAGCGTCTGGAGCCTGTGCTCCGCAACAAGAGAGGCCGCGATAGTAAGAGGCCCGCGCACCGCGATGAAGAGCGGTCCCCGCACCGCGACGAAGAGTGGCCCCCACTTGCCGCAACTAGAGAAAGCCCTCGCACGAACCGAAGACCCAGCACAGCCAAAAATAAATAAATAAAATTAAATAGCCTACTTTAAAAAAAAAAAAAAAAAAAAAAGAGGGGGACTTCCCTGGCGGTCCAGTGGTTGACTCCTCACTTCCAATGCAGTGGGCGTGGGTTCGATCCCTGGTCGGGGAACTAAGATCCCACATGCCGTGGGGCATGGCAAAAAAAAAAAGGGACAGAGAGGGCTTTTTGCCCTGGTATAACCTGCAAGATACTCTGTCAGATGATAAAAGTAATCTACAGAATAAAGCAGACTAAGTTCTAGAGATCTTCTGTAGAACAAAGTGCCCATAATTACTGACACTCTACTGTGCACTTAAATTTAAGAGGATACATCTGTTAAGTGTCCTTACTACCCACCCCCCACAAACACACACAAAACCAAAGAGACACAAGGAAACTTTCAGAGGTGATGGATGCCTACTACCTTAATTGTAGTGATGCTTTCATGAGTGTATACATATATCCAAACTCAATCATACCTCAATAAAGCTGCTTACAAAAATATAAAGCAGGCTGCCACTGGATAGAAGAGCCAGAAAATGAATATATTTCTCTGTTTGCTTCTACCTGCTCGTTCAGATCTCTGAAAGAATACACAAGAAATTGGTTACTGGTCTCCAGAGGGGGCTGCGAGAGACCATGCATTGGGTTGATTTTGGAGCCTCTAAGAGTGTGAACCATAGAAGTTTTTTTATGCAAAAAATAAGTTCAATCTTTAAAAAGGCAAATAAATAGAAATAGAACTGGCATACTCCTCAATTTTGAAATTTTCCAGCTGAGACTGTATCACTCAGGAATCCCTGCACAAATGAGGGGTTAAAGATGTATGTATATGCTGATTCTCTGTGGCATTTTTGATAATAGTGGAAAACTACACAGCTACCCAAAGACAGCCCCCATGACCTCCACCTCCTGGTATTATAATCCTTGTATTATCCTCTCAGCCTCAGCGTGGGCTGGACCTAGCGATAGCTGTAATGAACAGAATACGGCAAAAGTGATAGGCCATCACTTCCACCACTGAGTTACAAAAAGACTGTGGGTTCCATCTTGGGTGCCCTATGAAGAGGCCCACATGGCGAGAAACCAAGGGAGACCTCCAGCCAAGAGCAAGCAAGGAACTGAGGCTCTGTGTCCAGGGACCTGCAAGGAACCAGATCCGGCCAGCAGGCATGTGAGTGATCTTGGAAGTGGGCCTTCCCCCAGTGGAGCCTTCAGATGAGACCACAGCCCCAGCCCACTTGACGGCAACCTTGAGAGACCTTGGGCCAGAGGCACGAGCTAAGCTGGGCCTGGATTCCTGACCCAGAGCAACTGCAGGACAATAAACGCTTATTGTTTTAAGCCACTGAGGGATGGGGTTTGTTACATATCGACAGACAGACAGCTTATGCAGCCGAGATGGTCTGTGGGATTGGAATTTGTCCACTTAATGGACTAGGGAAAGCAACCGTTTAATAACAGGACATAAAGCCTCATGTAACGAATGATGTGGACAAATGGTCATGACTCAAGTGAAAAAAAAGCAAGATAAAGAACATACAGAAACTGACCTCATTTACATAAAACATTTAAGAAACTATAAACGTGTCTACAACCACATGCATGTAAACCCAACACCAAACTGATGTATCTGCCTCTGGGGAGGATGCTGGTTCGCTCAGTGTTTGGGGTGAGAGGGGACAATGAGGTGTGAAAGGGTACTTCACTTTTTATTCTACACACTTCAGTGGTTTTTCACCTTTATGAAACTAGAATCCTGTATATCGCAATACATTTTTAAGGTTAACTTTTTAAAAACCCAAGATGGTGGGAAAATATATATTAGTGAGTATTGTGTACCTTGAAACAAATATACCTTGTTTAGAAGGTGTCGTTTTTCTCACACATTTTCTTTATAGAGGTAGTAGGTGGGCATGCTCTCACCCAAGACAGGTTTCCAACCATTTATGTGTCAGTGTTCCAGCTTTTTTTTTTTTTTTTTCAGTTATGTTCTGCCACTTTTGCCAGATCTGTTCCTGTGGAAGAATTCTCAATTCCCAGTTTTGCTTCCAGCTCTAAATGCATGGTCCAAAAGCAAATTGGTCAGAAATGAAATGTTTCCAACCAGTCACTCATCCAATTACAACCTTCATGGATGCCCTGGTGGTACTGACAAACTGGCATGCATTTTTAGAAGCAGTTTTGCCCTCTAAGAGTGCGTTTTGGCCAGTGATAACAACCATGGCTAATAGCAGCTCTCCTGAGGGGAGGGCTGTGCTCAGCCCGCCAGGTACTCAATCCTACGAGGAAGTCACTACTTGCCACGTGGGGAGACTGAGGCTCACAGAGGCCTGGGGACCTGCCCAAAGCCACACAGCTCATTGGTTCAGAAGCTGGAGTCTCAACACTGAGGTGCTAAGGTCTGCACCATTTCTTCTACACTTCAGCAGCTTTAACAGTACCTCGTGCTCAGGGAAAAATGTTCCAGAAAGATTTGCTCTATTGGCGTTGGCCGGTTCTCGGGGGTACTTTAAAGGCTATTGTCTACACCCCGGCTGTGAAACGTGGAGGTGAGTTCTCCGTGTCTAGACCTCCACTCTCCGGGCCCGCCCGTAACCAAGGGCTTTCTTCTGCCCTCACCCTGTGTATGATATGCACCCGTGATGACACTGTGACAGTCCCTTTGGTTCCTCTAATGGGGCGCTGAGGTCAAGAGGGCCTCATAGGCCCACAACGGCCAAACCAGTGACTGGAAACATTTCTTTGTCTGATCAATTTGTCCCAGATGGACTCGAGCCTGTGTTTCCCTGCAGGGCAACGTCCACCCTGGTGGGAACGGCACGGGCTGCTCCCCGCTAGTCTTCTTCCCTTTTAGCGGCTTTGGACACAGTCGATCACCCTCTCCTCAAAAACTCGGCTTCCAGAACACACGTGCCTGCCTGCTCCTCCTGCCCCCGGCCCCCACCCAACCCTCACGCGTGGGTCCTCCTCTGGCCTCTGTCCTTTGTCCTCGCGTCTTCTTCTTCCAGAGGTCACAAAATGGCGGCCCGGCGGCCTCGTGAGACCCACCAGCGGATTTTGTTTGGTCCTCACAGTGTTTTTTGGTTTTAATTTGAATGCAGTTAGGCGGGGCAAGCAGTCCCCAAGTTCGCCACAGTCCCCATCAATCCTTGTCGTCTTACACCCGTCCGCGTCACACATTTCCATCACCTGCCTGGTCCCTGGAGCCATGTGAGTTTTCAAAAACCCCTGCTACACACGCTGCCTGGGAAACCTCACCCGCTTTTCCCTCCTTCGACCGCCACTGGGATCTCCTGCTCCATCTCTCATCTGCGTCAAAATCGCCGAGGGAGCTTGTTCCAAATGCCGACGCCCAGCCTCCCTCCCGCCCCCGGATGGATCTGCTTCGACAGTTCTAGATGGTTCTAGATGGTTCTAGGGCAGAGATCATAAACTCATAAATGCCGGCAGGAGCCAGGTGGGCCACATAAATGAGTGAACTTGACAGGTATAAGAAAAGTCGACGGCCAGAAATATAATCAAATGGAATCTTTACTGAACTCTGGTGAATGCATGGAACATAATACAAACATGTATGATACTGGAGTTTATATTTCAAATCCAAAATTGAAAAAATACAAATTGAAAAATAGAAATATTTAATTACTAAAATTTTTTTTCTCTGTCATAATTCTTCTGCTCCCTGACTTGAAGCCGGCAGGCGGACATCATCCCTGCCACCCCCAGATGTCAACGTCAGGCCTTGGCTGTCATGGTGGGATGGGTGGTTGAGAATTCAACCTGGACTCCTGAAGCTGGGAGCGATATTGAACTTGATTCAGTTTTGTAACGGAAAACGGCTGTTCACAAGCGTGGCCGCTTCCAAACACGGAGGTTCAGGACAACCACTGGAGAGTGGTGTAGGGCTGTCATCTTCCGACGGAACCCACTTAGGAACCAGCAGCTTACTGCCCTGTAGTTCGTTCAATAACTACTATTTGCGGTCTGCATTCACATGATCGACATTAACCAACAAAGGCAAACTGGACAGTGTTAGTTTGTTTTCATGAAGTCTGGATGCAGAGAGCCCTTGGGGGAATTTGGTCTTTAACCCCGCGAGTTGGGTGAACATGGTCTGGGCCATGTTTTTCGTTTCTGGAAACCAACTGCAGCAACGAAAGGGAGTCAGAATATTCCCTGCCAACGACTTCCCCATTTTTTGCCAGGACTAGGTGAACACAATCATACATTCAAGTAGCTGTTTGTGTACGTCTTTGCGGAGAAAAGAGAGTGTTCAGAAGGGTTGGAACCTCGATCAAAAGTCTCTGACTGACCTTCTCAGGGGAACCAAGGTGTGGCTTCTGCCTCATCTGAAATGAACCAAGTGGATGGACTGCAACGGTTCAGACTGCTTCCACACATCCTGTGACGACCAGGTCACAGAGCTTCTATAAAATACATCGGGTCAAGTTCATCACCAGCCTGCCCATGGTTAAGGTACACGAGTCTGTCACGGACATCGTGTCGTGTGTTCCATTGACTTTCTTAGTAAGGTCAGTGCCTGGTGATTGATGCAACGACCTGACTTGAGTGCTTGGATCAAGGCGTCCCCTGTCGGTCCCCTGTGACACTGATCATTTGATCACCACCACGGTCTGTAGCTGTGCTCAGGCATTTTGACCAGTCTCCATGAAACTGTGCATTTCTCTCAACACACAGAAAACAGGTCACTTCCCAGTATCGGGCCTGCCTTGGCACCGTGTCACAGATTTCTTCGGTCACATCGAGATTCTCCACACCACAAATAAATAAAGCTAACTGGGTGGCAACAGTTCATGAGCAGCGATAGAAAAGGCCACGATTGATTTGACTCGTTCAAGCAACCGGACTTGTCAGTCTTCGGATTTCTCTTCACCTCCCCATGGGATGCAGACGCCTGCTAGACTTAGAGGATGGTCCAGACAGACATGAGTTTCTGTTCAGGAGGCGTCATTTCTGCTCGCTTTTAAACTCGCTGTCGGTAGGCTGGAATGCCCAGGTGACTCTTTTCACATGATTCCGGAACCGTGCGTGGCAGCCGTGCCACTGCTCCCGTCCGCTTCCCAAAACCAGCCCTACTGACACTTGAGGCCCTTTTTCAGTTCATTGAGTATCGCGTCTCGCGTCTGCTCTGTGTACTGGTCGAAGCTCTTACTGTGCTTGGATTCATAGTGACGCCTCAGGTTGTATTCTTTCAACACAGACACGATTTTTTTGCATATTAAGCAGGTAGGCATGCTCTTCACCTCCACAAAGAAATAGGCTCGCTCCCATTTCTCTCGAAACACGTGGCCCTCTCGTTCTCTCTTTCGTTTTGCCACTTTTGGTAGAGACATGGGTACAAGAAAGATTTCACTGTCTCCGAACGCTACCACAGGAACAACAACAGTGCAAGCCCCGTGCCAAAGGCAACAGCCTCCTGCCTCGTGGTGGGGGAGTCAAGAGGGAGTGGTGGGGACTGTGGCGAACCAGAGAGCACACGCCCCATGGAAAGGGGCAGCTCCAGCCCGTTGTTTGCTAGGCAGAAGGGCGGGCCCAGGGGTGCCAGATCTTCTGACTTGTCAAGAGAAGCCAAGACTGCAGATTTTGTGTGTGTGTGTGTGTGTGTGTGTGTGTGTGTGAATCATCCTGATTTTTACAACTAACTTGTTAGGAAAAAAAATGCCACATATGCTAACACAGGGAAGGCCAAACAAAACTCATCTGTAGAGTGGCCCACGGGCCACCAGATTGCAACCTCTCTCCTGGGACGCCGCCCGGGAATCTGATGTTAACCGGCGTCTCAAACAATGCGGATGCTGGTGGTCCAGCCGTGGACCACGCTCTGAGCAACACTGCTCTAGGGTCTGACAACGGACAACTAATTTTCTGCCCCCAGGCCAGAGCACCCCTGTGCTCCAGCCACGTGTCTGTATCCAGCCGTCCCCTGGACGTCTCTCTAAGGACGATCTGAGGCCCTTTGCCTCATTACATCCCAAACCTGTACATCCTCCTTACATTCCTGCCGGGTTTCCCATCACCAGGACGGCTCCACCGTCCACCCTGTCCAAAGCCCTGGAAGGTAGGTCTCTGCCTGGGACCTGGAGCCTGCCCTCTCCACATGAGACCTCATCCATTCTGGTGTCTTCAACCACCAAACATATACTGTCGCTAAGGACACACATCCTGTGCTCCCAACACGGCCTTGGTCACTCGGGTGTCCCTGGACCATCAGCACTCACTACTGGCTCCTTCTCCCAGCTCCCTGCCTCAGGGAGGCCCACTGTCTACCACACACCCAGGCCAGGCCCTGGGCACCACCCTCGACCCCACCCGTACACCCCCAGCTTTCTTCACACAGCACACTAGTCTCTAGCCTCACCCCTCCTGCCCCCCGACTCGGCCCAGCCCCTCCTCTGGCCTCTCCTCTCCCCAGGGAAATTGCCCCGGACCCCTACCTGCCTTCCGTCCTGCCCTGTCGCATCCCACAGCCCAGAGGGGGCCTTCTGAGAGCCAGCCGACCCAGGCCTGGCCCCTGCTCGTGGCCTCCTGCAGCTCTTCTGCATCCCCTGGACAAGCCTCCAGCTGCTTGGCTTGGAATCCGAGCCCCGTCCCCGCCTGGCGCTCGCCCACCTCTCTAGGCCCTCCCTCCCTTATGCTCATGCTCCAGGAGCATGGACTGACTTGCTCCTCTGACCACCCCAAGCTTCCTCCTGCCCCCACACGTTCATTTCTGTGGTCTCCGCACCTAGGCCGCCACCGCCTTCCTTCCCAGCCTCCCTGAGTCCTGCTTCTCACAGACGCTGCCAAGCCCAGCTGGCTCAGAGGCCTCCTCCGGGCCCAGCTGGTACCCTCTCTAGCTCCACGAGCGCACGTGGTCCTGGGAGCCCTGCCTGCTGCCTCCACATCTCCCTGGAGCCAGGCTGCACCCGCTGCCTGACTCGCCGCCAAGCCCTGGCCTCACCAGCCCGGGGCCTCAGGGACGTCTGCTGAAGCGAGAACAAGGACAGAGGTGCCTCCCCCCGTCTCCTCCTGCCCAGTCCTGGGGGATGTCAGTGACGGGAGCCGGGGCGTGTGTTAAAAGGAACTTTATTGGGTGTCGGGGGTTCAGATGAGGTCCATGAGGATGTCGTCCTCCATGACGCTGGGCTGCAGGCCCGGCTGGGGGACCGGGCCCCGGGGACCCCCGCTGAGCAGCATCTGACCTGGGGGGCAGTGGGGAAGGGACTGCATCTCCCAGTAGTCCCTGGGGCCCTGGAGGGCCCTGGGCCTGCTTCCTCCCTCCTCCTCTGGGAGCCCAAGGCACTGAGTGGTCTAGGAAGCCCTGGGGGGACCCACAGAGGCGCCTTCTGACGCCATGGGACCACAGATAGTCCTTTTCCCGTTAAGCCTTTGGGAGCCCATCCCCCAACATACCTCTCTGGCCCTAAGACGTTTCTCAGCAACCCCAGGAAGACACACAGGAAGGGAATGGTGGGGAGAGGTCCTGCCTCCTTGGTCCCCTGGGCTGTATTTCCCAGGAGCCCTTAGAGCCCCAAGAGCCACGGGCGACCCGCTAGTCTTCAATCCCAGAACTTTACTTCCCAGAAGTCACTGGTCTTGGGGCTCCGGTCCCGGGGCTGTTGGGATACTCAGTCCAGGACCTGGCCTCCCCCGAACCCCCTTACCTGGCAGTGGAGCCCTCGGGGGAAGCTGTGCAGTCCAAGACTGGGTCGGCGGCGGTGGGTGCAGGAGCGGGGGCCCCAGCTGGGGCTGCCCCAGGCCCTGGTGCGGTGGGGGCAGCAGTGCAGGGGCCCCTGGTGGCTGGAGGTGGTGGAGGGAGGCCTGAGGCGGGGGCACCCCAGTCTGGGGCTGGGAGAACAAGGAAAGCAGTTCAGAGGCCCCTGGTGGGGAGCCCCCACCTCCCCCAGCCCCTCGGGTAGCTTCTGGTCTTTCTCCCAAGGAATCTTAGCAGAAGCCCACGTAAGACACGTGGGGAGGAGCCAGGCGGGTTGCCAGTCACACCCTTCGATCAAACCAACCTCCCGCCTCCAAGATGAAAGGAATCAAACTGTCAAGGCCCAGGACCGCCAGCTCCCATCTGCCGCCCGCCCCCAAAGCTCACCGGTGGTGGGTTGAGGAGGAGGCTCCGCAGTTGGGGGTTGGCCCCGGGGTTCTGGGGCCGAAGGATGGGTCCGGGAGGGGGCGGGCCAGGGGCCGCTCCAGGAGGGCCTTGCGGGGCGCCCGGGGGCGCCTGGGCAGCACCCTGGGGCTGCGGCTGCCCCGTGGCCGTAGAGGCCCCCACGGTACCCTGTGGCTGGGGCTGCGGCGGGCGGAGCTGGAGCTGACGGGAAGAGACGGGGGTGAGGACAGAGCCCCCAGACACCCTGACCTCTGCGGTGGGGTCAGAATCACAGCCTCCTCCGGGGCCTCCCCCGCCCGGGCCCTGACCCCACTGGCCCTGTCCTCACCAGGTTCTGCGAGGGCCTTGCCTGGTCCTCCAGAATGGGGCCCAGCCCCGGGGGTGCCTGCTGTGCCCCCATCTGTGTGGGGAGAGAGGGAGCAGATCAGTGGCTGGGCGGGGTGTCCCCATGTCGGGGAGGGTCTGCGCCCTGAGAGGGAACCTGTCAGGAGCTGGGGACCTTTTCTGTGGCGGGTGGGCGGGTCTGGGAGGTAAACCTTACGTTCCCAGGTCCCCAAGAGGGGGCTGTGCCTTGGAGATTCAACGAGAACACTAAAAAAGGAGAGAAATGGTGCACGGCAACATGGGGATAGGACTGAATTTGGCAGGAGGAAGCGCCCAGCACTGGCGCCCCAGGAGGGCTCCGCGGGGTCTGCCGCGAGCTCAGGGCCGGGGGGCCGCGGCGCTCACCCCGCGCTGCTGCTCCAGCTTCTGCTGCTGGACTTGCTTGTGGTTGGTGATGACCTGCCGGATGCCGTTGACGAAGCCGCTCTGGTCGTAGGGGATGAGGCCCATGAAGATCTTCTTCTTGGACGAGTACAGGAGCATGAGCACGCGCACCTCGCAGGGGGCCGTGTGCGGGAAGTGCACACAGCCCGCCTGTGGGAGAGCGTCGCAACTGGTCACCCCAGTGACCAGGAGGAGGCCTCCCACCCACCCCCCGCGTTTCAGATGGTTCTAGAGGCCCCACAGGCCAGGAGTGGCAAGCTTTCTGCTCCAAAAGGTTGAGGAGACTCAAGGTTTGGTTTGAGGCTGCTCCAGAGAGCTGGGTGGCCAAAGGAACAGGGCGAGGCTGGGATTCTTGCTGACCACTGGGCAGGAGAGCAGAGAGGAAGTCCCCCCAACTTTGCCACACCGCGGGAGGCTGCCCTCCTCAAAGCCCCACTGGGAGGGCCCACGGCTGAGAGGGAGGGGCTTCAACACAGAGCTGATGCTGGAATCACGTGATCAATGTTGGTGGCGGATACATGACTGACTGGGAATCCAAGAGGCCCTTGGGGGCGCCACACCCTCTCGGCCTCAGTACCTGCAGTGAGAACCTCGGGTAGCAGCACTAACATCCCAAGGGATGTGACTCTGGGACGTGCCGATACACATCAGGCATCCTGCCCATGGCTGGACGCACAGGAAGTACCCGGGAAACATTAGCGAACGTCAGGTGAGGCCGTTAATACGCGGGGTGTTCAGGAGGTGGGCTCTTGGGGGAGGAGGGGCTGATAAGATTGAGGTCCCCGCTGTAGAACCCTGGCCAAGTCAGCCTTGCTTTCTCACGCGAGGAAGACCCTGCTAGTTGCCTACCATCTGCCCTTCTCCCCTGCGTAGAGAACCCCGATTCCGTTTGGGTAGCAACACGTCCGGGTCCCAGTGCACTCATGGGTGCCTGTTCCCCGATGCTCTCCTATGCAGCCAAGGGTGGCCCAGTGGCCTGGGTCTGGCCCAGGACGTGAAGGGAAGCCTGCCTGAGAGTGTGGGAAAGTGCTTTCCTAAAGAAAGGGAAATACACAGCTGATGCCACGCCTCCTTCTTGCCTTCCTACAGCAAGTCAAACAAGAGTCCTCGAGCTTCGAAAGCCATCTTACAACCACGAGAGAGAAGCCAAGAGAACCCCAGAGATCCTGGCCCTGACGTCATGGGGCTACATAACTAACCCCGAGAGCTGCTCACCTCTGGATGTCCTGTTACGTGTCACAAATGAATGCCTGCTTGTACAATGCTCGCTTTGGGGACATCCCTCTCAGAACCCAGCTGCCATGCTGTGAAGAAGCCCAAGCCGCACGGGGCGGCCACATGTGGGCACCCGATGGCCAGGCCCAGCTGAACCCCGCTGACAGCACCATGTGAGTGGGCCATCTTGCACCTCCAGCCCAGGTGAGCTTTCAGATGACCACAGTCTCAGCCGCCACCTGGCAGTAACCCCCACAAGAGTCCCCAAGCAAGACTAGCCCAGCTGAGCCCAGCTGACACACACAGGACTAGGAGAAAGAGTAAGCTGTTGTTTTAAGCCTCCACCCCAATCATCTATCTGTTCTAAAAACTCTGCTGGTTGGGTGTATTGCTATTTGCAGTTGGAGGTATTCCCAACTCTCAGGATCACCTTCTTTGTAGAATTTTCCTGAGGATTCCATGAGGTAATCCACCAAAAGTCCCCTCTCCTAGAAAAGTGCCAGGTCCACAGGATGTACTCATTAACTGGTTCTGCTCTATTTAGAGAGCCTCCCTCAGTGTTATGAGTTGAACTGTATCCTCCAAAAAGACACGCTGAAGTTCCAAACCCCAGCACCTGTCAATGTGACCTTATTTGGAAATAGGGTGTTTGCAGATGTAACAAGTTAGGATGAGATCATTAAAGCAGACCCCAATCCAAATGACTGGTGTCCTCATAAGATGACAGAGACACACACACAGGGAAGAAACACACAGAGGGAAGACAGCCATGTGACAATGGAAACAGAGACTGGAGTTTTGCTGTCTAAAGCCAACCCCGCCGGGGGCTACCAGCTGTAGGAGGCAAGGAAGGGTCTTCCCCTAGAGGCTTCAGAGAGCACGGCCCTGCTGACACCCTGATTTCATTCAGACTTCTCTTTTCCGGAAGTGCGAGAGAATGCATTTCTGTTGTTCTTGGCCCCAGGAAGCCAACCCAGCAAACCCCCGTCAGAGCCAAGGGTTTTAACGTGGAACGGACCTCAATCTGGTGCATGTTGTAATTATAAAAAAAAAAAGCTAAGGCTGAGGAACCCGAGGTCACAAAGGCAGCCCCACCATCAAAAATGGCTCCCTTGGGCCCAGGAGGATGGGGAGTGGCCACCTGCCTGCCCACCCGCCCACCCCACTCACAAAGCCGTTGCCCATGATGCGGTAGAGGCCTTTGAGAGAGTCCAGGTCCTTGTTGGTGAAGTGGAACTGGACCATCCTTGAGTTCCGGAACAAAGGGCCCAGGGTGGTCTGCGGGAGACACTGACGTCAGCCAGCGTGCGAAGCAGGGACGTGAGGAGGGGAGGACAGAGGCGGGAGGGGGTGGGTGGCTGTCCTCTCCCGCCACTCACCAGCAGCTGCTGGGGGATGAGCTGCATGATCAGCTTCTGGGGCCACTGCTCTGTTTTCCTGGGGCAACAACGGGAGGGGCGTCAGGAAGACGCACACCCCAGCTCACCGCCCACCCCACCCCCAGCAGGCACCTACAGGTTCTCGCCGTGATTCACGTAGACCTGACAAGGCAGTGACCGAGTCAGCTTAGTGTTGGCGTCCACGGAGGCAGGTTTGGGCTTCTGAGGAGAAGAAGGGCATGTCACGGTGAGAAAGGTCCCGAGCCTCCATCCCCTTGACCTCTCCTGCCCTACCCTGGGAGCCCCGAAGCTCAGGACCCCCACCCCAGTTTAAGTCCCACGAGCCCTGGGCCCCTCCGCCAGACCATCAATCCCACAATCCTCTAGCCTTCAAATTCCACAAACGCTGGGGCTCCTCCTCTTGCCCCCGAATCCCACAGCCCTCTGTCCCCTAGATGCCACCATCTCCTGGACCTTCCCTGGACCGAGAATCCAAGACCTCTCTTAATCCTGAATTCCGGGCTATAAATCCCACGTGTCCTTGGGACTATCCTCAGGACCACAAGTCCCACGACCCCACGGGGGCCCCGGCCTAACCCTGCACCCCACCAGGCCTGGCCCTATGGATCTCCTCACCTCCTGCCACTCCAGGACCCCACTCCAGGCCAGAAGTTTGTTGGAGACTGACTGCTGCCCGCCGAGGGCCGGGGCCCCAAGCTGGGCCGGAGAAGGGCCACTCACCCCGCCTGGGGCCACGGTGCCCGCCTGACAGAGGGGAGGAAGGAGGGCCATGGGGCAGGCTCAGACCATCTCCTGGGAGGGAGTGTCCTGAGAGAGGGACAAACCAACAAGCAGAACGGGACGGAGGTCCCTTCCTCTGCACCCCCAGGGCCAGAACACCAACCACGGGGCCGTGCCTGGGACCATAAATGCTCTGACCCTGGAGGATTCAAAGACTCTCAAGCCCCTGATGTCCTGCACCCCCAGGACCCCTCGGGCTCCTCAGAACAGTCTTCACCCACCCGGAGCCACAAACCCCATGATTCTGCTCCCGGACCCGCTACTCAGTGTCGCCTCAGCACAAGCTCCATGAGCCCCTGAGGACCCTGAACAACAAGACCCATGTGCCCTTGGGCCCTCCTCAGAAAGGCCAGCTGCTCCTCCCCTGCACTGTGTTAGCAGCCAGAAGGCAGGTACCTACCATGGATGGTGCCCCGGGCTGTGCAGGGGGTGCCAGGCCCGGGCCAGGGGCCACAGTGGAGACCAGGCTGGGCTGGGAAGCAGGAGGTGGCTTGGGGGCGCCAGGGGGCCCTGGGGGCAGCGGGGGGGCCTGGGCCTGGCTGTAGGGGGGACCCACTCCTGGAGCGGCTTGCTGAAGGGGGTTGATGGGCGAGACTGCGGGAGAGACCAAGGGAAGCGGTGGGGGCAGGTGTGTGGAGAGTGGCCCGGCTGCCCACCGGCCCCGCCACACCCCCGCCCGGGACTCACAGCGAGGGCCCAGCCCAGCCTTCTGGTTCTTGGCGGCCTCCACTGCGTTCTGGGCAGCCACCTGGGCTGCACTCAGGTTCCCGGGCACCTGGTGATAGAGGGGAGGGGCTGGTGAGGACCACCCTCCCCAGCTCCAATATCGCAGGAGCTCGTGACTCCCATCACCCCACAGGGACGTGATTCCCCAGCCCTAAAACTTCTACCCTCCAGGTGTCTCAAGGGAGATGCCCATCACCCCCAAGGCCCAACATCCAACTAGGTCTCTCCCAAGGGACCAGGGCTCCCGCAAGGCCCCAGGAGCATGTCCCTTCCCTGGTGATGTTCGCACCTGGTACTGCTGGGGCACAGGGGGCAGAGGCTGCTGGGGGGCTGCTGAGAGCGTGGCCCCCGAGGGTGGTGCTGGAGGCAGGGGCACAGGCTGCTTCGGCTGCAGGGGGCCGGGGGCCGAGCCACCTCCGACTGAGAGCCAAGGATGGACGATAGAGCCCCACGAGAAGGGGATTGAGAGACAGGAAGAAAATCCGAGTCAGAGGGAGCCTGGGAGGACGCCCCTCCCGCGCCCGTCCCCCCAGCAGCACCCGCGCCTCACCTGGCAGCACAAGCCCCCGCACCAGCACCATGTGCCGCGGGTCCTGGCTCACGTCTGCTGGCGGCTGCAGCGGCTCCAGCATGGCCGGGGGAGCCGCCTTCTCGAACAGAAGCCGCAAGGCAGGCAGCTTCCGGGGAGACACGATGGAGAAGTATATTCCTCGCTACCGGAGAGGGGACAAGCAGTCAGGACAAAGCCACCAGGCCAAGCCCTGGCTGTCACACCTGCTTGGCCCTAAAACCAAATCCCATCAGGCTCTGGGACAGGAGACCCCAAGACCTGTATTAGCTGCCCCAGAGAATTCTGGGTTATAGTTCTTCCAACAGGAGCCAGCAGCGCTGGCCACGGAGTCTGTGACGATCCTGGGACCCAGCACGGCAGGCCCCAGCCCTCCCGCCTCAGACCCAGGAGTCCTCACCTCCCCAATCTTCTGCACGAGAGTCTCCGTCGTGCACCCAGAGTATGTGGTGCTCTCGACAGCAGGCAGCAGGTACGGGGGTGAGTTACAGATGAGGAGGCAGACTCGGTGTGTCTGGCCGCTGCCGAGGACAAGGAAAGATGTGGAGCGCGTGGCAACAGGGGCCCTGAGAAAAGACCCAGAGCCAGCACCAGCAGAGGTGCAAGTCCTCCGCCCCACAGGAAGTCAGGAGTCAGGCCCCTATTTCACAGCTGAGAACACTGAGGCCCGGAAGAGGCTCCTGACTCACTCTAAGATACCCGGCAAGCAGGGAAGGCAGAAGCAGACCCAGAGCTGGCTCCCCTTTGATGAGGATGCCGAGACTGGGCACAGGCCAGGTGTCCTCATCAGAACACCGCCTGGACACCGCCTGCTTCCTGGCCCCAAGTGTCCGGCACGCAGAGCCCACCCACCTCCCCACAGAGAGGCTGGGGGTGGAGCCCCAAGACAGGCAAAGCAGGTTACGTGCCAGGTGGACCGAGACCGACGTGGGCACACTCACATCTGCTCCCGCATCTTCTTGAAGTCATCGAACAGCTGCAGGGCTGTGCTGAGGCCTTCTGCGATGAGGCTGCAGCTCTCGCCACCCCCGCCCATGAACCTGCAGGGGGCCAGGCGGTCAGCCCCCGGGGGGCCCTGTGGCTCCCCAGCCCCTGGGCCACCCTGGAAGGGCCCGAACCTGTGCCATCCCTCTTCGTAGACTGTGCACCTTGGGACGGGGACACTGCAGAGTTCCCTGCTATATCCCCAGTGCTGGCATGAGGACAGGGGACATTTGTCATCTCCTGCAAGGCAGTCCCTCTGGCAAGAGGCCCCATCAGAGGACAGAACAGAGAAAGGGCCCAGGACTCTAAGCCCAGGATCCTGTGCTGGGCCCCAGTGCCTGTGCACCTTGCCCTCTCTGGGCCATCCGCCCTGGCCTCACCCCAGCTTCCCAGCCTGGTGCACGGGCCTCCTCTGTCTTCCCACAGTGTTATGGGTTGAATTGGGTCCCCCAAAACAGGTATGCTGAAGTCCTAACCCTCCACCACACCTTAGGATGTGACCTG
Organism: Balaenoptera musculus; assembly: GCF_009873245.2. Classification (NCBI taxonomy): domain Eukaryota; kingdom Metazoa; phylum Chordata; class Mammalia; order Artiodactyla; family Balaenopteridae; genus Balaenoptera; species Balaenoptera musculus. The sequence continues at coordinate 7,306,630 of NC_045803.1, forward strand.
ATTTGGAAACAGAGTCTTTACAGAGGTAAACAGGCTACAGTGAGGTCCTTAGGATGGCCTTAATCCAATATGACCGGTGTCCTTATAAGAAGGGGAACTTGGGACACAGAGACAGACACACTCAGAGGAAAGGCGACGTGGATGTGATGAGACACAGGGAGAATGCCACGTGGAGATCAGAATGACACTGCCACAGGCCAAGGAATGTCTGGGGCGACCAGAAGCTGAAAGAGGCAAGGAAAGAACCCTCCCTTTAAGTTCCAGAGGGAGCACGGCCCTGCCCCCACCCCCCCCGCAATCTCAGACTCCTGGACCCAGAACTGCGAGACAATAACTTTCTGTTGCTGTAAGCCACCTTGTTTCTAGTACTGTTACAGCAGCCCCAGGAAACTACTACACACAGATCTGGGTTTCTCCCCCAGCTGATCTACAGAGGGGTCACCAGTGTCCATCCCCGTGTGGCCTGTGGCAGGCCTCCGTTAGACTGCAGCTGTTGTCACCATGATTCTTCGGGTCACGTGGTCGCAAGGCTGACCCTTTGCCGCAGGGGACATCTGTGCAGACTGGGCCCCGCTCTGCGAGCCCTAACGGCCCTGTTGCTCTGAACCGTGGCCCCTGTGTCTGTGTCAGCACCTGTCTCCCTGACGAGGCAGGGACGGGGTCTGAGACCTCCCTTGTCGCCAGCCTCACCAACCCCACCCCGCCAAGCCTGGCACAAGGGAGGCCTTGGGAACTGTGTGTTACATAAACAAATGGCTTCAAATCCAACCCTGGCCATCAAGGCCAGAATAGAGCCAAGCCCTCAGCTGGGCATCTGGGGCCCTGCCCACCTTCCACTCCATCCTCTCTGGGTGCAAGTCCTCCAGAGCTTCTTGGCTGTCCCTGGACTCCGTGATCAGCCACGCGCCCAGGCCTCTGCCTGTGCTGTCCGCCCCAAGACCACATACCACTGCCCCTTCTGGCGCAGGTGGAAACCCTGCGTACCTAACCAGACACCCAGCCCAGTGTCATCCTCCTCCAGGAAGCCTTCCTCACCTGCCACCTGATCTCAGGGCCCACCCTCAATCACATCACGTGTCCCCCAATACTGCGAATGTCAAGCTTCCTTCCACAGCCCACCTCCCCTCCAGACGGTGCAGCCCTCAGTGAGGGAGACCCAGTGGTCTGAGCCAGCTCTACAAGTACACACAGAGTCCCGGGAAATGCCTGCTGAGTAAGTGAGCCACCGGAGCATGACCCCTCTGTGCCGTACCTGAATTCTTTCCCGGTGTAGACTTCTGCCCTCTGCTCCCACTCTCAGGGTGCTCAGGCCACACCACTGTTCCTCCCCATGACCCACTCCCCAGCCCTCCTCTTCCTCACCATCGAGACTCCGGTTTGCACAGGAATTTTAATGCCACAGAGTTGGGGGAGACCCCGATAAATGAACCAACTCTGGATCCACCCTACTGCCAGCTTCCTGTGCTGGAAGAAATCAAGCCATCTTCATGGCTGGGGCTAAGGAGACAGGGGTGAGGGGGTAGGGGAAGAGACAGGAAGCAACTGCTTCAGGCATTCGGGGTCTCCTTCTAGGGTGATGAAAATGTTCCAGAACTAAATAGAGAAGGTGGCTGCACAACATTTTCAATGTACTAAACGCCACTGAATTGTTCACTTTAAAATGACTGCGAGTTGGACTTCCCTGGTGGCGCAGTGGTTAAGAATACGCCTGCCAATGCAGGGGACATGGGTTCGAGCCCTGGTCCGGGAAGATCCCACATGCCGCGAAGCAACTAAGCCTGTGCACCACAACTACTGAGCCCGCGTGCCACAACTACTGAAGCCCACGTACCTAGAGCCCCTGCTCCGCAACAAGAGAAGCCACCGCAGTGAGAATCCTGCGCACTGCAACGGAGAGTAGCCCCCGCTCGCCGCAACTAGAGAAAGCCCGCACGCAGCAATGAAGACCCAACGCAGCGAAAAATAAATAAATATTAAAAAATAAATAAAATAAAATGACTGTGTGTTATGTGAATTTCACCTCAATTTCTAAAAAATAATTTATGAGGGAAAGTGCGATTGACCACTTTGAGATCCCAAAGCTGGCTTCTTTTCTTATTGAACAGTAAGCATAAGCCACCTTTTGCCAGCTCAGAGAGAGACACATAACAAATATTTTGTCCAAGAAATGAGAAAAACTTAAAAATGGGCAGTGGGAGAGGGAATTCCCTGGCGGTCCAGTGGCTAGGACCCCGCGCTCTCACTGCCGAGGGCTCAGGTTCCATCCCTGGTCGGGGAACTAAGATCCCACAAGCTGTGTGGCGAGGCCAAAAAAAAAAAAATGGGGAATGGGAGAAGGCATGACCAGTTGCAAAATATGTTTTAAATATCATAAAGTTTTAAATAAACCCCTCAAGTAATAAACATAAAGTAAAAATGAAATGACTCCTCATCCTCATGCCTCTGCCCCCAATTGCTCTGCCCGATGTCACAGCACTGAGTCCTCACCACCCACTTTCACGGGCTAACAGGCCCCGGGAGCCCCCCAGAGGGACTGAAGGAACACGAACAGCAGCCAGCTCCAACCAAGGACTTCCTACAGCCAGACCCCCGCCCAGCCCGTCACCCCAGGGAAACGCTGGCTCCAAGAGGGCCAGGACTTTGCCTGCCTCATACCCCCTGACTCCTCGGTGCCTGGAACAATTTGCCCCACAAACATCTGTTGAATGAATGAACGCACAGATGAATGAATGAATGCACAAACGCACTGTCACAACGCCATGGGGAAGACACTTGGGCTATTTTCCTTCTACCCTAGCCTTTCTTTTTTCTTTTGATTATTAATTTATTTATTGGCTGCAATTGGTCTTCATTGCTGCGTGGGGGCTTTCTCTAGTTGTGGCGAGCGGGGGCTACTCTTTGTTGCGGTGCGCAGGCTTCTCGTTGCAGTGGCTTCTCTTGTTGTGGAGCACAGGCTCTAGGCCCGCAGGCTTCAGTAGTTGTGGCACACGGGCTCAGTAGTTGTGGCGCACGGGCTTAGTTGCTCCGTGGCATGTGGGATCTTCCCGGACCAGGGCTTGAACCCGTGTCCCCTGCGTTGGCAGGCGGATTCTTCACCACCGAGCCACCAGGGAAGTCCCTACCCTAGCCTTTCTGATGCTGGGTCACTAGCTGTAGGCGGGAGGGGGAACCGCCCCTCTTGTCAGAAAGGAAAATGTTAACATCAGAAATGAACCTCTCCAAAGCAAGGACGTTTCAAAAATCACACTGCCTGCTTTGTTCCATAAGTGATGGATGTTCCAGGAAAAGATAAGATTTCTCCAAGCGTGAACAAAACTTGCTGACTTTCTTCGTGATCTCTGTTACAGACCGGCCCTGAATGCCACAGAAACTGAATTTAGATGGTTACATAGGACTTGATAAAACAGTGACGACTGTGAATATTAAATAATGGCTTAAAATGTTTATCAGCTGATTGGGAGGATTCCGGTGAGCATACAGCACACAAAGCTTTTTTATTTGGTTATAGGTGCAGTGTATTCTAGGTTGGTTAAAGGGGAGGGTGAATACGGGATGAAAGTATTCCGAAAGCATTTCCCTCTTATCTTCCCAGTGCCCTTGACATTTTTAAGTAAAGGGGTTTAACTGCTTTTCCTGACACCCACCAGAAGGTTTGGTTTCCTGGTGATTATCTTCCCCACAGCTTTCACTCGTTCATTTATTCAGCAAAGGTCTCCTAAGGCCTCTTGGGTCCCAGGCCCCAGCTGGAAGCAAACAGCAGGGGAAACACCCAAGTCCTGGACATTCACAGTCCAGAGGTGTAGAGCTGTGACAGGGAAACACCTGGGGGCAATGGGGGCAGAGGAGAGAGCAACTGGCTGCTTGCCAGAATCAGGGAAAGGACATTTGAGTCGGGTCTTGATGTTTATATAGGAGTTTACCAGGGGGAACCAGAGTATGAAGTGCATTCTGGGCATTCATTCATTTACTCACTTGTTCAACAAAGTTTTCCTTAGGCCTCCTTTGTGCCAGGCCCTGTGCTGGGTGCTAGAGACTTGAGGGACATTAGACTTGGACTTGGGCCTCAAGGAGCCCCCATTCAACATTATTCAAGTCTTACCACAATCTAGTCCAGAGGTTCTTAAATGGGGTGGATTCTGCCCCCAAGGAGATATCTGACAACGTCTGGGGACATTTTTGTTTGTCAGACTGGGGGAGGGAAGTAGCCACTGGCATCTGGGGGGTAGGGGCCAGAGATGCTACTGAACACCTTACAATGCACAGTACGGCCCCCCAATAACAAAGAATCATATGGCCCAAAGGGTCAACAGTGCTGACGTTGAGAAACCCTGCTCTACCCTGACCATGAATTCTAAAGACCATGAGGGGGAAACTTTGCAGTGTTCAACTTTGCAGTGAACGTGCAGCACCCAGTCCAGCGCATACAGCCTGGAACAAAGCAGGTGTTCAACAAACATTTGCTGCAGGGACGTACAAAGAAAACAGCGAACTGGTGTTATTTAATGAACTCTGACCAGACCCTGAGCTGAACACAGTATGAAAATCAGGTCCTGTCATCCTTCCAGGAGTCCTGAGGCATGGACTACCATTATCCATCTGCAATCCAAGAAACCGAAACACGAAACAACGGCAACAGCTTAGGTAGCACTTAATACGTGTCAGGCACTGTTTTAAATAGTCATCAACTCGTTTAATTCACGAAGTATCCCTACAAAGTCACGGTAACCATGTCTCCAATGATCCTCATCTCCTAGTATTCACGCCCCCCTCAAACACTGGACAGGACTGACTTGTGTACTAAACAGAATGTGATATAAGTGATGATGTGTGACTTCCAAGATTTGATCATAAAAAGCTCTGTGGTTTCCTCTTTGCTCTTTCTGTTGGATTGCTCAGGCTGAGGAAAGCCAGCTGTTGGAGGACACTCAAGCAGCCCCATGGAGACACCTTGTGGCTAACATCTGGCAAGGAATCGAGGCCTCTAGCCAATAGCCATAGGGTGAGCCAGCCTGTAAATGGATCCTCCGGTCGCAATCACACTGTTGGATGACTGCAGCCCAAAGTCATGGTGACTGCAATCCCACAAGAGACCCTGAGCTAGAACAACCCATCGAAGCCACCCCTGAATTCCTTACTTACAGAAACCACATGAGATAATAAATGTCTGTTGTCTTAGACCGGTTAAGTTTTTTTTTTTCCTTTGGCCACGCCTCCAGGCATGTGGGATCTTAGTTCCCAACCAGATATCAACCTGTGCCCCCTGCAGGGGCAGTGTGGAGTCCCAACCACTGGACCGCCAGGGAAGTCCCAAGCTGCTAAGTTTTAATCTGTTACCCAATAGTGAATAAGTAACACGATAACTATAAGTACCATTAACCTTCCCGTTTTAGAGACAAATTATATTAGACACAGGGGACAGAGAGTTCTGTTGTGGTGGAGCCGTGCTGTGGCCCCAGTCTGTCTGCACCTGCAAGAGCCTGCAATGTGAACTATCACAATTCACTCCAAAGCACAGAGGCCTAGCTTATCTTGGCCTAGCCCCACCCCTCTTGCACTCAGGCTTCAATGCCTCCATCTGAAAATGGAGAACTAGAGTAGAAATGAGAAGCAACAGGCAGAAAAGGGAGGAATCACACGTGGGTGCTGGAGTTCCACAGGCCTCCTTGACTGGGAAGTTCTTTCTACTTCCGAGCCAGACAGCAACATCAGCTAAGCACACAGAACCGACCACAGAAGTGACTTCGGGATAAAACCACAATCCCCATCACAGCCCTTTTCAGCCAACTAATGTGAGGGGATGGATCCTGCAGCTCAAATCCAAGCCACCATTCCTCCGCGGTCCGTCACAGGGTCCCCCAACCCTTCCCAAAGCCCAGAAAAGAGCTCACTTAATGCCATCGAGCCAGGTGACAAACTCATAGGCGCTGCTGGTGGGAGCGTGACATTGTACGTAGGACTCTGGGGCGCAGTCCACCGTGTTGAACACCACGAGGCTGTACTGGGTCCCCCCATACTGGAAGGGGAGGACAGAGAAATTTTTCATCTGGGACCCCCAGCTCCCTTTTCCCTCAGGGGAGTTGGGGCTCCCAGCTCCCCGTCCCTTAGACCCAGGAGTCCAGACCCCAGCCCCTCCCCCCTCAGACCCAGGAGTCCAGGTCCCCGCCCCCTCCTCTCTCAGACCCAGGAGTCCGGATTCCCAGCTTCCCTCTTCCCTCAAACTCAAGAGTCCCAAGACTCACGTCTCCCCCGAAGTCCGTCTCGGCAGGAGGACCACCATTAAAATACCTGTGAAGGTCGGAGGTGAAAGGTCGGGGTGAGACAAGAGACTGGGGAAAACTAAAGTCGGAGGGCGGGGTTGGAGTCGCGGAAACGGCACTCACTCGATGGCCGGGAGCAGGTAGTGCTTGCGGAGCCCCTCGAAGTAGGGCCCCAGGTTGGCCGTGCCCTCAATTACAAACACCACGTCAGCTACGAGGCCCCCGGCGCGGGCCGGGCCCTCCGACCCGGGGACCATGCCCCGCGCCGCAACCACCGCCGCCGCCGTAGCCACCGCGGGATGAGCGGAAGTGCGCCTGCGCTGCGCGCGCACCCGCGCCGGACGGCCTTGCGTCGCTGTTGACGCTCTAGTGGCCATGTTTGTGCGGGGCACCCAGGGCTGGTGGGTTTATCTCCATCCTCTTTCGCACCCAGTGTGTGCAAGACTCAAAAAGGACCTAGCGAACCCCTTCGGGGGCCTGATGTGGAAGACTGAATTATTGGCAGAACTGTCGAGAGAGAAATATATTGAAAGCGGTGCGCAGCCGCCATTTTTGAGCGGGGCGACCATTCCGACACTAGTTTCAATGGGAGGGTCTGGAGACCTGGTTGCTGTGCAACGCGTACGCCGCCCTTGTTTTCTAAAAGAGAGATTAGGTGTCTAGTTAAGTTCTTTCTGGCTTGGGGGGATGGGGGGGGTGGGTCGTGCGAAGGGTCCAATCACATCATCCGAAACGGGGTTACTAGGCAACGCTTTAAGGTTGCAATCAACTCTGAAGGGAGTGCAGCTGTTTTTCCCACCCCGAAAAGAAACCAAACTCCAACCCAAGTGGAGGTTGCTGAGCAACACTTGCTAGTTGTTTTCTGGGAGAAGAGCCAGAAACTGGCCTAGAACATAAATACGTTCCAGGTGGATTAAAAATGTAAATGTAACAAATGAAAGCATAACACTGTATAATCCTAAAGACTGGAAAAAGAGTTTCTTATCATTACAGCGAAGCCAGAGAGCGTAAAATATTGAACTGTTTGCATAAGACTCCATGAACCAAGTTGAAAACGATACTGTAAACTGGGAAAGTCATTGTAACTACATAAATACATGTTACTAATCAATAAAAACTAAGGAAAATAGAAATACTTTATTTTTTTAATGGGGAAGGAAACTAAGCAGGCTTTTCTCACACGCAAAAAATATTAAAAATAGCAAATATCTGAAAGCCGCTCATCTTCAACAATTAAAAAGTGCTAACAGAGGGTCCAATGACATAGCATTTTACCTTTGTCATGTTAATTAAAGTTGGAAATAATAAGTCCATGAGGGTGGGAGGGTTTGGGTGAAATGAGCCGGCTCAGAGGTGATCTAGTGGGGGTGGAAACCAAAACGACTTGCTGCAATGCAGTTTGTCAATATATTTCAAGGTAAAGAGTGCATTGCTTTGCACTCAGCAGTATCACCATTTTGTCACATGAACTTTATCGATCCCTTTTTTCTTTTTTCTTTGATGAACCCTTTTAAAGCAAATCCCAACATATCATTTTACCTCTACATTCTTGACAGGCGTCTCTAAAAAGGTGGATATTTTTGCACGTAACCACTATGCCATTAACACCCCTAACAAAATTGTGTTATTTCTTGGTATCATTGAACACTTAAATCCATAATCAAATTTTCCCAATTCTCTCAAAATGCCTTTTTACAATTGTTTTATTTGTATCAGGATCCAAACAACGACCAAACACATATTAAGATGGCTTAAATTTCTTTTAATCTAAAGCAGCTCCCTTCTTTTTTATACTAGTGTAATTAAATTTTTAAAAAATTATAAGGAAGATAAAAGTAAGTTGGAGAAAGGCAAAATGATAAATTGGTAAGGAGATTAAAATGGTACCTAAAATTCCCTCCTAACCATAAGGAAACTTTTCTTTAGATAAGCTGAATGCGTGATTGGCTCCATTAACTGATATTTAACCATTTCCATTAATGTATTACAAACGGTAAGTTAAACAATGAGATATTTTAGCCTGGACTTCAGCTTCTGGCATTATGATACATTAGGTGATATGACATTGTTTTTGTGACATTGGTGGTTTCATAAGAGGCAGGGGTAGTCTTCAAGTATCTTCCCTCCCCCACAGAGGAAACAAATTTTAAAAAAGATGCAGTTGGAATCGAACTTCCTGCCCCAGATGGGACTGCACTGGCATTACCAAGAGCCTGAAGGCAGCTGTGATTTGTAAAACTTAAGTTTAGTTCCCCAGCTAAGCAAGAGCCATCCAGGGCAGCTGATCTAGTTCCAGGATAGTAACATTGCTGACAACCTACGGAAGTAGAAGTGAATCCTCCCTAGAGGACTCTGATTAACATCACAAAGACCACCAGCACAGAGGCAAAGATTGAAATTAGAGTCCACAGAAACAACAGTTAACAGATGTAGGTCCCCCACCTCCAGGTACTGGAATTGTCAGGTTCGTAATGAACCACACTATGCAAAATAATAGGAGAAATAAAGGACATTAAGTTATCTCGTGCTGTGTAACAAATTACCCCAAAACTTAGTGGATTGAAACAACAACATTGTTACTTCGCAGTTTCTGTAGATCAGGAATCCAGGCATGGCTTAGCTGGGTCCCCTGCTTCAGAGACTATAATCAAAGTGTCAGCCAGGGCTGTAATCACCTCGAGGCACAACTAGAAAGGATCTGCTCCCATACTCATTCTTGCCATTGTTACCAGGGTTCAGTTCTTCACAGGCTATTGGCCAGAGGTTCCACGTGTCACCCACCAGGGTCCTTGGACTCTTTTTTTTAATAATTTAAAATTTTTTATTTTATTTATTTTATTTTTAGCTGCATTGGGTCTTCATTGCTGTGCGCGGGCTTTCTCTAGTTGCGGCGAGCAGGGGCTACTCTTCATTTCGGTGCGCGGGCTTCTCATTGCAGTGGCTTCTCTTGTTGTGGAGCACAGGCTCTCGGCGTGCGGGCTTCAGTAATTGTAGCACATGGGCTCAGTAGTTGTGGCTCGCGGGTTCTAGAGTGCAGGCTCAGTAGTTGTGGCGCACGGGCTTAGTTGCTCCACGGCATGTGGGATCTTCCCGGACCAGGGCTCGAACCCATGTCCCCTGCGTTGGCAGGCAGATTCTTAACCACTGCGCCACCAGGGAAGCCCCCTTGGACTCTTTAATCAATAAAAATTGATAAGAGGCCAGACAAGAAATTCAGGCAAGCCTTTATTTGGACTCTTGCTGCAGCAGGAGGGAGTGAACACAAGAAAGAGGTGCCCTTGTTTGCTCCGTGACGGGGAGCAAGCCGGTTCCTTAAATGGGGTGAGGGGGGAAACAGTTTTTCGGTAGGCAGTACTTCAGGAAGTAGGAAAATTTTAAATTAACCTGGAAAGATGATCTGAGAGACAAGAAGGAAGAGGGAGAGCAACATGAATCATAAACATTTACGTAATTACAAATAAATATTGCCTGCATAAAATAAGAAATATATTCAACGAGGGCATTAAAAAAGTCAAACTAAAATGCTGACAACACTAGTTGGTTAGTCTGGGAGGGAGTTTAACGGAGTTAAGCTGTTATATTCTCTTTGTATTATTTGAGAGAGGGTTTAAGATCTTTAACTTTTTGCTGAATTAAATATATAAGGTAAAGTTTCAAGGATAACCAATAAAAATAAAAGAGAATTCGTGTATAAATTTGAAACCAGAAGAAAGAGAAAATAATGGACTGAGGAAACAAACAAAAAAAAATCCAGTAAAAGATAAGAATGGAGGAAAAAAGCATTGAAAAGGCAGAACAAGAAATATAAAAATAAAATGATAGAAATAAATCTAAATATATCAGTAGAAAATAAATATAAGTGGACTAAAGAAAAAATTCATAGAACTACAGGGAGAAATTGATATTTTAGTTCATTTGTTATTTATTGCAGCTTATTCCTCTAGTTTAATGTAATTTAATGTGCAGGGTAAATGTCTTAATATTTCCTATCAGCTATTAGAAATCAAATCCAGAGTGCAGACAAAACATGCTTAAAAGAAACAAATGTGGGCTTCCCTGGTGGCACAGTGGTTAAGAATCTGCCTGCCAATGCAGGGGACACAGGTTCCATTCCTGGTCCGGGAGGATCCCACATGCGGAGTAGCTAAGCCCGTGCGCCACAACTACTGAGCCTGAGCTCTAGAGCCTGCAAGCCACAACTACTGAGCCCACGTGCCACAACTACTGAAGACTGCGTGCCTAGAGCCTGTGTTCCGCAACAAGAGAAGGCACAACAATGAGAAGCCCGCGCACCGCAACGAGGAGTAGCCCCCGCTCACCGCAACTAGAGAAAGCCCGCGCACAGCAATGAAGACCCAACACAGCCAAAAATAAATAAATAAATAAATAAATTTATAAAAATAAATAAATAAAAAATAAAAGAAACAAATGTTTTTTAATATTACTATATATTTTGTAAATATATTTGGATAAATGAGGGCAACTGTTCTCACAAAAGAGAAAAGATCTAGAAAACCATAATTCAAAAAGAGTCATGTGCCACAATGTTCATTGCAGCACTATTTACAATAACCAGAACATGGAAGCAACCTAAGTGTCCATCGACAGACGAATGGATAAAGAAGATGTGGCACATTTATACAATGGAATATCACTCAGCCATAAAAAGAAACGAAATTGAGTTATTTGTAGTGAGGTGGATGGACCTAGAGTCTGTCATACAGAGTGAAGTAAGTCAGAAAGAGAAAAACAAATACGGTATGCTAACACATACATATGGAATCTAAATGGTTCTGTTGAACCTAGGGGCAGGACAGGAATAAAGACACAGACGTACAGAATGGATTTGAGGATGCGGGGAGGGGGAAGGGTAAGCTGGGACGAAGTGACAGAGTAACACTGACATATATACACTACCAAATGTAAAATAGATAGCTAATGGGAAGCAGCTGCATAGTACAGGGAGATCAGCTCGGTGCTTTGCGACCACCTAGAGGGGTGGGATAAGGAGGGTGGGAGGGAGACGCAAGAGGGAGGGGATATGGGGATGTAGCTATGCATGTAGCTGATTCACTTCGTTATACAGCAGAAACTAACACAACATTGTAAAGTAATTATACTCCAATAAAGATGTTAAAAAAAAGACAGAGGGCTTCCCTGGTGGCGCAGTGGTTAAGAATCCGCCTGCCAATGCAGGGGACACGGGTTCGAGCCCTGGTCCGGGAAGATCCCACATGCCGCAGAGCAACTAAGCTCGTGCGCCACAGCTACTGAGCCTGTGCTCTAGAGCCCGTGAGCCACAACTACTGAGCCCAAGTGCCACAACTACTGAAGCCCATGCGCCTAGAACCCGTGCTCCACAGCAAGAGAAGCCACCGCAATGAGAAGCCCGCGCACCGCAATGAAGAGTAGCCCCTGCTCGCCGCAACTAGAGAAAGCCCGCACACAGCAATGAAGACCCAACAGCCAAAAATAAATAAATAAAATAAATAAATTAAAAAAAAAAAAAAAAGACAGAGAAAAGATCTAGCTGACTAAATTGATAACTTAATGAAGATTTACTTCATCACTTTAAACACACAGAGGTGAGAACCTAACGCATGTCAGCATAGGATAGGCTAAATCTATTTTGTTACATCCATAATATAGGTTAGAATAGGACATTTTAAAAAGACGAAGTGTATTTATACGGTTTCATGAGAAGAAGAAAGTTTGAAAACAACATTAACACAATAATCATATTTGTGAAAACGTGAATATTCTGTTAAACTGTAAAGCTTTTATTTTAGGGAAAGGATTTTGGGAGGAGTATTTTCACATTCTGCACAATACACTATCATGTATAAATTCATTACAAATATTATTTTCCGATTCTGGAAAATAAAGGATTTCATCTTTCTTTTTCTAACAGCAAAAACAACCAAGCCATTTGTGGGTTACTAGGCAACGCTCGCCGGACCAAACCATCCTCGAGGGTGAGGGGGGAGATTTTGCTCTAAGGAAGTGCTCGGGATTCGTCATGCGGCCATCTTTGAGAGGGGCACAGCTGTTTCCAGCCTTAGAAGGGAACTAGGACTGAATGGTGGTTGCTAGGCAACGCCTAGGCACTGTCGCCATCGTTGAGCGTGGCACAGTGTTTGCCACTACAAAACGGAAAGCCAAGCCAAAGCGGTTGCTAGGCAACACCTCGGCACCGTCGCCATCTTTGAGTGTGGCACGGCTCTTTCTCAATTTAGAATGTGAAACGTACTAGTTTACGTGATGGTTACTAGGCAACGCCTTGGCGCAGTCACTACCTTCAAGTCGGGCTCTTCATTCTCTTAGTTAAATAGAGTCAAACCGCTTCAAGGAGCGACTAGGAAGCTTCGCAAATACAATTAGCCGCCATCTTTGTTAGGGGTATTGTGACTTCCGGCTGGGGCGGAAGAGAGCGTAACGGGGCTTGGGGGAGGTGCTGGAATAAGAGTTGATGGGGGTTTGAGTTGGATGAAGAAGGCGGGAATCCAGTCCTCTTCCAGTCAGCTCCCCATCTCGCCCTCTGTCGGCTTCGGACCGCAGCCTGACTTAGTGTGACTACCGGCATGCTCCAAGGCGGGCATTGACTGTCCCCACGAAGGGACTGGGAAGCGGGGGTTCCAAATGGGGGAGGAGGGGACCGAAGGCACCGTACATCTGCTGTGCCTCGCGGCATCCAGCGGGGTCCCTCTGTTTTGCAGGAGCAGCCGTGGCGGCGCCCCTGCCCGCCAACAGGTGGGGCCCCGGGCGCCTGGATCTCCGAAATAGAAGGGGTTTAGATGCTTGCACTCTGGGTCTTCAAGGGAGTAGGGGCTGGGGAAGTTTCAGAATTAGGTTTGGAGGGTCAAGGGTGCAATTGACCAGTGATCCTGGTTCCCCGAAGAGGAGGGGCCAGGAGATCTAGAGAGAGGAGGGGGTTGGGGACCTGAGTCATTTGTTCCCATAGAGGACGGGATTTGAGGGCTCCTGTCTAAAGTCCCCAATCTTTCCCCAGCTCCCATTCTCTGTCATCGGCTCCCTCAATGGCGTCCACATGTTTGGGCAGAATCTCGAGGTGCAGCTGAGCTCTGCGAAGACGGAGGACACAACCGTGGTGTGGAAGAGCTTCCACGACAGGTCTCCAAGGGTAGCTTGGGGGCAGGGCCAGGGTGATAGCCCCTGTTGAAGACGACCCCGAGGCCATCCAGGTCTCCAACGCCAGCTGTTTACCTGGCTGTGGGATCTTTGACAAGTCAGTTACCCTCTCTGATCCCTGAGTTTCTCTGAATGAAAAGCGGGTTGTGCTCGGGCATGGATGTAGCTGGCATCCAGGATCAAGGGCAGACCCTACTCTCCTCCCTGCCTTGTTTCCTTGGCCTGGACTCATTCTTCCTTCTCACCTTCCTTTCTCACAGCATCACCCTCATTGTTCTGTCATCTGAGGAGGGCACCTCGGAGCTGAGGCTGGAGAGACTACTCCAGATGGTGTTTGGGGCCATGGTGAGACTCCCCAACCCTCTTTTCCAATCCCAGGAATCTGAACTCTCAGCAACCTTCTCCCTCAGGACCCAGAAATCCTGGAGCTCAGTCCCTCCTGCCTTGGACTAAGGAGTCCAGATCCCCAGTTTCCTCCTCCTGCAGACACAGGAGTCTGAGTCCCAGCCCCTCCTGTCTTATGACCAGTTATCCAGGTCCCCTGCTCTCCTATATGGTTGTTCTAGGTTCTTCTTGTGGGACTTGAAGAGCTGACCAATATCCGCAACGTAGAGAGACTGAAGAAGGAGCTGAGGGTGAGGCTGCAGGAAGTGAGGATGGGAAGTTAGGATACCTGGTTACTGATATTTGGGAACTACAGTTCCCAGAAGCCCCTGGGGCAGCCTAACCCAGTGGGTTCAGGGGGCAGCTTGGTTGTATGACACCCCTCAGCAAGGCCCAGTAGGGCCAGTTTTCTGAGGAGGAGGCAGCAGATCTGGGTACCACCTGGGTCCTAGGCATCTTCATTTTCCCTCTGCTAGGCCAGTTACCGCCTCATCGACAGCTTCCTTGGGGACTCAGAGCTCATCGGGGACCTGACCCAGTGTGTGGACTGTGTGGTTCCTCCAGAGGGGTCCCTGCTGCAGGTACTGGGAACGCCTTGTAAACTCTTAAAACTGTCCCTCTGGCCCTGGCTCAGTCCGCATCCTCTTACTCTTGGACCATTGCCTCAACCTCTTCCTATCCTTTTGGCTTCTAGTCCAACACCCCCCCCTCCCTTGACCCCGGAAGGATCTTTCTACACCGAGAGCTGCCCCTGCCCCTCCCCTGGTCACGGCCCTCCCGTGGCTTTCCATCACCCCCAGGACAAGGTCTCAGGCCCTCAGCCTGGTGTTGAGGACCTGAGGAATCTGACGCCCGCCAGCCTGCTCGCCCTAATCTCTACTAACTCCACAGTCCACCCTCTCCCAGCTGCCTCATGAGTCTCACAAATCCCCACAACTTCCCAGCTTCCCTGCCCTGGCACATCCTGTTCCTTCTGCCTCGGGGATCTCTATCTCCCCTTCCTTAAATATTGCTCTGGATTCATCTGGCATGGCTTGCCTCCCAGCATTGTGACTCTCGGCAGGTGACTTGACCTCTCTGAGCTTCAGTAGGTTGTAGATTGCGACTACCTGGCATATAATACAAGGCGATAAACCATAGCTGCTGCTGTTACAAGTATTAGCTTCAGTAGGACGTGTCAGGCTATGAAGCAATCACCCTACCTGTTTAATTTCACACTGTGACTTCGTATGGTACCTGCACGTGAAGGTGAAGGAACTCAGGCCCAGGGAGGGTGAGACACATGAGCATGGCCACCAGGCAAGCTTTGAATTGTATGGCCGTCTCTTCCCACCCCTTACGCACCTGGGAAGTCACTGTCGGCCCTGCTCAGGTCTCCTGACTCGCAGCCGGCCTGCCTCCCTTACCCAGGAAGCCCTCTCTGGGTTCGCGGAGGCTGCGGGCACGGCCTTCGTCAGCCTGGTCGTGTCGGGCCGGGTGGTGGCAGCGACAGAGAGCTGGTGGCGACTGGGGATGCCGGAAGCCGTGCTGCTCCCCTGGCTGGTGGGATCCCTGCCGCCGCAGGCCGCTCGCGACTACCCGGTGTACCTGCCTCACGGGAGTCCCACGGTGAGTGAGTGGATGGGGCGGGCAGGGGGAAGGTGGGGGCGGGGAGGAGCGCGCAAGGGGTGGGACCTGGAGGCTGTCTGGAGGAGGCGGGGCTTGCGATGAGAAGGGGAGGAGCTCCGGCCAGCCCACCCTGCGGGCTGCCTCAGGTGCCGCACCGGCTTCTGACCCTGACGCTCCTGCCGGGCTTGGAGCTGTGTCTGCTCTGCGGGCCGCGCCCTCCCCTCAGCCAGCTGGATGCACAGGTGAATCTGGGCTACGTCCCGCTCTTCCCCTATTTCACCAGCTACCCGCGAGCCCCGGCCCTTCTCTGAGCACCCTGACCCGCGAGTGCGCTCTTTACGCTTGACTCGCCCTTGGCCCCGCCCCCGCCCCTTAGGCCCCGCCCCCTTCGGGCTGTGCTCCTATCACCGTCCCCCCAGCTCGGCCCCTCTTTCCCTCTTACAGCATCCTTCCAGGCCTCGCCCCTTCCACGGTCCCCTCTGCCCTCTGCCCTTGTGGTCTCCTCCCCTGCTCTAGCCAAACCGCCTTCTCTTGGTATCCCCCCGACCTCACCCACCGGCCCCGCCTCTCTCGCTGACCACGCCCCCTGCAGCTTCTGGAGCGCTGGTGGCAGCCACTGCTGGACCCGCTGCGGGCCTGCCTGCCGCTGGGATCCCGAGCGCTGCCCGCGGGCTTCCCCCTGCACACGGACATCCTCGGGTAGGGCTCAGACCGGGGAGTGGGTTGGGGGTCCTCATCCCCTGTTTTCTGGCCGTGACACCTCTTTTCCCACAGGCTGCTGCTCCTCCACCTGGAACTGAAACGTTGCCTCTTCACGGTGGAGCCCTCGGGGGATAAAGGTGACTGAGAGGAGGGCGGGGCCGGGAGGGGCGTGGGCTGGGGAGGGGCTCTCTGTTACCCTGTCCCTCTTCCCCCTTCAGAACCGTCTTCTGAGCAGCGTCGGCGCCTCTTCCGCTCCTTCTACACCCTGGTCACCGCCACGCACTTTGCACCAGGTCAGCGGCGGGCACAGCGCCCCGTTTGCACAGGCTGGGACACTGAGTCCCAGCTCTCACAAGGTGGTGGTGGGGAAACTGGTAGAAGCCAGCTGTGAAGTGGGCGTGGCTGTCTGTGAGGACTGGGCAGTGCACGCTGACAGGAAGGCAAGGGAGGGGCAGGGAGGTCCCAATCTGCAGGTTTCAGGACCTCCTGGCTAATCCTAATAGTTAACACTGAGGCCTCATGTCCTGCCAAGTGCTTTTCTGTGTACTGACTCACTTCATCCTCATAGGTGAGGGCTATCTCCTGTTATGTCATCATTCCCATATTATGGATGAGGAAACAGGCTCAGCTAATAAGCAGCAGAGCCACGATTCAGCCAGGCAAGCCTGGCTCCCACATCCACACACTCCTGCTCTAGTGCTGCAAGTACACGCTTTGCCGATAGTCTTGGGTGGAGGAGGGGTGGTAGATTCCACAGAGCCCAGGTCCGGAAGGAAAAGTTGTCATATACGACCTGTGAGGCCCAGAGAGACAAAGGAAGGGACCTAGAGCGACACTACCACACCAGCAAAGACTCTGATGAATGTAACAAAATGGTAAAAAGCTCCACCTGGAAGGAGCAGATGACTGTCTCTTCCTAGCTATGCGACTCCACCTCCCAACCTGCTTCCCACCTGTAAGTGGGGCAGGGTCCTCAGAAGGGTTACGGGAGGTCTTCCCTGGAGCCAAGCGCCCGGCACCTGGGAAACATCTCCTGCGTGTTTATGATCTGTATTGCTAAGCAGATTACCTAGGGCTGCACACGCAGTGTCCCCAGGAAAGTAGGGGACTGAGGCTGGGTGGGAAGAGGGGGAGAAAGTCCGTGATCTTCTCAGGTCCTGACAGCTGGCTGGAGCTGAAAGGCTCTCCTCTGTCAGGAGTCAAACTTAGGCCCAGGATGGGGGGTGGCTCCCGGAGGTCGGCATCCTAGTTGTCCAGGCCCCACTGGTCACCTCGGCCCTCCCTGTCCTTCCTTCAGAGCCGGGGCAGCCAGAGGAGAAGGCGGAGGAGGTGGTCCATCGGGCCCAGGTACCGAGAGCCTGCTACCTGGTGTTGGGGGCTGAGGAGCCAGGCACAGGATGGCGACTGGTGGCCCTGCAGTTGGGGCCACGGCGGTTGCTGCTGCTGCTGTCTGCTCAGAGCCCCACGCATGGGCTGCGGGGCCTAGCCACCCACACTCTGCATGCCCTCACCCCACTCCTCTGACCGCTGGGCGTGAGCGCCAGAGACAGACAAGGACGTGGGGCTGTTAGCGTCTCTCTGTTTATTCGCTCACAATAATACACAGCCCCTGGACAGGGAGGGGGCAGGAGGGGCTACGACAGGGTGGGGTGGGAGGGGAGGAGGTTCCCACTGCCCTGGCCCCTCTCCCCTCTGTGCTTCGGGGGGGAAAGGGAGGGAGGGGGCTCCCCCTTACCCCCCAGAATGTAAACAGCAGCAGATGAACAAAAATAAAAATACAAAAGGCTGGAGGAAGGTCCTAGGCACCCCTCGACCCCGGGGTCTTCCCTGTCACCAGCGGAGGTCCCCTCGCTGCCCCATCCACCACGGCTGCCTCAGTCCTGGCGGCTGCCCAGTGCCGGCCACATCCCCGGGGGCAGAGTCCAGGGCTCAGAACTGCTGGGCCAGCAGCTCACACAGGTGACGGGAGACGGGCTCCTTGCTGGTGCGCAGGGTCAGCCGGTACATCTGGGGGGACACGGGGACTCAGGGAGGAGGCACAGAGGATGGCGAGCCCGGGGGATACAGGGCAGATAAACGATGAGAGGAGAGAAAAAGGATCAAGGGATCAGAAAGGTGATAGAAGGGACAGGGGAGACAGAGGTAAAGGATGGAAGATAAAAAAGAGGCCACAAAGGGTGGAAGGGATATGGAGAGATGAAAATCAGGGAGGAAAAGGGAGAGGAAGACCAGAGGATGGAGAGACAGGAGGGAGACAGGAGAGGGAGGAGACAGGGACACAGAGCAGAGGCACGTGATTAAAAGAACACAGTGAGGCAGGAGGGGGCCGGGTGCAGAGAATGCACACAAAGCAGGGAGCCTCGCAGACCACCACTCACCTGAGCCTGGGCATTGGGCTCCAGCCGGAGCAGACAGCCCACCTGCAGGGCTTTAGTCTGGATGATTCCAGCCCCCACGAAGTTCTCTGGGTTGGGGTCCACATTGTCCAGGAGAGCAGAGCCAAACCCCAGGAGCTGAGGAGGAAGGGGGGTAGCCGTCAGAGGGTGCCCGATCTCTGTTAACTCCCAGACAGTGGCACACCAGTTCCCCCAAACCCTTTGGAGTGGAAATTGGCCCCACTTTACAGATGGGAAAACAGAGGCTCAGAAGTTGAGCAGCCACTGCTCCCCAAATCCCAGAGCTGGAGAGAGAGGCAGGGCTGGGAAGCTAGCCCCGGTGCCTCTCCTGTCTAGCCTGTCTCTCACCTTGGCCTTAGTGACTTCCGCGTCCATGGGGTGGTTGGCTTTGAAGATTTTCTGCGCCTCCTGTTGGGGGCTGGGGGCCGGGAAAGGTTCAAGTCAGGGATCTGGAAGCCCCAGCCCCGCCCACCCTGAGGGCGGCTTTGGCTCCGCCCCCCCGCGGCTCACAGGCTCAGCTGCTTCCAACGCTGGAAGAAGTCCTGGGCCGCCATCTCCGTCGGCTGGAAGAACTTGTTGATGGTCACCGGGAGCTTCAGGGTGAGGGATTGGGGGGCGCCCCCGTACCTGGCGGGAGAGGAGGGAGGGCTCTGTCAGACCACACCCTCGCCCCGGAATCCCCGCCCACCCGGCAGCGCCCCGCCTCCTGACTCACCGGAAGCGCACGGACAGGAGCGGGGGCGTCAGGAAGTCCCGCAGACACTCGATGTTGAGCACCTGCTGTACCTGCGCCCCACCGTCCACCTGCGAGGCCACTCGCTTGGTCTGCACGGCCAGCTGTGCCCGCTCGTGGTCAAGGAAGCCAGAAACAGGAGCGACCCGTGGTGGGGGTGGTGGTGATGGGGAAGGGACTTGACCATCATCACCTGATGGTTCAGAACTTTCCTGGAACCCCAGCCTGCCGGCCCTTCAGGGACCCGGCGCTGCCGTCCAGGGCTCATCGTACATGGCCTAGCTCCAAAGTCCTTCCTAAGCCAAACCTCTGACCTAGGTGCCTCCTCTAGCCTTCCATAGTGGGCTCAGCCACCTCCATTATGGTACAGGTCACACCGTGGCTCTGAAGGCTGACCTGGGTTTGAATCCCAGCTCTTAGCACCTCGGTGACTATGGGCAAGTCACTTAACCTCTCTTAGCCTCATCCAGCACAAGTGCTCTCATCCAGCACAAGTACTTGTCAGTGTGTGTGGCACAAGGTAGGTTCACCAAAATGGTGGCAGTTAGTGTTGTCACCATCTACCTTTGTGTCAACAACCCATTGGCAAGGACGGGGTCTTATGTCTCTCTCCCCCGGGCCCTGCCCAGCACAGAGCTGAGCCTACAGGAGGCCTCTGGAAATGTTGAATGAACCAAAGAACTGAAAAGGTCATCAGGTTTTGGGGTCTAATCGCTCTAATTTCCAAGTTGTGCAAACTGAGGCCCAGAGAAGGGGGACAGGGGACTGATGACACTGCTCAAGCAGTTCCTTTATGCCAGCCACCCTTCCAGGGTCTTCGAACCAAACTGATCTTCAAAACAAGCCTGTGAAAAGGAGGAGGAGGATCTACACTTCACAGAAGGGATAGCAAGGCTCAGAGAGGCCAAGTGACTGGCCCAGGTCACACAGGAGAAGGCCGTGGTTGGCAACAAGACCCCCAGGCCTGGCTTTCGGGGGCAGGAAGCACTGGGATCATGGGTGTGGAGCCCGATGGAAGACGAGGTCAGGACACGGGAGGGGCCTGACAGGGACCAACTGAGGCCCAGAGCAGCTGTGATTCCAGAAGTAACACCTCCTGCATCCCTATCACCTGTCACTGTCATCTCCTGTCCTGTTAAAGAGGCCCACCCCATCTTACAGATGACACTAAATCTCAGAGGAGTACCATGGGCTCAGGCTTCCAAGTAAGAGGGCCAAACAGGGGTCTGGACCTGGGTCCATCTCCTTCCCAGCTGCCAGGAAGGTGGACCTGGAGGGGCAGGGCTGGAGCCAGGGGGCTGAGCCAGGCCGACAGGATATGAGTCTGGAGGTCTCCAGGGTGGACCACGGTGGGAGAGAAGTTCTGGAACTGCACTGAAGTCTTGTTGCCATAGAAGAGATACATGCGGCCTGTGGAGGGTGAGGAGAGGTAGGGCTCCATCTGAGTTCCTTCCACGCCCTCCCGAAGCCAAGATCTCCCCGAGACTTCACCCCATCGCCCCCTGGACGCACCCAAGTTCTGCCGGAACTCTGACTTGACTCCAATCTGCAGCAGCTGGTTCTCAAACAGGACCCCGTTGTTCCTGCACACGAACCTGGGTGGGGGCGGTGGGAGCTCAAGATGACGGGTGCCCGCCTGGCTCCTGCTCTGTGCTTCCCACTTGTCCCCACTGCCCTCCCCAACCTCACCCACGACTCACTTATTCAGCAGCTCATCGGCTTCTGGGATGGGCGGGCCAATGTCCTCAGGACCTGGGCTGCAGGTGGGAAAGGAGAGAGATGGGAAGGGGCTTGGGGGGCTAGAGGTAAAGGCCCAGAGCTAGTGGTGGGACATTGCAAGCCCTGAAGGAACAGAAGCCCAGAATCCATATACCCAGATTCCCCAAAGAGCCCCAGAATCAGACTGGCAATTGCCTCTAGTGGGAATAGGACCCTGGCAGGTACCGTCAGCACCCCCCTACCCTGTATTAGACGGCCCTGATTTTCACTCCCTTCCAATTCCTTGCAGCTCATCAGGAGAGCTTGATGAGAGCTCCCAGTCCCCTAACCCTCCCTGGGGACACGGGAGTCTGCCCCCCCAACCCCCTGAGGCCACCCCTTACTCAGCAGCTGGAGCTGGGTCAGCCAGCAAAGCCATGGGGCTCTCAGGGGCAGGCGGCTCCAGCTCGCTGGGCCATCCAATCCCAGAGCAGACAAGAGAAGACAGGCGTGGCAGGCAGCCAATCCCAGAGAGGCAGCAAGAGGGCGAAGAGAGAGGGAGGGGGGAGGAGGGAAGGAGAGAAGGAAGAGCAGGCTGAGACATGGTGATGGGAAAGGACAACACAGGGTGGCCAGGGTCAGCCGAGAGTCCAGAGTGGCCCAGAGGGAGGCAGGAGGCCGGGGGAGGCGGCAGCCAGGGCGGACAGAGGCTCAGGGACAGGGAGGGAGGGGGGAGTTGGGAGAGGGCAGATGGAAAGGGGGCAGCCCTGGGCCCAAGGCGGGCGGTACCTGAGGAAGGCCTCCTCGGGGGTGGGTCCCAGGCTAGGCTGGGCGGCCGGGCCATCGGAGAATACGTCCACCAGGAGGTTGCCCGCACCCGAGGGAGCTGGGGGTGCCGCTGGGGGAGGGGCTGCCCGCAGCCCCAGGAGGTCGGCGGAGGGTGAGGGCGTGGACTGCAGGGAATGCAGGCACAGGTGAAAAGAGAGGACGGCGTGGCTGGGCCCAGCCCCCGCAGCCCAGCCCCACGGGACTCACCACGGTGCTGGGGGTGGGCTCCACGCCCCCATTGATGTCATGGCTGCTGGGCTCCCTCCGGCCGTCATCCAGGGCACTGCCGGCCCCCGGCCCTTTCTTGCGTTTCAGCTTGGCCAGGATGGACGACTCGCGCTCGGGGAAGGGTGGCATCTCCTCCAGCACCGTGGCCTGCGGGGTCGGGGTGGGGGGGTTGGGGGGGCAGGAGCAGGTCAGGGACGGGCGTCCCGGGGAGGAGGAGGGGACAGAGGTGCAGAGGAGGGGCGCGTGGGGGCTGGGGCTCTGACCAGAACGTCCGTGCTGGCCACCGAGCTAAGGGTGAGGTACTCGACGGCGCGCTGCTGCAGCTCCACATCGGCGTTGCGCAGCTGGGAGCCGGCCCGCAGGACACCCTGGATGGTGGCCTTGGTCTCCGGGAAGAGGTTGATGAACTTGATGTAGGTGGACAGCAGCAGGGCCCGGGTGGCCACGCTGCACAGGTGGAACTTGGAGTGCAGCAGGGAGAACTGCACCGGGGGGCTGCAGGGGGCGGAGCCGGGGGTGCGCGTCAGCAAGTGGCCAGCTCCACCACCCTCTCCCAGAAGCCCCCACGAGAGGTGCCGCCTCCCTCAGAGGGACCTTTCCCGGGATCGCAGGCGGACCCCAGGGCCCCAGACCCCTCAGGAGTTTGTGTGCGTTCACTGCCTCACCTGGAGCGAGGGTCCCCAGCAATCAGGTTCCCAAACTCCCCAAGGATGTAGCCGCCAACTTTCACCATGTTCTCATGGCAGGCGGGGGCCTGGAGCGCCTGGGGGGCGGGGACAGCGGTGAGTGGCACCATCCTGACTCAGGAGCGCTCAGCATGTGCCAGGCGCAGCGCTGAGCCCTCGACTCCTATTAACTGCAGAAGCCTCGTGACTCTGCTGTGCGTGGGTTTATAGATGGGGAAAGTGAGGCACAGAGCAGTTAAGTGACTGGCCGGAGCTCACACAGGGAGTAAAATGGGGCAGAATGGGCCCTCTTTGCTGGGGCAGAGGGAGTGAGGAACTGCCGGGACCTGGGGACGGGGGGCTACACGCTAGGCACCCCACGCCCTGCTGACCCTCATACATATGAGCCCGTGGAGGCCCCAGGAGGCCAAGGCCCCTCTGAGGAGGAGGAAGCAGCACGGAGGCCCGGGCCGTCTGGCCCACCGCCCCAGCTGTCCTTGCTCTGCCTTGCCCCTCTGTGGGGGTGAGACGGGGGCGCTGACCTCGAAAACGGTCTTGGCAGCGTAGCCCTGGACGTCGTCACGGTTGGTGACAATCTGTAGCACGCGGTACCACACCTCCTCGCTCACGTAGTCGCCCGCGATGCGGATGAGGTTGAGGATGGTGTCCACGTACCAGCTGTAATCCACGGCGTACTTCTCCGCCAGGATGGCCACCTTCAGGACCTGCCAGCCAGGAGGGAGGTCGGGCGTGCGAGTGTGCCCACGGCGGGGAGGCGGGGTGTGGACTCACCCCATCTGGGCTCAGCGCAGCCCGATCTGGAGACCCAGGAGTCTGGGCGTCCTGCCCCTGCCAGGACTCACGATCTCTTCGCGGATGGCGTAGTCGGCCGTCTCCAGGTACCGCAGCATCTCTGACACAATCTGCTTGGCGTTGCTCCGGTCGCACATGGCATAGAGGAGGTCGGCCGCCCGCTGTCGCACGCTGACGTCCCGCTCCGTCTGAGGGAGGAGAGCAGGCAGGGTGTGTTCTAGGCTCCCTCCTGGCATGGCCCGGCCACCCCAGGGCCTCTGACCCCCCGAGCCTCTCTGAGGGAGCAGAGGAGACACAGGCCAGGTCAGTGTGGCCGGGGGCAGGCTCCCAAAGGTCACACCTTGAGGGCGTTGATGACGGTGTCAATGTGGGTCTTGACCGCCTCGTGGGAGAACTCGGAGCTGGCCAGCGTGCACATGCTCTCCAGGGCCAGGTAGCGCAGGTTGGTCTCCCGGTGCTGCAGGAACTGGCCCAGCTGGTTACAGGCCCGGACCAAGAGGTTGGGCTCACTGCCGGCAAAAGAGGAAGAGACCGGGGTGGGGGCAGGGAAGACACCCAGATGACGTGAGGAGATGGAGGACCGGGCCTCAGCTGATCCAGCTCACATCCGCCTCAGGATCCAGCTCTTAACTCCTGCCCTCTGTCCCAGTCATGACCACTCCCGGGGACCCAGACACCTGGGCATCCGGCCCAAATACAGATATTTGGGAATTCTGCCCCTCAAGAGGGGCCCAGTGCCAATCTGGCAGGGCAGCGTTTCACACTTCCATCATCCTCCTAGCTAGAAGTCACATTCCCAGGCCCCCTCCCCTAGGACCCAGGAACCCAGGTCCCCAGCCCCTCCTCCCTCAGACCCAGCATCCGGGCCCCAGGCCCCTCCTCCCTCAGGCCCAGGAGTCAGCCCCTGGCCCCCTCCTCTCTCAGACCCAGGAATCCAGGCCCTCAGCCCTCCTTTCCCAGGCCAGGCTCCCTGCCCCCCAGCAGGCAGGCACCTGTCGTAGTGGATGATGAGACTGATGGTCTCGAAGAGGATGGCATTCTTGGCGTTGGAGTGCTGGACCTTCTTGGACTTGGGCGGCTCCTGGGCCTTGTTGAGCACGGTCTCCAGACACTCCACCAGCCGCCCCTTCACGGCCGCGTCCTCTGGGAAACCAGAGGGCACGCCCTGGGCTGAGCTCTCTGCCGGCCCGGCCCGCGTGCCAGGGGCAGGGGCCACGCCATGGCTCCCACCCTCCAGAGGAAGAGTGCGGGCCCTGCAGCTTCAGGCTGGGGCCTCTACTCCCTCAAGTCCTTCCTGGGTCCCCAGGTGACCAGGGGAGGCTGACAGAGGACATGACTCCAGACCTGAGCTCTCGTCCTGCTCTGTTCTAACTCCGCTGGGCCAGAGGCTCCACCCTTGGGAGCTCCTGTTTCCCCTTCCGCAGCACGCATGCACTTTAGGAGTCTCACAGAGCAAAGAAAGCTGCAGGAACCTTCCCCAGAGACACCCCCAAACCCGGCTCTTCCCAAGGAGGGGTCTGAGTGCCTGAGACAGGTGCCAACTAGGAGCTCACACAAACCCCGGGAACTGCCATTCCCTCACCTGTGAGGCAACTCCAAGTGGACAGAACAACTGTCAAGTGTTCTAGCAAAGAATGTTGTACCCAAATCTATCGGGAAATTCACGAGATAGAGAACCAGCTAAAGGACACAGGCAGCGATCAGCCAAATCCAAAACATGGGACACACCGCAACCCAAAACTCTCCCGTTTCTTCAAAAACTGGGAGTGGGGGTGGGACTATTCCAGATGGAAAAAAAAAAATGACAAAGACGTAATCAGTTAATTTGTGGTCCTAGACTGTATTTTTTAAGCCATAAAAATATGCTATGGACAATTAGGGCAGTTTGCTGCCTGGGTAGCTGATGACCCCAAGGTTATTCTAAATCTTCTTAGGTGTGATAAGAGCATTGTGGTTTTGTAGTGTTCTTGATTGTAAGAAACGTTTGCGGAAATATCTTGGGGTGAGGGGGAGTGTTATGATGTCTGCCACTTTTTTTTTTTTAAATAAATTTATTTATTTTATGCATTTATTTTTGGCTGCGTTGGGTCTTTGTTGCTGCACGCGGGCTTTCTCTAGTTGCAGCAAGCGGGGGCTACTCTTCGTTGCAGTGACAGGCTTCTCATTGTGGTGGATTCTCTTGTTGTGGAGCACGGGCTCTAGGTGCACGGGCTTCAGTAGCTGTGGCATGTGGGCTCAGTAGTGTGGCTCGCGGGCTCTAGAGCGCAGGCTCAGTAGTTGTGGCGCACGGGCTTAGTTGCTCCGCGGCCTGTGGGGTCTTCCCAGACCAGGGCTCGAACCCGTGTCCCCTGCTTTGGCAGGAGGATTCTCAACCACTGCGCCACCAGGGAAGTCCCTGCCACTTACTTTCAAGTAATTCAGCAGCTGGGTGTCCGAGACAGTGAGGGAACAAGGGAGCAAATCCAGCAAAGTGGTAAAGCTCCGCTGAGTCTGGGTCGGGGGGCATCTGGGTGTGGTCATTTTACTGTTGTTCTCCCAAGTTATCCTTATGTCCAAAATTTTTCTTAACCAAAGGTTGCAGTGAAAGCCAGTGTCATGGAATGAAGGGGGAATTCTTCGAGATTAAAAGAGACTTATGGGACTTCCCTGGTGGCACAGTGGCTAGGACTCTGCGCTCCCAATGCAGGGGGCCCGGGTTCGATCCCTGGTCAGGGAACTAGATCCCACACGCATGCCGCAACTAAGAGTTTGCATGCCACACCTAAGGAGCCCACTAGCTGCAACTAAGAAGCCCGCCTGCTGCAACTAAGACCTGGTGCAACTGAATAAAAAAAAACTTACTTGGAAATAAATTGGAGCAGCCCCTCCCTGCCCAGCACTGGGTGGGGGTGGGGTGGGGGAATGGCTGCAGTTCTCACAGGGCAGGGGATCAGAGTTGGTGAGGTGCTTGCCCAGGGCACACCCCAAAATTATGAGGCGGGGCTTCTAGATGCAAGAGGGCTTAGGTTCTAACTATGCCCTTCCTTACAGGATGAGAAAAGAGCCCCAGAGTGGGGACGAGGCTTCCCCAGGGCCTCATGACAAAATTCACCTCTGCCTTTCACCGGCTGGGAGGGGCCTTGGGTGTCACCTACATCATACACTCCATTACAGTGTGTGCGTGCGTGCACGTGCACGCACACACACACACACACACATACGCTCGCACCCAGCTGGCTGTGAAGATTTGGGGCTACACACCAGCTCCCTGGCCCCCAGCAGGTGCTTAGCACCCTGGCTGAATCGAAGGGCACTAGTTTATCAAGCGCCTACTGTGTGCTGAGCACCTCAGCACAGGGTCCCTCAAAACTGCTCTGCGAGGTCAGACAGCCGAGGATACAGAGGCTCAGGGGGAGCCACGGCCCACGTGGTAGAGGGAAAGGGTTTAGAGCATAGATTCGGGAGTCAGGCTCTCCGCTTCCTTTGCTGCCCTGGAAAGGCAATGTCTTCTCTCCAAGCCTCAGTTGCCCGGTGTGTCTATTTCAGGGACGGCTGCCCCTCGCCAGCTCTGCTGGGGGCACCTGGACACCCCGGTGCAGTACCAGCTCACTGCAGTACCCTCCGTCCACGCCGGTGGTCATGACCATGAGCAACGAGGGCAAGAAAACCCCTAGCAGAGCTATGCTAACTCCCACTGCATGGCCTGGAATCGCCCCTTGACCTGCTGGGTGACCTTGGGCAAGGCCCTCCCCTCTCCAAGCCCTGGTTTCCTCATCTGTAACAGATGAGATGACAGCCCCGACATTCCAGGGCTGGAGCATTCCAGGGCTGGAGCGTGAGTCTAGTTTTGCAGGGACCCAGGCCCACAGCAGGGGAGTCAACAAACAAGCAATCTGTCCCATTCTCTGTGCTGAGCCGGGAGGACGCCCTGCTCTCTGCTGCCCACCCTCCCCCAACCCGTCTCCAACAGCCTCATACAGCATTCTCATCCCGGGGCCTCCCAGCGTGGGCCCTGGGCTCAGCGCTGCCCCCACTGCAGCCTCGGAACAGGGGCTAGAGGCACCAGCCCAGCCTCAGAGGACTCCTGACACAGACCCCCAGCACCCGGCCCCCCTGCCCAGCCATGGGGTCGGAGGCCCCCGGACCCCAGCCCGGGTGGGCTCGGCAGTACCTGGCGGCGGGTAGCACTGCAGCAGCCGCAGGAGCTTCACCGAGAGCCAGGGCGCCGGGACGAAGTAGTAGGTGTAGTCCTGGAGGTCGGTGGAGGCCGAGGAGACGATCTGGGGGCAGAGGAGGCGGGTGAGGCATGGGTGGGGGGACGGGGAGGGGTGGCTGTGACGTGACAGTTTTATGGCGCAGAAACCTGAGGCTCAGGGAGGGTGGTGAGGAAGCCTCGGGCACACAGCGAGTGACGGGCTGGATCTGGGACTGGTCGGTTTTTCCACGTAAAGCTGGCGTTGGGTGGGCAGGAACTCTCGGCCAACCCAATCCCCTTCTGTGAAGGCGACTCCAACTCTGCGCCTCACAATGCCCTGGGCTGCCTTCACTAGCACCTGGACCCCACGGCTCCCTGGAGAGTGCTTCCTTGTGGCCCTCCCCCAACACCCGAAGCTACCCAGGGGCAGGAACTGGGTCTGACCCATTCCTGGGTCCCCGGGCCTACTACGAGGTCAGACACGAGAAGGGATCAGGGAAGAGGTGGGGGAATTAGTAAAAGAGCAGGCAACTTTTTTTCCTCACGGCAAACTCCTACGCCACCTTGAAAACCCCTTCTCCAGGAAGCAAGCCCCATCCTGCTCTGAGCCACCTCCATGACAGTAGGTGCCCCGCCCCCGCTGTCACTGTCTGTGTCTCCCCCACCAAGCCTGGCCCATGAGAGAATTCGGATGCGTGGTGAATGAATGAAAATACGAATGAATAAGCTGGTGTGTTGTTCTCTTTGGTTGAGAACACAGGCCTCTCTTGACCTGCTCAGGAAACATTTATATTTATTCCAAGTCTCAACTCAGGCAAGGATCACCTCCACCAGGAAGCCTTCCCGGACTTCTAGGCTGGGTGAAGTGCCTCCTTTGGGGGGCCTGCAATGTCCTTGCTACCTCCACGACTGCACACACTGCCCCTTTTATGATAATCTGTGCCTGAGTTGGCCCTGCTGTACATCCCTCCCCTCAACAGGACAGGGAGCTCCTTGAGGGCAGGCTCGGGTCTGACTCATCCGTGTCCCCAAGTGTCAGCCCGCACAGAGCTGGGCCCACAGGAGGCCTCAAGGCATGTTCCCAGGACAGGGGCGAAGGTGGTGAGAGGAGCAGAAAAGGAGGGAAGGAAAAGCAGGAGAAGCAGGAAGAAGAGAGGGGGGTGAGAGGGAGACAGGAGAGCAACCTCACTTCCTGGGTGCTCATCGTGTGCCCGGCCCTGTGCTCTTTATACAGATTAATTCACAGCAGCTATGCTGTGAGGCAGGCACTGGAATAATCCCCTTTGAACACATGAGGCAAACGAGGCCCAGAGGGGTGAAGCCACTTGCCTAGGGCCACACAGCCAGGAAGTGACGGAGCTGGGATGAACCCAGCTCTGAGCCTGAGTCCTTAACCACTGAGCGAGATGGCCTCTCTGGGACAGTGAGGACCAAAGAGGTGCTCAGGGGACAGGGACACCGCAGCTGGCACTGATACCACACCCACCCGGCTCAGGCGAGACACGGCCAGGGAGATGCATGTCTTGAAGTCATCTGGGTTCTTCTTGCAGAGACAGGTGATGAGGCTGACAGCGGCTGTGACCACGCCCTGTAGGGGCAGACGAGTGGCAGGTTAGGGCCCTCGGGGGAGGGTCAGACTGGGGACAAGTGTCCAGGCTGTGGTTCTGAGAGTAGAGGCGCAGGAGTACTTGGGGCTGGGGTGGCCTGAGGGGTGCGCTTGGGTATGTACAGGTGTCCTGGTGGCTGTTTCACGGCTTGGGGACCATGAGGGACTGGAGCACTGGGGGTAGCGACAGAGGTCAGTGTCTCTGCGCTGGTTGGGCAGGCGATGGGGGAATCTCTGGGTGTCGGAAACAGAGGCTGGGATCTTTCTGAGGGGCTGGGTGAGTGATGGGTGTTGGGGACACTGGACAGGATCCCCGGGCATCCAGGTGGGTGTCAGTGACAGAAGTGGGGGGCCCTGGGCATTCAGGTAAGAATCAGGGCAGAGGAGGGGTCCCCAGGCATCCAGGTGGGAAGCAGGGCAGAGGTGGGGGGCCCCAGGCATCAGCTGGCTGCCAAGGGCGGTGGGTCTTGGGGGCAGTGGTCCAGGGTCCCTGGGCACCAGGCAGGGGTCTCACCATGTGCTGGTCGTTGAGCAGGTGCACCACGCGGGCCGTCCACTCGCCCATGGGCACCAGGTCGGGCGAGGCCTTGTAGAGCCGCAGCAGGCACAGGGCCGCACTCTGCTTCACGCTGTCCATGCTGTCCCTGCCGGGACACAATGTGGGGTGGGAGTGGGGGGTCAGCGTGACCACGGCCCTGCACACCTCCCCCCTCCTCTCTCGCTCCTCCCAGGAAGGGTGTCCAACAAGAGGCGGAAAAAGCCCGGCAGACCCAGGAACCCATCTGGCGCTGCCCTCACTGCCCATCGGGCCTCAGTTTCTTCATCTGCAAAATGGGTTGCATCCCAGTAACCTCATGGGGTCATGGGCAGGGCCGAGCAAAATGTCAAGCGTGGCTCTGCACCTTCATTCAGTTACCGTTCACTTATTGAGCGCCTACTGGGAGCCAGGCACTGCTGTCGGCTCTGTGGACAGAGTGGTGGACAAACTGGTCCAAAGTGTGTCCTCACAGGGACTTCCCTGGTTGTCCAGTGGTTAAGAATCCGCCTTCCAATGCAGGGTATATGGGTTCGATCCCTGCTTGGGGAACTAAGATCCCACGCTGCAACTACTAAGCCCACGTGCTCTGGAACCCATGTGTCACAACTAGAGAGAAGCCCTTGCGCCGCAACGAAGAGTCTGCGCACTGCAACGAAAGATCCCGCATACTGCAACTAAGACTTGATGCCGCCAAAATAAATAAATAAATAAATAAATAAATAATCCACAGAGTATCAGATAAAGTTGTTCTTTCTTTAAAAAAAAAACAAAAACAGTGTGTCCTCACAGAGCTTACATTCTCACCAGGGCAGCCGGCATCCTACAACAGATACTGTCCAGGTTCAGTGCTACAGAGCAAACTAGGGCAGGCACTCTGGGTTTTTGTTTTTGTTTTTTTAACTTTTTATTTTAATTAATTAATTAATTTTTTGGCTGCGTTGGGTCTTCGTTGCTGCGCGCAGGCTTTCTCTAGTTGTGGCGAGCGGGGGCTACTCTTTGTTGCGGTGCACAGGCTTCTCATTGCGGTGGCTTCTTTTCTTGCGGAGCACTGGCTCTAGGTGCGCGGGCTTCGGTAGTTGCAGCACGTGGGCTCAGTAGTTGTGGCTCGAGGGCTCCAGAGCTCAGGCTCAGTAGTTGTGGCGCGCGGGCTTAGTTGCTCCGCAGCATGTGGGATCTTCCCAGACCAGGGCTCGAATCCGTGTCCCTTACATTGGCAGGCGGATTCTTAACCACTGCACCACCAGGGAAGTCCCTGGGGATGCTATTTTGGATGAAGGTCTCACTAACAAGGCGCCAGGTTAACAGAAAACTGAGAGAAAAGACTAAAAATCTGCACAGAATGTTCCCAGCAGAGAGAAGAGGCTGTGGAGGCCTCGAGGCAGGCAGGCCTGTGTGTGGAAGGAGCTTGGAGGAGTCTTGTGTGGCTGGAGACAGGACAGAGCGGGGGCTGAGGGCCAGACCATGCGGGGCCTTGCAGGCCACGGCGAGGACTATGCTTTTACCCAGCAGGAGATGGAGCCGCTGCAGGTGACAAGCAGGGAAGCTATGATACTAAGGCGACAGCGGTAAAAGCTACCACCCAGGGCCCTTCCGATCTGCTCGGCCCTGGTACAGGCACTGGCTCATTCATTTTATCTCCACAACAAACTGAGAAAACAGGTACTACTATGGACCACTGTCCCCAGATCTGACTTATGTTTTTAAAAGGTCCCTCTGCTGCTGTGTGGAGAAGAGACTGTGGGAGGCTGGGGTGGGGGCGGGAGGTGACAGCAATAGTCCAGGCAGGAGATGACAGGAGATGACAGTGCTTCAGACCCCGCTGCAGCCGTGCAGGTGAGAAGTGGCTCTGTTCTGATACATTTTTACTATGAGGTGGTGCGGACAGAAGAGGGGACAAGGTGACCCTCAAGTTTCTGACCTGAGGGACCTGGCAAGTGGTGAGACCATTTGTTGCGTGGGGACCTGGGGCAAGATGGCGGGTGGGGCGCTGAGTGGGACCCAAGTTTGATACCGAACAGATACGAAATTGAAATGCTAACGAGACACCCAGTGGGGCCCTGGACCCATGGGGCTGCGTGGCCTCTGGCAAGTGCCCTTCCCTCTCTGAGCCTCCATAATGTCCTTCATAAAATGGGAACCCTACTCCCCTCTTCAGAGGAGAGGAAGCCTGTCAAACACTGTGGTGGGCTGAATAATGCCCCCCACCCCCGACACGTCCACATCCTAATGTCCAGACCCTGTGAATGTGTTCCCTTACATTCAAAGGGGACTTTGCAGATATGATGAAATCAGGGATCCTGAGATGATCCTGGATTACCCAGGTGAGCCCTAAATGTAATCACAAGGTCCGTAGAAGAGAGAAGGAGGAGGATCAGAGTCAGAGAGATGCAAGGACAGATACAGAGATCAGAGAGAAGATGCTACCCTGCTGATTAAAGATGGAAGGGGCCATGAGCCACGGGATGCAGGCGGCCTCTAGAAGCTGGAAAAGACCTGGAAACAGATTCTCTCCGAGAGCCTCCAGAGGGCACCAGTCCTGCTGACACCTTGATTTCAGCCCAGTGAGCCTCACTGTGGACTTCTGACCTCCAGAACTGTGGGAGAATCAATGTGTGTTTTAAGCCCCTAACTTGTGGTCGTGGGTTACAGTGGCCACAGGAGACTGAACAGGCACTGGGTTAGCACAGAGCCTGGCAGCCAGCAGTGTCCCATCCCAGAGCGCTGAGTTCATGGCCCGGTCAGTACCCAGGTCCCAGCATCACAAAGAGTGTGAAGCGTTAACAGTGTTCTAGAAGGCACTCCCCGGTCTCTGGGGTCAGACACGCCAGCTTGTGGGGAGTGATTTGGGGATAAGGCATTGACCCTCTCTGACTGGCAATTTCCTCCTGGGGAAAATGAGGACCCCCACAGACTGGGGGTGAAGAAGTGAACCTCGGTATCGCGGCCTCAAGCACAGAATGGGTCCTAGGAGTTGTCTCGACCGCCCAGACTGGGCCTTACAGTGACGTTTTCCCAGAAAGGACCCAACAGAAGCACAGGGGAGGGTCCCAGGAAGGGTGGGTGAAACTGCAGGAGTCAAAGGCCAGGTGAAAAGATGTTTTACTGGACGTGCAGGAGAAACCTGAATTGCGTGGACATGGCAGCTCCGTTTTCTCCCGTCAGCTAGGCAGACTCGTGTGTGTCGGCCAGGCTGGGGAGACGGGAGCCCTCGGATGCCGTGGCCACGGGTAGACACGGACACAGGCCGTCAGAAAAGGAGCTGGGCTGCCCCTGGTCAGGTAGCTTCTGTAAGGGATGCAGACCTAGACCAGCAATTCTGCTCCCAGACACCTGCCCTGGGGAAAGGCACACACACGTGCTCAAGGTCATGGCATAGGAAAGATCATATTAAAACCAGAAACCAGCAGAAGGTCTGCCCACAGCGGAGCTCCATGAATGGTGGTCTTTCCACCATCATCATCATAGCTCACACCCCATGAGGCTTGCCTCTGGCCCAGGCTCTAAGAGCTTCTACATATTAACACGTTTAATCCTCAGGACAGCCCTCTGAGGAGGTGGATTCTATTATCGTCTCCGTGACAGGTAAGGAAACATCCAGGAGAATCCCAAATAAAAGAATAAGAGTGGGGACTTCCCTGGTGGTCCAGTGGTTGAGAATCCGTCTTCCAATGCAGGGGACGCGGGTTCGATCCCTGGCCAGGGAACTAGGATCCTACATGCCGTGGGGCAACTGGGCCCATGCAGCAACTGAGCCCGCGCACCACAACTAGAGAGAAACCCGCGTGCTGCAACGAAAGACCCCGCGTGCCGCAACGATGATCCCGCGTGCTGCAACTAAGACCCAATGCAGCCAAATAAATTAAATAAGTAAATAAATATTAAAAAAAAAAAAAAGAATAAGAGCGATTGACCAACTTGGTTAAGTTACACAGAGATTGTGATACTTCGTAGGTAAAGTTGAAAGCTACATAATATAGGGGGGTGTGCCTGGGTGTAAAAGGACAAAACGTACATTGGAATAAGCACCACCAGACTCAGGGCACCGGGAGGAAGTCCAGATGGAGAGATGATATGAGGGACCCGAAGGGGAAATTCAACCGCAGTTGTTTTCTTTCTTTCTTTCTTTTTTTTTTTTTTTGAAACAAGGCGTAATACATTATGACCCAGCAATTTCATGCCCAGGCAGCTCCGCAACAGAACCGAAAACAGAGTTCACACAAATGCGTGCATTATTCATCACAGCCGAAAGGTGGAACCTTGGTGACGAACGGAGAAATAAATTGTGGTCCATCCATACAGTGGAATGTTCTTATTGGCTCATAAAAAAGGAATGAAGCCCTGACACATACTACAACAGGGATGAACCTCAAAAACATTATGCCAAGAGAAAAGCCAGACACAAAGGCCGCATACTGTGTGATTCCATTTATCTGAAATGTCCAGAATAGGCAAATCTTTAGAGACAGAGAGCATATTAGAGATTGCCTGGGGCTGGGGAGAGAAGGTCTGGGGAATGACTGCTGATGGGCACAGGGCTTCTTTTTCGGGTGATGGAAATGTTCTGCAATTAGGTAGTGGGGATGCTTGAACAACACTGCGAATGGCCTAAAGACCACCGAACTGTACACTTCAAAGTGCTTAAAATGGTGAGCTTTATGTTATGTGAATTTTACCTCAAATTAAAAAAAAAAAAAACTACCTAAAAAAACAGTAACCCAGAGTTCCCCTGGTGGCCTAGTGGTTAGGATTCTGGGCTTTCACTGCCGTGGCCCAGGTTCAGTCCCCGGCCGGGGAATATCCACAAGCCACGCGGTGCAGCCCAAACCAGAACAAAACAAAACAAAACAACAAAAACATAAAAACAGTTCCTCTGTGCCCCAGTCACTGTCAAGGTCAAGTTTCCAGTGCTGAGAGCCCAGCCTATAGTCAGACAAGCCCAGCGTGGCCTGTGACTTTGGCAGGGCGGGGCCCCTTGTGTGAAACGGGGACATCACCTGTGCTCATATATGTTTGTCACACTGGCTTCTTTCTCAGCCCTCAGAGGTGCCAAGTTCTCCCCAATCAGGGTGACTGGCCACCTGACTCACCCAAGCCAATGCCAGCTGCCTGTCCTGATCTTAAAGAAACTGTCAGCAGCATTCACCATGGCTGACCACTCCCTCCTCCGTGAAAGTTTCTTCTCCAAGCTCCGCGCCACAGCCCATTCTGCATTTTCCTCCCTCTCCCTGGCCAGACTTCCACACGCTGGATCACCCCAGCCCTCAGCCTTTGGTCTCTTCTCTTCTCTGGTCACATCCTGCCTGAGGGACCTCATCCGGCTGTGGCTTTAATTACCATCCACCCTGCGCTGTCCCATCTGATGGCCTCCAGCGACACAAAGCTACCGAGCACTTGAATGGAGTGAGTCCAGACTGAGATGCCATGTGTGTAAATTACACAGTGGTTTCAAAGACTTAACGCAAAAAATATTGGATAATGTGTATGTTGATGTCAAAATGATTCTGGATGGATCAGGTGAGATTAAAATATTAAAATTAGATGGGGAATTCCCCTGGCAGTCCAGTGGTTAGGACCCTGAGCTTCCACTGCAGGGGGCACAGGTTTGATGCCTGGTGGGGAAACTAAGATCCTGCGTGCCACACGGTGCAACCAAAAATTAAAAAAAAAAAAATGAAATTAGTTTTACTTTTTTTTTTTAAATTAATCAATTCATTTATTTTTGGCTGCACTGGGTCTTCATCGCTGCACGCGGGCTTTTCTCTGGTTGCGTTGAGCGGGGGCTACTCTTTGTTGCGGTGGGCGGGCTTCTCATTGCGGTGGTTTCTCTCGTTGCAGAGCACGGGCTCTAGGCGTGCAGGCTTCAGTAGTTGTGGCGCACAGGCTCTAGAGCACGGGCTCAGTAGTTGTGGTGCACGGGGTTAGCTGCTCTGCAGCATGTGGGATCTTCCCGGACCAGGGCTCGAACCCGTGTCCCCTGCATTGGCAGGTGGATTCTTAACCACTGCACCATCAGGGAAGTCCCTACTTATCTGTTTTTACTTTGTCTACTAGGCATCTCAGATTCAACATGGCCAAACCCAACTCTGGATCCTCCCCCTCCTTCACTTGGTTCTCCCCCACTCCCTCCTTCATCATTCATCCACCTGTTCAACTTCACTCCTCTCTCTCTCTTACACCATATACAATCGGTACTGTGGTCTTTCCTTCCAAAACATACAGCTCTAGTAACTATTTTCTGCAACAACCTTGGTCCCAGCCACCGTCAGCTCTGCCCAGGACGGCAACAGACATCTCAATGGTCTCCCTGCTACCATGCTTGGCGCCCCCGACAGTCTCTAGGCTACTTGAATCTAAGGATCATGTTCTTTCATTGGTTCTGATATATTCTTAGCTATAATCTGTTCAAACACTGCATCTGTTACGATTCTCTCCCTTCTCTTTTTCTAGAACTCTAAACAGTGTTGTTAGATTTTATCTCCCTTGACTCTTAACCTCTCTTTAAAATTTTTCTGTCTCTTTGTTTCTCTGGGCTGCACTCTGATTAATTTCTCCAGTTCTTCTGCCTATTTACAATCCTTGCTTTGGTTCTGTCTACTCTGCTGCTAAACTAGACCACTTAATTTTTTTTTTAATTTAAATGTTGTCCATTTCTTTTTAAACAATGCTTACACTTCATTCCATTTTTAAATTGTTCTCTTTTTTCTTGAAACATATTAAGCATACTCATCTTACATTCTGTATGAAAACTCCAATCCAACTGTTATTTTCCATTTTCTTTCTGCTGGTTCTCCCTCATGGTGCCTTGCGTCTTGTGTTTAGTGATTTTCGACTGTGAGCTACTCATGTAACTTGGAGCTTCATCTGTGGAAATCATTGAGGCCTATGATGAAAGTGGGTTTCTCCCAAAAAGACTTGTTTACTTCTGTCAGGCACTGGGGTACTAGCAGTTTGTGTCACTTAAGCTAAAGTTTGGCTTAAGGTTCTACGGATGACCCAGGAAGGGGAAAATCGGACTGAACACCAGTGTGTGGGCTGTTCCACGCCAAAGTTCAAAAAGGATAATTTTGCTTATAGACCCTAAGGGGATTTATTTCTAGGTCACCCTCACTTTGAAGTGTGGCCTCTGGAGCCCCTGCTTGAACCAGCTTGTCTTCTGTTCCCAGAGGCTACAGGGCCCCAAAACCAATACCTAAGTTCATCCAGGTCAGCAAATGCCCTGAGCAAAATCCAGCTTAGGCACTCTGCTCATCTCCCTGGGTGTCAGGCTCCTCTCGGCTTGTGGCCTGTGTGCCTCCTTATTTTCTTGCTAGCTCATGAATACATTGAAAAATATTTCCTTTCCTCTTTTAACCCACATTGATAACTGGGTTTTGGGGAGACCCTCAGGCAGGAATCTAGCCCACAAGCTGCCAGAAATACAAGTCCTACTTTTTCCCACACCAGGTTGAGTGATCTTTTAAAAATACAGGGGCTTCATAAATAAATAAATAAATAAATAAAAAATAAAGTAGCCAGAAAAAAAAAAAAAAAAAATACAGGGGCTTCCCTGGTGGCACAGTGGTTAAGAACCCACCTGCCAATGCAGGGGACACGGGTTAGAGCCCTGGTCCAGGAAGATCCCACATGCTGCAGAGCAACTATAAGCCCGTGCGCCACAACTACTGAGCCTGCACTTTAGAGCCCGCGAGCCACAACTACTGAGCCCATGTGCCTAGAGCCCATGCTCTGCAACAAGAGAAGCCACAACAATGAGAAGCCCGAGCCCTGCAACGAAGGGTAGTCCCTGCTCGCCGCAACTAGAGAAAGCCCATGTGCAGCAACAAAAACCCAACTCAGCCAAAAATAAAAAATAAATAAATAAATAATAAATAAATAAATAAAATAAAATAAAATAACAAAGCCAAGCATGTCATTTACCTGCTCAAAACACACCTATTGCCTCCCAATTTCAATTAGAATAAATCCATACTCCCCCTATTCTCTCACTTGTTCACCACAGTCAAGCCAGAGACACTATCTCTTGGTTCCTTGAATGTACAAAGCTCACGCCTACCTCAGGGCCTTTGCACTTGCTGCTCCTTTTAGTTGGAGCACTACTCCAACCTTTTTTTTTTAAAACATCTTTATTGGAGTATAATTGCTCTACATTGTTGTGTTAGTTGCTGCTGTATAACAAAGTGAACCAGATATACGTATACATATATCCCTATATCCCCTCCCTCTTGCGTCTCCCTCCCACCCTCCCTATCCCACCCTTCTAGGTGGTCACAAAGCACCGAGCTGATCTCCCTGTGCTATGCGGCTGCTTCCCACTAGCTATCTATTTTACATTTGGTAGTGTATATATGTCAATGTCACTCTCTCACTTCGTCCCAGCTTACCCTTCCCCCTCCCCGTGTCCTCAAGTCCATTCTCTGCGTCTGCGTCTTTATTCCTGTCCCGTCCCTAGGTTCTTCAGACCCATTTTTTTTTTTTTTTTAGATTCCATATATATGTGTTAGCATATGGTATTTGTTTTTCTCTTTCTGACTTACTTCACTCTGTAGGACAGACTCTAAGTCCATCCACCTCACTACAAATAACTCAGTTTCATTTCTTTTTATGGCTGAGTGATATTCCATTGTATATATGTGCCACATGTTCTTTATCCATTCATCTGTCGATGGACACTTAGGTTGCTTCCATATCCTGGCTATTGTAAATAGTGCTGCAGTGAACATTGTGGTACATGACCCTTTTTGAATTATGGTTTTCTGGGCATAGGGTATATGCCCAGTAGTGGGATTGCTGGGTCATATGGTAGTTTTATTTTTAGTTCTTTAAGGAACCGCCATACTGTTCTCCATAGTGGCTGTATCAATTTACATTCCCACCAACAGTGCAAGAGGGTTCCCTTTTCTCCACACCCTCTTCAGCACTTATTGTTTGTAGATTTTTTGGTGATGGCCATTCTGACCGGTATGAGGTGATACCTTCCAACATTTCTGAATGACTGTCTTCTCCTCATCACTCCAGTCTCAAATTACATGTCACCTTTCCTGATGAGTCTGACTTAAGTAGCCTTCCCCACCATCCCTGATGAGACCCTCCCTGATGAGTCTGACTTAAGTAGCCTTCCCCACCATCTCTGCTGCCCCCCACTGCCCTGTTTTGTTTTCTTCAGAGGAATTGTCACTATCCGAACTCAACTCACTTCTTTGCCTATGTGTTTGCTCTTTGGATTCCCCCCGAGGTGTAAGCTCCCCGAGGATGGGCATGACTGTCTCCGCTGCTCCCTCCTGCCTTCCCACGCCCGGAACAGTGCCCAGCCCATTGCAGGTGCTCAAGAAGTGTTTGCTGAAAGATCACACAGGCTGATCCACCACCCTTCACGCCTTTCCCTTTTCCACAGCCAACTCCTCCTCCTCACCCAGGTCTCAGCCTGATCCCACTTCCTCTGAGAAGCCCTCCCTGATCCCCCAGGCTAGGTCAGGCATGTCTACTACGTGCCCTATGGGCTTCTGCACCCCACAGCATGGTTCTGAGAGGAAATATATGTTTCATCCTGAAATTATTCAATCGATGCTTATCCCCCACGCTAGACCGTGAACGCTGGGAGGAGGAAGACCATGTCCATTTCTGGTCATGGCTACGTCCCCAGCAACCAGCATGGCGCCTCGCACATATATGCTCAATAGATGTTTGTTGAATGAATGAATGGAGAAGAGGCAGAAGTTCTGGAGGGCTGTCACCGACATAACTTAAGGTTATCACCTCTTCTTTACTAGATGTTAAAGGTCAATCAGATAGACATCCCACTGGCTTTGTTGGGAAGCTGCCTTACACGGTCGAGTCACTTTGGTGAGATGACGAGAGACAACCATGGGGCTGCCACTGGAATCACGGCGGTGCCAAGCCTGGCTGGGAGACCTTGGGCAGGTGACAGAGCCTCTCTGACCCTCAAACTGGGTTGGGTCTTGTCTACCCCATCCCCCAACCTGGGTCCCCAATGCCTCACCCAGCCACCAAGATGCGAGGGATGTCAGCGGCAAAGGCCTCGCCCATCTCACGGCTGCCCACATTGGCGATGCAGTGCAGGGCCAGGCACATGAAGGTGGGGTTGCGGCTGGCCAGGTCGTTCTTGATGGCGTTGTTGATGAGCCGGATCAGCTCCGAGTTGGAGTTCACCAGCACCGAGATGAACAGGTAACCCTGGGTTGGGGAGGGAGGTGGGGGGCTTGGAGCCTTGTGGCTAACTGGCCCTAGACCCCAACCCTCAATCCTGGAGTCTGCACTTCCGGCCCCTCCTTCCTCAGACC
This sequence comes from Balaenoptera musculus, assembly GCF_009873245.2. Taxonomy (NCBI): domain Eukaryota; kingdom Metazoa; phylum Chordata; class Mammalia; order Artiodactyla; family Balaenopteridae; genus Balaenoptera; species Balaenoptera musculus. Next base: position 7,346,707 of record NC_045803.1, read on the forward strand.
CAGGAGTCCAGACCCCTGGCCCCTCCCCCCTCAGACCCAGGATCCAGACCCCCCGCCCCTCCCCCCTCAGACTCACTATCTGCTTCTCCGTGTACTTGTTGGAGCTCAGCAGGTTCACGGCCTCCATGTGCCCAAAGTCGATGTCATGGCCGAGCAGGAAAATGAAGAGCAGTTTACACACATACTTTTTCTTGCTGTAGCCGTCCAAGGCTTTGTCCCCTGGGGCCAGAGGAAGGAAGAAAGGGGAGGCAAAAATGAGGAAGGATCATACCTACAAGTCCCAGGTATCCCAGCCCCAGCACACAGCCCGCTCCTCCCACAGACCCAGGAGCCTGGGCCCCCAGCATACCCTTGAACTTGGAGCGGATGTTGGCCAGTTCCTTGTTGATTCTCTTAATCTCCGCCTCCTTGCTCTTACCTGGAAGGGAGAAGGCAGGACAGGTCAGGAGGGTCCCAGAGAGTTGAGCTGCCTGCCCTCACTTTCCTGGGCAAGGTCCCTCCCGGCTGGAAGGGCAGAGTCTCCCCAGCCTGGGGCTCCAGGCCCAGGGGGCTGAGGCAAGGCCTGGGCCCTGTCTCTAGCTGGGAGCTTCCGGGAGGTGGGAACCTCGGCTCTTTGGTCCCCACCACCCAGAGGAGAAGCCCAGCACACACTGTGGGGTGCTCCCTGCCTCCCTCCCTCCTCCAGCCCACCCATGGCTCCGGTTACCACTGCACCAGCCCCCAGCTGAAATACGCCCCTGGCAGGAAATATGTACTGAATGAATGAATGAAGAGATCGGCTGCCTTCGAGCTGGCCCCCTGGGCCCTCACGCTGACCACACCCCCAGAGCTCAGTGTCTCCTGAAAACTGCTCAGCCCCCACCTTCCCAATTCTAGCCAGTTGCCAGGCGTTGGGTCCTGAGCTCCCGGCTGCCCACCTCTGCCCCACCCCCACCCCATCCCTGCTCACAACCTGCAGTTCTCGCCATCCACCCGCCTCCAGCCTGGCCCACAGACTCACTTCCTCCCTCTCCCCTACACGTCTGTCTGTGACATCCCTGCGCTTCTGACAAGATCCACCCAGGGAGGACTCGAGAGGGCCTTCCGGGGTCCCACAGGCCAGGTCCCACGCTTCCTCTGTGCTCCCGGATGCCCAGGTGTCCCCATCAGAGCGAGATCCAACTAGATGGTGATCGGGTCTCGGCCGCCCTCACCACTGGCTATGTCCCTCCTCACGCCCCCCAGTTCGAGCCAGACTTCACCATCTCTCCCTTGACAGGCTCCACTGTTCACACAGCTCCTCCAAACAGAAACCTGGGTGTGCTCACCCCGTCACTCAAGCCGTCGCCATGTCCTCTTGGCTCGACCTTCAGAACATGTAACCACACACCTCCACCACGACCCCCTCATCCAGACCCCATGCCCGCCCACCCAGATCACTGTGGCGGCCTCCCTCCTGGCATCCCTGCTTCCCACTGGGGGGATTCCACCCCGTGGCTACCAAGCCCTCTGGCCCTGCCCTGGCCACCCCACCAGTGTCACCCCTCACCATCTTGCTGTGTGTCCCCACCTCGCAGGCCTCCGTCAGTTCCAGGGACAACTCATACTCCTTCCCACCTCCAGGGCCTTTGTACGTGCTGTGCCCTCCACCTGCCCATCTATCCAGTTATCTTCTCATCACTTGGGCCTCAGCTCTTGTCACCTCCTCCAAGAGGCCTTTCTTGGCCAGTTCTCTATTTATTTATTATTATTATTTTTTGGCCGTGCCGCACAGCTTGCGGGATCTTAGTTCCCCAACCAGATATCAAACCAGGGGCCCTGGCAGTGGAAGTGCGGAGTCCTAACCACTGGACTGCCAGGAAATTCCCTCTTGGCCAGTTCTTTAAAGTCAATGCCTTCTTCTTCTGTTTCCATCATTTAAAAAAAATGTCCTGGGACTTACCTGGTGGTCCAGCGGTTAAGACTCCGGGCTCCCAGGCTTCCCTGGTGGCACAGTGGTTAAGAATCCGCCTGCCAATGCAGGGGACATGGGTTCGATCCCTGGTCCAGGAAGATCCCACATGCTGCGGAGCAACTAAGCCCGTGTGCCGCAACTACTGAGCCTGTGCTCTAGAGCCTGCGAGCCACAACTACTGAGCCCGAGTGCCTAGAGCCCGTGCTCCACAACAAGAGAGGCCACTGCCATGAGAAGCTCCCGCTCACCGCAACTAGAGAAAGCCCACGCACAGAAACGAAGACCACAATGCAGCCAAAAATAAAATAAATAAAATAAATTTCTAAAACATAAATTAAAAAAAAAAAAAGAAAAAAAAGACTCCATGCTCCCAATGCAGGGCGCCCGGGTTTGATCCCTGGTAAGGGAACTAGACCCTGCATGCCACAACTAAAGACCCAGTGCAGCCAAATAAATAAATATTAAAAAAAAAAAAAGTCTTCCCTGGCTCATTTCATACCATGTAACTATTTTATTTATCTTTACTGTCAAACCTCAGCTCCCCCTTCAGATTATAAGCATCACAGGGGAACTTGTAGAACGGTGCCCAGCATACAGCAGGTGCTTAATAAATGTCTGGTCACCTGAATGGTGGAGCCTGCTCTGACCCATGGCTGTGTCATCCACATGTGGCCAGGCAACTGGGAGGTTCAAATGAATGAATGAATGAAGGAGAAAGCGAGGGTATGTGCTCTCTTTCTCTTTAGAAATCCTGCCTCACCACCTACTCCCAACTTCCGGGGAAGCTCCCATAAGCCTCACTTCAGCTATCACCTCCTCCAGGAAGCCCCTTCTGATTAGCACCTCCTGATCAGTTCCAAATAGACGCTAGAGCTGCCGTGTCCTGGCAGCCATCAGCCAGGTGGTTCTCAAGCACCTAAAACGTGGCTGTTCCCAACTGAGATGGGCAGTAAGTGGCAAAGACACACGGGATTTAGAAGATTGTGTGTTGAAAAAAAAAAAAGAAATGTAGGGACTTCCCTGGTGGCACAGTGGTTAAGACTTTGTGCTCCCAATGCAGGGGGCCCGGGTTCAATCCCTGGTCAGGGAACTAGATCCCACATGCATGCCACAACTGCGGAGCCTGCCTGCTGCAAATAAGACCCGGCACAACCAAATTAATTAATTTTAAAAAAGAAATGTAAACTATCTCATTACAAAGTTAAAAATATAATTAATTGTTTAAAAATTTTTTAATCAAAAAAATTTTTAAATATTGAATACATGTTGAAATGAGAATATTTAGTTGCCTGCATGCCGCAGCTAAAAAGATCCCATGTGCCACAACTAAGACTTGGGGCAGCCAAAATAAATAAAATAATAAATAAATAAATAAATAAATATTAAAAACAGAATATTGGGGGTGTATCAGATTATACAAATATATTATTAAAATTAATTTGGTCCATTCCGTTCTACTTTCTACTAACAAAAAAGTGGTTCCTGAAGAAGTTAAAAACCACATTTGCGGCTTGCACTCTGGGTAGCGCTGCTCTTGGGCCTTTCCTGGGCTCCCACACTGCCCGGGTCACCTCCCTCAGCGCTGCTGTGCGTGTCTGGGTCTGCTGCTGTCCCCAGACCACACCAGAGCCCCCTGAGGGTAGGGCCAGCGTCTGCCACTTTTCTGGGTAGTAACTCCACTTTCCACAGGCTTACTGAGTGCCTGAGCTCAGGAAAGGCATGAAAATGTGGGGAAAAAAAAAAAGGGTCTGAAGAGGTACAGAGTGACCCACTCCCAGGCCTCAGGGAGGGTGGGAGGTCTCTGGGACCCAGGCGATGAAGGGCCAGTACCTCAGTGATGAGGCTGAATTGGCCTCTGTGGCCCAGAGGCCATCTGATGCGTCATTTATTAATTACACGTTTCCTAAGCCCTGTGGGCCAGGCCTGAGTGGGGCGACGCTGGGCACCCAGGACCCACGCAGATCTGGCACTTTTGATCCTCCCCCAGGGACTCCTGGCTTGGTGGGGCACAGGCAGCGGGGCCCTGTCCCCACACCTGAGCGAGATGGGCGCGATTGGAGGTCACCCAGACACCCCCGGGGGCCTTGCTGGTGGCTGCCAAGAATAGGGGACATTTGAGGAGGACCGTGAAAGATGAGGAGGGTTCAGGAGCAGTTCACCAGCGAGAACTGAGCCAGAACTACGTCACACTGTTGAGGTGTGCCCACCGGAGGGTGGCCAGGGGGTCAGGACAGCGCCTCCCTCTGGGGGCAGGGCAGGGGCAGTGACCAGCATGGCAGCTCCGCAAAACTGGTGCGCATGTTCCGTTCTCCTCCTAACCTGAGGATGACCACACAATTGCTCTAATCAGTTGCCTTAAAGCTATTCTGTAGGGACGAGAAAAAAAAAAAAAAACCAAACAGCTTTTATAAATGGACCATATAGCACACAGCGGCTGCCTAACTTTTACCACAGATAGACGGATATCTGAACGGCAATTAAATTACTGAGCCTAGAGCCCTCTCTGGCCTTCGTTTACCTCTATTAAAAGCTTCAAGAAGCAGGCAAAACTAACTGATGGTGTTGGATGACTGAGCAGTGGGGAGGGGGGTGCCAGGGAGCTAGGGATGTTGTTTCCGCCCCTGTGGGCCAGTTAGGCAGCTGTGTTCAGTCAGGGAAAATTCATCAGATTTTGATGACGAATTCATCAAAATTCATCACTTCTGATCTGTGAGCTTTTTTTATAGATATACTATATATGTATATGTGAATATACAAGTTAATACATTTTTATAGTGAAGTATATCAATGATATAGAAGAGAATATAAAACAGATATGGACAACTTAAAGAATATGCAGGAATTCCCTGGCGGTTCAGTGGTTAGGACTCGGCACTTTGGCTCTGGTTCAATCCCTGGTGGCAGAACTAAGATCCTGCAAGCCGCGCGGTGTGGCCAACAAAAAAAAATTCAAAGATAACATAAGCACATGACAGAGAATATGGAAAAGAAAAATAATGGCCATAGTTCATAAATTTTGGCTAATTGGAAGTGTTCTTCAATACACCTCTTTATAGCTAAATGATAACACATATGTAATTTTTTTTTAGAATAAAGTCCTGGAAATAAAGTTCTTAGAGCAACGAGTATGCCCATTTTCAAATTTTTCTGATATATGAAGGCAAATGGCTCTCCCATAATGAACCAGTTTATATCCCACCATCATGGTATGAGAATCTGTTTCCTAATAAAAGAATTTATGATAGTCGGCTGAGTGAATTATCCAGTAATTTATTTAATTATTATGCTATAGTTGGACGTTTCGCTCACTTAATAAAAAAATATTATTAGTGCCTGCTATGTGTAAAAATTAAAAATAAATTTTTAGGGCTTCCCTGGTGGTGCAGTGGTTAAGAATCCGCCTGCCAGTGCAGGGGACACAGGGTTCGAGTCCTGGTCTGGGAAGAGCCCACATGCTGTGAAGCAATGAAGCCTGCACACCACAACTACTGAGCCTGCACTCTAGAGCCCGTGAGCCACAACTACTTAAGCCCGTGCACCTAAAGCCCGTGCTCCCAAAAATAAACTCCAAATGGATTAAAGACCTAAGTGTAAGGCCAGACACTATCAAACTCTTAGAGGAAAACATAGGCAGAACACTCTATGACATACATCACAGCAAGATTCTTTTTGACCCAGCTCCCAGAGAAATGGAAATAAGAACACAAATAAACAAATGGGACCTAATGAAACTTAAAAGCTTTTGCACAGCAAAGGAAACCATAAACAAGACCAAAAGACAACCATCAGAATGGGAGAAAATATTTGCAAATGAAGCAACTGACAAAGGATTAATCTCCAAGATTTACAAGCAGCTCATGCAGCTCAATAACAAAAAAACGAACGACCCAATCCAAAAATGGGCAGAAGACCTAAATAGACATTTCTCCAAAGAAGATATACAGATGGCCTATAGACACATGAAAGAATGCTCAACATCATTAATCATTAGAGAAATGCAAATCAAAACTACAATGAGATATCATCTCACACCGGTCAGAATGGCCATCATCAAAAAATCTAGAAACAATAAATGCTGGAGAGGGTGTGGAGGAAAGGGAACACTCTTGCACTGTTGGTGGGAATGTAAATTGATACAGCCACTATGGAGAACAGTATGGAGGTTCCTTAAAAAACTACAAATAGAACTACCATACGACCCAGCAATCCCACTACTGGGTATATACCCTGAGAAAACCATAGGTCAAAAAGTGTCATGTACCACAATGTTCATTGCAGCTCTATTTACAATAGCCAGGACCTGGAAGCAACCTAAATGTCCATCGACAGATGAATGGATAAAGAAGATGTGGCACATATATACAATGGAATATTACTCAGCCATAAAAAGAAATGAAATGGAGGTATTTGTAATGAGGTGGATGGAGTTAGAGTCTGTCATACAGAGTGAAGTAAGTCAGAAAGAGAAAAACAAATACAGTATGCTAACACATATATACGGAATCTAAGGAAAAAAAAAAAAGGCCATGAAGAACCTAGTGGCAAGACGGGAATAAAGACACAGACCTACTAGAGAATGGACTTGAGGATATGGGGAGGGGGTGGGGTGAGATGGGACAGGGTAAGAGAGTGTCATGGACATATATACACTACCAAATGTAAAATAGATAGCTAGTGGGAAGCAGCCGCATAGCACAGGGAGATCAGCTCGGTGCTTTGTGACCACCTAGAGGGGGGGGATGGGGAGGGTGGGAGGGAGGGAGATGCAAGAGGGAAGAGTAATGGGAACCTATTGTATATGTATAACTGATTCACTTTGTTATAAAGCAGAAGCTAACACACTATTGTAAGGCAATTATACTTTAATAAAGATGTTTAAAGAAAAAAAAAAAAAAAAAAAAAAAAAAAAATAAAGCCCGTGCTCCGCAACAAGAGAAGCCACCGCAAGGAGAAGCCCGGGCACCGCAAAGGAGAGTAGCCCCCGCTCGCCGCAACTAGAGAAAGCCCGCGCGCGGCAACGAAGACCCAACGCAGCAAGCAAGCAAGCAATCAATCAATCAATCAATCAATCAATCAATCAATTTAAAGTAAGGAATATTCAAAGAATATATGCTTGTGTGTGTATATGTTTTTTCCTTACAATTCCTTTAAATTGTCCACGTCTGTTTGATATTGTCTTCTGTACCACCAATATACTTTGCTACAAAAAAGAATTCACAGAAAGAACAAAGCATCAGGTCTCCAAAAGAGAATGCTCTGTGGCCCTAGAGGAAGTGCATCCCGGCAGAGCACATAACCTCTGCAAATATCTAGAGCCTGGGTGCCCAGAGACAGCACCTGGGTGCTGCTGAGGGTAACGCATGGGAGAAAGGGGCTGAAGGCAGCTGTGACAGAACTGGGCTCATGGAAGAAACTTTCCATCACTCGGCCAGCCTGCGACAGGGGGACCAGCTCCCCGTCACAGGAGGCATGCAAGCATTTCAGGGTGTTTTAAAGAGATTCCTTTATCTTCAAACATTCCCTGGGCCAAGCTCAGGGATGAGTCACACCTGCTCTGCCCTGGGGGTGCTCCTTGATTGGAGGAGAGGCTGACAGGGACAATGGGGAAAACTTTCACAGAGGCAAACACAGTGGGGGCTGGGAGGCTGGAATCAGATGCAGGGAGGAAGGCTTCCTGGTACCCAATTCCCGGGACTTTTTTTTTTTTTGGCCAGCTCCTGGGACTTGTTTTGTTTTTTTTTTCCTTTTTGGCCACGCTGCAGCATGTGGGATCTTAGTTCCGCAACAGCGATCGAACCCATGCCCTCTACAGTGGAAGCATGGAGCCCTAACCACTGGACCGCCAGGGAATTCCCCACTCCTGGGATTTCAGGCTCAAAAGACGAGGCTGAAATGGACCAAGCAGAAATAAGGGGAGGTGTGCTCTGGGCATGAGGACCAGCTTGTGCAAAGGCCTGGGGGCTAGCACAGCAGGCGGGGACAGACCGAGCAAACTCCTGGCTTTTCTGAGGGTGCCGGGGAGCCATGGGAGGGCAGGGGGCCCCATTCTGCCTGCAACTGTTGCTGTGAGGGCTGTGCAGGTGGAAAAGAGGCCACCCCCTTGCTACAGGCCAGGGCAGGTTACTGCTGACCGCTCCAGAGGGACCTTGGGGCTTCTGGGTAGGGGAGATAAGCCTTCCCTAAGCATTTAACCTGGGGCATCGGGGTGGGGCTGTCACTGCCACAAAAGGCAGCCTAACAAACCTGGACTACCATGAAGGGACTGACATGCTTTTATGGCGGTAACCCAGGCACTGGCTGGCACCTCACTGCAAGACCCTTCACTGCCTTCCAGACAACTACTGTTTACAATACAAAGCAACAAAAGTTCCTCTCTACTAGGATGTGCTCTGATGTCTCCCACACAAGTCCCAACAGCCCTGAGTCCTCAAAGAGGGTTCTGGGAGATAATGCTTGTTGACTCTGGACCCCTATAAAGTTCAGAACATGTTGGCCCACGCGGTCCACCACCGGAGCCACTGGCCACATGTGGCCACTGGACATTTGAAAACTGGCTGGTGCTACTGAGGGACTGAATTCCTAATTTTATTTAAGTGTAATAAGTTAAAAATTAAAAACCAATCCTCCACTCAGTCACTGGAAAAGTATGTTTGGAACGACTTGGACCCTTTGTGAATCTTCTTTTTTAACCATAAGTTTTATGAACTCTTAAGACAGAGAAAATATTTCCAAAGAAACTGTAGCCTCCGAGTTGAGAAAGGAACATAAACTGTCTTGTTAATCATTGAAAAAATATCGATTACACATTCAGATAATATTTGGGGCATACTGAGGTAAAGGAAATAAATCATATTAAAGTTAATTTCCCTGGTTTTACTTTTATAATGTGACTACTGGAAAATTTAAATGTACATATGTGGATGGACCTAGAGATTATCATATTAAGTGAAGTAACAAATATCACATGAGAAAGACAAATATCATATGATATCACTTATCTGTGGAATCTAAAAAAAAGATACAAATAAACTGACTTAACAAAACAGAAATAGACTCACGGACACAGAAAATAAACTTACGGTTACCAAAGGGGAAACTGCAGGGGTGGGGGGGAGGGTGGGAGATAAATTTGGAGTTTGCGATTAACATACACACACTACTATACATAAAAGAGATAAACAACAAGGATCTACTGTATAGCACAGGGAACTATACTCAATATCTTGCAATAACCTCGAATGGAAAAGAACCTGAAAAAGGATATATATACACACGTATATGTATTCAATATATATATGTATAACGGAATCACTTTGCTGTATATTTGAAACTAACATAACACGGTAAATTAACTGTACCTCAATTCTAAAAAAACGTACGTATGTGGATCACCGCATGACAACCCTGGGTTGGATGTTATCAAAGTTGTCAACATCTCTGAGAGAAAATATTCTCCTTGAGCAACCAAGTCACACCCTGTCATTCCCCTGCTTGAACGGAGCTGCAAAGACCTCCCTGAGCTCTGTAAGCCCTTGGCTTCTGGCTGGGAATGCCAGCTCCCCAAGGGCAGGGGTGGGTGGCTGCGTTCCGTGTAGCATCCTGACACAGGGTCCAGAGCAGTCCTGACGCAGGGGAGGTGCTGAATGCGACTGTGGACCGAGGTCACAGATGACACACAGGTAGAAAGGGATGGGGCTCAGGCCTGGATCTGTGTGTTGCCAGCATCTGGATGCCACTCATGACCTAAAGCCGGTTCCTTTAAGTGCCCTGGGCAGGGGCGTGGGGGGAGGGGCGCTGTCCCCAACGGCACACTGATGTTGGAGCACCACCAACGTGGGACTCATTCCTTCTCTCTCCACAGCGGCCAGAGGGATTCTGTGAAAACCTGAGTCAAATCCTGTCCCTTCTCTGCACTGAATCTCTCCCTGGCTTCCATCTGGCTCAGTGTAAAAACAAGTCGTCACTGGATCCACTAGTTCCCTCTCTGACCACAACTCCCACCCTCTCCCCGCATTCCTCCTATACCTCAAGCACAGTCCTGCCTCAGGGCCTTTGCACAGGCTGTCTGCGCTGCCAAAAATGTCTTCTCCCAGATTCTGCAGGCCAATTCACCCACCCAATTTTTCTTTGCTCCAATGTCACCTTCTCAGTGAGAGACGCTCCGAGCAGCCTATATAAGAGCGCCTTCCCTACACCCCTACACCCCTTCCCTGCTTTATTTCCTCCCAACACTCACTGCTACCTGTCTGAACACCTGAACACTATATATTTACCTGTATACTGGTCCATCTCCCCCCTAGAGTGTGAGCACCATTGGGAGGGGACTTTTGCTCACTGTTTTAGTCTCATCACCTAGAAAGTGTCTGGCACTCAGTCAGTGCTCAGTAAAGATTGATTTGCCCATTCATTCACTCACTCAATCAGCAAACACCTCCCAAGGACTCTTGTGGGCCAGGCCCTGCAGAAGGTGGAACTGGGGACCCGGGGAGGGATCAGACCAGGGCCTGTGCTCCAGGGGCTCGGGGAGATGCCACAAACAGAATGGGTCACAGTTTGGAGTGGGATGTGCCCTCATGGAGAGCTCGGGGCACTGTGGCAGCCCAGCAACCCCCTTCCCATTCATTCACTCACACTGTCCTCGGGCTTGCGGGGAGGTGGGCCCTAGAGAGGAGGCAACCCCAGCTCCTGCCTTAGGGAGCTCCCAGTCAGATAAGTGTCTGGGAGGCTGACTCCCCTCCAGACAGGACAGGACTACGCCCTCAGGCTGGGCCCAGCCTCACCTCTCCCTTTCTTATCTGCAGAATTTGCCCTTCCTGGCTCTCCTTCTCAAAGCCTGCCTTTCATCTCCTTCTAGTTCCTTCCCCCTGAACTCCACTATGCCCTTCAGATCCTCCAGCAGGATGGCTCCACACTCCTCCCCGTCCTCCACCTGCTCAGCTCTGAGCACGGCCTCATCCATGTCCCTCATCCCTTCTTTTGCCCTCACTCCAGCTTGAAACCCTCTCCGGTGCTCTCAGGACAAACACCAGCCTGGCCTCTGCCCACCTCCCCAATGTCAGATCCCACCCCTCTCTGCACCAGCCACATAGGCCTTAGCACAGAGTCTCGATGGGGCCTCAGGACCTTTGCACTTGCTGTTCCTCTGCCTTCACAGCTCTTCTCCCCTTCCCTTGGCCTGGCTAACCCCTCCCCATTGTCTGGGCAACGCAAGCAGACAGAGCCCCCGTCCTCTCATCATCGTGGCTCTCTCCCTCACTGGACTTAGGACAGCTACAATTTTTTTCCACTTTAAAAAAAACTTGATGCAAACAAGAAAGGAGCCAGGATAGGGCTTTTAAACAAGCAGATCTAATTTTGAAAGTAAATTTCAGGTAATTTTCTGGGGGGCAACAAAACATACCTCCCTGAATGTCTTGTAATATATTTAGATCTGATTTTAGGTTTCTTCCTCAATTTAGGTAAAGAAAATAAAATTAATATATCATCTAACAGTGGCATATATGAAATAGATAAACAACCAGGATTTGCACAGGAAACTGTATTCAACATCCTGTAATAAACCATGATGGAAAAGAATGAGAAAAAAAATATATATATATGTATAACAGAATCACTTTGCTGTACACCTGAAACTAACACAATATTGTAAATCAACTATACTTCAATTTAAAAAAAAAACTGAGATACAATTCACATACCACACAGCTCATCATTTGATAGTACGATTCTGTGGTCTTTAGCAGATCCAGTGTGGTTCAGCTATCACCACCATCTAATTCCAGAACATTCTCATTACCCCCCAAAGAAACCCTGTTCTCATTAGCAGTCACTCCACATTCCACCACCCCCTAGCCCTAGGCAACCACTCAACTACTTTCTGTTTCTCTGGATTTGCCTATTCTGGACATCTCATAGAAATGGAATCCTACAATACGTAGCCTTTTGTGTCTGTCTTCTTTCACTTAAAATGATGTTTTCGAGCTTCATCCGTGTTGTAGCCTCTACGGTACTTCACTCCTTTTTTTTTTTAAATTATTTATTTATTTATTTTTGGCTGTGTTGGGTCGTTGCTGTGCGTGGGCTTTCTCTAGTTGCGGCGAGTGGGGTCTACTCTTTCATTATGGTGTGCAGGCTTCTCATTGCAGTGGCTTCTCTTGTTGCGGAGCACGGGCTCTAGATGCACAGGCTTCAGTAGTTGTGGCACGGGGGCTCAGTAGTTGTGGCTCATGGGCTTAGTTGCTCCACGGCATGTGGGATCTTCCCAGATCAGGGATCGAACCCAAGTCCCCCGCATTGGCAGGCAGATTCTTAACCACTGCACCACCAGGGAAGTCCCTTCATGCCTTTTCAATGGCTGAATACTATTCCATCATATGGGTGTCCACACTGTGTTTCTCCATCCATCCACTGGCAGACATTTGGGTTTGTTTCCGCTCTTTGGCTATCTATTATGAATGCTGCTGTATGAACATCCGTATACAAGTGCTTGGGAGATGGACAGCTGCAATTTTTATGCAGCACCTGTCTCCCTCAGAGGCTGGGAGTTTCATGGGGGTACAGACAAGTCTATCCTATTTACCACTGTTTCCCCAGTGCCCATGATAAGGCTTGAAACATACCAGTCATTCAACCTACACTTGATGAGAAAACCAAGGACAAGGGGAAGCCCTGATTCTCCAGCCCTGGTTCATTTGGCTAAACTACTTCCACTGCCCCCAAGTTGGAGCCTCCCCTCCGTCCTCTGGCTTCCTTCTGGGGTCCTGCAGTGACACCCACTTGTTTTCTCTTTCCTGCCCTGTCCCCATCATCCAATCCCTTTGCAGATCCTTCAAAATCTATCTCCAACCAAACACTTCTCATCGCTTCCTTCTCACCCCAGTCGAGCCAACACCGTCTCTCACTGGGATGCCTGCAAGGGCCCTCTAATTCCTTCCCTGTTTCTGTTCGTACCTCCTTGGTTCTGTTCTCTTCCCAGCAGCCAGAGGAACTATTTTAATACATCAATCAGCTCCTGTCCCTCCTGTGCTCAAAACCTTCCCGCTGCTCTTGCTTCACTCAAAGAAAGGCCAAAGTGCTCCTAGTGGCCCACAAAGCCCTGTCCCCTCTCTGTCCTTATCTCCCACCACTCTCCCTCCCTCCCTCTCTTGGCTCCAGCCACACAAGCCCCCTCGCATTTATCTGAACCCACACCAAGCGTGCTACAACCTCAGGACCTTTGAATGCACCATTCTCCTGCCTGGACCCCTCTTTCCTCCAAAATCCGCAGGGCTCGATCCCTCTCAATCCTGGTCCCTCCCCTCCCCCACTTGCCTGCCTTATTTTTCTTCACAGCACTAGTCATCGTCTGACCCTGCGGTTCTCTGTGTTTACTTGTTAATCTCCCTCCTGGCATGGGTGCTCCCAGGGGCAGGAATTTTTGTTCACTGTTATAGCCCCAGTCTCCGGAACAGCGTCTGGCACACTGGAGTGATCAAAAAGCTTTTGTCAAATGAATAAACAAATGAACGAACCTTCAGAGGCAAGATGTTCTGATCAATGGGAGTCAGCCGACAAGAAAAGGGAGCCTCCAAGAGGTTGAATGACTTGCCAAGGGTCACAAGGTAGGTGTCAGAGGCAATGCCCACCTGCTGCTAACAGCTGGCCCCCACAACCCACAAATCCTCAAAGCTCCACCCCTTTCATAACAGACTTAACCTCTCTCCACCACTTGAGACCCAACAGTTTCCACCCCTCTTGCTCGCTGAGCACCTACTACATGCCAGATCCTTCCATACCTACTAAATTCTAAAATCATCACTGGGCACCCAGCAGAGGCCGCTCCTCAGATCCGGCCAAATAACAAGAACAGCAGTCAGGCTATCTAGTGCCTGGAGCGTGTGAAAGGCCTCACTCACATTCGGTATCATAACAACCCCATCAGGAAGGTGTGATCAGCAGTCCCTCCTGACAGATGAGGAAACTGAGAGGCGAAGTCTCTCATTCAAGGTCACACGGCTAGGGAGTGAGAGCGCTCAGACTCAAACCCAAGTCTGGCTGACCCCAAAGCCCGTGCGGACGCAGCCTGTGAAGCTTTTGGCAGCTCCAAACACCAACACCCGCTCGCAGGAGCTGGGAGCTGACTTGGCGCCAGGCCTCCCACAGTCACGACCATTCTTCCTGCTGGTGATGGCTGCCCCCATGTTGATGTGGTCAGATGGGAGAGCGCTCCAGATTCAGGGCTGTCCTGCTCCCTGACCCATGACCCCTCTCTGGGGCCAGGCTTCCCCCACCCCCCAGCTTTCCAGATCTCTTCCCCACAAATTCCTAAGGCCCCCTGGCCCCTTCTTTGAGATCTGAGCTCTCCCCATTCTGGCACATCCCCCAAGACCCCGCGTTATAATGTCCTCTCCTTTGCAGGCCCCCCAGCTCCCTATTTCAGGTTCTCCCAAGACTCTCCACCTGCAGCGCCTCTCCTCTGTGCTCCTCTCAGTACCCCCTCTAGCCCCTTCTCCACTGCCCTCCATGTCTCCTAAGCAATCCTCCATCCTGGAGCCCCTCTATCCCTCACCAGGGGCCCACTACAGTCCCCCACCTTCCCGTCTCTCCTCCCCAAACCCCTGGGACTTTCTATCATTCTCAAGTCCTCCCTATGAACTAGCTGGGAGCCTCGGTAACCTACCTAGCCCCTTCCCCTCTATGACACCCCCTCACCCAGGCCCTCAAGCCCAGTCCCTTTAGGCTTCCTGTGTTTCACGTCCTCCCAGTCCTCTCTGGCCTCCTCCCACTTTATCTCTCCACAGGGTACCCCCACCCACCCACCCATGCACCCTTTTCCCTTTCTATCTACATCAGGGATTTCTCTAACCCCATCTCTAACACGATCCCCCAACCTTTCTTCCATTCCCAGGGACAACTCTATGCCCCATCCCCGGGACTTTACTAGCCTCCTCTCTCTTAAGACCCTCCCGGACGCCTCTAGCCACTCCGTGTCGTCACCTCAAGAGGCACACTATGACACCCTAAGCCCTCCCATCCCCCCCACCCTAAAGTACCCCCGGGGCCTCTCTATCCTCTCACTCTAAGACCGCAATGGATTTCTATCCCCTGGGCCCCTCTGTAACCCCCGAACCCCTCAATCCCACGCTCCCCCTCGCCCGGTGTCCCCCCGGCCGCGCTCTCACAGTTCCGGATGTCGGAGATGAACACGGCGAGCCCCCGCATCCCATCGCCCTTGGACACGGCCGGCATGATGGCGGTGGTGTCGGCTCCAGGCCTGGCCGGGCAGGGCACAGCACAGCGGGGGCTGGCAGGCGGGGACCGGGAGGGAAGGACCCCAGGCAGCGCCGAGGAGCCGAGCCGGCCAAGAGGGGAGGGCGGGCTGGCGAGCGGGCTGGCAGGCAGGCGGGCTGGCAGGCCGCGGCTCCGCCCCCGGCCCCTCCCCTCCCCTCCGCCATCCTGAGCTCTCAGCCGCCTATTGGCTTGGATTACTGCCGCTCAGACTCGGGCTCATCCCCACTCCCTCTCTCATTGGTCTCTGGACAAAGGCACGCCGCTACGATTGGCCCAGAGCCCGGCTATTTCCGTTCGGGTGGGGGTGGGGGCGTTGCCTGAGAGACGGGCGGAGTTCGGATACGTACAGTGGGACCGCCCCCTCCGCTCGGCCGGCTCCGATACTGATTGGATCCGGTCGCTCTCTTAGAAGGGAGGGATTGACGTGAAGGAAGGAGGGGGAGCGGGCTCGAGCAGGCGGGACTTACGTTGATTGAGGCCCATGGGCGGGTAGACCGCCCCCGCAGGCGTCGCGGATTCGCCGGGCCGGTCCTACTCCCATCCCCGATTGGGCTGTTGTGGGGGCGGGAGGAGGGCGACGATCCGTAGAGAAGGAAGGAGCAGGAGGTTGTCCGTCGGCTGGGCTAGGATAGGCGGAGTGGCGCCTGCAATTCCTTGCTGCAGAGAAGGGGTTGGGAGGGGCAGGAGAGCGTGAGGTATTTACTGCGCAAGCGTCTTTCTGTTCCCCTTTCTCTCTTTCCTTCACCCCCGAATCCTTAAATCTTCTTCCAGGAAGACATCCCTTCCCCCTTCCCCTCCCTTCTCTAGAGGCCAAGATGTTGGGACCTAACTTGTCCGGAGACCAAGTATCCCAGAGCGGAGGACCCAGTAATTCAAGTCTGTTCCCATTAAGCAGAGGTTAAAACTGAGGTCCAAAGAGGACCCGAATGACATGCCCAAGGTCACACAGCTCAGAAGTGGTAGAGCCTGGATGTAAACTATATTTTGGCTTTTAACCACTTTTCAATAAACAATGGCTTTTTTTTTTTCAACCATAATACCATTAAACAGATATCGAATAAAAAATTGGGCTTGGAGCTCCTCCTGAACAAGAAGGGGACCTGGTACTGAATGAAGAACGTTGGTTAAAGGGAAGGAATCGGTGAATCCGCTTTGTTTCGCCCAACCACTACCCCTTGGCGCCCCAGAGACGTTTGGGTGACTGGCTTTGGGGAAGGCAAAGCCTCCGGAACTCCAACGACCAGGGCTAAAAAGAAATTTGGGGCAAAAGGAACGGGGAGAGTCCTTCTGTCACCTCGAGGAACTAAGCCCCACCCGCCAGCCTTTTCCAATGTCAGAAGCCTAGTATTTTTGGAATGAGCCTTGGGGGAGTGTCACGGGTGCTGGGAACATCCACTCTGAATCCTGGGGGTATGGATAACGCCATTAAAAATATATATATTAGTAGTGGGGTTGGTACTAGTCTGCTTTTCAAGGGATGCAAAGAGAGACATCCAGAGTCTGAAGAACAGGAAAATTCTGTCCCTAAGGAAGAGGGAAAAGCGACCCTCTTCCCAGCTTTAACTATCCACCTCCCTCTCACCCACCACCTTCAACCCTTCACCCAGAGCCCACCAGGAGCCAGATAGAGTAAACTCTGGGTTTTTGTTGTGTGGGGTGAAAGATGTCCTGATTCTAAGTCCTGTCATGGGTAGGTGGGGGAACTCAGTCCTCTCCCAACCCCCTCTAGAGCTCATAAATTAGCCAAAAGTTAATTTTTAAGACTGGCTGTAAAGCAAAGGCATTCTGGGCACACATGAGGAGTCAGATTGGGAAGAGCCACCCTAACCTGAAAAACCCCGAGACTGTCCCATCCTGCGTGGGGGGTGGATGTGGCGCCACCCACAGGAGCTCATGGACTCATCCCTGCCCAGTTAGAGCAGCACTTTCCAGAAGATGTACAGTGGGAGCCACAAATACAGTTTTCAGTATACTCCTGCCACGTTAAAAAGAAAAAAAAAGTAAAAAGAAAAGGTGAAATGAATTTTAATAATATATTTCGTTTAACCCCGTATACCCAAATATTATCATTTCAACATAGTTGACATTCTTATCTTCCTAAGTCTTTGAAATCTGGTGTTTATACATATAGCACAGCTCAGCTGAGACATGCCACGTCACAAGCGCTCAGCAGCCACAAGGCCATTATTGGAAAGATAAAATTACAGGACCGGATTTGAGTAAGACCATTCTGGGGTTCAGGGGCTGAGGAGGTGACCCATTGCTAAGTTTTAAGACCAGGTCATGAACAAGTTCATATATGGGGGTACAGATGAGGCTTAGACAAGTCCTTTTTGGTTTCAAGATGGAGCATTGGGACTTACCTGGTGGCTCAGTGGTTAAGAATCCGCCTGCCAATGCAGGGGACACGGGTTCGAGCCCTGGTCCGGGAAGATCCCACATGCCGCGGAGCAACTAAGCCCATGCGCCACAACTACTGAGCCTGTGCTCTAGAACCCACGTGCCAAAACTACTGAGCCCGCGTGCCACAACTACTGAAGCCTGCGCACCTAGAGCCCATGCGCCACAGCGTGGGAAGCCACCGCAGTGAGAAGCCCGCGCAGTGCAATGAAGAGTAGCCCCCACTAGAGAAAGCCCGCACACAGCAACGAAGACCCAACACAGCCAAAAAAATAAAAATAAAAATAAAAATAAAAATCAAATCAAATCTTTAAAAAAAAAAAAAAGATGGAGCATTAAGAGGGAACCCCAGGAGCTCCTCGAATTGCTCAGGGGTTGAACCACAATAGCTTTTAAGATTTTGACCTGAACAAATTAACTCCTGATTTTCTCCAGAAAAACTGGACTCATCCCCAGTCTTCCCATTTTGGCAGCTGGGCCCGCCATCAATCACCCAGGCACTCTTGCCAGGACAGACCCCCTCCTGTCCTTCACCCCAAACCAAAGCCAGAACACACCCCAAAGCCAGTCACCTCCTCCCATCACCACTGCCTCACCTGGTGCAGGCCACCATCACCATCATCTTTTGCCTGGAACCTTGTAGTGACATCCCTGGCCATTCTCCCTGCTTCCATCCTGGCCATTCTCCCTGCTTCCATCCTGGCCACTCAGGGTGCTTTTTGCAACATCAGTCAGCTGTGTCCTTCCGCAGCTTAAATGCACCAGACACACTGGCCTCCTCTTGGCCATTAAGACCCTCCAGACTCATTCCTGCCCCCTGCCCACCTCAGCTTTCCCCATGGCTGGCTCATCCTTCAGGTCTCAATGCAATGTCCCCTCTTAGGAGAGAACTTCTGGATTTAGGGATTTAAAGTGACCTCTCGGGACTTCCCTGACGGTCCAGTGATTAAGATTCTGTGCTTTCACCCCAAGGGGCATGGGTTCAATCCCTGGTCAGGGAACTAAAATCCCACATGCCGTGCATCGTGGCCAATAAATAAAGAAATAAAGAAATAAAGTGACCTATCCGTGTCGTACTTGAACACATTATCCAGTATTAAAAAAAAAAAAATGTGTTACAGCAATCCCACTCCTGGGCATACATCTGGGAAAGACGAAACTCTAATTTGAAAAGATACATGCACCCCAACGTTCATAGCAGCACTATTTACAATAGCCAAGACATGGAAGCAACCTAAATGTCCATCAACAGATGAATGGCTAAGGAAGATGAGGTACATATATACAATGGAATACTGCTCAGCCATGAAAAAGAATGAAATAATGCCATTTGCAGCAACATGGATGGACCTAGAGATTATTACACTAAGTGAAGTAAGTCAGAGAAAGACAAATATAATGTGATATCACTTATATGGGGAATCTAAAAAAATGATACAAAGAACTTACAAAATAGACTCACAGACATAGAAAACAAACTTATGGTTACCAAAGGGGAAGGGGGGAGGGATAAATTGGGAATTTGAAATTAACAGATACACACTACTTTACATAAAATAGATAAACAACAAGGACCTACTATATAGTACAGGGAACTATATTCACTATCTTGTAATAACCTAGAATGGAAAAGAATCTGAAAAAGAATATATATACACATATACATACATATATATATATATATAAAACTGAATTACTTTGCTGTATACCTGAAACATTGTAAATCAACTATACTTCAATTAAAAAAAATTTCAAGGGACTTCCCTGGTGGTCCAGTGGTTTAGACTCTGCACTCCCAATGCAGAGGGCTTGGATTCAAACCCTGGTTGTGGAACTAAGATCCCACATGCCACGCGGCGCAGCCAAAAAATAAAAACAAAAAAAAATTTTTTTAATGTGTTATAGAAATTTTCAAATATACCCCTGCAAAGCAGAAGAGTATAATGCACCCCCATAAACCCAGCTCCAACAGTTATCAACATATGACCTTTATTCTTTCATTTATGATCCCCTGCATTTGACTTCCTTACCCCCCACTGGATTATTTTAAAGCAAGCCCCCCCCCATGATATCATTTCATCCCCATCACCCAGTTTCTTCTCCAACATTTCACAATGAAAATTTCTAAATATTCAGAAAGTTGAAACAACTGTACAGCAAACACCCATATACCCCATCGCCCCAATGCTGGCATTAACATTTTACTCCACTCACTTTATCACAAGTCCATCTGGCCTTCCCTTCCTCCAACCATCATCCATCATGTGTTTTTTTTTTTTAATTTTTAAAAAATTTATTTATTTTATTTGGTTGCGCCGGGTCTCAGTTGCAGCAGGTGGGCTCCTTAGTTGCGGCTCGCCGGCTCCTTAGTTGCAGCACGTGAACTCTTAGTTGCCGCATGCATGCAGGATCTAGTTCCCTGACCAGGGATCGAACCCAAGCCCCCTGCACTGGGAGCGCAGGAGTCTCTTTTTTTTTTTTTTTCAAGTTATCCTAATTTATTTATTTCTTTATTTTAATTTTATTTATTTATTTATGGCTGCGTTGGGTCTTTGTTGCTGCACGCGGGCTTTCTCTAGTTGCGGCAAGCAGGGGCTACTCTTCGTTGCCGTGCACGGGCTTCTCACTGCGGTGGCTTCTCTTGTTGTGGAGCACAGGCTCTAGGCGAGTGGACTCAGTAGTTGTGGCTTGCGGGCTCTAGAGCACAGGCTCAGTAGCTATGGCCCACGGGCTTAGTTGCTCCGCAGTGTGTGGGATCTTCCCGGACCAGGGCTTGAACCCATGTCCCCTGCGTTGGCAGGCAGATTCTTAACCACTGTGCCACCAGGGAAGTCCCAATCCATCATGTATTTTTAATGCATTCAAAGTAAGTTGCAAATAGCACTATTCACAATAGCCAAGATATGGAAACAACCAGGTGGTATATACACACAATGGAATATTATCTGGCCATGAGAAAAGAGGATATTCTGCCATTTTCAGCCACGCGGACAGACCCTGAGCACATTATGCTAAGCTAGATAAACCAGACAGAGAAAGACAAGTACTGTATGATTTCACTTATATGTGGAATCTTAAAAAGTCTAACCTGTAAAAAAAGATTAAAATGGTGGTTACCAGCAGGTAGGGTGTGGGAGATAAGATTGATGTTGTTTAAGGGTACAAACTTGCAACAAATAATAAATAAGCCATAGAGATCTAATACACAGTATAGTGAATACAGATAACAATATTGTACTATAATGATGTGATAATATAGCTACAACGGCAATCATATTATAATATATAAATGTATCAAAGTAAGACACACTTTAAATTTATAAACACTATATGTCTGGGAATTCCCTGGCAGTCCAGTGGTTAGGACTTGGCCCAGGTTCGATCCCTGGTCAGGGAACTAAGATCCCACAAGCCGTGCAGCATAGCAAAAAACAAAACAACAACAACAACAAAAAAGTCAAATTTATTCAATAAAAAAAACAATTAAAAAACAGAATAAAACAAAGTTGCAGATATCAGTACTCATCAACCCTGTTACGGGTTGAATTATGTCCTGCAAAAGATGCTCAAGTCCTAACCTGCAGTAGCTGTGAATTTGGCCTTATTTGGAAATAGGGTCTTTGCAGATGATCAAGTTAAGACATGGTCATTTGTGTGGGCCCTAATCCAATATGTGCAGTTTCTTAAAAGGGGGGAAATTTGGACACAGAGATAAACAGTTCCACAGAGAAGATAGTGTGAAGACACAGGGAGAAGATGGCCATCTACAAACCAAGGAACACCTAAGGATACCAGATACTAGGGGAGAGGCACAGATTCTCCCTCACAGCCTCAGAAGGAACCAACCCTGCTGACGCCTTGACCTTGGACTTCTGGCCTCCAGAACTTCCAGACAATAACTATCTATAGTTTAAGACGCTCAGTCTGCAGGACTTTGTTACAGCAGTCCCGGGGTCTAACACAACTCCAAATATTCAACATGCACATCATGAACTATAGTTCAGTGCTTGTTTAGATTCTTTAATCGGTAGAATTCACACACAGTAAAAGGCTCAAATCCCAGGTGCACAAATCGACAAGCTTTGACAGACGTCCACATGGCCATCACCCAGTTTTGATTCCCTTTATATCACGTTCGGACATCTGGTGTTTTTGGTTTGTTTCTATTGCCCGCCTGTCCCCTTCCAACCCCCCATAGAATGTAAGATCCTCCAGCGCTGGTATTCAATCCCCGTCGTCCCCCAGATCCTGGGAAAGTGACAAATCCAATGTATTACATGATGAATCAAGTCTGAATGGAGGGGCTGGGTGACCCCACAGTGAGTTTCAGGGAAAGGTAATTTGGACCCCTCCCAAGAACCAGTGGGTCCGTCCACTGTAAGTTCTGGACTAGAATGAATTTCACTGTGTTTCTGAAGGGGAGGGACAGATCAGGGTAGAACTAGAATCCTGAACAAGAGTTCACTGAGGCCCCCGGGGGAACGTGCCAAGTCACGTTTCCCCACCCTTGTGCCCCCCCCTTACTGGGGCCCAGTGGTTGGGTCCTTTATGAGGCAGGCTTGTGGGGACAGGGGACCTTGAGGGTCAGTGGTCAGTGTAGGTGGAAAGCCTCAGAGGAAGGAGCCCCTGGGAGCCGGGCCCTCCACAGGCCATGGCAAGCGTGGTGGTGAAGACGATCTGGCAGTCCAAAGAGATCCATGAGGCCGGGGACCCCCCCGCGGGGGTCGAGAGTCGCTCCCAGCTGGTTCCCGAGGCTCCTGGGGGAGTGACCAGCCCAGTCAAAGGGGTCGCGAAGAAAAAGAAGGCCGTGTCCTTCCACGGGTGGGTTTGTAGCACCCTGTCGGGGCGGTTCCACCACCCAGCCCTTGCCTCTGACAGAGCACAAGTCCCCCTGTGGGTGCTGTTGGAAAGGGAGGAAAACAGGCAGCAGGGATGGAGGAGAAAGAAGAAAGCAGGCGGCGAGGTTGAAGTCAGAGAGAGTAGGGAATGTGCAGACAGGGAGGCGCGGTTGGGGGGGCCGTACCCTGCTGGGGTGGCATCTTGACCCTCCTGCCTGTTTCTCCTCCCCAGGGTGGAGCCTCGGATGTCCCATGAGCCAATGCACTGGTGCCTGAACCTCAAACGGTCCTCAGCCTGCACCAATGTGTCCCTGCTCAACCTGGCCGCCATGGAGCCCACCGACTCCTCGGGGACAGACTCAACCGTGGAAGACAGCGGCCTGCTGGCATTGCCCGTGCCCATCCCACCCTGGGCTCCAGATGACCCAGACATCACGGAAATACTGGTGAGAGGGCCCTCGGCCGGGCTGGGGAATACGAGGGTTCTCACCCTGGTGGTAGGCAAATACTGAGGATGGGTTTGGGGGGGTGTCTTCTTGATTTGGAATGAGAAGGTTCTTGTCACCCTTTGAGGCCCTACAGTCAGCCATGAATCTGCTCCATCCAGGGTGAATGCTGCCTGCTGCCTGCGAGTTGGTCTTTTGTTCATTCAGTCACTTCCAAATGTCCTGGGTGAAGCTGGAGTCACAGATAGGAATCAGGCCAGGTCCCTGCCCCAGGAAAGCCCCCAGTCTGGTGGGAGTGACAGATACAGACTGGGGTGACAAATTCCATAATGGAGGTAACACTGGGGATCCAAGAAAAGGGCCCCTCAAACCAGGCTAGGGGTATCAGGGAAAACTTCTGGAGGAGGCAGTGTTGGAACTGGGCTTTGACGGATGAGTAGGAGTTCTCTGAGCAGACCACCTCAGACTGTGGGGAAAAACTGGGAGGTGAACAAGATCTAGGAGAATTTAGAGAATTCCTGACTAGAGCATAGAATGCTACAGCTTGGTCCTTTAACTCTCCCACCAACCTCCACCCCCTGCCAGGCTTCTCCTGGGTCAGACCCTGAACTTGGCTTGACATGGACACTGAGAATTACACTAACAATAATCACGGCCATAATGATACTAATAAGATTCACTAGCGGGAATTCCCTGGCGGTCCAGCGGTTAGGACTCCAAGCTTCCACTGCAGGGGACATGGGTTCAATCCCAGCTCAGGGAACTAAGATCCCGCATGTCACACGGCATGGTCAAAAAAAAAAAAAAAAAAAAAAAAAGATTCACTAGCATATACTGAGCACTTTCTGTGTTCCAGGAGCCTCAGTGTCCTCATCTGTAAAATGGAGATGCATGTGTTTGTTCTTTCAAGAAATATTTCTTGAACACCTACAATGTGCCAGGCACTGCTCTAGGAACAGGAAATATAGCAGCACCCAAGACAGAGTTCTGGAGAGAATTGCACCCATCTCATGAGGTTGTCATGACAATGAAATGAAATTCATTCATGTAAAATGTTTAGCACAATAGTCAGCTGTATGCACAGAATAGTTAGTCATTATTTTTATCCTCATTTCACAGATGAAGATATTGAGGGACTAGAAGGTTAATTAGCATATCCAAAGTCATACGGCTTCTAAGTAGTGGAGCCGGGCTTAGGAGTCAGCACCTGCATTGCGGGGGGCAGTAGAGGTCACTGTGGGAGCCCTGAAGAAGGCCTTGGCCCAGCTGACCATGGTCAAGGAAGGCTTTCTGGAAAAGGCAGCACACAAGCTGGATCTTGAAGATAAGGAAGGCAGAATACAGGGAAGGGTATTCCACCTAGCTGGAACAGCATATGCAAAAGGGCAGGAGTTGAAAAGAGCCTGGGGAACATGTCCTTGTGGCTAGATTGTGGTGTGTGGGAGAGGTGAGGCTGGCGGGTGGTGGGCACAGGACACAGAGGCTGAGAAATGTGGGCATTCTCCATTCTCTTGAGGACCATGGGGAGCCATTGAGGGTTCCTGGGGAGGGGGAGAGGAACAACTCGGCATTTGGGCTCCATATCCATTTACTGAGCATCTACTATGTTCCAGGCACTGTGCTACATCCCTATGGTGGTGGTGGGGTGTCTCATTTTCCCCTCTTAGAGGTTCTGCAAGGAAGATGAAAACAAAAATAAGTGAGGTAGAGAGAGGTGGAGTGACCCCATGCAAGGTTAGAGAGCTTGTAAGAAGCAGGGTCAGGACCAGAAGCTTAGCGAGTGTGATGCTTTCTTTCCCTAGAAGATGCCTCTGGCCCCGGGTGGGAGACGTTTGGAGGGGAGAGACTGGAGGCAGGCAGGCCGGAGAGGAGGTCAGGCGAGGGTCCAGGGTAAGAGGACCAGGTGGAGAGAAGCCAGCAGGCAGAGAGAGAGAGTCCAGGTGGGATGGATGGCCTGGGAGGCATCCCCTCCCACCAGAACACTTTCCTCCCCTTCTCTTCCAGCATCGCTCAGGCAGCACTTGCAGAGGTCCGCCTCCCACTGGAGCTATTTCTGAGTCACATCCTCCAGAGGATTGTGATGCCTGAGAAAGAGCCCTGGGCGGCCAAGATCAAGGTCTGATGCAGCTGCGGCTCACTGTGGGGCTGCAGGGGAGAATCAGCCTCTATGGGGCTTCTCCATAAAATGGAAAAAGTGCTGTCAGTCAACACCTTAGGGTATAGGCAGGAACCGTGAGGAGGTGGTCGGGAAGAACACAGGCTGACACACAGCATCTGAGCTGCATCGGGAGAGAAAGCTGGAGATGGGCAGAGAGGAGGGGGAGGAAACCCAGAGAGAAAGGAGGACAGAGACCCAGAGAGAGGAGGACGGGGACCTGGGGAGGGGGACAGAGACAGAAAACCAGAGATAGAGGAGGGGGCCAGAGACCCAGAGAAGGAAGGAACGGACACCAGAGAGAGAGGTGGGACAGAGAACTAGAGAGGAAAGGAAGAGAACACGGGAGCGATGGAGACCTTGGGTGAGAGAGTGATAATTCCCAGACTGGATGGAGGGTCAGCAGAAGAATGGTGAAGCAGACAGCTTTGGCTCCTGGCTTTTTTTTTTTTTTTTTTTGCCGCGCTGTGCAGCTTGTGGGATTTTAGTTCCCTGACCAGGAATCGAACCCAGGCCCCTGGCAGTGAGAGCATGGAGTCCTAACCACGGGACCACCAGGGAATTCCCTGGCTCCTGTCTTAAGCTCTGACATCTTTATGAGGCCAAAGGATGTAACTGAGGAGGTAGTATTGCTTTGGGGGAAGGTCAGTGCCTCCATGTGGAAATGGCCAGAGCAGGTGTTCTGAGCCCTGCTTGGAACTTGTCCTGCTGTCTACAGATTTCCCTGAGGCTGCTGTAGGGTCTTGGTGCTAAGCCCTTTCCTGGTAGGTCCTGTCGTGTTGTCTTTATGTTTAACGATGCTGACACTAATCACTGCGCTTGGCTTATGGATCCTATCATCTTCTTGACCTTTCCTCACCACCATCCGAGCAAGGTATCCTCATTCCCATTTGACAAGAAGGGAAACCGAGGCAGGCTGGGAGTGGGGAATTGGATTGCCCAGTTGCATGGCATGTGGACGGCCAAGGAGACGTTTATCCCCAGGTTTGGCTCCCCACCACCACCGTGCCATTCGCTTTTTTAGCCAAGGCTAGCAGCCTCTGCCTTCACCATTCCCGAAATCTGCTCTCAGTGAAGCTAAAACTCACCTCCAGTGACCCCAGCTGCACTTTCTCTTTTCCCAAGTATTGACCAAGGGCCTTTCTGGATTAGCCTGTGTTCCTCCCAACAGCAGCCCTGTGAAGGTCGTTATTAGTCCCTCCCCATTTTACAGGTAGGGAAACAGAGGCTTAGAGAGGTGAAGTCCCCTCCCTGAGGTCATACAGCTAGTAAGTGGAAGAACTGAGTTGACTCCAGAACCCGCTCCCCTAGTTTCCCAGAGCAGCTACCCATGGGAAATCCAAGACCGTTGGGTCTTCAGTTTAAAAATATCACAGCTATTGCTGTGAAACAAATGATTCCCAACCTTAAAACAACAAACCTGGAGTGGCTTAATTGGGTGGTTCTGGCTTAGGGTCTCTCATGAGGTTGTAGTCAAGATTTTGGCAGGGGCTGCAGTCATCTGAAGGCTTGACTGGAGCTAGAGGTTGGGCTTCCAAGATGGCACATTCACATGGCTCTTGGTTGGAGGCCTCAGTTCCTTGCCACACGGGCCTCTCCATAGGTAGCTGTTTAGAACATGGCAACTATCATTCTCCAGAGTAAGAGTGAGCAAGAAGGAAGACATGGTTCCTCTTATGAACTCATTTCTTAAGTCACATACCATCACTTCTGCCTTATTCTATTTACTAGGTATGAGTCACTAAGTCCAGCTGACACTCAAGTGACGGGAATAAGGCTCCACATTTTAAAAGAGCCTCAAAAAATTTGTGGGCATATTTTAAACCACCATGGTTTTGTGTGGGTTTTATTGCTTTTTAATTTTTTTTTTTTTTGTAGGTGCCCTTCACCAGGATGAGGAAGTTCCCTTGTGCTTCTAGTTTGTTGAGTGTTTTTATCATGAAAGGGCATTGGATTTTGTCAAATGCTATTTCTCTATTCATTGACATGATTGTATTTTTCCCCCCGATATTTTACTAATATGGAATGTTACATGGGTTAATTTTCACGTTGAACCAATTTTGCATTCCTGGGATAAATCCTACTTGGCATGGTGTATAATCCTTTTTATATGCTGCTGGACTTGGTTTGCTAGTATTTTGTTGAAAATTTTGTGGCTGCTTTCAGAAGGAATATTGATCTGTAGTTTTATTATCTGGTGATGTCTTTGGTTTTGGTATCAGGGTAACATTGGCCTCATAGAATGAGTTAGTTCCCTCCTCTTCTGTTTTGTTTGTTTTTTGTTTTTTTGGTGAAGGGTTTGAGATGAATTGGCAACAACTCTTTTTTAAATGATTGGTAGAATTCACCAGTGAAGCCATCTGGGCTTTTTTTGTTGGAAGTTTTAAAATTACTAACTCAACCTCTTTACTTATTACAGGTCTATTCAGATGTCCTAGCTCTTCTTGAGTTAGTGTTTGCTAGGAATTTTTCCATTTCATCTAGGTTATCAAGTTTGATGACATACAATTGTTCATAGTGTTCCCTTGTAATCTTTCTCTTTCCGTAAGATTGGTAGTATGTCTCCTCTTTCCTTCCTGATTTAGCAATTTGAGTCTTCTTCCTCTTTCTCATGGTCAGCCTAGCTTAAAATTTGTCAATTTTGTTGACCTTTTCAAAAACCCAACTTCTGGTTTTGTTGATTTTTCTCTACTGTTTTCTATTCTCTATTTCATTTTTTTCACTCTAATCTTTATTATTTCCTTCATTCTGCTAGCTTTGGGTTAAGTTGTCTCTTCTTTTCTAGTTTCTTAAGGTGGAAGATTAGGTTACTGATTTTAAGTTCTTTTTTGATGTAGGTGTTTACAGCTCTAAATTTCCCTCAAAGTATTGCCTCTGCTGCATCCCACAAGTTTTGGTATGTTGTGTTTTCATTTTCCCTCATTCCTAAGTATAATTTCTCTTGTGATTTCTTCTTCTACCCATTGGCTGTCTATGAGTGTGTTGTTTAATTTCCATATATTTGTGAGTTTCTCAAATTTCTTTCTGCTATTGATTCCTGATTTCATTCTACTGAGGTCATTGAGGTCAGAAAACATACTTTGTTTTCAAATTCTTTTAAATTTATTGAGACTTGCTTTGTGACTTAATATATGGTCTGTTCTCGACTATATGAACAATGTTTAATTTCACTTGAGAAGAATGTGTATTCTCTTGTTGGGTGGAATGTTCTGTAGATGCCTGTTAGGTCTGGTTGGTTTATAGTGTTGTCCAAGTCTTCTATCTCCTTCTTGATCTACTCTCTAGTTGTTCAATCCATTCTTGAAAGTGAGGTATTGTAGTCTCCAACCATTACTGTTAAATCGTCAATTTCTCCCTTCAATTCTGTCAGTGTCTTTTTTTTCTTTTTGGCCATGCCATGGGGCTTGCAGATCTTAGTTCCCTGACCAGGGATTGAACCTGGGACCTCAGCAGTGAAAGCGTGGAGTCCTAACCACTGGACTGCCAGGGAATTCCCAATTCTATCAGTTTTTGATTCATGTGCTTTGAAACTCTATTAGGTACCTATATATTTATGATTGTTACAATCCCCTCAATGACTTGACTCATAGTTTTGGCCAGTTTGGAGGGGTGGAATTTGGGGGTTTCTGACTCCACCATTTTGCTGATGTCACCTTAATACAGTATTTCTTATCACACTTGTTCTCCAGAGCAGTTATGCAAGAAATGTGAAGTTGTTCCCATTTTACAATGAAGGAAGCTTGTTCTCTCTTTTCTCTTTGTGTATTAGTTCAGCAGCTGTGAAAGAAACCAAAATATCTGGTTGAAGCAGGATAGTTTGTTGCTCCCATAAATGTCTCAAGTACAGCAGGTCTCTTCAAATGCAGTAGGTCAGAGGCTCCAGTGTTCTGGGGGCTCAGCTATTAAGTCACAAGTTTGGCTGCTGTAACAAAAAGGCACAAAGTAGCATAAACAAGACGGAAAATGTTCTCTTGGTCACGTGTATAAAAGTATTCATAAGTGGTTGGAATTGAGTATGGCGGCGTCACAGGGTTGAGGATTCAGTCTTCTTTTATATTGTCCTCCATCTCATGGTCCAAGATGGCTGCTCTGGCTTTAGCCATCAACATTGTAGGGAGAGAGAAAGGGAGGTGTGCTCCCTACTTTCCTTTATTAAAAGGCATGACTTGGAAATTGCCTACATCATTTCCACTCATATTCCATTGGCCAGAACTTAGTCACATGGCCACACCTGGCTGTAAGGGCACCTGGGAATTGTAGTCTTTGGCTGAGCAGTGATGTACCAGGCTAACTCTTCTATAAATGTGGAAATGGGAGGGTGGAGATCCTGTCACATGCATCCCTCCTGAGCCAGTTTGTTTTGACAGGAGTCACAAAGCATTTTATGGTGACATAAGGTAGCAATGAACAGAGGCCATATGGCATCATGGTTTGAAACAAAGGCTCTGAGCATAAATTCTGACAAGGCCACCTCCTGTCTCATGTACCCAGGAGTACAAGGGACATCACCTCTCGGGGCCTCATTTGCCTCACTTGCAAAATGGGGCAAATAACCTCAAGAGGTGTGGTTGTGAAGAATAAAAAGGAAAATGTGGGTAAGGGCTTGGCTTGGTGCATAGTGAGTGCTTATATCTGGAAAGTGGGTTATCTTTAGAATTCTCCACTGCCTGGAGAGAAAGACAAGGCATGTGTTTCAACAGTTTATCTTATTTATTTATGTCTGTGGACCCCAAAGGCATTTATCTCAGGTTAAGACCATCCTCCTTCTCCCACATGTCTGAGCTTCCCACCCCCCACTCCCTCCTGGATCCTACTTATTTTTCTTGCCATCCGCTAAGCAGAAAACAAGGCTGCCCCCTGGTTTTTCTTGTTTTTTTGGTTTTTAATTTATTTATTTTTATTTTTGGCTGTGTTGGGTCTTCGTTTCTGTGCGAGGGCTTTCTCTAGTTGCGGCGAGCAGGGGCCACTCTTCATCGCGGTGCGCGGGCCTCTCACTGTCGCGGCCTCTTTTGTTGCGGAGCACAAGCTCCAGACGCGCAGGCTCAGTAGTTGTGGCTCACGGGCCCAGTTGCTCCGCAGCATGTGGGATCTTCCCAGACCAGGGCTCGAACCTGTGTCCCCTGCATTAGCAGGCAGATTCTCAACCACTGCGCCACCAGGGAAGCCCCTGCCCCCTAGTTTTATACCAAGAATCAAAGAGGCGCAGCCCTGGCCCCAAATTCCACAGCTATTCCAGGGCAGAATCAAGGTGTAAACCTAGTTCTAGACTTTCTCTTGGGGTTGGGGTTTGCTACCATGCACCCACTGACCCACCTGTCTCCCGTTCTTCCCCAGAGTTGGGTTAACAGTGGATTGGTCCACGCCAAAGATTCCATCACCAGCTTGAAGGAAAAGACCACCCGGGTTAACCAGCACGTGCAGACGCTGCAGGTCGTGAGGACCACCCGCCCCCTCCCGCAACATCTCCTCTTCCTCCAGGGTCACATTGCCCTCTTAGAGCTAACCTCCAACTCAATGCACCCATAGCCCAGTTGGGGAGACTTAGGCTCAGGAGGGAAAGGAAGCTTCCCGCCTCTCCTCCCCACGGGGTGTCTCCTTGAGGCCCCGGCTAACCCCTCCTCCCTTCCATGCTCCAGAGTGAGTGTTCTGTGCTGAGTGAGAACCTAGAGAGAAGGCGGCAAGAGGCGGAAGAACTAGAAGGGTACTGTAGTCAACTCAAGGTGAGCTGCTGTGGGGCAGGAGCGGGGCGGGAGTAGGAAGCGGAAGTAGGAAGAGGGTGAGAGGAAGTGGGGAGGAATGGAGTGGTGGACAGGAGAGAGGTGGGGTGAAGTGGAAAAGGAGCATGGGAGAGGTCCGAGGAAGAACCATTTCTTTAGCCAAGGGAACCGAGCCGGGAAAGGGCAGACCAATAACCAGAAGGCAGACCTTGCGGAAGGAGGGGGCGTGCCTTAAACGCGGGGGGTGGAAGCTGTATGGAAAATAGCGAGGGTAACGGCTGGGAGGCGGAACTGGAATGGGAAGTCAGGGCCCCCGTCCTGGTGTCCTGACCCAGGAGAACTGCTGGAAGGTGACCCGGTCGGTGGAAGATGCTGAAATAAAAACCAACGTCCTGAAGCAGAACTCTGCCCTGCTGGAGGTAAGGGGGAGGGGTCTAAGGGCTTGAGGAAGGTACTCAAGTAACCGAGGTACTTGAGGTAGACTTCAGGTGGGACTTCCCGCCCTGCCACCACCACCACCACACTGCCCCTTCATGTTCATGGTCATACTTTTCCATGCACAGTCATATTCAAGTCCCGGAGAGAGAGATTCGTATCGGACTTGGAGTGGGAATGCCTGTCCTGCCCACATACCCACTCATTTCCCACCAAAATGTTGGAAAAGCTTCAGCTGTTCTTCCTAAACAGGAGGGACTGGAATTGGATACCTTCGAGGATTAGAGTGAGGGTGGAGGGCTAGATGGAGACACAGAGGCAGGCATTCAGTCCAAGGTGAGTTGGACTCCAGCTGGGCTTCGAATGGGGCATCCCTCCCTAGTAACAGCAAGCGGGAGTCCATTAAGACTTCAGGTGGGACTTCCCGATATCCCGTCCCCACATCCATTCACTTTCTAGCCTCAGGAATTTACTGGGCGGATTTGGTGGTGGAGGGGGTGGTAGTGGTGGGAGGCAAGGGGCCGGACGCAGTAACCCTGCTCTCCTTCCCCACCCAGGAGAAGCTGCGCTACCTCCAGATGCAGGATGAGACGCCCAGGAGGCAGGAGGCTGAGCTGCAGGAGCTGGAGCAGAAACTGGAGGCTGGCCTCTCCCGCCACGGCCTGGGCCTCGCCACCCAGCCCCCAGGCTGCTCCAGCCCGCCGGGGAGCCCCGACGAACCCCCGCGACGGCGAGGCGTGGCCCCAGGCGGCTGGGGAATGGGGCCCCGGGCAGGGGAGGGCCCCGTCGTGAGCGAGCAGGAGTTGCAGAAGGTCTCTGCCGCCCTTGATGAGCTGAGGTGAGTGGGATCCTGGGATGGGCCCAGGGGGTGGAGCCTCGAAGAGGAGTGTTCTGGGGGCGGTGACCCGGAAGGGCAGGACTTCGAAGAACCGAGTTTTGAATATAGGGCAGGTGGCAGGGAGGTCCGCGTCGGGTGAAAATGAGGTGGGCGGGTTTTGGGACGTGGCAGGTCTTTGGAGGCTCCAACTCCCTGGCGCGAGCGGTATCTTGAGGAGGCAGTGTCTGGAGGAGCTGATGTGGGGCTGGGAGGCAGGCCGAGAGAAGGCCAGGATACCTGATAAGGGGATAGAGGCAGGGTTCTGGAGGACATGAGAGGATCCCAATAAATGAACAGGACAGGAGAATTCGGGGACAGGGTGGGTCCGGAGCCACGGGCGTGGTCTTGGCGGGGCGCGGCGGACGGGGGCGTGTCCAAACCTAGCCCTGACGCGTTCCTTACCTCTACGCCTACAGGAGGGAGGTGTCCTCCCTGACCGCCCGGTGGCATCAGGAGGAGGGGGCCGTGCAGGAGGCCCTACGGCTGCTCGGGGGCCTGGGCGGCAGGCTCGACGGCTTCCTGGGCCAGTGGGAGCGGGCGCAGCGCGAGCAGGCTCAGGCCGCGCGGGGCCTGCAAGAGCTGCGGGGCCGGACGGACGAGCTGTACACCATGTAAGGGCCCAGATGCGCGCACGGGGCGGGGACGTGGGAGGGCGGAGCCTTGAGGGAAAGGGGTGGGCCAATCAGCTGGAGCCAATCGGGTGGGAGCGCATATACTGACAGGTGGAAGCCCCAATTAGAGAGTAGGGAGGGGCGTGTTATACCTAAGAAGGACTGAGGGGCGGAGCCACTTAGAGAAGAGGTGAGTTCCACACCTTAAAAGCAAGGGACGGAGCCAAGTAGGAACAGGGGAAACCAGTTAGAGAACAGGGAGGTGCGTTCCCGACAATAAAACGCAAAAGGAGGTACCAATCAGAGCAGAGGGGGCAAGGCAGAGCGGGGTATTGCAAACTGGATGGAGACAGAGGTGCTGGGCTAATTTTGGGTGGAGCCTTGCTGGGACTACAGGTTTCCCTGCCATCCAAAAGTAGAGCAGTTCCTGTGAAACCTTCTGTAAGCCAAAATAGCATAAAGCGAAGAAGCAATTACCTTAGAATACATCTTGCTAACAGATGCACAAAATAAATTGAGATAAAGCACAGGTGCCCATAGACAACACAATTCAAAGCTATGGTGGCTTGGTGCTGAGATACTGAGTGTAGTTCTCAGAGAAGGGGCTTGGTGGCGCCACTCTCGCTGCTTGGAGTGTGTCCTGCTTCGGTAACAGCTTGCTACAAAACAAATGCTTTGCGCTTTTTTTCATAAAAGGGAAAATCCTCTTCGGACTTCTTTTGGTTAGTGAAAACAGGTACTAATGTAGGCCTTTGGTAAAAATGAAGTGGGGTAAAGCGAACTTTCAAAAACCGGAGGATGCCTGTATACTGTTGGAGAGGCGACCTCACTGTACTGCTTACTCTCACACCGCAGGGTGGAGCGGTCAGCAGTGTCTGTGGCTTCACTGAGGAGCGAACTGGAGGCGCTGGGCCCAGTGAAACCGATTCTGGAGGAGCTTGGGCGGCAATTTCAGAGCTCTCGTAGAGGGTCTGACCTCTCTATGAACCTGGATCGGGCTCCCCAAGGCTCCTGTGCCCGCTGTGCCAGGTAAGGGGGCAGCGCCTGGCTCCAGGTGCATTCTGCATCGTATTGAGGACCAAGCATTGAAGGAGATGAGACTTTAGCAAGAGTGGAGAGGGAAATTCATTGTGGGAGACAGGGCATCCCCACGTATTGTAGGATGGGCCAGTCTCGCGGCATTATGGGAGTCACATTTCTTCCCTCCCCACAAGGTGAAGTCAGTGTCTTGTGGAACGCAAGAAAGACTTGTTATGTTTCGAGCATCTTGGATTTCCAGTGCACTGTGGGAAGGCTGGGCAGTGGTACTGGGTGGGAGGCAGGTTTTCTCAGTGCATCGTAGGAAAATGAGACCTTGGGGTGTTGGAAGCCGACAGATACCATGCTTGATCTGTATTGGGAAGGGTGCAGGGCACTTCCAATACAACATGGGATCGGTTTTAACTAGTGCATTGTGGGAAATGTGAGTTTCTGATGAACCGAGGACCGTGTGGTGGAAATCCCCAGGCACTGTGGTAACTCCCCACGCTGTGGAAACCAGAGCATACCGGATGAACTATAGTTTGGCCCCAGTGCATGGTGGGAAGGTTGCCTGGGTGCATAGTGGAAACGGGACCTGGGTGGAGGCTGGGCAGATGGGCATGGTGTATCCTGGGAATGGAGTTGGTCCGAGGCCTCTTTCACCTGGTGACTACCCCTCCCCCAGCCAGGGACAGCAGTTGTCCACGGAGTCCTTGCAGCAGCTGCTGGAGCGAGCGCTGACCCCGCTAGTGGACGAGGTGAAGCAGAGGGGCCTGGCTCCTGCCTGCCCCAGCTGCCAGAGGCTGCACAAGAAGATTCTGGTACCAAGGACCATGGGCCACCATGCCCCACTTTTTGGTCAGGGCAGGGCGGGGGAGCCCCAGGCACAAGGATACTGCTGGTGTGTGGCAGGATGGGAAGGATGAGCTGTGGGCAGCAGGTGTTGGGGGAACACTTGGCTCTAATACGTCGGGACAGGGTGAGAGGGGAGCTGTTTGGTGTTTAGTGAGTCATAGGTCAATCATTAGGGAAGCTTGGGTGATGGATATGGGCCCAAAGCATGAAGGGACATGGATCTGGTGCACTGTGGGACAGAGGAGACAAACACCAGTCTATAGCGTCATGGAATATAAGCCTGATTTTCAATGAGCCTTAAGAGAGGCAGTGCATTATATGGGATCACCGAGATCAGACAGTGGACCCAGCGAGTAGCAGGTCACAGTAAGCTAATGCATTATGGGAAATGGAACCGCAGCTCTTCGTGAGGCATTGCACACAGACTCAGGCCCAATAACTGATGGAACTTGAGGCTGGTGTATATTCTGAAACATAGAGATCTAGTATATTATGGGATATTGGCTTAATGTATGATGGGATATGAGTTGTAGTGGGTGAAACAGACAAATGAGGCAGTAACGGACAGTCATGTGGCAGACCTAGAGGACTAAGACATGATAGGACATGGGGGCTGGTACATTGTGGGATATAGGGAACCAGAGCACTGAGGACTATTATTGTGACCGAGAGGCTGGCCTAATAGATAGGATGTGGGGGTCACATCCCATAATGTGAATTATGGGATGTAGATGATCACCATGTGATGGGATACCGGGGCCCAGACATCAAATGCATGATGGCTCATGGGCATTAGGGGACAATGTGATAGATGCTGATTTAGTGCTTACAGGGACAAAGAAGGCCAGTGCAATAGGGGACAGACAGTGGGACAGACACAAGTCTAGTGCACAATGGGACTTGGGAGGCCCAGTGCACCGTGGGATGCTGGGGTCAGCCTCAGGCTCAAGGTATGATGGGATACTCTGGGGGAGGAATGCGGGCCCTAGGGGACCCTGCCCCTTGCCCTCCGCGATCCAGATCCCCCTCCACTCCCAGCCCGGTCCAGCAAGCCCAGCAGCACCTACACTCCTCTCCCCAGGAGCTGGAGCGCCAGGCCTTGGCCAAACATGTCAGGGCAGAGGCCCTGAGCTCCACCCTTCGGCTGGCCCAAGACGAAGCCTTGCGGGCCAAGAACCTGCTGCTGACGGACAAGATGAAGCCGGAGTGAGGAAGGAGGCTGAGGGCATGGGAGGAGGGTGAGGTCTTGGGGAAAGGGCTTGAGTTACCCCCGGCTTCCACACCAGCCCCGAGGCATCGGGCCTCCCGAGCACTAACTGCCCACCCTCTCGTTACAGGGAGAAGGTGGCCGCTCTGGACTATCTACACTTGAAGATGTGCTCCCTCCACGATCAACTCAGCAACCTACCACTTGAGGGGTCCACGGGGACAATGGGGGGAGGGGGTGGTGGGGGAACTCCCCCAAAACGTGGGGGCCCAACCCCTGAGCAATAAATGGCCCCTCATGCTGGAATGAATTCCATCTCCTTTTTGGCACCAAAAGAGGGCTAGTAAAATTGCACACACACCGTGCACCAGCCTCTGTGCTCACTATGACTTGATCCTCAGCCAACAGGGTGTCGATGGTGGTACAGTTCTTTAATTTCTTGGGGGTTTTTTTTGTTTTTTAATATTTATTTATTTGTTTACTTTTTTTATTTGGCTGCACCGGATCTTAATTGCTGCTCACAGGATCTTTTAGTTGTGGCATGTGGGATCTTCGTTGTGGCATGCGGGATCTAGTTCCCTGACCAGGGATCGAACCCAGGCCCCCTGCATTGGGAGCTCAGAGTCTTAACCACTGGACCACCAGGGAAGTCCAGTACAGTTCTTTGAAAAGGAGGCAGAGGGTAGAAATAAGGTTCTGTGGTGCAGTTTGAGCCTGTCAAGCCAACATTTTTTAGGATGACTTTTACTAGATAATGATATTGTCTACCACTGTGTAAAAAAAGTACCCTCCCCTCCAAAAAACTTAGCTGCTTATAACATATTATCTCACATAATTCCTGAGGGTCAGGAATCTGGGAGTGGCGTAGCTAGATGGTACTGGCTCAGGGTCCTCATGAGTTTGCAGTCAGGATGTCAGCTGGGGCTGCTGTCACCTGAAGACTTGCCTGGGGCTGGATGTTACACTTCCAAGATGGCGCATTCACATGGCTTTTGGCTGGAGGCCTCAGTTTCTCATGGCAGCTAACTTCCCCCAGGGCAAGCAGTCTAAGAACAAGCAGGAAGCTAAGGTGCCTTTAATGACCTAGTCTTTGAAGTTGCATACCATCATTTTCTCTTTTTATATTGACTAGAACTGAGTCACTAAGTCCAGATCATACTCACATGGTGTGTCAAAGAATTTGCAGACATATTTTGAAGAGAATGTCAATTTGTGGAGATATTTTAAACCACCACACTAATACTATTTTTTTTTTTTTTTTTTACTAATACTATTTTTAAATGTACAGTTGAAATATAATATAAACAGAAAAGTTCACAAGTTAAAAGTGAACAGCTTGGACTTCCCTGGTGGCGCAGTGGTTAAGAATCTGCCTGCCAATGCAGGGGACACGGGTTCAAGCCCTGGTCGGGGAAGATCCCACATGCCACGGAGCAACTAAGCCCGTGCACCACAACTACTGAGCCTGTGCTCTAGAGCCCACAAGCCACAACTACTGAGCCCGTGTGCCACAACTACTGAAGCCCGCGGGCCTAGAGCCTGTGCTCCGCAACAAGAGAAGCCACCGCAATGAGAAGCCTGTGCGCAGCAACAAAGACCAAATGCAGCCAAAAATAAATTTTTTTAAAAAGCCAGTCGTTTAAAAAAAAGTGAACAGCTCAATGAATTATCATGAAATGGACGTGTTTGTGTAACCACCACCGAGATTTAGAAACTACACCTGACCAGCATTCCCTGAATCTCAATCACTACCCTTTCCTTCTACCCCAAAGGTAACCCCTATTCTTCTAACACCATTGCAATAAGGTAAGAAAAGAGAGACTATAGGATAGGAAAGGAAGAAAACTATCATTATTCTGAGATGGCATAACTGTACATATAATCATAGAGAATCCAATAGAATCTATAAATTTCTAAAAATCAGTGAGCTTAGCAAGGAAGCTGAATAAAAGGTGACATAAAAAAATTATCTCTGTATGCCAGTGATGAAAGTTTAGAAAATGAAAAACTTTCAAAGGTGCTAGTTCTAAGTAGCATAAAACTAAAAAATGTCTAGGAATCCAACAAAAGATAAGTTATGATCTCTACATCAAACTTTAAAATATTATTGCGAGAAGTTAAAGACCTTAACAATGGGGAGTTATACCATATTCATGGTTTATAAGATATCATTATAAAGATGTTACTTCTCTCCAATTGATTTGTAGATTCGAAGATAGCAGATACGAGATTTATTAATGTGGTTTTGTTTGTACCAACATGACAATGGGAACTGTGGGATCTAAAATCTCTCAGAGGATGAATAATTATTCTCATTTTATATAGTGCTGTGGACTCTATGTGTCCCTCAAAATTCATATGTTCAAGCCCTAATCCCCAATGTGGTGGTATTTAGAGATGGGGCCGTTGGGAGGTAATCAGATGAGGTCATGAGGGTGGAGCCTCATGATGGGATTAGTGCCTTTTTAAGAAGAGACAATCTCTCTCCCTACCATATGAGGATACAGCAAGAAGGCAGCCACCTGCAAACAAGGAAGCAAGCTTTTCACCAGGCACTAAATCTGCCAGCTTTTCACCAGGCACTAAATCTGCCAGCTTTTCACCAGGCACTAAATCTGCCAGCTTTTCACCAGGCACTAAATCTGCCAGCACTTTGCCCTGGGATTTCCCAGCCTCCAGAACTGTGAGAAATAAATTGTTTAAACTACCCAGTCTCTGGAATTTTGTTATAGCAGCCTGAACTGAGGAAGCTACAGAGGAGGAACTAGGTCCAGAGAGGATAAATTATTTACACAAGGATACATAGTTAGTGGGTGAAAGAACCAGAATTACAACACATTTTATATTCCTCCTAGAGACAATGTATTCTAGGGATAACTGTAATCCCATTTACCCCCTACATAGATATCATTTCTTTGAAGTTCAAGCAGATGAACACCTAATCCCAGAATCCCATTTTGGGGATCTGTTTCCTGAGGTCACTCTTGGCACCAAGAACCACAGCAGTCAAGACTCAACTGAGGGACTTCCCTGGCAGTCCAGTGGTTAAGACTCCATGCTTCCACTGCAGGGGGCACAGGTTAGATCCCTGGTCGTGGAACTAAGATCCTGCAATCCACATGGCGCAGCCAAAAAATAGAAAATTTTAAAAATTAAAAAAAAGGTGGGCTTCCCTGGTGGCGCAGTGGTTGAGAATCTGCCTGCTAATGCAGGGGACACGGGTTCGAGCCCTGGTCTGGGAAGATCCCACATGCCACGGAGCAGCTAGGCCCGTGAGCCACAACTACTGAGCCTGCGCGTCTGGAGCCTGTGCTCCGCAACAAGAGAGGCCACGATAGTGAGAGGCCCGCGCACCACGATGAAGAGTGGCCCCCGCTTGCCGCAACTAGAGAAAGCCCTCGCACAGAAACGAAGACCCAACACAGCCAAAAATAAACAAATAAATAAATAAATAAATATTTTTTAAAAAAAGGTAAACACGGTAAAAGACTCAACTGAATATCACTATCCTTGTGGCCATTTTTAGTGCCCTAAAGGTTAATTGCAGTAGCTACTTGATCCCCCAAGTCACTTATTTCAGTTGGAACCTCATCACAGTCAACACGGATGCTAATATATGATTTACCATGATGCCACCGCAGAGTATGGATTACTAGCATCCCATTTTTTGGCAAGGAGCTCATCACTACGTTCAAATCCTAAAAAACAACTAAACCACCTCCAAACCCCATCTTTTGACAATTTGCTTCTTCTTGCCAATATTGAGGTCAGTCAAGATATATTCAGGAGACAGAAGTCACACCAGTTATTTTCACAGAGATGATTTCATATAAAGAAATGTTACTTAGGTATGAAGTGTTGGTAACCAGGTAACTGAAAAGGCAAAAAGAGAGCCCTATGCTATCATGGTCATAGTAACTATGGGAAGCAGCTAACACCACTGGTGCAGGAAAAACAAAGGATATAGGTTAGAATTATGAAAACTAGGGCTTCCCTGGTGGCGCAGCGGTTGAGAATCTGCCTGCTAATGCAGGGGACACGGGTTCGAGCCCTGGTCTGGGAAGATCCCACATGCCGCAGAGCAACTAGGCCCGTGAGCCACAACTACTGAGCCTGCGCGTCTGGAGCCTGTGCTCCGCAACAAGAGAGGCCGCGATAGTGAGAGGCCCGCGCACCGCGATGAAGAGTGGCCCCGCTTGCCGCAACTAGAGAAAGCCCTCGCACAGAAGCGAAGACCCAACACAGCCAAAAATAAATAAATAAATTAATTAATTTAAAAAAAAAAAGAATTATGAAAACTAAACACTTGGATGAGAGGCTCACTGAAGATGGAACTCAGACCACGAGGAGGAGGGGATTGTTCAGATGGTGCAGGTGTATCTGACCTCAGAGGACCACCAGGGACTAGGACCTTCCTTGGAAGCACCCTGAAATGGTGCTGGCATCTGTGAGGGTGTGCAAGATTTGGAAAAACTGCAAACTAGATTTAGCAGCTGCTACAGGAAGGAACTGCCTCAGCTGGGGTAAAGAAGCTGTGCTGGGTGATGCTGATGAGAACAAGAAACTGACAGGAAATAAGCAGAGAGCAAACGGGAAAAGCCCAGTCCCATTGCTTCCTCCAGGCTTCTTCAGTCCCTTTGGCGCCCCCTGTTGGCAGAGTCGAACACAGCCAGTCGGCAAAGAAGAAGTGCGGTTTGCAGAGTCCCAGAGTCCCAGATTCACAAGGGAGTGAATTTGAAACCAAGAGATAATAGCTTAATAACTGTGCCCACATAACTGTAGTGTGTGCCAAGGACCAGCGG
Source organism: Balaenoptera musculus (assembly GCF_009873245.2). Taxonomy (NCBI): domain Eukaryota; kingdom Metazoa; phylum Chordata; class Mammalia; order Artiodactyla; family Balaenopteridae; genus Balaenoptera; species Balaenoptera musculus. The sequence goes on from NC_045803.1 coordinate 7,387,272, forward strand.
CTATGAGTAATCCAATTCCGTACCCCTGAGGCCCAAATATATCTTTTAAAGCATGCTTGAATACCTGAGAGTAATTATTTTCCTGGATAGCTAGTCTGAATGTTGTGCTGATGCTAATTCTATCCAAGTTCCATTGTGGTTTTAATGCAAATTCAATCAAAATCCCAATGAGATTATTTTTTAAAGAATTTGATCCAATTATTCTAAAGGTCTTCTGAAGAAATAAGATGAGAGAAGCAAAGTTTTTTTTTTCTACAGAAGAGTAATAAGATGGGTCTAAAGCCAATATATTAAAATATAAGGTAACGCTAATCATGTGGTTCTGAAGGAAGATTAAAAGGATGATAAAATGGACTTCCCTGGTGGCGCAGTGGTTAAGGCTCCGCCTGCCAAGGCGGGGGACACGGGTTCAAGCCTTGGTCAGGAAGATCCCACATGTTGCAGAGCAACTAAGCCCGTGTGCCGCAACTACTGAGCCTGCGCTCTAGAGCTCATGAGCCACAACTGCTGAAGCCCGTGCACCTAAAGCCTGTGCACCACAACAAGAGAAGCCACCACAATGAGAAGCCTGTGCACCACAGCAAAGAGTAGCCTCCGCTCGCCGCAACTAGAGAAAGCCCACGTGTAGCAATGAAGACCCAATGTGGCCAAAAATAAAAAATATAAGTATAGAAATTTATTTAAAAAGATTTAAAAAGATAAATATTAAAGTTTCATATACAATAATATCTGAAAAATGTTATTGTAAAGCAACCAAGAATAGTGAAATTATTCAAAATATTATTGGGGGGGGGGTGAAAGTTTTTTTCCTACCCTGACATCAAATAGTTTTTCCACACTAACTAATTCTCTGATTCTCCAACACCAGCTAGGTGTCTAGCAACTCAATTCAATTCTGACACTAACCCTCCAGAGTTAGCCCGAACCCCGCAGGTTAAGACCTCAGATGCTGGCTGCAAATGGGGTGCCCAGTCTTCCCCCACTGCTGCCCAGCCAACTACAAATTCAGGAGTTCCCATGATCCATGCCTCCCAGGTTCAATAATTTGCTAGAAGAACTCACAAAATTCAGGAAAGCACTTCAGTTACTATTACTGGCTTATTATAAAGAATACAACCCAGGAAGGGCCAAAGGGGAAAGACGCATAGATAGGGCGAAGCATGGGGGAAGAGATGCAGAGCTTCCGTGCCCCCTCTGGGCATGCCACCCTCCCAGCACCTCCATATGTTCACCAACTGAGAAGCTCAACAATTCAGGGGTTTTATGAAGGTTCCATTACCTAGACATGATTGAGTCAATCACTGGCCATTGGTGATTGAACTCAATCTCCAGTCCCTCTCCCATCCCCAAGAGGCCAGAAGGTGGGGCTGACGATCCCAACACTCTAATCACTGCTTGGTCTTTTTGGAGACCAGGCCCCCTCCTGAAGCTACCTAGAGGCCCCTCAGCCAAGAGCCATCTCACCAGCATACCAAAAACACTTTTATCACTCCGAAACATTCCAAGGTATATTGTCTTTTAGGAATTTTTAGGACCTCTGTGGCAATGAAGGGGCAAAATACACCACTTTGGCATAAGGATTATGTTGAACTGGAGGCAAATGAGAATCAACAGATGCGGAAAGAAGCCTTCTCAGAGCTACTCTTATCTGACTAAAAGCAGAAATTTCTGAGAAATGGAGACTTTCATAAATCCCCTCTCCCAGGGCAGTTTTTAAAAATTAATTAATTAATTTTTTGGCTGCGTTGGGTCTTTGTTGCGGTGCGCGGGCTTTCTCTAGTTGCAGCAAGCGGGGGCTACTCTTCGTTGCGGTTTGCGGGCTTCTCATTGCGGTGGCTTCTCTTGTTGAGGAGCATGGGCTCTAGGCACGCAGGCTTCAGTAATTGTGGCTCGTGGGCTCTAGAGCACAGGCCCAGTAGTTGTGGCGCTTGGGCTTAGTTGCTCCGCGGCATGTGGGATCTTCCCGGACCAGGGCTTGAACCCGTGTCCCCTGCATTGGCAGATGGATTTTTAACCACTGCACCACCAGGGAAGTCCCCCCAGGGCAGTTTTATGACCATGAAGAAGATGGAAAGTTGACACCAAGATGGGTCTTATCTTCCATTAGTTTTGCCCATATATATATCCTAGTCACTTTCCCACAACTTATCACCCCTAGTCTAAAATATTTTCTTTTGTCACATAGCATCTCCACAATTTATTGTTCTTTGTTAAAAAGGTATATAAGCTCTCAGTCCTATCCACTTCTTTGGGTCTTCACTTTTCTATGAAGGCCTCCATATGCATACTTAATATTAAAACTTTTTCCCTGTTACTCTCTCTTTATCAGTCTAATTTGCAGGGCCCCATGTACTGAACATAAGAGGGTAGAGGAAAAAAAGGTGTTGTGTTTTTTTCCCTCTCCTACACCAGGCATTAATGACAAAGACCAAATACTTTTTATCAACCACAGTGTTATCGCTTAAAATATATAAAATTTAGATCCTTTTCTGATATATTACTGTAAAATAAATTCCAAATATATCTTAGGAAAAATAGAAGAAAATTGAAATGAACTTATTTGAGTAAGCCCTCTTGGGGTAGATCTGTGAAACTCATCAAACTTTTCCCCTGAAAAGTGTTATTCCATGTTATAAATTGAATTGTGTCCCCCCAAAAATATATTTTGGTGTCCTAACCCCTACTCCCGTATCTCAGAATGTGACTGAATGGGAAGACAGAGTCTTTACAAAGGTAATCAAGTTAAAATCAGGTAGGGACTTCCCTGGTGGTGCAGTGGTTAAGAATCTGCCTGCCAGTGCAGGGGACACGGGTTCGATCCCTGGTCTGGGAAGATCCCACATGCCGCTGAGCAGCTAAGCCGGTGCACCACAACTACTGAGCCTGCGCTCTAGAGCCTGCAAGCCACAACTACTGAGCCCACGTGCCACAACTACTGAAGCCCGCGCGCCTAGAGCCCGTGCTCCACAACAAGAGAAGCCATTGCAAGGAGAAGCCTGCAAACCGCAACGAAGAGTAGCCCCTGCTTGCTGCAACTAGAGAAAGCTCGCGTGCAGCAATGAAGGCCCAACGCAGCCAAAAATAAATAAATAAAAATTTTTTTAAAAGTGAGGTAATGAGAATGGGCCCTAATCCATTATGACTGGTGTCCTTATAATAAAAGGGGAAGTTTGGACAAAGACACACAGGGAGAACGCCATGTGGACATAAAGGCATAGATTGGGGTGATGTTTCTACAAATCAGGGAACACCAAAAGTTGCCAGACAGCCACCAGAAGCTAGGAGAGAGGCCTGGAACAGAGTCACCCTCACAGCCCCCAGAAAGAACCAACCTTGCCTTTACCCTGATCTTGGACTTCTGGCCTCCAGAACTGTGAGATGATCAAGGCCTATTGTTTAAGCCACCCAGTGTGTAGTATTTTGCTACGAAAGCCCCAGGAAACTAATATACTCCCCTGCCTCTGGCAGTAAGCCCTCGTGGCAACGTTTACAAGTTAGTCAAAATTTAAGGGAAGGTAACAGAAGCTACCCTAGTCCTTTTAAGCAGAATAGATTGAATACAAGGAAATAAAGACAGAAACTGTCAGGAAGGGTTGTAGGAGAGGACCCTGGGCTACATCTCTGGGAAAGTCTCTCAGAACAGCACTGCCAAAGCACCCTTACAAGGTAGCTATTATCTCCTACAATCGTGAAAGCAGGAACTAGGGAGCTCCCACACCCCAGCCCACAGCATGTGGCTGCAGGAGCATAATAACACAGACATAACTGCTGGGGTAGTCAGTTTCATTAGAGGCTCAGTGAGCCATAAATCCTAGTGTTCATACTCTCTGTAGGTCCCTCCCTTTCAGTCTGGCCTAGTGACGTGCTTTAACCAGAAGAATACAGTGGAAATGATGCTAGGATGGTTCCAGACCTAAGCTTAAGAAGGCCTGGCTCCTCCATTTTTGTACCCTGGGGAACCTTGGGCTGCCATAGAACAAGTCAGGCTGCCCTGTTGGAGAGAAGCTTGTGAAATAGACCCCATGGAGAGAGAGAGTCCTGCCATCCCATTTCCCAGCTGACACTTCAGCTTGATGCAGTGACCAATGCCCAACGACCACAGCAAGGCCAGTGAGTCCAACTCAATCCAGGCATGAGCAAATGCAATGGCTGGCTTTGAAAACTGTGGCAAAAGACATGGAAACAACTTAAATGTCCATCGACAGATGAATGGATAAAGAAGATGTGGCATATATATATACAATGGAATACTACTCAGCCATAAAAAAGGATGAAATGCCATTTGCAGCAACACGGATGGACCTAGAGATTATCATACTAAGTGAAGTAAGCCAGAAAGAGAAAGACAAATACCATATGATATCACTTACATGTGGAATCTAAAATACAACACAAATCAACACGACTGTGAAACAAAACCAGACTCACAGATACAGAGAACAGACTTGTGGTTACCAAGGGGGCGGGTAGCGGAGGGAAGGATTGGGCGTTTGGGATTAGCAGATGAAAACTATTATATATAGTATGGATAAACAACAAGGCCCTGCTGTACAGCACAGGGACCTATATTCAATATCCTGTGACAAACCAAAATGGAAAAGAATATGAAAAAGAATATATATATATGGGGACTTCCCTGGTGGTGTAGTGGTTAAGAATCCACCTGCCAATGCAGGGGACACGGGTTTGATCCCTGGTCTGGGAAGATCTCACATGCCGCGGAGCAACTAAGCCCATGCGCCACAACTACTGAGCCTGCACTCTAGAGCCCGCGTGCCTCAACTACTGAGCCAATGCACCACAACTACTGAAGCCCAAGCGCTCTAGGGCCCGTGCTCCGCAACAAGAGAAGCCACCGCAATGGGAAGCCTGCGCACCGCAATGAAGAGTAGTCCCCGCTTGCTGCAACTAGAGAAAGCCCGCGTGCAGCAACAAAGACCCAACACAGACAAAAATGAATACAATTAAAAAAATAGAAGTAAACTGACATGCTGATATTCAGCCAGTAGACCATGGTAAGGAAAAAAAAAAAAAGAATGTATATATGTATAACTGAGTCACTTTGATACAGAGCAGAAATTAACATAAATCAATGATACTTCAAATAAATAAATTGTGGCAAAATACGCATAATATAAAATTTACAGTTTTAACCTTTTTTTTTTCTTTTTAATTTGTCTGCGTTGGGTCTTCATTGCTGTGCGCGGACTTTCTCTAGTTGTGGCGAGCGGGGTCTACTCTTCGTTGCGGTGTGAGGGCTTCTCCTTGCGAGGGCTTCTCTTTGTTGCAGAGCGCAGGCTATAGGCGCGCAAGCTTCAGTAGTTGTGGCGCACGGGCTTAGTTGCTCGGCAGCATGTGGGATCTTCCCAGACCAGGGATCGAACCCCTGTACCCTGCATTGGCAGGCGGATTCTTAACCACTGCGCCACCAGGGAAGTGCCTGCCCCCTGTTTTCTTTTACGACTTTAATAAGAGTGCGCTCTGCGGCCCCCCGATCTGTCTCTTGCTTCAACAGTGTTTGAATTCAACAGACCCAGGGACGCCCCTTTGCTCCAGCCTCCCACCAGCCTCCAACCTTTTTTCCAGTCGCAACCTTCGAATCAGCCACTCAGCTATCCTCGCTCAATGGGACCAGCCAGCACCACTTTTCGGGCTTAACTCCTTATTACCAATCAACCATGAGCTCCCAGATCGTCAGAATTATTCCACCGAGGTGGAGGCCGCCGTCAACCGCCTGGTCAACATGCATCTGCGGGCCTCCTACACCTACCTCTCTCTGGTGTGGGTCCCCAGGACGCCCCCAGCCCAAGTTCCCCTCAGCTGCGCACCTCCGGCCCTCTGCGCACGCGCTGGCCTTCTTTGTCCTGTTGGATAGTCAGAAGGCGGAGTCCGCATGCCTGGCCCCGCCTCCTGCTAACCGTTATTCCCGCCATCTCTTCCCGCAGGGCTTCTCTTTCCACCGGGAGGATTTGACTCTGGAGGGCGTGGGTCACTTTTTCTGCGAATTGGCCGAAGAGAAGCTCGAGGGCGCCTAGCGTCTCTTGAAAATGCAAAACCAGCATGGCGGCTGCGCCCTCTTCCAGGACGTGCAGAAGCTGTCCCAAGATGAGTAGGGTAAAACCCAGGACCTGGTGGTAGGGTAAAACCCAGGACGCTGTGGAAGCCGCTGTGTTCACGGAGAAGAACCTGAACCAGGCCCTTGTGGATCTGCATGTCCTGGGTTCTGCCCATGCAGACCCCCATCTCTGCGACTTCCTGGAGCCACTTCCTAGATGAGCAGGTGAAATTCATCCAGAAGATGGGCGATCACCTGCTCGACCTCCGCAAGCTGGCTGGTCCCCAGGCTAGGCTGGGCGAGCATTTCTTTGAAAGGCTCACCCTCAAGCACGACTAGGAGCCTGCAGAGCCCAGCAGACTTTGAGGAGACCCCCTGATGTCAGGGCTTCTGCCTGAAGCCCCTCTCTGCAGCCAGTAGGCAGCTTGTTAACCACCCTGGAGCCCTCTCCCCAGCCATGGACCATATGGAAACAATAAAGCTTTTTGCAGAAAAAAAAAAAAAAAAGAGTTTTATAGTTCTAGCTCTTACATTTAGGTCTTTAATATTGAGTCCATTTTTGTATATGGTGTCAGATAAGGCTCCAACTTTGTTCTTTTGCACATGGATATCCAGTTTTCCTAACACCATTTGTTGAAAAGACTGTCCTTTCCCCCACTGAACGGTCTTGGCAACGTTTCATACCAGGGTTTATTTCTGGGCTCTCTATTCTATTCCATTGTTCCATATGTCTGCCTTTATGCCACTACCACACTGTTTCGATTACTGTAGATTTATAATAACTTTTGGAATCTGGAAGTGTGAGATCTCAAACTTTGTTCCTCTTTTTCAAGATTGTTTTGGCTATTCAGTGTCCCTTGAGATTCCATATGAATTTTAGGTTGGATTTTTTTCTATTTTGATAAAAAAAATCACTGGATTTTGACAGGAATTGCATCAAGTCTGTAGATCGCTTTGGATAGTACGGACATCTTAACATTATTGTCCTCCAAGCCAAGTTTACGAGATGTTAACAAATTTTAATTACACGTGTGGCTCACAGTACTGGCTTAAACGTTCCTCAGAACACCACATTAGTTCACCCTATCAATAATATCACGTTAATCAGACTGGATAAACAAGAAGCAGGAAGTGCACTGGAGGTATTGATAAGACACATGCTGCCCAGGGGACGGGAAATAAACTTTACAAAGTTTCAGGGACCTATCACATCAGTGAAGGTTTTAGGAGCCCGGCCATCTGAGGAGTGGGCAGTACCTACTGGAAAGGGAAGGACAAATACTGCATCTTACCACTAAGAAAGAAGCCCACGCTCTTCATCCTACAGGCTCAGGCATCTTCAGGTTCTGGAGGAAGCATATTCTACACTGGGAAATACTGCTCTGATCCATTTTTTGGGTGACACGGAAGACTTCTAGCTTTGAGTGACTCCCAGGCCAGGAAAAGACCTGCAGTACGTACAAGCTGCAATGCAAGCAGCACTGCCGATTGGGTCATGGGGCCCAGAAATATCTGTAGATTGGCAAAGATGTCACACACAGTTTCTGCCAAGGATTCTGCCGACAGAGAAAGCACAGTGTCGACCCCAGGGTTGTGAAGCAAGGCCATGCACCGTGTTCCAGAGGAACTCCTGGTGTGCTACTGAGCCGATAGAGATGGAGGATCAGAACACAGGCTATCACATGCCATGCAGCCAGCGTGGCCCATCGTGAGTTTATTCTGTTGGAACCCCCAAGTATTTCAGGGTGGGCGGATCCAACAGTGATCCGTCGGGAGGTGGATCCTAGATCAGGCATTAGCAGGACCAGAAGACACAAATAAGCTGCATAAGCAGGTGGGTCAGACCCCCGTGACATTCACCGCCCCCCCCCCCCCGCTTATGATTGCCCCCGCTTATGACTATATTGGACAGGCTGGAGTGGGGAGGTGTTCCTTATAATCAGCAGACAAAGGAGGGAAAAAGCTGAGCAGTATTTTCACTCATTTAATTCTTTTTTTTTTAAAGCTCAATAACCTTGAATTTAACTTTTTTTTGGGCCCCCCCCCGCCCAGCACAGCATGTGGGATCTTAGTTCCCCAACCAGGGATTGAACCCGTGCTCCCTGCAGTGGAAGTGCGGCGTCTTAACCACTGGACCGCCAGGAAGCCCCCTCATTTAACTCTTTGTCATGGAATTTTTAGGCATCTACAAAAGTAGGACAATCTCTAACGAACATTGTAAATCAACTATACGTCAATTTTTTAAAATGACAAAAAAAAAGTAAGATAATATGATGAACCATCCCCATCCCAATGACCTTTCCCCTAGTTTCACTACTTATCAACTCGTGGCCAGTCTGGTTTCATCTATGCCCCTGTGGTACGCAGAACAATGGTTCCCCCAAAGATGCCCACCTCCTAGTCCCTGGACCCTGTGCATGTGTTATGCTACATGGCAAAGGGGAATTAGGTCGCAGATGGAATTAAGGTTGCTAATCAGTTGGTTTTAAGATTAGGAGCTAATCCTGGATTATCTGGGTGGGCTCAGTCTAACTACAAGGGTCCTAAGGACCACAAGGGTCCTTAGAAGAAAGATGATGGCAGGAGTCAGTCACAGGAGGTATGACTAGAGGAGAAAGCACAGAGGGATGCAGCAATGCTAGTTGTGAAGATGGAAGATGGGGTCATAACCTAGGAATGTGGGCAGCCTCTAGAAGTAATAAGAATCCTGGGGGATTCATTTAGGAGATGTCAACCTTTAAGTTTAGGGTGGACAGGGACTTCCCTGGTGGTCTAGTGGTTGAGACTCTGTGCTTCCAATGCAAGGGGCGCAGGTTCGATCCCTGGTCGGGGAACTAAGCACCCACATGCCCTGCAGCCTGGCCAAGAAAATATTAAAAAAAAAAAAGAAAAAAGTTTAGGGTGGGCAGTTGGTGTTGCACCTGAGCTCATGAGAGCTCGTGGGGTTGTCTGACTGGGATGGGCCTTGAATGGTTGGGTTTGGTGTGACTGGGGCTGGGAAGGCAGTAAACTGGGCAGGTGTTGGGGGTTATAGCTGATGTGGTGATTGTAACCGGGAATTCGTGGTGGGGCCCGGAGATGGATGGGAACTTTTCTCCTCCTCCACCCTGACCCTCACCTCTCCCATCCCTGCCCAGCTCGAGAGCACGGCGGACACCACATCCCCAGCGCACACATTTTTATTAGACCAGATGTGGGATTCCCAAACCCAAACAGGCTGCTTCTGTCCTGCACCAGCCCAGCCATAGAGACCTTCCCCCTAGTTCCTGGGGAGACCAGCTCCCCTCTGGAAGGTGTCAAAAGTTAGTGGCTGTCGTGGGTGCCCTGGAGCCCCTGGTATGGCAAGGGAGAGAGTCACGGCTGTGCTCCGAGCCCTTCTCCGCTAACCCTCTGCACTTAAGACGCTGCCCCTCCTGGAAAAGGGCGGCCACGTCCAACAATGCATCCTCGATGTGCTGCCCCAGCCGGTGGGAGTCCTGGAAGGAGAGATGTGTCACGTCCAGGAGAAGCTGGGAGAGGAGCTCCCAGGGGCTGAGAAACAAGAGGGCTGGGGTCCCTGCTCCTGGGTCTGAGGGATGAGGGGTTTGGGTATTAGGACTCCTGGATCATGGGATGGTCGGGAGCTGGGAGTCTGCACTCCTAGGCTGTAGGAGAGCAGGGAGGTGGGAGTCCTGAGGGAGGAAGGGGCGGGGGTGGGTTAGTCTCACCGTTCTTGTGCTTGATTTTTTGCTGGAGATGTGGAAGGTGATCACATCATCCCCCATGAAGATGTAGGAAACACCATAACCATGGTCATCAGCCTTGACAGGGACAGAGTGAGGGCAACAACATAGCCCCCGGTCCCCCTCCCCACCCCCACTAGGTAGGAGTGCGGACGCCCAGCCCCCTCCTCCCTCCCTCAGGGCCCAGTTCCACTCACAGGCCCGAATCCACCACCAGAGGAAACATAGTCGGGGTAACTGTGGACGTCGAACAGGTGGATTTGCTGAACAGGAATCTGGCTGGTGGCCAGCTGCCACTGCTCCGAGTGAACCTGAGGGACAGAAGTCGGTCACGTGTGCAATAAAGACAAACTGACCCACAGGTCCGCGCCGCCTTGGCTGAACTGCCTATTTCCCTTAAATCTGTGCCGTTCTGCCCCTCCGCTTCCTGACGTCCCCCCTCTGCTCTTCTCCCTTTTGACCACACCCCTCTTTCCTTCTCCCAGAACCCGCCCTCTCTCCTTGTCCCCCCTCCCCCAACCACGCCCCTCTCCCTTTCAACCCCTGACCCCGCCCCTCTCCTCTCTGACCACGCCCCTCGCATTTCTTTCCATAACCACGCCCCTCTTTCCTGGCCCCTTTGCCCTCTCCGCTCTCTCCCGTTTTCTTTCCCGGGTCTCCCTAACTCTCTCCTCTGCTGATACCTCCATTTTCCAACATCACCCTCCTTGCCCGGAAGTGCCTCCCTTCTCCAGTGGTTTGCCACTTCCCTCTTTAACCCTTTCCCTGCATCCCAACCTGGTCCAGGAAGGGAGACTGCAGGTGGAGGAACTGGGACACGATGTAGAGAGCAAAGAGGTGGCGGTCGACCCCCTGTCCACTCATCGCTGCCTTCAGCAGGGCTTGGTGCTTGTCCACCGCCAAGCGGAACAGGGCGAGGCACTGTGGGTCCTGGGGTCCCCGGGGAGGTCACAGGTCATGGAAAGACAGGAAGTGGGCTTACTGCTGAGGCCTGTCACACCCCTGGCCTCAACCCAGCTTGCAACATCCCTGCAAGGCAGAGATATCAACTCTATTTTGCAGAAGGGAAACAGGCACAGAGAGGGGAAGTCACTTGCCCAGGGTCACACAGCAAGGCAGAATCAGGTGGATTCCCAGAGCTGTCTGACTCTAGGGCCCAAACTCCTTCCATTGAACCACAATACTTCGTAAGTTGGGGGGAGAGGCAACAGAGGTGCCTGGGGGGTTCTGAGCAGAGAGGTTATATAGGAAACATGAAGAATGGTACAAATGAAAGGCACAAGGTCACACAGAGGTTACATAAAGAGACCTACATTGTGGAACCAGGGCTCCCTCTTGGGTGCTCCCCCAGTGCCCTCTGTGTGACCCCCATTAAAGCATGTATCACACTGTGCTGAACTACCTCTGTCTCCCCCCATCAGTGAGCTCCTTGAGGTCAGAGACCGGGCTTGGTTCCTCCCCTGTCCCATCACGGAGCTTGGACCTGAGAAGGTGCTCCTTAAAAGTTTGTATATGTATGAATGAGTATGTGGAAATGACTGAAGCCTCAAACGAGGCCCACACCCACTGTCTTCTCTTTGTCCTCCATGGCTCTCACAAAGTTGCAGGCCTCCCTCGTGCAAGAACGCACCGTCTCTGTCCGCCCTTCCAGGAACAAGCGAGTCATGGTCGACTCATAAGTCAGGCAGAATTGACCCCTGTCCTGGGGACAAGGAGGAGAGGAGCCTGTCAGCTAGGTTCAGGAAGTCTTCACGGACTTGACCCACCTCTGTCTGGACCTCCAGCTCCTCCTACCCATGGACATGCGATTGGGAGAGAGAAATCAAGATGGTGGACCCACCATGGCAATAACCAAGAAGTCATTAAAGGGGTCAATGCGGCGGGTCTTGGGGGCCCAGGTGAACTGAGGTCCTGAGAGGGGGTGGGGGTCGGGAACCCAACTGACCCGAAAGTAGGCCAGCTGCAAGGCCATCTGGATGAAGCTGTCTGAAGAGAGGTGGCAGCGTTTGATGAAGCTCTTGCCGAAGTGGGAGAAGGGGAAGACGTGGCAGTCGATGTTTCCAGACAAGGTCTTGGCTCCCCTCAGGGCTAGAGAGATGGATAGATGGATCTGCCAGAGAAGGAGGAGGGGGGAATGGCCAGGGGTTACAGAAAGGGGTAGGTTAGAGCTGGGCATGGGGCTGGAAGTGATGGGAATGGAGTGAGGTTGGGGTGGAATATGGAAAAGGGGACAAAGAAGGGAATGGAGCTGAAGGGCTAGGTTAAAGATGGAGCTGGGGCTGGCAGTGAAGGTCGGGATAGGATTGGGGTTGGGGATAGGGATAGGATGGGGAATGGGGTTGAAAATGAGGACTGAATTGGAGCTGGGGATGGGGTTGGGATTGGGTATAGGATGGGATATGAGTTGGGGTTGGGTATGGGATGGGGTTAGGGTTGAGGATGGGGTTAGGGTTGGGTATGGGATGGGGTTAGGGTTGAGGATGGGGTTAGGGTTGGAGATGGAATTGAATTTAAGAATAGCGATGGAGCTGGGGATGGAGATGAGTTTGGGGTGGAGATGAAGTTGGGTTTGAGTGGGGATAGAACTAAGTTGACGCTGGGGATGGAGATGGGATTGGGGTTGAGCGTGGGGTTGGGTGGTGGGAAGAGGGTTAGTGTGGGGTGGGTTTGCATTTGGGGATAGGGTTAGACTGAAGATAGGGTTGGGGTCTGAGGTTGGGGCTTTTTGGGGGATGGGGTGTGGGTTTGGTGTTGGGTTAGGGATAGGGTTGATATTTCGGTTGAGATTGTGGTGGGGATGAGGTTAGAGTCAAAGCCAGGAATTTGGGGACTTGGAAGAGAGGCCTAGAAACCAGGCCTAACCTTGTCTGGAAGGTCCCAGTGCAGCCGCTGGGGCTGGGGCAGTGAGGGGTCAGGGTGTCCCTTGCAGTGACCGTCTGCCGAGTAGCCCAGCTGAAAGCATTCTGTGGCCAGAGTGAACTGTGTACAAATGGAAGCTGTCAGAGTCCCTTCCTTCCTCTGGACCAAGGGACATCTAACCAGGGACCTCTTAAGTCCCTTCTTAAGGGGGTCAGGGACAATCCTTGAGAAACAGAAACCTCTGATGGTCACAGGTGGGTTCTTGGGGTCATACTCATTGAGAGCAAGGCTAATACTAATACTCGGTGCTTACTGCCCTTGTACTTCTGACAGGTGGATAAAGAGCCACCAATGGCTGCCCCAGCCCTCCCAAGACAACCCCCGCCATGATCCTAGGAGAGGAGAGAGAAAGCTGGGCATAGCATGGGCTTCTAGGGGTCAGCATTCCTTCTGACTGAGTGGTACCCATGCCCTGCTGGTGGTTAAATGTTTTAAATCAGTCCTGATGGAGCACCTACTACGGGCCAGCCTCCCACTTAATTTCTCCCTAGAAAGAAGGGATTAAGATCCCCATTTTGACATTAGAACTAAATGAGAAGAAGAACCTCTCACTTTATGCCTTAGAGTTTCCACTTCTCTTTATCTTACTCTATGTGACATCTCTTTGTTCAAAGTCAATATGCAGAGATGGCAGATGACAGGCAGTGTCTTGAGGGTCTGAGGTTAAATTGAATTGAGAGTGTCATTTACCAATATAATCAAAGGCAAATTCCCATTTTATAAACAATAAACAGGCACAGAAGACTCAGTGCTTACCTGGGGCTGCTCTCAAGATCTGGAAGCAACCTCCCTTCCCCTCATACATGCCTGATCCGCACCCTGGATCCCAGCTAACCCCTCATGCAACACCACGGAAGACTGGGAAACTGGTGGGGTGCAGACACCACCCCTTATGATTTAGGTACTAAGTGAAATAGAGAAAAGAGAGATGCTAAGGTTCTCAGGACTGGAGGGGAGCTTAAAGATGAAAGAAAATCCAAGCTTTTCACCTGATGAAGCAGAAACTGAGGCTCAGAGGAGGGGAGTAACTTGCTGAAGGTCACACAGGAAACCAGAGCTGGGAGATAGGTCTGACTCAGTGTGAGTATGATATGGTTGGAAGGCCTCACTCACACTCTGGTCTCAGAGCATTCTGGATTCTTATTCTCACTCTGCAACTTCTGATTCTGTGACTCTGGGCAAATCACTTCCCTTCTCTGAGCCCCAAATGCCCATTCGTCAAAGAAAGGTCATAGGGAATTCCCTGGTGGCCCAGTGGTTAGGACTCAGCGCTTTCACTGCTGAGGCCTGGGTTCGATCCCTGACTGGGGAACTCAGATCCCACAAGCCGTGTGGCACGGCCGAAAAAAAAAAAGAGAGAGAGAGAAAGAAAGGTCATAATCCCAGACAACCTTTTTTGCTGCAGGGCGACCCCGGTCTGGTCTCTGCCTCTCTCTGAGCCTCCGTTTTCCCTCTGACCTTAAGGCGCTGGAGAGGAAGGTCTTTGGAAATGGGGGGGGGGGTTAGGCCCCCAGGGTGGGGCCGGCCAGCTGCCATACCTCCCACATGTGTCCTGAGATGGGGCAGTCAGCCCACGAGTGCTCCACGCTGAGGCCCAGCTTCCCGTTGGAGAAGACGATTAAGGAGAAGGATTTGTCAAACCAGCTGCGGGGGGAGAGTTCAGAGTATTCACCAAAGAGGCCAGAAGGGACGTCGGGGGGCTCTCTGTGGGAACTCAGGGGGTTTCCGTGGGGAGATCTAGGAATCGGGGCTGGGGTCCTGGTATGGGGAGCTCTAAGAAGGTGGAGGTACTGATGGTCTCTGAGATGTGTCTCAGGTTTGGAGAGTTCAGGGCTTTTGAAAGAATGTGATAAAAAAGGTTCAGGGTTTACGGGTGCTGAGAGCTTAGGCGGACTCTCCCAGGAGCCTCAGAAATCAGAGTGGTGCCTGGTGGGCACCAAGGAAGTTGTCTGAGGATCTCTACGTAGGCGGGGTCCCAGGTGCGAGGTCCTGGCTTTGGGGTGCCTGCATTAAGGTCTGAGGATTCCATGGTTTGCAGTTCTGAGTCTGAGGTCCCCAGGCTTGGGGTCTAGCTGCAGGTCTCTGGGTCTAGGGGTCCCAGGTTTGGCATTTGTTAATCCTCAGATCTGGGGTCACTGGGTCTGCGATTCTGAGTCTGGAGTCCCAGGTCTAGAGTTTCTCAAGGTCTGAGGGTCCAGGTCAGGGGTTTGGTGGTCCTTAGATCTGCAGTTCTGGATCTGGGGGTCCCAGGTCTAGCAGTTATCTGCTTCAGAGGTCCCTAGGTCTCAATGCATTGGGTCTGGGGTCACATGTGGGGTGGGGTCCAAATCCCCAGGCTGACTCACCGGTCATGGCCCCTGCCGGCCAGCAGGGCGTGGGCGTAGGCGTCTAAGGAAGCTGCAGGGTCCTCCCTGGTGAGCCCCGCGGGCTCAGAGTCGAGTGATACAAAGAAAGCAGCCCCTTCGACGGCCTCCAGGGCCTCCTGGGCCTGGGTCTTCAGGGACCTCCGCACCTGGGCCCACATGTCCCTGTCGGGGGAGTGCCTGAGTTCCGGCTGACTCTCTACCATGCCCAGCCTCCACCCGGCCTGCAACCTCAAGACGCTGGCTGGGCCTCCGGGCCCCCAGATCTGTGACCCTCACCTCGGAGCAGCGGTCAAGGCCGCCAGATGCTCCTCGTGGGGGCAGGCAGGAGAGGGGTCGTCCAGGATTCGCTGGAACTGCTGCTCCAGGGCCCGCGGGGAAAGCAGGCCACTCTGGGAGTGGGTCCCCACGCGGAAGAATCGGCCCCGGTGGAAGACGGCCACATGTCTGCTGTCACGAAGGTGGCGGATGTGGTCTAGGGGTGATATATTATAAGAATAACGTGCTCTGTGATGACCTAGATGGGTGGGATAGGGGGCGGGGGTCCAAGAGGAAGGGGATATATGTATACATATAGCTGATTCACTTTATCGTACAGCAGAAACTAACACAACATTGTAAAGCAGTTATACTCCAAAAAAAATAATAATAATGACCTTTATTAGGCACTTACCAAGTGGCTTACACTGTCCGACACACTCCTTTAATCCTCACCACCCTAGGTACCCTTATTATCCCATTTTAGAGAAGAGGAAACTGAAGCTCAGAGAGGGTAATAACTTGCCCAAGGTCACACAGCTTGGGAGTTACAGAGCTGGTATTTGAACCCAGGCAGGCTGGCTCCAGAGAGCGTGCTCTTAGCCACTACACTGTTCTGCCTCTATCAGTGAGGAGGGGAGAGGAGGCTCACCTTTGTGGACCCCGGGAATTCGCGTGGTGTTGAATATCTTCTCATACTGGGCAGAGCACAAGGGCCGCATTCCCATCAGCAAAGTCTGCAGGAGGTCATGGGTCCATGAACTGCTTCCCAGGACCCACGTGGCCTCATGGTCTCAGGACCACAGCCTCTGTCCCCAGCCCGCGGGCGCAGCCCTCTTACCGGCAGGATCTCCTGGCGGTTCAGGCGGTGGCGGTACAGGAGGAGGGCGTGGACCGCGTTCCCCGCACGGGCAGCCTGCACGGGAGTGGGCGTGACATACAGGAAGTCCTGTGGGCAGGTCCAGGGGATAGCAAAACGCCTGAGGTCAGGTTTGCCTCTGATGGGGGCACTGACCCCAAACACAGGTCTTGATCCCAACAGAGGCAGGATGGTGAAATCCAGATTGTGATTGAGGTCACTGACCCTAAACCCCACATTCTACCCAGACACCCCAACCCTAGACCCCAGGAACTATGAACCCCATCCCCGGCCTGGTTCCTAACCTCCTTCTCCCCTTCTCACCATCATATAGTAGTTGCTATTCACCATCAGTGAGTTCCGGGAGCGCAGGTACACAAATTCTTCCCACCAGTCGCTGACCTAGGAGTGGGGCAGAGAGACACACAGCTGCGGTGGCTGGGGTCAAGGTACGGGGGGGCGAGTGGGGGAGGGGAGCCCCCCAAGACTTTGCTATGGCAAACAGGGAGGGTGGAGCTCCATGAAAGGGGCATCAAGATCAATAACTAGCAATAACCTAGAAGTCCATCGATGGGGGATCAGTTAGCTAAACCATGTAACCCTCAAGTTACGGAATACTTCACAGCTGTTAAAAATAAGTTACATCTGGGCTTCCCTGGCGGCGCAGTGGTTAAGAATCCGCCTGCCAATGCAGGGAACACGGGTTCGAGCCCTGGTCCGGGAAGATCCCACATGCCGTGGAGCAACTAACCCCGTGCTCCACAACCTCTGAGCCCGCGTGCCACAGCTACTGAAACACACGCGCCTAGAGCCCGTGCTCTGTAACGAGAGAAGCCACCTCAATGAGAAGCCCGCGCGCCGCAACGAAGAGTAGCCCCCGCTCGCTGCAACTAGAGAAAGCCCGCGTGCAGCAATGAAGTCCCAACGCAGTCAAAAATAAATGAATGAATTAATTTTTTTAAAAAGTTACATCTATATTACTGACAGAGAATGAGTACCAAGACAGGCTGCAGAGTGAAAAAGGCTAGGCACACAACAAGATATATGAAACGATCCCATTTTATTTAAAAAAATACTACTAAGACCCAACCTGTCCACCAAGTGGATGAATAGACAACCAGAATGTGGTCTATCCATACGATGGAATGTTAATATAAAAAGGAATGAAGTTCTAAGTCTTCGGGGCTACAGCATAGATGAACCCTGAAAACATTATGCTAAGTGGAATGACTCAGACACAAAAGGACAAATTCCATTCCTATGAAAAATCTAAAATAAGCCAATTCAGAGAGACAAAGTAGAACAGAGGTTACCTGGGGCTTTGGGGAAGTGAGAATAGGGATATTTTGCTTAGTGGACACAGAGTTTCTGTTTGGGATGATGAAAAAGTTCTAGAGAGAGATAGTAGTGATGGTTACACAACACTGTGACTGTACTTAGTACCACTGAATTGTACACTGAAAAATGGTTACAGTGACAAATTTTATATTATGTATGTTTTAATCGCAATTAAAATTATATATATTTATGTTTTATATATAATATTAAATATTAATGTGTTATATGATATATAACATATTACTAAATACTTTAAAATTATATATTATAAATAAAAATTATATACTTAAATATATATATATATCTCTCTCCCTGGGTATAAATATATGTATATATACACTCAGAAAAGACTCTGACCAAAGTATTTCTCACAGGCGATGGTGGGAGAAACAAGAATTAAAGGGAGGTAGTCAGAGAGGACTTGAATGTTTTCTAGATGTTTTTCTTTCTTCTATGTCATAGAATCGCATAGAGTCTATGAAGACATACATGTTTGCTTGCGTCTTAAAGTTGATGGCATCCTACACTTCCTTACACTTAGACTAGGCAGGATGTAGTTGTCATTCCCTGGGAATGTGCAACATCTTCTGGAAAAATCCATAAGTTTCCAGCAAACGGTAGAAAAGTTCTATATCTTGACCTAGCCAGGGGTTATCTGGTTATATGCATACATAAAACTTCATTAAGCTGTACATGTAAGATTTGTGTATTTTACAATACTATATGTATAATATTGTGGAATTCCCTGGCTGTCCAGTGGTTAGGACTCTGCACTTCCACTGCAGGGGGCATGGGTTCAATCCCTGGTCGGGAACTAAGATCCTGCATGCCCCTGTGGCCTGGCCAAAAAAAAAAAAAAATTGTAACATTATATGCATATCATGTACCATTTTTTTCAAAGAAAAGCCTCACCAGCATCAAAGCTTGCTAAAGTCTATGACTCAGAAGAAAATCCTAGAGATAATTGTGGAGCAAGATTTTAACTTCCAGGAACCCAACTGTTGGGATGGGAGGTGGGGGGGGGGAGGGGCGTTGGGGAGGTGGCGATGAATCAGAAAATCTCCAAAGCAAAGCAAAAATTAATCTGGTTTTAATAAAGGCCACTTTAGTGCTCTGCACCAATGGCTTTAGGTACATTATAGGATCTTTCAGGAAATGCTGCATTGTCAAGGTTCTTGACAACACAGAGGATGAAGCTGTGAGGAAAGTAGGAAGATATGAACAAGTCTGAATCAAAAAGCAATTGAGAAGAGATGGATTCTGAGCGTGAAAGTCTTAGGGATGCCTAGGCCAATTTATTACAATTTACATTTCCGTTTTCCTGAGCTTGC
Organism: Balaenoptera musculus; assembly: GCF_009873245.2. Classification (NCBI taxonomy): domain Eukaryota; kingdom Metazoa; phylum Chordata; class Mammalia; order Artiodactyla; family Balaenopteridae; genus Balaenoptera; species Balaenoptera musculus. The sequence goes on from NC_045803.1 coordinate 7,406,117, forward strand.
TTGGGAGTGATAGTTGATACAAATCTATGTCTAAGTAAGTCTGAGCTGTTTTAACGTATACAGTTGATTCTCATTACTCGCGGTCGTTATGTCCTATAAAGTGGCAGTGAACGCTGATTAGCGAACACTGAGCCATTGTTCCAAGGGGAAATCAGGGTCAGGTTCCTTCCAGCCCTGTTCCATCTCAGCTTGGAACGTGTGCATCGCGCAAGCCAAAATTTTTGCCATCCTGCGCATGTCCGTGAATGACTATGAAAGTGCCATGAATACTGATTTGGGGTTACAAATACATTTTAGCAAGTCGGCAAATCTGCAAATACAGAATGCATGAATAATGAGGATCGACCTATATAATAAGTAATAAGAAAGCACTGTGTTAGACTAGTTCTTTTCCCTTAGTTGTCCATAGATAATGGTGTATGTTATAACTGGCAGTGCCTTAGAGGTACAATGAAATATATCAATGAAATATATATAATATGGTGTGTACATACATTATTTATATATAATAAACAACACATATTTATATAATTTATATATTATATAATTGCTATATTATTTATATGTGTGTATATATATATTTTTTAAGAGCAGAATCTGGTCCAAGAGCATGAAGGGAAAAAAAACCAAACCTTAAAACTAAGGCTTATTGGGCTTTCCTGGTTGCACAGTTGTTAAGAATCCGCCTGCCAAAGGAGGGGACATGGGTTCGAGCCCTGGTCCGGGAAGATCCCACATGCCGCAGAGCAACTAAGACCGTGCGCCACAACTACTGAGCCTGCGTTCTAGAGCCTGCGAGCCACAACTACTGAGCCTGCATGACACAACTACTGAAGCCTGTGAGCCTAGAGCCCGTGCTCCGCAACAGGAGAAGCCACCGCAGTGAGAAGCCCGCGCACCTCAACGAAGAGTAGCCCCTGCTGGCTGCAACTAGAGAAAGCCGTGCACAGCAACAAAGAACCAAAGCAGCCAAAAATAAATAAATTTATGAAAAAAAAACCCCACTAAGGCTTGCATAAAAAAGAATGAAATATTGCCATTTGCACAACATGGATGGACTTAGAGATTATCATACTAAGTGAAGTAAGTCAAAGAAAGACAAATATTATATGGTATCACTTATATGTGAAATCTAAAAAAGTGATCCATCTGTCTCTTCTTCCAACCTCCACCTCATCACATGCTGCCTGACAGATATTTGTGGCTTCCTACGGAATGGGAGGCCTGGAAGCCGCTTACAGGGTGACTCGCTTACTGGTTCTATGCCTCGGTTTCCCAAGGATCTCAACTCAGAGTGCGTTCTAGGGCTCTAGCTCCTGAAATCATAGTAGAAGCCCGTTTGGCGTCTTTGCCCAGACAGCGGAGAGGAAACAAGAACTGGGGGCGGGGCTTAGAGACTCGGCAGGTCAGAGGAGGGGCTGAAACGTTGGAAGGGGCCCGGAATTCTGATTTAAATATTGGCGGGTTGGGGGCGGAGCTCTGGATGTGGGCGGGCCCTGGAGGCGGAGCTTAGATTATTGAAGAGCCGGGCTCAGAATGCGGGAGCATGGGGGGACGGGGCTCAAAATGTTGGCACAGGATGGACGGGTTCCAGAATATGGGAGAGGAGGGAGGAGCTCAGAATATTGAAGCCATCTGGAGCTGGGTTTAAACTATTGGAGCGTGGGGGTGGGGCTCAGAATGTTCTCACGTCTGGAGTGAAGCGCCAATCTCCGCTGGGCCTGGGGGTTGTGGGCGGGGCGTGGGGCGGGGCGAAACACTCGCAGGGTTAGGAGGGCCAGCTCAGAACCTTTGCCTACAGGATGCGGTACTCACGTAATTGGACGCCCACCAGGACTTGAGCTGAAGGTACCACTGCAGCAGTGACGCCTGCAGCCTCAGGAATTCCCGGGCTAGGGCCGCGGTCCAGTCGAAGTCCTCGTCGGAGAGGACGGGTCGGACAGACTCCAGATACTGAGGGGCAAGGAGGGGAAGACGGCAGGTCGCACCCCACTGCTCAGCAGCCTCCCGCCCCATCCCCGGGGACCTGGCCCACCTTGCGCACGGTGTCCTGCACGGAGGGCACAGGCTGACGCGGCAGGGAGCGTTGGTAACTGAAGAGCATTGGGTGGCGGCCGGAGAAGATGCGAACCAGGGCCTGGCGGAAAATTAGTGGTTCATTAAACTCCTCACTGCAGCCCGGCAGCCAGGTGTTGGGGGTAGCGGGGTGGCAACCCACAGAGAGAATGGGGCAGAGAGAGTTTGAGCAGGGCTCTGCCCCTCCCATACCAGCCAGGTCTTGGTGCGTGAGGACATGGCTCCGTGGGGTTGGAGGAGCCAGCCGTGGTAGGACAGAAGTAGCCTCAGGGCCACATGAAGCGTGAAGATCAGAGCTCCCCACAGACACGAAGCAAACAGCGCGGCCGCCAGGACCCCCCGAAGCCTGTGATGCTGTCCACCCCTGGGGTGGGGGGATAGAGAAAAAGAGTATAAGCCTGGGTCTCCTGGCCTCAGAACACCCCTCCCCTCCAGCCCCACCCAGCGCCTGCGGTTCCTAACACTCTCTGACTCTGTTTTTTTAGCTGTTGGAGGAATATCCTGTAGCATTAGAGTTGGTCAGAAAAAGTCCAGTTTCCTCATTTGTGAAGTGCTAGGTGTGATTTTCTCTCGGTACGCCCACCGTCTCCTCCCAGGACTGCGGAGACACCAAGTTTCTAAAATCACTTCCCATGGAAACTGGCAGGTGCTTAATAAATAAGAGCTGGTATTTCTATTGAAATATACCAGATCAAATTACACTGTAAGGCAGTGGTTCTCAATGTGTGGCCCTTGGACCAGCAGCATCAGGACCACCTGGGAGCTTGTTAGAAATGCAGCTTTCTGGGCCCCATAATCTCCATCTCTTGGCATTCAGGCTAGCAATCAGTGGTGTAACAAGCCTTCCAGGTGACTTCAATACAAACTCAAGTTCAGGAAATGCTGGTCTAAAGATACAGTAAATCAACATGTTTGCAAAGTTGCAATCAGACAGGCTGTGAGCAAATCCCACCTGGAGGACTCGGGGCGAGTCACTTCCCCTCTGTGGGTAAATCTAGCCTTCCTAGAAATGTCTACGTCTGATCCTGGATCTGCCCTTTGAGGCCGTCTGCACAAAGTTTGAATCGTCTTCCCCAGGAGGACTAATCCAAGAGTTAGAACCTGCCACATCACCCACATCTGGTTTCCAAACCTTCCCCAACAACTATAATAATTCAACCACTCCCATTTAATAACCTCCTAGTACTGTACTGAATATTCCACATGCATGATTTTGTTTAATTCCTCCAACCACCCTAAGAAGCAATTACTATTATCCCCACATTACAGGTGAAGACCCTGACACCAAGAATGGTGAGGTCTCTTGCCCAAGACTACACAACTGTAGATTAGCAGAGTTCATACTTCCATTAGTATATATAACCATAACTGGATATTGTCTAGTTTGCCACCATCCCCTTTAGCAAGAAGCAGCCAGGGTGGAAAATGTACAGAGACAAGAGAGGAAATCACCTCCTTTTACTTGAGTCTGTACCTTTATTTATCTGACCCCAAGTAAGTCTCAAGGGTTACTTTTCTTTAACCGGCATACATGCTGATAGAGAAACTTACTGGGTGGAGGGAAAGGGATTAGGAGGTTACTGGGCTGAAGTGGGAGACCTCACCAGTCTGGCAGCAACTCTTTGATTTTCTCCATCAGTCCTAAGGAAGGATCCAGCTGGAGGAACCAGGCAAGCTGGATTGCACTGAAGAGGAACAGCCAGCTGAGGGGGCTAGCAGGGAACACACCTGTGAGAAAATCGTTCTGCGGAGAGGAAAGGGCACCTATTCAATCAATTATCCCATCTGCTCAGCACCATTCTTAGATGTTGATTCAGCACTGAGCTGGGTGCACCAGACGCCGTGGGGAACAGACACATCTGGGTCTTGCCCCCAGGGAGGTAAGACGAGAATGAAGTGAGTACTAATGGCGATAGGATAGGGCAGGTTGCTCAGCCTGAAGGAGTCAGGGAGGGCTCCCCGGAGGAGAGGTTACTCCCAGGCAGGACCCCGAAGGTGAAACTGTCAAAAAAGCAAACTGGTATCCCATATACAGCAGTGTCCAGAGCTCAGGAGCTGGCCATGGGATGACTGAGGAATGAATGAAAGTGTTGGGTAACTAATCAGACTCCCAGGGAAGCATGCTAGAGTTGACTAACATTTCTTTTTAATTTTTATTTATTTATTTATTTATTTTTGGCTGCCTTGGGTCTTTGTTGCTGCCTGCGGGCTTTCTCTAGTTGCGGCGAGTGGGGGCTACTCTTCGTTGTGGTGTGCGGGCTTCTCATTGTGGTGGCTTCTCTTGCTGAGAAGCACGGGCTCTAGGCGCGCAGGCTTCAGTAGTTGTGGCACATGGGCTCAGTAGTTGTGGCTCGCGGGCTTAGTTGCTCCATGGCATGTGGGATCTTCCTGGGCCAGGGCTCGAACCCGTGTCCCCTGCATTGGCAGGCGGATCCTTAACCACTGAGTCACCAGGGAAGCCCCAAGAGTTGACTAACATTTAATGAGCACTTACTACATGCCAGGTGCCATTTGCAAGGCTTAACTCTTTAATTAACTCACAACAACCCCGTGAAGTAGGTACTAAGATGTTCTCTTTTTACAAAAGAAAACACGTAGGTTCAAAGTCACACAGAGAGCATGGTTAAGCCGGGATAAGAGCTACTGTTGGTTTTGGTATCACCACCAGGGCTCAAGAAACCACTCCCTCTCCTCTTCCCACATTTTAATGACCAAGAAGGCCTCGGAGATCATGGTTTAGACCTTGGGCTCTGGAGTCCCCACCCTCTGGGTTCAGATCTCTGCTCTGTCACTACCTAGTTGAGTGACCGCAAGCAAGTGACTTTACCTCTCTGTCTCAGTTTCCTCATCTGTAGAATGGGAACAATCCCAGTACTTGGCTCATAGGGCTGTCACAAGGGCTGGATGAGGAAATATTCCACAAATGCTTACTGCAATCCAACAGCAGTGACAAGACAGAAAGATTCCTGCTCTCATGGGGGATAGAGACAATACCTACATAAGTAAAGGCTTTAGTGAAGTGGGTCAGATGACGAGAGGCGCTATGGAGAAAAATAAAGCAGAGGGCTCGGGGTGGGGGGAGCAGAATGGTAAATTGCATAGCTCATAGCCAGGCACACTGTAGGTGCTCAATAATTATTATGACAATCCTCTCTGTTGCTAATCTACTCACTGGAGATGTAGTTACTTGACAGTCTCCCTTTGGCTTGGCAGGAAAAGGTTACTGGCAAATGTGGTTATTTTTCTTTTTAAAAGAAATTTTCAGTTCTTCTATCTAGGGCTCTGTATTGCAATAGAAGAGGGGCATCCTAATAACAGGAAATGTCTCCATAGCACTTCCCAAGTACAAGGAGCATTATTAAATTATTTCGTTCCCCTGTCACTCAGTAAGATAGAAATTATTATTATCTTCATCACATAGGTGAGGAAACAGAGGAGATAGGAAGTTTGAAGAACTCGTCAAAGGCTACATGGCCAGGAAGTGGTGGAGGTAGGATTTGAACCCAGGTTCCCTGGCTCCAGGGTCCACTGTCAATCACTTAAACCATCCGGGATGCCTTGTGACCCTAATGCACCAGGATGAACCACAAGGCACCGAACTCTGAAGTCTGCCGTATCTCAGAATTTCATATTCATTTGGAAATGATTTCAGATGACAAATCTCCTGCCAATGAACCACCCACTAAGTGCCGGATGCCACGCCACATGCTTGGCCCAAGTGACCCACTGCACATAATTCACAACAGCTCTCTTGGCATAGATATTGAGATCACATTCTAGAAAAGCACCCCAGGGTAGTGGGGCCTCAGCATGGACTCCAGAGCCAGACTGCTAATTCTAGCTCTGCCTCTACTTCTGCATCTTAGCAGCTGTGTGACCTGGGAAAAGTGAAAGCACCTCTCTGGGCTTCTCTTTCCCCATCTGTAAAACGGCACTAATGATAGGCTTACCTTAGAAGACCCTAATGGGACCTCCCTGGCAGTCCAGAGGTTAAGACTCCACGCTTCCACTGCAGGGAGCGTGGGTTCGATCCCTGGTTGGGGAACTAAGACCCCACAAGCCGCGCAGCACGGCCAAAAACAAAAAGTCTTAATGAGGACCAGAGGAGCAACAGAGTCAAAGGGCTTGGTTGGTACAGAACCTGAGACACATTACTACCTAGTTTGATTTTAGAAATGAGAAAGCAGAAGCTCAGAGAAGTGACTAACATGCTGGAGGCTACACAGCACCTGCGTGGCACGTAAGACAAGAATCGTGATGCTGGAGCGGTCACTTCTGTGAGCCAGGCCTTCTGCTAAGACAACTAATGCTTACAACAATCCCTTGAGGCAGGGACTGTCAAGGTTCCCATTTTTTACGTGAAGAAAGTAAGGTTTAGGGCTTCCCTGGTGGCGCAGTGGTTAAGAATCTGCCTGCCAATGCAGGGGGCACGGGTTCGAGCCCTGGTCCGGGAAGATCCCACATGCCGCAGAGCAACTAAGACCGTGCGCCACAACTACTGAGCCTGCGTGCCACAACTACTGAAGCCTGCATGCCTAGAGCCTGTGCTCCGCAACAAGAGAAGCCACCACAATAAGCCCACGCACTGCAACGAAGAGTAGCTCCCGCTCGCTGCAACTAGAGAAAGCCCGCACGCAGCAACAAAGACCCAACGCAACCAAAAATAAATAAATAAAATAAATTAATTAAAAAAAAAAAAGAAAGTATGGTTTGGCAATCAGTCTATGGAATTACAGCTCTGGCATTGCTGAGGGCACAGCCCCCATCTTGGGACCAAGTTCCAAGAGCTACGGCTTCAGGGTGGTTCCTGGGGTCCCAGATTGGAGAGGAAGGATGTGAGAGCTCCACGTGACCATCAGGGAGAGAGGCAGCTATGCGATAGAAAGGCAAGAGTTGTCATTATTACAATTATCAATTAATACTAATATGAGGTTCTGGTGGGGGCCATGGCAACAGGTGACATGAGTCAGAAAAGAGCTTCAGAGGTGACTCAAATACAGGGGTGACAGTCAAAATATTCAACACAGCAACACCAGTCCAAATCCATCTATAAGCATAGAAATCAGAACAGTGGTTGCCTTGCAGTGAGGGTGAGGTAGAGAGTGCTGGCTGGAAAGGAGCTCGAAGGAACATCCTAGAATGATGGCAGTGCTGTCTTGATGGGGAGTTGGTTACACAGGTATTATACCGGTTACAAAGATATTACAAAATTCAAGGACTGTACACTTAAAACAAATCTGTGCATTTTTCTGTATATAATTAGATCTTAGTTTAAGTGTCTATTTATATGTATATATATAAATGTGTGTATTTAACCACAGGTTAACATTTTAACTGCTGGGTTGGCCTGAGGAGCAGGGGGCTCCAGGGGCAGGGTCTCTCTGGGGCTTTGGGTTAGTGGCTATTTACTCACTGGAGCAGATACATCTCTATTTTAATAACCATTTTAACAACCAATATGGCCATAGAAGTGTGATCCACCCTGCTCAAATGTCTCAGCTTCCAGAGATCCTCCTGGGCTGCCCCCTGGTTTTATTATAACACCTCCAGGCTCCCTCTTCCCTGCCTGCTTTATCTTCCTGCATAGCATGACACCACCTAAAATACTCTATGGTTTGCTTATTTATCTTCTTTATTGCCTTCTCCTCCAGCTTGATCAAGAGCTCCATGAGGGCAGATCTGTCCGTCTTGCTCCCTGCTGTGTCCCCAGTGCTCCAAACAGTGCCAGGCCCTTAACAAATGCTCCACAGATATTTGGTAAATGACAAACAATATTATAATCTAAAGCTAACCCTTACTCAGCACTTGCCATGGGCCAAGCACTTGGCTCAGGGCTTACATGTAAGAATTCTTTTAATCCTCGAAACTGTCCTGTGAGGGAGGTGCTACCATCACTCCTGTTTCACATGTGGGGAACCTGAGTCTCAGAGCAACGTGCCTGCCCAAGGCCACACAGCTAGTCAGTGGCAGAGCCAGGATTCAAACTCAGTCCTGGCAGACCCCACAGGTGTTCAAGACCTGTGTTCACAGAAAGACGGTGTGACCAGCAGGGAGGCTCCACACGTAGATGGTGCCAGAGTTCTAGAACCGGGGAGTCTGGGGCTGACGTGGGCTCTGGGTAGATGTTGGCATTCTAGGGCATTCTAGGGCAAGGGCAAGGAGCAGGAGCTTGGCTTTTCCAGAGCTGGGGCAGCAGGGTTTGTGGTGATGGGTAACTAGAGGATACAGACAGTGGAGGTTCACATCTCAGAGCCGTAGGGAGGGTGCGCCACATACTGGAGAGGGTACTGGAGGTTCACAGCAGGGGCAAGGAGGGGCCTCTCAGACCCAGTGGGTAAGGACTATGGGAAAGGGGGGCCTCAGGATTGGGGTGTGGGCTACCCAAGATGTTGATCAGGCCATGGGGTTCTGGAACGGGAAGCACCTCGTTTAGAGCTAGAGATGAAAGGGAACGGTAAGGGGACTGAGTTCTAGAAATTGGGGTGGAAGTTGTGTTTGTGGGTGTGGGGAGAGTGGGAAGGGCTTCCAGGAAGTGGCTACAAGAGGTGAATGGCAGTTCCCAGTAGGTGAGGTTGAGAATCCCGGAAGTGAGCCATAGAGAACCCGGAAATGGCTTTAAGGGGTCCTGAAGTAGACACCAAAATTCCCAGAAGGGGTGACAGGATCCCAGAAGTGGGACCACCAGGATGCCGGAAGGGAGCCTTAGGCATCCCGGAAGCAGGTAACTGGATTCCTGGAAGGAAACCAAGCCGCAGCCCTCCTCACCCAGAAACGGGACAGATGCCTTTTCCAAGAGCGCAGTCCGGAGAGGTAGATCTCCTGCAACATCGGGGCACTGAGCTCCACTTCTCCCGCGTCCGAAGTCAGCGGGGGTCGGAAGCCCACGGCCTGGTGCGCTTCAGCCATGTCACGCTACAGCCCTGGGAGGAGGACAGAGGGTCATTCTCCAGACCCCCCAGCCCCTTCTCCGCAAACCCAGGAATACAGGACGCCAGCTCACCCTTCCCTAACCACCTGAGGGGTCTTGAGGGTCCTGGCCGAAGACTCCGGTATTGGGGGGACTTCAATTGGGGACCTCTGTGAACGCACAGAAAGGCAGGAGGGATAATTTGCGTTAACCCCTTTTGCGGCTATTCTGAGAACATGGTGCGGGGACAGTGCGCCCCCCCCAAGGGCCTTTCAAGATTCGGGGGTCGGGGCGGGAAACCGGTCCAGGGTGAGTTGCGGGATCTCGGGAAAAACATTAGTCCCAAACCCATTTGAAATGAACACCTGCCAGACGTTGGCATTGTCCACTCCATTTCCGCTTCCCATTCCAAGGCTGGGGCTGGGGGGTGGGAGTGAGGGGGGAGTTGGGTGGGGGTTCTCTATAAATTCATACGCTCTGGGGTAGCCCAGCGTCCCCTCCCCCCGCCCCCGGGCTGAAGGGGATGGGGGGGAAGCACCCTACTGCGCATGCCTCGCGGGCAGGGATGCTGAGGCTGAGAGCAGAGGCGAGCGTCGAGGACAAGTGATGGAGAGGCCCGCACTCCCAACCCAAGACACAATCCTCCAGCCCCCGCAGGAGCTCGGGCCCCTCCAGTCCGGCACTTACCACGCTGAGTCAGGGGTCCGCCGATTGGATCCTGGAGACCAAGCCCGAGTACACCCCCCCGACCTCCGATTTAGAGCGCCGGACTCAAGCCTCCCGCTTGCATATGTCCAATCCCAGTGACTGTGAGTCCAAGACTTGGTCGATGGGCCTCCGGAGCACCTGTCCGCCTCCGACTATCCAACATCCAGGAACCCGGATTTCTGTCTCACGGGTGCCTCGCAGGGTATTCAAGTCCTAGGTTTTATCCCCGCCCCCTTCCAATCTCCGCGCTCAGTTCCCGCCCCCTTCGAATCCCAGCGTCCAATCCCCTCCCTCCGTTCGATCCCCAGCCCACAGACTCCTACCCGCCTGATTCTCCACCATTGGGCCTCCCCCGTTCTACGCAGCACCTCTCCTCCGAACCCCAGTTTCTTCGGCTCCCCAGTCCACTCTTTGTCTCTTTTCTTTCTCTTTGAGGAAGGAAGCTCAGCTTGGAGCTCACAGCCCACGCGCGTAGGAGCCAGAGTGAATCTCAGCCCTACCACCTAGGGGAGGGAGGAGGACTGCTTTGGGGTCAGGTCGGCCCACCAAAACCACCCACGGAAGATGCAGCTGCAGGGATTAAGTTGGCGTGGAGGTGCTACAGCAGATTGGATTCAAGTTAGTCAGAGGGACTTCCGTGAGGGGAAAAGTGCGTGGGTAAAGGGGAGGGGCTCAGGGACCGGGCTCAGATTGGGTGGCCAGAACGGGCACAGACAAGCAGAGACTGAAACATGGAACTCTCGTTTTATTCAGCTCTGGACGTTAATATTCTTTGTCCATGCTGGGTCCGGTGTGCACGTGGTCCAGCCCAGTCGCAGCCTGGGGAGAGCCCAGGAGGTGGAGTTAGGGGAAAAGAAATTTGGGGTCACGGCCCCGATACACAGATGGGTAGACTGAAGCCAGGGGACGAGCAGAGATGTGCCCAACATCACCCAGCGAGCTGGGCACTGAGCTGGCCTCCTTGCCGCAGGCTGGGGTCCTGAAGACGCAGCAAGAGTCTGGCCGCGCGCCGCCGGCGGCGCCCATAGCTGTGGGGATCCTGAGGCTTGCGGCCCGCCTTCCCTGAGAGCTCCTTGGTGGAGGCAGAGCGGAGCCAGTATATAATCTCTGGCAGGCGGTGCGTCTGGCACGTGCCCAGTGAACAGAGGTGCCCGCGCAGCTGGGAGACCTGGTGCCGGGGCCGCCTGGGGATGGAGCGTGGGAGAAGAGCGGGTTCAAACAATCCACTCGAGAAATGGAGCCCCGTGGGCGACCCAGAACTCCGAGATTGGCGGGCGCGTTTCCTGATCAACTTCCCATTCCACCGAAGCGGAAAACCGCCTAGAGAGGTCGCACGCCCCTCGCGTCTCCCTCCGGCTCTGTCCCCGCTGCCACCGGCGTTTCTCACCTGCCCGCGGAGTCCGGGTACCCCAGGGTAGAAGAGGCGAGGAGCAACAGCAGGAGGATGTGGGCGGTCATCGTGGGGGTGGGGCGGGCGGGGTCCGAGAAGCCGGTGGGGGAAGCTGCTCCTCTGGGCTGCGGCCCCGCCCCCTTCCCGGGCCTGGAAAATGCCCTCTGAGAGACTGCTTTAGTGCGAGGAATCCGGGCGTCCCCACTTCTCAGGCCGAGAAAACAGAGGCCAAGAGCCACACCATGCCAGAAAGGCAGGATTAGGATCCGGACGCCCACCTCCCGCACCGCGGCCACGGAGCCCTCACGGGTCCCGCCGAGGTGCTATCTACGCCCCTGGGAGGCCTCGGGAGACGCGACCCCTTTAAGGCGGAGGGAGGAGGGGCGGGGCAGCTGACACCTGCAAGTGACGTCGCAGCTTCGGGCTTCCAGGAAAGGGGTGGGGGCGGGGAAGCGCTAGGCTACTTAGATGCGAACTCGCCCTCATCTCTGTCAGGGACCCGACTAGCGTTAAGTCTCAGGGGACAGGCGACTTCCAGAGAGGGGGCTGGGCAATGTGGGACATTGGCAATTGGGACAGGTGGCAAAGACAGCCACCTTAAGTTGTAGAGAGAGTCTGGGCCCTAACACCCTCCTGGTAGAAGAGGAATAGGTGTAGTCGGGTGTGGGTTGCGGGCAGGCCTAGCGCTCTAGCTGTACTGAAGCAGGTGTAGGAGGGCCATGGAAAGAAAAGCCTGGGATTCTGTCTCCGGTGATCCAGATCGTATGGACAGAGACCTGGGGGACCAGCAACTCTTGGGAAAGGAAGGGCAGGCACGTGTAGACACCATGTCGGCAGCAGAGGCTGAACAGACAGCCCCTGGGGAGTTGTGAAGCAGGCTAGTGGGGCCTCAGTGTGCATCTCCGTAAAGTGGGGCAGAGGGTGGGAACCCCCCGAGCTCCAAGCCAGGCTGGGGGAGGAAGCAGGCACCCAACCCCACAAAGAACTCTATCCCCGGACTTCCCTGGTGGTGCAGAGGTTAAGAATCCGCCTGCCAATGCAGGGGACACAGGTTTGAGCCCTGGTCCCCTGGTCTGGGAAGATCCCACATGCTGTGGAGCAACTAACCCCGTGCACAACTACTGAGCCTGCGCTCTAGAGCCCGCGAGCCACAACTACTGAAGCCCGCGTGCCTAGAGCCCGTGCTTCGCAACGAGAAGCCACCGCAATGAGAAGCCCGCGCACCACAGCGAAGAGTAGCCCCCGTTTGCCGCAACTAGAGAAAGCCCGCACGCAGCAACTAAGACCCAACGCAGCCAAAAATAAATAAATAAAAATTAAAAAAAAAGAACTCTATCCCCCTCCAACACCCCCCCCCGACTCAGTTTCCCCAGCTGGAGAGGGCAGGGCAGTAGTCTCTGCCAGTCAGCCCTGGTTTGGCCTTGGAGGGTCCTGGACAGGAAAAAACAGCCAGAGAGGAACAATGTGTGTGATGGGGGAAGGCGGGAGAGAGCTTTCTGAGGAACTTAAGGGCCCAGCTGTGCCGGGAACCCACACTCCAGCCCTCCCCCAGCCCAGCAGGGCAGCTGGGAGCAGGAGTCTGGCCCAGTGGGGACAAGAGGGACCAGGGCCTCAGGAGGCCTGAGAGAGAGGGAGGTGGGGGGCACAGACCCCGAGAGCCAGTGGAGAAGGCCCTGCGAGTGACCTGAGGGCAGAGGTGGGACAAAGACTTGAGAGCAGGGCTGTGGAACCCCAGAGACGGCGGGGGTGGGGTGGAGGTGTAGTAAGACCCAGAGACACAGAAGTGGTGACAGAAACCGGCAGCCACCAGCAGGCGCTGTCCCCACGCTCTGGGTGCCTGGCATCTCAGCACCTGTGGACGGAACCCCAACCCCACTTCGCCCCCAGGAAGCTGAGCCGTCCCAGCTGAGGATTTATTGGCGTAAATGCAACCATATAAAAACATAAGTTATGAAAAACACAGTCACGATGTGCCCGCCCCCCTCCCCGCCCCTGGCCCAGGCCCCGGAAACCCCCTTCTGTGGGAGGGAGGGAGAGGAAGGGGGAGCCCCGAAACTGCCTAAGAACGCTGCAGCCCCTGGGCCCTTGCAGGGCCGGCCCGGCCGGGGTGGGAGAAGCCGGATGCTGCCTCAGCGCATCCGGTAGTCGGTGGAACAGGACAGCTCACACAGCTGGCCTTTGAAGTCCAGGTCAATGGTGAAGTCCAGGTCACGCTGTGGGGAGAGTGCGGGCGTGAGGGGGAACCCGGGACAGGGCAGGCCGAGACAGAGGGCAGCGGGGGTGCGGTAGGGAGCGGTGGCCACCCCAGCCCACCTGAGGTGCCGTGGGCCCCCCGGCTGTCTACACACCCTCCCCAGAGACCCCACATTGCCGGTCCCACTCCCAGCATCTGTCTTGAACCCCGCCTGACTCCCCATGAGAAGCTCCACGTGACATCCTCAAACCCACCTGGAACCCAGCCACGCCCCCGCCTTGGGTGGGGTGGCAGAGCTCAGCTGCTGTCTCTTGCATCATGATTTCCCCCATCAAAACCATCCCCATCAGCAAGTTATTTTCTCCTTCTTTTACAAGAAGCAAACTTCCTCCTCTCAAAAAGCTCTGTGGTCCTACCCCACCGTCCCCACTTCCTCTCCTCCAAGGCTTCCTGGATGCCAACCCTCCTGTGCCCGCCACCCCCAGCACGCTGGAAAAACTGGGGCAAAGTCACCAATGACCTCAATGACTTCCGCCCTCAGTCCTCACTGCACTTCACCCCTGGCTCCCAGCTTCCTCCTCCCTCTCTGGGTCTCTTTCAGTTTCTAGTTTGGGTTTTCTCCACCTCTGCACTACCGACATCTAGGGCTGGACCACTCCTCGCTGTGGGGGGATTCTTACCTTGTGCGCTGCAGATAGAGCAGCTCCCCCGCCTCTACCCACTAGATGCCACCAGTACCCCTTCTTCAGCTGTGACACCCAAAATGTCTCCAGACAATGACATGGGTGGGTGGGGCAAAATCATCCCTGGTTGAGAATAGCTGCTTAAACCGGTTCTCATCTCCCTGACTTAGAAAGCGGGCGCACCCACACTGGCCGCGCAGAAGCTCCTGACTTTGCCCCAGACCTGCTTCCCCACCGTGTCTCAGGCCGATGGCAGCTCCGTCCTGCCAGGTACTCAGGAGAAAAAAGCAGGGGAAGAAACGGCCCTCCTTCCCTTCCCTCACCCCCATACCTGGGCGAGGATATCCTGTCAGGTCTCCCTCTGGCCCCGCCCCCACCTGCTCCAATAACTGCCGGCCCCTTTCCCAGGTGGACACAGAAGTCACCGCCTGCTGGCATTTACCACATGACTGTCCTGTGTCTACAACATGAGTGCCAGGACGGCAGGGGTTCAGCCTGATCACCGCTGGGGCCCCGCGGCCCCCTGGTTTCTAGTAGGTGCTCAATAAAACTGTGGTCCATAGACAGACCTGGGGGGCCCCCAGACAGATGAGGCCAGAGCAGAGTGTAGCCAGGCCGGCTGGCAGGCTTGGGGCTGAGGGGTGCTGGGGCCCCAGAACAGGGAGAGGTGCCCCTGAGTCCACCCCCCAGCAAGAGCCTCACGTTGTTCTTGGCATTGGGCCGCATGCCAATGGTGCCAAAGATCTCCTCTCCTGTCTTCACCGTCAGGTAGTCCTCCATGTAGAACACCGTCTGCTTCCAGTGCGTGTATGGGGACTCAGGGCCTGGCGGGGGAGGCGGGGGAGGCGGGGGAGGCGGGTCAGCCGGGCCCACCCGCCTCCGAACCTTCCCAGCCCGCACCTTCCCTCTGCCTGGACACCCCACCAGCCAGTGACTACCAGCTAAGCGGTGACTGTGGCCCCTTCACCCTTATCAAGCCTGGGAGGGGCTGTTTCACGGGTAGGGAAACGGAGGCACCGCACGCTCAGGTTGGCTGGCAGAGCCGGCGTCAGAACCCGGGTCCTCGGTGTCCCCGTGGCTCCCTCTGGCCACTCTTGTCACGTGCCCCACGGTCCCTGGGCCCCCGCCGCCCCAGGGCCCCGCCTCACTGGTGGAGAAACCGGTCCTCTTGTGGCAGCGGGTGAACTCGATGTTGAAGTAGGCCACCAGCGCATGCACGTAGTCATTCCGCTTCACTTGCAGGCAGAAGGGGGAGGTGAAGGTCAGGTCTTCCACCTTGACCGTGTAGATGTCCACCTCCTGCGGGATGAGCCTCGTGAGCCCCACTCCCCGACCTTTGGCCCAGCGGGGAAACCTGGGGGGGCCCTGCTGGAACCCTTGTTCCCTGCTCTCCCAACTCCAGCCCCAAATCTGACAGTTCGACCTCCTACAACAACTACTGTTCCTTAGAGAATCGACCGTTTTCCCCTCTCCACTGCCTGTACCCTGCCCATGGCCACCATCCCCCCCTCTGATGCGGCAGCACCTTAACAGGGTTCCATGGCTCCCGCCCTCTCCCCCCACATCCCTTACTCCACGTTATCAGCCAGTGCGACAATTTAAGAACAGATCATGTCACATCCCTGCTTAAAATCCTTTGACTGCTCCCCGGTGCACAAAACAAAACCGGGGCTCCCGACTCAGGCCGTGGAGGCTCGTCCAGTCAGGGCGCCTGCCCTGCCATCTACCTCTACAAACTCCCTCCTCCACCCAGTTTTGCCCGCCATGAGCATCCCAGCAAGACTTGATACTGTGGGTCGGGAGGGGGACCTCAAAAAATGATGGCAGCTGGTAGTCTTTATCAGGGATCCATGTGCGTATAAACTCACTCGTGGCGCTGGGCTTTCTGCATTTGGTGGCCCTGCCTGGGGTCTTAGCTGCCTGCCTCGGGCGGACGTGCCCTCCGGGAGGTGTGCCTTGGGAGCAGGGCCAGCCCACGTCACTGCCTTGTTCTGGAACCCGAGGGCCATGCCTGGCTCACAAAGCTCTTTAAATGAAGCGGCTTCTCCAGGCGTCTAGCGCCACCTCCAGCAGATCCGTCAGGCTCCCAAGACCTCAGGCAAGCAAGCACTCTGTGCACTGAGGTCCCACGCACTGGCCCTTCTTGGGTTGACCCTGCGGGACACCCAGCCACCCGCCCCCCTCACCTTTATCAGGCAGGCGTTGGTGACCAGCTGCTTGGGGTCCACCACATCCACCAGGGGCTCCTTGATGGCCACGTCTTTGATGCAAGACATGTCAAAGCCGTACACGTTCTCCCACCCTGGGGAGGAGGGGAGGGGTGAGCCGTGGGGGCGCCCGGCCCCGAGCCTGCCCCACCCCTCGGGCCCCTCGGGCCCCGAGCTCACAGTGGATCTTATAGTCTTTGTACTGCCGGTCCTCGATAGCCGTCACATACAGCGTGGCTCGGTCCGGGAAGATGAGGCCATCAGGTGCCTGCAGAGGGCAAAGGGGCAGGGCAAGGGCATGAGGGACGGGGGGCCTTGGCAACGCTGCCCCATTTTGTCTCCTTGCCCGTTTTGTCTCTTTATCCACCACCCCTGCCCCCGGCCTGGTCTGAGCTACCAACATTTCCCACGTGGATTCCTGAAGCAGCCCCCTCACTGGTCCCCAGCCTCGGCCCTCGGTTTACTCCCCGGATGGCTGCCTGATGGCTCCCAGGAGCATCTACGTCAGACCCTGTCCTTCAGAGGTCCTGAGGGATCCTCAGAACCACCCCCCCTGCCCCCACTCCCCTGAGGAGTAAAGCAAAATCTCTCAGGGGTCCACGAGGCCCTGCGAGATCTGCATAGGCCCCTCCTCCCCTCACCTCCAACTTCACCTCCCAGCGCTCCTCCAGATCCTCATTCCACTACAACTTCGCCGCTGCTCAACACACAGCAAGCGCACTCCTGCCCCAGAACCTATGCGCTGGCTGAGACCCTCTGCCCAGTGTGCCTTTCCCCTCAGATCCCATGCAGCTCCTTCCCATCCTCTGTTCAGGGCTCAGTCACCTCCCATGGGAGGCCTGCTCTGACTTGAGCACCTGGGACCACAGCCCCCCAGTCCCTCCCTATCCCTATGCCCTGCTATCGTTCTCTTCCCAGCACTAACTCTCCTGACACTGTACCATCTCCCTGTCCCTGTCTAGCTTCCAGTACTGGCTCCCCTCCGTCTTGGCTGTGGGCCTCCTAACATCTGTGTAGAAGATGTATTCAATCCCCTGTATTCACTGCCACTGTGGGAAATACCTAGCATGGCTTTCCTTTTCTGCCTGGATCCTGACATACGCTCAACAAACAGCTGAAGGGCCCTGGCCTGCATCAGCTGCTCCCACCCCACCGGGGGCCTCACCAGCCACTTGTCCCGGGCGTAGAGCACGGTGTTGAGCATCGACTCGTAGAAGAGACAGTAGCCCATCCACTCGCTGATGATGATGTCCACCTTCTCCACCGGAAGCTCCACCTCCTCCACCTTCCCCTTGATGATGGTCACCACTGTGGGGCAGACAAGGGCACATGCCACCAGCCCAGAGGAGGCCCATCTGCTTGCCTCCCTTGGGGGGGATGGGGGGTGGTCCAGGGCCTGGGGACCCCACTGGGACAGCCCTTGTCTTCTCAAGGAAGGGCTGGGGGTTGTATTGGGGCATCTACAAAGAACTCTGCGAGCTGAAGCCACACCCTGTTAACTTAGTTTTAAAATTCATTCATCATGGGGTATTTTTGAGGCAGGAGCAAAAACTTTACGTGGATTAGGTATTAGGTGATGTTAAGATTTTGCCACTAACAGTCAGGCCTGGGGCCCGGTGCAGAGAGCCCTTCGTCCTGGGACATGAGGCCCGGTCAGAAAGGTGGCTGACCCCTCGCCCGTCACGCACTGCACATTCGTGGGGAAGCTGCTAAACCATTCGTAGACGACCTGCTTCTGGGTCAGGGTTTCATACGCAGCAGAGAAGCTCCCTCGCTGCAGTCTATTAAAAGTCAGCCCTCGACGCGAGGGTTTTGCTTTGTTTTGTTTTTCAAAAAAAGAAAAATTAAAAAAAAAAAAAAATTTTCCCACTAACAGTCATGGTCTTTTTTTTTTTTTTTTTTGGCTGCACTCTGCAGCTTGTGAGATCTTAGTTCCCCAACCATGGATCGAACCCCGGCCCCAGCAGTGAAAGCGCCACGTCCTAACCACTGGACCGCCAGGTCACATTTTGTGTGGGGGGGGTGGTTTAATTTACTTATTTTATTTATTTATTTTTGGCTATGCTGGGTCTTCATTGCTGCGCATGGGCTTTCTCTAGTTGAGGTGAGGGGGCTACTCTTTGTTGTGGTGCACGGGCTTCTCATTGTGGTGGCTACCCCTGTTGCGGAGAACAGGCTCCAGGTGCACGGGCTTCAGCAGTTGTAGCTCACGGGCTCTAGAGTGCAGGCTCGGTAGTTATGGCACATGGGCTTAGTTGCTCCGTGGCATGTGGGATCTTCCCGGACCAGGGCTCAAACCCGTGTCCCCTGCATTGGCAGGCGGATTCTCAACCACTGTGCCACCAGGGAAGCCCAGGTCATGCTTTTAAAATGGCCTTATCTACTAGAGACACACACAGCAGTACTCATACAGTAGGAATTTGCTCCAGAAGGAGATATTTAAAGCTGAGTGATGGGTACTTGGGGATGCGTTATATTAGTCTCTTTTAATAAAATCCCTTCAGCTTCTAGAATGCCAAGAGCCCTCACATCTGGAAAACCCACCATCTTCCCATGTTCTCTGCCCCTCAAACCTTGCAGGTGGGAAGGACAATTTGGCAGTATCTGCCCAACTTCCATTTTTGACCCACACGATCCTACTTTTATGAACTGACCTCACAGATACACTAGTTCGTATATGAGATGACAACGATGTTACGCGTGGGGGAATGAAAACCTCGGAAGCTTAAATGCTCATCACCAGGGACTTGGTTAAGAAAGTTGGTGTATGTGTAGACAGATGATGGCAGCCATCAAAAAGCAAGATCCTCTCAACATTGTGAAAAGTGTTAAACCACACAATAAGCAGGTGAAAAAAGCAAAGGGCAGAAGACTTGTATCAATATGTATGAAATGCTATCTGTGTCAAAAACCGGCACGTGAACGTAGAAACACACACACACGTATATTTGCTCATAGATACGGACTTCTCTGGAAGGGACCATTGGCTGCACTCAGAGAAGCGCGGCTGAGAGGCAGGTAGGAGACTTCTTACTACAGGCCCTCAGATGCCAACCACGTGACTCTAACACTCACTGAAAAAACTAAAGACTGCTTCTTGCCCCGCTCCCCCTCCCCCCCTTTTTTAAAGACTGAGGCACTGAGCTTGCGACTTCTGCACTCAGATTCTAAGATGACTTGTCAGGTGGTAGGTTCTGAGAAGGCTGGATTCTTGGGCTGTCGGCAGCCCAGAGTCCACGGAGGAGGAACGCCTGAATCTGAGTTCAGTGGCCCCCATCCCCTTGCTGAGGGCCCCGGGGAAGCTGGGATCACCCGCTCCCTCCCCACAAACCCGTTCTCTTCCTGGGCTCACCGTGGTCTAACTTGTTGGCTTTGACGATCTTCACCGCATAATCAGAGATACTGGAACACTCGATCTGGGGGCCCAGGAAGAAGGGAGGGTGAGAGCCCCCCCAGTCCCACCCTCAGTCCCCATCCCCCTCCACCCAATCCCTGAGCCCCAAGGGGCCCCCTTTCCGTCCCCAGGCCCAGGCCCGCCCGCTGCCTAGGACACTCACCCCGATGACCTTGCGGGCCCCGGCCTTGGCAGCGAACATGCAGAGGATCCCTGTGCCCGAGCCCACGTCCAGCACCACCTTGTCTTTAAAAAGGTGCCGGTTGTGAAACATGGAGTTTCGATACGTGAGGGTGCGGACCTCATCTTTCAGCATTTCCTGGAGGGGGTGGGTACAAAGATATCATGAGGGGGCCTGCATCCCCAGCTGGAAAACAGGGTGCCCTGGCCTCCAACACACTGACCGTTTCGAGAGCTAGAGCTCAGACCTCAAACTTGCTTTAGTCCCCTTGGAACAAGTCATTTCCCTTCCACACGCCTCAGTTTCCCTATTTGTAAAATCGGATTGGGTGGACTAAACTCCCATATCAGCCAGGTTCTACCATTGCCACCTAAGCCCCTGTGAGCCTTGGCTTTAAAAAGTCCTCAGCAAGTTAATGCCACTGAACCGCATACTTGCAAATGATAAATTTTGTTATGTATATTTTATAACAATTAAAAAAAGAAAAATCTTCACAATTCCATCCCAGCTGCTTTCTGGGACCTCAGCCTCCATCGCCTGCAAAAGGGTCGAGAAGCCTTCGGCACACTGGGCACGAGCAGCTGGGGGACAATCCCGCCGCCGGTCACTAGAGGGCGGCAGAGACCGGCAGGCCCTGACCTCTAGCTGAAGTCTCAGGCACACATGCGCGCTCCAACCCCAGCCTCCCAAGAGGGGCCCGGCAGAGAGCCAGGCTAACCTCTGTCTCCAAGGCAACGAATGGCTGGGAGAGGCGACCCTGGAGTGAGCCTCGCATGCGCAGAGGGGAGGCCCGCTGCCAGGGAAGGCAGTGTGCATGCGTTGGAAATTAAGTTCCAGCCCTCCTAAACATTAACCCCCTTGAAGACTCAGCAGCTTTAAGAGCCGTCTGTCCGTACTCACCTCGTGGATGCCAAAGTGAGCATAGGAGTCAAAGTAGTAATCTTTGGACGTCATGTCCTCAGCGTTGGGCTTCTCGCTGCTTTCTGCCTGGGCACAGGAGACCTGGGAGCGGGCGGATGGGAGCAGGGGTCAAACCTGGGGGCTCCCCACAGACTCTTAAGTCTCCAGGTCCCTACTTCTCCCTGGAGTATAGAACCACCCTCCCAAACCGTACCATGGCAACCCTACAGCCCCCGCCTGCCATCTTGCCTCTCCCAGGAACCCCCAAACCTAACACCCCATTTTCCTCTTCCAGGACCCCCCCCAGAGCACCATCCAGGAGAGCACCCCTGATACCTCAGCCACGCCTACCATCTCTCCAGTCTCTCTGCCCCCGTCTCTAGCTCAGCCCACAGCTGGGGAGGGGAGGAGAGGGGAAGGCAGAACGGGGGCAGACATAGGGAAGGACAAAGGGGGGCTGGAAATGGAGTTAAGGAAGTAGCCACAGTGTTGGGGGAGGCCAGATAGGGGCCACAAACCTGGAGGGAGTTTGTACTAAGTGTTTCCGGGGCACAGGGTGAACTGGTTTGAAGCAGGAGGGATCATAGTTAAGACCATTAGAAGGGGCCTGATGTGTGACAAGATATGTATATGTGGGGAAGGGTCTCACAAAAGGATATTTACTTCTTCAAGAGGCGGCTGGAGGCTCATCCCATTAGCCAAGGTGGCTACAAAATTCTAGGAGAGAGTAACAGGGAGAAAGGATTAGCTACTGGGAGTGACTAGGGGAGGGCCAGGCCAGGGGACCCGGGCTCTTGGGGGAGAATGAGGTGTTTCCTACAATTTTGCTTTTTTTTGAGGGGAGTGGTGGTAGAGGGAACAAATAAAGAGGCAAGGCTGTTTTTAAAAGGGTGCAGGGCGGGTGGGTGGGAGTAGAGGGGGAAGGGGGGTTCTATCCCAGCTGTGGCTGGAGAGATGGTGGCCTGCACCCACACTGCCCCTCTTTGGCCAGGCACCTGATGACACACACCTCCCCCATCCAGGCCAGAGGAACTGGCACCCGCTGGGCACACAGGCACTGCCAGCTGTCACTCCCCCTCATCACCTAATCCCCCCAGATTAGGTGACACTTCCTGACACAAACCCCCATCCTGGGGTGCCATGAGTAGCTGGGGGAGGGTGGCTGGCAGGGGGTACCCACTGGGCACCTGCCACCTCTGCAAACCAGTCTCTCGTCTGAGAGGATTCCAGAAAGGAGGTGTGGCACACAGACGCCCCCACCAGAGCTGGCACCCCAGCCGCTAGCTCCTGCCTTGGACTCAGGGAGTCCCAAACAAAACCAGTGAGAGCCAACCTTCTCGATTATCACCCTCTGCCCAGGAGGGAGGAGGCCAGACCCTGGATCCTCAAGCCCACCTACCCTCCATTCAAACAACTATCCCAGGCCCTGAAACCCCCCCGGTGTGGGGCGAAGTCCTGGGGCAACCTCTGGGGAAGATATTTCCTCCACCCACACAGGCCCTGGTCCAGGAGAGAGCCGAGGGGGATAGGAGTCATTGAAGTGACCCCTAGGGGCTGCCCCCCAAGGTATGCATCTTGGGAGCCGACCTCCCATTCCAGAGACTGTTACAAGGTAAGGGGTGAGAGTAGGAAGACCCCATCAGATTACAGCTTTTCCCGATGTAACCACCCTCTAGGCTCCAAGAAGCGTGAAATCACAGACATGACCCCCTGGGCTCCAAGCCCCACCTCTATCCTCCCAAGCCAGTGAATGACGCGGATTAAGAAGGGCTGCTGGTGAGAGGATTTCCCACTGGGGCGCATTTCTCAACACCGCCGATACCACCGCCAAACAAGCCCCCAGAGCGCTTGAAACACAGCACCGGAACCAGCCCCACATGGCTGCACGAGAACCAAACCTCACGGGGCACCATTTCAGGCAACCAGGCTCAGGACCCTCAAACAGGGCCTCAGGAAGGGGGAGGTCAACTCCCACCCTCACAAATGCCCCAGGGAGAGAACGGGCTGCAGAAGCGGGTAAAGTTCGCTGCGTCCATTCCCTCACATCCCTTTCCCAGTACAGATTCTCCCTCCCCTCGCCCGGGAGGGCTTCGACGGGGAGGTGGGCTTTGGGACACGCCCCATGAAAAAGATGTCCCTCCCACACACCCAGAAATGGCCACAAGGGGGTGCACAGCGCCTAAGCCGGAAGGATCTCCTTCAGCTAGATGCCCCCCCACCAACCAGAGGGAGGTCACAGGGGCATGCCCCATCCCCCTAGCTCCCAAAGCGGGGAGAATCCAGGGACAGGAAACAGGAGGTGTGAGGGGGGCCCGGAGGGAACCAATCCTTCGTCTTCCTACAATCCCAACGCAAGAGTGCACGAAACCTGGACGGATGCCTAAACAGATGCCCTGGTCCCGGGAAGGGATTTGTTGAGAGTCGAGATACACTGCCCCTCCCAAGAGACTCTTTACTTCGCGGAGGTCCCCAAGTAAGTCCCATCCCGAGGTGCCTGTCACGATCCCCGGGGAGGAGGGCAGGGGGTCTCAGGAGGGTCGGAGCCTCCTCTCCGCCCCCCCGGGGCGCCCCTCCCCCGGCCGGGGGCGGGGCCTTTGTCCCGCACGTGGAACCCGCCGGGCCAGCGGGCAAGGCACACCACCTCCCCACCCACCGCGCCGCGGCCACGTGGGGGCCAGGCCGGAAGCGCCCCCAGCCCTCCTCCACGTGGAAGGGGGCAGGAGACCCTCGGAGCGCCGTGCTGCCTCAGGCCCCCGAAAGCTAGGGAACCCGCACTTCAAACGGTATCTCCAGATCCGCTGAATGCGGCGCCCCCTCCGTACGGCTGGGGGCCTTCAGCCCCAATCCGGCGACTCAGAGCCCCTTCCCCAAGACGGAGGCATAAAATACCGACCTCCAAGCCGCCCCCCGCCCCCTGCCCCCGACGGCGCTCCAGGCGCTCACCTCCATGATGCAGTTCGCGGCCTCGGCTGCCGCCATCTTCACCCGCGCCTACTCCTCCTCCGGCCGCCGAGACCCCCCCCTTCTCCGCACTCCCCCGGGACCGCCTTATACCGGAGGGTCCAAGGCCCGCCTACCGCGACCCCGCCAGGAGATCTCATTGGCAATGGAGGCGACCCGTCTGGGAATACCGTTTAGCAATTGGGTGAAGAAGACGCCCATCAAAGTCGAGGGGCCCGCCCAGTCTGGCGTGCCGAACCCCGCCCCCATAAGTCGACCGGGATGGGAAAGACTGCCCGTCTGTCGCAAGAAGTGCGACTGATGATTGGGCAAAATCTACCGGGAGTTCCCGCCCCTACTCCCCAAGACCGCCTCAAAGCTTCCCGGCAGACCCTGCGCTAAGCGGACATCTTGAAATAGAGCTGTCTATCACCAAAATGACCCGCCTCTTCATAGCTGCTATTGGTTTATCAAATCTGTGACGTCACGAGGCCTTTGGCCAGCCTCCGCCAAGCGGCCGGCCTCAAGGAGAACATGGCGATTGGCCCACGAGAAAAGAAGGCAGGGCTTTAGGCTCCAGCGATTGGCTCAAACGAACTGTCACTCATCGTCCATTCGGTGGCTTCTCACAGTCTGTGGGAAATCCAGGAGGAACAAGGGAGCTCGTGCCCATTTTCCTGAGGGAAAACTGAAGCAATGAGAGGCCCAAAGAGAGGGAGGTCATGTCCGGGGTCCCGAAGCAAGTCAGGAATAGGACTCAGGTGTCGAGGCATTGAACCCCTAACCCTCTACTTAATTGTTCCAAGTTTTTTAAACCCAGTGACTCCATTCAAGTCACTTGGCCTTTGCCAAACCCCACCCCTGCCGGGAACACCCACCCCCTTCGTCTGGCCAACTCCTATACGTCAGTCAGGGCACAGCTTAGTCGCCACCTCCTCCAGGAAGCTTTCCTGGACCTGCAGAAAAAGTTACTAGTTGAATGAAGATAAATGCAACTTGTGGAATGTATCCGTCACCCAGAAAGTTCCTTCACGACTCTTTCTAGTCAACATCTCCCCCACCCAACCCCAGAAGCAATCACTTTCTGTTTTGTGTCACTATAGTGCAGCTTTTCCGTTTCTAAAATTTCGTATAAATGGAATTATACAGTATGTGCTCTTTTGTGTCTGTCCCTCAGCAGAATGTTTTTGAGATTCGTTCATGTCGCATATAATGGTTGTCCAATCCTTTTTACTGCTGAGGAGTATTCCATTGTATGGATGGATCACATTTTCCTGTTGATGGACATCTGGGTGGTTTTCATAGGGCTGGTATGAATAAAGTGGCTATGAACGATCATGTCCAGGTCCTTCTGTGGACGTACACTTTCACTTCCCTTGGGTAAACCTAGGAGCACATGGCTGGGTCATAGGCTAGGTGTATGGGTTTTTTGTTTTGTTTTGTTTTTGTTTGTTTGGTTTTTTGGCCGCGCCATGCAGCATGCAGGATCTTACTTCCCCGACCATGGATCGAACCCGTGCCCCCCGCAGTGGAGGCACCGAGTCTTAACCACTGGACCGCCAGGGAAGTCCCCTAGGTGTATGTTTGTAAGAAACTGCCCAAAAGTTTCCCATGGTGTTCTACCATTTTGCATTCCCATCAGTGATGCAAGAGAGTTCTAGGTGCTCCACATCCCCTCCAGCACGTCATAAAATCAGTCTATAATTTTAATCACTCTTGTAGGTATGAAGAGATTATCTCCTGGTTGTGACTTGCATTGCCCTGACGGCCAGTGTTGTTCAGCATCGTTTCATGTGCTTATCGGCCATTTGTGTATTTTCTTTTGTCAAGTGTCTGCTCAAGCCTTTTGTGTATTTTTACAAACGGTGTTGTTTTCTTATTCACGAATCATAAACGTTCTTTATAGATTCTGGATACAGCTCTCTGTCAGGTATATCTACTTTTTTTTTTTTCCTTAATTTATTTATCTTATTTTTGGCTGCTTTGGGTCGTTGCTACAGCGCGCGGGCTTTCTTTTTAGTTGTGGCGAGCGGGGGCCACTCTTCACTGCGGTGCGCGGGCCTCTCACTGCGGTGGACTCCTGTTGCGGAGCACTGCCTCCAGGCACGTGGACTCAGCAGTTGTGGCACAGGGGCTTAGTTGCTCCGCGGAACGTGGGATCTTCCCGGACCAGGGCTCGAACCTGTGTGCCCTGCCTTGGCAGCCGGATTCCCAACCACTGTGCCACCAGGGAAGCCCGGTATATCTACTTTAAATTTTTCTCCCAGTCGGTCACCTATCTTTTCATTTTCTTAACGTTGCCTTTGAAAAGCAGAGAGTTTTTCATTTTGATGAATTCCAATTAATCGGTTATCTGAACCCACGTCTTGACCCCTACATTGTATGTTGCATGGATCTTTTTTTTTTTTTTTTTTCCTTTTCTATTTCTCCAAATGTTTCAGCAGGGTGTTTGTTTCTTTTTACCTTTTTTTTTTTCTGATTTCCAAGCATTTTAACCCAATCAATTACTTTTGCTTTGTGTTGCTATGAAGAACGAAAAATTGTAACAAACTCTCTACAACACTAGGAAATAACCTAACGTCATTGGGTATAGAGTACAGAGGAGAAGTCTGAGCTGGAGGCAAAACTGGGGGAGTCGTCAGAGTCAAATTCTGCATTTTCCAAGATGGCAGCCACATGGGACAACTGAGCAATGGACCGTGGCAAGTCTCAACTGAGATTTGCTATGGCTGTAAAACACACACCAGATTCTGAAGACTTCACGTAAAAAAAGAATCTATAATATATCATTAATAGTTTTTATATTGATTACATGTTGAAATGATTCTATTTTGGATAAATGGGGTAAATAAAAATTATTGTTAAAATTAATTTAACTGTTACTTTTTACTCTGCTTTAATGGGGCTACTAGTGTATTCTAAATAGCACATGTGGTTCATATTATATTTCTATTGGCCAGTGCTGCACTAGGTCACGGAATGGACAAGAGCACCGGGGAGTTGGTGTGATTAGAAGTGTGGTTAGAGGGACTCCCCTGGCAGTCCAGGGGTAAAGAATCCGCCTTCCAATGCAGGGGATGCGGGTTCGATCCCTGGTTGGGGAACTAAGATCCCACATGCTGCGGGGCAACTAAGCCCGCGCGCCTCAACTAGAGAGCCCACGTGCCGCAAAACTACAGAGCCCACGCGCTCTGGAGCCCGCGTGCCACACCTAGAGAGAGAAAACACACACGCTGCAACTAGAGAGAAGCCCGCGCACCACAATGAAGATCCCGCATGCCACAACTAAGACCCAACGCAGCCAAAAATTTAAAAAATAAAATAAAAAAAAAAAGAAGTGTGGCTAGAAGACCTGAGTCAAACTGGAGAGTCAAGTGTCCACGAGCTGCGATGGTAGAAACTTACATCTCTCGCTAAACTGGAACTCGGTCCTTCCTTCAACTGAGAATTTGGGCAACACATCAAAATAGGATTAGCTCCTGTGCCTGGTTCCGCAATATAAATCACAGAGGTTTGCTCCTGTGGTGAGCAGGATTCTAAGATGGCCCCCATGATCTCTGCCCCCTGGTGTTACATACCAAGGAGTAGGTTGTGTTATATGACAAAGGAGATGGATGTCACTCCCTTGATTAGGTGACCTTACATGGCAGGGGTGAAGGGAGTTCGCGGATGACATTAAGGCTTCAAATTGGTTAATTCTTTTAATTAATTAATTAATTAATTAATTAATTAATTAAGCTGTGCCGGGTTTTAGTTGCAGCATTCGGGATCTAGTTCCCTGACCAGGGATCGAACCTGAGGCCCCTGCATTGGGAGAGCAGAGTCTTAACCGCTGGACCGCCCGGGAAGTCCCTCAAATTGGTTAATTTTAAATTCATCAAAAGGGAGATTTTCCTGGGTGGGCCTGACTTAATCAGGTGAGGCCACACTGATTGTCCTGCTAAAACCACGTGCACTGGGAAGAAGCCCCCGAGCCTCAGATGAGATTGAAGCTGAAACCTTGATAGCAGCATAGTCATATCCTGAGCCAAGCAGCCCGCTAAGCTGCACCTGCGCCCCTGACCCACAGAAACTGAGATTAGTGTGTTATTATAAGCCACTAAATGTATATGCCTTGTTACGGTAATAACTAATCTGCCTCCAAATGTCATTCCTGTTCTATTTAGAAATCATGGTTATGAGACCCACCCTAGGTGTTTTTAATAAATGTGTTAATGAGGAGGCATGCCTATTATTATTTTTTAAATTTATTTTAAATTTATTTTTGGCTGCGTTGGGTCTTCATTGCGGTGTGTGGCCTTCTCATTGCAGTGGTTTCTCTTGTTGCGGAGCACGGGCTCTAGGCACACAGGCTTCAGTAGTTGTGGCACACGGGCTCAGTAGTTGTGGCTCGCAGGCTCTAGAGCGCAGGCTCAGTAGTTGTGGCGCATGGGCTTAGCTGCTCCGCGGCATGTGGGATCTTCCCAGACAAGGGCCCGATCCCGTGTCCCCTGCATTGGCAGGCGGATTCTTAACCACGGCACCACCAAGCCTGGCATGCCTATTATTAGGCCACTAATTTTTATATTAATCTTGAAAGCTTTGGGACTTCCCTGGTGGTGCAGTGGTTAAGAGGCCGCGCTCCCAATGCAGGGGCCTGGCTTTGATCCCTGGTCAGGGAAAGAGATCCCAGATGCATGCCGCAACTAAGAGTTCGCATGCTACAACTAACGGGCCTGCATGGGGCAACTAAGGAGCCCGCCTGCCGCAACTACAGACCCGGCGCAACCAAATAAAATAAATAAATATTTTTAAAAAAATCTTGAAAGCTTTATTTCCACATACACTCGATTCTTATTATTTGTGCTAGTTACGTCCTATAAAGTCGCTGTGAACACTGAACTGGCAAACACCGAGCCATTGATCCTGGGGGAAGACACAGGGTCAGGCTCCCACGAGCATCTTGTCACAACACTTTTGACAACTCATCAACATATAATCAGGTTTTCTGTGTGTTTTCTGTATAAAGACACGTTATTTAATATAGAGTTGGTCCATTCACAGTGATCTCACAGCCAACAGCAGTGTAACAAAAATTATCTACAACGAAGCTTGTCTAATAGAGGCACATCGCAGCCTTTGTGCACTTAGGAACGCTAGCCAGCACTCCAGCGCTATGCTTGGGGCCCTTTCAAACACCGAAATCACCACAAAAAAGCACAGAAATGTGAAAAATGTGCCACTAAATAGACTGCAGAAAGGACGCTTGTATACAGTGTGAGAGCTGAAACAAGAAGGCGCGTTGCCTCACCTGATCTGAGCTGAAAGGTGCCCACAGGGCGAGTCAGATCCTTTGCTGCTCTGAACACAAGCACGCCTGCCAACAACTGCGAAAGCACGTGAGTATTAGTTTGTGGACTACAAATAAATGTTCGCGAGTAGGTGAATTCGAAAAATACAGAATCCGCGAATACTGAGGCTCGACTGTAATTGGCTTCCTTTGTGATCCTGTGCGTTTCATTTTAGGCATTTACAAACATAATTCGGTGAAGGGGGTGACAGCCCTAAAAAGGTGACAAATTTCTGGCGGACAGGCAGATGAGGAGAAACCAGCAAAAAGGCTCAGAAGGAGCTGTGTGAAGAGAAAAATGAGAAGAGGGTGGTGTTCTGGATGTCTTGTGAAGAAAGATCATAGCTTTCTTCTGGAAATAGCTAGAAAGACTCCAGGACTATCAACACAGGATTAGGTGGAATAAATAAATCATGCAATAAGGGAAAAATATAATTAGCTGGAATCATATTTACAGGTATCCTCAAATATGCTGTATATTTAGGTGACAGGTGCTTGTAGGTACCCCAAATAAATATTTCTGGAATGAATGAATTGGTTCTTTCCTCAATTTATAAACCAGAGAGGTCTCCGAACCGAATCTCCTCTACTTAGAACTTTAGTTCTTGAGTGAAAGGACAAATCATTAAATACTTTAAAAAGTTTTTAATGTCAAAACATTTTAAACTTTTTTTTTTTTTTGGCAAAAACAGAGAGGGTGGGCACCACCCCACAGCCCTGAGTGGAATAGGAAGCCTTGGAAAAAGAGTGCAGGGACATGAGGTCCAATCTTGTAGCAGCTTCTGAGGAAAAGCTCAGTCCAGGGGTAAGTTCAAGTCCACAGGTGAAACTGCCAGGATGCCCCCCTGGAAGGGAAAAGTGGCAGAGCCCCATGAGCAGAGAGGCGTCCTCCACTCACAGCAGCACCCACACCAGCCCAGTGAGAGCAGAGGCGGGGAAGGCAAGGAACCAGAGAGGGGGAGGGGAAAGAGACCCAGAGAGAGGTGGACAGGGATGAGGGATGGAGACCCCAAGAAAGGCGCAGAGACTCGGGGTGGATGGGAACAGAGTCCTAGAAGGGGCGGGGGGAGACAGAGCCCCAGCGGGGGTGGACAGAGACTCAAAGAAGGGGAACAAACAGAGTCCTGGAGCTTTAATGATAAAGAGCCCTGGCTTTGTGTTAAAGCCCTAATTCCAATCCCCCACCCTGCATAAGTGACTTTCCCTCAGTCTCCATAAAACTAGGATAATAATCGAATCCCATAAGGTTGTTGTGGGGTTTCAATGGGATCATTCCACTAAAGTCCTTGGCTGAGTACCTGGCCAAGCTTACCCGTTATCATTCCTTAACAAATAAAATGATTTTACAAATAAACCAGCTTCTGCTCTGAGCTACAGACACTAATATCGACTGTCCTGTCATCATCTTGCTTTGAGGTCTCAGGGGTCTCTCTCCCTTAACTGGACCACCTCCGATCACCTCTGCCTCTTCCCCAAACCTGCTCCCCACCTTCCCCTCCACTCTGCTCTTCCTGGTCCCAGAGGACATCAGATGTAGCCCTGCAGCTGCTCAGGCCAGCATCTTTGGCATCATCCTTGACTCCTGTCTCCCATCCACTCCATGAGCAAAATCTGTCAGGTCTACCTCCAAATTAAATCCAGAATTCTCTACTACCCCGACCCTGGTCTGATCCACCCTCACCTTCTCCCTGGACCAGCCCACTCACCCCCTTGGGTCTTTGCCCTCTACAGTATTTGCCCCCTACAGTATTCTCCACACGGCCGCCAGAGGGCACCTGTGACCACCCAAGACAGCTCACATCCGTCTACTCTGAGCCCTCCTAGGACTCCTGGCTCACTGAGTCAAAGTGCAAGTTCTTACCTTGACCACAAGGCCTAAAGCCTTGCACGATCTGGCCGCCCCTCCTGCTTTCATCTCCCACCCTCTCCCCCTCACTAACCCTGCTCCAGCCCTATTGGCTGTCTCTCTGCTCCTCAAACGCACCTAGCCAGCTCCTGCCAGTCTATGAAGCAATGCTTACATTCTGAGAGCCTGGCAGTGATGAGGCAGGTGAGATGGTGCCCACTGAGCGGCGTGAGATTGGTATTCAGAGAGACGGGGACAGTTGCCTAGGTCACACAGCCATTACACAGGAGCTTAATCCAGCTCTGAGCCCAGCACTGGATTTAAAGCGGTGAGCAAGCAAGGTAAGGTGGGACGGTGTGGAGGTGGCTGCGATTTTAAATGGGGATCAGGGAAGGGCTCGCTGAGAGTGATACCTGAGCAGAGGGGCAGAGGAAGCAAGGCAGGGAGACACCAGGCAAAGGGCATTCCCGCAGGCAGTGCTGCACAGGCAGACAGTCACCAGATAATCACATAAATGTCAAGTACTTACAAGGATGATCCCATTTTAATCCTCACAATAACCCTTTGAGGTAGGTATACAATTCTCCTCCCTTTACGGATGAAGAAACTTGTTTCTAGCTCATAACTGTTAGTGTATACCAGAGTGGTTTAAGTTGGGCATAGCATCTGCACTGATCACTACAGTGCCTCGTGTACATTAGGTGCTCAATAAACACGAAACGGATGAATGGTGGAGCTGGGAGAACACCCGTGATGTCTGAAAGGCAGCCTAAGAGCCTCCCCGCCCACCTCCCCACCCACCCCCAATACACACACATACAATTACAATTACAGTTAGGTAAAGGGAAGCCCAGAGAGGCTTTAGCGGCTCACCCAGCCCCCGTGGGCCTGGATCCAGGGCGCAAAGCTGTGCACGTGCTCTACGCTGAGACCGGCCAGGGTGCCCCCCAGCCTGGCCACGCGCCGGCTCAGCTCCATGGCCAGGGCTAGGCGGGCCAGAGGCTCCGGGGAAGGCGGTGGGGGCCCGGGGCACGGCAGCGAGGGGCGTGCTTGGCTTGGGCGAGGGTTGCCCTCCCGGCTAGAGAAGAGCTCCACTAGGCGGCTGAAGGAACCGGCGGAGAGGCGGGCCAGCTTGCGCCGCAGGGCGGGGTCTGAGGCCAGCTGTGGGGCGGGGAGGGGAAGAGGCAGGGTCTGCCTCAGTCACACCCTCGTAGCCAGCCAATGGGAGGCTGGGAGGCGTGGCTTCAAGCAAGCTCTAGATACAACTGACGCCCTAAGCCACGCCCCTATCCAGCACATCTGCCAATCACAAACGAGACTATATGATCTCGGCCAAACTACTCACAGCAAGATGGCCTAGAACCGGAGAAGCCAAGCCACGCCCCTGCCAAGGCCTCGACAGCCAATCAGGACCAAGCCCTGTATTAGCTGTGTTCTAGCATGCTAACATTCTAGCCACGCCCCTGTGGGCTTCCCCGAAGGCCAGGCCAGTGACTACGGCAACCTTGCCTTCTACCAGACAATGAATATTATAAGGCCATACACTTTGCCCAAGCTCCTGACCCAACCTGATTCCAGGACAGAGTCACAAGCCACACTCCCTCCAGCAGTCCATTTCCCCCATGATCTAAGCAACGTCCCTATATAGTCAATCAGGGCTTCAGATTTTAGACAGCTGTCTTCAAGCTACCCCCTCCTCCCTTTCCCATCACCATACATTCCCTTACTGCCTCACCTCGTCCAATCTCCTTCCTAGAACAGTTTCTGGTGGCCACACCCCTCTGCCTTCAGGCCACGCCCCTTTGACGATCAAAGAACGTCACTAATTTAAGGTATTGCCCTGGCTTACCTGTCACTCACCCCTTCACTGAAGCCTTGTCCCACCTTCTCCCCACCTGACCATCCAATGAGAATGCAAATCCAGCTTCAAGTCCCAGTGCAGAACCATGCCGCAACTCCTATCCTAGCTAAGGGATGGAACAGACCGCCCATCACCTTCTGGTTGATGACTTCCGCCTCTTCCTCCAGCAAGGCCACCAGCTTTCGCAGCAGGGCTTCCTTCTCTGTGGGTGCGTGACCCTGTAATTCTGGGGGGCAGAAGAGAATTTGGCTGGGGGCAGAACCGTGGCGACCCTTCTACCCTCATCCTTCTCCAGGGCCCTTCTGCACCTCACCTGGGCTAGGTGGGGATTTCAGTTGCTCTTGGACCAGCTGTTCCAGCCGCTGGGCCACCAGGGCATAGAAATCTGGAGTAGCTGGGCCTGGGATGAAAAGAGCCAATGATGGGCCTTCAGGACATAAGGAACTTAGGGATTCTCTCCTCCCAACCACCTTGCCAGGTAGCAATGATTTCCATTTCAGAATGGGATAAATTGAGGCCCAGTGAGCAAACTTGGTAAAAGACCCTTTTACTTTTCCCCAAATTGGACTTCGAATGTTTGAGCCGAACTGGACCTTGAAGATTATTCCATCTAAGGAAGGCAAACACATGGCACTCCAGCTACTACCAATCTATCCCTTGCCCATTTCAGGCAACAACTCATCACAGAACTCTTCTCCCCAGCTGTGAAATCCTCTCCAAGCGAGCACTCCCAGGAGCCATTGCTAGTCTATCCAGTATCACATATGAGAAGAAACCTACTGGTCACTCTTGATCAAGTCCAGTATCCACCGCTCCCCCCATTCCTACTTTGCTACTGGAGAAAAGGATTCATGTAACCAAAACAGCCAGGGAATTGTGACTGGAAATCAGGTTTCCTGCCTCCCTAATGGGGGCACTGGTGGTTACAAAAGTCTTAGGGGCAAGGAAGCATGTGTGGAAAGAGAGAGATAACAAATAGAAAGGCACCAAAACGAAGTGAGGGAGTGGCATGGACATATATACACTACCAAATGTAAAATAGCTAGCTAGTGGGAAGCAGCCGCATAGCTCAGGGAGATCAGCTCGGTGCTTTGTGTCCACCTAGAGGGGTGGGATAGGGAGGGTGGGAGGGAGACGCAAGAGGGAGGGGATATAGGGATATATGTATACATATAGCTGATTCACTTTGTTATACAGCAGCAACACAACATTGTAAAGCAATTATATTCCAATAAAGATGTTAAAAAAAAAAAGAAAAGAAAAGAAAGAAAGAAAGGCACCAAAAGCCCTCCTGAAGCCTGCTCACAGAATTGACAGTTAGTAAACCAACTGGGGGTCGGGGGTGAGGGTAGGTGCTGGAGATCCCCCACAGCTACCCCCTTAGCTGAGTGATCTTGAACTAGTTCCTTATCCTCTCTATGCTTTAAGAATCAAAGCTGCCAGTTCTTGGGTGATCGAGGGAAATCTCTTACCAGGCTCTGAACCATAGCATGGCCGGAGGGGCAGGGAGCAAGGCCGAGGGGACTCAGGGGGAACTGCTCCTCGCCCCAGGGAGCAGGGAAGACATCTTCGAAGGCGGCTCAGGAAGTCTGTTGGCTCCTCTTGGGCAGGGCTCCTGGGGAAGGGGACCTCAGAGAGTGATCCCAAAGGCCCTTTGCAAGCAGTACCTTTGTCCTCCCACTGAGGGCCTTTTCCTGCAACCCCCAGGACAAGGAGTGGAGCCAGATATAAAGAGGGGGGGAAAGGAGACAGACTGAGTCCAGGAGCAGGAGTTGGAGAGGGGCCCACCCCAAATGCCGTTCCCGGAGGGAAGAGGGCAACTCCTCTTACCTGGGTGGGGTCGGAATGGGAGACCCCGCAGCCTCACCCCGCCTTAGGAAGGCAGCTAGGACCCTCAGCGTGTCCTCTCGGAGCCCCAGCTCTTCCGAGCCTGCCATGGGGGCACCTGTGAGAGAGGGAGCTGGAGGATGGACTCCAGGGTTCAGCGGGAAGTAGAGGCTGGGGGCCCAAATTCCTAGTCCCCGAATGAGGAGGGGACCAGGACTTGTGAGTCCCCAAAGAGGAAAGGGGCTGAGGGTCTGCATTCCCAGGTCCTTTACGGGAGTTGGGGGTCTGGGGGCCCAGACGCTTAAGTCTCCAGATGGAGAAGAGGGATGAGGAGGAAGACACCTTGATCCTGGGAGAGGAGAAGGCTGGGGATCCGGATTCTTGGGTCTAAGGGAGGAGGGGCTGGGGGCCTGGACTCCTGAGTTTTCGGAGAAGGGGGCTGGGGGTGTGAACTCTTGAGTCTAAGAGAGAAGGGGGCGGGGGCCTCAGACTTCTGAGTCCCAGAGGGAGAAGGAGGCTTGGGGACTTCTTGATTCTGAAGGTATATGCCAAGCTGCTCACGTCCGTAGAGGGTCGAGAACTACCAATCCCAGCAGGCTTCATAGCAAACATTCCCCTCCGTCCGTTACTGGTTCGCCGCGCAGCCTGCTGGGAGGTGTAGTTCCACTCTCTGAGGCTAGAATTTGGGGGACCCAGGACACTCGGATGTCGGAGAAGCGGGACTGAGTTGCCCCCTCCTGGATCCCGGCTCCCTCTTCTTCCCTCCTCACCTAGCCCTCGCTAACGTCCCGCTCACCTGGTCCCGGGCCCCGCCGCCGCCACCTCCTCCACTGAACTTGTATAAACTTTCTTTTCTTAGTTGAACTTTCCCGCGCCTGCGCCCTGGGCCAGGTTGGTGACGGCCCAAACGTAGAGGGGCGGAGCGTTGGGCCCCGCCTAATTTGCATGTGACGTTCCCAGCATGCCCGCGGTCGGAAGGCCTAAAAAGAGCATGGGGTTGGGGGGCGGCGCACCCGCTTATCGAGCAGCCTCTTTGGTTTTGGAGTCACCCAAACGACGGTGAAGTCGTTTTTATTTCAGGAAATCGATAGAAAAGGAAGCCCCACCTCTAAAGCTCAGCTGACAGGAAGTGGGGTGTGCAGCTGAGAGTTCGAGAGGTACGAAACCCCAAAGACAGGCGTGGCCGGGGCACTTGGCGCGCCCGACCCGCCACATAGGAAACATAGGTAACTGGCGAGTAGGTGGCGTTCAGAAGTGAGGAATCGGAGAAAGGATGGGTTTACCCTGCCAGTGGAGAAGGGGGGTTGTGTAGTCTGGGGGAAAGTGAAGCAATGACTGGCGCCGAGATCGGCCGTAAAAAAAGCAAACGTAGAAAAACTAGTGGAGAGGAGGGGAGAGGAGGCGTCTACACTGGGGGATCTAGGGGAGAGATCGACGGGACTCTGAGAATGGGAGGCGGTCCACTCTAGAAAGTGGGGACGTGCCCTGGAGGAGGGAAGCTGTCTGTCTGGGAGGGATTGTGGATGGTCTACGGTGGGAATGGGTGAGGGGATCATCGGGACGGGGGGAACTGTGGAAGGGGGTCTACCTTGGGGTAACTGCGGCAGGTAGCGGTCTACAGGTCACTAGCGTCTGCATTGCAATAACTAGAGGGAGGGCTCTACCTTGGAAGTGGGAGTACCTGCCTTGGGTGATGTGGGGGGAAGGAGGGGCTTTCAGTGGAAGAGGGAAGGTCTACACGGGCGCAATTGAGGGAGGTAGAGGTATCTACACAGAAGAAGCTGGGGAAAGGAGGGGGGTGTAAAATGGGCTTGGGAGGGAGTTCTCGCTGAATTAGAAAGCCTCGCTGGAGGATGGGAGAAGGTCTCCTGTTGGTACCCCAGGAAGATATAGGTGAGAGACCTGCGCCGTGGCCCGTGAGGGAGGTCTGGGTGCGGAACCCCCGGACGGGGTGGCCCTGGGAGGCCGCCTGTACCTAGGACCTGTTCTCTGCGCGCAGGCCGGACCATGGGAACACAAAAGCCTCGTATCCTGCCCTGGCTGGTATCTCAGCTGGACCAGGGGCAGCTGGAGGGCGTGGCCTGGCTGGATGAGAGCCGCACGCGCTTCCGCATCCCTTGGAAGCACGGCTTGCGGCAGGATGCCCAGCTGGAGGACTTCGGCATTTTCCAGGTGCGGGCGCGCCGGGCGGGCTGGACTCCGAGGGGGCGGGGTGGACTCCGAGGGGCGGGGCCGAGAAGGCGGGATTAGCAAGCCTGGAGAGGCCCGCTCTTATTCTGACAGACTGAGATGGGTGGAGTTAGAACGGGAAGGGGTGAAGTTAGTAGGATCCACGGACTGGTGTCGGAGAGCAGGCAGGATCAGAGCTGCCAGATTCCGGTAATAGAATCGGGAAAGTGAAGGAAATGCATCCTGGGGAGTTCGGGGCCCCCGGAGTGGGGCTCTTGGTTGTAGAATTTCTGGGGGCCGGTCTTGGACTATTAGAGGCGAGACTTGGCCCTGAAACTGAGGTTTCTTACCACCAAATTAGGATACACCAGTGGTGGTAAGCCGAGTTAGAGTGCGAGGGGGCGGGGTTACTACAGAGGGTGTCCTGGGGCAGGTTGGTGGCAGAGTTAGACACCCATTAGGACCTGGAAGGCTGGCTTAGAAAGCAGAGGTGTTTGAAGGGTGGTGGTAGGGGGATTCGGGGCGCAGAGAATCTGAGAGTTTGGGGATGGAACCTTGCCAAGTTAGAACGTGTCGGGGGGAGGACGATGTTAGGACAAGAGGAGACAGGGTTGGGACCCCTGGGGCAAGGTCTAAGTCATCCTCTCCACTATCTTGGTATCACTGGTCCCCTAGGCCTGGGCTGAGGCCAGCGGTGCCTACACTCCTGGGAAGGATAAGCCCGACCTGCCCACCTGGAAGAGGAACTTCCGGTCCGCCCTGAACCGGAAGGAAGCGTTGCGTTTAGCAGAGGACCACAGCAAGGACCCCCACGACCCGCACAAGATCTATGAGTTTGTGACCTCAGGTGTGCTGGAAGTGAGGCTTCACTTAGAGGGATGGGATTTCGAGTGTCCCCGGCACCCCCACTCCACTCCCCACCTTTCTCCACAGGAGTTGGGGACTTATCTGAGCCAGACACCTCTCTAGACACCAATGGCAGATACAGTACCTCTGATATCCAGGTAAGAATGCGCCCCGACCATCCTGCTCTCAGTCTCTGCCCCATCCCCTCTCTGCGTCCTCATGGGCCTATTCAGGCCTCATCTTCTTCCCCTGGACCATCACCCCAGGCTCCATTCTCTCCCTTGCAGTCTGTCCCCAACCTGACTCAGTGCTGACCCTGTCCCCCGACCCCCTGCCCACAGCCCTCCGTGGCTTCCCAGCATCCTCAGGAGAAAATTCAGAGCTTTCAGCAGGCATTCAAGGCCCTAATCCACCTTTCCAGGATTTAATAGCTTTCCTCCCTGTGCAGGGTTCTCTCAGCGTTTTGGGAACTCAGAACCTCTCTATCCTTGATCTTGCCGATGTCTGTGCCAGGGCAAGTCCCCTCTGAAATTCTTCCCAGCCCTCTCTGCCCAGGTCTTGCTTGCAGAGAGCCAGATCCTTGGGTGGAATTAGCTGCTCCCCTCGGGCCACTGTAGTGCCCGGCATACATCAAAGCTGTACATATTTTACTGTCTGTGCCCCAGGTTAGAAGCCCCTTGAGGGCAAAGCTCAGGTCTGTCTCCTCTCTGGGTCCCCACATCGCTGAGCACAAAGCTTGGTCCATGGGAAGTCTCCAGAAAAGGCTGTGGAAATACCTGGATCCTTTTTTTTTTTCCCTCTCCAGGAAGACATTCTGGAGAAGTTACTGAGTGACATGGACTTGGCCCCAGATGGAGGGCCCTCAAGTCTGACCATGGCCCCTGAGAACCCCCCTCAGCTCTTGCTGAGCCCCAACTTAGATGTCCCTGCTCCTTGCCCAAAGCCGGGACCCCCTGAAAACCCACTGAAGCAGCTGTTGGTGAGCGAGGAAGGTGAGCGCCAGCTGCGGGGTGGGAGGGGTCAGGGCTGGGCCGCAAGCCCCCTGACGTTCCCTCATCCTCTCTCCCCCTTCACATTGCTGTTGCTGCTCAGACTGGGAGTTCGAGGTGACCGTCTTCTACCGGGGCTGCCAAGTCTTCCAGCAGACTGTCTTCTGCCCGGGGGGCCTGCGGCTGGTGGGATCAGAAGCAGGGGACAGGACACTGCCTGGACAGCCGATAAGACTGCCAGACCCCGCGGCGTCCCTGACAGACAGGGGCGTGACAGGCTACGTGCAGCGGGTGCTGAGCTGCCTGGGCGGGGGACTAGCTCTGTGGAGGGCCGGGCAGTGGCTCTGCGCCCAGAGGCTGGGGCACTGCCATGTGTACTGGGCCGTGGGCGAGGAACTCCTCCCCAACAGTGGTCACAGGCCTGATGGTGAGGTGCCCAAGGACAGGGAAGGAGGCGTGTTCAACATGGGGCCCTTCATAGCAGGTGAGTGAGGCGGGGCCTCAGCTCTGCTGTGGAAACGGCAGGCAACGGTGGTTAAAAACTCTGGGGTCAGGAGGTTTGGGATCGAATTCAGACCCTGCTGCTCTGCTTGTGGTTGAACCTGTGGGTAGAAGGACTGGACTGCCCTGAACCTGTGGAGTCTGAGGACTGTCTCCTCTCTCTCACCTGCCCGGAGCTGGCAGGAGGCACAGGGCCCAGCGTACAGAAGGTGCTTCGGGGAATTAGCTGCCATAGTCGTTATCATTTATTACAATTATGGTGGAAAGACAGATGCAGGAGAAAGAAATCCTTTAGGGCTTTGCTCTCCAAACAGACCTTTCTGCAATGATGCAAATGCTCTGTATTTCCACTGCCCAATATGGTATCCACTAGCTACGTGTGGCTATTGAGTACTTAGGTGAGGTGAGTGCAAATGAGGAAGTGAGTTTTTTAAGTTTTATTTGATTTTAATTAGATACAATTAAAACTTAAATAGCCACGGTGGCTAATGGCTACATATTGGACAGCATGGCCTTGAAGGGTTAAAGCGCAGTAACCACCAACCACCTTATACTCCAGCATCACTGAGCATCCTTGGGGGAGTGGACTCCCCTCCTGGGCCTGTTTCCCCATCCAAGTGCTGAGGCTCCGGGCGGTGTGCGGGGAGGCCTACCTTCCAGCCCAGCCCTGATGGCAGGGAGGAGGAACATTTCAGCTTGTGCCAGAACAGGAGGGACTTCCCCCAAATCAACAGCCCCCCTGGTCATGGTGGCAGAGACATGTTGAGCTTTAGATCAGGGAAGAAGATGAGGATGTTACTGAGGTTTTCGGGGAGCAGGGAGGGGCAGGTAGAGGGTCTTCTTCCCATCCCTGACTAGGTTCCTGGGCCCCCAGATCTGATTGCCTTCATCGAAGGAAGCAGACGCTCACCACGCTACACCCTCTGGTTCTGCGTGGGGCAGTCATGGCCCCAGGACCAACCATGGATCAAGAGGCTCGTGATGGTCAAGGTACTGCAGCCCCAGGCTCCTGGAGCTGAGGGGTAGATCCTAAAAGGGAGGAGGTTGCTTCTGGGAACTACAATTCCCACAGTCCCCTCGGAGAAACTACAACTTCTAAGAGTCTCTGCAAGTACCAGTTCCTCCTCAGGAGCTTCTGGTGTCCCTCCCACGGCCTCACCCCCAAAGCCTACTTTGCGTTCTCCCAACCATGTGCAAGTTGGTGGACTGCAAGTCCTAGCAGGCTGGGTGCGGTACTACAGCTCCCAGGAGTCCTTCTCATCACAAGCTGCTCGGCTCTAGCTTCCAGGAACCCCTCAGCAGCCTCAGCCCTAAGACCCATTTCTGGCCTCCCTTGGTGGTGAATATGGGGAAAACTGTAACGCCCAGCAGCCCTGGGCCTAACGGTTCATCCTGGGTTACAGTGGGGGCTGTCGGGAATTGTAGTCTACTCAACCCATCCCCGACAGTAGATGGTGCTGGCTGTTTCCCCTGACTGTTTCTCCCCCACCTCCCTCAGGTTGTCCCCATGTGCCTCAGAGCCCTGCTAGACATGGCGCGGGTAGGGGGTGCCTCCTCCCTGGAGAACACTGTGGACCTTCACATTTCCAACAGCCACCCACTCTCCCTCACCTCGGACCAGTACAAGGCCTACCTCCAGGACCTGGTCGAGGACATGGACTTCTAGGTCACCGGGGAGGCCTGAGCCCTCAGCTTCCACCTCAACCAATAAACTGGTTCCGGCCATGGTCATCACTTGTCTGTCTGGTGTTCACTGTCCCTGGGCCAGCCCTGACCCACGTTGGGGGTTATTCCTTCTTAAGACCCGTTTATCCATCTGTGCAAGCCACTCATATCCTAGGTGCTCACTGCATAAAGGCCAGGCACCGTGCAGGGGGCAGCTGACACTCCTTACCTCTTCCCTGTGGCCTGGTGAGTAGGTGACAGTCACCCCCACTTTATAGACCAAGACACTGAGGCTTAGAGAGGAGCAAAGTTCACAAAGTAGGAAAATACAAGACAGGTCAGAATCCAGGTCTGACTCTAAGGTTGCCACTCTTTGAGGGCGGCCTTGGGGCTCAATCTGGAACCCCCATCTTGCCTATAAACAGTTCAGGCCGACATCCAGTAAGCACAGAGCCTTTCGCCTGACTGTCCTGCCTGTCAGGGGCCTTGGGTCCCCTCCCAACTCCTGCTAGGTGACCTCAGGCAAGTCCTTCTCCTTTCCAGGCCCTGGGCTCCCCTCCGTGTGGGCCTACGAGGGCCAGGTGTAACGGAGTTCTGAGCCCACCCCCAACCGCAGCCCACCCTCCCCCCGCGGCCTGGCTGCACCCAGCTCTCCTCACCGCGCCTGGGTTCTGGGCAACGGGGCTGACGGAGGCCAGCGCAGCCCTGATTCACTG
This sequence comes from Balaenoptera musculus, assembly GCF_009873245.2. Classification (NCBI taxonomy): domain Eukaryota; kingdom Metazoa; phylum Chordata; class Mammalia; order Artiodactyla; family Balaenopteridae; genus Balaenoptera; species Balaenoptera musculus. The sequence goes on from NC_045803.1 coordinate 7,447,446, forward strand.
TGTGGCCCTCGCTGCTCTGTGCCTTAGTTTCCCTCTCCATCTCGGGGGAGCCAATTAGATCACCCCAGCCGCATAGGACTGATAAAAAGAGAATCCAACTGAATGGAGGACAAAGATCCTGTTTCTGGGGCAATTCCAAGGTTAGACAAATAGCACCTAGAGGCCCTGAGCTGGGCAGACACTGGTCAGGTGGGGCAGGGACCTCTCCCTCCCATCACCACCACTCTTTTATCAGTAGCAACGGCTTCCTATGTGCCAGGTCCGGTTCTAAGTGCTTCACCCGCCTGCGTCTTTCTTAATCCTCACAACACCCACTTTATAGACGAAGAAACAGGCCCAGTGAGAGGAATGCACTTTTCCCAAGTCACACCGTCTACTTCCCTGCTAACCACCCTCACACTTGGGCCAAGGCTCCTCCCCAACCCTTTCCCAAACTGGACTCTGAAAAGAAAGGGCTAAAAGTCATGGGGCTCAGGGGTAACATTTCATGAAATCTTTAATGAAATTGGGGTAGGGGCACGAACAGAGGGGAGGGGCGATGGGCACAGGCTTGGGGCGAGGGAGACGGCAGTGGGGCTGGGCAGGGGGCTCTCCTCTTTCCCGCAGCAACCCTCCCCCAATCATCCCACTGACAGGGGAGGGACGTAGGGAGGCAGAGCCATAAATACGTCCAGAATTCCAGAGAGGCAGCGAAGGAAGAAAGGGGCGGCTGGGGATCTCAGAGAGGGGGCAGGGGCAGGCCCGGGCCGCCCTTATCAGGGGGTCCCGGCTCCTTGGGCGGCCGTGGGGGCCCCGGGGGGTCCCCCGGCTTGCGGCCGTGCTTGCGGAAGTAGCGGTAGCGTTGGACGTAGGCGCGCACCAGGTTGCTCACCTTCACTGGGTTGATCTCCCCACTTTTGCTGTGGCAGATCTGCGGGGCAAGGGGCAGCTGCAGTCACCGCCAGCCCCCAGGGTCCCCTGCACCTGGACTGCTGAGCGCAGCTGGGGACTGGGATGGGAACCCCTCCGCCAAGATCCAGGCCAACGTCCCTACTTGTCCCCCTGATGCCAGCAGAACAGGCCCAGGTGGGCTTGAGGCAATCCTGTCACCCTCTCGCCTTCTGGAGTGACCCACTGCCCCTCTGTCTCCCCATCTCTGTACGCCTGTCTGCTCACGTCCATCACTCCGTCTCATCCTCTCCCCACCTCTGCGCATCCTGCCCCCTCTGGGCCCCACCTTGTGGACGGCCTTCCTCAGGATGTCCTTGTACTCCTCCTTGGTGATGTCCTTCTTCTGATAATACGGCTTGATGGCCAGCTTCACCTCCTCTACTGCCCGCTCCTGCGTGTGCAGCTTCTTCAGATACTGGCGGGGGTGGCAACAGTGGGAAGAAGGGACAGCAAAGGCCAGTTAAGTTCCTGCAGAACCCCTACCTCCACTCACCTGCCCACCAGCTCAGACTCCTTGACCATCCAGCTACTCCCAGAGGTGGAAATCCTGCTTCGGGTCTGCCCTGTTCTCCCCTTGCTGCAGTCGCCCCAGACCCCAGGCCAGGCCTGGGCCTCTCAATGTCACTAGTATCTCCTCCAGGCTGGACCCTGGGCTGTCCCAGGCGTCCATGACCAGGACCCATGTGTCCCCTGCCCTTACAGTCTGGTAGGGAGACAGACCTGAGCCAGGCGGCTGTTCCCTACCATCCCAGAGAAGATGAGGGCAGGTAAACTGAGGCCTGGGAAGGGCAGGACACCCCAGACTTCAGGGCCAACATCTCCCATGAAACAAGAATGCCAACTGTCAGGTGAGCTACTGAGCTGCTGCGGGAGCCACGGACACCCCGGGGGGACTCCTCAGGCCTCCCTAGCCCCACAGGAGTGGGTTTCTAAATATGCGGCCAAGAGAAAGGGGTTGTGGCCTGCACCCGTCTCGTATGTGGCCAGAGAGGACAATGGCAGGGAACAGACAGGGCAGCCTCACTGGCGGAAGAGGGACCTGCTGCTCGTCCCAGGGCCTGTACTGTCCCTGTCCCGCAGCCCATGGCACAGGCCATGGACAAGTACACATCAAAGCTGTGGCCCCACCTCCGTTTATACGGGGCTTATAACACGGGGGTTTGTGCTGCTTTCCTTCTGGCGCTGTATGTAGGGTGCGAAAAGGGTGAGCAGCGCCATCATCTGGTGACAGGGCCATAGCGACCAGCATCCAGACGCAACCAAAAGGTACACGGCCCCCCAGGCCCAGGAGGAGGAGCCAGATGTAGTGGGGGGAGGGGGGACCTGTTTGCCCTGCACCCGTTCTTCCTCCCTCCGTCCAGGAACAGATGCTTGATTTTTTGTTTGTAAACCACCCCGAGCCCCCCTTACACAGAAAGATAGGGGTGAGAGAGAGAGATATAGATGACCAAAGGGTAGACTGTAGTAGGTAAATGTATAAATATGCGTGTGTTTATATCCATATCTATTTCTCTCTTTTTCTCCCTACCTGCATCTCATCTCTACACGAAATTCTTTAAAAACCTGTCTAGCACCCCTTTCCCAATCATCTAATCAAGTGAAAGTTTAGTTCCTTATAATTTAATGATTTCAGCTTTATCTAAGTCCTCATCTGCTGGCATCAGTCTCTGGCATTCTCCTCGGGCCCCTGCATCTCAGTATCTGCCTGCATTCTCTGCAAAACTGTCACCACCAACCCACCTCTCCCAAGCCCAGTTCACCTTGTCTGTGTCACCACGTCCCTCGGAGCTGCTGCTGCCCTCTCTCTTGTCAGACGCTGCAGCCAGCCCAGTGGGCGTGGGAGGGGTAGAGCCACAGCCCCCCAGGGGGAGGCTGCCAGGGAGCAGGTAGCTGGAGGGGCCAGGGGGCAGACCCAGAGAGGTGGGCACAGGAGCTGACGTCACCCCCAGACTTGAGGGGGGCTTCCTGTGGCTGAGGATCTGGGGGAAAAGGTTGGAGGATAAGCAAAGGGAGGTGGCAGGGAGGACGGAACATGTACCCCTATTCCCACCCTGATTTCCCAACAGTCCCAGAGGCCAACAGGCTCCTCTTCCGGCAGACACCTTGCCCCAAAGCCTGCTGGGAGCTGAAGTTCCTCTCCTAACCCGGAGCAGGGGACAAGAGAAGGGGCTGAGGGGACTCTTCCCCAAGGAAGCCCACCTGGTTGGTGGCCTGGATCAGCTCCTGGGCCTTTGCTCGGCTTGCCAGATTGGCTTCTTCCATCTTGAAGAGAAGTGCAGTCACTGCAGTAGGTGGAGAGTGGATGACAAGGACTGGAAGTTGACGCACGAAGAGAGGGTGACCCTCACCCAGCCACGTGCCACCTCCCACCCCGGGCCCCCAGACAGGCTATAAGGTCTCAGGCTCATAACTGGGAAAGGGGGCCTCAGCCACCAAGAGAACCAGCCCACACCCTGTATGTTCTTAGGACTTAAGGTGTGTGTGGGTGGGCATGTGGCCAGGGTCACACAGTGACGAGTTGGTCCCGAGCCCCCGTAGCCTCCCTCCCCACCTCTGCAGTCTAGCAAAGGCTCCTGCCATTCCTTAAGGGACACTGCTCCCTGCTCCCCCATTCCGGTCCCTCCACCAAGCCTACCCCAGTCTACCTCTAGGTGGACCCCAGGACACACCCCACTCCTCCAGTCTCTGCTGGACTGGCTGCCCGCTGCTCCCATCTGCCCAGCGCTCTCCCAGTGCACCCAAACATCGTGGAGCCTTCTGGACAGACCCTGACTGGCCCTCACCCACCCGAGACCCTCCGGGTCCTGGTCACTACACCCACCCCTTCCAAGGTATCTCCACTGCCTCCAAGTTTGTCCCCACATGACCTCCTCCCCGATCCTGTCTCTCCACCCTCATCTGCCCCGGCCCCCCCCAGGGGACACTCACAGGCCAGGACACCGCTGGTAGTGCAGTCTACACCAGCGGGCAGGCTCCAGGGCATGGGTGGGGGCAGTGTGGGCAGCTGGGAGACACGGGCGGCTGGCCCATCCTCCGCCCCCGAGTCACCAGCCGTGGACCCCGCACTAGGGGCGGTGCTGGGAGCGGCAGCGGCCGTGCTGGTGGCCGTGCTGGTGGCCGGCTGCTGCTGCTGCTCCTCCTCCTCCTCCTCCTCTTCCTCTTCCTCCTCCTCTGCCCCACCTCGGACTCCAGCCTCCTCAGTGGCCTCTTCTGGCAGGAAGGAGACCTCGGGTGTCTTGCAGCTGCTATCCACAGTCTGTGAGTCGGGCGTGAGAGCAGGGGGTGGAGGGGCCGCCTTGGGGGGCGGGGTGCTAGGGGCCTTCGATGCCCGCTCTTCCCCGGACCAGGAAGTCTCCTCGGCCCCTTTGGCTCCCGCCGCCTGGCTGCAGCTATCCGCCTTGGACTTCTTCAGTGTCACAGGGCCACTGCTGCCTCCGCTGCTGCCCCCACCGCTACGGATCTTTTTCCTGGTCTTGGATGGCTTGGTCTTTCCCTTGGTCCCCTTGGCTTTCTTGGCCCCAGCCTTGGCCTTGACCTTGGTCTTTTTGGGCTTGGTGCTGCCCTGAGCTGCTTTGGCCACCTCAGCAGGGGCCCGCTCATCCGGCTTGAGGAAGGGGGAGCGGCTCTCTCGGTCTCGGCTGAACTTGACTCCGATGGAGCCCAGGCCAGCAGACGTGGCCTCCTTGGCTGGTGTGGTGCTGCTGACACCCTCTCGGATCAGCACGGCCACCTTGGACTGTAGCTTCACCTTCCGGGAGGATGAGGACGACGACGAAGACGAGGAGCCTGAGCCGCTGCTGACAGGTGGCTTCGGCGGGGGCCCTGAGGAGGGCGCCAACTCCTTGGGGGGCCGGGCCTTCTTGGATGACCTGTCCCTGTCCCTCTCTCTGTCCCTGTCCCGGTCCCGATCCCCCCCGTCCAGTGCCTTCCGCCGCGATCCCTTCTCCCGGGAGGAAGAGGAGGAGGAGGCAGCCCCAGAGCGGCGCCGGTCCTTCTCACTGCTCTTGCCTCCCCGCTCCTCGGCGCTCAGTCCCTCGGAGTCGTATAGGACCTCGCGCTTGGGCGATGAGGCCGGAGCCGGTGAGGGGCCGCGGGGGTCAGGCTTGTCCAGCCGGCCCACGGTGATGGTCCGCTTGATGGCAAAGAGATCGTGGTCCGTGAGGTCCTGGATGGAGGGCGGCACGGCCCCCCGGCGGCGGCTGTCGCGCTCTCCGCCCAAGGAGGTGGAGCCGGAGGGCGGCTGGGCCGGGGCAGGGCCCTTCTCACTGTCCCCAGACCGCTTCTCGCCCCGGGACCGCGACCGCTTCTTCTTCTTCTTGCTGCCGCCGCCATCCCGGTGCTTGCCGCGGTGCCGCTCGCGCCTGGAAGACGACGACGAGGAGGTGGCCGGGGGCGGGGAGTTCGAGCGCCGCCGCCGCCTCCTTTTCTCCCGGGACCGGGACCTGCGGCTGCCCCCGCGGCGCCGGTCGGTGCTCCGCGAGCGGCGGCGGGCGGAGCGGGACCGCGAGCGGCGGCGGGCGGACGACGAGGCGTGGGAACCCGGCTTGCGGTCCCGGGAGCGGTGCTTCTTGGAGTCCCAGGGGGAGGCCGGGGCCGGCGGGGCGGGCTGCGCGCCGGAGGAGGACGAGGCGGCCTCCTTGGCCTCGCCGCCGCTCCTCTTGCGCTCCCGCCTCGACTTCTTGCGGGTGGGCGGGCCAGTGGGGGCAGCGGAGGCGGGGGCGGCGGCCGGGGAGGGCGAGCGCTGCCGGTAGCGCTCGCGCCGCTGGGTCAGGATCTTGCGGCGCAGGTCCAGGCCGCCCCAGCGCGCGTCTGCGGTGGGCGGGGCGGGGGCCGGCTCCCCCAGGTCCACCTGCAGGGCGCCCTCGCCGTCGGACTCCGCGTGCAGAGACAAAAAGTCGTCCCCCTCGGGGGCCCGGGGGGCGGGCGGCGGGGGCGGGGGCTGGGCCGCAGGGGGGGCCGGGGCCGCCGGAGGGGGTCGTGCGGCCCGGCCGCCGGCCCGGAAGAGGGAGAGCGCCATCCTGGGCTCCTCCTCAGGCTGGACAATCTCGCCCTCCTCAATCTCTGAGTCGCCCGGTGGCAGCAGAGGGGGCGGGAGGGCGGCGCCACCGGCCGTCACCACCTCCACGGAGACCTTGCCTTCCCGACAGGCCTCCGCCTCGGTCCCCACTACAAAGACGCGCCGGCGGGTGGCTCCGTCGGCCCGGGTGGAGTCGGCCTGGGGCGGTGTGCCAGGGGCTGGAGTCGGCTGCAGGGGCTGGGGGTCCGGGCCCGGGCTCTCGTCACCTGGGAAGTCCTGGCTCAGGCTGTTGTCGTCGTAGATGCCCGCCAGGGTCTCTGAGATGCGGCTGATGCTCTGGGACAGGCCTTCCTCCTCCTCTTCTTCCTCCTCCTCCTCCTCCTCCTCTTCCTCCTCCTCCTCCTCCTCCTCAGGTGAGGGGGTCCCCGCCGATGAGCTGGGGTTGGAGCCAGTGGGCTCGAAGGGGTCGTACTTCTGCTCTGGAGCAGGCGGTGGGGAATAGGCCTCGTCGGTGGGGTGGAAGGGGTCATAGATATCAAACCGGGGTGCAGGAGGGGCCGGGGGGGCCGGGGGTGGTGGAGGGGGAGGCGGGGAAGGGGAGGATGATGAGGGGGAAGGGGAAGGCGAAGAGGAGGCAGAGGAGGGGGCAGGGGGCGGAGCAGGGCCCCCGTCTCCAGTGCCCAAGGTGAGGAGGTGGCGGGCACAGGTGGGTCGAGAAGAGTGAGACTGTGGAGAAACTGCAAAGGAAGAGTGGAGACAGGGTGGCGGTCAGGTGCCTGTCCCGGTGCAGCAGAGGGGCCCGCAGGCAGGTCAGCACCCCATCTGCTGGTCCCCCTCGCTCAGCACTCGCCACACCAGCAGGCACTGCTTCCAGTGCTTCACGTGTGTCAACACATAAGATGCTCCTCACAACAGTACCTACGCTGCACGCTGTAGGTACTGCGACCCGGGGTCCCAGGAGGAAACTGCAGCACAGAGAGCTGTGGCATCTTCCTCTAGAGCACAGTCAGCAGGGGGGAGTCAGGATGCAAACTCGGTCAGTGTGGCCCCCGAGCCCGCACTCTCATATCCGGAGACGTAAGCTGGCCTGCGGCCCAAGACCACCCTGACCAATGACAGCAGTGACGTTCCCGCAGGAGGCACAGGCTGGGATGGGAGAGCTAGGGTTCCAACCTAGGACCACCTGCAGGGGTCAAGCCCTGGCCTGCTGAGCCAGCTGCCTCTTGAGGGAATCTATCCCTTTGTACAGAAGGCCTAACGTGAGGCTGCGAAGGTGAAACTCCCTCTCCAGAGTCAGAAAGTGGCAGAGCTGGCGAGCCCTGACAGCCCGAGTCCTCACCGTGCCCCCGTCACTCTGTGATGAGCCCCATCCCAGGGGCGACATCTGCTTGGGACTCAGACATCACTGACCGGGCCAGGCATCGTGCTGTCCTCCGTTATTTTGTCCGCCCTCCCGAGACCTTGCTTTCGAAGCACTCCACGGTCTCAGCACCACAAGTCACACATGTGGAGACAACTGATCGAGGCTGCCCCCGGGGCGGGTGATGGGGCCAGGATTCAGACACACACATCAGAGTCCAGAGGCCACTCTCTCAACAACATGTAACTGCCAGGATCCTGCCCCAGCAAGGACATGGTCACATGAACAGTGCCAGGGAAGCCCGGGGCTAAGAAGGCAGCACCAGAGCCACCTCCCCACCCGGATCCCAGGCTCCAGCCCTCTCCCGCAATATGCCCGAGGGCAAGCAACTCAACTGCTGTCTGCCTTGGTTTCCTCAACTATAAAATGGGAGTTTGCTCATTCATTCAACACATTTTTTCTGATCATCAGTCTGAGAGACGGGGTTTGGGGTATAGAATAGAACTGCAAACAAGAGACAAAAATCCCTGCCTTCAAGGACTGGATGAGCAAGAACTCTGACTACCCGGGCTGTTACTACCACCACCTGAGGCAAAAACCAAGTCTGCAGATTGCAGCGGTCTGCAAACTCGAGGCATCCGCTTCTTTATAAATAGTTTTTTTTAAAGGACTACGGGTGAATTTTTCTTGCATTCTTAATATTTTCCAAACGAAGACCAAAAAACACTTGGAATAAGAAAACAAAACATAGGGACTTCCCTGGTGGTCCAGTGGGTAAGACTCCGTGCTCCCAATGCAGGGGGCCCGGGTTTGATCCCTGGTCGGGGAACTATATCCCGCATGCATGCCGCAACTAAGAGTCCTCATGCTGCAACTAAAAAAGAAAAAAAGATCCCGCACGCCACAACTAAGACCTGGCACAGCAAAAATTAATAAATAAATATTTAAAAACAACAACAACAACAAAAACCCAAAACATAACCCCGGAGTCCTGCTGAAAACAGCTATTAGGTTCCAGACACAGTACGGATATCACTTAAAGTCCAAGGGCCAAATCCCACACACCACCTGTTTTTGTAAATAACGTTTGATTGGAACCCTGTCCCGCCCACTTGTTTACTTATCCCCTGTGGCTTCTGATTTTAAAAGAAATGAAGAGGGAGTTCCTTGGTGGCCTAGTCATTAGGATTCTGGGCTTTCACTGCTGAGGCCCCGTTCAGTCCCTGGTTGGGGAACTGAGATCCCACAAGCCATGCGGTGCAGCCAAAAAAATAATAGTAATAAAAAATAAATAAATAAAATTTTAAAAAATAATAAAAGAAATGAAAATACTTTTGTGGGCCCCTAAGAGTATGGTGGGCCCCAGGCACCATGTCCCGAGCCTAAAGGATAAGTAAGTCACCCCAGATCTGTGAGAAAAAAGAAAGGACAAGGATGGGACTTCCCTGTTGGTGCAGTGGTTAAGAATCCTCCTGCCAATGCAGGGGACACAGGTTCGAGCCCTGGTCTGGGAAGATCCCACATGCCATGGAGCAACTAAGCCCGTGCACCACAACTACTGAGCCTGCGCTCTAGAGCCCGTGAGCCACAATTACTGAAGCCCACACGCCTAGAGCCGGTGCTCTGCCAACAGGAGAAGCCACCATTGCAGTGAAGAGTGGCCCCCTGCTCGCCACAGCTAGAGAAAGCCCGCGTGCAGCAGCGAAGACCCAACACAGCCAAAAATAAATAAAGTTAAATCTTAAAAAAAAAAAAAAAGGACAAGGAAAACGTGAACTGGTTCAGAGGGTGTGCAAGCCTCTGACAGAACAGTTGCTCGTAGCTGACCTTCTGCTACGCCTTCCTCTCCCCTCACCCCTCCCCAGATATGTATGTCCACGCAGAAGGGAAGTCCAAACCCAGGGTTCTCATCAGGGTCCCGGGGGACCAGCAGCAGCATCACTGGGGAGTTAGTCAGAAATGCAAATGCCTGGGCCCTACCAACTCCAGGCCTGCTGCATCAGAAACCCCGGGGGTGGGCCTAGTGACCTGTGGATTAACAAGTCCTCTGTGATGATTGTGATGCCCTTTCGAGTTTGAGACCCTCTGCTCTACACTGCTCAGGGGCTTACCACCGTGTGCGGGGCTGGGGAGCAGACTCTCCCTCCGGCAGGTGCACATCGCAGAAGTCAAAAACTTGCACTTTACACACAGAAGGCCCCGGGCTCAGGGCCACCACTAAGCAACTGGCTGTGCCACCTCGAGCAAGAGACTTCCCTCTTTCAGACTCTTCTCTTCCTGGAGGCGGAGACACTGAGAGTCCCCCGTCCTGGGGAGACGAATTCCTAACGCAGTTACACTGATATTCAGAAGCCCCGGACGCACACTAACTGCTCCCACATGGTAGCTCTCACGTCAGTTTTAACTTTAATTACATCTGCACATGCATGTAGCCTTTACTGAAGTCTAACAGGAGAAAGACGTGAAAGTACAGATTTTGTCTAAATGACGTACTCAGCACCGCTACTACTACCAACAGCAGCTAACGCTCACGCGACGCCGAGGCTGACTGCCTGCCAACTCAGCCCTGGCCCCACATACCCGTTTTGCCCGTCCTCCAGGCCCTGACACGGGGCAGCAGGCTGGGTACGGGAAGAGGGACTGGATCCCTGTCCCCAATTCGGACCTCGGCCACCAGCTCCAGCATGTCCTCGCTTCTGCAAGACAGGGGGTGAGTGAGCCTCAGAGGTGCGTCCAACTCCCACGCCGGGGGCCTCTCCCACTCCAGCTGCCCAGATACTCACTCGCCAGGCCGCAGGTCCAGGCGGCTGGGAACCCAGGTATCTGGGGGATCCAGGATGCTCACCAGCCCCGCGAGGAGGCCATCGGCAGCCACGTCCAACACCTGGAATAGGCCAGGAGGGGCTCCACCCTGTCCCTGCTCGTGTGAGGACCCACACAGGCCCTAAGCTCTCAGTAACCCAAACATCTGAGACCCTATGAGAACACGAGGATCCAACTGACTCCTCAACCGGACTGCCTCCAGGACCCAAGGGACCAGGCCTCAGAGCCTCCGACACTGCCCCCGATCAGCACCCCAGACCCAGGAGCCTGGGTCCCAACCCCATTTCCCCATTTCAGGGATCCAGGCCCCACTGACCTTCCTCCCCCAGCCCCAGAAGTCCAGGTCCCTAGTCCCCTCTTCTTACTCACAGAAGCCGTGTCAGTCCCCCCTGATTCCTGGGAACGGGGCTCTGAACGTGGGCTCCGACAGCGCCTCCACCGAAGGCCATGACACCGAGAACCATCTGGAGAGAGATTTGCATGGGGGATTGGAGACAGGGGACTAGACGCAGAGACCTCGCTGGGCAGAGGAAAAAGAGCCGGCCTAGCTCTTGACAAGGGAACCAAGCTCCTGCCTACTCTCCCGGCCTCCATCCAACCGCTTCCCAACCTGGGTCCCAGAAGGACTTCCCAACCCCCTTTTGAGGCACCAACTCTCTCACCCATTTGTCCTCCCAGCCACCCTCAGGATGAAGTCCAGACAAGTCAGCTTGGCCTTTGAGCCTTGCTGTGACCCAGTCCCCACGGAGCGATCCTGCTTCCCTTCCCACCAACATCCTCTGCCCGCCAGCCCCAAAGACCCACAACTCGGTCCAGCAACGTGGTCCCTGTGCTGCGTGCCTGCTGGTGCCGCCCCCGCCTATCAGGCTTTCCTCTTCACCAGACAATGCTCGTACAGCCTTAGAGACACAGGTCCCCTGTCACCTCCTCGCTGAACCCTTCCTGGACCCCATCTCCCTCCACACCAGCTTAGCTGGGCCTCCTGCCCTCTCACGGTGCCTCGGGCTACCTCTGTGCTGGGACTGTGTCTCCCCTCTGCCAGACTGTGAGCCCTTCCAAGATGGCCACGGAGTCCAACCCATCTTGGGCTCCCTGTGCCAGCACAAGGGTGGCACCCAGGAGGCCTCGGGAAAGCGTATATGAATGAGATTAGGAGAAGGAATGCAGAGATGGGGCAGGGGGCTGGGAAGAACCAGAAGCTGTCATACCTTTATCATTTGGCAGGTCCCCCTGCAGGGAACTTCCCACAGCCTGCTGAATGGCCCGCTGAAGGAAAGGTGAGGGTGAAGGGGGTGGAAAGAAAGAGCAGTCAGGGGATGCATGCAGAAGGTCACAAGCTCTGCTGCTGGGAGACAGCCGTTCCAGACACCCCTGCAACCAGACTCAAACCCTACACACAGGCCAAGAGTCCCGGCCCCCCAACCCCTCCTTCCCCAAGGGTCCAGGAGTCAGGGCCCTGGAATCTGGACTCCCGGCCCCTCCCTCCCTCGGCCCCAGGCGTCTGGCTGCCTCACCAAGATAAAAGCAGAAGGAGAAAGCGAAGGGTCTCTGTCTGGCGGACCGTCACCCCGATCCTCGCCTGACTCCTCTGTCTTCCCTCGAGACTCATCTTCTTCCTCCATGGTCACCTGGTGGTGGAGGTGGGGGGAGAGTCTGGAGTAGAGGCTGATGGGCAGGGCACGGTGGTGCCAGGTGGCAGAAGGAGAGGACGGACATGAAGACCTCAGGGGCCTCCAACACTGTATCCCCTTCAGCATCCCTCCTCTCCTCCACCGCATCCCAGGCCCGGGCAAGTACCAGGCCCAGTGCAGACACTAGAGGGACTGGAGCAACTCTCTTCCCTTGTCTGAATTTCAGTTGCCTCCTCTGCCAAAGGGAGGCCCTCCCGGCCTATTTCCACACACCCCTCCCCAGTTCCCGCACCTTCCTGCACAACCAAACTTTAAGACCTCACGGGAGCCCACCTTCACGGGAGCCAAGACTCTTTTCTGTTGAGTTGTCATTTCAAACACCGCATCAAGAAGTCTCATAAACCCACCCTTCCCAAACCGAGATACGTGCCAGTGTGCTGGGTGCGCCTCAAACACCACGCCACTTCCTAAAGCATCGATTCTCCTAAATGGTGAGGGACCCGACAAAATGTATTTACACACAGAAGATGGAACTATAATAGAATGAGCTACAAAACCAGTACACCACTTTGAAAACGAAAACACGAACTTCAGGAATGCTGTCCACCAGACGCCGCAGGGAACACCCTCGATCACCTGTCTGCCCCTTGTGTGGAAGCGCGGCTCAAGGCTTCGCCATGTCACAGAAATTCTCAGGTTATACAGAAGGTGAAAAATCACTCTTCAGACTGATGGGGGTCTTGATTAGGGCTTCAGAAAATACGAAGATCTCAGCTGTAGGCTTCCCTGCAACTGTCAAATCTCCTACTCTGAAGACAATAAATATCTGGTCCCACAGTTCCTAGAAAGCTTCAAAACCCCTAACCCTCAACTCCGTGTGCTTAGCTCTAAGTGGGCCCAATAGGAGTATCTAAGTCAGAGAAAGGCTGTGAGAATTGAAAGGAGACCGACTCCTGACACAGAGTTAACAGCCCAAGCCGGCTATACAGAGTAACAATAATTATCATCGACCTTTAACGCCCAGGTTTCCCTTACTTCGATCTCCCCTACACCCTCGGTTGCATACCTGCCAAAAAAAAAAAAAAGAAAATCTCGGTCCTGGTCTCCCTCGTACCAGATTTTCAGAAAGCTCTCCCATGCTGCCTCCTGGCTCTCTAAGAGCCTGCAGTTCCTTCCCAAACTCCCATAGACAACTCTCACCCTGATAAGCCCCTCTGGACAGTTCCCAGCCCTGGGGCTGCTCTCCGGCACCTGGGCACCTGGGTGGGGGTGGGGGGAGCACACGCTATGTAGAACAGCGTCTGTCACATAAGAGAAGCTTAATCAAGATGTGCTGACTACAGACCCACAGAGCCCCAAACTCTCTGTAGGATGAACATCCTCCCTTGCCCATTCACACATGCCCCAGGCTTTGCAGACACACCCCTGGCTCCTTAGGTCTTTTAGACCTGAGAAGCCTCTGCAGACGCTGCTAGGTCCCTCTAGATCAGTTTCCCAAACTATAGACTTGATAGTTCAGTGCTTCACAAATAGCTTGTTATCAAAGCAAATCGAACACAGTAGAAGATTCTTCACAATACATCACAAGTAAATGGAAATACTAATTAATGGGACTTGGGTATGAAATTCATATGACGGTGTACACTGGGTCTCAATGAAAAAATGTATTTCTCACTGTAGATCAAGGTCAAAAGAGTTTGAAAAGCACAGCACTAGATGAGTCTAGCCGATCCTATAGACTTTCCCAGACCAAGGAGGACTGATTCTAACTCTCTCTGTAGCCCCAGGGCCACGCAGAATTTTTCAACATTGTGCATTTGAATTACTTTCTAAGGGCAAGTACAATACAGCTGGGCAAATTTTCCAATACTCTTCATTGTCTTATCTCCACGCAATTATATGGCCCCCCCCCCCAAGGCATTCGAATTTGCAGTCACACTCAAAGCCACCTAGATGGTTCCAGGTCCTTCTAAGTGCCCCCAGCCTCCTGTCACCCAGATTAGGCACTCCCCAGACAGCTGGAGACCCATCCAGGCCTCTCAGAACATCTCAGTATTTGCCTCTCTCCCTTCGTGGGTACATCCCGCTCCTCTGGGTAGCTATAAAGGACTTCCTAGCCCTGGAACAGTTCTTCCAGGCCCAGCTATATGGCCCCAGACCCCTGTAGGTGAGCCGCATCCTCAGGTCAGCCCATGTAGACACTTCCCAGCCCTAACAGACATACCCTAGGCGCTATAGTTGGCTCTGCAGATACTCCCCAGCTCTTGCAGATTTCCTTCACCCCGGGACATATCTCAAGATCTCAAGATGGCCCCAGAACCCTCTAAACAGACCCTAGCCTCCGGTCAGCTCATAAAGACGATCAACAGTGCCTACAAAAATGACCCAAGCCAGCTATATGATGGAAAGCAGGCTTAGTCTCAGTCCAGGCCCTGTGGACGCCCCCAATCCTCTCGGGGACGCCCCGTAGATGCCCCCCGGCACCACAGACGCGTCCCGGGGCCTTCAGAAGGCCCCCCGCTCGGCGCCAGGCGCCGCCGCCGCTACCAGGCCCGAGGCCGCCCCGCTAAGCCCTCCAGGCCCTGTGGCGTGCCGGGAGGACCCCGGGACAACTAGCGACCCGACTCCGCCCCGCCCACCCCGATAGGCCCGAGCCCCGCGGCCCGGACCGCCGCCGCCATCTTACCCCGCCGCTCGGGCTGCGGCTCCGGCCCCGGCGCGGGGCGGGGCGGGCTGGGGCGGGGCTCGCGAGCAGAGGGAGGAGAGGGGTGGAGCTAAAACACCGCCGAGCTTGCCGGGACTTCAAGTACCGAGCACGGTGCCGTGAAGGCTGGTGGGAAGGCTCCGGACTCAGTTTCCCAGCAGCCAATAGGACACATAGGCCGGGTGCGCGCGACGCACACCGGGAGGCGTAGTCCGCGCGTCGCCTCCGCCGCGCGGGGACAGCAAGCGGGGTGAGGGGTGAAGTGGGCGGGGTTGCGGTAGGCCGCGATTAGGCTCCAAAGTACCCAGCACGCGCGCGGAAAGAGCGGCGGAAAAGGAAGTGACGGAAAGAGCGGTCAGCGTGACAGATGCGAGGGAGTTGTAGTTCCGCGGAGTGGGCCGTAGGAAAAAAAAAAACAACAGGACAGACTGGGAGTTGCCCCGCCCACATTCTAGGGATCCCACAATCCCGATACCAATTTCTCTCTAAATTTAGAACCAAGGACCCCGGCCGTACAGCTTCCTCCTCATTTAGGACAGAAAAGTCCAAATTCCGATTCCTCTCACTCAGAACACAGGAGTCCGGACTCACATTTCCCTCCTCCCTGGGACTCACAAGCCGAGCCCTCCTTCCTGTTAAATCCAGGAGTCGGGCCCTCAAGCCATCCTCAGACCATTCCTGGTCTCAAACAACTACCTTACACTAACCCGAGTGTTCGGGTTCCCCACCCTAACTCCCTCGGATCCAGAATTTTGGGTCCCCAGCCCCTCCAACCTCTGGATCCAAGAGTCTGGGCCCTCAGCTTCCCTCCTTTACCGAACCTAGTAGTAAGGACCCCCAGGTCCCCTCCTTCTGGGGTCCCACGAGTCCAAGTCTCCAGCCCTATTCTCCCCTAGGTACTCCTAGGAGTCTGGGCTCTCAGCTTCCTCCTCCTTCAAGACCCAGAAATCCTGACCCTAGACCCTTCATAATCCAGGCATCCCGGCTTGGGCGAACTGGCTCATGGATTAGGAATGCAGTGATCTCACGGCCCCTCCCTGCCCAGTTACCCGCTGTCCCCCCTCCAGGGCCCCATCTTCCCTCCCAGTCTGTCTTCCGCTTGGCTGGGACAGCGGGAACCGGAAGCCTGGGTCCCTTAGCGGGCGGAGCCTCCAGCATCCAGCCCAGACGCCCGGGTAGGGAGCTTGGCTAGGATCCCAGGACGTAGGTTGAGCTTGCCCTCAGGACTTGCTCCTTTCTCGGAGCGCGCCTATATACGGCCGCGCGCGAGTCCGCGAGCTCCGCCTACTGGAACAAGGCCTCGGAGAAGGTGCCCTGAGAAACTGCATCACAGGGCTCGTCATTTGCATAGCCCCACCCCGAGCTATCTTCCCGACCCATCCGCCGAGAGAATGAGAGCTTATTAGCATATCCCCGCCCCCGACGGCCGGCCAGCCGAGAGCGCGTGGCGCCGCTCGGGGTGAGCCCAGTTCTCTTATTAGCGTGTCCCCGCCCCATTTGGAATTCCCCTTCTCAGCGAACGCCTTTCCCCTACCCTTATTATCATAGCTCCTCCTTTTCCCTGGCCTTGCCTCCTTCTTAAGTGTCCCGAGATACTAGCCCTTCTTGCTGGAGTTCATGATTATGCAGTAGCCTTATTAGCGTGGCCCGCCCCTAGGCCCCGCCCGGTTCCCCCCCAGGCGGTAGCGGCGGCAGCGGCAGCGGTGGCGACATGAGCAGCGGGGCGGCGTCCGGGACAGGGCGGGGGCGGCCCCGGGGCGGGGGGCCGGGGCCCGGGGACCCCCCACCCAGCGAGACACACAAGCTGGTGGTCGTGGGCGGCGGCGGCGTGGGCAAGAGCGCGCTGACCATCCAGTTCATCCAGGTAGTGGGCCCTCACCCCGGGGGGGTGCCCCCGGGACCCAGAACTGAGCCCTTTGCGGGATCCCTGAGACCCCGGTTTCCCCTCGATCCATCACTGATACCCTCCTGTGAGGCCTTCTAATCTTAAAAAAGTCCCCCTCAGATGTGACCCTGAGCCCCTCAGGGCCTCCACCCACTACATGAGGGACATTCCTCCTGTACTTGTATCTTGAGACCCACCTCCCCTACCCCCAGTACCCAAGACCCCGCTTCCCTACTGACCTGACCGTGGGTGCCTCCTGGGAGCACCCTAAATCCAGAAGAGTCACCCCATCCAGACCCTAAGCACTCTCATGGGCCCCCACCCCCCTAGGTGCCGCCTCCCCCCAACCTTGAGCACCATCTCCCCCAGATCGCAGACCCAAACTTCCCCTCTGAGCCACCCAGAACCTAACTGAGAGAATGCCTGTGCCCGATGCCCTTGAGATTCCCCCAGTCTGGATGCTTAGCCCCTTCAGGGACCTCCCCCAGAAACTGGAAATTATGCCCAGGCTTTGCCCCTGAGGCCCATCTAGGACCACCCAGTCCTGAGAGAGGCACCCTCAGACCTGAGAGATTTCAAAAAGATCCTGCCCCTTGGCCATTCCAGAGAACTCTAAGACCCCAAGTTCTGGGGATCCCCTATCCCACCAGACCCAGACCCCCACCCTTCCCCAAGGAAAACGCACCACTCCTCCATCTTGAGTTTTCCTCCACTCCGATTCCCCTAGCCCCTCTCTGAAACTCTGGCTAGCCCCCAAATCATCTCCATGGAGTAAGTCCCCAGATTCTTGACACCCCTAGAAAGACCTGCTCCTTGGGAGTTTCTCTGATATCTTAAATGCATCTCAGGGTCTTTAAGATTCTCTGGACTCTATAAGTCTATGACAAACCTCCCAAATGCTCCCGAGCCCCCAGTTTTCACCCCTGAGCTTCTCCTGATGTACTTTGCAGATACACCCCTAATCCCCCCAGGGCCAGGTCCCTACACCCTCCCTCACCAAGCACCCCCCCTAACAGGCAGGTTGCAGCCTGCAGACCCCCAGCTGCCAAGTCACCACTTCCCTCCTGAGAATCCACCCCTGCCCAGGAAACTTCCACCCCATTCCCCAGGGAAATCCCCCCACCTCAGAGAAACCCTAGAAAGGTGTCCGCTACTGAGATGCTACCGCAGAGGCCCCCCGCTCAAGAGACCCCAGCCAGCACCTGCAAGGGAGCCCCTGTCTGTGTAGAGAAAGGCCCCTTGCACCCAGGGGCAGACCCAAAGCTGGCCCAAAGCCTGGCTGGAGGCGGGCGGGACCCGGGCAGGAAGGGAGGGGCCCGGCCTGCGGGCGGGGCAGCTTCTCCGCAGCCGTATTGGAACCGGGACCTTCCCCTGGGAGGAGACACTGGAAGCTGCCCGAAGAGGAGGAGGAGGAGGGGGAGGAGGAGAAGGAGGAGGAGGAAGAAAAAGAAAAAAAAGAGGGAAGAGAAAGAGGAGGAGGAGGGAGAGCTATAGACAGGCAGATATTCTGGGCAACAGTGGCTCTCAATAACTGAGCACCTACTATGCCCAGGGGATATATTAAATACTGAACAGGGATTTTCCCTGAATCTCACGAACAGTGGATTAAGACTAGTGCTATTTTTATCCTCATTTTCCAAATGAGAAAACTGAGGTTCCGAGAGGGGAAGTGATTCGTTCGATGCCACATAGCCAGGATTGTAATCGTGATGTGGGAAATGTACTTTATACCAGAAAAACAGGACCAGGAGACAGAGAGAGGAGCCTGGGGAGGGCCATGGGAAGGGACAGAGACCCAGAGAGAGGGAGACAGACTCAAAAGAGGGGAAGAGACCCAGAAGGAGGGGGGCCGAGAAAGTCGGGGCTCAGAGGCAGGGCTACATCACCTCTGCTGGGACACTGCAGTAAAGGTGTCCTCTTCCCACCCCACCAGTCCTACTTCGTGTCTGACTACGACCCCACTATTGAAGACTCCTACACGAAGATCTGCATGGTGGATGGCGTCCCAGCCCGCCTAGACAGTGAGGGCGGCAGGGGAGATGGTGGGAGGGGGAGTGGCAGGGCTGAAGGCTTGGGGGGAGGGGGGTGGCTGGAGGGAGCCTCGTCCCCACAGAGGCCCCTCTCCCCTCCCTGCAGTCCTGGACACCGCCGGCCAGGAGGAGTTCGGTGCTATGCGGGAGCAGTACATGCGCGCCGGCCACGGCTTCCTGCTGGTGTTTGCCATTAACGACCGGCAGAGGTGAGAGTGATGGGGGGGTGGGGAGCAGGGGGGGCGCTGGGGGTGAGCAGCTGTCTGGACCTCTGGCTTCATCCGCAGTTTCAACGAGGTGGGCAAGCTCTTCACGCAGATCCTCCGAGTCAAGGACCGAGATGACTTCCCCATCGTGTTGGTCGGGAACAAGGCAGATCTGGAGACACAGCGCCAGGTCTGGGACACCCACCCCCCCCCCACCCCACCCCCCGGCCGCCGCCGACTGGACCCCATCTCAGTCTGGGAGGCTCCTTCTGGTGCACCTCCTCAGACTTCTCATGTCAGGATCCTCCTCTGGCTCCCTTGGTCCGTTGTCACACCCCCACTAGACGTGTTGCCCCACCTTGGACCTTCTGAGTCCACAGCGTTGCACACAGGTGTTCTCAGGAGAGGTGGCTGGATGGAAAAAAGGGCACCTCCCCCAGGGTCAACCAGCCCCAGTGTTCTGTCCTGTCCCCTCCTCTTGTTCCTACCCATGGCTCCCCAGCACCCCAGCTCTTCCACCTGGCCCTTGATGCCCTCCGTGATCTTGTCCTTTCCTTTCTCTGTTCTCACCATTTCCCTATACACACAGACTGTGTGATTTCCACACAGAACTCGTCTTTTTGATTAAGCCTTTGGGGATTTCCACCCTTTGGGACTTTGCTTGGGCCTCTGCTGGGAACACCCTGACTTTTCTGTTTCTCTGACAACTCGGTTGCAGAAGAAGGTCTCTGGAGCCTTCCCTGACTCCTTACTTAGATGGCACCCAGCTAACCCCCTGGGCATCTCCGCCAGGACCTTCCTGGACTTTTTCCTCTTCTCTTGGGCCCTCACAGTATGTAACCCCAGTTAGAGCACACAGTGTGTCTTTCTGCCTCCCCCAGCTGGGACCAGCCTTTTGGGCGGCACCAGGCGGCATGTGGGATCTTAGTTCCCCGACCAGGGATGGAACCCGGGCCCCCTGCATTGGGAGCGAAGAGCCTTAACCACTGGACCACCAGGGAAGTCCCTGGGACCAGCCTTGAATGCAGGGACCTGACTCCTCCATGTCCCACGCCCCAGGTTCCCCGATCCGAAGCCTCCACCTTCAGCGCCTCCCACCACGTGGCCTACTTTGAGGCCTCGGCCAAACTGCGCCTCAATGTGGACGAGGCCTTCGAGCAGCTGGTGCGGGCTGTCCGGTGAGCAGTGCCCCCTTGCCGTCGTCCTCCACCACCCTGCTCCCTGCGGCCCAAACTCACCAGCCTCTTCCTGCAGGAAGTACCAGGAACAAGAGCTCCCGCCCTGCCCGCCCAGCGCCCCCAGGAAGAAGGACGGGGGTTGCCCCTGCGTCCTCCTGTAGGGACGGGAGAGGAGCAACCGGCACGAGCTCTCGGGACCAGCTGCCCTCGCCGAGCTTCTTTCCCCATCTGGGTCTCCCAGGAACACTACACTCCCACCCGTGATTCCTGGCCTCCTCCAGGGGCCATCACCACTGTGTGCCTTCTGCCACCGCCTCCTTCCCCCACCTGAGCCCCAGGGTGAGGGCTCCCGGGCGTCCGGGTCACTGCTGTATATAACTCCCCTCCCCCAGAGAAATAAAACGTCACTGCCAATGTCAGGAGGTGCTTTTTAAAAAGGGAAAAGGGCAGGGGAGGTGGGTGAACTCAGGCTGCGCAGACACGCTAAAGCCTCGCTCCACGGAGAACCATACACCGAGAACCACTGGATCTAGGACCCTTTGCTTGGGGGAGGGACAGGGGATATACAGAACTAGCCGAGCCAGGCCTCTGGACCCCCACTTCCACTCCAACAGCACGATTGCACCCTTTTCTGTTTCCCCAGTGCCCAGTACTAGCAAAGTACTAACAAAGTACTAACGTTTGAAAAAAACATTCCCCCCCACCACCTCCGGAAAGCTCTAGAACTGCACCTTTCAGTCTGGCAGCCGGAAGCTACATGTGGCTATTTAAATTTAACTTAAATAAAATTTTAAAACTCAGTTCCTGAATCACACTAGCCACATTTCAAGAGCTCAGTATTCACATGTGGCTCAGCAGCTACCCGAACGGGCAGGGCAAATACACAAAATTCTCCTTATTGCAGAAAGGTCTATGGGACAGTGGTGTTCTAGGAGGTTCCAGGATCTTGGAGAGAGGCAGCAACTGCTACAAACCCTGCCCACCTGCTTCCCACCTCCAATGTATATTGAGAAAGGCGTTTTGGCTGCAGGAGGGAGAAGGGACAGGTGGGCTGAATGGTGTCCAAGCAGCCGACTGGCAAGTTCTGTTCTAGAAAGTTCTCGGGCTGACATCTGAGTCTAAACCCTGAATTCAACTGGAGGCCGGTGTGGACGCACCCCATTTGAGCCTCTCTCCTGGGGGGGCCTGAAGTGTGGGGCATCTTAAGGCCACCGCATATAAGGTGACAACACACTTCAATTTGAGAATCAGGACCCCCAATTCTGTACTCTAGTTGCTAACCTGGAAGGCTGGAGCCGGAACTGGAGACCACCACTCCCCTATCTCCCAGGCCCGTCTGACAGGTCATCTTTGAACTCCAACACCTACTCAACACACCAGGCCAGAAATATCAACCAAGATTTCCCCGTGCCCTGGAACTTTGGCCTCCACCTTATAACTGTCACCAGTCAATGATCTGCTCCCCGACCCCTACATCTGCTCAGTCTCAACAGAATCTCCGGGCCTCAATCCCAAAATATTCCCTTCACACCCACCCCAGAACCCGCTTCCTGGTTCTAGGGTAGATAACGACCCTGCGTGGCCCCAGCAGCAGGCTGCCTGGGTTCAAATCTGGCGCTGCCCCCTCCCATCTGAGTGCCTTTGGGCGAGTGCTTCTCAGTCTTCTCATCTGTAAAGAGGGGCTGACCACAGAGCCACTTCCCAGAGCCAGAGGCCTGTAGGAGCCCAATCTGCAACTAGAGAATGAAAGCAGCGCCTGGGACGTACTAAGTGCCCAGGAGCAATGACGGAGGCCCCACTGTTCTCCTGCCCCAGAACCATGAATGTCCCTCTGTATTCCAGATTAGAACAATGATTAGCTAAATATCCCTTTCCGGGTTTCATTATCACAGAATCCTTGGCCTGGGTTCAACCTTCCGCCCTGGGAATAAGCGTGGCTCAGATACATTGTGCTGCGCGCTCACCCTCCACCCACCGCCCCCAGAACCTCTGTTCAGTGGGGGCCCTCCCCTGTGGGACGGGGATGTTTTTTTATCAGTTCCCAGGTTAAGATCTGACCTCTCCACCTAAGCCCCAGCCAGGGGAGAGGAGCTCTCAACAGGAACCAGCGAGTCCCAGGCCAACTTCTCTCTCCCCAGGGTCCCACCGCTGACATGCCACAAGCAGGCCTGAGTCTTTTCTGCATTGTCTAATGGGGCTAAGTTCCTGGCCGGGACACCCCGTTTCTCAGAGGACCTAGAGGCACTCTGAGGAGGTGACGAACGCTACCGCTTGCCCCTAAAAAAGGCACACATACAAAACCCACATGACAGCTGGCAGGCCATTTTTGGAAGGTTTGCAGTCACCACCATGCCAAAGCTCATCAGACAACAGCGAAGAGGCTGGGATGGCCCCGTTGGCATCTCCCTAGGTTATGTGTGTGCCTGTGAGTCTCTGGTTCCTGCCCTCCCCTGAGCCTGGCAGTGCTTGTCAAAATTCCAAGTCTCTTGGGATCTTAATGTCCCTCTCTTTCTCCATCTTTGTCATCCTCAGCCTCTACCCCCTCTTGCCATCTCTTGGACCTCCACCAAGCCCCCAGGGTCTCCTGCTATGGGTAACAGCAGCTAAGCGTTGAACAGCGCTTCAAACGAATTGTTTTCCTTTGTCTTGACAAAAGCCCATTTTACAGATGACAAAGCTGACGATGGAAGCTGTTATCCAACTTGTCTGGTCAGTGCCGGAGCTGAGATTCAAATTTGGTAAACTGAATTCCAAAGGCCAACCACAAGGTTATTCTGTCCCCAAAGGGATGATATTGTCCCCACAAGTCACTTTCTGAGCACATCATCCAATTTCTGACCTGGATCTCTAACCTGGGACAATCCTGGAACCTTTGGCCCCAGTATAACATCCCAGTCCAGAGACTTGAACATGCCACTCCCTCTCAGAGGATGCATTCCTGATGTGCTCCAGGCCAGAGTTCAAGGACGTTAATGACCCATCTTTACTCTAGAAAGTAAATGGCCCATCATTCACTCTCTTGCGGTCCTCAAATGCTACTTCACTCCTCTGTTCTGTAAAACCAGGGCTCTAGAATTGATAACATTGGTTATGGTCTAGCCAATACCCAAGGTTCTAGAACAGGGGTTCTTCCTCAAGTTTCACCCAGAAGAGAATCAATCTAGAACGCTGATGATCCACCCCCCCCCCTTTTTTTTTTAATATTTATTTGGTTGCACTGGGTCTTAGTTGCGGCAGGTGGGCTCCTTAGTTGCAACTCGCCGGCTCCTTAGTTGTGGCATGCAAACTCTCAGTTGCGGCATGCATGTGGGATCTAGTTGCCTGACCAGGGATCGAACCTGAGCCCCCTGCATTGGGAGTGTGGAGTCTTAACCACTGCACCACCAGGGAAGTCCCTGATGATCCTCCCTTAAATCTCACGTTTGGTCTTTACCTACTGACCAGCCATCTTCAGTGCCAACTCCAGAGTTCAAGAATACCAATGGTCTATCTTTGAGGATGTGTCCAGGCTCTAGAACAATGGCTTACTCACTACCTTATAGGCTGGGTTCTAGTAGACCGCCAGTTGACCTCCACACTTTTTTTTGTGACTGCGCTGTGCAGCTTGAGGATCTTAGTTTCCCAACCAGGGATTGAACCCAGGCCAAGCACCGAGTCCTAACCACTGGACCACCAGATAATTCCCAACCTCCAAATTTTTAACACCCTTATTCTAGAACATTGTTCCTCAAACTTGAACGTATGGTAGAATCCTCCCAGGATTTTATTAAAAAATGGGTTCTGACTCAATAGAGCTGAGAAACAGCCCATGAGTCTACATCTCCACAAGCTCTTCAAGGACTCTAAGAAGGCATGAGAAGACAGAAATCCACATTCAACTCTGCAGGCCGACCTCTAAAATGCCAGTCCACTCGTGACCTGGTAGTTTCAGGGTTTGAGAACAGAGACCCACCCTCAAGCCTATCTCAGGGAGCCAAGAGAAAGCTGGTTAACTCCCAACACCCATCACTGCCTGTACTGGTTTAAAAATACACCCCCAAATTCATATTCTTTTCCCTTCACAAAGTAGACCTTGATTCCCCTCCTTGAGTGGATGCTGGGCTTAATGACCCTCCTCTAATGAAGAGTGTGGCAGAAGCAATGGTGTACAATGGCCGAGATTAGGACATCAAGATTGAGTGGCTTCCTCCTTGCTCTCTCCCCTCACTCACTCACTCTGGGGGAAGCAGCTGCCATGTCTGGAAGACTCTCAAGCCACCGCCACCCTATGGCACGGTCCACATGGCAAGAAACTGAGGCCTCCAGCCAACAGCCACACAAGTGAGCCACCTTAAAAGTAGATAAGTAGATCCTTCAACCCCAGTCAAACCCATGATGACTGCACCCTCACCACTGACCTCAGGCCAGTACCACCCAGCTAACCTGCTCCCAAATTCCTGATCCTCAGAAACCCTATGATGATAAATGTTTGTTGTTTTCAAGTTATTAAGTTTTGGGGTGGGCTGATTTGTTACACAGCAAGACATAATGGATACAATGACCCCAGCCCAACCATGTCCCAGGGCTCCAGAAAAGCCACGTGCCAGATCCAGACCTTCTGCCCCTGCCACCCCCTGGCCCCCCAACATGCCGCAGGACAGAGGCACTCCAGCCAGCCGATAAAGTGTTTGCCGTCGGGTTTTCGTTTGGCTGGTTGTGTGTACACAGTGTATACAAGTTGAGTTGTACAGAAGCCCAAGAAAGAGCATGAGACAAAGGCTGGTGGGGAGATGGGAGCAGAGGGGTTAGAGAGAGGGAGGAGGGGAGAAGAGACCGATAAAAAATAGAACCACATCCAGATGACAATGGGATGGGGGCGGGGGGAGGGGGCAGACACAGACAAATCGCAGTAGAAAAGGAGTGGGAGGGGCAAAGAGAGGGGACCCTTCTCCCCCCTCCACCTCCCCAGCCCCCCGCCCTAGGTATGTACAATAAATAAGATTAAAAATAATTAACAAGATGTGTTTTCCCCCTCCCACCCGACACCAAATGCCCTGGGGAGGGAATGGCCTTTAGCAAAGATCTTGGCCTGTGAGGGGGGGATTGGGGGGAAGGGGTCCCCCAGCTCTCCGAAGCCGCCCCGCCCCCCCTCAACCATACATAGACTTTTCCTATACATTATGTACAAGGTGGAGGGGGCTGGGGCTATGCCATGGAGGGGGGATTGGGGCAAGGTGGGGGAGGGAAACCGTTACTAAATAGACATTTATACATATATATAAATAATTTCTCTGTACACCGGACAGCGGGAGGAATGGGAGGGAGTGGAGAGGGCTTGGGACATGGGGGGAGTCGAACTTTGAACCCTGCCCTGTGGGGGCAGCATGGACACACCCTGACCAATGCCCCCCCCCCCCACCCCACCCCAGCGATGGGGCCCAGGGGTTAGCTCCTGAGGGCACAGTTCTGTCCCAATTCTCGGTTTATGGAGGAGGTGGCCCCCCCAAGCCAGGGTGGGGTCACCCGCAGCGGCTGTGGGCCTGTGCTTGGGCCAGCAGGTCGCTGAAGGAGTCAAAGAGCTGTTCCAGCCATGGCTGGTTCCGCATGCACTGCTGGACCACCTCCTCTTGGCCCAGGTCCTCAGCGCCGCCCTCGATGGCCAGGGTCTGCAGGGGGGTTAAACATGGAGCTGGGGTGGGAGGAGGCTGGGGGCCTAGGGATCAGTGTCCCAGGGAGAGGGGGGCTGGGAGCCTGCGATGGCTTGAATCCCAGGGTGACCCGTGCGGGGCGTGGGTGGGCTCACCTGGTCCCGGCAGCGCAGGAAGGTGTGGTACTTATAGTGGTGGAGTGAGTGGTAGAGCGTGTAGTATCCCGACTTGTCCAGCTCAACCTTGAACTCCTGGGCAGGTGGAGCGGAGAAGCCTCAGCCACCCCGCTCAGCGCCGGGCGGCCCCTACCCCACGCCCCGCCCCCGGCCCCGCCCCTCCCGGGCTCCGCCGCACCTGGGCTCTGACCACGCTCCTCTTGAGCTTGCTGAGCGTCTTGCGGTTGTAGGGTTCCCCGGCCGGCCGCAGACGCACGGCCCCCTCCTCAGGGGAACCCTCCCCACTCTGCTCCACTTGCAGCTGGGGGAACGTGTGCAGGGCGTCCTGCGGGAATCCGAGGGGTCAGGGGGACCTCCCTGGACCCGCACACCCCAGACCCACCCCCCAGTTCTCAGATCCTGAGTGATCAGATGCCTCAGTTTCCCCCAGGAAACTGCAGATCAGGAAAGACACTTGGGAGTGTCGGTTTCCTCAAAGGACAGTGGAAGCCTAGGTCTGTCTGGTGACCCTTATAATGTCAGGATTCTCCGAGACACCTAACATCCTGCCCAGGATTCTAGAGCCACCATCACATCCTACAAAAATTCTAAGAGTCAGCCTGAAATCCAGAATCCCTAGAGCCAGGCTAATGTCCATCCCAGAATTATATCAGACTCATATTCCACCCCATAATGCTCAGACCTATCCTAATGTTCTACAGTGGAATTCATTTTTTTTGGTGGGGGGGGGTGGCGCACGACGCGGCTTGTGGGATCCTAGTTCGCCGACCAGGGATCGAACCCACGCCCTCGGCATTGAAAGTGTGGAGTCCTAACCACTGGACCACCAGGGAATTCCCATTACAGTGGAATTCCTAACTCCAGCGTAATATCCTACCCCCCTTCTCAAAGCCAGATGAACAGTCAATCCCAAGGTTCTCAGAGACATCCTAACATCCCATGAAGAGTTCCAGAACCAGATTAACGTTTTACCCCATGTTTTCATAGTCAGACTAACATCCCAGCAAGAATTTTCAGAGCTGGCCTAAAATCCATTCCAGAATTCTGAGCCATCCTAACATTTTACCCCCCGGTTCTCAGCACCACATTAACATCCCCATCAGAATTCTCAAAACCAAATTAATGTTCTCTCCCAGAATTCTCGGAGCCACCGTGATATCCCATCCCAGAAGGGAAATTACATAGATGACTTCGGATTTGAGCCTGAGATTCGAAGAGCCTGAATTACGTCGACAGAGAAGCCATCAGAATCCACTCAACGGGGACTTCCCTGGTGGCGCAGTGGTTAAGAATCCACCTGCCAATGCAGGGGACACGGGTTTGAGCCCTGGTCCGGAAAGATCCCACATGCCGCAGAGCAACTAAGCCTGTGCACCACAACTACTGAGCCTGCACTCTAGAGCCCGCAAGCCACAACTACCGAGCCCACGCGCCACAACTACTGAAGCCCGTGCACCTAGAGCCCGTGCTCTGCAACAAGAGAAGCCACCGCAGTGAGAAGCCCGCGCGCCACAACGAAGAGTAGCCCCAGCTCACAGCAACTAGAGAAAGCCTGCGTGCAGCAACGAAGACCCAACACAGCCAAAAATAAATAAATAAAATGAATAAATTTATTAAAAAAGAAAAACCTCTATTCTAAAAAAAAAAATCCACTCAACGCTCTGCCCCAGAGCGAGCCCTGGGTCCAGGCCCTAGTCCACCTTTTGTCCCCAAACTTGTACTCCACAACCACGCTCTGCTGGGCCTGCCTAGCAGCCCATCCCAGACCTTGCCAATGACCCCACCACGCCATCCCAGCTCACCTCCATCTGTGCTTGCAGGACTGCTGGGAACCCAGAGACTCCCTCCAGACAGCCCGGCCTCCACTATTCTCCTGGCCAAGCCCGACCCTTCCAACGATCGCCCCTCCAGGGCCTGATGCTCTGGGGACCAGCGCAGTGGCTGACATGCACGTGTCTCCTCTGTGCCTGAGCTCTGGGCCCCAGACGCCGCAGGCCAAGCCCCCCCAAGCACCTGCAGGGCTGGGCTCAGCGACAGCCGCTTTAGGACTTTCTTCTTGTGCTCATTCAGGAGGCCATCAATCTTCCGCATGGGCGGGAGGTACAGCTCGTCTGAAAGGCAAGACGGGGTGTCAGAAGAGATGCAGCCCCACGATGTATGGGAGGCAAAGGAGGGGTAGGGGGCTCTGGGCCCCCAGGCCTCTGCTCACCATGTGTGTCCTCCAGGGCTTGAATCATATCCGGGTCGAGTGCCGTGCTCACCAGCATCTCCACGTAGCTCCGGTACATCTCCCGCATCGCGCGGGTCTTCAGCAGACGCCCGGGTACTGCCCGCTCTGGGGGAAAAAAGGGAGACATGGCCCATCATTCCAACTTCCTCCAAGGCCGCCTGTGTGGCAGACAGTATTCTAAGCCCCAGGGACCAGGAGAGAAATTCCTACCCTCAGTGAGGTACACGTCCACTGGGGAAGACTCTCCAACACCAGGACAATATACTCTAACGGTGAATCATAGGTACCGTAATGAGCTCAGCCTGGCAAGTCAGGGAAGGCTATTAAAAGTCACACACACGCTGAGCCTTGAGTGATAGGAAAGAGTATTCCAGGCCGGTGACCATTGTGTTTGACTAGTTCAGTGTAGCTTCAGTAAAGTCTAAAGAAGCAGCAGAGTTGGTTTCCAAACCAGTGAATCAAGTCCAAGAGATCAGAGTTGGTTTCCAAACCAGTGAATCAAGTCCGAGAGGTGAGTTGGTTTCCAAACCAGTGAATCAGGTCTGAGAGATCAGGTCACAAAAGGCAAGACTGAGGAAGGAGATGGCAGCTGAGACTGCACAAGTCAGGGCAGGCCAGACCACGTGGGGCCTCTGAGATGAGGTAGAAAGGGGAGGGCCTTTTTTAGGGAGGGGTACTAGGGAGCCATGGGAGAGCTATGACCAGGGACGGGCGAAGGTAAGTGGAGAGAGACCACGCCAAGGCCAGGGGATGGATTGGAGGGATGAGACCAGAGGCCAGGGCAATGGACCAGATGAGAAAGGATGAGGCTGGCCCAGGGCTGGAGGATCAGGATACAGAGATTGAGGGGCAGGAGGGCCAGCATCTGAGCTAGGGCTGTGGGAAAGAGAAGAGGGGATGGGGGAAGTCAGGGCCGGAGGGGTAGGGCTGGGGGCTTCCCTGCAGCAGAGATGAGGGAGGTGCCTGGAGGGTCTGGCCTGGTGACTTGGTTGCCAGTGGGGCTGTGTCTGAGATAGAGAAACTAGGACCAGCTCGGTGGGGTCTGGAAGGAAGGGGTTGCTGGGGGGTAGGCCTGGAAGGTGGAAGGGAGAAGAAATGAGTCTGAGGCTCACGGAAGTTGTGGGAGCTTGCCAAGTGAGAGATACGGAACGCCAAGCAATGAGGCCAAGGACGGGACTCTTTTTTTTTTTTTTTTGGTCTGTGCCGCATGGCTTGGGGGATCTTAGTACCCTGACCAGGGATCAAACCCAGGCCCTGGCAGTGAAAGCGCTGAGCTCTAACTACTGGACCACCAGGGAATTCTCCAAGGACGGGACTGGAGGGACAGCCACCAGAAACTCAAGAAAGAGCATCAGGGAGAAAAGAGAAGCAGGAGGACCACGTGTGGCGAGACCCCAAAACATCCCTTAGGAAAAGGCACGAGAAATGTCCACTTGATTTACCCACATGGACGGTCCTTGCTGACAGCTGTTTCAAGAGGCCAGAGTGACCATTTAGCCATGGGAGTCAGACCCCATCAAGCCTCTGCCTGAACCCTCCTAAGGCTCCTGTCTCACTCTTGATAAAATCCTGCCAGTGGGTCCACAAAGCCCCAGGACCCTTGTCTCTCCAAGATGTGGTCCTGTTCCTTCTTTGCCCTCACTTCCTCCAGCTGCTGGCCTCTTTCCTGATCCTCAGACACACCCAGTCCATAATGTTCTCTCTCCCAAAGTCACACCACCCCAACCCTGTTGCATTCGGATCTCTGCTCCAATGTCACTTCCAGAAGCCTTCTGCAACTCCCCCTTCCCCCCAAAATATCACCCAGGATCCCGCCTGGATCCTCTTTACCGGATTTATTTTTCTCTACTGCCTTTAATCCGACCCAGCCTTACACTGATGATTTTTCACATTATTTTGTGTTCTATTACATAACATATTTATCTGATCGACTCCCCCGCTGAGACTGTAAGCTCCCACGAGGATACATGTTTTTGTCTTTCCTGTTTACTGCTGGAACCCTCAGTTCATGGCATAGTATGTGCTCAATTAACACCTGCAGAAAGGGGCTGAGGGAGCCAGATGAGAGTGGACTAAAGGAAGGGGAAGAGGGAACATCACTGCAGCCTCTTTCTAGAACTTTCATTGTGCATCTAAGAAAAGAGAGACATCAGCTTCTAGCACATGGAGGATCACCAGTCTTGGACCAGCAGGAGAGCTGGTTCTGAGACCTCCTGGTCTGGGCAGAACCTTCAGGGCATCCAGATGTTGAGTCAGGCTCATCCTGCCCAGGAGGGGCTCCTGGTCAAATGGGGTGAACAGAGAGAGACCCAGGCCCAGAGAAAGATACTGCCCCTTGGTGGGGGAATTGCTTCCCTAAGAGTGCAGAGTTTAGTTTCTCCCATTTCATAGGCTCAGAAAATTCTGGGCTGTCCACATATGTTCATAGCAGCATCAGCCAAAAAAGTGGAGACAACCCAAATGTCCATCAAGCTAGTCCATGGATAAACAAAATGTGGCATACCCAAGCAATGGAATAGTATTCAGCCATAAAAAGGAATGAAGTACTGCAAACAACTATATATAATAATTAAGTAAGCTACAAGAATATATTTTACAGCACAGGAAACATAGCCAATATTTTATAAGAACTTTAAATGGAGTATAATCTATAAATATATTGAATCACTATGTTGTACACCTGAAACTAATATAATAATGTAAATCAACTATACTTCAATTAGAAAAAAAAAAGAATGAAGTACTGATACACACCACAACATGGATGAACCTCAAAAACATTATGCTAAGCAAAGATGCCAGTTCCAAAGGACTGCACACTGTACGTATGATATCCCTTACATGAAATGTCCACAATAGTCAAATCTATAGAAATAGTAAATTACTGGTTGCTTAGGGATGAGGGTGGGGAGAAAGGGGAGTGATGGCCAAAGGAAGCAGGGTTTCCTTTTGGGGTGATGAAAATGTTCTAAACTTGACTGCCAGGTAGATGCACAACTCTGACTATACTAAAAGCCAGAGAATTATGGGTTTTAATTAGGTGAGCTACATGGTATGTGAATTAGATCTATAAACTTGTTTAAGAAAAAAGAAAAAGAACCTGCAAATCTGGGCCTTTTGTAAAGCTCCTCCCTTGCCAGCACCTTGCCCTGACTCAGCTTTAACTGCTTCCACCTGGCCAGACTGAGTCAACTGCCCAGTTAAAAGACTACATTTCCCAGGCTCCCTTGCAGTTAGCTGTGGCCAGGTGACTAGTTCTGGCCAATGGGATAAGAGAAGATAGGATGTGGGCCATTCCCAGATCTGGCACTTAATCAGAACTTCCCAACTTCACCAGGGTTTTCATGAAAAGATAATTCCAACTCTCTCATTTGACTAGCCTCTGTTACAACAGCTATCCCTGCACTACACCTGAAAGAGTATGTGACCTTGAGCAAGTCATGTCACCTCCCAGGGCCTCAGATTTCTCATCTTTAAAATGAGGATAAAAAATAAACAAATAAAATAAAAAACAAAAAACCCCGAAAAATATAATAAAAAATAAAATGAGGATAATTTTACAGCATCTACCTCACAGGGTTTATGTAAAGATAAAATAAGCCAATGTGTAACATGCTTAAAGTGATGCCTGGCACTTAGTAAGCACTCAACAAAAGTCAGCTGTTATATTTATTTTACATATGTGTACATATATTTTTGTTGTTGTTATTGTCATCATAAACCAGACATCATTCTAAGCAATGGAGCGCCCACCTGGTGCCCACTACAGGTGATTACCCTCCTATGTGCTTTTCTGTGAATACCCATTTTTACTTTATTATTAACCCATTTTACAGGTGAGGTCACTGAGGTGCAAAGAGGTGTTGCCCCTTTCCTGGAGTCACCCAGGGAGTCACAGGGAACACCACTATGTCTGGGTCCCCATGATAGATGCTGGTCCCCAATCCTCCTCAGCCCTCAGAAACTGCCTATTCTGAGACAAAACAGCGCAGTGTTCAAGAACAGAGCCCGACGCTCCACTGGCTGCATTCCAACTCAGGTGGGATGTCACATCCCAGTTGTGCTGCACTCTCTTGGTGTCTTAGTCTCACCTGTATTTGAGGATAATATTGGTATCTACTTCCTAGGACCACAGTGAAAAACTCAAACAAGTTAACATCTATGAAGAACTTACAAGACAGCCTGTCACGTGGTTAGGTGCCATATAGCTGTTAGCTACTGCTATTATTTTTAACTTACTTGTTACTACTGTGACTGTTTGCTGATGCTACCTGGAGCCCTCTGGATAGCCCCCACCCATGCCTCCTTCTGAAAGCCAGAGTTGCCTCCCTACCACCAGCCCTACGGCTGCCGATGGCCTTACCATCCTCACTGGGCGCCCCGGGGGATGACTCTGAGTCCGAGGAGCTGCCTGGTGGGCCCCCGCCCACCGAGGTGTTGCCTGCCGCCTCCTTCAGCCACTTCTTCCTCTTCTTGGGGGGCGGCTCAGCCTTCACCTTGGTGGGCCGGGACTTGGGCAGCCGGGAGGTGGCGGGCTGTCCCGTGGTGAGGCTCCGATCTGGCCGAATCTGCCGGCCGCCCGTGCCCCGCTCACCCCGCAGCGGCCGTTCCCCACGCGTTGCCCTCTCTTTCTCCTTCTCTTTCTCCTTCTCCATGGGTCGAGGCAGGGATGGCTTCTCAGGGGCAGGGGGCTCAGGCACGGCCGTCTCGGGCGTCTGCTCTGGGGGCTTCTCGGATGTCGTCTTATCAGGGGTCTCGGGCTTAGGAGGTGGTGCCAGGGCCTTGGGGGGAGGTGCGGAGCTGCCCCCGGCAGATGCGGGGCCCTTGGCCTGCCCAGAGCGTCTGGAAGGGGACATAGATGGGACTGCAGTCAGCACCCCCTGAAACCCAAATTCTCCTCCTTGGGGTACCCCCGCCCCCGCCGCCTAGCCCACAGCTCTAAGCACAGAATTTTGCTGAGCTGGTCTCTGTCCCCCTCTCTCTGGGGGCCCCACTCTCTGGGTCTCTGCACCCCCTCCCCGACTCTGTTTCTAAGCATTGTGTACTTTAAAATGGTTTTTATGTTATGTAAATTTCCTTGTATGATTCACCCCATGCCTGTTGGCCCTGCCCACCACCTGACCCCCGGCCCCCATGGTACCTGACAGGCACTGGGGGCCGGTGCCAGGGTTTCCGAGCACAGACCCTCACGTAATCCTTCTTGTTGACGTTTTCCAGAAACTTGACGTAAAGGCGCTGGTACCGGTTTTTGGCGTCCCCAAAATACCCCAAATACTACGGAGGAAAAGAAGCACATGAGGAACTCCTTCCTCCGCCCCAGCTAGGCAGCCCAACACCCAAGACTCCCAACCCCTGCCCTGGCCCACCACGGCAGGCACCCGGAGCCTGCCGGGAGGTGGAGACCCCCCATCTGGACACATCTTGGACCCAAGGTGAATCAGAATCGTGTGAGGGGGACAGCGGCTTCCACACACCCCACCCAGGGCCCCTCAAGCCCTCGCTCCCCTCTGCAGGCTCACATTACTGGTGGCACAAAACTGCCGCTGCCCGTCCTTGATCTCCGGAGTGAATTTCTGCAGCAGTGCCTTCTGGACTCGCCAGATGGGTGGAGGCTCGCGCCCGGTCTGCAACGCCAGCTGAGGAGGGGCACAGGAAGGCCGGCAGGGTCAACCCCCATTCCTGCCCTTCCCAACCCCAATTCCTGGCCCTCTGTCCTCCCTCTACACCCGCTTAGAGAAAGGGCATCATCATTAACAAGCATCAGCAGACTTCCAGCTGACAGGTATCTTCTGGCTGTCTGAGGTTCTTAGACTTGGGGATGCAAAGCTTCCCCAACTTACCATGGGGTTCCGTCCCAATAAACCCATCGTAAGTTGAACATATCCTAAATCGAAAGTGCATTGAATACCCCTAAGGACATCATAGCTTAGCCCAGCCTACCTTAAACGTGCTCAGAACACTTACATTAGCCAGCAGTTGGGCAAAGTCATCTAAAACAAAGCCTATCTTATAATAAAGTATGGAGCATCTCATGTAATTTATTGAATACTGTACTTAAAGTCAAAAACAGAATGGTTGTCTGGGGACAGGAGGGTTGGAGGTGTATCAGTTGTTTACCCTTGCGATTAACTGCATGGCTGACCAGGAGCTGGTGGCTTGCTGCTCACTGCCAGTGCCCAGCATCACAAGAGAGTATCGTAGCGCATATCACTAGCCCAGGAAAAGAACAAAACTCAAAATTCAAATGCGTCTTGCTTTTGCACCATGATAAAGTTTAAAAATCCTAAACTGAACCATCAGGGAACCGTCTATACTCTCAATCAGGCCATTCATGCTGTTGTTGTTGTTTTGTTTTTGTTTTTGTTTTTAAATTTTACTGCAGTATAGTTGATTTACAATGTTGTGTTAATTTCTGCTGTATAGCAAAATGACTCAGTTATACATATATATATTCTTTTTCATATTTTTTTCCAGTGTTGTTTATCACAGGATATTGACTATAGTTCCCTGTGCTATATAATATAGTATAGTATAGTATACAGTATAGACCTGTTGTTTATCCATCCTGTATATACTAATTTGCATCTGCTAATCCCAAACTCCCAATCCTTCCCTCCCCAGCCCCTCCTCGCCCTTGGCGACCACAAGTCTGTTCTCTATGTCTGTGAGTCTGTTTCTGTTTCGTGGATATGTTCACTTGTGTCGTATTTTAGATTCCACATATAAGTGATATCATATGGCATTTATCTTCCTCTTTCTGACTTACTTCACTTAGTATGATAATCTCTAGGTCCATCCATGTTGCCGCAAATAGGCCATTCATTCTGGGCTACAAGGTTTTAGTTATTACAGCTATACAGTGTGATGGTACAAGCCATCCGCATGACTCAAAGAAATGACAAAATCTGAGCACTCATCCACCCACCATCTTCTAGATACAGTGTTGGGCGTCACAGTTTGGTGGTGAACGAGATCGACAAAGCCTTTCTTGGGGTCTTCATTACAGAGGTAATAAGACAGACAAGCAAATAAACAGAACAGGGTGAGGTTGTGGCTTGTGCTAAGAATAAACAGGTGATGGGTTACCTGAGACCATTTATTTCATCAGCCTGTCCACAACAGGGCAGGACAGTGACACAAAGGCTCCCCGATCTCCACTCCCCCCAGCACACTCAGACCCCCATCCCCACCCCAAGGCTTGTGTGCCCCAGCTGGGCACTGGGAACCAAAGGATGTCAGACCCAGCATCTGATCTCAGGGAGTAAGGGGACTAGCAAGGGACCAGACACGGGCACAAAAAAATAACAGCACAAGTAATAAATGTGCTAACAGCAGGTGCCCCAGAAGCCTAGAAGAAGGACTCTGGACTCAATCTGAATCCAAGAATGCTTCCTCAAAGAAGTGATACCTAAATGAGTCCTGGAAGGACTGTATCGTACGTGGGGGGGTTGGGTGATGACCAGGGACTGCCAGGTAAAGTGTGTGACAGCTGTGGCTCTAGAAAAAAAGCAACTGACAGGCACAGATAAGTAAATAATAAGAACATAGTGGGAAATATGCACTGAGCTTTGTGATAACCCAGAGATGAATGAGGGACAAGCCCTTGCATTTAAAGAATCCATAGTTGGGACTTCCCTGGTGGTCCAGTGGTTAAGAATCTGCCTTCCAGTGCAGGGGATGCAGGTTCGATTCCTGGTAGAGGAATTAAGATCCCACATGCCGCGGGGCAACTAAGCCCGCATGCCACAACCACTGAGCCCGCACGCCACAACTAGAGAGGAGCCTGTGCGCCGTAACGAAAGATCCTGCATGCCGCAACTAAGACCCGACACAGCCAAGAGTAAATAAATAAATAAATATTTTTAAAAAGTAAATAAGTAAAATAAAGAATCCATAGTCAAGTGAAAAACAGGATTCAGATAACTCCAACTGACTGATCATGGCTGCCCTGAGCACTAGGCTCAGCAGGAGCAAGCTCTGGGATTAATTAGTGATGTCTGCCACTGGCAGCAGCTGCAGCACTGGAACCTGAGTGCCAAGTACTTGCTATCTATTCTTGGTTTTTGGTCAAATGCTTTTTCATATCCTGCAGATCACCCAGGGGAACAGAAAGAAGGAGTTAGAATAACCAGATGAAAATGAGGTCCAGAAAGGTTCTTGGCTGAAATTCCATTGGACAAGAGTGAGGCAGGATGAGACAGGGATATGGGCATGTCAATCCCAAGTGCCTTCCTCCAGGATACCATGGTTCTCAATCCTCCCTCCGGGCTCCTCAGGGAGCCAGGTCAGAGGCCCAAGGATTGAAAAGTCCGTTTCAAATCCTTTTCAAGGACTGAAAAGCTCATTTACATCCTGCCCTGCTCCAAAACCTTCCAGAGCCCCCAATGCAGATTCCACAACCTGGCATAGAGACTTTGCCTCAGTCTCCTTTCCTTTCTCCTACCCCTGCCCAGCAGGTCATCCAGCCCCTCAAAGCTCAGCAGACAAGCCCCAGACTTTCTGACCTCCAGGTTTCTGCACATGCAGGGCTCCCCACTAGGGGTGTCTTTTTCCCTCTCACTGTGGATATAATGTTCCCTGTTCCAGTTCTCAGAAGTTTCTGAAAAATCCATCAGAGCACCCCCTCCCCCAGCCAGGGGAGGGAACCCCCTCCTCTGTCTCTTCCCACTGCCGATCTTCCTCCTCTAAGGATTCAGCTGTTTCTCTAGCTGGACGTGGGGCCCTTGACTCACCACATCCCAATTGGGCTTGGCTTCTTTCCCCAAACCGCTCTTCCTCCCAGGATCCCCACTATCCCCCAGCCATCAGGCCATGGCATCATCATCCTTGCCTGCTCCCCAACCAGGGTCACTTAGTCCCAAAGCCACGTCTTGCCTGCCTCTCCTCATGTCAATCATGTCACTGACCACACCCACTTGCACCTGGTGGGAAGTTGCCCCACCCATAACACCCATTCAGTGGAAGCCACAGCTGATTGGAGGAAACCTGACAAGGGGTGGCCAATCAACAGGCATAACACGAACCCCATCCTGACCCAAAATGCTGTGCTGGGCCAATCAGATTCTCTTCTGGGAATCTGAACTGTGACAAGCTGAGACAAGGGCAGTAAGGAGCAGGATGTGAGTAAGTAAGCTAGAAGCACCCAGCCTGGTGTTAAGGAGAAGGCTGCAGGATCAGACACAGGGGAGTCAGTGTAACAGAACTAAGGCAGTGGACAGACTGTCATCAGGATTGCACACTTCCCCAGCCACCTCCCTGCTGGCCAGGGCCCTCGAAGCTGCCAGACAACCCAGCGCAGACTCTCAAGCAGGCACCCACTGATCTCACCACAGGATGATCTGGACCCTGCCCACCTTCCCAGCCTCGGCACTCGCTGTCAGTCACTCAACCCCTTGCATCTCTCCCTACCCATCACATAAACATGCCTCACCACAGGGCTTTTGCACAGACTGTTCTCTCTGCGTGACCCGCTCTCCCCATACTTTTCTCCATCCAACAAACTTATATGCTCAGAATTTACATCCTGATAAACCCTCAACATCTCCAAGGACTGGGAGTTAATATTATCACTCCCATTTTACAGGTGGGGAGGCTGAAGCAGAGAGGGGGCTAACCCTACACTGTCCAATTCAGCAGCCCCTCCCCATATGTGCCTCTTGAGCATTTAAAACGCAGCTCATTTGCATCAACATGTTCTATGAGTGTAAAATACACACTGGATTTCAAAGACTCGGTAAGCAAGAGAGAACATAAAACATCTCATTAACTTTCCCTATATTGACCACATGTTAAAATGACATTTTAGACATGTTGAGTTAAAGAAAATACATCCTTACAACTAACCTCACTCATCTTTTAACTTTTCAAAAGTGTGGATGCAAGAACGTTTAAAATGCTGTACATGGCTCATACGATATTTCTATCGGGCTGCCACTGTTCTAGAACAAACTATGACCCGTGGCCCATTTTTATAGAACTATGAGCTAAGAATGGTTTCTACATTTCTAAAGGAGTGTGAAAAAGAAAAACAAAACAAAAAACAAAAACCCAAGAATACATGATAGAGACCGTACGTAGCTTGCAAAGCCTAAAATATTTACCATCTGGCCCTTTACAAAAAAAAAAAGTCTGCCAAACTCTACACTAGAGATCTGCCCAAGATCACTGAATAATAGAAACAAAGTTTATAGGGCACTTTCGGCATGCCACCCACAGTCAGAGTACTGGACAAGCCGTAAAGCCTGAGTGCTCACATTGTATGAAGGGGGTACTAACAGCATCAGCCCCCATTTTACAGATGAGGAAACTGAGGCTCAGGAAGGGTCAACATTAGTCCAGCTCGGAAGTGGCAGAGATTCAAGCCAATCAGATTAACGCCAAAGCTGGGCCCTTAATGACCATGCTGCCAGCCTGCCCTGACTTCTGACACACGAAGGAGTCCTCATCTGCCTGAGTGGCTCAATCCTGGGGCTGTGAGTCCCCCATCAGAACACATACTCGTGTTGTATTTTAAGCATCTGAGTCCTTGCCCGGCCCCCTCCCCTGCCCCATGCCAGCTGGGAGGTGGTATCAGATGGCCCTGGCTCTAATCCCGGCTTGGCACCCACCAGCCAAATGATTCCCTCTCCCTGAACGTGAACTTCCTCATCCGTAAACTGGGGACGGTCAGGGTCCCCAACCCAGAGCCCTGTTCATTTGGCCCAGTGCTGGGCGCCTAGGAGCACTATCAATGTTTGGTAGAATATACACAGAGAGTGGTTGACTCTGGTGCTGAGAGCGTGGGCTCCCAGGGCCAGTAGAACTGGGTGTGGGTCCCAAGCTGTGAAAGCCTGGAAAGCCCACTTTAATCCTCTGAGCCTCAGTTTCCTTCCCTGTAAAAGGGGGATAGTAATCCCTATAAAGAAAGGAGATTACAAAGATAAAACTTACAGGTGGTGGCGAAGCTTTGCACAACAAAGTGAATATACTTAATGCCACTGAACTGTACACTTAAAAATAGTTAAATTGATAAAACTTCGTGATATGTATCAGTTACCACGATTAAACTAAATTCCGAATGTGATGTGCCCCAAATCCTATCCCCTGAGAGCTGGTAGCCGTTCCTGTCACTGCTGTTCGTTTGACACCTCCCTCGCCTGTCCCAGACTGATGGCCAAAGAGCCTCAGAAGTCTTTAAGTTAAAATGAAATAATGTACACAGGGCACTAGCAGAGTGAGTACAACTATGAGGGAGATGGGAGGACTGGCCAGGGAGGGATACTGAGACTCAAGGCATTGGGATTGTTCTGGTAGCTGGCTGAGGAGTGGAGAAGTAAGCCTTCACTCTACCATCCTGCTTTGACAACTTACATATCTCTTGTGAATGTTCTCTTGTATCATATATCATACTGAGAAGATGACAAAGTAACAATGAAAAGATACAGTCTGGGATTGGTGAGCTGGGGTGGACAGAGTAGAATGTGGCAGGGTGGAAACAAGCAGAACCAACCAGGAGGTGATAACGGTGGAAGCTGAGTGATGGATACACACAGCCCCGTTGCTGTATTTGCTCTACTTTTCCCACAATAAAGTAGATTGAAAGGACTTCTCGGGTGGTCCAGTTGTTAAGACTCCGTGCTCCCAATGCAGGGGGCCCAGGTTCGATCCCTGGTCAGGGAACTAGATCCCACATGCCACAACTAAGAGCCCACATGCCGCAACTAAAAAAAAGATCCCGCATGCCACAACGAAGATCCTGCGTGCCGCAACTAAGACCTGGTGCAGCCAAATAATAAATAAATAAATAAATAAATAAATATTTTTTAAAAAAATAGATTGAAAATAACATAGGAAAAAGCACACTAAGTTCCTCTCCCAAAACACACTTAATAATGAAGTATAATAGGGAATTTCCTGGCGGTCCAGTGGTTAGGACTAGGCACTCTCGCTGCCATGGTCCTGGGTTCAATCCCTGGTTGGAGAACTAAGATCCCACGAGCTGCGAGCTTCGGCCAAAAAACAAAAGTATAATAATATGCACTATCCTTATAATGAATTCACCCTACAATTTCTCCATCTGTAACTCAGAAGAAACAACATCCAAGATGAAATTAAACACATTAGGGCTTCCCTGGTGGCACATTGGTTAAGAATCTGCCTGCCAACGCAGGGGACACGGGTTCGAGCCCTGGTCCAGGAAGATCCCACATGCCGCGGAGCAACTAAGCCCGTGCGCCACAACTGTTGAGCCTGTGCTCTAGAGCCTGTGCTCCGCAACAAGAGAAGCCACCGCAATGAGAAGCCCGCGCGCCGCAACGAAGAGCAGCCCCCGCTCGCCACAACCAGAGAAAGCCCGCGCGCAGCAGCAAAGACCCAATGCAGCCAAAAATAAATAAAATAAACTAAAAAATGGTCCACATCAAAAAAAAAAAAAAGAAAAAAATCTTTAAAAAAAGAAAGAAATTAAACGTGTTAACATACGTCCAAGACCAAACATGGTTCCTGCCCCATAGTTGCTACCCAGTCAGTGACAGTAACATGAAGAATGGCCGTAGCCCTTGGGGTCACCATCAAGGTGATAATGGCTTGCTGACCTACCGAGTACTCGCTCTACCTCATGCTCTGTGAGAAACACTACACAGGCATCTGATGTCACCTACCCTTGTCAAGCACTTATATTAACCCTCTGATCCAACTACCTGTCCAACGAACAAAGTACAGCAAAGGTCACTACACTTTTTCCATAACAGGACAGACAAGAAATATTTTTGGCTTTGTGGATCAGCTAAGCTCTGTTGCAACTACCCCACTCTGCTAGTGGACGGGGAAAGCAGCCATAGCTAATATGTAAATGAGTGGGTGGGGCTATGTGCCAATAAAACTTTATTTATAAGAACAGGCAGGGGGCTGGATTTGGGGGGGCAGGGGGGGCATAGTGTGCCCACCCCTGTGTAGAATAACAGGAAGTAGTAAATGCGCTGGTGTACAAAAAGTGTTTGTTTTTTTTCAGCCACACTGCATGGCATGAAGGATCTTAGTTCCCTGACCAGGGATCGAACCCGTGTCCCCTGCAGTGGCAGCTAGGGAAGTCCCAACATAAAGTATTTAAGATGTGGCCTGACACACAAGCATTCCCAAACCACTGGCTGTTACATCTGCACGTTGTATGTGTGCCTTTTTATAGGTATGTCACGTCAATACCTCAGCTTTCCACCTACAAGGCACAAGTTGCCTTTAAAGCATCCCTTGGCTTGTGTTAGAAGCTCCCTAAGATCAGGCCCTCCTCGTCAGCTTTGTCCCTTAGTATAACCCTAGCACCCACAGCAAAAATATCTGCAATAAATGCTAACAATGGGTTTACCTTATTTATCGGTGACACACACACACACCCAAATAACATCTCAGAAGCGTGCAAGTCCTCTGCAGGGGTCCAGCTGGCCTCCTCTATCAGCCCCATGACTGTCAACTCAGGAGGATCAGATGGGCTGCCTCAGCCATCACTGTACCTGCAGCCCCCAGCACCGGGCCTGTCATCCAACAGGCGCTCGATAAACGCTCCAGTGACCAAAGCGTTGGGCCCGGTTGTTCGACACGGCAGGAGACTCACCTTGAGGGAAGGGATGTCCTCGGCGCGGATGACGAACTCGTCGCGCTCCCGGAAGATGCCCTCCCCGCCGCTCTCGCCAGCCTCCTCGTCCGTTTCCCCGCACACGGCCGCGGTCTCCTGCTTCTTGGCCAGGTGCAGGGGCCGGGCGTCCGGCGGCTCGGGGTCGTCGGGGGACGGGGCGGCAGGCTCCTCCGGAGGGGGGACAGGGGCGGCGGTGGGCAGGGGCGGCGGGGCGGGTGGCGAGGGCAGGGCCGGTGGGACTGGCACGGGCGGTGGGGGCGGCGAGCTGGGCGTGGGGGCCACCAGAGGGGGCGGCGAGGGCAGGGCCGGCGGCGGGGGCGTCGGGGCGGGGGGCGGCGAGGGCGGGGGCTTCTCCTCCAGCAGTGGGGGCTCTGGGGGCGAGACGGGCATCAGGGCTGGAGCCCCGCTCAACCCCAGCCCGCCAGACCTGTTATCTGCCACCAGTGAAAGGCCTCCCAGCCTATTCTGGGGGGTCTCAACACAGCCCTCTTCCCGCCCTGCATCCCAACATCCCTCCTGACCAAACTGAGCTCTTCACCTAGCATCCATCTCTGCCCTCAATCCCCCTCCATCTCCACTTTTTATTCCTCTTCTGCTGACCTTCCTCTTCCTGCAAAGCTCCTGTCTGACCCCTCCCTGACCTTCAATACCCACCCCTGTCCCCAGACACCTACCAGAA
The DNA here is from genome assembly GCF_009873245.2 of Balaenoptera musculus. Taxonomy (NCBI): domain Eukaryota; kingdom Metazoa; phylum Chordata; class Mammalia; order Artiodactyla; family Balaenopteridae; genus Balaenoptera; species Balaenoptera musculus. Next base: position 7,489,528 of record NC_045803.1, read on the forward strand.
GCCCAGGACCCTTTAACTTCTCTCTCCAAGGTCCTAATAAACTTTCCTACCCAGACATGCCGCTCTGGTCCTCCCCATCTTTCCCCAGCCTCCAAAGACCCCCTTTGTGTCTTAGTGCAGTTCTGTGCCCCAGTACCATTGCTCAGTGTCCCCACCACAATGGCCAGGAGCCCTCTCTGGTCCCATCAACACCCCCCTCCGCCCCCCAGTCTAGTCCCTACAAAGCTCCTGGCCCTGCCCTAACTCCTAGTCCCCAAATACCATTCACCATCCCAGCACCTCTTCTCTTGTCCCTGAATGTCCCTCCCTGTGCCAACAGCCCCTCTGCCCCTTATTGCCACTCAGCTCCCCAGTCACCACTGTGCCACACCTGACTCCCTCCCTGAGACCCCTTCCCAGCCCCAGTGGCTACTCTGAGCCCCTGAAACTCTCTCCCAACCACAATGTCCATTTTAGTCCTGAAACGTCTCTTTGTTGCTTTGGAGCCCCAGTCTGACGCTTACCTTCCATTCCTCAATGTTCCTCCCAATTCCTCAACCACTCCTTCTGTGCTTCTACCTCCTCTTTTCCTGCTCAGAGGTCTCAAACTCCTCCACCCAAGCTCTCCCCTTTCCTTTCCTCAGCCTGCTCTCCACTCTCGGGATCGGCAATACCCTCTCCTTCCCGCTAACTCCCTGTGAGATTCTGTAACATTCCTCCTCTAACGCCTCGAGATCTTCTGACTCCCCCGACTGCTTTTGCTCCATCCCTGGGTCCTTCCAAGCTATGAGCCTTCCTGACCCTTCCAAGGCTCCCTCTCCCCCCGATGCTCTCTGCCCTTACGGCAGATCCAGGCACTCCCCGTTACGGCAGATCCAGGCACTCCCCGTTACGGCAGATCCAGGGACTCTGCTTAGCACCCTCGTGTTTCTCATCTCTTCCCTGATGCTTCCCTTCGGCCTCTCACTGTCTCACTCCCCACTGCCCATCTTTCTACCACCTTTCAGAAGACTTCATTCCTTAAGACTCCTGTGAGCTCCCAAGCCGCCTCATTAACTGCTCCAAATGCCTTTCTCCAAACGCCACCTTTCTTCCCCCAATGCCTCTGTTCCCCCCCATCAAAGCCCCTCAAATTTTGTCCAACCCCCCTCTCAGGACAGAACACCATCCAGACTTGACTGTACCCCAAGACTTTTCCGATGGCCCCCCATGAGATCTGACTAGTTATTGTTGATACGTTTCTCTTTAAACAACCCTCCCAAGTCTCTCTCTGCCCCCCAGACCCTTTTCTTTCCTTTATTACACATCCCTAACTCCTAGAGCCTTTCTCAGGTCCCATGTCCCCCATCAGTTTTAAAAGCTCTCTCCGTCCCTGTCACCCACCTGCCCCCATCACTTATAGCCTGCCCTGTCCCCCAGTGTTCTCCACTGCCCACCTTGGGGCCCCTGCTAGTCCCCTTAGCACCTGTGGGCGGATTAGAAAAAGATGCCCCTTTCTCAAAAGGCTTGCCCTCAAGTAGGAGGTTACCCTCGTAAACAGGCAAATCTCTATCAATCATCTGTACTGTGAACAGGGCCTGATCTACACAACCAGACCTGGTGACCTGAATGTCGGGAAACCCCTGCCCCGCCCCCAAACCATCTTCCCAGAGCTCACCAGGCGTGCCACTGCCGCTGGCACTGGGGAGCCCCGGGAGAGGGGGTGGCCCGGGGACTGCAGCCTCAGTAGCCAAGGGGGGCCCGTCCGCGGTGGAGGTGTCCTTAGGCCCGGCCAGCGGCGGGTCGTCGAGGGCGGAGATGGCCGAGGAGATGCTCTCCTGCAGGTCCCGGTTCTTGGCGACAGAGTCTTCCTCGTCCGACGAGAAGGAGGGCAGGGTCTCGAGGTTCCGTTTCAGCTCCTCGTCCAGCCGCTTGCAGGGCGAAGGGCAGCCGAGCCCCAACCCCTCGCTCTCGGCGGCCTCCAGAGCACCCCCCAGCCCGAAGGCGCCGGCGGGTGGGGGCTGTGGCACGGCAGGCGCGGCGGGGGGCTGGGGAGGCAGGCCCCGGGCCGGCACGGAGGGCGGCACGCTCTTGGGGGGGCTGAGCGGGGGTGTCAGGCCGGCCTGGTAGAGCGGTGGATGGCGCTTGCCTGACTTGAGAAAGTCCAGGAACGAGGCCATGAAGCCGGACTTCATCTCGGGCTGCTTCTCCTCCACCTCCTTGATCTTGGCCTCGATCTTCTCCCGAGTGAGGCTGGAGTCCAGGCTGTTGTGGTCAGCTCCTGACACGGCATCGCCCGATGACGCTCCCAGACCCTCGCCGGCCTTGGGCACAGACAGCTTGATCTAGATATGGGGGCAGTGGGGAGTCAGGGCCCACAAGCCCAGGGCCCCAAGCCCCCTCCTCCCTCAGACCCAGGGGTCTGGGGCCCCAGACCTCTCCCCAGTTAAGACCCTAAAGTGCAAATTCTCAGAGTGTCAGCCTGTAGAATCCTAGAATTCATGCCTGCGGACCCCTCTACTCAGATTCCAGAATGACAGGACTGGGGTCCCTCTCTCATTACTCACGGACCCTCCTCCCACAAGACCCAGGAATCTAGGACCCCTGATCAATAGTCCTGCAGGATCTCGAACCTAAGAATACAAGCGCTAACCCCCCGCCTCCCTCTAGACACAAGTTTCAATTCTCAGACCTCTACAACATTGGAACCCTGGAATTCCAGCCCTCAGGATTCATTTCCTCGTGGGTGTTAGGAAGATAAACCACATCCCCTACCATGCCCAAGAACCTCAAATGTGGTCCCAACCCTCAGGCATCGGGGTTTCACTCCCCCTCACCTTCAGTGGTTTCAGGGGCTCCAGCCGAGTGCCCCCGGCCTCCTCGGCCTTCCTGCCTCGGCCCCGGCCCCGGCCCCGGGGTTTCTTGGCCCCATCAGTAGGTGTGGAGGCCAAGGCTGGCCCAGCAGTGGTGGGGACCTCCAGTGGGCGAATTCGGGGTCTCCCCCGGGGCCGGGGCGGCCCATCACGCTTGGCCTTGGTGGGCTTGCGGCCACGGCGCCGGGGGCCATCGGGGCCAGGGTTGGGTGGACAGAAGTCAATGTCGCCCAGCGGTGAGAGAGCCGGACGGGAGCGGCAGCTGGACACCAGGTCAGGCAGGCGCCGGGGGTTGAGGCGGATGTCGGCGGGCACGTCGGCCTTGTCCTCGTCGGCCTCGAACTCGTACTCCTGGGCGTACAGCTTCTTGGGCGTCTGGAAAGGCGGGTCACGGCGCCGCAGCAGGTGGAAGGAGGACGTCTTAAGCAGCTTCTTTGGCTTGGTAGAGCAGAAGATGGGCGAGGTCAGGCCTCCCTTGGGCTCCGAGGCAGGGGGTGGCGGCGGGGGCGGGGGAGGCGGGGGCGGGGGGGCCGCCTGGTGGGGCCCACTCTGGATCAGGCCCAGAGGCTCGGCGTTGACGGTGGAGGGCAGCTCAGGCGGCTTGCTGGGGTCCAGGCCCAGGCCCGGAGTCTCGGGACCGGCTCCAGACGCCCGACTAGGGCAGTAGGGCCCATAGGGATCATAGGCAGGGGGGCCCGGAGGCGGCCCAGGCCCCGCCTTGGGATCGCCCTCGTCCTCGGGCGGCCCAGCCTTTCCATAGTCATCTGCGGGGCCGCCGCCAAACATCTCCTCCATGGTGGGGAAGAAGCTGCGCTCCTCGTCTTGCAGCAGGGAGTCAGGGAAGCAGATGGAGGTGAGTGGCACAAAGCGGGGGGCCTTGGTGCCTTGTGGGCTAGGGCTGCGGTAGGCCCCCGAGGGGTCCTTGCCCTCGGTGTTAGGTGGGCCCACGCCAGTGTCACCAGGCCCAGGTGGCAGCGGCTCCAGGGCCCCGAGCAATTCTTGCATGGTGCCGGGTGGCTCCAGGCTCTCCTCGGGTCGCAGGCGGGGGCTGGGGGCGCCCGGCTCCAGGCCATGGCCGCGGAGGTGGGCCTCCAGCTGGAGGGGCATGGGTGGTGGAGGTGGCGGGGGCGGGGGGGGAGGCTGGGGTGCCCCATCACGGGCGGCCGGCTCAAGGAGATGGACGCCAACTTTGGGAGCACTGGAAGAGGGGCTGGGAGCATGGCTGAGGACCGAGGGGAGCAGCTGGGGGGGAGGGGGAGGCAGCACCAGTGGGAGGTCAGGGCCCCCGGCCTCTAGGAGGAGGCCGTGGGGGGCAGGCTGGGCAGACTGGGCCGTGGGAGTTGGGGGTGGAGGGCTCTTTTGGAGGAAGGCCCCCAGCTCCTTGGCACCTGCGCCATAGTGGACAACTGAGGTGGCCAGCCCCTCGGGGGTCTCGCCACCCCGTTCTGGCCCTTTCTTCTTCTCCTTCAGCCTCCCCAGGCCCAGCTCCAGGGCCGCCGTGGCACCCTCGTCAAGGCTGGCGCTGGTACGGATGACGCTCTGCAGATGGTACCTCTGCGGGTCTTCCTTGGCCAGCTCGTAGGGTGTGCCCGGGGGACCCCCAGCCCCGCCACTCCCAAGTCCCTTGGAGGCATCCGCCGCCCCATCTTCGCCCACCAGGCCATCTGCCCCTGAGGTCCTCGGGGGGCTGGGTGCCTGCAGGAGGTGCTGGATGAGGAATTCTTCATCCTCGGTGCGCTCAGCAGGAGGCCCGCCGGGGCCCGCCAGCAGCTCTGAGCCGTCCCCCTTGCCCTTGTAGCCACCTGCTCCAGCGGCATAGCTGCCGGCTCCTGGGGGTGCCAGGAATGGGGCTGACGCCAGGACAGAGCTCAGGTATTTGCCAGGAGCTCCTGGAGAGCCGACTCCAGGCGGGCGGCCAGGGGCCGGAGGCGACTGCAGCGGGCGGATGATGTGAGAAGGGCTGGCCTCTCCGCCGCCCCCCAGGGAGCTGGGCCCCCAACCACCTCCATGGCCCGAGAGTGCTGGGGAATGGCCAGTACTGTAGCTGAGCGAGGGGCTGGCTGTGGGCAGCCCCTGGGAGTGGGCAGCTGGCCCTGGGTACGGCTCACCCTGCACCCCATATAGCTGCCCCTGCAGCTGGTCTGGGGAATAACTCTGACATGTGGCTAGGCCAGGAGGCGGGGGACCACTAGGGGGCTGCTGGGGCCCCCCTGAGTAGCTAGGGCCTTTGCTCAAGTCCTGCGCTTGACCCCCTCCAAACCCTTGCCCATAGGCCTGGGGTCCTAGAAGCCCTTGGGGCTGACCAGGGGAATAGGCCTGGCCTCCCGCCCCCCCAGCCCCAGAGGCCTTGCCAGTGGCGTAGGCTGCTGCTGGCCCACCCAGGCTCTGGCATTTGGGCGTGGCAGTCGAACGGGGTGGTGGGGGCCTGTTGGCACCGCCCGCAGCTGCCCCATAACCACCTTTGCCCGTCTTGTAACCAGGCGACTGAATGATGGGGCGGTAACCTCCACCGCCACCCGCCGCCCCACCTCCTCCAGCTGCCTCGGGGCCCGCAGCCCGGCCAGATGCCCCGGCCGTGGCTCCACTGGGCCCAGCCTTGCTAGGCTCGCCACCGCCCGGGGAGGGCTCCCCACCACCCAGGGGGCTGCAGGCCAAGTTGGCCCGGTGGCCCATGGAGGCGTAGCTCCCTCCGCAGCTCAGGTAGTGCTGGAGGGCATGGGCTGGTGGCGGGGGGGGCTGGGCACTGGCTGGCCGCTGGTAGTGCTTGATGACGGTGTCCTGGCGGGGCAGGGCCCGCTCGGGTGGCGGCGGGCCGGGGGCAGCACCCGAGAAGTTGTAGAGCTGGGGAGAGGATTGCTCGGCGGCAGCGGCAGCAGCAGCGGAAGAGGAAGCCAGCAGGTTGAACTGAGTTGGGAGGTGGCGGGGAGGTGGGGGTGGATCTGGGGGGCCCGGGCGGTAAGGAGGGGTTTGGGCTGGGCCAAGACCAGCGGGCCCCAGGACACCACCCCCCGCCAGGCGCTCAAAGCCTAGCGAGGAGGGCACCGTGGGTGCCTGCGAGGGCTTCAGGTGCAGCACGTCATGAGGAGACAAGAGCCCATTAGCTGGGGGACTAAATGGGGGGTCCTGGAGGCTGAGGGAAGAGGGTACTGGGAAGGGGCGGCTGCCAAAGGAAGCCGGGTGCTGATAGGCCGACAGGGCAGAGGAAGATGGAAAGGTGCTGGAACCCGGCAGGGCGCCTGAGATGAAGAGCTCCGTGGGGCCTGGCGTGTGCATGGCTGGGGATGAGGGAGGAGACCACAGGTCAGAGTTGACCACAAGCCAGCCCCACCCTGGCCCTCCTGGACTGGCAATGGCCTTACCTGTTTGCCAGGAAGGACTGCGGAATTGGGAGAGGAGAGAAGAGGCAGAGGGACCAGGCTGGGGGCCCCGGGACTCCAGGGCCGAGATGAGGTTCATGACGGAGGCGTCGGGCCCTGCTGAGCCTGCGTGATGGAGGCCGGTGTCGAAGAGTCCAGAGAGGCCTGGTGAGGGTCGGGGGGGGGGGGGTAGAGTCAGCTAGGTGGGGGACAGGGCAAGGTTGAAAAGGAAAAGGAGCAGGCCAAAGGCAACTTGGGTCAGGAAAAGAGGTTGGAGAGAAGGGGTAGATTCAAAGAAGAGAAAGGAGGCAGAGACAAGTTAAGGAAACAATAAGCAGGATGGGGTACGATGCAATCATAAGGGCAGGGAGCCCAGAAGGAGAAAAGTAGACAAAGGAGTAGAAAAATCCATACATGAAAAAAATGGGAGCAAAACACAGAGCATCCTTATGGTCCAAGGGAGGCCAAAGGATTAGGCAATTCTAGCAAGGAAGGGGCAGGGATGGGATGACCGGAGCCACTGAGAAGAACCAGAGAACAAGTCAAAACGGGTTGAGTCAAAGTGAGAGGATCCAGATTTAAAAAAAAAAAAAGAGAGAGAGGAATAAAGGGAAGGAGCCAACCAAGAGGGTCAAGGGTCAAACTGGACAACAGCCTCGTTGCTGATCCATTTAGGAAGGAGAGCGGCAGGATCAAAGGAAGGGAACCAATCCGAGGCACTAGAGGCAGGGCCACAGGAAAAGAATAAGGCAGTGGGCAAATCTAAGGAAGAAAGGGGAGGTCCAAAGAATCGGAGCCAATCAGGAAGAAAGGGAATCAGGAAGAAAGAATTCCGAGAACCAAGAGGATGAGCAGACCCAGAGGGAAGGGATTGGGGTGGGCTGGAGAGGCGGAAAAGCCTGGAAGAGAAGGTGGGATTTGGGGGCTGAGACGACGGGACCAATTGGAACAAAAGAGGCGGGGCCAGAAACAGGGGCAGACGAATCCGGCGTGAAATTAAGCAGCCTCAGAACAACCAATCAGAGGAGAAGTAGCAAGAGGCGGACCAGAAAGGAGGGCAGAGCCAATTAGGAAGGTTGTAACTTTCAGCAGCCAATCATCTGCTCTGGAGGGAGGGCCAGGCGGGGCGGGACAGGGGCCGTACCTGCCGGGTGGTGGTTGGTGGCATAGCTTTGCAGTGGGTGGGGGGCCGCGTAGGCCTGGCGGTGTAAGATGTCCGTCTCGGGGTGCGAGGTCCTGGAGCTGCCATAGACCAAGCTGGGAGGAAGAAGGAAATGTTAGGGTATCCTCCGAAGCTACGCTCGGAGAAGGGAACTCAGCAAATCCCCTGGGGAGTTTGGGAGACTCTTCCAGCTGACTGGGGGTTACCCTAAGGAACCTTGGGCCCTAAAGGAAAGAAGACAAGGGAATCCGAGTGCCCAACTAAAGAGCTATAGAAATGGTCCCCACTCGAGCCCCAGTGAATACAGCCCAGATAGCCTCACATTTACAAACACAGACATGCACAGGGAGGACACAGAGAGGGTGAAGAACCAGAGAAAGTGCCTTAAGTTGAAAATGTGGACCTGCTTCCACAGCCCCCACCCCGCAGGTGACACAAGGCCCTGGGGCCAATCCCTGAGGGACGCCCCCTCTTCTTCAGACACATGGGAACACAGAGGCCCTGAACCTCACGGGATGGTGCAAACCGAGTCGGGAGCAGGAGGCAGATTGTTCCCCAAAGGGCAAGGATGGGAGGTGGGCAGAGGATAGGACTCCTGCAAAGTACCAGGCACAAGTGTGAACATGAACACCGTCCATCCCCCCGGGTTGAGGTTCAAATGCATGGGCGCATACAAAGCCAGGTATGTGTGCAAACCAGTATCCAACTCACTTGCGTGGAAAGATACAGAGCGAGGAGTCCCACATGGAGAATACTAACACACGTGGGGTCATGCCCAGCCAAGCTGGGAAACCCAGGTGTATAGGGGGAGGGGGATTCGGGGGCAGGTGAAGAGTGAGGGTGTGACACAAACAGCAGGAAAGGGGCAGATTCGCAGGTGAAAAGGCTGCCAGCTACATACGCACTGGGCCCACTCTCACACACACAACCACACACCCGGGAAATAGCCTAATCTTCCTGTGCAACGGCCCCAAACCATGGCCCAGACTCAAGAGGTCAAACACTTCACTCCTCGCCATCAACTAGGATTCTGTCTTTGGGGGTGGGGGAGCTCAAGGGGGCGTGTCTCAGATGCCAGGACCCCCACCTTGCACACACAGAACCCCAGCTTAGGAAGGGGGCGGGGCCCCGTGCCCACTCAGGGCGCGGAATTTCTGGGGGGGCCCCCCGAGTAGCGCGGCCTCGCGCAGTCCCGTAACAATAGGACCTGAGGGGGGGCCGCGCCCCCCAGGTCTGCGTTCTAATTCTCTTTTCCTTCCCACCTTTGCAAGAGCAGAACCTAGGGCGCGAGGGGGAGGGGTCAGCAAACCGGGAATCCAAGGATGGGGGGAAATCCAGGCCTTGCTTCGCCAGTCCCTCCCACCTTCCCAAGGCCTTTCCCTCTGAAATTGTTTTGCACCCCCATTTTTCCGCGGCATCTCTCCCTTTGCATGCCGGAGCTGGCTTTGGCGGAGTTTGCAATTTGCAAACTGGGGCGGCGGCGTTGCAAACCGAGGAAGGCCGCTCCCTTGCAAGCCGGAGGGGAGTTTGCGATGCACGCGTAGCCGGGCGGGCCCGGCCGGGCTGGGTCCCCACCTCTTGGCCCCTTCCTCCAGGCCACCCCCGGCTCCTTACCTAGCTTTCGCTGACCTCTCGTAACTCCATCCCGCCCCGGCGCCGAGCGGGTCCCCGAAGCCGGCGCTGGGGTAGTTCCTGTCCATGAATTGGCCGCGGTGGAAATTGGGGGGAGGGGGAGGGAGGGAGGGAAGGGGGCGCGCGCGCGCTCTCCTCCGCCGCCGCTCCCTCCGCTGTTGCTTTTTTTTCCCTTCCCTCTCTCCCTCTCTCTCTCTCTCTCTTTTTCTTTGCAGCCGCCGAAGGCCCGGGAAGGCCCCGGGCGGGGGAGGGAGGGGACAGGGGCGGAGGGGCGGAGGGCGGAGGGGCGGAGGGGCGGAGGGGCGGGCAAGGGAGGGGGTGCAGCCGACGAGCCAACGAGGGGGGAAGGGGGGTTCCCCCTGGAGGGAAAGAGGGGGGAGGAGGGACCCCGCTGTCTCCGCCTTTGCCCCGGCGCTTGCAGGAGACAAGGGGGGGCGCGCGCTCCGGAGGGGGCGTCCCGGGCGGCCCCGGGGTGGGTGCGGGCGCTGGGTGCTCGCTCTATCGCCGCCGCCGCCGCCGCCTCCTCCTCTTCTGCGCTCACGGTGCAGCCATCTTTGCACAAGGCGGCTGGGGGAGGGGGAGGGGAAGGGGGGGCGGGCGGCGGGGTGTCTGGCTGCGCTCCGCTTCCTCCCACAATCCCGTGCAAATGCAAAAAAAAAAAGAGAGAGAGAGAGAGGCAGACAGAGCATTAGCAGGGCCTGAGGGTGTAGGGCGCAGCGTTTGTACAGAAAGCCAGCTCCGCCGTGCGCAGACGCGCCCGGGTACGCGGTTCAGTTTATTTGTTGGGTTTTTTTTTGCATCATTTCACTCTTTTGGGTCTCTTTTCCAAAGGGTTTTTATTTAAGGAAAGAGCTCAATTCCAGTCCCCCAGGTGCAGTGTGTGCCTGCCCCCAACCAAGCACGCTTGCAAATATGCCCCCCACCCCTTCCCTGGATTGCAGAGTGCCCCCGTGCGCGCACGGGGAGCACACGAAAACACGCGTGAACACAGGCGGGGCTCTGCCTGTCCGTGGCCCGTGACACTGAGGGCGATGGCCGTGTCACACTTGCTCACACGCGAGTCTGCGAGGCACTGCGCGCCTGAGTCGGAGTTTCCACGCACGCCTATCCCGGGGGCGGGGCTGGTGGGTACCCCCACCATTAGGAGAGCGTGGGGGCCTGCGAGGCGCCGGGACGCGGGAACACGTTGCCCGGGAACTTGCGTGTATCCGTACGCGGCGGAAACACGTGTGTTAGGGTAGGCCTCAGGCCGGACGATCCCTACTGCCATCACCCCTCCAAGCTCAGCTCCGGAGTTCAAGAGGCCTGGGGGTTTCCGGAATCCGGTGTGAATCTGGGGCACGGTGCGGAGAACCCCGGCTCCGAAACAGCTCTTCAGCGCGGCCTCCTGAGGCTGCAAGGGGAGGGGCACAGTGGGGAGTCAAAGGCCCGGCTGTTTTTGCCCCCTCAACCAAGACCACTCCGACCCAACCTGGGCGTCTCAGCCTATCCTCTGGGTACAAGACCCACCCCCCCTATAATACTACACACACACACACACACACACACACACACACACACACACACGCACACCCCTATAATACTACACACGCACACACACACGCACACCCCTATAATACTACACACACACGCACACACACATGCACACACACACGCCTAGGCCACGCCCCCGCTCTCCAAGACACACACACACGGCTGGGCCACGCCCCCGCCCTCCAAGCCTCGCCCCGGATAATAAGCTCAAAATTCCAAATCCCGCCCCTAAGCCCGCGCCCCTCCTCCGGCAGTGCCCTCCCCTCTGTGCCCCGCCCCCAGGCAGAAGCCCAGCCCCATACCTGGCGTAGGGAGGCGGTGGTGCGTCGTGCACCCCAGGGGCCAACAGCGCCTGCTCGTAGGTGGGGAGGCCCGGGGGTGGGGGTGGAGGTAGAGGCAGGGGCGTCGGCGGGCTCAGAGAGCTCAGGGGGCTGATGAGCTCGGCCCTGGGGACAGAAGGTGCACTGTTAGCAGGATAGAGAGCCTTGGGAGAAGGAGGAAAGATGTAGGGAGACAGAGACACTGAGGGTGGTGGGGAGACAGAGGTGGAAGGGAGGTGGACCAAGGAAAAAGAGGGTCACCGTCAACCTGACTCTACACACAGAAAAGCACCTCGAAGTGACAGGCAGATGCACAGGGACAGGCAGCCACAGAAATCAACAACTGCTGAGACAGACTCGTTCACAGACACACGTGCTCCAGATACAAGCAGAGAGTCGTGGAGAAAGAGGCAGCCCTGCAGAGGCAGGCAGACACACACAAGAAACAGACAGACACAACAGAGATACACTCAGCCACAAATTTCCCAGATCCACTCTTAACAATAAACTCTTCCTAGAAACCTTTAGACCCACTATACTTCAAGACTAATGCTCAAGCCCTCTCTTCGACCCTGCCACTGAGAGAGACACACCTAGACAACTGACACAGGCACACACAAACACAGCTACACCTTGTCACCACGGAAACTGACATCCCACAGACACCCACAGACCACAGGCTGCAGCCTCACCAGATACAATACCCACAGAATGATAATCACACATAAAACTGGTACTGCAAAGACAGCCAGGCAGCAAATATTGAGTTCCTACTTTGTGCCAGGTGCTGTGGATATAGTCAGAGAGATGCCACAACTGGACACAGACTCTCACAGACTCACTCTCCACATGACGGTCTCCTCAGATCTTTCAGCAGCGCCCAACCGCCCCCAATCTGGCCCATCTCCTTAGGTTGACCCTTCCTCCCTTCCCTGCTCTCCAGCCCCTCCTCCCCAAAGCCCCCTTACTCTTGAGGACAGGGCTGCTGGCCTCGGTCCTGACGGCAATGCAGATACCAAAAGGCTCCCAGGCTGGCCAGGACCATGAGCAGGATGCCCACTGTCAGTCCCACAGCCATGCTTGCTACGTCCACTCGTCCACGTCCTATGGGGGGGAGGAGGGCACAGCGTTAGGGGCTGTCACCCTCTCCAACATCCAGATACCTTCCCCTGAGGTAGGGGAAACCTTTCCACATTTCCCCTGAGGGAAGACGACTGGCCAAGAAGGCAGAGCTGGGGCCACTTCCTAGCTGTGTGAACTCAGGCAACTCACCTCACTCATTTCTGTGAGCCTCCATTTCCTGCTCTGTAAAATGGGAATAATAACCCCTCCTTGATAGGTTGCAAAAATGGGAATAATAATAGGTTGCAAAAATGGGAATAATAACCCCTCCCTGATAGGTTGCAAAAATGGGAATAATAACCCCTCCCTGATAGGTTGCAAAAATGCAATGAATTAAATGCAGAAACCTGGGATAACCTCATCTGAGACTAGAAAATAGGGCAATTGTCTCTCTAAGAGGAGAGAGAACCCTCCTAAGATTGCAGTTGACATGCTTACTTAGGGTAGGGAGTTCAGACAGCCAACTCTCTGAACCCCCATACTGAGCATTGCCAGATTTAGCAAATAATAATGAGCATACCCAGTTAAGTGTGAATTTTACATAAACAGTGGATTTTTGTTTTTTAGCCACCGCAGACAGCATGCAGGATCTTAGTTCCCCGACCAGGGATCGAACCCGTCCATGCCCCCTACAGTGAAAGCACGGAGTCCTAACCACTGGACTGCCAGGGAATTCTAATTTTTTAGTATAAGTATGTCCCATGAAATATATGAGATATACTTATACTAAAAAATTATTCCTGTGTATTTGAAATTCACATTTAACTGGGCTGGGGGAGAGCTGTCCTGTATTTTATCTGGCAACCCCGTCCCCTCTGGAATGCAATACCTTTTACCAACCAGGCTAAAGAGGGGCAAGGCCTTACCAGAAGGCTAGGAACAATTTATCTATCAAGGAGGAATGTAGGGACATCCCCTCAAAAACAGATTGCTGGGGTTTAGAACTCATGTGGACCCTTGGCTAAGGTGAAGCGCCTTTAGCAATCAAGGCTTCATGTCTGAGGAAAAGGGGGGTGGGGCACAGGGAGGACCCTGGCTTTGTGAGGCCTTGCTAGGTCTTGCTGCTGGGGAAACTTCCTTTAGCACTGGGTAGGGGGGACTTTCCTCAAACAGTAAACCTCAGGCTTTTAGCCCTCTTAGCAAAAAGCTGCACTAAGAAGGCGGGGGGGTGGGGGGTGGGTAGCAGCCTTCCTGATTCAGACATGTTTCAGGTGGACTCGAGAAGCCAACAGGCCTTGATAGGCCTGTAGCAAAGCAGTTACCTCCCCTAGCAACCAATGTGAGGACTTCAGCCCAGACTTAGGGCCTGTTGCTAAGGTGGAACCACCCCTAGCAACCAGGCCACTCAGGGGTGAGATGCCCGGTGCCTGGAGGGGGGTCCTCCTGTGGGCAGGAGGCCTTGGGTCCTGAGCTTGGCTAGGTGTGGTTGCTAGGAAGAAGGCCTCCTTAGCAACCAGGCTGAAGCCAGGATGGGGTTGTGGGGGAGGGGAAGCCAACCAGGTAGTGAGTGCTGCTGTCTTCCTTGGTCCAGCCTGGCCAGGCTTTGTTGCTAAGGAGCAGCCCCCTCTTAGCAACAAGGCTGCAGCCACGATGGGGCCTCAGAACTCAGAGGAGGGGTTGGGGCTGGGCTGATCGGGCAGGTGAGGACAGACAGGTTTCCACCAATTGGCCTAGCCCAGACCCGTTGCTAGGGAGCGACCCCCCTAGCAACCAAGCTGCAGAAGGGGCTGGGGCTCTGGACTCCAAAGAGGGGCTCAGGTGGGCCAGGGCCTCTGAGCCTGAGGCCTCAGGGCTGTAACCTCTCCTTCCAACTGTCCTCCTTCCTGGGGACATGGGACCTACCCCGAGTAAGGTGTGGTGGGTTCCTCGGGCAAGGGCTCTAGTCTCAGAGGAGGGGATTTCTTTACCAACCCCCTCCAGGAACTCAGGAGCATGGAACATGGAGGGGGTGAGATTGGGCTGGGGGATGTTTGTTCAGCCTCCACAGAAAGGAGCTGCCTTAGTTGCACAGAATGAGAGGGCTCCCCCGACTCACCTCCTTTGCCATTGTAGATGTAGTTCTCCCAAAAGCGCTCCTTGAATGGGCAGGAGGAGAGAAGGCAGAAAGGCATCAACTGGGAGATTCTACACCCCCAAACCAGCCCGCCCTGATGATCTCTGAGGCACGAGGGCAGAGGGAGCTGAGGGGCAGGACACCCCCGCCCCAGGTCCTGGAGAAGACAAAGGGACTTCGGGGACCCCAGGCCCTCACCGTCAGAGTATTGTCCTCAAAGTACTCCCGTGCCTCTTCCCAGGAACACCTCTCCTCTTGACACTCCCGTTCCAGGTTCCCTGGCGTGAACAGCTCCAGGTCCCAGTGGTTGGCTCGTGGAATCCGCCTACGGCTGCCCAGGAAGCTCTGGGCCTCTGGGGAGTCCAGGAAGACTTCTGGACCCAAAAGACATAAGGGACAGAAAAATGGAGGGTTCCTAGTATGGGGGACATGAAGGAGCCAGAACTTAAGGGGATGAAGAGCTATGGGGTCCCGGGGGAGGAGGCAACTGCAGGCAGGGTTTTTCCTGGGCCAGAGGAAGGTGGATGTTTGTGCCTGGACTCCGGCTCTTCCCGCAAACGCTCACCTTGGTCTTGCTCCCCACTGGGTGAGGTGTCCAGGCAGGTGGTCAATCCCAGGTACAGCAGCAGCACAGAGGGGTGGCTCCTCATATTTTGTGGACACTAGGAACCAGGTGTGGTTAGATGAGAAGTGCCTCAGCTCCTGGAGAATGAGGCCAGGTCTCCCCACCCGGACTCTGTGGTCCAGGAATTATAATAATAGCAGATACTTACGTGGCCTGTATCCTGGACCAGGCACTGTTCAAGGTCATTTACCTTTATCAACTCAGTTTCATTTTCACCACAGTGCTATTATTATCTCCATTTGATACAGGAGGAAACTGAGGCACAGAGAAGTAAAAGAACTTGCCCAAGTTCATACAGTTTGCAAGATTCAGAGGCAGGATTTCAGCAAAGGCAGTGTCCCTCCAGAAACCAGAGCCAGGAGTTTATCTTTTTTTCTGCTGTGTCTGCAGCCCCCAGCATGGGTTTTGGCACAAAGTAAGAGCTCATAAACATGTCCATTGATAGGGATTCCTTCTTCCTGGTAATTTCCATGTATATCCACCTCTCTGTGCCCATTGCCACATTCAGCCACAGAATCAAAGATTATAGAAGAGGTAAAACCAGAGGCCTGTATCCTGGGGTCCAGGAGTTGGGGGAGGGGGCAGCGGTCCTGGACTCTTGGGTTTGGGGGCCCCAACTTCTGGGTCCCAGAAGAGCAGGGAGCCAGGTAGCCAGGGTCCCCAAGCCAAGCTCTGCCTCCAGGGACATTCACTTACCTGCCTAGACTTGTGAGCACTGTCCCCTCCTCCTTAATCAGGGCCTCCTCGGCCAGCTGCAGCCAGCCGTGAAGGGGGACAGGGGAGAAGGGAGGGGAGAGGAAGGAGGGGGTACCTTGCTCACTATAGTCGGCACAATCCTGGTTTCTGGCCAGAGGGGCGGGGTTTGCGATTACCTGCCCTGGGCGGGACTCAGGTAAGGGACAAAGTATTTAAAGGGACCTTATGATTAAGGGTCTGAGGTCCAGAGCCCCATAGCGAGGCCAGGGTCTCCGACACCGTGGGGCACTTAGGGAGTTGGATAGGCGCCCCCTCCCCGCCTATCCAATTTCCCCCCAGAGAGCTCGCCAGACAGAGCTAGGGAAATAAACAGCTAGGTCTCCAGATATCTAGGTATCTAGAAACTGGCGGGAAACTTGTGCCTTGGTCCCTGGGGGTAGGTGGGTATGCCGTAGTAAATTCCTGCTTCCTGAGAACGGCTCTGACTTCCGATTTCTCAACTGCTCCATTTATAAAGTGGGGACAGAGGAGTTGTCCCTTCTCTATTGTCTCTTATTTTGCATCAGAAAAGTGGATGATATGCTTTGGTAAGCGGGCTTTTCAATCTCTGGGCGAAGTGATTAGTCCTTAAACACAGGCTTGGGGAGAAGCAAAGCCTAGCTACAAGCAGGAAATCGTCCGCGCAGGGAAACGCCTAGTATATGCTAAGCACGCCCCCTATTCACGCCAGTTTCACTGACCGGAACCTTCGACTTGCCACTTACGTTTCCGGAGGGAGGAAGAGAAGAAGGGAGCACTTACCAAGCCAGAAGAGATACCTCCGCAAATAGGGGCAGATCTACTTCCGGTCTCTTCCGCCGGGAGGAAGTGAGCGGAGCGGAGAGGGAAAACAGCGCTCCTTTCCGGTGTAGGGGTACAGTTGAAGTAGTTACCGACGAGGGAGGAGTCGTTCGTGAGGTGAGTTCCAGGCGGTGGAAGGATAGTGTTAGTGAGATCGCCTTCCGGTGGGCAAGAGTCTTGGGCTCCTGAGGGAGACTAGGACAGGATTTTGAATTCCCGACTTCCTGTGGCAATCCTTAATAGAGCACTCTAGGCGCCCCAAGTTTGAAGCCGGACTGCAGGTCCCAGAAATCCCTGGAGGTAGCCAAACCTTCAGCCGGCAGTTCTCAGGAGAGTTTTGGTTCCACTGCAGACGGATGGGCCGGGGATCCCAGGGGAAAGAGGAGACTGGGACTCCTAGGGGTCTAATGAGTGAGAGTTGAGGAAGAAGCACCCCTTACCTGGCCTCCGTTTCCCAGACTGTGATGGGGAGGGCGGAGAAGGATTGTGCAGTCGCCTGCCGCCGCCTCCCTGCACCTTTTTGACGGCCGCTTCCCTCTCGGAGTAGCTGTAGGGTAACGTTTTCCTCTGTGGAGCTTTGGGGTCAGGCAGTCCTGGGTTCACATCCTGATGGTGTTGCTGATTCGGTGTGAACTCGGGTCTTGATGGGTCCTTAAAGGACCCTTGATGGGTCCTTTCACTTTAATATTTTATTATGTTTTATTATGAAAATGTTCCAACTTATATAAAAGTGAGAGAATAATAGAAGAATCCCTATCGCCCAGAGTTACCAGTTATTAATATTTTTTGACATATTGGCTGGGTATTTTTTAAAATTAAATATATAAGGCAAATCCTATCCATCGTGAGATTTCACCCGTAAATACCTCAGGATACATGTGTAAAAAACAGGGACATTTTAACAACATTGTAAATTAACTATACTTCAACTTTTTAAAAAATTTTTAATTTTTAAAAAGCACACACGCACACAAAAAACCAGGGACATTTTCTTCCATGACCACAATACTATTACACTTACAAAAGCAACCCTAATATTACCTATTACTTGGTCCATAATCAAATTCTGCTTCTGAAAAAATGCCTTTAAAAAAAAGAAGTTTCACTTTTTTGAATCAGAATCCATTCAAGTCATTGTTATGTCTCTGAAGTTGCTCTTAATTTCAAACAGTCTCCCCTCCACCCCACCCTGGTTTTTTTTTGGCAATTGATTCATTGAAGAAACTGGGTCAGTTATTCCGTTATCATCCCACCATCTGAACTTGTCTCTTTGCTTCTTTGAAATGGTGATGGCCTTTCACTTACTCCTCCATTATTCCCGCCGCACCCCCTCTCCCCAACTGCCACACCCTCTCTCTATGGATTAACCTAATCCGGACTTTTCACATAAATGGAATCTTCTTCCTGTCTGGTTTCTTTCACTTAGCATAATGTTGTCAAGTTTCATCCATTTTGTAGCATGTATCAGTACTTCTTTTTAAAGCTGAATAATATTCCTTTGTATGAGATACACCATATTTTGTTTAGCCACGCGTCAGTCAATGGACATTTGTGTTGTTTCCACTTTTTGGCTATTGTGAATATGCTGCTTGCACTTGTGTACAAGTTTTAGCGTGGACATAGTTTTCATTTCTTTTGGCGGTGGAATTGCTGAATCAAATGGTAACTCTGTGTTTAGCCTTCTGAGGAACTGCCAGACTTTTCCAAAGTGGCTGCTTCATTTTGCATTCCCACCCTCAGGGTCTGAGGGTTTCAATTTCTCCACACTTGTTATGATCCGACTTTTTTTTTTTTTGGCCATGCCGAGTGGCATGCGGGATCTTCCCCGACCGGGGATCGAACCTGTGTCCCCTGCAGTGGATGAGCGGAGTCTTAACCACCGGACCGCCAGGGAAGTCCATGATCTGACTTTTTTTTTTTTTTTAGCTTTTTAAATTTTTATTTATTTATTTATTTTAGCTTTGGCTGTGTTGGGTCTTCGTTTCTGTGCGAGGGCTTTCTCTAGTTGCGGCGAGCGGGGCCACTCTTCATCGCGGTGCGCGGGCCTCTCACTGTCGCGGGCTCTCTTGTTGCGGAGCACAAGCTCCAGACGCGCAGGCTCAGTAGTTGTGGCTCACGGGCTTAGTTGCTCCGCGGCATGTGGGATCTTCCCAGACCAGGGCCCGAACCCGTGTCCCTGCATTGGCAGGCAGATTCTCAACCACTGCGCCACCAGGGAAGCCCATGATCTGACTTTTTGACTGTAGTCATCCTGTGGGTATGAAGTGGTATCTCACTGCTGTTTCTTGTTTTTGTTTTTTTTAAGATTTTTTCAATGGGGACCCTTTTTAAAGTCTTTATTGAATTTGTTACAGTATTGCTTCTGTTTTATGTTTTGTTTTTTTGGCCACGAGGCATGAGGCATGTGGGATGTTCGCTCCTGGACCAGGGATCGAACCCGCACCCCTTGCATTGGAAGGCGAAGTCTTAATCACTGGACCACCAGGGAAGTCCCTCACTGCTGTTTTGACTGCATTTCCTTCATGATTAATGATGTGGAACATTTTTTTTCATGTGCTTATTGGCCATTTATATATCCTCTTTGGAGAAATGTCTGTTTCGATCCTTTGCCCGTTTTTAAATTGGGTTATTTGTCTTTTTATTATTGGGTTGTAAACTTCTTATATATTCTAGATACAATTCCTTTGTCAGACAGGTGATTGGCAACCACCACCTGTTTTGGTACAGCTTGCAAACTAAGAATGGTTTTTAACATTTTTCAATAATTGGAAAAGACCGTAACCAACAAGGACCCACTGTATCTCACAGAGAACTATACTCAATATTTTGTAATACCCTATAAGGGAAAAGAATCTGAAAAAGAATATATATATCTCAATCACTTTGCTGTACACCTGAAACTAACACAATCCTGTAAATCAACTATACTTCAATTTTTTTAAAATTGGAAAAAAATCAAAAAAGAAGAATAGTATTTTGTGATATGTAATTCAGATACCAGTGTCCATAAAAGAAGTTGTGACAGGGGCCATGTGGCCCACAAAGGTGAAAATCTTTACTCTCTAGCCTTTTCTGGCGGATCCCTGCTATAGCCTCTGGCTTCCTAGAATCAGGAAATTAAATTGAAAGGCTTGATTAATTTAGCTTCAGGCATCTTGGCATGGCTGCTTCAGAGCTGCTAGCTTCACGCCTGGCTGTCCCACTTTTAGGGATGGTGAGATTGATCAGGGGCTTCAGGTAGTGTTTACAGACTTAACGTTTGTCCCCAACCCCACTCGAAATCTTATATCTCCAATATGACTATTTGGAGATAGGACCTTTCCCTAAGTAATTAGGGTTTAATGAGGTCATAAGAGTGGGGTCCTACTCCATGAGGTTGGTGTCCTTAGAAGAGCAGGAGATGCCAGAGGGCAAGCACTCTCTCCGCCCTGTGAGGACACAGCCAGAAGGTGGCCAGCCATCTGCAAACCAGGAGGAGAGGCCTCACCAAAACCCAACCATGGTGCCACCCTGATCTCAGACTTCTGGCCTCCAGAACTGTGAGAAAATAATTGTCTGTTGTGTCAGCCACCCAGTCTATGGCATTTTGTTTTGGCAGTCCTAGCTGACTAATACAGGTAGGAACAGCACAAACATGCCATTGTAAAGCTATGTTTTTCTCCTTTCTACTAGTGAGTATTAACACCCTGCGGATGTCCAGTTGCCATCAGGTGCCTTAGTGAATCAGTTATGTCATCAGGGGTTGCAAAATGGTGGCTTTCCAATTCTTTCATTCCTCCCACATTTCTTTATCCAAGCTGTTTTTCACCTGAGCCACGTCCAAGGATCAGTAGAAGGGAGTGACGTGATCTAAGCTCCCTTTTGAAAAGCTCACCAGCGCTCCTCTGTCAAGGAACAGACTGAGGAAGAGACCAGTTAATCCCTCCGGGCCTCTGTTTTCTCACCTCTAAAATGGGGAGAACCTACCTCAGAGGTTATCCCGAGGACCGAATGCGTTCAGACTTATGAAGCACTTTGCCCAGGGCCTGGTGCATAAGTGTTGGAAGGATGTGATGGTCATTTCTGTTCCTGCAGTGCTTTTGTATTGATTGGATGGATGATTCATTCATTGATTACACACTTCCCCTGGCCCTAGGGTTGGAAGTGGTTAACTGATCCTATCTGACATCTCTGTGCCCCCCCAGGTGCCAGGCAGTGCCAGGACCCATCCTGGAGTCCAACCCAGGCCCCGCCTCTAGGGGCTTCTAGTCTGGGGGGAGAAATTCTGAGGGGTGGCAGCTATAATGGACGGAAATCAGGGCATTGTCAGAGCACCAGGAATGCCTAACCCAGGCTACCCAGAAGAGGCGACTCCTGATGGAGCCTGGGAGGAGGACGGGGACGGGATTTCCAGGCGGGAGGTCCAGGCCTACAGGAGCTGCCCCGTTCCACGCTGAGAGTGAGCACAGTGCCCGAGGCTGCCTGCAGCCAGACAGCGGCAGGGGCGGTGAAGGGCACAGACTCCCATGCCTGGGTCAGACCCCGGCTGCATGACCTTGCGCACCTTCTCCCTGCCTCTGTCGCCTTGTTTGTAGCAACCGTTTGGGTTGTGGCATCCGGTGGAGTTAATATGTATCAAATACTTAGAACAGGGCCAGGTTCACCAAACCTCTTAAATAAATACCAGTCATTATTAATAGAAAATCTCAGACCCTCGCTTTTGCTCTTGGGGAGCTCCCTCTTTCCTGCTTCCAACACGTCCTGTTTGTGTCTGTGATTTCCTTGAGTGTAATCGGCCCTTTGGGTTCCTTTAACACAGGTCTCCGCCCCCCCGGGACGGCCTGCAGCATTCATGTGACCCACGCTATTCAAGGGAGGGGGCTCGTAGCATCCTTTAGTTCTCAGAGGGTTCTCTCATCCCAAGAGATTCAGGATTCAAACGAATCAACTGCAGAAAAAGACGGTCGGGAGAGAATAAGGGAGATTTGAATACAAGCTGAATAGTAAAGGATGTTAAGGGATTATTAATGCATTAATGGTATTGTGGTCATGTTTTTTAAACACAGTAGCCACGAGTCCCCAGAGGCTGTGGGGCACTTTGATATGTGGCTGGTGCCCCCGAGGGACTGTGTTTTTTTAATCATTTCATTTTGATTAGTTTAAATTCAAGCACCGATACTGGATTCAATCCCTGGAAAACTTTTAAGTGCGTTTGGCACAAGCAGGGCGTGTGAATGTACATTTGCTCCTGTAAATTTTATGAACCCGAAATATAGGACAAGTTTCTCTAATGAAACTTCCGTGTCTGAATTGAGATGTGTTGAGAGAGTGGACTAGATTCTGGATTTTGAAGACTTTGTAGGAGAACGGGAATGAGTTGGCCTTTATTCTTGGATTGTGACCTCCCCGGGAGCTCTGCAGCTGTCACACGGTTAAGGGGGCGGCTCCAGAGCCCGGCTGCCTGGGTTCGAGTCTGGCTCTGTTGCCACTTACCAGCTGGGGGACTCCATGGGCCTGTTTTCTCCTCTGTAAAATGGGAAGGAGGATATATAACAGCTGATGTTACTTTGGATGTGGCCTCTCTGAAAAGCTAGTGATGTGAGATGGTAGTAGTTCTGTTTTCTCTTTTGAGGTTTTCCTCACTGAGGAGACAATAAAGCTGCTGACCCCTGGTCAACCCTGGTCAGCGGTTCTCAAACTTTTTGGTCTCAGGACCTTAAAAATCATCAAGGACTCCAAAAAGCTTTTGTTTGTGGGAGTTCTGTCTAGCAGGATTTGCCGTATCAGGGGAATCCCCCCGGCAGTCCAGTGGTTAGGACTCGGCACTTTCACTGCTGAGGGCCTGGGTTCGATCCCTGGTCAGGAAAGTAAGATCCTGCAAGCCTCGCTGCATGGCCGAAAGAAAAAAAGATTTGCCATATCAGAAAGGGAAACAGACATGAAACTGTCTTTATTGAGATATAATCCACATGACACAAAACTCACCGATTTAAAGTATACAATTCGTGGTTTTCCGTATAATCACTGTTTTTGCAACCATCACCATTTTCTGATTTCAGGGCATTTTCATCACTGCAGGAAGAAACCCCACACCCCTTAGCAGCCACTGCATGCCCCGCCCCGCCCGGTCCCCCCTTCTCCCAGCCTGTGGCAACCACCAATCTGCTTTCTGTCTCTATGGATCTGCCCATTCTGGACCTTTCACATAAACGGAATCAACAACACGTGGCCTTCTGTACCTGGCTCTGTTCACTCCACATGATATAACAGACATTTTTTTTTTTTTTTAATTTATTTATTTATATATATTTTTTATTTTTGGCTGTGTTGGGTCTTCGTTTCTGTGCGAGGGCTTTCTCCAGTTGCGGTGAGCGGGGGCCACTCTTCATCGCGGTGCGCGGGCCTCTCACGGTCGCGGCCTCTCCCGTTGCGGAGCACAGGCTCCAGACGCGCAGGCTCAGTATTTGTGGCTCACGGGCTTAGTCGCTCCGCGGCATGTGGGATCTTCCCAGACCAGGGCTTGAACCCGTGTCCCCTGCATTGGCAGGCAGATTCCCAACCACTGCGCCACCAGGGAAGCCCCATAACAGACATTTTTAAAACCCAAGGATGTACAAGCACAAGTCACACAGCCTCTGGAAAACCCCACTGGACACTCGAGAGAAGGAGAGGAACAAAGGCAAACACATTTGTTTTATTTATTTATTTTTAGAGAGCTCTTTTTATATTTATTTATTTATTTATTTGGCTGCACTGGGTCTTAGTTGCAGCACGTGGGATCTTCGTTGCGGCATGCAGGATCTTTAGTTGGAGCATGCGAACTCTTAGTTGCGGCATGTGTGTGGGATCTAGTTCCCTGACCAGGGATCGAACCCACGCCCCCTGCATTGAGAGCACAGAGTCTTAGCCACTGGACCACCAGGGAAGTCCCAAACATGATTTAGTATTACAGAAATAGTTTCGTGGACTCCCTGAAACTATCTTAGGGACCCCTGGGGTCCCTGGACCTTCGTTTGAGAACCACTGCCCTAGGCAAATGGCTTCACTTCTGTGCCTGAGTTTGCCTCTCTCCAAAGTGGAGATGGGGATGGCACGGACCTCAGAGGGTGGCTGAGGTTGGACGACTGAGAGTTGGCCTGGGGGTCAGGGGTCAAGCAGTGTCCCTTGGGATTATTCCCATGACCGCCTGGCGAAGTAAAGAGATGCTCCATCTATAGCGGTTCCTCTCTCTCTCAGAGGGAAAATGTCCCGGTCCACAAAGCCAAAGAACTTGGCTACAAGACAAGCAGCCCAGTGCCAAATACCGCAGAGGGTCAAGGCAGTTGACAACTAAGAATAGAGTGGGGAATTTGTCCCTGAGGAGGTGAACTCGACCTTCATGAGTGCCAGTGGGGAGGGGGGGAGCTGGGGCGGAAGCCAGGGGGCCAGGGTGGAGGAGGGGGATGGCAGGTGAGGTGGCAGCAGATGCTGGGCTTGCTCCAAAGCTGGGGGTGAGGGGAAGCTGGAGGAGGGGCGGTGGGTGGAGTTGGGGTGTTTCACCAGGGTTACCTTCTGCAAGCAGCACCGTGGCCGCAGCTGGGGTGATAGAAATGTTCCGCATCTCGATTTGGGGGGGGTAGTTACGAGGGTGTATGCAATTGTCAAAACCTATCAAGCTGCATCCTTAAGGTCTGTGCATCTATTCTATGTAAATATACCTACAAAACAAAAAAATGGGTTTCTGGGAGGAAGACGCCAGTAGGGGGAGTGCGAGATCTGTAGCTCAAGGAGAGGTTTGTGTTTGAGTTTGAAAGTGAAAGGCAAGTTTCTGAAAGCATCCCGAATTGGAAAATAAAGATGAAGTTGCTTTTTTACATTTTGGGATCTCCTGGTTGTGCCTCCCTCCCCCACCTTCTGGATCCTCCTTGCAGCCACAGAGCCAGAGAGAATATTTCCTGAACATTCCATATGCCATGCTCTGAGTATGACCTCATTTAGTCCACACAGCAATCCAGTCGTGTCAACTAGATCCCATGGTTCTCCCCACTTCTTACCAAAGGACTCAGAGAGTCAATTACAAGTCCAGAGTCACAGCCAGTAGGGGGCCAACCTTGGACTCAAGCCCAGGCAGGTCTTATTTCTTTGATCCATATAAGCCCCTCCTTCTTGTTTCATTTATTCTTATTTATCCCCTAGTCAGTCCCCTCCCCTACACGGGCAGTCATTCTTAGATGCATCATCTTTTGTTTGCAGGTGTTTAAAATGTATCATTTTGTGCATGTGCAGATTGTTTTATTTCTTACTTTTTTCACCCAGCATTGTGTTTTTAAGATCCACCCACAGGAATTCCCTGTTGGTCTGGTGGTTAGGACTCCGCGCTTTCACTGCCGAGGGCGAGGGTTCAATCCCTGGTTGGGAAGCTAAGACTCCACAAGCTGCGTGCCACTGCCAAAAGAAAAAAAGTCACCCACGGTGCTCTGTACACACCTAGTCAGTTGCATCTCACTGCTGGGTGGTCTCCTTGAGGGGCAGTCACTATCCATTCCGCGAGGGCGGGATATTCAGTTGCCTTTGACTCCCCTCCAGTATAAATAACACCACTGTGAACATCCTCATACATGCTCCCTAGTGGGTGTCGCCTTTGGGGCGCATAACACCCAAGTGCAGAATCGCCTGCACTCACTTTGCTGAAGTACCACCAGCCTGTGTTCCCCCAGCATCACCAGAGGGGATTCCTATCACCCACCCTCACCCTATCCAGCTCCTATCTTATCCAGCTCTCAAAGTTTCGCCCACCAGCCTAGTGATAGATTTAAAATGATGTCTCACTGTGGTTTTCCTGTGAGGAGAATTTGAGGCATCTCTCCATCTACCTGTTAGTCTTTGAGCTTCTTCTGTAAATCGCCTCTTCATATCCTCTGCTCATTTTCCTATTGGGGTAGCTGGGTTTTTCTTGTTGATTTGCCAGAGTTCCGCGTACAGTCAGTTCTGTTCTAACACTTGTTTTGAAAACTCGAGATTTATTCCAGTGCGATTGACACATTAGGGAACAATTTGAGCATAAGGCATGTTGCACCTAAAGGAACCCAGGTGCGCTTGGTTGAAATGAGCGTGTAGGCATACACAGAGCACACGCTCAACGCATCCAGAACATCTACTGGGCGCTTCATTTCCCCACTTGTGTTACGAGCCCCACTGATCACATCTGGTGCTAGAACTTTCCATCAGATAACCCTCCTTCCACCACCTCACAGTAACTCACAACGTGTACCCCTTTGGACACCACTTCCACAAGCAAACTTCAGGTCTTTTTCAGGGTTAATTGCCATATTTTTTTTTTGGAGGTATAGGCATTTCTTAACCATTTAACGTGTGCAAAACTCTCTTCCCCTGCCCCACTCCCAGCTTTCCCATCAGATCAGATCGGGGGCCAGAAAGGTCCAGTCCTCTCTGCCTGGGCTCCCTCTGGTCACACAGCCCTGCAGCTGCCCCTTCCTTACCCCCCGGGATGACGCGCCACGGCAAGAACTGCACGGCGGGGGCCGTCTACACCTACCATGAGAAGAAGAAGGACACAGGTACTGGGGTTGGGAGGGGGGACAAATGGACCCTGAAGTCCCCATGTTACTTTGCTCCTCTGGTTGTGCTTTCTGGGCATGTGTCTTTCCCCTGACCATGTAAGTAACAGCCACGTGACTGATGGTCATGACCGGAAACGTAACAGCCCACGTGAGCCAGCGACCTTCTCCCTGCCTTGTCGTGGGCACTGCGTTAAGTGCCTTCCATGCTAAGCCTCCCGAACACCCACTGAGGGAGGAATCACTGTTGTCAGGCCATATTCCAGAGGCGGAAACTGAGGCCCAGAGAGGTACAGACGCTTGAGCTTGGTCACAGAGCCAGAAGGCCCGAGGAGAGCCAGTTACGAGCCTCTTCCCCGAGCTGCCTCAGGGACAGGGCCTGTCTGTCACTCATCCTCTGGGGATGAACGCCTTCCTGTGGGTTGTGCAGCCTTGTCCCCAACGCAGACGCACAGCCCAAGCTCTTGACTGCCTGTTCTGAGTCCCCTCACCTCGGAGTCCTCTCTGTGCCTTTCTCTCCGGGTTTGGAGAAGGGCACATCTCCTGCCTGTTCTCTGAGTCCCCCCACCTCGGAGTCCTCTCTGTGCCGTTCTCTCTGGGTTTGGAGAAGGGCACATCTCCTGCCTCTCCATCCCTCTACCTCTCTCCGTCCCCAGCGGCCTCAGGCTACGGCACCCAGAACATTCGACTGAGCCGGGATGCCGTCAAGGACTTCGATTGCTGCTGCCTCTCTCTGCAGCCCTGCCACGACCCTGTTGTTACGTAAGCTGGGAACGCGGGTGGGCGGGTCAGGGTGGCGAGGGCAAGGGAACCGCCAGAAGGGGGCTGCACAGCCAGGGCGCCCTGGCAAGCCACCTACCCTCCCGCAGCCTCAGTGTTCTCCTCTGAGACATGGGCATGATCCTAGTACGCTTCATGGGGTGTGGAAAAGAATACATTCACAATAGAGGGTAGGGCTCCTGGAAAGTTGCTAGCCCATAATAACAGCTCACGTGTGGAGTGCTTACTGTTACCTGCCTCTTAGCGTCTGGCAAAGGCTTCAGTGAGATAATGGGTAGAAGATACTTAGTCCACTGACTAAATATGTGCTCAACTACTGGTCCATTTTGTAGACATCGCGATGAGAGTAGATCGTGGTTCAGGGTCCCCGAGGCCACCGGGAGGCTCAATGGTTCACTAGAAGAACCCATAGAACTCAGCAAAGCAGTTATCCTCAAATGACAGTTTGTGACAGCAAAAGGTTACAGATTAAAACCAGCAACGGGGGTGGTTTCCCAGGCAGTCCAGTGGTTAAGACTCCGAGCTTCCAGTGCAGGGGGCGTGGGTTTGATCCCTGGTCGGGGAACTAAGATCCCACATGCCGGGCTTCCCTGGTGGTGCAGTGGTTAAGAATCCGCCTGCCAATACAGGGGACACGGGCTTGATCCCCAGTCCGGGAAGATCCCACATACCACAGAGCAACTAAACCCATGCACCACAACTACTGAGCCTGTGCTCTAGAGCCCGTGAGCCACAACTACTGAAGCCCACGCACCTAGAGCCCATGCTCCACAACAAGAGAAGCCACTGCAATGAGAAGCCCGCCCACCGCAACGAAGAGTAGCCCCTGCTCGCCGCAACTAGAGAAAGCCCGTACGCAGCAACAAAGACCCAACGCAGCCAAAAATAAATAAATAAAATAATATAAAAGATTCCACATGCCGCGTGGCACGGCCAAAAAAAATTTTTTAAATAAATAAAATCAGTGGGAAAAGACAGATGGGGCAGAGTCCCAGAGAGACCAGGCACAAGCTTCCTTTGTCTCTCTCAGTAGAGTCGCAGGAAAGCGCTTAATTTTCACAGCAGCAGTTACTACCCACCAGGAAGCTCGCTCCAGCCTTGGTGTCCAGGGTTTTTACTGGAGGTTAGTCACCTAGGCCTGGCTGACCTTGGTCTTCAGCCCCTCCAGAGGTCCAGCTCACACCACATGGTCCCAGCCTCCCAGGCAAACAGAGACACTCTTAACAGGCAGGACATTCCAAGCCCTAGAGGTGCCCTCCCAGGAGCCAGTCCTTTGGCTGGAATGTGCAGGGTTTGGACAGCCCAGGCCTGCTGAGCTAACCCTTTACGGCGCGAGATTTTGCCTATGCATCAGAGAACGTTATAAAGCCAGGAGAGTTAAAACAGTGCGGTCACCTCAGAGAGCTAAGCCGAGCCCTGAGTGAGCAGCTGCCTATAAGACGCTTAGTGGTTGCCCTGGGCAGGGAGCTGATGTTCGGCAGGTGACTGTTAACCTCTGGCCATGTGGCCTGGGCCAGGCCCTGTTTTCTCATCCCTTCCTCTCTTTGCAGCCCCGATGGCTACCTGTATGAGCGGGAGGCAATCCTAGAGTACATTTTGCACCAGAAGAAGGAGATCGCCCGGCAGATGAAGGTGGTGGGGCTGGGAGAAGGGGGTGCAGGCGTGGGTAGGCGGTTTCGATGCTGGGCCTCCCGTCTAAATTCCTCCCCGCCCAGGCCTCTGCCTGTGCTGTTCCCGCTGCTGGGCACACCATCCCCTCCCACTTCTGGTTAAATTCTTCTCGTTCTCCAGATTTCAGCCCAGGTGTTGCCTCCTCTGGCCTCTTGCTAGTCCAGGGCCCTGAGAGCCTGCCCCTGTCACCTCTTCTTTGGCACTTGTCACAGTTGTGACTCTACCTGTGGCTGTCTGATACAGGACCCAGGGGCAGGGAGCAGGGCTCTCACCCACCCCAAGGCCCTAGGTTCTCGGGACATACTTGGTAAATGAGTGGATGCCAGCTCATCTCCTTGGGCCTCAGTTTTATTGTCTCTAAAATGGGCTGACAGGGCCAAACTAGAGGGCACTGCAGGGCATGTGGGAAATGCTCACAGATAAGAAATTTTTAGGCATTTTCTTGGAGCCAGGCCCACCTTCCATGGCTGAGCTCATTTTGTGGCTAGGAGGGACCCAGTCTCCCTCCTTGTTCTGCCGGCTTTTCCGGAGCTCAGGAAGCACTGGGGGCCAGATTCTTGTTGAGCTTTTGGTCTGTAGTGCGTGGCTTCCCCTGTGCCCAGGTCCTCCACCCGGCCTGGTGGCCCCCTCATCGTGGAGCCCACATCGGAAGCCTTCCCGAGCATCAGTCAGCGTCAGCGTTCCCTCCTTGCTCACTGGGTGGCCGGAGCAGTGTCTCCTCTTGCCCTCACGCTGCCTGAGCCTTCATGGCTCCATAAACCTTCTCTGCTCCCTACTATCCTGGAACTCGGGCCCTTGAGGGCAGGGACAGAGTCTACACTGCATGGACTGTATAATAGATAAGTGATAAGATATACTGTATAATTAATATCATATGGCCCAAAATTACATTTATTGAGCACTTACTATGTGCCAGGCCAGGTGCTAAGTGTTTTAAAAAATCATCGTGTGTAACCCTCCCAGTGAGCCTCCGAGGTAGGTCACCATTGTCAGCCTGTTTTACGGATGAAGAAACTGAGGCCAGGAGAAGGTCACAGTGCTTACTGGAGGCCACAGAGCTAATCAGTGACAAAGGCAGGGTTTGAGCTCTGGCGGTCTGCCTTCAGCCAAGCTGTTGACCACCGAGTCCCAAACCAGCTAAACTGGAAATGGCTTAACCGTCCTACAGTTGGTGAAGGGACAAGCAAAGGCAGCAGAGGCACACGATGGGTAACTGTGCAGCCGATTAAAGATTCACACCCAGGCAGTCACCAGCCTCTAGCAAACAGAGCCTCTGCCAGGAACCTCCCCTGTATGGGTTCCAGTTCACCCACCTTTAAATTCAAAGAGGCACCCCAGCCCCCACCTAGGGTGCCCCAAACTCACAAGCCGCAGGAGGATGCCTAGCTCGCTTCTGCCTGGCTGCCCGCAGGCCTACGAGAAGCAGCGGGGCGTCCGGCGCGAGGAGCAGCAGGAGCTGCGGCGGGCGGCCGCGCAGGACCAGGTGCGGGGCTTCCTGGAGAAGGAGGCGGCCATCGTGAGCCGGCCCCTCAACCCCTTCACGCCCACGGCCGCCTCCGGGAACTGCCCCGGTGAGAGAGAAGTGCACATGCGAGGGGGTGGGGGTCCCGCGGGGCCGGGTGCCTCCCTGGGTGCGGCGTCCGAACCCCTCTCCCCGCCCCCGCAGATGATGCCCGACCCGGGTCCAGCGCGGGCCCCACAGGCAAGGACAAGGACAAAGCGCTGCCCAGCTTCTGGATCCCGTCGCTGACCCCCGAGGCCAAGGCCACCAAGCTGGAGAAGCCGGTGAGCCGCCTACCCCAGCAAGCGCCCGTGTGTGCCCACTTTGCCAGAGAGAGCCAGGGTCCTGAGGGCCCTCTCCCCTCCCTCACAGGGACCCCCATCCTCCCTCCACCTGGCTCTAGCCCCGCCTGTTGACTCGGCACCCCTCCTGCTCCCCAGTCGCGCATCGTGACCTGCCCCATGTCCGGGAAGCCGCTGCGCATGTCCGACCTGACGCCCGTGCGCTTCACGCCGCTCGACAGCTCCGTGGACCGCGTGGGGCTCATCACGCGCAGCGAGCGCTACGTGTGCGCCGTGACCCGCGACAGCCTGAGCAACGCCACGCCATGCGCCGTCCTGCGGCCCTCGTGAGTCACCTGGGGGACAGCCTGGGGACCTGCGGGACGGGGCGGGCTTGGGGTGCGGCTTTCTCTTTGGGGCGGGGCCTCTGATCGTTGTACCCCACCGTCACCCTCACTGCAGTGGGGCCGTGGTCACCGTGGAGTGCGTGGAGAAGCTGATTCGCAAGGACATGGTGGACCCCGTGACCGGAGAGAAGCTCACGGACCGCGACATCATCGTGCTGCAGCGGGTGAGTGGCACCCCTCCTCCCTGTCCCCTCGCCTTCCGGTAACCCCGACCTGCTTCCAGAGGGCCCACCCCCTTACCGAGGCCCCGCCCCACCAAGGGGGCGGGGCCCAACCGCACCTCGCGGGCTAGGGAACCCCGACGGCACCCCAGCTCCCCGACGCCTCTCTTCCTCCTCCTCCTTCTCTAGGGCGGCACGGGCTTCGCGGGCTCTGGAGTGAAGCTGCAGGCCGAGAAGTCCCGGCCGGTGATGCAGGCCTGAGCGCACGGGAAACCAAATAAATGGGCTTGTTGGACGCGACAGGCCGTGTGGCGCCTTCATTCACCGCGCCGGAGCCCGGTGACGGTGTGCGCTCAGGAATGACTGCACTTTGAAAGCGTGGGCTAAGAATATTTGATGTGTTCTCACGTTAAGAGTAATATCTGAATCGTATGCAAACGCACAGCTTTAAATGGGTTGAGTGGCCAGAAGCTGGAGTCTGGGCTGCGACCACAGGAGGGCGCCACTTTAACGGACTATAGAAATCCCCGCACTTTCTTTTGAGTTAAGCCAAATTTGAAGCCCAGGAGGCGACCCGGAACGCGTCTCCCGTTGTAAAGTTTGATAAGACACGCAAAGGAAATGAAGTGCTGTGTGTGACTGAGAAAGCGAACAGCCGGCATCCTGTCTAGAGAAGGCAGTCAGGAACACTCCCTCCCCCACCACCTGGAGGCTGGAGGGTGAAGAGGAAGAAGAAACCACAAGTGCAGAGTCCCGGAGGCAGCAAAGTACTTGGCAGGTGTGAAGAGAGGGAGGAGTTCAGAGCAACCAGGCTTAGTGGACCTGCCCAGAGTTCAGACTTGACTAGGAGGGCAGGGGTGGCCTTTAAAGCTATGTTTTTAATAACCATTGAATCACAAAAGCAGACCCTGTGCAGTGTGGAGAACCAGAGCATACAGTCAAGCAAAGATTGCAAAAATAAAGACTTAAAAGTCCTGACTGTCTGAGCGATACCCAGGTCCTGTCCTTCCAGGTCTTTCTCGCACGAGTTTTTTCAACAAAGTGAGATTTCCATGCAAATACTTTTCTGTTCATTGAACAGTCTCTACCTTTTCATTTTGGTGAAAGGTCTTCTCATCTAATGCCCAGGCGAGATTCAGAGTGTCCTTGAGTGCTGGGCAAGCCCCTGTCTGGTACAGGACCAGTTGGTGTGTCCGGCTGCAGGGAAAGGTGTTAGCACGAGGGTGGGTCATCCTTGCACCCTGGGGAGCCCCGGAAACCCAGCAGTTCCTCAGACGCTTCTAGACCCTTCCCTTGGTCCCTAAGAGCCCTCATGCCCCACTCTTGGGCTCCCAGTCCCTCGTTTTGGGAGAAGAATGCATGTACCCATTTTGCAGAACAGCCCACTGAGGCTGAGAAGATAACGTGCTCAAAGTCACACTGCTCAAGGCCATAGCTGAGCCCAGGTTCACCCAGAGGTCAGCCACCTCCAGATATCTGCACCCCTCCTCATTCAGTCCTGCCCTCCTCCACATCCTTTGCACCCTTCCTCCCCTAGGTTTCCCACACTGCCACCCACAGACCTCTCCACCTTGGCAAGCTCCCACCCCATCGCTTTACCCAGAATGATAGAGATCGTCCCTCCTTCTCTAAACACCCCCAATCCCTGTCCTCTTAAGAGCTCTCAACCACCCCGAGTCTTTTCTCTCAGTCCTCCCCACCCAAGGATCCTGTTTATGTGTAGTGCAGACCACGCCCCACCCCAAATAAAGATGTAAAGGTGCAAGATTGGAAATTCTGGATTTCCACAAGGAGCCTAAATCCCACTCTTTAGTTCACAGGCCCTTTGAGACACTCTGCGGGGAGGGGTGGGGTGTGAGTCAAGGTCCTCACTCTAAGCCATAGGTTTCCTTTAAGATTTCAAAGGTAACAAGGAGAGGAAGCAAGAGTCAGATCACAGCTGAAGCTGTGGCAGAAGGGCGGGATGGGAAGTGGAGACAAATTTTGTGTTTTCTCAGCAGAGGTTCCTTAGACACTGGTCTAGAGTTCAAAGCAAAGGGGCTTCCCTGGTGGCGCAGTGGTTAAGAATCCGCCTGCCAACGCAGGGGACACAGGTGCGAGCCCTGGTCCGGGAAGATTCCCACATGCCGCGGAGCAACGAAGCCCGTGCACTGCAACTACTGAGCCTGCGCTCTAGAGCCCATGAGCCACAACTACCGGGCCCGCGCGCCACAACTACTAAAGCCTGCATGCCTAGAGCCTGTGCTCCTCAACAAGAGAAGCCACCGCAATGAGAAGCCCGCGCACCGCAACGAAGAGTAGCCCCCGCTCGCCGCAACTAGAGAAAGCCCGTGCGCGGCAACGAAAACCCAACGCAGCCAAAAATAAATAAATTTATTTAAAAAAAAGAATCAGAAGATCTGACATCGTCAAGAGACCCCCCCCCACCCGACTGCTTCTCCCAGGCTGGCTCTCAGAAGCCGGTGGATTTCATCACTAATCTGGAGGTGTCAGGGGTCACCAGTGGGAGAACTAAAAGCAGAAACAGTTACAAAGTTCCCAAAGTTCTCAGTAAGCACGTGGAGGAACTAGAATTTTCTTTACTACGCCGGAAGGCATGGAAACTGGGGAAACGATTTGGCCACATGTAGTAAAACTAAAGAATGGTGACTGCATGACCTGGCAATCTTACTCTGACCTCTGCAACCAACACACATACAAACAGCCTCAACAAAACGCAAACTAGAATGTTCACAGCAGCTCTGTCATAGCCGCTTACTGGAAATGACCCAAGTTTATCAACAGCAGAATGCATGACCTGTGGGCCATTCCCAGTGGAGTGCTATACAGCAACGAAAAGGACCACTCTGCGAAACACCTATGAGTGCACACAACGTGCTTTTACTTCTCTAAATAAATAGGCGAAAGTATGCCCTTTGAAATCGGGGTAGTAGTTATCCTTGGGGAGGTGATGTCTGGGTCCTCCCGGGGGCTGATAGTGTTCTCTTTCTTCATCTTGAGTACTAGTTACAGGTGTGTGCATGCAGTCTGAAAATTCATGTTGCTGAACACTTATGTTGTACACTTTTCTATTCATATGTTATTCTCCCATAAAAATGTCCTTAAATTCACTGCAATAACAAAGAGATGTCCTTGGCAGTTTGGCAGTGTCTACCGAATTCATAAATTCCATTTCTAGGAATTTATCTGCAGTTAAATTCATGGAAAATTACGGATGTGCTAGTGCCTTCTGTGCCGCATCCTTTGGAAGAGAAAAGACTAGAAACAACTTAAATGTTCAGTGGAGAACTGGTTAAATAATCTATCCAGGGACTTCCCTGGTGGCGCAGTGGTTAAGAATCCGCCTGCCAATGCAGGGGATACAGGTTCGAGCCCTGGTCCGGGAAGATCCCACATGCCACAGGGCAACTAAGCCCGTGCGCCACAACTACTGAGCCTGTGCTCTAGAGCCCGCGAGCCACAACTACTGAGCCTGCCTGCCACAACTACTGAAGCCCACACGCCTAGAGCCCGTGCTCCGCAGCAAGAGAAAACCCCGCTCACCGCAACTAGAGAAAGCCTGTGCACAGCAACGAAGACCCAAAGCAGCCAAAAATAAAATATATATATATATATAAAAATAAAATAAATTTATAAATAAATAAATAAATAAATAAATAATCTATCCAGGAGAATATCACTCAGCTGTAAGACTGTGAGAGAGAGAGAGAGAGAGAAAGCAGGGGGAACGGGGGAGAGAAAGGAAATGAAGACTTTCTTTGTGGACTGAGTTGAAATAGTCTTCAAAATGTATTCTTAATTACCTTAATGAAAAAATAAATAATTTTTAATTTATTTATTTTATTTATTCCTTTTTTATTTTTATTTTTGGCTGCGATGGGTCTTCATTGCTGCGCGCTGGCTTTCTCTAGTTGAGGCAAGCGGGGGCTACTCTTCACTGCAGTGTGCGGGCTTCTCATTGCCGTGGCTTCTCTTGTTGCAGAGCGCGGGCTCTAGGCTCGCAGGCTTCAGTAGTTGTGGCACGCAGGCTCAGTAGTTGTGGCTCGCGGGCTCTAGAGCGCAGGCTCAGTAGTTGTGGTGCACGGGCTTAGTTGCTCCGCGGCATGTGGGATCTTCCCAGACCAGGGCTCGAACCCGTGTCGCCTGAATTGGCAGGCGGATTCTTAACCACTGCGCCACTGGGGAAGCCCATAAATAATTTTTAAAATTTACAATTGGAGGATTCTGACTTAAAAAAAAAAAGGCAGTAAGAGAAACAAGAATGGTAAAAATATTATTTATCTGCTGTCATTTCCATTAAAAGTAAAACAAGTTGTGCTTTTTTTTGCTTAATTCTGTGTAAATTCTCCCTGAGAAAAACACTGGCTGCCAGAAGAGGCGACCTTAGTGGAAGGAAGACTTTGGTTTTAGTATCATCATATGTATTTAGAATTTTGTATCCCACGAGTATATTGCCAAAATTTAAAAATAAAATGTGCAAAAGATTAAAAAAAATAAAAACCTGGGGAGAGGCACTAAGAGTGTCCAGGTGCTGGGCAGCTTTTTATCATAAGTTTTTCCATAAAAGTAATTTGTTGCTATGTATGCATATTATTTTGATTTAAAAAAAAAAATGTTTTCAAACATGCAGCCCCCAGAGAGCTACAAAATTTCCCTACTCCTTCCTAAACCAATTCTACACAGTCCGCCACTAGGGGGCAGTATGTCATCATGTTTCTAATTAAAAGCTTTTGAGTCACACTTGGATTAAAATTCCAACCCTCCCACAGATACCAATTATAAACTCCGGATAAAACAAAACAGTTACTGTCAAGGTCTTATCCCAAGTTAAATTAGTCTCTTGACATATTTTAGCAATGCTTTTTAATGTATGATTCATTTTCTCGGTTTTTCCTGTTGATTGTGGTCTCCAGGAGGAATGTACTTTCCAATTAATTTGCAGTGCTTTAGATACCTGTTTGGTTACACTGGAGACAAAAGCAGGTCCATTGTCACTTTGAAGGGTGTAAGACAATCTAAATCGGGGAATAATATCCTTAAGGAGAGCTTTCACCACTTCAGAGGCTTTTTCTGTCCAGGTGGGATATGCTTCCACCCATTCTGAATGTGTCCACAAACACCAGCAGGTATCTGAAATTTCCTGCAGCTTGAGGCATTTGAGTAAAGTCTATTTGCTGATCTTCGGTAAGGCAGGTTCCTTTGTGTTAAGTCCCCCTCACTCCTTTTCTTTTCTTCCTGTACGACAGATGTTCCCTTGGGTTTTTATTACCATAAAGTGACAACTGTCTGACTTTTCCCACCCTGATGTAGTAGCACAAATGCTTGCACCTAGAGGATTTCATCATTCTTCCCTGTTTCTCCACAGAATAACTACAGAGCCATTCAAAGGCAACCATAAAACCATAAATAGCGATGAAGCATCTCTAACCATTAAAAGGATGCCTATTGGCCTTGGCATCCACCAACCAGGCTGAATTCTGGGATGGGCCTCTCAGTGATTTTAAGAACCAAGTGGAACCTTTCTCTTCTCCCTGGGAATGTCCCACTTTTGGACAAGAACAGACAGGTGTTTGTGTGTGTGTGTGTCTGTGTTCCTTTCCTTCATTTGACATCAATCTGTAAATGAAAAAATGGTACCAAAACAAAATGAAATGAAAAACCCCTAACAACAAACAAAAACCTAAATAAACCCTCGAGTTTGGTCACGGGACTTTACATATCAAAAGAGCCATCAACTCAACCCTCACGCAATGCGACTCCCTGGAGAGCTGTTGGATCCAGACCAACAACACAGGAGACTGCAGGCAACGGAATTAACACCACAGCAAGGGTGACGTTACATGGGGCACAGGATCCCAAGATAACCCTCCCTAGCCCTCTTGTGGAGATCCTAACAGGTATTGTGGCCACACATTGTTACCATGAAATATCATCTTCCTCTCAGTCATGGATTAATAGCTGTTATCAGATCACCTACCCAAAATACACCCCAGAGGACTTTCTTTAGGGATAGTAGAAACATTCCCCAATTTTTAAAGACAGAAATACAAGACAAAACAAAAACAGCGCACACAAATGCCAGCATCCAAAGAAACAAACGATCCCGTTCACAAATCAGGGGAAAAGTCCAGCTGTTATTGCCTCTCTCCAACAGGGTACCCCCACTCAAATACAAAACAAACTGGCTTATTCCGGAGAAAAAAGCCCCAAGTGGAGGAAAAAGTTTCCGGCTGTACACACCAGAACTACTCACCCTGCTGTATGGAGCCTGTGGGCTCCCACAGGTCGATTTCTTGCTCCCAATGCCAAGCGATGGGTCAGCTGTTGCCGCTTTGGGGAATTTTGAAGGGAAGATCCTCAGGACAAGTGCCGGCAGCTGCTAGGGCCTTACCCGAAAATTCCCCAACCAGGGCTGGTTGGCCATGAGCAGCAAGGCTCCTGGCCGGCTTTGCAAAAATTGGTACTACTTGCCCCACGTCAGGCCAGTAAATCCAGAGATGAGTCATTGGGGCAAAGAATAGTGACTTCATTCACAAAGCCAGCATACTGAGAAGATGGTGGGCTAGCATCTCAAAAGAACCATCTTCCCCGAGTTAGAATTCAGGCTCCTTTTATACTAAAAGGGGAGAGAGAAAGTCCTGGTTCCGGGTCAGACTCCGGGTGTTAATTTCTTCCTTCCCTCAGCCATTCACAGGTGGGCCTGGTCAGGAGGTTTCCCTTGAGCTAAACAAAGGTATTTTAGCTTAATGCTCATTACCTGGGAGGCAGGGTTCCCCGAGATGGGTCATTATGTATGATTTAAGCTTATAGGCAAAATCCCTTTAGTGATTAACTTGTAATAGGATACAAAAGTTCTTCCCTATTACAAAATGAGTGGAAAGTAGAGAGTTCCCAGTTTTCCCTACTATTAACATCTTGCACTAGTGTGGCACTTTGTTATAATTGGTAAATCAGTATTGATACATCATTATTAGCTAAAGTATATAGACATATTATGGTTCACTTTTTTTTTTTCTTTGAAGTTCTGTTGACTTACAATGTTGTGCTGGTTTCCGGTGTACAGCAAAGTGATTCAGCTATATATATATTCTTTTTCAGATTCTTTTCCATTATAGGTCATTATAAGATATTGACTATAGTTCCCTGTGCTATACAGTAGGTCCTTGTTGTTTACCTATTTTATATATAGTACTGTGTATCTGCTAATCCCAAACTCCTAATTTATCCCTCCCCCCACTTTCCCTTTTGGTAACCGTAAGTTTGTTTTCTGTGTCTGTGGGTCTGTTTCTGTTTTGTAAATAAGTTCATTTGTATCATTTTTTAGATTTCACATATAAGTGAGATAGTATAATATTTGTCTTTGTCTGGCTTAGATCACTTAGTATGATAATCTCTGGGTCCATCCATGTTGCTGCAAATGGCAATTTCATTCTTTTTTATGACTGGGTAGTATTTCATTATATATATGTACCACATCTTCTTTAGCCATTCATCTGTCGATGGACATTTAGGTTGTTTCCATGTCTTGGCTATTGTAAATAGTGCTGTAATGAACATTGGGGTGCATGTATCTTTTCGAATTAGTTTTCTCCTGTTATATGCCCAGGAGTGGGATTGCTGGATCATATGGTAGTTCTATTTTTAGTTTTTTGAGGAAACTCCATACTGTTTTCCATAGTGGTTGCACCAATTTACATTCCCACCAACTGTGTAGGAAGGCTCCCCTCTCTCCTCCACACCCTCTCCAGCATTTATTATTTGTGGACTTTTTAATGATGGCCATTCTGACTGGTAGTGTGAGGTGGTACCTCATCGTGGTTTTGATTTGCATTTCTCCAATAATTAGTGACGCTGAGCATCTTTTCATGTGCCTGTTGGCCACTGGATGTCTTCTTTGGAGAAATGTCTATTCAGGTCTTCTGCCCTCTAGTTTTATTTTTTGTTTCCAGGGACGACCTCAAACCCTGCCCAACCCCCAGAGCTCCCTCTTCAAATGCCTTGTCCCCTCCTTCAGCCCACAGCCCCCCAACTCCCAGCACGTTCCTCTCCCAGCCACAGCCCCCAAGGCCCCTGTTACCCCCTCAGAGAGACACACAGATGGGGCCCCAGCACTAGATTTTACTGCTTCCCTGGCAGAGAGGAGGCATCCTTTGGGCAAGTGCTGGGGGCGAGTTCGGGGCACCTGGGGGAGTGTTTCTCGTCTCTGTGGTGTGAGGCTCAGATTCGGATCTGGGGGTTAGTGGAGGCTCTTAGAGGCTGAGCTTGGCGTAGGGGGCCTTGGTCTGGGCGGGGAGACTCTGCCAGTGAGAAGTGGGTGGTCCCTCACTTTGGGTCTGTGAGCCCCTGGGGGGATCTGGGAGGGTCTGTGATGTCTCAGGGAGAGAAGTTGACCTGGTGGGTCTGTGAGAGCCCAGGAGCAGGGGGACACCGGAGGCTGTGTCCGCATCCTGCAGGGCTGGACAGGGGGCCCTGGCCACTGGGGCCCCTCTGCGGGTCAGCCCATGGGGCGACAAGGCTGCAGTGGGCACGCTGGGGCTCAGAGCTCATCATGGTGACGCGTCAGGTCCTCGCCGTAGTTGGTGGCCTGGCTGCCCACGAACATGTTCCAGTTGCCCAGGATCTCAGCCTTGCTCAGACGCCCGTCCTGAGGGGGGGGGGGGTCAGAGGTCAGCGGGACGCCACAGGGGCCCTGCCTGGGAGACTCCTCCCTGGAGCCAAGTATGGCTCCCATGGTCTCTGTTCCCCTCTCTCTGGGTCCCCCTCTCCCTGGGTCTCTGTTCCTGCTTTTCTCCCTCCCCACCTCGATCTCTCTGTCCCTCTTTCTTTCTCCAGCCAAATAGGGACCCCAGAGCCCCAGGCGCACGTTTTGGTCATTTCCGCCCCCCGGGCCAGCGTCACCCCCTGCGCCCCTGCACCTGGTCCGTGTCACTCTCGTGCAGCAAGTGGTTGGCCTCCACCAGCGGCTGGTCCTGGGCAGGGGGCAGCACCCAGTGGCCCACCTCACTCCCATCCAGCTGCCCGTCCTTGTTCAGATCTCGGAAGTCCCGGAACTGTTCCCGCTCCGTCCGCACCCAGGCTGGCTCCTCCTCCCCGGCCTCTGCCGAGTACAGATCCGCTGGGGTTGGGGGTGAGAGGGGGCGACATCAGGGGCAGTTCCCGGGGCCTCCCAGCCTGGCTCTGACACTCCTGGACCCCGGAACCTCGGACCACCCACTTCACTTTCCTTCACCTCAGTTTCCTCTTCTGTTAAATGGAATTGATAACAAACCCGACTTGCAGGTGATCATTATGCTGCACGTGAAACTGACTTCATTGATTGGTCATTTGATTGATTGAATCATCCATCCATTTGATTGATACACGCATGAAACAGAGTGTGCCCTGTGTGGTGCAGTGCCTGGCACATAGTAGGCACCCATATGAAGGAGCAATGAGTGAAGGTTTTTATAGGAGATCCTCTAAAGCTACACTTTGATCAGCTCACCACACCCAGAACATCCCTAGAGATTCCAGGAGCCTCTCATTTGTTGCAATCATTTGTAAATGTTTGAAAAGCTCTTCACCCCAAGGACCCACAGATACATTTGGAAGACATTACAACCTGACAAGTCTTTTTATACCAGACACAAAGCCACCATAATTAGGACAGAATGCCTTCCTCTACTCCGGGGCCAGGCCAGGGAGCTGTCACAGGGAGGGATGTCCTCATAGATGGAACAGGTGCCAGGCACACAATTACCCACTTAGCCTTCAGGCTTCCTTTTTTTTTTTTTAAATGGTCTTACATCTTTTTTTTTTTTTTTTTTGCCATGCCGTGCGTCTTGCGAGATCTTAGTTCCCTGACCAGGAACTGAACCTGTGGCCATGGCAGTGAAAGCGCCGAGTCCTAACCACTGGACTGCCAGGGAAGTCCCTGGAGTTCTTTCTAACCAAAAAGGGAGAGAGAGACTTCTATCTTCCTCAAAGACAGAAAAAAATAAATGATGCTTAAATTAAAATGTCTTGCCTATGGGCTTGTTCCATAAAAGCATTCTATAAAGCAATGTTTTCAAACTTTAAAGACTTTCATGTTTAATAGCCTTCCCTTCAACCAAATTCTCTGTACCCCTGAGGACAGGGACAGAGGCAGGACCAATGGGGAATTGGGGGGTGTCTTCGGGGCTCCCCGACATCCTGAATAACAGGAGATGCAGCATTTGCTGTGTAAATGCAGGCTCAAGACAATTTCCCTGACATCCTATCCCAACCAAACACAGCCCCTGAGCCCTGATTTTGTAGAAACTCCACACTCTCCCAGGAATGGACCTGCTCTGTGATATTCTCTGCTCTATCCTCGACCACCAACATGCAGTAGGTGCTTGATAAATGCTTTTGCGGTCTGGAAAACAGAAGGGACTCAATAAATGTTTCCTGAGCCTGGCACACAATAGGTGTTTGATAAAGATTTGCTGGGTCCCGCAAATATATGTGCTCAGTAAATGTTCCTTAGGCCTGGCCCACAGTGGATACTCAGTAAATGTTGGGTGGATGGATGGACCCAGGCAGCAACCCTGCCCCACTTGAGAGAGCCTTCGCTCTAATGGCTGATATATATCAGCTGCCACCCATGCTCGGGAGAGGACAGGCCTCCTTGGGGAGGGAATCAGGTCCCACTCACCGATGTACTCGTCCACTTGCACATAGCCGTCTTTGTTCTTGTCCAGATCCTCCAGGGTTTCCTGGGGAGAAAGAGGCATCAGGGCTGAGAAAATGCAGAAACAAAGGAAAACAGTCAAACAGGACAAAATATTATTAGTTTAGTCATTAAGCGTAGTCAAGGACCCTTTAGTTCCTCTTCAAGGGCTATAGATAATATTCTGAGCCATGTCCTTTGAGCTGTCTTATAGGTACTGAAACCCCACCGGGTGGAAGAAGTTAACTACACCTGGCATGGGCAGGGGGTACAGGAGAAATCTCTAGACTTTCCACTCAATTTTGCTGTGAACCTAAAATGGCTCTAGAAATTAAAGTCAAATGGAAAAAAAAAGAGAGAAGAGAAAAAAAATCCTGCCACTCTAAAATAGAGACAGAGTTGGCAAAAAAAAAAAAAAAAAAAAAAAAAAAAAAATATATATATATATATATATAAAGTAATAGAAGATGGGGGGCCAGCAGGAATGGCCTCAGAGTGGACACTCCATGTCTGGGGTTGGGATTTTCCTGGGGTTCAGCCAGGATGGGGGCTATCTAAGGCACTGCTGGGGGATGTGGTTTTCTGAAGGCAGGCTGGGTGCCTGGACCCCAAATGTGAGCACAGAAAGGGGGAGGCCAGATCAGGAGAGATTAGATACTGTGGGGTTGGAGGGTGGGCACTGGAGCCCCGAAGGTAAGTGCTGGGAGGCTAGTCCTGGCATCAGAAGCCTGGGTCCTGGGAGGGAGGTGGGAAGCAGCGTTCCTCAGGCCCCCACTCACAGCAATCACGATGTCCCGCATGTGAGGGAACTCCTCAGGATGCAAAAAGGCCGTAAGCTCTTCCCGAGTGGCCATTGAGTCCCCATCCTGGTCAGCCATCCGGAAACGCCGCTCGTCCCGTGTCAGCATCTTCTTGTAGGTCTCTGCATCCTCCACGTCGTGAAATTCTTCACCTGGGGAAGGAGGGATCTTGGTGGGATGTGCTTTAAGACAAAGGGGTGTGGGACTTCCCTGGTGGTCCAGTGTTTAAGGCTCCACCTTCCAATGCAGGGGACTCGGGTTCAATCCCTGGTCCAGGAACTGAGGTTCCACATGAAGCAGGGTGTGGCAAAAATTTTTAAAAAAAGAAAAAAAAAATGACAAAGGGATCTAACTCTGGGGAGTCAGGGCAGGGAGACCTCCACCGAATTAATAATAATTAATAGTAGCTACCTTGTAGTGAGAGCTTATTATGTGCTAAGCTCTTTATCTACAAAATTGCAATTAATTCTCACAAAAAGCAAGCAAAATGAGTTATTTTGTAGTAGTTGTTGTTGTTGAGGTTTTTTTGGCCGCACCAAGCGGCTTGTGGGATCTTAGTTCCCCGACCAGGAATTGAACCCGCACGGTTGGCAGTGAAAGCACAAAGCCCTAACCACTGGACCGCCAGGGAATTCCCAGTTTTTTCATTTATTCTTACTTTATGAAGGAGAAAACTGACTGTCAGAGAGAGGAAATAACTTGCCCAAGGTCATGCAGCCAGGAAGGATGGACTTTGAGTTGATACTGGCCCATTGGGCCCCGAAGTCGTGCTCTGGTGCAGTATACTGACTCAGCTTGCTGGACACAGAGGAGGGGAAGGACATTTTCAACAAAGGGAACAGTACGTGCAGAGTAGAGGTTTGAAGAGCACGGTGAGTTCAGGGAAACTGCAGAAGATCCATTTAGCTGGGGCAGAAAATGCAGAAAAACGGTGGTGGATGGTTGGGTGAGACTGGGCTGAGGCGCTAAGACTCTCTCCTGGGGACCCTGGGGAGCCATGGGGGGCTGTGAGCAGGGGAAGGTCAAGGTCAGCTGTGAGTGTGGAAAGATCCCTCCGGGTGTATGTGAGGGACAGGCTGGAGGGGGAGGCTGGGTTGAGGGTCCAGGAGGGAGTGGAGAAGAGCCGTGGGGGGCCGAGGACTGGGGCATGGGGATGGAAGGGAGGGAATCCAGAGGCAGAGGAAGAATAAATGGCTTGGGGTTCTCAGGATGAGAGGTCAGAGATCAAAGGTCAGGCCGATAGGGCTTGGGAGGTAGATGTCCCCGGTCAAGGATCTGAAGTTCCTCAGTGGATGTCAGAATGAGAAACCAGAGATAAGGGGTTGGGGGTTTCAGGGTGATGGGGTTCTAGAAGTGGGTAGACCCTGGTCAAGGGTCGGAGGTCAAAGGTCAGGGATCTGGTTAACGGGCTTAAAGTTCTCAGGATGAAGGTGTCAAAAAAGGTCCGGGTCATGGTGTGTGTGGGGAGCAGGGGTCGGGTCGCGTACCCGGCTCGTAGTGGCCGTAGGTGGCGTTGCGCAGCTCCTCCCAACCCACACGCCCGTCACGGTCTGTGTCGTACGTGTTCCAGGCCGCGCTCACTGAGTCCCGTATGTGCCGCTGCTGCGTGTGTGCGATCCACGCGCGGAGCTCGGCCAGCGACACCCAGCCGTCCCCGTCCCCGGCGCGGTCCATGCGGTCCACGATGCGCCTGCGAACCAGGGCGGGGCACACGTCAGTCTCGGGCCCCGCCCACCCCCGAGTCCCGCCTTCTTCCAGGAACTCGAGACACAACCCCACATAGGGCTGAAAATGTCACTGAGTCGCCAGCAAATTGGGGGGAGGCGCCTGTCAATCCCGGTACCACGCCCTCCTCAGGGCTCTGCCCCCTCAATCCAGGGTCCGCTCCCAGAAGCGATAACGCCCTTTCCGAGACGCGGCGGGCCTGTGGCTGGCGCTGCGGTCCACGACACGCCCGCCTGGGGATAGGACCTATGACAATCCAGGGTCCCACTCTCCACTCTGGCCTGCACGTGCTCCACCTCTAGCTTGAACGAGCTGGGGAGGGGGGCAGGGGGCAGGGAGTCACACCGTGCCCCTCGCCCGCAGATTCCCTGTCCCAAGACTCACTCTGAACTCCGATTGCCACGGCTACATACTCTCCGGACCTCTGGCCGTCTCAGGCCCCGCCCCCTTCCCCTGGCTCTGCCAGTCTTCAGAACCTCTAG
This sequence comes from Balaenoptera musculus, assembly GCF_009873245.2. Taxonomy (NCBI): domain Eukaryota; kingdom Metazoa; phylum Chordata; class Mammalia; order Artiodactyla; family Balaenopteridae; genus Balaenoptera; species Balaenoptera musculus. The sequence continues at coordinate 7,533,714 of NC_045803.1, forward strand.
CCCCTCTAGCCCCGGCCCCTGCTCGGCCCCCTCCCTGGCTGCGAGCGTCAATTTCAGGCCCGTATCCCTGCAGCCCCGAGGTATGCTGCGACTCGCCCCTTTCCTCTAGTTTTTCCCAGACGTTATCAGGCTTTGCCCTGTGACCATCAGCCCCAACACTGCAGGCTCGGCCTCCACCCACTCCTCCTCGTGCTCCAGCCTGATCCTGTACACCTCCATGTCACATGTCAAGCCCTTTTAGGCCCCCACCTCATGCCCCTTCTCTCGGGCCACGCCTCTCGGCTCCCAGGTCCCATCCCTCTCCCCTGGCAATGCCCCGTCATTGGTCTGTGTTCTCGCCCAACCGCTAACAGAGCCCACATGGAGCCCTTCGTCCTGTCACCGTCCCGAAGCCCCCGCAAACCAGTCCCCAGAATTGAATTTGAGATGGCCCTGCCCAGGTCGCTGATCCCTTCCTCCCGCGCTAGGCTGTCTCTGCTCTGTTTAGTAGGGGTCCGGCTACCCTGAGGTTCCAGCTGTGGTTAAGAGTTTGGGCTCTAGAGCCAGACATTTAGGTTCAAATCCTGCCACCTCTTCTTGTTGGCTGTGTGACCGTGGGCAAGTCGCTTACCCTGTCTGTGCCTTAGTTTCCCCCTCTGTAAAATGGGGATAAATAACAGAACATACCTCACAGCGTGTGGGGATTAAACGACTTAAGTCTCGTAAAGCACTTTGAACGGCGCCAGGCACTGTAGTAAGTGCTATGTCAAATGTGTAAGTCTATCACTGCCTTTCCTCCCCCATCCTTCCTACACCCAACCCCATCCATGCACAATATCCCAGCCAGCAGACCTGGCTACCACCGCTATCTCCACCCTGAATCTGGTGACCCTAGTCTCTTTTCTCCCACCTGGAAGACTGCAGTCACTTCCTCACTGGGCTCCCTGCTTCTTGCTTCCTATAGTCTGTTCCCTGCGTGGCAACCAGAGGGATCCTGTTAAAGCCCAGGTCAGCTCACATCCTCCCTCTGCTCAGAGCCATCCCATAACCCTTATCTCACTCAGAGAAAAGCTTAAAACTTCACTGTGGCCCCAAAGGCCCTGCACAACCTGACCCCTTTGTTCTCTCTGCAACTACCTTCTACTCTCTCCCTCCGCTCACTGGGTTCCAGTCACATAGGTCTCACTGTTCTTCAGACACATCAGGCACATCAGGCCCGATCCTGCTTCAGGGCCTTTGCACGTACAGTTCCCTCTGCCTGGAATGCTATTTCCCCATACACCCACGTGTCTCATATATTACCCTCTCACCGAGGCCTCCCCTGACCTCCCTCTTTAAAATTACAACCCTGAATCCTCCTCCCCCTCCATCTCTCTCCTACCCCAGACGGGCTTGGCTTTCCTCTGGGGTGAGTTGGTCGAATTCCTTGGCCACTTCTCGTCCCAGAAAAGCCTCATGATCATATTGGAAGTCCCCGTGAGCGTCATCATGAAGGGCCTCGCTCAGGGGGGCCGCGTGGTGCACCCTCCCCTGGCCATGAGGGCCGGCGTCAGGGGATGGCTTTCCCTGGGCTCCGCGCCTGAGCAGCAACAGCAGCAGCAGAAGTGACGGTCGCCACATCATCAGTCCCTGAGGAGTGGTGGAGGCTAGGAGTCAGGGGTCACAGAGAACAGGACAGAGACGGGACAGGAGGATGGGGATGGGGGAGCCTAGGGCAGGACAGAGAGTTGGTAGCTGGCTGCAAAGTTTGGGGCTCAAGAAAGGACAGGAAGGGGAGAAGGGAGGCGGGGTTCTCTGAGGTTAAGCCAGCTGTGGGGACCGAATCCTCTGAGGAAGTCCCAGAGGCGTACCAGAGCCGCAAGTGGGGAGGATTCAAGCGGGAGACGTGGCGCAATTCCCAAGCATAGTTCAGGGCGGGGTCGTGGCCAGAAAGAAATCATGCAGGCCCCCGGGCATCGCTTTCAGCTTGGTCCCCAATCCTCCACCCAAGTGGACCCGAACCGTCCTCGCTGGGCAGGGCAGCCGCCCCCGCCTCCCTTTACCCGGTCAAGCAGCTTCACTTCGTTCTCTAAATTCCACTCTGAGTTCTCCAAAAAGATGCCTAATTTGGCTGCTCTCCAGCCAGGCCCCGCCTCCCGCAGCGCAGAGGCCCCGCCCTCCTACCAATGAGCGCTCTTGAGGGCCTCATGGGGCGGGGCCGATGAGAGCTCGGCGGGCCAAGGGCGCCCCTCGCCACGTCCACAAAGGAAAGCGCAGCCCCTTGAGGTTCGGCCCGTCCCTTCCCAGGGCAGGCGGGGTGGGCAACACCGGAGTGACACGGCCGGGGGAACTACAACTCCCGGCAGGCGTCGGGGCGCCGTGCCCGACCACCTGCAGTTGTTCTAGCTCCAAAGCCTCACGGGAGGTGTATTTTTATCTCTTTCCCTTTGTCCGCAAGTTTTAGGAAGGAAGGGAACCAAGAAGCCTGAGGAGGCTTTCCTTTCCCTCAAGGAGGGACTAACTCTTCCGCTCCACCAAGGAGTCAGGTCAGACTCCAGCCAAGAATTCCTCAAAATGCCGGGCACAAACATCCAGTAAATATTTGTGAAATTTATTAATTAAAAATATATGACTTGGTATATAAAATTGGTAGATTCCACCATGGCAACAAGTTAGCCTCAGGAGAGATTTGAAGTCCAAGGCTTACACCATTTATTCCCCCCACAATTCCCTAAAAAGTTGAAACGATGAGAACACAATGATTCGGGCCCAAACCCATGTTATATGTGGAGGTGGAAGGGAGCCATATATATCAGGAAGGGAAACTGAGGCAGGCCACAGGAGGAGAAATCCAGAGGGAGAACATCGGGCTCCTTCTGGAGGCTCAGAAATACGAGGATTCCAGGAGGTCTCACAGCATGAAAAGGACCTGACTACATTAGCTGGTAGCAGCCAGGATGGGGGACGATCGGCAGTCGCTGGGAATGCATTTATATCCTAAGATTCAGCTTCCTTGGACAGGCCAGGAGTGGGTAGGAGGGCCCCTACGTCGTCCCCACGGAAAGAGATCCAAGGGGCTGAGGAAAGAGGGAAGGGGGAGAATCTTTGAAATCCTCTGGGTCTCTGACTTCCCCTCCCCCACGTGTGTGTGTGTGTGTGTGTGTGTGTGTGTGTGTGTGTGTGTGTGTGTGTGTGTGTGTGTGTGTGTCTTTCTCAGTCTCTGTCCTACCCTGTGGGTTTCTATACGCTCTGAGTCTCTGTTTCACCCCTCCAGTTTTCTGTCCCCACCACTCTCTGGGTCTCTGTCCCTCTCTGTCTAGACCTCTGTCCCCCCAGGAATGTGTCTCCCTCTTTTTTGGCATCTCTGTCCCTCTCTCTGAGGCACTTCCCTCTTCCTGTCCCACACCTGGCAGCCCCTTCCTCATCCTCCTCCACAGAAGAGCTCCTCCTGCAGCCACTGTCATGAGCAGTAAGAAGCCGATGACGATTCCAACCACTGGCACCGAGGACTTGGCTGGTGATTCTGCAGCCAGAGAATGTTGTGATATATTTAATGGACCCTCCAGCACATCTGAGTCAGGACGGGGGACTGGGGGTTCTCAGTCCCTCCCAAGCTCAGAGATTCCAGCACCAAGTCTTGGGGGAGTGGAAAGGCCACTCACATGGTGCTCTAGGTCTAGAAAGCCCCCAGGTTGTAGGTAAGAACCAGCCATAGCAAGAGGGGTCTCAGTCACTCTGGTCAAGAGACCTGTAGCAGCAGGGTGGGTGGTGTTCCAGACTGGAGAGGAGGGGTGGGCACAGAGCAGCGGAACATCAGACCCATAGAGGGCTGGCAGCAGCAGGACGGAAGGTGGTCAGTCTTAGGGAGGACTTTCCATAGTGGTTAACGGGTGGCCCGACTCAATGAGGCCAGCAGCAGCAGGATGAAAGGCACTCAGACTTGGGGAGGCAAGCAACACAGGACAAAAGGCTGTCAGGCTTTGGAAGAAGTGGCAGTGGTGGGGCAGAGAGCAGTCAGATTCAAGGAGAACGGGCAGCAGTGGAAGGTGGTCAGACTCAGGAAGGACTGCTGCAGTAGAGGGAGAAAAGGCAACCAGAAGCAGGCAGCGCATCTTTGCCCAGCGGGACCTCACCCAGCTCCACAGTGAGGGGCTGGGCCAGCCCTGCGTGCTGCACCACGCAGCGGTAGTGGTGCTCGTCGCCACTCTTGACTGTTAGCGATGACCAGGCGTGGAAGGAGCCGTCACCGTTGGGGCCAATGTCACCCTCACCAGAGCCAGCTGCCATCCCATTCCGTACGAATCGCAGCTGCAGCTCGGGTGGGTAGAAGGAGAAGGCACTGCAGGTGAGCACAGAAAAGCCAGGGCTGCCCGGTCGGGCCTTCAGGCGCATGGAGGGTGGCTCTGCAGACAAAGAGGCGGACAGGCCTAAGCCCCAGGCCCATGAACCCCCAAGGCCAGGCCCATGAACCCCCAAGGCCAGGCCCAGGGTTGGAGAGGGACATAGAGAGGACTCCATTCCTTCCACTCTACCCAGCAGGCCCCACCACGTGCCCTGTGACTTCCTGAGCCTAGAGAATATAATGGTAAAGGGGGAAGGGCCTTCCCAGGGGTACAGAGACCCAACCTGTCTGCCACGAGGGTATCCATCTCTCACCCAGTCCTTCCTACCATGACACATACTGTGCCTCTACCGTGTGATGTGCCAGGCACTCTTCTAGGCACTGGGGATACAGCAGTGAACAAGACAGACAAAAGTCCCTGTACTCATGGAGCTTGTGTTCTAATGAGGGGAGAGAGACGAATATTTGTGTACATGTAAATAAAAGGGAAAGGGTTTATGAAAGTGTGATGAGGGAAAATAAGACAGACCCAACAGTCATTCAAAAGATAGTAAGAGAGGGACTTCCCTGGTGGCGCAGTGGTTAAGAACCCACCTGCCAATGCAGGAGACATGGGTTTGATCCCTGGTCCGGGAAGATCCCGCATGCCACGGAGCAACTAAGCCCATGTGCCACAACTACTGAGCCTGCATTCTAGAGCCCGCGAGCCACAACTACTGAGCCTGCCCGCTCTTGGGACCGTGTGCCTCAACTACTGAGCCCGCGTGTTGCAACTACTGAAGCCCGCGCACCTAGAGCCCGTGCTCTGCAACAAGAGAAGCCACCGCAATGAGAAGCCCACGCACCACAACGAAGAGTAGCCCCAGCTCACCGCAACTAGAGAAAGCCCGCGCACAGCAACGAAGACCCAACACAGCCAAAAATAAAAACAAATAAATAAATAAATTTTTTTAAACAAAAAATTTGAAAGAAAAAAAACTCTTAGCAAACTAGGAGTTGGAGGAAACTTTCTTAATTCGTCAAAGGGCATCAACAAAAAAATCTATAACTAACATAATACCTAATAGTAAAACGCTGAATGCTTTCCCTATGAGTTTGAGACTACAAGATGTTCATTATCACCACTCTATTCAACATTGTACTGGGGATCCTAAGATAAGAAAAAGAAATAAAAGTTACTAAAACTAGAAAAGAAAATAAGTAAAACATGTCAAGCATGACATGATCTGAAAGAATCTAGGAAAAATTAATAGCAGTAAGTGAATTCAGCAAAGTTTCTGAATACAAGGAAAATATATAAAACTCAATAGTATTTCTATAAATCAATAGTATTTCTGTAAACTAACTACAAACTATAAGAAAATGAAATTTTTAGAATTACCATTTACAGAAGCATCAAAAAATGTCTAATACTTAGGGAAAAAAAATCTAACCAAAGGGGTGTAAGACCTCTACACTGAAAACTACAAAATATTACTGAGAGAAATTAAAGGATATCTAAACAAGTACAGGGATATACTGTATTCATGGATTCGAAAACTTAATATTGTTAAGACGTCAATTCTCCCCAAACTAATCTATAGATACAATTCAATCACTATGGAAATCCCAACAGAATTTTTGGCAGAAATTGACAAGCAGAAATATATAGAGAGATGCAAATGACACAGAATAACCAAGGCAATAAAACTGAAGAACTTAATTGCTAGATATCAAAACTTTTTATAAAGCTACATTAATCAAGAGAGTGAGGTACTGGCTGAATTTCAGTCCAATAGATCAGTGGACTAGAAGAGAGACTAAACAAAAAAAAAAAAGAAAGAAAAGAAGAGAGGGACTTCCTTTGCCGTCCAGCACGGGTTTGATACCTGGTTGGGGAAATAGGATCCCACAGGCACGGCCAAAAAAAAAAAATTAATTAATTGAGGGGACTTCCCTGGTGGTCCAGTGGTTAAGACTCCATGCTCCCAATGCAGGGGGCCCGGGTTTGATCCCTGGTCAGGGAACTAGGTCCCGCATGCCGCAACTAAAGATCCCACGTGCCACAACTAAGACCCAGCACAGCCAAATAAATAAATAATTTTTAAAAAAAAAAGTTAAAAAATTAACTGAGCCATGTACTTTAGGTAACTAAGTCACACCTCAATAAAAAACAAAACAAAACAAAAAAAGAAATATGCTATAATGAATGAATGGACAAAACAGTGGCATGAGAGATAATAATGGGGGTGGGATGGCACACCTTAGCCAGGGTGGTCAGGGAGGGCCCTGCTGAAGAGCTGACATCCAAGGTCAAACCTCAAGCATGAGAAGGACCCAGTCATGGTTGGATCCCAAGGAAGAGAATCAAAAGCAGAGGGAACAGCAGGTGCAAAGGCCCTGAGGAAGGAAAGAACCTGACATATTGGAGGAAAGGGAGAAGGCCACTGTCGTTGGGGGCATTGTGAAATTACAGTGGTGGAAGGCAGCCAGACCATGAGGAGCTTGCAGGCCTTGGAGCGGAGTCTGGATTTTAGTCTAAGACTAGTGGGGATCTACGGGACAGTTTTAAGCACTGGTGTGATGGGAGTTCATTTATGTTTTTAAAACATTCTTCTGACTGCTAGGTGGAGGACTGTCTATATTGAGGGCCGAGATGGAAGTAGGAATTGCACTGTGGGGGAGGCTGAGGACAAAAGAGCTCTAACTGCAGCCCTTAAATTCCCCAGCCGTGTGTGTAATTATAGCTCAGAGTGACATATGCTATGTGGAACAGAGGTCACACAAGATCTTGTGAGCGTCCAAAAGAGGCAAGTGAAAGCCTCATGGGCCAGAGTGGAACCTGACACCGGTGGCATCTGACACCAGTGCAACTGGCAAAGGTGAAGAACTGGGAGGCCTGGTGTGAGCTTAAGGGGCTCTGGGTGATGCCGTCTGGCTGAGTGGAGCAGATGGAGAAATGTGAGGCTGAGGAGAGAGACAGAGGCCATGCCACGTGGGGTCTCAATGCCCGGCTGAGGGGCCTGAGCTGTGTCCCGAGGGCTCTAGGAGCCACAGGAGGGCCGCGTGCAGGAGAGGGGCAGGGGCAGCTTGGGATGGACAAAGACCCTCTGGGACATGACTGCAGGAAAGCGGGGTAGACTGGAAGCCTGGAGGCTGGGGAGGAGAGGCTGGGGAAGAGGATGAGGCCTCGGGGCGGGGCAGGGCTGTGGGGAGGAAGGGGTCCGTGGGCGTCAGGACTCCCAGCGGGGTCGCTCACCCTTCCACTCCAGATTGCCTCGGCCCCTCTCCAGATGCCCCAGCAGCCGGTGGGGGCAGGAGTAGAGCAGGAAGGTCTTCTCCTTGTTGACTGCCTCAGGCTGCTGCGTCCACTTGATACCGATGGTCTGGGACTCAGGCCAGTCCCCATCCCAGGTGCCCATCTTGGGGTCAAATATCATGAACTCCTCGCCATTCAGGGCAAACTTGGCCACAGGCACCGAGACATTGTCAGGGCCCAACTCGCAGCCCAACAGGCCCTGCAGGGTGTAGGGACCTGGGATGCCCAAACACAGATGAGCAGGGCCCAGGAGCAGGGGCCTTGGTCCCCTCCTCCCTCAGACCCAGGATCCAGGCCCCCAGCCCCTCCTCCCTCAGACCCAGGATCCAGGCCCCCAGCCCCTCCTCCCTCAGACCCAGGATCCAGGCCCCAGCACCATCCATCCTCAGACTCAGGAGTTCCAGTCTCACCTCCTTCCCCTAAAACTTGGAGAGCTTCGAGGAAGAGCTTCTCCTTGTTCCTCAGGTCTGTGGTCTCTTTCTCCCAATACCAGGACACCTGGCTTTCCCAGACCCAAGCGCCGTAGGGCTCAGCCTCAGCCCGCAGATTATTGTAGCTCAGGTACTGCTGTGGACCCAGCCAGCCCGATACCCAGAAGGCAGGAGTCCCCGAGGCAGGGGCGGACACGGCGGTGAAGTGGTACAGGAGGGAGCGATGGCTCTCTGCCGGAGACACAGGTGAAGAGAGCAGATGGGCCGGGGTACCTAGATGGGAGCAGGACAGACACCCCGAGAGAGAAAAGACCCCACCGCAGATAGAGGGGCCGGAACCTGAGAGGGGGGCCAGACCCAGAGAGAGGGACAGAGACCCCGTAAGAAGGGGACAGGTGTTTCCCAGACACACCGCCAGAGGGAGGAGATCGTGAGAAACGAAGTGAAATGAGGCAAAGAAGGAAATGCCCGGCTCGAGTGGGACCTCGGATTTCGCTTCCTTTGCTCTTTTCCCGGCGGGCGGCACCTCCCTCGTCCGCGGCAGCCCCGGCGCCTCCCGGAGCCCCCTCACCTGCACTCAACGTCCCAGGCAGGAGGACGAGCAGCAGACCGAGCCCCCAGGGCTGAGGCCGGCGGACCCGCATCCTGAATGGGAGACCTGGGGCGGGAGGGGGCGCGTGACTCCTCCGGACCCCCACCCCGCCCCGCCCTCCCTCCCTGCCCCAGCTCCCGCTCGGCTCCCCTCGGCCACCCCGCGCGCCTGCGACTGCGGGTGGAGGGGTTCGATCCCGGAGGATGACAACAAGGCCCTCCTCCTCGATGAACTTTCACCCCTTACTTGGCTCCGAGCTGGTTAATTAGTTACAGAGCCTGGATAGGCTGAGATTCCTTGCTTGGAGTTCGGCCCCGCCTCCTCCTCCTCCTCACTCAGACCCGCGGGTCCCGGCCCCCCCCACCCTCCGCGCCCCTCCTCCCTCAAACCCCAAAGTCCAGATCCCCGGCTCCCTCCTCCCTGAGACCCTGGAGTCCGGGCGCCCGGCCCTCTCCACCCTCGGTCTTGGGCCCCAGCTCTGCTCACGGCAGCCACGATCCCTTCCCTCCTGCGGCCCCAGCTGGCTCCCGTGACTAGAGACCCCAGTTCCTCTCTCACATCCTGTCCGGAGACGGCTCCTCGACTCCAGGAATATCCAACCCCGCCCCCCAGCTGCAGGGCACACCCCGGGCCCTGGGCCCAGCCTGTCTGAGTGTTGGTCTCTGCCTCTCTCTAGAAACTTTTGTCTTTTTTTTTTTTTTCCTCTCTGTTGCTCCCTTATTTTCTTATCTTGAGGGTGTCAGCCACCCAGCAAATTCATGACAAAGTTGGGAATCAACATTATCGGAGTCCCAAACTGGGAGGTCTGTGTGCGTCCCCTTCTTACGTCGTTGTCTGTCCCCACCACCCCCAACGCCCGTCACTAGCTCCTGCTGTGATAAAAGTCCTCCAGATACTTCCACACTTCCTCCTTCCAAACCCTCCCCCAAGGGCCCCTTAAAGTGCGCCTGCAGTTCTTTAGTATCTTCTGATATGACCTTAATAACGCACACACCCAGTATACTGTGTCAAGCTTCGGGGCACCCTCCAACCACCCACCGGCAGCCCACACTCCTGCTATAATGCTCCCATTCATTTGTTTTACTGTGGTAAAGTGCACAAAACAAAGGAGTTACTATTGGTTACATTTAGTGCATTCACAATGTTGTGCAACCATCACCACTATCCAGTTCCAGAACTTTTTCATCACCCCAAAGGGGACCCCAGAGACGTTGAGGGGCCCCTGCTCCCCTCAGCCCCTGGCAACCACGAATTTACTTTCTCTCTCTATGGATTTTGCCTATTCTGGACGTTTCAGATTAATGGAATCCTATAATATTGTGGCATTTTGTGTCTGGCTTCTTTCATTTAGCATACTGTTTTTGTTTGTTTGTTTGTTTTTGGTCACGCTGCACGGCTTGTGGAAGATCTCAGTGAAAGCACGGAGCCCTAACCACTGGACAGCCAGTGAATTCCCCAGCATATTGTTTTCAAGATTCATCCATATGGTAGCCTGTATCAGGACTTCGTTCCTTCTTATGGGTGGATAGTATTCTTTTTTTTTTTAATTTAATTTAATTTATTTTTTATACAGCAGGTTATTAGTTATCTATTATATATATATTAGTGTATATATGTCAATCCCAATCTCCCAATTCATCAGGTGGATAGTATTCTATTGTAGGGACTGACCGCATTTCATTTATTCATTCATCAACTGATGGGCATTTAGGTTGTTTCCACTTTTTGGCTATTGTGAATAATGCTGCTGTGAACATTTGTGTACAAGTTTTTTGTTTTGTTTTGTTTTTGCATAGCTGTATTCAATTCTTTTGGGTATATACCCAGGAGTGGACTTGCTAGGTCATATGATGTATTAGTCAGGGTTTTCTGGAGGAACAGAATCAACAGGATATATATATATATAGAAAGAGACTTGGTATAAGGAATTGGCGCACGTGATTGTGGAGACTTGGTGAGTTCAAAATCTGATGGGGATGGCCGGCAGGCTGGGGACTCTGGAAAGAGTTACATTTCAAGTCTAAAGGCAGGCATTCTGGAAAACCAAGAAGAGTTCATCTTGCAGATGAAATCCAAAGGCAGTCTGCTCTCAGAGTTCCCCTTTGCTTGGCGGGTGGGGGAGGTGAGTTTTCCACCTTCAACTGATTGGATGAGGCCCACCCACATTTTGAAGGGTAGTCGGCTTTACTCAGAGTCCGCTGATTTCTGTGTAAATCTCATCCCCAAGCACCCTCACAGAAACATCCAGAGTAACGTTGGACCAAACATTCGGGCACTGTGGCCCAGCCAAGTTGACACATGTGTTTAACAATGACAGATGGTAAATCTATGTTCAGCTAAGTGAGGGACCTCTGTTCATTTTCATTACTCTCCCTGGGTCCTGCTAGAATATCCACTAAGATCCATCCTGATGCCGCCCGGAAGGATCCCACTTTCATGTCCCATGAGTCCTAAAATACCTTGGGGAATTTGCCATGCCCAGCCGTCCCCTCTACGTCCCTTGGGATCCAGCTATGTCTCCGGAGCACCATTCCAGCCCCTGTGCTCTCATTTTAAAGGCCCTCAGGACCCTACTCTGATGTTCCTTGGACCCTGGTAAAAAGTGGTCAGTGTCTGTGACAATGTCCCCCAGGACCCTGGTATACTTTTCCTTGAAGCTTAAAAACCATCACACTGGGGTCCCACTTATGTCCTACCTTAAGATGCCCCAGGGACTTCCCTGGCGGTCCAGTGGTCAAGACTCTGCGCTTCCAATGCAGGGGGCGCGGGTTTGATCCCTGTTCGGGTAACTAGTATCCCACATGCTGCGGGGCATGGCCAAAAAAAACCCCAAAACCCAAAACAAACGAACAAAAAAAGATGCTCCAGAACTCATCTAAATGCTCTCTGAGCCCTAATGTGATGTTCCTCTAGCCCCACTCTGAGGCCTGTTGGCCCATTAATGGCCTCACGATCCCACAGCTATGCCAGCACTCTGCTCCACTGCCCATCACACCCTGCACACCTCTGCTGTAATAACTAGTTTTGTTTTGTTTTGTTTTGTTTAGCTTTGTGATTTGATTTTTAACTTTTATTTTATTTATTTATTTATATTTATTTAGGCTGCACTGGGTCTTGGTTGAGGCAGGTGGGATCTAGTTCCTCGACCAGGGATCGAACCCTGGCCCCCTGCATTGGGAGCGCCGAGTCTTACCCACTGGACCACCAGGGAAGTCCCTAGCTTTTTATTTTATATTGAAGTATAGTTGATTAACAATGTTGTGGTAGTTTCAGGTGTACAGCAAAATGATTCAGTTATACATATACGTGTCTATTCTTTTTCAAATTCTTTTCCCATTTAAGTTGTTACATAATATTGAGCAGAGTTCCCTGTGTTATACAGTAGGTCCTTGTTGGTTATCCATTTTACTTATTTTTTTTTATTTATTTATTTATTTATTTATTTATTTATTTATTTATTTATTTATTTATGGCTGCTTTGGTTCTTTGTTGCTGTACGCAGGCTTTCTCTAGTTGCTTCGAGTGGGAGCTACTCTTACTCGTGGTGCGCGGGCTTCTCACTTCAGTGGCTTCTCTTGTTACGGAGCATGGGCTCTAGGTGCACGGGCTTCAGTAGTTGTGGCACATGGGCTTAGTTGCTCCGCGGCATGTGGGATCTTCCTGGACCAGGGATTGAACCCGTGTCTCCTGCATTGGCAGGCAGATTCTTAACCACTTCGCCACCAGGGAAGTCCCTGGTTATCCATTTTAAATAAAGCAGTGTGTACATTTCAATCCCACACTCCCTAACTGTCCCTTCCCCCCTGGTAACCTAAGTCTGTGAGTCTGTTTCTGTTTTGTAAATAAGTTCACTTGCATCATTTCTCTTTAGATTCTGCCTGTAAGAGATATCATACCATATTTCTCTTTCTCTGTCTCACTTACTTCACTCAGTATGACAATCTCTAGGTCCATCCATGTTGCTGCATTTGGCATTATTTCATTCTTTTTAATGGCTGTGTAATATTCCATTGTATATAGGTACCACATTTTCTTTAACCATTCCTCTGTTGATGGACATAACTAGTTTTAACGCTGGTGTCCCTGGAGTTCTCCTGGACCATCACCAGAGGCCACTACCATGCCCCTGGGTCTCTGAAAATCTCAGGTTCCCACCCCCAAGCTCCTTGGGTCCCAGACAGTATCCTGAGACCCAGTGACGGAGCCTTCAGGAGGCTACACCAACATCCCACGGAGCTGGCCATGCCATCCCTGAATCCTGCTCAATCAGTCCTGAGCCCTCGCAGAACAACTACTGTGACCCACCCTGGAATTGCCACAAAGTGCCCTCAGCCCCAAGCTCACTCCCCGCTGCCGAGCCTGAGTGAATCCTTCAGGTTCTGTCGGAAAGCTAAGCGGGGCTCCCCAGGCCCACTCCTGGGTTCTCTCTATTACTGTCTCTCACCAGGCCCTGCCCTATCCAGAACCTCCCCATGAAAGACAGATAGACAGACAGACACAGAGAGATGGATAGATAGGTAGGTAGGTAAGTAGGTAGATAGATGATAGATAGAAAAATAGGCAGGTAAGTTGGTAGGCAGGCAGTCAGGCAGACAGACAGACCGACGGACAGATGGATGATAGAAAAATAGAGACAGACGGACAAAACAGATGGACAAATAGGTAGGTAGGTAGACAGATAGACAGACAGATAGAAAAATAGAAACAGGGACTTCCCTGGTGGCACAGTGGTTAAGAATCCGCCTGCCAAGCTTCCCTGGTGGTGCAGTGGTTGAGAATCTGCCTGCTAATGCGGGGGACATGGGTTCGAGCCCTGGTCTGGGAAGATCCCACATGCTGCGGAGCGGCTAGGCCCGTGAGCCACAACAACTGAGCCTGCGCGTCTGGAGCCTGTGCTCCACAACAAGAGAGGCCGCGATGGTGAGAGGCCCACACACCGCGATGAAGAGTGGCCCCCACTTGCCACAACTAGAGAAAGCCCTCGCGCAGAAGCGAGGACCCAACACAGCCAGAAATAAATAAATTAATTAATTAATTAAAAAAAAAAAAAGAATCCGCCTGCCAATGCAGGGGACACGGGTTCCATCCCTGGTCTGGGAAGATCCCACATGCCATGGAGCAACTAAGCCCGTGGGCCACAACTACTGAGCCCACGTGCCACAACTACTGAAGCCCGCACACATAGAGCCTGTGCTCCGCAACAAGAGAAGCCACCGCACTGAGAAGCCTGTGCACCTCAACGAAGAGTAGCCCCCCTCTCCGCAACTAGAGAAAGTCCACGCACAGCAACAAAGACCCAATGCAGCCAAAAAAAAAAAAAAAGAAAAATAGAAACAATTAGACAGACTCTCTAGGACATTCTATAACATCCCTACCAGGCAAGAAACTTTCCGCATTTCCCAGGAACTTGCTGCCGTGGCCCCTCATACAGCTAGATTGCTGCTCCCTCATCCTGAGACCCCACTAAAAAAGGACCCTCAGGGAATTCCCTGGCGGTCCACTGGTTAGGACTCTGCACTTTCACTGCCGTGGGCCCGGGGTGGATCTCTGGTTGAGGAATCCCGCAAGCTGCCTGGTGCGACCTAAAAATAAAAAAATAGGACTTCCCTGGTGGCGCAGTGGTTAAGAATCCGCCTGCCGATGCAGGTGACACAGGTTCGAGCCCTGGTCCGGGAAGATCCTACATGCCGTGGAGCAACTAAGCCTGTGCGCCACAGCTACTGAGCCTGCTCTATAGAGCCCGCAAGCCATAACTACTGAGCCCGTGCTCTGCAACAAGAGAAGCCACCACAGTGAGAGGAGCCCCCGCTCACCACAACTAGAGAAAGCCTGTGCGCAGCAACGAAGACCCAACGCAGCCAAAAGTAAATAAATAAATAAATAAAATTTAAAATAAATAAATAAAATAAAAATTTAAAAATAGTTTAAGAAAAAAAAAAGGGCCCTCAGGTCCTGCTACACGCTGTGTGTATCCCCTTTTGATAACCTGAGTCCTACTCTAATGGTTCACACAGCCCGTAGGATTCTCCTCTATTGCCTAGGACCCTAAAATAATGCCACCAGAGCCCTGATGACAAGCCCTTGGGTTCCTGCCACTATGCTCCCAGGACCCAAGTACATTGCCCCTCGGGGCCTTCCCAGTGGTCCCAGGTCCATCTATAATGCTCACATCCCTCTGCAGCTCCTGCTTTACCTGTCCCTGGGTAGCTCCTCTAGGTGTCCTCAGTCCTACTACAATGTCCCATTGGTGTCACTTCAACACTTCTCAGGACCCCTAATCTACCCGTCCTGCCAAAAAGTCCTTTGGTTCCTGTTAACATGTCCCCAGGATCCTGCAGTACTCCCCCTGCGTGCTCAGAAGTTTCCCTGGATCCTGCTAAAATATGTCCAGTCTTCCCTCATGTGGCCTTGAGGGTCACCAAAATGAACTTGGGGTGTCCTCTCTAAGCCCTAGGGGCCCTGCCAGGACCCTATTAGAATGCCTCTAGCCTTACCATGAAGTGTGTTTTTTGGGGCCACGCTGCGCGGCACGCCAGATCTTAGTTCCCCGACCAGGGATTGAACCCATGCCCCCTGCAGTGGAAGCTTGGAGTCCTAACCACTGGACCGCCAGGGAATTCCCACCAGGAAGTCTTTAGGGTCCTGCTAAAACATACCAAGGGCCTGCTATTCTGTGTTCTATGGAGCTCTGGGAAAATTCCCACAGGCTTTTATCCATGCGCCCTGGGATCCTGCATCAGCGGCCGTCCACAATGGGTCTAGAATGCTGTATTAGTGTCCTGTGGCTGCTGTAACCAATCACCACAGACTTAGTGGCTTAAAATAACACAAACATATTCTTACAGTTCTGGAGGTCAGACATCTAAAATGGGTCCGCAAGACTATTCCTTCTGGAGGCTCCAGGGAAGAATCCATTTCTTTGCCTTTTCCAGCTGCTAGAGGCTGCCTGCATTCCTTGGCTTATGGCTCCTTCCTCTATTTTCAAAGCCAGCACCTTCTCTCCTCTCTGACTTCGGTGTTCCTCCTTACATCTCTCTGACTCTGATCCTCCGCCTCCCTCTTATAAGGACCCTTGTGATGACATTGGTCCCACCTGGATAATCCAAGATCATCTCCGCATCCTGAATTTAATCACATCTGCAAAGTCCCTTTTATTATACAAGGTCACATAATCACAGGTTTTGGAGGATTAGGGCACAGACCTCTTTGAGGGATCGTTATCCAGCCGACCACGGTCAACGTCATGGAAGGTGCCCTCCCGTGACCCTGCTGTAAAGTCCCCATTCTGATCTTCTCTCCCTCTTGTTAGAATGGCCTCAGGGTTTAGCCAAGAGGCCTCTCAGAGGTCGGCCTGAACATTCCCCATAATGTCCCTCTTTCCTGCTACAAAAGAAAAAGCCCTCAAGGTCCCTTAATACCCACTGGGAATCCCTGCTAAGTATCCTGGGGTCCTGCTATGTCTTCAGGGACCATTTACAGCATCTATTGGCTGTCTCCTGTCTTATCCCCAGGGTCCTATGCTCTAATGATCCCTGCCTATGCCCCCCCCTTTTTCTTTTGGGGGGTGTGGCACGCAGCGTGCAGCTTGAAGGATCTTAGTTCCCTGACCAGGGGTTGAACCTGGGCCACGGCAGTGAAAGCGCCGAGTCCTAACCACTGGACCACCAGGGAAGTCCCTCTGCCTATGCCCTTTAAATCCCCTGGGGGCCTACTATCATGTCCTCAGGGGCCCATCACAAAGCAATAGAAAGCCCCAGCAGGACAATTACTAATGTGCAGGGCCCAATGCTAAATGAAAACGTGGGGCCCTTTGTTCCAACTTCAAAACGAACCAAGTGCGGGTCCCTTCGGAACAACTGCTTGGACAGCGTGGAGCACTCACCCATGAAGCCGCCTTGGTCCCTGGGGACTGCCCCTGGCAGCTCCGAGCTTTCTCCCTGAATCACCACCTTAACATCCGCCCCTCCTCTCTGCACCTGCACTGTAGTGCCCCCTACTGACCCCAGGAAGCAATCACACCTGAGTTCAAAACCAAATCCTGCCTCTTCCAGGTGGGCCTCTCTGAGCCTCGGTTTCTTTATCTGTGAAATGGGATAATAATCATACCTACTTCGGTAGAGAAGCTTTAATGACTCAAAGGTTTGGCACAAGGCACATAGTAGAGCATAGTAATAAACTGTTCCCCATACTGCCCCCCCACCTCAGGATGCTGTTAAGGTCCCCAGGGGTGCACTAGATGGTAGGCTCGCAGACACCAGGCCCTGGATCTGTCTTGCTCACTCTTGCATCTCCAGGGGCCAGCACAGGAAACATTAGCAGAATGAATGAAGCCAATAATGAATGACCCTGGGCTGGCTTAATATGTCCCTAAAACTTTTCTAGAACGGCCTTGGTATCCTGTTAGAATGTTCTAGCAGAATCTATACTCACCCCTGAAACAATCCGTGGGTTTGGGAGCTGGGACTTCCTATAATGTGAGACCCCAGGGTTTTCCCATGATGGGCTCAGGGCAGTGTTAAAATATAGCAGGAGGGCTGCTCAAACATACGCACCTGCTCTGATCCCCTTTCCCTAGACTCCACTCACAGACCTCAGGGCCCGTTAAATGAATCCTGGTGCCCGCTCCACACATAATACCCACGCGCCGGCTCTCATATAACCTGGGTATCGCAACCACCAACAGAACCTGCTACAAGACCCTGAGGCCCCACTATAATCCATTATTACTACATCCTGCTGTAATACCGCAGGGGGCTGCAATGACGCTCGCCAGTCTGGCTACAGTAGAACATTCCTGTGGTCTGCTGTGACAGATGTGAGGCCATGATACATTATGATGTAACCAATATCTGCCCTGTTTTCATGTAACAGGCCTGACACCCGCTGTCATCATAAGCCAGGACCCTGCTATGAAACTGTGCTTGGAGCTAATTTCCCTGCAAAATGGCCACTGGGGCCTCCTATAAGAGGCATGCGATAGAATATTCCAGAAGCATGCTAAAATAATCTCAAGATCCCATGACAAACCACTAGGATTTGCTATAGTAGACCCAGGGTTCCACAACCATTTAATACCTCTGGGGCCACCTGCCAAAGACTCTTGTCTTTGGGCCTGCCCAAGGGGACTCAGGGCCTGCTACACTAAAACATCACTGGGCTTTGTTCTAACAACAGGCTCAGGAATGCGACATAATCAGTTCCCTAAGAAGTATCACTTACTGGAACTAGTTCTACCGCCAACAACACAGGTGAGCATATTTCATCCTCCCAATGGGGCAGGGAGGCAAGATTTTACAGATTAGGAAACTGAAGCTCTGTGGTTCCCGGGGGAGTCACGCCCAAGGTCCCAAGGTCACGCAGCTAATGACAGCAGGGCTAGAATCTGGAACAGAGCCTGCAGGCTTAATGCTTACATTTGGAGGTTTCTGAGCATGTTCACTGCTTCCGGTTACTCCATGCCTTGAGACCTAGTGTAAACAGATAGGTTAGGGGGTCCCCGGAGAAAAAGAACCAGGAATGGCTTTCTTGACATAAGAGAAGCCATTTTGGCTTAAGCCGTTTTGTGATCTAAGCCTGGCTGCAGTGCTTGCCCTTGAACAGGTCTCAGTAATCCTTGATCTTAAGGGAAGTTAGGGAACAAAGGGAAAAGGAAAAGCAGTCAAGAAACAATAGTTCAACAATAAAATAGAGTCCTAATTCCTCCTCAAGGGATGTACAGAACAATCTGATACAGTTTTTGAGCTCTTCAGGAACTAAGGCCCCCAGCCAGGTGAAGGACAGAAAAATGTTGACCCTCCTGACTTCAATCAACTAAAGCTTGGACTCTGGCGACCTTTGCCCCAATTCTGTGCTGAATTCTCTGCTCCAGCCCCCTCATGAATATGCATGTCCCCTTAGCTTAAAACTTCCCCAGTTTTGCTGTTGGGGAGACACTGCTTTGGGAAAGATCCCCGGTGTTCTCCTTACTTGCTGCAGGTAATAAATCCTTTGTTCTCCTGATGTTTGGCTTGGTTGTGTCTTTTGGCTCGACACCCACCCAGAGGTGAACCCAGTTTTCGGGTAACACTAGGGGTCAAGCCTGGCCTGTGAGAATGTGAGGATTTAACTTTAAATGGACTCACTCAGGGAATTCCCTGGCGGTCCAGTGGCTAGGACTCCGTGCTCTCACTGTCAAGGGCCTGGGTTTGATCCCTGGTCAAGGAATGGTGCAGCCAAAAATACACAAACAAATAAATAAATTCACTCAACTAAACATGTTTGGAGCACCTACAATTTGTTCCAGGCGCTGAGGCTGCAGAGATTCCGTGTCTTCTTGGGAGTTTGTATTCCAGGGGTCAACAGGTAAACAAATAAACGTGCAATATCTTACAGGATTTGTACAACAAATATGCCATAAACGCGTTTTCCTGTCTATGTAAGACATTCAAGCAGGGAAGGGAGATTGGGAGGGTTGGAGGTTCTCCCAAGTGGAAAGAGGTCGGTGAGAATTAGAGATTAAGGGATGAGGGAGGGAGCCAGGTGGAAGCCTGGGGTTAGAGGTTCCGAGGGGCAGAGGGCACAGAGCCAGTGCAAAGGCTCAGAGGGAGCAAGTCAGGGGTGCAGGCAGTGAGGATGGGGGCAGGCAGGTAGGCAGAGGGGAAGCTCTGAGGCTGTGACCTGGGCCTAGGAGTCGAATCTCTAGCTGTCACAGGTCTCTAAGAAAGGCAGGTAAAGCCCTCTCCCACTCATCAGGCCAGAGAACTGGTTCAGCCCTGGGAGCCTTCTCCTTGGAGCTTGTGAGCTGACCCACGAGGAGGCCTGTCGGGTGTGCCCCCAGGCACACGGGCTGCACCCGACACTAGGTAGCCTGAGATGGGGTGCGGAGGAGACGCCCAGGAACCCACCGCGCAGGGAGGAAGCAGGGGAGCCGGGCTGTTGTTTTTGTAAACACAGCGGCCCCACCCCAAACGGAAACACCTGTGGGTGGGGGCTCCTTGAGTGGCCTCAGATCCCCCGCTGGGTCTCTGCTCCCGCCCCCCGGGTCCCAGTCCCCCTCCTCAGGGTCTCCATCCCTCCAGCACTGGGTGGGGCAGGCGTGCAGGCTGAACCTCAGGGCGGTGCCCCCCTCTGACCCGTCCCTGCCCCTTCCTGCCCTCTTTGACGCGGCCCCGCTTCCTCTGGCAGGAACCCCCGCCCTCGCTGGGCCTGGGTAAAAAGGAGCCCCTGGGCCGGTCCACAGGCCAAGTCCTGGGAGGCAGCAGCGGCGGCTCCTCTCTCCTCACGGCCCTGTCTCCCAACCCTTGTACCAGTGTGTGCCTCAGTCCCTGGTACAGGCATGGGGGGCAGGGACCTGGGGACCCCAGCAGCACCAGGCCCCGAGGGGTGAAGGCAGCGGGGCGACTCCGGCACCTCCCTTCTGTCTGTGCCTCCGTCTCTGCCCGGCTGTGGCTCTGGTGAGGGTCTCTGCTTCAGATCCCGAAGTCCCTGGGTCTCTCTCTGTGGTGTTTCTCATTCCGTCCGCACCTGCCACCCACCCCACGCGTGCCTCTTTGTCTTGTTCTCCAGGCCCATCTCTGTCTCTGGAATCTGAGTCTGTCCCTGGGCTGTGGTCTCCGTCCCTGTTCGGTGTTCAGCTGAGGGCTCTGTCTCAAATCTCTCTCCTGATCTCTGTATCTGACACTCAAGTTCCCTCTTCCTTTCCCCATTTTTCTCTGCTTCTAACAGAAAGCCCTCCTGCCATTACCAACTGTTAAGCTCTCTCCATCTCCCAGGTTTTTTCCCTGACAGTCAAGGTCACCATGTCCGGCCCTGTCAGAAATCTCTTCCCCTTCATTTGCCTGGCTCTGTCCCCTTTCTCCCCATCTCCAATTTCTCTCCTCACCCAAGGCCACCCCACTTGGTCTGTCCCAGATCAGTCCCACCTCTACGGACTTCCTAGCCATTTCTGAGCAGCCTGCAGCCCCCCCCGCACTGCTGGCTGTCCTTACTAAGCGACTTAACTTCAAGGCCAATTTCCTTACTTGCATTCTTAGGCAAAGAAAGTGTCCATCATCTGACACGTGGAGCTCAGCTACTCCTTGGGACCCCAGGCAGAGAACTTGCCCCCTCAGATGAGTTTGCTCATCTGCAAATGGGCATGGTGCCCACTTAGGAGGCGACGGTGCAGCATGCAGGGGGAAGGTGGGTGCCTTGCTTCCCTGCCCCACTCCTTCCGTCAGGGTACACAGTCCCAGGTTGAAGTCAAGACCCTCATAGTTCCGAACCACGCAGCTGCGTACTCCTCAAGCCCACCCAACACGTGCCGACCCCCAGCAAAGCCCAGAGGGCCACTACTTCTTCCTTACCCTCCCCTCGGAGGCCAGAAAGGGCCCAGAGTCTAGAGAACCCAGGAACCTCCACCCTCACTCACTTCCTCCCCAGAGACTTGCAGGGGGAGCTCAACACCAAGTAGAAGGCATTGTGTACTCCGACACCAAAAGCTGACGAGGACCAAAAGACCAGAGAGGGGCAGCTTCGTGGTACAGGTTGTCTTCACCCAGAGACGAAAGGGCAGGAGGCAGGACTTGGTCCCCATCCTTACGCCCCCAGAGGATGAAAAACAGCCCCCTCTTTCACATCAACCCCACTTAATTCCCAGGGACACCCCCTCCCTCGGATAAGGGCATGGATACGGAACCTGGCCCGTGACTGGGGAAATAACTTTTATTTTGTTTGGGGCAGTGGGCAGGGGTCTGGTCTCAGAACTTCTGGAACTGCTTCTTGGTGCCGGCAGCCTTGGTGACCTTGAGCACGTTGAAGCGCACCGTCTTGCTCAGGGGCCGGCACTCGCCCACTGTGACAATGTCACCAATCTGGACGTCCCTGTGGGGGTGAGCAGCGCCACATCAGAGGGACTCTGCCCCAAGCAGGCCCTAATGGCACCTTTCTCACTGTCTCCAGGCGGAGGCCTGTCACCTCTGGCTCCTCCAAACCCCAACCAAGCTGCTATTTCCAGTTCCATCTGCACTGCATGCCGCCCTGTCGTTATTTATTGAGCGCTAACTATGAAAGGCGCCAAACTCAATACCATGCAGAGGATGCTCCGACCCTTCCAGGACAGAAGACCTCCAACTAGCATCTCCATTTTGCAGAGAACAGGAGGCTCCCAAAGATGGTGATACAGGGTCCCCTCACAAACCGTCCCCACCCCCAACAGGTGACTACCTTCACCCGGCAGCCAGGGCGTCCTGTTAACGGCCAAGGCACGCCCCAAGTCACCCAGGCTCTTGTGCAGCCCACCCCCTCCTCTCTGCCTGGGAGGGCGGCTCACCGGGGCTACCTGGGGCCACCGTGCTCACCTGAAGCAGGGGGAAAGGTGCACAGACATGTTCTTGTGGCGCTTCTCGAAGCGGTTGTACTTTCGGATGTAGTGCAGGTAGTCTCGGCGGATGACAATGGTCCTCTGCATCTTCATTTTGGTCACCACACCTGCGGGAGAAGGGGCAGATCCCGGGTCAGGCCCCATAGGGAAGGGAGCCATGGGCAGCCCAGGGCATGCTGGGAATCAGGGGCCGCTGAGCAGGGTTCCCAAGAAGCCCTGCTCCTGGCATCAGCTGTGCCAACTGCTTTCTCAGCAGTGCCCGGGGTGGGCATCTGAAGACCATCGTGAAAATAACAAACATCATCTGCCAGTGCCCCCCATAACCAGGAGTCTGCCAACCCCTTCCTCACCCAGGACCCTGGAGTCTCAGTGTCCCCAGCCCCTCCTCCCTCAGACCCGGGAATTTGAACCCAAGCCCCCAGAGGTCCTCACTTACCAGACAGGATTCGCCCTCGGATGGAGACATTACCAGTAAAAGGACATTTCTTGTCAATGTAGGTGCCTTCGATGGCCTGAAGGAATAAGGAGGATTAGCAAGCCCTGAATGGTAGTTCCTGAAAAGAACAAGGGGTGTGGCCTCCCTGTAGACACAAAAACTACAACTCCCAGCAGCCCCAGTAACAGCCACTCAGATGTGGATAGGGCAACTCAGTTTGGGCACACGTGCAGGGAAACAGGGATCTCCTTCTTTCTTCTGAGGATCCCCATACCTCCTTCGGTGTCTTGAAGCCCAGACCAATGTTCTTGTAGTATCGCGGGAGCTTCTCCTTGCCAGTTTCTCCAAGCAGGACCCTCTTCTTATTTTGGAAGATAGTCGGTTGCTTTTGGTACGCACGCTCAGTCTACAGGGATGAGATGAAAGCTGGTAAGTTTGCAGCAGGCAGCAACCTGGTCTGGAAAGCTTCACAAACCCCCCAGATCCCATCCTCTGCAGTATTTAACTCCCCAAACGCTGCACTCACCCAAATTTACCTCTAACCCAGACTCAACTGTAAACCCGGGGTTACGTCGGTATTTACGGTCTAAAGCACCTTCCACCGCCTGCACAATTCACCCCTTAAAACCCAGATACAGAATCATCCCTCTAACACCCTGGACACCCTTCAGCAAGAATTATTCTCCAAGACACAAAGATACCCACCCAGGAGTCACTCCTTATTAATTACATATGGCTCCAAAATTAAATACCAAAACGATGGGTTCCCTGGAGTAGCCCTTAGGACTCAGTTCTCACAGGATTAACCCTACAGCCTAAGGCCTCCAGAAAAACACTCTGTAAACCTTGGGTTTTAAAAAGATAACTCCTAAAAAGCTTGAGCCTTAATTACACCCTAAATGCGGAGCTCCTAAGATTTAGGAGGCGCCAATCGAGATTAACGCCAGGACACGCGCCCTCTGCCCGAATTTCCCTGGGAAATCGAGGACGCCCAGAATTAACCCCCAAACTGGGGCGCAGAGTCCCGCTCTCCAGGACACGCCCCTGAAGCCCGGGCCCCGCTAGGTCTGCGTCAGTCCCGAGCCCGAACCTGAATGTCAGCCATCTTCCCGGCCGCCTGAAAAAAGGAAAGCCGCGGCGGCGTCCGGGTTTCCTTATCGATTGCACAGAAACTAGAGAGGAAGTGACGAAAGAGGGGCAGGGTAACACGGTTTGAGGCGGAGCCTTGGCGAGACTCTGATTGACGGACTGCCCTACCCAAGTACGCGATTCGGAGACCGCACGGACCCTGCCATGACGTTAATGGCAGAGGGGCGGGAAGAGACAGACACTGTCTCGCGAGACTCTTAGGCCATCATTGCGCGCCAGCGCGCTAGGTCACGTTGGGAAAGAGTGGCCAGCCTTGTTATCGCGAGAGTTGTCGGGGGCGGTCTTGTTTCTGCGGTGAATGGGACCACGTGGGGTTTGGGGACAGCGTGGCTGTGTCCACGCAGGGCTTAAACGGGTTGTGGCGGCGGCCATCTTTTTGCAGGACTGGAGACCGGAAAGTCTTAGGAGCATGCATGCTCTGCGGTGCCGCCATCTTTGTGAGGGGCGGGCACTACCCATGAGTTTGGTGCAGTTTAATGAAGGTTGTTTTCCTCTATGGGCCATTTCATCCCCAAAGGTTTCGTGAAAAAATAAAATTAAAAAAAAAAAAAAAAAAAAGGCGTTCTTCTGATTGTCTGTAACAGCGCTGTCCAATAGTAGTTTCCGCTGTGATGGAAATGTTCTGTATCTGCGCTGTCCAACACAGTGGCCACTGGCACTGGAAGTGGGGTGCGTGCGACTGAGGACCTGAATTTTTAACTTTTTTTCTTTTTTTTTTTTAGGTAAGAAGTGGATTTATTTAGAGAGAAACATACTCCACAGACAGAGTGTGGGCCATCCCAGAAGGTGAGAAAGGCCCTAACTTTAATTTTATTCGATTTATATATAAATGGCCACATGGGGCTAGTATCTACTGCGTTGGTCAGTGCACGTCTATAACTGAATACTAATTTATTGTTTTATAAATTCTTGTAAAGCAAAATCTAACAGCAATTGCCATGTGCCTGGCATTGTGCTAACACTCTAAGTATGGTTCGGTTACTATTCCCATTTTGCAGATGGGGAAACTGAGGCATTAGTTGCTCCAGGTTTCACAGAAAATGAGAGGCAGAGGTGGGAATTGAACCTGGGCAGTCTTGCTCCAGCGTTCTTAATCACCAACCTTTAAAGAAGGAAGCTTTGAGTCCTTTTTACAGTCACTTCACACTTAATGAGCACCTATTTGGTACCTGGCCCCCTTCTGGGCAGTGGTGGCAACAACCCGACCAACCCTGACAGCTGTCCACGCTCTAACTGACTTGCACCTTGTTGGGAGATTTCAAACTCCAGACCTTGGCACGGATAGGTGTCTTATGCCTCTTTCCTTAGTTAAGTCTTGGTCTAAAATTTACCAGTGCTCTAACTCCACAGAGTGTGGTTCTCTCTAAATAAATCCACTTCTTACCTATCACAATAAATAAATAAATAAATAAATAAATAAAACCCATGGGGAATATACAGAATATTCAGTGACTTCATGTTAGGACAAGTGTGCAACCATCTGAAAAAAAAATAAAGTTGGATCTCTACCACCTACTGTATGCCAAAGTAAATTTCTGATGTGTAAATGTAAAATTTAGGTGGGTTTGGGGAATGAAACCATAAATGTACTAGAAGAAAACATGAGTTTTGTTTTGTTTTGTTTTTTTCACTTATGAGTCTAGTAAAGACTTTTTTTTTTTTTTTTTGGCTGCACCGTGCAGCTTGTGTCATCTTAGTTCCCATGGCAGTGGAAGCGCAGAGTCCTAACCACTGGACAACCAGGGAATTCCCCAGTAAAGACTTTTTTAAGCATTGCATTTAGAACATAAAATCTGTGCTCCCAACAAACTTCTACACAGGTCACAAAATGTTATTCTTTTGATCTTTTTCCAATTTTTAAAAAAATTGAAGTATAGTTGATTTACAATGTTGTGTTAGCTTCAGGTGTACAGCAAAGTGATTCAGTTATACATATATATGTGTATATATTCTTTTTCAGATTCCTTTCCATTATGTTATTACAAGATATTGAGTATAGTTTGCCTGTGCTATACTGTAGGACCTTGTCATTTACCTATTTTATGTAGTGTGAATATGTTAATTCCAAACTCCCCCTGCCCCGTCCCCTTTCATGCTTTCTTATTTATCCTTTGTTTCCTCTTCCCCACTAAAATGAGGGCAGGAATTTTCGTTGCCTTTGTTCTCCAGGGCTTCTGGTGACTGTCACATAGTAGGTGCTCAGTTTGTCCTTGTTGAATAACTGACCAAAGGAATGGAGGAGAATTAGATACACCAAAATGTCCACTTACAGGCAGATGGGTAAATCCTGGCATAGCTTGATCATGGACTACTCTGCAAGCACGTAATAAACATGAGGTAAGTCAACCAATCTGGAAATGAAAACACTGCCAGACATGTTTCATTTTTTAATCTTTAAATTTCCGATGACTTCTGAATAGGGATTTCACGCACATGGTACAGAATTCTAAAAGTACAAAGTAAGTTGTGAAAGATGAATCTTTCCCTCACTCTTCTCCCCGGACACGCGCACCCCGTTTCCCTCTGCAGAAGCAACTGCTGTCATCCTGTTATCATCTGCCAATGTGTCTTTCAAACTAGTCTACCCTCTGTTGAATTTGTATGTGGACAAAGCAAAGTGCAGAACAAGAGGCACAGCATGATCCATTTATTCAAATGTTTATGGACAATCTATAGGACGACTGCATTTTTTTACATATATATTTCTTTTTCATATTCTTTTCCATTATGGTTTATCACAGGATATTGAAAACAGTTCCCTGTGCTATACAGTAGGTCCTTGTTGTTTAATGCATTTTTTAAAGCTTATTACATGATATAGTTGTGGCTTATCTTTTTAGGTATTATAGACTACATTGTCCAATAACACAGCCATTAGTTACATGTGGTTATTTAAATTTAAATTGAATAACATTTAAAATTCAATTTTTCACTCATTCTATTCATATTGCAAATGCTCAGTAATCACATGTGGCTAGTGGCTTGCATATTGAACAGCAAAGATTTAGTATATTTTTTATCAACATAAAAAAATGCTCTTATAGACAGAGAAGGCTGGTTGCATATATATGTATATATAATATATATGATGTCTTTTAAGTTGTAATAACTTCAGAAATATAAATGCTACAAACTTACAAAAAATCATTTGAAGTTTAATTATTCAAATTTCTTTTACACTTGATAGCTTTGTGAATTTTGAACGATACATTTTTTAAAATTTATTTTATGGAAGTATAGTTGATTTACAATGTTGTTAATTTCTGCTGTACAGCAAAGTGATTCAGTTATACATATATATACATTTTCATATTCTTTTCCATTATGGTTTATCACAGGATATTGAATATAGTTCCCTGTGCTACACAGTAGGACCTTGTTTTCCCAACCTATATATAATAGTTGGCATCTGCTAATCCCAAACTCCCAATCTATCCCTCCCCCCAAGCCCCGCATGGCAACCACGTTTGCTCTCCATGTCTGTGAGTCTGTTTCTGTTTCATAAGTTCATCTGTGTCATATTTTAGATTCCACATATAGGTGATGAATGATACATTTTTAATTATCATTGTTTCAGTCCTTCTGGGGTAGCATTGAGGAGGGACTTTTCATTTTAGAACCTGCTATGTCTTCCCCCCAGTGACCTTGTAGTAGCTTTATAATTTATTTTTTGAAGAAAAAGTAAGTTTTGGAGTATTTGAATGACTTAGAAAGGATTTATGATATTTAGTTAAAAAAAAAAAAAAAAAAGCAGGTCCTGGAGTTGCTGTCTACAATGTGTGCTAAAATAAACTATGTACAAAAGTTACATATAAAAGTCTGCATAAAAGTTTCTAACTTAGAAAAAAGCCTGGAAGGAAATGCATGATATTGCCCTGGTGGTTTACATCTCCAGGTGGTGAGATTAGGTATGATTTCCTGTCTCGTGTCTCAAATGCTCAATATTTTGCAAATTGCTGAGCAGCTGGTGAGATTTTGATAAGGGAAGAGTAAAGAAAAGAAATACTGCTTCACTCTGAAGGGGTGAGGCCAAATCGGAGATGTTTAGGTCCTTAGCTTCTAGATATTTTTGATCACAACCCACAGAAGGAAATACATTTTGCATTGTGACCAAACACACACACCTTTCTCTCACCCTCCTCTGCCTTCTTCTCTCTCTTTTCTAATTTTTAAGTCTTTTAACTCTCTCCTTTCCTTTCTGTAATACACTGATTTTTTTCCTTTTCATTTCTATTCAATTTCGTTATCACCACTATTATTTAAAATATTTATTTATTTATTTGGGTCTGCCGGGTCTTAGTTGTGACATGCAGGATCTTTCTTTTTTTAGTTGCAGCATGCGCAATCTAGTTCCCTGACCAGGGATCGAACCTGGCCCCCTGCATTGGGAGCGTGAAGTCTTAACCGCTGGACCACCAGGGAAGCCCCTCAATTTCATTATCATTTTAAGGCTGCTTACAACCCACCACATCGATTTTTTTGAACTGCAGTGTAAACAGCCTTGCTGCCCAATAATAAACTTCAGCCAACTCTAGTTGTTACCACTTGAGGGCGTATTTCCCTGTCTCTGCCAGATTTCAGACATTTACTAGCATTTCACAACAGAAATCCAAAAGCTCGGAGACCTGGAGACCCTCCCCCTCCCCAGTGAGCACAGAAATGTCTATTAAAACAAGTCGTATCCCTGCACCCCACCCACAGACCAGGGTCTCCAAGGTTGCTATAGCCCAGGAGATGAGGCTGACCTGGAGGGTCCTTTGGTTGTGGGCAGTTGGGCAAGATGGAACTGGAGCTTTGGAAATGTTCATTCTGTTGGCCCAGAGGTTCTGATTCCCTGTACTTGTCCCACAGGAATGATTAAGGTTATGCCTGGAGATTTCGTTTGCATTCTCTCTGAGGAATGATGAGCATCTTCTCATGTATTTATTGGCATTTGTGTATCTTCTTTGGTGAAACGTGTTTTCAAGTTTTGGCCAAAGTTTTATTTGGTTATCTCTCGTTACTGAGTTTTGAAGAGTTTTTCTCTGTATTTGGCATTCAAGTCCTGCACGAGATACGCAAATAACTTCTCCCAGTCTGACCTGTCTTCATCTTTTTTTTTTTTTTGTCTTCATCTTTTTAATGGTGGGTGTCTTTACAAGTGGCAAGTTTTACATTTTTAAGCCAAATATAAGGGATTGTGGTTTCCAGGGGATTATATTGTGCTTTTACATGCAGTCCTGTTAAACTTAAGACTTAAACTCTGGTTTTCAGTTGCTTCTGTTGGCAGCTCTGCTGGTAAGCGGGAGCCCCAGGAGAGGTAGGGAACCACCCACTTGCAAAATGATTCTTAGAGAAAATTTAAGCCACTGTGGTGTCTTAGACATTTTGGAGATTAAGCAAGAGAGAATGGCACAGTGCCCCAAGTTATGATCGGCCCCGTGAACCAACTAGCAAGTACTGCCCACCAGTCCCAAGGGCAGCACGAATCTAGCTTTCTTCCCAGTACAGATGTGCGTACCTGGGTCATACCTGACCCCTCTGCGTGTCATCCTGGCTGACACCGCTGACTGCACATAACCCTCATCAGTAAGATGGGGATGGGGGCCCACCTGGGTCAAGTATTGAGAGGTGACCAAGGGTGATTATCCAGGGCTGGGTACCCTAATGTTTACCCTTTCAGGGACTCACCCTGACAGATCTAACAAGCCTAGTTTTAATCTTACAAAGCACCAAGAGCTTTCAAATCCCACTTTCTCTAATGCCTAACCACCGTTTACGAAATGTTTTTTCTTGTCCATTTCTTCACATTAAGCTTGGCCCAGCATGGCAGACTGGAAGAGACCACATGCCCCACAGTGAGGAACCGGTTTGGTTTTAGAGAATGGTGGCAACTCCATACTTTGCAGCTGAATTAGGGAAGACAACTTTATGCAAACTGGGCAACACCAGGCTCTACAGGTCGTAAATACCAATCCCATAGGCATCTCAAATTCCTTGGCATGTCAATCTCTACAAAGGTCAACTCCTCCACGAAAGGCAGTTTCTAATCCATCATCTGCAGAAAGAGCACAGCCAGTTTTATTCTTCAAAGCCTCCCATCAGCCGAGGGCCTTGCTCCCCTGGGCCTGCCTCTATGGCAGACACACACTGCAAAGACGCCAAATTTCTTTAAAAATAATTTATTAGTTTTGGATCACAAAATATAGGGAAGACACAAGGGCAATGCCTGTGACCCCTTGGGCCGTACTTCCCTTCCATAAACACCTTTTAGAACCCCAGACTCGTGCTGCCCAAGCATTCTCTCACATCCTAACAGCTGCAGAGTATAGTACCTGACCATGTGGGAAGCTTAGACTCCCTGTAGGCGACGTGAGTGGCCCTTCCACTTAGGTCTTCCAGCTCACTTTTGCCAGTATTGCAACAGCACGGGTTGTTCGAACTGTCCATGTCCTAAAACTCTCATGAATGAATAGGTCACAGGCAAATTCTGCCTGCACAGCCCTTACAACTGTCTACGCTTTTAAAAAGGCCTTTCTTAAACAGCAGTGGCTAAGGCCCCTTTGCTATACCCAGTCTTCTAAGCCCCAGGCTGCCTGTGGCACCTGGACGGCAGCCCCTGGGGGTCCCCCACATCCTAGGGTGGCGATGGAGGAAGGGCAGGCCAGGCCAAGCATGAAGAAGAAACGGTCAATTTTATTGGGCTCAGACTAAGAATCCATGGGTCTTGAGGACCTCTGTGAATCGGTCGATTTTCTTCTCTATGTTCTTTTCGGCCTGCTTCCGTAGCCTCTGTGGGGTCAAGGTGACAGGTGGTGGTTAGTGGCTGCTCCCTAGGACTGCCCTTATCCCAGGGGGCCACCCACACCGGGCCTTAGGCAGAGCCTTCCGAGGGCATAACAAAGACCCAAGTCAAGAGTAATCAGCTCCCAGACCCTGCCCCAGAAAGCGTGGTGCCCCTCCAGCCTCAGCCCCGCCCTCACCATGAGCTGCTTCTTTTTCCGGTAGTGGATCTTGGCCTTCTCCTTTCTCTTCTCCTCCAGTGTAGCCGTTACTGCCTGGTACTTCCAGCCAACCTCATGAGCCAGGCGCCCTAGGTAGGCAAACTGCGGGGGAGAGGGAGAAACGAAGCTGTAAGGAAACGAGGCCAGGGTGACTAGGGGAGGGGCGCTGACATCCCGTCCTAGAGGGTCCCAGTCCAGCCGTACAACTTTGCAGCAAGCCTGCGCTCAAGAGACACAGCCACCCCTGGCAGGGCTCTCTGCTCCTCCTGGCATCAGCTGAGCCATTGGCATTATCGGCACTGCCCACAGTGGCATCCGCAGACCATCGTGAGAAAAAGCCATCATCTGCCAGTCTTAGGGCCCTAGGTGCGCCCCCCAGGAAGCCTGGGACCCCAAGGCATCGCTCAGCAGACCCCGGAACTCACCTTCCGCGTAGGCTTCAGACGCACAACCTTGAGGGCGGCAGGAACCACCATCCGCTTTTTCTGTTAGAGAAGGAGAGGGACTTAGAGACCTGGAGTGAGGGACAGACAGGGAAGAAGGCTGGCTGGGGCAGGCGTCTCAGCCAGTGCTGTTTTCACGAGGATCAAACAATGTAGGTAACTGCAGAACATCACGGACGCCAGACACAAAGATGCCGCTGAGGGAGATGGGTCTTGCTCACCTTGTCATAGGGTGGCGGGATCCCATCAAACACCTTGAGGCGGTCCAGAGCGGCCTGGCCTCGCTTGGTCTTGTGGGGCAGCATGCCTGTGGGCAGAGGACAACAGGCCTGCTCAGTGGGGCATGTGAGGACCCCGCTGCCCCACCTGGGCGGGCAGGCGGGCAGGCAGGCGGCCTCAGATGGTAGTGCATGTGGAGTCATCTCATGGTTGGGAAACTCGAACACGAGTGGGAAAAGTCTTCATCACCGGCCACCCGCCCCATCAGCCCGTGGTCCTCAGGCCCAGCTCACCTCGCACTGTCCGCCAGAAGATGCGGCTGGGGGCTCGGAAGTGGTAGGGGCCACGGGAGGGGTTGGTGTTCATCCGCTTGCGGAGGAATGCCAGGTACTTCACTGGGAAGAGGGGAGTGTGTGTGAGGCCTCAAGAGTCCTCAGGCAGATGGTAACTCCTTCCAACGCAGCACACAACCTTACTTCCGAGGGCGTGTTCGGGAACTCAGACTAACACCTCCCACCACTGGTGGGACTGCTTAGGAGCCCGTGAAAGCGTGAGCCCTACAGAGGTCCACCCTCTCCAGCCCTCCTCCCAGGCCCTCACTCACACTTGTTTCTATAGAAATTGCCAGAAATGTTGATGCCCTCACAGCGCACAACCACCACCTTTCGACCTAGAGGGAATGGAAAATGAGACAATCAAGGAGGTCAAAAGTTAGGAAGCAGGCCCAGTTACTGCTAAGGACCCAGAAAGGAGGCTCCTTCCGTCTCAAACTGGCCACAGTGCACAAGGAAGGCACGGAGTCTCCTGCCCCGTGTCACAGAGCAGCAATCGGCGAAGCTGGACTCATGCTTAAGTTCAATTTGTTAGTCTAACAGAGCCCAGAGCCCCCAACCTGGGAGGGGAGGAGGCTGGCAGGTCTCAGAGCGGTGCATGGGGTTGATCTCATGGTCGTTAGACTCAAACGAAAGATGGTGATTTTTGCTCATCACTGACCTTGAGGCTCGTGTCCGGGGGAGCTACGGGCAGGGGGCAGACTTACCCAGAAGCACCTGCTTAGCCACGATGGCTGCCAGGCGGCCCAGGAGATGGCCTCGGCCATCGAGAACCAGGACCTGTTGGAAACAGGTTGAGAGGGCTCAGAGGCACCCACAGCTTTGACTCCCCACCTCCAACAATCATTCCTCCCTACTTGTTCATTTCACCTACCTCCCAGGGTACCTGTTAACCAAGTACGAGACCCAGAAACTAGGACCTAAGGCTCACTTTACAGACAAGGCCAAGAGAGCAAGTGACTGACTCAGAATTTCAGTAAGTGGAATAAGATACCAAAGGACTCCCCTCACATCTCTGCTGCTTGAAGGGCAAGAATCTTTATGCCCAGATTATGCTTGACAGTCAGCAAATGAGCTACAATCTGAACCCAGACTGGCAATACTGATCCTCCAGGCAGAAGAACCTGTGATCTGGATACAAGCTGCAGAATCTCGACAGAATCTGGTTCTGTCCTGGTCTCAGATACTTTTCTAGCATGAAGGTTCAGAGCGGATGAAGCTAGGAAGGGTAGTCTAAAGCCCTGGCTGGCTCTGGTATTGACTAGATTTGCATCCTCCGGCGAACTGCTCAAACGCCAATCCTCAACTTCTTGTCAAGTGCACAAGTCCCAAGTCTTTACCAAGGGCTTGCTATACATGTTATGATTTTTGGAAGCCGGTGCAAAAGGCCACAAAATCTAAAACCAGACTTCCTGACAACATAACTTGGGTCAAAACC
This sequence comes from Balaenoptera musculus, assembly GCF_009873245.2. Taxonomy (NCBI): domain Eukaryota; kingdom Metazoa; phylum Chordata; class Mammalia; order Artiodactyla; family Balaenopteridae; genus Balaenoptera; species Balaenoptera musculus. The sequence continues at coordinate 7,566,674 of NC_045803.1, forward strand.
CTCCAAATCTCCAATATCTGTTTCAGGAACACTATGATAAATTAACTGAATTACACAAAATACAAGGCAAACGGTACCAAGCGCCGTAAATGCAGGGACACGGTTTCGGAGAACTCTACCACTTGCCTGGCCCCAAACGTGGTTTTCCTTCCTGAACCACAGACCCATCACAGGCACACCCCTTCCAGAGGCATCCTTTCCTTTATATCGAATAGGTTACACAAGAAGACTGGGCAAAGTCAGAATTAAGTTTCTGCTGCCGTCCTTGAGGGCCTCCAGGTCGTTAAGGACAAACGATATCCCAGGGCTGTGAACATTTCATCACAATCCTGTTTCCAGCACCAGCAGACCTTTAGACTTCCTCGACCCCCAAGAGGAAGGAAAATAACAATTCGTGCCTGCATGCCCTGTAGGCAGGAGCTCTCTCGACCCACTGCAAAAATTTCGCGCTAAAATACCCACAGCTGCAAGGGAACCCTGATGCGCACTCCCACGAGGCCGAAACAACCCGCGCCTTGGGCAGGGCGGAAATACCCTCCATCTTGGCCAAACCTCGGCTTCTCTTCGTCCCCTGGCCGCGCAGCTGCCTTCCGCGTGCTTCCCCACCGCTGAGGACACACTGGCCCAATTCGGCCAAGGCCCGGCCAAAATCAAGGTAAATCAGGCCTAGTTTTAAAATAACTTTTCTTGTGCTGGAAGCCCCGATCACTGCCCCCTGGGCGAAAAATGATGCCGCATTCTAGCCAGCCGAGAGCGTAAAAACCGTTTTATATTTCCGTTTTGGGTTCCTCTTACCCCGAAAGCTTTCTGTTTTGCTCAGTTGTCGATCTTAAGTTCCACAGTACACTTACGAGAGGAAAGAGGTCCAACCCCGGTCCGGTCTCGACCCCACCCGGCCCCACACCGCTCCGGCCCGCGCAGAGGCTGTACCTGTCCCTCCGCCATCTTCGGCAGCCGCCTGGGAAAGAAGGAACCTTAACCGCAGGGTTTCTTATCCCTTGAAACAGGGGCGGAGGAAGTGACGCAACACGGGCGCTTTCCGTCTTTTCATTGGCCAGAGTGCCTTGCGCGTGCGCAGAAAGGCCCACTGGAAGGCGGGTCATCTTTTGACTGTCCAATCAGTATCGTTTCTATCGAACCTAGGCGGCCATGGCTGTGCCGGGCGAGATCACGTGGGGTAGGAGGGGGCTCTGCGGGGGCGGGGCTGTTCAGCCTCTATTGCCGTATTTAGGAGGGGCTGGTAATCCTCGCGCGAGTTGCTCGCTGTGTTTGCGGTGGGGCGGGGGCGAGAAGGCTGGAGGAGAAGCGCTCTTAACCCCTAAAGCGATATCACGTGTAGGCCCACAGCAGGCAACGAGGCTTGCCCTTTAGCGCTCAGTCTAGGCTTAGAGATCTGGATTTCGGTGCCTGTCCGGCTTCCTTGTGATCTGGCTAAATCCCTGGCCGTGTATGGGCCTCAGTGTCCTCACCTGTCAAAAAGGTGGAGATAGTCTTCCCTATGAGATCTAACGTATGAAGGAATGACTTCTAGATGCCTGAGTGTTCCCCAAAGGAGCTTCTCACTTTCTGGACAAAGCCTTTGCTTTGGCGGTGCCCCTTGACTGGGATGCCCTCCCCTCCACCCCCACCTTCTAAAATCTGGCTTGAGTCCTTCTCTCTAGAGAGCCTCCCTGTTATCTCAGGCTGGCTCAGGTACATCCTCGGGGCTCCCACAGTGCCTATGCTACCTCCATTAGAGCGTGTGTCATCCTGTACTGGGGCTCTCTGGGGCCCCTGTCTTCTCACCCATGGACCAGGAACCCTGAGAGGGTGGGGCTGGTTCTCACTCACATCTGGGTCCCAGCCTTGCCCTGCACTGGCCCTGGGGCCCAGGAGGCCTCAGAAAATAGGTATTGAATGAAACACTGCATTAACTGAAAAACCAAGACCCAAACCCAAACTGCCCCATCCACTCACCCTGTCCCATCCACAGACAGGCCTGGCCAGAGCTGGTAGAAAAGGATGATTTATATACAATTTCCTGGGGACAAGGGCTTTGTACAGAGGGGGGAGGGTGAGGCCGGGGCCGCTGCTGGGTGCTGGCGTTGCCTCCATCCTGGGGAGACAGTGACAGGAGCAATGTGGCCAAGGAAAGGACCAGTTTCTAGCTGACTTCCTCCAAGTTCCGACTCTGTGTCCTCGGGCAGGTGACTCCTCTCTCTGGGCCTCAGTGTCCTCCTCTGTAAAATGGGATGATAGATGACTCACTGGGCTGTTTGAGGCTCCGTGGACAGAGGAGAGGAAAGCACCAAGCTCAGGGCTTGGCACAGTCTCAATGCCAAAACCAACTCCATTCACCCTGAATGCTCACTATGTGTTTGGGCATCGCTGGCCGAGAGAAGTAACTCTCTGCAACCATGAGAGATCTGCGCTCTCCAGGACAGCTGTGATACCAGCCACATGTGAATACTGGGCACTGTAAATGTGGCCAGCAAAACTGAGAAACTGAGTTTTTCATTTTACCTAATTTAAACTTAAATAGTGTGGTTTTTGGGAGAGTGGGAAAACAGGGTGTGAACAGGGACAAGGGTAGGAGGAAAACTTCTCAATTGAAAATTGTATCTCGGGGATGTCCCTGGTGGCGCAGTGGTTAGAAGTCCGCCTACCAATGCAGGGGACACGGATTCAAGCCCTGATCCGGGAAGATCCCATATGCCGCAGAGCTATTAAGCTCGTGCACCACAAGTACTGAGCCTGCGCTCTAGAGCCTGTGCTCTGCAATGAGAAGTCCTCGCACCACAACAAAGAGTAGCCCCCGCTCACCACAACTAGAGAAAGCCCGTGCATAGCAACGAAGACCCAATGCAGCCAAAAAAAAAAAAAAAAGTACTCCCCAAAACAAATGCTGACATGAAAGATCATTTAATTTAGAAATTGTTCCGTGATCCAGTTACTGGAAAACTTCTGTAGGTTTCAAAGAACTTGAGTATACGAATCTACTTATGCAGCTGTAAATTTCATGGAATCTAAATACTGATCAAATATTTCTGATAAAAATTTCGCATATGCATTGCGATGTGCTGTGAGTGTAGCATACACACTACGTTCTGAAGACTTGTTATGAAAAAAAGAATGTAAAAATATCTCACCGATAATTTTTTAAAGTATTGATTACATGTTGAGATGACAACATTTTGGATACACAGGGTGAAATAAAATATATTCTTTTTTTTGGCCACACCACTGGGCTTACGGGATCTTAGTTCCCCGACCAAGAATCAAACCCGTGACCCCTGCAGTGGAAGCACAGAGTCCTAACCACTGGACCACCAGGGGATTCCCTAAAATATATTCTTTATACTAACCTGCTTATTTTTACTTTAAAAAAAGATTCAGCTACTAGAAAATTTAAAATCACATGTGTGGCTTATATTCTATTTCATTGGACAGCATTGCTCAAAGGGTTTTTCGTGGTCACTTCCCTTAACCTCTCAACAACTCTATGGTAGAAGGATTATTATTAGAGTCTTTTGTACAGATAAGGAAACTGAGGCAGAAGAGTGAAAGGCACAGAAGCCGGAATCAGAAGGCCCAGAGTCAAATCTTGGCTCTGTCACTCATGAGCTGTGTGACTTTTGGCAAATGATTTACCTCTCTGGGCCTTGGTTTCCGCCTCTGTGAAATGGGGATAATAATGGCACCAGCTTCTCAATTAAGTGAGTTAATTTGTAGAAAGCTCCAGCACAAGACCTGAGACACTGAGGCACTCTACGTGTAAGCCATTGATGCCAGATGTTTCTTGTTAGATCCCTCTGAGCACATTGGGAACCTGGGCCCTCCACTCCTTCCTCCCTCGGGGAACCACCCACCTTCTGCCCCCAGACTGGTTCCCAAGTTTGCCTCTGGGGCTTCCTCTTCCTGCTGCCCTAGGTGAGAAGTCTCAGCTCCCTTACCTCGACTTTGAGGCCTAGATGTTGCTGTGCCATTTTCAATCCCCCACCCACCCACCCCAGGCTGGGCGAAGTTGCTAGAACACCCTGACCTTTTTCACACCAGGAGGGCTTTGCAGAGGCGGTCCCCTCTGCCTGCTCCAGGAGGCCGCTCTCTCCTGGCTTGCAGACTCCTGTATCCAAATACCTCCCCGGAGGTTGGGGTGGGTGGTGTCCTCATGTCCGCAGGTCCCCACTGAGCTCACTGTCTTTCCCAAATCTCCCTCCTCCCCCCAGGTTCCCCACTGGGCCAGACCCAGCGTCCTCGGCTTGCGCCACCTCCCCTTCCTCCTTCCTCCCACCCCCCACCAAGCCTGTCAGTCTCCAGCCCCATCCCTCCTGATGATCCCTGACCCCTGACTCTGCCCGTCCCCTCCTCTCCGTCCCCGTGGTCCGGCCCTGGCTCAGGCCTGGTCCTCTCTCCCTGGACCCTCGCCCAGCAGCCTCCACTTTGGCCTCCAGTCTGCTGTCTGTTCCAGTCTGTCCCCCTCCATGGCCCCAGAAGGGTCTTCTTGCATCCGGACTGACCCACACCTTCCCTGCTCAAGGCCCCCCTCCACACAGGCCACCCACACCAACACCAAATCCAGGGTCCTCAGCTTGATGAGGAGTCAGTGCTCCAGGCAGGGCACGTATGGCCCCCAAAGGATCAGCTGACTCCGGCCATGCCCTCTGCCCACCCCACTGGCTCACCCGCTCCCCAGGGTAAGGCATCCTCTGTCTCTTCCTTCGCCAGTGCAGGCACCAGGCAGCGGCCAGCAGCAGGAGGGCCACGGGCAGCAGCAGCAGCAGCAAGAGGAGCAGAAGAGGGGCCTGCGGGGCCGGCAGGGATGTGGCCCCCAAGGCCCCGGGACTCCTTGGGGGCAGCAGGGTGGAGGAGTCTGCCAGGAGAGAGGAGGCTGGGTGACTGAGAAGAAGGGCCAGGCCAGGGAAGGAAAAAAAAGGCCTGCCTGGTCCTGCTGTGTGACCTTGGGTGGGCTGCTCACTTCTCTGGGCCTCAGTCACCTCATCCATAAAATGGGGATAATTATTGTGTCGACTTCATAAGGTTGTCACAAAGATTAAATGCGTGAATATACCGAAAGTGCTTAGAACAGTGTCTAGCACGTAGTAAGGTTGAATTTTATTTATTTTTTAAAGCCACTAATAACTTTTTATTTCAAATATATCATTTTTCTTTTTTTTTTCTTTTTGCCCGCACGGCATGTGGGATCTTAGTTCCCCGACCAGGGATCGAACCCAGGCCCCTGCCAGTGGAAGTGTGGAAGTCCTAACCAGTGGACCTCCAGGGAATTCCCTACATTTTATTTTTTATAAAGGGACAAATGTGTGTCTAGTGCTTATGTATCAATTTGCATATTTGTCTTCTTCCCCCAATAGTCTATGAGCTACATGAGGGTGACAGGAGCCTTATTGCCAGAACCTACTACTTAGTGCTGATGAAATAATAGTTTAATTTACATAAAGTAAATATCTGAGTGGATGAATGGACATAATAGAACAATGAAAGATACAATGTGTGAAGCTATGATGGCTCACAAGGCCCCACTTGATCTGGCCCCCTTTGTTCCTTCTGAACCCTCACCCCCCACCTTCTCCCCTTTGCTTACTTGGCCTCAGCCACTGGGGCCTCCTCATGATTCCTTAAACGGGTAGGCAGGTTTCTGCCTCAGGGCCTTTGCACTGGCTGTTCCCTTGTCAACTTTCAGTGACTTTCCAGTCAGCCACCTCAGCCCATGATTCCATCACCCTGTTTTAATTTGCCTGCATGGGGCTCGTTACACTCAGATATTTTCCTGATTAATTATATGTTTACATGTTTATTATCTGTCTCCTTTATTAGCAGGTCAGCCTCCCATGGACATGGACTTGATCTTGTTTTGTGCTGTGTCTCCAATGCCAGGCACCAGGGAGATGGTTAATAAAGGTTGGTTGAATGAATGATTAGTGATACATGTAAATACAAATGACAACGTTAAATGTAAATGACTAGGACTTCTCTGGTGGCGCAGTGGTTAAGAATCCGCCTGCCAATGCAGGGGACATGGCTTCGATCCCTGGTCCGGGAAGATCCCACATGCCGCGGAGCAACTAAGCCCATGCACCACAACTACTGAGCCTGCGCTCTAGAGCCCGAGAGCCACAACTACTGAGCCCGCGCACCACGGCTACTGAAACCCACGCACCTAGAGCCTGTGCTCCGCAACAGGAGAAGCCACCGCAATGAGAAGCCCGCGCACCACAATGAAGAGTAGCCCCCGCTCACCGCAACTAGAGAAAGCCCGCGCCAGCAACGAAGACCCAACGTGGCCAAAAATAAATAAACAAACAAACAAACAAATAATTTATATATCTATAAATGACTAAACGATTGGAAATGCAGGAAGAAATTGAGAAGAATATAATTAGAGTGGGAGGTTTTCTTATGTCCCCCCACCCCCACCCCCCGCACGGCTTGCGGGATCTGACCAGGGATGGAACCTGTGCCCCCTGCAGTGGAAGCATGGAGTCCTAACCACTGGACCGCCAGGCAAGTTCCTAGAGCGGGAGGTTTTTAACCATCCCTCTCAGAACTTGACAGATCTTGTAGACAAATATAACGAAGTCAGAAAGTCTCTGAATAATACCAAGATAAGGTTGATAGAATATATACACACTGATTCAATCCTGATCATACCAAAAAAAAAAAAAAAAAAAAAAATCTATTATTTTCCTAAGACCTTGTTCAGTTACAAAACTGATTATATACTTGGCCATAAAGGAAAACTTAATAAATTGAACAAGTTAAGTTTTCACAGGGCGTGGTCTCTCGTCATATTCCAATAAAGTTATTTCACTTTGAAACTTTTTTTTTTTTGGCCGCACCACGTGGCTTGCAGGATCTTAGTTCCCTGACCAGGGACTGAACCTGTGCCCTTGGCGGCAAAAGCTCAGAGTCCTAACCACGGGACCTCTAGGGAATTCCCCACTTTGAAACTTTAGGGCTGGTCCATCCAATATGGCGGCCACTTGCCTCATGTGGCGACTAAATATGTGACCTGCGGCCAATCTGAACTGAGATGTGCTGTCCGTGTAAAATACACACCAATTCTTAAAGACTTAGTAGGGAAAAAAGGATGTGAAATACCTCATTAAGTAATTTTTAAAAATATTGATTATGTGTTGAAATGATATCTTGGGTTAAAATATATTGGATTAAATAAAAAATATTGAGTTGGTAAAATTTGTGGTTTAGGGACTTCCCTGGCGGTCCAGCGGTTAGGACAGTGAGCTCTCACTGCCGAGGGCCCTGGTTCGATCCCTGATCAGGGAACTAAAATCCCACAAGTTGTGGGGCGTGGCCCCCCAAAAAACTTGTGATTTAAATATTATTTTAAAAACTATAAAATTATGAGAATTAAATTCAAGGGACTTCCCTGGTGGTCCAGTGGTTAAGACTCCGCTAAATAAATAAATAAATTCAATAACATCACAGAATTCCCGGGCGGTCCAGTGGTTAGGACTACACGCTTCCACTGCAGGTGGCACGGGTTTGATCTCTGGTTGGGGAACAAAGATCCTGCAAGCCATGCAGCACAGCCAAAAAAAAAAATAATAATAATAATAAATTCAATAACATCGTTATAGAGAACAGATTACTGGTTGACAGGGGTTAGGATGGGAGTTTTAGGATGAGATCTAGTTGCAGAAACTCACATGTGGTTACACAAAGCTACATGTGTGATAAAATTACATAGACACACATATATACACACACACACACTCTCTCTTTTAGGGGTTGAATGTGTCCCTCAAAATTCATATGATGAAATCCTAGCCCACAGTACCTCAGAATGTGCCCTTATTTGGAGATCAGGTCTGCAAAGAGGTGATCAAGTTAAAATGAGGTTGTTAATGGTGGGCCCTAATCCAATATGACTGGTATCCTTATAAGAAGGGGAAATCTAGACACAGAGATATGCATAGGGGGAGAGTGCCATGTGAACATGAAAATGGCCATCTATAAGCCAAGGAGAGAGACCTGAAACAGATCCTTCCCTCACAGCCCTCAGAAGAAGCTAGTCCTACTGACACCTCAATTTCCCAACTGTAAGAAGATAAACTTCTGCTGCTTCAATAACCTAGTTGGTGGTACTTTGTTACAGCAGCTGTAACAAACTAATACTCACACACATGCATGCATGCATATATAACTGGTAAACTCTGAATAAACTCTGTGGATTGTACCCATGTCAATTTCTTGGTTTTGACATAGTGCTATAATTAATGTTACCAAGCAAAAGGTACCACTGGGGAGGCTGGGTGAAGGGTGTGCAGGACCTCCCTGTACAGATTCTATGCCCCTTTCCTTTGAATCTGTAATTATCCCAACATAAAAAAGTTTAAAAAATAAATCCACCAATAACATGCTAAAAAATAACAAACATTAAGAATCCTGAAAAATAAATGAATTAACCTTTTTTCTTTTTAACTTTTTTTAAACACAGCTACAACAAAATTTACACTCAAACGTGTGACTCTATTTCTATGGTATAGAGCTACCTCAGAGAAACAGGCAGGGATGGTTATTCCCTTCTCAGAGATGGGTAAACTGAGGCCCAGAGGGGGATGACAGGCCCAAAGTCACACAGCCCAAAGGAGCACGGTGGGGTCTGGGGAGCCCTGAGTGGAAGGGGTGAGGGCCTAGTGAAGGTGGGAGAGGAGGGGGTGGGGCGGTGGGCTATGGGGCGCTGGGCACCTTTACCCGGCTGACACTGCAGCTCCAGGCACCTGGAGAAATTCCGGCGGGTGATCCAGGGCTTCAAGGCCACCAGCTGCTGGGAAGTGTCCTGCAGGAGGTGGGAGATGTTGGCCTGGACGAAGCGAAGACAGCTGGGGAGGGGCTGGGGGCAGGGGAGGGAGACGTCACCACGGCATCACCCCCAGCGTCACCTCAGGTCAAGGGCAAGGCCTGGATCTCACAGAGGGTTTGGAGCCTTGCTCCCCCAGGTTGCTAGGGGGAAGCCTCCTTAGCAATGTCTAGCAATGCGGTCCAGTCAGACCTGGATCAGGAGGGAGTTTACATCCCCTCCTTCTCCGGGTTGCTAGGGGTGAGAACCCCTTAGCAACATCCTTCAACAGGGCCTGAGAAACAAACTTAGAATTGGTGCGTTGGGCTCAGACCCCTGGCCATCCTCCAGTACTTAGAGAATTGTCACTTCCCAGCACTGAGGGCCCCCAGCAGGACTGGACTTCCAGCTCCACCTCCCTCAGGCTGCTCAGGTCAAAGGAAATCTCCAGTAAGGCCTAGCAGACCTTTGCTTCCAATCCCTAGGAAAGCATCACGCTCCCCTCACTTGTTCCCCAAGTTCAGGGCTGACCTGGAAGGCACATGAGGTGACGAAGTGTATCTCGGTGTTGACAGCCTCCAGCAGTTTCCCCATCTGGGACCCAGCCACGGTCTTGAGCCGTCCCATCCAGCGCTGGGCCAGGACCAGACGCCAGAAAGCCCCACAGAGCTCGTCCTGGGGAGAGACCACCCAGGCTCTGGGTCCCGTGGGCGGAGGGGGCAGGGCGCTTAACTGGTGGGGCTGGGGGCCGGGACTCCAGGGTCCCGGGGGAGGAGGGGGCCGGGTCAGCACACTAGCCTGGCTCCCTGAGGGGTGGTGAATCTTGAATCTCTCCTTCCCACCTCCATCCCGGGCCCCTCCCATCTGTGACTCACGTCCTGCAGGTTGGAGGCAACAGTGACTGGGTAATCTTGAAGCAGGTAGTCGGACTGCGGGAGAAAACAGGGTCAGGCCTGGCTGCAGACAGGAGGAAAGAGAGCTATGGGGACCCGGGGGCGGGGGGACAGGGACCCAGAGAGAAGGTGGCAGGGACCCAGGGTGGGGAGATGGGGACCCAGAGAGAGGGGTACAGAGACCCGGAGGGGGCGGGGACCCAGAGAGAGGGGGACAGGGACCTAGGGAGAAGGGGGCGGGGACCCAGGGTGGGGAGATGGGGACCCAGAGAGAGGGGTACAGAGACCCGGGCGGGGTGGGTACCCAGAGATAGGGGGACAGAGACCCGGAGGGGGCGGGGACCCAGAGAGAGGGGGACAGGGACCTAGGGAGAAGGGGACGGGGACCCAGAGTGGGGAGACGGAGCCACAGAGACCTAGACAGGGGGAACTCAAACCCAGAGACAGAACCTCGGCCTCGGATTTGGAGCAGGGACGCTCACCAGCTTGCCGATGGTGCTGGTGAAGGTGGAGGAGATGGGGCTGTGGGGGAAGGAGCAGTCCGGGGTCCCGCGGAGGCCGGGGCTCAGCAGCAGCAAGAGCAGCAGGGAGGTCTGCGGGCGGCGCGGAGTGAGGGCCCCACTGGCTCCACGCCCGCCCCCCTCCCTCGTCGAGGCTGCCCCCTCCAGCCCCCTTTTCTCTCTTCCCTCTTTCTCCTTTCCAGCTCTTCCACTTCTCGGCTCCTCCTCCTCTTGGCTCCTGTGTGCCCACCTCTGACCATCTTTCCTGTATCTCTTTCTGCCTCTGGTCGGGTGCTGACCAGGTTTCACCCTCCTCTGCCCCATCTGTTTCGCCCCCCATCTCCCTACCTCGACCCATCTCTCTCCACTTCTGCTCACTTCTGCCCAGGATTTTCTCATCTCTGTCCATTCCTCTGCCCCTCCATGCTCATCTCTCCTGTTTCTCCCTCAGTCTGGGTCCCATCTTTCCCACTTGTACCCACCTCCCTGTTTCTTCCCCCGACCCTTACCCATCTCCCCCAACCCCTGTCCATCTCCCCCACCCCTGTCCATCTCCCCGCAACTCTGTCCATCTCCTCCCAACTCTGTCCATCTCCCCCACCCCGTCCATCTCCCCCCAACTCTGTCCCTGTCCCCTCTCAGCTCTGCCCATCTGGACACCACTCTTCCTTTGCCCCACCTTAACCCCCAGGGATACGCACAGTTGGGCTCCAGGCTGGCGCCAGCACTATCATTTCGGCCCGGGGCCCCTCATGCCTGTGGCCGGATCTTGGAAGGCACAGAAGAGCGAGTCTCGGACCCCCGCACCCCAGCCCCTTCCTTGCCCGCCCCTCCCGCCCCTCCACCTCCCCGCCCCTCCGCCCCTCCCTCGGTCCTTTGATGTGGCTAAGTTTCCGCCTCCTACTCTATAGAGCTTCCTGCGTGAAGCACGGTTATGGTGAAAACTCCTCATCTCCCCTTCTAAGAACCCCGACGTCCGGTGCCCGCAACCCTCCCCAGGCCAGGGACCCAGGAACCCGACCCCCACGCCTCTCCGCTCAGCCCCAAGAGGGGGATCCCGGCCCCGCCCTTCGGGGACCAGGAGCCCATTTCTCCTCACGCACCAGGCTTGCCCCAGCTGGGTGTGGAAGGGGCCACGCCGGGTGACAGCCGGAGATCGAAAGTGAAAGGAAATATTGGGGGGAGATAGTGAGCTGGGCGGGTGGGGATCGGGGTGGTGCAAGGGGCGCCACCTGGTGGTGACAGTGGCAGCTGACGCCCCAAAGGGCGCCTCAGTGGGACTCCCGCTCAAGCGGGCTGAGGTTGGGTTGTTCCCTGGGTGGGGGGGGTGGGGGGACACAGTGAATGGAGAGCTGCGGTTCCAACGTGGATCTGTCTCTAGCTAGAGCTAATCACACAGGGCCAGGAGGAGGTCACCCCGAGCCCTTCATCTTTGCCTTGAAACCTCAGCCCCAGCCCCCAACCCCGGTCACCTTCCACATCGAGGTAAGTGACAGCTCCATCCTTTCAGGTGTTCAGGCCCAAAGGCATGGAGGGAACTTGTGACTCTGTTTGCCTCTCACTGTCCACTGACAGTCCAGTCCATCAGCAAAGTTGTTGGCTGACCATCAAAATGTATCCAGAATCCGACCACCTCTCATCACCCCCACTGCCGCCACCATCACACGCCTGAATATCACTGTTCCCTACTCACCTCATCAGCTTCCCTGCCTCAGCCCTCACCTGCCACAGCCTGTTCTCCATATGCAGCCAGAGGGAGCCTGTGAAGACCTAAGTCCCCTCACGTCCCTCCTCTGCTCCAACGCCACCGCCCACCCCCGTACCTGCCACAAAAGTCCAAGTCCTCACTGTGGCCTAAACAGACCTGCAGGATCTGGCCCTGTCCCCTGTCTCCTCTCTTCTCCCTCCTCGCTCAAATCCAGCCAAGCTGGCCTAAGGCAGGCACGCTCCTGGCCCAGGGCCTTTGCACTGGCTGTTCTCTCAGCCTGGAATGCCCTTCCCCCAGATACCCACATGGCTCAACCTGATCTCATTCAGGTCTTTGCTCAAATACACAAGGCAAAGCCTTCCCCAACCGCCCTTTTTCAAGTTGCACCGCCCCCCCCCAGCACTCCCACTCATCCCTGCTTTGCTCTCTCCCTCGTCACTCATGACCTTCTGACACACCATTGCCGTTTACTTTTCTTCTTTGTTGTCAGTTGTCCCTATGAGGACGTCAGCTCTGGGAGGACCACGGTGAGTATCCGCTTACCCTGCTGGATCTCCAGTACCAAGAACTGTGCCTGGCTCACGGCAAGTGCTCGATCAATATTTGTTAAATGAATGACCAAGTGGATCCTGGCCCTTCGGCATTGTTGTGGTATATCGGAGAATGCATCTGGTGTCCGGCTGTTTCCTGGGAGACAACCTCTAAGTCCTTGGAACTTCCAGGTAAATGATAGGCTTGTCTTTGTTATTCATGGATGGGGGCGCTCCCTGACCACACCTGAGTTTACACTAATGAGGGACTCAGGATGGGGCTGGTCAGGACCAGAAAAACCAGTCATGTGATTAGAGGGTTGGGGCTTGGAGGCACAGGAAGAAGCCTAACTTACCGACCTCTCAACTCCAACCTCGAGGGAAGGGGAGGGAGGCTAGAAATTGAGTTCAATTTCCGTCTCCAACTTCACATGGCTTTTTCCTCTTCTGTCTTCTCCTCTTTTGTCTCTTATAAGGGAACTTGTATTTAGATGTAGGGTCTACTTGGATAACGCAGGATATCTCGAGATCCTTGACTTAATTACATCTGCAAAGACTCTTTCCAAATAAGGTCACATTCATAGGTTCCGGGGTTAGGACATTATCTTTTGGGGGCTACCACTGAAACCACTAGTTCCCCCAAAGCTGTTTTTCTCACCTCTGGAAACAGCATGTGCAGAGGCCGCACTGGCTGTTTCCTCTGCCAGGGATGCTCTCCCCCCACCACTTTTCTAACCTAATTAGATCTTCATTGTCCTTCAAGACCCAATGCAATCACTAATCACCAGGGAAATGCAAATCAGAACCACAGTGAGGTATCACCTCACACACCTGTTAGGATGGCTATTATCAAAAAGACAGATGAGTGTTCGAGAGGGTGAGGAGGAATGTAAACTGGTACAGCCACTATGGAAAAAGGTGTGAAGATCCCTAACAAAATAACAAATAGAGGCAATTCCCTGGTGGTCCAGTGGTTAGGACTCCACGCTTTCACTGCCTTCAGTGCCGAGGGCGTGGGTTCAATCCCTGGTCTGGGAACTAAGAACCCGCAAGCCACGCAGCACGGCCAAAAATAAAAGAACAACAAAAAAAGTGTCCATTGGCTAATGGATAAAGAAGATGTGTGTATATACACACAATGGAATATTATTCGGCCACAAAAAGAAGGAAAACCTGCCATTAACCTGGAGGACATTATGCTAAGTGAAATTAGTCAAAGACTAATACTGTATGGTGTCACATATGGGGAATCTAAAAAAGTCAAATTAATAGACCCAGAGAGTAAAATGTTGGCTGCCAGCAGCTGGGAGGTCAGGGAAACAGAGAGTTGTTGGTCAGAAAAGACAAACTTTTAGTTATGGGTAAGTTCTGAGGATCTAATGCACGGCATGGTGACTCCATTTAACAAGACTGTATGGTATACTTGGAAGCGGCTGAGAGTGGATTTTTTTAATTAATTAATTAATTAATTAATTAATTAATTTTTGGCTGTGTTGGCTCTTCGTTGCTGCGTGAGGGCTTTCTCTAGCCGTGGCGAGTGAGAGTTACTCTTCGTTGCGGTGCGCGGGCTTCTCACTGCTGTGGCTTCTCTTGTTGCGGAGCACGGGATCTAGGCACGCGGGCTCAGTAGTTGTGACGCGCGGGCTTAGTCGCTCCGCGGCATGTGGGATCTTCCCGGACCAGGGCTCGAACCCGTGTCCCCTGCATTGGCGGGCGGAGTCTTAACCACTGCGCCACCAGGGAAGTCCCGTGAGAGTGGATCTTCAGTATTCTCACCACGAATAAAAAAGGTAATTATGTGAGGTGACGGCTGTGTTAATTAACGTGATTGTGGTGATCATTTCACAGTGCATATGTATGTTAAATTATCATGTTGCACACCTTAAGAAGTCACATTGTAAAACTGAAATATATACAATTTTTAACTGTCAATCATACCCCAATAAGGCTGGGGGAAAAAAAACTCAGTGAAGGGGCACCTGCCTTGGGAAGATTCCTGCCATCTCTCTCGCCTTCACCTCATACACAGACACACACACACACACTCAAGTTGGGAAAGGTGTCTTCTTCAGGCCCCCAGAGTGCCCTGAGCTTCTACCACTGCTATAGTACTGTACCTGTCACCTTAGGTTACATCAGTGTCTTTCAGCCAGAGCTGAGCCTACCTCTCCTCTGCTCACAGATCCTCTATGGCTCCCTAGTGCCCTTGGGACAAATTCCCAACCCCTGCTGACACCTTAATTTTAGCTCAGTGAGACCCATTTCAGACTTCTGACCTCCAAAGTTGTAAGATGATATGTTTGCATTGTTTTATTTAAGCCACTAACTTTGTGGTCATTGTCACAGCACTGACAAGAAATGAATATACCTCTCATCCACTGCATGAGCTCACAAGGCTAAGTTCTGTCTTGTTCATGGCCATCCCCAGCACCTACAACAGTGCCCCACTCACAGCAGGCACTCAAACCGATTTTTGTTGACCAACTGGATGGCTGCCTTAACTAGGAGCTCCTGCCCCTAAGCCAGAGAAGATTGGACCCGAAGTGGACATCTACCCCAGTCTGGCCAGATTTCTTCTCCTGTGGATGTGGCACTAAGTGTCCTCTGTGGTCTGGGCTGGGGGTATAGAGACCTCCTGTAGTTGGCTTTGGCTGGTTAAAGCAACAGGACTAATAGGAAGGTCACTGAGGCAGCCCATGGAATCTGGGGGAAAGTTATGAAACCCCAGAGGAACTAGAGCCTTCCAGGGACTTTCCTCCAAGACGTTCCTATGTCTTTCCTGTCCAAACGTCCAGATCCTGGGAGAGGTTATCTATTCTGCCCAGCTTTAGTCAAATACTGACAGGAGGTTGTCTGCTCTCATTTGCCCCAGGACAAAATCAACCTCTAATTAACAGCATGTTTTGTGTAACCATCACAGAATCTACCCAATGAGGTTGGAACTATTAGCCCCAATTTATAGATGAGGAAACCGAGGCTTAGAGTGGTTAAGAAGCTTTCCTAACGTCACATGGCTAGAAGGATCTGGAATGAAGCAGACAGGCAGATACAGGACTCAAGAGATCACGTGACCCACGGAGCCGGGACCTGAATACAGCTCCTGCTTGCACTCGGGTTCTGAGGACCTGGGGTTCCCGGCTGTGTATCTCGCCCTATTTTCCATATCTCTGTAGCTTTCCAGAAAATTTCCTTTTATCCTAAGCTAGTGTGTGTGGGTTCCCTGCATCAAAAAGAATTCTCAAACAGTGGTATGCTGGAGTGGCTCGTGGGAACTGTTAAAAGTTCAGGAATTGTCAGCCGGTTGTTCAATCATCTGGAGCTTGAAATTGACACGGTAGGAGCACCATGGAATTGGCTAAAGTTACTTACCATGGATTTTATTTTATCCCAGAGAGCTACTGTATTTTATTTTCACCAGCACACCACAGATTCTGAGGCAATGCAGAGACAGAGAAAACCAGGGAGCAGGAGCCATTGGATGGAAAAGACCAGAAGAGACAAGAGTCGCTGAGGCCCGGTCCAAAGTTTCTTAGAGTCCCTTGTATCTATTTCACAGACACTGTGTTGTCCTGGCGCCAGCCCATGGGGCTGCTGAGTCTCAGAACTGAAATGGCCTCAATAGCCCAGAAGTTGCTATTTCCTCCCTTCCTCCCCTCAGAAACACAGCCAAGATTGGTCAGAGTTTATTGGAACCATAATAAGAGGAAAATTCCAGACGTCTGGCATCGGTTGGGGTCCATCTGTCCTCTGTCCAAGATGGAGTGGGTGACACTTGGGCAATCAGTCCCCCATGGGCAGCCACAGGGCCTTGGTCCGTGCTGCCCGCAGCCCCAGCTCTGGGCCTGCCCCCTCGGCGTCCTGATCCCAGGCCCGCGGGCAGCCTCTGTTCACCCACACTGGCTTGAGGTTTCCTGCTGAGGCCCATTCCACAAACTGGGAGCCCTGGCGTGGGGAGATGGGTGGGGGGTGGGGGGGTGGTCAGCATTTCCATTGGCTTGGTTGCTAAGCAGCTGCTTCCTTGGCAACAAGGACTATTATTGAGGAGGGGCCTAAAGGCTTGCCTAGGCTCTGTGGCTAGAATGTTCAGCTCCTAGAAAGCAAACCTTCCAGATGCTGAGGGAAACAAGGTTGACCTTTACGGCTATGGAACTTCTTCCCCTTTAACAGCCCACACTCAAAGGAATGGGGCCTGAAGTTATTGTTGACAAGGAGTTCCCATCTGTTACCATCAGGAGGTTTAAGAGGGGGGACTGCAGGCTTCTGACACTGTTGCTAGGGTGTGGTCCTTAGCAATGGGTTGTCCAATGAGATTAGGCCTTTGGGCTAGGCAGGATCTCAGGCCCTTGTTGCTAAGGAGATCCTCTTCCTTAGCAACCAGGGCTCTAAAGGGGCAGGATCTCAGAACGTGGTTGCCGAGGAGTTTCTCCCCCTTAGCAATGGGTGTTCTAAGGGGGTGCAGCCATGTCCCCAGAAAAGGAAGAGTTTGTTGGTGAAGTTTAAGACACTGGAGATGGCAAAACAAAAGGTACCTGGGCAGATCCGAAATACCACAGGGCCTGGATGTCCTGGTGCAAGGCCAAGCAGCGGGTCAGGTGGTCCCGGTCTCCTGTCACCACATTCACCAGGCCCCCTGGCAACAAGGTGGCCATATCCTAGGGGATGGGATAGTGGGTCATCCAGGGTTGGGAGGGAGTCAGAGACCCCCAGGGCTGTCGGGGAGGGTAAGGAATGAGCATCTGGGGAGTGGCCATGGGGGTCCTGGAAGGAATGGGACTGGGGTCATGACTGGTGAAGGCTCACAGTCTGGAGAGAACCATCACTGGGTCTATGAGGAGTGAAGGTTTTGTGCCAGGATGCAGGTTACCATGGTTACCAAGGGGGTGGGGTGAGAGCTGAGCTCCTGCAGGTCTTGGGGCATCTTTCATCCATCTGCTGCTCCACAGGCTGCTGGGAGCAGCAGCAGGCAGGCAGGCGACTGTACCTGGCAGACCTCCAAGGCAGGGATGGGACAGGCCCCGCTGGGCACCAAGACCACAGTGTTGCCGTGGGCCAGAGCAGGGGCCAGCAGAGACACGAAGGCAAGCAGGGGCCACTCTTCCGGGCACACAATAGCCAACACGCCCAGAGGTTCCTGCAGCCGAAGCACGGGGCCTTTCAGCTCTGCTACCTGCAGGGACAGGCAGGAGGTCAAGGGCGGGGCAGGAGAGCCTGACTGCCCTCCTTTGGTTTCCTCTATCACCCGCCCTTTTTCTCCTCTCATCCCCAACTTTGCTTCTCCGTAACAACTCCAATCATAATGATAAAACCAGGTGATATTTCAGAGCATAGACTCTGGAGCCAGACGCTGGGTTCACATCAGCTGTGTGACCTTGGGTGGGTTACTTAACCTCTCTGGGCCTCAGTTTCCCACCTTTAAAATGAGGATAATAATAGTGCTTACCTCAGAGATTTGCTGTTAAGATAGAATGAGTTAATATGTGTAGAGGTCTCGAAATCTAGCCTATAGGTTTGTGTGTGTGTGTGTTTTTCTTTAAATTAATTATTTATTTTTGGCTGCACTGGGTCTTTTTTGTTGCGGGCGGGCCTTCTCTATTGCAGAGAGCGGGGGCTACTCTTCGTTGCGGTGCATGGGCTTCTCCCTGCGGTGGCTTCTCTTGTTGTGGAGCACGGGCTCTAGGCACGCGGGCTTCAGTAGCTGTGGCTTGCAGGCTCTAGAGCACAGGCTCAGTAGTTGTGGCACACGGGCTTAGCTGCTCCGTGGCATGTGGGATCTTCCCAGACTAGGGCTCGAACCCGTGTCCCCTGCGTTGGCAGGCGGATTCTTAACCACTGCGCCACCAGGGAAGCCCTGTGTGTGTGTTTTAAAGCTTTATTGAATATAACTGACTATCACTAAACTGCACACACTTTAAAGTGTACAATTTGATAAGTTCTGATATATGGATACACCCGTGAAACCAATCACAACAATCAAGATAATGAACTTCACTCCCCCAAATTTCCTTGTGCCCCTTGGTAATCCTTCCCTCCCTGCCTCTACTTGAACCCTCTGTGCTCAGATAACCAGTGATCTGTTTTCTCTCTATAAATTAGTATTTTCTAGAATTTTCTAGACATAGAATCGTATACAGTCTGTACTCTTTTATCTGGCTGCTTTCACTCAGCATAACCATTTTGAGATTCATCCATGATGTAACTTGTTCCCTCCTGATTGCTGAGTAGGAGTCCGATGTATGGGTGGGCCATATTTTGTTTATCTATTAACCTATTGAGGGACATTTGGATTGCTTTTTTGGCTACCATGAATAATGCTGCTATAAACATTTGTGCAGGGACTTCCCTGGTGGTCCAGTGGTTAAGACTCCATGCTCCCACTGCAGGAGGCGTGGGTTTGATCCCTGGTCAGGGAACTAAGATCCTGCATCCTGCAAGCTGCACAGCAAGGCCAAAAAACAAAACAAAACAAAACAAATTTGTGCGTAAGTCTTTGTATGGATATATGTGCTCATTTCTCTTGGGCTAAAACCTAGAAGTTAAATTTATTTAGATAAATACCTAGGACTCATGGTGGGTCATACGTTAAGAGTATATCTAGGGAGTTCCCTGGTGGCCTAGTGGTTGGATTCCGGGCTTTCACTGCTGTGGCCTAGGTTCAATCCCTGCTTGGGGAACTGAGATCCTGCAAGCCATGTAGTGCGGCCAAAAAAAAAAAAAGAGTATATTTAACTTTTTAAGAAACTGCCGAACTGTTTTCCAAAGTGGTTGTCCCACTGATGGCCCCACCAGCAGGGTGCGAGAGTTCCAGTTCCTCCACATCCTCACCAACACTTGGTAAGGTCAGTCTTTTGAATTTCAGCCATTCAATAGGTGCCTAATGATATCTCATGATGATTTTTGTTGTTGGCTGCGCTGGGTCTTCGTTGCTGCGCGCGGGCTTTCTCTAGTTGCAGAGAGCGGGGGCTACTCTTCATTGTGGTGCGAGGGCTTCTCATTGCGGTGGCTTCTCTTGTTGCAGAGCATGGGCTCTAGGTGCGTGGGCTTCAGTAGTTGTGGTTTGCGGGCTCTAGAGTGTGGGCTCAGTAGTTGTGGCGCACAGGCTTAGTTGCTCCTTGGCATGTGGGATCTTCCTGGACCAGGGATCGAACCTGTGTCCCCTGCATTGGCAGACGGATTCTTAACCACTGCGCCACTAGGGAAGTCCCTCATGGTGGTTTCGCTTGCATTTCTCCAATGACTAATGATGCGGAGCATTCTTCCATGTGCTTATTGGCCATCCATAAGCAAACATTTTCTGAGCCCTTGGCTACACGTCAGACATTAAATGCTCGGCTCACTTAGTTTTCATAACAACTTCTCAAGGTTGGTACCACTGTATAAGTGTATAATTGTATATCATTTATGGAGGAAGCCCAGGTCAAATGACTAGCTATCTTTCCATTATCTTTCTATTATCTCTATCCCTGAGTGTGCCCATGCCATTGCTTGAGTCACTGAATCCTCACGCTTTCTTCACTGGACCCACCATACGTTTCAGACCAACCTAGTATCTATATTTAGCTGCATATTATATATATAAACAAAACAAAAATCACACCAAACAATACTCTGTGCAATGCACTCTATATTTTCTATCCTGTTCTCTTTTGTTAAAAAAAGAAACAAGAACAAAAACACCAAAGCAGGGCTATGACCCCACTAAATTGGTTTTATGGCTCAGTAATGGGTCACTAACAACAAGTTGAAACACTACTCTATGAGGTGGGCTGGATACCCATTATACAGAGGATGAAATCAAGGCGTAGAGAGGTGAGGCCACTTGGGCCTGGACCCCTAGTCTGGCTCATTCTGGAGCCCCTCTGACGCCACTCCAGACTGCCTGCCCTGTCTGCCGGCCCACAGACCCCTCTCACCTGCAGGGTGCAGCCTGGGGCCTGGACGCGGGCCCCCCATGCCCGAAGCCGCCTCACGCTCAGCTCCACCTCCGCCTTGGCGACCTTGAGCTCCACTCCATGCCTCTCCAGCCTCGAGACCAGGGTGGACTCTCGGCGTTGCAGTGCGGCCGCCAGGGCCCACAGTAGGGCTGCTCGGGCCCCTGGCGACTTGCCCACCCAGCTGTGGGTGGACAGGGCACATTGGGGGTTGGTTTCCTCATCCTGGCTCTTTCCAGGTGCCCCACCTCTGTCCACAGCTCCTACCCTGGGGGTCCAGGCCCCGTAGCCCATCTGCCCGGGGAGGAGAGTGAGGGGCCAGACCCACATCCCGTCAGCCCTGGGAGCTCAGACTCTGTAGCCCACAGTCCTTGGGGTCCAGACCCCATGTCCCATCAGCATCAGCCCGGTCCTGGGGTTTCGGGCTCCCCTCTCCGACACCCCACGACCCCTGCGCTGTCTCACGTGACGCCCCGCTTCCTTACCCAGGGGCAGCCTGGTGCGCAGCCTCCACGGCGCCTCGGATATCCTTGGCTCCGCCCTCAGCCACGTAGCCATGGAGATCGCCCTGCGAATCCCGGATGGGCCTGGAGCTCCGGGCCCCAGGAGCCTGGAAACGGCCTCCCACAAAGAGCCCATAGGGGGGTGCTGGGCTGGAGCAGGGTGAGGTGTGAGGGTGGGTGCTGGGGCAGGGACTGCTCAGACCCCATCCCCACCCCACTGGATGGACCACTCGAGCTCCCATGAGCCTCTGCGGGACCCCACATTCCTGGCCCCGCGTCTCTGGGAGAGCACAGACCTTCCACACGCCAGGAATTCTGAGAGCTGTAGTCCCTAGAACAGCTCACCTAAGGCCTGTTTCAGGCCCAGCTGGTAGGGTGGAGGGAACAGCAAGGCCAAAGGTGTCATAGTTCAGATTCTCCGACAGGTAGGGCAGCCGGGTAGGGGTCCCTGAGGGCCGCAAATACTCGTACAGACCCTGAGAGAGGGACAGTGTCAAGAGGACGTGAGAAAGGCACAAGGTGGATGAAGGGGTGGTGATGGGCAGGGAGGGGTGCACTCACATCTGGCCCCCCGTGCCAGGAAGACCCACTCTCCTTGCAGCCACCTGTTGGCACTGCAGGGTCTCTGAGGCCGTGGGCATTGATCCAGACCGTGCCCATCTGGAGCCTGTGGGGAGGAGTGGACATCAGAGAGAAATGCACAAACTTGAGGCGGGGAGGCGTAGTCAGAGAGGCGGGGAGAGACCCAGAGAGAGGGGAAGACATCGAGACTGAAGCTGGGGCCATCCCAGCAGGGCCCCCTGTGTGCCCAGTGGGTGTGAACTGACCCGTAGGCCAGCTCCAGGGCCTGCCCCAGTCTCTCGCTCCACACGCTGGCACTGCCTCCTCGGGGCGTCCAGTTGGCCATGGCCAGCGCCTCCTTAGCAGTGCGGAAAGGGGAGGCCACGACCAGAGGCCACGGCACCTGGAAGGGGTGACAAGGGAGCTCAGGCGGCCTGGCCAGCCCCTCCCTCCAACACCCCACCCACTAGGAGTCCAGCCTACAGCAGTCAGCAACCCCCAGACCCGGTCCAAATGGTCACCCCGGGGGCCTCTGTGTTGTGCCGCCCATGTCCAGCTGAGGATGGGTGGATGGCCTAGGGTCTCTGAGACCCTGAGGGGCTTACCTCTGCCTGGGTACATGGAGAGGCTGGAGGGAGGTCAGAGACCAAGGATGGGGGAAAGAATGGGCTGTCTGGAGGCATACTGCCAGCCTGGAAGACCTAGGGAGACAGAGAAATACATCTGCAAGTTCACTCCAGTCCTCTCCTCCCCAGGGATCCAGGAGTCTGGACCCCAGACCCCTCCTCCCTCAGACCCGGGAGTCAGACCCCAGCCCCTCCTTCCTCACACCCCGGAGTCCAGGCCCCCAGACCCATCCCTCCACAGACCCAGGAGTCAGATCTTGAGGTCCCTCCTCCCCCGGCACCCCAGAGTCTGCGCCCAGGCTCACCTGTGCACCCTGGCTCTGGGCCTCGCGCACATAGCGCTGGGCCAGGTCGCGTGCAGCAGCCCCCCGGGCCCCCATGTCCACGGCTCCGTCTAGCCCTTGGCCACCGCGAAGCCGCCCCATCCGCGCCTGGAGCCGCCTCATTGTCTCATCCCACACAGACTCCTGGATGAGGAGTCTGAGTCCCCCCTGTTAGGAAAAGGGGGGGTTAGGGTGGGCAAACTTGGAGCCTACGTGGGTGGGTCACATCCCCACAGAGGGCCAAGCCTGGGGGACATATGTGTACAGACCAGAGGAGGGTCAGGGAGAAGTGGCCGAGGACCAGGAGACTCCCTGAGGCCCCAAACTTCAGGGAGGATGTGGAGTTACAGAAAGCTCGTGACGCAGAGTGAAGAGAGACGCTAGAAAACTAGGACATGGACACTCAGAAAAATGAAGAGTCCTAAAGAACAACAGACACAGAGCCCCCGAGCCTGGAAGCCCAGGAGAGCCGGGAACATGGAGATTCAGAAACTCGAGAGGATGAGGAGTCCTTCACATGCGACGGTCTACAGATAAGAGTTTGGAGACACAAAGAACTGAAAATTAAAACAAATGAAGGGACTTCTCTTGTGGTCCAGTGGTTAAGACTCCGCGCTCCCCATGCAGGGGGCCCGGGTTCCATCCCTGGTCAGGGATCTAGATCCCACATGCATGCCGCAACTAAGAGTTCACATGCCACAACTAAAAGATCCCGCGTGCCACAACGAAGATCCCACACGCGGCAACGAAGATCCTGCATGCCGCAACTAAGACCCAGCGCAGCCAAATAAATTAATTTAAAAAATAAATAAATAAAATGAATGAAGCCATGGAGCCCCAGGGTCTGGAGACAGACGTGCCCAGCCCCCAGGTCTCACCGGGCTGCGGTCAGACCAGGCTGCATCCACGACGCCCTCCACGGCCGAGTCCACATCCGCCGTCTCCATCAGTAGCAGCAGCGACTCAGCCCCCAGTGCCAGGCCCAGCTCGGGACCCTGGCCCGCGAGGGCCCGCCGTAGGGCACGGCCATCCTATGGGATCCACGCAGGGGTCAGCGGCGGGGAGGAGCATTCCAGCCCCCCAGCTGTGTCCAGACACCCTCCCACCCCTGAAGATACCTCGATGGCGCCACAGAAGGCCACCTTCTGGACTCCAGGCTGTGAGGCCAGGACAGGCCCCAGGGAGGCAGGGCCGCTGATCACATTGAGGATTCCTGGGAACTGGCCTAGCTCCCCCGCCAGCTGGGCCACAAGGAGGGGCGTCGGAGAGGCTGGCGGCACGAGGACCACCACAGTGCAGCCTGGGGAAGGCAGGCAGCTCAAGGACCCTGGAGTCCAGACCCCCAGCCCCCTTCTCCCTCAGACCCCGGAGTCCCAACCCCCAGCCAATCATTTACCCACAGCCAGGGCAGGGCAAATCCTCCACATCATCTCAAGGAAGCAGAATGTGGGTGGCAAGATGAGACCAATCACTCCTGCAAGAACAAATGAGACTGGCGCAGGCGCTGCTGGATGGTGAGGGAGGAGGGGGCTGGGGGCTGGGACTCCTGCTTCTCACCCAGGGGCTCCCAGCCTGCCAGCGCCTCCTCCTGGGTGTGTGCCTGGACTGCATGGTGCTGGAGCAGCTGCTGGGCCAGAGGGACATCCCTGTCTCGAACTTCTCGAATGGCCCGTCCAGTAACCAGGGACTCCAGGGTCCACAGCAGCCGCTGGTGCTTCTGGATCATCTTGGCCAGCCTGTGGAGCAAGCAGGTGGGATGGTCATTGTTTTCTTTTTTCCTTTTCCTTGGCCGCCCACACGGCTTGAGGGATCTTAGTTCCCCGACCAGGGATCAAACCTGTGCCCCCTGCAGTGGAAGCGCAGAGTCCTAACCACTGGACCGCCAGGGAAGTCCTGGGATGGTCATTTCCCACTGCCCCTTGGCCTGATAGAGTCCTGGAACACGCCCTGTGTATACCTGAAGTACAATCCCCAGGAACCCCTGGGGCATCTTTGGTGGAGGGCACCAAAGATGTATGGGAAATGTAGTCTGGTAAACACTCAAAACCTCAGGGTGCTGTGTAAAGATCTTGGCCACCTGTAACCCCCAAACGTGCTAGGAAATGAAAGCTTAGCCTTTAAGTTCAATTGTTCTTTGGGAAATGGAATCTTTGTCTCTGACTTCCCCAAGAATGTGCTGGAAAACAGTTTCAGGAGCTTCACCAGCCCCAGTGAGCTGTTGAGAAATGGCGCCCGGATGAGTCCCAAGGGTATGCTGGGAAACAGGCTTTGTCATTTCTAGTCCCAGCGAACAGTGAGAAATGGAAGTTTTAGCTGCTAAAGGCTCAAAGGCATGCTGGGAATATGAGTCTTAGCAGCCAGTTAATTCAGGGGGATATTGGGAAATATAGAGTCTTTGTTCTCAAATCCTTCTCCGTCTCCTGGGGTCCACACCTCAAGTGCATCACCTGGTCAGATGCTGGGCCCGAAAGGCTCCAGGTTGTGTGCTCCAGTTCTCCAACGAGGTCCTGGCAGCCTCCACGGCTCCCGCCACATCCTCCGTCTGTGCCTGGAGGCAACTGGCCAAGTTCTCTCCTGGGGAGATGAATGGGGGGAACCCAGTTGGGAGGTGGGGGGAACCCGTGTCAGAACTGGAGGGGGCTGACATTTCTGGAGCCCAGAAGCACCCCAAGGCGGTAAAGCTGGTCCCCCTACCCCACACAGGGTCTCAGTTTTACCATCTGACAAATGGGGATAAATCTATATAGGTCTTTGCTCTGACTGCCTCCCACAGGCAAGGAAGGGATTTTAGGAGACAGTGACTTCAAAAGTGTTCACAGGGACCTGGAACCATAATTAGGAGGACTGTTATCAAGAGGGGCCAGAAATCTCAGACTTCTTCTCCCATCAGCTGCTCCCTGCCCTCAGGGCCCTGAGCAGAGAGAATGGTATATTGTTGGTGGGTACACCTGGGGCCACAGACACCTCTTTCCCATGACTGGGGGACACCGCATACCTGTGATGGGATCCTGGCAAGGCACTGAACTCCTGTGTTCAGGCTTTAACCACCGTCCGTTAACATAGTGACCCAAGTGCCGGTCCTGGGTGTCCAGCCAGGCCTGGGGGAGGTGGAGAGAGTTCGGAAAGGGGTCTGAGAGGCAGCTGGGGGAGCTTGATCCCTACCCAGAGTCCTCTGGGAAGAGAATACCCACCCCCTTTGCCCCATCAGTTATTTTCCCGTGTAGGAGGAAAATACACATAAACATAAAAAATACGTAACATGAAATTCACCATTTTAAAGTGTAAATTCAGGGCATTTTGTATCAATACATTCACAGTGTTGTGCAACCATCTCCACTATCTACTTCCAGAACATCGGGAATTCCCTGGCGGTCCAGTGGTTAGGACTCCACGCTTCCACTGCTGGAGGCCCAGGTTCGATCCCTGGTCGTGGAACTAAGATCCCACGTGGCGAGCAGCGCAGCAAAAGAAAAAAATCCAGAACATTTCCATCACCCCAAAAGGAAACTCCATACCCATTAAGAGCTCACCCTCCCTTCTCCCCTGCCCCCAAGTCCTGGCGACCACTAATCTGCTCTCTGTCTCTATGGATTGGCCTATTCTGGACATTTCATATATGAATGGAATCCCACAATATGTGACTTTCTGTGTCTAGCTTCTGTCACTCAGCTTGGTGTTTTCGAGATTCATCCGCACTGTAGCATGGATCAGAATTTCATTTCTCTTTATGGCTGTATGGTATTCCATTGTCTGGAGAGACATTTTCTTTACCCATTCATCAGCTGATGGGCATTTAGGTTGTTTCTGCCTTCTGGCTATTGTGAATAGTGTTGCTGTGAATGTTCACGTACAAGTCTTTCTTTGAATACGTCTTTACTTCTTCTGGGCATATATCTCAGAGTGGAGCCGCTGGGTCATATAGCAATGCTCTGAGTAATTCATGGAGGAACCACCAAACTGTTTTCCACAGCAGCTGCATCATTTTACATTCTCACCAGCAACGTATGAGGGATGTCCTATTGACTTTTACATACGGAGAATGTGAACAAAGGATTAATAAAACTTGTTCTTCTCCGTGGAGAAATGACCTTCTTGAATAGAAATGACTTTCTATTTCCCTGGAAATCTGATACAATTCAGTTATATTTCTAGACAATATTGACCCCCGACTGGTCCACTGCACCTGGACTGGGAAAACTGGGAATATACCATAAATATCCAGTGGGAAGCCAGAACTTTGGGGCTTCCTGGAGTGCTCTGCATTCTTGTGATAGGCATGTTCCTTGCCAGGACCCTTGCAATGCCCATGAGACTGTATCACGTGGTATCAGGTTCTCTTTGGGAGGTGGGGCTTTTAAGCCAGGTGACTCCCATACCTTCCCACGTGTGATGGTGTTCCCTCCCACCTCTGCTGTCATCACTCGGGAACGATGTGACCCCTACTGAAGACACAGGCCTGATGCTGCCTTGCCAGGTGCAGTTTACTTGGTTGTGAAGTGCCTAACTGAGCCCAAGGTAGGGAGTCCCTGGAGCCTGGGGCCACATGGCCTGGGTTTGAATCGTGGCTCTGAAACTTCCTTGTTGTGCAGTCTTAGCCTGGGTCTTAAAATACCCTGGTCTCA
The DNA here is from genome assembly GCF_009873245.2 of Balaenoptera musculus. Classification (NCBI taxonomy): domain Eukaryota; kingdom Metazoa; phylum Chordata; class Mammalia; order Artiodactyla; family Balaenopteridae; genus Balaenoptera; species Balaenoptera musculus. The sequence continues at coordinate 7,593,665 of NC_045803.1, forward strand.
GCTAACCCATCTGGAAGATGGAGATAATCACAGTCTCTCCCTATTTCACAGGACAGTGATGAGAATTAAATGGATCCATATGTGTCATAGGCTCAGAACAGCACTTACTTAAGACTTCCTATTAATTTTATTGCATTTCATTCTGTCTGTTTCCTGTTTCTTTCTCTGTCTTCCCTAAATCCTTTCTAAATCCAAGACATCCTTTCCACTTTTTCCTTCTGCAAACTGGTTTTTGTTGTTGTTGTTTTTGGCCGCTGGCTTGCGGGATCTTAGTTCCCCGATCAGGGATTGAACCCGGGCCCCCTGCAGTGAAAGCGAGGAGTCCTAACCACTGGACCGCCAGGGAATTCACCAGACTGTTTTCTCTTAGCATCCCCGATGCCTTAGTCTCCTGATTTTTCTCTTACCCTACCAACTGGGCCTCCTCATTTTTCTTTAAAGCAAAAAAAAAATTTTTTTTTTGGCTGTGCTGGGTCTTCACTGGGGCGTGTGGGCTTCTTCGCTGTGGGCTTCTCTCTAGTTGCGGCGCACGAGTGCAGTTGCCCCACGGCATGTGGCATCCTAGTTCCCCGACCAGGGCTGAACTCGTGTCCCCTGCGTTGGCAGCCGGATTCTTAACCACTGGACCACCAGGGAAGTCCCCAAAATTTTTAAGTAAAGTAAAAATTCATAAGTTTCAAATTCAAAGATGCCCCCCCCACGGAAAGACATATTTTTGAAATAGTCGGGCATATATGAACATGGGCTGGGCACTAGATAATATTAAAGAATGACTGTTAATGTTAAAACGGCCTGGTGGTTGTTACAAAATGAGTCCTTACCTGTTAGAAATGAAGATTCAAATACTTATGGGAAAATAACATGACATCTGGGTTTTAAATCACTCCAGGAAAAAAAAGAGATACAACATTGGATGAAATGTTGATGATCGTTGACACTGAGTGATGGGTAAATGGGAGTTCATAATTTAAGTACTCTGTGTAACTTTGCAAAATTTCCCCCCCAAAGAAAAACAGAACCCAGAAAGAATGTTCCACAGGGTCCTGGCAGGCCACCCTGGTGTGAGAAGAGGGCCCTGGTGGAGACTAGGAACTCATGACTTGTCTAAAAAGACAGTTAGCTATTGGATCCAGATTATCTTTGTCAGGGAATGTGAGGCAAAGGTTGCCAAACTTTGGAATTTTATTTTCAAGAGAAGCTGGAATCCCGGATGTTTACATGAAATTAGTTGTCCACTAATTCACATTTTTAAAAATAAAGTTCAGGCCAAAGAAAACATGTTTGTTGGTTGAGTCTGGCCCACAGATTGTAAGACTGAGCTGGGGGGCGGGGTGGGGGGGATGGGGGGCATGGGCTCTGGAATCCCAGGGCTCAGGTTCAAATCTCATTTTCACATTTTTTAAGATGTGTTGACTGTTAGCAAATTACTTACCTCTTTAAGCTTCTGTCTGCTATCACTAAAGTAATGACAATAATCCCCTCTCACAGCTGTTTTGGGGATTAATGAGATCACGCTGAACACAGAGGCTGGCACATAGAAAGCACCCAATAAATATAAGCTATTATCACATTATTGCTATTTCAGGATAGTCCATCTCTAACCAACCTCCAAGGGTGGGAATTCTCTATACTCCATCCCAGATCCTTTTATCTGAGTCTACACTATAGTTCTAGATAATCTCATCATTCCCACCATTCAATTATCTTTCTACTGTGAGGTCCCTGTCTCCAGACCTGAGGCTCAGGCACAGGTAGTATTTGACTCCTGCACATGGCCCAAGGCTTTCCCGCTCATCATCACCATGTGATAACCAAGCCCACAGTCTTTCCCAACCTTTCTGCCACCCTACTCCTCTTGGGTTCACCATGGGGGGTGGAGGGAGGGCAGAGACAACCAGACCCAGACCCGAGGCATTGTCCTTGCCCTCTCGATACCCCAAACCCTGTTACTCCTGCATCTCTGCCTCATCTCTTCTCCATCTCTACAGTCCACGCCAGGCTGTGGTCTCATCTTCTTCCACGTGGACCACTGTTCTAACCTCCTCTTTCCCTCCAGAGAAGCCCAAGCTTCTCACACCTAGGTGCTAGAGGGCCCTGTGAGATCAGGATGGCTCCATGGGGGAATTCTGAGGGGGCTGGGTAACTATACAAAGTTCGAAGCACCGAAGTTATACACGGGAACCCCAAGATCGTTCTGGGGGACCCTGATGAATCACGGGAGTCTTAGGGAAGTTCTGAAGTACACGGAGGGATCACGGGAGCCCCACGGGGTTATTCTGCGGGGTTGAAGGTAATTACAGGAAGTTCTGATGTATTCTGGGATTCCGAGAGTTCCCGAGACTATAGGATCCCCACAAGTATTGACGTGACCCTGAGGACTCACGGGGGCTCCGCGGAGGTCTCCGGACGACCAAGGGAGCCCCCCCAGGGATTCCGAGGGACCCCGGGAGCCATAGGATATTCTGAGGAATCACGGGAAGTCTACGCGGGTTCTGAGGGTCCTCGGAAGATCACGGGAGCCCCACAGGAATTCTGAGTCCCAGGGGATCACAGGAAGCTCTGAGGCGGCCCTGAAGAATCACAGAAGCCCCTCGGGGGATTCTGAAGAATAGGAGAATCACCACCGCGAGTTTTGGACCGTGGAACACGACAGCCACTAGGGCTCGCGAGAACAGACTAAAGGGCTAACAGGCAGCAACCGTAAGGGCTCAAGGGAACGTCCTCCAGGGTGGATCCTAAGGAGTGGCGGGAATCACGGGAGCTGAGAGGGGCGGAGCTGCTGAGCTGCCGCGGTGGATCACGGGAGTCCGCGCTCAAAACGGGGCCCGGAGGACTGGGAAGGGGGATGGGCAGCGCCGGCCGGGCAATCCTCACCAATGCGCATGCGTGGCTCTCCGGCACCGGTCCGTATTCCAGCGTGGTGAAGATCTCGCAGGCGCGGGATCCTGCGCGCGTCGCAGCCATCACGCTCCCAGGCCGCTTTCCACGGACTACGGGACTCTCTCCCCAAGGGTACCTCGAGGTCTGAAGGGCGGCACCGCCCCCTCCAGCCCAAAGGGCGAGGTACGGGAGATAGAGCGTAACCCCGCCTTAGGACCCGGTGACTCCGCTTATAGGTCTGCGCCGGGAAGTGTAGTTTGGAGCATGCGCATTCCTCAAAGCGGGGGGAGTGGGGAACGAAAATATGAATGCCTTAATAGGTACGAGGCCTCCAGATTTAGAAGAGTGGCCGTATTGGCGTCTTCCCACCACCCTGTTCATATTGGAGGCCGAAAGTGCAGCTTTTAGCCCGAAATATCTTTACTCGAGAATCTAATCTACCTCTGGGGACGAGGTGATTGTTCAGAGATCAGAAGGGAGTCCTTTAGGATGGACAATGAAGTTAAGGTTTTAAAAGTGTGCCAGCTTTGCCCAGTATCCTGGCCAGATGTGGCTGTAGGGAAGGAGCGGAAGTGTGGCTTTAATCCACACCGGAAGTGTGGCGTTTAGCGGCTGTCTGGATTTAGTTTTGATTGGTTGAGGTGAAGGGCGTGGCTTCAGACTTAGACTAGATTGTTCTGTGATTGGTACCGAATGCGGTTGCAGGATAGATGAAGGAGCGTTGGGGTAGTCGGAAGTGTGGCGTACCCAAGTTCCTGGTTACGCAGAGACCAGAAGAGTGTCTCTCATTTAAACACTTGGCACAAAGGGCTTAGAGGGCATCTAGAGACATTGGCTCCTAAAAGATTTGATGCAGTATCTGACCTGAGTAAAGCTGTAGTCTCAGGCCAGATTCTTAGATTTTCGTACAGAATTGTGGGTGTCGGGAGTCGGTTGAGGGCCCGGGAGCAGGCGTCAGAGTTCGCATCCAACCGAAGGTTGTTGCTGAGGACGCCTAGGTCTCTTCCCCAGGGCCATGGCCGACTTGAAGCTGCTGGTACCGGAGCTAAACGAGGCAGAGACGATGAGCGCTGAGACGGCGCGTTTCGAGGAGCTGCTGCTGCAGGTGCGGACTGAACGGACTCCTGGGTCCCTGAGGATTTGGGAGATTTTGTGTGTGTGTGTGTATGTGGATGTGTGTGGTGTGTGTGCGCGCGCGCACTCAGAAACGGGACTACAGTTCCCAGAATGTACTGGCGGGGGGCGGGGCGGGGGAAAGCAACAGGGCCTACGGGAGTTGTAGTTGCTTAACTACTACTACTACTAGCTGTTCGCTAGTCTCTGGAAGAAATGGGAGTGGGATCAGGGTTGTCCTTCGGGTTCCTCAAAGTAGGAAGGGGACATAGTATGTCTCATGCCCTGCCTAGCTCATATACGTAAAATTTGCTCACTAAACATTTGAGGAACAAATGAGGGGGTTCTGACAGCACAAACGCCAAGCCTGGACGTTGTTTTCTTTCACACAGGCCTCCAAGGAGCTCCAGCAAGCCCAGACAAGCAGACCAGAATCTACACAGATACAGCCTCAACCTGGTGAGAAAGACAGAAATCCAAAGAGAGAGGGATAGACTCCCAGAGAGAGGTAGTCACAGACTGGGGGCAGGGGCATAGGGAAAGGAGAGAGGAAGGAGACACAGTAGTGGTGTATAGAGGCCTTGGGTGATGGGAGTGAACGGAAACCCAGAGAGAGCAAGGAAGGGACTGAGATCCAAAGAGAGGAGGGGTAAGGGGGAGGGATAAATTGGAAGATTGGGATTGACGTATACATACTAATATATATAAAATAATAACTAATAAGGACTTACTGTATAGCCCAGGGAACTCTACTCAATACTCTGTAATGACCTATATGGGAAAAGAATCTAAAAAAGAGTTATACATATATATGTATAACTGACTCACTTTGCTGTTCAGCAGAAAGTAACAACATTGTAAATCAACTATACTCCAATAAAAATTAAAAAAAAAAAAAAAGATGTGCGGTGACTAGGGGGACAGAGACTCAAACACAGAGAGTCAGAAATCCCAGGGGCAGGAAGGGGAACAGACCCAGAAAGTGGAGGACTAATACTCTAGGAGGGGGACAGATCAAAAGAAGGATGGACACTGAGACCCATGCAGAGACAGATGGTCAAGGACAAACCCATTCCCACCAGGTTTCTGCATAAAGACCAACTCATCTGAAGGGAAGGTTTTCATCAACATTTGTCACTCTCCCTCCATCCCTCCTCCCGCTGACTTGACCGAGGATGAGCTGCTTCAAATGCTGGAGGAGGACCAAGCCGGGTTTCGCATCCCCATGAGTCTGGGAGAGCCGCATGCCGAACTGGATGCAAGTCAGTGCCTTGAGAGGACCCAGGAGTCTAGCCCCCTCGGTCCTTTCTTCCCTAGAATCCAGGGCCCAGGACCCTCCTCCCTCAGGACCTAGAAACCTGGCACCCCTGTACTGATCCTTTTCCCCATGGCATATCCCTAGCCTCCTGGGCATCCAGAACTCTCACTGGACAGTCCTGGTTCTGCTCACCTGGCCAGGCTGGCACTTCTCCCTGCCCCACCCCAGAGCAAGGGAGGGCTGGGCAGGTGCTCATTAGCTGATCTCCTGGCTCTAGTCCTCGGCCAGCCCTAACTCATCCCTGATTTCTCCTCCACCCTCTCCCCTGTCTCTGTGTCTCTGCCTTGTCTCACCTCTGTCTCTGTTGAGTTTCTGTCTCTATATCCTTGTTTTTTTCAATTCACGTATGTCCCCTGAAGCCTCCTGGGATGAAGCTTTGGCCAGTGCCCTGGGGAGTAGGGACTTATCAAAACCCAGAACCTGCCCTTGAGAAACTCTCAGGTTTGGGTGAGGATGAAGGAGGCAGATGTGATTTCAATGTGGTGTGACTCTGTGCTGTGCTCGGGGTGCGGTGGGGGGCCTCTTCACTCCCACTGAGGGATCAGGGAAGGCTTCCTGGAGGAGGAGATGTCGGATATAAGATTTCAAGGAACCAGAGCAGTTCATCAGGCCAAGACAGAGAAGAGGGTTCTAGGCAGAGAGAACAGAGGGGTCCAGAGGCCGGAGAGAAATGACTGAATTGAATTGATCAGTAATCAAGAGTGATTGGAAGAAATTTAAAGGGATGAGGTTGCTGGAGAAGTGAACTCTCTCCAGGTGAGAGGGGCAGACCACACAGGGCCTCCAGTGCCAGGCTGAAGGCCTCAGTCCTCCCCCTGCGGGTGCTGGGGAGTCTTGGGAGGACTATGAACTGGGGAGGGTCAGGGTCAGCTCTGGAACATGGTGGGGAAGGACCAGAGGGGAAGAGACTGGAGCTGGGAGACGAGGCTGGTATGAATCCAAACTGGCAAGTGCGTGTCTTGACTTCCTAATGTCTCTGGGTCTGTGGCTGCTGTTCTTGATTGTGTTTTCCTTGGCTGTGCCTGGGCCGTGGGGTTCCCACCGAAGGCTGGGGTCTCACCCCTTTTCTCTCCCGGCAGAAGGCCAGGGTTGTACCGCCTACGACGTAGCTGTCAACAGCGACTTCTACCGGAGGATGCAGGTTGGGGGCGGGGCTGCAGGGGAGGCCTGGGCCGGGGCCTCTCCCTCCATCCCCTAGCCCTCCCACATCTCTTCTCCCTCTTTCACTCCTAGAACAGCGATTTCTTGCGGGAGCTCGTGATCACCATTGCCAGGGAGGGCCTTGAGGACAAATACAGCCTGCCACTAAATCCAGGTGAGGGGCGGGGCCTGGGCCACGGGGAGGAGCCAAACCCGGAGGAGCTTGCGGGCGGCCCCTGGGAGAAGTGGGACTAGTGTGGGCAGGGATTATATTAGCCCCTGGGCTGTGGAGTTCAGGGAGAGGGCTGTGTGAGTCTTGGGAAGGGGGAGAGGGAGGAGACGGGGGAGTCCAGATAAGGGGGATTCCAGATAAGCGGCAGGGTCTTGAGAGCCTCGAGGGGAGGGGCTAAGGCAGGCACGCTTCCTAAAGTCAAGCTTGGGGGTGTGGTCAGATCCCTGGTATCCTCGGCAGAGGGCGGAGCCTCTCCCATGAGGCTCTCGCAGTGCAAGACCCCCTTCCTCCTCTAGGGGAGGGAGCAAAGGACACCCTGAGCCATGTGACCTTTGATCCTGTGCTCCTTCCCCTCAGAGTGGCGTATATTGAAGAACAGACCTTTCCTGGGCTCTATCTCCCAGCAGAATATCCGCCCCCAGCAGCGTCCTCGGATCCAGGAGCTGGGGAACCTGTACATGCCCGACTCCCCGAGACCTGAGAAAGGGTGGGCATTCAGTGGGCTCCCTATCTCCTGTCTCCCCGACATTCTTTGGAATCTCTCCCACCATCCTGTAGGTGTCGGTGTCCTGGGGCTCTGGGAACCCAGAGGGAGGAGAAGCAGAACTCTCTCTGGGAAGGTGTCCTGAGGCTGCAGGGCTGGGAGGGAGAAAGAGAGGGAACAACCCTGGTAAAGCCCTGGCGGCTCTTCTGAGTTCTGGGTCTTGTTCCTCCCCAGCCCTGAGGAGCCTCACCTGAACCTTTGGCTGGAGGCCCCTGACCTCCTCTTGGCCGAAATTGACCTCCCCAAACTGGTGAGTGCACCCTCCACCAGAGCAGGAGAATGAGGTCTGGAAGGGTTGGGGTCTTGGAGGGGAAGTGATGTGGGCTTGTTATCAGACCTGTGTGAGCCTGGCTAGTGCTGCCCTCTGAGCAGGTTGCCTCCTCTGTCCCATGGGGGCCTCAGGCCCACTTCTGGTGCTGTCCTGAGGATGCCCAGCACATCGTAAGTGCTCAGTCATAAACCTGTAATTACTGTGTCCCACCTTTTTCTTGGGAGATGAGATTCTTTAAATATGGTATCCCGATACACGAGAGTTCTCTCACTGGTCTGTGTTCTTACCGTCCTGTTGCTGAGAAGGGAAGGGTGGGCTGATTCCGCTGCATCCCCAGGAAGGCGCTCTGGGACTGTCGCTGGAGATCGGGGAGAATCGCCTGGTGATGGGGGGCCCCCAGCAGCTGTACCATCTGGATGCCTACATTCCCCTGCGAATCAACTGTGATGAGAGCAAGGCAGCCTTCCATCAGAAGAGAAAGGTACCTGGGGGGCTGGGGGTTGTGGGGAACCAGGGACACTCGGGGACCTGGACCCCTGGGTATGAGGGGGGAGGGGCTGGGGGCCTGGACTCTGGGTCTGAGGGAGGAGGGGCTGGGGGCCTGGACTCTGGGTCTGAGGGGGGAGGGGCTGGGGGCTGGATCCCCAGGTCCTGAACCTCTTTCCTCTTCCTCTCTCTCCTCAGCAATTGATGGTGGCGATGCCCCTTCTGTCGGTGCCTTCTTGACTGGGTGTCTCCCTGTGCTTCTACATGGAGGGAAGAGGATGGTGGCTTCCCTAAAATTGAAATAAAAGATTTTTGCCTTTGTTCTGTGTCTGGCTAGGATTAAGTGGGGAGTGGGAGGGAAGAGGGACATTGGACTGGAGTCCCATGGAGGTCACTCCCCCAGCTCAGGCCTCGTCCTCTCCCCCGATCCTCTCCCTGGCCTCCTGGCCTCTAGTCTCTCCCCTTGTCAGTCTCTCTCAAGGCCCCAGAGCTGCCCTTGCCCCACTCCTGTTCACAGCCCCTCTTTGGCTCCCCAGTGCCCCTAGGAGAAAGTCCAAGCCTCTCAGCTAGCACTCAATGTTCTGTGCTGTCTGGTCGCCTTCATGTTCCCTTTTTTTTTTTTTTTTTTTTGCCCACTGCAGGGCACATGGGATCTTAGCTCCCGACCAGGGATCAAACCCATGTCCCCTGCAGTGGAAGTGTGGAGTACTAACCACTGGACCGCCAGGGAAGTCCCCCTTCATGTTCCCTTTTGGCCTCTTCCAGTCACTCAGGCTAGTCATACTGAGCAGTGTCCTGACCACACCAGTTTTTTACACCTTTTCTTAGTTTCTGCTATTCCCCTACTTAGTATCCTCTTCTCCAGTACACCTACCCAGGTCTACTCCAGTACCTCTGGTTGTTTGCCCTCACAGGGCACATCTCCTTACTCTACACCCATGCCCTGCCCCGACCCTCCCAGTCATCCCTTTTAGTGAGCTTTTCCTGGGAAGCTTTTCAAACTTCAGGCTTTCTTTGATCTTCCCTGGCTGAGTTAGAATCCTCCTCTGGTGGTCCCCAATACCCAGTGATACTCTCATTAGAGCTATGTCCCCTATGGTGTGACAATGCCTGACGCCTAGTAGGAACTCAATAAATATTTGTTGAGTTCATGAATGATTGTCAACACACTCTTCTTCCATAGTGAATCCTAGGAGGATAGGTAAATGCAGGAGCCTCAGTGGTAGATGTTGAAAGAAGAGCGAGGAGGCCAGTGTGGCTGGAACTGAGTGAATTGGGTGGTGAGAAGGTGAAAAGGTTTGGGGATGACATTGGGTAGGGTCCCTTGGGCCTCGGAAATAGCGAACTTGGGCGCCATGTCCACCAGAGGGCGCAACGCAACTTCAGCCCGTTGTCTCAGAGAACTACAACTCCCAGCGGCCCTCGGAGTAAGCGGCCCTTCAGAAGCAAATGGTGAAGTCCAGCGGCCGCTGGGACTTGTAGTTTGCATGGGAACCCTCCGTGGGAGGAAGAAGAACTCATTCCCGGGTCCCGAAAGTGTGGGGCTGGGTCCTCTCTGCCTTCCTCGGTCTCCATGGTGATGGTTCCGGCGAAGGCCCGGGATTTGGCAGCTGCTGGGCTCCCTTCCCACTCCTTCCTCCTCACCATCTGCTTCACCTTCACACCTGGCCCGGAGCCGCGACCGCCGCCTCCGCACCCAGACCGGGGATTCTGTCACCACAGGGTGGCGCGTGTGGACGAATCCGCGGGCTACTCCTTCAGACTCTGGAGTCCGAGCCCCAGGCTCCCTCCTCCCTCTGACCCAGGAGTCTCAGCCCCCAACCTCTCCTCCCTGGGAATCCGGGGTTTTCTCAAACATAGGCAAAATTGTGACACCCAGAGGCCCAGCGAGACAAAGCTAGAGGCTGCGGCGGGCAGCGGCTGCCGGGCCACCCCTTCCGTGGAGCCCGCCCGCCGCGCCGGCTGCTCCCTCCCACTCCCTCGCCGACCTGTGCCACATCATGAAAATTTAATCCCAAATGTATTTTTGGCCAGACCCAGGGAGGCAGTGAGGAAAGGAGCACCCTCCTGGGGCCTGGATCTGGCGTCGGAAAGAGGGGCTGGCGGCGAAAGGAGCGGGGCAGGACCTGCCAGCGGGCTGGAGACAGGTCGAGGTTCAACCCCAGAGGGGCGGGGCTGGAATTCAGGGGTGGAGTAAGAAATCAGGGGGCGGGGACAGATCCCGGGCGGGGCGGGGACAGATCCCAAAAGGTGGGGCAGAATTCAGGTGCGGGGAGAGGACTCAGTAGCTGGGGACAGAACTCACGGACGTATTCCTGGTGCCGATTCCAGGGGGTGTGGGCAAATATCAAAGCAGGGACAGATCCCAGGGGAGGGGACAGAACTCAGGGGTAAAGAAATATCCAAGGGGACACAACTCAAGGGGTGGGGACAGAACTCAGGGTGGGGAGAGAACTCAAAGGGCGGAGATAGATCCGAGGCTAGGGAGGGAATAATGACCAGCAACTGGGGGTGGAGGGAGTATAACTATAAGGGATGAACTCAGATGGGAAGGAAATCGGAAATGAAGGAACTGGAAGGCGGGATGCGCCTAGAGGGGAAATAGAACTGGAGGGACATGAAATTCAAAAGGGGAAAATGGAAACAGGTGGATGGGAGTCAAGGGCGAAGAAACTGGATGGGGAAGAACTAGAAGGGACAATGGGTATATCGAAATGGGGGTTGGAATCTAGGGAGGGGGAAGGAATTCCCTGAATGAGAAAAGAACCCTCTGAATGGGAAAGTTGGAACTGAGGATGTGGCGGCCTGGGGATGGAGGGCGCTGGGCAGGATGTGGAACTGGAGGGCACAGAAATTCGGAGGGATAGGGCTGGGAGGATGAAACGCAAAGGAAACTCAGAGGAAGATGAAACTGTAGGGGATGAAAATGTGGGGACGAAATTAGGGGGAACTGAATCGGGGGGAGCAAATCTCAGATGGGAAAGAACTCGGGAGGAGAGAAAATCTGGGGTAGAAGGAGCTGGTGGGGGATGGATGAGGGGGGAGTAATTCCGGGAAGGGACAGAACTGGGGGCGATGCAACCCAGACACGTGAGTTCAGAACCCAGAGGCGTGGTCTTGGAGTGGAAGGGCGGGGCAAGAACCGGGATGGAGGGCTGCGAAAGGCGGGCGGGACTAGAATACAAGGGGCGGGGTCTAGCATGGATGGGCGGGGCCTCTCCTTGCCCCATCCCACCCCCGACGCTGAGTCCAGTGACAGCCCCCAGACAGCCCGCACTCGCAGCCTCCTTCCCCCCGAGCGGAGCTGCGGGGCCGGCCGGGCCGGGGCGGACCCCGGGTACCCGGACGCGGCTGCCCGGGCCCGCGGGCGGGGGGATCGGCGGGGCGGGGGGGACCAGCAGCAGGGGCAGCCGCCATGGAGTTCCGCCAGGAGGAGTTTCGGAAGCTGGCGGGTCGTGCCCTCGGGAGGCTGCACCGGTGAGCGCGGTGGGGATCCTGGGCGGGGAAGAGGGCTAGGGTCCGAGGAGGACGCTCATTCCCACCTGGGCGCAGACGGACAGCTAGACAGGCGATACCCATGGGTGGGGGGACACCCATCTGTCCAGTTTTCTCCCTCGGTCTCCGACGGCGCCGCTCTCCCTGGTCTTGTCTCATCCATCATTTTTCTGCGCCCCACCCCATCCCAGGCTCTGTTCTTTTCTCTGGGATTATATATCCCCCTTGTTTGGGTCTCTGACTCCCTCCCCCGCTTCTGGGTCTCCGTTCACCTATCTTCTCTCTGCCTCCTCTCTTTAGATCTCTGTTCCTTCTCTCTAGGTCTCTGTTTCCTTTTATCTCTGAGTCTCTGTCCCGCTCTCTGGCCATTGCTCTCACTAGTTCTCTACAACCCCTCTGTCTAGGTCTTTGTCGCTCTCTCTCTGAATCTCTGTCCCCCAACTCCCTGCCCTAGGGCCTCTGACCCTCTCCTTTGGGTCTCTGACCCTCTCTCTGGGTTTTTATTCCTCCACCCCGGGTCTCTCCATCTCTGTGTGTTTGCCAGTTTCCATCTCTCAGAGAGTTTAATCTGAAGCTAAATCGGATTGGGGCCCATTGGTCCTTGTCCTTGAGGAGAGTTAAGCTGGCAGGAAGAAGCCAGGGTATCCTGGGTCTCTGGTGGAGAAGGGAGTTGCCGGCCAAAAATTAGGCTCCTGGGGTAGGACAGACTTCCCAAAGGGTACAGGCTAGAGCTCAGAGGGACTTTCTTCCAGCCAAAGAGATGACCCCAGTGACCTGGGTGTCCCCAGAGCAGTCTGGACACCTCTCCCGAGTCTCTCACCCCCAACCCCAGCCCTGGCTCCAAGTCAGAGAAATTACTCAGCTGCGGAGAAGCCTAAAAATATCTGGCCACAGTGCGGGGAGGACATGGCCTCATCAGCACCATGGCCCTGCCGCCATTCCCTCGGACCCTTGGGTCCCCTTGGCCCACAGCTCTGATCCCATCTTTGATTGACCAGCTCACTAGACCATGCAGGTCCTTCTCTAAGTCTAACACTAGCCCTGCTTGCTGCAGATCACCTCCTAGCTCCAAAGTTACCCCACCCTTCAGTAACGTGAGAGATGGGAATAAAGCTGGACAGAAGGGAGGGGGCAGGAGGATGGCACAGTGATGGGAGGGGGGTGGGGAGATGAGATAACCTCACCCCTTCTTTTCCTAATCTTCCAGCCCCTCCCCACCCTTTTTCTCACCTCCTTTCACGAGTTTCTCAAAATACATCAGTGTGAAGTCAGGAGAGAGAGAGAGAGACGTGCTGGTGGAGGGGCTGGGAAGGGGGACGGCAGCAGGAGGGATGTGTTTCTCAGGCCCTCTCCCTCAGTCTCCGTTTCTCAGCTTCTCTGTGTTTGGGTTTCTCTCCATCTGTCTCTGCCTTACCGTCACCTCTCTGAGCTGCCTTCTGAGCCCCTAGAGACCCCAGAGTTCAGGGCTCCCACCAGGACAGTCACCAAGGAGTTTGAGCCCAGAAGAGCATCTGAATCCTGGGGTTCACTTTGATGGTTGGCGAGACAGGGGGAATGCCCTGTATTGGACACAACACCCTGATTCCTTTTAATCCTCTAGACAAAGCTGGGGAAACTGAAGCACAGTTGGAAAAGGGGGGGAAAACAATGGCTGAATAAATATGGCATCATTCGAACCCAGGTCAGTATCCCTACCAAGTCTGGGATGGAGGCTGCAGACTTCCTCGAGATGAGTGATGCTGGAGTGGGTGGAAAACTCCCTCAGACCAGGAAACACACGGTAACCCAGATGACTTGGGGCAAGGACAAGGGGGGGAAGGGGAATACAGTAGAGACAGGAGCCAAAATACCTCCTTTCTGAGAGCCAGGCCTTGGGAGGGGTGATGCTGAGGGCCAGGAAGTGGTCAGGCCCCATTGCTACTCTTGTGTGTGACCTTGGACATGGTACTTCCACTTCCTGAGCCTCAGTTTCCTCAGTTGTACAATAGGAAGATAAGGGAGAACCAAAGGGATATAAGAGAACAGAGACCTGGGACGGGGGAGAGGGGAGTGGACCGAGAATCTGCAAGAAGCAGAGGCAGAGACCCAGAGAGGCAGGTTGAGACACCGTCTTCATTTTGGTTACCTGCCTCCTAAGTGCTGCTTTTCCTCACCACCAAGTCCCTAGACCTGAGTTCCAGGCATCCAGAGAGGAAAAAGGACCCTATCCAGGGTCTCCCCTCTCTGTTCTTGTCCTCTGTGAAGTATTGGGGCCACCTTCATCTCTGCATCCCTGGTTCTCTTCTTCTGAAATGATAATATCACCTTGAAGTTCCCTCTTTGTAACCTCACATTCTACTCTTGCCCCCATTTTATAGGTATGGAATACTGAGACTGCCTCCCTCGGTTTAGAAAGCCTTGATCTAAGATCTATGTCCTAGTATTAACAATGAATATCACATTTCAGGGGCTGCAATCATATCTTGAGTTTCAGGGTCAAATAGCATGTGAGAGCAACCTGGGTCAAATTCTAATCTCATTGGCTGGCCTGTTCTGGTGGAGGGCAGTCCCTACCACCCTGTGCTATTCATTCTGGGGGCTTCCATTCCCCTCTCTCTGGCTCTCTGCCCAGGGTCTCATTCCGCGTCCCGCTAGGTTCTGTCAGCTCCCCCGTCCCTTTCTCCACCCACCGCCCATTTCTTAACCCCCTCCTCCACTTCCTTAAGTTCTAGGATGGGGAGGGCTGCTGTTCTCATCTCTTCCACCCGCCTCCTCCCAGACCGTCTGGCTGTTCTTTCCTCCCCCGTCCCAGTCTCCCTCGCCTCCATCTGTTCTAGCCCCTTCCTGGGATCCAGCCCGATCCCCTGGCTGCCTACCCGCCTCGGAGCGGGGCCACACCTCACAAATCATATCCCTAGTCTGTCTCTCCTCACGCTCCTAGTCTCTCCATCTTTCTCTCAGCGTTCTGGGTCTCTGCCTCTGTGTTCTCTCTCCTGGGTTTCTGTCTCTACCTGACTTTGGGTCCCTCTCTGGGTTTCTGTCCCTTTCCTTCTCAGGGTCTTTGTGCTGTCCCCCACCTTCTCTCAGGGTCTCTGCCCCTGTCTTATTCTCTTCTTGACTGGATGTCTGTCTCTCTCTGGATATCTGTCCCCTTCTCTCTGGGTCTCTCTCCTTCCTCTGTGTCTCTGACCCTCTTTCTCTCAGCCTCTGCACTCCTCACCCTGTCTCTGTAGCCCTCCTTTTGAATCTTTCCACACCCATCTCAGGGCACCTCTTTCTCCCTGCAGCCTCTCTCTGGATTTGAGGTGGCCCTCCAAGTACCCTATACATCATCACAGACTCAATCCTGGATCCAGAACAGGCGGGGGCGAGAGCCTCACTGGGGACTGAGCCAATCCCCCTACCAGGGCCATCTGTCCCTTGCCAGGACACCTCCCGCCACTCCTCCTCCCTACCCCCTAGGCTGACAGCCTGAACTCAAGTTTCTCCAGGGATATCCAGCTGGGCTGCTGGATTCCAGTGCCCTGGACGTCTCCGCACCCCCAATCCCTGGGAATGGGCTTCCAGTGGCTGAATGGAGTCAGCTGGATGTCAGGCCCACAACTGGTGCCTGGAAGCAGGGAAGGGCATGCCACAGGGGGCAGGGGAGGAGGGGGGACCGTATACATAGCAGACGTGGCTGAGAAGCATCTGTTCTTTTGACACCTTTGCTGAAGCATCTCCTTAGTGCCTTTTGCTTCCTCAAATAGGCTCATATCTGGAAGAGGGGGCTGGAGAGTGTCTCTGGACCTTGGCGGGGAGGGCTGGGGTCACAGGGTTTTGGATCGCAAAGGGTAGCCTGGGTCTAAAACAACTGAGTCAAGAGGTGACAGGGCTGGGGGAGAAGGGAACTGAGGAGTTCCCCACTCGAGTCTGAGGGAGGAAGGGCCTGGGGGTGCGAATTCCTCATCTGAGGGAGATGGAGACCAGGGTCCAGATTCCTGGATCCAGAGGGGGAGAAGGGAGTCAGGGGCTGGACTCCTGGGGAAAGAGGGAGTGCGGGCTTAGAATCCCGGGTCTTGAAAAGCAGATTTTGCCCTGGACTTTTGTGTCATGGGAGGAGGGGGCTGGGGACTGGACGTCTGAGTCTGACCCTTGCTGCCTCTCAGTCTTCTGGAGAAGCGGCAGGAAGGTGCAGAGACGCTGGAGCTGAGTGCTGATGGGCGCCCGGTGACGACGCAGACCCGGGACCAGCCGGTCGTGGATTGCACCTGCTTTGGTCTCCCTCGCCGCTACATTATCGCCATCATGAGCGGCCTGGGCTTCTGCATCAGCTTCGGCATCCGCTGCAACCTGGGCGTGGCCATTGTCTCCATGGTCAACAACAGCACGACCCACCGCGGGGGCCACGTGGTGGTGCAGGTAGCTCAGGGCGGATGCTACCTCAGGCTGCTGATAACACTGCCCACGCCCTCTGATGACGTCACATCCGCCCACACCACGCCCCTTCCACACCAAAGCCTGAGTAGCCCCTCCCATTTGTGCTGCCCCCTCAGCTCCATCTCATCTCGGGGATCTTCCCTTCCTAAGCCCCGCCCCCATCTAAATGAAGCCCCGCCCCTATTTGTTTCAGGTCTCTGATTTCAAAATGCAGACTGCCCATCATTAGGTTCCCTATGTGTTGCCTCTGCTCCATTTTGGGCTTCCTAGCAACTTTGCTCCACCTGCGTCCCACACCTGTTCCAGTGTTGCATCTTAATCCCAGGTGCAACTCAGGTTCCACCGTGAATTTTGATTCTGGATTTTCTGAAGTTCCACCGTTGCTTAAATCCCTCCCCCATCTGCTCTGGTCGTTACCTAAAGGTCCGCCTCATTTCAGACTTTCTCCCTATTTTAATTTCGGTATAGGCCATGACCCCGCCTCAGAAAAAAATTCCTGATTTGGGCTGTGGCCTACCCGCCCCTTGTTCCCTTCCAATCAGGCCCGACCCTTTGGCTACTTCTTGTCCCTGCCTAGACCCCATCCTGGTCAATCAGCAAACGGTTTGTACATTGGTTAGAAGTGGAGAAAGAACCCCCACCCCCATATATGGGCCCCTAGACATTCAGAGAAGGGACCCTGAGACAGGGAAGCAGGCAGAGCTAGGCTTCTAGGCAGCAACAGGCCCCACTGCTAAGGTAGTGCGGTCTTAGCAACATGGAGGAGCAGAGTTGGGGGTAGGTGGCACGAGCTCTGATTGGCAGGTGTTTTGAAGGCGAGAGGGGATCCTTGTTGCTGATTGGATGAGGGACTGTCTGTGGGTGCTGATTGGTGGAGGAGCAGAACCTGGGGCAGAGATGCTGGTTTGATGTGACTTTTGGCCCACAGAAAGCTCAGTTCAGCTGGGATCCAGAGACTGTTGGCCTCATACACGGCTCCTTTTTCTGGGGCTACATTGTCACCCAGATTCCTGGAGGATTTATTTGCCAAAAATTCGCAGCCAACAGGTATGGGGTGGGGTCTCAAAGTGGGCGGCAGAGTGTGGGTGGAGTTAGAGGGTTTGGCCTTGCATTTGGGGGCTGACTCCGGGAAAATGGGAGGAGCCTGGGTTCTGGACCAGGGTCCTAGGGAAAGGCGGGGCTTGTGATTGTGGAAGGTGGGGGGTCACAGAGAAGGTGGGGCCTGGGGTTCTGGGGGCGCAGGGCCTCGCCTGCTGTGGGAGGAAAGGGCAGAATCCTAGGTATGGCGGGGTAGCTGGACTCTTTTCTCGGACCACGAACTCTTCCTATCAGGGTTTTTGGCTTTGCTATTGTGGCTACCTCCACTCTAAACATGTTGATCCCCTCGGCTGCCCGTGTCCACTATGGCTGTGTCATCTTCGTGAGGATCCTGCAGGGGTTGGTAGAGGTAAAGCTCCGCCCCCTATGACCCCCGCCGCCGTTCTAGCCTCGCCTCTTCTCGTTGACTTTGGCTTTCTCCTCCCTAGGGGGTCACGTACCCCGCCTGCCACGGGATCTGGAGCAAATGGGCCCCGCCCTTAGAGCGGAGTCGCCTGGCAACAACAGCCTTTTGCGGTGAGAGGAAGGGGCTGGGATCCAGCCTTGTGGGTCTGAGGATGTAGGGGGCTGGAGTATGGACTCTTAGGTCTGAGGAAGGAGGGGAATGAGGGCTTGGAGTCCCGGGTCTGAGAGAGGAGGGGGCTGGTGACCCAGACTGAAGTATCCGAGGGAGGAGGGGCTGTGGCCTGTGCATCTGTGTCCCAGAAAGGTGGGGGCTGGGAATCCGCCTTATTGCATTTGAGGGAGAGTGGGACTCTTCTCCATCCTGTGTCATCCCCCATAGGTTCCTATGCTGGGGCAGTGGTCGCGATGCCTCTCGCCGGGGTCCTGGTGCAGTACTCAGGATGGAGCTCTGTGTTCTACGTCTACGGTGAGGGGCCCGGACGCCTGGGTCCGGGTGGCGCTGGGGCAGAGCGAGGCCGGTCGTCACCTCGCTTCCATCCCCCTCCTGACCCCCCCAGGCAGCTTCGGGATCTTCTGGTACCTGTTCTGGCTGCTCGTCTCCTACGAGTCCCCGGCGCTGCACCCTAGCATTTCCGAGGAGGAGCGCAAGTACATCGAGGACGCCATCGGCGAGAGCGCCAAACTCATGAACCCCGTCACGGTCCGGGCCCAAGCCTGCGGGGCGGGGGCGTGGTGGGGAGAGGAGAGATATCGAGGCAGGGACGCAGGAGAAAAATGGGCTTTGAACCCGCACTGCATGTAGATCTTGGTGGGTTTGCATAGACATTTAGAGGAGACTTGATGGGAACGCAAGGTGGATGGAGCTAGAACCTAGGAGGCGGGGTTAAAGCCCGGAGAGAACGGCATTAGCAGGTGCTGAGAGCAGGGCTTGGTGGCGAGGTGGGCGGAACCACTGATGGGCGTGGTTAAACCTGCAGAGGCGGATTAGAATGTGAGGTTTTGCTTAGACCTTGGGGTGGGTGAGGCTAGAATTAGGGGGCGTAATTGGATGGAAAGAGACTCTTGGGTCCATTTATGAGTCTCTGAAGGTCATCGTGGGCTCCGGACACCTGCCAACCTGAGGGCCACTGTAGAGTCGGGACCCCTGCATCCCTGAAGTGTTACTGTGAGGCTAGGATGCCAACGTTCCTATGGGGACGTGGTCAGGCTGGCGACCCTGCGTCCTTGGAGGTTTTAGTGAGATCGGGAAACCTGGGTCTCTGCGGGACTATAGTGGGATCCCTGTAGGGACACGGAGAGCGCCCAGCCCCGCTCTCTGTCTTAGCCGTCCCTCCTCTCGCCCACCACAGAAGTTTAACACACCCTGGCGGCGCTTCTTCACGTCCATGCCAGTTTACGCCATTATCGTGGCCAACTTCTGCCGCAGTTGGACGTTCTACTTGCTTCTTATCTCCCAGCCCGCCTACTTCGAAGAAGTGTTCGGCTTTGAGATCAGCAAGGTTGGGCCCAGAAGGGAGGGTGCTGCGGGAGCGGCGGGGGTTGAGGGGGGAAGGAGAGGGACCTGGATCCCAAGGGGTTGGAACGGGGCACAGGGAGGAGCCAGTGGTACCTGAGCCGTGGAGACCCCGGGCACGTGGCCCCTGAGCCCCCTCCCTGTACGCCCGCTGGCGCAGGTGGGCCTGGTGTCAGCGCTGCCTCACCTGGTCATGACCATCATCGTGCCCATTGGAGGCCAGATCGCCGACTTCCTCAGGAGCCGCCGTATCATGTCCACCACCAACGTGCGCAAGTTGATGAACTGTGGGGGTGAGTGGGGCGGGGCCTGGATCTGGTCTGGGACAGCCTGGGAGGGGCAGAGCGCCGTGGGGCAGATCTAGGGGGCCGGACTCTGGGGAAGGGGCAGAGGTCAGAGGGCGTGCCCAGGGGCGCGTCCAAAAAGGCTGAGCCAGGGTGAGACCAGACTTGGTTGGAACAGAATGGCAGGTGGCAGCCTCAGGGGCCGAGGGGTAGAAGGGCAAGGCAGGTATTGCTGTCCAGGTGGAGCAAAGGCGAGACCACGTTGGGTCTGGAAGGACGGGGTCTATACGAGGCTGGCCAGAGTAGGATGGGAACTGGGTGATGAAGAGGGGGAACCTGGAGAGACAAAGGTCTGAGTGTAATGAATAGGGACAGAGAGGGAAGGTGCGAAGGTGCCTGGGTGGGGCCTGGACCCTGCGTCTTCAGGGCGTGGCCTAGTCAGTGGGTGGGGCCACGGAGCGCCAGGTCGGGGCGGCGAGCCTGTGCGCGTGGCCAAGGGCCAGGCATTGGGGAGGTGAGGGCTTGGTTAGGGCGGGCGCGGACAGAATGGGGAACAAAGCCAGGGACAGGCGTGGAAGTGTCCAGACTGGGGCGAATAGGGGTCGGCTGCGGCGGGAACGGGTCTGGAGAGGCGTGGGGCGGCCTGCGCTCAGATAAGCGGCTCTCTGTAGGCTTTGGCATGGAAGCCACGCTGCTGCTGGTGGTCGGCTACTCGCACTCCAAGGGTGTGGCCATCTCCTTCCTTGTCCTCGCAGTGGGCTTCAGCGGCTTCGCCATCTCTGGTGAGAACCGCCGATCCGCCCCTGGGGGAACTCTGGTCACCTCTGTGGGGAAATTCCTGGCTCAGGAAGGGGACCTCCCAGCCTCGCAAAAGGTGGACTAAAAAGCCAGAACGGCGGGGAGGGGGGAGGTAGGGGTGGGGGAGGAGTCACTCGAGCGAGAATCGGCTGTGACGTCTCCTGGCTCGCCTTGCCAGGGTTCAACGTGAACCACCTGGACATCGCCCCGCGCTATGCCAGCATCCTCATGGGCATCTCCAACGGTGTAGGCACGTTGTCCGGCATGGTGTGCCCCATCATCGTGGGTGCCATGACTAAGCACAAGGTCCGTGCGCGGGCCCTGACCCACTTGCCCTCCAAATTTGTGTATATTACCCTCCTGACGTGCGCCACCCTCCCTGGGCTCCATCCCTGCCCTTTCTGGGTCTCTTTCAGCCTCTTTCTGGATCTCGGTCTCCCTTTCTCTGGGCCTCCCTGCCCCCCCCCGCCCCGCCCCCCCGCTCAGGTTCTCTCTCCACCTCCTGTTTCTCTGTCCTCTGACTTCACCTCCCCATTGTCCCCGCCCCAGACTCGGGAGGAGTGGCAGTATGTGTTCCTCATTGCCTCCCTGGTGCACTATGGAGGAGTTATCTTCTACGGGGTCTTCGCTTCCGGAGAGAAGCAGCCGTGGGCGGAGCCTGAGGAGATGAGCGAAGAGAAATGTGGCTTTGTTGGCCACGACCAGCTGGCTGGCAGTGACGAAAGCGAAATGGAGGATGAGGCTGAGCCCCCCGGGGCACCCCCTGCTCCCCCTCCCTCCTATGGAGCTACACACAGCACAGTTCAACCCCCAAGACCCCCACCCCCGGTCCGGGGCTACTGACCGTGTGCCTCCCGCTGGATGGCAGTTTCCAGGACCTCCATTCCACACATCTCTGGCCTGAGTGACACTGTCAAGGAACCCCAGTCCTCTCTGTCCTGCCTCAGGCCTAAGAAGCACTCTCCCTTGTTCCCAGTGCTGTCAAATCCTCTTCCCCTCCCAATTGCCTCTCAGGGGTAGTGAAGCTGCAGACTGGCAGTTTCAAGGATACCCAAATTCCCCTAAAGGTTCCCTTCTCCACTTTTTCTGCCTCAGTGGTTTCAAATCTCTCCTTTCAGGGCTTTATTTGAATGGACAGTTCAATCTCTTACTCTCTCTTGTGGTTTTGGGCACCTCCCCCTTTCCTTGAACCCCAGGGACTCTCAGGCTAAGCCCTGAGATTACTCAGCCCCCCCTCCCCTTTCAGAAAAATTCAAGGTCTTCCGTCTAGAAGTTTCAAATCTCTCCCAACTCTATTCTGCATTTTCCAAGTTGGTTTACCTAATCACCCATCCCTGCCATTCTAGGGATTGATTCTCACCAGCGTTTCTGAGGGGAAATGGCAGTTTCAAGCACCCTCCCCACACACACCTCTTCACCCCTCCCTCCACCAGCATATTCTGCTGAAGCACCAAATTCCCCAAGACCTTCTCCCTAGCTTAGCACAATACCTAGGGAAACAACCAAAATGGCAGTTTTAACAATATGCCTCTCTTCACTCCCATGCACTTTTTCTGACACGGTTTTCAGGTCTAAATAGTGGCTGCTCAAGTCCATCAACTCAATGGTTTGAAGCCACCGGCATTGAACTTTCCCATGGTGGTTCAAGATGCTCCTTTTCCCCCCAATTCCTTGCACTTTATTCTTCTGGGTGGTTTCAAACTACCCTCATTTTCTCAGTGGCCATTTGTTGCCTCCCTCAGGGGCTAAATGACTCCAAATCTGGGATCCTTCCCCTCTCAGATTCCCCTATTTCGGCTTAGAATTTGGGGAACATATATAGGAGAAGTCACAGAATCCCAGGAAAGGGAATGGGGCTGGGGAAAAGGGGTGCTTTTCCCCGGGGCAGGGTTGTGTCTTTGTGTCTCTGTCTCTGTGATTGTAAACCCTGCCCTGCCCCTCTCCCAATAAAATGCTTTGGTGTACACACCCAGTCGTCATTGGCCTTGGGAGTCCCCAGCACGCTTCTCCCTGAGACCCAGGAGTCCAGGCCCCCAGCCTCCTCCCTCCTCACATCTGGGATCCTAGGACCCCAACCACTCTCCTCCCCCAGGACTTAGGCCAGAGGAGTTGTCTAGCTGTGGGAACACGTGATTTATTCGTCCTTAGAGTATGTTCTCCGCTGACATCTAAAGCATCTCTGCGTGTTGGACCCTCTATCCGAGAGGACCCCTATGTAGCAAAGCGGGCCAGGAGGACAGGACCTCTGGGTCCTTCCTCCGTCTGGGGAAGGTGCAGGTCTTGAGGGGCTCACACGAAGTTGTTGGGGAGCGTGGAGGGGGAGAGAGGTTCCAGGTGCTGGGGGCGGCCCCCGCGGGGCGGCGGAGGCAGCTTGGGTGGCAGTGGGGGGGTGGGCGGTGGCTGCTTGGTAGCGATGTGTGAAGGGACCCAGGCGTTCGGCGCATAAAAGTAGAGGTTGTAGGGGTCCTTCGGGGCGTCCAAATGCATAACTGTGGGGACAAAGGAACGAGGTCATCCATAGGCTGACAGGGGGCCTGTCCCCTCTACTGAGCCGCTGGCCAATGAGGAGACAGGGAAGAGGATTCCGACCTTCCATTGGAGCGGGGTTTTCGAATTAAAGGGCCCCTGAATAGACGAGGGGGCGTGGCGTCCAAGCAGCAGGGGCGGGGCCTGCCGCGCTCCTGGAGGGGAAGGGGCGGGGCTTGTAGGGACCTGCAGCTCCGAGCGTGCGGCAACTCCCGGCTGGGCTGGGGGCGGAACTGGACATGTGTGTGTGAAATTTCAGAATACTGGGGGGCAGAACCTGACCCTGGAGGGTTCAGGGCTTCTACTGACCTTGGATGGGGACCTGTACTTTTAGGTAGGGCGCCCTGAAGTGTCAGGCGAAACCAGGTTAAGGAAACGTGCAGGCATTCAAGGAGCGGGACGCTACAGGGGTTGCTCACCCGGTTCATCTCCGTCGTTCGGGAGCCGGTGGTGTGCGAAGGGCCGGTGTCGAGCCGCCCGGCGGTAGAGACACCACAGGAGCAGGAAGATGCCAATAAGCAGCCCGGTCCCGGCGAGGAATAGGCACAGGGCCCCGCCTGCCTCGCCCCGGGGATGCCCCACCAGGGTCACGCCTGAAGGAAGGAGGCCCAGGAACAGCAATCTAAACTCCTAGCCTCCTCCACCCTCAGACCCAGGAATCCAGATCCCACCCTCCTCCTCCCTTGGATCCGGGAGCCCCGGCCCCCAGTGTCTCCTCCCTCAGACCCCGCAGTACCAGCCCTCAGCCTCCTCCCCCCTTCAGACTCCGAAGAGGGGCTTGCAGCCTTCTCCTCCTTTCTACCCAGGAGTCCGGCTCCCAGGGCCCTCCTCCCTCAGACCCAGGAGTCCGGGTCCTAGTCCCTCACCAGTCTCCTTCACTCGCTCCACCACGATGATAGTGTTGACACTCTCATCTCGGCTGCGCCGCTGGGGGGCCCGCGGAGTGACAGGGGCGGGCTGATTGGGGGGCCCTGGAGGAGCAGGGGACCTCACAATCCGGGCTGAGGGAGGAAGGGCGTCGGGCCCTTTAGGGCTAGAGTTCTGGGGGACTTTCAGATCAACGGTCCCAGGAGATTCTGAAGTGGGCAATTTAAGGGCGTCGGGCTGGGTGGCTGCAAGGGTTTCTGATTTGGGATTCAGGGGCAGCTCATTTAGGGCAGTAACTTCTTCCTTGAAGGGTGCAGGCGTTTCTGGGGGAAGACTAGTGGAGATCTCAGGATCAGAGGCTGGGAGGGTCTCTGTTGCATCTTGGTAGGGGGTAGTGGGGAATTCTGTTTGGGGAATTTCAGTGGGGTTGGGATTGTGGCCTACATGAGATGCTGGGTGGGGGGTTTTGGTAGGGTCAGGATGGAGTGTCTGGAGGAATTCAGAATTTGGGGTCTCAGTGGTGTCAGGGTCATGGGTCTCTGGAGATTTGGGGTCAAACGTCTTGGTGGGGTCAGGATTAGGGGTCTCAGGGGCTTCTGCATGTGAGATTTCAGTGGAGCTATGTTTGGAAATCTCTGGGGATTCTTGGTGTGGAGTTTGTGTAGGGGCAGGGTTTGGAGTTTCAGGAAATTCTGGGTGTGAAGTTTTGGACGAATTAGGTTTGGGGTTCTCAGGGGATTCTGTGTGTGGAATTTCAGTTGGGTCAGGTTTGGGGGTCTCAGAAGGTTCTGGATATGTCATTTTGGAGGGTTTAATTTGGAGGGTGTCCAGGGATTCTGATATTGAGGTGTTGAGTGAGTTAGGTTTGGGGGCCTCAGGAGACTCTGGGTGTGGGCTTTCTCGGAGGTCAGTGTTGGGGGTCTCAGTGAATTCAAGGGGGGAGGGCTCAGGGGAAACCGCATGAGGTGTCTTGCAGGGCTCAGGATAAGCGGTCCTGGGGGATTCTGGGTTACTCCCATTGAGAGTGGAATTTCCAGATGCAGGAGGGGAGGGCTGAGAGGGGTGGTCTATCCGCGAGAAGTCGGAACCCTCAGGCGGTGAGGCCGAAGGGGCAGCCTTGGAACCCAGCCAGGCGAAGAGAAAGACGAGAAGGAAGAGGATCGGGCTGAAGGATTTCATAGCTCTGGGATTTACCTGTAGCAGTGGGGGAGCGGGAAGGAAGGGGTTAAAGCCAGAAGTCGCCCGGGAGGTGACTCCGGAGGCCACGCCCACTGGTCTCCGGGTAGACCTCGTCTCCGCCCAGCTCGGGGCACCAGGTAAAGGAGAAGTCCCCTGCAACTCCCTGAAGGCTGTGAGGCGGTAGCCGCCGTAGCTAAGGGAGACTGAGGCACAGGGCTTCTTGGGAGTCGTAGTAAATTTCCTTATCTGTTTCCCTAAGGGGTCCCAGGAAAATTGGGAAAGAAAGACACCTTTCCAAGCCCCCAGACCTCCTTGACTTCGGCTTCGGAGGGTGTAGACCTCTGAGGGGCATGGGATTTCTTCCTCTCCAAGAGCCCTGGGGACACCTTGACTTAACAGTTGTTTACATTAGAGGAGGCTCAGAAGGAACGCCTGCGGGCTGGGGTCCTGAACGCCTGGATTTGAGGGAGGAGGGGGCCTAAATGCCTGTAACTGGGGGAGGAGGGAGACTCCTGGATCCTGGTCAAGAAGGCTGCTGGGGGTTCAGACTCCTGGCTCCCAGAGGTTGGAGGGCCCTAAATGTGGGTCTAAATTCCTAATTCTTTAGAAAAGAGAGGCTTGAAGGTTCAGATGCCTAGAATTTTGAGGGAGCAAAGCTTGGAGGGGGGCTGGATTACAGGGGAGAAAGGAAATGGGTGTCTGGAACTCTTGGGTCCTGAGTTAGAAGGAAATTGGGAACTCTGAGTCTTTGTCCTCCAGAGATAGGTGTATAAGGGTCTGGATTCCTCAGCCTTCAGGAGGAGAGAGCCGTGGGGCAGGACTCAGGTCTCTGTTTATTGAGGATGGAGCTGGGATCTCAAGGTCTCAGGGGCTGGTCTGGGGCAGAGATGCCTAGGTCTGTGGTCAGGTGGAGGTGGGGTGGGCATACACCCAAATGGGACAGGGTCACTTGGGGTTTGGGGTCTCTTACCGGCTCAGTGGGGTCCAAGATAACAACAGGTGAGCAGAGCTGAATGCAGAAATCAGTGAATGCTGCAGAATGGCTCTGGGCAGGGCGGCAGGAGGTAGGGTCTCAGGGGTGCACATGACGCACCTGACCCCCACCCTGGGGATCCTGGGAGCCTAGCGACAGGCTTGAACTTTTACAGGGACAGAGATAAGGGAATTGTCTCTGGAGAGGGGAAGGGAGTTAGGGACTGGATCATTTGGTGGCGGGATGTGGCCCAACCAAGCTCTCTTCCCTGTGAAGCCAGGGGTCCCAGCCCTCTGCCCTCTCCTACACCCAAACCCAAGAATCCAGGTCTCGGGTAGCCTCCCACTTCAAGAGCCAGGAGTCGGGACCCTCAGACCTCTCCCCTCAGATCCAGGAATCCAGTTTCCCAGAGCCAGGCTCTGTTCCTCTCCTCTCTGGGGAACTATGAGTCTAGGTTCCCATGTCCTGTCAATCAGAGATTCAGATTGCTACTGCCCTTTGGGACTTCCCAACCTTTGTCTACCATTCCATTGTGTAGACAGCACCCTCTTAAGAGCAAGTGTTAGGGGGATTGGGCCTTATCTTCACAACACCCCCAAGTTCCTCCCCGGGAAGGGCTTGGACACATCCTCAGGGAAGTCAGGGTCCTTGTCTGTCTCTTTCCCCTCTTTGCAGTGTCTCTAAGACTTTCCTGATTTCGCCTGTCACTATACCTGCCTTCACTGCCCCTCCCCCGGCACATACCCTTTGCTTTCTCTTACCAACCCCCTCCCCCGACCCCCCACCCCCCATTTCTCACTCTTTCTTTCTGGTTTTCTCACTGTCTGGATTCATCTCTGGACCTCTCTGTCCAGGCTGGCTGTCCTTCCATTTCCTGTCTTTCTGCGTGCTCTTTCCCTCATTCCTCCATCTCTAGCTGGCTCTCTTGGTCCCTTTCCCTCTCTTTTCTCTCTTCCTTCCTTTTCCCTTCTTTCTTCCTCTGTTGCTCCCTTTCTTCCTCTCTTTCCTTTTCTCTGTCATTCTGTCTTTGTCCTTCCCTGTCATGGTTACTTCATCTCTTTGTGTCTCTGCTTCTCCCCATCAGTCCCTCTTCTGTTGCTTCCCCCTGTCTCTCTTTCTCTCTCTGTGTCTCTGGCTTCTGCTCTGATGGTCCTTCCGCCGGTCTCTATTTTTATCCCTCTGACACACCCCCTGTGTCCACTTCTCTGTCTGTCTGTCTCTCCCCCTCCCAATTCTCTTCAGGTCCCAGCTCCTGGTCCCAATTAGTGGGTGGCCGCTAAGGCAGCGGCGGGGCCCCCACCCCCAGCTCCTCATTATCGCTGGCGGCTCCTAATGAGCCTGGGCGGGGGTTGACCTGGCGCCCCCAGCCCCCTGGTCTGCGTCACTGCCCGCTGCGGGGGTTGTGGAGGCGATATAAGGGGGCTGCCAGCATCGCTGCCGGAACCCACTGCGCGGTAGGGGGCCCTGCAAACGGGCTGCAGGGGAGTGGGGGTGGATGGTGGGGCCGGGGTTCTGTTCTGGGCCAGGACGCGGGCCTCACTGAGCTCTCTCCTGTCTCTCCACAGGTGATGGAGACCCGCCAGGTACCCAGGAGCCCCCGGGCGCGACTGCTGCTGCTGCTGCTACTTGTGTCCTGGGGCCACCGCACCGCCTCAGGAGCCGCCCTGCCTCCCGCGGGGGTCTTCAGGTACGTAGGACATCCAGGTCTCCCAGGAAGGGTGGAGACTCAGAGAGGTGGGAAGAGACCCAAAGAGAAAGGGGAACAGAGACTCAGAAAGGGGGAACAGAGACCCAGAGAGAGGACAGAGATGGGGGGTGGACAGGGAATCAGCAAGACAAAGAGATACACAAGGATCTGCGAAAGGCTTTGAGAGACTTGAAAGGAGCCGAAGCAGGAACGGGTTTGTTCCTCGAGCAACGTTTACTGGGTCTTGGTGTACGCCAGGCGCGCGCCGGGCGCTCGGGCCGGACAGGTGCATCAGACTCGGTCTCTGTACTCAGGAGGCTCCGAACCTGGTGAACACAGAGACGGAGACCCATACAGAGAAAGAGAGAGACAGGGGACAGAGACAGCCACTCCACAGACGGTGCAGTAACAGGGCTTCGAGTTAGACCGCGGGGAGGACAGTGGGCGGGCGGCGGGCCCGGACACATGGAAACCGCCTCTTTCCATCTCCCGGCAGACTCCACACCCACAGCCGGGCTTGGGCGGGTCCGGTCACCCCCCAGTCGCGGCGGAGCCTGGCGCTGGCGGACGACGCGGCCTTTCGGGAGCGCGCGCGGCTGCTGGCCGCCCTAGAGCGCCGCCACTGGCTGAACTCGTACATGCACAAGCTGCTGGTGCTGGACGCGCCCTGAACGCCCAGCCCGCCCCACCTTAATAAAGACCCTGCTGTGCGTCGGGACTGCGCCTCCTTCCTGTGCTTCGTGTGTGTGTGTGTGTAATGGGAGGGTGTGTGTGTGTGTGTGTGTGTGTGTGCACGGGGGCGGGCCCTGCGTCCGCTACGCTGGCGTCTACCTCCAGTTCCCTCTCTCTTTTCTCATCTCCCACTCTACTCATCCTCTCTCTCTCTGCACTACCGCCCCAGCTCTGTCCTTTCCTCTCACTCTGTGCCTTTGTCCCTCTCCACTCGCATATCTGCTCCCACCCCACCCCCGACTCTGTCCCCTTCTCTTGTTCTTTGTAACCTCCCAGGTCTCTGTCCCCCTCTGAGTCACTGCCTCTTTCTCTGGCTCTCTGTTGCTCTCTGGGTATCTGTCCTTCTCTCTTGGAGTCTCTATACTTCTTTTTCACCTTCATGGCTTCCCGGCCTTCTGGGGAATCTCTGTCTCCTCTCTCGACTCTTCTTTCTGCCTAAAACTCTTCCTTCCATTCTTAATCACTTTCTTTTTTCTCTGCCTGTCTCCTTCGTGTCTTTTTTTTCTTTCTTTCTTCTTTTAGGTCTCCGTCTCTCTCCCGGCTCTCATTTTCTCTGAATTTCTCTTTTTCCGCTCTCGCATCACTTCCCGACTTCTCTTTGGGTGCATTGGAAAGTTGGGGGGGGCGGCGGTGGGGGGACTCTGGAGATGCATCTGCCATTCAAAACCGGGTTCCCCTAAACCTACTTGTGTGGTATTGGGAAGGGCTTCTAACCTTCCAGCCTCATTTTCCTCACCTATTTTGAGGATTAAACCAGATACACCATTAGAAGACTTAAGTACGCCCTTCTGGAAGCCAAACACATTATTAGAAAAGGGTTTCCAGGAATTCCCTGGTGATCCAGTGGTTAGGACTCGGCGCGTTCACTGCTGGGGCGAGTTCAATCCCTGGTCAGGGAACTAAGATCCCGAAAGCCACGGGGCCGCAGCCCCCCAAAATAAAATAAAAAACAGAAAAGGGTTTCCGCCTCTCTTGCAGCAGGCTGCAGCAGTTTTTTCAGGGTTTTCTAACTGCGCGCCTCCCGGGAGACCATTGGGGCGCCTGGGCGGGGCGGGAGGAGAGGAGAAAGGAGAAAGGCTTTAGGCTCCTGGAGGAACGGGATGGAGGCGGGGAAACACCTGGCCCACCGGTGAAGGAAGTAAGGAAGCAGCCAATCAGTCTCTCTCTCTCTCTGTCTCTCTCTCTCTCTCTGTCTCTCTCTGTCTCTGTCTCTCTGTCTCTGTCTCTGTCTCTCTCTCTCTCTCTCTCTCTCTCTCGGCTCGGCCAGCCCTTCCGCCCCGCCCCTCAGTGGTGACCACTCACTCCCTTAACTGGACTGCGAGGTTTCTGAACCTAGCTCCCGTGGCGCAGCTCGCACGGACTGCGCTCTGATTGGTCTAGAAGAGAGTGGAGCTGGGCGAGTCGACGTGAGGACAGGGGGCGGGGCTGGCGCTTGGTGATTGGCAAGCTCTCCTGTAATTTGCATTTCCGAGAGGCGGACCGCGCCCTAATTGGCCCTTAGGCTGTGGGGTGTGGCCTGTTTCCCTGTTATTCAGAAATACTGAACAATGAATAACTAACTGTATTTATTCCTTACAACTATGGGGAGTTGGCCAAATTTTACAAAGAAACATGGCTCTGAAGGTCAGGAATCATTTCCCCAAGTTGTCAGCGCTAGTGAAGGATAATTGGAACCCAAATCTGTGCCACTTCAGAAGTCTAGACCATTCCACTACTCTCATGGAGAAAGAGAATTAAAATGTTATGAGCAGTTACTATATGCTGGGCACTCTTCCACATACCATTGTATTGGCTCTTTCAGCCTCACATCAACCCTGTGAGAAGCCTCATCCTCTGTTTGCTGATGGGCCTGGTAACTCCGTCTTGGCCTGTGCTCTTCCTATACTTCCTCCCCACGTCTTTTTTTTAATTTTTTATTTAATTAATTAATTAGGCTGCGCAGGGTCTTATTTGCGGGAATCGTCGTTGCAGCATGCGGGATCTAGTTTCCTGACCAGGGATCGAAACTGGTTCCCCTGCGTTGGGAGCGGGGAGTCTTAACCACTGGACCACCAGGGAAGTCCCTCCTCCCAAATCTCTTGCCTAGCATTTGAGGCTTTTCACAAAATGGTGCCCAAACCCCTTCCCTTCTCACTCTACTCCCCTCTCCTCAGGAAATTTCAGCAATCCCCACACTTCAATCGCCATCACAGCTAATAACATCCAGACCCCCATTTCCAGACAGAAAGCCCAATGCTCAGGGCTCCAGCCACTTCTTGGAACCCAGACACTCACTCCTCCCCACATGAGCTCAGAGTGTCCCCCCCAAGCCCACCCCTTCTCATGGGTTCTCCATGTTGGGAATGGCTCCACTGTCTACCAGTCACTGGGTCAGATGCAGGTGCAGTCCTTGCCCCTTCCCTCTTCATCCTCCTTCATAGCCTGTCAGTCCTGGCTCTGTCCTTCCTGCTCTGCCTCTTTCTGCTCTGCCCTTTTTTCCATCCATGCACCCAGCCCAGCTCAGGCCTCATGCTCTCTCACCTGGACCATGGCCCCAGCCTTCTCCCCACCTCCTGCCTCCAGCCTCACTCCATTATTATTCACCCTCTATACAGGCTCAGAAGGTCTCTTTCCCACCCATAGTTGATTCTGCCCCTTCCCTGATCACAGCCCTTTCTTGGGCACTTGACAGTAGAGTTCAAGCTGGTGTTCAAAACCCTTAATGGGCTCTTGTCTACCTATCTTTTTTCTCACAACTCTAAAGCCTCAAATCCTTCCCTGGCTTTTTTTTTTTTTTTTTTAAATCCAAGCAACATGGTGCTGCCTATGGCTTTCTACACACAGAGGTGCTTTCCAACCACCTGGTCTTCACACACTTTTTTCCCTCTGCCTGGAACACCCTCCCCCGCCCCTGTTTACTATAACCAACCTTACCCATCTTTCAAGACTAAATGCAGATGTCACCTATTTGGGAAGAAATCTCTAACCTCCCAGGCTGGGTTAGGTGCTTTTCCTGAGCTCTCACAGAGCCTGTAGCTACCTCTATCACTGTCCTGCCTTGCTCAAAGCTCTCCCAAGGAAGCCTCTGCAGTGCTGAAACTGTTCTATATCTTGACCTGGGATTTGGTTTCATGGATGTTTACATGTGCAATAATTTATCCAGCTGATACTTGAGATTTGTCCATTTATCATTGTATGTAAGTTATACCTCAATTACAAAGTAAATAACCAAAAACAAGTAATTAAATGTCCCCCAAACTCCCATCAGCCTCAGGAGAAAAATCAGTGCTCCTCAGCCTGGCATTGGAGGGTCTATTTTTCTGTCTTCTAAGGTCTAGCCATGGCAAATAGATGAGCACTAAGTGTTTGCTGAATGAACAAATGGCACACCCTTTCCTGCTGGCCGTTGGTGACATCTATGTGTGTGCCTGGCCCACATCTTGTTCTCCCTCTTTCTGCCAGGAGAGATGCTTGCTCTCCGAGTTGCCCTTGCAGCTAGGGGTGGTCATGCCAAACAGTTCTGGCCGACGAGACAGAGTCTGCTGCTGGCTTTGGGAAGGCTATTGCTTTTCTTTATAAAAAGGAAGAGATGTGTCCCCTTCTCCCTGCAGACATGATGTATGAAGCTACAACACCTGCCATCTCCTGAGCACAGGGGAAGGGCCAAGAGAGTCACAGAGAATCACAGCACGCTGGTCCCGGTGCTATGGAGACTGAGCTGTGGGTCCTCAACTGCCCTCCTCCAGACTTGTTTTGTGAGGGAAATATAACCCCTAGTGCTTAATCCATTATTGGCTGTGTTTTGCTATTGTTAAGAAATGTAGTTGCCAATGTTAAAAAACCAAGAGACTTCACATAAAAACCCAATACAGGGCTGTGGACCCTGGAGCACTGTATCCGGGATCCCGGCAATGGGATAATCCCGAATCACAGTGGCACACCCACGGGATTAACAGTAAAAAGAGCCCCAGGTAAGTCACTGAACTAGACGCTGCTCGCTCTGAGGCGGCGGGAAGCGTGCCTCACACCGGGGGCGGCTGGAGGTAGCAGAGCTGGAGGTGGGGCCAGGCGGGGGGCGGGGACTGGCCCAGCAGCCGGACCGAGAGCAGCAGCAGCAGCAGCAGCAGCAGCAGCAGCAGGCCCAGGACCGGCACCGGGATCAGCGGGTGCCGAGTGACTCTGTGGGGAGGCAGCACAGTGCTTGGGGGGCCCAGGGGAGCCCAGGGTATCCCGGCAGTGCCCTGATGTCTGACCATCACCCTCCCTCTGGAGACGCCTTGGGGTGCACCTGAGCTGCTGGGGGTGCAGGGGGCGCAGGCAGAGGTGGCCCCAGACTGGCCTCCTGATTGGGACCAGCTCCTTCACCACCGGCACCAGGGCTTGCTGCAGCTCCGGCTCTGAGGGCCTGCTGGGGGGAAAGGAAGGCAGGGCGATAGTGCTGGACTTTTTCTCTGCCCCCAAGTCCGCCCCCAGGCCCTTGGGTCCCGCTACCTCTCGGGAGGGCTTCCCGGGATGTCTCCAGGGTGTGAGTCTCCCAGAGGGATGGGGAGATCCACCTGGAAGGACAAAGGAGACAAACTTGAGACACCGGGTCCTGGATGGGGAGCGGTGCTCGGTTCAGCCCACTGGACACAAGTGACAACATGGAAGGGGGTGGGACACAGTGGTTCAGTGCGTGAGCCTCCCGGAGACACACTGCTGCGCTGGGCTCCCAGCTCTGCCAGTTTCCTGCTATGTGTCCCTTGGCACGTCACCCCATCTCTCCAGGCCCCACTTTCTCCACGTGCTGGACGGGGATGATGACGGCACCCACCCCACAGGGCTGAAGTGGAGACTGAATGAGTGAATGTGGGCAAAAACCAAAAGATCAGGAGGCGGGCTCAGAACAGTGCCTGGCAGACAGTGAGCGCGCAATAACTGCGTGAGCTACTCAACATTATTATTTCCATCTTCCGTCTGATTCTGGAAGTATCCAGGCTCCCTGAGGGCAGAGACCCCATCTTCTTGAGGAGCCCAGCCCTTGGCTGGGCCTAGTCCACCGTGGATACTCTTTGGGTCCATCTTCCTGCCTTGCGCCAGGCCCAGCAGGTGCTTTAAGATTAAAGCCCCAAATATTCCTCCTGACTCACTTTCCCACCTCATCCCCCGTGTCTTTCTGAAAGGGCGTACCCTCTGCAGATCTCAGGCTTTCCCACCCATGCCTTTGCTCTGTAGATGATGATATGGTAATAACAATACAATAATAAATAAAGAGTTCCAGGAACACCAACCCCAGCCACTATCTTCACCACTGTCACCTCCTGTGTGTCTGCTCTGTGCCAGGCACTTTACAACCTGATCCTTAACACTTATCCTCACCCTGAGAGCTGGGTAAAGATCGTTGTCACACTAGCCGCGAGGAAACTGAGGTGAGGCCCCAGTCTCCATGGAAGGGAGCGTGGTGTGGTGGGAAAGAAGTGGGCTTGGGGTCAGGCTGCTTAGAGAGACCATGTTGGACGGTGTGGACCCTGAAGGGTCCCAGGTGCCTGGAACGGAGGCTGGCACACCTTTGGGGCTCACGGTTCTTATCTGAGGACTGCAGGCTTCTGACCTCGCCAAATTTCCTTCCCTCTCTTCCCTTGCCTAAGAATCAGGATTGTCACCTGCCACTTTGAGGAGCAAAGGAGCTGGCGTGGGTGGTACCGGGCAGGGCAGCTGTGACAGGGAGTTCTGGGGCTGGCCGGGGAGGGTCCGGCCCTTCCTGAGAGTGTGGGCGCTTGTGCGTGTGCACGTTTGCAACCCGGGGGTGTAGCCACGTCTGTGGTGTAGCAGCTGCAGCCCTGTACGTGTGCTTGGGGGGTCCCCTGGGAACATTCTGGCCGCCCGCTGGCCTGCAGCCTCCCTCTACGGTACCGTCTGCTCTCATTAGCTGCAGCGAGGGCATTGTTATCTCTTGGCCAAACTATTTTTCTGTCTGCTTGGGGGTGTGGGCAGGGGCTGGGGAGGAGCTGTGACTACAGCAGCCTCATCTGAGGGCCTGCAGTGGACGGTGCTGGGGACTGCCTACCGTGACCCGGATCTCTGCTTCCTCTTCTTTCTCTCTTCTGGGCAACCTGGGGCGACAAGAAAGTTGCTGCAAGCATCTGTCTCCCCTGCCTGGTTCCCATTCGCCCGCTGTGTGGCAGAACCTTTAAAGGAGGGCTCTTAACATGGATGGGCACCCTGGAGAGACCTGGAGGATATCCTGGAGCCCCACAAGCAAACTGTTGCGAGCAGGTCTCAGCATCTGTATTTTTTCAGGGGAATTTTTCACCAAATTCTCCAGAGTATGTGACTCCTACAGGGTCGGGGGCCTCTCCACCTCATTGGCTTTCTCAGCTGCTACTTTCCCAGCTGATCCCCCGGCCGATCAGAGGCTTCTGGTTCTCTCGCACCCAAAACACCAGACACTCAGATCCCTCCGGGACCCCACTCCCTGGCCCAGCTTCCTGCCTGGTGGGTTGCGCCATTTTCAGTCAGTCTCAGTCTCACTGGGTCTTCTTTGAGAACTGGGACTCCAGCTCAGACTCCCCTGACTCCAGAACCCAACTGTGTGGGCCCTGCCCCCATCCCAAATCATTTCTCTTAAGTGTGCAAGCTCCAGCCTCTGCGCCTCCTACGGTCACAGCTGTCTGAGCCCCTGAAATGCCTCTCTGGGGGCTCAGGCCTCAAGCTGGCCAGCCCTGACGTCCCTTGGAGACCCAGAGGTCCACACCACCTGCCACCACCTTCGCTGGGGATCAGGGATCCAACCTTCCAGCCTTAGCTACCAGCTTCAGGCCCAGCACCCTCAGGATACAGCTGTTTCCTCAACTCCCATCCAATCCAGGCTCGTGGGCCCCAGCCTCTGCCCCAGTCAGACAAACAGCTGTCTGATCCTCTGGGACTTCTATTCAGGGACCCCCAGCCCCTCTCTCAAGGTCCAAGCTCTCACCCCTGGTCACGTCTAGGGGTCAGAGGATTCACCACTTCCCTCACTCCCAGCTTCCCAATCTGTGGATCATACTGCCCCTGCCCACCGCACCACCCCCCACCCCGGAAACTCGGAAGTCCAGCCCCTGCGCCAGCCCTTGTCTCCGCTGCTGCTCAGCCCCCTCTTCCATTCCCTGGTGACGCAGGGGGAGGTCACAGCTCCAGGGCCCCCATCCTGCCCAATCTCAGCTTTCCCAGACAAGTCCAATTAGAGACCGTGGCAGGCAGCCTCATTAGTTGCCGCAGCCGGGAGCCTGCAAGAGGGGAGGGGGGAGAGAGAGGCACCACAGGAAGGCAGAGGCCCCATGGAGGAGGGTGGGCCCAGACATCTAGTGCTTTCTCTATCCTCGGGGGCTGCACATGAGCCTCGTAACAGTCGGTAACAATCGCAGGGCAGGGGCTCACTCCACCCCGTCACAAAGTAACCGAGCTGGGATTTGAACCCAGGCTGTCTGATTCCAGAGCCCCTGGTGATCTCCCAACTGTCTGGCTGCTCTCCTGGGGCACAGTCTGGGTCTCATTCATCCCAGGGCTCCCTGGAGGCCTTGGGAGAGGTGTGTTCAGTGACAGTGACTTAGGGACTGAGCTGTCCCATCTGCCTGACAACTGTCTTCTTGTCTAAGGGCCTCCTATACGAATACCTCTCCTAAAGGACCCCCAGCAGGGCCTCCTCCAAAAGTATTTCCCCCCAGGTGGGGTTGGGTGCTGGATGTCCTCCTGGAACTATCAGGGTCTGAGGGCAGGGCTAGGTCTCACTCATCCTGGTCCACAGGCCCAGGGTGGCCTCAGCATGAATGAACGAGGGAATGAGTGATGCACTCCCTCAGGGCTCTTCCAGGCCTTATACTCTAGCCGTCTGAGAGTTGGCATCACCTCGAGGCAGAGGGATGGCTCAGGGAGGACCAATCTTCTTACCACATTGATCGCTCCTTCCTTCCTTCATGAGCGTACGCAGGCTCTCCCTGGAAGTGTCTCTGTGGGAAAGAAAAGCTTAGGTCTCCCAGGCTGCAACACCTGCCAAGAATCCACCACCTGCTTCTAAGACCCGCCCTCCTCTTGGGCCCCCCTTGAGGATGGCTCTATCATCCCTCCAGGAGCAGAAGCCAGAAACGGGACAGTTGTTCCACCGAGCCCCTTTCTCCTTCAGGACCCAGGCGTTCAGGTCCCCCTGCACCTCTCACACTCCTACAAGCCTCTCACACTCATCTGGGACCTGAAGAGGCTCAGCGTTTCCCTTCCAACACCCTTCTCCTCCCAAGTTCCCAGTCTTGGGGACCCAGGTCCCCCTCCATTTTCTCTGGAGACATCCATCCTTGCCTGTGGTCTCAACCACCAACTCGACACTTTTCTAAATACATCCCTGAGCTCCAGCCTTGTGCACCACTGCCCCCGAGAAGCACCCCCCTATCCCTCAGGGTGTTTACCTCAGAGGGTTGCAAGCTAAGTTCAGCGTCTTTCTGTCTACTCCCTTCCCGGAATCCAGCGCCCTCAACCCTGCTGTCAGCGGGTCGGCAGCTCTGTCTCCCTGCCCCAATTCTCTCTGCCTGTCCCTTTTTCTCCATCCCAAGGCCCTGGTCTGGCTCAACCTTCACCCTCTACCTCTGGACCACTGCCCCAGCCTCCTCCCTGGCCTCCCAGGCTATCAGCCTCCAGTCAGTCCCCGTGTGGCCCCAGAGGGGTCTTTCTACATCCAGAGCTGACCTGCCCCTCCCTACCCTCAGCCTTCCTGTGGCTTGATGGAGAAAAGCACAACCTCTCAGCTTCATTGACAGGGAATTCTTTTCATTATCCAGCCAGACCTCATCTCTCACTAGTCACCCCCAACTGCCCTCTGCTCCCCAAACATGTTATGGGGTTTCACGCTCCCACATCCTTGCATTTACTATTCCCACTGCCTGGAAGACCTCTCCTTTCTCACACCACTTAACTTCTCTCTTTCTTTCTTCAAAATAAACTCGTGTCAGTCTCCCTGTGATATCTCCTTCAGTCGCCTACCCGACATGGAAACTCTCTTCTCTAGGCTCCCACAGGGCCCGCCGCCACCTCTAGCACGTGGCTTATCCTGCACTGGGATGGCCTGATTGCATGATCTCTACCAGGCCTTGAGCGCTAGAGGATCCAGGCCCTGAATGATTCTGCTCTGTGTCCCCAGGAGCCAGCGCAGGCAGCACCCGGAGGCCCGGGTCAGTCTTCCCCTCCAGGAGGCAACGGACCGCTCTCAGCAGAAGCTCGCTCTAACTTACATGTCCCCCGAGGAGCGCGGCCCTGCCCCCCAAAAGCTGTGTGACCTCCCTCTGAGCCTCAGTTTCCCATGAGTAACAGGATGAACGATGAGGGTGCCTAAACCTCGCAGAGGCAGTGGGAGAGGTCAGCGAGGAATCCAACAGGAGCGCTGGTGTCAAGAGAAACAGAAGCTTCTCTCAACTCAGGGAAAAAGTGAACAGAGAAACGAGTTTGTCCTTTAAGGATGATGAACAGCTTTGAAGCAGTATAATTTTCAAGACAATACAGCGTTGTTTACAGAGCTGTTAGCAATATTTCCTTAAAAAAAAGGAATTCTTCTGGCACTAACAGCTTAAAATCTCACTTTTCAGCTGTGAACACTGAAGATGAGTTGTCTTCATTGTTTCAAACAACGTTTGAAATATTGTTCAGGTAATTACGGAAGTCATAAAACAATGGCTATTG
The DNA here is from genome assembly GCF_009873245.2 of Balaenoptera musculus. Taxonomy (NCBI): domain Eukaryota; kingdom Metazoa; phylum Chordata; class Mammalia; order Artiodactyla; family Balaenopteridae; genus Balaenoptera; species Balaenoptera musculus. Next base: position 7,631,261 of record NC_045803.1, read on the forward strand.
TTGAATTCAAGATTACACAGCGGGCTTGTTAAGTTTTTCTTAAAGGTGACATATTCAAAAGGTAAATGCTTAATGTACCTTTATGGTGTCAGGAAGAACAATTCACTTACTCCCTTCCCGCTGTAGCACCATTTAAACTAAGGAGATTCCTGACAGTGTATTTGAAATAAGGACAACAACCACCACCATGCAGTTTGCGTGTTGCTTTGTCCACTTTTGTCTCCCACACCAGCAGGCCAGTCCCTAGAGGGCAGAGGTGGTGTCCTGTCTGGCCAGGGGCTCCTTGGCCAACACCCAGCAGGCCCTCAGTCAACATCTGTCTATGAGATGGGGAACAGTGAAGGCACATGGTGTCCCAGGCCCCTCTCCCGGCCCCTGGATCCGGTGGTCTCAGAGTCCCTCCTGTGCTCACCTGCCCCCCAGTTGGGGCTTCAGGTGGAAACTCAGCTTCCTCATTGGTCTCATTGATGACCTCCTCCCACTGCCACACGCCACACAAAGGGCTGGAGAGGTCGGCGGCTGCCACTTCTTGTTTCTGGGAGAGAAGAAGTTGTTTCTGAGGCCAGGGAGAGTCAGATTAAGGCAGAAGACAGGTCAGGGGTGGGATGGAGATGGGCTGAGGCGTGAGGATGGGAGGTGGAAGGGAGGTGGTGTGAGGCTGGGCTGGGGAGTCGGGGGGGGCAGCACCCAGGAGGGGTTTGGTGCCCAGACCAAGGACTGGGTTAGGGATGAAGTTAAGGACTGAGATGGTCCTGGGGGAACCGGGGTGGGGCGAGAGGGCTGGGTCAGAGTTGCCGCTGGTGGTGGGTTAGGGTGTTCTGGGGGTGTCAGGCCCACCTGCCGAATGGCCTGGATCTCCACACCCAGCGATGGTGGTGGCAGCTTGGTCCAGTCCACTCTCCTCACCTGAGCCCCTTCGGGTAGCCTGTCCACACAGTCAGGACGGGGAAGGCTGTCTCCATGCCTGCCCACCACCTGTCAGTCAGCCTATGCTGGGGTTGCTGCCCTGCCCACCTTGGGGCTGGAGGCCAGGGGTCCCTGTCCTGGGGCTCCCCTCCTGCCTCCTCCACCCCCGCCATTCCACTCACTCATCCAGCCCCTCATGGGTCTGACTCAGCTGCTCCTCCAGGTGTGAGATTTCCAGCCTCAGTTCCTGCAAAGGAAGGAGTGGGGGACCCCTGGGTCTCCGTTTTTCCCCACCCCCCATGCCTGGGCTCCTCTTCCAAGGTCAGTTCCACTCCTGTGACTTCTTTGGGCTCCTCCAGACACGTATTGCCAAGGGAGAAGGGGAAGAAACAGTGACAGAAACTTAGGAAGCCAAAGAGAGGCAAAGAGCAACAGGAACCCAGGAGGTAACCTATCAGTCAGGAAAATTAAGAAAAGGAAGGCAGAGATGGAAACACATGGAAAAACGAGAGACACAGAAACAGATTCACAGAGAGGCAAGAGACACACGGGGTGCAAGAGACTCTGAAGACAAGGGACAGAAAGAGGAGTTGCCTCAGGAGACAGAGGGACTAGACCCAGAGAGAGGCAGAGACAAGAATCTAAACAAGCCCGGCAGAGATACAGAAATAGGAGGAGGGGAGATGTGGTGAGAAGTCACCCACAGAGAATCAAAGTGGATGGGAGGGATTTCCCTGGTGGTACATTGGTTAAGAATCTGCCTTCCAATGCAGGGGACGTGGGTTCGATCCCTCGTTGGGGAACTAAGATCCCACCTGCCACGGGGCAACTAAGCCCGTGCGCCACAGCTACTGAGCCTGCGCGCTCTGGAGCCCATGCACCACAACTAGAGAGAAGCCGGCGCGCCGCAACTAGAGAAGCCCGTGCACCGCAACAAAGAGCCCGCGTGCTGCAACTAAGACCCGACGTAGCCAAATAAATAAATAAGTAAATAAAAAAAAAAAAAAAGGAATGTGGATAGGAGATGGAGATACAGAGAGAGAGAGAGAGAGAAAGAGAGAAAGGAAGGAACAGAGGAAAAGTGAAAAGGCAGAGAGAGACAGAGAGGGAGAGAGACACACAGTCAAACAGTAGCGATGGGAGAAACAAGACGTGGAGACTTGGAAAAGATCAACAGAGACAGAAGGAGGCAGCAAATCCCAGAGATGGCAAAAGAGAAGTGGGGAGAGTGGGGCCAGGCCAGTGGGTTACCTGGGTTGTGGTTCTGTACTCCTCCAAGGTCTTGGCCAGACTCTCCGCGTGGCGAGTACGCTGGGAAAGCCCAAAGCTGACTGAGTCTGGGCCCAGCCCCCTGAAGACACTGAGGCTGGGTGTTGGGGGGACAGCCAGGGTGGGCTTGGGGGAAGAGCTAGGGCCTGAGGGAGAGCACCAGTTTCCCGAGAACCACTCTGATCTCTCCTGGCTAATTATCCAAGGATTAGAGCCAAGCAGGACTTCCCTTTGCAGACTCGGGGCAGGAGACACACAGAAGGCAAATGTTTCCCCCCAGCCCCCTCACCTCGGAGAGGATGGCGTCTCGCTGGCAAATGAGGTGTTCACACTCGTAGAGCTGCCGCTGCCAAGGAAGTCGCCCGTCCATCTGTCTGGCCCGCCCACTCTCCCGAGCCCCTCTCCTCAACCTCCCTTCATGTCTTTGGACATCAGCTACACCAAGGGGGGTTTCAGCTGAGTTGCCCACTGCCCCTGGGAACCTGAAGGCTTGATTGAAGTCCCTGATCTCACCAGACCACAGGGGCTGAAACTGGTGATTGTAAAAATGGCCTCGGGGTGGTAGGAAGTTGTCAAGGTGCTAGGGAGGGGTGGCACCTTCAAAGCATCTTTCTCTGTGGCCAGCTCCTCACTCCTCCTCTTCACTCCATCCCGCTCAGCCAGCAGCTTCCCGTTCTGAAAGAAGGGACCCTGGTCACATTCACTTCAGCAAATGGCCATGTTAATATTCATAGCTGACATCTGCTGAGCACTTGATGTGCATCGGGCCTCATGCTCAGCACTGTCTATCTTTTAGCCCATTTAATCCTTCCAGCCATCCTATGGGATCTCAGCTTTGATTTGCAGATGAAACATCAAAATAGAGCTGCAAAAATGGAGATAAGATAGGATGCATGGGGTGGCTGTGAGGATTAAATGAGCTAATAATTATTGCTAATAGTTACTGAGCACCTTGCCAGTGTTAGCTTATTTCTTATGCCCTATTTTAAAGATAAAGATGGGAATTCCCTGGTAGTCCATGGTGAAGACTCCACACTTTCACTGCTGAGGGCCTGGGTTCAATCCCTGGTTGGGGAACTAAGATCCCACAAGCTGCAGGGCACAGTCCCCCCCCAAGAAAACAGTATGATGAACCCCCATTATCCATCACCCAATTTCAATAATTATATACATTCTCCCTGTTTATTTCTTCTATATTTTTCAAATATTTTGTTTGTTTTGTTTAACCAGAGTATTTTAAAGTAAACCCCAGGCATCATATTATTTCACCTGTAACTACTCCAGCATTTGTATTTCCTACTTGAGGACTTTTCCTGTAGTAAAACCACAATACAATGATCACTCGTAACAAAATTAATAATAATTCCTTAGTATCATCGCACACCCAGTGCTCTTTTTTGGTTTCGGTTTTCTCACAAATGTCTTTTCACGCTTAGTTTCTTTGAATGAGGATCCAAACAAGGTCCACCACGGCTTTTGGTTGAAATGTCCCATTTCTTTTCATCTGACAGTGATCCCCCACCTCCCCAGTCCTGGCACTTTTTTGGGTCCTTCATTTGTAGAAGAAACCAGGTCATTTGTCCTGTAGAATTGGTGCGTTTGGATTTGGTTTACTGTGTTCTTGTTCCCCGTGCAGGACGTTTACCATGCTCTTCCCCCCTCATTATTTCCTATAAACTGATGGGTAGATCCAGGGCCTTGTCCAGACTCCTGTTTAATTTTTGGAAGGAAGATTCCATGGATACTGCTATATGCGTTATACTGTGCCATTCAGGAAGAATGTAAAGTCTGGCGGTCCCAATTATTAATTTGTACACTGTCATCATCCCCAGTTTTACAGATTCCAAATCCTGCACTTTTAACTCCCAGACTTCTCTGAGCCAGATGCAGCCCTGGATGAGAATGGGGAACGAGCTTCGTCCCTCATCTCAAGTTGCTCACCACTGGAGGTGGAGACCGACACAGAAGCAGATGATAATACATGAGGTGGGCCTAGGGCCCTGGGCCTTGTGGGAGCCCAGGGTTTGCAAGGAGGCTGTACTGGGTCTGAGTCCTCAAGGGTAAAGAGAGTTATCTGCGAAAACAAAGGGGCTGGGAGAGGGCAGCCCACGTCAGCCACAAAATGGGACTTGAGAATAAAACGGACCAAATTCCAGTCTAGAGCTTCCAGGCACCAAAAACCTAGCAAGTTGCGCTGAGCTTTGACATGAGGCAGTCACTGGGGAAAGCATTTCGGAGCACGGAGGCAGTCGACTTCCCTTGGCCACACCCCTCCTCCCGGCGCCCCTGGGGATACCAAGGCCAGCTCCCCCCTTCACTCCAGCCTGGCTCAGCTCCAAGTCCTCCATCAGCCGCCTTCTCCCCCTCTCAGGCTCAGCGGGCCTGGGCTGCCAGGTGAAGGGCAGAGGAAGGACGGGCCAGGAATGCTGTGTCAACATCTGTCCACCTGGTTGGGATTTACAGGCTGGATCCTGGGCCACTCGGCAGGCAACCTGGTTACTCAGCCGCTCCTGCCTTCTTCTGCAGTAATCTGAGCCCTGCTCTGTAGGTTCTTGTAGGAAAGCTGAGTGTCCCTTACTCCAGCATTATTCTACTGTAACTTGAGAACTTGATCTATAGATGGTCTGTAGGCAACTGCTGAGAAGGGAAAGGTGGGGGAAGGGAACCAAGAATAGCTTGTTTATCGAGCGCCTAGGATGTCCCAGGCGCTGCTCAAGGCACTTGACCTGGCACAGGCCTTCTGGGCCAGGAGGAGGCAGAGACCGCCAGCTGCCATTCACCCTGCTTATTCCCTCTCCTGCTTTCCTTGGGGGTCCACTCTCCACGTGGGCAGGTGGGTCCCAGCTGCAGCTCTGGAGGTGAATCAAGATGGAAATCTCAGCAGATTCAGGACAGACACCCAGCTGATTAGCTAACCCAGCAGCCATTCTCACCCCCTCTCACTCGTTTGCCTCCCACTCCAGAGGCTGAGGGAGGTCAGATATTATTCCAGCCTCTCTTGTCACGTGATCCAGTGAGCTGTGAGAGGGGTCTGCTGGTGTGGGGGTGGAGTGGAGGTGCTCCTGGAAAAATGTTTCCTTCTGATGAAGAGAGAGAGCCACGAGAGGAGCATTTGCCCCTCTTTGTCCTGCTTTGAGTGAGAACGCGAGGTCTGGAGCTGTTGCAGCCATCTGTGATCCTGAGGCCACAGACAGACAAACAAGTCAAAAAGCTGCCAAACCAGCCCAGAACCTTCAAAACCTCTTGTTAAGTTAATAAGTGTCCTTCAGATTGAAGCCACCATTTCTTCGGTGCTTTCTTCTTCAGAGCTGAAAGTATCCCAGACCTATCGGTGGCTGTGTTATCCATGCCAGGGAGTGGTTTGGCTATAATCATTTGATGTCACTTTAGCCAATGAGATATGAGAGGGAGGTCCTGTCATGGGGCTTCAGGGAAAGTTTCTCCTTGTTCTTAAAAAGAGATGTTTTGGGGGAGGGGGTGGGATGAATTGGGAGATTGGGATTGACATACATACACTAATGTGTATGAAATAGATAACCAGTGAGAACCTGCTGTATAGCACAGGGAACTCCGCGGCACTTTGCTGTACAGTAGAAACCAACACAACGTTGTAAAACAACTATACCCCAATAAAAGAGATGCTCTGGAAGAAACAGTCACATCCTGTCCGCACCCCATGCTTCACACCATGGCAGCCATCCTGCAGCGAGAGTCCCATTACCCCAACAGAGGGAATTTTCATGGAAGAGCCAGGGAATGATAGTGGAAAATTTTTTGGTTTACGTGTAAAAGCCATAATACAGACATAGGACAAAGAGATTTGGGAGGATCAAGCAGAATGAGTATTACTGCCTGGACTGGGCAGAGATCCTCAGCGCCGGGGGAGGAGTTCGGGGAGAGTCAAAGACGAGAACAACAGAGTGAAAATGGGCCCGGAGGCCAGTCCCAAGCCCCAGGTTAGACGGCTGGACAGGATGGATGCAGTTGAACCACAGAACCTCTGGAACGTCTGGGAATCTGAGAGAGGTGTTTCCCAGCTCAGTCTGTGAAGCAGCAAGGTGTGTGAAAAATAGAACAGAGATGGCTGTGTGAGGAGCTGAGGCACAGAAGGCCCAGTGAGGCCCCTATAGACACAAAGTCACAGGAAAGCAGCTAAACCTCCTCTGTGCCCCTAAAAGGGTGTGGAGGAACCCCAGTGGCATTTGTGGGTTGTGGGGTTCCGACGAGGGCTACCACCAGCAGATGCAGTGAGGACAGTACATCCAGAGACCAGAAGGCAACGCCAGCCCCCCAGTGGATGCCAGCGTGCAGTGGTGACTAAGGCTAAGGACCAGATGGGACAATGAACATCAGTCTTGTGACCAGCAGAGAGAACAGACATTGATTGAGGAGCACTGAGATGCTGCGTGGATCTCCAGCAACTTAGATGCCACCTTCTGTGGGGGCTTTATTTCCACCTAAAAGGAGTAGGTGGACCCAGAATTAACTAAGACGATGTTTTCTGTCTCAGAATGGGGCTTGAATCAGCCCTGAGGTTGGACTGGGCCTCTTCATGCTATGTGCTAGGCTCCGGGCTAAAAGTGGCCATTTAATCCCCACAACAATCCTAACAAACAGATATCCTTCTCTCCTGTTCTTAGATAATACAACTATGGCTCAGAAGGGGCACGTCACATGCCTAAAGGTTGTCTGTTGTGTAAGTGGCAGAGATGGGATTTTTTGTTTTTTTTTTTTTTGGCCGTGCTGTGCAGCATGCAGGATCTTAGTTCCCCAACCAGGGATCGAACCCGTGACCCCTGCAGTGGAAGCTCGGAGTCCTAACCACTGGACCGCCAGGGAAATCCCAGAGACGGGATTTGAATCAGGGCTGACTTTAAGGCCTGTGTTCTTTCCACCATAAAAAATATGAACAACACTAGCTATCTCTTAGTGAGCTCTTTCCATGTGTCCTGTCTTGTACCTAGCATCCTCTTGTTTAAATCTCACACAATCCAACCAGGGAGATTCCATTATTTTGCCCTTTCTCGCAGGTGAGGACACTGAGGCACAGAGAGGGGCAGACTGGCCCATGCTTACATAGGCAGCCTCAGCGTAACCAGGAGTCCGCCCCATGCCCCACCCTCTTACCGACTGTGGCAGTCCTCACATGCAGCCATGTGACCTTCAGGGACATGCACACATTATTGGGCTTCTGAGGTCTCCCTCACCAGACTGAAGGGTGTTTGTTGCAGGCGGCTGGGGGTGCTTGGGGCAGCAGTGGGTAGGGCAGGAAGATCCTGAGGACTGGGGAAGGGGTGGGGTGGGCCCTGGGCCGCAGCTCACCTCCTCCTGCAGACTCTCTATCTCAGCCGCCAGCTGCTGCTGCTCCTTTTCCTGACCGAGCCCAGAGAGAGAACAAAGCCTTCTTTTCAGGCCTCCTTGCCCCCAAATTGCCCTTTTTCCACCCCTGGGCACGCAACTTGGGCCTGGGTCATTGAGGAGCAGGGCCGGGGGAATGCGTCTGGGGAGCCCTGATGACTGCTGCTGTCCCCTTTGTCATGAGAGGGATGGCAAGTAGATCCGGGCCCAAAGTCTGGGGAGCAGGGCCTGGACTGAGGGAGGAAGCCCGGGTGACCTCTGCCCTCTCCCACTCCATAGTCAGTCTCTGTTGCTCAGACTCCAAGATAGTAGGAAGAAGAGTGCACCTTTGTGCCCCTTGCCAGAAACCCACCGTCTGCCGGGCTTGGGCCAGAAGGCCGCGATTCTGTTCCTCCAGGCTCTTGGCCAGAGTCTTCAGGTCCTCCAGTTCCTCATCCACGGCCTTGGCAAACTGCAGAGCCTGTTGGGTACTGAGTAGGGGCGGGGGCAGGTGGGCCACATGGGAGAGAGGAATGTAGAGATCACGGATGTAGATCCACTCAGAGCAACAGAGAAATCCCAGACAGATACCCAGAGAGAAAAGGAGGGAAAGAGACTGAGTGTGGGGGGACAGAGACCCAGTTTCTACCTAAAATACTAAGAAAGTGGGAGTGAGCCTGTGCCTGTGGGCAGGTGGGACACGGGGGTGTGCAGGAGGGTGGGTGGGGCCGGGCCCACCTGCGGAGCTGCTTGCGCAAAGCCAAAATCTCCTCCCCGAGGCGCAGGGAACCCTCCTCGGCTGTCTCCACACTGCGCTGCAGTTTGGCGTTCTCCCCGGCCAGCCGGCGGTTGCTGAGCTCCAAGTCCTCCAGGCTGCTCAGCAGGTCGGCTGTGGCGGGCCTGGGGGCAGGGAAGGTCCAGGGTCACTGCCCACAGCCCTGGCCTCCTTTCCCCAGGTCGGGGTAGGTGTAGGTGGCGGGGAGATGCGGCTCTTCTAGAGAAAGAGAAATAGGAGACTGCCCCACTCTCCCTGAGCTATTAGCACAGCCTGTGTCCCTCACCCACTTCCCGAAGGACCCCAAGCCCTAGGCCAGGCCCTGGGCCCTAGGCAGGCTGGAGGGCATGGGCAGGGGGAGGGCAGGGAGGGGCTGAGGGTAGGTACAGCTCAGGTCTGGGGTCTTCGCCTCCGAAGCTCTCCAGGTTGGCTGGATCCTCAGCTTCTGAGCGTCCTGGAGGGAGACAGACAGAGGGTGGTGGGCTCCCAGGTGGCCTGAGATGATGGATTGCTCCAGGATTCCGGCCTTGGTCTTCCTTTGGCCTCCATCCTCAGATTCACTCTGGGTGATCCCATCTGCTCCTGGGGCTGCAATTATACCCACCATCCAGAAAGCCTCTTGCTCATGGGTACCCTGAGCTCAGGCTGGATCTCCCCATAGCCCCCAACCGCCCCACATTCATCATGCCCAACACTGGGCAGCACCTCAACTGCCCCAAACTTGTCTGTCCTCCCAGTTCTCCCACTCACCCACCCAGCCCCTGGGCTGTCCTGGCTCCGTCACTCCTCCTGCCTCAGGCCTCACCTTCTCCCCCTGGATCCTCACCACAGCCTCCTCCCCGGACTCCTGGCCTCCAGCCTCTCCTCCCCAGACTCCTGGCCTCCAGCCTCTCCTCCCCGGGAGCTGACCTGTCCCTTCCCTGCTCACAGCCCGGCTGGAGGAGGTTCAAGAGAATATCAAGAAAGCTATATTTTTTGACTTTTGTTTTTATAAGCCTGGAGAAATAGAACATGAACACTTTTTTATGGAGCACCTCCTATGTGTGAAGACTTTGGGGTAGAATGGTGAGCAAACCAGCCAACCAAACAGCAGGGCAGGTAATGAGTCAGATAATCAGATTTCTGCAGGGGAGGACTGCAGATCTGTGCTGAGGGAGCTGGACAGAAAGGGACCTTAGCCTGCAGCATCCCAGGCCTTCCCCACCAGGGCTTCCCTATCAGGTGTGAAGGATGAGGGAAGACACGGAAAGTTTAGGCTGAGAAATAGCCTGAGCTGAGGCCAGGCCGGAGCGGGGCAGTGCCGGCAACAAGACCAGAGGGACCGTGAATGCAGGGACTAGAGTACAGGGAGGGGCCGGCTTGATGATGGTGATGGAGATGATGATGAGAGGTGGGAGGGGCCTCTGTAACAGGGCTCGTGTCAGGAGGGGTTGGAAAGAACCCGTGAGGAAAAAAACAAACAAACCCCAAAGCTCAGGACAGCTGGGAGGCAGTCATGTCGTGGAGGCGCCTAGAAAGCCAAACTCGCAGCTCCAGTTTAGAGCAAAGGTCTCTGGAGTCCTGCCCCATCCCCGGCTCTGCCCCTGGGTGGGAAGTTCCCCACACTGTCTGACCCTGGGCCTGCCTGCTTCATTCTATATATAACAATCTCACCAGATGGCAGTTGCTGGGAGGTCAGGGCTCCGTCAAAGGCGGTCTCCTCTTCCAGCTCTAATCCCCTGTATCAAAGGGATGAGGCTTAGAGCTCCCTGCAACAACCCGCCCAATCCTGACCAGCCACTGGCAGGGGGATTGCCAGTGGTGGGAGGAGGGGACAGGTCAGGTGAGAGTGAGCACTGTGGGGAGGAAGGTGAGGCCAGATGGCAAGCACCCGGGGCCAGATGGAAAAGCAGGAGGGGCAAGGACTGGGTTTGGAGGAGGGATGGCGACAGGCCTCTGTCAGCCCCTTAACATCGCCCTTCTCCTCCTTCCAGCCCATTTTATTTCTGCCCCCAGACTCCCTCTGCCTCCCCATCTCAGGCACTTTGTCCGCAGACCCCCCCTCCCCCAACCCCATCTCTACTTTTCTCTCCTCCTCAGCTTCCTTCCAACCACAGCAGGTCCCTGTGCCCAACGGGTGCTGGCTGCAGTAAGCAGGTATAAGGTTAGATCTTAGGAAGGGTTTCCTGGGGGAGGGTGGAGGTGCGGCGACCCACCCATCCAGTTGACAGGCAGCAATCCAGTCCCGCATGATGACCAGGAAGGTGTCCAAGTCCACAGTGGCCTGAGGGCCCTCCCCATTGGGGTCCAGGCTGCAGGCCAGTGTTTGGAGGCGTGCATCCTGGGGGCCCCGTCCCGTCACAGCCTCCAGGTAGGCTAGTACATGGGTCACAGCCACAGTGCCTGGGTATAAAGCAGGCTGTGAGGGAGTCTGGGGCAGGTGAGGGGTGGGGGATGGGGACAGGCGATGGCTTTGAAGTGGGACCACTGGCTGGGCTGGTGGTACCCCTGCACCATGGCCCTTGGGCATGGGGCCCAGTCATCCCCACCTCAGAAGGTGGACCGAAGAGGACCAGCTGTGCCCCACCAGACCCACAGTGGCTGCCCTTCCTCCCTCTCCCAGGCCCCAAAGCCCCACCCTCCTCTGTTAACATTCCCCAAGTTTCCTCCCCTCACCGTCCTTGTCCTGAAAGGCCTCCATCCCCTTATCCATTTCCTTCCTGAAGCTTCCCACAATCATCCACTTCACCCTAGCCCATCCCTCTCGCTATGGCTCCCCAGTTCCCAGCCCCCCATCTCCATCCCTTATAATTCCTTGATTCTCTGACCTGTCCTCTGGGGGTCACAAGCTTCAAACGTGGAGTTGAGTATTTGTTCCTCTAAGCTGAGCAGCGTCCCCGTCCCCAGGCTCCCCTCCTCTGGCTGGTCCCAGAGGTACACTGAGGAGACAAGAGGGCCAGCCCACCTATGAGGAGGGGGGATGATGAAGAGCAAAGAGGGGTGACCCCAGGTCCTGGCTCCTGCAGAGGGGAAGGAATTCATTTCAAGCTGCCTGGAGTTTGGGCTGGTGGGGAACCGCAGGAAGCTTTGGGTGGGGGCCGCAATGTGAGGGTCTTTGAGTCACCTCCCCCATCCCCCGACCTGGGAATGTGGGCCCCATCTTTCAGGCCAGGAAGTGCCCCTGCTGTTGAATCCTTTGTGTTCAATCGGCTCAGGAGCCCAGATACTGAACAAATACTCTGAGTACAGCCTTTCCTCCTCTCTTCCCCTGCTTCCCAGGCTCGGCTCAGAGGGCGCTAAGGGTGGAGGAGGGCAAAGAAGAGAGGATTCTGGGAGAAGCCGAGGGTGAAGGTGGGCCCAGGAGCCAGGAACAATCCGATATCGCGCGGGCAGCCTGGATCGATCCCTCCCGGCAGCATCTCCGGTCTCCCAGCCCGCCTCGGGGCTGGGTCTCTCTCCTTCCCACATCCCTGAGGCTGGCGTCATCAGTGCCCACGGCCTGGGGCCTGAAACGAAGGGGGATGGGGCAATCCAGGCAGGGTGGGTGGTGGGGGAGCAGTTAGGAGCTCAGAGTCCAGCTTCATGACTGTGGGCAAGTCTTTTCTCCTTTTGGAGCCTCAGTTTCCCCACCGGTAAAATGGGTGGATAGAATGATCTCCCCTCCCCAGGGCTGGGAGGGCTAGGTCTGTGTATTTGAAGAGCACCCCCTCTCCCCTGCCTCTGCACAGTGTGAATATCCTGGGGTCTGTTTGTCCACTGCTGTATCCACTGTGCCCACACATAACAGGCACTCAACAAATGCTCCAAGATATAGAAGGAGCCTATATATTCTCTACCCCAGGACCCACTGGGCCAGCCCAGCCTCTTTCCCAGGGCTGGAAGTGACCTGCGAGGCTCCCTGCCCTGCCCCTGGACAGCTGGGTATAGCAGAGAGCCGAGCACAGGCTGCAAGGTCTGACAGACTCAGGGGGCAATCTGGGCAAGGGACTCAGGCACTTGGAGCCTCAGTTTCTTCCTCCGGAAAATGGGTGGTGGGGGGTGGTTACTTCGCTCCTGGAGAAGAGATGAGATAAAATCTGGAAAGGCCCTGGCAGAGGGCCTGGCACATGGTGGAAGCTCAATAATAAAACTGAACATTTATTCAGCCTTTAAGAGGAGCCAGGCCCCCTCTGAGCATCTTACACGAACCATGGTGGCTGCTATTATTAGCCCCACTTTAAAGATTAAGGATACTTAGGCACAGACAAGTTAGAAACTTGCCCAAGGTCACATGTTCAACATATGAGTGCCCTTTCTCATCCCTCTGACTCTTCAAGGGTTCTTTGTAGTGAGCTAAAATTTGTCCCCTTGGGTTTGAACTCATGCTTCTAGGGAAGGGGAGCGGGAATGTATAGTTAGGGGAGACACCTCCTCTCACTGTGCCCCCATGTTATGGAGGAGGACCCTGAGGCCCAGTGAGGTCACCCAGGACTGGCTGGCTCCAGATGTCGTGGGATCTGAGGATCTGCATGTATCTACAGCGCAGATGTGACACTCTGCCTCCCGGGGCCCCTCAGGAAGATGTCACGCTGCTTCTCTCCTGTTTTCTTTCCTTCATTTCCTTCCTCAGTGTCTCTACCTCTGTCTCTGTCCTGTCCCTTTTCTAGTTTTTTCTCTCTGGCTCTTTCTCTCCATCCTCCTCCCCATCTCTCTGTCCCCTGAGTCCCGCCTGCCTGTCTCCATGTCCACCGCTCCCATTTTCTTCCCTGTCTCTGTGCTTCTTTCCCCACAACTCAGCGACTCTCCGTTCCCTGAGCCTTCTCTCTCGCTCCTCCGCTGTCTCTCTCTTTCCCCCCTCTGCCTTCCTCGGTCTCCATCCCTCCTGGGTGTGTTCCTCCCTTTCCCTCGGGAGCCTCCCAAAGCTGGCTGAGCCCTTGGCCACGGGTTCCTCGGTGGCCGCACGCCCTCTGCTGGTGCAGATGAAGTTTAGATGTTTAGATGTTGGTCCCTCGGTCAGCCTGCCCTAGCTTCCCGAACCCCGGTGTCTGCCTCCTACCTTCTTATCTGGAGAGCCTCCTGAGGCCAGAGTCCAGGCCTGCTAGGAGCCTCTAAGAAAGGGGTCTTGCCTCTCCTCTAGGGTGGGAGTCTCCCTCGGGCTCTCTCACTTAGTAGATGAGTTTCAGAAAGGGCAACCCAGCATCTTCCTCCCGAAGCCGCTTTCACACCCATTTGGTCTGCATCCATCCAATTATTCAAGGACTTAGCAATTGGGTTCCTATTACATGTCAGGCATTGCTCCAGTGCAGCGTGACCAACAGGGCAGCCGCTGGCCACAGTGGTTCTTGAGACCTGAACTGCGGTGAGTGTAAGTTGAGATGCTCTATTAGTGTAAAGTACACACCAGATTTTGAAGACTTAGTATGAAAAAAAGAGAATGACTCCAACACATTTTTATATTGTTGTATGCTGAAAGGATACTGTTTTGGATATATGGGGTTAAATAAGATCTATTATTGCCATTCATTTTGTCTGTTTCTTTTATTCTTTTTCTTTCAATGTGGCTACTAACAAAATTTTAAATTACATATATGGCTCGCATGTTGACCAGTGCGGCTCTAGGGACTGGGAATACCAGAGTGAATAAAACCGAGGCTGCCCTGTGGAGCTCATGTTCTAGTGGGGGAGACAGAGTCTAAACAGACAGACAAATAGATGTCAGTGCTATGAAGAGAAGTAAAGCAGGAAAGGGGAGACAGTGCGACAGGGCAGCTGCTTTACAGAAAGCAGAGATCTGAATGAAGTGAGGGTAGCCTGTGGGTCACTGGAGAGGGTGCTCCAGGCAGGGGCACAGCGCATGCAGAGGCTTCTACTCTCGCAGTCTGGCCTCCCCAGAGCAAATGAGATAAGGTGTCCAGGCAGGTGGGCACACAGCAGGCACTTGATCAAGGATCCCTCTCTGCCACCCACCCTGCCTTGAGGTGGAGGCTCAGCCACCCCAGGCCACCTCTCCCAAGTCCCCGAGTCACAGCCTGGCGCCCCATTCACCCACTCCTCCCTCTTCATCCTCCCACAGGACAAACAGGGACCCAGTAACTTACTTTCGGCAGCGGGGCCGCCCGCCTGGCTCTCTGGCAGGTCCATGGGCCACCCCCACTGCTCTGCAGCTGCTGGCGAAGCTAACAGCTCCCCCCCATCACTGGGAGGAACTGAAAAGGGACCAGCTTCTTCAAGAGATCCTGGAAGGACAAACAGGGGAATGGCCTCCTCAGACCAGCCACCCTCGGATGGAGACCTGCCCTGCCCCACCTGTGCCCCGGGCCGCTCTGGATTCTCAGAACCAGTTTGCCTACCCCTGCCTGGACCAGTGCAGCTCCCACTCAGTCCTGTTTTATGGACTGTAGGTGTGAGCTGGGAAAATGGGGGGCCCAAGGAGTGGGCGGCGGAGATCAAAGGGGGTAGGGTCACTCGTTCCTGCCATCCCTCCTGCCCGCAGTTTGTCAAGTTCCCCAGCCCTGTCCCTCCCGCCCAGTGACTCTCCCCTGACCCCTCCTCTCCTTCCCTATGGCCCCAGGTCAGGCCTCAGCCTCTCCCCCTGGGCCCTTGACCCAGCCTCCGACCCAGCCTCCTGACTCCAGTCTCCCGCTCCAATCCATCCTCACAGGGCCCCAAAGCTGACCTGCCCCTCCCCTGCTCAATGTTTTTCCACAGCTCCCAAGCACCCCGTGGACAAAGCCTAGACCTTGGACTTGATATCGAAGGCCCTGCATGGCCTGATCCCACCTGTCTCCCCTACCCCAAATCCCACTTGCTGCTCCAGCAACTCTGAACTGTGTGCTGTTCCCCAAACTGAGCCAGTTCTTCCCACCTCCGGGTCTCTGCCTGGGACATTCTCTTCACTGGCCCTTCCTGTCTCAGCTCCCGTGTCCCCTCCTCTGGAAAACGTTTCCGAAAGAGGGGCTGTCCCTGGGTTCCCACACCACCCTGGGCTACTGACATTCTTGCCCTATCAGCTTGTACTTGGACCTGTTGGCTTCGCCTGTGAGTTTGATCCCCATCCCTCTCCTGCTCCCAGCCCTCCCATGGCTCCCTAGTGCCCCCAGGACTAAGTCCCAGCCCCTCAGGCTGGTGCCGCACACAGCGGTCCCTGCAACTCCTGGCTTCTTCTTGTCCCTTTTCTCTCCACTGGCCGACCTCCAGGTCCCTCACGGCCCACAGGGACTCAGCATCTTCCCACGGTCCTCCCAGGCCCAGGCTCCCAGCTCCTCTGGGGGGCCCTCCTTGAGTCCCTAGAGCAGTTAGGGACTCCCTCCTTTGTGCCCTGACGATGCCCTGTCCCGCTTCCATCATACCCAGGTTGACCATATGACTTACTGTCCCAACTCCAGGACCCTTTCAAGAGTGAAAGGGGAGCTACGAAGAATGACAACAGACAATGGTGCCCACATAAGGCTGAACTGGGCACGCTGGGGCACACGGTCAACATACGGTCACCTGGGGCCTGTCTGTCCTCACCCCGCCCACTCAGCCCCCCCTTTCCTCACCAAGTACTCCCCACGCCCTGCTCTCCCTGGTGCCAGACGGGGTCCACAGCTGTGGAGTGCGCACTTCCTGGTGGCTTTAGAAGGTCCTAGAAAAAGGGGTCTTTGAAGAGAGACCCTTCCAGAGTGCGGACCAGGCTGGGGGGTGCAGAAGGGGGGTGACGGCTGTGGGCCCTGAGTGGGGAAGGGTCCCTGCGAGCGAGGGTGCTGACAGGCCCTGGGAACCTCTGACAGGGTTTGGGGGACACACTCCTGGTGAGGGACCGACAGAGGCTCTGGTGGACCGCAGGGGTCTTTGACGGGGAGATTCTAGCAGGAGGACCACCCAAGCAGGCATTGTGGGGATTTCAAGGGGGCCTCTGACTGGATTTCAAGGGGGCCTCTGACTGGATTTCAAGGGGGCCTCTGACTGGATTTCAAGGGGGCCTCTGCCTGGATTTCAAGGGGGCCTCTGACTGGATTTCAAGGGGGTCTCTGACTGGATTTCAAGGGGGCCTCTGACTGGATTTCAAGGGGGCCTCTGCCTGGATTTCAAGGGGGCCTCTGACTGGATTTCAAGGGGGCCTCTGACTGGATTTCAAGGGGGTCTCTGACTGGATTTCAAGGGGGTCTCTGACTGGATTTCAACGGGGTCTCTGCCTGGATTTCAAGGGGGTCTCTGACTGGATTTCAAGGGGGTCTCTGCCTGGATTTCTGGGGAGTCTCTGGATTTCGGGGGAGGGCATCTCTAACAGGATTTTGGAGGGGAATCTGACAGGATTTTGGTGGGTTTGACAAGATTTCTGGGGACCTCTGGCAGGACTTGGGGGGAGGGTTCTGATAGGATTTGGGAGGAGCGAAACAGGGTTTGGGGGGGGTGTCTCTGGCAGGCTCTGAGGGAGAAGTCTGACAGAATTTCTAGAAGATTCTGACAGGATTTCAGGGGTCATCTACAAGATTTCCTGGGGGTTTCCTTTCAGTATTTCTGAGGGGATCTGGTCAGGATTTCAAAAAGACTTTTAACAAGCCTTGGAAGGCCCTGATATTGGGGACTCTCCCCTAGGATTTGGGGGCTCTGCCAGGATTTCAGGAGGGGCTTTGACTCGGCTGGTCCGGGGAACCTCGCCACGGCCAGGGCGCACCTGGGGCCACGTCCCAGTCTAGGGACACAGCTGAGGGCCACGAACGACAAACAAACGGCACCTCGGTCGTTGAAGAGACGCGCGTGCACCGTCCCCGCCAGGAAAAGCAAAGGCGACTGGGTGGGACCGAGAGCGCGCGCGGCGTCTCAGAGCTCCTCCCCCGACGCAGGCGCACACGGGGGGCCAGGCGTGCGCTGGTCTAGTCGGTTACCTGTAAGGCCGCGCATGCGTAGGGCTGCCGGGGCGCGCGCCCAGTCTCGTGAAGCGGCCGCCTGCGTACTGGCCGAGCGGGCCAAGGGTGAAGGGACTACAGCTGCCGGGAGAGGGCGGCGGAGGCTGCGTCCCCTGCGCTGGGATCTTCTCTGCGCCCTCAAGCTTCGGTGTAATGGGCCCAAGCAAGGGAGCGTTGGCCTGAGGGACCCCTGGTCCATCCCCCACTTCTTATCAGTCACCAAGCCGTCCCCTTTTTGCCCTCTGTTCCGTGCCAGGTTGCCGGTCACCGTACAATGATGCCCTGCCCTGTCCTGCCTCACCATTCCCGTGCCTTTTTGTGGCTTCAGTCACCATGTATTAATAGGTCCCCGAAGGATTCTTTTCCAAACCGTTTTATTCATTCCTTTTAGGAGAGAGTGGAGGAAAAATAGCCTCAGCTTTTCTGGCTAGAGCGAGGAAGAGAATTATATCCCAAATTGACTCCTAAGGAGGGGCATAAGGGGTAAAAGATGTCCCACACAGTCGGCCTCTTTGCTAGCCTAGACACAGAAAAGGAATCATTTTGCATTCTCCCGTTCATCCCATCATTATTCATTCAACTGTTACTTCCTCAGAGAGGCTTTCCTCTGACAAACTGCCTGTAATTCAGACCCCCATCTCTCTACTTACTCTTTTTTATTGGTCCTCGTGGCACGTCTCGCCACGTGACATATGCTATATTTGTGTACTGTCTTTGTCACCCCCCACTGGAATGTGAGCTCTGAGCAGTAGGAGGCTGTCTGGGGACCAGAACATGGCTGGCCCAGCGTGGGCGCTCAAAAAATTTTCGTTGAGTGAATGAATGAAGGGACAGAATCCGTGCCTGGTAACTACTGGGCAGTGTAGAGTGATGATAAGGCTGGAGTCAGACATTCTTGGGTTTGAATTTTGGCTCCATCACTTCCTACCTGTAACCTTGGCACAATGGCTTACTCTCTCTGAGCCTCAGTTTTCCTCCCAGAAATGGAGATAATAATTGCTTCTTAGGTTACCTTGAGGACTTAAGGTGGTAATCCTTGTTAATTGATAGTTATTATTTTGGCTATTAGGTGGCAGCTTGTTATAAGACCTGGGAAAGAACCTGTTTGATAGGTGATGTGGTGAATGGTTAACAGTGTGAGATAGGGAATCAGACAAACCTAGTGCCATTGCTCTGTGACTTTGGCAAGTGATTTCACCTCTCTGAACCTCAGCTTCTTCCCTAAAATGGGAACAAGTAATATCCACCCTATGGGGTCTTATGAGAGTTCAATAAGAATGTTTGCCTAGAGTCTTCTTAGCCCTGGCTGGTAAGTGTTGGACATCGTTAACTTTATTAGTATAATTTCATTCTTTCATTTTATTCCTTCAGTATTTCTTGTTTTTTTCCTTTTTTTGAGGAAAATAATTTTATAAAATCTAAAATAATTAAAAAACCATTTTATAGTATAGTTATACATAAAGTGCTAAATCTTGTTATGCCTCAATTAAATTTTTATAGAGTAATACATTAATGAAATCATCCATATAAAAAAAGAGAGTATTGCCTGCAGCCCAGAAATCTTCACACCTCCTCTTAATCATTACCCTCTAAAGGTAACCGCCTTGAATTATGGCCTCTTTTGCTCAACGTTATATTTATAGAATTCATCATGTAGCAGTAGGTCATTTATTTCACTGCTGTGTAATATTCCATTGTATGAATACGCCACGACTGAATCATTTTACTCTCGATGGACATTGGGTTGTTTCTGCTTTTTGGCAATTATGTATACTGTTACTATGAATTATTTATCCAGATTTTCTTTAATTACTCTCAGTAATGTCAGAGATCTAGCAAATCTTTTGTTAGGTTTATTCCTAGGTATTTTGTTTTGCTAATGCAAATCATATTTTTAAAAATTGCATTAAAAATCTTTTTGTTCCTAATGTTTAGGAATATAATTGATTAGGGTATATTAATCTTATACACAGTGAGGGGTAGCAGAATATGCCACCCCAAAATATCCAACTATGGCATAAGGATCATTTTGAACTGAACACAGTTGAGAAGAAGCAGATACAAGAAAAGCTCTCTGCTCTTCCCTATTTGCCTAAAAGCTGGATATAAATTTGTTTTGTTTGTTTGTTTTTTGACTGCACCACGTGGCTTGCCAGGTCTTAGTTCCCTGATGAGGGATGGAACCTGTGTCCCCTGCAGTGGAAGCTCGGAGTCCTAACCACTGGACTGCCAGGGAATCCCCATGGATATAAATTTGTAAAGGTGTTCCCTCTCCCCTCTCTACCAGGAAGGACAAAAGCTAATAACCCTAGACCCTCGTCCACCCAGACACAGCACCAGCACTCTCCCCAAGGGTACTCCCTACCCTTGTTGCTAACAGCATAGATTACTTTTGCTTGTTCTCATACTCCGTATAAGTGGAACCATATAGTATATACTCTTTTGTGATCTGGCTCTTTAGCTCAATTTTTGTGAAATTCAGCTATATGGTTGCATATAGTTGTAGATCAGGAAATCTTTGCCTTCATTGGGAGTATTTAGTTCCAGTTACTTTAAAAAAAAACTTCATTTTGAAAAACCTCAAATATATACAAAGTGAGCAGAACAAAGCCCCATGTATCCAACACCCAGCTTTAACAATGGTCAATATTCTGCCATTCTCTTATTTATACCTGTACCCTCATCCCACTTTATATATATATATATTTTAAATTAATTAATTAATTAATTTATTTTTGGCTGTGTTGGGTCCTCGTTTCTGTGCGAGGGCTTTCTCTAGTTGCGCCAAGCAGGGGCCACTCTTCATTGCGGTGTGTGGGCCTCTCACTATCGTGGCCTCTCTTGTTGTGGAGCACAGGCTCCATACGCGCAGGCTCAGTAGTTGTGGCTCACGGGCCCAGCTGCTCCGCGGCATGTGGGATCTTCCCAGACCAGGGCTCAAACCTGTGTCCCCTGCATTAGCAGGCAGACTCTCAACCACTGCGCCACCAAGGAAGCCCCCACTTTATACTGTTATTTATTTTTTTAACATTTCTTATTTTCAGGTAAACTTTACATGTGTTAAAATGCACGAATCTTAACAGAACAATTCTGATAAAGTTCCATTTAATTTTAATGTAATACTGGTACTTTTCTTTAGATCTACCATTTTGCTATTTGTTTTATATTTCCCCCATCTAATCTGTTCTGTGTATTCTCTTCTTTTCTGGCTTTCTTTTATATTAGTCAAGTTTTTTGCTTTTTGTTTTTTTCTCTTCTGTTATGTTTTATTCTTCTTCTGTTATGTTGATGGTTATGTTCTTTTATTCTTTTTTGGTGGTTTTCCTAGAGACTACCATAGGCATCCTTGGCTTATTAGAGTTCTACTTTAAGTTAGTACTTTTATCATTTCTTGGGCTATACGTGAGGACCTAACAACACTTTAATTCCATTTAGCTCCTCCTGCCTGTTGTCTTGCATTTTATTTATTTAATTAATTTATTTTGGCTGCACCGAGCAGTTTGGGGGATCTTAGTTCCCTGACAGGGGATCGAACCCAGGCCCTTGACAGTGAGAGCACTGAGTCCTAACCACAGGAATTCCCTGTCGTGCATTTTAATTCTACATATATTTTAAATTCCACAAGATATTATTGTTATTGTTTTAAGCAGTCAGTATTCATTTAGATTTGGCACATACTTACCTCAGGGTTCTTTATATCTCCCCTCATTACTCAACTTTCATCTGGAGGCATTTCCTCCTACCTGACAAACTCTAGCATTTCTTTTTGTGCAGGACTGCTGCTGATAAATGTTTCGTTTCAGTTTGTCTGAAAAAATGTCTTTATTTTCCCATTACTTTTTTTTTTTGTCTGCATTGGGTCCTAGTTGTGGCGCGCGGGCTCTCTCATTGAGTTGTGTGAGCTTAGTAGTTGTGATGCGTGGGCTTAGCTGCCCTGGAGCTTGTGGGAACATAGTTCCCCGACCAGGGATTGAACCCGTGTTGCCTGCATTGGAAGGCGGATTCTTTACCACTGGACCACCGGGAAAGTCTCTTTGCCATTCCTTTTTTTTTTTTTTTTTAAAGACAATTTTTTTTAAAGCAGATATTCATTTTTAATTAATTATTTATTTATATATTTATTTATTTTTGGCTGTGTTGGGTCTTCGTTTCTGTGCGAGGGCTTTCTCCAGTTGCGGCAAGCGGGGGCCACTCTTCATCACGGTGCGCGGGCCTCTCACTATCGCAGCCTCTCTTGTTGCGGAGCACAGACTCCAGACGCGCAGGCTCAGTAGTTGTGGCTCACGGGCCTAGTTGCTCCGCGGCATGTGGGATCTTCCCAGACCAGGGCTGGAACCCGTGTCCCCTGCATCGGCAGGCAGACTCTCAACCACTGCGCCACCAGGGAAGCCCTGCCATTCCTTTTGAAGGATGTTTTCACTGGGTATGATATTCTGGATTGACGATGGCTTTCTTTCAGCCTTTTGACTGTGTCATTGAATTGTTTTTTGACTTCCATTTTTTTTCCTATTTAAAAGTCAGCTGTCTGTCTTATTTCCTCTTTGAAGTAAAGTGTCCTTTTCCTTTGGCTGCTTTCAAGATTTGTTGTTGTTTTAGGTTTTCATAGGTTTTAATGTGATATGCCTAAGTGTGGTTTCTTTGTGTTTATTCCGCTTGGGGTTCCTAAAGCTTGAATCTGTGAGTTGATGTCTCATCAACTTTGTAAAATTCTTGGCTAGTGTCTCTTCAAATGTTGCTTAGCACTCTTTCTCTTTTCTCTCTACTTCTAGGACTTCAGTATATGTTTGATAGGCTTTTTCACCATGACCAGTATGTCTCATATGTCTTTTGTATATTTTCCATCCTTTTTCACTGATTCAGTCTGGCTGTTTCTACTGACCTGTTTCCCACTGTGTCTAATCTGCTGTAAAACCCATCTACTGAATTTTTAATTTATTTATAAGTTCTAAAATTTACACTGGATTCCATCTCCTCCCCCTCCCCCTTTTTTAGGTTCCAGTTCTCTGATGAAATTCTCCATCTTTTCATCTATTTTTCTGAGTATATTAACCATAGTTACCTTAAGGTCTGTGTCTGATAATGCCAGTTTCTGGATCACCTATGGATGCATACTTCTATTGATCTACAGACGGGGAAACATCGATTTCCCCAGACGCCAGGTGTGGTTAAGGTTATGGAATTCTCATGGACTGCTAGAGGGAGTAGACTTGTCAGAACATTCTACCTAATCAAAATAGGTAGATGCATCCTCTACAACCCAGCAATTCTTTTACTGGTTATAGCTCCCCAGATCCCTCCTGCCCTCCTTCTGGGCCACAGGGGGACATATATACTAATGTTTATTGTAGCATTATTTGTAATGGTGGGAAATCAGAGGCAGTTCAGTTGTGCATCACTGAGAGTGTGGAAAGGTTACATGTGGTGGAGATTGACCATGGCATTTATTCAGTGGATTGGATGGATATTGGATGTACCAGGGCAATATGGAGGAGTCTTAAAGATGGTGCTGAAAATAAAAAGCCCCATAAGAATGACATGTGTAATACCACCTATGGAAATTACAAATACATGCATAAAAAGGAATGATCATATTTAGCAAGAATATGTACTGTTAGAAGCTGATGTGTGTCCTCCCAAAATTCATATGTTGAAGCCCTACCCACTGGTACCTCAGAATACAATCATATTTGGAGACAGATCTTCAAAGAGATTATTAAATTAAGATGAGGTCTCTAAGATGGGCCCTAATCCAGTATGACTGATGTCCTTACAAGAGGAGGAAATTTGGATGCAGACATGTGTGTGCATGAGAAAAGACCACGTGAAGACACAAAGAAAAGATGGCCATCTGTAAGTCAGGGAGAGAGGCCTCAGAAGACACCGAACTGGCCGACACCTTGATCTCAGACTTCTAGCTCCAGAACTGTGAGAAAATAAATTTCTGTTGTTTAAGTCACCCAGTCTGTGGTATTTTCTTATGGTGGTCCTAGCCCACTAATACACTTACCAAAAACACAAGAAATAGTTGTCAATGGTGGGAAAGTGAATGGGACTGGGGGGTGGGGAGAGAAGGTATGGAAAGGCCAGTCAAGTTCTGATATTCTCCATGAGGACATATTGAAGCTTATTTGGAATAATCAAAAACCTATTTTTTTTCAAAAGGAAGTTCTCTTTTATTTATGCCCACACATTGCTAGTTTCCTGAATGTGCTGAGTCTCTCTGTGGGGCGATCCAACCCTGAACCTGGGCTTCGAGGGAGAAAGTGCATGTTGTGTCTGCACCCCTACAAGACGCAGCACCATAAAGACCCTGATGTGCCTTCTCAATTTTTTTTTTTTTGGCCGCACAGCATGGCATGCGGGATCCTAGTTCCCCAATGAGGGATCGAACCTGCGCCCCCTGCAGTGGAAGTGTGGAATCCTAACCACTGGACCGCCAGGGAAGTCCCTCAATGGTGGGTCTTGAGAGAGGGGTCTTGGAGGGAATAGGAGGTGCTCTGAGGATGGGGGATGGGGGCACAGTGGCAGGGCACCCAAGACAGGGTCTCTGAGCTTCCAGGTTTGGCTGAGGCAGCAGGCCTGGCTTGCAGAGTTAGAGTCTAAGGTGACGCTCATGGAGGGACAGACAGAGGGACAAAGGAAGAGAGACACAGAGCAATTCGAGATGGAGTCAGCATGTAAACTGAGAGTCAGGGAATGAAAAGACAAAGATGAGAGAGTGGAGACAGGTGGATGTAACAGAGATGGGGCTGGAGACACAGACTTGGGGGCTGGAGGTGACAGGGTCTGGACAGAATAGTGGCCCCCCCAAAGATGGCCCCCCTCTAATTCATGGAACCTGTTTAATATGTTGTCCAGGTAGTCTCAATCCAATCCCATGAGCCTTTCAAGGCAGAGAACTTTCTCCTGCTGGAAGAGGAAGAGGAAAGCATAAGGGAGATGGGGCAGAAGGGAAATACAGAGAGCTTCCATGCGTGAGATTTGAAGTATGGGATCCACATGCAAAAACCGGAGAGAGACCTCTATGAACTAAGTGTGGGTGGCCCAGGTGACAGCCAGCAAGGAAGCAGGGACCTCAGTCCAACCCCAAGGGACTTGATTGTGCCAACAACCTGAATGATCTTCGAAGCAGAGTTGTCCCAGAGTCTCCAGGTAAGAACCCCGCTGGCTAACACCTTGATGTTGCCCTTGTGATACCTGCACAGAGGACCAGCCCAGCCATCCTGGATTTCTGACCTATAGACCAGTGAGAGGATACATTTGTATCATTTTAAGTTGCTACATTTGCGGTCATTTTTTGCGGCAGTAACAGGAAACTAATGCAAGGGCAGAGTGGACGGACGGGACTGGAGTGAAAGAGCTGGGGGCCAGAGGGCAGACAGAGCTGGAGGTGACAGGGATGGGGACTGAGGATACTGATGGGGCTGGAGGTCACAGAGTTGCTCAGTCAGAAGACAGACAGCGTCTGAATCAGAAAACAACCCAGAGACGTTGGCAGGAACTAACAGCTCAGCCGGATGTCATGCTGAAGGTTAGGGTTGGGGGGACTTGCCATGGCTTGGCTGGCTGAGGCCTGGGGACAGATCTCCACAGGAGACAGTACTGCTGGATGTTAGAAAAAGTTTAATTTCCATATTGTGGCTGGGGCGGGGTCTGGTGGGGGGGGGTACATGCAGGTGTTCCCCAGTCCCCACCCCTATAACTGCTGGGAGGGCCTGAGGATATACAGGAAGTGGGTCTTGCGGGCGGGCAGCCTGGCATGAGAGGAGCTCTGGGTCCCCTCTTCGAGGACGTCCTCGCGGGTCCCCTCTCGGAGCCCATCCCGGATGGCCTGCAGGCGGTGCCGCTTCTCACTGAGCCAGTGGCTGCTCTCCTGGGCATCCTGGTGGGACCTCCGCCGTGGCAGCTTCATGATCCAGAAGGTCATTTGGGGGTGGGGTTCCGGGTGGAAGCTGTCCACGGCCTTTGGCACAGGCACCAGGGCCTCCTTCTCCTCTATCTTGGGTACCTGGTGAAGAGAGACAAGGAGACCCTCTGAAACTCCAAGTGACAGGCTCAAGATGCTCCCCTGGCATATTCAACCCACTTTGCCACCTATGGGATGCTTTGGGAATTAAAAGCTCACCCTGCAGTTTACAAAACACGCGGGTTTATAAGCGCTTTAGAATTAAAAATACTCTGAGATTTATAGACTCCTCTGGGTTTGAAAACACATTTTGGAGGTTTCAGAAGCACTTTAGGATTAAGCATTCCCTGAGGTTTAGAAAGCAGTTTGAAAGGTACAAAGAAAGCACTTTGGGATTAAAGAGTCATGACCACAGTTGCAACACGTGATCCTTGACTGAAATCTGGATCAAACATCAATCACGTCAGCTCTTGTGGACAGCTTTTGGTCCAGCAGGGACATTTCAATGTCTGTTCGGTCCTTGCTACTCAAAGTGAGGGCTGTGGACCAGCAGGGTCGGCCTCACTTGGGAGCTTGTTAGACATGCAAATGAGCGGGCCCCACCCCACCCAGACCTACTGAATCAGAGTCTACATTTCAGTACGTTGAGGTTTGGGAAGCCCCATAGGAGATGGTTACAGGTTGAATTGTGTCTCCCCCACTCTCCAATTCATATGTTGAGGTCCATTAGGACCCTAGTAGCTCAGAATGTAATCTCGTTTGGAAATAGGGTCACTATGTAGTTTTCATTAGTTAAGATGAGGTCATTAGAGTGGGCTCTAATCTAATATGACTGGTGTTCTTATGCAAAGGGGAAATTTGGACATAGAAATGCACATAGGGAGAACCCCATGCAAAGACGAAGGCAGAGATGGGGATGATGCATCTATGTGCCAAGCAAGGAACGCTAAACAATTGTCAGCAAACCACCAGAAGCTAGGGAAGAGGCATGGAACAGATTCTCCCCAACAGCCCTCTGAAGGAACCAACCCTGCTGACACCTTGATCTTGGACATCTAGCCTCCAGAACCGTGAGACAACACATGTCTGTTGTTTAAGCCACCCAATCTGTCGGACTTTGTTACGGCAGCCCTAGGAAACTAATACAGAGAGAATAGTCTGATATCAATGTTAAATTTCTTGGGTGTAAAAATGGGACTGTGGTCACGCAGGCGAATGCATTATTCTTAGGAGATATCTGCTGAAGGATTTAGGGGTGAAGTGTCATGATGTCAATAATTTACTGTCATATGGTTCAAAAATAAAAAAGTAAAAAGAAAGTCAGTACGGTAAAATGTTAACAAGTGGTGAATCTAGGCCAGTGGTTTTCAGCCCAAGTCTGGAGACATTTTTGGTGGTCACAACTGGAGGGGGTGTGGGTGCTACTTCCATCTAGTGGGTAGAGGCAGGGATGTTGCTAAACATCGTATAGGGCACGGGACAGCCCCCTACAACAAACAATTATCCAGCCCCAAATGCCAATGGTGCTGATGTTGCGAAACCCTGCTCTGTGGAACAGTGGATACAGGTTTATGGTACTATTGTTTTTGCAACTTTTCTGTAGATTTGAAATCTTTAAAATAAAAATCTGGGAGTGTGTGTGGGAGAACCATGTGGGTTTGCCAAGCACTTGAGTGTTCTTACAACATTTTAGGATCAAAAAATAAGCACTTTGTGATTAGAATCACTCCTAGAGGTTTACGAAGGTGAGATACACAAAGCATTTGGGGTTCATAAAGTACTTAGGAATTATTAAAAATCACATTTTGATGTTTACAAGGGAGAGATTTACCAAGCACTTCGGGATAGATTAAAAAATCCTTGGAGGTTTGCAGAGCACTTTGAGATCAAAACACACTTTGAGGTTTACGAGGGTGAATCTCACCGAACACTTGGAATGAAAAGCACTTTTTCTGGCTTACAAAACCCTCTGGGGTTTGAAGCAAGCAAGGATGTACTCTGAGGTTGTAAACCTCATTTCTGAGACCTGGTTAGTCCCTTTTGACAGATGACAAAACTGAGGCCCAGAGAGAGGGTGTCCAGCACAGAGGGAGTGGGAGAGTCAATTCATCTTTTCCTCCTAAACTACAGAAAGTGTTTGGGCTTGGACACTTTGCTGGGGGCGTGTCCTAACCTTCCAGTCACCCTGCAAGCTCCCCTCTCCTGGCTCGATGGATGCCACCACCTTCTCAGAGATCAGCACCTCTCCTGTCTTGTTGTTGGTCACCTGTGAGGACCCGAAGGAGAGTAAGAAAAAACTTCTTTCCTCCTATGCCCTCCTCCCTGACAGATACTGCAGCATGAGGGATCTTAGGGAGACTCCAGGAGGGACTTCCTGGCATAGGCACCTTGTCAATCTGGAGGTGGCTGGAGAGAGTTTTGTTTCCCACCCTGTGCTTCTGGTTCTCTTCTTGGTGGTAGTTCCTAGGGAGGCCCCGGAAGTCCATAGGAGCAGAGAAGAAGCTGTCCATGACCCGCAGCAGGTCATCCTGGGGCTGGGGGAGGAATTGGTGAGCTGCTGGACCTCCGGACTCCCCAGGACATCTGTAGCCTTGGCAGGATCCCCTTCTCTCTCCATCCTCTGACCGTTAGGGCCTAACCAGGTCACCTCCTTTCCCCATCTGTCCCATTACTTTCCTATTTCTGTCTTCTGTCTCTCTGTCCCCATCCCTCTCTCCTCCTGTCTGTCTGTCTCTCTGCCTGTCTCCCTCCCTCTCTTCCTGTCTCTCGGTCTCCCTGTTGCACGCTCTCTCTGTCCCTTGACTCCTCTTTCTGTCTATCTTTCTATCTGGCCGCGACCCGTCTCCCACTCTGTCTCCCTGAACCCCTTCCATCCCTCAGTCACCATCTGCCCCTGTCCCTCTTCTCGGTACCTCTTCTTTTCCCCAACACACGGCAGCGCTTACTTTCAGGAAAAGCCGGGTGAAGGCTTGGAGGAGACTCTGGAGACCTAGAAAACCCGAGGAGCTCTCCTGGGCGTCAGCATCGCGGATCGGGGCTGCAGTGGAGGGGGGCACCGAGGCAGAGGCGAGCAGCAGCAACAGGGCTAGCGGGTGCCACATTGCGGGGCGGGCCGGGAGGCTGTGGCAAGGGCAGGGGTCAGAGCCCCCCCGCCCCCCATAAAGTCTCCGTCCCCTAAGTGCCCCCACCCCCACCCTAGACAACAACTCCTTCCTATCCTCGGCCCAGGAACTCCGCACACCCCGCCCATTCCCCCCGCCCCCTTATCTTCTGCTCCAACCCCCTCCATCGTGTCAGGCCCCTCCCCTCCCCTCAGGCCCGGCTCTTCTGGGCTCTGCCTCACACGACGGATCTCATTCCTCTCCTTCGCCCACATTCGTATCCAGATCTCATTCCTCCTCACCTTCTCCCACGCCCCGCCCCTTCTTCTGGGACCCGCCTTTATACTAGACCACAGCCCGGTCACCGGACTCTCAGACTCCGGCCGTCCACGGACTGTTAAATCCAAACAGTTCTGATCTCGAGCCCAGGCCGGATACCTGGAGCGTTGGATGAGCTCCGCGAGGCCTAGGCTCGTCTCTATTGTCTGACCACGCCCCCATCTGCTGACCTCACCTATGAGCCCAGCCCTCTATTGGACAGTCACGCCCTTAAGGGAAGGGCCACGCCCCTTGAGCCAGAGCCGGGCGTTGATTTCAAGTTCACACCCCCATAGTCAGACCACGCTCCTGTCGGTTGACCTCGGCCCTGGAGACCCAGTGTTGCCCCTGTTCTCTGATCGTGGCCATCGTGCCGGAGTCACTCTGCAATCTCAGGTGGCCCCTCCCCTGACTTAGAGCCACGCCCCCGCACCTAGGCCACGCCTCTGTGCCCCAGATCTTGCCCCTAGCGCCCTCAGTTCCATTTCTAGGCTCTCTCTGCTCATGAAATACCCGTGTCCGAGCAGTCCTTCTGATTATCCCACTGCTTAGTTTTGTATCTATCTCTGAGAGTTTCTCCGTGTCCTTTTGCGTCTTCTCCAGGTTTTGAAACGATTAATACGCTCAATACAGTGCAGTGTAGGGACGCTGAACCCCGAGCCCTCTTCGGTTCCACTAAAAAGCTCCGCCCTCTCAAGAAACCCTAAATCCAGTCCTATGTACCACCTTACAAGGAACCCGGAATCCGGGCTCCCTTTTTCCTCAGGACCCCAGAGCCTGGACTCCAGCCCCTCTTGTCTCTTGAGTTTGAACACTCAACTCCTCATCTTTAAGGGACCCTTCATCTTTAAGGGGTATAATTAAGGGACCCTCATCTTTTTCCTCAGGCACCGAGGCTCTCCCCGGGTCCTGGGACAGCTGCCACCTCTAGTCTACTAGTGCGTGTGGATGCGGGAGTCTCCACCTTGGTGAACATCCAATAAACTCCCAGTCGTCTTGCTCACGACCCTTAACTCTGATGAGGTCACAAGGAAACCAATCAAGCAAAAGAAATCAGTGGAAATCAAGCAAAAACCCATCCCCATACCTCTAGTCTCAAAAATATACTTGAGGCTGAACAGGATTCTTTTGTGTTCCTATCAATCACTTCCACATCTCCAACACACAGACTACACTAGAGGGTAGCCAGGAGTCCAGGCACCCAGACCATTCCTCCTCCAGACTCAGGAATCTTGGCCCCCAGTTTCCTTCTCTCTCAGATACAGACAAGTTTCCTGGTCCCCATCAATCCTCCCTCAGACCCAGGTGTCCAGACCCCCAATTCTCCTCCTCTCTCAGGGCTCCAAGCATCAGAATCCCGAAATTCTCACCAGGCCCCAGCTAGACTTCACCTGTCTTTTCCCAAAGCAAAAATCCTCCCCCAGACTGTCACCGTCGGATCCCCCTTCCCGCTGTCCGGCGCCCGGACCCGCCCCCCCTCCGGTCCCTCCCACTTTTCCCAAACAAAGCTCCCGGGCAACTTTCTCCCTCGCAGCGCCCCGCCCGCCCGCGGCTCCCCAGCCCCAGGCCGGGAGGTAGGTAGGAAGGCGCCGGCGGGAGTCGGGGATCCTGCTTCGGGGTGTGTGAGTTCGGGTGGGAAGTTATGCGTTATGAGTTGAGGTGTTTGTGGGACCGTCTCTGAATTGCTTGCAGCCCTTTTTTTGCCGGGGGGGCCCGAGTTTGCGCTCGTGACTGAGTCTAAGTGTGGAGTTGGAACTTTCGCCAGTGTTGGGGTGTCTGTTGATGGGTCTGAGTTTGGGAGTGTGCGCCTGGGAGTCGGTGAGGACTGGGGACTGTGGGGGAAATGTCTTTGGAAGTATCGGTTTCAAGTGAGAAAGGGCCCCATGCTTGTTTCTGATCGAATTGGTTTGTGTGTGTCATTTGTGGGCGCCTGGTCCTCCTCATGGAGAAAGGAGGCCTCCTGGGTGGCAGAAGGGGGGGCTACGGTGCTTTCTGGATCTTCAGTCTTGTCTCTTTGGAGGTTTGGGGCCTGGGGCAGGAAATTAGTGGGGACCTTTCTGACTCAGCTCCTCTGTCCCTTTGTCTGGCCACATGGGGGAGAGCTGGGCTGGGATTTTGGCCTACGGGGGTCCTGAATGCCTCAGCGCCACTGGGCTCGGCCAGGGGTCTTTGTCTGGGCCGGAGCTCCGGGGTCCGAGGAAGGAGGGGGTTGGGAGCCTGGACTCTGGGGTCCTGGGAAAGCTGTGGAAGACGTGGAGCCGCCAGGGAGGCGGGATCTGACTGTATTGGAAAAAGTTTTCCCCTGTTCCCGGCCTCCGGAAAGTCACTGGGAACTTGAGTTGGATCTGAGCCCATGCCGCGGGGCGGGGGGGGGGGGGGGGGGGGGGGGGGGGGAAGGGGAGGGAAGGGGCGGGGCCGGGGGCCAGAGAGGAGGCGCCCTCGCTGGCCAGCCCCTCCCCTGATGGGGGTTGTGGGAAACTGGGGGAGGGGACGCCTGGGCCCTTTGTTCTGACTCTCCTGATGGCAGGGCGCCCCTGCCCCCCAGTCTGTGGTTCTGTAGGTCTTTCCTGGTCTTGGCTTGAGTTTGTGCCCTGAGTCTCTGTCCCCTTCCCTCTGGGTCTCTGTCCCCCGACACTGGGTCTCTGTTCCCTCTCTCTGGGACTCTGTCCTTCTCTCTCTCTAAGTCTCTGTCCCCCTCTCTCTGGATCTCCCCTCAGCCTTACTAGGGCCTGTGCCCCTCCTTCTTTTCTAGCAGCTGCTGTTCACATCCTGGCACCTGTTCTCGGAGTGGGACTGAGAAGATCTCACCCACGTCCCCCTTCCCTGCAACTAGGCTCTGACTCCTGTCTTCTTTAAACCAGTAATCCACACCCAAATTTTCAGCCCTCCTGGACCCTAGTCATTAATTACTCTGGGGTCTTCAAGACTTCATCACAATCCAGGCTCCCTTGAGAACACAGAGGATAACGCTCTCACCCTAAGCTTCCCCAGAAATCCAGCCCCTTTCTCCTCCAGGACCCAGGAGTCCAGGCCCCCAGTCTCCTGCTTCCCTCAGATCCAGGAGTTCGGCCTCCAGCCCCCTCCTTTCTCAGACCCAGGGTTCCAGATCCCCGAACCTCTTCTCCCTCAGATCCAAGGGTCTGGGTGCCCCCAGCCTCCTCTCTCAGACCCAGCAGTCTGGACTTCTAGCCCACTCTGCTCTGAGGTCCCTCTGGGTGGGTCAGGGGAACGTTGCTGAACTCTGTGTTCCTCCAGGCCCAGATGGGGGAACCCCGGGCTGGGGCCCCCCTGGACGATGGCAGCGGCTGGACAGGAAGTGAGGAAGGAAGCGAGGAGGGCACTGGCGGCAGTGAGGGGGCGGGGGGAGACGGGGGCCCAGACGCAGAGGGTGTCTGGAGTCCAGACATCGAGCAGAGCTTCCAGGAGGCCCTGGCCATCTACCCACCCTGTGGCCGGCGGAAAATCATCCTGTCCGATGAAGGCAAGATGTATGGTGAGTCCAGCCCGCTCTTTTGCCTTAGCCCCCACTGGTTAATAAAAATATTAAGCAACACTGATGGAGCTCTAAGCACAGTTCACATAAAAGCACATTGTGTCCTCAGAATGACTCAGGTAGGAGTTAGCATCACCATTTGCACAGATGAGGAAACCAAGGCCCAGCAAGGCTAAATGATTTGCCTGAGGCCACAAAGAACCAGTGTGTGGCGGAACTGGGATTTGAACCCAGGCAGCCTGGCTCCAAAGCCTGCAGTCGTAACTCCTCTCCCTTGTAGCCCCCGGCTTGCTGTGGACCTCTGGGAAATGTTGCTTCTCTCTCCTTCCCTGGTGTCCTCTCTGTTAGGAAGTTCTGCTGAAGGTCTAACTCTGTTCCATCTTTGACTTTTCAGGTCGGAATGAACTGATTGCCCGCTACATCAAGCTGAGAACAGGGAAGACTCGAACTCGCAAACAGGTCTCAGGACTGCCTTGTGGGCTTCTGTTTGGAGTGGGCTTGTCTTGTCAGGGTCAGCCTACCAGCAGATTCACGTTAGAGGAGAGGCTTGTTCATGTGTTTTTGTCTTTTCTTTTGGCCCCTTTGTTAGTACACTCTAACTGTGCCTATTTTGGTATAGTTCTCTTAGCAGTTGCATGAGAACTAGAGGGTAAGACAGACCAGAAGAGCCAAAGAGAAAAGGATGGGGAAGAGAAATAAGACCCGGATTTGCTGGGTGTGGGGATGATCAGTAGTGTTAGTGAGAAAAGAATAGCCTTTATGGACGCATCTGTGTTCTTACACTCCAAGACAGCTGGCACTTTCTATGTATTTGTCATCTTTTGTGTTTCAGCAGCTCCATGGGGCACCTGGAGGGAGGGAAGGGGTACGGGATGCAAGGGGTGAGTCACCGTGGCCTGAATCTGCTTCTTTGTCACTCCCTTCAGGTCTCTAGTCATATCCAGGTTTTGGCCCGAAGGAAATCGAGGGAAATCCAGTCCAAGCTCAAGGTAGAGGTCAAAGGACCGTGGCAGACACCCTGAGAGGGAGGCAGAGACCTTGAGAGGGGGGATAGAGACCCAGAGAGAGGAGGACAGGGACCCAGAGAGAGGGGGACAGAGACCTGGGTGGAGGGTATAGAGACCCAGAGAGAGAGGGGCAACAGAGGTCCAAAGAAAGAGGGAGAGACCCAGGGTGGGGGACAGAGACCCAGAGATGGGGACAGAGTCACACAGAGAGGTAGACAGATGGGGGGAACAGAGACCCAAGGTGGGGGTTAGTGGCCCAGCAAGGGGGTGAATAGAGACCCTGGGTAAGAAGAGTGTCATAGAGAGAGGGGGACCGAGATTTAGCTTAGGACAGGCAAGAAGGATGGGGCGTCGGGCCTGTCCTCTGACTACTGGGGTCTTCACCCTCCCTCTCCTCTCCTCCCCCCTCCCCTCCCCTCACTGCCTTCTCCCTCTTATGCTGTGAGGATCTCCTCTTTGTCTCCTTCTGGTTCATCTTTCCATGTTGCCTGCCTGCATTTTCTGTGCCCAGAAATCTTCATTTCCTTTTGGAGATGTTCATATCCCTTTTCTTTTTTGCATCCTCTGGATTTCCTGTTCCCTCTTGGCCTGAGACCTTCATTTTCTACTCCTCTGAGTATGGGGTCTTTTCTGCCTCTTCCTTAGGACTTGGGGACCACTACTTCCTGTTCTTTTTGTGCCCAGAAGCCTCCCCATCCTTTTTCTTTAAGTCTGAAAACCTTCACTCCCAGTCTTTGGTCTTTTCTGGACCTCACTGTCCCCCTCTGTCCTGTCTGGGCTGGGAAACCTTCACCGTCTCTTCTCTCTGGGTCTAAAAGTCTCATTTCCTGTTGCCTGTGTATTCGGAAACCTCCACTTCCGGCTCTTTCTGAACCTAGAAACCCTCATTGCTTTTATTCTGGGCATGGGAACCCCTTTCCTCCTCTAGGCCTGGCTTTCTCTACTTTCTGTTCTATATTCATCCCTTGCTCCCCTTTCCTCCCATCGCTCAGCTCAGGGTGGCTGGGCTGTAGGGGTTGGGAGGGCAGGAAGGTGGAGTGGGGCAGTCCAGGCCTCATTTCCTAAGTCATGTTTTCTTTCTTCCTTTGGCACCCTCCCCCACCCCCATGGGCAGGCCCTGAATGTGGTAAGTCCCCTTGCCCATCCTCCCACCCTCTCCCTTTCCCAGACATTCCTGAGGAGGCCAGGAGGGGCAGGGGGCTGTAGTGAGAGGGATTTGGACCCTCACCCAACCCTTTGCCTTGGCTCCCCAACTCTGCATCTCTGCGGGCTTGCCCTGCCATGTCATTGTCCCACCCTTCCTGTATCGACTGGGACTTCCCGCTAACATGGACCTCCAACTTCTCCTCCAGGACCAGGTTTCCAAGGACAAGGCTTTCCAGACAATGGCCACCATGTCCTCAGCCCAGCTCATCTCAGCACCTTCCCTGCAGGCCAAACTTGGTCCCGCCGGTCCTCAGGTGGCCTGGGTTGGGGATTGTGGGGTTCAGGGCTGGAGGGGTGGGGTTGAATTTCAACAGAAAATTGATCGAGCCCCCTTCTTTGTCTCTTCAGGCCCCAGAGCTTTTCCAGTTTTGGTCGGGGGGTTCTGGGCCCCCCTGGAATGTTCCAGAGTAAGTACTTGCTATTCTGGCTCAGCACCTGCTCCCCCTCCGCCGACCTCCAGCCCTTTCTCACCCCATCTTCCAGCTCCCAACCCTCTTGTGAGCATAGATTCTGGAGTCAGGCTATCTGCATTTGAATCCCAGGGAGGAGGCTGGGGCAGTGGTCCGGAGAAGAGGACTAGGTCTGAGCTGGGATAGTGAGGAGGGGATGGGGAAGAGAGGAGAAGGAGGGATGGGGCTGGGACCTGATGGACTGAGAAGGAGGGACGAGGCAAGGAGAGTGCTTGGGGTCTGGCTGGTGACTGGGGTTGGTGGGACCATCCAGAAATGTGCAACCTGGGGGAGGAGTGGGTTTGAGGAGAAAATAAGCTCAGCATGGGATTGATTTGATGAATGTGAGGGGCCTATAGGATGCCCATGGAGATAATGACCTCCCAGTGAGATTGTCTGTCTGGGCCCCAGAGGCTCATGGGAAAGGCTTGTTCTTATCCCATAAAGGTGGTTCTTGGGCCTGAGGGTAGAGCAGGGCTCTTTATCTTCTCTCAGAGTCGGAAGGAAGAAAATGGGCCCCTTTTCAGCTCTGAGAGAGCCCTGAGGGTGACAGGATATGTTTTAAGCCTAGAAGATAGACAGGGCCCCAGAGGCTCATGGGGAATGGAGTTTTCAGCCCATGGAGGTGGCAGTGGATCCAGGCTGGGAGAGAAAAAAGTTTGCTGGGGAGGTGCTGCTGGATGGGGACACAGGAAAGGGTCAGAACAAGTCCCTGGGGGCTGAAGGAACTACAGGTTTGCAGGGGAGAGGGTTGGGCTGGAAGGAGGGGTGGTTCAGCAAACATCGCACTGGGCATCGGAGTCCCACTTTTTATGGAGCTGATAGTCAAATGGGGGCGACGAATGTTAATTAAATCATCACCTAAATAAACACAGAATTGAAGTGTGTGCCGTGGTGGGGAGAATCAAAACAGGTTCTTGGGTGACGGAGCGAGTTCTGGGGGTTTTTCTGAGGAGGTAACATTGAAGGCCAAGTAGGACTTAGCAGGGTACATAACGGGGTTGGGAATATTTTAGGTAGAGAAAACAGCATGTGCCAAGGTCCTGAGGTGTGAAAGTTTGGGGAGTTCCAGAAACCGAGAGAAGTATTAAGCCATTGGCTGGTCAGTCAGATGTTTATTGAGCACCTACTAAGTGCCTGGTACTCTTTTTGTATTGGGGACCCAGCATTGAACAAATTAGAATTCCTGCTTTCGTGGAGCTTATATACTTGGAGAGGGGAGGAGACAGACAATAAACATATAGATAAATAAATAAGCATTAA
The DNA here is from genome assembly GCF_009873245.2 of Balaenoptera musculus. Classification (NCBI taxonomy): domain Eukaryota; kingdom Metazoa; phylum Chordata; class Mammalia; order Artiodactyla; family Balaenopteridae; genus Balaenoptera; species Balaenoptera musculus. The sequence continues at coordinate 7,667,140 of NC_045803.1, forward strand.
TAAGAAAAGAATAAATGTGGGAAATAAAGCAGGGTATATATCCTCTATTTAGACAGGGGTCATGAGAAGCCTCTCTGAGGAGGTGGCATTTGAGCAGTGGACCTCATGGGTAAGAGGGTAGAAGATAGAAAGGGCCCCAGAGGCCCTTTAGATTTCAGAATCTAAAAGGGGTTTAGATTTCAGAACTGGGATGGCAAGTACTAGGTTATGGTTTCTGCGGGTTCAGGTCTAAATGTCCATGGAGTTTGTGTCTTTCTTATCCTGATCTTTTGACACTTGGCCTCTGCCTGCCCTCTGACATCTCAGTCTCCTCACCACTATCTCCTGGGCTACCCAGAGGTTATTGGCTTCTAGAGCCTTGTTGTCGGATACCGCAGTCACTAGCCGCATGTGGTTATTGAAATTTAAGTTAATTAAAATTAAATAAGAATTCACTTCCTTGGGAATTCCCTGGCGGTAGAGTGGTTGGGACCCGGTGCTTTCACTGCTGTGGACCGGGTTCAACCCCTGGTTGGGAAGATCCCGCAAGCCGCTCAGCGTGGCCAAAAAAAAGAATTCAGTTCCTCAAATACCCTAGCCACATTCATACTCAGTAGTCACAGGTCGTGTGCTCAGTAGCCACATGTGGCCAGTGGCTACTGTATTGGATGGCACAGATACAGAACATTTCCATCATCGCAGAAAATTCTATTGGACAGCCCTGCTTTATTTTATTTTATTTTTTAAACATTTATTTTATTGAAGTATAGTTGATTGACAATGTGTTAATTTCCGCTGCACAGCAAAGTGATTCAGTTATATATAAATACATTCTTTTTCATATTCTTTCCATCATGGTTTATCACAGTATATTGAATATAGTTAACTGAGCTATACAATAGGACCTTGTTTATCCATCCTATATGTAATAGTTTGCATCTGCTAATCCCAAACTCCCAGTCCATCCCTCCCCCACCTCTCCCCTTGGCAACCACAAGTCTGTTCTCTATGTCTGTGAGTCTGTTTCTGTTTTGTAGACATGTTCATTTGTGTCATATTTTAGATTCCACATATAAGTGATAACATACGGTATTTGTCTTTCTCTTTCTGACTTCACTTAGTATGATAATCTCTAGGTCCATGCATGTCGCTGCAAATGGCATTATTTCATTCTTTTTTATGGCTGAGTTGTATTCACTGTGCACATGTACCACATCTTCTTTATCCGTTCATCTGTTGATGGATGCTTAGGTTGCTTCTGTGTTTGGCTGTTGGGAATTGGACAACACTGCTTTAGATTCTGTTGTGCTTCACCTCCACGCTGAACTTTTGCCTGATGTCCCTCTGGTCATTTTCTCCCTACCCTCTTGAGCCTTCAGCCTCCTCTTTCTCCAAGTTTCCTATTTGTTCTGTTTTCTCCCCACCTCTTGAGACCCCATTTGTGTTCTCTTTTTGCCATTTTGTGAGAGGCACCAAAATATCCTCAAGACCACAGGCTTTGTGGTTGGGACTGATCTGGGTTTGAGCCCAGGCTCCACCATGCCAGCTGTGTGACTTTGGGCGGGTCAGTTGACCCCTGTTTGTCTCAGTTTCCTCCTATGCAAAATGAGAAGAGCAGTAATCACACCTACCTCATATAGGCTGTGAGGCTTCAGTGAAATGGTGCCCATAATGTGCCTGCACAGGGTCTGGCTTGTCATGGCCCCTCAGTAAATGTTAGCTGGTACGATTAGCATCTTTCCTTCTTACTGACCCCCAGTTTCCTTTCTCCTTTAGTGTGAAGCCATTCTCGCAGACACCGTTCTCCTTGTCACTGACTCCTCCATCTACTGACCTCCCAGGTAAGAGCCTGTTCTCCACCCTCTCTTGTTTTCCCCTCTCTCTTCTCAGCCCTGACTGCCTTTCCTTCAACCTTCCATTGATCAGGGGATACATTCTTACTGAGATCCAGCTCTCAGGCAGGGCCTGTGGGGGTATGGAAAGATGAGTCACAGAATTTATAGTGGTTAAGAGCCTGGCCTCTGTAGCCAGATCTACTGGGTTTATGGTCTGTCACTTGCTAACCTAAAGGACATCAGGGACATTGATATATTAATCAAGATTCTTTAGCTGCACGTGACAGAAACCCAAATCAAGCTAGATGACCAAAAAAAAAAAAAGGGGAATTTATTGGTTCAGGTAACTGATATTTCAGGAGTTATGGCTTCAGGCATGGCTGGATCCAGGGGCTCAAATGGTAGCATCAGGACTTGCTTGGGTCTGCTTTCCTCTGTGGTGGCTTCATTCCCAGGCAGGCTCTGCCCACCTGGTAGCAAAGATGGCTTCCAGAAGTCCATGCTGATGTGGTCCTAAGAACTCACATTGGTGAAAGAGAGCTCTCAGGTTCCACAGATTCATCAATTGGGAATGCTTTTGGCTGCAAGTTACAGAATATCCAAATTAACAGTGCCTTAAATAGTAAAGGCTTTAATGATTCCACATAACAAAAAGTCTGGAGGTGGGCTGCTCCTGTGCTGGTTCAGCAGCTCAGCAGTATCAGGACTGGCATCTCTATAGGTCTCTTGGCCTCTGTTTTATTATCCCAAGATGGCTGTTGTGACTCCAGGCATCACATCCCAAGCAGGACTTGGCCAGAGCCAAAAGCTTTCTCCTCCCAAAGTTCTGTCTTTTTCATTCAGGAAGAAACTCCTTCCCAGAAGCCCCCCAGCAGATTTCCCCTAACGTCTCATTGGCCAGGACTGTGTCACATGGCCACCTCTAGCTGCAAGGGAGGCTGGGAAAGTGAGTATTTAGCTTTTTCAGCTTCTAAGTGGAGGCAGGCAAGAGAGAACAGTGCTTGATATATTCAATAAATGTTAGCAATTATTATTGTTTGTTCTTCTCTCTCTAGGGTACGAGCCCCCCCAAGCCCTCTCACCTCCTGCTTTGCCCCCACCTGCCCCATCACCCCCAGCCTGGCAGGCTCGGGCTCTGGGCACTGCTCGGTTGCAGCTGGTGGAGTTCTCGGCCTTTGTGGAACCTCCGGATGCAGCTGACTCTGTGAGTGAAATTTTGGGATAGTCACTGGGGGGTTTTGGAATGAAGGGGGTTATAGGAAGGGAAAGCATAAAGCAGGGGTTCTCAAATTTTAGCATGTATCAGAATAACATGGAGAGCTTGTTAAAACACAGATTGCTAGGCCCACCCTTGGAATTTCTGATTCAGTTGGTCTGGTGTAGGATCTGAGAATTTGCGTTTCTAACAAGCTCGCAGGTGATGTTGATGCTGCTGGTCCAGGGACCACACTTTGAGAACTACGGGAATAAAGGAAGTGGAAGGTCATGGGGTCATGGATTGGAAAGGCCAGAGAAATCATCCAGGACATCGTTCATTCATTCAGTAAACATTTTTGAGTGCCTACTGTGTGCCAGGCTTTGGGGTGGATACTGGGAGCCTGGAGAAGAAAATCTGTTTCTAGGTGCCAGCTTTCCTGGCCTAGGATGGAGACAGATGCCATATTAGTCAGAGTGGACTGACTGTTAGAAGAAATAACTCCCAACCCTCAGGGACTGAACAACATAGAAGTTTCTCACTCATTAACATGTCAGTGTGGCTGGTCGGTAGGAGCCTTCCACACAGTGATTTGGGGAATCCAGGCTTCTTCCATTTTGCGGCTCTGCCATTTTCTAGGGCTTCAGAAGATGCTGCTGGATGCTCTGCATCTGGCTGGCAGATGGTGGAAGGCAGAGAGTCAAGACTTATGCAGGTTTTATGAATCTGGCTTGGAAGTGGCAACTATCAGGTCTGCTCACATCCCACTGGCCAGAACTTAGTCACGTGGTCACACCTAACTGCAAAGGAGCCTGGGAAATGTAGTTTAGCTGTGTGAAAAGAAACTGGGATTTGTGAACACGGCAGTCTCTGCCATAGTGACCTAAACGCCAGTTGCTGTATATCGTGGTCCTGGTAAAACCCAAGTAAGATGAGATTAAAACCCTCCCATCTCACTTGGAACAAAAGCTAAAGTCCTTTCAGTTGCCTACAAAGCTCTGGTTGATCTGACCCTCATTCCTGTTCTGATCTTACCTCCTGCCCTCTCACCCTTGTTTACTCTGCTCTGCCACACTGACCGCCATGCCCTTTCTCAAACATGCCAGGCCCACTCTTGGTTCAGGGCCTTTGCATCTGGATGTCCTTTCCCCAGATATCCCCATTCTCTCCCTCCATTCATTCAGGCCTTTGCTTGATTGTCTTCTCAGACTGGCTTTCCCAAGTCACTTTATGGAAAATGACAGTCTTGCCCACATTACTATGCTTTATTTTTTCATAGCATATGTCACTCTCTGAAGGTTATATTATCCATGGAATGATTTAAAAAAATTTCTGTCCCTGCCAGTAGCTCCATGAGGTAAGGGACTTTGCCCTTGTAGCCCTGGGACCCAGAATAGTGCCTGCACACAGTAGGTCTCTCGACCGATGTCTGTTGAATAGCAAGTATGTGCTGGGATAGGGGAAGCTCATATTTCTATGGGTGTACAGAGGAGTAATTATACCTGGGGAGTGAGTGAAGACTTCCCTGAGACGAATTTGCCATGTGCAGAACTGGATGTTTCAGACACACAGAGAGAAACAGCATGAAGTTTTCAGGGAAACAAATAATTGAATATGGTGGGAGCTGGTGAGGCTGCAGATAGGTGGGTAGGTGCTGGTTCTGGAGGAGCTGGCATTGCCAAGCTGAGTGAGGGACCCAGACTTTGTTTAGAGGGTAATGGGGAACCACGGAAAAGGTAGGGTATAGAGATGCCATCTGACTGCAGTCAAGGGAGGCTTTCAGGAAGAGGCAGATTTGGATGGACTTGGGCCTGGAAAGACAGAAGGAGGATTTGTATTGGAAGAGAAGAAGGGGAATATTTTCAGGGTATGGACAGAAGTGATAAGAATAAGAACAGATAGGAAGTCCTGATGTGGGCTCTGTGGATTTCCACCCATCCATCCATCCATCCATGAACACCTATTCAATACAGGGCCAGGTTGAGGGGGTGTGGGCTTTGTCCGAGGGGTACTGGGGAGCCATGGGAGGATTATGAGCAGGGGAGGGCCAGGGTTAGCTCTGTAGCCATGTGAGTGAAGAACTGAAGAGGAGATTGGAGGCTGGGAGGCCAGGGAGAAGGCTGGGGTGAGGGTGGGAGAGGACAGGGCTGTGGGGATGGAGAGCAGGGGACAGGGCAGAGAATTGGACAGTAAGGACAGGGCTTGGGGACTGAGATACTGCGGGAGTAAAGGGGCAGCAGGGAGTAGGGACAGTGCCTGAGAGCTGGGCCCAGTGGAACAGCAAGCAGGAGCTGTGGCGATGGTGACGGGGTGTGGGATGGGCTTGGGCAGTGAGGGCTGGGGGTCCAGCCCATCTCCCACTCCTCACCCATGGCTGTCCCTCCTCAGTACCAGAGGCACCTGTTTGTACACATCAGCCAGCACTGCCCCAGCCCCGGAGCGCCCCCCCTCGAGAGTGTGGACGTCCGGCAGATCTATGACAAATTCCCTGAGAAAAAGGGTGGTCTGCGGGAGCTGTATGATCGTGGGCCCCCCCACGCCTTCTTCCTGGTCAAGTTCTGGGTGAGTTCCACCACCAAAAACAAAAGTGCTCACAAATCACGTGGCCTCCTAGCTAAGGCCACTGGCTCTAACGGAGAGTCTCAGGACTTACCAGGTCAGCCTGGGCCTTACCAGTCCTCATGGCTCAGAGTGTCAGCCCCCTCAGCAGCAAGGAACACCAAGGAGTTCTGGATGGGACCAGTGCAGGTGTAGAGACCTCCAGCCTCCCCAGGTCCCACTAGACTTTGCCACACCCAGTCACGCGACTGATATGGCCCTGGGGATTTGCTTGTGACATTTCAGACTTCCCTATATACCACCTGACCACACCAAACCTTGTTGCTAAGGAATGGCTCCTTCCCCTTAGCAAATGAATCCTGGAGTGTTTGGTCTCTAAAGAGGGGACGAGGCTTTACTGGGTTTCACCAGACCCTGTTGCTAAGAATGTCTGGCCTTGAGGAAGCGACTGAAGGAGCTGGGGAGTGGCTTTGTAAAGTCCTGTATTTATTTAGCAGTCATTTATTGAGCACTTAATGTATATAAGCCCTAAGCCAGGTATGTAATTGTGAATAAGAGGGTTTCTTAGGCTTATTTGGTGTGGTGTCCAGTACAATGATTGATGCTATAGGGGTTCAATCAATATTGTGAATGTTTAGGTCGTGCTAACTCTTGTGGTAACCAGGGCTGTGGAGGGATCTACGTAGTCTCTGAGAAGGAAAGCCTGTAGCTTCCATGGTTATGAAGCACTCTGGTATGTGATGTGGAGGCCTGAGACGGCTCTGAGGATGTGTTGCTGAAGTTTTAGGCATTGCTAGGGCTTAAGACAGGCCTCACAGGGTCCCAGGTCTGGAGAGCAACCCTTCAGAAGCCCAGTATGTGAAGGGCTGCAGGGGAGTGGCCGGGAAGACCTTCTGTTTTCTTTGGCTTCACAAGGCCCTGTTGCCAGGGTGATGGATGGAGTCAGGCCTCTGGGGAGAGGACTAAACCACCCTGGAGAATGACCTGACCAAGTTAGCAACTACAGTTAGGAAAAGGAAGAGATGTGCCTCCCAGGAAGGTGACCAAGGGGCTCAGACCAAAGGTGTGATGGGGTCTTAGGCTTCATTAGGCTCCACTTGGCCTAATGGACTGTCTGCCAATTGGCCACTGGGGTCATGAAGGGATCTGACATCTGAGAATTGGCTGAAAGGGCCTGGGAGAGTTTTCTAGAGAGGAGTCAGGCTTCCCCAGACCTCACCATGCCCCGTTGCTAGGGAATAGCCACTTGTCTTAGCAACCAGGGTCAGGAAGGGCCCTGAGGGAGAGCCTCTGGTTGCTAGGGAATAGCTGCCTCCTTAGTAACCAGGCCCTTGGAAGGGGCTGAACTCCTGAGTTGGGGGTTTCAGGAGAAAAAGTTGAATTCCAGGGCCTCTTTGGTGGGGAAGTTACTGAGGAGAGAGGGTCAGGACCATGGGGGACCCAGACATCTTTAACACTGATGGAAGGAACGGTGGGTCTTCTCCAGAAACTGGCCCATGGAGAGGTGGGGACTTTAAATGTTGAGGAAGAGGGATGGGCAGCTGCAGGGCAATGGGTGACACCAGGCCATGGAGCAGAGTTCCCACTTTAGAAGAGTCCCCACTGTTTATAAGGGACACCCCCTCCAACTTACCTGTGCCTCCCCATCCCCAGGCGGACCTGAACTGGGGCCCAAGTGGCGAGGAGGTGGGGGCCGGCGGTAGCAGTGGTGGCTTCTATGGAGTGAGCAGCCAGTACGAGAGCCTGGAGCACATGACCCTCACCTGTTCCTCCAAGGTCTGCTCCTTTGGCAAGCAGGTGGTGGAGAAGGTGGAGGTGAGGCTGGAGGGGTGGAGCTCTGGGCGGGTGAGCGCCCAGCCACCTGCCACTTTGGGGGTGCAGACTAAATGGACTGGGAGCCACGACAGCTCAGGCCTTTGGGGGTCTGCATGGTGGGTGGGGGGTGTCCTAACCTCTTTAATGCACGGGCTTAGAGCTAATCCGGAGTTCCAAAGTGATGTGTAGGGGTCACTTTGAGGGTTTAAAGATACTGTGTGGTACAGAGATTTACAGTCACTAAGATTCAAAAGGTTCTTGTGGATTTGGAGGAGTCCGCAGGGCAAGGAGGTTCAAGGGTCACACTTAGGGGTTGCAGAGGGCTTGAGGGGGTTCTCAAGTACAGAGGTCAAATAGACTTTGGAGATCTCATGGAGGGTCTTCGGAGGGTTTGAGGGTATCTGAGGGCCTGGAGGGTTTTGAGGGTTCAGAGAACAGCTTCAAGGGGCTGGAGGGGTCCCTAGTTCCAGGCTCAGTGATCCTGAGCTGGGTACCCAAGGGTTCAGGGTCCCATCTTTGGTCACTGTGGATGGGGCAATGGAGGGAAGATGGCAGTGGGGAGTGGGTGTGGCATCTGAGAGGTGGCATGGAGTGGGGTTCAATTCCTGGGGTGACCCCTGTGTCTCTGAGTCACTGTCCTCTCCACTCCCTGTCCCCTGGTTCAGACGGAGCGTGCCCAGCTGGAGGACGGGAGGTTCGTGTACCGCCTGCTGCGCTCACCCATGTGTGAGTACCTGGTGAATTTTCTGCACAAGCTGCGGCAGCTGCCCGAGCGCTATATGATGAACAGTGTCCTGGAGAACTTCACCATCCTCCAGGTGATGCGCTGGTGCTGGGCCTGAGCAGGGACCCTGATGTGGAGGGGAGTGCCTGCAACAGACCCTCAGCCTAGGGACCCTTTACCTGGGAAACTGACACAGTGGGGACCTCACACTTGACCCTTAGCTTAGGGGACCCGTTTACCCAGGGAACTGTTATGGTGGGGATTCCACAGCATTCTCATAAAAGGGAAATTGACCTGGAGGACACCCCACAGTGGATCTTCAGCCTAGGGGACCCCCTTCACAGGGAACCTAACCTTAGCCCAGGGAACATGATATGGTAGAATCTCCTTTAACTTTGGGAAGTATGATGTGGTGGGGACCCCCTTGACCCTGTAATGTGATATAGCATCTGATGTGAGGCCCCTCCCTACTGACCCTGAGACCTAGAACCTGGCATGTTGGCATCCCATCTACCTGGGGGAACATGACATGGTGGGGATCCCTTTCTTGGGTATCCCATGATTCCTCGGGGAGGGCACAGTGTTCCCTGCCCTCCCTTCCAAGCATAAACCCCTTCTCCTGGCCTCCTTGGCAGGTGGTGACAAACAGAGACACCCAGGAACTGCTGCTCTGCACCGCCTATGTCTTCGAGGTCTCCACCAGTGAGCGGGGGGCCCAGCACCACATTTACCGCCTGGTCAGGGACTGAAGGGGGGCCCCAGAAGTGGCTCACTCCCGGAATACCCTCCTCCCAGGAAGGACCTCCAGCTTTCCTCACGCTTCTTACTTGGGGGGTGGGGGGTGGGCTGCTTCCTCTTAGGACCTTAAAAGCTCGGTGGTGAGTTGAATGGGCTGGGACTGAGAGGAAAGGATGGATCCTGATATTGGGACCTCACAGGGGTGTCTGAAAGGACAGATCACTCCAGAGCATTTGACACTGGGGACAGGAGTGAGACAACCCCTGGGACAGCACTGGTTTCTGTCTCTGACAGGCATCCTCCCCCTTCTCTGTTTTGGATGTTTTGGAGGGCCCCAGTTACACATTGGCTTGTCCCTCTGTTTTTCAGCACCCCCCTTCTTCCCAATCTGCCTCTCCTTACCAGCCCCATCCCGGGACCCTGATATTGAATTTTGAAGGTTAACCCTTTCTGTGCAGGAGTAGAGCCAGGTGGGCCCTGGAAATATTTTTTTTTTTTTAATATAACAAGAGATATTTATAAGTGGGTGTTAGGGTCGTGACTTTTTCTCAGCTGGGCAAGCAGTGGGGTGAGGCTTTTAAATCTCATGTCCTCTTCTAAATGAGCCGTGGGGCTAGACTGTGTTGCCTCCTTCTCCTCCCCTCCCCCCAAAGTGTGTTGGTTTGTGTTTTGACAGAGGATAAAGCTATTTTACCAAAATGCAGGGGATTTATTTGGCGTTTGGGCTAAAAATAATCTAGTGGGAGGTGGTAGGCCGACAGATGAGGCAAAGAAATGAGGTGTCTTTAGGGGCAGGAAGCTGGTGGCCGGAAACCCCAGGTCCCACGGGAGAGGTGACAACAGCGGGGCAGGCAGACATCTGGGTCCCCGAGGGGAATGAGGGCTCAATGGCTGGGACCAACTGGGGATTAAACAAATATTTACAGGCGACAGGGAACTAAATGCCCAGGGTACTTGAGGGGGTCGGGGCGGGGCTTCGGGAAGGGCGGGGCCTAGCGGTACCGAGCGAGCCGATCGTAGACGTGGTCCAGGTTTCTGCACAGGAATATGGAGAGCGTCATGAAGCTGAGCTATAGAGAAAGGAGACGCGGTCAGGGAGGTCGAGGGGGTGCCGGGGAGCGTCGGGGGTCCCCAGGGAAAACACCTAGGGGGTGGGGCCTGGGGAAGAAAATAAGGGCCCGCGAGTTGGGCGGGGCTGCGTCATGGGAGGTGTGGAGAGGAGAGTAGGTAGGAGATGAGCGGGACTAGAGGGAGAACTGGGCCTGGTTGTGAAAGACTCAGTCAGGGACGGGAGTTTGGAGAATATGGCGGAATTAAGGGTAAAAGGGCTAGAGGTCATTGGGTAGGACACCAAAGATACGGGCGGGCCGGGGAGGGGTGGGAGCAGAGTTGAAGCCGGAAGGAATAGGGTGGGGTAGGGGGAATCCAGCTGCGTCTAGCATAGGTCTAGAGTCAGCAGCAGCGTGATCCGGAGAAAGCCCAAAGTCCTTTATTCCGGAGGCTCATCTATCTCGCCCTCCGTCTCGGCCTCTAATTCCATCTCGGCCTCCGTCTCCGCGCCTGCACTCCCGGTCTCAGGTTGTTCCTCGTCTTGATCCCAAAGCGGCCAGGGCCCCAGAGCCATGGGCAGTTTACCCTGCGGGGCCTTGTCCCCCCAGTTAGGGCAGGCACCCGCCATGCCCCAGCCAACCCACAGACTGCCGCTACGCCCCATGCTGCTCAGCACACCATAGCGCCCGCCGCTGCCATCGGTGCTCGGGCCCGGCCCGGGGTTCGAACAATAGGCATCCGGCACCTGCGGCTGGCGTTCCTGGTGGAGCATGCTGCGTGGTAGTAGCAGGCTCAGCCCCGCCACACTCACCTGAGGGGAAAGGGGAGGGATATTGCGGCCAATAGCAGGAGGCTGATATGCCAAGGAGGACCAATGGGAGCCTCGCGAGGAAGGGCGGGAACGCCTGCTCCCTCCGCGCAACCAATCAGGGCTCACAGAGGGTAGGTCTCCTCCCTCGTCCCTGGTGGAGCCTCAGGAGGGCCTGGACTGGCTGACGCTCTATCACGCATGAGCTTTTCCCGGAGAGAATGGTTGGACGCGCAATTTGGGGCGGGGCCACCTAGACCAATCGCGAGTGGGGGCGGGACCAGATTACCTCAAGTAGACCCACGCCGAGACAAATGCCCACTATGGAGATGAAGTTGTTGTGCAACCACTTCTGGAGGCTCCGTGCGCAGCCCTGGGGATATAGGGGAGAGGTTACGGGTAGGGTTCTTTCTGGGATTCGCCCTCAAGCCCGGGCCCACTGTTCTCCTCCGCCCAGCCCTAACCCTTCTTTCAGGTACCGCCCCCCTTCCCTAGTTACCAGGGTTCTCTAGTCTCTCCGCTTCGGCCGGTCCAAGCCTTCCCCCTCCCCAGGCATCAGCGTTCCAGATCCTGCCCTTTCGCCTAGGCCTTTTCTTTAGGCCCCGCCCTTCAAAAGACCCCGCCCCTTGCAGGAGCTCTGCCCCTCTTGTAGTACCGCCCTTTCTCGTAGCTCCACCCTGTCAGACCCCTCCTACGTCCTGCGCTCCAAGTCCTCCCCACCTCGCGGTAGATGTAGCTGTTCGCGGGGACCAAGCAAATGTCTGCATTGTGTCGGGGCCGCGCCAGTGATCCGAGCCCGCTGAACTGAGGGAAGGAGATCTTATCGAAGATTGCGGAGTCGTTGGTCGCCGATGAGTTGTAGCAGGAGCAGGGCACGCGGTGCCCTCTCGATTCGTTGCTCCTCAGGCTGGGGATACGGAACCAGTCCTGAGGAGAGTTCCAGCCGCAGCAGCGCAGCTAGAAGAGTGACAAGAGTCAGAGGAACAGGGGCTGGAGGGATGCAAGATGCTTTGGGGGATGAGGGGACTGGGTGATGGGTATGAGGTCATACTGGGGAGTAGAGGGCTAAGTGGTGGGTGCAGGGTGGGGGACTGTGATCTGGGCCAGGAGACATTAGGGGAACATGAGGTTGGGAGAGACGAGTCACGGGGGTAGGGGTCATGGGGCTGGGGGGAGGAGCTGCAGAATCGTGCAGTGGACTGAAGAGTGGGTAGGCAGTACAATTCAGCCTCAGGGAGGGGACAAATGGATGGTAGGGCGGGGTCATGTGAGTGACCAGGGAATGGAGCCTCACTTGGGCCGGGTGTCTTGGGAACCAGAGTCACTACTGGGCAGGGAGTGGGGTCACGCTAGGGCCTTGGGGCTGAGGGCGGAGTCTTGTCGAGGCAGGGGGCGGAGCCACTGCAGGAGCTGGGAGCTGGGGGACTGGGCCACGTCGCCACGGCTGGAGGTGGCGTAGGTGAGTAGGGTTACATTAGGGTCCTACAGCTGGGGGCTCGGGTCGCGTCGGGGCCAAGTCTCTTCCAGGCAGTGGGCGGAGCCACGTCAGAGTCTCAGAGCTAGAGGGAGGGATCCTGGTGGGTGGGGGCCTCACGCACCTGAAACTGCACGTAGTCCCAACTCTCCTCCGCAGCCGTCTCCTCCGGGTGGGCGCGGTAGGTTTGGATCGTCTTCAGCACGACGTCCTCCACTTTCCGCTCCAGCTGACAGGCCGAGAGTGAGGATGAACCACCACCTGCCTCCCCACCGCCATCTGCCCCAACCCACTCCAGCCACTCCGTGGCTGTCTCAGCCTCAGGTAGTCCCTGAGCATCTTCAGGTCGGCCTCGGTTTTTCGCTGAATGTCTAGCTATGTCTCTATCCCTCAAAATCTCTCTCTCTGCCTGTTTCTATCGTCTGTCTTTCCGTTTCTCCACTATCTCCCATGATCTCATTCGGTTTCTGTCTCTTTCTCGGAGCCTTCTGTTTCTCCGAGGGTTTTTTTTTTCCTGTTTCCCTTTGGATTTCTGTCTCTCTTCCTCTGTCCGTGTCGGTGAGTCTTTCTCTGGCCCTAACTGTCTCTAGCTCCTTCTCTGTGTCTCTCTGCCAGTCTCTGCATCTGTCTCTGTCTTTCCGTGTCTCTGTTTCTTTCTGTCTTCTCTGTTATTTCTCTTTGTCTATGTCAGCCCCTGTCTGCCTTTGTTTCCATCTCTTTCCACCGCCCACTAGCTGGGGTTGGGGGGAGGAGAAGGGGAACTCACCTGGACCTTCTGAGTGGAGATGAGGATTCCCAGGGTGATCTGTGTGGCAAACAGGAGCAGCAGTGTCCCAAAATACTGGGGAGGGGCAGAGTGGAGAGGTCAGGCTGAATCCCTCCGCAGGATGAAGGAGCTGCCAGGGCTCTATTTGAGGGCAAGATGTGAATGAGCCTAGGGATGGAGGGGGGAGGGGCACTCACCAGGCCCAGGAGGCAGCGGAACTCCTTCAGGGCCCCCACACAGCCCAGGAGGGCAAGGCCCATGGTGAGGATTCCTGAGATGGCCAGGGCCTTGGACCAGATCTGCAAGGGCATGAAGGACAAGCCTGGGGGAGGTGAGAAACAGTGATGTTTGGCTCCATGTGCACAGCTCCAGGCAGCCCCATTCCATACCCACACACCACCCAAGCGGGAACAGTAACCTGGGGGACGTCTTCCTGGGCTCCTGGCATCCTCTTCTCTGGGCCTCTGTCCCTGTCCCACCCTGAATCTCTCTATCCCTTTCCTTCTGGGATTCTCTCCACCTCTCTCTGTGGGTCTCTGTCCCTCTCTCTCTTTGGATCTCTGTTCCCTTCTTTCTAGATCTCTGTCCCTCTTTCTTCCCGGTCTCTGTCTTTCCCTCTTGTTCTCAGTCTCTCTTTCCTCCGTCAGCTCCTACCCACCCCCAATAGTTTCAGCCCCATCACTTGTTCTGTGACATTGGATCAGCCAGCTAAACCTCCCTGAGACCTAGGGAATAATGCTATCTATTTCCTAGAGTTGTTTTGAGGAACACATGGGAGGCATGTGTTCAGTCTGGTCCTCTACACAGGGCAAACATTTATTATATATGAGCTATTAGGATTTTGACTATTACTCCATTGTTATTTTCCTACAATTATTATGAGTGTTAATCTGTTCTTCTACTTCCTTGCTGTGTGACATCCAGTAAGTGACTTCCCCTCTCTGAGCCTCAAGAGAGGGAAGATTTATGGGAGAATCTGATGAGCCTCTGCCCAAGATCTGACACCTAGGAAGTGTCTGAGAAATGGCCATTATTATTACTGGTATGCACAACTCATTTGCCAGAGGAAGAAGCTGAGTCTCGGAGAGTTATGGCAGTAGCAAGTGGTGGAGCAGAGCCTGAGATCAGAACAGGGAGTTGGGCACCATGGGCCTCCCTGGGATGAGGGAGACCACAGGAGGTCCTTGGAAGGGAGCCCAGTTCATGCCTGCTCCAGGAAGGCCCACCCGGACTGCCCCAGCTCCCTTACCCACAAAGGACACGAAGCTGGTCTTGTCGATGAGTATCCAGATGCCGAAGCAGAAAATAAGGCTGCCTAGGACCTGGGGAGAGGAGAGGAGAGCGTGGCCAGTGGGCAAAGGGGGATTTGAGATTGGGCAGCTGCGGCAGGGGCTGGGGCGTGGGCTGGGGAGCCGGGAGGCAACTCACGAAGAAGAAGAGGTTGAAAACGAAGAGGAGGTACTTGATGAGGCTGAGGCAGCTGTCCTGGGCTGACATCTTCTTCTAGAGGTGTGAGAGAACAGTGGGAGGGACAGGACAGAAGGGGTGGTGGCAGTAGGGAGACGCAGGCGGAAAGAAAGACCGTGAGACAGATAGGGAGAGGCCGAGAGAGAAGAGAAAGGAAGAACTCAGAGAAAGAGGAAGTTCCAGGGGCAGAGCCCCACCCCCTCCCTTTACATGCGAGGTGACTTTCTTCTGTGTCTCTGTCCCCATCTCCCTCACCTGCCCCACTGGGATGCACACACCACCAGTACCTGAGGGGCCTTGGAATTGGTGGGCACCAAGGACATACCAGGCAGTTCTTCCCAGGTCTCCATGGCTCAGGCTGGGGGACGCACAGGGAATCCTGATCTACTTGCACCCACCTACTCTGGGCACCAGGACCCCAGGCTGGCCCTGGACAGCAGCCGACCTCACAGACACTCTGACCTCACCGCCTGCAAAGCTCTGCCACCTCTGCATTCATCTGTGTCCCTGCTTCCCAGCTCTCCCAGTCTCTTGTCCTCCTCTCTCTCGGTCTCTGTTCTTTTCTCTCTGGATCTTTATCCTCTCTTTACCTCTGGGTCTCTGTCCCCTTCCCCCCCAGGTCTCTATCCTCTCCCTCTCTGGTTTCTGGCCCCATATCTGTGTGCCTGTCCTTCTTTCTCTGTTTATCTACCCCCTTCCCCCACCTTCCTGTCATTGCCCCTCTCTCGGAGTCTGCATCCTGTTCTTGGCAACAAGTGTAGACCAAGGTCCTCCCATGTGCTGGGCCAGGGGCTGGGCACCTGGGGGAAGTGAAAGTGCTGCAGGTCCCAAGTGGGAAGGTCCCCAGTGCGAGGGGGTGACTTGGAGGTACCAGAACACCCAGAGCGGAAGCTGAGCCTCGGGCAGTACTTCCTGCTTCTGCAGTGAGGCCCCTAGAGGGGCAGGCCCCACAGGAGTCAGGATTGAGCCCAGGACCTTGGCTGTTAGATCCGGGTGTGCAGTACCTGATTGTCTCTAGGCCCGAGCTGTGCAGCCAGCAGCCTTTGAAGTCTCCCCTGATGCCCTGCAGGTTCCTCACTTCTGTCAAGTCCTAAAGGCCTCACGGATTTTTAACATCAGGGATGTTCCTACCATCTTGACATCCACCCAGGCCCTGGAAAACCAGACCTTCTTAGAGACCCAGTACCCTCTCTCTCTTCTGAGCGATCTCATCCACTTTTTTTTTTTTAAGTCTCCAAATGTAATTATTTCTTATTAATGTCATCAAAAATCAATTCATATTAATAGTATTCTGATTTTTGACTCTGGGCTTTCTTTTTCCCTCCAACTTTACCGAGGAATAACTGACAAGTATAATTGTACATATTTAAAGTGTACAGAATGATGATTTTATATGTATATATGTACATACGTATATACATATATGTATATAGTGGAATGATTGCCAGGCTCAAGCTAATTAACATATTCATCACTTCACATAGTAAACTTAGTGTGTGTATGGTGAGAACACTTAAGATCTACTCTCAGCAACTTTCCAGCACACAAAACTGTATTATGAACTATATTTGTCATGCTGTACATTAGATCCTCTGATCAGAACTTATTCCTCTTATAACTGAATGTTTATACCCTTAGACCTATGTCTCCCAATTTTCCCCACTCCCCAGCCCCTGGCAACCACCATTCTACAATGTTTCTGTTTCTATGAAATTGGCCTTTAAAAATTTTTTTTTAAAAAAGATTCTACATATAAATGGTACCAGTATTTTTCTTTCTCTGGCTTCTTTCACCTAGCATAATGCCGCCTCCCCCTCCCCCCACTGCAGGTTCATCCCTGTTGTCCCAAATGGCAGAATTTTCTTTTTTATGGCTGAATAATATTCCATTGTGATATATATATATTAAAGTTAGGGTTAGGGATGTATCACATTTTCTTGATCTATTCATCTGTTGAAGGACATTTGCTTCCATATCTTGGCTATTGTGAATAATGCTGTAATGAACATGAGTGAAAAGATATTTCTTCAAGATACTGACTTCATTTCCTTTGGATATATACCCAGGAGTGGCATTGCTGGAGCATACGGTGCTTCTATTTTTAATTTTTTGAGGAACCTCCATACTGTTTTCCATAGTGGCTGCACCAATTTATACATTCCCACAAGAGTACACAATGGTTCCTTTTTCTTCACATCCTCGCCAACACTTGTTATCTCTTGTCTTTTTGATAATAGCCATCCTAACAGTTATGAGGTGGAATCTCATGGTTTTGATTTGCATTTCCCTCATGATTAGTGATGCTGAACACCTTTTCATACCTCTATTGGCCACATGTATGTCTTCTTCGGAAAAAAATGTCTGTTCAGGTCCTTTGCCCATTTTCAAATTGAGTTATTTGCTTTTTTGCTGTTGAGTTATATGAGTTCTTTATGTAATTTGAATATTAACCCTTTATCAGGTATATGGTTTGCAAATATTTTCTCATATTCTTCATTGAAAAGGTTGCCCTTTCAATATATTGATTGTTTCCTCTGCTATGTAGAAGCTCTATTGTTTCATGTAATCTCACTTGTTTATTTTAGCTTTTGTTTCCTGTGCTTTTGGTGTCTTATCCAATGAACTATTGCCAAGACCCATGTGGTAAAACTCAAGGAGCTGTTTCCCTATGTTTTTCTTCTAGGAGTTTTACAGTTTCAGGTTTTACACTTAAGTCTTTAATCCTTTTCAAGTTAATTTTTGTGAGTGGTGTACGATAGTGGTTCAGTTTCATTCTTTTGCATGTGCTTATACAGTTTTCCCATTTATTGAAGAGACTGTCCTTTTCCCATTGTGTGTTCTTGGCACGCTTGTCAAAAATTAGTTGACTGTATATGCATGGGTGTATTTCTGGACTCTCTATTATGTTTCACTGGTCTATGTGCCTGTTTTTATACCAGTACCATATTGCTTTGATCACTATAACTTTGTAATATAGTTTGAAATTAGGAAGTATGATGTCTCCAACCTTGTTCTTCTTTCTGAGGAGTGCTTTGGTTATTCAGGGTCTTTCACAGTTCCATACAAATTTTAGGATAGTTTTTTCCTATTTCTGTGAAAAATTGGAATTTTGATAGGGATTACATTGACTCTGTAGACTGCTTCGGGTACTCTGGGCATTTTCACGATATTAATTCTTTCAATCCAAGAACATGGGATATCTTTCTATTTATTTGTGTATTCCCCAATGTTTCTTTTCTCAATGTCTTATAGTTTTCAGTGTACAGGTCTTTCATCTCCTTGGTTAAATTTATTCCTAAGTGTTTTATTGTTTTTGATACAATTATAAATGGAATTGCTTTCTTAAGTTTTTTTAGATAGTTTGTTGTTAGAGTATAGAAATGCAGCTGACTTTTTTTTTGGCTGCATTTGGTCTTCGTTGCTGCGTGCAGGCTTTCGCTAGTTGTGGCGAGCGTGGGCTACTTTTCGTTGCAGTGCGTGGGCTTCTCACTGTGGTGGCTTCTCTTGTTGTGGAGCACAGGCCCTAGAGAGTGCAGGCTTCAGTAGTTGTGGCATACAGGCTCAGTAGTTGTGTCTCGTGGGCTCAAGAGTGCAGGCTCAGTAGTTGTGGTGCACGGGCTTAGTTGCTCCGTGGCATGTGGGATCTTCCTGGACCAGGGATCAAACCCGTGTCCCCTGCATTGGCAGGCGGATTCTTAACCACTGCGCCACCAGGGAAGTCCACAGCTGACTTTTGTATGTTGATTTTGTATCCTGCAACTTTACTGAATTCATTTGTTAGTCAGGTTTTTGGTGTGTCTTTAGGGTTTTCTACATAAGATCACATCATCTGCAAACAGATAATTTTCTTCCTCTTTGATTTGGATAAGTTTTATTTCTTTTTCTTGCCTAATTGTTGTGGCTAGGACTTCCAGTACTATTTTGAATAGAAATGATGAGAGTGGACATTTTTGTATTGTTCCTGATCTTAGAGGAAAGGCTTTTAACTTTTCACCATTGAGTGTGATGTTAGCTGTGAGCTTGTCATATAGGGCCTTCATTATGTTGAGGTACATTCCTTCTATACCTAATTTGTTGAGAATTTTTATCATGAAAGGATGTTGAATTTTGTCAAGTGCTTTTCTGCATCTAACGAAATGATCATATGCTTTTTATCCTTCATTCTGTTAATGTGGCATATCACATGTGTTGACTGCCATGTGTTGAACCATGCTTGCACCCCAGGGATACATCCCACTAAATCATGGTGTATGATCCTTGTGATGTGCTGTTGAATTCAATTTGATAGTATTTTAGTGAGGATTTTTGCATCTACGTTCATCAAGGACATTGGCCTATAATTTTCTTTTCTTGCAGTGTCCTTGTCTGGCTTTGATATCAGGGTAATGCTGGTCTCATAAAATGAGTTTGGAAGTGTTCCTTCCTCCTCAACTTTTGGGAAGAGTCTGAGAATGATTGGTATTGATTCTTCTTTAAATGTTTGGTAGAATTCACCCATAAAGTTATCTGGTCCTGGGCTTTTATTTGTTGGGAGATTTTTGATTATTGACCCAATCTCCTTGCTCATTATTGGTCTGTTCAGATTTACTTTATGGTTCAGTCTTGGTAAGTTGTATGTTTCTAGTAATTTATTCATTTTTTCTAAATTATCTAATTTGTTGGTGTATAATTGCTCATAGTAGTCTCTTATGATCCTTTGTATTTCTGTAGTATCATTTGTTATGTCTCCTCTTTCATTTATAATTTTATTAATTGAGCCGTTTATCTTTTTTCTTAGTCTAGCTAAAGGTTTTTCAATTTTTGCTCATCTTGTCAAAAAACCTAACTCTTAGTTTCATTCATCTATTTTGTTTCTTTCTAGTCTCTATTTCATTTATTTCTGGTCTAATCATTACTATTTCTTTCCTTCTGCTACCTGTGGGCTTATTTCTTCTTTTTCTAGTTCCTTGAGGTGTAAGTTTAGAACATAGATGCAACAATTCTCAACAAAATGTAAACAAACTGAATTCTCTCTTTTCCATTCTTATTTTTTTCTCCTCTGACTGGATAATGTCAAAATATCTGTCTTCAAGTTCACAGATTCTTTATTCCTTGGTGAACCAACCCCTGGGTGATGTCCTCATTTCCTCTCTCCCTCTTTCCCATATGGCCCATCAGTCCCTAAGCCAATCCCTTCTTCCCCCTGATTCTCTACTCTGTCCCCTCCTCTCTGTCCTCGTGGCTCGGGCTGACTCAGGACTTTTGTTCTCCCACCTGGACCCAGACCTCAGGCCCTTCCCTGGCCTTATTCTCTCCCCTCCAGTCCATTCCCTACGTGGCTCCAAAAGAGACTTTTTGAAACTCATACCTAGGTTACACAGCCCTATGTTCAAATCTCAGTTAGGACACTGACTCACCACCCCTTCCCCTGAGCGCCCACTTCTAAACCACCATGAAGTCCTTTATGCTCCACTACTAAAATACATTTCGAATCCATCCACTTGTGTCGAACTCCATGGCTACCATCCTAATCCAGGCTCTTATTATTTTCCACACAAATAATTATAATTGCCTCTGAAATGATTGTTATGTGTTGAATGGTGACCCCCCCCCCAAAAGATATGTCCATGGCCTGGAATGTGACCCTATTTGGAAAAGCTCTTTTTGCAGATGTAGTTAAGTTAAAGATATCAAAATGAGATCAACCTTGATTATTCAGGCCCTAAATCTAATGACAAGTGTCCTATATTATAAGAGAGACATAGGAAGACACAGAGAGAAAAGGAGAATGCCAGGTGAAGAGAGAGGTAGAGATTGGAGTTATGTAGCCACAAGCCAAAAAACTCGTGGAGCTATCATAATTTGGAAGAGGCAATTATCTGATTCTCCCCTAGAGCCTCCAGAGGGAGTGCAGCCTTGTCAACACCTTGACTTTGGATTTTTGGCCTCCAGAATAGTGTGAGAGTAAAATTCTGTTGTTTTAACCTACCAAGTTTGTGATAATTTGTTCTTGCAGTCACAGGAAACTAATACACCAATCTCCCACTTTTCTACCCACTGTTCCCTTCCTCAGAGATGAGTACGTGAGTACCTGGAGATCCAAAGGAAGGTGGCAGAGGTTTGCTAGATGCTCACCAATTTGGTTTCTTCTTTCTTTGGCACACAGGAAGACTACATTTCCCAAGCCTCCTTGCAGTGAAGTTGAGGCCATGTGACTGGTCTTGGGCCAGTGGAGTGGGTGCAGTGATGTAGGGCACTTCTGGACCTGGCCGTAAAATGTCCTGTACAATTTTTACCTTGTCTCTCTTCATTCATTCATTGGCTGTCTGTAAGCTGAGAATTTATTGGAGGACTTAAGGATGGGAGAGCCAAGAGATAAAAGAGCTTAGGTCCCTGGTTTCTCCTTGGAAGAGAGCCTTTTGGACTTTATGTAAGTAAGAATTTATTGCATTAAGCTATATAATATTTTATTAGTATATAAAGTTTGTTTGTTAGTATTAGTAAATAGGGTTGTGTGTTAAAGCAACTAGCTTTAATAATCCTGACGGCTACAGGTAAATACCTGTCACTGCATTTTAGCCAGCATCAAAATTCAGATCTGTGATAAACTCCAGTGCTTTCAAATTTTCTTTTCGTAGTTTTGAGTGCATAATGTTATTTTTTTACCTCTTTCTTATGGTGAAGGATGACACATATAATAATGTTCACAAAACACAACGTACAGCTCAATGAATTATCACAATGTTAATACCCATGTAACGAAGATCAACATCATCATCGACCCAGAAACCATTTTCTCCCTTGCAAATCACTATCCCATTCCTCTTGACTTATAATTGCTATATTTTGGTTTGGCCTGTTTTTCATGATATAAATGGAATCATACAGTATTTATTCTTTTGTGTTTAACTTAATTTTGTTCAACATTATATTTATGAGATTCATCAATGGAATAAGTAGCAATAGTTCTTATATCCTCACCACTTTCAAGTATTTTATTGTCTGAATATCCCACAATTTATTTATGCATTCAACTATTGATGGACATCTCGGTTGTTTCCAGTTTTTTGATTATTACAGATCACACCAGTACAAACATTAAAAAAAAGGATGAAATTAGTTTTAATAATATATTTTATTTAACCCAACATATCCAAAATATTAGCTTATAATCCTCTCTTCCAAGTCTTCCTTGAATCTACTCGAATAAGGCTTTCATTCTGACTCGTTCACCAAAACCACGTTTGTCAAAGTCACCAATGATACCCATGTGGTCAATTCTTGGTCCCCATCTTACTTGACTTCTCTACATCACTGGTTGTGGTCCCCACACAGGCAGCATCAGTGTCAGCTGGGAATCTGTTAACATATTGTAAGTCCTCATCCCAGACCTACTGTAGTAGTCCCCCCAAATATATGTCCTTGTCCGAACTGCTGGAGCCTGTGAATGTGACCCTATTTTTTCTAACCCTATTTGGAAGAAGGGTCTTTGAAGATGTAGTTAAGGATTTCAAAATGAGATTATCCTGGATTATCTTGAGTGGGCCCTAAATCTAACGACAAATGTTCTTAGAAGAGACACCCAGAGGAAAGGCACTCCTAGAGGAGAAGGAGAAGACAGAGGTGGAGATTGGAGTTATGCAGATACAAGCCAAAGAATGCCTTGAGCCACCGGAAGCTACCCTTAGCCCACACATCCTATTGTCTGCCCAGAAGCCAAAGGGATCCTCCTGTTAAAACATGAGTCACTTCTTGACTCAGAACCCTCTAATAGCTTCTTATCTCACTCAGGAAAAAACCCCAACTTCCTATCATGACCTCTAAGGGCCTCCATACAATACTCTGGCCCCTGCCACTTCTCTCATTCCACCTACTACCACCCTTCCCTCAGTCACTGGGATCCAGCCATATTGGCTCCCTTGCTGTTTCAAGAACCTGTCAAGTATACTTCTGCCTCCAGACTTTTGTCATTGCTGTTCTCTCTGCCTGGAATGCTCTTCCTCATGCTGTTCCTGGATCCTTTCCTCATCTCCTTCAAGGCTCTGCCAAATGTCACTTCCTCAGAGAGGTCTTACTTGACTACTGTCTACAGCTCTCTGCCTTGTCCCCTCATAACACTCTGTTTTGCTTTCTTAACAGCACTCCCATTCTCGGAAATTCTCATTTGTTTACATGTTTCCTGCTTTTGCAACTAGAATGTAAAATCTTTTTCATATAGTATCCCTAGGGTCTAGGGCAGTATGGGGGGGCACATATCATTCAATAAATATTTACTGACTGGCATTTTTCCTGGTGTCTTGAGTTCACAGATTTTCCTGCCCCAGGGCTTTGCATAGCCTCAGGGACTGAGATGTTCATATTCCATTTTTCACCTAGTAAATCAACCTTCAAGTCTCAGTTTCAGTGTTACTTCCTCAGGGAACTCCTCTTGTAACAGAGAAGGACAAGCCTGACTCCATATTGGATCTATTCCCTTAGTTCTAACCCTTGTGCTCTGTTGCCTGTGCTTAGTCATGCTGGCTCTGCACCTTTGTAGAAGAATGTTGCCAAAGCCTGAAATACACATGATAGCCCATTCTCAAGGCTCTGACCTTTAAATGTATAAGGCTCTTCCATTCATATAAAGATAAAAAATTGGAAAACAGAAAATAAGTTGTCTTGTTGGAGGCTTATAGGAACATTGTGACCAGACCTACAGGTCACATAGGTATAAAAGAAGCCTGTATAAAAGAAGCCTGAATTTTAACTCCGGTAAGATTGTTCTTTTGGACACTAGTCCAGCATCTTCTTGGTATGCTGGCTTTCCAAATAAAGTTGCTATTCCTTCCCCCAGCAAGGATTTATTGGCCTGTTGTGTGATGGGCAGTATGAGCTTGGGCTCAGAAACACTCTCTCCAAATTAGGTCTCTGTGTTAAGGACTGAATAATTTCCCCAGATTGTAATGTATTCTTACAGCACCTAGACATTTTCCTTTACATCTTTTTGTTCAGTCATAATGATCTACGCCTGGGGACCACAGGTGGTTCTCAAAATGTGGTTCTCAAAATGTGGCCTAGGGACCGCTGGCGGTTCCTGAGACACTTTCAGGGGTTCATGAGGTGAAAACTATTTTCATAATACTATTAAGATGTTATTTGCCTTTTCACTCTCACTTTCTCTTGAGTATACAGTGATGTTTTCCAGAAGCTACAGCAAATGAGCTATTTTGACAAACCCTGTGCAGAAGCAGATATGAGAATCCAATTGTCTTCTAGTAAGCCAGGCATTAAAGAGACCTGCAAAAATGTAAAATACTCTTCTCACTAAATTATTTTTGGTGTGGAAATTAGTTACTAAAAATGTTGTTTGCACAATGAGTTTTTGATGATAATACATATTTCAGAAATTTCTCGGTTTTAATATTGATAGATATAACTCACATAAACACAATCCACATAAATACAACCCACATAAATTATTGGGGTCCTTCATTTTTAAGAGTATAAAAGCAGTCCTGAAACCAAGAACTTTGAGTAAATCTTTAGGTTTTTTATTCTTGTCTGCAAGCCCAGCAGATTTCGGAATTCTCTGAAGGCAAGGTCCCCGTCTGTCTTATTGGACACATACTTAAGGTTTGGCTAGTAGTATGGGGAGACTTAAATGTTACTGTCAAAGATCTGAAGGCAAAAAGAAACGAATGGGAAGACCAGTCCTCCCACCTCATCCTCACCTCCACATTACTCGGGGGACTGGAAGCGAAGCCCATGCTCCAGACGACGGACTCCGCTTAGAGCCTGGACTGAGCAGTGCGGGAGGATGGAAAGGGAAGGAGGTTGGGCACGTGGTCTAAACTGCACGAGAGGAAAAGAAGGAAGGAGGGACGCATGCGCATGTGTGCACGTGTGCGCGCGTGTAGGGAGGGAGGTGGGGGTTGGAGAGGGCGGAGCCGCGGATTCGTTCCCTCTGTCAGAGGTGAGCGAGGGGAGTGGCGGCGCATGCGCAGAGGAACGCGGGAAAGTCGGTACCTGAGGTAGAGCGAGGAGCGTCGCACGGTAAGGCCTGAGGCGTGAAGGGGCCTGAGGTGGTCGCTAGGCTCCTCAGTTGAGCCTTCTACACCCTTATTTTCGGCTGACTGACCAGATTGAAGAGTCCAGGCCTCGAGGGTGAGGGTGAATTGGCCCCCGCAGGATCCCTGAAACGTTCATAAATCTGGGGTGTGTGAGGTTGGGCGTCTCCCCCTGGGGTCACTGGACTTCGCCAAGGGATAACAGGCCACCTGACGGAGCCTCCCAGACCCCGGGCTCTGTGGAGCTGAGCGGTCAAACGGCCCGAGAGGGCCCTCCTTTTTTCTCCCCTAGGACCTGGGAAATTGGCGTCAGCCACTTCGCTCACCAAATCTGACTTTGAGCCAATCCCAAGGCCTGACCTTCACGGGAAGCGGCCGTCGGTCCCTGCCCAATTGGGGAAGCCCGCTGGTTCAGGCTCCCAGGCGGCAAGAGACCGGGTCTAGCCTCCTCACACGCCTGTTACGGACGAAGTTATTGCCTGCTCCTTGAGGAAGCTGGACACCAGCTCCCTCCTTTCATTTTTGGGGTTTATAGTTCCAGGGGAGGAGGTAAAGGGAGAGGAACGGGCATTTCCGGGAGGCCCGAGCGCTCTCCGGAAGGCATGGGCCTAGGAGAGCAGTTGCTGGGAAGGGTGGTGTCGAGCCTCACACGTTGGGCCACCATCAGGGCCTCTCCAGGCTGCGAGGAAGGGTTTACCAGGGAACCAAGGGGCTTTCTAGGTGTCACAGTGGCCGGTTTGCAGAATCTGTTTGCTGAAACTTAGTTCTCTCAGTAGGTCAAATTTACCGATTTACCAGAAAACTTGTAAATTCTGGTAAATGTACCAATTTACCAGAATACACTTGCTGAATGTGTTCAAGAAAGGTGGATATATATTTCATGGGTACAGTTTTCCTTTGTTTAGTGGAACTCGGTGTCAGGGTCAGTGTTAACATGCATTATGGGAATCAGAATTACTCCTTGTAATTTTGAGTTATGGTTCATTTCAGCTGCTGGCAAACCGTCTAGTAATAGTGAAGATTTGTGATCTTAGGTAAGCTGCCGACTCTTCTCTTTTTAATTTAATTTAATTATTATTTTTTTATACAGCAGGTTCTTATTTGTTATCTATTTTATACATATTAGTGTATATATGTCAACCCCAATCTCCCAGTTCATCCCACCAGCTTCCTCTTCTTGGTTAACTTTTGAACAAATTGAAGTAAGATTATTGTTTTTCTGTTTATTCTGAAACCCAAAGGAAAGAATTCACTGTGGACACGCTTTGGAGTTTCTCTTACTTGCTTTTGTGTTGATAATCTGAGGCTCTCTGTTTCTTTTTCATATCCTTAGCTTTTGTGACAGCATTTCCTTCTGGCATTTCTCCTAATTCTCTGGCCATTTCTTCTTCTTTTCTTTATATTTTATTTTATTTTTTATTTTTTTAATTATTATTATTATTATTTTTTTAATGCTATTCTTGTCTGCTTACATTCTTTTTATTTATGTATGTATGTATGGCTGTGTTGGGTCTTCGTTTCTGTGCGAGGGCTTTCTCTAGTTGTGGCAAGTGGGGGCCACTCTTCATCGCGGTGCGCGGGCCTCTCACCATCGCGGCCTCTCGTTGCCGAGCACAGGCTCCAGACGCGCAGGCTCAGTAATTGTGGCTCACGGGCCGAGTTGCTCCGCGGCATGTGGGATCTTCCCAGACCAGGGCTCGAACCCGTGTCCCCTGCATTGGCAGGCAGATTCTCAACCACTGCGCCACCAGGGAAGCCCTATATTTTATTTTTAATGTTCTAAATCATGAAATATGCATCCACAAAAGGGCATAGAATGTATAAACAGAGTTTTAAATGAATAATTATAAAGCTTACATCTGTGTAACTACCAGCCAGATCAAGAAGTAGAATATTACCATGACTCTGAAAGATCTTCTCTCGTTATCATTTCACAATCAAGTACTCCTTCTTCCCTCTTAGAGGTAACTTCAAGTCTGACTTTTGTGGTGATCATTTCCTTGACTTTCTTTATACTTTTGCCATGTATATGTGTATCCCTAAATTACTAGTTTAATTTTGCCTCTGTTTTGAACTTAGAAATATGGACTCATTCTGTCTAGAATATTTTATGCTGTGCTTCTTTTGCTCAGCATTGTGAAATTTATATTGTTGAGTGTAGCTGTAGTTCCTTTATTTTCTTCACATATGCATAGTATTCTTTTGTTTGAATAGTCTATGATGTATGCATTTTACTGTTGATGGGCGTTGGTGTTTTTCAACTTTATGACAATTATGAGTAATGTTGCTGAGAACATTCTTGTGAGAAGTAGAAGAATGTAGTTGGTTAAGAGCTGCTTCTGAAACCAGACTGTGTTAAATCCTGACTACCACTCATTGGAGGTGTAACGATGAGAAAGTTGTGTAACTTCTTTGTGTTTCAATTTTTTTCACTTTTGTAAAATGGAGGTAATAATAGTACCTACTTCCTAAGGTAATTGTGAAGAGTAATGTAATTTAAAAATGTAAAGCATTTAGGATAAAGAAGATGTGGCACATATATACAATGGAATATTACTCAGCCATAAAAAGAAATGAAATGGAGGTATTTGTAATGAGGTGGATGGAGTTAGAGTCTGTCATACAGAGTGAAGTAAGTCAGAAAGAGAAAAACAAATACAGTATGCTAACACATATATACGGAATCTAAGGGGAAAAAAAGCCATGAAGAACCTAGTGGCAAGATGGGAATAAAGACACAGACCTACTAGAGAATGGACTTGAGGATATGGGGAGGGGGTGGGGTGAGATGTGACAGGGTAAGAGAGTGTCATGGACATATATACACTACCAAATGTAAAATAGATAGCTAGTGGGAAGCAGCCGCATAGCACAGGGAGATCAGCTCGGTGCTTTGTGACCACCTAGAGGGGTGGGATGGGGAGGGTGGGAGGGAGGGAGATGCAAGAGGGAAGAGAAATGGGAACATATTGTATATGTATAACTGATTCACTTTGTTATAAAGCAGAAGCTAACACACTATTGTAAGGCAATTATACTTCAATAAAGATGTTTAAAAAAAAAAAAAAATGTAAAGCATTTAGAACAGTGCCTGACACAAAGCAAGCACAATGTGTTAGTTATTATTATTACTGTATTCTGTTGCACAAGTGAAAGAGTTTCTCTAGGGAATATATTGGGAGTTGTTGGGCCATAG
This sequence comes from Balaenoptera musculus, assembly GCF_009873245.2. NCBI lineage: Eukaryota > Metazoa > Chordata > Mammalia > Artiodactyla > Balaenopteridae > Balaenoptera > Balaenoptera musculus. Next base: position 7,694,771 of record NC_045803.1, read on the forward strand.
GGTATGTGTATATTTGATTTTACTACTAATACTAGGTTGTTCTCCAAAGTAGTTATGACAATATACAGTAACGTTAATTGAGGATGAGACTTCCTGGTTGCTCTACATCTCATCAACACCTGGTATTATTAGACTTTTCCATTTTTTCCCAGTCTGGTTGGTGTGCAGTTGTATTTCATTGTAATTCTATTTGCCTTTCACTGATTATTAATGACATATTTGTAATAGTTATTGGGATAATTTAATTAAATGAATTATTTAATGATTATTTAAATATTATAAAATATTTATGAAGTGCCTGTCAAGCCTCTTGCCCATTTTCCTATTGGGTTGTCCGTATTTTTCTTCCTAATTCGTAGGTGTTCTTTATATCTTTTGAATATTAGTCATTTGTTGTTATGTAGGTTGCAGATATCGTCTCCCATTCTACAGTTTTTCTTTCTATTCTCCTTTTGGGGTCTTTTCAAAAAAGGAAGTTTTTAATTTTAATGTAGTAAAATGTATCAAATTGAAATTTTATGGTCATTGCTTATTGTGTCTTTTATGAGAAATCTTTTCCTATACCAAGGTGTTGTGTTTCAAGGGGCACCATTCACATCAGCAGTAATTTTGTTCCCTGGAGTAGTATAAGACAGTGATTCTCCATTCTTTTATATTTTCTAGAATTTTATAGTATTGTTTTTCACATTTACTTCTTTTGTCCATCTGAGATTGATTTTTGCAGTTATTTGAGGTAGGGGTCAGTTTCTTTTTTTTGCTGTATGGATACCCAATTGTCCCAGCACCATTTATTGAGAAGTTCACCCCCTACTTACAGGTCTGCTAAGGCATATCTATCATGTATCAGACTTAATATAACGATAGGTCTAATTTTAGGCTCTCTATTCTGTTCCATTAGCCTATTTGTTTGTCCCTGTCTCAATTCACACTGCCTTACTACAAATTTATAATAAGGCTTAATACTTGTTAGAGCATGTCTTCTCACTTTGTTTTTATTAAGGAGTATCTTAGCTATTTTTGGGCTTTTGAGTTTTCAGATAAATTTTGGTATCAAGGTTGAGCTAGTCTTATAAGTTGGGGAGTGTTCCTCTTTCTGTTTTCTAGGAGAGCATTTCTTTCTTAAAGGTTGGTAGAATTTGCCATGAATGACATCTAGTATTAGAAAGGTTTGTATATATGTGTGTGTAAGTGTGTGCACGAACACATATGTGTGTTTGATTTTCAGTTACAGTTTCAAGTTATTTAATGATTGTAGGACTTCCTGGGTTCTTTATTTTTCCTGGGTAGTTCTTTGGTTAATTTTTACAAGGTATTTGAGTATTTCACCTATTTTTTGAAATTACTGGTGCAATAATGTTAATATTCTTTATTATTTATTTAATATCTGCAGCATCTATAGTAATGTCCCCTTTTTTTAATTCCTAGTACTGGTTATTTGTACTTTTCCTCCTTTTTCTTTTATTTTTAAAAAATTAATTAATTAATTAATTTTTGGCTGCATTGGGTCTTCCTTGCTGCCTGCAGGCTTTCTCTAGTTGCAGTGAGCGGGGGCTACTCTTTGTTGCGGTGCATGGGCTTCTCATTGTGGTGGCTTCTCTTGTTGCGGAGCACGGGCTCTAGGTGCGCAGGCTCAGTATTTGTGGCACATGGGCTTAGTTGCTCCACGGCATGTGGGATCTTCCCGGACTAGGGCTCAAACCCATGTCCCCTGCATTGGCAGGCGGATTCTTAACCACTGAGCCACCAGGGAAGTCCTCCTTTTTCTTGATCAAGCTTATTAGAAGATTGTCAACTTTATTAGTTCTTTCAAAGAACTTTTGGGCTTTGTTGATGATTTTATTGTTTGTTTTCTATTTCATTAAGCTTTGGCTATTATGAATAAAACTGCTATGACTGTTCTTGTAAAAGTCTTTTTGTGGCATATGTTTTTATTTTTCTTAGGTAAATCCATAGGAGGGGAATTACTGGGTCTAGCAGTTTAATAAGAAACTAAGATTTAAAAAGCCCATTTTCATAAGAAACTGCTAGACCTTTTTCAGAATGGTTGTACCGTTTACACTCCTGGCAACAGTGTATGAAAGTTCCAGGTGCTCCACATCTTTGCCAGCATTTGGTGTTAATCTTCTTAATTTTATCACTTTTGGTAGGTAAACAGACCAGTATTTTTTTAAAATCATTATATTGTTCTCTTTCTTATAGTTATAAAGTTGTACACTCTGTATTTATTTAGTGATCACCTTAGAACTTAAAAAATGCACACTTAATTTATTGAAGTTACAGTATGTCTCCCCTTCTCCCAGAAGATGCAAAGAACTTAAAATATTCGAATTCTATTTACTTTCTTCTCAACTTATATTTTATTATTCTGATGGTTTTTATTTTTACTTTTTAACCTCCCAGGACATTATTATTTTGTTTCATATAGTTATTTTTTTCATTTGTATTTTCTTGCATATTTACTACATATGTATTTTTTGTTTCTCTTGGTTCTCAAATCACCCATCTGGGATTACTTTCCTTCTGCTTGAAAGACGTTTTAGAATTTCCATTAATGAAGATGTGTTCGTGACTGATTGTCAAAATGTTTTTGTCTGTTGTAAACTATTTTTATTTTACCCTCATTTAAAAATATTTTATTAGGATTTAAGGTACTAGATTAGCAGGCTTTTTTTCTTTCAATATGTTGATCATATCCTACCATTGTCTTGTGGCTTCCATTTTTGATATTGAGAAGTCACCCTTATGTCTCTCCTTTGCAATAGTCTGTATTCTTCTTATAAGTGTTTTGAAGTGTTTTATATAAAATAATATGTCTGTATACAGAGTTCCTTTGGTCTCCAGTGGACTTCGTTGGGCTTTTTGAATCTGAGATTGGTTTATTTCACCAGTTCTGGAAAATTGTCTTAATCTTTTCAGACATTGTTTCTGCACCATTTTCTGTTCTTACCTTCTGAAAAGAACAGTTAAATATCTGTTAGACTTTCAAAAATTTCTTTGATTTCTGTGCTTACTAACCTCCTTTTGTATTTTCCATGTCATTATCTCTCTGTGCTATGTTCTTGGTTATTTTTCTGACCTAAGTATTTCGGTTCACAAATACTATCTTCAGCAGAATCGAATCCACTGTTAAATTCATTCAGTAAACTTTTAATTTCAATTATTGTGTCCTACATTTCTTTTTAAATCTGTGAAATCACTTTTTATAGAGTCCTGTTCCCTTCGGATATTTTCAGACTTTTCCTTTATTTCTTAAAAAATAGAAACCAGTTATTTTATTGACTTTGTCTAATGATTCCTTTATTTGATGTCTTTCGTCATTTGATTCTGCCATCTGTTGTTTCTGTCAGTTCTCACTAGTGCCCTTTTTCCCTTATGTGCTGTGATTCTCCCTGTTCTTGACAAGTTGTTTGTAGGAAAAATTTAAGGCCTTAAAATTAAGGTGTCTTACTCCAGGAAAGATTTCAGTTTATTTCTGCAAAGTATCTGGGGGGACACCATTAGTCTTGTACCAATTATACTTAATTTGTGGGGTTTAATAGTATATTACTGTGATTTTAATGTGCATTTCTCTGATAACTAATGATGTTGAGGACCTTTTTTCAGATGTATTAATATATTGGCCATTTGTATGTCTTTGTGAAGTGTCTTTTTAAATCCTTTACCCATTTTTAATTGTATTATCTTTTTAAAATTGAGGTATAGTTGATGTATTACGTAAGTTACAGGTATACAACATAGTGATTCACAAGGTTTAAAGGTTATACTCCATTTATAGTTATTATAAAATATTGGCTATATTCCATGTGTTGTACAGTATATCCTTGTAGCTTATTTATTGTATACATAATTAGTTTGTACCTATTATTCCCATACCCCTGTTATATATCTTTTAATTAAGCTGTAGGAGTTCTTTATATTCCCTAAATACAAGTCTTTGTCAACTATATATCTCAGGATCATTTTCTCCTAGTCTCTGACTTGCCTATTGATTTTCTTAAGTCTTTTGATGAGCAGAGGTTTTTAATTTGGTGAAATCTAAATGATTAATTTTTAAAGATTATTGCATTTTATGTTCTACGTTTGAAATTTTTGCCTACCCCTAAGTCACAAAGGTATTCTCTTTTGTTTTTAAATGCTTTATAGTTTTAGATTTTACATTTAGATCAATGATTCATGTCAAATTAATGTTTGTATATGGTGTGAAATGGAATTCGAGTTTCATTTTTTTCCTCATATGGATATTCAGTTATTCCAGAAAGGACTTTTCTTTCCCAGTTGGACGTCTTTGTATTCTGTTTCAAGAATCAAAAAACGATATGCTGGGACTTCCCTGGTGGTCCAGTGGTTAAGACTCTGTGCTTCCAATGCAGGGGGTGCAGGTTCCACCCCTCGTCAGGGAAGTAAGATCCCATATACTGTGCATCATGGTCCAAAAAAAAAAAAAAAAAAAAAAAAGGACCATATGGTTTATTCCTGAATTACATTGCTACTTTTTTTTTTTTTTTTTTTGGCCACGTGTTGCGGCATGTGGGATCTTAGTTCCCCAACCAGGGATCGAACCAGTGCCCCCCTGCACTGGGAGCACAGAGTCTTAACCACTGGACCACCAGGGAAGTCTCCTACCTTGCTACTTTTATATGTTAAATCGACCTTGCATTTCTGGGACAAACTCCATGTGATCATTAGTTATTACTCTTTTATATATTGCAGGATTTGCTTTGTAACTTTTGTTGAGGATTTTTGGCTTCATCTATGTTCATGAAGATATTGGTCTTAAATGGTCTCTTTTACTAATAGGTTTATCAGGTTTCGGCATTAGGGTAATGGTAGCCTTATAAAATGGATTGGGAAGTGTTTCCTCCTTTTCTATTTTCGAAGTACTTGTTCTTGGTGTGTTTTTTTTTTTTTCAGTATTCTATATAATTCACTATTTGAAACCATCTGGGTGTGGAATTTTCTTTGTGGGAAGGGTTTTGATAAGGAATTCAATGTATTTAACAGACATAGGACTATACAGATTTCCCATGTCATTTGATATCAATTTTGTTAAGTTGTATTTTTAAGGAATTCCCCCATTTCATCTAAGTTGTTAAGTTTGTTGGCATAAAATTCTTATAATATTTTCTTATTATCCTTTTAATGTCTATAGGGTATGTAGTAATAATCCTCTTTCATTCCTGATATTGGTGATGTGCATATCTCTTTTTGTCCTATTGTTGATAATTTCAAACAACTAGTTTTGGCTTTCTTACTTTCATCTAGTGTCTGTTTTCTATTTCATTGATTTTTGATTTTATATTTATATTTTCCTTTTTTCCATTTTAGATTTACTTCTTTTCTTTTTTTTATTTATTTATTTATTTATTTATTTATTTATTTATTTATTTTTGGGTGTGTTGGGTCTTCGTTTCTGTGCGAGGGTTTTCTCTAGTTGCGGCGAGCGGGGGCCACTCTTCATCGCGGTGCGCGGGCCTCTTCACTGTCGCGGCCTCTCTTGTTGCGGAGCACAGGCTCCAGACGCGCAGGCTCAGTAGTTGTGGCTCACGGGCCTAGTTGCTCCGCGGCATGTGGGATCTTCCCAGACCAGGGCTCGAACCCGTGTCCCCTGCATTGGCAGGCAGATTCTCAACCACTGCGCCACCAGGGAAGCCCTTACTTCTTTTCTTGAAACCTTCTTGTAAGACATTGATTTTAAACCTCTTTTCTAATTTCAGCGTGTAAAGCTATAAAATTCTCTCTAAGCATTGCTTTTGCTGCATTCCACAAATTTTGGTATTTTATAGTTTTATTATCCTTCAGTTTAAAATGTTTGGTAGTTCTTTGTGATTTATTCTTTGACCTACGGATTGTTTAGTAATATATTCTTTAATTTCCAAGTATTTGGAGTTTTCCTTAAATATGTTGTTACTGATTTTAAATTTACTAACGTTGTAGTCAGAGAACATACTCTGTGATTTCAATCCTTGTAAATTTATTGATACTTGTTTTATGGCTTAGCACTGGTAAAGTGTATGTATTCTGCAGTTCTGAGGTTCTATAAATATCATTTAGGTCAAAGCTGCTGATAGCATTGTTGGATCTTCCTTATCTTTACTGATATTTTGGTCTTATTTTTTTCTGTCAGTTACTGAAAGGGTGTTAACTTCTACCATGATTTTGGAATTAATTTATTTTTTCTTTGACTTTTGTAAACTTTTGCTTCATGTATTTTGGGACTTGTTATGTTTGTACACATTTGTAAACGTTGTCTTCATGATGAATTGACCTTTATTATTAGTAAATGTCCTTCTTTATATCTCATAATACTGTTTATCTCAAAGACAGTTTTATGTTATTCTAATAAGGCCACTATAGCATTTTTTTTTTTTTTAAATCTCAATCTGTGTGAACCCATAGTCTGCTTTTTTTTTTAAACTTTATTTATTTATTTATTTTTGGGTGTGTTGGGTCTTCGTTTCTGTGTGAGGGCTTTCTCTAGTTGCGGCAAGTGGGGGCCACTCTTCATCGCGGTGCGCGGGCCTCTCACTATCGCGGCCTCTCTTGCTGCGGAGCACAGGCTCCAGACGCGCAGGCTCAGTAGTTGTGGCGCACGGGCTTAGTTGCTCCGCGGCATGTGGGATCTTCCCAGACCAGGGCTCGAACCCGTGTCCCCTGCATTGGCAGGCAGATTCTCAACCACTGCACCACCAGGGAAGCCCCACTATAGCATTTTTATGCTTAATTTGCATGATATATCTTTTTCTAGTAATTGACTTTCATCTATGTCTTTGAACTTACAGCACATCTCTTCAGAAGCATCTAATTGGTCTTGCTTTTTTATTTATCCTGACAATTTTTGCCTTTTAATTGGAATGCTTAAACTAAAAACCTTTACTGTAATTGATATGGTTGGATTTTGGTCTCCCATTTTATTATTATTTTTCTTTTTGTTCATTTTGGGGTTCTGTTTCTCCTTTCTATCTTCTTTTAGATAGTTTGAATAATTTTTAGTATTCATTTTAATTTATCTATTGTCGTGATAACTATAACTCTTTGTAACATTTATTTACAGTTTTCTAGGGATTACAATTCATATTCTTTTTATAGTCTATTTAGAGTTAATATTTTATCAATTCACATAAAATGTAGAAATCTTGCAACTATATAGGTCCAGTATTTGCATCCCCCCCACCACTTTCAATGTGTTTTACATCTACCATGCAGTATAAAACCTACAACTTATAATTTTTTTGTTTGTTTTCAATTAATTTTTATTAGCGTGTAGTTGATTTACAATGTTGTGTTAGTTTCTGCTGTACAGCAAAGTGAATCAGTTATACATATACATATATCCACTCTTTTTTAGATTCTTTTCCCATATAGGTCATTACAGAGTATTGAGTAGAGTTCCCTGTGCTATACAGTGGGTTCTTATTAGTTATCTATTTTATATATAGTAGTGTGTATATGTGAATCCCAAGCTCCCAATTTATCCCTCCCCCCCCTTTCCTCCTTGGGAAACCATAAGTTTGTTTTCTACCTCTGTGACTCTATTTCTGTTTTGTAAGTAAGTTTAGTTGTACCATTTTTTTTTAGATTCCACATATAAGCGATATCATATGATATTTGTCTTTCTCTGACTTACTTCACTCAGTATGACAATTTCTGGGTCCATCCATGTTGTTGCAAATGGCATTATTTCATTCTTTTTTATGGCTGATACAACTTATAATTTTTGTTTTAAAAATCCATGTGTATTTTAAAGAAAATAAGAGGAAAATATAGTTTTTATATTTCCCACATATATACCATTTCCAGCATTCTTTATTTGTTCCTGAAGATCTGAGTTTCCCTCATTGTTACCCTCATTCTCAGAACTTCCTTCATCATCTTTGTTGTGTGGGTCTGCTGTGATGAATTCTCTTAGTTTCTCTTTATTTGAATATGTTTTTTTTTAAGGATATTTTTGTTGATTATAGAATTCTGATTGACAGTCTTTTTTCCCCCCTTTCTATGCTTTGAAGATGTTATTCATTCCCTTCTGGCCTCCATAATTTCTGATGAGAAGTACACAGCATTTAGTATTCTTCCCTTGTATATAATATGTTCTTTTTCTCTGGCTGCTTTCAAGGTTTTTCTCTTTATCTTTGATTTCCAGCAGATTGATTGTGCTCATGTTAGACATGTTTTTCTTTGTATTTATCCTGTGTGGCATTCTTTGAGCTTCTTTAGATAGAAACCTATCTCTTTCACCAACTTTGGGAAGCTTTCTGCCATTATTTCTTCAAATATATTTTTCTGACTTATTTTCATTCGTTCCTGTCCTTTAAGGCTTATCCATTGTTAGACCTTTTGATTGGCCTCCCAGATCCCTAAGACTTTGTGACTTCCATCTTTTTCCCCCTTTTTCTTTCAGAAGTTGGATGATTTCTATGAGGGCATCTTCAAGTTTACTGACTCTTTGCTCTGTTATATCTGTTACATTATTTAGACTATCCAGTGAATTTTAATGCAGTTCTGCCTGACAATTTTATTTTATTTTAAAAAAATTTTATTGAAGTATAGTTGATTTACAATGTTGTGTTAGTTTCAGGTGTACAGCAAAGTGATCCTGTTATACATATATTTATTGCTTTTCATATTCTTTTTCATTATGGTTTATCACAGGGTATTGAATATAGTTCCCTGTGCTATACAAGACATCGTGTATATAATAGTTTGCATCTGCTATTTATCCATCTTGTATATAATAGTTTGCATCTGCTAATCCCAAACTCTCAGTCCTTCCCTCCTCCACCCCCTCTCCTCCTTGGCAACCACAAGTCTGTTCTCTATGTCTGTTTATCTGTTTCTGTATCATAGATATGTTCATTTGTGTTGTATTTTAGATTCCACATATAAATGATATCATATGGTATTTGCCTTTCTCTTTCTGACTTACTTCACTTAGTATGATAATCTCTAGGGCCATCCATGTTGCTGCAAATGGCATTATTTCATTCTTTTTTATGGCTGAGTAATATTCCATTGTGTACATATATCACATTTTCTTTATCCATTTATCTGTCGATGGACATTTAGGTTGCTTCCATGTCTTGGCTATTGCAAGTAGTGCTGCTGTGAACATAGGGGTGCATATATCTCTTTGAATTATAGTTTTGTCTGGATATATGCCCCGGAGTGCGATTGCTGGATCATATGGCTACTCTACTTTTAGTTTTTAGAGGAACCTCCATACGGTTTTCCATAGTGGCTGCACCAATTTACATTCCCACCAACAGTGTAGGAGGGTTCCCTTTTCTCTACACTCTCTCCAGCATTTGTTATTTGTAGACCTTTTAATTAATTAATTAATTTATTTATTTATTTTTGGCTGCGTTGGGTCTTCGTTGCTGCACGCAGGCTTTCTCTAGTTGTGGTGAGCGGGGGCTACTCTTCGTTGTGGTTCACGGACTCTAGGCTCACGGGCTTCAGTAGTGGTGGCACGTGGGTTCAGTAGTTGTGGCTTGCTGGCTCTAGAGCGCAGGCTCAGTAGTTGTGGCGCATGGGCTTAGTTGCTCTGTGGCATGTGGGACCAGGGTTCGAACCCATGTCTCCTGCATTGGCAGGCGGATTGTAGACATTTTAATGATGGCCATTCTGACTGGTGTGAGGTGGTACCTCATTGTAGTTTTGATTTGCATTTCTCTAATAATTTGTGATGTTGAGCATCTTTTCAGGGGCCTGTTGGTGCATTAATTGATTTTTCAATGTTGCATTCATTCAGCCTTGCATACTTGTGATAAGTCTCATATAGTCATGGTGTATAATTCTTTTTATACATTGTTGGATTGTATTTGCTAATATTTTGTTGAGGATTTTTTTTTTTTGGTCGCGTTGTGTGGCATGTGGGATCTTAGTTTCCTGACCAGGGATTGAACCTGCGCCCCCTGCATTGGAAGCGTGGAGTCTTTAACCACTGGACTGCCAGGGAAGTCTGAGGAGTTTTGCATCTATGTTTATGAGAGATACTGGTCAGTAGTTTTCTTTTCCTGTGATATCTTTGTCTGGTTTTGGTATCTGAGTAATGCTGGTGTCATAGAATTATTTCCTCTGTGTCTGTCCTCTGAGAGATTGTAGAAAACTGGTATAATTTCCTCCCTAAATATTTGATAGAATTCATTAGTGAACCCCTCTGAGCCTTGTGCTTTCTCTGTTTTGGAAGGTTATTAATTATTTATTCAATTTCTTTAATAGAGACAGGCCTATTTAAATTGTCTGTTTTGGAAGATTGTGTCTTTAAAGAAATAGTTCCATTTCATCTAGGTTATCAAATTTATGGGCATAGAATTGTTCATAGTATCCCTTTATTATCCTTTTATTGTCCATTGGATTTGTGGTTATGTCTTCTTTCATTTCTGATATTAGTAATTTGTGTCCTCTTTCTTTCTTTCTTAGTTAGCCTGGGTAAAAGCTTTTATCAATTTTATTGATCTTTTCAAAGAACCAGCTTTTGATTTTGTTGATTTTCACTATTGATTTCTGTCTCCAATTTCTTTCTTTTTTTTTTTTAAAATAAATTTATTTATTTATTTTTGGCTGCGTTGGGTCTTCATTGCTGTGTGTGGGCTTTCTCTAGTTGCGGTGAGAGGGGGCTACTCTTCGTTGTGGTGCGCGGGCTTCTCATTGCGGTGGCTTCTCTTGTTACGGAGCACAGGCTCTAGGCGCGTGGGCTTCAGTAGTTGTGGCATACAAGCTTAGTTGCTCTGCAGCATGTGGGGTCTACCTGGACCAGGACTTGAACCCGTGTCCCCTGCATTGACAGGAGGATTCTTAACCACTGCGCCACCAGGGAAGTCTCCTGTCTTCAATTTCTGCTCTGATTCTTATTATTTCTTATCTTCTGTTTACTTGGTATTTAACTTTTAAATTCTTCTTTTAGTTTCCTAAGGTGGAAACTTAGATTATTGGTTTTATATCTTTCTTCTTTTTTAATATATGCACTCAATGCCATAGATTTCCCCCTAAGCACTGCTTTTGCTGCATGGTCCCACAAATTTTGGTAAGTTGTATTTCATTTAGTTCAAAGTATTTTAAATTTCTCTTAGGATTTCTTCTTTGACCCATGTGTTATTTAGAAATTTATTGTTTACTCTCCACATATTTGGGGCTTTTTCCAGTTATCTTTCTGTTATTGAATTCTAGTTTAATTTGATTGTGGACTGAAAGCAGACATTGTATGACTTCTTGTCTTTGAAATTTGTTAAGGTGTTTTATGGCCCAGAGTGTGGTCTGTTGTGGTGAATGAGCTTGAGAAAAATGTGTATTCTGTTGTTAATAGATGAAGTAATCTGTAGACGCCAACTATATCCTGTTGATTGGTGGTGGTGTTGAGTTTGACTATATCCTTACTGATTTTCTGTCCGCTGATTTTCAGTCTTTGTTCTCTTTGCTTTTCAGTTTTGGAGGTTTCTATCTGAGATATTCTCAAGCTCAGAGATTATTTTCTTAGCCATGTTCAGTCTACTAATAAACCCATCAAAGATATTCTTCATTTCTGTTACAGGATTTTTTTTTTTAATCTCTATCAGTTCTTTTTGGTTCTTTCTTAGGATTTCCATCTTTCTGCTTACATTGCCCATCTGTTCTTGCATGCTGTCTACTTAATCCATGAGAGCCCTTAGCATATTAATCATAGTTTTTTTGTTTGTTCTTGGCTGCGTTGGGTCTTTGTTGCTGTGCACTGGCTTTCTCTAGTTGTGGCTAGCAGGGGCTACTCTTTGTTGTGGTGCGCAGGCTTCTCATTGTGGTGGCTTCTCTTGTCGCGGAGCACGGGCTCTAGGCACGCGGACTTCAGTAGTTGCAGCGCTTGGGCTCAGTAGTTGTGGCGTGTGGGCTCTAGGGCACACGGGCTTCAGTAGTTGTGGCGCGTGGGCTCAGTAGTTGTGGCTCGCGGGCTCTAGAGTGCAGGCTCAGTAGTTGTGGTCAGGCTTAGTTGCTCCACGGCATGTGGGATCTTCTCGGACCAGGGATCAAACCCGTGTCCCCTTCGTTGGCAGGCGGATTCTTAACCACTGTGCCATCAGGGAAGTCCAGTCATAGTTGTTTTAAATCCCTGGTCTGATGATTTCAACATCCCATCCATGTATGGTTCTGATACTTGCTGTCTCTTCAAATTGTGTTTTTTTGCCTTTTGGTATGCCTTTTAATTTTTTTCTTGATAGGCTGATTATGATGTAATGGGTAAAAGGAACTGCTGTAAATAGGCCTTTAGTAATGTGATGGTAAGGTGTAGGGTGAGGGGAAATGTTCTGTAATCCTGTGACTAGATCTCAGTCTTTTAGTGAGCCTGTGTTTCTGGACTGTGAACTTTACAAGTGTTTCTCAGGGTTTTTTTCCCCTCTCCTTTTAGGTGGGGCAGGATGACTAGAGTGGGCTGGAGTTGGATATTTCCTTGCCCTAGGTGGGTTAGACTCTGATATTACCCCAACAGAGTAGGCTCTGGTTAACTAGTTTTTCCTGAGGGCAGGCCTTGTTAAGAACAGAGTGCTCTGGAGCAGTTCAAAATGTTTCTTTTTTTCCCTCCCCCTGCTGGAAGCACAAGGGAATTTATCTCTGATAATCTGTAAGAACCTGGTCGGGCTCCTGGATGTTAAACTCACAAAAATGTGCCCCTCACCAAAAGACTGTGGCCCTTGGAGTTTTAAACTCTCAGAGTTGTCCACACTGAACCTCTAGCAATTCGTCAATTACAGTCAGGTTTTCCTATCCTGGTACAGGTTCTGTGGTGATTTTTGCTCATGAGTCTCTGCTCCAGTCATTATTCAGTGAATCTTTTTATTTGCCTGTTTCTTCAATATTGAGGGCAGTGATTTGCCCTGTGTCCTCACTTCCCTTAGGGATCCAAGAAGAGTTGTTGTTTTTTTTCCGTCTGTGCAGGTTTTTACTTGTTAGGATGGAGTGGCAAGGCCCGCCTTACATGGGAATCAGAAACTGGAAGTCCAACCCAGACGTTTTTCAAGTTCCAGTATTAACTTCTTATTTTTACATCATTCGAGAGTTACAGTTGTAATTTTGGACTTAAAATTCTTCTGTCTTTTCTTGTCTCCCTGACTTTGACATTTTTAGTGAATACAGGCCAGTTACTTTATAGAATTTCCCTCAATTTGGGTTGGTGATATTTCCTCATGATTAGATTCTGGTTATACATTTTTGGTAGGAATACCACTGAAATGATGTTGTGTTCTTCTCAGTGCCTCATATCCGGAAGCAAATGGTATCAATTGACTTTCATTACTTGGTTAAGGTAGTATTTAACACTGTAAAGGTACTATTTTCTATTTTTGGGGGGGAGAATATTTTGTGGGGAGATACATTAATACAAGTACTTATTTGCCCCTGTCAGACTTTCTTTCTTTTTTTTAAAATTTGTTTATTTATTTTTGGCTGCGTTGGGTGTTTGTTGCTGTGCGCGGGCTTTCTCTAGTTGCAGCAAGTGGTGGCTACTCTTCTTTGCAGTACGTGGGCTTCTCATTGTGGTGGCTTCTCTTGTTGCGGAGCACGGGCTCTAGGCGCACGGGCTTCAGTAGTGGTGGCACGTGGGTTCAGTAGTTGTGGCTTGCTGGCTCTAGAGCGCAGGCTCAGTAGTTGTGGTGCATGGGCTTAGTTGCTCCGCGGCATGTGGGATCTTCCTGGACCAGGGATCGAACCCGTGTCCCTGCATTGGCAAGCAGATTCTTAACCACTGCGCCACCAGGGAAGTACCCAGACTTTCTTGTGTGAGCAACAATTAATGATTCTTGCTTGAGTCAATTATTACTCTCATTGCAAATGATAATTTTCTGATTTCATCATTCCCATACATTTATTAGTTTGCATTTTACTGTAAGGAAGAGATTTTCCTTTTCCTTATTTGTATCACTGTGGATTCATAGATTCTTATTTTATTCTGTGGGTTCTCGTCTGTTAGTATTATTATTTATTTTGATGCCCCAGTTGTCCCAGATTTGGCTGATGGGAGCTCCTTCAATCTGACTTCTGTGTCCAGTATCATTTTATTTTTAATTTCTACTTATTTAAATATTTATTTATTTATTTATTTGGCTGTGCTGGGTCTTAGTTGCAGCACGTAGGATCTTTGTTGTGGCATGCGGGATCTTTAGTCGTGGCATGCAGGGTCTCTTAGTCGTGGCATGTGGGACCTAGTTCCCTGACCAGGGATCGAACCCGAGCCCCCTGCATTGGGAGTGCCGAGCCTTAGCCACTGGACCACCAGGGAAGTCCCAATTTTTACTTATTGACGCATACTTTTCTGGATTATTAAAGTAACACTTTTTTTTAGACAGTTTACTAAACTAATTTAAAATCAGAGAGAAGGCTATAAAAATACCTATAATCCTCTTGTCTTCTATATCTTAATGTATTTTTTTTTCAACCTTTTCTTTCATTGCATTTTTTAATTCTTTTTTTAATTGCATTTTTAAATGTAGTAGAGGTAGAACTAAACATAGAAATTTATATCTGAGTTTTGTTTTTTTAACCTGTCATTGAAATGTAAGCATTTCCTGAGCTACTAAGAACTCTTTGGAAACAGTGTGTCTCACAATTGATTTATCCTTGTGACCCACATGTGCCTGTGCTGCCTTGGCATGCACCTGCTGCCTCTGCTGCTCCTTCCCCCTCTGAAAGAAAACTCCAGTTCCCTCTCTCTTCCCCTCTTCCACATCCTGTTTTTTTTTTTTTTTTCCTTTTCTTGTTCATCATGATCCTTGCCCATTCTCTTGTAGAGCATTTGAGGAGCCAACAAAAGGTCAGAGTGGTGGAAGCACAGAGAACAGAGAGGAGAGTGACCCCAGATATGAGGTAGAGCACCGTCCACTTGCTGGGGGTAGAGCAGTGGGGCGGCGGGGCACGGTTAGATAATAACTAGTTAACAATCAATAGATAATTTCATCAGGAGGTGAGAAATGCTATGAAGAAAAATAAAAGTGGGTGGGATGGAAAGAATTGTGGGTAGGTAGCTGCTATTCTAGATAGGTTGGTAGGGAAGGCATCTCTGGTGAGGTGATATTTGAACAGAGACCTGAGTGTTTTACAGGTGAGAAAGCTCAGAGAAGTAAAACAGCTTTTCTAAGGTTGGTTTACCAGGCAGATTTAGTATTAAATTCATTTCTTTGATTCAGAAGCCCACTGTAAATGGTACTTCCCTCTGTATGGAGTATATCTGAAAGTTTTCAGAAATGCTTTGAGTGGGATTCCTAACTATTAGCTTGGCTATTTCTACCCTTATCCCTTGCACTAAAATATTTCTAAGAAATAAAACCTATGTAAGAGATTTTTTTGGTGTGCTTTGAATTTCAGTGGTGGTAGGGACAGAAATGCAAGTTTTCCTTTAAGGAGGTGTTGAGGATTGTTTTGGAACTCAGTCATTTCTTGACTCTAAAATCTAAAATCTAGTTTTTGGTGTCCTTAAGGTCTACTCAGAAAGGCAAACCCTCCCTTGAAAGAGTTGGAGCTGCTCCTGAGAGTCTGCCTGGAATGACGACAGAGGCCCAGGCTTCAGAATCTTCACTGGCAAAAGCCTCATCTGCTGAGAGTTCCCTAGGAAGCCAAACTTGGGAAGACAAGGGCGTAGGGACCTGGTCTCTGATGGCCTGGGTTTCAGAGGCCCAGGCTTTGGAGGCCCGGGCTGCAAGGGCTCAGGCCTGGGAGACGCAAGCTTGTGAGGCTCAGAGCAGGGCCAGCCAACCCAAGCCAACCTCTGTATCGGGGGTAGAAGCTGCCCCAGTCCTGAAACAGAGACTCTTACCTGCGAAAGTTCAGGTGCCAGAGAAGGAAAAGAGTGAGGTTCTCTTTACTCGTCCATTCTGGTCCAGCAAGGTTGAGTACATCCTGGCCCAGGTGGGCTACTCCATGAGGCCAGGCAGTCTCTGGCATTTTTGCTACCTGTGGCTTCACAGCGGAGGTTGTAAGTCTGGGTACCAGGAATCACGGATCCACAAGGGGCTAGCAGGACGGAGGCCTGTCTGGGCTTCAAACTTTAAGATCTCTGGAATCTGTAGAGGCTAGAGACTTGGTGCTCTGAGCAGGGTAGGAGCCAGGTGCCTGAACATCAAGGATCATGAGAGGGGTAGAGGTGCAGGATATCTGAACATGAGGATGGTGGGGCTAGAAGCTGGGATCGGGGTGGGGGTGCACACTAGGTATTTGGGTCTTCCAGGAACTGGGGACCAAAGAACTGGGCACCTGGGACTGTGAGGGATGTGGAAACAGTTGATCCCTGATGCTGGTGGCCCTGAGGAGGTCACTGTTGGGGAACGTGTTTTCCTGGACCCATGAAGAAGTCCAGGCACTGAAAAGCCTGATGGTTCTAAGAGCTCCTCCTCGAATCCCCTGCACAGGCAGTTTTCTCATCATCTACATCTTCCTGCTGTTGTTGCTTGGGGTTCCTCTCCTCTTCCTGGAGATGGCAGCTGGTCAGAGGACTCGTCAGGGCACCATTGGTGTGTGGAAGGTCATCAGCCCCTGGATTGGTGGTGTAGGGTATACCAGCTTCATGGTGAGGAGCCCTGGGCTGCCCAGGCCTACCCTTTACACCCCCTCCCCACCCCAACCCTTGTCCTGGAATGGGTCCCATGACTTCACTTCCATGGGTCAGGTTCCTTCAGTTCCCCAGTCCTCTGTCAAATCCCCTCCTTTTTCCTGTCCCCACTCTTCCTCCCCAGCCACCTCCTCCCTGGCCCCTAGGTGTGCTTCATCACTGGCTTGTACTTGAATGTGGTCAGTGCCTGGACCCTCTTCTACTTGGGTCAATCCTTCCAGTTTCCTGTTCCATGGGAGAAATGTCCTTTACTGAAGAACTCCACTGGCCTTGGTGAGGGGGAAATGAAAGATGAGAAGGGGGAAAACAGAGAGGTGGAAGGGAATTTGGAAAAGGAGAAAGGAGCGAGGAGCGATAAAGAAGAGGAAGATAGGGGAAGGAAGAAGAAATGGGAGGGGGAAGGAGGAGGGGGTAGTGGCGGAGGGGCTAAAGAGGGGAGGGGTAACCCTGTCTAGCAGGCATGTCCAGAGCCAGGTCCCCTCAGATCCTGAATGTGCACGGACGACACCCTCCCTGTACTTCTGGTACCGGATGACTTTGAAGGCCTCAGACAGAATTGAGGATGGTGGGCCACCAGTCTTCAGTCTGAGCCTGCCCTTATTCGTGTCCTTGTGTATTCTTGGTGCCCTCACGATTAATGGGCTCAAGTCCACCGGGAAGGTGAGCCACCTGTTTTTGATTCCTTGACATTGTCAGATGCTTTAGCCCTCACCTAACATTGTTACTCTTTGATCTCCTAACTTCTCACTCCCTCTGACCTTTTACTCCCACTAGCCCCTGACCCCTGCTGGAAGCTGTCTTCTTACTCCTCCTTATTTCTGATTCAGCACTTTTGATCACTGCTGACTGATGGTTGACTCCCACTGGTACATGCTTTGTCCCACTCTCAATTCAGGTAATATATGTCTTGGTATCATTGAGCTATCTCATCATCCTCTGTTTCATCATCCGGAGTATACTGCTGGATGGGGCAGTATTTGGCCTTCGGTATTTGGCAGTTATCAAGGTAAGGTGTACCTTCCTCACTCCCCTATCAGGCCTTGGAGGACAGTTCTTGCCTATTCTTATCGCATCCTTTCCCCATTATTTCTGTCTGTCTCTCTTTCTCCCCATTTCTGTTAAGGTTCTCCTCTCCTTCTTTGACATCTCCCCTTAACAATTGTCTTCTCCCTTTTTAGATATCAGATATGTACAACGTGAACGTGTGGTACCGAGCAGGGAACCAAGTCTTGTTTTCCTTGGGCCTCGGCTTTGGCTCCATTGTCTCCATATCCTCGCACATGCAACCGTCCAACAGCTGTCTCAGTGATGCCTTTGTTGTGGCTCTGGCTAACCTGGTCTCCATGCTGCTTTTCACACCTTTTATCTGCTCTGTCCTGGGCTTCTGGGCCACAGTCCTCACACACCGCTGCAGTGAGAAGTAAGGCCGACCTCTTAGTTGAGGGTCCCAGCCCCAGGGGACTACAAAACCCAGAGAGCCTAACCTTAAAGTCGCTACAAAGACCCACATTCACACATCTCAACCTCAGGTGCACTTGCGAACCTCTACTTTCCCCTATAGTGAAAAACAGACAATAGAATCCCTGTCATATATTGTCCTTCTCAGAACATTTTTCTAGCCCTAGAAATCTTAAAACTCCGAAAATTGCCAACTGTCTACCTCAGAGTACCACCACAGAGTTATGCAAGCGTTCAAGGTTACTCTAATCCCAGACAGCATCCAGGACCACAGCCATCTGGAGACCTTTCTACTTTCTGAATGCCTGCATTCTTTACTGTCAGCTCCGAAATTTAGGGATTTCTGTCAGTCTATCATACTTAAACCCCAGAAGGACTCAGAACTAGAGCCTTTATTGTCTGCTCACCCCATTTTTTAACTTCTTTAGGCATTAATTTCAAAAGCATCCATCAGACATTTAGAAAGTACTCCTTGTGTAACGCAGAGACTTGGACAGGTGAATCAGACCACAGTCCTTGCCTTCACTGAGTTTTTAGTTTTGGAGGGAGGAGGGGAGGGGAGTTAGATACTTGATTATACTGTCTTAAACTCATGATAACCAGCAGCAGGAGTGATGGGGAGGACAGAAGACAGAGCTGTTCATTCTGCCTGAGCTACTCAGAGAAGGACTCCCAGAGGAGGCAAACCTAAGCTGAATTTGTCCCTGGTAATCCTAACCCATGCAAATGGCCACGATTTCATTCCAGAAAAAGGCTGGGCATATACAGATGCACACATGCAAGAGTTCTGTAATGTATATACTTAGGAATGGAATTGCTGGATAAGGTTGGCACACCTTCAGTCTTAACATATGTTGTCTGATTTTCAACGTGGTTTATGATATGTGAGAATTCCATGTATTTCACTTTCTGCACAACACTTGGTTAAACTTGGTCGAACTTTAAAATTTTGACAGTCTGGTGGCAGTGTAATGGTATTTTTAATGTTTTTAAAAACATTTTGTTATATATTACTTACATATAGAAACATGCATAAAACAAAATATGCAATGTAAAGAACTATAAAATAAACAGCACCCATGGTAAGAACTAGAATGACCCTAGAAGCTCTCCATGTATCTCTAATTATAACCTCTTTCCTCCCTCCTAGAGGTAACCATTATCCTGACTTTTATGATAATTAGTTCGTTTTCTTTACATGTTTATCATATGTTTGCTTATCTAAGCAATATAGTTTAATTTGAACACTTACATAAAGCAATATAGTTTAGTGTGTCCATCTGTGTAGTCTAATTTGTTCATTTACATGTACATTTTCTTTGTATTCTTTTATGTTTTACCTTTTTTATTCAACATATGTTTGAAAGATTCATCCATATTGTGCATACCTCTAGTCTGTGCTTTTTAATGCTGTATAATGTTCCAGTAAATGAACATACTGAAGTTCATTTACCGATTCTATTACTGGTGGACGTTTGGAATCTTTCCAGTTTTTGGCTGTTAAAGCAACGTTGCTCTAAACATTCTTATGCATTTTCCTTATGTAATACATATGTGCACATTTTTTTAGGGTATATAAGTATGAGTGAGATTGTTGGGGTGTACTTATCTATTACTATGTGATAAATCACTCCAAAAGTAAGTGGCTGAAAACAGCAGTGGTTTATTATTTCCTCATGATTCTGTGGGTTGACTGGAAAGTTCTTCTACTGGGCTTGGGTGGGTTAACTCACATGTCTGTGTTCAGCTGGGCCCAAATGGGACAGCACTGCTCTGCTGTACATGGTGTTGGCTGGGCTCACTCCACCTGCAGTCAGTTGGCAGTTCAGCAAGGCCTGTTTTCTTCAGGGAGGCCTCACCTTGTGGCTAGTTTGGGCTTCCTCACATGCAGCTTACAGAGAATAAAGGTGGAATCAGCAAAATGTCTTGAAGCCTATTAAGCTTGGGAATGCTCGCATTGTTACTGCTGTTACATTTTGGTCAAAGGAAGTCACAGAGCCACCCCAGATTCAAGGAGTGGAAAAACAGACTTTACCTCTTGATGGGAGGAGCTGCAAAATACCATGGCCATGTTTCTTCAATCTACCACATGTATCTTCAGCTTCACTAGATAATGCAAATTACTTTCCACAGTGTTGATAGGATTGTAATTCTCTCTCTCACTGTCTCTCTGTCTGTCTGTCTTTCACACACACACCCATTTACTTAATCCCAATGCTAGAATACATGGAACATAGTTACAGAATTGCTAGTCCATACTATTGCAAAAACATACTAATCCCAGGTTTCCCAGGTATTTGTTGACAACTTTTTGTCTTTATCCTGAATTTTACAGTCAAAATGCTGTGTTCAGAAATTACTTGGGCTAGTTCTTTATTCCTCTATTCAATGTGGTTATGTTATTCACTTGAAATACAGTTATGTTCATTTGTCTCTGTTTGTATGTCATCTCAGTGCCCCTCCAAACTTGATTTTATTTTTTATTAAACATTAATGTGGTTTCAAAAGACAAAATTATATAAAAAGATACTCAAATATCACTCCCCCACCATCACTTCAACCCATTTCCTACCCATCCCTTGCAGGAAACTCATTATTTTTTGGTTTATACTTCTGGTGTTTGTAAAAATAAGTAGAAATATGTCTATTTTCTTATTTACCCTTCTTTCTTACACAGAATATAGCGTACTGTGTATATTCTAGTTTTTTACTTTTGAAAAATTTAATAAGATATCCTGGGAATCACTCTTCCATATTCATTCCTTTCTTATTAGCCTGCCTTAGGCCTAATGGTATTGCCTGTTATCCGCTATATCTGCTGTTCCTCTATTCTTTAGAGTTCTCATTGCCCCTAGTAGGTAAGCCCTTGTTAATAATTGGACAACGTCAGAATTAAAATCATTTTCTCTTTGAAAGATACCATTAAGATAATGAAAGTACATGTCACAAAATTGGAGGAATTTATATATTCTGTACACAGTTGATCCTTGAACAACACAGGTTTGAACTGCACAGGCCCACTGTATATGTCGTTTTTTTTCAATAGTCAGTACTACAGTACTACATGATCTGTGGTTGGTTGAATCCATGGATACAGAACTGGATACGGAGGAACCGTGGATGTGGAGGTCTGACTATAAGTTATAAATGGATTTTCAACTGTGTAGAGGGCTGGCTCCCCTAACCCTCGTTTTGTTGAGGGATCAACTGTATATGTTATCCAGAATATGTAAAGAAGTCTTTCAACTCAGTGAGAAGACAAACAACCCAATGAAAGTGTGCTATTAACTTTTTACAGTCTGCTTAGAATTAATATGATATTTTACCACTTTAAGTGAAATGTAAAACCTTATCATCATAATAGGACCTTTATCTGCCCCCCTTTATGTTATGGTTGTCATATGTACTACATATACATACACTGAAAATCCCATCAAACAAGGTTATAATTTTTACTTTCAACTGATATACTTTTTTTTTTTAATTTTAGAATTAAAAAAATTTTTTTTAATTTAAAATTTTTTTTTCTTTTTTTTTTAACATCTCTATTGGAGTATAATTGCTTTACAATGGTGTTTTAGTTTCTGCTTTATAACAAAGTGAATCAGTTATACATATGTCCCCATATCTCTTCCCTCTTGCATCTTCCTCCTTCCCACCCTCCCTATCCCACCCCTCTAGGTGGTCACAGAGCACCGAGCTGATCTCCTTGTGCTATGCGGCTGCTTCCCACTAGCTATCTATTTTACGTTTGGTAGTATATATAAGTCCATGCCACTCTCTCACTTTGTCCCAGCTTACCCTTCCCCCCCCCAAGTCCATTCTCTAGTAGGTCTGCATCTTTATTCCGGTCTTGCCCCTAGGTTCTTCCTGATCATTTTTTTTTTTTTTTTAGATTCCATATATACGTGTTAGCATACAGTATTTGTTTTTCTCTTTCTGACTTACTTCACTCTGTATGACAGACTCTAGGTCCATCCACCTCACTACAAATAACTCAGTTTCGTTCCTTTATATGGCTGAGTAATATTCAACTGACATACATATTGTAATACTTAAGAGGATAAAAATATCCTGTTATACTTACCTAGATACCATTTTTGTTGCTCTTCCTTCATTTCTGAAGTTTGAATTTTCCCTCCAGTATTATTTCCATTCCATCTGAAAAACTTTTAACATTTCTTTTATGTTACAGGTATGTTGGCAATGAATTTTTTGAAATTCCTTTATCTAACAATGCCTTTATTTTACCCTTATTTCTTGAAGGAACTATGGGTTGACAGTCCTTTTCTTTCAGTACTTAAAAAATGTACTATTTCTTTCTAGTCTCCATTTCTTTTTTTTTTTAATTTAAAAAAGAATTATTTATTTATTTATTTGGTTGTGCCGGGTCTTAGTTGTGGCAGGCAGACTCCTTAGTTGAGGCTTGCAGCCTTCTTAGTTGTGGCTCACTGGCTCCTTAGTTGTGGCACGTGAGCTCCTTAGTTGTGGCAGGTGGGCTCCTTAGTTGTGGCATGTGAACTTAGTTGTGGCATGCATGTGGGATCTAGTTCCCTGATCAGGGATCAAACCCGGGCCCCCTCTTGGGAGCACAGAGTCTTAACCACTGCACCACCAGGGAAGTCCCTCTGGTCTCCTTTTTTTTTTTTTTTTTTTTTTTTAATTTATTTATCAGTAATAGTGGCTCACGGGCTTAGTTGCTCCGTGGCATGTGGGATCTTCCCAGACCAGGGCCCGAACCCGTGTCTCCTGCATTGGCAGGCAGATTCTCAACCACTGCGCCACCAGGGAAGCCCCTGGTCTCCATTTTTGATGAGAAACGTAGTCACTCAAATGGTTGTTCCTCTATATGTAATGTGTCATTTTTCTTTGGCGGCTTTCAGATTAAAAACAATTTTTTAAAATTGAAGTATAGTTGATTTACAGTGTTGTTAGTTTCAGGTGTACAACAAAGTGATATATATATAAATTTTATATATATATTTATATATATACACACACCCAGACACAAATACTATATATTCTGCATTTTTTTATGTTTAATTTTCGTTTGTTTGATTTTGATGTGTCTGGGCATAGGCTTTTTGGGTTTATCATGTTTAAGGCTCGCTGAGCTTCTTGAATCTAAAGTTTTATGACTTTGGCCAAATGCCAAATTTTCAGGGAAATTTTTCAGCCATTGTTTCTCCAAATATTTTTTCTGCACTGCACTCAGTTTGACTCTCATTCTGGACTCTGATGACACAGATTATAGGCCCTTTGTTATTGTCCCATAGGTTTCTGAGGCTCTGTATATTTTTTTCCCCACTGTTTTTCCTGTCGTTCATATTGGATACTTCCTATTGATTTATCCTCAAGGGCACTGATCCTTCCTCTGTCATCTTCATTCTGTTATTTAGCCATTCAAGTGAATTTTTTGTTATTGTATTTTTCAGGTATAAAATTTTCCACTTAGTATTTTTCTTATATCTTTTGTCTGCTGATAGTCTCTTTATCCATTTGTTTCAGGTGTTTGCTTTGACTTCTCAAAGTGTGATTGTAATAGTTGCTTTCAAGTCTGATAACTAAAACTGCTTTGTCATTTTGGGGTTGTTATGTATTGATTATCTTTTTCCTTGTGGCATATTGAGGTTTTCCTGGTTCTTTATAAATTAGGTAATTACGTATTGTATTATGGTTATTTAAAATATATATGAGACTGTATTCATTTGGAAAATGTTGATTTTTTTTTTTTTTTACAGTTTTATGAGGCAACTGTCCCAGTTAGATTTAAGTTGTAAATTTCTACCCATCTTCCCAACTTCTGTGGGCTGTGGTTCCAGTGTCAGTTCAGTTTTCAGTCTTCGCAGTGCTACTTGGGTATGCCCTGGTTATGTGCCACCAGCAGTTTGGAAGCTGGGAAGTGGTATACCCTGTTTTCCAGTTGTCAGAATTTTTTGAATGCTGTTTAGGGTCAGATATAATCCTGTGCTGCCCAGGATTTCATATAACACTTCATAGGATCACCTTCTTGAGCTCCCTCTTACCTGAAGTCTCCCCAACACTTTCCAGCTCTTAGAAGCCCCACTAACTGGCTTTCTGCCTAGAAAACTAGGGCTTTAGTTTCTCTGCTCTGCTACTCCTTTCGTCAGCTGCATCTGTCTCAGGGCTACACATTGAAAGAATAGAAAAAAAGTGTTTAACAGGGATTTTCCTCCCTTATCCATGTACTTGGAATCACAGTTTATTTGATTAGAGGAGGGTTTCCATCTCAGATGTATGTAGCTTGTCCAGCCACCAGTGCCGTAGCCACCATTGTTGCTGCAGGATTGTCTGACATGTTCGATAAAACAGAAAAAAGGAAGAAAAATCAGGGGATTTCTCTTGCTTTCTCTGAAATTTGAGGCCTCTTTTCTTTTCCTTGGACCAGAAATATAGGACTTTTCTCTCGGAACTCTTTCTGTCCACACCTGATAGGTAGTTCTGGGTTTCAGGCTACCTTTGAGTCCAGACCAGGAGGTACTATGGGAAAAAGTATTGTAACTCACTGCTAATTTGGTGGTACTTTGAATTCAACTTTCCTTCCCCCAGCTGCCAGCTACCGTTTACTATTCAGAGTCCTTCCATGTGTAGGACTTTCAGTTGCATTAAGTAGAAGCAGGGTAGAATGTACATCTGAGCTCTAGTTTCTGATGAGAAGGCATTCAAAAGAAAATTCATCCTGCTTGGGGTTGGCTAAGCTTTGTAAATTTGTACTTTTCACCAAATTTGAGAACTGTCATTATCCCTGTAAATATTTTTTTCTGCCTCATTCTCTCCTCTCCTTTTGGAACTCTTAATTATGTGTATGTATGTTAAACTCTTTGTTATTGTCCCATAAGTCCCTGAGGCTCTGTTCATTATATTCTAAAATATGATTTCCTCTGTTCCTCAGATTGTATAATACTATTGATCTATCTTTAAGTTCACCAAGTTACCTCTGATTCCGCCTATCCTAGTACTTATGTTATAACTAGAAGTTTGTACCTTTTGACCACCTTCATCCAATTCCTCCTACCCCCAACCCTGCCTCTGGTAACCACATATCTGATCTCTTTCTCTATGAGTTTCTTTGTTTTTGAAGTATAATTGACCTACAACACTATGTTAATTCCTGGTACATAACACAGTAATTCGATATTTCTACATTTCAAAATGATCACCATAAGTCTAGATATCTTCTGTCACCATACAAAGATATTACATAATCATTGGTTATATTCTCCACATGGTACAATTCATACCTGTGACTCACTTTTTTTGTAACTGAAAGCTATACCTCTTAATCTCCCTCACCTATTTCTCTCCTCCCCAACACTTCCCCTCTAGCAACCATCTGTTTGTTCTCTGTAACTATGACTGTATCTATGACTCTGTTTAGTTATGTGTGTTCATTTGTTTTGTTTTTTAGATTCCACATATAAGTGATATACAGTATTTGTCTTTCTCTGTCTGACTTATTTCATGTAGCATAATATCCTCTAGATCCGTCTGTGTTGTTGCAAGTGGCAAGATTTCATTATTTTTTGTGGCTGAGTAATATTCCATTATATATATATATGTGTGTGTGTGTGTGTGTATCTTCTTTATCCATTCATCTATTTTTTAAAAACTTAATATATTTTGGATATTAACCCCTTGTTGGATATATCATTTGCAGATACCTTCTCCCATTCAATAGATGGCCTTTTTGTTTTATTGATAGTTTCCTTCACTGTGCAAAAGCCTTTAAGCTTAATTAGGTCCCATTTGTTTCTTTTGCTTTTGTTTCCATTGCCTGAGGAGACATATCCAAAAATATATTGTTAAGACTGATGTCAAAGAGTGTACTGCCTAAGTTTTCTTCTAGAAGTTTTATGGTTCAGGCCTTACATTTAAGTCTTTAATCCATTTTGAGTTTATTTTTGTATATGGTATGAGAAAGTAGTCCAGTTTGATTCTTTTGCATGTAGCTATCCAGTTTTCCCAACACCACTTATTGAAGAGGCTGTCTTTTCCCCATTGTGTATTATTGCCTCTTTTGTTGCAGATTTTGGATTGTTGTGTTTTAATTTCCATTTGTCTCCTGGTATTTTTTTTTAAATTTCTTCTTTGATTTTTTTTCAGTGACCCATCAGTTGTTTAGTAGCATAATGTTTAGCCTCCATGTGTTTGTGTGGGGTTTTTTTTCTGCAGTTTTTTCCTTGTAGTTGATTTCTAGTCATAAAAGATTCTGATATGATTTCAATCTTCCTAAATTTACTGAGACTTGTTCTGTGGCCCAGCATGTGATCCATTCTGGAGCATGTTCCATGTGCACTTGAAAAGAATGTGTATTCTGCTGCTTTTGGATGGAATATTCTATATATATCTATTAAACCCTCTGGTATAATGTGTCATTTAAGGCCAGTGTTTCCTTATTGATTTTCTTTCTGATAATCTGTCCATTGATGTAAGTGGGGTGTTAAATTCCCCTACTATTGTTGTGTTACTGTCAATTTCTTCCTTTATGTCTGTTAATATTTGCTTTATGTATTTAGGTGCTCCTATATTGGGTTCATATATATTTACAATTGTCATATCTTCTTAGGTTGATCCTTTGATTATTATGTAATGTCCTTCTTTGTCTCTTTTACAGTTTTTGTTTTAAAGTCTATTTTGTCTGATATAGGTATTGCTACCCTGGCTTTCTTTTTATATCCGTTTGCATAGAATAGCTTTTTACATCCCCTCACTTTCAATCTGTGTGTGTCTTTAGGTCTGAAGTGAGTCTCTTTTAGGCAGCATATATATAGATCTTCTTTTTGTGTCCATTCAGCCACTCTGTGTCTTTTGTTTGGAGCATTTAGTCCATTTACATTTAAAGTAATTATTGATAGGTATGTATACTTATTGCCATTTTGTTAATTGTTTTGGGGTTGTTCTTGTAGTTCTTTTTTGTTCCTTTCTTCTTTTGCTCTCTTCCCTTGTGATTTGATGACTATCTTTAGTGTTATGTTTGGATTCCTTTCTCTTTTGTGTGTGTATCTATTATAGATTAAAA
Source organism: Balaenoptera musculus (assembly GCF_009873245.2). NCBI lineage: Eukaryota > Metazoa > Chordata > Mammalia > Artiodactyla > Balaenopteridae > Balaenoptera > Balaenoptera musculus. The sequence goes on from NC_045803.1 coordinate 7,721,827, forward strand.
AAAAATTTATTTATTTGGCTGTTGGGTCTTAGTTGCGGCATGCGGGATCTTTGTTGCCATGTGTGGGATCTTCGTTGCCACGTGTGGGATCTTCGTTGTGGCATGCGGGATCTTTGGTTGAGGCATGTGGGATCTTTTTTTAGTTGTGGCATGTGAACTCTTAGTTGCAGCATGTGGTATCTAGTTCCCTGACCAGGGATCAAACCTGGGCCCCCTGCATTGGGAGCACAGAATTAGCCACTGGACCACCAGGGAAGTCCCTATTATAGATTTTTGGTTGTGATTTCCATGAAGTTTATATATATATATATATATATATATATAATTATTTTAAGTTGCTGATCTCTTACATTTGAACACATTTTAACAACCCTGAATTTTTACTCCCACCCCATGTTTACTGTTTCTGACATCATATTTTACATCCTTTTGTTTTGTATATCCCATAAGTACTTATTGTGGATATACATGATTTTACTACTTTTGTCTTTTGTCCTGCTAGCTTTATAAGTGATTAATCTACTACCTTTACTGTATATTTGCCTTTACCAATGAGATTTTTCCTTTTGTAATTTTTATATTTCTATTATAGTTATGGCCTTTTCTGCTTAGAGAAGTCCCTTTAACATTTCTTTTAAAGCTGGTTTCTTTTAGCTTTTACTTGTCCGTAAAATTTTTTATCTCGCCTTCAAATCCGAATGAAAGCCTTGCTGGGTACAGTATTCTTGGTTGTAGGTTTTTACCTTTCATCACTTTAAATGCATCATCCCACTCCCTTTTGTCCTGTAGAGTCTCTGCTGAAAAGTCAGCTGACAGCCTTATGGGAGTTCCCTTGAACGTAACTTGTTGCTTTTCCCTTAATATTTTCTCTTTATCTTTAATTTTTGCCATTTTAATTAGTGTGTCTTGGTGTGGTCTTCTTTGGGTTAATCCTGTTTGGCACTCTCTGTGCCTCATGGTCCTGGATGTCTGTTTCTTTCTCATGTTAGGGAAAATTTCAGCTATTATGTCTTTAAATATGTTCTCTGCCTCTTTCTCTCTTTCTTCTCCTGGGATTCCTAAAATGAGAATGTTGGTATGCTTAATGTTGTCTCATAGGCCTCTTAAACTATCCTCATTTTAAAAAATTCTTTTTCCTTTTTTTCTGTTCAGCTTGAGTGATTTCCAACTCTGTCTTCCAGCTCGCTGATCCATTCCTCTGTATGTACTATTGATTCCTTCTAGCGTATTTTTAATTTCAGTTATTGTATTCTCTGATATTTCAGCTCTGTTTGGTTCTTCTTTATATGTTCTAACTCTTTGTTAAAAACTTCTAACTTCACACTGTGTTCATGCATTCTTCTCCCAAGTTCTTTGAGCATCTTTATGTTTTTTTTTTAATTAATTAGTTAATTTATTTATGGCTGTGTTGGGTCTTCGTTTCTCTGCGAGGGCTTTCTCTAGTTGCGGCAAGTGGGGGCCACTCTTCATCGTGGTGCGTGGGCCTCTCATTATCGCAGCCTCTCTTGTTGCGGAGCACAGGCTCCAGACGCGCAGGCTCAGTAATTGTGGCTCACGGGCCTAGTTGCTCCACGGCATGTGGGATCTTCCCAGACCAGGGCCCGAACCTGTGTCCCCTGCATTGGCAGGCAGATTCTCAACCACTGCGCCACCAGGGAAGCCCCATCTTTATGTATTTACCTTATACTTTTTATCAGGTAGATTGCTTATCTCCACTTTACTTGGTTCTTCTTCTGGGTTTTTATATCGTTTTTTATTTGGAACATATTCCTCTGTCACCTCATTGCCTAATTTGCTATTTTTATTTCTATGTATTTGGTAGGTTGGTTATGTTTCCAGTCTCGGAGAGGTGACCTTATGTAAGAAACATCCTGTGGGGCCCACCAGTGCACTCTGGGTCACCAGAGTTATATGCTTAGGGGTGCCCTCTATGTGGGCTGAGTGGGTCCATCTGTTGTGGTGGGCTGACTACTGTGGGCACGCTGGTAGGCATTGCTGGACCCTGTTCCAGGTGGTTGCCAGGCCCTGCCTTGTGCAGAGGCTGCCGGCCACTAGTGGGCAAGGCCAGTTCCTGACATGGCTCGATGCAGAGTCCAGGGTGTCCCAGAGCTGGTGTCAGCATGCTGTTGGGTGGGGCTGGGATCCAGGGCGTCCTCTGGTGGTGCTGGCCTGCTGGTGTGGGCAGGATCCGACATGGCTGGCTATGGGACTGCAGTGGTCGCAGGGCTGGTGTTAGCCTGCTGGTGGGTGGGCCAGACCTCAGAGGTTCCCAGGGCTAGTGCCAGCCCACTGGTAGGGTCTTGGGGTCTCTGGCTGCAGGGCCCTGGGGGTCCTGGAGTTGGTGTCAGCCTGCTGGTGAGTGGAGCTGGGGCCCAGGGGGTCCTGGGGCTGGTGTTGGCCCACTGGTATATGGACTTCGGTCCTGCCACAGCTGGCTGCAGGGCCTCAGTGGTCCCAGGGCTGGTGTCTGCCCACTGATGGGTGGGGCTGCGTCCTGGCCCTCTGGTGGCTAGGACTGGGTTCCTACTCAGCTAGCTGCTTGGCCTGAGGCATCCCAGGACTGATGCCAACTGGCTGGTGGGTGGATCTGGGTCCTGGGACTCATGAGCTAGAGGGAGAGTTCCACAATGGCACTTGCCAGCTCCACTACCCTTGTGGTGGCATGAGCTCCCCAAAATGGCTGCTGCTAGCATCTTTGTCCAGAATGAGTCCCAGTTACCTTCTTCCTCTCTGGGAGGCTCTCCAAGATCAGCAAGTGGGTCTGACTCAGGGTCCTTTCAAATTACTGCTTCTGCCCTGGGCCCTCAAGTGTGTGAGATTTTGTGTGTACCCTTTGACAGTGGAGTCTCTATTTCCCATAGCCCTCTGACTCGCCCGAAAATAAGCTCCACTGGCTTTCAAAGCCAAACATTCTGTGGGCTCATCTTCCCAGTGCAGAATTCTGGGGCTGGGGAGCCCAATGTGGGGCTTGGACCCCTTGCTCCCTGGGGAGAACCTCTGCAGTTGTAAACATCCTCCCACTTGTGAGTCACCTACCTTGGTGTATGGGTCTTGATTATACCATGTCTCTGTTCCTCCTATCTGCCTTGTTGTATTTCCTTCTTTAATTGTAGAAGATCTTTTCTGCTAGTCTTCATATTATTCATATCAGTAGTTGCCTTATAATTAGTTCTACCTTTGGTGTGCCTGTGGGAGGAGGTGAGCTCAGGGTCTTCCTACTCTACCCTCTTGGCCACTTCCCCCATGTAAGTTTTTTTAGAAGTAGCTTGTCAGTTTTTTTACAAAAAAAGTTATGCTCTGCTGTTAATTGAGTTTGCATTGAATCTGTGGGTCATTTTGGGAAGAATGAACAATTAATATTTTGTCTTCTGATTTAAGAACATGGTATATCTCTGTTTATTTACATGTTCTTTAATTTCTTTCAGCAATATTTTGTAAATTTCAGTATATAACATGTCTTGTACATGTTTTGTAAAGTTTTTCTGCAATGATTTCTTGTTTTATGTTCTATTGTAAATAATATTCTGAAATTTTAATTATTTAATTGTTCATTGCTTAGTATATTGGAATATAACTAATTTGTGGGTATTGACCTTGATAAATTCATTTATTTTTGTAGCTTTAGGTTTTTCTACATACACAATCATGTATCTGCTGTGAAGACTTTTACTTCTCCCTTTCTAATCTTTAAAAATTATTTTACTTGCTTTATTTCACTGACTAGAATCTCCAGTAGAAGATAGAAGGGGTGAGAATGGACATTCATGCATTTTGCCATTTTCAGGGGAAAGCAGTGAATCACTAGTATGTATGATGTTATTCGTAGGATTTCCCCCTCAGATGTCTTTAATTAGGTTAAGCAAGTTCCCTTATATTCCTAGTTTTTCTGCAACTTTTTACATGAATGAACACTGGAATTTTGTTATATTTTTACTCTACAACTATTGAGCTGATTATATCAATTTATTTCTTCTGTATTTTTGTTAATGTGGTTCATTGTATTGGTTGATTTTTGAATGTTTAAGCATTCTTGCATTCCTGGAATAAACCCCACTTGATCATGGTGTATTATACTTTTTATATATTTCTGGATTAAATCTGCTGATGTTTTGTTAAAGATGTTGAATCTAAGTTGATGAGGGGTATCAGTATTTTGTTTTCTTTTCTTCTGGTGTCCTTGCATGGTTTTATTATCAGGGTAATACTGGCTAAATAAAATGACCTGGGAAGCGTTTCCTCCTTCTCTAGTTTCCAAAAGAGCTTCTGTAATATTATTATTATTTGTGACTCAAATATTTGATGGAATATGCCAGTGAGCCGTCTGGGCCTGGAATTTTCTTTGTGGGAAGGTTCTTTATTGTACTTCAATTTATCTAATAGATTGTAGGGCTCTTTTGGTTTTCTGTTTCATCATGTGTTATTTTTGGTAATTGGTAATTTATGTGCTTCAGAAAAATTTTTTCATTTTATCTTAAGTTGTCTATAGTTTTGGCATAACATTGTTCATAACACTCCTGTTTTATCCTTTTAAGGACCTGAAGTGATATTCTTTCATTGCTGATATTGGTGATTTTCATTTTGGGGGGGGGGGGTCAGTCTAGCTGGAGGTTATCAATTTTAAAAATTCAATTTTTGGTTTTGTTGTTTTTTTGTTTATTAATTTTCTATTTCACTGACTTCTGCTCTTATCTTTAATATTCCCTTCCTCCTACTTACTCTTTTTTTTAGCTTATTATAGACATGTATCCACAACTATAGTATCATACAGGGTATTTTTACTGCCTTAAAATCCTCTGCGCTCCTCCTGTTCATCCCTCCCCCAGCTCTGGGCAATCAGTGCTCTTTTTACTGATTCCATAGTTTTACTTTTTCCAGAATGTCGTATAGTTGGAATCATACAGTATTTAGCCTTTTCTGGTTGATTTCTTCTTTCACTTAGTAATATGCATATTTACATTTCTTCCATGTATTTTCTTTTTTTAAAAAATAAATTTATTTATTTATTTATTTATGGCTGCGTTGGGTCTTCGTTGCTGCGTGTGGGCTTCCTCTAGTTGCGGCGAGCGGGGGCTGCTCTTTGTTGTGGTTCGCAGGCTTCTCATTGTGGTTTCTCTTGTTGTGGAGCACAGGCTCTAGGCACGCGGGCTTCAGTAGTTGTGGCTCGCTGGCTCTAGAGCACAGGCTCAGTAGTTGTGGCGCACGGGCTTAGTTGCTCTGCGGCATGTGGGATCTTCCCGGACCAGGTCTCGAACCCATGTCCTCTGCATTGGCGGGCGGATTCTTAACCACTGCACTGCCAGGGAAGTCCCTCTTCCATGTAATTTCATGGCTTGATGGTTTATTTCTTTTTCACACTAAATAATAGTCCATTGTCTGAGTGTACCACAGTTTATCCATTCACCTACTGGTTGCTTCCAAGTTTTGGCAATTACAAGTAAAGCTGTTATGAACATTCTCGTGCAGATTTTTGTATGGAGAAAAGTTTTCAGCCCTCTAGGATAAATACCAAGGAGCACAGTTGCTGGATTGTATGGTAAAAGTATGTGTTTTTTTTGTAAGAAACCTCCAAACTGTCTTCCAAAGTAGCTGTACCATTTTGCCTTCCCACAATAAATGAATGAGAGTTTCTAATGCTCCACATCCTCACCAGCACTTGTTATTATTAGTGTTCTGGATTTTGGCTATCCTAATAGGTGTGTAGAGCTATCTTGTTGTTTGAATTTGTATTTCCCTGATGACATATGAAAAGATGTTCTGCACATCATATGCTTATTTGCCATATGTATATCTTCTTTGGTGAGGTGTCTGTTAAGGTATTTGGCCCATTTTAAAATCAGATTGTTTTCTCATCAACATTTAGGAGTTTTTTATATATTTTAGATAACAGTTCTTTATCAGGTATATCTTTTGTGAATATTTTCTCTATCTTATTCTCTTGATAGAGTCTTTCACAGAGCAGGACTTTACTTCAATTTAATTTAATTTAAAAAAAAATATTTATTTATTTATTTATTTATTTGGCTGTGCCGGGTCTTAGTTGCAGCACGCGGGATCTTTGTTGCCACGTGCAGGATCTTCGTTGTGGGGCAGGGCATACAGGATCTTTAGTTGCAGCATGCAAGATCTAGTTCCCTGACCAGGGATTGAACCTGGGCCCCCTGCATTGGGAGCGCTGTGTCTTAAGCACTGGACCACCAGGGAAGTCCCAGAATTTTAATTTTAATGAAGCCCAGCTTATCAAATATTTCTTCATGGATTGTACCTTTGGTGTTGTATCTAAACAGTCATTACCATACCCAAGGTCCTCTAGAGTTTATCCTGTATTATCTTCTAGGAGTTTATAGTTTGAGTTTTACATTTAGGTCTGTGATCTATTTTGAGTTAATGTTTGTGATGAGGTGTAAGGTCTGTTGTCTACATTTTTTTTTTTTTTTTTTGCACATGGATGTCCAGTTGTTCCAGTATCACTTGTTGAAAAGACCATCTTTGTTCCATTGTATTGCCTATGCTACTTTTTCAGAGTTAGGTTAACTATATTTATTTATGTGGGTCTATTTCTGGGCATTCTATTCTGTTGATCTATTTGTCTGTTCTTTTGCCAGTACCGTATTTCTTGATTACTATAGTTTATAGTAAGTCTTGCCAGTCCTCCAACTTTGTTCTGCAATATTGTGTTGGCTCTTCTGGGTCCTCTTCCTCTCTTCATATAAATTTTGGAATTTGTTTGTCAGTATCCACAAAACAACATGCTTGGATGTGATTAGAAATGCTAGAAGTATGTTGTTCATTTTCCAAATATTTGAGTTTTTATTAGCCCTATTTTTATTGTTAATAATTTAAAATTTAATGCCATTGTGGTCAGAGAACATACTCTGTATAATTACCATCCTTTTATTTTATTGAGAATTGTTTTATGGCTCAGCATATGGTCTGTCTTGCAGAGCATTCCATGGGCACTTTAAATTTATTTATTTATTTATTTATTTTTGCTGTGTTGGGTCTTCGTTTCTGTGCGAGGGCCCTCTCCAGTTGTGGCAAGCGGGGGCCACTCTTCATTGCGGTGCACGGGCCTCTCACTGTCGCGGCCCCTCCTGTTGCGGGGCACAGGCTCCAGACGTGCAGGCTCAGCAGTTGTGGCTCACGGGCCCAGTCCATGGGCACTTTAAAAGAATGTGCATTCTGCTGCTGTTGGATAGAGTGTCCTATAAATGTCAAGTTGGTTGATAATTGGTTCAAGTCTGTGTTATTAGTGGTTTTGTATACTTGTTCTATCAATTAATGAAAGAAGAATGTTGGTAACTATAAGTGTGGATTTATCTCTTTTCAATTCTGTCAGTTTTTGCTTTATTCAGTTTGAATCTCTGTTACTAGTTGTATAAACATTATAATTGTTATATCTTTGTGATGAATTGACCACTTTATCATTATGAAATGTCTTTTCATCCCTGGTATATTACTTATTCTGAAGTCTACTTTGTCTTAATATAGCCATTTCAGCTTGCTTATGGTTCGTGTTTGTGTGGCATATATTTTTCATCCTTATACTTTTAATCTATCCATATCTTTATAATTAAAATATGTTCTTGTAGCTAGCATACAGTTGGTTCTTGCTTTTTTATTCAGTATGAAAATAGAATGTTTAGGCCATTTATGTTTATTGTAATTATCAATAGAATTGCCTTCTTCCTACTTCTTTTCTTTTTGTCTTGTGTCTTCTTTGTTGCTTTATTTCTCATTTCCCAATTAGATTGCTTTTTTAAAAGGATCTTAAGATTCCATTTTTAACTCCATTCTTGGCTTATTCACTATACCTCTGTTTTATGTGTTGAGTAGTTTTTCTAGAGCCTACAATACACATCTTTGATTCGTCACAGTCTTCTTTCAAATAATATCAAACAATTTCATACAAAACTTAAGAACATTCCAACAATACACTTCTATTCCATCTTCCTGTCCTTTGTATTGTTGTTGTCACACATTTTTCTTCTCGGGACATTATAAACATAATACATTGCTACTATTTATGCTTTAAATAATTAATACCTTTAAAATAAATTTTTAAATAAGAAAAAAATGTGTCTTATATTTGCCCAAGTATTTCCCATTTCCACTACTGTTCACTTCTTTGTGCAGATCCAAGTTTTCATCTGGTATCATTTTCCTTTCATTTAAGAAAATCCTTTTATTAAAGGAATGTAATGTTTTTGTAGTGCAGATCTGCCAGCAATGAATTATCTCAACTTTTGTTTGTCTAAAAGTCTTTACTTCACTTTTACTTATTAAACATATATTCAAATGAATATATGAAATACAGTCAGAATGATAGAATATTTCAGTGTAAAGTTCATTTAACAGTTTTTTTCTTTCAGCATTTTAATGAGGTAATTTCTCATCCTCTTGCTTTTATACTTTCTGATGGCTTTCCTGCGTTCATTCTTATCTTTGTTTCACTGTAATGTATCTTATTCTTTCTCAGACTACTTTTAAGATTTTCTTTTTTTCACTGTTTTTCAGGAATTTTATTATCATAGGTCTTCTTTCAGTGTTCTTTCTGTTTATCCTGTTTGGAGTTCATTGAGCTTCCTGGAACTGGGGATTTACAGTTTTTATCAAATCAGGAAAGATTTAGGCCAATATTTTTCAAATACACTCCCCTTCCCTTTCCTCTTTTTCTGGAACTCCAGTTGCACTTATTTTAGAGGGCTTGATATTATTCTGCAAGTCATTGGCTCTCTGTCTTCTTTTTCAGTATTTTTTCTCTGTATATTTACTATTGTATAGTTTTTATTTTATTTCTTTGGGTTCCTTCATCTTTCCTTATACAGTGTCTAATCTGCTGTTAATCTCATCTGGGAGTTTTCATTTCAAATACTATATTTTTTATTTCTAGAAGTCCCCCTGGTTCTTTTTTTTTTTTTTCTTGCACAATTCATATTTTTTAAGGAACCATTGATGTTAAAGGGACTGTATTTTTTAAAAAATTTATTTAATTATTTATTTTTGGCTGCGTTGGGTCTTCGTTGCTGCGCACGGGCTTTCTCTAGTTGCGGCGAGCGGGGGCTACTCTTCGTTGCGGTACACGGGCTTCTCATTGCGGTGACTTCTCTTGTTGCGGAGCATGGGCTCTAGGCGTGTGGGCTTCAATAGTTGTGGCTTGCGGGCTTCAGTAGTTGTGGCTCACAGGCTCAGTAGTTGTGGCTCGCGGGCTCTAGAGCACAGGCTCAGTAGTTGTGGTGCACGGGCTTAGTTGCTCCACGGCATGTGGGATCTTCCCGGACCAGGGCTCGAACCCGTGTCCCCTGCATTGGCAGGTGGATTCTTAACCACTGAGCCACCAGGGAAGCTCTCCCTGGTTCTTTTTTATATCTTCCATTTCTCTACTTGTTAGGTTCATATTTTTCTTTAAACACTTTAACATAGTTTTAATAGCTGTTTTGATAAATATCCCTGACTGCTAATTCCATATCTGTCATTTATTGCTCTATTTTATTTACTGATTTTTATAGTGATTATAGGTCACATTTTTCTCTTTCTTCATTTGTTTACTAATTTTTGACTGGAGGTTGGACTTTGTGAATTTTATATTTTCGAGTGTCTGGCTTTTTGTTGCCTTCCTTGAATGAGTATTGATTGAGCTTTGTTCTAGTAAGTAATGTTACTTGTGGTTCAGTTTGATCCTTTTGAGGCTTGATTTTAAGCTTCATTAGGGTGGGTCTAGAGTAGTCTTTTCTTTTCTTTTTTTTAAATTTTATTTATTTTTTTGGCAGCATTGGGTCTTTGTTGCTGTGCGTGGGCTTTCTCTAGTTGCAGCGAGTGGGGGATACTCTTTGTTGTGGTTCATGGGCTTCTCATTGCAGTGGCTTCTCCTGTTGCAGAGCATGGGGTCTAGGGTGCACAGGCTCCAGTAGTTGTGATGCGCGAGCTCAGTAGTTGTGGCTCGCTGGCTCTAGAGCGCAGGCTCAATAGTTGTGGTGCACGGGCTTAGTTGCTTCACAGCATGTGGGATCTTCCCAGACCAGGGCTCGAACCCATGTCCCGTGCCTTGGCAGGAGGATTCTTAACCACTGCACCACCAGTGAAGTCCTAGAGTAGTCTTTTCTCCAGGAATACTTCAGTCCCATTGGGAAGGCATGGCCCTTCTGGGCTCTCTACTGAAAACCCCATTCAGAACTTGGATGTTATTCTTTACATAGCCTTGTGGATTTTCATCCTATATGTGTGGATCTTAAAATTCAGCAAAGACTCAAGAGCCTGTATGCAAATTTCTGGAATTCTTTTTCTTTGTAACTACCTTTCCTCCAGAATTCTTCTTTGGAACTTCCAGCTTCTTTGGCCTCCGTGAACTCCCTCTTTGTCTCCCCAGCTCAGTGAGACTGCCATGCTTTACTTGTGATCTTCTTTTCTGCTCTGCAGACTAGAATGTGCCTTCAGGCAGAAAACCAGGGCAATTATATGGCACACCTCACTTGTGGCACACACATCCTTTCTCTCAGGGATCACAATCCTATACTGCCTGTTATCTAATGTCTGAAAACAGTTGTTTTATAAATTTTGTCCAATTATCTAGTTGTTTACAATGGGAGGGTAAGTTGTGCCCCTGTTACTTAATTGTGACTGGAATTAGAATTATCCACACTGAATTTTAAATCTCAATTATTTTTTATTTCAAGAGGTTCTGTTTCATTTTTTTAAATCTTCACGGTCATTTTATAGTTTCTTGTTCCCTACAAATGTTTCCAGCCTTGTCGTTTATTATTTAATCATAGTAAACTTAGTTGTATTATAATCTTTGATAATTCTAATATTTGGAAGTAACTTTAGTTCTATTTTTACTGTGTTTCTGATGGTTATTGCTCATGGTGTCTTGTTTTTGTGTGCGTGGTTCTTTTCATGTCCTATTTATTTATTTGACCATTATTTGTAGGAATTCTTTAAAGTCTAAGAAGAGGGTGTATTCATCCAGATAGGACTTTTGTTTCTACTTGATGCATAGGGACAATTAGAAAGACTGCTTGAAACTCAGTTCTTAACTTGAGCTTTTTTTTTTTTTTTTTTTTTGATGTGGACCATTTTTAAAGTCTTTATTGAATTTGTTAACAATATTGCTTCTGTTTTATGCTTTGGTTTTTTGGCCGCGAGGCATGTGGGATCTTAGCTCCCCAACCAGGGATTGAACCTGCACCCCTTGCATTGGAAGGCGAAGTCTTAACCACTGGACCGCCAGGGAGGTCCCTTAACTTGAGCTTTTGAGACAACCAGGGTCAAATATTTGGGCTCCAAGTCCAAGCTAGGGCTGGCTTGTGGTTATGACATTCAGGAACTTTAAAAATTTGCCCTTGTTTTGCTCATTTCTGAAGCAACTTTCCTTGCATTCCCTGTGGTGTGGAACAGTTGGGTGCAAGCTTCTGGTTCATGAAGGTGTAGCCCTTTGAAGTGCCAGATTTAGGGGAAAACCTTCTGTTCTAATCCTTACTTTGGGCAGGCTCTGGTGCTTTATATTTGACCCCCATGCTCTCTTTATTTCTTAAAGGTCACTTTAAATTAGAAACTTCAGGTACAGTTTGCTGTATTTGACATATACATTCGGGGCAAAATTGCCTTGGAAGTCTCCTTTCCCCACTGCTTTTGTTTGTACTTTGATTTTTGTCTAATAATTCCTTATTATCTCGTCAACATTTTTATTTTTTAAGAAGATTTAAAAATCTCTTTGAGACTTTTAAATTATCTCCAGTGAGAAGTTTGGTCCAAATATTTAACTTGCCTGTTACCAGAAGAACATATAGTATTTTATTTTCTAAAATGTGATCAAACTATACTTATTTCTCTGCTGCTTGCATTTCGCCGTTATCAGCACATCTTGGCAAGCCTTCCACTGCAGTTGTTATAGAGCAATGAGCTGAAGTTTTAGGGATTTATAGGAATTAGCCCAAGTGAAGAATGATGGTGGGAATGGGGTTGTTCTTGGGCATGAGAGGGCATGGCAGGCCCTGAAACTGTAAATAGTTAAGTCTGACTAGAGTATAATGTGTACAGAGGGTCATGGGGGGAAGATAAAGTTTAGAGAGCAGGGCTCAGATCAAAAAGTGCAAGAAGCTTCTGCAAGTTTCTCACAACATAGTACAGCTTCATGGGACCATTATGCACATGGTACACTTAAGTAAATGCTCCCTGACGTTCTGTAATATAAAGCTTAGAAGGTTGCTTTTACCCACTAGTCTAAGAAGGGAAGAGGTAGGGGGTGAATAAGAGACCCCATCACTAGATCAGGGACCCCAGAGTCCCCAAGAAGACTATAGGAGAGGCTTCTCTTGGGGCTCCCCCCATGGTCATAAATTATCCAGGCTCATAAAAATTCATGACTTTGAAGGTGGGTGGCTTCTAGATTTCATCCCAGGCTCTACCTTACCCAGATCAGTTATGTGATGTCCTTTCTTCTCTGGAAGATAAGGGAAAAGGAGGTGATCTTCTAAAGAGCAAAATGGTACTATATGATTCAACTCCTTATCCTCAGGAATACTGAAACACTTTTAAAGCTGGTAACCCTGGGGATACTGCCTCCTGAGGCCCAGCCCCCTCAAAACCTGAATGGTGATCCGACCTCCATCTTCACCTCCTGGTTCAACAGCCTCTCCAACCCCATCAAGAGGAAGGTCCTCAGGCATGTGCCTGAGTGCAACTTAGAGAAGCAGTTTTTGAAGGTCAGTAAAAATAGGTGAGCGGGGCCTAGAGTTCTTTCAAAGCTTTTTGTAAAACAGAAATTTCACCAGAAAAAAATCCCAGAAGCACCAGGATAAGCTGCAGCCCTGGTAATGCAAAGAACTATAGCTTGCAGAATGCTCTTCTGTGGATAATGTTAGGTGGATTGGTTTCCATGTCAGAGGGTCAGCTTGGAGATCTGATTTTCTCAGTGACCCAGGGTTTTTAGGGAATTTTCCAGGAAAGATAGAATGTTTCTTTGTCTGTATTTTGTTGTTGTTGTTGTTAAGTTCAAAGACACTTTAACTCCTCCCCTTTCTCCCCTTAACAGGTTAGGGAGAGCACAAACTTTGCTTTCCTGGCCTTCATTGAAGCCATGTCATTTATTCCTGGGTCTGTCTTCTGGTCGTTCCTCTTCTTCCTGATGTTGCTGACCATGGGGATGACCACCATGATAGGGATCATGCAGGGCATCATTACCCCCCTCCAGGACACCTTTACTTCTTTCCAGAAATACACAAAGCCATTTACAGGTACTCTGACCCATGTCCCTGTACCCATCAATGACCCTGACTTCATTAAGACTCTTACCCAGCCCTAGTCTATCACCTCTGCTTAGCCCTTGTCACCCAGCCAGACCTCTGACCTTGATCCAAATCCAATGTTCCCTCCAGTGGTTGTCTTTCTGCTCATGTTCCTGTGTGGCCTCTTCTTCACTCGACCTTCAGGCAGCTACTACATCAGACTGCTGGCTGACTACTGGACAGTCCTCCCCGTAATCATCATCATCATATTTGAAAACTTGGCTGTGAGCTGGGCCAGTGAGGCCAGGAGGTGATAGCTTGGGTCTATAGGGAAAGTTGACCCCTCTCTTGTTGCCTCTTTTCTCACTTGACTAGAGTGACATAGGAACCCCGTAACTTCAGGGCCTTCTGAGAAATCGTTTTATTCACTCATTCATTTAACATATTTTTGGGGTGCTTAATATGTGCCAGGCACTGTTTTAGTCCCCGGGGATACAGCATTGAGTGAAACAAGCATCCCTGTCCTCAGGGAGTTTACATTCTAGTGGTGGAGATAGACAATAACCAGATGAAAAGATTAAAATGTCAGGAGATGATAACTGACAGGCGAAAAATCAAAAGTAAGGTAAGACGATCAAGAGTGGGAGTATGTTTGGGTGCTAGTTTAGATAGAATTGCAGGGAAGGCCTCTATGATAAGGTGACATTTGAGCAGACTCCTGAATGAAATGAGGGGAGGAACCATGACAAGATTTTGAGAGAGCATTCCAAGCAGAGAAAACAGTAAGTACCAAAGCAAGAGGAAGCATCATTCCTGGAATTTTTGAGCAACAAGGAGATCAGAGGTTAGAATAGTATGTTAGGAGATGAGGCCAGAGAAGTAATGGGATATTATGTAGGACCTTTTAAGCTATGGTAGGACTTAGTTTTTTATGTAGAATGAGAGAGGAGGCATGGCAGCATTTTGAGAAGGGGACATTATTAGATTTGTTTTTTAAAAAGATACCTATGACTGCTGTATGGTGAACAGACTATGAGGAGTCAAGAGTGAAGCAAGCAGAGCAGTTGGGAGCTATTGTAATATTCCAAATGGGAGCTAATGATGGCTTGGGCTAAGGTGGTAGAGATGTAGGTTGAGAGATGTGGTCTAATTCTGCAAGGAAGAGCTACCAAGGAAAGGGAACAAGATAAACAGGGACATAGTAGACATAATTGTGAAAGGAAGAGCGGGAAAATGCACATAAAATACAAGGAACTCCCAACGACTTTTAAACAGGCTGAGGTGTGGTTATCCAAGAGGTATAACTCAAGGGCAGAAGGTTCCGGTGGCAGCATTTTCAGGTGACAGTGGTTCTTGGAGTCAGGTTACTCATTCACTAACTCGCTCAATACATATGTTGAGACTTTCTTTGTGTCAGGAAAGCCTTGTGGTACTGGGATACAAATGAATAGAATAAGCTTCTCCTCTCAAAGAGCACAGAGTCCAAGGAGGAAGACATATATAAGCAGACAATCCCAGTACAAGGTGGAAAGCCTATAGTAGAGGTAGCCAGGGACATCTAGGGGCATCTGGAGAGTTGGGGAAGGCATCCCACGTGAGAGGATGGTTGAGCATAGTCTGGACAGATGAATATGTAGACAAAGAGGGAGAGAGAAGGGCATTCTAGGCCAAAGGACCCCACTTGCATATTTATTGAGATTGAGAACATGGAGTGAAGGAGGCTGGATACATAGGTTGGAAGAAACTAAGAAAAGCTCCATGAGGGTCGAATGTCAGCTTTTTTGGAGTCTGTGGTGTTCACTATGGACACCCAGCACCTGGAAGAATCCCTGGTACATCATAGACACTCTCATGTTCATGGAATGAATGAAAGGGACTTGGCTTTTATCCTGAGGGCACTGATAACCCATGAAAGGTTTTTGAGCAGTAGAGGAATGTTTGAAAATTTTTCTTGGGTTGGGATGAAAGATTGACTAAGAAGAAAATAAAGAGGATGAAGCTTGAGCTGAGGCAGGGGCTAAGGTTGGGCTGACCTTGTCCTCCAAGACTGGGTATGGCCCAACTGGGCCTTCTACTGTCTTGTGGCCCTTCCTCCCAGTTTCTTTGCAGACTTGGCTAACCTGTGGGGCCACCCCGTCTACCCCATCGTTCGTTGGCTGTGGTCCTGTCTGAATCCAATTGTGCTGCTGGTCCTGTTTGTGACCACTGTGTTTCATCTGTCTCTGAAGACCATCACCTATCTGGCCTGGGACTCAAGCACTGTAAGTCTCCATCCTCAGACCCCTGACCTTCACAGAGAGTGGGGGGAGAGATTTTTCAATCCACTCTTGGTTTAAAGACTCTATATCATCTCATTCTCTGACTCCCTGAAGACTCTTAGTTCTCTGCCCTGGTTCCCCTCCGACCCTCCCCTTCCACAGTCCTTCGTCTTATGGGAACTTTGATGTTCTGAAACCCTTTCCATCTCTCCACAGTCAAAAGAAGTGGTTCGACGATACCCATCATGGGGGCTGTTCGCAATGATTGCCCTTTTACTCATTGTCATTCTCCCCATCCCCACGTACTTTGTATATTGCCTCACCCATGGGATTCCTGTCACCTCCACCCGCTGGGACAAGCCTGTGATATCCTCCAGATCCCTGCCCGTAAGTGTCCAACTAACACCCATTAAAGAGGTCCAAAAGGAGGAAATCCTACAAGGTGATATTCAAATTGCTGATTAACCTGTTGTGAGACTTCCTAACTTTATTTGGCCTGACATCATATATCCCTCAAAACAGATCTAACAGGCAACTCTTAATACCAACTTGCAACTGTTGATGTCTCTAGACCCAGAACTGCTTTTATTCCCAAGGGTGGGGACATTTTTGGTGGGGGGAGCTCATGGGGCCTGGCTTTGCAGTCTTCCTCCTAGACTGCATCCTCCCTGGTTACCACTTTTCATTGTGTTTTCCCCATCCCCTTCCTCAGTATATACACATACCCGTTTTATACGCCATCGGTGATGCCTACTAGAACCTGCTTCTCAACTGGTCTACCCAGCTCTTGGAATGAAGCTGGAAGAGTAATGCTGTTGGTCAATAAATTAGTCTACTGGGATTCCAAGCACTGGGTGTGAGCAGATCTTTTTTTTTTTTTTTTCTTCTATAAATGTCTCAGATGTTTTCTTCCTTTCATGAGTTTTCCATTTTTTTGAGAGCCAAATATCCAGCCCTGAGTTCCTGCCCTCTCTTTGACATGGTAAATTAGATGCTAGATTACTAGACTTGATTTATCCAAGGATTGGCCTTGAGCCAGGAGAAACCCAGGAAATAGTGGCTTCAACAAACATGGAAAGGATATTAATACACTTGCTGATGGGAAGTGGTAATCCTATCATTGGTCTAAAAATAACTTTTTAAAAGAAGTTCCAAGACTGTTGCGGACTGTGTATCTGTGAATCGACACACAACCAGCTTGGGGAACTACCAAATTGTATCGCTGAGCCCACCAGGGTCCCATATCTGCTTGGTAAGAGACATAGTAGGTTTTACCATAGGGCTAAATCAAATGAATCTGCCTAGAGGATGATAATGAGTGGGTCTCTCAGAACTTGTGGGAGGGGTGACTCCGTAACTGAGCTGAAGCACTTCCCAAAAGGAGGTGGCATCAGTCAGTTAGCAACCGGGATGGAGGCTGTGGGTGGAGGTTTTCGGGACTTCCGAGGATCCAGGGAATGGGTTTCCCTTAAATGTTCAAGAGATCCCAGGACTTCAGATTGCTTAGGGCCCACAGGGAGGCTGCTCCTGTGTAAGTTTCTGTGACAAAGGAAGAAAAAGCAGACATCCCGAACCGCTGGAGCGTGGGACTCTAGGGATGGGTCTGGTGAATGGAAAGAGCAGAGATCCCAGATTTCTGTGCACCTCTGAAGTTTCGAGCTCAAGCTAGATGATTGTAGGGCTGGAGGGGATGCGAACCTCTATGTCATCACCCATTGGTTCCTGTACCTTGTAGCCCCACCCTCTCACGCTCCTTCCTTCCTGCCGCGCCCCCTCCCCAATCCAAACGAGATCGTCTGCTTCAAGTCCTGTGCTGTTGAGTCGGGTAAGGTGAGAATCAGAGATAGGAGGCAGTCGCCTTCTCCTCATGATCAAATAGTCTTTGAGTTTTCAACCTCCTTGTATTTGGGAGCCCAGGAGCTCATCCTCCTTTCTGCCCACACCCACCTCCTCCAGTTCCAGCTTTGGGAATGGAACTTGTCGGGGCAGGGGGGATTGAAAAGTGGGGTTTTACCGGATAAACCGAAGGGAGTGGAATGAAGATCTTGGTGTTTCTCCGCCTCGCACTGTAAATTTTTCTCTTCTCAGGCCACTTGTTGAATGTCCTTTGACACCTAACGGCAAGGTTGTTTGAACTGGGAATATCTCACATTGCTGTAGGCTGTACTGATTAGAGATAGGAAGACTGATTTCTACAGTAGGTATTTCTCTACAAAGCTCTGGGTCCTTGTTGTCTCAAGTTGGGTTTAGTAGCACCCTGTGTGTGATGAGCAGATTTTCTTTGGACTGCTCTTGGGAATCTCCGGCCATGTTAGACAAAATGGAGCCCTTTTTCTTGGGTAGGGAACCTTACACATCTTCACTTTTATTCCTCCCAAGAGTGGTGTGAGATAAAGGTATTGTCATCCTCAGGTTTAAGTGGGAGACCCGGAAGTAAGAGAGGTTCACATAGTGAGTCAGGGGTAGATCCTGAGAAATGTTCTTGTCTTGTGGCTCCCGGCCATTTTATTTTGGACATTTTCAAACACATCTGAAAAAGTAACGAAGTGAATTACTTTGTACTTACCACCCATCTTCAATAATGACCAACTTGTGACAAATCTGGTTTTATCTCTCCTCCCCCTACTGCATGCCTACCCATTATTTTGAAGCAAATCCCAAGTTTATCATTTCATCTGTAGATAAGTCAGTATATTCTCTAAAAAATACCCTTTTAAAAAAATCTGACAAAACTATTATCACACCTAAAACAAATAACAGTATCCTTTTATTAAATATCTAGTCAGTATTCAAATTTTCTAGTTGTCTCATAATTCTTTTTTCTAGCTTTATATTTTTTTAAATAGCTTTACTGAGATATAATTCATATACCACACAACTCACCCTTTTAAAGTGTACAATTCAATGGTTTTTAATATATTCACAGAGTTGTCCATCTAGCACTACAGTTTTTGTACATTTTCATTACCCCAAATAGAAACCCCACACCCCATAGCCATCACCCCAACTGTCCCAGCCCGCAACCCCAGTCTTAGATGAACACTAATCTACTTTTTGTTCTATACATTTGCCTGTTCTGGACATTTCATATAAATGGAATCATGCAATATGTGTAGTTCTTTGTGACTGGCTTCTTTCACATAACATGTTTTCAAGATTCACCCATGAAGTGTGTATCAGTACACACTTCATTTCTTTTTTTTTTTTTTTTTAATTTTATTTATTTATTTATTTATTTATGGCTGTGTTGGGTCTTCGTTTCTGTGCGAGGGCTTTCTCTAGTTGTGGCAAGCGGGGGCCACTCTTCATCGCGGTGCGCGGGCCTCTCACCATCGCTGCCTCTCTTGTTGCGGAGCACAGGCTCCAGATGCGCAGGCTCAGCAGTTGTGGCTCACGGGCCTAGCTGTTCTACGGCATGTGGGATCTTGCCAGACCAGGGCTCGAACCCGTGTCCCCTGCATTAGCAGGCAGATTCTCAACTACTGCACCACGAGGGAAGCCCTTCATTTCTTTTTATTGCTGAATACTAGTCCACATTTTATTTATCCAGTTATCAGTTGATGGACATTTTGGGTTGTTCCCACTTTGGGACTATTATGAATAATGCTGTTATGAACATTCATATAAAAGTGGGGTTTTTGGTTGGACATATATTCTTATTTGTCTTGACATATATTTAAGAGTGGAATTTCTGGATCATATGCTAACTCTGTTTAACTATTTGAGAGACTGTCTCATAATTTTTTAAAAGTTTGTTTGAATCATCATCCGAATAAAATTCATATGTTGCAATTCATTGCTATACCTCTTAAGAATCTTTTAGTCTACAGGTCTACCTTCCTCTTTTTTTTCCCCCTTGAAATGTGTTTGTTGATAAAACTGGGTTATTTGTCCTGTACAATTTCTAGCCATCTGGAATTTGCTGATCACCTCCCTGTGATGTTATTTAATATATTCTTGTGTCCCCCGTGTTTCTAATAAATTGGTAGTTAGGTTGAGAAGTCAATATTCTAGCAAGAATACTTCAAGGGTTGTTTTATGTACTTCAATTAGGAGGCAAAAAAAAAAAAAAAAAAAAAAAGCCAAATACCTGGATGGCTCTCTTTTTGTGATGTTAGCAGCCATTGATGATCATTGTCTAGATTTGCATATTTAATAGAGATTATAAAATGTAGCATTCTAAATTTATTATTCCTTTTTTTATTAGCTGGAATAATTCTAGGAAGAGAAGCTTCTTATCAAACATTCATTACCCTGGCATGCATTTTGTATAGGAAAAACAATAAATTTTGATTCTTTCCCTTTATTTACCAGCTTAAAAAATGAGTTTGTTGCCTAATATCCTCTAAATATGATCATTGAGATTTTTAACTTTTAGTATTTCTCTGAACTCATTGATTTAAACATATTTGATGTATTTTAGTCCATTGCAGTCATTCTTACTGATGCTCAGATCATCTCATCTTTGACTCATGGGAGTGTCTTCAAGTTGCTCCTGCGTCCTTTAGACAAGACCCGAGTATATCTAAAAATGTCCTTGCTTTCTGGTATTGACTGTATGGTCCAGGATTAACTTGTACATTTCATGACCCAGATCTGAAATCAGCTATTTTTCCAAGAATACCTAATTCCTTTTAGTGGAAAATGGTATTTAGAGATCACAGTTTTGTGCTAGGGGTGTTCATTGCTACTGCATTGATCATTGTTTCTAAGCCTTTCAATAGATACAGCTAGGAAATACTTCTTTTCCTAAGACAAAATATATCATAAATGCATACTCATTTTTTCAATTCAAATTTAAGACTATAGCGTTTCTACTTAGCCTCTTGGATCTTACCTTTATATTTTTTTCTCTATGTGTTTTTAGGCTCTTGATGTTTGTTTCTCAACTAGAAGTTGGTGCCCACAAGCCCTCACCCTCATCATTTCCCAAACTGAACTCATCATTGTCTCTATCAGTTTTCTCATTCCCAGACCTACAAACGCATATGTGTTTCCACCTAGGGAGTAGGGCAGCTGGACCCAGATGTGGTGGACCTAGAACCTAGGTGGGTAAACTGAGGCAAAACCTGTTTTAGGACTCTTTGTGGTAGGGTTTGAGGAGATCTAAAATGGAAATGTTCACATGTCCTCTCACTGTTTTAGGGGTCCACGGGCAGCAAGACTAATCCCAGATGTACTCACTGATGGAACTGTTATTGCAATCCCTGTCTTGAGGGGCTTCTTGGCTCTGTGAGAAGAAGGATAGCGTTTGGGGATAAACAAGTCTGTGTTTGTATGCTACATCAAACCCTTAAGTAATTCTGTGACTCTCAGCAAGTTGCTTTTTCTTCTTTTTCTTAGCTTTCTTATCTGTCAAGTGGAGATGGGGAAACAATCCCACAGATTTATTTGTTGGGTAAATTAAATTGTTAAGCATAAGGGAATTATCACAAAATAAAAGAGCTGATATAGATGATAGTATGTTAAGATTATATAATTTTCTCTAAATCTCTACATTTTTTCAGATTTTATACACAGATATTACACATTAAAATATTCTGCACTATATAAAATGTTTTAAGTTACTAGAAGGTAAGCTCAAGGAAGGCGGGAATTTTGTCTGCTGCTGTATTCATAATGCCTAGAACAGTGTCATACGTGTGTTTTCAAGCGCAAGTGGGCAATCAAATATTTGTTCAATGAATAGATAGATTAATCCCAGAAGTTGATGTTTTAAATAGGTAAAAACAGTTGCCAGTCTAGAAGTGAGAATTTTCCACTTCAAATGTTATTTCTCCCTTAATTAAAAAAAAGAAACCCCTTTAACAGTCTGAGGTGGTAAACTACAAATAAGAAAAGATTTCGTTTTTCCCCAAGTATTGTATCCATCTTTATATTGTTGACTTTATCTTGCTGTGTTCCAGATCCCTTAATTTCTGGTCGTTTTCATTCATTAAAAATCCATTCTAAGGTCCATTTAAAAACTCCAGTCTTATCTGATTCAAAGCTTCCTTACTCTAATTCCTGGACAGGCTTGTGACTCAATGGACCTGAAGTGAGAAGAGATGGTCTGCTCTTTTATTCTTCCCTTCCCTTTGAGTTATCTTCTCCCCCTTTTCCAAACCTCTGTTTCTAACACCAAGTCCTCTAATGTTTTCAAACTTGAGACCCACCCCCCTCCTTTCCCTAAGCCTAAGACTCCATGGAGGAAAATAAGGGACAATCATCTCCAACTTTACTGAGGACATGATTACAATTGTCTTTCTTTTGGTGGGTCTCTGATTCTCTGGCTAAACCATAGTGGCCTTGTATGCACCAAAGTGTAAGAGGTGTCTGAATGGTGACTTTTTTGTGGAAACTTACATGTGAATTCTCCCTGACAGCATAATTCCCTGACATGGGAGATTTGACTCCAACATAACCTCTTCTGAACCTCCTCATATCCTACTCCAGAAGCCAGCCTTCTTAGGTATTGTACCTACTAGTAAGTATAAGCCAAGCTGTCTTCCATGATACCTATTTGACCACTAGGAAATTCAGGCATTCTCGTCACTACCACCCTGGTCAAGAAGTAGAACATGTGCCCTCTCCCCGTCACCACTACTTCCCTCCCCTCTAGAGGTAATCACTATCCTGTCTTTTAAGGTAATCATTTCCTTGCTTCTTTGTAGTTTTACAACCTATGTATGTATCCCTATATAGTTTTGCTTTAGTTGTTTTGGGGATATCTCTTTATCTATCTATCTATCTATCATCTCTATCATCTATATAAAGCTACAGTAACTAGGTGAAGTAAATGTGCAAGGAGATACAAAATGACCAGTGAAGCAGAATAAAGAGCCCCAAAACAGATCCACACATGTATGGAACTTTAATAAACAACAGAGTTGGCACTACAGATAAGTTGGAAAGAAAATTGTTTCATAAATATGCTGATACAATTAGATATCCATATTTTAAAAAACAAATTTGGATTCACACCTTATACCTTATACAAAAAAAAAATCAGGTCAAGATAGATTAAAGGCTTAGATGGGGGGACTTCCCTGGTGGCACAGTGGTTAAGAATCCACTTGCCCATGCAGGGGACATGGGTTTGATCCCTGGTCCAGGAAGATCCCACATGCCACAGAGTAACTAAGCCTGTGCACCACAGCTACTGAGCCTGTGCTCTAGAGCCCGCGAGCCACAACTACTGATGCCCACACGCCCTAGAGCCCGCCTGCCGCAACTTCTGAGCCCATCCACAACTACTGAAGCCTGTGCGCTCTAGGACCTGCGTGCTGCAACTACTGAAGCCCGCGTGCCTAGAACCTGTGCTCCGCAGCAAGAGAAGTCACCGCAGTGAGAAGCCCGCGCACTGCAATGAAGAGTAGCCCTCACTCACCTCAACTAGAGAAAGCCTGCGTGCAGCAACGGAGACCCAATGCAGCCCCCCCACCCCCCCAAAAAAAGGCTTAGATGGGTTTTTAAATATTTTTTAATTTTATTTTTGGCTGTGTCAGGTCTTAGTTGCAGCACGCGGGATCTTCGTTGCGGCATGTGGGATCCTCTGCTGCAGCATGAGGGCTCTCTAGTTGTGGTGCCCAGGCTCCAGAGCATGTGGGCTCTGTAGTTGTGGCACGTGGGCTTAGTTCCCCCGCGGCAGGTGGGATCTAAGTTCCCCGACCAGGGATCGAACCCATGTCCCCTGCATTGGAAGGCGGATCCCTAACCACTGGACCACCAGGGAAGTCCCAAGGTTTAGATGTTAAAAAGCAAAATTTTTAAACTTTCAGACAAAATATGGAAGAATACCTTTTGAGAAGATATATATATATATATAATATCTATATATAGAGAGCAATCAATATACATATTTATATATACCACTTTACTATGTCATGATATCTTATTCTTCAAAAATATCTTCATTATTCTTTTTTTAATTTAAAGTTATAAACAGTAAAATTCACTCTAGCTGTAGAGTTCTATGAATTTTGACAAATACATGTGGAGTCATGTAACTATCAACATAGTCAAGATACAGAATAGTTCCATCACCCCCCAAACACTCCTTTGAGCTGCCCCAGTATAGTCTAACCCTATCTCCACCGCTAACCCCTGGTAATCAGTTCTCCATCACTATGGTTCTGCCTTTTCCAGAATGTTATTTAAATGTAACCTTTTGAGGCTGGTTTCTTTCATTTTGTGTAATATATATGAGATTTGTATATGTTCTTGAGTTTATCAATAGTTCATTCCTTTTTACTGCTGACTAGTATTGCATTCCATGGATGTACCACAGTTTATCTATTCACTAGTTTAAGGGCATTTGGATTTTCCAGTTTGGGCAATCATGAATAAAGCTTCTATAAACACTGGTTTTTATAAACAAAATTTCTTGGAAAGATACCTAGGAGTGGTTTTGCTGGGTTATATGGAAAGTGTATGTTTAACTTTTTTTTTTTGACTGCGCTGGGTCTTCGTTGCTGCATGTGGACTTTCTCTAATTGTGGCGAGCGGGGGCTACTCTTCGTTGCGGTGCGTGGGCTTCTCATTGTGGTGGCTTCTCTTGTTGCGGAGCACGGGCTCTAGGCGCGCAGGCTTCAGTAGTTGTGGTGCACAGGCTCAGTAGTTGTGGCATGCTGGCTCTAGAGCTCAGGCTCAGTAGTAGTGGCGCATGGGCTTAGTTGCTCCGCGGCATGTGGGATCTTCCCGGACCAGGGCTCGAACCCGTGTCCCCTGCATTGGCAGGCGGACTCTTAACCACTGCGCCACCAGGGAAGTCCCTGTTTTCATTTTCTTCATTGTGATCTTGACCCATCTGAAATATATTTTCTTGTAAGGAGCATAATTTTCCCCCAGGTGGCTTGCCAATTGTTCCAACCCAATTACTGAATACTTCATGTTTTGTCCACTGATTTGAAACGCCACTTTATCACGTCCTGATTTCCATCAGTACCCAGGTCCTCTTCTAGACTTCTGTTCTGTGCTATCAAGCAGTTTATGTAAATCTACTCCAGAACCACCCTGTTTTATTGATAGATATTGAAGCTGTACACTATGTTGAGTCTTTATAGCACAGTGGTTAAGAGTGTGAGCTCTGAAACAGGTCTCCTGGGTTCCTATTTTAGCTCTCCCCTTACCTCAATCCACAAAGTGTGTTAACCACTAAGCTACTAGCCACAGTAAATATGCCTGGCAACCGGTGACTTCACTCCAGCCGCCGCAAGGCTGAATTGGCCTAGTAACTGGTGTCCCTAGGGATCCTCCTCAAGGAATAAACGTGGAGAGAAGATGCTCCAAGGAGGCAGGGATGATGGGGTGAAAAGGAGTGGGAAGAACTGAACTATGCTTGACACCTAAGGCGCAGATCATCAGGTTTCAAAACTGTGGGAACCGTGGGGAAGGCGGCTCCCTTCAGAGAGATAAGTCCAGGACGCCGGCAGCGGCCTGCGGACGGCGGGTCCGAAGCCTAGAAGAGTGAGCCAACAGGGGCTGGGCTGGGGGTCTCAAGAGGGCACCCCAAATGTGAGCATCTTCAAGGTAAACTGCCTAAATCACCTTTCGGCTACAGCGAAATATTAAAATCTCCTCCGACCCCAATGGCGATGGCTCCCACGGATCCTCGTACCATCGTCCCCTCGTCGCACTCCCATGCCGACCCTCCCACCCCCACCCCCAAGCGCCCGCAGAAGCGACCGGTCTTCTCCAGACGCGCGCGTCAGTGGTGGGTAAAGGGGCGCAGTAGTCCTGGCCCGCTGTTCCCGACCTCTCCGGGAGCCAGGCGTCTGTTCCCCCGGCCCCCACCCCTCCGCCTCTGGACACAGACCTCGGAACTTCCCCTTCCATCTCCCTTTTTCCCAGGAATTTAGGGGTCCAGCATGCCCTGAATCTGGGAGCGGAGGGGCGGACCCCGGGCGCGGAGGGGCGGGGTAGTAAACGCCAGCGGGTAGAGCGGAAGTCTGGTGGCCCATCTCGCCGCCGCTCTGCTCGTCAGCTTGCCTCCCCTCTCCTCCGCCTTTCTCTTTCCTCAACCAGGTCTCGGATGGGCCCGCCCTGGAGACACCGACTTCCTCCAGCAGGTGATCGGGGCAGAGGCCGGTGGGGTTGGGATGCTGTAGGCGCGTCCTTCACTGACTCGCTCCGAGGTGGACTCCTGGTATTTTCCCGTCTGGATCAAAGAATTTCTTAGCTGGCCTTCAAACAGGTTGTCGCTCCTTTGATTCTCAGAGAGCCCGGCGGAGAGTAGACAGAGTAGAGGGCACGGAGGCAGAGAAAGACCGGGTGCACAGATCCTGGTAGGGCCGGACTCGTGACAGAGACAGTTATCCCAGGTGGGTGCTACCTGGGTTGACACTTCCCGGGGGTGAAAGCAGAGGGAGCATCGGCAGCAGATTGAATTGCAGGTAACGAGGCTTGAAAGGGTGACAAGGCGGTGGCTGCTGCTGGAGGAAGGGTGGGAGGCGGGAGCAGGAGCAGGAAGCAGTGGGCTGTTCAGGAAGGGCCCTGGGTGCTAAACTAAACGGGTTGTGAGGCATCCGTGGGAAGATTTAAGCAAACCATAGATTTGGTCAGGTTTATATAATGACTCTGGAATATTAAGTAGCCATTAAAAATCATATTTTTAAAGAATGCTTTATCACATAGGAAAATACTCATTATATACTCATGATATAATGGAAACATATATATATTATATATATCCAATATATCTCCAATCTGTAAGAAATACATATACGTGTTCATAGAATATATATTAATATATATTTATATACTCTATGTTACATTTAACAGATTATCAAATATATATGTTCTATAATCATATCCAATTTGTAACAAATATACAAACACATATGTGTTAATAATAATATCTAGTTTGTAAGAAATATACATGTATAAAGTATTCATATAGACATATGATATGATAATGTCCAATTTATAAGATTGGCTGTGTCTCCTTCCAAAACCTAAAGGGAGCAAACATTTATTTATTTATTTATTTATTTATTTATTTATTTATTTATTTATTTATTTATTTATGGCTGTGTTGGGTCTTCGTTGCTGCACGCAGACTGTCTCTGGCTGCTGCAAGCGGGGGCTACTCTTCACTGTGGTGTGTGGGCTTCTCATTTGCGGTGGCTTCTCTTGTTGTGAAGCATGAACTCTAGGTGTGCAGGCTTCAGTAGTTGTGGCGTACAGGCTTAGTTGCTCTGTGGCATGTGGGATCTTCCCGGACCAGGGATCAAAGCTGTGTCCCCTGCATTGGCAGGTGGATTCTTAACCGCTGTGCCACCAGGGAAGTCCCAAGCAAACATTTAAATTATGGTATCTTTTAAGATTGTGTAGGCACCCAATTAAACTAAAATCTCAAACTTAAACCAAGAGGAGGCCCAGTGGCTCCATCTTGCAAATAGCATTCTCCCTGAGCCATCTTCCCAAATCCAGATTGAACCGAGCTCAGATGTGTGCTGGCTTGGTACAAAAGCTGATGCTGGTGCTAGTACTGTCCACAGAGGAGGTTGAAAGGAGTTTGCAGGTCAGGGTGACCGCCTCTTTGGCTGGAGTCTGTGCCGTGGACTCTTGAATGGGTTTGACCATCCTAGTCAAAAAAGGAGAACACTGCCTATACCCTAGAAACACTTCCTTGAGCCTGTCCCAACCACCAATCCCTCATGCCCCCCAAGAGAGAATCACTATCCTGACACTTATGGTCATCACTTCTTTGATGTTATTTCTGATTTTACCACCTCAGTGTGTATACCTAAATACTTTAGTTTTGCTTGTTTTTTTGGACTTTGATATAAACAGAGTCATATGATCTGTGTTCTTTAGGATATAGCTTCTTTCACTCAATGTTAAGTTTTTGAGATTCATCCATGTCATTAAGCATAATTGTAGTTCATTTCTTTGCTGTGTAGTATTCCTTTGTACTGGCTATATCACTCTATATTAATGCTACCGTGATGGATTTCTGGATTGTTTCCTTTGGGGGTTGTCGCAAACAATGCTGTTAAGAAAAATGTGTCCTTTGGTGCACATGTACACACATATTTTGTTGCAGTCATACCTAGGAGTGAAATTGCTGTTCATGGGATATGTATACTTCAATCTTAATAGATAATGGCCAACCCATCTCTCAAAATATTTTTGTCAGTTTCCATTCAGCAGCAGTGGGTAAGCTTTACCATGGCTCCTCATTCTTGCTAATATTTGGCAAGTCTTCTCATTCAAGCCAGCCTGGTGTGTAGTGTCACTTCATCGTGGCTTAAACTACCATTTTCCCACTGTCTGAATAGCTGGAGAACATTTTCATATGTTCACTGGCCATTTGGAAGACCACTTCGGTGAAAGATCTCAAGTTTCCTGAATATTTTTCTATTGGGTTATTTATATTTTTCTTATTGCTTTGTAGGAGCTTTTTATAGATTCCAGATAAAAGCCCTCTGTCAGCTATATGTGTGGCAACTTTTTTCTACTCTGTAACTTTTTAGTCTTTTAATGGTGTCTCTTGATGAACAGATGTACTTAATTCTAATGAACTCACATTTACCTATTGTTTCCCTTACGGTGAGCCCTAAGTCCTGTTAAAGGAATCTTTCTTAATCTCCAGATCATGAAGATATTCTCCCATATTAACTTCTTTAGAAGCTTCATGGATTAATTTTTGTATGTTGTGAGATAATAGTCAAATTTTGTTTTTTCCAAATGAATATACATTTTCCCATCATAATTATTTAATTCTGTCATTTCCATGATCCTCTGAGTTGACATGGACTACCTCTCCATTTATTTAAAACTTTTACTTCTCTTAGTAATCATTTTTAGGTTTTGGTATAAAGGTCTTATCTTTCTTTTGTTAGAGTTATTCCTAAGCACTTGAAATATCTTCATGTTATTATAAACATTTCCTTTAATTTTTTCATTACCTATTTATTTCCTGCTGGTATTAGAAATGCTATTAATGGTATTCCACTAACCCTGTATCCAGCAATGTTGTTAAACTCACTTATTAATCCTAATTATGTATTTACAGATTCTTTTTTATTTTTCACATGCACAATCATATCCATAAACAATGACAGTTTTACTTCTTTTTCCAAACTTTATACTCTAAAAATATCTTACTGCACTTTCTAGGACCTTGTATCAATTATCTATTGCCACCAAAATGCTGTATAACATACCACCTCAAAATTCAGTGATTTAAAGCAACAAGATGGGGTTCCCTGGTGGCGCAGTGGTTGAGAATCCGCCTGCCAATGCAGGGGACATGGGTTCGAGCCCTGGTCTGGGAAGATCCCACATGCTGCGGAGCAACTAGGCCCGTGAGCCACAATTACTGAGCCTGTGCGTCTGGAGCCTGTGCTCCGCAGCAAGAGAGGCCGCGATAGTGAGAGGCCTGCGCACCGCGATGAAGAGTGGCCCCCGCTTGCCGTAACTAGAGAAAACCGTCGCACAGAAACAAAGACCCAACACAGCCATAAATAAATTAAAAAAAAAAAAAAAGCAACAAGATTTTATTATTGTATCTCATGAGTCATTAGACTGGGGTCAGCAAATATGTAAGGGGATTGACTGGCTATTGACTGATCTAAGTTAGCTTGAGCTAGGGCCACTGGAATGATTCAGCTCTGGTTTACATGTCTCACTTCCAGCAGATTAGCCTAGATGTGTCCTCATGGTGATAGCAAAAGAGTAAGAGAGCAAGCAATAACAAGGAAGGTCTTTTGCAGCCTAGGCTCTGAATTGGCATACCAGCCCAGATTCCAGTTAGCGAGAGGATCTGAAGAATTACATTGTAAAGGGAGTAAATAAAGGAAAAAATTGAAGACTTAGGACCACTGATGCTATTAACCTACCCAAATTTTAAATTCAATTTGACTAGAATGGTAGTGGGCATCCTTGTCTTATTACTGAGCTCCAAGGGAAAGCCTTCAACATTTTATCACTAAGTTTGATATTTGCTGTAAGCTTTTTTGTAAATAACCTCTGTGAAATTAAGGATGTTCCTTTTTAGTCCTAGTTTCCTAAAAGTGTTTTTTTAAAATGAGTAGTTATTGGGTTTTATAAAATATTTCCACAAATATTAAGATGATCATATGATTTATATCCTTTGTTATGTTATCATTGATTGATTTTCTTTTTTCTTTTTTTTTTTTTACTTTTAAACTTCCCTGCAATCCTGGAATAAATTCACCTCGGTTGTAATGTAATGTCGTTTTTATGTACTGATGGATTTGATTTGCTAGTATTTTGTTTGGGACGTTTGCATCAACGTTCATGAGTGACATTGGCATATGATTTTCTTTTTCATAATTCCCTTGCCAGGTTTTGGTATTAAGGTTAGGCTGGTCTCACCACTGTTTCTATTCTGGAAGATTTTATGCAAGATTAGTAGTATTCATTTCTTAAATGTTTAGTACAATTCACCAGTAAAATCATCCAGGTTGGAAGTTTTCTATGGAGGAATATTACTAATTAAGAAGCAATTTATTTAAAAGTTATAGGACATGTATCTTTTCTAATTATGGTTTTCTCCAGATATATGCCCAAGAGTGGGATTGCTGGGTCATATTGTAGGTCTATTTTTAGTTTTTTAAGGAACCTCCATACTGTTCTCCATAGTGGCTGCACCAATTTACATTCCCACCAACAGTGTAGGAGGGTTCCCTTTTCTCCACACCCTCTCTAGCATTTACTGTTTGTAGATTTTTTGATGATGGCCATTCTGACCAGTGTAAGGTGATACCTCATTGTAGTTTTGATTTGCATTTCTCTAATAATTAGTGATGTTGAGCATCTTTTTGTGTGCTTTTTGCCATTTGTATGTCTTCTTTGGAGAAATATCTATTTAGATCTTTCAACCGTTTTTTATTGGGCTGTTTGTTTTTTTGATATTGAGCTGCATGAGCTGTTTGTAATATATTTTGGAGATTAATCCCTTGTCGGTTGCTTCGTTTGCAAATATCTTCTCCCATTCTGTGGGTTGCCTTTTCATTTTGTTTAAGGTTTCCTTTGCTGTGCAACAGCTTTTAAGTTTAATTAGGTCCCATTTGTTTATTTTTGTTTTATTTTCATTACTCTAGGAGGTGGTTCAAAAAAGATCTTGCTACGATTTATGTCAGAGAGTATTCTGCCTATGTTTTCCTCTAGGAGTTTTATAGTATCTGGTCTTATATTTAGGTCTTTAATCCATTTTGGGTTTATTTTTGTGTATGTTATTGGAGACAGGTTTAGGTTTAAATCTACCATCTGATTAGGTGTTTTGTACTTGTCCTATCTACTCTATATTCCTTTTTCTCTCCTTTCTTGCATTCTTTGTACATTAATTGTTTTCATTAGTCCATTTTTTCTCTGATAGCTCAGAAATTATACACTTATACTATTATTTTAATGGTTCCCCTACATATTAAATATGCATACATTTTATCAAGTAATATTTATTTGTACTTTCATCCCCTTCCTAGACAATGAAAAGTACTTATAATAATTAAACTCTATTTACCACCCTCCTAATCTCTGTTGTTATATATTTAATTCTTTACTTAATTAAAACCAAATAAGATGTTACTGTAACTGTTTTTTTGCAGCCTCAATTTTATCCACATATTTCCATTTTAATTACTCTCAATTCCTTTCTGCATGTTTGACCTTTCTTCTGAGATAAGTTTTCCTCTTCCAGAAGAATCCACTGTAGTATTTTTAGTAGTGCCACACTTCTGGCAACAAAACTCTGTGGTTTTGTTACTCCAAAAATGTATTTACTTCATCTTCATTCTTGAGGAATATGTTTTCGAGAAATGGAATTCCAAATTCACAGTTATTTTCTTCCAGGACTTTAAAGATTTAATTCCACTGCCCACTTGCTGTAACAGTTATTAAATATTTTGAAATTGATCTATGCTTATAAGATGAGAAAAAAACGGAGTGTCAGAGAGATGAAATTATTTTCCCAAAGTCAATAACTCATGAGGAGAAGGGCCAAGATTTAAACTCTGGCCCTCATTGCTCTAAAACCTTTGTTGTCATGGAGTTTTACAGTCTGGTATCTGAGACATGTCCCTTAAAGTCTGCTATTCTTGGTGATCCCAGGATTCCCTTAGGAGTTAGTGGGCCTGTAAGAAGAAACTCATGGAGTCCCTTGAGGAAATATCAGAGGAAGAGGCCCCCAAAGAACACCACTCTTCCTCAACCCCATCCTGGAAGCTCACGGCCAAGGAGATTCTGGCCACCAAGACCCAAAACTACTTTGCTCAGACTAAAAGAACTGAGAACATCTTGATCCAGGTTGCCTTCTCCGTTGGGCTAAACAGCATATGGCGTTTCCCTTACTTTTGTCATCTGAATGGAGGAGGTAAGGTCAGGGACCTGGATCCTGAGTTTAAGGAAGGAGTTTTAAGGCTGGGAGCCTAGACTGCTAGGTGCTGGGGGAGGAGATAACTGGAGGGGAGGCACCCAGACTCCTAGAGGATAAAGAGGAGAGGGGCCAGGACTCCTGGCTGCCTGAGCACAGCTCCTGGCTCTCTTCTTCAGGCAGCTTTATCCTGATGTACTTCTTCATGCTCCTCTTGTTCGGGATTCCCCTCTTGTACGTGGAGATGATCATGGGGAAATGTCTGCATGTAGACAACATCTGGGTCTGAAAGCAGCTTGTCTCCTGGCTGGGCAGCATAGGCTACGCCAGCATACTGGTGAACGTGGGGCCCAGCCAAGAGGCATCCCAGTTCACCCCTTGTGGTCTCCAGGTTCCCTGACTCCACCCATCCCACCCCTCAGGCCCACTATGTCCACCCCCAGGTATGCATCTTGGTGAGCTTGTATAACAGCGTCATCATCACCTGGAGCCTCTCCTACCTGGGCAACTCCTTTGGTCATCCCCTGCCCTGGAACAAGTGCCCACTGGTGAAGAACATCAATGTCACCAGTGAGGAGAGGGAGAGAGAAGGCCAGCAGAGCCCAGGGAGGCAGGGGCACCAGGGGGCAAGAGACAGGGAGTGAGAGCCAAAGGGAAGGAAGTGACTAGCAGGGGCAGCCACCAGGTGAGGTGGTACCTAAGCGCCTGGGTCCCCCCAGACCTCACTTGCCTTCGGACTGTGTCCCACCAGTACTTCTGGTACCACACCACTCTGAATGCCTCAAACCACATTGAAGAAGGGGTCGAGGCCCTCGTCCTGAATCTCAGCCTGGGCATCTTCGCAGTCTGGTGCCTCCTCTTCCTAATCATGAGCACAGGGCTAAAGATTTCAGTGCAGGTAAGCCACCTTGATCACTGATCCCACTACCACTTCACCTTTGCAAATCCAAAGATCCTCAGGCTCCCTGCCCCCGCACCATCCTCCTCCTCCCTCCTTTCCAGGACCCAACTTCCCAGTTATCATGGAGATGGACAGTGTTCTCTCCAACCCCTCACCTCCACCACCAAACTGGATCAGTGGGGTGGCTAACTTCTCTGGGGCTGCCCTCTCAGAATGAAGCTGAGACGACAGTGCTGTGAGTTAATAAATGGGTCCACTGGGACGCCCTGCACAGGCCACGGGCATAGTGTGCTTTCAGTGAGCAGCCCAGATGTCAGCCTCCTCCTGCACATACACCCTCCAAATTGCCAACACCCCTGGCAAACTGAGTATCCAATCTGGTGACCCCAGTTTCCCCCTGCCTTTGAGACCCCTCCATCTCCTGGAGCTGAGCCAAACTGCGGGGGAACTTTGCAGCAATCAGTATCATGCAACTAGAAAGTGTGTTAATCCCTAAAGCTAACTTGGTAATTGGTGACCATACTAAATCTATCCCATAACTCATCTCACTACTCCTACCAAGAGGGTAGCTCGCCTAGAACATTTAGGTTCTCACTAGCTGGCTGTTATGCTTCGTTCTTACTTGGGATAAGGTCCCTCACCTACTTGGGCCCTGGGAAGTAGGTCACCTGGTTTCTGTGGGCTCAGGACCAGGGAATCGTGGAGGACTTGGACCTTATTAGGGTTGTCTGTGGGAATAGGTAACACCGCCCTGCCTATCTGTCAAATGGAGTTAAGGGAACTCAGGGGATGGAGGACAGAGGCCCCTTCTAGAAGCCACACCCCTTAGTGACTTCCTGGGCAAAAACCCTTCTCTCCCATTGCCTACTCCCGAAGGTCATGACCTTGAGAATCAATGCCAGCTTCCATTACCACCCACTCTGGTTCCCAATCACTTCTCAAATCTTCGCCTGCTCTTTCACACCTTTTAGTTACCGCAAATGTCTCTAAACATCTTTTATCACACTCCCCTATCACTGACAGCTTTTTGAAAAAATATCCCCAACCTACGTAGAAAATTTACGTGTGAATTCCTGTCATTCTATCAGTACATACTTGATATCAGTAAAGTTTCATTTGTTTTGCTCATTGATTTTTAAAAAAATAGATGTAAGTAGAAATCCTAAATTTTTCTTCCTGCATTCCCAATGTAATGGCTTATCCTTCCCAATTTGGAGAGCCCTGAAAAGGTCAGAGGCAGAGACCCCCAGGCCCTTCCAGCCCCTGAGATTCACCTCGGGGCCTCCTGCCTCCTCCCTTGCTCTCCATGCACCCTGGGTCTGGGATAACCCAGCTCCGGGAGCTGGAGGTGAGTGGAGTGGGCCTTGGTCCCCCTGCCACCCTCACCCTCACCTCTGTGTCTCTCCTCCCCTCTCAGAGTCAGGGTGGGCCACCATGAACCAGTATTACCAAGTGTCTGGTGGGGTAAGAGAAAGGCCAGTGTAGACGATGAGTCCTGCACTTGGAGTGGTAGTTGTAAGGTTGCTTTTTGTGAGGTTGGGGGGTGAGAAGTCCTGGCATGGAGGACACCTTCCCAGGTGCTATGAGAAGCCCCTCGCCCTTGGTAACACCTGGACAATGTATTAACGGACAGGCCCTTGGCTGGTCTCCCTCTCCACCTCTCCTTTCATGAAGTGGATATTGCAGGAGGCTCAGAGAAGAGAAAGGACAGCCCTGCAGTCAAACGCCCAGCCAGTGACAGGTGGAGAGAGAATCAAGGTTTTCTGGCTCCTAGTCTGGGATCCTTTCGTGATTTGGATGACCATGACATTGGCTGGGGGAAGCCACGTGAGGAGCTTTAGCAAGTAGTTGCAGCTAAGACAGGAGTCTGCAAACTTTTCCTACAAAGGGCCAGATGGTGTTTTTGGCTTTTCAGGACGTGGTCTCTCTGGCATACAGTTGTCCCTCAGGATTGCTTCCAGGACCCCCCACAGATACCAAAATCTTCAGATCCTCAAGCTCCTTATATAAAATTATGTAGTATTTGCATATAACCTACACACATCCTCCCGTATACTTTAAATCATCTCTAGATTACTTAATACAATGTAAATGCTACGTAAATAACAGCCAGTGTGGCAAATTCAAGTTTTGCTTCCTGAAATTTTTTTTCGAATATTTTCGATCCACATTTGGTTGAATCCATGGATGTGGAACATGTGCCTACAAAGGGGGCCGACTGTGCAACTAGAACTGTAATCAGAAAGAACTTTTGTACTTTTGTATAACTTGATCGCCATTTTATATAACAGGTCCTGTTTTACAAATAAATTTTGATTTACTAAAAACAAAAACAAAGGGGGCTGACTGTATTCTCTTTGTTGTTTGATTTTTACAACTCTTTAAAAATGTAAAAATCATTCTTAGCTCACAGGCCAGATTTATCCCACACACAACGCCCGTAGTTTGCCAATCCCTGGTCTAGGGCCATGTGATACCTACAAGAGAATGCTGGTGACTAAACCAGAATTTACTTTGAACTCCCTAGTTGGCCCACTTTGTGCCAGGCAGCCACCCAGAGGGTATAACCATCAGGCTGTCCAGCAGAAAGAAAGGTGACCCAAGAATGGTCAGGGGGGCAGAATCCTAAATTTTCAAAATGGTCTATATAACTCCCCCACCCCTTAGATCTCAAGAGATTGATCATCCAGGAGACAGCCAAGAAGAGACGAAGCCTCTCTGGGGACACCCACATTCAGTGACCAAAGTGCCCGACTAAGCTGTGTGGACCAGGAGGAGAGGAAGAAGGTAAAGTCAGAAATCTTTTTGAGCTGATTTTTTAGGAGATGGGTCCAACAACCATTAATACCAGATACATGTGGATGGGAGGGAAAATAGTCCCACCCAATACCTTAACCTTGACTGCAGTCTGTCTTCCAAGGTGGGCTCTGGGGTTGGATGGATGGACACCACCAGCTTTTAACTCAGCCCAACCAGCAGTGAACCAGGCCCAGTCACTTACAAGGACTTGTATAAATCGAGGGCCCCACTGAGCCAGCAGCTTTGCTTCAGGCGGTGGAGGGAGGGATAAAGTTTTCTCCAAAGGGGAAGCTGCTACTTCTCCACTGCAAAACTGAGATGACCCAAGGACCAGCCCAGCTGTGCCCTTGAACATACCATTTACATTTAACCATTTCAGACCTTACTAGTTGTCAAGTTCAAGTTGACCTACCCCAAAATGGAGGAGTCAAGCCAGGAAGTCACAAGGCCTCGGTGGGTTGGTGGGTCCCTTTCAACAGCGCTTAATAGCAATTAATAGAGGCCTTTCCTAAAAGGGGTGTATGTGGTGGCTGCGTCGGCAGGTGGCGCTGTTGTACCGGGAAATGACTTCTGAGTACCTCCACAGCCATTAGGTCATTAAAGCTATGATTTCCCTTTCTCCTGGGGTTCTACGTAGTTTCTGTAGTCGGCCGTGGAGAGGACCACACATGCTACAGTCCCTGGATGGGAGAATCCCCGGACACTTATGGGACAATCACAGTATGAACACATAAAACATCAATACCAATTATATATTCAATAGGGGAAGCCATGACAGCACACTGAATTGGCCCAAATGCCCGTACCCTGCAAGGTCACTTCAGCTTCCCTGCCCCCATAATGAGCCTTATCAGTTGAATTCAGGTGCTTTTTCCTCCTCGAGGAACATGCATGCGTCAGGGACTACAGCATCAGCTTTAGTGAAATTTCTACCTGGGGGATATACTGTCTCCAAAATCCACAAAGGCTGATCCTTGTTGAACATCCTTTGTAGCAGGACCAACAGTTTGTCTTTTCTAAGCTATGAAATGTCTGTCTGAGCCTAGATAGTCCTCAAGATGATGACTTGGATAGCAGGGTCTTCTCTTTCGTTTGTTCATTTGTTTGTTTAATATTTATTTATTTTGGCTGTGCTGGGTCTTAGTTGCAGCACACAGGATCTTCATTGCAGCATGTGGGATCTTTTAGTTGTGGCACATGGACTTCTTAGTTGAGGCATGCATATGGGATCTAGTTCCCACCAGGGATCGAACCCAGGCACCCTGCATTGGGAGCATGGAGTCTTACCCACTGGACCACCAGGGAAGTCCCAGGGTCTTCGTTTTTGTCTTCATTCAAGACCCATCCATCCTCAGTTAACTGTGATTGGGTGGCAGGTAATGCAATACAAGCAGTGAAGGTCATTACTAAAAAGCCATTCCTTCCAAAGATGTACAAATGGCCAAACGCACATGAAAAGAAGTTCAATGTCGTTAGTCATTAGGGAAATGCAAATCAAACTCACCATGAGACACCACTTCATACCCACCAGGATATCTATAACCAAAAGAAAAAAAAAAAAAAGGAAAATAACAAGTGTTGGTGTGTATTTGAAGAATTTGGAACCTCATACACTGCTGGTGGGAATGTGAAATGGTGTGACCACTGTGAAAATCAGTTTGTCAGGTCCTCAAAAAGTTAAACGTAGAATCACCAGCAATTCCACTCCTAGTTATATACCAAAAAAACTGAAAACAGGTGTTCAAACAAAAACTTGTACCTGAACATTCATAGCAGCATCAGTCACGATAGCTAAAAAGTAGAAACAACCCAAATGTCCATCAATGGATGAATGGATTTTAAAAAGTTATATATCCATACTATGGTTATTATTCAGCTATGGAAAGGAATGAAGTTATAATATAACATCAATGAACCATTGTGCTAAGTGAAAGAGGTCAGGCACAGAAGACCACATATGTTATTATTCCACTTATATGAAATATCCAGAATAGGCAAATCCATATAGATAGAGAGCAGATTGTTGGTTGCCAGGGGCTGGGAACAGAGGAGAATAAGAAGTGAGTTCTTAATGGATACAAGGTTACTGTGTGGGGTGATGAAAACTTCTGGAACTAGACAGTAGTAATGATTGTACAACATTGTGACTATTCTAAATGCCACTGAAGTGTACACTTAAAAAGGGTTAAAATGGTAAATTTTATACTATGTGTATTTTACCACCACCACCACAACAACAAAAATACAAATTGAAAAGAATGAAATAAAATTGCCTCTATTTACAGACAGTATGACATAGAAAATCCTAAACAATCTGCAAAAATAATACTAGAACTAGTAAAGTGAGTTCATCAAAGTCATAGAATACAAGGTTAATATACAAAAAATCAGCAGTATTTCTGTATACTAGCAATAAGCAATTCGAAATTCTAAAAAATTTGAACAGTATCATATACAATATCACATTGTATAAGAATACATCTAACAAAATATGTGGAAGATTTGTATGCTGAAAACCACAAACACTCATGATAGAAATCAAAGAAGACCTAACCAAATTAAGAGACATACAGTGTTCATGGATCAGAAACTACAGTACCATTAAGATGTCAATCACCTTGAACTGACCTGTAGATTCAACACAATCCCAAACAAAATCCCAACAGGTTGTTTAGAGAAATTGACAACCAGATTCCAAAGTTTATATCAAAAATCAAAGGAATTAGGACAACTAAAACAATTTTGAAAAGGGAAGGCAAAGTTAGAGGACTCACACTACCTGATTTCAAGATTCAGTACAAAGCTACAGTAATCGAAACAGTATGGTACTGGTGAAAAGACTGACATATAGATGTACTGATCAGAAGAGAGAGCTCAGAAATAGACCCACACATATATGGTCAATTGATTTTCAACAAAGGTGCCATGATAATTCAATGGAGAAAAAAGGAGTCTTTTCAACCAATGATGCTGAGCAATTAAATTACACATCTGCAAAAATAAATAACCTTGACTACAAAATTACCCTATGTATAAAAATGAACTCAAAATAGATTGCAGGGAGTTCCCTGGTGTCCAGTTGTTAGGACCCCGAGGGCATGGGTTCAATCCCTGGCCAGGGAACTAAGATCCCACAAGCTACGTGGCCAGGCCAAAAGAAAAAAAAAAAAAAAAAAAGATTACAGACCTAAATGCAAAGCCTAAAACTATAAAACTTTGAAGAGAAAATCTTTGTGACTTGGGTTAGTCAAAGATTTCTCAGATAGGACAAAAAAGCATCAAACATAAAAGAAAATGTTGATAAAATTCTTCCCTCCAAGAGACACCATTAAGAAAGTGAAGGGCACTTCCCTGGTGGTCCAGCAGTTAAGATTTCGCCTTCCAGTGCAGGGGGTGCAGGTTCGATCCCTGGTTGGGGAGCTAAGATCCCACATGCCTCACAAACAAGAAACCAAAACATAAAACAGAAGCAATATTGGAACAAATTCAATAAAGACTAAAAATGGTCCACATCAAAAAAAAAAAACTTAAAAAAAAATGAAAAAGCTCAATACATACTGAGGGAAAATATTTGCAAAATACATATCTGATATAGGAGTATGCAGAATACATTAAATTTTACAATTCAGTGATACAAAAACAACCCATTTTTTAAGTGGGTAAAAGATTTGAACTGACACTTCACCAAAAAAGCTATACAGGGCTTCCCTGGTGGCACAGGGAAGAATCCGCCTGCCAATGCAGGGGACACGGGTTTGAGCCCTGGTGCGGGAAGATCCCACATGCCGCAAAGCAACTAAGTCCGTGTGCCACAACTACTGAGCCTACGCTATAGAGCCCACGAGCCACAACTACTGAGCCTGTGTGCCACAACTACTGAAGCCCACACTCCTAGAGCCCATGCTCTGCAATAAGAGAAGCCACCACAATGAGAAGCCCGCGCACTGCAACGAAGAGTAGCCACCGCTCACCGCACCTAGAGAAAGCCCATGCACAGCAGTGAAGACCCAACGCAGCCAAAAGTAAATAAAATAAATTTATAAATAAATAAATAAAATATCTTTTAAAAATTTTTAAAAATTTAGAAAAACACAGTGAGACACCACTACAAACCTCTTAGAATGGCTAATTAAAAATACTGATAATAGCAAGTGCTAGTGAGGATGCAGAGCAACTGAAATTCTCTGATAACATTGCTGATGGAAATGTAAAATGTGCAACCACTTAGGAAAAGAGTTAAGCAGCCTCAGATAAAGTTATACAGGGGAATTCCCTGGCAGTCCAGTGGTTAGGATTCGGCGCTTTCACTGCTGGGACCCGGGTTCAATCCCTGGTTGGGGAACTAAGATCCCGCTTATTATACAACCCAGACACCCCAATCTTAGGTATCTACCCAAGAGAAACAGAAACATATCCGATACCCAGTTTTCTCTAATTCAATCTAGGTTTGCATATCAGCCCCTTGGCTTGTCTAAGTAGGCCTCACAGGAGCTACCAAATCTATTCCAGTTTTTGGCGGCAGCTTTGAGCAGCCTTTACAGCTGTCTTCTCTAGCCCCACTTGTCCCTTTAATGTAGCAGGTCTTCAGCCTTCACAAAGCTCATGCATTCTTTTTTTTTTTTTTTCACATGCATTCTTGAGTCCTCACTCCATCCTGCTGCCTCCGTTTCTCTGACGACCTGCACCTTCTTATCTGGAGTTTTCGTTTCTGTATAAAATACACCTCTCTTTCAAATGACCTATTTGTTTAAGATTTTAGTGGCTTACATATTCTACTGACAGTCACTCCCTTCCCACATCTGAGACTGGAGCAGATATCTTACGGGTTCTTTTGGATCACAGGCTAGTGAATGCCACAGCTGTCCCGTGCCCTCAGCAACCCCTCCAGAGGACCCTAGAGTAGCAGATCATGGCTATGCTGCTCACTCTTGGTTAATGGACACCCAGTCACTTACTGGCCTTGCTGGTGACCTGCAAGAGGTCCTCCTCACTCCTAAAAGGAAATATCTTCCATCTTTGTAATGGCCCAGTTAAACTCTGTGTGGCTTCCAAAAACACAGCATCAAGACAAGTGGAGACATTTGTGGTCACCAATTGTCATTTTAAGGGGCCAGGATTCCCACTGCACCAGGGCTGTGCAACAGAGAAGTGAAATAGGTTCACTGCGGGAAAATATACAAGTAAGAAAGATTTAAATATAAATTTTAGCAGTATTTTGTAATTCCTCGAGCGCCTAGCCTCCTCTTCAATTACAGGACTTTTGGTTTCCAAACTGATTTATGTGTGGAAATGAAGTGGAGGTTGTATCTCTCCATTATGATGACTCGTGTCAGATTTCTACCTGCCAGACCTGGCGTTTTCCTGTTATACAGATATTTCAACAGAAATAAATTAATACAGGGGTCTCAGATATATTAAACGGGTCTCAGAAAACTGGGAAAGAAATAGAAAGAAGCAGAGTTAGCACAGAAATAGTAAACTGCACGAAGCAAATATCACCCCCAGGACTGGAGAGACAAATGGAAGAGAACAGAGTTATCAGAACCTAAACTCTTGGAGACGCGCCCCTGGGAGCTGAAACTCAGGCTAGAAAAAGGGGCTGCTTGGATGGAGCAGGTGTGATTGAGGGCATAAACGGAACTTGTGGGAGTGCTGGGGCGGGGGAAGCTGAAAGCTGCAACCAGATAAAGCAATGCTCTGGGGCTACGCTCAGGAACGGGAAGCAGCAAATCCCCTCTTCCTCCTCCAGTCACCGTTCTCCCTCTAGCGCCCCCTCTAGGCAGAGTCTAATAGGAACCCAGCTGGCAAGACAAATGTGGCTTGCGGAGTCCCAGCCCCAGCATCACAGAGCTGAGTATACAGAAGGGCAGATTTGGAGCTGAGAGACAACAGCTTAATAAAGCAGCATGCCCACTGAGTGAATTCCTAGGGCTTTGTAGCATTTAACATTTCTAAATATAAATTAGTGCTTTACAAAGGCTCTGGATCCAGATGGCCCAGATTCCTATTCAAACTCAGCCACTTTCTAGCTGTGAGACCTTGTGTGAGTCACTTAACTTTTATCTGTGCCTCAGTTTTCTTATCTGCAAATGGAGACATTAGTACCTACCTAATATATGGTTGCCATGAGAATTCCTTGACTTAGCACCTGGGAAGAACTTAAACACAATGCCAGACACATAGCACTCGTGTTAGCTGCTGTTGTTGTTGTTGCCACCATCGTCATTACTGTTGTTATTACTACTTGGGTTAGTGAGAATTGATTCAGCATCTTCCAGAGAAATCTGGTTGCCACAAAACACTTGGCAATATTTCAAAGCTACTCTGCATCCAAAGTGGCAGACAGTTGGAATTCCTCCAATTTGGAAAAAGGATGTTTTGGTTTGCATTTTTGGATGTGTTGGTTGTTGGTGGCTTTTTTGCTATTTTACTAATAATTGCTGTCAGTTCAACCTTGTCATTACCAGTTTAGTTTGTTATGGGTTGTTTAGTTAAACGGCATGTATAATGATGCGTATTTGCCTCAATTCCGTGCGTGCGTGGCCTGCAATTTTCCACTAATTAGACTTTTTAAAGACACATAGGCAGTTATCTACTCAAATTTGCATCATCTGTTCCCCTATTGCCAAAGCAGATGTACACAGCACCCACCCACCCCCACTCCAGGAAATACTCTTACTTTTTATCTCTGAGTTCTTCTTTCATTGGTGGGCAGGAATGGGGGGGGTACAGATGGTTAGGGTTCTTATCCCACTGAAGTGAGAGTCATCAAAATAGTGCAGATAAGAGGTGCTGGGCCTGAGTCACACAGGAATAGTGGGGCTGAGAGGAAAAAACAGCCGGGGGATACCTGAAAGAAAGCAGCAAACGAACCAAGGACCCCAAA
This sequence comes from Balaenoptera musculus, assembly GCF_009873245.2. NCBI lineage: Eukaryota > Metazoa > Chordata > Mammalia > Artiodactyla > Balaenopteridae > Balaenoptera > Balaenoptera musculus. Next base: position 7,764,212 of record NC_045803.1, read on the forward strand.
CACACCCCCAGCTTCAGCCCCCATCCCCAAAGGATCTAGACACCCACCAGTTCCCCAAGAATCAAGCATCCAGACACTACTCCTCTCAAATGGCTTTATTTCTCCAGTGTGGGGAGCTGTGAGTGGGCTCTGGTACCTCAAGGACCCTGCAGCCTTCTCCAGCCCAGCAGGCTGTGGTACAGCCTGGAGAGGCAATGCCTGGGCTCCAGAGGCTCATGCTTCCAGAGTAGGGCTGGTTCTGGGAGGATCCAAGCCTGCTGTGGCTTGTGTGGATGACACTCCCTGCAGTGGTCGTGACAGCGGCCGAGGTGGTAGTCCGTGGGCATGAGGTTCACCTCAAGGACAAGGTCGCCAGGTGCAGGGGTCAAGGACCTGCTAGGCCTTACTCTGGGAGCAAAACTCCCTATGGCAGCTACTCTTTGAAGTCCACCAGCAGGGCTCAGTCTGGGGGAAGAGAGAAGAGGTGGTGGGCATAGAGGCGAAGACAGAAAAAATAAAGAGACTGGTAAAAACAAAGATGTACAAAAAGCCAAAAGGAGACCGAGAGTGAACCAGGGACTAAGGAAAGCCAGTTAAAGAGAAAAACACTCAGAGATAGGGGAAGAGAGACCCGGAAAGCAGGGACACAGACGTAGGTAGTGATAGACGCCAGAGATACACACAGGTACACCACACACACTGACCTTTAGGCCCAGGTGAGGCTGGGGGCAGCGGCCCCCCTGGGGGAAGTAATGCAGAGTGGCTCAGGGCCTCAGCTACCCAGCCCAGGACACGGCTACAGTACTGGACCTGGGGAGCAGGGAGGATATCAGGGCACCAGACTGGAACCCTACTGCCCCTCATCCCAGCCATACTCCCCCAGCCTGGCCCAGGGTCCTCACCTCCTGTTCCAGTCCTTTCAGACGCTGCTCGTACTCGCGGATCTGTCTCAGCTGCTGCAATGCTGTGTCCACCCTGGGGATCCAGGGTTTCAGGTCAGTGCCTGCAGCCTACCAGCCCCGCCCACCTTCGAAGACCCGCCCTCTGTAGTTCAGCTTTCCTCCCTAGCATTCTAGGACCCTGTCCCCGCAGGCTCCGCCTCTAGCCTGGGTCTTTGCAGGATCTAAATCATGGGCTCGATTCCTGAAGCCAAAAGCCCCGCCCAGAGCCAGGCCCCGCCCTCACTTCTGCGATGTGCGCTTCAGACTTTCAGAGTCGCTCTCCCGCTTGTCCCGAGCTCGCTCCAGCAGGAAATTCTCCTTTTGCACTGATTCCCACGTCAACAGCCTCCGCTCTGCTTCCTTCGAGAGGTGGACCCCTGGACAGTGGGGTCAGGAGAGAGTCAAAGGGCTCGCCCATCCTCGAGTCAAAGGGCTCGCCCGCTCCTAGACCCAGCTTCCCCAACCAAAACCATGAGCTTTGGTGATCTCCCAGACCACTCCCCTTCGCCGTTCTAGGCCTCCCACTAATATCCCACGCCCAGCTCCCTGACAGACTAAGCCCTGCCCACTAGTGCTCCTGGGCGTCCTCCTCCAGCCTATACATGCTCTTCTTTCTCTCCAGGTTCCGCCCCCTAGGTTTCTCTCTTTTGGGCCAAGCCGGCCTCTCACGAAAATGCTCGACGACTGCTGAAGGTGGCAAGCTGGCCCGGCGCCTGCGCAATCGACGGATGAGGGAGAGCACGTGCGAGATGACGATGAGAGGCGGAGCCAGTGCGGGCCGAGAGTGAAATTCCCGGATGAGGCTGTAGCGCTGCGCCTTCCAGTAGAGGTCGCTGTTGCCCTGTACTTTGCCGAAGGTATAGCTGTGGGGACCAGAGATCAAGGGTCACTGGAGGTCAACGCCCCTTCAGGAAGAGAGGATGAAGATTAGCTGTCAGGCAATATCTGTTTGAAGCCCAAGGCAGCAGGCAGATGTCAAGATCAATAAAGTTGGAGGTTATTACAGGACGCAATTAGTAGCTGGGTTAGGAGTGTCCAGGGTCAGATGTCATAGGTCAAGTTGGGAAAGCTATCATGAATTAAGTAGAGATTGGAGTCAGGTTCAAAAGTCAGCCTGGACACAAATAATAAAATAGCAAATGAAAATGGGGACACTACTATCAACCTTATAGAAATAAAAAGGATTATAAGAGAATGCTATTAATAATTGTACACCAACAAATTAGATAACCTAGATGAAATGGACAAATTGCTAGAAACACACAAATTACCTAAACTGACTCAAGAAGAAACAGGACAATCTCAAAAGACCTATAACAAGTAAAGAGATTGAATCACTAATTTAAAATGTCCCAACAAAAAAAGCCCAGGACCAGATGGTTTGACTGGTGAATTCTACCAAACATTTTAAAAAGATTTAACACCAATCCTTCTCAAACTCTTTCAAAAAATTGAAGAGGAGAGAACACTTCCCAATTCATTCTATGAGGCCAGCATTACCATGATAATATCAAAGTCAGATAAAGATATCACAAGAAAACTACAGAGCAATATCCTTTATGAATATACATGCAAAAATCCTCAACAAAATACTAGAAACCTAATTTAACAACATATTGAAAGGATTGTAAGTGGGATATATGCAAGGAATGCAAGGGTGGTTCAACATACAAAAATCAATCAATGTAATATACCACCTTAATAGAACATAGGAAAAAAAACCATGTGATCATCTCAATTGACATGGAGACACAGAAAAGGCATTTGACAAAATCCAACACCCTTTCATGGTTACAAACAAACAAACAAAACAAAACAAAAGCTCAGAAAAGTAGAAATAGAAGGAAACTTCTTCAACATGATAAAAGGTACTTATGAAAAACCCACAGCTAACATCATACTCAATGAAAAAAGACTGAAAACGTTCCCCAAAGATCAAGAACAAGACAAGAATGCCCACTTTCGGGACTTCCCTGGTTGCCCAGTGGTAAAGAATCTGCCTTCCAATGCAGGGGACGTGGGTTCGATCCCTGGTCGGGGAACTAAGATCCCACATGCCGCAGGGCAACTAAGCTCGCACACCACAACTACTGAGCTCCTGCACCTCATCGAGAGATCTCTCGTGCCGCAAACTACAGAGCCCACACGCTTTGGAACCCGCGCACCACAACTAGAGAGAGAAAAACCCATGTGCCACAACAAAGAGCCCGCATGCCACAACTAAGACCCTACGCAGGCAAAAAAATAAAGAAATATTAAAAAAAAAAAAAAAAAAGAATGCCCACTTTCACCACTTCTATTCATTATACTGGAAGTTCTAGCCACAGCAAGCAAGAAAAAGAACTAAAAGGCATCCAAATTGGAAAGGAAGAAGTAAAACTGTCTCCATTGACAGATGATATAGCCTACATATAGAAATAGAAAATCCCAGGGACTTCCCTGGTGGTCCAGTGGTTAAGAATCCATCTTGCAATGCAGGGGATGCTGGTTCAATCCCTGGTCAGGGAGCTAAGATCCCGCAAGCTGTGTGGCACAGCCAAAAAAATAAATAAATAAATAAACTTTTAAGAATCAAAGGATATTATCAAGAAAAGGAAAAGACAACCAACAGAATGGGAGAAAATATTTGCAAATTATATATGTGATAGGAGTTTAATATCCAGAATAAAGAACTGCTACAACTCAACACTAAAATACAAACAACTCAATTTAAAAAACGGGCAAATGGGGGCTTCCCTGGTGGTGCAGTGGTTAAGAATCCGCCTGCCAATGCAGGGGACACGGGTTCAAGCCCTGGTCCAGGAAGATCCCACATGCCACGGAGCAACTAAGCCTGTGCGCCACAACTACTGAGCCTGTGCTCTAGAGCCCGCGAGTCACAACTACTGAGCCCACGTGCTACAACTACTGAAGCCCGCACGCCTAGAGCCCATGCTCCGCAACAAGAGAAGCCACCGCAATGAGGAGCCCGCGCACCACAACAAAGAGTAGCCCCTGGGCTTCCCTGGTGGCGCAGTGGTTAAGGATCTGCCTGCCAATGCAGGGGACACGGGTTCGAGCCCTGGTCTGGGAAGATCCCACATGCTCGCGGAGCGACTAGGCCCGTGAGCCACAACTACTGAGCCTGCGCGTCTGGAGCCTGTGCCCCGCAACAAGAGAGGCCACGACAGTGAGAGGCCCATGCACCGCGATGAAGAGTGGCCCCTGCTTGCCGCAACCAGAGAAAGCCCTCGCACAGAAACAAAGACCCAACACAGCCAAAAATAAATAAATAAATAAATAAATTAAAAAAAAAAAAAAAAGAGTAGCCCCTGCTCACTGCAACTAGAGAAAGCCTGCGCGCAGCAATGAAGACCCAACACAGCCAAAAATAAAAATAAATAAAATAAATAAATTTATTTTTAAAAATGGGCAAAGGATTTGAACAGACATTTCTTTAAAGATGTGCAAATGGGCAATAAGTCCATGGAAAGATGCTCAGTGTCACCAGTCATTAGGAAAATACAAATCAAAACCACAATGAAATAACCAGTTCATGCCCACTAGAATGGCTAGAACCTCTTAATAAGGAAAATAACAACTGTTGGTAAGGAAAGGCTAAACATAGAATTACCATATGACCCAGCATTCTATTCTAGAAATATACCCAAAAGAAATAAAAAACGGAGACTCAAACAGATTTGTGAACTGCAATGTTCATTGCAGCATCATCCACAATAACCAAAAGATGGAACCAACCCAAGTTTCCATCATCAGATGAATGGATCAACAAAATGCCTTATAAAAATACATCAGTATTATTCAGCCATAAAAAGGACTGGAGTGGCGGTACATGCTACAACGTGATTGCACAATGAAAACATTATGCCAGACACAACAGGACAAATATTGTATGATTTCACTTACATGAATCACCTCCAAGAGGCAGATTCATAGACACAGAAAGTAAATTAGAGGTTACCAGGAACTGGGTGGGGGAGGGGAAAATGAGGCGTTACCCTTGCTTAATGGGTACACACTTTGTTTGGCGTGATGAAAATGTTTTGGAAATAGTGGTGATGGTTGTACAACATTATAAATGTAATTAATGTCACTGCATTGTGCACTTAAAAATGGTGATGATGGCAAATTTTGTTATATATATTTTGCCACAATAAAAAAAATTTTTAATCTTCAGCCTGGGCTCAGAGAGCAGATCAGATTCCAAAGGCCAGGTCAGGAGCAGACTCTAACTGGGTTTAGGACAAGCCAGCATTAGATTTGAATCAGAGTTCAGAGACTAAAACTAGAATTGCTTAGACTGGGATCAAGAATCATGCTGGGGGCGCTTCTCTGGTGGCACAGTGGTTGAGAATCTGCCTGCCAATGCAGGGGACATGGGTTCGAGCCCTGGTCTGGGAAGATCCCACATGCCGCGGAGCAACTAGGTCCGTGAGCCACAACTACTGAGCCTGTGCGTCTGGAGCTTGTGCTCCGCAACAAGAAAGGCTGCAGCAGTGAGAGGCCCACGCACCGCGATGAACAGTGGCCCCCGCTTGCCGCAACTAGAGAAAGCCCACACACAGAAATGAAGACCCAACACAGAAAAAAATAAATAAATAAATTTTTAAAAAATCATGCTGGGGTCAAGGGTCATGCTGGGTGAGGTCACCCAGATGAGGTCAGATCATCAGAGAGCAGTGGGGACTCACCTGAACATCGCGATGAGCAAATTGACCAGCAGGATGTTGGCCACGAGCAGGAAGATGACGAGGAGGACCAACACCAGCCAGTTGGCATAAAGCGAGACGCAGGAGCCTGCCTGGGTCCTTGAGGGGCGCGCCCATAAGCCCTTCTCCGATGAACAGTTGTCGGGCTTCATGAGGCCCGCTGTAAAGGGAGATAGAGATGGAGCCAGAGAGACAGAGACCTAAGGAAGACAGAAATCCAGACGGGCATGGGAGAGCAGAGAGGGAGACAGAATCCCAGAAAGAGGGGGGAACAGAGACGCAAAGAGAAAGAGGAGGGGCCAGAGACCCAGAGATAGGGGAGAGAGAGGGGGGACTCAGAGGGAGGGTGTCACGCCCTCTCATCCCTCCTCACCGTCTATGTCCTCCTGGGGGATCTGCCCAAAGATCTGCAGGTAGGGCCGGTAGAAGACCCGGCGCAGGATATTCGCGAGGTTACGGTCCTGGGGCCTAAGGAGCCCCTCCGTGGCCACCCCGTAGGCAATCAGCCACACGCCAAGGAAGAAGAGGAAGAAGAACACATCCTTCATCTGCAGAAGAGGAAGATGAGACCAATCCGGGCCCTGCCCTTCCCTACTCTGGCCCCGCCCCTGCATCCAAAGCCCCGCCTCCTTCCCTGACATTGCGTTCCAGAGTCCACGACACCTTCCCTGGCTCCGCCCCTTTCCTCCTCTGGCCCCGCCCACACAAGCCCTACCGCACCCCTCACCATCTTGTTCACCATGACGATCTTGGGCCCCAGCTGTTTGTTGACTGTGAAGATGTGCAGCAGCCTCACCGTGAAGATCATGAAGTCGAGGCAGAGGACAGTACGGCCCAGGTCATACAGTCCTGCGGTCAGCCTGGGGTATGGGTGACGCGGCAGGGGTCACTCAAGGGTTACAGCGTGCAAAGGAAAACCCCGAGTCTTCCCAACACCAGGCTGAAGGTGAGGGTGTGGCCTCCCCAGGGCCAGAACTGGGACCCCCCCACACCTCCGATTCACCCGGGGTTTACTCAGATTTAAAATTTGGCACCCATGACAGTGCCAAGCTGGGCCACGCAGGGCGCTGGTACCCATTAAATAATGGCTGCATGAACAATGGCCTTAGCAAAAAGCTGGGAGGTCCCTGTAGCAATCAAGTTGTGAAAACTGCAGGAATATTTGTCCAACCTATAAAAGGCAAAATATAGAGAGTTCCAGCAAACCAATAAGCAGAAGACAAACGACCTAACAGGAAATCGGATAAAGGATAACACACAATTCACAGAGGAAGGTCAAATGGTGAATAACATCAGCAATCCCTATGGGGAAAATAAAAATTATATCTCTATTTTGCATCATGTACTTTAACTTTGAAGGGATTAAAAACCTAGAGTAAAAGGGAAAACATCAAAATCTTAGTAAGAAAATATAGAAGAATTTCTTCATAAGCTTGACATAAGATAAATGTCATATAAGAAAAAGTCTTATATACAAGACACAAAATCATAATAAAGGAAAAGACTGAATATTTAACTACTTTGAAATATAAAACTTATGTGTTAAAAGATAACATAAATACGATGGACAGAGAAAGGCAAAATTTTCTGCCAAAAATACATAGCCTAAATTTGATCAGGAGGGAATACCAGACAAATTTAAACAGAGGCAAATTCTACAAAATAACTGGTCTGGACTGTTCAAAAGTGTTAAGATCATAAAAGCCAAAGATGGACTGAAAAACTGTCCCAGATTAGAGACAATTAAGGAGACATGACAACTAAAGGCAACATGGAATCCTGGATTGGCTCCTGATCCAGAAAAAGAACATCAGTGGACAACTGATGAAATTTAAATAAAATTTCCTGGTTCTGATAATATAAGATGTTAACATTTGGGGCATCTGGATGAATTCTCTGTGCGGTTTTTGCAACATTTTTTTATGTCTCGGGGTTTTTCGAAATGAAAAGTTAAAGAATAAAAGAATGTTTAAAGAACATACAAAAGTGAAAAGACAAGCTTCAGACTGTAAGAAGATACTTAGAACAAAACCACCAAGGATTGGGATCCAGAGTATAAGGAGAGCACCTACCAAAAAATATATACATGCAAGAGATGGATGAACACAATAAATTAAAAACTGGGGCAAAGGATATGAAAAGACAGTTGACAGAGTACATGTGCCATTAGATATGAAAGATGCCCAACTTACCCAACTAGGAGTCAGGGATGCATAAATTAAAACAAGGAGAGGTCATTTTTCCCATCAGATTGGCAAAACATGTAAAGGTTAAATTGAGAGCTACAAAATTTTAAAGATTGAAAATATCAGGTATCATCAAGCATGTCCTCAAGGGGGCAGTGTCTTACCCAGATGGTGGGTGTGTAGCCGGAAGAAGCTATTTTACAAGGAAAGCAATCCACATCAAGAATACACATACCCTTTGACATCTCAGATGTAAACTGTTATTACTTTGGAATAATAAAAAATTAGAAACAACTGAAATGTCCATCCGGAAGGGATTGGCAAAATAAAACGATTCATCCATTCAATTCTGGAGAACATGGGAAATTTCTCCCGTGTAAAATGAGATTTTTGGGATTTTTTTTTCCTGTCCAATAATTCTTCCCCCACCTAAAAAACGATGAGCTTGACAAAAATGTCTATCACTGGTATTCCTAAAGGGTGGTAGCACATGGTCCTAGCCCTTTCCTCTCAGAAGATACTTTATACAAAATACAAGGAATAAACAGAAGCACAGTGTTCTACAAAACTTTCTTATCCTGCTGTTTGAATAAATTATTCATGTCGAATTACTTTGTACCATTTTTAACACAGCACAGAGGAAGCATAACTCTCAGTGTGTCAACTGAGAAAAGAGTAGGGGGTCATTGCTGTGAACCATCCAGATTATAAAAGGGGGTGTCAGGACACTTCATCCCCTGTAAATAGTCACTAGGTTGTGACCACAAAGTTCTTTGTCTGCTCTCTTCAAAAGCAGTGGTGTCCTAACAGCTAGGACTTTATTTAAAAACAAAAAAACAAAAAAACAACTCACCATCAGAGTACTGGACACAGAGCAGCTAATATCTGATTATAACTTCATGTTATCTCAAGTAGAAAATGAAAGACGCTTTGTAGAGAAATTTTTGGCCTAATTCTATCTCTTGAAGTTCAGAATTTTTGTCCCACTGCCTCATGAAAGGAATTCATTCATTTATTAAATCTGGCAAGAAGAAGTCTGTCTTGTCTGCCTTAGCCAGCGAAGACTAAAACCCCTTCTTCAGGAATCTGATGCAACATTTTTAAAGAATAAGGAATATTTGCAAATATTGACATGGAAAGAATGTCAGGGCATATTACAGAGGAAAAGAAGAGGTTGCAAAAGAATAATAAAATATAGTATCATCTGTGTATAATATCTGTGTATAAAAGAAGTAGGTAAATGCATAGAAAAAGAACAGGCAGGATGTGCACCAAACTGTTGATGGAGGTAACTGCTGAGAAAAGGAGGAAGCTTGAAATGGTTGAGGAAGATAATCTGTTTCTGTTCTATGCTCGTCTTCATTTGAATATAATCTTGTTCAATAAGGACGCACTTCTGCATTTCTTTGGGCACAGACTATATTCAAAGATGTTTTAAGTTGCTGGGAGACAAGATAGATGTGGCTTGAGGAGTTTATAATCTTGTATGAGGAGAGAGACAGCAAAAGCCATGGTCAAAGCACTATTGGGGGGACTCTCAGGATGTTAGAGGAACACAAAGAAGAGACCCAGAGTCTGGGTAGGAGAAAGGAAGACCTCCAGAGGCAGAGACAGCAAAGCTGAGGCTGAGAGGAAGTGTAGGAGTGGCTTGGCCAAGGAGAGGAGGGAAAAGTGTTTCAGGAAGGGGAAACAGCATGTGCCAAGACCCAAAGACAACACAATTTATTCCCGAGGACATTTTGATTTGCCCTTTGCCCTCTCTCTGGCACCACACAATACAATCTAGAAACTATGGAAGAAATGAGCTAACATTATATAGCCCAGTCTGGGCAACAGAAAATAGTTGAGGGTAATTCCTCACAGTTAGTTTTTTGTAAATTAGCTAAGAAATAAGCAGAAACAGTCAAGATTTTTATGGAGTAAAAAGTTGACAAAGCATTGAGGCCTCCCTGATGAAATTTAAAATTATGAAATTTGACCCAGGAAAACCAGACATGCAAGAAATAAAAGCCACAAAGTAAAATTCACAAACACAGACCCTAGATTTTGGCAAAATTTGATACGGACAAAAACACAAACGTTGAACCAAATATTTGTTGTAAAACTTAACCCAAATAATAATTAATCAAGTTGAAATAATTTCAGAAACTGAAAAAGAAAATAATTGAAGCTACTTTCACTGCCCTGCGATGTAAAATCAATCAAGGCAGTTTAAAGTAACTAGAAAATAGTTCCTTGGTAAGAATCCGTCAGTACTGGTAAAATTCTGATTGCAATTTTATAATTACGCAGATTCAAAATACCAAGGATCACGGTCAAAACCACTGGCCTTGTGAAGAAGGAACTGCAAGTCGCTCTCAGACAAGCCAGAGTGTAAATGAAGAAAAGAGAAAGAAATCAGGGAGGCAGCCCTGGCAGAGAAGGGCAGGGGCTGAGACTCTGTGCATGGGCGCTGGAGAGCCCCAAGAAGCAGGGAGAGACAGGCCAGCTCTGGGTGTAGAAAGACCCTTGCGGGCCCTGTGGGGGATGGATTGGAGGGAAGAGAGGCTGGGGCGAGGGTCCAGGTGGGAGAGGCAGGCGTGGAGGTAAACAGGGGGATGAGGCAGAGAAAGTCAGGGGCCAGGAGGACGGGGCCTGGGACCCAGGGCTGTAGAGGAAGAGGAGGGAGGAGGTGAGGGTGGCACTCGGTGTGTGGCCTGATGTCTGGGGTCCAGGACAGGGGTGCAGCTGCAGGGCCATGTTGAGGACTAGAGAAACATCCTGTAAAGTCCAGATCTAGAATGAAGAGCAGTGGGGTCCTCATTCTATCCTATCAGCCCTAAAGCCAGATATCCACATGTGAGCAAATGGCTTACAGAACATCTTTAGGCAGTACTTTCAATCAAGATGGGATTTTTTTTTTTTTTTTTTTACGAATAAGCAGGGGCTCCCCTGGTGGCAGAGTGGTTAAGAATCCGTTTGCCAATGCAGGGGACACGGATTCAAGCCCTGGTCTGGGAAGATCCCACATGCCCCAGAGCAACTAAGCCCGTGCGCCACGACTACTGAGCCTGCGCTCTGGAGTCCGCGAGCCACAACTACTGAAGTCTGCGCGCCTAGAGCCCGTGCTCCGCAACAAGAGAAGCCGCCGCAATGAGAAGCCTGCGCACCGCAACGAAGACCCAATGCAGCCAAATTAATTAATTAATTAATTTTTTTAAAAAAAAGAATAAGCAAAGTTATTTTAAAACTGTGAATCACTATATGTATACCTGCAACGTATATAATATTGTACATCAACTATACCTCAATGAAAAAAGGAAAAGAATAAGTGGAGTTGGATTTAGCCTCTGCCTGCCACAGGGAAGCCAAGAGTTGAGACCCCCAACCCCACCCCTCACCCCCATCCCCACTCCCACCCCCCCACCCCCAGGAAGGAAGGGTCAGAGGTCGCCATGGGCTGGGAGTGTAAGGTCACAGGGCACTCACCGGCAGCCCACGCCCAGGAGGAAGCAGGTGAGGGCCACCAAGTCGCACTGGTTCCAGGCATCTGAGAGGTAGAGGTGCAGGCGGCGGCGCAGTGGGGCCTGGTGGGAGTCTGTCCTGGGGGCCCCCATGGCCAGGCTGCCCAAGCCGCCACCCAGCCCCTGGCGGAACTCCTCGCAGAGCAGGGTGAAGGCCCAGAAGTAGAGCAGCAGCTCCAGGGCGCTGGGCGTCTCGGGCTGGAAGTCAATGAGCAGCACGTGGGCGAAGAGCAACAGGAAGAGGAGGTAGCTGACCACGTTGCCCATGAAGGAAGTCACCGGTGCTCCCCAGAACTGGGGCCAGCGGCGCAGGCGCTGGGGGCACCCCCCACAGCAGCTCCTGCGGCTGGGCGGCCTCAACACCCCCAAGGGCGTCTTCTCAGGAGGGTCTGTGGTCCTGGGGGAGAGAGGGAGAGAAGGGAGAAGGGCTCAATCTGACCTCTGCACCTGACTGTCACCATTATCAGGACCTCTAAACTTTCATATCCTCCTCATCCTCCTTTCCAGACATTCCCCACCTTCACGACTTCTGACCCTGCCTGACCTGAAACTAAGTCTGATGTCCGCCATCACCTTGACTTTTGACCCCTGTATCTAATTTCTGACCTCTGAAATCTCCTACCATCAAGACTGCTGAGCTTGCACCTCTGACTTTTTCCACCTTTCTGACCTCTGGCCTCTGGGCTGACCTCTGACTCTTGTCTGGCTTTTGTCTCCAAGTCCCTCTTCTTTCACCTTCACAACCTCTGACTCTCTGTCTGACCTTGGACCATCTATCTGACCTCTGGCCCTCAAATATGACCTCTGACCCCCTCACTTTCATGGCCTTGGTTCCCCAGGTTTGACAACTCCATCCCTGAATATTAACTTCTAACCCATAAATTCTGATATCAGATTATCCAGCACAGTTTTCTCAGATAACTCTTCCTTCTCTATATCTGATCTCTGACTGTACAGCCATATCTGAATTCTAAGCTTCTAGGTCCACTCATATCTCTGACCCTTCTCACCTGAGTTCTGATCCTCTGTCCCAGTTTCATCCTAACTCTTAATTCTGACCTCAAATCAGAAACAGAAAAATGAATAATACAAATAATAATAAATTCAGAAAGCTAACAGGAAAAATAAACTGGCTTGGAAAGGCATCCTCTCTTTATAAACCAAGTGGAAAGAAAACCCCAAAGTGGAAACAACCCAAATGTCCATCAGCTGATGAATAGATAATAAAATGTGGTAGATTCAAACAATGGAATATTATTCAACAATAAAAAGGAATGAAGCACTGACACATGCTACAAAGTGGATCAATCTTGAAAACATGATGTTAAGTTAACGAGGCCAGTCATAAAAGACCACCTGGTGTATGACTCCGTTTATATGGAATGTCCAGAACAGGCAAATCCGTAGGGACAGAAAGTAAATTAGCGGTTGCCTGGGACTGGGAGGAGGGAGGAGCGGGGAGTGAGACTGTTAATGGGTACAAGATTTCTTGCTGCAGTGATGAAAATGTTTTCAAATTAATTTTGTGATGATTTCACAACTCTGTGAATATACTGAAAACGACTGAAAATTGTACACCTTAAATGGGTGAACTGAATGGTATGTGAACTATATCTCAATAGGGCTGTTCTTTTTTTGTTTTTTTCAGGCTGTTCTAAAGAAAATAAGCAGAAAGAACACTACAAGCTAAAGAAAGTGAGATGCAGAGAGGAGAACTAGCTCCCCAATAATAAGAGAAAACAGACCTGGTAACAAAAATATGTGGTGGGTCAGAATGCTCCCCAAAGTCTGCCATCTTGAATCACCTCCAGGCAGGAGACACACAGATTCCTGGATGCTTCCCTGGAGGAGAAGCATCCAGGAATCTGTCCTTTTACAAAGCTCTCCAGGGAGGTGGCTTTCTACAGTGACTAAAAGCACAGATTCAGGAACAAGAAGATCTGGGCTCAAATCCCAGCTCCACCACTGACCAATCACATGATCTGAGGTGGGTGACTTAATGCCTCAGTTATGTCATCTGTAAAATGGGGATAATAATGGACCCTATGGCATAGGGTTGTTGAGAGAATTAAATGAACTGATTTTCAAAACAATTTAGCGCATTGGCTGTCCACTGTAAGTGTTCTATAACCTCAGCTATTGTCATCATCATATGGTACAAATGTTGGGAACTCACCAGACAAGGATACCACTATGGATCGTGACACTGGGACCCTCTGTCTAATTTTTTTCAGTGGTCCAAATTTTTTTCTTAGTAGTCTCTTCTACCTTGACAAATATTTTGTATTCTTTGTGCATTGTCTCAGAAAAAATATGTATATACATAATACATTTAAATTTGACTTGTTTCACAGCAGGTGGTAGGTTTTACAGACTTCTGGCTGTCTGATTATGTTTCTAACAGTTACCAGAAACACTTTTTCTTCTGGAATACTGGGGCTGAGTTTCCTCCCTGTTCCCATTCAGATGATTAAAGTAGAGATGGAGGGTGCAAAGATGGGGCCTCTTCCTCTGTTTCTCTATTACCATAGATTTAGACCCTTATACCTACACACACACACACACACCATTCAACAAAACAAATAAGTGTATCAGTAATAGCAGTAGTAATGCTAGTCCCCATGAGCTGAGCACTTACTTTGTGCCAGGCACTACAACATGCACATTTAATACACATTATCTCCATGAATCCTCCCAACTGTTCCATCAGGCTTTGTGGTATATTGTATTACTGTGGACCAAACATTTTGGTTCCCTCCCAGTGGGAGAATTAAGAGCTAAGGAATTATCATATGACTAGTTTTCGGCAATGAAATGTGGGCAAAAGTGACACGTGTCACTTCCAAGTGGAGGCTTTAAGGTCCAGAACCTGGTTTGCCACGTCTCTTTTCCCTCTACCATGATACCAGCAACATCTCAGCTAGGAGGTGTTTGCTTATCCCAAAGTGGAGACCACGTGGAGCAGAGCCGCAGACAACCCAAAAATGGAGCATGAATGACAATTAAATCCTCACTGTTGCCCGCCCACTGAGAGTTTGGGATGCTTTGTCATTGCAGCATTACTCAACCTAACCTGACTAACACACGTACAACCTTCTCTTTACAGCAAAGAAAGCTGAGGCTCAGGGGTGAAGCCACTTACAAAGGCAAAGTCGGGATTTGAACCCCGCTCTGCTTGACTCAGAGCCAAGTCCCCCAGCACCTCTGCTCTGCAGAATTAACAGAAGATTGATAAATATTCAATTTCATTTGCTTAGGACTGATTTTGAAAACACCTTCATGGGTACCACAGCACAGAGATTAAGAGCAAAGGCCCTGGAGTCAGAAAAAAAAAAATTGGCAAAAGATCCCTAAATGAACCAAATCCACCCAATTCCACTTGCTTTATCAAGACAGAAATACATGTATCATGAAGCAAATTGATTTTCAGTGAGGAACTCCTTGGTGGCAGAACCAAAGTTGAACCAAGCCTTGAGCCTGGCATTTGGGAAACTTCCTCAGTATTTTCAGTGGCTTCATGAAACCACCATCTCCCGAAGCCCCACTTCTCCCCTCTGGTTTTGCTCCCATTACCTGGTGCTCCTGGAGCTGCCTAGGGTGCCCCCTACCCCCGCACAGTGCTGGTGCTTCACTTACTCGCCAGGCCCTTCCCCACTGACGTCCCTGTCCATGTCAAATGCCAGGTCCTTCTGCGTGGGTTCCTCATCTGGCTTCCTGGCATGGAGGGACACACAGAGTGAGAAATAGGGGGAGGGTAGGTGGGAGAGGAATTCTCCAAACCAAACTCAGTCACCCAGAGACATTGCAGGGAATGAGAGGTATCATCCCAAAGTGACCTTCCCCCCAGAGCCATGGCCAGAGGGCAGAGGAATTGCCCCTAGAGATACTGCAGAGACCCACCCCCAAAGCTCGCTTCCCACAACATGCTCCCAGTCTGGGGGAGGGAAAGAGAATGAACAAGGGTGGGGGAAGCACAGGACAGACCAAGTAGAAAGGCAGCCAGAATTCAGCAGGAAGTAGAGACTGATCTCCCCTCTCCCCCTCCTCCTGCCAATCTAACCCCAGGGGACTGACCTGAAGGTGATGAGGTTGGTGTAGATGAGTGGGGGGCAAAAGAAGGTGAGAACCAGGGCCCAGATGGGTGTGGTGCTGTCCATCTCCCCCCACCACTTCTGTGTCAGCAGAGACTGTGGGGTGTGGGGAGGATTAGGAGCCTGAATCTCCCCACAGCCCTCTCCCAAAGACCCCAGACAAGGATCAAGCCACACTCCAGAGCACAGAGCAAATGCTCACTGTGGGGGCCATAACTACTGGGGGTTGGGGGAAAGGAGTCAAAGGCAAGGAACAT
Organism: Balaenoptera musculus; assembly: GCF_009873245.2. NCBI lineage: Eukaryota > Metazoa > Chordata > Mammalia > Artiodactyla > Balaenopteridae > Balaenoptera > Balaenoptera musculus. Next base: position 7,779,878 of record NC_045803.1, read on the forward strand.
CTGTCCCAGATTTTAAAAGAGTTAAACAGCCAACATTTGTTAACATGATATACCAGATACTGGGCTAAGCACTTTACATAGATTAGCTCACTTAACCCTCACCACACCTCCAGGAGGACAGGTACTAATATTTTCTCCTTTTTCACAGGTGGAGCACAGGGAGGTTACAGAAGAGGCAAAAGCTGCAATCCATGAGTTAACCACCATTCAAAGCAAAGGACTCAGGGAAAGTATTTGAAGTGCCAACAAATCATTCCAAGAAGTGAAATGGGACTTCCTGCTGGGTAGGCAAAACTTCTTGTACTGAGGATGGGACTCTCTTTGCCCCTGTCAGATTTAGATTAAGGAGACCGAGAGTGTTTTCAAAATGTCAGGATTAGCAGGATGGGAGCAACTATGGGGGCACACAGGTCTTTCCCAAAGGAAGGGTAGGATTTCCTAAACCAGAGTTTGTCTATATCCAAAACACTAAGTAATTGTCCAGTGACACCATTTTAATTGTTGAAGCCTGGCAGTGGGCACCTCTTAAGGAAGTGGGAAGGACTTCTTGTGTGAGAGGTGACACTTCTTACTAAAGCCCCAGGTATTCCTATATCTGGAATAGAACTTTTTTTAGTTCCCTGACCAGGGACTGAACCTGGGCCACGGAAGTGAAAGCGCCGCATCCTAAGCACTGGACTGCCAGGGGATTCCCTGGAATAGAACTTTTTAGGAGGGTGCGCTTTGCTGTGGGAAGGTTGGCTTTACTGTGGCAGGGTGTGAGGCTTCTTTTGGGAAGACCAACCCTTCCAGGAGAAGGCTGAGACTTTCTGGAGAGGGGTTATCTCCAGGGGGAGAGGCTGGTCAAGACCATGGACTGCCCACCATGGCAGGGGCTTATCCTCCAGACTTCCCACAGTCCAGCTGAGAACTGTTTGGGATGTTGGTATATCAGATGCTCACCTGTACCCCATCCTGGGCAAAGAAGGAACGGGCATCAGCCTGCATGGCAAGGTGGAGGCAGGTGGCATCCCCCCAGAGTGGGCAGCGCCAAAGGAGCAGGTGAGCAGCCCGTTCCTCGCTGCTGCGGTAGCATTCTCCAAAGAGGTCTGGGTGCAGGAGATTTATGTGAGAGGGAGGAAAAGTAGTAGGAAGACGGTGTGAGCGAAGAGATGAGGGGATTGAAGGGGAAGAGGCAGAGTGACGAGAGGAGGAATGGGTAGGTTTACAACCCCCTTCATGGCAGCTCCCTGTCCCTGCCCCGCCAGGCACCCATGCCCCACGCACCAACACCCAGCCCCTCAAACTTGGCTGCCAGGTCCTTCCTCCGTGCTGCCTCCTCAGCCTCAGTCTCCAGGCGCCCCAGCACTCGCAGCAACAGACAGGCCCCAAGAGCTGAGGCCACAGAATTGGAACCCTGGAGAGACAGAGACGGGGGTCACAATTAGGGTCAGAGTTTGGAATGAGAGTCACAGAGGGGTGAAGAAGGTGAGAGGAAAGCTTGTGATCAAGGGAAGGGACACAGCCAGAGGTTAGGAATTAACTAAGGTCGGGAATTTCCTGGTGGTCCAGTGGTTAGGACTCCATGCTTCCATTGCAGGGGACACGGGTTTGATCCCTGGTCGGGGAACAAAGATCCCGCAAGCTGCGTGGCATGGCCAAAAAAAAAAAGAATTTAACCAAGGTCATCAGAGACCAAGGATGAAGTAATATTTGTAGATGGATCTGGAAGAAACTGGACATCAAGGGAAAATGTCAGAAGTCAGGTGGTTCAGAGACCAGGGGCTGGGCTGGAATTAAAATGACATCAGAGGTTACAGACAAGCCAAGAAGCAATGGAGATGTCACCTAAGATGGCAGAGTAGAGAACGTCAAAACACTGTCCCTCCACAAAAGCAACAAAGAAGCTGGCAAAAAACTGTCAAGATCAACTTTTTCGGAATTCTGGACTCTAACATAAAATTTACAGCAAACAGGAGAATGCTTAATGAAAGATCTCAGTAAAAGAGCACTGTGACATTTTAACTAATCCACTTACCATTGCCAATTCCCCAGCTCAGTGGTTGCCTTGAAGGCAACAGCCCATATTGCTGCTTCAGGTTGTTGGTATCAGAAGGAGCAATTCAGATCTTACTCTTAAATAATTGTGGTTGTGTGTATAAACCTAGCTGGTGGCTCTCTGAAGGGACAGCTCAAGGGTTGGCCTTTGTTTCACTGTTTTTGGTGCTTCCCCAGAGCAGAAGTGTCTTCCCAGGTGGTGTTTGAAAACATCAAACACAAATGTATCAGCCTCAGCTAACTGAGGCAAAGAATAACAGATTCTTTGCCTCAAGTAGCTGAGGCAAGCAATAGATACTCTGAACAGCTTGGGAGGGAAGAGGGAAGCAGCTGGGGAAGGAGATGCTTGGGGGAGTAAGGGGTTTTAAAAGCTCCTATGGGGAATTCCCTGGTGGTCCAGTGGTTAGGACTCTGAGCTTCCACTGCAGGAAGCACGGGTTAGATCCCTGTTGGGGGAACTAACATCCCGCATGCCACGCAGCACAGCCAAATAAATAAAGAAGTAAAAATAAAACAAAAAAATAAAAAGCTCCTACATGTACCAGGAAATCTAGAAGGCTACAAACATGACCAAGACTGGATGCATGCTCAGGAAAGACTATGGAAAGCCCTAAGCTTTCACCTCTGGCTGACCTTTAGGCTCAGCAAAAGCAGGAAGTGAAGGCTAAAGTCAAATTGTAAACAGCCTGCCTAAGTGTTGAAAGACAGCTCCACAAAGAGCCAACCTGCAAAGTGGAAGAGCTTTATTCCCCCACCCCTGTGCATTTAAGGGAATCTCTGTCAAGTCACTAGCTGACCACTAAGCTAACAGAATGGGATTTCAGTGGCCATACATGACAAAGAATACAGACTTTACCAAAATAGCTTAGGAAAGTCACTAAACAAACAACAACCACCCACAACAAGCAGCAACAACAACCCCTGAAGGAAGGAGTTAAGCTGATTTCCAAAGTTGCCATATTATAATATTCAAAATGTCCTGTTTTCAACAACAACAACAAAAATTATGAGGCATGCAAAGAAACAAAAAAGTATGACACATTCACAGGACAAAATAAATTAGGAAACTTAGCCACTGGATTTACTAGAGAAAGACTTTAAATCAACTATCTTAAGTATGCTCAAAAAGCTAAAGGAAATTATGAACAAAGAGCTAAAGGAAGCCAGGAGAATGATGTGTCAGCAAATAGAGAATAGAAATAAAGATATAGAAATTATAAAAAGGAACCAGGGACTTCCCTGGTGGCGCAGTGGTTAAGAATCTGCCTTCCAATGCAAGGGACATGGGTTTGAGCCCTGGTCCAGGAAGATCCCACATGCCACGAAGCAACTAAGCCCATGTGCCACAACTACTGAGCCTGTGCTCTAGAGCCCACGAGTCACAACTACTGAGCCCACGTGCCACAACTACTGAAGCCTGCACCCCTAGAGCCTGTGCTCTGCAACAAGAGAAGCTACCGCATTGAGAAGCCCGTGCATTGCAATGAAGAGTAGCCCCCACTCGCCACTAGAGAAAGCCTTCACGCAGCAACGAAGACCCAACGCAGCCAAAAATAAATAATTAAATAAATAAATTTTTAAAAAATAAAAAGGAACCAAATAGAAATTCTGGAGCTGAAAAGTGCAATAACTGAAATGAAAAATTCATTTAAAGGGCTTAAGAGCAGCTTTGAGGAGACAGAAGAAAGAATTTGTAAACTTGAAGATAGGTCAATTGCGATTATCCAGTTTGAGGTGCAGAAAGGAAAAAGAAGGAAGAAAAATAAACAGACCCTAAGAGATCTGTGGGACACCATCAACCATACCAACATATGCATAATGGGAGTCCCAAAAGGAGAGGACAGAGAGAAAGGGACAGAAAGAATATTTGAGGATATAACATACTAAAACTTCCCCAATCTGATGAAATACATGAATCTGTACATCCAAAAAGATGAAGAAACTCCAAGTAGGATAAATTCAAAGAGATCCACACTACAAAACATTATAATCAAATTACTGAAAGCCAAAAACAAAGAAAGAATTTTAAAATCAGCAAGACAGAAGTGACTCATCATATGTAAGGAATCTCAATAAGATTAACATGTAGGGTTAAATAATTATATATATAATAGTTATAAAACTATAAAACTCTTAGAAGGAAACATAGGGATAAAACTTCATGATCTTGGATTTGGCAATGGTTACTTAGATATGACACCAAAAGCACAAGAAAACAAAGGAAAAAAAAAGACAAATGGGACTTCATCAAAATGTAATACTTTTGTGCATCAAAGGACATTATCAACAAAAGGAAAAGACAGCCCACAGAGAGAGAGAATGTATTGGCAAATCATCTATCTAATAAGGGATTAATACCCAGAACATATAAAGAATTCTTTAAACTCGTCAACAAAAAAGACCAAAGAGTCAATTAAAAAATGGGCAAAGACTTGAATAGACATTTCTCTTAAGAAAGATAGATGGCCGATAAGCACATGAAAAGATTCTCAACCTCACTAATCATTAAGAAAATGCAAATCAAAACCAAGTGAGAGGGCTTCCCTGGTGGCGCAATGGTTAAGAATCCGCCTGCCAATGCAGGGGACACGGGTTCGAGCCCTGGTCCAGGAAGATCCCACATGCCGTGGAGCAACTAAGCCCGTGCACCACAACTACCGAGCCTGCGCTCTACAGCCTGCGAGCCACAACTACTGAGCTCACGTGCCACAACTACCGAAGCCCGTGCTCTGCAACAAGAGAAGCCACCGCAATGAGAAGCCCGCACACTGCAACGAAGAGTAGCCCCCGCTCGCCACAACTAGAGAAAGCCCACGCACAGCAACGAAGACCCAACGCAGCCAAAAATAATAAACAAATAAAATAAATAAATAAAAATAAAACTTAAAAAAAAAAAACCAAGTGAGAGGGACTTCCCTGGTGGTCCAGTGGTTAAGACTCCAAGCTCCCAATGCAGGGGGTTCGATCCCTGGTCAGGGAACTAGATCCTGAATGCCACAACCAAGAGCCTGCATGCCGCAATGAAGATCCCACGTGCCGCAACTAAGACCCGGCGCAGCCAAGTAAATAAATAAATAAATATTTAAAAAAAAAAAAAAACCAAGGTGAGATCACACCCATTAGGATGGCAATTATAAAAAAGAAAGAAAGAGACAGAGAGAGAGAGAGAGAGGAAGGAAGAGAAAAGAGAAAAGAAAAGAACAAGTGCTGGTGAAGATGTGGAGAAATTGGAACACTTGTGCATTGCTGGTGGAAATTTAAATGGTACCACCACTGTGGAAAATAGTATGGCAGTTCCTCAAAAAATTAAACCTAGAATTACCATATGGTCCAGCAATTCCACTCTTAGATATGTACTCAAAACAATTGAAAGCAGGGACTCAAACAGATATTTGTACACTAATCATAGCAGTATTATCCACAATAGCCAAAAGGTCAAAACAATCCACATGTCCATCAACAGATGAATGGATAAAGAAAATGTAGTATATCCATACAATGGAATATAATTCAACCTTAAAAAGGAAGGATGTTCTAATACATGCTACAACATTGATAAACATTTATCTCAATTTAAAAAAAAATCTATTTATTTTTAACCAATGACCGGATGGGCTGAAAATAACCCAGGGCTGAAGAACTCCTGTCAAGATATTTCTTCGACATAAAGATAGGGTCTGTCTTTGATCCTATTCGAATACCATGACTTTTTTTTAAACTTCTCAAATGTGTCCCAACACCTATGTCTCACCAGCTTTAATCCAGGCCCCCATCTTGGCTGCCTGAAGCTTTACCTTCCTACCTGGCATCCTTGCCTCTAGTCTTGTCCCCTTCTGCAATGCAACTACAACAATGCATTTAAATTGCAAGCACAATTATGATGAAATGAATCCCCATCAGCTACAGATAACGTCTAACTTCCTCATACAAGCAACCACTTTGAAAGGATGAGATTGATGCATATGTACGAACAAGGGTAAATGCCCAATATATACTGTTAATGGAAAAAGCAAGTTACAAGAAATGCATGATATGGGGGGGTGGGGAGGAAGAAACAGCACTCGGGGTCATATATCAAGAATGGAGTGGGGTGGGGGACGGGTGATATCCTAGGTCAGGGAATCTTACTGCACAAGCATTGGAGTTCGGTAGAAATAAAGGACAGGAATGTAGGAGAGAGTAGAATCAGAGATCAAGTCAGCACTCACCATCTCCCAGAAGTACACGGCCATCTGAGCCCTGTTGAGCAGCAGTGCCCAGAGGAGCAGGTCAATCCAGGGTGCCTGCCCGGGAACGGCTTCCAGCACAAGTTCTGAGGTAGCCTTGTCCCACAGCAGATACGACTGGAGGCGAGGAAGGCAAGGTGAGCGTTGTCTCCGCCCCAGACCTTTCCTGACTCCGCCCCAACCATCAGCCCCACACCCCGTTCAGTCACACACCCCGTGCTCTGACCACGCCCCCTCCTGGCATAGCCCCGCCCCCAGACCCTTTTGTGCTTCCCCCACCCACCCCATTCCTTACATCCTCCTTGCTGCCATCGCCCTGGTGGGTGCCCCCGGCGGGGAACGTCGGCGCACACGTCTTCCCCAGCAGCAACCGCAGCACCTGCCCCACCTTAGGGGGTTGTGGCTCCGAAGAGGGTTTAGAGACTGGGCCTTTGTTGCCTGTGCCGTGGGACGCCTGCTCCAAAAGGCTGTAGATAAGTGAGTTGGGGGGCGCTGCACTGTAGAGCTGGGCCAGGCGCGTAGGGGTCAGGAAGCGGTCCAGGCTAAGGCCATGGGAGATGAGCAAGCGCACGAACTCTGGCCGGTCATTCAGAAGGGCGTCCATGAGGGAGGCTTCCAGGTGGAAAGACTGGTGGGGGCGGAATGAATGGGGGAAGAGTTGAGCACAGAGACAGGCAGAAGGCCAGGTGAGGTCAGAGATTAAGGACAAGAGATGGGGGTACAGAGCTATGAGTGACAGATGGATGGATGGATGGTTGGATTGATGGATGGGTGGAGGGGTGGATGAGAGGATGGATGGGTGGGCAAGTAGATGGATGGATGGAGGGGGAGAGAGGGAACAAGATGGGGACAGATGGACAACCAGAGATGGATGGACAATTAAGAGAAGGCTGGACAGGCCATAAAGGAAGATAGAGCCAGATGTCAAAGGAGTCAGGGAGTGGGGGAAATGCATTCCTTTTGTCAGGATCCCCAATCGCCAGGCCCCAACCCCTCACCCGCCATCGGATATCCCCCCGGAAGAGTTCACTCTGGGCAATGTCCACACGGTTCCAAGCCACAGCCAAACGCAACTCATCCAGGTAAGCTGAGGCTTCAGAGCTCCCACAGGCTGAAAGGGTGAGAAGGAGAGGGGGCAAGAAGTCAGGGGAGGTTGGGAAGATCTGATGAATGTCTGTATTGCTTCTACTTGAGATGCCTGACATTTAAACTCTGTATAAAGGCAATGTTGTTGGGCAGAGTCTGGGGTCTTAAGAAGTCAGGCTATTACAAGCATAAGGTCATTCAACACAGGGGCAGAGTTGAATGTAAATCTCTTCAGACCAGCGGTTGAGAGGCCCCAAGAAAAGGAAAGGGAATCATTTATTCATTTAACATTTACTGAGGTAGGCTACGGGCCAGGCAGTAAGAGGGATGGAGAGAGATTGGATACAGTCCCTGCCCTGAAGGAGCTCATTCCCGGGAAGTATGTCCCAGAACCACATAACTGCCCTTAGAGTGATCGGTGCCCTTGGAGGAGGGCATAGAATGTGATTAGGACCCAGGGGAGGCTACAATCACAGAGGTATGGAGAGATCCAAGGGAGCCTCCTAGGGGATGCACATTGAGGTAAGGCTTTTGAAAGACTAGTAGGATTTGGAAGTGTGCATCTAAGGTGAGAAAAGAATCATCAAGGCAGCAGGAGCAGCTTGAGCAAAAGCCTCGGTGCAGGAAAGCACAGGCTATGATGGCAAATGTGAGTCACTCTGGTTTCCTGCAACTTGGGAGTATTTGTGAGACGAAAAGTAGCAGAAAAAATGTAAACATTAGCCGGACTTCGGAAGAACTTGGAGGTCATTAAATAGAACAAGGAAGAACAAGTGGCCTTTAAAAATTTGATCGGATAATTTAATGGATCCAAAAGTGTGCAGTCAACCTTGTGTGACCTTGGGCAAGTCACTTTCCCCCTCTCTGAGCCTCAGTTTCTTCATCTGCAAACTGGGGAGACGGTCCTTATAGGAAGGGTTAGAGGATCAGGGGCAATAATGTGTGCCAGCTGCTCAGCACAGTGCCTGGCTGTTCCTAGACTCTCATGAAGCATTCATCCCCTTCCCTCTTCCTTCCTCACCTGCTGAAACCCCATCCCTTCAACTCTGCCAACACTGAGACTGTCCAGCCATCTCCAGTTTCCCCAGCAGAGTGTGATCACTTGTACTTCTGCAGGCAACAGACTTAAAACACCACCCCCTCAAACCACATCTTAGAGAGCCGCTGTGTTTTCCCCCAGGAGGCTGATGAGTTAACTTCTGTAAAGTAAATCAGATTTGCCCACTGACTGTCATCCTCTATTAAAGGATGTGTCCCCACAAGAAATGGAATCATATTAAGAAGAGTTCCCATTTATTAGGCTCCCCCTGGGGACCAGGCACTGCCCATAATCTGCCTCTGAGGCCCACAACACTCCCGCCAGGTATTATCTCAGTTTTTCAGAGAGAGAAACGAAGGCTCAGAGAGGGAAAGTCTCTTTCTCAAAGTCACACAGCAGAGAGGGGGCCAAGCTGATACTCAAATTTTAGTTTTATCTGATTCCAAAGTCAAAAATAACTGCCACACCACAGAACATGGTAGATGCAGTTGGGGTGGGGACCTGGAACTCAGAACGCATTACAAATTGACACTATGCCTCTTGAGAGTTTTTATCTAAGTGGGTGTTTTCCCTGTAAAACTCTTCTGACACCAAAAACGACCCTCCCCACCCACATCCCCACAGAGCCCTGGGGAACCCCCTTACCACTTATTTATCCCACCTCCACATCTTACTAACTCCAAATTCTACTGGCTCTTCAAGGCCGCCCAGTTTAAATACCACCTCCCCGTTTTTCTGACAGCAGTTCCTCTCCCATGCTTTTGTCTTGAATTTTACTTAAGGTTGTGTCCAAACAACCCTGGTAGGAACTGCTTTTATCTCTGAGCCTAATCTTTGTTGAATGAATAATGAGCTCCATCCTCAGCCTCTACCAAGCAGCCATTATGCTCCCTACCTTGGTTTTCATCATGCATTCCTCTAGTGAAATATCAGGAGCTCCTTGCTGGGAGATAGCACTCTGGTTTTTCTCTGACTCCACCACCCCTCAGGGCTTAAAACATATTGGAGGCATATAGAAAAAGTAGAAAGGGTGAGTGGGTGGATAGATGGAAGAAGGGACGGATGGATGAAAAGATGGATGGATAGATGAAAGATGGATGGATGGAAGAATGATGAGTGGATGGAATTGTTACTAGATGTGTGAATAAACTGGTAGAAGGATGGGTGGATGGCAAGATGGATGGATGATTCGATGGATGGAAGAATGAAGGATGAATGGAATAATGGGTAGATGGAAAGATCAATGTACATATGGCTGGCTGGATGGATAAAGGATGAAAGGATGGGTGGATGGATACAACAGAAGGAAAGCAACGTTGGAACATAATGAAAGTATCTTGGGAAAACTGTCCAAATAACTCCATGCAAAGCCCCAAAAGGTAATGATAAAAGGAAAAAGATAAAAGGGGGCGCAATTTAGAGAGGATGGATAAAGTGCCGAGGCCAAGAGAGATGTCCAAAGTTGAGCTGACAGTGGGGGAAGTTTTGGGACTCCAAGCCTTACCCTTGACAAGGGCCTTCAAAACGATGGTCTCAAATTCCTCAGGGCCATCATTAGCTGAATAGACTGTCAGCAGCTCCTTCCGAGTCATGATCCTCTCCACCTGCAGGATACCAAATTTTGCAACCCACACCCAACTCCCTGGCCCTGTCCACAGAGATATAGGAGAACATTCCCCTGCAGGACCCAGTAGTCTAGGTGCCTAGCACCCTCTACTCCCAGAACTTAGGGGGGATCCAGGCCCCCAGGCCTCTCCTCCCTTAGACCCAGGAATCCAGGCTCCCAGCCTTTCCTCCCTCATATCCATGAGGCTGGGCCCCCATTCCCCTTCCCTTGGATCCAGGACTCCAAATCCTCAGCATCCTCACCTCTCAAGACCCAGGAACCCAGGTTCCCAGCTCCCTCCCATCTCAGGTTCCTGAGTTGGGCCCCCAGTGTCATACCTGGGCCTGTAGGATCTCAGGGTCCCCTTTGGGGAAGAAACGTTTAATCAGATCTTGGGCTTCACATCGCCTGCCTCCTCCACTCCCTGGAGCCAGAGTGTGGATCTCTGCCAGGCAGTCTGCAGCTCCCCCAGACCCGGCCACCAGGAGGCAGGGGAGCTGAGCCTGGGTGGCATTCTCTATCCGCTACAGGACAAAAGCGGGAGTCAGGTTAGGGAAGGAAAGTATTCACACCTCCTGGAGTCTAGATTCCCAGCCCCCTCCTCCCCTAGGACCCAGGAGTACAGCCCCCGGCTACTGCCCCCGCCCTTAGACCCAGGCACCTGGGCCCTTATACCTTCAACATCTTTTCATCACCATCAATCAAGAGAAGGAGGACAGGGATGTCAATTCCAGTCCCTGAGGAGAGAAGAGAGCACAGGGCTTGGTCACCTCCCATCAGCCTCTGTCAGCGATGGGAGAGAACCACATTTCCCAGGAGTCCCCAGGGCAAATGCTTGGGAGGGGCCAGATCTTGAAGACAGTAATGTTCAACTTCTCAAGGGAGGAGAGGGCTGGGAGCCTGGACTCCTGGGTTCCCGAATGAGGCATGAGTCAATCCTATAACTGATTAACCATCCAGGAGCCAGGAGAGGATGAAAGTGCAAATTGAAAATCAAGGAAATAAGGAATAGAAAGGACTATCCAAATACAATAAAGATATTTATCAAAGCCCAATAGCAAACGCATATAAGTTTTTTATGAACTCTATTCCAAATAAAATAAGAACTGAAACAACATTACTACTATTCACACTTATCTAGGAGTTTTGAGCTAATGTAACAATGCAAGAAAATGAAATAGTTGGAATGAAAACTTGTATATATATTTTTTAAGCTGGAAGAGACAAAGGTATCTATTTGAAGGAAAGATGATTTATATTCTCAGAAAATTTGAGAGACTCCACTCAGAATAACTAAATATTAATAAGAGAATTTGGTTAAGAGGATTAATACAAGAAAAATAAATAAAAAACTTTTCTCCAACTATTATAATATGTATCTTATCCATGTTTTCACAAAAATGATAAACTACCTGGGAATTAATTCATACAGAAAGGTATAATATTTTTATAAGGAGATTGATAAACCTTATATAAGGACAAGGCCTGAATAAATGGTAAAACAAATACCATGTTAACCTGTCACAATGTAACACATAAATTCAATGCAGTTTGGAGAAAGAGGGAGGTAGGAGGAGGTTGGCAATGTTTTCCTTTTTTTTTCTTAATGGAACAAAATAATTTTTACATTAATATGAAAGAATTAATATCAGAAGAGTTAAGAAATGTTTGAGAAATGACAGTGGGGAGAAACTTTCCCTAATATACATTCAAACGTCTTTAAACTGCTGTAAACAACAAGAACAAATATATATATATATATATATATATATATTTTTTTTATTTTTTTTTTTGCCGCGCTGCACAGCATGTTGGGTCTTAGTTCCCTGACCAGGGATTGAACCTGCACCCCTTGCATTGGACACGCAGAGTCTTAACCACTGGACCACCAGGGAAGTCCCAAACAAAATATATTTTTGGCACAGGAATAAATAGAGAGGTAGAAGAGGAAAAGGTTCAGAAATACTTCAACATATAAAGGAACTGAATATACAACTTAAGTGGCATTTCAATTTAGCTGGGAAAAGATGGTTTATTTATTAAATGGACATGAAGAAAACGTGGCTTCCCATTTGTAAGAAAAAAATGTAGACTCCCTATCTCAAGACACCTAAAAATCATTTCCAGATGGATTAAAAGTTTAAACATAAAAATATAAGATATTAAAAAAGAAGACAACATATTTGTATAGCATTGGAGTGAAATGGACCTTCCTAAAAAACCAAGGGAAACCAAGGGGCTATAAAAGGAACAACAAATATATCTAACCACATAAAAATGATAGAATTTTTATGGAAGTAGACACCATAATTAAAGTATCTTTTAAAAATTTTACATCTAACAGTCAAAGCGTTACTAAGGACAGGATACAAAGAATTCTTACAAAAAGACAAGAAAGAAATAACCCAATTCAAAAATGTGCAAAGAATATGAATAGACAGTTCATAATTGAGGAAATCTGATTGGCCAACAAAATATGTTTATATCTTTTAATAGTGGTTAGATAAATTAAAAAATCAAATGAAAAGTGGCATGTCACTTTTTATCCATCAAATTTGCCAAAAAAAAATTTTAAACCAAGAGTATCCAGAGCCGGTTAAGACCGGACAGAAAAGGAAACTCTCACACATTGTCGATGAGAGTGAAAACTGCTACACACTTTTAGAAAGTTATCTAGTACTATCTATTAGTATACACACAGGGCAATCTCACTTGGGGGATCTACTGTATAGAATTTAAAACACCTGGATGTAATTATGGATGTTCATACAAAGATATTTATTCAGCATTGTTTGTAGTGCCAAACACTGATAGCACTTTAAGTATCCACCAATTGAGAAAAATTTAAATAACAGATGGTACAACCATTACCAAGGAATATCATGCAACTATTAAAAGGAGATACAGGGCTTCCCTGGTGGCGCAGTGGTTGAGAGTCTGCCTGCCAATGCAGGGGACACGGGTTTGAGCCCTGGTCTGGTAAGATCCCACATGCCGCGGAGCAACTAGGCCCGTGAGCCACAATTACTGAGCCTGCGCGTCTGGAGCCTGTGCTCCGCAACAAGAGAGGCCGCGCTAGTGAGAGGCCCGCGCACCGCGATGAAGAGTGGCCCCCACTTGCCGCAACTAGAGAAAGCCCTCGCACAGAAACAAAGACCCAACACAGCCATAAGTAAATAAATAAAAATTAAAAAAAAAAAAAAAAAAGGAGATACAAGATAGAGTAGTTTGTATCTAAAAGGGATGGTTGTAAGAGAGTGATATGTATATGTATAGTATAAAAGAGAGAAAGGAACACCATTGAGCATAGGATTTTATAAGCATAGACAAAGATATAAAAGGATTAACTCCAAACCATATAACACAGATTACCCCAATAGAAGGGATTGGAGCTGGGAAGGGAATTTTCTAACGTCTTTTTTTTTTCTTCTTTGACCAGTGGGTTATTTACAAACTACAATTCAGGCAATGATATGAATTTCCTTATATACCTTCGCATGGTTTGATTAGTTCCAATAAACACATATTAAAGCTGCCATAAAATATTATGTTGAGTGAAAGAAGCCAATCTCAAAAGGTCATGTATTATATTATTCCATTTATTTATCTTCTGGAAAAGAGAAGACTAGAGTGATGGAAAACAGATCAGTAGCTGCCAGGGGCTGGGCACAAAAGGAATGCCTTCATGGTAACAGAACTGGTCTATGTCCTGACTGTGGACATGAATCTCTACATATGCCTAAACTCACAGAATTATACACCCCAAAAAAGTCAGTTTACACCCCAAAAAGATAATTTTAAAAATAAGATTAAAGTTGCCAAAAAGCTAAGTAAAGTTTAAGAATTAAATGAGGGACTTCCCTGGTGGTGCAGTGGTTAAGAATCCGCCTGCCAATGCAGGGGAAACGGGTTCTAATCCCTGGTCCGGGAAGATCCCACATGCTGTGGAGCAACTAAGCCGGTGCGCCACACTACTGAGCCTGCGCTCTAGAGCCCATGAGCCACAACTACTGAGCCCTCATGCCACAACTACTGAAGCCCACGCGCCTAGAGCCCGTGCTCCGCAACAAGAGAAGCCACCGCGATGAGAAGCCCGTGCACTGCAACGAAGAGTAGCCCCCGCTCGCCACAGCTAGAGAAACCCCGCACACAGCAACGAAGACCCAACGCAGCCAAAAATAAATAAATACTTTAAAAAAAAAAGAATTAAATGGACACTTTTTAAAATACAGGAAATGTTCATAAAGAAGCAGGTTTCTGTTTAGTTGACTTTCTACATTGGGCATTTCTTTCTGTTTTAGTGATTTCTGCCCTGTCTTTATTATATCCTTGCTTCTGCTTTCTCTAGATTTGATTTGCTCTTCTGTTTCTAGGATTTTTTTAAATTGGAGACTTAAATCATTGATTTTCAACCTTTCTTTTCTTTTCATTTTAGATAAGCATTTAAGTCTACAGATTTCCCTCTAAGTACTGCATTAGTTGCATCCCCAAAGTGTTGGTATGTCATAACATCATTATCATTCAGTTCAAAATATTTTCTAGCTTCTTTTTTTTTTTCCTTCTTTGATCTGTGGGTTATTTACAAACTACAGTTCATGCAATGATATGGATGAATCTCACAGAAATAATGTCGAATATGAGAAGGCAGAATTTAAAACATGGGGTTGTATTCATATGAAACACGGTCAGAACTACTCTATGCTGTGACAAGCAGAATAGGGTGGCTCTTGGGTGTGGGCAGAAGGCTTCTGGGGGCTGGTATTATTCTGTTTCTTGATCTGGGTGCTGGTTGCATAAGTGGGTTCAGTTTGTTAAAAATTCATCAAGCTGTCCACCTTTCGGTATTGTAGATTTCAAGATAATGATTTTTTCAAACACAGCAAATGATGGGAGAAGGCACTTGACTACAGGAAACTCCACCTGGCCGCAACCCCCAAATTCCGACCAGATCTGACCACTGGGATCCTGAGCCTTGGGCTGTGAATCCCCAGTGGAAGGAGCCACTCACCTCCCACGCCCGTCTTCTGTTGGGCAAGGTAGGACTCGAAGCCCAAGCGGAAGCGGTTCTCGCCGCCCAGGCGGCTGTGGGTGCCGTCGTCCACCAGGAGGAAGGCCGAATAGTTGTAGTCAAGAGGGAACTGGACCCCATCCTCAGGGTCACCGTGCCACCGGTACCTCGCAGGAAACGAGCCCTGGGGGACAGGTGGCAAGACCAGGGAGTCTTTCCATCAGGGCCAAGAGGACAGACACCAGTCGTTCGTCCTTCAGACCCAGGAGACCAGACACCCAGCCCCCTCCTTGTCCAAGACCCTGGGTCCCACCTTGGGGTTGATGAGGGTGTGTCTATTCCGAACCACACCCCAGGGGGCCACGCCCATGGCCACCACCTTGTTGCCCCCAGTCCTGGCCGTCTGGTGGTCCCGCACAGCCACACCCACATGCCGTCCAATGCCCTTGTGCAGCCCTCCGGTGACAATCCAGGCCCCTACACAGCGACACAGACTGGTGGTGAGATCCAGAGACACACAGGAGTGCAGAGACAGAGAGAGAGAGACTAGAGAGTGAGACAAAACCCCACACACAAAGACGGGATGGGGGGAAAACAGAATTCCAGGGAAGTGGCGGAGATGGGGGAGCAGTTGGCCCCGGCCCAGGAGGCAGAGCCCCTGCCCACCCTCAGTCACCTGTGTTCTGGGCAGCCCGCACCAGCCCGCGTCGCAGCAGGTCCTGCAGCCAAGTCTGCAGGGTGGGGTCCCCCGACCCCCCCAGCACTGACACCACCAGGTTCGGGGCCTGGAAGCCCCATATGTTCGTGACCAGATTATAAACTGTAGCTGGATCCGCGCGGTCAGAGAGCCGGAGGAACTGTGGACACACAAGAGGAAGGGACATGGGGAGGGGGACAGAGACAGAGAGAAAGGGACAGAGACGCAGAGAGAGGAGCACAGAGATGGGGGGAGGGGAGACGGGGACAGAGACCCAGAGAGGAGGGATGGAGACCCAGAGAGAGGAGGACAGAGACCCAGAGAGAGAGAGAGGGGGACAGGCTCAGAAAAGACAGACAGTGGTGGAGGGGACAGGGATCCAGGAGAGGTGAAGATAGGGATGGGCAAATGAAGAGACACAGCGTTCAGCTGGGACACCCCCAGGCCCTGGCTCCGGGAGCCCCTGAGGCATGCAGCCCCACTGGTCAACCCTGGCCCTGCCCAGACATGCAGGCCTCACATTGCTGGCCTTGCGGCTGGCACCCAGGAAGTCCAGGTCTCCGAAGGCATCTGTGGGCTTCTCCGTGGTGTGCAGGTCACTGTCCCATACGGTCACCACGGCTGCCCCGAATGCATCCTCCACAGCCACCGATGGGTGGGCACACCGGGGTTGCCCACACTGGCACAAGGTCCCCCTGAGGGGGGAGGGGAAGGAGGAGAATGAAGCCCAGAGGTGTCCGCACCGACCCCAAGCATCCTGTAGAAATGTCCATATTTCTGCACCTCCCTCCAGAGGAGCTCACAATCCATACTGACCCTGGCACTGGCCCTCCACGGTTCTGACCAGCCTGAGGGAGAGACTGGCAGGGAGGTCTCCCTGAGCAGGGAGGTCTACATACCAGGCCCCACACTCACTGTTGCCTTCAGGGCCTGAGGTGGAAAAGTGCAGGGGGCCATCGGGGATGTCCTTGCTGCCCCCATTTCAAACAGATGATATTCACATGAAAAGGAAAATCAAGAGAGTGATTCACAGAGCACGCATGCACTAGAGGCCAAGGCAGCTGTGTGACTTTGAGCAAGTAGCTTCATCTCTCTGAGCCTAAATTTCCACCTCAAATGGAAAGACAATGATAGCACAGCCTACGTCATAGAACTATGAGGAGCCAATGAAATAACACAACATTTCCTAAAATGGGGGCCGCATACCAGATCCAGTCTCCGTGAACTCCACACAGAGCTTTAAATAACCTTGAACAACACAGTGAGAAAGTCATTCCTTTTTGAGCTCTCCTGATTACTGTCAAGGAGAGAGGCTCAGCGGGTGCTAGAATATTTTTAATGCCTAACTCTTTACTTTTTCTTTTTAACAGAGAAAAGCTAGCCTCATGCTCAGAAAACTGGGCTGGCAACAGCAACCATTTAGACGGTAAATACTTTTTATTTGGTTTTCATTGTGATTGTCTTTTATGCCTTGTTTCTTTCTCTTTGTGGCAAATGGAACAGATTTTGCATTTATGGTGATCACATATGAAACTTTTTTCCCCCTAAATAAATACACAAGTATCCCTTGTCACCTAATGGGATTGGCACCTGAGTTTAAAAACAGGAAGCAACACGGGTTTGGGAGATGAGGGATTTATTTGAAAATGTGTCTAAATCTCTTTGGTCCCTGATTCCAGAAGGGATTCAAATATCAGGGGAGACCTGCATTTATGTAAACAGAGTGAGCCATGACTTAAGGACTAATTTTATGGAAAGAATGGCACAGGTGCTCCATGGATTTGACAAGAGTTGTAAAGTCACTAAAAGAATGGCCAACAAATCCAAACAGAATACACCAGCTCCTGGCACAGTAAGGAATATGGGATTCACCCCTCCGTCTTCCTGAGTCTACCTCCAGGGTCCTGGCATGCCTCAGTTTACCCACTTGATCCTTTCACCCATCTCAACCCCGTCCCTGGACCCCCCTCATTCCTGTCCATCTACTTCTCATGAGCCCTTCCAGGCAAAATTTCTTCATGGAATGTTCCAGAACCTGAACTGTCCAGTACAGTAGCCTCTAGTCACACCGTGCTCCTTATATTCAAATAAATTAAAATTAAATACAATTAAAAATTCAGTTCCTCAGTTGCTCTGGCCACATTTCAAGTGATTAGGAGCCACATGTGGCTGATGGCTGCCATATTGGATGTGGATATAGAACATTTTCACCATTGCAGAAAATTCTGGTAGACAGCACTGGCAGACTCCCCCTCTGTCCGTCTCACCTCCTACCCCCCCTTTCTCTGTGTGGCCACTGAAACCGAAATTGTTCCCGATAAAATCAGCAATTACCTGCACGTCCCTGAATACAGTGGCTTCTATTCAGGTCTCATCTGACTCAGACAAAGTAGCACTGGTCATAGCTAAAAGGCTGATTCTAGAAAACCTTCTCCTTGGCAAAGCACACCTGTTCCCCTGGCTGCTCTGTCTCTGACTCATCTGTGGCTTTCTCTTGCTCTGTGCCTCCCTTGAGTGTAGGTGTTCCCCAGAGCCAGGACCACATGCCTTCCCTACATGGGTCTCAAACTCAGTGCCCCCAAGGGCCAGGCAGGTAACATAAGAGAAAGAAGCATCAGGTGGAAAATTATAAGTGGATGTGCCGGAGGCTGTGCGGACTTGAGGCAGCATGTCTGTCTTGAAGCATTCAGAGACGAGTGTTTAGCAATCGTCTTCCGTGGAAAAAAAAAAAAAACATTGGCCATAGAATTGCCAGTTTGCAACCTCCTCTGATTTTACACTTTCTTCTCTCCATCCTACTTCCACAGTTTCCATTACCACCTACAGCTAGGACTTCTCAAATCTTGGATGGAAGTCACAGACCTTTCCTGAGTCCCTGAGCCAGGTTTGCAACGCCCCTGGCTCCCCCAG
Organism: Balaenoptera musculus; assembly: GCF_009873245.2. Taxonomy (NCBI): domain Eukaryota; kingdom Metazoa; phylum Chordata; class Mammalia; order Artiodactyla; family Balaenopteridae; genus Balaenoptera; species Balaenoptera musculus. The sequence continues at coordinate 7,798,487 of NC_045803.1, forward strand.
GCCCCTCCCACACACGAAGTCCCACTCTGAGCTGGGTGACATTTCCCAAACCTACTCATGCACCTGGATTCCCATCTCGGGGACAAGCTCACTGTTTCCCAGGCCCCAGACCAGATGTCTGGGCCCATCCTCCCCTCTCCCCTCTCACTCTGCAAATCCATCGGTCCCCAAGCTCCTGCCCCTGGCCTGCCTCAGGCCTGTTCTCCTCCCACCTGCCCCTTGCCCAGCCTCTTCCCCAGCTTCCTGAACTATTCATCCTTACGTGGCCCTCAAAGCATCTTTCCACACCCAGAGCTGACCCTGCCCCTCCCATGGCTCCCGGGAACACCAAGACACGGTCCCAACCCCTCGGGGTGACATTTAAGGCTGTGTGACTTCTGGCCCTGCCCTCCTGCTTGATATCCTCTTTCAGATGCTCCTTGCACCTTGAACTCTGCCCCATTTGCAAGCCATATCATCAATAGGGGGCAATTTATACTTGTTGTTCCCACTCCTGGAATCCAACCCACCTTCAACTGTCAAACTCCAACTTTATCACCTTCCAGTGTCACCTCATTAGCCCCTCCTCCTCCAGAAGCCATTGGTGACACCCTGTGTCCCCTCCCCAGACTTAACCAGATGCCTCCTCTTGGCTCCCACTGGGCCCAGTGGCTTGTCCTTTGCAGCTCCCATCTCCTTGCCTTAGAATCATCTTCCTCCCACCAGACCAGAGGTTCCTAAACTTCCTTGACCGCCCTTTCCATCAGTAAAAGTTTTTGAGCACTCACCCCCAAATAATATATATGTTTATTTATACATAATTCAAGCCATCCTGCACTAATATAGTCATAATAAAACACACACTAAATTAGGAACGTTGACATTTCCCATACTCCAAAGATTGCCTTGAGGACACTAGAAAGCCAAAACCCACTTGAGAGACCATCACTGAAGGCCAGGAGCTCCTAAGGGTGGCCACTCCCCACCCCCCAGCCACCCAGCACAAGCACAGGCCCTACACATGCTAGTAATTGCTACCTTCCGGTGGTTCCTATGGACATATTTTCCAGTGCTTACTATGTGCTGGGCACTGTTTCAGAAATATCACAAGCAGTAACTTGTTTAATTCTCACAATATCCGCAGGAAACAGAGCCTGTTTTTATGCCCAGATGATAGATGCGGCCCAGAGAAGTGAAATGACTTGCCCGAAGCCACACAGCACGTGTCCCAGCTGAAATCTGAACCCTGGCAGGGCCTGTGCTCTTGAAAATAATGCCCCCTTGGAAGCGCTGAGTGAGAGTTTCTTGGAGGAATGAACGAATGAGTGAATGAATGAAACAGAGAGAGCCAAGAAAGAAAGACAGAGAAAGTGACACCAGGAGGCAGAGACACACAGAAGGCACACGGGGAAGGAAAAAACCATAACCCAGCCCTGGGGCTTGAACACTGACCCTGAGCGGGAGGATGGGAAATTGGAAGTGTTTGCAGACTGACCCAAGCCCTCCCCGAGGTAGAGAGCCACTAGGAAACGCCCTAGGGAGTATCGGCTCTGACAAGACTGGGGAAGGGAAGGAACCGAAGGGCGGGGTCTGCGGTGGGTGGGGTCAGCGGACCCGGGACACTCTGGGGTCCGTCCCCGGGGCGAACTCCTCACCCCGCATCTGTGGGGTCAACGATGAAAGTCGTGCACGTCTTCTTCTTGAAGATCTTGGGGATCCAGCTCTGGAGACAGGAACAAGGATTGGGGGTTGTTGATCCAGTTCGGTCCTATGGGTCACGGAGTGACCCACCCGCGCCCTAGCCAGAGAGCCAGGAGTCCGGGACCCCAGTGCCCTCCTCTCCCAGACTCAGGAGACTCGACCCCCCCAACCCCCTCACCAATCCGTCCCCAAGGACCCTGGAGTCCGGGTCCCCAGCAACCCCTTCCTTTGTCTGACCCAAGAATCTGGGTCTCAAGCACCCTCCTCTCTGGAAACCAGGAGGCCAGGCCCTAGCTCCCTGTTCCCTCAGGCCCGGGTCCGGCCGCTGTACCTGCTCCTTCTCCGCACCCACCATGCTGCCGCAGCCACCGCAATCTATCCGACTCCCTGCATTCCCTCCACCAACCGGGTTCTAGATGCGCCCTGGACAAACCGGATCCGCCACTTCCCAGCCCAGCCTGGGGCGGGGCCAGGTCTGGGGGGCGGGGAGTCTCGGAGAAGCGTAGAGCGGGAGGCGGGGCAAAGGGTCGGACAGGACCCAGAGAGAGGCGGGCAGGGACGCAGGGAGAGGGGGACAGGAACCCAGGGAGAGGGGACAGAGACCCAAAGAGGAAATGCCAGCGATGAGAGAGAGGGCACACTGACCCAGGTCGGGGGATGGGGGGCGGGAAACACAAAGACTTAGCTGGGGGCAGAGAATCAGAAAGGGGGAACAGAGATTGGCGGGGCGCTACATTGACCCAAACACGGAGAGAGAGAGAAAGGTTTGGATGGGTGGCAGACACTCAGAGTGAGAGGGAGAAGGGGACAGAATCCTCAGGAGGTGGGCAACAGGGACCCTGAGAGAGAGCTGGTGAAGAAACAATGACAGAGAGAGGGAGACCCATAAAGAAGGATGGGAACCCAAAGAGCGAGGGCGACGGTGACAGGATGAGGAGTGGGAGGTATTGATATGCGGACAGGCAGGGCCACATGTCTCCTGACAGCTCTCTGACAGGGACAGCTGCGGCCTCCTGGGTAACCTGAGCCCCTTGCCCCCCCTCGCTGTATTTATAGCCCTGGCCTGGCACCATCCCCTGCCCCCAGATCTGAGTTCCAGGGACAGGAGGTCATGGGTACGTGTGCTGGAGCAAAATTCCTTTCGCGCCATTCCAGGGCTTCCATATTGGCATCCACCTTCTCAGCAAAGTAGCCCATTCTGGCCAGAAACTCCCCATAATCTAACCCCCAGTCCTTCTTTGGCAGGGGTTTCTCCCCTCAGATACATCCCTCCTGCTACCCTCCCCCATGGCCCAGGCTCCCCCCAAATTGGCCTACTAAAAATCTAGCCATTGTCTTTGCAGCTGCCAAACATGAACTTGTTGGCAACCCAAAGTCAAATCCCTTGGCTCCTCTCTCTTGGCCAAGGAGAGACCCCTTCATCCACCCCCTCCCCAGCTGGGAGGAGGAGGAGCAGGAGGGGAGGGGCAGGTGGGGACTGACCCAGAATAACTCAGGGCTGAGAGTAAATTTAGCCACAGAGAGGGGAGGGGAGAGACCCTATTGGCTGGGAAGTGGGAGGGAGGGCCGGAGAGGAGGGTAAGGGGCTCTGGAGACTGCCTCAGAGGTCCTGGCTGTGAGGGCCAGAGGGCAGAGGCCGAGAGAGACACAGCAAAGGAACAACACAGGGAGAAATAAAGAGAAGGAGCCCAAAAGGGACAAGGACCCCAACATTCATCCACATAGCCATAGCCACGGTGGGAGCCAGCCCTGGGAGAAGCTCTGCTGCCTGTCTGTCCCCATGGGCCACTGTGGGCCGTGGCTGCACACTTCTCTCCTCTGGGCTGCAGTGGCCAGCCTGCTTCTCCCCACTGCCGTGACCCAGCAGCTGAGAGGGGCTGGGCCGGGGCCCAGCAACTGGAACAACAATGCAGGAGCTTCGGGGCCCTCAGGGGACGCGTCGGGCAAGTTTGGCCACCCCACGCACAGCCATAGAGGCCACGGAGATGAGAACAAGGATGTTTCCACGGAGAGTGGGCATCATTTCTGGGGCCACGGAGACCACAGAGAAGAGGACGAAGATGTCTCCAGAGAATCCCAAGACCATAGGTACCAAGGCCCCGAGGTGGGAGATGAGAACATCTCTGATGAGGAGGAATATACAGAGCATGCTCAGCAGGCCCGTGGGCACAGAAGCCATGGGAACGAAGACGCGGATGATTCAGCTGAGCACGGGCACCACTTCCCCAGCCACGGGAGCCACGGCCATGAAGATGAGGACGAAGATGAAGTTGTGTCCAGTGAGCATCACCATCATATCGTCAGGCATGTACACCGAGGCCATGGAGAAGAGGAGGATGAAGAAGAGGAAGAGGAGGATGTCTCCACTGAGTATGGACACCAGGTCCACAGACACCGAGACCATGGGAAGGAAAAGGATGAAGATGTCTCAGATGAACACCACCATCATGGCCCCAGCCGCAGACACCGAGGCCGTGAAGAAGAAGAAGAAGAAGAAGATGATGACGATGATGTCTCCACTGAGTACGTACACCAGACCCACAGGAGTCAAGGCCATGGGAAGGAAGACAATGAAGATGTCTCAGATGAACACCACCATCATATCCCTAGCCACAGACATCAAGGCCACAGAGACAAGGAAGATGAGGATGAGGATGTGTCCACTGAACACTGGCACCAGGTTCCCAGACATACCCACCATGGCCTTGGAGACGACGAGGAGGAGGACGAGGAGGAGATCACAGTCAAGTTCAGCCACCATGTTGCAAGCCACCAACGCCAAGGCCACAAGAGCGCTGAGGAGGAGGACTTCCCAGAGGGATATGAAAGAGCAGTCCCTGGCCATCACCACCGCGGAGTCCCCAAGGAGGAAGATGAGGACATCTCTGCCAAGCTTGGCCACCAGGCTCCCAGCCACAGGCAGCAAAGCCACAGAGATAAAGGGACTGGCCACAGAGGGTCCATCAAAGAGGAGACTAGCCACCAGCCCCCAGAACACATGGGGGTAAAGGATAGAAGCCATTTAAAGGAGAGTGATTCTGAGGAGGAAGAGGAAGAGAAGGAAGAGGATCACAGCTCCCATGAAGAAGATGATGAAGGTTCAGAGGAGGGAGGAGAAGGCACCCACCATGGCAGCCTGGACCAGGAGGATGAGGAAGACAAGGAGGAAGGTCATGGCCTCAGCCTGAGCCAGGAGGAGGAGGAAGAAGAGGAGGAAGAGGAAGAAGAGAAGGAGGAGAGGAGGGAAGAGAGGGCTGAGGTTTGGGTCCCACTGAGCCAAGACCACCAGGAGGAAGAAGATGAGGAGGAGGGGCTGGAGGAGGATGAGCTCCCCTTCACCATCATCCCCAACCCACTGGCCAGGAGGGAGGTGTCTGGAGGTGCCTCCAGTGAAGAGGAGAGCGGTGAGGACATGGGTAAGTGATCTGACTGGATGATGCGGGTGGGGAGGAGCGGAGTCAGCCTGGGTCACCGCTGCCCTCTTGTCCCCACAGATCAGCCGGACGCCCAGCAGTACGGGAACTACCAGCCAGGGTCCCTTTGCGGTTACTGCTCCTTCTGCAATGTATGTCCGCAACCCAGCTCCATCCACCAAGCTGTTCCTAGAGTTTGTGCCAGGGCTCTGGTGTGCCTTGGGAGGGCCCTGAGCAACGGGCCTGAGTAAACAGAGACACTTCTGGGGCCAAGTAGGGGACAGACTGGAGGCCAGGAGGCTGGGGAGGAGCCTGGGACAGTGGTCCAGGAAAGAGAGGGTGAGGCCTAAGCTGCACTTGCAGATGTGGGGACAGGGAGGAGGGTTCAAGGCAGAGCTGAGGGAGGTGGGACAGGACTGGAGACTGACAGGCTATGGGGAGAATAGGAAGAGAGGGGGTGAAGAGAGTACCCAAAGGTCCAGCCCACAGTGACAAGGGGACGTCGGGGCGCCTTGCAATAGGGAAATGAGGGGGTGGGAAGCAGGTTAAGCAGGTTGGAGGAAGATACTGAGCTCAGTGTCAGAAGTAATGAGGCTGAGAAGTTGGGGATATGTCCAGCGGGCAGGGTGGAGGACTGGCGGGTGGCTCCCAAACGTCTCTGCCTAACCAGGCTCCTCTGGTCCCCAGCGATGCACTGAATGTGAGAACTGTCACTGTGACGAGGAGAACATGGGAGAGCACTGCGACCAGTGCCAGGTGAGACTTCCCCCAGACTCAAGGATCCACCAGGTTTCCGGATGGCCCGGGACCCTCTGAGCACCCCCAGCCCCAAATCCTCTGCCCTCAAACTGACCTAACCCCTTACCCCTGATGCAGCCTTGACTCCAAACCCGATCCTGCCTCTGACCTTAACCTCCACCTAGCTACACTCCTACCCAAGTACGGCCCACGCCCCATCCTAACTCCGCCCCTGACCACCTCCTACCGCTCATTCTCTCTCCCCATCCCCGCCCCCAGCACTGCCAGTTCTGCTACCTCTGCCCGCTGGTCTGCGAAACTGTCTGCACTCCGGGTGAGCATGGGTGGGGCCCAGAAGAAACCTGATGAAGGTTTCTAGGCCGCGGGGCCTAGTGGGTGGAGCCAACCTGAGGAGCAGGCTGGAAGGTTGTGGGGCGTGGCTATGTGGGGAGGCGTGGCCAAGGCTGGGACTCTGTGACGAGCGGGAGGAGCACGGAGGGGCGGGGCCGGGCAGAGGGAAGGTTGGGGATAGGTGCCAAAACCTAAGAGGTTCGGATTGAGGGGTGAGCCTAGAACAACCAAGAGGTTGGGGCCAAAGCAAGTGGAATTCGAAGGACGCGGCGGGGGGTGGGGCTATTGGAGAATGGGAACACTTAGAACACTTAGAGCCAGGAGGAAGGAAGGAGTCCCTGTAGAAGGAATTAGTCTGGGGGAAGGAATCCAGAAAAGGGGGCGGAGCTAGTCCTGATCCTGGACTGAGTGAAAAGTGTCCCCCAATTTCACCCGTGGTGTACCCCTCAAGCCTCTTCTCTCCCACAGGAAGCTACGTCGACTATTTCTCCTCGTCCCTGTACCAGTAAGTGTATGGAGGAGGGATGTTTAAGGGCCCCGTTTAGAAAGGTGTTGTCCCGCTATGAATTATTGGACAACCCTGAGCCTCTAGTCCCCCCTTGGTGAAATGGGCAGGTTAACGATCTCTAAGCGCCCTGGTGTGAGCTTTGGACACTTCGGCTGTCCAACCTCTGCGTCCTTCTCTCCAGAGCCCTGGCAGACATGCTGGAAACTCCGGAACTCTAACCCAGACACACGGCTGCGGCGCAGATACATCTCCCTGGCCCTCCAACCCCTTTCCACGGGCCATATTTATTTCTCTGAATAAACGTGCTCCCCGAAACCTCATTGTCAGGCCTGGGATCTGGATCCTCTGGGCACCGGGGAACGCGGGTGGGGTCTGAGGGAGAAGGGGCCTGGACTCCTCGAGGTGGGTGGTTGCTAGGTCCTGATAAATAAATCAGTCAACACGGGAGCTTTTTGAAACAGTTCTCTTTACCCGTGATCACTGAGTGACGCCTAGGGCAGGGAGGCCGACCAAGAGTCGGGGGCGAGGGCTCCCCCACCGTCTTTCCTCTCCCCACGCCACATCGCCCAGCGGCATCGTGGAAAGAGGATTCTCCCATGCAAACCCCGGAGCTGGAGCGGAACGGGGAGCGCAGTTCTGCACTCCCTACCCACCCCGGGGCACGGACACGGCCACAGCACGGGGGGCGGAGGGGCCTCGGGGACACGAGACACTGGGGAGAGAGAGGAAACCCCGCCCGCGGCTGACCCCAGGCACCGGCGACCGGACGCCGCGGGGCAGGGCTGAGTGGCACAAAGGGCGAGGCTTTTAGCAGCGAGTCCCCCCTCCCCTCCTTTCGGACGAAGAAGGACGACTTGGGCCCCGCGACTGGGAAGAAAGGGGAGGGGGCAGCCTCTCCCCGCATGCGGCCCGGGAGGGAAGCCCCGCCCCCTTCCCGCGGGGAAAGGGCACCCATCTCCCACCGGAAACTGATCAATAAATTACAAAGTAGAGGAAAGGGAGGCGGAAGTTTGGGGCGGGATTTCTTCCTGCCGCCTTCTTCCCCCCTCTCAGTCCAGTGCATGTGGTTTGGTCCAGGCCCAGTCCATTTGTGAGGCAGGGACCAGCATTCCCCGTTTGTCTGTACAGATGGTCCAGTCCGCGGCGTGAGCTCCCCAGCAAGCTCTCCCCGGCGAGACCATACTCTGGGCAGGAGGGGAAACGGCCCAGCCTCTGAAAGGTTCTTCCGTCCGAGTGAGGTCACCTGCATTGACGCCAGGCAGTGCGTGCAGCTGTGAAGATCCATTGTGCCGCCCAGAACCCCAAGAGCGCCCAGTACCGTCCTCACCTGGAGGCGTACACTAGCAGGAATAGGTCCGGACAGAAACGCCGTCTGCCCGGGAACTCCCAGAAGTCTGGCCTGGAGGGAGAGTGAGCAGCGGTTCAGCCTGGAAAGCGCGCACGCACACACACACACACACGCCCACTTCCTCCCCCAGTATTTCTCCGATCCTCAACCCCAAGCGTCCTCCCTTGGATTTCCCCTCCCGACATGACAACGACCGCCTAGCTCCAAGCCGGTGTCCCACCCTTTCCCATAGCCTTGGATTCCTTCAAAGTATCCCAGGTGACACTGGAAGAGCTCATTTCCCACCCTGGAAAGGGGGTGTGGTGGGGTTGAGGAGGTTGGCTTATAGGAGCGGTCCATTTGTCATGGTTGGGGGAGAAAGGACTAGGCCATTTCAGAACCTGAAGAGGGAGGTTCCTACCCCCGAGGAAAGGGAGGGGAGGAGAGGCTGTCGAGTTTGGGATCCGCCCACCTTCCGGCTGCAGCTTGCGGAGAGGAAGCCCCGGCGAGCCCAGGGCCCCTGCTGCGGCCGAACGAAAGTTGGGGGGCAACATCTCAGCTGAGTCAGGAGTTACGCCTCGGAGGTCCTTCTCTCGGAACATCTTCCGCCAGGATGGGGAGCGGCTGAAGGACTTGGCACTGTCCTAGGTATAGGGGCCCGGCAGCCGGTGAGGGACTAGGGCCGCGTTCCGACTCCGCCCCTTCATTTGACCCCACCCCTCCCCGGGTCCTTCCCTCCTTTAACCCCGCCCCTTTTCTGGCACCTCCTCCAACCACGACTCGCTGGCAAAGTCAAGCCCCACCCCTTCAGCTCCCAGCCTAGCGGTGCCGCTGGGAGTGGAGTCTCCTATGCTGCTGCTGCGCCCACCTCATCCAGCCGCCTGTCTGTGCCCAAGGAGATGAGGTTGCTGAATTCCTTCTCCAAGAGCTGCCGGGCCTGGGGAGGAGAGGTGGGAGAGGGGTTAGCAGCGTGCAGTCTGTGAGGTGGGGATGCCCAGTATGCCCAGGGCCTAGCGGCAGCTCACCTGTGCATTCTGTGTGGGAATCTGCAGGAGCAAGGCCAGGTCAGAGTAGTCGAAGGTCTCGTCCAGGGCGAGCAGCGCCCCGTGCACCCCGCTCTCCGTGAGGTTCGTGGCGAATTCCTTCAGGCCCAGCCCGGACACCCAACCCATGACCCGCTCATTGGACCACACCATCACGTCTGGGGACAGAAGGGACCCTCAGCTGCTCCCCTCCTGGGGCCAGGCCCTTCCAATTTATCCCATATCTCCACCCCCACTTCCTCTTCCTGGCCACGCCCCTATGCTGGCTCCATCCCCTCTTCCCTGGCCTCCGTCCCCTCCCCTATTTATGCCTCCTCCAGCACTGTTCCAAACCCCTCCAACGTGGCTCCCAGCTGGACGTTTACACTTTTCTACTCACCTCGGATCTGGGTCTGACTCTCTTCCCGCCTCCGCTCCAAGTCCTTCCGGTCATAGTTGAGCCGTTTCAGGCACATGATCCCGTAATGCAGACTCACCCTGAGTAACAGAGATAGTGGAGTTACAGATGAGCCCTCATACCCCAATGACTGCTACTCCTATTGGGCTCTCCCCGTTGTCTGTGGTCTTCTGGCAGAGGTTGGGGAATTGCTCCATTGGATCTGTTCTACTGATTGCTGACCTTCCCAGGAATTGCAATATTTTCAAAAAGCAGTTCCTATTAGCCAACCTCTAAGGGGTATGGGGTCAACTAGCTAAGCTGTCTCAGGACTTGGGCTTTTCCTAGTGGGCCTTCTTATGGGTGGAAGGGGCACAAGAGTCTGGACTGCCTGACAATCAGGGCTAGAGGACCAAAGATAGTCCAAGGAATTCCCCATCACTGGTCCTATTTGCCAAAGACTCTCTAGAAGTGGGGCTTCCCCCCTTGGACTGTCACCATGGGCCAGGCAACCCCCACCTGTGGAAGCTGTCCACCATCTTGAGTTGGCCCCGGAGCTCCTTCTTGTTAAGATGATCTAACATTCGGGCATCCACCAGCGACTCCATGAAGTAGCTGCGGTACTGGGGCAGCCCCAGGCTGGGCAGCCAGTCGTTCCCCACCCATTCATGGTTCATGTCGCCATATGCCAGGATCTGGGGCCATGGGCAGGTGGGGGAGGAGTCAGGCCCTCTGACCCCTTCCCATGTATGTATGAAAGGGTATAGTCCAACCCCCCTCCCCCAGATCCGAGGTTGTTCTTTCTCCATCCCATAGCAGGACAATGGCCAATCTCTGCTCAGGACAATGGACAATCCAAAATTGTCTCCCTTTCCTTCATTATGACAGCATAGACCCTTGTCTACTCAAAGTGTGGTCCTTGGACCCACAGCATTATCATCACTTGTGAACTTGCTGGAGTTGCAGAATCTCAGACCCTAGCCTACTGAATCAAAATTTTATTCTCACAAGATTCTCAGGTTATCTGAACTGTACATTAAAGTTTAAGAAGCTCTAGTCTAAAGTTGTCCCAACTCAGAACAATGGATCAGTCCAACATCACTACTCCCCCAAGTCAGCACAACGGATTCTTCCAATGTAGCTCTCTCCCCAACAAAGGATAATGGATCTATCCACCACTCTTGCACTGTCCCCAAAATACTAGTCTAGCTATATCTGGCCCAGGACAATATTCTGGATCAACCCCAAATCCTTCACTCCTCTTAGCATAAGGAAATAATCCATACCTTCCCCCCTGCTGGGAAACAAAGACCCCACACAGCTCCTCTGTCTCAGGTGAGGTCATCCCTCTCCCCTCTTGAGAACAAAATGTAGCTCCTTCTCCCCAACTTCTCACCCTGACCTGCCGCCCCCTCGCCCCAAATGCTTTCCCTTTTCACCCCAGTACAGTGGAACAATTCCACTTCCCTCTTTTCTAGGGAAAAGAGCTGCTCAGCACCTCCCTCTAGTTAGAGCAATGAAACAGCCCGTGGAGCCCCCGCAACCCAGCATAATGGAATGACCCGTGCACCACTAACAGTGGAATAGCCGGGCTTCTACGCCGACCCCCACCAAGCCACAGACAAGAGCAGAGCTCCGCGCAGCGCCCCCTCCCGCGGTGAGGATGGAATGCTCCGGCGAGGGGAGGGGCGGGGCTCGGAGAAGGAGGGGCGTCCATGCAGCGTGCACAGCCTGTTCATGCGCCCACGGCCCGCCCCGCGCCCCCTACCTGCTCCCAGCTGATCTCCTTGGTCTCCTGACCAGTTAGTGGGAAGAGGGGAGAGAAGGGGTGGGTTAAGGGGCAGGCGGAGGAGGGCGGGAGGGACGAAGAGACGGACAGACAGCCACAGATTCATCCGCCCCCCTTGCTCCTCCCGAGGGAAAGTTAGTGCCACCCCCAAGGCCACCGGCAGGGGGCACTCACAGGCTTGGTCGTCGCGGTAAGGGACTCCATCTCTTCATGTGTCATCCACACGTTTCCTGTGGACTGAGGGGCGAGGGGTGTTACAGAGGTTGAGAGAGGGCTTCTGAACAGGGGAGGGGAAGGAGGTCGTGCTCCTGGAGGAGCCGAATTAGGCATGGGAACACATAATTTTCTGTATGGAACAAAATGATAAAATTTTAGAAGTCAGTATGTGCTATGGGAAAAAAAATAGGTGTTCATGTGTTGGGGTGATGGGGCCGGTACTAGTTTAGCCGTTGAGTTAGGGAGGCCTCTTGGAGGTGGTGACATTTGAGCTGAGACTTCAAGGATGAGCAGGAGCCAGCCTTGGGGGAAAAAGAGGGAGGGGTACTCCTAGGAAAGGGAGCAGCAAGGGCCAAGAAGCAGAGTAGAAAAGGGGGGGTGGTAGGGGCCCCTCATCAAGGGCCCTGTAGAGAACCATATGAATTTGGCTTTTTCTCCGGGATGGGATCCCTCTGGCTTCAGTGTGTAAAACAGCCTGAGGGGAGGCAGAGGGACCTGAAGGGAGACCCCACTCTCAAGAGATAATCCAGGTGAGAAACTGTGGGGAGCAGGGTGTATCAGACAGAGCTGGAGTGAGCGGACCCAGGATTGGCTACTCTGAGGACAGTAGGCGGGGCCTTGAGACAGCAAGACAGCAGGGCCTGGGATTGGCCCCTGGACACTCACAGTGCGGGAGGAGGCAGGAGCAGAGGGTGAGGTGAGTGAGACCATCTCCTGGATAGCGAGGCGCAGCTTGAGCCGGTGCAGTGGGTTGCTGATGCCGATCTCGCGCTGGATCTCCGTGTCTGACAAGTTGGCCATGATGGCACCACTCTTGACATTGGCCCGGCAGGCGGCCACATACCACGCAGGCATGCCTACCCACAGCTGGACCAGAGGGAGGAAGGGAGAAATGGGGAAAAAATGAGACAGAGAGACAGAGACATACAGGAGGAGAAGTGGGAGAGGGACAGAAAGAAAGGGAGAGAGGGAGACAGAGAGATGGGGAAAGGCAAATGGGAGAGAAACAGAAAGACATGAGAAAGCAGTGAGAGGAGGGCAAGGCACAAAGAGATGCGAGAGTCAGAGGGAGACACAGGAGAACAAAGGAGGAGAGTCAGAGAAGGGTAATACCAGAGTCAGAGGGGAAAGAGAGAGATGGGGAGAGACAGAGATGAGGAGAGACACACAGAGATGAGAGGCAGAGATGGGGAGAGAAAGGAGCAAAAGACATAGAGAGACATGGGAAGAAATACGGGGAATGACAAAAACACAGAGATGGGGAGAGAGGCAGGAAAATAGAGACACAGAGAGAGAGAGAGACATGGGAAGACACAAAAAGATAGAGAGAGACAACAGGACCAAGGTGGGCATGGCCAGAAGGACAGGGGTGAGGGGAGGAGGAAAAAGAGCAACAGGAAGATCTACAAGAAGCCTGACCCCTCCCAGGGCCTCCCCCCCACCAACTCCTCTCCACCGCCACCTCTGAGTTAGGAGGATGGTACTAGGTGGACCCGGCCAGCCCTAAGGGTGGGGTTCTCAGACCAACTGGGGATAAAGAGTCAGGACGTTTCTGGGCCCCAGTACCTCTAGCCAGGAGACCACAGTGGGCCCATCCCAGGCAGCAAAAGGCAGGCCCTGACGGCAGGCCTCTTCCAGAAGTTCATGCCTGGGGAGAAGGGGCCAGGGCAGGAGATCTCAGGGGCAGAGACACCTAGCCCTCTTGGATGGCCCCCTTCACCAACTGCATCCCCCCACCAAAGCAATTTTTATGAATGTAAAAAACATGGCAGGAGGCTAAAAAAAATACATGTGAATCTTTGTAATCCACCTTCCCTCCCCCCAACACACCCACACTAATCAAGAGAAAAGGGGGAATAAAAGAAAAGAAAAACTCTAAGGGTTCCCAAGTTCCCAGGCAAGCAAGTTCAGGATCTTGGACACCCCCTCCCAGAATTTTCTTCTCACTTATGACCAACCCTCCCCACCTCCGCACCACACACCCACACTCACTTCCTCTTGTTCCTTCGGTCCTTGTCTCCTGGGCCTGTCAGCTTGGCTAGCCCCAGAGGGTCAGTGGCCAATGTCTCGTCTGAGGGTGTTCCAGCTGGAGGCAGGGAGGGGCCAAAATTTGGAGAGTCTCAAAGGGGAGGCAGAATCTTTGATGCTGGGGGGTTGAGAAGGATGCCAGGAAAGCAGAGGCCCAGAGGGATTAGTAAATGCGGCCACACAGAGGGAGTGATAAAACCAGACAGGGACCAAGGTATTTCCTGATTTGTAGCATATGCCAATTTCCATGGTGTAAATAATCCCACCAATTTCAAGCTACCAATGTGATGTCAAAGCAGCTCATAAAATTCCTGAAAATTTAACTAACTTGGATTTCACAAACCAGACAAGCAGGCTCCAGCCCATCAGATGCCCTGCCTTTAGGATGCTCCTCCCTCTTTCTCTATTTAAAAAATAGGTAAATAACATAACAAATTCATTTGCCCACCAGTCACTCAGGCAGGCCTCAGAGTGCCCTTTCCTTGTCCCTTCTCCTCCCCTCTACCTCTGCCAAGGTTCCAGTGTTCTAAATGAATTACCAAATGAATGAAGACAGGATTGTATGTCAAATGAATATGTAAAGAAGAAGAAGGAAGGAAGAAAGGAAGGGAGAGAGGGAATCAGGGGACTCACCCAGAGAAGAGCTGTCCCGACCTGGTGGTCCCATTCGCCCCTTCTCCTTCTTGCCAAAGAGACGGCCTATGGATGACTTGATGCTCTTCTTCTTGGGAGCTTTGTGCAGGGAATCTGGGGTGCCCTCACTGGGTGAGCAGGACAGATAGATGCCATCTGGGATGCCTCCTCTCATCCCAAGTCTTTGTCCACTCCCACCGCCTCCTTCCAAGCAAGTCCCTCCCTGTCCCATCCCTTATTCTTACTGACCTTCCCCGTGAGGGCCCTCCATCTTCCAGGGATCCCGCCTGCAGTGCCAAGGCCTGGGTCATTCTCTCAAGGCGGGCAGAACGAGGAGTGGGAGGTGGGGTGTCTCCTGGGATTGCTGGTCCCTCCATTCGTGGAGCCCCAGCTTCCTCCTTGGGGGCATGATTCTGGAGACAGAGAGGCAGAGATGCTATATTGAATCGGAGGGATCATGTTGGGGGCTCATTAGTTGGGATGTCTACGAGGTGTCTGGGATACCCCTGACTTGGGGAACCACTTCTAAAGATAGCCTAGATTAAGTGCGGGTGAGTTGCATAAATATAAAGGCAATAACTGCAGTCCCTCTGGAGCTTGATAAGCCCATATTTATACTGTCTTAGCTTCTGGTGTCAGGAGTGGGATCTGCTCAGCCTCAAGGAAAGCTAATGAGTTACAGGTTCTGAAAGTAGGAAATCTGAGTTTAAGGCAATAAAATAGGGCAGATAGATATTGTGCCTCCCTCAAAGGTCAATTCTGAGGATCTAATGGTAGTTCTCAAATGTATATTTGGTCACAGAGACATTTTTCTAAAAATCCTATGCACTGGGAATTCCCTGGCCATCCAGTAGTTAGGACTTGGTGCTCTCACTGACAGGGCCCAGGGTTCGATCCCTGGTGGGGGAACTAAAATCCCTCGAGCTGCATGGCATGGCCAAAAAAATAAAAAATAAAAGTAAAAAAATAAAAATAGGGCTTCCCTGGTGGCGCAGTGGTTGAGAATCCGCCTGCCAATGCAGGGGACACGGGTTCGAGCCCTGGTCTGGGAAGATCCCACATGCCACGGAGCGGCTGGGCCCGTGAGCCACAACTACTGAGCCTGCGCGTCTGGAGCCTGTGCTCCGCAACAAGAGAGGCCGTGATAGTGAGAGGCCCGCGCACCGCGATGAGGAGTGACCCCTGCTTGCCACAACTAGAGAAAGCCCTCGCACAGAAACGAAGACCCAACACAGCCAAAAATAAAAAATAAAATAAATACATTAAAATAATTTCACATTTAAAAAAAAAAAAAAAAAATATATATATATATATATATATAAAATAAAAAAATAAAAAATAAAAATAAAAATCCTATGCAGAAACTTAATTCATAAAACAGGTAAAAGTAGATCAGATCTGACTAAAGTACAAGTTAGGGTTCAGGAACCCAGTGGCTCAGCCTCCCATTTGCCCTTTGAGTTGGAACTTTTAGGGAAAGCTAAGGTTGCTTTTGAAAATCACTGGTGTGTTGGTCATTGTTGCTTTTTGTTAGGGAGCCCTGTTTATGACCTCCCACCACCACCACCAAGCTGAGGAGACTTAAGAATACTCACAGCTTTGTCGGTGCCCTCACGGGCAGGGCTAGGGGGTGCCAGACGGGGTGTTGAGTGGCCAGAGCTGGGAGGGGAGGGGCTGGCAAGGGTAGAGGTGGTGAGGGAGGGGGGCAGTGAGCAGCTACTGCGGTAGCGGCCCAGTGAGTCCAGGCCCGAGCCAGACACCCGGCTCTCCAGCTCTTCTGCCCTCTGTTCTGTTGTCTCCTTCTCCTCTTGGATTAACCTGAGGAGGAAAAGGGGGAGATGGGGTGAGAGGACTCAGGCAGACAATAGGAGAGGGAGTTGGGGGATCCCAATGTGCCAGGAAGGCTTGGCGGAGCAAAAATAATTCTGAGGAAGGGACAATGAGGTTAGAGGGTCTTGGTGGATCCCTGACGGCCTCACAGGTTCAAGGGGAGTCAAGGGATCATGATAGGCTCAGGAGGTCGTGGAGAGATTAGGGATGACAGGATGATCAGGATCTGCATCAGGATGACGCTGATAGTAAACAAGTGGTTATGGAAAAGCACAAGTGGATTACTATGGGCAAGAGGTCAAGTTCCAAGGAGGACAGCAAGAGCAAGCTCCTAAGAGCAGAGTGAGATCAGGGACTCTGAGGTCAACCTAGGATCTGGGAAGGTCATAGAGACATTTGGTGAGAGTCACTGTCTCAAGTCACAACAAGTTTGAATGGAAGATGATGGTCATGTTGATACGTTTGCTGGGGCCCATGGAAAATGTTTTATTAGAGAATTGTTAAATAGGGCAATTTCTGGGGAATCAGGGTAGACTTTATGTGATGGGGGTTTCTTAATAAATTGAGGATTGTTGTTATATTAGGTAGAAATTCTTGTTATCTAGAGTTGAGGTTCTCAAGGTGTTTTGGACTGGGGGACCTTGTGTTGTGTTGAGATTCGTAGGGTACTGGGAGTCTCTGGGTAACTGTTGCGTGAAGCCATGAAAGCCATGATGTAATGGAGGATTCTTGATGGATTGGATTGTGAATTTTGGCATTTGGGGATGCAGTCTTGGGTATATTGGGAAATTGTGAGTACCGGCCGGGGGGTGTGTAATGTATATATAGCACATAGGAGACTTCTTGGTATTTCCTCAGGGATTCCTGGATAGTGTTGGGCTGGGAGAATTCCTTGAGGATGTTGAGGAAAGGAGTTGGGCTTAGGTGTGCAGATTAGTCTCCAGAGCCAGAGGGGCCTTGGGCTAAGCTCAGGCAGGGTGGGGAAGAACTGGGCCAGTGCTCACTTGATCTCTTTGTTGATGGCTTCCAGCTGCTCCTGAAGCATGATGGCCAGTGTCTGCACATCAGCCTGCCCACTGGGAGACAGCAACTCAGCTCCAAACATCCCCTCCGCCTCCTCCTCATCTGAGCCATCCAGCTCCCCAGGGAATGGAGGTGGCATGGACCCCGCAGGGGCAGACCGCTCCCACTCCTATCTCTGTGTGGAGACAGAGAGATGCCAGGTGGACAAGGGCCGAGGTAGGTGCTGGGTCTTCCCTCACCTATCCTGACCTTGCCCACCCTCTATAACCCTGCCCATGTCCCCTGACACTGACTGCCCTCACCATGTGACCCAGCCCCCCAGCCCAGCTTTCTCTCTTGGTGGGTCCTTCTTCTTGACCACCCATGACTCTGCCCTCTCCCCTGATTCCACTGTTTCCTTTGACCCAGCCCACTTCCTTTCTTCACTTGACCCCATCCATTCTAGGATTCTACACCCTGCATACCATCCCCCCAAACCCACCCCTCTTCCCACCCCATCGTTCCTCTAAAGTTCTCACCAGGCAGCAGGACGTCCACGTGAAGAGCCATCGAGGCAAGTGGGGATGACGGAAGAAGAAGAGAAGACAGTGTGGGTCCAGGAGACCTTGCTTCTCAACTCAGTCCCCTCCCAGAGCCCTGCATGTTGGGCTCCACCTCCTACTGCTGCCCTCCCAAGCCCTGCTCAGTCCAGGCCCCAGAAGTGGCTGCTGACCTTAGAGGGCTCATCTTTGACCCCTGACCAGCGACCCCTCTTGCTTGCCCGGCCACTGCCAGCCCCATAGGGGTCCAGGTGGGCGCCAGAAGGTAATGTGGGTGCCTGGGAGTAACGGAGCTCCAGGGCACTGCCAGGGAGAGATCTGTGGGCATAGAGAGGGCAGTCAGAGACCAAGGGGTCAGGAAAAGGAAACAGAGGTGAGTGGTCATGGGGAAGGGCTTGGAGTCAGAGGATTGGGAGAGGGATCTGAAGCCAAAGGTCAGGAAAAAGGGTCTGGGGTCAGAGGTCATGAAGTCAGGGGTCAAAAATAAAAGGGACCAGTGGAAGTCTCAGGAGGACAGGGAGTGGGGTGGGGGAGACTTCGTATCAGAAGGGATGTGCTTGGCCAAGGGGGCTCCATGGGCAGAGGTGGGACAGGAAGATTACTGTCACCTGGAGTAGGAGGACGGTGGCCTCCCCCGCAGCTGGTCAATCTCCATCTGCATGCGCTCCATCTCCGCCAAGAGCTGCTCCTGGGGGGAGGAGGTTGGAGATGTCAGGTCAGAATCTGCCCCCTCCCCCCCACTGAGTGTCAGCCCCTCCCAGCCAGGCTGATTCCAACCCCAGCAATGCCTGCTCCATTTCCCTGGCCCTCACCCCCAAGCGCACCCCCCCAGCCCCCTCCCTACCTTGTTGAGCAGCAGCTCATCCTGAAGCTTCTTCATGCTGGCGATCTCCTCGCTTAGTGAGTTCTGTGGGGGGCAGGGGGGCAGTGAGGGGGCGGAATCTGGAAGCAGCCTCCAGTGCGCAGAGACAGGCCTGAGGGGACCCCAGGGGAAATGAGGTGGGCTTGAATGGTGAGCTGGATGGGGAGAGGGTTGTGGAGCCGAAGATGCCGCTTAGGCAGGGAGTCCCTGGGAGCCCAAAATTCAGCGTCCTGTGAAATTTCCACGGATTCAGAGTTTGAGGGTCCACAGGGTGAGAGGCTTGGGCAAAAGCCAAGAATTCAGGCTGTAGGTGCCCCAGAATTCAGCTCTAGGGTGTTTAAACTAGGTGAAAGTGTGGTGGTCCCAGCAATAGAGCAGTCTATTAATTTCAAATTCAGGATGCCCAGATTTGGGGAGATCTCAGATAACTGCTTGGGGAAAGGTCTGGGGCCCCAAGATTCCAGCTCATTGGAGTCCTAGGCTGGGGCACACCTTCTCCTCCAGTGCCCCCATGCGCTCCTTGAGGTGAAGCTGCAACCGTTCGTTGGACTCACTCAGCAGCTTGTCCACTGTCTCGGACAGCCGCTTATTGTGGTCATCGTTCATCTTCTCCCGCTGCCGGGCCTGCCCAGAGGAGAACAGAGCAGAGGTGCTCAAGCCCCGAGCACTGTCCCTGCTCCGAGCTCCCGCCCCCCGGCACAGCCCCCTCATCTAGGCGCATCCCCCAAGCCTCAAAGCCTCCTCACCCGCTGCAGCTCCTGGTTCTTCTCCTCCAACTGGGCCTCCAGCTGCCGAAGCCTCTCCTCAAAATTCCCATGACGTTCCTCAGCCTAGAGGATGGAACCCATGGCATCTGACTTTGTCCCACTAGGACGCAGTCAGCCTCCAGGCCCCAGCTCCTCCAAGGCTGGCTTCCAGGCCCCAGGCCCCTCCCCCACAGGACTCCAGACCCTGCACTTGTGATTCAAGCCCTGCCCTCTCCTCTAGTCTACAGGCCCTGTCCCCTTCTCAGTTCATGTTCTCCCCATCTGTTCAGTCCAAACTAGAGAGCACCACCCCCCACCAAACCTCCAGGCGCTTCAACCATCCCAAGTCACGTCCCTTCCCTAGACCCCAGGCCCTGCCCTTTTCAGCAGAATTCGGGCTGTGGGTCTCCTACCCCTCCAGACTCAGGCCCTGCCTCCTCCAAGCCCCGCCCCTTTGCCCCAGAGACTCAAGGCGCCGCCCCAGGCCTCCCTTCACCTTGTTGAGCGCCGCCACTCGCTGGGCCAGCTGGGCCTCTATCTCCGGCAAGGTCTCCGCCTTCTGCAGCGTCTGCTGCAGCTTCTGCTTAGCGTCGTCCAGCCACTCGGCCAGCTGACGGCTCTTCTCTTCACTCTGGGGGACACAGACAGGGGGAAGGGAGGAGCTAGGTCAAACTGGCCACGGCCTCGCCCCCACCGCCCCTCCTCGGCCGTCCTCCCACCTGCCGGTACAGCGACTCCTTGCTGGCCAGCTCGTTTTCCAGCTTGTCGTTGGCGTCGTGCAGAGACGTGGCCTCTCGCTGGGCACTCAGGTAGCGCTTCTCTAGCGTTGTGATCCGCTCCTCCATATCCTCCCGCTGCGCCAGCGCCTGCAGAGGTGACAGAGGGCCGTGGGGGTAGCCTAGGCTTAGAACCCCAGTTCAGGCACCCCAGGGTATCCTGGGAAATGAAGTCCCCTGCCCTCAGGGTGTCAGAATGATGGAACCACACCTGCCGAGAGCTCCCAGGCATAGCCAACATTAGATCCCATGCCACCTGATAGTTAAAATGGTGGTACAGCACCTCCCATAAACTTCTGGGGCAGTACTGGCTTAGACCCTCCTCATATGGATGACCTAAGACCCATGAGATGGAATGTCTCCACTCTTCTTAGCCCACTTGCCTCAAAAATCCAGGCCTTAGATTTTTCAGCAACTTCTGGCACAGCTCAGGTTTAGAATCACAGAGCAAGTGCCCTAGGGTCTCAGAGGAAACAAGGGTCCCTTCCACCTGGGAGGCAACATCTCCCAAGAGCCCCCAGGGTAGCGCATGCTTAGAAAACCAGAGAAGGTGCTCCAGGGTCTCATGGGGGAAGGACTCCTGCCTGGGAGCCGGTGTGGTGGGACCACATTTCCCAATAAGCTCTGGGGCCATCCACACTTGAAATCCGAGGTAAAAGCCCCAGCGGATGATGAAAACTAAAGTGCTCTCTCTTCTTTCTCATTCAGTGCTTTCAAGAATCCATGCCCTACATTTCACAGCAGTCCCCGCAGCGTGGGAGTTAAGGTCAAGGAACCTCAGCCAGGATGGGGTGAAATGCAGACAAAGGAGTTCAGTTAAGAGGTGCAAGAGAATTTCCCAATGATAACATAATAACTACAACAAGATACTGGGTGACTACCAAGTATGTGCCATGTGCCAACTCTCTGACAAGGGTCATACATCCCATTAGGTGAGGAAACTGAGACTCAGAGAGGAGAAGTGTCCACACAGCTTGTGGACTGAATCCAGATTCGTGAATTCTGTGACTATGGGCAAAGGGGGACAGGAAGGGTTGAGGGGAGGGAAGGGACAGAGGGCAGCCCACCAGGGGCTCCGGCCTCACCTCCTTGAGGTCGCGCTGGAGCTTGGCGTTAGCTTCCTCGGCCTTACCCAGCTCGCGGTGGGCCGTGCCCAGCTCCTCCTCCAGCTGGCTCATCTGGCGGCACAACACCGCCAGGCGCTCCCGCAGCTGGCACACCTCCGCCCGCTGGCGCTCCAGGGCCTCCTCCAGCTCTGCCGTGCGCCGGTTCGAATCCCCACCAGGACCCAGGCCATTGGCAAGAGTCTGGAATGGGGACAGTGAGGGAGGAAGGGACAGAACTCAGAGTGGGGAACACAGAGATAGAGAATGCAAGGAGAAAACTGATGGGGGTGAGGGGCGATCGAAGATCAGTAAGAGCCATGGAGGTCACAAAAGTTAGCTAGCTGACTTGAATCAGAGGTCAAAGGCCAGTAAGGGTCTGAGGTGTTCAGATGTCCTAGGGTCAGTGAGAATCGTACCAAACATTAAAAGGACCATCACAAAGTCAGGGGGCTGAGTGGGATCACAGTGAGGAGGACCAGTGAAGAGCAAGGGGAAGGAAAGACTTCCACCTCTTACCTGCCCATCCCCATCCTTGCCGGGCTCCTCTAGCCCCGACCGGCGCCTAGACAGCTGCTCTCGAAGGCTCAGAGTCTGGCAATGGGAAAGGGAGATCAGGGCAAAAGAGGCCCTAGAAACCCCGTTTGTACTTCCCACTGGCACTGGTCCTGCTGGGGCCACCCTTATCCCACAGTCTACCCTTAGACCCTGTGCCGTCATTATATGTCTCCTTAGCCCCCCACCAGAGAAGAAGTCCACTCTTATTCTTAACCTTAGCCTACTTGTGGAGGTGTCCTGACTTTCCCCACCCAACCATTTCCTCCATAGTCAGTTCTTTCCCTTAGCCCAAGCCCTGGTTCTCACCTTAGTCTCACTGTCACAGGGCAGTACTCCCCTTAGTCCTGCCCAATGAGTTCCTCCTTAGGAACCTCACTGGTTATCTCCATAGTCCTACCCCACTGGTCTTCTGCCCTAGTCCTGCTCCCAACAGATTCTAGGACCCACCCAATCAGTTCCACCCCATTGGTAGTTCATAAGTCCCTCCTCCTTCTTGGTCACGCCCCCACCTCCTGATTGCTCAGCTCCAACTCTTCCTCTAGCACTGCCACCCGCTCCAGCGCCATTCGCAGCCGCTCCCGGACCTGGGGGTGGGGGCAAGACAGTGTGAGATGGAGATCAGACCCGATCAAGGACAGTTGATGCAGAACACCTTTGGGATGGACCTGATAGGGCGACATTAGCATTCCTCTATTTATAGTATGTGTGCATCCCCAACTAGCTACCAAGTCAGCCTCACCCGCTGGTATCCCCCATCCTATTATATTTTTCTATTATCAGCCACTCAGGTCCCAGTCTGCATAACTTGTCTCAGTCAATTACAGTCAACATTCTTCCCACTTGGGCCATCCCCAACCAATCACGGCCAGAATTTCTGCCATTCAACATAGCCCCAGCCAACCACGAGTTTCTGTTCTGTAACCAGGCTCTTTCAATTCTCATACCTTCTCATCCAGGGCCTTGTGGTGCTCGAAGAGGGATTTTAGAGCCTTGAGTACCTCCACCTCGGAAGAGACCCCTCCCGGGGACTGGGCCTGGCGCTTTACCACAGTCATACGCAGTGACCTCTCGTGCCTGGACACCAGGCACTCCAGGTGTTCTAGGAGAAGCTACAGAGATAGGGCACCGGGCCAAGGAAAAGTGTCAAGGGAAGAGAGGCAGAGTGAAGGAAGAGGATTCAGACAGGTGGGGCGGACACATGGTAGAGGTGGAGCCAAGCAAAGTGGTATGGAGAGAGACAGGTCAGGAAAAGAGAGGGATAACAGAGGTGGGGGGCAGGTCAAGGAAGGAGTGGTACAGGAAATGAGAACAGTTATGGAGATAGGGGAGGGGACATGAAGGAAGGAGGGGACCAGAGGAGACCCGCCAAGTTGTAGGAGCAGGGAGAAGAAAAGAAGGCGAGATAGAGGAAAAACAATGGGTCAGGCTGCAACACCCAAGGCCCCGCCCACCGCACTTAGGTCCCGCCCCAAGACCTCTCACCCGAGTATTGTTCCGCTCTGCCTTCAGCTCCGCAATTTCTTCCTCCCGTTCCAGTAGTTGCTCCCGACACAAGTTCAGCTCCTTCGTCAGAGCCGCAAACTCCTGTCCAGGTGTGGGCAGGATTGGACAATCAGATCAATCCTTTTCCCCATCTCCTTCATTCCATAGGACTGGGAGGTTTGGAGACCCCTCCCCTCTCTGCCAAGTCCCGCCCCTTCAAGCGGCTCAGGCCCCGCCCACCACCGGCAAGCCACCCCCCCCCCCTTCCAAGTGCCAAGTTCCGCCCCTTCCGGACCGCCCTCCCTGTGCCTTCGCGAGTCCAGGCCCCGCCTCCCTCAGGCCCCGCCCAGGCCCCGCCCAGACCTGGGGCAGCGCGATGCTGAGCTGGCGCTGCAGCGAGTCCTTTTCGTGGCCCAGCTCGCGCAGCCGCAACTGCGCCGTAGCCAGTCCGTCCTGCGCCTCGCGTAGCGTCTCGAGCAGGCGCTCGCGCTCCGTGAGCATCGTGACCATGAGGCGCTCCAGTTCGCCGCCCGCCTCGTCCGGGCCCAGCGCCGAACCCCGCCGGCCATCCTCGCTGATGGTGGGCATCACCTCGCACATCATGGCGGCGGTGCTGGCCTGCGGGTACGGGGAGGGGGCAGGGAACCGAGAGGGACTTCGTCAAAGCACACCAGCGAAACTGAGGCACGGTCACTGGGATACTACATAGTGAAAACTGAGGCAGGACAACCCAAGCGCTGCACAGAAGAAACTGAGGCCCATCCATTCCGATCATGGCACAAGATAAACGGAAACCCATTGCTCCCAGGAAACCAGGCCTGGCTACCTGGGTGAGAGCATTTAGAGAAACAGGTCAGACTCCATCAGACACTGGCAGCAAATCTAGGCCCAGCCTAGTCAGAGAAACCGAAGCCGGGTGCCCCATTGCCTGAGTGAATGTGGAAAGTTTTCAGGCCCCTCCCCTCTGGTCCAAGTCCCGCCCCTTCAAGCAACTCAGGCCCCGCCCATCACTATCTATTCTGGCCCTGCTGAGAATCCCCTTCAACCTACTGCATGAGCTAGAAAACTCAGGCCCAGGCGAGGGAGACCATGTCTTCAGGAGGCCACAAAACTGGGGTCACAGAATTAGGTCACTGGTACGTAGTCACCTGTATAATGTCACAGGGATGGTCCTCACCTGCTATTCAGCCCAATTCCTGCCTCCTTCAACTTCCCAGATATCTAGATATCTAGCTCCAGGAGAATCGAAAGACCCACTCCAGTCGGGAAAAACAAAAATGGTGGGGACAATGCTAGCCATCTCCCACTACGCAGGAGTCCAAGATCCAGCTACCTCTTCTCTCAGGTCACAGGAATCTAGGTCCCCTATCCCTCCCTTCCCCCAGACTGAGGAGTCTGAGCCTCCAGCCTTCTCCTCCCCAGTCCCAGGAGTCAGAGACCACATCCCCTTCCTCCCAGGACACAAGAGTCTGGGCTTTCAACCTCCAACCGTAGACCCAGAAATCTCAGCCTTCAGACTTCTCCCCCCTCAGAACTCAGAAGTCAAGGCCCCCAGGACCCAGGAGTCCAGGTGCATGAGCCGCGGGTGGAGATGAAGGGAGGTCTCCTGAGCCACTCCCTCCACACACATCAGGTCAGACGGGTCCATCTAGCTGAGCCGAAAGCAGGAGGGACCTTCACTCTTTCCCTCCTTTCTTTCTCTCCCTTCAGGCAGACGCATAACCGGTTCTCAGAGTAGATAATTTCCAGCTCCACCCAATATTCGGACTATGTCTGAAGCCTGGGACTGGGGCCTTGGACTCCTGGGAGTACAGGAGGGGACTGAGGGCCCTGGGACCTGGGAGAGGAGGCAGATGGGTGCCTGTAACCTTGGGTCTTTGAAGAGGTGCGTCTGGGAATCTAGACACCTGAATCCCAACACTCAGAGATCAGATTCAAGAAAATGTTTATAAGAGGTCAGGCCAGACTTAGACCAAAACCCAACATGGTATCTAAAACCCAGAATCTTCTCATGAGATGCAACTAAGGATGTTTTAGGGAGGCTGCTCTAGAACTTCAAATTCCTTGAGAAGGAAACAAAATTCAGCTAGGCTGGGTGTAGAATCTAGAAGGCCACGTGCAAGAAGACACAGTACAGAGTGCAGAGAGGACATACACTTCCACATTTACAATGTGCTTGGGGTAGGATCCATACATGGGGCCAAATAGAAGGGCATACTCTAGAACCCAGGTCTGGAACTTCGAACAAGCCAAGAGCAATCCAATAACTTCAAAGAGTGTCTGGGTCACCCCAGAACCCCAAACACAGAGGGGAGGATAATGATATCTAAGAACAGACCTAATGCAGTACATAACAAACCTAAGTCAGGAGACATAATCTAGACATAATCTAGAACTCAGAACCTACCAGGGATGAAGGTATAAAGGTATATTTTATCTTTACAGAATAAAGCAGAGATCGCATGCTTGGTTTTTTCATGCATCTAGATAATGTTAGAACTCAGAGGGCAGAATATATGCTCTAGAATTCAGAACATGCCCTGGAGGCAAAGGAAAACCTAGAAAATAGCAAGGAGTTTGCCTGGAACTTAGAATCGCCTGGGGGAAGATGCAGAAAGATGCATTCTGGCAATTGAGAATTTCCTGGCATAAGGACTGAGCTGGCAAAGGGGGTGGGGATGGGGGTGGTGTGTTCTAGAAATGAGGACATTTCTAGGCTGAAGACTCCAAAAGAGGAGAGAGCCTAGAGCATGTTTAGAATGCTGAAGTGGCAGATGGAGGAAGCCCCCAATCCACCAGGGGACAAGTTCTAAGCCAAGGTCACACCAGGGAAAAGATGGACAGAGAAGGTGGGAATGGATGAGCCGAGAACATAGAACCTGAGGAAGGAAGATGCAACGTACAACACTTCAGTGGGAATCCTCGAGATTTAAGACTGTAGAATTGGATGGAATCTAAAACAGGGAAGTGCAGGGACTTCCCTGGCAGTCCAGTGGTTAAGACTCGGCGCTTCCACTGCAGGGGATGTGGGTTTGATCCCTGATCACGGAACTAAGATCCTGCATGCCACACAGTGCAGCCAAAATAAATAAATAAAAATTTAAAATATAATAAAATAAAATAGGAAGTGCATTCTAGAATGGATAGCACAGTTTGGAGAAAGGCTAGAGCACATAAATGGAACACACATATTCTAGCACTTAGAATGCCCCTGGGAAGGGAATGGAATCTAGAACAATGCCAAGGATGTGGCTAGAACCTAGAACACACCCAAAATGAAATTTTAGAAGAAAATAAGCAAGGACTGGCTTCTTAAAAATTGGAACATGTAGGGAATTCTCTGGTGGTCCAGGGATTAGGACTCCGTGCTTTCACTGCTGAGGGCCCGGGTTCAATCCCAGGTCGGGGATCCAGCAAGCAACATGGTGCAGCAAAAAAAAAAAAAAAAAAAAGGAACTTGTCAAAGGGGAGGAGGGTGAGATCAGAATTTGGCTTGGGAGCATTAGCTAGATATTTGAATTTACCTGGGGAAAGTCGTGCCTTGAATTTAGCATCTAGCCTAGACTTTAGAACAGTACCTTGGGTGAAAAAGGAACAAAGATGTTGACTGGGAGTGTTCTAGGATTTAGGAAGAATCTAGAACACGAAGCATTGCCAGGGCTTATGTTTAGGTGGAAATGTGGAAGACAATTCTAGATCACAGAATGAACCTATGCCATAGAACACATCTGGAGGAAGGCATGTATGTTTGGCTCACCAGTCTGACAGTGTACTCGAAGGATGTGACATCACGATATGAAAAAATCGTGATGGAGTGCTGGAAACATCTCAAGAAGCTGGGTCTCAGGGGAGAACGTTGGAAACCCCAGGGAGCCCAGAAACTGAGATGATATGGAGATGAAGCAGGGTATTTCAAGGCCACCAGAGATGTCAAATTGATGGGAAATTGTGAGGCTGTAGGGACTTGGGTTCAAAAGAGTAACAGCTGAGTGGCTAGATACTTGGGGTGGTGGGTGGCAGAGTTGGGGAACTGGACTCCTGAATCGTTGTGGAGGCCAAAGCCAGGAGATGGAAGTTTGGAGCCTGAGTCCTTGTTGGATGGAGGGTAGGGGTAGATGGCTTTCGTGGGCAGAATAGAAGGTGGGGTCTGAACTCCTGGGTCCCTGAGGGGAGGCAGGATCAGGGACAAGGCATCTAGGTCTCCAGGGGGCAGCCAGAGAATTGCATTAAGAATTGCATTCTGAGTCCCTGAAAGGGAGAGAGTCATGGCGCCTGAATCCCTAAGGGGGCAGATGCTGGGGTGCCAGGTGGATGGGTATATTTGTCTGAGGGGCACAGGGGCTGTTGAACTGCCTCTGAAGGGAGCAAAAGCTGGAAAACTGGATTCCTAGATCCTGAGGGGGTGAGGGCTACCAGCTGGGGCCTTTAGCCAGAGGAAGTGAGGACTGACAGGGCTCCCAGAGCCCGGTGGGATCTGAGTCCTCAGATGCCAAGATCCCTAAGGTGCACCAGGCAGGAACATTCAGAAGCCCTGACTCCTCAAGTAGAAGCTGGGGTCTCCGAAACCTGGGTTGTTGAGGGTGGAGCTGAGAGCCTGACCAGCGTAACCCTGAGGCCCGGGCGCCCAGGTCGGGGAGGGCCTGGGTATCCCCAGGTCAAAGGCGCGGCGGGGGAGATCCCCGCGCCGCCGGCGCCGCCTCCCCGGCGGCAGCAGCAGGAGATGGGGGACGCGAGGCTGCCGAGAACGGTGACCATGGACAGCTCCAGAGCGGGCCTGTGTCCAGGGCGGCCGCCGAGCCGTCTGGGACTGAGGGACTCGGCCGGCTGTTCAAGCCGGAGGACCAGAGATGGGCAGACTGGGTGCGCGAATGGGGGACTATGCGGACGCGACGGGGGGGCGGCCGGCCCTAGCTGGGGGAGTCTGACACAGCCGCGGCCGGTGTCTGGAGCTCCCAGGACTGGGCCGAGGAGGAGGATCTAGGTCCAGAGGGGCTTCCTGGGGCTGACCTGGGAAATCCAGCCTCCTGGGCCCCGGAGGAGGCGCAGGCGGCAGTACGCCTGGGATTTCAGGGTTCGGTTGGGGACTCAGAGCCGGGAGGGGCACGCCTGAGTCTCTGGGGTCTGGCTGTGAAATCTGGCCTCTGAGGTCCCAGGGGATGAAGAAGGGAATCCAGGATCTCAGGGAGGCGGGGGAAGCTCGGCGACGGGTCCCCGGGATGGGCGCTGCCAGGCGGGCCGGGCTGGGCTCTTACCTACCTGGTCCGCGGCGGCTGCGGGCGGAGCTGGGCTGCAGGAGGGACGTGGGGTGGGGTGGGGGGACCGGGCGGGGCCCCTGGCGGCGGCCGGGGCCCGGATCTGTGGCTCCGGAGCCCTGTCTCCGCCGCTCGCGCGGGCTCCGCGTCTCTTGCTCCGGCTTGGTCGCTGGGGCCCCCCCCCCCCTTGACGGTCTCACAGCCCTCTACCCCCTAAAATAGCCCCCTGCCCCTTTCACCGTTCAGCCTCCCCCCGCGAGGCCGCAGCCGTCAGATCCAGGGGTGCTCACCAGCGCCCCCCAAATCCCACCTTCCCCCGCCAAAAAATTCCTCCTCCCTCCTCCCCCCACCCCCCGCAAACCAGCTCCGGGGCGGTCGTGGCCCCTTTAACAGAAGACTGACAGACGGGGCCGTATGGCCAATGGGAGGCGGTGTCTGCGCCGGCCGGCGGCTAAACCCCGCCTCCGCACTGCCTGGGAGGGGTCTCGCGGGCGGAGAGCGGGAGGCGGGGCTCAAGGTGGGACTGCCAATAGGCAAGCGGCGTGCGGCGGCTGGGGTGGGAGGCGGAGCCCGGCAGGGGGATGATGTCACCTGGAGCGAGTGGCGCGCGGCGTGGAACGCGAGTCGCGACCCCGGATTCCGGCGGTGGCGCGCGCCGGCCCTCGCGCCGCACGGGACAGGAGGGAGGGAGTAAAGGATGGATTTTAAGGCGGGGGCAGTTCCCGGAGACACGCGCTCGGGTTGGAAGGTGGGGTGAATGCCGGGTCGGCTAGCGCACCTTATTCTGCACCCCTTGCGCCCGCCTCGGGAACTGCACGTGGCACCTCCACCCCCGCCTCCCACTCAGACGATTACGCGGCCGGGAGGGCTCCCCCGGCGGGCTAGGCTAATGGTTCGCTCCGCCCCGCCCACACAGAGGCCGCCCACTGACTTTTGCGCGTTTCAGGCCTCCTCTGTGCAACCAGATACAGAGGAAGGGGGCTTGGCCTCCGCCCTCAGGATCTCTGAAGGGTAGGGGGAGTTGTCTTCAGTTATGACCCAGCGCTCAGACCCAGACCGGGTCCCAGCCTCCAACCTGGACTTGCCGCTAGGAAGCCGGCCAGCCTCTGCCTTCGAACCTGGGGAAAAGCCTCAAGCTCCGCTCTCAGACTCTGAAAAGGGTCTGGTCGTGACCTCAGCTTCTCTCCTTCCCCCACATCTCCAGACATTCTAACCCCCGGATGCAGAACAGACACAGACACTCAATGAGGGTCAAAGATCTTTAAATAAGGAGCTGGTGACAATAAATACTGTACAGGGGAGGGGGTGAGGGTCCAGATCTGTGGTTTCAGCCTCGAGACTCCAAGGACCTAAAAGGAGGGTGAAGAGAGGGGAGCCAAGCTCAGGGGAGGGGACCGGGGGAGGCATGGGAGAGAGCCAGGACTGGGGTTCCAGGGCCAAGAGCCCAGGGAAGTGGGCTGAGGGTTCCAGAGGGAGTAGGTTCCCGATCTTGGGATGGGAGTGAGCTAGGAGTCCCCAAGGTATTTAGTCAGAACGGCTTGGAGTGAGAGCCTGGGTCAAGGGTCAGAATCCCAGGGAAAGGAGCCAGGGCTGGAGGTGGCAATCAGGGCCTCAGAAATCATTGGCCTGGTTTGGGAGTCTGGGGACACCGGAGGCAGTGGAGGCCCCAGGGGTGTGGTGGCAAGGGGCTCACGAGTAGCTCTGATGTTGCTGGCGCCGCCGGGCAGAGCGCATCTTCTCAAAGCGGGCTTCCATCTCCTCCAGCACTCGAGGTGTATAGCGCACCACCAGCTTCACCGAGCCCTGGGCAGCCTTCAGCAACTCCACTGCCTTCTCATGCTGCTCACCCTCAACGCTCTGCAGGGGCGGTGCAGACAGCTGGGCCTGGGGCCCACCACCCTCACCCCGCCCCCACCCTGGTACCAACCCCAAGATGCCAAGGCCTCATGTCCTCATGAGAGAGTCACTCTTGGCTCAGAGTCCTCCCCCCAAACCTTCCAAGTTCCCCATGTCAGGGACAAGCCCCATATCCCCTCAGTCACCGAGCTAGACCTCCAGACTCGTCTTTATCCCCTCCCTCCCGGCAGCCCGATGATCCCCAGCCCCATCCCTCCTGCCCTGACTCCCTCTTCTTTGTCCCCACCACCAGGCCCCAGCTCAGACCTTATCCTCTCCCCACTGGACCTCACCCTAGCCTCCTCCTTGGCCTTCTGGCCTCCAGTCTCTTCCCTCAGTCTATCCCCCACAGAGTCCCAAAGGGGTCTTTCTATGCCTCCAGGCTGAGCCTATCCTTCCCCTACTCACAGCCCTCCCATGGATCCCCAGGAGGCTTGAGACAAAGTCCCAGCTTCTCAGGATGGCACTTAGTCCCTGCATGACTGACCCCAACCACCTACCTAGTCGTGCCTCCATCTACTCTAAGCACAGTGATTTTAATCACCGGCACGCCCCAGTCCTTCATCAGAACCAAGCCCTTTCTCTTCACCTCGTAGGAGTGCAGAGTCACAGCCCCTACCCACAACACCCTCCGCCAGTAACACCCTTCTCCACCAGCTCCTACTCATCCTTCAAAACCCAACTCAAATATTCCTTCATCTGCAAAAACTCCCCTCATCTACACTGGTCTGGTGCCACATCTGGGCTCTCACAGTGCTTTGTGCTTCTTCATTATCTCCTTGGTTTAGGACTGTTTCAGTCAGGGTCTATCTCCCTCACCAGAGAGGGACTCCTCGAATGTAGAAGCAGTGGCCAATTACTCTCAGGGTCTGCAGCAAAGCCCAGCACAGGGCCAGACACAGAGGCAGTGCTCAGTGTGTGTTGACTGAATGTGAAAAACAGCGACTGTGCTACCTTGGGCAGGCTGTGACCCCAGCCAGCCCTGCCTCAGCTCCCCACTCACCACACCATTCACTGACAGCAGCTGGTCCCCACGCTTGAGGCCTCCGTGGCGGTCAGCCACGCCTCCAGGGATGACACGGGAGATGTAGATGGGCGAATTCTGCTCCTTGCCCCCCATGATGTTGAAGCCCAGGCCCTCATCCGTCTTGGGCAGTTCCACTACCCTGGGATGTGCATGGCCCTCACTGGCTGTGAAGGCGGCCACCGTGGCCTGGGAGAGAGAAAGCCTCAGGAGGTGAGGGCCCCTCCACGATGTGTATGCGGACTAGGGTGGAGGATCTGCGCCAGGGAGAGGGATTTAGGCCAGAGAGCTTCCCTCAAGCACGGGGCGTCTGCCACACAACTCAACACAAGATCACTCCGTAGTGACAGTACATCCCTTTTAGTCACTTTGGAGACTTCAGACTGTCAAAGAGAAAGTCTCCATTTGGTGTGCATGCGTCTTGAATACTCAACACTTGTCAATATCGCTTTTTAACAGAGAGAAACAAGACCTGGACAGAGTTAAGAGCCTCCAGCAAGCAGCAACAAATAGCATCTAACTGTAGTTTAATAAGATTACAGTGTTTAACGCTAGTTCACTGTTTTCATTGGTTATCTTCTAGTCAGGCATTCGGTACTAGTTTCCATTTGTAGTTGCTAAAAATGTCTTTTTTGCTAAAGATGTCTTTATACGACACAAACTAAAAATGTGAGATTATTTAAAATACATTATAAATAAATCATAGCAAGGGTGGTACATAGATATGGCAAAAATCATGAAGGAGGAAACAGGAATGAATGACTGACATTAGGTAGATATTGAGCTAGACCATGTGATTCAGTGGATACCATGGGCAATGGGGTGGGGGGGCGCCTACCTTGGCTGTGGCGTGGGCCCGGATCTCAGCACTGCCGGTGATGTCCAGCGTGTCATAGAGTTGCTCATACACCTGGCGAGGACGCAGCAGCATCAGGGAGCCGCCAGACCCCTCCTCCCTTCAACTCAGGAGTCCAGGCCCCCAGACCCTCCCACCCAAGGATCCGCCCCGCCCCCGCAACCCGGAGGCCGCGGAAACTACAGCTCCCAAAGAACCCCTGAGCTGAAGCGCGGGCACCCCAAGGAGGGCCGCCCCGGTAGCTGCTGGGAGGCGTAGTCCCCGGGCTCGGGGCGACCAGGAGGAGGACCACGGCCGCCCGCTTGTGCTCGGCGCCGCGTTGCTCTCACCTCCCGGATGGCAGAGCAGAAGCGGCTCTGCAGGACTCGCTGGAGGGCCTGCAACTTCTGCGGGGGCAGCTCCCCGCTGCGCTGGAGCCGCTCGAGGAGCTCCACCGCCCGGGACACGTCTGCGGGGCGGGGGCGGGGCACACAGACACACAAGAGTCAGAGGCGTGAAGACGCAGAGAAAGACGGAGAGATGCGGCCAGAGACCAAGTAAGGGCGAGCGCAGACGCCGGGAAGGACGGCAGAGTCCCAGTCGGACACCCGCACAGTCGCCCGTGGCAGAGACTGCGGCCAGTCGGGCGCCCTGCGTCCCCAGGATGCCCATACACACCCAGGCAGGGGTGTGCAGCGGGCGCCCCCTCTCTGGCCGGCTCGCCCACGGGCCCTCCCACACCCACCGACTGCTCGACTCTCGGCGCCCCGCCCCGCCCACCCCCGCCGGGCCCGCCCACCCGCCCGGGCCTTGCCGGAGGAGGGGCAGGGGACCGGGCTCCGGGACGCAGGCCGGGGCGGGGTGGGCAGGGGCCCCTGGCGCGCTTACCCCGCTCCAGCCCCAGCGGCTCCACCAGCGCAGCCATGTCAGCGCCGCCGCTGCGAGGCACCCGCCTGGCGGTCGCCGGCGAGGAGGGCGGGGCTGCGCGAGGCCACGCCCCGGAGACGAGCGCCCCCTGCGGAGGCGAGGCCCAGTGAGCGCACCGTCCCACCTGCTACCGCTCGGGTCTCGCTGCCCTGCCCTCAGACCCCATCGGTCTGTTGGTTGGGTTTGTGACCCCTCCTACTGCAGCCTCTGTCTGTCTGCACCGCCTGCCATCTCATCTGTCCTGCCCGCCACACCTGTCTCCTGTCCCTTTTTCCCACATTCATTGGACAAACTTATGTTAAACATCTGGGCCCAAGATCATGGACACGATGGTGAGCAGGGCAGATAAGCCCACTGCCCTCCCGGAGCTTAGTCTATGGGTGGGCGGGGGGCAGGGTAGACAACCAACTATGGCTGTGATCAGAACTGGGAGTGGGGAGGTGATGATCTACGAAGGACACTGACATAGAGCCCTTGGAGGTAAGATCATCAAGAGGTGTGGGGCGTGGGTCACCTTCCAGGCAGAAGGAGCCCACGTGGCTGGATAACAGCGTAAGGATTGGAGTGGTTTATGATGAAGGTGAAAAGTTGGCAGGATACAGCTGATGCACAGCCTTGTGTGTTGGCATACTCACGCTGAGGATTTTGGACTCCATGGTAACTCCTAAGAGTAAAATGTGATATTCAAATGTGTATTTTAAGATTACTGTGGACACTGTGTGGAGACTGGATTGGATGCGAGCAAGAGCGGAAGCAGGGGGACAGAGCAGGAGGCTATCCCAGTAATCCCGTGATGGCTGAGACCAGGGCAGAGGCATGGAGGATAAGTGGACAGATTTGGAAATGTTTGGACGTGTCTTAACTGCATATGAGGACTGGGAGGTGGAGGAGAAGGGGATATTAAGGTGCTTGTGAGGGCTTTTGCTATGACGGTCTATGCTGGTGGAGGGATAGTGGATATTTTGACTTTGAAGAGCCTGTGCAGTATCCAAGGCCTGCAAGCAGTTTTGAGAATTTGGGCGAAGGTGGTAAATAAAGCCATAAGCATGGACAAGAAAGCTGGAGGCAAGAGAATATAGAATGAAGAGGACCTAGAACTGAGTCCTCAAAACTCGTAACATTTAAAATTCAGGAAGAAGACAAAGAATGGCCAGAAATGTAGGAGGAAACCCCAGGTGGGAGAAACCATAAGAATTTTAAAAAATATTTTATTTATTTTATTTATTTATTCATTTTTGGCTGCCTCGGGTCTTAGTTGCTGCACGCAGGCTCTTCGTTGCGGTGCGCAGGCTTCTCTCTAGTTGTGGCGTGCGGGTTTTCTCTCTCTATTTGTGGCGTGGGGGCTCCAGAGTGCGTGGGCTCTGTAGTTTGGGGCGCACAGGCTCTCTAGTTGAGGTGCACGAGCTCAGTAGTTGACGCGTGTGGGCTTAGTTGCCCCGTGGCATGGGGGATCTTAGTTCCCTGACCAGGGATCGAACCCACGTCCCCTGCACTGGAAGGTGGATTCTTTACCACTGGACCACCAGGGAAGTCCTGAGAAGAGAGTGTTTCTGAAAAAAGAAGTAGGCAGTGGTATCAGATGCTCTAAAGAAATGTAGATGTAGACAAGGCTGGAGAAGTCTGGTTGTTGCTTTACCATCAGCTGGATGGGTAAAGTATATCCTCAGTTAACTTCACCATTAGTGGGATGGAGTCCAGAAAAGGGCTTTTGCAAAGTGAGAGGACTAGAGTAGGTTTGTCTGTCCCTCTCCTTCCTAGTATATTTCTCTTATTTTAACAAAAAAAATAACGTAGTTACAGAGTTAAAAACAAAATCAGGGCTTCCCTGGTGGCGCAGTGGTTAAGAATCCGCCTGCCAATGCAGGGGACATGGGTTCGAGCCCTGGTCCGGGAAGATCCCACATGCCGTGGAGCAACTAAGCCCATGCGCCACAACTACTGAGCCTGCGCTCTAGAGCCCACGTGCCACAACTACTGAAGCCTGCGCGCCTAGAGCCCGTGCTCCGCAACAAGAGAAGCCACCGCAATGAGAAGATGGCGCACCGCAAGGAAGAGTAGCCCCCGCTCGCCGCAACTAGAGAAAGCCCACATGCAGCAACAAAGACCCAATGCAGCCAAAAATAAATAAATTTATTTAAAAAAACAAAACAAAATCAAATAATACAGAAGGACGAATAATGAAAAGCACCAGCCCCTGTCCCTGTCCTAACTCTCCCCACTGCAAGAGGCAACAAGGTGTAGATGTTTCATCAGCTAGTTGCTTCTGCAGCTAAGTAACATACCGTTTCTCAATTTTTCAATTTTAGATGTTAGCAATATATTACACATTGATTTTCTGCTCTTACAACCTTTCCCCTCTCTTCCCATGGTAGCTTTATGGTACCAGTTTTTAGGTCAATCAATAAAGCGCTCACCTTATGTCTAAGTACTTACTGTTTGCTGTAGAGCTCAAATGTTATCCTGTGATTACATTTCCTTTCTTGAACAGCTTCTGTTTTTTTCTGTAATGTCTATCTACTTTTGTTTCCTTCGTCACATTCTTTTTTTTAAATTAATTTATTTAATTTATTTATTTTTGGCTGTGTTGAGTCTTGTTGCTGCGCGCAGGCTTTCTCTAGTTGTGGCGAGCGGGAGCTACTCTTCGTTGAGGTGCGCAGGCTTCTCATTGCAGTGGCTTCTCTTGTTGTGGAGCACGGGCTCTAGAGCGCAGGCTCAGTAGTTGTGGCACACGGGCTTAGTTGCTCCGCGGCATGTGGGATCTTCCCGGACCAGGGCTCGAACCCGTGTCCCCTGCATTGGCAGGCAGATTCTTAACCACTGTGCCACCAGGGAAGCGCCTTCATCACATTCTTAATTTCTTTCAAACTCTCCATCACAAGATACATTACTGAATCTTTTTGTCCTGAAGCTCCTTGGAAACTTCAATCCTCTGACCCCAATCTGGACCAAATGCTCTCTAGAAACTGCCATCCTGGGATTTCCCTCCACTGCTCTGCTGAACTGGAACCTCTCTTTTAATTCTCTCATTTTGGTAAAGTATATCCTCAGTTAACTTCCTAAAAAGATTGTGGAGGGAATTCCCTGGCCATCCAGTGGTTAGGGCTCCATGCTTCCATTGCAGGTGGCACGGGTTCAATCCCTGGTCAGGGAACTGACATCCCACAAGCCGTGCGGTGCAGGCAAAGAAAAAAACAAGATTGTGAGATTTCTCCTTCAAGAAAGTTCCTCTTTTTTTCCCTTAGCACTTTTAGTATCTAATCAACTACCAAATGCATCTAGTAGTTAATTTCAGCTGCTGTTTTCCAGTTCTAAAATTTCCATTCGATTATTTTTTTAAAGATTCCTGTTGAACTTTAAAATTTTTAATTTAAAGATCTCTTTTAAAAATTTTTTTGAAAATATTGATTGATTGATTGATTCTGGCTTTGCCAGGTCTTAGTTGCAGCACGTGGGATCTTTGTTGACTTCTTAGTTGTGGCATGCGGACTCTTAGTAGCGGCACGCGGGTTTCAGTTCCCTGACCAGGGATCGAACCTGGGCCCCCTGCACTGGGAGTGTGGAGTCTTACCCAGTGGACCACCAGGGAGGTCCCCTAAAGATCTCTTCAAATTCTCCATCTTTTCCTTTGGGAACATAGTTATTTCAGTCTCTGGTAATTCCAACATTGGAATCAAGTCTAGGTCTGTTTCTTTTTTTTTTTTAATTAATTAATTAATTTATTTATTTTTGGCTGCGTTGGGTCTTCATTTCTGCGCGCGGGCTTTCTCTAGTTGCGGCGAGCCGGGGCTGCTCTTCCTTGTGGTGCGCGGGCTTCTCACTGTGGTGGCTTCTCTTGTTGCCAGAGCTCAGGTTCTAGGCGCACGGGCTTCAGTAGTTGTGGCACATGGGCTCAGTAGTTGTGGCTCGCGGGCTCTAGAGCGCAGGCTCAGTAGTTGTGGCGCACGGGCTTAGTTGCTCCGCGGCATGTGGGATCTTCCTGGACCAGGGCTCGAACCCGTGTCCCCTGCATTGGCAGGTGGCTTCTTAACCACTGCGCCACCAGGGAAGCCCTGGGTCTGTTTCTGTTGTCTACTGTTTTTCTCTTTGAATAGATGCTAATAAGCATTGGTACTAAAAACCATAGAGGCTTTGAACCTCAACCTGTCTCCCCTAGGACCGTGTGGCTGCTCAGCTCTCTCCTCAGTAACTTAGCCTCCATTATTGCTTTCCGATGAGACCCTTGGGGGTCTCGCCACAACGAGCAGCTTAGGAGTTGGCAGATGCCTAGAGGGAAGTTTGCATGTGCATTCTGGGGCTCAATGCCCCACCTGGGAATTTCACCCTCAAGTCCCAAGTGTCTGGTCCAACCTCCGTGAACTCAGCCCAGTCGAAGACTGCCACTTTCTGAGTTTATTCCACCACTGAGAGTCTTCCACCACTTTCTGAGTCTATTCTGCCACACCAAACTGGCAAATGTCCTGAAAGAAAAAGCAAGAGTAAATATGAAGTTCACCTCTGTATGCTCTCCTTTCCCCTCAAGTCTGGCCTACATTCGTTGTTCCCCAAAGCCTTTCACAAGTTACTTGTATGTGTTTTGTCCAGTCTTTATATAACTGGCCTGTGCCAGGCTAGTCCAAAATGGGTTGTTCTGCATAGCCAAGCCCAGAAGTCTGGCTTCAACATCTGGGAGATCTATGAAAATACACTAGAAGTATTAAGTTCTTTTATTCCCTAAATTGTTTCCTCTCGGACCAGTTTCTCTATTTATCTTGTGGTCCCTTTTGGCAGAATTTTTTCAAATGTCTGGGATCTTTGGTTATATGCTTATAAAAACTGAGGCAGTTAAAAAGCATGCTAGAGGACTTCCCTGGTGGCACAGTGGTTAAGAATCCACCTGCCAATGTGGGGGACACGGGTTCGAGCCCTAGTCCGGGAGGATCCCACATGCCGCGGAACAACTGGGCCCGTGGGCCACAACTACTGAGCCTGCGCTCTAGAGCCCGCGAGCCATGGTTGCTGAGACTCGCGCAGCTAGAGCCCGTGCTCCGCAGCAAGAGAAGCCACCGCAATGAGGAGCCTGCGCACCGCAGCGAAGAGTGGCCCCCGCTCTCCGCAACTTGAGAAAGCCCGCGTGCAGCAACGAAGACCCAACGCAGCCAAAAATAAATTTAAAAAAATTTTTTTTAAAGCGTGCTAGAATCTTGCTGTATGTCAGTCAGCTCACATGACAGACTGCCTCTGGTTTATCAGACCAAGTTTGCCTTGAGGCTGAGAAACTTATAAAAGACAAAAAAGTAAGTCTTATATTTGCCTAGGCAGCAAATGCCCGGCTCCTAGGCATCCTGACTGCTGAAACAGAGGGCGATTTTTCTGTGTACAAATCCTACTCGAGTCGTCTACCCTTGTTATACCTGGAGTCGTAATCTTGAGCATCTGTAGGGTTCTGCAAGGCTGATGGATGGCTTCCTTCTCAAGTGGTCAGCAGACTGAAGTGTTCTCACCATCGTCCTGTTTCATCTGTAGTCCAGAAGTGTGTTGACATCTCCACTGCTCATGGAATCTCTCGTTTTGTTACTCCTCTACTATCATTACGAAGCATGGAGTAAAAACGCAGACGGTGAACCTGCCATCATGAGCCGTATGCTGTTTTCTGTCCTGACCCTGCGAGGACTTTCTGCTCTACCCAAATCTTCTTGCATCTTTTCTTTAAATTGAAGTATAGTTGATTACAATGTTTCAGATGTGCAGCAAAGTGATTCAGTTGTACATATATATGTATTCTTTTTCAGATTCTTTTCCATTATAGGCTTTTTTCTTTTTTTGGCTGCGTTGGGTCTTTGTTGCTGCGCGTGGGCTTTCTCTAGTTGTGGCGAGCAGGGGCTACTCTTCGTTGTGGTGCGTGGGCTTCTCGTTGCGGTGGCCTCTCGCTGCGGAGCACAGGCTCTAGGCACGCGGGCTTCGGTAGTTGTGGCACGCCGGCTCAGTAGTTGTGGCTCGCGGGCTCTAGAGCACAGGCTCAGTAGTTGTGGCGCACAGGCTTAGTTGCTCCGCGGCATGTGGGATCTTCCCGGACCAGGGCTCGAACCCGTGTCCCCTGCATTGGCAGGCGGATTCTTAACCACTGCGCCACCGGGGAAGTCCCTCCATTATAGGTTATTACAAGATACTTAGTTCCCTGAGCTATGCAGTAGGTCCTTGTTGTTTATTTTCTGTATAGGAGTGTGTATCTGTTAATCCCAAATTCCTAATTTATCCCTCCCCCTTTCCCCGTTGATAACTGTAAGTTTGTTCTCTATGTCTGTGAGTCTATTTCTGTTTTGTACATAAGTTCATTTGTATCATTTTTAAAAATCCCACATATAAGCATTATCATAATGCTATCTATCTTCCTCTTTCTGATTTACTTCACTTAGTATGATAATCTCTAGGTCCATCCATGTTGCTGCAAACGACATTATTTCATTCTTTTTTTATGGCTGAGTAATAGTCCATGGAATATATAGACCACATCTTTTTTTTTTTTTTTTTTTTGACATGGACCATTTTTAAAGTCTTTACTGGTTTTTTGGCCCCAAGGCTTGTGTGATCTTAGCTCCCTGCCACGCAGCAAGCAGCATCTCCCCAGCCAGGGATCAAACCCATGCTCCCTGCAGTGGAAGCACAGAGTCCTAACCACTGGACCGCCAAGGAATTCCCTCAGCTATTGTAAATAGTCCTGCTATGAACATTGGGGTACATGTGTCTTTTCAAGTTAGAGTTTTCTCCAGATATATGCCCAGGGATTGCTGGATCATGTGGTGACTCTATTTTTAGTTTTTTAAGGAACGTCCATACTGTTCTCCATAGTGGCTTCACCAATTTACATTCCCACCAACAGTGTGGGAGGGTTCCCCTTGCTCCACACCCTCTCCAGCGTTTATTTGTAGACTTTTGGTGATGGCCATTCTGACTGGTGTGAGGTGATCTCTCATTGTGGTTGATTTGCATTTCTCTAAATTAGCAATGTGATGTTGAGCATCTTTACCTGTGCCTGTTGGCCATCTCTGTCTTCTTTGGAGAAATGTCTATTTTGATCTTCTGCCCATTTTTGACTGGGTTGTTTGTATTTGTTATATTGAGCTGTATGAGCTGTTTGTATATTTTGGAAATTAATCCCTTGTCGGTCACATCATTTGCAAATATTTTCTCCCATTCCATAGGTTGTCTTTTCATTTTGTTTCTTTCCTTTGCTGTGTAAAAGCTTTTAATTAGGTTCCAATTGTTTATTTTTGCTTTTGTTTCTATTACTCTAGGAGTCAGAACCAAAAAAATTTCAATGCGATTTATGGCAAAGTGTGTTCTGCCTATGTTTTCCTCTAGTTTTTTAGTATCCGGTCTTACCTTTAGGTCTTTAAGCCATTGAGTTTATTTCTGTCTATGGTGTTAGAGAATGTTTTGTCTTTTATATGTTGCTCTCATGTTTCATTTCCTCACCCTTCTTCCTGCTCTCCAACTCAGACTAACAGCTTCCCTTTCACACAAAGCTGTAGCTTCCACTGAGTATTCTAATGCCTAAGCCCCATCCCCGCACCAAGATAGGGGTATGAACAGACGTATAAGGGATGTGTGGGAGAGATGTAAAAAAGGAAAGAAAGATACAAAGGGATCAAGGACCCTTAGGGAGGGCTTCCTTATCCCATCTGAAACAGCTCTGGCGTACTGGGGCTAGCCCCAGCCTTAGGTCATAAAGCTGAAGTCAAACCCAACCAAAGTAGGGCTATCAAAAGGCAGAAGGTGACACTCTTCTAGGGAAGGAAGGGCAGTGAAAAAACCAAATGCCCATTATCAACAAGAAATTAACTTTATTTTTAAATCCAAGAGACCAGAACAAACAAGGAGACTCCTACCCTTGGCTGGCAAACTTAGGTGGTGACCAAGGAGGTTTGGGGAGAGGACGGCAGCAACTGGGAGGGCGGGAACACGTCCGAGCCACCGGTGGGAGGCGCTCTTCACTCTGGCGCAGCCTCCATCAAATACCCGTTCTCTGGGGCCAGGTACCCGTCGCCTCCCTCGGACTCCATGTACATGTCTCGGCCGTCGCTGCCCAGGCCCTCCAGCCCATTGTCCTGGCCACCGCCACCCGCCCCACCTCGGGCCTCATCCCTGCCCCGTTCACCACCCCGCTCCCCCCGCTTGTGCTCCCGATCGCGCTCGCGATCGCGGTCCCGGCGCCGCTCCCGCTCGCTCCGGTGGCTCCGACGCCGCTCCCGATCCCGATCCCGGCCCTTCTCCTCCGGGCCGTCGGGGCCGTCAGGACCCAGCTCCCCGGGAGGCCCATCATCAGGG
This sequence comes from Balaenoptera musculus, assembly GCF_009873245.2. NCBI lineage: Eukaryota > Metazoa > Chordata > Mammalia > Artiodactyla > Balaenopteridae > Balaenoptera > Balaenoptera musculus. Next base: position 7,839,746 of record NC_045803.1, read on the forward strand.
GGCGCGTCGCCGGCCTCGGAGGGCTCTGCCATGTCGCCGCCACCGCCGCCTCGCAGCTCCTCCTTGCGTTCCCGCTCCCGCCGCGCCCGCTCACGGCTCCGGCTGCTTCGCCGCTTCCGATCCCGGTCCTTGTCCTTGCTCCGCTCCCTGGAGCGCCGCCGCTCCTCCTTGTCACGACTCCGCGAGCGCCGCCGCCGGTCCCGAGAGCGGGAGCGTCGTCGTTCTCGCTCCTTGTCTCGCTCGCGGCTCCGCTCCCTGCGCTCCCGCTCGCGGTCCCGGTCCCGGTCCCTGTGGGGAAGCGGGGAGGGGCCGGGCCTGGAGAAGGTGGGCAGAGGTTTGCGGCAGGGCTCCCCCGCTGACCGCCCCCGTCCCAGGACACCGGCTGCCCAATCTCACCTCTCATCATAGCGGGAGGTGTCGTCCCGGCCGGAGTGCCGGATGTTGACGTCAGCGCCCCCTCTCCGGGTTCCGCCTAGGCCACCTCCTGGGGGCGGGGGCAGACCACAGCGGGTCAGTCCGGGCGGGGCCCACAGCAGGGCGAGCGAGGGGCGGCAAAGAGCGCGGCGAAGGCCACCAAGCACCTCTGCCGGCGCCTACGGGGCCAGGTGCTGTGAGGACCTTCTGCCGCACTTCTCTAACATGACACGCACGCTCTGCAGAGATCGGAGGACTTCCGCAGCGCGAGCTGGGAGCACCTGTAATCGACTCCAAAGCCCACCATCTTCACCACTACAGACGCCACACAGCCTCCTGGCAAATCCTCTCTTCCAGCCATCCTCACCCTCACCCGAAGGCACGGCAATGGCCTAACAGAAAACGTGATCTGCTCCAAAGCCATCAATGGCTCCCCACAGCCTAAAGGCAACGTCAGGCAGACGGCTGGTTCCTTCCCGTCTCTAGAGCAAGGCGCCCTGGCTCTTCATGTCCTAGGCATTTCCCAATCTCCTCATGGTCTCCATTTCCTTCCTGCCCCAGTTTTTGGGATCATTCACCTCTTTCCCTAGAATCTCATTTCCCTTGTCTAGTTAACTGCTACTTACCCTTCACACATTAACCCAAACAATGCTTCCTCAGTAAGCCTGCCCTGACCTACCAGATGAAGCCGTTCTCCACGACTCACATACATTTCCTTCTCAGAACTTCACGTGGAGTTTCCGATTTTACATGTACATGTGTGAGTTAACAGCTGCCTCTCCCACCAGCCTGTAACGCACCATCAAAGTCAGGACGATGTCTGGCTCTGCTCGCTGTGACTGTACGTGGTACAGCACCCAGGATATAAAATCGTATGTGCAGCAAGCAGTCAAATGACTGAACAACTATAAGGAGTAGCGGATGGTCTCCTCTTCAGATGGGGAAACATTCTCAGATAAAGCCACCTGCCCGGGGTGACTCTGCAAGCGAGGGCAGAGCTGAGACCCAGGAAGCTGCCCTCTCACGCACGCTTCTGCCCCACACTGCCTGGAAGGAAGCTTCGGCGAGGTGGGCTGGGGTTCCATATAAGGAATGACTTTCAGCAACGAGGGTGAAAAAGGAAAAGAGGCGGCCTGGATATCAAAGACATTCAAATAGGGACAAGCAACCGACCAGGCTTCTGGAATATCACAGGTATAGGGCAGAAGAGACTAGTGTTTTCAATTTTCAGGTCACAACCCAGCAATGGATCACATCATTAAATGTGATTGGTTGCAACCAATATATTAAAAATAATAATAATAAAGCAACAGAATATAAAATACTAGTACATACTGCCTGTAGAAAAGATAATTACTGTTTCATAAAACTTCTGTTTGGGTTAAATGTATTTTTTTGCATGTAGCAATGCACTGGGTCAAGATGCACCAGGTATCAGCATCAGCAAGTCGGAAACAGCAGACTCTGAAGGACTCGCTCCAACCCAGAGAAACCAGAGTGAGATAAGAACCCGTCTGTTAAGTTCAGAGACTCAGCAGACTGAGTGTGTGGTCTACTCAGCAAAGGCAAGTCAAGCATCACAACAGCGGGCTGGGAGGCAGAAATAAGAGCAGAGGGTACTGGACCCACCTGGGGTGTCTGCACAGGGAAGATCATTTTCTCTGACAACTGTGTCACTCACCCTCATAGGAGTTGGTCCTCAATAGCCATGTTTGGATGGCAGGACCTCAGCCCCAGGTCCACGTCCAATGCTGAGCCACTTAGATACACCCGCCCCGTAACGCAGAGAGACTCATCCAGGACTGGGCTGTGGAATGCCACACTGGGCCAGTGCGGAGAGACACAGTAGAGACCAGTCCACACGAACAGCAAACAAGGCAGAAGCAAGCTGCAGAAATGCCAAAGGTGGCTCTTGACCGTTCAGGTTTGGCTACCAGGTCCTCTTGAGGCCCACAGGCATCGCCTGTCTCTGGGCTCCAAAACACTGGGATTCTGTATCAACAAGGCCCCTTTATGCTTTAAGAAGCTCAAATGTATTTCTGGTGCTTGCTACCAAACTGACCTTGACTGAGATGGCTACTTACAAATTAGAGACAGAGAGTGGGGGGGCTGAATGCAGGAGTCTCTGAGGGCAGAGGCTATCTATGTATGTCTTGCTCTTGACTAGAAGCCTGGTACACAGCTGGTGATCAAACTGGCGTTTGCTGAATCAATGAATGAATGAACAAATGAGCAGGAGCAAAGTGTAAGTGGATGAGAGAGTGACTTTCACAAGCCCGACCGTAGGCCACTTGCCAAGCTGGCTAACTGAGATGCTGAGCTCACTGAACTCTTGCCGTTATTCCCACTTTCCAGGATGAGGAAAATGAGGCAGGAAGAAGGGAAAATCCACCAGCCAGGAATTACGTAAGCTGGAATCCGACCCCAGACTGGCTTCTCAACGTCAGTACTCTTGCTCCTAACTAGTAACCCAGAGTAAGAAACTAGACCAGGAGAAAGATGGTGACGAGAAAGGCTGAGCTAGACAGGGAGAGACCATGTGAGCAGCTAGGAGAGGAAGAGAAGACAGAAAGCAGCAGAGGGTACAGAAAAGAGAGGTGAGAAAGCAGCCGGCAGGACCCCGAGCCCAGCCTGAGCAGGATGTGCTCACCTAGCCGCCGGGGCCTCCAGCCCTTCACGGTGCGGCCCCTCTCCACGTCCACGAGGACTCTCCTGCCATCAATCTTCTTGCCGTCTGCGTGCTTGTAAGCGGCTGCAACAGATGTGGGGAGGGGGAGGGGGAGGGGGGGAGGAGTCCCCAGAGGGTCCTCTAGTCAGGCTAAGGCCCAGCTCTGTGGCATCCCCACCCCCCGGCCGTGTCCCCATCCACACACTTACACACGCGCACACACAGACACACACGCCCACCAGCCAGCCAGGCAACTGACAGCCAGACCAACCCTCTCCCAAACCAGGAGGGGCCTGCTCCGTCTCAGCACCTGCTTCCTTACCAACCCCCAATCACTATTGGGGGGCGAGACCACTCCCAGGCACCATCCTGACCCTAACCACCCCCCTGGGCTCCCAGGCCACTCCTACTCCCACTCGACAGAGCAGCCCCCTCCCGCCAAGGTGGCCAAAGTCGCTGCAAAGAAACTGGAGGTTAACTCAAGGCTGGACTCTGCTGTGGGGGAGGGTTCCTCCACAACCCCAGGCATGCACCCTAAAACATCATGCTGGGGGAGGAGGCCCGGCCGGGCCGCTCTGCACCCCAGTTCACACCGGTTTCCTTTTTCTGTGGTTTTTTTTGGGGGGGAGGGTGAGCGTGGGGGGAACAGACATCAGAACAGAAAATGAACCAGAAGGGGGTGGGAGAAATCTTTAGGAGATGGCAGGGAGCAGAAGGGCGGGTTATGGTGCTCCCGGGGGCCTGGAGGGGCCCCCTACAGCAGGCGGGGGAGAGGGCAAGTGGAGGGAGGCACGGGAGATGTGCGGTGCTACTGAACATTCCTGCCTTACCTGAGATGACTGCCACCCAACCCCGGCCCCTGTCCCATCTCACTCCACACCCCCAGCTCAACGCACGCCGGGAGGCCAAGCCCAGCCTGAGCCTCTCGGGAAGGGTGAGGAGTAGAGGGGGAGATGCGGGGAGAGGCACGTCCTGCTCTCGGGCAGGGCACAGCAAAGGACAGGCCTGATCCCCGGCCTGTCTCACGTGGGGCTGTCGGGAAGGCCAAAAAAGTCCCTATTTCCCACCCCCAGCCCTGGCCTAGGGGGTTGTCCTCAACCAGCCACAATACCCGGCCCCGCCCCAGCCCTCTCCCCCCCAAATAACAACCAGAGGAAGAGAAAAAGGTGCCATTTACCGATGCCGGCCTTGCGGGTGTCCAAACCGAGCGGGATGGGGGGGGCTCGGCAACTCCTGGGGGCCTGGCGAGGAGGCGGGCTTCCCGGGGGGGGACACGGGACCGCTTACCTGGAGCCCCCAAGCTTACCTGAGCACGCGCACAGACCCCACACCCACCACCACGGGGTCAGCTAAAGCTACAGGGAAGGGATTCTAGGGAGCCACGGAAGGGGAGAGGAACCACATCTCCTGCACCACCTGGAGACAGGCAGAGGAAGTGGTGGACCCCAAAGAAACCTTACGGAGGCCTTGAAAGAGGGGGAGACAAGGGTTAACATCAAGTCTGGGAGCTGGAAAGCCGTGGGACTATCTAGTTTGATTTTAAAAAGAAGGCTAGGGAGGCCTTAGCAAACCTGTCCACCTTCACCTTTCCCCAATAAAGTCCATGCTGAACTAGGCACACGCCCACCCCCTCTCAGCACGTGGAATGACTTCTCCACCTCGAACTCCACACTCCCTCCCACCACCTGCTTCAGCCCAAAGGCTGGCACCCAAGGGGACAGCCTTGGGGGTCCAGGAGATGGAGTGCTGCCCATGATCTGAGGCGGAGGGGCCGCTTGGCCCCTGAACCCAGAGGAGGGTGGTAGGGAAAGGAAGTTAAGGACTGGGAACACCGTCAAGCAAAGGAACCCTGCTCTGGTTGTGTCCCAAACCCCAGAAGAGGCCCAACCCGGGAGTAACAGCAGAGAAAACATGTGACGTGTGTATTTCTAGGCTTCACTCTCTCTCCCTCTCTTAGGTCTGTAGACAGTGGAAGGGTCTTCAGGAAAATCTACACCACCTTCTGCTGTTTACGGCCTGTCACTCGAACCCTCCCGCACCCCAGTCCCCAATCCCATGCACTCTGGAGAGCAGCTGGGCCGCTGGGCTCCACGGCCTCTCGGGAGGCCTCAGCCATGATAAGGCAGACAGGAGGGGGCAGAGCACCCCAAATCTAGCAGGCAAGACGATTCTCCAGGGCCACCACAGTGGCAGCCCCGCGAAGGCGCAGGGGCAGGGAGCGGAGGGCTGAAGGGTTCCATGTGGAGCCCTGGTCCCCGTGCATCCCGTCTTCAGTATTCCCGCCACCTTGCCACTGACGTCATGAGGCCAGGGAAGTCAGGGGGCTGGGTCGAGCCCAGCTGGAGAGGCCGGCTGCCTTTCCCGTCGGGGTTCATCTTTCCCCTCCTGGGATCAGCAGGATTACTGGAGAGCAGATGGATGGGGGCAGATGGGACCAAGGGCACCCAAACGAGGAAAGGGCTCTGGGTGCGGGGAGGCTGAGGGGGCGGCTGGGGATGGGAGGAGGGGTGCCTCGCTGCTCCTGAGCTGCCTGGCTAAGCTGGGCTGGTGTGCGGTGCTGAATGATCTTACCCATGATACAAACCCTTATACCAACCATACACTGAGGTGTTGTAAGGGGAGCGTAAGCATCAGCTGCAAGCCAGCTGCGTGGTGGCTGCAGTGACAATAAGAACAGTCAATTAATACGGCGGCCCCTGGACACGCCGCAGCCCTGCCCGCCCCCACCCACCCATCCCTGCCCACGTGGATGCCGCCGCGGCCTCAAAGGGGGCTCTGGAGACGTGGGGGCAGGCGCTGAACACGCCAACCGGCCCACTGCCCGCTGAGGAGCAGGGCGGGGGCCGGGGTGGGGAGGCGGAGGGTCAGGTGGCCCAGCCCCAGTTCAGCTGGGGGAAGAGAGGGCAGGTTCAAAGGCCAGTCCTCATTCTAACCTGGCCGCCCCCAACTCCGGGGGGAGGGGGGGACGGGGAGAGGCTCCCCGAAACTCCGACCCCTCCCCCCACCTCCTGCTAGCCCCAGCCGCCGCCCGGCTCCCTCCTTGCCCCTGAGGTTCAACGTGTGACACTTACCTCCCCGGGTTCACACACACACACACGTTGTGGGGGATTTTGGTTTTTGTTTTTAAAAAAACACGTATATAAAAAAAAAAAAGATATATCAGAAACAGAGGGAGGAGGAGAGAGACATTGCTAATGTCAGGTTTGGCAGGGAGGGGGGTGGGGACAGACGACGGGAAGGGGCTGGGGCAGCAGAGAAGAGAGAGGGTCAGAGGGCAGGGTGCAGGCGGGAGGTACTCACAATGCATGTCTCGCTCGTGTTCATACTCGATGAAGGCATAGCCCCGGGGCTTTCCTGACCGCTTACTGTAGACCATGTGTATCTGGGGGGCAGAGGTCAGCTCTGACACAGGGAAATCCCACCCTGTCAATCACACAGCCCGTATGCCAGGCCCTGGGCTGGGTGATGCCAGCCACAGACACCTCAGACCCTCTCTCCGTCCCTTCAAGGACCCAGAGTGACTGCTGCTCTAATGGCCCTGGGCTTCGCAGTTTATGTGCACGATGACCTCAAGCCCTTGCTACAGCCCAGAGCACTTAAGTGACTTTTAAATTAAATGAAGAAATGTCAGTTAAACATGAAACCTTGCTCTAAAACAAGAATCAACATACATTTTCTATAAAGGTATAGAGAAGACAGCAGATATTTCCAGCTCTGAGGGCCATACAGTCTCTTTCGCAACTGCCCCGACGACTCTGCCTTAAGGCAATAGCAGCCGCAAACAACAGTAAACAAATGGGCCTGGCTGGATACCAACAAAACTTTATTTACAAAAACCAACTTTGTAGTTTGCCGACCTGTGCTCTAAATCAGCAGCAAGTAGTCACTACCTCTTTGCTGTCCTTCTGCTGTCCCAAGTCTACCGCATGGAAGTGCAGTCAGGACAGCAACCCAGGCCATGGACTCCGAAGCCAGAAACGAGGCAATGCATCCTCAGGGCTGGGAGCCAGCCTCCTCCCTCCCTCCACACACGTCCAACTCAAACTCCCCGTGCCCCAGTCCACTCACTCTTTTGATGGGTCCGTACACCTCAAACTCTCTCCGGAGCTTGGATTCTGTCGTGTCATAGTTCTACAAGGAGACAGAAATGAAGTTAAGTGGGAGAAGCCCTCAGAACATCCCTGGGACCTAGTCTACTGCCCACACCCAAGCTCTCAGCAGTCGAGGGTTCCAAGACTCCTCTGGGGCTCCAGGGATTGGGAGCTGGGGACTCACCACTCTAGCCACAAAGAGAGTCTTGAAGGCATCACCCTGAGCATTGGGATCATTGTGAGGGTCCCCTGTGCAGGAAAAAAAGAATTTCTAAGTAGAAGGTGCCAACAGTATCGTAGAGCGAGACAGAAACAGACCGACGGGCAGAGACCCAGAACTTTTGGTCACCTGGCCACCTTGGGCATGCCCCTCCGAGCCCTGGTTTCCCCGAAGCACAGCAGCCTTCATCTAAGTGGCTGATTTAGGCTGACGAAGGGAGGGCGTAAGACTGACTTCAAGCTGACAGGACGGGGGCCAGCCGAACTGCCATTTCAGACGTATGTATCCTGAGGCCCAGGTCCCTCGCAGGTGTAACTAAGCGCAAAGGGGCATCTCTGGAGAAGCAGCCTGATCCCTCCAGGCGCTGAGCTTCCTCTCTCACCTGCACGGCCACAGTGCCACCCACAGGCAGGGCCTGCAACTGCAGCCCCAGGGGAAACCTGAGATCAGGCAACCCTAAGACTGGGAGTGGAAGCCTAGCAGAGGCCAAGCCCTGCTTTCTGCCCTATGCCCTGTGGCCTCAGGGAGGAACCCACGGCTGGTGCTGGAGCCCACAAGAGGCGGGTCAGATTCTTACTCCCAGCCTTACTACCGCCAGACCATTGAGGAATAATCATCTCCACAGACAGAAACCAGACTCTTATTACAAAACCAACTCCATAGGTGATTCTGATGGGTCAGGCCTGGGAAGAAAGAAGTCTTTTTCACCAAGTATGGTGGCCCCAGCACACACAATGGCTCTTGACTCCTGCCAGGGCCCCAAAGGCACCCTGCCCATTGCCAGTGGAGGCGGTTCTTCTACAATACAGTGCTACTTTCTGAAGAACTTGCCATATTCTATGAGAATGTGAGAAAAAGAATAACATTAATAATTTATTGAACACATAATTAGGCTCAGACACTGCTGGAGACTGAGACTTATTTACCATCATTTTGCAAATGGAAATACAACCAACCCCTGAGGCATGGAAGAGGAGAAGTGTCAGGCAGCAGAGAGGCCAAGCTCAGCTTTACATCCCAGCTTGACCTCACAGCCCAGGCCCCAGGCTGAACCCCCGCGTGTTAGCTTCTCAGAGAAGCCAGAGAATTAAAGGTCACAGATCTGTTTCCCATGAGAGAGGATGGCTGCAGACATAAACTAAGTTCAGGACGACTTTAGAGAATTTCTTGGAAAACAGAAGACTGAACCCAAATTTAAGGGAATGACTACCTGGAAACTGATGGTAGCCTTTGAAAACAACTCCATCTTTGTGCCTGCCCCTCACTTCCTCACCAAACCTCATCCCTTTGGGTTGTAATTTTCTGTGCCCAAATGTCTCAATCTGCATCCATTCACCCAACAGATATTAAGCACTTTGTGCCTGAAACTCCCATAGGTGCTGGGGATTCAACAAAGACAAAAAAGATGCCTGCCTTCTTGGAGCTCATCTGTTACTGGAGGGAGGCTGAAGGTAAACAAGGTAAATAAGGCAACCATCTAGTTCTATCCGGTAATAGCAGAGAGATGGGGAGAAGAATTTTAATGGGAAGGTCAGGAAAGGCCTCATTGAGATAACATTTGACCTGAAGTTGTATTTAACAGGAAATAAACCTCACACCACCAGGCAGCAGGTGGTTTAACAGGTACAGCAGGAGCAGTAGAGTGGGACCCCGATCACTGCCTGGCGGAGTGGACGGAGGCCAGACAGCAGAGCGCTGAGCTTCCTGATGGGCAGCCCGGAGGTGCCCGGCAGACAAAAGGGGAAACCACCCCAGGCACACCACACGAGTCTCTATAGTTTTTGCTTAACCAAGAGGCTCAGGAGTGTGACCACAGGTAAAAGCTCGTGCAGCTGAGCCAACAGGACGCACGTATCTGAGCTACAAGAGGGTGACAATGAACTGAAGTTGAAGAGGAGCTCACCAGTCACCATGCACACACCCTCACTCCACTCCGCTCCGCTGGCAACTCTGCCCTTGGGAAATCCTTGGTTAAAGGGATTATGTAGGTAGCAGCCCAGAGCAGGGACTCAAAGGACTGGACTGGGGAGCTGAGAAAACTCATTAGGCTTTTAGATGGCGAAGAAAGCATCTCAGAACTCTTGCTCTTGCTAAACATACCCGGCCTCCACAAACCTCCACCTTCTGTCTTAAAAGCGGGAGCAATAACCCCTGCTGCACTTGGAAGCTGTAAGTCAAAATCATGACGTATTCAATACATCAAGTGTTCAGCAAGGAGCAAGGTCCCCTTGAATGGTAGCTGTTAACTGTGACAAGGCACAGCAAGTTTCTGTACTTGGGGATGGAGGCTCTCAGGGGCAGAGAAACCCTACTATACTTGACCCATCCTTTTCTTTTCCTTTTCTTTCACAGGGAAGTTCAAACACTTAAGGAAACAGAGAACAGTGTAACGAACCCCTCCGAACCAGCTTCAACTATCACCACATGGCTACACTTGTTACATCTCTAACCCCACCAGGATTTTAAGTCAAACCCCAGATATACCACTGTAGTTGCTAAAAAAAAAAAAAAAAAAAAAAAAAAAAAAAGTAACAACAGTACTGCTATTACGACTTAAAAAGTTAACATTAATTCCTTAACTTCACTAAGACCCAGTGTTCAAATGTCCTTGACTGTTTCAAAACTAGATTTTTACAGCTGGCTCATTTAAATCAGGATCCAAACAAGCTCCACACTTACCATTTGGCTGAGGTGCCTTTTGACTGTTTAATCCATTTGGTTCACTCCCGGCCCCCTGCCACCCTTTTAACATTTGTTAAAGAAACTGGATCACATGTTTGTCCTATACAATTTCCCACATTCTAAATTTGATTGACTGCATCCTCAGTATTGTTTAACATGCCAGGATCCCATTTTTAAAGTGTGGAAAACAATTTCCAACAGGAGAAGTGACTTATCCAAGGCCACACAGCTGTAAGTGGCAGAGGTGGGGTTAAAACTCAGGTGGGTCAGAGATGAATGGATAAAGAAGATGTGGCACATATATACAATGGAATATCACTCAGCCATAAAAAGGAACAAAACTGAGTTATTTGTAATGAGGTGGATGGACCTAGAGCCTGTCATACAAAGTGAAGTAAGTCAGAAAGAGAAAAACAAACAGCGTATGCTAACGCACATATATGGAATCTAAAAAAACCCGGTACTGATGAACCTAGTGGCAGGGCAGGACTAAAGATGCAGACGTAGAGAACGGACTTGAGGACACGGGCCGGGGGGGCGGGGAAGGGGCAGCTGGAACAAAGTGAGAGAGTAGCACTGACATATATACACTACCAAACGTAAAATAGATAGCTAGTGGGAAGCAGCCGCATGGCACAGGGAGATCAGCTCGATGCTCTGTGACCACCTAGAAGGGTGGGACAGGGAGGATGGGGGGGAGGCTCAAGAGGGAGAGGATATGGGGATATATGTATACTTATAATTGATTCACCTTGTTCTACAACAGAAACTAACACAACATTGTAAAGCAATTGTACTCCAATAAGATTAAAACAAACAACTCATGTGGGACAGACTACAAGGTCTGTGCCCCAGCAGCAGAGCTGAAAGGTTTCCCAAGTTACCTGCTGCCAACAGTTCTGTGAGCCAGGTCCTACAGGAGCTGGGGCCACAATGGTGAGCAAATTCCATCCAAACCCTGCCTTCCTGGAGCAACTATGAACCAATGTAAGATAGATATTCACCAATGAATCCTTCCTGCAGACTGAAGTGACCAACCTGCAGCAGGACTCAGGGCTTTCAATGTACATGGGGACTCGGACCAGAGCAAGCAAGTCACGAAAGGCTTCCTTGAGGAGAGACGCTGACAGAGATACGAAGGGCAGCTCCATATAAACCAAATATCATGTGAGACCAAGGGAACAGCCCAGGCAAAGACCCAGTGACAGGAGACCATCTGGGAAGGAAGAGGCATGAGAAGAGGCCAGTGTTGGCTGGAGCAGGAGGGGAGGGGAGCATGGGCAGAATGCATCCTCAGTGGGCAGGGAAGGGACTCTGGTCTTTGTGCTGAAAGCAAAAGGAGGCTGTGTGGGAATTCCCTGGCGGTCCAGTGGTTAGGACTCTGCGCTTTCACTGCCGAGGGCCCGGGTTCAATCCCTGGTTAGGGAACTAGGATTCTGCAGGCCGTGCGGCGCGCCCTCCCCCGCCAAAAGGGTGTTAGCAGAGAAAGGTACAATCAGAGTTGTATTTTAAAAAGCCCCACAGAGGGAACTTCCCTGGCAGTCCAGTGGTTAAGACTTTGCACTTCCAATGCAGAGGGTGAGAGTTCGATCCCTGGTCAGGGAACTAAGATCCCACAGGCTGTGCAGCACAGATTAGGAAAAAAAAAAAAAAAAAGCCCTCCAGAACCTGGCGGGGACAGAGATGCAGGTAAACCCCATTAGACATTAGACTGCGTGTCCAGGCTAGAGGGGCCCTGGGTGGTGGACACAGAGAGAAGGCTCAGATTTGTGACAGGGATACGTTTTGGTGACAAGCTGGGGAAATAGCAAGAAAAAGTTGTTAAAAGCAAACTGGGTGGCCATGACTGAGGTCATGATTTGCAAAGCTGGATGACCATGTTCCAGCAAAGGAAACATCCAAAGACCAGGTTGTTGGGGAGAGGAAATCCTGATTGTGGTTTGGACACTGAGTTTGAGATGCCTTTGAGGCATCCAAGAAAAGACAGGAAGGCAGTGAGAGTCAGGGCTCAGACAGCTCTCATTTAGATGCCCAGCTTGCAGTTGTGAGGCATTTGCATAAGCTCCCTGAGGAATGGGCCACTCCAGGGAATAGGTTCTGGGTGAAGTGATTCACCATAGACGCACAAGTATAGGAGGAAAACCCAAGCCCTAACTAAAAAGGCCTCGCCCTAACAAGAAAGGGCCATTGGAGGTTGATATGCGACCCTCTTGTGAAGTCTGGTCAATGGCTACAAGGTCCCTATCCCAAACTCTAATTCCTCCTGTACCTGGAAGAGATGAAACATCCGCAGTCCAAGGATCAGGGAGCTAAGGTGGAGCCAGAACTGCCTCACTAGCCGGGACCTCACTGCCTCACCCTGTGAGACCTGGCTGGGCTGTGGGAGCCTCTCCAAGTCCAGGCCCCTACAGGAGGCAGCCCAAGGTACCGGGCTCCTTTCCTGCTCACCCTTACTCCACACTCCCCTGCTTAAATGCCTAAACCAAATACAGTGCGTGGCAAATGGTGGGGTTAAAAGAGTGAACTGACAACCTGTTTTCCCAAATTAAAGTCTTGGGGTGGACTGGCGGAGAGAAACACAGGAGTGCTTGAACGAGAGATGAAACGAGGAAGGAGAGACTTACACATTTTTAGCTCTGTCTCGACTTCCTGCTGTCGCCGCTCAATCTTTTCCCGTCTCTGTCAGGAGAAAGGTAGACAACTGAATACAGACAGAAGTGCCCTGATGTCAGGCAACATCCTGAAGAAAGAGGCAAAAAAGGATGTGGGGCCAGAAGGCAGACACTACATACCTTCCTCTCCATGCGCTCCTCCCGAGTTTCTGCTCGAGTTGGAGGAGGGGCATCTCGAGGGTCCTGGGAACAATAAGAGGTGACAGGGTGGGAGGGACAGGGGACAACAGCATGAGACACCCAGCCAGGAAATAATAAATATCTTGGCCACGCTCCCCTGCGTGTTTACACACACGCGTGCACAAACAAACATGGACAGTTCCCAGGCACAGATCAAAGCACGGTCCATGGACCAATGCTATCTGTGAAATCTGTGAACTGTTACTGGTCTGCGACAAGAGAAGTAGAGAAGCCAGGAATTGGTATTCAGAAACTTCTACAGCAATCTGACAGAGGAGTTTTATGCCCGTTGAACTTAATAAAAAAATTTTGAGTTTTTACTTTGTAGTCTTTCTCTAAAAATACTAGAAAAATGAAAGAAACTCTCTTGTATTTATCAAGAACATCAACCTGCAACATATTTGTCCTCTGTCATAAACAGGAATCGGGACCAGGCCTGAAGCAAAAGGAGCTGACAGTGCAGTGCTCAGAGGTAAACAACTGGACACCTTCTGAGGGCCAGAGCAGTTCCTGAAGGCCTCAGCAAGCTCTCATCAAATAGTAACTGGCACATAACCCATGTCTGCCACTGGCCTGTAGCGATTAAATTAGTGTAACTGGAGAACAACATTTTCCAAGTACCAGTTCAATGAGGGTGGCAAATCCCACTAAAGAGCCAATCTTCTGTCATCTCGCTACTAACTTCTGCTCTGCAACTTCCTCCATCTCCCCTTTCCCACTCAATGCCAGAACTTTCTTCTTCTGACTTCTGGCAGCATTTCTCAGGTGTTCTCTGATACACCTTAAGAGGTGGAAGTTGTTATCTCAATTTCACAAATGAAAAAACTAAGGCCCAAGAGCCCAAGTCATTTATTCAAGTTTATCCTGAAAATCTCAAGCCCACGGTCTTAAGCAGCCCATCACCTGGTGCTAACCCTTTACAAATATCACCCTGTTAGTGACAAAAATGGTAAATATAATAATAAATATTGACATTTGCTGACTGCTTAGTATCAAGCCCCGTGACATAAAACTTCCAGTTATTTCTCCGTCAATATTACAGCAAAGATACTAATATCCCCTTGCTGTAGATGAAGCGATCAAAGCACTACGAGGATGCACCACTTGCCCAAGGTCACACAGCTGATAAATGGTGTGCCAAGGTCTACCTAACTCGAGAGCTTGAATCCTCAACTGGTAGTTACGGAACTTCCACAAAAACCAACAAGGGATGCATTATCAACCCCAAGCAAGACTGGGAAACTGAGCATAAAAGTCACCTGCCTAAATCACCCAGCTGGAAAATTGGCCAGGGACTGGACTCCCCAGTCCAGCCCCACGGCCTCCAGAACCCAACCCAGTCCAAGTCTGCTCAGTGAACTCACCTCAAACTCTCGGATGTATGGCGCAATGCCACAGTAAGGTTGATTGTGGTGTTTTTCATGTGGCAGTTTCTCCAGGGGTGGCAGGTACGGGATGGGGTCACGGGGAGCAAAGAGAGCCAGAAGGTTGGGTGGCAGGAACTGGGTCATCTTGCCAAGTCTAAGAGCAGAAGCAGGACCACATTATATGAGGGTGGGCTGGGAGAGATGAGGCCCCTATAACCCCTTGACTTCCAAGGAAAGAGAGAAATAGGGGCAAAATCTCAGTATCAGAACAAGTTCTGTAGAGGCACAGAGTGTTCCTAAGCCACAGGGGAAAGGAATAAATCTGAAAGAGAAAGCAGGTTTTGGAGGGAAGGCTGTGCGAAGGTGGGGCGAAGCCGGTAAGGGAAACAAAGACTGAAAAAGGGTTTCTGAGTAGTGAAGTCTCAAAGTCCTGAGCAAGGAACTGCGGGGCTGAGGGTCCCTGGGGGCTTGTGGGGGCATCAAGGATCCTGAGAAAGGAGGTCCAAGGCAGTGGCGGCTGGTGGTCCCATTCCTTGGATAACAGGTTATGGGGCGAGGGTCGCAGAAAATCTCCGATCAAGGAAGGGGATCAAAAGTAGCAAACCTCAAGCCTGGGAGTTGTGGGTAACAGATCTGGGCCCCACAGGCGAAATGAATTATGGGTAAGGGTCGGTGGAGGCGAGAAAAAAAGGCAACACACCGCAAAGGCCTGTGGGTAGTGGCCGCTGAGGAGGAGGGGGACTATGGGAAGAGGGCCTAAGTGACCAGAGAACTCTGGATAAGGGGTGCAAAAAGGTGCTGTGGCAGTGGCGCGGGAAGGGGACCCAACCGCGGGGAAGGGACTGGGGCACACCGCAGGGGCTTGTGGGTAGCGGCCCCACACCCGGTAAGGCCACTAAGTCGCACTCACCCGCCGCGCGGCGCCCTCCTCGGCCTAGCGACGGTCCGGGGGCTCGCGGCGGCTGCGGCGGCCCCTCAGCAGCAGATAATCCTGCTCTGGCTTCGACTCTGGCGGCGTCCGCGTCCCTCAGTCTCTGTCGCTCGCCTACCGCGCGTACCAGGCCGCTGCTCACGAGCCCGCGCGGCTTCGGCTCGCGACAGGGCAAGGGGTGGAACCAGCATCAAATCCCTCCGCCGTTCGCACTGCGCACGCGCTGCGCGAGTCCATCACAACTCACACACGGGGAGCCTGGGGCCGCCGTGGGCACTGCGCACGCGCAAGACCACTACCCCGCCTTCCGGCACCCTAAACGCCTTTGCCGCGGCATGCTGGTGGTCACAGTGCGCACGCGCGCTTCGCCCCAAGCCGTCTTCTTCCCCCTCGCGCTCTGGGATCCAACCGCCTCTGTCCGCGAGACTCCTCTCTATGCTCCACCCCTTTCCCTCACACACTTCCCGGATCTTCCGCGCATGCGTGTATCGACATGTAGGGCGCTTTACCCTTCCGCCGTTTGGCAAAGAATCCCTCTGTGAACGGTGTGATTGCCTAACCTATTAAATCAGTAAACTATTCATCGAGCGCTCAATGTGTCCTCGGCCTTGTTTGGACTCTGGGATATAGCACGTGACTAAAGCAAAGTCTTTTCCTTTTTGGAGCTTGCATTGTACTGAGGGAGACAATAAAGGCATTTTAAAAAATAAATTTAATTTCATATAGTGGCCAGCACAATAAAGAAAAATAGGGGAGAGTAGGGTGTTGGCAGTGAAAGAGGAGCTATGTTAGAAAGGATAATGGAAGGCTCTTCTGAAGAGGTGACATTTGAACAAAGGCCCGATGGAAAGGAGATCGGGGCGGGATTAACAGCAAGTGCAAAGGCCCTGACTTAGGAATGATGGCAGGAATCCCAGGTGGTTGGCCAAGAGAGCAGAGAACTGGTGGCCATGTTATTTAGGGCCCTGTAGACCTGTAAGAAGTAAATATTTTAAGTTTTTTTGATAGATGCAATTGGCTGTTTAATAATACAGAAATTATTACAACATTTAAATGACTAATATGTTAAAAATATTTTGACATATTTGCTTTATGTATGTATATGGGAACTCTGAACTATTTGTTTTTGGAGCTTTTCCATAATTCTAAAATTATTTCAAAATAAAAAGTCTAAAGAAAATAAAGCTAAACCTGCCTTAATAATGTTTTTTTTTTCTGTACCACTGGAAAGTAAATTGCTGCGGCACTGCACCTCTAAATACTTCACCATGCATCTCCTAAGAAAAAGGCATTCTTCTACATAACCACGGAACTAGTTTCACCTCTTAGAAAGTTTATCCAGTCCCTATTCAGATTTTCCCAATTGACCCACTAGTATTTTGTTTTAATCTGAACCAGGAGCCAATCAAGTTTCATGCATTGTATTTGGTTGTCATGTCTCTTTATTCTCTTTTAATATAGAATACAGACACACACACACATGCACACCCACACACACTTTTTTTCCCATATTTTGTTGGTTTTTCCCCAGAGTTCAGACCAGTTTCCAGTAGAATGTCCCACATTCTGGATTTGTCTGATTGTTTCCTCATGGTGTTTAGTGTGTTCCACAACCTCTGTTTTGCCTATAAAATGGAAATTGAGTCTGAGGTTTGAATAGACTAACGTTGAGCATTTTTGGCAAGAATGTTTCCCTGGTGATACTGCGGACTTCATATTGCATCACCTCTGGAGGTGCAATAATGTCAGAGAGCCCCACTATTATGATGCTGAGTTTGACCACCTGATCAAGGGGCTAACTGATAGATCTCTCCTTGTAAAAGTACATTTTCTCCTTGGTAATCTAAGCAGAGAGACTTTGCCACTGTTCCCCAACTACCTCATCTCTCACCTCATGGTTGTAGCAGCCATTGCTGATCTTTGACTGAATAAAGTGTTACATGGGGGAGAGGGCAGATTTTTTTTGAAAAGAAATAGGAAGTCACTAAAGGGTTTTGATCAGGAGATGGATAGAACATAAGTTGCATTCTTAAAAGATCACGTCAATGGCTGGGGACAGAAAAATTGAAGGGAAGAGGCTGAAGGGGAACAGGCAGATGTTTAGGAGGCTACAATTCCCAGGGAAGAGATGATGGCTTGGACTAAGATGGTAGTGTTACCAAACTCAGGTTCAGCTACTTGCTACTGGAAAGTCAATACTCCAGGGACAAGTGTTGGTAGGAAAGGAAAGGTTGCTTTATTCAGGAGGCCAACAACCTGAGGAGAAGGTGGACTCATGTCCCAAAGAACCAACTCACCACTGCCTATCAGGGCACAAGAGATTTTATTTTATTCTATTTTATTTTATTTTATTATTTTATTTTATTTTATTTATTTTAGCTGCACCACATGGCATGCAGGATCTTAGTTTCCCGACCAAGGATCGAACCCATGCCCCCTGCAGTGGAAGAGCAGAGCCTTAACCACTGGACCACAAGGGTAGTCCCACAAGAGCTTTTTTTTTTTTAAATTAATTTATTTTTGGCTGCGTTGGGTCTTCATTGCTGTGTACGGGCTTTCTTTAATTGTGGAGAGTGGGGGCTACTCTTCATTGCGGTGCGCAGGCTTCTCATTGCGGTGTCTTCTCTTGTTGCGGAGCACGGGCTCTAGGCGCGCAAGCTCAGCAGTTGTGGCGCATGGGCTTAGTTGCTCCGCGGCATGTGGGATCTTCCTGGACCAGAGCTCGAACCCGTGTCCCCTGCATTGGCAGGCAGATTCTTAACCACTGCGCCACCAGGGAAGCCCCACAAGAGCTTTTAAAGGGGAGTTTCAGGGATGTATAGGCAGAGGGAGGGGGTTACATGCAGAACACCACAGTCAGCTTTGACAATTATCTTGAAATTGGTCATGCAGTTGTCTGACCAGCATCATCTTGATTGTTTTAAGTACAGTTAATCTTCAGTTCCAGAGTCAGTTTGTTCCCATTTCTTTGAGGCCAGTTCTCGGAATTGTGGAGGATGAAGCAGCTTATGTCATGGCTACAGCCTGGTTATCATGTAGTTAACTTCTTCCACCTGGTGGGGGTTTTGGTATCTGCAAAACATCTCAAAGGAGATGACTCAGAATATTATCAAGAGCCCTTGAGGAGGAACTAAAGGTCCTTAACTTTGTTTAATGACTAAACAATTATTATTTTGTCCTGTTTGACTGCTTTTCTTTGCTTCTGCATTTTTTTTCATTTTTCTGATGAAATTTATTCTTTGGCTAAAGTTTTTTACAGACAGGAGGCAGGCGGAGGACATGGAGAGGGGGTCTGTTCTGGGAAGACCCCATAGGGTCCTGCCCCGTTACAGTAACAGTGAGGTGGAAAGGAGTGGTAAGATTCAGGATCTACTGTGAAGGTAGATCTCACTCAGTTACTATAGAAGTGGAATTAGAGTGTATGGGAAAGAGGGACGTTAAAAATAATTCCTAGAGGAAATTAAGGAGACAGCTAAATGCAATGTGGGATCCTGGATTAGATTCTAAACCGGAAAAAGAACATTAGTGGAAAATTGTTGAGATTCAAATGAGGTCTGTACCATTGGTTAATGGTATTATACCCTTGTTAATTTCCTGACAAATAATTGTACTATGGTTATGTAAGTTGACATTGGTGAAAACTGGGTGAAGGATATATGGGAACTCTGTACTATTCTTTGCACCTTTTCTGTAAGTCTGAAATGATTTTAAAATTACAAGTTTAAAGAAAAAATTTTAATGAAGCTAATCTTCCCTTAATAATAATAAGGGGTTAGATTTTCATACTAAGCGAAGTAAGCCAGACAGAGAAAGACAAATATCATATGATATCACTTATATGTGGAATCTAAAAAAAATGATACAAATGAACCTATTTACAAAACAGGAATAGACCCACAGGTATAGAAAACAAATGTACAGTTACCGAAGGGGAAAGGGGGGAGGGTTAAATTAGGAGTTGGGATTAACATATACACACTACTATATATAATAGATAACCAGCAAGGACCTACTGTATAGCATAGGGAAGTATACTGAATATTTTGTAATAACCTGTAAGGAAAAAGAATCTGAAAAAGAATCTCTCTATATATGTATACATGTATAACTGAATCACTTTGCTGTACACTGAAACTAACACAAGATTGGAAGTCAACTATACCTAAATAAAAAATAATAATAATCCTCACTCCTAGATTTGTAGACTAAGCAACTGGGTAATTGGTGGTGCCACTGATTTACAGAGGGAAGACGTGGGGAAGAGTGGGATTGTTGAGGAGGACTTCTGGGTTTGGACACGTCAAAGATGTCTGTTTATTATGATATACAATAATTATACAACTGCAAACTTTTTTTTTGCCTGATTGTTAGTCATAATAAGAAGGGTACCTATTTGGCATATCCATATCATAGGCAGAAATTTCATTCGTACCTGAGGACTTAACTTGAGAAGATCAGTCTGAGAGTCATTGGATTCTGAACTGTCAGAGCCATGGCTACTACAAAAAATAATAAATTACTTCAATTTAAAAAAAAAAAAAAAAGATGTCTGTTTGACACTCAAGTGGAGCTGTGGAGTTGAAAGTTGGAAGATATGGCAATCATGGAAGAGTTTGGGCCTGGAAACCTAGATTTGGGAGTCATTGGAATAGACATAGTATTTGAAGCCATGTGACTGAATGAACTCAGTTAGGAGAGGAGAGAAGATGGAGAAGGGAAGACATCTGAGGACCAAGTCCCAAGGCCCTCCATCAGAATTCAGATAAAGCAAGAAGACCCAGCAAAGGAGACTGAGTAGGAGTGATCACAAATGTAGGAGAAAAACCAGGAGAGTTGGGTGTCCAGGAAGCCAAGAAGGAAAGTGCTTCAAGAAGGAGGCAGTGTTGGGCTTCCCTGGTGGTGCAGTGGTTAAGAATCCCCCTGCCAATGCAGGGGACACGGGTTCAATCCTTGGTCCTGGAAGATCCCACATGCCGCGGAGCAACTAAGCCCGTGAGCCACAGATACTGAGCCTGTGCTCTAGGGCCCGTGAGCCACAACTACTGAGCCCGCGTGCTGCAACTACTGAAACACACGCGCCTAGAGCCAGTGCTCCGCAACAAGAGAAGCCACAGCAATAAGAAGCCCACTCACTGCAACGAAGACCCAACGCAGCCAAAAAAAATCATTAAATAAAAAAAAAAGTAAAAGAAAGAAGGAGGCAGTGTCAAGATATGGAAGCAATCTACGTGTCCATCAACAGATGAATGGATAAAGAAGACGTGGTGTATATATACAACAGAATACTACTCAGCCATAAAAAGGAATGAAATTTTGCCATTTGCTGCAACCTGGATGGACTTGGAGGGCATTATGCTAAGTGAAATAAGTCAGACAAAGACAAATATTGTATGATATCACTTATATGTGGAGTCTGAAAAATACAACAAACTAGCGAATATAATAAAAAAGAAGCAGATTCACAGATATAGAGAACAAACTAGTGGCTACCAGTGGGGAGAGGGAAGGGGGCAGGGGCATGATAGGGGTAGGGGGAAAAAAGGGTTATTATGGAACTATATGAAATCACTTGTGTGAAACTTTTGAAAATTGTAAAGCACTATAGAATTTAAAGAATCTTTCATTCAATAAAAAAAAGAAAGAAGGAGGAGGATGGACCTAGAGATTATCAATACTAAGTGAAGCAAGTCAGACAGAGAAAGACAAATATCATATGATACCACTCATATGTGGAATCGAATTTTTAAAAAATTATACAAATGAACTTACTTACAAAACAGAAACAGACTCACAGATTTCGAAAACAAATTTATGGTTACCAAAGGGGAAACACGGAGGGGAGGGATAAATTAGGAGCTTGGGATTAACATACACACACTACTATATATAAAATAGATAACCAACAAGGACCTACTGTATAGCACAGGGAACTCTACTCAATATTCTGTAATAAACTATATGGGGAAAGAAACTGAAAAAGAATGAATATATGTGTATGTATAACTGAATCACTAAGCTGTATACCTGAAACTAACACATTGTAAATCAACTATACTCCAATAAAAATTTTTAAAAAAAGAACACAGGAAAAAAAAAAGGAGGAAGAAGAGGCAGTGTTCAGAGTGTCTAATGCTGCTGAGAAATGCAGAAACATAAGGACTGAGGTTTGGCTACCATAGATGACCTTGACTAAACAATGAGAGATGAAGAAGAGACCTCAGGTAGGGAAAAATCTTTAGAGAAGTTTTGCTACAAAGGGAGCAAAGAGAGGTGATAATAGCAGGAGAGGGAAGTGGAGTCAAGGAAAGTTGGGTTTTGGGTTTTGGGGTTTTTTTGGCCATGCCACACAGCTTGTGGGATCTTGGTTCCCTGACCAGGGATTGAACCCATGCCCCCTGCATTGGAAGCGCGGAGTCCTAACCACTGGACCTCCAGGGAATTCCTTTTTTTTTTTTTTTCTTTAGGATAGAAAAGATGTTAAGATAGAAGGTCTTATAGCAGAATTGTCTGCTGATGGCAAAAAAAAAAAAAAAAAAATTAAGCATATACTTATCGTATAACCCAGCAAGCTCACTCTTAGCTACTTATTCAGGAGACCTGAAAACTTACATTCACAAAAAAACATGTACGTGATTTTTATAGCAGCTTTCTCCATAATTGCCAAAAACTAAATGAAACTCAAACGTCCTTCATATAGGGAATGGATAAACACATGGGCACACATGCCTTGGAATAGTACTGAATGTTAAGTAGGAAAAAGAGTCGACTCTACTTCAATAAAAAATAAAATGTAGGGACTTCCCTGGTGGCACAGTGGTTAAGAATCCGCCTGCCAGTGCAGGGGACACGGGTTCAAGCCCTGGTCCGGGAAGATTCCACATGCTGCGGAGCAACTAAGCCCGTGCGCCACAACTACTGAGCCTGCACACCTAGAGCCCGTGCTCTGCAACAAGAGAAGCCACTGCAATGAGAAGCCTGCGCACCACAATGAAGAGTAGACCCCGCTCTCCACAACTAGAGAAAGCCCGCGCGCAGCAACGAAGACCCAACGCAGCCAAAAAATTAATTAATTAATTATTTTTAAAAAAACCGTAAAGGATAGAGCTACTGATACAAACAACAGGAATGAATCTTCCATGCATTATGCTAAGTGTAAGAAGCCATATTGAAAAGGCTACATACCCTATGATTTCATTTACACTTGACCCTTGAACAACACGGGTTTGAACTGCGCAGGTCCACTTATACGTGGATTTTTTTCAGTAGTCAATACTGCAGCACTAAACGATCCGGTTGGTTGAATTCCTGGATGCAGAACCATGGATATGGAGGAACCACAGTACTCAGATTTTTCAATTGCGTGGACTGTCAACACCCCTATCCGACCTGGAGCATTGCTCAAGGGTCAACTATATTTGACATTCTGGAAAAGGCAAAACTACAAGAGCAGAGGGAGAGAAAACAGAGCAGTTGTTTCCAAGAGCTGGAAGTGGGGGAGGCAGCTGACTACAAAGGGAAGGAGGGAACTTGGGGGGAGGGATGGAAGGTTCTATATCTTTACTATAGTGGCAGTTACATAACTATCCGTTTGCCAAAATTCATAGAAGTGTACACTATAAAGGGTCACTTTTATTGTATGAGAATTAAATCTCAATAAACTCGACCAAACAAAAAAACTGGCTTCCCCAAATTAATTCATTAATGACAAAGGGAAAAAAATAATAACTTTATAATGGAGAAACCCAGCAGACACTAGCCTAACCAAGTGATCAAAATTAATGTCACCGGTGACAAGATATAGCAACATCATGTGCCCCCAATATGATGTGATGAGAAGGGAACTTCAACTGTGTGGCATCCTCCCTCCCCGCAAAAAACTATAATCTCAATCTTATCAAGACAAGACACCAGATAAATGCAAATTGAGGGACAGTCTGCAAAGTAACTGACCAGTATTCTTCAAAAGTGTTGAGGTCATTAAAGACAAGGAAAAAGTAAGAAACGTTTGCAGAATTGCAGGAGACTAAGGGGACATGACAGCTAAATGCAACGTGGTACCCTGGGTTGGATCCTAGAAGAGAGAAAGGAAATTAGTGGGGAAATGGAGGCAATTGGAACGTCATTTAGTCAACAGCATTGTACCAGTGTCAATTTCTCCGTTTTAACAAATGAACCTTGGCAATGTAAGACGCTAACATTAGGGGAAACTGGGTGAAAGATATCACGAATTCTCTGTGCTATCTTTGCCACACTTTTGTAAGTCTGAAAATATTTCAAAATTAAAAGTAAAGCAAACAAAAAAGATCGTATTATAACACAGGAATGACAACATGATACCGAGGAATAGGAGAAACTGACATTGAAATTGACATAACACGTCTGTGTTAGTTTCCTGTTGGCTGCTGTAAAAAATTACGACAGACTTAGTGGCTTAAAACAATACACATTTATTACCCTACAGTTCTGGAGGTTGGAATTCTAATATGGGTCCACAGGGCTGTGTTCCTTCTGGAGGCTCTAGGACAGAAGTCATTTCCTTGTTTGCTTTCTCCAGCTTCTACAGGCCACCTATATTCCCTGGCTCATGGCCCTTCCCTCCATCTTCACAGTCAGCAAAGTAGCATCTCTCTCCTCTCTGACCTCTACTTTTTTTTTTTCATTTTTTCTTTTTTTGTTTTTTCATTTTTAATTATTATTATTTTTTTGTCTTTTATCTTCTTTTCCCCGTGGCACCATGCACAGCATGCAGGATCTTAGTTCCCTGACCAGGGATCAGACTCGTGCCCCCTGCAGTGGAAGCGTGGAGTCTTAACCACCTGGCCACCAGGGAAGTCCCCATTTTTAAGTATTTTCTATTTTATTTTAATTTCTTACCTGTACGTCTAGCCTCACATCATCTAGGAATCTGACCTTCCTACCTCCTTCTTGTAAAGACCCTTGTGATTACCTTGGTGCCACCGAGGTCATCTGGGATAATCTCCCCAACTCAAGAGCCTTAATTTAATCACACCCACAAAGTTCCTTTTGCCATATAATACTGGGTTGGCCAAAAGGTTCATTCGTTTTTTTCCGTAAGATGGCTCTAGTAGCACTTAGTTGTCTTTAACTTCATTTGAAACAATTTTGTTAGATTGTATGTGACAGCTGTCATATCAGCGTGCATTTAAAAAAAGACGTATCAAAACTGGTGAATTTTTGTATAGCCATTTTAATATTGAAGATGGAAGAAAAAAAGCAACATTTTCGACATTTTATGCTTTATTATTTCAAGAAAGGTAAAAACGCAACTGAAACGCAAAAAAAGATTTGTGCAGTGTATGGAGAAGGTGCTGTGACTGACTGAACATGTCAAAAGTGGTTTGTTAAGTTTTGTCCAGGAGATTTCTCGCTGGACGATGCTCCACGGTCCGTTAGACCAGAAGTAGTTGATAGCAATCAAATCGAGAAATTAATTGAGAACAATCAACATTATACCACGCAGGGCTTCCCTGGTGGCACAGTGGTTAAGAATCCACCTGCCAATGCAGGGGACACGGGTTTGAGCCCTGGTTCAGGAAGATCCCACATGCTGCGGAGCAACTAAGCCCGTGCGCCACAACTACTGAAGCCCGTTTGCCTAGAGCCCCTGCTCTGCAACAAGAGAAGCCACCACAGTGAAAAGCCCACGCACCGCAACGAAGAGTAGCTCCCACTCCCCACAACTAGAGAAAGCCCGTGCTCAGCAACGAAGACCCAACGGAGCCAAAACAAACAAACAAATAAATAAAATTTAAAAAATAAAACAAAACAAAACATTATACCACGCGGGAGATAGCTGACACTCAAAATATCCAAATCAAGCGTTGAAAATCATTTGCACCAGCTTGGTTATGTTCATCCCTTTGATGTTTGGGTTCCACATAAGTTAAGCGAAAAAAACTTTCTTGACTGTATTTCTGCATGTGATTCTCTACTTAAACGTAACGAAAACGTTCCGTTTTTAAAACAAATTGTGACGGGCAATGAAAAGTGGATACTGTACAATCATGGGGAACGGAAGAGATCATGGAGCAAGTGAAATGAACCACCGCCAACCACACCAGGGGCTGGTTTTCATCCAAAGAAGGTGATGTTGTGTATATGGTGGGATTGGAAGGGAGTCCTCTATTATGACCTCCTTCTGGAAAACCAAATGATTAATTCCAACAAGTACTGCTCCCAATTAGACCAAATGAAAGCAGCAGCACTAGATAAAAAGTGTCCAGAATTAGTCAACAGAAAACGTATAATCGTCCATCAGGATAACGCAAGACTGAATGTTTCTTTGGTGACCAGGCAAAAACTGTTACAGCTTGGCTGGGAAGTTCTGATTCATCCACCATATTCATATTCACCAGTCTTTGCACCTTCGGATTTCCATTTATTTCGGTCTTTACAAAATTCTTTTAATGGAAAAAATTTCAGTTCCCTGGAAGACTGTAAAAGGCACCTGGAACAGTTCTTTGCTCAAAAAGGTTAAAAATTTTGGGAATATGGAATTATGAAGTTGCCTGAAAAATGGCAGAAGGTCGTGGAACAAAAAGGTGAATATGTTGTTCAATAAAGTTCTTGGTGAAAATGAAAAATGTGTCTTTAAAAACCAAAGGCACTTTTTGGCTAACCCAACATATTCAAAGGTTCTGGGAATTAGGACATGGACATCTTCCGGGGGTGGGGGGGACATCATTCTGCCTCACATATTAATGATACAAGAGAATTAGGAGTGATGACAGGAGCTGAGTCTGCAGGTGGGACAGAGAGATGGGACCCAGGACACAAGGCAAGATGTTGGTCTTGGATCAGGAGGGACAGATGAAAAGCAGACCATCTGGGCAGCTGATAGAATGGGCTGTGGGAAGATGAAGTGTCTGGTAGCCTCTATGCTTTCAGAAGAATGAGGAGAGAGGGAATCAGCTGACTGAAGGAGGAGAATGAAGATTCCTCCAGGAGGCGATTCCTCCTAGTGAGGAGGACCAGGGTGAGCTGGGGATTTGAGGAGAATGAAGATGGGGAATCGCCATCTTGTGTGTGTGGCCGGTGCTGAGTGTACGTTGATGAAGGACACAGAGCAGGGTCACAGGAGGGCTGGGATTTGGGGTCCAGCCCCCCTCAGAGCCCCCTGGGAAGGCACAGAGTGGGTGAGAGGATTTACTAGGGTTAGGGTTTCACCCCAACAGTGCCCTGGAGGGGATCATAGGCAAAGAAGGGAAAGACATCCGAAGGAGAGTGACTTTATGGGGGACCGTGGAACGGTGGAAGCAGGGGGAGGAGGGAAGGGAGGACAAGATGGGGGTAGTCAAAGATAATGAGAATCTAATGGGGTCCGTGCATTGTACATGCTGGTGGGCTTGAAAGTTGGCTTTATTTTTATTTATTTATTTTTTTGCTGCACCCCCCGCAGCTTGCAGAATCTCAGTTCCCCGACCAGGGATTGAACCCCAGGCCATGGCAGTGAAAGCCAAGAATCCTAACCACTAAGCCACCAGGGAACTCCCTTGAAAGTTTTTTTTTTATTTGGTTGCTGGGAAAAGGGAGCGCATGGACAGAGAATGGGGTGATAAAAATAGAGTTTGCCTACTGTGTAGCACAGGGAACTATATTCAGGATCCTGTGCTGAACCATAACGGAAAAGAAGAGGAAAAAGTATATTTATGTATAACTGAATCACTGTGCCGTGCAGCAGAAATTGACGTTGTAAATCAACTATACTTGAATAAAATAATTTTTTTAAAAAAAGAAGAGGAAATCAACTAAACTCCCATAAAAAACAAAAACAAACAAAAAAGAGGAAGAAAAAAATAGTTTGGGGAGTTCCCTGGAGGTCCAGTGGTTAGGACTTGGCACTTTCATTGCTGTGGCCCACGTTCAGTCCTTAGTCAGGGAACTAAGATCCCGCAAGCCGCGCCGTGTGGCCACAAAAAAAAAAAAAAAAGTTTTAAGGGGGTGTAGTTACTGATAATGACAAGGACAAGGGTATGACCGAGAAAGTGGGTGGCACAATCAAGGGGGACAGATAGATACAGGTGTAGAGTTTCTTTGGGGGGAAAACAAAAATTGCCTAAAATTGATTGCAGTGATGCATGCAAAACTCTTGTGAATATAGGAAGAACCATTGGGTTATATACTTTATTTTTTTTAATTATTTTATTTTATTTTATTTTACATTTATTTATTTTTAAAAATTTTGGGCTGCATTGGGTCTTCATTGCTGCGCGTGGGCTTTCTCTAGTTGTGGCAAGTGGGGGCTGCTCTTCCCTGTGGTGCACGGGCTTCTCATTGTAGTGGCGTCTAAGCGCATGGGCTTCAGTAGTTGCAGCATGCAGGCTCAGTAGTTGTGGCGCGCAGGCTCAGCAGTTGTGGCTCGAGGGCTCAGTCGCTCTGAGGCATGTGAGATCTTCCCAGACCAGGGATCGAACCCGTGTCCCCTGCATCGGCAGGTGGATTCTTAACCACTGCGCCACCAGGGAAGTCCCATGTCGTATACTTTAAAAGAGTAAATTGTATGGTATGTGAATTGTAGCTCAATAAAACTGTAAAAAAGGAAGGAAGGGGGCTGGGGTAGATCAGAGGGCAAGATGGATGGAAATGATGGGTTCAGAGTACCAAGAGGCCACGTGTGGATTATCTAGTATCATGGTGTGTGTTAACGAACCACCCAAAGACTGTATGACTGAAAACAATAAAGATCATTTATCTCACTCACAAGTCTGCAAGCTGGGCAGGGCGTCAGGGAGAAGGCTTATCTCTCCTCCAGGGGACAGCCTGGCTGGGGCAGGACGACTTCCACGGTGGCTCACTCACGTGGCTGCAGGCTGGTGCTGGGGATCAGCTGTGAGTTTAGTAGCCTAGGGTCCTCTCCACATGGGCCTTGTCATCTAGCCTGCACAAGTGTCCCAAGGAAAAGAGTGGGGTGGAAGGTTGCCTGTTATGATCCAACCTCGGAAATCACACTGCGTCCCTTCCAAGGTGGTCTGCTAGTTGAGAGTCTCACCAAAAGCTGGAGAATGGACTCCACAAGATAGGGTGTGACATGGCTCGGACAAAAAATATGGTCCTGGGCTTCCCTGGTGGCGCAGTGGTTGAGAATCTGCCTGCTAATGCAGGGGACACGGGTTCGAGCCCTGGTCTGGGAAGATCCCACATGCCACGGAGCAGCTGGGCCCGTGAGCCACAACTACTGAGCATGCGCATCTGGAGCCTGTGCCCCGCAACGGGAGGGGCCGCGATAGTGAAAGGCCCGCGCACCGCGATGAAGAGCGGTCCCCGCACCGCGATGAACAGTGGTCCCCACTTGCTGCAACTAGAGAAAGCCCTCGCACGAACCGAAGACCCAACACAGCCAAAAATAAATAAATAAATAAATAAAGTAGCTATAAAATTAAAAAAATATATATATGGTCCTTTTTGGAAAAGACAACCGGGTACAGGCCAGGTTTTAGCAGAATCATCTATATGGGGATATTGAAATTATTAAGAATTTTGACAGTCGTTTTAGAGTGATGGATATAGAGCCAGGATTGAAAATCTTCCATGAAAGAGTGGGAGTGGGCAGAAGGGAAAGGGATGAGTTCTTTAGGGAAGGCTGGAAAGAGGTGTCCATGGATAACTTGAGCTTCAAAGGAGCTGAGGGAGGGAGAATTGTCTGGAAGTGGCAAGAAGGAGTGCCCACCTCCAGGCTCAGTGGTAGGAGGGTGTTAAGAGATAGGGCTGCAGGGAGGAGGCGAGATCGGTGCACACAGAGCATTCAGAAACCCACAAAGAGGGATCTCTGTGGGCTCTGAGAATGAGAAAAAAAAGAGAAGAAAGGAGACCAGAAAGAAGGGAAAAGGCGAGAGAGATGGGGAGACAGAGACCCAGACACGGGTAGGGCCAAAGACCATGAAAAAAAGGGACATAGACACAGAGAGAGGGAAACAGAAATCCAGATGGATGGTGACATAGCATCCCAGAAAGAAATTCTAGACAGGAAGAGAAAGAGTGCCAGAATTCCTAGGGGGTTAAAACCTTTAGTGTCTCTCTCTACTCCCCCAGCAGAGGGCGCCCGGGGCCTCATTCCCTGGAGTCCGGGTGTCCAATCCCCACGACTTCCCGCCAAGCACATCGGGTGGGGCTATTTTTACCCCGTGTCATAGGACACCTGTGGCTGGAAGGCCATCGTCTGTCTGTCCTTTGGTCCCTTCGAGTGACCCTGCGGCATTTCCCCAGCCCACCCCTGACCTGTTCCTGGCAGGCCTGGCCTCCTTTTGCCCTATTCAGGGCTGCAGCTCAGGCCTTGCTGGGTCTAAGAAAGTCTGGCAGAGAATCCAGGTGGAGACCCGGAGGGTGGGGGTAGGGGCAACCCGAGCGAGGGGACCCCGTGTGGGGGACACATGCTCAGGGTTTAGAGCTGCTGGAGCATCCCCAGGATGGGGAAACCACCAGGACAATGGCAGAGACAACCTAGGGTGAATGTCAGAGAGAGATTCAGAGATATGACTCGGGAGAGGCTCGGTCCTCCAGAGGCCCTGAGACAGAGACTTGCAGTAATTCAGAGAAACAGGGAAAGAAAGATACCCAAAGGGGAGACCCAGAGAATCCCAGGGACAGAGACACAGCGGGCTGAGAGGTAATGAGAGAGAAGAGACCCAGAGAGACAAGAAGCAGAGAGACCCAGACAGAGGGGAAAGACAGAGACCAAGAGAGACAAGAAATAAACAGAGATAGAGATACAAGAATCAAAAGGAAGACGGAGATTCGGAGAGACCAAGACACAGAGACTGACGGGAATCCCCAGACACAGATGACCCTAGAACGGCAAAGCTCAGAGATAAATGACCCATAGAGATACTCAGAGATACAACCCCGAGATCAGAGATACAGAGACCCAAAGTGAAGACATAGCCAGACACAGAGACATACAAAAGAACGAGAGAGAGAGACAAAGAGATGGAAATTTGTGACTCCAACAGAGCGGCTCAGATACTCATAAAAACATAGACGAGAGACATACACGGAAACCCGGAGAGACGCAGGACAGAGATCTCAGGCGATGGAGAGACAGAGGGAAAGGAACCCGGAAGGCCAGGTGGACCCCGAGAAAGCGCAGCGCCGCGTCGCCTGGGGGTAAAGGGCGGGCGCCCCGGCAGAGGGCGCCCGAACGCCCTCTGCCCCGCCGGGGTCATGGCGACCCCTCCCCCGCGCCCTGGCCGCACGGCCGGGCTATTTTTACGCGTGGACACCGGACACCAGGCTGAGGCGGCTGGGGCGGCTGGGGCGGCTAGGGCGGCGGCGGCCGAGGCGGGGCCGGGCCGGGTCGGGCGTCGGGGGCCACACGTCCGTCCGCGGGTCGCCGGGGCTGCGCGCGCCATGGAACCCGGGTGCCCGCCGCCGTGCGGCTGCTGCGAGCGAGTGGTGCTCAACGTAGCTGGGCTGCGCTTCGAGACCCGGGCGCGCACGCTGGGCCGCTTCCCGGACACGCTGCTCGGGGACCCGGTGCGCCGCAGCCGTTTCTACGACGGCGCGCGCCGCGAGTACTTCTTCGACCGGCACCGGCCCAGCTTCGACGCGGTGCTCTATTACTACCAGTCCGGCGGGCGCCTGCGGCGGCCGGCGCACGTGCCGCTCGACGTCTTCCTGGAGGAGGTGGCCTTCTATGGGCTGGGCGCCGCGGCGCTAGCGCGCCTGCGCGAGGATGAGGGCTGCCCCTTGCCATCGGAGCGCCCCCTGCCCCGCCGCGCCTTCGCGCGCCAGCTCTGGCTGCTCTTCGAGTTCCCCGAGAGCTCGCAGGCCGCGCGCGTGCTCGCCGTTGTCTCAGTGCTCGTTATCCTCGTCTCTATCGTCGTCTTCTGCCTCGAGACGCTGCCCGACTTCCGCGACGACCGCGACAACTCGGGGTTCGCCGCGGTGGCTGCAGCTGGCCCGGTGAGGGGGCGGGGCCTGCGTGTGGAGAGGCGGGGTTTGGGAGGAGCTGGACGAGGTCCACGGGGTCCTGGCCAATCATAAGGTGGGGTAAGGGGCACTGGGAGGTGGGGCCTCTCAGGAAGGTGGGGCCTGGCTGTGGATGGGCAAGGCATTGGGGGCCTGGTTGGAAGACCTGACCAATCAAAGGTGGGCAAAGGCCTGTGAGAGGTGGGCAAGCCAGGGACGGCACCAGACCAGGGGACTCTACATTAAATCCTGGGCTGGGGGCGGGAAAGGTATAGCTTAATGGGGCGGGGCCTGAGGATCTGAGTAGGAGGACCTGCCTTATCAGAAGGCGTGCGCTGAGGTAGGTGAGAAACCCGGCTTTTGGAGGGCAGGAGCACAGGAGGACAGGTGTATTAAGAAATCAAAACTGAGGGATAAGGCGAGACTGAAAAATCGGGGGTCTATACGGCTGGCAGTAACCAATGGGAAGGATGGGCTGGAGGTAGTGAGATCTGGGACCTCAAGAAAGCCGCCGAGGGAGCTGCAGATCGAGGCGTGGGGCCTGAGGATTGGGGCAAAAGGAATCCATCATAAAGAAAGTTGAGCTGAGGGCCGTGAGGGGAGGGGCCCGGGTTTTGGCATAAAGATAAGGTCTTTAACCATTATGGTCCAGGCTGGGTTTGGGGAGGGCAGGGCACAAGGGAGTGGGGCTAGGATGGGGACCCTCCCCAACTGGAAATTCAACTCCGGGGGCGGGATTTGGGGAGGGAAGAGATTGAGCCCTACTCAAGCATTATTTCAGGAGGCCCTGCCAATGAAGGATCAGGGACCCTAAAGTCAGCCTTCCCTGCGGGTCCCGAGAAGGAGTGTACTACAGCTAGGTCACCGGGGTTCTGGGGGCAGCAGCTATTGACCAATTTGTAAAGAAGTAGTTGAATATTTAAACAGCAAATATGGCCATTCCAGTGCGTCCCAGCCCTGGCATGGTCCTCCCTGAACCCCTTCCTCTCTGCAGTTTCCCGCTCGGCTGAACGGCTCCAGCCCAGTGCCTGGACTCCCACCTCGCTTGCCCTTCGATGACCCGTTCTTTGTGGTGGAGACGCTGTGCATCTGTTGGTTCTCCTTCGAGCTGCTGGTGCGCCTGGCGTCCTGCCCAAGCAAGACAGCCTTCTTCAAGAACGTGATGAACCTCATCGATTTCGTGGCCATCCTGCCTTACTTTGTGGCACTGGGTACCGAGCTGGCCCGGCAGCGGGGGGTGGGCCAGCCAGCCATGTCACTGGCCATCCTGCGAGTCATCCGACTGGTACGCGTCTTCCGCATCTTCAAGCTGTCCCGGCACTCAAAGGGCCTGCAGATCTTGGGCCAGACCTTAAGAGCCTCCATGCGAGAGCTGGGCCTCCTCATCTTCTTCCTTTTCATTGGTGTGGTCCTCTTCTCCAGCGCAGTCTACTTTGCCGAGGCCGACCGGGCAGAGTCCCATTTCACCAGCATCCCTGAGTCCTTCTGGTGGGCGGTGGTCACTATGACCACAGTTGGCTATGGAGACATGGCGCCTGTCACTGTGGGCGGCAAGATAGTGGGCTCTCTGTGCGCCATTGCCGGCGTGCTGACCATTTCCCTACCTGTGCCAGTCATTGTCTCCAACTTCAGCTACTTTTACCACCGGGAGACAGATGACGAAGAGGCCGGGATGTACAGCCATGTGGACACGCAGCCCTGTTGCCCACTGGAGGGCAAGGTCAATGGGGGATTTGTGGATCGAGAGGTTCCTGAGCTCCCACCTACACTCCTCTGGCCTCCGCCTGGGAAACACATGGTCACCGAAGTGTGAGGGACAGTTGAGGTCTGCAGAACCTCACATTTCCTTGGAGGGAGGGAGGGAGGGAAGGGAGGAAGGAAAGTTGGGGGGAGGGTGTCGGGTTTAGGAAGAACTAAGTTAAGTGGTAATGGGTTGGGGAACACTAAGTCTTATTGGGTCTTGAGTTGTGGATTGGTAGCCCCTGTGGGTACCTCCTTAGGTGACAGTGAATGGCAATGGGTTATGCTGATTTGAGGGGGAGGCTCCATCGGTTTGTATTGCATTGGGTTGTGCAAAGCTTGGGGTAGTATTGATAGGTTTTGTCACATAATTTTGTGAGTTTCTTAGTTCTGTGTTGGATCGGGTTGGGTTACTAGTGTAGGTGAGTCTTGTCCAACTGCATTATGCAGGATTCTGTGGTTTTATGAGTCCCCTAGGGCCATGTTGGATCAAGTAAGGTGGTCACCCATGGCACTGTTGGGACTGATTGTGTGTTCATGCATGGTGCTGGAGAGTTGGGTTGAGACACTGGAAACTGCGTGGCTTTGTGATTCTTCTAGGGCCATGTTATTTTAAGTTCTGTGAACTTGTGAGTCATGTAGAAATACGAAGAGTCATGTGATAGAATGTGAGCTTTCTAGGTTATATGAGGTTAAGTTGGGTTGGAATGTATGAGCATAGGAGTCTTTCAGGGTTCTGTTGTGTTGAATTGTGTAGAGTTATGTGGCTAGAAGTTTGTCGGGGCTACAATGAGTTGAGTCGTAATGAGTTGTGTAATCATGTGAACCTCGTAGGACCAGTTCAGTTGGGTCATACAACTGTTTGGTTTGGGTTACGTCAAGTTGCGTCCCTGAGTCCTGTAGGAACGTTGGGTTGAGTTGGACTGTATGTATGAGCACCACAGGGCCATGCTGGTTTGTTTTGCATTTAATGGTAGCGCCAGGACCCAAGGATAACAGCACTGGGAAGGAATCATGTGTCAAGGAGTGAATGTGCTATGTGGACTCTAGGAGACCAACTGAACTGGCTTGCCCCGTGTCATCCCTATAAGGGGCAGGGCTAGGTTCTGTATCTGTAGATTCAGTTGGTCACACAGAAAGCTTCTGGGTGAACTTGGAAGATGTAGATGCCCCTTACATTTACCCCACACCTGCTTTGTTTTGCCATTCAAACCCCTCCTCTATCTGTCTTCCCTTGGAGTTTTCCTTCCAGACATGGAGATCAGAGCCACAAGGGAAGGGGAAAGGGGGAGAAACTGTACTCTGTTCAGACATGGTGGGGGGATAGAAACCCAAGGGAGGGGGACAGAGAGCTGGGGAGGGATAGAGACCCAGAGAAAGAAAGAGAAAGAAACCCCAAGAGGAGAAAAAGACCCAAAGAGAGGGGGAGACAGAGACCCAGAGGGGGCAGGTATCAGGCACCCAGAGAGAGAGGGACAGAGACCCAGAGTTGGAAAGAGACCAGAGCACCCCAGAGAAAGAGAACCAAAAAAGAAAAAGGCAGAAAAAGTCAGTGCGCCTGAACCTGAGAGAGATGCACAGTGTATGCCATGGAATCACAAAGGGATCCCAAATCAAGACGCACCACCCTAACCTCCCGCAGCTCAAGAAGTGTGTCACACAAACTGCAGGGCCCACTCTATCTTCCTGGGGAGAAAGCAGTGTCTCAGAGCATGGGCGTGACTTCCCAAGGTCGCGTGGCTTGTCCCCGGGGAGGGATGGGGGGGCTGGACTTGTGGCCTGCTGCTTGACCCTACATGTCCCCATCAGCCTGCTGGTCTGCACAGGACTTCCCGAGTCTAACAGCCTCATTTCTGACAAATGAGGAAACTAAAGCTCAGAGGGGAGGGGGTTACCCAAGGTCAGAAGTCTTTCAGTACTAAAAGGGCATTTGGAGGAGGAAGAAGAGGAGGATGGTTACGTCACTCACATATGTAGGGCTGCCTATGTGCCACGTAACTTTCAAAGTACTTGTATTAATTTATTAAAATCCATCCAGTGGTTTACAGAGAGTTGTTGTTGTTATTTTTAGCTAGGAAACCACCCCCCCTTTCTTTTTCGGTCAAATGAAATCTTACTTAGGAGCACCAGTGTGATGCATCGGAGGGTGTGAACTGGTTTGAGGAGTCTCTCTTGACAACTCAGAATGTGGCTAACAAATTCCGTTTGGAAACCCCTGATTTAATCCAACCACCTTTTTACACAGAGAGATAGAAGAAGGTACAGACTGTGAGAAGTGTTTGATAAAGGTTGAAAAAAATGTAACCTTTAAATAATATAACACTTCTCTCCGAAATGGAGAGAAAGGCACATTTGGAAAAGAAATGGAGACAGACCCCCTCACAGTGACAGACACAGGGCAGAGTCTGGGAGGCAGGCACAGAGCCCAGCACAGGGACCCAAAGAGGAAGAGACACGTGCAGAGAGGACAGAGATACCCAAGGGGAGGAGGGAGAGCAGGAGAGAAGAGGGCAGCGGTCTGGGAGGGGGTAAGAGACAGGAGGGCGGACAAAGACCCATAGGAGGAGGACGAGACCAGAGAGGAGGGGCCAGAGATCCAGAGAAGAGAGAGGGACAGGGACCCAGACAGAGAGGAGAGGGATACAGAGAGGGGGGGACAGAGACCCAAGGAGAGAGGGGGAGACGGAAACTGTTTCCCATTACTCTTTGAAAACTCACCCCTACTACCCCATCAGAGACTGAAAGTTGCATAAAGTTCCTCTGGTAGGGGGTGGGGCATGTTCGGTGCTTAGGGGTATGGGAAGCATGGCGAGGTCAGGGAAGTGACCTGAGTGGACACTCAAAGACTGGGAAGCGCCCCTCCTCCACCCCAATAAACAACCGCAGCAGCCTTCTATGTGGCCTTGGCTCGGATGGGGAGAGGTGAGGGGAACACCCTAATCCGGGGACACCCTTCCCGCCACCTTGCCATGCTATATTTAGGCTGAGGGAGGGGTATGGGATGACCACCTCCCCCCCCCTCCACGAAGGCGGGTGTCGGCTTTCCTCCTGAAAATAGCTCCAGGGGAAGGGTGAAGCGTTAAGTCTGTCCCGGGACTCCAACTCCTGTCCGATCTCCGTCTGTCTTAAGGTCTCTCTTTCTCTGGGTCTCTGTCCCCCTTGTGGGGTTCTGTCCCCTTTTCTCAGCATGTCTGTCCCCTCTCTCTGCATCTGTGTCTTCTCTCTCTCTCTCTGGGTTTCTGTCTCCCTCTTTCTCTGGAAGTCTGTCCCCTTTTCCTCTCCATTTTTGTGCCTTTCCCCCACCTCCCTTCATCTGTCACTATTCCCTTTCTTTCTCTAAGCAGGTCATTCTGTTGCCAAATCATATCTTTGTCTATCTCCGGGTCCTAGAATACCTTGAGTTGCTCTTATCTGAACTCAAGACAAGACCCTCTCCCCAGTCCCCACCCAGGAAATTCCAGCAGAGAGGACTTATGTGGGAGAGACCCCTCACGCAGCGTCTCCCCGGGGCCTCGGGCCTTATCACTCCCCGAGCCCAGCTGGTTAATGTCTGGCCTGGAGCTCCCGGGAGAGTTGGGGATGAGAGCGGAGGGTGGGAATCTGCCCGGGGATTGACACTTCACTGGCAAAAGAACGCAAAGGAATCTCAGGCCCAGACTCCTGGGTCTGAGGGAGGAGGGGGCTGGAGCTGAGGAAGAAAAGGGCTGGGGGTCCAGACTCCTGAGTCTGAAGGAGGCGGGAGCTGCGCGGGCCCAGACTCCGGAGTCTGCGGGAGGAGGGGTCTGGGGGACCTGGACTCCTGGATCCGGGGGAGGAGGGGGCTGGGGACCCGGACTCCGGGGTCTGAGGGAGGGAGTCGGGTGCTGGCGCCTGGCCTCCTGGGACTGAGGCGGGCGGAGGGCTGAGCTAGCCAGGCCAGGCTTCCGAGGTCCCGGCACGCGTGTGGAAGGCGGGATCCGCCGGCCCCTCCTCCGCCGTCGGGCGCCGCCCCGCCCCCGCCCCCGACCCGGGCCCTCGGGAGCCTGTGCCACGAGGAGCCGGCGGGCGAGCGGGCGTCCCTGCAGCCAACGAGCAGGAGGAGGAGCCGCCGCCGCGCCAGGGGCAGCCGGGGGAGCCGAGGAGTGCACCCCAGGTGAGAGCCTCCGCGCCTCCTCCCCCGGGATTCCGGCGTCCGGGTCGCCCTGCCCCCGGGTGGGGGGGGGCGGGGGCGGGGCCGGCGGGGGCGGGGCTTGGCGGAGGAAACTGAGGCAGGAGGGCAGTGTCCCAGAGGGACAGCCCGTGACCCCCAGCGGGGTCTCAGGAGTCCGGACCCCCTGGCTAAACCTTCTGGGGGAGGGGGGGCCGGGGAGTCCGTATATCTGAGTACCTGGGAAGGAGCTTGAACTCCAGAACTCCAGGGTCTGAAGGAGGAGGGCACTGGGGGTCCGGACTCCTGGGTTTGAAGGAAGAGGGATTTGGGGGCCTGGACTCCCGCATCTGAGGGAAGGAGCTGGGGACCTGAGTTCCTGAAAGAGGAGGCAGCTGGGGCCGGGGCTTTTGGGTCTGAGTGAGGAGGGGGCGAGAGCCTGTTCTCCTAAGGGAGGGGGCAGCTAGGGCCCAGGACTCCAGATCTGAGGCAGGAGGCAGCTGGGAACCTACACTCCGGGTTCTGGTTGGGTCAGCATGTGCCCCTCTTCACAATTCCCCCTTCCCATTTCCCCATCTCCCAGCCAGGGCAGGCGGCCACGCCAGGTATGTGCAGTAGAAGTCTTGGACGGGCCCTGGCCTGTCCTGTGAGGAGAGAACATTCCAGGAAGCAGCCTCGGGGACCCGGGGCTTCTTAAGTGTGGGCCCTCAGGGACCCGGGTGTCCAGGCCAGCCCCGCCCCTGCCCTGTCTGAGAGATGAATGGGCTGAGGAGGATGTAATCTTTTCCAGCCTCCATCCTCAGCGTCTCCCCTCCCCTCTCCTCCCCCCATCTGCTTTCCATCCAGGAGCCATCACCTGGGCAGGGCAGGGGCCTCTAGCAGGGGGATGCAGCCTTGGCTCTTGGTCCCCTACACTTTGAGAGGAACACTGAGAAGGGGAGTGTTCAGGCCCCCTCCTCCACCTGCCTCTATAACCTACCTGTTCCCTTCCTCTGCTAGGTGGTTGCCTCCTCCCTCTCCTGAGATGTCAGGAAGGAGGGGGCCACCTGCGTCCCCCACAGGGGCCCCCCGGAGCCTGGGGGCCCCCAACCCCGGAGCTCGGAGGCGGAGGAGGTGCTGACAGGTCTGGTAACCACCCACTTCTTCTCAGTCCTCTCCAGGCCATCCTTTCCCAGAATCCACAGGCTTCCAGAATGTTCTAGAGAAACTGCAATATCCACACCCCTGCCAGTGTCTCCCAGCCCTGGGCCAGTTTCATGGACAGGGAAACTGAAGCCCCACTTGAGAGGAAGTGTCTTGCCTTCACAGTGGCAGTTTTAAGCTGAACTTGGGTCTCCCTAGGATTCCAGAACATGACCTTTCTCAGAATTTTGGAAACTCAAACCTCCTCCAGGCTGCAGGGCTTAGGGTTCCTTGGGGTTGTAGAGACAGGATGGCAGAGTGGAGTTGCTGGGACAGGGTTCAAGTTCCACTTCCGGCATTTGCTGGCTGTGTGACCTGGTGCAAGTCACTAACCTCTCTGAGCCTGTATTTCCCCATTTGCCTGTATTTCCCCATTTGTTGGCTATTAATAGGAATAATAGTAGACTAACTATGATTAATCTAGAAGTTGGGCATTATCGAAGTCCTAGAATATAGGGTCCCCCGAAGTTCTAGAACAAGTGCCAGAACCGCCTCCCTGTGGTTCTGGCACACAGGTCCCCCTGGAGTTCCCATCGGCCCCCACCACTAAGTTATTATCCTTCTCTCTAATTCCAGCTTCCCTCTCTCTATCCTCAGGTGCTCAGCGAGATGCTCCCCCACCCCTCAGGCTCCCTCCCCATCCTCCTACTTTTCCTCCTACCCAGTGTCCCAGTGGAGCCCCACGCCTCACCCTCACCCCTGCCCCCATTTCCAGTCCCCGAGTGGGACCTCTTGTCCCCCCGAGTAGCCCTGTCCAGGGGTACCCCCGCTGGGCCCCCTCTGCTCTTCCTGCTGGAGGCTGGAGCCTTTGGGGAGCCAGCTGGCAGCCTGGCCAACCGCAGTCGGCGGGGGGTGAGTGAGACAGCACCAGCGAGTCGCCGCGGAGAGCTGGCTGTGTGTGACGCAGTCAGCGGCTGGGTGACAGACCGCCGGACTGCTGTGGACCTGCGTGGGCGCGAGGTGGAGGTGCTTGGCGAGGTGCCTGCGGCTGGCGGCAGTCCCCTTCGCCAGTACTTCTTTGAAACCCGCTGCAAGGCTGACAGCGCTGGGGAAGGTGGCCCCGGTGGGGGTGGAGGAGGCTGCCGGGGTGTGGACCGGAGGCACTGGGTGTCTGAGTGTAAGGCCAAGCAGTCCTACGTGCGGGCATTGACTACCGATGCCCAGGGCCGTGTGGGCTGGCGATGGATTCGAATTGACACTGCCTGTGTCTGCACGCTCCTCAGCCGGACTGGCCGGGCCTGAGGCCCATGCCCAGGAACTGGGCAGGTAGAGGAAGAAGAGAGCTGGATGCTGAAAGACCTCAGGGGTGGCCTGGCTGCTCTAGGCCTCAGTTTGGGAACTCGTCAAATGGTCACAAAAATCACAGCTCTCTGATTTTGAGAGCTCAATCTGGGCAAGAAAGACAGATGGTGAAACCAAATGGGGTTTTGAAGGATGAATAGGAGTTCTCTTGGATGAACTTGAGGGTAATAATGATGATGATGATAGCCAATATTTTCTGAGTGCCTACTGTTTATGAGCTCTAATACACAACTTGTCAGATCAGCTCTGGTGGATTTGACCATTGGAGGCCCTCAGCTTCTAAGCTGCTGACCATGCGATCTCAGAGGACATCACCTTGCCCACCCTGGAGAGAGCGACAAGGAGGGGATATGTCAAGAAGTGTGTGTGGGAGCATAAAAACTGGAACATGTAGGCAACTAGTTGGGAGCTGGGGTTCGAATGAGAAATCTTACTTAGTCAGATAGGGCAAGTGTTGACTTAGATATTCTGTTTTGAGGTAGTGAGCTACCTATCACAGCAGGAGCACAAGCAAAGTTGAATGACAGGATGTCAGGATGCTTAAGAGTTTGGCCTTGGTGGGGAGTTGGAATCAGGTTTCTACCCCTCTTCCCTGTCCCAACCTTTACCCTATACTAGTGAAGAAATAGACCTTACCATTGTCCAGCTTGAGTAGAGCATGAGGTTTTGACCAACTGGCCTGCCCCCTGGCTGGGATCAGGGGTGATTTGGACCCTGATCAGCCTAGAGTGAGCCAGGAAAATCCAACAGGAGAAGTGGCCCCAGAAGCCTGAATGAGGCGGTCAGTGGGACCCTGGGCCAGGCTGCAGAAGGCAGCCTCAGTTTTCCCTGTCTGAAGAATGGGTTGGTGGGATGAGATAATGGGGACTGAGGAGGCAGAGGCTTCGACCAAAAGGGCTTTAAAGTGAGGAAGTGACAAGAGAAGTCAGGGGTAGACCCCACACCCTCAGGACACCCCTTCATATATTACCATTCCATAGCCGCATGCAGACACAGACCACACTTTTGCCCTTGTTTCTACATCTCTGTGTTCCGGGTCTGTGGTTCCCACTCTCTTTTCTGCCGCCTCCTTTGCTGTCTCTCTGTCTAAATTCCTGTCCCATCATCTCTGGGTCATTAGCTCTCTTTCTGTCCCTGTTTCTCACTCACTGTCTCACCCATTCCTGTGTGTGTTTCTTTCTCATTCAGCAAAGCTCTTTCCACACCCACCTCTTTATTGCCAAGTATTTCCCCGTGGGTCCCTCCCTCTTCACCCACCCCCCATACCCAGGTGGAAGTTTTCAACCAAATCAAAGGCAGGCAGGACAGAAGAAGCCGAAGCTGATGCTGAGTCCTTCAGCACACACGGGGAGGGAGGGAGAGCCCTGGGGAAGTCTGGAAATCGTTACCCAGTCCCTCACCCCTGCCCTCTGCTGCCGAGGTGGGCTGTCCTGGCAGAGGGAGGAGGTGGCCAAGAGGGCCGGGACCCTATAGGAAAGGGGGATGTTTCTCATGGATGCCCTGATGCGCTGGGTAGCTCTGCCCTCCTCTCCCTCTGTTCCTCTATTTTTGGGTCTCTGACCACCCCCCGCCCCAGGTCTCTGTCTCCCTCTCTCTGCTGCCCCCTCTCTGGGTCTCTGGATCTCAAACTCTCTGAACTCTGGACTTCTATTGCTCTCCCCCGCACTTTCTGCCCTCCTCTCCCTCTGGGTCTCCGTCCCCACCCCCGCATTTCTCTGAGTTTTTGTGCCCCTCTTGGGGTCTCTGTACTCCTCTCTCAAAATCCTCCTCCCTCCTGCCTGGGTGTCTTTCTCACTCCATCCATCTGCACGCCTGCAGGCCCTCCATTGGCTGGGTTTAGGGTGGGCGGGTTCTGTCACCCGGGGCAACAGCAACAACAAGCCGGCTCCTGCTAGGCTACGGGGCGGGGGTGGGACCATGGCGGGTCGGACCCTAGCTCGGCGCTCCGGTACCCCACGGTCCCCCATCTCTGGGACAGAGGTGCCTGGATCCCAGCCTAGCTGGCATCTCACCAGCAGTGGCGTCGCCCACCACTGTATCCCGCCCGTGCCCTTTCCCCCGCCCACTGTGCAGGTGAGAGGACCCTAGGCTCTTAGCCAAGAGGAGACTGGGGGCCCAGACTGAAGGAGGGGCCTGGGGATCCAGACACCTGCTGAGAGAAAAGGGGATTCCGGGCTTAGAGTCCTGTCTGACAGAAGGAGGAGGGTTCCAGGGACTGGGTCTGAGAGAGGAGGGTTCAGGGAACCCGGATGCCTGGAACTGGCGGGAGGAAAGGGCTGGGGACTGACTGGGAAAGATCAGGGCTTGCGGACGAGACTCCTGAGTCTTTTTAGCTGACGTCCTGCACCTTCTCCTCAGTCTACGGTCGCGGAGCCCCTGCCCCCGGCCGCAAAGCAGGATTTGCGTATTTGGGCTTTCGACGAGGTCACCAGCAGATGGGAGACAACCTCGGGCTCGGCTCACGTGCCCAAGACCCACGGCGGGCCCTACGCGCAGCCCAAGGCCCCAGAACCTGCGGATCGCTCGCGGACTGTGGGGATCAAGGATGTAGCGGAAAAAGTAAGGTTCTGGGATGCCCAGGTCCGCGGGAGACAAGGCTGGGGACCGCACTGGAGTCCCGTGAGCCCTCATGTTGGGTCCCCGCGTCGTCTTCCTGCAGCTCAGACACCGCGGCTGGCGCCTCCCTCTGATCACAAAGCACCAGTGCAGTGAGACGAGGGCTCAGTACACCGGCTGGCCCAGCCTGGACCGGGGCGCCACCTCCTTCATCGGGCCCCAGCCCCTGGAGCTTGCGGACCACAACCGAGGGGGCCCTTCCCAGGTAGCAGAGAAGACCGCAGTGGCAGGATCTGGCAGAGCTTTGAGACCCTGGGGCGGGGTCTGAGGGAATTTTGAGTCTGGGGTCTAAAGAGTGGGACAGAATCTGGAGGTTACATTGAGTGGGGAAGGGGCTTAGGCCTTTTGAGGCGGAGCCAGGAGGAGGAGGGGACTGGAAGCCCGAAATCCCAGCTCTGAGGCTGGGGGCACAGCTAGTAAATCCTGGGGCGGGCCTAGGAGGCGGTTCTGAGGCTGCGGGCGGAGCTAGGTAGCCTAATGTCCGTGTGGGCGGAGCTTGAATATTCCGAGGCCGGTCTGGGGCGGAAGGCGGGGCTGGCTTCCCCTGTTAGGGAGGTGTAAGGAGTAATAGTCTCCCGAGGCACAGCTGAATTCCAGGGGCGGGACCGAGAAGGTTTGAATCTAGGGGAGGAGCAAGGAAGGTTTTTTAGTGACTGGGTGCTTGGCTTTGTGTCCGATGACGGGCAGAAAGTATTTGGACTTTGCAGGTGAGGCTAGTAAGGGTTCTGATTTGGGGAGCGAAGGTGAAGTGCACTGGCGTGCAACTGGCCAGGAAGGATTCTGATTCTGGGGGCGGGTGTCGGCCTGTTTCAGAGGCGCTGTTGAGGCCGAAGGAAGAGGAACTCCGTCTGGGGCACAGGGCATGAAAAGGGGTATGAAACCTTTCTTGCTCATCCCTCCTCCCGCGATCCTCCTC
The DNA here is from genome assembly GCF_009873245.2 of Balaenoptera musculus. NCBI lineage: Eukaryota > Metazoa > Chordata > Mammalia > Artiodactyla > Balaenopteridae > Balaenoptera > Balaenoptera musculus. The sequence goes on from NC_045803.1 coordinate 7,882,777, forward strand.
AGGCTCTAATCCCCTGGACGAAGAACCCCGAGTTGGCCGGCGGCCTTTCACTGTTTCTGACCAGGGCATCCTGGACCGCCATCAGCTCTATCTGACCACTTCGGCCCGGGACTTCCAGGCCTATTCGAAGTGAGCCTGGGTCCTCCCTTGGCACCGCCCCCCCTGCACAGCCCCCGCATAGGCTGGTGGGACGCCGAGCCCCCCGGTGTTGGCTCCCCGTCTCTGACTCAGTAGTCTCGGCCTTCAGCTCCTGCACGTGCAATAATCAGAAGTTCAGACCCAGCCCCTACCTTTTTTAGCGCCCTGGTATACTTAGTGTCAACTCTCAGGAACAAGAAGCCTGAAAACGGCCCAAGAAGGAGTTCTGGATCTGGGGACGTGGCCCTGAGGGTCTAGGGCGGGCCTCCTTTGGTATTTGAGTCCCCCAGATAACTCTTATCCGAGGATGCGAAAGTCCCAGATTCCAGGCCCTTAAATACCTCGAGGACCCCGGAATGCAGGCTAGGACTCCCCAGTCCCATGCTTCCTAAAGGGTCCCTGACTCCTACAAATGTGTCCTCGAGGATCTATCTAGCCGTGCCCTCCCCATCGTGCCTCCACCCCAACCGCCGACAGGAAGGAGTTGTCAGGCTACCCTCGCAAGGACTCGGTGACCTCCTGGAGCTTCGGGGAGACGCCCCAGGCCTGGGGCCACGGCCCGAAGCAGCCGCCCGGTCCGTGCTCCTCTCGGCCACTCCGGCCGCCGAAAATCCGCGTGCCCCGCGCCCGTCCGGTGATGCCAGTCGTGCCGCACCGCGGGGCGCTGTCTCTGGCTCAAGAATCCTACGGCCCCCCGCTGCACCCACTCCGCCAGCTCGACCGTTTCTGCCCGCTGGAGCTGCCCTGGGGCGGCCCCCACTGGAAACCCGAGTCAGGCATCTACAGCGTGCCACAAGCCTACAGCACCGAGAACTCCAACTACGGCAGCTTAAAGCCGGCGCTGGTCTGAGCCAGACGGGCCAGCCCCGCCCTGGACACGCCCCCCAAGCGGGGGCGGTGCCGAGACTGGAAGACTGGGACTAGGGGTACACTGGGTGGGGCTAAGACGGGAACCCCGCCCCCCACCTGGGGGCGGGGCAGAGCGTGGACCGTGGGCGGGGCGAATCTAACACTTCCATTCGATCGCGGGGGCGGGACTGAGCCTGGAAAATGTACCTTGAGGCTGTGGGCTAGAGGGTGGGACACACCCTCTGCGGCGGGAAGGGCAGAGCTTATGTCAGTCAACGACAGAGTTAAATAGCCTAAACCACGCTCTTTGCTGGGTTCGGTTCCGGCATCCTGGTTTCTGGGGGCCTGAGTGTGGGGCAGGTGGGATTCCCGCTGAATCCCTGGTGGAGGGGCGGAGCGTCTGGGTGGACACCCCCACCTCTGGTGACAGAATCCAACATCGAAGCCACATCCCTCCTAAGAAGTCGGATTCAGTCTACGGCAGGTGGAGCAGGGTTGAGGCTTCAGCCTATCACCACTGGAGGGTTGTCAGACGGGCGGCGCTCCAGCCTCTGGCGGGCTCCCCTCAGGGTGGGTAGAGGGGGGCCCACAAGGCAAGGGGCACAACTGCGGCCTCCTATACCCTATTTCTTGCGCTCCCACCACGGCCTCCCTAGCACCTGGGGACTGAGTCTGTGAAGTCCGCTTCACCTTGGGCGTCTTCTGCTTCTTGGCACGGAAGCCACTCAGGGAGTGGGGGGAGGGGGGCGCCACTGGGCCATTCCTGCATCTCCCCGACCTTGTCTGCCTCTCGCCCCCGGGGAGATTAGTGTCCTGGTTACCCCACCATGCTGCCGCCCCCAGTGGCCTTGCCGCCCCCACAGCCCGCAGCTATAAGACCAGGTAAACGCAGCAGGGGAGACACCAAGGATGGAGATGCTCCAGGTAAGACCGCAGGGCCCCTGGGCCCCATGCGACTCCATCCAGGCCACGGCTGGAAGGAAGAGGGAGAGTCCTGTGACCTGGCAAAGGAGGCCTCTTTCTAGAAGGGTGTGGAGAGCCAGCAAGCTTCCTGGCAGGAGGAGGGAAGCAGCTGGTGCAGGGCCTGAGGGTGGGTATCTGAAGTGCTGGGGTATCTGGGGTCCCTGGGTATGGGGATGGGAGATTCTTGAATGGAAGACGTCAGGGTCCCCGAACGTGTGTATGCAGGGCTGGGGGGTGGGTGCTAAGGACTCGTGGCAGAGGGCTCAGGCTGGCCCTGAGGCACTGGCCTTGTCCCAGGGGCTGCTGCTGTTGCTGCTGCTGAGCGTGGCCGGGGTGTGGGCACCCAGGGGGCCACTGCGGCCGCTGTGCCGGCCCATCAACGCCACCCTGGCCGCTGAGAACGAGGCCTGCCCTGTCTGCATCACCTTCACCACCAGTATCTGTGCCGGCTACTGCCCCAGCATGGTGAGCTGCCCAGGGTGGGTGGGTGCTGCCACCTCAGCTCCAGGTGGATTACTCAGGGCCAGGCCCGCAGAAGACAGGAAGTGGCCCCGGGGGTGGAAGGGTGGCCCGCCACCCGGGGCAGGGGCTGGGCATGTGGGAGAGCACAGACGGTCCTCTGGACACCCGAGTCTGGGATCTGTAGGGTGCAGTGGGGGAGCTCGGGGGAGGGCTTGGCCCCAAGTAGACACCCAAGCCCCCCCCCACCCAACCCCGCCACCTCCAGGTTCGGGTGCTGCCGGCTGCCCTGCCGCCTGTGCCCCAGCCAGTGTGCACCTACCGCGAGCTGCGCTTTGCCTCCATCCGGCTCCCCGGCTGCCCACCTGGTGTGGACCCAATGGTCTCCTTTCCCGTGGCCCTCAGCTGTCACTGCGGGCCCTGCCGCCTCAGCAGCTCTGACTGTGGGGGTCCCAGAGCCCAGCCCTTGGCCTGTGACCGCTCCCCTCGCCCAGGCCTCCTCTTCCTCTAAGGATCCCCACCTCAACCTCTCATGCCCACCTCAACCTCCCATGCCCACCCCAACTCCTGGAGCCAGCAGACGCTCCTCCCTATCCCTCCTAATAAAGACTTCTCAAACTGCACTCTGGGGGTGTCTTTCTGGGGTCTCAGGGTGTGTGTGCCTGTGTACGCGCACACGCACACACAACACACACAACAGGTCCAGTTTCAGAACCATTTTATACAAAGTCACAGTGTCAGAACTCTGGTAGAAAATGGGGAAGCGGGGGTGAAGGTGATATCAGCTCAGGAGGTGTCCATGGTTTCACCTTCTGTCGGGAGAAGGAAGGCCACGTGGTCAGTGTGGCCCCGAGGGCAGGGCCTGAGCTCTCCAGGCCGGGCTCCCTCCTCCCTCTCTGGGGCAGGCGGGGAGGGGGACACTCACTGAGCTCGTTGAAGAGGAAGGCGTCCTGGTACTCCTTCATGTACTGCGTGGAGCGCGACTCATCCAGGAAGAGCGAGTAGACCCGCTTGATGTCATCCACCTGCACCTCGGTGCCCTGACAGGGGACGTGAGACCTCAGTGGGCCCCTCCCAGGAGGCGGGTCAGGGTGAGGACTCTGGGGCCAGGTCGCCTGGATTCAAATCCTGCCGTGGCCACCTCGTGGCTGTGGGCCCCACCTCCCCACCCCTCAGTTTCTTCACCTGTAAAATGGACTTAATGGCATCAACTTGCAGCCAATAGATATTTACTCAGCACCTCCCGTGTGTCAGGCTGGGAGCCACAGCAATTAACCCGAGAGACCAAAGTCCCCTGCCTTTGAAAATTTGGGTTCTGGGACTCAATGCAACTGCCCACGGAAAGCCCTGGGAGTAGCATGTCCTCCACTCGCTCATCTGACCCCTGGGCAGACGCAGCCGCTGACCTTGCGTTTCCGGCACACCAGGCTGGCGGCCGTGATGAGCTGGATGGCGTAGCGCAGCGAGGTCTCCAGCCCAATGCGGGTCAGCACCGTGTAGGCGTCCTCACTCATCTCCACGTCTTCCTCCTCACACCTGCGGGCAGGGGGCGTAGGGGGCATTCAGCCAGGGCCGTGGTGCTGCTGGACCTCCCGGGGTACACGTGGAGTCCACGTCCTCAGAAGCACAGAAGAGCCACCGAGGCACAGGCTGGGCCCAAACCTTGGGCCTCCTGAGCCTCCCCCTTCCAGGGCTCTTTCCCCAAGGTCAGTCACCGGCACAGCCCCTCCCTTCTCCAAAGAGCCCCACCCCCCCCATCACAGGCCACTGCTTGGATGCCCAGCCCACTCCTGCTTCTGGCAGCCCAGTGACCTCCCCCTCAGACCTCAGTGTCACCACGTGTCACACAGGGTGGACACCAGCCCTGCCTCTCAGGCCTGCAGCCTGGACGTGTCCCGGAAGGCCGGGGGGCCCCCACCCGCACCGGATGCGGAGGATCTGCTTTGTGTCTTTCTCGCTGTAGGGAGAGGTCGAGACGATAAGCAGGCGGTCCAGCAGGTCAATGGGGATGCCGTGGGGGCTCTGGTAGCTGGTGCCCCGGATCCTGGGGAGGAGGGGGAAGGGAGGCTGTCAGGGTGATGCTCTTAGAACCTGGCTCTCCACTCCCTCTACTCAGAACACCCCACCCCTACCAACCCCCTCACTGGCTCACTGGACCAAATACCCGGCAGCCTTCAGCTCTGGGCTGGTGTCACTGCCCGAAGGCGCAGCCACGCCCTGACTGCATCAATCCCCCTGGAGCTGAGCTGGTTTTCGCTAGATATCTGTGTCCGGGATTACCGGATCAAGGTCCCACTCCTCTGCTTGACACAGAGCTCCGCAAGGGAAGCAACTGTGCCGGTCCCGTCCCTGCCTGCACCTGGCCCAGCACAAGGCCTGGCACGTGGTGCTAGGAAACAGCAGATTCCCGTTATTCATGGTAGCTGCATTCTACAAAGTGGAGGCGAACATTCAACTAGCAAATACAGGGTTAGGCTCTTGTGAGCCTCTGGTCACAATTTTTGGCAACCAACCAATAGGTAGCCTGGTTTCAGGTTAAAGACACCTTATTCAATATACATTATTGACTTATTCATGCCGAACTCATAGCCAGTAGCACTTGAATTCGTGCCTGAAGGAAGCTCATCTAACACATGTGTTTTCTCCGTACGGCACATCCCTGCCTTCTGGTGCTTAGCGACGCTGGACAGCTGGGGGCCATTTTAAACAGCAAAGTTACCAGGAACAAAAAGCATACAATGTGACAAATGTGGCACTAAATAGATCAGGAAAAGGACACTTATTTACAGCCTGTGAACTGAAACTAGGAGGCACAGCACTGCCTGCTTTGACCCTTGTCTGGACTGTCTGCCGTGGGCGATTCAATTTTTTCCTGCTCTGCACACGTTTGCGAATGACCGCCAAAGTGTGATGGATACCAATTTGGGGGCTACAAATCAACTGTAGCGAGTAAGCAGATCCACAAATACGGAATCTGCAGAGGAGTGGCTGCGTTTGCTGCCCCTCACAGGAGACACCCCTGTTCCCACAGCGTGACCTGCAGCTGCTACAAACATGCTCTCAGCTGCTCTCATCCAACCCTGTCATCTGGATACCAAATTCTGGCCCTGCCACCTTCTACGTGTGACCTTGGGCAAGTTACCAGGCCTTGCTGTCCCCAGCTTTAAAATGGGGCCGAGGGAATGCCCTGGTGGTCTGGGTGGTTAGGACTCCGCGCTTCCACTGCAGGGGGCACGGGTTTGATCCTTGATTGGGGAACTAAGATCCTGCAAGCTGTGATGCATGGCCAAAAAAATAAAAAAATAATAAAGCAGGGCTGAGACCATATTACCTCCCGAGCTTCTTTTGAGGGGGCCAAGCAGTTCATCCTGGAAAAGGGCCGAGCACAGAGCCAAGGACGCCCTGCCCGCTGCCCCCGGTAGCCATGCCCCCGTCTTCCCTGCACGGCAGCTGGCACATGGCTGCTGCCCTGGAGGTGCTGGTCGCTGGGCTACCGTGCAGCCAGGTGCTGCCACACACCTGAGCAGCCCTGGGTAATGGGTCCAGGTGGCCGTGCTGGGTGCAGCCTTTGGGCCCCAGCCTCTTGCGAGCTCTCTGCCCTCACTTCCTTCTACCTTCCTGTGGACTCTTGAAACGTAGATGAGGTGGGGAAGAGCCAGCAGGGAGGACATGGCACAGCACACCCTAGGGCAGAGGTTCCCAAGCTTTACGGCATCTGGTACCCTTCACGTCTCGGGATTTTTTCCATGGTACCCTTAGGTCAAGAGAAATACTAAGCTTCGTTCCCTTTATTTCTATTAAGCAGTTAGGTGTAAGCAACTTAATTGTAGTATTTTCTGCAGCGTCCAAAACATGTCACTGTGCATCCCTTAAAACCTTGAAACATCCCACAGGGGCTTCCCTGGTGGCGCAGTGGTTAAGAATCCGCCTGCCAATGCAGGGAACTCAGGTTCGAGCCCTGGTCCGGGAGGATCCCACATGCTGCGGAGCAACTAAGCCCGTGCGCCACAACTACTGAGCCTGCGCTCTAGAGCCTGGCTCCACAACTACTGAGCCCGCGCGCCTAGAGCCCATGCTCTGCAACAAGAGAAGCCACCATAATGAAAAGCCTGCACACTGCAACGAAGAGTTGCTCCCACTCGCCGCAACTAGAGAAAGCCTGCGCACAGGAACGAAGACCCAGTGCAGCCAAAAAAAAAAAACCAAAACACATCCCACAGCACTCCTGTGTTCTCTGCAGTACCCTGGGGTGCCTTGGCACACAGTTTGGGAACTGGAGCCTTAAGGGAACAAGAAAACAGAAAGAACATGGCACCTGGACTTCCCTGTGGAGCAGAGTTGCCCACCAGCCCTGACCAGCCACCTACTTTTGTTTGAGGGGAAAGTACACTGTCTTGTCTGGGCCACAAAGCTCGGGGATAGCCAAGCCCACCCCTCCCTAACGAGGTGCTCACCAAACGTGCCCTGATTATCCAGCGGCCGTTCCCGCCACCCAGAGGTCCCCGTTCTCCCCAGGGGCCTCTGAGGGGCCGGCAGTGGCTCACCGGGTGATGCCGCGGTTGGTGGCCATGATGAGGACAGGCGCCATGTCACTCTCCAGGGCCCGGTTGAGGAAGGAGAAGCTCTCAATGTCCAGCATGTGGACCTCGTCGATAAACAGCACCTGGGGGTCAGGGGGGCGGATGTCAAACCCACCTCCTGCGCCCACTCTTCTCCCCCACCGCAACGTCCCCTGCCCTGGCCCTGTCCTGGTACTCACGCCGGGGATGATCTCCGCCTTGCCCTCCTCCCGCCACTCGGCCACCTTGGCATTGATCTGCTCTCGGACTTCTGACTTGATCTCCCCTGTGTCACCTGCGGGAGGCGGGGTGTCAGCGACAAGACAGGGATCCAGGGCCGGAGGGTGGACCAAGATGCAGAAGGATGGGACGCCGGGGACAGAGGGGAGAGAGACCAAGCCTGGAGTGGCAGCATGACGGGAGGGCCAGGGAGTCGGAGGTGTCCCAGAGAGGCAACACAGGGGGAGAAAAGAACCACACTCACAGATGGAGAAGAACAGGAGTCGGCGAACAGGGATGGAGGAAGAGGGGAAAAGCCATGGTCACGGGGGGGGCCGTACTGGTGGATGGGAGAGCGAGAGGGGAGCTGCCAGGCCCCCCGGGGCGGGGGGCGACGACGGCTGGGCCTCACCTGAGAAGAGGGCCAGGAAGCCCTGGGTGCGGGAGTTGATGACGTCAATCTCGTGCAGGGACACCGTGTGCACCACCTCCTTGCGTTTCTGGAGCTCCCCGTCTGGGCACTGCACGAACTTGGTCTATGGGGCCGGGGTGGGGTTCAGTGTGGACAAGGGCAGAAAAGAGCATGAAGTGGGGGGGCCCAAGGGGCCGTCTGGGGAGACTGGGGCTCCCTGGAATGGAACTAAGAATCCAGATGGGGGTTACCCAGAAACCCCAGGCCCAAGAGGTAGTCAAGACCAGGGCAGTCAACAGCACTGAAGGATATGGGGGTTCCTGGAGGACCCCGGAAACCATGAGCCAAGTGCCAAGCTGAGGGGTCCCAGCTGTCCTAGAGGGTACAGGGAAGAACCAGGAGTACCAGGGACATGGGGTTGGGGTGACAGGAGGATCCAGACCCTGTGGGCCCTGGGGTGATGGAGGAGAGAGAAACATCCTGGTGCCTGATGGAGGGGACCTGGAGCCCTGGCCCACCTGGGAGCCCATGGCGTCATAGTCTCGAGCGCGTGTGAACGAGCGTCCCAGCTTGGAGATCTTGCCCGTGGCCTTGTCGATGGTGATCACATCCCTGCAGGGGATGGAGGGCGGGGGTGAGGAAAGGAAGGGCCAGAGCTCCCCTACCCTGACCACCTGGTGCGGCCCCCACTGCTCACCCAGCCTGGACCTTGTCCTTGGTCAGGGACTCAATCATCTTAGTGCCCAGGTCGTATATGGTTTCCATCTCTGTGGTCTTGAGGGTCAGCTTGCCCACCTTGGAGCCCTGAGGGGTGACATGCCAGGCAAGGGGCTCAGAGACGGGCCCGATGTCTCCCTAACACAGCTTCAGAACAAGCATGACATGGGGCAGCTTTGGGGGCTTGACGAAGATATCCACTGTCACAACTGCGGTGACAGCTTCCTGGGTGCATGTGTGTCAAAGCCTAACATCCTGTAAACCTTCAAGGGCGTGGCTTATTGGCTGTCAACTGCACATTAATAAAGCGATTATTAAAACTCCAGTAAAGAAACAAACAAAAACCTAAAAGACAAAATCTATAAAAACAACAGGGACCTGAGGTCTCACAGAATGGCCAAAGGGGTCCCACTGTAACACTCCTTTTTTATACCCAAATGAAAGGCAGTTTTTGTCGATCACAAACCCAGAAGAACTCAGCTAAACACAACTAAGAAAACAAAAAATGCCACGCCCCTCCCCACGAGATAAGCTAAGAAAACAAAATGCCACGCCCCTCCTCACAAGATGAACAGTCGCCAAGTCCGGGCTTTTCCCAGCACATTGGAGTCTCTCCTGTGTCCTGGAATTGTTTCCACAGTGAGGTGCTCCCTTTGTAGGGACAGGTGGCAGCATAAAAGAACTGGGATTGGGGAGGGAGTTAAAGGGAGTTTTGCTTGTTCATTTTTTTTTTTTTTAATTTATTTATTTATGGCTGTGTTGGGTCTTCGTTTCTGTGCGAGGGCTTTCTCTAGTTGTGGCAAGCGGGGGCCACTCTTCATCGCGGTGCGCGGGCCTCTCACTATCGCGGCCTCTCTTGTTGCGGAGCACAGGCTCCAGATGCGCAGGCTCAGTAATTGTGGCTCACGGGCCCAGTTGCTCCGTGGCATGTGGGATCTTCCCAGACCAGGGCTCGAACCCGTGTCCCCTGCATTGGCAGGCAGATTCTCAACCACTGCGCCACCAGGGAAGCCCTGCTTGTTCATTTTTAAAGGGAGGATGTATCCACAGATTTCTTCTGTAATCAAAATCTAATTTAAAGAACTATCTGGGGAATAGCTTTCCCTATATTTAAAGGTTCTCCTACCATGTTTTTAAAACACAAAATTTAATTGCAATAGATGAGACTAATTTAGGAGGCTGTTTACAGGTGTTAAAAGTGCAGGTGGACCCCCACCCTCCAGCCCTGGGCGTAGCCTAGACTCGGGAGCAGACTCACCGTCCCTGTTGCGGGCCGATCAATCTGGATCTCCACCACCTCCCCTTCGATGATCTCGGTCTCCTCCCTGGGCAGAGAACAGATCTAAGGAGAGAGCCCGAGGCCTGGGCCCTCAGGAATTGCCAACTCCTGTGAGCCCTTGGGTGCAGGATAAGCTGGCCAGGGCCAGGGGGGGATGTCCCAAGGCCGCTGGGAGCTGGCACCACCCCCTGCTTACTTGATGCGCACACCGATGGAGCGCCGGAAGGCCTGTGTCAGCGCCTCCGTTTTGCTCATCTCCAGGGAGAAGATCTCACTGCCGGCGATGGCTGTGAACGGGGTGTCAGGGCCCAGGGCCTGTGCCATGCCTGGGAAGGAGGGGAGGCAGCCTGGGTAGGTGGGGGCGGACCTGGCACCAGGTCCCCAACACCCGCTCTGTGGCAAACCAGCTCTTCTCCCTCCTCAGGCAGGAGAGCAGGAGAGGGGCAGGGTGCTGAGCGGCAGACAGGGCGACGCAGAGAAGGCAGGGGACGGAGGGCCGCGTGGGCAGGCCCTGGATCAGAACCCTGCGCTGCCCAGAGGGCGAACCTTACGACTCTATAACTTGCCAAGCCTGCCTCCCAACCTCTAAGAGCTGTTTAGCCTCAGGGCTTGGGGGTGATGAGCAGGGGTAGAGGCAAGGGGCTGATATTGAAGGTAAGAGAGTCAGACTGCGTAGGTTCGAATCCCGGCTTCGGTGCTTAGCACCGGGTGACCTTGAGAAGTCTGCTCCCCAAGCCGGTTTGCCCCTCTGTGTGATGGGACCGATAACATGACAAGCACTGGCATGGGATGGCACCCTGCACAGAAGCGATTACGAGGGCGGGCAGGCATACACTGGTGCTCAACCATGACTCCGCCACATGGTCTGGAACCAGCACAGGGACGGGTCTCCTCTATGGTCTGGGGCCTGGAGCTGGCTGGTAGACAGCGGGGCCATTCCTGCCATCACTCCAAGCGCTGAGCCCCTCTGCCAGCTCCCCTTCCTGAGGGCTCTGCCCAGCTCTGAGCCAAGTCTCCCGGACAGGAAGTCACCGAACCCTCCTGACCAGTGTGAGCTGGGAACTCTCCTTGGTCCCCTTTACAGATGTGTGTCACACTCTGTGCCTGGGTGTCCTGCTCCCTACTGTCTGTCCAGGAGACTCCCAGACATCCTACAAGTCTTAGTTCAGGCACTGACTCACCTGGGAAGTCTCTCCTGACAACCACCACCCCGTTTTCTCTCCCCACCACCCCTCATCGGAGGTAGAAGCCTCCTCTGTTCATCACCCTGGACGGGACCGTGTCCACGAACACTTCCTCCAGGCCGGAAGCTTCCTAAAGTCAGGACTTTGGTCTTAATCATCTTAGTGTCCGCAGTGTCTGGTCCAGGGCCTGGCACACCAGGGTACCCGAATGAGTGCTACTTTATCTTAACTGCAGACCTAGCTGTTACCTTGATTCTCACTGCCTGGCCCCACAGTCAAGGCACAAAGGTGGGAATGAGTGGGACGAGAGGAGAGTCCAGGAAAGCTTCAATGAGGAAAAGATGCCTGGGTAGGGTTTTGAAGGATGAATAGGAGCTCAACAAGGATGAGGGACAGTTGTGAGTAAAAAGATCTTAAATCACTAATGCATTGCAAAAGAGACTGCTGGCTGTCTATGCAATGCCCATCTTTCCCATCTTCCTTCGTTCCAGACCCCCCATTTTCTTAGGGTAGCAGTGATCCCAATTAAAATATTAAAATAAGTTTTAATGTCTCATTCTTGTGCAGCAGAGTGTAGCCATTAAGCTCTAGTCAATAAAATATAAGCAAGAGTGTGTGGGAGTCCCAAGACAGCTGCTTAAAGGGAGCTACCTCTAGGAGGTACACCCTCATTGCAATTCCTCTATCTCCTTCTTCCCATATGGAGTATGGGTGGGATGGCTGGAGCGTAGGCCATCTTCTTGCAACATGAGGTGACCCTGACATGGAAGCAAGTGATGTGGAGGCAGGAAGGTAGGAGCCTTCACTGTTCAACAAGGCTGAATTGGCCTACATTCAGGTTCTTCTATGGGAGAGAATAAACCCATAGTGTTTAAGCCACTGCCATTTTGGGCTGTCTGTTAAACATGGCTGAACCTGACCCTGACTTACACGGGAGGGATCGTCTGGCAAGGCCAGAAGAGATCCTGCCCTGAGAGGTGTCTTACCCATGGCGATGGCCGTCTTCCCAGTACCCGGCTGGCCGGCGATGAGGACTGCCCGGCCGGCGATCTTCCCTTCCCGGATCATCTCCAGCACCACGCCAGCTGCCCTCCGGGCCGCCAGCTGGCCCACCATGCCCTGGGAAGCCTGGGGGTGGGAGGTGACAGAGCACACAAGGTGACTTCCTACTGGGCTACTACTGCATTTCTACCACCTCCAGGCTGATGAGATCAAACAGGACATTGTTGGCTGGGACTTCAGAAAAAAAGCCAAAAAAGCCTTTTCCACCCCCATTTTTTAAAGAACGATAAAACTGCACATGCCGCTGAATTTTATAAATACAGCGCAGACAAAGGTCTGGAAGATCATAACGCAGTCCCCATACTCCCCACAGCCCTGGGTCCCCTCTGCCCGAGGCCCCCATGGAGCAGCCTTCCCACCCCGGCCCCCTGGGCTCTACCTGCCGTGGCTCCAAGGCATCGTCTAGCCCCAGCCCCCGGATATGGGAGTGAGCGCCTGTGTGTGGGGAAAGAACCAGAAGACACGGTTACCAGCCAGCTCGTGTCGATGTGTGGCCTGAGGGGCTTCCCCGCTGAGCCCTGGTTTCCTCCTCGGTCACAGGGGCACCTCGATTCCCCACCTCACTGGGAGGATGGCCGGACATGGTAAATGCTCAGTAAATAAGAGTGGCTCTTAGGCTACATGGTGGCCTGAGTGACCTCCCAGGTTCTAATCTCATTCCATGTAACTCTGAGAACAAGAGTCTCAGCTATTATCACCCTGGATCATGGCCAGGGCTCAATAATTGCCCCCAGGCCCTCATTGACATGGAGGCGGGGAGGAGTTCAGAGAGGTTAGGTCCCTTGCCCAAGACCACACAGCCAGTGAGAGGTGAAGACGCAGGATTCCAATGCTTTACACTAGACCAGGGCTGGGCAAACTACAGCCTTGTTTTTGTAAATAAAGTTTTATTGGCACACAGCCATGTCCATTCGCTTACATACCATCTGGGGGTGCTCTCGCACTGCTGCAGCAGAATTGATTACTTTCAACAGAGAAGATATACTATCTGGCACTTTAAGGAAAGATGTGTCAACCCCTGTGCTGGACTGTAGGCACGCCGAGGGCAGGGATTCGGTGCAGCTAGAGTCTCCTGGGTCCTCAGCTCCCAGCAGGGCTGGCCCTTGATAGCTAAGTGCTTTACCTTATTGTATCTTATGTCAACCGAGGAGGTGAACTACTCTCCCACCGTTTTGCAGGTAAGGAAACTGAGGCACAGAGAGCAACTAGCCCCTCACTACGTGGCTCAGAAGTGGCACCCAGCAGCGTGCTTCCAGAACCCAGGTTCATAGGCAGGAGCCCTTTACTGCCTCTTCTGGAAGCTCTGAATGAATGAATGTGGACAAATACGTGTAGTCTCCTCCTTGCAAGTAAGGCTCTTTGCAAAGGCTGCACCCTGCTGTTGCCACTACACCCCAACTTCCTGGTCCCGGGTGAGCTGGGACCAGGGGCTTGACTGCTCTGAGTCTTGGTCACCTCAGCTAAAAATGAGATGACAGTCACAAGAGGCGCCTTGTGGGGCTACTGTAAGGATTCAAGGGATGCAAACTCATATTCAATGATTATCTGTGGAGCGTCTGGTCTGCCAGGGCCTGTGCTGGGCACACCGCTAGGACGGAGACAGACCAGGTCCCCGCCCTCACAGAGATGATGCGAGTGCTGGGGGTTTGGGACAGTCAGTGCAGGGCCAACTCCAGTCAGCACTCAGCAAATATCCACTTTCACGATTTCCAAGCAGGATGCTGGGGCATCCGGGAGCCCCGCCAGGGAAGCCAAGCCAGCAGCAGTAGCGCCTGGGGTTGAGGCCTGGCATGGTCCACCCCACCCCGGCCCCCAGCCATCTGACCTGCTCTGGAACTCAGGATCCTCCCTCCTTAGATAGGGGGGACGGGGGATGGTGGGATGGTGTGCAGGCCGACTCCTTCTCGGGGGTCCTGGGTAAGTTGGCTCTGTCAGGGGTACAGGGGGCAGGCAGGGGCTAGGTCCTATTCCTGATCCACGCTCACTCACCGATACGCTCAATCCTCGTCACGTCGCGGATCTCTGGGACCTTGGTTGTGGCTGTCTGGGGTTGGAGGAAGACGCATCAGTAAGAGCCTTTGCGGTCCCAGCTTTCAACAAGCCCTCCTCTGTCCCTCCTGCCCGCCTCCCACAAGACAGTCCTTTCCACTCTTCCCCACAGGGGGGCTGGCGTCCCAAACACCAGATCCTCCTCAGTTGTCACCCACTAGGGCTGGTGGGTTGACCCCGTTACGCTGTCAGTCCCAGGAAGCCAAGGACTGTGTCTGTCTCATTCACAGCCCTGTCCCCAGGGCTGGGCCCATGTTTGATGCCCAGGAATTATTTGCTGAAGGAAGAAGTCCTCCCCGCCCCCCAGAGCTGCGAGGACAGATGCAGAGTGGGCATTAACTTGGATGTGTTCTGGCCCCCGCTGATCTCCCAGCCCCCCTTGCGCCTCGCTGCCCCAGCTCTCTGTCACTAGGCCTTTGCATGTGCAGGTCCCTGGTCTGGCCTGCTCTCCCCACCCCCCTCACTGAATCAGATCAAGCGTCACTCATTAAGGGAGGCCCTCTTAATGCAGCAGCCCCTGCCCGGCTAATTTTAGGGTCTCTGGATGTCCAGACAGAAGGAATGGCCTCTTTTGGGAGTCTGATCTCACACTCACAAGGTAGACTGTTGGATCAATGTTCTTGGCTCCAATGGATGTGAGTCCCATGAAGGGCACAGCCCACATCTCGCTGGTCTCCCTTGGGGCTCAATGTTTGGAGTTTGAATGAATGACGCCCTGAAGTGCTGAGCTCACTCAACAAGCAGGTACTGAGGTCTCCTGTGTCCCCAGCTTTCCAAAGAGCAAAGTCAGACATTATCCCTTCTCACGTGGGGGAGAGAGATGAGTAAACACCGCCTGGGACAATTCAAGAACCGAATGGAGATCCACTCAGATATTCATGGCAGTGTTATGTATAACCAAGAGGTGGAAAAAACCCAAAACATCCATCAACGGATAGATAAACAAAATATGGGGTAGCCATAAAACGAAATATTATTCAGCCATAAAAAGGGATGAAGGGACTTCCCCGGTGGCGCAGTGGTTAAGAATCCACCTGCCAATGCAGGAGACATGGGTTCGAGCCCTGGTCCGGGAAGATCCCACATGTCGCGGAGCAACTAAGCCTGTGCGCCACAACTACTGAGCCTGCGCTCTAGAGCCCACGAGCCACAACTACCGAGCCCGCATGCCACAACTACTGAAGCCCGTGCGCCTAGAGTCTGTGCTCCGCAACAAGAGAAGCCACCGCAACGAGAAGCCCGCGCACCACAAGGAAGAGTAGCCCCCGCTCACCGCAACTAAAGAAAGCCCACGCACAGCAATGAAGACCCAACGCAGCATACAATTCTTAAAAAAAAAAAAAAGACCCAACGCAGCCAAAAATAAATAAATAAATTTATATAAATAAGTAAATAATATTTTTTTAAAAAAGGGATGAAGTTCTGATCCACGCTACAACATGGATGAACCTTGAAAACATTATGCTGAGTGAAAGAAGCCAGACACAAAAGGTCACATGTCGAATGATTCCGTTTATATGAAATGTCCAGAAGAGATAAATCTAGAGACACAAAGTAGATTAGAGGTTGCCTGGGGTGAATAAAGAAAGGGAGGCCTAAGAAGGCAGCACGCTGACCCAGCTCCTTGACCACCTGCCCCCAGCCCTCCTCCTCCTCACAGGTCTCCTAACCAGAATGAAAGGAGATGCAGGCATCCAACCCAAGGAAAACCCTCCTCTCTCTGGAACCAAGAGTTCAGACTTCCTGACCACCACGTAGTCACAAGCCTCCTCCCTTGCAGGTTGTGACCTCTCCCACTTACTCTTCCTCACAGGAGGTTGCTCACTGCCCCCAAACCGCTATCAGAAGATTGAGAACATACTCTCACCCACCCCTATATAGCCTATCAGACTCTACTCGAGACAAAAGATAGACATTGGTCCAGGAATCCCAACCCTCAGCAATCCCAACATACAGACCTGCCTCCTACAAAACCTTTCCTTTCACCATAAGCCTCTCCTACCCCCCGCTGCCTGCTGATCCCATGGAAACAAAACTCAGCTCCTACCATCCCCTCTTACTCCCAATACTTCATCCACACCCATGCAAACTGGGTCTCAGGAGTGTGGCCACTGCCCTTTCCTCTTCCGCTTCCCCATCCACCCCCTTTGCCGTGACAACAGAAACAGACTCACATGTCGCCCCTCAGGCACCAGTTAACTCTCATCCCGACCCTAGCCCCATCTTGACTGAGGTCACCATGGGAACCGAGGCATCTGGAAGCCACGTCCAACCCCCAAGCCAAGGCTACATCCCTTCTTCATTCAGATGTTTCTCAGAAAAGTACTTGGTGCCTGGCCCAGTGCAAGTGATAACTTATTGAGCATCCACGCTGGGCATGCCCTGATGAAATGCTGGGAATATGAAAATGGTTAAAACAACCCCATGACAAGTTCCTAAGCCTCTGTGCCCCCGGCCCTTTCCGCTCTCTACTGACACCCTCTGAGTTCTCAACACTCTCTCTTTTGGCTCAAGACTCAATAAGCAACTCCACGACCTGAAGCGCAGAGGGCAGGTCCCCGCCTGTGTTTCTTCCTTGTACTCAGGTACTATCCACACCATCAACAACCCAAGACTGCTGGATGGCTTGGAGCCCAAGACACTACAACCCTCATCAGACTTTAAGGCAAAGGACTGGAGAATTGGCCACTAGTTGAGCCCAGAGGATTGGAAGTTGGAGTTCCTATAAGATGATGGAGTCAGATTTGACCACTGAGACCGTAAATATTCACTTGAACCCAGGATGCCGGTATCCTAGTCCCTTCTGTTTTCCTCCCTCAGATCCAGAAGCCCAGGCCCCCAGCTCCCTCCTTCCTCAGATCCAGGAGTCCAGGCCCCCAGCCTCCTCTGCGCTAAGATCCAAGAGTTCCCGTCCAGCCCCCTCCTCCTTGAGACTCCTCAGCCCTCAACGCGCCGACACTCACCACGGTTGCCATGATGCTCACCAACCGCCAATATCCTAGCGGAAACGGAAACGCACTAGGAACGAGGCTTTCTGGCCCCTCTAGACTGCCAGGTCCTCCAAAAATCTCGGTGGTTCTCCTGGTGGGCGCGGCGTCACTTTTCAGGCCCCGCCCATCCAGGCTGCTCTGGAAGATGAGTTCCCAGAACTGCTGAGTCGATTCCCCACGCCTCGTGGCTCCTCCTCCTTTTACCCAGGCCTCCTTACTAAGGCCGATTGCAAAATTCTTAACACTTCTTCGGGCAACCACACGTCCCCCACGCTTCCTTTCCTCCTTATCCACCGTCTTCCCTCCCCCGCCAATTTTGGGGCCCCTAGCTTCGGATTGACAGAGCTGAAGGCCAATCAGCTAGCGCAGCGACAAGCCCCGCCCACTGGAGCTCGCACCAGCAGCCAAGGCGGTGGCGGGGCTGAGCGAACCCTGCACTGTCCACCAATGAGAGACGCGGGAGCCCCGCCCCCGGGCGCAGACCAATGGCGCTGGCCGGGGGGCGGGCACCGCCTTCTGGTGGCCGCAAGGTTTCACTGCAGGAACCCCCACTGGGCTCAGTGACGCTGCGGCCGCCTCCGGCCCCGGTCCGAGCGCTCTAGGCGGGAGTGCGGTCGTGCAATAGGAAGCCGAGGGTGGTGCAAGCTTCCCGTCGGGCACCAACTACCTGGCCCAGCGCCCTGCCCAGTGCATTCCTCAGACACCTCTGGGGCCCCCACCTGTGGCCCCCGGAGCCCTCTAACCGCGTCGGCCATGCCTCTAAACCGCACTTTGTCCGTGTCCTCACTGCCAGGACTGGAGGATTGGGAGGATGAATTCGACCTGGAGAACACAGTGCTCTTTGAGGTGGCCTGGGAGGTGGCCAACAAGGGTGAGCACGCCGGGCGGAGGGACCCGGACGAGAAGGGCAGTCGGGGGTGGGGGCCCGGAACTGTAGAGTAACAGAGGAACGAGTCTGCATGGCATGACTCTTGGGTCCTGGGCAAGGAGCCTGTGACTCCTGTGTCCTTGGGGAGGGACTGGAGTTTGTCTCCTGGGCCCTGGAGGGAGGGGATGAGTCGCCTAAGATGAAAGGAGGTTGGAAACCCAGGTCCTGGGTCCTAGGGGTGAGGGGGCTAAAATGAAAAAAGACCAGAGACCTGGGTCCTCAATAGGGAAGGAGTTGGGGGGAGGGGTTTTGCACTTCAGAACTGTGGCCCTAGGGGGAAGGGTCTTGGGATGTAACTCCGGATTTGGGAGAGAGCCCACTTGGAGATACGATGCATGAATCGTGGTGGGAGAATTTGGGGGAACTGGTCATTTGAGAGTAAAGTTGTGAAGAGGCTGGAGACCCTAATTCTTAGATTCTAGGGTGAGAGAGAGTTAGGGCCTGGATGCCTGGGTTCTGAGGGCCTGAGCTCTGGGTTCTTAGGAGTAGAGGAGCCTGTAGCCTCAGACACATGCGCGCAGGAATGGGGAAAGGGTGGGAAGTCCTAAGCTGGTCAGGGCCGGCCCTGGGATGGGAGTGGCTGGGGGCCTGGATTTCTGGGTTCCGGGCTCCAAAGGGCCTGAGGTTCTGGGTTTGGAGAAGGCTGGGGCTGGAATCCCAAGAGCTAGGCAGTCTAGCTCCACAGAAGAAAGGGAGCTGGGATTTTGCTTTGCTGAGTCTTGGGAGAGAAAGAGGAGGTCTGTGAACATGGAGACATGGATCTCCAGGGCCCAGGCTTCAGGAGGTAAGGAGGCTGGAGGCCCAGACTTCTGGGTCTGGAATGGAGTCATGGGAGGGGCAGGACCCTGCATGCCTGTGTCCCCATGTGGGGAGAGGGAACTGAGGGACAGGTCGGCAGAATCCCTGGGGGGTGAGGAATTACAGCTCTGGCTTCTTTTGGGCAACTCCGAGACCCTAAATGAGGCCATGAAGAGGGATTCTCCCTTACTGTGTCCTGGAGCCTGACTGGGAATTTAAATCCAGCTCCTGTAAGCTGGGAACTCAAGAAGCTAGGCCCTAATAACCCTTGTCAGCTTCTGTCCTCCTCAGCCCCAGCCCCTAATTCCCTCACACCTAGAAGCCTAGGCCCCCAGCCCCTTCTCTCAGACTCAGCACCTCCTCCCTTCAAGTCCCGACCCCAGCCCCCTTCTCCCATAGTCCCAAGAGTACCGTCCATCACCACCCTCTCCCCTCCTTCCTCTGACTCTGAAGTGTAGGCTCCCAGGCCCCTTTTCCCTCCGAGCCAGAGGTCTGGGGCTCCCGCAGCCGCCCCCCACCCCGACCCTGCCCCAGGCCCCAGATCTGTGGACCTCTGCTGGGGCCTGCCCTCACGCACTTGGGCCCACAGTGGGTGGCATCTACACGGTGCTGCAGACGAAGGCGAAGGTGACAGGGGATGAGTGGGGCGACAACTACTACCTGGTGGGACCGTACACGGAGCAGGGCGTGAGGACCCAGGTGGAACTGCTCGAGCCCCCGACCCCAGCCCTGAAGAGGACGCTGGACTCCATGAACAGCAAGGGCTGCAAGGTGGGACATGGCCCGGCCGAGGGCAGGGTGGGGGCAGCAGAAAGAGAAGGAGCAGGGGATGGACAGCCCCAGGGAGAGAGGGAGGCATGGACAGAAACTCAGGATGGCCCAGCACTTTCCCGGGCAGACATCTGACAGACACTCAGACAGATGCAGGACCCCGTGAAGTGAGTGGGTGAACCCCCAGCTCTAAGACAGCAGGTATGAGACAGACTGAAAGATGGTCCCAAGAGGCCGAGATCCTCAGATCCAGAGAAAGGAAAAGAGCTAGATGGACAGCCAGACAAAACCCAGGGGAGGTGGGCTTGGGGGTGAGGCAGGAGGCCAGAGCAGGAGTTCTGGAGCCTGAAGTTCAAATTCGCCTTCTCTGCTTCCTGCCTTGTGACCTTGGCGAATGAACATGCTAATAGCATCCGCCTTATAGGCTTCCGGGGAGTATGAAATAGTTCATAAAAAGTCTTCAGCCCAGGTCCTGGCATGCAGTTAGTACTGTCTGTGAGCTGTTATCGTCGTGGTTATTATTATCATCATCATTATTACTGAAAGCAGCCACACGTGCAGAGTGAGGTGGCCAGGCAGGCAAAGGAGAAAGCCAGATGGAGAAAGGCTGAGTGTTCCAAAAAGTGATGGTGGCCCCAGTGGTTAGAGCAGTAGGGAGACAGACAGAGTCCAGATACAGAAAAGAGGTAGCCTGATGTTTTAGAGAGAAGGATCTCGAAGGAGAGAGGACGATGGAGTATTGAGGAAGAGATTAGGGGTAGGCAGGCAAACCCAGGGGACAGAGTTTTGGATGCGCAGCCAGGAATTAAAAGGAGGAGGGGGAAAATAAAAAAAGAGGAGGGGAGAGTCCCAGGCACCCAATGAGGATTGAACGATGAGGACAGAGAGGTGGCTGTCCCCCAGGGAGAGGGCCATAAGGCAGCAGGGCTGAGGTACAGACATCGGGGTCTGGGAGGGAGAGGTACAATGCTGCCTTCATTCATTCACAGCCTCTGATTTGGGGTGGGGTCTGGAGTCTAGTTAGACGGGACTGTGTCCCTAAGGAACCCTAGGGCAGCCCAGTCCCTCCCCCATGGCAGCTGCTGTCCATGTGCTGGGGGCCTAAGAATAGCCCCCCCAGCAAAAGGGCAGACAACAGCTGGGAGGGGGAGGAGCATAGGGGGTCAGGCTCCTAAAGCCGGGAAAAGCCAGGTTGGGGAGGAGTAGGACGGCTTGTCGGCTGCATAGAGCTGTGGCAGCAGACCCAGAATCTGGGCCACGGTCTCAGGAGGAAAGCAACAGATCAATGAAACGTGGCAGGGCCAGAAATGCGACCACAAGGCTTAGAAACACGGCAGTGGGTAGAAAAATGTAGCCCCCGTGCATGGAAAGTGGGTGGGCAGTGTTAGAAATGAGGCTGCGAAGTACAAGATGGGCCTATGGGCAGAGGAAAGAGGAAGCAGGTGACAAATACATGGCGAAAGGATCAGAAACAAGGGAGCGAGTGGAAGAAGAAGGAGCCAGTACAAGGAGTGAGCGGCAGAAAGGAAAGATAATGGGAGAAAGCAGCATTAGGGTTGGTGAGAGAAATGTGGCAGCGAACACAGAAGCAAGGCAGCGGGCTGGAGAAATGATTAGCAGGGTGGAAAAATAAGGCAGTGGGGGCACAGAGACAGGACATGTGCAATGTGGGTTTATAAGTAGAGAAGAGAGGCAACTGTTAGAGAAACTAAGCAAGGGATAGGGAGATGCTGCAGCCGAGATGGGAAAAAATTGTGGTGGGAATAACTAATGGCAAATAGAGAAATAAGGCAGCAGGTGAGAAATTAGCAGCTGATACAGAAACAGAAGGTAGAAGCACCGAGGCCATGAGCCCAGACGTCTCCCTGGGGATGGGAGAAACGCAGTTGCTGTGCCCAGAGACAGGTGGCCAAAACCCTAAGCCTCCCTGTGTCCCCCTGCAGGTGTATTTCGGGCGCTGGCTGATCGAGGGGGGCCCCCTGGTGGTGCTCCTCGACGTGGGGGCCTCAGCCTGGGCCCTGGAGCGCTGGAAGGGGGAGCTATGGGACACGTGCAACATCGGGGTGCCCTGGTACGACCGGGAAGGCAACGACGCCGTCCTTTTTGGCTTCCTCACCACCTGGTTCCTGGGTGAGGTAGGCCCCACTGCCAATCCCCGTGTCACTCCTTTCGACCCCAGGCCCCAAATTACAATGGCCGTCCGAGGCCAGAGGGTGGCTAGTGTCTCCCAGAGCATTCTGGGAGTTGTAGTCCTTTAAACCGAGGATTAACTCTGATCTCTGGCAATATGGACATCCAGGGGCCAAGATTCTTCTTTCCTGAGAGACCCAGTCTCCCAACCCCAGCTTCATTTACTCCAGTCTTCCAAATATAGGAATTCTAAGCCATTAGCTCTTGGGGAGGCTGGCTTGACGGGAGGGCTCACCCCCAGGGAGTTCTGGGAGTTGTAGTTCTCTAATATGGGCGGGACTTGGCTCTCAGGTGGGTCCCCGGATGTTTGGGACTCCTCAGCCTATCTGAGAACCCGAACCCCAATTCGGGCCCTTTCTTAAGTTTTAAAAGGCTCAAGAAACTTTGTTTCCCATACCCTGGGACAGTTTATGAATTGGCTGCTCCTAGGGCATTCTGGGAGTTGTAGTCCTTCAACCAGTATCCGGTACAGGTCTACTCTTTATTATTATTATTATTTATTTATTTATTTTTGGCTGTGTTGGGTCTTCGTTTCTGTGCGAGGGCTTTCTCTAGTTGCGGCGAGCAGGGGCCACTCTTCATTGCGGTGCGCGAGCCTCTCACTGTCGCGGCCTCTCTTTTTTTTTTTTTTTTTTTTTGCGGCCTCTCTTGTTGCGGAGCACAGGCTCCAGACGCGCAGGCTCAGTAATTGTGGCTCGCGGGCCCAGTTGCTCCGTGGCATGTGGGATCTTCCCAGACCAGGGCTCGAACCCGTGTCCCCTGCATTGGCAGGCAGATTCTCAACCACTGTGCCACCAGGGAAGCCCCCCAGGTCTACTCTTGATTGACATAAAAGGTGTCCAGGAGTTGTGTTCAGGACTTGGGGACACTAAAACTTTGGTCTTTCCAATTCAGCCCTTCTGGGACTTAGAAGGTTGGTCAAAAAAACATAGCTCCCATCAGCCTCTGGGAATGAGGTAAGCTAGTCTGGCTGCCTTAAGGATTTAGAGCTCCTTGTCCCATGGGTATTGCAATGGGTCACCACCCACTCTGTGCAGTTGTGGGGATAGATTGACTTCTCCCCTGCTTCCTCATCCACGTTGGGGATTGCTGGTTGTCTTCACAATACACATGGAGACACAGTGGCCCTATCCCTATTGCCCCACAGTTCCTGGCCCAGAGCGAGGAGAAACCACATGTGGTTGCACACTTCCATGAGTGGTTGGCGGGCATCGGGCTCTGCCTGTGCCGTGCCCGGCGGCTGCCCGTGGCTACCATCTTCACGACCCACGCCACGCTGCTGGGGCGATACCTGTGTGCCGGTGCCGTGGACTTCTACAACAACCTGGAGAATGTGAGCTGGGGGCGTGGCAGATGGGGGTTGCCAATATTTCAGGACAGCCCGAGGCTGTCTGCGAAGCCCAAGGGGATCAAGTTCTCTCTTCCCCCAGGACCCAGGAATCCAAGTCCCCAACCCCTCCACCCTCAGGCCCAGGAGTCCAGCTTCAAGGCCCAGTCTCCCCTAAGACCCTGGAGTCTGGACCGCCTGTCTTCTCCCCAGTTCTTCTAAGCTGATTGCCCTCCCTCCCTACCCAGTTCAACGTGGACAAGGAAGCAGGTGAGAGGCAAATCTATCACCGCTACTGCATGGAGCGGGCGGCAGCCCACTGCGCTCATGTCTTCACTACTGTGTCCCAGATTACCGCCATTGAGGCTCAGCACCTACTCAAAAGGAAACCAGGTAGGAAATAGGCCTGGGTCCGTAGACATAAACGGGGTAGTCTATGCCAAGGCTTGTTCCAATGTTTTTGCTGTAAAGAGCAGAGAACTACAACTCCTAGAATGCCCTAGGTTGGTGACCTGAATATGAGGCTGCCTGGCTGCATGCCCTAGAGGCTAATGGGAAGTGTAGTTTCTTTAATTTCAGAAATGGTAAAATTCTTTTACTGGCTAATGTAGATATTGGTCTTCTGAAAGAGGAAGGAGTTTCCTTAGATTTTGTTTTTGAGAAAAGCAGTGTTGGAACCAGTTATTCTTCCCAAACTATAGCATCCATTCTCAATGGGTATAAGGTGAGAACTATAACTCCCAGAAGACCTTTGGCTGTCCAGCTCCTTATATTCCTGGAATTTTGCCCCAGGAGCTGATGGAGGTTATAGTTTTTCACTGATATGCTTTAATTTCTATGAGAATAGGAAATGGTTGGGGCCCTAAAAGAGGCTTGAAGATAGAGAAGCAGGATGGGGACATTGACTCATTCCCCCAGCTCAGGGTGGCATAGGGGAAACAAAAGAGCTACAACTCCCAGAAGCCCCGATGTTGCTCTGTTCCCTGTCTGGTTAGCCATTCACAGGGGCTGATGGGAGTTGTAGTCAGGCTTGTGAATATAAGCATGCAATATTGGGCAAGAAAGTATCTGAGTGGCAGGGCAGCTGGGTCACCACAGGAGCTCACTGGGGAGCTATCGAAACAAAGACATTGTGAAAGGAAAGGGGTCTTTCCTTCATTTATTCATTCAGCCACATTGATCTGAACGAAGAAATGAAGAAATGAAATGTGGGACCTTCTCCCCCAATCCCAGATATCGTGACCCCCAATGGACTGAATGTGAAGAAATTCTCTGCCATGCATGAGTTCCAGAACCTCCATGCTCAGAGCAAGGCTCGAATCCAGGAGTTTGTGCGGGGCCATTTTTATGGGTATGTAGGCCAGATACCTAGGTCTTGAGAGAGATGGTGGTTGGGAACCCAGACTCCTGGGGCCAACAGAGGGGACAGCTGAGGGCTCAGCCTCTTGAGTTCTTGAGCACCAGAACAATGGCTGAGTATTTAAGGAAATCCCCATCTAAGGAGAAAAGAACAATTCCCAGGAGTTCCCATGATGCCTCTGTCCTAAGATGTTCTTTGCCCCTGTGGCTTCTGGGGTTTGTAGTTTCAAGGCTGGGGCTAGTGGGTGAGGGTCTTGGCTTCACCCTGTCTTGTGGCTTCTTTAGGCACCTGGACTTCAACTTGGACAAGACCTTGTACTTCTTTATCGCTGGCCGCTACGAATTCTCCAACAAGGGGGCTGATGTCTTCCTGGAGGCCTTGGCCCGGCTCAACTATCTGCTCAGAGTAAGGCCTGGGCTGCAAGGGGACAAGGAGGATGAGAAAATCAGTACATGACTGGGGAGAACGGAGACCTGGGGAGGTGGGGGCAGGGAAACCTATGTGTAAAACAGGAGTGTAGGGACCCAGAAAGAAGATCAGAGTCCCCGTGGGAATGGTAGCTCTGTCCTGTAATTCTCCTTGACAGTAAGGGGCATGGCAGGGTCCTCGTGGTCTTGGGGGGTGGAAAAGGGTGGGTGTTCTCAGCCTTCTCCCATGTGATCCTCACACACTCACATGCACGCACACACACACACACCCTCCCTTTCCTCTGCCCCAGGTGAATGGCAGCGAGCAGACAGTGGTTGCCTTCTTCATCATGCCAGCTCGGACCAACAATTTCAACGTGGAAACCCTTAAGGGCCAAGCCGTGCGCAAGCAGCTTTGGTCAGCAGCCCTCGGCCCGGCATCCCTGCCGCTCCCACTCCCAGCTGTGTGCTTTGGGTCCCCTGTTTCTCCTGGAGTCTCAGTTTTGTCATCTGTGACATGATCAACCCATCCCCCACCTGATTCCCAGCAAAGTTACTTGCTCCAGATGCCTGCAACTCGGGGGCAGTACGAAGTCGCAGTCGCAGGCAGGACAAGTGTGACAGCATGACCAGGGCTCTGGTATCAAGCTGGCGAGATCCCGCTCATGCCCCTGTCCTGCTCTGGCTTTGTGACTTTAGGCAAACCACTCCCCGTTTTCAAGTCTCAGTTTCCTCATCTGTGAAAAACACTCATTAGCCATCAGCTATTTCTTGAGCGCCTACTGTGTGCAAGGTGCTGTTCTAGGCACTGGGAACACAGCTGTGAGGCAGAAAGATAAAATCCCTGCCCTCATTGTGTTCACATTCTAGAAAGTTCTATAGAAAGTGCTCTGGCAAAAAAAAGCAGGACTGGAATGTAAGACAGGGTTGTCAGGACAGGCCACACTGAGTAAGTGCCAGCAAGTAGAGACCAAGAGAGGAAACGAGGGAGGAAGCCCTGTGTGTATCTGGGGAACAGCATTTCAGGCAGAGGGAATGGCAAGTGCAAAGGCCCTGAGGTATGTTTGAGAAACAGCAAGGAAGCCAGCGGGGCTGAAGCAGAGTACCCTAGGGAGATGGGGTAGAAAATGAGGCCAGAGCTACGAGAGGACCATGAACAGAGGAATGTTAATGAAGTTGTAGGGCGGCACTCTTTGCTAGCTTTACTTGTGTCCATACATTTTCCTCTCTCAGAATGTAATTTTCCCTTTTTATAAAATGGGGCTCAGCATCACGACTACCAGGACTAGCCCAAGTCCTAATAATAGCTGACATTTTTGGAAGGCTCACTGTGCGATGGGCACTGTGCACTTTTTGTCATGACCTCATCGAATTCTCACAGCAAACCTTTGAGGGTGCTTCTATTTTTATCCCCATCTGACAGATGAGGCATTGAAGTCAGAGAGGGAAGGCCACCTGTCCCTGGCCGCAGAGCTGATGCAAAGCACAAGGGATCCGAGCCAGGGATCCAGGGCCTATTCCCCGAGTCCCCATCTTCCAGCCAGAAATTCCCAGAGCTTCTCTGCTCAGACCTCAACTTCCCAGCTGCCCCAGAAGCCTAACAATAAATGGCAGCTGGTCTATAAGTGATGTTGTCGCTCTGCTCCTTCCAGGGATACGGCCAACACAGTGAAGGAGAAGTTTGGGAGGAAGCTTTATGAATCCTTGCTGGTGTGAGTGTCCCGCCCTCAGCCCTGCATCCTCCTGGGCTCTAAACCCTCTCATCACCCATTCCCAGATGCATACCCCTGCTCGCCTTACAGGGGGAGCCTCCCAGACATGAACAAGATGCTGGACAAGGAGGACTTCACTATGATGAAAAGAGCCATCTTTGCCACGCAGGTATGGTCTGGACTCCTGAGTCGAAAGATGGCGATTCCCAGCAGCCCTGGAGGCAGCTTGCCGTGTTAGCTCTGACCCCAGAGATGGCTGGGAGTTCTGCTTTGTTGGCAGCCCTTATTCAAGGAATCAATTCTGAAGTCAGAAGGGTGTGTGTGAACTGACTGGTAGAACTTCAATTCCCAGAAGCCTTTAGGGCAGCCTGCTTTCCCACAGCTTTTTCTGCCACAGAGGCTGCTGGGAGTTGTAGTTTCTTTGAGTCCTTGGGGATCCATGAACAAAAGGTGGAAGGGACCTTAAACTAAAGTCAAGATAGTCACAAAAGGAGAACTGCAACTCCCAGCTAACCCTGGGCCTTGCTGCAAGCTACCGCCACCTCTTCCCCCAGAGACTGCTGGGAGTGGTAGTTTTGTTGGGCCTCTAGGGATAGAGCCAGGTCAGCTAAAAAAATTATTTCGGGACTTCCCTGGCAGTCCAGTGGTTAAGACTCTGTGCTTCAAATACAGGGGGTACGGGTTCGATCCCTGGTTGGGGCCTAAGATCCCACGTGCCGCATGGTGCGATCAAAGAAGAGGAAAAAACAACAATAACAACAACAAAAAACAGCAGTTATTCACTGAAGAACATTGAAAACTTTCAGCAGCTACTGTTTCTTATCCCACTGGTTGTGTCTTAGTCTCCAAATACCCCTGGGAGTTGTAGCTTCTTTAGATACCTGGGGTTAATTAGATGAGTGGGAAACCTTAGAGAAAATTGGCAGTCACAAAATGAGAACTACAACTCCCAGCAGCCCCCAGGGCTTTCTGCTACCTTGACTCTTCCCTGGCCCCAGAAACTTCTGGGAATTAGAGTTCTTTTATTCTCTGGAGTCAAGGGTTTTTGGTACCTGTGGTCAGGGTTGGTGATTTCCCCCAATCCTGGGGAATGGAAACCAAGACAGCCAAGTTGTACAAACAAGGTGTGAATTGTTTTTGGCCAAACTATAATTTCCAGTAGTTCCTAAGGCAGTCGGCCTCACTGAGGGTGTTTCTGCCATGGGGCTGCTGGGAGTCGTAGTTTCCTGGGCTCCTGGAGTCAGTAAACTGAAGATGAGTAGATCTTTTAATGAGAGGAATGATGGGACAGCTGCAAAGAACTATATATCCCAGCAGCCCCTGGGACTGCTATCACGCTAGCTCTGTCTTCTTCCAGTGGCTCTTGGGAATTGTGGTTTCTTTGGGCCTCTTTTGAGGGTGGAGGTGGAGGTGGAGAGAATACAGGATGGAGAGTAAAAGGAACTTGGAGAGAAAGAGATCCAGGATTTTCATAAGAAAACTATAACTTCCAGCAAGCAGCCCCTGAAAGGCACAGCCCCCATCAACTGCTGGGAGTTACGGTGCCTTTGGGTTTCTTTGATGAGAGCCCAGAGTACAGAACAAGATAGCTACAACTCCCTCTAGTCTGTGAGGGATGTTAACACTGGCTCTGCCTCTAAGACAGCTGGGATTGTAGTTTCTTTTCAGCTTATGGTGGTTAAAGGGAAAAGAAAACCTTTACAGATAGAGCCAAGTAGGAAATCTACAACTCCTGGTAATCTCTTGGGTTTGTTGCTCCACAACCTGATGGGAATTGTCTCCTTAGATCCCCAGGATGAGCATGGCTCATGGGGAAGTAGGAAGTCCTCTGTCCCTTCCCTGATCCCCCCTCCCACCCCACTTGTGGCCCCTACAGCGGCAGTCTTTCCCTCCTGTGTGCACCCACAATATGCTGGACGACTCCTCAGATCCTATTTTGACCACCATCCGCCGAATTGGCCTCTTCAATAGTAGTGCCGACAGGGTCAAGGTGAGGGCACTGGCCAGGGTGGGTTGGGCATGGTTGGGGGTGGTGGTTCTGGGGAGGGTGGTGATATGGGGGGTGGAGCCTGAGCCTCACATTCCCCATCTCCCCTGGTATATCAAAGGATTGCAATGTTTAGAAAGAACCTTTACTTCTGAGGCAGACAGACTTGGATTCCAATCTTTGTCCTGACACTGTCTTGTGTGGCTTTAGACAACTTTTTCATCCTCTCTGGGATCCCCAGGGAGTAGCTAAATAAGGTGCTCGGGCTGAGCCCTTGTTTTCCACTGCCAGGTTATTTTTCACCCGGAGTTCCTCTCCTCCACGAGCCCCCTGCTCCCTGTGGACTACGAGGAGTTTGTCCGTGGCTGCCACCTTGGGGTCTTCCCCTCCTACTATGAGCCTTGGGGCTACACACCAGGTGAGTTCAGCGTCTGGAGTGATCCCAGGACAAGGGACTGGTCCTCCCTGAGCTCCAAACTCCTCCTTTGCAAAACAGGAACAATGGAAACAGTCTGTTCCTGTGTTTTTGTGACACAGTAGCTCATGTGAGTAACTAGAGGGCTGATGTCAGAGTTCACACGTGATTTCTCCCAATTTGCTACTGTTTAGTTCCCCAAAACAACAACAGCTAAATGCACGGTTCACTAACGATCAAGCTACTTTCATATGTTTTTAAGGCAAAATAAATACCACATTTGCTGTAATATTTCTTAAATGATGAGTAATTTGACAAGTCTTTTAAACTGTGCTTGTGTGATGATTAGGAAATTTGCCAGTTTCATCCCCGGTTAAAATGGTGCATAGGTTTTGTGTGACCAGCTCCAACCCTATTTTTCCCATAAGCCTTGTTATATGTAGTGCCTACTTTTGCAGCTTACAGACGTTTTTAGAAACACTTATATAAAAATTATAATAAACTCCTTGAAGCATTTCTCAGCGTTATTTAAGGGAGTAAACGAGGTGTAGTAGGTGCTCTGTACACAGTGATAGTAATAATGAGAGACCTTGTCTTACCTCTTGTCAAAACAGACTATAAAGCTATGACAACCAAAACAGTGCAGTCTGGCACAAAAAGGTGTCTTATAGGTCATGAGGATAAATTAAAATGGTGGACATTGGCCCAGAGTACCGTGCTCAATAAATCAGCATCCTTATTACCCAATTATGGACTCTTCCTTACCCTGAGGCCTTGGGGCAAATGAATTCCCTTTTCTGGGCCTAGTAGCTTCCCCTCTAAGGAATAGGGACTATCATACTTTAATGCACAGCCTAATTTGTCTGGTTCCTGACTTGCGCAGCACAGCGCCCGGCTCTTATTAAAGGCGCCAATAGAGGGCGCCATTGGGGCTTTCACTGGGATTTAAGGCAATAAAGAGGGGGAAGCTAAGCGGACCTTTCTCACGCCTTCCCGCAGCTGAGTGCACGGTTATGGGTATCCCCAGTGTCTCCACCAACCTTTCTGGTTTCGGCTGCTTCATGGAGGAACACATCGCAGACCCCTCAGCTTACGGTCAGCGCCCGGAATGAGAGCCGGGACTCTTGGATCCTGGGAAGGAGGGGCGTGGTCTCTTGGGTCACTAAGAGAGGAGGGGGTGGACTCCTGAGTCCCAGTGGGAGGAGGCGTCCTGGTGTCCGCAGAGTCCCAGAGACAATGAAGGTTTCCCCAATCTGTTTTCTGAGACCTCGTCCTGGCCCCGACAGGCATCTACATTCTGGACCGGCGTTTCCGAGGCCTGGATGATTCTTGCTCGCAGCTCACCTCCTTCCTCTACAGTTTCTGCCAGCAGAGCCGGCGGCAGCGCATTATCCAGCGGAACCGCACGGAGCGCCTCTCCGACCTTCTGGACTGGAAATACCTAGGCCGGGTATAACTCCCCTCCCTGTCCTCTGCTGGTGAATCAGTCACTTACGGCTCTGGGTCTCTGATTCCCCGTGCCTCGAAAGCTGGCGCAAAGGGCATGGTCTCTTCCTATTTGTAACGCTTGCTGTCCCTTTAAGAAAAGAATCAACTTTCAGACTGGAAGACCACCGAGGTGGGAAGTTCTCTATTTGCATAAGGGTGCGGCCAAAGAGGTACCTGACTGGAGAATTCCGCCCCTGTTAAGGGGGTGTGGCTCAGAGACTGTCCATTCACAGCTCTGCTTATCTACATAAGGGGTGGAGCCTGAGAGATGGATGATTGGCAGAGGGGCCAACTGGAAACCACCGCAGGGTGTGCTCATCTGCATAAAAGGTGTAACCAGGGTTCACCCCACCTCCAAACCTGCTGGGGGCGGGGTCAGGCTCCTGACCACTGATGCCCACTCTTCTTTCCCCCCAACAAGTACTACATGTGCGCACGCCACATGGCGCTGGCCAAGGCCTTTCCAGAACATTTCACCTACGAGCCCCACGAGGCTGAAGCGGTAAGTGGACCCGGGGTCTCTCTAGGGGACCAGGAGCTAGAAGGGTGGGGTGAAGTGGGGTGTCCCTCCTCGAGTTGCAAGACCTCAAGGACGCTGGACGCCCAGGCAGGCTGTAGAGGCCTCTGCTCACTATGCGGTTTGTGCCCACACCTCCGTACGCAGACCCAGGGCTACCGCTACCCGCGGCCAGCCTCAGTGCCACCATCGCCCTCACTGTCGAGACACTCCAGCCCGCACCAGAGCGAGGATGAGGAGGAGCCCCGGGACGGACCACCCGATGAAGATGGCGAGCGCTACGACGAGGACGAGGAGGCTGCCAAGGACCGGCGCAATATCCGCGCCCCGGAGTGGCCGCGCCGCGCCTCCTGCACGTCTTCAACCGGCGGGAGCAAGCGCGGCTCGGTGGACACAGCGCCCTCCAGCTCAGTCAGCACCCCCAGCGAGCCCCTCAGCCCCGCCAGCTCCCTGGGCGAGGAGCGCAACTAAGTCCCCTGCCCCGCACTCCCCTGCCAACCCTGCCTCCCTTATCTGGAGGGTGGATGCAGAATGGCGCTGTCCCTAAACTCCACTCCAGATCCCCAACCCTCTGTGGGGTCCACAGCCCTACCCCCTCCGCCATACACTCCAGCCCCTCTAGCTCCTCTGTCGGAATCCCAAACACTCCAGAATCCACAACGTGCCTTTCTTGGGTTCCAGAATGCATAATCTGTGCCCTGGAGTCCCCCAGGCCATCCCAGAGGCCAGGAATCTGCCATTATCCTGCCATGGTGCCAGAGGTTTTCAGAAACCTGCTCTGTTGCCTTCTGTGCTGGGACTCCTTGAGCCCCTTGCGGCTTGCTAATTTTACAGCATACAGAGCCTGCCATGCTCAGGCCTGGCCCGGGGCCACCAAGCACTGGAAACCACGTGGAGTCCCTGCTAATGAGACAATCAAGTCCAGAGCTGGGGCACTTTCAGGGACTTAATGCAGGTTAACTCCAGAACTCGGGCTCCAGGCCAGTGCACTCGTGTTTACTCTGATTTAGCCCTCCCTGGGGTGTCTGGCTCTGCCTGGAGGATCCCTCCACCCCTGCTCCCTTCTTCCTCTGCACTTTGGCCAAGCAAGTGGGGGCAGAACCACTTGGCTTCTCATTCCTACTGGAGAACAAGCTGTCTTGGTCTAGATGCCTTTCTGGCCTTTTCTGGACCAGACCCTACTTCTCCTTCCCCATATCTCTAAACTCCTGTGCCCTACAGGGAATCCCTCTTCTGAGGACAACTGGCTGTCTTCCCCAGTACCTGCACACATAACCCCCAACCGCTTAGACCCACCATGAAACCACTGGGTTCTAGGTCCCAGCTGCCAAATCTAGAACCTCGCCACGTTGCTGCATCCTGGTCCCTTCCGTCTGGTCTAGAACTCAGCCCACTGGATTCTAGAACCTCCATATTTACCTCGAGCCTCTTCCATCCCTAAGCTGTGCCCTGCCCCCGGCTTTGGTGAAAGGGAGGTGCCCCTCACGTGTGCTGTGCTGTGTCTGCTGCCCTTGGTTTGCAACTGGGCGGGGGGAGGGCAGAAGGGGTGTGATTGAAGTGTGTCCAGAGATGAAAAAATACATCTATATTTAAGAATCTCAGGTCTAGTCTGACCGGAGGGCTTGGTGGGCCTCAATCCTGGCCCCGCCCTCCTCTTCCCTCCCTCTTCTTCACCTCTGATTCCTCCCCTTGCCCACTGCTGAGTCCCGGTTCTCTTGTCTCATTCTACTGTCTCAGAGACTTGGATTGCCACTGGATTCCAGTGTTATTTCAAAGGAAGGCAACTCTCTTGTTTTTGACTCGACTTGCAAGTGGCAAAGTTGGCTCAGGCTCTTAGATTCCTCAGTAGCACTAGCCATATGCAAGGGCTCAATAGCCACTGTGGCCACATGTGGCCCATGGCTACCCTACTGGACAGCGCAGATACAGAACATTTCCATCACTGCAAAAAGTTCTATTGGACAGCACTGGCTTAGAGCATGTTTCTAGGACTCTGGCCTCTGGACTTTGGCCCTACTGTCCCCTGGATGACTCTACTTTTGGAAAAAAATCTTTTTCTCCTTTCAGTTCTAATCATCCCTAGGCTACATGTGCATCTCTGAATCAATCGCTTTTCAGGGGAGTAGAAAGCTCTGATTGTTTGAATTTGGATGTGTGATCATCCTTCTGTTAGCCACAGTGTTTGTGACACCCAAGAGTCCCCTCCCCAACCAGAATTACCAGCGGGAGGGGCATGGCGCTGAGCAGACAAAAGAACAGCTGTCTAGCAGCCATTTCCTCTTAGATTCATCTACCAAATATAGGATGGGGTAGGGGGTCAGAGTTGACATCGTTTTATTGCTTGGACCCAGCAGCTGCTTAAGTCATCTTCAAGCTTCTTCAGTTCCCATTTGGATAATTTCACATCCCATTTCTGTCTGTGCTGAGCCCTGAACCCCTAGCTCAGCACCTCTTTCACACCATGTGCCCTCAGCTGCTCAGAACCACTAGCCAGGTTCTACCTATTATGTGCCTTGAATTCCACACCTGTAACAAGCAGCCTTTGGAGGTCAGACCTGGGTGTGCCTCCTGGTTACCATAGGTAATTTACACAGTTTGTCTCGACTTACCCATATAAAGGAGCTCACATTTCTACTTAGCCTCCCAGAATTGAGACAGAGTACTTCCAGAGCTTGGCAAGTGCCTAGCAACATAACTCATGTGAACCGGTTTCTAATTACTGAGCTCCTTAACAGCTGTCTGCTTCCAGCTAGCAACGCCAGGTTTTACTAGACTCTCCCTGGAGTCTGGACTCTACCATCTTAGGAGGGGCAGTTAACAGCCTGGCAAAGCAGAAAACCCACTACTGCAACACCCCACAGGTGTTATTATGTCTTAGAAGTAAAGAGCGCCAAACTCCTCTCTCCCTGCCAGCCCAGGGCAGCTTGTGAAAATAGATCCCACCTTTTTTCCCAGGATACACACACAAAACCACTAGCCGCTGCAAAAAGCTTTATTGTTTCCATTTGGTCCAAGGCTTGGGAGAGGGCTCCAGGGTGGTTAAAAAGCTGCCTAGTGGCTGCAGAGAGGGGCTTCAGGTAGAAGCCCTAACACCAGAGGGGCTCCTCAAAGGCCACTGGGCTCCGGAGACTCCTAGTCGTGCTTGAGGGTGAGCCTTTCGAAGAGATACTCGCCCAGCCCAGCCTGGGGACCAGCCAGCCTGCGGAGGTTGGTCAGGTGGTCACCCATCTTCTTGATGAGTTTCACCTCCTCATCTAGGAAGTGGCTCTCCAAGAAGTCGCAGAGCTGAGTGATAAAAGAGGAGAAAATGTTGCCACGGACAGATCTAACAATGTGACAGATTGGGGAAGGAGGCTCAGAAGGAAATCTGCCCAATCAGATGAGGCCAATGCTTAGTATGTAAGCATCATTCCAGGGAAGGTCTTATAGACATGACTGGAGATACTTACGTGGGGGTCTGCGCGGGCACAACCCAGGGCATGCAGATCCAGAAGGGCCTGGTTCAGGTTCTTCTCCATGTTAATGGCGGCTTCCATAGCGTCCTGAGTTTTACCCCACTCATCTTGAGATGGCTTCTATACCGAAAACAGAAACGGCTCAGTACTAGCCACATACTGTGGAAAGGACTAAAAACTAATTTTCCAGTAGTTGCTAGAGTAGAGGGCTTAACCGGGAAAAAACGTCTAAGAGTTTGTATCTATCATTCCCCAGTGTCCTATAACTACACGTCCCAGGATACTACACGCTGCGCTCTGGACCGCCACGTCTTGGGAGAACTGGGTGCGCCTCGATCTCCAGCTGTAATAACCCACAAAAGACTGAACTCAATCTCCAAGAAGCCAACGCGGTGCCTAAACCGCTACAGTCAAGGGGCCTCTAGTGCAGGGACTGTTGGGAGATGTAGTCCGCTGCCCACACACTATTTACCTGCACGTCCTGGAAGAGGGCGCGGCCGCCGCGTTGGTTTTGCATTTTCAAGAGACGCTCGGCGCTCTCGTGCTTCTCTTCGGCCAATTCGCGGAAAAAGTGGCCCACGCCCTCCAGAGCCACATCGTCGCGGTCGAAATAGAAGCCCTGCGGGAAGAGATGGCGGGAACAATGGTTAGCAGGAGGCGAGGCCAGGCATGCGGACTCCGCCTTCTGACTATCCAACAGGACAAAGAAGGCCAGCGCGTGCGCAGAGGGCCGGAGGTGCGCAGCTGAGGGGAACTTGGGCTAGGGGCGTCCTGGGGACCCTCACCAGAGAGAGGTAGGTGTAGGAGGCCCGCAGATGCATGTTGACCAGGCGGTTGACGGCGGCCTCCACCTCGGTGGAATAATTCTGACGA
Source organism: Balaenoptera musculus (assembly GCF_009873245.2). Taxonomy (NCBI): domain Eukaryota; kingdom Metazoa; phylum Chordata; class Mammalia; order Artiodactyla; family Balaenopteridae; genus Balaenoptera; species Balaenoptera musculus. Next base: position 7,917,885 of record NC_045803.1, read on the forward strand.
ATCTGGGAGCTCATGGTTGATCGGTAATAAGGAGTTCGGCTCAAAAAATGGTGTTGGCTGGTCCCGGTGACCGAGGACAGCTGAGTGCCTCACTCCGAAGGTTGGAGGGTGGATAGATGAGTGGCTGGCTCCGAAGGCTGGAGGGTGGTCGGAGGCTGGAGGAAAGGGCGACCCTGGGTCTGTTCCGTCCAAACACTGTTGAAGCAAGAGACAGATCCGGGGAACCGCCGAGCGCAATGGAAACGTCTGTGGCCAAGGCGGCTTCTTTTATAGCGCGCGGGCCCTCGGAAGTGGGACGGTCGGGGAGAGCAATCGGCCAATCTGCGGTGGTGGGAGGCGGGGCCTGGAGCCCAGGCGTGACCAATCAGGAGCATATAGGACTCCTAGACACCCCACCCCCCCCACCCCACCCCGCCCCCCGGAGGTGGGGAAGTCACGCGCCTGTAGGCGAGGGCTGTTGTGAAATGGGGAATTGGGGGGTGGGGGTTTTCGGGGGATGCAAGGGCTCTGGGGCTAATTCTGGGAAGTCAAGGGATTCTGGGGAGGGGGGAGGGAGACTCTCTGGTAGGTGAAAGATTAATAATGAGGACACTGGGAACCCTGGAAAATAACGATCCCTGGGTCCTGGGGGTGTCTCAGGAAAGTAGATCGGATTCTGGTGCTGTGTCCCGGCACGGACTTTACTGGAACCCTGGGGGGGTTCCTCAGAGGTGCGGAAACCTCCAGATGACTGTGGTTTACGCTGGGAGATAAGGGGGTACCCGGATCATTGAGAAGTTTGGAAGGCTGTGAGATGATATTTCTGGAACCTTGGGTCTCTCTCTGGGAGGACCTGGAGCCTTGGGGTTCAAAGGTGGGGGGAGTTTCTGTAGCTTTAGAGTTCACAATGGAAGTCCGTATTTTTCTGGAAACTTCCCCGGGGGGGTGGGGCGGTCTTTAGGCCCTTGAAGTGATCTGTGAGATTAAAAGGACAGTTGTAGAGCCCTGGTGTTCAGCCCCGGAGTGGGGGAGAGGGATGTTTCCAGAAGCCTAGTAGGGGCTTTTTAAAGAGGTCAGGGGTCTTGGAGAGCCTTTTGGAGCCCTCGAAAGATTGTCTGGGCCCCTTGGAATACCTGGGGGCTATTTTAGGGGCTCACTTTTTCTGGAAGCTGAGATGGGGAGGGGTGAAGTGACACTGGAATTTTGGGGGTCCCTCTGAGGCTGCACTTCCTGGAGATGACTTTGAAGGCAGCCAGAGACTGGGAATTCTTTTTGACTCCGAAGCAGCCTCGCTGAAATTGTCCCTGTCTTGCCTGACACATGCTCCTTCAAGATCACAGAGAAGTACTGGGTCCTGGTGAAACAAGGAGGGTCTGGGGACCTATGAATGGGATGTCTGTCTTTAACCAATGGACATTTTTAAAGTGTGCCTGGTCCAGGCTGGTGCCTGGGTGGCAGAGCTGGCTGAAGGAGCCCTCCAGGAGCTCCCCATTGTTGTTGTTTGGGGGGAAGGAGAAACAGAGACAGGACTTTGACCCTATTTCAGTGCCCTAATGGAGGCAGCTGGCCGGCTGGGGCAGGAAAGCTGAAGCCGCTGGGGCGTTGGGGGCAAAGGTCAGGGCTCACCTTGCAGAGAAGCCTCTCCAAGCAGCCCGGGCAGGGTACTCCCTGATCAAGGGGACGCCAGTCAGGCTGGTATCTGGGGTCCTCAAGGGGTGTCTGGGCCAGTGGCCAGGAGAGCAGCCGTGCTGAGTCATGCTGAACTCAGCTCTGGAAGGGGCTCCCTCCGAGGGGCGGGGTGGAGCCCGCTGACTGACCTCATCTACTTTGGGTGGACTGCAGTCTGGCTGGGACCCAGGGAACTAGGCCTGGCTGGGCCCCAAGTCTGGCCCCCTCCCCCAAGGTGCCACCTTGAGTGCTTTGTCTCAAGGCACTGTCTTTTTAGTTCCCTTGATGGTTTCCCTGGGCTCCCGCCTGTGGCCATATTGTCCCCTCTCTCTGGGTGGTGACTCAGTCTCCCCTCACTTCTGTCTTATCTGACATCTCTCCCCTGACTTGCTGTCTCTGGGGCAAGCCTCTGGGGGAGGGGCAGTTGCCCCAGGCACACAGTCACAATGGGGTCTGAGTTACTCATTCACCAAATTTCATACCTCAGCCCAAAGACCTTTAGCCTGGGAAAGGAGAGGTGACCTGGAAAGTGCTCACAGGTGGAGGGAGAGGAAGGGGTGAGATAAAGATGATCTGAAGAAGGTGGGGGTATCAGGGGGGATGGGAGAAGACAAGTGACCCAGGGAAACAGGGACAGAGAGACAGGGGGACAGAAAGACCCAGAGAGGGACAAAGAGACAGGAACAGAGACAGAGAAGGGGACAGAAGGACCCAGAGAGAGGGGGACGGAGAGCCAGAGGGGTGGGACTTCCCTGGTGGTGCAGTGGTTAAGAATCCGCCTGCCAGTGCAGGGGACACGGGTTCGAGCCCTGGTCCGGGAATATCCCACATGCTGCAGAGCAGCTAAGCCCGCGAACCACAACTACTGAGCCCGCCTGCTCTTGGGCCTGCGTGCCTCAACTACTGAAGCCCGCGCGCCTAGAGCCCATGCTCCGCAACAAGAGAAGCCACCGCAAGAGAAGCCCAGGCACCGCAATGAAGAGTAGCCCGCGCTCACCACAACTAGAGAGAAAAAAACCTGCGCGTAGCAACGAAGACCCAACGCGGCCAAAGAAAGAGAGCCAGAGAGGTGACAACCGACTGTGACTCTCCGAGTGACCTTATTCTCTGTAATTTCCCTTTTCTGATTCTCCTGTGGCTCAATCTACTCTGCCTCTTTGTGAGCACAGCATCTTCCCAGGGGCCGCTCCTCTCCTGGAGGGCCCTTCCCATTTACAGGGCCAGACCCTAGACTCCTCCTCCTCCTCCAGCCCCTCCCTCTACCACCTGTCAGTCTCCAGCCTGTGTGTCTCCTCTGCAGCCACACAGCTCAAGCTCAGGCCTCCTCTGGAGTCTCCCTTGGACCCTCTCTCCAGCCTCCTCAGCCTTCCAGCCTCCTCAGCCTTCCAACCTCCAGAGCCCTCCCCTGCTCTCCTAGTCCTCCCGAGGTCTGCCCCCCTCCAGCTTCTTCCCCATTTCTCCACCTCAGTAAATGTGCAACTTCCTGTGGTCCCATATGGTGGAAGCTTCCAGGTCCTAGTTCCCAGGGTCCAGGAGGCTGCTTTGCACCCTGCTACCCTGATATCCACCCCCCACCTCCACCCCAGCCCCAGGCTCCTCTGCCGGGCTTGGGCCTGGCACAGTGCTGCCTCTAACACAATACCCTAGGCTGTGACACGACTCATGTGATCTCAGGTCACCTCGGTTCCCCTCAGGACTGTGGGCTCCTTAAGGGCAGGCCAAGACTTAACTCACCACCTACCCACAGAGGGCACCAGGCAACCTCAGAAAAAGATGTGTCAGCACATGAAGCCTGGTCTCCTGCGAAAGCCAGGAAGTGGGCCCAGTGACTCAGACTCTGAAAGTGTGGCCCGAAAGAGGTTTATTGCCCCCCGAGACCACTCCTCCCCACCCCACCCCAATAATTACAAAAGTAAGAAAAATGCCCATGGCCCCCAGTCCCCACCCCTCCCGAAAAATGCCATAATTTATGCAGAAAAGACACAGTCCAAGGCCGCTGGTGGCCTCAGCCCATCTTCTTCCAGATGGTAAGCGAGGCAGTGAGCACGCCGGCCACGAAGATGGTCACTGTCTGCCACGTGGGTGTCCCAAAGTAGGAGAGGAGGCCGTCCTGGGGATAGGGACATGAGGCACTTCAGCAGCTCAGCCAAGGGGCAGGCCCTGGGCCAGCACATGAGGGGTCACAGAGAGGTCAGAGGGCATGAGTGGGGGCAAGGGCCTAAGATTAATGGTACTAAAGAGTTGGGGGCCAAAGAGTTATCATAGAACTTGAGGGATTCCGAAGGAAGTAGAGGCACCAGGGAGGGCAGAAGGCACTAGTCAGGTCAGAGGTCACCAGGAGGTCAAGGGTCATGGAGAGGTCAGTCGGTGCCACATGAATCAGGGGGTTGATCAGACATGTAAGAAAACGCATTACAGAGTACATCTGATGATCCGAAAATGGGGAGGGGGGCACCACTGTGGTGGGCTCAGGAAGGCCCAGGGGTCCCAGAGGAGTGGGGGATTGGGTGGGGTTAGGGGCCTCACCCAACCACCCTGGTCCTGGATCCAGCCCAGCAGCCGCTCTCGAAGGAAGTCCAGTGTCCAGCCCATGATGGTCCTGATCAGCTGGGGCACCTTGGTGCACAGGGCCTGCGGGGAGTGGGCTGGGCCTTAGGGACTGAGCCTTGTCCCCACTGCCTGGGGCCATGGCCCCCAGCCTCCTTTCTCAACTCTCTGCCTCCCCTCCTGCCCTTCTGCAATCTCTTTTCCACTCACAGTCAGAATGAGCTTCATAAATTGTGAAGTGGATCTGGTCACTGTCAACTGCCCTGCTCACAAACCATCTATGGCTCCCCAGTACTTCTGGGATAAAAAATCAAAAGCATATCTTGGCCCACAAGGCTCTGTATGAAGCCTCTGACCTGATCACATTCCAATTTTCCTCTTCTTTTCTGTGCCTCATTGTCCTTCCATATCTTTTTTTTTTTTAATTTTAAACTTTAATTTTTATTTTTTCTTTGGCCACTCCACACAGCTTGTGGGATCTTAGTTCCCCGACCCGGGATCAAACCCGTGCCCCCTGCAGTGGAAGCACGGAGTCCTAACCACTGGACCGCCAGGGAATTCCCACCCTTCTTCCATATCTTCATTCCCACCAAATTCTTAACCTGCTTCAGGACCTTTGCACGTGCTGACTCTGCTGCCTCAATGGGCCTCAACCAAGGGAATTTTCACTCATCCCTCAAAGCTCAGGTCTAATGTCACTTCCCCAGAGAGGGCTTTCTGACCTTCAGACGAGGCAAGGCCTGACGCCTGCTCTTCAACTCCCTAAGCTTCCCTACTCAGCCTTTATCTAGCTGCTTCTCACCTGCTGTCCCCAGCTCCACACGCAGCCCTACCATCACCCTGACTGCTGTCCCCCTCACCTCTAACATTCAAGCCCCATCAGCTCAATCTTGCAAACACATCAAGAAATCTACTTCTCCACCTCCAATGCTGCCCCCTGACTCCAGGTCAGTCTTCCGTTAGCCAGGACTATTACAGGTACCCCTTCGTCAGCTTCCCAGTTTTTGCCCTTGTGCCCCATAATCCATTTTTCTACCCACAAGGGACAAAATAATTTGCTGGGTTTCCCCTCCCCCAGTATTTTATAATGAGAATCTTCAGAGAGAAAAGTTTAAAAAATTTCAAAGTGTACAGGCATATACACACAACCTAGATTCTACAATTAACATTTTGCTCTCCTTGCTTGAAAAGTCTTTTCTATTTATAAATCAGGTCACCTCACTCTCTTGTTTAAAACCAGCCAATCACTCCTGTCGCACTCAGAGAAAGCTAGTCTTTATAGTGGCCCACAAGACCCTCGCAATCTGCCCTCATCTCTCACCTTCTCCCCCTCCTCACTCTGTTGTAACCACATGGGTCTCCTCATTGCCCACAACACACCAGGCTTGGTCCTACCTCAGGGCCTTTGCATGTTCTGCCCCTCTACGGGATGCCTTTTCCCCCATCTTTATACAATATATCACTGCATCTTTCTTGTCATTCCAACTTTGGCTTTCATGTCACCTCCTCTTAGAAGTCTTTCCTGACCACTTTGCCCAATCACGTCACCCTAGTTTACTTCGCTCAGCACTCATCATACGACGTGGGCTCCCTGAGAGCAGGGACCTAGCCTGTTCTGTACTGTGTCCTGGGTGCCGAGTACAGGTCACACACACCATAGGCCCCATAAATGTTTGTTGAATGAATAAATGAATGAAAAAGCAGACAAGCGGTCCATAGCTGTCTCTCTCCATTCCCTCTGTGGTTACTGGGCTGCCACAGGGGTTGACCTCACAACTCCCAGGTCCTCATAGGGGAGCCTGCCTGGGCTCACAGCCCTGCAGCCGCCCACCTTGAGCACCAGTTTGCTGGCAAAGTAGAAAAGGGCGACAACCCGGCCCCAGTTGAAGTTGCCGTCAGAAAACATTTCAGCCGCCACTCGGAAAAAGACCTCTCGGGGGGAGTCTGTGTCCACGGCCGCGATCATCCTGCAGGAGAGAGGAGAGCCAGTGCTGGGGAGGGAGGATCAGGCAGAGTGTGGAAACTCTGGTGTCCACCCCATACCAAAGATAAGGAAACTGAGGCCTGAGCCAGGAAGCCATCATGGGGGAGAGCCACAAGGTGGACATTGAGGAAATTGGGGAAAATGACTCCCTGAAGGAGAGTTTCAAGATCCTAGGGCAGGGGAGGGCTGGGAGTCCAGAGTGCTGAGTTGAGTGGTGGGGCCCTGGACCCCTGGGTCTGACGGAAAAGGGGGCTGTGGGCCTGGACTCCAGGCTCCCAGGGGAAGTGGAGGTTGGGAGCTGGGACTCCTGGGCTCTGAGGGAGAAGGGGCTCACTGGCTGGGCTCCTGGGTCCCCGGGGCCACACCTCTGCAGCTCCATGTTACTGTCCAGTTCATCTCCAATGCGCTTGAGACACTCGCTCAGCTTCTTGGTGGATGCATCCTGGGGCGCCTGCTCCAGGCCCAGCTCGGGTGTCTCTCCCCCCATTCGCCCTGCTCGATCCTGGATGAAACTAGAGTGGGAATGGAGTTGCAGGGAATGCAGAATCAGAATGGGGCCTCACTCCTCAAATCTGCTCCGCAATAATCAGACCTCAAACTCACCCCTGAAGCAAAAGGGCCCCTGTCTTCATGATCTGCTCAGAGCTGGTGGGCCCTAGAGGAGAAAGGAGGGAAGAGGTGCCTGGACTCTTGGGTCCTAGGGGGATCCAGGGAACTGGAGTGGCTCATGATCCCTGAGGGAGGACAACGCTAGGGGACCCTGCATTTCTGGGTCCCTGGTAGATAAAGTGACTGGGGGCCCAGGCAACTGAGTCCCTGATGGAGAAAGAGGCAGGAATCCTGGGCCTGTATCCTTCATTCTTCCGGGGGAGGAGGCTGAGGGAACACTTCATGCAACCAGACCCCTGGCCTGAGGGGACCGAGGGGAGACCCGCCCCTCCCACCAGGAAGTGGTGCCGGCAACAAGCCCGGGCCTGCCCCGGGGGCTTGGATTATGGGGTTCCCCAGCTTCTCGGGGGTCCGAGAGCGCCAGACAGGAAGGGATCCGGACGCAGAGGCCAGAGAGCCCGGGACCCCGGGAGTGGGTGGAAGCTGGCAGCGCCGGATCCCGGAGTTTCTGCCCCGGAGTGCTTGGCGATCGGACGGCCCCATACCGGCAGGAGGGATCCTGGGGTCGGCCGGCGAGGGGCTCGCCCTCCTCCCGCCCGTCCGCCTCCCGCCTCACCCCCGCCTCTGGGTTGCTCCCCGGACCCGTCCATCACCGCCGCTCCCGCCGCCGCCTCTCGCCGGGTCCGCCCGGGCGGCCGCAGCACGCCCCTGGTCACGTGAGCGCCCCGCTGAGCGTGCGTCCTCTCACGTGAGCGCCCCGCAAAATGGCCGCCGCGAGCCGCTGCCCCGCAGGGCTACCCGGACACAGGACCGCACCTGCCTCACCTGCTCCGGGAAGGCTCGGCCCCTATCACGTGACTGCCCAATCAGCACTTCCCCTTAGGAACTGGTCGTGGCGCCGCTCCACCAGGCACGCATTCAATCGCAGCTATAACTTTTATTCATTCATTCATTCCTGCAGTATTTTCAAAAGTTTCGGGTGGGACTTGAGCCCTTGCCAGGACAGAAGGAACATCAGAGGCCAAAGATAGCATTCTTTGAGGCAGGAAGTTCCAGATGACTAAAGTCTATGAATGTTTATATGTGTTTCTGTGAAAATAAAAGGAATCTGAAGTTCAAAAAGTGATAGATTGGTGATAGATTGGCAGGGTGAGGACAGAGAGGCTCCTGGGGTGTCCGAAATGTGCTATATATTTATCTGGGTGGTGATTACTTGGGCATACAAATATTTAAAAATTCACTGAGTTGTACACATAAGACGTGCAGTTTACTGTATGGCAATGATTATATCTACCTTTCAAAAGAAAATAGTAAGAAGGAAAAAGAACTGAGATTAGAAAAATAGGCTGGGGTCAGATGATGAATGGTTTGGGCATATAAGAGAAGGGAATCTATGTCCTAAGGGTGGCTGGGAGCCACGGCAATTGAAGATTATAGGTGTCTTAATCCATCAGCCTGACAACACCAGGAATATAGTCTGACAAATTAAAGTTTATTGACCCATTGAGATGATGGAGACCACACAACAGAGAAATCATGGAGCATCTTGACAAAGGAAAAGGTAGAGTTATTATAGGATCTGGAGGAAGAGTGGAGTTTAGGTGATGACTGTATGTTAGGCTCAAAGCCAAGCAGTGTGTGGACTGCAAAAGGAACCAGGGTCCTGTATCCTTGCAAACTACAAGATGAATGTAGATGTGTAGTGTTGGGTCCAGAAACCCTTTACTCTGCACCTGGGTTGGAAATCGAGGCTGCTACTATGTTTCAAATGATTTCGATCCTACAGGCAAGAGTGGGATGTTTCATTTTTACTGATAGAATTTCCAACACTGTGAGTAAGAAAGCATGTCCTTGGGAAATAGTGTTTCGTATTAACTTTGAAGCTGGCTTTATTTGTGTCTGTTATTCCAGCCCAGTGAATTAGCCCTCCCTCCATCCCAGTTACAGAGAAGGAAGAAAGGGCTTTTAATGCAGCCACAGACCTCTAAACAGTACAGCTGTTGAGTAGAGGGGAAAAAACCTTTGAGATAGTTCTGAAGTCAATATTGTTTACAATAATAAAGATACTATATCAGAACTATGAAGCCCACCTCCAAGATGGGCCCCAATGATTCTCACCTCCAGGTATTCAGGCCCCTGTGTAGTCTCCTCCCACATGAATAGGGCTGACAGTGTGACTAATAGGGTATTGTGGAAATGGCAGAGTGTAATTTCCAAGGTTAGGTCATAAAAGTCACTGCAGCTTCTGCCTGACTCTCTCTAGGATCACTCACTTTAGAGGAAGCAGCTGCCACGTTGTGAGGACACTCAAGCAATCATCCACTGGAGAAACACATGTGTCGAGGAACCAAGTCCTCCAGCCCCAGTCAAGCCTTAAGGTGACAGCTGTCCCCACCAACATCCTGACTGCAACCTCGTGAGAGATCCTAAGCCAGACCCCACAGCTCAGCCACTCATTGATTTCCAACCCTCAGAAACTGTGTGAGACAATAAACGTTTATTGTTGCTTTAAACTGCTAAGTTTGGGGGCAATTTGTTACACAGCAATAGATAACTAATACATCTAGGATAACTATGGCCTATTTATAGATGCAGAAACCAGAGCCCAGAGAAGGAGATGGATTTGCCAGAATTGTACGGTTCTTGTGGGTGCTGTCAGGTCTCCAGCTTGACCTGTGTCACTTGGACAGGGCTTTCTTACTCAGCCCCACTCATAGGCCCCAGCCTCCTGTCCCTCCCCTCCAGCCCATCTTCCACATGAACCTAGATGGGTTTTTCTATATTCAGAGCTGGCCCTGGTCCTCACCTGCTCACAGCCCTCCCATGGCTCACTGGTAATAGTAAATCTCTCTTACACATTATTATAAGACAATTAATCTAGTACAATCTGTTATTTATTGTATATCCGAAGGGATAAGAGAGAAAATGATGTTTTAAGACTTTTTTGGGGGGGGGCATGCCACATGACTTGTGGGATCTTAGTTCCGAGACCAGGGATGGAACCCATGCCCCCTGCAGTGGAAGCACAGTCTTAACACCTGGACCACCAGGGAAGTATCTTAAGACTCTTCTAACAAAGGAAAATACAGTTTATAAGTGTTTTAAAGTTACCGATGTATATTACAAGATGGACGTAATTGGTGGGATCTGGGGGTGGCTTACTTGGGTCCTCTGCTTTGCATTCTCTCACAAGGCTATAAAAAAGGTGTCAGCTGAGGTTCTGGTCTCATCCAATGACTCATCTGGGGAAGGATCCATTTCCAAGCACCCATAAATGGTTGTTGGGAAGATCCGGTCACATGAGAGACACTGGACTGAGGGCCAGCATCTTGGTTCCTTGTTGGCTGGAACTCCTTTCTTTGCCATGGGACCTCTTCATAGTGCAGCTCACAGCATGGCAGCAAACTTAATCAAAGTGAGCAGGCAAGACTGAAGTCATAGTCTATTATAACCTAGTCTCGGAAGGGACATCCCATCACCTTTGCCATGAGCGGCAGGTCACTAGGTCCAGCACAGTCACAGGAGAGGGGATTATATGAGGACATGAATACCAGGAGGTGGAGGTCATTGAGAGCCATTTTAGAAACCGATTACCCCAGAGAAAACTCTAATTCGAAAAGACACATGCACCCCTATGCTCATAGCACCACTATTTACAATAGCTAAGACATGGAAGCAACCTAAATGTCCATCGATAGATGAATGGATAAAGAAGATGTGGTCTATATACACAATGGAATATTAGTCATAAAAAAGGATAAAATAATGCCATTTGCAGCAACATGGATGGACCTAGAGATTATCATATTAAGTGAAGTAAGTCAGTGAAAGACAAATATCATATGATATCATTTATATGTGGAACATTAAAAAATGATACAAATGAACTTATTTACAAAACAGAAATACACTCACAGACACAGAAAACAAACTTATGGTTACCAAAGGGGATAGTGCAGGGGTGGGGGGAGGAGAGAATTTAGGAGTTTGGGGTTAACAGATATATGCTACTACATATAAAATAGATAAACAACAGGAACCTACTGTAAAGCACAGGGAACTGTATTCAATATCTTGTAATAACCTATAATGGAAAAGAAGATGAAAAAGAATATATATATTCAATATATATATATAACTGAATTACTTTGATGTACACTTGAAAGTAACATGACATTGTAAATTAACTATACTTCAATGAAAGAAAGAAAGAAAGAAAGAGAGAGAGAGAAAGAAAGAAAGAAAGAAAGAAAAGAAACTGACTACCACTCCAGGAAAGGAAGAGCCCTTTGCACATAGAGGAAGGACAGCAAAGGAGAGGGCTGACATGTTGTAGATGCTAAGTTATTCAGGGGAAGAGGACCCTGGTGGCTGATCTAGTGAAGGTTCTGGGGTGGAGAAGAGTGAGTAGGATTTGGGGGTTCCACTTCTGCTTAGACATATTAAAAATGAATCCATCTCTCCCACTATAAAAGTTATACCAGATGTTCTGGTTCACTACTGCTGTGTAACAAATCAGCCCAGAGCTTAGTGGCTTAAAACAACAATTATTTTATTATCTTTGATAGGCCTGTGGGTAGTGAGATTGGGAATGGCTCTCTGGGCAGTTCCAGCTTGGGGTCACTCAGTGTCTGCAGTCAGAAAGTGGCTGGAATTGGAAGAGCAGGGAGACTGAAGGGTGTCGGGACCTGGTGGAGCATATATTTTCATGGAGCCTCAAGCCTTTCCATGTGGTTTCTTTGTGTGGGATAGCTTGAGCTTCCTTATAGCTTGGTGGCTTCAGGGCAGCTGAACTACTTGCCTGATGGCTGAAGGTTTCAAGAGTATTTCAGCTAACAAAGAAATTGCATTGCCTTCCCTGATTTGACCTCAAAAGTCATGCAGCATCACTTCTGCCATGTTGCAACAGCTACATATTAGTCATGAGCCCACTCCACTTCAGGGGAAGGGGAACTCGACTCTACTTCTTAATGGGGGAAGTGAGTGGGGACAGGAGATATCTTTGGAAAATATAAGGTAACACACCAATTCAGCTGCTTTAGCAAAGACCATTATAACAATGACTTAAACAACACAGAAGTTTATTTCCCTCTCATGTAACAGTCCAAGAATATGCAACCTTAAGTGTTAATAACAGTGAGTAAAGTTCCACAGTGTCAGGAACTATGATGGTTAATTTTATATGTCAACTTTACTGGGCCAGCTTGACAGGGTACCCAGATGTTTGGTCTAACATTATTCTGAGTGTTTGTCTCAGGGTGTTTTTGCATGAGATCGATATTACATCAGGAGACTTAGTAAAGAAGATTGCATAAAAGGCCTGAATAGAACAAAAGGCTGACTCTCCTCTGAATAAGAAAGAATTCTTTCTGCCTTGCTACCTTTGAACTAGGACATGAGGGACTTCCCTCGTGGCGCAATGGTTAAGGCTCCGCGCTCCCAATGCAGAGGGCCCAGTTCGATCCCTGGTCAGGAAAATACATTCTGCATGCTGCAACTAAAGATCCCTCACGCCACAATGAAGATCCTGCATGCTGCAAATAAGACCCGGTACAGCCAAATAAATAAATAAACAAATAAATAAATAAATTTTTTTTTTTTTAAAAAGGAACTAGGACATCAGCTTTCTTCCCGCCTTCAGGCTCAAACTGAAACATTGGCTCTTCCTGGGTCTCAAGACGAAACTGCACAATTCAGATGGGACTTGAACCCAAGGGGTGGGACTTAAACCCAGTGTCTTTTTTTTTTTTTTTTTTTTTGACGGCGCCATATGGCATGTGGGATCTTAGTTCCCTGACCAGGGATCAAACCCGCGCCCCCTTCAGTGGAAGCCCGGAGTCTCAACCACTGGACTGCCAGGGAATTGCCCCCGCCAGTGTCTTTTTTTTTAATATAAATTTATTTATTTTAATTTTATTTTTGGCTGCATTGGGTCTTCGCTGCTGCGCGCGGGCTTTCTCTGGTTGTGGTGAACGGGGGCTACTCTTCATTGTGGTGTGAGGGCTTCTCATTGCGGTGGCTTCTCTTGTTGCGGAGCACGGGCTCTAGGTGCACGGGCTTCAGTAGTTGTGGCATGCAGGCTCAGCAGTTGTGGCTCACAGACTTAGTTGCTCCGCGGCACGTGGGATCTTCCTGGACCAGGGCTCAATCCCGTGTCCCCTGCAGTGGCAGGCGGATTCTTAACCACTGCGCTACCAGGGAAGTATTCCCCCCACACACTGTCTTTTAAATGAGATCACACACCAGGTCTCAGATCTTAATGAAGCTCAGGTTCTTTATGTCTCATCGCAGAAAGAATTCAGTGGGAGACAAATTGATAGGTAAGAAGTGGACTTATTTAGAGAGAAACACAGTCCACAGAGTGTGGACCATCTCAGAAGGCGAGAGGCCCCGAAATATGGGGTGATTGGTTTTTATGGGTTGGGTAATTTTATAGGCTAACGAGTGGGAGGATTATTCCAACTATCTTGGAGAAGGGGTGGAGATTTCCAGGAATTGGGCCATTGCCCACTTTTTGGCCTTTTATGGTCAGCCTCGGAACAGTCATGGCATCTGTGAGTGTGTCCTTTAGCATATGCTAATGTATTACAATGAGCATAGAATGAGGCTCAAGGTCTACTGGAAGTCAAATCTTCTGCCATCTTGGACCTAGTTGGTTCTAACCAGTTTATGTCCTATCCTCAAGGGCTATGTCATTCTTTTAGACGTTGTGCCCTGCCCCCTTCCCTCCTGTTTCAGAGCTGCCAGCCTTCAGACAACAACTACACCATCAGCTGTCCTGGTACACATGCCTTCAAACTTGTACTGGAACTAAACATTGGCTCTCCTGGGTCTCCAGTTTGCCAACTCATCCCGAAGATCTTGGGGCATGCCTACTTCCATAATCATGTCTTTCTTCTAGCCTTCTAGCTTGTTGCCCTACCATTCACAACACAGCACTTCCATCTCATAGTGTAAGATGGACACACCAATGCCCAACACATCCCTGCACCAGGAAGGGAGAGACTGAAAGGGATGTCATCCTCCTTGCCTTTTAAGGCCATATCTCAGATGCTGCAGACATCCCACTGGCCAGAAACCATTTACATGGCAAGAAACTGGTTGCAAGGGAGCCTGGGAAATGTAGTCTTTAGCTGTGCAGCCATATGTCCAGTGAAACTTCCCTATCAGAGGCGAATAATTATTAAGGGGACATCTAGGCATATCTGCCACACGATCAAATGACTGAAACCAAGCAAGCAGAGGGCTGAATGGTTTCACATTGTGGTGATAGCTGAATGATGTGTAATGGGACTTGGAATAGGCAAACAATAGAAAACTCATTTAACTGATTTCTAATCTCTCAATGTTCTGAAATTTCTACCAAATTGCTTATGTGCTCAGAGTGAGAGTTATTAGTGTCATAAACCCAATGTATCCATCTCCATCTTCTGGAATGTGGTAGAATTGAACTTCCTGGACTCTCTGTGGTTCGTTCAAGTCACATGACTAGTTTTGGCCAATAAATTCTAAGAGATTATGTATGTCATTTGTGTGTCAGAACATTTAAGTATTGGTACAAGAGCTTCCAGGGTGTTCTTCCTTGGCCACACTTGACCGGCAGGACTCCAGATGGTAGTGGCTCTGTCAGCCTGGGTCCCAGACATATACAGCCCAGAACCCTCAGTCAATATATAACACAAGTGAGAAAAAAACCTTGTTATGCTAAGCTGAGATTTGGAGTTGTTTGTTACTACAGCATAACCTAACCTATTCTCACTACTATAGAAAAATATGAAAGTTAGATCTTTCCTAGAGCACAGAGTTAACCCTAATTGGTTGGCCAAGCACCCACTCCAACTGCTTGTAATTTGGGTGGGAATGATCTCCGACCCTTTCCACACAGAGGGGCATATGACCCCGGCTTTGCCAATAAGGCCACTGAAATATTTGTGAACGTTCCTGTTGAAATGACTCTCTATACCTTAATGGAGGCCTGGAGCTTCTGGAGGCCTGACCTCAAAGTGAAGGGCCAATCAGCTAACATCTATAGAGAACCTGCTGTGTGCTAGGGCCTGTTATATACCATTCCATTTACTCCTCACCAGAGGGTGGATAGCGTGGTATCTCCCCTTTGCTGATGAGGAGACAAAGGCAGAGAGAGGCTAAGGGAGGGTGCAGTTAGGGACACCTCCTACCCATATACTATGCCCTGCCCAAGATCACACAGGCTGAGGCAGGCAAACTGTGGATTTGCTCACACGTCTGCTCCAGGAGCTTGTGGGAAATGTGATCCTGACCGCCCGCCCCCGCACATCCTTCCACCCAATTTATGCTCTAGTGACCCCTTGGATGGTGGGCTCTCTCCAGCTCCCATCAAACCACCACTGCCAAGATCTCTGTGGAAAGCACGTTTTTATTTTATTTTATTATTTTATTTTATTATTTTATTATTATTTTTTGGCCATGCTGCGCAGCTTGTGGGATCTTAGTTCCTCAACCAGGGATTGAACCCGTGCCCTCGGCAGTGAAAGCGCAGAGCCCTAACCACTGGACCGCCAGGGAATTCCCAGCATGTCTTGATTTGTTCAGGACATACATCAGTGTTTGTCTTGGGGGAAGGTGATTCCAGTGGCCTTCCTCACCTCCTCAAGCATGTCAGCCAGGAGCTCACTTTCTGCCAGAGGAATCACAAGACTTTCCTTCAGGCCTGGGGGAAAGTGCAGTTAGGGACCCCTCCTACTCACGTCCCGAAGACCAAAAGAACTACAATTCCGAGAATCCCATGAGGCACAGTAATACATGGTTCAGGCATATGGATGCCGCAGGGGTTCCTGGGAGATGTAGTTCTAAACAGTTGCTTGAGCGGCTGAGGGGTGGGGAAGATATCCATCTCCCCTACCGGGCTTGCCCTGCCACCCTGCCACCCTCCCACCCCGTCCTCCACATCCTTACCCTTCTGCAGGCATTCCTGGACGTGCTTGGCCTCATAACTCATGCCCATTCCATTTGTAAAATTGAACTCCTTGCCTGGGGCTGGGGGCAATGGGAACTCCATACGCTCCCCCTTCACCACCAGCTCTGTTGGACACCAGCAGGGGTCGGGGATCTGAGGGGAGATAAGAGGTGGTCCTACTGCCCTCAGCAACAGGGCTGCAGGGGCTCCTCTTGGGGCTGCTCAGGAGCCTCCCTCTCATCAGCTAAGGGCTGATCACCCTCCATCCTCGGGGAGGTTTGGGTCCCCAACCCCAACCCCTGCCCTGGTCGCTGGGGGATTATTCCTTAGCATCAAGGTTGCCACACTACAAGCCTGTCTTGTCTGTCCATTTCCCCAGGAACAAACCCCTCTTTAACCCTATGCTCAGGCCTCGTGAAGATAGCCTACCTTTGCATCTGTAGATAGCCTATCTTTGCAACTGCAATCTCCGTTGCAAGGAGGAGGCTTAGACAACCCATCACCTTCTTATCCACTAGGAGACTTGTTTTTGTTTTAGCCCTGGGGAAGCCTAAATTATTCCCATACCCAAGTCAGAGTCAAAATGGAAATATAGAGATACAACTGGGGCAAATTCTGCAGTTCAAGTTTGGGGCAAGGTCCAAATTCTTCTGCTGAGAATAGAATTTCTTTCTAGCAACATGGCTCCAGGAAGTCCCATGAAGCCACTCTTTGATAATGCCCATATCCTGTCCTGAAAGCAATTCCAAAGATTAGAGCTGTTCTCAGAGGATGGTTGATAAGAACTGGTTTCTCCTAGGAAAGGACTAAGGACTTTTGACAGACCAATGGGTTCACCCTCAGGAAGGAGCCTGGAGGTCCAAACCCCATCCCATGGCCTGGTGGTTGAGGATGGATTCCTTAGCAGTGGTGTGGCAAGAGGCTGGTTCAGTCCCTATCCAGCTCCAACAGGCATGACTGGCCTACTCCTCTTGCTAAGGGCCATGGTTCCCAGTACTTGGGCCCATCCCAGCTCGGCCAATCATGTCTCACCTGGGCCATGCCCTTGGTACCGCTCACAGAGACCATACTGGAGAGCTGGGCAGTGATGCTGCAGGTGAAGCTGCCGTAGACCCCTCCTGGGTACTGGAGTAGCACAGTGACAGTGTCGTCCACACCTGGGGGAAGGCACCGGATGGGGGCAAGCCTGGCATCAAATCCTGCCTGTGGAACCTTGGGCAAGAGACCTCATCTCTAATATGGCAATGAAAGAGAGTGAAGCCAGAAGCGGTGATGTGTCCTACCACATGGATGAACACTGAAAACACTTAGGTTAAATGAAAGAAGCCAGACACAAAAGTCACATATTGCAGGATTCCATTTGTGTGAAACGTCTAATATTTGGCAAATCCATAGAGCCAGAAAGTAGATTTGTGGTTGGTTAGGGCCCAGGGGGATGGGAGAATTGGATGTGGGTTGTTTTTTTTTTTTGAGTAATGAAAATATTCTAAAATTGATTATGGTGGGGGGAGGGATAAACTGGGAGATTGGGATTGACATATACACACTACTATATATAAAATAGGTAACTAATAAGAACCTACTGTATAGCACAGGGAACTCAATACTCTGTAGTGACCTATATGGGAAAAGAATCTAAAAAAGAATGGATATTTGTATATGTATAACTGAATCACTTTGCTGTACTCCTGAAACTAACACAACATTGTAAATCAACCATACTTCAATAAAAATTAATTAAGAAAAATAAAATTGATTATGGTGACAAATGCACAACTGTGACTGTACTAAGGCCACAGAATTATACCCTTAAAATGAATAAATTGTATGGTATGTGAATTATATCACAGTAAAGCTGTTATCAAAAATAAATAAATAAACAAAAATATGCTAAAAGAAAAAAAAGAGAGACTTCACCTCTCTGAGCCTCATTTGTGAGAATCAGTTTCCTCATCTCTAAAATGGGGATAATAATAGAACCTGCCTCATAGGTCCATTACAAGTATTATATTAAATGATATAATATGCACAAAGTACTTAGAAGGGTATTTAAATTACAATAAGTGATATGTAAGCATTAGTTAACACAGCAGGAAAAGTACTAGCCTGGTTCTGGAACACATCAGGCAGGCCATAGATGGAGGAACCTAGTGACTCAGCTCTCTTTGATTTCAGATAAGCCCAAGTTCTTATCCTGGATCTGCTGTATAAGCCTGGATAAGTCACTTCCCCTCTCTGCACCTCAGTTTCCTCGTCTGTAAAATGGGGACAACCTAAATATATTAGGGAGATCATATCTATAATAACCCTAATGCAGAGGTAGCACATGACAGATGGGATCTGTTATAGCTACTATTTAGTCTAGAAATGGGCCAATTTGTTTTGAATTTTATTTAATTTATTTTTTTATACAGCAGGTTCTTATTAGTTATCCATTTTATACATATTAGTGTATACATGTCAATCCCAATCTCCCAATTCATCACACCACCGACCCCACCCCCCCACCACTTTCCCCCCTTGGTGTCCATACGTTTGTTCTCTACATCTGTGTCTCAACTTCTGCCCTGCAAACCGGTTCATCTGTACCATTTTTCTAGGCTCCACATACACGTGTTAATATACGATATTTGTTTTTCTCTTTCTGACTTACTTCATTCTGTATTGACAGTCTCTAGATCCATCCACGTCTCTACAAATGACCCAATTTCGTTCCTTTTTATGGCTGAGTAATATTCCATTGTATATATGTACCACATCTTTTAATCCATTCGTCTGTCAATGGGTATTTAGGTTGCTTCCATGACCTGGCTATTGTAAATAGTGCTTCAATGAACATTGGGGTGCATGTGTCTTTTTGAATTATGGTTTGCTCTGGGTATATGCTCAGTAGTGGGATTGCTGGGTCATATGGTAATTCTATTTTTAGTTTTTTAAGGAAGCTCCATACTGTTCTCCATAGTGGCTGTATCAATTTACATTCCCACCAACAGTGCAAGAGGGTTCCCTTTTCTCCACACCCTCTCCAGCATTTGTTGTTTGTAGATTTTCTGATGATGCCCATTCTAATTGGTGTGAGGTGACACCTCATTGTAGTTTTGATTTGCATTTCTCTAATAATTACTGATGTTGAGCAGCTTTTCATGTGCTTCTTGGCCATCTGTATGTTTTCTTTGGAGAAATGTCTATTTAGGTCTTCTGCCCATTTCTTGATTGGGTTGTTTGTTTTTTTAATATTGAGCTGCATGAGCTGTTTATATATTTTGGAGATTAATCCTTTGTCCATTGATTCGTTTGCAAATATTTTCTCCTGTTCTGAGGGTTGTCTTTTCGTCTTGTTTGTAGTTTCCTTTGCTTTGCAAAAGTTTTTAAGTTTCATTAGGTCCCATTTGTTTATTTTTGTTTTTATTTCCATTACTCTAGGAGGTGGATCAAAAAAGATCTTGCTGTGATTTATGTCAAAGAGTGTTCTTCCTATGTTTTCCTCTAAGAGTTTTATAGTGTCCAGTCTTACATTTAGGTCTCTAATCCATTTTGAGTTTATATATATATATATTTTTTTTTTAAATAAATTTATTCATTTTATTTATTTTTGGTTGCGTTGGGTCTTTGTTGCTGTGTGCCGGCTTTCTCTAGTTGTGGCGAGCGGGGGCTACTCTCCTTTGCATGGGTTTCTCATTGCCGTGGCTTCTCTTGTTGCGGAGCACAGGCTCTAGGCATGCAGGCTTCAGTAGTTGTGGCATGCGGGCTCAGTAGTTGTGGCACACGGGCTTAGTTGCTCCACGGCATGTGGGATCTTCCCGGACCAGGGCTCGAACCCGTGTCCCCTGCATTTGCAGGCAGATTCTTAACCACTGCACCATCAGGGAAGTCCGTTCCCAGAACTTCTGCTGCCAGTGTCCTTGTCCCCACGGTGAGCCACAGCCACCCCCCACCTCTGCAGGAGACCCTCCAACACTAGCAGGTAGGTCTGGTTCAGTCTCCTATGGGGTCACTGCTCCTTCCCCTGGGTCCCAATGTGCACACTACTTTGTGTGTGCCCTTCAGGAGTGGAGTCTCTGTTTTCCCCAGTCCTGTCGAAGTCCTGCAATCAAATCCCGCTAGGCTTCAAAGTCTGATTCTCTAGGAATTCCTCCTCCCATTGCCGGACCCCCAGGTTGGGAAGCCTGATGTGGGGCTCAGAACCTTCACTCCGGTGCGTGGACTTCTGTGGTGTAAGTGTTCTCCAGTTTGTGAGTCACCCACCCAGCAGTTACGGGATTTGATTTTATTGTGATTGCGCCCCTCCTACTGTCTCATTGTGGCTTCTCCTTTGTCTTTGGATGTGGGGTATCTTTTTTGGTGAGTTCCAGTGTCTTCCTGTCAATGATTGTTCGGCAGTTAGTAGTGATTCCGGTGCTCTCACAGGAGGGAGAGAGCGCACGTCCTTCTACTCTGCCATCTTGAACCAATCTCCTGAGACAGTTTTTCTGAAGAGTGACCTTGATCCCATGTATTATTTTCCTGGTTATCCATTGCCTTCTGTGGTACTGTTTGCAAAGATGAAAACAGTAATTCCTCTTACTCCTCTATGAGTGCCCCTTTGTGGTAGCTCCTTCCATCAAGAGGTAAAGTCTATTTGCCCACCTCTGAAATCTGAGCTGACTTTGGGCCATGGAACAGTGGCAAATATGGTACAAATAAAGGTTTGAAAAGTGCTTGCACATTGAGGCCTGCCTTCTTTTTGTTACGCCTGGAACTCTGAGCCCACAATGTGAATGAACCTGAGCTAGTCAGCTGGAGAGGCCATGTGGAGGAGAACCAAGACTCCCCACACAATAACCAATACCTGCAAGACATAGTGAGGCCGTCCTAGACCATCCAACTCCAGTGGAACAGCCAGCTGACTGCAGCTACATGACTAAGACCAGCAGAAGAACCACCCAAGCTGAGCCCAGCCCAAATTGCCAACCCACAGAATCACAAACTAATAAATGATTGTTATTTAAGGTCACTAAGTTCTGGGGTAGTTTGTTATGCAGCAAAGTCTGAGACAAATTCAAAAAATAATAATTACTAACTGCTTGCCATTTGCCTCAAGTTACTTCATTAACTCCTTATGATAACTCTATTACTGACATTTTACCAGTAACTAATTAAGACTCAGAGATGTTGGGTCCCTTGGCCAAGAACACACAGCAAAATCCCAGCACAGAGCCTGCCGACACTCTCAACTCTGATCCTCTTTGACTTCATATGGGAAGCTCCTCCAGCTGTCTAACCTGATTCTCATGGGTGAGGAGACATTCCCAGCTCAGCACTCCCAGTAAGACAGGATCACTCCTATTACCATCGTATAGTCCAGGATAGATCGTACCTGTTTCATGGCGCCTTCCCACAGCTTAAATCCTCTCCGGCTTTGGCCCACCGAAGACCATAATGATGAACTGGAGGCAGTAGATGCCAATGTCTAACAAGCCACCTCCAGCCTGGGCCCAGTCTATGGCCTGGTGTACATGGGTGAGATTCTTCCCAAATTCTGCCCGAACCACCCGAAGGTCCCCCAGAGTTCCCTGGGCCAGAACAGACCTCAGAGCCTCTACAGCAGGAAAGAAGTGGGTCCA
Organism: Balaenoptera musculus; assembly: GCF_009873245.2. Classification (NCBI taxonomy): domain Eukaryota; kingdom Metazoa; phylum Chordata; class Mammalia; order Artiodactyla; family Balaenopteridae; genus Balaenoptera; species Balaenoptera musculus. The sequence continues at coordinate 7,939,210 of NC_045803.1, forward strand.
GATGGCCTGCAGACAACAGAGGGAAGAAAGCAGAATGCAGAAAGGGAAGGAAAGGAGTCAGGACCCAGGAGTTAACCAATCAGTTCTTCTCCTTTCGAGGGCCCAATCTTGAGGGGGTACCCACTGCTCCCCAGTCTCCAAACAAGACCCCTCCCTCTTCCTTCTGCAGCCCATCAGTCCCCAAGTTATGTCCTGCCCCTGACACCCTCTGCCCTCTTCTCTCCTCTCCACTCCCATAGCCCCAACGCCGGCCTTTCCTTTCTCATCTGGACCATTACACCGGTCTCCCAATGTTATGGGCTGAATTGTGTCCCCACCAAATTCATGTTGAGGCCCGAACCCCCCAGTACCTCCCAATGTGAGTGTATTTGGAATTTTTTTTTTTTTTTTTTTTTTGGCCACACTGCATGGCATGTGGGATCTTAGTTCCCCGACAAGGGTTCGAACCCATGCCCCCTGCAGTGGAAGTGCGGAGTCTTAACCCCTGGATTGCCTGGGAAGTCCCCGGAGATGGGGTTTTTGAAGAGGTAATTAAGTTAAAATGAGGTCATTAAGGCGGGCCCTCATCCAATTAGACTGGTGTCCTTATAAGAAGAGGAAATTAGGACACAAATATGCACAGAGGGAAGACCATGTGAAGACACAGGGAGGAGACCACCGTCTACAAGCCAAGGAGAGAGGCCTCAGGAGGAACCAACCCTGCTGACACCTTGATCTCAGACATCTAGCCTCCAGAGTGTGAGAAAATATTTTATTTGTTTTTTAAAATTTTATTTTATTTTTAAATTGAAAAGTTTTCTTAATTTAATTAAAAAATTTAAAAAAATGTTTTTGGCTGTGCCGCGAGGCTTATTGGATCTCAGTTCCCCTACCAGGGATTGAACCTGGGCCACAGCAGTGAAAGCCCAGAATCCTAACCACTAGGCCACCAGAGAACTCCCCAGAAGAGTGAGAAAATAAATCTCTGTTGTTTAAGCCACCCAGTCTGTGATGGCACTTTGTTACGGCAGCCCTAGCAAACTAACACTCCCAGTCTCTCCCCTCCAGTCCATCCGCTACATAGCCCAGAGGGATCTTTCCTTCTCCTAGAGCTGACCCTGTCTCACCTCTGACCAGTCCTCTTCCATCGTTCTCCATTGCCTAGTGTCAGCTCCCATTTATTGGGTATATATTATGAGCAAGACAATAGGTACATGCTTTGCATAATGGCTCCTCCCAACATCCCTGCCACATAGCTATCATTAGGTCCATTTTATAGATGAGAAAACTGAGGCTCAGTTGAATCAAATTACTTGCCCAAGGTCACAGAGCTAGGAACTGGGGAACTAGAGTCTAGAGTCCTCTGACTCTAAAGCCAGAAATCTTGACCTGTCCAAGATAAATTTCATACTAAATACATGAAATCTGTCCATTCTTGTTTTCTTCAAGTCTTAACTCTGCTTTCCCTCTCTGACCTATTTACCTATGCAATTTACTTTTCCTTTAAGGCACAGGTCAGTCCCTACCCGCAGGAAACCTCCTTGACCATCACCCAGGCTGGGCCAAGGCCTCTGTGCTCTGTCAACTCCTCAGTCCTATGTCCATGAAAGTCCATGCAAGTGGGCATTGGGATTGCCCATTTCCATGACCATAAGAGCTTGAGCTCCTTGAAAACTAAGCCTGTGTCTTACACATTATGAGTTCCCAGTTCCTAGGATTGGATCTGGCACACATTAGGTGCCAATAAAAATGAGGAAGCAATAAACTCACAGAATTTTGAAACTGACATCTTGACTACTTCTTGGGCACGTGGAACTTTGCAGACTGGGAGGCTCAGCAATACTGGTCATATGACAGCTAGATAGGACATGGGGAAGTAAGAGGCAGCCATTGTGACTACCAGCAGAGCCTATAGCAAAGTATTTAAGAACCATAAGACTCCTTAACGTGAAAACAACTTGCGGGGGGGGGGGGGGGGGGATGGTGGCGGATGTCATATGGTGGCCATCTTAATTGCTGGCACTATCCATTGCTGTTTGGTGGTCATTTTAATTACTGGCAATCTGCAAGATGTCAAGATGTTTTGGCTATAGGTAGCTAAGTCTGATAAGGGCAAAAACAAAGGTAGCTTGACGTTGAGGGTTGGTAGGGGATTCCTTGGTACTTCTGATCTCTGTCTCTGTAAATCCACCCAAACTAAGCCCATTGCCATTTTGTGCCACTTTGTCACTATCGACATCTTTTTCTGAAAGGCTGACAAAGGATCCTCCAGGTGGCCGTGTTTGCTAAGGTCCAAAAGCAATGACTTCCACACATGGGAGATGTTGCTAGTCGATTCCATGACATAGCTCAACTGTATCCTGACAAACGCAAGGACCCCGTTTCACTTTGTGGACATCTTAACTCTTGGCAGCCCACCCTTGTATTCCTCCAAAAATGTCCACCGACAACCACGTTTAGTAATGGCAAGTGGCGCTATGTTGTGTGTTGGAAGGTTCCCTCCACCCTCACCTCCATAAGGAATTAGGCCTCAGGATCTGGCCTCAGGAACCATTTCGTGCACTTCCGCGGCGTTCACGCCCATGGGCTTCTCGCACGGCACAGCCTTGCCCGCTGCTAGGCAAAGCAGCACCGCGGCCTTGTGCTGGGGGTGTTGGGTGCCAATGCAGGCCACCTCTAGGGCGGGAAGAAAGAGGTAAAGAGATCGGTCGCCCCGCGCACTGAGACCTCCGGTACCGCCCACCATTTAGAGGCCCCGCCCCCAGCATCCGGGAACCCAAGTCCCTCCAAGCGGGAACGAAGTCCTGCCGCAGTGGTGAAACCCTAGCCTTCCATCAGGACGGAGCTAATCATTCTCTACCATCACTCTGTTTCCTTCAGATTATTTCCAGCCTTCTGAAATTATCGTATTCAATCATATGATCCTCACAACACCACCAAGAAGTAGAGATGATTATTTTGCCCGTTTCACAAATGAGGAAACTGAGAAGGGCAAGCGGAAGAGGGAAAAGCCAGTTCAGGCAGCCTGACTCCAGAGCTGGGCTGTTGTCCAACTACAGTGTCCTGCCTCTCCATCAAGGCTACTCTGGAACGCAGAAGCCCGGGCCGCAGGTCATATTTAAAGCCTGAAAGGCCTCCCTCAGAAATTCAACCCTGCCTTTGCCGCGGAGGTGTGGCCCCTAATCGCAATTTCACGCTGGACGAAGAAACCGGTTCCTATCGCTCTGCCTACCAGCCCGAAGTCCTTCCAGGAGCCCAGAGGGATTGGCTCATCCCGCAGAGCCTTGCATCTCCTACGGAGCAGCCTGAAGGCAGCGCCCCCGGTGGCCCCCCGCGGCCCTCCCCACTCACCCACGTTCGGGTCCTTGGCCAGCTCCTCATAGGATCCGTAGGCCTTGGGGATGTCGTGTTTCCTCGCAAACTCCTTCGCCCGGCTCAGGTCACGGGCCGCTACCGCCACCACCTGGAGGGGCGCCTGCGTCATACTTGAGGGGCTGGGGCAGGTGTGGAAGACAGGTGGATGGGAGGGAGGTGATGGAGAAGGCCTCGGGTTAGGGAGAAATTACATCCACGAAGACGGGGCACGGGGAATGTGGTCCTGGGGGATGAGGTGACCGGGGGCTGGACACTTGGGTCTTGGGAAAGACAGATCTGGGGCAAGCGATTATTAAACCCCTTAATATCTAAATTTCTTCTTTTCACAGCAAATCAGATCAAGACCCTCCCAAACCTCACGGAATTCGTGTGGTTAAAAGACAGAATGGGATAAAGGAGTGAGTACGGAATTTGAGGTTGTTTCACTGCCTTGGGGACTAAGAAGTCCAGAACCTTAGTTCCCTCCTCCCTCAGACCCTGGAATACCCCCAGACCCCCCGCCCGCGCTTCCCCTGGACTCCGGAGGGAGGGCGGACCTGGTGCCCAGAGCGAGGCAGGGTCCGCAGCACCGTCGTGAAGTCGCTGGAGATAAGGCCAGCTGACACAATGCCCCAGCGAAGCGCCAGCTTCGCAACCTGGAGTCCCAAAGGCCCCTACCTTCGCGCGGAGAGTTAAAGACTTGATGCGCCGCTCAGCGAGGGCGTGGCCCTTTTCTCCTCCCCCATCGCTCCTAGGCCGCTCCTCATTGGCCACGGGGCCTGTGTGCTCCTCCAGGCAAAGAAGGAGGTTATTTAATTCTAGCGTCCCCACTGGAAGAGGGCACCGTTGGCTCCGCCTAATGGGGGTGAGGACCAGAAACACTTCGGGAGTTGTCGCCGCACGTGACAAAGGGGCGGGGCTTTCTTGTCAACTTGGACCCTTGAAACCTTAGGAATTGTCCAGAGAGAGAGAGAGGATAGTAATAGCAAAGCTAGTATTTTTACTAATTTTTACCAATATTTATTAATATTTATAGAACGCCTGTGGTAGCTCAGACCCCCACCTCCGTGCTTTACTTTCCCCATCCCTAATTTCTCACCACAAACCTGCGAATGAGGTTCTGTTTACAGACGTAGAAACAGATCCAGAGAACTATGCTCATTTTTTCGAGGTTTCACAGCTAGGAACGCGAAGACCTTCAGGTTGGCTGCTTCCAGAGAAATCGCCATACTGCTTCTTAAGAGCCCTGGAGCCAGGCTGAAGGGTTGCAAACCTCTCCTTGCCACTTCTTGGCTGTATTGCTTTGCACAAGGGGTTTCCCTCTCTGAGCCTCAATTTTCTATTCCGGAAAATGGTGATCACAATAGCATCTACTACAACAGGGTCCTACTGTATAGCACGGGGAACTATATTCAATATCCTGGGATAAACCATAACGGAAAAGAATACAAAAAAGGACGTATAGGGCTTCCCTGGTGGCGCAGTGGTTAAGAATCCGCCTGCCAATGCAAGGGTCACGGGTTTGAGCCCTGGTCTGGGAAGATCCCACATGCCGCAGAGCAACTAAACCCGTGCACCACAACTACTGAGCCTGCACGCCACAACTACTGAACCTGTGTGCCACAACTACTGAAGCCTGTGCGCCTGGAGCCCGTGCTCCGCAACAAGAGAAGCCACGACAATGAGAAGCCCGCTCACAGCAACGAAGACCCAAGACAGCCAAAAAAAAAAAAAACCCAAAAAACAACGTATATATGTGTATAACTGAGTCACTTTGCTGTGTGGCAGAAATTAACACAACATTGTAGATCAACTATATTTCAATTAAAAAAAAAAACCACCAGCATCTACCTATATAGAGTTAAAAGGATTAACTGAGCTCTGGGGTCTATTGTGTAAAACATAGCAAATGATTATTGTCTATGTTAATTGGCAAAAGCCAGCCAACTTCACCCACAGCAAATTAGTCAATTTCCCTTGTAGACATTTAATTAAGATATGAGTTTCACACAGGGAATCACACAAACTGCTGAGTAAAAATATTAATGGATTGCACCAAGGACACAATATCACTACCGTGAAGAAAAGGAAAAAAGACATTTTAAAAAGTGGGTGCTCCTGGGTATTTATCCTAGAGAGGTAAAAGCTTAACATTCACACAAAACCTGTACACAGATGTACATAGCAGCTTTATCTGTAACAGTTCAAAGCTGAAACAGCCCAAATGTCCTTTAACTGGCCAGATAAGCAAACTGGTACATAGATACAATGAGATGGAATGAACAATTATAGGAACAACAACTTGGATGGATCTCAAGGGCGTTTTCCTGAGTGAGAAAAGTCCATCTCCAAAGGTTGCATCCTGTACGATTCCATTTATGTAAGATTCTCGAAGTGACAACATTATAGTGATGGAGAACCGACCAATGAGAACAGCCAGGGATTAGGGTTTGGGGGCTGGTACAATTAAGGGGTAACACGAGAGAGTTTCTTTGTGGGGATGGAACAGTTCTGTATCCTGATTGTGACGATGGATATGAGAATCTTCGCATTTGATAAAATTTCATAGAACTCTACACATACAAAAATTTTCAAGTGCGTGTAAATCCGTGTAAAAATTTCAAGTGCTGAAATCTGAATCAGGTTTGTACCTGATTGAATAATGTAACAATATCAATATCAATAATATAGCCATATCAACTCCTGGTTTCGAGGATGTATAATGGTTACCTATGATATCATCATGGTGTGTAGGGGGAAGCTGGGTGTAGGGTACAAAGGAATTCTCTGTACTATTTGAAACTTCTTAAAAGACTTCAAAATAAAAAGTCATAATTGAAATTTGTTGGCAGTGAGTTCGGGTCCCCAGAAGAGTCATTTGCAATATCCAGTAAAGTAGAAAATCTGCAGTATGTCGTGGTCTAGCGATTTCTATCCTGGGTAGAAGATATAAATCCTTGTGAAACTCTCAACCCTGTGCCTGAAAAGACATGTGTATGAACGTTTATCGCAGCGTTGGGTGTGATCGCTCAAAATTGGGAACAGCCATCAGTGGAAAAATGGATGAAGAAACTGTGGTAAATTCTAACAATAGGATACCATGTAACAAGGAAACTGGATGGGGACTAATTTCACACTGTTTTCATGGAATCTGGAAAACTTAAACTTGGTTAAAAAAAAAAAACAAAAAAACCAAGTGATGTCACAGGGATATAGTTCTTTCATGTGAACTTTAGAAACATGTATCAGAGTACCGTGCATTGTTCATAGGTATATTCCTGTTTAATAAAGAACTGGAAACATTTATGGGAATGAAAAACTCCAACTTCAGGAGCAGTGGTTTTCTCTGAAGCCAGAAAGAGGGTGTGGTTGCGGAAGGGCCATAGGGAGCTTCAACGCTACCTGTAACATTCTGTGTCGTAAGAAAAGAAATCTGAAGCATTTTGGCAATAGGTTAAGGCTTGATGAATCTGGGCAGTATGTCCAAGGGTGTCTATAATTTTTCTCTAGACTTTTCTCTATGCTTTTATTTGCCTGGGAATCTATTCAGCAAAGCTCTTATGTGGGGTCATCTATGCCTGCCTCTGTTCTAAAGGCTTCCTGAATATTAACTCATATAATCCTCACAACAGCCTTCTGAAGCAGGCCCTGTTATTCGCCCCGTTTTGCAGATGAGGAAACTGAGGCACAGAGTGGTCAAGAACCTTGCCGGAAGTCACACATCTAGCAAGCGGAAGCGCTGGATTGAAGCACGACAAGCGTAGCCCCAGAGTGCACGCACTGAACTGTGTCCGCTGCATTTGATTTAACTCATAATTAAATAAGGAAAATCACTGACCCGGGACGGGAATGCTCTGCTCAGTAGATCAGGCTCTTTCCATGCCAGGGAGGCAGACCACGGGGGTTAAGCATGTGACAGCAATTCTGGAACCCGAAGTGAGAGCCAGGGAATTAACAGAGGGCATAGAACGTGAAGTGGAATTTAGAGGCAGAAGGTCAGTGAATATACAGGAGCCCGTTCTCTGGATGTCTTCTGGCAAGGGCTGCTTGACTGGGGCTCAGGTAGCCATGCTGTGGGACTGTACTCTAAGAAAAGTCCCCCACTGCCTAGCTCTCTTATTCTCTTTAAGAAACAAGCAAAACGATGATGTTGGAAATGTGGCAAATCCACTCTGAGCTTGGGTACCAAATTGTGTGCGTCTGGGTGCCAGCACGCTCCAGGACTTGCTGGCAACACCATTTAGAGACCTTCGAAGAAAATTGAAATCATAGGGAGAGGGGAAGGCCCTATCCCAGGCAGCCCATAGCCAGGAATTCCAGAAAGAGCTTCCAGGGCCATTCTACAGACAGTCCTCCCCACAGAGCACAAATACTGAGCATCTAATCTGTGCCAGATTAGATGGGACACATCTGAAATGGGACAGATGCTTTCTCTGTCCTCATGGGGCTATCAATCAGTCCAGGGGGGTTGATAGTGTGGGGAACAGCAGCAGAGAGAATGGCATGATCAAGGGCTCTGAGGTGGGAAAGAGCTCCATATGTTCTAAGAACTGAAAAAAGGCCAGCATGGCTGAAGAAGAAAGATGGCGGGTGAGTGTGATGGAAGATGGGGCTGGGGAAGCTGGCGGGAGAGATGTCTTGAAGGGCTCACTCGGAGAGGACCCGAAGGAATGGAGCGTCCTCTAATTTAGGTGGCTTCTGGTTGTGGCACTGACCACCGGCATGACTCCTATATTCATTCTGCAAACGTTTCTACTCCTGACAGGGCCATGTGCTGGGCAATGCTGGGGACCAGAGATGAACCTCACTCCACTCCCTGCCCCCCTCTGGTGGCGGAAAGAGACACAGTCTGTGGTAGGCATAATAACGCCCCCTCCCAGGGACTTCCCTGGTGGTCCAGTGGGTAAGACTCCGCGCTCCCAATGCAGGGGGCTGGTTCGATCCCTGGTCAGGGAACTAGATCCCACGGGCATGCTGCAACTAAGAAGCCCACATGCCGCAACGAAGACCCAGCACAGCCTAAATAAATAAATAAATATTAAAAGAAAAACCAAAACGCCCCCTCCCAAAGATGTCCACTTACTAGTCACCAGAACCTGTGGATAATGTGACCTTACATGGTAAAATGGTCTTAACTGAAGATGCGATTAAGTTAAGAATCTTGAGATGGGGAGATTATCCTGGATTATCTGGCGGGCTCAATATAAATACAAATGTCCTGATGAGAGGGAGAGAGGAAGGTCAGAATCAGAGAAGGAGATGTGACAAGGAAACAGAGTAAGGGAGAGATTTTTTTTTTTTAGATTAATTAATTAATTAATTATTTGGCTACGTTGGGTCTTCTTTGCTGCGCGCGGGGTTTCTCTAGTTGCGGCGAGGCTACTCTTTATTGCAGTGCGTGGGCTTCTCATTGCGGTGGCTTCTCTTGTTGCAGAGCATGGGCTCTAGGCACGTGGGCTTCAGTAGTTGTGGCACGCGGGCTCAGTAGTTGTGGCTTGTGGGCTCTAGGGCACAGGCTCAGTAGTTGTGGCGCATGGGCTTAGTTGCTCCGCGGCATGTGGGATCTTCCTGCACCAGGGCTTGAACCCATGTCCCCTGCATTGGCAGGCTGATTCTTAACCATTGCGCCACCAGGGAAGTCTCAGGGAGAGATTTTTAAATGCTACTCTGCTGGCTCTGATGATGGAGGAAGGGGCCAGGAGCCAAGGAATGCAGGCAGCCTGTAGAAGCTGGAAAAAGCAAGGAAAGAGATTCTCCCCTAGAAACTCCAGAAGGAATATAGCCCTGCAGACACCTTGATATTAACCAAACAAGACCATTTTATACTTCTGACCTCCAGAGCTGTAAGATAATACATTTGTGTTTTAAACCATTAAGTTTGTGATACCTCAGTTGTGGCAGCAATTGGAAACTAATACACAGCTCCAGCCGTCTCAGTCCTGGATGATGTATGTCATAATGGTGGAAACGCTAGTATAGAGGCCAGGGTGGAGGGTACTCGTAGCCCAACCTGAGGACCAGGGAAGCCTGGGCAGATGAGGTCATGATTGAACTGCATTTTGAAAGATTTTGATGGAGGTTTTCCAGGTAGAGAAGGAGGCGTGGCCTTCCAGACAGAAGAAACAACCCACGCAGGAAAAAACTGGATCCAGTTAGAACTGAGAGCTTGGAACCCAGGGTGGAAGGTGGGGGACACATGAAAGATCAATCTAGAGAGAATAACTGCACCATTTGTGAAGGGTCAAAGAGCTCCCCCTGAAGGTGATGGAGTGTGAAGGAGGGGGGAAAGGAGATGATGACCCGGGTCATATTCAAGTGTTAGAAAAATACCTGTGAAATTAAAGGTCACACAGAAACTGTCAACCATGGGTGAACAGTGTGCTAGGAAGAGAGCATAGCATTTATTCATTAACTCATTTGTTCATCAGATTTTTTGAGCACAGATGCAGTACCAAAAAAATAAAAAAAAAAATAAAAAACCCCCAAAACCAAAAAACAGAACAAAACCAACAAACAAAACATTTCATGATACTTCAGAGAGTGGACTTTGGATCCAGCCTGCCGGGGTTGCAATCCCAGCTCTGTCACTTACTAGTTGTGAGACCTCAGGCAAGCGTCTTGGCTTCCCCTAAATGCCTCATCTGTAAAATGCGGGTGATGATGGATGTTACCTCGCAGGGCTTTTGTGAGGATGAAATGAATTTTATTTATAACATATAATGTGTTTGAGATAGCACCTGCTACATTCTAAATGCTATGAGGCTGTTAGCTACTATGTATTCATATGTACTAGTTTGTCTGCTGCTATAAGAAATTACCCACCATCAGTGGTAATATTACTGCTTATACTATGACAGTTCTGGTGGCTGCCCAGAGCTCTGACCATGAAAGAGGTGAGGAGAGAGATGATGGAGAGTTTAGACTGTGTTTTTTTTTTTTCAAAACAAACAATTTTTTTTGAAGTATAGTTTTTTTGAAGTATATTTACAATTTTATGTTATTTTTAAGTACACAGCAAAGTGATTCATATATATGTATATATATATACATATATATATATATATATATATTGTTTTCCATTATAGGTTATTACAAGATATTGAATATAGTTCCCTGGGCCATACAGTAGGTCACTGTTGTTTATTTTGTATATAGTAGTACGTATCTGTTAATCCCAAACTCCTGATTTATCCCTCTCCCCCGCCACTTTCCCCTTTGGTAGCCATAAGTTTGTTTTCTATGTCTGTGAATCTATTTCTGTTTTGTGAATAAGTTCATTTGTATCTTTTTTAGATTCCACATATAAGTAATAGCATATGGTATTTGTCTTTCTGTCTGACTTACTTCATTTAGTATGACAATATCTAGGTGCATACATGTTGCTGCAAATGGCATTATTTCATTCTTTTTTTATGGCTGAGTAATATTGCATTGTGTGTGTGTGTGTGTGTGTGTAGATTGCTTCCAGGTCTTCGCTATTGCAAATAGTGCTGCAATGGACATTGGGGTGCATATATCTTTTTGAATTAGAGTTTTCATCTTTTCCAGATATATGCCCAGGGGTGGGATTGTTGGATCATATGGTAACTTTAAAAGAACCTCCATACTGTTCTCCATAGTGGCTGCACCAATTTACATTCCCACCAACAGTGTAGGAGGGTTCGCTTTTCTCCACACCCTCTCCAGCATTTATTATTTGTAGAGTTTTTGATGATAGAGTGTTTTAATGAATGCAATGAATGAAGACTCAGAGAAGGAAGGTGGGAGGAACAGAGACCTGGAGAGAGGATAAAAACTGTATCAGTTTCCTGCAGCTGCTTTAACAAACTACCACAAACTTAGTGGCTTTAAACAACACAAATATTCTCTTACAGCTCTGGACATGGGAAGTCCAAAATGGGTCTCAGTGTGCTAACATCAAAGAGTCAGCAGGGCTGGTTCCTTCTGAAGACTCTGAGGGAATTTATTTCCCTGCCTTTTTCACCATTAAGAGTCCACCCATATGTCTTGGCTCATGGTCCTGAGTCACTTTGACCATCTGTGGTCACATCTCCTTCTCTGTCTGTCATCCCCTTGCCCCCCTCTCATGCAGACCCTTGAGATGACATTGGGCCCACCCAGATAACCCAGGATCATCTCCCCATCTCAAGAGCCTTAACTTAATCACATCTGCAAAGTCCCTTTTGCCGCAAAAGGTTCTGAGGATTAGCATATGGTCACTTTTGAGAAGCCATTATTCTGTCCACCATGGAGACCCACAGAGAGACTGTTTAAAAATGCAGGTCTTATTATTTTCAGGTATGGTGAGGCCAACAAACCAGGAGACAATTGCTGTTGAAAAGATAGTTACTCATCGTTTCCAAGAGGAGGGGACATGCCATGCTACAAAGGGCCACATGAGGAAGTGCCAGGGTTGGTCAGGAGATGGAATGAGGTGAAAATGTGGGCAAGCACTTTTATTGTGGTTTCTGTGGGAGGGAATGAGCAATTCAGGATAAGCAGGTTTAGGACTGGCAAGTCTGAATAATTTCGGCAGACTCTGGGGTGTAGGGGATGTCTGAGTTGTCTGGTACCTGGTCCTGACATGACTAGGGCAGGGAAATATTGCCCGGGACTATGGAGACTGTAGGAGCTCCATAAAGGAGGTGGTTGGAGTCTGGGCTCCGGAGTGGTTGGTTTGCATAGGAAAGGTGCAGTCACAGCAGGTGAGTGGTTTACTGTCTCTAGCAACTAGCTAACTCTGGGAGGGGCAGTCCCTCCAGTGTATGCAAGACCCCAGAATTCAAAACATCAGAATCACATGGTTACTACACAGGGGGACAGAGACCCAGAATATGGGGTGAAGGCAGAGTTGGAATCCCTGGCTCCCCATTTTTGTCTCTTCCCTTTGTGACTCCCAAATCCTCTCTCTGTCAACTCCGAGTCCTATCTACAGCACAAGCTGCAGCTCCTATGCAACAGAACATTCCAAAGAGACAGTAACCATTTTAAAACATTTGTGCACACAGGTCAAAAGGGAAATCATTTTCAGATTAAACATGAAGGGCCAAAATAACTGTTGATTTAGGACTAGGACGAAAGGTCAGACAGGAGGCAGGGATGGGGGATGTTGCTCCAGGGCAGAGGTGACTCTGTTCTTGACCACATATGCAGGGCACTCTGTTGTATAGGACAATGAACTTGATGTGAACCTCTCCCACTGCTCTTTTTGGAATTTGGCGTCTACTGGAGGAGACAGAGAGTAATCAAGTGGACACACTTCCAAATAAAGGATTACAAAATGTAAAAAGCATCCTGGGTGACTAGAATGGGTTTCCTTAGATATGGGAGTCAAGGACAGGCTCCCAGAGACATAAGTTGTATAGACATGTCCATTTAATAGCAATAACAGCTATTACTTGCTAACCTCAAATTTCAGCCCAGAAGCTATGCCACTCATATGTATTATTATTTTCAGATCCTTCAAAGGATGCTGGAAAGCTGCTACCATTTTATGCCCATTTTCCAGATTGGGTCACTAAGGCCCAGCTCCCAGTTTTCCAAGAGAAGCAGAGAGAGGCTGTGGCTAATGTTTGCAAAGGTCATTGTTGTTGAGGTTCAGCAGGGGAGAAGGGTGGGCGTGGCACATGTACCTTCCCAGAAAACTTCCTTGGACATTCCAGGGTCTGGGAATATGTATTGTTAATGAGCCTCCCAGATAATTTTTTATCACTGGGGCCTCCTTCATATTTCTTCCTCTCTTTGGACACTAAACTAGACCTGTCTCATGCCCAGTGACATGTTGGTAAACAGGCTCTGGGGGGGGGGGTGTGGGAGGAGGCTCTGATTTGTAGCCTCTGCCAATTTCCTTTGTCAGCTGTTAGTGCAGACAGGTGTGACATCCAGAGCAACTGCAGCCACTTTGGGACAAGAGGAGTACAGCCCCCCACACCTCCCACAGCAGGGCTAGGAGATGGGAGAACCTGGTTCCCTGAAGGCTTTGGAGTCACCCTACCTTGGGACTTCTTGTTTTGGGCAATAATACATTTTTCTTTATTGTTTAAGCCTAGGTTTGGGTTTTCTGTCCTTGCAGCTGAAGGGATCCTACTGAAGGTGCGTGTGTGTGTGTGCGTGTGTGCAGGCAGTGGACCCATCAGGAGAGGACAAAGATGCCAGGACAGAGCCTCTCAGAAATGATGCTTGAATTGATTCTTAAAGAATGAGGAGGACTTTGGCAGGTGAAGCATGGATGAAGTTTCAGAAGGAAAAGGATTTACAAAGAAACAGATGCATGGATTTGTTCCAGAAGGTGTATTTGGTTGGAACCAGAGTACAGAGCAGGGCAGGGAGCCATGTGAGATAAGGCCAGAAAGGCTGAGGGGCTGGAACCTGATCCTGGGGTGGAGTCAGCTCTGTGACCCTTCTGGGGTTGTGTGGGGAAGGGGCTAGGGGCCAAGATGTCAGGGAGGAGGCTGAGGTGGCTGGAAGCCAGGGGTCAGGAGAGTCAGGGCTCCTGGTATGAGAGGTGATCAGCTATGCTGAGGACTCTTCTGGCCCTCACACCCAGCCGTGGGGGAGACACTGTTTTTGAGGCATCGCTGGTCCCACAAAAGGTAGAGAAAGGTCTTAAGGGACCACCCAAGCCCCATAAACCAACAGAAGCTGGGCCCAGAGCAGCAGGCAGGATTCCAGTAGCTGTGGGGATGCAGGATGCCAGAGTGGCCACAACCTGGGCATTGAGGCCAAACCAACTAGAAAGGCAGGCATGGAGCAGACCCTTTTGGGAGGGAGGGGGCTTCCCTAAGGTAGGCTGAGCCAGTGAGCACTTGACTGGACAAGCGAAGGCAGGTCCCTCGGAGGGGGACAGAAAGAAGGGACCACAGACTGGAAGGCTGTGGAAGCTGAGGCAGCAGATACAGGGCTTGGGCAGCAATATGGAAAGTGCCATCCTGACCCCGCACCCCACCCCACCCAGCAGGCCACAGGTGTTGCCAGGCCCCCAAAGGAGGTTGATTGTGACACCTCATCCCCCTCCCATCAGCTTCAGTAGGAACCCAGAGTACTGGGGTCCCAGAAGGATCACAGGTGCTGTGACTCCAGCTGGGGCAGCTCAGGGGTCTGTTCTGGAACTTTCTTTTCTGAAGGATCCACATCCTTCTGGTCACCAGCTGGAGCCGGGACAGGTGCATCATCTGGAAATGGAGGAAGAAAATGGTAGCACTAGACGTACCAGCCCCTCCTCCCTCAGACCCAGGAGTCTGGGCCCCCAGCTCCTTCCCTGCCCCCTGGGCCCAGGGGCCAGCACCTGTGTCTGGGTGGAACTTGAGCTGTCCCTCGGGGCCGGGTGCTGGGTTGTTGTGGACTTGCTGCTGTTGTTTTCTCTGTTCCATTTGCAGAACGGCCTGCAGCGGGTGGGGGAGATCACAGAGGCAAGAGGATATGATGCGGAGTCTCCATGGCAACCTGCTAAGTGGTCATGGACCAGTCCCTTCTCCATGGGCCTCAGTTTTTCTCCCTCATTGAGAGTTGGGCTTAATACTGGTTAAAGATCCAGTTCTCCCTCCCTGGTCATGGCTTGGGTCACACCTTGGGACAGGGAAGCCTCCACCTCCCTCCTCGGCCTTTCCCCTCTCTCCTGCTTACAACCTCACTGCCCTTATCCAACATGGCAGCCCCAGAGCAGCCAGGGATGGGGACAACGTCTGCCCTTACTCAAGATGGCAGCTGCTACCCAAGGATCTACCCAAGTCCGGTAATTATTTATGAGTTTGTTTTTTTTTTGGAGTATAGTTGCTTTACACTGTGATTAACACAGTGGCTGCAAGCCTTCCACACTTCTGGACACACTAGGACAAGGGTCACCAGGGACTCAGAGGATGGACCCCCTTCCCTGGCCAGTCACCTGCTGCAGCTCTCTCTTCTGGGCCTCCAGGCGGCCCTGGGAGCGCCCCAGAGCCTCGGTTTCCTGGCTGAGGCGCTGGGCCTTGGCATTGAGCTCTGCCTCCCGGGCAGCCAGCTCCTCCTCAAAACGCCTCAGCTCGTCCTCCGTGTAGGCAGGGTGCATCTCCACTGTCTGCCGGGGTGAGAACAGGGGCCATCAGCAGGGTGACTCTAACCCTGGCCCCGCTAATGGAGGAGGTTCAGGGAAGGCTGGGAGGCCTCGGCCATGCGTGTGGATGAAGAGACCTGAGTGGGAGGTGGGAAGGGAGATAAAGACCCAGAGTGGAGCAGTGGGAGAACAGGGACCCAGAGGGGGGGAGACAACGACCCAGGAGGCTGGGGGGACAGAGAGCTGGGGGGCTTGGAGGTCAGAGACCCAGAGAGAAAGAGAAGCGGCCAGAGACCCTGAAAGAAGGGTTAGGTCTGGGAGAGAGATACAGTCAGGATCCAGAGCATCTTCCATGTCCTCACCTCCCAGCCCTCCCCGGTGTCCCCGAACTCCTTCCTCTGCGTGGATACAAGGAACTCCTCCAGGGTCACGAGGCGGTCCTGGTTGGTGTCCACCTGGGGAGCCAGGTAAGGGTAAGCAACAGAGCTGGACCTCCCTCCACCCCTGCCCCCACCCTCACCCGCGGCCCGGGTCCCTCCTCTCACGTTCTTCATCACGTGCTCCCGCATGCGCAGCCGCTCCTCCTCCATCTCCCGCATGTCATCTTCCTCATTCTTTGGGTCATACACCTTCTCCAGCTGCAGGGTCAAGCAAAAAGCAGGATGTACTGAGAGGTTCAGGGCAAGCTCCTTCCCAGGCTACCCCACCTCCTAACACACACAGACAACTTCAACTCCCATCAGTCCTTGGGACACCCTGCCACTCCTGGCAGCCTCTTTTTGCCTCAGGGGCTGCTGGGAGTTGTAGTTTTCCCCCTGAACTCACATCCAGGGGGACCTGAGGGGACTACTAGGATCCCGAGGGGACACGTCGCTGACCTGGGCATCCTCTGCGCCCATGGCTTCCAAGATACTCACCTCCTTGGTGAAGAGGGCCTCCAGCTCCTGCTCATCCAGGACACCATCACTGTTGATATCTGAGGAAGAGACAACAAGGTGTCTTGGGGGACTGAAGACGGAGTGGGTCAAGTTCCTAAGTGACCTGTTGGAGAAGGAATTCTGGGCTGATGCGGGGTCTGTTCTCAGAGGATAGGTAACAACGGGTCTCCGACAGTCGGATGGTGGCCTTCAGGCTTCAGTGCCCATTGGCCCGTTGCTAAGACAGCCCTTTCCCTACCAGGGTCCTGAGACTCCATTGGGACCATTCTTGGGCCCACTGTCATGCAGAATGATTTGATCTCTAGCTCCCAGTGATCTGGGCACAGCATCAGCCCTTTGCCCAGCATACAGGGGTGTCAGGGGCATCTCCCAGAGAACCAGCCCAGGGCTGACTCTGATCACCAAAGAATCCTCTCCCTGCCAATCAGACTCCTCCGCCACATGCACCTGGCTCACTGCCTTCGCCTCCTCTGCTTACTCAGATCAGCACCCACACTGGTCCCAGGGAGGTAGCCAGGAACCCTGACCTTGCGAATCCAGTGGTTAAGCTTCAGCCTGCGCCTTACTTGACTTTCTGCCTTTGGCTCTCAGAATATCATCCTCTCCTCTCCAGCTGCCCTAATTTTCCTTCACTGGCCCTGTCCTCTTCCTGACCTCTACGGGTGGTGTAGGGGACAGGGGACAATGACTTCTTCCCTATCACATATTCAGATCTGTCCAATATGGTTGCCACTAACCACATGGGCTGTTTAAAATTTAAATTGATTAATATTAAATAAGATTAAATTTTCAGTTTATCAGTCCTACTTGCTACATGGCAAGCACTCAATAGCCACATATGGCTGGTGGCCGCCATATTGGGTAGCAGAGAACATCATTACAGAAAGAGTTCTACTGGCAAGACTTCCTCAGATGGGTTCCTTCAGTCCCTCATCTTTAATGCCATCCACAAGCTGCCTCCACACCTGAATACCCAACTGCCTACTCTCCATCTCCACATAAATGTCTAACAGACATCTCTAGCTTGACATGGATAGACCCAGTTCCCAATCTTCCCTGCCAAACATGCTTGCCCTTCTCTCTCCATCCTTCCAGTTGCTCAGGCCAAATACATCGGAGTCACCCTTGACTCTCTTGTTCCATTACAATCCTCATCAAGTCCATCCTCAAGTCCTACCAGCTTGACCTTCAAGACAAATCCAGAATCTGACCACTCTTCCCTACTTCCATGGTCCAGTCACCAGCATCTCATGCCTCCTAACTAGGGTCCTGGCTTTGGCCCTGGCCCCTACAGCCTGTCCTCAACACAGCACCTAGACGGATCCTGCCAACGCTTAAAGCAGATGGGGTCAGTTCCTCTGCTCAAAATCCTTTTGCTGTGTCTCACCCAAGACAGAATAAAATCCAAATTCCTTACCCTGGCTGTAGGGTGGCTGTCACCTCCCTAGCAGTCTTTCTTATCATTCTTCTTTTTTGTTTTTGGCTGCGTTTGTGGGATCTTAGTTCCCTGACCAGAGATTGAACCCGCGCCCTCGGCAGTGAAAGTGCAGAGTGCTAACCACTGGACCGCCAGGGAATTCCTTTTTCTTTTTTTTTTTTTTAATTTACTTATTTATTTTTATTTTTGGCTGTGTTGGGTCTCCGTTTCTGTGCGAGGGCTCTCTCTAGTTGTGGCGAGCGGGGGGCCACTCTTCATCGCGGCGCGCGGGCCTCTCACTGTCGCTGCCTCTCCTGTTGCGGAGCACAGGCTCCAGACACGCAGGCTCAGTAGCTGTGGCTCACGGGCCCAGCTGCTCCGCGGCATGTGGGATCCTCCCAGACCAGGGCTCGAACCCGTGTCCCCTGCATTGGCAGGCAGATTCTCAACCACCGCGCCACCAGGGAAGCCCTCTTCTTTTTTTTTTACACTTAACAATGGTTAAATTGGTAATTTTTTTAAAATAAATTTATTTATTTATTTATTTTTGGCTGCGTTGGGTCTTCGTTGCTGTGCGCGGGTTTTCTCTAGTTGTGGCGAGTGGGGGCTACTCTTTGTTGCAGTGCGTGGGCTTCTCATTGTGGTGGCTTCTCCTGTTGCGGAGCACGGGCTCTAGGCACGCGGGCTTTAGTAGTTGTGGCTCACAGGCTCTAGAGCACAGGCTCAGTAGTTGTGGCGCATGGGCTTAGTTGCTCCGCGGCACGTGGGATCTTCCCGGACCAGGGCTTGAACCTGTGTCCCCTGCATTGGCAGGCAGACTCTTAACCACTGCGTCACCAGGGAAGTCCGGTAATTTTTATTTATGAGTTCTTTGTTTTTTTTGGAGTATAGTTGCTTTACACTATTGTGTTAGTTTCTACTGTACAGCAAAGCGAATCAGCTATACGTATACATATATCCCCTTTTTTGGATTTCCTTCCCATTTAGGTCATCACAGAGCACTGAGTAGAGTTCCCTGTGCTGTACAGTAGGTTCTCATTAGTTATCTACTTTATACATAGTATCAATAGTGTATATATGTCAATCCCAATCTCCCAATTCATCCCACACCCCCCAGGAATTCCCTTTCTTATCATTCTTCTCTTCAAGCATTCGGCTCCAGTGACCTTGGAAACCCACCAAGTTCATTCTCCCCTGCGTGTGCTTGCTATGCCCCCCCATCTAGACAAATATCTTCGAGGCTCACCCCCTCACTTCACTGAGGTCTTGGTTCAAATGTCATCTCTCTTGAGCGGTGCTGTCCAATCCAGCGGCCACTAACCACATGGGGCAAATGAAATTTAAATGAGTAACAATCAAATACAATGAAAGATTCATTTTCTTGACATTATGCTAAGTGAAATAAGCCAGTCACTAAAAAGACAAATACTCTACAATTCCACTTATATGAGGTAGCTAGAAGAGTCAAATTCATAGACAAAAGAGAACAGAAGTTACCAGGGGATGTGGGAGGGGTCATGGGGAGTTGATGATTAATACAGAGTTTCAGTTTTGCAAGGATGAAAAGACTGTTACACAATAATATGAGTATGCTTAACACTATTGATATGTACACTTAAAAATGGTTAAGATGGTAGATTTTATGTCAAGTGTACTTTACCACAATTACAAATTTAAAAAAATTTAATTGATCAGGGGCTTCCCTGGTGGTGCAGCCGTTAAGAATCTGCCTGCCAATGCAGAGGACATGGGTTCGAGCCCTGGTGCGGGAAGATCCCACATGCTGCGGAGCAACTAAGCCCGTGCACCACAACTACTGAGTCCACGTGCTACAACTACTGAAGCCCACATGTCTAGAGCCCATGCTCCGCAACAAGAGAAGCCACCGCAATGAGAAGTCCGTGCCCTGCAACATAGAGTAGCCCCTGCTCGATGCAACTAGAGAAAGTGCGCACGCAGCAATGAAGACCCAACGCAGCCAAAGATAAATAAATAAACTTAAAAAAAATTTAATTGATTAAAAAAAATTCAATTTCTTAGTTGTAAAACCCACATTTCAAGTGCTTAATTAATAATAATAGCCACATGGGAACTAATAAGAACCTACTGTATAGCACAGGGAACTCTACTCAATACTCTATAATGACCCATATGGGAAAAAAATCTAAAAAAGACTGGATATATGTATATGCATAACTGATTCACTTTGCTGTATAGCAGAAACTAACACAACACTGTAAATCAACTATACTCCAATAAAAATTAATTTATAAAGAAAGAACAAATAATGCTGGGTTAATAAATTGTCTCATTTGTTTAAAAAAAAAAAAAAAAGGGACTTCCCTGGCGGTCCACTGGTTAGGACTCCGCTCTTCCACTGCAGGGGGCACAGGTTCAATCCCTGGTCGGAGAACTAAGATCCCACATGCCATGCTGTACAGCCAAAAAAGAAAAAGAAAAAGAAAAAAAAAAAAAAGCCAAATGGGGCTGGTGGCTGCTATATTGGACAACAGAGCTGCAGAACACTTCCATCAGCATAGGAAGTTCTATTGGACAGTGCTGGTCTGGCAAAAACCTTTCCAGACCAGGCTATCTAAAATCATCATTCTAGACCTTTAATCCCGCTGTCTTTCTTTCCATGGTAATGTGACTACCTGATCATCTACTATAGAACCTACTTCACTGATTCTAAGATGCACTTTTTTTCTCCCCATATTTTATCAACCGTAAAATTGGGAGGTATCTTATCATCGATGATGTGTTAGTTTAATGGGCGGTTTATGTAAAATTCAAGTGTTCAAGTGTTCATCTTATGTTCCATGGTCACTTAGATTCACTGAAATACAGAATTATCTGTTTGCCTGATCCCTGGCTCTGTGATGCCAGGGGGACTTTCTTTTGTTCACAGCTGTATACACAGGGTCTCCGTGAAGCTTGGTCCTTAGAGGTCTCTTAGTAAACATTTGCTGAATGAATGAATCAGACCCTGCTAAGCTCTGGTGACAGGCTATAGCATTTGGTTCGGGTTCCTGGGCACACCTGAGGGGGCCTGGCAAAAAGTGGTATCAGGGGAATTCCCTGGTGATCCAGCGGTTAGGACTCCGCACTTTCACTGCCGAGGGCCCCGGTTCAGTCCCTGGTCGGGGAACTAAGCTCCTGCAAGCTGCACGGTGCAAAAAAAAAAAGTAGTGACATCAGGACATAAGACCCAGATTCAGAGCCAAACGCCTGGCATTTGGAGATTGGAATTAGAGGCTGGACATAGAGGATGTTTCCAGACAGGACGAAAATGAAGGGGACCGTGCCCCTGAATCACCATGGAGAAGGGGCTTCCCGAGTCCCTGGAGGCCTGGTTACTAGGGAGCAGCCCCTGCTTAGCGATAGGGCCCCCAGAAGGGACCGGGGCTTCTGGGCTGCCATGGGAGGGGGGCCCAGGCCTAGCCAAACCTGGTTTGCTCAGTTAGGGACACCAGTCAGTCCTTAGAACCCAGAGGCCTGGTGTATCCCAGAAAAAAGGACCAGCTCTTCCATGGAAGATCCTATTCCCAACAACAGGGAGGGATAGGGCCTTCTAGACCACCAGGGGAGAGGGGCTCAGACCTCTTTGGCCTCCCTAAGCCCCGTGAGTGAGGGAGACCCCTTCTTAGCATTCAGGCCCCAGAAAGGTCAGAGCCTCAGCGTTAGCCTGGGTGTTGGGACTCCCTCCCCACCTTACCATGCAGTATGAAGAAGGTCTTGGGGTTAAACCTGTTGGGGTCCAATCCATCCAGTTCCTCCCACACCTCCTTCAACTGGGCTTGGCTGCCCTGTGGAAGGGAGAGCCGGGGGCTCATGAGCAAGAGGTCTGGGTCCCATAGGATAAAGCTAGAGAACCCTTTACCCCCATCCCTCAAATGTCATTGCCCTCAAGCAAGAAAACTAAGAAAACTACAACTCCCAGCAGCCCCTGGAGATAGCTGGGTACATTAAAAGGGGCCTTTTGCCTCAATGTCTGCTGGGAGTTGTAGTTTTTCGGCTACTTTCTTGTGGAGCTTGGAAAGTTGGACATGGTGGGGGGGGGTAGGCATGAATGGGGGTCCTTACAGGCACATTGACTTTGGGGTGTTCTCGGTGCCGGCGCTGTTGCTCTTCCAGCTTCCTCTCTGCCTCCTTTCGCTGCTCCTCTCCCAGGGACTCCAGATAACGGCGTCTCTCGTGTTCCTTGAGCATCTCGTAGCGTTTGAACTCTTCATGATGGGCTGCGTCGTATTGGGCAAGGTCCCGGGTGGCCTGGGGAAAGGCAGACGGTCACTCTCACCTCACTTCTATGCCCAGCCCCTAATTCCAACCTCCGAATGCCAGGCCTTTGGCTCTGAACTTGGCCCAACTTCCACGTGTGCTGGGTCTTATGTCCTGATGTCACTTTTGTCCCATAATACATAGCCTCCCCTCCTCTTCGGTCAAAAGACGAGGATGGTTACACAATAGCAACTTTAACTCACTTCTTTCAAGTCCTCCACAATCTCAAGATCTTGGAGGAATAAATAATAAGGAACAGCACATGAGGTGACTTAATATGGAAAGCAGTACAGCTAGGGGGTAAACAACATGAGGTCTCTAATTATTCTGCCAAGGGTTCAAATCTAGGCTCTGCCATGTGAACAAATCCCGCTAGCTGTGTGACCTTGGGCAAGTTACTCATTCTCTCTGTGCCTCAGTTTCTGCCTCTGGAAAATGGTGATAACAATACTATATAGGGTTGTATAGGGTTGTATAGGGTCCCCCCAGAATTCATGTGCACCCAGAACCTCAGAATGTGACTTTACTTGGAAACAGGATCTTTGCAGATGTAATTAGTTAAGATGAGGTCCTACTGGATTAGGGTGGGCCCTAATTCTAATGACTAGTGTCTTTACAAGAAGGCTACAGAGAGACACAGGGAGAATGCCATGTGATGGTGGAGGCAGAGACTGGAGTGATGTGTCTACAAGCCAAGGAATGCTGGCAACCCCCAGAAGCTGGAAGAGGCAAGAAGCAGATGCCTCTAAGGAAACCTTGGTTTTGGCCCAGTGATACAGATTTTCAACTTCTGGCCTCCAGAACTGTGAGAGGATAGCTTTCTGTTGTCTTAAGCCACTGAGTCTGTGGTAATTTGTTATATGGCAGCAATAGAAAACCAATACAGCTCTTGTGTGGGGAACAGACGGAGGTTCTCAACCTGGGGTGACTGCGGTCCCCAGGGGACAGCAGTCAATGTTTGAAGACATTGTTGGTTGTCACAACTAGGGGAGGTCTACTGGCATCTAGAGGGTAGAGGCCAGGGATGCTGCTAAACATCACACAATGCACAAACAGCCCCCAGAGCAAAGAATTATCCAGCCCCAAGTGTCAAGAGTGCCGAGCTGAGAAACCCTGCTGTTGAGTGTGGAAGGCAGAAGCAAGGAGCCCATCTCTGGGGTTGAGACCAGGAGAATGACAGAGCGGCTGCAGGAAAGCGGACAGTTTCTGGAATGTTCTGGAAATAAGCGGCAGAACCATCTCTTGGGGACGAAGGTCAGGCATGGACTCAATCAAATGGCTGCTATTATCTTCATGGCCACTAGATGGAGCTCCAGTCAGCCAGAAAAGCAGGCTGAGGCTCAAGTCAGGCAGAGACGTAGGTTCTGTCCTGGGGGTGCTGGGGAGCTACAGAAGGGCTGTGAGCAGGGAAGAGGCAGGGGCAGACCTGAGCATCCCCTGCCACTCCCCAACCCCGAACTTGGCCTTCCCCGCGAGGCAGGGCTGTAGATCCTACTTCTCACACAAAGACCACATTTGTTCCTGTGCTGCTCTAACAAATTATTATTTATCGTGGCTTAACACACACTTATCATCTTACAGCACGGAGGCCAGGGTCTGAAATCAGTTTCACTGGGCTGCAATTAGAGTGTTGGCAGAGCCGTGCTCCTTCCGGAGACTCTAGGAGAGAACCCTCTTCTTTGCCTTTTCCAGTTTCTAGAGCTGCATACGTGCCTGTGGCCCCTTCATCCATCTTCAAAGCCAGCAGCAGAGCCATCTTGCTTTGGTCGTCACACTGCCACCCTCTACTGTAGTCAGATCTCCCTCTGCTTCCCTCTTTTTAATTTTATGTTACGTTATGTTATTTTTTAATTTCTTTGGTCGTACCACATGGCTTGCGGGATCTCAGTTCCCCAACCAGGGATTGAACCTGGGCCTTGGCAGTGAAAGCCCAGAATCCTAACCACTAGGCCACCAGGGAACTCCCTGCATCCCTCTTACAAGGACCCTTGTGATGACACTTAGGGCCCACCTGGATAACCCAGGCTCATCCCCCCCATCTCAAGCTCCTCAGCTTAATCACAACTGCAAAGTCCATTTTGCCACATCAGGTCACAGAGCCAGAGGTTCCGCAGACAGCATGTGACGTCTTTTGAGGGGCTATTATTCTGCCTACAGCAAGGACACAGAGGGAATTCCTGCCCCCAGTCATAGGGGAGGGATTTGAATCCAGGTGTGAGTGGAGCCAACCCCCCGACCCCGACACACACGCACACAACTCCGCTTTCCTGTAGAGAACCTGGGGAAGGTTTTTAGGCACAACCAGCCCTTCTGCAGCCGCTGGCCTCAGAGAACACCAGGCAGCGGTGAGTGGGCTCACATCCCAGCCTCTGCTCCCTTCTCCCCCTCTACAAAGCTTCCCTCAGTCCTCTGCCCCCAGGTCCCCCTCAACCTACTGTCTGGATCAGCAGCTCCAGGTCCCGGGCCTCGAATGTGTGCTGATTCTGAGGGTCCAGGTGTTCAAACTGCTTCAGGAGGCTCAGGTGATCCAACTGTACATCTGGATGAGAGGGAAGACGGGGTGTGTGTTGGGGGCGGGGATGAACAACTCATGGAACGTTCTTTCTTTCAAAATCCCTATCCTGTGGGAATTCCCTGGCAGTCCAGTGGTTAGGCTTCCACTGCCAGGGGCCCCGATTCGATCCCTGGTTGGGAAACTAAGATCCCACAAGCCGTGTAGCACGGCAAAAAAACAAACAAAAATCAAACAAACAAAAACTATCCTGGGCTGGATGTGCTCTAAAGGAGGTCACAGAGGGCACAGGAGAAGCCCACAGAGGATGGCTTGAATGAGCCTGGAGCAATCAGGGAGGGCTTCCTGGAGGAGGTGATGCCACAACTGAGTCTGATGCTGAAAATAATAATAACCATGATGATAACCAACATGTATCAAACATGTACTATGTGCCAGGCCCTGCTCTAAACATATTAAATATATTAATGCATTTACTTTTCACAAAAATCTCACATAGGTTCTGTAATTATCCCATTTTATGGATGCGAAAACTGAGGCCCAGAGAGGGGAAGTGACGTCTAGGTCACCATCTAGGAAGAGGCAGAGTGAGGATTAGTTGGGCTCCAGAGCACATGACACTTAATTCTGTTATGGGTTGAACTGCGTGCCCCCAAATTCACAGGGAGGTTGATAGCCCCCAGTATCTCAGAATGTGACTTTATTTGGAGAGAAGGGCTTTACAGAGGTGATCAAGTTAAAATGAGGTCATGAGGATGAGCCCTAATCCCATATGACAGGAGTCCTTATAAAAAGAGAAAATTTGGACACAGAGACACACACAGAGGGAAGACAGTGTGAACAGACATGGCGGGGGCGGGGGGTGGGGGGGAGTGGCCATCTCCAAATCAAAGAGAAAGACCCAGAACAGATTCTCCGGCACAGCCCTCAGAAGGAACCACCCCCTGCTGACACCTTGATTTTTGACTTCTGGCTTCCAGAACTGTGAGACAATCAATGCCTATTGTTTAAGCCACCCGGTCTGTGGTACTTTGTTACAGAAGCCCTAGCAAAGTAGTGCAGCCTCCTTGTACGAGAGTTTCCCGGCAGAGAGGGAGAGAGCAGGACACACTTGGCACCCACTCATTCACTGGACACACATCCTGAGAGGCCTCCTGGGGGCCCCCATGTGAATCAGACCCGGGCCTGCGCCTCCAGCGGCTCCTGGGCTGGTGGGGGTGAAAGGCACACACACAGGCAGCTGGAATCCAGGTGACTCAGGCTGTAGTGGCGGCAGCTCTGGGCCTGGGTGAGCCCAGAGGAGGGACAGACCCAGGAGACAGGCACAGATCAAGTCTCATAATTCGTTATTCATGCCACAGATATGTGTTGAGCCGTACTCTGGGCCCGACCCTGTGGCTAGCACTGTGGACACAGCAGGAACCAGACGGTGACGGCATCTGTCCCCTGGAGCACCCGGTCAAGATGGAGAACAGGTGAGTAAGGGACAAACACACGACCACAAAGGACTCAAACAAATGGAGGATTCTTCACGCAGGACGGTCAGGCCAGGACGAGGGAGGCGACATCTGGGCTGAGACCAAAGCTCCATTGGCCATGCCAAGAGCCCCGAGAAAGAATGTCACAGGCAAAAGTCCCAAGGTGAGAAAGATGTGTTACCCTCCGTACTAAAAATGTTGATGCCAGAGGGTCGGGTGAGAGGGCACACATGTGAAGGGAGGGGCTGGGACGGGCGTGGCAGGGCTCAGCTTGGCCTCCAACTAGCAAGGAGTGTGGACTTGATCCTGAGGGCACTGGGGAGCCATGGCTGGTTCTGAGCACAGGAGGCACAGGACTCGAATGGGGTGCTGTGATAGGCTGAATAAAGGCCCCCACCAGGACGTCCACATCTGAATCCCTGGAACCTGTGAATATGTGATCTCATGGGGCAAAAGGGACTTTGCAGATGTGATCAAATTAAGGATCTGGTGATGGGGAGATGATCCTGGATTAACTGGGGAAGGCGGCTAAATGTAATCCTTGTAAGAGAGAAGCAGCAGGAGATCTGACTACAGAAGAATGCCATGTGATGACTGGAGAAAAACGCTACGCTGCTGGATTTGAAGAGGTTCCCAGCCTAGGAATGAAGCTTTGGAAGCTGGAAAAGGCAAGGAAACAGATTTCCCCCCATAGCACCTCCAGAACTAGCAGAGCCCTGCTGTCACCTTGATTTTGGCCCAGTGAAACGGATTTTGGATTTCTGATCTCCAAAAGGTAAAGAGAATAAATGTGTGTTGTTTTAAGCCACTAAGTTGTTGCTGATTTGTTACAGTGGCCACAGGAAATGAATCCAGATATTAACAGGATTCTGTTAAGAACGGCTGTTCTACGGGAAATAGAACAAATAGTGGGAAAAGCAAGGGCGGTGGCAGGGTGCCCAGGGAGGAGGAGACTGAGCTGATCCAAGTCCCAGTGACAGCAATGGACGTGGAGAGTAGTCAGATTCTGGAGATTCCTGAGTTGTTGAAGGGACAAAAGTAGAAGTACATAGCTTAGCGTATGGGATGTAATAAGCAACCAATTGATGGGAGGGATTTTTTCTCATTCATGACAAGGGAACATCCAGTTTACCAGAGATCAAGTCAGACTCTGAAACTGTAGTAATTAAAACAGCAAGACAGAGAAAGCGTGGATGGTTATGCAGAAGGAGGCTGGAGACCATGCCCGTCTGGTCACCTTAGAGCCCCAGCACCCCGCTCAGTGCCTGGCACAGAGTAGAACTCAAGACATATTTGATCAATGGATAAGAGGCATCAGATAGGAATGAAAACAAAGCTCAGCTCTCTTACTGACCCTTAACACCATCTACCAACGTTCAGGGTCCCCATCTGTAACACGGGAGCCTCAAGGGTGTCAGGAGATGAAAGAAGAAGCTGGAGGTAAATCTCAATAAAGTGGGCTTGTTCTTACACTTAGTGATGAGCCAAAAGGTGCCCCAGCAGTACCAGAATATCCCACAAAGCTACAATGAGTAAAATAGCATGGTCCATTGTAGCCAATGGATGCAAGAAACGCATATCCATCAGTGGATGAATGGACAAACTAAATATGGTAGATCCAGACAAGGGAATATTACTTGGCCCTAAAAAGGAATAAAGCAGTGATACACGCTACAGTGTGGATGAACCTTGAAAATATTACACTAGAAGAAGCCAGACACAAAAGATCACTTATCGTATGATTCCATTTATACGAAATGTCCATAATAGGGAAATTTATAGAGACAGAAAGTAGGCTGCCAGGGGTGGGGTGGGGGAATAGAGGGGTGATAGTTACATGGTCTAGTGATTCTTTTTGGAGTGATAAAACTGTTCTAAAATTGACTTTGATGATGGTTGCACATACCTGTGAATATACTAATCACTGAACTGTACACTTCAAATGGGTATATTGTTTGGTATATGAATCATATCTCAATAAAGTCATTTAAAAGAAATAGCATGGTCCAGACGCATGCTCCAAGAAACTATATCTAGGAATGTTAGAAATAAGGTGGGATCTTGGACTTTAAATCCACTCAAATCTCCCTCTTCCAGGCACATTTTTTTTTCTTTTATTTCTTTGTTTTTCTTTTTTAGCCATACAATTAGACTATAAAATATAGCCTCACATATAAATGCCAGGAAATTAGAATCATTCTAGTGGGGGAGAGAAAGAATAAGTAAGCAAGGAAAAATACAGTGTAACCTGTTGAACTTCCTGACTTTGATCACGGTACTATAGTATTGTAGGAGAACATTGTTGTTCTGAGAAAAATCACACTGAAATATTTAGGCATAAAGGAATACAGTGTCTGCAAGGAACTCACAAATGTGAACCACAGATAAATGGAGCAAACGTTAACGATTACAGAATCTGGGCTAAGGGTATTTGGGAGTTTTTGGTAGTATTCTTGCAACTTTTCTGTAAGTTTGAAGTAACATCAAAATTTTAAATGACCCTGATTTGTTAAAATAAAAATTAAAAACAAATCAAAAACCACCTGAGCAACTAAGATCACTAACATCTCCCGAGTAATGTTAATAGTAGATTGTGCTAGGAAGAAAACTCGATCAATCTTCCATGCGGATTTTACAGGGGTGGATAGAATGAGGCCCCAGTTGGCTCCACCTGCCAAAATCACCTGGAGGCCGGGGAGGGAGGCTGCCCCGTGACCCCCAACGTCACCAGCTCCACCCACCCCACCGGCCCTGCCCACCCCACTGGCCTGCTTACTGGGCTCCTGCTGGGCGTCCATCTTGGCCTTGAGCAGCATCCGCAGCCTCGACACCTCCTGCCGCTTGAGTTCATCCAGTTTGGTGCGGACATGGTGGCTGACGAAGTCCAGCTCCCGGCTCAGCTTCCCGCTCTGCCCGGGAGAGAGGGGACACAAATCAGGCTGCCCTTTCTGGAGCCTTCTACCAGCTTTCTGATGCCTCCTGGGGTTCCCCAGAGGCCCCGAGACAAGATTCCAGCCCCTCAGCCTGGCACTGGAGGCCCTTCTTATTTCCCGTCACTCATCAAATCACACTCACGGCTCACGGCTCTTTCCCACCTCTAGGCCTTTACACATGCTGGTCCCTCTGCCTGGGATTCTCCCTGCCACTGCTTTCCAAGCCTAACCAGATCCTTGCAGTCCTTCAAAACTCAAAGCATACTGTATAGCACAGGGAACTCTATTCAATATCCTGTGATGAACCGTAATGGAAAAGAATATGAAAAAGAATACATATATGTATAACTGAGTCACTTTGCTGTACAGAAGAAATTAACACAACATTGTAAACCAACTATATCTCAATAAAAGTAAAACAAACAAGCAAAATAAACTCAAAGCAGACGGCACCTCCCTTGGAAGAATCCCCGACAACCCCCTTGACGCCACCACATACACACACACACAGACGCACACACACACACACACACACACACACACTCACACGTGCTGAGCAAGGTGCCTTCTCTGAGTTACCTCTATCATCACTTTGGATTATGTCTGTTTCTCAATTGTGCTGACCCCACCCCTCTCCTGCTCACAGACCCCCCACCCCCGTGGCTCCCCAGTGCCCACAGGACCGAATTCCTGGGCCTAGCACTGAAGATCCCGCAAGATCCTGCATCTGTCCATGCCTCCCCCTCCTCCCGGCCGTCCCCGCTCCAGCCTCATCCCTCTGTCTTTATGTCAGTTATAAGGAGCCCACCAGCAGACAGCTGAAGGTACCAGAATGCTTCACTGGTACACACAGTTCTACTGTTGAAACGTCGCCCTTCCCCCTCCCCCCCCCCTCCCCGTTTCAACTTTTATACCAGACACTCCCACTCAGAATTCAAACCTCACTCGGGAGAATCCGTTCCCTAGAAGCTTTCTCTCACTGTCGGACGGCCTGGGTCCCTCCTCCGGGCTACCCCAGCACCCTGCACTGTCTCAGATGGCTTTCTCAGCCGCTCGTTTGGGTCTCTCCAGCCTGCAGGGGGCATGGCTTTTGCAGAAGCAGCAGGACAAAGGAACCGCAGTGCCAGTCATGTTAACCTCAACCAGTCAGGCACCTACGATGAGTCAAGTCCTGCACTGGACTCACTGAGTCCGTCCTCTAATCTTGCCCACAACCCCATTTTATAGATGAACAAACTGAGGCTCAGGAGGAGAAGCCCCTGGCCCAAGGTTCCTCAGACAGTGAGGATAGGAGGCCAGTTTCCAGCCTGGTGACATAGGTGGGGTCATGTCTCCCCAGAGTGAGAGTCCTGGGGCCTGGGTTCAAATCCCAGTCCTGTCACCACTGCACTACGTGACCCCAGCACACTGTTTCCCTACCCTGGACCTCAAAAATGGGGCTGAGATTATCACCACCAGTGACAAGGACAACTGACATTTACTGAAGGCTGATGACAGGCTGGACCAAAGCCTCAAAGTGGGGATTATCGCTGATTCACACAACCCCACCCCCATCTCTCCCCAACAGTGAAAGTGCTGCATGAGCCTCCCCGTTTTCTGAGAAGGAAACCAATGCACAGAGGGGTGTGACCACTTGCACAGAAGAGTGTGAGGTGGAGCTGGGATTGGAACCTGCCACTGTCCCACTCCAGAACCTGCCTGCCTAAGTGGCCACTGTTTCTGATGTCATTTCCCACTTGTATGACCTTGGACAAGCTGGGTGGCCTCTAGGGCCTCCGTTTCCTCAGCTGGGCAGTGGGATGGGCTGGGCTCAGCAGTCTCTAGTTATGCCCGTCCATTGTCAGGGGCCAGGTGGATGGGGATGGACAAGAGCCCAAGGAATGCTGGGAGGTTTTGGGGAGAGCAAGGCTGCCCTCCCCCCATCAGTCCCAGGCCCTGGGGCCTCCTCTGGGCCAAGGTGTTTGGAGCACTCAGGGTGGATCCCCCAGGTGGGATGTTCCAACATGCACCCGAACGGGGAGGGGAGTCTAGGTGGGGTGGGGTGGTGGCAGGCAGTGTTGTCTCCTCATGGCGTGTGTGTGTGTGTGTGTGTGTGTGTGTGTGTGTGTGAGCATCCTTTCCGAGGAACACTGCTTGGGGGATGGGGTGGGATATGGGCTCTGGGCTCAGTCAGTCCAGGGATTGAGACCCAGGCCTCCAGGAAGGACAAACACTGCTACTAGGGCCTCAGTGTCCACCTCTGTAAAATGGGGAGAATCACAGCTCCTCTAGAGGCCTAACATGAGAGTTAGAGGTGATGTGAGTGATGACAGCATCTCCCGTGTTTTGAATTCTTCCTGTGTAGACAGCACTATGCTGAGAACTCGCAGAACCAGCCCTCACATTGCGCTTACTGAGAATGGCCACTGTGCACATCCATGCCTTTTACACGTCTCACCTCGGATAGTCCTATGATGCAGGTTCTATTATTACCCCATTTTACAGACGGGGAAACTGAGGCACAGTGAAGGGAGGCCACACAGCTGGTAGAGCTGATACTGGGAGGCATGTACCATCCACACCCACATTTAACCACACATTCTGTCTTCCCCAGATCCCTTCCCAGCTATGTGACCCCGAGAAGTGACTTCTCCCCAGTCTCAGTTTTGTGATGGCTGGAAGGTTCCCCTTTAGGGAACCTGGTCCGTTCTGGAATTCTGCCCTCTGAGCATGCATGCCCTCCCAGTGTGTTTGCACCCAGCCTCACCTTGATGTCCTCAGCATTGGCGGCCTGCAGCTTTTCCCGGAAGTGTCCGTCCGTCTCCAGCACGTTGATGACTTCCTGGAGGTACCGGTGGTAGTACAGGCCTGTGTCCTGAGGCAACAAGAATGAACATAGTAGCCTCAGCCCTGGTCCCTCTCTGGTTCTTCCCTGCAGGTAGGACCCAGGCTCTGCTCCCCTGGGCACCTGCTGAGGGACCCAGAGATCAGCCCCCAACCCTGAGCAGGAGCCCTGCCCCATGGGATAAAGGCTCTAGAGCCAGCAGACCCTGGTTGCTCTGTCACCCCAGGCAAATTGCCTGATCCTCCGGGCCACAGCTCTTACCTCTTCCCAGGTCTGTCTGCAGTGGAGATGAAATTAAAATCACAAGGGTAAACACCCAGCCCAACACTGCCCGTAGAGTGGACACACTGGTATTTGTTGGAAAGCAGTGAAACGTACATTCATTCATTCAACAAGCATGCAGCGAGCCCCTACCATGTGCCAGGCACTGTTCTATGGGGCACAGCAAGTAAACAAGACAGACAAAAATACCTGGGCTCCTGGTCCTAGCCCTGCCACGTGTAGGTGGCTGGCATTTTCCTCTTCCTGGGCCTCACTCTTCCATTTGTAAAATAGGCAATAAATTTCTTACCTCTCAGAGCTGTGGTGAAAAGTAAGAGATAAAAAGCCTGGCACCAAAAAAACCCCACAAAAGCCTGGCACCATGGTAAGTCTTTAGAAGATACTCAGTCTACTATAGCTATCATTACATTTGCTGAGGAACACACCATAGGTGATAAATGGGAGCAGATCACCCAGCTATGGCACTGTGGGTGTACTAATCGCCTATTGCTGCTGTAACAAAGTATCACAAACTAAGTGGCTTAGAGCAATAAAAATTTATTCTCTTAGAGTTCTGGAGGTCAGAAGTCCAAAATGGTTCAGCAGAGCTTAGCTTATTTTGGAGACTTTAGGGAACAATCTGCTTTCTTGCCTTTTCCAGCTTCTAGAGGCTGCCTACACTCCTGGGCTTGTGGCCTTGCATCACTCTGACCTCTGCTTACATCATCACATCACTTCTGACCCTGACTTTCTTGCCTGGCTCTTATATGGAACCCTTGTGATTACATTGGGCTCACCTGGATAAGCCAGGATAATTTCTCCACCTAACTCAATCATACCTGCAAACACTCTTTTGCCATATATTCACAGGTTCTGGGGATTAGGGCATGGACATCTTTGGGGGCCATCATTCAGCCAAACACAGTGGGCTGGAATCCCAAATCTGCCGATTACTAGCTATGTGACCTTGTTAGGACCGCTAGGATGCCTAGTTAAATTTAAATTTCAGATAAAACAATGAATAACTTTCAGTATATTATACTAATGATTATTCATTGTTTATCTGAAACCCACTCAATTTTAACTGAGTGTCCTGTGTCTTTATTAGCTAAGTCTGGCAATCTTAGTCCTTGGGCAAGTTACTTAACGTCTCTGTGCCTCAGTTTCCGCACCTGTAAAGTAAGGTTAGTGAGCACCCACCTCATAGGGACTGTTGTGAGGATTAGAGCAGTTAATATCTTTAAATATTTAACTCGGCACTTAGTAAGAGCTGTCAATGTTATTATGATTGTTGTTACGGACATTTATAACCCTCTAGTAGCCTCAGAATAAAGAAAGTCTCCACCATGGCCCACAAGGCCCCGTGGGATCTCCCCCTGTTCCTTCTCTGACCTCATCTCCCCCTCGCTCACTCTGTTTCAGCCACACTGGCCTCCTGTAAGTCCTTCTACTCTCTGTGCTCTCCTCCACCAAGCAGCCTTTGCCCAGGCTGTTCCTTTTGCCTGGAATATTCTTCCCCACACTTCAGATCTTAGCTCAAATGACCCTTCCTTCCTCTCTGACCATCATCCCTGGTGTCCATTCTCAGAGGGCCCTGCCGTTTGTCTTCCCAGCGAACTAAGCTGGTCTGTGAGGGCAGGGGGCTTGCTCTAGCACTGTGCCTGGCTCCTAGAAGATGCTCAAGAAATGTGTGGAATGAATGAAAGGCAAGGGAACTCAAGCTGCCTTTCTGTGTCTGCAAAGATTTCACGGAGCAAAGGCCTCACTTGCTGGGTGGGGACCTGTCATACAGGAGCATGGGATGATTTGTTCCAGAGACAGTGGTGTGTCCATTCCTAGTGGGAGCTGTAGGATTCAGGCCACAAATCAGGGCACTGGCCTTGAGGATCTTTTCAAGTTCCAAATTCCCTAAGACCAAAGGTTTCATAGTGTTCGATAAACACACGTTGGAATAAATGAGCAGTGACCGTGCCCCATCATAATTTAAACTACAACTCCCATGAGCCCCATGATGTGAGAACACCCCAGTTAGCTAACACCACCTGCTCAAGATGCTACTGGGAAATGTAGTTCTTTTTTTTTCCAGAGTCCTTCTTGAGGGGAGGGCGTCTTAAAAGAGCAGAGAGGTTTAGGTGGGGGATGCAGATTTTTCATCTAAAATCTGACCTGATTTTCCATATCTCAAAGTCAGGGGCTTAGAAATCTCTCTCTCTCTCTCTCTCTCTCTCACACACACACACACACACACACACACACACACACACACACACACAAGTTTTCCACCACGTCAAAACCCACACACACACACACACACACACACACACAAGTTTTCCACCACGTCAAAACCCTGGGACGGCAAAGAATGGCAGGCAAACTCCAAGCCGCATCCGTAGCCAGCCAGGGGCCACGGGGGCACGGGAATTGTAGTACCACTGCAAACACCTGGCTGGCGAGCAGGGCAGGGCCACTCACGGGGCTTTCGGTCGCGGGATTCTCCTTCTTGGGCGCCCCCCGCTCCAGGGGCACGGTCAGAATAGCGCGCAGCAGCAGCAGAAGTGACAGGAGAAGGAGGGCTGCACGGGGCCCAGCGGGAGGCATGGCGGCGTGGTCTGTGGGGGCGGAGAGGTGGAATAAGTCTGTCCCAAGCCGCCTTCTCCCCTGGACCCAGGAGTCTGGACTCCCGGCGCCGCTCCCTGCCCCCTTCCAAGAATCAAGACGCAAAGCGTCTCGTTTCCCGGGAGCCAGGATTCCGAGCCTCCAGCCTTTCCTTCCTCAGACCCAGGAGTCCTGGCTTCCAGCACCCTCTTCGCTTAGACTAGGAATCCGGGATCTCGACCCCCTCTTTCCCCAGGCCCAAAGGTCCAGGGCCCCAGCCTCCTCTTTTCCCAGGATCTGGAGGTACCGGTGTCCTCCGCCGAGACTCAGTTTTCCAGCCCTCTCGTGCCCCGCTTCCCTTCTCCCCAGGACACAAGAGTCCAGAACCCTCCAGCCCCTTACCTCTCCTTCACCGCAGAGGGCGTTTTCCTGGGCTAGGACCTCCGGTGTGTTCTCTGCGATTTCCCCCCTAGGCCACGCCCACTTTCCCCGCAGAGGAACCGCTCTCAGCAGCCTGATTGGTCCACGCTGGCTCCAGGTTTCGGGCCCCTGTCTAGCGGCCCCGCCCCTTGTCGAAGTCGCTGGCCTTTTCTCGAAAGTCGAGCCTCCTTCCTCGGAAGCCCTACCTTTTGACGCCACATATCCTGCTTTTTAGGCGAAAGAACGGAGACTTTCAAAGAGAACTACAACTCCCTGTTGGGCCGGGGGAAAATTAGTCAACTTCCGCGGGCATCTTGGCCTCTTCGCCTTATGGGAGTTGTAGTTTTCCCATTTATTTTCTCTCCTAGAAGTGGCTGCAAATTACAGATCGGTAGTAGTTGGCACAGGTCACGTTATAAGTTTCTTATATAAGAGAGAGGTGTAGAGCGAGCCTGCGATGCGGCCTCTGTCAGGTCCCTTTAAGGAACACCTGCATGCTCTTCCAATTCAGAACCCCTGGAGCAGGGTTGCCTGGCTGCAGCAGAGGCCAGGGGTCATTGCTTTGTTGGAAGTGGAACGTGGGGAGCCAGGAGGGAGGGGCTTAGGGCAGGTCCCAGTGGGAATCCCCCCTCCCTCTAAGTCCTCTTTTTCCCCCCTGCTTACTTCCCAGAGACCCAGAGATTACGTCACTGGTTCCCAAAGATAGGGTCAGGTATGTTGAGAAATTGGCCAGAGAGGCAAGGAACTGAGGTGTGAATGTGAAAAGCCTCTCCAGGCACGAGAGGAGGAGAGGGAGTCTCCAGGATCCTAGGTAGGTGGGTGCTGGGGGTCTAGGATCACTGGGGATGGGGTGTTTGGGGTCCAGAGTCCTGAGTTCTCATGCCTGGGCGAAGGAGAGAGTTAGGTATTTGGGGAAGAGAGAGCTGGACTCCTGGGCTCCTGATAGTGATGAAAGCTGGAAACAGGCTGCTGGATCCCTAGCAAGTGTTGGTGCTGGAATTCGGGCTGCCTGGGTCAGGGGAAAATTTAAAGCTTAAGATCAGGTGTTGAAGGGAAGAGTCCATTGGGATGTTGGGTCTGGGTCCTGACTCCTCATTTTGCTTCTCCAGGATGTCTCAGGAGAATGACACATGGAAGAAAGAGTGAGTGGGGGAAATGAGATGGGCAGGGGTGGAGATGGAGGTGCAAGGGGGAACTCAAAGTTTGATTATGCCCACACCTACTCAGCTCTGGTCTCATAATGATGTTTGCAGGTTCAGCACCATTGGCCTTGCAGGAAGGGCCTGGGGGCTTGGATTTCTGGGTCCTACCTAAAGGGAGGGAGCTACAAATGAGGACTCCTGGGTCTGAAAGAGGAAGGGATGGGGGGTTTGAGTCCTGGGACAGGAAGGGCCTGGGATCTCTGACTCCTGGATTCTAGACAGGCCAGTGCTGTGAGAAAGAGCTTCAGAACTGGTGGAGCAGGCTCGGGTTCTGCCTCTTCTGTGTCCTCACAAATGTTCAGAACCCTAAGGTGGGCAGGGGGAAGAAGGGGAGGGGCTCTTGGGCAACCAGGGTGCCCTGCTTGCTGTCACTATGAACCTGCACCTCTCTCAGGGCCCTGGGGGATGTGCTTGCCGCCATGAGGCTGCAGAAGCTGGAACAGCAGGTACTGTGCCCAGGAATCCTGCCACCCCCGACTCTTCCATCTTCCATACCTCCCTAGAAGCCCCACCCCCAGGACTTGCTCTGGGACTCCTGGTCCTCGTTGGCTCTCTCGGAGCCTCAAGTTTTGCAATTGGGAAATGAGAAAATAGGAATTTGGGATCCTCAAGAAGCAAACCTTGGTGATGAGACTCCAAAATTTCTAAGGAACAAGGGTTCTGGAGAGCAGGACTCCTAGGTCCTGGGGGAGGAGGGGCCTGGGAGCCAGGACTCCTGGATCTAAGGAAGGAATTGCTGAGGGACTGAAGGCCTGGAACTCTCCCACCGAAGCAGGACGCCCCTTGCCCCAGGCCCCCTTTCACCCATGTCTTCTGGTCCGGTTCCAACCCTCCCATTCCCGCCCATACACCCTTTTCCCGCTCCCGCAGCGGCGGCTGTTTGAGATGAAGCAGCGACGGAAGCGCCAAGAGCCCCTCATGGTTCAGGCCAATCCTGACGCTTCCCTGCGGCCCCGGCGACCGCGGCAGCGGGAGAAGCGCTTCTCGGGTGACAGCGGTGAGGAAAGGTTCCCAGGGTCGGGCAGGAGCACAGCCCTGGAGGGAGGGGTCTGTGGGAGTGCGGGGCCTAAAGGGCTTAGAGGGGAAGGGCCTGCCGGAGCCCTGGGGCGGGGACTTGTAGAGCACGGGAGCGGGGCCTGACAGAACCCTTGGGTGGAGCCCAGGAGAGCCTGAGTGCAAGGCCTGTGAGGGCCCAGGGGCAGAACCTGTGAGAATTCGGGGGCGGGGTCAGGGAGAGCGCGGGTGCGGGGTGTGGTGCAACTAGAGGTGGGGCCCGAAAGAGTCCTGTGATTGGGCTTGTTAGAGCTCCGGGGCGGAGCCTGGGGGAGCCGGGGACCGCCCAGAGAGTGCTAGGCCGGGGCCTGGAAAAGCTCCGGGTTGCAGGTAGGCAGAAACCTCACTGCTAAAGTAGGCAAAGCCCGAGGGCCGGGACTGGGTTATTTAGAGCCGAGGTACTGGAGAGCCCGCGTGGGATTGTTTACTCGCGGAATCGAGACAATTTAGCGGTAGGGCTGTGCTTGTTTGAGTCTTGGGATGGAGTTAGGGTTCTGAGTGGGTCTCGGGGGTTTGGGTGGTCAGTCAATCAGGGACGATGTCTCGGAGACCAATGAGGAGGCGGATCTTCTCAGATGACCGGAATTTGTACATTGTGTTAATGGGCCTCGCCGCACCTTCTCCCAGGCCCCGGGAACCCTTTCCTTCAGGAGAACGTGCCAGAGGCACATCTGCACCCTGGTGCCCGCAGTGTCCTGAGCACCGTGAGCTGCGGTGGAGATGGCAGTGGCGAGCGTGGACCCCTGGTATCGCCGACAGAAGCAGGTAATCTCAAATCCTTGGGCCGCCTATACACTAGAACTCCACTCCCACTAGAGCCCAGGAGTCTGGAACCTCAGTTCTTGCTCTCCAAAGGACCCCCAGGGGCCCCGTTATCCTTCACACCAAGGAGTCCAGGTCCCGAACCTTCTCCCTCTCCAACACGCAAGAATCTGTATCTCCAGCCCTCTCCTCCCCCAGTATTCAGAAATCCCAGTCTCCAGACCCCCTCCCTATCCTGATTACCAGACAGTTCCGATCTCGAGTTGGAGGAAGTCTCCGTGGAGTATGTTCCTTCCTCACCACCTCCTTATGAAGAGCCTCCGGGGACTCGGCGCAGGGGTTGGCCAGCCCGCCAACGACCTGGTAATTTCTGGGACATTGGGTGAAATCTGGCCCCCTGGTCTATGTGGCAAATCCTCCCCCTTTTTGGTAACAGCTTTGTTGAGATATATTTCACATACTATACAATTCACTCATTTAAAGTTTACAATTCCATGGTTTTCAGTATATTTACCAAAATGTGCAACAATCACCACAGTGAATTCTAGAACATTATCATCACCCACAAAAGAAAGCCCTATACCTTTTATCAGTCAACTCCCCCCCCCTCCCCAGTTTCTCCCAGACCTAAGTAACCACTAATCTAATTTCTGTATCTTTAGATTTGCCTATTTTGGATATTTCTATATTCATATATAGAATAATACAGTATATAATCGTTTGTGATTGGCTTCTTTTGCTTAGCATGCTTTCAATGTTCATCTATGTTGTAGCATTATCAGTATTTCATTCCTTTTTTTTTTTTTAAATATGTCATTTGTGATAATATTTCTAGTTTGTTTTGGGGTTTTTTTGTTTCAATTTGCCTCAAGACAATTTTACACTATAATAATATAATCTTTTTTTTTTTTTCCATATACCCCCTGCCTTCACACAGGCATAGCCTCCTTTATTACCAACATCCCACTCCAGAATGGTATTTTTGTTACAGTTGATGAACCTACAGTCACACATCCTTATCAAAGTCTATAGTTTACATGAGGGTTCATTCTTGGTGCTGTACATTCTGTGGGCTTGAATGAAAGTCTAGTATAGTAACCATTATACTATCATCCAGAGTATTTTCAGTGCCTTAAAAATCCTTTGTGGTTTGCCTACTCATCCCTCCCTTCCCCATACTTTTTTTTTTCTTCACACACACACACACACACTGTATTTTATTTTTACAAGAGATAAATAGACTGACACCAAGCATTGTACATGGATGACCACAAAAAAAGCAACAATGATTGCAATTACCAAACATGAAACACACTCATACTATGTCATAATATTGACATTCAGTCCAGTAATCCTCCACTGTAACAGCTCCTTTAATTTGCAGTGAAAATTGATTTGTATATTCTTTGCCTCTGAGTCCTTGTGGGATTTTTTTTTTTAATTCAAACAGAAAGTCACAAAAATTATACTCATCCTCATCAGTTCACTCAGTCCCATGTAATTAATTTTTTTTTCATCTTGATCTTTTGTTAGCACTTTTATGAGTTCATCAGTTTTTCATTAGAGTTCTGAAAATGCTTATTCATTCAGTTCAGCAGTACAGTCAGTTACCAGAAACCTGTACTTGTCAGAATCTTTTCCATGAATTTCTTGAAGATGAAACCCTTTTATAGGAACATATTTGCAAAAGCATCAGAGTACACCCAGAACTGTCTGTAAATGACAAAAGACTTAAAAATGACCACGGTTAAAGATTTGATGAAAGTTCATAATAATGCAGTTGAAAAGAAAATTAGTTACTTCTGAGATATACATTTTAAAGTAATAACTAGGATTATGACTTATAACATTATACCAGAACATATAAGATTTTTAGAAATTTCATGTAATGTCTGAAACATTTATATTAACATATTTCCATACAAATAACCCAATGAAAGTTTAGTATTAGTTGTTTTGTTTGTTTGTTTTTTTATACTGCAGGTTCTTATTAGTCATCAATTTTACACACATCAGTGTATACATGTCAATCCCAATCGCCCAATTCAGTACACCACCATCCCCAACCCACCACAGTTTTCCCCCCTTGGTGTCCATATGTCTGTTCTCTATATCTGTGTCTCAACTTCTGCCCTGCAAACCGGCTAATCTGTACCATTTTTCTAGGTTCCACATACATGCGTTAATATACGATATTTGTTTTTCTCTTTCTGACTTACTTCACTCTGTATGACAGTCTCTAGATCCATCCATGTCTCAACAAATGACTCAATTTCGTTCCTTTTTATGGCTGAGTAATAATCCATTGTATATATGTACCACAACTTCTTTATCCATTCGTCTGTTGATGGGCATTTAGGTTGCTTCCATGACCTGGCTATTGTAAATAGTGCTGCAATGAACATTCGAGTGCATGTGTCTTTTTGAATTACGGTTTTCTCTGGGTATATGCCCAGTAGTGGGATTGCTGGGTCATATGGTAATTCTATTTTTAGTTTTTTAAGGAACCTCCATACTGTTCTCCATAGTGGCTGTATCAACTTACATTCCCACCAACAATGCAAGAGGGTTCCCTTTTCTCCACACCCTCTCCAGCATTTGTTGTTTGTAGATTTTCTGATGATGCCCATTCTAACTGGTGTGAGGTGATACCTCATTGTAGTTTTGATTTGCATTTCTCTAATAATTAGTGATGTTGAGCATCTTTTCATGTGCTTCGTGGCCGTCTGTATGTCTTCTTTGGAGAAATGTCTATTCAGGTCTTCTGCCCATTTTTGGATTGGGGTGTTTGTTTCTTTAATATTGAGCTGCATGAGCTGTTTATATATTTTGGAGATTAATCCTTTGTCCGTTGATTCATTTGCAAATATTTTCTCCCATTCTGAGGGTTGTCTTTTCGTCTTGTTTATGGTTTCCTTTGCTGTGCAAAAGCTTTGAAGTTTCATTAGGCCCCATTTGTTTATTTTTGTTTTTATTTCCATTACTCTAGGAGGTGGATCAAAAAAGATCTTGCTGTGATTTATGTCAAAGAGTGTTCTTCCTATGTTTTCCTCCAAGAGTTTTATAGTGTCCAGTCTTACATTTAGGTCTCTAATCCATTTTGAGTTTATTTTTGTATATGGTGTTAGGGAGTATTCTAATTTCATTCTTTTACATGTAGCTGTCCAGTTTTCCCAGCACCACTTATTGAAGAGACTGTCTTTTCTCCATTGTATATCTTTGACTCCTTTGTCATAGATTAGTTGACCATAGGTGCATGGGTTTATCTCTGGGCTTTCTATCTTGTTCCATTGATCTATGTTTCTGTTTTTGTGCCAGTACCATATTGTCTTGATTATTGTAGCTTTGTAGTATAGTCTGAAGTCAGGGAGTCTGATTCCTTCAGCTCCGTTTTTTTCCCTCAAGACTGCTTTGGCTATTCGGGGTCTTTTGTGTCTCCATACAAATTTTAAGATGATTTGTTCTAGCTCCATAAAAAATGCCATTGGTAATTTGATAGGGATTGCATTGAATCTATAGATTGCTTTGGGTAGTATAGTCATTTTCACAATGTTAATTCTTCCAATCCAAGAACATGGTATATCTCTCCATCTGTTGGTATCATCTTTAATTTCTTTCATCAGTGTCTTATAGTTTTCTGCATACAGGTCTTTTGTCTCCCTAGGTAGGTTTATTCCTAGGTATTTTATTCTTTTTGTTGCAATGGTAAAGTTTCCATAATTTCTCTTTGAGATTTTTCATCATTAGTGAATAGGAATGCAAGAGATTTCTGTGCATTAACTTTGTATCCTGCAACTTTACCATATTCATTAATTAGCTCTAGCAGTTTTCTGGTGGCAGTTTTAGGATTCTCTATGTATAATATCATGTCATCTGCAAACAGTGACAGTTTTACTTCTTCTTTTCCAATTTGTATTCCTTTTATTTCTTTTTCTTCTCTGAATGCCGTGGCTAGGACTTCCCGAACTATGTTGAATAATAGTGGTGAGAGTGGACATCCTTGTCTCGTTCCTGATCTTAG
The DNA here is from genome assembly GCF_009873245.2 of Balaenoptera musculus. Taxonomy (NCBI): domain Eukaryota; kingdom Metazoa; phylum Chordata; class Mammalia; order Artiodactyla; family Balaenopteridae; genus Balaenoptera; species Balaenoptera musculus. The sequence continues at coordinate 7,981,265 of NC_045803.1, forward strand.
AGGAAATGCTTTCAGTTTTTCACCGTTGAGAATGATGTTTGTTGTGGGTTTGTCATATATGGCCTTTATTATGTTGAAGTAGTTTTATTTCTTAATATTCTATTGTGGTGACATTTCCTTTTATTCTCACGACATGACCAACGATTTCAATAACAGGACTCTGGGTTATCACCCCAAACTCCGCTCCCTCCTCCCATTTTAGTTCCCCAGTCTCCCGGATGCTCTCTCTGGGACAAGGGAAAGAGAGGACTCTAACCTCTCCCTGTCCTTAGATCCAGAGCAGTCAGAGACTTCTCAGCTTGTATAGACCCCTGTGCACATGGGGGAGGAGGAGGACCTGGCAAGTGAGGTTGATGAGAAATAAGTAGGGGTCAGAAACCCAAGAGTTCTGGCCTTTTCCAGCTAGCACTGATGACCTTGTCCCGAGCTCCTGGGACCCAGGTGTCCTGAGCTCAGTCTTCTTCGGGCTTCTTCCACCCCTTAGGGGGCAGTGCTGAGGACGAGAGCGAATCCCAGGATGTTGGAGATGAATACGAGGTGCCCACTCCGAGACCAAACCCTGGAATGGATGTTGTCGGGGGCCATGGAGACTTGGCCTCCAACAAGGTGGGAGGTGGCACAGGCAATAAGGATATAGGAGGAGGAGGGCTAGTTTCGGACTCTAGGGGGGACGGGACTCTAAAATTCTGCAGCCCAGTCAAGGGCCCTTTTTACTGGTGAGTGGAACCTGTTATGTTTGTGCTAGCAGAGGCTCTATGGGTGCACCATTTATTGAGTCAATCTAGAGGATTTGAATTGATGTGAGCATATACATTAAAACCCAGCCCCTCGAAAGGCAGCGAGCTTTGGAGAGGGTGAGAAAGGGGCAAATGACACTCACTTTGCTACTGATGAAAGTGAGATAGTTTCAGTTGAGTAGATCTGGGCGGTACTATATGTTATCTAGACCCAATGAACATTGGTATTAGAGGAATGGGCAGTGCTTTCAAAGGGATTCTCCAATCGGTAGGTGGAATGGGTGTGGCTGCAGAGGGAGGCTAATGGTGCTGGCCAATCAACACATGAAGAGGGCTTGGCGGGGTGGGCCCCTTGAACGTACTGGCCAATCAGCAGGTGGCTGAGATGCTTGACCAATAGAAAACTGGGTCGAGAGAGGGCGTAACCCTGAGCTGGGGTGGCCAATCGCTAGTTGGCAAGGCGGGGGGAGGGCGGGTCTCGGCTGTCCCTCAACTTGAACTTGGCGCGTGGGCTAGGGCGAAGACCTGGAAGAGAAGAAAGAGGAGTTGGAGTCTACAGTGAGGAACTCCCCATGGGCGGTCGACGAGGAGGTGTCCGAGGCCCCGGAAGGCGCGGGCGGCGCGGGCAACAGCGATGTGGGGAGCTCGCTCCGCTCGCCTCCCTGCGCCCCAGGCCCTCGGCTGGGCGAGGACATGGAAGCGTATGTGCTGCGGCCAGCGCTGCGCGGTCTCACGGTGCAGTGTCGCATCAGCCGCGACAAGCGCGGGGTAGACAAGGGCATGTTCCCTTTCTACTATCTCTACCTGGAGGCGGCCGACGGCCGAAAGGTGCGGTCTGGCAGCCTCGGAAGCAAGTCCCACCTCCCAAGGGCAAGTCCCGCCCCTTTCTGAGCGAGGTCAAGACTTAGGCGAATCCAGGCCTTGCTCGTCATTGAACTAGGAATAGTCAGCTCCAGCGCCAAGTCCTGCCCTTCACAGCACTAGGCTTCTTTCCTCTCAGAGCCCGATAGGCCCTCCCCATCCCATAATATAGCCCTGTCCACTCTCGAGTTGGGTCCGCCTTTCTCAAATCTAGGCCACGCCCTGTTGGGAGGTCCCAAGCCCCACCCCTTACAGACCCTCGTGAGGTACTGGCCCCATCTTTGTCGATCCAAGTCTGGCCCCTCAATGAGCCTTCTGTGTTATCAGGCCCCACCCAATCCTGGGACAGGCCCCGCCTCTCAGGAGCCAAGCCCCTTCCTTCGTGAATTTTCCACCCATAGCCAAGCGACTCCCCTCTCAGTCTGGCCATTCCTCTCTCAAGTGTGGCCGCTTCTCCTCAATTACTCATTCTCTCCCAGAAAGAGGCTTTTCCCCTACTCAGTGCCAGACCTGGTTTTTCCCAGATGAAACACGTACTGAAGTCCTGCTGCGATGTTCCAAGTGAGGCTCTTCCCTATTCTCCAAAGCCAGGCCCTGCCTGCCAGTCAGGCTGGCCCCTGCCTGGGCTCAGCCCCAACCCTGCACCCAATGGCCGAAGGAATAAGGGGGAGATACTAAGATGTGAAATGAAGCTCCCCATTCAGGACCCAGCTGATGACTTCCTTCAGTGAGAACCGCATCTCCCAGCAAGCCTTGGGACGCTTATTGCTCCATTACCCTTTCTTCTGTCTTGGGGACATGGTGTTTCCTTGCTTTGGACCCCTCGCCCTAGCCAAATACCAGAAATCGATTCTAATGGGCTGTTTCTCACATCCACAGTACTTCCTTCTGGCTGGGCGCAAGAGAAAAAGGAGCAAAACCTCTAATTACCTCGTCTCCCTGGACCCCACAGACCTATCTCGGAATGGGGACAATTTTGTGGGCAAAGTCAGGTGGGCAGAGTCCTGATGTGTGCGATAAAACAGGTGGCAGAGGGCCAGGGGTTGCGGGGGGGGGGGAGGGGACAATTGAACTACATTTCCCAGCGGGCTGTAGAGTACAAGTTCCACCTGCCCTAGAACTTTTTCTCTTGGGGACTGATGGGTTTTGTAGTTCTTCAAGTTGCAACCCCGGGGTGGTTGGGAATAGAACTGAAGGCTTTGGAGCAGGGGCTGGCATTTAAGACATTTGACTTCTTGAGAGACACGGGGCTGGCATTTCTAAGTTCCTGTGGGAGAAGAGAGCTGGGATATGTGAGTTCTTTTGTCTTGGAAGAGCGTTCCTAAAGGGCCAAGGCAGGAGGCTAAAATCATGGCTCACCAAAGAAAGAGAGGGGGCTGGGACTGGATACATGGAACATAGAACATGAGTCTTTTGTAGAGGATTGATCGGAAGAGTTCATGAGATGACATGGGAAAGCAGTTAATGTAAAACAGGAATAATTATTATTTTTATTCTGACCACTTCCCTCCTGGAGCAGATCTAATGTCTTGGGCACCAAATTCACCATCTTCGACAATGGGGTGAATCCAGAAAGGAAGAATTTTGTCCCAGAGACTGCTCGGATCAGGGAGGAGCTGGGGGCTGTGTGTTATGTGAGTGTCCAGGAGACGAGAGAGAGTGGAGCAGGACGGTGGGGAGGGAGAAAGAAGCAGGCCAAATGGAGCATACTACCCTCAGGAGACCAACGTCTTGGGATTCCGAGGGCCCCGGAAAATGACTGTGATCATTCCAGGAATCGACGCCCAGAACCAGAGAATCAGTGTCCAGCCACAAAATGTGAGTCCGCCAAGGTTGAGTGTCTCTGGGTCAACGGGGAGGAAGGGCTGGGGGACCGGCCATAGGTCCTAAGGGGAGAGGGAGCCGATGGATTGCATAAGGTCATATATGAAGCCGGGAGGACTTTGTCAGACTTATGTTTCTCAGGAAGGAGCGCCTAGGGACTCAAAATTCTGCGTCTGGAGAAAAAAAGCTGGTTGGTAGTTGGTTAACCACGTCCCCTACTTTACCCTCTAGGAACAGGAGTCGCTACTGAGTCGCCTCCAACGGGGGGCCAGCCAGGGGCTGGTCCTGCTGCAAAATAAAGCCCCATCGTGGAGCGACGAGAGCGGCGCCTACGTGCTCAATTTTCATGGTCGCGTCACTAGAAGCTCGGTCAAGAACTTCCAGATCATGCATCCGGATGACCGTGAGCTCCTAGGAACTGGTTTACCTGGGCAAGGGAGCAGGACGAGAACTACTTCTCCCATTAGCACTTGAGCGTTTTTCTAGGCAGGGCCGACTCCACGCTATTGCAAAGCCTATTGGGAAGTGTAGTTTACAAAGGCCCTCTGCCATGTAAACTGCACTTCCGGAGGATTCCGCGCATAGTGAGGGCGCCGCACAGCCTCTCGGGAGTCGTAGTTCTCGCGGCTCAGAGGCCCGCGGCAGGGAAATGACACCCGCTCCTCTTAGTTCCTGACTTCCTTCTCAGCGGACTACCTGGTGCTCCAGTTCGGTCGCGTAGCCCCAGACACGTTCACCATGGACTTCCGCTTCCCACTTTGTCCGCTCCAAGCCTTCGCCATCTGCTTGTCCAGTTTCGATGGGAAGCTGGCATGTGAGTAATTCAATGAAATACTCTCATCAGCTTGTGTGCCTGCTCATTTGGAGAAAGGGCCCCAGCGTGCCTTCTTTTGCACCAGTTTACTAATAACCAACACTTATTAGACGCCGCCTGGGTGCCCCGTCCTGTGCTCTAGGCAGTGGGCTGTTCGGCAGCACTTGCTCTCCTGAAATCACAGTCCGATCATGGGGAATGGGTCTTAAACAACAAAAAAATCAAAATGCTCATCTGCTATGAACGAGGAAGGCACACAAGTTGGCTGGGTCAGAGCAAGATATCTCTTTAAAAAAAATTTTTTTTCATCTACATCTGAAGAATCACAAGGAGCTAGCTGAGCCAGAGGGGTCAGGGACGGGAACAGACAGTAGCCACAGCTCATACAGAGGTCTTAAGGTGGAAGGGGGCTTGGTCGGTTTGGGAATGAAAGGATAGTGTAGCAGGAGCCTGGGGAACCAATGGGGAGGGGCAAGGTATGAGGCTGGATAGGGTGCAGGACGTTTGGGCCACTTTTTAAAAAAATTAACTAATTAATTAATTTTATTTATTTTATTTTTTATTTTTGGCTGCGTTGGGTCTTCGTTGCTGTGCGCCGGCTTTCTCTAGTTGTGGCGAGCAGGGGCTACTCTTCGTTGCGGTGCGTGGGCTTCTCATCCCGGTGGCTTCTCTTGTTGCGGAGCACGGGCTCTAGCCACATGGGCTTCAGTAGTTGTGGCACGCAGGCTCAATAGTTGAAGCGCACGGGCTTAGTTGCTCCATGGCATGTGGGATCTTCCTGGACCAGGGCTCGAACCTGTGTTCCCTGCACTGGCAGGCGGATTCTTAACCACTGCGCCACCAGGGAAGCCTGGGCCTTTTTTTTTCTTTTCCAAGCCTCTGTTGTTTTTTTTTTTTACTCTTTAGTTCTTCTTAATATCTTTTTATTATTTTTTATTTTTTGGCTGTGTTGGGTCTTCGTTGCTGCGCACGGGCTTTCTCTAGTTGTGGTGAGTGGGAGCTACTCTTTGTTGCGGTGCGTGGGCTTCTCATTGCAGTGGCTTCTCTTATTGCGGAGCACGGGCTCTAGGTGCACGGGCTTCAGTAGTTGTGGCACGTGGGCTCTAGAGCACAGGCTCAGTAGTTGTGGCGCATGGACTTAATTGCTCCGCAGCATGTGGGATCTTCCTGGACCAGGGCTCGAACCATGACCCCTGCATTGGCAGGCGGATTCTTAACCACTGAGCCACCAGGGAAGCCCCCCGGGCCACTTTTGTTTGAACTGCTGTGAAGAGTTCTAAGCTGGTGAGGTAAAGTAGGATTGGTAGTTGAAGACACCCCTGAGAGTGAGAATAAATACTAGCCAACGCTTATATGTTATTTGACAAACATTGTTTTAATTATGACTTCCTTTGGGGCCTTACAAACTTATAAGGTATGTGCAATTGTTAGCCGCATTTTACAGATAAGGAAACTGAGTCTATGGACACAGGATTTATAAATGTGAAATCAGGCCCACTCATAAATGCGAAAGCCTTGAGGAACTCAGCACATCTGCCAGTAGGAGGATGAGTCTTTGTATTTCAGGGACACACAGAAAACTGGAGCTTAACCCTTTTTTGGTGAGTCCAGTTCCCAGCCGCCTTGGGGAGATAACTGTCCGGGGTTTAATCAAATTTAGGTGGAAGCCAAAGAAAAACGACAAAACCCACCCGTCCTTAGTTCAAAAGAAGCCTCGGAATGGGAAGAGGCAAATTCAAGGGATGATGGGAAATGTAGTTTATCCTCTATTGAGAGGCTCGCCTTTATGCTGTTCCCCCGCAACTGTTTTGGGGACCCAGGAGTAGTGGATGGTGTCAGTTCAGACACACACGGAGACGCTGCTCACTATGAAAAGCTTTATTCCTTATATAAACCAACACTTAAAAAAATAAATAGTTAATAACACGAAAACTACTTCATCTTAGCCACGCCCCCCACTGAAGTCCAGGCAAGGAGACACACAGGGAGGAGACGGAGAGGCCAGAATGTGGCTCAAAGGCGTGGTCTGCATGGGCGACATGGGTAAGGTCGGGGTAGGGGCAGGTATGGTGGCCAGAGAAGTGGGAGGGTTCCCGAGGCGTGCCCAGGCCCTGGCCCGGGCGGCAGGGGTAAGGTAGGGACCCAGCTCCTCTTGGGCTTGGGCGATGCGTCGGGCAAAGCGGCTGCGATCCCGGGCGAACTGCTCCCAGGGGCCTCTGCGGGCAGCCTGGGCGGGTCCCGCCCAGACAGCCAGGAGATGGACGGAGACCTTCTCAGAGAAGCGCACCTGGAGATGGACCGGCACAGACATGGGGAGACACAGAGATACAGACACAAGATACAAACGGCCACAGGTTGGGGGGTGTGGGGAGAGAGAGGGAGAGAGAGAACCAAACAAAAATTAGTTGCACAACAACGCTTGTTATCTGGCTAGTCATTCACCTGCCATCGGATCCTCCGTCTGACTCACTGAAGATGGAGGTAGTTCCCTGGGGTTGACATCAGCGCAGCTGCTCCTCCCTCCCACAAGGGCCCAGCCTCTTGCAAAGGATTGCATTACAGTGAACACAGCCGTCCCAACGGAGCTCACATGCAACCCTCTGCAACACGGGGGACCCAGGAATCGGGGCCTCCAGCCCTTTGGCCCCCAGGCCCAGGAGTTCCAGTTCCCAGCCCTCTCCTCGCTAACCTCACGAATCTGAGCCCTCAGCACCCACCTTTCTGGTCTTTAGGGGAGGCTCAGGGTCCCGATGCCTGGTGGGGGTTTCTGCAGACTTGAGCCGCGTTTGCAGACGGAGGGGCAGCGGAGGAGGAGCCCAAGGAGGTGGGGCCTTCTCTCCAGGTAAATAGATGGCCACTCGGAAGGGGCAGGGCTCAGCTTCTCCCCACTCTGTGGCAGCTTCCCCTCCCTCTGCTTCCTCTCCAGGCTGATATATCCGGTCCCTGAAGAGGGCACTCTGGGCCTGAAGGGAGGGACTTGGTTCCAAGTCAGCTGCTTCTGATTCACCGTCTTCATCCTCATTCTCATCCTCACACTCACTTTCCTCCTCTGTGTCCTCTCCTGGTCGGTACACCCAGGCCCTCAGGAAGGCACTTGTGGGTGGGATGGAAGAGGAGGCCTCAGCCTCTCCTGCATCCCGGTCCTCCTCCTCCTCTTCTTCCTCTGTGATCGCACTGGATTGATGCTGCCAGGTCCTGAGCGGGGGCCTCTGGGCTAGAATTGAGGAGTGTGGCTCTGGGTCAGCCTCTCCTTTCTCAGCTTTTTTGGCCTTCTCCTCCTCAGGCTCCCCTCCTGAACAGCACTCCCGGGCCCTGAGGTGGGAGCCTGCAGATGAGGGGCAAATGGAGGTCTTCGTGGCCGCTTTAGTCTCTGTTCTTTCTCCCTCTGTGGCTCCATCCACGGGGCAGCACACCCAAGCTCTGGGCTTGGATCCCAGAGCTAAGGGAGAGGTAGATGTTCTAGGAGCTTCTTTATTTACAGCTTCTTCATCCTCCTCCTCCCCCTCCTCTTCCTCTTCCTCCACCCCTGGACAACACTCCCAGTGTGATGGAGGAAAAGAGAACGTGATCACTTCTTTATCTTCAGTAACCCCTTCTTCCTTAGATTCCTCCTCCCCAGGAAGGTCTTGCAGGGATGTTACCAGAAGGCTGGGGGACAGGGGAGCAGGCTGGCCATCCCTAAATTCACTTCCCTGCTCTCTAGGGACACTGGTTGCTTCTTCCCTGCCATACTCTTCGTCATCATCATCTGAAAGTCCCCAGCCTTCAAGAAGAGAACACTTGGTTTCCAGGTCAGGGCAGGCCCCCCGGGATGCTTCTCCATCCTCCTCAGCTGCTCCACTGTCTCCAGTCTCCTCTTGAGGGTGCCTGACCTTGGGGGCATGGTGAGTGGCCAGAGAAGCCTTAGCTTCTCCCTCCGGGACAGCTCTCTGATCTGTTCTGCTTACTGCTTCCACCAACCAGGTCTCTGGAGATCCTGGGCCTCTCAGGTGGCTCCAGGCCCGGCTGAGAAGGCCCACCAGCGGGGACAGGAGATAGAAGGGGTGGGTATCCCTCCAGGGGGCAGGCTGATGGGGCACTTGGCCTGGGGCCATCTGTCTAGACTGGGAAAAAGGGAGAAAAAAAAGGAATCAAGTTTAGAAGCCATTTAGGAGATAGTATCAGAGGATGACCTTGAGTCATAGCAACGGAAATAGTAACAAATAGCAAAGTAACAAATAGCAACAGGAGAGTCCCCGCCCCACATTCCTTTCCGATCCCAGCCACTCCCATCTCTGTCCCTTGTTTCACCACCTCCTCTCTCAATACCCAAGAGTGTGGGTCCCCATTCTCTCTGTCCTTAGCTCAACAAGCCCCTAGCCCCATCTGCTCTCAGACCCATAAGTCCTAGCCCCAAGAAGAGAGAACACAGGTCCTCTACTTGCTTCTCTTGGGGACAAAGTCCTGGTCCCTGCTTCTCACACCCTCCTGAGGATTGACAAATCAGACCCCCATCACCCTCCTCCCTCGGAGACTCAAAAATTCCGATCCCCAGATGGTTCCTTCATTGGGGACCCAAGAGCCTGGCTCCCAGACCCCTCCTCCGTCTGGCTCAGAACTCCAAGTTCCCAATTCCTTCTGCTTCCTAAGTCAGAGCCCTGGGGTCCGTCCCACCCCTCCATACACAAGAGTTCAGGTTCCCAGGCCCTCCTTAGGACCCAGGAGTCCGGGCCCCGAACCCTCCTATTTCGGAACCCAGAAGTCTGAGCTCCCTCCTCATAACTGACCAGCAGTCTGATCCCAGCTCCCAAATCCCTGGGGACCTAGGTGTTCCGACCCCCCAACTCACCGGCTCGGGACCGTGAGTCACCCTGGGGGGAGGAGCGCCTGCTGGGGTTGCCACAAGCGATCACAGGTTCGGACGGCTCGGGAGGCCAGCGCGTTCATCTCGCCCTCCGGCGTTGGGCTCGGGGACTCAAGTTGTCACCGACTGCTGCAAGTGCTATCGCGACAAAAGGCCGCGGGATCGTGCCGGGAGACGCATAAAGACAAACAAGTAGGATACTGAACGGGTTTGCGCTGACGCTACCCGCGGGGTTTTTATAGGCTAACGCAGCCGGACGTGCTAACGTCAAGAGCGGAGGCGGGGTTTCGAAACGTAAACGTGAGGATCTGAGCGGAAAACAAGGTTGGACTTCTCGCGGAGAGTCCAGGCTTTGTGACGTCATGGCGGCGGCGGCGTTTCCAAGCGTGGCCACGCCCCAAGCAAGCGAGCTGTCACTCAAACACGTGAACTGCTTAAGCAGTGAGGGAGCTCGCTTAACCCCTGTTCCAGGCAAATGCCTCTCCCCTATTTAACCAGCAGGCCCCAGTCTAGCGTCTCCCACTTTCCCATCCGGTCGGCTTCTTACCCGGTGTGGGAGAGTATTATTGTTTCCATTTCACAGATGGAGAAACTGAGGCTTGGGAATGAAATCACTTGCTCAAGGTGGTCACAGCAGAGTCTAGATTCATTGCAAAAGACACAGAATGTGTAAGCCCCCTGAAGGCGGGCACCTTGCATTGCTCACTGCCTGGCACATAGTAAGTGCTCAACAAATATGTGGTGAGGGGATACTAAACCAAAAACTCAGACCCCTTCCCTGTCTCAGGCACAAGGTTCCACTCTTAGGTTTCACCTGCTTCAAATTTGTACAAAACCTCTGCTTACACAAACTGAAATTCTGGCTGGGGAGCACCAACGGAACCTCATGGGAGAGTGGGGTCTTCTGCCACAAATTCCAGGCCCAGGGACACAATCCCAGTCAAGCCGCACCACCCACCCCTGACCTGGTCCGTAATGTTTTCCCTCAAAATACACCCAGAACCCATGTCTCCCTCCTGAGGGGGTCAACCTCAGTCTAGAAGAGAATTCTCATCTGAAACTGAGGTGGAGATTGGCACTGGCCATTTGACCATTCTCTCGCCAGCACCCAGGAATCCGGGGCCACTCCCTCCTCACTGGAGGACTTGGATCCATCCACTTAAAGCCACACTTCCAGACCCCCAGCTCTATTCACAGCTCCGGAGTCCTGACTCCTAGCTCACACCTTCCCAGGTACCCAGGAGTCTCAGCCCCCACCCCTTCCAAGATCCTAGCCATCTCCTTTCGGGGGAGGGGCGTGGTGCCCATGACTTAGGCCCCTGACTACCACCAGCCCACCAGGCCCAGCTCCTACTCTCCAAACATTTAGGAATCCCAGCTTCAGCCTTTATGGGACCCTGGCTCCCCAGGCTCCAATCCAGCAGGGACCTAGGGATCGGGGAAGGGGGTGTGTGTGGCCCCTCAGCATGGGGTCAGCTGAACCAGAGGTCAGGCTGTGGTGGGGAGGCCAAGAGGGGCGGGGTCAGCCGGGATTGGGAGGGGAGGCAGCCGCGTGGGCGGCTGGCAGACGGAGGGAAGGACCCACAGAGAGGAAAGAGAAACTGGGAGAGCGGGGAAGAGAGAAAGTGAGAAGGGAAATCTGAGCGAGGAGGAAACAGTAGACGTGGAGGGCCACGGAGAAAGAGAAAGAGATTGAGTGTACGGGAGAGAGAGAGACAAGGGGGAACAGAGAGGGAGAGAGCGAGAGTGAGAGAGAGCGAGAGAGAGCGAGAGAGAGCGAGAGCGAGAGAGAGAGAGAGAGAGAGAGAGAGAGAGAGAGAACGGGATGGAGACTTAAAGAAGAGACTCCATGAGTCGCAGAAAAAGATTTGGACAGAAACAGAAAGATTGGGAGAGAAAGTGATGTGGGGGTGGGGATGCTGCCGAGGAGGGAATGAGTAAGAGAGAGACTGGAAGAGACAGAGATTAGAGAGTGAGAGAGACAGAAGGTGAGACTGGAGAGAGAGACAGTATAAGAGGAAGGTAGAGCGTGAGAGGAAGACTCACTATCAGAGACAAAGAGACCAAAGGGTGTGAATGAGCAGGTGAGAACTGAGGGCTATGAGAGGCATCCCCTAAGGGGCAGAGGAGGAGGGGCACTGTGCCTGGGTGTCCCAGCATCCGCGCTGCCCTCTTGTGCTCTCTGCCCTTGGGACCCCAGAGCTGGTAAGTTCCCTGGCTGGGCTGGGAGGGAGGAGCTGCCTGGGTGCACATTCCTGGTGCCCGGGTCTCAGTGGGGATGTTCTGGGAGTGCACGTGAGAGGGCAGGAGACAGGTAGCTGGGGGGACAGCTGGAAAGAGACAGGGAATGGGGGGTCTTGAGCACAGAGAGGGTCAAATTCCTGGCCAGTGTGCGGGGGCGGGGGGCAAGAATAAAGGGGCTCCTATTCTCTGTCTCTGGCTGCAGACAGCTGCCCCCTCCCCGCAGCTGCCAGTGCCGCCCACCTCTCTTGGCATCACTCTTGGTATGCGGTCCCGGGCCGGAGCCTCCCCCGGTCCCCCCAGGCCCCAAACAACAGGCTCTTTCTCCTCCGCCTCCTCCGACCTGCAAGCCCCTGACCCTGTCTCTGTCCCCGGCCGGGTCATCTGCAGAGAGGCACACACAGCCCCTTTTTTTCTCTCCCCAAGCCCTTGATGGAGGAAGGCAGACCTCGGAGCAGCCTCAGCCTGGCCAGCAGCGCCTCTACCATCTCCTCGCTCGGCAGCCTGAGCACCAAGGTTCGAGCTTCTTGGTGGGGCTGGGGAGGAGGGGGGTGCTCTGGGCTGCCCCACCCTCCTGTTTCCGAACCCTGGTTTCGGTGCCACCCGAGGGACTCTGGTTGTCAAAAGCAAGGGTCTTTAGCAACGGGGTGTGCCGAACCTAGCAAGGTCCCAAATTTCCCACCCGCCACAGCTAGGAATTCAGAGGCACTCCCAGCTGTCCCCACCCCTTGTATTTTCCTAATTCGAAGCCAGAGTAACAACCCTGCTTAACTCTGGTTGCTAAGATAAGGCCACTCCCCAGCCGTGACCTCCCCTCTCCCCAGCCAGAAACTCAGTGGCTACTCTTATTAGGAATGAGAAATCCGTGTCCTGTCTCTAGCCATCCCATCTACCCAATTCTGAAATCTGATAAAGGAAAGACCCTTCTCCAACAATAAATATGCCCCATGTGGCCTGAGATTCTTGCATCCTAAATCATCACCCCAGCCCAAAGTTCAGTCATGACGTTCATTTCCTTGTCCTCCAGACATCCCCTCACTCATTTCTAGCTTCCCAAGTTCAGATTCTGGAGATTTGATCCTGACCTGTATCAGCATCATCACCAAGGAGGGGCATCCTGTGGGAATCTGGCCGTGGGTGCCTGGGATATCTGTGTGGACAGGAGAGGGAGGCCCATCTACTGGGATGAAGGGATTTGGAGCTCCCACCGCCACCCTGGACATGATCGCTAAGGAATGTCATTCCTTGGCACTGAGGTATCCTTTGATTCCAGCTGACCCACCACCAGGGACTCAGCACAGAGGTCCTTCCTGATTATGGGGACCTCCTAGGCAGTATTGCCATCTCGGGTCCCAAAGGCTCTACTACATCTCTGGCTCTGGTGGCCAAGAGCATCTTCTCCTTGGCAGTGGACCCTTGATTCCCAAATTCCCTCTGCAGTGGCCAGTAGCCTCTTCCTTGCCTCCAGACACTTCCCTCCACGCATGAAAAGTGTCTGTCAACTCTGCACTATGCACAGGCAATTCTCATCCCCAAACTCAGATCCCTCTTTATTTATTTTTTAATCTCAGTTCCCCGACCAGGGATTGAACCCGGACCATGGCAGTGAAAGCGCCGAATCCTAACCACTAGGCCACCAGGGAACTCCCTCAGCTCCCTCCTTGACCCAGTTTATAAAGGAAGCTGAGGAGGGCCTCGGGTTGCCTGAGTCCCACTGCACCGCCTCCCCAAGCCCATCCCAAGGCCATGTTCACTTCTGTCCTCCTTGTCTCTTCAGAAGTCCACCCGGGCGGTAAGCAAGGTGCATGCCTTCGGGAAGAGGGGCAATGCGCTCAGAAGGGACCCTAACCTCCCCGTGCACATCCGAGGCTGGCTTCATAAGCAGGTAGAGTGAGCGGGAGAGGGGAAAGGACACTCCAAGTGGTGTTAGAGGCTGTGCCCCTGGCTGTCCACTGTTTCTCTCCTTCCAAGTCTTCTCCAAATATTTTTTTTTTGATCACTGCTTCCTCCCTTATTCTGTCGTTTCTTTCATTCATTCATTCATTCAATGACCACTTTTTTTTTTCATAAATTTATTTATGCTTTATTTTATTTTTGGCTGCATTGGGTCTTCGTTGCTGTGCGCGGGCTTTCTCTAGTTGCGGCGAGCGGGGCCTACTCTTCGTTGCGGTGCGCAGGCTTCTCACTGCGGTGGCTTCTCTTGTTGCGGAGCACGGGCTCTAGGCGCGCAGGCTTCAGTAGTTGTGGCTCGTGGGCTCAGTAGTTGTGGCGCACGGGCTTAGTTGCTCTGTGGCATGTGGGATCTTCCCAGACCAGGGCTCGAACCCGTGTCCCCTGCATTGGCAGGCAGATTCTTAACCACTGTGCCACCAAGGAAGTCCAATGACCACTTCTTGAACATTTACAATGTGCCAAGCCCTGGGTCACATACCATGCAAATAAGACAAATAAGTATCTATCTACATTCAAGATGGGGGTTGGACAGGTATGGATAATAAATTAGTATAAAACAAATGGACTGGGCTTCCCTTGTGGTGCAGTGGTTGAGAATCTGCCTGCTAATGCAGGGGACACGGGTTCGAGCCCTGGTCCGGGAAGATCCCACATGCCGCGGGGCAGCTGGGCCCGTGAGCCACAACTACTGAGCCTGTGCGTCTGGAGCCTGTGCTCCGCAACAAGAGAGGCCGCGATAGTGAGAGGCCTGCGCACCGCGATGAAGAGTGGCCCCCGCTTGCCGCAACTAGAGAAAGCCCTTGTACAGAAACGAAGACCCAGCGCAGCCAAAAATAAATAAATAAATTTTAAAAAAACCAAAAAAACCACAAATGGACTAAGTGATTTTGGATGGTGGGAAATGAAGCACTGTGAAGAAATAACGCAGGAGAATGTGCTGGAAAGTGGCTGAGGGATGAGAGCTACTTTTGACTGTTGGTCGGGGAAGGCGTCTCTGAGGAGATGACATTTGAGCTGAGAATTATATGTCAAGAAGGAGCCCATTGTGTTACGATCTGGGGGGCAGAGGGAATCTGAAAGCAAAGGGCCCTGCAGCAGGCCAAAGTTTGGTGTTTGGAGCAAGCCAAGGTGAGAGAGAGGAGGGACGGCAGGGCGACAGGGCGAGTTTCTCTAAGTGTGGTCCCAGACCAGCAGCACCAGCATCACCCGGGAACTTTCTAGAAATGCAAATTGTCAGCTCCCACCTCAGATCTACTGACTGGAGAACTCTGGGGATGGGACCCAGGAATCTGTGTTTTAATGAGCCCTCCTGGTGATTCTTATGTGCACCCAAGTTTTAGATTCCCTGTAAGCCAGCAAATTAGGGTAAGGAACTTGAGATTCATTCTAAGTGTGACGGGAAGCTCTGTTTTGAGCAGGGGACTCACATGGGCTGATTTATAATTTTAAAAGATCATGCTGCTTCTGTGGGAATGGATTGAAGGGGAGAAGAGGGGCACCAGGTTAGAGATGGAGCAGTTCTGGAGGAGGAGATGGGGAGATGCAGGATTCAGGGTATGGCTCCGCACCACCTTCCTGGCCTCTCTGTGTCTCACACTCCGTAATGATCGGGCCACGTCTTCCTATATAAAGCCGCTGCCCGTGTGTGGTACAGTATCTGTCCCAATCTTCCTGTAACTTCTCAATCCCCAACTGACACGTGAGGAAAAAATGAGGTTCCTAGTGGGGAAATGACTTGCTTAAGGGCACAGTTTGAAAGTGGTGGAGCTAAGAGTCAAACTCAGGTCCACCTGTGTCCAGAATCTATGTCCTCTCAACTGCAACCCACTGGTTTCCAGTTCTCCATCTGAATCTATTGCACCAAACATGTGTCTCTGCTCCTCTCCTTTCTTTGGGTCTTTGGCCCCAGGTGTCACTGTCTCCATCTCCTTTTTTCCCACCCCCCTCTACTCCCACTCTGTCTCTCCAGGACAGCTCCGGGCTCCGGCTCTGGAAACGCCGCTGGTTCGTCCTCTCTGGCCATTGCCTCTTCTATTACAAGGGTCAGTGCCCCAGCTGGCATGGGGTGGGTGGGCCCCCCTCCCACCCTCCCTTTCCTCTAGCCTCTTGGCCTCTAGATCCCTGTGTGACACTTGACCCCAGCCTGTCTTTTGCAGACAGCCGCGAGGAGAGCGTCCTGGGAAGCGTCCTGCTCCCCAGCTACAGTATCAGGCCAGATGGTCCAGGAGCCCCCCGAGGGCGGCGCTTCACCTTCACCGTGAGTCCATCCAACCCCCATGGGCACTAAGGCACTAGGCGATGGGGGCAGGCATGGAGCATCCATTATTGGAGATAAAGACCAGGGTCCATGGCATCCTTCTTTTTAGAGGACCCGGAGGCCGGGCCCTCCAGCTCTCTCTTCCCGCAGGCGGAGCACCCGGGCATGAGGACCTACGTTCTGGCGGCTGACACGCTCGAGGACCTGAGGGGCTGGCTACGGGCGCTGGGGCGGGCCTCCCGCGCGGAGGGGGACGATTGGTGAGCATAAGTACAGGCCACGCCCCTGACACTCTACCTCCAGTCTGGATCCTGCAAATTATCCGGCTAACCCCTCCCCTTGAGGCCCTGCCCTCTTCAGTGTCCAATCACTATTCTTCTAGCTATGAAACTCCGCCCTTCAGGCCCCACGTCCAGGGGACTTCATCTCCAATCAGCAAAGAGTCTATCTCTTGTAAGCTCCGCCCACCATTTGGTCCATCAGTATTGCTCATTCTCTAACTGGCTCCCGCAGAAGTCTCCACCCCCTGAGGCTGCCACCTAAAAAATGTCAGATTAAAAAAAAAAAGGAAGGCTCCAGGCTCTGTCTGCCTGACCCAATTTTCAGGCTGGAGACGCATAGTCTAGGGCATTGGGCCCAGCGACCTGGATGGACCTTGTGGCCCTGCACAAGTCACTGCCAACTCGGGCCTCAGTTTCCCCATCTGCAAAATGGGAAAACAGTTTACAGTGCACTACCTCCCCTTTTTTCTTTGTAGGTTCCTGTGTCCTTATCTGTGAAATGGGAATAAGGGCTGTTATAATGTTCAAAGGAGTGATGTCTTTTTCTGTGTCCACTCGTTAGTGGGCAACCCAGGTTATCTGCACGTCCCCAGACTGGGGAGGGCCCTGGCGGCCCCGGTGGTCCCCCAGAGGTGAGCAGAGGGGAAGAGGGGCGCGGCTCAGAATCACCGGAGGTGGCTCGTCTCTCCAGAGGTCGTGGCCGGCTGCTCACTCCCAGCCCCATGGCTGACCTCCAATCTGGACCCCGAATTCGGAGGACAAGGAGCCCAGAGTGAGTTGGACGAGGGAGTCTGGGACGAGAAGGTTCTATAGGGCTGAGCTTCAGAGGAAATGCTGTGGGCGTGGCCGAAGGGCGGGGCTGGGACTGATTAGGGGAGTGACTTAGTGCTTTCTCACTGATGTGTGTGACTTGCTGGGTTCTTGTGGGGTCAGTGCCTGTCGGGGAGAAGTCTCAAGGAAGGGATGCCACAAAGAGGGAAATTATTCAGGATCTGGCTACTAGAGGAGGGTTCTACTCCAGAGGGACAGTGAGACACCCTGAAGGGAGACACATCTTTGAGGCTGGCTTGATAGGTAGTGGGATGAGGGGGCTCTAGTTGACGCAGTTCACCTATTCTCTCTTCCCTACAGCCTGTTCACACCCTTCTCTCGCTCTCCCTCCCCTCTGAGCCTCCCCCGGCCCCGTTCTGCTCCTGCGCGCAGACCCGCTCTCTCCTCTGGAGACACAGCACCTTCTGCCAGACCCCATACCCCCCTGAGTCGCATCGATGTCCGGCCTCCTCTGGATTGGGGCCCCCAGCGCCAGACACTCTCCAGGCCCCCCACTCCCCGACGAGGACCCTCCTCCGAGGCTGGGGGAGGAAGGGACCCTAGGAGTCCCCAGCACTGGAGTCAGGAGGCCAGAACACCGGTGAGCAGAGGTGATGGGGAGAGGGACTAAATCTCCCCTTTGACCATGGGGCTGTCTTTCCAGGCTGGTCTCTAGGCCACTGGCCCCTGGGTATCATGGGGATTGTAGTTCAGCGTAATCACAGCTGGGTTCAGATGTGAAAGAGAGAGTGAACTTTAACTCCCATGAGTTTTCAGGGCTCTCTTCAGGCTGGTCTTTGGCCATAACCCGTTAAGCATTATGGAGAGTGTAGTCCAGAATACTCTCCTCTAGGACAATGCTGTGAGCGGTAGCGTCGATTGCATCTGCCTTGTGTCTCCAGTTTATCTTTCCAAGTTGGTCACCTACTATTTCCTCTGAACATCATGGGACTGTAGTCCAGAAAATCCACAGCTAACCACGAATGTGAGAGTGAGAGTAGACTGCAACTTCCATTGGTCCCTGGGACTGTTTTGCCAGGCTTTCCATTTATTATCATTCTCTGTGTCCCCACAATGGCACACAGCTGGAGAGCAGATAGTTGAGGAAGTTCTGGGGGCCCAGTTCTGAACCTCAAAGAGTCTCCTAAGGCACTGCAATTCTGGACACATCCATTCTAATATTTGTTACTAAGACATGCCAATTTCTAAACATCTCTATTTCAGTATTCCTCCCAGGCCCCCTCTGGTTCCTCCACATATCTCCAGCTCCCTCCGAGGCCTCCTGGGACCCGGGCTTCCATGGTTTTATTGGTAGGTATCCTGGGGTACCTCGAATCTGCCAGAGCCCCCTCCCTTGCTTTCTTTGCTATGGTGAATGTCATCTCCTGGATTAGTGTGCCTAGAGAAGACTGGGTATTTCAAGGTGCCTGGATATACATTAGTTTCCTAGGGCTGCTGAAAACTGGGTGGCATATATGTATAGAATATCTCTCCATTCATTCATATAATTTTCTAGGTCTGTCATTTGAGTTTTTTCATAGAGATTTTGTGTGCTATTAGTTAAGGTAATTCCTAAATTCCTGATAGTTTTTTGGGTTTTTTTGGCCACGCTGTGTGGCTTGAGGGATCTTAGTTTCTGGACCAGGGTTTGAACCCAGGCCACTGGCAGTGAGAGCACCGAGTCCTAACCACTGGACCACCAGGGAATTCCCTCCTGACAGTTTTTATAGTTATTTGAATGGTATATTCTTCTTTTTTAAAAAATATTTTCTAGTTATTGATGGTGTAGAGATATGCTATTAAAGTTTGTAACTTCATTTTACACCTGGCATCCTTGCTGAATTCTCTTATTTATTCTAATAATTTTTTTATGCTATTGTTATTTGGGGGGTAGATGAGCACATCATCTATAAATAATGATGGTTTTATCATTCCCCTTCCTATCCTTACACTTTTATTCTTTTTCCTATCTTATAGCATTGGTCAAGATCTCTAATACTGTGTTAAACTGTAACAGTGGTAGTGAGCATCCTTATTATATTCTCAGTCATAAAGGAACTCTCTAAGTTTTCTCCATTAATTATTTATTTGCTATAGCTATTTGGTAGCAAAGACCACTTCCTAAAGCCAAAAGTCTGGCAATTGGTCTACTGAGGTTTGCTAAAGCTTGGAACAAATCTAATAAGGACAGGGGTGTCTGTTAGTAGAAACAGGGCTCAGCTCAGTGCTGAGCTACAATAAGGACCTGTTTGGGCATGTGACCTCCAACTTTTCTCTTTCTCCTCAGCCGGGTCCCCCTCTAGACTCAACCTTCCACCAAAGCTTGGAGACAGATGTAAGTTCTCCTGATCGAACCCTTGCTGAGTTCCCAGAGCTGGGGAGAGAATGTTTAAATTGTGGCGCAGGGGGAAGAGCCAGATCTGGTCCATAAATAGCTCCTGTCCTCCTTTCTCCAGACTCTGTTGACCAAGTTGTGTGGGCAGGACCGGCTCCTGAGGAGGCTGCAGGAGGAGATAGATCAGAGGCAGGAGGAGAAGGTACAGGGCTCTGGGACAGGGGAGGAACATCTGGCCTCTCCACCTGCCCTTAGCCCATCCTGATCCCCAGCATACCCAAGGATATGGGAAGACACCTTTTCTCTTTTCCTGAGGCTGGGGGTGGTTTCAGAAGTCTAACCATCTTCCCTTTCGGTGCAGGAGCAGCTAGAAGCAGCCCTGGAATTGACTCGACAGCAGCTGGGCCAAACAACCAGGGAGGCTGCAGCTCCTGGGAGGGCTTGGGGGCGCCAGCGCCTCCTGCAGGACCGACTGGTCAGTGTGAGGGCCGCTCTTTGTCACCTGACCCAGGTGAGCATCTGGGAAGGGGCATACCTCCAAGGAGACCCCAGGATTCTACAGGTTGTTACTAAAGGGCACTTGCCCCCAAAGGCTCTTGGGAAGGTGGTTCTTGAGAATCCCCCCAATTTTAAGCCAATGAGCTTGACATTCCTAGAGGGTGAGGGGCAAGCAGCCAAGAAACAGTAGTATTTAATTTAGCCATTTAGGGGGGAGATTTTTTTTTTTGAGATAGATTTAGTTTCCAGTCTAGTAAGTTCTTTTTTATTTATTTATTTATTTTTGGCTGCGTTGGGTCTTCATTGTTGTGCGAGGGCTTTCACTAGTTGCGGCGAGCGGGGGCTACTCTTTTTTTTTTTTTTTTAATTTTTATTTATTATTATTTATTTTTGGCTGTGTTGGGTCCTCGCTTCTGTGCGAGGACTTTCTCTAGTTGTGGCAAGCGGGGGCCACTCTTCATCGCGATGCGCGGGCCTCTCACTATTGTGGCCTCTCTTGTTGCGGAGCACAGGCTCCAGATGCGCAGGCTCAGTAGTTGTGGCTCACGGGCCCAGTTGCTCCGCGGCATGTGGGATCTTCCCAGACCAGGGCTCGAACCCATGTCCCCTGCATTGGCAGGCAGATTCTCAACCACTGCGCCACCAGGGAAGCCCACGGGGGCTACTCTTCGTTGTGGTGCACGGGCTTCTCGTTGCGGTGGCTTCTCTTGTTGCAGAACACGGGCTGTAGGCGCACGGGCTTCGGTAGTTGTGGCACGCAGGCTCAGTAGTTGTGGCACACGGGCTTAGTTGCTCCACGGCATGTGGAATCTTCCCGGACCAGGGCTCGAACCCGTGTTCCCTCCATTGGCAGGTGGAGTCTTAACCACTGCGCCACCAGGGAAGTCCCAAGGGGGTGATTTTGATACAGACTTCCTGGCTTTGAATCTCAGTTTCCACTCATAGTTGCTGTGTGACCTTAGAGAATTTACTTAATCCCTCTGGGCCTTAGATGCCTCTCATATAAACTTGAGATAATAAAAATAATATTTACTTCATAGGGCTATTGTGAAGTTTTCATAAATATATGTAAATGAATGAATGTTTAACACTTTTGTACCTAGTATATGGTAAGCAATACTTGTGTTAGCTGTAATTATTACCATCTGTAAAATGGAGACATTAATAGTACCTACCTCAAAAGAATTAAATGAGAGCTAAGAACAGTGCCTGGCACATAGTAAGT
The DNA here is from genome assembly GCF_009873245.2 of Balaenoptera musculus. Lineage (NCBI taxonomy): Eukaryota > Metazoa > Chordata > Mammalia > Artiodactyla > Balaenopteridae > Balaenoptera > Balaenoptera musculus. The sequence goes on from NC_045803.1 coordinate 8,001,944, forward strand.
GCCAAGTAAATGTTAGCTGCTATTGTTATTGGTATTGGCAAGGAAGTTTCTGCTGCCCAGGGGTGTATAGGTCTCGTGGTCTTGTCTGTTTCAAGAATTCATTAGATCTGTAGACTCTGCCGTCCTAGAGGAGTGCAGAGGTAATCCAGAAGATTCAGGGAAAGCTGTTATTTGTCTACACTAGCAGTTCATTGGAATGGCAGGTTCAGTACAGACTCTGGGGTTCCCAGTAGTCTGAGCAAAGAGGCCCTTGGGAATTGCAGTCCATATACCCCCCAGGGCACCTGGGGCCAGGCCACCCTTCCTCCTGCTAATCTAGGAAAAGATGGGATTGGGAAAGATCTGGTGGGAGGGCATGCTAACTCTGTGTCTCCCCCTTCCTGGGACCTGAGGAGCGAGAGCGGGTTTGGGACACGTACAACAGCCTGGAGCAGGAGCTGAGCACCTTGAGAGAGACCCTTGAGTACCTGCTGCACCTCGGGTCCCCCCAGGTACACCCCTGCCCCAAGCCCCCAAGCCCCACCCTGCACTCCAAGATCACTCGGAAACCCTTTTGGCATTTAAGCCCCTCCCATAGAATCAAAGCCCCTCCCATGTTATCTTTAGCCCCTCCCCCTCTGCCTTTTCCTTTCATTTAAAACCCAATAATTAAGACAGTGCTCTTAATTTCAAGACCTATCTTCAGATTCGGAACCACTGCCCTGTCTGGTTCTAAATCTCTCCTCTTACTTTGAAGCCGTACCCTTGGGGTCAAAACTCTGCCCTTCATCCCTGTCCCATCCTGCAAGTTCATCTCTTGCATTCTGCATCCTGACTTTCACTTTTAAATTTATCCTCTGGAGGCTCCAGTTCTAAATCCAATCCCTTAGTTCAAGCCCTACTCCTGAAGCCCCATTGCTTGGCCTCAGACCCACGTCTTCATTCTAAGCCTAGCAATAGAGTTTCTAAATCATATACCTTCAATTAAAAATTCTGGCTTCTAGTATTAAATGCGTACTCACAGGTTTAAGCCCCACCCTCTTCATGCTAACCCCCTCCCACTTCCTCCTAAAATCCACCCCTCAACGCTAATCCCCCACCTACTGGTGTTAGATATTCCTCAGCACCAGCAATATATGAAAAGAACAATACATCACAACCAAATTAGGCTTATTACAAGAATGCAAGGTTAATTTAACACTTGAAAATAAGTTCATGTAGTTCACTACATTTAATAAAATAAAGAAAAAAACCCACATAGTCATCTCAATAAATGCAGGAAAAACATTTTAAAAATTTAATATCCATTCATGATAAAATCTCTCAGCAAAGTAGGAATATAAATCAACTTCCTTAATCTGATAAGGAACTTAAACTTACAGCAAACATTATTGTTGGCAGTGAAATGTTGAAAACTTTCCCCCAATATTTGGAATAAGACAAGAATGTCTGCTATGGCCAGTTCTAGTCAGCATTGTCCCAGGGATCCTAGGCAGTACAAGGGAGTCTGAGACATAAATCAAAGGTATAAGGACCAAAGAGGAAGACATAAAGCTGTTTTTATTTAAAGATGACAAAACTGTGTATGTAGAAAATCCAAAATAATCTCCAGAAAGATTGGTAGAATAAGCCAATCCAGCAAGGTAACTGAATGCAAGGATAACATGCAAAAATCAATTGTCTTCCTGTATGCTAATAACAAACAATTAGAAAATAAATATTCATAAACAATAGTGTTTACAATTAACATAAACAGATTAAATATCTAGGGAGAAATATAATGAAAGATATGCACGACATCTACTCTGAACGCCACAAAATGTCATTGAGAGAAATTAAAGACCGATATAAATGGAGAGATGTACCATGTTCGTGGATAGGAAAGACACTAATGTAAAGATGTGGTCTCCCCTAATTGATTTCCCCAGTGGGGATATTTGATCCCAATACAAATCCAGAAGGCTTTTATGTGGAGTTTGACAAGCTGACTCTAAATTCTATCTGGAAGTGCAAAAGGCCAAATGTAGACAAGGCAACCTGCAAAAACAAAGCTGGAGGACTAACACAACTGGATATCAATCAAGTCTGACTGTAAAGCTACAGTTAATAAGAGGGCAGTATAGTATTGACACATTAGACAAATGGAACAAAGGAAAGAATAGAATATTCAGAAACAGACTCATATATTTATATGGTCACCTATTTATAACAGAGATAACACTACAGAGCCATACAGAAAAAGCAATGTTTATGATAAATGATAATGGGTAAGTGGGATATCTAAATGGAAATTTCAGACCCTTTCCATGGCCTATCAACTTTAACCCTCCTTGCATTTTCCCACCTTTGAGTAACAAATTCCTTTCCTCTCCCCAGGACAGAGCATCTGCTCAACAGCAACTGTGGATGGTGGAAGACACACTGGCAGGTCTGGGGGGTCCCCAGAAACCACCCCACCACACTGACCCTGACTCCCCATCCCCTGCACTCCAAGGCGAGGAGTCCTTAGAGAGGGAGGTGAGACACCTTTTTCTCACCCCCAGCTTCCTGTTCCATCTGCCCCTGGCCCAACTCATTACCTACTCACCTCTTTCTTTCTCCCTTGAGCAGCTAACCAACCTCAGGCACGTATCCTAAGCTCTGGAAGCCTTTGTTTTCTTATTCGTTATACTATGATAATTGTCCAGTGGTGTGCTGGACCCAGTTCCCAACACCTCCCAAGGTCCAATTGCCTGCATCTCTTCTCAACTCCACATTCAGTGATGTCATGTTGGTAGCTTGAAATTGACCATGGTGGGAGTATTTACACCATGGAAATTGGCAAATGCTACAAACCAGAGCTCTTTTCTCCCAGAGGGCATTTGTTAACATTTACCAGACACCGCTGATCTTAACCCCTACCTTGCAGGGTACTGTAAGAAGGAGAAACTGACTAGAATGTGCCTGACATAGAGTAAGCCGACAGGAATCAGGAGCCATAATGGTCATAGCTGATCATCAGATCATGTATCCGGGAGACCTGGGTTTAGATCTCAGCTTTGCTATCTTTGTGATATCAGTCATTGACCTCATTCTCTGAACCTCAGTTTCCCCATATATCAAATAGGGATAATATTAGCTGTCTCATAGATTTACTGAGGGGATTCAGTGAGATAATGCTGGTGAAGTATTTAGCACCGTGCCAGATACATAATCATTATAAAACCTCACATGTATAATGCCCTGCCATGTGCCAGGCGCTGTTCTAAGTGCCTTACTTGTATCGATTCAATCCTCAAATCAGGGACTCCCCTGGTGGTCCAGAGGTAAAGAATCAGCCTTACAATGCAGGGGACACAGGTTTGATCCCTGGTCAGGGAACTAAGATCCCACATGCCACGGTGCAGCTAAGCCCTCGCGCCGCAACTACAGAGCCCACGTGCCCTGGAGCCTGTGCGCCACAGCTAGAGAGTAGCCTGTGCACTGCAATGAAGAGCCCACATGCCACAAGGAAAGATCCCGCATGCCTCAAAGAAGATCCTGTGTGCTGCAACTAAGACCTGATGCAGCCAAAAAAAAAAAAAAAAAAAAAAAGCCGTAGGTTAAAATCCTCATATCAAAAGGTGAACTATGGCACAGAGAGGTAAAGTAACCTGCCCAAGGTCACACAGCAAAAAAAATGGCAGAGCTGAGGTTTGGAAACCAGATCTGGCTCCTGGTTTTCAATCTTAATCCTACTTATGCAGTGTCTCAATTGTTAAGTGCTTGAAAATGGTAATAATAGTGGTAATGATAATTATTATTCCCCTTTCCTGACCTCTCCAGAGCCTGCCTGAGTCCTTGGAACTGAGCCTACCCCGGTCCCCTGAGGCTGACTGGGGGCGGCCCCCAGGGGGCGACAGAGAGCTGGCCAGCCCTCGCTCAGGTGAGCGTCTGGAGTCGGGAGGAACTTGCTCGGCATTCCTGGTCCTCACCAGTCCCATTCTGCTCCTCCAGGTCTTGGATCGCCAAGGGTCTCCCGGGCTTCCAGCCCTGAGGGTCGCCGCCCCCCTTCGCCACAGCCAGGAACCAAGGTAGGCAGTCCATCTGGCCTCCTCAGGTCCACTGTAACCCTTTGACCACCACAGGAAGGACCCCCTCTCCCCACTCTTGGGCAAACATCTGGGAGAGAAGAGTTTTAAGGCCACACCCCAGAGCAGAGACAGCGAGATTTGTTAAGAGCGTTGGGACTGAATTTTGTCTCTGCCACTTCCAAGCTGTGTGACTTTGGGTCAGTTATGAAATCTCTCTGCCTTCATTTTCTCATCTGCAAAATGGAGCTAATAGTGATGTCTACCACCTAGGGCTGATGTGAAGAGTCAAATTAGATGAATGCCCATAAAGCTTGAAAGTAGTGCCTTAGAGCAAGCACTTCATTCATTCATTCATTTATCAATCATTCATTCAATGTATACTTATTAAATACCCTCTTCACTGTCTAATAAGGTAGCCAGTAGTCACATGGGGCTATTTAAATTTAAATGAATTTAAATGAAATAAAATTAAAAATTCACTCTCACTCGCTAAATTTCAAGTGTTCAGGAGACACAAGTGGCCAGTGGCTACCCTGTTGGACAGTGAAAATAGAGAACATTTCCGTTATTCAGGAAAGTTCTATCACATAGAGCTGTTTAGGTGCTCAGGACCCAAACGTGAACAAGATGAGAAAAAAAATCCTTCTCTCATCAATCTGACATTCTAGTGGGAAGAGGCAGGTAATAAATAATTTACTATAAATTATTTTATATGTTCTAAGTGCTAAATAAATAAAAACAGCACAGTGAGGGGATTTGGGATACTTGGAGAAGAGGTGCAATTGTCAATGGCTTGGTCTGGGGAGGCTTCTGGAGAGGTGATGCTTGTGCAGATACCCGGAGGAGGTAAGGGAGCAAGCCTTGGGGGTGTCTGGTGGAAGAGCATTAGAGGCAAAGGGAACAGTGTTTGCAAAGGTTCCGAGGCAGAAGACTCTGGCGTGTTGGAGGAGCAGCTAGAAAGCCAGTGTGGCCGTAACCGAGTAACCGAGCAAGAAAGAGAGGGGTGCTGATGAGGACAGAGGGGTAATAGGGGCAGATCGTGCTGGGCCTTGTGGTCCAAGGTGAGGACTTAGCTTTGACACTGGGTGAGCCCAGAGCCATGGAGATCTGAGCAGGCACTGAGATGCTGTAAATGGGAACTAACGCCCTCTGGCGGCCACATGGGGGAACAGACAGTGAACAAGGGCTGAGGTAGGGAGCCAGTGAGAAGGTGAGTAGGCTAGTCCAGCGGGGAGAGAACAGTTGTTTGCACTAGGTTAGAAAAAGTGGAGATGTCGAGACAGAGTCGGATTCTAGATATACCGGTTTTCAAACCTTGTTCAAAACCCTTGGGACCAGATGTTGTTTAAAATGCAAAGATTTGCAGATTCTAGTAATTCGGTGCGTATACTGTGTACTCTGCGTTCTATAACACCGCCTGCCATGTCTGGAGCAGCACACTTAAGCAAACGCATTACCATTTCTCCAATAAAATGTATGAATATGCATACGAAATGGGATAAAAGCTATAAATAACATCACCATTTAAATGTCAAGTTTAAAAAAATAGCAATGAATTACTTAAATGGAGTCAGGGGAATAAAAATAGCTTATAAATATCAGGCGCTTTTTATTTTTTGGAGAGTTATTTATCTTTTTGAATTTTTGAATTTTATTTTATTGATTTTTCTTATACAGCAGGTTCTTATTAGTTATCCATTTTATACATATTAGTGTATATATGTCAATCCCAATCTCCCAATTCATCCCACCACCACCACACACCCATGCCACTTTCCCCCCTTGGTGTCCAGACATTTGTTCTCTACATCTGTGTCTCGATTTCTTCCCCAGGCGCTTTTTATTTCTAAGGAAAAGGTGCTGGGTTCCAGATGCCTGCAGCCAGTATGCAGTTTTTGTTTTTTGATTTTTTTAAGGCGGTGGGTGGTTTATCCTTGCTCTTCACGGAGTGTGAAATTCTATTGTTACAAGCTGTATGTAGAGATGCCACAATTTCTTTTTTAAACTTAAAAATTTTTTTCTATCGAAGTATAGTTGATTTACAATGTTGTGTTAGTTTCAGGTGTACAGCAAAGTGATTCTTTTCCATTACAGGTTATTACAAGATATTGAATATAGTTCCTTGTGCTATACAGTAGGTCCTTGTTGTTTATCTCTTTTATATACAGCAGCGTGCATCTGTTAATCCCCAATTCCTAATTTATCCCTCCCTCCCTTTTCCCCTTTGGTAACCATAATTTTGTTTTCTATGTCCATGAGTCTGTTTCTATTTTGTAAATAAGTTCATTTATGTCATTTTTCAGATTCCACATATAAGTGATATCATATGGTATTTCTCTTACTTCACTTAGTATGATAATCTCTAGGTCCATCCTTGTTGCTGCAAACGGCTTTATTTCATTCTTTTTTTTTAAATAGCACTTTTATTTTTTAAAATAATTAATTAATTTATTTATTTTTGGCTGCTTTGGGTCTTTGCTGCTGCGCGCAGGCTTTTCTCTAGTTGCGGTGAGCGGGGGCTACTCTTCATTGCGGTGCACAGGCTTCTCATTGTGGTGGCTTCTCTTGTTGTGGAGCACGGGCTCTAGGCGCACGGGCTCTAGGCGCACGGGCTTCAGTAGCTGTGACACGTGAGCTCAATAGTTGTGGCTCACGGGCTCTAGAGCGCAGGCTCAGTAGTTGTGGCACATGGGCTTAGTTGCTCTGTGGCATGTGGGATCTTCCTGGAGCAGGGCTCGAACCCGTGTTCCCTGCACTTGCAGGCGGATTCCTGACCACTGCACCACCAGGGAAGCCCCTATTTCATTCTTTTTATGGCTGAGTAATATTCCATTGTATATATGTACCACATCTTCTTTATCCATTCATCTGTCGATGGACATTTAGGTTGCTTCCGTGTCTTGGCTATTGTGAATAGTGCTGCCATGAACATTGAGGGGGGGGGGGTGCCACAATTTCTTGTTTGCATAATAATAATGCCCAGGAAAATCGTAGACATGTTCCAAACATTTCGGATGTCGGCTTTTTCCAGGCACTGCCACCTGTGTCTTGTGTGTGTGCCTGTGGCTCCAGCACGCCCATGAGCAGGCCACCTGAGCCTGGCATCCTTCAAGCCTGTCATTGTTATCTCTCATTGCTGTCGGCGATTATTATTATTATTTTTGGCTGCACCGTGCAGCTTGTGGATCTTAGTTCCCTGGCAAGGGATTGAACCCGGGCCCTCGGAGTCCTAACCACTGGACTGCCAAAGAATTCCCTCGGTGACATTTTTATAGGAGCACAGCGACATTATGGAGCTCTTTGATCCACCATATACATTTTTTTCAGAACTCAGTTTTCATCAGCTGTTATCTTAGCAAACTCATCAATTGTAATTTCTGACCTGCAGATGCTCTGCCACCCAGGTATTAAAATATTTGACATCATATCCTTCTTTAGTGTTGCCAGCTGTTGCTCAGGATCAATGTTCTGGTCTTCATGGAATGTTCTAGCTTGTTTCATGACCAAAGGCCATTCAGGGGGCATCCAGTTACTTCCTCATGAACACAGGGTCCGGGTCTTCAGGTTTTGCCCTCTGCAGAGCTTCTCTACTTGTCATCAGTTCCTGGTGTCACTCTCCCAGTAAAACTTCTGCAACGTGTCTTTCTGTTTGTGTCACATCACATCTTGAGGGTCCTATTTAGTGAGATGTCCCTGCAGAGGCTCCACAATCCTGTTCCTGACGTGATTCTACTTTCTGAGTTCTTGGAAGTGACAGGTGCTTCTGTTTCTTTTCACTCTCTTTGGGGCGATCTTTGGCTCTTTTTGACACCTTCAGAGAGCAATTAAACTAGAAGTCATAAGTAACAAAACAAAACACAAAGCAAGAAAATTGCAGTTGACGGCAGAAGCCCGATGGGTGTGACTCAGGCGATGCCTCACATCACGAACACTGGGTGCATTTTGGCACCGATTTAGAAAAACAAATATCAGTTTCAGATTTTTTTTTTTGGAAATGACAGATAAGAGATTTGGGGAACTGACTTTGAAGGTGGAGCCAACAAGTTTGCCATTCTCATTGGTGCTGGGGTGGTCCTTGGCCTCTTGTGGACTGGGTTTTGTCCGGCCACTGGGGTTCCTGAACTGAATCAGGCCAGATCCCAGGCATCAGGAACCTCAGACACAAGTACTATCAGAACAGGCGGCGGTGTGTGCTGAGATGGGGAAAGCACGAGGCATTGGGGGACTTCAGGGGACAGCTCCCAGGCAGCCTGGGCATGTTGGGGATGGTTTCCTGGAGGCAGACAGACCTTGAAGATTGAGTTAGAATTTATCCCTGGCAAAGCAGGGAAACAGCTAGTGCAAATGTCCAGACTGAGGTGGGGATTTAGGAAGCCAGGGCTTCTGCTAGCCTACAGAATGCCTTTTTGTGAATTAGAGACAGGCGCCCCCTTCTGCGTGGACGGAACCTGGCGTGGTCAATGGAGGGCTTAGCCCTTGGGCAGTGAGCAACCCATACAACCGCACATGGTCAGTTGGGAGCACAGAGCTCTGACCTCTGGAATGCCATCCGCCAACGGCAGGGTTGTTCAGTTCAGGTCCACGAATTCCTCAGACCCTTCTTGACTGCCAGGCTCTACAAGGCGAGGTCCCCAGACCAGTCCCTGTTTTCAAGGACCTACTCTTCCGAGTTTGCCGTGTAGTGAATCTCTGCACCACAACCCCTATTTTTCTGTGGCTTCCCCCATCCTGAAACTGGCAAAGGGCTCCGGCAGGAAAAGTGTGGCTGATGGACTTGGCAGGACCACTCCGACGCCCACTAAGCCATCAGCAGATGACCAATCCAAGTAGGGTGACAGGAGCAGTTGCTATGTCTCCCCTTCTCCCTAAACTTTGGCCAGTGCCGGAAGAAATCCCGAATTCCCTTATTTGCTCGTCATACTGGTCTTCTAGGGACCAGCCCCTGTGGAAGGTGTTGGGGGGCGCCCTGCCATGAATTAGTCCTGATGCTGGAGTCTGATGGGGGAGAGGCATGAATGCAGTCCTCATACACATCCGACAGGGATGAGCCATTTCATAGGCGGGCTCAGAGCATTGGGAAGCCTTTTAAAGGTTAGGTAAGGTGAGTCTGGATGAATGAAAAAAGTTTGGCCATGCAGGAAACAGTACTCCAAACAGGGAACAGGCTATGTACGCAAAGGCACGGAGGGGATAAAGAAGCTGCAGCTCTGTATCGGAAACGAAGCTGAATTTATTACTTGCTTAAGCAACACAGACCTCTTGCAAGATACAGTCGCTCTGGGCAAAGCGGAGAGCTGATGTCATATGGCGTAGAGCTCGGAAACCGGTGGACTTTCGGGTTTAGGAGTTGTTCGACCTTAAGATGCGGAAACTTTGTGTCTGTTGTTGATTGGCTGATTTTCAGAAACGCGGGGCCATCGCTGATTGTCTGGCTTTCAGGAGCGCGGTTCCGGGGATGCCAGTTACGATTGCTTGTTCGAATAGGTGGTGTTGTTTTCTCCCCACCCCCCCTCCCTTGGCAGTGCCACGCGGCATGCGGGATCTTAGCTCCCCGACCGGGGATGAAACCTGTGCCCCCTGCAGTGGAAGCGCTGAGTCTTAACCGATGGACAGCCAGGGAAGTCCCCTCGAATAAGTTTAAAAGCATTTTTGGTGCTTCCTTATTATCCGTGAAAACCAAGTAATCAATCTGTCCTTTCTTAGGAGGAGAGGAACTTTATTCTCAGTGGTGTGTTTAAAGGACATGGATTGTTGGAGCTGCGCCGAGTAACACTTAATCTTGGGAATGGCTCCTGCCTCAGCCGTGCCGCGGCCAGCATCCGGGGGTGGTGTAAGGTTCTAGGTATTTCAGAGCTGATCAAGGAAAAAGATATGACCACTAGGTGGCAGTAGCACACAGAGCTTTAGTTGGTCCACACGGACAGATTTGCCTGTGGGAAAAGTCCCTCACAGCATGAGACCCTCCAGAGGTTACTGCTTGGGGGCCACTGCCCAGGAGGGGGTGGGGGGCGGGACAAGGGAACTCCCAGGAGAGAAGGAGATTAGAGAAGGGACTTAAGGGTCTAGGTGATGTGCTTAGTAGCACAGAGGGGAGCCTCTGGGTCAGAGAGCTCCTAAGGGCAGCAGCCTGTTGGGGGCTTTTTTGTTTGTTTGTTTTGGTCCCGCCGCGAGGCATGCGGGATCTTAGCTCCCCGACAAGGGATGAAACCCGTGCCCCCTGCAGTGGAAGCGCGGAGCCCTTAAAACCACTGAACCGCCAGGGAATTCCCCGGTTGGGGGCTTTTATAGCTACAGATTGATCTTACCTATGGCTAGCAGATGCTGGGTACAGCTTCACGGAGTATTCAAATCAGGCAGGCTCTAAATGGCTAAAAATATCCGTCTGCTTGAGCTATCTTTGAAACAAGGGATGTGTAAAAGTTTCAGTTTGGCCCTAGCAAGCTTTCGGGTCATTGGTCTGGCCTGCCATGAAGAAATAAATGACATAGGGTCAATTTACAGGAACCGCGATGTATCTAACAGGTGGGCATGTGACTCAGGATCGACCAAATCAGAGTCAAGTAGAGTAAACTGCAGTGATTGATCCTACAATAGCAACAGATCTAAGCTGTCTGCCTAGAATGTTCTAGTTGGAGACTGCAGTGGAGAGTTCTCTCCCCACCCCCATCCCCTTTGTTTTTTGCTTAAACAATAAATTTATTGTCTTACAGTTCTGTAGGCTAGAAGTCTGAAATCAAGGTGTCGTCAGGGCCATGCTCCTTCTTTTTTTTTTTTTTTTTAATTTAATTCATTTATTTATTTGGCTGCGCTGCATGGCATGTGGGATCTTAGTTCTCTGACCAGGGATCCAACCTGCGCCCCCTGCAGTGGAAGCTTGGAGCCTTAACCACTGGACCGCCAGGGAAGTCCTGGGCCATGCTCCTTCTGAAGCAGCTAGGGAGGGATCCGTTCCTTGGCTTGTGGTATTATAACTTCAGTTGTCACGTGGCGTTCTCCCTAGGTGCATGTTTGTGTCCAAATTACCCCCTTTCCGGAAGGATAACACGTTTGCAGCTCTATTGGCCAGTTTCCTGCCTGTAGCATCCCAGATGTCTGACAGCCTTCCTTCATTTTGTCCCATCTCTGTCCCCTTCAGTTTGACTTGGCAGCTTTTCTGCTGAGTTGGTTTACTGGGTCCACACATCATCACATGCCTAATCTCCCAGCAAATGGTTTTCCGGACACACCCTTGGTGTTCTCTTCAGAACAAGCTTCCTTGCAATACACACAGGCTGCGAATGTTCCAAATGTTCAAGTTCAAGTTCCCCCTTGATTTATCTCCATCCTCTTGCATTTTAAGTTCTTAAGGCTATAAGTAAGTGATCATGATCAAGGTGTCATCAGAACCATATTTCTGGTAGCTTCTGGTAAAGTTCCTTGGCTTGTGGCAGCATAACTGCAATTGTCACATGACAGTCCCCCTGTGTGTCTCTTCCCTCTGGTTTTGAGGGCGAGAGAGAGCTTGTAAAGTCCTCCCTCAGACAAACCCAAAGTGATCCTCCTGACGATCTAGTTACACGATAAATCTCATTCTTCCTTTTAATGTTTTCAAAGCTGATTCAGAGTATTTTTTTGTTTTTTTTTAATCACAAGCAACCCGGAGTCCTGACTACCACTGCAAAGAGACTTGATCTGTCCAGGGAAGTGCGGGTGTTTGTCAGTCTGGGGCTTCGGGTTTGAACAGGGCAGATGATGGAGTTGAGGCTGGAGAGGTGGGTAGGGGACCAGACCACAAGGGACCTCCAATGCCTTTGTCCTGAAAGCGCTTGGGGGCCATGGAAGGACTTGAGCAGCAGAGGGACAGCCTGTGCTCTGGGTGTAGAAGTAGCCCTTGAGATTCCGGGGTGAACTTATTGGGAAGGGCAAGGCAGGGGGCTGAGAGGTTTAGGGAAGAGAGAAAAACAGAGGCCAAGGTTGGAGTATCGCGGTGTTTCTCATCTCCCCAGGTCCCCCTGGCCCGGCCCCGGATGAGTGCTCAGGAGCAACTGGAGAGAATGCGCAGACACCAGGAGTACGGACGGCCTCTCCCTCGCCCAGCCTCCCCCCGGCTCCTCACTCTGGGGAGGACACTGTCCCCAGCCGGACGCCAGCCTGAGGCAGAACAAAAAGTGAGGGAAACGGGTGGGGCGGTGAAGCAGCAGTGGGTTCTTAGTTCCTAGTTGGAGCCTCAGTTTCCCTCTCTGTAAAATGGGGATGTTTCCTTCCTCCGTACCCAGAACAGGTTTCCAGATTTTACCCCGCTTGTACCTGTGCTGAAATCAGCATCCTGGCTCCCTTATCGGTGGAAGACAGGGTGGGCCAGAGACAACATCTCCACCTCACCAGCGTTCTCCCTCCTCGGGGAGGGGGTGGGGGTCACAGGTCTGGATTGGAAGCCCAATTTTCCTTTTCAGTTACTATGAGTTTTCAAAGGCAAAAAAAGAAAAGAAGAAAAATTGATCAAGTAAGGAAATAGATTTTATTCACGTTATGGTGATGGGGAGAGGACTCCAGATCCAAAGATCAGAGTGGTCCGGGCAGGATGGTATTTTTTGTTTGTTTGGTTGGTTTGTTGTTGGTGGTTTTTTTGTTTGTTTGTTTGTTTTTGGCCACGCCATTGCACAGTGGCTTGTGGGATTTTAGTTTCCCCACCAGGGATTGAACCCGGGCCCTCTGCAGTGAGAGCGCAGAGTCCTAACCACTGGACCGCCAGGGAGTTCCCCATGGATGGTTTCATCTTAGACTTTTCTAGGGAGGAATTAGACAAGTGGGGTGATTTTACAGTTGGGATTGTTTTTGTAAACAGGGAGCATCTCAAGTCAGCTGAACACCAAACATTTATCTCTATGTCTAGCTAGTCTGGGGGTGACAAAGAGTTCAGCTAATCATTTATGACAAAAGGAATGTGAATGTGGAGGGTCTGTTTCTGGCCTTGTCACAGGTAAACGGGGTGGGGGGGTCATCTGTGAATCTTGTCGATGAAAATTCTATTAAAAACAAGTTAACAAGAAAAAAAGGGAATTTTATTTGAGCCAAACAGGATTGTAACCTGGGAGACTCTCAGAAAGCTCTGAGAACTGTTCCATGTGTTAGTAGTCAAAAGGCACACTCATATCCATTTTCCAGACAAAGGATCGTACATCAAAATGACATACTGATGGGCTTCCCTGGTGGCGCAGTGGTTGGGAAGTCGCCTACCAATGCAGGGGACACGGGTTTGAGCCCTGGTCTGGGAGGATCCCACATGCCGCGGAGCAACTAGGCCCGTGCGCCACAGCTACTGACCCTGCGCTCTAGAGCCCGCATGCCACAGCTACTGAACCCACATGCCACGGCTACTGAGCCTGCGTGCCACGGCTACTGAAGCCCACGCACCTAGAGCCCGTGCTACGCAGCAGGAGAGGCCATAGCAGTGAGAGGCCCGCGCACCGTAACAGGAGTGGCCCCTGCTCACCCCAACCGGAGAAAAGCCCAGCACAGCAGCGAAGACCCAATGCAGCCAAAAAAATTAAGATAAATAAAATAAATAAATGTAAAAAAATAATAATAACTTTAAAAAAAATGACATACTGATATTTTTACATAAAAAGTTCACCAAGGATACATAGTCTAGGGAAGAACATACAAAGCCAGCAGCAAGTCACCATGATCTTCTACAGAGTTGGGAAAGAATACTGTTCCTTTAAGAAGTTACATTGGTAGTGTCGAAAGAAAGGGGAAAAAAAATGATCTTTACGATAGAGCAGGCACTGCCATCTCTGAGGAGCTCTGGTTAATGTGTAATGCAGATGCACACTGCACATTAGGGAGGGAGGGAGGAGACTCAAGCACACAGAATTTTATGTTTAATTTTTCTTGTCCTGTCTTAAAATAGCAATTTTACTTCATCAGTCTTATCTAAGTCATATAGAGAAGAGGGGTTCTTTGCAGTAAGCCTTTTACCAGAATGCAAAAGGGCTGGGGGGGGTGGCGGGCGGTGATTTTCCGAACTCCCCTTGTTTTCCCGGAGCTCAGGTAAAGTTAAAAATTGGCAGTGTCTTTGGGGCAGTTTTATCCCCTTTCTGAGCCCCTTCACCCTCAAAATGAGAACATGAGGACTTCCAGATGAGGAATTCTAATGCCCCAATTCCTTTGCAGCCTGTCTTGGGACACTCAGGAGCCCAGAAATGGCTTAGAAGCTCGGGGTCCTGGAGCAGGTAAGGAATTGCAGATCGGGGCAAGGAGCAGGGAAATCAGCAAAGGGGAGGAGAGTAGCATTTCTATTAATGTCTCCTGAGTACTCGTGAGTACTAAAGTACAGATCGCAGAGTCTTTTAAAGACGCTTGAGTTCCTGAGGAATCAGAAAGCCCTAGTTCGCAGTGAGAACTGCAGTTCCTTGGTCGATATCAAACTCCGCCCCTCCGTCAGGAAATCAGAGAAAATTTCCGGCAACCGGACTACAAATCCCACAATGCATGCGGGCTTTTAAAAAGAGGGTCGCGCCCAGTTTAAAATCCTATAGAGACACGTGCTAGGGACTACAACTCCCAGAAGGACACGCGGGGCACTGTGGTCCTTACTGTACTGGCTAATAATACAAGTTCCCCAAATCTCTTTCTTTCTAGTCCAAGGAACACCACCCCTTATTTGCCGACATCCGAAGGGCACCGGGAGCGAGTTCTCAGCCTCTCTCAAGCCCTGGCCACTGAGGCGTCGCAGTGGCACAGAATGATGACAGGTGAGAATGGGCTGGGGACTTTGGGCTCCTGGGTTTTAGGGAAAAGGGAGTCGGAGGCCTGGAATCGTAGGTGCTGATGGGTAGGGGTCTGAGGAATCCTTTATCTTTATGAGGAAAGAGCTGGACAGGGCTTGGGAGTTCTAGATCCCAGGAAGGAGGGGCCCAGGGTCCAGGAATTCTGGGTCTGGGAGAGGAGGGAGCTGGGAGGTCGGACTCCTAGGTCTGAGAGGAAAGGCCTGGGGGAGTCTGGACTTCTGGGTCCCAGAGTTTGCCATTCTCATACCCCATTCGTCCTCTCCAGGTGGAAATTTGGAGTCTCGAGGAGACCCTCTTCCCCCTGCCCCGCCGCCTCCGTCAGAGCCCCCGCCCCAGGTGTCCTCCCCCCCAAGATCTCCTCCAGCTGCCAATTCCCGCTCCTCGGGGTTCTCCCGCAGAGGTAGTGGGCGCGGCGCAGGCCCCGCCTCCTGGGAGCCGACGTGGGATTCCGGGATCGCCCCTCCCGCCCTAACCCAAGACGAGGGGGCGTGGCCTCTTCGAGTCACTCTGCTGCAGTCCAGCTTCTGACCCGCCTAAAAGTGGCAACCAATCAGAGAGTGAGGGCGTGGCCTGGAGGTACCTCCCGGAGATCTGGAGCCTCTCTGGAAACCTGGGGGCGTGATCTGGTCCCCTCAGGTGGCCTAGAAGGGGAGGGGTTTCTATGGCCAAAGTTTGGTTTTCCCAACACTTGTCCAGATTTGGATTAAAACTTTGAACTTTTAGTCAAGAACTTTCTGTCTGTTTGAGGTTGTTACACTGGTGTCTCTGAGGGGTAGAGCCGGAGTCGTGGGCTTCTGGGCCCCGAGGGAGGAGGGGACAAGGACCTCGGACTTGTAGGTCTGAGGAAGGAGGAAGCTCGGGGTCCCGATTACTGGTTCTGAGGGAGGAGGGGGCTGGAGACCCGGATTCCTGGATCTGAAAGAAGAGAAGACTAGGGACCTGGAGTTTTGGGTCCGAGGGCAGAGATGGCCAGACGCCAGGAATACTGAGTTTGAGGGAGGAGGAGTTTGGGGATCCGGACCTCTGGGTCTGAGGGAGGACGGGGCTGGGACCAACCTTCCAGGCTTCTGGCTTTCCTGGCAACGCCCCCCAGGGCCGGGCTTCCAGGATCCAGCCCCTATTTACCGTTCGACCCCACGACCTCACCGGACTTTGAGGTGGATAGAAGCCTGGAGTGAGTGACAGAGGGAGAGACAGTCTCACGCGGAATGGCAACGGGAACGCGCTATGCTGGGAAGGTGGTCGTCGTGACCGGGGGCGGGCGCGGCATCGGAGCCGGGATCGTTCGAGCCTTCGGTGAGTGGGGTCTGGCTGGCTCTGAATATTGGGAGTCTGGGAGAGGAGGGACGCTGGGGGGGTAATTAATGGGTGTGGAAAGAAGTATCTTCTGTACTGGAATCTAGATTCTTATCTTATAAAATCCCATTTGCAAAGTTAATGAAAAGATAGGCAGTGGTAGCCTGGGGCCTGAGATTTTGGCGGATTTCCAAATGTCATTGACTCCCTTTCTGCGGGTCTCAGTAATAGCTACAAAACGGGTGGTTTGGGGGAACATGCCTCTTGCAGATTTAGGGTTTACTCTGGAACCCAGGGATGGAGGCTCAGGAGCTCCAGCAAGCACCTGGAGCAGCCAAGGAGAATATGTGTCAAAACTTCTGCCCTTTGTCCTAGAGGATTATCATGAGACTTTGGGGTCACGAGGGGAGCATAGTGGGAGACGGCCCCACTTCAGGTGGCCACTAGAGGGCAGCAGAGGGCTTCGCAAAGGCCTGTGCTGGGGTAACCTGTTCTCTTCCCATCCTCAGTGGAAAGCGGTGCCCAAGTGGTTATCTGTGACAAAGATGGTGAGTGAGGGTCCTTCAGTCCTCACCCCCACCCCTCCAGGAGGAGTCCAAGCCCCCAGACCCTTCCTCTCTCAGACCCAGGAGTCCAAACCCCTGGCCCCCTCCTTCCTCAGACCCAGGAAACCAGGTCCCCAGCCTCCTCCTCCCTCAGACCCAAGAGTCCAGACCCCCAGCCCTTCTCTTCCTGCAGAGTCCGGGGGTCGGGCGCTGGAGCGGGAGCTTCCTGGCACTGTCTTTCTGCTCTGTGATGTGACTCAGGAGGAAGATGTGAGGGTGAGCGTATTTTCTGTCCCTATCCCCGGTATCTCCAATTGTTTCTCCACCCCGCCCCAGGCTTTTGCACATGCTGTTCCCTCTGCCTTTCCCCCTTCTCCTGGCTAAATTGTACCCGTCCCAGAGGTTTCAGCTCAGTATCATTTCAAGGCTTTCCCTAACTCTGCCGGCCAGGTCCTGTGTCTCCTGGGAAGATTCTCCTTTATCTCCCACTCCTTCAAGGCTCTTGTCACACCTGTCATGTGGATTGGGACAAATAAATTCCTCACAGTGGATCTCTTTCTCTAAGAGTTTTTCTCTTTCCTCAGGGTTTCTAGTCCTCTTTAGCCAGTATCTCTGACATCTGCCCCTGCACCACAGCCCCAGGTCTCTGGAGTAGTGACCACAGTGTGAATGTCACCAGCCCTCTGGTCTCTGGCCCCTCAGCTGTGACTCCTGTCCCCACCTCGCTTTTGGGACCCTCGGCTCCATAAGGCCTGGTGCTAGCACTGCTCACTCACAAGATATCTTTCTCCCCAGACCCTCATTTCTGAGACCATCCACCGTTTCGGCCGCCTGGATTGTGTAGTCAACAACGCTGGCTACCGTGAGTCATGAGTCCTGAGGGCTGTTCTCCACTGGTGTCAACCCACCTCCTGGCTTCCCACCCCAATGCTGGCTCTGTTCCATCCCTGCTGTGTGCCCCCAGGCCTGTGCCCTTAGCCCTTTTATGCATCCGTTTCTACATTTCTAAAATGAAAATCACCATCCTTGTCATCATTATAGGGTCATTGTGAGTATTGAATAGTGTAGCTGCTCAGCCTCATAATTACCGGAACTGTCTTGGGCAAATAGCTGCCATCTTGTAGCCTCAGTTTCTTATCTATGAAGTGAGACTGATGGCCCTTCTCTTTTTCCATGACTGAGAAGATATACTCTCTACACATGGTCTATAGGGCTTGGTGTGGAGGCTTTGAAGGGAAATTGCCATCAGCTTCATGCTTACCCTTCATAAGAATGCCTCACATTGGTAAACCGAGGCTCAGAGAGGTGAACTGATTGGACTGGGGTCACACAGCAAGGCCATGGTAGAAAGAAGCCTCTCTTATTGGCTGGGCAACTTTGAGCAATTGACTTACCCTCTCTGGGCTGCGTTTCCCTTCTCTTGTTATAAGAATTTAGAGACGGCAGATACTAGTGCATCTTTTCTCTCTGTTTCCTTGACCCTTTCAACAGATATTTATTGAGCATCTACTATGCCCCACATTCTGTCCTAGGGACTGGGGATTTAACAGTGAACAAAATTGACCAAGCATTCCTGTCCTCATGGGATTCACATTGTAGAGTAAGGAAATAGACAAGAAAAGACAGATACAGTTAATCCTCATTATTCGCGGATTCCGTATTTGCGAACTCACCTCCTTGCAAGGTGGGTTGTAACCCCAGAATCAGTACTCACTGCGCTTTCCCAGTATTCGCGGACATGCGCAGAGAGGCAAAAATTTGAGTTGCTCGTAGCACATGTTCCCAGCTAAGGTCAAACATGGTGATGCTCTGCCCTCTGGGTTCAGCTTTCAAACAGAGAGATGCCCAGAGGCGGAGACAGGAGAGGGCAGTGTCTGTAAGGAGCTCCCTCTGGGGCCAGCTGGATGGGTTTGAATCCCAGCTCTGGCATCTGTGAATGGGGCAGCCTCAGGCAAGTCACTTAACACTTCCTTATTTGCAAAATAAATAAAATAGAGTCTGCCAGTATGGGTTGTTTTTAGGATTTAAGATTATAATATTTATGTTAGATAGCTATATAACTATATACATATACATATGTACATATATACATACACATATATGTCCTGTCTTAGTCTGTTCATGCTGCTATAACAGAAATACCATGGGCTGGGTGGCTTAAATGACAAACATTTATTTCTCACAGTTCTGGAGGCTGGAAAGTCCAAGATCAAGTCAGAAGCAGATTTGGTGTCTGGTGAGGGCCTGCTTGCTGGGACCTCACATGGTGGAAGGAACGAAGGACCTCACGGGGGTCTCTTTTATAAGGGCACTAATCCCATTCAAGAGGGAGCCATCCTCATGACTTAACTCCCACAGAACCCCACCTCCAAATACCATCACATTGGAGGTTAGGATTTTAACATATGGAATTTGGGGAGGGGGACACAAACTTTCAGTTAATAGCATATATATGTTATAATGTAATATTATATATATGTATTTCCCCTAGGAGCAATGGGTCAATAGTCACTAATTCAGTGTTCGCTGTGACTTTGTGGACTACAGCTGCCTCAAATAAGGAGAATTGATTGTATATATTAGCATGTCTGGTAGTGATAAAGGCTATGAGGAAAAATAAATCTGATTGAGTGCTTAGAGAATGGCAAGGGCTGTTTTGGACAGAGGGTCTGGGGTGTATTCTCTGAAGATGTTTGAACTGTTCTCTGAAGGAAGCAAGGCCATAAGCCCTGGGTTTCCAGGAGGAATAATCCAATATTTCATTAACTTTCCATTGTCTTGCTTCCCATCTCTCTGTCCCTTCATCCACTTTGGCTCTTACAGCCTTTGGAAGGTTCAGGGTCCATTTTTCCCAGTTTCTTTTTTTTTTTTTCCTGTTCTTACTCCTATCTTTCCTGCTTCTTTTCTTCTGAATGTTGATTTGTCTGTCCCTCTTCCATCCACCCAGTTCTTTCTATTTTTTAAAAAAATATTTATTTATTTGGCTGCGCTGGGTCTTAGTTGTGACACGTGGGATCTTTTAGTTGTGGCTTGTGGGATCTAGTTCCCTGACCAGGGATCGAAGCCAGGCCCCCTGCATTGGGAGTGCAGAGTCTTAACCACTGGACCACCAGGCAAGCCCCCTCTTTCTATTTATTTAACAAACACATTTATAGTACTAAGTGTCAGGCACAAATATTGACTTGTGAAATTTCTAAGCCTGAGAACAAAGTGTTATCCTCATTATGCAGATGAGGAAACAGGCACAGAGGGGCAAAGTGACTTGCCTAAAGTCACACAGCCAAGAAGTATCAGAGCTAAGATTTGAACCTAGGCCTTCTGGCCCTGAGACTGGTTTTTTGTTTGTTGTTTTTTCTTTTGCTGCTCCTTTTAATTTTTTAAATATTTGTTTATTTATTTGGTTGCACCAGGTCTTAGTTGCGGCTCCAGGGCTCCTTTAGTTGCGGCTTGCCAGCTCCTTAGTTGCTGCATGCAAACTCTTAATTGCGGCATGCATGTGGGATCTAGTTCCCTGACCGGGGATCAAACGTAGGCCCCCTGCATTGGGAGCGCAGAGTCTTATCCACTGCGCCACCAGGGAAGTCCCTGCTCCTTTTAATTTTTTTTATTGAAGTATAGTTAGTTTATAGTCTTATGTTAGCTTCAGGTGTACACCATAGCGATTCAGTATTTTTGCAGACTATATTCCATTATAGGTTATTTCAAGATAATGGCTATAATTCCCTGTGCTATGCCGTATATCCTTGTTGCTTATCTACTTTATATATAGTAGTTTGTATCTGCAGTAGTTTGTATACTCCTAATTTGTCCCTCTCCCGTTCCTTCCCCCCTTTGGTAACCACAAGTTTGTTTTCTATATCTGAGTCTGTTTCCATTTTGCATATATATTTACTTGTATTATTTGTGAGATTCCACATATAAGTGATATCATACAGTTTTTGTCTTTCTCTGACTTATTTCACTAAGCATACTCTTCTCTAGGTTCATCCATGTTGCTGCAAATGGCAATATTTCATTCTTTCTTTTTTTTTTTTTTTAAACTTTGGGTTTATTTATTTATTTACTTATTTATTTATGGCTGTGTTGGGTCTTCGTTTCTGTGCGAGGGCTTTCTCCAGTTGAGGCAAGCGGGGGCCACTCTTCATCGCGGTGCCCGGGCCTCTCACTATCGCGGCCTCTCTTGTTGCGGAGCACAGGCTCCAGACGCGCAGGCTCAGTAGTTGTGGCTCACGGGCCCAGTCGCTCCGCGGCATGTGGGATCTTCCCAGACCAGGGCTCGAACCCGTGTCCCCTGCATTGGCAGGCAGATTCTCAACCACTGCGCCACCAGGGAAGCCCTCATTCTTTCTTTTAAGGCTAATATTCCAAGTGCACATACAAACCACATCTTCTTAATCCAATTTTGAGACGACTTTTTAAGTAACCACTATGCAGCCTCCTTTCCTTTTCAGGACCCCTGACCCTCTTGTCTGCCACTCCTCCCCCCTGCACCCCGCAGTGCCTATCTCCCTTCCCTGCTCTCCTGTCTTCATGGTTCCCTCATCCTCTCCTCTCTCTCTCTTCCACCCCCACCCTTAGATCCACCTCCGCAGTGGCCCGAGGAGACCTCTGCCCAGGGCTTCCGGCAGCTGCTGGAGCTGAACCTGCTGGGGACGTACACCCTGACCAAGGTGAGCAGCCGCCTGACAATGAGATTGTCAGACCCACTTTGTCTCAGAGCCAAATGTTTTCTGTGCCTTGCTTTGATCTTATTCCGGAAGGACTCCATTTCTGTAGAAAAGAAATGCATGCAGATCCCTACATCTGGCCAAAGCTACCTGTGTTGCTACGTAGCCCGGTCTTCTTAGGAACCTTCCAGAACCTTCCACAGTGGTGTGGTGGTAGTGGTGGGGGATGTTAAGGATCTGGAGAAAGGAGTTAGGACAAGGAATCAGTAATAGACAGTTACAGCTTTGCTACCCAGTGAATAGCTATTAGGAGCAAAGAGTATCTCCTTCTACCTCTACGCCTTTCCTCTGAATCTTCCCAAAATCGCCTCCTACTTACTCAGTTCAAATACCATCTCTTCAGAAAGGCCTTTCCTGACTACCCTTGCTCATATGGCACCTACATGTACATATTCGTTCTCTATAACAACTTATTTTCATCAAAGTACTTTTTTTTTATTTATTTAATTTATCATCATAATACTTTTTTTTTTTTTTTTTTGCTGTGCTGCGGGACTTGTAGGGTCTTTGTTCCCCGACCAGGGATCGAACCCATGCTTCCTGCAGTGGAAGCGCAGAGTCCTAACCACTAGACCGCCAGGGAATTCCCCATTATAATACTTTTTAAAAATAATTAATTATTTATTTTTGGCTGCGTTGTGTCTTCATTGCCATGTGCCGGCTTTCTCCAGTTGTGGCGAGTGGGGGCTACTCTTTTTTGCAGTATGTGGGCTTTTTTTTTTTTTTTTAATTATTAGCACCTTTAATTATTTATTTGTTTATTTATTTATTTTGGCTGTGTTGTGTCCTCGTTTCTGTGTGAGGGCCTCCTCTAGCTGCGGCAAGTGGGGGCCACTCCTCATCGCAGTGCGCGGGCCACTCACTATCGCGGCCTCTCTTGTTGCGGAGCACAGGCTCCAGATGCGCAGGCTCAGCAGCTGTGGCACACGGGCCCAGTTGCTCCGCAGCATGTGGGATCCTCCCAGACCAGGGCTCGAACCCGTGTCCCCCGCATTGGCAGGCAGACTCTCAACCACTGCGCCACCAGGGAAGCCCAGTATGTGGGCTTCTCATTGCAGTGGCTTCTCTTTGTTGCGGAGCGCGGGCTCTAGAGCGTGCGGGCTCAGTAGTTGTGGCGCATGGGCTTAGTTGCTCCGTGGCATGTGGGATCTTCCCGGACCAGGGATCGAACCCGTGTTCCCTGCATTGACAGGCGGATTCTTAACCACTGCGCCACCAGGGAAGCCCCCATTCTGTCATTCTTGCTTCTTGTTGACTCCTCACTTTTTCTTTTCTTTACCTTTTCTGGAGTATTTGAAAGCAAATCTCAGATAGCATTATTTCACCCATAAATAAAATAATTCAGTATGATCTTTACTAGATAAGGTTTTTTTTTTTTTTAAGTGTGTATCTGTGTGCTCTTTTAGGCAGGGTGGGTGGTCAGAACGCTTCTCTAAGAGGTGACATTTGAGTCAAGACCCCAAGGAGGTATGTGGGCAATTGCGGTCCAGCAGAGGAACAGCCAGTGCAAAGGCCCTGGGGTGGGAATGCTTGGCGTGTAGGAGGGACAGCGAGGAAGGCAGCGTGACTGAAGCAGACGAAGCAGCGAGAGGCTGGAAGTTGAGGGCAGATCGTGCTGGGTCTTGTAAACCACGGAGAGGACTTGGCTTTGACACTGAGCTGGGAGCCATAGAGTGTTCGGAGCAGAGGAACTCGAACTGCTGTTAAGTGGGATCTGGTGCCATCTGGTGGCCCCGTGGGGAACAAAGTGGGGGGGCAAGGGCACAGGCCAGGAAGCCAGTGAGGAGGTGACGATGGCTGTGGATTTGGTGAGAAATGGTCTGATTCTGCATACATTTTTTTCATAAGTTTTTCTGTTTATTTATTTATTTATTTTTATTTGACTGCCTCGGGTCTTAGTTGTGGCACGCGGGATCTTCGTTGCAGCCAGCGGGCTCTTCATTGCTGCTTGCGGGCTTCTCTCTAGTTGTGGTGCTGGGACTCCAGAGCGCACGGTCTCAGTAGTTGCGGTGTTAGGGCTCTCTAGTTGCGGCACGCGGGCTTAGTTGCCCTGTGGCATGTGGGATCTTAGTTCCCTGACCAGGGATCGAACTCGAGTTCCCTGCATTGGAAGGCGGATTCTTAACCACTGGACCACCAGGGAAATCCCTGGATGCATTTTAAAGGTAGGCTTGTTAAGATTTCCTTATAGACTAGATGTGGCGGCAGACTTGAGAAAGAAGGAGTGGGTGGGGTTTTTGTTTGTTTGTTTGTTTCCCCCAACCCCAATCGCCAGCAACCGGCAGGAGGGCGTTGCCATATGCTGCCCTGGGGAAGCCCGGGGAGGAGCAGGCGGGGTGGGGGGCTGTCGAGTGAGAGATGCCCCCCCAGACATCTGCGTGCGGGCCATGGGTCTAGGGCAAAGGTTGAGGCCTGGAGACATCAGTTTGGAGCGCACCAGCTTGAGGCTAGAGGAGCTCAGGAAAGTGAATGTAAACAGAGGGGAGAGGGGGCACGGAGTGGGTCCGGGGTCACCTTGTGCGGAGAAGCTCAGGGCTTCCCAGATCTCATCCGAGATCCAGGTGAAATATCCCCGGGCAGTTGGATAGTCTGTCTCTCAGCCAATCAACCCGGGCTCCTGTCCCCAGTTTCTCCTAGAATTCCCTGGCGTGCAGTGGTTAGGACCGCGCGCTTGCGAGCTTTCACTGCGGAGCGCACGGGTTAAATCCCTGGTCTGGGAACTAAGATCCCGCAAGTCAGTGGTACTCGGCCAAAATAATAATAATAATAATAATAAAGATTGGCACCTCTGTACAATAAGGCATGCACACACCACAGCCCGTAAAGGGTATGTGTGTGTGTGTATTCTTTTTTCCCTTCCTTGGCCGTGCCGGCAGCATGTGAGATCTTAGCTGCCCCACCACGGACCGAACCTGAGCCCCTTGCATTGGAAGCACGGAGCCTTAACCACTGGACCACCAGGGGCTTCCCGTGTGTGTGTGTGTGTGTGTGTGTGTGTGTGTGTGTGTTTCTTTCTCTCCCTCCCTCATTAATTGCCAGCATTTTTAAAAAGAGAGAAATTTCTCACAAACAACTGGATTTCTGGTTTCTCTTGAAAAGTTGTCCAACTGGACCCATGGCAAGGGCGACAGTCTGCTAAATGTGGCCTGGCTCCCCACTGTACCCCAATCCCCAGCTCTCCCTCCTTGGCCTCCTGACTCTGTTACCTGTGAGTGGCTGGTGCAGAAGCCTCACATGAGGGTCTAGATCTGGGGTCCACCTGCCTGGGTTCTCTGTCACTTCCTACTTGTAACATCAGGCAAGATACTCAGTCTCTCTGCACCTAGGTTTTCTCATCTGTAGAAGAGGCTAATAGTGGTAGCTTATTTACAGCGTTGTCCTGAGAATTGAATGAGATTAAATTAAATACCCACAAAGCCCTTAGAACATACCTGGCACAGAGTTTACTGTCTGCAAAGTATTATTGTTTTATTGCGAACCCTTGCCCCATTCTGTTTCTTGTGGCCAATCCACCTCACTCAGTTGCAGTCTCTGAGATACATATTGGGCAAATGAATCCTGGGAGAATAGAAGGGAAAAGGTGAAGTTTGAGCTGAACCTTGAATGGGAGGGAAGGAAGTAGAGAGTAGGACACAGGGTGTTTCACTTGTCAAAAGACTGTGCAAGGCCCTGGGCAGAAACCACCTGGGTGTATTTTAAGAACAGGAGAACCTCCATCTCCATCTCCCTTTAGCAATTATAAGCATTTTGTTAAGCTTGTTCTATCCACTGCCTCCTGCCATCCCCTACCCGGACATCATATAATTTCATTAGTAAGAACTTCATAAATACTACCAATGGATTAGAATGTTTATTTATTTTTATTTTGACACAATTTAAGACTTACAAAATATTGCCCGGATAATACAGAGAAGTCCTGTATACGCAGACTCCCCGTTGTTAACATTTTACCACATTTGCTTTATTCTTCTATCTCTCTATTTGAGAGTAAGTTGCAGGCATGATGTCTATTTACCCTTCAGTGCTTTGGAGGGTATTTCCTAAAAACTAGAACATTCTCTTACACAATCATAGTAACATTAACATTGATATCCTGATCTTAGCTAATCTAGAGACTTTCTTATTCAGATGATTAGAATTCTTATCACAGTACCGTTGCCACACCTGTGTTAGTTGGGGTTCCCCCAGAAGCAGAGTCCAGGTGGGGATTGAAGGGCAGGATGGATGGAAGGCGATCCCAGGAATCGCTGCCTTCAGCCTGGGGAGTAGTTGCCAGGCAGCTGATGAAGGGCGTCACCAAGCAAGTTACCACCAGGTGGGGCACCATCCCCTGGGGGCACTCTGGGAGCAGCGAGAAATATCCACCTCAGAGTTATCCCCCCATCTAAGAGGCAAGGGAGAGCCAAATATTGTTTTAACTTAAAAATACACTTGGGGGTCTTCCCTGGTGGTCCAGTGGTTAGGACTCCGTGCGTTCACTGCCAAGGGCCTGGGTTCAATCCCTGGTCTGGGAACTAAGATCCTGCAAGCAGTGTGGGGTGACCGAAAGAAAAAAAAAAAAAACATTTAACTTCATGTTAATAATTAAAATTAAGACTTTTTTACATGACTAAATTACTATTAGATCTCCTAAGAAAATTAACAGTAATTTCTTAATACCATTTAATACCCAAGCCCTATTTAAATTCACCTAGTTGTTCCCAAATGTCTTATTACAGTTGGTTTGTTCACACCAAGCTCCAAAGTCTGCCGATTGCATTTGGTTTTTCAGAGGGCAGAGACTTTTGTCTGCTTCTTCCTGCCTCTATCCCAGTGCCTGTTGTAAAGAAATTTGTCAACATGTGTAGGTTACTGCCATTATCACCATCGTCATCATTATAGCCATCACCACCATCATCATCATCACCATCATTCCCATCACCTCCATCATCATCATTAACATCATCATAACCATCTTCACCATCATTGCCGTCATCACCATCATCATCATCATAACCATCATCACCATCACCATCATCACCATCATTACCATCATCATCATCACTGCCATCACCACCCTCATCATTGTAATCATCACCACCATGACTGCCATCAGCATCATTGTCATCATTATTAAACCATCATCACCATCTTCACCATCATTGCCGTCATCATCATTGTAACCATCACCACCATCACTGCCATCACCATTATCATCATCATTATTTACCACCATCATCATGACCATCTTCACCATCATTGCCATTACCACCATCATCACCATCATCGCCATCATCACCATCATCGCCATCATCACCATCATTCCCATCACCACCATGACTGCCATCATCATCATCATCATCATTACCACCATCTAGTACCCGTCTTCACAATCATTGCCATCATCCCCCCCATCATTATCATCATTACCTTCATCACTATCATCATCATCACCACCACCAATGTCCCTTGAAAGCATCTGTAAATGTTGATTCTGGACCCAGGCCTCCTGAATCAGAACTCTGGGTCTTTGGCCTCCCTGGTGGATTCTGACACAAGCCAAAATTAGCCCATTCCCTAGGCTAGAGAAAACAACAGAGGGAATTAGGGATATTTATATAGTTAAGGAAATGAGATCTTGTCAGTAGGGATCACAGAAGATGTTTGAGCACAGGAGTGTCCATTGTAGACTCTCAGAGCTGGATTGGTTCTTAGAGACCTATCCATTCGTTCATCTATTTAGTCATCAAGACTGACCAAGCATTTGTAGTTGCTGGGGATACACCACGTGGTCTTTGCCCTTGTGGAGTTTATAGTCATGGGGCAGCCAAGTGTTACTAAATAAACAAGAGACGAGTTTATATGGGTGACTGTGTTCTGGTGCTGGTTTGTTCTGGGGGTCAGGGTAGGCTTTTTGGAGGAAGTGAAACATGAATGACATTAACTAGGGGAGAGGTGGGGCAAAGGGAGGGAGTCAGGCCATTAAGAGTCCAGTGGGTCCTTGATGGAGCTACACGGAGATGCAGGTGTTCCTGGCAGAGAACAGCCTGTGCAGAGGCCTGGCCGTGGGAGAGAGTTAGGAGCTCTCAAGGTGCTGAGTGCAGTGAGTGAAGGGGGTGGTACAGGAGGGGGTTGGGGGGCAGATATATCAGGCTTGGATGGCCATGCTGAGGCATCTGGTCTTGACCTCAAGAGCAAAAGGAAGCCATAGAAGATATCTGAGCAAGGAAGTGATGTGAGCCCATTAAGACTAACAGATCATTAGTAGTAACAGATCATTCCGTCTCTTGTATGAGGAACAAATCTGTGGGCAAAGTGGGGTGAGAATTCGTATCAGGAGATGATCGCACTTGTGCACGTGAGAAGAGGTGACCTTCAAGGCCTCACACACTGTGGCCCCTGTTGCTCCTCTGATCTCACTTCCCACCGCGGCGGCCTCGTTGCTGCCAAACACACCCAGCCTGGTTCTGCCTCAGGGCCTTTGCACTCGCTGTTCCCTCTGCCCAGCATGGTTTTCTCTAAAATGCCTACAGCTCACACCCGGACTCAAAATGCTCAAATCTGGGACTTCCCTGGCGGCCCAGTCGTTAAGACTCCACGCTTCCACTGCAGGGGGCATGGACGGGTTCAATCCCTGGTCCAGGAACTAAGATCCCGCAAACTGTGAGGAGAGGCCAAAATAAAAAGAATGAAAAAAAAAAAATCTCAAATCTCACCTTCCCAAAGCCCTCCCTTGGGCACCCTGTTTGAAACTGCACTACACTCCCATTCCCCCTCCTCCTGCTCTCCTTCTTGTTTCATATCCCTAATTACATTCTAGAACATTCCATAGTGCACTTGTGTCTGTTTCTTGCTGCCTCCCCATGGAACTTGGGCTCCACGAGGGCAGAAATCTCTCCCGGTCTTGTTTCCTGCAGTATCCCCAGCATTTACCCCAGTACCTGGCACGTAATATATCCTCACGAAATGTTTGTTAAATGAATTAACGAGGCGGAGGGAATTGTAGAGATTCAAGAGCTCCTTGGTGATGGGTCTGATGAGGAATTGAGGGTGAGGGAGGCTCCAGAAGACCCCCAGATCTCCCGGGTCTCCGGCTTGAGAAACTGGGTGGGAGCGGGCCCCATGTCAGAGGCTGGGAACCAGGAAGAGGGGCAGATTTTAGGGGGAGACAATGGGGTAAGTCTTGCACTCGAGACATGGAGATGAAAATGCCCGAGGGGGCCAGGTCAGGAGCTCCAGAAGGGGGCTCCAAGGAAGATTTAGGAGATGCTGGTGGAAACCCAGCAAAGTGTGAGGGGGGAGGTCCCATGGCAGGGCGTGGAGAGCGAGAAGCAGACCCAGGAACCTGAACATTTAGGAGACGTGGAGTCAGGCCAGGGAGAGCCTGCAGGAGTCCTCTGAGCGAGCCAGGCTGTTTCAAATCGGTCGTCTGAAGGGAGGAAGGGAAGGAGGGACACAGGGAGTCAGCAGGTCTCTTACCAGCAGGTCCTTGATGCAGCTACACAGAGGTACAGGCGACCTTGGCAGGAGGAGTGGGGGAGGATGCCTGCCAAGGAATGCCTGGGTTAGGGTTGGAAAGGGGCCACAAGGAGTGTGGGACAAATATTTATTGAACGCTAGCTGTGTACCCAGTGCTGGGATGAGGGTGGTGAATAAACCCGTCTCAGCCCCCATGGACCTCACCTTTGCAGGGTGGGGGAGGGGAGGGAGTTAAACAGCTGGGCAGGGAGTGAGGAGGGTTAAGGAGAGAAATATGGCCAGGGCAGGGCCTGGGGAGGCAGGGTTTCAAGGCTGGTGAGAGCGAGGGGAGGCAGGGAGGAGAACAATTAAAGTTGTCAGAAGTTTCTTTTTTTTAAAAAAAAATTTTTTTTTTTTTGACGTGGACCATTATTAAAGTCTTTATTGAATTCGTTACAATATTGCTTCTGTTTTATGTTTTGGTTTTTTGGCTGCCAGGCATGTGGGATCTTAGCTCCCCGAGCAGGGGTCAAACCTGTATCCCCTGCAGTGCAAGAGTGGAGTCTTAACCACTGGACCGCCAGGGAAGTCCCAAGCTGTCAGAAGTTTTTATTTGCTTATGGGTTTTGGTCTCAGATGGCCAAGCCACAAATACTGGCTCGTGACCGATCACGTGACCCTCTGAGCATCAGTCACCCTTTCGCTCCTTGGTCTCCTCACCTGGAGGAAGGGGCTGTCGACTAGACCTTATTTTGGGGTTGTCGTGAGGATTAAATGAGCTAATCTGTGTAAAGAGCTGAGAAAAGGACTTCCCTGGTGGCGCAGTGGTTAAGAATCCGCCTGCCAATGCAGGGGACACGGGTTGGAGCCCTGGTCCAGGAAGATCCCACACGCCGCGGAGCAACTAAGCCCGTGCGCCACAACTACTGAGCCTGCGCTCTAGAGCCCACGTGCCACAACTACTGAGAGCGCATGCTACACTACTGAAGCTCGCGCGCCTAGACCCCATGCTCCGCAACAAGAGAAGCCACCGCAATGAGAAGCCTGCGCACTGCAATGAAGAGTAGCCCCCGCTCACCGTGACTAGAGAAAGCCCACGTGCAGCAACGAAGACCCAACGCTGCCAGAAATAAATAAATAAATTTATTAAAAAAAAAAAAAAAAAGCTGAGAACAGGGGCAGGCACATAATAGATCCTCAATAAATTTCATTCATTGATGCCAAAGATATTTATTGAACACCTACTATGTGCCAGACACCTTAGTACGGGGGATGAATCAAAATAAGAAATTCCAACCGTCCCTCGTGGTTTTTTGCATTCTGGTGGGAGAGACACAGAATAAGCAAATAAGTAAGTAAAGAAAAATATATGGCATGTCAGAAGGAGATGTGTGACACAGGGAAAAGGAATCAGGAAGAGGGCTGGGGACCCAGGGGTAGGCAGGTTGCAGTTTTAAATAGAACAGTCAGGGAATCCTCACTGAGAAGATGACATTTGAACAGGATTTGAAGTTGCTGAGGGGATAGTATTGTCCCACTTTAGCCCTGAAACTGTGGACTGAATGTCCCATGTCCCCAGAAACCCTTCAGTCCTGGGCAAACTGAGGAAAGTTGGTCACCCTAGGAGTGAGTCACATGCTATGTCAGGAGAAACATTCTGAGCAGAGGGAACAGCAAATGCAAAGGCCCTGAGGTTGGAACTCGGGGAGTGTTTGAAGATACAGCACTGGGGACAGGGTGGAGGCCGTTTCTGAGGGAGTGGAGGTTAGAAAGAGCTGGTGGGGTGAACCGGAGAGAGAGAGCTAATTTAGCTTCCCATTCTGAGTATCCCTTGGGTGAGCCAGCTTGTGTCCATTAATCTTTCGTGGCAGGAACAGTCCTTGCCCAAGGCAAGCAAGGGGAGGGATAGAATTTGAGTTTATTCAAGGTCATGTGTAATGGAAGAACAGAGAGACCAACTGGGAGGGAGAGAGAAGGAAAGGGAGAGGGAAAGAGTTGAGAGTTAGTTTAGGGACCTCCGGATAGCCAGGGGTTGCCAATTCTGTTGTCAGAATACGGAGTACATTTCATGAAGTCTTCCCATGGCACATTCTGACCACAGAGCTTTCCCTAAAACTCAGAGAAACCATCTTCCCCTCCACGGATAAAAGAGATTCCTCTCATTTTTGTAAAATATGCAGCCATCTTGGTCTCTCTTGCATTTTCCTATCTTGTTATGGACAGGAGTTTTGAGTAATACACAAAGGCCTAGAGAGAGAGACACAGGGACCCTGAGAGACGGGGACAAGGACACAGAAAGGGGAGGCAGAGACAGAGAGAGAGGCAGGCAGTAGAAGAGACAGAAAAATCCCTTCCAGACAAGGAGAGACTCCTTAAGGGGTGAGACCCAGAGACCCTGAGGCAAACCAGAGAAGGTGCACCCAGAACCCTGGCTGCTGTCCCTACAGGTACCCAGATCAACTAGTGAGCATACCTGGGAGATGGTCATCAGGATGCATTTCAACGGGGCGGGGGGAGATCCAGGGGCTTGGGTGGCTTACTCTGCCTTCTGTCTCCCCAGCTCGCCCTCCCTCACCTGCGCAAGAGCCGGGGGAATGTCATCAACATCTCCAGCCTGGTCGGGGCAATTGGCCAGTCCCAGGCGGTTCCCTATGTGGCCACCAAGGTACACCACCGAGGTACCCTGCCCCTTCTTTCAGGAGCCTCAGCCCTGAGGCATGGCCGCCACCTGTGACATGTTGTTATACATCAAGGGTCTCCCAAGAGACAGAGCCTGGTGCAGCCCAATGAAACCTGCAGGGAGAGCGTGACTTCCTTCTTCTGATGCCCCTGCTTGATGCCCCCTGGTTGGGAGGAGAGGACAAAAGGAACCTCATCTTCTCTGGTCTGAACTTTCTCCATGCCCCGTCTTCTGCAGGGGGCAGTAACAGCCATGACCAAAGCCTTGGCCCTGGATGAGAGTCAATATGGTGTCCGTGCCAACTGGTGAGCAGCTCCACGTGGGCTGAGAGTCTCCTGGGGGAGCTGGGAAGACTGGGGGTGAGCCCAAGAGGCAGTGTTTGCGGCAGACTTCCCTGACCCCCTCTCCTGCCTCACCCCAGCATCTCCCCAGGAAACATCTGGACCCCACTGTGGGAAGAGCTGGCAGCCTCAACGCCTGACCCCACAGTCACAATCCGAGAGGGCATGCTGGCCCAGGTAGGGGTGGGGGCCAGGGCCAGGTGGCATGGGGGTGGCGGTCAGGTGGTGGCTCCTCTTGACCCTCCTTTTCCCCTTGTCTCTCCCCAGCCCCTGGGCCGCATGGGCCAGCCAGCGGAGGTGGGGGCTGCCGCTGTGTTCCTGGCCTCCGAAGCCAGCTTCTGCACTGGGATTGAGCTGCTAGTGACTGGGGGTGCGGAGCTGGGGTATGGGTGCAAGGCAGGTCGGGGCGCCCCCGTGGAGGCCCCCACCATCCCTTCGTGATCTCCCACATTTCCACTTGGGCCTCCCTGACTAGGGCTCTCCCACCCAAAACTCAGTCTCCCAAATTCCAGTTTTCCCCCCCCAACTCTAGACATCAAGCCCACTTACCAATGTGCCAAACCACCGCACAGGTTCCCATAAAAGCGCTCTGCAGCCAGAAGGAGGAAACCATCATTACATTTATTTTCGGCCCTTTATGAGTCCTACCACACCAGGACCCCGTCCCCCCGCCCCACCCAGCCCCACGGATTCCCACGCGTGGCCTGGACCCGAGGGACTACAACTCCCGGCAGGCTTTGCGGCAGGAGCCGGTAGCCAGGGTCTCCTGGGAAAAGTGTTGCAGGTCGGCTTCGCCAGCACTCTAATTAAAAAGGCCCGTAGGGGAGAGTAAATTAAGCTCCGATTAGGAGATAATGGAGGAGGTAAAGCAAAAAGATCTGCGCTTTATTCTTGGCCCTTAGGGAAAAGGAGTTTTGACCTTGCTGCCCGCGGAGTAGGAGGGTGGCCAGCACCAAAAGTCCTGATGGAGGAGAAAGCCGGGGGTTGAAACTCCCGGGTCAGAGGGAGGAAAGGCTTGGGGGCCGGACTCCTGGGTTTGGGGAGGAGGAAACTAGGGAGGAGGGAGGAGGAAACTAAGGGGCGTGGACTCCCGAGCTGGGAGGAAGCGGACTCGGTTCCCCGAGGTGGGGTGAGGGGCCCAGTTGGGGGTAAGTCCCCCAGGTGTGGAGGTGGAGCTGCATCGCTGCTGCGGATTGGCCGCGGCGGTGGGGGTGGTGGGGGCGTGTGAGGCAATCGCTGATTGGCCGCGGCGGAGGCGGGCGCTGTCTCGGCGCCGCGCCCTGACTGCTTCCAGCCGAGGAGGTGGGGGAGGACTGGGGAGGAGGGAAGGAAAACAGGGAGACACCCTGCGGAGGAGGGGTCAGAATTTGACTGGTTGGGCCTGTGGCTTTTAGGACTGGGGAACAGAATTTGGGAGCAAAATGTCCCAGGATAGAATTACGCAGACTCAGTGACCTAGGGACCGGAGTTTGAGGATAGAGGAGGAACAATATTTTGGTGTCACAGTAACCTGGATGCAGGAGTTGGGGGAACTCTGACCACGGAAGGTTTGGGGGGCACAGTGACCGCGGAGCACGATGTAGGGGACACTGGTGCAGGTTTGAATGCTAGCGATTAGAGGGATCCTGAGGGGCTGTAATCGTCTAACTCTGCCTCTGGGGGTCATGAAGTTGGGGAGACACTCTTGAAGGGGAGTAACCAGGAAATCCTGCTCTACGGGCTGCTCATTGAAACTCATTGATGAACTGGGGGATTGAAAATTTTCGCGTGTCACTGATGAAGGGAGCTGGAAGGAGGCATGGTGAACCGAGTGTATGTTTATACCTCAAAAAGTTACAAAGAATACACATATATCTTCTCGTTGGAAAGAAAGCCTATATTCAAACAGGGAAGTATCTGGACAGAGTGAAGCTCCCCCTTCATCCCTACCTGCCACCCTCTTCAGAGTCCTTTCCCTTTAACGGTGCATTTTTACATAATATCTGCGCCCACCGACATTTATAGTGTGCTTTTGCTTTTCACCAAGAATCGTGGTATGTGAAGGTTTCTGCTCCTTGCCTTTCCCCTCTTTTCCCTCGGGTTGCTTATCCTCTTCAGCGCTCCACAACAGTACTGTACTTACTGAAATGCATTTTTGAAAACCTTTGAATGCACGCTCTAGCGTGGGGGCTGGGAGGAGGGTGTATTTCCACGTACTCCTTTCGCCTCGCGGGTTCCAGCGCATGCGCTCTGCAGCAGGGCCCAGCTCCCCGCGGGCGCCCTGTAACTGGGAAGGCCAGGCCGGCCTTTGGTGGTAGGCGGGCAGCCATCCCACGGGAGGAGGCGTGAGCGGGGCGGGGCAGGAACGTCTTTCTCCCGGGCCGCGCCCTGGGCGGGCACAGATACCTGCCTCACAGACCATGGCTGCAGCGGCGTTGAGGCAGGTGGGTTCGCGGCCCAGTGCCGGGGGCTAGGGAGTCCTGCGGTGCGGCGCACTTCCGGGCGGACCCCTCTCCGGTGGCCAGTCCGGCGCGGCGCCGCTCCTCCCGCACTCGGGTTCCGCTGCGGGGCCGAGGAGGAGGGGGCCCCTTGGAAGGAGCACGAGGCTTTCAGAGAGGGTGAAGGGAGAGAGGTAATCGGTGGGAAGGGGACCCAGATGGGACATATAAGGAAGGATACATGGAGGAGGAGACGGTAATGGGAGAAGCATGGGGTTGGGTTGGCGGGATGGATTAGGAGGGAATAGTCAGCCTTTGGGAGCGCCGGGATAAGGCGCCCAGAACTTCTGGAGTGGGAGTAGGATGAAGGCACAGAGTTCAGTCTCGGGTCTGGACTGGGAATTGGACCCAAGGCCCTATTTTCTTGGAACTAAAGATAGAAGTAGAATGTTGTGTCCCCAAAACCCCTTATCTGAAACTCTGCACCTGGGTTGGAAATCGAGGCAGCATCTCATTGTCAGTGACGGAGATCCTCCAGGCGAGAGTGGTACCCTCCATTATTACTGATAGGATGTCAACAGGCAGAGCTTCCGAGAGCCTGTGATTTTAGAGAACAGGACTTCTCAGTGAGGAAGAAAACAATAACAACTCAAAGAAGGGGATCTTTACAACCCTTGACAGCTGTAGCATAACGTTGGGAGAAGTGGTTCCTGTTAACTTTGCACCTGACTTTATCTGGGACTTTTATCCCAGCCTGATGGATAGCAGGACAGATGTTTACTTTCTGAGTCTCAATGACTGAGACAGGCCTGGGCTGTGATTGGGACAATCTAGGCTTTGATGATGACACTCCTGGGCTGTGTTGGTAGGTCAGCCCTGGGCTGTGACTGGGTCAATGGAGGTTCCATCATATTACAGAGCCCTGCCCTGTGCATACCCCACCACACTCCGAACCATTTCTCATTTCCTGATTCAACCCCAATCCTTTTACACTCTTTGTCCCAAAGGCTCATCTATCATCTGAGATCTCCTTTGGGCCCAATTCCCTCCCCCCATGGTTTGGGGTATCAGTTGGTGGGGCACCTTCCCCGAACTGAAATGAGACCCCTGCCCCCAGAAAAATGTCCTGGGAGGATGAAGGCAGGTTCTCCCAGTGTGACAGGGTCTTTATGGCCAGTACAGATTTATAATCTGGAAACAGTGCCTGGCACCTTCTCTCTGCCTTGTGGGTGTCTTTTTCTGCCTCTCCTCTCTGTCTCTCCTGGATATCTCTGTCTCCAAGTATCACTGAGACAGTTTCTCTCCAGCTGTTGGCATTGCTCTGTCTCTCCCAGTGTTTCCTCATTTCCCTAGGTCTCCCTTTCACTTCGTGCTGTCACCTGAAGTTGGGTCTTGGTCTGTTTCTCTCCTTTTTCCTGTTCCCTCTCTCATGGCTTCTGTTTATCCTGCCTTCATTATTTTTTCTTGATTTCTCGGGGCTTTACCTTGTCTGAATTTCTCTCCCTCTTGTCTCTTGTCTCAATTTCGATCTCTCTTTACGATCATATCTATTTTGGCATCTCTTGGCCTTGATTTCCGTTCTTTAAAGTTTTCTATTTCCATGCCTCTCTTTCTCATTCTTGCGCTTCCCTCTTTTTTCCCATTCGGCCTCCCTCTGAGTCTGAGGGCTGCTTTCCTGCCCACATGCTGGCTGCCTCCGCCCTGCATATCCCAATTTTGTCCATTCCGTGGGTGTCCTGTCCCCTCTTGGAAAGAAGCTGGCCAGTGGCTTGGGCAGGCTACACAGCGCCACCTAGAGGCCATGCCCAGGACCCACACCCACACTCTGATCATCCCAGAAGCTCTCGGGCCCCATACCATTCAGGACCACTCCTCGGACTTCATGGCCTAGACTTTAGGACATTACAACTCCGCAGCCCCCCTCTCCTCATGACTCACCTACTGACCAATGACTTCTGCCATTCACATCTGTTCTCAGTTCCCCCAGCTCACAGGGCAGGAGCAGGTTAGGCTGTTCTGTCTCCCCCAAACCTCATGACACAGCTGCCTTACCACCAGGCTGGGGAAAGGAGTATTATGAGGTCAGAGACCACTGGGGAGAAGCCATCCTGCTGGACACAGCCAGACCTGCTCTCCCCTGCTGGCCTCGGGCAGGACCACAAGGGAAGTGTTCATCTGAGCAGTGTCTCTTGATGACCGGGGTGGTCCTCAGGTCCATGTGGCTGCCCCTCAGCCCTGGGAACTGAAGGGAATTGGAACTGCTGGTGTCCAGGGTGTGGGATTGGGGCTTCAGGTAAGCTGAGCCCAGTTGATCTAATACCCTGAAAGAGAAGGACTTGGACTCCTGGGTCTGAAGGAGGATGAGGCTGGGGGTCTGGATCCTGGGTCTAGGGGGGAGGGGCTGGGGGCCTGGATCCTGGGTCTGAGGGAGGAGGGGCTGGGGGTCTGGACCCCTGGGTCTGAGGGAGGAGGGGTTGGGGGCCTGGACCCCTGGGTCTGAGGGAGGACGGGCTGGGGGTCTGGATCCTGGGGCTGAGGGAGGAGGGGCTGGGGGTCTGGATCCTGGGGCTGAGGGGGGAGGGGCTGGGGGCCTGGATCCTGGGTCTGAGGGAGGAGGGGCTGGGGGTCTGGATCCTGGGGCTGAGGGGGGAGGGGCTGGGGGCCTGGATCCTGGGTCTGAGGGAGGAGGGGCTGGGGGTCTGGATCCTGGGTCTGAGGGAGGAGGGGCTGGGGGTCTGGATCCTGAATCTGAGGGGGGAGGGGCTGGGGGCCTGGATCCTGGGTCTGAGGGAGGAGGGGCTGGGGATCTGGATCCTGGGTCTGAGGGAGGAGGGACTGGGGGTCTGGATCCTGGGTCTGAGGGAGGAGGGACTGGGGTTCTGGAATCCTGGATCTAAGGGAGGATCAGGCTGGGGGCCTGGAATCCTGGCTCTGAAGGGGGAGGGGCCTGGGGGCCCTGCTCCTGGGTCCTGGGGAAGCATGACCTATAGGCCCATCACTTCTCTAACTCTTTTCAGGATTTGGGTCCCCCGGGGAGGCCTTCACGTACCTGCACACCTTCCTGTGTCGTCCTCTGTCTGATCTGGTCTCAGGGCTGGGGCTAAAGTTCCCTGTGGTAGGAGGCGCCTGTGTTTGACTTTGCCCCAGCATGGAGGAAGGGATGGGAGCTGATTCAGCTCTTTATCGGATGGCCCTCGTGGGGGTAGGGAGGGGACTTGGCCTCCTTTGGGATTTCCTCCTGCTACATGCTGATCAGGACGGGGGAAGGGACTTGGCCAGGGCCACGTGCCCTGTTTAGAATGTACTGGGCCTGGGACAGAGCCAGCCGGAGGGACCTGCCAAGTGCAGGAGGTGGCAAAGATGGTGCCAGGGGCCCCTGCCCTCTCTGTCTGCTGGCCTCACCACCTTTCTTACTTCTGTCCCCACCCCCAGATTTGGACCCGAAAATTTCTCCCTGTCCCTTGGCTTCTGTGTGGTCCCAGAAGATATGACTCATCCAGCTTCAAGGTGACAGGAGGGGACTATACTTTTGGATCTCAAGGAAGAGGGGCTGGGAGCCTGGACCACTGGGTCTGAGGGAGGCAAGGGCTGGGGGCTGGATTTGGGCATCTCCAAAAGGTCCAAGGTCCAAAGGTGAAGGTGGGTGGCAATGGGGTAGCCTAATTGCCCGCCATCAGGCCGTGGGAAAGAGAAGAAACCACATGTCCCAGAAGCCTCTGGGGCTACAGTTCCCTCTTCTCACTGGGTCTTAGCCCCAGGGATTCGTGGGGCTAAGTTTTTAGTTTTTTAGATTGGAGGTTGTGGTTGGATTCCAGGACACCTGTCTTTTCTCAGGCTGCAGACCTGCAGCTGGAGATGACACAGGAGCCTCATAAGAAGCCTGACCCCAGCAAGCCCCTGCTGTTCGGCAAGACATTCACCGACCACATGCTGATGGTGGAATGGAACCGGGAGAAGGGCTGGGGCCAGCCCCGAATCCAGCCCTTCCAGAACCTCACACTGCACCCGGCCTGCTCCGCTCTCCACTACTCCCTGCAGGTGGCAGGGCGGCTGCCCTCCATCCCCAACTCTCTCCGCATCTCTTCCCTCTTGCCATGTCTCTTGCTGGGTTTACCTCCCTGGGTTTGCTTTTTGTGTGTTTCTCATTTCCGTGCACTCCTCATCCGTTTTCTGAGGCTTGTCACGTTCCAGGCCCCGTGTTGGGTGATGCAGCGTTCCCCGAGATGAGCAGACCCAGCTTCTTTGCTTGAAAACCCCACCCAGTGGGATCTGTGCTCAGATGGAGGCAGCCGAGGCATTGTGGGAGACCAGAGAAGGAATGCCCACCCTACCTCTAATTTGACAGGAAGTGGGGTCTTTCCTGCAAAGAGGGGAGCTTAGGCTCTTAGAGGGAGAAGAGACATCAGTACAGACATAGTACAAAGAAGAGCCCAGCATGTCTGGGGGGAAGCATGGGATTGGAGCCTGGTAGGGGTGGCTGAAGATGTCATCAGGACCACAGAGGAGCTGGGATCTTGTCAAGGGTATTGGGAGCCCTGGAGGGCTCCGAACAGGCATGGAGCAGGTAGAGAAAGACCCCTCTCAGGCCATGTGGTGGATGCGCTCGGTCCAGAGCTGGGGGGGTGGCCAGGAGGCAAAGAGATTCAGGGGCGGAGAGATTCAGGGACACGAGGGATTTGGCCGGTGGGGCGAGAGAAGAGTAGGGAGGGCCGAGGACAGTGCTCAGAGGTTTAGTCAGGTGACCATGTAGACCACGGGACTGTCCCCGTACGGGGACACAGGAGGAGGATCGACTTTGCAGGACTTGGTGAGGGACCCGTGAGGAGAGACCCAGAGGCATTTGGTTTCAGACTTCATGCTATGGCCGAAAGCAAGGTCTTTCTGTGGAAGCTTTAATTGTGACAAAATTTGAATGAACACGTTGCAGTTCTACTAGCTGGTTTGCAGGTTTTGTCCCTTAGGGCATTTGGTTCTGTGACATTAGGGATGTTTTCCTTTTTTTTCTTTTCCTTTCATAATTTTGACAGTTTTCTTCTTCCCACCTACTTGGGACATTTGACTAGAACCGATCAGTTCTGTGCAGAGGAGACCCAGCTTGGAGAGCAGTTAGATGTGAAGGACGGACAGTCAGGACATGTCCACAGATCCCCCCAGGAAGGTGGCTTTTGGAGACCACCATTTGTTTACCTCCCTTTTCAGCCCAACACACCAGGATGTTCTCCAGCTGGGGACCCAGTACTTTTACTTTAGTAGAGTGAGTGCCGATGAAGGGGTTGAACTAAGGCCCTGGCATCCAAAACATAACGTTCTTTGTGATGCCTCTCACACAGGACGCCTGGGGACCTGAG
Source organism: Balaenoptera musculus (assembly GCF_009873245.2). Lineage (NCBI taxonomy): Eukaryota > Metazoa > Chordata > Mammalia > Artiodactyla > Balaenopteridae > Balaenoptera > Balaenoptera musculus. The sequence goes on from NC_045803.1 coordinate 8,041,538, forward strand.
GCCAGCTGAGGGCATGGGAAATTACATCCTCATGTCATCCTGACTCTGGGGACTGTGTAGAATAACACCCAACCACTTGTGTTGTTATTTTTTATTATCGTGGTAATAATGCACATACATAATAATACAGATAACATAAAATGTACCATTTTAACCATTTGAAAGTCTACAGTTCAGTGGCATTTAGTACATTCCCCATGTTGGGCAGAGAGCATTTCCACTCTCTAATTCCAGAGCTTTTTCATCACCTAAAACAGAAACCCCACACCCATCAAGGAGTCACTCCCCAAGCCCCTGACCCCAGCACCTGCCAACCATTAATCTGCCTTCTGTCCTTATCTCCCCGTATTTTTATTTTTATTTATTTATCTATCTATCTATCTATTTATTTATTTATTTGGCCACGCGGCTTGCAGGATCTTAGTTCCCCGACCAGGGATTGAACCCGGGGCCCCAGCAACGAAAGCGCCAAGTCCTAACCACTGGACCGCCAGGGAGTTCCTCCCCGTATTTTTAAACTTTTAATTTTACTTGGAGTGTTTTTCAATCAAAAACACCTCTTTTGAAAAAGGGGTCATATATTCATATATTTACACAGTTCAAAAAAAGAGGGAACAATTATACCTCCCCAGCCCCCCAGCCACCTCACTGCCCTCCCTGAAGCAGCCCCCCACCCAGTTCCAGTGCCCGGGTCCTTCCAGAGTTCTGCTTTCCGGATGGCAACACGGATGTGTATAACTGTTTCACTCCATTCTTCCCCCATAAAAGTCAGCATATGGTACGCTCACTCTTTGGCATCCTGCTTCCTTCTGTTAATGTAGCCTGGGGATTCTTGAGCAGCCCTTGAAGAGCTTTTTCCTCCTTTTTGCTGCTGTGTAGTATTCCATCCTAACAACGCCTTGTTTAGGCAGTCCCCTATCGTTGGACACTTAGGTTGTTTCCAGTCTTGTGCTATTATAAACAGCATTACAATAAACCAGGAAACACCTCACTTCCTTAAGAGCAAGTGTGTCTCTCCTCTCAGTTTCTGCAACTGTTGGCTCAAAGGGTGTGTGTGCTTGTAATTGTGACAGATGTTGAATCATAGTCACCTCTACAGAAGTTGTGTTGATTTCCACACTTAACCAGCCGGCCCTGTTTTCCCCATACCCTGGGTGACCCTTGTCAAACTTTTAGATCTCTTCCAATCTCCTAAGTGGTTTTAAAGGTACCTCAAAGTAATTTTAACTTGCATTTTCCCCCTAATTATGAAGTTGACCATCTTTTCACAAGCATAAGAGCCATTTTTAGTTCCTTTCTGTGAACTGTCCATTTTCTTGGCTTATTTTTCTATCAGGGTGTGTTTCAATATTTGTTTATTTGTAGGAGTACTTTGTATATTAGCTGAACCATTTGTGATATGTGTTGAAAGTCTCTGCCCAGTTCGTTTTATTTTTGTGCAGTGAGATGTATCAATCTTTTCTTTTTGGTTTCTGTGATTTGTCTTATTTAGAACACCATCCCCAATTCAAAGTATAAAACGGTCATCTTTTGTTTTCTTCTGTTGCTTTTATGGTTTAAAAAATTTCTTTTCATTTAAACCTTTAATCCACCTGGAATTTTTCCTGATGTGAAGTATGAGATAGGGATCCAACTTAATTTTTGTTTTTTCCAGAGATGGATATTTGGTTGTTCAGCACCATTTAACTGAATTAATCATGTTTTTAAAATTTTTATTGAAATATAGTTGGTTTACAATGTTGTGTTGGTTTCAGGTGTACAGCAAAGTGATTCAGTTACACTCTAATGCACTTTCTAGTCTCTTCCATTGTTCAATCTGTCAATTCATATATCAGTGTCACTTTGTTTTAAGTGTTGTAGGTGTATAAGCTGTTTTAATATCTGATAAGGCTACTTCCCCCTCCTACCTCTTGCCCTTATTTTAAAATTTTTTCCAAAATATTCCGACTATTCTCGTTTATTTTGCATTCTTTTTTTTTTTAATTAAAAAATTTTTTTTTAATCCTCATTCTTTATTATTTATCTATTTATTTATGGCTGTGTTGGGTCTTCGTTTCTGTGCGAGGGCTTTCTCTAGTTGCGGCAAGTGGGGGCCACTCTTCATCGCGGTGCGCGGGCCTCTCACTATCGCAGCCTCTCTTGTTGCGGAGCACAGGCTCCGGACGCGCAGGCTCAGTAATTGTGGCTCACGGGCCTAGTTGCTCCGCGGCATGTGGGATCTTCCCAGACCAGGGCTTGAACCCATGTCCCCTGCATTGGCAGGCAGATTCTCAACCACTGCGCCACCAGGGAAGCCCTATTTTGCATTCTTTATTCATTCATCTATTCATTCAGTCAACAGAAGCCTACTATGAGCCCAGCACTGCCCTGGGCATAGTGGGGTTGGGAGTGGTGGTTCTCTAGCGACACTTCAGGTCTGGTCCCTGTCCCTGGCACTTCGGGTCTCTAGTGAAACAGACATGAAAGAAGCAAAATGAAACCATGCGGGAGGAATCAGGGTGCCCTGACCTGTCTGGGAGTGAGGCTGCATCATGGTGGCAGCAACAGAGGCCCAGCAGGCAGCGGTAGTCGTTGAGTATAGGAGGCTGGGGATGAGAGAGGCCAGACCTTGTGGGGCCTGGAAGGCCAAGGGGAGGTTTTGGGCTTTCTCCTGAGAACAGTAGCGCGGGGGTGGGGACCAACTTTTTTAAATTATTCTTTTAAAAAGTTTTTATTATGAGAAATTTCAAAACATAAAGGTATAATAATAATTCCGCCATCCCCCCAAACCCCTGCTTCATCAGTTAGCCCTGGTTGGTCACAATCTTCTTTCATCTGGACTTCGCTAACACTTTACCCTTTCTGTATGATTTGGAAGCAAATCCTGGCTGTTGTTGTTGTTTGTTGTTGTTTGGCTGCACCACGTGGCTTGTAGGATTTTAGTTCCCCAACCAGGGATTGAACCCAGGGCCTCGGCAGTGAGAGCGTGGAGTCCTAACCACTGGACCGCCAGGGAATTCCTGGACATGGTATTTTTAAAAATTTTATTGAAGTATAGCTGATTTACAATGCTGTGTTAGTTTCTTGTGTACAGCAAAGTGATTCAGTTATATATTAATGTATATATGTATATATATATGTTTTCCAGATTCTTTTCCGTTATGGTTTATTACAGGGTATTGAATATGGTTCCCTGTGCTATACAGTAGGACCTTGTTGTTTATCCATTCTTTTTTTTTTTTTAATCCATTCTTATATATAATATTTGCATCTGCTAATCCCAAACTCTCAATCCATCCCTCCCCCACTCCCCCTCCCCCTGGCAATCACAAGTCTGTTCTCTATGTCTGTGAGTCTGTTTCTGTTTTGTAGATAAGTTCATTTGTGTCATATTTTAGATTCCACGTATAAATGATACCATATGGTATTTGTCTTTCTCTTTCTGGCTTACTTAGTATGATACTATCTAGGTCTATCCATGTAGCTGCAAATGGCATTATTTCATTCTTTTTTATGGCTGAGTAATATTCATATATATATATACCACACCTTCTTTATCCATTCATTTGTTGATGCACATTTAGGTTGCTTCCATGTCTTGATTATTGTAAACAGTGCTGCTATGAACATAGGGGTGCATGTATCTTTTCGAATTAAAATTTTGTCTGGATAGCTGGATGATATGGTAACTCTATTTTTAGTTTTTTGAGGAACTTCCATACTGTTTTCCATAGTGGCTGCACCAATTTACATTCCCACCAACAGTGTAGGAGGGTTCCCTTTTCTCCACGCCCTCTCTGGCACTGGTTATTTGTAGACTTTTTAATGATCCCGCATGCTGCAACAAATATCCTGTGTGCCACAACTAAGACCCAGTGCAGCCAAATAAATAAATATTAAAAAAAAAAAAAAAAAAAGACTCCATGCTGTCACTGTTGAGGGCCTGGGTTCAATCCCTGGTGGGGGAACTAAGATTCCCACAAGCCCTGTGGTGTGGCCAAAATAATAATAATAATAATTAATTAATTTTAAAAAGAAAGTAACTTCCACATCATCCTCATTCCTGAGAAATAGTCCTAATAACATGGGAAGGGTTTAAGCAAAGCATTCTCCCTGCTCTGGGTCTCTCTGTTCTGCTTTCTCTGGCCTCTGCCCTTTGCTCTCTCCTCTCTTGGTCTTTCTGGTTCTTTTCTCTCTCTTTTTTCCCCCCCCTCTCTGTGCTAGTAGGTTAGTCTCTTCCGCCGCTCTCTGCCTTTTTCTGCGTCTGTATCCCTGTGTATCGGCCTCTGTCCCTGGCTGGCTGAGCTGGTCCCCGAGCCCTGATCGCCCGCCTGCCTGTCCCTGCAGCTCTTTGAAGGCATGAAGGCGTTCAAAGGCAGGGACCAGTGCGTGCGCCTCTTCCGACCTTGGCTCAACATGGACCGGATGCTGCGCTCGGCCCTGCGCCTCTGCCTGCCGGTGAGCGGGTTGGGGGGGGGAGCGGCGGGTTGGGTCCAGGGTCGCGAGGGCCCCCTGACTCGTCTTCATCCCGCCCAGGGTTTTGACAAGGTCGAGTTGCTCCAGTGCATCCGCCGGCTGGTGGAAGTGGACAAGGCCTGGGTTCCCGACAGCTCCGGCACCAGCCTCTATGTGCGGCCTGTGTTAATTGGGAACGAGGTGGGCTGGCTCCCAGGGCTGGGGGTGGGGTGGGGAGCCACGCTTGGGGGAGGGGTGCATTCCTGAAGGGGAGGGCTGGGGACCCAGACGTGGGTCAGGGGAGCGCCCGGGGCCTGGACTCCTGGATCCCTGATGCCCACATCTGCCCATCTCAGCCCTCGCTAGGTGTCGGCAAGCCCACGCGAGCCCTCCTGTTCGTCGTTCTCTGCCCGGTGGGCGCGTACTTCCCTGGAGATGCCTTGAGCCCCGTCTCCCTCCTGGCCGACCCATCATTCATCCGGGCCTGGGTGGGTGGGGTCGGTGACTGCAAGCTGGGGGGGTAAGTAGTCCCTCGCCCCCCGCCCGCGGGTCTGGGGCACTGGGTGTCAGAGACACAGGTGTGTCTTTGGATGTCCACCGGCCTTCTCGTCCTGTTTCACGTGGCTGGGGACCGCTGTGCTTGCATGTTGGGGTGTACTGTCATTGGCACCGTGGTGCGGGGATGGAGGGACGGGTACCAGGGTGTGTGCTAAGTGCTGTGGACAAATCGGCCCAGAGACTGGAAGGGTTTGGGTGGAGGTAAGTGGAGAGACTCGGACTGGCCCTCAGGGAAGCCTCCAGAAATGAAGTTTACACTTAGCTCACTGGTCTCTCCTCCAGGTAGCCTCCCCTGAAAACCCAGGCTCCGCCAGCTCCCATAATTCCCTGGGGCTCCAGCGCCCGTCATCCTGTGTGTGGACTTTCTGTGTACATCTGTCTTTCCAGGGTCCTTGGCTCAGCAGGGCAAGGAGACTTAGGATGGGGATAAGGCAGAGGGCGGCGTAAGGGTGTGTTGGGACAGCAAGTGTGGCCCCAGCTGGGAGTTCATTTGGGTCCTTTCAAAATACGTCTTGTGAGGTCTCCTGAGGGCCAGGCCCTATGCTGGGTGAAGCTGGGGGACACAGATGAATCAGATCTGGGCCCTGCTCTCTAGGGGCTCCCAGGCTGGTGGGAGCCCCAGTATCTGGGGCAGCATGTGCTCTGGTGGAGGTGACCGGGACATTGTGAAAGTCTTCACAGAGGAGGTCTGATGGGTAGAGAGGAGATGGTTTCCTGGATACAAAAATGGTAAACAATTTCTAATCCTCAGAACACATGTGTGGGGGCAGGGAGGAGGGGCAGAGTCAGGGAAGGAAAAATGAGTCTGGTTTTTGCAAAAGGCTTAACAGGTAGTCCCAGGCCAGGCCCAGCCCTGAACACTGGACTGAAGGGCTGGGATCTTGTCCCAGAGGCAGTGGGGAGCCATGGGAGGCTTGTGAACAGGCAAGGGGTGAGGTCCACTCTGGGTGAGAGACAGTGAGTGTTAAAACAGGGCGATATGGGAAAACACAGAGGTGGCCCAGTTTACTGGGAGAGCCCAGAGAAGGCCTGAAACCCATCCTGGAGGTTCAGTAACGCCTCTCAGAGGAGGTGACATCACAGGTGGTTTTGAGGGACATTGGGGGATTTGGTCAGTTGAGGAACTGGGTGAGGAGGGTGATCTGCAGAGGGAACAGTGGTGCATTTGTGATCTGGAGAGGGGAGAGATGGAGGAGGGGTGATTGAGAGCCTTGACCCCAGGCTACCGGCCAGGGGTTCTGTCCTGGGGCCACTAGGGAGCCATGGAAGGGCTGTGAGTGGGGGAGGAGCAGGGTCAGCCCTGGTCGGGAAGGACCCATGTCGGCCACGCTGGGGGAGGATGGGAGTGCCTCACCCTGGTCCACCGTGTTGCCGTCCACCAGGAATTACGGGCCCACCGTGTTTGTGCAGCAGGAGGCCCAAAAGAAGGGGTGCGAACAGGTCCTGTGGCTGTACGGGCCTGACCACCAGCTCACTGAGGTGGGCACCATGAACATCTTCGTCTTCTGGACCCACGAGGATGGGGGTGAGCCCACCCATGACCCAAGCCCAGCCCTGGCAGAAGTGGGTGGGAGCAGAACGCTTAGTGGATTGCAGGTCTCAGGGGTTAGGGGTGGGTGGGGTGGCTCCTGAGAGGATGGGAGGGTGTGCCTGAGGGTGTGAGGTAACGCCCCCATCTCGCACACCTGACCCAGCGCTGGAACTGGTGACCCCCCCCACTGGACGGTGTCATCCTGCCTGGAGTAGTTCGACAGAGTCTGCTGGACCTGGCTCGGACCTGGGTGAGGGCACGGTGTCTTTGGGTGGCCGGAGTACTGGGGTACTGCTAGGTTGGGGGGCCAGAGTATGGGAGGGGCGGTCGGGGCGGGGGGGCTGGGGCACAATGGCATGTCTTCCCTCCCCCGCCCCCCCCCCCCTCGGCGGGACGGGGCGGAGCGGGGGGACTCTGTCGTTCTCACTGTCCTTACAGAGGGAGCGACAGGGCTCTGCAGCAGGGCAGCCCACCGGGCTCAGACGTATCTGTGTCTTGCCTCGCAGGGTGAGTTCCGGGTGGCAGAGCGTAAGATCACCATGAAGGAGTTCCTGCAGGCGCTGGAGGACGGCCGGGTTCGAGAGGTCTTTGGTTCAGGCACCGCTTGCCAGGTCTGCCCTGTGCACCGAATCCTGTACCAAGGCAAGGTGAGGAAGGGCTGCCCTTGGCCATGAGAGAGAAGAAGGGGGAGGGGCGCCTCCTCACGGCCCTTTCTTCCCCAGCACCTCCACATTCCCACCATGGAAAACGGGCCTGAGCTTATCCTCCGCTTCCACAAGGAGCTGAAGGCGATCCAGGTGAGGTGCACTTGCTGGGAAATGGGCTGGATGCTTGTTCCGCAGAGAAATTCATGTCCCCTGAGCCTCTGGACTGATGCTCCCCTCCCCCTCCCCCATAGTCCCACAGGCTGATAATGGCTCCTCCCATCAGCCTCTGGGCCCGGGATTGAGTTTGCTTTCCTTGAGCCTCTGTGGCCTAACACACTTCTTGGGGCTAAATGATCCTTTTCTGTGCGCCTCTGGAGCCCTGGCTTGAGAAATCCCCATCCCATGAGTTTCTGGGACCTTAAGCCAGCCTTCTGGCCACTGAGGTCGGATCCTCAAGGATCCCCAGGAGCCCTGGGCTACTCCTCTGGCCTGAAAAATCTTGCTCCTACAAGCCTGTGGACCGTGGCCCCCTCTGTGGCCTAGGAATGTTTCCTCTCATAAGCCTCTGGAGGTATCTTCATTCGTCTGGACCAAGGTATCTTGCCTTTCCTGGCACTCCTGTGAGCGTCTGTAAACTCCTGTGCATCCGGACCTAGAACTACACCTCTTGACTCAGCTGAAAACGACTTTTTCCCAGAGCCCTCAGGGTCTTACAAGAACTCTTCTTTGCAGAACTACATCTCCCGTGAGCCTCTGCGCCATCCTTGCCACGTCTCCCCCTCCCCGTGATTGTTGGTGGGCTTCTGGGAAGTGGACTACACTTCCCATGAGGTCCTGGGGCGCAACTTCGCCAGCACTCAGCCTGGGGCGCCGCAGGGCCTGCTGGGAGTTGTAGTGTGGCTTCCTCTCACCTCCGCCTCTGTTATCCCGCAGTATGGAACAAAAGCCCACGAGTGGATGTTACCTGTGTGATGCTGCGGGCTGTGCCGGACCGCTCCACGGATCCACCGACCTGTAGCATCCAGTCCCTGTTGGACCTTCGCCTCCGTACCAGTGATTCACCTGAAGTGCAATATGAAATAAAAGGCGGCGGGCCGGGACGCCTGGGTTTCCGGTGCCCCCACGTCACACTCCCAAAGCCATAAGGGCCCGACCCAGGCGTCTTGGCCCCTAGCCCTGCCACTCAGGCCTTGGGGACCAGGACTCCCCGCTGCTCCGTGTTGTTGGGTCAAGGATACACCTTGACTCGGACTCTGCATCTCCGTTTTCAGGCCGGATCAACCGGTGCTGCCGTTGATTTTTTTTCCTAGCTGCAATTTTGAAATAAAATGCCAAAGAACAAGCCATTAGGTGTCATCTCCAATGATGCAACTCAGGGGACTCTAGGGCCTTAACCAGGAATCCCCGCGTTCAGCCCATTTCATTTTCAAGGGCCCAGAAATCCAAGCCCCCAGTGTCCTGGCGGTTTCTCTGACGGGAGAGATTTTTCCACTACCTCACAAACTGAGCTTAGCATCTTCCCCCACTAAGCCGTGCCTCCCCCGCTGCCGCATCTTGGGGACAGCCCCCTAATATATTCCAGTCACTAGGCCAGACCCCTCAGCACTGTACCCCTTCCCCCAAAGCCCATGAGTCCCCAGCCCTGTCCTCTTTCCCCAGACTCTGCCCTGTCTCTTCTTGGCTTCAGCTCAGAGCTTGTCTCCTGCCTGGATCCTTCTCCTGGCCTCCAGTTTGACCCAGAAGGGGTGTTTCTACACCCAGAGCCACCCCTGCAGGACCAGGTATAACTGGTTGCAGATCTGGCTTCAAACCTGCCTCTGTTAACTGCTTGGTGTGTAACCTGGGGTCTGCCACCTGACCTCTGATCCAGTTTGTTGGAGGGAGACCCTGTGGGACTATTGGGCAGACTGTCTGTGGCCTGTCCGGCAGCCATCAACTTTGGGACTAGAATTCTGATTTTGGGGGCAGCAGCCAACCAATGCCACACCCCCTCATTCCCTTTTGTCAATCGTTGCTCAAGGGAAGGCCACAGGCCAAGGGGACACAGGGGGAAATTCGCCTGGAGGCCTCTGGGAAAGCTGTCTTCCCTCGATGAAACACTGCAGAAGGGCTACCTCTTCTTTTCTTCTCTACCTGCTTTGTCTGGGATTACCTGCAAGTGTGATGCTTGGAGCTGCTGCAGCCATTTCTTGGCCAAGAGTGCCAAGGCCCGCACACTGAAAGTGGCAAAGCACGAAGAGAAGACCCAGCTCCTCCAACTGGGAAATGTCTGATTTCTGGATTGTTTTGTTAAAAAAAAAAAAGCCAAAACAAAAACCCATGTAAGTCACTTTTGTCAGGTCCTTTATCTTTTGTTATTTGCAGTTGTACTTGTGTGTGTGTGTGTGTGTGTGTGTGTGTGTGACTTGCAGTCAAAAGCTTCTTTGCTTCCGTGTATCTCCGGATGGCCAGAGCTGACTGCATCCAGGGAGAATCCCTGATTCTAGTAGCCAGTTGGGTTGCTGGCCGGTGACTTGGTCCCAAATGAAGACCTAGGCCAGATTTTTATCTTAGATTTGAATCCTAAGGGAATGATCAGGAAGAGGTAAGTAGCTGTTGCCTGGGGAAAAAAATACGCAAACTAAAAGTTGAGAATTATGTTTTATTTGGCAGACAAAACTGGGGACTTAAGCCAGAGACACAGCATCTTAGATCGCTCTAAGATACTGCTCTGAAGAGGCAAGGGGGTGTGGGGAGCCAGGATATATAGGAGTTTTTGCAACGAAGACGGGGTAGTCAGAACATCAAAAGATTACTGTTAATTAAAGAAAACCAGGGACTTCCCTGGAAGTCCAGTAGTTAAGACTTTGTAACAGGGAAGAGTCAATTTTGACTCCACTTTGGATTTGTTTCTTTGACTTTGACCTTTGCTTTTCGTTGCTTTTGTTATTGTAATCATACATAATGGCCTGCCTCAGGGAACCCGGCCCCTCTGCCTGAATGTTAGACTAAAGTGCCTTTGTTCAGCTCACAGGGAGACAACCTGACCCTGCCCACCTGTGAGTGGCTGCAGGAAAGAAATTAATACATCCCCTCCCCAGGCTGGCCGAGCCAGGCCAAAAGAATGGCCTTTTTACTTTACTTCCTCACCCCCTCCCCATCTCTGTTCTATAAAAGAAACTGGCATTCAGACCCCGATAAGATGGTTATTTTGAGACACTAGTCTGCCACCTTCTCAGTCTGCTAGCTTTCTGAATTAAGTTGTTATTCTTTGCCTCAACACCTCGTCTCCGATTTATTGGCCTGTCGTGGGGCGAGCAGAGCGAGCTTGGACTCGGTACCAACTTTGCCTTCCAATGCAGGGGGTGCGGGTTCGATCCCTGGTCAGGGAGCTAAGATCCCACATGCCTTGTGGCCAAAAAACCAAAACATAAAGCTGAAGCAATATTGTAACAAATTCAATGAAGACTTTAAAAATGGTCCACATCAAAAAAAATCTTAAAAAAAAAAAAAGAAAGAAAACCAGATACCTCAAGTTAAGGAATTTAGTGCCTTGTTTTTGTTTTTGTTTTGCCCAGCCATGCTGGCTTGCAGGATCTCAGATCCCCAACCAGGGATTGAACCTGGCCCACGGCAGTAAAAGCCCAGAATCCTAACCATTAGGCCACCAGGGAACTCCCACACTTTTCTATGTATGGGAAGATGCAAGAGTCTGGGCTCATTGAAATCATTCCTTTGATGTGCACCTCAGCTCTCTGGGGCCAGTATCCTGTGCTTTCTCATCCTGAGTCTCCTCTGGGTGCACCGTCAGGGGGGTGGGGCGTGGGGTGGCGGCAGCAGTAGACTGCTTGGTGGCTGGCATCCCGTTTCTATCTTGAGATCCCTCAGGGCTCACCATTCGGGCGGCTGTGATGTAACGGCTGATGGCTGCAGCATCCTTTATTTACCGACATGGCAGGCAACATTTTTTTTTATTGACATAGCCATTGTTATGAGATAAAAAAGGCAGAGGCCCTCCTGAGGAAACAGGCTCAGAGAGGTAAACTCACTTTTTATTTCTTTTTTAAAATTTTATTTATATATGTATATTAAATTTATTTTATTTATTTATTTATTTATGGCTGTGTTGGGTCTTCGTTTCTGTGCGAGGGCTTTCTCTAGTTGCGGCGAGCGGGGGCCACTCTTCATCGCAGTGCGCGGGCCTTTCACTGTCGCGGCCTCTCTTGTTGCAGAGCACAGGCTCCAGACGCGCAGGCTCAGTAGTTGTGGCTCACGGGCCTAGTCGCTCCGTGGCATGTGGGATCTTCCCAGACCAGGGCTCGAACCCGTGTCCCCTGCATTGGCAGGCAGATTCTCAACCACTGCGCCACCAGGGAAGCCCTATATATGTATATTTATTGAAGTATAGTTGATTTACAATGTTGTGTTATTTACTGCTATACAGCAAAGTGATTCAGTTATACATATATATATTCTTTTTGTAAAATATTCTTTTCCATTATGGTTTCTCATAGGATATTGAATATAATTATCTGTGCTCTACGGTATAAACTTACTTTTTTTTTTTAGCTGTGTCGGGTCTTAGTTGCTGCAAGCGGGATCTTCTTTGAGGTACATGGGATCTTTTGTTGCAGCGCGGGCTCCAGAGCACGTGGGCTCTGTAGTTTGCAACACACAGGCTCTCTCATTGAGGCATGCGAGCTCAGTAGTTGCGGTGCGTGGACTGAGTTGCCCCGTGGCATGTGGGATCGTAGTTCCCCGACCAGGGATGCAACCCGCGTCCCCTGCATTGGAAGGCGGATTCTTTACCACTGGACCACCGGGGAAGTCCCTAAACTTACTTTTTTTTTTTTTTTAAAGAGAGCGGTTGCTTGAGGATAAACAGCTAGGTTTTTTTTTTTAATTAATTAATTAATTTATGGCTGTGTTGGGTCTTCGTTTCCGTGCAAGGGCCTTCTCCAGTTGCGGCAAGCGGGGACACTCTTCATCGCGGTGCGCAGGCCTCTCACCATCGCGGCCTCCCTTGTTGCGGAGCACAGGCTCCAGACGCGCAGGCTCAGCAACTGTGGCTCAGGGGCCCAGCCGTTCCGCGGCATGTGGGAACTTCCCAGACCAGGGCTCGAACCCGTGTCCCCTGCATTGGCAGGCAGACTCTCAACCACTGTGCCACCAGGGAAGCCCCCCTAAACTTACTTTTTAAAAGTCACTTGAGGCAGAAGCACCTGAGAGTAAACAGAGACATATGTTGACATGCAGTAGGTTAACTATTGTTATTCTTAAGTGAATGAATGAATATTTTGTTAATTTTCTGTCATAATTTCTAATTCTATAAATATGGATAGATGTAACCCACATAAACCAAAGCTCTTAAATGTTCTCAGTGATTTTTAAGAGTGTAAAGTGATTTTTGGTCTCAGGACCAAAAGGTTTAAGAACTGCTGTCCACGGACAATGCCTGGCACTTAGCAAACTGATGTCAGTGTTGGTTAAATAACAAAATAAGCAACAAAACTGATATGGTTGCAATTTATCACATAAGAGAACTTTGTTTCTTGTTTTGCATTCGTAGACATTTTAAAGGGTCCAAGCTTTTTCTGTTAGAGACAGACATTCTGTAGGAAGATTCCAGCAGCCTTACTTATCATTATTGCTTCATTTGATCACTTTTCAATGTGACTAAGACACTTAGGTTGCAGATGAGAATTACTGGGGTACACACATTCACATTTCAGATAACCCTCATATGTTGCCTAATTAAAGAATTAAAGATCAACTTTTTTTTTTTTTTTTAATCCCCTAACAGCTGTGTGATGTTGGGGAAGTGAGTGCACCTCTCTGAACCTCAGTTTTCTCGTTTCTAAAATGAAGATCATAGTACCCACCCATTAAGGCTATACTGAGGATTAAATGAGTGATTAAATGTAAAGTGCTTAGAACAGGGCCTGGCATGTAGAAAGCACTATAAAATTGCTCTTATTATTTTTGACAACTGAATTTGCCTTGTGATTCTGAGTTTTCAGCTTTATTGAAAAAGTTGTTGAATTCTGTGGAAAAATGAACAGTTGTATAGATTAAGGTATTTAATACAGCTTAATACTTAGGGGACTGTAGATCTTAATGGCTGTAGAAAATTGATTTTGTTCAAAATATTATGTCATCTTCATGCTTAAGGATGTTCTTCATTAGAAAATAATAAATATACACTAAGTGGAAAGAACCAAAATGGGAATCTTCGTTTAGTTTAATCAGAATTCTGAAAAGGTCACCAAAAAATCCTTGGATTCATATATAATAAAGCCATTTTGTAAATTTGATTATCTGAAGCTGTAAATGCCTCAATTTCACTAATCATGTTTGACAATCATGCTTTTGGATGCAAACATTGTTACTGGTTTCTAAAAAGCAAACAATAATTAATAAGTCCAAAAAATCAGATTTAGTCTAACTGTGAACGCTAAACACCAATTCTAAGTGATGAAACAATCAAAGAAATTTATAAAAATCACTTATGTTCTACGCAGGAACATCCAGTAATATATAAAAATGATGATGTGAATATTCAATAAATAAGTAAATAAGCAAATAAATAAATAACTCTTCCTTGTTATAAGACAAAATAATGAAGAATAAAATTAAATTGAGGGGACTTCCCTGGTGGTGCAGTGGTTAAGAATCCGCCTGCCAATGTAGGGGACACAGGTTCGAGCCCCGGTCCGGGAAGATCCCACATGCCGCGGAGCAACTAAGCTCGTGCGCCGCAACTACTGAGCCTGCGCTCTAGAGCCTGCAAGCCACAACTACTGAGCCTGTGTGCCACAACTACTGAAGCCCGCGCGCCTGGAGCCTGTGCTCCGCAACAAGAGAATCCACCGCAATGAGAAGCCCGCCCACCGCAACGAAGAGTAGCCCCCGCTCTCCGCAAATAGAGAAAGCCCGCACGCAGCAAGGAAGACCCAATGCAGCCAAAAATAAATTAAAAAAATAAAATAAATGGTAAAGAAATCTCAGCTAAATTAGTAGCAATCACTGCGAGCTCCGGTCTCAGGCGCTGCTGCGAGATGCCTCCACCGCCATCTGGCGGCCAATGTTGGGCTAAAGCCTCAAAGGTGGAAAGAGCAGAAAGGGGATCTACAGTGGGAGCACCCAAAAAAATTTCAGCAGTTTTCAATGTGATTGGCTAAAAACAGTTTTATTGCACTATAAAAATTTACAAACATCTGGAGGGACACCTGTTTGAGAAGACTCCTCTTAGGAGGTGTTTAAGAAACACTGGCTTGAGGCGGGGGTGGGGGAGGAAGGATTGCGAATTTGGGATTAGCAGATGCAAACTACTATATATAGGATGGATAAACAACAAGGTCCTACTGTATAGCACAGGGAACTATATTCAATATCCTGTGATAAGCCATAATGGAAAAGAATATGAAAAAGAATGTATATATTATATATGTATAACTGAATCACTGTGCTGTACAGCAGAAATTAACACAACATTGTAAATCAACTATACTTCAATAAGTTTTTTTTAGAAAAGAAACACTGGCTTGGGTATTTAAGAAAAGCCCTCAGCATATATCGCACTCAATGGTGAAAGAGTGAAAGCTTTCCTTCTAACATCGGGAGCAAAAAATGGTGCTGCCTTTGCCTCTTCTATTCAAAAATCTAGGGGAAGTTCTATCCGGAGCAGTTAAGCTAGAAAAACAAATAAAAGGCAGTTAAGTTGTAAAGGCAGATAAGACTATCTTTATCTGCAGATAACATGATCTTATACATAGAAAATGCTAAAGAATCCACACAAAAAAACCTGTCAGACCCCCGCTCACTGCAACTAGAGAAACACGCACAACGAAGACCCAACGCAGCCAAAAAATAAATTAAAAAAAAAAACCTTTTAGAACTAATAAATAATTTCTGCAGAGTTGCAGATACAAGAGCAACACACAAAAATCAGCTATATTTTTTACACTAGCAATGAACGATCTGAAAAGGAAATTAAGAAAGCAGTTCCCTTTGCAATAGCATCAAAAAGAATACAATACGTATAAATGAATTTGAGCAAGGAGAGAAAAGTCTCATGCACTGAAATCTGACAAACATGGCTGAAAGAAATTAAAGGCAACAGAAATAAATGGGAAGGTGTCCTGCATTCATGGATTGGAAGACAATATTATTAAGATGACAATACTCCCCAAAGAAATATAGGGATCCAATGCAATCCTTATCAAAATCCCAAAACAAGACAAAACAAAAACCCAGACTTTATTTGCAGAAATGGAAAAGGTGACCCTGAACTTCATATGGAATTGCAAGAGACCCCACATACCAAAACAATCTTGGAAAAGAACAAAGTTGGAGGATTCACACTTCTCGATTTCAAACCTGACTACAAAGCTACAGTAATCAAAACAATGTGGTACTGGCATAAAGACATAGAAATCAGTGGAGTAGACTGAGAGTCCAGAAATCTATACATCAATGGCCAATTGATTTTTTAAAAAAAAATATTTATTTATTATGGCTGCACTGGGTCTTAGTTGCAGCATGCATGCGGGTTCCCCGACTAGGGATTGAACTTGGGCTGCCTGCACTGGGAGCATGGAGTCTTATGCATTGGAGCACCAGGGAAGTCCCAGCCAATTGATTTTTGACAAGGGAGCCAAGTCCATTCAATGGAGGAAAGAATAGTCTCTTCAATAAATGGTGCTGGAACAGCTGGATATCTCCATGCAAAAGTCTGAAGTTGTACCCCTACATCATACCAGATACAAAAATTAAATCATCAAAGTCTTAAATGTAAGAGCTAAAACTATAAAACTCTTAGAAGAAAAAATCGGGATAAATCATCATGACTTTTGATTTGGCAATGGTTTCTTAGGACACCAAAAGCACAGGCAACAGAAGAAGAAAACAGATAAATTGGACTTCATCAAAATTAAAAATTTTGTGCATCAAAGGACACTATCAGGAGAGTGAAAAGACAACCCACGAATGGGAAAAATATTTGCAAATCATATATCTGATAAAAGTCTAGATCCAGAATCTATAAAGGCTCCTACAACTCCCTGCTCCTCCCACAAGATTCCTACAACTTGAGAGACAACCCAAATCAAAAACAGGCAAAGACCTTGAATAGACATTTCTCCAAAGAAGAATACAAATGGCCAAAACATACATGAAAATATACTCAACACACAAATCATTAAGGAAATGAAAATCAAAACCACAATGAAATAGCACTTCACCATCACTAGGATGGCTATAACAACAACAAAAAAAAGGAAAACAAGGTTGGTGAGGATCTGGAGAAATGAGAACTCTTAAGCTTTGCCAATGGGAATGTGAAATTGCAAAATAGTGCAGCTGCTGGGGAAAAGTGGAATATTATTCAACCTTAAAAAAGAATGAAATACACACACTACAACACAGATGAACTTTGAAAACATCAAGCTAAGTGAAAGAAGCCAGAAGAAGGCCACACGTTGTATAATTCCATTTATATGAAATCTCCAGAATAGGTTAGTTTATAGAGACAGAAAGCCGATTAGTGTTTTGCAGGAGGGAGGGAAGGAACAGAGGAGTGACTGCTTAATGGGGACAAGGTTTCCTTTTGGGATGATGAAATGTTCTGGAATTAGATAGATAATAGGACGGTTGCACAACATTGTGAATGGACTAAATGCCACTGAATTGTATACTTTATTTTTTTATTGTTTATTTATTTATTTTTTTGGCCGCACGGCTTGCGGGATCTTGTTTCCCCAACCAGGGATTGAACCCGGGCCCTCCGCAGTGAAAGCGCTGAGTCTTAACCACTGGACCGCCAGGGAATTCCCAGAATTGTATACATTAAAATAGCTAAAATGGTGAATTTTATGTTATATGAATTTTAACACACATGCACAATATGTTAAATGTACAGAATGCTAAAGGCTGCCCATAATAGTCAAATAATAGCTAGCATTTTTCCGAGGCTTTCTCTGAACGGGTACTAGGCACCTACCCTACAGTATTTCTTTCCTCTCCATTTACAGATGGGAATGCTAAGATTCAGAGGTTCTCTGCCCATGTTACTTCAGTGATAAGGGGCTGGGTAACTCAGGATGTCTCTCCCCGCAGCCCCTCACCAACCCGCGCCTATATCCTAAACCAAGGTTTATGCTATATGCCCACAATTTGCATGTGATTTCAAAAGATTTAGGAGTCCAGCCCTGATCCATAACTCCTGATTAAGGATCCCTATTCCGGGCTTTCCTGGTGGCGCAGCGGTTGAGAATCCGCCTGCCAATGCAGGGGACACGGGTTCGAGCCCTGGTCGGGGAAGATCCCACATGCCGCGGAGCAACTGGGCCCGTGAGCCACAACTACTGAGCCTGCGCGTCTGGAGCCTGTGCTCCGCAGCAAGAGAGGCCGCGATAGTTAGAGGCCCGCGCACCGCGATGAAGAGTGGCCCTCGCTCGCCGCAACCAGAGAAAGCCCTCGCACAGAAACGAAGACCCAACACAGCCAAAAAAAAAAAAAAAACCTTAAAAAAAAAAAAAATCCCTATTCCAGCCCACCCTGCCGATTTCGGCGAGCCAATCGGATGGCGGAAATCTCATGACGTCAGTGGTCGCTAGGCTTAGGCCTCAGGTCGCGGCTCTGGGTCGGTGGAAATCTGCGGATGCTGAAAGTGACCCAGGTGGCATTGGGCCTTCGTTGATGGGAGACAGTCCAAGCAGCCAGGGAGGGTTAATGGGATCCCTCTCCACACACATACTCAAATCCCAGTGGCCAGGAAATGTTTCTTCCAAGAAACCAAATTTATTAAAGGCAAGAAGGTGCAAAGCACGTTAGACTTAACCCACACCCCTCCGCGCGCCCTCCCCAGGAAGTAAGGTTTAGTGGTTAAGAACGTGGACTTCGCGGCTAGACTATGGGTTAAAATCTTAACTCTTCCGTTTTCTAGCTGTGTGGGTTTGGGCAAAGTGACCCCCTCTCTGAGCCTCAGTTTCCCCATCTATAAAATGGGAATAATAATAGCACTTCGCTCATGGGCTTGTTGGGAGATTAAATAGGACAATTGTGCCTGTCACACTGTCCGGGACCAGGCAGCGACCGGGAGCAACATGGCACTAAAAGTTGGTGGGGCCCAGCTAGACACACACAGAGCAGAGGAAATGCGGCCTTGCCCTCTGGGCACCCTAACATCCCAGGTGATCAACTACCTGTTCCCAGGGAACTTTGATCCTGCTCCTGAGGCCCGGGAAGGGGAATTAATTCATGCCACAAATGTTGTTTAAGAGCTTACTGTGTGCCAGGCCCTTAGGCTGGGATTGGAGATAGAGCAGGAGACAAGAGTAAATACCACACATTGGTAAAATTACTATTACAAATTATATACTTTCTATTGTATATTTATATATTATATATTTATATTTCTTGTAAAGTATATATATGTATATTATAAAGTCTGTATTTATATATTATATATTAGTAAGCATTTACATACTTATATACTATTAAGTATAATATGTTTAGGTGTTATATCATGAAGTTCATTTATATTTCATGAAGTATAATATGTTTGTACATTTAAATGTATATATTTATTATAAAGTATATACAACTCATATGCATGTATGTTAAAGATGAGTGCTATGGAAAAAAATGAAGCAGGGAAAGATGATGGAGTATTGGAAGGGAGTATAATTTTAAATACTGTGGCCGGGAAAAGCCTCACTTCGGTGTCATTTAGAAAACCTTTTTGTTACGAAAAATGTCAAATGTACAGAAAAGTAGAAAGAATAGTACAGTTCACTCCTATACCCACCACCAGCATTCAGCAATTTGCCACATTTGCTTCTTCTGTCTGATATTTCTATATTTGTTGAACCAGATTAGAATTCATTTCACACGTCTTCACTCCCTCCACCCCCCCAGCCTCACTTTGTATTTCCAACAACGAGGACATTCTCCTCTGCTATAAATCCTTTCACCACACCTAATGAAATTAACAGTTACCTAATAGCATCTCATTCCCCGTAGAAAGTGGCATTGGAGAGGCCACCTGAAGCAGGTGAGGGGTGAGCCATGAGGGCTTCTGGGGGGAAGAGCATTCCAAGCCAAGAGAACAGCCAGTGCAAAGGCCCTAAGTCTAGAGGGTGCCATATGTGTCCCGGGAACTTGGAGGAAGCTAGTGTGGCTGGAACGGAGTGAGCGAGCCAGGGGTGGGTGGAATATGAGGGCGAAGACGAGAGCGGCCAGATCCTTCAGAGCCTTGTAAGCCCACGGTGAGCATGAAAGCTTTTCTAGGAATGAGCCCAGAGCCAGGAGAGAGGTCGGAGCAGAAAAGGACCTTGAACTGCTGTAAATGGAAAGAGTCCAGGTGACGGGGGTGGCAGCAGAGCCAGGCTGGTAACTGTGGCAGGGGCAAGAAGTGATTGGATTCTGGGTGCAGGTGAAAGGTCAGACCAACAGGATTTGCTGATGTATTAATTCACACCCCTACCAGCCACGTATGAGAGGCGAAAGTGAAATAAAATAAGACTTCTTTCACTCAACGCTGTTTTGTGAGATTTCTTTTTCATGCTGTTTTGTATTAGTTGGCTCATTGAAAACTTGAATTTGCTGCGTGCTGGCAACTATTAACACAGCATTTACATGGTATTTATTTATAACTATTTACATTGTATTAGGTATTAGAAGTAATCTAGAGAGGATTTAAAGTACACAGGAGGTTGCAGCCACTGTGGAAAACAGTATGGAGGCTTCTCAAAAAATTAAAAATAGAACCACGTTATGACCCAGCAATTCCACTCCTGGGTATATATCCCCAAAAAAACAAAAACACTAATTTGAAAAGATACATGCACCCTGACGTTCATAGCAGCGTTATGTACGATAGCCAAGATATGGAAACAAACTAAGTGTCCATCAACAGATGAATGGCTAAACACCTGGTGTTTTCAGTTTTGTTTATATTTTTAGTTTAGTTTAGGGTTTTGTGTGTGTGTGTGTGTGTTTTGTTTTTTCATTTTTTCCTTCCGTTCTGGTGGGATACTGATTTTTTTACAAATAAACTTTTCAGTTTGGAATAACTTCATATTTACAAAGTAAATTTGCAGAGCTAGTACAGAAACTTCCTGTACCCTTCACCCAGCTTCCCTTAATGCAAACAAACTATATAACAATGGTGTATTTGTCAGAACTAAGAAATTAACAGTACGATACTATTAACAAAACGACAGGCTTTATTTGAATGTCATCAATTTTTCCACAATTGTCCTTTTTCTGTTCCAAAATCCATCGAGGATGCTACATTGTATATAGTTGTCCTATGTCCTGAGTTTCCTCCAATTTGTGAGTTTTCAGTTTTCCCTTGTCTTTCATGACCTTGACAGTTTTGAAGGATATTGGTTGAGTATGTTGCGGAATGCCCTTCAGTTTCAGTCTGTCTAATATTTTCTCATGCTTAGACTATACAGCAAATTTCCTCTAGTGCGTGTGGGAAGAAATTGGGTCAGGCAATGTTCTATTGCTTAACCTGGGTGGTGGTGGCTAAGGAGTTTGCTTCATACTTATTTCTTAAATTGTACATGGTAGGCTGAAAAATGTCCTTATAAATGGTATCCAAGTCCTAATTCCTGGAACCAGCAAATGTTACCTTATATAACAAAAAAAGATTATTGCAAATCTGATTAAATTAGTGATCTTGAGATGGGTGATAATCTTAGGTTATCTGGGCAGGTCCTAAATGCAATTACATGTATCCTTATGTGAGGGAGGCAGAGAAATATTTGACACACACAGAAGAGAAGGTGATGTAAAGATGGAGCAGAGAGAGATTTGAAGATGCTGGCCTTGAAAATTGGAGTCATGTGGCCACAAGCCAAGGACTGCTGGTAACCGTTAAAAGCTGGAGGACGTAAAGAACAGATTCTCCCTTAAGAGCCTCTGGAGGGAGCATAGCCTTGCCCACACCTTGATTTCTTTCTTTCTTTCTCTTTTTTAAAAAAAAATTTTTGGCCTCACCGCATGGTGCTGCGGCATGCAGGATATTAGTTCCCCCACCACGGATTTAACCCATGCCCCCTGCAGTGGAAGCACGGAGTCTTAACCACTGGACCGCCAGGGAAGTCCCCACACCTTGACTTTGACTTGGTGATTCTGATTTTGGACCTCCGGCCTCCAGAACTGTGAGAGAATAATTTCTTGTTATTTTAAGGCACCCAATTAATAATACTTTCGTCCAGCAACTTTAAGAAACTAATCTACCATACATTTCAGTTTTATTTATGTAGTAAGTATTTATGCTATATGTCAGGATAAAAAGTTTAAAAATTAACCTAACAGCTTTCCCTTTTCTTTCACTGGCAAAAGTAATGTTGACAGTTCTTGTGATAAGGCAAATGGATTTTAACCCCAGTGGAACTTTCTCCTGCTGAGTATTTCAAAATATTGACGCTCTAATTTACAACTCAGTCTTGCATAGGTAAAGCAGCCAACTGCTAGCTTGGATGCCATGAAAGGGCAAAATGAATCAAACAGGCAGAATATCTGA
Source organism: Balaenoptera musculus (assembly GCF_009873245.2). Classification (NCBI taxonomy): domain Eukaryota; kingdom Metazoa; phylum Chordata; class Mammalia; order Artiodactyla; family Balaenopteridae; genus Balaenoptera; species Balaenoptera musculus. Next base: position 8,063,226 of record NC_045803.1, read on the forward strand.
TATACCCTGCTTCATTGATCTAAGGGGCGCATTTTAACCTCTGAAATAAGGATGCATCTTTTTTTTTTTATTTTATTTTATGGTTGTGTTGGATCTTCATTTCTGTGTGAGGGCTTTCTCCAGTTGCGGCAAGTGGGGGCCACTCTTCATCGCGGTGCGCGGGCCTCTCACTTTTGCAGCCTCTCTTGTTGCGGAGGACAGGCTCCAGACGCGCAGGCTCAGCAATTGTGGCTCACGGGCCTAGTTGCTCCGCGGCATGTGGGATCTTCCCGGACCAGGGCTCGAACCCGTGTCCCCTGCACTGGCAGGCAGATTCTCAACCACTGCGCCACTAGGGAAGCCCCCCCCTTTTTTTTTTAAATTTATTTTATTTATTTATTTTTGACTGTGTTTGGTCTTCGTTGCTGCGCACGGGCTTTCTCTAGTTGTGGCGAGCGGGGGCTACTCTTGGCTGCGGTGCGCAGGCACTACTCTTCATTGCGGTGCGCTGGCTTCTCATTGCGGTGGCTTCTCTTGTTGTGGAGCACAGGCTCTAGGCGCGTGGGCTTTAGTAGTTGTGGCACACGGGCTCCGTAGTCGTGGCCCGCGGGCTCTAGAGCACAGGCTCAGTAGTTGTGGCGCACAGGCTTAGCTGCTCCGCGGCATGTGGGATCTTCCCGGACCAGGGCTCGAACCCGTGTCTGCTGCATTGGCAGGCGGATTCTTAAGCACCGCACCACCAGGGAAGTCCAAAGATGTATCTTATAATCCATGGCGTCTTACAAGTTTTCATTGCCTGCCTGTGTGTGAGCATCAAAGTTATGAGCTTCACAGTGCTGAGTGGAGATCAGCAGCTTGGAAAAAAAATCCCAGAAGCAATTCTGAAACACACTTTTAATGCCCCAGGAAACAGGGCTGTGGGGAGGATGTACAGATGGATGGTGAATCCGATATGTTTAGCAGCAAACCCAACCCTGACCCCAATTTTACACATTTCAGTGAGGATCTAGTAGAGTGAGAGTTGTCATTGAGAGGTGGTGTGGGCTAATGGACTGAGAAAGTTCTCCTCAAAGAGGTGACATTTGAACTGGGTCATGATGGAGAGGAATCCTCCAGGCAGAGGAATGTTGGTGGCAGAGAAGGTCAGCTGACCACCAAGAATTTGTGTTCCCTTTCCATAATGCCCAAGGAGAGACTACATTTCCCAGCCTTCCTTGCATGAAGGTTGGGTCATGTGAGGTCATGTGAATGGTTTTGGCCAATGGAATACAAGCAAGAGAGCTCTGCTCCACTTCCAGGCCTGGTTCATAAAAATCTCCCAATGTGTCCATATCTCTCTTCTCCACGTGCTGATTGGATGTGGATGCTAGTGTATTAGTTATCTATTGCTGTGTAACAAATTACCGCCCCCCCTCCCCTGCCCCAATTCCTCACAGCTTAACATAACAAACATTTATTATGTCACTGAGTTTCTGAGGGTCAGGAATTCAGAACAGCTTTAGCTGGGCAGTTCTGACTCAGGCTTTCTTATGAGGTTTCAGTCAAGCTGTTAGCCAGGGCTGCAGTCATCTGAAGGCTCAGTGGGGCTGGAAGAGTCAGTTCCAAGCTCACTCATGTGGCTGTTGGCTGGAGGCCTCAGTTCTTCTCTGTCTGAAGGTGTCTCCATAGATTGTTTGGGTGTCCTCATGGCACAGGAGCTTGTACAATAGGGAAGAACAAATCTGACTCCATATTGGACCAGTTTCTTTTACTTTACTTTAACCTTTGTATTCTGTTGCTTTTGCTACAAGTTAATCACTAAAGGGATGTTGCCTATAACCTTAAATTATACATAATGGCCCACCTCTGGGAACCCTGCCTCCCAGGTAATGAACATTAAGCTAAAATACCTTTGTTAAGCTCATAGGAAACCTCCTGACCAGGCCCATCTGTGAATGGCTGTGGGAAGAAAGAAATTAACACACCCCTTCCGGGGTCTGACTGGAACGAGGACTTTACCCTCTCCCCTTTTAGTATAAAAGAAGCCTAAATTCTAACTCAGGGGAGGTGGTTCTTTGGGACACTAGTCCGCCATCTTCTCAGACTGTGGGCTTTCCGAATAAAAAGTCGCTATTCCTTGCCCCCAAAATGCATCTCTCGATTTATTGGCCTGTTGTGCAGTGAGCAGCATGAGCTTGGACTTGGTAACACTAGCTTCCCCCAGGGAAGGCGATGAGAGAGAAAGAGCCCAAGATGAAAGCCACAGTCTCTATAACCTAATCGCAGAAGTGACATCCCATCACATAAACCAACCCTTCTTGTGGGAGAAGACTACACAGCATGTAGCTGTAAGGAGGTGGGAATGATTGGGGTTCATCTTGGAGCCTGGCTACTATATCCAGGGAGACCTTGGGAGATACATGTTAAGACAACACAGCTGCCATCAGCCTGGGTTCCTGTCCCTCTTCCTCTCTGCTGATTGGACTTTACATGAAGGAAAATTAAAAATCAATTGCCTAAACCATTGATATTTCAGAGCTTACCTGCGTCAGTGATTAACATGGTTTTCGCTAATTACAGGGATCAATTGCCAAAGGGACAAGATGTGGACGTTTAAACAGAACACATAACACTTTGTGACTTTACCAGGTACATATATAACTTTGATTAAAAAATAAATATGAAAAAAGGGGAATAAAGAAAACCCCATAACCCAATAGAAGCGAAGAAGAGACAAAATAATACACTGGATAAACTCCAAATGGCTCAAAGATTTCAATGTAAAATATGAAACCATAAAAGAATGAAAAGTAAACATGGGAAAATTCCTTTATAACCTGGCTGAGGAGAAAACCTTTGAACCATGACTCAAAATCTAGAAGCCATAAAAGGAAGCACTGAGGGACTTCCCTGGTGGTCCAGTGGCTAGGACTCCTCTTCCAATGCAGGGGGCCCAGGTTCGTTCCCTGGTCAGGGAACTAGATCCCACATGCATGCCGCAACTAAGAGTTCACATGCCACAACTAAAGATCCTGCATGCCGCAACAAACATCTCACACGCGACAACGAAGATCCCACGTGTGGCAACTGAGACCCGACACAGCCAAATAAATAAATAAATACTTTTTTTAAAAAAAGAAAGCACTGATATATTTAAATGCATGAAATAGGGTCAAATATTCTTCCTCTTCCCTTTCCTTTTCTTCCTAAACAATACAGTCCTAAGGCTCTTGTTTGAGGCAGGCAAGGCCAGCTTGGAGTGGGGGTGGAGACAATGGCCCAGAATGGGGTGTCAGGACCTTAGTGGGGTAAAAAGGGCATCTACTTCTGGAGCAACTCAGCACAGTGGGAGCACCCCAGTGGGAGGTGTGCTGGGAGAGGGCTCTGGCTTGGGGAGTAAAAACCCCAGCTGTATGATGAGGGTATGGGTGGGAGTTGGGGAGGGGAAGGATAACATACAGGGGAATTGATCAAAGAAGTAAATTAAGGAAAATGGAAGTCAGATTTCTCACTGCAGAGGAAGGAGGGTGTACATATGGAAGGGAGAAAACTAGAGGTATCAGACTCGAATTGGCTATATCATCGTAAATTCATGGTTTTCAACATACAAAAACAGATACCGAATTATATAAATAATAATATAATAATATATACGCCTAATATATATGTGTGTGCATATGTATATATACCTAATGTATAGATGTGTGTATCTACATATATATACACACCCAGTATATAATACATACATTATATATACGTATATGGTATACAAAGCTTCATGTTCAAAAATACTATCTCTTAATGGATAAAGAAGACGTGGTACCTATATACAATGGAATATTACTCAGCCATAAAAAGGAACAAAACTGGGTCATTTGTAGAGACATGGATGGATCTAGAGACTGTCATACACAGTGAAGTAAGTCAGAAAGAGAAAAACAAATATCGTATATTGCATATATGTGGAACCTAGAAAAATGGGTACAGATGAACCAGTTTGCAGGACAGAAATAGAGACACAGATGTAGAGAACAAACATACGGACACCAAGGGGGGAAAGTGGCAGGGGTGGGTGGTGTGATGAATTGGGCGATTGGGATTGACATATATACACTAATATGTATAAAATAGATAACTAATAAGAACCTGCTGTATAAATAAATAAATAAATTAAAAAAAAATACTGTCTCTTGACATTATATTGTTTGCCTGGGTATGAAAATTTAGGATCACACTTTATTTCCTTGTGGTCATGACAAGCATTGCTGCACTTTCTTCTTGAAGTAACGCTTGCTGTCTAACAGTCTGAGGCCATGGTTGTCTCAATTTCTTTTGGTAAATTTACATTCTTCAGTAGTTCTTTCAGGGACTGGTAGAGTAAACATTTTCCAGGGTTTTTTAAAATAAATTTATTTATTTTATTTATTTATTTTTGGCTGCATTGGGTCTTCGTTGCTGCATGCGGGCTTTCTCTAGCTGCGGCGAGCGGGGGCTACTCTTCCTTGTGCACAACTACTGAGCCCATGCACCACAACTACTGAAGCCCATGCACCTAGAGCCCAAGCTCTGCAACAAGAGAAGCCACCGCCATGAGAAGCCCATGCACTGTAACAAAGAGTACCCCCCTCTCGCCGCAACTAGAGAAAGCCCGCCCACAGCAATGAAGACCCAATGCAGCCAAAAATAAAATAAATAAATTTATAAAATGATATGACTCTTAAAACATGTTCTTCAGGCTGTACTACAAAGCTATGACACTCTGAACAAACAGCTGTGGGAAATAAATCAGGATCACCCAAGTCAATTTCCTAACTCATGCAGTCATGGGGTCATAACAAAGTCTAATTTTCCTGGAACTCAAGCTTGATGAGAATCAATTTAGAAGGGACCCCAGGCCTGAATCTTCAACCTTAAAATGGTCAAACTGTTAACTCAGCTGGTAGAGGAGCAAAGATTAACTCTCTTGCAGGTAAGAAGTATCACAGGTAAGTATCAAGATTGTTGAATCAAAATCTTTGATCAAAATCGAGGTATTGAAGAAACAAATTTATATCCATGATATAAATATGATATAAATATATTTGTAACCAGTTTACTGTAAGGAAACCGATCAATGTGATAATCATTGTACTCCTACTTGTCTGTCTTTGAAGGTATTTAAAGCATTTGTGAGAATCTGTTATATTAGACTTGCGAAAAATATGATCCAGAATGTATTACTCTGGGCCTCTCTCGCCTCCTGAGAGGGACCGCATTCTGCCTATGGAATGCGTATCTCTCTCAATAAACTTGCTTTCATTAAAAAAAAAAAAAGGATTGTATTACTCTTTTTCTTCTTTTTCAAAATAAATTTTAAGCTACACTAACTCTCTCTCTCTTTTTTTTTTTAATATTTATTTATTTAGGTTGCACCGGTCTTAATTCCGGCATGCAGCATCTTTGGTGCAACATGTGAACTCGTAGTTGCAGCATGTATGTGGGATTTAATTCCCAGACCAGGGATTGAACCTGAGCCCCCTGCACTGGGAGCCTGGAGTCTTAGCCACTGGACCACCAGGGAAGTCCCTACTCTTTTTCTTCTCTTCAAGGTTCTTAACTCATTTAAGGGAATCTGAGATCCCAGATTTGTGGTTTGTTGATTAAATTTGCAATCCGTGTTCAAATGTTTTGGGAAATCTGAAATTGTGAAACTCACAGCTTGCTATTTTTAGCTGTCAAAGTAGTCAGTGAATGTTTACAGGAAAGTTGATTGTTTGAAAATTAATTAATCATTACCAAAAAACTAAATAGTTGTGAATATTTGTGCCTGAACACAAAAGCTCTTCTCACATTAAAAGATCTCATCACAAGGGACTTCCTTGGTGGCAAAGTGGTTAAGAATCTGCCTGCCAATGCAGGGGACACGGTTCCAGCCCTGGGCGGGGAAGATCCCACATGCCGCGGAGCAACTAAGCCAGGGCGCCACAACTACTGAAGCCCATGCACCCTAGAGCGCAGCTCTGCAACAAGAGAGGCCACTGTAATGAGAAACACGCACACCTCAACCCAGAGTAGCCCCCTGCTTGCTGCAACTAGAGAGAGCCTGCGTGCGGCAACGAAGACCCAAGACAGCCAAAAACAAACAAACAAATAAATAAATAAATAAAATTAAATCAAGGACCTAAAACTCTTAGAAGAGAGCTTTTCTTAGGGGAAAATCTTCATGACAATGGATTTAGCGAGAATTTCTTGAATATGACAGCAAAAGCATGGGCAACAAAAGTAAAAATAGATAAATTGGACTACATCGAAACTAAAAACTTTTGTACATCAAAGGACACAATCTACAGAGTCAACCTATGGAGTGGGTGAAAATATTTGCAAATCATATATCTAATAAGGAGTTAGTAATCAGAATATAGAATGAACTTTTACAACTCAACAACAAAAAGCAAACAACCTAATTAAAAAATGGGCAAAGGGGGCTTCCCTGGTGGCGCAGTGGCTGAGAATCTGCCTGCCAATGCAGGGGACACGGGTTCGAGCCCTGGTCTGGGAAGATCCCACATGCCGCGGAGCAACTGGGCCCGTGAGCCACAACTACTGAGCCTGCGCGTCTGGAGCCTGTGCTCTGCAACAAGAGAGGCCGCGATAGTGAGAGGCCCGATAGTGAGAGGCCCGCGCACCGCGATGAAGAGTGGTCCCCACTTGCCGCAACTAGAGAAAGCCCTCGCACAGAAACGAAGACCCAACACAGCCATAAATAAATAAATAAATAAATAAATAAATATTTTAAAAAAAAAAAATGGGCAAAGGACTTGAATAGACATTTCCCCAAAGAAGATATACATATACACCTATATGATATATATATATATATAAGATATATGTGTGAAAAGATGCTCAAGGGAATCCCTTGGCAGTCCAGTGGATAGGACTTGGCTCTTTCACTCAGGGGGCCCGGGTTCGATACCTAGTTGGGGAACTAAGATCCTGCAAGCCATGTGGCATGGCCATAAATAAATAAATAAATAAATAAATAAATAAATAAATAAATAAAGCGCTTTGCATTAAAAAAAAAGAAAAGAAAAGAAAAGATGCTCAACATAATCAATCATTAGGGAAATGCAAATCAAATCTACAATATCACCTCACATAAATGTTGACAACTATTTGGGGTTTTTTGGTAATTAGTTAATTTTCAAACAATCAACTTTCCTCTAAATGTTCGCTGACTACTTCCACAGCTGAAATACATCAGTGTAGAGTATATATACCATATATGCATCATATAGTATATATATGATATATACTATATATATATGTATATGGAGATTTTATTATAGGAATTGGCTCACATAGCTGTGGAGGTTAAGTCCCACAATCTCCTATCTATGAGCTGGAGGAGGAGGAAAGCGGGTGGTATAACTCATTCTGAGGCCAAAGATCTGAAAACCTGGGAGCCTGGTATCTCAAGGCTTGAGAACCAGGAGCTCTGATGTCCAAGGGTACAAAAAGATGGATGTTTTGGCTCAAGAAGAGCTAGAGAGAATTTGCCCTTCCTTTGCCTTTTTGTTCCATTTGGACCCCCAATGGGTTGGATGTCACCCGTTCACACTGATGAGGGTGGACGTCTTTACTCAGCCTACTGAATCAAGTGCTAATCCCTTCCAGAAATACCCTCACAGACACACCCAGAAATAATGTGTTACCAGCTATCTGGGCATCCTTTAGTCCAGTCAGGTTGAGCCATAAAATTAACCATCACAGGCAATTCCTCAAAAGATTAAAAATTGAATTACCATATGATCCAGCAATACAATTCTGGATATCAGGATTTTTAAAGAGATCTTTGTACATTCATGTTCACAGCAGCACTTTTCACAATAGCCAAAATGTGGAAGCAACCTAAATGCCCATTGATAGGTGAACGGATAAACAAAATGTGGTCTATTCATACAATGGCATATTATTCAGCCAAAAAGGAAGGAAATTCTGACATCTGCTACAACACGGGTGAACCTTGAAAACATCTTACTAAGTGAAAGAAGCCAATCAGAAAATAAGTACCGTGTGTTTCCACTTCTACGAGGTATCTAAAGTAGTAAAATTCATAGAAGCAGGAAGTAGAATGGTCGTGGCCAGGGACTGGGAGGAGGGGGGGAATGGGGAGTCATTGTTTAATGGGTACAGAGGTTCAGTTTTGCAAGATGAAAAAGTTCTGGGGATCGGTTGCATCATAATGGGAATATACTCAATACTAATGAACTGTACACTTGAAAATGGTTCAGATGGTAAATTGCATGTTGTACGTATTAGATCATGATTTTATAAAAAAGATCTTGAACGGTCGTTTTCCTCTCACAGCTCTACCCTTTAAAGTTATTGCAAGATGGGGTGGGGCGAGCCTCTCTAGCCTCGTCATTCAGTACATTTGCTGGCATCTACCTTGTGCCTAGTTCCCTTGTGTATTTGGTGACTTTGGATTATGAGCTCTTTCAAGACTTCCTCTATGATGTAGTTGAGCAGCATCTCTCCAGAGAAGCTTTGCTTTGCTTTGCTTTGCTTTAGCCAGAAGCCCTAGAGCTATCACTAGCCCAATATCGATACTATTAATTTCTCATCTTGGGAGTGCCTCCACCACTGAATTTGATTTTATACCCCTTCCATGTGAGACTGGTCTGGTGGTGACACAGTTTTCAATAGAGAACCATGTTTCTTCCATTGAGACCTCAAATGGAAACAGGAAAATCTCCTTGAAGTTTTCTTAGTGTAGTTTGGTGGATTTTTTTAAAAAATTGTGATGGGAGTTCCCTGGTTGGCCTAGTGGTTAGGATTCCAGGCTTTCACTGCCATGGCCCAGGTTCAATCCCTGGTTGGGGAACTGAGAACCCACAAGCTGTGCAGTATGGCAAAAAAAAAAAAAATTGTGACGACGTACACATGATGTAAAGCTGACCATTTTAACTACTTACAAGTGGCATTAAGTACATTCACACTGTTATGCAACCACCCCCATCATCCATCTCCAGAACTTTTTCATCACCTCACTCTGGAACTCTGTACCCATGAAACAACAACTCCCCATTCCCCCCTTCCCCTGGCCACCACCATTCTACTTCCTGTTTCTATGAATTTGCCTATTCTAGGTACCTCTTATCAGTGGAATCAAACAGTATCTATCCTCGTGTGTCTGGCTTCTTTCATTTAGCAAAATGTTTTCAAGATACATCCATGTTAACATGCTTCAGAATTTCCTTCCTTTTCAAGGTTGAATAACATTCTACTGTATGTGGGTTGGTGGGATTTCAAACACCAGGTTTTCATTGAAGTTGTGGTCCTTTAAGCTTCGCCTTGAAAATGTGTCCCTATCACAGAATCAGCAGATTCCAGGAAGCTGCGTGGTGATTCACACTTTCCACTTGGAGTTTCACTTATTCCTTATGTTTTTTTTCCCCTCTGTCTCCTCCTTTTCTCTCACCTTTGCTTTCACCGTCTTTCCTTTCCTTTTCTTCCTTCCTTTCTTCCTTCCTTCCTTCCTTCCTCCCTCCCTCCCCCTTTCTTTCTTTGGATGTCTGTCTCTTTTCGTTCTTCGTTCTTTCGTTCTTTCTGTCTGTCTTTCTTTCTTCTTCGGTCGTTCTCTTTCGGGAGTTCGGTCTTTCTTTCTTGCGCTCTTCCGGCTTTTCGTTCGCCAGTTCTTTCTTTCTCTTTCTTTTCTCTCTTTCTTTCTTTTTTCTCTCTCTTCCTTCTTTCTTTCTTTTTTCTTTTCTCATTCTTTCTTTCTCCCTCTCTTCCTTCCTTCCTTTCTTTTCTCCCTCTCTTTCTTTCTTTCTCCCTTCCTTCTTTCTTTCTTTTTTCTTTTCTCTTTCTCCCTTCCTTCCTTCCCTCCTTTCAATCTTTCTTTCTTTCTTTCATGGGTGGGATGGGGAGAGGACCTGGAGATTTCTCTTTCTTCTTAGAAGCTCATCGATGCATTCTGAAGGATGCTTGGAAAGAGGCAAGATAGCAATAGGGGCTGTAGCATGGATTTCTTTGGGGTAGGAGTAACTTTTACCTGATATAATTTTGAACTTATGGAAAGTTTCAAGACTCATACAAAGAGCAAGATAGGTGCAGGGGATTAAGGGGTACAAACTACTATGTATACAATAAATAAGCTACAAGGATATATTGTATAACACAGGGAATACAGCCAATATTTTATAATGATAAATGACTATGGTGTACACCTGAAACTTATATAATTTGTACATCAACTATACCTCAATTTAAAAAAAGACTTGTAGGGATTTCCCTGGTGGCGCAGTGGTTAAGAATCTGCCTGCCAATGCAGGGGACATGGATTCGATCCCTGGTCCGGGAAGATCCCACATGCCACGGAGCAACTAAGCCCGTGTGCCACAACTACTGAAGCCCGTGCGCCTAGAGCCGGTGCTCCGCAACAAGAGAAGCCACCACAATGAGAAGCCCATGCACCGCAACGAAGAGTAGCCCCCGCTCGCTGCAACAAGAGGAAGCCCGCGTGCAGCAACGAAGACCCAACGCAGCCAAAAATAAAAATAAATAAATAAATTTATTTTAAAAAAATGATTTGTACAAAGAACTCCATATATCCTTAACTAGGCTCCCCGAATATCGCTATTCCCACTCCCTTTTGCTTTCTCATTCACCCTCTATGTCTATATATTATTATGTATTTACCTTTCCAGAAATATTTGAGAAAGCATTGGAGATACCATGCCCCTTTGTCCCGAAATACTTCAGTGTGTATTTGCTAAGAACAAGGACATTCTGTTTAATAACCGCAGTACAGCGATAAAACCCAGAAAATTTTAACATGGATAAATGACTATCTAAAGTTCAGAACTCATTCAAATTTCATCAAGTGTCTTGTTAATATCCAGGATATCACCTGGATTACTCAACGCACTGCATTTCCTTCTGCTGACTCTGGTCTCTGTTCGTATACATAGTTCCCCTATCTTTTTCTTGACCTTGACATTTTCCAAGAGTCGAGGCCAATTGTTTTGCAGATGGTTGTCGACTGGAATTTGTTTGATGTTTACTCTTGATTAGATTCAGTTTAGGCAGCAGAGTTTCTTAATCTTCCCAAATCCCCCCCCCCCCCCCCACCGAGAGCCAGTAGGATAGCAGAAGCTCACAAACAAGGCTTTACAAAACCAGCCGACAATGGAGCCCCATGAATCCTGAAATATGAGTGGGTGAGGCCAAACCAGTGCCAGTACAGGAAGAAAAGGAAACGAGCAAAAGTGCTATGAAGATTGGAAACTTCCCACCAGTCCTCACCTCTAGAGGAGAGGTTGCCCTCATAGCTGAGGACTTGGTGAGACAATCTGAGAACAACAGCAGCAAATGGTGTGTGTGTGTGTGTGTGTGTGTGCGTGTATTGGTTGGGGGGGGACTTCCCTTGTGGTCCAGTGGTTAAGAATCCGTCTTGCAACACAGGGCACGCTGGTTCGATCCCTGGTTGGGGAACTAAGATCCCACATGCCTTGAGGCAACTAAGCCCAGGCACCGCAACTACTGAGCCCGCAACTACTGAGCCCGCACGACACAACTAGAGAGAGAAGCCTGCATGCCGCAACAAAGAGCCCACGCACCGCAATGAAAGATCCCATATGCCGCAACTGAGACCCAAAGCAGCCAAAAATAATAATAATAATAAATAAGTATTTTAAAAATTGTGTGTGTGTTTGTGTGTGTGAAGTTTCACAGGCTCCAATTAGTCTCTGGGTTGTGCTGGGGTGGTCTGTGTCCTCAGAGATCTCAGAATTACGCAACAGAATCTCTCTTTTGGAAGAACAAAACTCCATACTTAAAAAAAATTATTATTGAAATCTATTGACAGATAACATTGTATAAATTTAAGGTATACAACATGTTAATTTGATACATGTATATATTGTAATATGATTGCTATTGTAGTGATAATTAGCATCTATCACGTTACAGAATTATCCTTTCTTTTTAGTGGTTGGACAAAGCTCTATTCTTGTGAAAACTAATGGAAGCAAAACCCAGATTGATTTTGGCAGGAACTCTGGGGGTAAAGGAGAGAAGAGGTTCAGGTACCGGGAGGGAAGTAAACAGAGGAGGTATATCTCTCTCTGAAATATTGGCAATGTGGCTATGCTGAGAGGTTGTATTTTTTCATACTGTATGGAAACAGCAGAGAGTGAACTATGAGAATGATGAGGCTAGGAAAGCTATCCTGGCCACCCCACTCCCTACCGAACAAATTCCTCAATTATTTACATGTGAGCAAGAGAAGATGGATTGTGGCAACTGCATATAGAGACGTGTACTGAGTTAAAAGCATTGCCTGGAAATGCACGTCCCCTGGAACCAATGAATGTGGCCGTATTTGGAAACAGGGTCTTTATCAAGTTAATATGAGGTCATACTGGGTTAGAGTGGTACCCTCGTAAGAAGAAACAGACCCTCGGGGAGAAGGCCATGTGAAGATGGAGGCAGAGATAGGAGTGATGCGTCTACAAGCCGAGGGATGCCAAGGATTGTCAGCAACCACCAGAAGCTGGGAAGAAGCAAGGAAGGATCTTCCCCTAGAGCCTTTAGAGAGGGCATTGCCCTGTTGACACCTTGATTTCAGACTTCTAGCCTCCAGAACCGTGAGAGAACAAACTTCTGTTATTTTCAGCCCTGTAGTTTGTGGTACTTTCTTACCGCAGCCCTAGGGAACTAATAAATCCTCATTCCATTCTCCCACCAGTTGGTGGCAGCCACTAATCTGATTTCTGTCCCTATGAATTAGCCTTTCTCCCAGAATTTTGGATGCAATAGGTCTGGGCTCCAGAACGTGAATTTCTAACAAGTTCCCGGGTGATGTTAATGCTGCTGGTTTGGGGCCGCGCTTTGAGAAGAGCCACTCTACAGCATCTCAAGTTTAGACCACTTGGGGTGCAGGTTCCAGCCAACGAAAGAGCAAACTAGGGCCACCCCCCAGCCCCTAGAGCTCACCCTGGAATCTGGAATCTCTGTCAATCAATTCATCTACCGGCTCCCCTTCCCAGACTGGCTGCCCAGTTTGCTGTCAATTTCAAGGGGAAGATCTTGCAATTCTTTTGGTGTGTGTCATAGTTCCTCACTGATCACACTTTGTACCTCACCCAGTGGAGGCTGCCAGGGGTCAAGTCTAGAAGCATTTGGAGATGAGGGGGAGGATCCTGAGGAAGATCAGCAGTCCTGTGTCAGGCAGCAACCTCAGAGGATGGTCTTTGGACAAGGGGACACTGACCTGCTTCTACCAGAAAGGAGGCACTATACCGTTGGGAAAGGAGGCACTACACAGAGTGACAGGTGCTCGTTTGAACACATTTTGCAGGTTCCCTGTCTGATTTCCCCTTTCTGGGTCCCCGCCCCCTTGTGGCATTTCAGATTCTGTTTCCAGTGAGAACTCTCCCTTGACTGAGCCGGTCTGGTTCCATCAGAGTGGGAAACTGTATTTTCTACAAGACACAGACCTTCATTTTCTCCAGGCATTGAATCCCTCCCATGACCATCTGGGACCCACACTTATACTCCTTTTGACTGAGATGTTCCTCTCACTTGGACCTTGGAATTTAGATCAAGGGCTTGAGACCACAACTCCTGTGAGGCTGCAGTGGTCAGTCAGACACCTGGGGTCCAGCCAAAGCTGACCCACCCCTGTGAATCTTTCCTAACCAGGAAATAACTTGAAGGGCAATATGGAAATCTAAGTTGTGGAAAGGGAGGAAGATGGGCAACGTGCTCACTGAGATTGGATTCTGTGACAGTCATTACACTCCAAAGTCCATAAGCACCTGGATGGAAGCATTCAGATTCTCAGGTCCTTTTCCTGAGACCCAGGACTCCCAATCTTCAGCCCCTCCTCTCTCAGACCAGGGTGCCCAGGTTCTTATTCCCCTGTTCTCCAGGATCCAGGTGTCCAGCCCACTGATCCCTCAGGACCCAAGAGTGTGCTCCTAGACCCAACTACACCCCCAGAATCCAAGAGTCCTTGCCCCAGCCCTGAGGACCAAGAAGTCTTTCCATTCCTAGTGCTAAATGAACCCAGAAAACTACATCTCCCATGAGGCTGTGGGTCTGCTGTGTCATTTTTTAAAAATGTCCCCCGTTATTGAGATACCTCAGAGAAATAGTTCCACAACACTAACACGAGGTTGGGGACAGGGGGAGGGGGAGAGGGAGAATAACAAGTCCTGTCCTGTCAAAGGGCAGGGATAGTCCAGAGTCCCTGGGAACGCCTTAGTGGAGCAGAAATCTGAGGGCTGGCCAGGGGAGGGGGGCAGAAAGGCTGGGACCTTCCCACAGCCTTGCGGCAATGGGCGGGGCAAGGGGAGACCAGGAAGCTGACCCCATTTCCTCCCTCAAACACATGTGCTCACTCTGATCCTTCTCTCAGACTCTTTATTATTTCAAGTAAGAAAAATAAGAAAATAAATAAGATAAATAATACAATAAATAAAGAGGAGACTCAGTAATAAACAGCCTGTGGCTTCAGGAAGTGTAGCTGGGGCTTCGGCCATGTGAAGGTCCCACCATGCTCAGGGGGTCCGAGGAACCCACGTCGGGAGGCTCGGGGGCCAAGATCCCTGGAGACTCCAGGGGTGCCGGGAGGAAGCCTGGCAGTGGCAGGAAGCGAGCAGGTCCCCGGGGGGCCAGGTCCCAGTTGGAGGAGCGGTGCGGGGGCAGGCGGAGTGGAAGGCCAAGAGCCTCAGACTGGTAAACGTTGTATCCATCCTCGAGAAGCAGCTCCCGGAAGCTGCAGGCCTGGGGGTCGAAGTGGAGCTGAGGGGGTGAGAACGAAGATCAGAGACGTGGGATTCCTCTACACCTTCCTCCTGCAGGAACCCCAGCTCCATCCTCTCCCAGACTCAGGGGTGCAGGCCCCCAGCTCTCTCCCCTTTCAGACCACAGAGTCCTGTCCTCCAACAGGATGTGGGAGTCCCGGGACTCCTGGGGAGCCGGGGGACCCACTCCTTCCTCAGATGCAGAGGCCAGGTCCCCAGCCCCTTCCTCAAAACCACAGAAGCAGGCTCTTCCTTTACCCCTAGGCAGTCCCGCCAGGCCCACCTCCTTGCCCTCACTTCACAGAGAAGAATATTCCAGCCCAGGGATCAATGGAGGCTCTCTAAGTCCTGGCAGGGGCATCTGGCTAGCACCCAAGGTCATGTTCACTTTACAGGCCATCGATTCCCAGAGTGACCCTGCACCCAGCATGAGTCAGGCCTGTAGGAGCCTGTGTGGTCAGCATGGGTTACGAGTCACAAGACTCGGTCTCCCAGGTCATTCTGTCATTCACAGGCTTTGTGACTTGGGGCCGGTGGTGGCCCTGCCTGAGCCTCAGTTTCCTCTTCTTGTGAACATGGATGATAACAGCTGCCCCCTCCAGGGATTGTGGCGAGGTCGGGGCATGCAGAGAGCATCGAGCCAAGCCTGGCCAAGGTCAAAGGTGCAAAACGTGGTCCCCCAGACTGTGAGGATGGGGAGAGGAAGGGTGGAGCGCATGGACAGGGGTCCTGGGAACTCACCGATCCATACAGCCTCCCCTCTGGCCCCTGGCACAGGAACCTGGATGTTTTAACTCCCAAGATTTGAATGACCCCTGGCTTTAGGGCTTTCAGCTCCAGAAGACCTGAGAGGAGAAAGTGATCAGGGACTCAGAAGGCCTTTGCCCATCCCTCTCCTCCCTCAGACCCAGGAGGCCAGGCCCCAATTCTCTCCTCCCTCAGGACCAGGCCCTACCCCTACACTCACTTTCAGGGCTCTGGCGGGCCGTCCCCACCACTGTGCCATCAGCCCTGATCTCCAGGTGGGCCTCCGTCTCCTGGGCGTCATCCGTGTAGAGGTATCGCTGGCGGACTTGGCCCCCAAATTGGAGGAGGGGGCTGGAGTCAGGAATGGGATGTGCCTGGCACGCTCCCAGCAGGACAGCTAGCACAGGGACCCACAGTCCCAGGTGCTCGAATTTGGCCTTGTCCCAGCCCATCAATGGTTCACGTCCTCAAGTGAGGTATGGGGTCTGGGCTTTGAAGACCTGAATGGTCTAGATTCTGTTTCAGAGCCTGGTTGTCGGGGAGAGCAGATTCACGATGGCTTCTCTGGTAGCTGAAATGCCTGGGTCCTCTTGCACCTGGATTCACAGCTGACAGGACACCCAGATCTCTTGGGAAGAATGCAGGTGCTCCAGAATTTATACCCAGACAGACCCGCCCAATCACCTTCCCGACGCTTGACCCTTGATATTTGACCTACATGGCAGATGCTAGAATTCCACGGTGGCCAGGTCAGCCTGAACGGATGATGCAATCGGGGGTCCTTCCAGCTGGGGCCCTGGGCTCCTGGGTCTGAGGAATCAGGGGGATAGAAATGTGATGAACTGGGACCTGAGTGAAAGGGGCTGGGGGCCCAGACCGTTTGGTTTGAGGGAGGAGGGAGCTGGGGGCCTGGACTCCTGAGTTAGAGCAGGAAGGGGGGCTGGGATCCGCCTCTCTGCCTGACTTGATGCAGATTGTGTCCCACAACTGGCATTTCTGCATCTCACCTGACTTTCTGGGTTTCTGGGGGTTCCCTGAACACTGAGGTTCCCTGATCATCAGGAAAGCAGCAAGTGCCACATGATCAAAGCGTCCTCCTCAAGGACACGGGAGTCCTGGTGTGGAAGCTTCAGACCACCCTCCTCACCAACCCCAGCCCAGGCACTCATACACCAAAATCCCAGCCTCCTCCTCCTGGACCCTGATGCAATCCTGATGTTTCTTTCACCAGAGAAGCTAACCAAGATCAGACCGGTGCCCTCAAAATAGCCTGGGGAAGTGGGGGGAGGGTGAGAATCTTTGACTCAGAGTTGACAACTGACAGGCTCAGGAGGGAGAAATTAGACCCAAGGTCCCAAAGGGAATGAGGGGTTGAGCAATTTCCTGGAACCTAAGCGTGCAAGAGTCTGAACACCAGATCTGAAGGAGACGGGTGACTGGAGGCCCGGACTTCTCATTCTGAGGAGGGGGCTGGGGGCTGGGAATCCTGCGTCTGGAGAAATTATGATCAGATCTCTAGAGAGTCAAGTCCAATTCCCGGGCCTTTGCTTTCTTGAATGGTAATTGTCAGACCGCTCGGGCCAGGCTGGGGGTTGGTGGGGAGAAGCCTCGGGTCGAGGGAAACCGCCTCAGGTCTGCAGGAGAGGGAGGCTTTTGCTACTAGCCGGCTCTGCCTCGGCCTCTGTGGAAGAGAGTTTCCCTTCCACTTCTGCTTTCTCCGTTCCCGCCCTCGGGAGAGGCGGTACGTTCCCTTCTGGAAAGCAGCAGTCAGGTGCCGGACGCTAGGATTCCCTCAGAAGGAGAGACTGGGAGCCGGGACTCTCGAGTTTGCGGGTGGATGGGGCGGACAGGGGATCGGTGGCCCCTGGTGGGCGCGGGGACACTTTCCCGCCAGAGGCTCTCACGCCGGGACTCAGAGCCGGAGGAGGCTTTGCACCCGCCCATGGAGAAGCCAGGTTAACAGGTTCTGCATCCCCGCGGGAGGACGCGACAGGGGGCGGAAGCCGCTGGGGCGTGGCCGGACTCGGCGCATCCAGGTACACTGGGCGGATGGAGAACCTAGAAACTGGAGGGGAAGAGGTCGAAGCGCCGGGTCCAGCGTTGCAGCTGGGCGCTAGATCTCCGTGTCCACGGAAGGATGGGCTGCTAGGAGGCCAGGTGGGCTGCCCCGGGCTGGCCGATGTCAGGCAGGAGGGGGGCTGGGGCGCGGGTCTCCTGGTCCTGGGAGGGCACAGGGCGGGGGCTGCTGCCCTAGACCGGGGAGCTGGGGCTCCGCGCCAGGGAAGGGGCGGGGCTCCACCTCCGAGCTACCTGCCGGCCGGGGAGGGGCGGAGGCTGTGATCCTCCGGACCGCGTCCCCGCTCCTACCTCCCCTTCCCGAGCCCTCGCAGCCAGTCGGGGGAGGCGGCGTGGAGGGGGAGGGCTGTCGGGCCTGGGAACCTGGAGTCCAGGGTTCCGGGGGCCGCCGGATGTGGGCTGCACTTGGGGCCGGAACGCTCCGTTCACGCCAAGCTGACTGTGGAGCTCAGGTAAGTGAGAAATGCAGATGCCTCGGACCCAGGAATCGGGGCTTCAGTCCCAGGAGGCGCTCCCCCAACCTCTAACTCCCTATGACCCCCAGGAGTCTCCTCCACCCCGACCCCCAACTCCTGCTCCTCCAGGAAACAAGATCCCCCATCCAGGCCTGGACCTCCAGCCTCTCATGTTCTACTTGGCCTGTTGCTTCCTGCCACCTCCGTGGTGCACTCCGCCCGTCACACACAGGTTCACTGAGAAAGGAGTTGGGGCAATGCTGTCCAACGTCAGTGGACCTTGCTGCCTGGGAGAGTGAAATTCCAAGATGTGAGGACAAGGTGGTGGGTCCTGAACCATTGCTATTTTGGAAACCACTAATTTTCACCATCTTCCATCTGGTGAAATTCCAAGCCCTTAACTTCTCCTAATTCAGATCCAGGAGCCCTGATCCCCTTTTCCCTCAGACCCAGGTGTCCAAACCCAGAGTTTCCTCATTCTCTCAGGCCTCTCCTCCTTGACATTCACTCTCAAGCTTTGAGTATCTCGTAATTCACTTTTCTTCCCTTGCAGCCATGTGGGCACCCAGGGTCCGTCACCTCTGTCTGACCTTCCTGCTAGCCTGTGTTTTTGCCTCAGTCTTCTTCCTCCACATCCACCGAGACCTCTTTCACAATGGCTTAGGCCTGTCTGCCCTATGTCCCGACCGTAACCCAGTGACATCCCCTGTGGCCGTCATCTGCCTGTCGGACACACCCATAAACCCCAAGGCCTCTTTTTCCTGTCCCAAGCATCCTGCTTCCCTCTCAGGAACCTGGACTATCTACCCAAATGGCCGGCTTGGGAACCAGATGGGACAGTACGCCACGCTGCTGGCCCTGGCCCAGCTCAACGGCCGCCAGGCCTTCATCCAGCCTGCCATGCACGCCACCCTGGCCCCCGTGTTCCGCATCACCCTGCCCGTGCTGGCGCCTGAGGTGAATGGCCGCACTCCTTGGCGGGAGCTGGAGCTTCACGACTGGATGTCGGAGGAGTACGCCCAATTGAAGGAGCCCTGGCTGAGGCTCACCGGTTTCCCCTGTTCCTGGACTTTCTTCCATCATCTCCGGGAACAGATCCGCAGCGAGTTCACCCTGCACGACCACCTTCGGCGAGAGGCCCAGAGTTTACTGAATCAGTTCCGGCTCAGCCGCACGGGGGACCGCCCGAGCACCTTCGTGGGTGTCCACGTGCGCCGTGGGGACTACCTGCAGGTGATGCCCTATCAATGGAAGGGTGTAGTGGGTGATCGCGCTTACCTCCAGCAGGCTATGGACTGGTTCCGGGCCCGGCATGAAGCCCCGATCTTTGTGGTCACCAGCAACGGCATGGAGTGGTGCCGGGAAAACATCGACACCTCCCGGGGGGATGTGATCTTCGCTGGCGATGGGCAAGAGCGTACCCCCGGCAAGGACTTCGCGCTGCTCACACAGTGCAACCACACCATCATGACCATTGGCACCTTCGGCTTCTGGGCCGCCTACCTGGCTGGTGGAAACACCATCTACCTGGCCAACTTTACCCTGCCTAACTCCAACTTCCTAAATATCTTTAAACCCGAGGCCGCCTTCCTGCCTGAGTGGGTGGGCATTAATGCAGACTTGGCTCCGCTCCAGATGTTGGCTGAGCATTGAGCAGCAAGGAGACTTTCTGAAATAGTCTGATCAACCTAGGACCAGTGTTATGTATCTCTGGAAGCCCAGAAGCTTCTGGAGAAGCTGGTGGTCCTGCAGCTGGTGGACACCCATTTCTAGAGTGATTCTAGTTGGCTAGACTTGGAGAAAAAGGGGGGGCTGGCTTTCTGCAACTGCCAGAACATTCTAGAATCAATGGAAGATCTTTTCATGATGGCTGGCAATGTCTGCAGAAGCTCATGACACTTCTAGAATGCACAGTGCCCACCTGTTCTTCCCAGCCCATATCCAGAGTACTTCTAGATCACTGCCCCACCAGGAACAGGGAACTCCCTGTTCCAGCATTGACCATCCTGGTCTTTTTGAGAAGAGATATTTCTCTTCCCTGGGTCATCAGGACAGAAGGAACTCATGGGTGTGCTACCGCAAGCACTCACCAACACCCCTTCTGTGTTTCTGGAATGATTCTAGAGGAGGGATTTTTTTCTGGAGAGGATCAGCTCTAATGCCTGTAAAGAACCCTGTGGGGACCTTCCAGAGGGGTTGGGATTCTGGAATTCCAGATTACCTCTGCAAAGAAACTAACAAAGGTAAAACCAGCAGCCCAACACCTCACCACTGCTAGAAAGGTTGATGGATGACAAACTCTCTGTAGCTGGGGCAGTTTGTGTGAAAAGTGGAACTTTACCCAACATTTCAGCCCTTGAAAAACCACAAATATGGTAAAACATGGGAGGGGTGGGGGAAGGGATGCTGCTGAATGCTGCAGCTTATGGAGAAAGGCTCTGCAGAGATCTAGGGACACCTTTTTTTTTTTTAAGCTCAAAACTACCAAAGGTAGACATGCAAATCTTGGCTCCAAGTTCATGTTGCTTTACCCAATTAAGGAAGTTTCCTCCTCTGCAGCTGGGCTGCTGGGGAGTGATGGTGTAACAGGGAAGAACAAAATCTGATTCCATGTTGGATCTGTTTCTTTTATGTTAACTTTTGTTTTCCCTTGTTTTTGTTACTATAATCACTAAAAGGATGCTATCTATAGCTATAAGCATACATAATGGTCTGCATGGGGAACCCTGCCCCTCTGCCTGAATGTTAAACCAAAGTGCCTTTGTTCAGCTCACAGGGAAACATCCTGCCCGCCCACCCATGAAGGACTGCAAGAAAGAAGAAATTAACACACCCCCTCCCCGATGCTGGCCAAGCCAGGAGATGTTTTGCAAGATTTATGGCCTTTTTACTTTACTTCCTCACCTCCTCCCCCTCTCTGTTCTATAAAAGAAACTAGCATCCAGGCCCCATAAGATGGTACTCTAGGACACTAGTCTGCCCTCTTCTCTAACACCTGGCTTTCTGAATAAAGTCACTGTTCCTTGCCTCAACACCTCATCTCCCAATTTATTGGCCTGTCATGCAGCGAGCTTGGACTCGGTAACAATGGGGTTGATTTACTGAAAGTCAGCTGGCGTAAGGGTGCCCTCTGGGCTTGCAGAAAGCTGCGGGTATTGTGCCCCTGGCCAACCACTGTCTGCCCCTGAATTCACAGAGCCTCTAAATCTGGCTTTGGGTAAGTCAGGGATGAAAGAATCATAAGGTATGCAGACCCAAGACTGGTCTCCAACCCAGGCAGGAGCACAGGGTCTGGCCAAAGAGGATGGGATTCTTGACTCAGATTTCAGGATTCCCTTGAGGCTTTCTGAAGGAAGCGAAGGTAGACACTTTAATTACAGAGTTGTCTGAGAATTTAAGCCCTTTTCTAGTCTTCTCAGGGAATTTTGGGGAACCAGTCCCTACTCAGCTGCCATAGGTGGGAGAGAGGGAGGTATGAATTAAAAATCCTCATCACCAACCCGTCTCTGCAGGTTTTTTGGAGTCTCGTGTGCATGAGGATGTGTGTAAGTGAGTAGGAGTAAAGGTGTGGAGCTTCCGGGGACTCTCACTTCTCATGTCTTGGGATACTGTTCCTGCTCTCTTGTTACTGCACTTGTGTGAGTTATGGTCTCAGAGACCCAATTCCTTTCCCGGACTCTCAGCACTGGCCTCCAGACCTCTCTTTCCCCTGGGACCTCAGCATACAGCCCGAGGCTGGAGAAAGAAGGTGGAGGGGTAGATGGGGGAGTGAGCAAAGATTATAGTTTAAAAAAAAATTTTTTTTTGGCCGCGCTGCTTGGCATGCAGTATCTTAGTTCCCTCACCAGGAATCAAACTCGAGTCCCTTGCAGTGGAAGCGCAGAGTCTTAACTGATGGACCGCCAGTGAAGTCCCAATATTATAATTATTGAACTACATTTCCCATAAAGCTATGGGGTTGTCTGCAGTAATCGGCTATGGAGAGACCCCAGGGCCTTCTGGGAGTCGTAGTCCTAGGGCTAGAAAGGACCACTTCCCACGTTTTCGTGGCTCGAGGACAGTGTTTCCCGAGTGCCGTGGTCAGCTAGCCAAAAGCCTGGGTCCTGGGGCCCAGAGAGAGGCGGAGATTGAAGGCTAGAAGCCCTTTCCTTAGCTTGGAAACCAGAGCCCACAGGGTAAGTCCCCTTCGGTAGACGCTGGGAAAGTTCTAGTCTGAAAAGGGGGCTGTGACATCATGGAGCTATGGGCAGGGCCTCCCTTTGTTGCGGTCCAATCAGACTAAGAGTTGGGCTTCTGGGCGGGGCCAAGGAAACCTCAGGGAATATCTCCTGGGAATTTGGGGCCCAGCCGTGGGTAGCCGGAAGGCAGAGGCTTGGGAGTTCCTATTAGTAAGGGGCGAACCGTGGCTGTGACCTCCAACTAAAAACTGTCTATACCACGCAACCAACCTTCCCCTCCCTCCCACCCACCCCCCCGCCAAAATCCTTAATTTTAGTCGTGGGAAAAAGAGTGGAAGGAGTGGCCTGTTCGTCCTCTCTGAAAGCCCTCAGAACCTGGACTCTTCAGCGAGCCCTAGTGTTGGAAGGTACAACAGTCAGGAGTCAAGGTCGGGCTGCGGCTGTTTAGAGTGATTCGGCACTCCTCGGTTTTCTAATGAGAAGTGTGCGCCCTGCAAATTGGGGCTCCATTAGTCTCGGGGAAGGGTATCTCTCCGTTTAGCGTTCACCTTCTCGGTTTGGGGTAAGAGGAGCCTCCCTGGAGTTCGGCGCGAGCTGCGCGCTCTGGCCGCAATGGGGCCGCGGCGGCTTCCCCTCCTGGTGGCGGCTCTGGCCGGCTGCCTGCTTCCTGCCCGGGGCTGTGTCATGTGTGATCCAAAGGTCGTGGAGGCGCTAAACTCCTTGGAGACGGATTACCTGCCTGGCCACCTGGAGGCCAAGCATCACAAAAACGTGATGAAAAGGGTAAAGCAGGCAGTGGAAGCTTTCAAGGACCTGCCGATTGACGAGGATTCCTATATGGGGGTCGTCGGTGAGGACGGAGTGCGACTTCTGGGTCCTGGGAAAGGAGGGGTCTGGGGCTAGGATTGCTGGGAGGTGCTGGGGAGAAAGGGCTGGAGGTACAGTCTCCTGGGTTCGGGAATGGAGAAGGCTGGGATGCAGATTCTGGGGTTCCCCAGGGCTGGCAAATACTGTTCTCCCTACCTTTTATCCTGCAATTTTATTCAATATGTAATAAAATAAGACTACAACTCCCAGAAGGCAACGGCGTGGGTTAATCCCTTTACCAGGCCAATCCTTGCCCATTGGCCCCATGGGTGTTGTAGTTTCTAAGACTAGGTGAGCCAATGAGACAGCAATGCTTGGAATCTGGGGTTTATCTCCCCCCACAGATGAGGCCACACTGGAAAAGGCAGCTTGGAGTTTGCTGAAGGATCTGAAACGCATCATGGACAGTGATGTAAAAGGTAAATGCACAGAGGGGGCAGGAGAGGGCTTCCAGAAACTCTCAGGGAAGTGATTGCTGGTGACACCTGGTCTGGTGGTCAGGTACTGGACTCTGGAACCAGACTGCCTAGGTTCAAATTCTGGCTTTGCCGGTTTCCTAGCTGTGTGGCGTTGAGCGCTTTGTCACCTCTAAAATGGAAACCATAACAGAGCCTTCATCCCTGTTGTTGCTTAGCCCAGTGGCCAGCATTATGTTAAGTGGTCATTACATTTTATTGTCCTTCCCTGAGAAGACCCAAAAGCCAGGCTCTGCAGACAGAGGCCAACTTCCTGTACCTCACATCTGGGAGGAGCAGGAGGGTGGGGGTGGGGACTACTCTGAGTCATCCTGCTTCTTCCCAGGTGAGCTCTTCGTGAAGGAGCTGTTCTGGATGTTGCGCCTGGCAAAGGATAACTTTGCCAGCTACGCTGCTCAGTTTCAAAAAGCGGGTGAGAGAAGATGGGAGTCCGGCATCCCAGCCTTCTCTTTTCACAGTCCAGGAGTCCCTGACCCCAGCCTTCTGCTTCTCCGAGTCCCATACATCAGCTCTCCCAACCCCTTCCTCCCTCAGACCCAGGGGCCCAGACACCCAAGTCTTTCCTTCCTGGAACTCAAGAGCCCCAGCCCTAGCCTGTTCCTTCACCCCCTCTCTCATCCCCTTTAACTTAGAAATCTGACTTTTTTTTTTTTTAATTCTTTCTACCGAGGCAGCTTTTTGTCCCAACAAATGTGGTGAGTCCGGATTATGGGAACTGGTCCTCTATCCCTCATCCCTGCCCCGTGAATACCCAGCCTCCCTCTTTTGGGTCTGTGTGTTTTTTCATTCTCCGCGTGGAGGGGTTCCTGGGTCTCCCGTATTCCTTTTGTACCTCGGACTTCTTGGGAAGCGGGCATATACTTTTTGCACTCTTTACTGAGCTTGGTTAGACTGGCTTCCTACAGGGCTGTGTTCTAGCCCAGCCCCGCAGGCTGACCTCAGGATTCGGCTCTTGAGCCTGCCCCAGCCCTTGGCCCTGCCCTCTCCTCTTAGCCCCGCCTCTTAGTGGGGGGACACAGCCTCGATCCTGCCCCTTCAGGTTTGATGTTGCAGCCTCTGATCTGGTGCAGTACCTGCCAGAAGCAGGTTCACTCTTGTCGAAAGTCCTCGAATTGCGGAGGTGAGAGAGCTGGGCCCAGCCGGAGGGGTTGGCGCAAGAGGGGCGGAGCCAGAGGAGAGATCAAGAGTCTAAAGAGGTCGGAGACTGGAGACAGCTAACAAGAAAAGGCGTGGGGGGAGACCAAGTGGAAGGGGGTTGGGAGAGGGCCCAGAACCGTGAAAGAGCATCCCACAGTAACCCCCTATCCCCAGAGCGCAAAGTCAAGGTCCATCAAATGGAAGATATGATCCTGGATTGTGAGCTCAACTGGCATAAAATCTCTCAAGGCCTGACGGATTACAGCTTTTACAGGGTGGGGCCCTCCGACTCCCGTTACCCTTGAACTCCAAGTCCATCAGGCTTGCATGAGCCCCCTGGCCCTTGTATCCACGGGCCTGCACCCATAATGCCCATGACCCATGACCCACCAAGTTTGGCTTCTTCTGATCCCCTGGGACCCCATGCCCTGACCAGTACACCCTGGACTCCCATCTCTCCACTGAAGCCCCATGATCTCCTCACCCCTGTACTCCCCAACCCCTGAATCCCCCAGGCCTCTGTGACCCCTTGAGCTTGGGTCTAGGTTTGGGGGAACCATTCCGAGACCTTGATGTCCAAGGGGAAGGAGCCCACCCTGACCAAGACCATGGTGCGTCCGAAGGATGCAGGCACCTATCGCTGCGAGCTGGGCTCCGTGCAATCCAGTCCAGCCACGATCATCTACTTTCATGTCACAGGTCAGTGCTGGGGAGTTGAGAGAAGTGGGATTCAGGCTCCTGGCGGGGGTGGGGTGGGGGGGGCGGCTTCAGGGGCGTGGCTTATGGGGCATAACTTCCCATCGGGGTGTGGTTTCAGGCCACGAGGGTATGGCTTCCTGCCCTGAGTGTGGCCTCTGGCCACTGGGCCAGGGCTCCCTTGTGGGTGTGTTTGGGCTTCACGCAGTTGGAGGCGTGATTATGTCCCGGAGGGCCTGGGTCCTGGGGCAAGTTACTGTGGGGAGAGCTTGCCTTGGCCTTGGCGGGACCTTTGCGCCCTCCCAGGACTGCTCCTAACCGCTGTTCTATCAGTATTGCCCAAAAGAATCGTGGAGGAGATACCGTCACCAAACACTGAAACCGAGGATGAGGTGGCCCCAGGTGAGGTGACTTTGGATCGCCCCCAGACGGCCACAACCCTCCAGTCGCAGTCTCCGAAGCCAGAGAAAGTGCTGAGAAGCCGCCTGGTCGGGCCGCTGATCTGGGGCTTTGTCGTGCTGATAGCCAGCGTTGCAACCGCGTGAGCCGCTCACTGAAGAAGGCAGGGCTTGGAGCGAGGGGCGGGGGCTTCCAACTACCTAATACAGAAGGGGGTCTCCAGCCAAGGAACGCTGAGAGCCGGACTTCCTTTGGGAGCGGGGCTTACCTAGGAGGGCGAAGCTTGGATAATTGCTAGAATAAGATCAAACATAGAGAGGCCGAGAGGGGTGTTCCTCCCTCATTAGGACCTAACCTGTTTCTGCTATTTGTACCCCAACCAGGATACTTTTCTCTCGGTCTGGGAAAGTGATCGATTTCATAAAGTCCTCCTGGTTCAGCACTGGCAATGGAGCTGCTCAGGACTCTGGGGTTTCAAAAGAAAAGACCAAAGAATCAAGGAGAAAATAAATATTTATCTGGTTGTCTAAGTATCTGACTCACTCCTCCGGACTGATTCTAACTTTTGGTTCCCCTAGGGAAGCCTGGGGATGGTCTTCTGTCTGAGGGAGAAGGGGCTGGGAACCTGGTCCTGTGGGTCCTGGAAGGGGCCAACTGGCTGCGATGTAATTCCAGAATCAAGGAGTGGGGCCGGGCCAGCCTTCCCCAGGTCTCCTCCCCCAGGCCCGGTCCCCTCACAGGACGCCCCCTCCCCGCTCTTCCTGCCGGTTTCCTCTTGCCTTTTCCTGTCCCCCACCCAGTGCTGGGAGCTGGGGCAGAGGCAAAGGCTGAACAGGAGCAGCGGGGTCAGGAACCAACCAGGGCAAGCGGAGACAGGGCCCCCGGGTGCTGCTGGGACCCGAAGCAGGGTAAGAGCTGGGGACCCAGGAGTCCAGCACCCTCCTCCCTCAGACCCAGGAGTCAGTCCCCAGCCATCCCCCATCCCAGCAACCAGCAATCCGGGCTCCCATCCCCTCCTCCACCCAGATTCTGGAGTCTGGGTCCCAGACCCCTCCTCCCTCTGACTCAGGAGTCCAGGTCCCCCTTCACCCCATCCCTACCTCTCAAGGCCTCAGGAGCTGGGGCTTTATCCACCCTCCCTTAGGGCCATGCTATCTGGTGAGCGGAAGGAGGGCGGAAGCCCCCGTTTCGGGAAGCTCCATCTCCCGGTGGGCCTGTGGATCAATTCTCCCAGGAAGCAGCTGGCCAAGCTGGGTCGACGCTGGCCCAGCGCTGTCTCTGTCAAGTGAGTGCCCACCTCCTCACGGTTGCTGCCCCTGCCCCACCTGCCTCCCATCTGTCCCTGTTTATGACCCAGTCCCTGCACTGGGTAATGCCAGGGAACCGGAAAGAGTTGGCTCCAGTTCCTGTCCTGAATGGGCAAGTGAGATGGCAGGCGGTAGGGGACAGTGGGCCCCAGTGATATAGGGTCCGGTGAGGGAAGTGCTGGGGCTGGAGATGGGCTTAGGCCGGTGGACACGGGGATAGGGACACAGGACGAGTAGCAGTTTGGTTCACCTTCCTCCTCTCCCTGCTCACCTCTTGGAATTTCCTTCTGTGGGACTCGCCTTTATTTATTTATTTTCTCTCCCTCGCTCTCTTTGCCTCTGGCCTCTGCCCACGCCACCCCCCATCTCTATACACCCCGCGTCTCTCGCCCTTCTGTGGGTGTTTGTCCCCCACTATCTCTGGGTGTCTGTCCCTCCCTTTCTGGGTCTCTGTTCCTCCCCGCCCCCCCCCACTCTGGGTCTCTGCCCACCTCTCTCTTTCTCTAACCCCTACCCCCGTCTCTGCATGTCCTTCTGGTTCTCTCTCCCGTGTCTCTGCTCGCCGGTGGGCTCCCAGGTCTTCGTCTTCGGACACGGGGAGCCGCAGCAGCGAGCCGCTGCCCCCGCCGCCGCCGCACGTGGAGCTGCGGCGAGTGGGCGCGGTCAAGGCGGCCGGGGGAGCCTCAGGGAGCCGCGCCAAGCGCATCTCTCAGCTCTTTCGGGGCTCGGGGACCACGGGGTCCGGTGGCGCGGGAGCCCCCGGGACTCCGGGGGCCGCGCAGCGCTGGGCCAGCGAGAAGAAGCTGCCGGAGCTGGCGGCGGGCGTGGCCCCCGAGCCGCCACTGGCCGCCCGCGCCACGGCGCCCCCGGGGGTCCTCAAGATCTTCGGCGCCGGGTTGGCTTCGGGCGCCAACTACAAGAGCGTGCTGGCCACGGCGCGCTCCACGGCGCGCGAGCTGGTGGCCGAGGCGCTGGAGCGCTACGGTCTGGCCGGCAGCCCCGGTAGCGGCCCCGGCGAGAGCAGCTGCGTGGACGCCTTCGCGCTGTGCGACGCGCTGGGTCGGCCCGCGGCGGGCGCCATGGGCAGCGGCGAGTGGCGGGCGGAGCACCTGCGAGTTTTGGGCGACTCGGAGCGCCCACTGCTGGTGCAGGAGCTGTGGCGGGCGCGGCCCGGCTGGGCGCGGCGTTTCGAGCTGCGCGGCCGCGAGGAGGCGCGCCGCCTGGAGCAGGAGGCCTTCGGAGCGGCAGACGGCGACGGTGAGCTGCGGGGGTGGGAAGCCGGATTCTGGGGGCGGGGCCTGTGGAGGGATGGGTGGGGCTTGGGCGGGGCCAGTGTGGGCGGGGCCTGAGGGACTGTTGGGACAGGATGGCGGGCGCCGGGGGAGGGGTCCGCGGGACGGGGACTGCGCGGGACCTATAGCACTGGGTCTAGGGGAAGGCGAAGGTGGAGCAGGACCTAGGTCAGCCAGATGGGCTAGGCCCGAGGACTTTGCCCTTGGGATAGGTGCAGAGTTGATGGGCGTGGTCCTGATGGCAGATGGCCTCTCAGTAGTAGGGTGAATTGGCTCGTGAGGGGCGGGGCCTATGTAGAAGGAAGCTAGAAGGGGGACGCGCTTGGAAGGTGAGGAAATGGGCTATTAGATCAGAGCCTAAGAAAGGGCGGAGCTTCAGAAGGGTGGGCCTTGGACCAGGTGACCTTAGGCTGGGTTGGCTGCAAAGCCTGAGAGGGGGCTTGAGGGTGGTGCACGGGAAATGAAGAGGTATTTGTATTGGCCAAGGACCAGGCTCCTTGGGGGCCTAGTATTTGAGAAGGCCTGGCCTGGAACAGGAGGTGCGCCTATGATGAAATAACAAAGTCGGGGTGCACAGTCTGGCAGGGGTGGGGCCGGGCTCACAAAGATAGTGTCTGCTCAGGGAGCCTTCTCACAGCTTTTCTATTCCCGAGTCTCCCTTTGGGAGATAGAGTGGTGTAGCAGTTACACTCATGGGTTTTCTTCGCCGGTTAAACACAGCAAAATCCTAGGCGAAGATTCAACGATATAATGCATATAAAGGGTTTTAGCACAGGGCTTGGCATATAGTAGTTGCTAAATAAAGAATGGCAATTATAACCATCATTGCCTTTCTTTTCTTTTCTTTTCTTTTCTTTTTTTTTCCAAAAAGCATTCACTGAACACCTTCTGTGGGCCACACATTATTTAGGGCCCTGGGGGAATACAGTGGGGACATTGACAATTCCCGCCCTTCTAGATTTCACAGCCCAGTGAGAAAAACATCAGTTCACTCATTCAGCTCATTTCCACTGGGCACCTACTAGATGCCAGGGCTGTGTGTGACAAAGTTCGGAGTGCCAGTGGTGCCCTTCTCTGCTTCGACTTGGAATGTCAGGGAAGGGTGTTCAAGAGGAGGTGGTTTCTGCTTTCCTTGGGGCAGAATCTTCTCGGTTCTTCGTGAACAGTTCTAGTGCCTAGAACAGTGCCTGGCACATAGTAGGGGCTCAAAAAATATTAACTGAAAGAATGAATGAATTTATGAGCTGAAATTACAAGATGGGTAGGAGTCAAGCAGGAAGTGTGTTCCAGGCACAGGGAACAGCATATGCAAAAACCTAAATGTGGGAAGCAGCCTCACCTCTTTGCAGCCAATTGTCTCTTTAGAATCTCTAGCTCTCCGAGTCTGGCTCTCCCTAGGTCTCTTTCCAGTCTCCCTCTCATCTTTCTCCATCTCTCTCGGCAGGCACGGGCGCCCCCTCGTGGCGGCCACAGAAGAACCGCTCCCGCGCGGCGTCAGGTGGGGCAGCGCTGGCCAGTCCTGGCCCGGGGTCGGGGTCAGGGCCCTCGGCTGGGTCCGGGGGCAAGGAGCGCTCGGAAAACCTGTCCTTGCGGCGCAGCGTATCGGAGCTCAGTCTGCAGGGTCGGAGGCGGCGGCAGCAGGAGCGCAGGCAGCAGGCACTTAGCATGGCCCCAGGGGCAGCTGATGCCCAAATCGGACCTGTAGACCCCGGCGACTTCGATCAATTGACCCAGTGCCTCATCCAGGCCCCCAGCAACCGCCCCTACTTCCTGCTGCTGCAGGGCTACCAGGACGCCCAGGTAAGCGCAACCTCTCCTAACGAGAGACCTATGCCCCACCCTTCGGTTGAATGGGTGGCAAAACTACAACTCCCAGAATCCCGTGGGTCGCGTTAGTCTCAGATATGTCAGAGAAGAGAAAGGAAGTGGTGGAGATAGATGTCGGAGAAGGATTTCACTGGAGGGACAAGTAGGCGATGATTCATTTCTTTCAAAGTTGGGAGAAAGCAGTGTCTTCCTCCAGGGAGAATGCGAGAGCCCACTTTATTTTATATTTTATTTTATTTTCCCGCGCTGCGCAACTTGCGGGATCTCAGTTTCCCGACCAGGGATTGAACCCGGGCCACAGCAGTGAAAGCCCGGAATTCTAACCACTAGTCCACCAGGTAACTCCTGGGAGAGCCTATTTTAGAAAGGTCTTCTTGGAGGCCTCTCTTTCTTGAGGGAGAGTAATGGAAGAGTATCTTTTGGGGAGGGAGATAATTTGATTGATGTCTGGAATCTTGTTCGGGGTAAGCCTATGTTGTCTTAGGAGGAATGGATTGAATCATTTTTTTAAAAAATATTTATTTAATTAATTTATTTTTATTTTTGGCGGCCTCGTGTCTTAATTGCAGCATGCGGGATCTTTTGTTGCGGGTGCGGACTCTTCGTTGCGGTGCAAGGGCTTCTCTCTAGTTGTGTCGCGCGGGCTCTGTACTTTGCAGCACGCGGGCTTAGTTGCCCCGCGGCATGTGGGGTCTTAGTTCCCCGACCAGGGATCGAACCCGAGTCCCCTGCATTGGAAGGCGGATTCTTTACCACTGGACTACCAGGGAAGTCCCTAAATCATTTTTTAAAGTTGATGGTTTACTTTGGAACGATTGTGAGCATTGTTGATGGGGGCAGGTGGTAGTGATACTTCTATTTTATATATATCAGTGGCAATAGGAGAACTTGTTTGAGTGTTGGGGAGCAAGAGAAAGAAAAGATTAGTGGTTGGGGGCCAGTGGTAAGTTATTTCATTAAAGAAATGTCATGTATTATTGGAAATATTCGCGTGTGTGTGTGTGTGATAATTAGGAGAATCATTCTTATGGTTTTGTCTACCTTTGGGTAACAGTGGTACAGCCAAGTTCAACAGGTACAGCTGGGATCAATGGGAAAGCCCACTCTAGAAGATGGTGGAGTTTACTGAACAGTTCCATTTTTACTCTCAGAGAGGGATCCAACTGGGTTAGGTCACTTGGCTGTGTATATGGGTGAGAGGTTAAAACTATTCAAAGAACTTGCATTGGAGGAATTCATGCTTCCTTGTTGGGGCAACAGGACAGGGCAAGTTCATTGTAGGAAGGGGTTTGTGTATATTACAACAGCCCATTCCTCCAGACAAGGTTGGTGAATAGGAGGCTCTATTTTGGAATGGTGGTCAAGTTGGAAGGATCTATTCTGGGAATATAAGAAAGTACGTTATGGGAAGAGAGGGAAACATTGGAAACATCCATTCTTTCAGATGGGATTCATGAGAAATTTCTTTGTAAGAGGCTTCATTGGAAGTGTCCATTCCTTGGGTACAGGAGTAAGAGTTTAATCTCTTGTAGAGAGGAATTTGTTTGCATTCATCTATTCATGGGTGTCTGTAATGTGAGAGTTCATGTGAGGTGCAATGGAAGAATCCCTTCTTGGGCTAGGGAACAGGAGAGCGCATTGTAAAAAGGGGGTTCAGGTATTCTGGATCATTCCATTCCTCCAGACAGGGATGAAAAATAGGAGATTCTACCTTCAGAAGGTGATCAGAAATATGGAAAGATCCATATTTCTCAAGAGGCAAATGAACCAATACATTGTAGTAAGGAAATTTAGAAATGTGCATTCATGGGGTGGAGGTAGTGGGAGAGAGTTCAGTGTAGGGAGGGGATTTATGGATATCAGGATGACTGTTTTCTCAGACATGAATGGGGAAAAGAAGTGTCTACTTTAGGAAGGGGGTCAGACAGAGTGCTTCCATTTTTATAGGATGCAGATGGGAGAGTCATTTTTAGGAAGGGGTCTTCTGGAATGCACCTCTTCATTTGGTGGATGAAATGGGACACTCCATTATAAGAAGAGGGTCTCCTTGAAAACATCTATTTATGAGATGGGGTTACTAGAAGTGCCACTGTATGGAGATCTCCTTGGAGATGTCCTTTTTGGGGATGGGAATATTGAGAGCATCCATTGATGGGAGGGAGAGTGTCTTTGGAATCCTCCATCCTGGGAGTGGGGGGAATAGGTGAGTCCATTGTAGAATTACAGCTCCTTGGAAGTAAATTCATGGGGTGGGAAAAAATGAGAGTCCATTATAGAAAGTGGGTCTCCTTGGAAGTGTACATTCATGGGGTAGAGATAATGGAAGAAACCTTTGTTCAAAGGGGACGTCTCTTTAAAGGTATCCTTGCTTTGGGAATATTGAGAGAAACTATTATTGGAAGGGGAAATGTCTTTGAAAGCCTCCATCACAGGGGTGGAATGATGGGCAAGTGGGGACTGGGGTAGGGAAATGGGAGAGTTCCTAGGAGAAAGAAGGTTTCCTTGGGAAGGTCCATTCTTAGAGGGTGAGGGTAGTGGGACAGTCCATTTTAGTAATGGAGATGTGGTGTCCTTGGAAGCACCCATTCTTTGGGCTGGATGTTACGGGAGAATCCACTGTAGGAAGGGATTGCCTTGAAGGAGTCCATTCAGAGGAGGTGAGAAGATGGGAGAATCCATTGGAAAAAGATCTCCCGGGAAGCATCCATTCTTTGAGGGAGGGAAATGGTAGAGCCCATGTCAAGAAAGGGGTTTCCTCGTATCCAGTCTTCAGGATGGATGTTATGGGACAGTTCACCATAGGAAGTGCCTTTGAAGAGTCCACTCATGGGAGGTCGGAGGTAATTGGTGAGTCCTTTGGGATCCCAGGAGATCTCCTTGGAAGTGCTCATTCAAGGGACCTGGTCAGTTGTGGGTAAGGGATTTCCTCAGAAGCATCCAGTCCTCGTGGAGTGGTGTCCTTTAGTGCATCTTCACTTTCCCTCCAGGACTTCGTGGTGTATGTGATGACGCGGGAGCAGCACGTGTTCGGCCGGGGTGGGAACTCCTCGGCCCGCGGTGGGTCCCCAGCCCCGTATGTAGACACCTTTCTCAACGCCCCGGACATCCTGCCGCGTCACTGCACAGTGCGCGCAGGTCCTGAGCCCCCGGCTATGGTGCGCCCATCCCGGGGAGCCCCGGTCACGCACAATGGGTGCCTCCTGCTGCGGGAGACCGAGCTGCATCCGGGCGACCTGCTGGGGCTTGGTGAGCACTTCCTGTTCATGTACAAGGACCCCCGCGCTGGGGGCGCGGGGCCGGCGAGGCCTCCGTGGCTGCCCGCACGCCCCGGGGCCACACCGCCGGGCCCCGGCTGGGCTTTCTCTTGCCGCCTGTGTGGGCGTGGCCTGCAGGAGCGCGGTGAGGCACTGGCGGCCTACCTGGACGGCCGCGAGCCCGTGCTGCGCTTTCGGCCGCGCGAGGAAGAGGCGCTGCTGGGTGAGATCGTGCGTGCCGCGGCCGCCGGCGCCGGGGACCTGCCGCCCCTGGGGCCCGCCACGCTGCTGGCGCTGTGTGTGCAGCATTCAGCTCGGGAGCTGGAGCTGGGCCACCTGCCGCGCCTGCTGGGCCGCCTGGCCCGTCTCATCAAGGAGGCTGTCTGGGTGAGCACTGCCAACCTGCGTCCAGTCCCATCTGCGCCCCAAGTCCTTTCCCGAGCCTCCTCTCGCCACCTCCAACCTTAGTTTCGTAGTTGGGCAGGACAAAACTACATCTCCCAGTATACCTCAGGAGGGGGCTTGGGCTATTAAGCAAGGGGCCCCAAGGGATGCTGGGAGTTGTGGATTAATCCACAGTGCTTAAAGAGAAGACAGTACAGTAGTACCTATCTTTGCAGCCGAGGGATATTGGAAGAAACCATCCTGGGAGATGGGGTAGGGGAAGAGATCCCTGAAGGTTGGAGCCGTAGTGGGCGAGGCCATTCTTGGAGGCGAGTGAGAACAAACCCACCGGACCAGCAGATGGATCTGCCAGGGAGAAGCCATTCAGAGTTGGGGTTGGGGGAGGCGGGGAAAGTTCCATCCTATTGAGCTGGGGCCTAGTTAGAGGAAAGGTTTAGGAGGTTTTTTTGAATAGGGGGAAACTCCATCTGAGCAGAAGTAGACCTAAAGGGAGACAGACCACTCTTAATCATAGGGGTGTGTGTTTTAAACTGTAAGAAGAGGATTGACTATTCCGAAGCTTGAGGATCAGAGTCCATTTGAAAATTGGGGAGAGTCTCTTGTCAAAAAGGAAAAATCAGGGCATTAACTCAGAGGCCTCTCTTCCTCATCCACCTCACCTTAATTCTGATCTTACTGTTCCACAGGAAAAGATTAAGGAAATTGGAGACCGTCAGCCAGAAAAGTAAGAGAAACTCTGGGGAGAAGGGTCTAGAGTGATGTAGGGGTCAGGATTCTCAGCCAGTTCTATGTTCACATTTCCATGCATGTTTTAGTGCAAGCTTCTTTGGGACTCAACTTTTCTAGTTGTGAAATGAGGGTTGGACTCTGACCCCAGTTAGACCCAGGTCTCGGGGTTTGGACATTTTGCGGGGGGGAATTGGGCAAGGATTACAAGTCCCTTCCCCTTTTCCCAGCCACCCTGAGGGGGTTCCTGAGGTGCCCTTGACCCCTGAGGCTGTGTCTGTGGAGTTGCGGCCACTCATGCTATGGATGGCCAACACCACGGAGCTGCTGAGCTTTGTGCAGGAGAAGGTGCTAGAGATGGAGAAGGAGGCCGACCAGGAGGGTGAGCTCTGACCCAGGCCCATGCTTGTCCAAGCCTCCTGCCGTTCCCTGCACCTGGGGACCTGGGCTTCTGCCTGGCAGCCTCTGGTTCTCCCTCTCACTCCTATGCCTGTCCTCAGACCCACAGCTCTGCAATGACTTGGAATTGTGTGACGAGGCTATGGCCCTCCTGGATGAGGTCATCATGTGTACCTTCCAGCAGTCTGTCTACTACCTCACCAAGGTTGGCCTTGACCCCTGCTTCCTGTTTGGCATAGCATCACTTCCTGTTTGAACTACATCACATTGCTCTGGTGTCACTTCTTATTTGACCTAGCAACATTTCCTGCTTCTCTGACATCACTTCCCATGTCCCAGGCCCTCCCCCACTTCACACTTTGCTGTTCTGATACCACTTCCTGTTTGAGCTTACATCACTTCCTGCCTTCCTGACTTCTCTTCCTGTCTCCGCAACTATCCCCTCCTGATAGGCTGACTTCACTGCCTGGTTATATCACTGTTATATCAAGCTCCTGTTTTCTAAGTCCACTCTTAAGTCACTGATAAGTTAGATAGATAGATAGATAGATAAATATAGATCAAATAATACTAGGCACTGTCATTTAAATTAAACCTCTTTATTCAGGCCTCACTTTCTGTGTTTGCTGACCTCACTTCCTGTAGCTTTGAATTCATTCCCTTTTCTGAGCCACAAACCTTTTTCTCCCTGGAGTGCCCATCCTGTAGGGCCTGCTTCCTGCCCCAGTCCCCCGCCACCACTCTTTTTTTTTTTAATTTTATTTATTTATTTATTTATTTATGGCTGTGTTGGGTCTTCGTTTCTGTGCGAGGGCTTTCTCCAGTTGCGGCAAGCGGGGGCCACTCTTCATCGTGGTGCGCGGGCCTCTCACTATCGCGGCCTCTCTTGTTGTGGAGCACGGGCTCCAGACGCGCAGGCTCAGTAATTGTGGCTCACGGGCCCAGCTGCTCCGCGGCATGTGGGATCTTCCCAGACCAGGGCTCGAACCCGTGTCCCCTGCATTGGCAGGCAGATTCTCAACCACTACACCACCAGGGAAGCCCGTTTTTTTTTTTTTTAATATTTATTTATTTGGTTGTGCTGGGCCTTAGTTGTGCTGGGCCTTAGTTGAGGCAGGTGGGCTCCTTAATTGTGGCACGTGGGCTCCTCAGTTTTGGCATGCGAACTCTTAGTTGTAGCATACATGTGGGATCTAGTTCCCTGACCAGGGATTGAACCCAGGCCGCCTGCATTGGGAGCATGGAGTCTTATCCACTGCACCACCAGGGAAGTCCCACCGCCACCACTCTTGCACTTAATATTGCTTCTTGGAATTCTCAGGGTTTCTGTCTTATGTTGGGCCTCATTCCTTATCTGTAGAATGAAAGGGGATATTTTGGGACAGGTAGTCTCTGTGTTCCTTGAGCAGCCTTGATTTGTGAAGCCCTTTCCTCCCAGGCTTCACTTCCTGTACATCCCTGCCAAGTGTGGTTTTATTTCTTCTTTGGCTCTGACCTCATTTCCTGTCCTTGGCCTGATCTCACTTTCCACTGGCTAACTGCCACCCCACTCCCACTTCCTGACTCTCCATTCTTTTCCTTTCCTTCGGGAATTCTGGATAAATAATTCTTTGATTGAAGGGAGCCTCTTTTTTCAATGTCCTTTGTCCTCCTTGAGCTGTCTCTGTTGAGAACTACATCAGAGGTGGTCTTAAAATACCCAAGACACTTCTGGAAAGCCTTTCTTAAACTTGAGGTATCCCAGGCCTGATGAATGCTAGGAACCTATGTGGAAAGTAGGATTTTGCTCATGGAGACCTTTAGGGTGTTGAAGGTAGAATGGACTACAATTCCCAGAAGCCTTTGGTGGAGCTCCCCAGTACCTTTATGCTTTACTACCCTGAAGCTTCCAGGGAGTTGTAGTCCAACCCCTTGTTTGCACCTCTGTGTCTCCTCAGACTCTGTATTCAACGCTGCCTGCTCTCCTGGATAGTAACCCTTTCACAGCTGGGGCAGAGCTGCCAGGGCCTGGAGCCGAGCTGGGGGCCATGCCTCCAGGGTTGAGACCTACCCTGGGCGTATTTCAAGCTGCCCTGGAACTGACCAGCCAGTGCGAGCTGCACCCGGACCTTGTGTCTCAGACTTTCGGCTACTTGTTCTTCTTCTCCAATGCATCCCTTCTCAACTCGCTGATGGAACGAGGTGAGGGTGGGTCTGGAAAGGGGCCGGGAAGCAGAGACAGGAGCCACTGAGACCTGCATCAGTTAAGACACATCAGAGGCTCAGGCCTCATCTTTAGGGACTCTGGAGAGCAAGCTCCAGATCCCAAGCTGAAGAATAGGAAAGGTCTGGGACGCAGGAGGGCAGAGTCCGTGCACCCATTGCTTCTCACACTCTTCCCCCACAGGTCAAGGCCGACCTTTCTATCAATGGTCCCGAGCTGTCCAAATCCGAACCAACCTGGACCTTGTCTTGGACTGGCTGCAGGGGGCTGGGCTGGGTGACATTGCCACTGAGTTCTTCCGGAAACTCTCCATAGCTGTGAACCTGCTCTGTGTGCCTCGCACCTCCCTGCTCAAGGTGACTCCTGACCCCTGACCTCTGAGTCCCCAATCCCACTCATCTGTCCTCTGTATTCAGCTTACCCTTGGATCTCCCCTTGGACTCCATGTTATCCCCAGTCCCAGTTCAGACACCATGGGTGATGCATCAGCAGCTAGAAGGAAGCCAGCCACATAAATGTCCAAGTTTGGCTGCATCTGAATCCCAGTTGGACTTATTAATAATAGTTTCCAGGGTCCCCTCCTTCAGACATGCTGATTCAGGAAGTCTGGTATGGGACCAAGGAATGTGGCATTTAAAACATTCATTGAACGTAAACTACATGCCAGATACTGTGTTTAGCCCTTCTCACTGAATGCTGACTAAGCCTCGTGAAGTAGGTTATTAATTGACAATTTGGTTCAGACAAAGAAACTGAGAATCAGGCAGGCTAGGTCACTTGATTTCATTTATTTACTTTTATTTATCAAACTTTTACAGAGCATTTAACAAGCACCAGTCAGAGTTCTGTGTACTTTACAATCTTGCCATATTAAATCGTCCTAACAACCCTGTTAGGTAGTTCCTGTTCTCCCCCAATTTACAGGTGAGGAAACTGAGGCACAGGGTTTGCGAGAAGGCAATGAGTAGCCTGGGACTTTTGAACCCAGGCAATCTGGGTTGAGTCTCTTGTTTTAACCACAGTGATGATTCTGTTGCCTAGATCTAGGTTAGGTACAGAAAATTTCAAACGGTTACAAAAAGTAGCCACAGTAGAATAATGAACACCTATGCACACAGTAACATAAACTAATGGTCAGTTTTGTTTCTTCTCCACCCCTGCCTACTCCTACCTCCTCATGTATTCCGAAGCAAATCACATTTTTCTTTTTTAAAGCTGAGAGTATGCCCTTTCCCACTATCACTTTGGTGACAACCATGTCTCACAGTACCTGGAAGACATTGCACAGACATCACTGTCTACCCACTACATCCATGCCCTCTTCTATGGAGGGCCTTCCACTTAGGATTTCTCAGCTGCCCCATAATGATCGTAGATTTTTCACCTCATCTTCCCACCAGGCTTCATGGAGCAGCCTACGAACTGACCACCCCACACTGACCCCTGCTCAGCTCCACCATCTGCTCAGCCACTACCAGCTGGGTCCTGGCCGCGGGCCTCCACCTGCCTGGGATCCTCCCCCTGCAGAGCGAGATGCTGTGGACACAGGTGAGGAGAAATAGGGACAGAGGCATTGGGGCTGTCAGCTTTCTTCTGTCCTCAGGACCTAGGGATCCATGCCCCAGCTCCTTCCTCCTGGTCCAAGATTCTGGACCCCTAGCCCTCTCCTGCCCCGGGATCTAAGTGCTGCATCCCAGGATACAGGATTCTCCCCCAGGATACAGGAGTTCAAGCCCCCAGCTCCTTATTTTTTTCGCAGCGGTTCAGGTCCCCAGCCTCTTTCCCCCACAAACTACCTTCCTCACCTAGGAGACCGAGTTCCAGGCCCCTCCACTCTAAGGAATCTGTACAACGAAGTTCCCAGTCCTTCCTCCTTCCTTCCTAATGGACCCAAGAACCCAACTACATCGCCCGTTTCCCAGGCAACGGTGGCCTTTCATAGTCTGAACTACAGCTCCCATGATGCTTGGGGACTCCCAAGAGTCGCGTTTGAGGGGACCCTGCTCCAGGAGCTGCCGGGGGTTTTTTCCTTCCTTCGGGCGTGACGCAGTCTGGGCTATCCCCGACACTGCTGCCTCACGCCCATTTTCAGAATTTAACTCCGACTTCTTCGGTCTCATAGGGGACATCTTCGAAAGCTTCTCCTCCCATCCTCCCCTCATCCTGCCCTTGGGCAGCTCGCGCCTCAGCCTCACCGGTCCTGTGACGGACGACGCCCTGCACCGTGAACTGCGCAGGCTCCGCCGCCTCCTCTGGGATCTTGAGCAGCAGGAACTGCCGGCCAATCACCGCCACGGACCTCCCGTGGCCACGCCTCCTTGAAAACCAATAGCAAACGAGCGCGCGAACCTTGAAAATTCATCGGCTTCTCTAGAGTCTGTTTGAGCGCAGAGCTTTCTGGGAGTTGTAGTTTTTCCCCGCGTGGAATGCTGGGAGTTTGAGTTTGGGGGTAGTAGAGGATGGGACCGTGGGAAGATGGGTTTGGGAATTTGAGTGCCAGGAACAATAAAGGTATCTGTGGTATTGGCAATGCCTCTATTGTTAAGACTCGGGAGCGGTAGTGATGATTTTCTGTGGAATAAGGCATCAGGGCCCTTGCCTGGAGCATTGGGCTCCTGCCGAATCCTCCGTGATATTTATAGCCACGGCCTCAGCTTGCCCTCTTGCATGTAATCCAATCCAGGAGCACTGTGGCCTCCCACGCATCTCAGAACAGAGCCCTAAACTTGTTCTGCCAAAGATCAGGCCCTCAGTCCTGCCAGTGGGAAATAGCCAGCGCTCCCTTCGACCTCCCATAGCCCATCCTCCAGCCTCCTCCCTCAGACCCAGGAGTCTGGGTTCCCAAGCCCCTTCTGGACCTTTCTGCCTGTCGGGCACACTGATGAGCCTCAACGTTTCTTGTCCCTGTTCTGGAATCCCTCTTCCCTCACATCCGAAAGTGTGGGCCCGCAACCCACTCCTCCCTCGGGCCCAGGAGTCCAAGCCTCTGCCTCTTTTTCTTCAAACGCAGGAATTCGGGTCTCCAGCCCCCTCCTCCCTCAGACCCAGGAGTTCGGGGCTCCAGTTTGAACTTTTCCCTCCCCTGAATCCGACTCTGGCTGCTGCGTCAGGGAAAAAGTAAGCGACAGGTGGCACCTGCCTATAGGGCCGGGGCACGACCACCTGCCGCTGCTGCTCACCCTGAGCCCCTCTCCTGGCACCTGCTTCTGTCAGTCCGCCCGCCGCTGCCCCTTTCGACCCCGCAGCCCCAGGACGTGGAGGAGGAGCGAGCCGGGAACCCCGACTTCCGCCCCGCCCCAGGCCCTCCCAGTCCGTGCTCCCACCCCTTCTCAGGATGCCAGGAGGGGCTCCTGTCTCCCCCCCCGCCCCTCTCCATCGCTCCCGACACGCCCCCAAAAGGGGGGTACGAGGCGGTCCCAGGCTGGTAGGGCGGAGCCCGCCGCCTCCAGCCTTGACTGCGGGACTCAACCCGCTCCAGAGCACAGCTGAGCCGAGCCCACCTGGTGAGAAGCCCCTGGGGTGGGGGGTGGGAGGGGAACCCGCCTTAACTCTTCTGTCACCTCTCTGAGCCTAGTCCCTTCCCTACAGACCGTGGTGGCTGCCACCCACCCACGCCCTTCTCAAATGCAGGTGGCAGAGACCCTTCCATTCCCCAGGGACCTATCGGGTCCCCTTTCCCCTCTTGATCAAGGCTGTTGGATTCTAGGCCCCTTAAGAGTATCGAGTTCCTTCCCTTCACCCCCTTTTCCTCCCTCTCCTTTCATAGACCCGGGGTCCAGGCCACCAGTGCCCTCCTTCTTAGGACCCAGGAGTCCCAGATCTGAGGTCCTTCCTCCCCCAGACTCCAGGAGTTGGGGCCCTCAGCGCGTCCTCCCTCACACCCAGGAGTCCGGGCTCCCAGCCCCCTCCTCCCCCAGGATCCAGAAGTTATGGCCCAAGGCCGCTCCCATCTCTAAGTTCCTCAGGCCCTTTCCCTGCTGCGTTCACATGCAAGGGACGCCTCCTGACCTCCACTCTGACCCTGCCTCCTGTGGGGGCCCTGCTCTCCCTCCCAGTCCAGGTCCCCATCCCAGCCTTGGCAATGACCCTGGCGGCTTCCTCCCAGCGCTCCCAAATCATTCGCTCCAAGTTCCGATCTGGTGAGAGTCTTCTCTCTGTGCACGTAGGGAAGGGATCCTCCCAGTCCTGGGAATATACTCTAAGTCTGGGAGTCTGCACGGCGGGGTGACATGGGAGGGGGGGTGGTGACACATGCCAAAGGCATGTGTTTTCTGTGCAAGAGATTATTTATGTAAAGGAGGCCCCAGCAAAGGGGTGGAGTTGTGGTTGACAGTGAGTGTGCAAATGGCTGGTGCAATGCTCACGTGAATAGTGGGGAATGGGCGGCTAGGGGTGGGTGTGCAGAGGACCAGGTACTGCAAAGGAACAGGGGCTTAAATTGACACCTGTGCAAATCGGAGGAGCGCCCAGTGTGGAACTGTGGGCAAGGGGACAATGAGCTCTCAAGCCTTGAAAGCGTCAAAGGTTGCATTTCAGGTCCCAGCACAGGTGAAAAGTGTGCAAGTGGGTACACCTGGAGGTCAAGTCCTGAGTAGACAGAGCATACTTGAGTGTGCAAATGAGTCTGCTTCTGTGGTTGGGTGGGTGCGAAGACACCAGTAACCAAAGAGCAAGGAGTGTGCAAGAGTGCACGTGTACAAAGAAATGTGCAAAGAGAGATCCTTGCTCCACAACTGGGGGCCAAATTCTGAATGCGTTAACGTGGCTGGGTGTGTGCCGAGACAGTGAGCCTAGGATGAAGCGTGGCAAAGGGTACCAGTGCACAAAAGTGCTGTAGATGCAAAAATAGAGCCCAGGGAAATGCGTGTTTGAAGGTGGGTGTGCAAAGGAGGTGACTGAGGGGAGGCCCAGAGGTAGTGCAGAAGGGAGTGGGCGTGTGCAAAACGGGGTGTGGGGATAAAAGGGGGCGAGGTACAAACGCTAAGATGGTGATTGGGCGGAGGATGGGGTGGGCATCGGCTGACGAAGTGGGCAGGTGGAGGAGCTGGGGGCAGGGCTGCCTCCTGCCTGCACCGCTGGCTGGCTCCTGGCCCCAGAACGGCTCTGGCCTTCGGTGCTGTGCTGGCAGGGAACAAGCAGGAGGCCCGGGAAGGGAGCAGGCTGCCCGCCCACCCGCCTGCACGGGGTGTGTAAGGGGGCTGGGCACACGTGTCCCGCCAACAACTGCAGCTCACACTCGCCTGCCAGGCCAGGCTCTTGGACACTCCCTTCCCGCCTTTCTCCTCCCACCTCCCTCCACAGTCCTCCAGCTTCGGATCCACAGACGCTATCAGGACACGAGTAAGTGTGGGCCCTGAAAGGGAGGGGATGGCGGCCCCACTCCCTTGGGGCACCCTGGAGTGCAGCTGCCACACATCTTGCTTCGGTCCCCGAGCCTCAGTCCCTATGCCCCAGGGTACATTGCCATCCCATCCTGCCCTTCCCCAGGACCCAGGAGTACAGATCCCTGGCTGCCCCACCCCTAGGAGCTTTTCTTCCTGCTCTTGGGCTTTTCCCACTCCAGTGAAACGCATGAATCCAGATCCTGTTTCTTTGGAGAAGACAGGCATCCCACACCCCACACTTGGCACACATACAAATCTCAGGATGTGGCTTTCAGCTTCTCTCTCTCCCCAAGAACCAGGAGTGCTGGTCCCACCCCTGTCCCAGCAAAACCCCAGAAATCTGCGATCCTCAGCTACCACACCCCTTGGTGACTGAGGATGAGATTCCTGCCTTTCTTGAGAATGTAAAGGTCTGGGTCCCTAGCACTTCTGCCCTTAGATCCAGGAGTCCAGGCAACCAGCT
This sequence comes from Balaenoptera musculus, assembly GCF_009873245.2. Classification (NCBI taxonomy): domain Eukaryota; kingdom Metazoa; phylum Chordata; class Mammalia; order Artiodactyla; family Balaenopteridae; genus Balaenoptera; species Balaenoptera musculus. The sequence goes on from NC_045803.1 coordinate 8,106,267, forward strand.
CCCAACACTTGGGTTTCACTCCCTGGCTCTGTCCTCTTGCACCCGGGGGCTGGGGCCTCCAGGGTCCTCCTTCCCATGCAGCCTTGTTTCTCCCTGCCTGGCGTGCTGCCTGCAGGCCTCTCAGGGTCCTTTGCTGCCTCTCCATTCTCGGATCCAGATCCATGGATCTCAGCCGCAGACCCGGCTCTGGCTCCGGCCCCAGCCTCACCCTCGAGCCCAGCGCCTTTCCTCTTCAGCCCTGGGGTCCTTCTCCCTGAGCCAAAACACTACCCTTGGCGGTCCCTGAAGAAGGTGAGTCTCGACCAGAGTGAAGGGAAAGTCCCCCTGAGAGTCTAGCCTTGGTCCTCCTTACTGCTGCCCATTTTGCTCCTCTCTGATGGGGACAAGCCGACCCCGTACTTTTCATGGGGCTCTGGGGCAGGAAAGTGGGAAAGGAGCAGAAGCGTTTGACATCATACCTGCTTTTTCAGGAGTCTCCCAAGATCTCCCAACATTGGAGGGAGCCCAAGCCCAAGGAGCACTTGACATACCACCAGTACATGTCCCCAGAGCCGAGACAAGGGTCCAGGGCAGACCCCCGGGCTGAGGGGTCGGCCTTGGGTCCCCCCGGACCACCTCCATGGGAATGGACGAACTCACAGCAGCCACCTCCTAGGTATGACCGCTGTTTTTGTTCTCTGGGAAGTTCAGGTCCCCCGATCCCTCCTCCCCCAGGACTCAAGAGTCCAAATCCCCGGCCCCTCTTCCTTCAGTTTCCAGAAATCCTGACCTCATATCCGAGAGTCTGAGCCACCTCCTCCCCACCCCCACCCCTGCCCCAGTTCCTCTTCTCTCAGGCACCGGAACTAGCCTCCTGTTTGTTCTCTCGGAGCTTCAGAACTCAGGTCCCTTGCTTTCCTGCATCTTCATGAGCCCCTGTCTTTGAGGACCAGAATGCCTTTTCTCTCTGCGCCTTCTAACCTGTTTTCCCCTCACAACTCTCGCCAGGATGAAGCCCAGTCCCCTCACTCCCTCCCCACCAGGAGTCCCCAGCCCCTCGCCCTCTCCACACAAGCTGGAACTTCAGACTCTCAAACTGGAGGAGCTGACGGTGAGTTTGGGGAGCAGCTTCCCAGGCTGGCCCTCTCGCTCAGTGGGGACCCAGAAGTCTAACCCTGCAGCCTCTGCTCCATTGGAGATCCAGGACCTAGGGTCCCCAGTCCCTCCTCTCTCGGTTTCCAAATGTCCAGCTCCGACCCCCCCGCCCCCCACCTGCGCCCCGGATCCCGCCTAGCACGGCCTCTCTCCGCCTCGCTCCCTAGGTCTCAGAGCTCCGGCAGCAGCTGCGCCTGCGGGGCCTCCCGGTGTCTGGGACCAAGTCGATGCTCCTGGAGCGCATGCGCGGCGGCGCCCCGCCCCGCGAGCGGCCGAAGCCGCGGCGCGAGGACGGTCCGGCGGCTGCTCCCTGGCCTCGCTTCAGGCGCAAGGCTTTGGGAGCCGCTGGGAGGCCGGGCTCGGTGAGAGCGGGACTACGCGCGTGGACCAATGAGGAGAAGACAAAGCGGGACGGGGCGGGAAGTCGAGAAAAGACTAGCCAATAAAGTGTGTGGGGCGCGGTTAAGAGCAAAGGGGGAGGATCTTAAGGGAAGGGAAGCCAATGAAAGAATAGGGGGCGAGGCCGAAGGGAGGGATGGATGAGTGAAGGCCCCGGCCGGGACCAGGAGGTGGAGCTACAGGTAGCGAGTGGATGGGGTTGCTCCCAGTGGGCACGGCTTATAGGAACTCGCCCTCTTCGCCGTTCTAGTTCAAGCCGAGTCCAACATCTCATTCGCTGCCCCCTCCACGTGCCGCGGAAAACCTTGTGACGGCTCTGGCTCCTGCTCCGGCTCCGGCTGCATCGACGGCTCAGGCTCCAGCTCCAGTGCCGATCCCTTCCTCAGCACCAGCCTCGACAGCCCTGACACTGGAGGAGGAGCTGCAGGAAGCGATCCGCAGAGCGCAGGTGAGAGGGAGCGGGCCTAGGGTCTCAGTCAGGATCAGGCTGGAGTCCCAGGTTCACGCCAGTTCTGCCCGTCCGCAGTTGCTTCCGAACCGGGGCATCAGTGACATCCTGGAGGATCAGGTGGAGCCTGAGGGTAAGAGCCGAACTCCTAGATTTGGGGGAAAAGGGGGCCGAGGTTCTGGGCTTCTGGGTTCGCGGGAGGAATAGGTTGGTGTCTGGACTCCTGAGTCCTAGGGAGGAGTGGGCCAGGGACCTAGACTCCTGGAAAGGACGAATAGGGAGCTGGCGTCCGGATCCCTGCCTTCCTAAGCTCACACTTCATTCCTTCCCCTACAGACATGCTGCCCCCCATCCCCCTGGACTTCCCCGGCTCCTTCGACTTGCTGTCCCCCTCCCCGGACTCTGAAGGCCTCTCATCTGTCTTCTCTTCCTCGCTCCCATCCCCCACGAACTCCCCGTCCCCCTCTCCCAGGGGCCCCACCGACTCCTTGGATTGGCTGGAGGCTCTGAGTGGGGGTCCCCCACTGGGCTGTGGCCCCCCAGCCCCCAGCATTTTCTCTGCTGACTTATCTGATTCCAGTGGCACCAGGCTGTGGGACCTGCTGGAGGATCCATGGTGATGGATTTTGGGGTTTCCAGGGACTGTGAACTGGGGGGGATGGAGAGGCCACAGAGATAGACTCCCTGAGGGAGGGGTTGGAACAACCAGCAGAGTCCCTCCCACCACAGACACAAAATCAGAGACAACTCTCATCCCCACCTGGCCCCTGCACTGCTGCTGACATGCCCACCTCCTGACTTCTGCCTGACCTCCATATGATCCCCTCCATGGTTGTGTGGTTGGGGGCAAAGAGGTTTCATTTGCTGCTGACCAGGGCAAAACAAGCTGCTTGCTGCTTCCCTCAGAGACCTCATGGATGTTTTTGTTCCCACTTTCATCCCCCCATCCCACTGACTAGATGGATGCCTGTTGCTGGGGAGTCTGGAAGGTGGTCTATGCTTTTTGGATGCAGGAGAGGGACAGGGAAGAGTAGGGAGAGAGAATAGTCTGCCAGACCCTTGGCTTCTGATTGGAGATGAGAAAAATCAGATGTGTCATATCTAAGGTCAGATTCTCTCGGAAGCAGAGTCTGAGACAAGATTTGTGTATCCATGATTTAGGAAAGAAATGCTCCCAGGAGAAACCAATGAAGGAATAGATGAAACAGGACAGCGATGGGGAAGAAGACTAGCTAGAATGTGATTTCAGGTGAAGTCCCAACACCAGCCTGATCCCATGGGGAGCTCTGGAGGATAAATTAAGCTGTAGAGTCTTTCCCACCTTGAGGCAAAGGGAACTGGGCCTTTGAGGCAAAGGGAGATCCCTGTTTGGGTTTATTATTGCTGAATAACAAACCACCCCAAAATTTAGAGTCTTAATTACTGTCTGTGATTTTTCACAATTCCTTGGATTGACTGGGCTCAGTGAGGCAGTTCTTCAGCACCATAACTGGGCTGGAACATCCAAGATGGCATACTCAGGTGCATCTGGCACCTTGGCAGGGATGGCTAGTAGGCTTGACCCTACTGGGCTGTGGGATATCTGGACTTCTCTCATTCTCCGTGTAGTCTCAGTGCTCTCCCTCTCCATGTGGTTTCTTTCTCCAACAGGTAGCTGGACCCCTCACATGGTAGCTCAGGGCTCCCCAAAGTGGGCATTCCTAGGGGAGGAAGCAAAAACTTCCACTCTCTTAAAGACTAAGCTTGGAACTGGCACAATGTCACTTCCACCACATTTTATTGGTTAATGCAAATCAAGGTAGCCCCGGCTGAATATGGGAGAGGACTACACAAATGTATGAATATCGGGGGCATGGTCATTGGGCGCTGTCTTTGGAGACCTGCCACTACACCCCTCTAGGCAGTCATGGGCCACAGGTCACAAGAAGGGGGCAGGATATAAACTCCAGGCACCTCAAGCTCAAGGGCAGTCCTGGGAACAAGGTTGCAGGGTAAGCCCTTAGCAGCAAACTCTTTTAAAATATAGGTTTATTATCATTCAGGTATGGTGAGGCCAATAGGTCGGGAGACAATTGCCACTGAAAAGATAGTTTGTTATTTTCACAGATCCCAAAGGAAGGGGGCATGCCAAGCTATGCAGGGCACCAGGGTCAGTCAGGAGTTAGAGGGGAAGAGGAGAAACTTGGACAAGAATCTTTATTGTGGTTTCCTTGGGAAGGAACAGATGAGGCAGAGTAAGCTTAGGATTGTCTTATTATTTGAATAATTTCATCAGGCTCTGGGGTGTAAGGGTTGTCCCCAGTTGCCTGGAACTTGGCCCTGGGGTGATTAGGCAGATGAATAGTGGCCTGAAGTATAGAATGCCATAAAGGAAGTGGTTGGGGGTATGGGCTCTGGGTTGGTTGCTTTGCATGTGAAAGGCATACTTACATGTCAGTCCTTTATTACCTCTAGGAATTGGCTAGCCCTGGGAGGCGCAGTCCCTCCAATGTCAGCAAGGCCCCAGATGTCAAAGCACCAGAAATACAGAAATAAAAAGGCATGATTAATGCATAAAGCACACAGAAGCCGGGTGTTGGGTGCACAGAACTGGTAAGAGGAATCTGAGGGGACCTGGGCAGGCTGCCAACAGTGTCCACTACAGGTGGGAATGTACAGTGGATTAGTTATGTGTTACAGGACCTAGAACCGGTGACTTCCCCTGGCTTGCTGTCATGTCAGTTTCCTTATTTGTAGCTACAGCCCAGTGTGGCTGAGAGAGTTCACTGAGAATGTCCCTGAGTTGGACCTGGCATGTGACATGTGATGATGATAAACATTAATCACCATTATTAGCTGCTGATCGACAATTCTAGTGCCTCGAAGTGTGTGAACTCTGGTGAACATTGAAGATCCAAGATAAAAATGGAAGGGAACAAATGCTCGTTACCATGAGGCAAAGGGAATCTTTCATGTCTTCCAAACCAATCAGGTAGAATTTGTCCTCCTTACTTTCCAGATGAATTAATGAAAGATCAGAGAAGGGGAGCGACCTGCCCAGTGTCACACAGACAGGAGGTGTTGGAGTAGGGTTTTAAATCAGATGAATATGTCTACAGCCTGTGCCCTCAGGGTTGAAAAATCAAAGAACCTCAATCTCTGCTCTAGTGGAGCTCAGACATTTGCCAAGAGAGTCCCAGTGCAGGGTGATAGGGATTTTCATGGCAATGGTACAAGGAATAGGAGGGGCATGACTCCTAGAAGGTGACCAGAAACTGCAGGGGAATGGGACAGGGTGGTCAGAGAAAATATTTTCGCCAAGACTCAAAGGGTGAGGAGGAGCTGGTCGGAGGAAGCTCTTGGAAGACAGCATCCTTGTAGAGGGAGAAGAACATGCAAAGGCTTGAAGGTGTGAAGGGCGCTGCCACCTGGGGAAACTTGTGAGGTCAGGGTTCCTGGAATAAAAGGTGGGTGTTGGCAGGTCTTCCTCTGTCTCTGTTTCCCTTCTGACACTTCTATGCCTATACCCCTATATCAGTCTCTTCCCATCTCTGCCAGCCTCTGTGTCTTCACTCTGTCCCCATCTCTCCTGTGTCCAGAGGAGGGCGGCCTTGGGCTGAGAGCCTGTGGGCCCTGTGTGCAGTCTCAAAGAGAGTCAGGGCTAGGGGCGGCTGAGGAATTCTCTGGAAGGTGGAGATTTGAAAGACAGACCCAGGATTGCGAGGAGTGTGCAGGTTTGGGCCCAGAGTCTGAGGGACGGGCTTGGGTCCTGCATTCTCCATGGCCCGTCCCTCAGCCCTTTTCCGGACATGTCAGCTACTTCCTCCTGCCCGTGAGGCAAGGACTGGGTCTCCCCCAAGGGGGTGGGGAAAAATGAGGGCTGGACCTATGGGGGAGCTGGGGGGAGGATGAGGTCAGATGAGGACCCCTCCCCCCACCATGCTGCCATCCCACCATCTCAGTGGAAGCATGAAAAATACCAAGAATATATGTGACAAATTACCAGTTTATTTTATAGACATATTCCCCAGAAAGATACATTCATATTCATTGGGTAGACTGGAGAAGAATATATTTTGCTTTTCTCCTCCTTCTCCCTCCCCCTCCTTCTCTTCTTCTTCCTCTTCTCTCCCCCCCCCGACCCCATTTCTCCCTCCCTCCCTTCATATCTCTCTTTCTCTCTCCCTTCTCCCTTCTGTGTTGCCACATAGCTAATTGGCTGCTTCCAATCACTGACTTCTATTCTATTCTGCCTTTTACCTCTACCTTATTATTATTATTATTTGGCCTCGCAGTTTGTGGGATCTTAGTTCCCCAACCAGGGATTGAACCTGGGCCCTCAGCAATGAAAGCATGGAGTCCTAACCACTGGACCGCCAGGGAATTCCCATCATCCACCTTATTTTTTCTTTCTGCTTCGCCAGTGATGACCACCCCCCAGCTCCCAACTCCACCAACCACCTGAGCTCCTCGTCGTCATCAAGCACAGCCTCTTAGCGACCTGTGGGAGAACTTCTCTGGGAAACACACCCAGGAGAGCTTGACACAGAAGCAGGTGCCATGGTGGTTGAGGGTCATCTCTGGGGCCAGATCCACCTGTGTGGACTTATCTCTCCATCACTAGCTGCCTGGCCTAGGGCAAGCCATTTAACCTCTCTGTGCCTCAGTTTCTTCATTCATATAATGGGAACAAGGGCAATAGTACTTTGTGTGGGTGGTGTGAGGAATAAATGAGTTAACCTGTGTAAGGTGCTTAGAACAATGCCTGGCGTATAGTAAGTGCTCATTAAGTGTCAGTGACTGTCACCGACCCACAGGATTGATTTGATTTCCACTCCTCTGCCAAATGGCTGTGCCCCCCCCCCACGTGACCACCATGTGTGCACAAGGGTTGCCCTGCCCTTGGTGTTGTCCAGCTTTCTCATTTTCAGTCTGTCCACTGTTAACCTCTTCTTTCTCTCAAATCTTGTTTATCCCTGATGGTGGATAATGGGGACTCCCATACCTCAGACAGACTGGTGATGAAGACCTCAGAGCCAGGGCAGGGGGGGTTAGGTGGCTGAACTGGGAGGAAAAGAGGGAAATGGGAATTGTGAACGTTCATTCTGTAGAAGACAGGCTCTCTCCTTCCCTTGGGCAAACCGCTTCAGTGCCAAACCTTCATTCAGACTTTGAACCCAGCCCCTCCCTATCTGGGGACCCTAGACACGTCACTTCTCCTCTCTGACCTCATAGATGACCTGGTTCCTAGGTATTTTCCCAAGAGAAATGAAAACATGTTTGCATAAAGACTTGTACACAAATGTTGATAACAGCATCATCATTCATTATAGCTCTAAACTGGGGAGAGCCCAAATGTCCGTCAGATGGTGAACAGATAAGCACCCCATGGGACACCCACACAGTGGAATACTACTCAGCAGTGAAAAGATGGTGAATGGTTGATACCTGCAAGGATATGAATGAATCTCAGAAACATGATGCTAAGTGAAAGAAGTCAAACACAAAACACTAAACATGGAATGATTCTTTATGATTCTAGAAAAGGCAAAACTAAAGTGACCAGGAGGTGTAACCAAGCAGGACCCTATGGGACCTTCCCGGGACAAATCCCCCCATGTCCTCCACATACCTCTTGTCTGTAGAAAAACTTTAGCCTCCTAGGCCTTCCCCGAGTTACAAAGAATAAATTTTATCAGAGAGGTGAGATATGCAGAAGCAAAGGAAAAACAGTCTAGCAAGACAAGATAATAATAGTTTAGCCATTAAACAAAGTCAAGGACATTTAGTTCCTCCTCAAGGGAGGAACTATAGATGATATTCTGAGTCATATCCTTTGAGCTGTTTTGCAGATACTGAAACCCCCACCAGGTGGAAGAAGTTAATTGTATGCTACCCACAAGAATGTAGACCCCAGACTGGTTGGAACCAGAAGGTTGATGATGTTGACTCCCAGTTACCTCACTGCCAGCCAATCTGGAGAATGTCCAAGAGCTGATCACGCACCCCACAACCCCTCTCCCTTACCCTGTCTTTAAAAACCTTTCCCTGAAATCCATCAGGTCTTTTAAGCACTAGCTGCCTGGACTCCTTGCTTGGTGCCCTGCAATAAACACTGCACTTTCCTTCACCACAACCCGGTGTCAGTAGATTGTCTTTACTCCACGTGGGCAGGCAGACCCAAGCCAGGTTCAGTAACAGAAGCAGCTCAGTGGTTCCTTTTAGTATATTCACAGAGTGGCCCATCCAGCAGTACAATCAATATCAGAGCATTTTCATCACCACAAAAAGAAATCCCATCCATACCCATTAGCAGTCACTGCCCATTTCCTCCCAAACCTCTGCTCCTCCCACTAGGCAACCACTAATCTACTTTTTGTCTCTGTGGATTTGCCTGTTCTGGATATGTCATATGAATGGAATCATATGTGCTCCATTGTGTTCAGCTTCTTTCACTCAGCATGTTTCCAAGGTTCACCCATGTTTTAGCATGTACAGTATTAAAATGGAGCAGGACCCTATGGTCCTTCCCCACCATGTCCTCTGCCTGCCTTTTGTCTGTGGAAAACCTTTAGCCAGAGAATAAATTTAATCAGAGAAGTGAGAAGATGCAGAAGCAAAAAAAGCAGTCAAACAGGACAAAACAATAATAGGTTAGTCACTAAGCAAAGTCAAGGACCTTTAATTCCTCTTCAAGGGCTATAGATAATATTCTGAGCCATGTCCTGTGATCCGTCTTGTAGATACTGAAATCCCCACCAGGTGGAAGAAGTTAACTACATGGTGACCAGAGTGTAGCCATGACATAAGCTGCCATAATTCTGAGAATTGACCTCAAGGAAATGGGAACAAACTGACCCTGGAACTGAAGATTAACTGTACTTAAAACAATCAAGATGATGCTGGTCAGACCACCAATGACCAATTTCCAGATGACTGTCAGAGCTGACTGCTATTTCTGCATGTAGTCCCCTCCCTCTGTCTATAAAAGCTCTTTCCGGGCTTCCCTGGTGGCGCAGTGGTTGAGAATCTGCCTGCCAATGCAGGGGACACGGGTTCGAGCCCTGGTCTGGGAAGATCCCACATGCCGCGGAGCAACTGGGCCCGTGAGCCACAACTGCTGAGCCTGCGCGACTGGAGCCTGTGCTCCGCAACAAGAGAGGCCGCGACAGTGAGAGGCCCGCGCACCGCGATGAAGAGTGGCCCCCGCTCGCCGCAACTGGAGAAAGCCCTCGCGCAGAAACGAAGACCCAACATAGCCCCCAAAAAATTAAATAAATAAATAAATAAATTTATTAAAAAAAAAAAAAAAGCTCTTCCCACTGATTGTCAAGTGGGGCGAGTTGGCCTTTGGACAGAATTCCACCCTCACCCCCACCCCAGTTGCCAGCATCCAAAATAAGGCAAACTTTCTTTTCCACCAACTTTGCCTCTTCATTAGCTTTTGAGCGGTGAGCAGCCAGGCCCCCACTTTCGGTTACAGTATTTCACTCCTTTTTATGGCTGAATAATATGCCATTTTATGGATCCACCATATTTTGTTCATCCCTTCAGCAGGTGATGGACATTTGGGTTGTTTCCCCTTTCTGGCTATTATGAATAATGCTGCTAGCAAATGGGTGGATATTATTGTATATAAATTGTAGTCACTAAAGCTGGGAAATAATAGACCAAGCAGAACAAAATGATTGTGTTTACAGACACATCCAGAGATGGTAAAAGGATAAAGAAAGATAGATATATGCCAACAAAAGTGAGCATCACCATGAACTGCAGTGGAGGGAGAGAGGCTTTCTGGGTGTTTCCGTATCCTGACAGCATCCCAGGTGTGCAGTAAAGGGTTAAGTCAACAGTCTTGGGGTGCTGAAACCCCGCACATTCTGAAGAGAGGACTGACCAATGATCAGCTCCTGGGACATAACCTCTAAGCTCTTGGCTTGTCCTACCTGATAAGAGTGTCTTTGTTTACTTGGGGCCTTGGACCACATGGTATCAGCTTAACTTCTGGAGGTGCTGGAGACTGAGTAGCTGAGGTCAGTCACGTGGGCATCCAGCCATTCCTATGTGATCAACCCACAGTAAAAATCCTGCACACCAAGGCTCCTGGGAGCTTCTCTGGTTGGCAATACTTAGTATGTCTTGTCACACATCGTTGCCGGGAGAACTAAGTGCTGTTCATATGACTCCACTGGGAGAGACAACTGGAAGCTTCCACCTGGTCTCTCCTGAACTCTACCCTGTGCACCTTTTGCCTTTGCTGATTTTAATCTGTATCTTTTCACTGTAATAAAACACAAACATGAGTATAACGGCTTTCCTGTGAGTCCCTCCAGCAGATCATTGAACCCGAGAGTGGTCTTGGGGTCCACCGACACACCAGGTCTTAATCTGGATAGGAGTTTCTGCCGTTATTCTTTTCATTTATTTAGGCTGCACCGGGTCTTAGTTGTGGCACGCAGGATGTTCGTTGCGGCATGTGAACTCTTAGTTGCGGCATGCATGTGGGATCTAGTTCCTTGACCAGGGATCGAACCCAGGTCCCCTGCATTGGGAGCATGGAGTGTTACGTACTGGACCACCAGGGAAGTCCCTGCCCTGTTATTCTTTTTTTTTTTTTTTTTAATAAATTTATCTATTTATTTATTTTTGGCTGCATGGGGTCTTCGTTGCGTGGCCTTTCTCTAGTTGTGGCAAGCGGGGGCTACTCTTTGTTGCGGTGTGCGGGCTTCTCATTGCAGTGGCTTCTCTTGTTGCAGAGCACGGGCTCTAGGCGTGCCGGCTTCAGTAGTTGTGGCTCGTGGGCTCTAGAGCACAGGCTCAGTAGTTGTGGCACATGGGCTTAGTTGCTCCGTGGCATGTGGGATCTTCCTGGACCAGGGCTCGAACCCATATCCCCTGCATTGGCAGGCAGGTTCTTAACCACTGCACCACCAGGGAAGCCCTGTTATTCTTTAAACTGTGCATTTTATGAATGTTTCACATGTATGATGTTAGAATTTAAAAAAATAATCAGGACTTCGTAATGAACAGAAGGCAAATAAAGAAAAGGGAAGAATTAAAAATAAGTTTCAGGGTTGGGTTGTTGCAGAAGGCTTGCTGTGGCTGTTAAGAAAACATGCAAAAAAAAAAAAAACATGCAAAAGAGAAATAGCTTCAAGGGGAGCAAAGTGAAGAATCACTCAATTCACTTTGGCCTACTGAGTTTGAGAATCCGAGAATCTCGCTTAGCAGACTGACTTCAAAGCTCAGGAGAAGTGATAAAAAGACTAAAAGAGACCTCACTCAAAGAGAAATGTAATTGAAAATGGTGCCATTTTCCCCCAAAGAAATCGGAGAAAATTTTAAAAGATGGTAATATCCAACTTTGGCAAGACTGTGGGAGAATGGGCTTGGACAGAATATAAATGGGGTTGGACAGAATATAAATTTTTTCACAAGTTATACAGCATAGTTGATTTTAAATGCACACTTCATGACCCAGAAATTTCAATTCTAATAATATATCCTTTAAAAGAAATATTAGTATGCATGCATAAAGATTTCCCACACTATAGCCCAAAATGGCAAATGACAAAGATATTCTCCCCAGCATTATTTGTAATAGCAAAAAATAGCAAACACCCTAAAAACCTTCAGGTGGAGTATGGATGTGCCATAGTTGATAAATACAATAGAATCTTTTGCAACTACCAAAAGAGATTGGAAAGATGCTTACTATACAAAGCAGATTTAAAAAGAACAGCAAGTTCCAAAGTTTGTATGGTCCTATATGTAAACAAAAAAATGACACATGATCTTTTTACATTTTATAATTTAATTTTTACGTTTTTAAGGTTTTAAATTTCTTTTAGTTTTCTTTTTAAGAGCTTGGTTTTTTCCCTCTAGATGGCGCAAGAATTTTATCCCCCTAGATGGTTAAGAATTTATCTTTTCATCATTAATTTGTAAGTGACCCTCAACGTACATTAAATTCCCAAATGAATTGCTGTCCATTTCTGACCTTTCTAGGCAGTTTCCTTTCATCTGTTTCCGTGCACTGGGATCACAACTGTTTATATTTATTGATGTGTGACATTAGTTTTTAACATCTGGTAGAGCCTACCCTGCTCAGCCACTCTCTACTTTTGGAATTTTTAAAGTTATTCTATTATTCAACTTTTTTGGGGGGTGTCTAAAGCGAGGTTTCTGCCCAAATAAAAATGTGAGAGTCATCAAAATACAGCAGGTGAAACTATGAATCACCCAGGGAGAACAATGGGCCATGGATAGAACCCTAGGAAAACTAATTGTTGGAAGGAACACCCTATGACCATGAACATAAGTAATTAAATTAAAATGGACAGGATAACAGCAGCCTTTTAACTGAAGCTTGGTTCACTGAAGAAACTCCATAAAATCCCAGAAACAACCCTCTCCCCTCCCACTTTCTTAGTTACTTTTAGTTTCCTAAGGTGCTGTAGCAAGTACCCCAAACTGAGTGGCTTAAAAAGCAGAAATGTAGGGTTGTGGGGTCAGAATAATTCCCTAGGTAATGATAGGAGATGCAGTAGTGAGGAATCCCAGGAAAAAATACCTCCTATCCTAATATCCCACCACATAGAGTCAGCCTCCAGAATCTAAAGTGACCTGAGAAATCACCCCCTTCCCTCAGCTATGGGGTAGAGAGGGTGAGCTGTAAAAAGAAGCAGCTGGGAGTAGATCTCGGGACATTACGGAGGGGGAAGGAAAATAAGCAACCTGAAAATGAACACATATCTTCATGTGCTAATTGACATTTGCTTATCATCATTTTCAAACCATCTGTTCAATTTTTTTTTTGCCCATGTATTCTAATGAAGTTTTTGTCTTTTTCTTATTGACTTATAGACATTCTTTATATCTTCTGCATATGAGCCTTGTGAAATGTAGATACTGCAAACATGAAAAGTGTCTTTTTTTTTCTTTAGCTTTTTTTAAATTTTTTTGCCACACTTTGTGGCAGGCAGAACTTTCCGGATCATAAATTGAACCTGCACCCCCTGTGGTGGAAGCACGGCGTGTTAACCACTGGACCACTGGGGAAGTCTGAAAAGAGTCTTTTAATGAATCAAAGTTTTTCATTTTAATGAAGTCCAACATACCAATTTTTTTATGGTTACTGTTTTTTTTGTGTGTGTGTCTTAGTTAAGAAAACTTTGCCCACATCAAGGTCATGAGCTTTTCTTCAGTGTTTTGTTCTAGAAGCTTTATGCTTTTAGCTTTCACCTTCTGGTTTGTGATCCATCTTGAATTAACATTTGTGCATGGTGTGAGGTAGGGGTCAAGGCTTACTTTTTCCCCATGGATGTAGGATTGCTTGCATTTATTTATTTAATTTATTTTAAAATTATTATTATTTTTTTAATATTAGGTTTTTTTTAACATCATTATTGGAGTATAATTGCTTTACAATGGTGTGTTAGTTTCTGCTGTATAACAAAGTGAATCAGCTATACATATACATATATCCCCATATCTCCTCCCTCTTGCATCTCCCTCCCACCCTCCCTATCCCACCCCTCTAGGTGGACACAAAGCACCGAGCTGATCTCCCTGTGCTATGCGGCTGCTTCCCACTAGCTATCTATTTTACATTTGGTAGTGTATATATGTCCATACCACTCTCTCACTTTGTCCCAGCTTGCCCTTCCCCTCCGCCGTGTCCTCAAGTCCATTCTCTATGTCTGCGTCTTTATTCCTGTCCTGCCACTAGGTTCTTCAGAACCAGTTTTTTGTTTTTTTTTTTAGATTCCATATATATGTGTTAACATATGGTATTTGTTTTTCTCTTTCTGACTTACTTCACTCTGTATGACAGACTCTAGGTCCATCCACCTCACTACAAATAACTCAATCTCGTTTCTTTTTATGGCTGAGTAATATTCCATTGTATGTATGTGCCACATCTTCTTTATCCATTCATCTGTCAATGGACAATTGGGTTGCTTCCATGTCCTGACTACTGTAAATAGAGCTGCAATGAACATTGTGGTACATGACTCTTTTTGAATTATGGTTTTCTCAGGGTATATGCCCAGTAGTGGGATTGCTGGGCCATATGGTAGTTCTATTTTTAGTTTTTTAAGGAACCCCCATACTGTACTCCACAGTGATTGTATCAATTTACATTCCCACCAACAGTGCAAGAGGGTTCCCTTTTCTCCACACCCTCTCCAGCATTTATTGTTTGTAGGTTTTTTGATGGTGGCCATTCTGACCAGTGTGAGGTGATACCTCATTGTAGTTTTGATTTGCATTTCTCTAGTGATTAGTGATATTGAGCATACTTTCATGTGTTTGTTGGCAATCTGTATATCTTTTTTGGAGAAATGTCTATTTAGGTCTTCTGCCCATTTTTGGATTGGGTTGTTTATTTTTTTGATATTGAGCTGCATGAGCTGCTTGTATATTTTGGAGATTAATCCTTTCTCAGTTGCTTCATTTTCAAATATTTTCTCCCATTCTGAGGGTTGTCTTTTCATCTTGTTTATGGCTTCCTTTGCTGTGCAAAAGCTTTTAAGTTTCATTAGGTCCCATTTGTTTATTTTTGTTTTTATTTCCATTTCTCTAGGAGGTGGGTCAAAAAAGATCTTGCTGTGATTTATGTCATGGAGTGTTCTGCCTATGTTTTCCTCTAAGAGTTTTATAGTGTCTGGCCTTACATTTAGGTCTTTAATCCATTTTGAGTTTATTTTTATGTATGGTGTTAGGGAGTGTTCTAATTTCATTCTTTTACATGTAGCTGTCCAGTTTTCCCAGCACCACTTATTGAAGAGGCTGTCTTTTCTCCATTGTATATTCTTGCCTCCTTTATCAGAGATAAGGTGACCATATGTGCATGGGTTTATCTCTGGGCTTTCTATCCTGTTCCATTGATCTATATTTCTGTTTTTGTGCCAGTACCATACTGTCTTGATTACTGTAGCTTTGTAGTATAGTCTGAAGTCAGGGAACCTGATTCCTCCAGCTCCATTTTTCTTTCTCAAGTTTGCTTTGGCTATTCGGGGTCTTTTGTGTTTCCATACAAACTGTGAAACTTTTTTGTTCTAGTTCTGTGAAAAATGACGTTGTTAATTTGATAGGGATTGCATTGAATCTGTAGATTGCTTTGGGTAGTATAGACATTGTCACAATGTTGATTCTTCCAATCCAAGAGTATGGTATATCTCTCCATCTGTTTGCATCATCTTTAATTTCTTTCATCAGTGTCTTATAGTTCTCTGCATACAGGTCTTTTGTTTCCTTAGGTAGGTTTATTCCTAGTTATTTTATTCTTTTTGTTGCAGTGGTAAATGGGGGTGCTTCCTTAATTTCTCTTTCAGATTTTTCATCATTAGTGTATAGTAATGCAAGAGATTTCTATGCATTAATTTTGTATCCTGCTACTTTACCAAATTCATTGATTAGCTCTAGTAGTTTTCTGGTAGCATCTTTAGGATTCTCTATGTATAGTATCATGTCATCTTCAAACAGTGACAGTTTTACTTCTTCTTTTCTGATTTGGATTCCTTTTATTTCTTTTTTTTCTCTGATTGCTGTGGCTAAAACTTCCAAAACTATGTTGAATAATAGTGGTGAGAGTGGGCAACCTTGTCTTATTCCTGATCTTAGTGGAAATGGTTTCAGTTTTTCACCATTGAGAACGATGTTGGCTGTGGGTTTGTCATATATGGCCTTTATCTTGCATTTATTGAAAAGCTCTTTCATTCTTCCACTGAATTGTGTTAATATCTTTGTCATAAATAGAGTGATCATATATATGTGGTCTGTTTCTGGACTCACTATTGGATTCCATTTCTCTATCTTTTATGTCGGTACCACTCTGTCATAAGTTTACCTTTATGGTAAATCTTGAAATCTGGTAATCTCACTGGTCTCTAGCCTCACTTCCACTATTACCTCACTGGTCCATCGTCACTGTTTGCTGGTTAATGTAAATCAAATTCATTCCTCGAGGTATATTTTCAATATATTTTTTTTTACAGCATAACTTTCTTATAATTGTGATACAGAATTATACACGCACAGACACACACACTTTTTAAAATATTTATTTATTTATTTTATTTTTGGCTGCGTCAGATCTTAGTTGCAGCACGTGGGCTTAGTTGCCCCATGGCATGTGGGATCTTAGTCCCCTGACCAGGGATCGAACCTGCGTCCCCTACACTGGAAGGTGGACTCCCAACCACTGGACCACCAGGGAAGTCCCTGACACACACAATTTTTAACTCTAACTCTGGTTCACAGGAAATGCAGGGAACACAGGAACATGTTGAACGACACTAAGAGGACTCAACCAGCCAAATGAAAATGACAAATGACTTGGTTTCATAACAAATTAATGGCTTTTCTTAAAAAGAAAAGGAAGGGAGGGCTGCCCTGGTGGCGCAGTGGTTGAGAATCTGCCTGCCAATGCAGGGGACATGGGTTCAAGCCCTGGTCCGGGAAGATCCCACATGCCGCGGAGCAACTGGGCCCGTGAGCCACAACTACTGAGCCTGCGCGTCTGGAGCCTGTGCTCCACAACAAGAGAGGCCGCGATAATGAGAGGCCCGCGCACCGCAAGGAAGAGTGGCCCCCACTTGCCACAACTAGAGAAAGCCCTCACACAGAAACAAAGACCCAACGCAGCCATAAATAATAAAATAAATAAATTAATTAATTAAAAAAGAAAAAACAGCAAAATTTCTTAAAAAAAAAAAAAAGAAAAGGAAGGGGATCATTATAGATTAAAAGATATTTAATATTTAAGACACTTGTCAACCAAAGGCAATGGGTGAAGTTTGTTTAGATCTGGATCCAAACACAGTAATAAGACATTTTTGAGACAATCAGAAAAGTTTCAACACAGACTTCTGATAGACGATATTAACATATTATTATAAAATTGTCTTAGATATTTATGTGGTTATATTTTTATTAATTCCTTATCCATTAGAGATATAGAATTCATGCATGGAAAAATTTGATGTCTGAGATTTGCATAAAGTAAAAAGGGGGAAGATGAGGGGCATAGATGAAAGAAGAATGGGGACATTTTGAAATTATTGAATTGCGTGATGGCATTTACCACTCTCTATTTATGTATAAAATGTTAGTTTGTTTTTAAATTTTATTTATTTATTTTATTTATGGCTGTGTTGGGTCTCCGTTTCTGTGCGAGGGCTTTCTCTAGTTGCGGCAAGTGGGGGGCCACTCTTCATCGCGGTGCGCGGGGCCTCTCACTATCGCGGCCTCTCCTGTTGCGGAGCACAGGCTCCAGACGCGCAGGCTCAGTAGTTGTGGCTCACGGGCCCAGTTGCTCCGCGGCATGTGGATCTTCCCGGACCAGGGCTCAACCCGTGTCCCCTGCATTGGCAGGCAGATTCTCAACCACTGCGCCACCAGGGAAGCACCTAGTTTGTTTTTAAGAGACTTCTACACCTGTCCAGGTGGAGATGGTGGTGACTTGGACAGAATGGTTATGGTAAAGGAAGGAAAGAAGATCAGATTCAGGGTATATTTTCAAGGTAAAGTGGACAACTTGCTGGTGGATAAAATGTGAAAGAAAGAATCACGGGTAAGTTTAAGTGTTTGGTTGAAGTAAATGGACAGTGCCATTTACTGACATGGGGGTGGGCAGGGGAAGGCTTGGGGGGCTGAAATGAGGGGAGATGTTGTCACAGACATTTTGGGAAACTATGACCAACCATGACGTTGCTTTAATTTAGAAGCATGTAAAATGTGCCCCCCAATACATTTTTAAATGTACATGAAGAAAATAGAGAACGCTGAATTAATAAATGAACATAGAATTTCTTTTCTTTTGTTTTAAATAGCAAAACCTGGTCCAGTGACCACCACCCATTCAAGTTGTATAAAATAAGGCTGGAAATTTGAAAGGGGAATCCTTAAATAGAGTTACCGAGAAACCTATTAGCCTAGTAAGTACTGTGGCATCCCATTCCATGGGTACCAAGCCACAAGAAAGAGGCCCTAAGAGAACCACCCAGAGAGACTGAAGAGGCCTGCAAGGGGATGTGTGGTAGTCGTTAGAGCCATGCATAAATCTGCGGCATGTGGGCAGGTTGCTCTTGCTTGCCCTCTGTGAAATAAAATTCATGTATTATGGCAAGATGAGAAAAATTTAAACGTAAAGATTCTTCTCGATGCAAGAGGGAAGAGATATGGGAACATATGTATATGTATAACTGATTCACTTTGTTATAAAGCAGAAACTAACACACCATTGTAAAGCAATTATACGCCAATAAAGATGTTAAATAAAAAAAAAAAGATTCTTGGGCTTCCCTCGTGGCGCAGTGGTTGAGAGTCTGCCTGCTAATGCAGGGGACGCGGGTTCGAGCCCTGATCTGGGAAGATCCCACATGCCGTAGAGCGGCTGGGCCCGTGAGCCACAATTGCTGAGCCTGCGCATCTGGAGCCTGTGCTCCGCAACAAGAGAGGCCGCGATAATGAGAGGCCCGCGCACCGCGATGAAGGGTGGCCCCCGCTTGCCGCAACTGGAGAAAGCCCTCGCACAGAGGCGAGGACCCAACACAGCCATAAATAAATAAATAAATAAAATTAAAAAAAAAAAAAAAAAAAAAAGATTCTTCTCTGCCCTTTGGCCTCTCCTCTCCCCCCACTGTGCATTGCGTGTCTGCATTACCCATTGACAAACTCCCCCTCCCCCATGGGCAGGAATCCCTGCTCAGTCATAAAGAGCAATATTCTCCTAGCACTAACAAGACAACTCCTTAAAAGATAACATTCCTAAAAAAATTAAAAAAAAAAAAAAAAATAACATTCCTTCTTGATCTTGTAAGGCGTCACATGACCCACCAGGATGACGCTTAGATCTGGATTATGTAAACTGTCAATAACGCATCATTTGATGTACAGCCCTCTGTCTCAAAAAAACTTATATAACTGTGCCTTGATTTCTAACCGGTGGAACAGTTCTCAGAGCTTTCTGAGATGCTCTTCCCTGGTTATAATCCTCAAATTTGGCCCAAATAAAATTTTCCACTTCTTTCTTAGGTCCTCTGATTAATTTTTCATTGACACCTCTTTGAAATTGGGTATGACCACATGACTTTCTTCAGTCACTGCAATGTGAGTTGCAAACCTTTTTTTCCTTTGTACCCATTTTTGGAGCTTCCTCCCAATTTTTTTTTTTTTTTTTTTTTGCCACACCGTTCTTCATGTGGGATCTTAGTTCCCCCACCAGGGATGGAACCTGTGCCCCCTGCAGTGGAAGCATGGAGTCTTTTTTTTTTTTAATTTATTTATTATTTATTTATTATTTATTTTTGGCTGTGTTGGGTCTTCGTTTCTGTGCAAGGGCTTTCTGTAGTTGCGGCAAGCGGGGGCCACTCTTCATCGCGATGTGCAGGCCTCTCACTATCGCGGCCTCTCTTGTTGCGGAACACAGGCTCCAGACACGCAGGCTCAGTAGTTGTGGCTCACGGGCCTAGTTGCTCGGAAGCGTGGAGTCTTAACCACTGGACCACCAGGGAAGTCCCAGCATCTTCCCAATTCTTAGGGTATTCTTTCATTACCTTTTCTTGAATCAGCTCCCTTACAAATATGGTGGCCGTGTTTGTATTAGGTGACCCCCCTCCCCATGATCTCAGGTAATTGACTCATGGTGGATGCCTGACTCAAATATCAATCCGATTGAGCCAATCAGATTATCTTTTTCAGGAATGTCAAACTGTGGCAGAGAGACACTAGGAGTTTCTGTTGGGCCCTTGAAATGAGACTTCTATTTCACCATTACCTCCATGGTTCACCATCTCTGCATGCTGGAAACGTTACAGTAGCCTTCTCACTGGTCTCTTTGTCTCCATCCTTGCCCTTACAGCCCTATCTCCAAATAGCAGCCAGATATTTCCACACAGCAAATCAGATCATATTACTCCCCTAATTAAAGCCCTCTGATGGCTTCCCATTGGTCTTAGAATAAAACCCAAAGTCCTCATCATGGTCGTCAAGGCATTTCATGGTCTCACCCTGCTAACTTCTCCACCTATGTCTGTCTCCATGTGCTCCAGTCACACTGGTCTCATTTCACTCTCATGTATAACTAGACTACCCCCCGCCCCGCCACAGGACCTTTGCACGTGGGATCTCAAGTCAGGTGAGGATGTGCCTGTTGGCCTACTTCATGCCAAAGTCATAAAAGATTTTGCAAATGCAGAGACTAATCTATTTAGTTTGTTATCCAGTTATTTGTGGCTGCCTAACAGATTATCCCAAAACTTAGTGGCATAAAACAATCAGAGTGTTGTGCTCACAGAATCTGTGAATCAGGAATTCAGATACGGCTTGTCTCTGCAACATGTTGTCAGGAGCCTCGGCGGGGTCACTCTAAACGCTAGGTAGACTGGAGCAACTGTGGAATCATCTGAAGGCTCTACACTCACACGTCTGATGTGTGGGCTGGGATGACTTGAAGCTGGTCTCAGCTAAGACTGTTAATATGTGGCCTCTCACTGAGTTTGGGCCTCCTCACAGCATGGTTGCTTCAGATAGCTGGACTTCTTACATGATGATGACGACTGAGGACTCCAAGAGTAAGTGTTTCAGCAAACAACTTGAAAGCCATGTTGTGAGGGAGTCCAAGCTAGCCTGTCTTGCAGGATATTCCAAATGCGCGCCACTAAATGCAGCTGCATAAAAGCACTCAGCCAGCGTTGCACTGGAGCAGAGAATCACCCAGCTGACCCACAGACTGGTGGGAAATAATTAATTGCTGTCACTTTAAGCCACTATGTTTTGTTAACACAGTCCTTGAGAGCAGGGATCCTGTTAGGTTCATCACTACAGGTATTTACTAAAAGAATGAATAGACTCTCGTCAAGTTCACTGAGCCATGCTGGTCTCTGAGTTCTCAACAATAATCATTGTAGTCCCCAGAAGCCAGGGTTGCAGAGGTGGGGCACAAGGTCTTGGATTCACACCAACTACTAGCCAATATGGCTCTCTTGTGAAAACTGGGCAAAAGGTCCCCACTCTGGGTGGACTAATTAGAAAAAAGTGAGCCCTCTGGGTGGACACAGTCCCAGGGACACATGGCTTGGAGAGCAGACCGTAGGCTCTATTTAAGCCCCACTTGCCTCCTTGTCCAGGGACCTTTGTGTAGTGACCAACTTGCACAATAATCCAGGGCTTCCCTGTATTGCACCCTACAGACATTCCTCTCTTCTTACTTGGTAAAAGCACCCCAATTTTCTTACTGCAAACCACCATGTCCTTCAGAGGAAGCTGATCAACTCCCCAGCTGCAGCGGGCAAAGATTTATTGATCTGAAGCTAAGTCAATCCCAGGATCTCATTCACCATGCCTTATAAGGGGTCAGGGGGCATGTGACACACTTCTGGTCAATGAGACATGGGGCCAGTTGCTGGAGGATTTGGAAGGTTTCCCACACTCTTCAGAAGGGACCTAAGATAAGAACAAACCTCTTTTTGCTGCCTTGGGAAAAGGATATCTGTGTGACACCTGAGTATGTGGCAGCTTTCTTGGGACCATGGGGAGCATACGGGAGCTGATTTAAGAGATTATGGCAGCTCAACATGATGGATAGAACTGGGGTCTTTTTTTTTTTTTGACTTTTTTTTTTTTTTAAAAAAATTTATTTTTTTTTTTTTTTTTTTTTTTGCTGCATTAGGTCTTCATTGCTGTGCACGGGCTTTCTCTGGTTGCGGTGAGCAGGGGCTACTCTTTACTGTCACGCATGGGCTTCTCATTGTGGTGGCTTCTCTTGTTGAGGAGCATGGGCTCCAGGCGCGCAGGCTTCAGTAGTTGTGGCACATAGGCTCAGTAGTTGTGGCTCGCGGGCTCTAGAGTGCAGGCTCAGTAGTTGTGGCGCATGGGCTTAGCTGCTCCAGCAGCATGTGGGATTTTCCTGGACCAGGGCTCGAACCCATGTCCCCTGCATTGGTAGGCAGACTCCTAACCACTGTGCCACCAGGGAAGTCCCAGAACTGGGGTCTTGTTGAGCTGCTAAATTAACCCTGGAGATGTGCCACCTCTGGTGCTGTTGTGTGAGACACATGAACATGTTATTTAAACAAGTTAATTGGGACTTCTGTTACTTGCAGCCTGAAGCATTATGGTACAAGAGGGAAGTGTTCTGGAACATGTAATAATGTGCTCCTCATACCTTGGAACAGATCTTGGGGGAGCCAGAAAAGGAGAATGGAGTGCTGAGGACCAGCTAACATCAGTGCTTGAGGAGTGGGGACAGGTCTGCCGCGATCCCAATCCACTCTGGCAGGAAGGCTGCCTCTGGCTTAAAGACTTTGAGGAAGGGAGAGTCTGGGAGGGTATAATTGGCCAGGTAGATGGTCTCTCCACCTGAGAGGTAGGCGGCCCAGATCCCAAACGTCCCAATGGTCATGATGGTGTGATTACATTGCGTGAGCAATGCAAAATCCTTGGCGGGTGAGCCCTCAATGCCATTGCCGGCAAAGACCACATCCCCGCGGGAGGCCTCAATGTTTTCCCGACACCAGGCCATGCCGTTGCTCGTGACCACGAAGATGGGGGAGCGGTAGCGAGCCCGGAACCAGTCCAGGGCCTGCTCCAGGTATCGCCGGTCGGCCACCACGCCCTTCCACACGTTGGGCATAACGTGGACGTAGTCCCCCCGGCGCACGTGGACCCCTACGTAGGTGCTCGGCCGGCTCCCATTCACCTGCAGACCCCGCAGAAAGTTCTGGGCCTCCTCGCGCACGTGGTCGTGCAGGGTGAACTCCTGCAGGATCTCGGTGCGGAGGTGGTGGTAGAAGGTCCAAGAGCAGGGGTAGCCGGTGAGGCGCACGTACTCGCCCGGGATGTGTCGGTACCGCTCCTCCATCCAGTCGTTCAGGTGGTAGTTCTGCCAGGGGATCCTGCTGGCCGTGGTGTCGTGCAGGACGGGGAGGGTGATTCTGAAGATGGGGGCCAGCGTGCTGTGCATCTGGGGTGGGATGAAGGCCGGCCGCCCGTTCATCTTGGCCAGGGCGTACAGGGTGGCGTACTCCCCCATCTGGTTCCCCAGGCGGCCTATGGCATTGACCGTCCACATGCCCTTCGGCTGCGGGCTCCACTGGGTGCTCGAGGGAGATTCCTTGGTTGCTGGCTCCAGCGTCTGTAACTCCCGTGTGGGCTGAATCTTCACTAGCTTCTGCTGAAGGTGAAATACGGTGGAAGCCGTGAAGACGAAGAGGATGAAGGGGGCCGTGGGGAAGAAGAAAGGTGCCTGTGTGCTGAGCATGGCTGTCAGGAGAGGGAGAGCGGGAGACGGTTAGCTCAGGGGACGGAGGCCCTGGGATAGCGCATGAAGCTGGCAGCGCAGCTGTCCGAGCAGACGTTGCGCGGATGGACGTACGTGTGGATCTACTTTGCGTGCTCATGGAAATGAGTGCGAACGCTCGGGTTACATGTATGCAGGTACAGCTCTGGAGTGTGTGTTATGTGGCTGTGTCTCCACTGGACTCATATGTGCATGTTTACATGTGTCTATGCACTGTTATGTATATAGACACCCATGGCACGTGCGTTGTATGAGTATATATGGGTATTTATATGTTGTGTACATATGTGAGTGTGGAATTGTGTGCAGGTGAATGGACATGTGTACATTGTTTTGTACGGTTGTGTATATACAGGCACACCTGATTCTATTGCACTTCGCAGATACTGCATTTTTTACAAATTGAAGGTTTGTGGCAAGCCTGCATTTTCAGATGACGGTTAGCATTTTTTAGCAATCAGGCATTTTTTGAAGTTTTTATTTCACACATAAAGTATGCAGATCTTAAGTGTCTAGACTGATGAAGTTGTTTTTTTTTTTTTTTTATCTTTTGGCCACAGCACGTGGCATGTGGGATCTTACTTCCCCCACCAGGGATGGAACCCGCGCCCCCTGCAGTGGCAGCACAGTCTTAACCACTGGACCACCAGGGAAGTCCGGCAATCAGGTTTTTTGTTGTTGTTGTTGTTGTTGTTGTTTTTGTTGTTTTAAATCTAATACAGTGTTTATTTTTCATTCACCAGGTCTTTTTTTTTTAAATCAGGTGTCTTTAATTAAGGTATGTACATTGGGTTTTTTTAGATATAAAGCTATTGCACACTTAATAGACTACAGTACAGGGTAAACACAACTTTTATATGCACTGGGAAACCAAAAAAAATTGTGTGACTTTGTTGTAATATTTGCTGTATTGTGGTGGTCTGAAACCAAACTCAAAATATTTCTGCATGATATTTGTATTGTGTACATACAGGGGTGTGTACTATATATATGGTGTGCAGGTGACTGTGAACAAATAGCATGTGTGTATATGTGACGCTATGCATACATTACGTGTATACACATTGTATGTTGAAATGTGGGCGTTTATAGACTGTAAGTATACATGTGTGGCTGTCTATATATAATGAGTTCAAGTGTACGAACCTACTATTTACTGGGGATCCAGTTTCCTTTTTTAAATAAATTTATTTATTTGTTTTTATTTTTTTGGCTGTGTTGGGTCTTCGTTGCTGTGCATAGGCTTTCCCTAGTTGCGGCGAGCGGGGGCTACTCCTCATTGCAGTGCGTGGGCTTCTCATTGCGGTGGCTTCTCTTGTTGTGGAGCACGGGCTCTAGGTGCGCGGGCTTCAGTAGTTGTGGCTCGCGGGCTTCAGTAGTTGTGGCGCTCCAGCTTAGTTGCTCTGCGGCATGTGGGCTCTTCCCAGACCAGGGATCAAACCCGTGTCCCCTGCACTGGCAGGCGGATTCTCAACCACTGGGCCACCAGGGAAGCCTGGGATCCAGTTTCTAAAGATGTCCATCTCTGCATGCCCTGCCTATCTATATCCCCTTTGATGGGAAATTGCCCTGCCCATCAAGAGCTTGACCTGGCCACCCTCCTGGCCAGAGATGACTGAACTTGAGATAGATGGCTGGCTCCACAGTGGCTTCTCCTTTCCTTGGTTAAGGTCTTGACAAGTGTAGGCTGGCTCTAAAAGACGAGCTGGCCAATTCACTCTTTTGAGTATTTTTATTAAAAAGCTCAGAAGGCAGTTGGTAGGTGAGAGTTTTTTCCTCCTGATGCCATTGGGGTGTCCAACAATTCAAGTCAAATCTGACACTGTCTTCCTGGACTTAGTATCAGATCCCACAAGTGAAACAGTTCAGCTCCAGAAGACTGCCCCCAACTTCAGACACTAATCTCAAGTCCAGGGCCATTCATACTCTGACTGACCAGTCATAGATCGGGGATTCCCATGACCAGGAAACTAGCAGGCTTGATAATTTGCTAGAATGGCTCACAGAACTCAGGAAGACACTTTATTTATGTTTACTAGTTAATTATAAGGGAGACAAATGAGTAGTCAGAAGAAGAGGTCCATAGGAGGAGGTCCAGAAGGGTCCTGAGCACAGAGCTTCTGTCCCCTTGGAGTTGGGGTAGACCACCCTCCTGGCTCATGTTTGCTAACTCAGAGGCTTCCTGAAACCCATTGTTCAGGGTTTTTTTGGAGGTATCATTATGTAGGCACGATTGATTAAATCATTTGGCTACTGGTGATTTGCTCAATCTCTGGTCCGTCTCCCCCCTCCAGAGCTGAAAAGTGCCAATCTTCTAATGAAGGCTTGGTCTTTCTGCTGACCAGCTCCCATCCTGAAGCCATCTAGAGGACTGGCAAGAGTTGCCTCATCAAGTCCTGTCACTGAGCAATGAGAAAATGCCAAGGATATTAGGTGCTATGTGCCAGGAACTGGGGACAAAGACCAAAGATCATTCTATGAAACCACAGCAGGTAATCTTGAAAAGGAGAGTAGAGGTAGGTGTGGCTGGGACATATCAGTTGCAGACTGAAGCAGAGGAAGCCAGTAACCAGAAGATACCTGAAGAGATATGCAGACACCTCAAAGGAACTTCAACTACTGGTCAAGAAATCCCAGAAAATCTGCTTATATTTGAACAAGTACAACCTGTTCCTTTCAACTCTGGTTACAACAGAAGCTAGTTCCGGGAGTTAGGGTGATTGCATACATAGGACAGACCTCCTGAAAACACATGGGCTCACTATGGTATTGAGACAGGAGGGAAGGGGGCAGGGCACACCCTTAAAGAATAACACAGCCATTGAGAAAAACAGGGTGTGACAAAAACTGTTTAGAACCAGTTAGGTCCAAGATGGCGGAAGATTCGACTTCCAGTTGACCCGGAGCCTCATTATATGCTCATTGTAATACATTAGCATATGCTAAATGACACACCCACAGGGGCCATGACAGTTCCATGGCTGACCATAAAAGCCCCAAAAGTGGGCGATGGTCCAGTTCCTGGAAATCTCTGTCCCTTCTCCAAAATAGGTGGAATAATCCTCCCACTTCTTAGCCTATGAAATTTCCCAGCCCATAAAAACTAACCACCCCATATCTTGGGGCCACTCTCACCTTCTGAGATGGTCTGCATTCTGCCTATGGAATGTGTATCTCTCTAAATAAACTTGCTTTCACTTTACTATGGCTCGCTCTTGAATTCTTTCCTGTGCAAAGCCAAGGACCCTCACTTGGTGGCCCGTCCCAGAGACTCACCCGAGACCTGGGACATGACAATCCTCTCACACCACATTCTCCTGCGACATCATTATAGGAGGTCCAGGGCATTGAGGATTCCCCATCTTGGGTCAGAAATCTTGACCCAGTGGTTTGTAGAGTGAAGCAGTTAATTAAGCTGTTGGCTGAGATTGTTTAGAACAAATCAAAGGCCCCGAAAGGATGAGACTTTGAAGATATGGTTGCGGAGCATAAGTAAAGAAAAGCAGGAAATGAATTGGTTCTGACTCCCCATTATGTAGCTAGAAGCCAACAAGGAAAAGCAGAAAAATCCTTACTTAACGTCATCACAGTTAACACCTTATTGTTGCTAAGATCCCATCTAGAAATGATTGATGGGCTTTGTCCTTCTGCAGTCTAGGCTGGATCAACACATGTTGCCGCAGGGAAAGTCCAGGTCTGGCCACTGACTGAGCAAGCTTGGACTCTGAGTGAATGGGAATGCCGATATCTGGGAGGATATCCCAGGAAAGATGGCTTTCTGTTCTCTCAGCTCTTCCAAAGGCTTCCCTCCTCCTTCTCTGTGAATATGAGGTTCCCACCCAGGTGAAAAAAAATCCCTTCCTCCTGAGCAGGCTTTAATCCCAGCATATCCTGGAAGCTCTGCACCAAAGTAGGTTAGAGGTAAAGGTTTCTATTTGATTTGGTCTAGGGCTTGTGTTCCTGGTCAAACTGTTGAACCAAATGGCCATTAAGAAGAGAACATTGGGGCTAAATCAAGCTAGGTGTGACCTGATTGAAGCTGGGAAGCTTCCAGAAGCTATTCCGGTGTGGTCCTTTAGGGTTCATTATGGCTGAGAAGAGTTAGCACAAGACCTAATGTAGCAACATCCCTGCTTCTGATTTATAAGTCTCTGAAACCGTCTGAGTCCACTAAGATCACAGGAGGGTTCTCTTTCCAGAAGAGACTCAGGCTTGTCAACTAGATGCCTGGATTTGAATTGAACCAACTCAGCGGGGGGTGTGGGACCTTTGGGTGTCCCCAGGTGTTGAGCACAACCAGAAATAGACTTCTGGGTGGTACAACCTCCTCTAGCCCCTTCCGCATTGAAAGAAAGGAGCCAGGGAGGCTGGGTTTGCTGAATAAGGTTTATTTCAAAGCTCAGTTTTGGCTCACGAAAGTCTCAGCCTTATTGCCCACAGGCTCCAGATAAGGCCGCTTTCTCAAGGCCACAGAAAGTGAAGCCTCCACTCACTCAGCCCTGCATGGAGTGTACTTGACTCGGTGACTTGGAGAGGACACATCTCTCTGGGGTTAAGTGCACGCCCCCCTGCTGCGGACTGGATTTTGGCTCCTATAGTCATTAGCTGTGTGATTCTGGACAAATGACATCACCTTTCTGAGGATTAAAACAGTGCCTGGCATACAAACACGTGCAGTAAATTTTTGATATTATCACATACAAAGCAAAAGGTGATGTTCTGTATGGGCTCTGGGCCAGGGACCAGTGTGTTTCCACTTTTCCTGTTGGGTGTATGGGTAATGGTCAAGTCTAGCGTTTAGACCACAGATCATAGTATTGGGATGATCCTCCTCTAGGTCCTCTAGGGCAGACCTAGAGGAGGAATCAATTTCATGAGAGGCTGCGAATCCTGAGACCAACTAAAGTAGCTCCGTACTGTCAGAAGCAGACACAATAGATAGAGCTGACTTTGGGGATTATCCTTCTGGGGAGTGAGTGAGTGTGTCTGTGATTCACCTGCCATGATTGCCATTTGATTTTTTTTTTTTTAAATAGAGTTGATGGGAATTTCCTGGCAGTCCAGTGGTTAGGACTCTGCACTTCCAGTGCAGGGGGTAGGGTTTCAATCCCTGGTTGGGGAACTAAGATCCCGCAAGCCGTGTGGGTAGCAAAAAAAAAACAAAAAAAAACAAATAGAGTTGAAGGCATGAGATAAAGAATATGGGTGATGGGTGATCAAGAGTTGCACTGCAGGGCTTCCCTAGTGGCGCAGTGGTTAGGAATCCGCCTGCCAATGCAGGGGACACGGGTTCGAGCCCTGGTCTGGGAAGATCCCACATGCCGCGGAGCGACTAGGCCTGTGAGCCACAACTACTGAGCCTGAGCGTCTGGAGCCTGTGCTCCGCAACAAGAGAGGCCGCGATAGTGAAAGGCCCGCACACCGCGATGAAGAGTGGCCCCCGCTTGCCACAACTGGAGAAAGCCCTCGCACAGAAACGAAGACCCAACACAGCCAAAAATAAATAAATAAATACATAAATAAATTTATTAAAAAAAAAAAAAAAGAGTTGCACTGCTTTAAGGAAGTACGTTTTTGCTTGCCCAACCCATAGACCTTGTTACAGCCCGTTATGGGTTGAATTGTGTCCCTCTAGAAGAGATATATTGAAATCCTAACCCCTGGTACCTCAGAATGTGACCTTACTTGGAGACAGGGTCTTTACAGAGGTGACCAAGTTATAATGAGGTCATCCGAAGGTGGGCTCTAATCCAATAGGATGGGTGTCTTTATGAAAAATGCAAGCACAGCCCATAGTGCATCATATGATGTTGGCCCAAGGGTGGCCCATCCATTGGCCAATCTGTGATGTGTGCAGGTGGGTGCTGGCTCAAGAGGATAAATTGTACCAAGCAGGTTCTCTCCCTTGGGAATTTGAAGTTAGAAGCACAGAGAGGGTGGCCAGTTGATTGTGGGCTTGGCAGTGGAAGGGCCTCTTAGGGCCCAGTTAGTGCAGTATGTTAAGCCATATCTAGGATGAACTGGAGAAATCCAGTTCAGAGCAGAATGCTCCAGTTCCAGAGCAGAGTGAATTCAGCCCTGAGAATAAAAATCGATAAAAGATCCTATGGAGAGGTGAAAGTATCACTGTGCTCCAGATGCCTTCCTGGTTCCTGGTTTCCCTCAAGGCCATGCAGCACTTTCATTTGGGTCCAGATCCCCACAGGATTCCTCAGACTCTGCCCCTGACGGGGGAGAGGAACCGTCTGAGGACAGGAAAGCTGGAGGAAGGAAGAGGGAGCGTCGAGGGAGGAGGAGGAAAGCTCCCTGGGGAGTGGCCTCTGCCTTCTTCCCATCACGGTTTTCTCTTCCTTCCTCCAGCTTGAAGGGCAAGGAGTAGACTTGGAGCCTCTGTCTGGCTCCAAATTTGCTGAGCTTGGGACATGGAACAACGGGGGCCAAGGGGGATGCTTGTAGGAAGGCAGAAGGATGGAGGGAAGGAAGGGAGACAGAGAAGGAAAGGAAGGAAGAGAGATGGAAAAAGACAGGAAAAGAGAAAGAGGGAAGTAGAAAGAAATGGAGAAAAAGACAGGGACAGAGAGAGAGAGACAGAGAGAGACAAAAAGAGACTGAGACAGAGAAAGATGTAGGCAGGGAAAGAGAGACACAGAGAAAGAGACAGAGACAGGAATAGAATGACAACAGAAGAGACAGAAGGAGAGGCAGAGAGGGAGAGAGAAAAAGGCCGCCAGGCAGGATAGATCTTGCTCCACTGGGTCCCACCTCCAGCCCCTGCTCTGCCCCAACTCTCTCTCTCTCTCTCTAGGTCAGTCCCTTTTGAGATCTCTCAGTCTGTGTCTTTATTACACACTTCCTCCTGTGAAGGAAGGGACAGTGTCCATCTCGTCCCCTGTGTGTCCCCTACAGCCCTCGGAAGCTGGGCTCGGCACATAGCAGGTGCTCAGGAAATACAGGCAGGAAGAATGCAGTCCCGTCTGGCCCCATTTTTTTTTTTTTCTCCCTCCTCTCAGTGAGTCTCTGCCAGCATCTCCCTGCCTCATTCATTTTCCTATATCCCCCTCTTTTTTTTTTTTGGTCTCCATTTCCCAGCACCTAGTAGGTTAAAAAAATGAATATTAGAAGCACAGACCTTCACAATCAAACCTCTTCAATTCTGGACCGGCAGCGGGTGCCCCTGAATGTTCCTTCAAAATTTGTTTACAGCAGACAGAAAGACAAGGTAAAAGGAAAAGCAGAATGTTCTAGAACAATGTCTCTCAGTCTTCCTGGTTGCTTCTCCCCTCCCCATCCAGGAAGGGGGATTGGCCACTGCTGAGGAGCCTCACTGGCCTCCAGAACTCGACCCCATGACCTTGACCGAGGCTTCGGGGAGAAGAGGAAGAGGTGGGGAGAGCCTCACAGGGTGAAACCCAGTGTCTGGGAGTGGGGGGCCCCGCACTGCGAGGTTTTGAAAGATTTAGGTTTGGAGAGAAGCGCTATGGGGTGTGGCAAGAGTCTCTGATTAGCTGTGTGACCTTGACCAAGGGCCTCTCAGTGTCATCATCCAAAAAGTGGGAATAATAATAAAAGCACCTCTCTGCAGGGCTGTGGAATGAATGCTGGACCACACGGGCTGTCCCTTTCATCTGGAGCAGGGTTAATACCCCAAACTCACATTTATGTCGGGCTCGAACCAAATGTCCTGTCTGTCGTTGTGCTCCCCTTCCTCCTAGTTCTCACTGCTTTATCTTGCTGAATTTTAACAACAATCTTGCGATCATAAACACGCCAATTTAAAAGCTAAGGACACTGAGGCTCAGAGACCGGTCAGAGAGCGGGTGAGTGGCAGGCTTGGGGAAAGGCCAGGGCTGCGGGGCAGTGGGAGGGGGGGGTGGGGGTGGGGGAGAGGGAGCTGGGGAGGGGAGGAGACCTGGAAATCAGCACCCCCTGACGTCATCGGGGGTCATTAGAGGTGAGCTCTTGGGGAAAGCCGACAGCTGCAGTCAGAATCTAAGGTTACACAGCTTCTGGCAAATGGGAGGAGTTTGCCTTTCGCTTTAGTCCTCTGAAGTCAGGAAGTCCATCTCCTTACCTGCCCTCAGTCCTTACAGCTGCATCATACCCTTCAGGGAGGGGCGAGAGGAAGAGTCAAGGTCCCTCGCTCCACCCGGTCCCCTGGGAGTCATCCCGTGAGGGGCTGCCCTAACTCTGCAGGGGGATTCTGCCTTCAAGTCCCTCAGAAAAGTGGGGCCACCCAAATCTGCTGATAGCTTCTTTTAAACTTTCTCGTTCTCGTCCACTTACTTCCCTCTGTCCCAGGCCTGGCCTCAGCCCCTCCCCTCTCGGAGTCCGGCCGAAGCCTCCGTGCCTCCCCTCTTCCCCCGCCTCTGTCCCCACGTCGGAGCTCACCCTACCGGCTCCTCTGCTCAGAACCCCAACTCTCCCCAACCTGAAGTCCAGTCCCATCACACCCCGTAATTTGCGTGTACGATTCCTTGAGCTCTGAAAGCCCTTCCCTCCCCCTTCCCGCCTCCTCCCCCAGGTCGGCTCCTGGTGCCCAGCTCAGTCCCTGCCCAGCCGCACGATCCCCTCCACACCCGCGCCGCCGGGCACGGGCAGGTTTGCCCTGTCCATCCCTGTCCCCGAAGTTCACCCTATAATCACGACGCTGGGGAAGAGCTTAAGACAAAAATGTGAGGCTACCACTTCGGAATCCCCAGCGTTCTGCTCGGCCTGGAATGGAAACGGTGACTTAGCACAGAATCTAGGGACTCAGGGATCCGCTCACCTCCCCGGCGGGGGGCTTGCCTGGGGCTGGAGCCTGCAGCCCGGGGTCTCTGACCAGGGTCCTGTCGTCCGTCTCGGAGGTCGGGGAGCAGCCTACCGTGTGGGACCAGGACATTCCAGTTACCGCGGGCCCCGTCCTGGTCTTTCGTTCTCAGTTTGCCTCGGTTCCGGGGAACCGGGTGACAGGAGGGAGGGAGGGAGCTGGTGGCCTTGGGTGGGGAAGGGGAGAGGGGTGGTGGCAGAGGGGATGGGGGTGAGGTCAAGTAACGTATTTGCCAGGAAGGAAGGTGATGGGAGCCGAGGAGGGCGGCTGGCTTGGGGGCTGACGGAGAGGTCAGGTGGCCGGTGTGCTGGGGGGCAGAGGCGGTGGGCGCCTGGGCTGGGAGGGATGGACCCTCTGCTTCCGGAGACCCCCGGACGGGGCTGCAGCCCCGAGTGGGTCAGAGGCCAAAGGAGTGGACAACTGAGTCTCCATTGCCGCTGAATCCCTGGGATCAAGTCTCTTCCCAGCTCTCTGTTGTGTGTGTGTATGTGTGTGTGTGTGTGAACGCAAACGTGCTGCAGGTACAGGGAGAACTCCCAGTCGCCATCTCTCACCTGGTTCTGGCTGGACGACAGAGTGGCTCGGCGAGCAGCTCAGTGCATTCCGTTCCCTTGGGGTCGACTTCTCAATCAGAATCTCCCGAACCTTCCAGCACCTGTGGCCGCAAACCCTGTCCAGGATCTACCCGGAGCCCGAGGGAGGCGGGGTGGCCGAGCAGCCGGAGCCCCTCCCTCTTCCCTGGGCGCTGCCAGGACGCTGCCCGGAAGGCCGCCTGGAGGAGATGGGACGGAGTCCTGCTGGGCCCGGTTCTTCCCGGTTCAGTCCTCTCAGCGTCCTACGTTTATTTAGTTTGGCAAACAACTGTTAGCACTTACCTGGCCAACGAACCTGACCCCCATCTTCACAACAATTCCTTGAGAGGGACACCCTCTCACGGTACAGCGAGGAAAACCGAGACACAGAGAGGTGCAGTAACTTGCCCAAGGCCACACGGCTAGAAAGTTGGAGAAGCTGGAATACGAAACCAGGCAGGACGGAATCTTGGAAAACACCCGGCAAGTAGAACGCTTCTCAGTTTCCCTTATTTCAACAAAGATTCCCTTAGGAGATGACCATTTTGCATCTCTTAATGGTATGTTATGGGTCCAGGTGTGAGCAGCGTTTTGCAGGAAACTACCCTCAGCCCCTTTCCCTCTCACTTTACTTATTTATTTTATCTATTTTATTTATTTATTTTTGGCTGTGTTCGGTCTTCGTTGCTGTGAACGGGCTTTCTCTAGTTGCGGCGAGCAGGGGCTACTCTTCGTTGCGGTGCGCGGGCTTCTCATTGCGGTGGCTTCCCTTGTTGCGGAGCACCGGCTCTAGGAGAGCGGGCTTCACTAATTGTGGCGCACGGGCTTCAGTAGTTGTGGCACATGGGCTCAGTAGTTATGACTCGCGGGCTCTAGAGCACAGGCTCAGTAGTTGTGGCGCATGGGCTTAGTTGCTCCGCAGCATGTGGGATCTTCCTGGACCAGGGCTCAAACCCATGTCCCCTGCATTGGCAGGCGGATTCTTAACCACTGCGCCACCGTGGAAGCCCTTCCCTGTCACTTTAGCAAACCTATGTTATAACTAATTTTTAAACCAGGCATCTTCATGCTCCACTCATCTCCAGCCCAAGCACACATTTCACATCTTTTAATCGCACAATACTCTGCCTAACTTGTTGGTTCTTTCCGTGGATCAAAGAAGTAGAAATGGGGGCTTCCCTGGTGGCGCAGTGGTTGAGAATCTGTCTGCAAATGCAGGGAACATGGGTTCGAGCCCTGGTCTGGAAGGATCCCACATGCCACGGAGCAACTAAGCCTGTGGGCCACAATTACTGAGCCTGCGCATCTGGAGCCTGTGCTCCGCAACAAGAGAGGCCGCAACAGTGAGAGGCCCGCGCACCGCGATGAGGAGTGGCCCCCACTTGCCGCAACTAGAGAAAGCCCTCGCACAGAAACGAAGACCCAACACAGCCATAAAAAAAAATAAATAAATAAATAAATAAAGAAGCTTTCATTAAAAAAAAAAAAAAAAAAATGAAGTAGAAATGAAGAATTAACAGATGACCGGGTCTCTTCCCTAGCTTCCGCTCCAGTAATCTCCTGAACAAACTGTGTGACCAAACTGTGTGAAGAAGATAACATCTAGAGGAAGATCACGAGAGTCCACAGCCTGCACACAGCTGGATGACGGTGACGACACTGACCCCCTATCTCAATGATGAACCGGGACTACTTCCCTCTTTCCCTTACAAGTTTCATGGCAGAATCTTCAGACGTGGTTTTTGGGGGGACACTGAGTCCACCATCTCCCCAGGTTGCCAGCACTCTGATTAAAGGCACCTTTCCTTTGCTGTCAACGTTTGTATTGACTTTGTAAGCGGCGAGCAGCGGGGCCCGATTCTCTCGATAACATTAATGGCGTATCACGGGTCCAGGCAACGCTTGTCTACGGCTGCCAAACTCAGGCGCAAGACTGATGAAGAATTTTACTGGGGAGGGGTGAGGTGGGCACCAGCAGAGCCCCCAGCAGTCCTAACACTGAAAGAGGAACAAGCAGCGCCTCTCCCCCGTGAAGTGACGGGAGGTCCCTGCACCACCATCTACAAATGCCCGCCTCAGCCTTCCCTTGCCAAAAAAAAAAAAAAAAAAAAAAAGAACCCGAATCCTATCAAGCCTCTCACTGTAATCGCCAGTTTTCAGAAAATAGGAGGAAGGAGGATAAAGTTGCCACTGAATCAACACCATGAGGATGAAATCAGCCAAGTCCAGAACGTGGGACACAGCCTACAGGACAAATGACCCGGTTTCCCCAACGATTCGGTGACGTGGAAGAAAGAAGCAGGGGTGGGTGGGGTTACCTATAATACATGCAAAGCAGATTCAGGGCTCAGAAACGTATAAACAGATTTTTCAGCTGTACGAATGTCTAACAGGTTGTTCAAAAGTCATGGGGATGCGGGATGATTCTTCCCCTTGTAACTTTCAGTAGTCCTGGCCCTCAGTCACTAAGTGCTGTGCTAGTGTCAGAAAACCATCGTGACAACTAAAAAATGCTCCCATGGATTCCCAAAATGCCCCCTGGGGGACAGCACTCCTCATTTGAGAACTGTTGTCTTAACCCTTCTGCTGTCCTGTCTTAGCAGCACCAGCTCTCTGGAGAAGAAAACCCTTCTTGGTAGCAATTGTCAATCTCCACAGTGTAAAAACTCCCACCATGACCAATGGCTTCATAGTGTATGAATATCTATATGAAATGTCCAGAATAGGCAAGTCAAGAGGAACAGAAAGTAGGTTAGTGGTTGTCAGGGGCTGGGGAAGGCAGGGAATAGGGAATGACTGCGCTGGGTACCGGTTTCTTTTTGAGGGAATGGGAATGTTCTGGAATTTGATAGTGGTGATGCTTGTACAAGACTATGAGTGTGCTGAAAATCACTGTATCATACACTTTAAAGTGGCAAATTGATTATTGCCATTATCAGTTGCGATATTGAAACCAAGCAGGACCCTGTGGGGCTCCTGGGCGCAAAAGCCTTTCTGTGTCCCCTTCCCTGCGTTCCAAAGGGCAGGTTCAAACAGTTGCTAATCAGGGAAGGGAGGGAATGCAGAGACAAGGGAGGAGTAGTCAAGAAACAATAGTGCAGCCTTGGGGCAGGGTCCTGGTTCCCCCTCACGGGATACACATAACAGTATCTTTGAGCTGTTTACAGAACTAAAACCCACCCAAGATGGAAGATGTTAGCATTCTTCATTCCAGAGAAGACCACCTGAGGCCAGATTAAAAGAACCAGAGAAGCTCATCAGGAGACCACCTGAGACCAGATCAAAGGAGCGCAGGCCCTGCACACACCCTAACCCTTATCAGCAGCCCCGCCCTTGAACCATTGCTATAAAACTCCTCACCGAATCCCCCCAGGTTGGGACACACAGTTTTGAGAGGCACAAGCCCACTGTGTCCTCCTTTGCCTGGCAAAGCAATAAAGCTATTCTTTTCTAATACTTCACCCAAAACTCTGTCTCTGAGATTCGATTCGATTCCGTGCACAGAAGCTGAGTTTTCGGCACCAATCTCACTGGCCCTAACCCTCCTCTGCCCAGCCTGGCCTCGATTTAAGTTCCTCGCACACTTCCCCAAGCCTCAGCAGCCAGGTGTCTTGCTTTGACTTCTGCTTTGCTCTTTTCAGACACCCCAGCTCACAATGCCAAGGAGAAAGCCCAAGGTCACACAGAGAAGGTGACATAGAGGCAGGTTTCAATCTAAGTCACTCATACCCAAATCCTCGCTCGCCCTTGCCTGGCCAGTGCCTTTGCAATTTGGGTATCAAGGTTAGTCTGACTTCTTGGGGGCTTCCCTGGTGGTGCAGTGGTTGAGAATCCGCCTGCCAATGCAGGGGACACGAGTTCAATCCTTGGTCTGGGAAGATCCCACATGCCGCGGAGCAACTAAGCCTGTGCGCCACAACTACTGAGCCTGCGCTCTAGAGCCCGCGAGCCACAGCTACTGAGCCCGTGTGCCGCAACTAATGAAGCCTGCGCGCCTAGAGCCCATGCTCCGCAACAAGAGAAGCCCCCGCTCACTGCAACTAGAGAAAGCCCGCATGCAGCAATGAAGACCCAATGCAGCCAAAAATAAATTAAATAAATAAATTTATTAAAAAAAAAAAAAGAAGCCTGCACACCTCAACAATGTGACTTTTCTAGGCCAGTGTTCTTTTCAGTTTTTAGGACCACGACTCATTGTGACACAGTTCATAAACACACAGATACAGTCCTTTTTGCCACTTCAAGTGACATATGCACAAGTTCCAGGGATTTGGATGTGGACATCTGGGCAGGAGGGTGAGGGGCATTTTTCTGTCTACTACATGTTCTATAGTTTTATTACATTTGACTTTCAATCAGTCCGTTTGTTCAGCTCTCAATATCACCCTGAGCTGCCTTTTGGAAGGTGAATTCTGTCCGATTTACATACCTCAAAATTTTGGCTGTTTCATGGTAGTACAGTGGCTTAGTGTGTGTTAGCTGCCAGAGCTGGCTTTCCTTAGTCTTTCATGGGAACTCACCAGAGACAGGTCCAACCGGGATGATCTTATTATCTTGGCTCCATGGATTCCTTTGCCCTAAGAAACTTGATTATGGAGAATGGTAGGTCAGGTGGGTCCTCTGAATAGAGCTCTGTAAAGTTCCACATGAGCTCAAGAAAGGATGTAGTTGTCTGGTGATAGTCATTCATTCAACAAATATTTGTTGAGTGCCTACTAAGTGCCAGGTGCTGTTCTAGGTGTTGAAGACACAGTAGTGAACAAAACAGACAAGGGTCTGCTCTCATGTAGTCTACATTCTACTGGGGAGATAGACAATAAGCCAAAGAAAAGCCAAAGAAAGGGACTTCCCTGGTGGCGCAGTGGTTAAGAATCCGCCTGCCAATGCAGGGAACACGGGTTCAAGCCCTGGTCCGGGAAGATCCCACATGCCGCAGAGCAACTAAGTCCATGCGCCACGACTACTGAACCCTCATGCTGCAACTACTGAAGCCCGCACGCTAGAGCCCATGCTCTGCAGCAAGAGGAGCCACCGCAATGAGAAGCCCGCGCACCGCAACTAAGAGTAGCCCCATTCACCGCAACTAGAGAAAACCCACGCACAGCGACGAAGACCCAACGCAGCCAAAAATAAATAAAATTAAAAAAAAAAAAAGCTTAGTCTGACTTCTTGAGCCACCAAGAACCTCCATAACCCTCTGTTTTATATTCATACTGCACCTTGAATGATAATAAAACAATAATAATGGAATCATAATATCTACAGTGGCTGTAGGCCCCTGAAGGCAGGAGCCCTATTGCTGTTATTTATTGCTGCACAATATCAACAGCTTAATCCTCCCCACTCCAGGAGGTGATCACTGCCAACTGAGGCACAGAGAGGTGCAGTCACTTGCCCAAAGTCACACAGCCTGCAAGTGGCAGAGCTGGGATTTGAATCCTCAACCTGTATCTGATGTGGTTTTTAAATTATAGTAAAATACACCTAACATAAAATTTGCCACCTTAACCATTTTAAAGTGTGCAGTTCCAGTGTTAGGTATATTCACAGTGCTGTGCAGCCAACCTCCCGTACTCTTCATCTTGGAAAAACTAAAACTCTGTCCCCACCATACAATTCCCAGTACTCCCTCCTCACCACCTCTGGCAACCACCATTCTACTTTCTGGTTCTGTGGTTTTGACTTTTCTAAGTACCTCGTATAAGGGGGATCAT
The DNA here is from genome assembly GCF_009873245.2 of Balaenoptera musculus. Classification (NCBI taxonomy): domain Eukaryota; kingdom Metazoa; phylum Chordata; class Mammalia; order Artiodactyla; family Balaenopteridae; genus Balaenoptera; species Balaenoptera musculus. The sequence goes on from NC_045803.1 coordinate 8,144,629, forward strand.
ACAGTATTTGGCTTTTTGTGACTGGTTTATTTCACTTAGCACAATGTCCTCCAAGTTCAACCACGTTGTGGCCTATTTCAGAATCTCCTTCTTTTTTAAGGCTAAGTAATACCCCATTGTATGTATAGATCACATTGTGTTTCTGCATTCATCCATTGATGGACACTTGGATTGCTTCCATCTTCTGGCTCTTGTGAATAGTGCTGCTATGAACATGGGTTTAGTCTGTATTTTTTTTTTAACTTAAGAAGTTTTTTTTATATATAAATTTAGTTACTTATTTAGTTTTTGGCTGCATTGGGTCTTCATTGCTGCGCGCCGGCTTTCTCTAGTTGCGGCGAGCGGGGGCTAGCTACTCTTCCTTGCGGTGCGCGGGCTTCTCATTGCGGTGGCTTCTCTTGTTGTGGAGCACGGGCTCTAGGCACGTGGACTTCAGTAGTTGTGGCTCGTGGGCTCAGTAGTCGTGGTGCACGGGCTTAGTTGCTCCGCGGCATGTGGGATCTTCCTGGGCCAGGGCTCAAACCTGTGTCCCCTGCATTGACAGGTGGATTCTTAACCACTGTGCCACCAGGGAAGTCCCTAGTCTGTAGTTTTAAAAGGAACACTCACTGCTTCTTCAGCACCCGGAACCATTTCTGCTGATAATAAATGCTCAGAAGTCTGTGTTGACAGTGTTCATTGCAGCACTATTTACAATAGCCAGGACATGGAAGCGACCTAAATGTCCATCAACAGATGAATGGGTAAAGAAGTTGTGGCACACATATACAATGGAGTATTACTCAGCCATAAAATGGAAAGAAACTGAGTTATCTGCTGTGAGGTGGATGGACCTAGAATCTGTCAAACAGAGTGAAGTAAGTCAGAAAGAGAAAAACAAATACCGTATGCTAACGCATATATATGGAATTTTAGAAAGCGGTACTGATGAACCTAGTGGCAGGGCAGGAATAGACACAGACATAGAGAATGGACTTGAGGGCAAGGCAGGGGGGAGGAAGGGGAAGCTGGGATGCAGTGAGAGAGTAGCACTGACATATATACACTACCAAATGTAAAATACCTAGCTAGTGGGAAGCTGCCACATAGCACAGGGAGATCAGCTCGGTGCTCTGTGACCACCTAGAGGGGTGGGATAGGGAGGGTGGGAGGGAGACGCGAGAAGGAGGAGATACGGGGATATATGTTTATGTATAGCTGATTCACTTTGTTATACAGCAGAAACTAACACAACATTGTAAAGCAATTATACTCCAATAAAGATGTGAAAAAATAAAATAAAACTCAAAAAAAAGTTTGTGTTGAATAAATACAGGGGTGCCCAACGCTTACATTGTGAGTGCTCTTGTGAACCTCTTGCCCTTAGAGATGGAGAAACCGAGGTAGAGGATTCACACCCTTCCTGGGAGCCCACAGCTGAGGTGGGCAGAGTGGGATTGGATCCCAGGACATGATGTTCGGGGACCCTGGCTCCTTGCCATCCTTCAATTCAACCCCTACTTAACAAACCTGAAAGTGGCCGTCACCTGCGTGGGGCTAGCTGCACAGAAGTGGGAAGCAGTACAGAAGAGGGGCACACTGGGTGTCACGGGCCCAAGTTGGAATCCTGACTGTGCCACATGTAAGCTCGGGGACTCTGGGTGAGAGACTGACTTTCCCCAGCCTGTGAAATAGCCTGGCACCTGCTTCAGAAGATTGCTGTGGATAAGCAGTGAGGCCCCGTGGGAGAGGTACCAGCAGGTGAACCATTACTAGTAAGCAGTGACTGTGACTCAGCCCCTCTGCAACGGTGTTGACCCTAAACAAGGTCCTGCACAGACACCTTCTGCATTTCCTCAAACACTGACCCGTGTCCTCTTGAAATGAAGCTGCCATGCTGTGAGGAAGCCCACCTATCCTTCAGGAGAGAGGCCACATGGAGGGGACCCAAGTGTCCCAACCAAGCTCCCCACTGAAGGCAGCTGCATGAGAGACCTCAGATGACCTCACATGGAGATAAGAACCACCCAGTCAATCCCTATAACTTAGAAACAATACATTCTGCAGTTGAAGCCATTCTGTTTTGGGGTTTTTTGTTACACAGCATTAAGGTGGCATGCTTCCCTGAGAGCTGGAAGCATGTCTGTTTTGCCCCCTACTGTGTCCTCACTGCCAAGGACATTTCTTGGTAGATAGTAGGTGCTCTATACATATTTGTTGAAGGAAGGGAGGGAGGAAGGAAAGGATTTTCAGAACTTCGTGTCCTGGACTGATGGCCATGAAATGTAAGGGAAGGCAGCAACTACCCACCAGCCTCTATGTATGTATCTATAGCGTGTGTTTAGGTGGAGACTGTACATATGTATACAGACACCCCTTGGAAATGTGGAGGGTTTGGTTCGAGACCACTGCAGTAAAGCGAATATTGCAATAAGTCAAGTCACACAAGTTTTTTGGTATCCGAGTGCATGTAAAATCATGTTTACACTATAATGTAGTCTATTTATTAAGTGTGCAATAGCATTATGTCTTAAAAAATGTGCATAGCTCAATTAAAAATACTTTAGTGCTGGCGCTTTCCTGGTGGTCCAGTGGGCAAGATTCCACGCTCCCAATGCAGGGGGCCCAGGTTCGATCGGTGGTCAGGGAACTAGATCCCGCATGCATGCCGCAACTAAGAGTCCACATGCCGCAACTAAGAAGTCCATATGCTGCAGCTAAAAAAGATCCCGCATGCCGCAACAAAGATCCCGCGTGCCGCAACTAAGACCTGGCACAGCCAAAATAAATAAATAAATAAAATAAATAAATATTAAAAAAGAAAGAACTTTAGTGCTAAAAGATGTTAACCATCATCTGAGCCTTCAGCGAGTTGTAATCTTTTTGTAATAATAACATCAAAGATCAGTGATCACAGATCACCATAACAACTATAATAATAATGAAAAAGTTTGAATTATGGCGCGAACTACCAAAATGTGACACGGAGACATATAGTGAGCAAATGCGATTGGAAAAATGGCGCTGATGGACTTGGTGGAGGCAGAGTTGCCACACCTGTAAAAATCGCAGTATCTGCTGAAGCGCAATAAAGCAAAGCACGATAAAACGAGGTCTGCCTGTAGATACTACTATCTCATTTCATAACCAGGGCCTGGGATGCCAGAAGTTTCCTGATGGAGGATTGTCCCGCAACCCCATGACTTTTGAACATTTTGCCAGACACGCATGTAGCTGTAAAACTTGTTTCTAGGTAGCTGAGCCCAGGACATGTTTTGCTTATTAACCGTGGAGTTGGAGGCTGCATGCGGAGCCCAAGGAGTTGGAGCCCAAGGCTGCATATTGGTATGTGGACAGGATGCTCTCTTGTGACCACAGGGAAGGTGCATGGGTATCCAGAGCTGAGGGTGAAACGCTGGAAACTCCCTGGACGCCCCGCCATCCACGGGCTCTGCACTGGGCAGGAGATACTCAGCGGAAACTAAAGGACCACTTCCAACATCCTTCCAGCCTCTATCACCAAGGTTACCTGTGGCCTCTGCCATCAGGCTGAGAGCCCTACGGGGTGGGGACTGAGGCCGGGCCACTCCTAAGCTGGTCCCCTGGCACAAAAAAGGAGCCTTGGTAAATTTTTAAAAACTGTATTATGGAATTTAAATTTAACAACATGCAGAAAAGTAGACAGACTAGTACAATAAAGACCCACATACCCATCGTTGTTTTCAATGCTTTGCCAGTCTTGGGCATCTGTACCTCACCCAGGCTTCCTCATTCAATCTGTAAACATTTCATGGTGCTCCCCCGACTGATGAGACTATTTTAAAATACATAACAAACACCATGCTGTTACTAGATCTAAATATGAACAGTAATCTCTGAATATCACATAATACCCAGCCTAAATTATAATTTCCTGGATAGTCTTAAAGCTGTGTTTTTTCTTTGAACCACGACCAACACATTCTCATGGAAAAGTGAAAATCCACTGGTCTGTGCCCCAGACCCCACACATAACAGCACCCTTTGCTTTGGGTTTTTGTTTTTTTGTTTTTTTTGGGTTTTTTTAATATTTTATTTATTTATTTATTTTTGGCTGTGTTGGGTCTTCGTTTCTGTGCGAGGGCTTTCTTCAGTTGCGGCAAGCGGGGGCCACTCTTCATCGCGGTGCGCGGGCCTCTCACTATCGCGGCGCGCGGGCCTCTCACTATCGCGGCCTTTCGTTGCGGAGCACGGGCTCCAGAAGCGCAGGCTCAGTAGTTGTGGCTCACGGGCCTAGTCGCTCCGCGGCATGTGGGATCCTCCCAGACCAGGGCTCGAACCCGTGTGCCCTGCATTGGCAGGCAGATTCTCAACCACTGCGCCACCAGGGAAGCCCTGGGTTTTTGTTGTTGTTGTTGTTGTTTTGGCCACACCACGTGGCACGCAGGATCTTAGTTCCCCGACCAGGGATTGAACCCGCGCCCCCTGCAGTGGACGCTCAGAGCGCTAACCACTGGACCGCCAGGGAATTCCCGCACCTTTTGCTTTGTGCGTGATGATGGCTAATACTCACTACATGGGTGTGTGTGCCAGGAGCGGGGTTTTTTAAATAACAGCTTTACTGAGCTATAATTCGCATACTATAAAATTCACCCATTTAAAGTATACAGTTCAAAGAGAGTAAATTCTACGAGTTCTCACCATAGGAAAAAGAAATTGTTTTTTCTATTTCTTTAATTTTGTATCTCTATGAGATGTTGGATGTTCACTGAACTTATTGTGACAATCACTTCATGATGTGTGTAAATCCAATCGTTCTGGTGTACGTCTTCAATTTATACAGTGCTGTATGTCAATTATATCCCAATAAAACTGGAAGAAAAATAAATAAAGTACACAACTCAATGGTTTTGAGCGGCTTGGAGATCAGTGACTTCCAAATCGGAATGGATTCAGAGCTCTGCACCCATCCCTACTGTCATTTTAGAACATTTTCATCACCCGGTTAAGCAATCACTGCGAGGAAGGTCTCCATTCACTCAGCCCTGTATGGAATGTACTTCACGCGATGACTCAGAGGACACATGACTCTGTGGGTAAGTGCACACCCTCTGGCCACGGGCTGCTGATTTCAGCTTCCCACACTCAGTAGCTGTGGTCCTGGGCAAGTGACTTCACCTCTCTGAGGGTTAAAACAACGCCTGGCCAAAGAACCACATATTGTAGGAAATGTCCAAAAAAGGCAAGTCCATAGAGACAGAAAGCAGATTGGTGGTTGCCAAGGGCTGCGGTGCTTAAGAGGGAACGGGGAGGCTTTTCTTTCAGTGGCTGTGAGGAAGGGGCCTTATCTGGAGCTTGTGGGAGATAAGACTGTGAATCTCCTGAGCTCTAGCTGAGCTGCGAAATGAACCTTATTCAGCAAACCCAGCCTCCCCGGCCCAAGAGGGTTGTCCCATCCAGGCATCTATTTCTGGCTGGGCTCAAATAAACACATGGAGGCGACCCAAGGGACCCAGCCCCATCTGGGTTGGTTTGGGTCCAGGCATCTAGTTGGACAAGCCTGAGTCTCTTCTGGAAAGATAACGCTCATGCGATCTTAATGGGCTCTGAGCGTTTCAGGGACTTATAAATCCAAAGCAAGGATGTCGCTGTAGGTCACTCCTGTGCCACATCTGTATAGCTTCCGGCAGCTTCCCAGGTTCAACCAGGACTCACCCTGTTTGACTCAGCCCCATTGTTCTCTTAATGGCCCCTGGGTTCCAGGCTCTGACCAGGAGCACAGATCCTGGGCCAAGGCATCTGTGCACATGCTGGCTGTAACCTGTTTGTGTGCTAAGCCAGGAGCACTGACTCGGAGCTTGTTCAGTCCATTCAGTAAATATGCATTAAACGCTGTATTCGTTTTGTAGGGCTGCTATAACCGCGTACCGCAAACTGGGTGTCTTCAAACAATAGGAAATTACTCTCTCACCTTCCTGGAGGCCCGACACCAATCTCTGCCTCGGTCATCATGGGCGTCCTGTGTGCCACCTGTCGTGCTGCAGTAGGGCACACCTTATTCCAGTGTGACCTCATCTTAACTAATTACATCTGTAAAGACCCTTTTCCCAGATGTCACATCCTGAGGTACTGGGAATTAGGATTTCAACATCTCTTTTAGGGGGACACAATTCACAATTCAACTCATAATAAACACACACGATGTGCTGGTGCTCTCTGGAGCGCTGGGCTATGAGAGCTCTGTCTTCAGAGACCCTAAGTAGTCCCTGTCCTTCTGGGCGTCCTTGTATCCCCTCTGGTGAGGAGCAGGGGCAAGGTGTCGAAGGGCTTGCTACCTTCTGGTTTGGGCTTGCAAATCCAGGAAGGAGCTTAGTAAATACTTCTTGAATGAATTAGTGTAATTTATTGTTGGCAGCTGGTCAGTTCCTGCTTTGGCCCTGATAAAGTAAAAGTTGTAAACGTCCTTGTCCACCAAGGCTCTTCAAACACAGGGAACAGAGCTGGGTCACCCAAGCTTCTAGATTAAACAGAGCTCAATAGAGTATATCGAGCTACCCCATTCAGCTCCCGGAGGCAGCTGGTGCCTGTTCTGTCCACCGGCAGGGCCCTTTCTGGGTGGAGACCTCCTGGGAGGTAACAAGAGAGGGTGGCTGTGAGCACGGGTCTTCTGAATCTTCCCCCAGCACCTAAAGGTCCCCAGGATGTGCAAGAAAAGATGTGCAAGAAACTAGCACCCAGCTTCCCACCCGTGGGTGCTGTGGTAGCTCCACAGATTTCCTCTTCATCCACCAAGTCAGGTCTGTGAGAAATGTCACCTCTCTTCATTATTTTCTGTGAGTCAATTTGATTTTGACTGAGAACAAGTCCTCATTCCACTAAGTTGGCCAGAAATTCAGCTAGTGGTTTCAACGTCAGAGAAACGTGGGCATTTCAGATTCAACGTGGGAATTTCTGTGTGTAGTACCAAAATCCTGGAGGCATCACTCAGACTCCCAGCAGGAGATGGGACACTCATAGTAGGTGACATGAGAGGAGTTAAATAGGATAATTTACCAAGATGTGGGTAGGGTGTAGGGAAAACAATGAGAGACAATACAGCTCCCAGGGGCTAGCAACTGTGGGAAGCTGTTACCACCTCTAGGTCAGCCGGGATGGACCTGGGACAATAAATACCCCAGCTTCACTCTCCTTCCTCTTCTGATTTCTGGACTGTGATCCCACTGACCCAAGCCAACAGGAAGGCATAGGGCAGGGGAGCTCACAGATACTGTGTTGCTCAGTTTGGGCTGCCGTAACAAAAATACCCCCCGCCTGGGTGGCTTAAACAATGGAAATTTCTTCCTCCCAGTTCTGAAGGCTGAGAAGCCCAAGACCTGCTAATTCAGCTCCTGGTGAGAGCCCACTTCCTGGTTTGCAGATCAGTAAATGTGTGTTAAATGAATTAGTGCAATTTATTTTGGTGGCTGGTCAACTTGCACTTTTGCCTTTATAAAAATAAAACGTTGGCAGAGAGAAGACATCTCTCTCATGTCTCTTATAAGGGCACCAATCCCATTTATGAAGGCCCCAACATTACAACCTAATCCCTCCCACAGGCCCCACCTCCAAATACCAACACATTGAAGATTAAGGCTTCAACATACGAATTTGGGGGGGGGACACATATATTCGGGCCACAGCAGATAACATCAGACAGCCTCCCAGGGCACAGAACAGGGGGAGAACATTGGAGATGAGATTTGGAGGGGCAACAGGAAGAGACCTAGAACATGAGTATTTTATTGATATGTGAGATACAGTTGCCATCCACTTCTATACTCTGATGTTGTTACACTTTTTCTTTTTTTTTTTTGGCCATGCTCCGTGGCATGTAGGATCTTAGTTCCCCAACCAGGGATTGAACCCGCACCTGCTGCGTTGGAAGCATGGAGTCTTAACCACTGGACCGCCAGGGAAGTCCCGGATGGTGTTATTACACTCGACAGAGAGCCAGGGGTCAGGTCTGAGTTTCCTCTATCCTTCTGGCTTGAATCTCTCCCAAAGAGTTAATTTGGGAAAAGATCCTGGCTAAGGTAAGTTATCCTGAGAAGGGGCTGGCCCTGAGAGAATGGAGGAAAAAAGGGAAAGGGAGTAAAGCCCGTCTGACTCTAGGGGGTAGGGCTGGGAATGGAGGCTGGGAGCTGTTATGGGCTGAACTGTGTCTCCACAAAAATTCCTATGTTGAAGTCCTAACCCCCAGAACCTCAGAATGTGATTGTATTTGGAGACAGGATGTTTACAGATGTAATTAAATTAAAATGAGATCATTAGGTGGGCCCTAATTCATTATGACTGGTGTCCTTACAAGAAGAGGAATTCTGGACACATACACGTACAGAGGCAGGATGTAAAGTCATAGAGAGAAGTGGTCATCTGCAAGCCAAGGAGAGAGGCTCGGAGCAGATCATCCCCTAAGAGCACTCAGAAGGAACCAGCCCTGCCGACACCTTGATCTCAAACTTCAAGCCTCTAGAACTATGAGATAATAAATGTCAGTGGTTTAAGCCACCCCATCTGTGGTACTTTGCTATAGCAGCTCTAGCAAACTAATACAGCAGCTTCCAATATGGCCTGAAATAATCCTCACCTTCTGGTATCATACCCTTGTGTAGTTCCCTCCCACATTCAATCAAGCTGCTCTGTGTGATGGACAGGATATGACAGAAGCGACATTGTGTGACAAGGTAAGGCTCCGTTGTAAAGGGCATTGCAGTTTCTACCTTGGTCTGTTGGGTTTCTCTCTCTGGAGGAATCCAGCTGCCATGCTGTAAGGACACTCAAGCATTGTAAGGACACTCAAGCAGCCCCAAAGAGATCCACATCAAGAGGATGTGACCAAGAGCCAAGAGCCACCAATAATTTGCTAGCCATGAAGTGGATCCCCAGCCCTAGTAAAGCTTTCAGATGACTGTGGCCTTACCCGACACCTGACAGCAACCTCACTGGATATCCCAAACAGAACCACTCAGCTAAGCCACTCCTGAATTCCTAACCCACAGAAACGCTAAGCGATGATAAATTCCTGTTGTTGCTTTAAGCTAATAAGTTTTGGGGTAATTTGTTTCACAGCAATAGACAGCTAATACAGAACCCCCCTCCCCAACTCCCCTCCCCTCCAGACCCTTCTCCTGCTTGGTTTCTTTGTTTTTTCATTTTATTTTATTTTTCTAATATTTATTTATTTTATTTGTCTGCGCCGGGTCTTAGTTGTGGCACACAGGATCTTCGTGGCTGTGTGTGGGATCTTCGTTGTGGCATGCAGGATCTTTTAGTTGTGGCATGTGAACTCTTAGTTGCGGCATGCATGTGGGATCTAGTTCCCTGACCGGGGATCGAACCCGGGCCCCCTGCATTGGGAGCGCGGAGTCTTCACCACTGGACCACCAGGGAAGTCCCAATCTCTTGCTTTAACGTCCCCCTACCCTTAACCCCACACCATGATGACACCATCAAGGACTTAAGAAGTAAACTGGGGCCAAAATGGCTCTAGGGAGGTACAATATTACTAATATGTGAAAGGAAAGGTGTTCAACCTCACAAGTATGCCAAGAAATGGGAATTCAAATAAATAAAGATACTTGGAGAGGGTTTTCAAACAGGAAAGAGATGTGACTGAAATGTTTTCTAAACCAGTGCACCTATGTTTGGTGTAAATTTTAAATGAACATAAATAATTGTATGTTAATTTTTTTTTAATATCCAAAAAGGAGTAGTATGTCAATAAAAATACCGGTTATCTCCATAGTTTAAAATATACGAAACACAAGAAAACGAGTATTGTAATCACTTAATCCAACTTTTGTCCATATTGGGGTTTCTCACAGCGGCATTAGGTCCTGAGGGCACAGACAGTGCCAAGGTGTCAGGTCACCTGTCCACACAGGTGACTGCTGACATGGCCATGGCACTGTCTCTGAGGTCCCTGCCCCTCTGTGGTCAGCCTGCTGCTTCGATGACATGTGGGCTCTGGGCGTCTTTGCTGCTGCGGACCAAGGCCTGGTGTTGAGTCCCGCCATCACCGTGAGGCCCTCCCATGCCCCATCCTCAGTTCTGGGGACTCCCCCTCCCCGCCAAAGGTATCTCCCCGACATTCAGCCTCTCAAATCCTCTTTTCCCTCACATTCTTTCGTGATAAGGCCCCATTCAACCCAAAGCCTGAATTCTTAGCTGCCAAAAATACCCAGCTCCCCTTTACTCGAAGGCAGGAAGAGTTTCATCGCCAAACCCTCCAAGGAGGCAAGTACCAAGTATCTGGACTCCATGCTCCCGGATCTATAAAGAAGGAGAGGGCAAAAATACGTTTCCATTTCAAAGCAGTCCAAATGTCCAGGGCATGCCAACCACATACATGTTAGTGGTCAACACTTACCCCCTGTTTCCAAGACACTACATGAATTCGTTGCATTCTCATGAGGAGCTGCATTATGGTCGTTTTTTCAGGTGGCACACTAAGGCACAGAGAGGTTAAGTCACTTATCCAAAAGTCACCCAGCTGGGAAGCAGAGCAGCCCGGATTTAAACTCAGGCATGAAAGCCCACGCGCTGCACCCCACACACTGCCGTTGGGCCCAAGGGTGAGACAGGGACATGAGCGGGGCTAGGGGCCATTCTCTCTAGCCTGCCCCAGGTTGGCTGCGGTGCCTACCCGCTTCGGCAGGAAGGCCGCCTGGGGCTTAAAGACCGTGTGGAAGGGGGAGTTGGGCAGGGTGAAGCTGGCCAGGTAGATGGTGTTCCCACCCGTGAGGCAGGCGGCCCAGATCCCAAAGGTGCCCACAGTGATGATGGCGTGGTTACGCCGCGTGAGTAGTGCAAAGTCCCTGGCGGGCGAGCCCTGCAGGCCGTTGCCGGTAAACACCACGTCCCGGGGGGAGCCTTTGAAGTTCTGCCAGCACCAGGCCGTGTCGTCGCTGGTGACCGCGAAGAGTGGGCTGCGGTAGCGAGCCCGGAACCAGTCCAGGGCCTGCTGCAGGTAGCCCCGGTCGGCCACCACGCCCTTCCACACGTTGGGCATGACTCGGACGTAGTCCCCCCGGCGCACGTGGACCCCCACGAAGGTGGCCTGCCGGGCCCACTTGGCCTGCAGATCCCGCAGAAAGTTCTGGGCCTCCTCGCGCACGTGGTCGTGCAGGGTGAACTCCTGCAGGATCTCGGCGCGGAGGTGGTGGTAGAAGGTCCAAGAGCAGGGGTAGCCGGTGAGGCGCACGTACTCCCCCGGGATGTGTCGGTACCGCTCCTCCATCCAGTCGTTCAGCGGGTAGTTCTGCCAGGGGATCCTGCTGGCCGTGGTGTCGTGCAGGACGGGGAGGGTGATTCTGAAGATGGGGGCCAGCGTGCTGTGCATCTGGGGTGGGATGAAGGCCGGCTGCCCGTTCATCTTGGCCAGGGCGTACAGGGTGGCGTACTCCCCCATCTGGTTCCCCAGGCGGTCTTTGGAGTTGATGGTGGACATGCCCCCCCAGGGCAGGTGTCTGGGGAACAGGACCACGCGGCCCGGGTAGACCCAGGGGGCGGGCACCAGGGCCAGGCGCTGGTGGCAGTGGAAAATGGTGGACCCGGCAAAGATGACAAAGAGGAAGTAGATGGTGGACAAGGAAGGGCAAGTAGCCCAGAATCTCATAGTGGCTGCAGGGAGGAGAGACGACTTAATTCAGGAGGGATGGGGCAGGAGTTCATTCGCTCACCCCACCCCCAACCACTTGTTCATTCACTCACTCAGCCCATCCAGGCATGTCTAGCGGCCTCCACCGTGGAGGTCTTAGAGCACAGACCCTGGACCCCTCTGGCCTGGGTTTAAATCCCACCTCCACCCCTTACCAGCTGTGTGACTGTAGTCAAGTTACTCCTGAATCGCAGTTTCCTTGCCCATTAAAAAGCAATGACTGGGCTTCCGTGGTGGCGCAGTGGTTGAGAATCTGTCTGCCAATGCAGGGGACACGGGTTCGAGCCCTGGTCTGGGAAGATCCCACATGCCGCTGGGTAACTGGGCCCGTGAGCCACAACTACTGAGCCTGCACGTCTGGAGCCTGTGCTCCGCAACAAGAGAGCCCGCGACAGTGAGAGGCTCGCGCACCTCAATGAAGAGTGGCTCCCGCTCGCCGCAACTGGAGAAAGCCCTCGCACAGAAACGAAGACCCAACACAGCCAAAAAAAATAAAATAAATAAATAATTTTAAAAATTAAAAAAAAAAAGCGATGACTGAGTTGAACCATTTGAGAGTGCCAATATTCAACCATATTTTTCCTACACAAACAGCCATTTCATATGGTCCAACCTAACAGAACTACCTCATTTGTAACATTTTTAGAACAGTGCCTAGCATACAGGAGGCACTCTGTAAGTCTTGGAAAGTAAAGACTTCTAGAGTACTTACTACATGCATCCCTGGGAGCTCACGAATCTATTAAGGCTGCATATACAGAGGTTCAGAGCCTAGACTGTGAGGCTAGACAAGCCCAGGTTCATGTGCAGACTCTGCCTCCTGCTGGCCAACCCGGAGCATGTCAGTTAACTCCCCAGGGCTCAGTCTTCTCCATAAAATGGGGTTAACCATAGCCCCTGCATGAGGGGCGCCTGGAAGGGCCCCTGCCATGGGAAGCGCTAAGTGCTTCCCGCTACTGTCAGTGGATGTGGTGGATTCAAGCTGCTGCAGAGCCTTTGACGCTTCTTCCCCTGACTCTGGGTGGGCCTGTGACTGCCTTGGCCAATCACATATGGCAGAAGTGACACCGTGCCATTTCCGGACCAGGACTTAAGGGTCCGCCAGTTCCCACCTCCTGCCTCTGTAACATTCTCTCTGCGTTGCCACCTCTAGCTGCCTAGATGTAGCTTTTTTTATATTTAGGTCTCTGATGAGCCCTTCTTCTTCTTCTTTCTTGTTGGTAACCACTTTATTGAGATAATATTCAAATACCATACAATTCTCCCATTTAAAGTGTACAACAGCTTATAGTATATTCACAGAGTTGGGCAACCATCACAATTAATTTTAGAAAAGTTTTATCACCCCCAAAAGAAACCCTGCACCCCTTAGCCATCCCCACCCCCAATCTTCCCCTCCTCCCCGCCTCCTCCCTCCAACTAATCTAGTTTCTGTCTCAGTGGATTTACCTACTCTGCATGTTGCATATAAATGAATCACACAGTAAGTAGCTCTTTGTGACTGGCTTCTTTCATTCAGTGTCATATTTTCAAGGCTCATCCATGTTGCAGCATGTGTTAGTATGTCACTGATTTCTTTTTACAGCCGACTAATATTCCATGGCATGGATATGCCTCGTTTTATTCATCAGTTCATCAGTTGCTAGACATTTGGGTTGTTTCCACTTTGGGAAATTATGAATAATGCTGCTATGAACATGCACGTCCAAATCCCTGTGTGGACCTAAGTTTTCATTTCCCTCCGGTATTTACCTAGGAGTGGAATCGCTGGGTCATGTGATAACTAACTCTGTGTTTAACACTTTCAGGAACTGCAGACTGGCTTCCGAGCAGCTGCCTCATTTTCCACCCCCACCAGCAGCGTATGAGGGCTCTGATTTCTCCACATCCTCGCCAACACTCACTACTGTCTGTCTTGTTGACCACAGTGGGCGTGCCATGCTAGCTCTGTGAAGCCTCCACTTCTGAACCTACCCAGACTCCCTCCAGCTCCTGCCTCTGAATGGGCTCCATGAACCTCAGTTTCCCCATCCTTGTAATGGGGTGGAGAATCCCTTCTTCAGGGGTTGCTTCTTTTTCAGTCCATCTCTCCTCCAGCTCTCCCCTGGGCTCCCAGAAACGGTCTTTTCACGCTGGGTCTCCAGTGTGTCCTGACCCGCTGTGTCCTCTCCCCTCCTCTGTTCCCCTGACCAGGCACCTGTGGTTTCCCTGTGGCTGTCCCAGTGCCTGCAGCTCAGGAGACCCCCAAGGCCCCGACAGAAGCCCTAGATTGTGTGGCCCACGCTCTTCCTCATCTGGCTTCCATCTCACCCCCTCAGGCTCCCCATCTCTCCCTCCCCTGGCCCCCTTAAATGTCAGGGCTCTGTGGGCCTCACCTCCACTCTCCGCCTCCTCTTCCTCCTATATTCCAGGGCTCCTCACTTTATTAATCTGACCCCTGTGGGAAATCTGAACACTCTTGGGCCCTCCTCAAAGGTCTCACATTCAACGTGGGTTCCCAGTGAGGTCAGCTGACTCTTACCACATGAAGTATATATTACGCTCTCTCCCCTGAGATGTACAAGAAATGCCTTGCTCGCTGCTTTAGTTTCCAAAAAGCAAACTAAATCTGCCCCTGAGCCCCTCTTCTCGCTGGGCTGGTAACAACTCTGTCCCACTCACACAGCCTGTCCAGCTCAGGTCCTGCCTGGGGTCCTACGCAGAGGAGGACTCAAGCTTCCGCCTCTGGTCAGCTCACCCAGCTCAGCTAGAGCCCCAGGCCGGTCTCAAAGCCAGCAGGCAAGCTGAGCAGGGACTGGAGCCAGGGCTACTGGGGAGGAGAAACCAGCTCAGCACAGAGGTACCCACCCAGGGTCACCTCCACGCTGTGCGGCTCGTGCAGTTGCACAGGGTCCCTGCTCTGCTCTAGCCGTCTAGAAAGTCTCCATAAGCGAGAGCAAGGCAGCCCAGGTTTTCATTTTGCACTGGGCTCTGCAAATCAGGTGGCCAATCTGGCTGCCACCTCTGTCCTCCGGTCTCAAGAGCTCCCTCTCCTGGCCTCTCATGAGCCTACACAGCTGAAAAGCCACAGGAAATAGTGAACCAAAGCTGGTGCTTCTGTGCTTCCCGACTCAAGCCAGGCACTGGTTTCGGCGCTTATATCCTGGTCCACAATTCCTTACTGACCATTTTCATGAAGATTGCTGGCAAACCCCAACCTGAGTTGAATTCACTTGGGGACAAAATCTGAACCGACGTGCAGCTATTCATAGACTTGACTTATTTTGGAGCAAACGCCCATGTGTTCTGCTTCCAGAAACAATAATGTTTGATTATGGGATGCTGCCCAGACGCCGCCGGGGGCGTTGTATAATATATAATATAACCTGTGCGCCCGTGATGGTGTCAAAACAGCGGTTCTGCAGCATGTCTGGTCCACAGAGTTTCAGATATTAGACGGTAGGCCTATCTTCACTCATTTGGTCCTCATGATCTCCCATGAGGAAGGTACTTTTTCATGCCAATTTAACAGAAGAGGAAACTATGACACAGACAGGTTAAGAAACTTGCTTCGGGTCACGCAGCTAGGGAAGATGTGGAGCCTGGGTTTGAAACCGGTGTGGTTCAGGAATCTGTGCTCCTAATTACTATCCTGGATTTTTCCACTATGTCCTGAGAAAGGGATCCTCAGCTGCACACTCCAAGCGCAGTTACTCAGGGGCTTTGACACGCCCTGCCTCCTGGGGCCTCTGTGATTTCTGCGTCACCGAGATAGGGATGAAAGATGTCTCTGGAAGCCCAGAGGTGTGGGTCCCACCCTGCTGAGCCCACCTCAGAGCTGTGGCCCTGGGAGGTCCTGCCTCTGGGGCGCCGTGAGGGTAAAGGTGCCCCATACTTGAGGAACTGCCCCTTCCCCCCAAAGTCTCCTCCCCAACTCGGGGAGTTGTTTCCTCTCTGCTTCTACCCCCCACCCCAGGCCCCTTCAGGGGTGATAATCGCCTCAGGCAGCTCAGACTATTAAAAGCAAAAGTGAGAAAGCAAGCTTCCCTCCAGGGAACATTAGCTTAAGAAACTTCTAGTGGGGGTGGGGGGGAGGATATAAAGTGAGACCTAAACCTTCTTCCTGAGTTTTCTCTGACAGCAAAATTAGCCTTTGCACTGGCCACTCCCTGTGCCTGGGTCCTCCTGCCCCGATGCCCACATGGGCATCTTGCCCTCACCTCCTCCAGGTCTCAGCCCAAATGTCCCCCTGACCCCCAAGCCCCAAACTACTTCCCTACTTGCTTTTGCTCCAAAGCATCTGTCACCGTCCACCTTTCTCTAGAACATAATGACTTGCTACTCTTTTGTCGCGATCTTGCTCTCTGGACTGTGCGCCTGACAAGGACGGGCTGCTGCGCGTGTTCGTGCGGCGGCCTCAGCAGAGCGTCAGACACGCAGTAGGAAGTCAGCGAGCTCCAGCTGAATGGATCGGTGCGGCGAGTACTGCACTAGTTACCCTGTCCATCACGCCGCCCGCCCGCCCGGGATCTCACATGCCCCCCTCTGACTTGGTGGCGTCTCCTTCTCCGGCAGCTAACTCCTCCTCCTCACGGCTTACCCATGTCCCACCCTGCCTCCTGCCCCCGGGGCTGCCTCTCCACTGCCGGGTGTGAGGGTCACCCAGAACCAGAATCACGGGTAGCCTTGGCTGTGCCCTCCCGCCCCAGACACTGGGTCCCCAAATCCCTGTCAGGGTCGGGCCCACGCTGTGCCACAATCAATGCACTCAAGGCCACAGCAGCAAATGTGGTGCCCCATCCTCCTGAGGCCGTTGCTTTTCTCAGGGGGAAGTGACGAAAAATATTATTTTTCTAGTCAAAACCATTCGGATATATAATGGAGATGAGGGCGACATTTGCATGAAAGGTTCATGAGTGAAGTGTTGAGGCCTCACAGTAAACTGGCCATGGAGGGAGCCGCTTTGAGCTCAGTCCCCCCGGGGGTCCCTGATTTCTCCCTCCAGCCGCTAGAACCACCAAGGTCCCAGGCATTCGTATCTCCCCCTCCTCCTTCCCCACCACCTTAGAAAGCAGCCCAAGTCTTTGGGTTTCCGGGTGGGTGGTGTGACCCTTCAAAGAGCACTGATTTTTTTAGGGCTTGAAAGCGACTGACCTTCATGCTCAGTTGACCCACAGCTGACAGAAGGTTCCAGAGGGCAGGAGGGGCTGGCTTGGGGTCACACAGCCAGAGGCCCACGTCCCGCCTCAGCGTCAGCGGCCCTGCCAGCGCCGCCCTCCCCAGCAGGCCAGCCCCTTCCTGATCACAGCCACCACGTGCCGGGGCTGAGCCCGAGCCTGCAGGCACCGAGGCGTAGCGGGGCAGGGGCGGGCTGTGAGCGGAGCACGGACCCCAGACCCCGGAAGGCCATCTGGCCGCCGTCCCCTCCTACCTGCCCTGAGCCTTCTGGGCCAGCCTGCTCCGGGCTGTCCAGCTGCGGGCCCCGGGGGGGCAACGGCGCTCATGTCCCACACAGTGCCGGGTGGCGTGGCTGCCAGGGGTCCCTGCGGGGAGAGCGTGGCTGCCTTGGCGAGGGGGCTGGGGCGGGGTGGTGCTGGATTCGTAGGCTCTGCTCTGCGCTCCCGCCCAGAACCCCTACTAGCCCGGGGGCTGAGAACAGCCACTCTGCACTCACTCCCGAGCGCCCACGCTGGCCGCCAAGCTCCTGCGGGAGGGAAGGACTGTGAGCAGCTAACTGCAGGGGACAGTCTCCTCCAGGGCACAGGTTTGGACGACGACAGGGGTGAAGGGTGGGGTGTGTGCAAAAGAAGCCGGGGAAAGGGGCCTGGGTCCCAGGTGGAACCCCACACTGCCCAGGCAAGAGGCCTGACCCTGGACCTGGTGGGTACCCGCTAGACTCTGCTCCTTAAAGTGGGGGCCAGGGTGGGCTACAGTCTCCAGAAGGGGCAGGGACTGGGGGCCGGACATCTGGGCTCCCCAGTGGCAGACGGTGGCGTCTGGATCCCCCAGGAACACCGTGGCACTCAGCCCAGTTGCCCGGGGTACTAAGGGCCAGAAAGCGGTACCCCGTGAACCGCCCAGGCAAGAGAGGAGGTGGGAGATGGGGTGAGCCCCTTAACAAGGCCGGTGCCGGGGGACTGGGGCAAATGCCCGGCGCAAAAGCTCAAAATGGCGCCAGGCTCCTCCTCGGGAGGTGCGGAGGGCCACGCCCGTCGTCTGCGGCGGGGGAGGCGGTCTCCGCACCGGGCGATGCGGTAGGAACGCTGCGGGCTGTGAAATCAGGCTGGGAGGACGGGACCCACCCTCATCCACTGCTACCTCTTCGACTCCCAGCTGGGGCACAAACCCAGGTCCAGATTCAGAGCCAGGGGCCTGGACAGTGGGGCCCAGAAGGGCTCCAAGGCCCCCAGACCCGAGTGGGCTCATTAGGGGCTGCCAGCCTGGGGGGGGTGGGGGGGTGGGCGCGCATTTCCGCTCCAGGTCCATCCTCGATCCTGCCACCCCCGGCTCTGGACTTCTGGTCCCCGCGGACGCCCTAGCATCTGGCCCTGCCCTGTCTCCCTCTCTCCTCCCTTAGTACCCGCCACCCCCGACATCTGTTTCCCCTTCTGCTCTGGGGACCTTAGGACTGGAGGGGAATGCGGGGGCTCTGATTCCCGGACCCTGAGGCCTAGGAGGGCAGTGGAGGGTGGGGTGGGCAGAGGTTATCAGAAATGCAAGCACAGGGTCCTCCCATCACGAGTCCCAAGGGGAAACCAGGGGTCTGCCTTCCCAGCCCAGGCTTCCAGCCCCCAGGCATCCCGGTCCCCATCGGGTCCCTGAGCACAGCTCTTGGGGCTCTGAACCTGGGTGAGAAAGGGTTAAGGGCGGGTGGAGGCTAGGGGTGGGGGTGGCAGGGAGGCCTGGTTGTTTGGGTTGTTTGGTGATAATCCCCCTCCGTGCCCTGGGCGTGGAGAACAAGGTTAGGGCCCCACGTGGGAAAGGGCCTCCACTCTGATCCCCAATCCCCATGGGCCCGGCCTCCTGCTTCGGCTCCCCTGGCCCAGCACCCCCGGCCTCCCCCATCCCCCTTCCGCCTCCCCCCAGGTCAGGCCTGCTGGACTCCTCCTGCTCCACAGGTGTCTCTGAGCCCCCCTGCCCACCTGTCTGTCTGTCTCAGCCCCCAGGCTCCCTGGGACCCGGTCCCCCCCACCCTGTGGACTCTGGTTGCCTCCTGGTCTCTCCTGGTGTCCATCCTCTCTCCTCGTAGTTCCTTCTCCCTGCCTGGCCCTTGCCCTTCACTGGCCTCTCCCCCCCCACCCCCCGCCACTCTGTCTTTGCCGTCTGTGCCTCTATCCGTCCCTTTCTCTATTTCTTTGTCACTAAGTCTTCATCTGTCTCTAACTCCCCCTCCCCTGCCCACCCGGCTCCTCCTTTCTCCCCCTTGCCCCCTCTTTGGGTTTCCCCATCTGTCCCCCCTCCCTGCCCTCTCCCCAGGGCCCCCTGCCCCTCGACACTGACGGATAGCTCTGGGGTGTTAAGCTACGGATTAGTTCAGGCAAAATTCTCGATTTTGCTTGCGTTCCTTCCCCTTTGGGTTATGTAAACAGTAATTCTCCCCAGATGGAACTATTTTCCTCGCTCAGAAGCAGCCGGGAGGGGTCTGGGGCAGGGCTGGGGGTGGAATGCCAGGCTTCCTCAGGGAGCCTGGGGAGTGGGGTGGAGGCTGACCCCCGAGGGCGGCCTGCGGCCCCCAGCGCAGCCACTCCTCTCCTCTCCAGGTACTTGCCTCTGCCAGAACCATGCCAGTGACCTTTGCCCTCCTGCTCCTCCTGAGCCAGGCCAGCGCAGACCCATGCTACCATCCAGGGGGCCGCCCCCGCTTCTGCCTCCCACCAGTGACCCAGCTGGCCGCCATGGCTGCCTCCTGTCCCCAGGCCTGCATCCCCTCCCCGGGGGCGGATCTCGGCCCCCGGGCCACCTGCAATGGCAGTCTGACCCTGGCTCTGGGTGGCCCCTTCCTCCTGACGTCCGTCAGCCTGCGCTTCTGCACCCCGGGACCCCCAGCCCTGGTCCTGTCTGCCGCCTGGGCCACCGGAGGTCCCTGGAGATCACTGTGGCGCAGACCCGCCTGGCCGGGGGCCTTGGGAGGCCCCGAGACGGTGACCTTCCGAGCCCCACTGGGCCCTAAGGCCAGGGTGGTGGCCAGTCACCTCCGTGTGGAGCTCGGGGGCCAGGCAGGGCTGGCAGCAGCAGGAGTGAGAGGCCGCTGCCAGTGCCATGGCCACGCAGCCCGCTGTGCTGCCCGTGACCGGCCGCCCCGCTGCCGCTGCCGCCACCACACCACCGGCCCAGGGTGTGAGAGCTGCCGCCCATCCCACCGCGACTGGCCCTGGCGGCCTGCCACGCCCCGGCACCCTCACCCTTGCTTGCGTGAGTCCTGGGCCCACCCTGACCCGCCAGCTGGCCCACGGCTCCAGCAGCTGGGCCCTTCTCCCTGAGGGGCAGGATGTTCTCCCCCTCCCCAGCGCTGCATGCTCCTTGCTTCTCCCCGTACTGTCCTCCAGCCAGGCCCCCTCTTCGCTTCCGCCCACTCCCTCCCCACCACCAGTGCCGCCCCCAGACTTCCAGCTGCTTACATGCCCATTAGCGGGCTCCAGCGTCTCCCCGACACTTGATCATGGTGATGGTGATATGGATAACATTTCCTGAGCTCCCAGCCCAGGGCCTGGCTTGGTGCAGGTGCTCAGGTGGTATTTACTGAGTGGTTGTAGGAAAACAGGGCAACTGGACATTTTCGGAATCATCAAATCAACCACAGGGGGTAAGGATTTATTCATTAGACACATATTTATCCAGCAACTACTATGTGCAGGGCAGGTATTGCATCAGGCCCATTTTACAGATGAGGAGACTGAGGCTAGGGCTGGGAAGTCCCTTGCGCAAGGACATGCAGCCGGAAAGTGGCAGGGCTGGAATCTGAGCTCAGGAGGATAAGCCCAAGGGTCTTAGCTTGTCCTTGCCAGCCACCTTTATGTGCTGTCACACTAGATGTTCTCGGGCAGCAGACACAGGCATGGCCTCAGCAGCCAGCCAGACTGCCTGGGCTCAAATCCCAGCTTCTCTGCTTCCTGGCTGTGTGACCCCCAACAAATGACCAAACCTCTCTTTGCCTCCACTGGCTCACCTGTAATGTGAAGATAGTAACAGCCCTTCCTTTACAGGCTGTAGTGAAAATTCAATACATTAAAATACATAAAGTCCTTAGAATAAAGCCTGATACAGGACCTGGCACGGAGGAAGAGTTATCTGATTCCGCCAATGTTACCATTGCCCAGACGAGGAGGGTGAGGCCCAAGGGGACGTGTCACTTGCCCTACGTCTCACTGTCAGCAAGGGGCAGTGCTGGGACTGGACTCAGAGAAGTCTTCCGAGAGGCTGGGCCATCCACCGGCCTTCCAGCTGGACCAGAGCTCCCCAGGCCCCGCTCAATGCCCTCCCCCATCCTCGGGGTTTCCAGACTGGCCTCCTGAGTCTGGGCCCTTCCCCATCCCTCCAGCGGCTCTCCTCAGAGACAGCCCTCCTCATCCCACCTCCAGCCTGCAGCCTTGCTAGAGGGTCTGAGTGTGTTACATGGCCCTGCTAACTCCACTCCATGGATAGATACACACCACACACACACACACACACACACACACCCCATTCTCTCGCTCCTGGACCTCCCTCTCTCTCCACCTCGCACATCCTTTACCCGTCTCCCCCTCTACGTCTTCCTGCAATGTCACGTGGACTAACTTACAGACCATCCCAGCTATCCTCAGCTCCCCACTCTGTCCTCATCACACTTGGGTCCCCTTTGACCCGCTGTTCTCATCATCCCAGGCCTCTGTCCAGTTGGCCCATTCCTACCAGTAAGACCTGATGCCCCTACAGGGGAGTGAGGGAGGGGAGAAACACGTGGCCTGAGCGTGGGGTGGGGTCCGTCCTGGGGGAGGACAGGGCCTGGGAGCTGGGGAGGCTGCCCCTCTGTGGATCACATCCCCTCAGGCTGAGCTGGGCAGCCGACCCTCCGAACCTGGGTAACAGACCAACAGTGTTGTGATGGAGGAGGGTCTGGGCAGACAGGATGAAACTAACTCCTGTGGCGGAGCTGTGGGCTTTACAGACACAGTGGCCTGAACCCTTTCCCCAATCCAAGTTTTCTAGTGGGGAGTGAGGTGAAGTGATCACTCTCAGGTCAGAAAGAATCCAAAGCCCAACTCTACTGACTGATAATCTCAAGAGCGCTGCCATCCCTAATGCCTATGAAAACCCTTGAGAGAGGAACTGAGATCCCCACTGGATGGGAGGAAACTGAGGCTCAGAGAGGGGGAGTCATTTTCCCAAGAACACACAGCTGTCTCAGCTCCCTGACCTTCCCGCTACTCCTTGGGGCCCTCAGGACCTGCCAGTCCAGGCCTCTCAAACCTCTTGGGAGTCAAAAACTCCTTACATCTCTCCAAAGAGTGGTCCATGAACCCCCTGCATCAGCATCTCACTTTGGGATGCTTGCTAGACATACAGGCTCCTGGACCCACAGAAGCCCTGGGTTGGGCCCTGGAATCTGTGTTGCTCTTTTTAAACATTTCCTCCATAATCTGGATAAGCGGTAAGGTTTGAGAGCCACTGCTTTTGAAAATCTGATCAACACTCCCCAGCAAAATGTACATGGTAAGTGGTCCTCATGTGAGCTGTGTGAGAAGCACTGGAGTGAGCCTGGGTTCCAATCCTGCCTCTGACCACCCCTCAGCTGCGTTTCTTTGGGCAGGTGACCTCGCCTCTCTGCCTCAGTGTTCACATCTGTAAAATGGGGATGATGACAGCCCCAGTCTCACAGAGCTGCTGTGAGAAGGAAACATGCCAAGCACTCAGCACATGGCACCTGGCACGTGGATGTGCTAAATGGGCAAGGGCATGCTCTGTGTCAGGTACTGAGTTAAGTAAGCACTTTTTACGTAGGTGGTTGCATTTAAACATCATGAAGTAGACACTATAAATGCCATTTTACACCAAAGGAGACTGAGCTACAGAAACGAGTCGTCACTTGCCCACGGAAACAGTGAGACACTTACACGCGGGGGTCTGATTCCACAGCCTAGGCCCAGAGCCGCCACTCTTCTTTACACCCCCTGGTTTCACACAGACATCCAGCATATTCATCAGTCCTCTCGGGCTCACCCAGCTCCAGTCCAGTGCACCCATTTTAAAGATGACAATGAAGAGCTTCTAGGACCCACACTTACCCAGGGACCCCCAGGCAGTCTCTTTCCTGAGGGCAGTGGGGAGAAAGCTGCGAAAGGGGAACAGAAAGCCGGGCCTGATGTGCCCTCACTCCATCCTGTTCCTAGCCTGTTCCTGCAACCAGCACGCGCGACGCTGTAGGTTCAACTCTGAGCTGTTCAGGCTATCGGGCGGCCGGAGTGGGGGTGTTTGTGAGCGGTGCCGCCACCACACAGCCGGGCGGCACTGCCACTACTGCCAGCCGGGGTTCTGGAGGGACCCTAGCCAGCCCATCAACAGCCGCAAGGCCTGCAGGGGTGAGTGCAGCCTGAAGCCCAGCCTACAGGGAAAGGAGGCAGGCAGGTCTGAGGGGGGAGGGGCCGGGGGCCTGGATCCTGGGTCTGAGGGGGGAGGGGCTGGGGACCTGGATCCTGGGTCTGAGCAGGGAGGGGCTGGGGGGTCTGGATCCTGGGTCTGAGGGAGGAGGGGCTGGGGGGTCTGGATCCTGGGTCTGAGGGAGGAGGGGCTGGGGGGGGTCTGGATCCTGGGTCTGAGGGGGGAGGGGCCAGGGGCCTGGATCCTGGGTCTGTGGGAGGAGTGGCCAGGGAATTCCAGTCTCCTCAGTCCTTGGGGAGGAAGAGGCTGGGAGCCTGCACCCCACATCCCCAGCTCCTCTCCTCATGTAGCCTGCCAGTGCCATCCTATCGGGGCGACAGGTGGTACCTGCAACCAGACCAGTGGGCAGTGCTCCTGCAAGTTAGGGGTCACTGGCCTGACATGCAGCCGCTGTGGTCCCGGCTACCAGCAGAGCCGCTCCCCCAGGATGCCCTGCCAGCGTGAGTCCTGAGGGACAGGGCCCAAGTCTGAAGTGGGGTGGGAAGGAGACATCCCAGATCTCCGGGGGGCAGGTGCCGTGAGGACCTGGTCCGTAGGAGACGGAAGCTAGAGAGTGGAGGCCGGACTCTGAGTCCTTAGGGAGGTGAAGACTGAAAGTCCAGTCTCCTCCATCTTGGGGACGAAGAGGGTGGGAGCCTGGATTCCTGGGTCTGAGGGAGGAAGGGGCTGGGGACCTGGACTTCTGAGTCTTAAGAAAGTGGCTAGGGACCAGGACTCCAGGTCCTGGGGGAGAAAGGCAAAGTGTGCTTCCACTCTTGGGCCTCAGGGGAATAGACATTTGGGGTCTGGATGCCTGGCTTCCTCGGGGGGAGCGGGCTGCGGATGGGAGGCACTAAGGCCCTGTCTCTCCTCTGCTCTTTCGCAGGAATTCCAGAGGCAACCACCACCCTTGCTACAACCCCTCACGCTTACAGCTCAGGTAAGACAGGCTGGCCTAGAAACCCCTGGCAGCAAGAGGGATCAGGGATGGGCTGACTGGGCCGCCAGGTGGGGATCCAGGGGTGCTCCGCCGAGCCCCGTCCCCAAGGGTTCAGGCACCCCAGCTGTCCGTCAAGATGAAATGCAGGGGATGGGCAGGGGCAGAACGCTGCAGTCCAGGCCTCAGGAGCGCACTGCAGACAGCCTGACCCTCCCCAGACCCTCAGTGTCAAAACTACTGCAATATCTCGGACACCAGGGTCCACATGAGCCTTCGGAGGTACTGCCAGCAGGACTACGGTGAGTGCTGGGGAGGAAAAGGCCAGCAGCGGCACAGGGGTCCGGTCTGCTGCAAGCCACCCCCTTCTCTGGCCTTCAGTTTCCTCAGCTTAAATGGGAAGGGGTGTTGGACTCTACAGGGCCTTTCCTGATCTAGAACCTAACAGGACAGCAGACAATGGGCAGAAGGGGCAGTGGGGAGGGGGTGCTCCCTACCTTCCTAGGTCTCCTCTCTCCCCATGTTATTGGCCTTGCAGAGTTTCACGATCTCCTTCAGCCTGACATCTCTGAGGGAGGGAGGTGGCTTCCTGAGGATGGAAGGAGAAAGGGGAACTGGTTGAATGGAAGGGACCCTTGCACCGTCTTGTCTGTCTCGGACCCTCTGCCTCCTATCAGGGTCTGAGATATCGGAGCCCCACTCCCACAGACTCACCCCACCGTTCCATGATCCACCAATCCACACCAGCCCCCGACCCCAGGGCCTGTGGCCGCAGGCCCTCTTGGACAGGCAGTTCCGCCCAGTCCCAGTTACTTCCCTCAATGGTACAGGATCCCAGACCTCTCCTCCCTGAGGCTCAGCATCTGGCCACTAGTGTCCTTGAACTTCAAAGGTGGAGGCTTCTTCCCCCACCTCCCACAGGGATCTTCTGCCCCAAAAACCCAGCTTGTCTGCCAGAGTCCTGCTCCCAACACGTCTCACCTCACCCCCTCAGAGAGGACACGTCTCCGAATCACCACTAGTATGACCTCGACCCTCAGCTTCCAAGGACTGATCTCCTTCTGGCCCACAAATTAATCCTAAATGCAGATCCCTCCCATGGCAATACCCCTGTTTTCCAAGGGCTCTGTCTGCTCCTAACACCTTCTGACCCCTTGGCATTAGAGACCTGGACTTGCCTCTTGGGCCTTGTTCCCAGCCCCACCCACTGCAGGGTCCTCCTGGGACCTCTAACCTTTTAAGGAATCCCTGTACCCGCTGCTTCTAATATGACCCCCAAAGCGCCCCATCTGGCATATTCCTGGTGGGCCCCTGGGTTCCTCGCCCTGTCTGGCCTCCTCTCCAGAGGGACCCCCACCCCCGCCTTCCCAATCACAATCCTGTGACCCAACCTCTCGCTCCATAAGCCCCGCCCTCCTTGCTTTGACCCATCTCCCCAGAAAGATCTCACTCCTCACAGCACACGACCAGACCCCCAGACCTCTCACCCTCAAAGGTTCAAGGTCTCTCCCTACTGATGCGATCCCGGAAGCCCACTCTCGGGTCCCGGGCCCCTCCCCACCAGGACTGACCCCACGGGACCCAGAGGCTCCCCACCGCCCAGGCCTGACATCTCCCCTCCCCGCAGTGCTCCGCGCGCAGGTGCTGGCGTCCGAGGCGGCAGGCCCGGCGTGGCAGCGGCTGGCCGTGCGCGTCCTGGCTGTATACAAGCAGCCGGCGCGGCCTGTGCACCGTGGCGGCCAGGACGCCTGGGTGCCCCGCGCCGACCTGGCCTGTGGCTGCTTGCGCCTGCGGCCCGCCACCCACTACCTGCTGCTGGGCAGCGCGGCCGCCGGCTCCGACCCCGCGCGCCTCGTCCTCGACCGCCACGGCCTCGCGCTGCCCTGGAGGCCGCGCTGGGCCCGGCCGCTGCGGCGGCTGCAGCAGGAGGAGCGCGCCGGAGGCTGCCACGGCCTGCGGCCTTCGACACCGAGCCCCGAACCCAGGATCTAGAGCCGGAGTCGGGCGGCCTCGAACTCCAAGGAAGGAGCTGGAAGCAACCGCGAGAGGAGTCTTCTACCTCGACGGTGCGTCCCTCAGCAAGCCAATCAGACGCCGCGGAGCCCCTGACGTCACTTGCATGCGCCAGCACCGAGGAGGCATGAGGGACTTTTAAATAAAGGCGGCAAACCTCTTGGTCTCTGGCTAGGACACTCGGCCTGTGACCTACGCAGCTAGTCCCCTCAATAAAGTCTCAACTCTTGGGGAAAGTCGGCTACAGACCCCTGACCTGTGCTGGGAGGGTATCTGAGGGGCAAATGAAGAAGGCCACGAGGAAATCTGTGGAGCCGAATATGGCTACAGCTCTCTGACAGAATAGCCAATCCAATGAAAGAGCTGATATGACGTCACTGGGTGCTAGTCGGATTTATGTTGCCTGAGGATTGGTTAAAGCCGGTGGGAGGGGAGGGTGGCTAGAAAAGGCGGGAAATACAACTGAGGAAAGCACAGCAGTGTCAGATTTCCAGAAAGTTCCAGATTGAGAAACACTTGGTTTCTGATGGCCCCAGGATGGTCTCTGAGAAAAGAATAATGGAACTTTGAGTGACTATCTGAACAGGGTTCTCATAGGTTCACCTGGTCTTGAAGCACAGCCTAAACCCTTGCCTGAGGGAATAGCCAATTGGGAGCCACAGAGTGGTGTGACGTCACTTGGTGCTAGGCAGAATTCGATTCCACCCAACAGCTGGGTACCTACAGGCCAGAGGGATGGGGTTAAAAAGGCAGGAAGCTTAAGTACTATGGAATGGAAGGCCGTCGGGGCCTATGATCTTCCTTGTCACCCTGGCCTCTGCCCCCACAATCAACAAAAAAATTTCAAATTTGGGTGACCTTGGTAGGAGAGAAAGTGAGCTAGTACTTTGAAGGAATCTCAGACAAAGTGATATGACTTAAGGTCCACTGGGGCCTAGAGAGCAACCTATTCTTTCCCTGAGAGAAAAGCAGGCCTCTTAGCCAGTGGGGAGTCAGGCTGGGCCATGCTGTCATTGGGTGCTAGGCAGAGAGAACAGACCCTCCCGCCAATGTTCTGGGTATGCTCCTGAGGAGACTAAGAAAGGCAGGAAATAGCCTTCAGGAGGTGACTGTTTGACCCCCAGGCTACCAATACTATCCTATATATGGGGAGGCTTGCCTTTGGCTTCCAACTGGGCCCTGGGTGCGGGCATCTCTGAAGCAGGAGTTAGGAGTCTTTAAGGGGTTTTCTAAGAAGAGTTCTGTGTTTCAGAAAAGTTCTAGATTCCTTATCTTGCTCTTTCCATCCTTTCTTAAAATCAGTTCAATTGGGCACTTACCCCACTACTTCACCCTCACATCTACTTACAACTTTAATAATATATTGGCCAGGGACTTCCCTGGTGGTGCAGTGGTTAAGAATCCGCCTGCCAATGCAGGGGACACGGGTTTGAGCCCTGGTCCGGGAAGATCCCACAAGTCGCGGAGCCTGGGCGCCACAACTACTGAGCTTGTGCTCTAGAGCCCACGAGCCACGACTACTGAGCCCTCGTGCCACAACTACTGAAGTCCGCGCGTGCCTATGCTCTGCAACAAGAGAAGCCAACGCAATGAGAAGCACACGCACCACAACGAAGAGTAGCCCCCTCTTGCTGCAACTAGAGAAGGCCTGCACACAATGAAGACCCAATGCTGCCAAAAATAAATAAATAAAATAAATAAATTTATTAAAAAAAATATATTAGCCAGCTTTTTTACGAACAAAACTGAGTTTATTAGGGACTAGCAGAGAAATCACAGTCAGCGATATGCAAAGATGGGTGACCATAAGCAAATACAGAGAACAAGCAAGGGGAACATGCTTTTATAGGGAAAAGAGGAGAGTTGGGGGGGGGGGGCGTAATAACCAAAGAGTCCATTGGAGGAAACTGGGAGTCCAAAGTATGGAGGTTTCGCATTGGTTGGCCTGCTACAGTCTGACTGGCTGAGCTGCCCTGGATGGAGAGAAGTTTTCTTCTTCCTTCTGATAGTAGCCTAGAGGTACCTTCCTATCACAGATGTAGGTTTACTTCTCTCCTGTTAATTGAGGTCTCCTGGCAGGATCCGAGAGCTCCCCCTACAGGCCTGTCCCAACTCCAACTCTACCTGAGGTTTCTTCAGTTACACATACTAAATATGTTCATAATTCGGCCATTTTTTTTACCATTTCCACTGCTACCACCTTGAGCCAAGCCATCACCACTCTTTGCCCGGATTACAGGTAGTCTCCATACTGGTCTCCCCACTACCCTCTTAGAGTCTTCTTCACACAAAAGCTAGGATAATGATTTCAAACCTAAGTCAGACCGTGCTGTTACTATGCTCAAAACTCTTGATTGTCTTCCCATCTTTCTCAGAATAAGATCCGAAGTCTTTGCCCTGCCCTACAAAGCCTTACTTGATCGACTCCCACCCCATACCTGACCTCACCTCTTACAACTCTCCCTCATTCACCCCTCTGCAGCTACACTGGTCTCCTTCCTGTTCCTTTAAAAACCAAGAACACTCTGCTTCAGGGCCTTTGCACTTGCCCTTCTCTCTTCCTGGGACACACTGCCTTGTAGAGCAGCAAGCTAGTTCCCGTACATCATTAAGGACTTCCATTAGTCAGGTTAGGCTAGCCCTGTTGGCTTGACACAATGAGAGTTGATTTCTTTCTCATGTCCCTGTCCCACGCAAGTCAGCAAGGGGCGATTTTCCACACAGTCATTGAAGCACCCAGGCTCAGAGGCAACCACCGTCTTGTCACTGCACCAGCTGCAACCCATGGTATCCTTGATCACTGGGGAGGGGGGAGAGAGACAGACAGACAGACAGACAGACAGAGGGTATTGAATGGTCCCACACAAGAAATAGATGCTTTGGCCCAGGAACGACTCTAGCCCTTCCACTCACAGCTCATTAGTCAGGATTACAGTTGCACAAAGGCAGGAAAGCAGAATTCTCCTATGTGCCCAGAAAGAGAGAAGAACCAGTGTATTAGTTTTCTATTGCTGCCATAACAAAGTAACACAAATTCAGCTGCTAAAACAACACAGATTTATTCTCTGACAATTCTGGAGGTCCAAAGCCCAACATGGATTTTACTGGGCTGAAATCAAGGTGTCAGCAAAGCTGCATTCCTTCTGGAACCTCTAGGGAAGAATGTTTCCTTTCCATTCCCTGCTCCTAGAGGCCACTTTCATTCCTTGGTTCATGGCCCCTTCCTCTAACTTCAAAGCCAATAATGGTAAGTCGAGTCCCTTTCACACTTCAAATTTCTCCTGCCTCTTCTTTTTCTCCTCCTTCTCCTCCTCCTCCTTCTTCTTCTTCCTCTCTTTTTTTTTAAAAAAAAATTTGTCTCCTGCCTCTTCTTCTGTCCTCACATCTTTTTCTCCTCACAGCCTGGAAAGTTTCTCTGCTTTTAAAGGCCAATGTGATTAGATGGAGCCCACCCAGATAATCTAGAATGATCTCTCCATCTCAAGGACCTTAACCTTAATCATATCTGTAAAGTACATTTTGGCATATAAGGTAACATAGTCACTGGTTCCAAGGATTAGAGTGTGGACACCTTTGGAGGCCATTATTCTGCCTACTACCACTAGATATGGGTGAGCACTAGAATTTTCCACCACAAGGCTCTGTTCAAATTTCAGAGCATCAGAGAAAACTTCCCTGATGACCTTAACTAAATAGAAGCTTCCTCCTATCATTCTCATTCTTTTGTCCTGCTTTATTTTTCTTTTTAGCACATATCTTTTTAGCACCTGATATATTCAATGTTCCTCTATTGTTTACTATTTCTCTATTTCTTCCACTAGAACGTGAGCTCCATGGGAGCAGGGATTTTGTATCCCCTACATCTAGAAAGGTGTATGACATGTAGTATATGCTCAATAAATACTTGTTGAAAGTCTGGTCAACGAACGGTCTAACTTGCAGCCCAACTGAACCTGAAGTGGTACCTCAAGCATCTGTATTATTAGGAGCCATAGTAAACCCCAAATAACATTGGCTTAAACAAAATAGAAATTTATTTCTCTCTTGCACCAAAGAGGTCTGAAGATGGTCACACCACTAGGAACCTTGTTGCTTTCCTCTCCACCATCCTTAGAAGGGTCCTTGTCTTCATGGTCCAAAGTGGCAGCTAGTGCTACAGCCAGCACATCTAGATCCATGCAGCAAGATGGAGGCAGGCAAAGAGAAAAGACCAAAAGCTCCATGCAGCTGACTTACCATGTTTTCCAAAAGCTGCTACACAATCCCTCTGTTCTCATCTCATTGGCCAGAATTTAGTCACGTGGCCACACCTAGCTGCAAGAGAGTGTGGAAATATAGCCTTTAATGCTGGGCTGTCTCAGACCCAACTAAATAGGATGTTTTGATGTCAAGGAAAGAGAAGAGAAAGGATATTTGGGGAAATTAATGGGCCTGGCTTAATGCCAGGCCCTCAGCCAACCAGAATACAGAGTATACAATGACGTCATGAGGTGTTAGGCTGAGCAGTATTTTGACATTTCTAGAAAAAGAGAAGCTGAGATTGGAAGTAGATGATGTATGGCCATGACCTTTCATCCTATGTCCTGTTGCCCTCACCTTGGATTTGTGGCTGTTTCGTTTGATGCTCTAACCCAAGCCCCTAGGACACAGTAAGTACGCAACAAATATTTGCTGAATAAATGGGCAGGTCCTATTATTATACCCATTATACAGATGAAGCAATTGAGGCTTCCAGGGGGACTTCACCTTGAGATGGGGGCAGGGATTAAAACACACATGTGTTTGGGTTTGGCTAGAATCCTTAACCACCTCTTCGATAAAGAAACTGAACGAGAGGAACTTCCCTGGTGGTCCAGTGGTTACGAATCCGCCTTCCAATGCAGGGGACATGGGTTTGATCCCTGGTCGGGGAACTAAGATCCCACATGCTGTGGGGCAACTGAGCCCAGTGCACTGAAACTACTGAGCCTGCGCACCGCAATGAAAAACCCCGTGTGCCGCAACAAAAGATCCCACATGCTGCAACTAAGACCTGACACGGCCAAATAAATAAATAAATACAAATCTAAATCTTAAAAAAAAAAAAAAGAAGAAGAAAGAAAGAAGCAATGATAGAGGCAAGGAGACTTAGCATCCATCACACAAGTAGCTGGCAAGTAGCCGGCATTCAAACTTAGTTCTCCAGACCTGAGCTATCCAATCAGTAGCCACTGCCACATTGGTGGTGGATGGATAACATATCCGACAGAGCAGATAAAGAACATTTCCATCATCGCAGAAACTTCTATTGGACGGCACTGCTCTAGAGACGATTTTCATGAAGTGCATGGACTCTGGAGCCAGACCACCTGGGTTCAAATCCCTCTCTGTCCCTCAGTTTTCTCATCTGTGAAATGGGGGTGGTGATGATGATGATAATAGGAAGTAAACCACAGGGCATATTATGAGGATTAAATGAATTAACATGTGTAGGTAATGGGCTTAGAACAGTGTCTGGCACAGAGTAAGAGCCATTGGAGTTTGTTTTTATTATTTAAACACTGGTGGCCACACATCCCCCAGGAGAGGCGAACCCAGAAGGTGAGAACACAGATCGGGAGGATTTTTCCCAGGCTCTCCCAGAGAGTTAAGAGCAGGGAAGGAGGGGCGAGGAGGCCAAGGGGGGCTGTGGGAACCACCCGGGCCTGGAGAGTCCTGGCCCTGCTGCCTCCTACGCAGGGGTTGGGGATGTAGGAGACAAAAGTGAGGAGCGGGGCAAGCCGCATATGTTCTTTTTGACCCAAACTTTGTTCCCAGTGCCTGAGACGAATAGGCGTGAAATTCACATCTGGGACCCACCTCCGGCCTGGCCATTCCCTCCCGCCTCTGGGCATTGAGCCCAGTCTGTCTTGCTGCTATAATGGAAGCAGCACAGGTGGCTTCCAGAAGTCAGAAGAGGCCCCTGCCCACCACAGCATCACTGATGGCTTCCTGAAAGAGCAAGACTCCTGAAATGCATATGAGCTGAGCACGAATTTGCCCAGCGGAGGAGGTAGAAAGAAAGGCCAAGTTAGAAGTTACAGTTTGTGCAAAGGTCCAGAGGCCAGAGGGCCCGGTGTGGTAAGAGAGGAGGAATGAGGCTGGGGATAGGGAATAGCCAGGGCATGTGGGGCCTCTAAGACCAGGCTGAGGGCCTGAGTTTTTCCCCAGTGCCCCTGGGGAACCCTGGGAGGTCTATGACCAGACGATGGGCAGGATCAGCCCTGTATGAGAAACAAACGTGATATGGACCATCACAGAGGCGGCTCCGTTCACTGGGCCAGCCCCAAGAAGGCCTTGAATACAGCCTGCAAGTCAGGAAACTTCTCTCAGAGGATGTGACATCTGAGGTAGGTCTTGAAGGACAGAGGAGGGACTTGGACATGACAAGAAAGGTGGAGAGGTGGGGACTCTGTCCAGAGGTGCTGGGGAGTTATGGGAAGGCTATAACTAGGGGAGAGGCGAGGTCAACTCTGAATGTAGAAGACCCCTCCGGGGTCCCTGGAGGGTAGACTGGAGGGGGAGGGAGACTGCGGTGGGGGGAGGGGCTGGAGGGAGGATCCTGGTGGGAGAAGATGAGTTCTGAGCCAGGGCTGGGGTTATGGGGACAGAAAGAGGGTCAGGAAAATGTTACCTACACTGGGAAGACTTCCTCTTACCCCCATGTAAGAAAATCTTTTTCTTAGCCATTTCTGAATGCAATGCCACAGTCCCTATATTTTACTTCATTCACTCACTTATTCATTCATTCAACATATTCTCCCAAGTTCTCCCTGGGAAATGCTGGGACCAGGACCTGAGTCAGTCCCCGAATTTGCCCTGGAGGAGCTCCCAGTCTGGGAGGGTGAGGTAGGAGAGAGACCTGGGTACAGTCACATTGGTGTGATGTGTAATAATGGGGGCAGCACAGGGCCCAGCCTGGGAGGTCAGGGAAGACTTCTTGGAGGAGGTGAGGCCCTCCCTGGGTCTTGAAGGAAACCCAAGTGTCTCCCAGGCTGATGGGAGGGGTGAGAATCTCTAGGGAGAGACATCAGGAGCATCGTCTCATTCAATCACGCCCGACTTCTCTCCTGAGGACACCCATGTCCTTTATGCAGGGTGGTGCTGGGAACTCAGAGATGGGTCAGGCCTGAGCCCTGGAGGAAGGGCACACAGGGACACAGTCCCTCTCCTAATGAGATCTGTGCTCTAATGGAGGTACCCAGGACATTGGGAAGGTCCACAGAAGACACAGACCTAGCCTGAAGGTCAGGGAGGGCTTCCTGGAGGAGGAGAGTCAAAGTGTGGGGAGAGCCTACTCTTCCTGTCATGTCAGTCTGTCTTCTCTCCCTCCGTGTCTCTCTGGTTCCTTCATTGGCTCTCCCTCTGATGAAGTCCATGTCTTTCTCATGATGTCACCCCACCCGTGGGGTAGGTGGCTATAAAAAATTACCACAAACTGCGGGGCTAAAAATAACAGAAATTTATTCTCTCACAGTTTTGGAGGCCAGAAGTCTGACATCAAGGTGTGGGCAGGGCCACAGTCCCTCCGAAGGCTCTAGGGGAGGATCCATCCTCGCCTCTTCCAGCTCCTGGTGGCTCCTAGTGTTCCTTGGCTTGTGGTTGCATCACCCCAATCTCTGCTTCTGTCTTCACATCACCTTCTCCTCTGTCTCAAATCTCTCCCTGCCTTTCTTTTCCCTTTTTCTTTTTTTTAAGTTGAAGTATAGTTGATTTACAATATTCTGTTAGTTTCAGGTGTGCACAAAATGATTCAGTTATATATATACATATGTATATATCTATGTAGATATATACATATGTATATATATCTATATTCTTGTCTCCTGATTCTTTTCCATTATAGTTTATTAGAAGATATTGAATGTAGTTCCCTGTGCTATACAGTAAATCCCTGTTGTTTATCTATGCCTTTATTTTATAAGAACTTATCATTGGATTTAGGGTTCACCCAGACAATGTGGGATGATCTGATCTCAAGATCATTATCTTAATTACATCTCCAAAGACCCTTTTGCCAAGTAAGGTCCTATTCACAGGTTCTGAGTGGGCATGTCTCTTTTTGGGGGGAGGGAGGCATCAGTCAACCCATGACATGTTGGGTGAGTTACTTCCTTCTCTGAGCCTCAGGGTTCTATCTGTATAATGGGGCTAATACTAACCCCCACCTGATGGGGCAACTTTGAGGGTTAACAAAACCTAAAGAGTGCGTGGTACAGCCCCAGTGTCTAGAAAACTCTCAATCAGAGTGGCTTCCATTTGTTTATTTGGTTGCACCGGGTCTTAGTTGCGCCGGGCAGGCTCCTTAGTTGCAGCTCGCAGGCTCTTTAGTTGTGGCATGCAAACTCTTGAAGTTGTGGCATGCATGTGGATCTAGTTCCCTGACCAGGGATCGAACCCAGGCCCCCGGTGTTGGGAGCGCGAGTCTTAACCGCTGCACCACCAGGGAAGTCCCTGGCTTCCGTTTCTTACTGACTTATTTGTCTGTCAGAGCTGGTTTCTTCTGCCAGTCTTTTCCTGCCACTTCCCCATAGTCTCTGCACATATGTCTCCATCATATTTTCTCCATCCTTCTTTGCTTCCTTCCTGTATAACTCTGGGCAAGCCCTTTGAGACTTGGCTTACTCATCTGTAAAATGGGATAATGACATCTTCTCTTTCATAGAGCGGTTGTGATGATTACATGAGTCAGTTCATAGAAAGTGCTCAGAACTTTGCCTGGTATGTAGTAGGTGCTTTATGTGCTGGCTGCTATTACTGTAATTATTATTACTACTACTGCTTTGGTTTCCTTTGTCTTGACTCTTTTCCCTGTCTCCGCAGCTCCCTCTGTCTTCAAGAGTCTCTCCTGACACATTCCTGCCTTTCTGAATACGTGTCTCACCAACCTCTAAGCCTCACGGGCCTTTAAGAGTCTGTCTCTCTCCATTCCTCTCTCTCTTCTCTCCCCACCTGTGATGGTTTTAAAATAAGCCCACATTCTTTGATACCCCTCTGTTCAAGAGGAGGAGCTTAATCTCTTTCCCTTTGAATGTGGGCTAGACTTAGATTCACCTCCAATGAATAGAATAAAGAAGTGATGGTGTCAGGAATTCCCTGGCGGTCCAGTGGTTAGATCTCGGTGCTTTCTGCTGGGGCCTGGGTTCAATCCCTGGTCAGGGAACTGGGATCCTGCAGGCTATGCAATGCAGCCAAAAAAAAAAAAAGGGATGGTGTGTGATTTTGGACATAGGTCATATAAGACCCTGCTCTCTCTCTCTCTCTCTCTCTCTCTCTCCCTCTCTCTCTCCAATCACTCGCTCTGAGGGGGAAGCCAGCGGCTATGTTGTGAGGACACTCAAGCAGCCCTCTGGAGGGGCTTACCTGCTGAGCAGCTGAGGCCTCTTGCCAAGCACCATGTAGGTGAGCTTGGAAGTAATCTTCCAGCCCCAGTCAAGCCTTCAGATGACTGCAGCCCTGGCCAATAGCCTACTGCACCTTCATGAGAGACTCTGAGTTCTCTGTTGTTATCTGAGCCAGAGCCACCCAACCAAACTGCTCCAAAATTCCTACCCCTCAGAAACCATGAGATAATAAATATTTGTAGCTTTAAGCCACTGAGTTTTAAGATAATTTGTTATGTGACAAGGGATAATGAATATACCTTTCTTTCTCGCGTTTTCTCTGTCTCTCTCCATTTCTGACTCTCCTGGGTGTCTCCATCTCCCTCCATCACAGGTCCTTGAATGTCCATTTCCAATTCTCTATCCCTGAATGCCTCTGTGTTTCTGAATCCTCTTTAGTCTCATCCTTCATGTCAGCTGACCTGTTTCTGGGACTCTCTCCACCTATCTGGGTCTCTCCGTCTCTGTCCATCTGTTGGTCTCTGTTCATACCTCTTCCTCTGCATGAGTGCGTCTCTTTATAGATGTGCACATGTGTCTGCCTCGTTCTCTGTCTCCTCCTATCTCTGCCCCTTGCTCTGGGTGTGTGTTTCTCTGTCGCTCTGTCTTTAGATCTCTTTTTCTGTTTCTGTCTCTCCCCACACACCTCCTGCCTGGCATCTTGCTCTTCCATCTTTAACCTGGTATGTGGGACTCTCTCTCTCTCCCTCTCTCTCTCTCTCTCTAGGTCTCTCTGCTTCTATCTCCAAGTTTGTGTGTCTACATCTGTCTCTCTGTGGGTCTCTGTATCTCTTTCTCTGCCTCCATCTGCATTTGTCTCCTTTTGTATTTTTTCCCTGTCATTCTGGGGGGTCTCCCTCTCTATGTCTCTCTCTCTCCTGCCGCCACCACCTCCCCCAGCAACCCCCCAACCGCCCCAGCCTGCTTTCTCATCTCTACCCTGCATCTCCCTCCACCACGGCTCTCCGTACCCATCTCAGGCTCCCCTTCCCTTCCCAAGCCTCCACTGTTCCCTGACCTCACCTCTGCTCCCTCTTCTCTGCCTTCCCGGCTCCTCCAGCCTCTCTCTCTCCCTCTCCAAGTCTCTGCCTCCCCCTCCTGGTCAGCCGCCCACATCGCGCGCCAGTCTCCCAGGGGATCCCCCAGCCGGGTTAAGGGAGCCCCTGGCGGAGGCCCGAGTGATGCATTGGGCGGGGGGCTGCAGGCACTGATGCAGGCTCCAACCTGGGTCCCCGCGACCTGGGAGACGCCGGATCCTCCGGGGCCAGCGGCCCTGAGCGGGAAGACATCCGAGGACTCTCCCAGCTCCACCTTAAGCGCCCCCCTTCCCCCTTCTGCGGAGGATGGAAACTGCCAGCTCTTGGGCCCCAGGTGTCCGGGCCACCCCCGCCTCCATGGCCCCAGAGAGGCTGGGAGCTGGGGACCAGCCCCCCAACGACCCCTCCATCCTGCCCCTGGGGCACCCCCCACACACACCCACGCCAGCCCGAGGAGGAGGGTTCTCTGCTGTGAGAGCTCCCCCCACTCCCAAACAACGACAGAAAAATTAAATAACAGCAAGAGAGAGAAGAGAGGGAGGGGGAGGAGGGAGGAAGGGAGGAGAGAGAAGAGAGAGACGGAGAAACAGAAGAGGCAGGAGAGGAGGAGGTGGGGAGAGAGAGAGGAGCTGGAGGCCGAGAGGGAGAGAGTGAGGAGGAGAAGAAGGGGAGAAGGGAGAAGCGAGAAGGGAGAGGCAGGAGCAGAGAAGGGAGAGAGGGAGGGGGAGGAGGAGGTGAGAGAAGCAGGATGGAGGTATGGAGTTAGGTGGCTTGGGAGAGCGTAATGAAAAGAGAACGAAGAGGGGGGTGTGGATCAGAAACCCAGAGGTAACCCGAGGGAGAAGCAGAAGGGAGAGAGGAGTAGGAAGATCGGGAGGTAGAGGGAGAAGGAGGCTTCGGGAAAAGAGCAGAGGAAGGGGAGGCATAGAGAGGCAGGAGAGGAGAGCGGGGTGGGGGAGTGGGGGCGTCTCAGTCCCCGGCTGCCTCAGTAATTGGGGAACTGGGACTCCCTGTGGGTAGGAGAGGAAGGCTGGAAGTCCGGGTGGGGTCGGGGTTCCACAAAGAGAGGAAGAAGCTGAGAGAGGGCGGGCCAGGGCATTGGGAAGGGGTCGCCCCGAGGCCTCCCGGGGATGGGGGTTGCAGCTCGTCTGAACGCCCCTCGAGCGCTGCTACTCTGGGCCGCACTGGGGGCGGCAGGTAAGGCCTGGGGGTTGGGGCAGGAGCCCCTGACGGGGGTGGGGGAGGGGTGCCAAGGAGAGGGGTTCAGGCTGCTCTCTCCCCAGCTCACATCGGACCCGCACCTGACCCCGACGACTGGTGGAGCTACAAGGATAATCTCCAGGGAAACTTCGTGCCAGGTGCAGCCAGGGCGGGGACCCAGGAGTCTGGGCTGCCGGGCGCTTTCTTCCTGAGACCCAGGAGTTCTCTCCTTCCCGCCCCCCCTCCCCCCAGGACGCAGGAGTCCCATCCCCTTCCTCCCTCCCTCAGGAGGCCCAGCTTCTGAACCCGAGGGACTCAGCATGGGACATTATACATGCGCATTTCAAGTAGTGAGTGGGAGGGAGTGGAAGGTAAGGGAGTGTGGGGCTGGAAAAGTGTGTGTGTGTTTCCTGGGAAAGAGGCAGGTAGGTCCTGGCTCCTACTGAGAACCAGAGGTTCAGTGGCCCCGTTGCCCACCTCGTCCAGCCCTCTCTTGCAATTCCTCCTCCCCACTACATTCATTATCCGGCTGTGGGACAAGGGGGACCAAAGGAACTACAACTCCCATGGGCTCTGGGGCAGGCAGGCACTGGATGGGTAGGCTGGCAGTCTCAGGGCCTGCTGGGAGTTGTAGTTCCTTCCCCAATGACAATTTAAGAGAGGTTTGATCAAAGAGACTTGAGGTGTTGGGGGGGCCGGGGCGGTCCTTAGGAAGCTCCTCCAAGATTCTTCTAGGACCCAGGATTCTGGATCCCAGCCCCCTCCTCCCTCAAAGCCAGGAGTCCAGATTCCCAGCCCTTCGTCTCCTGGGATCCAAGGAGTCCAGACCACAGCCTTCCCAGCAGATCCCAGCCTTGGGATCCAGTCCATATTTCTGACTCCCTTTCCTCCCTGCCCCACCCCTGCTCCCAGGGCCTCCCTTCTGGGGCCTGGTGAACGCAGCCTGGAGTCTGTGTGCTGTGGGGAAGCGACAGAGCCCCGTGGATGTGGAGCTGAAGAGGGTCCTTTATGACCCCTTTCTGCCCCCGCTGAGACTCAGCACAGGCGGAGAGAAGGTAAGGGGCCTGGAGGGCGGGGTTACCAAATCCACTGGGGCTGGGCCTGAGTGGAGGTGGGGGGTAGGGCTTTGAGTTGGGAGGCTAGCCTTGGGGAAGGAGGCCTACAACACAATGGGTGGAGAGGAGGCTACTTACACTCCACAGTGGATCACCAATTGTTCCCTCCTCAAACATGGCTCCTAGTCTTCCCATCTCTTAGAATCAGTGGTTAAACAGACTCAGTGTGCCAGGCACTGTTTTCAAACTTGATAAATCCTCTAATTTTCACAACAACCCCATGAAATAGGTACTAATATTATCCTTATTTTATGGATGCAGAAACTGAGGCACAGAGAGGTTAAGTTACTTACCTGAGGTCAAACAGCTAGAGAGTGCCAGGGCTGGGATTCAAACCTAGGCAGTGTGGTCCCAGAATCCATGCTCTTGCCCGCTTTGCAATACCATTTCTTTTTTTTTTTTTTTTGGCCGCGCCCCGCGGCATGTGGGATCTTGCTTCCCCGACCAGGGATCGAACCCGCAACCCCTGCACTGGAAGCGCAGAGTCTGAACCACTGGACCACCAGGGAAGTCCCACAATACCATTTCTTATAAGAGGGCACTACCTTTCACTCAGCCAAAAGTCTCAGAGCTATTCCCCATCCCATTTCCTCCCTCACTCCCATTTCCCATCCATGTCCTTTCTAGTCTCCTTGCTAAACAGCATTTCACTTCTTGTCCCTCCACTGCTCCCACCATCATCTTGCACCTGGACTGGTGCCATAGCCTCCTTGCTGGCCTGCTTCTCTGCCTCCTGCAGTCCATTCTCCATCCCACAGCTAGAGAGATGTTTAAAAACACAAACCAGATCATATCACTCTCTCCTACTCAAAATCCTTCTATTAGGACAAGTAATAACAGCACACACTCACACAGTACTTAGCATGTGCCTGGCACTGTGCCATGGGTGTTATATACATTCAGTTATTTAAATAAACATACAAAATACCCCATCCTTGCCCACAAGGCTGTGCACCATCTGGCTCCCATCACCACTCTCTCCTTTGCTCACTGGGCTCTGGTCCCGCTGGCTTCTTCACTGTCACTAAAATAGGCCATCTCAGGGCTTTGCACTGACTGTTCTCCCTTCTGGAATGCCCTTCTCCCTGCTCCTTGCAAC
Organism: Balaenoptera musculus; assembly: GCF_009873245.2. Classification (NCBI taxonomy): domain Eukaryota; kingdom Metazoa; phylum Chordata; class Mammalia; order Artiodactyla; family Balaenopteridae; genus Balaenoptera; species Balaenoptera musculus. The sequence goes on from NC_045803.1 coordinate 8,184,679, forward strand.
TAACCCCTCCTTATCCTTCAGGTCTCCATTCAAATGTCACTTCCTCATGGAAGCCTTTCTTGACACCCCACCCCCATCCCAATCTATGGGTCCCCCCCCTCCTTTTTTTTGGCTGTGCTGCTTGCAGGATCTCAGTTCCCCGAGCAGGGATTGAACCCAAACCCTGGCAGTGAAAGTGCAGAGTCCTAACCACTAGACTGCCAAGGAATTCCCTGGGTTTCCCATTATACTTTAACAGAACTCCCAGTTCTCCCCAGTGTGAGCACAGGATGTAATTAACTAAGCATTTACTTATATGATTCAGAATTTATTGTCTTTCTCTCCTCCACTGGAGCAGAAGCTCCATGAGGCCCAGAATTTTTGTCTACTTGCTCATTGCTCTTTTCCTGGCAACCTGGCAACCATAGTAGCAGCTCAATAAATATTTGTTAATTAAATTCACCACTGTTGAGCACCTACCGTGGACCAGCCCAGAGTCTGGAAAGACAGTAGTGTTCAGACTATGCTGAATGATTAAATGTTTGTTGGCAGAGGGAAATGTACGAATGGAAAACAGTAGGGAAAAGATCTTCTCTCTGCATCCCTATGAAGGCCTTCACCTCTCCCACAGCTCCGGGGAACCCTGTACAACACCGGTCGCCATGTCTCCTTCCTGCCTGCGCCCCGGCCTGTGGTCAATGTGTCTGGGGGGCCCCTCCTTTATAGCCACCGACTCAGTGAACTGCGGCTGCTATTTGGAGCGCGTGACGGAGCTGGCTCTGAACACCAGATCAACCACCAGGGTTTCTCTGCTGAGGTGATGCCTGCTAACCTCTGACCCTCGACCTTCACCCTGAGTCGACCCAATTCCTCCCACCTCATCCTCCTCTTAATGCCTCATCCCATCCTCCTCCACAGAACTACCCCCCCCAACCCTGAACACTAATCCTTAACCTGACTTGGAACCCCAAAGGCCCAGAGCTGCACCCATTGCCCATTCTGTCCCCCCTGTCTGCCAGGGGACCCCACTCTCTGTGCTCCCCTCGCAGGTGCAGCTCATCCACTTCAACCAAGAACTCTATGGGAACCTCAGCACAGCCTCCCGGGGCCCCAATGGCCTGGCCATTCTCAGTCTCTTTGTCAATGTGAGCCCAGGCAAGATTCGGAGGGAGGGAGGGGCTGGAACCTGGGGTCTGAGAAGAGGGAGGCTGGAAGGCCCAGACTCCGGGGTCCTAGGGGAGGAAGGGGTTGGGGGCTTGGGCTTCTGGGTTCCTATCTCCTCACCTCATACCTCCACACAGGTGGCTGGTAGCTCAAACCCGTTCCTTAGCCGCCTCCTTAACCGTGACACCATCACCCGCATCTCCTACAAGAGTAAGTCCCTGGGCATTGGAGGGTGGAGAGGGTGGGGGTCGGGTGTGCACATAGGGGAGTTCAGCAGGGGCACCCCTCTTCACTCTGACCTGATATTCCCGCAGATGATGCCTACTTTCTTCAAGACCTGAGCCTGGAGCTCCTGTTCCCCGAATCCTTTGGCTTCATCACCTATCAGGGCTCTCTCAGCACCCCACCCTGCTCGGAGACTGTTACCTGGATCCTCATTGATAGGGCCCTAAATATCACCTCCCTCCAGGTGACCCTGGCAGCCCATTGCCCCCTCCCTGCCACCCCCAACCCGTTCCTTGGCCTGGGTGTCCCCTTGCCTCACCTACCCTCCTACCCCCGGTTGACAGGGAACTGGAGGGGATTCGAGAGTCTGACAACCCTGGAGAGTCTGGTGGGGGCTGAGCAAGACCCCGCCCACCCGCTCTCGGGGGCCGGGCTTCCTGCGTGACGTCACCAGAGCCATTCATTATTCACTCCCAGTTTCCCACCCCCCCCTTCCACGGCAGATGCACTCCCTGAGACTCCTGAGCCAGAATCCTCCGTCCCAGATCTTCCAGAGCCTCAGCGGTAACGGCCGGCCCCTGCAGCCCTTGGCCCACAGGGCCTTGAGGGGCAACAGGGACCCCCGGCACCCCGAGAGGCGCTGCCGAGGCCCCAACTACCGCCTGCATGGTATGATCCAGTCTGCACCCCCTCCACGTCTTGGTCTAACCCGCCTATGTGTCTCCCCTTGGTGTCTTAATATGATACAGTCCTACCCCCCTCTGCTGCTCTGTATGATCCAGCCTCTTGAGCTCTCACTCGCTCTTTCTCCCTTCCCCCTTTGTGTCAAAGTGGTACAGCCCACCTCCCGGTCATAGACCATTGCTGATCCATGATTTGTCTTCTTCGCTGCTTGCAACTTGGTGTATAACCCGAGCCCCCTGGTTTCCTAATGGTACGATCAAGTACTGGTCCGTGGTGCCTATTACTATGGCTTTCCGAAATGGTACAGCCCGAATCCTTTTCCCTGTTTTCATGTGGTACAACCCACCTCCCTTACTGAGAAACAACATGGTACAATCCCCTTTCCCCCCCCACTGCCTCCTCGTGGTTCAGCCCAGTGATCTAACGTCTACCTCTCTGGCTTCTCAACATGGTACAGCCCATACCCCCCCCACCATGAATACCTTCACGTAGTTCCACCTAATGCTGAAACCGGATGTCCCTATTCCACCCTCCTGCTGCCTCCCTATGGTTCAGCCCAGTGCAATATAACTGACCATTTCCCCCAGCTTCTCAACCTGGTACATTCCGGCTCCCCCTTCGCAGCCCTCCCTGTGGTAGAGCCCCGGGCGGCCCACCCTACCATCCCCGCCCCCTGCATGCTCCCTTCAGGGTCCATCCTACCGTGCCTTAAACTAACGCCCCCAACCCGTGTCATCTTACAGTGGATGGTAACCCCCTTGGTCGCTGAGACTCCCCATCGAGGATTGCGCCTGCCTTTCCCAAGCCTCTCCACAAGGGGAGGGGAGTCACCCCCAAAACAAAGCTATTAAAGGGACAGAATACTTCCTGTATCTCAGTGGTCTGATTCTAGGGGCGGCGGGGAAATATTTGGGTATTAAAGAATAGCAGCCTTCTTCTAGAAACCAATCTCCCTCTTCCTAAACCCCACTACTCGGTTTTTTGGCTTCCCATTTCACCAGTCATTTGGATTCGTGGCTCCTTTAAGCGGCTCTTCTCCCCTCCCACCCCTTTACCCACCCTCCCCGTCAGGCAGCACGCGCAAAGCCATGTGCTTCCCCCTCCCGTCTGCCTCATTGGCCCGAACTGGGTCACGGTCCCGCCCCCAGTGCCGTCTCCCATTGGGTGAATGTAGGTCAGGGTCCCGCCTCTCTCCAAAAGGCAAGGTAACTTCACGCACTGAGACCCTCTCTCGCACTCCCAGGACTTGGCGGATCCAGGGGTCCCATTGGCTGTGCGTCTCGAGGGGTCAAGACGCGATTGGCCCGCGCTTTCAGCCGGAGGGAGGCACGCGGCTGGGGTGCAAGGCCGGAGTCGGGCGGGGGCCGAGAGGAGGGGTGCGCGCTGTGGCGTCGGGTGTTTTGGTTTGGCTTTTTTTTTTTTTTTTTCCGCGAAAGAAGTTTGCTTTGGCCACGCCTCAAGGCAGCCGCCTCCTCCTGCCCTCTCCCCGGCCCTCCGCGCACACCTCTTGGTGCAGATTGCAAAGCTCCTTCCTTGGAGAGGGCTGCAGATTTTGCAAGAGCCAGGCTCGCCCACCTTGTAGAAGGAGCGCCTTGTGTCCCCTTGAACCCTCGGTTGCAAAGAGCCGGCCGCCTGATTTGATCAGCCCCTCACCCAGACTGTATGGTCTCCTGGGACCCTCTTGAGTTGCACGTTTCTGCACCGAGGACTGCAAATCCCCGTCGCTCCTAGGATTTGCAGTGTTCTGGATACTGGAGGCTTGCAAGCTACGCTCGCCCGCCCCTGGGCAGACACTCGCCCGAACCACAGGAGTGTGCTGCTGACTGGCAAGCCAGCTGTTCGCCTCTCCATGAACCCGTGAGCCTGCGGGCAGGTGCCGGGCGATGGCGCGGCCCGTGAGCGACAGGACTCCGGCCCCCCTGCTGCTGGGCAGCCCGACCGGGGCCCCCCCTGGCGGGGGAGCGCTGCTTGGGCTGCGGAGCCTTCTGCAGGGGACCAGCAAGCCCAAAGAGCCAGCCAGCTGTGAGTTCTAGCCCCCATCTCGCCCAACTCAGACACCCTGCTCCCTTAGTGCCGGGAGGGTCCACAGCTACCTCCTACGTGCCAAGAGTCCATCCTCCCAACCTTTACCTACCCAAATATTGTACTTAGCTGTTTAGGCCCCTAGATCCCTCAGCACCCAGGACCCAAAAGTACCGGTTCTCTTGCCTGTCCACTCCCAGGACTCAAGACTCTAGGCCCCAGCCCCCTCTTCCTTTTGGTTCCGAGAGTCTGGACCCCTGGGGTCCAGGGAGAAGGGAGGGGGGTGTGTCGGATGCTCACACGGTTGTTACACGGGCTTGGGCGGGGCCTCCTGGGGTCACATGGAGTCTAGGGATGAGGAATGTGCCCCAGGAATAGAGCCCCTTCCTGCCCCTTAGAGTGTGGGGGCAGGGAGGAGGGGGTACAGTGCGCAGAGAGTGGGGGGGGGGGTTGTAGATTACAGAGGAATTAACAGAGCTGTCATTTTTAAAATCTCTCCTGCCCAACCCTCCACCTACCTCTGTCTGAACTTCCATCCCCCTTCTGTGTCTCTTATCCCTTCCTGGGTCTCTGTCCCCATCTCTCTCTTTGCGTCCCTGTCCTCCCCTCTTTCTGAGTCTCTCTTCCTCTCTTTATCCCTTTCTCGGTCCGCCGCCCCCGTCTCTGTCTTTTCTCTCTGGGTCTCTCTCCCTCTCTGAGCCTCTGTCCCCTCCTCTCTCTGGGTGTTTGCCCTCCCTCCCGGGTCTCTCACCCACTTCCCTTCTGTCCCCCCTCTCTCTGGATCTCTGCGGTGTGGGGTTCCATCCCCTCGTTCCTCGTGTCTCTCTCCTCTCGGAGTCGCTTCTTCATCTCCGTCTTCCTCCTCCTCCCCACCCTGCCCGTTCTTTCCCTGGCCCGCAGGTCTGCTGAAGGAAAAGGAGCGCAAGGCGACCCCGCCGGCAGCCACGGTCCCCGGGCCGGGCCTGGAGCCAGCGGGACCGGCGGATGCCTCAGCTGGGGCGGTAGTGGGCGGCGGGTCCCCACGGGGACGCCCGGGGGCTGCGCCCGGCCCGGGTCTGTTGGCGCCGCTACTGTGGGAGCGGACGCTGCCGTTCGGCGACGTGGAGTACGTGGACCTGGACGCCTTCCTGCTGGAGCATGGGCTCCCTCCCAGCCCGCCGCCCCCCGGCGGCCCGTCGCCAGCGCCCTCGCCCGTGCGCACACCTGCACCCTCCCCGGGGCCCGGCTCCTGCGGCTCGGCTTCCCCTCGCTCCTCGCCCGGGCACGCCCCCGCCCGGGCTGCCCTCGGGGCCGCCGGCGGCCACCGCGCAGGTGCGACGGCTGGGGCGGGGCAGGGCCCTGGTTGGGCGGGGCTTGGACTCCAGGGGGCGGGGCTGTGAGAATCTGGGGGTCAGGACGGTGGGACTGGGGCTGCATGCCCGAATTCCGGGTCCCCTAATCGGGAGATGTCGAGAGAGGAGTCCGGATTCTGTGTCCCCTAATGGATCAGGGACTGCGTATCCTGGATCTATAGGAGATGAGGGACTTGGGACCCCAAGTTCCAGGAAGCCTGCCCAGTGGTGAGGTCGTGTGAATTTTTACGTGGGACGTGAGGACAAAGGCTGTGGATACTCGAGGAGTAGGGATTGGGATCCCAGAACACTGGAGTTATTTACTGGGGAGTGGACTGCACCCCAGAATCTGGACCAGGAAGCGGTGGAACTGGGATAGGACCGGAAATCCTAGGCCCTCTACGAGGGAGGAAGACGAGGGCCGGGCACAGACTTCTGTTTCCCCAGGACAAAAGGGACTGGCAGCCCTGCCTCCTCGGCCCCCCCCAGTGGAGAGGGGCTGGCGGCCCGGGTCCCGGAGTCCTTCAGAAGGGACCTTCATCCTGCGTCTTCCATTGCGGCAAGGACCGAGCTTTCTATATTCCTGGGGGAGGGGCCTGGGGTCCCAGAATCGTGTATATCCTAGTGGCTAGGACGTTTGGGGCCTGAGAATATCGAGGGGGTCGGTTCTCGAGTGTTCCCTAGAGAGCAGAGGGGTCTGGCTCCTTGGCGGTTGAGAGGTTCGAGCTGGGAGACCCCAGGGAGCAAGAGGAAAGGTGTGCTCCCTCGGGCACCTTGGGGTAGCCAGGGGCGGACTGCAGGTCGGGGATTCCTGGACACACCTGCTCCTGGTCCGACCTCCGGGCAGGACCAGGGCCCTCCCCTTCCCAGTCGCACATTCCCGCGCCACGTGAGTCCTCTCCTCCCTCCTCCGTGCTTCGTGCTTCGCGCACGCGCGGTCACGCGGGAGGGGGCGGGACTGGGGAACAGGAGGGCGCCCGTGGCGGCAGGGGGGCGGGGCGGGAAAGCAGGCGCCAGCACGTGACTCGGCCCTGAACCTGTGTCCTGAGTTGCCCCCAGCTGGCTCTCTCTTAAAGGTACAGGCCGCTCTTATGCTTGAACCAACCTGGAACCTCAGAGCCCTTTATGCTTCTCGTCCCTAACTCTGGACTTAGTAGTTCTTAAGGAGCTAACTTGAGGTCTTTTCGGTGCATTAAATTCCTTTTCCCTGAACAGCCGGGGGTCTAGGCTTTGGTTGGGGATTCAGTTAAGAAGGGTAGGACTATAGAGAAGGAAGCTAACACTGTAACTCTGAAGTCCTGAGGTTTTAGAAGCAATAATTCAGGTTCCTGTGCTACTTAGGGCAAGTCACGTATGATTGGGCCTCAGTTTTCCTGTGTGTAAAAGTGGAACTGGTTTCATGATTTCTGAGCATCTCTGTGGCTTAAGGAACCTTCATATTTTATATTAGGGAGGTTGATCCCTGGCGGGCTTTATGTTAAACCCCATAAGGGCCTTCCTTGTGGTGGATATGATACCTGAGCAGGGGGTAGCCTCTGGGAACCCCCTCCCCAAAATAAATACACACTCAGGCGGCACATTCTATTTCCCCAAGGCCTGACCTCTCGGGACACACCCAGCCCTGTGGACCCAGACACGGTGGAGGTGCTGATGACCTTTGAACCTGACCCAGCTGATTTAGCCCTGTCAAGCATTCCCGGCCATGAGACCTTTGACCCTCGGAGACATCGCTTCTCAGAGGAGGAACTTAAGCCCCAGCCAATCATGAAGAAGGCGCGGAAGATCCAGGTGCCAGAGGAGCAGAAGGTGAGCATTGCTGGGTGTAGGACACAGGCTTCGTGGGTTCTGGCTCCACAGCCAGGGATGGCCCTTTCTTTAGTCAGACCTGGGTTTCTCACTTGGGATTAGCTCTCACATTCTCCTAACTTACAGCCAAGGATCAGTCCTCCTTGGCCAGGGGCTGCACAGGGACAGAGGTTTGGGCTTGAGATTTGTGAAAACCGTATCGTTGTGGGATTCAGACTCAGCCAGCACTGATGGGACCAGTTTTACAGGCTTGGAGCTTCTCCTATCGGTTGGACCCAACACCCTTATTGGGGCAGGCTTCAGGCTCTACCAGGCCCAGTTGCTAAGGATAGCATTCTTTAGGAATGTGATATCAGCCTGTTTCTTCTGAGCAGCCAACTAGGCAGGGGTTGGTCCTTTAATCCCTGATCTGGGGCATCCTTCAGGGCGATTGCATCCGCCTAGGATGAAGACTTTGCCAGCCCCTCTAGGCCTTGTTTTCTGGACTCACTGGTAAGAGGCCTCAGGTTCTCATTAGCGGCCAGGGCCACATTCTGATTTGGGGTGCTTTGGGCAGTGACTGCATCTCTGTAGCATTCTGTCTTTGTCAGTCCTGGGTTCTTCCCTAACAAGAAGTACCTGGGCTTGTCTCACAAGACTTTGGCATGTCCTTGTGTAAGACACAACTACTTGAAGCAGTGAGTACTGGCCTGTAAACCAAATCTAGACCAGTGGTTTCTCTTGCCATGAGGCCCTGTTGCTAGGGAGTGGGTTTACCCTAGCAAGCAGGGACTAGGCTTTAATGAAATGGGGATGGAGGGGCATCTTTCATAGCTCTGGGTGGTCCTTGTACTAAGGAGTGGTCCTCCTCCACAGCCAAATTCCAGGACTGGAGAACTCTGAACATAATGGTGTGGGGAGGTCTCAGGATAGACCCCTTTGCAACCGGGGACTGTTGGGGAGGAGGCAGCTCCCTGGCCTCTATTCAAAGCCAGTGGGTCAGAGACTGGCTGTGGTCATTGGGACCACTTACACCTCACTTTTGTTTGCTGAGGAGGGGTGAGGTTGCCTTGGCAGCAAGGTCAAAAGGGCCCAGCTCTGAGAGGATTTTATGGGACACCAAACCCCATCAGTAGGGAACCTAGGCTTTCCTTAGCAACCAGGATCTGGAAAGGTGATGTATAGGGCAGTGCTTTTCAATGGGAGAAGTCTTCAGACCCTGAAGGTCTTGTTGCTAGGGAACAAGAATCCTTAGCAAACCAGGAGCTAACTGCAGGCCTTTTGTCAAGTGAGAAGAGCTTGGGCCTGCTCTGCACAGTGGAGACTTGAAGCTCAGTTGCTTGGGGTGGGAGGCTATCTCATGCCTTAGCTGTTGCTAGGGGCCTGCTGTCCATAGCAACCGGGGCCCTAGAAGGCCAGACCCTTGGGTACCCATTCAGGGGAGATGGGTTATCCTTTAGGCCCCACTGCTGGGTGAGAAGCAGCCCGGGGGTTGGGGGGGCGCGGTTTCTTAAGTGCACTCTGGTCCTTGAGGCACAAGCAAAGCTGTTCCTCCCTTCTCTCGCTGGGCCGGGGCCCCTCTGGACCTCAGTGCTTTCCCACCCATCCAGGACGAGAAGTATTGGAGCCGGCGGTACAAGAATAACGAGGCAGCCAAGCGGTCCCGCGACGCCCGGAGGCTCAAGGAGAACCAGATATCGGTGCGGGCGGCCTTCCTGGAGAAGGAGAACGCCCTGCTACGGCAGGAGGTGGTGGCGGTGCGCCAGGAGCTGTCCCACTACCGCGCCGTGCTGTCCCGCTACCAGGCCCAGCACGGAGCCCTGTGAGGCCGCCCCCACCCCAACAGGCGGAGCTCTCCTCCTCCTCGCTCAGACTTGCGCCCTGACGCCCTCTTCCCTCCCCGCCCTGTGGCCCACGGGCCGGCCAGCTGGGTGCCCCAGGGATGTGATGATGCAGATAAATACATTTATATTTTTAAGAAAAAGTGAGCCTCCCCGCTCCCTCATGGGGGCGGGGAAGGTCCTCAGTGTGTGCCCCCCGGCACGTCGGGGACCCCATCCTCCCACCGCCTCCGTTAACACGATCCTGAATAAATCTTGAGAACCCCAGAGCCAGCTGTCGTGGGGGAGGAGGCAGCTCCCTGGCCCCAGTTCAAGGCCAGCGGGTCACGCTGGCCGCAGTCCATGGGCAGGTCTGGGCTTCGATCCATAAAAGGCAGGAGCTGCTGGAAGTGCCTAGAGTCTGTTCCCTCCCACGGGCTGCTGGATGGAGGAAGGGGCGAGGGCCTGAGAGGAATGAAGCCACTACCTTTATTGCATAGACCTTTTCAATTGCTTTGAAGACTGGGGCTAGGGGACGCACAAAAGACAGAGGAAACGAACTTCCCCGCCCCCACCCACGGAGGGAGGGACATTAGTGCAAATCGGAGCGCCGCCCGGGGAACTTGCCCCTCCTGGGCTGATTGGCCAGCTTGGTGGAGGCACCGGAGTAGACGGGTCCAGTTATCTAAGGCCTCCCCAGCCCGTACGTTCCAGGTCACGTCACTGGACTACGCGTTAAGACAGGCTCCGCCCTCAGCCGACCTGGCTTTCTACGAGCCGTTCTCGAGGGTCTGGAGTGAACCCGCCCTCGTTGATCAGGCACTACCCTTGGGGCGAGCCCACTTCTCCGTGACCGTCAGGGCCCCAACCCCCGGAATTCGGGACATCCTCCAGCATCACCTCTGGTCCCCTAGGGTAGGGCGCAATCCTGAGACCAGGCAGGACCACTGTAGCCTCCGCCCTGACTCTAGCAGCCACACCACGCCCCCTAGCTCAGGCTCCGCCCCCTCAGGAATGTAAGCCCCGCTCCGGGCGAGCTCCAAGCTTGGTTGGAGTTAAGGCTCCCGCCCAGGGCAGCCTGAAGGACCCGTGAGCAGAGTACCGAGGCCGGGATGCACCTGCGCCTGCAACGGCCCGTACTCCACCTGCTCCCCGTCCACCGTGAGCACGCCGCGGGGCGTGAGCGGCTCAAGGCGGAAGGCACGAGCCGCAGCGTAGCCCAGCTGCGGACAGCCCAGGCTGAAGTGGCTACCGCGCTCCATGGCCAGAAACAGGCGCAGGAGCGCCGCCCGTGAGATGCCACCGCGCACCCAGCACAGGTGCACCAGGCCGTCGTCAAAGCGCGCGTGGGGCGCTGCCACTAGGTCAGCCCCCAGGTGACTGGGTGAGATGGCCAAAATAAGCACAAAGTCCCCCTCCATTGTCACCCAGCCTGGGGGTAGTGGAGTGCCTAGAGGAGGGAGCAGGTGGTCAGGTGGGCCCCCAGCAGAGATGGCCACCCGGGCATCAGGGGTGGGAGGTGGGAGCCCAGAGGATGCTGGCATTTCTGAGGCCCCCTCGGTGATGGGTGAGAGTTGAGCTGCCTTGGGGGAGCCAGGGGGCGAGGGCAGCAGTGGGTCTGGGGACAGTGGAGCATCCCCAGCCCCACCCCAGTCCCCAGCCAGCTCTGGGCCCCCACCGTTGAGGGACAGGATGGGCGGGGGTTCAGGTGAGCCAGGGGAGGTCAGGGCAGGCTGAGGCAGGGGCAGGGGCAGGGGCAGGTCAGACACTGAGCGGTGCAGGGGTGAGTGGGCCACGGGTGGGGCTGGGCCGGGGGCTAGGGTCAGCTCTGACTTGGCACGTGGCAGGCCATGGGCAGGGGCGGGTGAGGCGGGCTCCACCGTGGCAGGGAGGTAGGAGAGGCGGCCACGGTAAGTGTGCAGTGTGGCGAGGCCCAGGACCGTGCCCAGGGTGAAGCGAGCACTGCCCAGGGCCCTGAAGCGCTCGCTCTGGATGTCCACATCTGACACAAAGCCCCAGGCCACAGACAGGAAGGAGAAACAGCGGGAGCCGGAGGCCAGAGTGACGGAGAGCAGGTCCAGTGGGTGGCTGCCACCCCGGCAGAGCAGCAGGGAGCAGTTGAGCAGCAGGTCAATGCCCAGGGCCGGCTCAAACCTTCACAGTCACACATGGACGGATACAGCGGGAAAGAGGAAACAGGCTGGGTGAGATACACAGTGCCAGGCGGGGAGGAAAAACACACAGACGGCTGGGGCAGCAGACAATGGGGAGAGGAGGCCGGGCATGTCCCGGGGCCTGCCCGCAGCCATTTGGCCACCTCCAGACGGACTCTTCTTACTGAGCCAGGTTCCCTGTCAGTTCTTTCATTCCATAAGCATTCACTGAGTGCCTCCTGTGTGCCAGGCACAGTTCTAGGCACTAGGGAGACAGCTAGGAACAAGACAGGCAAAAATGTCTGGGGGGTGTGGGGAGCATCCCTCAGCCGGACTGATCTGGCTGAGGGGAAGATGTAGCGCAGATGTGCCAGGTCCCTGTTATCCCAGGAGGGCTCCTCCCACCTACCCCCCATGCTGGTTCACGGCTCCTGCCAGCGCGTTGCCCGAGCCACAGGGGAGGATGCCCACGGGGGTCTTCACGGCCTCTTCCCAGTCGGGGCGTTCTAGGAGTCCATTCAGCACCTGGAGGGTGGGAGACCAGACACCTGCGTGTTGGTCCTGGCCTCCGCAGTCCCCCAGGGCTCAGGCTTGGGGCAGGGTGGTCCTGCCCTACCTCATACAGCAGCCCATCTCCGGAGACGGTGACGATGCCATCCCACTCGCTCAGGCTCAACCCCTGGACCAGCTCCCGGGCGTGGTTATGTCGTTCTAAGGTGGGGAACCAGGAAGTGAGGCAGGCTGTTCCACCCCTGACCCACCACCACTCCCCAGGACTCAGGAGTCCTAGCCCCCAGCTCCCGCCTCCATCATGACACTGCCCTTACCTGTCTGGATGAGGTTGAAGGACAGCCCCGCTTCAGAGATCATGGGCAGCACATGGTTCTTACACCACTGCCAGGCCAGGCCCCGCCCCCCAAAGGGATTGACCAATAGGAGCAATCGGGGAGGCCTTGGCAGAAGGTCGGGGGTGATTTCTGCAGAGAGAGGAGAAGGAGTCTACAGACGTCAGGGAACCAAGCCCCTCATCTCAGAAACGGTAAATGCAAATAGCCTCCAGTGGAGGTGGTGGAGGGCTGGCATCAAAACCTGCTGGGAGTTGAAAGTTTTTTTCTCCCCGGCCTCACCAGCTCAGGCCCAGGTGTACAGCCCACCCCCGTCCCAGGTGCTGAGACAAAGGCAGGGATTCGGTGTCTAATCCCAGTGCCCTTTGGACTCACGGGTGGGAGGAGAGCTGTGGTTTCCACCTTCCACACCCCCAAACACCTGGAACCCAGGAACAGGTTATTCCACTGTGCGGTCCTCACCCCCAGCCAGCCAGGACCAAGGAAGTCCCACCAGCTGGGGACCCTGGAACCTTTACCTTCCTGTGCCAACTGAGTACCCTAGGTGGGGCCCTCTGCCTGAAAGCCTCCTCTGAATCCCCACAGCTGGATCAGATGCCATCTCTGGGCTCCTGAGACGCCCCAGGGGACCTCTGCGAGTGCCTGTCATCCAGAGTGGTGACTGAGCGTGTCTCACTTGGCTGCTCTCACCAGCCCGGGAGCCTCTGACTCATCTGTGGTCAGGACCCATGGAAGGGGGGAGGGGAGAGAGACAGAAATCTCATGAGAGCAGCACACACAAATCCTTCTCTGCCTGGGATTTTGCCTTCTGTGCCCATCCCTGTCTGTGCATCACTCTTTCAGTATGAACCCAGAGAGACACACCACACAGACAGACACACAGAAAAGTAGAGACAGAGATGGCCACAGAGGGAGATCTGAGGAGACACCAAGGTGGCCTGAGGACAGAGAGGCTGCCCAGCGCCTCACCCCCGTCCCCAGGAAGTGGCAGTCCGCGGAGCAGACACGTGAGGGCAGTGGCCCAGCGCTGGGCCTCAGCACGGTTCTCCTCATAGGTGGCCGCCCCGTCGGCCCGGAAGGTGCGTGCAGCTCTGCGCCGGCCCCCACGCCGGCCCCTCGGGTAGGTGTAGACGCAGAAGTAGGCTGCTGAGTCCGAGGGGCTTCGGCTCCGCAGGGAGCAGCAGCCTGAGACCTCAGCCAGCAGGACCAGGCCACCCCGGGGCCGGGCTTCAGGCTTTGGCCGCAGCCGCTGTATGTGCAGGGCTTGTGGTGTGAGAGTGAGGGCGAAGCGTGGGCCTCGGGCTGGGTAGGAGCCAAACTCGCCATGCAGGAGTGGGGTGCTGGCGGTCAGTGGCGGTGGCGGTGGGGGGGCCATGGCCTTGACCCTGGCCAGGGCGCTCCTAGGCCTGTGGCCCCAGCTCCAGGTCAGCTCCTGCTCTGGCCTCTGTGGGGAGGAAGGAGGGTAGGAGTCAGAGTCCAGGACACCCATGGTGGGCAGAGGGAAGCAGGGGCAGGGCCTGTGGATAAGAGGAGACAATGAGGGGTGCTGACAGGCAAGATGGGAGCACCAGAGACAGGCCCAGACAAAGTGTGGGAAGACTGAGGACACAGGGCAGAGGTCAGACACAGGGCAGAGGTCAGCTGGACAGGAAGGGCAGCATCCTGCAGGGTCCACGCCCAGGCATGCAAACGTTCATTCCTCTATTCCCCAAATAATTATTCAGTACTATGTGCCAATCATGGTGCCAGGCCCAGCAAACACAGCAGGGAATGAAACAGACTTTGCTGGGCCTGGCACAGCAGGGAATGAAACAGACGAAAATCCCTGCCTTCGTGGAGTTTATATTCTAATCGGAAGACAGGAAAACAAGGCAAAGACATAAAATACATATCGTGTTGGATGACGATTAAGGACTTTGGAGAAAAATAATGCAAAGGAGAGAGATCAGGATGGTGGAGACATATAAATAGACATGTAAAGATAGAGAAAAACACAACACACACACACACACAGAGTCAACTCCAGATGGAGAAAGTAACAAGGAAGAGGCACTCAGACACAAAGAAAAAGGTCTGAGAGCCAGAGAAACACTCGGAGACAAACAGCTTCAGTGAGATGAAACCTACTGTAATGAAAGATACTTAGAGAGCAGAGTGAGAGTTTAGGGGCTCCAGAGGCCCTCTGAGAGTCAGACAACAGAGTTAGGAGAGAAAAAGCAGACAGGAGAGGCAAAAGGTAGGGGATGTAGTAGCTGGAGAAACTGAGAAAGGGGTGTGACATGGAGCAACTAAGGGGTCAGAGAGGTAGAGGAGCCACATGCAGGCACCTGCAAGGGACAGGAGCCAAGAGCTGGACCTCAAGCACTGACCTGGGTGTCTGGCCGCCTGCTCTCCAGGGAGAGAGTGGGAACTGGGCCTGAGGTCCCCTCCCCCTGCCCTCTGCCCAGTTTCTGCCTCCTCCTTCCAGCTCACCTTTGTTCCCCACTGCCCCGCCCACCCAGTCACCTATCAGTCCTGCCCCTCACCTTCCCCAGGCGCAGAACTGCCCCAGACACACCCCCATCTGTGGACTCACTCTCAGGAGCCACCTCTGCCCCCTACCCTGGGCAGCTCTTCAAGCCCCACCCCTAAACTTGCATTGACTCCCCCCCCCCCCGACTTAGAGCCCTAGGTCTCCCCCAGTCCTGGGGCCTGCGCCTTGGTCCCTAGGTCCCCAGGTCTCTGGCCTGGTCTCCATTCTCTCCACCCTCCATGTACCCCAGACCAGGGCCTGGGTCTCCATCCATAGGTCCCCCCAATCCATAAGCCTGAGTGTCTGTCTCCGGTTCCCCGGGTCCCGGCCCTCCATCCCCACCCCATTTCCAGAACTCAGTTCCAGACCTGGGTTTTCATTCCTGGATCCCTCAGTCCTGGTTCTGGTTCTCCATCTCCATCCCACACCCCTAGTACCCAAGTCCCGGGCCTGCGTATCTGTTCCTCTTGCTCCCTCAGTCGTCCTGACTCGGGTCCCTGTCCCGACACCCCAGACCCTCCTCACACGCCGGATCCTCCTCCAGGCGGCCACTCAAGTCAGCACCAAGTGCCCCCATCAGACCCAGGGGTGGGGGGAGGGTGTGCATCCGCTCAGCCAATGGCCGCGCGGCCGGCCTAAGTTGCACCAATAAGAGCGTGCGGGGGCGGGGCCAGCAGACTCGCGAGCTTGGCGCAGGGGCCTGCCGCGGGAGAGCGGGAGAACTGGGCGGGGTATCGTGCTTCGCGAGATCAGCCGCCATTGTAGGTGAGGGCACACGCGCAGCAGAGGCGGCTTCACGGAGACAGGGCCAGCGCCCCTGTCGCCATCTTTGTTGAGGGCAAGTGGACCTCTCCCATCCTTTGACTTTATAAAAGAGAAGGGGCAAGGGGGAGAAGGTCTTTAACTGCAGATAGAGAATAACCCTAACACAGATAACACAGACCCAGAGATATGCAAAAACAGTAAAAGGGAAGAGTGAACCAGAGTCAGAGGCAATAAAAGACCTGAAGAGAGTGTTGTCTCTTTTTCAGACAGTTACAGAGAGTCAGAGAGATAGACATAAAGAAAAGCAGAGATACAAACAAAGAGACAAAGACACAATGGAATTAAGAATGTGCAAGGCGGGCTTCCCTGGTGGCGCAGTGGTTAAGAATCCGCCTGCCAATGCAGGGGACATGGGTTCGAGCCCCGGTCCAGGAAGATCCCACATGCCTCGCGGCAACTAGAGAAAGCCCACGCAACTAGAGAAAGCCCACGCAGCGAAGACCCAACGCAGCCAAAAATAATAAATAAATAAAATAAATAATAAATTAAAAAAAAAAAAAAGAATGTGCAAGGTAAGGACATAAGAAAACCCAGAAAATGATGGACACGGCGAGACATGGGGACAGACACTTTCAGAATGAAAACCAGGGAGGAGAGGTTCATTAATTCACAAACTATTTACCATGGGCACAAGCCAGCGTGCGGGCAGCATGACATAAATATCTGCCCAGTGAATGACCCAGTTACATGCTAGGACAGAGACTCAGGAGACAGACTGGGAGTATCTGAGAGAGACCTCTAGGTCAGGGGTGAGGGACAGAGAGAATGTTAGAGGCTGAGAGGAACTGAGGCCAAGAGACAGAAAGCAAAGATGTTGACAGAGAGATACAGAGAGGCAAAGACACGATGAAATTGAAAGAAATCAAGGCAAGAATAATATCAGGTGACCTAGAAACAGAATTGTAGAGACAAAGACACATGCTGAAGGAGATATGGACTGAGCTCGCTAGAAACAGATAAATGGAGGATGAACTTCATTTATTGCCAATCAATGTACCTAGTGTTCAACTGAGAACAGCAACAGCACCAGATAACATGTGCCAAAAAATGACCCAGGGAAAGAGAGGGCCAGAAACCCAGAAAGATGGAGAGACAGGCAAACACAGTGTGTGTGCTTAGGGCTCCAGGGGAAAGAAAGACAGATACAGTAATCAAAGAGGCTGGGACTCAAAGACCAAGGAACAGGGACAAGGAAGAGAGAAGGAAACTGTGTTCCATCGTATGGTGATCTGGACTTTCAGATGGACCCTTACCTGGTCCTGCTGCTCCTCTGCTTCAAGGTGTCCATGCATCTGCAGGCCCTCTGCTGTGTTATCACATCAGCAAGACCCTGGCCCTGGGTCGGAGGCCATGGGAGGGTGGTATGGACAAGGAGTCAGGCCTCATGGTGCAGGCCTGGCCTGTGGCTCTGTGGAGGAGAGGTAAGTAGGAGCATGAAGGGCAGAGGAAAGGAGGCCAAGCTAGAAGTGCTGCAGGGCTTCCACGAAAACGAGTGGACAAGTCAGCTTCATCACTGCCCCAACCAGTCCATCTGGTCCCATCCAGTAAGGGCTAATAACAGCAATAGACGCCCCTTTTTGCAGATAAGGAAAGTAAGGCACAGAGAAGTTATACGACTGGCCCAAAATCACAGAGAGGTTGCCCAAGGTCACACCATTAGTAAGTAGCAAAGCCAAGAATTGAATTCGGTTACAGATAGTATCACCATCTTTCTGTCTCTTCTCCTCCTTGGATCTCCACCTTCCCTCTCTTTCTAGGTCTTCTAACTCCCCGGGTCACCATTTCGCCACCCTTGGTCTCTCTCCACTCCCCTTCTGGGTCTCCATTCCTCCTCCTCTTTGAATCTCTGTCTCCCTCTCTCTGAGTCTCTCCTCCCCTCTTTCAGGAGTTTTTTACTTATCCCTCTCTCCACCCCATCCCCCAAGCCCCGGGGGCCTCAGCTTGCCTCCTCTGTGCTCCAGTACCTTGCACATCCCTCAAACCGAACCCTCTGGGCCACTTGAATCTCTTGGCTGGGAAAAGCAGCCTCCAGGTGGCAGGGGCTGAGTAGGGTTCAGGGAAGGGTCATCCGGGGGCAGAGGGAGAAGCTGAACCTAAAAGGTGGAAATACAGGATGCCATAGACTGGACTGCAGCAAGAAGATCTCGGGTTAGACCTCAAATAAGACTTCCCGAGCTGCGGCCGCACATGGGAAGCGCAGCACGCGATAAGGCAGATGTGAGCCTGATAAGGAAACGCCCAAAGCCTGAGGTCAGAGGTTTCCCGAGGTCCCGACTAGCCCCGCCAGCCCCGCCTCCTCACCTCCAATACTCGGCCCTCTAGGTCCTCCGGGAGCCACAGAGAGGCCTTCGGCGTCGGGCCAGAGCGTCACCGCGCGACGCGTCTTCCTAGCTCCGCGCGACATCTCTCTGGCTCCAAGATCCCCTTCTGCCGGAAGACTATCAAGAACAGGGACTGGATAGGGCCAGAGAGGCCTCCGACGTGCTCCTTGGCGTAGCGCTTGTTCCCCTTTGGATGTTCCTCCACCCAATTCCGGAATCGCCCATTTAGCTGGTCCTCCGATTCACCATAGAGAGACACGAGTCAAGGTAGAGCGCCGCGTCGCGCCCGTGTGACGTCACGTAGGCGCCACTCGCGAAGGCTTTCCCCGCCCATTCTGGTTCTGTTCTCCCTTTCCGGACCTGGCTAAGCAAGAGGCGCCATCATGGTGAGCGCGTTTTGCGGCGTTCGGGGCTTGACCATCCGCTGCCATCCGCCGCAGTCTCGAGCTGGGGACGTTCCAGAGTGAGGCAGGGGTTCCAGGGTGTTCGAAGGAGGCGACTCCCGCTGTGGGGAGCTATTTTGGGAGCCCGAAGACCAGGGATGGGAGTCCTCAACCTCCCGCTTCTCCCATAATCCTGTATTATAGGTCCCATCGAATAGATGACCAAATTGAGGGGCAAGGAGGTTAAGTGATATGACCGGGGTCACAGTGCCAGTAAGTGGCGGAGCCAGGATTCGGACACAGGCGCTGGTCCCACAGCCACTCATGCCTGTGGTGTCCCTGGATCCGTCACTCCCCAGCCTGAAAAGCTGGGTTCTGGGGCGGGGTGGGGGGATGTCAAGCGTCCGGTGCCCGGGTTTGGGGGCCAGGCAGGCTTCCGTTCGAGTCTCAACTCCCTACCCACCGTATCATCATTCCTGTGCACAGAAAGCATCTGTTAATTGGAGACCCAGTAATTATGCCTCAAAGATGTGAGTTCGAGAAGAAATAAGTCAGAGGAAGTGCTCACCACGGGTCCCTGCATACATTAAGTGCTGGATAAATGAGAACTATTAATAATTAGGTAGTTCTTTATAACTCATGACACAGCCTGAAAAACTTGCAGGAGGTGTACTGGAAATCGTGGGCTCCCTTCAGTTTTAGCACTACTGTGGGAAACTACTTAATGAGGAGGTCGTTCTAGGGTTGGTCTGTGCAGAGTAAGTTCTAGAAAAAAGGGTCGTTGCCTTTATAAGAACTTGAAGTCTGCCCTTGGTTTAACCGTTTTTGATAGCGCTCCACGCATGGGAGCAAGGTTTGGGAGCTTAAATAATACTTATATTGTTGAAAAATATAGCTTCTAAAGAAGTAAAAAGTTGAGTTAACGCGGCTGCTGTGTTAAGGTCTTTCACGGTGCTGTGTGCCATGTGTTGAAGGCTTTTTGTGTAGAATTAGGTTTCCCCCTCTTTTTTTTTAAACAAAGGAGTCACTTGAGGCCCAGGGAGTTTTAAGTATTTTCCCAGAGGGCTCCCAATGGTGGTCTGGGATTTGTTGTCTCCAGAGATTGGGGCTTTAGCTGTTTCTTAGAGGTAAGGAATAACAATGTTTATGGGGTGAGGAATCTGCCAGATCAGAGTTGGGTTCATGGTCTTCCCTTCACCCCGGCAGGGAGTTGACATCCGCCACAACAAGGACCGAAAGGTTCGACGCAAGGAGCCCAAGAGCCAGGACATCTACTTAAGGCTGTTGGTCAAGGTGAGGTTGGGGCCTAAGACCCCTGGGCAAGGCCACCCTGGAAATATCAATACAAGTTCTAGAGCCTCCATGCTGGTATTGGTCCCGGGCTCCTCGCAGGGGCCTGCAGGGCAGGCTCGAATCTCTGCTGCTTTCCCTTAGCTTCTGGAGATTCCAGTGTTTTCAGCCTCTTGGCTGGTTTACCGCAGGGGAGTGGGGAGGGGGATTTTCTGGGTCCCTGGCCAGGAGGGACCTAGGCCAGCTCTCTCCCTTGGGCTTAACAGGATGGGGAAAGCCCTAAGTCATTTATTTGCCCCTTTGTTAGAAAGCTGGGAGGGAGAGGGGTGGTGGGCTGCCCTGGGTTTTCATTTGCATTTTCCTTCCCCTCCAGCTGTACAGGTTTCTGGCCAGGCGAACCAACTCCACCTTCAATCAAGTTGTGCTGAAGAGGTTGTTCATGAGTCGCACCAACCGGCCACCTCTTTCCCTTTCCCGGATGGTGAGGGCCTGATGCGGAGGGCATAGCCAGCCTGGGGAGCGACTGGATCATGTCTGGAGCTGGACTCCGGGTGGAAGGGCGGGCTTGGAGCTCTCTGGTAGCAGCCTGGCTATCAGCTGGCTTAACCTCATCCAGTGGTGGGTGCAGAGCTCTGACCCTCTGACTGTAGCTGAATAGTGGGGGCGTTGGACTGGCTTGGCCTCTTGGTCTCATTTTCCTTCTCATTGTGTGTGTCTGGGGGCGGGTTACAGTGGTTTTATGAGATCTTCTTGAGGTTTCAAGTTATAGAGTGTCTTCTGTGTCAGAAGCTTTCTGTAGGAGAGATCCGTGGAAGAATCTGTTTGTATTTTCTTTGGAGATTTTCCCAAACTGGACCTGAGATTAGGCTTGTGCTAGGTTGAGAGGTGTGGCATGGGTAGGTTTAGCCCAAACGGGACACAACTGTTGTTTCTTGGGATGGCTGAATGGGTGGGATTGGATTTAACCACCAGAAGGGACTTGTTTAATGTGCATTTCATCCCCACGCCCGCAGATTCGGAAGATGAAGCTTCCCGGCCGGGAAGGCAAAACGGCCGTGGTGGTGGGGACAGTGACCGATGACGTGCGAGTCCAGGAGGTGCCCAAGCTGAAGGTGCGGGGGGGGGGGGCTCAGGAGCGTGTGGGGGGTGCTCAGGGTGAGGTCCTGTGGACCTGGCTCAACTTCTCGTGGTGCCGGCAGGCTCATCTCACCTCTGGGTGAGGCAGGCATCGTGTCTGGGTTGGAGGGGGGATTGTCCCTCACATTGTTGATGGCGGGTATCCCTGGACAAGCCCCTTCTGGGGCCCTGCTGATGGTGTTCGCTTTGGATCCAGACAGCCAGAGTTCAGACCTGGATCTCTCTGCCACTTTGTTATCTATGGACAAAGTCTTGGATCTCTTTGTGCCTCAGTTTCCTTACACGTAATAGCTTCGGGTTGCGGCGTTAAAGGGATTTCTAGAAGTAAAGTGGTAAGAATGGCTGTCGTGAACTCAGGAAGCTGCCTCCAGTAGTTGGTGGTGGTGGTGATGAGGCCGAGTAAGCAGCTGGGACTCCTGCTGGGCCTGGGCAGTGGACAGGCAGCCCCAGCAGCCCCTGGGTCGCTGTCCGGGGGGCTCTGACCACGCCTGTCCCCTGTGTCCCCCAGGTGTGTGCTCTCCGGGTGAGCAGCCGCGCCCGGAGCCGCATCCTCAAGGCCGGGGGCAAGATCCTCACCTTCGACCAGCTGGCCCTGGACTCCCCCAAGGGCTGTGGCACCGTGCTCCTGTCTGGTGAGTGGGGCTGAGCGGCTCGAGGCGGGTAGGGGGGTGGGAGGGGTCTGTCACGAGCTGTGGGACTGCTAGCAGCCTTTACCTTCCCAGGCCTGGGAGGTTAGTGACACCCCACCCCACCCCAGATCAGCCTGAGCCACCCCTTCCATCCCTTCCCCAGGTCCTCGCAAGGGCCGAGAGGTGTACAGGCATTTCGGCAAGGCCCCAGGAACCCCGCATAGCCACACCAAGTGAGTAGACCTAGCCCTGGACCCCAGCCTGCAGGTCTCTAGAATATCCCCCCACCCTCTTACCCGCTTTTTCCTTCAGACTGCCTGAAGCTCTGTTCCTCGGGTGTTGAGCTCCGTGCACGGCCAGCATCACAGATGCAGGCTTCCCAGGGCCTGTCCCCGTCTTTCGGGTGGGGCCTGCATTCCGTGCAGCGCCGGGCACCCAGGTGGATGGCCCCGGGGCCTAGTGCAGGCGCTCCAGCAGCCACTCCTGCCAGTGTCGCTTCCTGCGCTGCCAGGCTTTTCCAGCAGCGGACTTGGTGTCACCACTGATGCTGCTTGGGTTGAGTGAGGGCCCTTCTGGTGTCCCTGTGCTGCTCTGTTAGAGCAAGCAGCTCTCTGCTGAGCTCCCAGCCCCTGTGCTGCTCTGTTAGAGCAAGCAGCTCTCTGCTGAGCTCCCAGCCCCTGTGCTGCTCTGTTAGAGCAAGCAGCTCTCTGCTGAGCTCCCAGCCCCTGTGCTGCTCTGTTAGAGCAAGCAGCTCTCTGCTGAGCTCCCAGCCCCTGTGCTGCTCTGTTAGAGCAAGCAGCTCTCTGCTGAGCTCCCAGCCGGCGAGCGAGCGGGCCCTGGCAGCCGGTGGCGTCCCTCGTCCCTCACTTGTCTGTAACGTGAGCCTCTTCTCACCCTCCCTTCTCTCCCTGCAGACCCTATGTACGCTCCAAGGGCCGGAAGTTCGAGCGCGCCAGAGGCCGACGGGCCAGCCGTGGCTACAAGAACTAACCCCAGATCCTACCTTGTTATTAAAAAGATTTTGGATGCTAATGGCCTTTTGTGTATTATTGGGGAACGGGGTGGGGGGAGGAATATGTGTCGGAACCGGCGGTGAGAACGCCTTTGTTTGGGGAGTGGTTGCCACGCCCCTTTCTGGGGGAGACCAGCCTTTGGGATGAGACCCTTCCGCTGTGCTGGGGGACGGAGCCTGCGGTCACAGGTGTGCGTGGGTGACTGCCCTAAGCCTGGTGGCGGCCCTATGGACCTCGCTGCACCGTTGGGACCTGGCGGCCCTCCAAGCCGAAGCCCCACCTCTTCCCAGGTGTGGTGTCGACGCACCTCTGCTTCCTTTTCGAGTTTAGCCACGCTTACTCTTAAAGGAACAGCGCTCCCCTCCCGGATCTCTGTGCTCGGGATGGCTGGCGGGGCTTGGACGGCGAAGTATAAATGGGGCGGGCCGCCGTGGGGGAGGGGGTGCGTGGGAATAGGTGATGCGCTCCCCCTCCCCCGAAGCCTGAGTCAGGCCGGCCGCCAGAGCCTGGGCGAAGCCCGTTGAGTGTATTCCTGGAGCTGGGACCTTACCGTCCTCTGCCTCCAGGGGCCTGTGTCAGCCCTCCCCCTGTGTTTGCACAAGGGGCTGGGTTCCCCGGCTCCCAGGAAGAAACCCGGTGATTGAGGCGAGGTGGCCGGAAGAGCCGCAGAAATAAAAGGTCTCCAGGCCCTTGATCTGACTGTTCTCTGAAAAGGCAAGAGAATGAGGGGTAGGGGTTGGAGACCTGGACGCAATGCGGGGGTCTGGGGAGGGCAGGAGGGAGAGGGAGTGGCCTGGCTTTATTCCCCTTCCTTCTCTTTGCAGGGCTGGTCGCTGTGGTCTGGAGAAAAGGGAGCCCGACTGGATGCTAGGATTGGAAGGAGGGCTGCTTGTTGCAGGGATCAGGGGACCACCCACCAGAGGCAGGGTCAGGAATCCTCAAAGGGGCAGCTTGGAGGGAGAGATGCGGGGTGTTCCTTGTCCAGGAATAAGTGGGATGGTCCGACACGCAGGAGATAGTGGGATTAAGGCAGAAATCCGGGCTGGAGTCAGCATTGATTAGAGGACAGCCAGAAACAACCCGTTGGCCCAGGTCCGTGACAATCCAACCCCCTGTGGGAGGGGCATCCCCCACTGCAGCAGCCTGAGTGGTTGTGAACGCTCAGGGAGCAGAGTCCTCAACCGGCAGAGGAGACTGACCTAGTTCCCCAGCTGGGGAAGGTGATGCGGAGGTTTAGGGCTGGAGTGCAATTCTTTCCAAGGCTGAGAGGGGGGAGATTCAAAGAGAAGGCTTCCGGGATGGTCAGCCAGTGAGAGCTGGTGAGCCAGCCGGCTGGGTGCTCCACTGGGCGGTCAGATACTGAGAGTGTCAGCTGGAAGCAATCAGTGTCTTCCAGACAAAGAGACAGCCAGAGAGGGTCAGTTAGATGTGCTGTCTGCCAGGGACAAACAGGCATCTCGCTCTGCCTTTAGTTAGGGACATTTGGGTGTTCAGAGACGGGCAGACAGCCTGTTGCCTGAAGACGGGGAAGTCAGCCTGAGCCAGCCGAAGGGTCAGTTGGGGCATCATGCAGCCGGCGGGCTGGAGGTGGCTGGTGTGTCAGGAAGCAGAGATGGGCAGCTGATGGATCGCACCGTTGGAGACGGTGTCAGGTGGTCAGCCTGACCAACACGCACGGCCAGTCATAGGCTCAGCCAGACCATCAGAGGCTGGCAAGAAGCTCAGATGGCCGGTGGGCTGTTGGTCTGAGCAGTGCCACGCACCCGCTGGTTAGTCACTTGGGCAGTCTGAGTATCAGGACGGCAAGCCAGGGACAGTGCAGGGAGCCATTTGGACTTAGGGCTGTCCTGGTCGCCTTGCACGGCTGCACAGACTCTGTCGGGAGACCCCCAGATGCTCAGTGCCCAGAGACAGCCAAGCCCTTGGACATCCAGACTCTCCATCCTCCCACCCGAACGGCCTGATGGCAGCCTCCCAGCTGGCAGCCCTGGAAGGAGTGGAGTCAGGGGCCGGGCAGCTGCCCCTGACCGAGGCCACTCCCAGCTTCCTGTATTCCGAGGGCCAGAGGCTGGCGCTGGAGGCTCTGCTGAGCCAGGGCGCAGAGGCGTTTGAGGCCTGCGTGCAGCGCGAGGGGCTGCGGCCCTTCCTGAGTGGAGATGAGCTCCGGGGCCTGGTGGCAACGGCTGAGGACTGGACAGCAGCGAAGCAGGAGCCTAGCAGGGCAGCAGAGGGAGCCACCGCCACCGATGGGGACTTGGGCAGCCTGACCTACTGGCCTGGACACTCAGAGGAGCCGGTGCCCATGCTGCGGCTGGGCTGGCCGGAGGACTCAGCATGGAAGGGTATCACCCGGGCACAGCTGTACACCCAGCCACCTGGCGAGGGCCAACCGTCCCTCAAGGAGCTGGTGCGCCAGGAAATCCAGGCCGCCCACAAGGTGGGGGCCTCAGGGGCCTAGTGTCCCTTCCCCAGACCCGGTCATCCCCACATGCCAGCCCCCAGATGTGGGAGTGAGTACACATCCCTTGGGAGCCAGGCATTCTGAGCTGTGCCCTCCTGGAACTTGTGTGTCCACAGCCCTGGAAGCCAGGAATCCACACCTCCCAGCCCCCAGGACCTGGGCATCCACACCCCCCAGATCTCATCCTCTCCCTCTTGCATATGGGGGGGGGTCCCACCTTCTCCCCAGGACCTGGGTGTCTTAGGCATCCATGGCCCTTGGACCTGATTATGACCCCCCTGGTCTCAGTCATCTCCTCTACCACCTCCACCACCAGGGTGGAGGTCTCCATCCTCCTTTCGGGGAGGGCCCAGATGTCTCCCCTGCAGCACCCCCTGGACAGCCCTTTTTTTTTTTTAACAGTTTATTTAGTTACATATTTTATTTATTTATTTATTTATTTTATTTTATTTTCGGCTGCATTGGGTCTTCGTTGCTGCGCGCGGGCTTTCCCTAGCTGTGGTGAGCAGGGGCTACTCTTCGTTGCGGTGCGTGGGCTTCTCATTGCGGTGGCTTCTCTTGTTGCAGAGCACGGGCTCTAGGCGTGCGGGCTTCAGTAGTTGTGGCACATGGGCTCAGTAGTTGTGGCTCGCGGGCTCTAGAGCTCAGGCTCAGTAGTTGTGGCTCACAGGCTTAGTTGCTCTGTGGCATGTTGGGCTCTTCCCAGACCAGGGCTCGAACCCGTGTCCCCTGCATTGGCAGGCGATTCTTAACCACTGCACCACCAGGGAAGTCCCCCCATTCTTTCACAATTTTTCTGTTACTGCTCCCGTGCTAAGTGCTTTATATGAGTTAACCTGCCTAATCCTCAGGAGGACCCCGTGAGGTTGAGACTTCACGTACCCATTGAGGAGACAGGGAAACTGAGGCATGGCATGTTGTCTCTGGCCTGTATGTGGCCGAGTGGGGATCTGAACCAAGGCTGTCTGGCCAGTGAGTCAGGGTTCATCACTACTACCTTGTTCTGCCTGCAAGATGCAGGCCTTCAGCACCACCCCCCCCCAGTCCCCAGAGCTCGCCTTGGTGGCCTGGCAGGTCATCCCTCCGGAGGACCCAGGTGGGCAGCTGCCCACAGTGCCCTGCAAGGGCCTCCAGCCCACTGACCCCTGGGGCAGGGCAGCCATGTAGTAGTGTCACAGCTCAAGGGATACCGTTGCAGACATGTGATTTATGATGGCAGTTTTCAAGCAGTTAGAGGTGTGGGTCTCGAGGAAGGGCTGTTTTCTTCTCATTCACACATAGGCGCTCCATGAACAGTAGTACACGTCTGGGGGGTCTCCCGCTCAGGCTCCCTGAACATCCCATGGAGACTGGGCCCTTAAACTCTCCAGAGCACCTCACCCTCTGAATGTCCCCCTGAGCCCTAGGCTCCACCCACAGCCCCTCTCCCCGCCCTCAGCTGGTGGCCGTGGTCATGGACATCTTCACTGACCCAGACCTGCTTTCGGACCTGGTGAATGCTGCCACACGCCGCTGGGTGCCCGTCTATCTGCTCCTGGACCGTCAGCAGCTGCCTGCCTTCCTGACGCTGGCCCAGCAACTGGGGGTGAACCCCTGGGCCACTGAGGTAGGGGCCTGGCAGGAGGGACCCCTGAGTCCCCGAGGCCCTGGCACTTGGAGCATCAGGCGAAGACCCTTCCATGGGGTCCTGGGTCATCGAGGTGGATGCCAGCTGAGAGGGTCCCCTGAGATGTGATGCCCATGACAGGGGGGGAACTGGGGTGAGCCTTCTCATGGGGTCCCTCTGAGTCAGGAATATCTGCAACAGACCCCTGAGGCCCTGGGGAAGCTGGGACAGAACCTTCCAGAGAGTCATGGGCCACCTAGGTAGGACAGCCTGGAGGGATCCTGAGCCCTCGGCACTGGGTGGAGGTCTGGGGGGTCGGCCTGAGCAAAGGCGTGCCTCCCCCACCCCAGAACCTGGACATCCGAGTCGTGCGGGGCTGCAGTTTCCAGAGCCGCTGGCGTCGGCAGGTGAGCGGCAACGTGCGGGAAAAGTTTGTGCTGCTGGACGGCGAGAGGGTCATCTCAGGATCCTACAGGTGCGGCTACTCCCCCTCACCACACTGCCCGGTCTCCTGTCCCCAGCTCTCCCTCAGCGGCTTCAGACAGCAGTTGGCATCCCCTTTCCCAGACTCTTTTTTCCTTATCTGTAAAATGGGTCTAAACCTCCTGCTCAGGAGAGAAGGTGTCCTGTGGCAGAACAGGCTGGCACTGGCCCTGCTGCTGGGCTGTTTAGTGGCCTGGGGGTAAGTCTTCATCTCTGTGACCCCTGTGTTTCCTCATCTGGAAAACTGGGCTCTCACTTGGTGTGTGGGAGTTTCCAAACCAGGGGGACCTGGATTGAAGTCTGAGCTCTGCTTTGGGTGAGTAACTCCACCTCTCTGAGCATCTGTACAAAAATCAGAGCTGGTATGCAAATGGCCCAGCCCTCAGACCATCTCATGTCCCTCCTCTGCTCTCTTTGGGGTCTGATTGACCCTGGAACCTGGCTCCGTGACTTCTTAGTTCTGTGACATTGAGCTGATGCCTTCCCCACTCTGAACCTCAGTTTTCCCATCTGGAAAGTGTGAAAATAGCAGCACTTACTTCCTGGGAACAGCATGTCAGGGGGCACGTGGACTCCAGGTCAAAGAGCCTGGGGTCAAATCCTAGCTCGGACAGTTACTGGCTGTGTGACTTTGCATAACTGACTTCCCCTCTTTGTGCCCCAGTTTCGCCCTCTAGACAATGGGATGGTTCAGTTAGTGCGTCTACAGCAAGGTTTCTCAACAGAGGTACTCCTCACATTTGGGGCCGGATGACTCTGTGCTGTGGGGGGGGGCTTTCCTGGGCTGAACTGCCCTCTACCCAGGAGATGCTGGTAGCGTTCCCCCTTCCCCAAGTACGACTACGCAAACCGTCTCCAGACTTTGCCCTGTGCCCCCCGAGGGGCAGAAGTGCCCACTTGATTACCTTTGCTCTAGGCTGGTGGCTTTGAACCTTGAGCAGGCATCAGAATCACCTGGACGACTTGTTAAAAAAAAAAGCAAACAGATTTCTGAGCCCCGCTCCTTTACAGCCGGGCTGGGATGGGCCCGAGAATTGGCATTTCTAGCAAGTTCCCGGTTGATGATACTGAGGCTGCTTGTTCAGGGACCACATTTTGAGAACCGCTAGCATCGAGACTGGGAGGTTGGTTTTTTTTTTTTTCTTTTTTTGTCTGCAATGCGCAGCTTGCGGGATCTTAGTTCCCCGACCAGGGATTGAACCCCGGGCCCTCAGCAATGAAAGTGCAGAATCCTAACCACTGGACCGCCAGGGAATTCCTGAGACTGGGAGGTTTTGAGGAGAATCCACGTTCCCAGCTTCACTTGGGGATTCAATGAGATAATGAACATAAGAAGTGCTCCATAAACGTCAGCTGTCGTTTATTATTATTTGTTTTTTTTACCATATTTCATAGACTCTAAGGTGCCACCAAAGCAAAGAAGCATCCTGATCAAAATGTGAAAAGATACGCGTCTTAGAACCAGTAAAATACAGTAGTACAGTCAAACCCATCGGGCATGGTTCCCCACCACTAAATCAGGCCTGAGGATGCCTCGCTGAGCCCTGGACTCTGGTGACAGCCCTAGAGTGGATGAGGCCAGGGCCACAAGAGGTTGTCCAGGGCCTCTGACCATTTGATAGGGGAAGGGGATGGAGGCGGGGGACACGGGGGGCAGTGCAGGTGGGAGACCAGTCCTGGGCCCTGCCCTCCAGGTTGGTCACAGCAAATGTCGGAGGAATAGCGGCACGCCCAGCGCCAGGCCGGTGGTGGCCCCTGCCATCTGGCTGCCTGCGGGGTGGGGGGCCCCGTTACACAGGCGGCCGGTGCAACAGTTGGTGGTGAGGCTGTAGGTGACACCCATGTAGCTGACGGGCTCCTCGTGGCCACACGAGGTGGCCTGCACGCAGCCTTTGTTGATGATGGGGCTGATGCCGGGGGCCACCCCGTGGCCCGTGAAGCAGTCCTCGTCATCGCCACAGCGCATGTGGGTGCCGGGACAGGTCGTGGAGTCGGTCAGCTCACAGAAGACGCAGTCCTTGGTGCCCGTCGTGCCTGGGGGCAGAGCCATCACCAGAAGCAACAGCCAGCTGAGGACCATGGTGGCCTGGCGGCGGTGACGGTGCCCAAGCCAGGCCGTAGGCTTCCTGGGCCTCCCGGAACCGCTGAATGACACTCCTCACGCCCGCAAGACTTGTACCCCTGGTTCTGGTCTCCCAGGATCAGCACCTGGTGTGTCCTCAGTTCCCAATGCTCCGCGTCCCTCTTGGAAGCTCCGTTGTGACCACAGCTCTCCAGTCCTTGGGTCTCAGAAACTCCCCCGGGATGGAGACGAGCCAGTGACTGCTGCCTGACAAGAGACTTTGTGGAGCGGAATGGGGTGACCTCACAGACCCCACCCAGGGTTCCCACTGGCTGCTCTGGGGGTGAGGTCATAGGTGGGGGAGGGGTGTCACAATCTGAGGGGCAGGCTGGCCGGCCGACCTGCCCGGGAGCAAGGACACTGCCACTCTGCCTAGGTGAGGAAGCTCAGACCAACTTTCCTCATCTCGGCTGCGAACTCATCCGCTCTGCTGGGTGCTGGGTGCTGTCCTGCCGAGTGCAAGATACACAGCCCAGGGCGAGCCTGTTTTTCCGATGGGCAAAGCGAATGAAGCTCAGGAAGGGAAATTGATATGTCCAAGGTCCCCTGAGCCAGGACGAGAGTCCAGGTTCATTTAATTCCAAAGAGAGCATTTACTGAGCACCTGCTGTGTACCAAGACCTGTGCTCAATGCTTTAAATCACAACCACCGTGATCACAGGGATAGTAAGGGCACAGCTCACCACGGCTCGCAGGCTTTTAATGCTGGGCACCTACCAGGCCCTGGGCAGGAGGCCTGACCCATGTTCTCTGATTCTAATCTTCCTACGTTTTAGCTCCATATTACAGATGAACAAACTGAGGCAGGGAGCAGGCACACCTAGAGCCTGGCACACAGCAAGCACTTAATAAATGGCAATCATTGTAGGAAGCAGCTGAGTCTTCAGTCCCTGAGGGTGTCAGAATCCCATCTCTCTCCAGAGGGGGAAACTGAGGTATCCCTCCATGGGGACAGGGCAGAGGCCAGGTTTAAACTCGAGTCTGATTCCAGATGATCATTTAAGGACGTTAACTCATGTTGTCTTCACATCAACCCTCTGGCGTATGTACTTCATTGTTCCCATTCTACAGAGGTGCATGTTGAGGCCAGAGGGATGGCAGGACTTGGCTGAGGTCACAGAGCCTGCCCTGGGACCAGGTTGGGGTCTGGTGATGGGGGCCAGACCAGGCTTCTGGGGCTGCTTGGAGATCCTGACCCCCACCTCTGTGCCCCCCAGCTTCACATGGAGTGACTCACGCCTGCACCGTGGTCTGGTGACCCTGCTGACCGGTGAGATCGCCGATGCCTTCAGCCGAGAGTTCCGGACACTCTATGCGGCCTCCTGGCCGCTCCCGCCCGCGCCCACCCCGGGTCCCTTTGTCAGAGCCCTGGGGGGGCTGCAGCTGGCCTACAGCCCGCATCGCGTGGCCCGCCGCTGCTCCGTGGCCCCGTCGCCGCCACCACTGCCTGATGGCTCGCTGGCCCACCGCCTGGCCGCCTGCCGAGTCTTCGAGGGGGACAGACAGAAGACCCTGGCCAAGCCAGGGCCAGCTCTTAGCGACATCCTGAGGAGTGTACAGCGTGCCCGGACCCCCAGTGGCCCCCTGGCCCAGCCCAGCCGCTCCCTATGGGACCTGAGCCGCCTGTCCCAGCTGTCAGGCTCTAGTGACGGTGACAACGAGGTGAGACCTGGTGGCTGGCCTGAGAGAGAATAGCTGGAAGAGAATAGAGGCATGTGAGGGCCTGCGATGTGCCTGGCCCCGGGGGGGCGGGGTGGGGGAAAGCAAAACTGCTCCCCTGTGTTCATAATTGCATCGTCCACTTCCTGTATCCCTACTGTGTGCTGGGCAGGGGAGCGCCAGGTAACACTGGGTAGAGACCCCAAGAACCCTGGGTGTGAAACCTGGCAAGATATACCAACTGTGAGAGCCCGGGGGTGGGAGGCGGAGACTTGCCTTCTCTGAACCTCAGTGTTCTCATCAAGGAAATGGGCTGAGCTAGTGTCCCCATCCTCAGTTTGCTTGGGCGGAGGAGTCAATGAAATCGAAAGAAATAGAATAATCATCATCATTACAATAAATTCCCAAAATGGAATTTATTTTGATTTCCTGATATCCTCCCAGGGCAGTGAAGCGATACTCTTATCATGCTCACTTTTACAAATGGGAAAGCTGAGGCTCAGAGAGGTTGCGTTTAACTTGCCCAAGTCGAAGCAACGATCTTTTGCGGGCACCTTGCCACGTGCCAGGCCCTGTGCCAAGCGCTTTCACAGAGGTGGTTAAATGTAACCCTATGAGGTGGATGTGATTACAGCTCTCCACCCACCCATTTCACAGATGGGGAAACTGAGGCACCAGGGAGGAATTGGACCTTAGCCCTGGTTGCCTCCCAGGCAGAACTTTTAAATGCTCTGCTTGCTGGCTTCCTGGATTCGAGTGTGCTAGGGGTATTGGGGAGGGGATTAGGGAAGGTCAGGGGGGGTCTCCCCTCCCTTCCCCCAGCTGCTTAGACACTGGGGTTCCAGCAGAACCTGCCCCAGTTCTCTGGGGAACCCTGGGCGGGGCCTCAGTGTCCTCAGCTGTGAAGTGGGCTATGGAAAGGGTAAGAGCAGAGCCACGTGGGAGAAACCAGTGGATTTGCCCTGGATCCAGACAGACCTGGGGTCAGTTCCTCTGTGAGCTGTGCCCCCTCTGAGCCTCAGTTTCCCCATCTGCTAAGTGGGAGCTCAACACCTCTCTGGAGGGTGAGGGAGAAAGTCCCAGGAATCACCTCCCTCCATCCGGGTCAAAGGGAGAAGAGGGATGGGCAAGGGCCAGGTCCTCACTCCTACCCAATCCTGAGCCGCCCTCACCCAGCATCAACTCCCTTGGCAAATATTTGCTCCCCCCATGAAGCTGCCGGCTGCTTCCTGTTCCTCCCCCACTGCAAATCTGCACGTGGGGACGCAGCTCCTTGCCCCTTCTGCAGGTCTGGGCGTCCCCCGCCTCCCCACTCACTTCCCTCCTGGTTCTGGAGACCCCCTCGGAGTTTCACACCCTCCGCTCCGTCCTCACCTCCCTCCGGTCTCACCTCCTTCCTCCTCTGGGCCCCCAAGAGCCTCCTCTCACCTCCCTCTCTTTCCCTCCACAGCTCAAGAAGCCCTGGGGCTCCAAGGACACCCCAGCCAAGGCCCTGATGAGGCAGCGGGGCGCTGGAGGGGCCCCCGGTGGTGAGGCGGACTCCGGTCCACTGGCCCGCTTCCAGCCCCGGGGCGGCCCCTTGCCCCTCATCCCTGCGCGCCGCCTCCACTATCTGTCCCCGACGCGAAGGCAGTTCGGTGAAGATGCTGCCTGCAAACTCCCAGAACCCAGAGGCGTTCGGCAGCCAGACCGGGCCGCCCAGCCAGGACTCAGGGGGTGGCGCTGACAGGAGCCAAAGCCAAGTGGGGCTGGCCCCGTCCCAAGACGGTCGGACAGCTGTCGCTCAAAGCCCCCTGCCTCACTGTTGTACCTTGAACAAGGCTTCTGGCCTCAGTGTCTGGGAAGTGGAAGGGATTTTTCTTTTCTTTTCACTTGTTCTAGAACTTGGGCAAGCCCAGTGCTCACTCCAGACCTCATTGTCACAGCCTAGAAAATGGGCACAAGGTCTCCACTAGCTGGGATCCTAGAACAGCACACTTCCTGTTCCGGCCGGGTCAGAACTTCTCTGAGGAGAGGCCTGGCTGAGTGGCCCCCATGCTGGAATTGTGTGGGGTGAAGACGGGGCGTCCCTGGGGCTGAGGGGAGGCTTCCTGCACCCGCCATGCTCAGGAGCTGTGGGTAAACTGAGCCTGGCCGAGGAGAGGAGAGAACCCGACCCGGGGAGCCGAGCTGAATCATGAGGGACTGGAAATCGGTGAGGACACACCTGTTGGGGAACAGGTCAGGGCCATGGAGAGGGACCAAGCAGGTGCTGCAACTGTTTTGTGGGCGCTAAGGGGTGATCGGTTAGGGCTGCCTTTTACCTCTGCTCAGAATAAAGGTGCTTCATGCCAGAAACTTGCATTTCCACAGTCTCATGGGAGACCCAGGAGTCCAGACCTGGCCCCCTACTCCCTCAGACCCAGGAGTCCGGGGCCCCAGCACCCTCCTCCCCAAGGACCCAGGGGTTCTGGTCGCCATCACTCTGCTTCCCAAGGATCCAGGAGTCTGGGCCGCAGCACCCTGACCCTGGGGGAGTCAGGTGCCCAGTGCTGGCCTCCCTGCCCCCACCTTTGCCTCTGGGAGAGGCTTCTGAGTCACCGACCCCACTGGCGTGCCAGGTGGGTTAGAGGACCTCGCCCTCCCCAGGCCTTGGGTGCCCTGCTCGGGTCCCCACCCCGGCCTCGGTGGCCGGCAGTGGCGCCCCGTCCGCCCTCGCGCGCCCCCTGCCGCCCGCCTGCGGCACGCCACCTCCGCGGCGCATCGAGGAGCCGGGGCAGTAGCGAGCGATGCGTTTATTCTCAGGGTCACGGGTGGGGTGGCTCGGAGTCCTGGTCTGGGCTGGCACTCGGGTCGGGACTGGGGTCGGGGTCCGGACCGGCGTCCTCGGGGTCCACGTCCCAGGGGAAGGTCGGCAGCCCCCGCATCCGCTCGCGGTAGACTCGGTCGAAGGCTTCGCTCTGCGCCACCGTGAAATGGTTCTTCCAGTCACCGCAGATCCCTGGAGGGAAGGGAGGGACGGCCGAGGTGAGGAGCATCCAGAGCCTCGTCCCCCGCCCCCAAGATCCCAGCACCTTCTTTCCCACCTCCTGGCCTTTGCCTATGGCGTTCCCGTTGCAAGAAGCGCTGTCCTTCCCCCGCCCCCCTCCATCTCCATTTTTGCCCCTTTCCCTCCTGTGATGATGGCTGACACTTACTTACACTGGCCACCAGTCGCCTGGCCAGACCCCTGGGCGCCATTCTTGCCTCCTCCCTCCCTCAGCTTCCTCCTGCCCTACTCCTCCCTCCAGCAGACCTCCTACCTTCCTCCACCGACCTCTTAAATCTCTACCCAGAATATCCGCCTCCTCACCTAGCATTCCTGCACATCCTTCGCAGCCCCTGTATCACCTCCCCTGTGCCCTGTCCCTCACCTCCCTTGCTAGAACAGGGCTTCCTCGCTCCAGTACTCCTACAGCGCTCTCCACTACCTTCAGTATTGCTCTGACACTGGGAACCAGGGCTTTCCCTGCACTTAGTGGGTGCCTGGCATCATGCTGACCGTTTGCCAGGATTCACTCCTTAGCCCCTCACAGCAACCGAGCAGGTAAGGGGCGTGACTTTGCTAGTTCTCTGTGCCCCGAGGTGAGCACTCAGATCCCTCAAGTTTCTTATCGCATGGGATAACCGGGGCCACCAGCCTTTACCTGGAATCCTGGGGCCAAAGTCATTTGGATCACAGTATTTTTTTTAACATCTTTATTGGAGTATAAATGCTTTACAATGTTGTGTTGGTTTCTGCTGTATAACAAAGTGAATCAGCTATATGTATACATATATCCCCATATCCCCTCCCTCTCACCCTCCCTATCCCAACCCTCTAGGTGGTCACAAAGCACAGAACTGATCTCCCTGTGCGACGCAGCTGCTTCCCACTAGCTATCTATTTTACATTTGGTAGTGTATATATGTCAATGCTACTCTCACTTCGTCCCAGCTTACCCTTCCGCCTCCCTGTGGATCACAGTATTTTGAATTTTAGCAAATACACCACATTACATGACACCCCTAGTGAGGTCTGGGGGGCTCCCTGTGGTGCGCTGAATAATGAGCTCCCACCAAGATGTCCACGACCTAACCCTTAGAACCTATGAATATGTGACCTGACATGGCAAAAGGGACTTTGCAGATGTGATTAAGTTAAAGATCTTGACGCTTAATGGCAAACATCCTTATAAGAGGATGCAGGAGGGTCAGTGTCAGAGACTAGAAGATGTTTTTGAAGGTGGAGGAAGGGGCCACGAGCCAAGGGATGCAGGCGGGTCTGGAAACTGTAAAGGCAGGGAACCGATTCTCCCCTAGAGTCTCCAGAAAGAACACGGTGCTGACACTTTAATTTTAGCCCAGTGAGGCTGATTTTGGACTTCTGACATCCAGAATGGTAAAGGAGTGAATGTGTGTGTGTGTGTCTGTGTGTGTGTGTGTTTAATCTTTTCTTTTCTTTTTTTTTCTTTTTTTGGCTGCGCCGTGCGAGATCTTAGTTCCCCAACCCCTGGGCCACGGCAGTGAGTCCTAACCACTGGACTGCCAGGAAATGCCCTGAATGTGTGTTGTTTTAAGGCACAAAGTTTGTGGTATTTGGTTCCAGCAGGAATAGAAAACTAATACACTCCCACCCTCAGCCTGTAATCCAACACTTGAATATTTCTGGGGTAAACATTAATGCTAAGAAGGATTCACAAGGACTCCAGATAGCCTCATAGTGTTCAGAGCTGGCTATGGCAACGCCTTGATGCGTTTTCTTCCCACGGGGAGCTCTCTGGGAGTGGTGGATCTGAGACGGCAGGCACATCCGCAGCACCAGCTGTGTGCCAGGCCCCGTGCTAAGCCCTGTGTGTGGATTCATGGGTCCACAGTGACCCCATGAAGGCAGTTCTGTTGGAGCAGCCCCATGTAACAGCCGGGAAACAGGCCCAGAGAGATTAAATAACTTGCCCAAGACACACAGCCAGGCAGTGGCCTAATGGGGCTTGGAACCCCAGAGTCCCCTCACCTTTCCGGAGGAAGGCACCGTGGCGTTGGTCCAGCAGGCTGGGGGGCAGCAGGGAGAAGTTGGACATGGTGTTGGCCTTCATGGCTTTGAAGGCCGAGTGCGCCACGACGGACTCCAGCGCCTCCTCGCCCAGCGGCCGGCCCAGGAACTGGCAGATGCGCTGCACGGAACTGTGGAGATCCTGGGGACAGGGGAGAGGGGTCAGGGGATGAGCCAGCGGAGGGAGGGGACCCCAGACCAGGGAGGAGCACCAGTCCCAGAGTTTGGATGCCTGACTCCCAACCCAGACCTGGAATCTGGGTGATTCTGCCTCTTTGCCTCAGTTTCCTCACCTCCAAGCCGAAGGGTTGGGCTATGGCCTCTGAAGGTTTTTGACAGTTTGGGGTTTTGGAGGGTTCTGTGGGTGGGAGGGAAGGGGTGGGCCTGGGTCAGAGGTCACAGCAGGGGGCAGAGGTCAGTCCAGCATCTTATGGAGTGTCACCCTCTTTCAGGTTTGAAACAGGTGTCAACTGGTCTGTGCCCCAAACCTGCCCCCCCACCCCTCAGGTCCCCATCCCAGAACAGCCCCGTCATTCACCCAGAGCCAGACTCCTGGCCCGGCCTAACCTCCCCTTGCCCCTTCCCCCTCTTGCCCCTGTCAGTCATCAGCCCTGTCCCTCCTGCTTCAGCTCTCTGCCATATCCCCTCCTCTGTGTCCCCACAGCCCCTAGCACTGGCCAGGCCTTGTCCTCGCCCTCTGGAGCCTCGCCTCACCCTCCTCCCCGGCCTCCCTGCCTCCAGTCCCTCACACCCAGAGCTGACCCTGCTCCTCCCCTGCTCCCAGCCCTCCTGCGGCTTCCCAGGGCCCCAGTCCCCAGGCCTGGCTTTTAAGGACAGGCATGGCGTGGTCTTTCCTCTCCTTCCCTGCGCTTTCCTCCCTGCAGGCCTTGGCACGGGGCTGCCAGGAATGCCCTGCACCACCCTTCTCCACCTGGCAACCTTACCCATCCAGATGCAGCTCAAGTATCACCTCTCTCATGACTGATGGTTCAAGTCACTGTGGATTAAGCACCTACTGTGTACCAATCTCTAGTCCAAGCCCCTCATGCGTATTTGTGCCAATCCTCCCAATAGCCTGGCAGAGAGGTGTCATTACCCCCATCAGTAAATGGAGGCCCAGAGAGGGGAAGACACTTTCCAGGGTCACACAGCCAAGGAGGAGCTCAGATTTGAGTCCCCAAAGCCCACAATCCTCTCTTCTATCTCCCTGGCTTCCCTGATATGCAGCTCCCGGCACAGTCAGCCTTCTGGTCAGTTCCACCGACCCCACGGCCCTGATTTTCCAGGTCATTCTTGGTTTCATAAGCCTCCATCCCTTTATCCTCTTGAACCACTGACGTGTCCCAGAAATTCTAACATGTTGGCAGTTCCTCACACTCAGGGGCAGCCCAGAAGCTCGGTCAGGCTGCGTGGCCCAGTTTTTGGTTCATAGAACAAAGCTTGATGGAAAACAGAGGGGAGGGGTGATGCCGAAATCTTTTCTAGATCTTTCCATCAAAAGAGATTTACCAGGGTGGAAAAAAAAAAACCAAACCCATGGGGTCTGCAGTGGAGAGCTATGTGCCTCAGGCAGTTTCTCAACTCTCTCGAGGTTATAAGCCCCCACTTTCCTCCTCTGTAAAATGGGGGCAATAATAATATGGGGTGAACCATTAAAAATTACCATATTTTACAGCTTGAGAGGCGGAAACATTAGCTGTTATGGTTATTATTAATCAGATAGGCCCTTGCTCAGAACCTAATTACTCTTACTTTGGCACACTATACTAACACTTTGCTGTACCTTGTCAGACGGTTACAATATGCCAATGCCAGGTACTGTGGTCCTCACAACAACCCTCTGAGCCAGCATTTTCCACCCATTTTAAGGATGAGACGTCTGAGGCTCTGAGATTTTAAAGAGGATTTTAACGGCTTTTTGAACACCAAAATCCAGTCTCTTTCTGCTACGCAAAGTATCAACAAAAAGGAGGATACGAAAAATACATGATATGCACACACGGGAAGAGAACGTGTCTGGGGCCGTTGGTGAAGGAACATGTATTGGGAACCACTTAGATTCCCAGCCTCTCAGAACAGATCTTTGTTAAGAACACAGAAGAGTTGGACACGTTCACTGGGGATTGGTCCATCTGGAAGCCCAGCGTCCTCCTTACAGCCGGGCAAAGTCGTAGTCATTCTGCATGGTCCCTTCTTCCAGGCAGCCCTTCCTGATTGCCCCAGCCAGAAGGCCTCTCTCTCCCAGGTGCCTGCCCCGGGAATGTTTGACGGGGTGCAGACAAGCTCCCCGTCTGCCTCCAAAGGCTGTTTCCTTCCACTGCTTCCCTCTGCCTTTCAGGTCACAACCATAGTGAAACCATCATCACTTCCCATGGGTCACAGTTTTGTATCGTCTCATTTAACCTATCACCTCCCCTGCTCAGAGGCCACCTGTAGCTCCCACCTACTCAGAGAAAAGCCAGAATCCTCACTGTGGGTCCCGTCCCCTCTGTGCCTTCATTTCGCACCCCACCCCCTCTCAGCTCTGGCCACTCCAGCCTCTTTGCTCTCCTTGGAACACATCAATCACACTCTCACCTCAGGGCCTTTGCACTGGCTGTTCCCTCTGCCCGAGACACTTTTCCCCAGATAGCTCCATGGCTCTCCCCTGACCACCGTTCTGAAAATCATGCCCACACACATTCCGGATCCTCCTTCCCCACTTGCCTTTTCTCCTCAGCTCTCTGCCATCTGGGAAGGGGAGCTGGAGGGCGTGAGGAAGGGAGGAGTGGGGGGGCGCTGGGTCGAGGTGCGGGAGGGGGAATCACCTGCTGCAGCTCCTCGTAGGTGATAAACAAGAAGTTCTCTTTGCCCTGCATCCGAATCCAGCCCTTAATGTGGTCGAACCAGGAGCCGAACTGCACTGAGGGCAGAGAGGCAGGCAGGGTGAGGGATGGGCAGCTGGGCCACCCCCCGCTGGGGCTCAGAGGGCCCCAACTAGCCCCACATGGCCCCAGGCTTTGGCCCCTTAGAGCTGGAGGCCTCCCTCCAAGCCCCCCATCCCTGCCTCTCCCCAGCTCCTTCTTATTCCTCCTCTGTCCACTAGGGGCTCCCCCCACCTCACTCTGCCCCAGTTCTCACCTTCGCCTTTGAGGAAGTTCTTCAGGAACTGGTCAGGTGTGCCAGGGTCCTTCAACTGCCTGGCGATCTTGGAGTAGTGATAGAGCGAGACCACCACGTCCCGGGGGTTCCGGCCCATGTAGATCACCTGTGTGTGGGTGTTGGGAAGAGGGGAGAAGATGTCAGACCCCGAGGCTTCGTGCCCTCGAGACTTCTCTCTTCTGATCCTGCAGCAGGACGGACTCAGGGTAGACTTCTCAAGGGACTTCCTAGCTAATGGGAGTTCAGATCAGTTCACCTCAATCCACAGGAGGGGAGAGCTCCCTCCAACCACATTCTAGGAAAAGAGAGGGGCTGTTTCAAGACCAGGTGTAGGGACAGTTTGGCTTCAGGAAATAAAGAGTGGAGGAGCAAGGCATGGGGTTCAGGGTAGGGGAGATCATGGTGAGGGGTGTTGACCAACAGAGAAGGACAGCCACCCTTCCTTCCTATTCCTGCAGCGGAGGCCCCAGCCTCCTCCTCAGCCTCCCAGCCTCCACACAGCCCCAGAGGGCCTTTCTGTACCCAGAGCTGACCGTGCCCTCCTTGGCTCTCCAGCGCCCCAGAGTGGAGTCCCAGACCCTGGGTCTGGCCTTCAAGGCCCTGATGACCTGGTTCCAATCTGTTTACCAGCTTGATATTCCACAACTAACCCCACTCCAGCCCCATCAGATCTGTCCTTCCCCAGGACCAAGGTCAGCCACCCGGGTGGTCAGCCATGGCTATGTGGCCAACCTCAACAAAGCCCTGGATGCCGAGGCTCGGGTGAGCTTCCTTGGTGCTACTCCGTGTGTGTTGTCACATGTCATTGCTGGGGACTGAGCACTGCCCATGCAACTCCACTGGGAGAGAGAGAACTTGAAGCTGGTGGCTGGTCTCACCTGGACGCTCCCCCAGGCACCTCTTCCTTCATCTTTTTTTTTTTTTTTGACTCGCCACACGGCTTGTGGGATTTTAGTTCCCTGACCGGGATTGAACCCGGCCTCGGCAGTGTGAGCGCAAAGTCCTAACCACTGGACCGCCAGGAATTCCCACCTCTTCTTTCATTGACCTTAATCTCTATCCTTTCTCTGTAATAAGCTGTAACCGTGAGTATAACAGCTTTGCTGAGTTCTGGAGTCCTTCTAGTGAATCACTGAGCCTGAAGGTGGACTTGGGGACCCCTAGATTGCAGTCTGATCTCTTCTCTGTCTATACTCACTTCCTTCCTTGGTGAATCCCACCAGTCTCCTGGCTTTAATTTCTCTGTCTGTCTCTCTGTCTCCTGTTTCTCTCTGTCTCTGTCTTCTCTCCATATATATATATATATATATACACATCTCAATAGGCTGCAAATAGATGTGTCCAGCCCACATCTCTCCTGTCAAATCCAGATTTGTCTAGCTCACGGCCCACTGGCATCTCCACCTGGGTGTCGATGGGTCACAGCAGAGCCATCTTCCCCCCAAACCTCTCCTCCCCAACCTCCCCATCTCAGTTCATGGCAGCCCCATCCTCCCAGTTGCTTAAACCAAACCCCCTGCAGTCACCCTTGACTCATTTGTTTCTCTCACACCCACATCCAACCTGCCAGCCACTCTTCCTGGTTCCACCTTCCAAATACACTCCAAACCAGCCCTTTTTCTTCACCTCCCTGTGACCACCACACCTGTTTGCCTCCATTGTCACCTCCTCCCTGGCACCTGGCTTCTGCACTCACCCTGATGGTCTGTTCCCTGACTTGCAGCCAGAGGCGCCTTGTGAAAATCTAAGTTGGATCCTGTTTCTCTCCTTGGCTCTGAGCCCTCCCCTGGCTCCTGTCTCACTCAGCGACAGGCAAACTCCCCACCAAAGTCCACACAGCCCTGCACATTTTGGTCCCTGTTACCTCTCTGACCTCATCTCTCTTCCTCTCCCCCTTGCTCACTTAGATGCAACCACACAGTCTCCTTGCTGGACCTCAGTGCATGCCACATCGACCCCAGGGCCTTTGCACCTGCTCGTGCCTCTGCCAGGAATGTCTTCCCCCAGACCCCCCCCTTTGGCTTCCTCCCTCACCTCCCAGGTCTTACTCAAACCACGCCTTCTTACTGAGGCCTCCTTTGACCACCCTATTTATAATTGCACCCCCTACCCCTAAGTCTAACCCCCACCTTCCCCTCCTTCTCAATGTGAACTGATCACCTTGGATGTATTCATCTTTTCCTTATTTACTCCATCTATTCTTTGGTCTGTCCCCTTTAGAATGTGGGCTCATAAGGTGGGTGTTCCTTGTGTGTGTATTTGCTGCTGTTCTAGATCAGGGCCGGGCACACAGTAGGTCCTCAATAAGTATGTGCTGAGTTCATCAGTTAGTTTATACTTTGCCCCACCAACACACACTCCCCTCCATCCTCCCACACCTTGGCCTTGGAGTTGAAGAAGGCCTTGGTGAAGAGCTGGATGGGAGGTGGGAGCTCATGAGGCGAGGGCTGGGCTGGTCGGGGAGGCTGAAGGCACCCATGATGGCCTCACACCAGGGCGACCGCTTCCAAATGGGCACTGAGCGGATCCAGGAGGGGTCCCCGTCCTTTAGGATTAAGCTGAGGATCTCAATCATCCAGTTTGTGCCTGTTGGAAGAATTGGGCAAATTAATCAGAGGTGGGAAGGGGTGAAGGGGGGATACAATCAAATTCATAATGGCTGCATTTATTGCACAATTTGCTGCATATGTTTATTGCATGGATTCCTCACACAGCACAGAAGTTAGGATTGGTTATCTTTTTTAAAATTGAAGTATAGTTGATTTACAATCTTGTGTTAGTTTCAGGTGTACAGCAAAGTGATTCAGATATTTTATATATATATATATATATATATACATATATATATATCTCTTTTTCAGATTCTTTCCATTGTAGGTTATTACAAGATATTACATATAGTTTCCCTGTGCTATACAGTAGGTCCTTGTTGTTTATCTCTTTTATATATAGTAGTGTGTATCTGTTAATCCCAAACTCCTAATTTATCCCTCTCTCTTCCCACTTAGGGTTGGTTATCTTTATTTTCAAAG
This sequence comes from Balaenoptera musculus, assembly GCF_009873245.2. Taxonomy (NCBI): domain Eukaryota; kingdom Metazoa; phylum Chordata; class Mammalia; order Artiodactyla; family Balaenopteridae; genus Balaenoptera; species Balaenoptera musculus. Next base: position 8,226,351 of record NC_045803.1, read on the forward strand.
CAGGAAACTGAAGCTCAAAGAAACAAAGTTGCTAACTAAGGCGGCAAAGCTAGGAAGTGGCACGTGGCCAGGATTGGCTAGCTGTCCCCCCAACCCATTTCGTTTCTCTACCGGGAATATAACAGGACGACATTTTTCCAGCCTCCCCTGAAGCTACATGTGGGACCGTGTGAATGAGTTCTGGCCAAGGAAGTGCAGTGGCAGCCATGTGCAGCCATTTCCAGACTTGGCCCATAAACACGGGCCACGTGACACCTCCTCCCCACCCCCACCTCCCCGCCCCCTGCTGGCTGAGTGCAGAGATGCCAGTGGAAACTGGGGCTCCTGGGGATGGCAGAGCCATAAGATGGAAGGAGCCAGGATGCTGGAGACAGCATGGATTTCCCCGCAACTTCCCTCCATCTATCCTGCACTAGGTGGAATTTACAGGAATGAGAAATAAATTTCTTTTTTTTTTTTGACGGCGCCACGCAGCTTGTGGCATCTTAGTTCCCCGACCGGGGATTGAGCCCGGGCTCTCGGCAGTGAAAGCATGGAGTCCTAACCACTGGGCTGCCAGGGAATTCCCAAGAAATAAATTTCTATTGAAATTTCTTCTTGAGATTCTGAAGCACTCCATTAATACATAGAGGAAGCTGGAACTGAATTCAGGTGGCCAGACTTAAATCTCAGCTCTTTTCACTGCCCTTTCATGGGAGTAAAGCCCTTGATTTCTTGAGGGAGCCACAAGCATCACATAGTAGGAAGGGATCTCATCCATGACCCAGTTCACAGGTCTGGATTCCAGGAGATTACAGGTAGGTCAGATGAGAAATAATAGTAATGTGAACAATCACTTGGTATTAGTATTATCTTGTCCTGGGTTCTAACAACTACCCTGTGCCAGTTCCCAGTGTATTGCCTCTCAGCTCCAAATCCACTCTTGGTTGCCCTGTTTTGTGCCCTTGGAGCTGTGTAAACGGATCTCCTTTGCCACCTAGCGCAATGTGAAGCTTTGTCAGTAGAGGGCGCAGAGGAGCCCTGCAGAAGGATGGGGTTTCTCTTCCTGGTTCTCCTGGGCTTCTCCCAGCCAGCTCTTGTGATGGACAGCGGCCAGCAGTGCAGTAGACCCCAGTGACACTTACTCCCCCTCACCCCGCCCCTCGTCCCAAAGCAAATTTCCTCGGGTGCTCTCTGCTTCAGCCCTAGAGGGAGGGGCTTCTCCCCTCATTGGCTCTTCCTGTATTGTTCAGGGTTCTCTTTAACCCTTGGTGTTTTAATCCCCTGTTACCAGTTAATAATTGTTTTTTTTGTGGGTATGTGGCAAAAGATACGTAACATGAAATTTACCAATTTAACCATTTTTAAGAGTTCGGTTCTGAGGCATTAAGTACATTCACATTGTTGTGCAAACATCACTACCGTCTATCACCAAAGCTGTTTCAAGCAAAGCCTGCTGTTTGGGGAACAGATTTCCACAACTTCTGTGGAGGGAAATTTGGCTATATTCATCAAAATTGCAAACACACAGAGGCTCTGACCAAGCAATTCCGTATCTAGGAGTTTGTTCTACAGATAAACGCATACGTGTGCAAATGACACTTGCACAAGATGTGGCATTGTGTGTAAAGTTTATATTGTGTATAAGTGCAAAAGACTGGGGACTTCCCTGGTAGTGCAGTGGTTAAGAATCCGCCTGCCAATGCAGGGACGAGTTCGAGCCCTGGTCCGGGAAGATCCCACATGCCGCGGAGCAACTAAGCCCGCCACAACTACTGAAGCCCGTGTGCCTAGAGCCCCTGCTCTGCAACAAGAGAAGCCACCACAATGAGAAGCACGTGCACGGCAGCGAAGAGTACCCCCTGTTCGCGGCAACTAGAGAAAGCCCAGCCCGCGCGCAGCAAGGAAGACCCAACGCAGCCAAAAATAAATTAATTAATTTTAAAAAATAATAAATGCAAAAAAATTGGAAACCAGGAAAAGCTAATCAGTAAGGAACTAGTTAAACAAGAATTCTTGTACATCTAATGTTATGCAATACTATGGAACTGTAAGAAAAACCAAAAACCAGGAAGCTCTTTGTTTACAGTTCCAAGATGGGATGATATCAAATACAAGGAAAAAGAAGGCACAACCATAAAACAAACAAAACAAAACAAAAACATGAGGCAAAATGGCATGTATCACATGTTAACTTTTATGGGAAAAAAGTAAAAAAAATTATGTACATTTTTTCTTGTACGTGCAAATTCTGGAATATACACAGAGACTACTGGTGACTGGGAGAAGAGAGATCTTACAGTGTAAACCTCTTTGTACCTCTTGAATTTTGAACTATGAATGCATTACTTTCTAAGAGAGAAATTAAGATAATTTAAACTTTTAAAAAATAGCTAGAATAACTGGACAACCATATGCAAACAAAAGAACCTTGATTTATACCTCATACCACATATAAAAATTATCTTAGATCATAGACTTTAGTGTAAAATCAAAACTGTAAAGCTTCTAGAAGAAAACATAAAGGCCATCTTATGACTTTGGTTTAGGAAAAGATTTCATAGCTATGACATCAAAAGTCTGATCCATTAAAGAACAAATTGACAATTGGAGCTCATCAAAATTTAAACTTTTGCTCTTAGAAGACACTGAAAAGAAAATGAAAAGGCAAGCCACAGACTTGGAGAAAATATTTGCAAACGGCATATCTGATAAAGGATGTGTACTCAGATTATATAAAGAACTCTCAAAACTCAATAATTAGAAAACAAACAACCCAGTTAAAAAGAGCAAAAAAAAAAAAAAAAAAAAAAAAAGGAACAGACACATTACCCAGAAAGATAATGATGGCTAGTAAACCCCTGAAAAGATGCCTCAACATCATTAGCCATTAGAGACATGCAAATTCGAACCACAATGAGATACTAGAACACATCTGTTAGAATGATTTTTTTTTAAAACTTGACAATATCAAGTGCTGACAAGGAAGCAGAGCATCTGGAACCCACCTATGTTGCTGGAGAGAATGCAAGATGGTAAAGCAGCTCTTGCTTGCCAAAAAGTGCAAGATGGTTTCCACTATGGAAACCAGTTTGGCAGTTTCTCATAAAGTTAAGCATACATAATTCCCATAAACTCAGCAATCCCACTTCTAAGTATTTACCCAAGATAAACGAAACGTTATTTCCATGCAGAGGACTTGTACACAAAGCTTCATAGCAGCTGTATTCATACTCATCCCAAACTGGAAAAAAACCCAAGTGTCCTTCAACAGATGAACAGATAAACCCACCGTGGTACCATCCAGCTGATGGAATACTCCTCAGCAATAAAAAATACAACAACTTGGATGATCTAAAATGCATTATGCTGAGTGAAAGAAGTCAGTCTCAAAGCTACATAGGGTTATATTCCACTATATGACATTTGGAAAAGGCAAACACTATGGGGCAGCAAACAGATCAATGGTTGCCCGGGGCTGGGTTGAGGAAGGAGCTGACCACAAAAGGGTGTGAAGGGTTTTTTGTTTGTTTTTAGGTGGGTGATGGAACTATCTATATCTTTTTTTGGCCGTGCCACATGGCTTGCAGGATCCTAGTTCCCCCACCCAGGGACTTGAACCCAGGCCTCCTGAAGTGGAAGTGCCAGTCCTAACCACTGGACCACCAGGGAAGTCCCTGAACTGCTCTATATCTTGATTGTAGTGTATCTTGTACATGTCTCTCAAAACTCATAGAACTCCAAGAGAAATGAAAACACGTCCACGGACAGACTTGTATATCAATGTTCCTACAGGCATTATTCATAAGAGTCAAAGAGTGAAAACAAACCCAACTGATTGTTTATCAACTGATAAATGAATAAGCAGCATATAGTATAACCATATCATGGAATATTATTCGGCCATAAAAAGGAATGAAGCACTGACAACAACTTGGATGAACCTCAAAAACATTACTCTAAGTGAAAGATACCAGACACAGAAGACCGTGTATTGTATCATTCCGTTTACCTGAAATGTCCAGAACTGGCAAATCCATACAGAGAGAAAGCAGATACCTAAGGCTTAGGGATGTGGATGTGGGGATTGGGAGGTGATGGCTAATGGGTACGGAGTTTCTTGTTAGGGGTGATGAAAATGTTTCTAAGTTGACTGTGGTGATGGTTGCACAACTTGGTGAATATACTACAGCCATAGATTTGTACACTTTCAAATGGGGATGAATTGTATGGTATGTGATTATTTTTTTATATGTTACCAAAAACCAAAGAACCCTCATCGAACTCTATGCTGGAAAAGGTGATATATAATATTTTGAAATTTTTCAAAAATATTTTGAAAAAAATTAAGAAGGCAGCTCCAAACATTTTAGAGAAGAACCCCCCCACCCCCTGCCACCAGGCCTCTCCTGTCACTCCCTCCACCGCAGTCCCACTGACCTTCTCTTGCTTCACTCAAACTCACCGAGCCACCTCCCACCTCAGGGCCTTTGCACATGCTGTTCCTCTGTCTAGATATGCTTTCCCACTCAAAACCGCTCTGCAGATTCCAACTCTCTGCATGAACATCTCCCCAGGAAGCCTGCCCTATCCCGCAGACCTTCTTATTACCTACACTTGATGCTCTCTTCACCTTTCCTTGGGCGGGGGGGTGGGGGGGTGGGGGACCCACCCTAACCCTAATTAGATAGTAATATAGGCGACTGCATGTTTAAATGAGCCTGTTTTCTCCCAACAAATGTCTCCTTTGTTCAGAGCTGTGTCTCCGCACATGGTAGACAATCAGTAAGTAGCATTTCAGTAACGAATGGAGAAAATTAAGATCTTTCTTTCCTTCCTTCCTTCCCTCCTTCCTTCCTTCCTGAAATGTTTATTGAATAAGTTCCAGGCACTGTTTTAGGTTCAAAGAACACAGCCGCGATCAAGACAAACCGGAATATCTGCACTCACTGAGCCATTGTTCTAGTGAGGAAACCAGAGACTAAATCAACAAATGAATATATGATATAGTGGCCGGCAGCGAAAGAAAAATATGAGGGGCGTTAAGGGATAGAGAGGGACAGGATGGGGACGCTATTTTAGCCAGGGAGGTCCGGGAAGGCCTCCCAAGGGGTGTGAGAGCCAGCCTGGTTGGAAGGGAGGGAGCGAGGCACACAGGGATCTGGGGGAAGGGTGCCCCCTGGCGGAGGGACCGGCCAGTGCAAAGGCCAAGCTCACCTCGGTTCTGAACGGACCAAGGCGTCCCCCGTCCGCCCCCCCCCCTCCCGCTTTCCTCTTCCATTCTCCTCAGTGTACCCTTCTCATCACCCACAACACTCTCCGTAGCACCCCTGCCCCGGCCCAGCGGGTACCTGACTTGGGGTAGGTGATGATGAAGATGTCGTCGTCCTGCACTTCCGAGTTCTCTGCGATACTGATGCTCTCAGGTGAGTAGATGCCGACGGGGAAGAGGATGCCTTTATACCTGAAGTATTCGCCTGACAAATTCTGGCTGTAGGAGGGTGGGGGAGGAGACACCGTAAGGACCGGGGAGGAGGCGAGGACAGAGGTCACCCCTGGGAGAGTGGGGGGCCAGGGGCCTGCTTTTTTTTTTTTTTTTTTTTAGGTCGGCTGCAGGCGGAATCTTAGTTCTCCGACCAGGGATCGATCCCGTGTCCCCTGCAGTGAAGCGCGGAGTCTTAACCACTGGACTGCCAGGGAAGTCCCACGGGGCCTGCATTTGAGTGTCCTTCGAGGTCCCAGGAGCCTGCACAGGGGTCCAGCTTACAGCTGAGGCCTCCAGGACAGACAGCGGCAGAAGAAAGTGGCGGAGGGATCTCGGGGCAGGTGATGGAGGGCAAGCAAGGAGATGGGCGAGGTGCACCCCACTCGCTGGTGGAACTCTGGCAAGGAATTTTCTCTGCGCCCCTTTTTCCTCATCTGCAAAGTGAGGATGATTTGCTAACACCCCATAACAATCCTACGAGGTGACAATGATTAGTATCCCCATTTTCTGGATGAAGGAAGCGAGGCACAGAGAGGTTGAGTGACTTGCCCAAAACCACACAGCTGGCGGGACAAGCAGCGCTTCACCTCTGCAAAGTGGGACTAAGCGCTTTCCACACGTTTACTCTTCACCCCAACCCTCCAGAAAGGCGCCACCCCCCATTTTACAAACATAGGCCAAAGAGTCAGGTGTCCTGCCCATTCCTAAGCGGCCACAGAGCGGCAGGGCCACCTGCGAAAACCAGATGTGGAGTCCCTGGGAAGCTGGGGCAGTCTTAAGCTTCAAACCCCTCACTCAAGCTGCTTTTCCCAAAACCCTGCTATGTGTTCACATAACCATACAAAGAAGTACAGTTTTCCAAAGTGAGATGTTTTGAGAGCAATCCGTTTAATTCGATCACTCTTGCCTTTGCAGGTTCCCTCGAGGTCTCCTGACCCTGGCGTGGGTGAGCGATAGGTGTTTGGGGGGACCTGGCTAAGCTAAAGCTGAGTTGGGGATACATTTCATTGGACTTTCCTGGGATATTTACAAGGTTTGCGGTCATGTCTGTGTATAGTTATGGGATGGCGAGCTGGCTGGGTGCAGGATTTGCTTCCGGGAGCACTTGCTGGGAACAAGTAATGACAGGGAGGCTGGGGACACGGAAGTCGGATCACGCTATCACATGTCCAGGGGCGCTTGGCACCAAAAGTATGGGGTGGAGGAGGAGGACTCAAGGTTTGAAGCCAGAAGCTGGTGTATTATTTTTCTGGAATGTTTGGAGTGTTTGCCAGCTTTCAAATGAAACAAGTCACTGTAATTTCTTTTTCTCGTTCTAAACAAACATTCCTTCTTCCTAATGTTGCAGTCACACGTACTGATTCTTCTTTCTTTTTTTGAAAAATTATTTATTTATTTTTTTTTGGCCACGCCAGGTGGCTTGTGGGATCCTAGTGCCCAGACCAGGGATTGAACACGGGCCCGCTGCAGTGGAAGCGCAGAGTCCTAACCACTGGACCGCCAGGGAATGCCCCTGATTCTTTTTCTTAAGGGGAATCCCCTCAAAACAGTATAAGCTTCAGGCCCCATGAAACACGGATCTGCCCATTCTTAGCCGTTACTCGGCGCTAATTTCCATTTGTGGTCCTTTCTGGTACCACTTAGGACAATACATCGAAACTGGGGGAAAAATTATGCGTGTAAGTGGGTTATACTGTCTGTGGATTTCATTTCAGGATAGTGAAGAGGATTTATAGATATTGTGAGGATTTATAAAGAGGGCTGGGGTCCGACCACACAGGTAAAACTCAGAAACAAAATGTTGAGCGAAGGATGAAGGACACAAGAGAGTCTAGATGATATGATTCGAATTAGGGGATGTTGAAACACAGGGACAAATAACCTATGATGTTAGAAGGCAGGATGATGGTTATCCCTGGGAAGTGGGGGCAGATGGGGGCGGGAACTGGTTACAAGGCGTGCCCTCTTTGCAAAATTCCTTGGGCAATTGACTGAAGCTCTGTTCACAGCACTTGTGTTTTACTTTAATAAAACATGCAATGCACATATGGTCACCTTATCTTTGATAAAGGAGGCAAGAATATACAATGGAGAAAACACAATCTCTTCAATAAGTGGTGCTGGGAAAACTGGACAGCTACATATAAAAGAATGAAATTAGAACCCTCCCTAACACCATGCACAAAAATAAATGCTAAATGGATTAAAGACCTAAATGTAAGGCCAGACACTATAAAACTCTTAGAGAGAACCATAGGCAGAACACTCTATGACATAAATCACAGCAAGATCCTTTTTGACCCACCTTCTAGAGAAATGGAAATAAAAACACAAATAAACAAATGGGACCTAATGAAACTTAAAAGTTTTTGCACAGCAAAGGAAACCATAAACAAGACGAAAAGACAGCCTTCAAAAAAAAAAAAAAGAAAAAAGAAAGACAGCCTTCAGAATGGGAGAAAATATTTACAAATGAAGCAACTGACGAAGGATTAATCTCCAAAATTTACAAGCAGCTCATGCAGCTCAATATCAAAAAAACAAACACCACAATCCAAAAATGGGCAGAAGACCTAAATACACATTTCTCCAAAGAAGATTTACAGATTGCCAACAAACACATGAAAGAATGCTCAACATCATTAATCATTAGAGAAATGCAAATCAAAACTACAATGAGGTATCATCTCACACCGGTCAGAATGGCCATCATCAAAAAATCTACAAACAATAAATGCTGGAGAGGGTGTGTGGAGAAAAGGGGAACCCTCTTGCGCTGTTGGTGGGAATGTAAATTGATACAGCCACTATGGAGAACAGTATGCAGGTTCCTTAAAAAACTAAAAATAGAACTACCATATGACCCAGCAATCCCACTACTGGGCATATACCCTGAGAAAACCGTAATTCAAAAAGAGTCATGTACCACAATGTTCATTGCAGCTCTATTTACAATAGCCAGGATATGGAAGCAACCTAAGTGTCCATCGACAGATGAATGGATAAAGAAGATGTGGCACATATATACAATGGAATATTACTCAGCCATAAAATGAAACGAAATTGAGTTATTTGTAGTGAGGTGGATGGACCTAGAGTCTGTCATACAGAATGAAGTAAGTCAGAAAGAGAAAAACAAATACCGTATGCTAACACATATATATGGAATCTAAAAAAAAAATGGTCATGAAGAACCTAGGGACAGGACGGGAATAAAGACACAGACCTACTAGAGAATGGACTTGAGGACACAGGGAGGGGGAAGGGTAAGCTGTGACAAAGTGAGAGAGTGGCATGGGCATATATACACTACCAAATGTAAATAGATAGATAGTGGGAAGCACAGGGAGATCGGCTTGGTGCTTTGTGACCACCTAGAGGGGTGGGATAGGGAGGGTAGGAGGGAGGGAGACGCAAAGAGGGAAGAGATATGGGGATATATGTATATGTATAGCTGATTCAATTTGTTATAAAGCAGAAACTAACACACCACTGTAAAGCAATTATACTCCAGTAAAGATGTTAAAAAAAAAACTTGCAATGAATGAATGAATGAATAAAACATTAAAGGGGAAAAAAATACGCTTCCCACTAAAACAACTGTTTTTAATTAAAAGGAGGCAAGGGAAAAAAACAATGGAGACGAGGTGCTGGGCCCAGTGAAGGTGAAACCCCAGCTGTCTTGCACAGGCCTTTTCTGTTAGTTTCTCCTCGTGCGCCCAGTTGACAGATGAGGAAACTGAGGCCCATTGAAGGTCTTGACTTACCCAGGGATCTCCCAGTGTCTTTCCTGAATGCCTCCACCAGCTTCAGAGATTTGAGGGATGGGGAATTTCTCCAAGGCTTGGCACCAGGTTCAGGCTTGCAGGAGAAGGACAAAAGCTAGAGAATTGTTTCCTCTGCCTGGGGTCGAAGGAGGGCTCTGGGGAGCCCAGGTAAGGCTCAGCCCAGCCAGGGTTTCCAAAGGGCAGTGTCCCAAGGCGGGGCTGGGAGGTGGCTATGGAAGAAGCTGGCATGTGGGCTAGGGTCTATTGGAAAAGGCCTCCTTTGTTCCTGGCTGGGGGATGTCCCCGAGGGGACCAGGAAGGAAGGGCTGGTCACCTCAGAGGGGTGGTGGCAGGGGCTTTGCAGGCCCTGCTTCTAAGCTTCTAAGCTTCTAACCGAAGTAGGACAGATGTGAGAAAGAGTGTGGTTCTGGAGCTGGACATTGCAGGCTCAGAGTCTGGCTTTGCACTCTCTAGCCGAGCTGAGGCCTGGGGCTTAATCTCTCTAGGCCTCAGTTTCCTCAACTGTAAAATAGGGATTAGAAGTAGCATGGTGTCTTGGTTAACGGCATAAACCCTGGAGCCAGAATACATGAGTCTGAATCCTACCTCTCTCCAGTCATGCGGATGTGGGCAAGTCACTCATCCTCTCTGTGCTTCAGTCCTTTCATCCATAAAATGGGGATAATAAGTAAGCATTACCTCATAGGATGGTCGTGAGCATGTAAAAAGTGCTTAGAACTGGGCCTGACATAGGAATATGCACTATATAAATGTTTCTTAATTTTTTAAAAATAGAGATAGTGGGAGGGTTTAATGCACCCATAGAAATAAAAATGATTAAAATAGAGCCTGGCTTGTGGTCTGCATTCGATAAATCCAGGCTAAAATTATTGTTATTATTATACTTAGTAATAGAGGCAACACCGGGCATCGTGTGAGCCCAGAGAAGGGGCTGCTTGGCACCGCCTTTGGCACACAGTAGGCCCTCAGCTTATTGTAATTGCTTTACTGTTCAGTGATGTCATAGGTTGAGCGCAGGCAGCAGAATTAGTGATGTCACTAGTTGCCAGGCAGATTTAGGCCAGTGGGCGGGGCTGTGAGGCCATCAGTCACTAGGCAGATTAGCTGCTAAGTGCCTGGGTCTTGGCTCTGGTGGGTCACATGTGCTCTCTCTGTGCTCTGGGCAGCAGATCTCACCTCTTTGAGCCTCAGTTTTCTCTTCTGACACATGAAGATAACAGTAATCTCAACCTCAAGGTTTTAATCCTACCTAAAGATTAAAAGGGATAATATACATTAAGCCCCCCGGCTCCTAATAAATGCTCAGGACACTGAAGCTCCCTTTAGCGTACAGCGCTATTTTTGTCTTTGATCTCACCAACAGCTCCTTGAAGGAGAAATGTCCTCCCCAGCTTACCAGAGAGGAAAACGGAGTTGCCAACCAGGAAAAGATACTGTGCCCTTCAGGAGTCCCTGAAATAGTCACTGAATACATACATGAATAAATATGAGGGTGTCCCGCCATCCGCCTCAGCACTTACAATCTCCAAATTGGGGGTCCAAGCCCCACCCCAGGAGGCCAGGGTGGAATCCACAGTTCTGGCACATTGTTGGTGCTCAACCAGTATTTGACTGAATGAATGAACGTGTGAATGAATGAATGTGTGGTTGAATGAATGTGTGACTGAATGAATGAATGGAATGTGTGGTTGAAGGAATGTGTGAATAAGTGAATGTGTGATGAATGAACGTTTGAATGAATAAATGGGCAAATGAATGAAGTGGGTTACCAGGAAAAAAGTTAAGGAAAGTCAAAGAGCACTTGTTACCTCCTTTCACCTGCCTCCGTGGTTCTCAGCCCTGGGCATTTTAGAATCCCCTCTGGGGACTTTAGAAACTTCCAAAGCCTGGCCTCATTCCAGGTGGACAGTGTCCAGACCTTTACCATGCGCCCTCTGGGCCCAGAACAACTAGTTACTCAGTAAATGACTGTTGCATCAATGTTCAATAAATAATCGAAACATGACTGGGGAGAGCTGGGATCTCCCTGCATGTTACGAGGCGACAGGTGAGAAAATGGAGGTTGAGGGAGGGAAGCGATTTGGCCAAGGCCATGCAGCAAGGTACCGAGCAGAGCTGAGATTTGAACCTCAGCCCCGTAGACAGTTCTGTTCCAGGCCATCCTTCCCCACGTCCCCCCACTACAGTCAAAGCCCCCCCAATGCACCGAGCACTATTCCAGCCTCTGGCCTTGTATCAGCTGTTCCTCCTGCCAGGAGGCTGGAGAGGGGGGACCCCCACCCGGATTCCTGCTTGGCTGAATCTTACTGTGTGTCCCCAAACAGGTGCTGTGCGTATTCTCTCCCCACCTTGTAAATTAAATCTGGCCCTGGTGGGTGACCTTTCTACTCTCCCTGGGCTCCAAGCCCATTCTTTTCCCATGCCAGGTCCAGGCCTGGCATGCAGCTATTGCTTGGTTGGAGCAGAGGAATGAAGATGATAATTGGGCTGGGGCAGGAGACCAGCAGCAGGAGAACAGCGGACAGAGCTACAGCCCACGTGATGGGCAATGGGCCAAGGACGTACTTAGCCTCCTCGAAGGGTGCCTGGTCTGCCCTGCCAGGAGACCCCAGGACATGAAACTCTAAGAATGGCCCCAACCTGGCGACCCTTCCTTCCTCCCATCCCCCCCACCCCCCAGCCACCAGGCATTAGCTTTTCTTCTCTGCCCCACTACCCCTGTCCAGCTCAGGTCTCCTCCTCGCCCCCCTGGGACCCTCAACGAAGCCTCCTCCCCAGTCTCTTGGCCTTCAGTTTCTCCTTCCTGTTCATCCCCCACGTGGCCCAGAGCTCAAGGCCCTCCGTAGCCTGGTGGTGGTGGGGGGGTCCTGTCTGGATTGCAATGTATCAAAACACGGAGGGCCTCCATCAATATTATGAAGAAATACAAATAACACTCACAGTGCCCCTCTGCCCGACACTCCTCACTACATTATGGCCTTAGTTGTTTATTTCCTCAACAACCCTAGGAGGCCACCCGCTATAGTCTGTCTATCCCCGCGTTACAATATGAGGAAGTAGAAGCCCAGAGAGGCAAAGTCACTTGGCTAATATCACACAGCGGCAGAGGCAGAGCTGGGGTTTGAACCCAGGCAGGTGTTAGCCCCACAGTCTGCCACCCCTAGTCACCCAGTGCCATGGGGGGGTAGCGCCTCGCCAATCGTCATACAGTTGTCCTCAGGTGTGCTCATTCTGGGCAGTGGCTCTGGGGGTCTTGGGGGTGGGGGGCGGTCAGGAAGACACAGGTTGACCTCAGGCAGCTTACATGACCTCTCTAAGTCCCAGTGTCCACCTCCTTCCCCTTGGTCACAGGAAATATTTAACTCCCCAGGTGTATATTATAATGATTATCATTATATTGTATTATATTCTATATCATATATCAATAGACCTCAATGAAATATCTTAAGATAGCACAGATTTTAAAGCAGAGTTCTTCCTTCTCCTGGGAGTTCACCCAAGAGAAACAAAAACTCTTTTTCACACCAACATCTTACTCGCATGTTTATAGCTGCCCTATTCATAATCGCCCAAAACTGGGAACAACGCAAACGTCCATCAGCAGGTGAGTGGATAAACAGTGGTACATGTACACCACACGGTGCTACTCAGCAAGGACCAGAAGTAAACCTTTGATACTCACCACCGCACAGATGGTCCCAAAGGCATTGGGCGGAGTGAAGGAAGACAGACTCAGGAGATCACCATCTGTACAATTCCATTAATGACTGTGGTGGGTGGAATGATGACCCCCCCCACAAAGATGTCCATGTCTCAGTCTCCAGAAACTGCGAATATGATCCATTGCACCATAAAAGGGATTTTGCTGCTGTGATTATGTGCAGGATTTTGAGATGGGGAGAGAATTCAGTGGGCCCTAAATGTCATCACAAGGGTCCTTGTAAAAGGGAGACAAGAGGGTTAGAATCAGAGAGAGAAGATATAATAATGGAAGCCAGAGGTCAGAGAGGAGAGAGATTGGAAGAGGCTACGCAGCTGGCTTTGAAGAGAAAGAGGAAGGGGCCACGGGCCAAAGGATGCAGGCCCTCTAGGAGCTGGAAAGGCACAGAAGGGAACGGGAGGAGTGCCACCCTGATGACACTTTTGATTTTAGCCCAGCAAACACTGATTTCAGACTTCTGACCTCCAGAAATGCATGAGCAAAATCTGTATTGCATTAAGCCACTCAGTTGTGGTCATTTGCTGCAGCAGCAATAGGAACTAATATGTCATTTTTGACAAAAGACAAAAGTATATGGAAGGGGAAATATATCAGTAGCTGTGGGGATGAGGGGTGGGAGGGGGAGGAGGGGCAGCTAGGGATAGGGGAGGGTTTGTGACTACAAGGGCTGATGGTGCAGTTTTGTATTCCTGATTGTGGTGATGGTTACACAAATCTATACATGTGTTAGAATTCATAAAGCTATACACACCCCCCTACCACAAAATCAATTTTACTGATTGATTTTTTTTTTTTAAAAAAAACCTCATTCATATAAATGTCAATACTTAACACCCATTAACCACTATTATAACAAGACATCCCGTTGGCCGGCGTCCCTCTTGACTACCCAGGGTTGTGCAGAGAAGCAACACCTGCCTATATTACAGGCCTGCCTTTGATTTGCAGTGTAACCTGAGGTCACTCTCAAAACCTCTTCTGGTTTCATTTGATGAACGAGCAGTGATGGGTGGGCAGGGACCAGGACCTCTTTTCCAGGGACCTTCCAGTCTGATGTTCAAAGAGAGCTCACCATTCCAGGAGCTTTAGGCCATCTTGCCTGAGATGGGGCAAATTCATTCATTCGGCCCACAGATATTTATTGAGCCCCTACTATGTGCCAGGCCCTGGGGGATAGGAAAGTGAGTGCAACTGACAAAAAACACAACAAACAAAAAAACAACAAAACAAAACAAAAAACCCTATTGCAGTTTATGTTGAATGAAACAATAAATTAACACGGAATGTTTAAAATGTAGTGTATCGGATAGTGATGGAAAAAATGAAGCTGGTGGGGGAAGGGAGCATCTGGGGTTGGGAGGGTTTGCAATTTGAGATCGATGGAATCAGGGGAGGGCCCTCCGAGGAGGTGACATTCGAGCAGACCTGAAGGAGGTGAGGGAAGAGCCGTGTGTTTGTGTGTGTGTGTGCGTGTGTGTGTGTGTGTGTGTGTGTGTGCATGCGATCCAGCCGCACGAGGAGTTTTTCCGCAGCCCCGCTGTCCTGCTGACTCACAGCGGGTGCCTGTGGTCAACTCGCCTGCCTTTCTCCGGAGAGCATTGCCAAGGCTCCTCGAGCCTGAGCTGGGTTCAGTGCGCCTTATTCCCAGGGCACCTTGTGCAGTGGCAGCCGCCCTCCTTTGCCTGAGCTGCTCTCGCCTGCAGGAGTGCCTTCCCTCACCTCCCGAAATTCCTCCGCCTGGAGCCCATCTGGGCAAGCGTCCCCATCTCCTCAAGCGTCCCCATCTCCTCTGGCCACCTCCGTCTCAGTGGAATGACTCACGCCTTGGCCAGAGCGCAGAGAACCGGGCTCTTTCACTCTCCTGCTCTCATCTGCTGCGGCCGAGGAGACTGATTAGAATAACCTCTTTGGAAGATCACTTGGCCAACATTTTAAGTTATACAGGCCACCTCCACTCAAGCAGAGGACACCGGGTCCATGCGCATTTTTACCCCTCTCAGCATTCTGTTCTTTTCTTTCATAGCCCTTTTAATACTTAGTAACTATTTTCTTTGTCTATTGACTTCTTGAAATCAATCTTCCCCACTAGTAGTGGAGCTACAAGGGAACAGGAATTCTGCTTCTCCCATGTCCACCTCCAAGAGCCAGCATCAGACAGGCAGGCAGCACTCCATTATATCTGTTGGATGCACAAATGAACGTGACCTCCAGAAATTTATGGGATGGGTGCCCTTGAGGAAGTGCCCGGTGATATATGTACCACCATGCTAATTGCAACATTGTAAGAGGGACCCGAACAACAGAGAACTGGTTAAATAAATCAGGACTGGATGAATAAATCACCGCCTGCAAACCTTGGAATCCAGCCATTCAAAGGATGCGTTTATGTTTTGATAGGGATTGGGGTTACACATGTATTTCTCAAAATGGCACACTTAATAAGTTTGTGCAGTGCCCTGTATATAAACATCATCTATTAAAAAAAAAAAGCCCATAAACAAGTGTTGAAGTCTATTTCATAATATGCAGCCTGGAATGTTTAAGGTGAAATGTTCTGATGGTTGCAAATCACTCCTTTGAAATGCATCACCAATAAAGATTGCTGGATGGATAGAAAGATGTACAGATATATGATAAACAAGTATAATAAAATTTTAGGAGTAGTGGGTATAGAGGGGGTGCGTGCTGAATAATTCCTCCAACGTTTTTCTGTGTCCTGGAATTTTCATTATGAAAATTCCAAAAGATTGGAGGGGTAAGGAGGTGGCATTTATTTGGGAAGATGTCTCAGATATTACAGAGAGTGAAAAGACAGGGGCAGAGCCAGATATAAAGTAGTATCTTACTTATGTTTAAAAAATAAGTAAGTAAAAACAAGATACACACATAGAGAAAAATTTTCTGGCAGGCAAGCGTTAGAAGTGATTACTCTGGGGATGGATCTGGGGTGGTTGCGAGAACCAGAATTTTCCATTTTATGTCCTTCTGCACATCTTGAATTCTGAACTGTGAACACAATGGCAGTGACTGCCATGTTCTCGCCCTCTGCCCCCGTGGCTGGTGGGACCAGAGAGGTTTCTCCGGGGACTTGGGAGTCACGGGTGGAAGATGGTAGAGCCGGGCCTGGCATCACATCACCAGGAGAGCCCACGTGGGGCTGGGATGTGAATTTGAAATGAACTTCTACCGTGTTAAGATCCAGAAGTGGGCAGATGTTTTTTACACCTGCTAGACTGCCTTAATACGGCACATGTGTACCTTTCCTTCTTTTTAGAAAATCTAATTAGGAAAATAAAAGGAATTCCCTGGAGATCCAGTGGTTAGGACTCAGTGCTTTCACTGCCATGGCCCGGGGTTCAATCCCTGGTTGGGGAACTGAGATCCCACAAGCTGCACAGCAGGACCAAAAAAAAATTTTTAAAAAAAAAGGGAAATAACAAATTATTGGATTGTATCTCTGTATCTATTGATCACCTGGGTTTATTAATAAGTTATATGTATTTATAATCATCTGGGCTTGTTAACAAGTTAATGGTCTCCCCCAGCACTGCCATGCCAGCCTCTGGGGATCCCCATACTACCAGCTTGGTGTGTAACTTAACCGCACTTATAGAAGTACATGCGAGCACAGAGTGGGCACTCAGCTTCCTTCTCTGCTCCTCCTCGTCCTGCTTTTTTTTTAAAAAAGTATTATTTATTTATTTATTTATTTAGGCTGCTCCAGGTTAGTTGCGACATGCCTGTGGGATCTAGTTCCCCGACCAGGGATGGAACCCGGGCCCCCTGCATTGGGAGCGGGGAGTCTTACCCACTGGACCACCAGGGAAGTCCCCGTCCTCCTTCTAAGCAATATTGATATCAGACCTTACTCTGCATCTTGCTTATTTTTTAGTTACTCTACTATGGCAGTCTTTTCAAATCTGCAGCTATCTCCTTGTTTTGATCTTATTTTATTTATTTTTTTAATTAATTTTTATTGGAGTATAGTTGGTTTACAATCCTTGTTTTAAAAATAGCTGCCAGGGGGGCTTCCCTGGTGGCGCAGTGGTTGAGAGTCTGCCTGCTAGTGCGGGGGACACGGGTTCGAGCCCTGGTCTGGGAGGATCCCACATGCCGCGGAGCGGCTGGGCCCGTGAGCCACGGCTACTGAGCCTGCGCGTCTGGAGCCTGTGCCCCGCAACGCGGCGGGGGGGGAGTCACGATGGTGAGAGGCCCGCGCACCGCGATGAAGAGCGGCCCCCGCGCCGCGATGAGGAGTGGCCCCCGCTTGCCGCAACTAGAGAGAGCCCTCGCACGAGGCGAAGACCCAACACAGCCAAAAATAATAAATAAATAAAAATTAAAAAAAAAAAAAAAAAATAGCTGCCAGAGCATTATTTACAATTGCCATGGTATGGAAGAAACCTAAGTGTCCATTAACACATGAATGGCTAAAGAAGATGTGATAAGGACTTCCGTGGTGATCCAGCGGGTAAGACTCTGCACTCCCAATGCAGGGGGCTGGGTTCGATCCCTGCTCTGGGAACTAGATCCCGCATGCCACAACTAAGAAGTCCGCATGCTGCAACTAAAAGATCCCGCATGCCACAACTTAAAAAAAAGAAAAGAAGATGTGAGATATATATATATATATAATAGAATATTCGTCATAAAAAGGAGGAAATTTTTCCATTTGCAGCAACATGGATGGACTTGGAGGGCATTATGTTAAGTGAAATAAGTCAGACAGAGAAAGACAAATACTGCATGATATCTCTTATATGTGTAATCCCCAAAACACAACAAACTAGTGAATAAAACAAAAAAGAAGCAGACTCACAGATATAGAGAACAAAGTAGTGGTTACCGTTGGGGGGAGGGAAGGGGGGAGGAGGAACATAAGGGTAGGGGATTTTTTAAAAAGGGTTATTATGGGATTATATGAAATCATGTTGTGAAACTTTTGAAAATTTTAAAGCACTATAGAATTTAAAGAATCTTTCATTCAATAAAAAAATTTTTTAATGGCTGCGAGATATCCCATTTCCATCTTGAACATTATTTTCCTGTTGAGGAAACGTCCTAATTTTTTTTTCGTGTTTTCAATTATTTAATAACAGATGGAAATTATTATCACCTAAAGTTTTAGAATCATTATTTTTCTGCTTATGAAAATTACATATAGAACATTTGGAGGATACAAAAAATAATAGAGAAGAAAATAAATATCACCTGCAATTCCCCCCACATAGAAATGACCATGATATAGAGATAGGTGGATAGCCAACTAGAACTTTGTCTCTCAAAGCCTCCTAATTTTAAGTGAATTTTGACAAATGCATAATACCTCCATGCAATCCGAACCCCTATCATAATATAAAAGAGTCGATCACCCCAGAATATTTCCTGGTGCTTCTTCCCAATTAGCTCCCACCTCCACCCTCAGGCTACCACTGTTCTGAGTTTTTCCATCATAAATTGACTTGGCTGGTCTTGGGCCTTCTAGAGCTGTCAACTTATAGAAAGTACTCTTTGGCATCTGGCTTCGTTTGCTTAGCATAATACTTTTGACATGCACCTGTGTTTGTGTGTGCATTATAGTTTGTTCCCTTTTATGTCTGAGTAGAATTCGACTGTATGAATAGATTACGGCGTGTTGACCCATTCTCCTGTTCATGGCTGTTTCCGGGTTCTGCTAATATGCATAAACCCACTGTGACCATACTTGTCTTCGTGTGGAAACTACATGATCATTTCTCTTGGGCAAATAAGTAGCATTGGAATTGCAGGGTCATAGGGTGGGATGTCATACTGTTTTGATTATAGTAACTTTATAGATTTTAAGTTCTGATAGGGTAAATTCTCCCTCCCCATTCTTTTTTTTTTTTCTTCCCTGGCTATTCTTGCACATTTAAAATCTATACACACTTTTAAATGATTTTTTGGTTTATTACTTTGATGATGATGATGATGATGATGATAGAGGACAATCTAGCTAAAGAAATGAATCACTCTCTTCAAATTCTCAGGGTTCTTTGTACTGCATCCCTGGCTCTGTCCCTCAAAGCCCAGCAGATTCTTTGTGGCTCGGTGGCCTGCACTGCCCCACCTCCCCTCGATTCCCACGCTAGCACAGCCAGTGTTGTTCCGTTCCCACTGTCAAGTTCAACTTGTTCCCTGCATACGCCATGCTCCACCACACCGTTGGAACTCTGCACGTGCTGTGCCTTTAGCCTGAAGGCTCTTCTCGACTTTCTTCTCTCTTCCCTTACCCTCTCTCTCCTCTCCCTTCCAACATATATTTATTAAGCCCGTACTATGTACCTCTCCCCACCCTTGGGGCCTTTGCAGTCTGGAGCCATGCCATCCAATAGAACTTCCTCTGATGATGGAAACGTACCATTCTGTACCATGGCGGCCGCTGGTCTCGTACAGCTACTGAGCCCTTGAGATGTGGCCCATGCAACCTGGAGCGGGGCACAACCCTTAATTTTATTGAATTATTATTGATTTCAACTGAAACACTGACACTCAATTCAATTATTGGAATACCTTTTATGCAGGTTTGGGAAAGCTCAGCCTGAGAATCGACTTTTGTCAGCTGTGACGGTGATGAGAACTGAATGCAAATCAGATCTTTCTGATGTAAGGTAGCACCTGATTTGAGAAAGTGCACAGTGGTGTTCAGAGGCTTAGTATGAAAAAGACTAAAATATCTTATTAATAAATTTTTTCTATCGATTATAGGTTGAAAGAATATTTCAGATATAATGGATTAAAATAAAACATCTAATTAAAATTAATTTCAACAGTTCTTTTACTTTTTGTTTAATGGGACTATGAAAATGTTTCCTAGGGGGCTCGGGTTATGTATCTATGGGGGTAGTGTTGGTCTGAGGGTGGACAGACCACAGACTCATTGATCCCATTTGGGGTGACCAGCTCCCACCCCCACCCCGTGAAGGTGACGGCCACAGAGGGGCAGCCCCTCCCTGTAGTTCCAGGCCACTGTCTGATCCCTTTCTCTAGCAATGAAGGTAAAGAGAGGGGTCTCCGGAGCAAATCCCAGATGTACGAGCCCTCTCTGGGCCTCAGCTTTCCCATCTGTAAAATGGGAATCCTAACACATCATCACCCTCACAGGACTGTTGTGAAAACGGAGGAGGGTTCAGCCACACAAAGCTCTGAGCACAAGCCTGGTGCATGGCCAACGCTCAGGAAAGTCGTAATTATTACCATCTTTCACCCCGTCCCCACCCTTCCTGGCACCTGGGTTCTTGGCTCAGGAGTGGTCACGGGAATTAGAGAAGGAGGAAGGAAAACTTGTGTGATCCCTGACTCAGCAGAGAACAGCAAGTCTGACATGTCCTGGGGCATCACCCACCGCACCCATTTTCACTGATGTACAGCTATCTGCTGGACCCTGTCTGCCCGGCGGGTCCCAGCTGGCGGGTGACATGGGTGGGATTTGAACACAGGGTTGACTTCCTGCGGGTTTGCTTGACTCGTGATGCGGGCATTCTTGTCTGTAGTGGCAGAGACCCTCGGGGTCCCTGGTCCAGGTCCCCCTGTGAGTAGCTGGCCACGCCACTCTTGGGGTCTCTGATTCAGGCCTCCCAGCAAGACCAAGGTCTCCCTTCTTGCCTCAGCATTCGATGCCACTGATGGTCCACTGGGTCCCGCTCTGCATCCCCCAGAGCCTGCTTTCGGCAAACTGGGCTGCTCTGGTTCTTTCCAAGTGTGTCCTGGATATCCCACTCCTGATCCTCTGCAGGGCCGCAGGCCTAAGTGGGATGCGGGCACACATCCTACCGCCCCCCTCCCTGGCCTCTAGAGAGCAGGGAACCGAAAACAACATCCTTCTCTTCACATCCCCAAGCCTGGTCCCTTGCAGGGCGTGGTGGGGAGACGGGAAGGTGGGGCTGTGAGCATCTTTTCTAATCCTCACCAGGGGCGCTGATTTATTAGTGGAGGTCCAGAACCCCCACCTCCGCTCTGCCTGACCAAATTCCACCCAGACAAGAGGTCCAAGGTCTAATTATTTGTTTATTGCCTTTTTATTAGCGGCCCCCTTCCCCTTGGGAAAAGCAGCTCTGAGACTGGCAGGACTATAGCCATAAAATCATCCAAGTAGCTTGGCCTCCCCAAGGAAGGAGGAGCCAGGGCTGTAAAACCAGGGTTGGTGACTTCAGCTATAAAAACGGTGAGATCTGAAAAGAACTTGTTTGGGGTTCTCCAAGATCAGAGGTAGGGGAGGAGCAGCAACCACAGGTCCAAATGCTGGCTAGGCTTCTCCTGGCCTTGACCTTCACCCTCTCCAGAAAGGGCTGGTCAAGGTGCAGCCCGGTGCCCGGGGTATTCCAGGAAATGCGGCAGAGCACAATATACCTACTAAGCCTCCTGTCTGGGCAGGGTTACCTCCTGCTCCCTCATCTTGCTTATCTCCAAATTCCTTCCACATCTGCCCACCCCTTCCAGGGTGTGATAGAGTCAGGCTGTCCTGGTTCACATCCTGACTACAGCTCACTTGACAGCTGTGTGACTTTGGACAAGTCACTCAACCTCTCTGGGCCTCAGTGGCTTTCTGCATAAATAGAATGATAATAGTTAATCTTTCTCGTGGCTTAATCTCGAACAGTTGTTGTGAGGATTAAATGAGGTAATAGGTGGAAGACACTAAGCAAGGTGAGCATGAAAAAGATTCTCTAGGGATTAACATCTTCTGGGCTTGTCTCTGTGCCACCTCTGCCTCCTGAAACTTAGTATAACTGCCTGGGTCCTGCTTACCTCCTGCTTCTAACTTTTTCCTCGTAAAATTTTGGTTTCGCCCTTAAGATCCTTTTGAGTCCTTTGGATACAGACAAGTCTCCATGGAACACATTTAACATTCTAAACCATAATTGTAACAAATTATGAACTAATGAACTAGAACATTCCAAGCAATATGTCTCTCGGGCGCCTCTGGGCTCCTCCTTGTCCCATTGGCCTCTCCCCCTCCCCACCATCCGAATTAAATCCCTGTCAGTCACTTGTTTTTTTTAAAAGACAGTTTTTTTTTTTTAAAGATTTTTTTTTTGATGTGGACCATTTTACAAGTCTTTATTGAACTTGTTACAATATTGCTTTTTTTTTGGTTTTTTGGTCCTGAGCATGTGGGATCTTAGCTCACCTGCACCCCCTGCATTGGAAGGCGAAGTCTTTAACCACTGGACCGCCAGGGCGGCCTCTATGCTTGTATTTTAAAAAGATATCTTGCTTAGCTTTTCTGTTTTGGGGGAGGTCGGGGAGCTTAAAAATGGAATTGGCTGCAGTTAGTGTCCTGGGAATCGCTTCTTGCCCTTGACATTAGGACTCATTCATGTCACTTCCAGCACCCGCTGTCCTTTCCTCTACTGTCTCCTCCCCTGCATGCCCTGCCCCTCCTCACTTGTCTTCCAGCCCTGACTCATCCTGCAAGTTCCAGCTCAAAGCTTGCCTAATCTCTCCTCCATTCATTCCTTGACATCATTCTCAGAGCCTTCACAGGGTCCCCGAGCCGAGGACTGCAGAGGTGGTCCCGACTCTGTCCCTGTCTGTGAACGGTTCCGCCTTTTGGTACGACGGCACAGGTTTGAAGCCAGAAGTGTGATCAGGGACCTACCTGTGGTGGCCAAGAATCTTAAATTGTGTGAGAAGGAGTTCGCCAGGTGAAGGAGAGAGATCATTCCAGGTGCAAAGGCTTCAAGGTGTGAGATCTGGGCTGGAGGGGATGCGGAAGCAGCCAGGTGGGGCCCATGGAGCAAGGAAGGTGGGGAGGGGGCTTGGGGGGCAGAGAGGCGCTCCCACAGAGGGAGCAGGGCCAGCAGCAGGGCCCTAGCCCCACCCTCCCACCCATTTTAAACCAGAGCAGCTCTGTTTTGATCTCTGTTATGTATTTCTGTTTGGATGTAAGATTTCTCCTGGACAAAGGAATCTGTGTCTTAAAAAGGTTTTGGAAACCATCGCTGTGGGTGCTGGGAGCCATGGAAGGGCCTTGAGCAGGGGGGTGGCCAGGGATAGATTTAAAGATTTAGAAAAGACTTCTCTGAGAATCCCTGCAGAGGAAACCATGTATGCAAAGGCACTGGGGCAGGGAATAATGAGGTATAACCAGGAATTTGAAGTGCTGGGGTAGATGGAATGCAGGTGAGGGAGGGGATTGACCTGGAGAAGCCAGGGTGCCAGGGCCTGGAGGGGCCTCTGGACTGGGAGGAGGGGGAGGGGCAGCTCTGGGAAAGACTGGAGGCCGTGGAGGCCAGGGCGAGGCGCCAAGGGCAAAGATGAAGTCTGAGCTGAGACCATGAGAATGGAGAGAGTCAGGGGTCAGGAGAGTGGGTTGGGGAGGTGACAGGCCGTGGGAGGGAGAGGAAGGAAGGGACAAAGACAATTGGCGGCGGGGGGTGGGGGTCTGACCTGGTGACCGATGGGGCCATCCCTGAGATGGCAACCTGGGAGGAGGAATAATTCTGGGGAGTCACTGAGTTCCCACACACGCTGGGGACATTATGTGTCTGAGGGGCCTGCAGCAGGGAGTCCAAAAGGGATGTTAAGGGCCCACATGAGAGGCATCCTTCTGGGTCCAGGGGATTCCAGAAGCTCATGGAAAAGAAGATTTTAAGCCACCTCCCAGGGGGCTGCAGAATTTCGGTCCAGAAGTGTCTTATAGGTGAGGGTTATTTACTCCCATTTTCAGATGAGGAAACTGAGTGCTGGGAGAGGACAAAGACTGAATCAAGGTCACGCACCTGAAGCAAGGGCTGGGGATTTATATGGCCAACTGGCTGTGTGGGAGCAAAGAAGAGGGAGGCTCCCAGGGCCTGGTGGGAAGAAAAGGCTTCCTAGATGTGGGAACCCAGGAAGAGAACCAATTTATTTCAGGAGGGAGAAATGGCAGAACCCACAGGCCCAGAGAAAAGAATGCTGAAGAGAGAACGCTGGGAGTTTCTTCAAACAGAGCTGGGACCAGCCTGGTAGCCACTCTCATCCTGAAAGGCCCAGAGACCCAGGAGGCTTGTCTATGTCACACAGCACTCAGAATTCAACTGCTCATCTCTGGAGTCTGGGGCATGAGGGTGAGGGAGGGGAGGGGTGAGCCTGAACAGTACAGTCAGGGGTGGCTGGAGGAGCTCAGGAGGCCAGGAGAGAACTTGCCTGGCAGAATGCAAGATATGGAGGGTTGGGATCATCTAAACAGCTCACTGTGTGATCTTGGGCAGGCTGCCTGCCCTCTCTGAGCCTCCACTTTCTCCTCTGAGAAATGGAGCCGTGGGGAGGGGTATCACTGAGGCTGTTGAAGAGAGGGGAAAACACGGGCTTTGGGGTCAGGTGGACAGGGTTCAGATTTGCTCTGGCTGTGTAATCATGGTCCCATCACTTTCCCTCTCAGCCTCAGTTTCCCCATCTGGAAAGTGGGTACTATAAAAGCGTCTGACTCATTCCTAGGAACAAAGGAGTCACACTTCTGAGGTGGGGAAAGCTCTGTCTTGGGGACCCATCCTTTGGGTCCCCAAGTCCTCCAGGGCCACAGACTCTGACTCTGAGACTCAGCTGTATCCCAAATCCAGTCCACCTCTGCTCTCCCATCCTTCCCCCACCAAACAGAACAGAAGCCCGTTGAGGGCAAGCACCCCCATTTGAAGGCTTTTGGTCGTGTCTGGGAGGAAAGTGGGTACAAAAGGCCCTCCTGTTTCCCGGGCAACTACCATGCACCAAGCCCCTGCTCTCATCCAGTCCTACATCAGGCAGACAAACTGCTTCTGGACCCGTTTGACAGAGAGACTAAGACCCTGAGACAGACAAGACACCCCAAGCATCCCAACTGGTGACTCAGCACAGCCCGGGTCCTCGAATCCCTTCGCAGGAAGGATCTGCGCTCCAGGGTGGACGAGCCAGCCCAGCCCAGGCAGTTCTGAGGCTCCAGGAGGCCGGGGGCCACCTTTGCAGGGGCCCCCGGCTCTTCCCCCAGGCCACCTCCTCCAGGGGCGCTGCCGGCACGTGCCCAGGTCTGGGCCTCACCTGATCTCCGAGATGTTTTTTCTCATAGGGGTCCCACGCAGACTGGTTCCCGGGCTCGGCAGGCTCATCCATGGCAGGAGGGCGAGGGTGGGGAGAGGAGGACGCGCTGGGAGCAGATAGCACGGGGAGCAGGTGTGCGCGACGGTGGCGTCTGCCACGCAGCGAGCCCGCCAGGTGCCTACCTCCACGCCCAAGGGGAGGCGCGGCATCCAGCCGGTTCTCCCAGCTGCTACCCACGCCTCCGACAGTGGGGAGAGGCCAGGAGGGAGCCACCCTTCTCTGAGGGGTGTAGAGGAGGGTGATGGGCACCTCCTGGGCATCCTGCCAGTGGCTGGGGACAGAGTCCAGGGGGTCAGAGACAATCCCACACCGGAACCTTCCGTGCTGGTGGCTGTGGGCATGTCTGTGCCCATCTGGAGTCTCAGTTTGCTCATCTGGTCAAGGAGCTAGTCCCATCTCAGAGAGTTCATTCATTCATTCATTCATGCCTTTATCCATTCAAGAAATATTGATTGAGCGCCTCCTGTCTGCCAGGCGTTGTTCTAAGGGTTGCAACACTGCTGGGAACCAGACCGACAGAAACTGCCCTCGCGGGCTGACACTTGTAAGGGGCACACGTCGAAAACAGATTGAGAGACGGGGACAGACGCAGGCAGGGTCCACAGGGGCACAAACAGGAGAGAGGGGGCCACAGAGAGAGGGTCAGAGACAGCAAGGAGACACAGAGGAGAACGAGGTAGAGACAGAGAAACATGCAGAGCGTCAGAGACGGGGAGGAGCTGAGGGAATGCGAGAAAACACTGAGGGTCAGAGATAGTGAGAGACATTGAGAGACACAAAGAGATACAGAGATGCAACAGGTAAGGGCCAGAGCTGGTTGGTGTGGGAGCTTGAAGCTCACAGTGCCTGGTCTGAGTCCCAGCTCCAGCATCTCCCAGCTGTGCGGCCTGAAACCAGTCCCATCAGCCCCCGGGCCTCAGTTCCTCCCGTAAATGGTACCCACGTCATCGGGCTGTTGTGAGGACCGGGTGAGACGTTTTCAGATGCTTTGCGAGAATCTTGACACACAGGAGGCTCCACAAAGCCCACGTCCCCTTCTGCCTGTCCCCCACCCAAACCCAGCTCCTCCCCACCTGCTGGTCTCCTGACCCTTCAGACACTTGGCATCTGGTCACAAACCCAATCTCCTCACCAGAAATGACTGCTTTTTTATAGGACAAAGAATGTGTGTATCTTGTTTAAAAAAAAAATGATCTGAGCCGCTAAGTCCAGAAAGAAAATAAGCATCCCTGGGACCCGCCTTCTACCCACAGAGATAACAACCGTTAACGTTTTGGCAGACTCTTTCTAGAACTTCTTCTCATCTTTCTACTATGTGCCAGAGAAATTTTGGTTGGATAAATAAATACAAAAATATCATAATTTAAAACTCTATTTAGTAGAGAAACAGATGTAGAGAAACAAACGTATGGACACCAAAAGGGGGGGGGGAGTGGCGGGGGGTGGTGGTGGTGGGATGAATTGGGAGATTGGGATTGACATATATACACTAATATGTATAAAATAGATAACTAATAAGAACCTGCTGTATAAAAAATAAATAAAATTAAATTTTAAAAACCACCTCTATTTAGGAGGCTCCGTTATTCCCTCCTAATCAATATTTCCCCAAAGCTAATACTATCTTGACCTTTATAACCACAAATTAGGTTTTGCCAGCTTTTGATCTTCATAAAATGGACTTATACAAAAACAAACAAACAAACAAACAAAAGACTCTAAATTAAAAGTTTGTTTAAAAAGAAAAAAAAAACAACTCTTATTTACTGACCAATTACAGTTTGCCATGTTGTGTAGGTGAGGGGGGTGGGGCATGTCAGACTCACGTAATCGATGCAGAAGGGGGCTCAGAGACGTAGAGTGACTTGCCTAAGGTCACAGAGCATTGCCCACCCTCACTCCGAAAACAGGCAGAAGACAAATGTCCTGGGGCGTCACGTCCCCTCAGTTTATCTGCCCAAAGGCGCATCTCTAGGATGCTGGGATATGAAGAGCCTCCCCCTACCTCACACCACCACAACTGAGCTCGAATTCTGTCTCGGCCACTTTTTTTGGCGGGGTTGGGGCAGGCCACACTGCATGACTTGTGCGATCTTAGCTCTCCACCAGGTATGCAACCCGTGCCCTCGGCAGTGAAAGCGCAGAGTCCTGACCGCTGGACCGCCAGGGAGTTCCCATGCCTCAGCCACTTTCAGTATTAGCCTTGATGTTCCCATCTGTGAAAAGGGCTCCCTCACAGGGAAGGGGAAAATCAAGAGGGCCAGCTCTCTCTGTCTGGGGCTGAGTGGATTTCCCATATTGGGGTTGTGGGAGGTTGAGCAAGACATCCCGCCTGGCCTTCTGGCCTGGACTGCCTGGCCTTTGTTCTGCCTTCAGTGACCCTTTGTTCCTAGCTCTGAGGAGGTGACAACCTTGCCCTGTCCCTCCTGTGGGAACCTCTCCTGAACCCCGTCCCCAGGGGCCCCACAGAACCAGAGGGGAAGAGCACATGTGCCAGCCAGAAGCCTCAAGTTCCAGAGGAGAGGGAGAGTCTAGGGGGAACAGAATGCCTAGATCCTTGAGGGAGACTGGGGGGGAACCTTTGGGGCGCAGCCCTGGGGAACAAGGAGATCCAGGGAGACCAAATGAGAATTTCAAGGAAGATGTTTAAGGGAGAAGGCGGGCCTGGAGGCTGTGCCAGATTGGGCAAGGGACCAGAAAACAAGGGGGCCCAGATACACAATGCTCCCACCCCAGGGCCTTTGCACTTGCTGTTCCCCTGTCTGACATGCTCTTCCCCAGACACCTGTGAGCTTCACTGTCTCCCTTTATCCAAGTCTGCCCTGTCTCACCTCCTCCGAGCTTGCCCGCCAACCTCTCCTCCCACCTTTCCTGTTTTGTTTTTTCCAGTAGCGCTCATCACCATCTGACATTCTCAATGTTTTAATCTTTGGTCTTGTTGACTGTCTCCTCATCAGACTGTCAACCCCATGAAGACGGGGCTTGTTATCTGTTTGTCTCCTGTTGTATCCTAAGGGAAGTGCCTGGCGGAGCTCCTGGAACGTGGTAGTTGTTCCATAAACACTGCTGATGGAATGCGTGAATCGTCACAGGTGATGGGGAATGAGTGACGGGTCGCAGTGGTGATGGAGGAGTTGGTTGAGTCTCTGCAGAACATGGGGATGGGGATGGGGAGATGCAAAGCCTGATTATAGATGGAGAGGGGCCCAGACTCCTGAGGAGGTGGCAAGAGGAACCAGAAGGCACCAGAGTAGCATCTTGCCCAGAGACAGGAGGGGAGGGACAGTAATGGAGACCACTGACCCCACAGAAATGGGGAGCCTAGGCATCTGGGGACAGGGAAGAGACTTGGAAGGGTTGGGAAGGAGAGAGTGGGAAACCCAGTGCCAGCTGCCACGGGGGTGGGTAGGTTCTGGGAGGAGCAGGGATTGTACAATCATCCATTCCTCTGTCTATCTATCCATCCGTCTATCCAACTGTCCACCCAACTGTCCATCTATCAATCCATTCATCCACCCATCCATCCATCCAAGTGTCCATCCATCCATCCATCCATCCGACCATCCACCCTCTATCCATTCATCATCCATCCATCTATCCATTCATCCAGCTGTCCTTCCTTCCATCCATCTCTCCCTCCATTCAGCATCCATTTGTCTATCTGTCCTCCAAACATCCATCCATCCATCCCTCTGACTAATATCTGGGGAAGCCTCCTCTAGGTCAGGACTTGGCACTGCGTCCACAAATGAGACAGGTATGTAGAAACAGCTTAGAGCTGTGTTGTCCAACACGGAAGCCACTGGCCACATGTGGCCATTGAGCACTAGCAATGTGACACCTGTAACCGAGGAAATGAACATTTCCAATTTCATTTCACTTTAATCAACTTAAATTTAACTTTAAAAACAGAAGCAATGTAATTCCTCTTAAATACAACATGAATGCTTTGGGAAGACTGTATTTCACTTAACCCTTGGAAATGGAGCATCGGAATTGAGATGAAGCATGTAAAATATCTCACAGGTAATTTCTGTATTGATGACGTTGAAATGATGATATTTTGGATATATTGGATCGAATGAAACATATTTCTAAAATTAATCTTACTTTTTTTTTTAAATGAGGTTACTAGAAAGTTTAAGATGACACACGTGGCTAGCATAATAGTTGAATTGATTCTGCTGGCCTGGGGGACATTGTCTGCTTGGTATCCTGCCTGTAGATACGGGTCTCTTGGGGAGGAAGAGGATGGTTTCCCAGGGGCAAGGCTGCCCCAGTAGGGGAACACACCAGGTGAGTGATCTGAGTGAAGAAAGCATCCAGATGGAGGGCCTGGTGGGGCAAAGGCATAGAGGCTGGGGAGACAGATGGGAGGTATTCCTTCCAATCCAAAGAGGGGACATCCGGGGATAGGGCGCATTCCTGGGTCCATGGGTGGGAACTCACACCCATCCCTGGGGGCTTAAGGGCGCAGGGAGCAACGCCAGGTAGGGCTGGGCTGGGCTGGTCAGGACATGCCCTCCTCTCCTGGGAGCCCCCAGGAAGATGAACACGTCATCCACATGTGTCACTGAACACGTAGGCCCCCTTCTGCCGCAGACCTCAGGGACTGAATGTGAAAGGGTAGCAGAAACTGGTCTCCCCCCGCTGGGGCTGAGGGCCGAGGGCAGAGATGGGGAGCTCTCAAGTGTGCCACCACCACCACCACCCCAGTCCTGGGTCCCCCATGCCAATTCCCTGGCCTCCCCCCCCAGGCTCCACACTTGGGTTCCAGGAAGCCCCAAGATGTGTCGTTTTGCGCTTGGAGCTCAGACATGGGCAAAGGGAGGTCACTGGGTCACGAGGTCATGTTTCCACAGAGTCGGGGCCATTGTCACCTCCAGAGCCCGACCTTTCCTTTAAAAGCTAGTAATTGCTGGGAATTCTGGGAAAGCTGAGGACAGGCCAGTGAGGGCGCTTACAGGCTGGGTTCCCCAGAGGGCAGAGGCTGGAGGTAGGGCTCCCAAATCCTGGAGGTGGGAACAAGGACTTCGAATGGGATGAGGAAGGAGGACAGTACAGGGGCTGGGGGCCTGGACTCCTGGGTCCTGGAGGAGGAAGGGATGGGGGCTGGGATTCCTGCGACCCAGACAGAGATGAAACTGGGACACCTAGACATCTGGACCTGGGGAAGGGGTGGGTCCTGGATGGCGGGGGGTGCCCTTGTCCCCAGGGCTATCAAGGTCCCCTCTGAGAAGGAAACGAAGAACCATGCTGGGTGGGGTGGGAAGAGAGCAGCTGACACGAAGCCGGCTCGGCTCCCCCTCCCCCCGCGCTCTCATCAGTGGGCCCATCTCGGGCTGTGCAGCGTTGCAGAAAGCGCCTTCTCCGCTCCCCGCCCCGATTTCTCCATCCCCATGGAGGAGCCTGCCCCAGGGCAGATACCGTAGACCCAGCTCCACCCCACGCGCTCACACACGCAGGCGCCCCGCCCACCCTGCTCCTGGAGCCCTGGACTGGCGGGGGCGGAGCCACACCTCGCCTCCCGGGGAGTGGACGGCTGGAGGCGGACCGAGATGGGGGAGGGATGCTCGGGCCGGGGGTCTGGACTCCTGGGTCTGAGGGGGGAGGGGCTGGGGGTCTGGACTCCTGGGTCTGAGGGAGGAGGAGGTTAGGGATGGAGAGGTTAGGTTCCTGGTCCCTGAGGCTGGGACAGACAGTGCCAAGTGAGCCTTCCTGGGGTTGGGGGGCGTTGGGTATGGGAGTCTGGGGTCCACAGCGATGGATCCAAGAACAAAGGAGCGGCCCCTCCCCCGCGACTTTTGGTGGACGCTCCTCACCTGTCCCCAGGGCTCTCTTCTGCTGAGATGCCAGGACCGGCCAAACCAGCTGTGCCAGTTGGGCATCTCCGTGACCCACTCCCCACATTCTCTCCCTTCCCTAAGATGGCCCCAGGGAGGCCCGGGCCCAGCTCCAGGGAGAGGATGGTGAGTAGGTGGATGGAAGGCAGGCTCAAGTGCCGGAGAACAGGACGCCCCAACGGCTGTTTCATTTCTCCGCCTCCTTCCCGCCCTGCCTGCCCTGCTTGCCCAGCTTATGCCTGCTCCTTCCATCATCCTGCCCTGGGCAGCAGGCACTGCCCCTACTCCCTTCTGAGGTTGGCACTTCCTCCTTGACCCTCAGTCCCCACAAACCCTGCTCCACCAAACATCCATCCTGCTCTGCCCGCTGTTTCTGTCCCATTTATTCATTCGGCAATTCCTACCGAGGGCCTATCCTGTGCCAGGTGCTGTTCCAGGCACTGGGGCTACAGTGGGAACAAAAACTGAACAGTGACCCTACCTCCTAATCCCAGAATATGTCGGGAATTCCCTGGTGGTCCCGTGGTTAGGACTTGGCACTTTCACTGCCGGGGGCCTGGGTTCGATCCCTGGTCAGGGAACTAAGATCCCACAAGCCCAAGCCACCCAGCATGGCCAAAACAAAACAAAAAAACAAAACAAAACAAAACCCAAAATATGTGACCTCAGACAGCAAAAGGCACTTTGCAGATGTGATCAAGTTAAGGGTCTTGAGATGGGGAGACGGCCCTGGGTAATTTGGGTGGGCCCAGTGTAATCACAAGGGTCTTTACAAGTGACAGAGGGAGGCAGGAGGGTCAGAGTTAGAGAAAGGCTGAAGTCACTATGCTTCTGGCTTTGGAGATGGAGGAAGGGGCCGCAAGCCAAGCAATGCAGGCGGCCTCTGGAATCTGGAAAAGGCAAAGGAACGTATTCTCCTCTAGGGCCTCCAGAAAAAAACAACCTTGATTTTAGCTTAGGAAGACCCATTGTTTTTAATACATTTATTTATTTATTTTTGGCTGTGTTGGGTCTTCGTTGCTGTGTGTGAGCTTTCTCTAGTTGTGGCGAGCAGGGGCTACTTTTCGTTGTGGTGCGCGGACTTCTTATTGCGATGCCTTCTCTTGTTGTGGAGCACGGGCTCTAGGCGTGCTGGCTTCAGTAGTTGTGGCGCGCGGGCTCAGTAGTTGTGGCACACGGGCTTAGTTGCTCTGTGGCATGTGGGATCTGTCCGGACCAGGGCTCGAACCTGTGTCCCCTGCATCTAATTTCTATTTGTGTCAATTAGAAAAAGACACATCTCCCTTTCTCAAATGAATTTTTAAAAATATTAATATATTACTGAACAGTCTTAAGAATGGTATGTGGTTGCCCTGCAAGGAGAGCTGTCCAATAAACATGTCAATAGAGTGCTATGGAAGAAACGAAAGCGGTGGGGGGGGGGGACTAGGAGACCGGGGGTGGGCATTGAGTTGAATTGCAATTTTAAACCCAGATGGTGACATCTGAGCAAGCACTTAGAAGAGGAAAGGGAAACAATGAAGAAGACAGCAAGGGCAAAGCTTCGGAGGTGGGACAGTGCCTCTCAACAAGCAGAATGGAGAGATAGAGGGAGCTGGGTCCCCTGTGATGTGGCAGGTTCTCTCCCAGCTCAGGGAAACTGGCACGCCTTGCCAAGGCACAAGGACACCCTTGTGATACCAAGATACACAGTCATAGTTTTAATGTATCTGTCAAACCCTTATGTGGCACTTAGTGCCTGGGGCAGAGCCAAGAGATCTACACAACTCCTCATTTAATCCTCGTGATGACTTTAGGTGGCCGGCACTTTTATTTATTGGGTTGGCCAAAACGTTTGTTTGGGTTTTTCCGTAAGATGTTACAGAAAAACCCGAACAAACGTTTTGGCCAAGCCAATATTTCTTTATTTACTTATTTATTTAGGCTGTGCGGGGTCTTAGTTGCGGCATGCAGGATCTTCATTGCAGCATGTGGACTCATAGTTGTGGCATGCATGTGGGATCTAGTTACCTGACCAGGGATCGAACCTGGGTCCCCTGCATTGGGAGTGCAGAGTCTTACCCACTGGACCACTAGGGAAGTCCCCCAGCTGGCACTATTATTAAGCCCATTTTACAGATGAGGAAACCGAGACACAGAGGGCTAACGTCACTTGTCCAGCTTGGATTCGAATCTGGCAGCCCGTGCTGTTACCTTAAGGCATGAACGGGGCTGGAGGAGAAAAACATTTTTGCACATTTCCTGGCCCACCATCAACGCTTAATCAATAGTAGCTCGGGGTCACCAGTTCTCATCCTGGCTGCCCATCAACATCCTCTGGACACTTTTTAAAAGCCACTCCCCAGGCTAAGTCAGAAGATCCAGAATCCTAGTGTAACTGTCTGTCTCTCCTGTTGGTTGGTTGGTGGTCCCTGGAGGAGGGATTCTGTCCACTGCCCTCACCACCAGGAACCCACAGCTCTTCTCAGAACAAACTAGGAAGAATTCACAACGCAAATGTTGAGCCCGGCGGTGCTCAACCAGAGACAATTTTGTCCCCTCCAGAGGACATTTGGCAACGTCTGGAGATATTTTTGGTTGTCACAACTGGAAAAGGAGATGCTACTGGGATTAACGGGTCAAGGCCAAGGATGCTGCTGAACGTCCAACAGGGCACATGTGGCCCTGCGACAAGGAATCATCCAGCTCCAAATGTCAGCAGTGCCAAGGTGAGAAGCCCTGCTGCAGACACAACTTCCAGTTTCCCCCAAAATCTGGTGGCGGTAGTGGGAGGGTCCAAGCTAAAGAAATCTACAAGGAGAGAGAGAAATCCGGGAGGTGGGACGTCCCAAACAGGACAATATGCCAGTCTCTTCAGTGCCTCAGATCGACAACGGCAAAAGGGAAGAGTCACACAAGTTAGATTTTTCATGAAACTGAGTTAAATTGTGTGCATTTCACATTATGTAAATTTCACCCTGTTCTGAAAAATACAACTGTGAACGCTGAGCCCTAGTTAATGATATGTTTGTTGAAGGGTTAGATGTGCCTGTACTCTTTTCTGCAACTCTGAAATGCATCAGAAAATTATCATATACCTTGAGATTGTGATTTATAATAAGAAATATGCGCTTTGTCCCTGTTTCCAGCACAGAGCTCCTAAAACCCTTGGAATTTCCTAAGTGATAAGAATGATAAAGTTGTCTTGATACTCATAATAAACCTCTTTCTACCACACCAGAGTTTATGTTAATAAGGTGACTTTTGGAAAGCACCTAAGGATGGAGGCTGGTTGCCAGGACAACCAATCATGTGATTGAAAGGTTGGAACTTTCATCCAAGCCTTGACCTTGTGGGAGGAGACAGCGGCTGGAGGTTGAGTTCAATGACCAGTGGCCAATGGTTGAATCAATCACACCTATGTAAAGAAGTCTCCATAAAAACCCAAAAGGGTGGGCTTTGGAGAACTTCTGGGTTGGTGAACACATGGAGGTTTGTGAAGAGTGATGTACTCACAGAGAGTTTAGAAACATCATGCCCTTTTCCCATACCTTGCCTTATGCATCTCTTCCATGTGGCTCTTCCTGAGTTACATTCTTTTATAATAAACTAGTGATCTAGTCAGTAAAACGTTTCTCTGAGTTCTGTGAGCTGCTCTAGCAAATTAATCGAACCCAAGGAAGCGTCATTGGAACCTCTGATCAGCTAGTTAGAAGCACAGGTGGCAATCTAGGCTTTCAATTGGTGTCTGAAGTGGGCGTGGGGGGTGATCTTATAGCACTGAATCCTTAACTTGTGGGATCTGACACTATCACCAGGTAGATAGTGCCAGAACTGAGTTGAATTGTAGAACACCCAGTTCGTGTCTGAGAATTGCTTGGTGGGGGGGAAAAACCCACACATTGGAATTGGAACTGGTGGTAGAATATTACATACCCACTAGAATGGTGATAGAATATTACATACCCACTAGAATGGCTAAGATTTAAAAGATCAAGAGCTGGCAAGGATGTGGGGTAATTGAAGCTCTCCTATACTGCTAGAGGGAGTACAAAATATTCCAGCCAGTTCGGAAAACAGTTTGTCAGGGATGGGGTTCAGGGTAGGCCAACCCACAATATGCCGCTTTTTTGGCACATGGATTGTTTTAGGCTGAAGATAATCAAGGCCCAACAAGACCTTTTCATCTCCCCCTTAACTGCCTAAAAGAATTCAGATAGGGAGCTTGGTCCAGGAAGAAAACTATCACCAGAGTATCGGTAGGTATGGAATCTGGGGGGGAACTAGCTTGGGCCTGTGTGTTCAAATTCCTCTGTGTCCCACTGTCTTTCCATGGCATGGCAAACTTTTGTTAACCAAACATCTCCCATCTTTCTGTGAATTATCTTCCTTCCCTTTGAAGCCGCAGGCCCCTACCGCCTTCTCCTTAGCTCAGGATGTCATATAAGCCTCAATTGCCTGTCTTTGAGCCTCTCTTGTCTATGCGAGGCTCCCGTACACACAAAATTAAATTTGTTTTTCTCCTGTTTATCTATCTTAATTCAATTTAATTATTGGACCAGCCAAAAGAACCCAGAAGGGTAGAAGAAATTTTTTTCCTTCCCTATAATTGGTGATCATGAAGGACCAAACCTCACTGACTGAATCCTGCTTGCTCTGGGTCTCCTACAGCTGAGAGATCCTGGGACCTTGCACAGAAAGCTGGCAGAAGGGTATTATTTACGATAGCCAAGATATGGAAGCAACCGAAGTGTCCATCAACAGGTGAATGGATAAAGAAGATGTGGTTTATGGAATACTACTCAGCCATAAAAACGATGAAATTTTGCCATTTGCAGCAACATGGGTGGACTTGGAGGGCATTATGCTAAGTGAAGTAAGTCAGACAGAGAAAGACAAATACTTTATGATATCTCTTATATGTGAAATCTAAAAAACACAACAAAGTAGTGAATACATATATATAAAATAAAAAAGGGACTTCCCTGGTGGTCCAGTGGGTAAAACTCCACACTCACAATCCCTGGTCGGGTAACTAGATCCCGCGTGCATGCCGCAACTAAGAAGCCCGCATGGCACAGCTAAAAGATTCCACATGCCACAACTAAAATCCAGAGACCCAGAGCAGCCTAAATAAATAAATATTCAAAAAGAAAGAAAGAAGGAAAGAGGGAAAGAAAGAAAGAAAGAAAGAAAGAAAGAAAGAAAGAAAGAAAGAAAGAAAGAAAGAAAGAAAGAAAAAGAAAGAAAGAAAGAAAGAAAGGAAAGGAAAGGAAAGGAAAGGAAGAAAAGAAAGAATTAAGAAAGAACGAAAGAAATCCGGCAGAAGGTAAGAATTCTCCCAGATCTCTGCCTGAAGGTCCAGTGAGGATCTTTTTTTTTTTTTTTTTTTTTTATTTCTAAATTTAGATTAGCAGGAGAAAATATTTGTGGAACTAGTTTCTTGGGTATAGAGACACTGGTGAAGATTTGTTACACTTACTCTTGGTTTTTATTGATCCTTTTCCTCCCAGAAATGGTCACTGTCATGGTCTGAATGCAGGTTGGAAAAGAATTTCCAGACACCAGGCAGAATGTAAAGAAGATAGAATTTATTAGAGGGAAGGGTCGCTGCCAGAACAGCGGGCCTACTTGCTAGTAATCTGAGAGAGTTGAGCGCGAACATGTGCTATTGATCAGTTTTTAGAGTCAGAAAACAAAAGAATGGTCCGAGGTGAAAATTTTGTTTACTGATTGCTCGAGGCACATATACCTTCCTTCTATAGGTTGAGAATGGGACAGGCCAGATGCGTTTTCTTATCTGGGATAGGTCCCGTTGCCCAGGTGGGCATCGCCCAAGTGGGCTCAGGAATTTCGTAACCATCACAACATGATGGGGAGGGCGATTAAGAGTCCGGTAGGGGGTGCAACGCTGAAACTTTTTCAGGCAGGGCTGTCCTTGAAGCACCATGTCCTTGGAGCACCACAGTCACTGTTTTTCTTTGTCTCTGTCTGTTGTGTCATTTGTCATAAGGAAGAAAACCCTAAGGCAGAACCTGGGCATCAGCCCTATAAGCCCGCCGTTTGAGCCAGCCTCACAGACCAGTGAGGTCACAGTTCTCACCAGATCAGTGTCTCTTTAGGCAAACTTAGTTCTGGGTTAATGCACACATGAGATAAAGGCTGTTGCTAAGGGACATCTTGGAAGCCAAAGCCGTGAAATTGGTGGGTATGGGTCGAGCACTTAAAAGCTACTAGAGGGCTTCCCTGGTGGCGCAGTGGTTAAGAATCTGCCTGCCAATGCAGGGGACACGGGTTCGAGCCCTGGTCCAGGAAGATCCCACATGCCGTGGAGCAACTAAGCCCGTGTGCCACAGCTACTGAGCCTGTGCTCTAGAGCCTAAGAGCCACAACTACTGAGCCCGTGAGCCACAACTACTGAAGCCTGCGTGCCTAGAGCCCGTGCTCCCCAACAAGAGAAGCCACCTCAATGAGAAGCCCGCGCACTGCAAGGAAGAGTAGCTCCCACTTGCCGCAACTAGAGAAAGCCCATGTGCAACAACAAAGACCCAACGCAGCCAAAAAAAAAAAAAAGCTACTAGAATACTCGCCACCTAACTCAAAGACTCCTGTGTTAGGGTAAGTTGGTCACAGAATGGATTAGATTAACACTTGGTCACCCATCAACCTCAAGAAAATTTCCATGCAGTGAGCTACACTGTAAAATGCCACACAATCCCCAGCCCAGTGGCACATCCCTCTCAGGTATTAGTTTGGTTAGACACCCAAGGTTTAGCTAAACCTGTTCATGTACATATAAGAAAATCAGGTAATTCCCTGGTGGCGCAGTGGTTAAGACTCCACGCTCCCAGTGCAGGGGGCCCAGGTTCGATCCCTGGTCAGGGAACTAGATCCCACACGCATGCCGCAACTAAGAGTTCGCATGCCACAACTAAGGAGCCCACGTGCTGCAACTAAGGAGCCCACCTGCCGCATCGAAGACCCAGCACAATCAAATAAATAAATATTTTTTAAAAAAGAAAACGAAAAAAAAAATAGAAAATCAGATAAGGTTTTCCTTTTGTCTCGTTCTATGCTTTGAGTACTTAGCTTTGTGACCAGTGAGAATATTCTCTCCGGTGTCCGCCACCCGGAAAGTGCACGTATGGCATGCATCTTGGGGGCCAGTCAGATATACTGGGGTTCTGAGACACAAAGTCACAAGAAGCACGCTCTTTGTTTGGTTATGCCAGCTCTTAGGGGGATTTATCATAAGGGGTCCCAGTGCATAAGGGGTTTTTGTCATCTCGACCTTCGTTGCTCGGTCAGTGCGGGAGAAGTCTCATTTCATTAACATCGTCAACCTTCTGGTTCCAACCAGTCTGGGGTCTCAATACTTACCATCCTCTACCTGGGTGGGGACCTTAGTTCCTGCAGGACCCAAAGATATGTATCAGATTGTTATGTATATCCCTTGAGGAGGAACTGGGGCTCTGTTTTATCACGGAACTATTGTTTCCTGACTGCTTTTCCTTTGTTTCTGCATTCCATCACTTCCCTAATTAGTAACTGCTGGTCTGCTTATTGGAACAAAGGGAAGGCCTAGGAGTCTAAAGCCTTTTTTTTTTTTTTTTTACAAACAAGGACTGGGGGACACAGAGGGGCTTTTGTACCCAGGAGGGCCCCTCAGAGCTCTGCTCGGTTTCAGTTCTACTAATTCTCTTTCTGAATTGTCTGTCCACTCTAAAGAGACTACAAGACCCTAAACAAAAGTCTGTCAAGCTCGTTGCCTTACAGATGCTCCCATATCTACCCTCTAAAGAGGGTCCCCCTATGGGCGCCTCCCAGAGTTGATGGGACCCTGAGGGATTTTCTGGTAAACTACTCTGCTATTCCCTTAAACAGCCAAGGGGAGACTAACATTAAAATTAATGGAAAACTGTTGCAGGAAGGGGGACCCCCTTCCAGGGCCCGAGAGCGGGCTCTTGTCTAACACTCAGAAATGAATTGTCCAAGGACACACACGTGCTGACAAAGCAAGAGACTTTATTCGAAAGGGGTGCCTGGGCAGAGAGCAGCAGGGTAAGGGAACCCAGGAGAACTGCTCCGCCACGTGGCTCGCAGTCTCAGGTTTTATGGTAATGAAACGGGAGGGAAGGGGGCAGGGCACAACATTTGAAAGAATGACATAGCCCGAGGACATGACATAAACTGATTAGAGCCAAATGGGTCCAACCTGGCGGACAAGTCGACTTCCACTAGACCTTGAGCCTCAGTGTACCCACTAGACCTTGAGCCTCAGTGTACGCTCACTGTAACACATCAGCAAGCTAAATGACACACCCTCAGGTGCCATGACAGTTCCAAGACCAACCATAAGCATCAAAAAGTGGGCGTTGGCCCAATTACTGGAAATCCCCACCCCTTCCTGAAATAGCTGGAATACTCCGCCCACTCATTAGCCTATAAAAACTGACAACCCCCATACCCTGGTGCCTTTCTCACCTTCTGAGATGGCCCACACTCTGTCTGTGGAGTGTTTCTCCCAAGGCTGCTCTCCCCTTCCGAGATGGCCCACGCTCTGTCCGTAGAGTGTTTCTCTCTAAATAAATCCACTTCTTGCCTATCACTTTGTCTCTCACTGAATTCTTTCTGCCATGAGAGGTTGAGAACCTGAGCTTCATTAAGTCCTGAAACCAGGTGTGTGATCTCAGTTGGAAGACCGTGGGTTTGGGCCAGGTCCTGGCCACGTGACTTCGAGTCCCAATCTGAGTTTTGGCCGGGTTCGAGTCCCAGACACGTGGGTTCAAGTCTCCATCTGAGGTGCACAGTTGCAGCGATGGGGTTAGTTTCCCGGTTGTCTCTGGCCAATCATTCCGACTCAGGGTCCTTCCTGGTGGCGAGTGCATCGCTCTCAGCCAAGATGGAGTCCAGCGAAAAGGATTCTGGGAGGCTGGTAGGACATATGGACTGGCGTCTCTTCTCTGATTCTGACCTTTCCTGAATTCTTCCAGTTGGTGGTAGCTTGTTAGTTCCGCGTTCCTTACCAGGACCTCCTGTTTTAAGATAACGCATGCAAGTGATTATTATCATGGCTGGCCAGGGCGGGCAGTTTCTGTCAGTCGTTCCCCTAACAAAACCTTGCCAA
Organism: Balaenoptera musculus; assembly: GCF_009873245.2. Classification (NCBI taxonomy): domain Eukaryota; kingdom Metazoa; phylum Chordata; class Mammalia; order Artiodactyla; family Balaenopteridae; genus Balaenoptera; species Balaenoptera musculus. Next base: position 8,266,345 of record NC_045803.1, read on the forward strand.
TTTCTGGTAGCTTACTGGGGCCTGCAGATGGGATTCTGGGAAAACTAGCAGAAGACAACTAAGGTTTAGAATTCTTACCAGAGTTAGCTCTCCTTACTTGCTTTTTATTTTTTTATTTTATTTTATTATTATTATTATTTTTGGCTACACCACATGGCTTGTGGGATCTTAGTTTCCCGACCAGGGATAGAAACCGGGTCCACGGCAGTGAAAGCCTGAGTCTTAACCACTGGACCACCAGGGAATTCCCAGAGTTAGTTCTCCTTGAGGCAGGAGCTACATGGGCCCCAGGCTGAGCAGCTGTCCCCTGTGGACAGATAATCCAAGATGAAGATAATAACAGGAGGAGGAGGAGCTGAGCCCTGCCCAGATAAGAGATAAAGAGACCACATATTTCTCATTCTCGAGGTTGAGGAGACCTTCCCAACTACACACACACAGAAAGGCTCCTCGAGGGTCAAAAAGGGAGGGGGCGCCACCCCATAGTAAGTGATGTCAACCTACCCATAGGCCTCTTTGATAGAATCCATCTTGGCTGAGATGTACACGCACACATGGGAGGACCCTGAGATACACCAAATGCAGACTCAGAGGCAGACAAAGCAAGATGATTGACCAAAGGAAACCCAGAAGAAATGCCCCATATAAGTGGTTCAAACTACAACGAGGGCTCGACTCTCTCTCTGAGCCCGCTGGTGTGTGCCTATTCACACGTACTGTACTCTTTTTCCTCCTCATAAACACTTTACTTGTTTCACTAATTTCCCTCTCTTTGTGGAAATTCGTTTCTACAAAGCTGATGGGCCAGAGCCTTGTCACTGGCTATTGGCCCTTGTGGTCTAGTAGCTAGGATTCAGCACTCTCACTGCCGGGGCCTGACTTCAGTCTCTGGCCAGGGAACCGAAATCCTGCTTCCAAGCGCTGCAGGGGGAGACCACCCAAGATCATCCTGAATCTCTGCTTGTAGTGCCCAGTCAAGAGAGGAAAATAAAATTTCACATTGCCACTTTCTTTCCAAATCCAGACCCATATGTTATTGTTCTTTTCTCTCCCAGGGGTATTTACTGCCTTCTTGTTTGTCTTGTTTTGTGTCCTAGGAAATTAGCTTGGCTTTCCGCCTGCCTGGAACATACACATTGTCAGTTCTTCCTTTTGGCTATCTTTGGGATTGACTCTAGAACTCGTGAAGGTATTATCTTTTACATACTCTTTGAGGATGCCTCTTGAGTCCATGGGTTGTTTAAGACTGAAACAGGAGGGAAGGGGGCAGGGCACAACCTTTAAATGAATGACATAGCCATAGGACATGACGTAAACTGGTTAGAACCAACTAGGTCCAAGATGGAGGAAGATTCAACTTCCAGTAGACCTTGAGCCTCATTATGTGCTCATTGTAATACATTAGCATATGCTAAATGACACACCCACCAGCACCATGACAGTTCAGAGGTTAATCATAAAAGGCCAAAAAATGGGTGGTGACCCACCCCTTCCCTGAAATAGCTGAAATAATCCTCCCACTCATTAGCCTATGAAATTACCCAGCGCATAAAAACTAACCACCCCATATTTCGGGGCCTCTCGCCTTCTGAGATGGTTCACATTCTGTCTGTGGAGTGTTTCTCCCAATGCCATTCTCGCCTTTTGAGATGGACCACATTCTGTCTATGAAATGTGTATCTCTCTAAATAAATCCACTTCTTACCTATCACTTTGTCTCTCACTGAATTCTTTCTGCAAGGAGACATCAAGAACCTGAGCTTCATTTTAAGTTTTGAGACCAGGTGTGTGATTTCAATTAAGAAAACCATGGGCTCAAGTCCCAATCTGGGTTTTGGCTGGGTTCAAGTCCCGGCCCGTGGGTTCAAGTCCCACCTGAGTTGCACAGTTTCAATACTGCCACAAAGGGGCTTCCTTGGTGGCACAGTGGTTAAGAATCCACCTGCCAATGCAGGGGACACGGGTTCGAGCCCTGGTCTGGGAAGATCCCACATGCCGCGGAGCAACTAAGCCCGTGAGCCACAACTCCTGAGCCTGTGCCTAGAGCCCATGCTCTGCAACAAGAGAAGCCACTGCAATGAGAAGCCCGCGCACCGCAGCGAAGGGTAGCCCCCCCCTCACCGCAACTAGAGAAAGCCCACGCACACAGCAACAAACACCCAGTGCAGACAAAAATAAATAAATTAAATAAATAAATTTTTTAAAATACTGCCACAAATATTTACTGTTTGTCCCAGATGAAACCTGACAAAGATTTAATAACTCTATGATCAAAAATTTGGCCAAATTGGAAGCTGACCTTCAGAACCTGATAGAATTTTTTTAGGCCATTTCCCCTAAGCTAAATGTTTCCAGAGAGAAAGAAAAACATTCCAACATAGGTGAATGGGTTTATCAGTTCTTTGATGTCATTTTGGCAGCAACAGAATTCTTCAAGGGATTTTTGAAAAACTGTCCATGTTTTACAAATCTAGTCTTTACGGTATCAGAGGTAAGGCTCCAGACACAACTCAAAGACCATTTACCCATTTTATCACTCCCCAAGTCTCCCCATTTATCTCAATAGGCTTATAAATATTGTAAAAATTCTGGCCTTAAGGAAACAAGAGCCCTTCTAGGAAGTGCTTGCATTCTTCCTCTGTGCCTTTGAGATGTAAATGTTTTATCTAGTCTTCTCCAGGAATTCTTATCTAGGTCATTTCTTTAAAATACCAACTTCAGGGAGGTAATTTTAATTAGAAGAAAAACAAAAGGGGGAAAGGTTATTTGGAACATAGGCAACAAAACAAAAACTAGCAAACAAAAAACCAAACTAAACCCATGCCCCATAGAGTTAAATAATCCATCCTGAACATGTGTGCTAACACAGTTAGGTGTTAGCAGACATTCTTGAGATTTTCTTACAGCTTGCTAAAAACCCCTTTGCTTGTAGCCCACCTTCACTGAGCAAGCTTGCCTTAATTATTTTGTTACAAATTACATACCCTCTAAGCTTCACATAGCTTAAACAATAAGATGTTTGTTGGAGTTGTTTTCCAGGAACTTGGAGTCAGCTGTGTCTAGCTCGACCTGGAGCCAGCTGGTTGGGACCATTGACCCTTAAACTGGGCCTGTGCAGGTGTCTGATGAATGACTTTTTGACATCAGAGAGCCAAAAACTTCACCCTCAGATCATGCTAAGCACTTCCATTTTTTAACATACATCCCATGAAGAAGCATGTGACTCAGATATGTCTGCACAGAACACCAGTTATCTCACCTTTTCTCCATCTCCAGTAAACTTCCCCACTCCCAAGACCACCCTGCTCCTTTATTCCATAAATATCTCAAGCCCCTCACCTTCGCGGAGGTGGGTCTGAGACTTGTTCTCCTGTCTCCTCGCTTGGCTGCCTCGTGAATAAATTCTTTCTCTGATGGAAATCTCAGCATCTCAGCATCTTGTCTTGCTCTGCATCAGGCAAACAAACCTGGTTTGGTAACAAAACCTTAAATATCTTCTCCACAAATACCCATCTCATGATTAAAACTTTAAAATAGAAACTATGAGGTCTCTGCATCTGTCTGCATGGTCATGTGTGTCTATATATATGTGTTGTAGAAGTGTGGTATTTTCTACCTCTAGTTGGTATTGCCTTGAGTAAGGAAGGCCACTTCCTGGCAAGGGCAGGAACCTCAGGATATTCTGGGGACCCTGAGAAGAGAGGAATTGACCCAAATCTATAAGTTTGGCAGGCAAAGTCTGATGGTAAGTCTTTGGCTTGACTTCCTAGCCTTGAGAGGCTTTTAAAAGTCCAATATGAGATTCCTTATAAAAAGTTCAAGCAAAGCAGATTAAAAGATTCTATATGGTCAATCACTGTTCTTGCTGCAGTTATGTAAATAATCCAAGTTTTTTTAAACTAGACTTAATTTGTCTCACTATGGTTATCTTCTTTTGTAAATATTTATTTATTTGTTTATTTATTTATTTATTTGGCTGCACTGGGTCTTAGTTGTGGCACGTGGGATCTTCGTTGCAGCATGCAGGATCTTTAGTTGCTGCATGAGAGATCATTTAGTTGTGGCATGCAAACTCTTAGTTGCGGCATGTGGGATCTAATCCCCTGACCAGGGATTGAACCTGGGTCCCCTGCATTGGGAGCATGGAGTCTTAGCCATTGGACCACCAGGGAAGCCCTCACTGTGGTTATCTTTGATAGAAATGGGAGTGATTGTAGAGAGAAAAATTATATTTCAGTAGACACTATAATACACAAGTGTGGATATTAGATTCTAGTTCTGTTAATTGTCTTTGATATTTTGTTTTCTACCTGTACGCTGAACTAGAGCCTGAACTCATCTAGTTTCCTCCAATATTTGACTACTCTCCACACTAACATTTCCAATTTTCTTCCCACCCTTCTGACTTGGAATCACTGAAGACTAAAACTGTCCTTTTCCCAAAGCCATGCAAACTAAAGTTGGACAACTTGATTTAAAAACCACAACAACTCATGTATGGACACTCTTCAGGCCTGTTGCAATGTGACCACACAGAAAGATCACCAGAGACATTCAAACTACAAACCAGGAAAACCTGTCAGATTGCCACGGCCTGTGCCCACTCCATCTGAAGATGCTTTGAGCCGAACATGTAAAAATCTTCTCAACTGTCTGACTTCAGAACTCAGAAACAGGGATTATAATCTTCTCCAATCATTAACCATGGCTTTTCTTTTGTTTCCATAGAAACGCCTTATTAAATACCCAATTTCTCACGCAGTAGAGGCCTAACTTTGGGAGCCCAGCTGTACCACCACCTCCTAAAAACGAGATACAACTGTTTAACTGAACTGACCTATTTTCAAGACTAAAAGATTAATTCAATGAAATAATGGAATGATCTACCAGTTCAGCTTTTCGTATGTGAAATTTTCAAGGAAGTTTCAGAGGAGGGGACTGATGGGTTTCAGGGCAGGCTGCCCCAGAATGTGCCACTTTGGTATGTAGATTATTTTAAGCTGAAGAAAATCAAGGCCCAACAGACCCAAGAAATGTTTTTTACCTCTTCCTTAACTGTCTAAAAGAATTCAGATAGGGACCCTGGTCCAGGAAGAGAACTATCACCAGAGATAACTACAAAAAGAGTAAGTGTGGAAGCTGGGGGGAGCTGGCCAGGGCCTGTTTGTTCAAATTCCTCTCTGTAGCCCATTGTCTTTCCAAACATGTTAACCAAACATCTCCTATCTTCCTGTGAATTGTCTTCCTTCCCTTTGAAGCCTCAGGCCCCTACCCCCTTCTCCTTAGCTCAGGATGGCATATAAGCCTCAATTGTCTGACTGCCTTTGAGCCTGTCATGTCTATGTGAGGCTCCCGTACACACAGAATTAAATTTGTTTTTCTCCTGTTGATTTGTCTTAATTGAATTTAATTATTGGACCAGCCAAAAGAACCTAGGATAGAGGAAATTTTTTTCCTCCCTACTCTTATTAAGTTAAATTTACATTTATCATATGACCCAGCAATTACACTCCTAGGTCTTTACCCAAGAGAAATAAAAGCACATGTCCATAGGAAGACCCAGACATGAATGGCCATAGCAGCTTTATTTATTATAAGCAAATACGAGAAGCAATCCAAATGTTCATCAACAGGCAAATGAACAAGCAAAGTATAGCACAGCCAAACCATGGAACACTGCTCAACAATAAAAAGGAATGAACTTCTGAAGCACACAAAAATGTGGACAAACCTCAAAATAAGTCTGCTGAGTGAAAAGAGCCAGACAAAAAATAGAACATTCTGTATGATTCCATTTATATAGAAGTCTAGAAAATGCAGACTAATCTACAGTGATAGGAAGCGGGTCAATGGGTGCCTGGGGATGGGGGGGTGGGGTAGGAAGGAGGAATTACAAAGGGGCACAGGAAACTTTTGGGGTGATGATGTGTTCACTATCTCGCTAGTGGTGATGGCTTCACAGGGGTACACATATGTCAAAACTTACCAAATTGTGCACTTTCAAATATATGCAGTTTATTGTATGTTAATTATACATCAATTAAGCTGTAAGTAAATAAATGGAAACAAACTCATTCAACTATATACTTTAAAAGTTTAACCATGTAATTTAAGAAGGTGTGTTTTATTGTATGGAATTGTATGATTATTACATAAATTATACCTCAATAAATCTGACTTGAAACAAATGATTGCAACTAGTAGATAAATAAGTCCTGGAGCTCTAATGTAGAGCATAGTGATTACAGACAACGATACTGGATTATCAACTTCAAAGATGCTAAGAGACTGGATTTTAATTGTTCCCACCACAAAAAAGAAATGATAATCAAGTGACATGATAGAGATGTTAGCTAGTGCTACAGTGGTAATCATATTGCAACATATAAATGTATCAAATAATCATATTGTACACCTTAACTTACACAATGTTATATGTCAATTATATCTCAGTTTAAAAAGTGGATGGAGGGGGCTTCCCTGGTGGCGCAGTGGTTAAGAATCTGCTTGCCAATGCAGGGGACACAGGTTTGGGCCCTGGTCTGGGAAGATCCCACATGCCACGGAGCAACTAAGCTTGTGCACCACAGCTACTGAGCCTGAGCTCTAGAGCCCGCAAGCCACAACTAGTGAGCCCATGTGCCACAACTACTGAAGCCCTCACACCTAGAGCCCGTGTTCCGCAACAAGAGAAGCCACGACAATGAGAAGCCCGTGCACCGCAACCAAGAGTAGCGCCTGCTCGCCGCAACTAGAGAAAGCCCGCATGCAGCAATGAAGACCCAACGCGGCCAAAAATAAATAAATAAATAAACTAATTAATTTTTTAAAAAGTGGATGGAGGGACTTTCCTGGTGGTGCAGTGGTTAAGAATCTGCCTGCCAATGCAGGGGACACAGGTTCGATCCCTGGTCTGGGAAGGTCCCACATGCTATGGAGCAACAAAGCCCATGCTCCACAACTACTGAGCCTGAGCTCTAGAGCCTAAGAGCCACAACTACTGAGCCCGTGTGCCACAACTACTGAAGCCCACATGCCTAGAGCCCATGCTCCACAACAAGAGAAGCCACCGCAATGAGAAGCCCATGCACTGCAACAAAGAGTAGCCCCCGCTTGCTGCAACTAGAGAAAGCCCGCGCACAGCAATGAAGAACCCAATGCAGCCAAAAATAAATTAAAAAAAAAAAGGTGGGTGGAAAGATAAGCCATAAAGCAAATGGAGTGAAAATTCTACAATGAATATAAAGGGTGGGTATGGAATATTCAGTGTATAATCCTTTTGATTTCTCTGAGTTTGAAATATTTTATATTAATGTGAGTAAAAAAGGGGTAAAGGAAAACGTTCTCTACTCACACTTCCGACACCAAATATATATTCCTCCCCCCACCCCCACACCAACCAATTCTACAGACACCAACTGGGTGTTCAACAATTCAATTAAATTCTGACACCAACTACCCAGAGTCAGCACAGACCCCACAGGTTAAGGGCTCAGTCCCACAAGACTGGCCTGACTTCAGACACCAATCACAAGTCCCAGGTTGTCACCTGTACTTCCAACGAACCAGCTATAAATCAGGGGTTCCCATGACCCTCTCCTCAGGTTCTGGCCTCCAGAACTCTTAAGAGAATAGATGTGTGTTGTTTTAAGTCACTTAGTGTGTGATGATTTGTTACAGCAGGAATAGGAAACTAATACAGCTGGTCTTTTTCAGGATTGAGTGAGAAACAGGGAACCAGCGATGGGTTGGGGAGACCAAGCTTAATTATGATGTTCCCAGACTCTGGAATCAAGGGTCCTGCCCCCTCACCTACTGCCCCTCTGCAATGTGGTTGAGGGACTCCAGTCCTAGAACCTAAGGAGAGACACAGCCCCAGCCTCATCTAAGTTTCCTGAGACTCTTCTCTGAGCCTCTCTGTGGGTAGAGTAGGGGCAGCATGTCTGGGACCTGGATCCCCCTCCTCAGACCTGAGACAGGACCAGATCACACTCAACACACTGGGGACTCACCAGAGGGGGATAGAGGAACTTTGTGCATCAGTCTAGGGGTGTCCTAGACTGGTTCCCAGAAAATGGAGTGCAAATTGCATTCTTCCAAATCACACCTTATTTTCGTTTTCATGAAAACACAGGCTCGAAATGGAAAATCGGACAATTACAAAAAAGGAGGAAGAGGAAAGGGCAGTCTTCCTGGTGGGCCGCTGGTATGGCCCCTGAACCTTTTCATGTGTCCTCTCCAACCTGCATTTTCATTTCTTGGACTCTCCCTAGAGACGTACTTGAACATTAACCCACGGCAGGATGTGCAAGTATGTTCACCGCGCTGTTGTTGGTGACAGCAAAAGCATTTGAAACCACGTAGGTGCTGCCAATAAGGGGATAATCAAACTGAGACTCGCCCTTCTATGAAATGCGATGCAGCAGGTTAAAATCACAAGATGGTGCTGGTGATAGATTAAGTTCTCTGAGGCTTATTAAGTGATAAAAGCAAGTTGCAGGACAATTCATCCAGGATGCTGTACAATGTTTAGGTGAAAAAAAACCTACAAAAATGTATATTTATGAAGATTTAAATATGTGGGAAATACCTAGGGGAAAAAAAAACCCTGAGGAGACGGTTGATCCTACAGACAAGAATTGGTCCCCCTGGAGAGACTTCCCTGGTGGCGCAGGGGTTAAGAATCCGTCTACCAACGCAGGGGACATGGGTTCAAGCCCTGGTCCGGGAAGATCCCACATGCCATGGAGCAACTAAGCCCGTGTGCCACAACTACTGAGCCTGTACTCTAGAGCCCGTGAGCCACAACTCCTGAGCCCATGAGCCACAACTACTGAAGCTTGTGTGCCTAGAACTCATGCTCTGCAACAGGAGAAGCCACAACAATGAGAAGCCCGCGCACCGAAACGGAGAGTAGCCCCCGCTCGCCGCAACTAAAGAAAGCCCGGGGGCAACAACGAAGACCCAACGCAGCCAAAAATAAATAAATACATTTATTTTTTTGAAAAAAGAGTTGGTCCCCCAGGACAGACAGGAAAGACGTGGAGTGGCCAAGGGACTTTCTCTATAAAGTTGAAGAGGCAAGATTAACCCCCAGGGGTCCTCCACCAAGAAATAACCAGGAGTCGTTTTCTGACATATTTATTTTTAAAGCTTTTATCTTTGTAAAATTATATTGTTAACATCATGTTTTTGTCTCCTAATTTCATATATACATATGAATATTTTATATAAATATAAAATTTATAATATAATTTTTAGTATAAATTTACAAACATTTAATATAAATTTATAATATAAATTTTTATGATAATAATATAATATATTATAAATATAAAATATAAATTAAATATATATTTAATTATATAATATAAAATATAAATATAAAATATAAATTTATAATATAAATATATATACATTTATGTTTACATTATATATATATACATTATATATATATGTTCATTCCCCTCTGTATGTGTGTATATAAAACCCCCTCTGTGCCTCTATGTTATGTATGTGTGTATATATATAAAAAATACTCTTTATGTATGTATACATGTGTGTGGGTATGTGTATGTATATATATACACACATAAGTGTATATACAAACATACACAGAGGGGATGATATTACATATGTCATTTTTTTCTTTTTTCTTTTTTGCATGTGTCATTTTATATCTTGCTATTTTACACACGATTTTCAACACAAATATTTGCCATGGTGCTTCAGGCTCTTCATAAACATAACTTTTAATGCCTACCTAGGTTTCTCTGGGTGGATTATGATTTACTTCCTCAATTCCCTCTTGTTGGACATTTGGTTCCTTGCCAAGTTTTCTCTGGGATAATTATGTTTGTACCCAGCGCTGTTTCTGCATTTTGGATTCCTTCCACCATCACCAGAACTGAATCCCTGACTGGTCAGAGGAAGTAAAGACTTCTCTCTGAAAATGATTTTCTTTCTTTGTGGTTACCAAAAAAAATCGCATCCATGTTTGTGTAGAAAATTTGGAAACTACAGATAAGCAAAAGATGGAAAAGCAAAACCACTGGTGATTCTGACCCCATTACTGACTATGGAGACTTCCAATAATTTAAAATTGAAACGTTTTCTTCCGTTTCTTGTTGAGAATACCTTACACAGCACTTCCACTTTCTGCTTATTTTTACTTAATATATCACAAAAACGTTTCCCTTTCACTTAAAATGATTGCGTAATATTCCGTAACATTGCTATTCCATGATTTACAAAGCCTTTCCTCTAAAGCTTATTATTATAAATATATAAACTTATTATAAATATCTTTTGTATCTAATTTTTTTTACTGATACAAATAATGCAACAGAGAAAATCTTTGTGCACAAACTCTTGTGCAGATCTTACATTATTTCCTTCCCACAGAGTCCCAGAAATGGAATTACTGGGTACGAGTGCCAACTCAGTTTCTAGAAAGATTAAAATAATTTCCACTTGTTTACAATAAGCACAGTAAGGCAGAGTTTGTGTCACCACATCCTCCCTATTGAATGTTATAATTTTATTAGAGCTTGACTATTGGTCAGAGAAAGTTAAATCTTGCTTTCATTTCTATATTCATTCATTGAGTCAGTAAATATTTATTGACCACTTGCTACAAGGCTGGCACAGTTCTGGGCATTGGAGAGGCAACAATGAACAAAACAGACTCGTTCTAGTGGATGAAGGGAGGGGAGATGAATGAACAGTAAATAAGTAAATAACTAAGTGGACAGGGCATTTCAGAAAGCAATACGTACCATTAAGACAATTAATACTGAGTGTAAATGCTTTTCCACAGGCTTGTAATCCACTGTATTTCTGCCTTGTGACTTTTCCGTTCATGTCCTTTGACCATTTTTTACTGGCATAGCGGTTCTGCATTTTCCATCTCTTTACCCGTTTATCACAACTACGACAAACACAACAGGGGTATCGTGTATTCAACATCTGCTCTGTGACAGCTATTCTACTAAATGCTTTCCTCTCTTTATCTCAGGCAATTTTGCCTGAAAGACATTATCTTCATTTTATAGATGTAAAACTTAAGGGTCAGAGAGGTTAAGTAACTTGCCCAAAGCCACACAGCCTTGGTGGCACAGCAGGGATTCAAAGGCAGACAGCCCAGGCTCTTAACCACCAGGCACTTCTTCTTTTTTTTTTTTCAAACATCTTTATTGGAGTATAATTGCTTCACATAACCACCAGGCACTTCTGTTTCTAAAAAGCTTGAGACACTAATGAGTTATCTTATTCGATAATTTGCTTCCCTGGCAATAAAAGTTTTTATAAAGTTTGGACTACCAAGTACATATGTAAGAGAACACATTTCAGAAGTGAACAGTTTCATGAATTAATTCTAGGTACACACACCAATTATCCAGCACCAGATTTAAACAGAACAAAAAAAACCGGGGCCCTTGTGCCCTGCAGCCCCACCCAGCAATGTAATCATGCCCATAAATTCTCCTATCTGCTGCTAATCATGTTTTAACTGCCAGCTCTGAACTCCTGAAAGGCATACTTGATGAGATGCCTTTGTCAAACCAATGGAGCATTGTAGACAGGCACTCTTTTCCCTTTATACTAAAGGTACGATAAAACCCACAACTTTTCATTCTCTGCATTCAGAGGGTAGACTCCGCCTCATTTAAATTAATAGCAGACGTGAAAACACCCAAGCTCAAAGCCAGGTGACATGGGGACAGCCAGATGGATGTAGGAAGGGCAGCAAGGTCACGGGGAAAAGAGCAGGTCCCCTGGGGGTTGTCAGGAGTGTCACTGGCCACTGGGAACATTTCAGCTATAGGTCTGAAAGCTGAGTGTCACAGACAAACAGGGCTGGATAATATTCAGTCATTTGCACCCCATGTGATATTGGTCCCAGATTGCAGCAGGCAGCCTCCAAGGCGGCCCCCAAGAATCCCCGTCCCTAGTGTTCCTACACAACTACATTACATTTAAATGACTAAGTGACTGGAGGCAACCATAGTGGACAGCGCAGCCCTAGGGCACTAAGAAGCCCACCTAAGGGTCTCCTGACATTCTAGGGGTAGGGAGGCAAATTTTTTTCTGTAAAGGGTCAGATAAATATTTTAGGCCTTATATGGTCTGTATTACTACCACTCAACTCTGCTCTTGCAGTGCAAGAAGAGCCATGGGGCAGGGGGGTGAGGGGGGGAGATAAATTAGGAGTTTGGGATTAACATATACACACTACTGTATGTAAAATAGATAAATAACAAGGAACTACTGTATAGCACAGGGAACTATACTCAATATCTTGTAACCTGTAATGGAAAAGAATCTGAAAAAGAATATATATACGTACATACGTACAAAAAATATATATATATGCATATAGTTACACAACATTGCAAATTAACTATACTTCTATTAAAAAAGAAAGAAAAAAAAGAGCCATAGACGATACATAAAGGAATGGACGTGGCTGTGTTTCAATAAAACTTTATTTATAAAAAAGGACTTCCCTGGTGGTCCAGTGGTTAAGAATCTGCCTTCCAATACAGGGGACGCTGGTTCCATCCCTGGTCAGGAAACTAGGATCCCACATGCTGGGGTTGGGCTGTGGGGGGCAACTAAGCTCGCATGCCACAACTACTGAGCCCACGCTCTAGAGCCCATGCGCCACAACTAGAGAGAAGCCTACCCGCTGCAAGGAAGAACCCGCATGCCCGCCACAATGAAAAATCCCCCGTGCCTCAGCGAAGATCCTGCGTGTCGCAACTAAGACCCCATGCAGCCAAATAGATTTTTAAAATAATAAATAAATACATAAAAAATAATAAAAGATAAAAATAGGTCAGTGGGCCGGATTTGGCCAGTGGGTTGCTATTTGCCAACCTCTCTTCTAGGGGAATGTATCTTTGACTATTTTTTCTTTTGGTGAGTATTATTGATGGGTTTTATATAATTACTCTATAATTCTTAAGATTTAAAATTTCTATAGTTATATTTTATTATTTGTATTATTTTTTAGGCTTCTAATTTTATTTTTTATTTTTATTTTTTTAAATTTATTTACTTATTTATTTATTTATTTTTGGCTGTGTTGGGTCTCCGTTGCCGCGTGCGGGCTTTCTCTAGTTGCTGTGAGCAGGGGCTACTCTTCCTTGCAGTGTGAGGGCTTCTCATTGCGGTGGCTTCTCTTGTTGTGGAGCATGGGCTCTAGGCACATGGGCTTCAGTAGCTGTGGCACACGGGCTCAGTAGTTGTGTTGCATGGGCTTAGTTGCTCCACGGCATGAGGGATCTTCCCAGACCAGGTATCGAACCCGTGTCCCCTGCATTGGCAGGCAGATTCTTAACCACTGCGCCACCAGGGAAGTCCCTATTTTTTATTTTTTATTGAAGTATAGTTGATTTACAATGTTGTGTTAGTTTCAGGTGTACAGCAAAGTTTCAGTTTACATATATTATATATATATTATTTTTCAGATTCTTCCTCATTATAGGTTATTACAAGGTATTGAATATAGTTCCCTGTGCTATACAGTAGGTCCTTGTTGTTTATTTTATATATAGTGGTGTGTATCTGTTAATCCCTTGACTTACTATTTATTACTGATTTTGGGTCCCCATCTGTAAAGTTAGATGTTAACTGGTTTGAAATCAATAGATTGAAATGATGGTTTTTCAAGTAGAAAGACAATCCCCAAAGTTATTGCCCTTTAGGTCATTAACTATTTTTGTCTCTAACTCCATTATCTCATTCTGGATTTTCTCTCTCTCTCTTGTTTTTTTTTTTTTTTTTTTTTTTTTTTGGCCTCCCTGTGTAGCTCTCAGCAGTGAAAGTGTGGAGTCCTAAACAATGGACCTCCAGGGAACTCCCTGGAATTCTCTCTTTCATTGACTATCTACCCATCAGTCTCTCACAGCCTCTCTTAAACAATCTGTCATTCTTCTGGTTTTCTCATTAATGGGTTACATAAATTTTTGACATGTGCTTACAATACATTTGTAGGGATCGTGTTTTTAACTGTTTTTTGAAAATTATCCTTTGACAATACCTTCTAAATAATGATTAAATGCATAAAGGAAATCCAAAGGATTACAAGAGGAACCAACTAAAACACAGTTATCAAAATATTTAAAAGATTCATTTTTGATATAATATACATGCTTCTTTATTAATATATTAAATGACAAGAACTAGCAGCTGGTTTAGTAACTGCTGTAATTTCAAAGTGGAAATGAAACAGTGTTTTAAATATCTGCAATAGCTGTGATGTGGTTTGGAAATAGCTGTGATCTCTATCACCAGAATAAGAGATTCCAGAATAAACAAAGTCACAGGTATTGCCAATACTACTGTGGTTTGTTATCTACATTCGTAACTGTATGAGGTATCCACTGATGTGGAGCAAACCTCTGCAAAACTTAGTGGCTTAAAACAATAGCAATCTTTTATTTTGCTCTTGAATCTGCAATTGGGGTGGCGCTGAGTGGAGGTATCTCGTCTTTGATCCATGAGGCAACAACTGAGACAGCTCCTCTGGGAGTTGGGGAACCCACTTTCAAGATGGCTCACTCACCTGGCTGGCAAGTTCGTGCTGGCTGTTGGCCAGTAGCTCAGCTGGGGCTGAGGATTTGGGGACCTCAAGTCCTCTCCATGTGAGCCTCCTCATGGACTCTTGGGCTTCCTCACAGCATGGAGGCTGAGTTCTACGAGTTTGTCCCAAGAGAACAAGGCAGAAGTGCATGGCATTTTTATGACCTCAGAACTCACACAGCATCATTTCTATTGAAGCTTATTGGGCAAGGTAGTCAACCAGGTTCAAGGGGTAGAGACACAGACTTCATCTTTTAATGGGGAAGTGGCAAGATCTGGAAGAGCATGTGGAATGGGAGATACTGTTGAGGTCATCTTTGAATTCAGCCTGTCACAAAAATGGAACAAAATGCTAGATTTTAGTTGGAAGTTAGTGAAAATAAAGATGCAATTTCTTTTTCTTACCCAAGTTTACAGATCCCATGAATTCTATCTACAAACATTTTGAGGGTCCCCGGACCCCAGGCATTTCTAAAAACTGACTGCTGGGGGGAGGGATTCTACATATCCTGCCTTGCTCCAAACTCTCCCATGGTTCCCTACTGCCCAAAGGATAGAAGCCAATGAACTGAGCCCAGCATTCAACATCTTTCCTGACTGGGCTTAAGTTAAAATGCAGAGACTTGTTGCCCAACATCAATTCTCTCCTTCCTTAGTCATAGAACCCCAATTTTATTTGAGGCAGAAATATGCCCACTTAAAAGACTTCATTACCCAACCTCCCTTGCAACTGGTGGTCAATGAGATATAAGTGGAAGTTGTAGGGTGGGACTTCTAGGAAAGCTCCTTAGAAAGGGCACAGACATCTGGCATGTTCCCTTTTTCCTGCCCTCTGCCAACACCACCACCTCCTTCTTCCCGCCTGGAATATAGGCATGAAGGTTGGAGCTGCAGCAGCCACCTTGGACCATGAGGCAATCTTGATGATGGCAGTCACATGCATAAGATGGTAAAGCAGAAAGTTAGAAGAAGCTGGTCCTGATGGCATTGTGGACTCCCCAGATCATCCCTAGACCACTGCCTTCCAGACTTTTTTAATGTGAGTAAGAAATAAACATCTGTCTTATTTAAGCCACTGTTATTTCTGGACTACCAGTAGCTACACAATTCCTAACTGATGCACCTCTCTTACTGTTTCATTTTCTCCCTCACTCTCCACAATGCGCACACTCACACTTGCATCTTGTACTCCAAGGTGCTCCAAACTGCTCCCTGCCCTCTCACACCTCCTTACCTTTGCACCTGTTGAGCCCTCCTCCTGGAAAGCTCTCCCCATCTGCCCTCCCATCTACCTGGCAAACTCTTGGCTCCTCAAAGCCCAGGTCAAATATCGATTCCTTTGCTTCTCTGAACGATGCACATCCCCTGCCCCAGTAGAAACATTTGTTTCCACCTCTGTACACAACAACATTGGTTCGAACCTTTGTTTGCATCCTTAGTATTACCTACGTTTTTAAATCAACAATTAAAAATATAGCGAGACACAGTACGTGTGAATACTTTCTTCTTTAAAAAGTTCCAGATATCTGCTATACAACACAGTGCCTATAGTTAACAAGTGCTATTGTGTACTTTAAGTGTTTTAATCTAAGAGTGTAGAGAGCTAAGATCTAAGAGATCTAAGAATGTAGATCTCATGCTAAGTGTTCTTACCACCAAAAACAAACAAACAAACAAAACCACACGCACACACACACACACAAACCCACACACAAAACAAAACAAAACCACACACATGCAAAGGGACAAACAGAAGTGTATACACATGTCCAAACTCACCAAACTGTGGGACTTCCCAGACGGCGCAGTGGTTAAGACTGTGTGCTTCCAATGCAGGGGGCCCGGGTTTGATCCCTGGTCTGGGAACTAGATCCCACATGCATGCTGCAACTAAGGAGCCCACCTGCTCCAACTAAGGAGCTGCCTGCTGCAACTAAGACCCAATGTAACTAACTAAATAAATAAATAAACTCACCAAATTGTATACATCATGTGCAGTTTTTTGTATACCAATTATACCTCAATAAAGCTGGGGGAAAATTAACTGAGTTTCTTATAACCAGAATATTTTTTAATTCAAATGACACAGACTTCATATTTTATGCCTACCCCCAGTTTTGCTGTCATTAGTTTGCTTTATATCCTTGCATCCTTTTTTTCTGAGCATGTATATGTATGTGTCTCAAAAAGCAGCTTTGGATTGTTATTGCTTTCTTTTCTTTTCTTTTTTTTTTATAATTTTTTTTTAATTTATTTATTTTTATATTTATGGCTGTGTTGGGTCTTCGTTTCTGTGCGAGGGCTTTCTCCATTTGCGGCAAGTGGGGGCAACTCTTCATCGCGGTGCACGGGCCTCTCACTGTCGCGGCCTCTCTTGTTGCGGAGCACAGGCTCCAGACGCGCAGGCTCAGCAATTGTGGCTCACGGGCCTAGTCGCTCCGTGGCATATGGGATCTTCCCAGACCAGGGCTCGAACCCGTGTCCCCTGCATTGGCAGGCAGATTCTCAACCACTGCGCCACCTGGGAAGCCCTCTTTTTTTATAAATAGTATCACACTGTACTTACTGTTCTGTAACTTACATTTTTCAGTCAACTATACATCTTAGAGCTCTTCCTCTGTCAGTCCATGGCTCTGTCTCATTTTTTTAAACAGTTGTATAATATTTCATAAGATAGATGCACCCCCATTTATTAACCTACTGCCTACTGGTGATCATTAAGTTAGCTTCCAATTCTGTGGCTTTTACATAAATAATGATCAAAGACAAATAAATAAACAGCAGACAGAGAGTACCTCAGTGGTGGAGATGTGGCTTCAGATTCTGTAGGCAGATCTGCACAAATCTCTCTCTCTCTCGCTAGATAAAATCCAGTGGACAGAACTGGGTTTTGTGGCACAGCCCTCGGGTGCACTATCTTCAGGCCTGAGTTCAGGTCTCAGCCCTGTCACTTCCTGTGTTTAGGGCCTTGGCCAAAGACTGTTTCCTCTCTGAGCCCATGTTTTCTCTTCTACAAAATGGGCTGATAATAATATCTGTCTCTGAGTGTTGGTTGACAACATATGATGCCTGGTGAGTGTTCAGCGTGTTATAAACACTCAAAAAAATGCTGCTGCTTTTCTTATCAAGTTAAACATACCCCCAACCTCTGATCCAACAATCCCACTCTAGGTATTTATGCAAGAGTCATGAACGCTTAGATCCACACCAAGACCTGAAAACAGGTATTCACGGCAGCTTTATTCGTAATCGCCCCAAATTGAAGAAGACCCATCAGGATGTGGATGAACAATAAAAAGCAACAAACTATTGATACGTTCAATAATATGGCTGCACCTCAAAATCATTATTCTGTGCAAATGAAAAACTCTAAAGATACAAACTGTATGATTCCATTCATACAATGTTCTAGAACAGGCTAAATTAATAAATAGTGAAGGAAAACATATTGATGGTTGCCTGGGGGTGGCGGGTTGACCAAGAAGGGGTGCAAGGGAATTTTCTGGAGAAAGAAAATGTTCTATATCTTAACTGGGATATTAAGCTTGCACGGGCGTATTCATTTGTCAAAGCCCATCAAATTGTACTCATAAGATCTGTGCATGTGACTGTATGTAAATTATACCACGATTGGACTTCCCTGACGGTCCAGTGGTTAAGACTCCACACTCCCTATGCAAGGGGCCCGGGGTTCGATCCCTGGTCAGGGAACTAGATCCCACACGCATGCCGCAACTAAGAGTTCACATGACGCAACTAAGGAGCCCACATGCCGCAACTAATACGTGGCATAACCAAATAAGTAATAAATTTAAAAAAAAACAACAACAGACTCCGTGCTTCCACTGCAACAGGCGTGGGTTAGATCCCTGGTTGGGGAGCTAAGATCCCGCATGCAGAGTGGCCAAATATATATATATATCACAATTAAAAGTGAAGAAAAGGTGCTTCCCTGGTGGCACAGTGGTTAAGAATCCACCCGCCAGTGGTGGGGACATGGTTTCGATCCCTGGTCCGGGAAGATGCCGCGGAGCGACTAAGCCCATGTGCCACAACTACTGAGCCCGCACTCCAGAGCCCACAAGCCACAACTACTGAAGCCCGCGCGCCTGGAGCCTGTGCTCCCCAACAAGAGAAGCCACCGCAATGATGAAGTCCGCGCACCGAAACGAAGAGTAGCCCCCGCTCACCGCAACTAGAGAAAGCCCGCGTGCAGCAACGAAGACCCAACGCAGACAAAAATAGATACATAAATAAATGTATTTTTAAAAGTGAAGTGAAGTTTTGTTATTAACATTGCTGTCCTTGCTGCCTCCTTTTCTATGCCCACACCAACGGGTCAGCTGGAACGGAGACCTGTGTATTTGCCAAATGAATGAATGAGGGGGGGAGGGGAGGGAATGAGGTCTGAGGCAGCATCCTGGGCGCATGGAATATCCCTCCCCAAGCCCTTCAGTTTCATAAAGGAGGAGGAGGCTGTGTGCCCCCCCACTCTGATCACGCTGGTCCAAGGCCCCTCCCCCGCAGCAGACACTCAGCATCTTGGCTCAACAGACAGAGCCTTCTGGCAACCGCACGCCTGTGCACCGCTCCCCCATCACCCCAGCCTCTCTCCTCTAACCACTTGACACAGAATCCTCCAGCGCCTTCTGTGTGCAGGTACCGGGGAGAGAGCTGGCAACCAGATAGGCAAAGGTTCTGCCCTTGGGAGCTCCATAAACAAACATGTAGCCTGATGTCAGGTGGAGCTAACTGCACTGAAGAAAAAGGAATCAGGCTAAGGACCTGGAGGAAGCGAGAGTTGGGGCTGCAGCTTTGGTGGCCAGGGAGGGTGCTCTGGGAAGCCACGTGTGGGCAGAGGCTGGGTTGAAGCAAGGACACCAACCACGTGGAGAACTGGGGAAAGGGCGTTCCCTAGAGAAAAACAGCCGGTGCAAAACTCCTGGAGCAGGTTCCTACTTACACAGTGTGTTCAAGGAACAGGAATGAGGCCAGTGTGGCTGGAGGGGGAGGGAAAGAGGGCCAGAGGTGAGAACAGAGAAATATTGAGGGGCAGACCATTCAGGGCCTTGTGGGCCAAGGGAAGGATTTTGGCTTTACTGCAAGTGAGATGGGAGCCATGGGAGGGCTGGGAGCAGAGGAGGGATGTGAGCTGGGTTAGGCGTTAACAGGTTTCCTGGGCAAGAAGAACCTGTGGAGGAGGGGGGAGGACCAAAGTGAGAAGCTCATTGAGGAGACTACTGCAATAGTCCAAGCAAACTGTGATGGTAGTGCAGAGGTGGCGAGACGGTGGCAAGGCCCTGGAAGATTTTGAAAGCAGAGCCAGCTGATGGATCGGACATGGGGGTGTTAGAAAAAGACAGGAGTCAGTGATGACTGTGAGGTTTTGGGGCCTGAGCCACTGAGCTGGGGAGGCAGGTGGAAAGTTTCCTGAATGTCCCAACCCATTTCACACCTCCAGGCCTTTGTGCACTCTATCTTCCGAGCGGCTGGAACACTGTCCCTTCTCCACTTCCCCACCCCCAGTCTCAGCCTTGCCCCCGCTGGTCATCACAGCTAAGCCCAAATGTCACCCTCTCTGGAAGCGTCTCTCGAAGTGACCTTGGCTCAGCACGTGTGTGCTCTCCTGCAACCCACGGCACCCTGCTCTTCTTTTCCCAAACGGATGATCAGAGTTTATTTGCAGCAACTCGCACACCAAATAGGCGACACTTGAGTGACTGGGGAGGGGCCATGGCTTTAACCCTGCAGCAAATGCATCAAAAGGAAATGATCTTGAATTCTTTTCCTTCATTCAGCATCTTGTGCCAGGGACTCCAATAGGCGCTGAAAAGCAAGCAGGGAACAGGAGATGGAAGATCTCTGCCCTCATGGGTCTCTGCAACAAGAGATGACAATAACCCAAGCCAAAGCAGTGTGAAACATCTAGCGTGTCACATGGTGATGGTGACGGTTAATGGAGAAAAAAGTGGGATTCCATTTGTGAGATGGGGTGGAGGGTGCAGTTATTCATAAGGTGATCAGGGAAGTTTCATGGATTCACTGAGGAGGTGACATTTGAACATCGACCTAAAGGAGGTGAGGGAGGAGCCATGTGGCTATTGAGGAAGAGCAAACAGCAAGTGCAAAGGCCCTGAGGTAGGACTGTGCTTAGAATATGGTAGGAACCTGGAGGCCAATATGGCCAGAGCTCATAATAGAGGGTAGAGAGGGTTGAAGCTGAGATCCAGAGAGAGAGGGAGGGGGAGGGGACATTCTGGCAGGACCTTGGGGGCCATGGAGAGGACTTCACTTTTACTCCAAGTGAGATGGGAGCCATGGAAGGGTTCTGAGCAGCAGAGTGAATGGATCTGATTCAACTTTCAACAGGATCACCATAATAATAACAATAATAATTGACGTTGGTTCACCACTTCCTACTGACCAGGAAACGTGAAAAGTTTGTGTAAGTGATGTTGACAGAAGGCCCAGAGTCCAGGCTGTCTAAGCCACCCTCTGGGCATTCTAGACCCTTCCCTTTCTCTCAGCCCAGACCAATACCAAGATTGGTACAGTCTCCCACTAAAACATATCCTGAAGCAGTTTATTTTTTTTTTCTTTTTCTGAAGCAATTTTCATCACTAGCTTTATTGAGACAAAATTCACATACATGCAATTCACCCATACTTAAATTGTATGGTTCATGGAGTTCCCTGGTGGCACAGTGATTAAGAGTCCGCCTGCATGTAGGGGACACGGGTTCGAGCCTTGGTCCGGGAAGATCCCACATGCCCGCGGAGCAACTAAGCCTGCGTGCCACAACTACTGAAGCCTGCGTGCCACAACTACTGAAGCCTGCCGTGCCTAGAGCCTGTGCTCCGCAACAAGAGAAGCCACTGCAATGAGAAGCCTGTGCACCACAACGAAGAGTAGCCCCCACTCGCTGCAATTAGAGAAGGCCCACGCACAGCAACGAAGACCCAATGCAGCCAAAAATAAATAAATAATTTATAAAAATTTTAAAAAATAAAATAAGTAATAAATTGTACATGTTCAGGGAATTCCCTGGTGGTCCAGTGGTAGCACTCTGCACTGTCACTGCCAAGGGCCAGGGTTCAATCCCTGGTCAGGTTAGGGTAAGGGTTAGGGTTAGGGTTAGGGTTCGGGGAGCTAAGATCCCACAAGCTGAGTTCATCCATGTTGTGGCAATCTATCACTAATTCATTCCTTTGGTGGCTGAATTAATATTCCACCGTATGAATGTAGCCTGTTTTGTTTATCCATTCATCAGTTGACGGACATTTGGGTTGCTCCCATGTTTTGGTTATTATGAAACAAGGCTGTTATGCACATTCACATACAAATGTTTGTGTGAACATGTGTTTTCATTTCTTTGAGAGATACCTAGGAGCAGAATCCTGAGCCACATGGTAATCTGTGTTTACCTGTTTTAAGGAAGCGTCAGACTGTTTTCTAAGGTGCCCGCACTTTCCCCACCAGCAGTGTATAATGGTTCCGAGTTCTCCACATCCTTGTCAACACTTGTTATTGTCCTGAAGCGATTTGCTCCTCTCTGCCTCCACCTCCATCTCTTACCTGGACCATGGAAGTCACCTCCTCCCTGGACTCCCAGCCTCCGCCCTCAGTCTCTGCCCACACCACAGGCAAAGAGAGCCTGTTAGCACCAAGGGCAGATCCCATCCCTCCCCAGCTTAGAACTCTTGGATAGCTCCTCCCTGGCTGAGAATAAATTCAAATTCCTCATCAGGCTTGGCCCATCTCTCTCTCCAGTGACATTACTCATTTGTCCCCACTTCCCTGCCAATTCAGACCCAATCACACCAGCCTCCTATTCACTTCTTAAAGCCCCAAGGGCTGTCCAGCCTCAGAGCCACCCCCAGTGCTATTCCCTCTGCCCTAGTACTCTTTGCCTTGCTCTCCTCCTACCTCTTTCCTTCCCCTCACAGATCTGGGCTTTACTGTCACCTTTTCAAGGAAAGCCTCCCTGACTCCTCCCCCAACCTAAATTACAACCCCTCCCATCCTCTTTCTTATTGCAATTTAACACTGTTAGAAGTTGAATGTCTGTGTGCCAGTTTGCCCAATGGCTGCACTCCATCTTAGGAAGGGGCCGGTGAGGGTCAGTGCATCAGTGCCTGGCCTGCGATGAGAACAAACTAAATATTTGTGCTCATTCCTCCCCCTCCCCACAGCCACCTCCTGCCTTCCTCTTTGCACGTGCAGTTCCCTCTGCCCACACACACTGTTCCCTCTCCTTTTCGCTGGCTCATTCCCACAGGGCCTCAGTTTCATGTCACTTTGTCTCGACTGAATTTCAGCTATTACCGTGTACTCTCTTGTTGCTTTTACTGTGACCATGGAGGGGCGGGGGGGAGGGGGGGTGGGAGGAATATATATATATTCCTCCGAATGTTCTAGATTATTCTATTTTTCAAAAAACTCTGGTCACAGCCCGAAAGCTTGATGTCAGCCCTCGGTAATGGCTCACTGTTCTCAGTTTGAAAAACTCTAGAGGACTTTCTACAAGTCTCTGTGACATGCACCTACCCACGCCCAAAGTCAACGCAGGGAAGGGGTTCACTTGTTCCGTGCTGCACCCCCAAATTCTGGCGTAGGGTCTGGCTGAGCACAGTGGGTTTAATGAACGTCTGTTGAGTGAATAAATGAACTAACAGCAAACCAGGGACAGAGTTAGGACTGCAACCCCGCCTGTGCCGCTCCCTAGGACTCCAGAGTTCTGCCCACGTCATCTCCAAAGACTCGGGCAGCTGTGCCCCGCCTCCTGCTACCTTCACCCACCCGCCGCTTCCTCGGGGTGGGGTGGGTGCGGGCGGGGGAAGGCGACGATTAACCCGAGCCTCCCTTCTGGATGAACCAGAACTCCATTTCCCACAAGTCTCAGGGCTGGGACTACATTTCCCATGAGCCTCTGCTTTCTCCAGGGTCTGTGCCCTTCAGCCACCCTGGCAGATAATTGCATCTTTCCTCATCCCCCAGCCCCCAATTCCGTACTCTCTACCTGCATATGGTCAGTCCACCCTGCAGCCCTGGTCCCGGCACCCCGTCCCTACCACCCCTCCTGGCTTGATGAACCTGCCTTAGTTTCTCCAGTGAGCCTCACTGAACCTCTCTCCCTCCCCCTCCCCTCGGGTCGCCAGTTCTGAGTGCGCCGGCTGCGCGTTTTGGACCCGATGGGTCCTCGACCCCTACTGGGGGGCGGGGGGCGGGGGTGGGCCTGCTGGGGAGGGGGTGTCTGGGTCGCCTCCGCTGTGTGTAGTGAGACTGCGCCTGAGATGCGCAGCTCCCGCCCAGCCTCAGCCGGGAGGGACGCATCGCAGGGGCTCACGGACTACAGAGACGTCCGCGCGCAGGGTGGGCGTCCGTGCTTCCGGTGTGTCTGCAGCTCGGGGTGCTGTGCGGGGGCGGGGGTGGGGGAGGGTGACCCCGAGACGGCGGCGGCCTGGCACGTGATGTGTGCGTCCTTGTCTGTTTTGTCTGTGTCCCTGATGGACCGATTTCCAGTCCCCAGTCTGCCACTTCCCGGCTGTGTGCCTTGGGGCAGATGTCTGCTCCTCGCTGTGCCTGTTTTCCTCATCTGTACGATGGGAATGATAAAAGAACCTGTCTCGGAGGCAGACGTCAGGATTTCAAAGTAATATGTGTAAAGCGCTGAGAACAATGCCTGGCGCGCAGTAAATGCTCACAAAATAAATAAATAAACTATGATCATGTATCTTTTGTATGAGGCAAGTGCCTATGTTGTGTAATGGCTATGTAACCTCATAGGAAATGTGGGTATTTGTGATGCGTGTGCCTGTGTGTATCTTTGTATGTGTTCTGTATGCCTGTGTGTATTTGTGTATGTGATATGTGACTACGGTGGGGTACTGTGTCTTTGTAACCTTGTGTGAAATGTGTGTACATCTGTGACGTGTGTGCCCAGGTATGTTTAGGTATGCAATGTGTGTATCTGTGTGTTCAATGTGTGTACTTGTGTTGTGTGTGTCTGCGTGTTTCTTGTATGTAAAATGTGCGTGACTGTGTATATGTGTATGTAATATGTATGTATCAGTGTAATATATTTATGTGTATTTTTGTAGGTGACTTGTAGCTTTGTATAGTCTTTGAATGTGTCGTGCTCTATATCCATGTGTGAGTTGTGCTTGTACATGTGTATCTGGTTGTGTGACATGTGTCTCTGTGTATTCATGTGAGTGAAATGGGTCTGTGTGAGACATGTGTGTATCTTTGATGTATCTGTATCTGTATATGTGTGTGTGTGGTGTGTGTGTAGTTGCATATGTGATGTGTGGGTCTCTCCATGTATCTGCTGTGTGTCTGTGTATATTCGTGCATGGTATACTTGTGTCTGTGTTAGTGTGTGTCATGTGTATGTCTCCGTGCAAGTGATGTCTGCGTATTTGTATGATGTGCATCTCTGTGTTTATCTGTGTATGTGATGCGTGTGTCTATGGGTCTTCTTTGTTGCCCATTTGTCTGTGGAATGTCTGTGTTCGTGACTTTGTGCCTGACACGTCACCGTGGTGTCTGCGTGGATCTTTGTCTGTGGCGTGTGTGTCTGTGGATTTGGGGCTTTACTTTGTCTGTGGCATGTGTGGGTCTTTGTGATGCACTTGGTGTTCCTGCGTGGCCGGGTGCATCTGTGCAGGGGGCCGGCCTGCCTGTGCGTTCTTAGTGCAGCCTATCATCCCTGCGTCTTTGTGTGTGACGTGTACGTGTCCCCGTCTGCCGATAGCTTTCCACCTTTGTATGTGATGTGCTTGTCTATGAGGGTCTCTGCGACGTGTGTCAGCCATGCGTGGGCTGCGTGTGCCTGCCTGACATCTGCATCGTGGCGCGGAGCACACGTGTCCCTGCTGGTGGCATGTCACAGCAGTGTCCGGGCCAGGCACTGTGGGCCCTGTGTCCCCCCCACACAAGGATCTGCTGGTCCCTGTCTGTCCCTCCCCCTCCCCTCCCTCCTGGCAGCCAATGCTACTGGGGAGCCAGTTGCCATGACGACGCTCCATCCTCCCTCCATCCTCCCTCCTCCCACCCTTCCTCTGACAGGCTCTCTGCTCCCCCAATCCCGGCTGCCTTCGGGGGCGGGGCCCTCATTCTCCCCCCCCATCCTACCCTCTCCCCCCCAGCAACCCCGGCTCCCCAGCTCCTCTCCTCTGTCCGCCTCTCCATCCCTTCATCTGTCTGCCCCTTCAAAGAGGGGGAGGGGGGTACCTGAGCCAGTAAGCAGCCCCTCCCTCCCCCTGTCCTGAGTCTCCTGCCCCTCTCCTGGGCTGGGGGGAGGCCAGGGTCGCGCGGGTCCCCATGGCTGGGGGCTGAGGGCCCGCCCCCCCCCTCCTCCCCAGCCGCCACCACCTCCACCTCCCTTCCATCCTCGACAAGATGCCTGCTCCCGGCGCCCTCATCCTCCTCGCGGCCGTCTCCACCTCCGGCTGCCTGGCGTCCCCGGCCCACCCAGGTAAGTCTGTCCGGCCATCCGGCTGTCCAGCGGCCCCCACCCCCACCCTGGCCTGCCTTGGAGGTCTGTCTGCGGGGCTCCGGCTCCATCACCTGTGTGGCGTCTTCCCGCAGCGAGCCAGGGCCTGGGGAGCCGCGGGGACGGTGCCTCTGTTAGCAGGGCCTGTGGGAGGAAGACTGGGGGCTGGGTGGGGAGGGGGTCCGTTCGGGCAACATGTGTGTGTGCACACGCATGTGTGTGTGCAGGTGTGTGCAGGGAGCCGGAGAAGGACAGGGCCTCTGGGAGAATTGGGGACACAGGGAAGGAATACTGTTTCTAAGGGGGACACAGCATTGGAGGCTGTCTCTGGCTTTGGGGGAGACTCAAGGCTTGCGGAGCTCCCTTCACAGGGGCTTGGGCTGGGAACAGAGGACATGTGTGTGCTCCAAGCGTCCCTAAAAGAAACAAGCCTCAACCCCCGTAACTAGGAGGTTCCAGCATGGGGCAAGAATCTTCTCCCAGCCTGCAGTTGGGGGCTCATCCTCTTCCCCAAACAGGGGGTAAGAAGGCTGTCGTGGGAAGCGTATTCTAAATTCTGAGAGCTCCAGGCTCCACTATTACTCCTCTTTCCCTCAATCCTCACTGAAATTCATCCAAGCCTGGGGGTGAGGTGAGGGGGGGGGGGGTCCCAGCTTGGGACGAGAGGAGGGACCCCACCCCCAACCCAAACACTTGAGAAGGCCCCAAACTACAACTCCCACAATGCCCTGGGCCATCCGGCTCCTCTGCCAAGGGGCCCTGGTTGCAGAGCATCATGGGAGTTGTAGTGAAGACTAGCTGGACGGGGAGGGGCAAGGAATCCGGGAGCCAGGGCCTTGCAAGCCGGGACCCCAGCCCAGTCCTGTGCCCACAGATGGATTCGCCCTGGGCCGGGCCCCTCTGGCTCCTCCCTATGCCGTGGTCCTCATTTCCTGCTCTGGCCTGCTGGCCTTCATCTTCCTCCTCCTCACCTGTCTGTGCTGCAAACGGGGCGATGTCGGCTTCAAGGTGAGGTGCATGAGGGGATTCAAGGTCGGGAGGAAGACGCCAGCAAGTCCTTTTCCCCTCAATCCAGGTGGTAGGAGGGGGAGCGGCGTAGTGAGTCTGAGAGCCCTTCAGGCCTGAAGTTATGGCACGGTCCAGAGCCTTGGGATGGGAATGGGACTGGGACTGGGGGACAGTTATGAGAAAGATGGGGATACTATTGATGAGAAGGACCATGGCGTGTCTCAGCCCTGTGTTCTCCCACCCCTCACCCCTCCCGGCCCCAGGAGTTTGAGAACCCGGAAGGGGAGGATTGCTCCGGGGAGTACACTCCCCCCGCCGAAGAGACCTCCTCCTCACAGTCACTGCCTGATGTCTACATTCTCCCTCTGGCCGAGGTCTCCCTGCCGATGCCTGCCCCGCAGCCATCCCACTCAGGTACTGCCCCGCACCCTGACTAGGGCCCCATGGCCCCACAGGACAGGGTGGAAGGCCCTGAGAGTTTTCCCTCGGGGAACAGGGAGCAGAGGCCCAAGGCAGCCAAGGGGAAAGGCAGAGGTGGGAGCCCCGGAATCTTGGAAGCAGCCTGAAGGAAGTCAGAGAACATCTTGGTAGAAGCCATTGCTTCATCCACAACCAGATTTGGGGATTCTTGTGGGGCAATCAATGGTAAGGTCAGCCTAGATCTTAAGGTCAGAGGTAGCCGATGGCAGGCTGAAGTCGTGTCATAGGGTCTTGGGACGCCAAAGGGAAGGACACATTGGACGTTGGAACCTTGTGGGCAGCCAATGAGGAGGCAGAGATCCCATCGTGGAATGTTGGGGCAGCCAGTGAAAACAGATGTGCTGTGTCTGCTTTGACCCCAGCCCCCACTGGATTGAGGGGTGTTGATGGCACTTGGGAGGGGAGAGAGGCTCAGGTGCCTCTCCCTTTTGCCCCCCACCAGACATGACCACCCCCCTGGGCCTTAGCCGCCAGCACCTCAGCTACCTGCAGGAGATTGGGAGTGGCTGGTTTGGGAAGGTAAGTAAGTGGGGCTGGGGGTGGGCGGTGGAGGGCGCATACAACCCAGGGCGATGCTCCTGTTCTGTGTCCATCCCCCCTGCTCCCACCACTTCTCATCTGCCCCCTGCCTCGTCCCCCTGCCCCCCTCAGCCCACCCATTGCCCTCCCCTCTGTTCACCTCTCACCCACTCCCATCCACTCCATCCCCCCGCCACCTGTCGGTCAGCGCCTCCCTCCTCACTCCATTGACCACTCCGCCTCGCCATCCGGCTCTCCACGCGTCCGTCTGTCCATCCTTCCACCCGTCCCTGCGTCCATCGGACTCTGGGCCTGTGAGTCTCTAACCCCGCGTCTGGTGGGAGTACGAGGGTGGTGGGATTTGAAGGAAGAGGCTGGAAAGAGGGGGAAGATGGGAGCCATACGGTGGGGTGGAGGTGGTCCCTGGGATGGGGCTGGGGAAACCACAGGCGCTGATTCCTGGGTCCCCCTTGATCAGGTGATCCTGGGAGAGATTTTCTCGGACTACACCCCAGCCCAGGTGGTGGTAAAGGAGCTCCGAGCCAGCGCAGGGCCCCTGGAGCAGCGCAAGTTCATCTCAGAAGCACAGCCGTACAGGTATGGGGACTTCTCGGTGGACGCGGGGCTCTGAAGGCCCAAATATCTGAGTTTGTGCCTCAGGGGGGTAACATTTGGAAGTGGGAGGAGTGCAGTATGGGGTCAGATCTGGATTCGAATCCTCCATCTACCTTTTCCTGGCTGTGCCACTCAATCCAGAGAATCCCCCTCCCTGAACCTCAGGTCCTTCCTTGGGACAGAGCCAGGGAAAGGAAGGCAGTGTGATGAAGGCGGGGGACAGCGCAGAAGCTGAGCTGGAGACCTGCCCCTCTCCACTCTGAACCTCAGTATTTTCATCTGGAAAGGGAGTCCGGGAAGTCTGAGCAGCCTCATGTAGAGGGCAGCTGAGAGGATGCGAGATGACCCTGTGTTAGGCACTGGTACCCCATGGTGGTTCCCTTCCTCGGGCCCCTGCTTGTGCATGAGGAAGGACAGAATCAGAATCACAGACCAGGGTCCTCCCACCCCTGCCCCCATTGGACTGGGAGGTCTGGGAAGGCAGGACCCTGTCCCTCCCCTGCCTGGTCTGCCCTCCACTCTAAGGGCTTCTAGACAAGAATTAAATAAACATTTGTTACATGAATGCCCTGTGGGGTAGTAAGTGCCCTGTCATGAAAAGGGTGCATACACGGGGACCTCTCATCAGAGGGTTATAAACGTGAGTTTTGCCCAGAGATTTTATTAGCCCCTTCCTCTGAAACCTCCCATGGTTTTCTGTGGCCCGCAGGACAAAGCCCCACTGGTCCCTACAGCCCACAAGCCCTGTTCCCTTCCTGCCACCAGCCCTCTCGCCCCCTGCCACCTGGTCTCCCCACTGACCCTCCCACATGCCAGCTTCTTTCCTGCCGCAGGACCGCCGTCCTTGCTGTTCCCTCTGTCTAGAATATCACTCCTGCCTCACCCAGCCGCAGTTTCAGATGGTGGGAACCCTTGCCCTTCCTGGGTCTCAGATCGGAAAGGCCTTCCCTTACACATACACACTCACACACACACACACTCTCTCTCTCTCTCTCCCTCTCCCCCCCACCTAAGGAGGACCCTGGGATGCTCCATCACATCAACTTGTGTATTTTCTGCATAACACGTGTCCTAGTTTGTCATTATTTCATCCATTTACTTGCTTCCTTGCCTCTCTCTCTAGGCCCGTGCTGGCAAGCACCAGCCACATATGGCTATTTAAATTCATCTTAAATAAAATGCAATCAAGTTCAAAATGTCTTTCCTCAGCTACCTCTGCCACATTTCGAGAGCTCAGTTGTCACATATGGCCGGTGGCTCCCGTGTTAGAGCAGATCTAGAGGTGAAATGACTTCTGTGAGGTTACACACTTGGGAAAGGTGGAGACAGGATTCAGACCCGCAAGCCTGACTCTTACCCACAATGTGAGGATAAAAGAGGGGCATCCCCCAGTGTTGGAGGGGACAGTGACATTTCTTGAGGAAATGATGCTGAAACTAAGGGATGAGGAGGACTTTGACGAGAGGAGAGTACTCTCCACAGAGAGAAGTACATACAAAAGGCTTGGAGCCTAAGCAGGCACCTGGGAGTTTGGAGAGAGGTACACGGGCGTGAAGAATGATGCTGGGGAAGGCAGAGGGGCGGGAAAGACCGAGGAGTGAGCCAGGCTCTGTCCCAGGGTACCGGGGAGCCATGGAGGGTCGTGAGCAGGTGGGCATCAGGTAAGGGACAGACTGGAAGGGAGAGACTGGAGGCAGGGAGGCCGGCAGGAGGCTGAGAAGAGAGTCCAGGAGGTGAGGAGGAGGCTTGAGCTGGGGCTGTGGGGAGGGCAGGGGAGGGGGAAGAGTCAGGGGGCAGGAAGAAAGGCTGAGGGGGTGGTGAGCCAGAAGGAGGGGCAAGGAGGTGCCTGGGGGTCTGGCTTAGGGACTGGGAGACAGTGGGGTGGTCCTGAGGTGGGGATGTGGGGAAGGAGTAAGGAAACTGAGACCAAAGAGGCTGAAGCAACAGTTTGGTTTTGCTGGGAGGCTGGGGTGGGACAGAGGGCTGGGATGGGATGGAAGGGGCTGTTTTCTGACCCAGGCAACCCCCTTGCCCTCACAGGAGCCTGCAGCACCCCAACGTCCTCCAGTGCCTGGGCGTCTGCGTGGAGACACTGCCCTTTCTGCTGATTATGGAGTTCTGTCAACTGGTGAGGGTCTGGGGCGGGGGAGGCAGAGGTGGGAGCTGGGCGGGGTGAGGGCTCAGGGCAGTTCCTAGGGATCTTCAGCAATGACATCATCATCATCATCATCACACCAACACCTGTGACAAGCACTGCCATCTCTGTAGATGAGCGCACACTCACTCTCCAGGTGGTGTGCCCTGAACTAGCGCGTGAGGCTGGTGGGTGCTGTTCCTGGCGCTTCTAAGCAGCAGGGGAAACTGAGGTCCAGAGGGGGCTGCCCACTGAGGCGGAGGTCGCCCCATCCTCGCCTCGGATTGCCTGGCGTGGGTGCCTGGGAGGGGGCGGTGGTGCTGACCCCTCCCTGCCCTCTCTCCCAGGGGGACCTGAAGCGTTACCTCCGGGCCCAGCGGCCCCCCGAGGGCCTGTCCCCTGAGCTGCCCCCTCGAGACCTGCGGACACTGCAGAGGATGGGTCTGGAGATCGCCCGTGGGCTGGCACATCTCCACTCCCACAACTATGTGCACAGGTGGCAGCCCGGGGGCCACCGGGAGGAATGGGGGGGGGGAGGGGACAACTTAGGGGAAAGAGGCCAGGCTACGGGGGGGGGAGGTGAGGCCACAGGGGAGGGGTTTAAGGAGGGAAGGAGGCCTGAGTGGGAGACACAAAAGGGGGGGAAAGCCCAGGAGGGTCAGGGGGAAGAGGCGGAGTCAGGAGAGGAGGGGAGGAGTCAGGAAGGGAGGAGGGGTCACAGAAGAGAGGGAGGAGTCAGGAGAGGGGGCGGAGTCAAGGTAGGAGAGGAGGAGGGAGGAAAAGGAGGGAAGGGGAGCAGCGCGGGAAAGTGGGCGGGGCCTAGGAAGGGGGGGCGGGCTTCCCCAAGCTACCCCCTTCTTACCTCGCCCCCCTCGCCCGCCCCCAGCGACCTGGCCCTGCGCAACTGCCTGCTGACCTCCGACCTCACCGTGCGCATTGGAGACTACGGGCTGGCGCACAGCAACTACAAGGTGAGGGCTGGCCTCCATCAGAGCGGGAGGGGGCGGGGGGCGCCCCGGCCTGCCTGACCGCGCCCGTGCCGCCCACACCCAGGAGGACTACTACCTGACCCCCGAGCGCCTGTGGATCCCACTGCGCTGGGCAGCGCCCGAGCTCCTCGGGGAGCTGCACGGGACCTTCATGGTGGTGGACCAGAGCCGCGAGAGCAACATCTGGTGAGGGGCCCGGGCGGGGGGGGCCGGCCGAGGAGGGCAAGGAAGGCGGAAGGGTCACAGGTTCTACGGCTGGGGAAACTGAGGCCTGGAGGGCGGCCCCCTGGCCGGTCAGGGCAGGGCTCTGACCTTCCTCTGCCCTCTGCTCCCCGCAGGTCCCTAGGGTGACCCTATGGGAGCTGTTTGAGTTTGGGGCACAGCCCTACCGCCACCTATCAGACGAGGAGGTCCTCGCCTTCGTCGTCCGTCAGCAGCACGTCAAGCTGGCCAGGCCGAGGCTCAAGCTGCCCTACGGGGACTACTGGTGAGGGCGGGGCCTGACCCCGGACCCCTGACCTTCCACCTCCCATCCCAGGATGATCCCAGAATCCCCCGCCTCATTTCACACTCTGCCCCCTCCATAATTGCACCACTTGCTGCCAGCCCTAGAATGGAGTGGGGACGTCCCCCCCCCCTTCCGCCAGCATCTGCTACTTGGAGCGGGGAAACTGAGGCATGGAGTGACAGCTGGTGTTTGAACGTAGTTTCTCCAGCCCTAGAAGACCCCTGCTGCTTGCTTGTCTGTGATTCCAAAACTTGTAACCCAAACGGGAAGGCCGCCTTAACCGTCATTTCCGCACATGCGCCTTGCTGTCCTCTCTTCTTCTAGGTCTCTGTCTCCCTCTCTCTGGTTTCTGTTCCCCCCTCTCCCTGGGTCTTGGTCTCTTCTCCCTGGGTCTCTGCCCCCCACTTTCTCCTGGTCTCTGCCCCCCCCAGTGACGCCCCCCGCCCCCCAGGACTCTGCCCTACTCACTCTTGCCTCCTCCCCCTCCCCAGGTACGACATCCTGCAGTCCTGCTGGCGGCCGCCTGCCCAGCGCCCCTCGGCCTCTGATCTGCAACTGCAGCTCACCTACCTGCTCTCTGAGCGGCCCCCAAGGCCCCCGCCGCCGCCGCCGCCCCCCCGAGATGGTCCCTTCCCCTGGCCCTGGCCCCCGCAGCACAGCGTGCCCCGCCGGGGACCCTGTCCTCTCCGTTCCCCCTTCTGGATGGCTTCCCTGGGGCTGACCCGGACGACGTGCTCACGGTCACCGAGAGTAGCCGTGGCCTCAACCTTGAGTGCCTGGGGAGAAGGCGCGGCGGGGGGCCGGTCGGGGCGGGGGGGCACCCACCTGGCAGCCGGCGTCCGCGCCCCCGCCCCCCCCACGCCAACCCCTCCAACCCCTTCTACGAGGCGCTGTCCACGCCCAGCGTGCTGCCGGTCATCAGCGCCCGCAGCCCCTCCGTGAGCAGCGAATACTACATCCGCCTCGAGGAGCATGGCTCCCCGCCAGAGCCCTCTTCCCCAATGACTGGGACCCCTGGACCCAGGAGTGCCTGCCCCCCAGGCCCCCCAGGCCCCCCCCGAGGTCCCCCAGCTGGTGTCCGAGACCTGGGACTCCCCCTCTTCCCGGCGGCCCGGCCCTTCCGGCCCAGTCCTCGGCCTCCGGCAGCTTCCTTCTGAGCGGCTGGGACCCCGAGGGCCGGGGCGCCGGGAGACCCTGGCAGGAGACCCCGCCGAGGTGCTGGGGAGCGGGGAACCACACCCGTGGGCCGAAGAGAGAGAGGAGGAGGAGGAGGGCAGCTCCCCGGGGGAAGACAGCAGCAGCCTTGGGGGGGGCCCCAGCCGCCGGGGCCCCCTACCCTGTCCCCTGTGCAGCCGCGAGGGGGCCTGCTCCTGCCTGCCCCTGGAGCGGGGGGACGCCGTCGCCGGCTGGGGCGGCCACCCTGCTCTTGGCTGCCCCCATCCCCCCGAGGACGACTCGTCCCTGCGGGCGGAGCGGGGCTCCCTGGCCGACCTGCCCCTGACCCCCCCCGCCTCGGCCCCCCCCGAGTTTCTGGACCCCCTCATGGGGGCGGCGGCGCCCCAGTACCCCGGGCGGGGGCCACCTCCCGCTCCCCCCCCGCCGCCGCCACCTCCTCGGGCCCCCGCGGACCCGGCCGTGTCCCCGACCCCCCCTCGGCCGTGGCCAGTCCCGGCTCAGGCCTGTCGTCTCCGGGCCCCAAACCGGGCGACAGCGGCTACGGACCGAGACCCCTTTTTCCCCCGAGGGAGCCTTCCCCGGTGGGGGGGCAGCAGAGGAGGAAGGGGTCCCTCGACCACGGGCTCCCCCCGAGCCCCCCGACCCGGGAGCGCCCCGGCCACCCCCAGACCCGGGTCCCCTCCCGCTCCCGGGGGCCCGGGAGAAGCCGACCTTCGTAGTTCAAGTGAGCACCGAGCAGTTGCTGATGTCCCTGCGGGAGGACGTGACAAGGAAGCTCCTGGGGGAGAAGGGGGCAGCCGCCCGCGACACAGGGCCCAGGAGGGCGGGGAGAGGCCCCGGGAACCGGGAGAGAGCCCCGGGCCCAAGCAGGGGCCCCACAGTCCTGGACAGCGGGAAGCAAGCCCCAAGCCCGAACGGGGGCCTGAGCCTCCGCGTGAACGGGGTGACAGTGCTGGAGAACGGGGAACAGAGAGCCCTGGGCGTCGAGGAGAAGGCGGCGGAGAACGGGAGCCCGGGGTCCCCAGAGAGAGAAGAGCAAGTGCTGGCGAATGGGGAGTTGCCACCCCCAAGGAGGGAGGAGAAAGTGCTGGAGAATGGGGGCCTGGGGTCCCCGGAGAGAGAAGAGCAAGTGCTGGTGAATGGGGGACTGACACCCCCAAAGATCGAGGAGGTGTCAGAGAATGGGGGCCTGAGACTCCCCAGGAACCCGGAGAGGCTGCCAGAGACTGGCCTTGGAGAGCCCCAGGGCCCTGGGAGAAGATGCCCGAGAGTGGGGCTCCAGCCCCCATGAACGGGGAGCCAGCCCCAGAGACCTCGCTGGAGAGAGCGGCACCTGGCGCAGTGGCCTTGGCCTGAGACGGCGGGGGAGACAGCCCCTGGCCCCATTGGCCCAGCCCCCAGGAGCGGGGTGCCGGAACCCGGGACCGAGAGGAGAGCCCCCGAGACTGGGGGGGCACCGAGAGCCCCGGGGCTGGGAGGCTGGACCTCGGGAGTGGGGTCCGAGCCCCAGTGGGCATGGGGATGGTCCCCGGCGGCGGCCTCGGAAGCGGCGTGGACGCAAAGGCCGGATGGGTCGACAGCACGAGGCCACAGCCGCCTCCACCGCCGCTGGAAGCACAGCCGACGAGGCCGGGCCAGCGCCCAGAGAGCCAGGCCGGAGGCAGGAGGGAGAGCCCGGGGTCCCAGACAGCAGAGCCGGCGGAGACACAGCACCCAACGAGGACGGGGGCCCCCCCAAGCCCGAGAGGAAGGGCCCCGAGATGCCACGACTGTTCTTGGACTTGGGACCCCCTCAGGGGAACAGCGAGCAGATCAAAGGTGAGCAGGCTACTGGGGGCACGGGAGCGCGGTGGGGGGCCGAGGCCCAGCTCCTTCCAAGATGTAGGGTGCAGTTGAGAAGCTCAGGCTCCCGGGTACCAGACAGGTCAGCCTGGTGGTGACAAGTGCAGACCCTAGAGCCACACTCCCTGGGCTCAAATCCTGGCTTTGCCCCTTCCTAGCTCTGTG
Source organism: Balaenoptera musculus (assembly GCF_009873245.2). Classification (NCBI taxonomy): domain Eukaryota; kingdom Metazoa; phylum Chordata; class Mammalia; order Artiodactyla; family Balaenopteridae; genus Balaenoptera; species Balaenoptera musculus. Next base: position 8,301,867 of record NC_045803.1, read on the forward strand.
ATCTTGGACAGATGACCTTCTCTGTGCCTCAGTTTCCCCATCTGCCAAAAAAGGATAGCGCCTACCTAATAGGATTGTGAGGGTTAAATGAGTTAGGACTTCCAAAGCCTTTGGCCCAATGCCTGGCACTTCTAAGCACCTGCTGTTATATCACAATTCACGTCAACTAGGGGTTGCAAACTCAGATGCCCATAGGGGGTCAGACAATATAAGGGAATGAATGACAGGTGGGAATGAATGAATGAATGAGAGCTGGAAGACATGGGGTAGGAGTTGGGGAGGAAATGCAGCCACTTCTCAGCTCCATTCAGGAATGCCCACCTGGTGTTGCCAAATCTGCTGCTTTCCCCCTTTAAGCCAGAGTTCTGGGTGTTTTAATGGTTGAAACCAATTCAAAAGAAGGCTTTCTGTGGGCTGGGCTGCCAGTGCGTGATCTCTGGTTTAAACTTTCCAACAAGCTGAGGCATCTATTCATTGTGCCAGGCCTCCTGTGCGCCAGGCCCTGAGCTGTCCAGGGCTGAGACCCAGAGAGCCTCAGACCCTGCCCTGCCCACCGCAGTACTGGTGGCTTGAAAGCCTAGTAGAAAGGCCTTTTCTGGAAACTGAGTTTTGATAGGAACACAGGAAATAGTTTGTCATAGAGAGGGGACAATTTAAGAGAAGATAAATGGAGAGTAAAATAAACAGCCCCTGTTTAGATGTGGACATAGGGACTGTGGTTCCACTGGAATCATCCAGAGGCCTGATTTCCTTAAATCCTGGTATGAAAGTTATAAATGACTGGGCCTGTATTATACTGGCAACCTCACAGCCACACTTGAGGGAAGAGTTATTATCTCTGTTTGCCAGAGGAGCCTGAGGCTCAAGAGGGAAAGGTCAGGAAGGGGACTGAGCACAGAACCTTCCTTCCTCAAACCCACGGCATTAGAACACTACCACTTCCTCAAGGTTGTTGTGGGGAGTTTGCAACCAGCTGTGTCAGGAAAGACCCTGGGCAGCATGAAAATGACAAGGGGATGAGCAACTAAGATGTCTCAGAGGATCTGAGGCGAGGGTAGGGGGGGTCGGTGTTTTGGGTGCGAAGAGACTGGGAATAGCATGCTTTCTTTTTTTTTTTTTTTAAATCCAGTGAACTCCTACTCATCCTTCATGACCCCACTCAAATTTCCCCTTCCCTGGGAAGCCTTCCTGATTTCGAAAGACTGTCACCCTGTCCTTCCTCTGGGTATCCACAGCCCTTGATAGCTTCCTCTATAAAGCCCCCACTCCACCCCATCACCTTGAGATGGGTGGTCAGAGAAGGCCTCAATGAGGAGGTGACTTCTGAGCAGACATGAAGGAAGTGAGCCAGGTGGACATCTGGGAGAAGGATGTTTCAGGTAGAGGACACTGAGATGGGCATTAACTTGGCATGTTCAGGGAATAGCAAAAGGCTGGTGAAGCTGGAGTTGAGTGAATGAGGGGTGGAGAGTGACTCGGTCCACATCCATCTTTCTCCTTGCCCTGCCCTGACCCTCTTCTCATCCCCACCATCGCCCCCCACAGGGCCTGGCACACAGCTCACTTATGCAGTAATGGAGGAATGAGTGGCCCCCCCTCCATTTACCAGTGAGGAAACAGAGGCTCAGAGAGGTGGATCTGCTTGCCCAGGGATACACAGCAAGAGAGCAGGGTAGGCTTGGTATTTGAAGTGAGGTTTCCTCCTCCAGGGACCTGAAGTCCTTCCCTCCCAGCAGGCTGAGATCAAGGAGTCTTAGGGCAGGGAAAGGACCTGGAGATGCCTAGACACCCCAATTTTCTGGCAGTTGAGGGCCAAAAAGGGAAAGAAAGTACCTTGGTCAATGTTGTGTAGCAGGGAACATTTATTCACTAATCCCACAAATATTGACTGAGTACTTCTATGTGCTTGGGGTTTGGGGACACAGCCAGAATGAGCCCGACTCAGCCTCTGTTCTGTGGCAAGGCAAACATTAATCACACTGCCACAGAATTACAGTTCTATACTGAGATCAACCGCTCGGAAGGCGAGGGTGCTTGGTACTATGGGGTGCAGAGCGGGTTGCCTGGCCTGACCTCTTGGGAGATCTCCAAAGGCTTTGAAAGTCCAGACAGAGCTGGACGATGAATAGGACTTGAGTTAGATAAGGAAGTTCCAGGCAGAGGGAACAGCCTATGCAAAGGCTCAGAGGGTGGGAGGAATGGGGATGTGGCCCATGTGGTTGGATGGAGGTCAAGCCAGAATGAGGTGGGGACAGAACCAGGAAAGGTCAGCACAGCCAGGGCACTCGGGCCTGGCCCCGGGAGAAACTGGGGCTTTGTGCTGTGGGCACTGGGGAGCCACGGGGAGGGTTAAGCACTGGAATAGGGGGAAGACCGCTACCCTTCTGCCTGGAGACCCCCAGTGCAGCCTTTTGGTTCACAAGGGTGGAAACAGGCCCAGACTGTGGCTGAGATTACCTGAGGACACAGAGTTAGGCGGGAGGGCATGCCTCAGTTTCCCCAGGAACAGGAGCTCACCGGGTGTCTCCCCTCGCAGCCAAGCTCTCGCGGCTCTCGCTGGCGCTGCCGCCGCTCACGCTCACGCCGTTCCCGGGGCCGGGCCCGCGGCGACCCCCGTGGGAGGGCGTGGACGCGGGGCGGCTGGCCGGGGGAGGCCGGCGGGGCGGGGGCGTCGGGCCCGTCGGAGGAGGACGGGGAGGACGAGGACGAGGACGAGGAGGAGGACGAGGAGGCGGCGGCGGCGGGCGCGGTGGCGGGGCCGCGGGGCCCCGGGAGAGCGCGGGCAGCCCCGGTGCCCGTCGTGGTGAGCAGCGCCGACGCGGACGCGGCCCGCCCGTTGCGGGGGCTGCTCAAGTCTCCACGCGGGGCCGACGAACCCGAGGACAGCGAGCTGGAGAGGAAGCGCAAGATGGTCTCCTTCCACGGGGACGTGACCGTCTACCTCTTCGACCAGGTGGGCTGCCCCCGCGCAGGACCCCGGGGCTGTTGTCTAGGGAGGGGCGGGGCCTGGATGAAGACCGCGCCTAGATTGGGGGCGGGCTCTGCAGGGTGCGGGCGGGGCGTGGGAGAGCGGGCCAGGGAATGGGGCGGGACTTGAAGGACCAAATGAGGCCTTGAGTGTGAGGGCGGGGCCTGGGAATGGGGCTGGGCCTGGAGGAAGGCCACGCCTCAAGTGGGGGCGGGGCCTGCAGGGTGAGGGCGGAGTCTGGGGAGAGACTGGCTAGGGAAATAGGGCAGAATGAGTCCTTGAGTGTGAGGCCGGGGCCTGGGGATGGGGCGGGGCCAGGGGAAGGGCCGAGTCTAGAGCAGAGGTGGGGCCTGGGGTGGGGGAGGATGCTGGAGGGCTAGGGAGAGGCCTGGAGATGAGAAAGGATCCGGAAGGAAAGCGCTGGTACCTGGTAGTCAGAGGCTAAGGAGAAAGTGAGAGGATTAGGGCGTGGTCTGTAAGGTGGGGGCGGAGCCTAGTGAAGTTCGGGATGGGGTTTCTGCACCAGCGCTCTAATGTTGTGGAGGCCGAGGGGCCGGCTCAGGATGGAGGGGATCTTATCCACTAGGGGTGGGCCATGGAGAAGCTGCAGGTAGGGCTTAAAGAACAGGGCGGTGTGGTGCTTGTGGACTGGGGCCGTGTCTAGATGAACCTGGGGCGGGGCATACTAAGGTCCTGAGATGAGTGAGAACAGGGTCAAGAGCTGAGGCCTAGGGCACTGAAACAAACTGGAGCGGGGCCTCTTCAGGGGGCGGGGCTTAGGGGCTCGCGGGAGGGTCCGGAGATGCTCAAAATGGGTTAGGGGTTTAGAGGACCATAGGAACAGGTAGTTGTGGGGCTCGCACTTGGACGCCTGCGGCCGAGATCTAGGATGTGAGTAAGGGTCATGGAGACGGGACGGGACTTAAGGGCTGGGTCCTGGGTTAGGGGCTTCCGTGGAGGCAGCGCGTTAAGGAGCCGGGAGAGAATTCCTGCAGTGGACTGCTTAGCTGTGGGAGGGACTCCGTGGTCGGGGGAGGAGCTTCAGGCCGGGGGAGGTTAAAGCTGGCCTGAGGCTTCGAAGGCAGATTAGGGTATCTCCAGAGAGAGCGATTGTAAATTGGGATGCCTGAAGCCCCAGAAATGTTAGCGGGGTTTGTTGCTTGTCGGGATGTAGTGAGTGGGATGTGACGGTTCGCCCCCTCTTGCCTCCCCTAATATGCCTTCACAGGAGACGCCAACCAACGAGCTGAGTGTCCAGGGCCCCCCCGAGGGGGACACGGACCCGTCAACGCCCCCAGCGCCCCCGACGCTTCCCCACCCCGCCACCCCCGGAGATGGGTTTCCCAGCAACGACAGCGGCTTTGGTGAGGGGCGGGGCGGGGCAGAGTTGGGGGCGGGGTCTATGGGAAGGGCAGCGGCGGGGCGGGGCCTGCTGAGGGGCGGGGTTGGAGGGCTGAAGAAGTGACTGAGGGTCTGACCGCCTCCTCTTCTCTCCCTCCTCACCCCCCCCCCCGCCCCCAACGCTAGGAGGCAGTTTCGAGTGGGCGGAGGATTTCCCCCTCCTCCCCCCTCCAGGCCCCCCCCTGTGCTTCTCCCGCTTCTCCGTCTCGCCTGCGCTGGAGACCCCGGGGCCCCCGCCCGGGCCCCCGACGCCCGGCCCGCAGGTACCGTGCTTCAGACCCTTGGCCCTGCCCCACGTCTGCCAATCTCTGTCCCCATCTGTCTCCCACTTTCTTGTCCCCATCTCTCTGAATTTCTTTGCCTCTCTCCCAGTTTCTTCCTTCCCCTCTCTGTCTGCTCACCAGTGAAACCCCACCCACCTCTGGAACCCGATCAGACCAAGAGGTGTCCATCAGATGGGCTTGGGCAATCACGCCCTTCCCCGAGCCTCAGCTTCCCTTCTGTAAGGATCCCCTCTGAGTCTTGCCCATCTTTTTTTTTTTTTTTGGCCGCGCCCCTTGGCATGTGGGATCTTAGTTCGCCGACCAGGGATGGAACCCGTGCCCCCTCAACCACTGGACCGCCAGGGAAGCCCCAAATCACTTCTTTCTTTCTGTCTTTCTTTCTTTCTTTCCCTCTCTCTCCCTCCCTCCCTCTCCTTCTTTCTTTCTTTCTTTTTATTTTTCTTTTTCTTTCCCATCTTTGCCCCATCTTTGTGCTAAGATTCCTGTCTGGTACTTGGTGGATCTTGATCCCATCTCCTTCGGGGGGCATAGGTTGATCAGAGGCAGACAAGAAGCCAGAGGAAACCAGGGGGCTCAAAGCTGGTTAGTATGAACCAGAGCAGAGAGGACACGGCCAGGGAGCCCCATAGCAATAACAGCAGGCACTCCCATAGACCCTAGAATGTGCTTGCAACATCTTACCCCATTTAATCCTCCCTATGATCCCATGGGGTGTATTCTAGTCTCATCCCCATTTTACAGAAGAGAAAACTGAGGCACAGAGAGGCGTGAGGAGCCGGGGCACAAACCCTGGCTGCCGGGCCTCTGAGTCTGTGTCCACTACAGTAGTCAGCATTTGTCAGGTACCTTTCTTGCATTTTACTTACGCCATAATGCTAATCCTCACCACCACCTTGGGAGAACATCCCTGCACACAGGGCTTGCACTGGGCCAGGCAGGTGGAGGTGTTCCCAGAGGACAGAACTAAGTAGGGAGAAGGTGCAACTGGCTCTTTTCATGGGGGACTCCATACCTGCTCCCCTACACTGTGCCTGAGTTCAGGTGTTGGCCCTGCCACTTCTTGGCTGGGTGACCTAGGGCAAGTTGCTTTCCCTCTCTGTTCCTCAGTTTCTGTAGAATGAGGAGGATAACAGGATCTAACTCCTAAGTTTGTTAAGGGGATTACATGGCTTAATCCTCCCCTTGCACGCAGCAGGGGTCTTTAACTGGTAGCTGTTACTGCGTTTAATGAAGTAGATGCTTATTGAGCTTCGGCTGTACTGGGCTCGGGCGATTCTGTGCTGGGCAAGATCAGTGGCCCCCGTCCGCCCCACCCGCAGCACTGCCCCACAGTCCCACAGTAAGTGAATAAGTGCCAGCTCAGGGTTGCTGAAAAAGCAGATGACAAGAGGAGAGGGCTTTGTGTCCTCGGTGATGGAAGGGTCCTTTAACCAGGGACTTGAAGGGTTGGTTGTCCTTAACTAGGTGAAGGGGAAGGGGACAGCGTGCTAGCAGACGGGACAGCTTGCAGAGGGCCTGAGGCAGGAGAGAGCTCGGCTGATTCATGGAACAGAAGGGAAGCGGGTGTGTCTGGAGGTTACCTGCAGAGTTGGTTGGACGGGGGTGGGTGTGGGAAGTGAGAGAGAGCAGGACAGACCCCGCAGGGCTGGAGGGTAAGCTGAGGGGCGGGGACTTGTCCTGGGGGCACTAGGGAGCCACGGGAGGACTGTGAGCAGGGGAGGGGCAGCATCAGCCCCGGGTGTAGGGAGACTTCTCCCGGGCCTTGTGGGGGCCAGTGGAGGCAGGGAGGCTGGGGAGGAGGCCAGGCAAGGCTCCAGCGGGGGGAGGAGAGGACATACAGAGTCAAGGGCAGGAGGGATGGGCTGAGGGTTGACCCTTCACTTGGCAACATCCTCAGATTTCCACCCCCAAATGGCACTTCCTCCCAGAGGTCTTCTCAGAGGCCCCCAAGAGGACAGGGTGAGGTGGGTTCCAGGGCGTGGGGACACCAGCCAAGTGTTGAGTCAGGGCTGAGGCCCATAGGGCCAGCAATCCAGGATGACTTCACCTTTATTCACCTGGAGAGGAGAGGGAGGGCCCGATCACACAAAACCCCAAATCCCTTTACTCAGTCCTTAGATATTCCGCAGCTGGGCTGGGAAGCTGCTGAGCCAGTTTCGAGACCATGGCTGGGGGGTGGGGGTGTGGGGCAGGCGGAGCCCCCTTCTTCCTCAGACCCCTGTGCTCGGCATGGCTCTGCCCACTTCACACACGTTCCCTGGGTGCTGAGTGATGCCAGGAATCTCAGAGTTTCCCTACTCCTTTGAAAAGGACACGAGGGTCATGCTCCACATTTAAAGAGAGGGAAACCGAGGCTCAGGGACTGGAAGTGAGGGCAATGACTTGACCCAGGCCACTCAGGTGAGAAATGTGAGCGGGAGGGTGCCCGCTGGGTAGCCCTGGTTGAGAGTCTCCACCCCACAGACCTTGGTTTTCTAGATCTGTTGTATGGGTGGGACGCTCTCCTTCCGCTGGGAGAGAAGGGATCATGGTGGGAAAGTCTGGTGGGACGGCACTTTGTGCAGGGCCTCTACTGGATGCTGGGGATGCAGCAGTGACCAAATGCAGTCCCATCCTCTCTGATCTTCCAGTCTAGAGGGGCAAGCAGACAGGAAGCTAGCTCTTTGACAATGACTGAGATTATCCCAGAGGAGAAATGTGAAAGAAAATAACTATAGTGGAAGGGAATTCCCTGGCGGTCCAGTGGTTAGGACTCAGTGCTTTCACGGCCGAGGTGAAATCCCTGGTCGGGGAACTAAGATCCCACAAGCCATGCGGCGCCACCAAAAACAACAAAAAAAAAAAAAAAAAAAACAAAAAAAACCCCCACTATAGTGCAGTGAGATAGAATGACCTTGGGGGGTTAGGGGGATGACTGCTTGACTGAGAATGGCCTGGAGAAGACCCCTGAAGAGGGGGCACGGCGACGGAGACCTGAGTTCTATGGGAAGGGCTAAGGGCATGCCAGGCAGTTGGAGCAGCCAGTGCAAAGGCCCTGGGGTAGGACTGTGCTTGGAGGAACAGCAGGGAAGCAGACCACTGTGGCTGGAGCAGAGTGAGTCGGAGGCGGGAGTACATGAGGACAGAAAAAGGACAGAGCAGATCAGGTGGGGCCCTCCCCATGGTGAGGGCTTGGTTTTCACTCCGATCGGCAAGCCAGAAGCCATGAGCCTTTCTGCCCAGTCATTCCATTTCTCTCTCCTCTCCCTCCATCCTCAGGCCCCGTGGAGAACTGACTCCCCGAAGACCTGACCCCCCTGCACCCCCAGAAGAGGGGTTGAGAGTAGAATCCTCTGTGGACGATGGAGCCACTGCCACCACCACAGACGCCGCCTCCGGGGAGGCCCCCGAGACCGGGCCCTCCCCCTCCCCCCCCATGTGCCAAACGGGAGGCCCTGGCCCTCCGCCCCCCAGCCCCCAGACGGCTCCCCTGAGCCACCGGACCCCCTCGGTGCCAAATGAGGCAGGAAGCCCCTCACCCCTCCCTGGAGAGCCGCCTTTCTCGGAACTGAACTGAACTCTTTAGGGCCTGGAGCCCCTCTGCACAGCGGAGGCCCCTCCTCACCCACTCCCAGCCCCAGACAGGGGCCGAAGGCTTCAGGGACCTGGACCCCCCCATCTCGCGTCTCCCCTTTCCCACCCAGCCTGGCCCCTGGAGGGGCCTCTGGTTCAAACCTTCGCGTGGCATTTTCACATTATTTAAAAAAGACAAAAAACAACTTTTTGGAGGAACGTGGGGCGTGTGAGTGTTTCGGGAGATGAAGAGGGGAGGCTGCAGGGAGCGGGTGCTGTCCAGGAGATATGGCCATCCTCACAGCCCCATCTGACAGATAGGAACATCGAGGCTCAGAAAGGCAGAAATGCCTGTGTGGCAGCGAGACCCCCGGCTTCTCCACTTCTCTGGATCTCAGTCTGGTGTCGGCATCACCGACTTCTGCTGCAGCCTCAACTTACAGTTCAGGAGGTGACGAGGAGCCGGCGAGGGTTTGGGAAGGTGGCAGGTTATCGTCGGAGCTGGGTTTCTGCAAGGTGGCCAGAAGCTGTCCCGGGGCCAGGGCTGGTGAGGAAAATGCTCAGAAATGACCTGCCAGCACCCACACTGGATCATGGCCACATCCCACACACCTCAGAATGGCACCGCCTGTGCCTCGAGGGTCAGAATCTATCTCCCTGCCCATGGTAACTGTGCCTCAGTTTACCTGTTTCTCCATGTGACCACCCACCTCTCTGACATTCTCTTGCCTTCCCCCTAATCGAACCTCCCCATTCAAATTTCTCTATTTGTCTTTTGTCCCTTTAGCTCCTTATTTCACCCGGTCCCAGTTCTGTCTTTGTTTTCCCATCCCGTGTCTTCAGCCTCTTTCTTCTCATCTATTTCTTCGTCTGAGTTTCACCCCATCTCTACTTCTTTCTCCTTGTCTGTGTGTCCCCGTCACCCTCCTGTCTCTATTATGTCTTTCTGCCACGGGTTTTTGTCTCGATTTCTTTTTCTCAATTTGTCCTGGTCTCTTGACTGATTCTGTCTCCATCTTTGTCTTTTTTTCTTCTGACTGGGTCTGTCTTGGCATCTCTGACCTCCTGGCTTCAACCTTCTTCCCCCCCCCTCACCCCCACCCGCCGTCACCTTGGTACCAGATTCATTTGTGTATATGAGGGAAGCAGTTTGGATGAGGGAGGAGGGAAGGGGTCAGGAGTGGGGACCCAGCCGGGACGCTGTGTGGACTCCCGGCTTAGGAATTAAGATTATGAGAACATTAGGGTCACATGTAAGTTGTGGGCGATGGAGAAAGAGTGAATGAGAGGATTAGGTTTTGCCTCTTTCCCCTACTGCCACTTCTGATAGATCTGGTGGTTCTTGAACTGATCTTGTAACATGTCTGCCCAGGGTGGGTGCTGCATGGAACCCAGCCAGGTTAGGCAGTGAGAGCCTAGGCTCCTGGGTCTGAGGGAAGAGGGGGCTGGGGGCCTGGACTCCTGGGTCTGAGGGTGAAGGGGTGTATTAGCTCGCTAGGGCTGCTGTAACAAAGTTCCACAAATTGAGTGGCTTAAACCAGACATTTATTGTCTCAGTTCTGGAGGCTAGATGTCCAAGATCAAGGTGTCGGCAGAGTTGGTTCCTTCTGAGGGAGAATCTATTCCAGGCCTGTCTCCTAGCTTCCAGTGGTTGTCTGGCGATCTTTGGTGTTCCTTGGCTTGCAGAAGCATCACCCCGATCTCTGCCTTCATCGTCACATGGCCTTCTCTCCTTGCATGTGTGTCTCTGTGTCCAAAATGTCCCTTTGCATAAGGACACCAGTCAAATTGGATTAGGGCCCACACTAATGACCTCATCTTAACTAATTGTATCTGCAATGATCCTATTTTGGAATAAGATCACATTTTGAGGTATTGGGAGTTTGGACTTCAATATATGGATTTGTGGGGGACACGGTTCAACCCGTAACAAGGGAGTTGGGAGTATGGGGTCCTGGGAGAGGAGGGAGCTGAAAGCCAGAATTCTCCATCCTTGGGGAGAAGACGGATTGGGGGCAAAACTGAAGGACAATTCTGAGGTGACTGGAGTCTAATTTTAATGTTCCACAGGCATCTCCAGCTTAATTTGGCTAAAACAGAACCACTGATTTCTCCCCCCATAAATCCCCTCTTTAGCCATCTCAGTAAATGACATTGCCATTCACCAGCTGCTCAAGCTAGAATCCCAGAGTTGACCCAGCCCTCAGCAAGTCTTGCTGGCTCCTCTTCCTAAAGGACTCACACGGGTCCGGGTCTCTCCAAGTCTACGGCCACACCCTCTTACACCAGAATGACAGCACAGCCTCCTAACGTACCTCCCTGCTCCTGCCCCTGCTCACCTCCAAATTACTCTCCTGCAGCAGCCAAAGGCCCCCTCCTGCAACGTCAACCCAAATACATCACTCTCCTTTGTCATGACCTTGGATGGCTTCCCATCAGCTAAGAGTACAAAGTCCTAACACGGCTGTCCGGGCCCCAAATGATTGGGCCCAGGCATTTCCTCCATTTCCCATCACCCCATCCTCACTCCATCACCACCGTACAGGCACACCAACATGCTGTCAGTTACTCCAACACAATGTGCCTTTTCCTGCCTTGGCACATGCTGTTCCCTTTCCCTGGAATGCTCTTCTGGGGCATCTCCACTGAGCCAGCTACTTACCCACAATAGGCACTCGGTACCTGCGGGTTCATTCCATGGAGGAGAGCAACACAGGGGGAAGACAGTGGTGGGACCCTCCACCGACCCAGGGACCTCATTTCCCATGACTTTCTTGGGTCAATGACTCCATCTCCGTGGGATTTTTGAGAGGAGTTGGGAATTCCATTCCCCATCAGCCCCTGGGGTGGAAGCGGTCAGGCAGGGCCTTGTTTCCCAACCTGAGGAAGTGGGGGACAGAGGATCAGCCTAAGGGAAACCCAACAGCAGGGTCTTAAGAAACTACATTTCCCAGGAGACCTCCAGAATGGCTCTCCCGACAGTGGGGCGGCCAGTGCCGCATAGCTTGCTGGGAATTGTAGTCCGGCAGTCTCCCAGGAGGGATGGGTGCACCACCTTGGAGTTGTTACAGATTAGGAGCCTTCACACCCGAGGATGTCTGTGGCCAAGGGCGGGGCCGGGTCAAGGCCCAGAGACCCGGGATCTTCCACACCCCACTGGCAGCACTCAACAATTAGGAGTTAGATCCCTCGGGGTCACGGAGGCTAACTGCAGTTCAGGCACGCCCTGGACGACAGGCTTCCCTTCCAGCAGGGGCTTGGTCCTGGGCCTGTCTGGAGTTGTGGTTTCTCGTACTAAATCCTCCTCAGCTGCAGATCTGGACGTAGGAGAGAGACGGGGTCTCCCGACACCCCTCTCGGGATCCATGTGCTTTTGTTCCTTGGGGACACCACGCACACCCCAAGCTGGAAGGCAAAGGGGGACAAGCCTGGACCTGGGGCTCAGGGGTACCCCACCCCCCAAAGTTTCACCCTCAAAGAACGCAGTCCTTACATTTCTGTAAGCTGTCAGATTCCCGGGAAAGGAGATGTTATAAAAATGCCAGTTCTCAGCACTACCCCTGCCTGGTGTAAAATGTCTTCCAAAGGATGATCCTCTAGTGGCTGGGAAACCCGGTTCAATTGGCCCAGAGTCCCACCCTCTTGGCCCCAAAGCCCCGCCCCACCTACACTGGTCCCAACCTATTCCCGACACCACTGACCTCTAGCCCAGCCGATCAGATATTGTCTGTTGCCCCTCAAAGACCACAAGCCCATGAGAGCAAAGGTGGGATGAGTGTCTGCCTGGCACCTGGCTGTCAAGTAATGTCTAGAATGAACGGCAGACCTCGTCCCGGAAGCTCTGCGCACCTGCATTCTCAGCACCCTTCAGTTCTAATGCAACGCCAACTCCAACCCAGTTAAACTTCTTCCTTTACTCCACCCCCGCGAGCTATGGGTGAAACCAGAGCTGAGCCATCCAGGATATGCCCTGTTCATTCAGCTGCACGGACAGCACCCTTTCTTCACGCGTTACCAGGCCAGCTCCACCAAGCACCTCAGCTCCACCAGCCCCAAGAGATGAGGGGGTCCGCAGGCCGCGAATGGTTAAATAATTCATAAGATTACCAACAGCGTATTAATTACAAATAACGAGGGAGGAGCTAGAGGAGATGAGTTTTCCAAACGGGGAACCAGGATCCGCAGCCCCAGGGCCCGGGGGTCCGGCCACCCGGGCAGGGCAGCTCCGTAATAAATAATGGAGTTGGGGGCAGGGGGTCAGGGCTGCTCCTGCTTCTTCTTGACAGAAATCCGCTTCTTCCTCGCAGCCAACATCTCATAGAACGGGTCCACGCTCACAGCGGCCCTGCAGAAGGGGCAGGATCCCAGGGTGAGGGCCGAGGGGCCTGGGCCCCCGGCCACCCCCTCCCCAAGGACTCTGGGGCGCAGGCTCACTGGATGGACTTGATCCACTCGTCCTTCTCCTCCTGCGTGGGGGCCGAGATCCGGTACACCATGTGGTTCCCCTCAACCACCCGGCCATCTGCCTCTGTCTTGCAGGCTTTGATGAGCTGCCCCTTGTTGTTGCGGATGTAGAGCTCGAAGCAGTTCTGGGTAGACACGAGACGACGGACAGCTGGGAAGAGCCAGCCCTGGGGCCAGGGGAGACCCCCCGACACGGCAGGACGGGGTACAGGGAGGGTCTTACTGGTTTCCGGGGGTCGTCCACCTCGCGGATGCTCAGATTCTCCAGGGGGATGATTCCTCGGGGCTCCTTGTCCTGAGAGAACGAGTTTGACCGGATTCAGACTTCCAGTCTCCCCCACCCCGCCCCCAGCCCCTGCCTCCCACAGACTCAGGAGTCCTGCCCCCTGCCCCTCGGCCCCGCCCTCACCGTCGTGTACTCAAAATAGTAGAGGCAGTTGTCCGTGAGGATAAACCAGCGCCGCTTCCACGTCTTCACCCGGCCCCCTGGAAGGGAAGGGGGGCAGGGGGCCTGGGCTCAACAGGGGGACGGGGCCTCTGGGAGGGCGGGGACGGGGGGGCGGGTGAGAGACAGAGCGAGCGCAGGGAAGGTGGGGCTGTCAGAGCCTCGGGAAGAGCGATGCGTGGGAAGACGGACGAGCAGGATCAGGCGTGGTGTCTGGGCCCCGGGGACCGGTCCACCCCCAGCGTGCGGCTCTACACTCTCTAAGCCTGTCTGTCGACTCGGGTCAGGGCCCTCAGCCCCCCTGCTATGGGCCCGAGGCCAGGGCAGCCCCCTCCCCTTGTGTCATGTCGGGGAGCAAGGACGGGGCCGGCCTTGTACCTACCTCCTGGGGCAGACAGCGAGAAAGCAGGCAGGACCAGGCGAGAAGGGAAGGCGGAAGAATGGGGTGCCCCCGAGAGCCGCAGGGTTGGGGAGGGGAGGGATGCGCAGGAGGTGGCACAGAGATTGACAGAAACAGCAGAGAGAGACACGCAGAGAAGGAGGGAGGGAGGGAGAGAGAGGGAAGAAAACCAGTTACATCCACATGAGGGAGGAATGGCCTGACCCTCTCCCACCCGGGGCTGAGGACCCTGAGCCGCACTGAGGCGGCCAAGAGCCCCTCCCCGCGCCACTGCCCGGCTCCGGCCCAACCCCTAGGACGTATCCCAGGCCAGGGGGGGCCTTCCACTGCCACGGTGAAGATGTCTCTATACGGGAGTCATCCCCACAAGGCAGAAGACAAAACCCCCCGGCGTTGGGCCAAGGTGGCACGGGACACTGGCTGTGACCTCAGGACAACCACTTGCCCTCTGTGGACGCCAGTCTGGAGACCCACTCCAGCCCACACCTTCCTGCTTCAAAGTGACCTGCTTCTGGGCTCCTGGTGGTCCCGCAAGGAGTAAATTGCAGTAATAATGACTTTTATTAACCATCTCTGTGAATATAACCACCACCACAGATTCCCTTTCCTGTATTTCAGTGTTTAAGAGGTGGCTTTTTCTAATGACTTTGTGATGTGCTCTGGTCAGAGATCTGGGTCCAAGGCCACCTCTGCCCAGTGGCGGCTGGACAGTGACCGAGCCTCAATCTCCTCATCCGAGAAATGGGAAGGGTTCCTACTGCTGGGCGCGGTTTGGAAGAGAACCAGTTCCTCAGGAAGCTGCCCCTCCTGCTTTTCTTTCCCACCCACTCACTGCCAGGGGCACCATTTGGCCCTCCTTGAATCATCTAAATTCCTCCCAGACCCCGAAGACCTGTCGGCCTCCCCCGGAGCTGATGCAGGAATCCATCCACCCCAGCAAGTTATCTGCAAAGAGTGATTCGCATTTTTTATGCACCAGGGACCTGCTACTGTGGCTGGAGAAGCGATTCCTCCATTTAGGAGCAGAATTCCATGTGGGGGGTGGGGGGGCAGTGTGGATGAGGAGACGTGAACGGAGCTAAGTCCCGCCTTGACCCTGTGCCAGGCTGGAAGCTTCCTCTGCGCCCTCCCCGTCCGGGCTGCCCTCACTGTCCAAGCCGGACTATCAATTCCTCACCAGAGTCCCTGTCTCCCTGGGGCAGCCATTCACTGCTCCTCCATTAAAAAGCCACCGCTGGGGCTTCCCTGGTGGCGCAGTGGATAAGACTCCGCGCTCCCAATGCAGGGGGCCCGGGTTCCATCGCTGGTCAGGGAACTAGATCCCACGTGCATGCCGCAGCTAAGGAGCTCACCTGCCGCAACTAAAACCCGGCGCAGCCAAAAAAAAAAAAAAAAAAAGCCACCGCTGACCCTCCCAGGGCACCTACTACCAGGCCCAGCTCCGAGCCAACGGCTCTCAACCTGGGCCATGCACTGGGACCACCTGGAGAGCTTTCAACATGACTGATGGCCTATCCCGCCACCAGCGACCCGACTTCACAAGTCTGTGGACTGGCCATTGCGGTTTTTGGGTGAATCTCTGGGCAGCCAGGGTTGAGAACCACTCCAATCCTCAGCCAGCTGTACCTGTCGGACCTCTGCTAACTAACCCTGAATTTGCTGGTGCCATGTGTTCCAAGGGTCACTGGCCCCTGCCCCATCCATCCCATCGTGGCCAGGGGCTCCCGATTCACCTAAGCCAGCCAGGGTGCTTCCCCTCCCCACCAGGAACCAATCCACCCAGCTGAGAAGTCCACCGGGGTATTCTGGGACCCGTTTCCTCATTTCTGCAGGCTCTTTTCTGCCTAAGGGAGATGTTCTGGGGAGGTACGACGCCCCTAGAACAGCCACCACACTACTGGGCTGATGAGGAGGTAACACACCATGGGGATAAATCCAAGAGTCTCATAGTCGGTCTGCCTCGGACCCCCAAGAGTTCCCTCCAAGTGAGGTAACAGGCTCCCAGGCATCCCAATCCCTTGGGCTATTTTCTGTTCACTACAGCTGAGAGCATCCTGAGTGAACACTCTCCCCCCAGATGGCGACTGGGCGAGCTGGTTCTTGGCTGTGTCCTCAGTGCCTAAACCAGGGCCTGGCACAAAGAAGGGGTTCCGTAAATATGTATGGGTGAACAGAAGGGGTTAGGGAGCACTGAATACAAGCCCGGCCCTGGGCTTGGGCCCGGCACACAGTGCTGAACTAGTTTTCGGCCCATTTTTCAGATGTGGAAACTGAGGTTCAGAGAGGTGGAATCGCTGGCCTAAGGTCACATAGCGGGTACGTGAGAAAGCTGAGTCCAGAGCCTGGGGCCCACTAACCTCCCCCTGCAGAGGCAGCCAGCAGAGTCAGCAAGGGACGTACCCAGCTTAAGGAGCCAGCCCTCCCGGTCCGGGTTGAAGAAGGTGTGGGTCAGATCATTCCCGTCATCCTCAGGAATCTTGAAGGGCTCATTTCGGATGCTGTCGTAGAGGTTCTGAGGGGCGAAGGCGTGGTCAGCAATTCCAGGCTCCTGGGACCCTCCCAGGGCTACTCGGCAGTGGGGAGGGGGCTCCACCAACCAGGGAGCCAATGAGACCATGGGTGGGACGGCAGATGGGATGGTGCAGGGAGGGAGGGAGGGAGGAGGCCGGGAGAAAAGGGAAGAAGGCAGAAGAGTGGAGGGAGCCCCAGGGAGGAGAGAGAGGAGGAAAGATAGAAAAACTATGTGGAAACACAGACATAGGAAGAGCTGCTAGGTTCTGAGAGAGACCGACAGGCAGGTGGAAAATGGGACAGACCAAGACCCTGAAAGAATCACAGAGCCAGAGAGAGACAGAAAAGAGAAAGAGAGAGACAAGACAGGCAGCCAGAGAGAGAGAAAGAGGGAAGAAAGGGACATGCTGGCGTGACCACGCCGTCCACGGGCGAGGCGATGATCCCGGTGGGGAGCTCAGGCACTGGGAGACCCCCAAGGAGGAGGGTCTGTGGCAGGAAGAGGGACAGGGCTGAGGGGGCTGGGGGAGGGGGGGGGCCTGACCCTGAGCAGCTCCTCAGGCAGGTCCCCGCCCTCATTGATGCCCCGGTTCATGGCCACGAAGCGCTCCAGGCCCGGCTTGTCCCGGACGTTGGGGTTGTGAAGGCTGGTGTTCAGCATGATCACCGCGAAGGACAGCACGTAGCACGTGTCTGCATTGGACAGTCAGGGGGTGATGACTGGGGCATATGGGCCCCCAGGACCCGAGAGGTCAAGCCCCCAGCTCCCTCCTTCCCCAGGACCCAGGAGCCTGGGCCCCCACCTGTGGACTGGAAAACCCCGGGGTTGCATAGGCAGTAGCGCTGGGCAAAGGCTTCCATCATCCGGTCAATCTTCTGGGCTTCTCCAGGGAGGCGGAAGCTCCAGAGGAACTGCCTGCGTCAGAGAGGGGCCGGGTGTCGATGCCAGAACTGGCAGGACCCCCTCCCCACTCTCAGTCCCCGTGATAGGAACTGGCCAATGAGAGCTCCACGCTTGTGGCCAATCTGACCACTGAGCATCGGCCATGAGACTTTTGGTGGATTCATATGGAAACACCCTCCTTCTTTCTACTAAGGTTGCTGAGCGGGTCTGATGGTTGCTAGGGGCTTCTGCTATCACGTGGGAGGAGGGTCTGCAGCGAGCAATGCCCACACCATGGCGAGCGCAATCAAGAGGAAGAGAAAGTTGTCCTTCTGACACCGTTTGAGCACCTGGATACAGGTACGCCGGGAGGAAGCCCCACCGTGGACTTCGGTGTCATGCGAAGGCGATCCATTCCCTAATTTTTGTTGCTGTTTTTGTTTTGAGTAGGGATCATCACTTGTAAAGAAAGCCCTGACAGGTACCCTCCTGCCCTTCCAACCTCTCCCTCTCACCTGAGGGCCTGCACCAGATTGAGGTCGGTGAACTCATGCAGATCCACGAAGGCGTGGAGCACTGCCAGGTTCAGCTCTTCCCTAGGAGGACAGGGACAAAGTCACGCGCAGGACGGGGCTCGGGGAGGTGGGCGCAGGAGTGGACAGGAGACGAAGCAGTGGGGAGGCTGTGCCCCCTCTTCTGCACAGAGGCTACCCCTATAGCCGGTGAAAGTTTTGGCCAAGCCCCCATCACAGGCCTGGCACCAGGGCAGGGGTACTCAGAAGGCTCTTGGGAGGACTGTCTGCCTCGAGAATCCTGGTGTGGCTGGACCTCTATTCAGTGGGGAGAAATGCAGCAAACACGTGCTCTGCTGGCCATCACCTCTCTCTGATGAGCCCCAGGTTCCACAGATGCCCTGTGGAGATGGTCTCCCAGCCCCCAGTGCCCTGTGTAGATGGTCCCCCATCCCCCATAGGTCCATGGACAATCCCACTGCACCCCAGATGTCCACAAAACGATCCCCACAATGCCAGATATCCGGACCATCTCCATGCACTCCAGATGTCCAGACAATCCCCAGACATCTACAGATGACCCACCACACCCCCAGACTCCCAAGACAGTCCCTACGCACCCCAGATGCCCACAGACGGTCTCTGTACCGCAGATATCCAGAAAGTTCCACACACCCTAGATGTCCACACAATCCCTAAGCATCCCAAACGTCCACAGATGGTCCTGTGCACCTCAGACGTTCGCACCTCAGACGTTCAGACGGTCTCTACACACCCCAGATGCTCACAGATGGTCCCCAAGTTTCCCAGACTTCACAGGAGGTCCCCATGCACCCTGGATGTCTATAGACGGTCCCCGCACATTCCCAACATCCACAGATGATCTCCATGTACCCCAGATGTCCATAAATCCCTAGGTACCCCCGGACATCCACAGTTGGTCCCCATACACTCCCAACATCCAATCTCAGGCACCCTACACTTCTAGGTGGTCCCCACACACCCTGGACGTCCACAGATGGCCCTCATGCTCTCAGATGTCCACGGGCCCCCTGTGCTCCCCAGATATCCATTGATGACCCCCCCACTTCCTAGCGGTCCACATCATTCCCATGCACATCAGTTGTCTCACACCATTCTCACGCTCCCATGCCACCCACAGATGTTCTCCACTGTCCCCAGCCATAAATGGATGGTCCCCACATTGCCCAGATGTCCACAAAGGTCCCACACCCCCCAGATGCTCAGAGATGGTCCCCAGGTTCCCCAGAAGGTCCCAGGCTCCCCCAGACTCCTGTCAGCCCATTTTGTCAAAATCCAGTCATAAGGTTGATCTATCAGAGCCTCTTCTCGGGAGGATTTGGGTGCAAGGGGCCGAGGTGAGAGGCCAAGCAGGAGGTGGCGGGGGGCAGGGGGCGGGTCTCACCTCTCCCCCAGGTAGTCCCCGATGGCCGTCTTGTTCAAGCCTTCGCCCTTGTACAGGAAGCGGGCGATCTCCTCGGGTGTGTTCTGCAGAAGTTCATTCTCCACCAGGAACTGGATCCCCTGGGGGGCGGGAGCTGGGTCTCAGGGCTGGGTACTC
This sequence comes from Balaenoptera musculus, assembly GCF_009873245.2. NCBI lineage: Eukaryota > Metazoa > Chordata > Mammalia > Artiodactyla > Balaenopteridae > Balaenoptera > Balaenoptera musculus. Next base: position 8,320,869 of record NC_045803.1, read on the forward strand.
AGAAAGCCACGCCCCTCCCCCCACATCCTCAGAAATCAGAGCCTCCAAACCCACCCCCACCCTCAACGGAGTAGGGCTGAGTTTTACTTTCAGGCTTTTCCCAGGTCCTCAAATACCATCCGTCCCACGTCCTAGCCTTTGCATCTACTGTTCCCTCTGCCTTTGCCTGGTTAATTCCAGCCCCCTGGAAGCAGGGTCTGGCAAGAACAGGAGGTCCGTGAATGTTTGCTGAATGACTGAACAAACTACCATTGCTTTGGACAAGAAGAATAAAGTGGGAAACTGTTAGTAGACAGCAGTCCATCAAGGGCTGTGAGGGCCAAGCCTCAGACTGGACTAAGGCTTTCTCAGGCTCTCCTGATGCCACGAGGACCACCACGGTGGCTATATCTCACTCTGGATCATGGTATCCATGCCTAGGGGCTTCCTGAGGGCAAGGCAGGGTCAAACTCTTCTCTGGGTCCTCAGCTTTGCCTAGCAGAGGGGCAGGCCCGAGGGAGGCCTCAGGAGATGGGTGTAAAATGAATGACTGAATGAACGAACAAACATCTTTCTTCCACCTGGTGAACACTAACTCATCCTTCAAACCTGACCCGAATATACCCTCCTCAGGGAAGCCCTCCTTGATGCCACCAGGCTTGCTCCTCTGAGTGTCCACAGCCCTGGTACCTCTCTCTCTCTCTCTGTCATGGCACTTGTCAACCCTCTTCTGTACATGTCACTATCCATATTCCCTACCAGACTCAATCGAGCTCCTCCTGGGGACTCTAGATGACAACAGAAGTGGGCCCTAAAATATGAGCAAAAAGGGGAAGAAGACCTCCCAGGCAGAAGTTCCAGCCCAGGAACAAATGCAGCCAATATCTGAATCCAGGGATCAGGAACAAGTCTGTCCACCTAAGGTAGACCTTTAACCACCACACTTCTGGAACAGAGAGATGCCAGAATCCCCCGTCTGGATGTCTGCCTGGCTGATCCCAGCCCTGTGGCCCCAAGCACCTTTTTGGGGTCCATATTGAACTTCTTCCTGCCCATTGCCATCTTCCGATTCCGTTGCAAGGTCTTGCTACAGGGACAGAGAACGGAGGGTGGAGGGTCAATGCCTGGGCATCCCCGGCCCTGGCCTGGCCCCATGACCCCCAGGTTCCCTGCCCCAGCCCTCACCTGCCCTCATTGGCCTCCAGACCCTCGACCTCGCTCATGGCTTCGCTGAGCTCCTCGCGCAAGCGCTGAATCTCCACCAGCAGCTCCTGCTTCCGCCGCCGGATGTTCTCCAGCTCCATCCGCTCCTCTGGAGTCAGGTCCGGGGGTTCTGGGAGAGGGGATCAGGGGTGGGAGGTCAGTTCTGGGGACTGGGAGCGTGGATTTCTGAAATCTGGGGGAAGACAGGGCTCCTAGGTTCAGGGGGAGGAGGAGGAGGCGAGTCCAGCCTCCTGTCTACTGGAAGAAGGGGCTAGGGCCTAGATTCCTCAGTCCAGGGGAGGAAGGGCTAGGAATCTAGACTCTTTAGTCCTGGGGGAGAAGGGGACTGGGAGCCTGAACTCTTAGGTCTGTGGGGAAAAAAGGGCTGGAAGCTTGAACTTCGGTCCATTACTTGAAAGGAAGCTGAGGCCTTGGTTTTCTGCCTCCATTCTTGGCGAGGTAGCTGTGGGTCTGGATGTCCGGACTCCTGGGTCCATGGAAAGTAACTATGGCAGGCGAAGCTGATGACAGCTTGCAAGAGTTGAGGAAGGGGGCGGGGCATCGAAGGCCCCCGTCCCCGCCTTAGCGGAATCTGTAGCCCCTAAGATCTCTCCTCACCCCACCGTCCCCAAAAGCCCCCTCCCCTCTCCCAGCAGGCACTGGGCTCGCCCGGCCCCTCCAGAGGGAATGGTTCCTCCCCGGCCTCGCCTCCGCCGCTCCCACCCCTTCCCGCTGCCACCGGAAACAGGCTCGGCCCAAACAATGGCCTGGAACGCCCCACTCTCCTGCCCCGCCGGAAGCCTGTCCCGTGCCCCACAAAGGCGAAGCGACGACGGAGCCGAACAGCTTCGCAGGGCGCACGCCGGGAAGAACGCTCGCGGCGGAATGCTGGGGCCGAAACGCTCCATCCGCTCCCAGACGGCCCCGCCCCTCCCCGACTTACCATAGACACCGTCCTCCATGGCGGCTAGGAAGGCCCGCGGGGAGTCCGCGGCGGTCCCGCCGGTCGGGCCTGGATCCGCGTTGGCCCGCGGGCTCGGGTGAGCCCGCTCAAACGCCCCGGGAGCCACCGCCGCCTCCTCAGCGCCAGTCCTCAGCGCTGAAAAGACTCTCCCTACGCCTCCCAACCGCCCCGCCAGTAGGGACCGCCCCTCGTTTTGACACCGCCAAATCCACGGCGGGCCCTCTCGTCCGCTCCGCCTCCGATACCGAAGACTCGCCCACCAGGGCGAATAGACGCGCAAGGAGTAGACGTAGCAATGTCCGGCCGGAGGTAGACGGTCTGTGAGGCCAATCGAAGTGCGAGCAGGGGCCGGGCCCCGCCTCCGAAACTAAAGAAGGCCCTTGGCTGGCTTGCTCGCCAATGAGAAGCCTCGGAAAGGAGTTGCATGGAGGTGGGACTAAGCAAAAGCAGAGAGGACTACGCCTGCGCAAGGGCTCTGGGCGCTAAGATACGAGGTCAACCGAGCCCCGCCTCTAGCAATACGTTGCTAGGGGGCGGTACTTTGTTGGGCTTGTTGCCAGGGGCGGGGCCACAACTCGGTTATTTCCGTGAGCCACACCTCCTAGCCGGCCCAGCTGGCTTTTGACTGCAGCGGTTGCCAGGCAACCGGGAGTAGCTTTGGCTCAGCTTTCTTTTGGCTTCCTTCCTCCGGGTACTGGCCCCTCCGATCTCCAGACCCATTCCTTACCCTCTCCCTTGACCTCCCCATACACCTCAGCCTCTTCCGAGTCAAGGAGTGGTGAAACAAAAGACTTATTTTTTTCTTCCAAATGCTGCGGTTTTTAGTCTCTGTCGTGGAGAATGGGACAATAGAGGAAGGCCAAATACAGTGAAAGCACAGGCTCCGCCTTCCTGCCTCAGGCTGCCTCTCAGTCTCCTCCCTCTCTCCCCAAAACTCCTCCCCTTATTTTAGCATTCTTCTGCTCTAAGACAATTCCCCTTTCCTCAGCATCCTCCCACCTCTGATTCCTTCCCCCTTCTCAGAGTCCTTTCTGTCCTCTGTGACTCGCCTCATTTCACTTCCCCCTCCTCTCATACTCTTGCTCTTCTTAAAATCCTCCCTCCTCTCCAAGTCCTCTCGCATCTGAGGACATTTCCCCTCCCCCACCTTTCATTCCCATTCCTTGCAGGCAAAGCGGGTGCAGGGGCCTGGCTCGGATGGAGATACTGGGCACCCCCGAAACGGGCAGGTCCCTTATCGGGTCTGAGGTGGTGTCTGGGCCTGGTCCTCACTCGCCTTCCCTCAGCTAGGCAGTTGGGGACAGATTCCAGGCCAGGACCTGGTTAAGCTGACAGATTAGCCACGGAGCCTCCTAATCCCCTCAGTGACCTTTATGAGTGGCTCAAGCTCTGCCCTCCCTAGCAGAAACCCAGGTTGCACCAGCCCTGACCCCACTCTCTCTCCTTCCAAACAGAACCCTTTTCCTGTCCCTTCACCCCCAACTTAACACCCTTCTTCATGCCTGGGTTTCCTTTGCCCCGGATACCTACCCCAGCCACCCTGAGCTGGGGTAGCAGCCAGCTAATTAATTCCATCCCGTTATTATGTGGGGATTCTGCAGGATAAAGGGAGGTGGGGCAACCAGAAGGGGGGACCTGGGTTGATGCAGCACTGGGGCAGGCTGATGGGCAATGAGAGTGCCTGCCCTCAATCCTGGGACACAGCGGTGGGAACGTGTCCTCCCTGGCACTGGCTCCTTCTGCGGCTGGCTTCTAGCCTGCTGGGCACTTAGGTAGATAGCAGCATGGGCAGGGGCCAGATCCAAGGACCTCTGTGTACCCCAGAAGCACACTCCCAGACACACCATTCCATCACAGGGCTCCCAATGATCTAATCTGGGGGACAAGTCTCCCCCTAAACACATACATTCCCCTGACATTCAGAGGTACCTCCTCCTTCCCCTGCCCCCAAGCTGCACCAGAGAGGAGGTGATTCTGGCCCTGAGCCACAACCCTCACTCCCCTTTGCCTGCCCTGTCATTCAGACATCCAGGTTCAGACCTGGCCTCTGAGAGCCCCCAGAAGGCCAGGCATTCCAGAACCAGGGAGAGCTGGGGTATCTCCAGGACCCTCACCCCCATCCAACCCTCAGTGAAGTGAGGAATCATCCTCGTGGAAAGGCCCTTGGAGAACTTCAAGTTCCAATACCCCGTTTTTACAGATGGGGAAACTGAGATGAGGAGAAGGGCGTGATTTGCTCAAAGTCACACAGTCAGTTGAGGCAGAGTTGGGGTCTAGAGCAAAGCTTCCTGGATCCTTGTAAAGCACTCCATTCCACTAACTCAAGCTCAATTTCTAACCCCACTGTAGGAACACAGGAAAAAATAGATAGATATCTTTATTTATATTATATATATATATAATATACATATGTATAACATCTTTAAGAAATAGACACACATCTCTAGGTGAGAGATTCCAGAGCACTGTAGACTCACCAGCCTTGGGCCTCTCCCTTCCCTTGCCCAATAACTAGCCCTGTTACCCACAGGGTCTCACCCGAGCCCTCACCTTCTAGGTCAGCCCAGCAATGCTGCCCGTCAAGTCCCGAGTCCACCTCCTCAAACTGCCAAGTTCTAGGAGCTGATTAGAACTTCCGGGTTTTGATAACGGACAACTCTGGATCCCTGGAGCCTTGATTCCTTTTGGCATTACAGAACCATAAAGAAGTCATCTATCCTCATTGACAGTCTCCACTCCACTGGGCAAACTGCAACCAGCACGCCTCAGACATCAGAATTGTCGATCCTTCCCTGACTCTGTGATCGATCTAGAGCCACAGAATCTTGATTCCTTTGGACATTCTAGAATGGCACTTAAAAAAGACACAAAGCCTGTGGATCATGTAGAGCGTTGATTCTCCCCCTTGGTTCGATGTTCTAGAGCCAGTGGTCTGGAGTTATCGCCCATCAAGAACTCCCAATCTGTCACTTTAGTCCTTCTAGACCCACAGACTCTCCATTTGTTTTGTGCATTCTAGAAACATAACTCTTTAGTTTCTGGAGTAGTCCAATTCTCTGGTCAAAGCTGTTCCAGAATCCCCAGTGCTTGCCTCTGTGGTCAATCTGGATTCACAGAATCTCAACACTGGGGTTTTCTGGAACCGCAAAGTCTTTTCCTGATTTGCAGTCAACATTCCTTGTCATTGGTCAATCAATATAGTCTTGAATTCTTGGGGCATTCCATAACTTTCCCGCCTTAGGTCGTCTAGAAAAAATGATTTGCTATGTGGTTGGCTGAGTCGAGAAGAAACAGTCCCTTGAATCTTAGGTCAGTTCAGACCAACAAATTCTTCATCTCTGCTGCTGCTTGAGAACAGATGACTTCTTCCCCTGGAGGTTGGCTATACCATCATTTCATGATCCTGCTTAACAAACCAAACCAGCCACCTAGAGGAATCTAGAAATACCAGTCCTTGCCTCTTGGGTGGTCCAGAATTCTGGATCCCTTATCTCTGGGGAGACTCAGGAATTGGGCTGACAAAGGGGTCTCAGGAGGGAGCACAGAATTCAGAGGAATTAAGGTCCAGTATGTTCATTGGTAGGTCCACTAGACGTGGCAGAACATCACCAGCTAATAATTTACCCAGCAAGCCTGTTGGTCTTAGGAAACACCTGCCCTCATCCCAGGAGAGGGCCCAATCTCTCCATCTTGCTACCTCTGGGAAAGGGGTACAAATAGGGGGGTACCAGCTTGTATCATGGGGGCAAGGTCAGCGCCAGGGTTGGTGTGAGTACTCGGGGGCTGGCAGCCCTGTCTTCTGCCTCTGCCGCATCCCCCTCTTCTTCCTCCTCTTCCTCCTCTTCCTCCTGGCAGCAACTGAGAGCAAGTTCATTCTCATAGCAAAATGCTGTCCGAGAGCCGGGGAAGCCGGACTTGGGGCTGTGGGAAGCACGCTCTGCCTGTTCGTCCAGCTCCTTGGCGCTGCAGACGGGTGTCCCTGGGACCTCATAAGTGCGATGGAAGTGGCGATAGTCAACCTCGTACTGGGAGCCACGCTGGAAGAGGACCGGCTCAAAACGATGTCCCCAGAGCAGCTCACCAGGGAGGTAGGAAGAGCGACACTGTGTGGTCATAGCTGTGGCCTCGACCATGCCCTCGAGAATGACCACCAGCTCAAAGTCAGCCCGGGCCAGCTCGGCGCGTCCTAGTTCATACAGAGGACTGGCGGAGTCGATCTCATGCACGATGGTGATGGGAGACACAAGGAAGATGCGATCGGTGCCACCATCAAAGCCCACGTCCACATCCTGGTGGTCCAGCGGTATGTACTCACCCTCTGGGGTCACGCGAGGCTGTAGCAAAAGGCGAGTGGCCAAAGACAGACATTAGGGAGCAGAGAGATAAATGGAGACAGAGACAGCGAGAGGAGGGGAGAGAGATGCAGAGAAAGAGGAGGGCAGAGACCAGTAGGTGTTGGGGTGTGGGGAGAACAGGGACCCAGAGAGAGGGGGATGGTAAGCCAGAAAGAGAGAAGGACAGAGACCCAGAGAGAGGGAGATGGAGGTCCAGGGAGGAGAGGACGGAGGCCCAGAGACTCATTGAGGAAAGAAATCCGAGAAAGACAGGGGAGAGAAAAAGAGAGGGACAGAGTGACATTCACATAGAGCCACAGAAATCAGCAATACAGAAACGGAGTTAAAGAGACAACAGAAGATAAGAATGACATCCAACCAGCAATTGGAGAAGGAGGAGAGGGATAGAAAAATGGCTTTCAATATATGGCCAGAGAAAGATAAACCAGGATGGCAATCTAGGTCTAACAGCCTATGTTTCACCACTGCCTCAGGCTGGCCTCTGGGCTATCTACCCACACCCCCAAACCAACTACCTACATCCCCTTGTGTGTCTCTGTATCTGTGTGGGATGGGGGCCTAACCCCAGGCCAGGTATTGGCAGTTTCACCCCATCTACCCATTGGTTCCATACCCACCTCCCAGGCCATGTCAGCACCCCAAAGACTTCTGCGAGAGACAGTGTCCCTCCTGGTCGTTAATACTGGTGTTTCAGTCAAGCAGGAGACAGAGGTGGGGGGGGGGTGGGGACCCATTCTCTTGCCACTGTCTCCCCAGAGCCCCCAGAGGCTGCTGGGAGTTGTAGTTCCCACCACGACCCTGTCCTCCCTCTCACCCCAGTCCAGCCCCAGACCAGAGTTCTTAAGTGTCTTTACTTGCAAGGCAAGGGCAGCTGCTGCCCCAGAATTTGCTTGGGCAGTTTGACCACAATTCTAGAAACACAATTCTAAGGCGCCTTCATCAGGGCGCTGGAAGGAGCCGCTGCCCCAGGGGCCAATGGGAATTGTAGTTGGTTTTTGTTTGTTTTGGTTTTTTGTTTGTTTATTTGTTTGGTGAGACGCTAAAATTCAAGAGTTTCCCAACCACTGCCCTGTACTTCTCTGAGCAGGAGGCTGGTGGGAGAGTCTGGGCCCCTGAGGTGGAGAATGAAGTCTCTCACAAATGCTGCCCAGAGGCCATGGAGAATTGTGTTCCCTGACTCCGCAGGTGTGAGTTGAGTTGCACCCCATCCTCGGGGCCTACATCTCCCACAAGCCCATAGGGGTCTGGCCTCAGTCACAGGTCTCTCTCTGTACCACAATATCTGCTGAGAATCGTAAACCTGAGCCGTGGTTTACACCACCCGCAAAACTACAACGCCTCCTCAGACCACCCCAGGTGGGCAATTTCCCTGCCCCCAGAGGCTTCTGGGAAATGTAGTTCAGAGACTTTACCGGCCAGGCATGGACCTCGCAGGTCTGGATTTCCCACAATTCGATAGAGGGTCCATCCTCAAGCCACAGGGAGCTCTATAAGTCTCAAACTCTGTCTGAAGTCTAGGCCTCCAGGAAGAAATGATCAGAGACCTTTCTCTTGGGTTTACATCTACAACAGCTCGGGGAGCCATCCTCAGCGCACAAAGTGGGGCGGAAGGGGCCCTGCCCCGGGAGACTGCTGGGAATTGTAGTCCAGATCCCATCCAGGCTCCACGCACACCTGTCCCTTAGACCTACAACTCCCACCATCCCCCAGGACACCTACTCCCCGAACTCGTGAAAGGGCCCGCCCCGCCCACCAGGGGGCGTGGTCGTCCGCCGGGACAGTCTCGCACCTGCAGCAGCTGGGCCCGCACGTGGGCCTCGACGAGGTGGCTGCGGCGCAGGTTGCCGACGCGCCACATGAGGCAGAGGCGGCGGTCACGCAGCGCCACCACGGCGTTCTCGCTGAAGATCAGCGTCTCGTTGCGCTTCTTGGGCTTGGCCATCTTGGCCATGACGGCGCCCACGACAAAGGCGTCCAGCACGCAGCCGGCGATGCACTGCAGCACCACAGCGGCCACGGCGGCCGGACACTCCTCGGTGACGCTGCGCACGCCGTAGCCAATGGACGTCTGCGTCTCCAGCGCGAAGAGGAAGGCGGCCAGGAAGCTAGCCACCTGCGAGAAGCAGGGGGCGGTTGGCGGCGGGGCAGCCAGGTCGCCGTGCAGGGAGGCGATGAGCCAGAAGGCCAGGCCAAAGAGCAGCCAGGAGGCGAGGAAGGAGCAGGAGAAGAGCAAGCACATCCAGCGCCAGCGCACGTCCACGCACGTGGTGAACAGGTCGCTCAGGTAGCGCGCGCCGTGGCCGCCCAGGTTCACGAAGCGCACGTTGCAGTGCCCGTCCTTCTTGACGAAGCGCCCGCGGCGCCTCCCCACTGGCGACTGCGCTGGCGCCCACCCGTTGCGGCACAGCTCTGGCCCGGCCTGCTCCTCATCTCCCGCCCGATTGTTTGCTGACTCCAGGGCGCCGCTCAGGCGGCGCAGGGCCCTGGCCAGGCCCATTGGGCGGGGACACCCCCTCCACTTGGCCTAGCGGGGGGCGGGCGCCCCAAACCTGCGGGGACAAGAAACGGGCAGCCACGTCAGGGCGGCCGGAAATGGGGGGGCTCATTGGCCAGCATGCTCCCTGGGCCTTAGTGGCCTCATCTGGCAAATGGGTGGAAAATCAGAACAGTACAGCATCAACAACACTGGTGGGGGAATTCCCTGGCGGTCCAGTGGTTAGGACCATGCGCCTTCACTGCCAAGGGCGCAGGTTCCATCCCTGGTCGAGGAACTAAGATCCCACAGGCCGCACGGCACGGCCAAAAAACCAGACAAAAACACTGATGGTAATACTATAGGAGATGGTTGTGTAGCAACAACAGGAACACAACTATAGCCATAGCATCAGTACTGTGTTACAGCAAGCACTACAGTAACTAGAGCGGACATTTATACAGCGCCAGACACTGTTGTGAGCACTTTACATAAATTTAGATATTCGAACCTCAACAATGTAGACGTTATCACCCCCATTTTACAGATGAGGAAACAGAGGTACAGAACTAAGCTGGGATTTGAGTGCTAGCAGTCCAGCTCCGGAGTCCATGCTCATAAAATAAAGACTAAGCGGTCACAAAGAAAACAAACTTATGGCTACCAAAGGGGAAAGGGGCGGGTGGGGGGGTAGTGGATAAGATAGGAGTTTGGGATTAACAGATACACACTACTAAATATAAAAGAGATAAACAACAAGGACCTACTATATAGCACAGGGAACTATATTCAATATCTTGTAATAACCTACAATGGAAAAGAATCCGAAAAAGTATACATATATAACTGAATCACAGCTGTACACCTGAAACTAACACAATATTGTAAATCCACTATACTGCAATAAAAATTTTAAAAATTAAAAAAAAAAAAAAAAGACTAAGTGGTAACTGCTGCTGTGACTCCAGCTGGGAGAGATGAGCCTGGGCTCTGAGGTCACCTATAGTTCAAAAGCTCAGAAGGCACAAGCAACAGAAGGGGAAAAAAAAAAAGATAACTTGAACTTCATCAAAATTAAAAACTCTTGTGCTTCCAAGGACACTAAGATGAAAGTGAAAAGACAACCCACTAATGGGAAAAAATAGTTGCAAATCGTATCTAAGAAATTTGTATCTAAAACATATAAAGAGCCCTTATAACTCAATAAGAAAAAGACAGCCCAATTTTAAAATGGGCAAAGGATCTGAATAGGTATTTCTCCAAAAATATATACAGTTGACCCTTGAACAACATGGGTTTGAACTGCAAGGGTCCACTTATACACAGATTTTTCTCAATAAGTACTACAGTAGTACTACATGGTCTGCAGTTTGTTGAATCCTTGGATTCAGAACCATGTATACAGAGGACCAACTCTAAAGTTATACTCATATTTTCTACTCTGCAGAGGGTTGGCACCCCTAACCTCCATGTTTTTCAAGGGTCAACTGTACAAATAGTCAATAAGTATAGGAAAAGATAATTGACAACATTATGTTATCAGGGAAATGCAAATCAAAACCACAGTGAGATACCACTTCATACCCACTTAGGATGGCTATAAAAATTAGAAAAAACAAAACCAGAAAAGCATTAACAAAGATGTGGAGAAATTGGCACCTTCCTATGCTACTGGTGGAATGTAAAATTACACAGCTGGTGTGGAAAACAGTCTGGCAGTTCCTTAAATGGTTAAACATAGAGTTACCAATTCCACGCCTAAGTATCTACCCAAGAGAATTAAAACTAAGTGTCCAGGGGACTTCCCTGGCAGTCCAGTGGTTGGGAATCTGTGCTTCCACTGCAGGGGGCTCAAGTTCGATCCCTGGCCGGGGAACTAGGATCCCGCATGTCATGCAGTGCAGCCAAAAATTAAGAATAAAAACCAAAACAACAAAGTGTCCACACAAACTGTTCACAGATACTCATAGCAGTATTATTCACAATAGCCAAAAGATGGAAACACCCAAACATCCATCAATTGATGAATGAATAAATAAAATGTGGTCTATCCACACAGTGGAATACTACCCAGTAATTTTTAAAAAAATGACATGATACATGCTACAACATGGATGAAACTTGAAAACACATGTGAAGTGAAAGAAGCCAATCACTAAAGACCATATATTGTGTAATTCCATTTATATGAAATATCCAAAATGGACAAATCTGTAAACTGAGAAATAAGACTAGTGGTGCCCAGGACTGGGGAGATGGGGGGATGGGGGAGCGATAGCCAGAGGTATGGGGTTTCTTAGTGGGGTGATGAAAATGTTCTAAAATTGATTGTGGTGATGGTTGCACAACTCTGAATATACCAAAAAACACTGAAGTGTACACTTTAATGTGTGAATTGTATGGGATGTGGGTTATATTTCAATGAAGCTGTTACAAAAAACAAAAACATACCATAAAACCCAGGCTTGGCCCTGACTCTCAGATCATGGGGAAACCTTTCTAAACCTCAGTTTCCTCAGCTGTAAAATGGGGAAATTAGATTTCATCAAGGTCAGGAAGGGTCTTTCAGTCATATAGACCCAGGGCCCAATCTTGGCTCAGTTGCTGACCCACTGTGTGCCTTGGGACCACTGGCTTCATTTTCTGGAGCCTCAGTTTGCTCATCTGTGGAATGGGGATTTAAAAAAACAACAACACACACCTTGAAAGGAAGAGGAATCCAGAAGAAAGAACTCGGGCTTTTGAATCAGGCAGTTGTACATTGAATCCCAGCTCGGGCACTTACTAGCTCTATGGCTGGTGGCAAGTCACATCCCTTTCTGAGCCTCAGTTCCCTCATCTGAGAAATGGAGGGAATCTTAGCAGCTGAACTAGGGGGAGGGAGAGGAAGAGCGGAGGGGCCAGGCATGGACCTGCAGACCTCATTGCCCTCCAGCAGCTGCAGGGTTAACATCTGGCCCTGTGGTGGAGGGACTTCCGGGACCTGTCTGGGCTAGGGGTTAAATGTTTTTGCACATCAGTTCCATCAATACCTACTAAGCACCTAGGTACTATGAGCCCCCTGTGCCAGGCTCTGGGGATCCTCATGGGCTTCTTAGCAGGGCTGGGGGCACTCACTCCAAGGAGAGTGAGTTGTTAGTTGATGTCAAGTTCAACATCAACAGGTACCCACTCCCCTGCCCCGCCCCCCACCCCCAGAACTCTGCACCTGCTGTCCGTGACCACCCAGACAGCTCCGCCACGTGGGATTTTCTTAAGCCCATTCTGCAGAGGCAAAGCTGAGGCTCACGTCAGAGTGGACCGCGCCTGGCTGTGTTCAGCGCCCACGATGTGCCCCAACTCTCTTTTTTTCAGCCTCAACTATTCTGGGCATTAGAGATTGTTCTTCCAAAAAGGGGAAACCGAGACTCGTCGCTGAAGGGGGCAGGTCTGAGGTCAGGATCCAGGCTCTGACCTCGACATTTGCAGCCCTCTCCTGCCTGGAAGTCCCCACTATGCACTAGTCTCCTCTCAGGGGCCACCTGATGACATGATGGGGGAGGGGCCGCGGGGGACCGGCGGGGCCTCCTCACACCCAGTCACCCATCTTTGACCACAACCCTTGGATGTGGGGACTTTGCTTCTCACAGTAAAGCAAACTGAGGCGCTGAGGTCCATCCCTTGTCCCAGGTCCCTCAGCCAAGGAACAGCAAACCCTGAACTCCCATCCAGCCTTCTTGGTGCCAAAGCCTGAGTGACAGACCGGACCACAGACAACCTAATCGCACACTCCTATTTCCTGAGCACCGATGTCCCAGGCCTTGCCAAGCTCACCAGATGTCTACAGCCCGCCCACTGCACTCCACCAGACCCCGCCGCTCACCTTGGCTGCTCAGGATGCTGGGAGGTCAAGATCATCACTCCGGTTCACAGGTTGGGGAGTGGGCTGAGACCCGGCCAGACCCACGGAGTGCCAGGGGTGGGCTCTGGTTTGGGTCCTGAGCCTTTCCAGCCCAGGACTCTGCTTTCCTAAATCCTCCTGTGCCACCCTCAGCCCTGTGAGGCAGATGTGATCTTGTCCATTTCATAAAGCAGACAGGAGGGGCCTTCACCTCCGGGGGTCCCGTCTGCATTCAACACAGTCCAGTTCAGAGGCAGCACATGGGACTCGGCCTCAGGGCACACACACCTCCCACCAGCAACGGCAGGACCCCAGCAGAGAGGATCCAGAGCCTGAAGCCCTCCCCCCCACCTCCCCCTGACCTGGGAGAGCAGCTTAATGTTTCCATATAAAGGCGACACGGGGCTTAAGGTGCATCAACTTCACGTCAAAGTCACTGTCTAATCTGGGGCTGAGAAGCCCCGCCCCAGGTGCCGCGCCCCCTCCGCCCAGAAGCGCTTTCACACGCTCCCTGAGACCCTGGGCTGTCCCCTCACAAGCCCCCCCCGCTCACTAGGGGGGTCTGGGCAGCAGGTAGGAGGGCAGAGATCGACAGGAGGGGATGTGGTGTGGAGACTGAAGAAAGACGAGGGTACAGAAGCTCAGAGACGGGCAGGGAGGGGGAGTGTGGAGTGGCAGGCCTGAGATGGAGGGAAGGACAGAGACCCCCCCCGGGGGTCACAAGAATCCAGAGGGGACAGAGGCCCGGAGAGAGAGGGGGACAGAAAAGAAGCAGACTAGCAGCAACCAAGCAAAGAGAAGTGGAGATCACATCTTAGTCAGTGGAAAGACGGGAGCTGTGGTGACAGAGCCAGATGGGGGACAGAGATGGGACAAGACAACAGACAGAAAACGGAGGTGGGCTCTGAGCTGGGGGGAGTGAAGCTGGGCGGGGGAGATCGCTCTGGGGCTGGAATGTGTCACTGAGCGGGGAACGGCGAGGAGGGGGTGCAGGTGCCGGGGCAGACCCCCGAGCAAGGAAGGTTGGGGGGAGGGGGGGGGAAGGCTCTCCGAGCCAGGACCCCCGCCCTGGGGCTCCGCGCGGAGACACGTACCTGGTGGGGCAGCCCACCCCCATGCCCTCTGCCGGGGGCTCCTCTGTTTGGGCTGACGCGAGGCCTCTGTGGGTGCTGAGGTGCTGCGGCCTGTCCTCGGCCCCAGGGGCCTTGTGCCGGGCGCCCGACCTCTGTGTCCACAGGAGGATCAGAGGCCTGGCCCGAGGGGGGGCAGGGGGTGGGGCCAGCTCCGAGCCGCAGAGTGGGGGCCAGGGAGGACGGCCAGGCAGGGCGGCTGGGCCTCGGCCCAAGCAGGCTGGAGAGGAGGCGGTGGCACAGGAAAGACACAGCGGGAGGGGGCACGGAGACAGAGCTTGGGGGCCGGGAGATGCGGACACAGATGAGGGAGCAAAGCGATGGTGAGAAAGCGATCATGCGGGCAGTGGTGGAAAGACAAGAGACACGGGGGGCTCCCCGGTTAAGCCTGAGGTGAAGCCTTAAAAGGTTGGGAGGCACACCTGAGATCCCCCCCAGAGACCTAGAGTGAGTTCCAGACGGAACAAGACATCGGGAAGGCAGGACCGGATAGCACCCAACTGGCTGGGGGTCGGACCCAGTGGCCTAGGGACAGCCGGGTGCCAGGTCCTCCCTCCTCCTCATGAGGCAGCGGCCAGAAGGACGAGTCTCACACACTCCAGGCCTCATTCTGGTCCTTTATTGCCCCTCAGGAGCCCCCGACTCTCCCCCCCTGCACGGTGCCTGCCTTTGGGAGGAGGGGAGAAGGCCCCACGCGGCCTCTCCCTGGGAAGTCGTGGCCAAACACAGTTGGCAGGAAAACAAGGGCCGAATTCTGCTGCAGGAACCCACTCCTCGAATTTGGTCCAGCCACTGTAAAGCACTTGGGTTCCCTGGGGGAGGCCAGGGGCAGAGAGGTCAAAGGGTCACGCCAAGTGCTGCAGCTGACAAAGTGTCCACAGCAACACAGGCCACGCCAGGACCATCTGGGAAAAAGCCAATGCAGTCTTCTGACAGGTGGGGGTGGGAGGGGGGTCACTGGGCTAAACCAAGGTTTTGGGCAAGAGGGGTCACCAGAGTCAAACCCACTGGTCTTACAGGGCCATGGGTCAAACCCAGTCCTTTGGTTGGAGGAGTCGTGGGAGCAAACCAAGCCCTAGTTTTAGAGCCACGGATCAAACCATATCCTTCGGCAAGGGGGGCATCGGACCAAACCGAGTCCTTTCAAAGAACAATAAGTCAAACAGAATCCGTCACGGCAGCCAATGGGCCAAACTAAGTCTTTCTGGAGAAGCGCTGGCCAACAGATCTGAACGAGTCCCTCCCAGGGGAATGAACTTCAACTTCAGTCCCCAAGTGGAGGGCCAGATAGATGCGGCCCCGCCGGCCTCAGACGCTGATGGTGCGGAAGACGGTGAAGCCTGACTGGGCGGTGCTGACCAGGAGCCCGGGGCACTGCGGGTGCCAGTGCAGCTCCTTCAGGGCTGTCTCGCCCTGGTGCACGAACAACAGCTGCTGGGGGAGGTCTGTCAGCGCAGGGTCAGTCTCCGCGTCGCCGGCCTCGGGGTCCCGCTCCACCGCCAGGTCCCACTGTGTGATCTGGTTGTCTGCACCCGAGGCCGCGAAGACCCCACTGTCCTGGGGGTGCCACTCGACGGAGGTCACGGGGGCCACGTGCTGCTTGAAGGTGGCCACCGGGGAGCCAGACTACGGGAAGATGGGAGTCAGGGCCTCTGAGCCCCTCAGCCTGACGCCTGGGGTGACCCAGGCAGAGACCCCCCACCCCTCTCCAGCCTTAGGGTTCAACCAGGGCTCCACCCCTTGTGCCCCCCACAAACCCAGGTTCTCTGAAAGGGACAGAGCGCAAAGTACAGCTGGTAATAAAGGTGTGATGTCCCAGGGGCTGCTGGGAGTTGTGGTTTCACCTGCAAAGAAGCCCCTCCCAGCTCCAGGCCACAAAACCACAACACTTGCTCCTCCCTGGGCCTGCCTCAGTTTCCTTCCCTATAAAAGGAAGGCGTGGTTCCGCAAGTGCTCTGCCCGCTGATTCTAGAAGGCCTTAAAGGGGGCAGTGGCATGACTCCCAGGCTCCAGAGAGGCTGAGGCAAAGAACGACACTTTTACTAAAGCAAAGGTGCTGGTGGGGGTTGGGGTCTCTCTCATTTGGAGAAGTGGTTCCAACGTTCCAGTGGCCAATCCACTTTGGCCCTGTGACCTGGCCATGCACCTAACTGGGGGGCTGGAATCCATTTCTAGAAGCTTCCCCAGGGCTGATTCTGTAGAATTCATTACATTGTGGGGAGTAAAAAGATGATCCCGGGAAGGTCCAGAGGTGTATGAAGTCACGGCTTTGTCCAGAGGGAGGCCAAGAGCTGCAACTTCTCCTGCCTGGAGACCCTCTCAGCTCTGCAGAGTCAACGCTTAGCTAGGTGGTCACATCCTATCTGCTCCTGTCCCTTCTGGCCCTCAGTTCCCCCTCCCAAAATGAGTGAGCTGGGCTCTGTTCTCAGCTGATTCTACAAAATCCACGGAAAGAAAAACGACCGTCTTCTGAAGCCCTTGAGCCCCTGGGCAGCACGGCCGGCGCATGGCTCCCCGCGGGCAGATGAGAGCCGTAGTCTCCGCCACCCAGCCCCTTCCCTCGTGTCAGATCTCCAGATGGCAGAGGGAGCGACCCCACAGCAGCCCCAAGCCTTCCTCTCGCGGAGCCTGTTTCCTCATCTGGACCCCAATTCACAGGGCCTTCCCAGTGTTGGTGTATAAACCATCTCGGGAGGGAAAACCCACAAATCCTAGTGGCCTCCGGTAGCAGGAGCTTCTCCCGCCCCAGGCGTCCAGCTGGGACAGTACCTTGAACTGCCGCAGGTCCCAGACCTTGAGGGCTCCGTCATCCCCGCCGCTGAGCAGGAAGGGCTCCCGGCGGCTCCAGCTGATGACGTTGACATCCCCATCGTGGGCGGTGGCGGTGGTGAGCATGCAGGCCTTGCTGGGGGCTGCCCGGATGTCCCAGATGCGGATGGAGGCATCAGCTGAGCAAGAGGCAAATACCTGGACAAGGCAGAGTCTGAGGCACCCTGGTGTACCCCCGCCCCACTTTGGGACCGGGGTCCAGGGATGGGCTACCCTCTTTCAGTGACCCCCTTAGTAGGACCTGCCCCCCTCCCCACCCCAGGAGTCCAGACCCCCAGTCCTCCCTCACCGTGTCCTCGGTTGGAGACCACTGCAGGTCCTCCACGGAGCGTGTGTGGCCCACGAATGGCCGCTGGTCCACATGCCAGGAACCGCCGTCCGTAGGCGTCCAGAGGTGGATGTTCTTCTGACAGTCACCGGTCAGCAGGCGCCCTGCGAAGGGGAGTCAGGACACGACCCTGTCCCGCCCGGCCATGGCTCACTCCCACCTTAGCACCCACCCCTGCTGTAGACCCTGCTCCTGCCCAGCCCTCAGGGCTAACTGCACACCCCAGGAACTCACCGGGCACACGAGGGGACCAGTCGAGTGCAAAGCCCTCGCCCATGTGGCCAGAGAAGGCGAAGATGGGCTTCACGCGGGCCTGCTCATCCCGGAGGAAGGTCGCTAGGGCCTGGGGGTCATCCACCACCTGCAGAAGCCGCCGCAGCGCAAACACCTCCACCTGGCCCTTCTCTGACCACACCCCAGCCACTGGCTCCTCACCCAGCCACGACACCTGCAGGGGAGGGAGAAGGGGAGCGGAGGTGAGAGGGACAGGAGGCTCCAGGTGGCGACCACAGCCCCCAGCATCCCCCAGAACCAGAACTGCAGTTCCTCAGACCCGCCCCCGACCCAGGGCTGGGACTACAACTCCCAGAAACCTTTGCGGGAATGGAATCACGGCCTGCAAGAGCAGCCTGGTACCCCGGACAACTCCCCACCCTGTGGTAGAGATGATGGTGGGGGGAGGACAAAACTCCTTCTGGACTCCCAGGAATCGACGCTGTTATTCCACCAGCCCCCAGAAGTGTGTTCAGGCTCCTGGTCTCTGTAACTGTCTAAATGTAGGCTGCTCACAGGCCTGTCTCCGGATCTCTCTGCCTGTGTACCTTTGCTCACTAGGAGATCCTGTTCAGCCTCAAGGTTTCCAGTAGCCCCTAGCCCTGACCTCTCTCCTCAACTCCAGGCTCACATCGAACTGACTGTTTAGACATCACAAGGCCAAAGCCAAGTTCCTAATTGCCCACTGCCACCTACTCCTCCCTGGAGGTCCCACCTTGGGCCCCAAACCGCAGGACTCATTCCCCACTTGTCTCTCCTTCCTGACACCCACCACCTATGCTGGCTCCACCCAAAATGCCACACTTCCAATCCTTTCTCAGTACCTCTGCTGCCGCCACTCGTGTTACTACCGAAGTCACCCTTCTCTGCATTCCTGTACTGGCCTCCTCACAGGACTGTCCTTCTGCCCTTGCCTCCCTGCAGTCTATTCTCAATACAGCAGTAAGAGGGATCCCTTTAAAACACAAGTCAGATCCCAGCCATCTTTCGCTCTAAACCCTCCAACAGTTCCCAATTTCTCCCCAAGTAAAAGCCAAGTCCTTACACTGGCCTACAAGGCCCTAAACAATGTCTCCTCCGTGCCCACCTGCCACACCCTGTCACTCTCCCCCTCATCCATTCAGCACTGTTCTCCCCAGCTTCCCTCAGAACTCCTCAGTTTGCCCCAGGGCCTTTGCACTTGTTATTTCCTTGCTCGCAAACCTTTTCCCACAGATATCCTTGCCTCACTCCCTCATTTCCTGCGGATCTCTGTTCAAATGGCACCTTATCAGTGAATGCTTCCTTGACCACACTATTTAAAGAGGCAACCCCACTCCAGAAGACACTAACTCCCTTACCTTGTTTCATTTTTCTCCACAATACTTACCATCTTTGGACATATACACATATGCTTAGTTTCTTCTTGTTCCCTTTCCCACTGGTATGTAAGTTTCAAGGAGCCAGAGACCTTTTGCACCCCGTTAACTCCCCACGGTCTAAAACAGTACCTGAGACATGGTAATACTTTAATGGAAATACTTCTCAAGAACTATGAGGCAAGCACTGCTCCAAGTACTATACACACAGCATCTCATTTAATTCTCACATCAACCTGATTAGAAGGGGCTGTAACTCTGAAGCACAAAAGTAACCCCCAAGCCCACAAGAGTCCCTGAGCAGTAAGAGAAAACATATATCTCAAGTTACAGCCAAGCGCTGTTTCTAGACACCTGAAAAACTTCCAGTTATTGAAATAACGCTTTATGTCATTTCAGTTTATCCTCACACCGGACCCATCAGGTAAGCTTTGTGACTCTCACCGTTTTACAGAAGAGGAAAGAACATTAAAAAATATTCCTCTATTAAGAATCCGCTTTCCAATGCAGGGGACACAGGATCGATCCCTGGTCGGGGAACTAAGATCCCCGTGCCGTGGGGCAACTAAGCCCCCGCGCTTGCTCTATAGAGCCCACGCACCTCAACTAGAGAGCCCGCCTGCCGCAACTACTGAGCCCGTGTGCTCTACAGCCCGCGCCACAACTAGAGAGGCCCTCGCACCACAATGAAGGATCCCGTGTGCCACAACTAAGACCCAACACAGCCAAATAAATAAGTAAATAAATAAATAATCAATTTGGTACAAATGATGCTTGCTGAAAAAAAACCCAACCCTATAGCATCTAGCACATACTGACAATTACCATAATATATAAAACTACGTGCCAGGTGCTTTTCTAAAAGCTGAAGGGCATGGGTGCGGGGGGGTGTGCTCCAGAGAACGCAGGGCAGGCTGCTGGTGCTGTATTTACCCGAACTCTGTTGATGCCGCCATAATGGGGCACCATCGCCAGCTCCAGCTGAGGCTTCCGCTCTTCTTCATCCTCTTCATCCTCCTCCTCCTCCTCCTCGTCACTGCTCTCAGATGGCGGGGGCTTTGTCCCATGCAGATTGTGCATCCGAAGTATCATCAATCTGGGGGAGGTGTGGCATGAATGAGGCACCGGGTGCCAGGATCCTTAGTAAGGAGGGTGGGAGGAGGCTGGAAACCCCGACTTCTAGGTCCCGAGGAAGAGGGAGCTGGTGGCTCAGGTCCCTGGTCCTGGGAAAACGTCAGTTCTTACTCACCTGTTGCTTTGGGCGCTCTCGGCCTGGGTCCCAGCACACAGATAAAGTGTAAGAGGAAGCTCGGTCCGGTTGTCTCCCAGCTGATCCCGGACTATGTCGAAGCTGAGACAGGGGGCGCCTGGGGATGGACGGAGGAGTTGGAAAATTAGGATGGGGCAGAGGGATCTCAGTCCTCTTGAGCGTGATGTCAACCCTCTTACACCCCAATCTTCTCTTTCAGAGTGCCTCTTAAGTTAAAAGCTCAGGACCAACTCCCCCCTCAGGACCCAGGATTCCAGTCCCCTCCTTCCTCAGGACGCAGGAGTCCGGGTGCCCAGGCCTACCAGTCTGTGCTCGGTGGTACAGCACGTAGGCCTCCTCGTCCATGACCAGCTCCTCTCCTTCGCGCAGCGGGGGTCCCCGGCCGGGTAGGTAGACCTGGGCCGGGCCCTTGGACGCTGCGTCGTGGGACTCGGCGTCCATAGGCTCCCCGGTTTCACACGTGCGCCGCCGACCCTTGCGCGCAGCCATCTTTGGAGCCTCCCGCCGCCGGCGCGAGGTAAGAGCGTCACTTCCGGGTCTCGCTTCCCTTCTTGTGAGGATCCTCCCTACTGCGCGGTTACCTTGGAAACCTCCTCGTTCACCAATTAGAGAGGGCAATGGGGAGAGGGGTGAAGGAGAGCTAAGGTAACTGCGTCCTGGCCTGGCTAGCGAGGCCTGCAGATCCGGGGAAACCATACCCTCCCCATGACTTTGGGGCGCTCTGCCGCAGAGCAGCGGCAAGGCCTCCTGGGAGTTGTAGTTCTGCAGGAGGCCTGTTTTCCCCATCAACTAGAGGAGCTCCAAGCCCCGACTCTCCCTTCCACCTTTGACTCCCAGTCCCTTCTTTCCACTTAATTAATTATTCGTGTATGCAAATAAGAGCCCTTCCTGGCAAGGAGACTAGGTTTCTGCTCCCTGAGGACCCATAAAGCCGGTTTCTTCTCCCCTCCTTGTTATGAAGGCTTTAATTTACTTCAAAATGGTTAAGTGTAGACAGGATGATATGTGTAAATTAGCTGGTTGAATCTACCCTCTAGGGGCAGTCAGTTGCCTAACCAGGCCTTCACCTTGCAGCTCTGGTCAGCAAGCACTTAATCAGAAAGTCCACCCTCTGGAGGCAGCTATTACAAGTGCTTCCGCTCTTTTTATTGCCCATCAGCACCAGAGGTTTGGCTAATTGGCATAATGAAATGTTAGAAATAGGTTCTCATTGGTGAGATTAACGGAATTCAAGATACGTGGATTGACTGGGGTATAACAGACACTCTCCTCGCTTGCATGAACAGGATATTCAGAACCTAGCAAGCCTCATTACCTGTTGCCATAGGAATGGGACACTAGACTTGATCCTAGAAAAGTTTTGATCCCAGATCTTTCTTGAGTTCTCTGTCCCCCTTCTCCTTCCACCCCAACCCCTTCTCAGCCCTTCTCTTCTTAGGGTCTTTTCTCACCGCCTCTTTGAGTCTTTACCTCCCACATCCCTCCAGGGTCTCTGTTCTTGCCGGAATTCTCTTTCTGCCCCCTCTTCCTCTATGGGACTTTTCTGTTTTTATTTCCTCCAGAGAAGCTTGAGGGGGACTAAGAGACAGACACGGAGCTCACACTGGGCTTGAGGAGGCATAAAAACATAGTTTATTCCAAACACTGCAATATGGGACAGGAGAGTGGGAAGGGAGCTTGGTGATGAGTGTGGACTCCCAGACCCCTCTCTTCCACAACCCAGCTCCAGACCCGGCTGGAGATCTGGGAAGAGGAGGCTTTTGAGGGTCTGCTGGGTCTTCACTGAAAGGTCACAAATAAGGGTTGGATTTGGAGAGCATGTGATTAGTGGCACCTGGGGCTGGTAGTGAGGTGCGACAGGGTGGGAAGTTTTGGCCTGATGGAGGTTGGGATCAACGCTGGGGCAGTGGAGGCGGGGCTTCCGTTGGGGGCGTGTGCTAGGTCGAAAGAGGGGAAAGCTACCGCGGGTGGAAAAGGAGAAGGGGGTGTCACGGTTTGACGTCGAGGGGCAGAGTCTGGTCGGGGCACGGTCTGGGGCTCGGGTCACAGTTTGGGGTCAGGGGTCACAGTCTGGGGTCGGATGACCATTTTTAGGGGTCGGAAGTCACAGTCTGGGGTCAGGGGTTTGTGTGTGGCGGGGGCCAAGGTCTGGGGTCACAGTTTGGCGAACGCGTCTCACAGTTTTGAGTCCCGATGGATGGAAGGTTAAAAACGGGCTTCCCCGGAGGCGTGGCTGGGGCCGGGGAGCTGCACAGTGATGTGGGGGCCACGGCCCCAGGCGTGGGGGAGGGACGCGGGCGTGGCGTGACCCCACCACCTCCTGCCCCATCTGGTGACGTTAAAAAGCCCTTGTCGGGTTTAAAAAAAAAGTCCAGTGGGCTCCGAGACCCCATCCCCTTGCTCCCAGGCTGGGTGAGATTTGAGGGACCAAATCCCCCCCGGCTCGAGGTGCCCCCATAGCGAGGGGCGCAGGACGCTGCTCCAGGCGGGGTCCGGCCAGTTCCATTTCCTTCCTTCCCAACCCGTGCGGGTCCTGTCCACTGCGTGTGCCCCCTCGGGCTGTGGCCTGCGCTGACCGAGGGGGCGGCGGGGCCCCCCAGGCCGCGTCATACCTCGGACTCGAGGCTGGAAAAGTGCGCCGAGCCCCGGCGGGTACCCAGGTCCCCGCCCCGGTGTCTCCGGTGGGGCGCAGCGGGCAGCGGCGGCCCCCAGTGCGCGGCGTGCGGGCACCGGCGCGCGTGGCGGGAGGGCCCGGTGAGCCTGCGCGCGGGGGCGGCGCGGGGACACGAGCTGAGGTCCTCGAGCGATCGCGAGGTGGGCGCGGGCGGCGGGAGGTCCCAGCCCCCCGCGGCGCGCCGGTGCCGGTGGTGGTGCGGCGCGGCAGCTGCGGGCGGGCGGTGCGAGGCCCGTGGGCGGTGAGGATGTGACCGCGGGCACCCGCAGCGGGCCCGGCGCCGGGGCGGGGGCCCCGCGGCCCAGGGCGGGGGCGGCGGCGCCCACCAGCCGCCGTCCCGGCCGTCGTGTGAGCAGCTGAGATGGCGCGGAGGCGGCAGCAGCTCCAGGCTGGCGCAGTGGCGACAGTGCCAGGCGGCGGGGCCGCTGCGCGGGGGCAGGTAGTCCCAGCTGCCGGCGCGCCAGCCCCCGAGCTTGTCGACCGACCAGTAGCGGCCAGGCGGCGGCCCGAGACGCTCGGCGTACGGGTAGGGGAAGTCGGCGAACCACCAGGGCTCCAGGCCGCCCAGCGACGCGCCGCCCAGGCTCTCCGAGTCCTCCGAGTCCGACGGCGACGGCTCTAGGTCAAGGTAAGGACAGGGGGGCGGCGCGGCGCGGCACGGGGGTGGCGCGGCCTGGACTCCGCCGCCCGCGCCCCCCGCACCGCCCGCGCCCCCCGCGCCGGGGCCCAACAGGGGCTGGCTCTCGGGGTCCGAGCGCGGCCAGCGCGTGGGCGCCGGCGGGCTCTCGTCCTCGAAGGCCAGGCGGCAGAGCGGCGGCCCGACGGCTGTGGCCGCGGCGGCCGGGGGCGCGGGCGGCGACGGGAAGCCAGGGAAGGCGCCGGCGGGGGGCTCGGCCGGCTCTTTGTCGCGCACGATGGCGAAGTAGGAGGGCGGCGGCTTCTGCGGGGGCTGCGTAGCCGGCGGCGATAGCGGGCGCCCAGTTGCGCCCCGGGGCGCGACGCGCGCCTCGCCCACGCCCAGGCCCTGCGGCTCGATGGGGCCGTAGTAGCGGTGGAAGCCGTCGGCCAAGCTCGCGCCGCCCGGCGGCCCTGCACCTTTGGCGCGGCGCCAGCGGTCCACAGTGGCGCGCTCGCGGGGCATGAAGGGCGCGGGGCCGGGAGCGGGCCTCGCCGCCGGGTATACCGGGCTGGGCAGCGGCTGCGGCGGCGGCGGGGGCTTGGCGGGCGGCGGGGCAGCCTCCGCGCTGCAGCAGCTGTACATGCCCTGCGGGGGTCGCGGCAGAAGCCCGGTCAGCGCGGGATGCTGCGGACCACCTGCCTTCCCTCCGTCCCTCCCTCCTCTCCAGCACCTCGAGCCAGCTCCCTTCCATTTCTAGGCGTCCCTGCCTGTTTCCTCCCATCTCTCCCCCTCCGCCTCCCTCTCTCCCCCATACCCTGGAGAAGGCCAGCAGGAAATCCATGCGATGGGTGGGCCCCAGGCAGTGCCGCAGGCGCCAGTACACCAGGTGCTCCCAGGCGAAGACCAGCAGGGAGAGGCCCATGGCCACCAGGAGCATGTAGAAGACGCCCGCCATGTTGTCGATGTCCAGCTTGCTGCTCATCACCTCGATTTTGTCATTGTGGCAGATCCCCGAGAGCCACAGCCGCTCCAGCATCTCGATCTCATCTGGGGACAGGAAGGTGGGAGGTCACCTTCCGTGGGCACCCTCTGAGGACCCTCCTCTCTGATATAGGGGTCTAGGTCCTCAGACCCTGGTGTCCTGGTCCTCACCCCCTCCTTCCCCAGTACCCAGGGGTCTTTGCCTCCCCTCCCTTCCCCACCCCCTGTAGGCATCTCTGCGTGCAGCCGCACCATCCCCCAGGAACTGCAGAAGTGCCAGGTCGATGGGCCGCTTCCAGCGGGAACCCTTGTGCAGGGCGATGCCGTAGCCTGTGGTGGCAAAGACCTTGCCCGAGCCGATGGTGACGAGCTTGCAGCCCTCATCTTTGCGGGCCATGTAGTTGAGCACAGCCGCGTCGTAGATGAAGGCGTCCAGCTTCCTGCCGGCAGGGGCATGAAGGGCAGGGTCAGTTCCACCCAGATGCCCAAATGGGCAACCCAGAATCCCTCTACCTCCTAACCTCCAACTGCTCCAGATTCTAACTAGTGGTGAACTTCTCAGTAAGTCACTGCACCTTTTTGTGCCTCTGTTTAAACATCTGTCAAATGGGGACAGCGGCAATACCTCCCTTCCAAGGTTGTTGCACGGATAGCCCTCGGAGCAAAGGAAGTGCCAGAGAAGTGTTAGCTGTGACTGTTAATGAAATAACTACTGGTTCAATCCTTACTGGAACCTTCCAGAGAAGGTCCCGTATACTTCTCCATTTTAAAGAGGAGGACTGAAGCTCAGAAAGGAGAATCAGGGCTTCCCTGGTGGCGCAGTGGTTAAGAATCTGCCTGCCAATGCAGGGGACACGGGTTCGAGCCCTGGTCTGGGAGGATCCCACGTGCCGCGGAGCGGCTGGGCCCGTGAGCCACAATTACTGAGCCTGCGCATCTGGAGCCTGTGCTCCGCAACAAGAGAGGCCGCGATAGTGAGAGGCCCGCGCACCGCGATGAAGAGTGGCCCCCGCTTGCCGCAACTGGAGAAAGCCCTCGCACAGAAACGAAGACCCAACACAGCCATAAATAAATAAATAAATACTTTAAAAAAAAAAAAAAAAAGAAAGGAGAATCATACAAATAATAATAGTGTTAATGATGACTTCTGTTGTTCCAGACACTGTTCTATCTACTGTAGTAACTCCATTCTCTCAACACTCCTATGAGGTAGAAACTATTATCTCCATTATTCAGACCGAGGAAACGCAGGCCCAGACATGTATCTTAATTTGCTTGGGTTCTCCCTCTAGGCCCTAATATCTACAGTTTGGTGGGAAGATAAGCACGGATACAGAATTAGTAGTTGTCACTGATGAATACATTGTGGCACTCGCCACATGTCACTTCCTTCCCAACTGCTGCCATTTTACATTTATCTCTGTGATGATTTGATTAATCTCAGCCTCTCCTACCACAATGCAAGCCCCTCTAGGGCAGGATCCAAGACCATCACGTTCTTGGCTGTGACCCAGCAGTTCCTGACACATACAAGGTGGTCGTAAATATTTGCGGAGTAAATGAATGAATGGATAAAGGAATCCACACTTCTGTGGATTACACACTGTGTAACTATCCTATGACATAAGGTAAGTACTCATGATCTGACCTGTGAAGATGTCCAGGGTGTATAAATGAGGAAAAAAAACCCACTAGTCCCGGAATCCTAGATAGAATATAGCTCCATAGTTATTTTGTGGGGTGAAATTTTGGTCATCTTAATTGTAGACACCAGACTAGTTCTTAGAGGGAGGTATCTGTCTTTTCTAGTCCAACATTGTCCAAAGGAACATTCTGGGATGATGGAAATGTCCCATCTGTGCAGCCCAACATGGCAGCCACCATGGCTCTGGAGCACTTGAAATGTGATCAGTACGACAAAGGGATGTAACTTTAAATTGTATTTAATTTTAATTAATTTTTTTTTTTTTTGCCACGCCAAGGCATGTGGGATCTTAGTTCTCCGACCAGAGATTGAACCCCTGCCCCCTGCATTGGAAGCACGGAGTCTCAACCACTGGACCTCCAGGGAAGTCCCTAATTTAAATTTAAATAGTCTTGGACAGCTCAGGTCTGGGGAAGACGAGAGACATCAAGGCATGTGGCTGGATGCTTGGTGAGGAGAAGGCAAAGGGTCTTCCTGACATGAATACATCACCTGGAGTCTTGAGTTGTTTGCCTGTCTGTTGATGTGAAAACCTCTGTGTCCCCAAACTTTCAGTGAAGCCCTGTCCACACACTCACATAAGCGCATATAAATGCCTTGTGTGCATGGTTGGTTGCATAGAAATTAAGGAAAAGGACAGACTTAGTCCTTGCACCCCAAAAGGGGAGACAGAGAGAGGATTCCCCAGATAGAATGGATCCAGCTGAAGCAACAACTTGGGGTGGGGCAAAAAACTCAAAGCTCTGGAACGTGGGGAGGGCATTCGCCACCCCGTAGTTGGAGAATGGGGTTTGAATTCATCTTATACAGATCCTAACAGGCAGGGAGAGCCCAGCTGACATCTGGAAACATACACAGTACATAGGCGAGAAAAATACCGCACTACTTGCGGGCACTGCTGCCTTGTAGGCAAACTGTAATTTCTCTCGAGGTGTCTCTTTGTTTAGGAAAATGCCCTTGGGGGCGAAAGGTGAAGTGTTCAAGTGGGAAGAACTCGGAGTTTCCTGAGTCAGGCCAAAGAGTAGGGATGGAGGCGCTGGGGACTAGATGGAAGGAGGGTCTTCAGGGGTCCTGGGAGGGGGGCGTGTACAAGGGAGAGGTGTGGGAGGAAAGAACGGAGAAGTATTTTAGAGCCAACAATCAAGACTTCCAGTGGCGGGAAGGTGAGCAGGGCTTTCAGGAAGAGAGAAGCTGAGAATCTGCTTTGAATTTAATTGTTTGCTCAGTTATTCGGGGATATAATGCCTGCCTCTTTCCCCACCTCCTTACTCCCTACCCACCCCCTACATTGATCCTAAACCTCTAGTAAAACTCAGCCATGGGGGGCTTCCCTGGTGGCGCAGTGGTTGAGAATCTGCCTGCCAATGCAGGGGACACGGGTTCGAGCCCTGGTCTGGGAAGATCCCACATGCCGCGGAGCAACTAAGCCCGTGCGCCACAATTACTGAGCCTGCGCGTCTGAAGCCTATGCTCTGCAACGGGAGAGGCCGCGATAGTGAGAGGCCCGCGCACCGCGATGAAGAGTGGCCCCCACTTGCCACAACTAGAGAAAGCCCTCGCACAGAAACGAAGACCCAACACAGCCATAAATAAATAAATAAATGATTAAAAAAAAAAAAAAAAAAACTCAGCCATGTCCACCAGCCTTTTTTTGGGAAAAATAAAAATTCCCACCCTGTTGCTAGAGGGATCTTGACATTTGAGTCAGCTCCCGTCCCTCCTCGGCTCCCGTCCGTCCTCAGCTCACTGCACTTCGCTGGCTTACCCCTCTGCCTTGTTACCCCTCTGCCTTGTCTCCCATGCACGCCTCCCTCACTAAGTCTGCTCCAGCCACGCTGGGCTTTGTGCAGTTCCTGGATTGCTCCGGTCTGCTCCTGCCTCAGGGCCTTTGCACTGGCCATTCTCTCTGCTGCAATAATATCCTTCTCCCAGATAGCCGCCTGGCTGGCCCCCTCACCTCCTTCAAGTGTTTGCTCCAAAGGCACCTTCCCTGGTACACTGTTTAATACTGCAACCTGTAGCCTCCTTCCTGGGTCTCCCAAACTCTCTCACCCTGCCCTATTTTTGTCCATAGCACTTACCTCCTTGTAACTATAAAATGTTTTTAGTTATTAGCTTTATCATTCATCTCCCCGCCGCCCCCCACCCCACCACTGGAATTTAAGTTCCGTGAAGGAGCAGACGTTGCTTGCCCGGCTCACTGCTGTATCCACAGGGTCTAAAACAGCACCTGGCATACAACACACGCTCAATAAAGAGGGGTTGAATGAATGAATTCAGGCTGGTTTGAGACCAGCATTCTGTGTGCCAATCACTGGAGCTGAGAGGTAAGATTTCATTAATAGGGAAAAGATGCCAAGAGGCTTTCCTCCACGGAAAACGCAAGAGGACAGTGTGTACTTTCAGTGAGGAATGTATAAAGATGTGTGTGTATACATGGTTGAATTGATCTAGAAAAAATGAAAAATAATGCTTCCTTTAGGGAAAGGGGGACTTGATGTTTCCTTTTCGGCCCTCATAAGTGAGTGAGAAATTGAACCTCTCCCATGGAATGGGCTTCCAGAACTGGCTGGGAGAAGCTGTGTTTCTTTCTTTCTTTTTAAGAGATGCATTTCCTTTCTCTTCCTGTGAGGTTGCTTGCCCTCAGTGGTAGGGTAAGCCCACATTTGGAATGTGAGCTAGCCAAAGCCATGAGGCTGCCAATCCCTTGTACCTCTCTGTAAGGATGGAATTTTCTAGTGTTGTCCAAGGTGGTAGCCACTAGCCACAGGTGGCTATTTGAATTCCAATTTTAATTAAAATTTAAAATTCAGTTCTGTAGTTACACCAACCTCATCTCCAGTGTTTGAGAGCTGTTGGCTACCATACTGGACTGCTCACATCTTGAACATTTCCATCATTGCAGAAGGGGCTGTAGGAGAGCGCTGCTCTAGACACACATGTGTCTGTCTTCCAGACTAGAATGGAAGTGCTAGGAGAAGAGAGACTTTGATTTGTTCACTGCTATACCCTCAGTGCCTAGCCCAGTGTCTGGTGCAAGAAGACCTTAATAAACATTTATTGGATGCATGAATGAATGAATGAATGAGTGCCTTTTAACTTGCATATGGTTAAGGGTATCTTGCCAGGGAGATCATGATTCATTATTTGTTTTCTTCTTTGGTCCTCTCTATTTTAAAAACATATATATAGTATGTCTACATATACAAATATATACATATATATGTGTATATATATATATATATATGACTAACCCAGGAAAAGAGACCAAAAAATACTGACATTGGGGATTCCGCAACAAAAATGGTCCAGACAGCTCACCCTACAGTGAAGTTCACAGTCAACAACCCTGCTTATGTGCTCACAGACCCACCACTTCCAGAATTTTGGATGCCCACTCCCAAATATGAACTGACTATTAAGGATTACTAGACATCAGATAAAGGCTCTAACAAGAAAGATAGAAACAAGGAATGGCCCAGGTTCAATCCCTGGTTGGGGAACTAAGAGCCTGCAAGCCGTGTGGCATGGCCAAAAAAAAAAAAAAGAAAGAAAGAAAGATAGAAACAAAACAAATAGGAAGCGGGGGCAGGGGGGACTTGGAGGAAACATGCAGACATGCAGAGAGTAGAAGATGTAAAAAAAAAAAGAAAAACCCAACAAGTATCATTAATATCATCAGAGAAACAAGACAAGATACTGCAGCTCTGAACCATGAATAGGATATTATAAAGTAGGATACTACAGAATAATACTATAAAATTTACAAAATACCATAAAAATTCAGAGATCAAAAAAGAGTTCTTAGAAATCAAAAATATACTAGCAGAAGTGATAAAGCTTAATACAAGAGTGGGAGATAATATTAAGAAAATCTCCCAGGGAGTAGGGCAGAAAGAGAAAGAGTTAGAAAAATAAGAGAGAGAATAAAAGAAATGGATAGTCCAGGAAGCCCAATATCAAGTTAATAAGAGTTCTAAAAAGAAAAAACAGAAATGGAAGGAAGAGGCGAACTGTAATTGAAAGAATTCAAGAAAATTTCCCAGAATGAATGACCTCAGGATACAATTGAAAGGTCCAGTCATAGAAAATAGAAAAAGAAGACACATGAAAATAGATGAAGACACATTGCTGAGAACTGTCAGCACACTGAGAAAACAGATGAAGACACATTGCTGAGAACTGTCAGCACACTGAGGACAGGGAAAAGAAAAACGGGTCACATACAGGGCTTAGGCATCCAAATTACTGGATTTTTCAACAATAACACTGGAAATTAGAAGACAGTGGAGTGATGCCTTCAAAATTCTGGAGGAAAATGATCTCCAGCCCAGAATTTTATACCCAGCCAGATGGCCCATCAAGAGTAAAGATGTTTTCATGTATGCAATGTCTCCAAAATGTATCTCCCATGTGCCTTTTGTCAGGAAGCTCAAAAGAACAAGAGAACAAAACACAGGAAGAGTAAGAAATGGGATACAACAGGATCCGAACCAGGAAGGAGGTGATGGGATCAAGATGGCGGCTATGTTCCAGACTGGAGCAGGTCAGAGGCCATGTGAGAAACTTCTTTAATAAGATGAAATTAATGGAGTACCTGATGCCTCTGAACACATAAAGAAGAGATTCATATAGTTAGTGGAGAATTTGGATTTGAATTAGTTAAGTACAAGGAAAACTCAGACACTAGGCAATTGAAAAAAAAAAGACAATATTGACGCCAGGAAAAACAAACAATTGTGTAGGAGAGGAAAGGAATCATGGTTTACTATGTGTGGCATCTATGGGAGCATTTACACAGTCAACAAGTAAACACTGAATATTCATCTAGCCAGAATCACAATGTGGGAGCTTGGAATAATTTAAATAACAGTATGAGTATGTGTCTTCCATAGTGAGAAGTGAATGGAAAAATGCCTAAAATTGAAAAATCAAGAGGTAGTCATAGAGACATGGTATTTTGAGACAGGGAGGTAAAGAGCAAAATGATACAATAAATGAGGTGAAAGCAGATTCCTCTGAGGTGGGAGAAATGGAGGGTAAAGAGATGGGGGACCATTGGTCGTTTTCATTTTCTAAAAAATCTTGTATTTGATTCTTCAAACTATGTGGATGTATAACTCTGATAAAAATTGGATGAAAAATTAGAAAAAAATGTAAAAAGGAATACCAGGGAGAAAAAGAATTCAGCAGAAGCAGGAAATCAGAGCAAGAGGTGACAGTGAGAAACAGGGGTATCCTTTGTGAACCTACAAAGCTTCTGGGTGAGGGGCACAAGGAAGGTGATTCTGGGTTTCTCGCTGGGCGAGTGAGGTTATGTAGTACAGCGGTTGAGAGGTTGGACTGAGAATCAGGCTGCCAGGGTTCAAATCCCAGCTCTGCCCCTCACCAGCTGTGGGGTCTTGCTCTGAGTTTGTCTTCTCATCTATAAAATAGGAATAATAATATTCACCTATAAAGAGTTGTGGGTTGAATTGTGTTCCCCAGCATTTATACATTGAAGTCCTATCCCAGTGCCTCTGAATGTGCTCTTAGTCAGAGAAAGGATCTTTACAGTGGTGATCAAGTTAAAATGAGGTCATCAAAGTGGACCCTGATCCAGTATGAATGGTGTTCTTATAAAAAGGGGGAATTTAGATACAGAGACATGCACAAAGGGAAGATGATGTGAAAAGACACAGGAAGAAGATGGCCATCTATAAAGCCAAGGAGAGAGTCCTGGGACAGATCCTTCCTTCACAGCCCTCAGAGGGAACCAAGGAGGACTTCTAGCCTCCAGAGCTGTGAGACAATAAATTTTTGTTATGGTAGCCCTAGCAAACCGATAATGAACTTAAATGAGAACAGAACTTGATGTATAATAAACACTATAGTAAATTAAAAAGGTATGGGAATGATACCAAGCCTTGGCAAGCATGTGGAACAAATGGAACTTTCCTGCACTGCCTATGAGAGTGTAAACTGGTACAACCACTTTGGAAAAAGTCTGGCAGTATCTTTTGAAGCTAAGCAGACACCTCCCTGTGACCTAGCAGGCCCACCCGTGGGAATTTACCCAAGAAAAATGAATGTATATGTCCTCCAAACACTTGTACAAGAATCTTCATAGTAGAATATTCACAACGGCCAAACACTGGAAACAACCCAAATGTTCACCAATCAGGAGAGTGGAAGAATTCTGATATATTACTCTATTGGTATACTCAATGGAATACTGCAGTGAGCAAACTTGGTAGTAGCGTTGGATGAAGCAAGCTGGACACAAAAACTATTATATACACTGTTATATATACACTGTTTGATTCTGTTTATGTAATATTCAATGAACCAGGCAAAACTAATTTACAGTGATAATCTATGGTGACTAGAAGGGCAGAGGGGAACTAGAAATTTTCCATACCTTAACCTGGGTATGGTCACATGAACGTATAGCTGATCAATGAACCGCACACTTAAGATCTGTATATGGTGGGATGTAAACTGGTGCAGCCACTATAGAGAACAGTATGGAGTTTCCTTGAAAAGCTAAAAATAGAGCTACCATATGATCCAGCAATCCCACTCCTGGGCACATATCCGGAAAAGACAAAAATTCGAATTTGAAAAGACACATGCATTCCAGTGTTCACAACAGCACTATAAACAATAGCCAAGACATGGAAGCAACCTAAATGCTCATCGACAGATGAATGGATAAAGAAGATGTGGTATGTATGTGTGTATACACACACACACATAATGGAATATTATTCGGCTATAAAAAAGAATGAAATGATGCCATTTGCAGCAACTTGGATGGACCTAGAGATTATCATAATAAGTGAAGTAAGTCAGACAGAGAAAGGTAAATATCCTATGATATCACTTATATGTGGAAACTAAAAAAATACAGGGGACTTCCCTGACGGTCCAGTAGTTAAGACTTCGCCTTCCAATGCAGGGGGTGCGGGTTCAATCCCTGGTTGGGAAGTTAAGATCCCACATGCCTTGAGGCCAAAAAACCAAAACATAAAACAGAAGCAATATTGTAACAAATTCAATAAAGACTTTAAAAATGGTCCACATCAAAAAAACTTTAAAAAAAAATACAAATGAACTTATTTACAAAATAGAAGTAGACTCACAGACATAGAAAATAAACTTATGGTTACCAAAGGGGAAAGCAGGTGAGGGATAAATTAGGAGTTTGGAATTAGCAGATACACAGTACTATATATAAAAGAGATCGACAAGGGCCTACTGTATAGCACAGGAATTATATTCGTATCTTGTAATAACCTATAATGGAAAAGAATCTGAAAAAATCATATATATATATATGAATCTCTTTGCCGTACCCCTGAAACTAACCCATTATAAATCAACTATACTAGTATACATACATATTTATATACATACGTAATACATAGATAGAGAGACCACATCAAAGTTCCCTTGGAGGAAATGGTGGGCACTTTAACATGAGACCGACCCCCATGTTACAAGGAAATAGGTGGCTTAGCAGAGAGATTTTTTTTTTTTTTTTTTTTTACAATTCCTGTATCTATGGCTCCTCTGTGCTCAGAATGTGTGTTGGGGACCCCTTGAAACGGCCTCTGCTGTGTTCCAATAAAATTTTATTCACAGACAAAAAAAATTAAAAAAAATAAATCGATTATAGTCCAATAAAAAAGAAAAAGGTCTGTGTATGTTACAGTAGCTCAATTAAAAAAAAGATGCAGTATAAAAAGACACGGGATGAAGCCTCAAGCTCTTCTTATTAAGGACTGGGATTGTGGCTGACATTTGGATGAAAAGAAAACTACAGGTATCCCTCCTTCTTTGAACCCAGGGGTGGGATAGATTTGGATTCATTTTTTTGAGACGGGGCTGGCCTCCCTTGCTGGTCACACTCTCACTGCTCTCCAAAACTCAGGAACCAAGTAGATGTGGGACATGAGGGTCCTACCCTTACCCAAGTCTTGGAATTCTTGCTCTCCAAACGTAAGGATGAGATAGACTGGGAATGTGAGGGTTCCCTGTAGAAGTGAAAAAAAAAAAAAGAGGAAGGCAATTCCCCTGCCTCCCGAGGAAGGCGTTTGGTACTTGTGAAGTAAGGGGGGGCGGGGATGAGTCAGCTGGCTGGCTGGGGAGGATACTCTGGGGGTGAGTAAGGAAGTGAAAATTCCCAGGGGGGTGGGGAGGTGGCCAGAGCCCTTTTATGTTTCATGTTCATAACCTTCACTATGAAACTTTTGGCATTTAGATGCTG
Organism: Balaenoptera musculus; assembly: GCF_009873245.2. Classification (NCBI taxonomy): domain Eukaryota; kingdom Metazoa; phylum Chordata; class Mammalia; order Artiodactyla; family Balaenopteridae; genus Balaenoptera; species Balaenoptera musculus. The sequence continues at coordinate 8,355,141 of NC_045803.1, forward strand.
TAGACCCGGGCCGCCCAATTTGGTATCTACACACGTCCCTGTGGCTGGTTTAAGCGCTTGAAAGGTGGCAAGTTTGAACTGAGATGTGTGGTGAGTATAAAATGCACACTGGATTTCAAGAGGTGTGTGTGTTGGCGGGGGGTGGGGTGGGGGGTGGAGGGCGGGAATTATGTAAAAGGTCGCAACCATTTTTATACTGATTATGTATTGCAATAATATTTTGAATATACTAGGCTAAGTAAAATACATCATTAAAACGAATTTCACCTGTTTCTTTTTGTGTCTTTGAACGTGGCTACTAACAATTTAGAATTACACAGTAGCTTCCATTTCCTTTCTGCTGGACAGTGCAGGCAAACTGAAGCCCTTCACGTTTCCAATCTTCAATCCAGCACACATAGGCTTGAGGTCTGGGCTTCTGTGGGGATTAAGGGAGAGATGGGCTCCTATTTTTTGGCTAATGTGCTCCAGAGCTGGAAGACATGGGCCTGTGAGATGGTCCAGAAAGTGAATTCAATCTGGCAAAGGGGAGCTTGAAGCCAGGGTGACCCTGAGAAGCCCAGGAATTTGCACAGTTTTTAGGAAAGGGGTTACGGGGCTAAAGGTATCTAGATGCTAAGGGGTGGGAAACTCCAGATGACATCTGGGGGTCGGGGCAAGTACAGGAAGGGATTAAGAAGTGGAAGAAGGACAAGGAAAGAAGAGGAGGAGGAAAAGAAGAAAAAAGAAAAAGAGAGGAAAGGAAGGAAACAACAACAAAAGAGGTAAAAAGACAGAGTTCTGGAACTCCATGTGACGGCCACTAACCAGACGCGACCAAGTCTGAATTGACATGAGCTGTGATTATAACATTTGAAGTACCCACCCTGCCCCCTGCCAAAACAGTGAAACATCTCATTAATTTTTTTGTTTTTGTTTTTGGCCGTGGCACACGGCTTGTGGGATTTTAGTTCCCCGACCAGGCACTGAACCTGGGCCCTCAGCAGTGAAAGTGCCGAGTCCTAACCACTGGACTGCCAGGGAATTCCCCATCATTAATTTTGATATTACATATTGAAATGATAATATATTGGAGCTATTGGGTTAAATACAACGTACCATTCGAATTAACATCACCTGTTTCTTTTAGTATGGCTCCTGGATACATTTACATTACATATGTGGACCTACTGTATAGCCCAGGGAACTATATTCAATATCGTAACCTATAATGGAAAAGAATCTGAAAAAGTATATATATATATTTCAGTTATGTGTATACAACTGAATGGCTTTGCTGTACGTCTGAAACATTGTAAATCAACTATACTTCAATTAAAAAAAAATGTTTCATGGGATTTCCCTGGTGGTCCAGTGATTGGGACTCCGTGCTTCCACTCTGAGGGCGCACTGGTTCGGTCCCCGGTTGGGGAACTAGGATCCCGCATGCCACCTGTTGTGGCCAAAATAACAACAAAAACCCATTCCCTATATGTGCCTGATTTTAAAAATAAATAAAATTTAAAAATGTTTCATGAATGAAAAAAATAAAATCACTCATCCACCATAAAAAAAAAGAAAAATATTACATATGTGGCTCCCCAGCTCTGCTCTAGAAAAAAGGCGGAGGAAACGCCTGGAAATATGAATAAGGAGGCGGAGAGGAGAGATCTTCACTTTTTACCTTATTATTTTTAACAAGTGTAGGTGTTAGGCAAATAAAACCTTTGAAGAGAAGGGGGAAAGAGATTTGGGAAGGGGAAACCTCGTTCATGAAGATTGGGAATGTGAAGGCAAAGGGTGCCAGGCACAGAGAAAGGGGGTGTCCTCCAGGCAGGGGAGCCGTGGGAAGGGGGCTGAGGGGGTCTATCGGGCTTCGCAGCCAAAGGAAAGACAGGAGGAAGGGTGTTCTGGAAACAAGCTTGAGGCTTTGTTCCCCACAGGTTCCCGGGCATCTTTGAGAACCTGCGTGGAGCAGGGAACCACGTGACATGTCCCAACAATTCTAATCAAGACTGAGGGGTAAAAAAGATCCAGTTACAACTGGCACCTGCAGGGGTCAGCAGAGAGCGGGCCTGGGGGAAAGGTGTCAGGAGGGCAATATAGCTTCTGACTAACTGGTCCCTCTGACGTCCCCCTCCATTCATTCTCCACATGGAGGCCAGGGGGGGCATTTACAAACAGAAATCTGATCACATTGCTCCCCTACTTAAAGTCCCCCTTTCCCATGGCTTCTCACTGCACTTCAAATAAAACCCAGCCCTGACCTCGGCCTCAGGTGTCACACCCTGTGTTCTACTCTCATCTACCCTCTAAACTGAGCTCTAACTGAGCTCGCCACCCTTCAGCCATGATGGCTTCTTGCTGTTCCTCTAAGAAGCCAAGACCGCTCGGGGCTCAGACCCTTTGCCTGCAAGGCTAGGCAAGTCCACCTAGCTAAGGAGGAGTCCCTCACCTCCTTCTGGGCTCTGTTCCAGTTACCGCCCCCAGAGGCCTGCTCTCCACACCCTGGTGAGTACACCCCAGCTCAATCACACTCTAGCTCACAATCACTTTCTGAAATGATCATGCTGATTTTTGTTTGCATATTTCTTGTTAATTTCCTACCTCTAGGTGGTAAGCTTGCTGTGGGCAGGAATTGTGATCTGTTTGTTCACTGCCTGGCATGGAGTCGAGGCTAAGAAAATAAATGCATGCTGAATGACTAAACCAATGAGGGACAGGGAGAGAGAGTCATTGTGCTTAGCTTTGTTGTAACCTTGGACTGCACTTTGGAGCCAGAACTTAACATTTCCCCATGATTTGGGAAACTGATGTTAAAAAAGAAAAAAAAAAACAAAAACAAAAACATATATATATATATATATATCTCCAAGTATTGATTCCAGTGAGTTCAGATCTAATGATGATGATGATGGTAGTAATAGTAATAATAACAGCAAATACCTACAGTGTGCCAGGCACTGTTCTAAGTGTTTTGCATGGATTAACTAATAATAATAACTATAATAATATATTATTTAATAATAATGACTATAATAATATATTAACTAATAATAATAACTATAACAATTCTTATAAAAAACTTATGAGGTGGGTTCTCTTGTCATCCCCATTTTACAAAGGAGGAAACTGAGGCTCAGAGAGGTTGAGTAACTTGCCCAAGATCACACAGCCAAGAAGGGACGAAACCAGGATCTGAACCCTGGCAGTCTGGCTCCAGAATTCATAACCACTGGCTCTCTGAAAATATCCTAAGGCTCCTACTCCCAGAAGGGGGAGTTCATTCCCACCCTCAATGATCTCTGCCCTCCAAGCTGACCCACCCTGGGCTGGCCTCTGAGGCTGATGAATGACCCCTGACTCTTTGCCATCTCCGAGCCTCCTCAGGGGCCCCAGCAGCCCCACTCCCCACCCCCCACCTCCCGGCCCCCAGTCTGCGCTGACCCTGCCTTGAGCTGAGTGAGCGCTTCCTCTACGCGGGGCTGGTTGTAGCGCACCATGTAACTGTGCATGTCGGGGTAGTTGCTGCGGATGTTCTTCTCTGTGGACCCGTTGGGCACCGTCCCAAACTTCAGGGGCGGGTACTGCTCCTGGGGCCGCTGGAACTGGGGCAGAATGGGGAGTCATTAGGGCACCCCCCAGGGGGCATCTGGGTCAAGGATGTCCTCAACCAGCTGCTCCATTCTGGGGGACACTGGCAGACACCCCAGTCCAGAAGTGTTTCTCACACTTGCTCGCCATGACCCATGGAAACACTACTCTTCACCCATCACATACATCCGCAGTTATCTGTACGTATGTATGCAGATATGTATACATACACATGCGCACACACAGTCAGGAGTCATATTGAAATATTTAATCCCCAGTATGGGCTGATCATGGTCCAATCAGAAGAGACACGGGCAACAAAGCTCCAGACCGGTCCCAGAGGCCCTTGATGGGCCAGGCATTAACCCTTAACTTGCTGGATCATGAGAGGTCCCAGGGGCAGGGGCTGGCATGGCACCGGCTGGGGGCAGTTGCTAACAGTTCCCAATCTGTTCAGAAATAGTTCACTATTTTAACAACAGACCCAGCCAGATAGGTGTGTGCTGGCCTAATTACCTAGAATGCAGTCAAACATATTTTGTATTCTATTCTAATCCATTCCATTAAAAAAAAAAATGTCTGTTGTAATCCATTGAATTGGTTCCTCAACCTTCTAATAGGTCATGACACCCAGTTAACCATGTTAGTCTCAAAGTGTGCCGTGCAGACCACCAGTCCCTGAACGAACTGTGATCCGTGATGAGGTAAGTACAGAAACCGAGAGAGTGAGCGTTTCAAGCTATTTGACAGAATAATTTTATGTCTGTTGAACCTAATAAATAAAGGTGTGGGTTGGAATTTTGCACGTCTTGGTTTTAAATTTTATTTTACTTTTCCAGTAATGCCTTTCTATCATATTTTATAAAAGCATTGGTCTCCACTGGATTAGAAATGTCAAAAATTAGCCCTTCATCACAGTTTGAGAGAAGCACTGGTCTAGAATATTCCATTTGGCACTACTGCCCCTAGAATATTTGGGGATACTCTCTTCCCCTTGGAATATTTAAATAGTCCATTGTGAAACATAACCATTTTCCTCCAGAATATTCCATTCTACCATTCTGGGACTCTTTCGGGGAAGAGACACCCCACCACGAATCCCCCCCTCCCCGCATCTGCCACCTCCAACCTCAGCCAATTCCCTCCCTCCCCAAACACTCATACCTTTCGGTCACTGAGCCCAGACACGGTATCCACATACTCCTCCTGGATCATGAAGGCGGCCAGGTTGGCTGTGTAGCTGGCGAGGAAGATGACGGCGAAGAAAGCCCACACCAGCACCATGATTTTGCTGGTGGTCCCCCGGGGGTTCTCCACGGGCACCGAGTTATTGAACACCAGGGCCCAGAGCAGCCAGATGGATTTCCCAATGGTGAAAGTTGAGCCGCCAGGGCCTGCAGGGGGCCAGGAGGGGGACATGGACCCCAAATCCCTTATGCTCAATGAGGGAGCAGAAAGAACTACAATTCCCAGTGGCCCCTGAGGCCCCTGTTGCCTCAGGAGACCATAGCTCTATCCCAGGGGCTGTTGGGAAACGTAGTTCTATCTGTGGTCCAGGCACTCTGAGGTAGGGTGATGGAGGAAGGGGACTCACGTTTGCCCGTGGCCAGGCTGCGGTTGTAGCCGACGGGACTGAGGTACTCAAAGATGAAAACGGTGACGGCGACCACAGTGAGGCACATGACGAACATCATCACCCACACGGCAGGGCTGTATGGCTCTGAGGGCAAGGGGGTGTGTGGCCATGACTCAGCCAAGCCAAGGCTTGGGTGCCCACAGACATGTGAACAAGGTACAGCCCAGATCTGACCCCGTCCTACTCTGCCCTCTTCTTGGGGACAGACTCATTGCCCGCCCAGACCCCTGGCAGGGGTGGTAGGGCAGTCTCTCCCAAAGAAAATCATCTCAATCATTTCTGTGATTTCAACCACCATATAGAAACTATCTCCTAAATATGTTTCCTGAGCCCCAGACCTGATTCTCCACCTCCCCCTGGCAATCCCTCCAGGCCATTCATGTCCCACACGGAGCCCAGCACCGACTCCCAGCCTCCCCATCCTGGGAGTTCACCGTCCATCCAGTCACCGCCCAGATCCTCCCTCCCGCATTTGCCACCCTCACTCCCTCCTTCCCTCCCCCTCACCAGCATCCTGTCAGTCCCCAGCCCTATGCTCCTGTCCTCCCCCCCGCCCCCCACCTCAGCCTTTCCTCTCCATTCTCTCTGCCAACAAGGCTCAGGCGACATCCTGTCCCCTGGACCATCTCCCCATCCTCTCCTCTCCAGTCCTTCTCCCCACCACGGCCCTAGAAGCTCTTTCTACACCCAGAGATGACCTGGCCTCTCCCCAGCTCACAGCCCTCTGTGGCTCCCCAGTGCCCCCAGGACAAAGTCCCTGCCTCTCAGCCTTGTTTCCACTCTCATCTCTGGACTGATCATTTTTTCAAGAACCCATTGCTTTAACCACCCAGAACTCACAGTTCCCCAAACGAGCTACATCCTCTCTGCCTCTTTCTCAACAGCTCTCCTACCAGAGGCACCACCCTGACCTGTCCATCAGCCAAACCTGAGTTCCTGTGTCCCCTTCTCACACTGCTTCCGGGAGTTCACTGACAACAAACCCAAATCACTCTTTCTTGAGATCAGTACCCGGGATTTGACCTCCCTGGGCCAAGTGTAAGCGGCCAGGACTGCCCCTGTCACAGTAGGGTCACCAGCCTGGACTGTCACTGCAGTATCTGGGGACACGCCTGTCGCCTCCACTGGGCCACGTGATGGGGCATAAACATGACCTTGTCACTCCCTTGCTGAAAGCAGGGGCCCCACGTGGTGCCTGTCAGGGTGCCCTGCAGAGACCTTGGTGCAAAGAGGAGGCCACAAGAGACACCGCTGGGGAAATAGACAGAAAACAAAACACCAAAGAAGGGTTGTCCCTTCTCCTCTCAGCCCTTCCGCCTCCCAGGAGCTTTGCTCAGACTTCAGAGAGCAGGAGGGAACAGACGTGACCTGCTGCCCTTGGCCTGATGTACGCTTTCCCTTTTGTCTTCTCCAAGCTCAGTAAATGAGATCTCTACCCAATCTACCTCAAAGCCAGCAACCCATTGTGTGCCAGCTTTCTAACCGCATCCTAAGCCTGTTTACTTGTCTCACCCTCTTGGCCATCTTCCTATCCTGCACCCCAACGTCACTCTGCACAGACCTCTGCAGTAGCCTCCTCATGGGCCTCCTGCATCTGCAGACCCACTAGTGGGATATCTTAAAAGCCTAAATCTGATTGTCTATCCCCACACTACCGCCTGCAGTTAAAAGCCTTGCCATTGCAATAAAAGTAAAACCCAACCTTCCTACCATAGCAACCAAGGCCCTGCTCGATCCACCACCTGATACCCTCTCAGCCCTCACCTCCCACCTCTCCCATGATCACTCACTGCCCCCTCCCCAGGTCACACAGGCCTCCCGATAGTTCACAAATACCCCACGAACATTCCCACCTTGGGGCCTTTGCCCTTAATGTTCCATCTGCTTGGGACACTTTTCCAGCCAGATCTATGCAGGACCGGGTCAGCTGCTCAGAAGGACCTGCCTGTCCACCCACAGCAACACCGACCCTATTCTTCTCTGTCTCTTCCCCCGGCTTAATTTCTCGTAGTATTCACCACCATATGAAATGATCTTGCCCATGTATCCCTTTAAGAGATTGTTTTCTGTCTCCCCCATGAGGCCCTGGGAGAGCTCTTAAAGGGCAAGGTTTCCTGTGCAGCCCAGAACCTGGCACATAGTAGGTGCTCAATAAACATTGTTTGATGGGGCCCATGCTCATCTCTTTTCCTCATCTCATACTTATATACAGGGGCAGATGGTTTTTGTGGGGCCTGCCGCTTATACAATTTGGAGGGTTCTCTTTAAGAAACAAGAAAATGAAATTATGAGTACAAGACCAGGTACAGGGCCTTGAAGGGGCTGTGCAGGAGAAGGTTCCTGAAGCTCAGACTTTCTTAGCTTCATGGTAAAATTGCTTCTGGTGGGGGAAATTCTCCCATTTTACAGGTTAGGGAACTGAGGCCCTCAGTTCACCGGAGTCACCCTGCTGGTACAAGCAATAGCAGGATGGGAAATGGACACACAGCTGCCCCCACACCCCACCCCTTGCCATTGCAGGGCCTGGGCTCACCGAGAAAGGCCGAGGGGGACACAGTGCCATTGCTACGCGCCACCATAACACTGATGCCTGTCTCCACGAAGGGGACGGAGAAATCCACTATCTCGGACCGCTCCTCGTTGATGGTGAGAGAGCCAATGGCCATGTCCGCGCGCTGGTAGAACACCTGGGAGTGAGGACAGGGAGGGAGTGAGGGAACCCGGCTGGCTCAGGACAAAGACAGGTCCCAGGAGGAGACCAGTGACAGGATGATAGAAGGGCTAGGAGGGTGGCAGGGTGGATGAGGGGGACTCAGGCAGAATGGGGCAGGAAAGATGGAGGTGAGAGTCGAGAACACGAGTGGGAAGAAGTGGCCTCCAGCCGCATCCTCCTCCCCCAGCAAGCCTCTGAAAGTTCTGGGCTCCATCCTCCAGGCCCCGCCCCCTTTCCCTAATAGTTCCACCCTCCGAGCCCCGCCTCCTTCGCCCCAAGTGTCCTTCCTCCTGGCCCCGCCCCTCCGCCAAGGTGGGTCCTCCTCGTGGCCCCGCCCCTTCAAATCCAGGCGTTCTCACCTTTGGCCACGCCCCTTCGGCCCCAGAGTTCTCCCCTCATAGTCCCGCCCCCTCAGAGCCATGATTCCTGCCTCTTGGCTCCGCCCCCTGACCCAGCCGCTTCTCGGCCCTGACCTGGTCCCGACTCCGCCCCCCACCTGTCTTGTCCCCGCCCCCACCCTGTCCCCGCCCACCTCACCTCCCCGATCATGCCGTTCCAGACACCATCAATCTTTTTGCCGTGCTTGCCGTTGGTGACCAGGTAGAGGTCATAGCTGAAGCCGATGGTCTGCGCCAGCCGCTTCAGAATGTCGATGCAGAAGCCCTTGCAGCACCGCTTTTCTGGGCGGGGGGCGTCCGGCGGAGGGCTGCGGGGAGCGAGCAGGCTTGGGGATGTTGGGGATCCCGCCCCACCGCGCCCCCCCCCACCGCCTTATGGAGGGAGGGACGAGCAGCAGCTAAAACTATGGTGGGCATCGCTTTCTGGGGAACTGAGGCTCAAAGGAATTACGTGACTTGTCCAAGGTCACCAAGCTGGATGGCTTTCTGGGTCCCAAGGGAGGAGGGGGCTGGGGCTAGGACTACTAGGCTTCGAGAGAGGATTCTGAAGCTGGAGCTTCTGGATCCCGGGCTGTCACCTGTGGGTGCGGTTGAGCTGGCTCCGGCAGGGGACGGAGTCTCGGATGCAAGTGCCACTGATGGGGTCGGCGGGCTCCACAATGACGAAAGGCCTCTCTTCCAGCGTGGCCACGGTGAGGTGCTGCGTGTCATCCACTGGCTGCAGGAAGCGGCCGTAGCGGGACCACAGCGGGTACTTGAGGCGGAGAGTCTGCTGCTCCCAGCTGCCCACCTTGGCCAAGAGCAGGGGATTCAGGCTTCGTGAGGGGGACTTTCTAGAATGTTCTGGCCTTCATGGCCTGCCTTCCTCGTAGCCGCGAGCTCCCAGCTCCTTCTCCCTCAGATCCAGGAGTCTGGGCCTCCTCCCCCGCCTCTCCCTTGGACCCAGAAACCCTTTCCTCCTTCAGACCCACGAGTCTGTGCTTTCTTCTACCCGAACCCAGGGGTCTGGATTCCCAGTCCTTCCCCTTAGGACCTAGAAGTCCAGGCTCCCAGCCCCTTCCTCCGTCAGAGGCCAGAATCCAGGGCCTCAGCCCCCACCTCTGCCAGGAGTCTAGGTCCTCATTGCTTCTTCCCCAGGACCCAGGAATCCAGACCCTCTCCCACGCCTGAGGTCAGCGCCGGGACTCACCACCTCCCACGTCCTGTCTCGGGTGAGGGAGATGACCACCAGGGAGGGGTTCACCAGGAAGCCATCCTCATTGAAGGAGTAATCCCGGTTATCCCAGGTAATGTTCATGAAGTACCTGCCCAGCAGGAAGGGAGGGGACACGTGGGGACCTGAACTGGACCTTGGCAGCTGAAGGCCGAGAAAGTCCCCCTTCTACTGACCAACCCCAGCGCCCAGTTTGAATCTCTCCTCTAAGTTCCTGAAAACCCAAATACGCCTTTTCTCTGGTAGGCACTCTCCCTTGGCAGCTCGGTGCCTCCAGGACCAGGTCCCAGACCCTCAGCCTGGGTTTGAGGCTCTAGGGGACCCACCTGCCTCTGCAGCCCGATCTCTGATCACTGCCCACCGTCAAACTCTCTCCGCCCAAATCCTTTTTCTGCCCCACAAATACTGAATGCAAGGTGTCCCCCAAACATATCAAGTGGTTTTCTATCTCTAGGCTTTTGTAGGTGCTTTTCTCTCTGCCTAGAAAAAAACCCTTGGACTTCCCTGGTGGTCCAGTGGTTAAGACTCTGCGCTTGCACTGCAGTGGGCACGGGTTCGATCCCTGGTCAGGGAAGTTCCACATGCCGCGCAGCGTGGCCCAAAAAAGAGAAAAAAGAAAAAAACCCTTATTCTCTCCCTCCTCATCCTGACCAGTTCTTAGGTGTTCAAGACTCACCTCACATGTCCCTTCTTCTGGACAGAAGCCCTGGGAGGGTCTCTGGACTCCCAGGTATCTCTATTATACAATGGCACCCTGTGCTCTGAATGCCTGTCACATCACCGAGGTCACTGGACCAGACCCTCAGCTGCCATCCTTGCCTCCTCGCTCCCCTCCAGCCAGGCCATCAGTCCCCAAGCCCCGTCCTTCCTGCCCCTGGGATATCTCTGCCCCATCCCCTCCTCTCTGTCCCCACAGCCCTCCTGGACCCCTACCCCAGCCTCCTACTTGGCCTCCAGCCTCCAGTCTTTCTCCTCCAGTCTGTCCCCACCCCACCCCGGAGAGGTCTTTCTATACCCCAAACTGACTCCACCTCTCCCCTGCTCATAGCCCACCCATGGCTCCCCAGTGCCCCAGAACAAAGTCCAAGCCTCTCAACCTGGCATTCAAGGCCCTTGCGGCCTGGGCCCCTCCACCTAACCAGCCTCATCGTTCCCAATCCCTGATTCTCCACCCTGAGCTATTGTGGTCTCATCAACCTGCCCAGGTTTTTCTCCCCTCTGGTCCTTTGCACAATGCTCTTCCCCCTGCCTGGATTTTCTATTTCTGGGGGACTCCCAACTGCCCTTGCAATCAAATCTAAACCCCTAACCTGGCCTAAATGCCCTACCTGAGCTGGGCCCCATGTTACTCCACCATACGCTGCCCACTTGCCCACTGTGCTCCAGGCACACTGGCTTTATTTCAGGCAATTCCAGCCCCAGGGCCTTTGTACCTGCTGTTCCCCCTCCCTCTCTTCACTCAGATCTTAAGATAGTTGGCTCTTTCTCTCTCTCTCTCTCTCTCTCTCTCTTTTTTTCTGGCTGTGCTGTGCGGCTTGTGGGATTTTAGTTCCCCAACCAGGGATTGGAACCTGGGTCCTCGGCAGTGAGAGCATCGAGTCCTAACCACTGGACCGCCAGGGAATTCCCTTGGATCTTTCTCTTTATCCTTTTTTTTTTTTTTTTAACCTCCAAATTTCACTTACTTGGAAAGGCCTTTCCTGACGACCTCACCTAACCTAGCACCATAGACATTTGTTATACATTCTACCTGCTTTATTTTCATCCCAGAAGTTATTACCTGCTGATGTTTTTTTCCTTTCTTTTCTTGTCTGTGCACTGATTGTCTCACCTATGAGACTGTAAGCTCTGAGAGCAGAGGCCGTGTTCAACATTATACCCTGTTCATAAAGCAGGGCTTGGCACACCACAGACTCTTGACAAAGGGCTTTTCAATGAATGAAATGGATGAATGAATGAGCAGTTTATTCTTCAGGTCTCAGCTTAGATACCACCTCCTCCTGGAAACCTCCCTGACTCCGTAGGCTGACCCATGACTTGTATAGCCTAGTTTGGAAGGTTGACTGGGGCCAACACAATTCCTCTCCTGGGAGGAAGTTAGCTGTGAGATTTGGAGGCATGGGTGATGGAAAGGATGGGCTGAAATGGTGAGTACGATGAAGGAACAGAAATTCTGGGTAAGCAGAAGAACTGGACAGCCCCTGGGAGTGGCAAGCCTGAGACAGAGATAGAGATAGAGACGGAGATGAAGATGGTGATGAAGATGGAGATGGTGATGGTGATGGAGAGGGGGTGGGAGAAAGATAGACAGACAGACAGACACACACACACACACAGAGAGAGAGAGAGAAGCAGAGAGGATCAGAAAGAGAGAATCAGAATGAATTGAAAGAGTAGCTGGAATTGAGGAATTGGCCTCAATTCCTGATGTCTGGCTTTCTGTGCATGTTTATCTTTCCAATAAACCCCTTTTTCCCCGAGGAAACTTGAATGACACTCTGCTTCCTGCAACCAAAAATGTCCTGGCTTTGCAGTACTCTCCCCAGTGCTCCCACAAAGTCCGTGCAACCTCCATTATTGCAAATAACATGCTGTGTTGTCATTATCCCATCCCTGTCTGCTACCCCTACAGGACCCTGTGTTCTTTCAAGAGAAGTCCATGGTCTTATTCATCTCTGCGTTCCCAGTGCCCAGCATGAGCCCTAGTTCCTAGCGGGCGCTCAGTAAGTATTTATGAACGAGGGATGCTTTTCTCATCCTCTTGCCCTTGGATCCTGATTCCCAGCTCCCTACTTCTCAATTCTCCTCCCTTAGGCTTTCTTCCCCACCTATTGCCCCTTCCCAAGCTCAGCTCATCCTCATTTCAGCATTAAAGTTCTCTCCTTCCACTGTCTGTCACCAAACTCATCAAGTTCTCACTCCCAAAGCTTCCTGGGGTGGAGAGGCTGTTTCCCACCAAATCCTGGTCTCCTCTTCTAAAACAATCATGTGTCAGCTGGGCACACACCTACCCAGCTAGAATTGACATTCCCCGAAATTCCTTGCAGCTAGCCCAGGGCACGGGCAGGTGATATTCAAACTCTAACAATCAGTGCAGCACAGGCACTACCCAATCAGAATCGATGTCTAGCCAATCTGCATGGATGCGGCAGTACACAACCAATAAGTCAGTCCTGGCCCAGTGACTACGTTCTCACCGATGGGATGTAAGACTCGTCCCTTCCACCTCACTGGCCATAAAGGAAATGGCTTGTTCACCTCCTCGCTTTCCCCCTTTTCATGCGCTAGAATTCAGACATGCCCTACAACTCAGCTTCGACTGTGCGGAAAGGAGATGGCAGAGCAACAAGGTGGGAGGGTCCTGAGTCCCTGAATGATCAATGAGCGATGGAGTCTCCTGATACCTGAATCGTGCATCTCTGGACTGTTAAGTGAGAGAGGAACAAACTTCTACCTTGTTTGGGACATTGGATTGTTGGGTCTTTTTGTCACTGAAGTTCAACTCCTACTCTAACTAGGGTATTTCACCAAATCTAAGATGCTATCAACTAGAAAATGTGTCACGATTTTTACCTACCACAAAGGAAAAAAATGCACTGCCCGTGAAACCTTGGTAGGCTATCAATTGTAAGACATGTCTTGGTTTCAAAGACATTAAACTATGCAAAAACGCGCATCCTAGAATCATGAAATATAGTAATACACTCACTGTATCTCAGGTGCTTTTTTCCAAATCACCTGATTTAACCCCAGAAAGGAGACCCAGTTACACTCGTTTTACAGAAAAGGAGACTGAAGTTCTGAGAGGGGACGTGACCCATTTGAGGCCACTCAGGCACAAGTACCCCAGGTACTCAGGCTCAGGAATCTTCCCACAGCCCTCCCAGCCCAGCCCTACTCACCTGTGTAGACTCTCCCCTCGGTGGGTGCGGTTTTGGGCGCGACAGTCATGGCCAAGTTCAGGCAGGAAGCCATAGTCACGCAGCAGGGCCTGGGCACCTCTGGCCACTACGGCCACGCCAGCTGCCACACGCCGGGCCAGATCATCCCTCCAGCCTGCCGAGCGCACTGCAAACAGCCCGGCAGGCAGTGGGGCACCTCCTGGCAGAAGAAGGGGCTCCCCAGGGGTGCCCGAGCCCCCGCCTCCAGCCAGCTGGGGCCCCACCATGAACCAGACGTAGCCGGGCCCAGTGAGGCCAGCCTCCTCGGCTGCCCGGAACACAGGCTCGGCCTCCTCACGGGCACAGAAGAGCAGGCGGATCTGCGCACTGACACTACGGAGCTGGGCGCCCAGCACGGCCTCGCCAGCCCCGGGGTCCAGCGTCAACGCCCCGCGGTGCTCCCAGCCCACCAGGCTGCCATCAGTCAGCACCTCAATGTAGGACAGGAAGGCCCGGTGGCCGGGGGCACGCGTGGTCACAGCTACAAAAGACGTCCAGTCGTATTCCTCCAGCACCTCGAAGATGACCTGAAGCTGCTGCTCTGTGGACGAGCCCAGCTGCAGGAAGGTGGAACCCTTCTCCTGCGGGGGAGGAAGAGGAGGGTGTCAGGCCACCCCACGTGGAGACCTCAGCGCCCAGCGGTCAATAAGGGACCTTCAGCGGCCACTGAAGGGTTCACAGCTCCCAGGGGTCCAAAGGGGACCTCATCTCCCAGCAACTGATAAGGGCATCACCGCTCCCAACGGCCAAAGGCAGCTCACAGCTCTCAACATGGCAGGCTGACTAGCCGTTCGGCAAACCCAGCTCCTTTCCTTGCTGGGGCACAGAGCTAGACCTGGGTTATGTTTAACCACAGGACTGAGTTCTAGGCTCATCCATAAAAACCTCTCCCCCCATGCACCTTACTCTTCCCTGTCCAAGGGCAGATGCAGAGGCCCCAGAGGAGAGACCTAGGGGATTACAGAGCCAAAACACGGAGGAACCTGAGTCCCTGAGTCACGGCTTGGAGGCAAGCCAATTCCAATCAAGAACACTTGTTTGGATTTTATATGAGTGAGAAACAACCTTCTATTGGGTTAAGCCACTGAGAAGTAGGGGTTTATCTGTTACAGCAGCTAACGTTACTGTAGTGAACACATTCAGCATCCTGGAAGGGAACTACAGTTCCCAGCATCCACTGAGAGGGACTACATCTCCCAGCAGGCCATGAGGGTGCTGAAGGTAGTCTCTCCCAACTGGAAGAAGCTTTGCTGAGTAGACTTGCCCTTCTCTGCTTTTCTTCCTACCTTCCTGTCCCCTCCTTTTCTGTTTCCTTTGCTGGACTCTCTTCCTCAGTCAGAATTCTAAACATAGGAATGCCCTTGTTTCCTCTTTTCTTCTGTCCTCTCTCCCTGGTGATCTCATCCAAATCCATGGGTTTAAACACTGTTTCCTGTGTTCTCCAATATGGTAGCTACTAGCCACCCATGACTATTCACATTAAAATCAGTTAAAGTTAAATAAAACTTAGTTCCCTGGTTGCACTAACCACAGGTCAAGTGCTCAACAGCTACACATGGCTGTGGCTATCATATGTGACAGAGCAGATGAAGACCACCTTCATCATTGCAGAGAATTCTATTGGACAGCCCTCGGGCCCATATCCAGACCATCTCCAAGTCTTCTCGGCTCTCTGTTCAAAACATGACCTCAGCTGTTCAGTCCTCACTATGGGCCCTGTCACGGCCCTCAATGTTACCACTCTCTTGCCTAGACGACAACATCTTCCTAACCCATCTCGACTTCCTTTCTCGCACCTTCCATTCTCCAGACAGCAGCCAGAGTGATCTTTTCAAAATAGTAATTGGATTGCCTCCCTTCTTGGTTGAAAACCTTCCAATAATTCTACATCAGAATCAAAGCCAAAGTCCTCGCTGTGGCCCACAAGGCCCTGCATGACCTGGTCCCCGTCGCCTCTCTGACCTCATCTCCCATCACCCCAACCTCTTTGCTCTTCCTCAGACACCTCAAGTTCCTTCTGGCCTCAGGGGCTTTGCCCTTCACTGTCACCTTTCTCGGGGACACTTTTCCCCCCAGCTCCTCCCCTCCTCAGTCCTCAGGTCCAGCTCAGTTTTACCTCCTTGGGGAGGCCTCCCCTGACCACCATCTATTGAAGCCATGTCCTCGGTCATTACCTCTCCTTCAGGACAGATTTTACTCTCTGTTATTTGTTTCTTCTGTCTCCCCATTAGAAATGCAAGCTCTGTAAAAGCAGGGACCTTGTCTTTTTTTTTTTTTTTTTTTTAACCTTTCATAGCTGTATTCCCCAGAACCTAAAACAGCCCTGGCACAGAATCAGCCAATAAATCTTCCAGTAATGCGATGAGACAAGCAAGTGTACTTTCTCCCTAGGCATGTGCCTGCGGTTAAATGTGCACCGGTTAGGGCTGTTGTCCTGAGGGGATGAGGCCTCCCAGAATGCCGTGAGAGCACTGAGAGGCCCTCACCCTTGGCAGGTGGAGGTGTGCTCAGGAGACCACATTCCCAGTATTCAATGGGGGCACAGATGCAGCTGTGAGGACTACTCTTTCTTCCATTCATAAACACTAAAGGGACTACATTTCCCAGAAGGCAACGGGTGTGCACCCAGCAGGCAGTGAAACAGAGGGGCACACATTTCTAAGCAGCAATGGAGGTACGAGGGACCACGTCTCTCCGTATGCCAAGGAGGTGGCAGCCAGGAAGTAATAAGTTCATCTCGCAGATGATCTGCCTTCAAATCTTTGGACAACCCCATGCCAAAGAGAAGAAAGTTGGACAGAGATCTTTCCCAGAGTGCTCTGGACACGAGAGAACTACGAGTCCCAGCCTCCAATAGTGATCTAGTCACAAAGCCGCCGGCCCCCACAGCAGGGAATTGGTGGAGACTTAGGCTCCACCCACTCAGGTGGCCCCATCCTCAGGCGAGTCCCACTTCTCAGTTACACTGGCTCCACCTCTGAATAGGCCCCGCCCCTTCTCAGGCACCTCCTCTTAGCTGACCACTTCTTAGTCCGCACACAAGTCTTGTTCAAATTCTGCCCTTCCCTACCAGAAGTCCACTCCAGCTGGCCCCTCCTGTGCCCTCGGGAAGCAGGCCTCTCTCCAGGCCACAGCCAGCTCCAGCCTCTGCCCCCGCCTTCCCTGTAGGCTCCTGGCTTTGACCTCTCATTGGCTGAGCCTACCTCTTTGGGGGGCCTTCATCTTTCCAGGACCACCCCCTGGATTCTTGCTTTCCAAGCCTTACAGTTGGGTACGCCCACTCCCAGACCGTCTTCCTCTCTAGACTCCGCCCCTTTAGTACAGAGCAGGGGTCCTGTCCTCCCTGGCCTCCCCCCTCACTGGCTAGCCCCGCCCCTTCCCTGACTCACCCCTTCCTTGACTGGCCTCTCCCCACTTCCTAGCTGCATGGTTCTACCCCTCCCTCGCCCTCTCACTTAGGACACCTCTCTTTCTCATACTCGTCCTTTCACCAGATGGTTCTGTCCTCCTTCGTTGACCTTTAGACCCCATGCTCAGCTGGCCGGGGACCTCCCTTTCCCTCAGTACCTGATACCCCTCTTTCCTGGTCCCTGTTCCTGCCTTCCTGGCTCCCGCCTCCTCTCCAGCCCTCACCCCTTTCTGAACCGCATTCCTTTTTAACTGACTCCCCCTCGCTGATCCCAGAGCCCACCCCTCACTCCGACCTTGCCATCTCAGGCGTGTCCCTTCTCGTTCCCAGTCCCCGCCCCTCACTGGCCGGCCCCGCCTCTTCCCCAGATCCCACCCCCTCCCCTGATTCACCTCTCTCGCAGCCTCTCAACTCTTCCCATAGCCTGATCACCCCAGACCCTGCTTCTAGATGATTCCCCGGCACACTCCGTTTCTCCTATAGACCACGCCCCTCCAAGTCAGCTCCGCCTCTTACTTAGACCTGACCCTTACAAGTGTCCCCACCGCATCCCCGATGCTGGCCCTCAGGGCTGGCCCCGCCCCCTTACAACCCCGCCCACCCACGACGGGCCCCGGCTCCGCCCCTCAGCCTCTGGCCCCCGCCCCGCCCGCGGGTTGCGCGCACCTTGGGCGTGAGCACGAGCGCGGCGCCGCCGTGCACGGCCACGATGGGCAGCGAGGTCTGCGCTGACAGGAAGTCAAGGATGGGCGCGACGGCGGGCGCGCGCGAGTCGTCCTCGAAGACGACGCCGTGCACCCTCAGCCCCGACAGCAGGTCGCAGAGCTGCAGCACGAGGCTGCGTGGGTCCGAGCCGTTGAGCACCAGCGCCACCGGCCGCACGTCCAGGCCCGGGCTGCGCACGGCCGCCGCCACGGCCGGGCCCAGTCGCGCCGCCTCGGTCGCGTACGCGGGCCCCGAGAACACGAGCGCCACGTTGAGAGGTCGCGCCCCGCCGGGGCCCCCGCCAGGCCCGCCGGCCCCGCCCGGCCCCGGCACCTCCTCCGGGAACGGGCTGGCGCAGGCCAGCGCCAGCAGCAGCAGCATCTTAGCGGGGCCCCGAGGGCCGCGGGGGCCACCGGCGCCGCGCATCGCCTGCGGGCCCTGCCGGGCGGCCTCTAAGCACGCAAGCACGCGGGGAGGGACACGGAGGAGGGTGGGACGCAGAGACGGGGAGACACGGGGAGCAGAGAGAGACACGAATGAGAGACACAGAGATGGAAAGACAGAGACAGGGAGACAAGGTATAGGAAGAGATACACGGAGAAGGGGAGATACAAGGAGAGAGGGACTCAGAGATAGACGTGAGAAAGGTTGGGGTGATAGAGAGATACAGAGGCAAAGGGAGAGATACAGAAGCAAAGGAGAGACAGAGACCGAGGGAGAGATACAGAGGCAAAGGGAGAGACAGACAGGGAGAGTGGAGGTGGGTAATGGGGACAGAGAAGATACAGTGGTAGGGAGAAGAGATAGACAAGGTAGGAAGGGGGAGGACAATGAGACAGGACAGATGGGAAACAGACCCACCGAGATGGGATCAGAACAGGAGCAGAGAGAGACCCAGGAAGATAGGAAGAGATGAAAACAGTCACAGAGAGATGGTCAGGGAGAGAGAGTGATGGGGAGAAGGAGGGAGATGGAAGGAGAAACAGACAGGGATAGAGAGGCTCAGAGAAACAGAGGCAGAGAGAGATAAGGCGGAGTGACAGATATAGGGAGGGAATGAGAGGCAGAAGAGATGCAGAGATAGATGAAGGAAGGTGGGAGACATAAGAGGAACGAGAAAGTTGGACAGAGAGAGGAAGATGGAAAGAAACCCAGGAAGATGGAGACAGAGACCCCAAAGCCACCAAGAGACACGCACACAAGAGATGGAGAAACAGGCAAAATCAGAGATTGAGGGAGGAGGCAGGCAGAGCAGACAGAAAACACAGGAAGACAGAAATAGCGAGGCAAAGAGCAAGACCCCCACCAGGGAGGTGCCCAGCACAGACATGAAAGGAAGGCCAGGAAGGCGAGTGGCAGGAGGGATCAAAAATAAAAGGAAGAAAAAGTGAAGGGGAACAAAAAAAGAGAAAGGGAAAAGGGGTCAGGTGTGTGGGGGGAGAGAAAGAGAGAGAAAAAGAAATTAGTGGGGCATCCTGCGGAGAGAATATGCCCCCCACGACCTTACCCCTCCATTTGAGCACAACCCCCAACCCATTTTTGGCCCCGTATTCCTGTCCCTGTCCCCCCATTCTCAATGAGAGCTAGAAAGAGTCATGGGCCAGTCTGAGCTGCGGGGTTGGGGGGCACAGCTGTGGAGAGCTGGGGGGAGCGGGGGTCCCTGGCTCCCAGCCCAGAGCAATTTAGTAAATGAGAGGCAATACAGCGTCTCTTCCTGTGTTCCTGTTGAATACTAGCTGCCTGGGGTGGTCAGGCTGGGAGCCCAGATTCCTGGCTCCTGGATCTGAGGGAGAAGGGCACTGGGGGCCTGAACTCCTGGTTCTCAGGATTTAGAGCCTATAGAAGGGGCTTCTCGAAGGGGTGAGGGTCCAGACAAGGAAGGGTTCACTCTTGACTGTCAATCAGGCTCCTATCCGGTTGCCATGGTAGCGCAGGCCTCTATCCACCCCACAGACAGCTAGGGTAGGGGAAAGGCCCACACCCCTTCCGCTGCCTAGAGGCCTCACCCCCCCACACCCTTCCAGCCTTCCCAGGGACCCTGGGCCACTGTCTCCCTAGGGATGGGGGCAGGGGCTCCCAGCATGCCCAAATCCTGGCTCCCCCTCGCCCCTCCTCTCCGCTGCCCTTCCCCAAGCAGCTGGCTCAATCAGTGCTCAGAATAGCCCCCCTCTGCCCCAAAATAACCCACAGCTGTGGCCTGGCGCCCCCACCCCCACCCCAGGATAACACACGCTCTCCCCTCCCTTCCTGGTGGCTGCTCACCCCTTCAGCCCCTCCTCTGCCTCTCTCAGACTCACCCCTGCCTGGCCTCTGGCCTTGGGGACCCCGGGGTCCTACTTCCTGCTGAAGCCCAAGAAGGCAGCTCCAGCCCCACCCTTCTTAGGAGGCTGGATGCCCAGTTCTCTCCTGTGAGGGATTTGGGAGGGCAGTCTCCCACCCCTCCAGGGACAGATAGAGAAGCAGTATCCCCAGCCACTGAGGGACTCTGGCGTTCCAACCCCCCAAACCTACACCCCCAGGGATCACATTGTCCGGGCCTCCAATCTCCACCTACTCATGAGTCTCTGTCCCCACTTCCATCCCCAGGGGGCCAGAGTCCAGACCACCATCCCCTCCCCATCAGGGGCTCAGGATACTGCGCCCCCAGCCCCCTTCTCCCTCAGACACAGAAGCCCTATCCTCCAACTTCTCCCATAGACTCGGGAGTCCTGGCTGTTGGGCCCCCTCCTTCCCCAGGACCCAGGAGTCCTGGTGCTCAGTTCCATCCTTTCCCAGGATGCAGGAGTCCCAGCTCACTCCTGCCCCCTACTCAGGAATCCGGCTGCCCAGCCTCCTTTATGCCCAGGACCCAGGAATCCAGGCCCATAGCCCTCTCCTCTCTTAAAGGACCCTTTTTGGTCTCAAGCCCCATTTGTCCCAGCATCCTGGGCACCCCCCAGCTCCAGTTGCCCGGAGTCACCCCACTCAGGTCCTATGCACAGTACAGCCTGTCCCTCAGCTGAGGAGGAGGAGGGTGCAGAGATTCCTGGTGTGTCCCTGTCTCCATCACTCCCCCCCATCCATCACAGAAGAGAGGAGAGGCCACTTCGATCAACAGCCCGCCCCCCCACCTTCGCGTCGTGCTGCAGACGGCGTCCCGTTCCCCCCCTCCAGCCCTGTTCTCTCCCCACCCTAATCCTGGTGCTTGGAAGAGGCTAGAAGGGTATTCCAGAACCTTGAGGAAGGGATGGTAGCTTGGGGCGAGGGCTGCCAGGGCCTGGATGCTCTCAAGGTCCTTGGCAGAGGTATTAATAGCAGACTCACAGCCGAGGAGGGAGGGGAGATGGAGAGGAGGGAGGGGGGAGACTGATGCGGGCAGGGGGTGGGGGGGGCAGAGGGAAGGTGAGATGGAGAGATGGGGGATAGAGAGGGAAATGGGGCGTCAGGTGCATGGGGCTGGGGAGAGGGATCAAAGTGTCAGAAACGGGGGGTTAGGAGACCTGAGGTGTAGAGACCTGGGAAAAAGGGCTCAGAGAGGGAGAAGGAGATAGGGGGCAGAGAGTCCCCCAGAGACCCCTGTTCCCCATTCAATCCCCGTCCTTCCCGGAGGCCCCTGGCCAACTTTCCCTGTCCTAGATCTGGGGGTCCGCGTTCCCACCCCCACCCCTGCATCCCCTACCCCAGCCTTACCTTTTCATGACCCTGTTCTGTGGGGGGTATTGCGAGGGTGCCAGGAACGGAACCGGAGTCCAGCGACCCGAAGATTCGGCGGAGGGCTCAGGGAGCCGCGGAGGAGGTGGGGTGGGGGGCAGGCCCTGGGGCGGCGGCGGTGGCGGGGACCTCCTGCCCGTCCCTGGCTCCGACTCTCCCTCCTCTTCTTCGGTCCGTCCTGCCCTGTCTGTCCCCCAAGGTTGCGGCCACTCAGACTAGGCGAGGACGCTGCTACACATGTTGCGCTGGAAGTTGGGCCCCGGACATTGCGGAGGCTGTCGGGGTGTCCTCTCGCTGCCCCGACCCCGTGGGGATCCCCCCTCCGCCCACCCGGGGTGCCCCCCTCTGCCGCTTCAGCCCCGGCTCCTCCCCCCCGTCCATGTGTCCGGTCCCGCCTCTCCCTGGCTCATTCGCATCCCCCCCCACCCCCCCACCCCCGTGCCCTTAGCGCTCCCCCCCTCCCGCTTCTGTGTCTGTCTGTCTGTCTGTCTGGGTCACCTCTGAAGCCGGTGGCTTGTGTGTGTGTGTGCCTGAGGGGCGGAAGACTGCCTGTCGGGGGGACTGCTTGCCCCTTCCTCGCTTGGCCACCTCCAGACGACCCCCCCCCCGTTCCCCCACTCTTAAATACAGGCAGAAACACACAGCATACACACACGCACCACCTCACTTCCCTGGGATTCCCCTCAACACCCCCGGAGCTTGAGGAGGGAGACACACACACACACACACACACACACACACACACACACACACACGGGGGTCTGATGGGGCCGGGCTGCCACTGCCGTCAGGGGCTGTTCGGACAGACAGGAGGACACAGGCAGCCGGGGACGCCAGAAGCCCGGCCGGACGCAGGCAGGAGGCACAGAGCCCAGGTACACACCATCCATCCGGGTTTGGGGGGGGGGCTCGGAGGGAGGAAACTGGGGGGCCCGCGGCACCCAGGCAGGTGGCTCAGGGTCGAGACGGACAGACCCCTCCCTCCCTCCCTCAACCGCCGCAGCCCTTACAGACACACCCCCACCTCCAGCAGCCCAGCCCCAGACACCCGGACACAGAGATCCTCACCGGGCAGATGGCAGACGCACGAGAGATCCCTGGGGGCCGGGCGGACCCACCCGGGCCGACACCCCCCCAGCTGGGCACCGGTGGCCGTGGGAGGCTGTGGGCGGAGGGCGGCGGCCACAGCTCGGAGGAGCTGGAGCGGGAGGGATTCGCACACTCGCTCTGTTCTCACACACACACGCTCGCTCGGGATGTGATTAACATTCAGTCCCCGTCCGCCCCTGCCGGGAGACCCACAGCCCCCCCTCTTGGCCTCCCTGGGGACCCCTCCTCCTGCCAGGGCTGGGGGAGGGGGCCACCCCCCTCCCCATCTCCCAGCCTCTGCCTTCCTCCTGGGACAAGAGAGTGAGGGGCTGCAAATAAAACGGGGAGGAAGGGGTGGGGAGCAGGCAGGGACTCAGGCCCCGGCACTGAGACATCAGATTGGGACCTGGACTCCAGAGCCCAGGGGCTGCCGCCCTCGGCCCCCTCCCCACTTTGAAGCTTGTGAAGCAGGAGGCCATTCCCAGACTTGGTTCTCCGCCATGCTAGGACCCATCTTTTGGCTTCTATTGCCCCAGAAGGCCAGGCCTGCAAACTAGGTCTCCATCATGAAGCCAGGAGTCCAGGCTCCCAGCCCCCTCCTCCCTCAGACCCAGAAATTCAAGTCCCCAGCCCCCTTCTCCTCCAGGACCCAGGAGTCCAGGCCCCCAGTCCCCTCCTCCTTCAGACCCAGGAGTCCAAGCCCCTAGCTCCCTTCTCCACTGCTACCCAGTAATCTGGGCCCCCTCCTCCAGGCCTGAGTCCCTTTTAGGCACTCAGACAAACTGACCCCTTAACACAAACCACCCTCAGCGGCCCACAAATCCAAGACTGATGGATGTCACCCTCAGGCACCCAATCCATCCGGCAATCTGAGGAAACTAATACCTCTGTACCCCTTCTTTTATTGATGGACCCTGATGTCCATCACCCGTGGGTACTCAGACATCCAGGAGGAAAGCAGCGTGTGTCCCCTCCTAGACACAGCCTGTTCCCCACCCCAGACACAGCCTGTTCCTGGCCCTCAAGGCCAGCTGTCCAGCTCCTGCCCTTCCTGCTAGAGAGGCTAGGCCCAGCGCTTCTATAAAGCGCTGTGGTGGAGTGTGGCGCAGGACACCTGGGCTCCTGAGAGTGTGTATGTGTGCCTGTGAGGGGGCAGCTCCGGAGGAGGGGCTGGAGCCAGAGCTGTGGGCTGCTGACTCCAGGGTCTGGGAGAGCAGGAGTGAAGCCTTACACCTCTGAAAAAGAAGAGACTGGTCGCCTGAATTTGTGGGTCCCAGAGGGAGGAAGGGATTGTGCATCTAGATTCCTGGGTCTAGGATGCTTGAGGCACAAGATTGTTGGGTAGGACCCTAAGTCCCAAGGAAGGGGGGCTAGACTCTTGGGTCTGAGGGAGGAGGGGCTAGGGTCTTGGACTCCTGGGTCCTGGGGGATGAAGGTGCTGGGGACCCAGACTTCTGAGTCTGAGAGAGGGACTGGGGGCTGCTCTCTTGTCTTTTGAGTGGATTGGAGCTGGAGGCCCCTGAAAAGCCAGCCTCTGGGTCCCTGTCTAGGATTTTTAAAGCTCAGAGACCTGCCTCCCGAATCGCTGTCAAGGGCAGAATCTGTGCGGCTGGGCTGCAACCTTTACAGAGGCACAGACTGCTTTGGGGGGACTGGTGCCGGATTTGCGAGTTTCCGATCCCAGCGACCCCGCAAGTTCCTAGGAGGCGGCCTTGCCGGGGTAAACTCGGCGCCAACTCTGCAAGCGGGGAGGTGCGAGGTAGGGGGCGCCGGAGAGCCGGGACTCCGCCCTCGGGGGCGGAGCCTCCCGCCCGGACTCCTCCCCCTCCCGCCCGCCTCCCTCTTCCTAGCTCTGGCTCGGCCACCAGCTCCGGCCTCGGCGCCCCCGCCCAGAGCCCCCTCCCCGGAGCGGAGCCCACCCGAGGGCACCTCTCCCGCCCCCCAGCCCAGCCGCCCGGCCAGAACAGCAGCCCCGAGGGGCAGCCCCCCTCCAGCCTGACTCCCTCCAGCCCAGCCCTGCCAGATCCCCTCAACCATGAATCTCTTCCGATTCCTGGGAGACCTCTCCCACCTCCTAGCCATCATCTTGCTACTGCTCAAAATCTGGAAGTCCCGCTCGTGTGCCGGTGAGACGCCCACCGGGGCCGGAGAAGGGGGGAGAGTGCGGGAGACATTCCAGGACTCGGGGAAGGGTTTGGAGGCATAGGGGGACGGGTCCCTCCCCGCCACTGCTTGCTGGGGATCCGCCTTCCAGGTCCGGGGTCACCAGGGGGTCAGCTCCTTTCCCCAAACTGGGGATGCATCCAGTTTCGTGGGGGTGGCTCCAGGAACCCAATTCAGCCTCCCCCGGCCCCTATCTGGGTGGCCTTAGGGTTCCCAGGGCTGGGAACAGGGAGCTGTGGCAGGCAGGGAGGCGGCTGGGAGTTGGTGACGTGGACTGTGGCCGCCAGAAAGGGAGCGGGAGGTAGGCGACCTGTTCCGGAGGGCTGAGGTCAAGTGGGGTCCTCCCGGGACTCCACCTTGGATCCGGACTGTGGGAGGACACTGAGGGGGCCGGAGGGAGCCACGAGGCCTAGCCTGGGACAGAGCCTCGGGCTGGAGTAGCTTTGGGGCCGGGCTGCCCCCTGGCTGTGGGCCGTGGGAAAGGGCCCTGCTTAGGCCGGCGGCTGGGGAGGCCTCCAGGGACAGCTGCACTCCGGAGCCCCTCTGGCTCGCCCGGGGCCCTGGGCCTCGGTTTATTGGCCGTGCAGGCCACCTCCAGCCTCCCCCATCCCCATTTCTCTGGACCACAGGGATTTCGGGGAAGAGCCAGGTCCTGTTTGCTGTTGTGTTCACTGCCCGCTACTTGGACCTCTTCACCAACTACATCTCACTCTACAACACGTGCATGAAGGTAAAGGCGTTTCCTAGCCTGCCGGGCCCTCCTGAGGGGGGAGCCGGGGAGGGAGGGTCCCAGGGAGGAGGGAATGTGGGTCCCAGACTTTTGGGTCTGAGGGAGGAGGGGCTAGGGGTCCAGACTGCTAAGCCTGAGGGAGGAGAGGCTGGGGGCCTGGACTCCTGGGTCTGAGGGGGGGAGGGGCTGGGTCTAAGTCTACTGGGGGCTCGGACCCTGTGCTTGGAGCTGAAGCACCCTCCTCATCCTCCCCTTCGACAGGTGGTCTACATCGCCTGTTCTTTCACCACGGTCTGGATGATTTACAGCAAGTTCAAAGCCACTTACGATGGGAACCACGACACGTTCCGAGTGGAGTTCCTCGTTGTTCCCACGGCCATCCTGGCATTCTTGGTCAACCATGACTTTACCCCTCTAGAGGTAGGCCACCTGCAGGGTCTGTAGTGGTGGGGTGGGCTGTGGGAGAACAGCAGTTGACAGTGGACCCACTCAGAGGCTTCCTTCTGTAGGGTTTGCTCAGACTTCCTTCTTTTAGGACCTAAAGTTCAAAACAGGGGCTCTGGAGTCAGATGATAATAATGTAACAGC
The DNA here is from genome assembly GCF_009873245.2 of Balaenoptera musculus. NCBI lineage: Eukaryota > Metazoa > Chordata > Mammalia > Artiodactyla > Balaenopteridae > Balaenoptera > Balaenoptera musculus. The sequence goes on from NC_045803.1 coordinate 8,380,989, forward strand.
AGCAGCCCTCACTATGTGCCAGACGCTGCTCTCAGCATTTCACATACGTTAACTCATTACTTTTCACAGCAGCCCCATTCTATAGATGAGAAAACTGAGGCTTAGGGAGTTGAAATGACTCTTCCAAAGTCATTGGCCTAATGAATAGTTCAGGAGTTGGGAATGGGGCTCTGGGGGGCCAGGCTACTTGGGTTTGGATCTGTTACTTTCTATCAGCATGACCTTGGGCATGGAACTTGACCTTTCTGTGCCTCAGTTTCCCTGTTTGTAAAGTCGAGATCAGGTCATTGTGAGGACTTACTGAGATTAGACAGCATCACCTAGTGGTTAGACACAGAGACGCTAGAACCAGAGAACAGGGATTTGAAGCCCACTTAGCAGCTGTGAGACTTTGGGCAAGTCATGTAATTTCTCTGTGCCTCAGTTTTCTTGTCTGTGAAATGGGGATAATCAGTTCCTACTTCATAGGTTTTGATGGGGGTTAATATTGGTAAAGCACAGTGTCTGGCAGTAGGTAGGAAGTGCGGTCCATGTTTGTTCGGTGCCTGCAGTGTTTAGGACCATGTGGATCCTTTTACTCCTAAACGTTAGCTGTCATAGTTTTTATTGCATGGCATTTTGGTGGGACCTGTACAAATTCCTGGGAGGAATTTTGAGAGGGCCTTTGCTAAATCTGCGATCTGCCTCCTGGGGCTGGCAGGAATCAAATTCAGAGCAGTCTTTCTTCCCCCAGGACCACTAACTCCTGCCTTGTAAGAAGCTGGCCCTGGGACTTCCCTGGCAGTCCAGTGATTAAGACTCCACACTTCCAAGGCAGGGGGCACAGGTTCGATCCCTGGTCGGGGAACTAAGATTCTGCAAGCCGCCCCTGAGCAGCCAGATGTGATGATGTTTTCAACACAAGCCACAATTCAGGAGTTTTCCTGAGGGATCTCACTTTACAATTTTGGCTACAGATTCCAGATCTATTTCTAAAAGCGCCCTGCAGGCTAGACAAATCTGACTGAGGGTGACTTTGACCCAGTGGTCCCAGAAATGTCAGAGGGAGGCTGCACTGCACTGTGGCAGGAACCCCAAGCTTGGCTGCAGGGCCTGGACTTTGCAAATTTATCATCAGCATCACCTTGCATGGAGCACCCACTGAGCTGGGCCCATTTTGCAGATGGGGAGACTGAGGCTGGGGGAAGGCAGTGGGACTTGCTCCAGGTGGAGGAGGCCGGACCAGGACCCAGGCTTCTTGACTCCAGCTTGTGTGGTTCCCTCATTTAGAGGGTGAGGGGAGGTCACTTGTGCAAAGTATTGGCACCGATTGTGTGTCCTGCTCTGAGCTGGCCATTCCAAATCCGTCATCATCCCGTCTGATCCCTTGGCCTCCTGGGGAAGTGGACATCCTCATCCCTATTTCTTGGAGAACTAAGGTGAGGCTCAGAGGGGAGACCTCACAGAATTTGAACCCAGGTCTGCCTGCTTTCAAAGCCCATGCTATCAATAGGTGCATGCTGAAAAATTATTTTTTAATCATAGAAGGAAACAATTCTTTAAAAATTCAGACGTCACAAATAGATAAAGTAAAATGCAACAGACCTTCTCTCTCCTCTTACATCATGATTCTACTCCCCAAGGTTAACAATCGGTATGTATCAATTTAATGGGTATGTTTCCTGAGAGCCTCAACTAACCTGATACACTAAGAACCTCACTGGTGGATTCTGAGTAATTATGGGAACAAGCCCTGAAGTCTAGCTGCCTGGGTAGGAATCTGTTTCCACCCGCATCTTAGCTGTGTGGCCTTGGACGAGTTACTGATCCCGTGGGCCTCAGTCTCCTCATCTGCGTAAGGGGGATAACAATAGGACTTACCTCATAGGGTTAAGGCATAAGCCAGTTAATACCCGTAGGGTGCATAGAACAGTGCCTTGGATGTAGTAAATGCTATATAAACGTCAGTTCTTAGGAATACATGCTGATGGTCCCCACTTCCTTCCCACAAACCAAAACAACCCAGGAGGAACCACACCTGCCAGCTGGCTTTGTTGTCTGAGCGGAGGTTTCGGTGGGTCTACAGATCACAAGTCACCCCAGGTGGGACTTTCAGGGAGCTGAGGACTGAAAAGGGGCCGACAGCTGTCTGCCATCTCTTCGTCTCTCCCTCCTGTGATGCCCTGTCCTGCTCACGAATGATGCTTGTCGCTGCTCCCTAAATGGTGGCCTGTGACAAGCACTTGGGGACCTTGCTTCCAATCGCTCATGCATTCATCCAGGCATCGAATATATGCCAGGCACTGTGCCAGGTGCTGGGCCCACAGGGTGCCCAAGATGTAGGCTCCTGGGCCTCATGGAGCTCACAGTCTGGTCAGAGCTGCCAGGAAGAAGATAAGACAGAGGATGTGACCATCCAGGGGGAAGGATGGTCAGGGAGGACCTCTCTCAGGAGGCGACTGATGAGCTGAGGTTGGAAGCAGGTGGAAGAGGCAGAATGTGACTGTCTGGGGGAAGAGCTGCAGGAACAGCAAGTGCAAAGGCCCTGGGGCAGGAAGGAGCATGGTGTGTTGGAGGACCAGATGGAAGGCCCAGGTAGTTGTAGCCTGGAGGGCGAGGGGAGGGAGTAGAAGATGAACCTGGATCGAGGAGGGCCTTGAAGGCCAAGGTTAGGAACTTGGGTTTTATTCTGGATGTGATAAGAAGTAGCTACAAGAAGGTTTTTTGGTTTTTGTTTTTTGTTTTTTTTTTAAGATATTCGCCATGTATTTCTTCTTTAAGTCTTTTTTTAAAATTTATTTATTTATTTTTATATTTATTTTTGGCTGCATTGGGTCTTCGTTTCCGTGCGAGGGCTTTTTCTAGTTGCGGCAAGCGGGGGCCACTCTTCATCGCAGTGCGCGGGCCTCTCACTGTCGCGGCCTCTCTTGTTGCGGAGCACAGGCTCCAGATGCACAGGCTCAGTAGTTGTGGCTCACGGGCCCAGTTGCTCTGCGGCGTGTGGGATCCTCCCGGACCAGGGCTCGAACCCGTGTCCCCTGCACTGGCAGGCAGACTCTCAACCACTGCGCCACCAGGGAAACCCTACAAGAAGGTTTTAAGCCAGGGAGTGACACAGTCTGATTTATGTCTCTAAAGATTGCACGTTGAATGTTGCCCCTACCAGGGCAGGAAAATCATTCCCCTTTTTTTTCTTTTTTTCTTTTTGGCTGTGCCACGTGGTTTGTGGGATCTTAGTTCCCCAAACAGGGATTGAACCCAGGCCCTCAGCAGTGGAAATACGGAGCCCTCACCACTGGACCGCAAGGAATTCCCAAAATCATCCCCATTTTAGAGATGAGGAAGCAGAGGCTCCGAGAATCTGGATCTCTTGCCCAGGATCTCATAGAAGGGACATCTCACAGCCGAGATCCCAACCTGGGCCGCCCTTGGGTGAGGCGTAATCGCAAAGTGCTCACGAACACGGGCTCAGAACCCTTGGTTCGAATCCCAGCTCTGCCGCTTCCTAGCCACGTCCTGGGCAAGTCTCTTACCCTCTCTGGGCCTCAGTTTCCTCATCGGTAGAAGGGGATGCTGGGAATTCCCTGATGGTCCAGTGGTTAGGACTTGGTGTTTTCACTGCCGAGGCCCAGGTTCCCTCCCTGGTCGGGGAACTAAGATCCCTCAAGCCTTGCGGCACAACCAAAAAACAAAAAAACAAAAAAAAAAAAGAAGGGGATGCTGATAATAGTACCTCCCTCATGGGGTCATCGTGGGGATTAAACGAGAGAATACAGGTGGGGCAGGAAAGCGGTGTCTGGCACACAGTGAGTGCCCGGCAGGCGTCGTGGTACCTGTCACCCACGCTCCAACATCACTGCGCCTGTAACCACAATGTCTGCCATCCTCACCCTTCTCTTCTGCCCTGTCCCCTCCCGCCTCGTCCTGCCCTCTGCTCCCACGCCCCGGCCTCCCCGCAGATCCTCTGGACCTTCTCCATCTACCTGGAGTCCGTGGCCATCCTGCCGCAGCTGTTCATGGTGAGCAAGACGGGCGAGGCGGAGACCATCACCAGCCACTACTTGTTTGCGCTGGGTGTCTACCGCACGCTCTATCTCTTCAACTGGATCTGGCGCTACCACTTCGAAGCCTTCTTTGACCTCATCGCCATCGTGGCGGGCCTGGTCCAGACGGTCCTCTACTGTGATTTCTTCTACCTCTACGTCACCAAAGGTAGCCAGCGTGGGGGGCCGGCTGGTGGGGAGCCTGCTCCTTCCCCAGCTCCCACCCTCCCTGGGGCCCCAGCTTCATCTCCCCAGCCCTGTATCCCTCGAGGGAAGATAGGACAAAGAGAGGGGCAGGGGTGGCCTCTGACTTTTCCTCTCTTGGAATGTGTCCTAAGCCCTCCTCCTGCCCCAAGCTTCCAGATCCAAAGTCTTTCAGTCTCACACCCGTAACAGATCCAGAATTCCCGTCTCCCAGGCCCCCAGCAGCTCTCAGAGAAGGGAGGGCCTCCTCTCTGCTGATGGACCTCTGTCCTTACCCTCAGGGACTCAGGCCCACCAAGATTCATTCATTCATTCAACCAACAAATTTATGGAGCACTTTCTATGTCCCTGGCCGGGGCTAGGCTCTGGGGATACAACCTTAGGAGAAAAGATGGACAAGGCCCTTCCCTCCCTTTGTGTTGTAGTCGGGGGAGATGGTGAATAAACAAGAGAGATGATTGCAAACAGTGAGAAGGGCAATGACAGAAAGAAACCAGGGATGTGTTGGTGAACAATGGTGGAGGATGAGGGGGTTACTTTACATGGAGGGGGGTGTGGTCGGGGGAGGCCTTTTAGAGATGATGATTAAAGCAAAGACCTTAGAAGTTCAGTCAGTCAGTGTGAAGGGAAGAGGAGACAGGAGGACAGAGGCCTGAAGGCAGCCACGCCCCCTGAGGATTAAGGCTGGGAGGGCAGAAGCGGGTGGTGTGGTCTCGCCCAGCCAGCCCTGCCAGGCCTTCTGACCCCAGCGCGCCCCGAGAGCCAAGGCCCCCAGCCCTTCCAGGATGGAAGAGGAGCAGACAGCATTAGGAGAAATGGGGCCTCCTCCGGGGCTCCATGGCTCAGCCCTTAGGCCAGGAGCCTGGTCCCCGGCCCCACCCCCAGCTGATAATCCAGAGTCCTGGGGCTGCCCCTCCTGCATCTCTGCCCAGCCCAGCATCCAAGCCCCTGCTGTGGGCGTGGGAGGCTGTCCCCTCCGTGAGGGACCCCTTGGTCATGCCCGCCCCCCTTTCTCTCCTCCCAGTCCTCAAGGGGAAGAAGCTGAGTTTGCCGGCGTAGCCCTGGTCCTCGCCATCCCTCTTCGGGGCAGCTGCGAGAGGCAGAGGAAGGCGACGAAAGACGAAGAGCCTTCCCATCCAGGGGAACTTTTTTAAGAACCCACCTCTCGGTACTCCCCAGCCCTGCTCCTGCCGGGTTTCAGGGGGCAGTGGAGGACCCAAGTCTTGGGGGAGCTCAGGACCTGGGCTGTTTGTAGTTTTTTTGCCTTTTAGAGAAGAAAAAAAAAAAATCTTTCCACTATTTAGGTTTTGATTCTGATGACTCCTTTCTTTTCTACTCTCTGGCCCCAATTTTTATAAACTGTTTTCGAGTGTCCTGTGGGGCACGGCGGGGTTGGAGATCTTTTCCCTCCCCCGAGCCCCTTGGCTTCCTTCTGGATCCTAACCCCTCAGCCCCACTGGTTGCCAAACACTAAATCTGCCGACACCCGCCTGCCAGACCTCCACAGCGTTGCCATGGACACAACCCCCCCTCCCCCTCCCCAAACTTCTGCACTGGGGAGAGGGAAGAGGGGAGGGAAGTTCTCCCCTGATTTTTCATAATAATTTTTTCCAGAGTTTGGGGTTTTTGGTCTTGTCCTTGTTTTTTGGCAATTTAGGGGCGCATGGGAAGGGGGTTGGCCCAAGGGTCACCGTGGCTCTATGGCCACGTTTTTGTACAGAATTGATGGTTGATTCTTTGTTCTCTTGAAATAAACTGAGGAAAACGACGCCTCTCTTTTGCTACTCCTTGCCCTCTCTTCTGGTGTTTGTGGGGTCCACCCAGCACCCTGGCCCCTCTCTCTGCTTCTGCTTTATCCCGTCTACCACCCACAGGCGATCCAGGCCTGGGAGGAGCAGGAAGATGAGAAACTGGGCTTCCTGAGACTCTGAGCTGCACCCTGACTCCTCATGACTCCACCAGGGAAGAGGTTTTGGAGGAAAAAAATCTCGAAGATTCTTCTTATCTTGGCACAGAACTTCCCTGACAATTCTCCCTAATCTAAGGGTTGCAGAGGACAACCTCCAAGAGCCTGTGATGTGGAAGTCACCAAGGGACAGCCCCCGTCCCCCCATCATTTTGTATTGTATTGAACTGCTTTATGTTTTCTTAAAAAAAAAAAAAATGGAATTGGTTGCTGGCCTTTAAAAACCAGATTTTCGGGGCTTCCCTGGTGGCGCAGTGGTTGAGAGTCTGCCTGCCAATGCAGGGGACGCGGGTTCGAGCCCTGGTCTGGGAGGATCCCACATGCCGCGGAGCAAATGGGCCCGTGAGCCACAATTGCTGAGCCTGCGCATCTGGAGCCTGTGCTCCGCAACGGGAGAGGCCGCGATGGTGAGAGGCCCGCGCAGCATGATGAGGAGTGGCCCCCGCTTGCCGCAACTAGAGAAGGCCCTCGCACAGAGACGAAGATCCAACACAGCCATAAATAAATAAATAAAGCACACCTAGTATAGTGTAATTTAAAAAAAAAAAAAAATTGATTTAAAAAAAAAAAAGAAACCTTGGTTTAAAAAAAAAAAAAAAAAACAAAACCAGATTTTCACATTAAAATCGGGATTTCTGGCTTCTCTTGAAAAAAACCCCGTCAGTCTGACAATGCCGGGTCCTCGTGTCTGGGTGGCAACAGATGGCTGGAGTGAATGGCTGGGACATGAGCTTCCCCTCCCTCCACCACCAAGTCCCCAGGACTTGGCTGAGGGGTCGATACCATCTCTTACTGGGCTGACGCTGTTGTTTTGTGGTTTTGTGAAGTTCAAAGGAAAGTCAAATCTTTTCCATGTTTCCCTCCAGATTGGCTTCACACCTGGCCTGTTTCCTTCATTTGGGTTACCTGCTTGGCCCTTGTAAGCTTTTGGAGTTTTGCCCCGATTTCGCCAAATGCCCTAGATGTCTGCTGAGACCTTCCTGAGTTCTCCCGTAGGATGGCTCTGGAAGCTTCAGGAGGCAGGTAGCTGGCGTTTCCGAGCGTCTCATAAGCGCCAGGCAATGTGCGTTACACGGGTGATCTTGTGGGACCCTCAGAGCACCCTCGCTTTGTTGGGGAGGAAATCGAGGCATAGCCGGGTGAGCAGCAGGGGGGGTTGGTACCCTGGCTTCCTGCTGCTGGATCCTGTATGTTTAGCCACTGCTGTGGGGTTTTTCAAAGGTTTTTTTTCTTTCTTTCTTGTAAGCTAAGCCAACGGACCTTCTGTTTAGAGGAATTTGTCCAGAAGCCTCATATGGAAAATGCAGGAGCAGGGCTGCTTGGGTTGATTCAGGGTCGGGAGGGGGCACCTCTTTGAACGCAGCCCTCAAACCATCAATCTAAATCCCGTCCAAGTCTCTAGTTTGACAGCCAGCCCCGCTCAGGCCCAGAGAGATTAAGTGACACAGCCCAGGTGGTCCAGCTAGTGACTGAGTGAGGACCAGAGCTCTGGGTCCTCCCGTTTCCCACGCCGGCACACTGCCCGCTCCACCGCATGGCTGCCGTTTCCTCCAGGTGCCCACAGGGACCACAGCCTGCTTCTTTCTGCACCCTTAGCACTGAGCACTGCCACACAGGAAACCAAAAAAGGGGACCGCGGAGCCCACATTTGCCTCCCCACAACTCACGTTGCTTTTCCCAGTTTGTAAATGAATGCTCTGCAGCCACTGCGGCCCCTGTGTGGGTGTGTCTGGTTTGGCCAGCATAACATTAAGCTTTTTTTTTGTATTCCTTGCCAACTAATTCCACATAAAAAGAAACGGATGTCCGGTGGTTCTAGAAAAACTAGAAGGTTCTAGAGCGGCACTATCTAGTATGGTGACCATTAGCACTTGAAATGTGGTGACCCCAAATTGAGGTGTGCTGTCCGTGTAAAACAGGCGAAGGATTTCAAAAACTTAGTGCAGTAGAATGTAAGCTACCTGGCTAGTAATTTTTTATACCGATGACATGTTGAAATGATCATATTTTGGATATACTGGGTTGAATAAAATATATGAAAATTCATTTCACTTGTTTCATTCTACTTTTCTTCACGTGGCCAGCTGGCAAGTTTAAATGCTGCCCCCCATGGCTCACACTTTGTTTCCATTGGACAGCGCTGCTCTATAATTTTTTTTTTTTTTTTTTGGCTGCATCGTGGCATGTGGGATCTTAGTTCCCCAACCAGGGATCGAACCTGTGCCCCCTGCAGTGGAAGCGTGGAGTCCTAACCGCCAGACCACTAGGAAAGTCCTGGACAGCGTTGCTCTGGACACCCCCGGGCTGTGGTACTGAACGCTGGGTGCTGAGTGAAGGCTTCCCCTTCCCAGACTCGGCCCCTGCCCCACCACTTGCTTCATGGGTACTTCACCCACTGGAGTTACCTGCTGGGTCCCTGCAGGCAGGAGCATTTTGTGGCCCAAGCACGAGTCCCCGATTAGTTTTGGGGTTCCCTAAGACAAGCTTTCAAGTATTTGAAGACAAGGATCTCCCCTGATCTCAGTCATGGACTTGCCATCCCCTGTTCCTTTAACCACTCCTCCCATGGCATGGGTTTGAGTGGGTCCCTTGTCATCTGGGGTGAGTTAAAGGATGTGGGCCCCGGAGACAGGGCCGGTCCCAGTGTTGGCCCTGGTTCTCCTTAGAGCCCTCTCCACGGGCGGAAGCATCTTGTCTCTGAACTTGAGCTTCCTCAGCTGTACAGTGGGGCACCTCGTGCCTCCTTCCCGTGGCCAGTGCAAGGAGTAAAGGGCTCGTTGTGTCACAGGCCTGTAAAAAGGGTTTCCAAAAAAAAAAAAAAAAAAAAAAAAAGGGTTTCCCTCCCGTCGCCACCCCTAGCTATCAAGGTGGTGCCCAGAGGGAGAGTCCAGGAGGTGGGCTGGAAACGGGACCCGCTACAGAGACCCCTGAGGAGACCCCATAGGATTTCCCCCCTCCCCTGGCCGCTCGAGGGGCTGGAGAGAAACAGATATGAGAAGGACACAGGGCAGTTTTCAGAAACCCTTCTGGAAGGAGGGGTCTCTCTTTACTGGTGTGGATGAGGCGGTCTAGTTGGCGGGCATCATAGTGAGGCGGGGGGCCTTCGGAGTGGTCAGATGGGGGGACAGGGCAGAGCTGGTGTAGCTCAGGCTGTGGGGACCGGTGGTGGGCGTGTTGACAGGGCTGGCGGCGGACGGCGGGGAGAGGGAGGTCAGCACCACGCCGCCCTCGTCCAGGGAGCGCCTGTAGGGCACTGGAGCATCATTTCGGAGGTCCTGGAGGGCCAGGTAGGCCTGGAGTGTCTGTGGGCAGAGGAGGGCGAGCTGGAGGCTGGCGTGGGTGGGGCTGGCCCGGGCGGGAGCTGTGCCACAGCTCACTGGAAGGTGCCCACAACTGGGCTGCGTCTGCTGGGAGGAAGGGGCGCCTTCTTCCCTCTTTGCCCAAAGTCACAAAAGGGGCTTGCGGAGGTCCTGGGGAGCTGGGTGGAAGGTTCTAGCCCTCTTAACTCACACCACCCCGCCCTGCAGGGAAGACGCTCCTCACCCAGACGAGGATGGAGAAGAAAGCGAAGGTGATGGAGGCCTTGACGCTCCCGCTCCCCAGGAGGAATTGTCCGGGCGGCGAACGCTGCCACTGGTTGGCCAGGAAGCAGAATCCCACGGACCAAATGCCTGCCCAGAGGGCTGGGGGGTCGAGGGAGAGAAGAGGGGTGGAGGGGGGGCGTGAGGTGGGGAGAGAGGGCTCAGGAAGGGCGGCTGGGGCTGGGGGCTGGGGTCTTGCTGCGGCCTCTCCCTCCCAGCCGGCCGCAAAACACCCCCTGGAGTGGGGTGTGCCGTCCACTACGGGGCTCGCCAGCCACTTGCGGCTTTTTATGTTTCACTCGATCAAAAATTCCAATCGATTAAAATAGAATTAAAAAAAATTCCACCCCTTGGTGGCACTGGCCATACTTCAAGTGCTCGGCGGCCACGCGTGGCCCGTGGCTCCCGTGGTGGGGAGTCCAGGCACAGAACATTCCCGTCCTCACAGAACCTTCTCCTGGACAGTGCTGGACTCGCTGACCTTTAGGGGCCCTCCCAGCCCTAAGTTGCTGGAACTGGGCAGGTGCAGAAAAGGAGAGGAAGGAGCCTGGGGCCTGGGGAAAAGGAACGAGCATTTATTTGGCGCTTACTGTGTGCCGGGCTCTACCTAGGGTGCTCAGCATTGGTTAGGAGGCCAGGCCTGGCTTGGAAGCCTGGATCTGCCACTCAGCAGCCATTACCCAACCTCCTCAAGCCTCAGTTTCCTCCTCTGTGAAATGGGAATCTGAACAGGACTTCCCTCCCTGGGTGGTTCTGAGGAAGAAATGAGACAGGCATGGGGAGCTCTTGAAGCGGTGCCTGACACGTGGGATATGCCCGGTAGATATCAACATCACTGCAGGAGTCCTTTCTCGAATTTCATCCTCAGAAAAACTCTGAAGGTGGGAGTTTTCATCCCAGCTTCTACAGAAGCTCAGAGAGGGGAGAAAACCCACACACTGAGGAGGCGCCAGAGGTGAGATTTCAAACCTGGGTCTGTCTGACTCTGCGCTCTGCACCCTACTTCTGGCCACTGCCACCGGTGGCTTTTCAAGAAAGGTTGTGAAGAAGGGAGGTGAATGCGAGGAAAAAGCTGGGCAGGAGAGAGGCTTCTAGAATTAGTCTGGGGGTCAGAAGAGATCACCCTTACCCTGAGTCTAAGGGATGGGCAATGATTCCCCGGGAGGAAACAGCGGACGCAGAAGAGCTTTGAGAAGTGAGGGACAAAGCTTTGGGTCACGTGTGGAGGACGGTCGTGGCCGGCTGGGTGGTCAAGGGCAGTGCCCGGGGGGCTCACCGGCCAGGATGAAGTCCAGGAGCTGGAAGGCCATCTTGAAGCGGCTGCTGGCGATGCGGCCCTCATGGGCGTCCAGGGCGAGGAAGGCCAGGCAGCTGAGGAAGGCCAGGAGGCCAGCTCCCACAGCGAAGCTGCAGCCCGCGTTGCTGCTGTTGAGGACACAGTGGAGCTGCGAAGAGTTGGTCTTGTTCTGGTAGCCGTCAGTCAGCAGGGAGGAGAAGACGATGAGGGAGAAGACCTGTGGGTGCGGGACGGGGGTTCCCAGGGGCCGGAGCAGAGCTCAGCATCTCCCCAGACTGGCTCATCCTCCCGGGCGGGTCCCCATCACTGGGCGTGGTTCACCCTCCCGGTGGTTCTGACCCCTCCTTCCCGATCACATCCTCAGAGCTGCCCAGAGCCATCCTCCCGCTGCCTCTCGGCCCCTCTCCTCCATCCTAGCTCAGGCCTCGTCCTCCCCGCTGGGCCCTTGCCCCAGCCTCTTCCCCGGCCTCCCTGCCTCCAAGTCTCCCCACACGGCCCCCCAGGGGCTCTTTCCACACCCTGCCCCTCCCAGCTCCCAGCCCCGCACCCCCATGGCTCCCTAGCAGCCCCAGGACAGAGTCCCAGCACCTCATCTCCCCCCCCCACTCACCCCTGCCTCGCTCACGCTCGCCTTCTGCCCCCAAACCCAAGTACCAATATGAAATGTACTGTGCCCAGGATATGGGAAGAGAGGGCAATAAGTATCCGCTATCCTGTTGATTCTCTCTGCCTTCAAGTCTTTCCCTCTGGCTGCCACCTCTTCCTCCTCTCTCCCGGCTCCACTAATTCCTCTCCATTTTAAAAAAGGAATTTGTGAAATATTCCAAAGACATATAAAAGTACAGAGAGAAGTGTAATAAACACTCAGTACCTAACAAACATTCACCTTTTGCTTCAAGGCTTTTTTTTTTTTTTAATATATTTTGGCCACGCCACACAGCTTGTGGGATCTCAGTTCCCCGACCAGGGATCAAACCTGGGCCACGGCAGTGAAAGAGCTGAATTCTAACCACTAGGCCACCAAGGAATTCCCAAGGCTTTTTTTTTTTTTTTTTTTTTTTAAAGCAAATACAGCCTGGGACTTCCCTGGCAGTCCAGTGGTGACTCTGCACTTCCACTGCAGGGGGCACAGGTTCGATCCCTGGTTGGGGAACTAGGATCCCACATGCCACACGGCGCAGCCAAAAAAAAAAAAGAAAAAAAAAAGCAAATGCAGGGCTTCCCTGGTGGCACAGTGGTTAAGAATCCGCCTGCCAATGCACGGGACACGGGTTCGAGCCCTGGTCCGGGAAGATCCCACATGCTGTGGAGCAACTAAGCCTGTGCGCCACAACTATTGAGCCCGTGTGCCACAACTACTGAAGCCTGTGCGCCTAGACCCCGGACTCCGCAACAAGAGAAGATGCCGCAAGGAGAAGCCTGCGACCGCAAGGAAGAGTAGCCCCTGCTCTCCACAACTAGAGAAACTAGGTCTTCACGTGCAGCAACAAAGACCCAACACAGCCAAAAAAAAAAAAAAAAAAAAAAAAAAAGCAAATGCAGCCTCACCGATATGCTAGCCCTGTCACCTCTGTCTGTGCACACACTGCACAGAGCACACTGGGGTGGCACTGTCCACCTGACCCTGTTCATTTATGAAACCACCGATGTACTCCACAAGCACTAGCCTGTGTCATCCTTACAACCACCCTAGGATGTGGGCACCCTCGTTTTTTTTAGATAATGGAGCTGAGGCACAGGGAGGGTGAAGAGTGGCCCAAAGTCAGTCAGCTAGTGGGAGGCAGTGCCTGGATTTGAACCCAAGTTGTCTGGCTCCTGAATCTGCTTTAACCCCTGCTGTATATGCTGCCACCGGCTGGACCAGAAGCCCTGAGGGCAGGGGTTCCCATCAATGAGATTCAGTGACAATCTGAAGCCCAAGTGATTTGTCCCAGATGGTCACAATGCAGCGTGGCAGGGGCCACACCAGATATGGAAGGAACCGGTGTGTGTATGTGATGGGGGGTGGGAGCTGGTCCAGGAGGGCTTTCTGGATGCGGTGAGGCCTGTAAGGAACGCTGCAGGGTGAGAAAGGCTACAGAGTGGGATCTTGTCGGGGGGTCAGTAGGGAGTCATGGAATGGCTGAGAGCAGGGGAGGGGCAGGGTCAGCTCCGGGTGTATGAAGACCCCTGTGGGGCCATGCAGAGTTGGACTGGAGTGAGTGAGACTGGAGGCTGGGAGGCTGGGGAGGAGGCTGGGGCCTGCGCTCAGGGAGAGAGTCAAGGTTTGAGCAGGAACTGAAGTCAGGGGGCCGGATTTAGGAAGAAGTAAGGTGAGATCTGAACTGCACCTTAAAGAATGGGGAGTTTTGGGGAGTGATAAATTGGGAGTTTGGGATTGGCATATACCCACTACTATATATAAAATAGATAATAAGGACCTATTGTATAGCACAAGGAACTCTACTCAATAGACTGTAATGGCCTATATGGGAAAAGAATCTAAAAAAGAGTGGATGTATGTATAGGTATAACTGATTCATTTTGCTGTACACCTGAAACTAACACAATATCAACTATAATCAACTATACTCCAATAAAACTTTAAAAAAAAAAAAAAAGAATGAGGAGTTTTGCAGGCAGACAGGAGGAAGGACATTCCAGGCCGGCCAAACCATGTGTGCAAAAGCCAGATGCTGCAGAGTGAAGCTCCTGCAAGGGTTGGAGACAAATCTCATCTGAGGGATGTGGTGTGAGGTGAGGCTGGAAACACAGGCAGGGCCCAGACCCTCTGAGGCCTTGAACACCACACTGAGGGGCCTGGACTTGGGAGCCCTGGCAAAAATTAATTTTCTAGCTTGGACTTAATTTTATGCATGGAAGGGTTCTGAGCAGAGGATGGCCAGCGTCAGACAGGGAGTTAGAGAAAATCTCCCTGGTCATGATGGATGGGAGGGCCCAGGCAGAAAGGCTGAGGCCAGGGCTCTGGGGAAGCCAGTGATATTTAGGACGCAACATTGGACTTGGTGATTGATTGGATGTGGTAGTGCTGGGGACAGGAGGGAGGGAGGAGACAAGGGGAAGGTAATTCATTAGAATTTGAACTCCTCCTGGACAGGCTGCATGTGGGCCCCTTCTCTCTACACCCAGCGCCCAGCACCAGACTGGACCTCTGCAAATGTGTTGAAAGAGTGAATGACTTCGGCCCTTCTTTTTTGCTCCTGCCCTGCCCTTCAGAGTGGGGACGGGAGAGGCAGAGGATGGACCCCTAAACTCTTCAGCCTCTGTCCATTCTCCTCTCTCCTTTGCCTTAATTGCCTTCTCTGAATAAAAAGAACAAATAATAATAATAATAATGACTAGTCCCTCTTTTTGTCCAGCACTTTAGCATTAAGGGAGGGTATTCACATCCGTTCCATTTCAGGGCTGCAGCACTGAGTCCGCAGAAGGGGAGCGTCTTGCCCTGCTGGTCCGAGGCAGAGCCAGGTCAAGGACGGGAAGGCCCATTGATCATTTTTGAGCCCGGATTCATTTTACCTGCGCTCCCTCCCTGCAGCTCCGGGGGGCCCCGTGTGGTCGTGGTTACTAATCCACCGCCCTTTCACAGGTGATAAATTGAAAGCCGTGATGGTGCAGTGGAAAGAGCCAGCCGCGTCTGACTCCGACAGCTGTGTGGCTGGCCTTGGGCAAATTGCTCACCTCTTGGAGCCTCAGTTTCCCGGTCTGTCTCTGTGCTGCAGAGACGTGGGCACCTGCCCCTGATGGTAATTCTCATGACTGGCCAGAGAGGGGAAGCGTCCTCTCAAGGTTAGTCATGGGGGGAGGGGGTTGGAATCCAGCCCCCTTGACTTCCAGGCCTGCGGGCTGTCTGTCCACTGACCCCAAAAACTTTGGGCTGCAGCTGGACATGCAAGAAGGGGCCTTGGCTGGGCCGGAGGGACCCTAAGCCTCTGAAGTCCGAGGCCGACCTCCTTCCACACCCCTCCTGGCCTGTCCCCAGGGAGGGAGCAAAGATTCATTAGTTATGGCACCAGCTGGCAGGCAGCTGTGAGAAGGACGAAGGACGGGAGGACCAGCTGCCCGGAGACTCCCTGCCGAGGAGCTGGGCCAGGGGGGAGGGAGGAGGGAGGCGGCAGGCAAAGTCCGTGACTGAAACGTCTGGCACGGTCGGAGGCCCTTCCCCCCAGCCCTTCCCCACCCCCTTCTCCCTCGCCACCCGCCCTTCCTGCTGAAGCATCGGAAGCCAAGCCCGTGCATCCTTCTGACTCGCTCTCCAGCTGGGTGACGTCCTTGGGCAAGTCGCTCAACCTCTGTGAGCCTCAGTTTCCCCTTGGGTCCAACAGGTGTAATGATGCCCACGTCATAGGGTCGTGGTGAGGAGCGGAAGAGCGAAGGACAGCGAGGGACTTGGAACTGGGATGTGGAATGCACTTTTCACCTCTTCCTTTGGGTGAGAATGACGATGGACATGAGTCCCCACCACCCTATGCCCCCCAAACCCATCCCTCTCTCCTCGATCACAAGTTGGTCCCAATAATAATCGCTATCGGGCTTCCCTGGTGGAGCAGTGGTTGAGAATCTGCCTGCCAATGCAGGGGACACGGGTTCGAGCCCTGGTCTGGGAAGATCCCACATGCCGCGGAGCAACTAGGCCCGTGAGCCACAACTACTGAGCCTGCGCGTCTGGAGCCTGTGCTCCGCAACAAGAGGGGCCGCGATAGTGAGAGGCCCGCGCACCGCGATGAAGAGTGGCCCCCGCTTGCCACAACTAGAGAAAGCCCTCGCACAGAAACGAAGACCCAACACAGCCAAAAATAAATAAATTAATTAATTAATTTTAAAAAATAATAATAATCGCTATGGAAGGAAAGATGGCTACTTGCCAGGTGCACGCTAATCAGTTTAGGGGCCTTGATTTCATTTTCACACACAGTCTTTCCTGGTGAGCGGGAAGGACTATGCACAGGAGGGTGTGGAGGTTCAGAAAAATCAAGTCACTTGCTCAAGGTCACACAGACCTGGGGTGACCAGGGAAGTAATCAAATAAAACGGGGCACTTCTGAGAATCAAAGGAGGTGCCGCTGATAATTACGCCAGGACCAACCCAGGCAAGCAGGGGAGGATGTCGCTCTACATGGAGACCATGTGGCCGAACCAGGATTCTCAGTCAGGCCGGATCGATCCTTCTGGAATAGGACCCTGCATTCAATCCCGGGCATCCCACCTACTCTCCTGACCCCGATCAAATCTCGTCATCTCCCTGGACCTCGGTTCCCAACTCTGTCAAAGGAGTGCCGTGGAGGCTGCAGAGCGTAAAGCCCACAGTCACAGCTTTAACTCCTCAAGCACTGAGGTCCAGAGAGGAGCAGTGATCTGCTCAAGGTCACACAGCAAAGTCGGGGGCTGAATGAGGATCTGACCCCAGGTGTCTTGACTCTTCGCGAATGTGGTAATGATGAAACGAATGCAGGTAAATCCCTTGCTTGGCGCTGTACCTGGCACATAGTGACCACCCACCCTCTGGCATCTTAGGTCTACATTACATATTCTTATTCTCTTCCTACCTCTGTGCATCTTTCCCCCCAGAGGCCCCAGCCCCTGCTCCTCTCCTGGTCCCTTGTCTGAGAGGTAGAAAATGAATGGGCTCTGGCATCTCACAGACCCCAGTCTGATTCCCTGCCTCTTACTGTGTGACCTTAGCCAACGCTGTCCAATGGAACCTTCCATCATGATGGAAATGTTCTAGATCCTTACTGTCCAATATGAGAGCCGCCAGGCTGAAATGTGGCCACTGTGACTGAGGAATGAATTCTTTTTTTTTTTTTTTTGGCCGTACCATGCAGCTTGTGGGATCTTAGTTTCTCCACCAGGGATGGAACCCCGGCCGCCTGCAGTGGAAGTGCAGAGTCCTAACCCCTGGACTGCCAGGGAATTCCCTGAATATTTTATTTTATTTAGTTTAGATTAGAATAACCACATGTGGCTTGTGGTTACCAAATTGGACAGCACAGCCTTAAAAAAATTATTTAACTTTTTCTGATCCTCAGTTTTCTTCTCTCAAAAATGGGGCTCCATAGCACCCACTTTGCAGGGTTGTTTCTTCCCAGGAGAGTTAATAAGTGCTCAGAATAGCGCAGGGCCTATAGTTAGATGCTCAGTAAAGGGTGACTTCCGTTATGAGCTCCCTTTGGCTTCATTTTCCCCATCTGACCCCTTCTTTCCCCCCCCCCACTCTCTCTGCTCTGGGTCTGGGAGGTGAGACACCTGTTTCCTGCCACCCACGGGGCAGCCGGGCCACAGGAGGGCCTCACCCCTGCGAAGATCCGCGCGATCGTCTTTGGCCTCTTGAGAAACTGCACGGCCTCACTGTCGGCCAGGTCCTGGAGGCCTTCCGGGATGTGCATGCCTGCCGTTCTGCTGCCCAGGCCCTGGGAGGCCGGAGCAGGGATGCTGGGCGCTGCCTGCTGGGCACTGCCGTCTGGAGGCTTCAGACCCACCCCGGGGCTCAGCTGCTGCAAGACAAGAGGGATGGTGGGGGGATGGTTAGCGTCCCAAGTGCGGGGTAAAGGGGCTGCCAGGGGTCCCAGGAGTAGGGGGCAGGGGATGCGAGGGTCCTTGTGGTCCCAGGATGGGGTTATATAGGGTGAGGGTTCTTAGGAGTCGGTGCATGGGTGAAGGAGATGCTGGGGTAGGGGTCCTAGAGATGGGGGTGCAGGGTGAGAGGGTGGCTGATGGCCCCATGAATTGGGGTGCCGGGGGAGGGGGCTTCTGAGAATTCCAGAGGTAGGGGTACAGGGTGAGGGAGGTGCTGGGGTCCCAGGAGTCAGGAATGCAGGCTGAGGAGGCTGTAGGGTGAGGCGGCTGCCGGGGCCCCAGAGGTGGAGGTGCAGGGTGGGGAGATGCCAGGCCAGGGAGAAGGAGCGGGGAGAAGGCAGGATACTGGGGTGATGCCCTGACACAGGAGCCAGAGGGCCCATTTTAAGGACTGTGTTAATGGGATTTTCGAGGGACTAGGGGTGCTGGAATGGCGATCAGAACCCCGGGGAGGTCTGAAACAGGGGGATCCCTTTCAGGCTTTGGGGTGACAGCACCCGTAGTGGAGACCCCAGGCAGCTCAGGGTAGATTTTAGGCTGTCCTTGTGATTGCGGGTGATGGCCTTAGAATCAGGGCCTCCCCTCAGAATTCAGGTCCACCTTCATAAAAGTGTATTTCCTCAAGTCGGGGGTCTGGACCTCAGATGTGTGGGGAACATGGGCTCGGAACTCAGCTGTCCCCTCAGAATGAGGAGGTCGTGCCCCCGGCACTAAGCTACCTTCAGAGAATCGGGGTCTTCCCTTTAAGGACGTGGAAGGGGGGTGGTGACACTTGGGGGTGATGCTGCCTGACAAAGGGTCACCCCTACTCTGGAGGCCGGGTCAACGTCACCTGAAGGCCGGCTCTTCCTTCCGCCCACCTTCCCCTCCTGGTCCTGGCCCCACCTCAGCCTTCTTTTGGTTCCTCTTTTTCCCGCCTTTTCGCTCCTGCTCTGCTGGAGCTGATTGGCTGCGCCAAGGCCCCGCCCCCTCTCTTTCCCCGCCTACTCTGGAGCTGACAGGAGCAGGGGCGTGGCCTCAGCGGACGTTGGGCCGCCCGCCGTTGGCAGGCTGCGCGCGGAAGCCCTGCACCGTCCCAGAAGTCCCGGGAGTCTGGCGCCCGCCCCGCCCCTTTCCCTTTGAAGCTCTTGGACAAGGAGATACTTCTGCAGCGCATGCGCCTAGTCCAAGGAACGCGAGTTGTGGAGCAAGGCAGGCAGATTGCGCGTGCGCAGTCGACACAGGGCGTTAGAAAAAGAAAATGGACCCCGTTCAATGACCCAGGCATTGCGCATGCGTCTTACTGCGGACTGAAGCCGAACCTCGAAGGACCAGGACGCTTTTCTGCACATGCGCAGGAGGCTCAATGACAGTCGAACGTTGGCTAAGGTGAGGGAAAGGGTGAAGGATTGCCTGGCCGGGGGTGGGCGGCCCTGCACCCCTATGTAGCCTTCCGAGCATATCATATGCGCTTAAGATCCACCTGCCGCCTAGACCCCGCAGAGACTAGTTGTGCCACCACAGGGCTTCTGGGCCCGCAATACGCTCCAGGACTTGAAGACCTCTGACCCCTGCCTAGGACTCAGGCCAACTGAGCAGTGTGGGAGGGGACGGACAGGAGGGCCTACGAGGCGGGCGGATGGGCTCTGCGCCCTTCCTGAGGTAGAAACGGCCCCTGGAAGTTGGGACACGGAGGTGGAGAGGGCGCCTTTACCCCCAGATGACCTTTGACTTATGCCCATTTCCCTCGTTTAGGCTGCGGGGAAAGGGTCTGGCCATGCTGCATGTGACCCGAGGGGTCTGGGGATCCAGGGTCCGAGTATGGCCCCTGTTGCCCGCGCTCCTCGGCCACACCCGGGCCCTGTCATCGCTGGCGGCCAAGATGGGGGAGTACCGCAAGATGTGGAACCCCACGGAGCCCCGCGACTGGGCCCAGCAGTACCGCGAGCGGTTCATCCCGTTCTCCAAAGAGCAGCTGCTCCGCCTCCTGATAAAGGTACCGCCCGTCCCGGGTCCAAGAGCCTGGGAACTACGAATCCCGGCAGGCCTCGCGGCGGTACAGCCCTTCATGCTATAGAGGGCTGCCCTGGCGCCCCTAGGGAGTTGTAGTTCTTGTTCCCTTTATAGGCCCAGGTGGGCGTCGAGTGAGTTGTAATGCAGGGGACTGACTTTTTTTTTTTTTTTTTTTTTTTTTTAATTTTACTTATCAGTAATAGTGGCTCACGGGCTCAGTTGCTCCGTGGCATGCGGGATCCTCCCAGACCAGGGCCCGAACCCGTGTCCCCCGCACTGGCAGGCAGACTCCCAACCACTGCGCCACCAGGGAAGCCCGGGGACTGACCTTTGAGATGCAGATACAGCAGCAGTTCCAGACTCTAGCTTGTTCTGGGGGCTGGAACAAGCACTCACTGGGGCATGGTTTTTCCCTCTACAAAATGAGTATAATAATCATCCTCATCATTACTATTACTACTGCCTAATAATAATTATTATACCCACGAAGCTATAATTATAATGATACCACACAGAGCTCTTATTATATGGCACTGTGCTAAACATTTCCCACATATTATTGAATTATTGAACAACCCAATAAGAGAGGAACCACCATCATTCCCATTTTACAAATGAGGTAACTGAATCAGGAAAAGGGCAGTGACTCACCCAAGGTCATGACTAGTGGCCCAGATTTGAACCAAAGTGGTCTGACTCCACAGCAGGGCGGGGACAAGGGTGAGGCAAGTAGGCACTTGCTCGACCCTAACAGCTTACCCCACTATTGCCATCATACTTGTGATTATTCTGTATTATCATTCATTCATTTAATAATTATTGATTAAACACCTATATGGACTAAGTCCTGTGCTGGGCTTTATCCATACACAAAAGTATACATACACACACATAAACACACATGTACATATACGGACACACATAATCACATCACATTCTCACCATTGCTTTTTTGAGAAAGAGGGTATGATCCTCTGTTGCCGATAAGGAAACAGGCTCAGAGAAGTGATGACATTCACCCCGGGCACCGAGATAGGAAGCATAAAAAAGTGGTTAAATATGTGTGTTCTGGAGTCAGATAGGCCTGGATTGGCCACCACTTCTCTTTATACAGACAGTGTAGCCCTCAGCAAGTGACTTCTCTGAATCTAAGTGTCCCCTCTGAACAATGAGGGTTATAATTCCATCAACCTCCTTGCATCCTCTAGAGGATGATATCATGCCAGCAAACAGTGCCTGGCACACAAATAAGGAGTGACTGCTGGTCAGTAAGTGTCAAAGTGGGAACTTGAACATCTAGCTCTTCGAGCCATCTGTTTTTCACTCTCTGGAGCTACCTCAGTTTCTTGGCCAGTGAAATTGATCAACCCTTGTCCCTTCTAAAAAACGTCCAAATTTTAAAGAGCCCAGAGCTCTGATTGTCTGTCTGGGCTGCCCAGGAAAGAATTCCTCCCCATGAGGAAGTAGGGAGAGGCCTAAAGAGAAGTTTTGCTTCCCGAGGTAACAGGAGTTCCATTCCAGTCCTGCAGAGAAGGCGGCTTTGGAGGAGTTCGTGACCCACGTGAACTTTTGCACCTTGTTCCACTACCATCACATCCTGGCCCAGCTGCAGGTGAGGACAGGGCCCCTCTGGCCCCGTCATCCTTGTTTGCTTATCCATTCATTAAGCAAAAATTCTCTGAGCGCTTACTTGGAGCCTGGCCCTGTTTTAAGCACCGGCAATGCAGCAGTGAGCAGAACAGATGAAGCCATGCCCTTGTGGAGGTGACATTCCAGTTGGGGAGATGATAAATCAATAATTATAAAATATGATACCCAGGAGTTGTAAGTGCTATTGAAAGTGGAATAGAGAGGGACGAGAAGGGCACCTGTTTTAGACAGGGTGGTCAAGGAAGGCTTCTCTGAGGAGGTGACAGGTGAGCTAAGACCTGAGTGAAGCGATGCAGCGAGCCCGATGGGTGTCTGGGGAAGGACATTCCAGGCAGAGCGAAAAGCAAGTGCAAAGGCCCTGAGGTGAGAGAGGGCCTGGAGTGTTGGGGGAATGGCAATGGGACCACTGGCTGGAGGGAGAGAGGGCAGGAGGTGAGAGCAGAGAGGGAGTGGGGGAAAATTGTGCCTGGCCTTGTGGGCCACTCAGAGGACTTGGCTTTTATGCTAAGTGAGCTGGGAGCCGCCGCAGGTGGGCTCTGAGCAGAGGAGGGTCATGAGCTGATTTGGGTGTCAATAGGATCCTTCTGGCTGCCATGTAGGGAACAGACGGTCAGAGGCAGGGAGATCTATTAAAGAGTCTATTATGTTTGTCCAAGTGAGAGATAATGGCAGCTCCCACAAGGGTAATAGCAGTGGAAGTGGTGAAAAGTGGTCAGACGCTGCTAATGGTCCGAAGGCATCAGCATTCGGCTGTGTGGGCGGGGCCTTGAGAGAGAGAGGAGTCAAGGGGGCCTCCAGCGGTTCAGGCCTGCTTCTCCCGAAGGATGCAGCTGCCACTTACTGAGACGTGGAAGACAGAGTGGGGGGCAGGAGACAGGTCTGTGGGGAAGATTGAGAGCTCGGTTTTGGACTCAGAAATTTGAGCTGCCTATTGGACAGCCCGGTAGAGAGAGGGACTTGAATGCCCACAGGCTGGAGGTCAAGGGAAGGGGCAGGGCTAAGAAATAACCCTGGAAGTATCTAGATGGTGCTACATGCAGCCACCAGGGGGATTAGTCCTGAGGAGTGAGTGCCAGTCCTGAGGTCGGGGAGGGGAACTGGAAGCAGTGAGGGGGCTGGATAAGGAGCAATCAGAGAGAAGTAGAGCTCCAGGAAACGGCGGAAGCCAAATTCTCAGCACCCTCCTCCTCCTTCTCCACGATCTTGTGTTGGGTGTCTCCAAGACCACCCTCAGGTTCCCTGATTTTCACGAGGGGCTCACAGAGCTCAGAAAAGCTGTTATGCTCCCAGTCCTAGTTTATTACAACGAAAGGAGAACAGACAAAATCACAAAGGAAAAAGGCAAGGGGATGGGGTCCAGGAGAGACCAGGTGAGAGCTTCCGGTTGTCCTCTCCCAGCAGAATCACAGGAACAGTGCTTAATTCTCTCATCAGTGATGCATGACAACACGCAGGGTGGGTGATAACCCACCGGGGAAGCTCACCTGAGCCTTGGTGTCCAGGGTTTTTTATGGTGGTTGGTCAGGCAGGCGTGGCTGATCTTACTTACTTAGTCTCCAGCCCCACCAGAGGTCAAACTGCTACTTTATGGCCCCACCATGAGTCACATTGTTAGCATAGACTATCGGGTGTGGCCCAAGCCCCTGGTAAACCAAGATACTCTCATCAGGCAGGAGAGTCCAAGGGCTTAGAGGTTCCCTCCCAGGAGCCCACCAGTTCTCTGGAATGTGCAGGGTTTGGACAACCCAGGCCTGCCGAGTTAACCCTTTACCGCTCTTGCCCCCCTATAGCTCTCCTCTTTGCTTCGATGAGGGGCAACATCGGCCCCTCTGTGTCAGGCTCAGCAACTCCTTCCTGCAGAACCGAGGAGCAGCTGCCATCAGCCCCATTTGCAGAAGCAGAAACTGAAGCTCCAAGAGGGCCCAGATGTGCCCAAGATCATACAGGTCCCAAGTGGCAGAGCTAGGATTTGCACCCCTGTCTCCTGGCCTCCAAGCTCTTCTTTGGGGCACTTTTTAAAAAAGTTATTTAAAAATATATTATTATATAAACATTTAAATATATTGAAACAGAAAGAATATACAGTGAAGACACACATTCTCACTGAGGCAGCAGATTTTAAACGGAGACACTGAGAGGGTTGGGTAGAAGCACCAAAGGTGAGTGAGACACACTGGGTGACCATTTGCTGGTGACCTAAGTCCCTTGAGGAACCAGGCAAAGAACAAGAAGAGCCCCAGTTCAGGCGCCAGCTCTGTCGTTCACTAGGCATGCGGGTGACCTTGGCAGGTGACCTCTCTCTGCTCCTCCTTTCTCCTACGCATTTATTCATTGAATTCACTCACTAGATATTTACTGAGTGCCTACTGTGTCCCCCGAATGGTTCCAGCTCCCAGGACACAGCGGTAAGCCTGAGATGTGTGTATCTGCCTCATGGCGTCATGTTCTAGTGAGGGAGACAGACCTTTGACAAGGTAAAGAAGTAAAATATGTTAAGAGGTGCTAAGTACCATAGATAGGGGTGCCAGATAAAGTACAGAGCACCCAGTTTACTCATTTCCTACTGCTGCCATAGCAAATTACCATCAACTGGGTGGCGTAAAACAAGAGATTTATTCTCTCAGAGCTCAGGAGGCTGGAAGTCCAAAATCAAGTTGTTGGCAGGGTTGGTTTCTTCTGGAGGCTTGCAGGAAGGGAACCATCCTATGCTTCTCTCCCAGCTTCTGGTGGGTGCCGGCAATCCTTGGCTTGTGGACACATCACTCCAATCTCTGTCTCCATCTTCACATTGCCTTCTTTTCTGTGTGTCCTTTTCTGTCTCTTATAAGGACACTCTCATTGGATTTAGGGCCCACCGTAATCCAGTATGATCTCACTTTGATCCTTACCTTAATTATACCTGCAAAGACCCTATTTCCAAATGAGGTTGTATTCTTTTTTTTTTTTAAATTTATTTTATTTTTATTTTTTTTTATTTTTGGCTGCATTTGGTCTTTGTTGCCACACGCGGGCTATCTCTAGCTGTGGTGAGCGGGGGCTGCTCTTCATTGCGGTGCGTGGGCTTCTCATTGCTGTGGCTTCTCTTGTTACGGAGCACGGGCTCTATGCACGCAGGCTTCAGTAGTTGTAGCATGCGGGCTCAGTTGTTGTGGCTCGTGGGCTCTGGAGCACAGGCTCAGTAGTTGTGGCACACGGGATTAGTTGCTCTGCGGCATGTGGGATCTTCCCGGACCAGGGCTCAAACCCGTGTCCCCTGCACTGGCAGGTGGATTCTTAACCACTGTGCCACCAGGGAAGCCCGAGGTCGTATTCTGAGGTTCCAGGGGGACATGAATATTTAGGGGACAGTATTCAACCTTCTATACCCAGTTAAATTTGAATTTCAGTTAAGCTATGAATAGTTTTTTTTTTTTAAGTATAATTATGTCCATGTAATATAATCCTTATATATTGCATAGGACATACTTAAACTAAAAAATTATTTGTTGTTGATCTGAAAATCCAATTTAACTTGATGTCCTGCATTTTATTTCTTTTTGGCTAAATCTGGTAACCCTGATTAAGAAGAAAAAGAAATCAGAGGTATTTTTGCAATTTTAGGTGGGTAGTCAGGGAAGGCCTCAGTGAGGGGGTGACATTTGAGCAGCGACCTGAAGGAGGCCAGAGTGAGCCATATGGAGATCTGTGGGAACGATAAGTGCAAAGGCCCTGTGGCAGGGGTGTGCATGGTGTGTAAGGAGGAACAGCAAGGTGGCTGGTGGGGCTAGAGCTGAGTGCCCAAGGGGGACAGGGCTGAAGATGAAGTCAAAGAGGGGACCTGGGGCCAGATCCTGCAGGGCCTTGTGGGACACAGTGAGGACTTTGCTTTGACTCTAGGTGAGGTGGAAGCCAGGGGAGGGTTCTGTGCAGAGAATAGGCGTGAACAGATTTAAATGACAACAGGCGCCCTCTGGTGGCCGTGCTGGGAACAGACTGGGGGTGAGGATGGGAGCTGGGAGCTGGGAGCTGGGAGTCCCGCGCTGAGGCCACCACAACAGTCCAGGGGGTGAGAAGTGGTTAGATTCTGGATCTATCAATATTCCGAATGTGGTACCATCAGGATTTGCTGATGGGGTGGAGAAAGAGAGGAGTCCAGGATGACCCAAGGCTTTGGGCCTGAGCACCTGGAAAGATGGGCTTGGCCTCTTCTGAGATGGAGAAGATGGGGGGCGCCGTGGGGTGCAGTGGGGGGGAAATTGGGGAGGGAGCAGGTTTGGGGAGGAGTTTCAGGGCCCCAGTGTGGGACATAGAGGGCTTGAGATGGGGGTGGTGGGGACGGTCGTGAGTCAGACGCTCTCCCCCCTGTGCAGGGATGAATTCAGACTGTGAAGGCGAGGGTCTGTGTGAGTGGATGTCCACACTGACCTTGATGTCTGTACCAGGATCTGTGTGCAAATTAGAAGAAAGCACCC
The DNA here is from genome assembly GCF_009873245.2 of Balaenoptera musculus. NCBI lineage: Eukaryota > Metazoa > Chordata > Mammalia > Artiodactyla > Balaenopteridae > Balaenoptera > Balaenoptera musculus. The sequence goes on from NC_045803.1 coordinate 8,406,725, forward strand.
CTTACCCTAGCCTGGGGCTGTCTAATATGATAGTCACTATCTACACGTGGCTGTGTAAATTTGAAATAATTGAAATTAAATAACAATTTAAAATCCCATTCCTCAATTGCATCCACCACGTTTCAAGTGCCCAGTGGCCATCTGTGGCCAGCTGCAACCTATTGGATGGTGCACATGGAGATGTTTCCATCATTGCAGGAAGTTCTATTGGATGGTGCTGTTCTATACCCTTTATTTCCTTATGAAAAGATGATAAATGTCTAGGTCTGCAGCATCTACAATGGTACAATTTAGATCCGGTACCTTTGGGAGGGGACATCTAGAATGGTTATTTTGTTGGAAGATAGGGATTAGAGGATGTTATTTTGTGGGCTTGATGTTGGATTTGAGGCAACTGTGACATCCCTAAAGAAATGTCAAGTGGAGAGTGTATTAGTTCCTATAAAGGCTTAGCTGCTGTAACAAGCAGGCCCCACAAGGCAATAGTTTAAAGGAGGTGGAGGATTCTTTCTCTCCCACTTAACAGCCTTGTGGTAAGTGGGCCAGGGTGTATAGGCAGCTCTGTTCCACATGAGATGATGCCGGGACCCAGGTTCCTTCCATCTTGTTGTTCTGCCATCCCCTTAGGGCACTATCTTCATATCTGTGGGCTCAGAACTGGGTTGTAGGCAGAAGAGCATTCTAAGCTGGTAGAACAAGGAAAGAGTGGAAAGTGCAGGGGGGGGCAAGAAGTGAGGGAGAAGGTGTACCTGTCACTTCTGCTCACATTCTGTTGATGAATTCTCCTAGCCACACCTAGCCTCTCAGAGGAAGATGGGAAATGTAGTCCATCTGGGCAGCCCCATGGCCGCCTTCACCTCTATTACTGTGGCAGAAGAGGAGGACAGAGCTCATGCACTGGAAATGTGTATTAGGCCTGGAACTTGGAGGAGAGGTCCGAAATGGAGATGTGGGTTAGGTAGTTATCTGCGCAGAGGTGGTGTTTAAGGGCATGGGGATGGCAAGGCGACTTAGAGCGAGCTTGAGGGAAGAGAAGGAAAGAGGGCCTAGAATCAAGCCATGGGATACCCCATCATTTAAAGGATGGGGCCAGGAACATCCTTATGTGTACCCACAATCCCTCATGCAGTGACCTAGCTCATTTTTCTTCTCTCTCTCTCCTCAGGCCTTGTATGACCCCATCAACCCTGACAGGGACACCCTTGACCAGCCTTCACTTACAGACCCCCAGCGTCTGTCCAATGAACAGGAGGTGCTTCGGGCTCTGGAGCCCCTGCTGGCCCAGGCCAACTTCTCCCCGCTCTCAGAGGACACCCTGGCCTACGCTCTGGTGGTCCATCACCCTCAGGATGAGGTCCAGGTGCTTGTCTTCCAGAGGAGAACCAAAACTCCCAGGATGCCTTGGGGTAGAGGTGGAGCCTTTGGGAAGCAGAGGCTGCCGGGAGTTGTAGTCCTGAACACAGGGCACTAGCCCTTGTGGCACCTTTGGTGAATTAGAAAAAGGCGCCTCTTTCTCAGGTCACTTCACTGCCATCTGTTGGAAAAGTATCATAAGATACAGGTCTTCTTAGGACTAGAGACTTTATCACCATCTGCCAGAAAACCAATACAGCTGTCCTTTGGTATGGGGGGGATTGGTTCCAGGACCCCTGTGGATATAAAAATCCCGGGATGCTCAAGTCCCTTATGTAAAATGGCATAGTATTTGTATATATATATGCACATCCTCCTGCATACTTTGTCATCTCTGATTACTTATAATACCTAATACAATGTAAATGCTATGTAAAGTAGTTGGTGGTACACAGCAAATTCCAGTTTTGCTTTCTGGAACTTTCTGGAATTAAAAAATTTTTTTCTCCATGCCGTAGTTGGTTGAATAAATGATGTGAAATTCACGGTTATGGAGGGCTGACTATAATAAATAATATCAGTACAAAATACTCACCATTAAAGTCAGCAAAATTAGGGAATTCCCTGGCAGTCCAGTGGTTAGGAGTCAGCGCTTTCACTGCTAGGGTGCAGGTTCCACCCCTGGTCAGGAAACTAAGAAGATCCCATAAGCCATGTGGTGCGGCCAAAAAAAAAAAAAAAAGTCAACAAAATTATAATAAAAATACTAAAATCTTCCGAAGTTCCACATTTTAGTGATTTTTTTAAATATAAATTTATTTATTTATTTTTGGGTGTGTTGGGTCTTTGTTTCTGTGCGAGGGCTTTCTCTAGTTGCGGCAAGTGGGGGCCACTCTTCATCGCGGTGCGCGGGCCTCTCACTGTCGTGACCTCTCTTGTTGCGGAGCACAGGCTCCAGACGCGCAGGCTCAGTAGTTGTGGCTCACGGGCCTAGTTGCTCCGCGGCATGTGGGGTCTTCCCAGACCAGGGCTCGAACCCGTGTCCCCTGCATTGGCAGGCAGATTCTCAACCACTGTGCCACCAGGGAAGCCCCTATTTTAGTGATTTTTAAGATGTGCTTTTTTTCCGAAGTCATACTTTACTGTCTCTGAAATTGGGATGTGACTTACAAGGGGTAGTGTGAAATAGTTTAATTGGCAATGTATTTTCCCTTTTAGTTGCTTCATAAAATAATAAATTATAGAGTATCTTAAAATCAATGGCATCTTAGATTCTAGGAAATATGGTAATAAAGATGACTGTGACGTGAATGGCACCATCTTGGGTGTTGTGCCCTTGTGCAGTATACAACATGAACAACCATACGTGGCTGTTCTGCCTACACACTGGGTGATGATAAGCCTGGGAAGTGGGGGGCAGGGGATCATCCAGGGCAGGGGCATCTAATTCGAGTATCCCGCACTCACACCCCAGCTTATGCTCAGCTGCCCCTGTTTCCTTCTTCCCCCTTGGCAGGTGACGATAAATTTGGACCAGTATATCTACATGCAGTTCTGGGCCCTGGGCCAGCGAGTCGGGCAGATACCCCGTAAGTCCAGCGTGGGCTCCAAGCGTGGCTTCTTCAGGTCGCCCCCTGCAGAGAGGTGAGGCGGCCCTTGTTCCCCAGCTGCAGCGAGAGGGAGCAAGGTTAGAGTCGAGAGGGGACTGACAGGTCAGTGTCTGGATCTGGGTGTCTGGGACCCGGGTGGGAAGTCAAGAAAGGGGGAGAGGTGAATCAAATACTGCCTTTTCTTTCCAAGGAGAAGTAAGAACTACAATTCCCAGGGGAAGAGAAAGGGTAAAGACATTTTTCTCCATTTTCCTAATGAGGAAAACTGAGGCTCAGAGAGGGAAGACCACATTCTGAAAAACTGGTACCGCCAGGATTCTGATGAACATTATGTTTTTAACAGATATTCAAATACAGAGTAGGGTCAGGAGAGCCAGACCTTCTCACAGTCAGCCAGTGGACCTGTCAATCACCCAATCCTTCTGGAAATCAGTGTATCAAATACGGTCACGAATCCAAAAACAAAACACAACAAAAACCAAAGACAAAAAGTCTCTTATATCCTTTAAACCAGTAATTCCACTTCCAGGACTCTCTTCCAAGGAGATACTTATACTTGCAGACTCTGTGTTTAATTATCTGTCTCTCATGCTGGCCTATAAGCTCCACAAAGGCAGCTCCACAAAGGCAGTGTTGTCTCTCCAGAGCTAAATAGCACTCCCTGGCACCTAGCAGATACTCTGAAATATATATAGAATTTGAATTTGAAAATTAACTAAAGTAATAAACTATAATGGAAAATTTAAAAAAAAGAATAGAAGTATATACATATATACGTGTGTAACTAAATCACTTTGCTGTACACAGGAAACTAACACAATATTGTAAATCAACTATACTTCAATTAAAAAATAATTAAAAAGATAATTAAAGAATCTTAGCTCTCATTTATCAAGTTCTTAAAATCAGAAGCAACCTATGTGTCCAATAATAAGGGATCGCATCATGTCACTGATCCCTTATTGTTGGACACTTATGTCTGACTTTCCTCCCACCATTGTTACTTAGCTTTTAAAATGATGATGTGACTACAGAGCCAGAGAGAGTGTCCTAGGGTTGGAGTGGGGCTCCCTGGGGTGGTCCTGACCATCCTTGCCCCTCCATCTCTGGCCATCAGGAGATACTTTAAGCGGGTGGTGCTAGCAGCCCGAACGAAGCGGGGGCACTTGGTGCTGAAGAGCTTCAAGGACATGCCGTTGGAGGGCCTGGAGCAGCTGCTGCCCGAGCTGAAGGTGCGCACGCCCACCCTACAGCGGGCCATGCTCAATGTCACATTGGTCGTCTCGGGCGTGGTGTTCTTCGTCAATGTGGGCATGGTGGTGCTCTCCGACCTCAAGATGGCCACCTCCCTGCTGCTGCTGCTCTTCACTGCCTTCATGGGCCTGCGGGCCGCCAAGGTAAGCGGCCCACCCCGCCAAGCCTGCTCCTTGGTGTTCAGCCAGGTCAGGCCACCCTATCGTTTTGTTTCTCTTTTTGTGGATTATTCCTGCTTCGTGCTGTGCTTCCTTTCCTTTCCTTATTTACTCAACACAACCTTGGGCAGGTTTCTTGAACTCTCTGTGCCTCGATTTCCTCATCTGGAAAATGGGTATAATAGCAAGACCTGCCTGGTAGGGCTGTTGTGAGGAGGAAATGAGTGAATCTGTGAGGAACACTGGATGCAGGGCTGGCACGTGGCTAGTGGGACACAAGTGTTCACAGCCACTCACTGCACGCTTAGTGACGTGGGAAGGGTGTGTGTTTTAGAACCAGACTGCCTGGGTTTGAATCTAGTTCTACCGTGTTCTAGCTGTGTGACCTTTTTTTTTTTCTTTTTTGGTGGCCGCACCGCGTGGCATGTGGGATCTTAGTTCCCCGACCAGGGATCGAACCCATTCCCCTGCAGTGGAAGCGTGGAGTCCTAACCAGTGAACCTCCAGGGAAGTCCCTAGCTGTGTGACCTTGAACAAGCTGCTTAACTTCTCTGTGCCTCTTTAAAGTGGAGATGACAGTGAGGGTTGTTGTGGGGATTAAATGAATTAATACGCATACAGTGCGGAAAACAGAGCCTGGCACATAGTACAGAAGGTATTATATGAGAGTTCGCCATTACCATTATTACTAATATTATGACTGATTGGGCTCTTGTCTCCTGAGGCTGGGCTTCCCCATCCTGGCCAGGTGTCACTATCACCAGGGGAGCTCTTTTATAAACGCAGCCTCCTGTGTTCTAGCCCATAAGGACTGAATTGGAAACTCTGGGACCGGGGCCTGTATTGTTAACAAGCTCCCTTCCTGATTCCGCTACACGTGAGTGCAGGGCCGCCTCATCCAGTTGTGCAGGTTGTTCAGCATCCAAGGATGCGCGGCCGAAGGGACAGTTGGGGGCTGGAATCCAACTTGTGCTTTGCTTGCTGAGCCGCGAGCTCTGTCTCGAGGCTGAGGTGGCCTCGAGGGGCTGCCTTTTACTGATTCTCCCCTGGGTTGGCACTGGCCCCAGGAATGGGGACTGGCATGAAGTGTCTGTTGTGCCCGATCATTCACTTGCTGGTTCATTGGTTTTCAAGCTGTTTTCAGCCATCCCAATGGGCTCGTAGGCAGCCTGGTTAATAAATCCCACAGATAATAACCAGACTGCGCTGGCTGAGAGGGTTGCGGGGGTGGGGGGAGCACTTCCTACCTAGAACCAAGGGTCAGGTGGGATTGGAGGGAAGCTCTGAAAGGCGGGGACTGAGCCTTTCAGGGGGCTGGGTGAGCACAGCTTGGGGGGATCTCACAGTGATGGAGTCTGGGGTGCAGAGTGGTGCAGCGAGGCCCCAGAGGGAGTGGCGAGGGCCTTGAATGCCAAGGCAGGGGCCCTGGACTTCAGCCTCAGGGCAGGGGGCTTTGGAAGGGCTGTAAGCATAGAGGGTGTGTGGCAACCACGGACAACAGAGAGGAGGGTGCCGAGCTGCTCTGGGGAGGATATACACAGTTCTAGCCCAGGGAGGACTATCCATGCCACCTCTCAGTGGCCCGTGGGGATGGAGGGTCCTGAGCCTCTTGGGCTCTGACGCACCCAGTTTAAAACCCAGTTCACTAGTTAATTTACTGCATCCCTTAGACATGGCTGAGCCTCCATGCCTTAACTTTATCATTTATTTATTTACTTATTTATTTGGCTTGTGGGATCTCAGTTCCTCAGCCAGGGAATCAGCCCGGGCCATGGCACCGAAAGCACCGAATCCTAGCCGCTAGACCACCAGGGAACTCCCTCCATGCCTTAAATGTGGGCCTCCCTGGCCTCTGGCCAGCTGCCCGCACAGCATGCATCTTCCCCTAAACCCCCTTGTCCTCCCGAGTTCCCCGTCCTGGGACAGATGCTCAGATCAGACACCTGGGAGGCTGATTTTGCCGCAGGATACACGTCCCTCTTTCTCCCTCCACCCCCCCCACCCACGAAAGAGCTCGTCCACTTCCGTGGTTTCCACAAGCAGCTCCCCATCATCTCCTAGATCGGGCTGCTCTGTGCTCAGCCTGAAGCAGCCAAGTTGGCCAGGTGGAGGGCAGCATCTCTCCCACACCTGCTCCTCCTCCTGGTTCTCCATCTGTGGTTGACCCCGTTGTCCCCCAGTCACTGGCTAGACCCCTGGAAGTAGCCCTGGCCCTGCCCCCCAACCCGTCAGTCCTCAGCCCGTCCTTCCTGCCCCCCTACTCCAAGTCTCTGTGCCCATCTCCTCTCCTCTCTCCTGGCTCCAGCTCAGACCCTCTTCCTAGCCCCCCCGTTGGTTCCCTCCAGCCCATCCCCATTGGCCCCGGGGCTGGCCCTGCTTCTCCCTTGCTCACAACTTGGCATCGGAGACCTTACTTCCCCAGCCTCATCTGACACAATTCCCAGCTTCAGCTCCACCAAAATATACTTGTAGCTCCTCCCCCCGCTTCTCTTTTCTTCTCTCCCTTTGCATATGCTGTTCTCCCTTCTGAAATGTCCTATCCCCGTTATTGGGCTGACCAACCCTGCCTCAGCCCTTACCCTCAGCTCAGAGGCTCCAGAAAGCCCTCCCAGACTTCCTGGGCTGAGAAGGCTCCTGCTGTACTCTGGTTCACTGGGGGCCCCCTCAGCCCGGCACAGGGGAGGCCCGTGAGGCAGCCTGAGAAGGGTTATTGAGCTGGCATCCCAGAGATGCCGCAGGGCCGGTCCTGCCCTGGAGGGAGAGGTGTGGGGCACACGAACAGACAGACATGTGCCTGACGGAGGTCGCAGTGGGCCCTGCAGGAACCCGAGGATGCATCTGCCCATCTGTGGGAAGCGACGACCATCCTGAACCTTGACAATGAGGCAGTGAGTGTTTCCCAGGAACAGCTAGAGCTGGCTTGGCCTGTTCCAAGGCCCAGAAGCCTGAGAGAGCAGGGTGTGCTCAGGGCAATGCTCGGGGTAAATTGACTAATTCAGTGCGGGCTGCGTTCAGAGGGGAGAAGCAGGAGGTGAGTGGGAGAAATCCTCAGGGGCCAGGCCATGGAGTTTGGACTCTCTGAGGGCACGAGGGAGCCATGGGAGGGCTGCGAGCAGGGGAGGAGCAGGGTCGGTCCCGGGGCTGTGCGGAGACAGACTGGAGTGGGGAAGACTGAGGCCGGGGGGGAGGCCGGGGCTGTGCACTAAGTGGGCTGGAGGGGAGGGGACCCGGCCGAGAGAGTCAAGGCAGGAGGCTGGAGCCAGATCCTGACAGGCTGGCGAGGAGGAGGCGAGGATGGTGCCCGAGGTCTGGCCCGTGATGGGCTAGATGGTGGGACCACCCCAGATAGGGACCCCAGGGGAGGAAGAAGCTGCGCCGGGAGCTGGGTGAGAGGAGACACCACACTCAGCGTGGGCCGCGTTGAAGGGAACATCCAGGTGGCCAGTGGTGAGCCCTCTCCAGGGGGAGGGCTGGCCTCATCTGCGTGCCATGGAGTGGCACGACCTGCTCACTTAACCTGCAAGAATTCTACTCCATAAGCTTGGCAGAAAGAGGCATACAACCCAACGTGTTTTTCATACCAGACAGTCCGGAACGCACGCAATTCCTGCATCTTGCCTCCAACCAAAGAAATGGAGATTCGTTCCAATGCGGGGACATTAACCAACTGTGCTGGCCTTGTAAGAAGAGAGTGCAGTTCACACAGAGCATGTCATTGGTACTGTGCTGGCCATTTCAGCGATTTTCCAGGGCTGTGTTCATTTCAGAGGCATTTCACCTTAGGTCTCCGAGTAAGATGGGCAACACTCTATGGGCAGAAGATACTTGTGTTTCAAGGACCAGCATCCAGCAAGGGGTGTGGACGAATATGTGTAGCTAATGTTTCAATGCTTGTGACTGGCCAGCCTTTGTGCCAAGTGTTCTATTAACTTCCGGAGCACTTCCTGTCATCTGCCTTGGTTCACAGACAGCGCTGCCCGAGGACTCAGGTCTTAGCCACAGCCTCACGGCTGGAGGGGGGGCAGAGATGGGGCTGGCATCCAGGCCTGTGGGCTGCAGGACCCAGCAGCCTTGAACTCATTTGGTGGATGAGAAGAGAAATCTGGGTGGAGGTTCTGCGTGTGAGCCCCAGAGGGCACTGGTGGGCTCTCATTTCCCTCCTTAGGGACAACAAGGGTGGGGAAGGGGGTCCAGGCGAGGCGGGACCAAAGGTGGGGGAGGGGGCAGCCAATAGACAGCTGGGCCCCAGACCTGGCCCTCCCTGCCTTCTTCTCTGAAAACGGCTCATCAAGTATTTGTTGTCCGTTAACACTTCTCTTTGACAATTTAACATTTAAAACCTTTTTTTTAATTATGGAAAAGTTCACACAGATGCAGAAATAGAATAGTGTAATAAGCTCCCTTGTAGCCAGCGCCAGTGTCAGCAGTTAGCAACAGTCAATCAGGTTTCACCTAGAGACCGCCTCCCCGACCGCTGGATTATTTTGAAGCAGATCCAACACGCATCATCTGGAAACACTTCAGTATGTGTCTAGACGATAAGGATTAAAAAAAAAAAAAAATCATAGTAACAAAAAGTGCCCAGACTAAAACTCCTATGGTCCGGAAATCCTCGAACACATCCATTAATACGTGGCTCAGAGGAGCAAACCAGGGGCGAGAGCATGTGGGTTAAACATACAAATACCCAGGCCCCAGTCCTGGGGACCTGAACCGAAGAGGTCTGGGGAGGTCCCTGGAGCCCTCGGGAAGGGCTGTACCAGCGTAAGTGACCCAGGGGTGTGTATATGGGTGACGGTGCATGCTGGGTGGGATGGCGGGGGGGTGGTGTTTGGATGGGGGTGTGGAGCCCCAGCACGGCCCTGACTCTCCCGGATCTCGTCTGGCCTGCAGATGTTCGGACAGCGGCGCAGCGTGCAGGCGCTGGAGCTGGCGCACATGCTCTACTACCGCAGCACGTCCAACAACTCGGAGCTGCTCAGCGCCCTGGCCCTGCGCGCGCAGGACGAGCACACCAAGGAGGCGCTGCTGGCTCACAGCTTCCTGGCCCGGCGGCCCCGGGGGGCGCGGGGCCAGCCGGAAGGTAGGACTGCGAGTGCCAGGTGCCCCGCCCTGCCCCGCCCCCTTTGCAGCCCCGCCCCCGCGAGGCCCCGCCCCTTCCCAACGCTGCCTGGCTCAGATGTGGCCCCACGTGGAACAAACTCCACCCTGCCCCTACCGGGTTGAGACAACCATTAGTCCCAAGTGGCCCTGCGCCAGTGAGACACCATCCCCACGATGCCCACCTCCCAGTCCCGGCTCGCGCTGGTGAACCCGATTCAGCAGTCGGGACCCCTGACCCAGCTTCTGCTCTTCCCTGGGGTGACCTCCCTCTCCTAACCTCAACCTCGGTAGGAGTCTTGGATCAGGCTCCTGTTGTGGCATGCTCCCCACTCCCCGCCCGTCTCTTCCTATACGTGAACCCAAACACTTCCTACAAGACAGCCTTATCCGTTACCTGTGTAAGCGCCAGGTGGTCCCTCCCCTGAACAAGAGTCCCTGGCTTGTCCCCAGATGAAAGCCCCAAAGCTGAGCCTCCTAGGCTTTGTCCCACTCCCCTAGGCTTCTCCCAAACCCAGACCCCTCTTATTCGCCGTGCTGCACCCTCCCTGCTGCGCGCTCTCAGTCCTTCCAGGTCTGTCTGACCTCCTCAGGACACCTGCCTCTCCCTCTGCAGAGACCGGCCAGTGGCTCCAGTCGGAGGTGGAGAACTGGCTTCTAGCCCAGTCAGGCTGTGACGTGGCCTTCAACGGCACTCGGGCCCTGGCCCACCTGCAAGCCCTGACCCCCAGCATCGGGATGTACCCGCCCCCGGGTTTCCCCAAACTAGACCTGTTGGCTACTATCACTTCCCCCAAGGCCGCACCACCCAGCACTGACGACCCCTTATAGAAACCTCTCTGTCCCGCCCCGCCCAGCCAGCAGGTTGGGAACTAAGCTCCGCCTCCTCCTCGACAAGCCGTCAATCATGGCTACGATGCTTCAACACTCTACAACTTCCAGTTACTTATTACTACTTAACGTTACTCTGTTTTCTTAAACAAAGTCGCCCATCAAGGCAGCCAGCTGTTGCTAGGCCCCCTCTTCGGATGAAGAGCCAATCAAAGCTTTTTGGCCATGCTTTTGTTCCATCTTGGTCCCCCGCCCCGCCCCCCTCCCCACCGTAAACATTTAAACGTGGTGCCAGCCAATCACAGCTGTGCAACGCTACAAACCACCAGGCAGAGTTGTTAAACTGTGCCCTCTCGAGGCTATATATCACTGTCTTTTTAGCCTGTACCGGGCAAACTGCCCATCGTGTTCACCGAGGCAGAGCTCCAGCCCACGTCCAATGAGAGCCTTTTAGCCCGGTTCTCTGGCAAACCGCCAATGACAGCTGTTGGGCACAACCAACCTTGGGCAGCCAGTTGTCCCTGCATGGAAGCAACCAATCAGAATTTTTAGAGGAGACCTGATCTTTCTATCAATTGCAGCTACTTATAAGGCAGGCCGTTTGGTCAACTGTCGATCAGCTTGTCCAGGCTGAAGGGGTTGGGAGCCTTGTGCCAGGCAGAAAGCTGGGCCAGGAGGAACCAGAAACTATCCTCACCCCAAGGCTCACGTCCACTCAGGCCCCAACAACAAAACTCAGGCGCCTTCCCTGCCCAGGTCCCTCACCCTTTCCACAGAAACTACCTCAGCCTGGATCTTGCCTCCACCAGTGGCCTATGCAATATTTATTGGTCTATCAATTTCTCCCCTGTCCCCTCTCCCAAAGGAATAAATCATGTTTCATAAATCTGGATGAGTGGGGTAGCCGCAGGGGTTGGAGAGAAGGAAGGCATTGGAATCCTGGAAAGAAGAGACTCTGGGTCTTGGGGGAATGCATTTTGGGTGGGTCCCGGGCAAAGAAAGCTGTAGTCCTAGAGAGAGACTAGGCTTGGAGTTGGTGAAATAGATTGGCTGTGGGTCACAGAAGAGGATCTTAGGGAGGAACTGACTCCTGAGCAGAGCCCTGGTTCCCCAAAAGACTGGGTCTTCTGAACACGGAAGATAGGGCAGATGGTTCACTGCACAAAGACACACAGCCAGGGGATGGGTTGGTGTAAAAGCCAGCCTCTCCCCTTCCCACATGTGTCTTGATGTGGGGTTGAGTAAGCCTGGAGAAGGGGGGGTGTCATCTAATTTTTACTAAGGTGTCATATAGATTAGAGGCAGCATTTGGAGAGGGTCGGGGAAGAAGAGGGGTTGGGTTCCAAGAGGGAAATGGAAAAGTGTCTTCTCAGAGGAAGGGTCAGAGGGAGAAAAAAGAGAGACCAGCTGTTACCAACCAGGGTTCTTGGCCTCCTTAATCAATAGAAATTGATCAGAGGCCAGATAAGAAATTCAGGCAAGGCTTTATTGGGGTCCCTGCTGCAGCAGGGGGGAGCGAGAACAAACAGTTTCCCTTGAAGTGGGGGTTGAGGGTAGGGGTGTGTCCAGGGGTCGGGCCGGAGGGGTGGCTTAGGTGTTTTGCCCACCCCTTCGGTGTTGTGTGCAGGGGGCATGCATAGTACCCTGCTTTTGCTCCTGGTTCTTCAGAAGTGGCAGCTGGGCTTTTTGGTCTCTTAGTATCTTGTTGTCCAGAATTTGCCTCAAGTGCACATGCACGCAGTTAGTCCCTTATAGTTCCTTTGTATTTTGTAGCTGGAGGAAATGTTTGTCCAGGTGCAAGCAAGGTAGCAAAGGGTCCTAGGTCCCAGCCTGTCTAACAGCAGTCTAGAACAAGACACACAGCCTCGCCGGTTGAGAGAGAGAGACCCTTGGACAAGGAGAGAGGACTGGAAACACGGATTCCTGGTTCTTACCTAGAAGTGCCTGAAGGTCTAGTCTTGGGAGGAATCCTGAGTTTTGAGACCGGAGGGCCCGGGGGCCTCAGGTCTGTGGAAGGGGAAGAAGGGCTGCTGGGATCGCTGGCTCCTGTATCCCAAGTTAGAGAGAGATGGGGGCCTGGAGCTAGACGTTCTGAAGGCCAGGCTGCTGCTGATGGGGGCTGTCCCCATTCAGGAAAGATCGGGCACGAGCAGCCTGGGTCCCAGGAGAAGGAAGGAAGGAAGGAAGGAGGCAAAGGTAGAACGAGCGGTTAAATGGTTTTATTTTCTGGAGGCGGGGTGGGGGCTTCGGGGTGAGGTGGAGGGGCCGGGAGCCGGCTGGAGAGCCAAGGGGACGCGCGGCCCTCACTCCCGCTTCCGCAAGTGGATGTAGATGATGCCGCTGGCCAGGGCGAGGGGGAAGGCCACCCAGGCCAGGGCGAAGCAGTAACCGAAGCTGCCCCCTGATGGGCGCTCCGCCAGGATCTCCTCGGCGTGAATGGCGTAGATCAGCGCCCCGGTAAACACCGCCACGCCTGTGGGGAGATGGGAACCACGCGTCACGCAGGACCCGCACAAGAAGACTGCATTTCCCAACAACCCACGGGCCAAAGAAGCCGCGGGAGGGCGAGTGCGCAGCACCGCTGCCTGCTGGGAGTTGTGGTTCGCTCCCCCAGCGCCGTGCCTCGGGGCCACTGCAGACTGGCCTTGGGCAATTTAGTTAATTTTTTCGGGGCCCCCCTTACTCATCCATTAAATGGGACGAAAATACCTACTCATCCATCCATCCGTTCAAGGAATACTTTTGAGCACCTTTCTACAAGCCAAGCGCACAGATAGTGAGTTAATAGAACAAGAGGGAACCTAGAAAGGTAATGTTCCCCAAAACTGATGACTATGATTAACTTAGTCCTTTGCACCTGAATTCAAAAAACTGAAAAGTACGTAAAACTCCCTTTAGTGTCTGATACATAGTAGGTCCACAAGAAACAGCAGCTGGCTGACATTATAAGACCACTACTATTATGATTCAGAGTTTTCCCCTGGGGTATTAATTAGCTACCTATCCCTGCTGGCCCCCCTTCATCCCTGGGATCTAAATTATTTGTCCACACCCCCTTCCCCAGCCCTGGGTCCTTGAAGCCCTAAGTGCCAGTTCCCCCATAACTCAGAGCTGCACACCACAAACCACCAAGTCACTGAAAACTACAACTCCCCTAAGTCCCTGGGGCAGAGAGGTAGCCAAGGGAGGAAGCTCAGGTGGTCTTTGGGTTGTTGAGAATTGTTTTCATTCATCAGATGTCCATTCTCAGCACCCCCCACCCCCCACACACACATCCTCACAGGCCTCCTCCCTTCCCTTCAATTCCCAGGGATCAGTGCTCACTGGTGCAAAGCTGGCAGAGGCCAGTGGCATAGAAGAGCCCTCCTCGCCGCATGGTGTAGAGCTGGAACATGAACAGGATGAAGGACAGACAGCAGAGGATGAGGGAAAGCACCATGAGGACCTGTACCGCCTTCAGCCAGCCTGCAATAGGAGACAGAGGTGGAAGTCACAGCAGGTCCAGAGTTCCAGCTCCACCTGCTTGCTCATCATTGCCCCCACCAACCCTTCTTCCATTTAGAGACATACAACCTTAGGTACTTAGTAGTATCACTTATATCGACCTCAATTCCTGTAACTTTCCTAAATTCCCTTATCAGTTCTAGAAGCTGTTTGCAGATTCTTTAGGATTTTCTATATAAAGATGTTCACTGGGAATCAAGACATTTTTACTTCTTCCTTTCCCATCTTTATGCCTTTTATTTCTTTTTCTTGCCTTGTTGCTTTGGCTACCTCCAGTACAATGTTGTATAGAAGTAGTGAGAGCAGAAATTCTTACTTGCTCTTAGGCAAAAAGCATTTAATCTTTCACCTTGACTTCGAAATGTCTATGGATGCAGCTCCGCCCCTTTAGAACTCAGATGCACCTGGCCCCACTTCTTTAGAACCTTAGAAGGATTCAGCCTCACCTCTTTAGAAACTTAATGTGGTCCACCCCATTGGAACTTGGACAGATTGGTCCCAGCCACCCCTTCAGAACACCGGTCTCCTTAGAACTTTGGAAACATAATCCTATCGTCTCAGAATCTTGGGAGCTTTTCCCCCATTCTTTAAACCTATAGCATGTGGCCTCCACTCCTTCTGAATCATAGGGAGTGGGGCTTTTAGACCATCCTCTTTAGAATATGAGCATACTTCCCCCTACCATCCAGATAGATGGGTCATCATACATCAGCTTCGGTCACTCAGCATGGGGACCCAGACCCGCCCACTCAAACCTTGGGGGGTTCCCAATCCTTGGTCCCGGGAGGAGACTTGGGGTTACCCCTCCCTTTTGCAGACCAGTTTCCAATGCCCCTCACCCCTCACCATTCTCGCTGACATTACTGCAGGCCCACGTTTTGTTGTCACTGTTCCATGTGCAGTCGTACCAGAGATTCAGGGACTCCTTCCCGGGGAGGGTCCACCAGGACTGGGATGGACAGAGGAAGAAGGACAAAGTTAGGGAGACTAGGAAGGGTTAGGAAAAGGGCAAGGTGCCATGGGAAAGCATGGGTTTAGTAGGAAAGTGGGGCCGGGGGGAGGCACATAGGGTGGAGGCAGAGCTCAGAAGGGTGAGGGCTAGGGAAAGGGGGCGGGGCCAGAGTGACTTTAGCGGAGGGGCGTGGCGGGAGTCTGCAGGAGAGGCTCCTACTCCCAGTAGGCTTACCTTGTCCAAAGTGGCCACGAAAAGCAGGATGAGGATGAGGATGTGAAGGGCAGAGACCACCAGCAGGAGGAGTGACATGGCTGCGTTGGAAGCCTGGGTGGGGACGTCAGGAGACCATCACGTCAAGAGGTTGGCACAGGGGCGGGGGACATGTCTGAATTCTGGTGGAGAAGGGGGCTGAGTCCAGACTCCCAGGTCTAATGGGAAAGGGGGCTAGGAGCCCCGGACTCCCGGTCGGAGGGAGGAGGAGGCTGGGGTCCAGACTCCTGGGTCTGAAGGAGGAGGGGGCTGGAGGCCCGGGGCCTGGACTCCTGAATTCCCCAGGGCCTGCAGGGGGCCAGGGATGGACTCTTGGGTCCGGAAATGAGTAGGACTAGCAATGTGGCCCCCATCTCCTCAGAGCCCTGTCCCTGGGCACATATGGGCCAGGTTATGAAAATTCATATTGCCACCTGTTCAGATTCATCAGAATCTGGGGTCTACCCCCAGAAACAGGCATCCTTGAGTCACCCCACTCCTCTCCTGGGGTGGGGGGAGGAAGGGAGACCCGGTGAGTCATCTGGTCGGTGACTCATCTCGCCCCCTTGCCTCCCAAACACCAGGGAAACCCTAGCCCCTGGCTATGCCCATGAGGTCCCCACCCCACCCTGCTGCCAGACTGGTGTCTACTGGACACCTTGTAGGGAAAGTGGACAAGATCCGTGATGGGAGTCGGGAGAGGCCTGAGAAGGAGCCAGCTTCCCATGACCCTTCAAGTGTCCAGAAAGGGCGGGAGAGGGGTGGGGGGAGGTGGCTGAAGGGTCCCCAGACTCTGCTTGTTCTCACGAAAAGCCCTGACCTCAGGGTCCTCGGGGGGAATGGACAGCCACAGGAAAAAAACGGCAGGAAGTTTTCGGGTGGGGAGACTGTTGGGAACCCTCAAACTTTGCCGGGCTCCACCCCTTCCCAAGTCTCCACCCCAAGTGCGAAGAGATCACTTCTTAAATTACAAGGATTTCCAAGCTTGTCCCAAGCTGGGGTCTCCTTTCCAAACTGCTGCACACCCAGGAAAAGAAAGAAATCCCAGTCTGAATAACGGATTGGAAACTTACCGAGCGCGGCGGAAAAAGTCAGAGCTGAGTCTGGTCCCTCGCTTGGGCCTCCGTGCCCCGCCCTTCTCCTCCCTCCTTCCACCCTGTCGAGGCCCCCGCCTCTCACCGCCTTTCTCCCTCCCTCCCTCCCTCTCCCCTCTTGCTCTCTCCTTCCTTCTCCCCTCCAATCCCGGAACTCTCTCTCTCTCCCCTCTCCTCTCTTCTCCCTCTCTCCCTTTCTCTCTCCTTCTGCCTCTTGTCTCTCTCTGTCCTGTCCTCACTGTCTATACCTCCTTCCTCCTCTCTCTCCTCACTCTCCTGGTTTCTCTTTCTCTGCTCCTCTCAATATATACTGACCCTTTTATACACACCCTCACCACACCCAGCTGAGGTCTGCAGCCAGAGGGAGGGCCCAGGCACTCGGGTTCCTCATTCTCTGGGCCCCCACCCACTGCCCCCAGACAGGCATCTTCTGGGGCTCCCTCCTGCGGTTGAGATGATGCATCCTCGGAAGGAAGGGAACAGAGCTGGGGCCCTCAGGTGGGGCAAGCATCAGGGGTGGGAGGATTTAATTCTCAGGCCTCTGCTCTGGGACTGGTCCTGGGACTGATGCCTGCTTTCCTTGATGGGGCTTAGGAATGAATCCTCAGAGGGATGGGAGACTGGGGGACGAGGCCAGATTCCTGCAGCGTGGAGTGAGCTGAGGGCTGGTGGCGTTGGCACCATGGTGGGGGTCAGGGGATGGGAAATGGGGAAGTGTGGAACTCTGGAGGGGGCAGGAGGTGGAAGTTAAGAACCCAGGGCTACCGTTTCCTGCCCGGGGACCTTGACCAATTATTTCAACTCTCTGAGCCTCAGTTTCCTAATCTATGAGGTGGGTACAATACTACTCATAATACTGACAATATACTAATACTGATAATAACAATTCTGATACTTATTCTAAACGAATAAGGTAATACCAGTACACTAACACACCTGACATGTTTATTCCTTTCCTCATCATTCATTGGACATCTATTATGAACCAGGAGTTAATAATGAAGAAAACAGATGGGAGCCCTGCTGTTCTTATGGAGTTTCCCTTCTAGTTGAGGGAGAGGGATGATAGAGACAAAACATCAGTGAAGAAGATAGATTTCAGATAGTGATAAAGGCTTTGAAGGAAATAAAATAGAGTGACACTGCTAATGATGGGAGGCTACTTTAAAAGGGTGATCCGGCCAGGCCTCTCTGAGGAGGTGACATCTGAGCTGAGACTTGCAGACGGGAGTCATCTGAATGCGGGGCAGGGAGAGGACGCACAGGCCTTGAGAACAAGTTCAGGTTGTTTGAGAAGCAGACAGAAGGGCCAGTGTGGCCAGAACATAGGGAACGAGAGAGAGTGGTAGGAAGGGAAATCAAAGAGGGCCCTTGAAGCCTAGAGGAGGAGTTTGGATTTTATTCTAAGTGCAGTTGGAAACCACTAGAGGGTTTTAAACAGAAGTGCAGTACCAGGGACTTAATGTCAACTATTACTGTTATCATTGTTATTTAATTCTTGGGTTACTGAATTAGGGTGGGGGGTAATCACCACTATGTACCTGGGTCTCTTGGCAGGGTTGGGTGCTTGGTGAAAAGCGAGGGACAGGGAACCAGATGTCTGGAATATGGAATTAAGAGCTGGAGAACTGAAATCCTGGGTCCCTACAAGGGAAGGGAACTGGACGATGGGATGTCTGGGTATCTGATTGGGCCAGAGCTAGGGGGAGGGAGAATGGCTGGTCATCTGGACTCCCTGAGTGGGTGAGGGAAGGGCAGTTCAGTGACTGGGTGGGTTCTCGGGGGACCTGGAAGCTGGGTATCACTATAGCACAGACTCTATAGAGATAGGCTGGCTGGATTCAAATTGAAACTGCTTTACTCATTCGCTGTGATTTGGGGCAAGTTACTAATCTCTTTCTGCCGCAGTTTCTTTATCTGTAAAATCGAAATAATAATAGTAAATACATCACGGAGCAGTTCTTAGAGGAGTGCCCGGCACCAAGTAAGCACTGTTGTATGTGCTTGTCATACCAGACATTGGGGCCCTGAGTGGATCCAGTACTGGGAGACCCGAGATCAAGGTCTCTAGGATTTGGGGAAGGGGCAAAATCTTGGGTCCATTGGGTCCCAAGACTACAAAGTTGGGAGTACAAAATGAAGGTCCCTGGGGGTGGGGAATAAAGTAGTTCCAGTTTACATCTTTGAGAAGGACAAGAGACTGGAGGTCTGAAATCAGTTCCCCAGGTAAGTTAGAAAGCCTGGGTCACTGGGGGAAAAATGAGGGACTGGAGATCGTATGCTCTTCAAGGAGGCAAGGGGACTGGACCTGGGTCCTGGGAGGAGTCTGGGAACTAGGGTGTAGGGAGATGGAATTTGAGGGGGGGAGGTGGGGAACAGGAGGCTAGGACTCTGAATCAAGCTCCCAGAGTGGAATCAGCGCCAGAGTTGGGTATCCCGGGGATGTTCGGGGCAGGGGGTCCCCCATGGTAGGGCCCTATAGAAGGGGGAGAATCAGGGGACCCGAGGGCGGTGGGGGGATCTCCCCCTCCTGGGCCTCCAAAGCTACGAGCTGAGCGCCCGCGGGCCGCTTCCTCCCACAGGAAACCGCAGGCATCGGGCACACCCAGCCTGCAGGGAGCGGTGTCTACTGCCAGCCCGCTCGGTAGAGGCCCACGGGGGCAGCCGCCTGCCGTCAAGGGGGCAACAGCCTGCCGTCAACGGGGCGTGCCCTGCGGGGCTAGGGGCGCCGCCATGGGGGCGTGGCCGGAAAGCAGGGGCGGCACGGAGCGCCCTAGGCCCCGCCCACTTCCGCCTCTCAGTGCGCGGACCTCTAAGGCGGCTGTGGGTTTTTGGCTGCTTCTCCGGAGGCCGTTGGCCGCGCATGCGTAGTCAGCCGCTTCGAGGACCTGAGGCGGCGGTGAGCGCTCCTCCCCCCGTCACAATTCCCGGCATCGGCACCGCGTGCCTGCTGATGAATCCTCAAAATAACGTGGTCTTAATCAGCTTAAGACACGCATCTCTCACGCCCCGTCCCGAAGGACCTTGGCCCAGTTCCAAAGCCTTTCAGACGTTTCCCTCCCAGCCCTGCCTCCACAGGCTCTTTTAGCTACTGCCTCTCCCTCCTGGAAACACACAGCCCAGCCCTCACAACCCTGTGCTCCCCAGACAGACCATCTTGACTTCCCTCCCCAGGCTCTCTGAGCCTGAGTGCCTCCCGGTTAGTCGTCCCCCGCCCCCTGCCACAAGTCTTGGGAATCCGCGCTCTTCCGGTGCCCTCCCACCAGACCCCTCCCGTGCTCTTCCAGCCACGCCCCTTTCAGCCCTCGAAGCCCCACCCCTCAAAAGGCCCTCAGCCCCGCCCTCTACAGGTATCCTTGCCCCTCCCCTCTCAAGGCTCCGAAGCCCCGGCCTGGACGGGTTTCTGACTCCCTGCCGAGGTTCGCCAGCCCCAACCCTCTCCGGGCCCGGCAGCTCTGCCCTCCCCTGAAGCCCCGCCCCTCAGGCCCACCCAGTCCCTCTCCTCAGAGGCCTTTTCAGTCCCGCCCTTCATAGTCCTCTACAGCTCCGCCCCTCGCAAGGGCTACAGTCCCGCCCTCACAGGCCCTCCCAACCCTGCCCCTCACAAGGCCTAGAGTCCCGCCCCCACAGGTCCCGCCCCTGGCAGGACCCCCGAAGCCACGCCCATCTCAGTCCTCTAGCACCGCCCCTCGCAGGGCTCCCCTAACTCATCTGCTCATAGCACCCGAGCTCCCCGCAGGTCTCCTCGTGGCCTCCTTGGCTTCTCCTCCCCATTCTCCCCTCCCACGGCTTTCTTCGGTGGCCTTGGTCCCTCCCCGGCTGCTGTCCTCAGGCCTCATTGGCCCCTCATCTCCCCAGTAACCAGACCACAACAGTGAGCTTGGAGCATCCAGGACATGTCAGGTACTCCAGCCCAGCAGGTAGGGACCGGGCCTCGCTCCCCTCAGCCGACGGGGTTGGGGAGATTTCCCCCTCCTCTGTGCCCCCTCCCCAAACAGCCCCGCCTCGGAGATACCGAGAGCCTAGAAGTCGCCCCGCCAGAGTCAGAGCCGCGACGCGAGACAGAGAATGTGAGAGGCGGGAGGTCGGGAGGGGCATGGGAAGATACTCTAGAGGTGTCCCACTCCAACCCACTGGAGGAACTGAGACTCAAAGAAAGGCCAGAGCTAGTTCTGGGGTCACTCTCTTCCAATTCCTAGTCCCTCGCTGTTCATCGCCCGCCCTCCTCCTAGCCCTCTCCTGCTCGCCGTCTGAAGGGGTCCTGTACCACCCCTACAGGAGCCCCACCCTCTCTGGCCAAGATGCCTTTGGGACTCTCTGCTGGGAGCAGTCGTTCCGAGGATGGAAGCGAGGCCTTCCTGGAGGGAATGGGTAATTCATACATTCTTTATTTCATTCATTCTTTTCCCGGTTTTCCCATGTTTCAGGTCCTGGTGCAGCAGGGCACTGGGGACAGGGAGGGCCTTCAGGAGCGCCCTCTAGTGGGGAAACGCACATGCTCCGGAATGGAGGTGGAGCCGGGCAGATGGGCGGGAATGGCTGGGAAGACTTAGTGCAGGAGTTTGAGCGGGGCCCAGAACTTCTCTCGGGAGTTACCAACAGGAGAAGGAAAGGAAGAGTGTTTCCGCAGAGAGAACAGCATATGACTAGAGCAAGGTTTCTCAGTCTCCACACTGTTGACCCTTGGGGTCAGATGTCAGATCATTCCTTGCTATCGGGGGGACTGTCCTGTGTGTTGGAGGATGCTCAGTGCATCCCTGGCCTCTCCCCACTTCATGTCAGGAGCACCCCCCAACCTGCCCCCGCACCATGACGATCAAAAATGTCTTTAGACATGGCCATATGTCTTTAAGGGGGCACAATTGCTACTGGTTGAGAACCACTGGGCCGTGAGAGATGGGGAGCTAGTGGACGAGACCGGAGAGGTGGGTAGGGTCGGGTTTGTGGGCCCTTGAACACCAGGGTGAAGAGCTGGGACTTTGTCCTGGAGATGCTGGAGCGCCAGGGAGCTCTAGGTGTAGAAAGACCGTCTGGAGCTGTGAGGGGAGGCCAGGAGGTTAGGGAGGAGGCTGGGGTGATGGGGTGATGGTCCAGAAGGGGGAGGATGAGTCCTGAGCCAAGGGGATGGGCTGAGAGTGAGGAGGCGGGAGGTGGGGCTGAGGAAGGCTGGGCAGTGGGCTGCATGGGAGGGAGGGAACAGGAATGGTGCCCCGGGGGGTCTTGGCCCCTGTCCTCAGCTTTCCCGAGTTCCAGGTCCTGTGCTTCTGGTCCCTGAGGACTGTGAGGCCCCCCAGGAGTGCCCTCTAGTGGGGAAACATGTGTGCCCAAACCCCGGCTAGGAGTGGGTTTAGGGGGAAAATGCGGAGGTCGGCTTGGGGTACAGGAAGTATGAAGGGATGAGGAAGCTTGAGGGATACAGGAACCGAGGTGCAGCCCTAGAGTGGTGTTGGGAACTGGGTCTGCAGTTCAGTTGCAGTTTTTGAGACCCTAAAGGAGCCAGAATTCCTGGGTCCTGGGGAGGGAGGGGCTGGAACCTGGATTCCTCTGGAGTCCCTCCCTGGCCTGGTCCCACCTCAGTGGATTGGGAGCTGAGCAGACTGCAGCGGCAATGCAAAGTGATGGAGGGTGAAAGGCGAGCCTACAGCAAGGAAGTCCGCCAGCGCATCAACAAGCAACTGTGAGCCAAGCGCCTGGGTCCCTGGAGCTGGGGAGGGGGCTGTTGAGGAGGTGGGTGCTGGCCTCCTCCTGGGGCTGACGGGGGAGGGAAGGCCCAGTGTGTCTGGACTTTAGTGAGGCCGAGCTCTGCCCCTTTCTGGCTTCCCCTCCACTTCCCTGCCTGGGCAGTGAGGAGATCCAGCGCCTGGAGGGGGTGCGGGACAAACTGCAGGTCCAGATCAGCATTGCCCAGAGCCAGGTCAAGCGGCTGCGGGACAGCAAGAGGCTGGAAAACATGGGTCACCTGCTCAAGTGCCAGGTCCAGGCGCAGGCTGAGGTCACGGAGCTGCAGGAGCAGACCAGAGCCCTGGACAGGCAGGTGGGTTCTGAGACCAGACTTGGTGGATCTTACTTAGGAGCATGTGTCATAACCTCTTTGAGCCTTACCTTCCTCATCTGAAAAATGGGGTTATTGAAAGCATCTCCCTGGGGGAGTTGTGTTCAGGCTCCGGTAGGAATATCAGTATTTAGTGCTTAGCACAGCCCCACACCTTCAAAAAAGGTGGTTAAGGGGGAAAGATTCACCTTCTGGAGTCAGTGAAACCTGCATTAGAATCCTGGTCCTGGCACATCAGCGCTGTGTGACCATGGGCAAGTCTTCACCTCTCTGGGCTGTAGTTTCTTCATCTGCAAAAAGAGGATGTGGGTAATTCAGCAGAGTCTAGACAGATTTTTTTTTTTTTCCTGGCCGTGCCATGTGGCATGCGGGACCTTAGTTCCCTGACCAGGGATCGAACCCATGCCGCCTGCAGTGGAAGCACGGAGTCCTAACCCCTGGACCGCTAGGGAATTCCCTAGACAGATTTTTCATCCTATTTGCTTCAAGACCTTGTTATTTGGCCCTGGAAACAAGGTGACTTTTCTAGGCCAGTGTTCTTTTTTTTTTTTTTTTTTTTTTTTTTAATAAGCCTACATCATTTACTTTTTTTTTTTTTTAACTTTTGGGTTTATTTATTTATTTATTTATTTATCTATTTATTTATGGCTGTGTTGGGTCTTCGTTTCTGTGAGAGGGCTTTCTCTAGTTGCAGCAAGTGGGGGCCACTCTTCATCGCGGTGCATGGGCCTCTCATTATCGCGGCCTCTCTTGTTGCAGAGCACAGGCTCCAGGCGCGCAGGCTCAGTAATTGTGGCTCACGGGCCTAGTTGCTCCGCAGCATATGGGATCTTCCCAGACCAGGGCTCGAACCCGTGTCCCCTGCATTGGCAGGCAGATTCTCAACCACTGCGCCACCAGGGAAGCCCTAGGCCAGTGTTCTTTTCAGTTTTTAGGACCACGACTCCTTGTGACACAGTTCATAAACACACAGATACAGTCCTTTTTGCCACTTCAAGTGACATATGCACAAGTTCCAGGGATTTGGATGTGGACATCTGGGCAGGAGGGTGAGGGGCATTTTTCTGTCTACTACATGTTCTATAGTTTTATTACATTTGACTTTCAATCAGTCCGTTTTTTCAGCTCTCAATGTCACCCTGAGCTGCCTTTTGGAAGCTGAATTCTGTCTGATTTACACACCTCAAAATTTGGGCTGTTTCATGGTAGTACAGTGGCTTAGTGTGTGTTGGCTGCCGGAGCTGGCTTTCCTTAGTCTTTCATGGGAACTCACCAGAGACAGGTCCAACCGGGATGATCTTATTATCTTGGCTCCATGGATTCCTTTGCCCTAAGAAACTTGATTATGGAGAATGGTAGGTCAGGTGGGTCCTCTGAATAGAGCTCTGTAAAGTTCCACATGAGCTCAAGAAAGGATGTAGTTGTCTGGTGATAGTCATTCATTCAACAAATATTTGTTGAGTGCCTACTAAGTGCCAGGTGCTGTTCTAGGTGTTGAAGACACAGTAGTGAACAAAACAGACAAGGGTGTGCTCTCATGTAGTCTACATTCTACTGGGGAGATAGACAATAAGCCAAATAAAAGCCAAAGAAAGGGACTTCCCTGGTGGCGCAGTGATTAAGAATCCGCCTACCAATGCAGGGGACATGGGTTCAAGCCCTGGTCTGGGAAGATCCCACATGCCACAGAGCAACTAAGTCCATGCACCACGACTACTGAGCCTGCATGCTGCAACTACTGAAGCCCACACGCTAGAGCCCGTGCTCCGCAGCAAGAAGAGCCACTGCAATGAGAAGCCCGCGCACCGCAACGAAGAGTAGCCCCCACTTGCTACAACTAGAGAAAGCCCGCGCGCAGCAACGAAGACCCAACGCAGCCAAAAAAAACCCCAAAAAAACCCCCCAAAAAACTGAAGAAAGAATTTGTTCCAAAGAAATCACCCAGAATCTCGCACAGAGAGACGAAAAGATGAGAAACCTGGAAGGGTGGTCAAGACAATTGCAGATCTAGTGAGAAGGTTTAACAGTTGTCTAATAAAAGTTTCAGAAGAACAGAAAGAGAACAGGACAGAGGTAATGTGTGACAGGATAATATCTGAGAACTTTCCAGAACCAATGAAAGAATGAATCCACAGATTCAAGGATGCCTTAGAGTCCAAAACAGGATGAATAAAAAAGCCACGCTTATACAGGACATACAGAAATTTCCAAAATATACCAGCAGCCAGAAAATTTTTAAAAGACATTACTTTCAAAGGAGCCACAGTTAGACTGACAACTGATTTCTCAAAAGAAACATTGGAAATCAGATTTTAAGTGTCATTGTAACTTCAACGTACTAAGAGACAAAGCTGTCAACTTAGAATTCTATGCCCAGTGAAAATATCATCGAAGAATGAGAAAGCAGAATACACATTTTCTGGCAAAGAAAAATGTAGAGTTAGCCAAACTATATGTGTTGAAGGATCAACTTTTAAAACTTCCCATCTGTTACTGACTGATACTTTTGTAAGGCTTGTGTCTTGGGTGACTTGCCACATGAATTCAACAGCACCCAAGAAGAGTTTCTAAATGCTTAGTCTCATTTTCTGAACCTGTCACATCGGAGACTGATGACTGACAGACCTTGGACTTGTACCAGTTCATAGCAAAAATCTATGTAGATATAAAAATTTTTTAATAAAATTCAGCATCCATTCATGTTGAAAACTCTTAGAAAGCCAGGCATGAAAGGAAATTTCCCAAGTTTGATAAAGGGCAACTAAAAAACATCTACAGCAAACATCATATTTGATAACGAAACATGGAAAAAAAATTCTCCTTGAGATCAGTAACAACATAAGGATGTCAGCTAGCACAGCTTCTATTTAATGTTGTACTGGAGGCCCTATCCAGCGCAGTATTGCCAGGAAAAGAAAAAACAAACAAACAATTTAAAGATTGGAAAGGAAAAAATGAAATTGTCAGTATTTGTAGATGATATATTTGTGTACATAAACAATCGAAAAGAACCTAAAGCTAACTTACTCTTAACAAGGTATTTTAACAATGTGGCTGGATACAAAATTAATATTTCCCTGTGTTAGCAATAACTATTAGAAAATAGAAGAAGAAAAGACAAATTTATAATAGCCAAAAGAAGTACCTAGGAAGAAATCTAACAAAAGTGTGCAAGACCTCAATAGAGTAAATTGTAAAAGTTTATTGAGGGGTATTAAAGAAGAATTTAATAAATGTAGAAATATACCATATTCATGGATTGGAAGAGTTAGTGTTGTAAAATGTCAGATCTCCAAAGTGATTTATAGAATCAATGTAATCCCTACAAAACACTAAAAGTTTTTATTTTTAATGGATGGAATTGACAAAGAGAGTCTAAGGTTTATAGAGAAGTGCAATGAACAAGATGACTAAAATTTACTTAAAAGAAGAACAATGTGGAAGGATTTGCTCTATCGGTTATCAAGATTTATTATAAAGGTCTTATGCGACTTCCCTGGTGGTCCAGTGGTTAAGACTCTGTGCTCCCAATGCAGGGGGCACGGGTTCGATCCCTGGTTAGGGAACTAAGATCCCACATGCAGCACGATGTGACATAAATAAATAAATCTCTTATAATTGATGCAGGGCTAATCAAGTGGGATAATGGGACAGAATAGGGAGACTGGAATGAGACCTATGCATATGTGGACACTTGATATTTGACCTCAAGAAATGGGAAAAGGAGGATTCTAATAATGGTGCTGTGAAAATTGGATATCCATACTGTAAGATGAAACCAGACACTTAGCTCTCACTGTCCCCAAAACTAATTCCGGATGGATCAAAGGTCTAAATGTGTGAAAGTGCAGAACATTTCTTAAGTTACAGAAATCTCTACTTTTAAAGGAAAAGATTGATACATTCCATGACTTTAAAAATAGTAACTCCTGTTCATCAAAATAACCATAAAGAGTGTGCAAACTAAGTCACAGAACTGAAGGTTACTTGTAAGACATAGCTGATGAAGAACCTAGCGTCAAGGACATATAAGGATCTCTTACAAAGCATTAAAGAGTGAGCTCAATTTAAAAACAGTCAAAGGAGGACTTCCCTGGTGGCGCAGTGGTTAAGAATCCTCCTACCAATGCAGGGGACACAGGTTTGAGCCCTGGTCCAGGTAGATCCCACATGCCGCGGAGCAACTAAGCCCGCGTGCCACAGCTACTGAAGCCCACCCACCTAGAGCCTGTGCTCCGCAACGAAGAGTAGCCCCCGCTCACAACAGCTAGAGAAAGTGCAGCAACAAAGACCCAACGCAGCCAAAAATAAATTAATTAATTAAAAAAATAAAAATTGGGCTTCCCTGGTGGTGCAGTGGTTGAGAGTCTGACTGCTAATGCAGGGGACACGGGTTCGAGCCCTGGTCTGGGAAGATCCCACATGCCGCGGAGCGGCTGGGCCCGTGAGCCACAACTACTGAGCCTGCGCGTCTGGAGCCTGTGCCCCGCAACGGGAGGGGCCGCGATAGTGAAAGGCCCGCGCACCGCGATGAAGAGCGGTCCCCGCACCGCGATGAAGAGTGGCCCCCACTTGCCGCAACTAGAGAAAGCCCTCGCACGAACTGAAGACCCAGCACAGCCAAAAATAAATAAATAAATAAAAAATAAAAGTAGCTATAAAAAAAAAAAAAAAAAAATTAAAAAATTAAAAAAATAAAAACAGTCGAAGGACTTGAGTGGGCACATCACCAAATAAGAAATTCAGATGTCCAATGAATGTAAGAATTATCACTCATCGGTATTCAGAGAAAGGCAAATGAAAGCCATAAGGAGATATCATCACACACTCACCAGATTTTCAAAAATTAGTGTCCAAAAATACCAAGTGCTGGGGAAAGAAGGAACAGTGGGAACTCTTATGAAGTGGTGGTTGCTAAGACCCCACCAGTTGGTGGGGCGTCTAAATTGTCATGCGTATCCTGAAAGTTTGTGTTCCCCATTATCTATTAAATTTGAAGAGAGACATACCCTGCGATCTGGGGTTGCATCCACTCCGCATGGATGGCCACCAGAAGCAGTCTTGGGCTCTACCTGACCGTCACACTCACAGGATCCAATAGGCTGTTGCTTGGCAGCAGGTTCACTTAACGCTGTAGGAGGAAAGAGGGCAAGAAACAACAGCATCCAGTACATCTTCCTTGAGTGTCCAGGGGCTGCTTCTCAGCATCTTCAGTTGGATGGTACTGTATGGGCGGGTGTTGCCCGCCCTGGCCTAGCGAAGTTTTATATACAACATGAGCCACCTCTTGTAACAGATCATCAGGGCGGCTTCCAAGACCCCACCAGGAACGTATTCCATTGTAAGAAACACCCCACAGAGAAACCAGTTTTCTATTCAGTCCTGCTCATGTAGGCCTTTGGGGTCTCTGAGTCCACTCACAATCCTCCCAGTCTGATATAGTTCACCAATCAGGGGCCATTTTTGTAATCAGCATTGTTGCCTGGGAACACAGCTGGCCTTCCGTATTTACATTAGCCCAGTATGTTTCCATGGAAACGGTGTTAGAAGGAAGTAAACCAAAGTCACTTCCCAGGAGAAAATGGTTTACATTTGTCAGTAACCCATCCTCCCACCCAACAATTCCACTTCTCAGTCTATACCCTGGAACCAGGACTCATGAAAACAATGTTGATAGATGCATTATTCATATCATCTAGCTCCAGAGTGGAAATAACCCAAATGTTCATCAATATTTGAATGAATAAATAAATTGTAGTATATTCTCTTTTAAAAAAATATTTATTTATTTTCGTTGAGCCGGGTCTTAGTTGCGGCATGCAGGATCTTTTTTTAGTTTTGGCATGCGGACTTCTTAGTTGCAGCATTCAGACTCTTAGTTGCGGCATGCATGTGGGATCTAGTTCCCTCACCAGGGATCGAACCTGGGCCCCTGCATTAGGAGCCTGGAGTCCTACCCACTGGACCACCATGGAAGTCCCATGTAGTATATTCTTATAATGACATGGTATACAACAATAAAAAATTACAATTAAATGTTTGTGGATGAATCTCACAAACATTTGAAGGAAGCAAGGCATAAAATATACAGACAGCATTATTTCATTTACATAAAATTCAAAACCAGGCCAAGCCAAACTTTTGTTTAGGGGGTTTATACCTGGGTGATAAAACTCTAAAGAATTTCACTTAAGGAAGTATGGCAAACAGATTAACGACTCCCCGAAGATGTCCATGTCATCATCTCTGGAACCCGTGACTATGTTAGTTTACAAGGCAAGAGACTTTGCAGATGTGATTGCAGATTTTGAGTTGGGTAGGTTATCCTGGATTATCTGAATGGGCCCAATTTACTCACAAGGGTCCTTATAAGAGAGAGACAGGAAGGTCAGAGTCAGAGGAGACGATGTGATTGTGGAGAGAGGAGATGTAACAACAGAAGCAGAGGTTGGAGTGGCCATAAGTCAAGGAATCCAACCTCTAGAACTGGAAAGACAAGGAACGAATTCTCCCCTGGAGCCTCCAGGAGAAATACAGCCCAGCTGACACCTTGATTTTTAACCCAGTAAGACTGATTTCTGACTTCTAATCTCCAGAACTGTAAGATAATACATTTGTTTTGTTTTAAGGCAGTAAATTTGTGGTATTTTGTTACAGCAGCAGTGGAGACTAACACAGGAGAGTGGTACCTCTGTGGAGGGGAAGATGGTAGTGATCAGACTGCAGTGCTGTCAGTATTCTAGTTCTTGACCTGGGCGGTGGCTCAAGGATGTTCACTTTTAAGATACATAATAAACTGTACATATGTGATCGATGCACTTTTCTGTGCACAATAACATTTTTTAGGGAAAAAAAGATGTTACCCATCATAGACGTAAATGTAAAACCTAAAACTATAAAACTTCTAGAAAGAAGTGTAGGAGAAAATCTTTGTTAGGCAACGATTTCTTAGATGCAACACCAAAAGCATGATCCATAAAAGGAAAAATTGATAAATTGGATTTCATAAAATTTTAAAACTTCTCCTCCTTAAAAGGTTCTGTTCAGAGAATGAAAAGACAAGTCCTACATGGGGAGAAAATATTTGCAAAGTCTGTACCTGACAAAGAACTTACATCCAGAATATATTAAGTAGTTTTAAACTCAATAAGAAAGCAAATGACCTAATAGGAAAAATGGCCAAAAAGACTTGAACACACACTTCACCAAATATATATAAAGTGGAAGCAAGCACGTAGAAATATTAGTCATTAGGGAAATGCATATTAAAATCACAAGCTACTTCTACACACTTATTAGAATGGCTAAAATTTAAAAGACTGACCTTACCAACTGTTGCTGAGGATGTGGAGAAACTGGAACTTTCACACCCTGCTGGTGGGAATGTAAATGGGACAACCACTTTGGAAAATAGTTTGGCAGTTTCTAAAGAACTAAATGTCCACCTACCGTATGATTCAGCCATTTCCACTCCTAAGTATTTACCCTAGGAAAAAGAAAGCACATGTTCCTACAGCAAATTGTATATGAATGTTCATAACAGTTTTATTTGTAAAATTCAAAACAGAAACAACCCAAATGTCCACCAACAGGTGAATGGATAAACAAATTTTGGTACATCCATACAGTGGAATACTACTCAGCAATCAAAAGGAATGGGCTAAGGCTTCCCTGGTGGTGCAGTGGTTAAGAATCTGCCTGCCAGGGCAGGGGACACGGGTTTGAGCCCTGGTCCGGGAAGATCCCACATGCTGCGGAGCAACTAAGCCCGTGCACCACAACTACTGGGCCTGCATTCTAGAGCCCATGAGCCACAACTACTGAGCCCACGTGCCACAACTACTGAAGCCCACGCGCCTAGAGCGCGTGCTCCGCAGCAAGAGAAACCACCTCAATGAGAAGCCCGCGCACCGCAACGAAGAGCAGCCCCCGCTCGCCACAACTAGAGAAAGCCCGTGTGCAGCAACGAAGACCCAACGCAGCCAAAAATAAATAAATAAAATTAATTAAAAAAAAAAAGGAATGGGCTATTGATATACCCAACGACTTGGATGAATCTCAAAATAATTGTTATGAGTGAAAGAAGCCAAACCCCTCCCCTCAAAAATAGAGTATATACTATGTGATCCCATTAATCTAAAACTCTAGAAAATGCAAACTGGTCTAACTGGGTTACGGCATGGGAGTGGGGGGCTGCAGGAAGGAAGTGGCAGGGGGAATGACAAAGAGGAAACTTTGGGGGTGATTGGTATGTTCACTCCTTCGATTATGTCAAACTTACCAAATTGTCTGCTTTAAATATGTGCAGTTTTATTGTGTGTCATTTATACCTCAACAAAGCTGAGAAAAAAATTTCCTACCTCACATCATCTGAAAACAACAAGTCTAGTTAGATTAGGGACTTAAATGTAAAGAGCGAAATTTGAATACTTTTAAAAATTGAAGGAGAGTGTTTTCTAATCTTGGGAAGAATTTCTTTTTTTTTTTTTTAAAGAAGCCAAACATGAAAGAGTACATTTTTTTTTAAATTTTTTTTTCTTTTTTTTAAAATTTATTTATTTATGGCTGTGTTGGGTCTTCATTTCTGTGCGAGGGCTTTCTCTAGTTGTGGCAAGTGGGGGCCACTCTTCATCGCAGTGCGCAAGCCTTTCACTGTCGTGGCCTCTCTTATTGCGGAGCACAGGCTCCAGATGCGCAGGCTCAGTAGTTGTGGCTCACGGGCCCAGCTGCTCCGCGGCATGTGGGATCTTCCCAGACCAGGGCTCGAACCCGTGTCCCCTGCATTGGCAGGCAGATTCTCAACCACTGCGCCACCAGGGAAGCCCGGGAAGAATTTCTTGAACTACCTACGTTATTGACTCGGATCCTTGGCCTCTTTTTTTTCCCCCAACACTGCACAAGCTTTTTCAGTGGCCAAATATTGGAATCTTTATTTTTTATTTATTTATTTATTTTAAAAAATGCATATTATCTGTTTGTTTTTTTTTTGTTTAAGCCGTGCCATGCGGCTTGCGGGATCTTAGTTCCCCGACCAAAGATTGAACCCAGGCCACGGCAGTGAAAGTACCGAGTCCTAACCACTGGACCGCTAGGGAATTCCCAAGACTGGACCCTTTAATCAATAGAAATTGATAAGAGGCCAGACCAGGAATTCAGGCAAGGCTTTGCTGGGATGAGGGAGCGAAAACAAGTAACAGGTTCCCTTGCTTGCTCCCCGAAGGATGGGGTGAACTGGTTCCTTAAATGGGGTGAAGGTAGGGTGAATGGGTAGGTTGGAGGCGAAGCTTAGGCGGTCTGTGCCCCCCCTTGGTGGTGCTGTGTGCGGGGATCATGAGCTGTACCCTGCTTTTGCTCCCAGCACCTCAGAAGTGGCAGTTGGTTTGTGGCCATTTTTTGTCTTATTGTTCATAATTGCCCCACTGACTGCACACGCATGCAGTTATTTTTAGTCCCTTATAGTTTCTTTGTATTCTGTTGCTGGAGGAGATGTTTGTCCAGGTAAAAGTACAAGCACTCCAGTAAAGGGTCCCAGGTCCCAGCCTATGTCACCTAAACATTCTTTGTTCCTGGAGCCCTTAATTTCGTAGTAAATTTTTTAGCCCCCAAAGAAACATTTAACAGGGGTGTGCTGGGAAACCAGCAATTAGCGGGGGAAAGCACCCTGATTTGTAGCATTTTCTTTTCTTTTTTTTTAAATTTTATATTAGAGTATAGTTGATTTACAATGAGCATTTTCTGATTTTCATAACGTCAATGTTCTCATCTAGGCTGAGGTGAACATACCCTATCATGACCCCCAGTGAGTCACACCCTTAGAGAATCCCCTCCCCTTCAGTGGCAGCAGAAATCGTGACAGCAGAATTTGGCACAGGTGATGGGTTGTCCCTCCCTTGATGAGGTTATGCTATTTATTTATTTATATAGTTTTGGCTGCATTGGGTCTTCATTGCTGCACACGGGCTTTCTCTAGTTGCGGCGAGCGGGAGCTACTCTTTGTTGCGGTGCGCGGGCTTCTCATTACAGTGACTTCTCTTGTTGCGGAGCACGGGCTCTAGGCGGGCAGGCTTCAGTAGTTGTGGCACGAGGGCTCAGTAGTTGTGGCTCACGGGCTCTAGAGCACAGGCTCAGTAGTTGTGGCATGCAGGCTCAGTAGTTGTGGCTCACGGGCTCTAGAGCACAGGCTCAGTAGTTGTGGTGCACGGGCTTAGTTGCTCCATGGCATGTGGGATCTTCCTGGACCAGGGCTCGAACCCGTGTCCCCTGCACTGGCAGGCAGATTCTTAACCACTGTGCCACCAGGGAAGCCTGGTTATGCTATTTAATACTGCACCATAGTAGACTGAAGAAGCTGCCATGCTGTGGAGAGGGCCATATGACAGGGAACTTCTGGGGGCTCCTAGGAGCTGAGGGCCTCAGTCCTGCAACCACAAGGAACTGAATTCTGCCATCAACCACGTGGTGAGTCCTGGATGAGACCGTGGCCCTGGTGACCCCTTGATTGCAGCTTTGTGAGTCCTGAGCAGAGGATCCAGCTGAGCTGTGTCACATTCCTGACCCACAGAAACTTCAAGATAATAAATGGGTGTTGTTTTAAGCCACAAGGTTTGTGATACAGTCGGCCCTCCATATCTATGGGTTCTGTATATGTGGATTCAACAAACCAAGGATGGAAAATATTAAAAAAAAAAGAAAAGAAATTCCAGAAATTTCCAAAAGGTAAAACTTGAATATTTGGGGCCAGCAACTATTTACATAGCACTTACACTGTATTTACAACTACTTACATAATATTTACATTGTATTAGGTATTATAAGTAATCTAGCCATGACTTAAAGTATACAGGAGGTTGTGCGTAGGTTATATGCAAATGCTACGCCATTTTATATAAGGGACTTGAGCATCTTTGGATTTTGGTGTCTGACGGGAGTCCTGGAACTAATCCCCTGTGGATACAGAAGGGCGACTGTAATTTTTCTGCGGAAATGGAAAACTAATATATGGTCAATTTCAAACTACCAACAATTTAACTCATGTAATTCCTGAAAATGTAACAATCAGCTCTCAAGAGCTGTCCAAGGGGGCCCCAGTACTGCACTGCTAACAGCTCTATTATAGCAGTTTGGACCAAACAACCCAATAAATGTTTGCATCCTAACAACCTAGAAACCATTTGAAAAAATAATATACGTAAATTGAAAAAAATTGTGTTTCGTTCTTAAAAGCCACAATTACCTGTGGCACGTTTGTGCCTATTGGCCACTTTGCAAATTTTCAGGTCTCGGAGTCAGAGTGGACTCACCATTCTCATTCCACACTGATTTCTGAGCAGTACTTGCTTTTTTTTTTAATTGAAAATTTTACTGGTGTAATTGTAGATTCACCTGTGGTTTGAAGAAATAATACAGAGAGAGTCCTTGTACACTGTGCTTAGTTTCCCCCAATGGTACCATTTTGGGGTATTTGATTTTTATCACAGCAACTGCTAAAAACTCAGTTTCAGGAAGATGTGACGTTGGACTTCCCTAGTGGTTCAGTGGGTAAGACTCCGCACTCCCAATGCAGGGGGGCTGGGTTCGATCCCCAGTCGGGGAACTAGATCCCACAACGCATGCTGCAACTAAGAGTCCGCATCTCGCAACTAAAAACATGCCACAGCGAAGATCCCGCGTGCTGAAACTGACCCGGGGCAGCCTAAATAAATAAATATTAAAAAAAGAAGAAAGATGTGACATTGGACTTCCCTGGTGGTCCAGAGGTTATAACTCTGCACTTCCACTGCAGGGGGCACTGGTTCAATCCTTGGTTGGGGAACTAAAATCCTGTATGCTATGTGGCGTGGTTAAAAAAAACGCAAAAAAACAAAACAACAACAACAACAAAAAAGAAAGATGGGACTTCATCAAAAGGCATGTAACACCGTCTCACGTTGAACCTGGGAACTACCTTGAGCTCCAGGTTCATGTGGTGTCTGACCAATGTCAATGTGTCTCCCTCAAATTTTAAAATATCCCCTTGGTTGCCCCTTTGAGTTTGCTGCAATGCTCTGGGGTGCCTTGGCGCATGTATTCGTTTCCTTGGGTGGCTTATACTACAGAAATTTATTGTCACACAGTTCTGGAGGCCAGAAGTCCAAAATCATGATGTCGGCAGGGTTGGTTCCTTTTAAGGGCTGTGAGAATCTGTTCTGTGCATCTTGCCTAGCTTCTGGTGGTTTGCTGGCAATCTTTGGCATTCCTTTGTGTGTAGAAGCATCACTCCAATCTCTGCCTTCATCTTTTTTTTCTTTTAAAAAATTTTGTAATACAATTTTAAAGGTTATACTCAATTTACAGTTATTACAAAATATTGGCTATATCCCCCGTGTTGTACAGTACATCCTTATAGCCTATTTCACACCCAATAGTTTGTACCTCCCACTTCCCACCCCTATATTGCCTCTCCCCCTGCACTGGTAACCACTGGTTTGTTCTCTATGTCTGTGAGTCTGCTTCTTTTTGTTGTTTTCACTAGTTTGTTGTATTTTTAAGATTCCACATCTGCCTTCATCTTCATCTGGCATTCTCCCTGCTGGCATGTCTGTGTGTGCAAATTTCCCCTTTTTTATAAAGACGCCAGTGGTGTAGGATTAGGGCCCAACCCAATGACCTCATTTTAACTTGATTACTTCTGTGAAAACCCTGTCTCCAAATAAGGTCACATTCTGAGGTTCTGGGGATTAGCACTTCAACATACGGATTTACAGGCGACTGAATTCAATCCATAGCGGTGCACAAATTGGGAAACACAGTATCAAGCAATTCATTTATTCATTTAGTCTGCATGTTTTGTTGCATGCCAACTCTGCGTCAAGCACAGAAAAGATAAAAATCTGCCCTCATGGAGTTTCCAGTCTAGTTGGGAAGACAGCATACCCCAAACAAGTCAAGATGAATACGGGAATGAGAAGGGCAGGTTGGAAGTTGGTTTCAGGCATCAGGGCTCCTCCTCCCCTCCTCTTGGTATTTACCAGGATTCTTGGCCTTCCCCAGTCAATAGAAATTGATCAGAGGCCAGACAAGAAATTCAGGCAGGCCTTTACGGGGGCCCCTGCGGCAGCAGCAGGGAGCGAAAACAAGTGTCAGGTTCCCTTGCTGACTCCCAGAGTTGGGGTGAGCTGGTTCCTTATATGGGGTGATGGTAGGGGTGTGTCCATAGGTTGGGCCAGAGGGGTGGCTTAGATGTTTTGCCCAGCCCTCTGGTGGTGTACTGCAGGGGGCACGCATAGTACCTTGCTTTTGCTCCCGACCCCCTGTTTTTGCTCCCGACTCTTCAGAAGTGGCAGCTGGGTTTTTTGGTCTTTTTGTACATTCTTGTCCAGAATTTTCCCTAACTGCGCGTGCATGCAGTTATTTTTAGTCCCTTATAGTTCCTTTGTATTTTGTTGCCCGAGGAGACGTTTGTCCAGGGGCAGGCACTGCAGCAAAGGGTCCCAGGTCCCAGCCTGTCTCACTCTCAGGCTCCTGTCTCCACTTTGTCTACTGTGTGTGGGGTCCCATCCATCCAGATCACACATTTCACCCAAAATACCAGGAAAGGACTCAGGCTGGCTCAGCTTGGGTCACACGTCCATCTCTAAATGGATTGTTTGGAGCTGGGTCATGTGGCCGGCAGGGCGGCGTGTTATGGTTGGAAGTCAGATACACATGGAAGGTTGGGTACTGACCTCAGAAGAGGGGTACAGCAGATGGCTGGGGCCACAAGGACCACAGAGGTCAACCACGCTCAGTCACTCATCCTCCCACTCATCTCCCTCGTTCCCTCAATCTCTCCCACATTCAGTCAACAAATAGGCACCATGTTCTCTCTTCCAGATCCAGGAATGGGAGAGCCGGATCTTTGCCCGTGGTAAGGATGTCAAGGCCCCGGGATGCATCCTGGATCAGAAGGTCAAGAGCCAGAGAAGGATCAAGATCCTTGAAGACCAGTTGGACAGGGTGAGGGTCAGCCTCTTGGCTGTCTCCAGACCTGAACTCTTGGGGGAAGAACTGAGCGTGGGAGTCAAGTTTCAGAAACGGTGGACCAGATTCCTGGATGCAGAGTGGCCTAAAATAGCGGGTTCCCCAAGTGGGGTTAGGAGACAAGATCCTGGAGGGATGGAGGGTCCCCCAGGAAAGGAGACTGATGCTTGGGTCTTGGGGGGGTGGCGATGCTCTCAGAGTCCCCAGATTGGGAATGGGCCCCCTACCTGACAAGTGCCCCCTTCTCGGCTGAGAGTGGAAGAGGGAGGCAGGCCAGGCCTCAGACAGACTCTTGGTATCCTCTCCCGCCCCCCCCACACCGACCCCTATCCCAGGTCACCTGTCGCTTTGACATCCAGCTGGTTCGGAATGCAACCTTGCGGGAGGAGCTGGATCTCCTGCAGATCGAGAGGAACCGCTATCTGAATGTGGACCGCAAGCTGCAGAAGGTCAGTGGCCCTGAAGCCCAGGACCCCTTGGCCCAGCTGGAGTGGAGGGGAGGTTACAAGAGTCACCCTACTTTCTCCAACACTCGGGCCTCAAGTATGGAATCGCCCGGAGCCATATGTTTACTTTAGTCCGGAGGGAATGGAGACCTGAGAATGTTCCGGGCTGCCCCCAGCAAAGAAAGCAGCCTCATTGAGATTTGCAGAAAGCAGAGATGTCACTTTGAGTGTTGTCACCCAGGGCAACCAAGGCGCAGGCAGGACCATTTACATTCCATGGGTTTCTCAATGACCTTTGAAGTCCTTTGAAGAATCCTCCCTCCCTCCTTCCACCCCCCTTCCTTCCTGTATTCTCTCCCTCTCTCTTTCTTTAAGTTTTACTTTGAAATAATTTCAAATTTGCAGAAAAGGTGCAGGAATAATACAAAGAACTATATAGCCTTCACCAAGATTGATAACTTGCCAAATTTACTCTCTCTCTGTCTGTCTCTGTGTGTGTGTAATTAGTTTTACTGAAAATAACTTATTATCACAACTGACAAACTATTTGAGAGTACGATGCAGACATTGTGGTCCTAAGAACTTCAGTGTGTATTTCCTAAGCACAAGACAATTTTCTTATATAAACAAAGTGCCCTTACCCAAGGGCACTGAATATTGTTACAATTCTAAGCAGTCCATATTTAAAGTTCATGATTGTTCCAACAATGTCCTTTATAGCTAATTTAATTATCCTGCTCCAGGCTCTGGGCCAGGATCCCACATTGCATTTGGTTGTCCTGGCCTCATTCATCTGGAACAGTCCCTCGGCCCTTCTTTTTTTTTTTTTTTTTTTTTTGGCTGCATTGGGTCTTCGTTGCAGCGTGCAGGCTTCTCATTGCGGTGGCTTCTCTTGTTGTGGAGCACGGGCTCTAAG
Source organism: Balaenoptera musculus (assembly GCF_009873245.2). Taxonomy (NCBI): domain Eukaryota; kingdom Metazoa; phylum Chordata; class Mammalia; order Artiodactyla; family Balaenopteridae; genus Balaenoptera; species Balaenoptera musculus. The sequence continues at coordinate 8,444,245 of NC_045803.1, forward strand.
CACATAGGCTTCAGTAGTTGCGGCGCGTGGGCTCAGTAGTTGTGGCCTGCTGGCTTAGTTGCTCCGCGGCATGTGGGATCTTCCCGGACCAGAGATCGAACCCGTGTTCCCTGCATTGGCAGGCAGATTCTTAACCACTGCGCCACTAGGGAAGTCCCCCTCGGCCCTTCTTTGTCTCCATGACTTTGACATTTTGGAAGCATCCAGGCCAGTTGTGCTGTGCGACGTTCCTCAATGTGGATTTATCTGATCTTTCTCCATGATTAGATTCAAGTTGTGCATTTTTGGTGGAATATCACAGAGGTGGTATTGTGTCATTGGCGGGCATTATATCAGTAGGCACATAATGTAAGTTTGTCCCGTAACTAGTGATGTTGACCTTGATTGCTTGGTCAGTCAGGTTTCTCCAATATAGGGTTTTCCTCTTTGTAATGACTGAGTCCAGGGAGGTTCTTTGAGACTATGTAAATATCCTGTTCCCTGATACATTTTCACGCAATTGTTCTAGCATCCCTTAATGATTTTTGCCTGAATAATTATTATTGTAATGGCTACCAAATGGTGATTCTTCTCTCTCATTTCTTCTTCATTTATAAGATGGCATTTTACTTAAGGAAGAACTTCTTAAGTGTGTTTATGGGTATCAGTAAGCATTCATGTATTCTTACTTTATTCTGTGGGTTATAATCCATAGTGCTCATTATAATGTTCAGATTGTCCCAGATTTGGCTGGTAGGAGACCCCTCAAGCTGGCTCCTCTGTCCTTTGGACAAGCCCATCTTTTTTTTTTTTTTTTTTTGAACACTTCCTTACTTTCTGGCACAGGAAGATAGTCCAGATTTTCTTGTACTTGATCAGCCTTAACTCTCAAGTTAGCATTTCTCCATGGAGTCCTGATTCTTCCTAGTGGGGAATCCTGCTTCTTCTTCTCCTGGTGCTGAGAAACCAAATTACAGGCACTAGGAGTCCTCACTGCTACTGGGGTGTCCCTGCCTTGAGGCCCTTTCTCTGGAGAGAGCTAGAAAACACACGCACATATTTTAAAATTGTGAGTACATGTCGGTGCCTCTCATTCCAATCCATCACTACTGGGTTACTCCTGAACCTTCCCTATTTTATCTTTCTCTTCCCCACAATGGGAACCTTGGCTCCCAACAGCGTTTATATACGTACTCACTTGTTCAATCCTACAAAACACATGAGAGAGGTTCAGAATTGCTATAGCTGTACTAATACCCCCTGAACCTGAGCGTTCAAGATTTGTTTGCAGATTGTTTTGTTCTCTGAGGGCATGGGTATCTATCTATGTATTTATCTATCTCACATTATTGTATTCAGAAGTCACTGGGATTAGTTCCTATTTTTTTGGTCTTCTTTGTTGTTCTGTTCTGTGTTTGAAATACACTTAGGTTCACTTGCTTCTGTTTGTATTTGGTTTTAGTTCTCTCCCCTATCCTTGTTGATTTAATTTTCTTTATGAATATGTAAACCATTGACAAGGGTTCCCAAATCAAAACGATGCCAAAAGGTAAGCCACAGAAACATCATTTCCTCACCATCTCTTCCACTTCATTCCCATTCAGCCCCCATAGTTTCTGGTTATCCATCCTAGGTTTCTTGTTACAAAAGTGTATGTGTTTGGGGCTTCCCTGGTGGCACAGTGGTTAAGAATCTGCCTGCCAATGCAGGGAACATGGGTTCGAGCCCTGGTCCGGGAAGATCCCACATGCCACGGAGCAACTAAACCTGTGCGCCACAACTACTTAGCCTGCGCTCTAGACCCCATGCTCTGCAACAAGAGAAGCCACCACAATTAGAAACCTGCGCACCGCAACAAAGAGTATCCCTCCACTCTGAGAAAGCCCGTGCACAGCAACGAAGACCCAATGCAGCCAAAAAAAAAAAAAAAAAAAAAAAAAAAGTGTATGTGTTTGTGTGTGTGCGTATGTGCACACATATGCATGCACATGTATTTATACATACATATATGTGTATGTGTGTATTACATTAATATATACACACATTATATATGTATGTGTATGTGTGTATATATGTTTCTATACATTAATACATATATACACATTATGTATAAAAAAATATATATATAATTTCCTCTCGTCTTTCTCCTGAAATAACCCTTTTTACGCATAACTCTGCAAAGACACTTCCATAGAACTAGAAAACAGATTAGCGTGGTCACAATCATGAAATTCACACAAATTTCTGACCCCCACCACAAAGTTAGGGCAGCACTCTTAGGAATATCCTGGGTTGGATGTTTCACTGCATTCCTTTTTTATTTATTTATTTAATTATTTATGCCTGCGTTGGGTCTTCGTTGCTGTGCGTGGGCTTTCTCTAGTTGCGGCGAGCGGGGGCTACTCTTCGTTGCAGTGCACGGGCTTCTCATTGCGGTGGCTTCTCTTGTTGCAGAGCACAGGCTCTAGGCGCGCGGGCTTCAGTAGTTGTGGCACGTGGGCTCAGTAGTTGTGGCGCATGGGCTTAGTTGCTCCGCGGCATGTGAGATCTTCCTGGACCAGAGCTTGAACCTGTGTTCCCTGCATTGGCAGGCAGATTCTTAACCACTGTGCCACCAGGGAAGTCCAATCTTTCACTGCATTCCTGCTCATCAATCTGGCTTTCCTTCACTTGGTACCTGTTTAAAATCCCTTTCACCGATTGCCGCTAATTAAGAAGGTCCAAGTTTTTAAGGCCCAGGAGCCTCACTTCTTATTGGGGAAATGTGAGGCTTAAAGGAGGGCCCTCCAGTGATGAGGGCATTGGAAGTGGTATCTGTTTTGTTCTCTTGGCAGGAGATCCAGCTCCTGCGGGACACGGTCAGGACCCTCATGGTCTCCTCCACCTCTGCCTACACCATCAGGTAGGGCCCCTGGAGGCATCCCAGATGACTCAGTCCATGCATTTTCTTAAGGAAGTGGTGGGAAGGTTCCAAACTCAAGAAATAGATTGTCAGAACCTCCTTTTTTTTTTTTTTTTTTTTTTTTAATAAGATGCTCCTTTCTCTCCCCCCTCCACTGATTTCCCAGCTTCTCGGGCAAGGTCCCTCTCCTTGGGTGTATGAATTAACCTCTTTGGCCCCAGTCTGTTAATAGCATGTAGCACATAGGGATGTAGAAAGGCTTAAGGGGAATTCCCTGGCGGTCCAATGGTTAGGATTCCGCACTTTCACTGACATGGCCCAGGTTCGATCCCTGGTCCGGGCACTGAGATCCCACAAGCCACAGGGTGTGGCCAAATAAATAAATAAAGAGACTTAAGGGGCTTTCCGGGTGGTCCAGTAGTTGAGAATTTGCCTCCCAATGCAGGGGACGGGGGTTCGATCTCTGGTCGAGGAACTAAGATCCCACATACCTCGGGGCAACTAAGCCCGGCACCACGGCTAGAGAGAAGCCCCTGTGCTGCACCTAAGGCCCAACGCAGGCAAAAATAAACAAATATTAAAAAAAAATAGACTTAAGTAAGTGCACATAGCAGGGGGCCAGGAACGTAGGAAGCATCAGTGAATGACCGTAATTAGATTGATATTTATCAGTATTGGTTGAAAGGGACAGAGATTCTCTCAAGCCACCTTCAGACAAAGGATCATGTTGTATGGAGTCTAGAAGCCCCAGCTGCTCTGCTAATGGACGTCTCTCTCTGCCTCTGGGCTCTCATGGGCTCCATGCTCTCTCTCTTATCCCAGCTCTGCTCCTTTCTGCGCTTCAGCCCTGTTCTCTGGCTCCAAGTGCTGTCTTACCTTCTCTTCAGTGTCTTGTTTCTACCACCTGACTTCTGCTTATCGTGGTTCATGAGTCCTCACGACATCGGTTATAGGCCAAATCTACCTTATGGTTTCTATGATCTTTCCTTCTTTGTTCCTCCTTTCTTTCTTTCCGTTCTTTCTTTCTTTCTTTCTTTCTTTCTTTTCTTTCTCTCTCTCTCTTTCTTCCCTTCCCCTTCCTCCCTCCCTCCCTTCCTTCCTTCTTTCCTTCCTTCTTCCTCTCTCTCTTTCCGTCTTTCCTTCCCTTCTTCTGTCTTTCTTTCCTTCTTCCTTCCTTCCTTTGAGTTAAGATGCACGTAAAATTCACCTTTAAAATATTTATTTATTTATTTATTTATTTTGGGCTGTGTTGTGTCTTCGTTTCTGCGCGCGGGCTTTCTCTAGTTGCGGAGAGCGGGGGCTACTCCTCATTGTGGTGCGCGGGCTTCTCACTGCGGTGGCTTCTCTTGTTGCGGAGCACAGGCTTTAGGCACACGGGCTTCAGTAGCTGTGCTGCGCAGGCTCTAGAGCACAGGCTCAGTAGATGTGGCGCACAGGCTTAGTTGCTCTGCGGCATGTGGGATCTTCCCGGACCAGGGCTTGAACCCGTGTCCCCTGCATTGGCAGGCAGATTCCTAACCATTTCGCCACCAGGGAACTCCCAAAATTCACCGTTTTAAAATGTACCATTCAGTGGCATTTAGTACACTGATAATGTTGTGCAACCATCACTTCTGTTTTCATCACCCCCAAAGGAGACCTGTAACCATTAAGCAGTTATTCTCTCTTTCCCTCTTCCCCAACGCCCTGGCAACCACTAGTCTCCTTCCTGTCTCGACGATTTACCTATACATGTGCCTTTCCGTAAGTTTACCTTTATGTTTCATGTAAATGGAATCATACAACATGTCCTTTTGTGTCTGGTTCCTTTCACTCAGTGCAGTGCTTTCAAGGTTCACCCACGTTGCAGCGTCTCTCAGTACGTCATGCCTTTTTATGGCTGATTCTGTAATTTGTTACCTGTGGTCCTCCATGACCTCTTCAGAGCCTTGACTCATGGCTTCTGTTCACGCATAGCTCTGGCTTCTTCCTAACTTGGCCTTCATAACATGACCTTTTGTGGCTTCTCTCTATACATCCTTTTAGCTTCGGCTTCCCGCTGTCCCCTTCTTAGCATTTCCCAATTCAAATTCTGAGGAGAGAATCTGACTGGCCCGGCTCATCTTTTCTGCCACGTCCCGCAAGTGATGGCCTGCTGGCCTGTCTTTGCATCACCAGGATCTAGCCTCTGCCAACACTCCTCCAGTTGACTGCAGTGGGCAGCCTAGCGGGGTGCAAAGATAGGGTGGTTTCCGTTAGAAGGCAGGGGGCAGCTGTCAGGACCAACACTTCTGTCAGACCAGCCAGTGTCTCCATTGCTTCCTTGCTGGCTGACCTGGGCAGGTCACTTCCCCTCTCTGAGCCTCAGTTTCCTCTACTGTGACGTGGCAACAGTAATGGTATCTACCTCCTGGGCTGCTGTGGGGACTTATGGCATGCTGCTTTAGAGCATCTACTGCAGGGCCAGGCTCTTGGGAAGTTGGGCTCCCTCTTCCTGGCCCTTCTGTTGGCCTGAAGCCCAAGGCACAGAAAGAACTGTGAGTTCTAATCCCTGAGGGGCTGCTAGACGGGTCGCCGGGGGCTAGGGCTGGTGGGTGCCAGGAGAGGACTCCCACCAAGAGGACTGACCTGAGTAAGCCTCAGAGGAATTTGAACAGAGCAAGAAGCTAGTGCCCTGAGTCGAGGCAACCAAGGTTGGCGAAGGTGTGGAAAGGGGAACTAGAATGGTCCATGGGCAGGGACCCGAGGAGACTGACCTGCTGTTCTCCCAACCTAATGACCCTCTGACCTTTGATCCTGTGACCTGTGAAGTAGGCTTGGGGCACTCTGAGTTTACAGTTGGCTGCACTACGTTTAAAAGCTTAAAAGCTCCACCTTCGGCCAAGCAGGCCAGGGGAGTTTCAGTGAGTGAGCCCCCTGACTCTGCCCCATAACCCCATCCTGACCCAGCTCTAGGAACCTAGACAATTTTCTGCCTTTTGTGACCTTAACGGCAACCTGATTCTGTCCCATCCCTGTGACCCCAGGCTGACTCTGCCCATCCCTGTGACTCCAGGCTGACCTCACCCGGCCCTGAGACCCCAGGCTGACTGTGCCCCATCCCCCCCCAACCCCAGGATGACCCCGCGCATCCCTGTGACTCAAGACTGACCCTGCGCCATTCACCCTCCAATCCCAGGCCGACTTCACCCATCCCTGTGACCCCAGGCTGACCCCACCCATGCCTGTGACCCCAGGCTGACCCTGCCCCATTCACCCTCCAACCCCAGGCTGACCCCGCCCCTCCCTGGGCCCCAGGATGAACCCAAATCCAACCTCCAATCTCCCTGACCCGGGTCTAACCCCCCACCCCTCCCAGGGAGGAGGCGAAGACCAAGCTAGGCATGCTGCGGGAGAGGGCAGAGAAGGAGGTGGCCCAGAACGACACGGAGGTGCAGCTCTTGCAGCGGCAGATCGCGCACTTGGAGCAGCTGCACCGCTTCCTCAAACTCAAGAACGGCGATCGGCAGCCGGATCCCGCCGTCGTGGAGAAGCGAGAGCAACGGGGTGAGGCCGGGGCCGCCACCTCTGCCTCCAGCAGGCCGGGCCAGGGGAGGGGCGGAGCGGCTCGCTCCAGGTCTCGCCGCGGGGCGGGGCCGGCCGGGGGCGGGGCTGGAGGGGCGGGGTCTGCGCGGCTGCGGTGTTGTTGCCCCCTCCCCACCAGCGTCCCCAGCCAGGCCCCTCCGCCTTGGTGGCCGCCCCGGACGCCGACCTCACTGACCCCTCACCCCCCAGCCCGGGAGGTGGCCGAAGGCCTCCGGAAGACCTCCCAGGAGAAGCTGGTGCTGCGCTACGAGGACGCCCTGAAGAAACTGTCCCAGCTGACCGGGGAGAGCGACCCGGACTCGCTGGTGGAGAAGTACCTGGAGTGTGAGTTCCCGGGGGTAGGGGGTGGGGATGGAAGGGGCGGTGGGGGGGGCAGGAGCACGGCTCCCAGCCCCCCGGAATCGAGTGCAGACTGTGCTCTCTGTCTCGGTCACCGAGGGCCTCCGCTTCGGCCCTGGGGACTTCACCTGCGCTGGAGGGACCAGGAATCAGGCTCCGCCCTACTCGCCTCTTCCCGTCCGCCCGGCCTCCGCCCCTCTCTCTCCCCCCTTTCTCCCCAGTCTCTCTCCCACCCCCGTCTCGGGCCTTCTGACCTCTTCCTTCACTGTGTGTCTCCACCCGTCTGCATCTCTCTGTTCTCACTGAATGTATCTCCGTCTTCTTCTTTCTGTCCAATTTCCCTGGCGTGTCTGCCTTCCCGCCTCCCCCATCCGTCTCCCCTTGCCCGTTCCCTCCCTCCTCCGCCTCCCTCATTCCTGGGCCTGCGGGTCACCCTCGGAATCTTCCCCTTAACCTCTGTGTGCAGATCTCCGTGTCCCTGTTGCTGTCTTTCTCCCGGGGTCTAATGTTCTCTCTTTACCCACCTTTACCGTTTTCTCTCCCTCACTTCTCTGTTTCTCTGTGTCTCTCTCGGCATTTCTGTGACTTTCTCTGGGTCGCTATCTCTTTCTGTCGCTCTGCCTTGCCCTGTATTTCTCTGTGTTCCCTGTATCTATTTCTGTGCCTATATCTCTCCGTCTCTGTCTCTCCTTGTCTCTGTGTCTTTGTTGCCTTTCTCAACATCTCTTTTTCTGCCCTTCTGTGTGTGTCTCTCTGTTTGCTGGTCTCTGTCTCTCTGGACCCTGCCTTTCCGGACTCGCCCCCAGTGGAGGAGCGGAACTTCGCGGAGTTCAATTTCATCAATGAGCAGAACTCGGAGCTGGAGCATCTGCAGGAGGAGATCAAGGAGGTGAGCGAGACCCTCCCCTCCCCCTCCCCTCCCCTCCCCTCCCCTCCCCTCCCCTCCCCTCCCCTCCCCCTCCCCTCCCCTCCCCCTCCCCTCCCTCCCCTCCCCTCCCCTCCCCTCCCCCTCCCCTCCCCCTCCCCCCCCCCTCCCCCTCCCTCCCCTCCCCTCCCCTCCCCCTCCCCCCCCTCCCCTCCCCTCCCCTCCCCCTCCCCTCCCCCTCCCCTCCCCTCCCCTCCCCTCCTCCACCCGCGTCGGTGCCCCCTCCCTCCCGAGCTGGGCCCAGCGTCGCGCCCCGGCCCCTGTAGATGCAGGAGGCCTTGGTGAGCGGCCGCCGCAGCGAGGAGGACCGCCGCTCGCGGCAGGAGCAGCAGCGGGCCGAGTTGCAGCAGCGCGTGGACGAGGTGCACACGGAGGCCGAGAACCTGGAGGCCCGCTTCCAGAACTTTCGCGGGCAGCTGGAGAAGCTCAAGACCGGTGAGCACCCGCCCCGGCTTCTTCATCTGGAAGGATGCGATGAGCAGGCGGAGAGCCCTGCCTGGGCTGGCCACGCGGAGACATTCCGCGGACCACTTTGTGCACTCCCTTGTCATCTGTCCCGTATCCATCCATCCTGCATCCATCCATCCATCCATCCATCCATCCATCCTTCATCCATCCATCCTGCATCCAGCCATCCAGCCATCCTGCATCCGTCCATCCATCCTGCACCATTCATCCTTGCGGTGTGGAGTCCATGAGAGTCAGGCAGCCCTGGGTTTGAATCCCGGCTCCACCATTTGTGAACTTTGGTGTGTGGTTTCCTCTGTTGGAGCCCCTCCGGAAGTGGGATAGCAGTGCCTAGTTTGTAGGGTCGGCATGAGAATTAGATGGGATGACGGATGGAGAGAGACTAGGAGGTGGCAGTGGTGGTGGGGAGCTAGCAGGAGGGCCACCTCGTGCTGCACGGTTGGAGCTCAAGTATTGGCAGACCCTCTTTCCCTCTGTTGTAGGGACTGCGGTGACAAGCCCTGTGCTAGGTGGTGAGGACCGGGCTCTGGCTACTCGTAACGCAGGGGCTGGGAAGGAGGACACCTTGGGCCCTGCAGGAGCAAGAGTATGCCTTAGCTCAGAGTGGGGTGCAGGACCAGGATTTGGGGGGCCCGGTGCAGAATGAAAATGCGGGGCCCCTTGTTTAAAAACTGGCAAGAATTTCAAGTGACAATAGCAGAGCATCAAACCAAACGTGGGGCCCTTCTCAGCACGGGGCTCTGTGCCCATGACATTGGCTCTGCTGGGGTCACAGGGAAGGTCTCCTGGGAGCCATGATGCTTGAGGCTGAATTTGAAGGATGGGTATTTAACCGAAAAACTGGGGAGAGGGGATGCTCCCAGAAGGCAGGGCCAAGGCTCGGAGGTGCATCCAAGGAAGGCAGGTTCTTCGTGCAGAGAGGGCGTGGGTGGGAGTTGAAGAGGGTCAGATCCTAAACGGACGCCAGGCTGAGGCTTTTTCCTGGGGGTGCTGGGGAGCCATGGGAGGGTTGTGAGCAGGAGAGGGGGGTGGATAGGAGGGAGGGGGATGAGGACGGAGAGGGAGAGATGGAGCACAGAGGTGTCGGGCTGAGGGACCATGGGGGGATGAGGGCTGAGGCCCACAGGGGTCCGGCCCGGTGAGGGTGCAGTGGGGAGCCTGGGAGGAGGAGCTCCTCTGGGGGATGAGACTGATCTCGGTGTGAGTGGTACTGCGGACTGTTCGGAGAGGGGCCCCAGCAGGAAACTGTATGTGAGCCTGGGGCTCAGGTGGGGGAGGCAGGGGAGGGTGGTAGGGATGCCACAGGCTGCGTGCAGATTTCTGTCAAGGTCATGGGTGCATCTTAATTCATTCACGATAACCAGTTAACTAAATACAAGCGGGCCAATGGTGAGAGCGGGTCACAGCCTTGGTGCTGCTGTGATTTTCCTCCGCTTTCTCCCGGGGAGCACGTGTGTGTGTTTCTGTGGGAGAAGCACATCCTGAGCCGTGGGCTCGCTGGGCTGGGTGGAAGCTGGGTGATGCTGAGCCGTGAGCAGAGGACTGGCCGTGTGGAGGTGCCCTTGTCACGTTTTCCTTGGACTCCTCTCGCTTTTTGCCCTCTGGCATCTGGAACCCGGTGGCCGGGCACACCGCGGTGCCCTCCCCCCGCCTGGCTGTCTGAACTTGGGCAAGTCCCTTTGCATCTTTGAGCCTCGCTTGGGCAGCAGGGCCTTGAGGAGAGGAGAGGGTGGCACCCCATGGGCACCGGATCCATGATGGCCTGTCCCCTCTGACCCCAGATATCCAGCGCCTCTTCACCAGGGCCCAGTGTGACAGCACCGTCATCAATGACCTCCTAGGGGTCAAGAGCCACATGAGAGACCGGGACATAGGCCTCTTCCTGGGCCTCATCGAGAAGCGGCTGGTGGAGCTCCTGACGGTGCAGGCCTTCCTGGAAACCCAGGTTGGGGCACAGACGGTGTGCAGTGGGGACAGGGCGCCGGGGCCTTGGAGACGGGCCTGAGCGGACCACTGGCTTCTCCACCCTCCAGAACAACCTCTCTGCCAGCTCGCCTAACGCTGCCCTCCTGGTGCTGGGCCAGAGCCCCGAGGATCTTCCCAAGAAAGTGGCCCCACCTCAGCCCCCTGACAATCTGTGAGCCAGAGGGCAAGGGTCAGGGAGCTTCCCCGGGGGCAGAGGAGACGCGGGGCGCGGGGGCAGAGGAGACGCAGGAAGGGAGGGTTTTCAGGTGGGGGCGGGCCCCTGGGACTGAAGGGTGGGTGGGGCCCGGGGGCGGGGGGCGTAGAAGATGAAGTGGGTACTTCGGGGGAATCAGAAGGAGTAAGGGCTCCAGGGACATTCGATGGGGCCCTGGGTGGACCCGAAGGGGAAAGGGCGCTCAGAGCCCGGAGCACGGCTGAGGGTCTCAGGGCCTAGCAATGAGGCGCCATCGGCCTTCTGAAGGTCGAGGAGTAGAGTCCCTTCCTGTCTTCCACCCACTTTAGCGAGGACCCCCCAGGCTTTGAGGCCAACGACGACTATCCGCTGAGCAAGGAGGAGTTGCTGAGCCGCGTGGTGAAGTCGGTGAGGACGGGTGCCCGCGGGGCGCGGGGCAGCTCTGCCTCCTCCGGGGCCCTAACTCGCCTCCCCCGCAGCTGGAGGCCCGGGAGCAGGCGGGGGAGCGGCGCCTGGAGGAGATGGCCGAGGCCGTCAGGAAGGTGGACAGCACCCCGGCCAGCCCCGGCCTGCCCCTGCTGCCCAAGAGCCCCCGCGCTGTCCCCGGCTCCCTCGCGAGCCACAGGACTAGCGGCGTCCTGGCGTCCAGCGGAGGCCGCGCCACCGGCTCCAATGTCGGCCGCGTCACCTTTGGGGACCCCAGCTCCAGCGCAGGCCACACGACCTTCGGCTCCACCAGCGCCATCACCGGGGGACTTACGTCCAGCCGGGGCTCGACTGCGGGCCGAGTGATCTCCAGATCCCCCAACTCTAGCAGCTACCTGGGGTCCTCTGGATACTTGGGGTCCAGCAGAGGCCACGAGAGCTTTGGGGGCCCGGAGAGCAAAGGCCCTGAGTCAGAATCGAGTGGAGGCCTCGAGTCCAGCAGAGGCCAAGTCTCAAGCACTGGCCCTGCCTCTAGCACCGGCCGGGTCTCCACCACCAGCAAAGATTCCTAGAGCAACTACTAGGGGCACCCAGCCCCCACCCTGCCCCTGGCTCCTTGCAGGGCCTTCTCTGGGTCTCTGCCTCTCAATTTCCCCTATGACTCTCCATCTTTCTCACCCAGCTCCGGGTGAACTGCCTGCACACCTGTCTCCATCTCCCCTTCACTATGTCTCTGCATCTCTTCCCATCAGCTCCCCTTCATCTGTTGCCTGGATCCGCCCCCCCCAACCCCCGTTTCCAACCTGCCCTTCCCTTTCGGTTCCCTAATCTCCTGTTCTCTAGGCTTCCCGTTCAGTGTGTCTCTGTCCTGTATCCATGTCTGTCTCCCCATCTCTGCTCTGACCTCTCTGATTATCCCCCCCACCTCCTGTTTCGGCTTCCCTATTTCTAACTCCCTCTCCTCTCCCCCATCTCCCAGGCCCTCCTCGCATCTCATGTCCCTGTCTCTGTAGCTCCTCATTCCTTGTCCTCCTCAAGAGTCCCCAGTACTGACCAGTGGGGGAAGAATGGGGGCAAAGACATCAGGGTCAGCATGAGCTGTGACCATAGGAAATAAAGGTCAGAGTCTGATTTTTACCCCAGCCTGGTTACAAGCGTATATGTGAGTGAGTGAGCATAAGACATGGCTGTTTCCTCTACCTTTGGCCCAGGAGAAAAGGTATGACCCTGTCCCTATTCCCTGCCATTCATTCATTTACTCTTTTTTTTTTTTTTTGAGACTTGCACATTTCAGGCTCTACTGAGAACCAGGAACCGTATCAGTCAGGATAGGCTGGGTTATGCTGCAGTAAGAAGCAACCCCAGAATCTCAGTGTGTACCTTTAAAATTTTTTAATTTATATTTTGGAATTCTTCATATCTCAAGAGAGGGGACTGAAAGCAACATGTCAACCTTGCTACCTCAAAATTGCACAGGAAAGAAAAAAACTCCAAATTGCCCCCAAATTGCCCACCACATCGTTGATTAATTAGCTTTAATCAAGACATATAAAGAATATAAATAGTGACAACAGAAAGAAAGTATTAAAGAAAAATAAGGGACCTGGAACTCGTTCTGTTCTCACAAATGCAGTTCAACACACAGACTTTATAAGAATGCTTTAACAACACAAAACAGTCTTCAAAATTGTACTTAAAAAACTGGACAAAATTGGAGGTGACTCTCACCTGTGTGTGTCGGGGCTGCGAGCAGGGGTCGCCACCTTCCACTCTCAGCCATCCCGGAAGTTCAGTCATCGGTGGGCCTGGCACCGTTTGCTAATTTAGTGCAAACGTGGGCTCACTAGTTGTTTTTTTTTTTTTAACATGTTTATTGGAGTATAATTGCTTTACAATGGTATGTTAGTTTCTGCTTTATAACAAAGTGAATCAGTTATACATATACGTATGTTCTCATCTCTCTTCCCTCTTGCAGGCTCACTAGTTTTGTTTGTAAAATAATTAATCCATCAGAGTCATGGGATTTAATTTCCCATCGTGAGGGAAAGGGCTATCGATCTTGTGATCTGATGAGAAAGCTTACCTGTATTTATTCAGTTTACAGGCAGGATGTTAAAAGCAGGGCAGCAAATGATCAAGACAACCCAGCAGGGTGAAAGCCTTCTGGAGGGAACAGTCACTGGACCTGACCACAACTCCTACAGTTTTGGGCATCCTAGAAAACATTTTTGTGGAAATCACTTCTGAGAAATATTCATAAGGAACAGGAGATGTTGGAATGAATTATTAATTTTCACAGTCTCTTTAGTGCACAGTACAAAGTTAATAATTTTGTAAAAGTTCTCCCCTTCACACCGTATCAAATCAGATCCTTTGAATTAACGCTATGATGCAGAATCCCATCTCTTCCCTAACAGTTGCAGTGGAGGGGGACTGTCCATCTCTTTTCCCATTGATTTGACAAACATTTATTGAGTACTTACTATGTGCCATACAGGGTACTAGGCTCTGCGGATATAATAGTGAACAAGAAATTTAAAAACGGGTATTTCAGGAAGGCGATGGAAATGGCAACTCCCTAGGATGTGACTTCTGGAACTTAGGCTGTCATTCTCACTTTCTCCTTTGAGACCTGGGAAGTCTCATCTTGGCGGGGGGCAGAGTCATGACCACCAGCCCTATTTGCCATCCCAGAGGGACTTCCTCTTCTTTCTCTCCTAAGACAGGACAATGAGCACAGAGAACCCAGACCCTCAGGTCTCCCCTCCCCAAAGTGGTCTCAAGCCCCTATAGCAGGAGGCATTCAGCCTTAAACCCCCCCACCCCGAGTCTCAGCCACCTCAAGGGTCCTAGAGCTACACTGAGCAGAGCCTCCCCTGGTCCAGGGGCTGGGCTCGCCATCTATGGATGGTCAACCTTGTGGCAACAAGCTCAGAATAGAACTGAGGCCACTTAAAGAAAAGTCAGAGAATCAAACCCAGAATCCTCTTGGTTCCCAAGCAAGACAGCACTACCCTCGGGGTCATAGTCACATCCCCTGTGGCTCAGGGTGGAGAGAGCGATGGAGGACGCAGGCTTGCTGGGCCAAGGCTGTAGCTAGGGGACAAAAAGAGTGGGCTGCTGATACCTGCTTTCGAGTGGGGGTGATTTTTGTGGCAGTGACGGTGTTGGTGATAGTGGTGATGTTGGCGACGGCTGTAGTGGGGATGGCGATGATGGTGAATGAAGGTGGTGACTTTGGTGACAGTGATGATCACGATGTGATGCTGATGGTGACAGAGAAGGGGATGTGATGATGACGTTGATGACCGTGGTGATGATGGTGATGGAGGTGGTGGTGACAGTGGTGTTGGCAATGATGCTGCGAGCGCCACTGGTGGCCACCTCAGTGCAGACTCTTTATTGCCGTCTCAGATTCATCTTGTGACATAAGACTTGCATTTTTTAAGCCTGAGCTCGGGAATGTCATTCATTTACATTATACAGTAATAAGAAAACAGCAGACCAGTGCAGCTCAATCTTATTGGCAAAATGGAGAAAGGACTAAATTAAATTGTACTCAATAGCAGTGAAATTTGGAGCATTTAGTGATTTCTCTCCTTTAGGACTGAGGCAGAAACTGGCACTGTCGCATACAACCTGTGTGGCTTTGGACAAGTGTCTTCACCTCTCTGAGCTCCGTTCATCTTGAAGTCAGAGGGGGAATCCCTGGAGGCGTGATCAGGGGATCTGACCAACATTTAAAAATAGGAATACAGTAGAATAAAAAACATCATGCAGCACAGAGTGGTATTTGATGAAACCATGTTGATGTGAAATGATTTCTTACTGTGCGTCACGGTCAGAAAAGTTTGGAAGCCACTGATAGATGGCACCCATCATCATACACTGATTTTCAGACAAGTGCCCACTAATAACACCCGATATCAACTCCCTTTCAGATGCCGATTCCACTTCACCCAAAGCAAACGTTCCGGGTCTCCCAGCGGCTCTGTCTTAGCAGAATTCCGCCGCCAGGTGGCGCCCGTGCCCCGCTGTGAGCGGATTCTCCGTCCTGACTCAGCCCAAGCTGGTGATTTCCTTGGGGTCCCCCCCTCGCCCCGAGGATCGAGTTTACTGGGATTAAACGTCTTGACCACGAATAGAATTCCCCGAGCAGAGCACGGCAGGAGGGCGCAGGCAGTCACGAAGGGATGTGGCCGTCCTAAGATACCCACTCATCCCTTCTTGATTCCACAATGTTCATTAAATGCCTGTGTGCACCAGACGAGGTCCCCCCTCCCAGAGCTCACATCCTGATGGGGGAGGACGGACAAGATCCCAAATTCAAGACCCTACCAGTACAGGGAAGCCTACCCACCTAGTCTGGTGCAGGACGGCACGAGGTAGAATCTCGCCCGCCCCCAGCCGGCTGTGACCTTGGGCAGCTTGCTTAGCCTCGCTGTGCCTCAGTTTCCCCTGCTACAAAATGGGACTAATAGCACCCACTTCATAGGGTTGTCGTGAGCATTAAGTGAGTTAATATTTGTAAAGTACTTAGAAGGGGCCTATGTTTGTTAAACCCAGTGTTTGTGGGATCTTAGTTTTGAGACCAGGGATGGAACCCGTGCCCCCTGCATTGGAAGCGCGGAGTCCTAACCATTGGACCGCCAGGGAAACGCAAATTGGGACAGCCATTTTGGAAAACAGTATGGAAGGTTCTCAGAAAACTAAAAACAGAACTATTGTTCTGTAACATCTTATGAAAAAACCCAAATGAACCTTTTGGCCAACCCAATACCATATGATCCAGCAATCCCACCTCTGGGTATTTCTCCAAAGGAATTAAAATCAGGATCTTGAAGAGATACTTGCTCTCCCATGTACATTGCAGCATTATTCGCAATAGCCGAGACATGGAAACAAACCTGAATGTCCTCTGGCTTCTTTAAAAATTTAGTCCTTGCTTTGATTTTCAACAGTTTGACTATGATGTGCCCAGGTGTGGTTTTCTTTGTGTATTTCCTGTTTGGATTTTGCTGAGTTTCTTGAATCTTTGAGTTAATGTCTTTCATCAGTTTTGGACAATTCTTAGCCATTATTACTTCAAATTTTGCTTCTCCCTCAACGTGTTTCTCCTCTCATTTTGGTACTTAAGTTATATGTATGTATGGCTTATATTCATATATATATATGTTCCTTATATCTTTTATCATTTATTCTCTTCTGTGTGTTTTGTGTTTCTTGTTTTTTGTTTTTTTTCAATTGCTCTCCGTGCTTCCATTTGGCTATTTCCTATTGACCTGTCATTGTATTCATGAATCCCATCTTATCATCTTATTCGGGACCCAGTATACAATTAAACCTATTCAATTAACTTTAGTTTCAGATTTTGCATTTGCCCCAAATCTTGATTTGATTCTTGTCTAGATTCCAATTCTCTGTTGAAATGTGCCCTTATTTCATCTGCTTTTTGATCTTCCCTATTTTCTTTAGCAGCATAACCATAGTTAATTTGAAGTGTTCCCTGCTCATTCCAATATGGGTAATATATCGATCTCTTTCCATCATCAGTTTTCTTTCTTTCTAATTATTTATCAAATTTTCTGCTTCTACCCCTGCTGATGAAGTTTTAGTTTTAAGTCTGACATTATAGATAAAATGACTGTAAATGTACCTCATGATATCTTCGCCCAGAACAGGTTTCTGCTTTTTATTTTATTTATTTATTTATCTATCTATCTATCTATCTATTTATTTATTTATTTTTGGCTGCATTGGGTCTTTGTTGCGGTGCGCGGGCTTCTCATTGCGGTGGCTTCTCCTGTTGTGGACCACAGGCTCTGGGCGTGTGGGCTTCAGTAGTTGTGGCTCGCAGGCTCTAGAGCGCAGGCTCAGTAGTTGCAGCACACGGGCTTAGTTGCTCCGTGGCATGTGGGATCTTCCCGGACCAGGGCTCGAACCCGTGTCCCCTGCATTGGCAGGCGGATTCTTAACCACTGCACTACCAGGGAAGCCTTCACTTATGAATTTAGATGCTTAAATAAAATATTGGTGAAGAGAAATCATTAAAACAGAGTATACTATAAGCAGGTGAGATTTATTCTAAGAATGTAAAGATATTTCTGCTCTTCTTAATGTACTATAGTTTATCATATTATTAGGTCAAATGAGAAAAATCAGAATCATCTTAATAGATGCCAATAAGACATTTGATAAAATTTAAAATGCAAGCCTGTCAAAGGCACAGCTGCATATTAGGGCGGGGAGGACTAAGAGTTGACCTTAAACTGTGAGGCCACATGGATAGGATCCACCTTATGAGGCCTCCCAGGCAAATCCCTAGCTCCTCCCCCAATGCTACTGAGCGTTTATATAAATTCCCAGAGGGGGGAAACTTCTAACACATTATGGAGGTGAAATTGGGGACTTGAAAGAAACAGCATTCAGAAGGTGAGAATCCAGGGCTTCCCTGGTGGCGCAGTGGTTGAGAATCTGCCTGCCGATACAGGGGACGTGGGTTCGAGCCCTGGTCTGGGAAGATCCCACATGCCGCGGACCAACTAGGCCCGTGAGCCACAACTACTGAGCCTGCGCGTCTGGAGCCTGTGCTCCTCGACAAGAGAGGCCGCGATAGTGAGAGGCCCGCGCACCGCGATGAAGAGTGGCCCCCGCTTGCCACAACTGGAGAAAGCCCTCGCACAGAAACGAAGACCCAACACAGCCAAAAATAAATAAATAAATAAATAAATAAATAAAAAAAGAAGGTGAGAATCCATGGAGCTGAGGCCAGACCAAGAGGTGAGAGAGGGAGAGTTGAAGGTGTTCTGGAAATGTCCCAAATCACCAAGATCACAGCCCCAGTGACCGCGACATACTTCCTTGTGCTGAACTTTGTCCATAAGTTCAGCTCTCTCTTCAGAGAGCACATCCGTGAAGGGCTGAGAGTAGGGTATGGGTGGGTGGGAGGCAATACTGATGTTCTGAAAAATCCCACAAACCACCCAGGGGACATCTTTAGCACCCAGGGGACACCTTCAGTACCCAGGGGACCTCTTCAGCACCCAAGGGACATCTTTGGCATCAGCTGCATGATACCTGGGCTATTACTGGCTTAAAAAAGTACTGTCTGCAGAGCTGATCTCAGAGCTGGGATGGGACGACTCAGATATTCTGGACACCACTGTGGCCACCATCCCATAAGCCATCTCATCACACTTCCAACCACCTGCAAGGCAAGGTCCATGAGAGTGGACCTCCATCCAAAGGTAGGGCTCATGGAGCTGATGCTAGGGTCGAAGGGAACATTGTGGATGGTGTGGAAAGGCCTCCAACCATTACACGTTGATCTGACAGATGGGGACCAAGAAGCAGCCAACAGAGATGGGACGCCCACCTGAAGTGCAGGTCACGCCAATGTCTGGCAAAACGATTGTTCCTAAAATGCCATACACCACCAACTAGAAGATCTCAGCACCAATGGTTTTGCTGTGCTATGCCTGCAAGGACATAACCCAGGGTGTCCACAGTGAAGAGTAATCTATCCATCCGTGAACTTCTTTAAATTTGACAAAAGTCACCAGCAAGGCCTTAGTACCAAAGGTCTATGTACAGGTGGTGGAGGAGGATCCAGAAGTGCTCACATTCAAGAAAGTCTCCTGGGCTTCCCTGGTGGCACAGTGGTTGAGAATCTGCCTGCTAATGCAGGGGACACGGGTTCGAGCCCTGGTCTGGGAAGATCCCACATGCCGCGGAGCAACTAGGCCCGTGAGCCACAACTACTGAGCCTGTGCATCTGGAACCTGTGCTCTGCAACAAGAGAGGCCGCGATAGTGAGAGGCCCGCGCACCGCGATGAAGAGTGGCCCCCGCTTGCTGCAACTAGAGAAAGCCCTCGCACAGAAACGAAGACTCAACACAGCCAAAAATAAATAAATTTAAAAAAACCACAAACCTTCAATGTTTAAAAAAAAGAAAGAAAAGAAAGGCTCCTACAGCTCCTACCTGCATTTGTGGCTACCCTGATATTCTTTATGCCACAAGCCACCAATGGGACATCCTCACCACCAGATGACCTCATTACCACATTGACGTTTTAGTAAATGAGGAACACTGACACAGCTACGGGGCCACCTAACAGGTTACACATGGTAGCAGCTCTGATTTGATTAAAGTTA
Organism: Balaenoptera musculus; assembly: GCF_009873245.2. Classification (NCBI taxonomy): domain Eukaryota; kingdom Metazoa; phylum Chordata; class Mammalia; order Artiodactyla; family Balaenopteridae; genus Balaenoptera; species Balaenoptera musculus. Next base: position 8,463,161 of record NC_045803.1, read on the forward strand.
TTACCATGTACATTTATACCACATAATCAGTGTGCTCGGTTGGGTGTGTGCACTTGCTACCCTGGAATGAGATTTATAAACTTTCCTCTTGGCTTTGCAGGGGGAAAAAAAAAAAAGGTTTTGTTAAAGGCCCTCTGCAAAGTCCTTCTCAAGAATACTAAGTATATTAAGTGGCTTACATGGGCATCAGTGGCAATTCTTCAAATGTCACAGCCACTACCTAGCACCCCTCATGCCTTCATACCTTAGACCTGTGCTGTCCAGGGTGGCAGCAGCTAGCCACCTGTGGCTGTTTAAATGGAAGTTGATTCAAATTTAGTGAGTTTAAATATTCATTTATGTTTTGGTGAGTTCTGAATAAGATCTGTACCTGAGTCAACAGAATTGTACCGGAATCGATTTCCTGGTTTTTGACAATATTCTAAGGTTATTTAAGATAGTATCCATGGGGGGAGCTGGGTGAAGGGTACATGGGAAGGCTCTGTGCTATTTTTGCAACTTCTTGTGAGTCTTAAACGATTTCAAACTAAAAAGTTACCCTCTTCCCCCCAAAAAATCACTTCCACAGGGGCACTAGCCATGTTTCAAACGCTCAGAGGACCACATGTGCCTGGTGGCTAAGACACCGGACGGCGCAGATGCAGGATGTTTCTCTCTCTCTGCAGAGACGCTATTGGACGGCGCTGTCCTAAATCAGGCCCCCATTGGACATGGTTACCCCCCCATTCCAGCTCTGGGGACACTGAGCCCTCCTTGGACCCCCACTGTCTGGCACCCCGCCCTCACCCATCCCGATGCACCCTCTGATGCTGCAGCAGGCTGCTGGGATGCGCGAAGCCCTCCCGTGTGCACCTTCTCGTGGACGGCGCAGTAGTTCAGGTCCTTGAAGTGCTTAGGGCAGAAGCGGCAGGCGTGAGGGCGCACGGGGCTGTGCGCGCGGCGATGCTGCAGGAGCAGCGAGGGCCTGGAGAAGGCTTTGCTGCAGCCGTCGCAGGGGTAGGGCCGCTCGCCCGTGTGCATGCGCCGGTGGATGGCCAGGTAGGACGATTGCTTGAAAGCCTTGCCGCACGTGGCGCACGGGTAGAGCCGCACGCCCGAATGCACGCGGAGGTGAGAGGCCAGCGGGTCGGACTGCTTGAAGGCCTTGGCGCACAGCGGGCAGAGGAAGGGCCGATCGCCCGTATGCACGCGCTCGTGCACCCGCAGCCTGTGGCGGTGGGTGAAGCGCTTGCTGCACACCCTGCAGGCGTGCGGCTTGCCCTCGCAGTGCTGCCGCCGGTGCAGAAGCAGGGCCGGCTCGGCCGCGAAGGCCTTGCCGCAGCCCCGGCAGGGGAAGGGCCGCGAAGGGGCGTGCAGCGGCTCGAGGCGGTGCAGCTCGTAGGGGGTCTCGGAGCGCTTCGGGCAGGACGCGCAGGGGAAGGGGCGCTCGCCCCTGTGGAGGCAGCGGTGCTCCTGGGGACGAGGACAGCACCGGGAGTGAGGAACAGAGGCTCACTTCTGCAGGACGTGCCTCTCCAGGTAGATCCACCCCTACTCCTTGCAGGTCTCCGAGAAAGAGACCAAATCAAGGTACACATACCAATTGTCTAAAAATTTTTAAATTACAAACCAAACTATTAAATAAAATACGTTCTTCCTCCCCCCTTGACAAATAGACCTTCACAATGACCCGGAAAGCCAGGTTCAAATTTATATTCTTTGGAATCCTCAGAGTTCCACACTAGAACTTGGTGGCCCAGGAGAGCTGGCTGGGGTTTCCCAGGCCTGGGGGGATATCGCACCCACAGAAGGACAGCCCAGCCCACATGCCCAAGCCACCCTTCCAGCCTAGAGGGTTGTGCACACAGGCGGGGCAAAGTGCACCCTGGGGATGGTGGATCCAGAGAGCCCTGGAAGCAGCCTTTGGGCTCCTTGGGTAGGGAATCCCAGGGTCTCTTGTCCCCTTGGCCACACAAGGAGGGGCAGCAGGAGAGGGTCAGAGCAGCATCCAGTAACAGGAGGGATCCAGGGTAGGGCTCTGAGAGCTGGGCTGCCTCCAGGCTAACTCCCGGCCTCTCCTTTCCTCCCATCATGGCCCTCACACACCTCCCCCCTCCCCACCCCTCCCCAGCCATGGAAGCCTCCCTTTCCAGTACCTTCTCCTCCAAATCTGACCCCTATCTCCTTCTTACCTTCCTCGAAAACCCATCCCCAATTTCCTATCATCTCATGATCACCCCAGCTGCTACATCCCTGAGTGCCAAGACCACTTTCTCTAAGTCTCTCCCCTCACATCTTTCCTGGGATTCTTCTACCTTCTAACTCACCTCCACATCCATTTACCCCTCCCCACCTCGGCCTCCTGGTCACCCCGCCCACATTCCCTTCAGGCCCAGCTCTGCTCCCCCTCTTCCGGTGGGCTCTGCCTCTCCCCACCGGCTCCCGCTCACCTCCAGTCCAAGGCCCTGCTCACCCTGGTCCCACAAAGCTCCACCCCTCCCTTCATACCTGGCCCTACCTTAGGTCCATTGCCTTGTCCCGCCTTTTCCCCGCAGGCCCCGCCCCTCGCAACAGGCCCCGCCCACCTCGGGTCCGCCGCTCTCCCCTGCCCCTTTCGCGTAGGCCCGGCCTCTCGTCGGCCCCGCCCCTCTCTCCGCACCTGCAGGTTGGTGGCTCGCTTGAAGCGCTTGCCGCAGGCATCGCAACCGTGCGGCCGCTCGTCGCCGTGCACCAGCCGGTGGCTCTTGCAGTCCGAGCGGCGTTTGAAGGCGGCCGCACACAGGCCGCAGCGAAAGGGCCGCGCCGCCGTGGGCACCACCTCGTGGCTCAGCAGCTCCCACGCGCGCTTGAAGGCCCTCCCGCAGGCCGCGCAGCTGAACTGCCTGGGCCGCCCCAGCCCCTCCCGGACCTCGGAGCCGCTGCGAAGCGAGCCTGGCTCCTGCTTACCGGAGCGCTCCTCCGCCGAACCGTCGGGAACCAGGCGCGCAGTCGAGTACGTCCCGTGCTCGTCGATGAGCTGCACCAGGGCCGGAGCCTCCGCCTCGTCTCCTCCGGGCGCCTGGGAGAGGAGAATGGGCTCAGTCCTCGGGTCATCCCCCCATCCCACCCCTGCCCAGACATGACTGTGGATCTGGGGCTGCAGCCGCCTCATCTGTAAAATGGGCAGATAACGGGACCGCCCTCCTGGAGCGGCAATGCGGATCAAATGGGTTAAGATTGAAATTCTGCTCCCCCCCCGCCCCCACCCCACCCCCGTCCCTCCTGACGCCTTCATTTCAGCAAAAGGCAGCTCCTTCTTTCCTTCCAAGTGCTCGGGGCAAAAACCTGACACCCCTTTTTCACACACCTTCATCTAATCCCTCATCAAGCCTGTTGGCTCTAACTTGAAAATACAGCCAGAATCGGGCCACTTCTCACCATCTCCACAGCCAGCACCCTCCTGTGAGCCAAAATCATCTCTGGCCCGGACTATTGCTGTTGTCTCGTCTCTGGGTTCCCTGCCTCAGCCCTCCACCCCTCAGGTCTGTTCCCTACGCAGCCGCCAGAAGGCCCCGCTTAACACCTAAGTCAGCTCAGGTCCCTTCTCAGCTCAGAGGCCTCCTCTGGTTCCCCTCTAACTCAGGGAAAAGCCCAAGTCCTCACGACCCAGGAGGCCCTGCATGACCCGCCTGTGTTCCCTCTTTGACCTCATCTCTCGCCTTCTCCTCTGGCTCACTAGGCTCTGGCCACACTCAAGGCCTCCTCAACGGAGTTGGTGCCTGGAACCCTCTTGCCCTCCACAGCCGCATAGTTCCTCCCTCACCTTGGTCAGGTCTTTGGTCCAATGTCACTTTTCCCTGAGGCCTCTCCTTACCACTCTATCTGAAATTGAAACTCATGCTACCCCTCCGATTCTTCCTACCTGCTTCCTGGCTTTACTTTTCTCCATAGCACTTATCTTTGGATGTGAGCCTGGAGCTGCCTGTGTCCATCTTTTGCACCCTGTGGGAAGAGTCAGCCTGGCAATGAAATATCCATAGAGGAGAACAGTCCCAAGAAAAGAGAGAGACAGCTTCCTAGATCTAGCTTCCTAGATCTAGATAGCACCTAGATCTAGCTTCACCTGAAGCATCCTTTCCTCCACTCTTTGGTTAGGTGAGGCAATAAATTACCTTTTGTTGCTTAAGCAAGTTTGAGTTGGGGTTTTCTGTCATATGGTAGGCTGAATAATGGCCTCTAAATATATCCAGGTCCTAAATATCTAGAACTTGTGAATGTTGCCTTAAATGGTAATAGGGACTTTGCAGATGTGATTAAATTCAGGATCTTGAGATGGGGAGATTATCCTGGATTATCTGGGTGACCGTGAATGTAATCATAAGTGTCCTTATAAGAGGGAAGCAAAGGGAGATTTGATGCAGAAGAAGAAGGTGATGTGACCACTGAACCAAAATACTAAGCTGTTGGCTGTGAAGATGGAAGAAGGGTTCAGGAGCCAAGGAATGCAGCTCTAGAAGATAGAAAAGGCAAGGAAATGGTTTCTCCTCTAACGTCTCCGAGAGAGCACAGCCCTGCTGACACCTTGATTGTGGCTCAGTGAAATTGATTTTGAACTTCTGATCTCCAGACTGTAAGTGAGTAAATGTGTGTAGTTTTAAGTCACCAAATTCGTGGTAATCGGTTTCATGGGAAACCAATATCTGCCATTTGCAGCCAAGACTCCACAGAGGCGACACAGCTAAAAACAAAAAACTTTTTATTTGGCGTTTATTCAGCACCTTCTGGATACTAGGCACCAGACTGAGTGCTCACAATAACCCAGTCTTCTGCAGGGAAACTGAAGCTCAGAGAAGGTGAGTCACTTGCCCGAGGTCACAGAGCTTGGGAGTGGAAGAGTCAAGATTTGAATCTGGAAAGTAACACTAAAGCAGCCCTCACAAATCCATACTCATCTGTGAATTTGGGGATGGTGTTAGAGATAATGTTATTAGCTAATGTTTATTTGATACTTAGAGGGTGTAGGCACTGTTCTGAGCAGTTCGGGTGTATTAACTCCCTGAACTCACTCTATGAGGTGGGAACTTTTATAATCCCCATCTGACAGATGACAAAACTGAGGCTCAGACATTAAGAAATACCTGGATCAGATCACAGAGCTGGTAAGAGGCAGAGGTGGGATTTGAACCCACAATATCCTACCCTTGTAATAATGAACCTTCATTTGATAGATGGGGACCCAAGGGTCCAGAGAGGCATAGAAACGATTCCAAAATCACTTAGCACTGACTGGCCTCTCCTGGGCTGGGACCCAAGCCAGGCTGCCTGCATGCTGTCCACATGCTCTGTGACCTCAAGAAGTCAAGATGCCACCCTGGACCTCAGTTTTTCACCTGAGAAGCAAGGGGCTGGGCTGGACTCATGTGTGGTCCTCAGAGCACCCCCATCAGAATCACGGGAGAGGCTGGTGAAACATACACATGAGTGTCACCCACAGAAGCTTCTCAAGTCAGGAGCTTAGGAGAGGGAACACTCCTCACCATGCAACAGCCTAGATGCTGGTGATGGAGCAGTGAACAAAACAAGCAAAACTTCCTCCCCTCTACTGTGGCCCAGCAGAAATTAAACAAGTAAAATATTAAGTATGGTGGATGAGTTTTCATTCGAACCAGTTTGAATGCAGCAGTTTGCATGAACATTTTCTTGTGCACAAGAATTTTAAACGAGCTGATAGCCAACAGTTTTCCTTGAAACGAATTTGTATACCCAAAGTTTTCACTGAAACCAGCTTCTGCAGAGGACTTTTCATTAACAGGAGCTAGTTTACAACTTTTTCATTTAAGTTAGCACAAATAGGGGACTTCCCTGATGGCGCTGTGGTAAAGAATCCGCCTGCCAACGCAGGGGACACGGGTTCAAGCCCTGGTCCGGGAAGATCCCACATGCTGCGGAGCAACTAAGCCCGTGCACCACAACTACTGAGCCTGCGCTCTAGAACCCGCAAACTACAACTACTGAGCTTGCGTGCTGCATCTACTGAAGCCCGTGCGCCTAGAGCCCGTGCTCTGCAACAAGAGAAGGCACCACGATGAGAAGCCTGCGCACTGCAACGAAGAGTAGCCCCCACTCACCACAACTAGAGAAAGCCTGCGCACAGCAACGAAGACCCAACACAGCCATAAATAAATAAATAAATTTATTTTTTTTTAAAGTTAGCACAAATATTGGACTGGCCAAAAAGTTCGTTCGGGTTTTCCATACGGTCTTACAGACAACCTGAACGAACTTTTTGGCCAACCCAATATATGAGTTAGGGTTAGAGTTAGGGTTTTGTTTTTTTAAAAAATAAATTTATTTATTTCATTTATTTTATTTTTGGCTGCGTTGGGTCTCCGTTGCTGCACGTGGGCTTTCTCTAGTTGCGGCGAGCGGGGGCTACTCTTCCTTGAGGTGTGAGGGCTTCTCACTGCAGTGGCTTCTCCTGTTGCGGAGCACGGGCTCTAGGCATGCGGGCTTCAGTAGTTGTGGCTCGTGGGCTCCAGAGCACAGGCTCAGTAGTTGTGGCGCACGGGCTTAGCTGCTCCGCGGCATGTGGGATCTTCCCGGACCAAGGCTCGAACCCGTGTCCCCTGCATTGGCAGGCGTATTCTTAACCAGTGCGCCACCAGGGAAGCCCTAGAGTTAGGGTTTTTTATGAAGACTAGCTTGAAGGCAAACGTTTCATGAAAGCCTGAGAAGTAATGGAGGGAAAGGGGATAGGAAATGCCTGGCGTGGGATGGGAATGCCACCTTAAAGGGGATGACCTGGGAAGGCCCACTGAGAAGGTGACACTGAAGCAAAGACCTGAAAGATGTACACGGAGGCGGAAGTGAGGGAGTCCTCATTTTCTCAAATGGCTCTCAAGTTTGAGATCCAGCACGATCATACATCTATCACTGCCTCCTGTTCTAGGTACAGAAATAATGAATACATTCGTTGTGCAACTGCTCTGAATCTGACACCATCTCCTGGCATCCCCACAACAGGGAAGGTGCCATTCTCACAGAAGCAGAAACTAAGGCTCAGAGCAGCGTGTCCATGGGCCAAGTCACAAAGCCAGGAAGTGATAGATCTGGGAATCAAACTCACAGCTGCCTAAATCTCTATTCCTGCTGAGACCTGACTCCTGGGGTGGGTGGGCGTCGGGGGGCTCACCTCTTCTTCTGGGACCTCAGGCTCCTCAGGGTGTATCCTCAGTTGAGATAGACTGAACCCCAGAAAGTCTGGGGGGGTCTCCAGGACCCGCTTCTCCATCTCCCGCCTTCATTGGGTGCAGTCTGTCCCAGACCCAGTCCTTGGCTCTGGATGCTGAAGTGAGGGTGAGGTGGGGCTGCCGTCGGTCAGCTCCAAGTGGTGAGGAGGCAAAGGGGGCTGAGGAAGAGAGAAGGGAGGTGACAGGGAGGGTTTTCTCCAAGCTGCTGGTGTTGGGAGAGAGGTCTCCTCCAAAGTCTCATCTGCCCTGGGGGCCCAGGGAGGCCCTCTCTCTCCAAGACCCTCCTCGGAGGGACGGCAGATAGTCCCATGGCCTCCACCACTGTACTCTCCGTCCCCACAGCCCTGAAACCAGCTCAGGCCTGTCCTCACCCAGCCTCCTCCAGGCCTCCCTGCCTCCAGTCTCCCCTCCCCAGTCCATCCCCCATGTGGCCCTAGAGGAGTCCTTCTGTCCTCCAGAGCTGCTCCTGCCTCTTCCCTGCTCACATTCCTCCCATGGCTCCCCAGAACCCCCAGTAGAAAAATGGGCCCCTCGGGACTTCCCCGGTGGTCCAGTGGTAAGGAATCTGCCTTACAATGCAGGGGACGCCAGTTCGATCCCTGGTCAGGGAACTAAGATCCCACATGCCGCGGGGCAACTAAGCCCGCGTGCCTCAACTAGAGAAGAGAAAACCCGCATGCCACAACTAGAGAGAAGCCCGCGCACCACAGCGAAGAGCCCAGGCGCTGCAACTAAGACCAGATGCAGCCAAAAATAAAATAAATAAATAAATAAATCTTAAAAAAAGAAAAAAAAATTGAGCCCCTCAACCCGGCATTCAAGGCCCTTCACAATATGGCCTCTTGAACTGAACCTTTGTCTTCCTCACTTCACTTCCCTTCTCACCAGCTAGCCCAATGGGCCTCACAGTACCAAGGACCAACCACAGCTGACAGCACCGGAACCTCACTCCCAAGCCCCCTGGATGACCTGCAAACCCCTCACACTCATGACATCTGTGCTGACCTCAGAGTCCCCCCCCACCCAGTCACTGGGTCAGATTCCCAGGGAGTTCTCATCCCTCCCTCCTCCTCCTTCCTACCCCCTCCCTGATCTGTCAGTCTCCCAACCTTCCCACGTTTTCTGTCTTTTATTCTCCCCTCTGTCCCCATGGCCCCTGCCACAGCTCAGGTCTTTTTTTGTTTGTCTGTTTTTTGGCTGCGCCACATGCATGTGGGATCTTAGTTCCCTGACCAGGGATCGAACCCTCATCCCTTGCAGTGGAAGCACGGAGTCTTAACCACTGGACCGCCAGGGAAGTCCCAGCGCAGGTCTTCTCCTCTCCTCCGGGATCATCACCCCAGCCTCCTCTCTGGCCTCTCACCTCCAACCTCCGCGATCCAGTCCATCTCCCACACAGCCCCGAACAGGTCTTTCTACACCCAGAGCTGACCTTGTTCCTATCCTGCTCACAACCCTCCCATGGCTCCCCAGGACCGCGGCACAGCGTCAGACCCCTCAGCCTGGCAGTCCAGGCCCCTTTGATATGTCCCCTGCATACTCTCCAGCGTCACTCTCGATGTATTTGCCCACGGACCTTACATTCCAATGGGCAGACCCTCCTGCAAGTGGATCCTTAACTCTTCCATCATGGGGCGTTTGCACCTGTTCTTGGCCCCCATCTCAGAGCCTCTGTCAGAATCTAAGTCCTGCTTCAAGGCACAGTTCAAACCTGTTACCCGCGCACACACTCACCGTGACCCTCCCCATTCATACACGCAGAGGTCACTCCCAAGCACTGCACAACTCTCCCCATGCAAACAATGGTCTCTCCCAACCATTCATCCCCCTCAGCCGGACACACAATGAACTCGTCCACCCCAACCTCCCACCTCCCCACCCAATACACTCGCCCATCCAGAGACCCCCGCCTTCTTTCCCTGACAAAGGTCTTCCAGGCCCCGCCCCCTGCACACAAGGGTCTCCTGAAGGCCTCTCCGCTCTTCTCCCAACTGTTTGGACCCCCTTTCCCCCCTTCCCCCCATTTTTCTCCTGACTTCCGTGACAATGATCTCACCCGCCAAATGGGCCCTTCCTCACTCAGGCCTGCTCCTCCCACCCCTCTGCTGGAAACTTGGTATGTCCTGGAGTGATAGAAGGGAACGGGAATCGGGCGCGACCATTACCCGAGTGTGTGTGTGTGGGGGGGGAGAGAGGCATGAAGGGAGTCCCTTCAACTAGGGACTGACCAGACCTCTGGCTCCCCAGGTGCCTTTCAGATTCGACCCGTATCTTCCCAAACTCCGCCGCCTCACCTTTCGGTCCAGGTATACTGCCGGTTCACCGGGGTCTCCATTCACTGGAGGACTCGGGGCAGCTGCGCTTCCGGGCACCCGAATGCGCATGCGTAGTGCATTTCTGGTACCGTGGCTGGTTTTTCTCAGGAGGTTGAAAAGGGGAGTCTTCCCTCCCTCTGCAGCGTCACCAAATTCCCCTCAAACGTCAACCCACTGCTTCAGTCTCTCAAAAAGAAACGGGAAAGGCTGATATATAGTAACAACCAGTTACTGATGTACTTAGCGTGGGCTAAGTATAAGCACATTATTTTCAGTTCTCAAAACAGCCTTGGTTAGTTACTATTATCCCCAGTTTCCACATGAAGAAACTGAGGCTCAGCGAGAAGGAGCCTCAACAAGTGCGTGACAGCCGTATTGGGAGCCTGCTGTGCATGACTTCATCCAAGCACTCTTTCTGCTAAAATGAGAACCACTGAAAAAGTGCAGGGGTGGAGGTTGAGCGGGAAACTACCCTCCTCTCTGCTGTGTCCTTAGGCAAGTTACTGAACCTCTCTCATTTAATTTCCCCAGCTGGAAAACGGGCACAATGGGGTGTTTGGGGTGATCCTCTAGGTAAACTACCTGGCACAATGTAGTTCAGGGCTAATTAAATATCACCATGGGGGGCAGGCATAGGATGTTGATGAGTGAAGAAGGCCATATGGGGAGCTATGAAGAGAGTTCTTTACTATCCACACAGAGAAGAGTTACTGCTACCCGTCTCCTGCCAATTGTTGCTGCAAAAACACAGGCCCATAGTCTGAGATGGCGTGCTTCAGCAGACTGGATTTCAAACCACTTTTTTGGAACCCCAGAGTTCTTCCCAGGTGCATGAGGCCAAGTTGGGGGACGGGGTGGGGCAGGGAGGCAGGACCCTGTGTATCCCAACTCCTGCTTTAACTTCAGTAATAATTTTGATGATGACAGTCTTCCAGACACATCCCATGTGTTACCTCAGTTATTCCTCCAAGAAACTTATGAGATGGATACCACTGTTATTTCCATTTTACAGATGAGGAGACTGAGGCACTGGGCGTTTAGTAATTCTGCAAATGACAATGAATTCCATGGAACATCCCAAGTCCTCCTCTACCACCCCCTCATTTGTTTTCTAATGTAACCCTTGCACCTCAGTTCCTCTTTTATCACCTGAATTCCTTGTATCTATTCCTCTTCTATGTCCCCCAGCTCCACTATGACTCTGTTTCTCTAATAACCCCAATCTCCCCTGTAATATCACTGCTTCCAAATTCTGAATCGCCTCTATTCATTTCATCAACATAATTTATGGAGTGTCCCCTCTGTGCCAGGCACACTTCCGGGCCCTGGAATTTTTCATAGTAAACAGCACAAGACCTCCCCCTAGTGGGGAAGATGGACAATTAAATGATAAATGATGGACAAGATAATTTTAGATCCTGAAAAAGTTTCTGAAAGGGGAATGGAATAGTTGCTGGTGGTGGGAATGGGGTGGTGGCTACTTTAAATAGGGCTGTCCAGGGGATCCTCTTCTGGGAGGTGACATTTAAGTCTGAAAGGTAAAGAGTTGGATGGGCAATCCAGGCAGGGAACGGCAGGGGCAAAAATTGGATTAAGCTGGTCCTGTTTGGGGAACGGGGTGGAGCCCCCTGTAGGTGAGGCAGGAGGGCAAATGATAAGAGATATGGCTGGACAGTTAGGAACCGGGAAACTCCACATTCGCCACAACATCCCAATTCACCCTATATATCAGCACTGGCCAACAGAACTTTCTCCGATGATGGAAATGTTGTAGATCTTCAGTGTCCAATACAGTGGAGCCATTGAGTATTTGAAATGGAGTGAGTGTGACTGATGAACTGAATTTTAAATTATATTTCACTTTAATTAATTTACTTTAGCCACATGTGGCTACCTGCTAGGGTATTGGACAACATAGCTATACAACTTCCCATTACACCTCAAAACATCAAACTCTTCTTATAATTCCCCCACTCTCTCAAAACATCTCAGTGTTCCTTACAAGCCTCCACTCGCCCCTATAAGAATCCTGTAACAACTGCACAAATGTTCAAACAACCCACTTCTCGGTTCCTTTTACATATGAATTCACCAAAACACTCCCAATCCCTTAGTATCTCCCCAGCTACGCCTATTTCACCCCCATCACACTCTCCGTTCCTCCATGAACACCTCAGTTCCTCTGCTGTTACTCTACTTCCTCCCAAGACAGTCCTTAAACACCTTCATCTCACCCCGCCCCCTTCCACTCCAGGGTTACCATGACAACGCAGCCGCAGCAATCACGCGCGCCCAGCCTGGCCCATCACCATGGAAACCGGAGCGGTCTCCTCCACGCCACCAACCCACGCAGAGATGGCTGTTCTGGGACCCAGACCCTTCGGACCCGAGAGAGCCGGGAGAGACTAGGGGGCCCCACAGTGCTCAGCGAGAGCAACGGGTCCTCCCCATTCTTCTGCTCCCATCCGACTAAGCGCCCTGCAGCAGGTACACACTCCGGGGGGAAAATCGGGTGGCAGATTCTACTGCGCAGGCGCCCACGCTTAGAGGACCGCGCTGGAGGCGCTCAGCCTGCCGGGAGTTGTAGTTTTCTGGCTGCAACAGCTGGAGACACAGGTGGCCAATGGGTGAGCCGGATAGAAACAAGGTTACTGAAGCTGAGAATCGTCGGGCAGGCTCCACTGTCACCATAGCAACAATGAGGCGTGATGAAGCACCAGCCCTACTAGCCAGTCTGCCATTTTTATTCTTTCATCTTTCTTGCTCAGTGCTTACTTTGCACCGGACACTGTTCTAGGCACTGGAGATACAATGGGAGACAAAATAGAGCTTATAGTTTGATGGGGGGAGATTGACTATTAATAACAATGATGAACACAAATCGCTAGAGAAAACGGTATGTTAATAGGTTATTGAGATGCTTCGGGAGAAGTGGAAATGCAGATCATGTGAGAACATTGGTACACACCCGAATTCATCTATCTCACAAAGCCCTGTGAGACAGGTACTATTATTATCGCCAAACTGTAACAAACAGAGATTAAGCAACAGACGGGCACATAGCAAGGAGTAGAGCTGGGATGTGAACCAGGACCATCTGGATTCATACTCTGTAAACTTAACTACAGTGCTAAACTGGTAGAGATGTGGGGCATAATTTCAGGCAGTGTTAATTGTTGTGAAGAATAAAGCAGAGAAAAGGGATGAGATGACTCTTTAAATGGACTGTTCAGGGATGGCTTTTAGGAGCAGGTGACATTTGAGTAGAGGCCTGAGGGATTGTGCTGGGCACGTGGGGCATGTAGAGGTCCAAGGGTCACTGACCTTTGGATTTTTCTCTTGCCTTCCCCAAAGGCAGACTGTTACACACACTGTTCCCTCTGTTGAGAATGCGCTTCCCTGTTCTTTCCCTGTCAAATGCATCCTTCAAGAGCCAGTTCTGAGGGACTTCCCTGGTGGTCCAGTGGTTCAGAATCCGTCTTTCAATTCAGGGGAGGTGGGTTCGATTCCTGGTCGGGGAACTAAGATCCCACATGCTGCGGGCCAACTAAGCCCACGCCACAACAAAGACCCAGCACAGCCAAAAAAAAAAAAAGATCCGGTTCTGTGAAGAAACTACTTCTCTGTCCTGTTTTGCTAACCATAAATCTCTTCCTTCTCTGGACTCACAACCGATCCATTTGTCACAATAAAGCTGCCAGGGGTCATTTTATTTTTGTACATCCAATCAAGCCATGCTCCTGCTTGAAAATTTTTGAATGGCTTCCCACTGCTCCCAGGATAAAGACTCACCTCTTCCTGTACCTATAAGGCCCTGATGGTCACTATTAACATCTCTCCCTTTTTCACACCCTGACCCCCCTCTACTAATCCTTCTTCAATTTATGGTATGGCTTGAGCTCTTTCCCTCCCTAGGACTCTCCCTAACCCACATCCAAGAGTCTAAGGATAAAAGAGTCACGTGGGGAGGTTTGGGAGATCGGTCTGCGCTGGACTGCTATTGGGTTTGCCTGCTCAGGATTCCTCCTGCCTCCTTTTGATCATAGGTGGCCTCCGCCTTCAGCGGCTTGAAGCAGGATTTTGGTTCCCAGCCAGAGATTGAAGTCAGGCCACTGCAGTGAGAGCACTGAATCCTAGCCACTAGACCAGTGACAAGGCCCCTGGCCCGTCAGCTTTGTAGAAATGTATTCCCACAGAGGAATGGAAAGTAGTGAAACAAGTAAAGTGTTTACTAGGAGGAAGAAGAGTATGCGTGAATAGGCACAAACTGGCGGGCTCAGAGAGTCGCGCCCTTGTGGCAGTTTGAATCACTTATACGGAGCATATCTTCTGGGTTTCCTTTGGCCAATCATCTTGCTTTGCCTGGTATCTGTATTTGTTTTATCTCAGGGTCCTCCCCTGTGTGCACGTGCATCTCTTAGCCAAGATGGATTCCAGCAAAGAGGTCTATGGGTAGGTTGACATCACTCCCGTTTTGACCTCCAAGGAGCCTTTCTGCGCATGCATAGTTGGGAAGGTCTCCTTGACTTTGAGAATGAGAAATATGTGGTCTCTTTTATCTGGGCAGGGCTAAGCCTCTCCTATTATCCTGTTATTATCTTCATCTTGGAGTATCTATCCACAGGGGACAAACTGCAGCTGCTTAGCCTGGGGCCCATCTATCTCCTGCTTCACTTTCTTTAACAACCCCTCTCCTCACTCTCTGTGACCCTGTACATTCTGTCTGCCCTGTCAGTATGCTACAAGAATGGGCAGATGTCCAGGCTGACGGCTCAGAGCAGACCCTCCAAGCATGGTCTTTGAAGCAGAAGCATCAGCATTATTTGGGAACTGATTAGACATGCAAATTCTCAGGCCCTACCTCAGACCTACTCAATCAGAAACTCGGGGTGGGAGGGATGTCTGTGTTTTAACATGGTCTCTGGGTAATCAATTTCCTGAGGCCTGCTCAAGTTTGAGCACATAAACAAGAAACAGTAAAAGGCACAAACAATAAATGCTTATCACTAAATACTTTTGAAGTGTCATGGTTGTTACACAGCATCAACGTAACCATAGATAATTGATACTGATACACTTAGTAAACCCAATCAGCTTCTTCTTTGAGATTTGATGCTGGGATGCTGGTAGAAAGGTCTTCGGGGATCAAGATCTGAGGGTATGAGATTACGGCTTCAAGTCGCTATCTTTCTCAGTCAAAGGGGATAGCCTTCTTTTGAAGGAAGCCATGACATAAAGGGCAGAAGCACAAGGGAGAAACCTGACATTATTTGAGCCCCTGGATTCAGCTGCACTTGAAGACTTTAATTTCCCAGCGACGTGAATGGCTGGATGACCTTTTACATTAAGCTCCTTCGTTGCTACTCAAAGTGTGTTCCACAATCCAGCAGCAACCGCTTCATCGGAGAACCTTCCACAATCTTGGGCCCCACCGCAGACCGACTGGTGATTCATCTGTTCATAAAGTTTAAGAAGTGCCGAGCTATTTCCAGCTGAATTTCTATCACCTGCAGTCCCCCACACCAGTTGAGATAACAGAAATCCCAACTCAAACTGCCATGAGTATTAAAATATCTTTTATCTTACTTAGGAAGCCCCCCTGTAGGGCAGACTCTAGGGACTCAACCAGATGCAGATTTTCTTTTTTCTTTCTTTTTATTTTATTTTATTTTTTGCAGCACGGCTTATGGGATCTTAGTTCCCCGACTAGGGATCGAACCTGGGCCCTTGGCAGTGAGAGTGCAGAGTCCTAACCACTGGACCGCCAGGGGACTCCCCAGATTTTCTTCATCTCTTAGCTCTGTCATCCTCAATGACATCCTTCATTCTCACATTCTATCAAGAGGCTTGCAAGCAGGTTTAGGCCTAACCATCTCATTCTGGGGCTTCTCCTTAGGATTGAGAGAAACTTTAGAAGCCTCCCACCCTAAGCAGACTCATTGGGCAGGATCAGGCCCCACGCCCATTCTTTTTTTTTTTGAAATAATGTTTATTTTATTTTATTATTTTATTTATTTTTTTGGCTGTGTTGGGTTTTCGTTTCTGCACGAGGGCTTCCTCTAGCTGCGGCGAGCGGGGGCCACTCCTCATCGCGGTGCGCGGGCCTCTCACCATCGTGGCCTCTCTTGTTGCGGAGCACAGGCTCCAGACGCGCAGGCTCAGTAGTTGTGGCTCACGGGCCCAGTCGCTCCGCGGCATGTGGGATCCTCCCAGACCAGGGCTGGAACCCGTGTCCCCTGCATTAGCAGGCAGACTCTCAACCACCGCGCCACCAGGGAAGCCCCCCCACGCCCATTCTTAAACCAATCACTGGCATAGTGGCTGAGATTGGCATGGACTAATCATTGGAGGATCCAGGGATGTTGGCAAGCTGTTCCCATGGCGTACTGGTCCAGGCGAGGGAGGATGAGGCCTGAGCTGCCATGAAGATGGATTCACTTTGGGTCCCTGCATTCCATCAACAGTAGGGCCTGTTGATAGAAAAAGTCAAGGAATGCTGGACCATCTCAACTGCCCTCTGGGTCTGGGCCTCCCACCCTCCCCCAGAAGCCAAGAACTCAGCACAGAAACCAAAATAATACTGTTTTATTCCAATCTTGAAGCACAGAAGTCCAGAGGGTTCCCCTCCCCCACTGGGGAGCCTCCAGCCCATCCCACCAGACTCCCAGGGCCCCCTCTTATTCTGCCTCTTCCAGGAATGACCAACCAGAAGGTGAAGGGGATCCAAGACTCCAGGCCTTAGAGAAATCCCCAAGTCATTCCCCTCTCGTTTCTTCTCTCCCCCCTCTCCCACTCCTTTCCTTTGCCATCTCCTTTTTTTCTTCCCTCTCCTCCATCCGTCTCCTCCTCCCCTCCCCCACCCCCTCTGCTTTCCTCCCTTCCCCTGTTTGTCCCCATTGCTTCCCCATTTCTGCCTCTTTTCTTGTCCTCTCTCCACCACGTCTGTGTCCCCTTTGTCTTTCCTCCCCTTCCCTCTTCTTCATTACCCCCCGTTTTTCCCTCCTCCTGCCAGGCTCTCCCCACATCCTGGTGTCCTCCCCTCCCCCAGCTTTATCCCCTTCCTTCTCCTGTCCGGACCTGACCCTGTCTACACCCTCTCACCACACATTTCCTCTCTGGAGGGAAGCCCTCAGAATCCACCCTGGCCACCACCATCTGCCACAGCTGCGGCTCCAGGACCTCCGAGACCACACCGTCTGCTTCCCCTCGGACCCAGAGAGGCAAACTGCCCAGACGAAGTCGCTGGATGCCCCAGGAGGTGGCCGGGGGGACTGGGGTGGCCTACTTGGCCTCAGCCCCGTTATCTTTGGGATCGAGGAATGCCCTCCCGCGCCCACCGTGGAGGGTGGCGGGCAGGGGCGCGCAGGCTCAGGGCTCGGGGGCTCTCCCCCAGCAATCCCTGAGCAGGTCCACGTGGAATAAGGCTGCCCCCGTGAGCAGGCGCGCGGCGAAGAGGTGGCGGCAGGGCAGACGCCGGGCGGCATGGATGGAGCAGCTGCAGCGCGTCAGGGCCCCGTCCAGGAAGAAGTCCGAGGTGCCGTCCTTCAGGGCAAAGCCAGCTCCTGTCCAATGGAACCCGCGGGTCCCGTGCTGCCGGGCGAAGGCCAGCTCCTCGGCCACCAGCTCTGCCAGCTCTGGCCCGCAGGCCGCTCGGAACTTGGCCAGGGGTTCCCAGTCTACCTCCTCCTCCTCCGAGGGGCAGCAAGGCCTCTTTGATGCCCTTGGGCCTTCTCCTCCACTTCCTTCCTGCGCGCTCTCTCCGGCCGCCAGGTACGTCCTCCTTGTCACTGCCCACTCTGGGTCACCCTCCAACACAGTCCCCACGGGAGTGCTGCACGTGCCTCCATTCCCCAGCCCTAGACGGCCCCCTGCTGTGTCCCCACACTCCATCCCCTGCCCTCTGCTCTTGGGGCCCCCAGCCTGGGCTCCCCCTTCATCTCCATTCTCCAGGCCTGTCACCCTCGTGTCCCCCAGTTGGACCAGAACTACATCCTCCAGGTCCCTTCTTCTTTTGACACCCAACCTCACTGCTCGCTCTTCTCTAGCCTCTGGCCCTCTCTGCCTCCCATCTCCCCACTGGGGCCCCCTTAGGTCTGCGTTCTCGGGGACCAACTCCAGGGGCTTCTCCACATGGACTTTCCTCCAGTTTCTGACCTCCAGCCCCCTTTCCTTCTCTGCTTCCAAATGCGGCCCCTTCCAGTCTCTGGTTTTCAGCCCACTTACCCTCTCATCGTGCAACAGGGCCCCCCTCCAGGAGCTCCCGTCAAGACTGCTGGCCCTCTCATAATCAAACAGGGTCCCCCTCCCGTCTGGGGTCTCCAGCAGCCTAATCCTTCCCTCCTCCAGCTGGGCCAGCCTCCAGGTATACTCTTCCAATCCTCTCAACCTCTGGCCCTCCACCTGGGCCCCCCTCCAGATATAATCTTCCAGTCCCCAGTCTTTCTCACCCTCCAACGGGCCCCCCCTCCAGTCTCTGATCGCGGGCCCTCTCAAGTGCTCGTTCTCCAACTGGGACCCTCTCCAGACACTCCCCTCTAGCCCTCTCACCTTCTGGTTCTCCAAGTGGACCCCTCTCCAGTCTCGGATTTGCAACCCTCTCCCCTTCTCACTTTCTACCTGAGCCCCTTCCCGGTCTCTGGTCTCCAGCCCTCTGGCCCACTCCTTCTCTAACTGGGCTTCTCTCCGAAAACTTCCTTCCTTCCGCGCCCCGCCCCAGTTTCCGGTTTCCAGGCCCTTCACCCTCTCGTTCTCCACCTGGGCTCCCCTCCCCAGCTCACCCTCCAGCCAAGGGCCCCCATCGTCGGAGACATCCGGCGCCGCCTCCCCAGCCGCGTCGGCCCACTGCATGGCCACCAGGTCGCGCAGGCACTGCGCCACGCTGCGCGAGGGGCTCAGGCGGCGCAGCAGGCGCCGGCGGTGGCCGCGCACCAGGGCGCACGCGTCCAGGTCGCGGGCCGCCTCGAAGGCGCGGAAACGCACCCACATGTCCCGGCGCGGCGCCCAGTTGCGCTCGAAGTAATCGACGAAGGCGGCCGGGCCGTGGGCGCGCAGCTCGGCCAGCGCCTCGGCGTAGGCGGCGGGCGACAACGCGCCCGCCAGGCGACACAGGCGCGGCCACAGGCCCGGGTCCTCGCGGCCGGCGCCGCCCAGCTCCTGCGCCTTGCTGAAGAGCGTCTCCAGGCCCTGCGCCCGGCAGATCTGCACGCGCGCGCCCGGCAGCAGCTGGCGCACGGCGGGCAGCTGTGCCGCCACCTCGGGCCCGGCCGTGAGGCAGCGCACACGGCCCTTGACGTCGGGCGCGCTCTGCAGCAGCGAGGCCAGCGCGAAGCGCAGCAGGCTCGGAGTGCCGGGCCGCGCCACGCAGCAGGCGGCCTGGCGCGCGCGGCCCGCGCCGTCCACGCACAGCACCGCCAGCAGATCCAGCGCGCCCTGCAGTCCCGGCAGCCGGTCCACCAGGAGCATGCGCGGGAAGCGCCGCAGCATCGCCCGGGTGCGCGACGTCAGGAAGAACACGGTCTCCACCACCGCCTGGTCCTCCACGAACACCAGCTTCACCTGCGGGCGGGGGCGGAGAGGCGGGGAAAGAGGTCAGGAGGTGCCCGGGTCGCCCCGCCCACGATTTCCCCCTCTGGGGAAACGGGACTCCGTTCATTCATTCTTTCATACGTGCGTGCATTTTTGACCAGCAGGAGGCAGTGCCGGGGAATGATTAAAAACGCGGATTCCGGATTGCCTGGGTTTCCGATGCCGGCACCACCATCTAAGAGCTGTGTGGTTTTGCCCACTAGACAGCCTCTCTGAGCCTCAGTTCCCCCTATTAGGAACTGGGTATTCCTTCCTTCCTGCGGTCAGAGGCACTCTAGGGCAGTGGTTCTCCAAGTATAGGTTCTGCAGCAGCTGCGTCAGCATCGCCTGCTGGGACCTTGACAGAAACGCACATATTCTCAGGCCCACCGCACCCCTGCTGAGTCAGAAATTCCCGGGGAGGGGCCCGGCAATCTGCTTTGACAAGCCCTCCCGGGGATTCCCACGCACACTCAAGTTTGAGAGCCACAGGTCTAGAAGTAAAGCGCACAGACTGTGGAGCCAGATTGCTTGGGTTTGAGTTCCGGCCTCACCAATGCTTTTAACTACGTGACTTGAGCTCTCTGTGCCTCAGCTTCCTCCTTAACCTCCTCATTTCCCAATTTCCCCTTCTGGGAACTAAAGAGTCATTCTTTCATGCATGGAGGCCTGGGCTGAGACCCTGGAGCCCCCATTTCCTGGCTGTGTGGCTTCCCGCAACTTCCCTGACCTCTATCTCATTTGCAAAATGATGATCATGAGGGTGTGATTGGACGGATGAAATGAATTAAAGCATTTAGAACGCTGCCTGGCACAAATAATATTACTATTATTCAACAATACTCACCCAACAAATAGTAAGTGCTCTTGAAGTGTTCCTTATTACCATAATTATCACCCCTGCTTAAAGACCACGTGCTCGTAAAGGTCTTCTCTGACCATCCCATCTAAGCGGACACCACAGCTCTCTCTGGATGCTTCCGGCCATGGCACTTAGCACCCTGAAGCACGTTACATCGTTATTTGCTGCTTTGCTTATTGCCTGTTTGCCCTCCCTTAGATGTAAGCCCCACAAGGATGTTGCTTCATTTAACTTTTGCATCCCTTGATGCTCTGAATGGCCCCTGGCCTGAGCCACAGCTCAATACATCCCGAATGAGTGAGTGAATGAATGTGTGAATGTGCAGTGATATCCACTGGCCATGTCTCTGGAGTGGAAGTTCAGGGAATCCTGGCTTTGAATCCTAGTTCTGAATCCTGGTTTTGTCTCTTCCTAGCTGTGAGACCTCCGGCAAGTCACTTCCCCTGGCATTTTTTTTTTTGGCTGTGCTGAGCTGGCTTGTGGGATCTTAGTTCCCCAACCAGGGATCAAACCCGGGCCCCTGGCAGTTGACGCGTGGAGTCCTAACCACTGGACCGCTAGGGAATTCCCTCCTCTGGCATTTTAGCTTCAGTTTCCTTTTATGCAAAATGGGAATATATGTCTATTTAACGCTTGTGGTGAGGCTAAATAGAGATTATCCGTGTCCAAAGCTTGGAATGATGCCTGGCATGTATCAAATCCCAGCTATCGTTACCATCTTACTTGAGTTCTCAGCAGCATTCAGTACAGTGACCCTGTCCCCTTTCTGGAACGTAGGTCTCTTTTGGCTTCTGTCACCCTGAAAAACTCTTGGCTTTCCTCCTTCCTCCCAGCCATCTCCTCTGCAGTCTCCTTTGCTTGCCCCTCCTCCTCTGCTCCCTCTAAATGTTGCTGCGCTGCAGAGCTCATCCAGGCCCTCTCCTCTCCTCTCTCGTGTCTCTAGGCTCAGCCAAGGTGATCTCATCCAGTTACATGGCCTTTAGCATCTCTAAGCTGATAACTCCCAGTTCTGTATCTCCAGGCTCCAGACCCACCTACTTACCTGTCTCTGCAGCAACATGGACCCTTACACAGCTCACGTGTTCCTTGAGACTGATGGCCCGAAGGCACCCTTGATTCTCACTCCCCACCAACCTGCCCCTCCTTGGTCGGCTGCCTCTTCCGCAATGGCTCCACCATCCACTTTATAGCTCAGGCCCCAGCACTCAGGGCTGATTCTTGGCTCTGCTGCATGCAATCCATCCCCAAATCCTAGCAGCGACCTTCAGAATCTGACCCCTTCTCCCCACCCCCATGGCCACTGGTCAGAGCCATCACCACCTGTCACCTGGATTACTGTAGCCACTTTTGCCTGGGCTCCCTGTCTCTCCCTGTCCCCCACACGGCTGCTGGGGGGCATTTTCAAGACTCTGACCAGATCAACCCCTCCCCTCCTTAAAAACCTTTCCCAGAATTTCCCATCACCCTTCAAGTCAAATCCAGAGTTCAGGCCACAGCTGTGCACTGGGCGATCAGGCCCTGGGACCTCATCTCTGTCCCTCTCGTCTGCCTTGGCCTCAGCCGCTCTGGCCTCATTATTTTTGCACAAAAGCCACTTAATGGGGTAGGGAGATTAGCAGCGATGAGCTAGGGTCCCCTATACCAGGCAGACGGCTAGACTGTTTCAGCCAGGCCCTGCAGAGCTGGCCTACAGCTGCAGAACCAGGATTGGAATACAGTTTAAACACAGATCTCTCCACAAACCATTCTGCCATAATCTGACCTCGTCCTATGAAACCCGTTAAAATGCAATGCACAGTTCTCCACTTTCAAGACCAAAAAAAAAAAAAACAAAAACAAAAAACAAAACCCAAAAAGCCAACAACAACAACAAAACAATTCTATTTAAAAAAAAAAAAAAGTCTAGTGGAGTCCAAAAAGAGCAAGAAAATTGCTTTCCTCACCCTAAAATTATACATTCAGCATCTTAAATAGAAGAGGCATTCAATAAATTTTATGGAAAAGCCTAGTCAGCTTACCATTGAATTGGTTACAATACCACTATCATTTTTTTTCAACCATCATTAATTTTTACACCTACTATTACTTTATCATTTAATTTATCTTAGCAGATGTTTCCATCTAGGACAGTTCTGTCCAATACAGTAGCCATTTACATTTAAATTAAGATTTAAAAAGATATAAAAATTCACTCGCTCAGTCACACTGGTCATATTTCACTGCTCAATAGCCACGTGAGGCTAGTGTCTACTCTATGGGGCAGTGCAGATAGAGGACATTTCCATCACCACAGAAAGTTCTATTCCACGGTGCTGGTCTAGAAACTAACGTAAAGATAAAAGTCATCGGATATTAACTAGACTTACTGGGGTGATCATTTCACAATATATACAAATATCAAATCATTATGTTGTACACCTGAAGCTAATAGAATGCTATAGGTCAATTACATCTCCAAAAAAAAAAAAAAAGGATAAACAACAAGGTCCTACTGTACAGCAGAAATTAACACAACATTGTAAATCAACTACACTTCAATTTAAAAAAAAAGAAAATTTTTATAGGCATAATGGGTTAAAAAAAAAAAACCTTACATGTTTCTATAGTATTAGGTAAGTTCTTACCTTTTTCTCCTTGGGAAAAGGACGAAGAGAAAAGTTAAAACAGCAAAACTTATTTGCCTTGAGACTTTTCCGGAGCTGGCCAGCACTTGCCTAATTAGGAGCTGACTTTCATTCTTAAAGAGAAAACTTAGATTTCTGATCTTGAGTTTTCTTTCTAAAGAGGGCACATAAGCTTTTCTTGCACAGCCGTTTGTTCATTAAACGGCATTTACTAAGCACCTACTGTGTGCTTGACACTGTGTTAGCCTTGAGGAGAGAGAAGAGACTGAATGAGGCAGGTGCAAGCCCTGCCCTGTTGGACTGGCCAAGTCTCCATGAACAATAACACAACTAGTGTTGCTTTCAGCCGAGAGGCCCAATGACTGGATAGTTAAGGGTTCCTGGACCCTGGAGCCAGACCGTAGGGATCCAAATCCAGGTTCTTCCTCTTACTAATTGCGCGGATTTATGCATCAGCTGTGTGACTTAGGGAAAGTGTCTGAACTTCTCTGTGCCTCAGCTGTTCCCATCCGCAAAGGTGGGGAGTGTGACTGCACTGGCCTTATAAAGTTGCTGTGAGGATTAAATGGGTTAATCTGCATGAAGCTTGGAGATCAGTGCCTGGCACGAGGTCAGTGTGTATTGAGTGATAGCTGTTATTATTATTATTATCATCATCTGAGTGTGGAGGACATGCTAAAGAGAAAGGCTACTGGGGCAGAGGTTGGTGTGTGGTTGCTTGTGGGATCTTAGTTCCCCGACCAGGCATCAAACCCAGGCCCACGGGGCAGTGAAAGCGCCGAGTCTTAACCACTGGACTGCCAGGGAATTCCCAGTGTGGGGTCCTCTGATTGAGCGAGGATGATTGCTGAGAGGGGACCATTATTTTCCTTATATTGCAGATAGGGAAACTGAGGCTGAGAGATTCCAGGTTTGCAGTAAAGGATTAACTCAGCAGGTCTGGGTTGTCCAAACCCCACACTTTCCAAAGAAAGGTCTGGCTCTTTCCTGACTCCTAGGAGACAGCCTCTAAGCCCTTGGAATGTCCTGCCCGATAGAGTGTCTTTGTTCACTTGGGGGGCTTGGGCCACTATAAATAGTCTCTTGCTAACAACTGGTTTATAGTGGGGGCCTTGGACTTGACCTCCAGCGGGGCTGGAGACTGAGGTCAGCCACCCAGGCAGTCATATCTACATGACCAAACCCAAAAAAAACCCCCTGGACTCGAGGCTCAGGTGAGCTTCCCTGGTGGGCAATACTCTGTGCGTGTTGTCACACATTGTTGCCGAGAGGAATAAGCACTGTCCGTATACCTCCACTGGGAGAGACCACTGGTCTCTCCTGGACTCCACCCCATGCGCCCCTTTGCTGATTGTACTCTGCATTCTTTCACTGTAATAAACTGTAACCGTGAGTATAATGGCTTTGCTGAGTTCTGTGAGTCCCCATTGAACCTGAGGGTGGTCTTAGGGTCCCTGACTACACCAGGGAAGTGACTTGTTCCAGATCATGGTGCTAACAAGCAGCAGGGCTGGGATTCAAGTCCAGGTCATACAGGATGGTAGTGGGGGGAAAAAACAAGGTGTGGACGGAGATGTGTGGGTGACACTGGAGGGGTGTGGTGACGTGTGATGAAGGTGGGAGGGGGATACATAAATGAATGAATTTCTCTACCAAATATTTACTGAGCAAATCAGACATGCCAAGTGCTGCTCAAGCACTGAAGAGGGCCAATAACACACCTCTGAGTGGGAAGAGAGAGCCTGCAAACCAAAGACGAATAAATAGGAACAGGAGATTTCACGTGTGTAAAGTGCTGGGGAGAACTAACCCCCCAGTTCCAAGGCATTAACTCTTTCAACCTCCACAACAATCCTGCACAACAGGTCCTGTTATTACTATCCCCATTTTTCAGATGGGGAAACTGAGGCACAGAGAGGTTCAGTTGCTTGCCTGGGGTCACATGGGTGGTAAACAGCAGAGCTGGGATTTGAATCCAGGCAGTTTGGGCCCAGGGCCTGTGCAACTGACCACTGGACTCTTCACAAAAGTGATCGCACGGGCCTGACACACAGGCTTCTGGCTTGAGGCACAGAGTGGATGGCGGGGCACAAGCGGGGATGGAGCAGCCCAGGGAGGAGCAGACTGGAGGATGGGAATGATCGTGGGTACCGTCTTAGACACACAAATCGGTGGCACAGGGATGCATTAACCATAGACCAGATTCCACAAACGTGGACATCAGAAACCATGCCACGCAACACTCCCTACCCACACCTCTTCCTATATTCAGGCACACAGCCTCCTTTTTCATGTGAACAGAATAATACTATTCTCTAGACTGTTCCCCCGCGAAAAATGAGGGAATAAAAATAATAGCTAAATAGCTAAACCATATAGAGCTTCCTACTTTCCGGGCACTGTTCCTTACACACACACACACACACACCCTCACACACAAACACACCCTCACACAACAACCCTAACAACTATGAGGTAGTGTCTATTATTATCCCCATTCTATAGATGAACAAACCAAGGTCTGGAGAAGTTACACAACTTGTTCACAACTTACTGGATATTACCCAGCCAGAAAATGGCACAGCTAGAATGTATATAAAGTTTTTAGTGTATATCTGTACAAATAAAATCAAGTTTTTAGCTGTTACTCTATCACCCCCAAAGTGGCTGCTCTGATGTAAAAATAGGCTATTGGACACAGAGAAGATTCCCTTGGGGAGCCAGGAAGAGGCAGAAAGGCTGAGACTGAGCCAGGGTAACTACAGAGCAGGGGAAACACAAGCCCCAGATTCAGATAGGGCTCTGGGAGACCCTCAGTGAAACAGCTCTATAAGCCTGTGGTTGTCTTTTTCCCTGTGCCAAGTAATGGTGGGTTTCTCCTGTCCGGGGCACTTGGCAGGACTGCATCTCTCTGCCCTGCTGTAGTTTGCCATGGTCACGTGACTTGCTTTGGCCAATGAGCAAGAAATAAAGTTCAGTGAGGTAAGCCACTGAGATTCCAGGGCTGGTTGTTACTAAGGCAAAACCCAGGCCATCCTGACTGTCACGTCTTAGGACACTCATCGCTCATCCCGAATTTTTCTTTTCTAGAGAGAAACAGATCAGTGTGGCACATTGGGACTATTGTCTATTTTTTATCTTATCTTTTAAAATGAATTATTCAAATGTGCCAAAATGCACAAGGTCCCAAAGTCAGATAATATAAAGCTATCCAGCACTGGGTCCTCTTCCTACTTCTATTTTCTAACCACTCGGTTGCCATTCGCTATTCTTATGTCCATCCACATCTCTTGTTGTTCTTCCAGATTTTCTTTATGTGAATACAAGCAAGCCACCTTTATATTCTTATTTGCTCCGTTTTATACATACAACATACCATGTACATTGTTTTGCTCCTTGCATTTTTTTTTTTTTTTGTAACTGAGAAATCTGTTCAGATCAGTTCCTAGAATTGTTCTCACTCTTGTTTAAAGCTACATAGTATTCCAGTTATGTAACCATTACCCATGGGTGGGGTTTGGTTGTTTCCAATCTTTTACTTTCACGAACCCCAATGATTAACCTTGCTTGGAAATCATTCGGCATCTGTGCAACTACATCTGCAGGATAAATTCCCAGCAGTGGGAGAGGGAGTGGTCAAAGGGTGAGTGACTTGGTCGTTTTGACAGATATTGACAAAGAGTCCTCTGTTGAGATTGTACCAGCGGACCAGTTAGTATTCTTAAAAGTAGCACACTCAGAACAACTTTCACCTTTCTCAGAAGGCAAAGCGTACATGTGAGAGAGCGCTGCAACGTTTCTGTGCAAGATCCATCTTCACCCAGAAAGCCAGCTTGCTTGCTGGTTACTCTGGAGCCTGCCACAAAGGAGATGGGTTTAGATACCTCAGCCCATCATCACGGCCTCAGGGCAGATTATAAAAGGTCTTAACACCTCCTTGGTTGAAGCGGCTACTCAGTCTTGCCCACAAACGGTGGTTGTGGCTTTGGGGTACATTCTTCTTGTCTGACCCCCCTCCCAAGACCAAGTGAACGACCTCAACGCAGGGGGTCCCCGGCATTCAGCTTCTCAAATATAATCGCTCCTTCAGGAAACTGCTGGAAGCAGAGAGAATAATATCCAGAACTCTTTTGCTATATCTTATAAGTGAAAAAAGCCAGGCTAAACTTCCATGTAAAGGTGACAGACTGAACACATCCTGCTAATTTCACTCCTTCCTGACCTTCAAGTACCTCTAGAGAAAAGGGATTTTTTTTTTTTAAGTTATAGAGGCATTAGGAAAGGAGACAACAGGACCCAAACTTCAGAAGTTGGAAAGCAGATGGACAAGCTGACCGCCGCTCCCCCCAACAAGAAAAGAAAACAAAAGCAACCCCCCCCCAAAAAAACCCCATCAGTTGGGACCAATAGCAGAGCCCTCAAAAGGAACTGGCAAACTCCGGCTTTGTGGGGAGGTTAAAACAAAGGGTATGAGGGCTGTTTTAGAAGCAGTTAGATCTGTTAAGCTCATGCTTTTTCTCACCCCCAGGTGGCTGGAGGTTTATTCTGTGGAGGCGGTAAAACAGAGAGGGTTGCTGGCCCCGGGGACATCGGGCCCATCTGCTGGCGGGGCAGGGGGGAGTGGTAGTTCCGTGCATCTTGCTGGCGGAGGGCCAGCTCCCCAGCCCTCTTCCCCAACATGGCTCCCAGAAGCTGGCAGCCTGGCCTTTACCTGCCAGCCAGCCAGCCAAGTGGTTGGAGTTTTCTCAGGGGGATTTGACCGGCCCCAGAGGAAGAACAAAAGATGCTAACATCTGGCACGCCCCAGTATACAAAGCAAGATGCAGAAAAGTGGGTATAACGTGCTACCTTGCTGGGGGAGGAGACAAGGGGAAATAAGGTTAAAAATAAAGACATGCAAATGTATCTGTGTATACAGCTGTGCCGTTCCATCCAGAAGCCACTAGCCACATGGGACTATCAAAATTTCCATTAATTAAGTTAAATTAATAATTCAGGGGACTTCCCTGGTGGTCCAGTGGTTAGGACTCTGTGCTTCCACTGCAGGGGGCGCGGGTTCAATCCCTGGTTGGGGAACTAAGATCCTACATGCTGTCCATTGCAGCCAAAAAAAAAAAATTAAGAATCCAGTTCCTCAGTCATACTGGCCATATTTCAAGCACTCAATAGCCACACGAGCTACCCTACTGGACAGCGCAGACACACATCATTTCCAGCATCACAGAAAGTTTCACTGGACAGCACTGGGCCATAGAACAGAAAGATATATAAAAGATGGATAAGCCACTGATACTCCAGCGGCCTCTGAGGAGGGGACCTGAGGGGCAGGAGGTGACAAGGGTACTTTTCACTACATACCCTTTTGTACCTTTTGAATTTAGGACCAGGTGAATGTCTTACATACTCAAAAAGCCAATTTAAATTTTTTAAAAAAGGAATAACCCTTTCACTGCTCTGTCTCTTGGTTTTCTAGAACTTCATTTCTTTTAAAAATATTAAGGTGGGCCAACATATGACTCTGCAATCCCACTCCTGGGCATATATCCTAAGAAAACTCTAATTTAAAAAGATACATGCACCCCGATGTTCATAGCAGCACTATTCACAATAGCCAAGATGTGGAAGCAACCTAAATGTCCAACGACAGAGGAATGGATGAAGAAGATGTGGTATGTATATGCAATGGAATGCTACTCAGCCAAAAAAAAAGAATGAAATAATGCCATTTGCAGCAACATGGATGGACCAAGAGATTATCATACTAAGTGAAGTAAGTCAGACAGAGAAAGACAAATACCGTATGATACTTATATGTGGAATCTTAAAAAAATGATACAAATGAACTTATATACAAAACAGAAATAGACCCACTGACATAGAAAACAAACTTATGGTTACCAAAGGGGAAAGGCAGGGGGAGGGATAAATTAGGAGGTTGGGATTAACATATACACACTACTATATATAAAATAGATAACCAACAAGGACCTACTGTATAGCACGGGGAACTATACTCAACATTTTGTAATAACCTATAAGGGAAAAGAATCTGAAAAAGAATAGATATGTTTATATGTATAA
Source organism: Balaenoptera musculus (assembly GCF_009873245.2). Taxonomy (NCBI): domain Eukaryota; kingdom Metazoa; phylum Chordata; class Mammalia; order Artiodactyla; family Balaenopteridae; genus Balaenoptera; species Balaenoptera musculus. The sequence goes on from NC_045803.1 coordinate 8,491,815, forward strand.
CTGAATCACTTTGCTGTACACCTGAAACTAACACAATATTGTAAATCAACTATAATGCAATTTAAAAAAATTAAGGTGGGGCAAATCACAGATCCAGGAGCTAAACTTGGTTTAGGCTAGATTTCATGACAGCGTCCAAACTGGGCGTTAAAAGGATGATCCCTTGACATTGAAGGCTTTCCATTGTGAATATGCTGCTTCTTGCAGGGGCGACCCTACATAGGGTGTTTCCAGGGTAGAGCTAGAACTGACCGGGAGGGGCCCGAACCTCATTTCCAAACTGGGGAATAGCAGAGTGGTGAAGAGCATGGCCTTGGATCCAGACTGTGTGGGTCTGAAGTCCAGCTCTGTGGTTAAGTAGCTGTGTGACCTCGGGCCAGTTACTTGCCCTCTCTGTGCCTCAGTTTCCTTATTTGTAAAGTGAAGATGAGAATGGTGGATTCCTTTCTCATAGTGTGCTAGTGGGATTTAGATGGATTACAATTTATAAAGCACTTAGGGTAGTGCCCAGCACATAGTAAGTGCCTGATGAACGTTTCCTAAATTATTATCAATACTATGTGTGGATAGAGGGCTGGGTTTCTGTTGGTGGCTTGAAAGAGGGCTGGTTACTGGGCATGAGATGGAGATGGGGGAGTGCTCTGGACTTGGTTCTGGAGAGTGGGTTCACACCTCATCTCTACCCTGAGTTGGGACCTCTTCCATGCATGAGAGAAAAGCACAGCCTGAAGGAGAAACCAATTTTCTTTCTTTCCTTCCCTTCCTTCCTCCCTCCCTCCCCTCCTTCCTTCCTTCCTTCCTTCCTTCTTCCCTTCCCTCCAAGTCCACCCTGGCCCTGAAGTTGGATCAAAGCAGCAGAAAGATTCCTCATGGAGGAGCATTATTCTCACCGTTCCTCCAGCACATGAATCTCGCTCCAGCCTCTGAGCCTTCGCACTGGCTGTTCTTTCTGCCTGGAACTCACTTCCTTCTGAAGACAGAATGGGGGATCCCTTCCCTCCAGTCTGTCTCCTTTGCTTCACCATCATGTCCTCACTGAGGCCTTCCCTGACCACTCACATTAAAATAGCACCCTTACAATTGTCCACGCCCTCGCCCTCTTCTTCTTTACCATTCTCCTCCCCAATCCATCGTATTATGTCATGTAGCACCCTCCCTACTAAGACGTGATCTGGGTGGTGGGCACAGGGGTGTTTTTAACTTTGTGAACACTCACCAAACTCTATACTTATCATTTGTGCATGTTCTATGTGTGTCGTTCCAGTTAAAAAAAAAATTTTTTTTTTTAAATAGCACTTTCCATCACTCTGGATCCTCTTCCTCCTAGCCCCAACCCTAATGACCTGATATCATATTTGGATGCATCTGTCTATGATTGGTTTCTCCCCCGACAACTGCAAGGTTGTAGTAGCCAATCGCTGCAAGTGGCTATTTACATTTCAATTCGTGAAAATGAAATACCATTTAAAAATTCTGTTCCTCAGTCCTACTGGCCGCAGGGCAAGCGCCCAATAACCACATGTGGCTTCGGGACTACCATACTGGACAGCGCGGAATCACAAGGCATTCGCATCACTGCAGAAAGTTCTAGTGGAGGGCGCTGCCTTACGGGATGAGTTCTCTGAGGGTAGGGACGGGGCCATGTCTTGCGGGCGGCCGCCCCCGACCACCACCCCATGCCTCGATAAATCTTGAATGAATACGCGAAGGAATGAATGAAAGGCGTGAATGGATGAGTGGGCGGATGGATGAATGAATGAACGGCCCGCGAGTCTTGGGCGTGGCTCTCCCCCGCCGCGCCCCGCCCCCCGCCCCGCCTCTCCCGAGACCCCACCTTGGCCTCGGGGTCGGTGCGGAAGAGCCCCTCGAGCACGTGCAGGGCGTCCAGGACGCCGTGGTCGCGGCCCTTGCAGTAGGAGAGCAGGCGGTGCACGTCGGCCGGGGCCACGAACTGCTTGGAGATCTTGTTGGTGGTGCGCACGGGAAGGCAGGCGTTGGCCAGCAGGTGGCCCGGGCGGAAGTAGTAGGCGAACTCGAGCGGGCAGGCCGGGTGTGAGTGGGTCAGCTGGCACTCTGTCACCACGAGGCGGTCCCGCAGCGGGCTCAGCTTGACGATGATGAAGGCCGGGCAGCCGGGCTGGGGGGACCTGCGGGAGGAACGACCACGGCCGCCAGTCACATCACCCTGCCGCCTGCCCTCTTCTGCCTTCTCTCTCCTCTCTCCTTTATTCTTATTATGATTTTGTAACATTAAGAATTGTTTCAAGGAGGGGAAGGGACTCATTAGGAGTTTGGGATTAAAATATACACAGTACCATATATGGGCTTCCCTGGTGGCGCAGTGGTTGAGAATCTGCCTGCTAATGCAGGGGACACGGGTTCGAGCCCTGGTCTGGGAAGATCCCACATGCCACGGAGCAGCTGGGCCCGTGAGCCACAACTACTGAGCCTGCGCGTCTGGAACCTGTGCCCCGCAACGGGAGGGGCCGCGATAGTGAAAGGCCCGCGCACCGCGATGAAGAGTGGCCCCCACTTGCCGTAACTAGAGAAAGCCCTCGCACGAACCGAAGACCCAACACAGCCAAAAATAAAAATAAATAAAATAAAATAAAATTAAAAAAAATATATATACACAGTACCATATATAAAATAGATAACCAACAAGGAACTATACTCACTATCTTGTAATAACCTATCATGGAAAAGAATCCAAAAAAAAGAATACATATATAACTGAATCACTTTACTGCACACCTGAAACTAACACAACATTGTAAATCAATTATATTTCAATAAATATTTTAAAAAAGTTGTTTCAAGCGTAGAGAAGAGTAGAGGGCCTTAAGAATATGCCAGCTCTGTGACCTTGGGCAGGTCCCTTCAGGTCTCTGGGCCTCAGTTTCCTCTTAAAAGGGAGCAATAAACATCATACCTTTCTCATAGGGTTGTTGTGAGGATTAAAAGAATTGATACCTGGAAAGCACTGAAAAACATTGTCTGGAACATGGGGGAGCGCTGTACGTTTGCTAGAATTCTGCACCCACCACCCCCAGCTCTATTAAAAGTGAATGCATAGTTTATTATACTTACCTCAATCAACTTTAAGAAATAAAACATTTCATATACTCCTGTATCCGCTTTTGATTTAGTGATAACAACATTGCAAGCTGAGGCCTTCTGTGAACCCTGTCCCAACAAAGTTCCCTCCCTCCTTCTGACCCCAGAGGTAGCCACTACCCAAATTAGGTATTGAGCATTCCCACATATGTTTTAATGTATCTATAAACACGTGCCACGGAGCAACTAAGCCCGTGTACCACAACTACCGAGCCTGCGCTCTAGAGCCCGCGAGCCACAACTACTGAAGCCCGCGCACCTAGAGCCCGTGCTCCGCAACAAGAGAAGCCACCTCAATGAGAAGCCCGCGCACCGCAACGAAGAGTAGCTCCTGCTCACTACAACTAGAGAAAGCCTGTGCGCAGCAACGAAGACCTAATGCACCCCAAAATAAATAAATAAATAAATTTTAAAAAACACACGTTTAAAAAATAAAACAGTGGAAGGTATGTTACCAGGTTTTAAAACTTTGTACACATGAAAAGGGGCTCAAACTCATTAGGCATCAAGGGAACACATATCAAAACCCTAGGGTGGTATATATACACAATGGGCTATTACTCAGCCATAAAAAAGAATGAAATAATGCCATTTGCAGCAACACGGATGGACCTAGAGATGACCATACTAAGTGAAGTAAGTCAGACAGAGAAAGACAAATATCATATGATATTGCTTATATGTGGAATCTAAAAAAATGATACAAATGAACTTATTCATGAAACAGAAATAGACTCACAGACATAAAAAACAAACTAATGGTTACCAAAGGCAAAAGGGGGGAGAGGGATAAATTAGGAGTTTGGGATTAAAATATACACGCTACTATACATAAAATAGATAACCAACAAGGACCTACTGTATAGCTCAGGGAACTATACTCAATATCTTGTGATAACCTATAATGGAAAAGAATCTGAAAAAGAATATATATATATGTGTGTGTGTGGGTAACTGAATCATTTTGCTGCACACCTGAAACTAACACAACATTATAAATCAAGTATATTTCATTAAAAAAAAAAAAACCCTAGGGAGAGGCCACTTTACACCAGCAGATAAAAGAGACTGATAACATCAACTGTTGGTGAGGACGTGGAGCAACTGGAACTCTCAGATGTCGTTGATGGGAGTGTGAAATGGTACAGTCACTTTTGAAAAACTGAGTGGCAGTATCTACTGAAGCTGAGCATGTGCCACCTCTGTGAATAGCATTTCCACTCAAGATAAATGCCTGCAGATGAGCACCGAAAGATGTGCACTAGAATGTTCATAACGGCACCATTCATATTAGCCAAATACTTGAAACAACCCAAACACAGAATAGAATAGGAAAACAAGTTGTGATATATTCCTAAAAATAACATACTAATCAACAATAAGAATCAGCAAACCATTACTCTCCCCCCAAACATGGATGATCTCACAAACCTGCTGGATGAAAGAAGACTGACAGAAAAGAAAACCCACCACATGGTTGTAGTTTATAGAAAGTTCAACAACAGGCAAAGCTAACCTCTGCTGGCCAAAGATTGGACAGTGGTTACCCTGAGTGGTTATGGGGGGCATGGTGGAGGGGGGTTTTTGGCATCGGATGTATTCTGCCTCTTGTACTGGGTGCTGGTTACATGTGCATTTTACTTGGGGAAAATTCATCAAGTTGTACATGCAGGATGTGTGCACTTTTCTGAATGTGTTACACTTTTTTAAAAAGTATACTTGGGGGACTTCCCGGGTGGTTCAGTGGTTAAGATTCCGTGCTCCTAAAGCAGGGGGCCTGGGTTTGACCCCTGGTCAGGGAACTAGATCCCGCATGCCGCAACTAAGACCCGGCGCAGCCAAATAAATAAATAAATATTAAAAAATAAATAAGTAGAAGTTTACTTGGGAAATTCTTGTTTTCCAGCATGATGTCGGGCGGAATGACAGCCCCCCCAAGGATATTCACATCCTAGTCGCAGGAGCTGGGCAATGTTACTGTACATGGCAAATGGACTTTGCAGACATGATTAAATTCGGATCTTGAGATGAGGAGAAGATACTGGGCCCAAGGTAATCACAAGGGTCCTTATAAGGGGAAGAGGGAAGCAGAAACGTCAGAGTCAGAGAAAGATTGAAAGATGCTACGCTCTTGGCTTTAAAAGTGGAGGAAGAGGCTGCAAACCAAGGAAAGTGGGTGGCCTCTAGAAGCTGGAAAAGGCAGCAAAACGGATTCTCCCCTCAAGCTTCCAGAAGAAACGCAGTCCTGCAGACACCTTGATTTAGCCCAGTGAGACCCGTGTTGGACTTCTGACCTTCAGAGGTGTTAGGTCACGCATTTGTATTATTTTAAGCCGCTACATTTGTAGTTATTTGTTACAGCAGCAACAGGAAACAAATATAAGCATCCCACTCAATATATCCTTTTGTAGCTTGCTTTTTCACTCCTCAGCGCTTCAAGACTTTTATGTTTCATTACTTGCTGCCTAATATTCCACTCTGCAACTCCGCCAACTGTTATGTCGTCTCCAGTTCTCCCTTCCTACAAACAACACTTGAGCGAACACTCTCTTATACATCTCTTCGTGTGTGAGCAAGAGTGTGTCCCGGACATTGGTTTTCAAACTGAAGGGCATGGCCCATCACCTAACATCAATTTAGGGAGTGACATCCAGTATGGTAGAAAATGAAAGAGCGCCGCAACTACTGAGCCCACGCGCCACAAACAGAGAGAAGCCCGCGCACTGCAACTAAAAATCCTGCGTGCCACAACTAAGACCTGCAACCAAGACCCAATGCAGCCAAATAAATATTTAAAAAACAAAACAAAACAAAAAAAAGAGAATAGGGGAAAAGAAAATCAGAGTATATTTCCCTGATAATATTTAAATTGACATCTGCTGTCTGAAAGCGGGTCCATGTTTCTCCAAGGGGAGGTGAGCTCAGCATTTTTGGTAGATTTCATGTTTATAGAGCAGGGGTCAGCTAACTTGTTCTGCCAAGGGCCAGACGGTAGATATGTCCTGTTGCTATACTGCAGACACAGCCATGGGTGATATGTAAATGAATGGGTGTGGCTGTGTGTCAATAAATCTTCATTTACAAAGATGAGCTGCAGGTTGCATTTGGCCCAAGGGCTCCTAGTTTGCCAACCCTTGTAACATAGACCATCTGGGGCCTGGCATATAGTTAAGAAGCCTGGCTCTCAGGGGGTAAATGCCAGTAGCACACCCCGCCCCCAAAATGCTCCTACCTTCTTTCTAAACAGTCCCTGAGGAGGGGGACCCTTCTTAGGATCCACCCTGAGAACCTCCAGTCTAAATGCTTAGGAATTGTTTTTGTTAAATCAGAAGGGGATCCTTGACACACCCCTTTTCTCCTCTATGCACGAAGTAAAACCCTGGAGGCTGACAGATTTTAAAAATCTACATGAGCATTTGAGACTTTTTGCCTAGCTTAAAGTAACAAAAATAATGCAAATTCAGAAAAATCGAAAGTGTAAAATCATTCTAAATAAAATACAAATGTGGAGCCACCATGATGGTATCAGATGCAACTCAAACAAATTTCCAACACACAGCCATTTCTGACCTACCAAAATGGCAAGTTCATGGGGTTCTACCCAGTACATTTGTCTAGAAAAATTCACGGGCTTTGGGGAAACTCTCTGGTTTGACCTCTTTGGGCCTGGGTGTTTCAGCCCCTAGAACAAACCCCCACTCAGGGGAGGTTACCTCTCTTGGGAAGCCGTGCATCTTACCAGAGAATGGCATGTCCCCTCTGCGGGTTCCCAGTATGCCACACAATGGTCTACGGCAGCCTCAACAGGCCATTTCTCTCCATCTATCTGGGGGAATAATACCACCACTCCCTGTAACTGTAAACTCCACATGGGCAGGAATTTTAGTCTGTTTTGTTTACTGCTGTATCCTCAGCACCTAGAACAGCTCCTGGCCCCTAGGAGGTGCTCAGTTCAGTAAACAAATGATGAGTGAATGACTATATCCCCCTTTCTGAAACCCAGGTACCCAGGCACACCACTCATCACTCATCCCACCAAAACCACCCATCACAAGTCCTGCCTTTTAAACTCTCCAAATCATCCACTTTTTTCACATTTCCATTGCAACCAACTTACTGTAAGTTCTTTCCCTCTTCACAAAACATCCTTCTCCCTTCATCTAGTTAATTCCTACTCATCCTTCACAACTCAGGGCCCACGTCACTCCTCCAGGAAGCCTTCCCTGACCATCCCCAGGCAGATTCCATCACATATTGGGGTGATGATTTGATTGATGCCCATCTGCAATGAATGCTCCCCACTGAATGTGGAGCACTCCCCCTGAAATCCCAGCATCTAAAACATACACACCCTGCACATAGTAGGTGCTCAAAACGACCCTCTTGGATGAATGAACAAACACATGGTACCAAGGACCAAAATGTCCTTAGGGTGTCGGCACATTCAACTCTCATATTAACGATTCATGATTGAAATAAAGAGAGAGGAGAGGGAGGGCGAGAGGGAGAGGGAGATAGAATGGTAATTAAAAACATGGGTTTTGTGGTCAAACTGTGTGGGTCCAAATCCTGGTTTTCCTTCTTAGCAGCTGTGTTATCTTGGGAAAGTCCTTTAACCTCTCTGTGCCTCAGTTTTCTGGAAATTGGGGCTAATAATAATACTGACCTTGCAGGGTTGTTGAGAGGATTCAATAAGAGGATTAAATTATGTATATGGCTAGAAAAGGGGCTGGCGCCTGGTAAACAGTTAAAAAAGTCGCTGCTATGTTCAAACATCTTTTTTTCTTCTAAAAGTACCATTGCTAGGACTTCCCTGGTGGCCTAGTGGTGAGGATTCCGGGCTTTCACTGCCGCGGCCTGGGTTCAATCCCTGGTCCGGGAAGATCCCGCAAGCCACACGGTGCAGCCAAAACGATTTAAAAAGTACCATTGCTTTGTTTTGCACTCCACTTGTCCATTTCTTCTGGATCTTTCAGGTTCTCAAGATCTTTGTGTTTCCAAAGGCTGGTGTGTGTTGGGAAAGGTTGGCAATCCTGTTCTAGCAAGGGAAGTGCCGTGAGAGGCTGGGGAAGAGTGGGAGAGCGCTGGAGCTGGAGGGGGGAAGGGGCAGGGACGGTGATTTCGAGGTCACTGCGCAACCTCCAGGAAAGGCGGAAGGAGCGGCCGGAAAGATGGCCCTTCTGTTTGTTCCCTGGACCATAGCCCCGGCTACCTCCCTGGCCTCTGGTTTCTCTCCTCCAGTCCATCCCCCATGAGACCCCAGAGGGTCTTCCTACCCCCAGAGCTGACCCTGCTCACAGCCCTCCCAGGGGTCCCCAGTGCCCTAGGATAAAGTCCCAGCCCTTGGACTCAGCCCCGCAGGTCTGGGCCTGACACCGCTCCAGCCACATCTCCTGCCTTTCCTAATATACTATTTCTCCAGACTCTGTCCTCGGTCCCTGGGCTGTGACACTGGTCAGGCCCTGCCTGAGCAGCTAGAGGGATGGAGGGGCTCAGAAGTGATGGGCTCCACGCCACCAGCCACCAGCTCACAACCACCTCCACTCCCAGGCTCCCCATCCAGGGACCATCCCACTGTCCACCCAGCCACCAGGCCCAAGCCCAAGGCACTGTCCTTGCCTCCTTGCTGGCCTGTCACTCCCTCCCATCCCTTCTGCCCCCTGGTTCCCCTCTGATATTTGTAGAGGGACAGTGCCTGCATGTAATATGTGCCATGTGTTTTAAGTCAAATACTGTACATACACAAATACATAAACAAAGAAAATCCTTCAAGGCTCCACTTACTGGTCACCTCTTCCAGGAAGCCTTCTAGATCCACCCTGGAAGCTCTCAGTAGAGCTGACCATTCCTCTTTTATCCTCCTCCATCTCCCTCTTCAACGTCTTTCTCACTACTTTGGGCTATTTTTTTTGGGGGGGGGTGTCTTTGACTCCTACATTAGATCCTGAGCTGCTCAAGGGCAGAGACCTGCTCTCTGGGTTCCACACGCCCCTCGAAGAGCATGCACACAGTAGGGGCTCAGTAAGTGTCTGCTGCTTTGCATTGGGTTCTGTTAACAAGGAGAGATTCCAGATTGGGCCTAAGCTTCCGGCAAGCTCTCGTGTTCTAGGTATCTGGGTGATGATGGGTGTTTGATCCTGTTCTGCTTCCGGATCTCCAAGTCTGTTTCCAGAATAAGCAGTGAGTAAGCTACTGAGAACCGTTATTCTCACAATAGATGTTTAATTAACTGTGAGTGAGAATCACTGGTACCGAGTGCTCACCTGGGCTCTCTTCTGAATGACGGGCATGTATGCGCTCATTTAATCCTCACAAAACCTACGCGATCAATACTATTACTTCTCGCCTTTTCCCAGGGCGGCAGCTGAGGCCCAGAAAGGGGACGTCACGAGCTCAGTGTCATAGGCTGGGCAGCAGTGGAGCCACGGTGGGCACCCAGGCTGCTGGCTCTCAGGTCTGTGCTCTTGACTCCTGTAACAGCCCTCCTGTACCCAGCCGCCCCGTGTTCCAGGCACTGGGTAAACGCCTTCCTGCTCACGGTAACCTCATAACAGCGCCACGAGGCAGGTACTGTGCTAACCCCCTTTCGGAGATGAGAAAACTGAGGCTTGGAGATGTGAAGTCCGTTGCCCAAAGAGACCCACCCAGGAAGTGGTGGAGCCGGTCTCGAGCAGCCAGCAGGCAGAGCCTGTGTTCTTAAGTGCACCCCTCTGTCCATGGCTCCCACCCAAGGGTCTCCAACTCACACACAGACAGGGGCCAGACAGGCAAAACAAGGATGTAGCAAAGGATGAGGTGGCAGAGAGCAGCGGCGTCTGGGGCAAACCTGAGCGCCAATGCCCCGTCTAATTGGGGTGGCCATCTGCACATGAGAACAAGGTCTCAGCCTCTTCCCGAGCTTGAAGGGAAGCTGGAAACCCAACATTGTATGGGGAATATTTAGGGTTTAAAATTGGGGTCAATTAAAACACCCCTGGCCACTTGGGTATGTTTCCTAGCCCTCTTGGATTCCTCAAGCCCTTTGTAGCATTACCGTTGGAGGGAACTATTTGTGAGCTTGTTCATATCATGTCAGTCTTCTGTCCGGTATGAAAGTTCCAGAAAGGCGGGGAATTTGTCTGTCTTGCTAAACTCCCCACTCCCCCAAGTGAAATATCCCTAGTTCCCAGCATGGGACCTGGCCCTGTATTTACTGAATGGATGGCTTTTTTTTTTTCTATTTTTGTCCTGTGGCTTTCTCTGCAGCTCAGCCTCTGATCTCTTTGTAGGTGTCCCAAATCTGGCTCTCACCTGTTTTTCTGGCTGCCTGGTGTCTCTGGCGCCATGTCTCCATGTTTCTGGAATTTTCTTTTTTAATGTCTCTTGGGTGTGTGTGTCTATCTCGCTCCCTGCCTCTCCACGGGTCTCTGTTAAATCTAAGTGGAGCCCACCCTCTGTATGTGCCTCGGTCCCTCCAGCAAACTGGCTCTGTCTCCATCTCAGGAAGCTTCCCTCCTTGACCCTCTCGGCTTCTCTTCAAGGTGTATTTAGCGGTTTTAGTTGGCATCTCTCCCCTCCCAGTCTCTGGGGTGAGGGCTCACTGCCTCCCCCTCCCCCGGGCCACCCTTCCCCCCCCAGCCCCCAGCAGGACAGGAGGCTCAGCTCACGCACCCCACGGCGGGCCGGCTGGGCGCGCGCACGTCCTTGCACACCAGCCGCACGTAGCTGTACTTGAGCACGTCGATGAGAGTGTAGAGCGGCGGCGCGCTGGCCCAGCGGCAGCGCGCCAGGTGCATGGAGCTCTTGACGAAGAAGAGCGCCAGCCGCTGCTGGCACCACGCGTCGAAGAAGCGGCTGAACTCGGCCCACGAGAAGAAGGCCCTCTCCCGCAGCTCCTGCTCCTCCTGCCCCGTTGCCGTGCCGGGTGGGGGCTCCATCCTGGGGCGCCTGGGTGGGAGGGGTGGGGAGGACACGTGGATATCAGATCCATCCCCTCCCAAGGCGTCCTGCTTCCTCCATTCTCGGCCTGCCTCTTCGGTGCTGATGCCTCTATCCAGGTGGGGCCTGGGGCGGGATATACCCGTTAATCTCTATACATGAACCTCTAGCCCATCTTTGGCCTCCTTCCACCCCCCTGCTTTATTCCTGGGACAGCTGGAACCTATCATCCTGATCTCTAACTCTCCAGTTCTGGTCGCCTCCTCCATAAATGTGATCCCTAGGCACAGTTGGGGTCCCTCTCCCAATATATGATTCTTAAACTCAATTGTGGACACCTCCTCCAATGTGTTCCCGGCTTCCAGGTAGGACCTCCTCCCCTTCCAGATGTGCCTCCTACATTTGGCGGTAACCTCTAGTGCCTCCATTCATCTGGAACTCCCCCTTCCATGAGCGTACACAGGGGCTATAACCCACATCCAGCTGTGCCCGCCTCGAAAGATGCTCCATCTCTGGATGTGTCTCAGATACTGGGCAGCTGTTGCCCCTCTCCAACATGTGACCCCTATACGGGTTGCCACATCCAGCTGTACCTCTGCTTCCCAGAGATGCTCCCATATCCAGACTTACTCCCCACATCTAGTATGGCCCCTTCGCGTACAGGTGTGTGCCCCATTCACTTGTGGCCAATTCTCAGAAGTGTCACCAATATTCATCTGTGGTCCCCACCTGCCCAGATGCACCGCCCAGCCCAGCTGCGGCCCCCTCCTCCCATCTACCGCTATCATCCTCCTCCAGATATGCGTCCTCGTCCTAGACATGGCCCGTCGTCCTTAGATGGGCTTCATCAACACAGATGCTCCCCCACGTCCAGCTGCGCCTCCCTCCTCATTAAGCCCCTCCCAACCGGCTCCAGCCTCCGCAACCCCTCCCAGCCCCGCCTGCCTTGGCACCTCCCATCCCGGCTGTCCCACCCAGCTGTGCCTCTCCCCTCCCCCAGATGTGCACCCTTCCCGCCCCTCCCCACTCACCTACCCGCCCCGGAGCGGCGTCCACATCCCACAATGCCCCGCGCCGAGGCCCGGCCCGGCCCTTGCTCCCGGGATGCCCCGCGCGGCCTCCCGCCTCTCTTCCCGCCGTGCGTCGCGCAGCGGCTTCCACCGAATCTCCCTTTTCCCGCCGGTTGCTCCGCAGACCCCCAGCCACACCCACTCATCCAGAGCAACAGAAGGCTCGGGGCTGTTTCCCAGCGTGCTCTGCGGGAGGGCTCGCCCCACTTCACCCCCTTTCCTGGCAGTCTCGCGTCCGGGAGACTACAACTCCCAGCGTCCTCCGCGCGGCGGCGGCGCGGACTCGCCCCGGCCCCGCCCCTCGGCTCGGCCCCGCCCCCGCCCGCCGAAGTCTGCGCGCGAAGTCCGTGGCGCGAATTTGAGACTGCAGTGTAGCGCCGAGCTGTTCCAGGTGTGACGCTCAGGACAGCGGCGCGCGGGCTCGGCGCGAGGCAAGTGGAGCCGGCCGTGAGGGTCTTCAGGGTTGGGGAACGGCGCGCGTGTCGTAAACTCGGGGCTCATGCCTTCGCCTGGTCGATCGGCTACGGAGAGTGGACGTAGGGGACGCTGAGGCTACGGGAAGCGCGCTGCGGAGGGGAGAGCGCGGGCAGCAGGCCGCTGGAGGGGGCGGGGCGGCTTCCGCTGGAGGTTCAGGGCCGGGTAGAAGGTAGACGAGGGCCGAAACCCTTGTACGGGACAGGGTCTGAAGAGAGGCCTGGAGGGGCGGGACTACCTGGAAGGGGCGCGGTTATATAGGGATGAGGGGAGGGGAAAGGCTGTCGGTGGGCGGGGCCATCCGGAAGTTGGACGGGCCGGGGGAGGTGGGCCCACCTGGAAGGGGGTGGGGCTAGGGAAAAGTTTAACAGTGGACGCGGCCGGGGGAAAGGTTGAAGGCGGGGGGTCAGCTTTAAGGGGTGAGCCCAGGTAGATGGAGGTGGGGCCAGAGGAAAGTCAGTGGTAAGAGCTAGGCCTAGGCAAAGGCCTTAGGAAAGGTCTCGAACCTTCTGGACGGGGGGAGCTCTGGCCTTGTGTGTGCCTGATGAGGGGGCGGGGCCAAGGGAAGAGCAGTGAAGGGGCGGCTGGACGGCGAGGAGGAGGCTAAGGCCTGGGAGGGCGTGGGGCCATAGAGGAGGTTAGCTGAAAGGTCTGGGCTAATTGTTACCCGAGATGGTGGAGGGAGGGCCAGAAGAGCTTGGGGAGGGAAGAGAGAAGGATCTTGAGGCCCTTAAGTGAGGGGGAAGCTTCAAGGGTAAGGGGGAGGGTACTTGGGAGGAAGAGGGGGCGTTTGGAAAGGAGAGCTGGCGTCTGAAAGCTGAGGGGAATCAGTGAGGGGAGCCAGCAGAAAATGGGATTAAGGACATCACTCCTTGGCCACCATCCCCTTTTCAGCCCGTTTGAATTTCTGACTTATTAGGCAGCCTGAGAAGAAGGCACGAGGAAAAGGCAGGAAGGACGTGTTAAGTAAGACCTCCTTAATTTCATCTTACCTTAGGATTCCCTTGGAGCTCGGTAGGCCTGCAGACTTTCCCCCTCCATTCCCAGGATTCTGATTCAGTAGGTCTGGGAGTGCGGCGGGGATATTTTAAACGTGAATCCCTGGCGGTTCTCAGAACTGGCACCCTTCGTTTATAGTATCCGTCATTGACCAGCTGTGTGGCCCTGGACAAGGCAGTTGCCCTCTCCTGTCTCAGCTTCCTGAGTTGTCTTTTGGGGGAATGCTGAGTTGTTTTAAACCTCAGAGCAGGAGGGAGAGTAGCATATTTAGGGGAAAGGTGTAAAATATTTCACAGGAGTGGGGTGAGGATAGGGGACAGGTCAGGAAACGTGAGCTTTTACTAAATAGAAGAAATGCAGACTTGAGCCTTCTGGCCTGTCATCCTCAGACCATTCACCCTAAACACCCTTTTACATCCCCCTTGTTACCATGGTCTCCAGGTTTGAAAGATCTTGCTTATAAACCCTAAATTCTTTAGTAATGTTTTTGTTATCCCAATTTTTAGTAATCAAAGGAGTGTGTGTGGGCCAGTGCGTTCAGTGCCAGCACTGTTTTAGGTCCCGTGGCCGTATCTTTGAACAAATAGACAAAATCCCTATCTTTATGGAACTTACATTTGAGCCCTGCACTGCTTAATACAGTAGCCATTAGCCACGTGTGGCTATTGAATTTTTTTTATGAGTAGGTATTACTTTTATTATTTTTTTAATTTAATTTTTATTTTATATTGGAGTATAGCTGATTTACAATATTGTGTTAGTTGCAGGTGTACAGCAAAGTGATTCAGTTATACATATATCCATTCTTTTACAGATTCTTTTCCCATATAGATTATGACAGAATGTTGAGTAGAGTTCCCTGTGCTATACAGTAGGTCCTTGTTGATTATCTATTTTATACATAGTAGTAGCTATTGAAATTCAAGTTAGGGCTTCCCTGGTGGCGCAGTGGTTGAGAATCTGCCTGCCAATGCAGGGGACACGGGTTCGAGCCCTGGTCTGGGAAGATCCCACATGCCGCGGAGCAACTAGGCCCGTGAGCCACAACTACTGAGCCTGCGTGTCTGGAGCCTGTGCTCCCAACAAGAGAGGCCGCGATAGTGAGAGGCCCGCACACTGCGATGAAGAGTGGCCCCCGCTCGCCGCAACTAGAGAAAGCCCTAGCAGAGAAATGAAGACCCAACATAGCAATCAATCAATCAATCAATCAATCAATCTTAAAAAAAAAATTCAAGTTAATTAGAAACAAATGAAAAACTCAGTGCCTCAGTCGCACTAGCTGCCTTTCAAATGCCCAGAAGCCACATATGGCTAGAGCTCCCTTTCTGGACAATGCGGATAGAGAACATTTCTATCAGGCAGAAAGTCCTGTTTGAAGCACTGCTCTAGAGGGTGAGACAAATTCTAATTTGTAAGGTCAGGTTGTGCTCTGTGCTGTTAAGAAAAAGAGGCAGGGGACAGTACAGCAGGCCGGGGGGGGGCGGTAGCCGGACCTGAATCATTGGTAACTCCATTGATTTTTTTTTAATAATAAAAAAAATTACATATAGTAAAATTTACTCTTTTAAATTTGAAACATTTAGAGTTACGTCACCACCACCACAATCAAGGTACAGAACCGTTCCATCACCCCTAAAAATGATTCTGGGGCTCCCTTTAAGCCCTCCGTCTGGCAACCACTGATTCCTCTCCATTCCTGTAGTGTATCAGTAGATCACTCCTTTTTATTGCCGAGTAAGCGTAAACACAGTTTAGAACATTCTACAATGGAATACTAGCCAGCAATTAAGTGCATTGTATGATGTACCACAGTTTGTTCATCCGTTCACCCATTGAAGGACATTCGGGTTTTTTACAGTTTTTGGCGATTATGAACAGACCTGTTGCTGTAAACATTAGGTTACAGGTTTTTGTGTGAACATAGGATTGTACTGGGTAAATACCCAGAAGTGGGATTGCTGGGTCAATATGGTAAATGTATGCTTAACGGTTTGAGAAACTGCCAAACTTTTCCAAAAGTGACTGGACCATTTTGCATTCCCACCAGAAATACATGAGAGTTCCAGTTGCTCCCCATCTTCCCCAGCCCTTGGTATTGTCACTTGTTTGATAATTAAATAATAGGTATGTAGTGGACTCCAAGGTTTTTGACCTGCGCAGCTGGGTGAAAAAAGCTACCAATGCTGAGATGGAGAACATTGGTTGGAGGAGGGATAAAAGTGTGTGTATGCATGTGTGTGTGTCTTTTCTTAGAGTTTGGATTTGGTCCCATTGAGTCTGAGATGTTGGTTAGATATCCAGATGGAGGTAGCAGCACAGAAAACTAGAAATATGAGTCCTTGAGTTTAGAGGGGAAGTCACAGCTAGAGGTAGACATTTTGGGGTCATCATCGTCCCAGAGTATATTTAAGCCATCAAACTGGATAAGGTCTCCAAAGGAGTGGGTGTAAATAGGACAGAGAGGAGGGATTGGGCCTTGGGCACTGCAACCGTTAGAAACTGAGTTGCTACATTTTTTGTTGCTGCTGTAACATATTACCAGGAACTGAGTGGCTTAAAACAGCACAAATTTTTATTCTTCTACAGTTTCTGAGGTCAGAAGTTTAAAATTGGTTTCCCTAAAATCGAGGTGTTGGCAGGGCTACATCCCTTCTGGGGGCTTTAGGGAAAATCATTTCCTTGCATTTTCCAGCTTTTAGAGGCCACCTGCATTCCTTGACTGGGGGCCCCTTCCTCCATCTTCAAAGCCAGTGAGGTAGCATCTCCAATCTCTGACTCTAAGCCCCTCCTTCCACTTACAAGGATCACTTGTAATCACTTTTAAGTGATTACACTGGGCCCACCTGTATAATCCACAGTACTCTCCCCACCTCAGAACGCTTAATCACATCTGGAGAGTCTCTTGCCACGTAGGGTAACATATCCACAGGTCCAGGATTAGCGTGGGGACATCTTTGGGGGGGCACTTATTCTTCTCACCGCAGTGGCTAAGACCCATCGCAGGAATCCAGGAAATAGTAGACACTGAGGTGAGGGTGTGGTTTGAAGGAAGAATTTCAATGGAGCAAGGAGTCAGATGTTTCTAATGCTGCTGATGGGCCAAGATGAGGAACAAGAAATGACTTTTGGATTTAGCAGCCCAGAGGTCCTCAATCATCTTAATGAACAAAGTCCAGCTGAGTGATGTGGGGAAACTTAAAGGTTCAAGCGGGGATGGGAGGAGAGACACTGGAGGTGGTGCCTTGGGACAGTTCTTTCTATGACTTCTCTAAAAAGGGGAGCAGAGAAATGGGGCGATAGCTGCCAGGAGCACGTGGGGTCAAGAGAGGGGTTTTTGTTTGTTTGTTTGTTTGGATGGGAGGAGTCACAGCAGAATTGTAAACCGATAGGGATGGTCTAGTAGAGAGAAAAGTTAATGATGCAGGAGAGAAGGGAGAGGCGTGCTGGAGCATGGGGTTTGAGGAGGTGAGAGGGCGTAAGATCTGGTGCGCAGGTCGAGGGTCTGGCCTTAAATGCGGGCACAGCTGGGTGGTCGCAGTACCGACAGCTGGGAGTCGGAGCGCCTGCGCGCAGGCGCAGTTGCGGAGGCAGATAAGGTGGTGGGAACTTGTCTTTCTCCCGATTGCTGCCATTTCCTCGGCCGAGGAGGAGAGAGGAGGCGGTGCCGGCGGCTGGAGAAGCCGGTGTGAAGTACGTTCTGGGAGAGCAGGAGGGTTGAATGGTCTGGGGGAATGGAGGGACTTGGACCGCAGTCCGAAGGACCTCTGGGGACCAGTCCAGGTCCGTTCTGCGGGTGCAGGCACGGGGTAGGTGGAAAGTTGGCTGGAATCAGCAGCTTTGGGGTTTTGCACGGTGAGACGGAGGGCGGGAGTTAAGAGCAAGAGAGCGACGAAAGACGGTAATGGTGCCCCGGCATCTACCCGAGTCAAGGCAGGAAGGGAGGCCGTGATGCGGAGGGAAAGTGAAAAGGAGGATTGACAGGTTTGTAGACTTAGGGAAGGGCTGGGAAACTTTTGGAGTTGGGTTCCTAAAGGAAGTTGGCTGGCAGCTTAGGGGTGGTGGTTGGAGAATAAATAGGCTGTTTGAGGTATAAATCAGCATATAAATGGTATTTAACGCCAGGGCCCTGAGCCCTGAGCTTCGAATCAAGAAATTGGGTTTTAGTCGAGTTCGTTAATTTGTTCGTTCCTTCATTTTTTCCAGTCTCCTTGTTGGAACGCTGAGTCCTATTTCATCCTTATTTACTTTGCACATTTTTTTTTTTTTTTGGCCGCTCCGGCGAGTGGGCGTCTTAGTTCCCCCAGCAGGGATCGAACCCTGTGCTCCCTGCATTGTTAGCGCGGAGCATTAACTATTGGACCACCAGGGACGTCCCGTACTTTGCATATCTTTGACAGTGGGGCCCGTGAGGTTTTTCAAGAGCAGGGACTGGGTTTCCTTTCCTGTATTGTCCCAGAGACTGAAAGCCTTGGGAGCCCTGCAGTGACTTCTGCGTGAGGCTCTGTTCTCCCTTGTGTGGAAGTGAATTTAGGGGCTCCCTGGCTGGTTGGGAAGAAAAGATCTTGACTTTGACGGATAATTCATGTCCAGGATAGGTTAGAACTTTCTCAAGTGAGGGACTCGTACCAATACTTGTGTTTTTTGAGGGGGGAAACGGACTGGGTTATTCACTACCTTATTGATCTTCATGAATTCTGAGCTTTGGGCTGTATACGCAAATTATATTTTTATTTCCAATTTTAGGTTACTTTTTCATCTTTGACTCATAAAAACTTTCAGACAGAAAAGTAGAGCAACTAGGATAATATGCCACCACCTCGATTTTACAGCTGTTAACATTTTGCTATGTTTGCACCATCTAATTTTCTGAATAAAAAAATTTAACGTTTATTGTAGAAGTTTCAAACATACACAAAAGTGGAGAGTAGTGTCATGAATCCCTGTGTACCCATTACCCAGCCCCAGGAATGATCAAAATATGTTCATTCTTATTTCGTCTATATGCTCCTTAATTCCCCCCAAAAACCCTCAATTATTTTAAAGCAAACTTCAGGCATTTGCTGAAATATTTGAACTAGTTTACAGACATCATGACGTTTTGTCCCTATTTATTTCAGCATGCTTCTTTAAGCAATAAAGGCTTTTTCTGGTTTGAGTTTCACACATTAAAAAATTAACAGAGGGCTTCCCTGGTGGCGCAGTGGTTGAGAATCTGCCTGCCAATGCAGTGGACACGGGTTCGAGCCCTGGTCTGGGAAGATCCCACATGCCGCGGAGCAACTGGGCCCGTGAGCCACAACTACTGAGCCTGCGCGTCTGGAGCCTGTGCTCCTCAGCGGGAGAGGCCGCGATAGTGAGAGGCCCGCGCACCGCGATGAAGAGTGGCCCCCGCTTGCCACAACTAGAGAAAGCCCTCGCACAGAAACGAAGACCCAACACAGCCATAAATAAAATAAATTAAAAAAAAAATTAACAGAATTACTTAAGGAAACGAAGTGGTGTATGGGTATGACATTAAATAACACTAACGCTCATAAGGAGAAAGTTAATCCCTTTATATTCTCTTTCAGTTTGTCTTAGAAAGGCTCCGTTTGGTGCAGGGTGCCTTTCATAGCCCCCTCTAGCACTTGGCTAATTACCGCTTTGAACAAACAGAAAGCAGCAGGTCTGGGCTCAGAGCCTCCAGCAGCCAATGCTTTTAACTAGAACCTAATCATCTGGTTTTGTTCTTTTTATTTTTGCGGCTGTCTCCTATTTGTGACAAGCGATGCTGTTCTGTCTGTGGGAGTGACGGAAATGGGAGTGCAGGGTGCCTAGGATCTGGAGCCAGGTTGTCTGAATTTGGATCCCCCATTTGCTGCTTACGAGCTCTGTGATTCAGGATAAGTGATTTAACCTTTCTGTGCCTCACTTTTCTCATCGGTGACATGGGGATAACAGTTGGAAATGCTTGAGTGGGTGGTTGGGAAGTATGGGGTCACATTATCGTTGGTACAGTTGTTATCTCAACAGCCCCCAGATCTAGGGCCACCTCCACCTCCCTCGATCCCAATATGGAGAGACCCCTTCCTTCCTCACCCTCAGAATGTTAGTGGTTAAGGACACAGACTCTGGAGCCAGACACCTGGCTTTGGATCCTGGCTCTGCAACTCATTAGGCTGTGTGACCTTGAGCAGGTTACTCGACCTCTCTGTGCTTCCGTCACCTCATTTGTAAAATCAGGACAATGATGAATTCTAATAGCTTTTGCATGAATTAATTCATATAAAGTTTTGGAAGAGTGCCTACCGCCCACTAAGCACCCCAGTTCATAAGAAGTTGATTCTTTCACAGAAAAAAATAATTCAGTGAAAAAAAATTCAGGGTTTACTAGATATGGTGGAAATTGCCAAGGTGGTATGAAGAATGTCTGAAGGTTGGGAAAATAATTTTTGGAGGAGGATGGGAGTGAACCAGGCAACAGCCCCATGGCTCCAGAGCCCCACATCTGATTGGAAAGTTAAACTCTGAATGTAATCTGGGGACCACGGGGTGGATGCAGTAAGTGTGATGAGAGAAGTACTAATTAACCACCATGAGAGGCCAGGAGAGTGAGCTGCTCTTCCAGCAGGTGCCCCCGGGAGGCTTCCTGGCGGCCCATCAGCTCAGAGCTGGGCCAAGGGGACTGGCCCTTGTTGGGGGGTGGGCAGGGCCTCACCAGAGGGAAGAGCCAGGAGGAAGGAGTGGGGGGCTGAGAAAGAATTAGAAAAGTTATCTGGGGCTTAGATTTACTATTTAAAAAAAAAGTCGAACAGGTAATAAATGCGTATGGTTCAAAATAAAATCAGGACAGAGGTACACAGTGACCAGTTCGGCTCACAGCCCGTCACCTTGTCGGCCCCAGCCACTTCTGTTGCTTTCTTGGTTATCTTTCCAGAGTTTCTGATTGGCTGATATAAGCAGTACTAATGAATATGTATGTTCTTATTTTCCCTTGTCTTGCAAAATCAATAGCATATTATATCCACTGTTCTGCCTCCTTTATTATTTATTGTTATTAGTTAAAATGTTACTAGATCTAGGCCTTCTTTCTATAGCAGTAATAGTGCCTTCATTCTGTTTTGTTTTTTACTTTTTATTTTGAAATAATTAGAGGCTCACAGGAAGTTGTAAAAATAGTACACCCATCTTCCCCCAGAGGTGACATCTTTTTTTTTTTTTTTTTAATTTATTTTTAATTTTATTTTTGGCTGCATTGGGTCTTCGTTGCTGCACGCAGGCTTTCTCTAGTAGCGAGCGGGGGCTACTCTTCGTTGCGGTGCGCAGGCTTCTCATTGTGGTGGCTTCTCTTGTTGTGCAGCACGGGCTCTAGGCTCACGGGCTTCAGTACTTGTGGCACGTGAGCTCAGTAGTTGTGACGCACGGGCTTAGTTGCTCCGCGGCATGTGGGATCTTCCCGGACCAGGGCTCGAACCCGTGTCCCCTGCATTGGGCAGGCGATTCTTAACCACTGCACCCATCGGGGGAAGCCTTATATTAGTGTAATCCAGTATTAAAACCAGGAAATTAGCCTTGGACAGTGCTGTTAGTTGGATTCTAGCCCTTGTTCAGTTTTTACATGCGCTCCTGTGTGTGTGTGACTGTCTGTGTCTGTGCAGTTTGATCCCATGCGGAGATCTGTAGACGCACCACCACAATTGAGGTACAGAACAGTGCCGTCTCCCCAGAGGAGCTCCCTGTGCTACCTACCCCTTCATAGCCCCGCCCCCTGGCAGTTGCTCATCTCCGTGTGAGTTTTGTCCTTTGCAGAGTGTCATGTAAATGGAATCATCCAGTCCGCACCCTTTTGAGATCGGTGTGCCCCCCACGAGGGTCTGCCCTTTGTTTTGGTTAACAGTACACCTTAGAAACTGCTTAACGGCTGATTTATTTAGCCCTGTGGGTATGATTTAGTGAACTGCCGTGTCTCACAGCCATTTTAGGATATTATATAATCACTGCAAAAAATTTTTTCACTAACCTGAAAACTTAGCAAAAAAAAAAAACCCAACTGAACAAAACCTTTTGGTCTTCAGTGTGTCATTGTATTAGACAAAAAACAGGCTCCCTACGGTAAAGGAAGCACCTTGTTCTCTGACTCAGACCCCTTTTCTTCACTAATAAATCTCACCAGCAAATCATTTTGGTCTGTAGAAACGGGAGTTTCTTCTTGATGGGGAAACTCGTGTTTCTGATTTTGTGGGTTTTTTTTCTTTCTGAAAAGAAGTGTCAACGTAAATAATTGAGAAACGATCCATAATGGGAATAGAAAAAAAAGTTTTATTCAAGCCAAACGGAGGACTGTAGTTCAGGAGACGGCCTCTCAGTTCTGAGGAACTGCTCCAGAGAAGCGTGGTTTTCAGCACAGTTTTATATCTTGTTGGAACAAAGCACATACATCAAACACGACCGGGAGTACATTCCTTCAAGGTTTCAAAAAGAGGAAAAAAAAAGATTAGCATGCAGACACAGTGAGTCAGTATGGCCGTGGCACCTGGGAAGGGAACCTTGTCTTTGAAGGGCTACTAGCCCGGCTGTCATAGGAAGGGAGACATTTATGCCTATCTTCGGAGTGGACGTTCTTTATTTCTGGTAAATGCATTCTCTTCTTTAGTTGGTTAAAGCAGCTGCACGTTGTACGTTTGACAGGCCATATCATGGGCTGTTCAGCGAGTGTAAAGTTCAAGCCGGGTGATGTAGATTTCAGGGTGATTTCCCCAGACCTCAATGTGTGAAAGTTTCTGTTTTGATCTCTGCACAATCAGTATCCTCACCAAGTATTTGGATGTCTACTTCAGGAGCTGCCCATTGGAGAAGAGGAGGAGGAGAGGGGAGGGGAGGATTCTGACGCCATCATGCAGCGAAGTATTATGTAAGTACCCTCCCCACACCCCTGCCGCCGGCTTACATTCTCCAAGTTCTCTGCTCCCCTCTCTGACTCTGCGCCTTATCTTAGAAGAACTCGGGTTAGTCTTCACGTAGGGATTTCCAAGAGTTGAGCAGTACGGACAGTGGGAAAGGGGATCGGAAAAATGGGTAGTGCAATAACCAAAATTTTTAGTTGCAAGGTTCAGAGACCCTGACCCCTGGTTCTCAATCAGGGGCAGTTTTGTCCCCCAGGGAACCACAGACATTTTTGGTTGTCACCACCTGGGGGGAGAGGGAATTTCCCACTAGTATCTAGTGGATAAAGGCCAGGCAGGCTGCTAAACACCCTACAATGCCCCGGATAGCCCTCCGCAACGAAGGGTGATGTGGCCTGAAATGCCAGTAATGCCCGGCTTGAGGAACCCGGTACTCAGTCAGGCTGGCTTCTGGAGAAACAGAAAAGGAATTCTTGGCTTGTGTAGTGGAAACTGGCTTTAATAGTCAGATCCAGTTGTCCAGACTTTCTCACTGGAACTCTGTCTCCATCGTGCAGCTCTGCTTTCTTGGACTGTTGTATCACTCTGGCAGGCTGTCTTCCTTAGGCTTTTAGTACCCTAGAGTCAGCAATCCCGGTGGAAAGAGGTGGGTGTCTCTCCCAGCTGTCACAACAATATCTAGAGTTAAGTTTCATTGGGCCCCACCTTGGACCGCATGCCGGTCCCTGAACCAGCCACTGTCGTAGCCCCAGGGATGCAGGGCCTTGAGTGGCCAGGCTCGGGGCATGTGCCCTGGTTGTGGGTGAAAGGGCAGACCCACGCAAACCATAGGGACTGAGAGAATGTGGGGGAACGGGCATCACAAGAGGAACGTGGAGGGCTATTCCCAGAAGGAGGGGATGGATTCTAGACAGATCCAGACCTGGGTGTCACCCCCAGAGACCTGGGAGTTGGTGGCTTACACAGATCCCAGGCTGCATTTTTCTCAGGTGATGAGAAATCTGGGGACAGTCTCTCCTGGGATGATAGCACTTTTGATTGCTTTCTGTCACCTTGCTTTATTTTTTGTTTTTTGTTTTTGTTTTTTTTTTTTTTTTTTTAAAAGCTGAACATTTTTTTTTTTTTATTTATTTATGGCTGTGTTGGGTCTTCGTTTCTGTGCGAGGGCTCTCTCTAGCTGCGGCAAGCGGGGGGCCACTCTTCATCGCGGTGCGCGGGCCTCTCACTATCGTGGCCTCTCTTGCTGCGGAGTACAGGCTCCAGACGCGCAGGCTCAGTAATTGTGGCTCACGGGCCCAGTTGCTCCGCGGCATGTGGGATCTTCCCAGACCAGGGCTCGAACCCGTGTCCCCTGCATTGGCAGGCAGACTCTCAACCACTGCGCCACCGGGGAAGCCCTGCTTTATTTTATTTTTTTATTTTTTCCTTTTTTGGCCGTGCCGCGTGGCATGTGGGATCTTAGTTCCCTGACCAGGGATCAAACCCATGCCCCCTGCATTGGGAGTACAGAATGTTAACCACTGGACCATCAGGGAAGTCCCTATTTTATTTTTTAAAGATTAAGTAAACTTTTAATTTTGGAATTATTTTAGACGTACCAAGAAGTTGTAAAGATAGTACAGAGAGTCCCTGTATACCCTTCACCCGGTTTCCATTGTTGACACTTTACATCACTGTGGTCCATTGGTCACAATAAGGAACCAACAGCGATACATTCCTGTTAACTAAGCTCCAAACTTCATTTGCATTTCACCAGTTTATCTGTTAATGTTCTTTTCTGTTCCAGGATCTGATTTGGAGCCATGTTGCATTTAGCTGTCATGCCTCCTCTGGGTGACAGTTTCTCAGGCTTTCTTTGTCATGACACCTGTAGCCTTACCCCCGGTTTGGTTTGTCCGATACTCTCATAATTAGCCTGGGGTTTTGGGCACTGAGGTGAGGTGCCCTCTCATTGCCTCATATTGGGGGTGCACGACATCCCCAAGACATCGTAGGCAATGCTAACCTTCCTCGCCTGGCCAGGTCCCTGCGCCGTCAAGCCCCTGTTTTTCCCCTCTCAGTACTCTGCTCTCTGGGGCAAGCCACTCAGCCTAGCCAGGCTCAGGTAGAGGGGAGGGCACCTTTATCTTTTTCAGAGCACGTAACGCCCTTGGACGTTTTATATATTAGCTGCTTGCTAATGTCTGCCCACCCCACTAGAGTGTCAGCCCCTCCAGGGCAGGGGCATATGTGTCTGGGTCATTGCCCTGCCCCTAGCTTCCAAGGACAGGCCTTGGCACATAGTAAGTGCATAGTTAATCCCTGTGGAATGGAAATCGGGGACGTGTGCTGTCTCTCAGGTGAGTGGCGAGTTGGGGCAGAAAAATAAGCAGGGCGTTGCCTCCTCCATCTGACAAGCCTCAGTTTTCCTTATTGGTCTAAGGGGGTTGTTTGAAGTCTTCCGTTGCGTCCTGGGATGGGGACGGGCATCGGAAGCTATGGAATGTGGTGTGTGTTAGAGGGGTTATTGGTTCTGTTATCATTCCCTTTTTCCCCCCCCTCCTCTGCTCCTCCAGGTCATTTTTCCAGCCCACGAAAGAGGGCAAAGTGAAGAAGCCAGAGAAGGAGCTATCCAACAGCACCAGAGAAACAGAGTCCCCTCCAAAGTATGTTCTGGGGCTGGGATGTGGTGAATCTGTTCCTTTTATCAGTCAGGACCTGGCTCAGAATATCTCAGGGCCCCACAGGGAAAGTTTTGACTCCAGTAACTGGGCAAGCCAAGGGTAGGGTCAGCTTCAGGCACAGCTGGATCCAGGGCCTCCGAGTTGTCTTCAGGGCTCCGTCCCAGTGTCTTGACTTCATTCTGGAGCAGACTCCACGAGGCGGAGACCCTGCCACTGGCCGCATCTAAATAGAAGAGAACAGTGTTCTTTCCTCCAGTGTCCTTGTCACAGATTCTCGGGAAGACCCTGCCCCTGGACCGGTCAGCTTTCCAAAGCATGCACTCAGGGTAGATTTAGCTCACATCCCCAGTCTGGGAGCCTGGGCAAGTAACTTCACTTCCTG
The DNA here is from genome assembly GCF_009873245.2 of Balaenoptera musculus. NCBI lineage: Eukaryota > Metazoa > Chordata > Mammalia > Artiodactyla > Balaenopteridae > Balaenoptera > Balaenoptera musculus. The sequence continues at coordinate 8,517,319 of NC_045803.1, forward strand.
TACCCCAGTTTCCTCACGGGTAGCAGGGTATCATGATCTATATCAGGCTTTCTGTGTGGATTTGATGCATTAACACACTAACAACTTATAGAACAGTGCCTGGTTCATAAAAGATGCTCAGTAAGTGGTAAGAATCAGGTCATAATTTATGAACACTCTCGACTTTTAGATCCGCCCCTTTTGTGTTTGCACTGCTATATATACACACTTATTGTATGTGGTTTTATTTTCTGTGACATGTTTTAATGTCTTGAAAAATAGAGATCATACTGTGTATATGGTTCCTGAACTTGCTTTCTTCAGTGACAGTATGACTTAGAGATTTTTTCTACTCCTGAACACAAAGGACCATCGGATCCCTTTTACCTTCTGGTTTGTGTTCCATTTTATGGATGTACTGTAGAAATTATTTAACATCCCCCTACCGATGGATATTTAGGTTGTTTCCGCTTTTTAGCTGAAACAATCCATGCTGCAATTTAGTCTGTATGTGTGACTTCTTGGGCACACATGCAGATTTTTTTTTCTAGCATAGATACCCACATGTGGAATTACACATGGTAATTATTAATACATCAACTCAGAAGTAGGTAAATAAAAATTTGAAGTGCTTCCACTGTTTACTCTCCAGAGAAACTACTATTACCAATTAGAGGTATATCCTTCCATACCTTTTTTCTATGCATAAAAACATACGTGCGCCTAATACAGTTAGTTATGACACATCGTAGGTGCTCAATAGATAATTGTTGAATGAATAAGTGTTTCTCACACTTATATATTGGATGGCAGGGGCTCTCATTTTGGTCACTGTTATATCTCAAGTAGCTGGCACATGCCTGACATACAACAGATAGTAATACACATCTTTAATTTATTTTTAAATAGGAAAAGCAGAATTATTCTGTATGCAAGTTGCAGGTACATATGGGCAAACATTCATGTATCTTTTACATTCATGTAATCATACTGTATAGATTCATTTAGTCAACAAATATCTACTGAGAATCTACTATGTGCCGGGCACCTAGACCCTGTGGGTTTAGCAGTGAATAAAATCAACAGCAACTCCTCTCGCAGATTTGACAGTCTGCTTTCTCTCCCCACAAAAAAATGTCTTAGAGTCGTGCACTTCATCTAAACTCACTTTATTCCCTTTAATGTTCCGTGACAAGAGCATGCCGTCATTGACCTGAGTAGGGAGGTGTTTGTGTGTATCTTGGTCTTTGTCCAGACCGCGAGCTCTCTGAGTGCAGAAACCGGTAGGAATCAGCTGTGTTCTCAGCTCTGTAAGTGACCTCCATCAGCAAGCATATTGGCTGTATTTTGACGGCTGTGTCTGTGCTCCTCGCCAGACTGGGAGTGCCTCAGCTGGTGTCAGGGGAGTCGTTGGGCTGCTTTACCAGTAACCAAAGTCACGGTGACTCGGTTAAAGTTAACATTGCCTCTTTCTCACTTGAAAGATTCTGAGCTGTTTAAGCAGTTTGGGGCAGCTAGGCAACTCTGTACCACTTGGTGGTCCCGGGACCCAGGTTCTTTCTCTCCCTCTCTCTCTGCTCTGTCCTGCCCTCATCTGCATTGTCAAAGGGGGTCAGCAAGTCAAAGTTCTAGGGATAAGAGAGCAGTGAGGACAAGCAGTAAGGAGCAGGTTGCAGGCATCGACATCCTATTGGCCAGAACTCATCACATGGCCATACCTGGCTGCAGGGGAGGCTGGGAAATGTAGTCCGTACCTAGGGGACTCAGGGGCTTATATGACTGAAAGAGCGTCTCCAAAGGGATGTTGGAGGCCAGTCTCCGCCCTCAGTAGGGACTTCACGTGCTCCTCAGCTTCACCCGTCACAGGGTGGGCACACAGGAGGCCTCCAGAGAGCGGGATGGGTGGATGGGTGATTAAGAGTATATGCTGAGGAGGCCCCTAGAAAATGTTCATTGCATGCTTGAAAGGCAAGGGAATGAAACATAATGAAGGGGCTGGAGAATTTGGGAGTAGTGTCCCCACTCTATCTGCTGGAAAAACACCTCCATTTTCTCATCCTCCAGGGTGGCGCTGAAGGAGCGGAATAGAGTGGAACCTGAGGGCGACTCTCCAGTGAAGAGGCCAGGGAGGAAGGCGGCCCGGGTCCTGGGCAGCGAAGGGGAGGAGGAGGAGGAGGAAGCCCCCAAGCCCCCCAAAAGCCAGGTAGGGCCCCAGCAGCCTGCCCACGTTTACCAGAAGAAACCGTCATTCCCACTGGCCTTTGGAGCTGAGTGCAGGGGCTGCTCAGGAGAATTCTGGAGATGCTGCCCCAGGCGGTGGAGGAGTTGAGTGGTCCTCCCTGGTTTCTGTGCTCCTAACCCCGCCTCTGCCCTGGGGCTGGGCTCGGCTCCCTGGCCTGGGACGCCTGGGCAGCCTCAGCTGGAACGAGCAGCTCCCTATAGGTAGCCCTCGCCTCGTAGGGTGGCCGTGAAGGTGCAGCGAGTCTGTTCACGTACGGATCGGAGAAGAACGCCTGCTACAGAGGAAGGGCTCGGAAATCCGTCCAGTCTCTCCTGTTGCGGGAGGGCTTTCCATCTTCAAATGCATCGGCTCACTTGCTCCTCTCGTTTAAGTCATTTCATGCCTGTTGGCTGCTCTGAGGGTAACGACTGAAGTGCAGCATTTCTCAGTCTGTCGATGGTGAAGTGAGATCCTGTCTCCCCCCTGCTGAAACCCCCTGGCGTTGCCAGCTCAGGCCACAGCTGGTCCTTACAGAGCCTCCAAGGCCCCTCAGAAGCCGCTTCTTCCTTGTCATCTTCATCTTTTCCTCAGCTAACTCTGCCCCAGGGTGCTTCTATACTGTTGCTTGCCATCCCTAGGTGCCCTTGTCCAAGTAAATGCCCACATGGAGCCAGTGGGAAGAGCAGGGCACTCCACTTCCCTTTAGGTGAATGTTATTTGAACCATGGGACCCTGGGAAGTGTAGTCCTCGGACTCCTGAGCACACCTAGCTGCAAGGGATCCTGGGAAGTATAGTTTTTAGTTGGGCTGTATTATGCCTAGCTAAAAATCAAAGATTCTGTTACTTGAGAAAAAAAAGAATTTTTATTGGGGTCCATGATAGGGACAGTCTGGGACCATGAAACTATGCAGGATGGTGGAGGGATGGCCCAGGTAAGAAGGGATGAGGCCTAAGCGGGGCTGAGTCCCTCTGTACTCTCAAGTGTTTGGAAAATGACATAGCTGGGTGCTCCCTCCCTCCTCTCAGGAATTGCTCTTTCTCTCCCCTTCCAGAAGCCTGCTCCAGATTCCCCACAAGTCTCCCCTCCCAGTCCTGGCACACCGCCTGAGAGCAGCCCTTCCCACCCCAGCACCTCTCCCACGGCCGTCTCCCCATCAGGGATCCCGAAGCGTCGCACGGGTAAGGACCCCCGGGCCTCGCCCTCTCAGTTGCCTGTCTTTGTCCGCACTTGGATTTCCGCATCATTCAGCCATCCTCGTGACAGCTCCGATCTTAGCCTTGTGGTTAAGAGCACGGCTCCACCATCCACTGGCTGTGTGACCTTGGGCAAATGACTTCCCTTCTCTGGGCTTTATCCGTAAAACGAATGATAATTACAGTACCTCCCACCCAGAGATGTTGGGAGGATTAAAAGTGAATACGTGTAAGGGCTTGGAACTGGGCCCAGCCTACAGTAAGCGCTCAGTAAATGTCGGTTATTGTCACTGCGCTGTGTGCAGTGCTGGAGGCCACACAGCTCACTGTGGGCGCCCAGGGGAGGGCCCCTGACTCGAGGGAGACTTCTAGAAGAGAGCTCAACCAAGCTGAGCCCTGAGGGACAGAAGAGGAGTGAGCAGGGACTGAGGAGGGGAGAGGGTTCTAGGCTGGGGGAGTGTGAGTGGAAAAGGCCTTGGGGGCGCTGATGGCTAGGTGTGTTGGTGCTCAGGGCGCGGGGTTGGGTGCAACGAGCAATGAGACTAGCGAAGGTCCGTGGAAAGCCCGCCTGAGGAGTGGCGCCTCTGTCCCCAGGGGGGTTGGGAAGATTTTTGCACAGGGGAGGGACAGGGGAGAGACCCCCACATGACGCAGGGTGATACGGCCTGCTGAGACCCTGAACCATGGTGACTGAGGAACTAAATTTTTTTTTTAAATTCTTATTGGAGTATAATTGATTTACAGTATTGTTAGTTTCTGCTGTACAGCAAAGTGAGTCAGTTATACATATATGTATATTCACTCGTTTTTTGACTCTTTTCCTGTGTAGGTCATTACAGACTATTGAGTAGAGTTCCCTGTGCTGTACAGTAGAGGAATTGAATTTTTAATGCTACTTTAATTCAATTTGAATTGGAAAGCTGACTCTAGTTTCAATTATTGAAGCCTTGCAATAATTTGATCAACTTGGATATTTGAAGCTACTTTGTCAACGGTAAATTCCATGAAATCTAGACACATCGAGTATTTCTGATGAAAATTTAGTGTCCAGTTGAGATGTGCTTGTAAGTGCATCGGATTTTGAAGACTTAGCATAGAAAAAAGAATGTTACTCATTTCTTTTAATATTCAAAACATGTTGGAATCATCATATTTTGGATTTATCGGGTTAAGTAAATGATATTATTCAAACAATTCTCCTGGTTCTTTTTCCTTTTCTCAGTGTAGCCACTAGAAAGTTAAAGATGATGTATGTGGCTCACTGTATATTTCCACTGATGGTGCCGGTATAGGGAAAAATAGTGGTAACGCCGGACGCGAGGGGAGCTCCGGATTGAGGTGGCCCAGAGGAGGTGCCATCTGGCCTGAGTCTTGGAAGATGGGTTAGGGTTGGCTGTGCTGAGAAAGGGCGGTTGGAAAGTGTTGCAGCCAGGACAGCCCGTGCAAAGGCCTCGAGGCGGGAACAGCACGGCACGTGGGGGAATCCCATACACCTCGGTGTCTCTGGGCAATAAGATGCGATTTGGGGAGCAGGGAGGGTTTGAGGATAGTGTGTGGCGAGAGGTGAGGCAGAGAGGAGGGTGGCTGCTGGCTCCTAAGATTCAGGAACCTGCTCGGGGTCACACAGCCAGGACGCAGCAGAGGCCTGCACGGGAGCCGTGGCTGTGGGCAGGCGGAGGAGGGCAGGGGCCCAGAGCCTTCTCAGGGCCCCATCATCGCGGGATCTGAGCTCACTGGTGTGGGGCAGGCGGGCCGGCAAGGAGGCCACACTGAGCCCTTTGCCTTCCCAGCCCGGAAGCAGCTTTCCAAACGGACATTTCAGGATGTCCTGCAAGAGCAGGGCAAGGACGAGGACGGGGGAGCCAAGAAGAAGAAGGAGGAGGAGGAAGAAGGTGAGGCCCTGGGGTTGGGGGGTGGGGACTGACTGTGTGTGTGTGTGTGTGTGTGTGTGAGTGTGATCTGGAGGGGCGGGGGCCTGTCTGAGAGCGCAGGGTGTGAGGACCCCACTGATTTGACACCTCTGTCCAAGAACCCACACGAGTCCGTCAGAATCCCACAGCCCCACCCGGGGAATTTTGTCATGAAAACATTCTGGAATACCTTCGTTTGGCCATCTTAATTCAGTACGAATTCATATACAGCTTCTCATTTTTCTCTTCTATTTTTATGTTTCTCATATGGAATATATTTTCCTCTAAACGGTTTGTTTTTTGTTGTAAATCTTACCAGAAAGCAGAGAGGTTCGCAAACTTCCAGGGCCCATGGTGCCTTAGTAACTTTTTCACGGTGCCTCAAGGCCAATACCTTTACTGTTTGGTTTGTTAAGTTGTTATGTCTGAACAACTATTTATTTATGTTCTAGCAACTTGGGCGTTTGAGAAAATAATACATATAACGTTGAAAGGAAAAATAATATTTTATTTCACTGTTAAATAATCATAATTAGTTACTAATTGTGATGTCTGCTGGGCACTGCACAATTGCTCAGACTTTGGAATCCAGTTGAACACTGCCACTTTCCTTGTTGATTTTTGTGCAGTACTTGGTTTTTATCATGCCACCAGTGAGTACCCAGCCTTGCAGAAAGCTAACGTCAGGAATTGCCAAGAATGTGATCTAATACTGACAAGTAAAATACCCTAAGCTAGTAGGTCATACGGTGTCCAGCAGATGTCACCAATTTCCCTTGAAAATGTAAAATGCCCTCCGTGGGAAACACAACCATAAAGACCTGATCCATTGATCATTTGGGGCTTGTACGAGATTATAATAATCGTAGCCTTTGCCACTGTCAATTTGTTTGATTAATAAAGGGTCCTTATTAGGTTTATCTTTCCCAGGGAAGATCTGAGTTTGGTGGAGATTTGATTTCCAGTTGACAATTTTTAGTAACAAATTTTACTATAAATCATGCAGTTTTAGCCATTGTCTGTGTCTGGGGATTTTGTGGGGGTGAGGTGGGGCTTCTTTCTACTGAGGCAGATTTTTCCCAAGTTAGTTGATGCAGTTTTTATTATTACCCTGGAGGTGGGGTTTTTGATTTTGTTTTTCCAGTCAGCTTAAAAAAAACACCTTTATTTTTATCTCTAACAAGTTACTGTTGGCATTTTGAACCCTTTCCAGTTCTATTTTGCAGTGAAAAATTCTAAAATAATGGTTTATAAGAAAAGACTGGCCCTCTCTGTTTCTTAGCTGCCCAGGTGAGCATCGGGGCTGGTTTCCCTCGAGGTCCCTGCCTGGTTCAGGACTGACCAGGAGCGGGCTCTCACGCCTCCCGTCACTTCACAGATGTTCAGTCAGCACAGCAAAGGAAAAACGGGGGCAGAGTGTCTTGGGAATCGAAATGCCCTTTGTGGGGGGCGGTCATAGTGACTTTTTGCCACCTGGCTTTTTTTTTATCGGTCCTCAGAATTAGAGACACCAACAGAAAGCCTCACAGAGCCTGAAGGGGGCAAGAAGAAGGAAGCAGAAGAAGGGGACCAGCCCAGGTCACCCCCTGAGCCCCTGAAGACCTCCAGTGAGTTTCTGGTCCTCTTCCTCCCTGAAGCCCCATCTCTCTGGTTTTGGGGGTCAGATGTCTTTGGAGGACAGTTAAGTTAAATAAGGCTCAGATAAGATAAGACTTAAGTAAGATTCTCCAATGTGTTGTCTAAATGCAAATTCTAGGGGAAATTATAGGTTCTATTGCTATTATTATTATTTTTAAAAAATATTTATTTATTTATTTGGCTGCGCTGGGTCTTAGTTGTGGCATGCAGGACCTTCATTGCCGAGTGCAGGATCTTTTAGTTGCATCATGCAGGATCTAGTTCCCTGACCAGGGATCGAACCCGGGCCCCCTGAGTTGGGAGTGTGGAGTCTTAACCACTGGACCACCAGGGAAGTCCGCTATTACTATTTTTATTGTTATTTTTCCTCCGTGCATGTGAGGAAAAAAAGAGCCAGTCATCCTCCAACAAAATATCTTTCAGAAATTGTAGGCACTGTATGTTATTAATTGAGCAATAATTTAAAATTTTTTTAATTAAAAAAATTTTTTTTGGCCACACCACACGGCATGTGGGATCTTAGTTCCCCAACCAGGGATCGAACCTGCTCCTGCGGTGGAAGTGCAGAATCCTAACCACTGGACTACCAGGGAAGTCCTGAGCAATAATTTTTTTAAGTTAGGTAACCAGGGGGAGTTACAAGATTTTAGAGGTTAAAGTTACCCTCCCAGGCCATAGGGCAGCTCCTGCGGTGAGGTGTCCAGAAGACTCCCGTGGCAGAAAGAACGCTGTGGGGATATTTTTAGGATGCAGGATCGTATCTGATTTTCTGCACCTGCAGAAGTGGGAATATTTTCTTATCATACCGAGATTTTTTTCCCCACCATCCATGAGTCTCCAATCTCAGGCCAAATGCTAGAATTCCACTAGTTAGTCCTGAAGCATCAGGCCTGAGAGGCTCCAAAATGAAACTATGGAAAGGAAAAGGGCAGAATTGATTATGTCTTCCATCTTCAGGGTCAGAATGACCTTGAGGTTAAAAAAAATAGTCAAAATAGTTTGCATCACCATCTGACCTCTCTCGCTTTCAAAGCAAAGCCCCCAACAGAAAGCGTTTCAGAGCCCAAGGTGGCCGTGAAGCAGGGACCACAGGAGGACGACCAGGCTAAGCCTCCCCCCAAAGCTCCCAAGACGCTCAACAGTTTCTTCTGTGAGTTTCTCCCCCTCACCTTGCAGGGTTGCACCGGGGAGAGGCGGGTGGATCTTTCTCCAGAGAGTGCGGCCTTCCCGTGGGTTAGAAAGTCTAACTTGGTTAGAGAGTCTAACTCGCCTCTCGCAGTGCTGGCTGGAGAGTGGTTGGCAGGCAGGGGCTGTCAGAAGGAGAAAGGACCCACCATTTCCCTGCTTCATTCCCAGCTCCCCGGAAGCCAGCAATCAAAAAAGAAGCGAAAGAAGAGGGACCCAGCGCTCTGAGAAAGGAGGAGACCAAGGGGTGAGTCAGGATCTATTGTAGAGATGACAGCGGATTAAACAGAATAAGGCAGTGAGTCCAAGATCTCTCTGATCTGATTGTAGGTAGGCCTCCGAAAATGAGACCGGTAGTCACCAAACATTCAGCCTTAAAATTTTGTGATTAGGGTTTAATTATTCTAATAAAAATGTTGGGGGGATTCTTAATGGCAATTTTGTACCCCAGTTGAGACCTGATTAGTGAGATTAAATGGCCCCATTTCAGCACATGACTGCCCTGTAGGAACGGTCGGCTCCTGTTCTTGGACGTCTACTATGTGTCAGATCCGGTGCTAAAGGTTTCTGTTACGCCTTTTTACTTCATCTCTGCAGTAGTCCTGCGGAGGAAGCAGGTATTTTAGCCGTTGCACAGACGTTGAGACAAGTAGCCCAGAGAAGTTAGGTCATCTTCCCTGGGTCACACAGGGAGGCGGGGGTAGGGCCAGGCCTGAAACCTGGGTCCACTTACGCTTTTTTGTTTGTTTTTTCCCCCTGACTCTCCCTCTGGAATGTGAGCTCCAGGTTAGCAAACTTGTTTTCATTCACTTCTGTGCCCTTGTGCCTGGAATAGGTTCTCAATAAATATTAGCTGGAGGAATGGCACTTAGTAGGTGCTCAATAAATATTAGCTGGAAAAGTGATTTCCCTTCGACCCAGGCATCTACCCTACAGTCTCCCTTTTCCCTCCACAGACACCTGGACCCATCCAGCTACAATCCTGCCAAGAACAACTACCATCCCGTCGAAGATGCTTGCTGGAAGGTGGGCCAGAGGTGAGGCTTGGCCCTCCGCAGACTGTCCTTCTCCAGTCCCTGGCACTGCGGGCAGCCCTGTCTCCGGAGGCTTCAGTGGGAGAAAACTGGCAGATCTCTCCCCTCTGTGTTTTGGGGAGACCATCGGCAGCTCTGAAGGGGACAGAGAGAGAGCCCCAGGCAGTGGCTGGGCGGGGTTGCGTGCCTCTGGGGATTTCGCAAGGCTGTCCCCAGGGAGGCGTGGGGAGGAAGGTGGCTGGAGGGGCGACATGGGTGTGCGCACAGCGCTTGTTTTCTCTTTTCCTCCCGCAGAGTCCCTTACCTGGCTGTGGCCCGGACGTTTGAGAAGATCGAAGAGGTTTCCGCGCGGTAATTAACCAGGCCAGCCTGGCCGGGGCCGCTGGGTGAAGGCCCTTCCGGCTCTGTCTCTCTGGCAGCGTCTGTGCCTCCAGCTGCTTAATCCTTTTAACCTCTCCTCTCTCAGCTTCACCCTGACACATGAGATCACAGGCCACGGGCATGGCCACGAGAGTGGCTGCAGGCCCTCTGGAGGCCCAGGCTCAGGAGGCCCAGCCATCATTTCTGCCTCATTTGTTGGTCAGAGCAAGATGTGAGGGTGAGCCCAGACCCCTGGCATGAGGAACCAGCCCCCGCCTCCTGGAGGCAGGAACGGAGTCTAGCCTAAGTAGTCAGAAGTAGCTGCCACCTGGCTGACGTGCCTCGACGCTAGAGGAAATCCAGGTCTTGTTTGTAGCGAGAAACCCATCTCAGCCTGATACTAGCTCTGTGACCTTGGGCAAGTTACACGATCTTTCCACGCCTCCGTTTCTTCGCCTGTAAAATCAAATAATATCTAGCTCAGGGGAGCTGTGAGAATTCAGGGAGTTAGAGAATGCAGAGGGCTTAACACCAGTGTCTGGCACCTAGAAAACAGTCCGTACGCATCAGCTGTTACTTCTCTACAGATGATGGTCAAATGGAATTCCTTTTCCCCCCAGCAGCCTGTGATGGTGCCTGTGGCTCGGGTCACACACCGGGCGCTGGTCGTGAGCCCTCTCCTCATCTCTGTTCCCGGATTCCTTTTATCCCGCCACCGCCACCCCACTTTGGTCGTGAAACGCCAGGTGGTCACACACGCACCCCCGCCCCGTCCCCTCCTCCAGGCTCCGGATGGTGGAGACACTGAGCAACCTCCTGCGCTCCGTGGCGGCCCTGTCACCTGCTGACCTCCTCCCCGTCCTCTACCTCAGCCTCAACCGCCTGGGGCCGCCCCAGCAGGGCCTGGAGCTCGGCATTGGCGACGGCATCCTCCTCAAGGCGGTGGCCCAGGCCACAGGTGAGGAGGGGGCTGTGATGGAAGCCCCCGTGGTGGCGGGGGGAGCTTCGAGGGAGGGAGTGGAGAGGCCGGGAGCACCTGGGAGATGATGGAGGGGGATTGGGAAGGTGGAGAGACGGGGAGAGCGAGGGCAGAGAGCGGGGTGCGGGGGGAGAGGAGGACCAGGTCTGCGCCAAGACCCGGTCGGGGTGGGAGGAGGTGCTGCAGGCCCAGAGCAGGACGGGGGCCGGGACTGAGGGCTGGGGCTTGCGGAGGTAGCAGGGCTTTGACCAGCAGAGTCGTGGGGGGAGATGAGGAAAGAGCAGGGTGTGGGCGGGGCCGGCAGCCTCCAAGGGCCGAGCCCTTGGTGCTTAGGAGAAGCTGGCCATGTGGACGGGGCCTCCTGCCCACCAAGGGCCTGGAATGCTCCATGTTTATTGTGACGGCGTCGGGGAGCTGTGGAAAGGTCCTGAGCGGGCAAAGGGCAGGGTCGGTTCTGGGCCCGTGTGCAGGCTGGACAGGAAACCAGGAGGCCGGGCAGGAACTGGGGGCAGAGGTCCGGGGGGAGGAGGAGCTGACGCCAGGGTAGCTGTGGGTAGCAGAGCAGAGGGCAGGAGAGGAGAGAGACGGGGGCCAGGAGGGAACTGCCGGGCTCAGGGGGTCAGGGATGGAGGAGGTGAGAAGAATACCCCAGGATCCATCATGCTGGGCCCACCACCAGGACAGGACACCGTGAGGGGCAGGCTGGGTCAGGGGAAGTTACTAAATTCAGCTTGGGACCAACCTGTATCTGTGGGCCACCCGACAGTCGAGGAAACGAAGCTCAGCAGGTCTGGATCACAGAGCAGGATCTGGGAGCCCTGAGCTTCGGAGGCCTGGTTACGTGCTGCCCAGTTCTCGCACCCGGGGAGAGGGTGTCTGGGGAGGAGAGGGGCGGGGCTTTGAGTCACACCTTGGGCAGCACCAGCGCTTAAGGAAGAAGAGGTTTGAGGGTTTCGTGAGAGGACAAGGTGCCTGAGGAAGATTGACTGGGAATGGAAGAGAGTCATGGGGTCGTCGGAGCCAGAGGAGCTGAGATCAGAATCCTCCCACTCGTTCACTCAAGACACATTCATTAGGTGCTGACATCGCACCAGACCCGCTGCAGACTGTGTCCATTAGGAGACTTCCCTCTGCCGGTAACACAAAACCCAACCACGCTGGCGCAAAGGAAGAAGGATTTCTTCTTCTTACATAGTGAGGAGTGGAGAGTAGGCGGCAGCCAGTGCCGCCCGGCCTCCCGCCAGACGGGACCGAGGGGCCGAGGCCGTTTCCGCCCTTCCGTGTTCACGCTCACACGTGTCTCCTCAGGGCCCCCTCGGCTGCCCGGCCCAAGGGGTGTAGAGAGTTGGTCAGCGATACCACTTACAGGCACGGGGCCTGGCAACTCGGTCGTGTGTCCTCGTGGCTTCCAGATAAAGCTTTGGAATATAATTGTTTTGGAAGTGAGTTGGGGTGGATCCAGACACCGGAACCTGCTTTGTGTTTTGCGTATCAGCGATGCCATGGAATAGATAAGTGTAGGTTGTCAAAAAAAAAAAAAACCTCTCTGGCCAAGTGGCCAGAGATTGAAATGCGTGCTGTTTCATTGTGAATTGCTTTCCCTCTGTTTCTTTCGTACATGAGTTGGGGCATTGCGCCGACGTGATATGTGTGGGTAAGTTGTGTCACCTCTGCATTTCTTCCGGAGTAGAGAGAAGTGACACAAAATGCCTGTCCTGGGAAGGGCCTGTGGTTCTGATAGGTTGAGAACTGCCGGGCAGAGCTGTTGTGATAACTTGCCTCCACCTTCCCAGCCTCCTGCTCTTTTTAAAATGTGTTTTATTGCAGTATAGTTGATTTACAATGTTGTGTTAATTTCCACTGTACAGCAAAGTGACTCAGTTATACATATATTGGGTTGGCCAAAAAGTTCATTTGGTTTTAAGTAAAAATAAAAGACACAGTTTTCATTTTCACCAAGCATTTTATTGAACAATATATTCACTAACCAAACAAACTTTTTGGCCAACCCAATATATATACATTCTTTTTCATATTCTTTTCCATTATGGTTTATCACAGGATATTGAATATAGTTCCCTGTGCTGTACAGTAGGACCTTGTTGTTTATCCATCCTATATATAATAGTTTGCGTCTGCTAACCTCAAACTCCCACTCCTTCCCTCCCCCACCCCCTGCCCTTGGCAACCACAAGTCTGTTCTCTGTGTCTATGAGTCTGTTTCTGTTTCGTAGATAAGTTCATTTGTGTCATATTTTAGATTCCACATATAAGTGATATCATATGGTATTTGTCTTTCTCTGTCTGACTTCACTCAGTATGATAATCTCTAGTTGCATCCATGTTGCTGCAAAGGGCATTATTTCGTTCTTTTTATATGGTTGAGTAGCACTCCATTGTATGCATGTACCACGTCTTTATCCATCATCTGTTGATGGACATTTAGGTTGTTCCCATGTTTTGGTTATTGTAAATAGTGCTGCTATGAACATAGGGGTCCAGCCGCCTACTCTTACAGCAAGGGGCGCCCGTGGGACCCAGCCTACACAATAAGTAAGGCCAGAATACCTACATTGTATTTAAATTGATGACTTCAAAAGGATAAGGTGACAGAAAACGAGCAAAGGCCCATTGGGCTCTGCCGGAGGATGTTAATGAGCAACTAGAGGACAGGCAGAGGGTCCCTTGGCCGCCTTCTCTGTCTATACTTGCTCGCCTGGTGATCTCATTCCACCCCAAGGCTTTAAATCCCGTCTACACACTGACGACACCACCCCAGACATCCCCTCTGGTGTAGACGGGTTCATGATCCAGGCCGCCTGGAGCCGGGAGCCGGGTGGCCACACCTCTCCTTGCCCTCAGCACCCTCTCTCTCCGCCCCCCAAGGCCGGCAGCTCGAGTCGGTCCGGGCCGAGGCGGCCGAGAAGGGCGACGTGGGGCTGGTGGCCGAGAGCAGCCGCAGCACCCAGAGGCTCGTGTTGCCCCCGCCCGCCCTCACCGCCGCCGGCGTCTTCGCCAAGTTCCGGGACATCGCGCAGCTGGCCGGCAGCGCTGTGAGTGGGCAGGCGGCTCACGCCCTCTCCAGACCCTTTTCCCCTGGGGACCCAGAAGGCTCTGGTTAGCCTGTTCAGGGCTGGATCGCCTTGGCCCTGCTTGTGGGATCAGAGCTTCCTCTCCTTCTGCCGCTCTCAAGACCGAGGGAACCTCTTCCTGAGAGTCTAGCCCTGATCTAGTGCGGGCCGTGGGACACAGCTCCATAAACATGTGCTGAGCAAAGCTAGGGTGGGAGGCAAGAAGAGAGCGAGCTTTTCACCGCACTGTGAGCGCGCGGCCGTGGGATGGGGGAGCAAGGGGGGGGATGGGGGGCAGGTATTCCAAGGGTGGCAGCTCCCCAGGCAGCATGGATGGCGGGGAGGTGTGGTCCCCTCCCCTCCCTTCACCCCAGGCACTGACTGCCCTTCCCCCATATCTTCAGTCCACAGCCAAGAAGATGGACGTCATCAAAGGCCTCTTTGTGGCCTGCCGCCACTCAGAAGCACGATTCATCGCCAGGTGAGTGTGTGGGCCTGTGAGGGTGGGGAGAGGTGAAGGTGGAGAGGGCCTGGCAGCTGTATCGCTGCTAGTGCCCCGACCGCCCTTGGATGAGAACAGCGTGAGTGAGGAGCCTGGGCCCTGAGGGGGCGGGATGGGAACATAGGTTTCCTTTCACAGCCGGCTCCTCTTCTCAGTAGCACTGCCTGGAGAAGGGTAGGGGCTCGTGGGTGAAGAGTGCCGCGCTTGATTAGTCATGTCTGCCTTGGCCTGAGTGGGGACAGTAAGCAAGGTAGCCAAGCGGTAGCCATCCTTGAGGTATTTCTCCGACATAGTCGTTGGAGTGTTTCTTGGGTGCCCTGCCCCATGCCACGTGCTTTCTTCCTCCCTGCAGCTCTTGGAGGTGGGCCCCGTTAGCCTCACCCCAGTTTACAGAAGGGGAGATGGAGGCACAGGGAGGTGAAGCTTCCTGCCTGAGGTCGCTGGCTCACATGTGGCGGGGACAGGTTCCTGACCATCACACTCTGGCACCCCTGGGGCAGGCTGCCTTCCAGTTCCAGGCCCAGCTCTGGCCCTGCCCCACCTTCCCCGAGCCGCTCCAGCTTCTCAGAGGGCAGCTGAGGAGAGAGGCGGAGACGCCTGCAAGGCGCCTAGTTCTATCCGCAGGCGCTGCCAGTGATCGCGGTGGTTACTGGCCGGCCTGTTTCCTCCTCTGTTAAGTGGGGCTGTGTGATCTCAGGTCACTTCCGGCTTTGGAGGTTGCTCTGGTTTTGAGGAGAGGGTCGAGGTGGGGGAGACCGGAGGAGGGAGGAGCAAGGGGTAGAGGGCAGGGTCGGACAGATACGGACAAGCCCACTCCCCGTTACCTGCTGTCTCCCCAGGGCCCTGAGTGGACGGCTGCGCCTCGGGCTGGCAGAGCAGTCGGTGCTGGCGGCCCTCGCCCAGGCCGTGAGCCTCACCCCGCCAGGTCAAGGTGAGCCCGCATGGCCGGCCCTGTGCCCACCACTCGAGTTAACCTGGCTGCCCTTCTCCTTGTCAGAAGTCCACGCCCACGCCCACGCCCACACGTGGTTCCCACCTCCCGCTGCCACTCCAGGCTTCTCTCCCCTGCGGACACTGTCCCCGGCACCACCACCCACTGTGGACTCGGGTGGCTGAGCGGGGTCGGGCCCATCCCAAAGCCTCTTCTGCTGGGGCTTGTCTTAGAATTCCCCCCAGCCGTGGTGGATGCTGGGAAGGGCAAGACCGCAGAGGCCAGAAAGACGTGGCTGGAGGAGCAAGGCATGATCCTGAAGCAGACGTTCTGGTGAGTTCAGGGGCCCTGGGCAGAGCGAGAGGGGCGGGGGTGGGCAGAGCGAGAGGGGCGGGGGGAGCCAGAGGGGGGCGGTGGGCGGGGCCCGAGGGGTCAGGGGTGAAGTGGGAGGGGCCAGCAGGCAGCAAGCATCCGTGACCATCGCAGGGCTAGTGACAGAGCACTGGGTGGTGATCCAGACGAGGCTGGTGCTGGGCACAGGGAGGACGACAGGGATCGGGAAGACGGCCAGCGGTGAAGGGCCAGGGACACGGGGACAGGGAGGGACGCTGACACACAGAGGAGGAGGAGCTATCGAGCGGTTTCCAAGCTCCAGACAGGACTGCGCGTGTGGAAAGGCCGCGAGAGCCCCCGGTGGGGGCCGGTGACTGACGCACAGTGAGGGGTCGTGACAGTCACGGAGTGATGGTGAGGGCTCCGGAGAGAGCCACGCGGAGGGACCTGGCCAGCTCCCGGCCCAGCGCTGGCCACAGCGGGACGGTGACGCCCGATGGAGTGTCAGCGGCAGGAGGGCAACCGAGCCATTCCACAAATGCCCGCGGGGCACCTGCTCTGGGCCAGTTCCCTCGGGTGCTGGGTACACAAGGCAAACAAGCCCTGCGGAGCCTCTGGGGCCAGGGCGGCAGCCTTAACTCTGCCCCTGCGTGGGCACCTACAGACTGTCGCTCTCAGGCCTGCCCAGGCCAGTTAAATCAGAACCTTTGCAGGTGGAGGCTGGCCTTGAAGAAATACTTTTTCGAACACATCCTTGAGTGGCTGTGACATGTAGCCCAGGTAGAGAATCACTCCTCTCGTGATGACAGACTGGGGAGCGATGGCGGGCCCGGCTCAAGGGAGACAGAGTCAGAGTGATATATAGTGACACTGAGGGAGGACTCTGACAGAGACAGGGCGACAGGGGGAGTCGGGGACAGGCCGGAGCAGACCCTGGGACCAGGTGGCAGGCAGAGCTGGATCTCGCAGCCAGAGAGCAGAGTTCTAGAAACACATGCCCCACCTTGTTCTCGCCCCCCACCCCAGCGAGGTGCCCGACCTGGACCGGATCGTCCCCGTGTTGCTGGAGCACGGTCTGGAGCGGCTCCGGAAGCACTGCAGGCTGAGCCCAGGTACCCGCCCCACGGGCCCCTCTGGAGTCGGTCTACAGCCTCACCCTGGGCCCCAGCGCTGGGCTGGCCGCCTTCTGGCTCCGCCCCCTCCACCTGGCCTTGACTTCTGCCCTCCAGGGCGGCCGTGGGAGGGCCCGCTGCTCAGAGAGCACCGTCTCAGGAGCCGCGGGACCCTCTCCTCCAAAGTCAGCCTTGTCCCCTGTGCCAAAAGCCGGTCCTTTCCTGCTCGGACTTCCCGCTTCTGTGTTAGAGCTGCCACACCAGAGATACCCCAAAAGGCGAGGCAGGCAGACAGACAGACTCTCGTTTTCTTGTACGTAAGAGTCCAGAGGGAGGCAGGAGGCCGGGGGGGCTGCGCAGCACTCCAGGGCTCAGCCACCCACGTTCCGTCGGTCCCGTCACTTCATCATCCTGAGGTTGTCACCCTAATGTGCCCCCCCACCCCGTCTACCTGACCTCACTCTCATCGCAACCCCCCCAGGGGTCCCCCTGAAACCAATGTTGGCCCACCCAACCCGGGGTGTCAGCGAGGTCCTGAGGCGCTTTGAGGAGGCAGCTTTCACCTGCGAGTACAAATACGATGGGCAGAGGGCACAGGTAAGGGGGTGGACACATCCCTTCTGCAGAAAGGGGCACGCCGTCGAGCAGGGCCGTGGGGTCCCTCAGACCCGAGTTCCAGGCCGGCCGGCCTCTGCCACAACTGCCCGTCTGGTCGTGCGCATCTCTCGGGGCCGTAGTTCCCATCTCCGGGCAATATGCGATCATAGCCACCTGACTGGCTTCTCTGAGAATCAGTTTTGATAATATCGTCACAGCCCTGACCCACGGCAGTGGGAGCTCAAGCAGCGTTGGCTGTGCTCGGGCCCTGCTGGTGGGTGTATTAATGTAACGGGTGCCTCCCAGGGCCGGAGATGTCCCTGGCCTGGGCTGTAAGGATGCTCGTTGTGGCTCTTCTGTCCTGGGGGGAGTTGGGGCCGGCTCTGCCTTGTTCCTCACCTCGGGATGGATAAGCGAGCTTGGTGGGCGCCACCCTGTGGTGCCTTGAGGAGGCTACACACAGTGGATTCAGTAGACGCTTAACCACACAGATGGATCTTTGAAATACAGTGCTGAGAAGAAAATGAACAAAATGAGTTACCATAGTGACAGTGATTTTAAAAATTATATATATTTAACTCATATATTACGTCATACACACGCACTACTATTTCTTGGGATAATATACGTGTTAGGTGGCACATATGTAGCTCTACTCAAGGACTGTGGCCCAGACGTAGGAAAATGAATAAATTAAAATCATAGAAACCGGAATGATGTTTACGGCGTAACAACATCCAGACAGATCCACACATACTCGCAGAGCAAAGTGCCTGTGCTTGCAGGGGGAGGAGGGTACGGATTGGAGACGAAGCAGAGGTGGCGGGGACTTCCACAAACAGGGCTGGGAGGTGCTGTTTGAACCAAGGAGAGGATTCACTCAGGTCTCTGCACCAGTACTTCCTCCAGAGCTTCTAGAACCTTCTGCCAATGAATGTGAGGTCAAGAAGAGAAAGGAGGGGCCCCTGGGGGCGGACCCAGCCCTGAGTCCCTCTCTGCTCCCCTGCTGTGGCAGATCCATGTTCTGGAAGGCGGGGAGGTGAAGATCTTCAGCAGGAATCAGGAGGACAATACCGGAAGGTACCCCGATATCATCAGCCGCATCCACAAGGTGGGCACCTGCCACTGCCTCTCACTCAGATGGGGGCAGGGGCTGCACTTACGGGTGCAGGGAACTGAGGCCCAGCCAGGCCAGCTCAGCACAGCAGGGGTTGATGGGAAGGAGACTGGAGTGCATTGGGCTGCAAATAACGGAACAACTGCAGGTGTTATTTTTTTCTCAAATCTGAAGGCGGGTGGCCCTAGGCTGGCTCAGCGGAGCACCAAGGGCCTCCCAAACCCAGCTTGGTGCTCTGTCCTCAACTGTCCTTGGCTGGTTCCATTTCATCCCAATGCCTGTCCCCTATGGTCTCCAAGTAGCCACCACGCTTCCAGACAGACAGGAAAGGGGTTCCAGCTTCTATCCCTTCCCACAAAGAAAGTTAGAGCTTTTCTGGGTACCTCCTACCACCCCCGGCTGACACCAGCATGGGGGTCCCTGTCCAGCACTGGTTGCCATGGCCACTGTGGTGCAGCAGAGGCTGGGGAAGCCAGAATCGTGCTCTCTGACAGGGAGAGGGTTTGGGATGAGGGTGAAGGCAGCCTGCAGACTGGCCCCACAGCCTAACTAGGGCCGGGTCTCAAAGGCCCTGGAGCCGGGGGCATCTCTGCCCCCAAGGGGAGGGGTTTGGGGCCTTTTTTAGGGGTCTTCCATCAAAGAGCCATTCTCTTGCCTTCCCTAATTAATTAGGAAATTTGTTCTTTCCTAAAGCAGCAGGACAGAAGTAACAGTACAGCACAGGCATTAAAGGAGTTCCTGTTACATGCCAAGCGCTGTTGTTTTAAACCAGCTTAAGGTGTAGCTTTGTAAAAGGTTCTGATAGAGTTTGAAGAGTTTTGACAAGTTCATACCCCCACATAATCAGCATGTAAAATGTTGCCGTGTTTTCGTCACTCCAGAATGTTTCCCCGTGCCCCATGCCAGGTAGGCCCCTGTCCCCACCCCTATCAGCCATCTCCTGAGGCAACAACCACTGATCTGCTTTTTCGTTGGGACAGGTTCGTTTTTGCCTCTGCTAGAGCTCCACATAAGTGGTGATAGTACAGGGTCTTTTGTATCTGGCTTCTTTCGCTCGTTCATTCAACAAGTATTTGTTGGGCGACTGCCCTGTGCTGAGCCCTGTGCTGGAGGCTAGGGCTTTAACAGAGACGGCGGGGCAGGCAGATCTTCCTCAGAGTCCCGCTGCGGCCTCTATGAGTATACTCAGAGATCGGGCGCTGAAGAAAAGGTCCAGCATTCTTTGAGCCTTTAAAAGAATAAGGCTTAGACTTGGTGTCAGGAAAGCAAGGCCATCACCAAGCACAGCCCAGGGTACAGTGGGAATGGTGCCCCTGGAGTCGTGCAGATTCTAGAGTAAACAGCATGTGCAAAGGCCCGGTGGTTGGAGGGGCACAGCCCATTCAAGAAACAGGCTAGTGCATCGGGGTACAGAGCGTGAGTCTGAGGGGGCCAGGTGAGGCGAGGGAGGGCCACGGGCTGACCAAGGAGAGGTCCCACAGCTTTGGGGAGCCACGGGGTGGTTTTTAGCAGGGATGAGAAGTGATCAGATTTGGGGTTTGCCAAGAGCAGCCTGGCTGCTATGAGGGGAGTGGATTGGACGGGGTCAGTGCAGGGGCGGGGAGACCAGTAGGACGCTGTGGCTTAGGCTGGACCAGGCTCAGCAAGGTGGTGACAGGTGGATAGCTTAGCAGTTTCGGAGCGGAAATGGACAAGTTCATGGGGTAATTGAGTGTGAAGTGGGAGGAAGAGGAAGATGACAAAGGCTCCTTGGTTTCCAGCTTGTGGGACCAAATAGTAAGTCCTCAGAAAACATAGTTTTTTTCCCCTCTCGGTGGGGAACAAGAGAAGGGGTCTGTGTTCACATGTGTCTCTTTAAGGTTGACGTCAGTTTGTCAGTGGATCTTCAAAGCTGCAGAAGGAAAAAGATATTTGTTTCTCTGTGTCTGTCTTTTGGCCTCATCCACCACCTCTCACCAGCCCTGGGTCTCCCTCTTCACCTTTCAGATTAAACTCCCATCAGTCACATCCTTCATCCTGGACGCGGAAGCCGTGGCTTGGGACCGGGAAAAGAAGCAGATCCAGCCGTTCCAAGTGCTCACCACCCGCAAACGCAAGGTAGCCTCTGCCCCCCCCCCCCCCCCCCCCCGCCTCCACCGCCTGCCCTCATCTTCCACCCAGTCCTTTGCAATCCCAGAGAGACAGAGCTATCAGTTGGGTTGTAGTTCTCTCAGCCTTTTGCAGTGTGGCTGCCATAGCTCCAGCCATCACATTCTTATCCCAGCATGCCAAGTTGGAAGGAGGGAAGGCCTCTTTTCCAACATCTGTTTTATTATGAAAGATCTGTTTTAGGAGCCCCCACAACCTGCACCCCAGCAACCTTCTTTACTCTCATTGGCCAGAGTTGTGTCATGTCACCCCCATTAGCTGTGAGGGAGGCTGGGAGAGTAAATACCTAGCAGAGGTGAATGAGGTGGTTGGGATTAGCCAAGAGCCATCACAGTTCGGTACGTGTGGCTGGCAGCATTGATGCCCTCACAGGTGTGCGGCCTGTTGGCTGGGGAGAAGGGGGGGATGGCAGGTGACCGGGGTGTCTGCCTCAGGCATGATGGGAAGGGACCCAACTGGGCCCCGTCTTACCTTCCCCCTCTCCTGGTCTCCATCCTGCCCTGACCCAGGAGGTGGACGCGGCAGAGATCCAGGTGCAGGTGTGTCTGTACGCCTTCGACCTCATCTACCTCAATGGAGAGGTGAGTTTTGGCATCGTGTCCGGGTCAGCTGGGGCATGACTTGAGGTGAGGGGGGAGAGCTTGGGAGCCAGCGGTTAGAGTTTCATCACTGAGCCCGGAGGCCACACTCGGGCAGTGGTTCTCAAAATGTGGACCGTGAGGCCCTCCCTTTCCCAGCATCTGTGTGAGGGGGATTTTCTTCCTGTCCTGCAACCTGAACGACATTTTGCAGCCGTCCGAATGCAGAAGGAGATGTGAGAATCCAGCCTCTGTTACGCCAGACATTAGAGAATTGGCAAAAATATAAAATAATGCCCCTCTTCACACTCATTTCCATAAGCCACATGATGACTTGTGACCCATCCGCTTCCTGCTTCTCCCGAGGTCGGAGTTTCTTCTCTATTTCCACGATGATGTCCCATCTCTCTCATCCTGCCCCACAGTCCCTGGTACGTGAGCCCCTTTCCCGACGCCGGCAGCTGCTCCGGGAGAACTTCGTGGAGACAGAGGGCGAGTTTGTCTTTGCCACCTCTCTGGACACC
Organism: Balaenoptera musculus; assembly: GCF_009873245.2. Classification (NCBI taxonomy): domain Eukaryota; kingdom Metazoa; phylum Chordata; class Mammalia; order Artiodactyla; family Balaenopteridae; genus Balaenoptera; species Balaenoptera musculus. The sequence goes on from NC_045803.1 coordinate 8,538,733, forward strand.
AAGGACATGGACCAGATCGCCGAGTTCTTGGAGCAGTCGGTGAAAGGTGAGGGCATCCACCAAGGTCTGCGCCCCCTCTGCCCACCCCCCGAGATCTGCACCCATCCCAGCCCTACCCTGGACGATTGGACCAGAACCCTGCCTGCGTCTGTTGTGAGGCTGTGAGCCGGGGCTTCACAGGGCTCTCATGTGTCCCTCAGACTCCTGCGAGGGGCTGATGGTGAAGACCCTGGATGTGGACGCCACCTACGAGATCGCCAAGAGGTCACACAACTGGCTCAAGGTACCGCCTGCCCGCGCCCCCCTTTCTTGCTGAGCTGGGGACCGGAAGCCTGCCCCTGCTGGGTGGTCCCTGCCCAGTCCCCACATTCACCCCGTTTGAGCCCCGGAGCCCTTTGCTCAATCCCTCCCGCCTCCCACTGCAGCCAGCCTCGGCTCTGCTCCCCTAGTGAGTCGCCATGAGCAAATTCACCAAGGACTGGTGGAGAACCACCCGGCTAGGCACCCCAGATGTGGGGGTGAGGGAGCCCAAGGAGCTTTCTGTTCCCTCTGAGCTTGCCTTCTGTCAGGAAGTCAGCCAGGATGCAAACGGGATAAAGTTGGGGAGTGATGAGTGCTATGAAGAAAGCAAGTCCACTTGGGGCCAAGGAGGGTCTGCAGTACTTTGGGTGATTGGGAAAAGCCTTTCCAGAGGCAGTGTTTGGGTCGAGACATGGATGATAGGAAGTGGTCAGTCATGTGAGGATCAGGGGCGGAGCAGGTAGGTGGGGGTTGGGGGCGGGCAGCAAGTGCAAAGGCCCTGGGGTAGGAACAAGCTCGGTGTGTGCAGGGGTCGAGGACCATCGAGGCGTGAGGTGAGGTCAGGGCAGAGAGTGGGTCCCAGCTCACCCAGCGGTGTGGTGGGTAAAAGAAAACTGGGTTTTCCTCCAAGGGTTTCAGGAAGCCAGCAGAGGTTTTAAGGGGGAAGTCACCTGGTCTTATTGTCGTTTGGCACAAGTCCTCCGGCTGCTCTGTGGGTGGTGGACAGGTGGGGGGGTGCTGGGCAGAAGTGGGAGCAGGCAGGCGGAAGGCAGCTGTCCGGTAAGAGGTGATGGGAGCTTGAGCAGAGAGGCAGCAGTGAGGAGGGGGCCAGGAGACCCAAGCGAGAGATAGCTGGGCGCTGAGCTGGCCGAGCCTGTGGACAGGGTTTCCCTGTGTGTGTTTTTTTGTTTGTTTGTTTTTTTAAATATTTACTTACTTATTTTGGCTGCTCGGGTCTTAGTTGCGGAACATGGGATCCTCGTTGCGGCATGCGGCTTCGGTGCGGCATGCCTGCGGGATCTAGTTCCCCGACCGGGGATCGAACCCGGGCCCCCTGCATTGGGAGCGTGGAGTCTTACCCACTGGACCACCAGGGAAATCCCTCCCTGTGTGTTTTTTAGTTGTTTATGGTCCGTCTCGCCCCCACTAAGCTGTAAGCGGCTGTGCAGGTACAAACCTTTCCAGTCTCAAGAAATATTCGCTGTTGTATCCCCATGGCTGAGCTCCTGCCTGGCACACAGTTGGCACTTAACTAATCTTTTCGGAATGAATGGATAAATGTTCTCTGTGTGAAGGAGTGGAATGTACCTCCATGTCGAACGGAGGGGGTCCGGGGTCGCCCCCGAGGTCTCCCCACCTGACCTGTCCCCTCCATCCCGCCTCCTCTTCGCATTTGAGTCCCCTCTTTCTCGTCAGCCCTTTCAGCCTAGAAACCTGTTCCACGTCCAGTCTCCCCCCGGTGACCGTCTGGGGTCTTCTCACCCAGGCCCTCCTCGCGCCGCTGCTTAACCCCCAGCGGTGGGAGCCACACCCGAGCGTCCGGCCCTCATCCCCCGCCTTCCCTCCTCGCAGCTGAAGAAGGACTACCTCGACGGCGTGGGCGACACCCTGGACCTCGTGGTGATCGGCGCCTACCTGGGCCGGGGGAAGCGGGCCGGCCGGTATGGGGGCTTCCTGCTGGCCGCCTACGACGAGGAGAGCGAGGAGCTGCAGGCCATCTGCAAGGTGGGGGAGCCGGGGGGACCGCAGAAGCGGGAGGGGAGCGGATGTGACTCAGCCTCGGGGGGCGGGAGCTGGGAGGAGGTGGAGCCTCTGACCCCCCCTGTCCTCCTCCTCGCAGCTCGGAACGGGCTTCAGTGACGAGGAGCTGGAGGAGCATCACCAGAGCCTGCAGGTGCGCCCTCGCTGCCTGTGTGTGCCTGGGGCTCTCGCCCTCCGGGGCCTCGGGTGCGGCCGCTGCTGCGGGGCCTGCTTCCCAGCCCAGCACGTCCACGTTCACGCCCCAGCCCTGCCAGCTACGGGCCGGAGCCTCCCGTCCCGGAGCCTCGGCCGCACCCGAGACAGGCTCAGGGAGGGCGTGTTGCCCTTTCCCCGAGTTCGCCCTTCGGATGCCGGTGGAGCCCCTAGTCGTCGGGGTGTTTGCCGTCCTGGTCCCAGGCGTTCGGGGCGTGCTCTGGCTTTCCTGTGTGTTGGTGTCTCTGGTCCTGTCTGTCCCATTCTTGGTTCTCCCTCTCTCTCTCTCTAGGTCTCTGACTCCCCGTCTCTGGGTCTCGGTTCCTCTCTCTGACTCTCTCTGCCTTTAATTTCTTGTCTCAGCTCCCAGGGTCTCTGTCATTTCTTCCTTTCTCCCGTTTCCCCCATCGCCCCCCAGCTCCACCTACCACCAGCTTTTTACTTTGAGGGGCACCTGTATCTGTCCCCTTCCCCCGTCTTCCTCCCTCTTTCCTCACTCTCCAGTCCCGCCCCCCGCAACCCTCCCCTCAGCCTTGACTTTGAGATCCAAGACCCTCTCGCCCTTATTCCCGCCACTGGCTGCAGGCCCTGGTGCTGCCCGCCCCACGCTCCTATGTCCGGGCCGACGGCGCCGTGGCCCCCGACCACTGGCTGGACCCCAGCGCCGTGTGGGAGGTGAAGTGCGCAGACCTCTCCCTCTCGCCCATCTACCCGGCTGCCCGGGGCCTGGTGAGTAACTGGGGGGCCTGGAGTAGACCCTCCGAAGGAACCCCAGCTGGGGGGGTGGGGAAGTGGGGGGGAGGGGATCTTGGAGCCCATGCCCGGGGCCTGGTGAGTAACTGGGGGGCCCTGGAATAGACCCTCCGAAGGAACCCCAGCTGGGAGGGTGGGGAAGTGGGGGGAGGGGATCTTGGCGCCCATGTCCGGGGCCTGGTGAGTAACTGGGGGGCCCTGGAATAGACCCTCCGAAGGAACCCCAGCTGGGAGGGTGGGGAAGTGGGGGGAGGGGATCTTGGCGCCCATGTCCGGGGCCTGGTGAGTAACTGGGGGCCCTGGAATAGACCCTCCGAAGGAACCCCAGCTGGGAGGGTGGGGAAGTGGGGGGAGGGGCTCTTGGCGCCCATGTCCGGGGCCTGGTGAGTAACTGGGGGGCCTGGAGTAGACCCTCCGAAGGAACCCCAGCTGGGGGGGTGGGGAAGTGGGGGGAGGGGATCTTGGCGCCCATGTCCGAGCTTCCTGGGTGATGCTTAGGAAGACGGGAGCTTGCGTTTTATTTGGGTTTCAGATAATGAGGTCAAAGTCTCGTTAAAAGAAAAAAAAAGAAATTCCCCAGGAGTAGAAAGAAAACCGTGAAACTGCTTTCTTTGATTTTTAAAATTTTTTTATTTTATTTTTTAAATTTTATGTTCTTATTGGAATATAGTTGGTTTACCATGTTGTGTTAGTTTCAGGTGTACAGCAAAGTAATTCAGTTATATATATATATTCTTTTTCAGATTTTTCCCTTTGTTACTACAAAATATTGAGTATAGTTCTCTGTGCTATATAGTACGTTCTTATTGTTTATCTGCTTTATATATAGTAGTGTATATCCGTTAATCCCAGACTCCTAATTTATCCCTCACCCCCCCTTCCCCGCTTTGGTAAACCATAAGTTTGTTTTCTGTGTCTGTGGGTCTGTTTCTGTTTTGTATATAAGTTCATTGGTATCATTCTTTTTTGAAATTGCTTTCTTAAATATAATCTCACATTCCGCTCTTAAGTAATTTTTGAAAACAGCTCTTTTCAGTAAAAATTTACGATACTTCCTGCTGAGCATTTAGGTCCACTACTGCGTTTCTTTCTCAACTGTAGTTAATTTTCATGCTACCAAGTTTTAACATTCCTAGGCTAATTTCTCTCATAGTGGTTCTGTCCTCCGCATGTGCTAGAGGATCAGTGTTCCCGGGGAAACGCTGCCCCCACCGGCACTAGGACAGCTCTTAACATCCTCCTTCCGGAGATCAGGAAATCTTTTTTTTTTTCTTCTTTTTTTACTGTTACAGATATGTCTTTTATTAGCACAAAAATTCAGCTTATTATCAACCAAGGTGTTCAACCCTAAAATCCACAGAGATCCCAAATCTTAATAACATTGTCAAAATGCAAATTATATTGTTTTCTCTTTATGGATTCTTAGAAACATCAATTTGGAGGTTTGTTTTTTTTTTAATTAAAGTATAGTTGACTGAGGAACAGGAAATCTTAAAGTGCATACTCCCTTTGGGATTTTTTCTGATCCTTCAAAAGCTAGCATGTGCTTTTCGGCTTAGCAGCTGACTTCCATGTAAAGGCAAAACTCATACTTTTTATCTAGTTTCCTTCTTGAAATTTCTCACTCCTGCACTGTCTCGGGAAGTTGGGGGCCCCTGGTAATAAAGACATGGGAACAGCATTTATCGAGCATTTAGGTGAAGCAGGCATGTCACTTGTTCACACTCATCCTCACCAAGACACTGACCATCCCATTTTACAGATGGGAAAATAGAGCCCCAGGGAGCGTAACTGGCCCAGGGTCACGAGGCTCTTGAGAGTTGGGAGCTGGGATTTGAACCTCACAGTCTGGTTTGAGAATCCACCCCTCTTGGCCCTAATAATAATAACAACAGGCTAAAGCACAGCCACTGCAGCCTGTGTTTCTTACACGCTCCTGCTCCAGGGGAGCGGCCCCAAGCACTAAATGACCTTATTTAATTTTTACAACGACCCATCGCTTAGCCCCATTGTATGGATCAGGAAACAGGCCTGAGGCGCAGGAGTGGGGAGGAGACTTTGGATGGGGAATTGCCGCCGGGGAGCAGGCTGGACTGCTGCTTGGTCCCCATCACCACTCCACCCACCGCGCCTCGTCTCCGCAGGTGGATAGCGAGAAGGGAATCTCCCTCCGCTTCCCTCGGTTTGTCTGCGTCCGTGAGGACAAGAAGCCAGAGGAGGCCACCACCAGTGCCCAGGTGAGGCCCGCGGTAGAGGGTGGGTGGTGGGCCCAGGGGTGGGCTTGCCCAGCCAGGCCTGCTTTTTGGAGAAGGGGGGCTCTGGCCTGGCTTGGCATGGAAGGGGGTGGGGCAGCCCCAGGGCTTCTGACCCTCCCACCACCCACCCTCTCGCTTCAGGTGGCCTCTCTGTACCGGAAGCAAAGTCAGATTCAGAACCAGCAAGGCGCAGAGCCGGACTCCGACCTGGAAGATTTCTACTAGGCCCCCTGCTCTCCCCGGGGGGCTGGGGGCGGAGGGGACCCAGGGGCGTCGCCTCAGGTGCTCAGCAATCTGGTGTAGCTGTGTGCGGGTTTTGATAATCAGGTGTGTGTGTGGGAGGGGATGGTTTCAGCCGGGGTCTGGGGTTCTGTCATTCTGTTCAATAAATAATTGTTGATCACCTGCTCTGCGTCCGTGCTGGGCTCTGGGGGTACAGCCATAACAGCCCACCCTTTGATAGCGTGTAACGGTGTGTCACAACTGTTGAAACCAGGGCCTTGCCATAGAACTCTCTGCAGTGATGGAAATGTGCCACGTCCGCGCTGGGCGGTGTGACAGTCACCAGCCACGTGTGGCTGGTGAGCACTTGAAATGGGGCCAGTACGACTGAGGACTCAATTTTTAATTTTCACTTAAATAGCCACATGTGCCAAATGGCTATTTTTTTGGACAGTAGCTGTCCAAACTCTCTATATTAACTCCTTTAACCTGCCAGCAAGCCTACCAGGTAGGCATGTCAAGAGCCTGTTTCACAGATGAGGAAGCACACAGAGGGGAAGTAGCTTCCCCTGGGCTGCTGCTGGGAGGACCACACCAGGCTTCTGACTCAGCAGTCTGGCTTCAGGCCCCACACCTTTCCAGGACAGTCCCCATCCTGTTGGGAGACTGTTAAGTGCGGTGACTTGTGCGTGAGACTCCCATCTCTGCCACCCGCCATCTAGTGACCATGCCTGGCCTCTGAATCCTCAGCACAGCTTTCCAGACGCGACCTGTGCGGGCAGGCAGTGGACGTACCTGTTTTCCCCATCCTTACATCCCCCAGCCCATAGCACAGTGCCTGGAGTACAGTCAGTGCTACTTTTCCTGATCAAAAAGGAGACCTGGTTGTGGCAGCCCTTCCTTTCTTCCTGCCCTGACTGTGGATGTGATGGTTGGTGCTGGGGCTGCCACCTTGTGATCATGAGGAACGAACCAGGAGAGACAGAGAAAGCCGCCCTGACAACCCTTAACCAATGAACCAAGGGCAGCAGCTGCCTAACTGAGTTTCTTATCCTGGGAGTGGGGTGGAGGTGGGAGAAAAAAATAACAAAATCCTGTTGTGATCACACCACTGTAAAAATGGGGTTTGTTTCTCATAGTTGAAAGATCTCTTCCTTAAAGGATTGGCAATTAATGTGCATCCGTATTTATCAAGTTCAAATAAAACATTTAAGGCAAAATGTTTGATTAGGCGTTAAATACTGTATGTCTGGGGATTCCAGTGGCAGTCCGGCTCTGCATTGGTCCGCACGGTTCCCTTAGGCATGGACCGGGGTCTTCCTGAGGAAAGAGGGGCCAGGGACATGCCCTTCCTCCCCATGCCCCTGCAGGGCCCCTGTGAACACACTCAACCACCCAGGGCTGCCACGTCCCTCTGCCAGGGCTGGGCAGGGATGTCCTCACTCATCAATGACCCTCATGACAACCCTGCTAGGTAGGTGCTTTTATTGTCCCCATTAAGCAGATGAGGACACAGGCACAGGGATGTAAGTTACTTTCCCCAGCTCTACCATCTTGGGAATGGAGGGCCAGGGTTTGGTCTGGGCAGTCTGCAAGAGGCCCTGCACTCAGCCCCCAACTAAATAAAGTGCCTCGTGGGAAGCCCGGCCTGTGTGCCCCTGGGAGGGTGTGACCTTATCCTGCAGTCAGAGAAGCGACACAGTACGGTCTAGGGGTGAAAAGATCATGCTGACGGCTGGATTTCGCAGACCCTGAAGAGATGAGCCTGGAGCTGAGGGGAGCAGCGGGGACCATGTTCCCCCTGGTGAAATCCTGTTCCTCCTTCTAAAAATTGTTGGAACCAATCAAGGGGAGATGATTCTTGGAGCTGGACTCTGGGAAAAGAGTCTGCAGGAGGGGAGCCAGGGAGGTTTGCAGGAGCAAAAATTCATAATTGCATATGAATTGGAATGTGTCGTCTTGGTTGGTTATGTTACAGATGATGTTCATTTTAATCATTTAAGAAAGTGTCTGCCAGGGACTTCCCTGGTGGTCCAGTGGTTAAGACTCCGCACTCCCAATGTAGGGCGTCCCTGTTCGATCCCTGGCCAGGGAACTGGATCCCGCATGCCCTCAACGAAGATCCTGCACGCGGCAGCGAGGACCCCGAGTGCCGCAACTGGGACCCGGCACAGCCAAATAAATAAGTAAATTATTTTTTTTTCAAAAAAGGAAAAGAAAGTGTCCGCCAAGTTTCCCCACTATAAAGGGACTCTCCGGGCTTCCCTGGTGGCGCAGTGGTTGAGAATCTGCCTGCCAATGCAGGGGACACGGGTTCGAGCCCTGGTCTGGGAAGATCCCACATGCCGCGGAGCAACTAAGCCTGTGAGCCACAACTACTGAGCCTGCGCGTCTGGAGCCTGTGCTTCGCAACAAGAGAGGCCACGATAGTGAGAGGCCCGCGCACCGCGATGAAGAGTGGTCCCCGCTCGCCGCAACTGGAGAAAGCCCTCGCACAGAAACGAAGACCCAACACAGCCATAAATAAATAAATAAATAAATATAAAAATCCAAGGAGACCCAGTCCTAGAGGAGCCTCCACAATTAAAAAAATAAAAAATAAAGGGACTCTCCTTTGAGATTAGTATTTTGTGAAGAGGTACTTTGAGCTATGTAAATATCAAACTTTCCACTTATCTATATTTGTATGGACTCCTGGTTTCCTATGTATCCTATATAATTTGTTTTAATTTTCAAATGGCCAGTGGAACTTCTTCAAGCTGACCTCTGTGTTCTGTTGACGTGCCCCCGTAACTCTCTGAGCACGTTCTTGCTTTATGGCGCAACAAGATGTAAAATTTAGGCTCATCTTCTAATATTAACACTTGTCCTGCTCCAGACGTGAAATCAGCCTTTGCTTCTAGGAGACTTGGTTCCTGTTTAGTGGAGAATGGTATTTAGAAGTCAGGATCTGGATGGTAGAGGTGTTCATTAATGCCACGGTGTCACTGCTTCTGTGTCCTCTTAGCTAGAGAATATATGTTCCCCTACACACGCAGTGATGTCTGTGTTTCTTTGTATATCCCTCTCTGTAAGTTGAAATCCATGAGTATATACCAATCCCTCCCATTCTAATCCAACACCACAGAGCTCATCCTACCTTTTCCCCTTTCTGTACTGTATTAGGAACTCCCTTTTCCAACAGCGAGCAACCTGATTCCCATTATCCTCAATACAACCCCCCATGTAACCAGTCTCCCTTCTCCGTTGCCATCCCACCCCTGTGGGGCTGCCTTTCTCGCCATGATGTGGCTTCAGCACCCTACACCGTGCTGCCTTCACTCTGCTCACAGCGCAAACCCTTCCCCTAGGTGATGTGAGACTTGCATGTAGATCTCCTCATCACCCAGCTCGTGCTCCAGCGTTGCACACCAGGCTGCTCTTCCATGGGTTCCTCCTCACCTTCCCAGGCCCTGACGCTCTGGGCGGGGCTGCACGCCACCTCCTCCACCCCCCCCCCACCCCACCCCCTGCCGTGGGGACTCCCCCTTGCTCCACTCTCCTATTTTAAGGTCTTGTTCCCCACACCGATGGCCCCCAGTCCCCTCCCCATTCCGTGCAGGCACCCTTATCGCCTCCTTGGGCTCTGACCACCCCCACCAGCATGGATGGCTACCTTGCCCCTCCCCCCTGAACTATTCAGGAAGAAAGGAAGGGAAGAGAGAAGCAAGAGGAAGGACACATATCCCCCTCTTAGCCACTGTGCATGTCTATTCCTGAAGTCAGGTTGTCACGCAGTTTTTGCATTCTGCTCATTTACACACGTTCCTGACTTACCCTAGAGCTCCTGGAGGCCAGATGTCCTCTCCATCTTCACCCACACAAAGGCCAGCAGAGGCCAGGCTTAGGCTGATCACTCAACGTGCCTGTTGAAACGTTGTATGAATCGAGGCCCTCTGCTCTAATCCTCATTTTCAAGGCTATCCTTCCAATTCCATTCTGGGGATAAAAGGTCAGAGCCTGACACTGGCTCCGCCTCCATTCTCAAGCCAGATGCGGAGGCAGGAACAACTGTCATCCCTCCCCAAGCCGAGTAGAGATTTCTGACCCAGCTGTCACAGCTCTAAGGGAGCCAAGGTGACGGAGGGAGAGGCCAAGAGAGGCAGGAAGAGTTGGCAAAGGAGTGGTAGAGAAGACAAGGAGGCTGAGTCATCCAGGGGGACGGGAAGGAGGGGCGCTGTCTTGAGAGTGGCGCCTGGTGAGCTCTGCCCTGCCCCATCCATGCAGTTTCCCATGGGCCCCGCCTGCATCTTCTTAAGAAAAGGCATCGCTGAGAAACAGCGGGTGAGTCTGGGGACAATGATGGAGGATGGTGGGCAGGGCAAAGGGAGCTGGGATGCGGGGAAGGGAAGGGACAAGAGGGGAGCAGGTGGGGAGAGCATGAACTGAGAAGGGAGAAGAATTCCAGGGAGCATCGTGGGGACACGTGGGTCAGTAAGATGGGTGAGGGTGAAATCAGAAGTCAGGACCAAAAGGTGGAAGATGAAGGAGGAGAAAAAGAATAAGAAAAGGGGAACTAGGATGATGTCGTTGTTGATGATCATCACCATTCTTTTCTTTGACACCCATAGTGATGACGGTGGTGATGATGATGGAGGTGGTGATAACAATAGATGCCACTTATTAAGTCATCGCTGTGTGCACAGACTCGTGCAAAGGGCTTTGCATTCCTGATGTCATTTAATCCTCAGAATGACTCATGAGGTCCATAATACTTTCATTCCTATTTTACAGACGTGGATACTAAGGCTCTGAGTCATGAAGTCCCTTGCTTTAAGCTTATACAATTAGTAAGTGGCAGAGTCAGGTCTGTTTGATTCCAACGGGCATGATTTTAATTGTTCGTTTTTAAGATCATGAGAGAGAGAGAGAAAGATTGAGAGAGAAAGATTTGGGGAGAAGGGGATAGTAAGAAAGAGAAGCTGGGGGAAAATCTCCAAGGATAAAGGGAGAAAAGGGGGTGAAAGAGGCCAGGGGTTGATGGAATTTCCCAGCTGATGTGCTATGTACCCAAGCCTGACCCTTCAGTTATGTCCAGGAGTGGGTGGTGGCAACATGAAAGGTTTTAGAAATCCGTCATGCTGGCTGTGGTCATCCTGCCTGGGTGCCACTGAACACAGCTCCCACAACCAAGGGATTCTAACCCTTGAGAGACAGCATGGAGGCAGGTGGAAAAACAGCCAGTTGGGGTATAGTGGAAAGAATTCTGACCTGGCAGCCAGTAGACCTGCATTCAAATCCCAGCTCTCAATGCACCTGAATTTCTGCATGACCTCAAAGGAATGATATAACGTCTCCCTGCTTTGGGAGGGGATCTGCCACTTATGAGCTGTGTGACCTCAGGCAGGTTCCTTATCCTCTCTGTCCCTCGACTTCCTCTTAAATAAGACGGGAATGATATTTGGCTCTACCTCAAAGAAGTTTAAATGAAATGATTGTGGAAGCCTGGCACAGTCAACAAACGGAGTATGTGAGCTGTGATTCTAAGTCTGGCTTTCTTCATCTGGAGAAGAAGGGGATTGGATTCCATGGCCTCCAGGACCCATTTTGGCACAACAGGATGGATGTCTATTTGGGAAAGGCAAGAGGAGGGAGACCAAGATTCAAGGATGGGAGAGAGGAAATGAGAAGGGGTGAGGAAGAGCAGGAAGAACAAATAGCCATGGAATGGGAGTCAGGAGGTGGGAGAAAGAAGGCGAGAGGGGTAGACGGGAGCAAGAAGGGAAGAGAAACAGGAAAGGATGAGGATGAGATGTGTTTCAAGAAGTGAATGTGGATCCCTGATCCTCTCTCCAAATCCCCTGCCCCCCTGCATTCCTTTCTAGGAAAGACCACTGGGACCAGATGAGATTGAAGGTAAAGCTCTCTCCCCTAAATGCCCCCACTTTGCCATCCACCCACTTACCTGCTCTCTGTTCCTTTGTGCATTTCAATATAAACCCCTTGACATGAAAATTTTACATCACTCTCTCTTCCCACTCAACTGTGATTTTGTGGCAGTTTAAGTACTTCCCCAAGTGTTTAGAAACCATCCCCATGCCCAAGTGTCTCAGAGACCCACAAACGATGCCTGAGTTTTAGGATGAGTCCAAACTTGTTTTTTTCTCTTGGTAGTTTTGAAGTTTCCCATAACTTCACCTAAAAATGTGAAGAACTTCAGTGCTATCGTTTAGTGGTCTCAGGAACTATTCTTTTTGCTAACACATTTCATACATCACTCCTTTTAAAAAATTTTATGGGCTTCCCTGGTGGTGCAGTGGTTGAGGGTCTGCCTGCTAATGCAGGGGACACGGGTTCGAGCCTTGGTCTGGGAGGATCCCGCGTGCCGCGGAGCGACTAGGCCCGTGAGCCACAGTTACTGAGCCTGCGCGTCTGGAGCCTGTGCTCTGCAGCAGGGGGTGGGGTGGGGGTGGGGGTGGGGAGGCCGCGATAGTGAGAAGCCCGCGCACTGCAGTGAAGAGTGGCCCCCACTTGCCGCAACTGGAGAAGGCCCTCGCACAGAGGCGAGGACCCAACACAGCCATAAATAAATAAATAAATAAATAAAATTAAAAAAAAATTTTTTTATAATGTATTCTTTTTTGAGGAGTCTTTAGTCAGTGCCTCATTGATAGTTTCAAGGGATGCTACTCTTCCCCAGTGACTGTTTCAACTTCCCCAAAGGTCTTCTCTCTTAACTTTCAGAGCTCCGGGAAGCATTTCTTGAGTTTGACAAGGACCGAGATGGGTTCATCTCTTGTAAGGATTTGGGGAATCTCATGAGGACAATGGGTTACATGCCCACGGAGATGGAACTGATTGAACTGGGCCAGCAAATCCGCATGAACTGTGAGGCCAGGGGATGGGAGGAATGACGGGGCTTAGGGGAGGGCTAAGGGTGGAACTAGGAAGGATATATGGAGGTTGAGAGTAGAGTTGGAGATAGGGAGGAGGGAAGAGGGGCTAGAAGTCTGGAAGGAAACAGTTCAGACTCTACTTAAGGAGGCAACATTTGAAGTGGTTAAAGGCGTGACTTTTAGGGATAGATTTGGGTTCAAGTCCCAGTTCTGTTATTTACTAATTGTAGTCATATAAGAAGTGGAGTTAGCCCCCACTCTTGAGTCTCAGTTTCCTCATCCACCCAGTGAAGATGATATCACTCCTTACCTTGTGGGATTCTAGAAAGGAAGGGATAAAGATGTTAATACAGGTAAAGGCTTAGCCTCTAGTAAATGCTTATTAAATGTAAGTTATTGCTATCACCACTAAGATTCGTCAGTGGAGGGCAACATTGGAGCTGTATTTGATGCTGGAAACAAACTTGGAGTTGGAGCCTAATGTTGGTGAATAATGTTACAAAAAAGATGGGTTTTTAGATGGAGACAAGCTGATTTTGTCATCGAAGCTGGGATAAAATTGCTACGGGGTTTGCTTCTGGGCATGTTACTGAGTAAACAATGCTGAATTCAAGGAGGTGATAGCATTCATATCTGGAGGGGATTTAGTGCTCATTTAATTCATAGGCTCCCTTCTCCAGATCTGCAGATGAGGGAACCTAGATCTGAACCAATTAAGAGATTTCCTCAAGGTCACACCAACAGTTAGTTACTTCCAACCATACGGCACCCCATCCACTCCTGTTCAGATGAGAGGGGCAAGAGGGCTTGAGTTGGCTAAGAAAGGAAGCTCTTAGAAGGCAGAAAGATTGGAGCAGATCTATTTCTTGAACAGAGTTGAAGGGCAAAGTGAGGTAATGGAGGGTTTGGTGCATATGGAATCTCACTAGACCTGCCTCTTCTGTCCTCAGTGGGTGGCCGTGTAGATTTTGACGACTTTGTGGAGCTGATGGCCCCTAAATTGCTTGCAGAAACAGCTGGGATGATTGGTGTCCAGGAGATGCGAGATGCCTTCAAGGAAGTGAGTTTCATAATGTTGGAGGTGGTTGAGGGACACCCAAGAGGTCTATGATTAGCCATTAACCATGGACGGAACCCACCAAAACCAGTTACTTTTCTAACTATGGTGGGATTTATAGGGAAGGAAAATGACATATTTCAAGCACTTGCAATGAACAAGGTCCTCTACCTATTTCATCTAATTTTGTCCTCACAAATAACATTATGAGTAAGTAGTCATGTATCCCAATACTACATATGAGGAAATTGAGGCTCATGGAAATTGCATACCTTATCCAAGATCCTGCAATCTACAAAACACATGTTAGAGCCTCTAATCCTCATGCCTGTAATAGGAAGAGGGAATCCAAGAATTTGAGATCCCAGAAAGAAGCTCCAAGACATCATCTGGTTGAAACTACTTGTAGGGATGCTTTAAAAAGATGAGATCCAGGGAGGGTAAGGGGCTTGCTGAAATTCACTTAGATTCCGTGATAAAACGCTCTTCTCTCTCAGAGAGCTTTCAACTACGTGAGGCAAAAATAAAGAAGAGTGTAGTGTTTGGAAAGAGACACCCTGGAGTCAGGCAAACGTGGGTCCAAATCCCAGGAAGATCTCTACCTACTAGCTGTGTGGTTTTCTCTCTCAGCTTCATGTAAAGACCTAGAGCTGCATCGTCCAATAGAACTTCCTGTGATCATGAAAATGCTCTGTCCACAGTGGTAGCCGCTGGCCTGAAATGTGGCTTGTGTGACTGAGGAACTGAATTTTTAATTGTATTTGATTTTTAAAAATTTTATTGAAGTATAGTTGATTTACAATGTTGTGTTAATTTCTGCTGTACAGCACAACGATTCAGTTATACATATATAGACATTCCTTTTCCTATTCTTTTCCATTATGGTTTATCACAGAATATTGAATATTGTTCCCTGTGCTATACAATAGGACCTTGTTTATCCATCCTTTATATAACAGTTTGCATCTGCTAATCCCAAACTCCCAAGCCTTCCCTCCCCCACCCCCTCCCCCTTGGCAACCACAAGTCTGTTCTCTATGTCTGCGAGTCTGTTTTTGTTTCGTAGATATGTTCATTTGTGTCTTATTTTAGATTCCACATATAAGTGATATCATATGATATTTGTCTTTCTCTTTCTGACTTACTTCACTTAGTATGATAATCTCTAGGTCCATCCATGTTGCTGCAAATGGCATTATTTCATTCGTTTTTATGGCTGAGTAATATTCCATTGTATACACATAATTGTATTTAATTTTGATTAGTTTCAATTAAATTAATTTCCATTTGTATTCAATTGAATAAATTTCAATTCGTTTGAATCTAAAAATGAATACTCAATGCAATTATTGGAAAACTTTCATTTGGAACAACTTGGGTATGCAAATCTACCTTTTCAACTATATACTTCATGAAACCTACATGCAGATCAAGTATTTCTGATAACATTTAGTGTCTGAATTGAGACGTGCTGTGAGTATAAAATACATGCTGGATTAAGATTTAGTAGCTTAGTTTAAGTATCTTTGGAGGGTAGGTGTGTTAACTAACCATGCTAAGGACATCCTAAGTAAGTCCTTAGCATAGTATTATACTAAGTCTTATGAAATCCAGTATGCATAAAAAGAATATAACAGCTTTTCAGTGACTGTGAAGCTGGAGAGATCCCGGCCAGGAGAAGGACGTTGGGTAAATAAAATGGTTTGATCCCAGAAAAAAAAAGAGACTGTAACATAGTTCATTAATAATTTTTAAATTGCTCACATATAAAATTTTAAAAATGATATATTAGATAGATTAAGTAAAATCAATTATAAAAAATTAGTTTCACTTGTTCCCTTAAAATTTGTGTATGTGGCAGTAGGAGGCTGTTAGAAAAATTTTAATTACCCATGAGGTTCACATTGTATTTCCTTTGGGCAGTGCACTGCTCTAGGGGAAATCACATACCAGGATTAGAAAGCAGCAGGTACGAACACTGGAAGGCAGGAAGGCATGTCTGAGGAAGAGCAAGAAGCCTGGAGTACTTGGAGAGGCATGAGCCAGAGAGAGAGTAGCATGAAATAAACAAGAGTTGCTGAAGGCAGGACCCCATCCCATAGGAGTTTGCGTGTCACGGAGCGGTGTCAGGATTTTCTTCTGAGTGGGATAGGAAGCCACTGGAGGACTTTAAGCCAGGGAGGGACAAGATCTGATTGTTGTTTTAAATGAACAAGAATGTCAAGTCCCAACGTGTGGAGGACAGATTATGTAGGACCACAGCAGGAGCTGGAAGACCAGTTAGGAGGCTGTCGCCATAATCAAGCACGAGATGATTGTGGTTTGAACCAGATTAGCATCAATGTAGCTGGAGAGGGCAGTTGGCTCCCAGATATGTTTGGACGTAGAACTTACGTTCTAAGACTTTCTAGTGGATTAGTTAAAGGTGTGCAGCATAGGGAGGGCTAAGCATGGAACACGAAACAAGACTCCTTGAACCTGCCTTCAAGGAGCTGACTTTTAGAGGATAACGTGCAAAAGCTCTCAGCTGAGTTTTGTTTGTTTGTTTGTTTTGGCCACACCACGGGGCTTGCGGGATTGTAGTTCCACAACCGGGGATTGGACCCAGGGCCACAGTGGTGAAATTTACAATGATTTACAATGTCATGTTAGTTTCAGGTATACAGTAAAGTGATTCAGTTTTATATATATATATAACTGTATATATTATAAAACTGTATATATTCAGTTTTATGTATATATATATAAATGTATATATTCTTTTTTTTTAATATATAAATGTATATATTCTTTTTTTTTGCATTCCCTTCCATTATAGGTCATTACAAGATACTGAGTATAGTTCCCTGTGCTATACAGTAGGTCCTTGTTGGTTATCTTTAGCTGAGTTCTTGACTCACAGTAAGTGATCAATAAACAGTGCTATTATTATTATTATTATTATTGTGGTCATTGTTGCTAACATCATCCCCTGTGCTCCAATTCAGTTTGATGCCAACGGAGACGGGGAGATCACCCTGGGGGAGCTGCAGCAGGCCATGCAGAGGCTCCTGGGAGACAAGCTCACGCCCCAGGAGATCTCCGAGGTTGTCCAGGAAGCCGACATTAACGGAGACGGCACCGTCGACTTTGAAGGTGATGTTGTATAGTGTACAGGGGCAGACACCTCCATCTCCCCAGTGTGATTTTTTTGCAAGTCGGCCATTCCTTCTCACTCTTCCCCCAGTTTGAGGTCGGAGGAGGGGGGTTAGATTTTGGAGGTGTTTGTTTCATCCCTTTCTGACCATGTCATTTCCAAGAGCTCAGTGCCTCTCAGCTCTCCTTGTTTCTGTCTTGGCCACTCCTTGGAACACCCTGTCCAGGAGCCCATTCCTACTCCACCTCTCCCATCCCTTCTTTGTTCCCTGGATGCCTTTATCATAGGAAAAAAATGTCCCATCAGAAGGAGAGTGGATTAGTTAGCCGCTGGGATGCTGGGGTCAGATTCATGGGTTTCAAATTCAGGATCACCTCTTACTAACTATGTGGCCTTATCCTAGTCACTTCCTCTCTTTTAGTGTCAGTCTTCACATCTGCAAAATGGGAGTAAAGATGATACCTTTCTCCCCAATTTTAGAGAAAAACTAAAAGAAATCATGCACTAAGGACCCCTTGCTGTCATTTCTCATGTCCTGTCTGTAAAACCCTTTCCTCTTTCCTCTGGCTAAGTCTTAGTTATGCCCCTGGATGGGGCCCCATCTTTCTTACCAGGCTGGGCATCCCTCGGTGCTCCCGTAACACCCACGCATGCCTCTGCAGTGATACTGGCACATGACATCACAATATCTTCCAGTCGTTGATTGCCTGTTTGCTTCTGAGGCCACAGACTAAATCTTTCCTCATTATACCCCAATTCCTAGCAGAGAGCTCAGCACATGTGTTTTGAGTAATTGGATAAATGACAAATATTGTAGTCTTGAGCGGATGGGAGGGGGGATCATTTTTGTGGGAGACATCAATAGGGCACGTCAAGTTCTCATCGTGACATCCTCTGGTTCAAATTCTTAGTCTGATATTCAAGTGCAACCATGATGCTGCCCCAGTTACCCACCCACCCAGCCTCTATCTTCTACAACCACTCCCTGAATTTTTATGCTCTGGTGCACACTTGGTACTGCTCTGTGTTCTCCAACTTCTGTTCCTTTCTCCCTGATGTTCCTTCCACTTACCACACCTTTCCCGTGTTATCAATGCATTTTCAAATCCTATCCATCTCTCAGGAGTTCATGCCAGTGCAACCTCTGCTAAGATGCTTCCCTTCATCCTTATCTGGTGTAGTAGTCCCAGCTGTGAAGACTTACAGGGATTTTTCGCTTCCTCTCCAAAGGAAGTTATGACTGCAGACCTTGAGTTACATTTGCCTCCTGGGTTGTGAATTCCTGTGGGGCAGAGGGAACTTCTCTAACCCACCTCTGCTGTGCAATTCCCAGCATAGAAACTTAGTAGATGTTTGTTTCATGGCTGCGACATAGCAAATGTTTGCTGGATGCCTGCTGGATCTAGCCAGCCTCAGGTGCAGAGTAGGCATCAATGAAAATCTGGGAGAGGTACAATGGTTTGAGGAAATAGTCCCTCAGGCCAACCACAGGCAAGGGAAGGACAGAGGGGCCTCGAGACCTGGGTGGGACCAATAAGTCCACCTGACATTGAGTCCCAGCAAAGTCAAGTACCTCCTGGGTTCATTCCAGGGTTCTCCATTCACCATCCACGTGATCTCAGCCATGTTAGTCAACCTCACCAGCCTCAGTTTGCTTACCTGTAAAACGGTACTTACCCCTCCAAGATCGGTTGAAAAGTTGAAATCAGAGACTCATAATGACTATTTATTGAACACCGACTGTGTCTTCTAAGCATTATATTGTTTAACCACCTTAAAAATCATGTAAGGTAAATAGCAATCCTATGATTCCCATTTTGTAGATGAAGAAATCAAGGCATAGAGGGGTCAAGTTATTAATTTCCCAGAGATCACCAGGGGTTCCTGACACATAGTAAAGGCTGGAAAAAATAATGGCAGCTACTCTTACAAATAGGTACCTCACTGAGGGGGGAGGGATAAGTTAGGAGCTTGGGATTAACATACACACACACTACTATATATAAAAGAGATAAACAACAAGGACCTACTGCATAGCACAGGGAACTCTACTCAATATTCTGTAATAATCTAAAGGGAAAAGAATCTGAAAAAGAATGAATATATCTATGTGTATAACTGAATCACTTTGCTGTACACCTGAAACTAACACAACATTGTAAATCAACTATACTCCAATAAAAAAATTATTTAAAAAAGCAAATGAAGAAAAAAAAAAAACCCAACAAAGAGGTGCCTCACCAGAAATTTTGTTTTTGCAGAGTTTGTGAAGATGATGTCTCGTTGAGGAGTTTCTGGAATCCCCCATCACTCTCCACCTGGTCAACACGGATCAAGCCCTAGTGGAGGACCACATCCCCATGGGCCCTCAAAGGAGGGAGGGTGGGAGACTGGCATTGCAGCGCTATGGATTGAGGTTAGACTAGAAACGATAGCTTTGGCCAGATGGGGTAGGGGTTACGTCTCTGGAACTAGTTTAAGAAGGAAGAGTCTGCGTGTGGAAATGTGAACAAAACAGTCTAGTTGCCGCTCCCCAAATTCCAAAGACTAATGACATGTTTTGACTTCACGTAATCCTAAATCCCTATAACCTGCCAGAGTCTCTTCCCGCAGTTCCTCTGGGTTAAAGTAGTCTTTTCCCCTGTTAGACTCAAAGAGTTCAGCACAGAGCCTACCCTTCCCCCTTCTTGCTTCAACTGCTTCAAATCTCCTCAGTTTCTTTCTCTCAGTAGAAGGAGGCATGTCAATCATGAGGCTAGAAACAGCGTTCTTGATAAGACTGGGCACGGAACTGGTTAATTAAAGAGGCATCCAAGTGAGATTACCAACCCCCCCACCCCCGCCACCCCTCCTTGATTTCTTGGAAGCACAGTCTGTTTTTATCTCTCTAGCCTCCTACTTCCTTCTCCTTGTGTCAGATACTCAGGCCACTGAATTAAATCACAAATCTGGATTATCAAGGTTTAGAGCAAGCTGATCCCCCAGGGAATTAATCCCCCTCAAAATGACATCATGCAAAAAGAGAGAGAGGATGGGTTCTTCCAAATCCTCGGCCCAGTCGCCGCAAAGGCGTTCCTGGAAGCCCCCTGCCTCTGCGTGGGTCTGCCCTGGGCTGCTCAGGGAGGTTCCCTCTGTTAGATTCCATCCCTCACCTCCTGACCCTGATCTGTGCTGGGAAACTGGAAAGATATATTCCTCCTTACCTCTGCCTGCTAGCAGGACACTTCAGTAACTCAAAGGTCCTCCAAATAAAGAGTTCATTTGACACCTTCCTCCGACTTTTTCTCACTTTTGAAGTCCATTAAGTAGACGTAGAGAATGGGTCACCTGGTTCAATAGCCTCCTTTTCTAAAATTTTAATTTAAATTTAAACAAGTAGAACCAGGGCTTCCCTGGTGGCGCAGTGGTTAAGAATCTGCCTGCCAACGCAGGGGACATGGGTTCAAGCCCTGGTCCAGGAAGATCCCACATGCCGCGGAGCAACTAAGCCCGTGAGCCACAACTACCGAGTCTGCACTCTAGAGCCCGCGAGCCACAACTACTGAGCCTGTGCACCACAGCTACTGAAGCCCGCGCACCTAGAGCCTGTGCTCCACAACAAGAGAAGCCACCGCAATGAGAAGCCCGCGCACTGCCACGAAGACCCAACGCAGCCAAAAATAAATAAATAAATAAATACATTTATTAAAAAAAAAAAAAAGCAGGGGTTGCATTCTTTACTTTGTTCAAAACAGTGATATGGAATTAAATATCTCTTGGCCCTGATTGTGTCTGTATATGTACTTTTGGCAGAATTTTGCCCCCATTTATATGTCTTAAGCATGTTTGGGGACTTTTTTTTTTCAATTTTTTTTTTTTTTGACCGCACCAGGCGGATTGTGGGATCTTACTTCCCCAACTAGGGATTGAACCCATGTCCCCTGCAGTGAAAACGCAGAGTCCTAACCACTGGACCGCCAAGGAATTCCCTGGGGACCTCTTTTCCAGCATTTAAAAAAAATGCCTATTTTTAGTTTTCTAATTCAATTTCAACCAGTTGATCCTGGTTCATTTGAACCAGAGTGGAACTTTTCAACAGAGGCGGTACAGGCTTACCTTGTTTTATTACACTTTGCTTTATTGTGCTTTGCAGATATTGCATTTTTAACAGATTGAAGGTTTGTGGCAACCCTGCATTGAGCAAGTCTGTTGGCGTCATTTTTTCAACACCATCTGCTCACTTCACGTCTCTGTGTTACATTTTGGTAATTCTCGAACTATTCCAAACTTTTAAAGTATTATTGTATTTGTTACGGTGATCTGTGATCAGAGATCTTTGACGTGACAATTATAATTGTTTGGGGGGCAACCTGAAACGCACAAGCTATGGATAAGGAGTTGCTTCCTATGGATGAGCAAAGAAAATGGTTTCTTGAGATGGAAAATACTCCTGGTGAAGATGCTGTGAAAGTTGTTGAAATAACAACACAAGATACAGAATATTATATGAAGTTAGTTAATAAAGCAGCAGGAGGGTTTGAGAGGATTGACTCCAATTTTGAAAGAAGTTCTACATTACTTTGAGTCAAATGCTATCACACAGCACTACAGGCTACAGAGAACTCTTTCATGAAAGGACGAATCAATGGATATGGCAAACTTCATCGCTGTCTTATTTGAAGAAACTGCCAGACACCCCGACCTTCAGCAACCACCACCCTGGTCAGCCAGCAGTCATCAAGGCAAGACCCTCCACCGGCAAAAAAGATGACACCTTCCTGAAGGCTCAGAGGATGGTTAGCATTTTTTAGCCATAAAGTATTTTTAAATTAAGGTATGTACTTGTTTTAGACATAATGCCATTGCACACATAACAGACTACAGTATAGTGTAAACATACCTTTTATATGTCCTGGGAAACCAAAAAATTCATGTGACTCACTTTACTACAGTGGTGTGGACCTGAGCCCACAATATCTCTGAGGTATACTTGTAATTGCTTCCAGGTTTTGTTTTGTGTGTTTTCGTTTTGTTTTTGTTTTTTGTTTGTTTTGTTTTTTGGCCACGCCACACGGCTTGTGGGATCTTAGTTCCCTGACCAGGGACGGAACCCCTGCCCCGTGCAATGGAAGTGCAGAGTCTCAACCACTGGACCACCAGGGAAGTCCTTGTAGTCATTTTAGCTCGTGTAATCAAAGAGATTCTGCTTAGAGGTACAATCCTGTGGCCACTTTTTAATGTCCTTTAGGTTATTTATGGTCATGCATGCTTATTACTTTAGTATCAATTTCCTTCATTTAATTTATCTTATATTACAGTTAAGAAATATGTTCATTGTTTTGAAATTATGAATGTACATAGGTAATGTTATTTATAAATTTCATTTCAGGAGAGTAAAAAGGATGTTATATTTATTATAAAAGGGGGGGGCATTGACCTAAGAGAATGAAAGACAGTGATACCAGGGAAAAGTAAATCCTAAATATGCAAAAGCTGGATACTAGCAGGAACAGTTTAAATACCCAACAGTAGGATATTGGTTAAAACAAACTAAATGTCTTTTGTCCTGTGCACAAAAAATAGAAATCATGTAATGATCAAAAGTGTCTTGGCTTTGAGAAAACATAAACAGAATCTCTCAAATCCCTTTTCTTTTATACTGTTTCTTTTTTCCTTATTGATTTAAAAAATTAAGAAAGAGACAAAGAATACAATGGTTCCCTTTGGTCAAGTGGTCTTATAATATTACAATAGAGAGAGCACCGTTTTTAAAAAATTGACGTGTAGTTGATTTACAAAGTTGTGTTAGTTTCTGGTGTAAAACAAAGTGATTCAGTTATTCATATATATATGTATATATATATATGTTCATATATATGTGTATATATATATTCATATATATGTGTATATATATGTTCATATATATATTCTTTTTCAGATTCTTTTCCATTATAGGTTATTACAAGATGTTGAATATAGTTCCCTGTGCTATACAGTAGGTCCTTGTTGTTTATCTATTATATATATAGTAGTGTGTATCTGTTAATCCCAAACTCCTAATTTATCCCTCTCCCTCCTTTTGCCTTTGGTAATCATAAATTTGTTTTCTGTCTGTGACTCTGTTTCTGTTTTGTACATAAGTTCATTGGTATCATTTTTGAGATTCCACATATAAATGATATCATGCAATATTTGTCTTTCTTTGTCTGACTTATTTCACTTAGTGTGATAATCTCTAGGTCCATCCATGTTGCTGCAAATGACATTATTTCATTCTTTTTAATGGCTGAGTAATATTCCATTGTATATATATACCACATCTTCTTCATCCATTCATCTGTTGATGGACACTTAGGTTGCTTCCATGTCTTGGAGAGTACCATTTTTAACACTATGATCCTTAACATTATTACCCATTATTAACATTCAGCGTTTGGTCTTCCAGAGAATTGTCTATGTACACCTGCATAGTATAACTTGACTGCAAAAAAATAGGATCATATTATACACATTTATGCATTCCCTTTTGTAATCCATCATCTTAAGAAACCTGCCAATGGGACAACGTGGCACCACTCACCTTCTATCGTGCAGTGCTTCCACTGTCCGTCATAAACTGCTCTGGTCGCACACCTGGTGCAAGAGAAGTAAGTAGAACCCTTGTAGATGAAGGGAAAGACACACAAATCTCTCCTATCTGAAGGACAGAAGGACAAAACAGGGGATTAGTCCCAAAGAATAAGCCAAGGATGAGACTTGGTCTGGTTTACATGGTGGTCTGAAATCTACACGTGTAGTCTTTGCATCTAACTTCCTAATGACATATAAGGGCATCTCCAGTTTATGTTTGGACCAAGAGTATTGTGGATGAGTTTCATAAACAATGAAGGCAACCAAGATATATTTATTATTCCTTCAAACCAGCGCTTCTCAGCATGGGCACCACTAATGTCACACAAGATACATTTGGTGAATTACAAGATCCCATCAGGTAATGAAGAGACACACATTAAATAATTTTGAAACGCAGACTGAAAAACAATTTCTTTTTTCAATGCTCTTTCAATCCTTCTGATGACACAAAAGAGAAAGCTTCAGTTTAACGCTAATATTTCTCTACCATGTCTCTAATACTTAATAATCTCCCTTTTTAACGAGAGAGAGAGAGAGAGAGAGAGCAGGACTCAGGCTCTAAGCCCTATTTGGACAATAGCATCTAGGAGAATTTAACAGTAGGATTTTGTTCTCATAGTGTTTATTTTTATTTCTACTTCCTATTTATGGCAAGTAGCAGTGTTTTTATAGATTACAGAGATGATGCTAACTATTCTTTTAAAATAGATGTATTGGGCTTCCCTGGTGGCGCAGTGGTTAAGAGTCCGCCTGCCAGTGCAGGGGACACGGGTTCGAGCCCTGGTCTGGGAAGATCCCACATGCCGCGGAGCAACTAAGCCCGTGAGCCACAACTACTGAGCCTGCAAGCCTGTGAGTCACAGCTACTCAGCCGACATGCTGCAACTACTGAAGCCCACGTGCCTAGAGCCCACGCTCTGCCATAAGAGAAGCCACCACAATGAGAAGCCCGTGCACCGCAACTACAGAGTAGCCCCCGCTCGCCGCAACTAGAGAAAGCCCGCGCACAGCAATGAAGACCCAACACAGCCAAAAATAAATAAAAATAAAAAATAAATAAATTGAAAAAATAAAATAAAATAAATGTATTGAAGTGAGCACATCTGAAGAAAAATGTTGAGTACAGAACATTTCTGGTGGCGTGCAGATGTGGCAAGTATGGAGGGGGTGACACTTAGATGAGTAAAGTTTAGGAAACACAACTCTTGACCTTTCTATTCTTCTGTATGAGGACAGGGACTTGATCTTTTACACCATGTATCCTCAGAACCTAGAATAGTGACTTGCTCATAGCAGATGTTCAAGAAATAACCGACAGAATAAAATAAGTTTGGGAAATACCATGTGAAATAGAGTTAAACAAGCTTTTTTAATGAGGGATTCATCAGAAGGGTCCATATGCAATTGAGGATTGTATTAACAGGAGTGGTATAGAGTATATTGAGATATTCTTTTTTTTTTTCCCCACTACTCAATAGTGCTAGAGACTAATGGTCCCTGAAACACATCTTAAGAAATGCGGTTCTAGCCCAAATTCTTCATTTTGTGGAGAAGGAAATGAAGACCCATATAAGATAAGGAATGATTTAAAGTTAATACGTTTTTTTTGAGCAGAACTAGGAGGACTTGGACTTCTCATCTGCTAACCCAGGATTACAGCTTCCCTCCTTGCCTTCACCTCACCACGTTTCCCCCCTTCCTCCCTCCCTCCCTCAAAGACATAATGATGGATTACTATGTGTAAGATACTCTGATAGGTTATTTGTGTGTGCACACATACATGTGCACGCACATGCCTGTCTTCCTGCATGTGTGTGCATGTGTGTTAGCTCATGTTACAAAGATGGTGAGGCAAAGCTTCCATGTACTACCCAAACCCAGCTTCCTTTTCTTTCTGAGCTAGTAGCTAGAATCCATTTTTCAGCCTCTCTTTTAGTCAGGTGGGGCCATGGACTAAATTAGGATTCATAGAATGTGGGTGAAAATGATGTTAATCATTTCCTGGCTCAAAAAAAAACACAAGTCCCAAGCAACCCTCCATACTCCTTTGTTCCTCTGTCTGCCAACTGGGTATAGAATAGTGGTTCCCAATGGAGAAGGGGGCAATTATGACCTCCCCAGAGGATATTAGACAATTAGACAATGTTTGGAGACATTTTTGGTTGTTACAAGAGGTAGAGGGAGGAACTGATAGCTGTGCTACTGATATCTACTGGGTAGAGGGCAGGGATATTGCTAAACATCTTACCATGCACAAAACAGGAGTTCAGAGCACAGAGTCATCCCAAATGTCAACAGTGTCAACGTTGAGAAACTCTGATAAAGAGGACCCTGCTGAGAATGCTGAGGCCCTAGGGGAGGGTGGAGCCACCAAACGGAAGGATCCCGTGTCTCTGAATCACAACAAAAGAGGCGGCCCACCAAACACCCACATTGAAGTTTAGACAAGTTCAACGTGAACCTCTATTGAGTCAATCCACTGACATTTGGGAATTGTTTATTACAGCTGTTAGTCCATTACTAATACAGATGGGCAAGACACGGTCTCTCTCTTCAAGATCTATAACCTAGTAACCCCATTGTTGTTCTGGATCAGATTCTTACCCTGATTAGAGGCCATGATAGGGATGAGAGATGGGTTGGGAGAGAGTAGAAAAGGCAGACCTTCATTTTCGAGACTCACCAATGGGTTGATGCAATAAAGGATCCTTAAGTAACATTGAATTTTCCACCTCTGGATCTCCTCTGGGTCTCAGAACTGTTTGGTCTTAGTTTGGTAAAGTTGAAACCGGTTAATATCTAGAAAGTGCTTAGAAGGGTAGCTGGAGCATGACTGCTACTCAGCAAAAGTTAGCTATCATCATCATCAATGATTTTCCTCAACCAGGAACACCACTGAGTATACGGGATGCTGGTGGTAGCAGAGAGGGCAGGCAGGTACCCCCTGTACATAGAATTAAGTTTATCCTTGGGAGTTGTTAGTAAAAATCAACACATAATAGATACTATTAGCCATCTGTAAAGTAATCCAGCAGATGGTCTAATCTTCTTAGCTGGGTTAAAATCCTCCATAATCGGAGCCCTGCTGACCTCTCTGTTCTCACTCCCAGATTAACATTTCCTTGACCTTACTCCATGTTCTTTGTCTTTGGGCTTTTGTTCATGCCCTTCATCCCCCCCCCCCCCCCCACAATGACTTTCCCCCCTGCTACTCATTCATTAAGAGTCGGTTCGGCCTGGATGAATACTCTTCCTCACTCTTAGAATACTCTGATCCAATCTTTATAAACGTACTTACCAATTTTTAAAATAATATTATCTGTTTATGTATCTATCACTTCCATTCACTGTGAGCTCTCTGAGTGTAGGGCATGAGTTTTATTTATTGCTATGTTTCTGGCCCATAGCACAGAGCCTGGCACTTAGGAATCACTCAGTAAACGTGTATTGAATAAATGAGTCTGTAAATATGTGCAGGGGGGACTTGGGGATACCAAGTTTCAGCACAGGAAAGGGGGTAGGGTCTCAGGAAGGCAGGACCAAAATGAGACAATACTTAGAAAAGCCGACACTCAAGTACATTGTCTGAATAAACTGTGCCTTCTTAACCTTCTAGGGACTAGTCAGTTCTTTTGCGAACCCGACCCTTCTTTCTAGGAAAATGCTCGTATGCTCTTGGGGTAGAGACTGCTGTGTGTTTACGAAAACCAGCTTTGTTTTCCTCCCAAACCCACTGCTAAACTGCATTTCCCAGACTCCCTTGCAGTTAAGGGTCATGTGAGTCCTGGCCAAAAACTCTCCTCCAAGACCCTCCAGGCTCTCTGGATCCTTGTCTATCAGCTAAAAGCAAAAAATCCACAGAGTACTCTGATGCCCTAGGGGATGGTGGAGCCCTGAGATGGAAGGAGCTTGGATCCCTGCTGACCGGTTGTACCCTCATTGGACTTTGTAGGATCAAGAAATCAATCATTATTGTGTTAAGCAGCTGATAATTTGGAGTGTGTCTGTTACAATACATATCCTCACTATGCTGATAATTACACATCTTTTTTATACAAATCCAGGATTTCATGGACTCTAGTGCTTGCCAAGTGGCTCCAAACTAGGAATCTCTGGAATATCGAATGTGATCATTGAAGAGACTCCATGGGATCACAGTGCATGAATATGGGAATGTTTCTTGAACCTTATCCAAGGGAGAAAAGTGCGTCAGGCAGAAAAAGACTCTAATACGGAGGATGTTTCACCATAGCTTGAGTGAACTATACATCATCGAGGTCTCTCTTTGTTCTGCCTCCACGCTTACCATACAATCTTTGAGTGGTTAATTTAGATTCCTAGATACATCGTGTGTAGCCTCACACCCACCAGAATGGATCTTATTTTTTTAAAAAACAGAAAATAACAAGTTGGCAAGGATGTGGAAAATTTGGAACCCTAATGCACTGCTGGTGGGAATGTAAAATGGTACAGCTGCTATGGAAAATAGTATGGTAGTTCCTCAAAAAAATTAAAAATAGAATTACCATATGACCCGGCAATTCCACTTCTGAGTGTATACTCAAAAGAGTTGAAAGCAGGTTCTCAAAGAGATACTTGTAACACCTATGTTCATAACAGCACTGTTCACAATAGTCAAATGGTGGAAACAATCCAAGTGTCCTTCAATGAGTGAATGGATAAACAAAATGTGGTGTACATATCCATATACAAAGGAATATCAACCATCTTTAAAAGGAAAGGAAATTCTGACACATTCTACAACATGGATAAATCTTGTTGACATTATGCTGAGTGAAACAAGCCAATCACAAAATGACAAACACTGTCTGATTCCACTTGTATGAGGTACCTAGAGTAGTCAAATTTATAGAGTCAGAAAATATAATGGTGGTTGCCAAGGACAAGAGGGAGAGTGGAGTGGGAGTTGTATAATGGGTACAGAGCTTTAATTTTGCAAAATGAAGAGTGCTGGATATTGGTTGCACAACAATATGAATGTACTTAACACTACTGCACTGTACACTTAAAAATGGTTAAGATGGTATTTTTTATGTTCTACCACAATTTTGAAAAAATGAGTATAAAGGGAGTGTCCAAGTAGGGGGGTCTGAGGTTTCAGTCCATTGGAATTATAGAGTCCCCCCTTTTAAATTAAAATATTTGCATTCCCCCTACCATGTGCTGAGTCTATGAAAGATGCTTATGTCTGTTATTTTATTTAATCTTGAAAATAGCCCCATTAGGTAAATGCCATTATTTCTCTTTCAAGGTTGAGAACTGACTTCAGACAGGTTACATTGCATGACCAAGGTCACACAGAGAAAAAGTGGTAGATCCATGGTCCAAACCCCACATCTGTCTGAGATTTCTACTAAGGTATCTCCTCCCTACTTGGATCCAGTAATCTTTACTTTGGTCCATTCATTCTTTCCAGTTTCCAAACCCTC
This sequence comes from Balaenoptera musculus, assembly GCF_009873245.2. Lineage (NCBI taxonomy): Eukaryota > Metazoa > Chordata > Mammalia > Artiodactyla > Balaenopteridae > Balaenoptera > Balaenoptera musculus. The sequence goes on from NC_045803.1 coordinate 8,567,346, forward strand.
CCCATCATTTCCCAGTATACTCACCTCCACTTGTTTCACAGGAATAGAGGAGGAAGGTCATGCATCCCAACAGGTAACTGGACCATCCATTCATCTTGGCTGGCTGCTTCTTTCTGGAATGAAGGAAGACAAAAATTTTACTCCCATGGGTTTCCTTCTTCTTGCACTAACTCCCAGGTTTGATTTCATGCATGCCATTTTCTTTCTATTCCCAGAGGGTAACAAAGCTTTTTCTTACAGAAAAGACAAAATATATATACTGTTATTACGGAGGGGAGGGTGTGATGGAAAGGAGAGACATAGCATGTGCTGAGCAATTACTATGTTCCAGGATAGATGCTCAACACACTTTATGTCACCTGGTTCTCATAAATCGAGTGACAGATATTTTTTGGGGTGGGGGGGCGTTCTCTTATTTTGTATTTTTAAAATTTATTTTATTGAAGGATTGTTGATTTACAATGTTGTGTTAATTTCTGCTGTACAGCAAAGTGACTCAGTTATACATATATATACATTCTTTTTTATATTCTTTTCCATTATGCTCTATCCCAGGATATTGAATATAGTTCCTTGTGCTATACAGTAGGACCTTGTTGTTTATCCATCCTATATATAATAGTTTGCATCTGCTAATCCCAGACTCCCAATCCATCCCTCCTCCATCCTCCTCCTTGGCAACCACAAGTCTGTTCTCTATGTCTGTGAGTCAAGTGACAGATATTTTTAATCCCCAGTTTACAGATGAGGAAACTGAGGTTCAAGAAGCCAAGTAATCTGCCTGACTTTGTTACACAGGGAGGAAATGGCAAGATTTTAACCAACATAAATGGCTCTGAAGGCTCTACTCATTATGGGAACCATAACTATAGCCTTAAACCCTCCTCATGCATCACACCCATCTACTTGGCTGGATATTAAAGTACCTTAATAATCAGCATTTAGTATCCTCATCAATCATACTTTCTATTAGCTCTAGTTGCCTCTATGCCATTTCCTCAATGACACATAAATATGCCATTCTTAGCAGAAACAACAACGCAGGTCTTGGAACTGGTGTTCTGGGTTTGCTTTGAGGTTCAGCTACTATTACCATTTCTACGACTGGCTACCAGTTATTGAGTGCCTACTCACTGTATGTTCTAAGTTTTATATCCACACTCCAATTTACTCCCTCTAACAACCGGAGGAGCAGGCATGATCATCTCCATTTTGCAGAGGAAGGAAACTGGAATTTGGGAGGTTAAGTAACTTACTGAAAGACCACAGATGGTAAGTGACAGATATGAGATTCAACTGCAGACCTGTCAGTGTTTTTCCTAATCTCTCAAGTTATCAATCCAAGAGTAAAGCTTTGCTCTTCCCATCTCCTCCCTATGTCCTATTAGTCATCAAATCCAGTTGATTCTACTTTCTGAATAGCTCCTGAATCCATCCCTTTTTGTCTCTGCTGTGACTGATCCAAGTCAGGCTTTCACCATCTCTCCCCTAAACTGTTGTCCTGTTCCCCTCGCTGACATATTGGCCTCCAGTCTCTCCCCTGTCCAGTCTACAAGGCTGCTGATAGTGAATCCGAGTTCCCCTGATGAATTCATGATTAACCTCTCTATCCAAAACTTTATTCCCTTTCTTGTCCCGCCTCTGTTCCCCTCAGGAATGAGGAGTAACAAAGAAAAGGGGAGATGGAAACTGAGCAATCACCAGATGGGCTTTTCTCTGTAGCAGACTCCTTCATATTCCAAAAGCTCTCACTTAAAGAAATACTTCAGTCTCCTGAACGTCCCCTTGAGTTTCAGAAAGTCTGGCTCCATGGTTAATGATTAGAGGAATGAGAACATTCAGAGACAAAGAACGGCAGCCGGGCAGGAGAACTGGTAACAATTTAAACAGATCAGCCACACAGCAGAGTCCCAAGACCTTAGTTCCTCCCTGCAGGACACAGATAACGATGTCTGATGGAGATTCCTAAACTGTTTTTACGGAAACCAGACTCCCACCAGATGGGAACTGCTGACCACAAACACAGAGACCCTAGACTGGTTGGAAACATCACCCACTGTGACCTCACCATCAACCAATCAAAGAATTGTGCACAAGCTGATCACACACTCTGTGACCCTCTCCCTCACACTGTCTTTAAAAACCCTTCCCTGAAAGCCATCGTGGAGTTCAGATCTTTTGAGCATTAGCTTCTCAGTCTCTTTGCTTCGTGCCCTGCAATAAGCACTGTACTTTCCCTCACCACAACCTGGTGTCAGTAGACTGGCTTTGCTGCACGTTGTACGACTGGACCCAAGTTTGCTTCAGTAACAGTTGGATCTCTCTTGATGCATGCTTTTATGCATTCACTCAAGAACAGATATTTATTGAGCATTTACAATGGGTGGGGTGCAGGGTTAGGTGATGAGTATACAGCAGTGTGTGAAACAGGCATGGTTCCTCCTTTCATGGGACTGACAGCCAATGAAGGAGACAGACAAGAAATGAATAAACCAGAGACAAGCACCTACAGTTGACCCTTGAACAACATGGGTTTGAACGGCACAGGTCCACTTCTACATGGATTTTTTTTCAATGGTAAATACTGCATTACTATACCATTTGAGGTTGGTTGAATCTGAGGATGCAGAACCAGGAACCTCAGATATGGAGGAACCCTGGACATGGAGAAACTGAGGATATGGAGGGCTGACTGTAAATTATACTGGATTTTCAACTGCCTGCGCAGTCGGTGCCCCTAATCCCCACGTTATTCAAGGTTCAACTGTAACTCTTACTTGTGATCATTGCTATGAAGGGGAACAGAGACTGTGATAAAGGCTAACTGGGGCAAAGTGACTTTTGATCGGGAGGTCAGAGGAGGCTCTTCTGAGAAAATGACATTTGAATGAAGACCCGGAAGAAGAGAAGGATGAGTAGGCGTGAGGGGAGCCAGGGTGTGTGTCCGGGGGTCATCTAGGCAGAGACAGCAGGGTGTGAAAAAGGCTTGAGATAGAAAAGAGTTACATGTGGTCAAGGAACAAGTCGAGCCGGAGTGCTTGAGTGGTGCTTGGTGAGGTGGATGGAGCCGGACCCTGCAAAGCCTTCGTTATGTTCTAACGGCAACTGGAAACCACTGGAGGGGTTAAAGTGGGGAGAAGTGGCATTCATTAATTCAGAATTCTCCACCACGTTTATCATAAAATCCACGGTCCGTGCCAAGTCCTTCTCAAACTCTTTCCTTATCACTCTTCCCCTCCTTTGATCTGTTCCGGCTCCACTAGTCTTTTTTACCATTTCTTGCACAAGCCAGCTGAGCTTGCTTATACCTCAGCTTGCTTATACCCCCATCTCTCCCCGTGGGGTGCTTCCTGCCCCGCCTCTCCCAACCAGAACAGACAATTGCATGGCTTGTTTCCTTGTGCCTTAAAGGGTTTTGTACCGACTTGAGGAGTTGATATGGGCGGCCATTCTGGAATATTAATGAGTCTACTTGGATCAAGTCGTGGATATGAATAGAAAATATGTTGGGGGTGGTTCAACGCAAGGATTGAACTGTAAAGTGAGCCTTAATATCCTTAATAGCTGAATGTCTGGAACATTCAGGTTAGGACCAAGTTACTCATCAAGCACCTGCACATTCAAACGCTTTGGAGGACACTTTGTCCCAGGTCATGGGGTAGCTGGGGCTGGTATCCTGCCACAGTCACCATATTGTTGGCTGGTAGAAAACAGTGATGCTGGGGCTTTGGATTCAAACCAAAGTCAGATGTGGGTGCAGTTTTCCCAATCATCAAGTGAAGGAGAATAAAACCCACCACAAGACCTTGTTATAAGTGCAATAGATGCTGGAAAGTACTTTGCAAATGGCGGAGGGTGTACAAGCTAGATAATAATTACCATTTATGGATATGGAGGAGAGACAAATTTTACCACTTCTTCTAAACTCTTTACCATCTATAATTTTATGCTTATATGCCTGTCTCACCAAAAAAAAAAACCCTAATATCTATACCTCCATTAATTTATTAACCTCAAGCTTTCATTTCTATCCCTCTTCCTAAGATTCAAATTTAATTAATAGTTTTTTGCCTGTATACTAAGATCCCAAAAGGCAGAAGTTTGGAACGCTTAAAAGTGCCTGAACTCGGTTAGAAAGCTTTGCCTCTTACAACCTTTACGGCGTTAAGAAATTTACTCAGTGCTCTGGGTACCAGTTCTTCATCTGTAAAATGAAGACAATGAGGGTAATTGCAGCTGCTTCAGAAAGTTAGGGTGAGGTAGTTAGTAGATGCTAATACCCAGATACCCATCACCACCAAAGAAATGTCCATGCCCTAATCCCCGGAACCTGTGAATATGTTATATTACACGGTAAGAGGGATTTTGATTGAGTTAATTGATTGATCTCAAGGATCTTGAGATGGGGAAGTTATCCTGGCTGATCTGGCTGGGCTCAAAGTAACCACAAGAGTCTTTATAAGAGGGGGGCAGGGGACTTCCCTGGTGGTCCAGTGGCTAAGACTCCATGCTCCCAATGCAGGGGGCCCAGGCTTGATCCCTGGTCAGGGAACTAGATCCCACATGCATGCCGTAACTAATGATCCTGCAGGCCACAACTAAGACCCGGCACAGCCAAATAAATAAATAAATAATTTTAAAAAATAAAAGGGAGGCAGGAGGGCCAGGAAATCAGCTGTAACAAAGGAAGCAGAGGTTCAAGTGACGCAGGGAAGGGGCCACAAGCCAAGGAACACAGGTGGTCTTGAGAAGCTGGGAAAAGGATTCTACCCTATAGGACCCCCAGAAAGCACACAGCTCTGCCAACACCTTGATTATAGCCCAGTGAGTCTTTGGACCTATAGAGCGTAAGAGAATAAATTTGTGTGTGTTATCAGACAGTTAATTTTTTACAGCAGCCCCAGGAAACGAATATAGACACACATGGCTTAGAACACCAGCTGGCCCGTAAAATGTGCTTAATAAATATTTGTCGTTATCATTTTCATCATCGCTGTCTCTGCCTGAGTCAGCCAATCTGGACTATGTCCAGAAAAGATTGTTTCAAATCCGAGCCCTCCTCTCAAGCTGGCTGTGTGGCTCCAAGCAAGACATTTCACCCCTCAGAATTTCCATTTTCACAACTGTTGACTATATTCATTGTTGTGGCTTTGGCAAAGGACAGTCCAGATATGAATTCCAGCTCATCCAGGGGATCTCGTGCATTTTATGGAATGTCCTTGATTTTCAAGGTCCTCATCTATATATGCGAGTACTGAAATCTACCCCATAGGATTGTTTTATGAATTAAATGAGACCATCTAAGCAGAATCCTTGGTACATGGTGGGTGCTCAATAAATAACAGTGGTCAGCATTTACTGAGCACTTGCTGTGTGCAAAGCATAACTTTGGATGCTTTGTTTAATTAGCATTTAATTATCACAAAACCGTATGAGGCAGGAACTAATATTAGCTTGTGTTACAGAAGATTAGGCGTGGAAAGGTAAGGTAACAGCCTATATAAAGGTAGACACATAACTCAAACCAGTAGCCTAAAGAGCCTATGCTCTTAATCATTATACCAAACTGGGCACACATTTCTACAGAGCCAAGTTTCCTTTTTTTTTTTTTTTTGGAAAATAGTTTATTAATTCATTATAGGGACAGATACATGATCAGTGCCTTGGCTTAACACTAAAGAATATCATAGGGGGCTTCCCTGGTGGCACAGTGGTTGAGAATCTGCCTGCCAATGCAGGGGACACGGGTTCGAGCCCTGGTCTGGGAAGATCCCACATGCCGCGGAGCAACTAGGCCCGTGCGCCACAACTACTGAGCCTGCGCGTCTGGAGCCTGTGCTCTGCAACAAGAGAGGCTGCGATAGTGAGAGGCCCGCGCACCGCGATGAAGAGTGGCCCCGACTTGCCACAACTAGAGAAAGCCCTCGCACAGAAACGAAGACCCAGCACAGACATAAATAAATAAATAAATAAATAAAAATTAAAATGGAGATTTCTTTAAAAAAAAAAAAAAAAAAAAGAATATCATAGGGACTTCCCTGGTGGCTCAGTGGTTAAGAATCTGCCTGCCAATGCAGGGGACATGGGTTCGAGCCCCGGTCCGGGAAGATGCCACATGCCACGGAACAACTATGCCCGTGCGCCACAACTACTGAGCCCTCGAGCCACAACTATTGAAGCCCGCGTGCCTAGAGCCTGTGCTCCACAGCAAGAGAAGCCACTGCAATGAGAAGCCCGTGCACCACAACGAAGAGTAGCCCCCCTGCTCGCCACAACTAGAGAAAGCCCACGCGCAGCAACAAAGACTCAACACAGCCAAAAGTGAATTAATTAATTAACTAATTAATTAATTAATTAAAAAATAAAGTAGATAAACAACAAGGATTTACTGTATAGCGTAGGGAATTATATTCAGTATCTTGTAATACACTATAATGGAAAAAATAATATGTATATGTACAGATATATATTTGTATAATCAAATCACTTTGCTGTACACCTGAAACTAACTCAGTATTGTAAATCAGCTATACTTCAATTAAAAAAAAAAAGAACACAGTAGGGTGTGTTTCAGAATTCCCAATTAATCTTACTTTTCAGAGTTGTGAAATGTAAGTGACCAGAAATGGTGCATTGCTTATCCCCAGAACTGCACAGCCACCGGCAGCTCATTAGCTAGATCGCCAAGGGCCACCAGAGAACAGTGGCCCACACTGAAGGTTCACAGAGCTTACACGGAAATGCTTGTACGAGCAAAGCAAACCTGCTTCCCCAGGCAGCCTCTCTGGCATCCTCCGGGAGAGTCTTCAGCCCTGGCTTTCAAAGACTGGTAAGGTCCAAGACTTGGAAGAATCTCTGACTGCTCCTGGGATCCTTGTTGTCATGGAAACAACTGGAAATTCTTCCCCCTGACTCTTCTAATCCTTGTCTTATTGAATGCCAGTTTTTCATTAAGTACTTCTTTTTGTGTATGTCTTCCCTATGCAAGGGAGGTGGTTTGGCTTTGGGGCAGAGAGAGAGAGAGAGAGAAAGAGAGAGAGAGAGGAAGGATGAAGAGGAGGAGGGAGAGGGGGAGAAGGGAGGTGAGAAGGAGAAGGGGTATTAGAAGCAGGATGGGGACAGAAGAAGGAGGAGACTGGGGCTGATGGAAAAACAGGAGAAGGAGGAACAAAGGAGGAGGAGAAAGGGGCTGTGGCTATAAAATCCTGAGGGTGAGCCTGTGGACCACTGTTCCCTGGACGGAGGAGCATGGCGCTGCCTGTGGGGCTTCTGTTGGTTTGGGTCTGCTGCCTCCGCAGTGTGGCCGGTCTCCAACATGGAGGTGAGGAGCGATGTGACAGCGTCTGGGGTTGGATACTTAGAAACCTCTCCCGCCGTATGTAATCAAATCAGAGATGCCCTGAAGGGTAAGGGCCATCCTTATCTCATGTACCCTCAGAAAGAAAAAGATACTCTTTGTATTTTTCAGGTATTTCCATTGAATAGACACGATCCACGGATAGTTTTTTTTTTTTTTTTTTTTTTTTTGTAAATAAGATTCGACAAATAAAAATACAAGGACAGGAATATGAATGAGAAAATGTTGTTGACAGAAGTCATGTTACTTGATTACCAGGTGTCTTCTTTTATGCTAATATATGTTAAATGCCTTATGGAGAGGTTTTGAAAATGGAACTAATTTTCGGAAAACCTATTTAATTCTTATACCAAAATCATGTTGCCTTCAACAATTATAAAGTGAAATATAAGAGGGGATTTCATTATGGATTCATTTCTTACATGTCTTACACACAGTTGTGAAAACAATTTTTATGGGATGGCAGAAAACTATGATCTTGTGTGAACTGTTTTCAAATATTCTTCAGGCCATCTTTGCATGGAAAAATAAATCAAACACAGTATTGATTAAACTTTTTTTTTAACAAAGGAAAAAATGCTCTTGGTGTAACTATGACCACTGCTTTCTTATATCAGTTGGAATTTTTTACACTTGTTGAAAAATAACACTTTTGACTTGTACCTAGGTTTTTTATGAGATGTCACTCTTATACATACATGAAAAAGAAAATATACATGGAAGAAGCTGGTGAAGAGGGTCCTAAAATTTCTCCACTTTTAGTGTCTGGCCTCCTGAATTATCAGGGTCACGTTTTTCCATATAATATTATCCTTTTGCTGTGCAGAACCTTAGTGATTGCAGCATTTCTCAAAACAATGCGTAAAGGAATTAAAACCCATTGGTCCTGGGCACATAATCCAGTCTTTACAATTAGGTAGTGATGGTCTACTTCTGAGTCTCCAGAACTGTTGCTTATTCACTACCTCTCTCTCCTCTCATAACCCAGGGGTTAAGAGAGCCTGTTCTGGGCTTCCCTGGTGGCGCAGTGGTTGAGAATCTGCCTGCTAATGCAGGGGACACGGGTTCGAGCCCTGGTCTGGGAAGATCCCACATGCCGCGGAGCAGCTGGGCCCGTGAGCCACAACTACTGAGCCTGCGCGTCTGGAGCCTGTGCCCCGCAACGGGAGGGGCCGCGATAGTGAAAGGCCCGCGCACCGCGATGAAGAGCGGTCCCCGCACCGCGATGAAGAGTGGCCCCCACTTGCCGCAACTAGAGAAAGCCCTCGCACGAACCGAAGACCCAGCACAGCCAAAAATAAATAAATAAATAAATAATTAAAAAAAAAAAGTAGCTAAAAAAAAAAAAAAAAGAGAGCCTGTTCTTCCCTCTGGGAGTTTCTTTTGAGCCACTGACGTGCATACTACAAGTTTTGATGCTGACTTTTTGAATGTGATCATATTCAGTGCAGGCAATAACCACCACGTCCCCATAGCAACCTGGTCTGCAGATAATAAGATGCCTGCAAATGTAAGGGGCATTCTGATTTCGGAGACTTTCGAACATGAAAAGCCACGCATTTTAGAGCGTTTTAGAAGCGATGAGGTGGTAGGTTTCAGATCCTGTTAGGGGCACAGGAAGCAGAGATTAAATGGCATATCTCCAAGGCTTCACAGAGGGCTCGTCTGAGAGATCTTGTTCCAGGACTAGAAATTTGCCATGCACAAAATGTAATTTCTCCGCTATGACAGGCTGTTGGGAGTACTCAGGGATCCCATGACAGTGCGGTCCCCTGCAAGAAAAACTGTCCGGGCGGGCAGACCCTGACATGCAGCGTGAACCTAAAGTCCTAGGATTGTCCATCCGTTGCCCATTTCCATTTCAGGCTCCTGTGGGATTAGACCGCCCACTGGATAATAGTTAAACTTCAGCCAAGCTTTGTGCTAAGATGTGAATCTTGCATTGAGAGAGGCTTTATTAGTTTATGGGGTCGAGGGAGTTCCTGGGCATCCCCCCCTCCTTGCCTAACCTCCGTCTCCCTTGCCCATCTCCCTCCAGGCAGGGTCCTGTTCTGGCTCCATCTGTAACCTGCCGTAAGGCTCTGAGCCTCAGATGCTCTGAGTTCCTACATCTGAAACAAGAGGAGAATGATTCTTGCCGCCTTCCCATCCCAGGATTGCTGGGTGGATTTTATCAGTCAGCACAAAGTTCCCGACAGGGTTGCCAACAGTATGTCATTACTATTACTAGCACTGTTTTGCATATACTACTACAGGTGCTATTACAGCTATTAGAAAGGCAGAATACAGGGTTTAGTAGTAAATATTCACAGAGTGAGTTTGACTAGTTTAGATACTTCATATAAAGTGGAATCGTGCAGTATTAACCTCCTATGGCTGGTTTATATCACTTAGCATAATGCCCTCCGAGTCCATCTATGTCGTTGCCTATGACCAGATTCCCTTCCTTTAAGGCTGAATAATACTCCATTGTATGTTTATACCACATCTTCTTTATCCATTCATCATTGATGGACATTTAGGATGTTTCCATGTCTTGGCTATTGTAAATAGTGCTGCTATGATCATTGGGGTGCAGATATCTCTTCAAGATCCTGGTTTCCATTCTTTCAGATAAATACCCAGAAGTAGCGTTGCTGGATCATATGGTAAACCTATTCTTAATGTTTTGAGCAACTTCCATACCTTCCTCCATAGCGGCTGCACCATTTTACGTTCCTACCATGAGCGCTGCATAATTCTTTGCTATTATGATTAGGTCAGGTTTCCTTTTAAAAATATTTAAAATCTTTGTGTCATGCAAACATTCCCACATACTCAAAAGAATTGTCTAATGCCCTCCCTTCTGTGAATGGCAGAAAAAATTTCTAGCATTAAGCAGAGAGGGATGTTTGCGTGAGGCTCACATCATAATTTTATAGCACAGGCGATACTGTGATACAAGTATCTTGTGCACTGGCCTGAATATTACTAATGACAGACAATAGTGATGAAATGATGGTGATGATGACGACAATATTTCAGTAGTTATAACATTGTTGGTAACAATAGCAGCTATAAGCTATTAAGTGCTTTCTTTGTTCCAGGCACTACTCTAAGTACTTTATATGCCTGATACATCTGTTCCTCATAACAATCCCCTGGGGTAGCTAAAACTATTGCCCTCATTTTATAGAAGGGAATCCAAGGCACAGAGGGTCTGGGTCATGTACCCAAAGTCACACAGCTAGCTAATGACAACTGGGATTTGAGCTAGAGTCTAAGAAACCATATTTTTTTAGCCACGTCTTTACACTGTCAATTTATATTTATGTGTCCTCCTACTGGAATCCTTCCGACTTGTAAGTGGCCCTCTTTGTGCCCTGTTTCCTGCTCCCAGGAAAAAAAATGTTTTCTGTGTTTTACAGGTTGCCTGTTCAAAATTTACAGGCAAATACACATCCGTCGAGATCCTGCCTGTGTTCTCATCTTAGAGAAGAGCAGTTGTAGATCTGTGAATAATGGGCAATCCATTTATTATGAAATGCCCCAGCACCTTCTTTGAGATTTCTTGTAACTTCAATATTTGCTAGATAGCAAAGTCTCTTAAACTTGAATTCTGGACAAATTTTAAATGGATATAACTTCCCTATGGTTTGTGAAAATCTATTGCAAACTTGAATAAGTCTTCCATCTGATGGGGAGAAAATAATCGTGATTATTGTAAGAAGAGAAAGCCTTATCACTGCAATAAAATTGTTACCATATTCAAAGTGCTTGCTAAGTGCTGTCTGCTGGGCTGAGCCCTGACGTATGTTTTGATTTAATCCTCACAACAAACCTATGAAATTGATGAAAAGACCCTTTTTTAACAGATGCTAAAACTAATTGCATCTCAGTTTAAAAGCCAAGGACAAGTCAAGCAAATGTTTGCTTCAAATCATACTTTCCAGATAGTACTGAAAAGAAATAGAATAAAACAAAACAAAGCAGAAAATAAACGTGAGATGATGAAACAAATTTTTCCTATTATTATATGGTTTATTTTGTAGGGAAGTGTGGAAAAAGTAAATCATTTACTTTTGCCTGCTGAATTTTTTTGTTTTAAAAATAACTTTAATTATTTCTTATTCATTAACAATATTTGGAAAATACAGTTGAAGCGAAAGGAAAAATTAGAAATCACCCACAATCACACTACTGAAAATAAACATTGAAATTTTGATGTATGACCTTCAAAATATTATTATCCTCTTAAAAATTTTTTTATTTTTTATTTTTTTATAAAACAATTTTTTAAACTGAAGTATAGTTGATTTACAATGTTGTGTTAGTTTCAGGTGTACAGCAAAGTGATTCAGTTATACATAAAAATATATTCTTTTTCAGATTCTTTTTCATTATAGGTCATTACAAAATATTGAGTATTTTTCCTGTGCTATACAGTAGGTCCTTGTTTGTTCTCTGTTTTATATATAATAGAGTGAATATGTTAATCCTCCCAAAATTATTATTCCTACTAGAATAGAATTTGGTAAAATACTTTATTTTTATTTTATTTTAAAGGCTAAATCTAGTGAAATAAATATTTGTTTAAAATTGTGTCTTTCAGGTGAATATTCACCAACTATGGGTGAGTTGATCAAGACTTTTTTTTAATTTGTAATAAAATATGAATACTATACTTCTTTTCCTGGTAAGAAATCATATTTTTCGTGAAACTACTATTTTATGTCATGTATATAAGATAAAGTACCTTCCATGTTAAAAAAAATAGTTAAGGAAAAAGAAGAGAAAAATCATAATTTTACTACCTGTTAATAAAGATAGAATTTTTACTATCTGTTAATAAAGATAGTAATTTTAGTATCTGCTAATAAAAATAGTATCTGCTTTACTGTTAATATTTTTGAGTGATCAAATATTTCATTACATAGAACTTCATAATGTGATTTTATTCTTGCAAAAATAGTCTTATATAATATAATGAAATAGAAAATGCCTTTTGTCACCTAAAGACAAAGTACAAATGTTTCCATATCTATTTATGTGCTCATCTTTGTTGATGTTTCCATGATATTATAAAGTTATATTTTATTTTAAAATTCCTTTAGTTTGATATTTTTGGATTGTTTTCTTTTTTTTTTTTTTTGACTGTTATTAACTGTGCTGAAATGAACATCCTTAACCCTAATGTCATTCCAACTGAAACCAGGAAAGCACAGAGGTGTCTACTGTAAACAGTACTAATTTAACATTATTGGGAGGATATCACATATTTTTCTAACATATGTGATATTTCCAAAAGGACATAATCTGTAAGCCTACAGAACATAACAGGCAAAATTATTTTATGCTTGTATACTTAAAACCCCTAGGAAAACTAGTAAAGATGACTAGTTTTAGAAAGAGAATCAGGTTATATGGCTGGATTTAAGATAGACATACAACAGTCAATGGTTTTTCTCTATACTGGTAAGGACCAACTAGACATTGATAGAAAAGGAAATCATTCTGTTTTATATCAATGTCAAAAAATGCTTTGGGGTTACATCAGCAAGAAATATGCAGGACTTATATAAAGTAAATGATAAAATCATATTGAAGAACATAAAGCAATTTCTAAAAAAAATAGAAGCTCATGCCATGATCTTGGTTGGAAGACATGAGAATAGTGAAATAAACATCAGCTTCAAATTTTATTTTTCAGAGACTATAACTCACCTTCCAGAAGTCAAAGGTAGGTTGATCAGAAAACTTCTGCTAAAAAGCACATTTTCTTTTAATTTTGTAAAAATGGGGAAATCAATGGGATTTTTTTCCTGGTAAAAAATCTTTTTTTCTCCTTTCATGAAATGTAATATAAGTACCTTGTAAACAAATAAAGAAAAACAAGAGGATTCCCTGGTGGCACAGTGGTTAAGAATCCGCCTGCCAATGCAGGAGACACGGGTTCGAGCCCTGGTCCGGGAAGATCCCACATGCCGCGGAGCAACTAAGCCCGTGCGCCACAACTACTGAGCCTGCGAGCCTGTGAGTCACAGCTACTCAGCCCGCATGCTGCAACTACTGAAGCCCACACGCCTAGAGCCCGTGCTCCACGACAAGAGAAGACACCGCAATGAGAAGCCCACGCACCACAGCGAAGAGTAGCCCCCGCTTGCTGCAATGAAGATCCAATGCAGCCAAAAATAAAAAAATAAAATAAAAAAGAAAAACAAGAAAGAGAAATCACTCTGAACTTTCCCAGGCACTTTATGTTTCTACTCTTTAATTTCTGCCAATCTAATAGAGAATACTTGATTTTAAAGTTCATACAGAACAACTCATATATAAAAAAAAGTCCAATAGTAATTAGGAATATTATGAACAAAAATAGTACTGGAGTGGAGAAATACCTTGTATTATCAGATATTTAAACAAACCACAAATATAGTAATATAAATAGCATGGTATCTGCATAGAAAGTGTCCAGTAATAATAATAATAATGATAATGAAGAGGAGGAGGTGAAGAAAGTGCAGGAGAAGGAGGGGGGGAGGGGCAGAGGAGAAAGAGAAATATTTTCTGTTGTTTGTTGGCTCCAGACCCTGTCCATTTTACCACCATCTACCTCTCCAGTAATTTCAAGATCTTGATAGAAAATATAGAATGGATCCCAGGATATATTAGAATTTAATACATGGTTTCAAATGTGTGGATGTTTAAATGTACAGGTGGTTTATTTTACCATCAGTTTGTCTTATTGAATATCTACTGGGAAGAAAATAAAGTTGCACTCCCCTCTTGTATCATATACAAAAGTAAATTCCTGTCCAATCAAATACTAAATGTGAAAGAAACAAAACACATTTAATGTAAGAAGAAAGGGCAGGAAAATATAGATGTGCCCTAAGAACCAGGAGATCTTTTAAAGCAGGACAGGAATCACCTGTTAGAAAAGTCACCATTTTAAAAAGTGTATAAATGCTTCAAGCTGGTAAAAATTCAGGTAAAAGTGCTCATTGTTAGGAAGGATGAATTGCTATTATCCTTTGAGAAAGCAATATCCATCAATGTTAAAAATTCATATACGATTTAACCTAATAACCTTGCTTTGGGGTTTCTATCTGATAGAAAAAAATGCTTTGATACATAAGAATTTACATACTGGGATGTTTGCTGAACTTTATTTACAGCAGGGAAAAAATCTGAATATGGGAAATTGAATAAATTGTGGTAAAATCCATATCACAGAGTAAGAATCAGCAATAGGAAAGAGAGCTACAAAAGTTAAAAGGATAAGTTTAAAAGGATTTCTATGATGTGTTAAGTTAGAGACTCAAGTTATGGATATAAAGTATGATTCATTTTGGGAGGGAGCAAAAAATCTGTGTATGTGTGCCTGTGTGTCTCTGTGTGTGAATAATAATAATAAATAACATATATGTTGCATGGTTATATATATATTTTACGGATGGAAATAGATGATTGAGAGAGAGAGAGAGAGAGAGATACCCACATGGGCATGGAGAAAAGTGTGGAAAGATACAAACCAGGCTATCACATTGTGTCTGTATGAGTGTGTATGATGGTGGAAGAGGGTGAAGAAAATAGATATGGCGGGATGTGGTGGTAATCATTTAATAGATAGATGCCCACATTTATGTTTCTAAGCTTAAGGAATATTTCTGGAACTGGGGCCAAATGCTAAGCAAAATTTCAAGACTGTTTATGCCATGGAAAAAAGTGGGACAGAAGTAGGAGTATAAAACAAACAAACAAACAAACCCTTTATTAGTAGAGATCCAGCAGCTCTGCTATTGTGTGACTCAATATTGTTCAATAGAACTAGGTCCTAGCTCAGTGCAACCCCTGGCCCTCTGCCCCTACACCCAACAGGAAGTACCTTTGTAGCATCTCAACTAACAGTCCCAGAGAGAGATGAAGAATTTTTGTTTTCTCTAGGTGGCAAGTGTTTCTTTCCATTCCACTATAGAGATGGAATCTTCTATGACTGCGTCAAGTTCAATGCAAAACACAAGTGGTGCTCCTTGAATGAAACTTATGAAGGATATTGGAAGTATTGTTCTGAAGAAGGTGAGTGTCTTGCCTCTGAATACAAGGTGGTCATTTTTGTCTTGGGCGCTGAGGGTCGGTGAGATCACAAGAGGGTTCTGAAAAGGGAATCTGCAGTCAATTAATTTGTGAAAATAAGGGATGCACAGTTCTCTGACAGTATGAAAATCACATTGCACCAAACGTATATTATGAGTGCTTCAACCATGTTACCTTGAAAAGAAATCTTTCAGCAGAACCTCAATACCTCACCAGTACTGCTTTCATATGCTTCTGGTGGAACAGAGCAGAGCAAATGGAGTGGGAAGTGTGTGTGTGTGTGTGTGTGTGTGTGTGTGGCAAAGGGGAGGTACAAAATAGAATTCTTATTCTGACTGCTTCTCCCTTCTCTGTAGACTTTGCAAAATGTGTGTTTCCCTTCTGGTACAGACACCTGATATACTGGGAATGTACCGATGATGGAGATTCATTTGGGAAAACATGGTGTTCACTGACCCAGAATTATAACAAGGACAAGATTTGGAAATATTGCGATTGACGGTGAGATTTATTGGGGGAGGGGATGAAGAGATTTAATCGTTCTCATGGGAAAGAGTCTACAGTTTTTGACGGGAAAGGAGGATGTAAGACCCTCATTAAAAGGGTTTGTTTTGTTTTTTTTCTGAGATATGAGTTGAAGGTCATCCAGCTGTAAAGAAGTTGGGGTTTTGATTATGGACTATAGGTTTTGATACGGAAAACTATATTCCAGCCTCAGTACTTTTCTTGCTAACTGTGTAAAAGTAGACCCTTAAAAAAAAGTGTATGGACTTTGGGCGATAATGAGGTATCAGTGTAGGTTCATAGACGGTAACAAATGTTGGGGGATGTTGATCATGGTGGAGGCTGAATATTATTCCATTATATATATATATAATGTCATATGATATAATATATAATATATATGATATAATATATCATTTTCTTTATTCATTTATTCATCGATGGAGACTTAGTTTCTGTATCTTGGCTATTGTGAAAAATGCTGCAATGAACTTGGGGGTACAGATATCTCTTCAGGATAGTGACTTTATTCCCTTTGAATATATACCCAGAAGTAGGATTGCTGGATCACATGGCAGTTCTATTTTTAGTTTTTTGAGGAACATCCATATTCTTTTCCACAATGTCTGTACCAATGGCTGAAGACCTGGATAGACATTTTTTCCAAAGAAGACGTACAAGGGCCAACAAGTATATGAAAAGGTACTCAACATCACTAATCATCAGGGAAATTCAAATCAATACCACAATTAAGTATCTCCTCACACCTGTTAGGATGGCTATCATCAAAAAGTCAAAAGTTTAGTGTTGGCTAAGATGGGGAGGAAGGGGAACACTCACATGTTCTCCTCGAGGAATACACTAGGGGTCAGGCTGGAGCCCATCACTGTTCAAGCTCCATGTAAAAGATAAAGTTCTACCTCACCGTTGGAGGAAAGCATGATCTTGTGAACTTAGTAGGCCCTGTCCAAAGAGGTCATGTAGCATCGTGGCTTAGAACACTCTGGAATCAGACAGCATGGGGTTTGAATCCCTACCCCACATTTTACCAGTGGTGACACTTCAGACAAATTAACTGATTTTGACCTTGGTTTCTCCATCCACAAATTGGGTTCATACTATTGTTTACCATATAGAGATTTTGTTTGGATCATATAATATAATGATAATTCTAAAATGATAATTTTATTATTATTAGTTGTAGTAATAGTTGTCCTAGCAGTAGCAATTATTAAAGAAAACAATTTTATAGCGCATACTCTGCACTAGAGACTGTTTAATTGCATTGCACATAATAACCCGTATAATACAGCAATCTTGGAAATTTGGTGCTTTTGTTACCTACGTCTTATATATCAGGAAAGTGAGGCATAAAGCAGTCTAGGTCACATAGCTAGTAAGTGGAGGAGCCAGGAATTGAATCCAGGCAGTTTGACAACAGGAACAGAGTTCTTAACATTAATAAATATGACTTACATAATTATGACTAACATTAATAACTTATGACGGTGATTTTCACTCAGGAGGATGTTTGGCCTGATTGTTTTACCACATTAGCTCGTAAATCCCTCACATCAAGCCCATGCATTCAACAATGGCTGTCAGACAATATATATATATGTGTGTGTGTGTGTGTGTGTGTATTCTTTTACAGATTCTTTTCCATTATAGGTTATTACAAGATATTGAGTATAGTTCTCTGTGCTTTACAGTAGGTCCTTGTTGTCTACCTATTTTATTTTATTTCTTTTTTAACATCTTTATTGGAGTATAATTGCTTTACAATGGTGTGTTAGTTTCTGCTTTATAACAAAGTGAATCAGTTATATATATACATGTGTTCCCATATCTCTTCCCTCTTGTGTCTCCCTCCCACCCTCCCTATCCCACCCCTCTAGGTGATCACAAAGCACCGAGCTGATTTCCCTGTGCTATGCGGCTGCTTCCCAGTAGCTATCTATTTTACGTTTAGTAGTGTATATATGTCCATGACACTCTCTCACTTTGTCCCAGCTTACCCTTCCCCCTCCCCATATCCTCAAGTCCATTCTCTAGTAGATCTGGTAAGCCGGGAATAAAGACACATACTTATTTTATATATAATAGTGTGTATCTGTTAATCCCAAACTCCTAATTTATCCCTCCTCCCCCTTTCCTCTTTGGAACTGTAAGTTTGTTTTTATGTCTATGGGTCTATTTCTGTTTTGTATTTAAATGAGAAGACTTTCCTGAGCAGATGACATTAAATCACAGAATCTGAAGAAAGGGAGAGAGGGGAGTCCTGCCTGAAGTCTTCGAGGAATAGAGCTTCTGAAAGACAGGCAAATGTAAAAGACAGTGTGTTTAGGGTATTCAAGGAATAGTGTGTGTGGGGGGGAGTGCTTGGTTTGAGGGAGGGATGGGGAACGTCAGAGGTCAGATCAAGTAGGGGCTTTGGCGTCCTTTTCTAAAGTCTTGGAAGGCTATCAGGTATTCTCATCCTAGAAGCAACAGTATCTTTCTCTGGCTACTGTGTGGAGAGAATTAGGGGAGGCAGAGGTAAAAATCAGGGAAACTGGTTAGGCAGCTGTCATGATTCACTGGGAGAATGATTGTGGTTGGATTAGAGAGAGAACATTGGCGAAGTGGGAAGTGGCTGACTATGGAGAACAGTATGGAAGTTCCTTAAAAAACTAGAAATAGAGCTACCATATGATCCTGCCATCCCACTGCTGGGCATATATCCAGAAAAAAACATAATTCAAAAAGATACATGCACCCCAATGTTCATTGCAGCACTATTTACAATAGCCAGGGCATGGAAGCAACCCAAATGTCCATCAGCAGAGGAATGGATAAAGAAGATGTGGTACATATATACAATGGGATATTACTCAGTCATAGAAAACAGCAAAATAATGCCATTTGCAGCATGGAGGGACATATAGACTGTCATACCAAGTGAAGTAAGTCAGACACAGAAAGACAAATATCATATGATATCGCTTATATGTGGAATCTAAAAAAAGGGTACAAATGAACTTATTTACAAAACAGAAGTACAGTCACAGATGTAGAAAACAAACTGGTTACCAGGGGATAAGGAGGGGAAGGGATAAATTGGGAGATTGGGATTGACATATACACACTACTATATATAAAATAGATAACTAATAAGAACCTACTGTATAGGGACGTCCCTGGTGGCACAGTGGTTAAGAATCCGCCTGTCAATGCAGGGGACACAGGTTCGAGCCCTGGTCCGGGAAGATCCCACATGCCACGGAGCAACTAAGCCCACGTACCACAACTACTGAGCCCACGTGCTGCAACTACTGAAGCCCGTGCACCTAGAACCTGTGCTCCACAGCAAGAGAAGCCACTCCAATGAGAAGCCCGCACGCCACAACTAAGAGTAGCCTCCGCTCGCTGCAACTAGAGAAAGCCTGCGTGCCACAATGAAGACCCAACGCAGCCAAAAGTAAATAAATAAATAAATAAATAAATAAATAAATAAATAAATAAATAAATAAGGACCTACTGTATAGTACAGGGAACTCTACTCAATACTCTGTAATGGCTTATATGGGAAAAGAACCTAAAAAAAAGAGTGGATATATGTATGCATATAAGTGATTCACTTTGCTGTACACCTGAAACTAATACAACATTGTAAGTCAACTATACTCAAATAAAAATTAAGAAGAGAAAAGAAGAAGTGGGAAGTGGCTGGATTCAAGATAGATTTCAGTGGTAAAGTCTGCAGGGTTGGCTGGTGGATTGGATATAAGGTGAGAGAGAGAAATCAAGGGTGACACCAGTGGGACCCATGCATCCAGGGGAACGGTTGTGTCATGTACGGAGATGTGATGGCAGAATGAGTAGTTTGGTGGGGAAAATAAAGAATATTTTGATGACTCCAATTTTATATATGAGAAAAACCAGATTAGAACAGGTGAGTCCAATTGCCCAGAGTCTGACAGTGAGAAAGAGGTGGATATTACACTGAAACCAGGCGTTTCTGGCCACTAACAAAATGCTCACCCACTATCTCTTCAATCCTTCTCTGTGTGCCTGTGAGTTCTCACATCTCTAGTTCCTCTCTCTGTCTCTCTCTCCCTCTCTCTCTGTCTCTCTCTCTCTCTCTCTCGTTTTTTGTTTTGTTTTGGCAGCACGGCTTGCAGAATCTTAGTTCCCCAACCAGGGACTGAACCCGGGCCTTTGGCAGTGAAAGCGCGGAGCCCTAACCACTGGACCGCCAGGGAATTCTGCCTAGTTCTCTCTTGAAATTATCAACTGCGTGAGAGCTGTAGATTAAATTAAGTTCCAGTTGTCTACACGTGGGTATGGGTCAACTTTTCCAAGAATCAAGACATCTTTCCTTTTTTATGGTGATTCTCAATGCATGCCTACAATCTCAGATTCTCCCATGGTGTAAATGAGGCTGAGATCAACAATCTCATTTTGCAGAGATAAATCAGGGTATTAGGGACTGAACTGTGTCTCTCCCCAAATTCACATGTGAATGCTCTAACCCCCAAAGAGACACCAGAGATCTCTTGCCTTCTTTCTTTCTTTTTCTCCCTCCCTCCTTCCCTCCCACCCCCCCACACTCCCCATATGAGCACAGAGCAAAGACCTGAAGCACAGCAAGAAGGCAGCGTCTACAAGCCAGGAAGAGAACCTTCTCCAGAAACCGAATTCTCCAGCACCTTGGTCGTAGACTTCTAGCTTCCAGAACCATGAGAAAATAAATGTATGTTGTTTAAACCACTGAGTCTGTGGTATTTTGTTATGGTCTCCCCAGCAGACAAATACACAGGGTTTCAGGATTTACTTACCTTAACTACAATTCCTCACCCTTAAAAAACAACAGATACTAGTAAGGTTAAACACCTGCTATTCGTCTTGTGCTGTGCATCTATGAAATCCAGACATGAAGCAACCCTTGTAAAAAAAAAATATAGTGGTTAAGTTATTTAGTTAGTGTTCCCAGTGAATAAGTGGGAAAGTTGGGATTTCAAAGTTAGTCCCTCTGACATTAATGCTCGTATATTTTCCACTGGTTCTAGAGCTGGCATTGCAAGAATTCAAACCCAGTGGCATACATCTCTTCATCTTTGCAGAAGATAAAACTGAGCCCCACATCATCCCCTTGCTGCTAGAACCATTGGTAATTTCTCTCTACTTCCCTGTGGTTAGAGGTATTCATATGGAATCTCTAGGGTACAAGTCAAGCTCTGCCTCTTGGTACGTTCATGACTTTGGTCAAGTTGTCTTTTCATCCTCACCCCATCCCTCCCAGTACTGTTGGCTAGACACCAACTTTGGTTTTGAAAGATAGCTTATCACAGCTGGTTGAGCACCTTGGAGCATAATGACTATTCAGTTGAGCAAGAAAGGAATAATGGGTTCTCTCTGACGTTTACTTCAGCCCGTCCAGGGGGTAGGATGACCTGGGTCCTGCACACAGTATCCTGCCCATGACTTTAGGGTGTGGGGTGGGGTGAATCTCTAGAATGTGCCTCACCAACTCAGCACACATTCATCACCGCCTCGGTAACCTCATAAATATTCAGGAATATAACCTCCCATTATCTTGGGGAGAAGTTATCATTAGCACTGAGTATTTTTAAAAATTCACCAAAAAAAAAAGAGACAAAGTCAAAGATGCACAAACTATCTTCCCTAATCAAGAACAAGAACTCAAATATCTGCCACAGATATTAGCCCATTAAATGATAGGTATAGAAAATAATAATTATAATAGGTATAGAAAACTGGTCTCACATTCCACTGATTTTGTTGGTAGGTATCCTGGACAGTAAGAGTGATAGACTATGGTGTGATGGAAAATGGTTAATTGGAATTACTCAAAAAAAAAAAAAAAGAGTATTCACTGGGCTCTCAAATTGGATGCAGGTAGCCCAAACGTTTTAGAGATCTGGCGTGCAAGCTCAGAGAGCAAAAGTAGTTTTCCAGAGCTACTGGAATACTACTAGCAAGTGTCAGAGATGAAGTAAGTTCATGGGTACAGAGTAAGAGTTGAACTTGTGACTCTGAGGAGACCAGGCTTCCTATGAAGGGACCTGTAAGACCTCGCTAACAATGGGCTGGGCAAGAGCAACATGGTTTGATGTCAGACTGCCCGGGTTGAATCTGTGCCCTTCCACATAGGCACAAGCCACGTAACTCTGACAAATGTCGTTGCCTCTTGGCGCCTCAGTCTCCCCAGATGTCAAACCAGGGATATAATTCCCACGCCATGAAGCTGCGTGAGATGTCTCTCAGCTCTGCGCGTGATGCCAGCCACGTTGCTTACTCGTGATTGACAGGTGACCTCATTACCTGCAGAGCAGCCAGAGGCTCTGTTAAGATCTATCAGTCCAGCAAAATAGAGAAATAGAAAAAGAAAGAGCCTACATGTCAGACAGGGAGAGACTCAGCTTCTCCATGCCTTTATCAGTTCTTCCACTTCTCCTGTATTCTGTTTTCTCATCTCTATTTGGAAAAGACAAATGTGTTTCTAAGCAGTACCCAGTTTTCCTATGTTTTGCAAATGGGGCATAAGTGAAGTGATGTCTGAAAAGATCTCAGCACAGACAGGTGCTGAAGGATGAGCATTAATTCCCTCCCTTCCTGACGTTGTCATGATGCTTGATCTCCGGGATGGTTTGTTCCTCATCTCGGATTGCCCTGCACCAGGATACCTGCCTCCTTAGGGGAAGTCACTCTTCCAATCCCTTGTCTCTCTTATAAAGCGCTCTTCCCGGATCTCTCCAGAGATGGCAGGTGGGAAAGGAATTCTAAAGTGGACCAAGCCCACACATAGGAACTGGGATTAAGATCTGTCCTTTCGGGCTTCCCTGGTGGCACAGTGGTTAAGAATCTGCCTGCCAATGCAGGGGACACGGGTTCGAGCCCTGGTCTGGGAAGATCCCACATGCCGCGGAGCAACTAGGCCCATGCGCCACAACTACTGAGCCTGCGCGTCTGGAGCCTGTGCTCCGCAACAAGAGAGGCCACGACAGTGAGAGGCCCGCGCACCGCGATGAAGAGTGGCCCTCGCTTGCCACAACTAGAGAAAGCCCTCGCGCAGAAACGAAGACCCAACACAGCCAAAAATAAATAAATAAATAAATAAAAGATCTGTCCTTTCCACATACTGGCTGACCACAAGGCACAATGCTTAGCCTTTCTGAGCCTTACTTATCCAGGAGGCTAAAGCTGGCTTTGCCTTTCTTGCTGGACTTTCTCTCTCTCTCTCTCTCTCTCTTTTTTTAATAATCAAGGGAGTAAATGATATGGAATGGATATGAAAGTGTTAAGTGAGCTCTAAAGCAGTGGTTCTCAAACTTTTTCGAACATTGGACTCACCGGGAGGGCTTGTTACAACATGGGTGACTTGTCTCATCCCCAGAGTTTCAGCAGGTCTGGTGTGACAGCCCAAGGATTTGCATTTCTAGCAAGTTTGCGGGTGAGGGTGATGGAGCTGGTCCAGGGACCACACTTTCAGGATGCTGCTGGAGAGCATTCTAAGATGAATGTTCCTAATTCTTCTAGGCACTGTGAGATTTAGGGCATGGAAGAAGATGCTATGCAGTGAGTCTGTGTGCTCTGGGAGCCGCTGGAGTGGGAGGGGCAGAAATTGGAGAGTATAAAATCAGAGGCAACACTTGCCACGGTGCAGGCCATCTGCAGGAAGTTGGAAGTGATGACGAATCTGGCGAGCTGGGTGTCCCTGGTTCTCTGTATATGCGGGCTGAAAGCAGGTGAGATGGCAAGATGAGGGAGGGAGGGGAGGAGGGGAGGACAGAGGAAAAAGGTGAGACCTAGGAGGCAGTGGTTTGGGGTGAGACGGGCAGGAGACAGATTCTATCCAATGTCTGTAATATCTTTTAAATATAGCATAATGGTTAGCGCCGAAGAGAGGATTTGGAGGATTCTGGGTTCAAATCCTAGCTGGTTGGGTGATCATGAGCAGGTAACTCTGCCTTTCTTTAAGCCTCAGCCTTCTCATCTATATAATGGTTATAACACTCTTTAAGAAAGAGAAAGATGGACAACCTGCCCGATGGAACAACACGGATGAACCTGGGGGACATAACGCCAAGTGAAATAAGCCAGTGACAGAAGGACAAATACTGCGTGATTCTACTTAGAGGAAGTATCTAAAATAGTCACACTCATAGAATCAGAGTGTAGAATTGGTGGTTGCCAAGAGCTGGGGAGAAGGGGCAATGGGGAGTTTGTTTAATGGGTAAAAAGTTTCAGTAGTGCATGACGAAAAAGTTGCAGAGGTCTGCTGGAAATCATGGTGCCTATAGTTAGCAGTACTGGTTTGTGCCTTAAAATTTTATAAAGAGGGTAGATCTCATGTAAAGGGTTCATACTACAATAAAAAAAAGAAAGATAGATAAAAAGAAAAAAGAGAGAGAAAGAAAGAAGGAAGGAAAGAAAGGAAGGAAGAAAGAAAGAAAGAAAGAAAGAAAGAAAGAAAGAAAGAAAGAAAGAAAGAAAGAAAGGGAAAGGAAAGGAAAGAAGGAAGGAAGGAAGAGAGAGGGGGAAAGAAAGGAAGAAAGGGAAAGAAAGAAAAAGAAAGAAGTTTATTATGTATTGCTTTAGAAAGTTCTCCAAGATCTTTTGTTAAAGGAGTAAGTTTCAAAATAAACAGTATGTAGGCTAAGCTCTCCTTTGTGTAAAAAGGGAATAAAATGTTATTAATACATACACTTGAATATTCATAAACTGTCTCTGTAGATTTCACAAGAATTACAGCATGGTTATCTGTGGGGAGGCTGGGGTCAGGGATGGGCGGGAAGACTTATATGATTTCCCTTTCATAACTCGTTTGAAGTCTGAACCATATGCACTGCCTTTCAGAAAACAAATAAATTCAATAGAAGGCAAGTGATCTTTATCTCTTATCATTGTTGTAAGGATTAAAATAGAAAAGGTAGGCAAAATCCTTGGAATTGTCAATGCCCTGCATCTAACCCAAGCCCGCCAGGTACACAGGGATGTTGAACAAATTGGTTTATCACTCATTGGAGACAGGAAGACCACACAGCCTGGGGTACCATGGGCTGTCTTATTGAGAGGTTGTTAGGACCTATTCTAGGGTTTGGGAGATTTGGGGGGTCTTAGGTTAAGGAAGCTGGGCCTCACCCAAGATTGGATGTTCTAGGAAAGTGGAGGCAATTCTATGCCTGGGTATCTCAATAAATCTCTAGAGTGAAGACAGAATAGCACAAGGAGAAAGGTGTAATCAACAAAGAAGCAGCAGTCACTCTTTTTGGCCAAGGGGAGGGGGTGTTTAGTAATTTGTGACACAGTGAACTTGCTTTTGCCTGTGCTTGTACACAATGCTGAAGTGGTCTTGCTTGACCTCATTT
Organism: Balaenoptera musculus; assembly: GCF_009873245.2. Classification (NCBI taxonomy): domain Eukaryota; kingdom Metazoa; phylum Chordata; class Mammalia; order Artiodactyla; family Balaenopteridae; genus Balaenoptera; species Balaenoptera musculus. The sequence goes on from NC_045803.1 coordinate 8,592,657, forward strand.
TCTCATGATCTCAGAGTAACCTTGTCTGAGGTCATGATTCTGTGAGTTGTCTTATGCCTGATTGGAGAACGATATGGCTAGGTAGCCCCCAGTGTCAGGTCAGCTTTCAGATGTCTGGGGGGCTGCCTTCAGCTTCCTCTTTCTCAGAACACATTGGGTACACTGTTAAGTCCTCAGTCGATATTGGTGGTGGCATTTCTTCTCATCATCAGCTGTGGGTGGGGGGAGGGGATCAGATGGTAAAAATGGTAATGTTTGGCCAGGCGAACGATGTGATTAAAGACATAACAATGACAGGGGATCGGTAAGGGTTTAGTCTTGTTCAGCAATATTAGCAGATGAAATGGCAAAGGACCATTTCCAGGGTAGTGAAAGAAATAGCTTATTTCCTGGAATCAGACAGAGCTGGATGAGAGTTCAGGCTGCACCCGTTTTGGACTGTGTGGAAAAGGTTTAAGTGAAAAGTTTCTCTCTGCTCTTTCATCTGTAAAACGAGGAGAAGGCTGTGAAGATTAAAAACTGTCAGATAAGAGGGTGTAAATGTTAACCGCCGTGACTGGACAAAGCAGAAAACTCACCCAGCTACTGTTAACCTTTGTAACGAAATTTAAGTACCCATAGTTTTATCCTAAAGTGACCCTCATCTGCACACAGCAGAGCTTCAGCTCTGGGACGGCACCTCCTAGAAGAGTTTCGGAGTTGTAAACAGCGCCCCCCAGAGGCAGGATTATTTCAGAGGCTCAGTTTCTGGAGTCAGAGCACCTGAACTACTTAGTTCTCTGGCTTTGAACAAGCGATTTCCCTCTATAAGTCTCCGTTTCGGTACCTAACAAAAATGGAGATCATCGTTAATAATATGTAACCTATAAATATAATATGTAATAATACCGACTTTACGGGGGTGCTGCAAGCATCATTTCTGTGAGATAATTAGCAGAAGGCATTAAGTACAGGAGACCACTCATAATAATCGTTTATTTAACCACGACTTCGAAAACGTTGACACCTTGTTAGCTACTTTCTGAAAAGCAAGGCTGCTGTTGGCTAATACGGATGCCATACTCACCACACGGCACCGCCTGCGTTACAGAATCTCACGAAAACCTATGAATTAGCATCACTATATCAAAGATCAAGAGAGTGAGGCACATCAGTTAAGTCACTTGCACAGGTAAGTGACAATGCCAAGGTAATATCAATATCGTGTCTAGGATATATGCCCAGTAGTGGGATTGCTGGCTCGTATGGTAGTTCTATTTTTATACCCTGAGAAAACCATAATTCAAAAAGAGTCATGTACCACAATGTTCATTGCAGCACTATTTACAATAGCCAGGACACTGAAGCAACCGAAGTGTCCATCGACAGATGAATGGATAAAGAAGATGTGGCACATATATACAATGGAATATTACTCAGCCATAAAAAGAAACGAAATTGAGTTATTTGTAGTGAGGTGGATGGACCTAGAGTCTGTCATACAGAGTGAAGTAAGTCAGAAAGAGAAAAACAAATACCGTATGCTAACACATATATATGGAATCTAAAAAAAAAAAAAAAGGTTCTGAACCTAGGGGCAGGACAGGAATAAAGACACAGACGTAGAGAATGGACTTGAGGACACGGGGAGGGGGAAGGGTAAGCTGGGATGAAGTGAGAGAGTGGCATGGACGTATATACACTACCAAATGTAAAATAGATAGCTAGTGGGAAGCAGCCGCATAGCACAGGGAGATCAGCTCCGTGCTTTGTGACCACCTAGAGGGGTGGGATAGGGAGGGTGGGAGGGAGATGCAAGAGGGAGGAGATATGGGGATATATGTTTATGTATAGCTGATTCACTTTGTTATACAGCAGAAACTAACACACCATTGTAAAGCAATTATACTCCAATAAAGATGTTAAAAAAAAATAGAAAAAAAATTATCATGTCCAGAACACAATCTCCAAAATAAGACTTCTTGAGTTTGAACCTTGTTCCCACTAATCAGTGGTCATATAACTTCCATTAGTTCTCTGTTGCCTATGTTTTTCTTGCCCGTAAACCTTTCGGGGTCGGGGAGGAGAATAGGGTTCTAAATTATAGTCTCTCCTTCATAGGGCTGTTGTGAAGGTCAACTGAGGACAATAGCTGGAACATAGGAATGCCCAATTAAACATTAGCTAAGGGCTTCCCTGGTGGCGCAGTGGTTAAGAATCCACCTGCCAATGCAGGGGACACGGGTTCGAGCCCTGGCCCAGGAAGATCCCACATGCCGTGGAGCAACTAAGCCCGTGTGCCACAACTACTGAGCCTGAGCTCTAGAGCCTGCAAGCCACAACTACTGAGCCCATGTGCCACAACTACTGAAGCCTGCACACCTAAAGCCCGTGCTCTGCAACAAGAGAAGCCACGACAATGAGAAGCCTGCACACCGCAACAAAGAGTAACCCCCGCTCCACAACGAAGAGTAGTCCCCGCTCACTGCAACTAGAGGAAGCCTGCACCCAGCAACGAAGACCCAACACAGCCAAAAATTAATTAATTAATTAATTAATTAATTTAAAAAAACACACATTAGCTAATGTTATTGATTAACAGGTCTTTGTATTTCCTTCCTAGTCTTTAACAGGGTCCAACTCACTTTTATGGTGGTGGTGTCACTGAGACATGTCCTGATAAAGGTTCAGGGATGATAAAAGAGCAAAATGATTTTTTTAAAAATCAAAAAATATCACCAAGGCTGCTGGAAATATTCAACCTCTCGCACTGAACAAACAAACATGTTGTTTTCCTGAAATGTTGGCTTGTGGGCAAAAGCTAGAATGTTCCTTCCAAGCTTCGGACTTGTGGAATTTCAACCAATGGGTAGAAGTTGAGTGACCTTGGATAGGGTGGATTTACTCTAAATTACACAAAGGAAGACCTTGGGAATAGTTGGAGCTCATACCTGAATTAATGGGCTGTCTTGGGTGGATCCTGTCTTGGGTGGGACCCCCCCGGGTGGGACCCCCCCCCCCTCCCAATTAGAAGTTATCACAAGTCATCCAAAATGTGGTAGTTTTTCTGCAACAGGAGAGCAGTTGACTGCATGAACTTCAAGGTACTTATAATAGCCATTAGTCTAGGAATGGAGTATTTTAGGAGGTGGTCTAAATTTTACCCTTTTTTTTCTCTTTCAGACTTGATTGTCCGTATCCGTCCTCTGTATCCAGGTAGGGAGACATCTTTTTATTTGTTAGCATCTCAAATGTTAGCCCCCCACCCCACCCATGAAACAATGTTACGTTCCTGAAAGTCCCTTGCACTTACCTCCCTGTTGTTTCACTCTTTCCTTCACTGTTCTTCTGGCATAAAAGGCCCTCCCTGATCATGGTAGCCAAGATTTCCTCCCCTGTTCCTCCAGAAATTAACATCAGCATTTGTGGGTTTTATTGTTTGTGTGTTACTTTTAACAGCCTTCTATGTAGAGATATTATCTACATACCATAAAAGTCATCCATTTTAAATGTACCATTTAATGATTTTTAGTAAGTTTACAGAGCGGTGTAAACATCATCACAATCCAATTCTCGAACACTTCCATCACCCCAAGAAGATCCCTTGTATCCATTTTCAACCACTCCCATTCCCATCTCTAGGCACAGGCAACTACTAATCTACTTTCTGTCTCTATAGATTGATCTCTTCTGGACATTTCATAGAAATGGAATCATACATGTGATTTTTTTGTGTGTCTATTTTTAAAGTTTAAAAGTTAATCATGGAACTCTTATGGGTTCATCATAGATAGCTTTGCCACAATATCCCAATTCTTGGAAGAGTTCAACCATATCCACATGCAGACAAGTGGGACTTAATTTTAACCTATGGCTCTCATGAAGTTGAGAGTTTCAAGAAAGAAACAGAGATGTGGGAACACTGTGGGAATAGTCAAGCCAGTGAAAGGGAAACTTTAGTTATAAAAAATATTGATTGGCTTTTTAACTATTTCAGCCACCAATTACTTGTTTGGGGGTTGAACCAACAGAACCTGGAGTTTATGGTGGGAAAATGTGTCCTGTCAGCCCTCTTGTTTTGTCTTGTTTTGTTACTGTGTTTTTATTTATTTTATTTGTTTATTATTTTTGGCTGCATTGGGTCTTTGTTGCTGTGTGTGGGCTTTCTCTAGTTGTGGCGAGCGGGAGCTACCCTTCATTGAGGTGCGCGGGCTTCTCATTGCGGTGGCTTCTCTTGTTGTGGAGCACGGGCTTTAGGTGCGTGGGCTTCCGTAGTTGTGGCACGTGGGCTCAGTAGTTGTGGTGCATGGGCTTAGTTGCCCCGTGGCATGTGGGATCTTCCCGGACCAGGCTCGAACCCGCATCCCCTGCATTGGCAAGCGAATTCTCAACCACTGCACCACCAGAGAAGCCCGCCCTCTTGGTTTTGAGGTCAGAAGAAAGTTATTTTCAGAGCAGTGGACAGCAGGGTTTCTTTGTTTATAAATTGGGATCATATGCTGAGGACCAAAGCTGACCTTGGGAGAAGCTGACCTTAGGAAAAGCTGACAGTACCCAGTTCATTGGACTGATGTAAGGATATCATTAAATGTGTTAGTCTCTGTAAATTGGGCACGTTATGTCCAGCACAGAGTAAGCTATATAATAGTTCATTATATAAATAAGTTATAACTAACTCACAAATAATGAACATAGTCATAACTAATTCTAAGTAATAGAAAATTGTTAAATAATAATTTAAAATATTAAATGATAAATATTATAATTACAGTGTAATTAAATAATAAAAGTACTAATGGGAATTCCCTGGTGGTCCAGTGGCTAAGACTCCATGCTTCCACTGGAGGGGGCACGGGTTCAATCCCTGGTCGGGGAACTAAGATCCTGCATGCCGCATGGCGAGGCCAAAAATAATAATAATAATAAATAAATAAAATTTTAAAATAAATAAAAGTATTAACACACTTGTTTAAAGTAATACTATAATTATTAAATAAAAATATAAATATGTATATTGATAAATAATAAGTAATTGCTAAATACCAAAAATCAATGAATCTTGCATCAAAATTATTTCAGGCTTATGAAGGGCCAACCAATATTTATTAAGTTTCTAGTATGGACCAATCCCTATCAGTTGATATCATGGGTCTAGCATTGAACAAGATATGTGTGGTCACTTCTGACAAACGAAACACTGAACAAGTCATTACATGTTAAATAAATGTAAGAACTTATAAGAAATATAAGGGAAGTTGGAAGTTCAGTACAAGTGGATCTGGCATAGTCTGGATGTTCAAGGGAGTTCCATGGAGATTTACATTTAGGCTGAACATCAGAGGAGGGTAAACAGGCAGAGGGTGTGCCAAGCAGAGATCATGTCTATACAACCCCAAGGCAAGAAAGATGGTGGTACACTTGGGAAACCTTACAAAGCTTGAGCACAGAGAACACAAGGAAGGGTGGGTTAAGGTGAGGCTGGAGGTGTATTTGGGAACCAGATCAAGTAGGGTATCATAAGCAATTTCAATCCTATTTCCTATCTTAAGAGTAATGGAATCTGAATAGATGCATGGCAGAGACAGGTTAGTATTCAAGAACAAACATACCCCCTACAGTGTGAAGAACAGACAGGACAAATCGGTTGGAAGCATCCAGAAATAAGTTACTGAGTAGTCAAGGCAAAAGGTGTGGAAGGAAGTGGACAGCTTTGTGTGATACTTAGGAGCTAATTTTGACAGGCTAAGAGATTTATTTTTCTAGGAGAGAGAGAGAGAAAAATCTAAGAAAGACTAGAATTTCGGCTTAGGAGATCTGGTGCACAGTCACTAGAGGACTTACATGAAAAGGAAGCCACTGACTCCAGTCTGCTTCCAGGTCCGGGTTGAAATAGGCTTCCTTTGATATTCACTTATACATTTTGTGCCAAAGCCAGCCAAATGTGGATATGGGGGCAGTTGGTGCCAATAAGTGCGATAGACATTAGAAAGTCAATTCCCTTTGTAAGCTTGCCCCACATTCTGCCTGTTTTCTCTTTTCCAGAGTTCTTTAACCATTCCTGTACCTTTCCATTTGCGTATGGCGACGTTATCTACTACAGCTGCATCTCCGTCCGCAGTCATTATGCCTGGTGTTCTATTGATGAGGTATTCCAAGGCAGATGGCGGTACTGTACCGCGGAAGGTGAGGATCCCTGTGATGGGTTGTCTTAGATGCCTAGGATCCAAGAAGCAAGTGACAGCAGCTGGCTACATGGTTTTGGGTGTCAGATAAACCTGAGTCCAAATCCTGACTTTTCTAAATGGTTTAACCACCTTGAAGACAGCTCTGTGTGGTAGAAAAAGCCTGTGTTGTTGGTGTAACAATGGTTAATCTTAAGACTTTTTATGTTCATATTTCTCCTCCTGCTCCACCCTTTCTCTGCAGATCCCCCAAAGTGTACCTTCCCTTTCTTGTACAGAAATCAACTCTTTGATAGTTGCACCAAGGAAGGCTATGTTTTGAATCGGAGCTGGTGCTCATTGACAAAAGATTACAACCAAGATGGAAAATGGAAACAATGCTCTCCTTACAAGTAAGTTGGCTGGGGAAGGATGGAATGGGGGTCTTACAGATCTCTTAAGGTGGGGACCCTCTGGATTAATGGAAAGGGAAGCTTGGGGTCTAGATCATCTAGTGATGGCTTAGATCAGAGGTCAGCAAACATTCCCTATAAAGGGCCTACTAGTAAGTAATTTAGGCTGTGCAAACCATGCTCAACTCTGCCTTGTAGCACAAAAACAGCCACAAGTAATTAAAAAAATAATAATAACAAACATGGCTGTATTCCATTAAAACTTTATTTATAGGTCCTGAAATTTGAATCTCATATAATTTTCAGATGTCACAAAATATCAGTCACCTTGTGATTTTTGGCTTTTGTCAACCATTTGTTTTTTTATTTACATATTATGTCTGCTTCTCTATTATATTAATTTTTCAGTAATTGGAAGTACAACCATTGTTGTCAACCATTCAAAAATGAGAAAACCATTAGTTCACAAGCCATCCAAAAACAGGTGGTGGGTTGGATTTGGCCTCCGGGCTCTAATTTGCTGGCCCCTGGCTTGAATGATTTGTCCGTGACCTCATTTGAATGAAGAAATGAGGTTAGTTTCCATTCAAAAGAAGATATGGGAAGGAGAAAACTATGGTCAACAGACATGGGAGAGTTTACCCATTTCTATGCTCAAATTATATTGAGGATTCTATTGGGTGCACAATAGTGTCTCATGCAACCTTCATGATGAGCTCGGGACGTGATTATAGGTGTTATTATGCCCGAAGAGAAACGAGGAAGCTAAAGCATACGAGGCTAGGTAATACCCAAACCCAGTGTCAAATCCCATCTTCTTAATAAAGTTTCTTGCAGAGACCACTTGCCAACCATTTCCATTAACTGAGCCCATACTATACACTCTATTATGAGCTTTCCACTAGATATCTCTCTCCCCAACAAAACTGAAAATTTATGGATGTAGAAATGGACATTGAGAGCCAGGGAATCTCAGCCAATCAGCTAGTAAGAGATGAAGTAAGAGATTTAGCCTGGACTCAGTATGAATACTGATGGCTAAAATCAGTATTCATTTCCACACCCACAGCTCTATGCATTTGTCAAAACTCATATAGCCATTAATTTGGAAAAGTCTTTAATTTGGAGAAGTCTTTGCGGTCATTGTCAACAACACCAGTAACACACAGATGAAGACTCATGTGGGGCATTCCCTATCCACATTGTAACTCTAGTGAATGATTGGGTTGACCTTTCTTGTTGGGCTTCCAGAAGAGTCAAAGCCCCATTTTGGACCCAGACACAGCAACTGTGTTGTTTTGTATAAAAAGGGGTCCCACTTTCTCCCCCAACTGACTTTGATTGATTCTTGAACCTTCTCTGGAGCTCGGCCAATAGTTATTCATTCCTAGGCTGGTCTGCAGATTTGCAACTTGGTAAGATGCCAGGAAGGTTCTGTGGTTTCTAAACTTGGCTTTGAATTGGATGTTACTCATCTGCAAGCTTTTTATTACCTTATAATAGGGTATCAGTGGTGCTGGCTATAGCCATCCAATTTCATCATTTGCATAGTGATTTTTTTCCTGGGATTTCTCAACCAGCTAGTGTATGCCCCTCCACAGGATACCATCCCAGTTCAGCTCCAGGGAGAGTTTTAACAACTGGACTGCTACCTTGCACCAGGGGCTGTGTGTTCTTCATCTACCACCACTAATGGGCTCCTCCTTGCCCTCACGGATTGGGAGTGACCCGGCTCCAAATCCCCATCTGATGCCTACTTTCCTGGACCACTCCCAGTACTGTCACAGACTGGGTCCTCAGAAACATTTTTTTTCTCTCTCTCTCTGCCTTCTTTCCTCTCTCCTTTCTTTCTTTTTTACTCCCTTGGTCCAGAAAGTTTGAGATGGCTATTAAAAATAATTAGCTTGGGCTTCCCTGGTGGTGCAGTGGTTGAGAGTCTGCCTGCCAATGCAGGGTACACGGGTTCGTGCCCTGGTCTGGGAGGATCCCACATGCCGCGGAGCAACTAAGCCCGTGAGCCACAACTACTGAGCCTGCGCGTCTGGAGCCTGTGCTCCGCAACGGGAGAGGCCGCGACAGTGAGAGGCCCGCGCACCGCGATGAAGAGTGGTCCCCGCTCGCCGCAACTAGAGAAAGCCCTCGCACAGAAACGAAGACCTAACACAGCCAAAAAAAAAAAAAAAAAAAAAAAAAAAAATAATAATAATAATAATTAGCTTTACAATAATAAATTTAGTTAATAGACGAAAAATCAAGGAAAATTCAGAGTCATATAGCAAAAGGTAAAGTTAACACTGTATAGGCTGTATGATGAGACTACAGTTGGGGCAGAGCTTCCTAGCAGCCAAGTAAATAAGAATCTATGTTTAGTTCCATTAATTACATTATCTATAATATTGAAAACATACTTTCAAGAGAAGACTTTCAGAGGGCTTATCACTCTCTCTCATGAGAGATGTTCAGTTTTATGCATGAAAATAACTTTTTCCTCCACCCCATCTTCCTACGCTCCTGCTACCTTTCTGCTTTGGAAGGCCATACTCGGCAGTGGCTAATCACTAATTCACCGTTTACTTCACCTCTGTGAGCCCACTTTCTTATCTATTAAATAGATTTAAAATGAGCATTTTATAGACAACCATTCGTAACTATTTATGGTGCTTATGAAGATGGGCCTAATACAAAGTAAGTGTGATGTTGTGTTTGCATTTTCCTCTGGCTTCTTTTTTTTCTCTCATTCTTTCTTTTTTCCCCTCCATCCCATACTTTCCCAATTTTTTTTTTTATAAAATGAGATTTAAGGTGGAGTGCACAGCCATATAAAATAAAAGATAACAATAATTAGAAATAGGTTAAAAATGCAGAAGGATGAATGGGATGAGGATGAATGGGATGTAGAAGGCAGCCTGCCTTGAAATTAACAGATTGAAAGAGAACACAGAGCCTTCCTACCCGCTACAGGTGAGCAAAGGTTTGGGTAACCTTGAACTCTCCTTGTCAATAAATAGTGATGCCCAGCAATTGCCATTCTACGGATGTATCCTAAAGAAAACATTGGACGACTGCACAAATACGTATGTAAGGCAACGGTCATCACAATGACCAAAAAAAACCAGTTAATATATCCATCAGTTGTTATTGAATGAGAAGAGGCACAGTAAAATAGAGTACTGAAAATAGATGTGTAGGTTGGTATTTAATGACATGAAAAATATTCAAGATACGATGTTTATATTAGAAGGTAGATGACCTTAAGAAAACACAACAATTTAAAAATACTCACAAGTATTTTATTATAAATACAGAAAAAAGGCCCTGGACAGATAAGTATGAGGAAATGTTAATAATAGTCACATTTGTGCTGGATTGTTGACAGGTTCCACATTCTTAGTAGTTTATATGCTGTCTAATGTTTGTAGTTATATACATGCATTACTTTTATTTTATTTTTTAAAATATTTATTTATTTGGTTGCACGGGGTCTTAGTTGTGGCAAGCGGGCTCCTTAGTTGTGGCATGCGAACTCTTATTTGCAGCATGCATGTGGGATTAGTTCCCTGACCAGGGATCGAACCTGGGCCCCCTGTATTGGGAGCGTGGAGTCTTAACCACTGCGCCACCAGGGAAGTCCCTACTTTTATTTTTTAATATGTATTTTGATTTACACAAGTAATATGTGAGTAAATGCTCACTTAAACATTGAAGCAGCATGTGAATATAGGGAGTAAAATGCTACTATTTCCCTCCTACATTCCCTCTTGCCTTTCTCCTCTCTTTCACAGCAGCAAATACAACTGACGATTCAGGATGTATTCTTCCAGGGTCATTCTATGCATTTACACAAATATAAAATTTTAAGGTCTTTTAAAAAGTAAGTGAACTATACTGTCCCCTTTGTCCTGTGACTTGATCTTCACTTAAATATATACATTATGGAGATTTTTCCATGTGAATGCCTAAGCCTTCCTCACTTTTCTTCATGCTTTTTTTTTTTTTTTAAGTGTTGAAGCTCTAACATGGAATAGTAAGGAATTATTTTTATTTATTTATTTATTTATGGCTGTGTTGGGTCTTCGTTTCTGTGCGAGGGCTTTCTCCAGTTGTGGCAAGTGGGGGCCACTCTTCATCGCAGTGCGCGGGCCTCTCATTATCGTGGCCTCTCTTGTTGCAGAGCACAGGCTCCAGACGCGCAGGCTCAGTAGTTGTGGCTCACGGGCCCAGTTGCTCCGCGGCATGTGGGATCCTCCCAGACCAGGGCTCGAACCCGTGTCCCCTGCATTGGCAGGCAGATTCTCAACCACTGCGCCACCAGGGAAGCCCATCTTCATGCTTTTAATCAAATTTCATAATATGGATATACCATTCCCCCATCAAAGTACAATTTGATTGTTTTTAATATTTTGATATTACTATGACCGAATGGGTACTGTCTACACTGGTTTTTTAGTAAGTGTGTAAGGGGTTTTTAAAATTATTATTAAAATAGCTGAGTGAAATCACTGGGTCAAAGAATATGTACGTGTTAAGTGTGTGTGTTAAATTTTAAGTTATTCCAAATTATCCTCAGTCAATATTATGAGACTGACCGTTTTTAACAACTTCCTTAACGTTGAAAATTATCAGCTTAATAAACTTGTTCAAACAATGGACTAGATAATTTATGTTAAATTAATCAGCAGGGCTTCCCTGGTGGTGCAGTGGTTAAGAATCTGCCTGCCAGTGTAAGGGACATGGGTTCGAGCCCTGGTCCGGGAAGATCCCACATGCCGAGGAGCAACTAAGCCCGTGTGCCACAGCTACTGAGCTCTGCGCTCTAGAGCCCGTGAGCCACAACTACTGAGCCCATGTGCCACAACTACTGAAGCCCACGCATCTAGAGCCCGTGCTCTGCAACAAGAGAAGCCACTGCAATGAGAAGCCCGCGCACGGCAACGAAGAGTAGCCCCTGCTCACTGCAACTAGAGAAAGCCCGCGCACAGCAACGAAGACCCAACACAGCCAAAAATAAATAAATAAAATAAATTTATTAAAAAAAAAATTAATCAGCAAATTAAAATGATCCATAATGGCATATTGAATGTGAGAGTGAGAGAGAAATACTGACACCTTCCTTAGGCCACTGATCGCCTATGTTCCTCTCTCCTCCTGTTCTACTTATTCATGCTATTTTGTTCTTAGAGGTAGAGCATATCTCCCATCAGGGAGGAGCAAGGATTATCCTGTCTTGAACAGTGACAGACTGTGATACTGATTCTAATCTCTTTTTTCTTCCACAGTATTTAGATAAGTCTCAGTGTTCTTGAAGAGGCAGAAGTTATGGGATTCATCAGCTGCCTCTCAAAATACGTCCTACCCCTGATCATTCTGACCAATAAAGATTTGCTCTCTCTTCCATGTGAATGACTCCTTTTCCTGAAAAAAGACACAGCCAAAGCTCAAGGCTGATCAGCGTAATGCTGGCCGTGGGGGAGGGGTGGGGGAACCAGTAGGGCATTTGTGGGGAAGAACCTGCATTCCAAGTCTTATAAATAAATAAATAAACAAAGAAAGAAAATTTTTTAAAAATCCTGATGAATTGCTAACAGTATAATCTTTGGCAAGTTAACTAAATGGTCAGAGAAACTCACTTCCCCTTACACAATTTTTAAAATTTTAAATTACAATATACAATTTACCTCAATTTTGAGGTAAAATTTAGGATATACAATTAACCATTTTATTTATTTTATTTTTTTTAGAAATTTATTTATTTTATTTATTTATTTTTGCCTGCTTTGGTTCTTCATTGCTGTGCACTTCTTTGGCTACTCTTCAGTGCGGTGCGCGGGCTTCTCATTGCGGTGGCTTCTATTGTTGTGGAGCATGGGATCTAGGCACGTGGGCTTCAGTAGCTGTGGCATGCGGGGTCAGTAGCTGTGGCTCACGGGCTCAGTAGTTGTGGCTCATGGGCTCAGTAGTTGTGGCTCGTGAGCTCTAGAGTGCAGGCTCAGTAGTTGTGGCTCATGGGCTTAGTTGCTCTGCGGCATGTGGGATCTTCCTGAGCCAGTGCTCGAACCCGTGTCCCCTGCATTGGCAGGCAGATTCTTAACCACTGCGCCACCAGGGAAGCCCCAATTAACCATTTTAAAGTGAACAATTCAGTGGCATCCCAAGAGGAAACCTTGTACCCTTTAAGCAGTCATTCTCCAATCCCTCATCCTCCCAGCCCCTGGCAACCACTAATCTTTCTGTCTCTATGGATTGGCCTCTTCTGGATATTTCATATAAGTGAAATCATGCAATATGTGACCTTCTGTGTCTGGCTTCTTTCACTTAGCATAATGTTGGTGAGGTTCACCACGTTGTAGCATGTGTCAATACTTAATTTCCTTCTATGTCTGAGTAATATTTCTTTATCTGGATATACCACGTTTTGTTTATCTATTAACACGTAGACTTTATAATAAAGTGCATATGTCATGTGCTATGTGAATTTTCACAGAGTAAACACTCCACGTAACTGACAACCATATTAAGAAACAGATCATTTCTAGCCCTGCATCATGCCCCCTTCCAGGCACTACCCACCAAGGGTAACCACCAGCCTGATTCCTGACAGCATAGATTAGTTTTGTCTCTCTTGGTATGTTTCATAAAAATTGAATCAAACCTTTGTGTCTGCCTCCTGTCATTCAAGGTAATGTGTGCGAGATTCATCCATACCGTTGTGTGTAGACGTGGACCCTTCTTTCTCACTGACGTATAATTTTCCACTAAGTGAATGCACCACAATTCATTCATCCATGTTACTCTTGATCATCATTTGGGTGGTCTTCATCCAGGAACATTATGGGCAGCACTACTACCAACATTCCAGTACGTCTCTGGCAAATATACATACTAATGTAACAGAGAAGAGCAAACCTGACTCCATATTGAATCTATTCCTTTAGCTCTAACCTCTTGTGCTGTGTTTGCCTGTGCTTTGTCATTCTGGCTCTGCAGCTTTGTAAAAGAATGTTGCCTATAGCCTGAAATATACAGGATAGCCCATTCTCAAGGCTCTTTAAAGGAATCACACTTTTCCGTTCATATAGAGTTAAAACGTTACAGACCAGAGAATAATATTTTTCTCGTTGGAGGTTTATAAGAACACTGTGACCATAACTAGGTGTACAACTGCAAGAACACAGGATTCCGGCACCAAGAAGTTTGCGACGACCAACCACACCCCTCCCCTTTTAGTATAAAAGAAGCCTGAATTCTAACTCGGGGAAGATGGTTCTTTGGGACACTAGTCCACCATCTTCTCGGTCCGATGGCTTTCTGAATAAAGTCACTATTCCTTGTCCCAACAACTTGTCTCTCGATTTATTGGCCTGTCGTGCGGGGATCATTATGAGCTTGGACTCAGTAACACTAAAATAAGAATTGCTGAGTCAGAAGGTATAGCATGTTCAACTTCAGCGGTGACTGACTAACCCTCAGACCACGGAACTACGAAGGCGATCAAGATTTAGCACATTAAATTGTATCCCTGGTCATGGACTCATGACCCAATCAGAGTCATGATTCTTTTAACTGGTGGCAGAGGTGAGGGAAGACTTCTCTGTGTTAGCTAAACTACTGGGAGGTCAAATGAAGATGCTTAAGCCTCGTTTCCCACCACGCAGCAAAAGCCCACGTGCTGTAAGAAAGAATGCGGTGGACAGTTTTACCTCCAGTTATCTGGAATTCTACCTCTGTCTTTTCCTTGGTTTGGTTATTGGAGCCAGTAAAGTCTCCCTTTTTGCTCAAGTTAATTTTATAAGTTACATCCAAGAAGTCCCATTCCTAGCCTTCTCAGCCCAAGGATGAGGAGACTCATTTTGTGAAGGCAGGCTCACACCCGTGCAGCTGACTCACCGACTGTGGTCCCAACGATAGACCTGGAAACAGCTCCGGACCCTGAGGAGTTGGCTACAGCCCTGTTTGACTCTGGTTCTGTCACAAGCATCTACGCCCAGGGACCCTGGAGGTGCCTCACCCACTGGTGCATCGAGTAATAAGCATACACATCTGGGTCCCAGCTCTGGACACTGCAGTGGCCTGTGAACCACTCCAGCCCCTCTTGGCTCTGGGGTCCAGGAGCCCCCAGAGGACACTGAATTAGACAACTGCCCACAGACAAGAGAGCCTTTGTGTCAGTCCTGGAGTCCAGCAGGGAAATTTCAGCACACAGTTGGAGGAAGAAAAATGCAAGATTGGATGCACTGAATAGGGTAAGAGGAACAATTCGACTTTATCCACGTCACCCCTCCCTGAAGATGGCACAGCTCGGTGCCAAGGGTGACCTTTTTGGCTGTGATTTCTCCCTGGGGTGAAAGTGAGTCTGGGAGTCAGTGCCTGGCTACCCCAGCTGGGGGGATGCTGCCAAAGACACCCATTGCTCTCTCACCTCATTCAGAGCACAGGTATACCTCAGAGATGCTGCAGGTTCGATTCCAGGCCACCACAGTCCAGCAAATATCACAATAAAGCGAGTCAGACAAATCTTTTGGTTTCCCGGCGCATGTAAAAGTTATGTGGGGACTTCCCTGCTGGCACAGTGGTTAAGAATCCGCCTGCCAATACAGGGGACACGGGTTCGAGCCCTGGTCCGGGAAGATCCCACATGCCGTGGAGCAACTAAGCCCGTGCACCGCAGCTACTGAGCCTGTGCTCTAGAGCCCACGAGCCACAACTACTGAGCCCGCATGCCACAACTACTGAGCCCGCGTGCCACAACTACTGAATCCCGCATGCCTAGAGCCCGTGCTCCACAACAAGAGAAGCCACCACAATGAGAAGCCCATGCACTGCAACGAAGAGTAGCCCCCGCTCGCCACAACTAGAGAAAAGCCCGCACACAGCAATGAAGACCCAAAGCAGCCAAAAATAAATAAAAATTAAAAAAAAATACTTTACTGCAGACTTCCCTGGCGGTCCAGTGGTTAAGATTCCGTGCTTCCACTGCAGGAGGCAGTGGTTTGATCCCTGCTCGGGGAACTAAGATCCTGCATGCTGCACAGTGCAGCCAAAAAAATAAATAAAAAATTAAAAAAAATACTTTATTGCTAAAAAAATGCTGACCATCCTCTGAGCCTTCAGCGAGTCGCAATTTTTTGTGGGTGGAAGTTTTGAAATATTGTGAGAATTAACCAGATGTGACACGGAGACATGAAGTGAGCAAACTGTGTTGGAAAAATGGCACTGATAGACCTGCTCGAAGCAGGGTTGCCACAAACCTTCAATTTGTTTAAGAAGAAAAAAAAGGTAACATATGTGAACTGCAATAAAACGAGGTCTACCTGTACTGCATCATGAGCGGCAAGACCGGGGGTGGTGAGCAGCTGGGGGAAAAGCAGCCAGGGGTCAGAACAGAACAGATCCCAGTAACCACACCAGGGACCACCTCGCAAGGCTCACCCTGGAGCCAGTGGGGACACCTCCCCTGTGTAACCCCTTGCTGGCCCAGAGGCAGTGCCAGCACTCCACACACCTTACCCCCCCAACACATGCACACCCCACCTGTGACCTAATCCCTGGACACACCCCCCCCCCCCACAGCAGCAGGAGCGAGCTTTTACAGACGGCTAGTGAGTACGCACAGAAAGCCAGACCCAAGATATGGAAACAAGTTGTGTCCATCAACATCTGAATGGATAAAGAAGAGGTGGTGTCTATGTGTGTGTGTGTGTGTGTGTGTGTGTGTGTGTGTGTGTGTGTGTGTGTGTTCATACAGTGGAATATTATTCAGCCGTGAAAAGGAAGGAAATTCTACCATCTGTGATAACATGGATGGACCTTGAAGGCATTATGCTAAGTGAAAGAAGTCCGACAGAGAAAGACAAATACCGTATGACATCACTTATACATGAAATCTAGAAAAGCCAAACTCCATCTTCCAGGAATAGGAGGGCAGGGATTGAGGCCTCATGAGTCTGGGTTAAGGTAGAGAGAGAAGACAGTGGTTAAAACCAGAAAGTCCAGAGTGGGGTGTCGTTACCTCCAGAACTTATGACTGTTAACTCAGCCTGGGTTTCATGAGTCATAGAAGTGGATCCCTTAATAAAATAAGAGTTTACAAAAAAATTTTTTTAATAAAATAAAATTAAAAAGCCAAACTCAAAGAAACAGGGTAGAATGGTAGCCTCCATGGGGCTGGTAGGTGAGAGAAATGGTAGATTTTGGTCAAATGGTACAAACTTCCAGTTATAAGATGAAAAGTCTAGGTAACTACATCCCTAGTAGTCGTCACTACATGGTGACTATAGTTAACAATATTGTATTACAAACTTGAAAATTGCTGAGAGCGTAGATCTTAAATGTTTTCACTACACACACACACACACACACACACACACACACACACAAAGGTAATTATGTGAGGTGATGGAGGTGTCAACTAACCCTATTGTGGTAATCATTTCACAGTATATATGTGTATCAAATCATCATATGGTACCCCTTAAACTTACACAGTGTTATTCAATTATAGCTCAACAAACCTAGGGAAGAAACTGTTTTAAAAAGGATTATGGATAAAGCAAGTTGGCTTACTAAACGTCAAATAAGTTCATAGCTTTTTGGAGAAACATACTTTTTTTATATGCTTGCTCTTCTGCTATGCAAAGAAGGGGATTGGTTTTGACCAGAAAACAAAAACAAACAAACAAAAAAAACCACCAGAAGTCCAATGAGCAAGGACTTACGAAAGTGGCGTTTAGTTCATCATTAAAAAAAAAAAGAGAGAAAGACTCCTAACAATTACAGCTCCCTTAGAGACACTAGAATTCAAGCAGCACAAACACCTTTTTAAAAATGGGGAAGAAACAATGGAAAATAACCTCCAACAAATAATAAGCAAAGACAAAAAGAAAGAAGACAGGAGGACTAAGGAAAGAGAAAACAGTTGAAAGGCTGTAAGATCAAATGCGTTAGTGATAACAGTCAATTAAAATAAGTTAAATACCCAAATTAAGAAAAAAGAAAACGAAAACTATTTCAAAGGAACAAAATTGCATTATATGGTGCTTGCAGGAAGCACGTTGAAAAGGTCAGGGATGGGATGAGGGCACGGGATTGTAGGAAAGTCCTTGTGAGAAAGCAGGGGTCCTTGATCACTAGACGATTCACATAGCTGTTACCCAGCACTGCACATGGGATCTCGGTAAATCTAGTAAAATAGTAACGAAACAGCCTTTTGGTTCTCGGAAATCAATAGCACTCTGTGTATGGATGAGAGCTGTATAAATGTCATTAAGGTTAATGAGGTGGACAGCGGAGTTTGATGCTTTGTTCTATCTCTCAGGTGCCAGAACATTCTGTTCAAAGCAGAGATAGAACTCTATCTGAAAGTACCATTAAACGGCCATCACTGGTGCCCTGGGGTCAAAGGATGACCTCAGGCCTTTTCTCCATTCCACGCACTCCTTGCTCAAACGTTTGCACTCATCTCGACTTCTCTGGTAGGGTTAATGTGCATATTCTGCAAATTCTGGGACAAAGCAGCTGGCGTGCAAAGCTATACAAAAATCACTGGATTTCTTTCAAATGCAACAGTATTGTGTGTTCATTTTTGTACGGTATATATGTGGCTAGAGATCATACAGAATAGGAGAGAAGTTCTAAATTCTGTGTCAAGAACTTCGTGTTTCTGGAGTCTGTCCTCCCTTCCTGGCATCGTAAATGGCCTGGAATCCTAGACCTCACCTGAGATGGGTGAGATTCTGAATGATGTGAGACAGCTTCAGCTTTGCACAATGGAATTGATGGGATCATCTTATAGGGAAGACTCATGTGGCCCTGGAAAGAGCAGTGTAGCACGGAATCAAAGAGCTCTGTATTAGTCTCCTGGGGCTGCCATAGTGAATTACCACAAACTTGGTGGCTTGAAACAATAGAAATGTATTCTCTCACAGTTCTGGAGGCCAGAAGCCCAAAATCAGGATGTTAGCAGGAACATGTCTCTCCAGAACTCTAGAGGAGGATCCTTCCTTGCCTCTTCCAGCTTCTGGTGGCCCCAGGTGTTCCTGGGCTTGTGGCTGCATCAATCTAATCTTTATCTCCACCTTCACATGGCCTTCTAACCCTAACCCTAACTTTAACCCTAACTCTAACCCTAACCTTAACCCTAGCCCTAATCCTGAGTCTTCTCCTATTCTGTCTCTCATAAAGGCACTTGTCATTGGATTTAGGGCACACTTGGGTAAGCCAGGATGATCTATCTCATCTTGGAATCTTTAACTTTATTACATCGGCAAAAAACGTTTTTCCAGGTAAGGTCACATTCATAGGTTCCAGAAGTTAGGACATGGCTGTACCTTTGGGGACCACTATTCAACCTGCTCAAGCACAGACTCTGGAAAGAAACTGCCAGCGTTCCTATCTCAGCTCTGCCACTTAGCGGCTACATGATAAACTCTTTTTTTTTTTTAAACATCTTTATTGGAGTATAATTGCTTTACAATGGTGTGTTAGTTTCCGCTGTATAACAGAGTGAATCAGCTATATGTATACATATATCCCCATATCTCCTCCCTCTTGCATCTCCCTCCCACCCTCCCTATCCCACCCCTCTAGGTGGTCACAAAGCACCGAGCTGATCTCCCTGTGCTATGCGGCTGCTTCCCACTAGCTACCTATTTTACATTTGGTAGTGTATATACGTCCATGCCACTCTCTCACTTTGTCCCAGCTTACCCTTCCCTCTCCCCATGTCCTCAAGTCCATTCTTTATGTCTGTGTCTTTATTCCTGTCCTGCTTCTAGTTTCTTTAGAACCAATTTTTTTTTTTTTAGATTCCATATATATGTGTTAGCATACGGTATTTGTTTTTCTCTTTCTGACTTACTTCACTCTGTATGACAGACTCTAGGTCCATCGACCTCACTACAGATAACTCAATTTCGTTTCTTTTTATGGCTGAGTAATATTCCATTGTATATATGTGCCACATCTTCTTTATACATGATAAACTCTTAACCACTCTGAGCTCCCATTTCTCTAAATCTAAAATACGGATAATGATAGTTCCTTAATATAGAAAGCATTGCTAAGACAGCAAACCTTGGTGTTTGTTTTCTCACTCATACTTCATTTTATACATTTGATTTTGGATCCATCCTAGAATTCATTTCTTGGATGTGACCCAAGGAAATTTCACATCGTTCTGCTTTAACGAACCCATTTTCCTGCTGACTTCACAACTGCTCAGGTCTTTCTGCACATGCCTCACAGCAGAATAGAAGAAACCACCTCTGGACTTCCCTGGTGGCGCAGTGGTTAAGAATCCACCTGCCAATGCAGGGGGTAGGGATTCAATCCCTGGTCCAGGAAGATCCCACATGCTGCGGAGCAACTAAGCCGGTGCACCACAACTACTGAGCCTGCGTGCCACAACTGAGCCCGCGAGCCACAACTACTGAGCCCGCGTGCCACAACTGAGCCCGCATGCTGCATCTACTGAAGCCTGCGCACTGCAACGAAGAGTAGCCCCCGCTCACCGCAATAGAGAAAGCCCGTGTGCAGCAACGAAGACCCAAAGCAGCCAAAAAAATAAATTAAAAAAAAAAATCACCTTCCGCCTGGTATACCTGGAATTCTGTAATTGGGACTTCAACTTAACTTTTCTCTTACTCAAACCCCATGTTTTGTTTTGTTTTTTTCTTTCCCTTCCACAGGTCCCCTGTTGGGTTGGCCACAGGGAATATCAAAAGCTAGTGGGTCTCGAAGGGAACCAGCAGAATCAGTATCACTGGGGCACTTGTTGGACATGCAAACTCTGGGGCCCCATTTGTACCTACTGAGTCAGAAACTCTGGAGATGGAGCTCAGCAACCTGTGTTTCAACAAGGTCACCAGGGTTATTTCCATGTCTTGGCTACCGCGAGTAATGCTGCAAAGAACATGGGGGAGTGGCTATCTCTTCGAGATCATGATTTCATTTCCTTTGGATGAATACCAAGAAGTGGGGTTGCTGGATTATATGGTGGTTCAGTTTGTAATTTTCTGAGGAGCCGCCATACTGTTTTCAATGTCTGTACCAATTTGCATTCCTTCCAACAATGCACGAGGGTATGATAAAGTTTGAGACACTGGGTTAGGGATGAGATAAAGTTCAGAGACAGGGCTCTGATTAAGGAGAGAATTGTGTTTAGAATGTCTAATAATGAAAGTATTAAGAGATTAAGATTAGAGATCATGATAATATTAAGAGACTTCATTGGTTGAGCACTTAATCTTGAAAGTACAGTTATGTCAAAAAGTGTTCATGTTTGTGCCTAGAGGATTATACAGAACTGGAGAGAAGTTCTGAATTCTGTGTTGAGAATTTGCTGGTTATCGAGCTCCCTTCCTGGCATCAATAACCTGGAATTTTAGATCTCCACCAGGGAGACCCAGACACTGTGGCATGTCTTGAGTTGAGTCTAAACCTAAATGGTGAGGGGAAATCATTGGACCAAATAGGACCCAACATATAGTAAGTGTTCAGATCATTCATGGAATGTTAGATAAATGAAAGGATCCGAGGGGTAATCTGTGGCATAAGGTGAGGGGCAGTGTATCAGGGTTCTCCAGAGAAGCAGAACCAACAAGAGATTGACTGATTGATTAATTGATTTTAAGGAATTGGCTCATGCAATTTAAGAAATTGGCTCATGTATCAATAATAAGAGATTGACTGATTGATTGACTGATTGAATGATGTTAAAGAATCGGCTCGTGCAATTTGGCTAGCAAGTCCAAAATCTGTAGGGCAGGTCAGAAAGTTGGAAACTCCGGGAGGATTTGATGCCACAATCTTGAGTCTTGAGGTTTCTCCAAGAAACCTGTTTTTGCCCTTACGTCCTCCAACTGATTAGATCAGGCTTACCTATGTTATCAAGGGTTATCTCCTTTACTGAAAGTCAGCTGATTATAGATGTTAATCACATCTACAAAATGCCTTTGTAGCAACACCTCAACTAGCATTTGATTAAACACCTGGATCCTATAGCCAAGCTAAGTTGACACATAAGACTAGCTAACCATCACTGACATTTTCAGGGTCAACTGGTAGAAATTAAAGGACTTAAGTTAGTACCAATAGTTCAGTAAGAACACATAAAACTGAATAGACATTGGGGGGATTGAGGAGTGAGTTCTGGGCATCCCTGATCTTTGGCTTCACCTGTTGACTTGTCAAGAGTCAGGTAAACAAACTATAGTTATTCTGTTTGTCTCATCTAGTCTATGCTTTTATGGCTTCTTGCAAGAAATCCCATGAATTAGGAACCCTGGATTGAAACAGGGCATATTGTCCCCTCCCCTTGTGAAGGGGTAGGCGCTACCCAGGCAGCTGGAGGGGATGTGCTTCCTGGGGATGGGAGACTGAAATAGGAGTCATCTATAAAAGCAACTCCTCATTATTGAATGGTTACTAAATGCCAGGCAATGCCAGTTCTTAACTCCTACCACTGGGTCTGTTTTCTTCTACAATGGAGTTATGTGCACAAGGGTCAGGAGGCACATGAAAAATGTACCACTTTCATTGATACCAGGACCATTACTGAAAGTCTCAGAGATGCAGGACTGCTCTAGCAAATGAAGCCAGAACTAAAGGCTGAGACATGGAATTTATGTGAAACTTGTGTTCTCTCCTCCCGCAAATCCAGATCGAGCGTCTATAGCAGATGAGAGAGAGAGAGAGAGAGAGTACAATGTCCAGGCTTGGACTGTAGAGGCAGGTAAGAATGCCCTGCCCAAATATGCTATTTATTGGATCAGAAAGAGCAATAGGCATGGAGGAAGGGAACTAGATGACAATATGCCCTGATAATAGTTCCTTATCAGCTTGTAGAAAGTAGAAGCAAACATATTTAGCAGAATCCCAAATGTGAAACTCCCTGCTGTAAAGGGAACATGCCCGTATGTGGAGTTTGGACCACAAGTGTCAGGGACTCCTGACCTAGGATAGAGTACAGATGAAAGTGTGGAGTGAAAAATCCATGCTCCAGGGCCTGAGGCTGACCCATGAGTTGTCTGAACCTAGCCTGGCTAGGGCTTAACACACACCCCCATAATGCGCACATATTATCCAGAATAAATGTTTCTTTCTCTCCATGTCTATCAACTCTTCATTCCTTGAGGGCTTCAATATTAAGTGTTGAGAAAAACATCAAATAACTAGTGTCCTCACAGCCAAGTGAATTTTTATCAATAACACCCTATTCAGATTTCTGGAGTAAACAATTTACCTGAAGGAAGGTATAAAACCTTCTGCTATAAGCAGTGATCACATAAGGGTATATATTTATATCCTGGCCTTATTAAATCTGAGTTTGTGTGATCTTTATTGAGCCACAAGAATATCAGCATCTGGAAATCAGCAAGTTATCTCAAAAAGCAAACGGCTGGCTCATTGCCAAAGATGGTGCCCAGAGAACCATACATCCCAGCATTTATTCCTTTGTGTAGTCCCTTCCTCCCAAGTCTGTGCTGGGTCCACGACTAGGTTTTAACCAACAGAATAAGGCTGAAGAGATGATTGGGATTTCTAAGGTCAGATCACAAGAAGCATTGAAAGTTCCACCTGAGTCTCTTGGAACATTCTCCCTGGGTAAAGCCAGTCACTAAAACGCCTGACTGTCTGCAGGACCGCCATGCTGTGAGGAAGCCCAAGCTAGCCACGTGGAGAGGCATCTTTGAGAGAGAGAGATGCCCAACTAGGCACAAGCTATCCCAGCCACCTGGTGCTAGATATGCAAGTGAAGAAACTTCGGATGACTGCAGCCCAGGTTTCGTCTGGCTGCAGCAGGATGACAGACTCCAAATGAGAACCACTTAGTTGAGCCCAGTGAACCCCCAGAAGCATGGGATTGCATTCAAAGCCGGGAGTCAGCAAACAACAGTCTGTGAACCAAATCTGGCCCATGACTTGTTTTTGTAAGTAAACTTTTGGGGTAACACAGCCACACTTACTCATTTATGTATTGTCTGTGGTGCTTTCGTGCTACAATGGCAGAGGTGAGTAGTAGCAACGGAAACTTTATAACCCTCAAAGCTGAAAACAAGTGCTATCTGGTCCTTCTCAAAAAACATTTGCCAACCTCTTTTCCAAGGTGAGTTTGGGGGTGGTTTGTTATGCACCAATGAATAAGCAGGACACTGACAACTTTGATTCCACAATCGAAGGACATTTAAGACATTGTCTGATTCCTAAACTAGTAAGTATTGTAAAATATCCCAGGGTTGGACTTCCCTAGCGGTCCGGTGGTTAAGACGTCGTGCTTCCACTGCAGGCGCGGCGGGTTCCATCCCTCTTGGGGAAGTTCCGCATGCCTCGGGGTGCGGCCTACGGTCACTTGTTCCTTTGCAAACATGATCTTTTACCATTGAAGTGTTCTGATTCCACTCGCAGAGTTACGAGTCAGCACGGGGATCTAAACCCACTAGATTTTGAATCACAACTTGGTCACTTTCTAACTCTGTGACTGAGGATGCGTTACTTTATCTTTTTTCCTGTTGGATCAAACTGATAATTACAGTGTTGTAATTAAGAGCACGCATTCTGGATTCAGACAGCCAATGTGTAAATCCACTCCCTTCTCTTACTGAGGGCTAGTAATCAATAGCATGAAGACCTCAAATACACCAGCTATTGTTGCTGTTGTTGTTTATATTATTGCTATTGCAATTGCAGTATGTTCTTGCTTTTAGGATTCAGAATAATGAACGTGAAAGATGGAAATATGTGTCCATTTGGAAGATGGCATCTATTATAAATATACTTCCAGGTGATAGTCTGTCCTTTCTCTCTGCCTCAGAGAGGCGCTCACCCTCTTTGCCTGGGTAACTTGTCCTTATTCTTGAGAATATCAGCTTTCACATCCCTTCCTCGAAGACACTGATTCTCTACCAGGGGCCATGTGGAACATTCTTGGTTGTCATAACTGGGGAAGGGGTGCTACTGCCACCTAGTGGGTAGAGGCGAGGACTACTGCTAAGCATGCTATAGGTACACAGGACCGCCTGCACAACAAAGAATGATCTGGGCCAAAATGTCCACAATGCCCAGACTGAGGTCTAAGGCTTGCTCTAGCCCTGGCACCTCTCTCACAAGGCTTGGGCGAGGGACGCCCCTGAGGCCTTCCTCAGCCTCTTCAATGTTTTCACCTGCTACTTTGAAATGACCTGCATTCTCACCTGTCCCCCTCAGAAGTTCAGGGAGATCAGGGACTGAATCTGTTTCATACCTCCACCTCTGAAGCACATGTGTGGCATTTCCTTGCACAATTTCCTTGATAGGATAAAAGAATAAATTAGCGTTTGCTTGAATATCACACACTCAGCGCTATCCATTGGAACTCTCAACTGAAGAAAAACGCACGACTGAAAACTTGTGAGTTAAGTTTTGTGTTGTTTTTGTTTTTTTTAATTTATTTATTTTTATTTTATTTTTGGCTGTGTGGGTCTTCGTTTCTGCGCGAGGGCTTTCTCTAGTTGCGACAAGCGGGGGCCACTCTTCATCGCGGTGCGCGGGCTTCTCACCGCCGCGGCCTCTCTTGTTGCGGAGCACAGGCTCCAGACGCGCAGGCTCAGTAACTGTGGCCCACGGGCCCAGTTGCTCCGTGGCATGTGGGATCTTCCCAGACCAGGGCTCGAACCCGTGTCCCCTGCAATGGCAGGCAGATTCTTAACCACTGTGCCACCAGGGAAGCCCATGGCCGGTTTTTCTAACCACTATGTCTTTCTATATACAGCTGTCTATTGAGCTTAACAGCCACATGGCTCTCTCAGGGGGCTGACAGATGATGCCCAGAAGGGACCATGAATATCCAGGATCTAGCATATCTCAGATTGTTTTTAGAAACATGATTTCCTGGAAGGTGCTAATTGGTTTGTGATTTTTTTTTAATGTTTTATGCTTAAATTAGATTGTGAAGCAACAAGGATACATTGTACAGCACAAGGAAGTATAGCCATTAATTTTTCTTTCTGGACTTCTTTTTTTAATGTGGACTTTTTTTTAAAGTCTTTATTGAATTTGTTACAATATTGCTTCTGTTTTATGCTTTGGCCCTTTGGCCATGAGGCATGTGGGATCCTAGCTCCCTGACCAGGGATCCAACCCGCACCCCCTCATTGGAAGGTGAAGTCTCAACCACTAGGGAAGTCTTAGCCATTATTTTTTAATGATTTTAAATGAAATATAATCTATAAAACTATTGAACAACTATGTTGTACGCCTGAAGCTAATATAATATTGTAAATCAACTATACTTCAATTTTAAAAAATAAATGTGAAACAGAATAATATTCAACCCTTTGGAAACTTTACAGTGTGTCACAGCACAATTAAGTTTTTTTTTTTTAACCCATCACTTTCCAAGATTATTTATAATACACTTATTGACGTGTGACTTATTGGTGTTTGTTAAATGCCTGCATGGTGAAAATGAGGCCTAGAGAGAGATGGGGCCTAGAATAATGTTACAAAGAAAGCTGATGCAGAATCCAGAGTATAACTCAGATATTCAAATGCCAGGCATTCTTGCCTGTGTATGTGTGTGTGACTGTATATGTGCACTAATCTTAAGTATTAGCTTGTTGAATCTTTACATATGTACATAACTAGGTGACTACCTTTCAGATCCAGATTTAGAGCATTTCTACTCCCCCAGAATGTTTCCTCATGCTCCTCCCCGATCAATGCCCACCCACAGAGGTAACCACTCCCCTGACTTTTTTTTTTTTTAAGATTTTTATTTTGATGTGGACTATTTTTAAAGTCTTTATTGAATTTGTTACAATATGCTTCTGTTTTATGTTTTGTTTTTTTGGCCGCAAGGCATGTGGGATCTTAGTTCCCCGACCAGAGATTGAACCCTTGCCCCCTGCATTGGAAGGCCAAGTCTTAACCACTGGACCACCAGGGAAGTCCCTCTCCTGACTTTTAACTCTATAGATTAGTTTTGCTTGTTCTTGAGCTTCATATACATAGATTCATGCCATATGAACATCTGAATTCTTTCACTCAACATAGTTGTTGGTGCACAACCTCCTCAGGAGCTTGCTGGGTGTAATCTGAAACTGGACCGCATATGCAGAGGGCAGGAAGAGATCAAAGAAAGAGGCAGACCGTTCCAGATTGGTAGGTGGCAGGTTTAATAAGCAAGAGAACTTACTTATGAGGCAGGTCTTAGGCAGCCACAAGACGGGTTGGTTTCTGCACCTGCTCCCCCAATCTTAAAAGTTTATATAGACTTTACCTGGCTTGAGTCATGTACACAATCCAGATGGTTTCAACACCACATTGCTATCTCAAGGCTATATCTTTAGGCAGCTTCTAGTGCAGGGAAGGCAAGTGGAACACGCATTCCAAGGACGGGGGCAGGGGTAAGGTGCCTCCAATTGCCTAGGTCCAGCTCACGGGTCAATGGCTCAATGGGTCAAACCTCCATGATCTCCCCCAACAATAAGGTCCATGAGATTCATTCATGATGTTGTGTGTATGTATGGATATATATTGCTGTGTATCTATAAGGATAGCATAATTTGTTAATGTATTCTCCTATTAGTAATCTTTAAACTATAGTACACAAATATAATAGCACTCACATATTAAAATCTTCCAGTGTTTCCCATTATAAGTAGACTATAATATCCCAGAGGGAAAAGACAATATTTTTCTCTTCCTTTGTCATATCCTTAGTATCATCCCAGTGACTGGTTCGTAGGAAATTTAAAATACATATTTGATTAATGAATGCAATAACTAATTTATTAAAATAATCCATTGATATTTAAAGGGCATTTTCTAGGAATTGGCTTTTTCTCCATTTTTATGAAGATCAAGAAGGTTGGAAAATGACTGTATTGATTTTCCATTGTCCTATTTTTCTCTTTAAGGTGATTTACCTCATCAGAAATCCCAGAGATGGGCTTCCCTGGTGGCGCAGTGGTTGAGAGTCTGCCTGCTGGTGCAGGGAACACGGGTTCGAGCCCTGGTCTGGGAAGATCCCACATGCCGCGGAGCAGCTGGGCCCGTGAGCCACAACTACTGAGCCTGCGCGTCTGGAGCCTGTGCCCCGCAACGGGAGGGGCCGCGATAGTGAAAGGCCCGCGCACCGCGATGAAGAGTGGCCCCCGCTTGCTGCAACTAGAGAAAGCCCTTGCACAGAAACGAAGACCCAACACAGCCATAAATAAATTAATTAATTAAATAAATAAAGTAGCTATTAATTAAAAAAAATGAATGGGAAAATTCCTCTTATTAAAAAAAAAAAAAAAAAAAAAGAAATCCCAGAGATGTTTTTTGTGTCTGGTTATTTTTTCTGGAGGATTGCAACATTTGTTAGGAGACCAGAGTCCCTGGAACAATATTTTGAATGGTTCATCCAAGCAAATGGTGAGTGAATATAAAATATGGAAGCTGGGGTTACCAGACTGCTTTATCAGACCTCTTTTTTCTTTTTTTTTTAACCCAACTTGATGTCTCTACATCTCACCAACGCGTGGTTATAAGGCTCCATCACCTTGGAACCCAAATTTTCCAAGTCCACATAACTATCTTGCAAAGCAGCAGAACCTCAGCCAACCTTTATGCTTGCCCCATCAGAAACTATCCTAGCTATTTTCTGAGTCTCCAGGACCTCTCTAATACTAACACAGAGCGCTCATATTCTTCTCCTCTACTCTCCTAATTTGTGGCTTTCTGAAAGTCAGCTTTCATTGGCTTCCTGGACAATACAGTCCTGACTTTCCACCATTTTTCAGATGTATCTTTCTAAAACTCCCTTAATTCTCTTGTCCTCTCTGTCTCAAAATGTATGCATTGCCGTAGGATCTCTATACTTTTAATTATGTAGAATTTCTAGGCATTCTCAGATACTTGAAATTTTGCAGTGTTTCTCAAAACTATGTGATGAGTCTGATATCTCAGCTGTGATATATCTCCCTGGCTTCAGACCTGTTTCTCTAACAGCTCATGGACATCTTAACTGGAGAGAGCCGTCAATAACTCTAATTCAATATGCTCAAAATTGAACACATTTCCCCCCATATCTCAAACTTCTCCTATTGCAGGTTTAACTTATTCGACAAATAGAACCACTCCTAACCCAAGGGCTACCATGATTCTGACATTTAACAAGTGTCATCTTTTTCCCATCCCTCATGCCCTCACCACTTTCCTTTATCTAATTATTATCCAAGTCCCACAACCCTGACTAATATCTTCATTCTGGTCTTGTATTTAGGGAAGTCACCCTTTTCAACACTATATAAAATAGCATCTCTCCCCATCTCTATCGTTTTATCTTTTTTTCCCCCTTAGTACTCATCACCAATGAGTATGTATTCTATTTATTTGTTTATTCCATGTGTCTCCCCACTAAACTGTAAGTTCTTTGAGTTGTTCATTGTTGACTCCCTGCACTAGAGTGGTGCTTGCCACATAGTAACCAGCTAATACACCTTTGTTAATGAGTATTTATTTTCCACCCCTTCCATCGGTGCTTTATTAACCAGAGCCACTGTTACTTCTCACCTAGAGTAACATTACAGAATCTTTATTGGTGTCCTCATCTGCATGTTCTTTGACCCTTCTAGGCTATGTTGCAATCATCTGTTCTATATTGAACAGTTCACGTTCCCTGACTTTTTTTGCCCAGCACTGAAGTCCAATCTTCAAAAGTTGGAGGTCATATTTCTTATTGAACTGATCCTGGGTGAACTTTTCAGCCCTATCTACTGCTTAGCGTCAAGCTACTCTTTCAGAAAAAGAGCAGCAGTTAAACTACATGATGGAAACCCAGACATGAAGAGAACACCCCCCCTTCAATGCTATATTTGATCTTGCCATTTGGTGTATAAAGTAGACTGGATTGTGCTTCAGCCGTCACCAGGAATCCAGGAAAGTCCAATCAATAGTGGTGGGGGATGAAGACATATCCTGTAAACCTTACCACTGTCCCAATATCTTGCTTATTTGTGCCCTAAAAATCCCACACGGGCCTATTTCTTATCCAATCAAGAACTACCAATACCAAAGTCTTTATTGCTATCAACTAATACCAATATCCTGACTTGTCTATAGCCCTGCAGAAAGTCGATTTTAACCCTCTTCCACATACCAATGAAGAAATCTTGGAAATTTAAGTCCCAGGAAATATGGACCTTAGACCCAAGCAACAGAGTGTCTGCTCTGGACCTTGGGTCTTGTAGCAGAGTTCTGGATTATACATGATAACAAAGCCTTAGGACACTAAAGGAACTGCATTTCCAGAGAGACACATCAAGAGGGCTGGAAAATGGGCACTCCAAGGGAATTCATGACAGGCTTTCCTTGCCAGATGTCAGCACCCCTGATGAACAAAATAGCCCAAGAGAATTCCCAGACAGACCCTTTTGTCTACATGGATGATTCCAGCATGAACTTCAAGGATGATTCACAGATACCAGCTGGTCCCAGACCTTAGTTCCCTGACCAGGGATTGAACCCAGGCCATCACAGTGAAAGCGCCATTCCTAACCACTGGACTTCCAGGGAATTCCCTGTTATATCTTTTCAAAAATCTGTTCAAAAAACATTTCCATTGTAAAAGGGGAAGTTATAAATTTCATATCAAGGTCAAGTGCCTTTGGCCCATGTTTGAGCAAATTGTGATAGATGAGCTGAGAACACAAGATATAGAGAAAGTGAGAATGTTTTTCTAGGAGAGAAGAACTGAAGCATAGATACAAATACAGAAAGCTTCTTTTCCAAGGTAGGATAAAATCCTGACACCAATTCTGATATGTGGTATGCGTTTTATTTTCCCCACATTTCTCCCGACACAAGCTGGGTGTCCTACAATTCAACCCAATTCTGATACTATCTACCCAGAGAAAGCATCAGATTCCGCAGGTTAAGGGCTCAGTCCCACAAGACTGTCCTTACTTCAGATGCCAGTCACAAACCCAGGTTGTCTGTGCTTCTGACCAACTGGATATAAATCAGAGGTTCCCATGACACCCCTGCTTGGGTTTGATTAATTTACTAGTGGCTCATAGAACTCAGGAAACCAGTTCACTTACTAGATTACCAGTTTATTACAAAGGATATTAAAGAAAATCAACAGCTGGATGGAGAGGTACATAGGACCCAAACAAAAGAGCTTCTGTACTCAAGAGTTTGGACGTGGCTAGGCAGCCTTTGGCTGTGTCCTGGTTCACCAACATAGAAGCTCTCTGAGCCCCCCCAATAAGCATAATTGATTAAAGCATTGCCCACTGGTGATTGACTCAACCTCCAGCCCCTCTCCCCTCCCCAGAATTCAAGGTGTGGGGCAGAAAGTTCCAGCCTTCTAATCAGGGTTGGTTTCCCAGGCAACCAGTGCCCCCATCTTTAGAGGATTTCCAAAAGTCATCTCGTTAACAAAGTCAGTTAAAGCCACCTCATTAACATGAAGTCCGTTGTGGTTGAAAGGGGTTTATTATGAATATCAAGACACCCATTTCACCTTTATGGCTCTGGAGAAATTTCACCTTTATGGCTCTGAAGAAATTTAGAAAACTGAGGACAAAAGACCAAATACTATAACAAAAGACGCTCCCATTGCTATTATGGATCAGGAAATTCTAAGGGTTTGGGGAGTTGTGAGCCAGGAGCCAACGACAGAGACTAAAATATATATTTAGTATACATCACAATATTACAAAAGAATATTGCGGTCCAATATTGTTGGTAAATGGGAAAAAAATCTCATTATATATAGAGAGTAGTTGTGTATTAATATATACACAGATTTATTTATTAAAAAAAAAAAGCCTTAGGGGGTCCCCTGCTCTGGACACATTTCCTCCCCAGCAATGTAAGGAATCTGTAGGACTCCTGTAGCTTGCAACTCAAGATCGTCACCCGTGTTCTGGGAAGCTTGAACACTAGAATTCTCTATGCAAAAGATCTCAAGCATGTTCTCATAGCCTATATGGTCCTCTGCTCTGGGTCCCACCTCTCAAGGAAGACCATACTAGCAGCATGTTAAGTTAGGTTTGGCCAAGGGGAGAATCAAAACGAATGAACTGTAATTGCTGTTTGCAAACATTGCTGAAGCCATTAGTTTTTTGCCAAATGCTTCTCCCAACACTTTATAGGTCCAAAGTTAGGAATTAAAGGAAATGTTTCAATTTGGGGGCTGTTAAGAATAATGTTTCTCTGGTACATGTGGTACAGACTTTCTTTCTGGTTTTTATACCTGAGTGTGGAACTGCTAAGCGAATATGAATTTTCCATTTTAAAAGATAATATCAAACTATTTTCCAGAACGATTGGATCAACTTATATTCCTGCAAATAGTATATGAGAGTTTCTATTACTCCAACTCTGTGACATTCATTGTCAGTGTTTTTATGATTGTCATTTTAATAATTTTACAGAATAATTAGTGGATGATTGGCATATTTTATTTAGTTTCTCTCTTCATTTATAGACACTGTTTATCTCTTCTTTCATCTAAAGCCTTTTTAATGTCTTATATGATCTTTTACAAGTTTTTTCTATAAAAAGCCTGCAACTCTTTTTTAGATGTATTTCATTTCTTCTTAGGTTGATGACATCTTAAAATTATATTTCCCAGTTGTTTGTGCCTGATTTGGGGGAATGTAACCAACTTTGAATGTTGATTGGGTATTTACCAACCTGAATGAACCCTCTTCTTAACTCTAATTGCTTCCCTGTAGGTTCTCTTTGATTTTCTATGAAGTATAAATATATCCTTTAAGTAAAGACTGTTATCTTCATTATATATATATATATAGTCTTTACTTTTTTCTCTTATCTCATTGGCCAGGGTTCTGAGACAATATTAAATAGAAGTGATGATAGTGGTAATACTTGCCTTGTTCTTAATTTTAAATATAATTATTCAAAAATGTTATTTTTAAACATTATTGAGAAAATTGACAAATATAATTGTATATATTTAAAAGTGATTATTTGATATACATATAAATTATGTAATGATTACCAAGATCAAGATAATTAAGCCATTCACCACCACACATAGTTAGATCTATGTTTTGGCTAAAAATATATTTATGTTATGCTCATTCTTGAATGATAGCTTAACTGAGTAGAATTCTCAGCTGATAATAAACTCCCACTACAATCTGGAGTTAAGAAAGGTTCGGGCATGATAGACAGCCATTCAAAAGTATAAAATAGTTAAGATATGGAGGATAGAGTGAGAAAATTTACCTCCCAGGAAGACAATATAAAATACTGGGAAGAGCAATTTTCAAGGAAACATGCGTGAGTACTTCTTCATGTATGAAATCTCCGTTTGAAGAACCACACCTAGCCTCACAAAGAATTATTACAAATAAATCTTCACCTAGCCTCTAGGAAAGCTGTGGTAGAAAAAAGGAAAGAAAATCTTAAACCAGAGGAAAGACAGATAGTTTCCAAAGGAATAATAATTACAACAGCAGCAATGAAGGCAAGAAGAGAGAGGGGAGAAAAAAAAGAAAAGACAAGTGCTATGAGAATATACCTAGCAACCAAAAATTCTAAATGCTGAACAAATGAAAGGCAGCAAGAACTCCTCAGGCCACATGGTTCTCTGGACAAGATCTCCTTAGAGACCCTTGAAAACTGGGTACAAAACCTGCTCCAAATGAACTAGGCTTGTTAAAGGGCAAATGTATGATGTTGGATAATACTTACAGCAAGACCAAATGTGCCCTGCATTGTGCTGGCAATTGTGCCCACAAGAGTGACCATAATATACGGATGCCTGCTTTCATAGAGTTTGTAATCCACTCACTCTTTCTGCCTTCCCCCCTATGCACTGCCATATGGATCATGGTTTAACCGTGCTTGTGGCTGGATGTCCATGAGAGGCAAGGAGAACTTCCTGATACGGAGTTATGAAGAGATGAAATGGGTAACTATCGTTCTTATACTCAGCACACTCTCTCTCACCACTGTCTTCACTCCCTCTAACTTCCCTCCATTCCTCTGTGTCTCTCTTCCACCTTCTCAGTCAAAGTTTAGCCTTGTGAATGGTCATTAGGAGTGAGAATAGTGACCTGGTCTTCATTGTCCTAATTCTGGTTGACACTTCCTAAGCTCCATGTTCTCTTTCTTCATGTGTTCTTCCTTATCTCACCTTACAACAACCAAAGGGCTTTTTCCATGCACTGAGACAGAGTACAATGGCTTGTGCTCACACTGGCAACTGGTTCTATAATTTCTAGAGGTAAGTTGCATGATGCTGCTGATAACCTAGTGGTAGGAGGGGTCTGAGAAAGAAGACAGGAATGGGTAGAAGCAAGTTTGGTTGAACACAGAGATGTGTTCAACTGTCTGACATACCAGATTGACTGATAAGAGAAAAATTAAGTCATAAAATCAATCTGTGTGATTATTCTGAGGCCAAGTACTGGACTGACGAGGGATGGGCAGGAAAAGCTGTCTTATGATGTTCAAAACCAATAAAGGTGATGAAACCATAGGAAGAAGAACTTTACCTATTAGTGGTATCTTGGAGAAAAGAGAAAATAACACAAACACCAGCTTTTGCTTCTATCTGAGAAAAATTACTTTCCATCGTCTTCTTCAGGCCACTTCTGTTCAATCCTCTATGGCCTCCACATGAATTTCATTTTTACCAAGGAGACTTTTGTAACAAGTTTAGCTACCTCAGGTACATGGTCCCATACCTTCCTGTAATTATGCTTTCAAGCCACAAAATGAACTTTTACTCTAATAATCTCTACAGTTGTGTGTTTTCTTTCTTTCTCTCTTTTTTTTTTTTTTTTTTTTTTTTTTTTTTTTTTTTTTTTTGGTTTTTTTACATGTTTTGTTTGTTTTGTTGTTGTTGTTTTCTTTTTCCTTCTTTTTTCTTTTTTTTGGTGTTTTTTTGTTCTTTTTTTATTTTTGTGTTTCTTTTCCTTTTTTTTGTTTTTATTAGGATTTTTGTTTTGTTTTGTTTTGTTTTTTTACAGTTGTGTATTTTCTTGTTAGATCATATGGAAGGCTCATGGAAAAAAGAAAAAAAATTAAAGTATTATAGCTCTAAGAGGAAAGTCTCTGATTCAAAGCAAAGCCCTTCTGGTTATAGAATCTGTTTTCTTATCACAATCTCCCAGGATCATGTGCCAAGTACTAATTACTGAGATAATAAATAAGAAGATACGGTAAGGTCTCTTGTATTATTCAAATGTTAGTTATGGAAAACAGTATTATTTGAGCACATAGCCATGATTTGAAATCGATTCCTTAAATCTTTGTCAAGTTCTCCCTGAAACTCTCCTGCCTAATCCTCATCATAATCATCTAGAAGCCCTTCTAAAGTCTCTTTAGAAAACCCAGTATTTTAGTGTTGAGTTGTCCTGAATTCAACTATACTGGGAAATCCATCATGATCTTTCCATCTTTTGTATACTTTGTGCTCCTTCTTTACCTTTTCCCATTTCTTCCTCCTGGTCACATCCAACTCAATCCCTACTCACATCTCTACATTTTTTTCTCTTTTCCTCTTCCCTCTCCTCCTCCTCATTCTGCTATTTCCTCCTTCTCATCTCCTTTTCTATGTTCTTTCTCTTTCATATAATCTCTCCTATTTTCTCTTCTTCTAGGACACAAGAAGGACGGTAGAGAAGATCTGCCAGTTCCTGGGTAAGAAACTAGAACCAGAAGAACTGAACTCAGTCTTCAGAAACAGTTCCTTCCAGGTCATGAAAGAAAACAATATGTCCAATATTTCCCTCCTGGAGGTTCAGTTTTTAGAGGAGAATGGAATTCTTTTGAGAAAAGATAAAAGAAAATGTTCTACCTTCAAAATGTATCAGAATATGTAGAGGGTATTCTTGTGCTTACAATAGGGCACTAACCATTGGAAGGAGGGACTGTTTGAATTGCTCATCACTTGGGAACTTCTCATATGAGCCCTGATCAGGGAGTCTCTTATTATAGTACTGAGTGGTCTGTAGGCACTTGGAGAAAGTTTATTAGACCTGGCATGGTCATCGGTCTTATGCAAGGTCATTCAAATTCTCTCTCCTCAGAATTTGACATGAAAGATATCTATTCTACAAGCAGTAACCAGATTAATCCACTACTCTTGCCAACTCACCAGCTGTGATTGAGCTGGAAAATAAGGACAGGATTGGGGAAGGTCATGTTGGTGCTACTCCACTGGTGATTTATCATAGAGAAATATCCTGAACAACAGCAACAACAAAATGTGTAAAGAATGACTCAACTAGAAAAAGGAAGGAGAGGCTTTTCACTTAGCTGAGACTGTCTTGTTATCAGACATTGTAAAGCCCCCTGTGATGAAAAATTAATCATGTCCATATCCTTGAGCTCAAGATGAATGAACAGTATATACTGCATGGAGTAGGAGGAGCCCATTTTCCCAGAACCCTATAGTTCAGATATATCCAGGATGGTGATCCATGGAAGGAAGGAATTAAATGATTCAAAAGACCTCAAGCAGGTGAGGGCTGCTACCCAGGGCAGAGGCGGCCACCACCCCAGTGGGCCAGGAGGTCAGAGCATCAAGACAAAGAGGCTTATTCTCAATCCTTGCAATCTAATGGGGGACTTCCCTGGTGGCACAGGGGTTAAGAATCCATCTGCCAATGCAGGGGACACAGGTTCAATCCCTGGTCCGGGAAGATCCCACATGCCGCGGAGCAACTGAGCCCAAGTACGCCACAATTACTGAGCCTGCACTCTAGAGCCCGCACGCCACAACTACTGAGCCTGCGTGCTGCAACTGCTGAAGCCCACGCACCTAGAGCCCGTGCTCTGCAACAAGAGAAGCCTCCACTCGCCACAATTAGAGGAAGCCTGCATGCAGCAACAAAGACCAAATGCAGCCAAAAAATTAAAATTAAAAATAATAATAATAATAATAAAACAGAAAATACAATCAAAAAAAAATCTAATGGAACTTGCTCTGCTAGGTTTTGGATTTGCCTGAGACCCGTGATCCTTTTCTTCTCTCTGATTTCTCCATTTTGGAATGGGAATATCTACCATATGCCTTTCCTACCATTGTATCTTGGAAGCAGACAGCTTGTTTGGTTTCACAGGTTCACAGCTGGAGAGGAATCTTGCCTCAGATGAATCATACCTCGAGTCTCACCCATGCTTGATTTACACTATAGATAGATAGATAGATAGATAGATAGACAGATAGATAGATAGATATAGATATAGATATAATATATATATATATATATATATATATATATATATATATATATATATATATACACACACACATATATGGGATTTTGGACTTAGAGCTGATGTTAGAATGGGTTAAAACTTCTGGGCTTTTGGGACGGGGTGAATGTATTTTGCATACGAGAAGGACATGAATTGGGGTGGGGTGGCCAGAAGGCAGAGTCTCATAGGATGAATTGTATCTCCTCAAAATTCATATGTGGAATTTTAACCCCCAGTACCTCAGAATGTAACCATATTTGGAGATAAGGTTTTTAAAGAGGTAATTAAGTCAAAATGAGTTTTTTAGGGTGGGCCCTAATCCAATATGACTGGTATCCTTGTAAGAAGTGGAAATTTGGACATAGAGATATACAGAGGGAAGGCGATGTGAAGACAAAGGAAGATGACAGCCATCTATACGCCAAGGAGAGAGGCCTGGAACAGATCCTTCCCTCAGGGCTCTCAGAAGGAACCAACTCTGTCAACACCTCAATCTCTGATTTCTGTCCTCTGGAACTGTGAGGAAATGCATTTCTGTTGTTCAAGCCTCCCAGTCTGTGGTACCTTGTTACAGCAGTCCTAGAAAACGAATACACAAGAGCTCGGGGAGATTTTTAAGAGAGAAGGAATAAGGAGAGACATAAACAGAAATTAACATCTGAAAGATTTGTAGGATTTTGAAAACGGGTAGGATTTAGAACTACAGAGACACCTGCATAGAAATATTAGATTCTTTCATCTAGACTGATGTTTAATAGGGAGTGACAGTATTGAATTTACAGAGATTTTGGCTTCTGCCTTACCAAGAATCAAGTGTGTTACGAATGACACAGAGCATAAGAAATCAATAATATGAAAAATTGTTCTAATAATGAACGTAATGATGAACATGAGAGTAAAGTGTATATAGGGCGTCAATTACTTATTAAACATTCTGTTGTAATACTTCTGTGCATGTAAGAGGATATAATTTATATTCGTATATTATTAACTTGTATATAATTATCATTGTTATATGTTATATATTAATTTAATTATATATTGATTTAGCTAAGATATTAATATGATACATACATATTAATTTATATGATATATAAGATAATAATATCATATAATTAAGAGTATGGCTTCTGGAGTCAAAATCTTTGGCTTCAAATCCACATCCATCAATTTCTTTCTTGTTTTGTTTTGATTTTTGGCCGTGCCATGCAGCTTACAGGATCTTAGTTCCCCAACCAGGGATGGAACCCGGGCCCACGGCAGTGAAAGCACCGAGTCCTAACCTCTGAACTGCTAGGGAATTCCCAACATCCATCAATTTCTAAGTGTAACTTCTCCAGGTCTTTTTTTCCTCATCGGTAAAATGGAGTTAATAGTAGTACATTCCTCATTCTTTTAGTCGTGCTTTCAACAAATATTTGAGTACCTACTATGTGTCTATGACTCTTCAAAACACTGCCTTTGGTAATTTAAAAAGAAAAATTTGTGAATTTCTAAAACTTACATATATTGGAGATACATACCATATACCCATGTACACAGAGGAAATACATATAGCATATCATACATGATAAGTGTTATGAAGTAAAATACGGCAAGGATGGGGATTTACAGTTCTAAATTGGGTGGTGACAGAGACCATCACTGAGAAGTTTGCATTGGAGAAAAGACTTGAAGAAACAGATGAGAGAGACATGGATATATCTGAGAGAATAGCATTCCAGGAAGAAGGAACATAAAATGCAAGTAGTCTGAGGTGGGGGAACGCCTAGCATGTCTGAGGCAGCATCAGAAGACTCACTGTGACGGAGTGGAACAAGAAAGTGGATGGTCATAGGAGATGAAGTCAGAGAAATGACAGGGGACCAAATCACCTGAAGCCACAGAGGATGCCATAAGCACTTTCACTGAGTGAAAACAGAAGTCCTTAGAGAATTTGACCAGGAGTGACACGATCTGGCTTAACTTCTCAAGGGATCAATATGGCTGTCATGCTAAGAGTAACTTATAAAGGAGAATGATCAAAAACCGAGAGACTAGTTAGATGGCTAATACAATAACCCAGGTGAGAAATGACGTTGGCTTGGACCAAGGTGGTAGAAATAGAGGTTGCAAAAAGTGGCTAGAGTACTGGTTGTATCAGAAGATAGAGGCTGCATTATTGCTGATGAATTATATACAAGATGAGTTGGGGGAGAGGAGAATGTAGGAAATTGTTTCCAAGCAGGCAGAGGTGTCAATGGGTATGACTGCCAGGCAGTATAAAAGCCTACCAATGGGGCTTCCCTGGTGGCGCAGTAGTTAAGAGTCCACCTGCCAATGCAGGGGACACGGGTTCGAGCCCTGGTCTGGGAAGATCCCACATGCCACGGAGCAACTGGGCCCGTGAGCCACAACTACTGAGCCTGCGCGTCTGGAGCTTGGGCTCCGCAGCAAGAGAGGCCGCGACAGTGAGAGGCCCGCGCACCGCGGTGAAGAGTGGCCCCCGCTTGCCGCAACTAGAGAAAGCCCTCGCACAGAAACGAAGACCCAACACAGCCATAAATAAATAAATAAATAAAAATAATTCCTTAAAAAAAAAAAAAAAAAGCCTACCAATGAACCATTGGTCATTCTGCTATATTAG
Organism: Balaenoptera musculus; assembly: GCF_009873245.2. Lineage (NCBI taxonomy): Eukaryota > Metazoa > Chordata > Mammalia > Artiodactyla > Balaenopteridae > Balaenoptera > Balaenoptera musculus. The sequence continues at coordinate 8,632,043 of NC_045803.1, forward strand.
CTACAATTTCCATGTCAAGTAGACAGAAGAAGTAGATCCAGGAAGATATGTATTGGGGTCTTCAGACCTACCCCTAGATCTGATCTGACTCTCTATCTTATGTTTGTCAGGCATTGCTGGAGACTGGAAAAATTACTTCATGGTGGCCCAAGCTGAAACCTTTGATAAAATATTCCAGGAGAAGATAACAGATCTTCCTCAATAGCTGTTCCCATGGGAATAATGTTCCAAAACTTCTAGATCTTATATGGAGATTGATATTTGTTCTCCTGTCCTTAAACATGTGAATGACTGGCGGTAATTGCATAAAACCTGTTATTTCATCCTGGAGCCTTGAATGATCAAATCTCTGCATCTTTGATGACTTGACTGTTAAAAATTATCAGAGTACCCCTATCCCAGTTTTTAAAAAATGTTTATAATGTTTCATTTCATTCATACAGAGTGGTAAAGAAATAATATAAGTATTACCTCAAATTATGTCAGTTTTTAATAAAATGGAGAAAGAAAATTGTGGAGCAGTTAAGGCTCCTTCTCTTTCCATTGCCTGTATCTCTCCAATTTATTATTCTTATGACTTTGAAGTATATAATTCCCAAACTAGCATTATTCTCTTACTATGTGGTGTTTGACCATAAGCAATATATTTATGTATTTATAGAGGCTTTTTTTCACTTAGAAAAATGGCATACTGTATAATGCATTCATCAACTTATATTTCCACTCAGTATTTTATATTTGGGTGTCACTGCATGTTGATTATATAACTAGCTCAGTATTAGGTATTGAGATTTATAATGTAGTTACCTATTCTCCTGCAGATGAATTTGGATACCTTCCATGCCAGTTTTTCCCTATTTAAAACACTGCTTTAGCCTAACCTATAGTCTAACCTGGAGAATGTTCGACAGGTAAGTGGCTAAAGAAAATGTGGTATATACAAACAATGGTATATTACTCAGTCTTAAAGAAGAAAGATATTCTGCCAATTGTGAAAATGTGGATGAACCCGAAGGACATCAGGATAAGTGAAATAAGGTAGATGGAAGGACAAATAGTGCATGATTCTACTTGTATGAGGAATCTAAAATAGTCAAACTCATAGGAAGAGAAAGCAGGATGGTGGTTGCCAAGGGCTTCCTTTAAGGATGGTCAGGGCACAGCCTGAGATTGTGGAGGGGAGGTGGAATAGAGCCCAGGAGAGCCTCCCAGGTGATGGCAAAGATTCCTGGATTCAGAGGGGGTGGGAGGATCCTTTGGGGCACCACTCTCCCTCCCCCCTGCCCAGGGTGAATCTGAATCTTATCTCCCTCCTCCCCTGTCCCCAGAATGCCCATAGGGACTTCCCCACCTCAGCTCCTTCTCCTGGAATAGACGGAAAATTAGATCCTCCCTGCCCTCCGCTACAATGTCAGGGTTTGAGTGGGTGGGGTTTCAGTGGTTTTGTGTGTGTACATTCCCACCAGAGTCTGTCGGGTAAGCAAGAGGGGCTTTCATTATATCCTGGCAGTCGGCCTCTCCCTTCCCCCCAGCGCTCCACTCCAGAGCCTGTCACGTGAGTGTCCCCCTACCAAATCTGATCTAATTCTCTCTCTGCTCTGCTGAGGTTGGCCTGGCCTAAGAGGATTGGAGCATTTGCTAAATGGGACCAGGACAGGGTCAGAGAACTGGCTGTGGGGAGACTCAGGGGCCAGGGAGGCCACAGGGAGGCGGTAGAGGAAGAGGTCGATGGGGAGACAGAGGTGCAGAGAGAAAAGATGAGAGATATTCCTACAGCATTTGGTAAAACCAAAGGCGGGGATAACACTCCCTGGCTCTGTAGGAAACAGTGTTTACCAGATGACCATGAACTTTATGAATTTTCAAATTATCAAGCCCAAAACAACATCCAGATAAGTTGTTAGAATTTTTTTTAAAAATTGAGCCAGGTCCCTGGATACAAAATAAATATATCAGTCAAATCCTATATAAAATTAAAACTTTCTAATTTAAAATTAAATTATAATCATAAAATAAAAATTATAAAATAAACATTTCAATACCATCTAAAATGTCAGGCAATAACAAAAGTGCTAGAAATAAACCTACAGAGAGATATACTTAAGACTACTGTGGTTAAATAATAACACTTAATGGAGTCTTTGTAAACAACCAAATGGATGAATAAATAAGTTATATACCTAGATAGGAAAGCTCAGTATTGTAAAGATGTCAATTAATTCCAAAACCGTTTATGGATTTAATGCACTTTTTAAAATTCACACTTATTTGAAACTACAGGCAAGGGTAGGGACAAGCCAAAACAAAAATTTCTAGACATCAATGGAAGGTAAAGATTTAACGCGATTTTAATTAACTTCCCTCTGAGGCTGGTGAAGGTCCGATAGAAAGTTCTTGGGAGCTTCCACGAAAGCGAAATGTACACTGCGAACGTAATTCCACCTCTGACTTAGGCACTGACAGAAATGCCCACGTGCCCCCCAAATACTAACGGGGGGGGGGAGGACACTCAGAGCTGCGCAACTCGTGATGGCCTCACAGTGACACAAAAATGCCCCCTCCCCGGCTGGATCAAGGCAGGTGCGGTCAAGTGGCTGAGAGTAACCAGGTGTGAAGACAAGCGGCCACCGCTTCCCCCATCCGCGCCCATAACGCCCTAGTTCTCTCTGGCCCCGCGGGGTCTGCAGGACTTTGCGGGGACAGATGACCCTATAAATTCAGTAACCGGCCGGGGCCTAAGTTGTTCTCATCCACAAAGCTGTCTTCTGTTTGGTACCCAGACGTCGGGGAGGAAGGGTTTTGGCGTGAGAATATCACTGGAATTGGAAAAGGATCTGGGCCAAAGTTGGGGGCGTAGGGGTCCAGAGGCCAGACTAGGGCCGGGGCCGGGGCTGAAGCAGCCTGGACGGGGACATGGGCGCCTTGTGCCGGGGCCCACATGGCCCGGCCGTGGCTGGAGACGCTGGGCTCTGGCGCTGGGAGCATCCCCGCGGGGCTGCGCGGAGGCGGACTGCGGAATCCCGGGCCGTCTGGGGATGCGGGGCCGGCAAGTGCGGCGGCAGCGGCAGCAAAGACAGGAGCAGGGGCGGGGCCGGGGGCAGGCGCGGGGCCCGGGGCGCAGGGGATCCCGGGGTCCGTGGGAGCATCGCGGGCCCTCTGGCCTCCGCCCTCGGCCAGTCGCTCCAGCCGGGAGCGTTGGGCCCGGCGGTTCTTGAACCACACCTGGGGAAACAGGGGACCGAGAGGAGATGTAAGAGGCGAGAGGCTGCGCGCATTCTCCTCGGCCCCGGGTGTGAAGCCGCCCCGTCCCGGTGAGAAGCCGGCCAGCCCTCCCCCTCTTCCTCCCAGACCCAATTTGTGGCCCCTGGTGTTCAGGAGGCCGCCGGGGAGGGGTGCAGAGGGCAGGAGGGAGAGCGCTTGGGCCCCCAGGAGCCCAGGGGCCAGGGACTGGTCGGCCCGAGAGGGTCCGCGGGTTCAGAGGCCCGGAGGTCTGGACACGGGGAGACCACGGGGCGCGTCAGTCCCGGCCGGGTGGGGTTGGAGGGTTTGTATGGCACAGGGTTGAGGCGGACTCGGGGTCCAGCCCTGGGTCCGCACCCGGGAGACCCCTTGCTTGCTGCGTGACCCAGGGCAGCGCCGGACCCCTTTGGCCTCGCTGATCCCCTCCTGCAGAGCAGAGAGGGCGGAAAGGTGGCCCAGAGGCAGGGCACTTGATAAGCGGCGAGGTGGGAGCGCGTCTGGTAGGGGGCGGGGAAGGGCGGGGCCTGGTGGGGGGCGCGTCAGACCTGCAGTTTGTGCTCCTCTAGGCTGAGCCTGGCCGCCAGGTGCAGGCGGTCCTGGTAGCCGGGGTACTTATTCTTCTGGAAGTATTCCTTGAGCACGTCCAGTTGCTCTTTGGTGTACACCGTGCGCGCCTGCCGCTGCCTCTTTGGGGGTCCTGAGCTCCGTGTGGGGCCTGGCCAAGGGGGAAGCAGGGTCACACGAGCGCCAGCAACAGTCCCCAGCCCTCCTGGCACCCTCTCCCTACCTGCGCCAGGCCCTTGTGAGCAGCCGAGGGGCTCAGGCCTCAGGGCGGCAGGCAGTGCGTGGAGAAGCCTGCCATCGCGACCAGATGTTCTTGGTCAGACTCAGGCTCTCCGTACTTCAGCCCCAGCCCCTGCACCTCTCTGGGCCTCAGTGAACACAGCTTTGAAATGGGCCTGCTCACAGCTCCTGGAGTATTCCAGGGCCCCCAGCCTGGGAAGGCACGCAGGAGAGGCTCCTCAGGGCCCCCCCCCGCTCCCATCCAAGGGCCGGAGCCACCCTCACGTTACAGGGGACCACTGCGTGCCAGGCTCTCTGCTCACCTCGCCCCAATAATGTATTCCATTCCCCAGACTCCGCGACGCCTCCTCCCACAGCACAGCGCAAGAAGCGCTCGCAGACAGCTGGGCCCTTCTCTGGATGCCCAGGAGGCCTCCCAGCCTTGGCCCTAGGACACCCCTTGCCCAACCCCACCGCCGGCCCAGACCCCTCTTGGTGGCCCAGACTCACCCATGAGAGACTTGGGTTCTCGCTTCCTCCTCACTGCTGCTCTGCTGTCTGCATTTGAGGCTCTGCTCACAGGGCCTGGGGCTTACATCCCAGCTTTATGCTGTGCCCACCTGGACACACCCTAAGGGTCCTGGAACCCACCCTCTCTTGCCCCACCCTCAGGCTCACTCCCTTGCAGGAGATGCAATCATTGATTAATCCCTTTTTTAATTGAGCAGCTACTACTCACTGGGCCTTTCCTGGGAGCTGCTAATAACCCTCTGTGTTAAGATAGCCTGGGTCCTGCCCTTTTCCCTTTTTGGATGAATGAACTGGGTCTGGTTTGCCTGTTTGACTCAGGATCTTGGGTCTCAGGAGCCCAGCTTTCTGCCTCTCCCGGCTGCATAGACCTGGGACTAAACATCAGACTGAACTCCTGGCTTGTGCCAGGGTCTCCTGGGGTCAGAGGGGGACACAACTTATGCTGCTCATCTAACAACTTATCTGGGACTTTTATTATCATCAGTGGGAGATGACAATTAAATAAGTGATCAAATACAACATGAAACAAAGCAGAGCGAACTTGTTATTCAATTTACGTCACTCTGAACTGCTGCTCACGGGAACATCCTACCATAAGTGGACATATACTCAGCTCCATTTCTGGCAACATTCTGCCATAAGTGGACACCTTTTCTGCTTCTTGGGCAGCTGGGAACACATTGGTCACCAAGACAGTTGATGGCGCTGCTGTCGACAAGGGAGAATCTAGTAATGTCCTTGATCTGTAAGATGTGACTCGAGGCCACCTTCTCCCTACTTTTTTTTTTTAATTTTATTGAAATATAGTTGATTTACAGTGTTGTGTTAATTTCTGCTGTACAGCACAATGATTCAGTTATACATATATAGACATTGTTTTTCATATTCTTCTCCATTAGGGTTTATCACAGGATACTGAATACAGTTCCCTGTGCTATACAGTCGGATCTTGTTGTTTATCCATCTATATATAATAGTTTGTATCTGCTAATCCCAGACTCCCAATCTCTCCCTTGCCCTCCCCTCTACCCCTCCACAGTCTCCCTACTTTTTGTGTGTGTGGTTTTTTCCCTTAAATTTTTTTTTTCAACCAATTTTTCCCACACTACCATTTTGGAATTTATACACACTTGCTGCCTTTTTTCTTTTTCCCCATTAAACTTTAGAAATTCGAACATGCAACAGAGTTTTGGGTTAAAAGGATTTAAATTTGCTTCTGCCAGTTGCCTTGGGGCATTACACACTGGGACCACTTTAAACTCAATTCTTAGCTCTAGGTTTTTTATCCCCACATAGGAAATGTAAATTTAGGGCACAAATGTTATGAATACTGGCTCATGGTTATGAATTCTTATGGGAGATTTTTCTTCCCTCCACCTTGCACCAAGGTAGAGAAAGCCCTTCCTACTTTTTAAAGGAAATTAAATGGAACATTGTGATGTTTAGCTGGGCAAAGAGTTTTTTTTTTTTTGGCTGCGTTGGGTCTTAGTTGCGGCGAGGGGGCTCTTCTTTGCGTCACACAGGCTTCTCCCTAGTAGTGGCGTGCAGGTTTTCTCTTCTCTAGCTGTGGCGCGCAGGCTCCAGGGCATGTGGGTTCTGTAGTTGTGGCACTAGGGTTCCAGAGAGCGTGGGCTCTGTAGTTTGTGGCATGCAGTCTCTCTAGTTGAGGCATGCAAGCTCAGTAGTTGTGGTGAGAGGGCTTAGTTGCCCCGCGGCATGTGGGATCTTAGTTCCCCGACCAGGGATCGAACCCACGTCCCCTGCACTGGAAGGCGGATTCTTTACCACTGGACCAGCAGGGAAGTCCCTAGATGGGCAAAGGTTGAGAAGAGGCTCCATGCCTCGACTTGGTAGCTGAGGGGTTGGGGAATCTGGCTTTCTCATGAGTTGGTGTTGGAGACAGACTTGGTGATCGCTGCCAATACAGTCGGCCAAAGACCATCCAGAAAGCACCAGCATTTGAGCAAATTTATTGTCTCATTGCAATGAGGGAGAACACATGCCATGGGAGCCCTAGGGGCATTTCAGTAAGAGGGCGTTTGAAAGGACCTATATAGGATTTGGGCTTGTGTTAGATGACTTTGGGGAAGGTCCCCAAAGAAGTGACCTTTGTGCCCAAAAGAATTGAAATCAGGGACTCAAACAGATGTTTGTACACCCATGTGCATAGCAGCATTATTTACAACAGACAAAAGGTGAAAACAACACTGGTGTCCATGGATGGAAGAATGAAGCAGTAAAATATGGTATACCCATAAAATGGAATATTATTCACCCTTAAAGAGGAAGTTCTGATGCATGCTGTGACATAGATGCATCTAGAAAGTAGTACTAAGTAAAATAAGACAGACAAAAAAGACACATGTTGCCTGATTCTACTTACGCCAAATATCTAGAATAGGCAAATTTGTAGAGACAAAGATTCAAGGACTTATATGAAAGACCTAGAATAGACAAATTCCTAGAGACAGAGAGTAGATTGGAGGTGATCAGGGACTGATCAGGGTCTGGGTGGGGAGGGAGTGAGAAGTCGTGTTTAATGAGAACAGAATTTCAGTCTGAGCTGATGGAAGAAGTCCTGGAGACAGATGGTGGTGATGCTTGCACAACATTATGAATATAATTAATGCCACCTAATTGTATACTTAAAAATGCTTAGGGCTTCCCTGGTGGCGCAGTGGTTGAGAGTCTGCCTGCCAATGCAGGGGACACGGGTTCGAGCCCTGGTCTGGGAGGATCCCACATGCCGCGGAGCAACTAAGCCCGTGAGCCACAATTACTGAGCCTGCGCGTCTGGGGCCTGTGCTCCGCAACAAGAGAGGCCGCGATAGTGAGAGGCCCGCGCACCGCGATGAAGAGTGGCCCCCACTTGCCGCAACTAGAGAAAGCCCTTGCACAGAAACGAAGACCCAAGACAGCCATAAATAAATAAATAAAATTAAAAAAAAAAAAAAAAAAAAAAAAAAAAATGCTTAAAATGGTAATTTTTGCGTTATGTGTATTTCACCATAGTTGGGGGAAAAAAAAAAAGAGTGGCTTTGCTGTGGGCTAGATGCTGTGAGGAAATGGGGGTAATTCTGAGATTAAGTATCTTATCTAGAAGGTGAGAAGGATGGACTGTGGTTAGAGCTCTGATTTGTATAGAATGTGTCACTCATGTTAGCTTGGATGGGGTACACTGGTCTCTTGTGTGGTTTGGACAATGTTTGTATTTCTCTCTGTGTTCAGACATTATTCCCAAGAGATCACTTCAACACGATCAAGGACTGACCCTTTGTGAAGTGGTTTGTATTCAGCAGGAGGTCACCAGGGCTTGGTCGAGGGCCAGACCAGCTCCCAGCTGTTGGGAGCTGCTTTTCTTTCTCGTATTTGGCAAACTCCCTTGAGTTCAACATCCCAAGTGCAGTGTCTGAGCAGTTGGGAATCCCTGGAGGCCTTTATCATTACCATTTGCCTGACCTTGGGCGAAGCCATCCTCCCCCGGCCAGTCCTGCTTTTTCCCACCCGTACAGCAGGATTATCTCAACGTCTGCCCCACACATGCTTGGGAGCATTGCAGCCGACATCTGCTCAGGAAAGAAGCTGTCACGGCAGCTCAGAGAGCCCACTTCTGTTCCCAGAGTTTTGTCCCCAGGGCAAAGTCACTGGAGGCTGCCTAGCCTCCGCCCTGCTGGAGACACAGATCAAAACTTTCGGCAGGAAAACCAGCACCTCGTGTTGACCAAACCAGTGATTTTCAAATTCTAGTGTACATCAGAATCACCTGGAGGGCTTACTAAAACCCAGATTACCAGGACGCACCTGCAGGATTTCTGTCTAGGGGTGGCGCTGGAACGTTTGCGTTTCTAACAAGTGTCGTGGTGGTACTGATGCTGCTGGCCTGAAGCGGGGACCACTGTGAGAACCACTGCTGCGAGCGACAGCCAACCTTGCCCACCTTGGCGCCTACCCTTGGCCTCAGTCCCAGACCCTGGCTTGTTTTAGGGGCAAGAAGGGACCAGCAAGGCAGAGAGAGGAGGCTGGAGAGGTAAGCCAGGGCCGGATTGCGCTGGGCCTTTGAGGAGCTTGGAGGTTACTCCCAGAACACGCGCACACACACACACACACACAGAGAGAGAGGAAATGAAAGAGAGATACAGAGATAGGAAGACAGGCTGATATGAGAAACAGACAAAAACAAAAATATATGTAAGAGAGAGAAAGAGAGAGAGAAATTCAAATACATTTTTCTTATGTGCCACGCACTATTCTAAATGCTTTTTTAAAATGTATATACACACTTTTAAAAAAATTTGTTTATTTTTTTTTGGCTGCATTGGATCTTCGTTGCTGCTCACGGGCTTTCTCTAATTGCGGTGAGCGGGGGCTACTCTTCTTTTGGGTGTGAGGGCTTCTCATTGTGGTGGCTTCTCTTGTTGCAGAGCACGGGTTCTAGGCACATGGGCTTCAGTAGTTGCAGCGCGTGGGCTCAGTAGTTGTGGCTCACGGGCTAAGTTGCTCCGCGGCATGTGGGATCTTCCCGGACCAGGGCTCGAACCCGTGTCCCCTGCATTGGCAGGTGGATTCTTAACCACTGCACCACCAGGGAAGTCCTTCTAAATGTCTTATAATTATTAACCGGGGTCTCAGCTGGCTGTATCCTTCTACCCTTTATCCCTCCCTCTGCCATGACAAACTCTCTCTATCTTGCACCTTCTCTCCTCCTAGTTGGGTGGCCAAGACACTGTTCTCTGCTCCTCACAAGATTCTTCTGGCCCCATCACTCCATTCCATATAGATGCTCTCTATTTTGTACCCTCCAAAATCTTCCCTCCTACCCCCAGATTATGCAATTTCAAATTCCAGTATAGTTTTTAAGATTATATACCCTTCTATCCATCCATCCACCCACAAATATCTTTCCATTATTTACCCCTCTATCTATAGCCCAGCTGGTTCTAAGAACCGAGGTTTCTTGAACCAAACTTGAGGAAGAAAACAGAAAGGCAAGGAAGGGTAGAAACTTGAAAAGAGGGCATAGGTACAGATTTGCTCCCATATGCATAGCCTGCATCTAAGATAACATACAAGAAGCTGCTGAGAGCGGTAGCCCCGTAGAAATCAACTGTGGGTTGGGGGGATTATCATGGCACTCACTGCAAGTTCCCCATATTTCAGTTATTAATGATGCAAATGTATATGAGATAAAATAAGGTCTATTTTAAACATTTACTCCTTTTTTATGAACTCTCTGGACCACATTCTCTTCCTTCTGGGAACAAGCCTTCTTTTCTCCCAAGTTCATCTGAGCCTCAGGTTCACGCCATGGAAAATAGACCTGTTGACAAAACTCATTTAGTAATCAAGTTAAGAAGGAAAAGGAGGATTTTACTCTAGCCAAACTAAGGATTATAACCCAGGAGACAGACTCTCAGAAAGCTCTGAGAACTGTTCTGTCTGTTAGAAGCTGAAGGCACAGTCACGTACATTTTCGAGACAAAGGATCGGGCTTCCATGGTGGCGCAGTGGTTGAGAATCTGCCTGCCAATGCAGGGGACACGGGTTCGAGCCCTGGTCTGGGAAGATCCCACATGCCGCGGAGCAACTGGGCCCGTGAGCCACAACTACTGAGCCTGCGCGTCTGGAGCTTGTGTGCCGCAACAAGAGAGGCCGCGATAGTGAGAGGCCCGCGCACCGCGATGAAGAGTGGCCCCCGCTCGCCGCAACTGGAGAAAGCCCTCACACAGAAACGAAGACCCAACACAGCCATAAATGAATGAATAAATAAATAAATTTGTTTAAAAAAAAAAAAGGATCAAAATGACATACTGATATTTTTGTACATAGACAGTGGAGTAACACAGTATCCCAATGAGCATAAACCTTCTATCTGCCAACCATTAAGACATTCATGTGCCCATCCTTGGGTGGGAGTGTCAATTCCTATACCATATATGACGACAAACCCGGTGGAGTGCAAGCGGTTCCTCCCAGAGTGCTCTCATTGACAGCTTCGTTGATTGGAAGTTTTGTTAACACAGTATGAAACGGTATTAAAGATCATTCATCTTGCAGGCTTTCCAAAAGCCATCTATGTGGTGTTTGACATATGGGAGTTGCTGGCACAAATTACTTGTGTTTTTCTCTTTAGGACATTTGTCAATTAAGTAAGGAACAGAGCAATGAAGTCCTGGGGTAAATTGTGCCCACTCTCTAAGGACTGAAGATAGTGTCAGACAAGGGATGGACACATTAATACATTGGAGAATTTAGACCTGAAAGTTTAAGCCAGAGAGAGGTCAACCTAAGTATGTGGTAACATTAGGAACATCTGAAAAGTCAGTGACAGATATTATGAGGGGCCTATATTTGTCATGTATTGACCAAGGAATTTGATGACAGATCCAATAATTGGTTAGATTGTTTCTAGTAGCTGTACTTTGTAACAACTTTACTAAAGAATTTTCCTTCCACCCTGAACATTGGGACAAAAGTATAGCTAGCAGTAAAACAATAATTTTCCATTTTGACAGAGAGATAGACCTGTCTTACAGGCCAGGTCTGGACTCTCGATTTCTTGAGCTTGTAAAAGGAAATCTTTTACTGGGTTAGCAGTATTAACTTGTATCCAGTGACCTTGTGAAATTCTCACATTAATTCTAAGCAATTATCTATAGATTCTTTGGGTTTCCCAACTAAACTATCATGTCATCTGTCAACAATAATAGCTTTATTTCTTTCTAAACTATTATACCTTTTATTTCCTTTTCTTTCTCTATTACATCTTTATTTCCTGATTGCATGGACCTTCAGTACAGTGTTGAAGAAAAGTGGTGAGGACTAGACTTTCTTGTCTCATTCCCAGTAATAGAAGGAAAGCTTTCAACATTTCAACATGAAACATAATGTTTTCTATGAGATTTTTTGCAGATACCCTTTATTAAATTAAGGGATTTGCTTCTGTTCCTCTTTTCTAAGAGTTTGTTCTTTTTTTTTTTTTAATTTTTATTTATTTATTTTTTTATTTATGGCTGTGTTGGGTCTTCGTTTCTGTGCGAGGGCTTTCTCCAGTTGTGGCAAGTGGGGGCCACTCCTCATCGCAGTGCGCAGGCCTCTCACCATCGCGGCCCCTCTTGTTGCGGAGCAGAGGCTCCAGACGCGCAGGCTCAGCAATTGTGGCTCACGGGCCCAGCCGCTCCGCGGCATGTGGGACCTTCCCAGACCAGGGCTCGAACCCGTGTCCCCCGCATTGGCAGGTGGATTCTTAACCACTGCGCCACCAGGGAAGCCCCGAGTTTGTTCTTTTTAGTCAAAAAATGGATTTTGAGGGACCTCCCTGGTGGTCCATAGGCTAAGACTCCACGCTTCCAATGCAGGGGGCCCGGGTTCGATCCCTGGTCAGGGAACTAGATCCCACATGCCACAACTAAGAGTTCCCATGCTGCAACTAAAGATCCCACATGCCGCAACTAAAGATCCGTATGCTGCAACACAGCTCCTGTATGCAGCAACGGAGATCACATGTGCTGCAACTAAGACTCGGAACAGCCAAATAAATAAATAAATAATTTTAAAAATGGCTTAAAAATGGATTTTGAGTTTTATCAAATGCTTCCCCTGCATATATTGAAATGATATTATCTTCTCCTTGTTATATTAATGTGTCAAATTACCTTCCTTGGTTTTTTAATATTAAGCCATCCTTGCATTCCTGGAATAAACTCAGCTTGGTCAGGTATTATCCCTCCTCTGTAATATATGCTGTATTCCATTTAGTACTGTTTTGTCTAAGGTTTCTATATCTAAGCTCATGACCTATAATTTTGCTTTATTTTAATATTCTTGCCATGTTTTTGATATCAAGGTTATACAGGCCTCATAAAATGAAAAATGTTCCTTCTTCTTCAATTCTCTGGAAGTTTGCATAAAATCAATGTAATTTCTTTCTCAATTGTTTTGTGGAATTTGTTGTGAAGACAAATGGGCCTGAAGTGTTCTTTGTGTGAAAAACTTAAATTATGGATTACTCTTCTTTAATAGCACTATTCAGATTTTCTATTTTTGTGTGTGCTTGCCTTGGTAAGTTGTGTTCTCCTAGGATCTTGTCATCTAAATTTTCAAATTTCTTGCCATAAGATTGTTCACAATATCCTCTTATGATCATTAATGTCTTTAGTGTAGGATATTTAGTAATGTCCCCTTTTCCTTCTTTATATTGGTAATTTCTCTCTTTTCCTCTTACTCTTTTCAGTAGCTATTGATTTTATTAGTCTCTAACAAAACTTACATCTTTGTTGTTTTTTCTGTTGTACATTTTTTATTTTATTAATTTCTGCTCTCATCTTTATTATTTATTCCCTCATTGCTAACTTATTGAGATGATGTTAAAGATGGTTGATTTTAATCTTTCTTCTTATCTGATATCTGACATATCACTTAATACTATAGATAAATCAAATGGAAATTAGGATATTATGAACAAGTGTATGCCAATAAACTTGGCAACTTAGAGGAAATGCACAAACTCCTGGAGAAACACAACTTTCTGAAACTGACACAGAAAGAAATTTTAAAATATGAACAATTACGTGTATGTTAAATAAATGAAATACATAATTAACCTTCCTAAAAAAAAACTCCTCCAGGCTCATATGCTTCACTGTTGAATTCTATCACACAGTTAAAGAAGAAATAATACCTTGCACGAACTCCCCCTCCTGACATCTGTCTTGTAATTTCTTTCCCTAACTAATCTCCTCCTCTGCTCTGTTTTCTGTTCCTCCTTCTCAGAATGTATTTTCTGCTCTGTTTCTACACCCTCTTGATTTCTTTCCCTCTTTTTCATCCTCTCCATATTTTGAGGGGCTGAAATCATCATCTTTGAAGTCACCAAACAGGGGGTGCATTTGCAGCCTCTGTGGTCCCAGGGCCATTCCATTCTCATCTCCCAGTCTCTGTTTCTTCATCTTTAACTTGAAAAGCACCAGGATGGCTGGAACAGGATCCCGATCATCTTGGGAAAGTTACCTAACCCCTCCTGATACATAAAATAGGGGAGGTGGGGGGGTGGCCCCTACTTCATGAGGTTGTAATGAAATTTAATAAGGGAGAAATACGGGAGAAGTGGCTGGCACATAGTAAAGCGCTCCATAAAGAGTTTAGCTGTGATTTTATTATTATTGTGTGTCCCAGACATGATTTCACATGGAGGGGATAAGGGTGGAGGAGGGCATCACTTAGTTAAAATTCAGTTGTCTCCACAAAGTACCCTTCCCCCATGGGTCATGCGTCTGAATCTAATCCCCGCTAATTCTCCTGCCATTCTGCTGAGGCTGGACCATCATAAGAGGATTGGAGCATTTGCTAAATTAGTCCTGTTCAGGGACAGAGGAAACATCCAGGGAGGGGCTCAGAGATCAGGAGGAACAGGAGGGAGGTCAGAGACATATGGGGGTGAGGAGAGAGATGAAGAGAGGAAAAAAAGAAAAAAGAAATACCCTTGAGCTTGAGACCAAAGAAGAAAGAGACAGGCAAGAGAGAAGCAAGAGTGAAAGACAGGATCAAAAATGGGGAGGAAGGGGGAAATGCCAGGAGGGTCCGGAAGGTCTGCATCCTAACACAAGGACTATAATCCTAGTTCTACCTCGTCCTAGTTGTGGGACCTTGGGCAGGTCACCTGACCTCCCTTTGCCTCAGTTTGCTCATCTGTGAAATGAGAATAATCACAGCATCTATCTGATAATAATAGCATCTTTCTGGTGGATTGTTTTGAGAATTTAAAGAGTTAGGACTGGCTGTCTCCAGTCCTGGCAAATAGTACCTGCTCAGTAAATTTTTCTTTTCTTTCCCTTCCAATTTCTTGAGTTATAATTTATATACTATAAATTCCACCTATTTTAACCATACAATTTGATGAGTTTGGGCAATCACATACAGTGGTGGAAATACCACCATAGTCAAGATATAGAATATTTCTAGTACCTCAAAAAGGGCCCCTTTTGTCCCTCTGCAGTGAATCTAATCCATTGATTCCCCAGCTCTTGCCAATCACTATTCACTTTCTGCCACTATGGTTTTATCTTTTCTAGAATTTCATGTAAGTGGAATCATATCATATGTACTGCTTTGAGCCTGGTTTCTTCCACTCATTATCGTGCTATTCATCCACATTGTTATGTACACCAGGAGTCCATTCCTTATGATTGCTGAGGAGTATTCCATTGTCTGGATGCACCAGTTTTTTTTGCCATTCACCTGTTAATGGACATTTGGATTGTTTCCAGTTTGAGGCCATTGTGAATAAAGTTGCTATGCATGGCACAAGTACAATTTCAGGAAAAATTTTAGGTTAAGATAAACATTTGGCATAATGCCTTCAAGGTAGATATTTGGATTGTTTCCACCCTTTTGGTTATTGTGAATAGTGCTGCTATGAACATGAGTGCACATATTTTCGTTTGAGCACCTGTTTTCAGTTCTTTGGGGTATATACTTAGAAGTGGAATTGCTGGGTCATTATCTAATTCCAGAACTTTTTCATCACCCCAAAGAGAAACCCCTTCACCCAATAAGCAGTCACTCCCCATTTTCCCCTCCTCCTAGCCCCTGGCAAACACTAATCTGCTTTCCATCTCTATGGATTTGCCTATTCTGGACTTTTCATATAAATGGATTCATATGATATGTAGCCTTTTATGCCTTGTTTCTTCTGTGAATGTATTTAATACCACTGAGTTGCACACTTTAAAATTTAATAATGGTCAATTTCATGTGATGTGTATTTTACCATAAAAATAAATAAGCGCTTATTGGGCTCTTAGCATGGACCAGGCTTCAGGACCAAGTACTTAACATAATGATGTCATTAAATTTTCTTGAGGTAGGTCTTCTCAATGCCTCATGTTACAGATGTGGAAACTGAGGTTGGGAGGAACAAATTGCCCAAGGTCATAGGACCAGAAGTGGCTGAGCCAGGCTCAGACAGCAAGTTTGTCTGACCTCATCAATTCAGTGTTTGATACACACACACACACACACACACACTCACTCACACACTCATTTTAACCCAGGACACAGCGATTGACAGGGACAGAAGAAGAGATTGATGACTTGGAGTTGGAGAAACAGAAAGGCAAAGACTAAGGAAAAGCGAAGAAGGGGAAAGAAAGAAAAAGACACAAACCATCAAAAAGAAATGGGGACCTGGGAGTCTGAGACTCAATAGTCAGGAGGGAAAAAGAAAAAAAGGAAAGAGAAAGAGAAAAGAAAAGAGATGGAAGAGAAATGGTGGGAAATCGAAAGTGACCAGGGAGGAGAGATGGAAAGTGGCCAGGATGGAAGGGGAAAGGAGGACATGTGAGATGAAGCTGCAGAGGACTAAAGGCTGATGAGGAGGGCTCAAACCTCACATGGACCAGGACTTCCCTGGTGGCACAGTGGTTAAGAATCTGCCTGCCAATGCAGCGGACACGGGTTCGAGCCCTGGTCCGGGAAGATCCCACATGCCACGGAACAACTAAGCCCATGAGTCGCAACTACAGAGCCCACGTGCCGCAACTACTGAAGCCCATGCGCCTAGAGCCCATGCTGCGCAACAAGAGACGCTACCTCAGTGAGAAGCCCGTGCACCGCAACGAAGAGTAGCCCCCGCTCGCCACAACTAGAGAAAGCCCGCACGCAGCAACAAGACCCAACGCAGCTATAAATAAATAAATAAGTAAATAAATAAATAAATAAACCTCACATGGACCACTGAGGCAGGAAGCATGGTCATCACTCCTTTGCAGCGAGGGAGGGACCCAGTGAGGTCACGGCAGGTGGAAGCTGGCCGTCTGGAGCCCATGTCCCTGCCTAATTGGCTTTAGGGAGATATCACGGAAAAGACGGTGACCAGACAGAGAAAGCACATGGACGCACCCATGCCCCCCGAGAAAGAAGGTGGGGGAGAGAGGGAGGGGACAGAGCAATCCTTGTTTTTACTTCCCCAGGTCTGCACCTCCATGGAAACAACAAAAAAAAATCACCCAGACTTTAAGCGGGATTCAACATTTTAATCATTTTCACTCCACAGGTGGCCAGCGAAGGGAGACTTGGAGTTCCAGTGAGTGGGAAAGGGGAGGACGGTGGGCCTGACACAGAGTGAGGGAGGCCCCTTGCCTCTTGTTCTGTCCCCAATTCCCTTGTCACTCTTCCTGGCTTTAGGAATCCCCAGTGGACATCTAAAGAACCGATGTTCAGGAGGCTGGCCCAGGGAAAGGAACCTGGAATCTCCCAAAAGATTCGACTCCTCCCTCTGTCCAACTCCTAGAGAACTCTCAGAAGACACCAGGATAGGGGTCTCTTGAAGTCTTGGCCTGTGACTGTGACTCCCCCTTCCAGCCACTATTACTTTCCACCCTCCTCCAGAATATCACGTCCGTCCTCCAGGCCCTCCCTGGACCTCCTTATCGAGCTGCCTTTGAATTGCTTGCACAAGACACACCCTCCTCTATGAATGGGAGACTCCATGGGGCAGGGAGAGACTCTTGTTTACACCTGAGACTCCAGCCTCCAGCTCAGAGCGTGGGAGTCTCTGCAAAATGACTAACGGACATGGCATCCCGGTCCCAACTTTTGCACAGATCCAGAGCACAATGTCATCTCCTACCTGTCTCTACCCTGAAAATTTTGCCTGGATCCCCCGTCTCGTATCCCAACATATGCTGTCCTTCTCTGTTTATTCATTGCTTCCCACAGTGGACTCTGGGCCTAATGTCCCAGCATGACTCAGACCCATGAGAGATGATCGAGAAGTATGTTGAGTAAACCACCTTTGTGGGCTCTAATGATTGCAGTGTCCCCTTCAGGGTCTAGGCTGTGTGGACCTCTCCTGACCTGGACCCGGAAAAATCATCCGATACCTCTCAGCCTCTCTTTGCACTGTGTCTTCCTCCTGACATTCCTTCCTGCACTGGGGTCCTGGAGCCGGCTTGTCCCGGCTCATGAGCACAGATTACAAGTGTCTCTTCCCACCTCCGAGTTCAGGGACCTCAGCTTGATGCCCTGAAATCAGCCACGGTGGGAGTATTTACACCATGGAAATGGGCAACCACTAAAAATCAGGGCTTTCCTCTTCTTTCAGGAATCCATTGTTAAGCATCTCCCAGCACACCACCCCCTTACTTTCTTTCACCCCTTGCCTTGTGAAACACACCCCCCCTCCGCCAGTGAAAGGCTCGTGGCTCCTGCCTCCCCCCATCCAAAAATGAAAGGAGAACTCAGATTGAGGAGGTAGGTGCCAAAGTACCAAACTTCCAAGAGTGTCAAAATGCCTGAATCCTTCTTCAAATTCTCACACTGCTTGTCTCTGTGGCCATGGGTCAGACTGCATTGAAAGAAATATGGTGCTGCCCCAGGAAAACTTCCCCGGCCAAGCTCTATTTATTGTCCAATCCCACAATCGAAACTGAAAACAGAACATCTAAAAGAGGGAATGTGTGTTTGGGATGTGGGGCTGCCTCCAAATCCGTTTCTGTCCCCCACCTCTTGTATATTTACAGGTGGGAAGCCTGTCCACCCCTTCTTCTCTTTGAAATACCCACAACCATAGTCGGTGCCCCCCACACAACAACGACGATTCCTCCAATGTGTGGGTGAAGTTCACCTTTAGAAAATGCTAAAACAAAAGAAAACAAAGCAGATGTGAAACAGGCAACTTGCCTTCCATTCTTCCACCAAATATGCCCATTTCCAATGTCCAAATGAATGAATGATGAAATGTCTTTAAGAAGAAACTAAGAAGAAGAAGAAGAAAAAAAAAAAAAAAAAAATGTATATATATATATATATATATCAAACAGCCCCCTAAGCCTATCATGTAAACCTGACATTTGTGAAATCTGTAAAATTGTCAAACGAATTTCTGAACTTAACTGTATAATTGGCCTAAGGTTCCATCCTGGGGCTTTGCAAAGTCTGTCTTTGGAGTTTCTAGAAGGATCTCTACCCATATGCTAAAGAAGTGTCCCAAATGGAAAGTGAAGGAATCGAGCCTCCCTACCTGTTTGTTCAAGGGCACCGTGATTCTGACCTAAACATTACCCCAAATCAGCTGCACGTTTGGTTTAATTTTGTCTCAGGGCGAATTCTCAGCACCGGTTCCTGGAGTCTGGGGCTCATGGTTTGAAATGCCGGTTGGACTCCACGTGAGACGGCATTGGGGTTGAGAGAATGACTCAGACCGTGGAGCTCCCCAGGAGCAAAGGGGTGGGCTGGGTTGGGCTAAGTTGCACTGGAGCCAAAGAGGCCATGACCTTTGGAAGGGATGGTCAGCTCCTGCCACCTGCTCAGGGATGCCGCCCCAGGGCAGGTTGAGACAATGTGCAAGGAGGCGGTTGGGACAAGAGATGGAGCGAGATGGAGAAGGAGAATCTTCTACAAGATCTGAAACTTCCAGGCACTCTGATCCTTGAAGTCCAGGGCGTCCATGGGGTTGTAGGTGAATTTCCAGGTGCCTGTGGGGTCCTTGAATTCTAAGCTGTCCACAGGGCTGTAGGTGCCATAGCCCTGGCCTGACAGGGAGGTGGGGGACTGGGTCAGGGACGGCCCCATGGAGGGGCCAGAAAGGGGGCTGAGAGCCGGGCCCCCCAACTGGGGCACCATGGGAGAAAGGTAGGGATCCAGGCCACTGAAATAGGAGCTCGGCGACCCATACGCCGAGGGGGAAGAGCAGAAAGCAGAGGCGGGGGCGTAGGTCATGGCGTAGGGCGCTGACGTCAGAGAAGGGCCCGAGGCCACTAGCCCAGCCCGCTGTGCCTCGGGCAAGGGGGATTCTGAGGCCGGACTCCAGATGGACACCGTGGCCACTGCCGTGGTGGGGGAGCCTGAGGGCCCGGGGAGAGGGGGGCTGTAGGAATCTGAGATGCCCAGGGGGTCTGGACAGACATCCGTGGCAGATCTTGGAGAGGTGCCTGCCTTCCTCTTGGCAGGACGAGCCTTGGCTTGTGCCCCCGGGGGCTGCTGCTGCTGTTTCTGCTGCTGCCGCTGCTGTCGACATTTAGCCCTGCGGTTCTTGAACCAAACCTGGGGGTGAGAGGGGAGGTGGGGGTGGGTGAGTGGGAAGGAGGCCCAGGGAAGCCTTCATGGTGCCCAGGAACGCTGATGCTTATTGGTGAGACATGCCAGAGTCATAGCTCTCCACTTTGCAGTCAGTCATGGGGCCCTCTATTCATCCACCCGTTCATCCATCCAACCAGTCGTACATACAGTTGTACACACACACACATACAACCATATGCACATACATACAGTCATACATACATAAGCACAGTCACCCATCCAACCATGTGTACACACATACTATCATACAACATACAAACCTATACATATACCTTCATCCATCCATTCATCTAATCATTCACACATACATGCAGACGTACAACCACACATACATACATACATCTAATCACAGGCACATACATACAATCATACACACATACATGCTTTCATCTGTCCAATGCTATGTACAGATGTACACATACTATCATACAAACAAGCATATATACATTCATACATACATCGTACACACATACAATCATACAAACACACATATATACATTTACCCATCCATCCATCCATCCATCCATCCATCCATCCAATTGGTTAATAAGCATGGATTAACCATCTTCTACTACTTTGGGGACACACAAGTGAAGCTGACATTCTAGTTGAGAGAGACAGTTTAAAAATAAACAGGAAGTAAGCAAATCACATAGTATTTAGAAAGTGATAAATGTTATGAAAGACCCAGTTGATCAGGATAAGGGCGGGCAGCAGGGTGGGGTGGCAGGAGAAAGTTGAGGCTTCAAATGCCAAAGGCGGTGTAGGTCTCATTGACTAGCAAGGTGACTTGATTGGTTGATAAAGACTTGAAGACGGTGATGGGGACTATACCTTCCAGGTAGAGGGAACAGAGAGTGCAAAGGTCCTGAGGCAGGAGTGTGCTTGGTGGGCATGCTAGAGGAAGGACCAGGGGCCAGTGTTGCTGGAGTGGAGTGAGAAGGGGTAGGAGTGTAAGGGAAGAAGCCAGTGAAATAATAGAGGCAAGGGATTACTAGGGCACTTTATGACTTCGGCTGTTACTTTGTGACCTCTCCCTCTTCCCTTCGCTCTGGGTCCCAGGAAGGACCAGAGGATCCCAGAGACCAGAACATCCCACCTGAACCCTGGACTCAGGCAGATTGATCTTCAGAGCCACCTCCTCACGGGCATACACGTCCGGGTACTGAGTCTTAGCAAACAGGGCCTCCAGCTCCTCCAACTGGCTACGTGTGAAGGTGGTCCGTTCCCGCCGCTGCTTTCTCGGGGCGCCTGGTGTAGGGACAGGAAAATGGGACCTTCAGGCGACCTGAGGCCCCATTCTCTTCATCTGCTGATGTGAGGTCCTGAGCGTACATGGGATGCCGAGAAGCCCCTTCTGGGTGTTCAACTGCCCAAACTAAGGGGGTGCCGATTCCCTGAACTTCTAGACCTCACACTGTGCCCCTGGGAAATGGGGTCCCCCTTTGTCTGTCATTGGGGGGCTCATCCTTCTCCCTGAGGAGAACTGACTTTAGCCATGTAAGGAGGTATATGAGTTTGATTTTCATCCCCTTTCTAAAATTTATTCTGCACTAAGACTTTCAGTTGAAACATGACATTTTGGATATACAGCCTATAAAAGTGGCAGGTCCATAATAGTCAACTTAATAAATTTTTTTAAAAACACCTAAAGAGTAATGCCACCAAAAACAGAGTGCTTCCTTCTTTGAGAAATAAAGCATTGCTAACGGGTGGGGATTCCTCTGGTTCCCCCTTCCAGATCACTTCCCTCCTTCACCCCAGAGGGAACGACTATGCTAAATTTCTATGACTGTCCCTATGCTTGCCTGCATCCCTAAGAGATGTGGAGGGGTGTTTTGCATTTACAGGTGAACACATTTGGCTGGTGTATGGCCCTGATGTCACCCCTGTAAATGCCCATCCTCCTCCTGAGGGCAAGGGACCCCAGAGGTCCCCAGAAGATGGGGGGCAGCTGGGGGTGGCTGGAAGGAGGACTGTACTCACTTGGGTAGGACACAGCTTGGTGCATCAAATCCACACTAGGGCCACTCAGGGCCAAGGCGTTGACGGAATAGTGGGGCCCCGGGTTCATATACGCCATCATGATCTTCAGGGATGCTGGGGCCCAGGTCAGTGGGCCTGCAAGAGAAGGGTGGGTACTCAAACACTCCCCAATTCATCACCATGTGGTTCAAATCCTGCCTCAGTCTCTTCTTAGGTGTGTGACCTTGGGCAACTTATCCCCCTCTCTGTGCCTCAGTTTCCCCACCTATAAAAGAGCTCTCTGCTTAAGGTCGTCAAAGCTTCAGTGAGACTGTGTAAAGCAGAGAGCGAAAGCTGTAATGAGCATGTAAATGGAAGCTCTTGTTCCTACTCTATCCTTTAAAAAATCTTCCTGCTACTCCCTTGTCTAAGATCTTTTTTCTTCTAGAACCACAAAAAAGATGTTCAGCCTCACGCAGAATCATGGTAAGTGGGGTGACCAGTTGTCCCTGTCTGCTAGGGATGGAAGGGTTTCTAGGGATGTGGAATTTCAGTGCCAAATCTGGAAGAGTCCCAGACAAATCGGGATAGATGGTCACCCCAAGGGAGAGTCACAGTCAAACGACAGTAAGCGATGATCCTCCACAACCATTTTTGACCCATCAGCTTGGCAAAGATCAAAGAGACTTGGTACCCGCGTGCCTAGAGCCTGTGCTCTGCAACAAGAGAAGCCACTGCAATGAGAAGCCCGTGCACCGCAACAAAGAGTAGCCCCCGCTCGCCGCAACTAGAGAAAGCCTGCACACAGCAACAAAGACCCAAAGCGGCCAAAAATAAATAAATAAAATGTCATTTTAAAAAAACAAAAACAAAAACAAAGAGGCTTGGTAACGCCAGGGCTGGCCTCAGAGTGGAGAAACAGGTTTCCCATGTCAGGGCGGTGGCAATGTGGATGGAATGAATTGGAAACATTTATCAAAGAAAAATGCCATCTTTCCTTGGTCCCAGCAATTTGCCTTCAATGTGCCTCGGTCACCTCATCAGAAAATGGGAATGAGGGACTTCCCTGGTGGCACAGTGGCTAAGAATCCACCTGCCAATGCAGGGGACACAGGTTCTAGCCCTGGTCCAAGAAGATCCCACATGCCGCGGGGCAACTAAGCCCGTGCACCACAACTACTGAGCCTGCACTCTAGAGCCCGTGAGCCACAACTACTGAGCCCACGTGCCACAACAACTGAAGCCCGCATGCCTAGAGCCCCTGCTCCGCAACAAGAGAAGCCACTGCAATGAAAAGCCCACGTGCCACAACGAAGACCCAACGCAGCCAAAAATAAATAAATAAAATAAATAAATTTATAAAAAAAGAAAATGGGAATGAAAATAGAACTTACATCTTTAGGTTGATGTGAGGGTCAAATGAATTAATGTGCATCAGATACTTTAAATAACACCTGACACGTAGTAAATGCTACACAACTGTGGGCAGTTATTATTATTTGCAAGCAGATGTTTGCATAGACTTTATGCTAGGATTTTTCTTTTACTGGAGTATAGTTCATTTACGATGTTGTGTTAGTTTCTGGTGTACAGCAAAGTGATTCAGGTCTACATATATATATTATTTTTCATATTCTTTTCCATTATTGTTTATTACAAGATATTGAATATAGTTCCCTGTAGGTCCTTGCTGTTTATCTCTTATATATATAGTAGTGTATATCTGTTAATCCCAAACTCCTAATTTATTCCTCCCCACCCAAGCTAGGACTTTTAATGCAGCATATTTATAATTGCCAAATGTGGAAGCAGCCTATATGACCACCAAAGGGGACATAGTAAGTAAATTATGTAAATCAAGTAAGTTATGTTAAGATTATGGCACATCCATGCAAGAGAATACTATGAAGTCATTAAAAAAGTATAAGGTTGTCCTCTATGAATGGATTTGAAAAGACCTCTAGTATATAGTTAAGAAAGATTATCTTAAACTTGGCAATGAGACAAAAGGATGACAGCATGTCACTTCCTGGTTGTCCTGGAGCCTCATCTAGCAGACCAACCCAAGCATTATTTCCTTTTCTAGGGGACTGTACCTTTGTTCAATTGATTATTCACTATCAATTAGGATCCAGACACTGGCAAGGTAAATGGTAACTTCCAGAAGTTTGGTTGCCAATCATTTGTCCCTGGTAGAAAAGATTACCTCAGAGGTTAGTTTTGCTGCCCTGTAGGACTTGAACCAGCTTCATATCTAAACTGACCAACTTGTTTTGGCATGCCTTTCCTGAATAATGGTATTAACCTCTGTTCTTTGAATTCTCCTTTGAAACATCCAGTTCCCTCATTCATGAGTTAAATAAATCTTTGACCTGTGCTTATTACATGTGCCTAAGAGTCAGGTTTTTAATTTTTTTTATTACACTTTGGCAATAGGTATGCGTGTGTGTGTATTAGATATCATATATTACCAAATTATATATACAATATATATTATATTCAAAGGAATATATCCTTTGAATATATATATATATATTTCAAAGGAAAAAAACAGTGTGTATAGCATGCTACCATTTGTGATTTTTAAAAACAAGGCAGCGATGTATACATATAAAATATATTTATATAAATGTATATCTGTATCTGCATAGAAAATTCCCAGGAAGGACACAATATGTAGTAAAAGTGGTTGCCTCTGGGGAGCTGTGTTATATCCATACCTTGTTTTTACAGTTTGGATTACTTTTTAACCATGAGTGTGTATGTTACCTTTTCAACAACAAAACCAAGAATACCATCTATTTAAAAAACAGAGAGAGACTTCCCTTGTGGTCCAGT
Source organism: Balaenoptera musculus (assembly GCF_009873245.2). Taxonomy (NCBI): domain Eukaryota; kingdom Metazoa; phylum Chordata; class Mammalia; order Artiodactyla; family Balaenopteridae; genus Balaenoptera; species Balaenoptera musculus. The sequence continues at coordinate 8,656,475 of NC_045803.1, forward strand.
GGGTAGGGCTCCGTGCTCCCAACGCAGGGGGCCCGGGTTCCAACCCTGGTCGGGGAACTAGATTGCGCATGCATGCCGCAACTAAGAAGTCTGCATGCCGCAACTAAAAGATCCCATGTGCCACAGCTAAGACCCGGCATAGCCAAAATAAATAAATAATAAGTAAATAAATATTAAAAGTTCTCCTTTTAAAAATAAATAAATAAATAAAAGTGAGAGAAAGAACCTTTCCAGGGCTCCCTATCGCCCTAGTTAAGATGGCCCCAGGAGACCTCTCGGCCTCTCTGGAAACTTCCAATAAGCTGTTCCAGGCCAGGAATGCCTCCTCCACCCCCAGTCCAAAGACCCCTCTCACCAGCTAACTAACCCCTTCTCCTCCTCCAGGTCACAGCTCAAACATAACTTCCCGGGAAAGCCAGCCCACACCCTAAACGGGATTACAGACACACACACACACACACACACACACACACACACACAATTTCTTTCTCCTGTTCTTCAGGAATCACACCTGTTAAATATGCCATATTTATGAGTTTACCTGTCTCCCCCAATCCTGTCAGCTACCTGAGAACAGAGACTAGGAATGTTTCACTCCCTGCGGTGTCCCCAGTGCCCCCCAATAAATATCTGAAAAATAAATAAATGCTTAAAAAATGGATGACATTTATTTGAGCTCCTACCCCTTCCTTCTCTCACTGCCCTGTCCTTCTCAACACTCCCTTGGGAGGGAGAGTTCTATTTATCATAAATTGAAGTTCTGCTGTCCATTCAGTAAAGATTTTTGAGAGTTCTAGGCACTAGGGATACAGCAAGAAATAAGACACAGAGCATCTCTGTTCTCATGGGATTGGACTTTGAGTTCCCCGTCAGGGAAACAAACAGTGAACAAGGAAATAGATTTTTTTTTAGAGAATCAAAATGTTTTCGGAAAGTTTCAAGAACTCCAAGAAAATTTAAACGCGGTAATAGGAGAGTGACAGGGTTTGGGGTGAGGATGAGGCATCTAATTTAGGTGAATGATCAGGGGAAGACGTCTCTCTAAGAAGGTGACTTTGGAGCTGCAAAGTGAAGGACTCCGTATCAGCCGTGGGAGGATCTCGGGGTAGAGGTCTCCAGGCAAAGGGAACAGCAGGTGCAAAGTTCTGGAGGCTGGAATCGTTTTGTCTTATGGAGGAGAATCAAGGTGTCCAGTGTTACGGGAGCAGAGTGACCAGGGCAGAAAGTGGACTAAGATTATGTAGGACCTGATAGGAAAGTCACGGGGATGCTCAGTGCTGATAATAATCATAAAAGTAAAAACCACCACATAAATCCTAAGAATCAAGTGGTGTCCTAGGTAATGGCTGGTATTTACACCCTAAATTGTCCCCTCCCACGGAGCAGGGCTACGTATGCAACCAACAGGATATTGTGGAAATGACAGTGTGACTTCTGAGGCTGGCCCTCTCTCTCTAGGAAAGCGAGCTGCCATGCTGAGGATGCTTGAGCAGTCCTATGTATGGAGAGGTCTGTGTGGCAAGAACTGAGGCCTCCTGCCAACAGTCATGGGAATGAACCCCCAGGGAAGCTGATTCTCCAGCCTCAGCCGAGACTTCAAATGACTGCAGCCCCAAATGACATCTGACTACAACAGCACGAGACACCCTGAGCCAGAATCATCCAGCAATGCCATTCCTGGATTCCTGTGACCTCAGAAACTATACAACATCATAAATATTTATTGTTTTAAGCTGCTAAGTTTGGGGCTAACTTGTTACACAGCCACAGATAACTAATACAATACTTCCCAGTGCAGGATGGCATTGAGTCCTCAGCACAACCTTGGGAGGGAGAGACTGTATTACTAATATGCTCACATTTTACAGGTAAGAACATCTTCAGTCTCAAGTGCTATGACCTGCCCAGGGTCACTCACAGGCTGTGAGTGGGGACCCAGGAGTCCAACCCTGGGGACCTCCTGGAGGCCCTGCTCTCCCAGCCCCCACTCTGAGCCTCCTCTGTCCTCTTCCTTTTCTCCAAGGAGTGATGATGTTTCACTGGAGCCTCCGGAGAGAGTGGAAACAGGGAGGCTGGTGAATTTGCCCTCTAGGGACAATTTGCAGGGCTTGGAACAAGAGCCTCCACTTCCACTGAATCTGTCTTTACCACAGAATCTACACAGAGTTACCCGGCTATGGGGTTGGTCTTCCAGGAAAGCCTAGATCTCTCTCACTGGGCTGATCCCATCCTACAGGCAGAAGATCTGAGCCTCACGGGGAGGTGGGTGCTCGACCAAAATCAAGCAGCTGATGATGATAATGACCTCCAAGACTGAGGGTTTGCCCACTCCTCAGATCATCAAATAAGGAAGGGCGGGACCTCCCTGGTGGCACAGTGGTTAAGAATCCACCTGCCAATGCAGGGGACACGGGTTCGAGCCCTGGTCCGGGAAGATCCCACATGCCGCAGAGCAACTAAGCCCGTGCGCCACAACTACTGAGCCTGCGTTTTAGAGCCCACGAGCCACAACTACTGTAGCCCGCGCACCTAGAGCCCATGCTCCACAAGGAGAAGCCACCGCAAGGAGAAGCCCCCGCAAGGAGAAGCCCGCGTGCCACAAAGGAGAGTAGCCCCTGCTCGCCGCAACTAGAGAAAGCCTGCGCGCAGCAACAAAGACCCAACGCAGCCAAAAATAAAAAATAAATAAATTTTTATTAAAAAAAGTAAAAAGGAAGCGCTTGGTGGAAAAGATGTCGGCAAAGAATGATAACAACAAAAATGATATCGGACGCCCACCGAAGCCTTTCTCTGGGTTAGGCAACAGGATGAGGTTTCCAGAACTTCCCTCCTCTGAACAACTTTGTGTGCCAACCTCCAGGAGCACAGACAGCAACTACAATGTCTATCTTTCATTGACAATTTACAGTGAGCCGGACAGCAACACTTTTTCATCCTGCCAGGTGAATTTCAAGGCAATGATGTTTCATAATCCCAAATGGTGGAGCCAGGGAAATCACCATCCCTGCCCTGGGAACCAGCTAGTGGGGCCCTAGGCTGGTGCTCGGGCTCCTGGGGTTCAGTAGCCGCTGGGTCCAGGATCCCACCTGAGCAGGTGCTCGGACAGGTGAGGCCTGAACGCTCACACCTATCTTGTGGGTGGTCCTGGAGATAATCTACAGTTGGTGAAGCCTTGAGGGGAGGAAGGTCCCTGCCCCCGGTCAGGCAGGAGATCCTCCAACCATAAGGACCTCCAGTTGGAATCCCCAACTGCTCAGACATGGCACCTTGGAAATAAGATCTCGGGGAACAATAATCCAGTGAAAACTTCCCACGAGGTACGTCCTATTGTCATCTCCACTCCACAGAGGAGAAAACCGAGGCTCAGAGAAGCAGAGTCCCTGATCCCATCACACACGTCAGCGGCAGAGCCACGGCTGAGCTGGCACCTGCCCCCCAGCCTGCACCCTCCTGACCATCAAGCTACATGGCCTCTTAGGATGCTCACCAAAGCCCCACGGAGCTCAGATGCCCATTTCTCAGATGAGGAAACTGAAGCTGAGAGAGGTTCTGTCAATTCTCGAGGACACACGGGGGTGAGTGGCACAGCCAGGAACAGAAACCAGATATCTGGGCCCCAGAACCCTGCCCTTGACTCCCCAAATCTACTTGGGATCCCCCAAAGCAGGATGAAGTCAGCCCCCTCCTCTGTCACTGCAGCCCAGGCCTGTGACATGGGCATCCCGTGACTCATCTGACTAGATCACCGTGGCAACTTGTCATTGTGCCCACTTTGCAGATGAGGAAACTGAGGCTCAGAGTGACCTCGCACAGACCCACGTGGCTCCACATCAGCCCAGCAAGACCCCGCCCCCAGCTTTGTCGGGTCTCTGCGACCCCCGTTGGCTCCACCATGCAAGAGACAAGGAGCTGGGTGTGGTGTTCACCACCCAAGATTGGACATGGGAAAAGCCAGAGCCTCTGGGGAAAATGAGGTCCCCAGGTAAGCAATTCACCCCCACTTTATCCCCAGATCAGTGCATTCCCAGCCCCCTCGGGCAGTCTCATAGTCTCCCCTTCTTCCTTCCTGCTGCAGCCACAAAACCTTGACTCTCTGTGTGCTTGTGTCTCTTCAATTCTATTTCTGTCATCCATCCATCTGTTCACCAAATATGTAGGCATCCCACATGCCAGGCACTGGGAGGAAATCAAGGTTCAGTGAGGTAGATGGGCAATGAGTAGATAAACACACACATGAAGAGAGAGTTTCAGGCTGCGGTAAGTTTTAAAGAAAATACAACAGGGAGACGTGCCAGGGAGTTGCCCTCAAGCTGTGAAAAGCTCCCCAGCCCTGGAAGCTGGAGGGCTTGGTCGTGTCACCTCTCCAACAAGACGCCCCTGAAGCTTCTGGAGCCCCCATGCCATGGGCCAGCTTCCCCTGTCCGTCCACAAACACACACGCACACACACACACACGCGCACACACACACACCGCCCGCCCCACTGCAGTCACAGCCTGCACCGTTTCCCCAAACATCAGGACGGACACTCTGATGCACGTAGGATTATCCAGAAAGCATCACACACTCCTTTCTCCACCCCTGTGCCAGACACTAAAAACACAACCACGAATAAAATGTACCCACCTTCTGACCCCTCCTGCCCCCTCTCTCGCTCCCCCTTCCTCCACCCCCTCCGCTGCCCCTGCAGACACTCACCTTCAGGAAGTAGGGAGGAAGCTCTCCTGGTGGCCTGGGATGGAGTAGTCAGACAGCAGAGGCCGAAGGAAATGGGTCCCCTCACATGGGGAGATTTTAAGCCCTGGCTGGGAGTGATGTCATTTGCCGTGGCCTGGATCTCAGAGGGTAATCCTGGCCCCGGGTGGGGGACTCAACTGGGCGCCAGGAGGTGACATTGGCGGGGAGGGGGAGGGCCACCCGTCTGCCTAATCCCCTCCTCTCCTCCCCACCTCCATGACATCTTGGCAATTAGGGCTGATGGGGAAGGGCGGCCCCAGCTCCCGCCTGTGGTCAGGAGTCCCCGTTCCTCAGAGAAGTTCTTCCTTAAGTCTAATTGGTATCCCTCCAGCTTTGGCTATTTTCCCACCAAAGAGGAAGGAGAGCAATGTTGGGTGTTCCTGGGAGATCATTCAAGAAACGAGGGTCGCGGGGCTTTCTTGGCTCCCTCTCCTGGGTCACCCTTTCTCTCCCCAACAGTCTATCTGCCCACTAAGTCATCTCTGCACTGTCCCATTGTTTTCCTTTCTGCCTCAGTTTCCCTTTTTCCTCTTTCTTTGCCTCAGCTTCTATCACTCTTTGAAATCAACTTCTCCCATCTCCTCTTCTCCCCTGGGTTCTCCTCTCTCTCTCTCTCTACTTGTATCATCTTCATCTCTATCCCTGTCTGTCCCTCCCTCCCTCCACGCCTTTGGTCTTCATTTGGGGTTTCTGTGCCTCAGTTTCTCTTTGCTTTGAGCCTCAGGCTGTGCCACTTCTGCCAGTCTGCCTGTGTACCCCTCTCTCATTCTCCAGCTCTGGGTCTCTCTGTCCCTGTCTTTATTGATTTACCTGTCTTTCTGTCTTGGTCCCTCTTGTTGTCTGTCTCTCATCCACTCTCTCTGCAGCCCTGTCCCTGTTTTGATTTTGGCCTCTGTCCTTGTCACCCTGTGACACCAGTCTCCCCTACCCCTCGCGCCAGTACCTCTGTCCTTTATCCAACCTCTTAAGCTCGAATCTCTGTTCTTGTTTCTCTCTCTCTCTTTCCCTGCCTCTTCCTCTGATTTTCTTGCTTTCTTTCTCTCTAGCTTTCCCCCTCGTTTCTTTCTCCCTGTCTGGGTACCTCTCTTGTTCTGTACTTCTGACTATCCTTGTTTCTGCCTCCCTCTGAATTTTCTTCTCTCTGTCCTTCTCTGGGTGTGTCTCTCTCTCTGGATGTTAATATCTCCCTGAGCTACTGGGTCAGGGTCTGTTCTCCATCTCCATCTACCCCAACATCTACCTACGTGCATGAGGTCTCCCGTAATCCCGCCTTGTGGCTGGGTCATTGTGTCTCACCATAAGGGGCCCTTTCTTCCTTCACTCCCCTCCCAACCCCCTGCTAGGAGAGATTAAGGCCAGCAGCCTGGCTGGGGAATCAGGGCCGGTCTCATTAGCCTGAAGAGCCAGGGGTGACAGGGAGAGAAGGAGGGGTTGCCTGACTCTCAATGACGGGCCAAAAGGCTACTGATGGGAGGATCCAGTCCTGTAACAGACCCTCCTGGCCCCCCGGAGCAGGGAAGGAAAGCTGGATGTCAGGGAGAGGAAGAAAGAACAGGTCCTCAAAAGCCCCCGGGAAAAAGTGTCAGCTCCTCTTAATCACCTCCCCCGAATTTTCCCACCCAGAGTCCCACCAGGCTGGGAGGGTGTGGAGAGCTGCGTTTCAGGTCATGCACATGGCCCTGAGGTCAAATAAGCTGAGTCTAAATCCAGGCTACTCCTCCCCTGAGGCAAGTAGCTCTTTCTTTTCTCATCTACACCCAGTGAGCAACTCAGGAAGAAACCTTGGCAATCAGCCTTGCCTTCCCCCTTTTTTCCTCACCTCTCCCCACCCCCGCCCCCAACCAATCCTCCCATAAATCCTGTCATCTCTTCTTCCAGCTAATTGTTCAGCTGAAAACTACAAAACACTGCTGGGAGAAAGTAGACTCAAGTCAATAGCGACATATACAGGCGGCCCTCTGTATCCACAAGTTCGGAATCCGCAGACTCACAACCGAGGATCAAAATACTTGGGAAAAAAAATTTTTTTCCAGAAAGTTCCAGAAAGCAAAACTTGAATTTGCCACGTGCCAGCAACTATTTACATAGTCTTTACACTGTATTTACAACCATTTACAAAGCATTTACTTTGTGTAGGTATTATAAGTAAGCAAGAGATGATGTAAAGTACACAGGAGGACGTGCATAGGGGACGTGCAAATACCGCACCATTTTATACAAGAAACTTTAGCATCCTTGGATGTATCTGTGGGGGACTTTGAACCAATCCCTCGTGGATATGGAGGGATGACTGTATCATGTTCCTGGATTGGAAGACTGAGTATTAAGATGTCAATTCTTCTCAAACTCATCTTTATTTTTTTATACAATTTTTTTTTAATTTTTATTTATTTATTTATTTATGGCTGTGTTGGGTCTTCGTTTCTGTGTGAGGGCTTTCTCTAGTTACGGCGAGCGGGGGCCACTCTTCATCAAGGTGCGCGGGCCTCTCACTATCGCGGCCTCTCTTGTTGCGGAGCACAGGCTCCAGACGCGCAGGCTCAGTAATTGTGGCTCACAGGCCTAGTTGCTCCGCGGCATGTGGGATCTTCCCAGACCAGGGTTCGAACCCTTGTCCCCTGCATTGACAGGCAGATTCTCAACCACTGCGCCACCAGGGAAGCCCTATTTTTTTATACAATTTTTAAAGGTTACTTTCCATTAACAGTTATTACGAAATATTGTCTATATTCCTCATGTTGTACAATACATCCTTGAGCCTATCTTATACCTAATAGTTTGTACCTCTTACTTCCCTACCCCTATTTTTCCCCTCACCCCTTCCCTCTCCCCACTGGTAACCACTAGTTTGTTCTCTATATCCGTGAGTCTGCTTCTTTTTTGTTATATTCACTAGTTTGTTGAATTTTTAGATTCCACATATAAGTGTTATCGCACAGTATTTGTCTTTCTCTGTCTGACTTATTTCACTTAGCATAATACCCTCCAGGTCTATCCATGTTTTTGCAAATGGCAAAATTACATTCTTTCTATTGTATATGTATACACCACATCTTCTTTATCCATTCATCTGTTGATGGACACTTAGATTGCTTTCATATCTTGCCAATTGTAAATAATGCTGCAATGAACATTGGGGTGCATGTATCTTTTCAAATTAGTTTTGTTTTCTTTGGATATATACCCAGAGTGGAATTGCTGGATCATATGGTAGTTCTATTTTTAATTTTTTGAAAAACCACCATACTATTTTCCACAGTGGCTGCACCAATTTACATTCCCAAAATAGTGTACAAGGATTCCCTTTTCCCCACATCTTCACGAACATTTGTTATTTGTGGTCTTTCTGATGATAGCCATTTTGACAGTGTGAGGTAATATCTCATTGTTGTTTTGAATTGCATTTCTCTGATGATCAGCGATGTTGAGTATCTTTTCATGTGCCTGTTGTCCAACTGTTATATCTTCTTTGGAAAAATGTCTCTACTGCTCTTGTGCCTATTTTTTAATCAAGGGGCTTTTTAAAATATATTGAGTTGTATGAGCTGTTTATATATTTTGAATATTAGCCCCTTATTGGTCATATCATTTGCAAATATTTTCTCTCATTTGGTAGGTTGTCTTTTTTGTTTTGTTGATGGTTGTTTTTGCCATGCAAAAACTTTTAAGTTTAATTAGGTCCCATTTGTTTATTTTTGCTCTTATTTCCTTTGCCTTGGGAGACAGATGCAAAAAATATGTATATATATTGCTACGGTTTATGTCAAAGAGTGTTCTGCTTATGTTCTCTTCTAGGAGTTTTGTGGTTTCCAGTCTTACATTTAGGTCTCTAATCCATTTTGAGTTTATTTTTGTATATAGTGTGAGAAAATGTTCTAATTTCATTCTTATATATGTGGCTGTCCAGTTTTCCCAGCACCACTTATTGAAGAGACTGTCTTTTCTGTATTGTATATTCTTGCCTCCTTTGTCATAGATTAATTGACCATAAGTGCATGGGTTTATTTCTGGGATCTCTATTCTGTTCCATTGATTTATGTGTCTGTTTTTGTGCCAGTATCATACAGTATGGTGACTGTAGCTATATAGTATAGTCTGAAGTCAGAGAGTGTTTGGTCAATTGATTTTTGACAAACATTCCAAAGCAAGTCAACAGGGAATTCTTTTCAATAAATTGTGCTTGAACAATTGGATATCCACATTTAAAAAAAAAAAAAAAGAAGAACCTCAATGTCTCCTTCATACAATATACAAAAGTTAATTTGAGATCATAGTCTTAAATATGAAAAGCAGAAGTATAAAACACCTATAAAAAAAGAAACATTTTCTTGACCTGGGGAAGTAGGCAAAGATAGATGGGACAGAGAAAGCAATAACCATGAAATAGAAAATTGATAAATTAGATTTAATCAAAATGGGAAAATTCTACCCTTCAAAAAACATCAAGTTAAAGAAAATCCTTGCCACGGTCTGTTAGAAACTATTTGCAAAACATATAGTTGGGGGGCTTCCCTGGTGGCACAGTGGTTAAGAATCTGCCTGCCAATGAAGGGGACACGGGTTCGAGCCCTGGGCTTGGAAGATCCCACATGTCGCGGAGCAACTAAGCCCGTGAGCCACAACTACTGAGCCTTCTCTCTAGAGCCTGTGAGCCACAACTACTGAGCCCGCGTGCCACAACTGCTGAAGCCCGCGCACCTAGAGCCCGTGCTCCACAACAAGAGAAGCCACCGCAATGTGAAGCCCGCACACCGCAACAAAGAGTAGCCCCTGTAGCCCCCACTTGCCCCAACTAGAGAAAGCCCATGCACAGCAACGAAACCCCAACACAGCCAAAAATAAATAAATAATATAAATAAATTTATTTTTAAAAAAACAAAAACATATAGCTAGCAAAGACCTTGTATCCAGAATACATAAGAAAGACTCTTTCAACTCAATAATAAAATAGCTGGAAGTGACACTTCACAAAAGTTATACAAATGGCCAATAAGTGCACAAAAAGATATTCAACATTATTTGTCATTAGGGAAAGAAAAATTAAAACCACAATGAGATATTACACATGACCAGCAAAATGGTTACAGTGAAAAAGATCATCACGAATGTTGGTGAGGTTGTGGAGCAACTGGAACTCTCACACCTTTTGGTGGGAATAGGATGGTGCAATCACTGGAGAACTGCTTGGCTATTTTCTATAAAGATGAATTATTTTAACCTTATAAGTTGATCCACTTCTAGATATTTATCCAAGAGAGATGAAAACCTATGTCCACCATAAGACCTGTACAGAAACGTTCATAGCAGCTTTTTTTTCATACTACTCCCAAATGGGAAACAACTCAAATGTCTACTGAGCTGTAAAAGAACAGGGTATGACATAGTCATAAAATGGAATACTACTCAGCAATGAGAAAGGAACAAAAGGAACATCCTACTACATGTACGACATCATGGATCATTCACAAAACGTTTTGCTGAGTGAAAGAAGCCAGACACAAAGAGTGCATAATGCATGTAACATTGTGATTTATAATAAGAAATATATCTTTGGTCTTGGTACCATTCCTCACAGAGTTCCTAAAACCTTTAGGCTTTCCTATGATGAGAAAGATAAAGGTGTCTTTTGTTATGTTAATGAGGCAACCTTCAGAAAGCCCTAGGTGACTTAAGGATGGGCTGATGGCTAGGGGAACCAATCATGGGATTAGAGGATTAAACTTTCAGTCCCCTCCTCCTCTCTAACACTCACCACCCACCTACCCCCTCCTAGGATGTGAAAGGAGCTAGAGATTGAGTTTAAATGCCAACGACCAAGGACTTCATCAATCATGCCAATGTAATGAAACCTCCATAAAAACCCCAAACGATGGGATTCTAAGAGCTTCAATGTTGGTGAACTAGGACACATCGATGTGCTGAGACGGTGGCACATCCCAAACTCCACCGGTACAGAAGTTCCTGTATTTGGGAGCCTTTTGGATCTCATCATCTGTACCTCTTCATCTGGCTGTTAAAATCCTTTTATAATAAAATAATCTAGTGAGTAAATGTTTTCCTGAGTTCTGTGGGCCCTCCCTAGCAAATTAATGAAACCCAATGAGGGGATCATGGGAACGTCTGATTTATGGCTGGTAGGTCAGTAGCACAGGTGACAATCTGGACTTGAGATTGGTGTCTAAAGGGGATGAGGAGGACAGTCTTATGAGACTGAGACTTAGCCTGTGGAATCTGATGCTGTCTCCAGGTAGGTAGTGTCAGAATTGTGTTAATTGCTTGGTAGTGTTGGAAAACACCCATTGAACTGTATAATTCCAAAGTTCAAGAACAAAACAAATTTTTTTAAATCAGAAAATCATTGCCAGGGACTGGGGCAGGGGGTTGGTTGTGAATAGGTAATGGAGCATGACTGCTTAGTAGATACAGACAGGATTTCTTTTTGGGGTGATGCAAATGTTCGGGAATTAGTGGTGACGGTTGCACAATCTTGTGAAGATACTATATAAACACCACTGAGTTGTACACTTTCAATGGTGAATTTTATGGTATATGAATCAGATCTCAATCAAAAAAAAAATCAGAAAAAGCAGCTGCCTGGAGTGGAGAAGGAGCATTGACTGCAAAGTGGCATGAGGGAATTTTGAGGTGGTGCAAATGTTCTGCATCTTGATAGGCATGGTAAGGGTAAGCATTTGTCAAGATCCATCAAGCTAATCACTTAAAATATATGCATTTTAATGTATGTAAATTATGCCTTTATTTTTTTTTTTAAAGTATTGGTGGAAAATATTATCTCCAATCTAACTTCTTCCTCACCACCTTGACTGCTTGTAGCCTAGACCAGGAGGATTGCAGAAGCTTCTCTTCCCCACCCCCATAGCCTCAATCTTCATCAATTCTCTGCTCGGATCAGAGCATTAACTCCTCCCACAATTAGAAGACAATTCACCCTCTGCCCAGCTCTCTGTGATCTGGCTCCTAGCCACTCACTCCCCTTCTGTCGCCCTGGCTTCTTTCTGTCCCCAAAACTAGCCAAGCACAAGGAAGGAGCCCAGAAGGAGAGGGGGACCCATGATGGCCCACAAGACAGGGTCCCAGAGCAGCTGGGGGCGGACAGCAAGAGAAAGACAGAGACACTGAGGGAGATAAAAGGACTGAGAGATGTAGCGAGACAGAGGAGAGATACAAAGAGGGAATAAATATTCATTTGTTCAACGACGGAATGACCAAGACGGAAAGGTACAAACGAGAAAGAATCTTGGTGTTTGTCAAGGAACGTCAAGGGCCCATGATTGCAGCAGGAGGGAATGGGGTTAGACTGCGGGGGTGGCCCCAGGTAGTGTGAGATGCTGTAGGACACTTGCATCAGGTCATTGATGAGTTTCAGTCTCAGCTCTACCGCAAGATTGAGGGCTCCTCACACCTGCACCCCCTTAGCTGCCTAACACATTCACGCTATTTTATTTTCTGCAAAACTCTTAGCACTGCCTTGTCTCTTGTCTGCCCCTCTCATGGGAACGTGGGCTCCAGGAGGGCTGGGATCATATTCATCTTGTTCTCAGCTGTATTCCCAGTGCCTGGGACAGTCCCAGACACATAGTAAATGCTCAAGAAATTTGGATGGGATGGATTAGTGGCGGAATGAATGGCAGAGGGGCAGAGGCAGGTGGTAGAGACACACACAGGCAAGTTGTGGTGTGGTTTTACCGAAAGGACCAGGGACTCATGATTGCAGCAGAAGGGAGTGAGATTGGGATGCAGGATCCTGCAGGGATCACATTATTGCTGAGTGGATTACTTTGGGTTCTAACTAGCCCATGAATCCAGGTTTTCCCCACCTCCCATGTTAGGTAGTGAGGGCATCCATCCCAGCTCCTTGTCCCCAGTGGACAAGGGAGCCACCCAGGCCTGCAGAGAGAGGGTGAACCAGCCAAGTCGGAGGAGTCTTGCCAAGGGCTGATGTGAAGCCCACCCTTTACTCGCTGTGTGGCCTTGGGCCATTCACATAACCTCTCTGGACCTCGGTTTCCTCATCTGCAAAGTGGGGACAATAATAAGTTGCCACCATCATCCAGTCAGATGAGCCACGGGAAGCCCACGTCACAGGCCTGGGCTGCAGTGAGTGCAGGGCAGGGGACCGGCCTCACCCTATTTGGGGGGATTCCAAGTAGATTTGAGGAGTCAAGGGCAGGGCTCTGGGACCCAAGATATCTGGGTTCTATTCTTGGCTGTGCCACTCACCCCTGTGTGTCCTTGGGAATTGACAGAACCTCTCTCAGCTGAGAAATGGACATCTGACATCCGTGGGGCTGTGGTAAGCATCTGAAGAGGCCATGTAGCTTGGTGGTCAGGAGGGTGCAGGCTTGGGGGGCTGGTGCTGGCTCAGCCGTGGCTCTGTCACTTATGTGTGTGATGGGACCTGGGACTCTGCTTCTCCGAGCCTCAGTTTCCTCCTCCGTGGAGTGGAGATGACAATAAGACCTACCTCGTGGGAAGTTTTCACTGGATTATTGTTCCCTGAGATCTTATTCCCTAGGGCCTGGGAATGCCGTGTCTGAGCAGCTGGGGATTCCAACTGGTGGGTCCTTATGGACGGAGAACATCCTGCCTGACCTGGGGCAGGCACCTTCCTCCCTCAAGGCTTGCTTTCTCCAACTGTAGATTATCTCCAGGACCACCCACAAAATGGATGTGAGCCTTCAGGCCTCACCTGTCCGAGCACCTGCTCAGGTGGGAGCTTGGACCCCACGGCTGCTGAATCCCAGGGCACCAGCCTGGGGCCCCACTGGTTGGTCCCCAGGGCAGGGATGGTGATTTCCCTGGCTCCACCATTTGGGATTAGGAAACACCATTGCCTTGAAACTCACCCAGGTTGCAGAAGACTTAAACAGACATTTCAAAAGTGAGGATAGGGCTTCCCTGGTAGCACAGTGGTTGAGAGTCTGCCTGCCAATGTAGGGGACAGGGGTTCGATCCCTGGTCCGGGAAGATTCCCACATGCTGCGGAGCAACTAAGCCCGTGTGCCACCACTACTAAGCCTGCGCTCTAGAGCCCTCGAACCACAACTACTGAGCCCACGTGCCACAATTACTGAAGCCCGAGCGCCTAGAGCCCGTGCTCCACAACAAGAGAAGCCACCACAATGAGCAGCCCCTGCTCACCGCAACTAGAGAAAGCACGCGTGCGGCAACGAAGACCCAATGCAGCCAAAAATAAATAAATAAATTTATTTTTTTTTTAAAGTGAGGATAGTCAGTGGTCCATCAACTCGCGATACAGGATGCAGTTTCATCAGTCATCAGGGAAACGGAAATTAAGACCTCACACTGATGCCTCTATGTCCCACCAGAATGCCTAAAATGGAAGGCTGACAATACCATGTATTAGATAGATAAACAGACATATATGTGTGTAATGTTATATAATATATATCATAATTATATTATAGATCATATGACATATTATATATATTACATTAATATATTTGCATTTATATCTGTGTATGCAGATATATGGTGCATGCAGGTATATGTGTATGTCTATACTTATAAAATATTCTTTGGGGCCAATAGCGATGGCAGAGCCTGTGGTGCTGGACCAGGCCGTAAGGACATTAACCCTGTAGTGAATGGACCATAAGGACACATAATGGACCAATGGACCATGGGGGCTCCAGAGGGACATAGGGATAAGGGCTTCAACCAACCCAGTCTTCTTGGGACTGTCCCATTTTAGCACCGAAAGTCCCGCATTCCGAGAACCCCTGAACCCAGGCAAATGGGGAGGATTGCTCCCCTATTTTGGGGAGGAGATATTAACCAAACTCAGGAGTTTATTTGGATAGAACAGCTAGAACCTCCATACTGGTGTGTATACTGGACAAACTGTCAGCTTCAGCGATGCGGATTATCAACTCAGGTCTTCAGAGGGGGAAAACTGAGACGCAAACAAAGGAGACACACAGAAACACACGCCTTGCCCAGAGACACACAGCTAGTGGTGAAAAGAAACAATATTTGGGCCATGGCTTCTTTGCCCATTGAAACCAATGTCCTCGACAGCCCTGCTACATGCACTTCAGAGTCTTAACGGGACTTTCACCGGGACACACAGACACAGCCCAGGGCCTCTCCAGCCTTTGAAAGTTACTGAGGACCCAGGGAGCCTGGTGGAGATTGGTTATATCAATTGCTATTTACTGTATTCAAAGTTAAAACGGAGGCATTTAAAAAATATTTTAAAATATTTTTTAATTTATTAAAAATGTATTTTTTAATTTTAAAAATTTATTTATTTATTTGGCTGCGCTGGGTCTTCTTTGCTGTGCGCGGGCTTTCTCTAGTTGCGGCGAGCGGGGGCTACTCTTTGTTGCAGTGCGCGGCTTCTCGTTGCGGTGGCTTCTCTTTGTTGCGGAGCACAGGCTCTAGGCGCCTGGGCTTCAGTAATAGTGGCATGTGGGCTCAGTAGTTGTGGCTCTCGGGCTTCAGAGCGCAGGCTCAGTAGTTGTGGCGCACTGGCTTAGTTGCTCCAGGGCATGTGGGATCTTCCTGGACCAGGGCTCGAAACTGTGTCCCCTGCATTGCCAGGGAAGTCCCAAAATATATTTTAAATACTGTATTTTTTTTAAAAAATAATGCTTTCCTTGAACCCTCCAAAGCTGAGCTAGACCTCGGGGCTCTGCAGAAGATTGCTCGCAGGTCGGACCCTTCCAGGACATTCCCTGGCCAGGAACCTGAGGTCATCTCTCAGAGCCGCGGTCAGACACCCCCAGACTCCCACACATGTAACCCCTTTCCCTGCCTCCAGAACTCCCTGTTACTCCCAAAGGGACAGAGAGGGGAGAGTGGGTCGGAAATCAGGATACAGGCTCGGGATACATTTTTTTGAAATCAACCACGTTGGAACCCTCCTTACCCTTTAAATGTTTCCTTAACAGCCAGGGAGTGCGCATGCGCCCCTCTGCCCCCCCTCACCCCCCTCCTGCTCTCTGGTCCTCCATCTCCTCATCTCCTCTGACGCCCTCCTGCGGCCGCCCTGGCCCCTGGGTCTCCACACAGCCGGTCCTCTGACCCTGTCCTGGTCCCATTTAGCAAATGATCCAATCCTCTTAGGCCAGGCCGGCCTCAGCAGAGCAGGCAGAGAATTAGATCAGATTTGGGAGGGGGACAGTCATGTGACGGACTGTGGGGGAGGGGAAGGGACAGACCGTCGGGACAGAATGAAAACTCCTGCTTAGTGAAACCCCACGAGGAGGTGTGAGGCTTCTCACACACTGAGACCCCTAGGAAGAGACGGGGCTGGTGTGGGGGGGGGACGGAGGGGGGGCGCCGAGGGGCAGGGAGGGCACGTGGGAGCCGAGATGTCTTACTCCTCGTGCTGGGAAAGAGTTTTCCCACCTTTGGCTGTCACCTTGTGGTTACCGAAGAGCCTGACACTTCTCCCTGCGACTTCCGACCATCTCTCCTCTCTTTAGGGACCCTGTTTCCTCCTCTAGAATTATTCATTGTTGGCATGTGTGTTTTTATGGGACAGATGTTGGCAGCCTTTGGGCTGCCCTCAGGAGCGCCCCCAAGCCCTACCCCCATTCCCCCCCCAACCTTCACCTCCCTACCTCCCCGTCTGCAGGTTCCCCATCTGCAGAGAGCCCCAGGAATTCACAGATGCCACATACCATGTTCTTTCCAGAACCTTCTGAATAGGGCAGGGATGAGACATCAGGAGGAACTTGTGGAGGCAGAAAGCTGTCTGGTCAGGGAGCCACTGTTAGATTCAACTCTTCCCGGGCACTTGGCACTTTGCTGGGAACTTTCACAACTCCTCCCCCACCAGATTAGACCCCAGAGCTTGTTATGCCCGCGAGGTCCCTCCCTTCCAAGCTCTGACTTGTGACATCTTTTGCTGGATTCTTTGAGTAGCTATGTTCTATAAAGATACTTCAAACATGGAATTCTCGAATTCATTTCTGCTCCTATGTTTCTGGGAGCCCCTAGTTGCCTTTTCATCAACCAATCAATAGGTCACCTTGTTTTATGTGCGTTTCTGTTTAAAGACACTATATTTACCATATATTGTTTATTCTTTCACGTTGAACATGTGACCAGCAGCACTGTAATTCGTGCCTGAAGGAAGCTTATCTCGAACACATATTTTCTCTGTAAGACACATCACTGCCTTCTGGCAAGGAACAGAAGACAGCACTTCAGTACTATGCTTAGGGGCAATTTAAACAGTGAAATCACCAACAAAAAGCACAAAAATACCACACGACCCAGCAATTCCACTCCTAGGTATATATCCCAAAGAATTGAAAGCAGGGACTTGAACCAATATTTGTTCAAGCACTATTCACAATAGCCAAGAGATGGAAACAACCCAAGGGTCCATCAACAGATGAATGGAGAAACAAAATGTGGTGTATACATACATAATGGAATATTCTCCAGCCATAAAAAGGAATAAAGTTCCGACACACACTACAACATGGCAGACCCGTGAAGACATTCTGCTTAGTGAAATGAGCCAGACACAGAAGGAAAAAATATTGTCCGATTCCACTTATAGGAGTTAATTAGAGTGGTCAAGTTCATAGAGACACAAAGTAGTGCAAAGGTTACCAGGGGCTGGGGGGGAGGGTGGAAAGGGAGGTTGTGTTTAAGGGGTACAGGGTTTCTGTTGGGGATGCTGAAAAGGTTTTAGGTATAGAGAGTGGTGATGGTTCCACAATATCGTGAATGTAGTTACTGCCACTGAATTGTATACTTATGAATGGTTAAAACGATATTAATATTATAAAATCTTACCACAGTTTTCAAAGCGCAAAAATACCCCCAAAATGCGGCCCCAAATAGACCTCGAAAAGGGCACCTGTTTATAGTATAAGAGTTGAAACAAGAAGGCAGAGTGTCCCTGTGTTCCAGGTCGGCTGCGAGCACACAAGGTTGGCCCCTCGAATTTTTCACAGCTCTGCACACGTCTGCAAATAACTAGAAAAGGAGTCTTCCTTTGGGTGTTACAAAGAAATTTTACCGAGTAGGCAAATTGGCAAATAGGGAATCTGCAAATAGACTATATTTCAAGAATGAAAGAAGAGGCAGAGAGCAACGTCTAGAGACCCAGAGAAGAACCCCAATGATGGAAGGACAGGCCAAGAAGTTCTAGAAGGCAGAGATCAAATCCCCTTCCCCCATCTTCTCTTCATCTCCCCAGCATTGTCTTCAAAGCCCAGCTTGCTCCTTTAGTGACGCCTCTCATTGCAGAGAGCGGGAGAGGTCTCGCCATCTGTGGGCATCTCCCAGGCAGGAGGCAGAGATGGATCAACCAAACGGGGAGGGCCAGATGCAGGGCTTGCCCGGGAAGCGGCTGCAGAGGAGATCAAGGAATTGATGGATAGGGAGAGAGCCATTGTTTCTGTTCTGATTGAATCAAAAATAAAAGAACTACTTTTTTCCTCTTAGCACATATTTTTACCGACTCCTTTCCCATCTCTGTCTCTTTAGCCCAAGGGGATTCTGGGCCGTAGACGACCCTCCCCATCCATCTGAATCTGGGAATCGGACGGCAGTCTGGGAAATCCAAGGAGGAACCCTCAGGAACTCCTGCTCCCTCAGCTGTCCCTGGATGGGCTCTGCCCTCTGGGTTTCCATCCAGCCCTGGAATGAATGAGGTCAGAAGAACAGAAGGCAAGGCATCCCCGTGGCCCCAGGCGGCATCTAGAGCCAGAAATTGTCCTTGTTTTCCTGCTTGCAAATGAAAAAATAATAATAGTTAAGCAGTAGGAAAGAGAGAAAATGAACATACACCATTCTTCATAGCCCCTGGGTAATTCATCTTTACTGGGTGTTTTGTTGTTGTTAATGCAGGTATATTATGGATATATGTTGTGTGTGTGTGTGTGTGTGTATATATATATATATATAGTATGTGCTTATTGAATGTATACATTCTCAGAAATGAACAGTGTGTCTGAGACATTACTCCATGTCAAAAACTGCACACTCATCCAATCACACACCATTAGTCATCAACTTTGAGTTTTTCTCATTCTAGACTAGGAGATTTGGGAGAAAAAAAAAAAAAAACCTAACAAGAACTCTGCTCCGGACACATTTATTTTGGCAAAAAGATACACCAGGCAAAGAACGCAAAGACTACACTGAAAATCATCAATTGTTACTAAAGGTTCTACCCCTCATTCCTTTTAGTTGTTAATTAGCATTCCACAGTCTGAAGTTACCAACAATTACTTATTCTTTCTCTTATTCAAGGACACAGATTGATCCCATTAACTCAGCTGATTGGTAGTTCAAGAAAATATCAATATATTCGTCCAAGTTCACAGTGGCCAAGAATTCTCCCAGCACAAATCTCTTTTTGATAAAAACCAAAGGGTACTACATTCATTCGCTCCTATTCAGTCTCACCAATTCGGTTTCCAAAATCTCCAAAAATCTTTTACCAACCTTCATTCCATCAGCAGTGAGAGAAAGACACATTCCCCATCCTATGTCCCAACCCATCTTGATCAATCTAGTAGGCAATAAAATCAGCATTGCATTCATTTCTATATTTTTATTGATAGGTATTCACATAACAGAATTCACTCATTTAAAGTATACAATTCAATGCTTCTTAGTTTATTCACAGAGTTGGGCATCCATCACCATAATCCATTTTGGAACTTTTTCATAACCCCAGATAGAAACCCCATACCCATCACCAGTTAGTCCCAATTTTCCCCTCTCCCAAGTTCCTGGAAACCGCTAATCCACCTTCTGTCTCTATGGCTTTGTCTATGCTGGACATTTCCTATAAATGGAACCATACAGAGTGTGACCTTTTGTGCCTGGCTTCTTTCTATCGGCCTAATGTGTTCAAGGTTCATCCGTGTCGCAGTGTGGATCGGTATTTTATTCCTTTTCATGGTTAAAAAATACTCCATGGTATGAACAAGTGACATTTTGTTTATCCCTCCATCCATAGATGGACATTTCTGTTTAATTTCCACCTTCTGGCTCCTGTGAATAGTGCTGCCACGAACATTTCCATATTTATACATTTTCCTAAAATAGTATCAGTGAGTTTGTCCATCTAGTTATGCTTTTATTGGCCAAATAAATTGCCACGCTGCAAAAATCTTTGAGGGCAGGGACCTTGCTTTTCTGGTCACTCCTGCTTTCCCAGCATATTTATGAGGCTTGATAGGGAAGAGTTGATGGATTATTACTATATCTAACACTAAGTAGCAGTTAAAAACAATGAACTTGACCTATAATAACAACACCTATATATTTTTATTTAACTTTGAATTTGACCTCCCATGTATTTCCAGCACCATGGCCTGTGGGCCTTGTCAGCTGTGCTCTCCCTTGACTCCCTGACCCCTGACCCCATGAAGGTCCTGCCAAAAGAGGATGGCGTCACCCACTCAGGTGTCTGGACAGAACAGATGCACCACCAGTTTCTCCCTGGTGGTCTTTGGCTGAGGGCATTGGCAGCTATCACGAAATGTCTCCAACACCAGCCTACACTCCCAAATCAGGGGAAAGCCACATTCCCCAGCCCCTCGGTTACCAATTCCTGGCATGGAGCCTCTTCCTCAATCTTTGCCCATCTAAGCATCACGATGTTCCATTTAATCTCCTTTAAAAAGTAGGGAGAAGGTGGCCTCGAGTCACATCTTATAGACCAAGGACATTACTAGATTCTCCCCTCTCAACAGCAGCACCATCGACTGTCTTGGTGACCAATGTATTCCCAACTGCCCAAGAAGCAGAAAAGATGTCCAATTACGGCTGAAGGTTGCCAAAAAGGCGCAGAGTAAATGGCAGGATGCCCCCGTGAGCAACAGAGAGTGACGTCAATCAAATCACATGATCTCTCTGCTTTGTTTCATGTTGTATTTGATCACCTATTTAATTGTCATCTCCCACTGATGATAATAAAAGTCCCCTGGGGATGAGCATCATAAGCTGTGTCCCCCCCTGACCCCAGGAGGCCCTGGCACAAGCCAGGAGTTCAGTCTGATGTTTAGTCCCAGGTCTAGGCAGCCAGGAGAGGCAGAAAGCTAGGCTCCTGAGACCCAAGCTCCTGAGTCAAACAGGCAAACCAGACCCAGTTCATTCATCCAAAAAGGGAAAAGGGCAGGACCCAGGCTGTCTTAACACAGAGGGTTATTAGCAGCTCCCAGGAAAGGCACAGCGAGTAGTAGCTGCTCAATTAAAAAAGGGATTAATCAATGATTGCATCTCCTGCAAGGGAGTGAGTCTGAGGGTGGGGCAAGAGAGGGTGGGTTCCAGGACCCTTAGGGTGTGTCCAGGTGGGCACAGCATAAAGCTGGGATGTAAGCCCCAGGCCCTGTGAGCAGAGCCTCAAATGCAGACAGCAGAGCAGCAGTGAGGAGGAAACGAGAACCCAAGTCTCTCATGGGTGAGTCTGGGCCACCAAGAGGGGTCTGGGCCGGCGGTGGGGTTGGGCAAGGGGTGTCCTAGGGCCAAGGCTGGGAGGCCTCCTGGGCATCCAGAGAAGGGCCCAGCTGTCTGAGAGCGCTTCTTGCGCTGTGCTGTGGGGAGGGCGTCGCGGAGTCTGGGGAATGGAATTACATTATTGGGGCGAGGTGAGCAGAGAGCCTGGCACGCAGTGGTCCCCTGTAAACGTGAGGGTGGCTCCGGCCCTTGGATGGGAGCGGGGGGGGGCCCTGAGGAGCCTCTCCTGCGTGCCTTCCCAGGCTGGGGGCCCTGGAATACTCCAGGAGCTGTGAGCAGGCCCATTTCAAAGCTGTGTTCACTGAGGCCCAGAGAGGTGCAGGGGCTGGGGCTGAAGTACGGAGAGCCTGAGTCTGACCAAGAACATCTGGTCGCGATGGCAGGCTTCTCCACGCACTGCCTGCCGCCCTGAGGCCTGAGCCCCTCGGCTGCTCACAAGGGCCTGGCGCAGGTAGGGAGAGGGTGCCAGGAGGGCTGGGGACTGTTGCTGGCGCTCGTGTGACCCTGCTTCCCCCTTGGCCAGGCCCCACACGGAGCTCAGGACCCCCAAAGAGGCAGCGGCAGGCGCGCACGGTGTACACCAAAGAGCAACTGGACGTGCTCAAGGAATACTTCCAGAAGAATAAGTACCCCGGCTACCAGGACCGCCTGCACCTGGCGGCCAGGCTCAGCCTAGAGGAGCACAAACTGCAGGTCTGATGCGCCCCCCACCAGGCCCCGCCCTTCCCCGCCCCCTACCAGACGCGCTCCCACCTCGCTGCTTATCAAGTGCCCTGCCTCTGGGCCACCTTTCCGCCCTCTCTGCTCTGCAGGAGGGGATCAGCGAGGCCAAAGGGGTCCGGTGCTGCCCTGGGTCACGCAGCAAGCAAGGGGTCTCCCGGGTGCCGACCCAGGGCTGGACCCCGAGTGCGCCTCAACCCTGTGCCATACAAACCCTCCAACCCCACCCGGCCGGGACTGACGCGCCCCTTGGTCTCCCCGTGCCCAGACCTCCGGGCCTCTGAACCCGCGGACCCTCTCGGGCAGACCCTTTCCTGGCCCCCAGGCCCCTGGGTGCCCAAGCCCTGCCCCTCCTGCCCTCTGCACCCCTCCTGCCCTCTGCACCCCTCCCCGGCGGCCTCCTGAACCCCAGGGGCCTCTAATTGTGTCTGGGGGGCCGAGGGAGAGGGGAGGCCGGCTTCTCACCCGGGCGGGGCGGCCTCATACCCGGGGCCGAGGCGAGTGCACGCAGCCCCTCGCCTCTTACACCTCCTCCCGGTCCCGTCTCCCCAGATGTGGTTCAAGAACCGCCGGGCCCAACGCTCCCGGCTGGAACGACTGGCCAAGGGCCGAAGCCACAGGGCCCGCGATGCTCCCACGGACCCCGGAGCCCCCGGCGCCCCCGGCCCCGCGCCTGCCCCTGTCCTTGCTGCTGCCGCCGCACTTGCCGGCGCCGCATTCCCAGACGGCCCGGGATTCCGCAGTCCGCCTCCGCGCAGCCCCGCGGGGATGCTCCCAGCGCCAGAGCCCAGCGTCTCCAGCCAAGGCCAGGCCATGTGGGCCCCGGCACAAGGCGCCCAGGCGCCCGTCCAGGCTGCTTCAGCCCCGGCCCCGGCCGCAGTCTGGCCTCTGGACCCCTACGCCCCCAACTTTGGCCCGGATCCTTTTCCAATTCCAGATTTTACAGTGGTATTCTCACCCCAAGACCCCTCCCCCGGATCCCCCTCTCCCTTGATGTCTGGGTCCCGAAAGAGAGATGAGTGTGTGGATGAGAACGACTTAGACCCCAAGCGGTTACTGAGCTTATAGGGTCATCTGTCCCCGCAAAGCCCTGCAGACCCCGCGGGGCCAGAGGGGACTAGGGCGTTGGGGGCCTGCGCTTGGCGCCCACGCGGTGCAGGAAGATGCGGCTGCCTGGGGTTCACTGCTGGTTACTCTCCGCAGCGTGACTGCACCTCTCTCGATCCAGCCTGGGGAGGGGACATTTTTGTGTCACCGGTCGCGCAGCTCTGAATGTCCCCGCCCCCGCCCCGTTATTCGGGGCGCCCGTGGGCGTTTCTGTCAATGCCTAAGTGAGCCGTGGAATTGCTGCTCGCGGTGTGTGTTCCGGTATCGCGGGCGCTGCCGGAGAACTTCCTATGCGACCTGGACCAATATCATTAGCTCAGCGCTCCAGCCCAGCCTGTCGGACGTTTAGGATTTGAGACTTTTTAATGTTTGCTGATCTGCCGTCCTGTGGCTTCTTTGTAGTTTTAATATTGATGTCTCCAATGATGGAGAAGTTAAGTAAGCTCGTCTCACGTGTTAATCGGACACTAGGAATACTTGTAAATTGTCCTTTTCCCCCCATTTTTCTTAATTTGGTTGAATTTATGTGTCTATCCCTTTTGGTGGCTAAAGTGTTGCAAACATTTTTCCGATGTGCATTTTTTCTATAAGTAGAATTTCTTTATTTTAATGTTGTGTATTTCAGTGCCTCTCATCATCTTTTGTGATGAACCAGTGTTTTTCTTTCCTTTCCATCAGTGGCAAGCTGATATGCTGTAAAGCAATAAATTTATTTTTTTTAAATTTTTTTTATTTTTTAAAAATTTATTTATTTATTTATTTATTTTTTGGCTGTGTTGGGTCTTCGTTTCTGTGTGAGGGCTTTCTCTAGTTGCGGGGAGCGGGGGCCACTCTTCATCGCGGTGCGCGGGCCTCTCACTGTCGCCGCCTCTCTTGTTGCAGAGCACAGGCTCCAGACGCGCAGGCTCAGTAGTTGTGGCTCACGGGCCCAGTTGCTCCGCGGCATGTGGGATCTTCCCAGACCAGGGCTCGAACCCGTGTCCCCTGCAATGGCAGGCAGATTCTTAACCACTGCGCCACCAGGGAAGCCCAATAAATTTATTTTTTAAAAATCTAAAATGATTTTCACAAGATATGCCCCCATTTTCAGGTTGACATAAAAGTTTATAAAAGCTGAAGTTCAAGGTCTACTTGCCTTGTCACAAACTGAAAACGGTTTACAGATAACATCAGTCTGAGATCCCCAGCCTACTGTTTTCAATATAGCTCAGGGGTTTGCGGGGGGTGGGGGGGGGTGGAGTTGCTCTTTTCCCTTCTGGCGTTAATGCTTTTTCTTTTCTCTTGTTTAAGACATTTCATTATCACATGGTTATAAAGATATTGTCTTCTTCTCTAAAATCTTTACAGTTTTAACTCCCATATTTAGGTCTTAAAACATCTAGAATTGGGCTTCCCTGGTGGTGCAGTGGTTGAGAGTCCGCCTGCCAATGCAGGGGACACGGGTTCGAGCCCTGGTCTGGGAAGATCCCACATGCCGCGGAGACTAGGCCCGTGAGCCGCAACTACTGAGCCTGCGCGTCTGGAGCCTGTGCTCCGCAACAAGAGAGGCGGCAACAGTGAGAGGCCCACACACCGCGAAGAAGAGTGGCCCCCGCTCGCCGCAACTAGAGAAAGCCCTCACACAGAAACGAAGACCCAACACAGCCAAAAATAAATAAATAAATAAACAAATTTATTAAAAAAAAAAAATCTAGAATTGATTGTGGATGTATAGCGTGAGATAGGGATTTCTTTTTGGTTTTGCCTCATGGATTTCCAATGGTCAGTTTATGGAGAGGCTGGGTAATTTGTCATAAATCAAGGGTCCAATCATAGATAGATAGATATCTACAAAGTCTTTATTTGGGGTCCATGGTCTTTATAACCTTGCACCAATTTCATGTTCCCTCTGTCTCCAGTTTCCCTGCTGCTGTCTGTGGCCATCCTGACCCCTGGGTCTCCCCACAGCCAGTTTTCTGGCCCCGTCCTGGTCCCATTTAGCAAATGCTCCAATCCTCTTAGGCCAGGCCAGCCTCAGCAAAATATAGTGAGAATTAACAGGGATTTAGAGGTCCACATGACAGGCTGTGGTTTGGGGGTGGAGAGACAATTGCCAGGATAGAATGAGACCCTTTGTGCTTATCAGAGAGACCCCGGTAGGAATGGAGACAGAAAAAACACAAAGACCCCTCCAGGAGACTGAGGGGCAGAGGAGACAGATCAGAGGCAGAGAGGGGAGACACAGCAGGGCAGAGAGGGGGAGATGCGGGCGGGGCAGAAAGGAGAGGAAACTGAGGCAGCCGAGTCTTGCTTTCAAAACCCAAACTGGCAAGGTCCCCCCAGCCTGTGTCACTCTCCATGTGACAGCTGCTGCCCTTTGTGCTCTAATACCCTTACAAAAGGTCCTTTAAGGCCAGCAGCCTAATCCCTTGCCTACAGGAGGTCACACCAAATATCAGAGCACTCAAGTGCCTTTCTGAGAAGACCTCAGGCATCTGAGCTGAGCGTGAACTAGGCTGCCCAGCCGGAGACCACAGCCCTTAACCCCTCTGCTCTCTTGAGCTTTACCAAGTCTATCTGCTTCTTGGACCATTCAGAGAGAGCCATGTGGACAGCTGGACATCCGTGACGCTTTGGGTAACAACCACCTGGGGGCGGGTGTGAATTACACGGAGTGTGCCATTTACACACTGGGCACGGAGCCTGAGATACAAGAAGCGCTGAGGAAATGGGCAGTCTTACTATTCTGCCATGTCAACAACTACCCACCCCCACCTCCAACTCTTCCCTCCTCTGACTCACCCATCTTCCACCTCTCTGCCCTGCGGAGACCCATGCTTCCCCTTTCCTCTCCCTCTCTGGCCTCCCTCCCTCCCCCTCAGTCCCTGGGCTTCTCCCCAGCAGGTTTCTTTGGCCTTGACCTAGTCTAACTCACCACGTGCCCCAACCTCTTAGGCCAGGCCAGGCCAGCACCTGCAGAATCTCAGCATGGTCAGAGGAGAGCTGAAGGGGACATGGGACATATTGGCAGATGATGCCCAAACCTTTCTCAAACCCCCGCTCACATCTTCTCATGCTTCCTTGGTGGCCATGAGACTTAACATTTCAGCAGTTGGTGCTGTCAGGATCTCTGGAATGCCCTTCCCAACATAAGTCCCGGGGAGATGCTCTCAGGAAGAAAAGATGAAGCTGCAGAATCTCCTCTCCCTGATTTATCTGCTATGACCTGAGCAGTGGATGGAACATGTTGTTGATATTCAGAGACATACATGGTTGCATTTGCATTTTTAATCAAAACTTCATTACACTTATCTCCAAACTCAATAAGTTGTGTACATTAAATATATACAGTTTTTGTATGTCCATAAAAGAGGTTTATGAGGAGTTGATGGAATCCTAGTTCTTTGCACAATGACTAGCACATAACACTTGAAACTCCAGACAATGTTTCTTCTGTCTCTCGGTTCCTCCATCCCTCTCTTTCTCACACCCTCTTCATTTATATTTTATCTTATTTTATTTTTTAAATATGCATCCAGGACTTCCCTGGTGGTGCAGTGGTTAAGAATCCACCTGCTAATGCAGGGGACACGGGTTCAAGCCCTGGTCCGGGAAGACCCCACATGACTCGGAGCAACTAAACCCGTGCGCCACAACTACTGAGCCTGCGCGCCTAGAGCCCGTGCTCCACAGGAGAAGCCACTGAAATGAGAAGCCCGGGCACCGCAACGAAGCCCCCACTCACCACAACTAGAGAAAGCCTGCACGCAGCAACGAAGACCCAATGGAGCCAAAAATAAATTAAATCTTAAAAATAAATAAATAAAATAAAATAGAATAAATATGTATCCAGTGACCATGCAAATACTGCTAACCATCACAGCCAGGGAGCATGTCCCTTCCCCCTCCCTCTGTCCCCCCCTCCCCCCGCCCCCCATCACTCACTCCTCTCTTCCCCACTGTCTCTCTGTCTCCCTATTCCTTTACCGCCCTCCTGTGGCCATCCTGGCCCCTGAGTCTCACCACAGCCGGTCCTCTGACCCTGTCCTGGTCCCATTTAGCAAATTCTCCAATCCTCTTATGCCAGGCCGGCATAAGAGAGAGCATAAGAGAGCTCAAGAGAGCAGGGAGAGAATTGGATCAGATTGGAGAGAGGGAAGGGAGTCATGTGACAGGTTATTTACAGAGGTTGGGGAGAGGGGGTGGGCAGACATAACGGGGTGGACAGCCCTGGCGGCTACCAGGATATAACAGAAGCTCCTCCTGCTTGTCTAACAGACCCTGTTAGGGATAAATACAGAAGCACACTGAGGAAACAGGAGCAGAGAAGGGAGACCGAGAGGCAGAGGCACTGACCGATTAGAATGAGTCTCTCCCACTCATAGACGGGTGGGCAGTGTTGGGCGTCTTGACCCCTGAGAGCCTGGAGATTTTGCTATCTCTCATCTAGATTGCTAAGAGTACAGATTATTGTCTCTAAAATATTATTTCCCTCTGGGAAGTAACCCAAGTTTTGGCGTAAAGGCTGGTTCCAGGTCAGAGGCAGGAAAAATCAAGGCAAGCCTAGAACATCTTGTCACACCAAAAATATGAAGCTCTCCGGGATGACTGGGGTTCTGTCCAAAGACTTGGGGGCCAACTTGAAGAAACCAAAGGTGGAATTATTTGAGCTTCAAAAGAAGAATGTCAGGGACTTCCCTGGTGGTCCAGTGGGTAAGATGCCGCACTCCCAATGCAGGGGGCCTGGGTTCGGTCCCTCGTCAGGGAACTAGATTCCGCATGCATGCCACAACTAAGAAGTCCGCATGCCACAACTAAGAAGTCCGCATGCCACAACTAAGAAGTCCGCATGCCACAACTAAGAAGTCTGCATGCCGCAACTGAAGATCCCACATGCCACAACAAAGACCCGGCGCAGCCCAAAATAGATAAATAAATATTTTTTAAAAAATAAAGAAGAAGAACAGCAGCAGCAGATTGAAAGACATCAAATACATAAAAACCCACAGGTTCATAATGGTCCTCAAAAAAGAAAGAAAAAAAAGAGAAATCTGTTGAGGCTCTGATTTAAACATTGCTAAAGTAAGCAGAATCGTGTATGTCTCCTGCCTTTCCTGTGAAAATTGTAATTCAGAGTAAACAAATAGCTAAACAGAGGTTTCTTCCTTGTAGAAGAGTTACAGCCAGCAAATAAAGAAGAAATTATGGAATTAAGAAATCTCTTTTTGCATCTCCTGTGAAATAAGGGGTTTAGGCCAGTGTTGCCTAATAGAACTTTCTGGAATGATGGAAATATTCTATACCTGCACTGTCCAATCCAGTAGCCACTGGCCACAAGTGACTAATGGGCACCTGAGATGTGACCACTGTGATTGAAGGACTGAATTTTTTATTTTATATCATATTAATTAATTTAAATAGCCACAGGTAGCTGGTGGCTACCATATAGGATGGTGAAAGTGAACGGTCATCATTAGTGGACGCCAAACCATCTGCCCTATGATTCTCAACCCTGGATACACACTGGAATGGGGGGGAGACTTTAAAAATAGAGATGCTCACAGATGTTTATATCAGTTTTATTCATCCTGGCCAAAACTTGGAAGCAACCAATGTATCCTTCAATAGATGAATGAATACATAAACTGTGGTACATTCAGATAATGGACTTTTATTCAGCACTATAAAGAAATGAGTTACCAAGCCATGAAAAAATATGGAGGAAAACTTAATGCATATCACTAAGTGAAAGAAGCCAATCTGAAAAGGCTACATGTTGTGTGATTTAACCATATGACATTCTGGAAATGGCAAAACTATGGAGATAGTAAAAAGATCAGTGGATGCCAAGGGTTAGAGGGGAGGGAGGGATGAACAGGAGGAGCACAGAGGGTTTTTAGGGCAGGGAAGCTATTCTGTCTGGTACTATAATGAATACACGTCATTATATATCTGTCAAAACCCACAGAATGTACAACATCAAGAGTGGACACTAATGTAACTTATGGACTTTGGGTGATATAACGTGTCAATGTAGCTCCATCCATTGCAACAAACACACCACTCTGGGGATGTTGGTAGTGCAGGGAGCCTGTGCATGCATGGGGGGGAGGGGTGTAAGGGAAATATCTGGACTTTCAGCTCAATTTTGCTGCAAACCTAAAACTGCTCTTAAAAAAAAATAAAGGCTGTTTAAAATTTAAAATACAGATGCTGCCTTAAAAAACTAAAAATAGAGTTACCATATGATCCAGCAATCCCATTCCTAGGCATATATCCGGAGATGAAACCTCTAATTTGAAAAGATACATGCACCCCAGTGTCCACAGCAGCACTGTTTACAATAGCTAAGACGTGGAAACGAACTAAATGTCCATCAACAGATGAATGGATAAAGAAGATGTGGTATGTATATTTACATATAGAATGGAATATCACTCAGCCATAAAAAAGAATGAAATAATGTCATTTGCAGCAACATGGATGGACCTAGAGATTATCATACTAAGTGAAGTAAGTCAGAGAAAGACAAATAGTATATGATATCACTTATATGTGGACTCTAAAAAAATGATACAAATGAACTTATTTACAAAATAGAAATAGACTCACAGACATAAAAATCAAACTTATGGTTACCAAAGGGGGAACGGGGGAGGGATAAATTGGGAATTTGGGATTAACAGATACACACTACTATATATAAAATAAAGAACAAGGACCTACTGTTAGCACAGGGAACTATATTCAATGTCTTGTAATAATCTATAAGGGAAAAGAATCTGAAAAAGAATATATATATACTGAATCACTATGCTGTACACCTGAATCATTGTAAATCAACTATACTTCAATTAAAAAATAAAAATTCTAAAAATAGGGACGTTGACCCCACACCTGGGGGCTCTGAATTAGTCTGGGTGCGGGTTGAGCACGGAGAGTGTTCAAATCTCTCCCCAGGTGATTCCTGCGAGCAGCCAAGGTTAGGCACCACCTCATTTAGGTAAAGAGCTGATGGAGAGCTTCATAACCAAGGGGGGGTAACAACCTTCTAAGACAGGCATTATTAAATAATAGAATAAAAACAAGGGGGAAGCAGAGAACAGGTTTGGAGTAAAAAGATATTCAAGGAACGTATGGGGCAAACACAATGTGTCTATCTTATTTGGGAATCATATTCAAACAAACCAACTGTAAAAAGGCATCTTTGTCATAATCAGGGAAATTTTTAAATGGACCAGGGATTGATTATATGATATTCAGGAATTACTGCTAATTTTGTTAGATGCAATGATGGCCTGTCGTCCTGTAAAAATAAAAATTAACCCAAAAGAATGGAAAACGGGTGTTCAAACAAAAACTTGTACATGAATGGTCATAGCAGTATTAGTCACCATAACCAAAAGACGGAATCATCCCAGGTGTCCATCAAAGGATGAACAGATAAACAAAATATGGTACATTCATACCACGGAATATTATTCCGCCATAAAAAGGAATGAAGCACTGACACATGCTACAACATGGACAAATCTTGAAAACATTATGCCAAGTGAAAGAAGCCAGCCCCAGGTAACCATGAATCCACTCTCTGTCTCTATAGATTTGCCTACTCTGAATATTTCATATAAATGGAATCATACAATATGTGTTCTTTTGTGTCTGGCTTCTTTCAAATGGTAAATTTTATGTTATGTGTATTTTACTTCAATTTTTTTAAATGGCAGGAGGACAGGCACAAAAGGAAAGTGTGCTGGCAGAGTGCCTTCCTCTTTCTTCCTGCTTTGAACACAGATGTGATGCCTGGAGCCGCAATGGTCATCTTGCCACCATGAGGCAAAAACCAAGTGGATGAAAATCCAACAAGCTAAAGAAAGGAGAGCATGAAAAGATAGAAAAATTCTGAAACCTTGATTACATTGTTGAGCTGACTACCAACCTTAAGACTTCTTAACAATAAATATCCTTGAAGTTTAAAAAAAAAGGTGGGGGGGGGATGGGGCTGCCTGTCATAGAGGTGCTGCAAAGTGGAGTCTGCCAAAGAGTTAAGCTAAGAGGACCGAAGGACTCAGTCTTTTCCCTAGACGGAGAGAAGTGAGGAAAGGCAGGGAGCCATAAGAAGCAGTTCTGAGTCAAGAAGGGAAGAAGGAGGCAACAGAGGCACTGAGGGCAAAATCTATCACTTTGCACATGGTCCTAGTCATGCCCAATCCCAGCCTGGGGTTGCCTGGATCCCCCACTCCCTTTTCCCTTGCTTCCTCCCTCCACCAAATCTTCACCCAGAGATGTGAGGTCACTTGTCTGAGGTCCCACAGCCAGCAAGTGGTGAAGCTGGGACAGGTAGGGGTCCAGAGAGAGAAAGGATTTGAAAAGACAGAAGATGTATTTTTCCCGCTTCCTGACTTTGAAAAGTGTCATGTCAGGGACTTCCCTGGCAGTCCAGTGGTTAGGATTCCGCACTCCCGCTACAGGGGACATGGTTTTGATCCCTGGTCTGGGAAGTAAGATCCCACGTGACCTGCAGTGTGGCAAAAAAAAAAAAAGTGTCATGTCACCAAGCCCAAGATGGTGATTTTCTTTACACTAAATCTCAATGAGTGGAAGTGATTCCATGGTCCCATATTGATTCCTAGTGATCCAAGGTGGTGTGAGGAAGATGCAGTTCTCCCAATTGGTCACAAAGTGTCGCTGTCGGAAAAGAAAACACTGTTTCTCCCGGTTCAGGCTTCCAGTGATGTTCTTGCTGAATTCTCTTTTCTTATTTATTTATTTATTTATTTAATTTTTGGTTGCGCTGGGTCTTTGTTGCTGCGCGCGGGCTTTCTCTAGTTGCGGCGAGTGGGGTCTACTCCTCGTTGCAGTGCGAGGGCTTCTCAGTGCGGTGGCTTCTCTTGTTGCGCAGCACAGGCTCTAGGCACGCAGGCTTCAGTAGCTGTGGCACGCGGGCTCAGTAGTTGTGGTGCATGGGCTTAGTTGCCCCGCGGCATGTGGGATCTTCCCAGACCAGGGCTCGAACCCGTGTCCCCTGCATTGGCAGGCGGATTCTTAACCACTGCACCACTAGGGAAGTCCCCTCCTTCTCTTGAAGATGTGAATTGTCTTAGCCAAAATTGTTAAGCCAAAATAGGATCATAGCATTTTCTCTTTCTCCTCCATGCATAAGGTAAAATTAAAAGGACTGTGGTAGATATTTCTAGTGCTCACCATTTTTTCCAGCTCTCTTTCTCTTCCTGACTACAGTCCCCAGGCAGGCTCTACAGGTGGGCAGGGCTGTGTGACTGTTCTGGCCAGTGGGCTGCAACTAGAGGTGATGGGCGTCACTTCCTGGCTGATGTCTTTAAGAGCTAGCACGTGTTTCTTTGTGCTCTTTTCCAGCCACAGGGACTAAGGATGCTGTGGGTCCAGGTGCAGCAACGGGAGAACAGTCTCCGTCTGTCTAGATCTGCACTATCCAATAAGATAGCCACTAGCCACAGTTGCCATGAATTTGAATGTAAGTTTAAATAAAGTAAAACAAAAATTCAGTTCCTCAGTCACATCCACCACCTTTCAAGCTCTCGAAAGCACCATGTGGCATGTGCCCAGTGCCCATGGTGTTAGAGCAGATACAGAAAAATTCCATCCGCACAGAAAATTCTATTGGACATTGCTGCTCTAGGTCTCTGAATGGGTGCAGGGAGGACAGTTGCCCTGGAGAGGGCTTTGCATGTGTTGCATTAATCCATTGAGATTTGGGTTTGGTTTTGTGTATTTCCACCAAAGCATAACCCAGCCTAGCCTGACCCACCAGATTTCTTGCTTAAACAAAGGACTTGGGAGTCTTATGTCATTTAAATTATCAAGTGGTGGCATAATGTGACTTGGCTAAACCAAATGGAGAGCTGGAGGTAACACCATGCAGACTCCAGTGGGGTTAAGGTCAAGCGCCATCGAGTCTTAGTAGCTCACTAGCCTCTCTCTGTGGTCTGTCTCCACCTACCTGGTTTAGATCTAAACCTCCAAACAATTGTTTTACTAAGAGAACAGTCAGAATCATTAGAAGTGAAGACGCGTGGGGTCTTTGTTTCTTGTCACTATTATTGATGGTTGTCATGGGAGTTTTCCCAGATGTCACTGGGTACGGACCCATGGAGTACAGGCACAGCCTCATGGGTCATAGCATTTGTCTTAGGGGAGAAACAATTTCTGTCCTCGCAGAACGAGTGGCTCAAGGTTTGGGAGTTCATCGGGTTAGAACTGTATTGTATTTGAGATAAGTGTGGACTTCATGACCATCAAAAGCATTAAGAGTTCCTCAATTCTGAGGGAATCTAACGGTCTTCGTATGACCGTCTGCCAGGAAGGTTATAAAAAAATCATTACTGTTGACCCAGCTGTTGCACTCCTAGGTGTATGCCCAAAGGAACTGCAAACTGGTGTTCAAACAAAAACTTGTACACGAACATTCGTAGAAGCACTATTCACAGTAGCCAAAAAGTAGAAACAACCTAAATGCCCATCAACTGATGAAATGATAAACAAAATGTGGTCTATCCATTCAGTGGAATATTATTCAGCCATAAAAAGGAATGAAGTTCTGATGCCTGCTACACCATCATGACATGGATGAACCCTGAAAATATTATGCCCAGTGAAAGAAGCCAGACACACAAGACCACATATTGTATGATTCCGTTCATACGAAATCTCCAGAACAGGGAAATCTGTAGAAACAGAAAGTGGATTAGTGGTTGCTCGGGGCTGGGGATTGGAGGGGTGCTAAAGCATGCGGGGCTTTCTCTCTGAGGTGATGAAATGTTCTGAAGTTGACTGTGGTGATGGTTGCATATATCTGTGAATATAGTAAAAAACATTGAATTGTATACTTTAAATGGGTGAATTGCATGGTATGTAATACCTTGGTAAAGCTATTGTTAAAGAAAAAAGTATTTCTGAGGCTGTGATTTTTTCTAATTTTCAGACATTTATCCTCTTATCTTTTGCCCAATGACTGGTGTCCTCCAGCTGTGGTTCCTTAGATGTCTCCAACTTAGAAACCTCCGAGATGGTACTTTTGCATCCAGGTGCTTCTTTGTAGCGTCTAGTGGATTTCCTCACCGCACCCAGGCCACCCAGCGGCCTGGCTCAGAGAGGGTGAATTGAGCCATAACCAGGCATGGTTCATTCGCTACAGTATTTTCCAGAGTTTTTGTAGGAGGACTGTTAGAGCTCCCAATCTGTCAGCCCACAATGAAGGTGAGAGCCGTCAAAACAAAAACAGCATCCTCCTGTTTGGGGCGCCTTTTATAAATATTCTAGTGGATTTTATACAGACTAAATTTTGTTCATATGTCTTAATGATTTGAATCAAGTTTTCAGGATACGCAGATGCATGTAAGATACAATGGCCCTCAGTGAAAGGACTTCTGAAAGAACCTATTTTAAATTTTGAAATTTCAAAATACCTTTATTAATACCCGCCAGGACCTAACCCTTTACAACATGGATCCTAAAGGTAGTTTTTAAAACCTCAGGGACTCACGCACATCTTCAGGCCCCATCCCAACTGTAATCAGCTGGGATAATGTCAAGACGGAGTTCTTAAAAAATGAATTAACTGTGGTTTGTACACAAGTGGCCAGTCACCTGTAACGCTTACAGTCTTGTCACATGAAATATTAGGAAGTGGGCCCGTGAGACTTCCAGGCACTTCCCAGCGTCCTCAACACCGGCAGAAGAACAAGGCATCTTGAGACCCAGGCTCAGACCTGACCCCAGTTACTTCTGCCTCATTCCATTGGCCAAAGCAAGTCATGTGATCAAACCCAAAGTTAGGAGGTAGGAGGTACAGGTCACCTCTAGCGTGAGGACGGTAAAGGGGGCAAGGCAGACACGCGAGGAGGGGGTGAAATACAGGGCCCCAAACACAATCTATGACGCCACCCAGCACCTTTCTTCCAATCATTGCCAGCTTTCTCCTGAACACAGCAACCAGGGGCCCACTTCACACTGGAGGACTTACACCAGTGATGGTTACACACAGCTCCAGGTGGCATCCAGAGGCCACCTTAACCTTGGCTTTGGGGACCACTGAAAAGTTCAACCCTGAAGTTAGTTATAGCTCTGTACCTATCAAATCACTAGTTTCCTGGACTGGAGAGCAGGGGGAAGAGGTGCCGGGGTAAAATGGAGCCACGCGGACACAGGCACAGTTTGTTAACCTCGTCAACATTTATTGAGTTGTGAACCGTTGCAATCACTGCTGAAATGTGAGACTCACTCATCCTGATGCCGCTCTCGGCTTCCGCTTGAAAAGGAAGCCTGGAGCAGGACCACCCCAAACACCAGAGGGTAGAAGGAAGACATGGGGGGGTGCAGGGAGATGAGGGACAGGGGGGGAAAGGAAGGAAGAAGCAGGACCAGCGTGCCAAGTTAGACTCCCGGGGACACACGCACACTCCCACACACACAGGCAAAGACCAGGGGCGTCCATCTCTACCCCAACCGGCAGCCACGAGAACATCAGGGAAGGACCAGGCGTCCAAGAGACATTTCAGTCCTTCCTGTCATGAAGCGTCTGCCGAGAGGGGCTGGGCCAAGGTCACTGGACTGTGCAGAGAGAAGGGGTGGGGAGGGGGCTTCAGACTACAGGGAGAGAGGCCAGATTAAAGGGAGTCACTTCACTGACTTTAATCTCTAAGCTTTCGCTGTAATAAACTGTAACCATGAGTAAAACAGCTCTGCTGAGTTCTGAGTCCTTCAAGAGAATCGCTGAGCTTGACGGTGGTCTCGAGACTCCTGAAACTGCACTCAAAAACCATGCGAACAAGAATCATTCTCCCCCTCTCTCTTTTCTCTTACATAAATCCCATTTTTGCTTATTTTAGATGAAATCATCCATTGGTGGACTCCTCTGGAATCCAAGCAAACCTTGTGCTGATTTAAGCAAATGCCTTTGAGTTACTGGCAGTTTGGAGGTGGCAAATGGTGTGTTTATGCAAGGGATGCGCTCCGTTTGTCCTTAGGAGTTCAAACCCCACAAAGGTGGCACCCCACCTCCACCCCCTCCCTCCTACAGCAAGAGCCCACACATCGCCCGCTCATGCAGCTTTGGAATTATGAAATTCTTGATTTTCTTTTTTTAATTTGGGGAGACTCACTTCTTTTCAGACCTGCACAGGAGGCAAGACATTCATATTTTTGTACTGCTTTAA
Source organism: Balaenoptera musculus (assembly GCF_009873245.2). Taxonomy (NCBI): domain Eukaryota; kingdom Metazoa; phylum Chordata; class Mammalia; order Artiodactyla; family Balaenopteridae; genus Balaenoptera; species Balaenoptera musculus. Next base: position 8,692,692 of record NC_045803.1, read on the forward strand.
TTCAAATTTGCGGGTCCAAATTCCCCCTGAAAGCAACCTCACTCTGCCCTAGTGAGGACGATAAGAAACGGAACTTGAGTTCAAAGTGTTTGAGAACCAGGTTCCTGGTGCAAAGCATGCTGGGGGCAGGTACCTGGGTCCACAGTATCCTGGCACAGGACACTCAGTGCTAGCACACCGTGGGGTGGGAACTGGCACTCAAGCTTAGAGGGGGGCAGAAAGTGCTTCTAGGCTCTCAAAAGCCAGGAGCCAGAGCTTGGTTATGGACTAGGTTAGTATCCAGGGCCCAGTTCCAGGATAGGTTGGGTTTGGGGCTCATCTAGAACGTACAGGCTTGAAAATTGAAAAGCAGGCTCAGAAAGTGCGGAAAAGCAGTTCTATGATCCAGAGAACAACATGGAAATTGCTACTTGTTCTGGTATTGGGCTGGACACTAGTACTTGGGTTTGGAGTACATTAGGAACTAGGAGTCGTCAATTCTGTTGTCTAGGAGCTGGGTCCCCCTCACCTCTGCCTTCAGGGCCCATCAGGCCTGAGCCAAAGCAGCTTTGATGGCGGCCACCAGCTTCAGAAACTTGCTCTCCGTGTCCACATAGCCATCACCTCCCTGGAGAAGGGAGGAAGAGGGGAGGGACGAGCTGGGACCAAGATGCCAACCCCAGTCCCAACACCCCACTAGCCCAAAATGGGGCAGAATGGACAGACAGACATACCTTCTTGGAGTGAACCAACTTCCCCGCTACCAACACTTCAAAGAAACCGGTGACCTGGGGCGTCCCCTCGCCGCACTGAGGAGAGGGAGAGGTGTTGGCAGGGCTGAGATGCCCTCTTGGGGACACCCGCAGCTTCCCAAGGAATGGAGAACGGGGGTGAAGGGTGGGGCTGACCCAAACCACCCCCGCTGCCATCCAAGGCTGAAGGACGGACACCCAGGGCTGAGGGACGGACGTGACCCATGTTTGACTCCTTCCCCATCCCCAAGACCCACGATGTCCAGGTGTCCAGGGAACTCATCTTCTAACTTCTTCTTAAGCTGAAGATACTGCAAAAGGGGGTGGGAGGTCACAACAGGGGTCCACAGGAGCCACGCCAGCTAGCCCCCCTTCCCCCATCTTCCAGGGGTGCCTCTTGGGACCATTTTGCTTACCTTGGACTTGTAGCCTCAAGCGCCACTGGTGGGACAGTGTCCAAGAGAGCGGGTCCCAGGAGAGAGAGGGAGACGGTGGGGATCCAGGGAGAGGCAGGAGCAGAGATGGAGGGAAATGGGGGGGGGGGGCCGGCAGGAAGAGATGAAGAGAGACACAGATGACAAAACCAAGCAAGGCACAGACACCCTCAAGAGAGACGAGAGACACGCCCGAGTGTTGGGAAGCAGCACACAGATGGGGAGGCGGGGACACAGGAAGGACAGAGCCACCCACGCGAGAAAAATTCGACACAGAGCAAGGGAGACAAGAGATGAGCGGGGATGCAGAAACAAGGGGCGACAAGGAGAGACCACAGCATGAGGCAGAGCAGAGGCGGAGGCAATGGAGAGAACTGGGTTAGGACGACTGCTGAAATAACAGCCCCACCCCCGCCCGTCCAAGGGAAACCATTATTCCTGGATCCCCAAGGCCCTGCCAGGCCCGAGGATGAAATCTACACGCCTCCCCAACCCCCCACGGGAGGCTATTTTGGAACTGGAGTCTGGTGCACAGGCCCCCCGGGCCTCAAAATTTCACTCCACCCCCTGCATGACCAAGCGGGCAGGGACACCGCTAATGCTGTGACAGATCTGAGCCTTTCATAACCCCCTCTGGACATCTCACAAACATGACAGCCAGTGGACCCAGATTCGGGTAATCTGTGATCTGCAGCCTGAACCTCGAGCTACTGACCTGCCACTGCCCCACTCCCAGCTTCAGTTTCCTCACCTGTAAAATGGAGCTAGACACACACCCCCACTCAAGGGGTTTCCGAGAGAGGAAATTCACTTAACATGTATTTATTCAGCGCCTACAGGCCAACATGCCTGTGCATGCCAGCACAGCCCTAGGTGCCAGGGCGATCAAGCGGTCTACAGGACAGAACACTGCCTGCCCACCTGGCACTTTTTCACTCTGAACGGACCAATCAGATCAAATGTTTAACACCCAACACACAGCAGTCCCTCCGCGGTAACGTTAAGATCACTCCCTCTACAGACAGGAAAAGCGAGGCCAGAAAAAGACTAGGGTTAGTAGCGAAAGGCATCCACTGTATGCATTCAAGTCCTTGCCAAACGCACGCCGGAACCTTCTGGAACCTTCTCGAACCTTCTCGACTCTGGCCGGCCCCACCCCACGATTGTTCCAGGTACTGGGGGAGGGGAAACCTAAGCGCTGACGGAACCTCCTCTCCCATTACAAACTGACCCCCACCTGCTCCCCACACTGAGCCCCGGAATCGGGGGGGGCGGTTAAAACAACACACACGTGTCGCAGTTCTACCTGTTGTGACCTGAGACGTCTAGAATGTTACAAACTGGGGACGGGGGGGGGGAGGGCAGAGAAATCAACGCCCTCTGTTTCCCTCCCCCACGGAATCCTTTTCCCAGTGGAAGTATGCCCATGGGTCCTGCCCCCAACGCCCCCAGCGCCCGGCTCCGCCAGGACAGGGCGGGGCCCAGGCGGGATTCGAAGAAGGGACCTCCGGCCCTCGTGCTCACCAATAGACGACTCGGACGGGAACACCCATGATTCCGGACCGGAGCATCAACTACAGTCCTAACACCCGATCCGCAGCCCGGCGAGAAAATGCAGGGTAGGCGCCCCGAGGCGGAGCATGCGCAGAGAGGCCTGGTACTCGGCGTTCCACAGAGCGGACCAACGCCGGGGGGGTGGATGAGGGGAGAAAGGCCCCACAGCGGGGACGAGGGGGGCCCTGCGGCCCACCACCACCCTGAGGGCCCGACGCAAATCTCCCTCCTCTCGCCCTGTGAGGCCAGGGAGCATGCCGGCAGAGGGGGTCCCGGGAGAAGCCTTTGCGCGCCCCCTCCCGGATCTCCCCCTCCGGGCTGGAATGGTATGGCCTCGTGGGGCGGGGATTCAGGGCCAACTGTTACTAGGAGGAAACGGAAGTGCAAGCGCAGGCGGTTGTTTTGCAGCGAGGACCTGTGGGGGCGGGGGCGGGGAGGCCGAGAGGGTCGTGTCCGAAAGGATTTGGGGTACTCAGGGCAGCCCCTGAAGCTGGGGTTTCCAGTGAGCGCTCCAGGGCCCCCGCTGCCTTATTAAAGCCTGGCATCCGCACCCGGGCGCCGCCTGATCAGCTTGGCACCCCCCCACCCATTTTGCGCCTTCCAGCCCTCTCTGTGGCAAGGTGTTCATGGAAAGTGCTGGAAGCTGGAAGCTGGCAGCTGAGTTAAAGGCTTAGGGCGCGATGCATTTCTCTGAGCCTCAGTTTCCTCCTCCGAAAGATGGGCACAATCGCCTTCAGAGAATATTCACCCATCTAACAAATACGTACTGGGTACCTACCTGCAGTCATAGGTTCCGAAGATACAGCAGTGAAAAAATAGACAAAGTCCCTGCCCTTAGCTCTTCCCGAGGTCTTCCCACCGCAGCTTCTGTCTTTGATCCGCCGGTCCTCACCTGCTGTGACCCTGACATCTCGGGGCACTTGGCAGACATGGTTCAAGTTCCACCCCACCTCTTTTGCTGACTGTGTGTCCTCTGATCTCAGTGGTCTTGGGAAGATATAATGAGCCTGTGATATAGAGCAGATAACATGTGGCTGGGCTAGTCAGTGTCCCATAAATAGAGGTCTTTTTCAGGCTTCCAGGGTCCTCAGAACAAAAACCCAAGCCTTTGGAGTTCCCTGGTGGCCTAGTGGTTAGGATTCCGGGCTTTCACTACTGTGGCCGGGGTTCAGTCCCTGGTGGGGGAACTTAGATCTCGCAAGCCGCCTGGCTTGGCCAAGAAAACAAGCAAAAGAACCCCAAGCCTTAGCATGCTCTGCCCCTGACTGGTCCCATTGTTCCCTTCTTGCCCCTCTCTTAGTGCCTTAGCCACGTGGAATCAGGGACCTCACCCACTCACCTGCCTCTGGGACTTTGCACATGCTGTTTCTACCCTCTCCTACTGCCTGACCCTGCTTATCCTCCAGAAATCAGCTCCAACGTATTGTAGGGAAAATTTTGTGTCGTGATAAATTATACCTTCTCCATATTACATCTGTATTAGTTTGCTAGGGCTGTCATCACAAAGTACCACAAACTGAGTGGCTTAAACCCCAGAAATTTATTTCACGGTTCTAGAGGCCAGAAGGCAGAGATCAAGGTGTCAGCAGGGTTAGTTCCCTCTAACGTCTGTGAGAAAGAATTTGTTCCATGCTTCTCTCCTAGCTTCTGGTGTTTTGCTGGCAATCTTTGGTGTTCCTTGGCTTCTAAGTACATTACCCAATATCTGCCTTCAACTTCACGTGGCACTCTCCCTGTGTGCATGTCTGTGTCCAAATTTCCCTATTTACTTTATTTTATTTTATTTTATCTTTATTTTGTTTTATTTATTGGCCATGCCACGTCGCATGTGGAATCTTAGTTCCCTGACCAGGGATCGAACCCATGCCCCCTGCAGTGGAAGTGCGGAGTCTTACCACCAGGGAATTCCCAGGACCCAGTCATTTTAGATTAGGGCCCACCCTATGCCAGTATGACCTCATCTTAAGTAATTACATCTGCAACAACCTTGTTTCCAAATAAGGTCACATTATGAGGTACTGGGGGTTAGGACTTCGCATATGAATTCTGGTGGGACATAATTCAGCCTGTAACAAGCCATTCAGAGTTATATGATTCTATGGGGTTCTGTTTTACAACTCCATAAATTGTAGATAAGTGATGGCAGTACAAAATAATTCTTCTGTACAGGCATGCAAATGAATTCTGTCTGGTGGAGGGACAACCCTCTCTCCCTTAGTCTGTTTGGGCTGCTATAACAAAATACTACAGTTTATAGCTTATAAACAATGGAAATTTATTGCTCCCAGTTCTGGAAGCTTCAAAGTCCAAGATCAAGGTGCCAGCATGGTTGAGTGAGGGCCTTCTTCCTGGTTCATAGCTGCCACCTTCTCACTGTGTCCTCACCTGATGGAAGAGGCAGGGGATGTCTCTGGGGTCTCTTTTATAAGAGTACTAATCTCATTCACGAGAGCTCCACCCTCATGACCTAAGCACCTCCCAAAGGCCCCACCTCCTAATACCATCATCTTCGGGGGAACGCAAACATTCAGACCATAAGACCCCCCAGATGTTTTGCCTCTATTTGCATTTTTGTTTCAATATTCCTGATCTATAAATGCGTCTGTTCATTGATTTTCCTTTGAACCAGTTATAACACCTCACAGTGTTAAGTGAAATCTTTAACATGTGTTCACTTTTAGATCTGTATGAGTCATGATCTTCCCTTTTTTCCCCAAAATTATCTTCTAACAATGCTGTCCTCAAGGAAGGCCACCCAAAGCCCGCAGGCTGGCCGGGGTCCCCGTGGGGCTCCCCCAACACCGCCCCAACCACTCTGGTTGTCCCAGGTCTGACGTTTCCTCAGCACACCCAGCAAGTGGCTGGGCACAGGGCAGATGCTCAGAGGCTGTTTTGTTGACTGGGCTTAGGGCTGAGAACTTGCCAGGGGCCTGAAGAGTGAGAGACAACCCCCTTCTGCCACTGAGAACAAAGAGGTCTCTGTTGCCCAGGAGTGGAGGAGACTGGAGGCAGTAGTCATGCTTCTGGGGTTGGGAATCCATCCCTTGCTCACTCTCTCTCTCTCTCTCACACACACACACACACACACACAAATGGTAACCACAGCTCTCCCCCTTACCTGGCTACACAATTGCACATCCAGACAAACCACAGCCCAGCCAGAGACACAACACAACAGCACAAACCTCTATTCTGCTACACAATGACACAAAAGCACACCAGGCGCTCCCTATACAAGAGCCCAGCCCATACCCAGCCAGGGTCACAACAACTACACCTCCAAACGCGCAACTCACGCACGATGGCTGCCGCCTCTACCCGGCCACGTGGTAGAACACACAACTGTACCCTGGACGCACAATAACACAACACACGTGTATCCGGACAGAGACACAGCAGCTCACCCAGAGATCCCGCTCACTGGGACACACAATTGTATACAGAGCGCACACTGCTGAATTTGGCCACGGACATTGATACACGACCGCACAGCTGCACACAGAGACGTGATCAATAATGCCCACGGACACACACACACACACACACACACGCACACAACATTAACCTACCAATAACCCAGCCAGACTCCCAGACAGACTCTGACTTGGATGCATCTGGGCATGAACACCATTGCACAACCACACACCACCCCAGGGACACACCCAGGCAGAGACACTGCAGCCCAATCACACAACACACGGAGGCTTGCACTCACAGCCTCACAGCGACCCACGCCCAGGCTCGGGCACACTCAGTAAACAGACATGGTCCCTGCCTCCTGGGGCTCATGTTATGGTCAGGGAGACGGACACGGGAAAACATAAATAAATAAGGATTCCTATTTATTTAGAGCATAGTGAGTGCTGGGAAGAAAAATAAAGCCAGGAAGGATGGCAGGGAGTGCTGGGCTGGGGAGTTTTGTAAATAGAGCAGGGAAGGCAGCTCTGTTATTAAATACACAATGAGACAAAAGCCTCCTTCGGGCCTAAATGGCAGGAAATGTGTTATCCCATTTTACAGATGGGCAAACTGAGGTACTTGGATGAGGTCACACCAGGCACACAGCATGGATATGACCCCGCTGTCTGGCTGTGGAGCCTGTGCTCTGAACCACCTTCCTATTGGCAAGACGGAGAAAAGGGGGGGCAGGTGGGGTGGGTCAGGTGGGATGGGGAGTTGTCAGGGACCCCGAAAGCTCCAAGGGGTGAAGGAGGCCTGGACTTCCGAGAAGCCAGGGGGTCCAGCCTCTGCCTCATCCCTGCCCCAGGGAAGACGCTGCCCGAGGCTCTGTGTCTAATCTGGTGGCCCTGGAGAGTGACCCGGAATCCCATCACGCTTTCAATGTCTTCAACACCTGGATGCAGGTAAGGCTAGCGGCGGGGCACCCCATCTGACTGTCGTTCTGCATGGGGCCAGGGCCTTCCTGAGGCTGTGGCTCCTCCTTGTGCGCCCCACCCCCACCCCAGGGAGGACCACTGAGCCCTCTGCAGGCCGGGCCTGTCTGGGGAGGACCCCGACTCCACCATTCATGGGACCAGCACGTGCAGAGGCCCCCGCCTGAGAGGGAGCCTGGAGCGTGTCCTGAAGCACTGACCTGACCCTGTCACTCCTCTCTGTGGGCCCCCCAGTGCCCTCTAGACAGGTCCAAACTGTTTAGTACTATTCACTCCTTCATTCATTCATTCAACAAACATTCACCAAGACCCCGATATATGTTGTCCCCAGAAGGAGAAGACCCAGAGTGGACGGGGCTAAGTTTGGAGGCATCCAAAGGGGGCATCTGACCAGCCTGGGAGGAGGTCAGGGAGGGCTTCCTGGAGGAGGGGACTTTGAGTTGATGAGGAGGAGGGAACCTGGCAGCGGGAAGAGCAGGTCCGAGGCCTCTGTCACCGGCGCCCACCTTCAGCTTCTCCAGATCTTCCACACCGAGACCAAGCAGGGCGCCGTGCTGCACCCCACCTGCATCTTCACCAACAGCCCCGAGGTGCTGCACACGCAGGAGCAGGAGGCCAGGGGCGGCGACAGGAACCGAGGTACCGTGAGCCCAGGTGGGGGTGGGGGGAAGCCCTCCATCGGGGACGTGAGGGGCGGGACAGTGACCTCAGGGTGCTGTCTGGAGTTACCCTCCCCACTCCTCCCCACACTCTGCCTTCTCTGGGGCTGCTGACGTGGGACCTGCAGGTCCCAAGAGCCAGACCTGGCTGGATGGACTTGGCGAGTCCACCCCTTGCTGAGCCTCGCCTGCCCCATGAAGTGCTGGCTGCCCTGAGCCCCGAGCCCGTCCCAAGGCCTGAGGTTTTAGCAGTTAGAGCAGCGCCTGCCAGGAGACCTGTCCCGGGAGCCCCGTGAACTTTAGGGCTTGGTCCTGCCTGGGGGGCTCCCTCAGCTTTTCACAAAGCTGCTGTGTACCTTCATGCACATATGTCTTTGCACGGCCACCTGCTTTCCTCTGTCTTGTAGATACCTAGGTGCAGAAGCCCTGGATCAGAGGGTGGGTGTATGGTTAACTTTTTAAGAAACTGCCAAACTGTTGTCCACAGTGGTTGTAACATTTCATATTCCCACCAGCAGGGTGCCAGAGTTCCAGTTGCTCCATCCTCATCCTTATCCTCGCCAGCACTTGGGAGAATCAGTCTTTTTAATTTCAACATTCCAATGGGCCTAGGGAAGTATCTCACTGTGATTTAAATTTGCATTTCCCTAAATATTAATGAAGTCTTTTCATGCCCTTATTTGCCAGTCCTATGTCTTCTCTGATGAAGTGTCTATTTCCTCACATCTTTTGCCCATTTTTTATTGAGTTGTCTTCTTATTAAATTGTAAGAGTTCTTTATATATTCTAGATATGTCTTTTGTCAGATATCTGTTTTGCAAATATTTTCCCAGTCTGTGGCTTGCCTTTTCATTTCTGCAACAGTGTCTTTTTTGAGCAAGACTTTCATTTTGATGAGTCCAGTGTATTTTTTCCTTTAATTATACTTCATGATTTTGGGTGTCATATATAAGGTATCTACATCAAACCTAAGGTCACTAAAATTTCTTCCTCTATTTTCTTAGAGCAGTTGAAGGGTTTTAGCTCTTCTTTTAGAGCTTATGCTTTTTTTTTTTTCTTATCTGGCTTCTCATCTTGTTCAAATCCATCACTGCCACTTGGCCTGTTGGAGAGATAAAGATTCAACCTGCAGGCATCAAGGGGGTGAGGGAGCTGGAGTTCCAGAAGCAGTTACTATAGCAGTCTTGGGTCTGCTAGCCTTAGAAAAGTCTGCATGCAAGGTTGGCCCTCGCCTAGCATTGGGGAAATTGGCTGATAAACATTTTCCTCCACTGATATGAAACTTTCCTAAAGATAAGAATGCTCAGTCTGCCTAGACTGTACAAAACAATATAGTTTATGCTGCTGATGTCTGCTTGCCTTCTGGAAGTCTGGAATTTGGGTACATGCTGGGTAGAGGGTACCTACATGAATAGCCTCCCCAAAACACTTGGGTCCTGAGTCTCTAATGGACTTCTTTTTTTTTTTAAACCAATTTTTTTTTAATATTTATTTAGTTGCACAGAGTCTTAGTTGCAGCACATGGGCTCCTTAGTTGTGGCATGCAAACTCTTAGTTGCGGCATGCATGTGGGTTCTAGTTCCCCAAACAGGGATGGAACCTGGGCCCCCTGCATTTGGAGCGCAGAGTCCTATCCACTGTGCCACCAGGGAGGTCCCTCTAATGGGCTTCTCTGTGCAGAAACGTTGCATACACATTGCCGCATTTTCATTGCTGGGGAAACGTGCTCAAGGTGAGCCCTCATGGGAGGGCTAAGGGAGGGCATAAGGAATTTTGCATGCGGATTTCTCCAGACTCTCCCATTATGATCCACTGCGTGTCCTACTATGTCAGTATAATGAATCAACTCTGGGGAGTTCCCTGGTGGCCTAGCAGTTAGGATTCCCGGCTTTCTCTGCTGTGGCCCGGGTTCAATCCCTGTCGGGGAACTGAGATCCCCCAAACTGCATGGCGCGGCCAAAAGAAATCAATCAATCAACTCTATACGGACTCCTCTAGGGCCTTCTAGCAAATCCCTGAACACGGGGCTGGTCTGGGGACCCTGACACAACTGGTAACCCTGGTCAGACCCAGAGGGAGGAGGGTACGCAAAAGAAAAAGTCTAAAAAACAAACTACGCCACGCTGTTCGCTGTTCCATTGTGTGTGGGCTTGAGGGGGCTGCCAGGAATCGCTTTATGAAATTTCTACTCTACTGCACTAGGTACGGAGAGACTGGGCATTTTTCACGGGTTTGGGATATAATTAATGCAAATTCCAAATGCATACTTCCACTCCTGAAGGCCAGGTTTTTACATCCAACTGTCTACTTGACACCGACTGTTGGGCGTCTAACGGGCACCAGCAACCTGAGGTCCTGATTCGCCCACCCCACCTCTGGGCCCCTCCTTCTCCGGTCTTCCCCATCTCGAAATGGCAACTCCAGACCAGGCAAAAAAAAACTTGGAGTCTATTGGCTTCTTTCTTTGTAGATCAGTCAGTGATGGTGGATTTACTTTCACAATGTATCCCGGATGTACCCACCCCTCTGCACCTCCACCTGTGGGCGCTGTTGGAGACCCTACCACCTCCGGGAAGGACTCAGGGAGCTCCTGCCCTGCCCTACTTTCCCTCACAGTCTGTTCCCTATGCGGCCGCCAGGGGGCGCCGGTCCCCACCAGCGTCTGCACACGCCCGGCTTCATCACCCAAAGTCATCACCGTGGACCACAGGCCCGGATGCTCTGACCCCCTCTTACCTCTCTGATCTTATGCCCTCCTCACTACGCTCCAACTACACTGGCCTCCTTGCTCTTCCCGGAACAAAACTGACACGCCTCTTCAGAGTTTTTTGGGGTTTTGTGGAGTTTCTTCCTTTTTTAAAAATTGAGGTTAAATTCACATCACATAAAATTAACCATCTTAGAATGTACGATTCAGTGGCATTTGGTACATTCACAGAGTACATTCTGTTTTTTTAAAAAAATGGTCTTGTCATCATTTCTTATAGGAAATGGTGGCGATGGGAGATGGGAGTTGTGTGTGCTTTAATTGCGGTAAAATACACCTAATCTAACACTTAACATTAGAAGCATTTGGTACAGTCACAATGCTGTGCAACCGGCACCTCTATCTAGTTCCAAGACATTTTCATCACCCCAAAAGGAGGCCTGTACCCATTAAGCGGTCACTCCCCACTCCCCGCATCCCCCCAGCCCCTGGAAACCACTAATTTACCTTCTGTCTCTATGGATTTGCCTGTTCTGGACATTTCGTGTAAATGGAATCATACAATACGTGATTTTTTTTTAAGTTTTTTTTTTTTGATGTGGACCATTTTTTAAGTCTTTATTGAATTTGTTACAATATTGCTTCTGCTTTATGTTTTGTTTTTGTTTTTGTTTTTGTGGCCGCGAGGCATGTGGGATCTTAGCTCCTTGACCAGGGAATGAACCTGCACCCTTTCATTGGAAGGCAAAGTCTTAACCACTGGACCTCCAGGGAAGTCCCTACAGGATCTTCTGTGTCTGACTTAGCATAACTTTTTCGAGGTTTGTCTGCATTTTAGCATGTATCCACCTCAGAGATTTTGGGGTTTTTTTGTTTGTTTGTTTGTTTTATCTTTTTATTTATTCAGCTGCGTTGGGTCTTAGTGGCGGCACGCGGGATCTTTGTTGCAGCACGCGAGCTTCTCTCTAGTTGTGGCGCATGGGATCCAGACGCGCAGGCTCAGTAGTTGCCGCACGCAGGCTTAGTTGCCCCACGGCGTGTGGGATCTTAGTTCCCCAACATTGGAAGGCGGATTCTTAACAACTGGCCCACCAGGGAAGTCCCCACCTCAGAGATTTTGCATTTACTGTTCCCACTGCCTAGAACACTTTTCCTTCAGACAGTCGCAGGGCTCTTTCCTTACTTCATATCTTTGCTCAAATGTCACTTCTTCCCTGACACCCTATTTAAAATTGCAACACCTCTTCCAGCCCTCTGTACCCCCTTTTTCTCATGGCACTTACGCCCTTGACATTCTATGTATCTTACTTTAGGTGTTTTTTTTTTTTTTTTTTTAAGCTGTTAGCCGTCTCCCCCGCCTAGAATGTGCACTCTGTGTTTTTCTGTTTTTTCTTCCTTCCTGGTATGTGTCCAGCATCTAAAGTGGTGAGTGGCACGCGGCTAGCACTCAGTAAATACTTGTCAGATAAACGCATCTTTAAGAAAATACTTAGTAAGCTTATTAGAGAGTCTCTTATATTAATGGCTACAATTGAATAGTATAAAAAATGTATGTGGGGCTTCCCTGGTGGCACAGTGGTTAGGAATCCACCTGCCAATGCAGGGGACATGGGTTCGAGCCCTGGTCCAGGAAGATCCCACATGCCGCGGGGCAACTAAGCCCGTGCGCCACAACTACTGAGCCTGCCGCTCTAGAGCCCATGAGCCACAACTACTGAGCCCACGCACCGCATCTACTGAAGCCCGTCCGCTCTATAGCCCGTGCTCTGCAACAAGAGATGCCACCACAATGAGAAGCCCACGCACCGCAGCGAAGAGTAGCCCCCGCTCGCTGCAACTAGAGAAAGCCCACGCACAGCAACGAAGACCCAACACAGCCAAAAATAATAAATAAATTTATTTATTTTTAATGTCTGTGAAACAGGAATGCAAACTAAGTCATTTGTTAACACCAGGAGAATTCTTATCTTCCTCTCCCTGTGATAATTCTTATCTCTTTCTAGGCCAGTACCAGGCGCTTAGAATTCAGGCAAGTTGGATGGGGGAGAGTTGGGGGAGGGGGTTCACTTCCTTGCAGACTGGACCTTGGTCGATAAGAAGCCAACTTACATCCTTAAAGGGAAAGGGCATATTTCCCATTTTAAATGTTGTAAAGTAGGGCTTATAGGCTCTTCTTCCACTGGAGGCAGATTTGTCCAAAGTCCCACCGAGTTTCCATCAGGCCTCTTTCATTCACATGGGGCATACTGAGCCACCGACACAGGTGCAAACGGTAGGAGGCAGGAACTTGTGTGACATATTCTGGTGAATATGGTACCCAAAGGAACTAGGGCAAGTATTTTGGTGCGGGCTACACTGAGGAATACGGTACCTGCAGAAGCCTCGGAACTTTCAGTGGTGCTGGTGACAGGAGTGTTTATTCAAATGTCACCTCCTAGGCGAGGCCTTCCCTGACCACCCTCTTGTTTTAAATTACCTTTTTAACACAGTATAGTGCACAAATATTAAAGTTACAGCTCAGTGTAATTTTCACATGTATAACACCATTTAACCATCTCCCATATCAAGATATAGGTCATTTCCGGTTCCCCAGGAAGTTTTCTCACGCATCTTCCCTGTCAGTTACCCAACAAGGGTCACCACAATCCTCTATCACCATACATACGTGAGTTTGGCCTGTTCTAGAACTTCGTATAAACGAAACCATACAGCATGCACTCTTTATGTTTGGATGCATGGATAAATGGATGGACCAATGGACAGATAAGTGGATGGAAATGGATGGATTGACAGATGGATAGATGGATCCAGTGATGGACGGATGGGCTGAAATGATGCCTGCCAGCCCCTAGGGGTTCTGGGTAAGGTCTCTGCCTGGCAAATGGGGGAAGGCACAGGGCAGGTGGGACAGGGGAGTAGTCAGAGGTGAGGCCTGACACGCCTTGCCTACAGCAAAGTGACAAGAAACTTTGAGTAACTGTCTCCGCCCCTCCTGCCCTCGCCCCCACCGGGATCTACACACGCCCTTCATGGCAGGGTCCCTGTCTCTCCTGTGCTCCCTCTGGCCCTCGCCCTTTTACAGCTCACCCCACCACCACCTCTCCATGTCCAGGACCCCTGCCGACCCCCGCCTCCGATCTGCTCCACCCATTCAGAAAGCGTTGCCCCTCGCCTGGGGGGGGGGGTCTAGCTTTTATCCCGCCTGCTGCAATGTGGCCCTTTGAGGGGTCTTGGGTGAGGGGGAGTTAGGGTCGCCCGGGAACCTCCAGGCCAGCTGGTTCCGGGTGTGGGCTCTCGGCGCCCCCTGGCGGCCACCGTCTCTCCAGCATCTCTACTCGTTAGGTCCTAGAACTTCCGAGATCCTGCACCTGACGGTCCGCGCCCGACCCTCTGGGAGACTGGACGTTAATATTCACGTAGCACCACGGGCGGCGCCACGAGACCGCTCCAGGCATGGTCACTGGGGCGTCCCCGCCCTGGATCTCCAGGACAGTTCTCAGCGATCCATCCCGGACCCGACCTCCTGGCCAACCCTCCTCCCTTCTGGGGCACGTCCAGCCTCGTGGGAGTGGTTCCTCTGCAGTCCAGATTCCCTCCCACCTCTCTGGCCGCTTTTGCTGGGTCCCTTTTGCTGACCCCCGCCCGCTTCCACTCCTCCTTCCCTCCCTCTCTCATCCCCCTCTCTCCTCCTGCTTTTGTTTACTTAGCTCCCACTGCCTCAAATGCCACCAATACCCACTCGCTGACCACCCCAGTCTCTCCCTGACCGGGCCTCTGAACTCCTGGGTCCGGCCACTTCTGCCACTTTGCCTTTTACAAGCCTAATAGGCAACTCAGGCTTGATCTGGTCAAAATTCAATCCGAACTTCTCTGCCCCAAACCCACTTTTACTTGAGTTGTCCCCATCTTAGTTAACCAGCTTTTTACTATTCCCCCTCCGTCCGTTCAGTTCTCATTCATTCTCTGTCTCCCTCTGCTTCTCCTCACCAGCCAGGAACGTGTTAGTGCTTTACTTCCTGGAACCTGTGTTCCCCAAACCATCTATGTCCCATCTCCTCATCGGGCATCCCCCTCCATCCAAATGTTCCACCCAGAATATCCTCGGTGTCATCCTCGGTCTCTCTCCACCCTCTCACGCCCACGTGCGACCTCTCGGCCAATCTGCGCATTCCACCTTCAAACTGGATCCAGAATCTGACTGCTTCTCCCCTCCACTGATTCCACCCTGGTCCAGCACTCTCACCTCCCACCTGGACTACTGCAGCTGCTTTCTCGCTTCATCTCTTGCCCCCAACAGTCTGTTCCCCAACCACAGCCAGAGGGACTCTCTCTCCTCACATGGTCTGAATGGCACTGCATGATGTCTTCTCAGGTTGCATCATGGGCCTCACCTCCCACATTCTCTCTTTGGTTCCCTTGGCTGCAGGCGCCCAGGTCTCTTTTCCCTTCCTGAGGCTCCCAACCCCAGGGCCTTTGCACTGGCTGTTCTCTCCACCCGGAAACAATTTTTCCTGTCCTATCTTCATGGCTGCCTCCCTTGTTTTATTCCAGTCTCTGCTCAAATGTCAATTTCTAGGAGAGGACTCAGTATCTTGGAGTTAGTACCTGGGTGGGTGACTGGGGGTGGGGACAAATGCAAGAGCTCTTTCAAAGGGAGAATGGACATGACCCGGGTAGAATCTCAAATCTGGGCAAGTCACTTCCCTTGTCTGTGCTTCAGATTCCTCAGTGGTAAAGAAAAACAGAGGTGGGGGGAGCACAGTAATGCCTGTCACACTGGGACCAGAACAAGGACGTGGGACAGAGACAGCCTTCTAATTATGGAACAAGTATTAATTGTTTAAATGACATTATCATTAAAGGAAAGGGAGGAATCCATGATGTTGCCAGGTTTTTGGCCTGGGGGACTTAATGTGTCACTCTAGAGTTTGGGTCACAGGAGGATTTTAGACCATAGGTCAACTCCCCCCTCCCCCCACCATGAACTTGTGGGGCAGGTGAGCACAAAGGGTTGGAGGTGTCCTCAGCCATCTATCTATCTGTGCTCCTGCCTCATTCATGGAAGGATGGGCTCTCTAAGTGGAATGGACAAAGTTCTGCCTGGCCCCTGACTCTTAGCAACTGTGTGGTCTTGGGTAAGCCTCTTGCCCTCTCTGGGCCAACATCTCTTTGGATGGCAAATGAACACAGCAAAAACGTCACAGAAAGGGTTTAGTTTCTTGCAGACCTCGGGGAGCTCTTAGAATTTTAAAAATTACTTTCCTGAGCGTAAAAACAATGCATCTTGGGCAGGGATCAGAGCCTAACTAGAAACCACTCCAGGTGTTTTAAACAGGAGGGGATTTAATACAGGGAATCAGGTGCTTACAAAACCAAGGGAGTCCGGGGCAGCAGGCTCTAGGCTGGGCCCTAGGCTGGGCTCTAGGGATAATGCCCAGGACGGCTGCACAGAACCCACCTGCTTCCAGGGAACCTCTGGGCTCAAGAACGCCCAGTCCTGGCTGTGACCCTGGGGTCACTTCTGCCGTCCATGTCTCTGGAAGGACTCTAACCGCTGGGGCCTGTCCTACACCTAGAATCCAGCTGCGAGGGCATCTGGGAAATGCAGTTGCTGCCTCCAGCCCCTGCTGTAAGGAGGGTGGGTGGAGGTTGGCAAAGCTCACCCAGGGTTCGCCCCAGTGAAGTGGAGAAGATACATAAAAGCAGATTTAAGGAGGAAGATACAAATCTAGCATCATTCACCATCGGAGCATAGCCCCTGTTAACCCTGGTGTACATCTTCCCAAATGCCTTTCTCTGCCTATGTGTTTATTTACATTTTTAAACTAGTCAGAGTCATAATCCTTTCCCCATTTAACAGTTCTCTGAGACAGACCATAAGTATTTCCCCCGATCATTAAAAATTCCTCCCCTTCCCCCCCCAAAAATTCTCCCCAAAGCTGTTTTTTTTTCTTAAATGGTGATGAAATATCCCATCGTGTAGACATCTCACTTATAAAAACCCATTTCCCATTGTCTATATTTGGACTGTTTCTGTTTCTAATCTTCCAAACAGCACATCAAGGTATCTATGTCCATATTTTGAATTCCTATTTTTAAAAAAGTCTGGAAAAGCTGGAAAAAGGCTGAAGATGGAAAAAGCATCCCCTGGAATCCCCCACCCAAGAGACTCTGGGCACAGGGTTAGTTCAATGAAGCCCAGCGTGGATGGGGGCAGATCCTGTTTCCTTTATTCCACAGAAGAGCAGAACATAAACACATTCCGGTTATTACGCATGCTTCCGACCCCTGGGTTAGTGGCCGCAGAGGCCTCCCTCCCCCGAGTGGCCAGGCCCATCCCACGGCCATTACCACGCTTCCTTCCATTCTACACAGCGCTCTGACTGACCTGCCTCTGCATTATGCTTTTCCCCAAATTTCCGGCCATTTCCTTCAGGCATGTTCCCAAGAGTGCAATCAGTGGGTCAAAGGTAAGAGCATGTGTGAGGAGTCTTTGGCACAGATTGCAAGTTTCCACACTTTTTTTTTTTCCCATTTTTGTTTTTCCCTAACATTATAATACACTCATCTAGGGCTTACTCTGTGCCAGGCCCCTGTCCTAGGCACTTGTGTGTGCAGACGCCACCCTTGGAATAACCCAATGAAGTAGGCACTATCATTATGTCCATTTTGCAGATGGGGACTCTGGGGCACAGAGAAGTGAAGTAACCTTCACGAGGTCACACAGCTAGTATGTAACGGAGCTGGGATTTGAAATCAAGATTCTAGCTCCCAAGTCCATGCTCTTAACCACAATTTAAGGCTGCTGCCTACAGATGGCCTCCATCCTTTAAATAACCAACTCTAGCTCCCTCTGCAGTATAGATGCACTATCATTTATTCAGGCATCACTCAACCGGTGGGTAATTCACTTTTTTTGATACCACAATTGGGCAGATTCAGGTTTTGTGGTGCCTGAAGCTTTTACAATTTGAGGGACCCGCTACAGGAAAAATAGTAAGTTACAAGTTCGAAAGGAGGTGTAGGACCTTGGAAGGGACCAGTGCAAGTAATTGACTTTGAACCTTAAGGCTCCATCAGCATCACGCTAAATCCCAATGTGCTTTTTCCCAATAATTATTAGCAAGATTTTCAAACGGTAAAGGCAAGTGAGTTTTCCTGGGAGCACCCATGTGCACCAGCACCTAGATTCTACCGTTAGCATTTCCCTGAACTTGTTTGATGACGCATCTGGGCATCTGTCCCTCCCCTATCTGTCCGTTCATCCCCTTTATTTTATGCATTTCAAAAAGAAGTTGCAGACATCAGGGCACCACTGCAGCTTGCAAATCTTTAACTGGAGTTCAGCATTTTAAATTTTTTTCTTTTAATGTAAAAATCAGAAGTGAAATGTAATTGATATGCAGGGAAACCCACAAACCTGTCTTTGCTGTTACCCCGTGTTTTTTGCACACAGGGGAACAGACGCATTTCCCCAGGACGTTAAACAGTGAGAACTTCCTGAGGACTCTGCCTAATGCCCCGGCTGGCAGAATCTGCCCTCGGGTAGCTGGGACCTCTCCATCCCCGGGAACCCAGCGTTTGACAGCATGCTCTGCTGGCCATCTCTGGACATTAAGAGTTTCCTCCCTTTTTCCAGCAGCTTCCTTCAGACTCCCTCCCCAGGATGAAGTTACTGGGTCAAAGGCTGGGGCTTAAGGCTTTAGCAGACACCAAGTGGCTTCTATTTGCACCTCAACCTACCATCCTCTGCCCCCTCCCCTATACACACATGCACACTGCAGTTTTCTTGTCTGTGTAACAGTCCTTTTTAAGATGGGAGAAGGGGAGGAACAGCAGGAACAGTTCCTTAAATTGTGATGTGGGGGGAAGGAGGAGGCTCTGACGTTAGTCTCTCCCTTCAGCCATTTGTTTTATAAATTGCCTGCTATATTTTTATAAACATCTTGTCCTGGAGCAACCTGCCTAAAGGCCATGATAAAAAATAGAGAAAGACTAACAGAAAACTAAAAGCAATGGACACTCCTGACAAGATACCATGCACAAAGTCAAAAGGAAGAGCCTGGGAGAAATGTCTGTGACATGTATGACAGTCTTCAGACCCATAATAAATAAAGAGCTACTATAAACAAACAAGAAAACAGCCCAGGAGGAAAATGGTCCAAAGATTTGAACCAGCATGGAAGAAACCACCAGTGATCATATGAAAAGGTGCTCAACCTTACTGGTAACCATGCACGATAAAATAAAAAGTGAGACCATACCGTAGTAAAGCTATGAGCAAACAAGGGGGGGGACTCCTACATGCAGAGAGCATTTTGGCTAGATCCAAATGACCTTTTAGATATACTTTCCCTGTAGCCCAGAGATCCACTTCCAGGTACTTGTCCTACAGACACATGTGAAACGGCACAGGTACACAGGTATCCTCTCCAGCTTCACCAGGAGTAATATGGGCCTGGGTGAGTGGAATCACAGCACGGTTGTACAGTGGAATTCTCTGCAGCTGAGAAAAAGAATGAGGATGCACCCTACACAGTCATAAATTCCCCAACATGTGCTAAACGGCACGTTACAGAACCACATATGGTATGGATCCTATCCCAGACACAGAAAAATTAAAACACTATTTTCCAATGTATACGTATGTAATTTAACAGACTCACACGTGGAACATGACGGAACCCTTCAGAGCAAACTGCAGAGACGGCTACCTCTGCAGAGGATTAGGATGGAGGGCAAAGGTCAGGGGTGACGTTCACATTTCTCTGGTATGTGTATGAACTGTATCAATGACTTACAGTGAGACCAGTCTTTTATTACTTGTAGAGTAAGTGTTTTTAAGTCCTTTAAAGTGGGGGTGGGGGGAGGATCAACCTCCTTTCATGGGCTTCCGTTTCCTCACCTTTAGAAAGGGGATAGGGATGGAGACCTCCCTGGCGGCCCAGTGGTTAAGACTCTGCGCTTCCACGGCAGGGGGCGAAGGTTCAATCTCGGTCACGTAACAGATGCCGCCTGCAGCAGGGTGCGGCCGAAGAAAAAGGGGGCGGGGCGGGGATAGGTAATTCCAGCCCTCCTAAACTGGCTGTCGAGAGGGCTTGATGAGAAAGGATAGGCGGGTAGCAAACTTCAGCTGCTGCTCTGAACGTGACACGCCTGCAGTCAAGGTCCGCCTCCCTGTCACTGCAGTGCAATGGGCCACCTCCCCCCACCAGAAACCCAAGTGCAGCCCTCCCTTCCCACACCCAACAGCGGCAGGCCCATCTCCTCTGCCTACTTCTGTAAGCCAGGCCCGTCTCCTCTGCCTACTTCTGTAAGCCAGGCCCGTCTCCTCTGCCTACTTCTGTAAGCCGCTGCTCACTCCTGGGACGGACGGCTACCCTGCCTCTGCTGGACAGGCCCTCTGCCACGCCCTGGCTTCCCAGCAGCCTTTGGTGGAGACGAAGGCCCTGGTACCCACATCCCTGTGTGCTAGAGGGGGACAGGCAGAGCTGCCCCCAGGAGGGAGACAAGTCACACGCGAGGCCTGAGGTGTTGGTCAGAAGGTGCTTTATTGAAGGGCGGGGGCTCCAACATCTCGCAGCAGCTACAACCTGGGGACAGAGGGGAGGCTGAGGGTAGACGGGGGTGCGGGGCCCCACATCCTCATCCACGTGACACCCCCTCTTCTGGTTTGGGCCCTTCCATTTCCCCTCGGGGACCCTCCCTGGCCTGACTCTGCGGTCAGGTGGCTCTGGCAGGCTGACCCTGTCCCGGGCCTGGCCAAGGGAGCATCGCTCCATCACTGGCCACGGCGACCGGGTCTGGGAGGGCCCCGGGACCGCTGGGGACCACTGGGGAGAAGGGGAGTGCCGCTCACTGGATCTCGCGGAACGCCCGCTTCTCCACTAGCTTCACTTTGTACTTGCGCTTGAACCTGGGGGAGGGAGGAGAGAGCAGTCGGCGACCTCAAGCCCCTCCGGCGCGGGAAGGTTCCCGATGCCCGCCCCGCATGGCAGCCCCCGGCTCTCACTTGGCTCGCTCCCGAGGCTCGATCATGTTTCTCCTCTGGAAGCTCTTGAACCGGTCACGGAGGATGTTGCCCTCAGGCTGCGAGACACGGACAGGGAGGCCTCAGCGGGTGCCAGGCAGAAACCCTAGGGCCCTGACCGCTCCACAGGGTCCAGTGTGGTGGTGGTGGGGGGTGTCAGCCCCGCAGTCCCCCCATTAGCCAAGGCCCCCAGTCTGGCCTCACGTACACCAGGGGCTCAGCCCGGCCCTGAGCTCGTGGGGTGACAGGTACTGAGCCGTGGGCCAGCCCTGAGCTGGGTCTGGAAGAAGCAACAGGAAGGAGGCTGGAGAAGGGGGAGTGGGCGTGGCCGGCAGAGGGAGCAGCAGGGGCAGGCGGGGTCAGAAGAAGAGTGCACGTCGGCCCGCTAAAGCACAGCTGGCTGGAGCCCCAAGGCGCATCAGACCACACAGAGGCCGCGGCCGTGTGAGGAGCTGGAGGCACTGGGGAGCCACAGCAGGTTCTGAGTGGGGGAGGAACAGGGTCTATCTTGAGCTTTAGGAAGACCCCTCTGGGACTGAAGACGCTGAGAGTGGGGGCCAGAGACCAGGGGCTACAATGGGACCTGGCCAGGAGGAACGGTCTTCTGAGGGCCCCAGGCTCCAACTAGCCATCACTCGGCCCCTCACCCCCGGGGACCCCGTGCCCTCAGCCCCCAGGCATCAGCCCAACCAGCCCAGCCTGGGGGCAGCCATGATGTCGCCCATAGTCCCTGGGGGACGTGGGGAGCAAGGATGGGTATCATCACCAGGCACGGGGGTCTCCCCTACAGCCCCCCAGCCACACAAGTACCTTCAGGGTCCTGAGTGAGTCAGACAGCTCCGAGCTGAGCTGCACGTCAATGTCGGGGTCCTGATACCTGGGGAATGTGGGGCGTCCGGGAGGGTGGGGTCAGCCTGGCCAGGACACAGGCCAAAGACCCCTCTTGGGAACAACAGGCTGGGCAGTTGGGTTGAGAACACGGAACTTTGGGGGAAAGAGATGGTCTCCCAGGAGGGGCCCAGGCTGAGCAAAGATAGGAAGGCGCCAGATGGGGGATTTGGACCCCTCCCGGCCTCCCAGGGAGCCCCCAGCCCGGGCCTCACTTGAGCCGCCCCAGCCGGCGGGGTCTGTCCGCCTCTGCCAGCCGCCGTGCCTGCCGCCGCTCCCGCTGTCGAGCCAGCTCCGCCAGCCGCCGCGCCACCTGCGCCTTGATCCCACGCAGCCTGAAGACCTCCTGGTGCCGAAGCCGGGCGGCCCGCACCGCAGCCTGCTGCACCCTCTGCGGGGACGGGCGAGGTCAGAGGCCAGGCCGAGCACGACCCGGCCCCGGGGGGCCTTTCCTCCACCTGCTCCCAGGTCACAGCCGCTGTTTCGCCACAGTGCTTGCTTTCTTTTTTTTTAAAATTTATTTGTTTTTGGCTGCATCTTTGTTGCTGCGCGTGGGCTTTCTCTAGTTGCGGCGAGCAGGGGCTACTCTTCGTTGCAGTGCACGGGCCTCTCATTGTGGTGGCTTCCCTTGTTGTGGAGCACAGGCTCTAGGCGCACGGGCTTCAGCAGTTGTGGCTCGTGGGCTCTAGAGCGCAGGCTCAGTAGTTGTGGCGCACGGGCTTAGTTGCTCCGCAGCATGTGGGATCTTCCTGGACCAGGGCTCGAGCCCGTGTCCCCTGCATTGGCAGGCGGATTCTTAACCACTGCGCCACCAGGGAAGCCCAGCGCTTGGTTTCTGAACCGACCTTCCTTACCCGTTTTTCTCTGTCTGTGGTTCATAAACCCTCCCCACCCCCCACCCGAACATCATCACCAGGGCAGCAGGCCTGACCTGGCGTGTTCCCCGCTGCATCCTCTGAGCCCAGAGAGGCATCTGGAGGATGCCAGGAACTAGGTCTCAGCTGACAAAGCAGCTTCAAGGATCCCAAACAGCCCAAAAGAGCAGGCTGCCGACAGGAGAAACCAGGCTGCGGGACCGGGCAGAGCAGACGGGGCCCACGGGGCTCACCAGCATCCGGGCGGCCTTCTCCCGCCGCCGCCGCTGCTCCGTCTTCTTCTCCGCGGAGGCCGGGCGGACGGCTGTGGGCGAGGCCTCTGCTCGCGCGGCCCAGTCCCCTCCAGCCTCGGGCCCCTCGTCCTGGCCCTCGCCCGGCTCCCCTTCCCCGTCCGACTCCTCCAGCAGCCCCTGGCACATCTCCTGGAAGGCAGACTCCTGGGGGGAGGGGGCGGGTCAGGCGCACGGCAGGGAGCGGGCGGGCAGGGGGGGCGCGCGGGCCCGGCTCACCTGCGTGGCCGCCTGCTCCGAGGCCGGCGGGGCCAGCCGCCGCTCCAGCTGCTCTGCTGCCTTCTGCCGCCGCAGCTCCACCTCGTGGGCCGCCCGGAGCAGCGTCTGGGAGGGGGTGCGGACGCAGGTGAGGACCCAGGCCCTGGAGGCCTCTCCTGGGAGCTACCGACCCGGCCCTCTTACCTCCCACCTGCACCCCCACCCCAGGGCTCAGCCCACCCCCTCGACGGCCCAGGCGCCCCCTCCTCTCCCTGGCCTCCCTGCACCGGCCCAAGGGGGTTTCTAATCCCTAACCTCCCGTCTGCTGTGCCCGTTCTCTTAAAGGACAGTCTGGTCTCTACACACTGCAGGGTTCCACTTCCAGCAAGTGCCCTGAACAGGCACACGCACACGGACAGGAAGAAGTGGTGGATGCCCGAGACCAGGGGAAATGGGGAATCGGGGGGTGACGGCTGATGGGCGTTAGGTTTCTTTCTGGGGTGATGAAAATGTTCTAAAATTGACTGTAATGACGGCCGCACAACTCTGCATATACTAAACACCACTGAAGCGTGTCCTGTAGGTGGGTGAATCACATGCCTGGAAATCGTATTTTGATAAAGCGATTATGTTAAAAAAGAAAGAAACAGAAGAAGACAGCATCTCCCTCTGCGCGCAGCTCCTCCGCCTGCAGCCGGCCTCGTCCTCTCAGTGCTTCGCGCAGCGCTGCCGGCTCCCGTAGATGCTGTTCCCCGGGAGAGGCACGCGGCCCCCTGCCCCTGCTCAGCTAAGAGTCTGTCTCACAGTGAACAACGCTGAACAGCATTCACAGGAGCACCTGCGTCTACTCAGCGACCTCGATTTCTCTCCAGGAACCTGAGCTCCCAAAGGGCGGGGGTTTGTCCCCTCTCTGTTCGTGACACCTGTACCCAGCAGATGTCTGTGAGATAAACACTGACTCTTGCCACCAGCTCTTCCTGTTGCTAAACTACCTTCGCCCTTGCACAAAGCTTACTCGGTCACACGTTTTGTTGCCAACAGTTGAAAGCCTTTTGCATTTATGTCCCACAGAGTTCCTGAAAGGTACCACGGTCTCACCCATCTCTGGGCCTTTGCACATGCTGTTCCCTCCGCCTGGAACACCCCCCTTCCTTCCTCTCTTACCATAACAAACTGCCCCCAGTCTCAGCTCTGATGCCCCCTTCTCTAGCAAGCCCTTCCTGACTCCCAAGGCTGGGTCTGATGCCCCCCCCGTGCCCTTCCATCCCAGCCCTGCCCACTCTGGGTCATCACTGTCCGGGAACAGGTCTGTCTCCCCGACTGGACCACGAGCCCTGGGAGGGCATGCCGACCAAGCGGCCAAGCACCGACTGAGAGGCCTGGCGGGGCGGCGTACCTGGTGGTCCTCAAAGGATGGGTTGTAGGAAGCTCCCGCGGGCGTCACCTCCACGGCAGGCGCCTGGGAGGGCTTGGTGTGGAGATGCTGCGGCCGCTGGAGGAGGACGAGACCAAGAAAGGGTAAGGCCCGGGAGCGCCATGACTCAAGCTCCGACAGGTGCTGGGATCCCGGGCCCGGGAGGCGGCAGAGGCCTCAGCACGGCGCACGGCCTTCAAGCTGGGAGGTGCCTGCGGCATCTGGAACGATGGACAGCTGGTACCGCGGGCGCAGCAACCCCAGGACGAGCACGCAGGGACCCTGCTTGCCCTTCCTGAGTAGGGTCCCTGTCGCCAGAGCGGTGGGGGGGGTGAGACTTGCAAAACCGTACGGTACGGTCATCAGGCCATCACTGAGATCGGCAGCTGTGCTCGGCAGAGGGCACGAGGTTCTGCGTCTGTCAGCGCAGGACACCGCAGACAAGGGCTGACGGACACTCAGAGTGTCGCCCTGCGCCCCCGGGAGCTTGGGAGAAACGCAGGGCCCCGGGCTCACCTGAAACCTGCTAACCAGAACCTGTGCTTTAACAAACCCCCAGATGCCCCAAGTGCACGCCCAGCTCTGAGCAGCAGCTCCCGGTACGGACTTGCCGCGCCCCTGCCCGGCCGGCCTCCACCCCAGCAGAGGCCCCCCGTCTCCAGCAGAAGCCTGGGGGTCGCCCCTGACGCCCCCTGCCCCTCCCCACAGCCAACTGCCCGCCAGGCTGGGTGCTTCCGCCCGAGGACTTGCCTTGGGTCGCCCCCTCCACCCCCGTGCCGGGGTGCCCGCCCCCACCTGTCCCACCTCCTCAGAGCACCCCACAACCCCAGCGCTCCCGTGTGCAAAAGCACTTAGGACAGACGCCCACGGCCCCAAGTGGGCTCCCCGCAGCCTTCGCCCACGCCCGACCGGCGGCCTCCGCACCCTACAGCCCCCCCCCCCGCTGGAGGCTCTGCCCTCCCATCCCTGCAGGCTCGCTCGCTCCACCAGGTCTCCGGCCCCTTAGTACCACCTTACTTTCCAGTGACGGTTTCCCTCCTCTCCCTAAAGCGTGTCCCACTGGCCTGCCACCGCCCTGCTCTGTGCCCCGGCGGCGGGACTGCCTGCCCGGCCCCAGCAAGTGGGCTCCGGGTCACAGGCCGGTCGGGCTCGGACGCCGCAGACCCACGGCCCGAACGCTCCCCAGCCCCGGGCTCTGACCCCTATCGCCCCGGACGCCCTTCTGACGAATTCTCACCTTCACACCTTTCTTCTTGGTCTGCTCCAGGAAAAACGGGTCCTGGCGCTCCAAGGGCCGGTCCAGAGGGTCTGCGGAGGCAGCGAGGGGCGGCTGCTGGGGGAACATCGGGGCCCTGAGGGGCTCCCTCCCAGCCCTCCTCCCTTAAGACGGCAGCGAAGCACCAACCGGAAGACGGCCCGGGAAGGACTGACTCTCAGACCCCAGAGGGCTTCGAATGCCAGGCAAACGAGCACGTGGACGGGGTCCAGAAAGCAGAAGAGACCCAAGGCGGAGGGGCAGGAGCCGGCCACTTGGAAAGGGGAGCACGAGCGGGAAAACGGTGCCCCTTCAAGACACCTGACTCTGCCGAAGACCCTCAAAGCAACGCCCGCAGGGCGCCCCCCTCAGATACGGTGCGCGGCAGCAGGGACACTCACTGTCTTTGACCCAAAGGTCGTAGAAGGGCCGCTCGACCGTGTCCTGGGGCCCGGGCTTGGCTCTGGCCGCAGGAGGGTTGAGGAGCCGGGCCTGAGCCCTGCGCGCCTCCCGGGGCAGTTCGCCCTGCTTTGCCAGCCTCTCCCATAGCTGCTGCTTCCGCTTGAGCTTCCTGGCGTTGGGGACCTGGTGGGCAAGGACGCTGGGCCGGGGAGAAGCGGCGCAGGCGCAGCGGGTGAGGCGGGCTCCCCCCGCCCCCGCCAGGCAGCCCAGCGTCTCCTCCCTCCACAGGGGCCTCCTCAGGCTTCCCTACTCCTCACTCGATCCAGCAGCTTCGGAGGCCATCTCCCCGTGTCTGCCCCCAGCCCAGGCCTCTCTCCTGAGCCCCAGACCTGACAACACAACAGCCCCTGGGGCCCTTGCCCTGGCTGTCTCCCAGGGACCGCACACACCATTTCAAAACCAACCTCAGCGTCGCACCACTGTCCGCCCCATCAGCCGTCCACGCCCCACCCCCAGGGTGGGGTCAGGGGTCAGTCACTAAGCCCTGCCTGACCCACCCCCTGGCCGTGGCTGCCCACCCAGCCCCCCTTCCATCCCCAGAGCCCTCGGCCCCGTCCAGGCCCATCCTCACCCGCCCAGCCACAGCGCCCTGGCCCCAGCCTCACTGCCCCCAATCCGCTCTCCAAAGCGCAAATCCGACCCCATCCTCCCCTCCAGTGCCCTTCACCTATCACCCTCCCTCCCCAGAATTCCTTTAGGGTCAGGAAGTGAGTAGGGCCTGCACAGAAGGGTGTGAGGCCAGAACCAGAGGAGAAGGAGGGTCTGGGGGTGGTGGGACACTCACTCTTTGGGTGCAGGAACCTTGGATGTGTTCTCTAGGATGAGGTCGATCCGAAGGGGTTTCTTGAGAAGCAGCGACTTCTTCGGACCTTTGGTCCTCTTCTTGTTCAGCTCTGGGGGTGGGAGAAAGGAAAGAATTAAGGCCTCAGGCCTCCTCACTACCCAAGACCAACCTCCCACTCCCCTCATTCCGGCTCCCCTGGAGACCTGCATCCCAGTACAGACCTGGAGGCCCCAGGCTGACCCCAGGCTCCCACCTGAGGAAAGAGGCCCCTGCAAAGGCAGGGCCCAGGGTGCCCAAGCTGTGACTCCCCACACCACACCCATTTCCTGGGCCAGCTGGAGGCAGCCCTGTGCTGGGGACACAGAGGAGTCAGACCCACAGCCCTGCAGACAAGGGGCTTCCAGAGGCAACAGGGAAGTGGCCACAGAACCATTAATGCTAACAAGGAAGAAAGCAGGTGGTCAGGCAACATGAGGCCCAGGGAGCTGGACTCAGGACCCAAGACGGCCGAT
Source organism: Balaenoptera musculus (assembly GCF_009873245.2). Lineage (NCBI taxonomy): Eukaryota > Metazoa > Chordata > Mammalia > Artiodactyla > Balaenopteridae > Balaenoptera > Balaenoptera musculus. Next base: position 8,719,879 of record NC_045803.1, read on the forward strand.
TCTTAGCACAACAGCATTTTCTGCTTTTACTTCTAAAGCCTAATAGTAAAAAGAACTCTAGAACAAAACATACTAGGATGGAATCCGCATCCTTCCATTTGCTAAGGGACCTCATGAGAGTGACTTTGCTCCTCTGTGCTGCCAAAATGAGGTTTAATGCCTACCTCACAGGATCAGGCGGAGATGTATTGGGTTGACTGAAAACGTCGTTCGGGGTTTGCCATAACATCTTACGGAAAAACCCAAACCAACTTTTCGGCCAACCCAATAATTGCAGCTGACCATTGAACAACAAGGGTTTGAACTGTGGGAGTCCACTTATACCAGGATTTGTTTCAATAGCAAATACTACAGGAACATACGATCTGCAGTTAGTCGAATCCGCAGATGTGGAACCAAGGTACAGAGGGCCGACTACAAATCACACATGGATTTTCGACCCCATGGAACGTCAGTGCCCCCGACCCCTGCACTGTTCAAGGGTCCATCGTATTTCAAGATCCCACAGCACAGTGATCACCCGTGGAAGCGCGCAATCGCTGTTATCCTTCTACTTTTTTTTTTTTTTTTTTTAAAACCTAAAGCAGAATCTGTAACGACTTCCTCGCCTGTTCACCAGGGCAGCTCCCTGCCTTCCCCTTCTGTTCACAGAGCAGATCGCCTCACTCCTGTGAAAGTCAACCTCTTTAATACCCCTTCCTTACCTGCTCACTCAAAGACCGCTCTAACCCAAGAGGTCCTTTCATTTCCCTTAGACCAGATCCCTTGACTGATCTCATACACGCTCATAAAGGCCATCCTGCTGTTACAGCAGCCTGACGTTTTGCTCATTAAAGCTATTGGCTTTCCAGTTAAAACGGACCCCTTAGCTTTTCTAGCCCCTCCTTAAAACAAATCGCTTATTCTTCGTCTGTTTTTCCAGATATTGACAGTAAACCTTATTACTCACTGAAGCAAACCCTAACTTGCTTCTCCTCCACTTGTTTTAGAAGGTCCCGACCCTGCATTTTGGCAAATTAAAGCAAGCGGGTTAAGAGAAGTCTCTTACCAACTTATTCAAGGTGATCCTTTTATTCTCATTAAAGAACAAACATCTTATTGAGTAAAACAGGTATGATTCCTTACAGCAAATCCTCGACTTGGTTTTCTGCAGATTAACGGAGACCTCCTGATTTATGATTATCTACTCAACAAGGCAGATCCCAACTGGATTCTCTGGGCATTGAGACCTCTCTGAAACCTCACAAAAAAAAAATGAGTTCTTTAGCTTAGTCCCTAACTTGCTTTCTGTTCATTCCAGGTCCTCTTGTTTATATAGTAAAGACCTTTTTTTGCAGGTGTTTGCCATCCAAGCCACATCATTAACACAGATCCTTTTAGAGGCTGAGGGAGCCTCAATAAGGACTAATCATCGCCATACACCCGCCAAAGAAACCCTTCCTTACCTTCATTCTTGGAGCCAGTGTCCACGAAGAAGAGTTTTTCATCGGGGGCCTCTGATATCAAGCCACTGGGAGATGGAAATTCAGAATGTCAGCCATACATGTCGGGGAGAGGGGCACGAAGCTGCGGAAGGAGCAGGTTTAACCTCTCCGGGCTCAGCTTTCCTGTTATGCTCATTCAAGTACAATCTTCCAGCCTGGGACCCCTCCAGGCCAGAGCCCCTTCCTCCAGTTTGCAGATTTTACTACTTAAAACGCACTAGGGCTTCCCTGGTGGCGCAGTGGTTGAGAATCTGCCTGCCAATGCAGGGGACACGGGTTCGAGCCCTGGTCTGGGAAGGTCCCACATGCCGCGGAGCAACTGGGCCCGTGAGCCACAACTGCTGAGCCTGCGCGTCTGGAGCCTGTGCTCCGCAACAGGAGAGGCCGCAATAGTGAGAGGCCCGCGCACCGCGATGAAGAGTGGCCCCCGCTCGCCGCAACTAGAGAAAGCCCTCGCACAGAAACGAAGACCCAACACGGCTAATAATACATAAATTAATTAATTAATTTAAAAAAAAAAACAACGCACTAAACTATGCTGGGTGCATGGTACGTACTGATACCGGAAAAGTGTGGTTTACCTGGATTCTAATTTAACTGGGCGTCTTGCACCCGGTGACCCTATTAAGCCCCCCAGGCTCTCACCCGGAGTTCCCAGTCCATCCCCTCGGCTTCCCCAGCGGTGCCGGACAGGGGCTCCCAGGCCCCCGGAAGTCCCCCCAGGCAGCTCGGCCTCGCACCCCGCCACACAAAACGTGGCCCAGCTGTCCGCAGTCCCGCCCCACTCACCCGCTCGTGCGCTCCTGCAGCCGCACGTCCTCCAGGAACTGATCGACCTCCAATCCCAGCGGCTCCTGAGCGAGCCGCCGCCAGCCCCGCTTCTTATTTCTTGGGCCTCGCCGCCGCCGCCTCAGCGCCGGGTCCACCGAAGTGGGCCGCAGCCCCAGGAAGCCGGAATCGGCCTCGCTTTTCGAGCACTGCCCGCCGCCACCACCACCCTTTCCCACAGCCATCTTGTTAAAGGAAGAACTTGCTCTCCGGCTCCCGGAAATCCGGTTTGGGGCATGCGCGCGCCGAAATCCCGCCCCCTCCCGTGACCTACTTCCGGCGTCCGCCATCTTGGTAGGGTGGCTGGAGCCGCAAAGGGGCGGGGAGGCTACTATCTTGGTAAAGGATAAATGGCTCCTCCCTCTTCTGCAGATTCCGGTCCGCCCCAGGTTGTAGGTTTGGGGCTCTAGCCCTAGGCGGAATACCTTTCCCGGCCGCCTAGGAATACTTTTAAAATCTGAGTATCATTTTTAATTTGTTGAATTTTTTAAAAATCTAGTTTTCTTAAGAAAGAAAAGTTATACCCGTCAGTGGCAGATTCGGCACACGAGACTGCAATCTCAGAACGTTTGACCTGTCGATGTTCCAACCCTAGCATCTTGGAAATCAGAGAGTTTTCGGAATGTCGAGGTTGGGGGCACAGAACATTACGTGCGAGAAATGTTAGAAACATACATTATTAGAACCCTAGAAGCACAGGCTCAGAATCATTAATCTTGGGTAAGCTACATAGTTGTGCCTCAGTTGCTTCATCCGTAAAATGGGGGTGATAATGGTTCATCTGCCTCATAGGTTATTCTGGAGATTAAACAAGGTAATATATACAAAACCCTTTAGATTGTGCCGGGATCTAAATGTTAACTATTGTTATTACCTCGCCCCCTGAGACTTTATCTTAGAATCAATTAATCTATGCTGTTTACAAATAAGGAAGGGAGCTCAGATGCCCTTGGGCCCTGGCAACCATCCGTAGGGATCCAGAGCCTCATAAGGCCGTTCTCCACTGGAAAAGGAAAAAGGCACAGAGAAGGAAGGCGCCCCGGGGGGTTCACACAGCGGAACTCGGCCTGGGGAAGGTGACAGGCCCGGGATTCGGCCCTGGAGACCTGATCACCCACCACCTGGGGCAGGGGTTTCAGCGACTGGCCAGCCTAGCTCGCGTGTGTCCACCAGGGGGCGCCGGGAGCCGCGCCACCGGGCGCGCGTGGGCGGGGAGGGCGCGAGGCCAGCGTGTCCCGGGGGCCGTGGGTGTGGCCTTGGGTGTGAGTCGGCGGGACCACGAGCGGGGTCCCCCCTGGGCGTGAGCGAGCGCGTGCGCACACTTTGGTGGTCCTGATCGGCAGCATCACCTCCTCCCCCTCCGGGAGCCCGCTTGTCCTCGGTGTTACGTGTCAGGAGCTGTGTACCCAGGTTGTGTGGGTGGACGTCGGCGGGCAGGGAGGAGGACGGGGGCACCTTGTAACCAAGTTGGCACACACACACACATACACACAACCCCACGGCCCAGGGCTTGGTTCCCAGGCCCCCGCGGCAGGAGGTTTGAGGGAGGGATGTCCCGGAGGGAGGGCCTCAGAGTAACTTTTCTTCGGAAAATATGTCGGTCTGGTCCCCAGCCCAGGCCTGAGTCATCAGGTTCCCGCAGCATTGAGTCATGGCCTCCACCTCTGCCCCGGAGAGCTTGGAGGGTACCCCCCTGAAGTTCTGCCCAGGGCCCTCCTTCCCCAGGGGGTTTGGGGGGGAGAGCGATCCCCACCTCTAACCCAGCCCAAGACAGCCTGACTCCCACAGGGAAAGAAGCCATGGCTTTATTTGCACTGTGGGAACGCTATTACGTTCACAGTCCCCTCCCAGGCACGGGGTGAGGGGTGACGGGCGTGGGAATCCCAGCGAGCACCCTGGAGGGGGCATCGTCCCCATCTGTTTCGCTCTTCCCCATCTTTTCCGTGTGGTCCCCCACCAGGGTCAAGCACTAATACGTAGTGAAGGCGGGAAAAGGTGTGTGTGTAGGGGGGTGAGAGTTCCCTTTAGGGGAGGGGAGGGAGGGTTGTAGCACCAAGAGCCCCTCCCCCCACGACATCCCTGAAAAGGGGACTAAAATTACGTCCTGGGGCCTATCTGGCAGGGGCTCCACTTAAATATGAACTGATGGTGGGCCGAGAGGCTGTGCCCCAGCAGTCTAAAATTCGGACCACCAGCTGTGGGGAGCCTGAGGTGGGGGGGCAGGCGGGGCTTTCAATCCAGGGCAGGTGAGTGGAGGACAGAAAGGCCTCAGAGTGGACGCCATCTGGGAGGAACAGGGATGGAAGGCGGTTTTTGGTCTGCAGAGGATCCTTCTTAAAGAAAGGGCTGTGGCAGGACCTGGGGGGGAGGGGCTAAGAGGGGTCCAGCTGAGGAAGTAGGAGGTGTGTCTCCCCCCTGAGGCCCCAGTGGTCCCAAGACCTGAGGACACCATGGGGTGGAGGGTCCCCGCCTGGCTGGGCAAGAGGAAGCAGGGCAAGGGGACCCCTCCGTTAGTCATTTCAACCAAGTGGCCGCTCACTTATGAGGGGTCCTGCTCAGAATCAGGGATCAGACGGGTTAGGCCTGGGTGCGTGTCTCTGTGTGTTTGAGTGACTCTGTAGGTGCTCTCTCCTGAGAATGTCAGCTCCATGAGGGCATATAGAGTGTCTGCTTTGCTCTCTGCTGTAATCCCCAGTGCCTAGAAGGAGCCCTGAACATAGTAGGTGCTCAACAAATATTTGAATGAATGATGCAGGGATGGATGCTTCTGTGTGTGTGTGTGTGTGTGTGTGTGTATTAGTGTCGGAATGATGTGCTAAGTGTACGTGAGGGTAGAGGTGTGTGGGCAGAGAAGCCTTGCCCCTCCCCTGGTCCCCACTGCCTGGCAGTGGGGGGCAGAGGGACCCCCATCCTTACAGCTAGGAGAGTGGGCAGGCAGGGTGCACGTGGGCCGGGGTGGGGATGTGCGTGCAGCCATCCGGAGCTGGGGAGCCACAGCAGGGCAAGAGGGAGGAAGGGCCGGCACGCAGCGGCTGGCTCACTCAGCGGAGCCCTTCTGGCGCCGCTTGGAAGGTGGCACCAGGCGGCGGGGCAGGTTGGTGGGCAGCCCATGGCCCTCGAGCTTGGCCTCGATGAGGTGGCTGGCCAGGGCGAACTCCTCGTCGTCCAGCATGCCATCTCGGTCAACATCACTCAGCTTCCAGATGCGGCCCAGCACAGAGTTGGGGAGCTTGGTACCCACCATCCAGGTCTTGGCCTTGGTGCCGCTCAGCTTGCCATCGGACGGCGCCAGGTTGTAGAAGATCTCATCATATTTGGACTTGTCCTTGGTCACCACCCACTCAGTCTCATCATCCGAGCCCTCCTCGCCGTCCTCCAGGGCCTCGTCAGGCCCCCGCTCCACGAAGGGGCCCATGTGGGTGCCCTCGAAAGCACCCCCCTGCACGCCCACATCCGTGCTTTCCAGCTCCTCCTGCCGGAGCAGGGGCATGAGCTTGGCGATGTTGTGGGTCAGCATCTCATCCAGCGCCTCCAGCAGCTTCGGCTTCAACGAGTGGAACTTGGTGAAGTCGTGAGCCATCAGCAGCTCCTGTGGGGAGGGGAACGCAGAGAGGTCAGGGGGCACCATCCCGAAGCCCCCCAGCCCCATGCTGGCTCCGGGACACTTGGGCAGCTCTTGACAGAGAGGTGCAGAAGTATTTGATTATCTGAACACCCCAATCCACTTGGGTACCCACCACTCAGAAGAGACTTGGGCAGCAAGGTCCCACGGTGCCCCCCACCCCACCCAGTGCCGGGCATGACCCCAGAATCCCTGGACAGTAGGGAGAGCAGGGACCCTCCGATGACTCAGGGCAGCGGCCTTTCACCAGCTGGTAGAGAAGGATTTCAACACTTTGACATCAGCCACGGCTTGACCAGAGCACACCCGTCAGCCCTCAGTCCTGCCCACCCTCTACGGCACCCCAGCTGCCCAGTCAACATCCCCACCATTAGGCAAGTTAAGAAAATGCAATTCCTGCCACCCTGCTGGCTCTGTTACCCCACCATACAGCAAGGACTAAGCGGCTTGCCCCATATTTGGAGGTTAGGTTTGGGATGGAGAGTCATCAGGAGATCCTGGGACTACCCCCCACCCCCAGGGCAAGAAGTCATCTGGTGCTAGAGCCGCTGCAGGGCTGGGTTTGTGGTCACGCTGCTTCTCACACGTGCAGCTGTTAAAGCGATTGCACCAGAAGAGTTGCAGCAAAGACCAATCCACATCGCAGCACCACATTAATTTCCAGAGCCAAGGCAGAGAGCTCCACTGATCATGACCATAAAGAGACGGGGATGTGATTGATGGTGATGAGTAGGGAGGACTCCAGGGCCAGGCTGCCCAGGTTCCAACCCAGCTCTGCCACTTGGGAGCTGTGTGTCCTCAGTCAAGTGACTTGACCTCTCTGGTTTCCCTGTCAGTTTCCAGATTTGGAAAACAGGTTGAGAACTAGCACTCCCCTCACTGGGAGGTGGGAAAGGCTAAATGAATTCATCTGGATGAAGCGCTCAATAAATGTCAGCGTAATATTCACAGCTGCTCTTTATCTAGCCCAGCGGCTCTCAACCAGGGATGATGGTGTCCCCCAGGGGACAGCGGGCAATATCGGGAGACATTTTTGATTGTCACAACTCGGGGGTGCTACTGGCATCTAGTGAATAGAGGCCAGAGATACTGCTAAACAGCCTGCGATGCACAGGACACCTCCCCCCCCAACAAGGAAGAATTATCTGGCCCCAAATGTCAGGAGTGTGGAGGCTGAGAAACCTTGATTTGGCCCAAACTCTGTGCCAGACACTGTCTAAGGAAGTCACGAACACTAGCCAATTAAGCATCCAAGGTAGATACTATCAGGATGCCGATTTTCCAGTTGAAGAAACTGAGGCTCAGAAAAGTTAAGTGACTTGACCAGGTTCACAGAGCTAGTCAGTGACCAAGGGGAAATTCACTCTATTATAATTCTTTAGTATTGGACTAGAAATATCTAAGACCCAAAGGTCACAGGCTTTCAGTATCAGCCTAACACAACCTCAAACAGAGCCTGGGCTAGGGGCGCTAGTCCTCGCCTCCATGCCTGAGCCTGGACCTCTGTCCCCACATCCATTGGTCACTCCTGCCCTGCCCATCTCCTGTGGCTCTTCATTTACCCCAGGCTGCCACACCCAGACCCAGTGCTTTCCCTGACACTGGTTAATCCTAGGCCTGGATATGTGAGGAGCCTCCGGTTATCCCCCAATATCCATCTTCCTTTCTTCCTCAGTATGGAATCCCTGAATGTTACCTGGGCATCTGGCCACCTAGAGAAAAGACTACACTTCCCAGCTTCCCTTGCAGCAGCTGTGGCCATGTGACTAAGTTCTAGCCAATTGGATGTCAGCACAAGTTGCAGATGCAACTCTAGAATTGCCCTGTTCAATACAGTAGCCACATGTGGTTATTTAAATTTAAATTAATTAAAATTAAAACCTAAAATTTCAGTTTTAATGTGGCTAGTGGCTACCGCATTGGACAGCACGGCATAGAAAGTCACCATAGAAAGTACTATTGGACAGCACTGTTCTAGTAAGTGTTCTGAAAGAGAGAGACTGTACCATTAGCTTCCCCTTCTGCCCCGCTCCTCCCCCTCTTCTTGCTGGCTGGAATGCAGACACAATGGCTGGAGTTTCCACAGCCATTTTGTACCATGAGGGGGTTCTTGGGACTGGAGGCCAGACTTGGAGGAGAATTAAGACAGAAGGAGACTGGGTCCCTGGCTCTGTAAATCACCAAACCAGCCCTGGACCATACTGCAGGACATTTATGAAGGAGAGAAATAAACTTCTATACTAACTAAGCCACAGTTGCTTTGGGTTTGCTGTTCACTCCCTTAATTCACAAAACCACGCTCCCACAGCATCATTTGCAGGAAGTGCTTTCAGGAACCTGCCATCCATCCTTCTGGTTTTCAAGGTCCCATCCCGGAGCCCATGGAAGCCAACCTTCCCATCACATCACCCCTGCTGCCTTCCTCCTGGGCGGCCTCCCACCTGCATCTTCTGGCAGTCCGGGAAGTCGCCGGGAGATATGTGATGCTCTAGCTGAATCTTGGCAAAGATGACGGGCAACTTGAGGATCAGCTGCTTTTTCTTGTTCTCCTTCCCAAACACGGAGGGCATCTCCTTCTTCAGGTAGCTGATGATGTAGGTGTGAACCTGTGGGGAGGAGAGTTCTCACCTAAGCCTGCCTCACAGTCACCTGTGGGGCTCGTTAAAACATGGGTTGCCCAGAGTTTCTGATTCACTAGGTCTGGGGTGGGGCCTGAGAATGTGCATTTCTAACAATTACAGGTGAGCTGCTGCTGCCGTGGGTACAAGGGCTTCCCATCTCTCCTAGGTACTCTCAGCCCCTCCCGTGGCGTAAACATCCCTCCATGTCCACTGCCAAATCTACATACCAGCCCTGGCCTCTCCCTGGAGCTCAAGACTCAGAGCTGATTGCCTTGTCAACATTCCTGGACAGCTCCGTCTTAGGACGCCCGCAATGGAATTCAGGTCCAGCCCCCAGAGCTGTGCCACTCTCAGCTGTGCCCATCTCGGGAGACAAACGGCACCTCCACCTCTCCCTACCCAGTGGAGCCCAGAAATCTGGAAATCATTCCTGATTTGATTCTCCCTCCTCACTGGCCACATCTATTTCATCAGCGAGCCCTTTTAACTCCTAAATCTCTCTTCTACTTTTCCAATTCTCTCCACCTCAGTTGCTGCACCCCCCATCCCAGCAGTTCCATCTTTTGCCTGGGGGGGGGGGACACACCAGTCACCCCACTGGACTCCTGGCTTTCCCTCTGGCCCCTCCAGCCCCTCCAATCCTTTCCCCATGAAGTAGCAGCTGGAGGGTCGTTTTTGTTTTGTTTTGTTTTGCTTTTTTAAGGAACAAGTGCGGCACCATGAGACACTGCTACTATGTCTCAATTTGCTTCTTATCCAAGTGCAAAATTCCTCCCACAGCTGACAAGGCCCTACTGCAGCAATTCTCAAAGCGTGGCCCGGGGGTCCCCGAGACCCTTTCAGGGGTTTGCAGACTCAAAACTATTTTCATAAGAATATTAAGGTGCTGTGTGTGTTTTTTACTCTCATTTCCTCCCCAGCGGACAGTGGAGTTTTTAAAGGCTAAAAGATATTGCAATTGACTGCAGAAACAGATGTGCAAATCCAGATGTCTCCTCTGAAGCCAGACATTAAGGAGACTTGCAAACATGTAAAACAGGGCCACTGTCCTCCCTAAGTTGGGTTTTTTTTTGGGTTTGGAAAACAGTTAATTTTCATACAACATCTGTTACTTAGGTTAACAGGTAGTAGATGTTTTTCTTGCTATTTTAAATGATCTTACCATGTTAATTATTATCAATATATGTTCATTAGTAGACATCGACATGATCAAAATGTATAGATAACATTTATAATAAATGTTACTTATTAATAAGGATATAAGTATTGTTTGGGAATTCCCTGGCGGTACAGTGGTTAGGACTCCATGCTCTCACTGCTGAGGGCACAGGTTTGATCCCCGGTCGGGGAACTAAGATCTCGCAAGCCACGCGGCACGGCCGAAAAAAAAAATTATATAAGTATCGTTGGTTAATTAATATTATGAGAGAAATAAATATGAAACATTTTCTCAGTATTAACTTATTTCTTTTTGGATGTAACGCGAGGCTTGTGGGATCTTAGTTCCCCGATCAGGGATTGAACCCAGGCCATGGCAGTGAAAGTGCGGAGTCCTAGCCACTGGACCGCCAGGGAATACCCTCAGTTTTAACTTCTAATATGGTTAATATAGAAAGATTTAATCCGTGTACATACAAACTCTTTGCGGGCCTCAATAATTTTTAAGAGTGTAATGAGGGCCTGAGACTGCTCTTCACGACTTGGCTCCTTCCGCTTCATACAACTTTATCTCCCTCCATCTGCTCCAGCTTCCTCACCTGCCGTCCTTTTTTTATCAGCATACCACTTTCCTACCTCAGGGCCTTTGCACGTGCTACTCCTCGCCTGGAACTCTGCCCTAGTCTCCCAACAACTGGCTCCTTCAGCTTCCTTTTGATGTCACCTCCTCACAGAGGCCATCCTATGGGAAGCAGGTGCCGCAAGCACCACCATCCAATTCCTTTCTACCTTTACTTTTATCGTTTCATTCACAGCACTTATCACAATTCATCATTATTTCATTTATCTGTTAGTTTACTTATTCTGTCTCCTTCCATCAGAATGTGAGCTTCAGGAGGGCTGGGACCTTGTCTGTTCCCTCTGTCCCCAGCGCCGGCACAGTGTGCAGAGAAAAGACTCCAGAAATATTTGTGGAATAAACCAATGAACTTGAGAACCTTTGAGCCACGATCTCATAAGTTATCAAAAAGCAAACAAGGAGGGGACTTCCCTGGTGGTCCAGGGGCTGAGACTCTGCGCTCCCAATGCAGGGTGCCTGGGTTCGATCTAGATCCCACATGCTGCAACTAAAAGATCCCACGTGCTGCAACTGAAGATCCCGCACGCCGCAACGAAGATCCCTTACGCCGCAGCCAAATAAATAAATAAATATTTTTTTTAAAAAAAGCAAACAAGGAGAGGGAAAAAAAAGAGCATTCATGTCCTATTTTTAATAGGAAGCTCAATAATTAAATGGATAGGCTTAAATAAAAATAGAATATATCTGGAAAAGACACAAGAAACTACTCACGGGGGTTGCCTGCAGGGAAGAGAACCTGAGAGCCATTGGGGTCAGAGGTGGGAGGGGGCACGTTTGACAGAACATGAGTGCTTTCCCATGAGATGGTCTTAAATGTTCAATTAAAAACACTCATTAAAAAGTCCTTTTAATGAAAACCTAGGGGCAGGACAGGAATAAAGACGCAGATGTAGAGAATGGACTTGAGGACATGGGGAGGGGGAAAGGGTAAGCTGGGGCGAAGTGAGAGAGTGGCATGGACATATATACACTACCAAATGTAAAATAGATAGCTAGTGGGAAGCGACTGCATCGCACAGGGAAGGGAGATCAGCTCGGTGCTTTGTGACCACCTAGAGGGGTGGGATAGGGAGGGTGGGAGGGAGACGCAAGAAGGATGAGATATGGGAATATATGTATATGTATAGTTGATTCACTTTGTTATAAAGCAGAAACTAACACACCATTGTAAAGCAATTATACTCCAATAAAGATGTTTAAAAAAAAAAAAGTCCTTTTAATGAGTCATAGGTTTAGAATGCTAAACATTTTGGTGGCACCTTGGCTGGCTCTGAATCCTCATCTCCCATCTCCACCACCCTGGGCTCCTTGTTCAAGCATGTCCCGGCCTCAGGGCCTTTGCGCTTGCTGTTCCCTCTGCCTGGGTATGGTCTCCCCCAGATCTCCACTCTGCTCACCCCTTCCCCTCCTTCAGGCCTCTGCTCAAATATCGCCTCCTCCAGGAGACCCTCCTCAATGACCCTAAAACAGCCTCTCACCAGTCTCTCTGCTTCACTTTTCTTCATAATCCTTATTACATACAATATAATATTAGAGATTAATTTGTTTAACATCCACTTCCCAATTAAAAGGCAATTCTACAAGAAGAGAAACTTTATCTGGTTTTGTTCCCTGCTCTATCCCCAGGACCTAGAACAGTGCAGGAGCACATTGTAGGCGCTCAATAATTGTTTGTTGAATTAATGCTATCGAGTCACCTCAGCGAGCTCGGTATGAAGGTTCACGGCGTCCTGGTCTCTTCAGAATCAGAACCTCCCAAGACCCTGGCCTCAAGTGTCACAGCACAGTGAAATCGCCCCTTCTAGCAGCACCTATCACTTCAACCAAAGGGCAGAGCCAGAGGACTCATCCACATCGGACACTGGGACAGACAGGGAAACTGAGGCACAGAGGGGTAGTTACCAAGAGTGCAGAAAGACCTTGTACTGTTGGGGGAGTGCACATGGGGAGGTAAACGGTGTGTGCTGTTGTTTGATGGCTGGACCAAGTGTGGCAGAATCACACGTGGGGAATGAGCGGGTGACACGGGGCAGGCGAGAAGCAACAAGGCTTGGTCACTGTAGACCCTGTGTCTTGAGCGGCACTGGGGAGCCATAGATGGATCTGCAGGAGGAAGGGGAAGGAGTGGTCTGCAGGTCTGAGAAGGCCAATCAGGGCAGGGGTGTGGCCAGGCCGGTGGGTGGGGCCTATGAGAGCGGGCCAACGGGGAGAGGGGGCGGGGCCTAAGGGCGGCTCCTCGGGAACCCAGAAGACAGGAGGAGGCCAGGCACTAATGGCTTTTCCAGAGAGGAAGCCGCGGAAGGTGCCAGGAAGAGATAACGTGGGTGGGCGGGGTGGACCGGGGCGCGGGTCCCGGACTCCGGGGTTTGTCTGGGTTTCCGGAGCCACCTCCTGCGTGGCGGGGGCACCAGGTGTCCGGCCCCACCCCGCCCCTGGGTCCCACGGACCCTGGGCTCCCCCTCCCGCTGCTGTCTGCTCCCCCGAGGGACCTGGGGGACCGGGGTCCGTAGGGGAAGAGGGTGACCCAGGGGGAGACTGAGGGAGGGAGGACTGAGAGAGGGAGAATGGAGAAAGACAGAGAGAGAAAAGAGAATGAATGAGGGAAGAGAAGAGAGAGAATAAGGGAAAGAGAGAAACTGAGAAAGAGGTAGAAATGAGATGTAGAGAGAGAGAGAGAGAGACACAGAGAGACAGACAGAGACAGTCCAAGGCCTGGGCAGAGGAGGAGAGAAAGGTGGATTCTGGAGCCCTCAGGAGCCGACCACACTGGGCAGCTCCCTCCCAAGGAGGATTCCTGGGGTGGGGGCGGGGCTCTGACTCACCCCCTCTCTGCAGCTCCTTAAACCAACACCTCAGGCTCCTCCATCCCCCATAACCTTCCAGGCCTCCCTGCCTGCCCAGCTTCCTGCCCCACCTCCACCCTGGCAGGCAGCCTTCCCTGTGAATGTTCCATTCGTCCTCCAAAACGCTCTTAAACCAGTGCTCTGGCCTCCCAGTCCCGGAGGCCCTGTCCTGATCCAGGCTCCTCCTTGTTCCTCAGTCCCCAGCCTCCTCCCTGGTCTGGGAGCCGAGTCTCACTGCCCTTGAATCCACCCTCCAGAAGGCAGCTAGAGTCTGACCCTGTCCCTCCCCTGCTCTGAATCCTTCCATGGCTCCCCAGTGCCCTCAGGACAAAGCACAAGTTCCAGGCCACAGCCCTGGGTGATCTGACTCTCACCCACCCCACCCCACCCCACCTCTGCCCCTAGCCTCAGATTCAGTTACTCCCACTGTCTACACTGGCTTCAACACTGACATTTTTTCCTCTTCCTTGAACTGGCCATGTTCTCACCTCCAGTCCACGCACTTGCTGGTCCTGCTTTCTAGAATCTCTTCCCCTCTTTGTCCTCCTCATCCTCCAGTTTGCAGCTCAGATGCCCTCTCCTCCAAGAAGCCCTCCCGGATTTCCCCTGGGCTCCCCAGTCTCAGCCCTGACCATGTTGGATGATCACTGTCTGGGGATGGGGTGGTCTTCTCCCCTGGACTGCCTTGGTCACTGCTGTGTTCCCAGCACCACCCGGCACAGGGCCAGGCACAGCAGGAGAACTTTCTCAGATTAGAGAACTTAAGCTAATCAGAGAGTTGATGCCAGGGACCAGCAGTCAAGTAGAGGAGGATCAGAGGAAAGGCAAGAGCTGCCGCTGCCTCCCCAGCCCTGGTTACTGCTCAGCCAGCCCCCCATTACTGCTCACCCGCACCAGCCGGGCCCTCTTCACCAGATCATTGAGCTTGCGCAGTGCGGCGTGGCGCGGCAGGCCCTGGATGTCGCGGAAGAGGTCCTGCTCCTCCAGCTCGAAGAGGCGCCTGTTGTCGGGTACCAGGAGGGGCTGGGACCAGAAGGAACCGATGTAGACGCGCAGCACCTCGGGCGTGCCCACCACCTTGCCCAGCGCCCACATGAGGGCCCCGTAGACGCGCATCAGCTGCTGCGTCTCCACCATGTCGGCCTTGTTGAGCACCACGCGGATCTTGTCCTCGTGGCCTCGCAGGGCGCCGATGGCCTCCGAGAACTCGTCTGAGATCTCCAGCTTGTGAGCATCGAAGAGCAGGATGATGAGGTCCACGCGCTCGGCGAACCAGCGCAGCACTGCCGGGAAGTCGTAGCCTAGGGGGAGGGGGTGGGACGGGGGCGCCAGGGGCAGACGTCAGCACCCGAGCCTCCAGCCACTGGGATGCAGCCATTCCTTTGGACTCAAGTTAGACTGTACCGGATGTTCAGGTTGTTAACCTTCGAAATTTCTGTCTATGAGAAACAGCTGAGGCCCCAAGAGTGCCCCCACAGCTCTGTCTCTGCAGCCCTCAGAATTTCCCCCATCACTCTGGCCCCCGTCTCTCAAGCCATCTGACTACAGGGGACAATCACCCCCTCCCCTTTTTCCTTCATTCTTTAGGCCGATATTAGCAGCGGGCATTGGTCCAGTTATTGAAACACTCAAGTGTTCCTAATAGGCTCCCTTTGCTTCTATGGACAACCCACCCCCACCCCCCGCAAGGCCCCCGAGTGCCTCCGTCACCCCAGCCCCTCCCCAGGATCTGTCAGATCTCCCCACCATCCAGCAACTAAAGATTTCACTCGGGTCCCAGTTATGGTCTTGCCATAGCAGATGTTAAATATTTTAAATTTATTAACAACATTTACTGAGTCTTCTGTGTGTCAGGCCCTGTCCTGGGCAGTGGGGGTCCCACAGAGAACACTCAGACAAGGTCCTTGCCTTCGTGGGGCACCCATCCCAACAGCTGGCTCCTGGGTCCATTCATTCATTCCTTTCACTTTTCATTTCCTCACTCACTCATTCATTCACGCTGTTTGCTTTTTTGCTCGTTCGCTCATTCATTCAGCAACAAGTGACGCTTGGGAGAGAGGAGAGGAGCAGTTGAGACCCCCCGACTTGGCAGTTGGGAAGACCCGCGTTTGAATCCCGGCTCTGCCCCCATCAGCTAGGTGACCTTAAGCAAGCAGGTAACCTCTCTGGACCTCTGTTTCCTCCTCAGTAAAATGGAAATCATCACAGGACCTACCTCCTCGAACTGTGTGAAGATTAAAAGAATACACATGAGGGGACTTCCCTGGTGGCCCAGTGGTTAAGACTCTTTGCTTCCAATGCAGGGGACGCAGGTTCGATCCCTGGTGGGGGAACTAAGATCCCACATGTTGCGTGGCCAAATAAATAAATAAAATTTAAAAAAAAATTTTTTTAAGTAATACACATGAGCTAAGATATATATATATATATATAAAGATATATATATAAAAAAAAATATATATATATATAAAGATATATAAAGAGCTTAAACACTGCCTGGCGCTGAACTATACACTTAACATGAGTGAGCTTTAGGCATGTGAATTATACCACAATAAAACTCTTAAAAAAAAACGGTGCTAGGCGCATGGTAAGCACTCAACAAACATTACTCATGATGCCTGCGAGACACCGTTGGGGGGTCATCCAGGAGCCATCCCCAGAGCCGCCTGCCCTGTGCTGGGGACACAGTGTGGCTCAGGCAGCCCCAGGTCTGTCGTTACTGGGCTCACGGTCCAGAGTGGTCAGGCTGGGATGCAGCAGCCCAGAGGGGAGCGCCTGACCCAGCCTGGGTAGTCAGGGAGGGCTTCCAGGAGGAGGGAACAGAGTGGCAACCTGGGGGATGAGGAGTTAACTGGCAGAACAGGGAGCCATCGCTGATTCACCCGAAGTCACCTCATGCCCTTCCCAATTCAACTTATTGAATCTTCAAAACGACCCCAGGAGACAGGCACTCTTATGACCCCCATTTTCCAAAAGGGGAAACTGAGGAACAGAGAGGTTAAGGGATTTACTCCAGATACTCAGGTAGGAAGCAACAGAGCAGCAGCCCCGTGGGCCTGCACGCTCTCCTGGGGAGCTGGTGCCAGGCCAATCCTGCATGGAGGAACCAGGCTCCTGCAGCCACTGGGGACGGGACGGGGTGGGGTGGGGGGTGGGTGACACCGTTTTGCGGGGAGAAAGGGCCAGGTCACCAGAGGAACAGCAGCTGGGGCCCCTCCTCCCTCCCCAATGTCTACACAAACACACACAGCGGCCCCAGCTTTGGAAAGTGTGTCTCATGCAGGGAGGGACGGAGGGAGGGAGGTTGAGTCAGCGCGGGAACGGGAGACGTGGCAGAGAGGCACCCTGGGGCGCACAACGGGAACAGGAGAACGGGAGACGTGGCAGAGAGGCACCCCGGGGCACACAACGACAGCCTCACAGAGGAAAAGCAGTCGTCATGGGCACTTCCATAGCACCTAGTGTGTGCTACATACTGCTCTAAGTGCTTCACGCATTTTGACATTTAAATTGAACCCTCAGGGCAACGTATGAGGCTGATACTATCACGTTCCCATTTTACAGATGAGAAAACTGAGGCATGGAGAGGTTAAGTGGCTCAGCCAAGGTCCCACAGTTTAGAAGGAGCAGAGGCCAGATCTGAACCCCGCCAGAAGGCTCCACTATGCTACAATCACACACGTGTGGCCTTCACAGATATTCCAGGCAGAGGCCGCTTGCTCCACCAGTGCACACACACATGCACACACACACACTCGTGCACTCAGGAGCGTACACCTGGACACCATCAGAGCCGCACACTACAAGATGCAGACTCCCAAACACACCCTCACTCACAGTCTGGAACCTACACAGACATCCGTGGTCACGCGATTGCAAAGACGTCGTGAGACCCACACAAAGTAACAGCAGCAGGCACACACAAGCCCGTGCACACTCGCACACGCACCAAACTAGAGACACAGTCATATATAGTTACACAAAAGATACACTCATGCACATACACACACACACCCCCCCTCACTGTACACACAAGGGCACAACTGTATACAGAGATACAATCACATGCGGTCACATCCAATCCAACAAAATCCCCTCAGGCCTTCCTACACGGCCACACACAGGTACAGTCCCAAGCAGAGCCCTGACACCTCAGAGTCACACCACAATTACACACTTTCCCAGACACACACTAAATGATCCACACAGTCACAGAAAAGTTCCCTTGCCCAACACACTCACACACACATTTCACAATACAACCACATATGGAGACACGATCAGTCACTGTCACACACAATCCCACAAAGCCCCCCGGCGTCCCTCAGTGCCGCACACAAAGTCACACCCTGCCACAATCACGGGCACAAACTCCCAGACACTCACACACACACACAACACACAGACATCCTTACAGGCAGACGGACGGACTCTCCTCTTCCCCTACCTCTGCTGAAAGGGAAGGAGACCCTGTTCTCTGCTCTTCCCCACTTCCTTTGGGCTCCCACCCTGCACCCCTGCCCTGGCTTGGAGGCTTCCCTCCCCTCCGACTCTCCCAGGCCCACGCCCCAAGCTCCCCCCCAACCCCGTTGCCTCCCTTCCGGGGAACAGGCGCTTCCTGGGCAGCGGCCAGGGACTCCCGTCCACGCCCTCACCCCGAGGCCCAGCCTCCTTGCCTCCCTGCAGTCGCCTCCCACTCCCCTCTGCCCCACACTGCGGCCTCCTTTGCCCCAGTTTCTGGCCTCCGAGGGCTTGCGGGACAGGGGTGGAAGGGGACAGAAATGCTGGGTGGAATGAGGGTGGGGGCCGGGCACCCTCGGAGGCCCCGCTGGAATTCACCCCCTCCCCTCCGCGCTCCCCCTGCACAGCTGTTTATAAATTCCAGGCCGCCCTTGGCCCCCGCCCAGATTCCCCTTCCCAGGTCCTCCTCAGCCCCATCTGTGGCCCAGACACAGAGCCAAGAGCTCACACGGGCCCAGGGCCTGCCTGCCCGGCTCAGCCTCCTCGCTGGGTCTCCTGTCTCTCTGTATCGCTGCCTCGCCCTCTGAATCTCTGTCCATCTTTGACTTTGTGTATCTCTCTCTGTCTCTCTTGATCTCTCCCCCTCCATCCTTCAGACCCACCCAGATATGCAGCTGCAGCCCGTTCGCACGTGTTCACCCACACGCCTCCCCCACCCTTCAACGTGTGCCAACATGGAGGGATCACAGCCTTCCACCAGCTCCCTTCTGCTACCCCACCAGCTCAGGGCCGGCGGACACAGGCCCAAGTCCTAGCAGAGATCCTGGGACCCTCCCCCCTCAGACCCAAGAGTCCAGGCCCCCAGCCCCTCCTCCCTCAGACCCAGAGATCCGGGCCCCCAGTCCCTCCTCCCTCAGACCCAGAGATCCGGGCCTCACTCACCGCGGCTCACTCTCTGTTTGGCCCCCGACAGGATGCCTGGGGTGTCGATGATACTAATGCTTTCCAGGACCTGATTGGGGAGCTGGGCGCACATGAACCTGGGGCAGAGGGAAGGTCAGGGGTCAGTGCAGGGAGGGGCAGGAGGAGAGGACACATAAGAAGGGAACCCAGGACTGCACCGAGGAGAATCAGGTTCAGGGAAGGGAAGAATCTTGAAAGAGAAAAGGAAGATCAGGACAGAGCATAATAACTATAAAAAAAAAAATCAGAGCTGATGTTTATTGAGCACTTACTTTGTGCCGGGTGCTGTTCTAAGCACTTTGTAGGTGTTAATTCATTTAGTCCTCACAACAACCCTATGGAGTAAGGACTATGGTTATCCCCATTTTCCAGATGAGGATAGGAGAGAAACAGAGAGGTTAAGTCACTTGCCCAAGGCCACCCAGCTAGACAGCTGTCGAACCCATGCGTCCCTGGCTTAACTGCTCCCCTAGAGAAGGCAGGAAGAGGAAGGATCTAGCAGAGAGAAGGGAATTGGGGCTGAAAAGGAGAGAAACACAGGCAGGGATGGGGCGGGGTTGGGGGCCAGGGACAGGAAGATGCACTCCTGGCTCCTGGCTGCACACCTGTTGAGGAAGGTGTTCCCAAAGGGGTTGAGTTTGCGGAAGGGCTTGTCTGGGTCAACGACGAGGGCGTTGCCAGGCACGGTGCCCTCGGTGTCACCATGCATGACGGCCACGAAGCAGTCGGTGGTGGGCTCGGGCCCCACCCGGGAGCCGGGCACCTCCTGCTCCAGCAGGTACTGGATGAAGCTGGTCTTGCCCGTGCTGTACTGGCCGGCCACCAGCACCATGGGCTTGCCGTCAAAGTCAGCATCCTCCAGCGCTGGTGAATGGAAGGCCCCGAAGCGGTAGTGCTCCTCGAGAGGCAGCAGCTTTTCACGGTACAGCTCCTTGAGGGCTGAGGTCACCGTGCGGATGGCCTCGGGCTGCTGGCCCCGAGCCCCGCCCCGCTTCAGCCAGCTGAACATGATGGCCACACACTGCCTGCTGAGCTCGCTGATGGAGATGCACAGGGGGAGAGCTACCTGTGGGAGGAGAGGGTGTTGATGGGGGACTGCCTGGAGGAAGAGGTGGAGAAGAAAGGGAGCCAGGAGGTCGAATAGATGGAGAAAGATAGTGGAATGGGTAGGGGAGAGGAGCTTCTTAGAGCACTGTTGGTGGATGGCAGGAGTTGACGGCTGAAGGAGGAAGAAGGTGATTATTCCAGCTGGAGGAAGAGAAAGAGAGTAACAATGGCATGATTGAAGAAGGGGGATTGATGGTGGAAGACCAAGAGATATACAAAGGGAAGGATGCAGAAGCTGATTGGAAGAAGTGTATTCCTTCATCTTTTTCTTTCTCCTCCACCCCTCCCATTATTTTGCACATTTTCACTGAAATCACACCATGTGTCAAGAGCTATGGATGCAAACATACTCCAGAGACCAGCCCCCCCACAGTCAGAGCCTCCAGTGAGGAGAGAAACTGGGCACCAAGCAGTCAATGATGCTTGGGAAATGCCGGGTAAGAGGACTTGTAGGCACCAGAGGGGGACATGGTGAGCCAACCACAGGATTGGGAAAGCTCTGGCTGGGCTGACTTTTGAGCTGCTCCCTAAAGAGTGGGCATGACAAGGGCATTTAGGCAGAGAGGATGGGGGGTATCATGACCTGGAGCTGTGGAATGGATGGACAGAGTGGCTGGACACATGGGCACAAGGATGAGAAGCGAGTCTGAACTACTGCCTGGGTCCCCCCAGATCATGATGGGGCTTGGGCATTCACAAGAATAGTAACATTTATGATCACTGCATGCCAGACACTGCTCTAACTCATTTAATCTTCACAAAAACCTTGTCAGGTAGGGCTATTATTATCCCCACTTTTCTGACAAGGAAATGTAGGTTCAAGAAGATAGCAATAACTTGCCCAAGATCACTTTGCTAGAAAGTGCTCAAGCTGGGACTCCAGGCAACCTGACCTCAGAGCCTGCACTCCTATCATAGGTCTAAGGAGTTAGGGAGAGAAACAGTTACCAACCCAGCAGCAGTGAGCACTTCCAGCACCCAGACCGTGTTCTCTACATTTCCTTACTATCCTTTCATGCTCTGTAGGATCTGTAGTGATGTCCCCTCTTTCATTCCTGATATCAGTCGTTTGTGTCTGCTTTTTCTTTTTTTTTTCTCCCCTTGATCAGTCTAAGTGGATGTTTATAATTGCACTGATCTTTTCACAGAACCAACTTTTCGTCAGATTGGAGTCTCTAAATACCATTTTCCACTAAAAGAGAAACTGAGGCTTCTTGGAGAAATGGCTGATGCTGGGGCTGAGGTGGGGAAAGAACAAGTGAGCCTGGGTCAGACAGTGGGGAAGTGCTCAGACATAGACGGGACATGTCACAGGGACACAGACTCAGCTTGACAGGACTCCCACTGGCCAAAATGGGACAATTTGGACATCAAAAATAACTGCAAATCAAATATGTTAAAATACATAAAATCATAATGATACTTAAAAAAAAAAAAAAAGGAAAAGAATTCGGATTCGGGGAAGGTGTGCCAGAGAGGTAAAGGAGAGGCTGGAGCAGGACCTGGGATGTTGGCAGAGAGAGGGAGCCCTGGGTGGTGTCCTATGCAGGGAGGGACCTGGGGGACATCTTGGGGAGGACACTTTGGGGGTGACTGGACAGGCGATCGGGTTGGTGAGGTAGGAGAGGAGCTTGTGGGTGGGAGGAGGGACCAAATAGGACAGAGATGGATGAGGGCGGTGGAGGGAGACCCCAAGGAGGGGATCCCCTCTGGCTGAGAGGATGGGGGAGTGGGAGACACTGGAAGGGAGCAGGAGAGAGGGGGACACTGTTACTGGAAGGGGCTGGGGGGAGACAGGGAGGTTTCGGAAGGGAGTGGGGAGAGCCGGGAGACCGTTACACAGTGACTGGGGTGGGGACTGAGGGTCTTTGGCGAGCAGGGGAATAACTCAGAGCCAAGGCAGACTCGGGGGCTCCGCGGGCGGAGGCTGGGAGGCGACAGCTGCGGTCGGGGACCACTCACCGATGGGGCGCGCAGGCGGCTGGACCGGGCGGGCGAGTTGGGCGGGGGTCCCGCGGGGATTCAAGGCGCCCGCGGATCGGCCTGTGCTCGCGGTCCAGTCCGGAGCCGTCTGAGCCGGGTGGGGCAGAGAGCCGGGAGGAGGGATGGGAGGGGCGGGGGGTGGGGGCGGGACAAGGCGCCCCCGCCCCCCCGAAACCGGGCGCCGGGCCTCTGGCGCCCCCCGGTGGGGAGTGGCAGGACGCCTTTGCGAGATGGGTGAGTGGGCGGGCTCCCGGTCCCCGGTTCAAACTCCATCCCTGTCTCCCTTCCTAACATGGGAATAGTAACAATAAAACAATAACACCAATAATAATAATAATTTATTATCAGTAATAATAATTTTAAAACTTAAACGAGTTCATGAAACTCCTCTGCTCAAAACACTCCTTGGTTCTTCTCTCACTCCAAGTAGAAGCCAAAGCCCTCAGAGTGACCCACAAGACCCTGAACGATCTGCGGGCTCCCTTTGCCCTCACCTCCTTCTCTCTCCTCCTCTCTCACTCAGCTCCAGCCACACTGGCCTCTTCGCTGTTCCTCATACAACCTTCCAACTTCAGGGCCTTTGCACTTCTTGTTCCTCCATCTGGAATGCTGTCTCCCCCAGGGATCCAAGTGTCTCTCTCCCTCCCCTCCTTCAGGGCTCCACCCAAATGTCACCTCCTATGAGAAGCCTTCCCTGATCTCCCACGATTTATCCATTATCGCTGCTTTATTCTTCTCTGCCGTCTTTATCACCACTCTACATATTTTACATTTCTGTGCTTCAGCGACGGTCTCCCTCACGAGAACATGAGCTCCATGAGAGCAGGGATTTTAGACTGTCACCAAGAGGAATTGCTGATGTTCTCACACTTCGGTTGTTTTGGAATTTCTAGGGATTGTTTACTCATCGCTGATTAGACCCACAGCTAATCGTGCACTGATACACCAGCCCCTATTACCGTGTCACAAACTTGTGGATTTAAAAAAAAAAAAAATTTTTTTTTTTTATTTGGCCGTGTGGCATGCTGGATCTTAGTCCCCCAACCAGGGATCGAACCAGGGCCCCCTGCAGTGGAAGCGTGGAGTCTTAACCACTGGACCGCCAGGAAAGTACCAGACTTGTGGATTTTTAAAAATATACTGATGGGACTTCCCTGGTGGCGCAGTGGTTAAGAATACGCCTTCAGGGACTTCCCTGGTGGAGCGGTAGTTAAGAATCCACCTGCCAATGCAGGGGACATGGGTTCGAGCCCTGGTCCGGGAAGATCCCACATGCCGCAGAGCAACTAAGCCCCTGCGCCACAACTGCTGAGCCTGCACTCTAGCGCCCGTGAGCCACAACTACTGAGCCCGCGTGCCACAACTACTGAAGCCCGCGTGCCTAGAGCCCGTGCTCCTTAACAAAGAGTAGTCCCCTGCTCACTGCAACTAGAGAAAAGCCCGCGAGCAGCAACGAAGACCCAACGCAGCCCAAAATAAATAAATAAATAAAAATAAATAAACTAAAAAAAAAAAAAAGAAGATGGAGAAGGCAGCCAGTGAGCTTGTAGTTCGGACACTGTCAATCTTGGGTTCCGATCCTGCTCTGTGTCCAGGTGATCTGGGCCCTGAGGTAACCATTCCTGGCCTCTTTTTCCAGATGGCTCAGCTGTAGAAAAGGGACCCCCCAGATGCCCACTCTGCTGCTTCTAGCGTCTAAGAACATCTAAGAAGTTTGGTCCCAGGACTTCCCTGGCAGTCCAGGGGTTAAGACTTCGCCTTCCAGTGTAAAGGGTGCAGGCCGGATCCCTGATGGGGGAGCTAAGTCCCACATTGCCTTGCAGTCAAAAAACCAAAACATAAAACAGAAGGAATATTGTAACAAATTCAATAAAGACTTTAAAAATGGTCCACATGGAAAAAAAAAAAAAGAAGAAGAAGTTTGGTCCCAAGGACTAACCGTAGGAGCTGAGATCAGTTTTGGTCTCCTGCCCAGGGGCCCGGGAGGGGGAGCGTCTCTAGCTCCTGCACAGCCGGCCAAGGCCTTGCTGTTATACACCCCCCTCCCCCCAAGCTGGGTGTGCATAGGGGAAGGTCTCAGGCTCCCAGCCAGACCGCCGGGCTTGCAGCCCAGTCTGACACTGCATCCCTCGGGGCCTCGGTTTCCTCACCTGCGAGGTGGGGCTATCAGTTCCCACACGGGGGCTTCTGTGAGCATCAAGTAAGATACCCCAGCTGAAGGGCTCGGAGCAGTGCCTTGGTAAGTGTTCTGAAAACGTTACTCATCGTGTTCCTCTGCTCGGGCTGCATGCAGCCAGCCTTCCAGAACTGAGGCCGTGAGCAGGTGGAAATCACTGGCAAACTTCTTTACGCGGCCAGGCCACGTGAGGTCCTCCGGGAGCTTGCGGAGGGGATTAGAGGATGTTAAGAACTGCCATTCTCCATCAGTGCTTTATTACGTACGTGGGGGAAGTAGGTCTAGAGCTAGGAAGGGGGGCGGTCCCTCTCCTGGAGATCCCATGTATATGCTCCTCCCCCTCAAACACCCCCAGGGGCCTGAAGAGGAACGGGGAGCATCACCCTAGTTCAGCCGCCGTCGCTCCCACTGACTATGGCAGTCGCCTCCCCGCCATGTCGGTTCCCCACACGGCCGCCAGAGGGCGCCTGGGAAACCTAAAACAGCTCAGCTCTCTGCTCGGAACCCTCCTGGGGCTCCCGCCTCACTCACGGTCAAAGCAGTCATCACCGTGGGGCTCAAGATCCTACAGGATAGGCCTCGTTTGTTCTCTCTGACCTTACCTCTTGTCTGCACCCCCTTCTTCCCTAGGTTCCAGTCACAGGGCTTCCTCTCTGTTTAACATTCCACCCACGCTCCTGCCTCAGGGCCTTTGCACTGCCTGCTCTCACTGCCTTGGGTGCTCTATCCTTAGATCTCCCCGTGGTTCCCTCCCTTATTTCATGCAGCTCTCTGCTCAAATGTCACCTCCTCAAAGAAGTCTTCCGCTCCCACCTGATCCTGAGGGCCGTCATGTGCAGTTGGGCAGGTTGTTCACTGCACAAAGCACTCGCTTGTATGAAGGGGGCTGGACTCCAGGTCACATGCTGCTCTCCAAACTCTAGGAGAAACGGGTGCTGTTTTCTAGTTCACACAAAGGGGTTCTAGGGACTAGCAGCTGCTTTGTCCACTCCTTCACTCTGTGTCATGGATTGAGTTGCGGCTCCCCAAAAGATACATCAATGTCCTAACCCCTAGTGAATCAAGTGTGAATGTGATCCTATTTGGAAATAGGGTCTTTGCAGATGGAATCAAGTTAAGATGAGCTCATACTGGAGTAGGATAGGCTCTAATCCAATATGGCTGGTGTCCTTACAAGATACACTGATGTACAGGGAAGATGGCTTGGAAGGAGAGACTGGAGTGATGCAGACACAAACCAAGGAACACCTGGGAGGGCCAGAGACTGGAAAAGGTAAGGAAGGATCGATCCTCCCCTAGAGTCTCTAGAGGGACTGTGGCCCTGCTCACACTTTGATTTGAGACTTCTAGCCTCCGGAACCGAGAGAATAAATTTCTTTCTTTTAAGCCACCCACCCAATTGGTGGTACTTTTTTGTGCCAGCCATGGGAAACTAACACACCCTGCTTGATTTTCCCCACATCTCTGACACTGTACACGTTTACAGTCAATCCTCACTGTGAGCAGGTGCCCTATTTGTGAATTAGTCCACTTGTTAAAATGTATCTGTGATGCCACAAGCTCACAGCACTTCCACAGACATGCGCAGAGTGGCAAAAACGTTGAGTCGCTAAGGCGGCGCCCTTGTACTGGAAATGAAGTATCCTTTTGGGGGTCTATTTAGTGCCACGTGTCTCACATTTTTGTGCTTTTGTTGATTTCACTGTTTTATTTTTCATAGTTTTTTTTTTTTTTAATTTAATTTTTGGCTGTGTTGGGTCTTCCTTGCTGTGCGCGGGCTTTCTCTAGTTGTGGCGAGCCGGGGCTACTCTTCCTTGCAGTGCACGGGCTTATTGGCATGGCTTCTCTTGTTGCGGAGCACGGGCTCTAGAGCGCAGGCTCAGTAGTTACGGCGCACGGGCTTAGTCGCTCCGCGGCATGTGGGATCTTACCGAACCCGTGTGCCCTGCATTGGCAGGTGGATTCTTAACCACTGCGCCACCAGGGAAGTCCTGATTTCTCTGTTTTAAATGGCCCCCAGGTGTAGTGCTTTGTGCTGTCTCAAGTGCTTAAGCACAGGAAGGCTGGGATGTGCCTCACGGAGAAAATACGGGTTAGAGAAGTTTCACTCAGGCACGAGTTATAGTGCCGTTGGCCGTGAGGTCAATGTTAACGAATCAGCACTATACATTAAGTGAGGTGTCTTTAAACAGAAACACATAAAACAAGGCGATGTCTTGACGGCTTGACAAAAACGTGACCAGAGGCTGGCAGGAAGCTAACCCTATATTTCCCCCCAGGAGCGATGGTTCAGTATTTGCTAATTCCGTGTTCCCAGAGACCACAGAACCTTACCAGGAAAGACACGCATCGCCTGTGTTTGGTTGAACTTTTTCACTGCCTGCCTTCTCCACCACCAAGTTGGCCCTCCCAGGACAGGCACTTGTCTTGTTCAGCTGCACCCCTGTGCCTGGAACAGGGCCTGGCACCCAGTAGGGGCTCACATATGTATGTGGACTATGTCCTCGCAATCCCCCTCTCCACCCACCTGTCGCCCCTACCCCAGGACTCCAAACAAGTCCCCGGGAGACCCGAAAGCAAAGGGGGCCGGGGGGGCGTCAGTACAGTTTTAAAAAAAAGGATCGTTTTTTAATTTACAAGAGTTCTAAATGTACAGAATTCTCCTTTAAAAAAATCGTTATACACAATAAATACAGTACAAAAAAATTTATCTTACAGTACTAGTTTTGTCTCCAAGATTTCGAAATCTGGCGTGGGTGGCTGGCGGCAGGAAGAACAGAGGGAAGACTGGCTGGGGAGGGGGTGGGAGGAAGACCCCGGTTTCCTGTTTTGGAGGTGCTCGGATTTCAGTCGAGGGACTGGAGGCTTCGCAATCTCTCGTTCTCATTCGAGCGCACACAGAGGGACATAGGACACGGAGCGGGACGCACACACATGGATGGGACACAGCTGCCCGCGGGCACAGCGCTCCCAGCTGGGGGTCCCGGGATGCAGGCTCACACCGCCCCTCCCGTGCGTTTCCTTTCTCGGCCTGTGGGGGGCGGTGGGGAGAGGCTGAGCGCAGCTCGCAAGGACCCTGCTGGCTCTGAGCGCCCTCCACGCAGGGATCCGTGAAGCCACACGGACAGGCCCGGTACCCGGAGACGCGTGAGCAGTGGGGACAGCCAGGAAGCCCTCATCCCTGGCAAAAGCGCACGTGTCCCCCGGTGGGGGGGGGGGGCGGAGTGTGCAGGAAATGGGAAGAAATAGGAAACGACACACCAGGATTACCCCCTCCTTTGGCAGGGGGACAGTTTACATTACAGCCCCTCCCCGAAATCCACGACCCCCACCCAACAACCCGGCTGAAGCAGGAGGTGGGGGACGAGGCCTTTGTGACTCAAATAACTTAGGCAAGAAAAACTCAAGGGGTCCCCGGCTCGTGTCCCCCAGGAGGCTGAGGTTGGACGCCCGGCTGCCCCCCTCCCCCCTCCCCCCTCCCCGCGGCGTCCCTGCGGAGCGAGGGGACGGGGAAGGGAAGACCAGCCCGGTGTTATCTGTTCAACGTCCTGGCGCCGAGGCCACCGTTGTGACTGGAGGGCGGGTAGGCCTCCGGCCTGTGCAGGGGCGTCGGGGAGGCAGACGTGACCGCCGCCGGGGCGGCGTGTGGGTACGGGGGTGCGGGCGTCCGGCCGGGGGCCTGTTGGAGGTTCAGGATGCTGTCGATGGCGCTCTGGAGGTGTTCCGTGAGCGTGTCGTCCTGCGGGCTGTCGCTGGAGAAGCTGGCCTGGTCCACGTCGGGCGACTCGGACTTGCGCCGCTTGGCCGGGGGCAGCGGGGGCGCCTCCCAGCCGGGCTCCCGGCTGCCGCTGCCCTGCCCGGCGCCGGCCGCGGGGTCGGCCGGGGCGCCCTTCAGCATGCGCTGGTACAGCTCGTCCTCCACCGCCGCCAGCTCGCGGATGAGCCCGCTGGTGGCCTCGTCCACTTTGGTGGGCAGCGGGGCCGGGCTGCCACCCCGGGCTCTGCCCGCCGCCGCCCCCTCGGCCGCCCCGCCGCCCGGGGCCTCCACGTTCTCGCGGTAGGTCTTGCGGAGCGGCAGGCGGGGGCAGTGGGGGGCCGGCGCCGGCGGCTTGCGGTCGGCGGCGGCCGGCGGCGGCGGGTGGTCCACTGTGCCGTTCATCTGGCCGGTGGCGGGGGGTGGCGGCGGGGGCCGGGGCGGGGGCTCGGCCGCCTTGAGGGCGGCGGGGGGTGGCGGCGGGGTCTGGTGCACCGGGTCCAGGGCTGTGTTGTGCACGACCTTGCTGAGTCCGGCTTCCTGTTTGATCTTGAGCTTGAGGCCGATGCGGCTCCGGGCCTCATAGGTCTTGATGGGCGGGCGGTTGCGGGAGGGCATCGGGCCGTCCTCGTCGGCGTCCAGGGAGGAGGCAGCGGAGGACAGGGAGGAGGAGGACGCCCGGGCCCAGCTCACGGAAGGGGAGCCGCCCGCCCCACCATGCCGGATCACCAGTTTGGTGGGCAGGTGCAGAGGGGGTTGGGTCGGGGCCCCAGACGCTGAGGACGGTGATGGGCCGTGGCTGGGGAGCCGGTGTCCCTCGGAAGAGGCGGCGATGGGGAGGCCGAGGGAGCGCGAGGAAGACACATACTCATCTGCGGAGAAGGGGGCCAAGAAAACCCAGGGGGTTAGGGAAAAAACGAGGCGCCTGCAGAGCAGAGCTGAGAGAAGCCAGCGTACACTGAGCGCCTACTACCTGCCAGGCCCGGGGCTAAGCCCTTGACTCATCAAGTCCTGAGGATATACTGCTAGGTAGGACCCTTTCCCCAATTCCCAAGTCCCCCCAGTGTGCAAGCACAGGTCAGCACCGGAGAGTGGACGCCACCTTAACTTCTGCAACCCAGGCACCTTGCTTGCTTCACCCCAGTCCTGGCTCTGCTCCCCTGCTTTTCTATCCCCCGGGGATGGCAGGATGTTCCCTCCATCCAGGCCAGGATCGAGGAGGTGAAATGGACACACGGTGATGGAGGAGGAGGAAGATGAGCTCAGCTTTCTGTGGTTTCAGAGCCGGGAGCACCCGGCAGGAAGGCGGGGCTCGGGCGCCGCCCAGTGGTGGGGTGAGGTAAGGCCACGCACCCTGCTCCCGCCCCAAGTCTAATTCGGCGGCTCTGGCACTGGGCACTACGCGGGTAGGAGTCGGGGACTCCGCCTCTCTCCCCTCTCACCAGGCTTCTCCTTGGCCAGCTGCTTGTCCAAGGCCAGCGTGGTCTTTTCCTCCTGAATGAACATTCGGTCGATCATTACCATCTCCGCTGAGGGGCTCACCCTCTGAGGGGGGAGAGAAGAGAAGATGGGCAAGTGAAGAGGTGAGGTGGGGGAGGGGACGCGAGCAACCGGCATGGATGGGAACACATTCCAAACTGTCCTTGTGATCCCACCCAGCCCCCCTCCCTCCTTCTTGCCCAGAGGGGGTGAGGGGAAAGGGCAGGGTCCCCCGGGGAGGAAGGTGACGGCCACCCTACCCGGGACTCCTCCAAGAGCAGGAGGCGGTATTTATTGAGCATGGCCTGGGTGCGTTTCAGCAGCTGCGTGGAGACCGTCTCAAACTCCTCGTCCACTGTGGAGGAAGAGAAGGGGTCCGGAGGCCCAGAGGTTGGGGACCTAGGGACCCGCAGATGCGCACGGAGCTGGGCACATCCTGACCCACAGTCAAGGGCGCGTGCAGAGTTGCACTAGCATCTGCTCCTCGGCACCCTCTGCAGTCCTCGCCTCCCGCCTCCACACGCCGGGCACAGGGTGGGGAGAGTCCCAGGGGAGGCCTCACCTTTGTGGTAGTCGTTGGGGGAGGGGAGGGCACCCTGGTAGACGTGGTAGGGCAGGAGGCGATGCAGGGCGTCCTCAAAGGAGGGGAAGGCCGTCTTGTAGTCAGGGTGCAGGACGGAGCCCTGATGTTTGTGCAAATGCTCCAGGAAGCTGGGGGGTGGGGAGGACACCACACACACACACACACACACACACACACACATACACACACACATAGAGCTGGTGGTGAGGCCAGGAGACAGCAGATCCTGGACCCTGAGCCCCAGGCCACAAGGCAGAAAACGACGGGACAGGGAAAGGAACGCTGGGGGAGTATGTGTTAACGGGTGCTGAATGTGCCTGTTCTGCCTCAGTGCATCTCTGCGGACAACCAAAGGCAGTAGGCGCTATCATTATGCCCATTTTACAGATGAGGAAACTGGGGTCCACAAAGGTGACGTCCCTGACCCAAAGCACCTACAGCGAGGAAGAGGCAGCGCTGGGAGTCAGAGGCCAGAGCTTGTTACTCAGCCTCCATGCAATACCGTCTCCTGCCACCTGGGGTCAGCATGTCCCCGCTCTGCCTCTGACCCAGCAGCAGGCCTGGGGAGGCCGGCAGCGAGGTTGGGCCCCTGGTTGGTTGGTTGGTAAGATCCTGTTCTCTCAATGGGCTGTTTTCTAGCCCAGCACGTAAACATTATGTACGAATGTACATAATACACCAGACATAATGTCCCACCAGACATGCTTGGCTGTACCCTGTGCTCTAGACCAGCAGCCCCCACACATCACGGGGGCAGGACCTGGTCTGGCTGGTGTTTCCAGAATCTAGCACGGGACTGGGCACTGTATGAGGACACGACCAACACTCTCGGTGGAAGGAGGGCAGAAGAGAGGGACAGACGCAGGCAAGCCGCCCATCCACCCAGACAGCCATCAGATCAGCCACGCACCAGCCTGATTACCATCCATCCATCTATTCACCCAGGTCCCCATTCATCTTCCACCCGCCCAAATGCTCATCACCCATCCCCTGATCCGAAGCACTGCCTGCCCCAGGCCTGTTTGAGATGCTGGGGGTGCCGAGGTGACCAAGCCACTCCGAATCCCTCCCTCCTGAAGCCAGCAGCCTAGCTGCCTCATGAATACTCCTAATACCGCCTCACCGAATCCTCACCCCTCACCCTATTATCACTACTAGTCCCACCCCACTTTCTAGAGGGGGAAGCTGAGGGTCTTCAGGGAAATGGCACTGCCCAAACCGCAGGGCTAATGAGAGGTGGAGGGACAGCGCAGGGTGGGAAGGCACAAGGGCCGGGCACTGAACTCACCAGGCTTCTTTGCTGGGCTGAAGGATAG
The DNA here is from genome assembly GCF_009873245.2 of Balaenoptera musculus. NCBI lineage: Eukaryota > Metazoa > Chordata > Mammalia > Artiodactyla > Balaenopteridae > Balaenoptera > Balaenoptera musculus. The sequence goes on from NC_045803.1 coordinate 8,750,900, forward strand.
GTGGTTTCTTCAGGCTGCTCAACTTGCTCTCATACTGCGGGGTGGGGGGATGGTGGGGGAAGAGGCCAATGAGAGGTATTGCGACGGAGGAGCCTTCCCTTGGCAGCCTGACCCTCTCTACCCCCCAGCCTGGGACAAAGATGGGAGAGGGCCAACGTCGCCCGAGATGGGGTCCTGGTCCCAGCTGTGGGATGCTCTGCCCATCACATTCAACCTGCGGGGAAGACCCGGGCTGGATCCAGGGGCGGGACACGGTGAGGAGAGGGTGAAGGGCAGGCTCGAGCCCTCGGCGCCTCCGCCTGGGTCCCCTCCAGCCCCTTATCCAGCCTGGGTCTCTCGGCCTCCGCCTGGTGTCTCCCTCCCTGCCCACCAAATGGCCCTTGAATCCCTCGTCCTTGTCCGGCATCTGGTTTGCACAGACTCTTCTCATTTTGCCTAAATCTCTCTCTTGACCTCCCTTGCTCACGCCCGGTCTTCCCTCTCAAGCTCTTTCGAATCTTGGTCTCCGCCTCGGTCTCCCCCCGACCCCGCACACTCCCTGTCTCGCCCCTCCAGTCTGGGTACCACTATCCTAGTTCTCCCCCCAACCCCCGCCCCATCTCCGCCGTCTCTGTTTGACTCAATGTCTCACTGCTCACCCCGCCCTGCCCCTCCGTCTAGGGTCTCACCCTACCTGTCCCGAGCCCATGCAGCCCCTCCTCCTACAGTCTCAACCTCTCACCTGCTCCAGTCCCCAGCGTCCGTCTGGGTTCTCACTCAAGCCATCTCTCCTATCATCACCCTGTCATTTTGGTGTCCGGGAGGGGTCTCTGTCCAACTGTCTCGGTCTCTCGTGTGTCCCCCCTGCCCAGACCGTCCTGGTGTCTCGCCCATCGCCAGGCTGTGTCTCATCTGCCCGTCTGCCTGCTGGCCAGCGTCCCCTGCCCCTCCGGCCCCCGTCCCGGTTTCCCGGTGATGTTGCTCGGGCCCTAGCCCTCCACTCTGGTGGCCCCTTACCTGCAGCCCGGAGGACTTCCCTGGCCCAGATACAGCGGCCTTGGCCACAGTCAGGGTCGGGAGGTTGCTGGCAAAGGCTTTGCTCTCGGCGGGAAGCAGAGGAGGGAGGCCTGGGGGCGAGGTGGGGCAGACAGGGCTCAGGGGTCACTGGCACGAAGGTGCGCGCCTCCAAACGCGCGACCCTGCACCCCTCACTCCTCTGCTTCTTTGGCCTCGGTGGCTGTGTCAGCCCTGGAGGGAGTGCCCCCTGGAGGGACATCTGGAGAGACGGCCCTTCCTCCTCCACCTTCCCTGTCCCGGGAGGTCTGGGTGACCCCTTGGGCTCAGGCCCCCAGCCTCTGCCCTAGCCCGTCCTCCCCGGCCCTCAGCCCCCCGTCCACCCACCTTCGGGCCCCCCAGCTCTCGTGCATGGGCCACCTCTCCCCTACCTGCAGTGGCCACGGGCGCCGGGGCCGGGGCATGGCTGGGGGCGGTGGAGGTCCCAGATGGGGCCTGCCCGCTGACCAGCCCGGAGGCGGTGGGGCTGCCGAGGGGCCCCAGGCTGGCGGAGGTCTGCGGGGCGGCGGGGGCACCCACAGCCTTGCTCTGGAGAATGATTCCGGACGGCACCTGAGGAGGGCGACAGGTGGCTGGGGGGCACGCGCTAGGAGTGGGGGCGGCCAGGAACCAGGGCTGGGGGTGAAGACAAAGCCATGAAGTGCCAGGGGTTCCGATGGGACTGAAGGGGAGGGCGGGGCGGGGGGGGGGCCAGTCCCTGCCTCCGATTACCTGGTGAAATCTCTCGAGAAGAGCCTTCGGCTGGGGCAGCGCCGGGAAGGGGGTGGCCACCATCTGGAAGGTCCGAGGAGGCGGTGGGGGGGGCGCTGCGGGCTCGGGGACCAGGTGGAGGGTCGGAGGGGGCGTGGGGGACTTGTGGGGCCCCTGGCCAGGGGGGAACTGGAGCTGGAAGTCGGGCGGCGTGGGGGCTGGCAGCCTGGAGGACGTCTCGGAGGAGGAGGCCACGACAGAGGAGGTGGAGGCTGGGGCCAGCGGCCCCTCCAAGGGCTGGGACGGGGGTCGCAGAGAGGGCTGCGGTGGGCCTGGGGCAGTGGGGGCCGGCGTGCTCGCAGGTGGGGGCACGCCCAGCTGGTTCTGGATGACAAAGATGCTAGGCAGAGTGGGGGGGGCCTGGGGCGGAGGGCAAGGGTGCAGGGCGGGCTCTGAGGGTGGGCGGGACAAGCTCTGGGGCTGCGAAGGTGGGCGGGAGTGGGGTCGGGAGGGCGGGCGGGAAGGGGGCCGTGGAGGGTGTGGGGAGGGCAGGTGAGGGCTGTCTCCCAGAGGGGCCTGGTGAGGTAGTGATGGGGATGAGGAGGGGCCTGGGCCCTTCAGCGGAGCCGCTGCTGGGATCTGGGCAGGGGAGGGAGGGAGAGGGGAGGGGGCGGGGGTCAGAACCAGCCTTGGCTCCCGTTGCCCCAAGACACTGGGGACCCCGGCCGCTCCCACCAGAAACCCCCCCTTCTTAGCCACCCCTAGTCCTGAAAGGACCCCACCGCCCTTCCCGCCTCTCACTTCTGAACTGCCCACCTCACCGCTCCACCCGTCCCCCCCAAGCCCTGCACACGTCCACCTACCTCATTCCCTCAACCCGTCCCCCACCTTCCCCCACACCGTCTGTCCCCACCTCCCCCTTCCATCCGTCCCCCCCATCCCCCCACACCTCTGCCCTCCGATCTCACCCCCCTCCCCATGTGCCCCCCCCTCAAGTCCCCCCAGATGAAGGCGAGCTCTGCAGGCTTTGGGGATGCAGCGTAGGAAGCAGTGGCGGCGGCGGGGGCACCACACCAGCTGCCCAGCGGGTAGGCGGGGGGCCGGGGAGCACGAGCACAGCAGCAGGGGGGAGGGAGGCGGCCAGGCGGGGGCAGCGTTCCGGCCGCCGGCCCTGGCCCGACCGTCCAGCTAACCCAGGAGAACAGATACCAGCACAGACACTGTGGCTGCGTACCGGGGCGGGGGGCTGATGGCCGAGGAGGGCACGGCTGGGGACTAGGGGATCCAGGGAGGCCGGGGTAGGGACTGAAACTGAGGGTCAGGGTCAGGCCCCTCTGGGCACCAGCCCATGAGTTACGGGTCCCCTTCTAAGTGTCCGTGGCCGCTGCCTCCGTGTGCCTGTGTGGCCGTGGCTGCACGCCTACCTGGGAGCCATGTGAGCCTGCAGGTATGGGCGTGCGTGTGTGTGTGTGCACGCATGTGCACACGCATGTGTCAGACTTGCACACGCAATCCGGGCACTAGTTCTGTAACACGTACAGTGACCTCGCCTACAACACACCTCAGCCAGAGCGCCTTAGCCCTCTGCACTCTCTTCCCTCTGAGGTCACCTCCCCAAGAACCATAACCTCGGCAGCTACTGCTGAACCAGCGAGCACCAGCCGGGTACCTGACACTGAGCTGGTGGTGCCTTTCTGCTCACTGTACCCCAGTGACGGTGCACACTGATCCAGCGCGTACGGCTGGGAACTTGTACCCACTCGTGTGGTCTCTCCACGGTCCTGAGAGCTGTGATGATATTGGACCCATTTCACAGATGAGAAATTGAGGCCAGGGAGCCAAAATTACTGGTCGAGTCTCAGACAGGTGCTCATCATCTCCCTGGCTTATCTACACCACCCAGTGAGTGACTTCCAAGCTAAGCAAGGAGGACTCATGCTCAGAGGGCTCAGGGGACTTTGCCCAAGGCCACCCATGGCTGCCACGCTCCAAAGCTCGGGCTCTTTGCTTCAAGCCTCCAAAGTGGGCCAACTGACAATTCCGGAGTCATGGCTTGCTTTAAGCCTCCAAGCTTGGCCCTGAATAACTTCTGGCAATTCAAAGTTAAAAAACCAACTAACCTATCAACCACTCTATATGTCCCCAAAGGCTTGCCACCTCTAAGGAGGTATCAGAAGCTTGGACCTTGGCTCTCAAGGGGCTGGTGAGATTGTCACCTGGACAACCCTCTGGAAGGCGGTTTGATCTGGTGGTTTTGAAAGACCCTCGAGTTGACCTGGTAATCCCCCCCTCCAGGAATCTGTGATAAGGAGCATTCAGGTGCATGCTCACAGGGCTGGCCACTGTGGGACTATTTACAGTAGAGAAAGTAGGAGAAGAAACCCAATGGCAGCAGCAGGTGAGTAGCTAAAGTGAGTAAGGGTGAAGGGAGCCGGCCCACTCGACACCTCCCCCCCCACCCCCCCAAGCACAGGCTTCCGAGGGCTTGGTGAAGTGGCAACACAGACGTGCCAGATGCTAAGTGAGATAAGGAGAATGACCCATGACACGACCACTGGACAACTGGCTAGACCGCATTATGGACACTGGATTTGATAACAGTGTTGTCTCACGGCTAGATCTGCGGAATTTGATAGCTCTGCTGTGATCGAATAAGAGAATGCTCTTATTCTCATAGGGCTGAAATACTATGCTAAAATATTAAGGGGTAAAGAAGCATGATGTCTGCAATTTACTCTCAAATGAGTCAGGAAAAAAAAAATGTATACATGCCGAGAGGGCTACAGCTAAAGCGAACGCAGCCAGATATTTACAGTGGGTAAATGTGGCGGGGCAGGCAGCTTCTGAGACGGCCCCCAGCGATCCCCCCCTCCTTGGATTCAGTCTCCCACATTGTATCAGGGTTGGTCTCTGGTCAAAAGTGGCCAAAAGAACTCAGGAGAAGTGACCACACGTCACTTCCAAGATTAGGTTATATTATAAAAAAGACTGTGGCTTCTATCCTGGGTGCTCTCTTGCTCTCTTTCTGTTGGATGAGGCACTTGGGGGAAGCCAACTGTAGAGCATGTTATGAGCTGCCCCTCGGAGAGGCCTCAGCCTCAGTTCGTCTCTACATAGGCCCTCCCTCCTGCCAGCAGTGGCACGAGTGCACCATCTTGGAAGCAGATTCTCCAGCCGGGTCAAGCCTTCGTATCACCGCAGTCCTGGTTGATACCTTGACTATAATCTCCTAAGAGATCACGAGCCAGAACCTTCCAGTTAATCTGCTTCCAATTCCTGATCCTTGGAAACTACATGAGATAAGTTAATGTCTGTTGTTTCAAGCTGCTACATTTGTGGGGGATGGTGGTAATTTGTTACACAGCAATAGACAACTAATACATCTGGTCAGAGAGCAAAGAACTCTCATGAGTATTAGTCCCATGTACTAGTCTTACAAATTTGCTGTATGTTTGAAATGATTTTAAAATGAAAAGTTCAGGGAATTCCCTGGCGGTCCAGTGGTTAAGACTCTGTGCTTTCACTGCCAAGGGCACGGGTTCAATCCCTCGTCGGCGAACTAAGATCCCGCAAGCCGCGTGGTGCAGCCAAAAAAAGAAAAAAAGAAAGAAAGAAAAGAAAAGTTTAAAAGTAACCAAAAAAGTTTAAAAATTAAAAAAAGAATCTCATCCTCATGAAAAATACAGAGATAAATACTCACACACTCCCCCCAAACTAAGTCAAAAACCAAATGACATACTGGGGGAAATAGTTGCAACTCATAGCCTAGACAAAGCTCATCTCTCTCACGTACAAAGAGCCTCTAGAAATCACAAAGAATAACAAGCAGTGAGAAAAAAGGGGCAAAGGAGATGATCAGACAGTGCGCAGAAAAAGAAACACAAAAGGCTGAAATATTTCAAGACATGTTCAACCTCACTTGTAATAAGAGAGACGCAAATCAAAACACCCTATGGAACCACGTTCAGGCATCGCATTAGGAATAAGCCGTATGTCTCATAAAGATACTCGTGCATTGCCTTTGGGGGTCTAAACTGGCACCATTTGCTACAGCCTCAGAGGAATGCAATTCAGCAGCAGCTGTGCAAATTCTAAGTGCACCTGTGCTTTGAACCAGCAAACAGGCTTCCGGGAAGTGACCAGAGAGATACGCCTGCACATGTGGGAAATGACAGGTGGCTGAGATGTTTACTGCAGCTCTGTGTGGAGGACCAAAGCCTGGACGTGGTCTACCGTGCACCAGGACAGCAGTTCCGGGGATGAATGCTCATCCATCCCTATCTGTACAGAGGAATACTTCTCCGCTGTAACAAAGGACCAAGGCAACTCCCCACGCGCTGCCCAAGTAAGTGGATAATGTGCTACCTGCTGGAGAGGGAGAAATGTAAACCCATATTTGCACGAGGCTGTATAGGCACAGAGCTGGAAGGAGATACAAAAAGTAAGTGCTGAGGCTACGGGGAAGGGCCGGGGGCTGGGAATGCAGGCACGGGGTGGGATGCTTCTCCCCGTACTTTAAAAATGCTTTTTCGGGGGCTTCCCTGGTGGCGCAGTGGTTGAGAGTCTGCCTGCCAATGCGGGGGGCACGGGTTCGAGCCCTGGTCTGGGGGGATCCCACGTGCCGCGGAGCGGCTGGGCCCGTGGGCCACAGCTGCTGAGCCTGCGCGTCTGCAGCCTGTGCTCCGCAACGGGGGAGCTTGCGATGGTGGGAGGCCCGCGCACCGCGGTGAGGAGTGGCCCCCACTTGCCGCAACTGGAGAAAGCCCTCGCACAGAGACGAAGGCCCAACACAGCCATAAATGAATAAATAAATAAATAAAAAATTAAAAATGCTTTTTCATGATTGAACCACGTGACTATAATACCTAATGTCAAAAACGACAAATGTTTTAAACGGATGGGAAGAAAAAAAAGCAAGGCGGAAAGGAAACGTCATACCAAAAATGTTACCAGTGGCTTCTGCATGCTGGTATTATGGGTGATTTGTTTTTCTTCTTGGTTCTTTTCTGTATTTTCTAAATTCTCTGAAGAAGCATGAAATTATTTTTATAATCATTTTTTTTTTTAAGCTCCCACATGAGTGGACTGTTTACGGAGAGATTCCAACTGCCCGTGAGGAGATGGGAAGATGCTCGATTGACGCAGAGAATTAGAGAGAAGCGCAGGAGGAGGAGTGCATTTTTCCGCCTGGCTGCTGACCTGGGGTTGAGGAAGCTGTGGGAGAAGGCCTTCACCGGCACAGACCTCACAGAGGAGCAACCGGTTTGGTCCATAACATGCTTGGGAAGCACTTACTGTCAACCCTCTGTATCCACGGGGATTGATTCCAGGACTCCCTCGGATACCAAAATCCAAGGACGCTCAAGTCCCTTGTATAAATGGCACAGTGTTTGCATATAACCTATGCACATCCTCTCGTATATTTTAAATCATCTCTAGATTACTTATAATATCTAATACAATGTAAATGCTATGTAAATAGTTGTCTGAGCGCAGCAAATTCAATTTTGCTTTTTCTGGAATATTTTTCCCCGAGTATTTCTGATCCGCGGTTGGCTGAATCCGGGGATGCAGAACCTGTGGATATGGAGGGCCGGCTGTATACCCTCTGGTCCAGCAATTCTATTTCTAGAAATTTACCCCTACGGGTATTCTCATGCATGTGCAAAGCCTGACACAAGAATGTGTATGGGAGTGTGGTTTGTTACCAATTCCACGGGAAACCACCTTAACTATTCACGAATAGGGGACTGAATAAATGAAGCCTTGCGTGTCTACGTAATGAAATAAAGACATCAAAAGGGTTGGCAAACTATGGCCCAGAGGCCAAATCTGGCCTGCCACCCGCTTAGCCGACCATTTCGTATGGCCGGCAAGCTAAGAATAGTTTTTACATTTTTAAATGGTTGAAAAGAAGTCAAAAGAAGAAGAATATTTTCTGACTTGGGACACTGACAGGGGATTCAGATTTCAGTGTCTATAAATAAGGTTTTATTGGAACACGCCCATGCTCATTCATTTATCTAGAATCTAGATCTAGAGCTGCTGCTAGGCTATAATGACAGAGACTTGCAAAGCCTGAAATGTTTCCTATTGGCCCTTCATGGAAAATTCACCCGGCTTCTTTCACGCTTGCAGGACTTTCAACATGCCCGGCCCTGTTCAAGCACTTTACATACATTAACTTATTTATCCCTCACAACAGCCTATGAAGTAGATGCCGTTATCATCATCCTCATTTGACAGGTCAGGAAATTGAGGCACAGAGCGGTAAGGGACTTGGCGGAGGTCACAGAGCCTGTAAGTGGCAGGGTCGGGAGTGGAGTCCCTGGTCCTCCCGACCCTGCCACTTACAGGCTCTGTGACCTCCGCCAAGTCCCTTACCGCTCTGTGCCTCAATACAACAATTCTCCGGGACCGTGGTTTTCAAGGCACACCTAGTGCCCATCGGTAATGGCTCTCCCTTTGCTCTTGCCGTGGAGTGCTCAGCACCGGGCGGGAGCTCGTATGTGTGGCTGGGTTCCTTCCTCCATTCATTTATTTTACAAATGCTCACCAAGCATCTGCTGCAGGCCAGGCACTGTTCTGGGCGCTGGGGAGACAGCAGGACCTGAACGCACACAACTCTCTGCCTCGTGGACTTTACATTATAGGGAAGAGTATACGTCACAGAGAGGCATTTACGTTACAGTGAAGACAGGAAACAGGGAAAACAGGCAGCCTGGTCAGAGGGTGGTCAGTGCTATGGAGAAATGCAAAGCAGGGAAGGTGGCAAGGGAGGGCCGGGAGGAGTCAGGAAGGTGACCAACTTGTCCTGGTCTGTCTGGGACCGTCTCAGTTGTAAAACTGAAAGTCCCGTCTCCCGAGATCCTCCTCGGTACTGGGTAAACTGGGCTGGTTGGTCACCCAAGGAGCGAGTCTAGACAAGTACCTGCAGGGTATGCAACATTAAAGTGCAGAGTACACATGTGCCCTGGCCTGGCTCTCAACCACAGCACTCGGAAAAAGGGCTCCTACCAGCCCCACGTTCCAGCTGAGGACGGGAGCTCGCGAGGCTCGGAGAGGGGACCACCCGTGGCCTCAGGGACCCAGGCCCGGTCCGACCACTCTAGAAACAGTGCTTCCAACCTGAGTCTCTCGTGGGCCAGGCGGCCCCTCGCCCCTTCCCTACTCCTGCCTGGTTTTCCCCTCCGGGTAGAGATGACCTGAGGACATCCTGGCCCCATGTCCCTCTGGACTGACCCATAAACACAATAGCTAAAATAATAATAATAATAGCAAATATTTATGGAATGCTTACTCTGTGCAAAGCACATATTAACTGGTTTACTTGTCCTAACAGACCTATAAAGAAACTATTATTCCCATTTTCCAGATGAGGAAATCAAGGCTCGGCAGTTACAGGGACTCGCCCAGGGTTAGCACAAGGCCTGACACATACGTAGTGCACCCCCTTCCCTAAACAACTGTTGATGGAATGAAGAAACTAGTTGCTTCAAGTCACATGGTGAGTAGCAGAGCCTGAGAATGAAATCATGGCTGTTTAAGGCCAAGGCCCAGCTGATTTCTGCCTTCCTGGACCTCGCTCATGTTACTCCCTCCTCTTCCTGCCTACCCTAATCCACCTACCCACTGGTCCTTTTCGAACGAGTACAACATCCATCCCTCCAGAATAAAAGGTGGCCCACCCTAACCTCTCAAATGCTGATGTGCTAATGACTCATATGAGACAAAGGCTAATTTCTCTAATATGTAAAGAGTTTCTACAAATCAACAAGAAAATGACCAGTACCCCAAATTTGAAAATGGCCAAGGATATGGACAATTCCATAAAAAGGAAAACACAAATAGCTCTAAATCTATAAAAACCCGCCCCGCCTCATTTACCGTAAAACAAAATGCATATTAAAACAAAACAAGATACGATTTTCACCTATCTGATCGGCCAAGTTCAATATTGCTGAGGGTGGGGGCAAAAAGGCACAGATCATATATTGCTGATAATCTGTTAAACCAATTTATACTCCAGAGCAATTTGGCAATATCTGTCAAAACTACAAATACATTTGCTCTTAGACCTAGCAATTTCCTTTTAAAGAACTTATCCTACAAAGAGACATACGTACAGAGTTCTTCTTTGCAACCTTGCTCATCCACAGCTAAAGACCAAAAGTGACCTAAATTCCCAACAACAACTGGTTAAATAAATAATAGTACCTCCACACAATGGAATACTATGCAATCATGTAAAAGAATGAAGTACAGTCTCCAAGATGAACTCCTAAATGATAAAAGGTGCAGAATGCATGCAGAGTACGCTATCACTTTTGTAAAAATGGAAGGGAAGGAATCCAGTTGTCATTTTGCTTGTCTATGCGTGGGAAAGGAGTGCAAGAAACTGTGTTGGGAGGGAAAGCAGGAGAGGGGGCTTTAGATCTAGACCTCTTGGTGTCTTCCTTAAAATGTGAGCTACCTAAATATTAGTTATCCAGATAGGAAAATGATCATTCTAGGACCTAATCCATTTCCTGCTGTGTGGATCTTGTGTCCCTGACTAGAGTGTGGTCTCAAGCATCCATGGCTGTCAGGAGACCCTCAGGAAACATCTGGGGAGCCAAGGAGAGCACCGCTTCCCAAGCCAGCGAGACAGAGAGGCAGGCAGGGCAGCCAGGGAGCGAGCGGAGGGAGCGGGGAGGGGGGCGAGGGGCAGGGCTGGTCTGCGCTGGGACAGAGGCTGCTGGGGTTCGTCTACCTGGGGGGCCGGCGCCGGGGAGGCCTGGCTGTCGGGGGCCTGAGGGCCAAGGCCAGCTCCTTTGGTGACGGGGGTGGTCAGGGCTGGGTCTTGGGCGGGAGGCGGGGCGCTGACTATGACCGAGGCGGGCACGGAGAGGTGGGGGCCCTCTGTGGAGAGGGGCTGCTGGCTCCTCTCCTGAAACAGGCAGCCCGCACAGGGTCAGAGGCCATCCCCACGGACCTGCGGCCTCCCCACCCTGACACCCCGCCCCCACTGATGCACCAGGGGAGCGGGTGGTGGGAACCGGCTGGGGGGCACCAAGGCCAGGGCGCTGGGAGGGAGCCCCAGGGTCCAGGAGGCCGCAACCAGGGGCAGCTCCGTCCCCTCAGTCCCGTGAGTCGTCTTCCAGCTCCACCCCAATGCCCATCTCTCCTGCCCCGTCTGTCGGTCCATGTCTCAGCCCCTCTCCCTGTGTGACCCCTCTCCCACCCTCCAGCAGGTGGGCAGTCTGTCAGCCAGTCACTCTCCTTGTCTGTCTCTGTGTCAGTCAGTTGGCCCTGTCACCCTCAGGCCTCCTCCTCGGGGACCTGGAGCCGGGGGGCCATCTCCGAGACGCTCTCCTTAACCCACAGGACCCTCCCACTCGCTGCTTCAACCACACCCGGTTCCAGCTCTTGGCCCCTCTCCACACAGACCCCCTGCCCCTGCCTTTGCCCTTGCCGTCCCCTCCCCTGCCCGGCGGCCCTGGTTACCTGGGGCAGGAACATCTGCAGGGAGTCCTGAGTGAGGATGGCCGTGGCGGCGGCAGAGGGCGGCTGCCCCAGGACAATCTTCTCCGGGCTGGACGCCAGGCCTGGGCTGGGCTGGGGGGTGGAGGCCTGAGCTGGGGCGGCCTGCGGGGCGGGGCCCTGTGCGGGCTGCTGCTGTTGCTGTGCCTGCGGCTGCTGGAGGCCCAGAGGCAGCGGCGTGCTGACCGCGGGGGACGCCTGGGGCGCCGTCTGCACCGCGAGGACAGGCGCGGCCTCCCCGGCGGCGGCGGCAGGGGTGGCCGGCTGCACCAGACCGTCGGGGGCGTTGAGCATAGCCACGGCGCTGGGGGGCAGAGTGACCCCCTGGAGGACGGTAGTGGCGGCGGGGCCGGTGGGTGCCGGCTGGCTCTGTGTGGGCAGGCTGCCCGCGGCCAGCGACACGGGCATCTGGAAGAGCGCTGGCTGGCCCACCTGGATGGGGGCGGCCGAGAGGATGTGGGCTGCGCTGTGGGCCCCGGAGTGGGGGGCCAGCACGGGGCCCAGGCTCAGCGGGCCCGCCAGGTTCTGGTTGGTGAGGATGGGGTTGGCAATGAGCTGTCCGCCCGCATGCGGGGCTGCGGCCGCCAGGATCTGCCCGCCCACGTTGGCCGGCAGGGCCGAGAGCGGCTGGGGGAGCTGGACTGCCGACGTGCCGGGCAGCAAGAACTGGTTCTGGCCCGGCAGCATGTGCTGGGCGGGAATGACAATGCTGCCGCCTTGGTTCAGGAGGTGCACGCTCACGGGCTTGCTCGGGGCCCCGGGGGGCTGCGGCGGGGCCGCGCCCGTGGTGGTGGCGGGCGGCTGCTTGAAGACGTTCGCCTGCAGGGCGGGCGCCGGGAAGCCCGACAGCACCACGTTCTGGCCGGCCTTGCCCGCCGCCATGAAAGTCAGGTTCTGGGGGGCCTTGGGCTGCTGCGGGAGGCCCCCTGCCTCGCCCTGGATGGTGAGCGTGGCGCCCGCGGGGCCGAACGGCTTGGGTGTCAGCTGGTAGAGCTTGGGGGGCAGCACGCCGGCAGGCTTGGGCTGGATGGGCGTGGGCGTGCGGTGCAGGATCACGTTGGGCGCCGGAACCAGTGGCGACGTGCCGAGGCCCGGGGCCACCGCCAGCGGCTGTCCCGAGGGCGCCCCGCTGGCCGCGGCCGTGGCGGCTCCCGCCCCTCCGAACACCGAGTTCCCGTTGAGCGTGGTGGCCACGGCGGCAGAGAGGTTCTTCTGGATGACCAGGCCAGCCCCCTGCGGCGAGACGCCGGCCGATGCCAGGGTCACTGGCTCTGAAGGGCCAGCTGCCGAGGCCAGATAACCGCTGACGGGCACCTGCTTGGCCAGGAGCTGGGAGGTGGGCGGGTTGAGTGCCATGACGGGCTGGCCCACCACCTGGATGGGAGCCAGGCCAAGAGTAGCCGCCGCAGCGCCCCCGGGGCTGCCGTTGGGCAGGCCCTGAAGGCCTGGGATGGGCTGCAGGGTCACGTTGCCCAGGCCCACGGGCTGCAGGAAGGGCTGGACACTGAGGGCTTTGCTGACCACGTCCTGGGGCGGCACCAGGGCCTGGTGGGTCAGCACGGTGGGTGGGGCCTGCAGCCCCAGCAGGTCAGCGCCACCCGGGAAGAGGGCCTGGGGCCCCGCGGCCACGGCGGCAGCCCCTCCGGCCCCCGCTGGGCCGGCCCCGCCATCCGCAGGCTGCAGGGTGGGCAGCTGGAAGGGGCCCAGGTCCAGCTCGGCCTCGGCTTCGAGCGTCTGCTCGGTGATGTTGGCCTCCTGCAGGCTCTGCTGGAGGATGTCACAGGGCTGGTCGGCGCCCCCGCCGCCCCCGCCGCCGCCCCCCGCCGCCGGTGAGCCCAGGATATCATCTTCCAGGAAGTCGAGGTCCACGCTGGGGGCCGGCTGGCTGGGCTCTGGGTTCAAGTGGTTGCCAGAAGCTTCTTGCACGTGGAGCTGGAGGCAGGTAAGGTGTGAAGGAGAGAGTCGAGGTTAGCAAGGGGCCGGGCTCAGGGCACCACAGAAGCAAAGGGCACTCGGTGTCAGGGCGGCAGGGATAGGAAGAACCTTCCACCTAGAAGTGGCTGGACCCGGGTTCAAATCCCAGCTTTGCCAGGGCTGGGCTGGGCAACCCGGGGCTTGCTTAATCCAGCCTGTTTCCCCATCTGCACAGAATGTAATAAAAACCATTTTCTAAACAGCCATACAGGCCCGTAATACTTATCTGCAATTCCAAAACCCGAAAGGCTCTGAAAACCACAAATGTTTTGATAACTTTAGGCTGTAAATCCTGAACGGAACTCAGGTGGTGCTCTGAGGGAAAGGCGTAATTCATCCACGCAACGTGACTCACCTTAAGTTCGACCACAGAAAAGTGAGTGTGTTATGTTGCATGCAGCACACACATATTCTGCGTCACCTTTCCAGTATCTGAAAAACCCTGAATTCCAAAACAAGCCTGGCCCCAAAGGTTTCAGATAAAAGATCGTGGTTCTGTTGAAGGCAGCAGCGGCAGCAGCTACCGGATGGGAGCCTTACTTGGTGCCCAGCGCAATGTGAACCTGATTGATTGACTGATTGATATTTGTTTGCTTGCTTGCTGCGCTGGGTTTTCGTTGCGGTGCGCGGGCTTCTCATTGCAGTGGCTTCTCCTGTTGCGGAGCACAGGCTCTAGATGGGCGGGCTCCAGCAGCTGTGGCACACAGGCTCAGCAGTTGTGGCGCACGGGCCCAGCCGCTCCGCGGCATGTGGGATCTTCCCAGACCAGGGCTCGAACCCGTGTCCCCTGCATCGGCAGGCGGATTCCCAACCACTGCGCCACCAAGGAAGTCCCGAGCCTGATGTTTCTTAAATGCTTTCCGGGATGGCAATCCAGGACACGAGTGTGTAATCGATACATGCATGCATTTTTGAGCAAATATTCCACAAGTAATAATTATGCCAACGGCATGGGAAACCCACTGATACTTGACCAGGTAATGGATCAAAACCTGTACTTCGGGGGCTTCCCTGGTGGCGCTGTGGTTAAGAATCCGCCTGCCAACGCAGGGGACACGGGTTCGAGCCCTGGTCCGGGAAGATCCCAGAAGATCCCACAGGCTGCGGAGCAACTAAGCCTGTGCACCACAACTACTGAGCCTGCGCTCTAGAGCCCGCAAGCCACAACTACTGAAGCCCGCACGCCTAGAGCCCGTGCTCCGCAACAAGAGAAGCCACCGCAATAAGAAGCCCGCGCACCACAACGAAGAGTAGCCCCCGCTCGCCGCAACTAGAGAAAGCCCACGCACAGCAACGAAGACCCTACGCAGCCAAAAATAAATAAATAAAATAAATAAAATTTAAAAAAACAACAAACAACACCTGTAGTTTGAAAGATTCTGAGTTAATCCAAGTGGAGGGCTCAGAGCAGCACCCGGCTCCCAGCTGGCACGCGAGAAACACCATCTATCGTTGTTACTGTCATTATTACTGCCCATGTTGTTGTTGTTAATAACAGCCCAGTGAGGTGGCCACTGCTCCCTCCTTGCCTCCCAGACCGGGGAAAGGGGTCACCCTGCTGCTGAGTGGAGGGCACTGCCTGGCAGGATGGGGCTCCGGCTCAGCCCCCAACCAAGGACCAGGCAGTTCTGAGTTCCTAACCGCTAAATGGCCATAACCAAACCCGCCTCCTAGGACAGTCGTGACGTTCACTGATGTCACATACAGGAGGTGCTGAGAACCTGACCAGGGACGTTATGGGTATTAAAAGAGGACGGCAGGGGTAAGAATAACGCATATTGTTACTGGTCTATAAATGTAATAACATGAACATAATGTTTATTTGTTGGGTTCTGGATTTAGTCATTTATATTATGCCAGATAAATTATTTGGAATGTTACTATGGTTGTTGTGAGGACTAAATGAAAATTATGGTAAAGGGCCTGGCATATGATAGGTATTCGGTAACTGATAGTTATGTTGATGAAGAGGGAGGAGGGAGGAGCGGGAGGGAGAGAGAAGAGGGGGGAGGAGGAAAAAGGAGGGGGAGGGATGGGGAGCGAAGCGGGGAGGGGAGAGGCCACAGAAGAGGAAGAAGAGGGAGGGACGACTGGCATTGAGTAATGGGCTCGGCACACAGTAGGTGCTCAATAAAAGTCCACTGTGTTCCTCGCTCTGGGCTTTGCTCATCACCCCTGCCTTCATCTTCCAGGTGGAGACTGAGGTCCACAAGAGTCGATCCCCTTCCCCCAGGTCACACACCCCACGGCTGAGCCGGGACAGGACCCCCAAGCCCCCCCGCACTGCTCCTCAGGAGAACCACCCCGTCCTGCCCGCCGTGAACTCCAGAGCCAGCCTCTGCCTCTGTACCAGCTCTGTAGCAACTGACCTCCAAGGCCAGGGACTCAGGACCGCACCTCCCTCTCTGAGGGGCCTGAGGGCACAACTGGGGGTCCAGCAGCTCCGGCCTCACCTCCACCCAACACTGCTCCTCAGTGACTGCCCCCTGCCCCCCTCCCGGCAAAGTGCCTCAGGGGACGAGTGTGACCCCTTCTCCCCTCCCCCACTGGCTGCCACCACAGGCGACTTGTGTGATGCCTGGAGCCCACGGCCCTCCCCAAGCCCCCCGGGGCCACTTACCCCAGGACCTTCATAGAAGGCACTTTGGGCCTCCCCGGGATTATCCAGGAGGTCATCACTGTCAAGCTGCAACAAGACCCGCCCCCACCCAAGGTCAAAGGTCAGCTGGGCAGTGGGCCGGCCCACCTCTAGAACAAAAACCAATTTAGGGTTACATGGGACAAAAAGACAAAGACGAGGTGGGGGGGTTGGGGGGGAGATTCGAGGGGTACAGGAAACTCTGCCTCCAGAAAAGATGCCCCAAATAAAGGAGCTTGGCTGCAAGATTAAAACGCAAGGCAACCCCAGCACTGAGTCCCAGGCTCTCCCGACACGCCTGCCTTGAACGCTAGAATCCTGCCTCCGTGGCTTTGCTCAAGCGTCTTTGGTAACACATCTGGCAGGGCCTGTCACATTTGTCACCTCCTCCCGACAACTGTCCGTCCCTTCCTACTAAGTCACTCCTTCCACTGCCCAGCCCAAGCACCCGGCACGCCCTGCCACCTGGGCGCCTAATGTGCGTGCTGTTCCCGTGTCTGGGAGCACAGGGACCTGTCTCGTTCCCGTAGACATGGGCAACGCCTAGAACAGGCCCTGAGCGCCCAATGAATGTCTGTCCACAGCTAAGCCTCTCCAGTTTCTCTGTCCAGCTGATCTTTTTCCAGAACCCCAGACTGGTGTATCCAATAGCCGCCCTCGGACTTCTGGAATCCACCTCGAACTCCCAGTCTCAGAGAACGGTACCACCACCCACTCAGTTGCTCAGGTCAAGTCCAGGAGGCATTCTGGATGCTCTTTCTTCCTCACCATCGAATCCACCAGCAAGTCTAGTGATTCTCCCTCCCAGACAGATCCCAGAGCCAGCGCCTGGCACCTCCTCCCTCACCTGCCCTGGGGCCCAGGCCACCATCCTCCCATTGCACTCGCCTCCGCTCCACAAATTATTTGATACATCCCCTCTCAAGGAGCAGAGCTCCGTTCCCTCCCTGTGAGTGTGGGCGGGCTTAGTGACTCGCTTCTAGTAAATGCAGTATGATGGACGTGACAGTGTGTGACTTTGGAGACTAGGTCATAAAAGGCACTGAGCTTCCTCCTGGCTCTCTCCCTTGGGTCACTTGCTCTGGGGGAACCAGCTGCCATGCTGTGAGGACACTCAAGCAATCCTATGGGGAGGCCCACATGGTGAGGAGCTGAGGCCTCCAGCCAACAGCCACGGCAGTGAGTCATTGTGGAAGCACAGCCTCCCGCCCCAGACAAGCCCTCAGATGACAGCGGCTCCAGGCAACATCCTGACTGCTACTCAGGGGAGACACTGAGCTAGACACCCAGCTAAGCCACTCCCCAGTTCCTGACCCTCAGAAACTGAGAGCTCTAACAAATGTTGTTTTAAGTCACTAAGTGTTGGGATAACTTGTTATGCAGCTGTAGGTGACTGATACAGCTCCTCATGGCTCAACAGACATCCACTCTCCCCCACTTTGTTCCATTCTCTGGAGTGCAAACAGAATGTGGCATTCTCCTGCTTAATAACCTGTCAGAACTGCCTGTCACGTTCAGAATAAAGTCTGAACTCCTCGATCAAGGTCCTCCAAGCCCTGCATGACCTGGTGATTTTTGTCCACTCCAGTCTTACCACCTACTAGTTTCCCCTTCATTCCGGCCCCACTGGCCTTCTTTCTCAAACTTTCCAACCTTCCTACCTGTCCTTCCCCTGCCCAGAGCGCCATGGGCACCTCCCTTTGATCCTTCAGGTTCACACCAGCTAAAGAAGCCCCTGCCTCCGCCTCCCATTCATTTTCTTTTAAACCTCTTTTGTTGTGCAAGTGACATTATTATTTCTTATGCTGCTCTGCATGGTGCTTCCCACCATCACCTTTATTAGCTCTCGGTTGCTTTGTTTACCAAGGAAATGTGTATGGAGTGAGGGCAGGGATTTGCCATCTCTTTCACTCTCTGCCATAACCCTGGGGCCCGGCTCATGGAAGGCAAGGGGCAGATGTCTACTGAATCGGGGGGGAGTGTGTCTCAGCTCCCAATTCCACAGGCCCCTGCCCTGGGTATGCTTCTCCCTGCCCCAGCACTCACCTTCTCAGATCCATGTAAGAAGTCATTGAGGGCCTGAGGGTCACTGAAAGAGAGAAAGGGAGAGACATTTGAGGAGATGAGGGACAGGGGAGGGGAGGGAGAGGGTGGGGGAGGATGGGGTGGGGTGGGGAGCCCATTACTCACCAAATCACGTCTAGTAAGCATCTCCCATCCTCATCATCCATCGCCACTGGATGGGCGGGGTGGGAAGAGGGCAAGGGAGACAAGTTAGATGTCGGCAGCGTGCCAGGACCCTCCCTGCAAGGACCATTCCCTGAGGCCAAGACCCCTGGAGGGGTCAGGGTTTCTGTCCCCTTAAGTCTAGGGGCATGGGTAGGGGTGGGGCAGGTGCCCTCCGTACCAGAACCTCCTGATCAGAGACAGACAGCTGCCTTTTCCTCCTCCCTCTCTCTCCCCAGCATCTGATGACGATGGTGGTGACATCAACCCAGACTGAGTCCTGATCACATGCAGGCCCCGTGCTAAGTGCTTCACACACATGTAACTCATTTAATCCCCACAGTATCCCTCGAGGTGGGTCCTGCCACCCCCGCTTGGCAGATGAGTAAAAGGAAGAGCGGAGGCCATGGTTCTCTGTCTCCCAGCTAGCAGGTGGCAGAGCCAGGCCTGAACCCAGAAGTCTGGCCCCAAGCCTGTGCTCCTGTCCTACACGTGACCGGGGGAAGGAGGGAGGGAGGGGAGGTGGCATGGAGGGGCCCAGGTTCTGGGTCCCCCTGGAAGACGCATGCAGCGTGGTTCTCAAGGAAGGGAAGAGAGAGGGAGAGGGACCCGGAGGGTGGGCGCTCTGAGTCAGAGGAGCCGCCAGAGCCGGGCTGAGCCTGTCAGAATGATGAGGATGAGGACGGCTAACATTTGTCTCGTGCTTACCGTGCGCCAGGCACTGTCCCGAGCGTTTCACAAATGTTAGCTTGTTCAGCCCCCATGGGAAAGGGATGCTGTGTGCCCCATTTTACAAGTGAGAAAACAAGCTCTCTGTGTTTGCCCACCCACCCCCCACACCAACCACCACTGCTCCAGACACCCCACCAAGCTTCCATGCACCCATCTTTCCAAACTTCCACCCAACCACCCATCTTTCTCGTCTTCCAAATACACAAACTGACCCATCCTTCCATCCGCTCCTCCTTTTTTACTTTTTTTGGGCCACACTGAGAGGCTTGCGGGATCTCAGTTCTCCGATCAGGGATTGAACCCGGGCCCGGGCAGGGAAAGCACTGAGTCCTAACCACTGGGCCGCCAGGGAAGTCCCCACCCGCCTATGCTTCCATCAGCCCAGGTATCCTTCCCTTCCCACCACGCAGACAGGACACGATGAGAAATCACACACTATCCCGCTCCAGGGCCGTGGGGTTCGTACCCTCTCTTTTCCTTCTTGGTAGGGGGAGGGGGATGGTCCTGAACTCACTGAGGACACGGTGACTGTCGTGCCCCCCCGCCCCCCGCCAAACACACACAAAATCGTACTTGTGCTCTCAGCTGGGTCACAACCCCTAACCCCCAACGGCATTCTCTGAACTTCCTGATCGCCACTACAGCCCCTATTACCCTCGACGGCTCTGTGACATACGGAATCTCAGGGAGGGACCCCACATGGTTAATTCAGGGTCTTCTCTGAACAGTACCTTGGAGAGTCTGATGAAAGCAAAAGACCCTCTTGCCAGAAACGTGCATGTGGGCCAGAAATGTTACACGTTCTTTCCCAGGGGGAAGCGTGTCATGGGACACACACACACATATGCACACACGTACACACTTCATGGGCCCTGGGTTAACAAGCCCAGTCTAGAACAGAAACATACGGCCCCGGAGCCTCACACACCAATCACCCTCGCCTCTAGAGCTGGCCCCGGGGACTGTCCCCAGAGACGCCCTTCCAAGGCTCTTGCTGCATCGGTGCAGAAAGATAACACGCTCTCTCCGGCTTCATATCTCCGCCCACACCCACTGTCTTCCCGTGTCACCAGCTCTGTGGCCTACGAGCCCCTGCCCTTCCCAACCAGCCTAAGGTGGGCAAGGCCTGGCCAGGGAATGACAAGGCAGGATCTGCAGAGAATCTGGAGAAGACGGAAAGCGGGGAGGGAGATCCTGCCTGCAGATGGCATGGAGGTTGGGGGAATGGCCCGAATGGCCCAGGGGGCCCAGGCTGGAGAGGGCGGGGCTGAAGGATGTGGCTGAGCCAGGCTCTTCCAAGAAGGAACGTCCCTTCCGGGGAGGTGGACGGGGGACCGCGGCCCCTCCGGGAATGAGCGGGATACTTGGCTGGTTACCTGCGCTACAAACGAGTCATGAAGGGGAGGAGGGGCGTCCACTCCAGGTCTACGCAGGGCCCCCAGCTGGGGACTTGGGGAGTGTCCTTTCGGGGGCCAGCTGTGGAGACAGAATGAGAGAGAGGCTGTGAGTGGGACAGTCAGTGAAAAGGAGAAAGATGTAGCCAGAGAGACGAGAGGTCAAATACAAGTTTAAAACCACAGGAAACAACACCGTACGTTATCACATATATATATGCAGACACACCGCACTATACCTATATATTGTGTGTGTGTATATACACACACACACACACACACATCATGCAACAGCATATAACGTTGTATGATATAATCCATCAGCACTTCAATCTAGCAAAATACAGTCAGGCCTCGTCACCTGAGGTGCTTATGTCCCCTATATGGTCACCGCGAATTTGCGATTATGGCCGCTGAGCCGCCGCCCCTGGGGAGAGACAGGATTAGCTTCCTGCCAGCCTCTGGTCCCATTCTCATCAACCCATCAATATATCCCCTTGGTTTATGTGCATTTCTGTTTAAAGACACCTTGTTTGGGACTCCCCTGGTGGCGCAGTGGTTAAGAATCCGCCTGCCAAAGCAGGGGACACAGGTTCGAGCCCTGGTCCGGGAAGATCCCACATGCCGCGGAGCAACTAAGCCCGTGCGCCACAACTACTGAGCCCACGCGCCTAGAGCCCGTGCTCCGCAACAAGAGAAGCCACCACAATGAGAAGCCCGCGCACCGCAATGAAGAGTAGCCCCGGCTCGCCGCAACTAGAGAAAGCCCGCATGCAGCAACGAAGACCCAACGCAGCCAAAAATAAATAAATAAATAAATAAATTTATTAAAAAAATAATAAAAACAATAAAGACACCTTGTTTAATATAAATCGTTGATTCGCTCACACTGAGCTCAAGGCCAACAGCGCTATAACTCATGCCTGAGGGCAGGTCATCTCACACGCGCGATTTCTCCATTGGGCACATCGCAGCCTTCCTGTGCTTATGGGGCAGCCCTTCAGCACTACACGGGAGGGGCCGTCTTTAACAGCAAAACCACCAACAGAAAGCACAAAAGTGCAAAACAACAGGGCACTAAAGAGGATGCTTGTTTATAGCTCTCGGGCTGAACGGAGAGGCAGAGAGGGTCGCCGCCTTCAACCTCAGCTGGGAGCACCTGCTTCGGGAGACTCAGATAGACTCATGGCTCTGCACACGTCTGCAAGTGACCAGGAAAGCGCCGTGAGTATTGATTTGGGGGTTATCAATGTTAGCAAATAAGCGGATTCACAAATATGGAATCCACGAATAACAAGGATTGACCTGATGACAATAATGATGGTGGTTGTGATGATGACGATGGCTGCTGGTTTTCAGTACTCTGCACGTATCAGCCTGTTCACCATCTTCGAATCCCTATGAAGCAGGTGCTTTTCGCAGCCCCATTCCACAGATGAGGAAGGCGAGGCTCAGGACGGTGAGCCATACGCCCTAGATCCCGCCAGCGGTCAGCGGTCAGGCTGGGGTCTGAGCCAAGGTAGGCTGACTCCAGAGTCCCCGCCCTTAACCACTATCCCACAGACGGTCCTCTCATCATACTGTTTCTCTTTTAAATGTGAAGCAAACACGGCCACAGCGTCAAGATAAGACGAAGCTGGGTGACAGCCTTTGTTAGCATTTTGTGAATGCTTGGGATAGCTCAGATCCAAAAAGGCGATAAAGCGAGCAGACAGAAGAGAGCGGAGGAACGGGAGCTGCTTCTCCTTTTTATGGAGAGCCCCAGGCCCCGGAGAGATCTAGAAAGCAACTGTCACAAGACCCTGGAACACGGGATCCTGGCCCATCTAGATTCCAGGTGCGCTGCCCTGGACCAGGGTGATCGCAAGCGCCCAAGGTGGCTTCGTGAGAGCCGCCAGCTCCACGTGGGCTCTCCCCTCCTCCCTGCCCCAAGCTTTGGGTGTGGCCCAAGTTCTGTAAACCTCGGACCAGAAGTAGAGCCAGGAGGTGGGTGTCTCCTGAACAGGGCTCTCCAAATGGGATCTGCGGGTGAATGTCCAGTGGGAGGCTCCAGCCTGTGAGAATCTGTTACCCATGTGTTTTCATTCAGATGGTAACAGCAGAGCAATGGACGAGGCGGACTTTCTGGGGAGAGGGCAAGGTTCTCCATGGTGACGGGGTGTCCGTTACATGGGGGTTTAAAAATTCACAGCTCAGACTTGTGTATGTCAACACATGTCAATTCAACGCATGTTAATTTTACTTTTAAAAAACTGTACAAAATAAATAATCAGCATGGAGTTGTAGTCGGGTGGGGGGGGGGAGCTAACAGACATGGCAAATGTTGGTAACTGTTAGAGCTGGATGATGGCTACCTGGGGGCTTCAGTACACCATTCTAGTTAATTTACATCTTCTTGAAAGTTTCCATAATAAAAAGAAAACCATTTGTCAATGATCAGCAGGTCCGGGGTTCCTCTGAGGTGGGTCCCCCGTTCAGGTGTCAGGGTTGGCATCTATGTCGCCTATCAGGTTGATGCCAAGAGGCCCAGCATGGGGTGACAGTTTGGGGTTGGAGTCAGCAGTTCAAATCCCCACTTCCCCACACATGGGCTGAAGTCAGGCAAGTGACTTCACCGCTCTAGGCTTCAGTGCCTTCATCTGTAAAATGGGCACAATCATAGTCCTTATTTTCACGTAGTGAAATACAGTGGAGAGGCTCTTAGGCCTTTAATCCTCAGGTGTAGTAAAGTATTTTGTAAGCGATAGATACTGTTACACAATCATTTTAGCTGCCATTGTGAACCTTACCTAGTGTGGCAACTCCCAAAGCTTTCTGGCCACAGCACAGTCAGGTTGGACAAAAGTCCCCAGGCCCCAGCTTTTCCACCTGGTGCCTTTTGCCACATTTGGCTCTTGAGCACATTTTGAAGGGTTTACACCCAAGGCAATAGAAACAAAAGCAAAAATAAACAAATGGGACCTAATCAAACTTATACGCTTTTGCACAGCAAAGGAAACCATAAACAAAAGGAAAATACAGCCTACAGCCTGGGAGAAGATATTTGCAAATGATGTGATTGACAAGGGCTTAATTTCCAAAATATACAAACAGCTCATACAACTCAATAACAACAAAACAAACAACCCAATCAAAAAGTGGGCAGAACACCTAAATAGTCATTTCTCCAAAGAAGACATACAAATGGCCAACAGGCACATGAAAAGATGCTCAACATTGCTAATTATTAGAGAAATGCAAATCAAAACTACAATGAGGTATCACCTCACACCAGTCAGAATGGCCATCATTAAAAAGTCTACAAATAATAAATGCTGGAGACGGTGTGGGGAAAAGGGAACCTTCCTACACTGTTGGTGGGAATGGAAATTGGTGCAGCCAATATGGAGAACAGTATGGAGGCTCCTTAAAAAACTAAAAATGGAGTTACCATATGGAAGAGTTTACATATCATTTGATTATGCACATGGTCCAACTTAAACTGCCAGGTACCAAGTCTCCTTGGGTCCTTCCAAACCCCTGTTGTTACCCCATTTGTCAGGTGAGATAAATGAGGCTAAATAGAGTGGTGAATGGGAAACCATGGGCCACACACAACCAGTGATACAGGCCCCCTGCCCACCCATGCACAGGGCTACCCAGGATCCTGCAGCTCTCAACTCGGCAGACAGAGGGAGCCTTGAAGGACACAAATGAACCCACTAAGAATGGAAAGACAGAATTTGAATGCTGTCTGGATATTTGATGATACTAAGAAATTGTGATTAAGATTCTAGGTATAACAATGGCACCGTGTTTTTGTTTTTCAGTTTTTTTTCCTTTAGAGTCCTTACCTTTTAGAAATACATCTTAAAATACGTAGGGGTGAAATGATAAAATGTCTGTGATTTACTGCAAAATAATCCAGTTCTGGGAGTTCAGGGGCATACTGACCTGCACTGTCCAATACGGAAGCCACGAGCCATGTGTGACTACGCGCATTTAAGTTCAAGCTAATGAAATGAAATTAGGGCAAATGACTTGAGTAGTTAGTTGTCCAAAGAAGATATACAAATGGCCATAAGCACAGGAAAAGATGATCAACACCACCAATCATTAGGGAAATGCAATCAAAACCACAGATGCTGCCTCACCCCCATTAGAATGGCAACTATCAAAAAACCAAAAATTGGGCTTCCCTGGTGGCGCAGTGGTTGAGAGTCTGCCTGCCAATGCAGGGGACACGGGTTCGAGCCCTGGTCTGGGAAGATCCCACATGCCGTGGAGCAACTAGGCCCGTGAGCCACAACTACTGAGCCTGCGCGTCTGGAGCCTGTGCTCTGCAACAAGAGAGGCCGCGATAGTGAGAGGCCCGTGCACCGCCATGAAGAGTGGCCCCCGCTTGCCGCAACTAGAGAAAGCCCTAGCACAGAAACGAAGACCCAACACAGCCAAAAAAAAAATAAAAAATAAATAAAAATAAATAAAACCCCAAAATTAACAAGTCTTGCCGAGGACCTGGAGAAACTGGAACCCTCGTGCTCTGTTAGTTAGTGGGAACGTAAAATGTTGCAGCTGCTGTGAAAAACACTTTGGCGGTTCCTCAAAAAATTAAAAATAGAATTAGCATATGACCCAGCAAGTCCACTTCTGGATATATACACAAAAGAATTGAAAGCAGGGTCTTGAAGACATATTTATACAGCCACGTTCACAGCAACACTATTCACAAGAGCCAAAAGGTAGAAACAACCCAAGTGTCCATCAACAGATGAATGGATAAGCCAAATGTGGTGTCTATTTACAATGGAATATCATTCAGGGAGGAAATTCTGATACAAGCAACGGCAATGGATGACCTTACGCTAAGTGAAGTGAGCCAGTGACAAAAAGACAAAGATACCATCTGATTCCACTTATGACGGAGAGACAGGAAGTCGAATGGCAGTTGCCAGGGACTGGGGGCAGGGGAGGAGAAACCGGGAGTTATTGTTTAGTGGGTGCAGAGTTTCAGTTCTGCAAGATGCTACAAGTTCTGGAGAAGGATGGGGGTGAAGGTTGCACAACCATGCAAACGCACTTAATGTCGCTGAATCGTACACTTCGAAAGGGCTGAGATGGTAAGTTTTGTTATGTATATTTTACCGCAATAAACCAATGGGAAAAAAAGGGAACAATGAGGAATATGAAAGTTTTAAATAAAAAAGATTTACCTTAAAAGTGTAAAGGAAATTAAACATTTAGTTCGCGGTCACAGTGGCCACATTTCGTGGGCTTGACAGCCACACGTGGCTGATGGCTACCACACAGGACACCGCAGATCTAGAACATTCCCACGGTGGCAGAAAGCTCTCTTGGACAGCACTGGTCTGTCAGAGTGGCAGAAAACTAAAAATTGGCAAAGAGTTGGTTGATGGGGTCCATGTTTCACTATTCTACTTTGTGCACATTTGCAGTTTTCCAAAATGAAAATTTTTTACTTTGAAAATACTTGAACATCAAAAAATCATACGTCTCTCTGATTTTTTATTGTCTGTCTCCCCAACCAAAATGTCAACCCCCCCAAGGACAGGGATTTTTGTCTGTTTTGTTCCCTGTGGGACACCCAGAGCCTGCACAGAGCATGGCACCCAGTAGGGGGTCACTAAATATTTGTGGGGTGAACAAATGAATTTGCACAGGGGGTTAAGCAAACCAGTCATTTCGTTCAAAGAGCAGCCTGGTGAGAAAGGCATTTACCAATCGCCTGCTCTGTGTCCAGCATGGGGGAGAGCTGAGGATACCGTAATGAACAAAAGCAGACCCAGTCCTTGACTTTGGGGAAGATCATGACTAGTGGCTCTCAACCAGGGGTGACATTAGACGCCCCTCTCCTTCCTCGACACACACATACTCAAAAAGCTTTTCAAAAAGTGACCAGGGGAGGTGGGGGACACACAATTAGCATGCAGAGCTGCAACCCCAAATTACGCACAGTGGAGTGGATGTCTTGCGCTCCTTCAGAGCAGAAGCTTTAAAAGCCATTGCATGGTTCTGCCCAAGTCCTGGCATGACATGGATACGTGGACAGAGCCACAGCCAATGCAGGAAGCTCGGACACATGAGTGAGAGAGGAGCCTTTGCTGTTGTCAGCCACTGAGATCTAGGGCTCACTCGTTACTGCAGATCACTCAGCCGAAGCTGACTGATACATCTCAGAAGAGCCCACCCTGCCCCAGTGCTTCCTTGGTATCAGGCCCTGTGCTAACCCCATACCTATCGATTCCTCCCAGTCCCCGGGGAGGCAGGAGGAACATTTCCCACAGCGCAGGAAACTGAGGCTCCCAGGGGTCAGGACACTTGCCCCAAACCACACTGTGGGGCCAGAATTTGAACTCAGACCCTGTGATTCTGAAGAACCTCATTCTCCACCACTGGGCTATAAAAAGCAGGAAAAGCTGGGCTTGCGAAACCACAACCAGCTCAAGAGAACAGCCATGATGCAACAATGACAAAGTGTCCTTCCAGAAAATCGTGTGAATTCCTCCGGCACTTGGAATGCCATTGGAGTTTTGCGTTGTCATCAGGAGTTGTGCAGAAGCCAGGCTGCTGAGCAGGATACAGAATTAAAAGTCCCCACAAAGCTCCAGAAACAGGCTAATTTTAATTTAGATTTAATTTAATGCTAGTAACCCTCAGGTTATTTGCAAGTCATAAAAATGAAAGTCGACGGAACTCTACCATTTGCTGATGGGAAGTGATAGGTGGAGAAGAGGATGTGGCAAAGTCTAGCTGTTGCTTTTCCAAACACCATTTCCCCACCCCTCCTCGCCTTGCTCACAGAAGCCTGATGCTGCTCGGGGTAACCCCTGCCAATTCCAAGATGTAAACAAACGCCGTTCTGAGTCAGTCAGTCTCTTTTCAAACTATGGGTCACGCCTTTGAGGGTTGTGAAATCATATTAGCAGGTTGCGACAAGGAATTTTTTTTTAAGTTAGAGTATAGGGTCAAATGGAATGGGATAGAATAGAAAATATTGAAAGGCATCACACAGGGTAAGCAAAAGGATCAGTTTGTGATACTGGTTTCAATTATGTGTGTCTCTGTGTGTACATATTTCCTACTGTGGGTTGTGGCCAAAATAGCTTTAAAATAATTGGACGAGGCCAGTGGCACTGCTATCCCCTTTATCAGCCATTCACTTTCCCAGGCTTCCTAGCAGCTAGGCCAGCCATAGTTTTGCAAATAAGTAAAAGCCAAAGTGTACAGAGTTGGGTTCTGCTCAATGAATCTTTTGGGGAAGACAGAATTTGCGAAAGTTTTTCTTCCAGAATATAAAGACAGAGCTTCTCTAGGGAGAAAGTCTTTTGCTTCCTGCTTCCAGCTTTGAATACAGTTGAGAAGACTGGAGCTGTGGCAGCCATTTTGCAATCATGAGGCAATAAATCTGAGGCTGATAAGCCTACCTACAGAGGATAACTGATGAGAGGAGAGAAAAAGACTAGGTTCTTAACAACCCCTCATGGGTTGCCTGCCTCCAGACTTCTTAATCCTTACAGTTTAAGCCACTGTTAGGTTTTCCATTATTTGCAGTCAAACACAACCTGACACAAACAAGTTGGCATTTCTAGACATCCTTGCAGCCCATCACAAGGACTCTCAAAGCCTTCCGTGGGTCAAGGACTGTACTCTGTGAATCCGCTGATTGAGAAGAGAGGCCCAGCAAAATGGGAGAGGGCTGATGGTAAGGGGATCTGAAAAAAAGACCACTGGGGCCAAAAACTCTTCTTCTCCCTAGTCCCACTGTTTACAGCTCCTCCTATTTATTATCCAACCCTTGAACTTGGGCTGGTCTTTTGACTTGCCTTGGCCAACAGAATGTGGTGGAAGTGATGGTGTGCGTTTCTGAGCCTACTCTTTGCCCAGCTGCCATGTGACAAAGTCCAGGCTAGCCTTTTGGAGGACAAGAGACACATGCCCATCACCTCTATCATCCCAGCTCACAGCCAGCCAAGCCCTAGAAGCAGAGCTGCCTAGCTGACTTACAGCTGACCACACCCAGGTAAGAGAGAAGTAACCAGAGGTACCCAAGGCCAAATTCCAACCATTAGAATCACAGTTGTGTTTTAATCCACTGTGGCGCATCGTGTTTTCCAAAGATGGCTGAAATAATGTCTCCAACCTCCCATGATCTACCAAAGTGCGATCTTGCCAGTCCCCTTGAATTGAGGAAACTTTGTGACTACTTCAACCAGGACAGTGCAACAGAAGTGTCACTATGTGACTTCTGAAGCTAGGTCATAAAAGTCAATTCAGTTTCTGCCATGTCCACCAGGACATTTACCCTGGAAGGCTTAAGCCACCTTAATAGAATTCTGACCGCTCTGAGGCCACCATGCTATGGGGAAGCCTAAGCTAGACACATGGAGAGACCATGAGTAGATGCTCTGGTTGATGGTCTTGTCTTCAAGTCATCCCAGCCCAGGTGCCAAGCATGGCATATGAACAAGCCCTCAGCCCCCAGCCTGCAAGTCTTCCCAGCCAAGACTGCAGACATCATGGAACAGAGACCCACTATGTCAAATTCCATGTCAAATTCTTGGCCCATAAAACCTGTGAGCATAATACAATTGTTCCATTAAGCTGCTACATTTTGGGGTAATTTGTTAAACAGCAACAGTAACCAGAACAGTCTCTAAAGTTGGGGGTTATTTGTTATGTGGCAGCAGCTAGCTGATACAGCCCTCTCTAGAGACTAAGTACCAACTTTGACCTCACACCTCTGACTCACCCAACTCTTTCTTTTTTTTTTTTTAAATTAATTAATTTATTTATTTTGGGCTGCATTGGGTCTTCATTGCTGCGTGCAGGCTTTCTCTAGTTGCAGCGACGGGGGCTATTCTTTGTTGTGGTGCGCGTGCTTCTCACTGCGGTGGCTTCTCTTGTTGCGGAGCACGGGCTCTAGGTGCACGGGCTTCAGTAGTTGTGGCACGCGGGCTCAGTAGTTGCG
Organism: Balaenoptera musculus; assembly: GCF_009873245.2. NCBI lineage: Eukaryota > Metazoa > Chordata > Mammalia > Artiodactyla > Balaenopteridae > Balaenoptera > Balaenoptera musculus. The sequence continues at coordinate 8,780,097 of NC_045803.1, forward strand.
GCTCACGGGCTCTAGAGTGCAGGCTCATTAGTTGTGGCGCATGGGCTTAGCTGCTCCGCAGCATGTGGGATCTTCCCGGATCAGGGATCGAATCCATGTTTCCTGCGTTGGCAGGCGGATTCTTAACCACTGTGCCACCAGGGAAGTCCCTCACCCAAGTCTTACCCATTCCACCTCCCAAATCTCTCCACTTTATCTCCTCCTCTCCATGACCACTATTCCTGCCCAGATCCAGGCCTCGCCATCTCTCTTTTCATCTATCCATCCACTCAGCCTTTTGGGGAGAGAAAAAGAAAGAGCTATTTGGAGAGCAATTAAAATCGACACCACCTTTATTTTCAGTGACCTTTAGAGTTCTAAAATCACTGAATTAGTTTAACAACATAAAAGCGTGCTCTTTAAAACTTGGATTGCTCAGAAAGCAACTGGTGTCTAGCTCCTAAAAGCCTTGTTTACACAGGTAGTCACACACTAGAAATGTTTGGTATGTTCTCTCTTTTCCCTTTTTGCCATTCACCGCTGTTCTAAATGAAGCTATAAAGCCACAGACTTGCCAAGAAAATCAGGCATCTGAAAAGGTTTTTGAATTTTTTCTTAATACTAGTGTATAAAAAACAGGGGGAAACTCTGAGGAGTGAAACAGGTAACGGGGTCAGGTGAAGGGAACAAAAGCAGCGATTACACTGACCAGACACACAGGGCTGCCCAGGGCATCAAGCAAAAGAGAACACTTCAAGTTCAGGAAAAAATGGAGTTAAGAGAAGTGAAGGGGAAAGAAAAGCCCCTACAACATTCCACACATGCTTTAGACCACTTGTTCCTAAACGTGGGCAGGCACCAGAGTCACCTGGAAGGCTTTTAAAATAAAGAATGAAAGAATGGATTTCAGAATCGGCAGGTTGGGGGCAGGGGCGGGGGTTGGGGGGGGGGAGGGGTGCTGAAAATGTGCATTTCTAACAAGTTCCCAGGTGATACTGCTGCTGCTGGTCCAAGGACCACTGCTCTAGAAGCTTTTGTCTCTTTAGTTTTCCTTTTGGGGCTCTTGCTCTTATATAGAAGACAAGCCACCAGTTCCTAGCCAGTGTCCAGGCCCCTGACAATGTGGCCTCGCAGGGTCCTCTCCGAGGCTCAGGAGGGTCCAACAGCCAGTCTCAGTCTGATATCCTTTTAAACAGAACTTGGATTTGGTTCCATTCAGCAGTGTACCCTCCTAAGAGGATGACTCACAGTGAGTATAGGCCTTTTGCCCCTTTGCCAGAAACTTCCTTTCTCAGCCTCCTTTGCAGCCAAGTGTGGACCTGGGAAGATTTTTACATTTGGATAAAAAAGACAGAGCCTTACATTGGGAAGATTATTTGCCCCTACTCTCTCGTGCTTGAGAGAATGATATGAAGCATGGTGACAACGGCCAGTGCTACAGCAGCCATTTTGCACTCCTGAGGGGGAAGGCCCAGTGAATCAGAGACAGACCCAGCAGCCTGGCAATATTGAGCTGCCAAATATCCCTGGAATGGCCTTCAACTAGATGTTTTGTTCCAGAAGAGAACTAAAAGCCTGAATTAACTAAGGTTAAACATATACCTACTCTATGACCCAGAAATTCCACTCCAAGGTATTGACTTAACGGATGTGAAAAGTATGTCTACAAAAACATTTGTACAGAAATTTTCATAGCAGCATTATTCACAAAAGCCCCAAATTGGAAACAGCACAGTGTCCATCGACTGGTAGATGGAGAAACAAACTATGTTATATCCACGCACTTGAATACAGCTTAATAATGAAAGGGAATAAACTACTGATACAGGCAAGGTCATGGATGAATCTCAAATCCACCATGCTGAGGAAAGGAAGCCAGACACAAAAGACCATTCACTGTGTGATCCCCTTGAAGTAAAGTTCTAGTGAAACTGATGGGGAAAAAAATCAGAGGTGTGATTGCCTTAAGGGGGCAGCAGGAGGGGGAGAGGGCTAAGTACAGACCAGGAAGGTCCACGAGGAAATCTTCTGGGATGATGGAAATGGTCTGTAGCTAGATCCAGGTGATGGTTACATAGGTAATATTTGCCAAAATTCATCAAGCAGTACACCTAAGGTTTGTGCCTTTTATTATACTTAATTTGTATCCCAGTAAAGCATAGCTTAAAAAAACAAAAAACAAAAAAACCTACACAATCGATTCTTGTTATTCGTGGTAGTTATGTTCTACAAAGTTGCCACAAACACTGAATTACAGAATAAGGAACTATTGCTCCTGGGGGAAATACAGGTTCTTATGAGCCTCTGGTCCCAACATTTTCATCAACCGATCAATACATAACCTTGTTTTCACGTGTGTTTCTGTTTAAAGACACCTGATTTAATATATACTGCTGATTCATTCGCAGTGAACCCATAACCAACGGCGCTGTAACTCACACCTGAACGAAGCTCATCTGAGACACATCACAGCCTTCTGGAACTTAGGAACACTAGCCAACACTTCAGCACAATGTTTGGGGGGCATTTTAAACAGCTAAATCAGCAACAAAAAGCCCCCAAAATGTGAAAAACGTGGCACTAAACAGACCAAGAAAAAGCCACTTGGCTACGGTGTAAGAGTTGAAACAAGAAGACAGAGGGTCACCCTGGTCGATCTCAGCTGGGAACAGGCACACAGGACAACTCAAATTTTGCACTTGCTCTGCACATGTCTGTAAATGACTGGGAAAGCACCCGGTGTGCTGATCTGGGGGTTACAAAGAAATTTTAGCAGGTAGATGAATTCACAAATATGGCATGTGGGAACGAGAATCAACTGTACAGGGAAATATTGGTCAAGATTATAGCACATATATTTACCCTTTACCTGGAGATTTTACTCATGGGCCTGATCCTACAGGTACAACCTGACATATCCAAAATTATACATTTAGGAGGTTTTTAGGGCAAGGTGTGTGTCTACCAGCGAGATATTGGAAGTAATCCACTGGCCATCAGTGGAAAACAGGTTAAATAAACTGGGTCCATCTAAATGGGAATACTATGCAGCTGTAAAAAAGAATGAAGAATACAAATGGCCACCTATATGGGAAAAGAATCTGAAAAAGAATAGATATATGTATATATATAACTGAATCACTTTGCTGTATACCTGAAATTAACACAACATTGTAAATCAACTATACTCCAATGTAAAATTTAAAAAAATTTTTTTTAGATAGAATACAAATGGCCAACAAGCCCATGAAGAGATGCTCAACATCATTAGCCACCAGGGAAATGCAAATCAAAACCACAAGTGGAGACTGCTTCACCCAGTAGGATGGCTACAATCAAAAAGACAGACAATAATGAGTGCTGGTGAGGATGTGTAGAAATCAGAACCCTCGTACACTGCTGGCGGGAATGGAAAATGGCAGAGCCTCAGTGGAAGGTAGTCTGGGAAACTCCCTAAACAGTTAAACACTGTTACCATGTGACCCAGCAATTTCACTCCTACATATATACCCAAGAGAAATGAACACATGCATTCACACAAAAACTTGTATACAAACGTCCATAGCAGCATTATTCATAATGGCCAAAAGGTTGAAATAATCCAAATGTCCCCCAATGGATGCATAGATCCACAAAACGTGGTCTCTCAGTATGGTGGGATATTACTCAGACATCAAAAGGAATGAGGTACTGATATACCACAGTACAACATGGATGATCCTTGAAAGCATCATGCTGAGTGAAAGAAGCCAGACACAAAGGACCATATATTGTATGATCCCATTTTATGAACTGTCCAGAATAGACAAATCCACAGAGACAGAAAGATTAGTGGTTGCCAGAGGCTGTGAAGAGGGAGGAATTTGAAGTGGCTGTTCTTGGGCACAAAATTTTTTTGGGGGGGGGGTGATAAAAATGTTCTGAAACTAGATAGTGCTGATGGTTGCACATTATATAATCTTGAATATATAACCTGTGAATATACTAGAAAGCGCTGAATTGTACACTTTAGATGGGTGAATTTCATGGTATGTGAATTATATGTTAATAAAGATGTTATTTTTAAAAAAGGAACAAGGATGTTCTCCATATACTGACAGAGAAAGTTCTCCACGACTATTGCTCTGTGCGAAAGTAAAATGCAGAACAGTGTGTATAAAACGTTACCGTCTGCTTAAAGACAGTGGGGAGGAGATACAAGAATATATATTCTAGTAAATCAACTATACATCCATTAAAAAAAAAAAAGACTATATATCCTAAATGCCTTTCTAGGTCTAAAGAACTTCCAGAAGGATCTCTACAGCACTAAACCCACTGATGAACTAGGAGGGGGACCCAGCAGATGGGACAAAGATGGGACGGAGACACTCTGCTGCAAATTTTTCAAAAATAGTTTTTGGTTTTTCAGCCCATGTCCTAACCATTCCAAAAAGCAAAAGTTTTTTTTTAAATTTTTTTGGCCATGCCCCGAGGCTTGAGGGATCTTCGTTCCCTGACCAGGGATTGAACACGGGCCACAGCAGTGAAGGCTCCAAGTCCTAACCACTGGACCACCAGGGAATTCCCCAAAAAGTAAATTTTTAAAAATGTGTTAAAAAAAATAAGAGGACAGTTTCCGCCATCACTCATCAGCGTAAACTGTTACTTGCAGCCGAATGCACACAAACTAAAAAGCTATTCAGTGGTAAAAGGAACACTGGGATTTGAACCCAGACTTCGGGACACCAAATCCTTGGACTGCCTTCCAGGACACCCCACTGCCTCATTTCCAGTGTCCGTGAAAATGCTGCGAAACTCGGCATCTGCTGGCACGACCTCCCTTCCCTCTACCCTTCCCCGGCGGAAATTCTTTTCTTCCTGAACTTGTCAGGAGCCTTCCCTAATCATGGCCCGATTTCTCTCACATGATGCTTGAGGCAGAACCACTGGGGAGTCCTGAGAAGTGGGAGCCTAAGGTCTACCCCACGAGGGCCAGGGAGTTGGGTGGGCAGGTCCTGAGCCAGCCATGGGTTTGTGGTCCTGGTTTCAAGATGCCACACTTCGTCCTGTTTCTTAACAAATGCCCCCCACCCTCCACCAGGGCTTACTTACAAGCAGCATCGTCCGTCTAACCCTGTCTGTGCTCACCGCCTGGAGGGCTGCAGGGGAGTCGCTAACCGGCCTCCGGCTTCCTCTTGGGTCCCTTCTAAACTCAGCTCCCCACTCGGGCCAAAGAGATCCATTTGATTTGAGGTCACGTGGTTTCCCCTTCCCAGGACTCTCCAGTGCCCCACTCAACAAAACAGTGCTGGGGAGACAGCGGCAAGGACAACAGACATCCCTACTCTCCTGGTCACGTTCTAGGGCAGGAGTCAGACCACGAACAAAAACATGGTGCAGAGAGGAGGAAAGCAAGGAGGCGGGAGAAAGGTGCTGTGGGGAGGAGGCGGGAGGACAGCGGGTGCATTTTTAGCGAAAGTGGTTGGGGGCGGCCTCACGGGAAGAAAGGGGAGTCTGAGCTGATGTGCAGGAGGTAAGGGAAGGAGCGATTCAGACACCCAGGGAAGGGTGGTCCAGGAAGAAGGAACAGCAGATGCAAAGGTCCTGTGGCAGAAACATGCTGGGGATGCTTGAGCACCAGCAAGGAGGTGAAGCGGGGTTGAGAAGACGATGAGGGTCAGCCACAGAGGGCCTGGTGGGCCGTGGTGAGGACTTGGGCTTTTATTCTGGGTGAGTCCAGGGACATGACCTGACTTGGGTTTTCACAGGATCCCTCCGGCTGCTGAGTGGAGAACGAATTGCAGGAGGCGAGGATGGGAGCAGGGAGCCCAGAGAGGAGGCAATGGTGGCAGGGGAAGAAGCGAAAAGTGGTTGGAGCCTGGATTTGATGGCAAAGCAACAGGGTCTGCAGACGGATTGACCAGGAGGTGTAGGGGAAAGAGCAGAGTCAAGGGCCCGCTGGAATTTGAGACAGACAGCAGGGCAGAGCAGCTAAAAGTGGGCAGCCAGGCAGGATGTGAAGTGCACACGCACCCTTACACCAGCTCTCTTGGTTGATCTAGCACCTGCTCCAGCTAAGGCCATTTCTCCCTAAGGTATTCTGATGGTCCCAAAGCTACTAATTATCTTATTAGGAGAGGGGTTGGCCTCCCACCCAGGACAAAGCAGGGAGGGCTGCTGCTCAGAGCCTCAGAGACAGAGAAAAGTAGCTGCTATATGCAAGGTCTTCAAATCTTCCTCACCCAGCAGCTCTTTGTGTGTCTTGCTTCAGAATCTGGCCTTTCCCCAAAGTCTAAACTGAGATTGACAGTTTACATCTGACTTTGAATCCTTAAGCCATCTGGGGGTATATGGTGTAAGGTAGGGATCCCATTTCATCTCTTTCCAAATGAATGACTAGTTTTTGGTCCCCAGCTTGGTTTATTAAGTCTCTCCCTTCCCCATCAATGTGACCACTGGCCCCTTCGGCCTCAGACCAGATGTCCATACCTTGCCTGGCTCTCATCCTGGGCTCTCTGTTCTTTTCCATTGGTAAAATGTCAATTTCTATTTATTCCCTAATCTCGGAGATAAAACATATTCAGCTGGACAGGTAATCAATCTATGGATTGATGCTGGACAGAAGGTGATGGATGGTCCAGGCAGCAAGGTGCCTCAGAAGGGTACAAGGTCCCAAAGCAGAGACCGTGATGTCCCTTTGCTTGACAATACATTCTCGAGTAACTTGACTTACATATCACGTTATCAACTTTTAAGGAAACTATCCTCACAAAAAGAGACAGAGGGCATAAGAAAGTACTCACAAAGAAACCAAAAGATTACAAATAATAATCTACAGACACAAAAGGTCACATATTGTATGATTCCATTTCTAAGAAATGTCCAGAAAAGGTAAATCCATAGAGACAGAAAGCAAATTAGTGGTTGCCAGGGGCTGGGGGGAGGAGAAACGAAGAGAAACTGCTTAATGGGTATAGGGTTTCCTTTTGGGCAAACGAAATTATCCTAGATAGGTGGGTTGGCAGGAAACTAGATAGAGGTGATGGTTGCATAACATTATTAGTGTACTAAAAGCCACTGAACTGTGCACTTTAAAATGGTTAACTTTTTTTAATTGAAGTATAGTTGATTTACAATGTTGTGTTCGTTTCAGGTGTACAGCAAAGTGATTCAGAGAGATATATATATAAATAATTTTTCAATTGCTTTTTCCCTTACAGGTTATTACAAAATATTGAGTATAGTTCCCTGTGCTACACAGTAGGTCCTTGTTGTTTATCTCTTTTATATATAGTAGTGTGTATCTGTTAATCCCAAACTCCTAATTTATCCATTCCCCCTCAAAATGGTTAATTTTTATGCTATGTGAATGTTATCTCAAAAAAAGAAAACACAGTTAATGTAAGCAGAAAATAAAGACGATGGTCCTATTCCTATTGTAAGCTGTTCCTATTGTAAGCTCTTTTTAAGCCACATTAAAAAGTAAAAACATCAGTGATGTTTTCAGCAGAACTCACAAAAAGTTGACTGAAACTTTAATTATCAAGAACATCATTCAAAAGAGAGACTTTAGGTTTTATCATTAGTAATGACTATTGATAAATATAATGCTATTTAAAATGTTTGATTTTTTAAAATCTTCCTCACCTGTTTTTAATGTACATTTTAATGTATTTTTTTTATAATGTACCAAAGTGGAGTCATGTACATATACAGTTTATAAAAAACAGGTGACGGTTAAGGCCTGGACTTTGGAACCAGACCTTCTGGGTTCAAATGCCACTTAATCGATGTGTGACCTCAGATGAGTCACTTCAGCCTCCCTTTCCCTACAGTTTCTTTCTCTATAAAATGGGATTAAAAGTAGTGCCCACCTCAGAGGGCTGTGAGGATTAAAATGAATGGATGCATGTAAACAGATATGCATTAGGCACATGCTTACCATTTTTACTGCCAGGACTGTAGAATCAAAAGTATTATGGCCTCCGCCAGGTGATCAAGTCAATATCAGCCATAATAAGTCAAGTGGATACTATGTACCTTTGATGTGATAAGACGGGAAGGGCACTTTATCTCTGTGGTCTTCCTCCCAAACCCCTAACCCCTTGTCTAATCACGAGACATCAGACAAATCCCGAGAGAGGCACATTCTCCAAAATCCCCGGCCAGTAGGCCCCCAAAATGTCGAGGTCATCAAAAGTAAGGAAAGTCTGAGAAACTGTCACAGCCAAGAGAGGTCTAAGGAGACATGACGACGCAATGTAATGTGGTGTGCTGGGTGGAGTACTGGAACAGAAAAAGGACATTAGGGGGAAACTAAGGAAATCTGAATCAATTCTGGAGTTGGGTGGATAGCGATGTTGGTTTTTGGCTGTGACAAACAGCAACCAGGTTCTGTCCCCTCTGTCCCCCTGATTCTGCCCTGGTTCTCCTACAATCTCATCCCCACATGGTGACCAAAGGGATCATGTTAGAACGCAAGTCCGCTCACGTCCCTCCTCTGCTCGGCGCTCTCCCACGGCTCCTGCCTCACTCAGAATCAAAGTCCAAGTTCTTACTGTGACCCTCTGCCCCCATCCCACCTCTGTCCTCACCTCTCACCCTCTCCCTCCTTCGCTCCCCTCCACCCACACCAGCCTGCTCCATATTCCTCCAGTGCACCAGGCACACACCTGCCTCAGGACCTTTGCACCAGATCGGTGAGGCTCAACCCGATTCCCCACCCCCTCACCCAGCACTTCCACCTCCCTCTCCTGCTTTGCTTTACTTCAAAGCTCTGATTACCATCTCACGTGTGACTCTGATTTATCTTATCTATTGCCTGACTCTGCGGAGGAGGGGGTGAGCCCAGGTTTCGGTCTGTTTTGTTCCCTCTGTGTAAACATGGACTGAATGACAGAGGGGGGGACCATTCTCAGTGGTCACAGCTGATGCTGAACAGAGCAGGTGTGTGACCAGGTTTGGGGGAGGGCGTGGTGGGCAGGGGCGGACACATCACAGGCTGACCAGGGACCCATCGGGCAGGGCTCACAGTGGGGGACCGGCCACCAGGATGAGAGCAAGGCCCAGGGGCCCAGGGGGAACCTGTCAGGGGCAGATGGGAGAGGAGGTGAAAGGTCACAGGTGGGGGAGGGGTGAAATTGGGCCTCAGCACAGAAAGCTGCTCAGAGAAGGGGGAACTGAGCAGAGGTGCTGATGGGGCCAATGCCATAGAGAGCGTCTCAGAGACAGTCAGACACGGAGAGAGAGAGGAGGTGGGCGCATCTTCCCAGGACAGTGGGGGGATGCTCCACAGGACTTATCCACCCGCCCCACCCTGCACACCAACCCAGGAGGCAAATTAATCCAATCAGTCTACACCAGTGGCTCCTGCCCAAAACACCAGGAGCCACCCCAATATGGAAGACAATAAAAACTCCAGGCAAGTGTGCAGGATGTGTACAGACACCACCCCGATGAACCCCGTCAGGCTGGTTAGGGACCCTCCACAGGGGCAGGACCCCCAGACAACGCCCGCATCCCCACTGACCTCGTGGACGGCTCGTTCACAGGGGCTGTGGAAGAGAACATCTCTCAAGTCCACAGAGCAAGAGTTACAGAGCCAACACCAGCAGCAGGGACTGCCATGATGGCTTTCAACCCTCACTCAGAAAGGAGCGTTCTAGAACATGCGATGGGGGGTACACCTCCATCAAGAAGGGAGGGGAGCCTACAGATAATTTCTACCTGGCATCACACAGAGCCTGGGGCTACTCTAGTTCCATCCTTATGAATAATGGGGCAGATGTAGCACATTCTAGAATGTTCACAGCACCCTTGAACTGGAAACAACCCAGATGCCCATCAACAGAAGAATGCATGAATACGCTGCGGTCCATCACATAATGGAATACTACACAGCAATGAAAAAGGAACAAACTACTGGTATATACAACATGGAATCATCTCACAAACACCATGTTGAGTGAAAGAAAACACCACTGCACAGTTTCATGTAAAAGTACACACCCACTTTTAACTATGGAGTTAGAATCAGGATGGTGGTTCCCTGGGGGTCGGAGGGGTGGGGGGCAGATGGAGGGGCCAGAAAGAGTTGGGGCATCTTTTGGGAGGGGGTCATGTTCTGGGGGTTTTTTTGTTTTTTGTTTTTAAACCTGGGAGCCAGTTACATGGGTGTGTCCAATGTGCAAAAAAATTCATCCAACTGGACATTTATCATGTGTGCTCTTTTCTCCATGTTGTAATTCAACAAAAAGTTCCCCCAAAGGGGGAGAAGACAGAAGAATACAAAAGAATAACTGTCACCCTCATCTACTACTGGTAGAATGTAACATGGTATAATCGCATGGGAAACAGTCTGGCAGCTCCTCAAAGGGTTAAACAGAGTTACCCTATGACCCAGCAATTCCACTCCTGGGTACATTACCCAGGAAACATGAAAATATGTATGCACTGAAAAACATGTACACAAATGTTCACAGCAGCATTATTCATAATAGCCAAAAGGTAAAAGCAATCCAAATGCCCATTAACTGATGGATGGAGAAACAAAATGTGGTCCATCCACACAATGGAATATTACTCAGCCACTAAAAGGAATGAAGCACTGACACGTGCTACAGCATGGATGAACAGAGAAACCATCAGGCCAAGTGAAAGAAGCCAGGCACAGAAGACCACATATTATATGATTCTGTTTATATGAAATGTCCAGAACAGACAAATCCATAGAGACAGAAAGTAGATCAGTGGTTGCCAGGCCTGGGATGGATGGGAGTGGCGGGGGAGGGTGATGGCTCAGGGGCACAGCGTTTATTTTGGGGGTGATGAAAATGTTTTGAATTGAAATGGTGATGGTTACACATCTCTGCGAATGTACCATAAACCAGAGTCGTACATTTTAAATGGGTGTATTTTAAACTGTATGATACGTGAATTGAAGCTCAATAAAGCTGTTTAAACAAAAGTAACTGTGAGAGTGTTAGTTGATCATTGCTAGGCGGAAGACACGTTTTCTACTCTTCTGTATGAACACTCTATTTCAAAATTTAAAAAAAAGAAAACTAGCAAACATGTACTGACCACACCCAGGCACTTGATTATTCCCATTTTACAGAATGAAAATTGAGGCAACACCCCCCTGAGCATGCCCCAGGTCACAAAGTAGGTCTGCCTGGAAGCCGGGCTTTTGGTTGTTCAGTGGCTGGGTCCTCCCGATACCCTGCTTGTTCTAGGGGGCAGAAGCAGGAGAGACTGGTTTTGGAGGGTGGCTGGGACAGACCTTCCAGCCCTCTCCCCTGCACATTTGCTTCAGCAAATGCCTCCTACTGCTTTGCTGAAATCATTCCTTCATTCAATTCAAAAATCAATAAATATTTCCCGAATCCACATTATGCCTGAATTTCTTCAGCAGCCTCCTCAACAGTCTCCCCACCCCCACTCCCAGTCTAGGGATCTGGTTTGACCCTGAGTCACCTCCTGTCCCTCCTCTGCCCTGAATCTGAGCAGGGTTCTTATCTCACTCGGAGTCAAAGCAAAGTCCTCACTGAGGCCCACCAGGCCGCATAGGAACTGGCCCTGTTCCCACTGCCCTCATTCCCTGCCCTCCCTCCTTTTTCCACTCAGCTCCAGCGACATGGGCCTCCCTCAACCTTCCTCTCCCTTGCCTGTCTGTCCAGGGCCACCTGGCAGGGGACTGTTCCCAGTTTCTTTTGGGGGGGGAATGAAAATGTTCAAAAATTGATTGTGGTGATGGTTGTACAATTCTGTGAATATACGAAGAGCCACTGGTGAATTGGAGGGTATGCGAATTACATCCCATAAAGCCATTTAAAGAGAAGTACCAGAGGAGGCATAAGGTGGGAACAGGCGTAAGGTGGGAACAGGCATAAAGTGGGATGCCAGGGTGCTTGCAGAAGAGACAGGGTGCTCTTGAGAGGTATCTGGATTGGGACGTAGGCTGGTGGGGGGAACCACCACAGTGGCACATCAGCTGGGGCCTCAGTTAGCTGCCCGCCACTTGGAAAGCCAGCGGGATCTCTGAAAAGACCCCAGTGTGGTGACTGTGTCAACTTTACAGAACACACCTACTGCAAATAACGAGAATGGACTCACATGTTGCGAGAAAATGTTCACAACACATATATCAGACCAGGACATATATTCAGAATATATAAAGAAATCCTACAATAAGAAGACCAACAACCCAATTTAAAAACGAGTGAAAGGAGACCTACAATGGCGCAGAAGCCAATGAGATATTCGACATCTTTAGTCGTGAGGGAAATTTCAATTAAGACCATAATGAGACACCACTACATACCCATTTGAAAATTTAAAAGACTGATAACAGCAAGTGGTGGTGCGGATGCGGAGCAACTGGAACTCTTATGCACGGCTGGGGGTAATGTTAAATGTTCCGGCCACTTTGGAAAATGGCTTGACAGTTTCTAATAAAGTTAAACATATCCTTATCCAACCCAGCCACTCCACGCCTAGGTATTTACCCAAGAGAAAGGATGGCACACGTCACACAATGATTAGTACCCAAATGTTCACAGCAGCTTCGTGTGTAATGGCCAAACACTGGAAACAGCCCAAAGGTACACCCACAGCCGAAGGGATAAACAGATCGCAATGTATTGTATCTGCACAATGGAATTACTGCACAGCAACAAAAAGAAACGAACCACTGAGATGCGCAACGTAGATGAACCTCAAAATCACTGTGCTGAGTGGCAGAAGTCAGACACCAAAGAGCACAGGCTGTGGGGTTCAATTTACATCAAACGCTAGAAAATGTTCTGTGCCTTGACTGGGAAGGCGGTTACACAATGGTACGGATTTGTCAAAATGCATCCAATAAGTACCATTAAAATGGATGTATCACTTGGGGGGAGGGATAAATTAGGAATTTGGGATTAACAGATACACACTACTATATATAAAACAGATGCACAAGAAGGACCTACTGTACAGCACAGGGAACTACACTCAATATCTTGTAATAATCTATAATGGAAAAGAACCTGAAAAAGAATATATATATGGGGCTTCCCTGGTGGCGCAGTGGTTAAGAATCCGCCTGCCAATGCAGGGGACACACACAGGTCGAGCCCTGGTCTGGGAAGATCCCACAGGCCGCGGAGCAACTAAGCCTGTGTGGCACAACTTCTGAGCCTGTGGTCTAGAGCCCGCGAGGCACAACTACTGAAGCCAGTGAGCCACAACTACTGAAGCCCGCGCTCCTAGAGCCTGTGCTCCGCAACAAGAGAAGTCACCAAAATGAGAAGCCCGCACGCAGCAACAAAGACCCGATGCAGCCAAAAATAAATAAATAAATAAATAAATGAATAAATAAAAGAATATATATATGTATAACTGAATCACTTTGCTGTACACCTGAAACATGGTAAATCAACTACATTTCAATTTAAAAAATTAAATTAAAAAAAATTTTAAACGGGTGTATCGCGTTAAATATAAATTACACCTTAATGAAGTTCATTACAAAACAAAAACAAAAACAGACTCTAACTCCAGACTGCCTGGTTCAGACTGTGGCTCCACAAGTTACCAGCTGTGAAGTGGGGCAAGTATATTCACTTCCTTGCCTCAGGACCTTTGCACTTGCTGTTCTCGGTCAGGAACACCCTTCCTGCAGATAGCTACGGGGCTTCCCCCTCACCTTCTTTAGGTCTTTGCTCAAATATCACATTTTCAGCAAGGGCAGGTTAAAATGACCACTCGCACCACCAGCCCTCTCCACCCACTTTCCCTTTTTCTCCACTGCATTCAGTACCTTCTGATGAGTCCTATCATGGGTCTCCCCCACCAGCCAGTCAGTCCCCAGACGGCAGGGATTTTTGTCTTGTTCATGCTATATCCCCCCCTCCTAGAATAGTGCCTGGCACACAATAGGCACTTAGTAAATAACTGCTGAATAAGTGAGCTAAGGGATACATGTTACTCCCATTTTGGGATGTGAATTGCAAAATGCTCAATAAGTATCTAGTAAAGGAAAGAAGGAGAAAGCACAAGAGAAGATGGAAAGAAATGGGCTTCACCACTAACCTCAAGGATCTGAAGCTCAGAGAGGCGAAGGCACTGGCCCCAAGTCACACAGCAAGTAAGGGGTGGAGCTTGGGTCCCCACTGGGCAGGCTGACACCACCAACCACCTACACTGCACACTGCATGCTGCCCCAGGGAAGGGCATGAGCCCAGACCACCATGAAGCCCAGATTTTATCCCCTGAATGAGAGGCAGCAAGAAGGATTGGCGGTCTCTGTACACAAAGACTACTCAGTCAAGACAGAGAAAGCAGGGGCAGAGAAAACAGGCAGGAAAGAGGGAAGGAGAGTGTTTGGGGGAAATTAAAGACAAGGCAGTGAAAAACAGTGGTCCCATCCGCCAAGTGGAAACAGAGATGAGAATTTAGATGCACACCCCCACCCCATTTAAGGATGCTCAACATCATTAGCCATTAGAGAAATGCAAGTCAAAACCATAATGGGGGACTTCCCTGGTGGTGCGGTGGTTAAGAATCTGCCTGCCAATGCAGGGGACACGGGTTCGAGCCCTGGTCCGGGAAGATCCCACATGCCGCGGAGCTACTGAGCCCGTGCGCCACAACTACTGAGTCTGCGCTCTAGAGCCCACATGCCACAACTACTGAGCCTGCGCGTCACAACTACTGAAGCCCACGCACCTAGAGCCCGTGCTCTGCAACAAGAGAAGCCACGGCAATGAGAAGCCTGTGCACCACAACGAAGAGTAGCCCCTGCTCACTGCAACTAGAGAAAGCCCATGCGCAGCGACAAAGACCCAATGCAGCCAAAAATAAATAAAAAATTTAAAAAAACACAAAACATAATGGGATACCACCTCACACCCAGTAGGATGGTTATGTTAGAAAAGAGAAATTGGAATCCTCATGCATTACTGGTGGGAAAGTAAACTGGTGCAGCTGCTGGGGGAGAAAGTCTGGCAGTACCTCAATAACTGAACACAGAGTTATCATTTAACCCAGGAATTCCACTCCTAGGTATAGACCCAAGAGAATTAACATACATCCACACAAAGACTTGTGCACAAATGCCCATACCAGCATATTCACAAAAGACAAAAAAGTGGCAACAACCCAAATGTCTATCAATGGATAAATAAACCTGGTATATTCATATAATAGAATATTAATCAGCCAGAAAAAAGAATGAAGCACTGATCCACGCTACGACATGGACGAACCTTGAAAACATTACACTCAGTGAAAGATGCCAAGTACAAAAGACCACACACATACTGTATGATTCCATTCATGTGAAATGTCCAGAACAGGCAAAGCTATAGAAACAGAAAGTAGATTAATGGTGATCAGGGGCTTGTAGTGGGGAAGGAGGGCTGGGGGAAATGAGGAGACTTCTCATGGAAATGGGATTTCTTTTGAGGGTGATGAAAACATTCCAGAATCAGATAACGGTGATGGTTGTACAACCTTGTAAATATACTAAAAACCACTGAACTGTATACTTCCAAAGAGTGAATTTTATGGTATGTGAATCACATCTCCATTAAAAAAAGTAATTAAAAAAAGCACATCCCTTGATGATACCAAATGACCGTAATTTTTTACTAGGTTTGACAATGTCATTGTGGCTATGTAAGAAAGTGCTTAGTTTTGCTTTTTAAATACACACTTGAGTTTGTAGAATTAAAATGGCAGGAGATCCGGGATTTGCTTTAAAATATTGATACTTCAACAGCAACAAAAAAGACATCGATACAAGCAAGTGTGGCCAGATCTTGATCTATGGAACCTGGGGATAAGTAAGGAGGGTTCATTATGCAGTTCTCTCTAATTTTGTATACAGTTGGAAATTTTCATTAATAAATTTTGTTTTTCTTCTGCACACCCTTTGTCCCAGCAATTCCACCTCTGGGCTTTTAACTTACCCTGTACTCACATTACTCACATTCATGCAAATCAACAGTTGTACACACGGTACCTCACTGTAGTCTTGTTTGTGGTACTAGAACTAACCTAAGTGTCCAGCAGATGGGGACTGGTTCAGCAAGTTAGGGCCCTCCAATGGAATAAATACCATGCAGCTGAGAAAGACACAGAACTTGACAAGTTAGAACCTCCAGGATATATCATTAAAAGCTAAAGGCAAAGGGCAGAACAGTGTTAGAATAACTTGTCATTAGTGCCTTAAAAAATGGGGGGGTGGGGCGTGAAGAGAGAGGGAGGGAGGGAAGGAGGGAGAAGGAGAGAGAGAGAGAGAGAGGGAGAGATGCTTACACATGCACAGAATGTCTGTTTGAAAAGAGGCCCCCAAACTATAACCATTTACCTCTGGGAAGAGGATGTGGGTACAGATAGCTGGGTGTTGGGAGAGGGAGGGAGACTTTTCACTAGAAATCTCTGATATAATTCGAGTTTTCTACTTGGGTGCGTTGTTCCTATTTAAAAAAAGAAAAAAAAAATTTTTTAAGCCCCAAAGGAAAGCTGTTTCCTACATGTGGCCCTGTCCCCACACATGTCCCCTGAGGCCGGATTAGAAGGATCAGGTTCCTCCTCTGTTCCCTCCCAGGGGTGGGAGGCCAGGCAGGGCTGAGGCTTCCCTGCTGGGAGAGCAGAACCGCCCTGTGGGACTGCCCAGGGCTCCCTGGAAATGATTTCCAGACTCCTGAGCCCTTGGCTGAGGCTGGGGGAGGGGGAGATAACAACACAGGAAGAACAGGAAGACTAGGAAGAGAAAGGAAAAGAGGAAGGGGAGGAGGGGGAGGGAGAGAGGGAAGGGGAAACCTGTGTACCTGTAAGCACACAAAGGAAGAACAGGCCTGGGCAGGGGGTGGCTGGAAATGCCATCTTCCACCTCGACTGAAGAAACAGCCACCAAGTAGCTTTATTCATAGTTGACAAAAAGTGGAAACAACCCAACTGTCCACCAATTGACAAGTGGATAAACCAGATGTGGTACATTTGTACAACGGAATATTATTCAGCCATAAAAAAGGAATGAAGCACTGACCCATGCTACAACGTGGATGAACCTTGGAAACAATACATGAAATGAAAGCAGCCAGACACAAAAGACCACATCTTGCACGATTCCATTTGTACGAATGTTCAGAAAAGGCAAATACCCAAAGACAAAGTAGATTAATGGTTGCCAGGGATTAGGGGAAAATATACAGGGTTTCCTTTTGGGTGATGAAATTGTTCTAGAACTAGATTGTGAGGATGGTTGCACAACTCTGTAAATGTACTAAACCCCACTGAATTGTATGCTTAAAGGGGAGAAATTAATGGTATGCAAATATCTCAAGGAATGAAGCTCTGACACACGCTACAACATGGATGAACCTTGAAAACACACTGCATGAAAGCCAGACCCAAAAGGCCACATAGTGTAGGGTTCTACTTATAGAAAATGTCCAGAACAGGCAAATTCATGAGACAGAAAGCAGGTCAGGGGTTGCCAGGGGCTGGATGGAAGGGGGAATGGGGAGCAACTGTTAAGGATATGGGGTTTCCATTTGGGGGGATGAAAATGTTCCGGAACTAGATTGTGGGGATGGCTGCACCACTCTGGGAATGTACCAGAAAACCACTGAACTGTATGCTTTAAATGGGGGAATTTTATGGTATGTGAATTATATCTCAATAAAGCTGCTCAAAATTTTAAGCAAGGAAAAACGGAAGGAAGGGAGGAAGGGAGGGAGGGAGGGAGGGAGGGAGGGAGGCAGGGAGAGAGGGAGGGAGGGAGGCAGGGAGAGAGGGAGAGAGAGAGGAAGGGAGGGAGGGAGAGAGGGAGGGAGGGATGGAGGGAGGGAGGGAGGAAGAGAGGGAGGGAGGGAGGGAGGAAGAGAGGGAGGGAGGGAGGGAGGGAGAGCGGGAGGGAGGGAGAGTGGGAGGAACGAACTGGTCACATGGCCCATCCCCACCCCCACCCCCACCCGGACCGTGACTCCCAACCTGCACTTACCAGGCTGCACATCCTCCCAGAACATGTTCCCTCAGCACGGCCCCCGCCCCCCAAACGCACGGGGCAGCGCCCGGACCCCCGCCTCCAGTCCTGGCTGAATTTCCTGGGTGGCCTACATGACCCAGGTGGGACACCCCCAGCGCGTCCCTGGGTCACTTCCCTCTGTACCCACTACTGGCCCTGGGATGGGGGCGCCACGTGTGAGAGGTGAGATGAAGCTTTAGCCTCTCATTCCATCCACCACACCCCGCCCCCCAAACCCACCAAAGCCAAAAATGGGCAAGAAAACACAGAAACCACAAAGGCATGTGAAATGTGCTGGGTTTGTAGAATTTTCTAAGTGTGTAAAGTGCTAATTTCGGAGGCAGAAATACCTTTATACTTCAAAACACAAAACCAAGCAAACAAAGAAACCTTTAGACTTCAACAAAAAGTGAACACACACACACACACACACACACACACACAGAGCAAATCAGGCCAGAGGGACCTGAGGGAACGCCCCTCTGCCCCGCCACGCTCTGCAGTGCCTTGGGAGGTTAAGTTGGTTAAGAGGTGAGATTTAGGACTGTTATTTCAACAG
Organism: Balaenoptera musculus; assembly: GCF_009873245.2. Taxonomy (NCBI): domain Eukaryota; kingdom Metazoa; phylum Chordata; class Mammalia; order Artiodactyla; family Balaenopteridae; genus Balaenoptera; species Balaenoptera musculus. The sequence goes on from NC_045803.1 coordinate 8,798,633, forward strand.
GGGGGACAGAAAAACCCACACAGTTCCTAAGCGATTCTTTTATGAAATAATAATCTATAGACATATGTTCTCATGTCAAGCAACCAAGCTATTGATTCCACAGAATTCTTGGGAACAGCTTTCCCAGCTCGGTTCTCTCCCTCCCACCCGACCCCCACCCAGACCCTCTCTTACAACACCCTTCGGACAATTCACCTTCCCCAAATGCTGATGAGAGGAAGCTGCTTTCCCACTGGGCAGGGAGAAAAAAAACACAAAACCAAAACATTTGCATTCATTCACTCAACAAATATTCAGTGAACACCTACTATGCCCCAGGCCCTGGGAGACCCCTCATAGAGCTAAATTCTCTTGGAAGAAGCAAACCATCAATTGGTAAACAAAGTCATCTACGACGTGATATTGGCTAGTGACAAGTGGCCAGGAGGAGCTCAAGAGGCAGGATAAGGGAATGATGGGGAAGGGGAGGCTTTAGTTTTAAAACAGGGTGGTCAATACATGTGACACTGAAGCAGAGACTGAAATGAAGGGAGCCATGCAAATAGATGGGGGAAAAGCATCCCAGGCTGAGGGAACAGTGAGTGCAAAGGCCCTAAGGCAGGAATGTGCCTGATAGGCACCAAGAACAACTAGATCATTGTGAGGTGGGTGGAGGGCACTGGAAAGGATGTCAGAGAAGTAGCTGGGGGGGTGGGGCAGTAAGCATGGGAAGCGAGTAGATTTTGTTCTAAGTGTTCTAACCTTCCAGAATTGCCCCAATGCCTCCAATGCGCTTCTGGAACTGGGCTTGGGACACATGGGGAACTGAGGTGGTACTCTCTCAGGAGTGTAGAAGTTGCCCATACGGTTCCTCACATTTCTACTCTCATTTTCAGTGCTTTTCAAATTGTGAGTTGGAAAATTTGAGCAGTGATGAAATCAGTATAGTGAGTCTCAACCATCACTGAAACAAATGAAGGAAAAAGAACAGAATAAAATTGAAAAAACATATTGAATGACTCAAAGGTGGTTCAGCTAAGTGTTCCACAAAACTTTGTTTCAGGTGTGTGTGTGTGTGTGTGTGTATCCCTCCTGGATCATGGTGTGAAATATATGTCTTATCAGAGACTGCAGGTCCAAAGGTCAGGAAAACAGCTAATCCAGATGCCCCCTCCCATAGATCTGAGACCTTCCCACTCATTCCACTGGCCACCCAGGCATCTACAAATACACACCCACTATGGTGAAGACTGCTGTATGTTTCCCCCAACCATTTTCTTTCCCTGGACTACATTTCCCAGCATCCCTTGTAGCTGGGTGTGGTCACACGACTGAATTCTGGCCAACAGAACGTAGGTGGAAGGAAGTGACATTCGTACTTTCCAGGCCTGGCACAAAAGACATCCCTCCACACTTCTTCACCTACAGTGGACTCCACAGACTTAGGGGAGGGCAAAGCCACTCTAGGGAAGGAGTCTGGTTCTCTCAATGAGTTCACATGAGGCTGCCCACCAGAAGCACCCCCACTGGTCTATAACATGTGTGCGAAAAATGCTTTGAAGCCACTTAGTACACTGAAGCCACTGAGAATAAAGGGCTTATTTGTTACAGCAGCTAGCATGACCTGTGCTAACTTACACACCCTCCAAATGAAGGTTGGTTAACTCAGCAGCCTGCTGAACGAAGAATCTTTTGCTGAAGTTCCAGAGAGGAGAGGAGAGGAAACTGAGTCTCTGGACGTCTCACAGTACAACAGGTGTGCCCAACTCAGAAAAGCCTAGTGAAGCATCAGGGCCACGTTCAAGGCCAGAGATTTACGCATCCACAAAATGCGTTCTAAGCCACGTCAAGTTCATATTTTGAAAAGAAACATAAGCTCCATGGGAATTCCCTGGCGGTCCAGTGGTTAGGACTCAGCACTTTCACTGCCTGGGGGGCCCAGGTTCAATCCCTGGTCGGGGAACTAAAATCCCGCAAGCTGCGTGGCGTGGTCAAAAAAAAAAAAAGAAAAGAAAAGAAAAGAAACATAAGCTCCATGATGAAGGGTCCAAGTTGCATCTCGAGCCCAAGACCACACCAATAACAAAGCCCTCATTTAGAAATCGCCATTACCATAAATGGGGTACAGGGCTTCCATGACAACCATGCACGGTGGGTACCTCTATCCCTTCCTTACCGATGAGGAAAGCTGAAGCCTACAGCTAACCGGACGACGGGAACTGCAGTTCACCACAGGCCACCACAGTGCTTACTTCTACATGACCCTGGAGGTGGGGGCCTGGAATAGATCAATGGGGGTGAGGACGCTGCCTGCCTCATCTACCACAGTGCCCGGCACATGGCAGGAAATGTGCATGTTCGTGTTGCATTCATGAACAAACAGCTGCTCTTCTCCCTTTTTACAGATGAGGCAATGAGGCCCAGAGAGGGCAAGTCACTGACTCAGGGTTACCCAGCAAATGAGGGAACCACATTTCAGGTAAAGTTCAGACCCCCACCCCCCCCAAAGCACTCACTGTGTCTCTTCTGCCAGCCTGTTTCCCTAGTGTCCCTCACACTAACCCAGGGCCTGATCACACCAGCTTTTAAGCCTCAGGGCCCTTTTCCTGCTCTTCCCAACTTCCTCTCCTCTTCCCCGATTAACACACTTTCTTTTGGCTCATTCGCATCCTCCCGGGTTCCTCATTCACGAAATATTCATCCATTCAGCAGTTAAGGCCTGGGATGTGTGCTGCGTGCCAGGCTCTGTTCTAGAAGCTGGAGGGATGGCTGTGAACAGAACAAGAGATCCCTGTTCACGTGGAGCTTACATTTTTGAGGAGGGTCAGGAGGGAAATAAAGAAAGAACAATATAACAGATTATACTAAGTATTTACAAATATTTAATTTACATGTATTTAGCTTTTATTTATTGAATAAATACTTAATAGATATTAGAATATATATGTCATGTATAGAATAATTTATCGATATTTAAAATACAAATGTTATAAAAGATTATGACATGTAAAATCAATATAAATGTAAAATAAATATTATGTCAGAAGTTGCTAAGTGCTGTGGAGGAAAAGCAATGAAAAAGAAGGACAAGGTATTTGTAATTTTAACTAGAGTAATAAAGGCAGGCTTGATTGACGAGGGGGAGGGAGGGAATCACGGAGCAAAGGAATAGCAACCGCAAAGGCCCTGAGGTGGATGTGTGTCTGAGTCAAGGAAGGAGGCCAGTGAGGCTGAAGTGGAGTGAGTAAGGGGGAGAGTAGTTAGTGGGACATGAGGTTAGATAGATAGATAGAAAGCCAGGGGTCAGATCATGAACTAAAAATAATATCAGCTAAAAGGCAGAAACAACCCACGTGCCCATCACCTGAGGGATGTAGAAACAAAATGCGGTACAGCCACTCACTGGAGTATTATTCAGTCTTGGAAAGGAATGAAATTCTGATACATGCTACATTATCGATGAACCTTGGCAACATTATGCTAAGTGAAATAACTCAGACTCAGAAGGACAAATATGGTATGATTCCATTTCAATGAGACCATACGGGACCTCCCTGGCGGTCCAGTGGATAAGACTCTGCGCTTCCACTGCAGGGGGCACGGGTTCCATCCCTGGTCGGGGAGCTAAGATCCCACATGCCGCAGGGCGCAGCCAAAAGATAAAAAAATAAAATAAAATAAAATTTTTTTTAAATGAGGTGCATAAAATAGGCAAATTCATGGAAACAGAAAGTAGATGAGAGGTTACGAGGCGCTGGTGGGAGGGGAGAATGGGGAGTTATTGTTTAATGGGTACTGAGTTTCTGTTTGGAATGACGAAAAAGTTCTGGAAGTGGATACAGGTGATGGTTGCACAACACCAAAGAGGTACTTGGTGCCACTGAACTGGACACTTAAAAATGGTGAAAATGGTAAATTTTATGGTATGCACATTTCCCACAATTAAAAAGCAATAACAGCTAACGTGTTGCATTAGATGTATCAGGCACTGTCCTCAAAGCTTTGCGTATGTTCATTCATTCACCCCTCCGACAACCCAATAGGGGAGGTGCCTTCTAAACCAGTGCTGCCCCCAGAAAGGCGATGCAAGCCACATGTCATTCTAAATTTTCGAGTGGAAAGAAGAGGTGAATTTAACATATGCTAATTTCAAGAATACATTTTATGTAATATGATATATACAAACATGATCATTTCAACGTGTCATCAATATAAAAATAGTATTAATGGGGAGCTGACTGTTTTCCCCCTTCCTTCGAAGTCTTTGAAATCCAGTGTGGTTTTTTTTTTTTTTTGACACTCACAGCTACCCAGTGGTCAGTGCACTGGTGAGCGGAGTTCTTGGGCTTTTACTCTGAGCTACGGGAGCTCGCGGGAGGGCTCTGAGCAGAGAAGGGCCGTGAGCTGACTCAGGTTACAACAGGGTCCGGTTGGCTGAGTGAGGGAAATAGCCGGTGCGGGGCAGGGGATGGAGGGAGCCCCGGGAGGAGGAGACTGAGATGGTCCAGGCCGGAGGTGATGGTGGCTGGACCGGGGTGGGCGCAGCGGGGGTGGGGAGACAGGCCAGACGGTGGAGATCTTCCACAGGCAGAGCTCACAGGCTACGCTGCTGGACTGACGGGGTGCAGAAGAGAGAAGGAAAAGGGGCATCCGCACAACAATGTGACTAAAAAGGGCCTAAGATGGTAAGTTTTATGTCACGCGTTGTTTATCACAATAAGAAAAATTAAAATGGGGAGTTCCCTGGTGGTCCAGTGGTTAGGACTCGGCGTTTTCTCTGCTGCAGCCTGGGTCTGATCCCAGGTTGGGGAACTAAGATCCCGCAAGCCACGCAGCAGCCATAAATAAATAAATAAATAAAATTTAAAAAGCGTCAAGGATGATGCCAAAGTACCTGACCCAGGCCACTGGGAGGATGGACCGAGATGGTGACGAACTGGAGGGGGCAGGCTTTACTTTTGTTTGTTTGTTTGGGGGGTGGGGGTGAGGGGTCCGACGTGTTAAGTCTGAGGTGCCTCTGAGACAACCCAGTGGAGGGCTCGGCAGAGCGGGACGGGCTGGAGACAAAAGTGAATAAAATCTGCCCTTAATTCCTCTGCTGCCTGTTTCCAGAGCCTGGCTTCTCTCCTGGTTCCCTTGACACCGTGTCCAGCCGTGCAAGGAGCATGCTATCACAGGGCAGACCCCAGTCTGGCCCATCATCACGTTCCCCCTTCCTCCCTCATCACCAGTCGCGGCCCAGCACAGCCTCCAGGCTCCCAGCTTTCGGGGAACAGGCTTCCAGAAGCCTCCCTGCCCACTCCTACCACCCACCCGGCTTCCTCGCCTTTGGAGCCCATCAGGGCTCGATGTGTCTGCTCATTCTGCATCGTCTGGCGAGGAGCGCGGAATCTGAAGAGGAAACACCATCCAGTGTCGCCAAACAGTACAGGCAACATGCACCCTGCGGGGTGGGCAAGCGCGAGACACAATACATATTCTAAGAGGTCCAAGAGCCTTTATTCAAAACCTTTGAGGGGAGATGCTTTCCGAAAAGCAGATTCTTTTTCAGACTCTGCCAGGTGCTGGGACACGCACCTGTCTACGACGGAACACCCACGACCAGCTCGGAGACGCCACCCAGTAATCAAACACTAATATTTCTGCAGCCAAATGTATGAATATTCCCATGACGAGCAAAGACAGACTACAAATAGCTTGGCTTCGGGTCAGGTCCTGCTGCCTGTTGAGTCACTGCGGGCGAGCTGCCGTTATCATTACTGATGGAGGTGGTGTTACTGTGATAGCGCGCCTTGCTCGCTGGTTGATCTAAGAAGGGAAGAGTCTTTGTGCTAAGCCCAAGGCTCCCCCAAGCCCTGGAAGCAGGGAGCCCCTGAGCTCAGGTCAGACAAACCTGGCTTCAAATCCCTGCTCTGCAATTTCCTGACCCCGAGCAACTGACGTCATTTCTCCAGGGGGTCTCAGTCCTGGGGGGGGGGGTGGGTCTGGAAGGATCTGGCTGTTGCCTATAAGCCTTAAATCAACAACAATGGCAACAACAACAACAGCAATAATAATAATAGTGGCTAACCTTGATGGAACCCTCCTCTGGTCCAGGAGGGCCCTGAGCTCCGTGTGGCCACCATCTCATTGCCTGACCCTCATCGCTCTCCTGAGAAGCAGCTTCTACTCTTATTTATCCTCTTCTAACAGAGGCCTGGCGCAGCTGGCCTGAAGAAGGAGACAGCTGGGGCTCCGAGTCCAAGTCTATCTGCCACAGGGCCTAAACGTGTCCAGAGAATGGAGCACGCCTGTCCCTAGGTCAGGCCGACCCGTTCCGGATGCTGATCCCCTCCCAACGGGGATAAGTCAGTCAAACAACAACCCGTGTGCTGTCTGCTTCCTGCTGAACGCTCCCAAACAAGCCCCAAGGGGGAGGTACTATTATTTGACTCCTTAGCTGTACCTCGGTACGTCCCATGTGGATGGGGAGCCCACACGTGCAGTCTCCAGGCCAATACAGTCCACATCTTGGTCCAGCCAGAGCTCACACCAGGGCTGTGCCAGGCCTCCTTCTGCCACCTAGAATAGCCTCTGGCCTCTCCTTTTTTGGTTCCTCTGAAAGCTTCATCTTCCTTTGAGCTCAGAGGCCGCTCCAGAGACTGCCCTGCGTTTCCAGGACCAAGAGTTATTTAAGTAGCAGGACTTGGGCTGATTCTCGCCAGCATCTCTAGGGCCTGGCCTGGCACCAAGCAGCCACTCAGTAAATTCTGGCTGCCGTTTGCAAGGGATGAGAACAGTGAGGCCTTTCTGGAATGCCATTTGCCAGGGCCTCCTCAAACCTTAGCACACGCTTCCCTTTGCCTTAGCAAGTCCTCTTCCAGGAATCTGGCCAGCAGAAACGCTCTTGCACAAGCAACTGCAGGTGTGGACACAAAAATGTCAGGTCAGGTCACTCCCCTGCTCAAAAGCCTGCCATGGCTCCCATCTCACTCAGGATCAGAGCCCAGGTCCCGGTCAAAGACGCAGAATGGAAACTCTAGGGTAATAAAGAGGTAGCATGAATCAGCTCTTAATGGAGATAAGATGGAAGGCCAAATTACTCAATTAATCTAAAGGAGGCAGGAAACGAGAGAATAAGGAACAAAGAACACCAGAGATAAACCAAAAATGAACAGTAAGATAGAGGATTTCAATGCAGCCACATCAGTAATGAGGGCAAATACGAACGGTCTAACCCTGCACTGTCCACTCAGAGAGGCCTCGTGTGACTGCCCAGCCCTGGGAACAGAGCTAGTCCAACAAGATGTTCTGAGTGGAAAATACACACTGGATTTCAAAAAGTCAGTGAGGGGCGGAAGGGGGGAAACACTCTACAACACGTGTTGGCGAGGATGTGGAGAAATCGGAACGCTTGTGCGTTACTGGTGGGAATGTGAAAAGGTGCAGCCACCGTGGACAACAGTGATTCCTCAAAAAGTTAAAAAGAGAATTACCAGATGACCAAGCGACCCCACTCCTAGGTATATATCCAAAAGCACTGAAGGCAGACTCAGGTGCTTGTATGCCGATGTTTATGGCAGCGCTATTCGCAATATCCAAAAGGTGGAAATAACCCAAGTGTCCGTCTATTATTGGATGGATAAACACAGTGTGGTCTATTCAGACAATGGAATAGTATTCGGCCTTAAAAAGGAAGGAAATTCTGATAGATGCTACGATGTGATGACTATCCTTGAAGACATTATGGTAAGTGAAATAAGCCAGAGACACAGAAGGATAAATACTGTATGATTCCACTTATATGAGGAAGAAGTGGTCAAATTCACAGAGAAAGAAAGTAGAATGGAGGTTACCAGTAGGTGGTGGGAGAGGGGGATGGGGAATGATTGTTTAAGGGGCACAGAGTTTCTGTTTGGAAGGATGAACAAGTTCTGGAAATGGATAGCGGTGATGGTTACACAACATTGCAAATATACTCAATGCCACTGAATTGTGCACTTAAAAATGGTAAAAATGGGAGATTTTTATGTCACATGCATTTTACCACAATAAAAAAGACTGTAAAATATCTCATTAGTGACTTCTAGATTGATTACATGTTGAAATAATAGTATTCTGTATAGAACAGGTTGCATAAAATACATTCACATTAATTTTCCCTATTTCTTTCTCCTGTGGCTACTAGAAAATTATAAGTAACGTACAAGTGGCTAGGATTTTCTAACTGGACGGCACTGGTCTCAACATTCCAGTCATCAAAAGGATATAGACTATTTGCTGTCTGCAAGAGACACACTTTAAATGTAAGCACACTTTAAATGTAAAGACATATATAGGCTCACAGTAAAAATTGGAACCAAAAAAAAAAAATCCATAGAGTAGAGGTTAAATAAATTATGGAATACTACTTCTCCTTTAGTTTGCTAAAAGAATGGGTTCTGGGGGGAGGGGTGAGGGACGGACGAATTGGGAGTTTGGGATTAGCAGATGCAAACTATTATATACAGAATGGATAAACAACAAGGTCCTGGGACTTCCCCGGCGGTCCAGTGGTTAAGACTCTGCACTTCCAGTGCAGGGGATGTGGGTTTGATCCCTGGTCGGGGAACTAATATCCCACATGCTGCACAGTGCAGCCAAAAAAAAAAAAAAAACTTAAAAAACAAACAAACAAAAACAACAACAACAAAAAAAACAAGGTCCTGGGGACTTCCTTAGTGGTCCAGTGGTTAAGAATCTGCCTTCCAATGCAGAGGACGTGGGTTCGATCCCTGGTCAGGGAGCTAGGATCCCACATGCCTTGGGGCAACTAAGCCCGCACACCACACCTAAGCCCGCGCGCCGCAACTACTGAGCCCACGTGCTCTGGGGCCCGCGCGTGCCACAACTGGAGAGAAGCCCATGCACCGCAGTGAAGATCCCGTGTGCCACAACTAAGACCCGACACAGCCAAAACTAAATAAATCAATTAATTAAATAAATATTTTTAAAAAACAAGGTCCTACTGTATAGCACAGGAAACTGTACTCAATGTTCTGTAATAAACCATAATGGAAAAGACTATGAAAAATAATGTAAATATATCCGTATAACTGAATCACTTTGCTGTACAGCAGAAATTAACACAACATTGTAAATCAACTATACTTCAATTAAAAAAAAAAAGAGTGGAGTTCTAGATTGCTGCCATGGAAATAATTCTAAGACATTTGTTCAAGTTAAAAAGCAAGGTGTAGAATAATTCATGTGGTACGTGTGATCAAGAAGAAAAAAATGTATGCACAGAATAGAGGGGTAGAAAGAACGCATCCAAACTCCTCACAGAGGGCTCCTCTGGAGAGGGCAGGACAAGGGGACAGTTTCATAGTGTTATATATGACTTTTTTCCGTGTCTAATTAATTCATACAGATCTGCCCTCAAATTGGCAAACCTCAAAGAGTTAAGGAATCTGATCTTAGCCTCGGCATCCAGCGCAGGGCCCTTGAAGCAACTCGGAAATCGTCCGGAAACCACTCTACCCCTTGCTACTCAAAGGAGGGGCCTCAGGGTCCCCTGGGAGCCTGCTAGAAATGCAGAGTCTCAGGCCCGCCACAGACCCGCTGAATCAGACCTCGCATTTGAACAGGCTCCCCAAGGGATTCGTGTGCACGTTCAAGTTTGAGAAACTGTTGACCTGCAACACAGCCCAATCTGTCTGCACAGATTTAGTAGGTACAGACTAAAGGCCGGTCAGTGATAATAATAGCAACCACCGTGACAGTAACAGCAACCAGCACTTACAACGGGCTTATTAAGTGCCAGGCGGTACCTTATCTCAATGAAACTCCACAGACATCCCACCATGTCGCAGATCATCTCGATCTACAACCCCATATCTGCAATTCCAACCTCCAAAAATCTCTAAAAACCATCCCCTTTTTTTCCCCTTTACTCATTGTGGGGCAAAAGCTAACGTGCAATGACCATCCTTATGTATCCTCCTTAGTGTAAAACAGCCACAGATATATTAGCAGCAGGAATAGTATTTGCTGCAGAAATCTTTAGCCTATTTGGGGAAGGGGAGCTGCCCTGCCTGGCTGAGGGCTGTTCCACCTCATCCAGCCTGCGCTGCGGTCTGAAATATTCTGAATGTTGACACACCTTGGAAGCCAGTTACTGCCGTAAATTTGCAGCACATCTGTTGACATGTGACGTCATCTATGAAACCTCCGAGAGGAAGGCACCAGGCCCCCCCTCGCTGATGGGGAAACTGAGGTTGCAAGAGGTGGTGGCCCCTGCTCCAAGTCCCGCAGCTGCCTCCAGGCCAGCTGGGCCTCCGGGGTCCTGACCCCTTCCTTGCAGGTCTCCCCGTCAGTCACCCACCCGGCCTCGCTCACAAACTCACAAACACATCCGAGGAAGCCGGAGGGCGCCACGGTTATGTTAATGAAGACACCACAGAGGGTAAAAAGGGAAAGAGGAGGGTGGGACGGCACCCTGCTGAGGCGGGGCCTCCACTGGCTAAGCTGAGACCCAAGCTGGATCCCAGGGCAAAAAGCAGAGTGGAGGGGGGGCGGGGCAAAGGCAGCTTCCTGACTGTGGGCTTTCAGTCCTGGTCCCTGTAACAAGCAAACAGTGAGGCTTTATGGCGAAAAGCCTGGGCTTTGGGGCCAGACTGCACCCCCCGGGGTGGGGTGGGGGATCCCCAGTTTACCCTTTAGCAGATGTGTGACTCTGGGCAAGTCACTTAACTGCCCAGTGCCTCAGTTTCCTCATCTGTAAAATGGGGATGCTCACTGCACCTACCTCCTAAGGTCCTAACGTGAGTAACTGAGTCAGGACTTGTGAGGGCCCCAGACTGGTGCCCATGGCCGCATGGGCTGTTATTATTATTGCTGCTATGGTCATGAGCTGTGGAAAGCTCCTAACTGGATCCACAACACCCCTGAAATCCTCCGCCAAAGGTTGGGATGTAGAGTCAAGCGTGCGTTTCTCTGGGGGAAAGGTCGGAGGCCTCTGAGCAGAGACCTGAGCCCTCCTTCCCCCACACTAAGGACCACCTCGTGCTCTTAAGACCTTGCCCTGGAAAAGATAAAAGGCGGCTACCTCTCCCAGCTGGGGCAGGACGGCCAAAGCTCTCGCCCTCCCAACAGCTGGCAATACCACCGGCCTCCCCCTCTCCTGCCCCCAGCCTCCCGCCACCCCCTCCTGTCTCCAAGCAGGTTTGCACTGGCCTCCTGAACTCCTTCCCAACTGCACAAACATCTTTCTTCTGCCTTCACACCCCTCTCTTCCTCACCTCCTGACCTGTAAGGAAACTTCACTCTTGAGCCCAACCCAGCACACCCCCTCCTCCCTCTTCTTCTAGAATCTTCCTTCGCTCCTTTCCTTTTCTCTAAGCCTGCTCAGATCCTAAAAGTCTCTAAGCCTGGTCCCTCATTCATTCAGTGAATACTGAGCCTGGACGCATTCCCAGTCAGGTCCAGGGGATGAATCCTCACACAGAAATAAACTGCGTGACATGGAGGAAGTTGGACAGGGTCGTCAAGGAAGGCTTCCCAGAGGAGGTGGTATTTAAGCAGAGGCCTGCAGGACAGGACGAGAAGCCCAGAGACAGGAAGGAATGGGAGAAGAGCACGGCAAGCAGAGGCAAGGGCAAAGGTGGGGAGGCAGGAACAAGCTGGGTGCGGGAAGAAAGCAAGGTGAAAGGGCAGGAGATGAGGTCAGGGAGATAAGCCCAGGCCAGACTCATGGGGCTCTGTGGGGGGAGGTGAGGGTTAGACTTTCACCTGAGGGCACTAGGGAGCCATAAAGGGTAGCAAGATTTTTTTTTTCCATCTCTGGCTGCAAGAGCTCCATCTGCCTGCCTGCCTTCGTCCATCCATCCATCCATCCATCCATGAAGCCATCCTTCTCTCATGACTCCTCACCATATTCCAGTCTGGCTTCCACCCCTACAAACCCATCAAACCCAGGAAATCTTTGCTTCCAGAACAGCCGCATCCAACCCAGGAAGCCTGTCCTCAAGTCCGTGGAAGTTAAGCCTTTCTAAAAACTCTCCCACTTTGTTCCTGAGATGCTCATTGTGCCTGATCCTGCCCCTCTTCCCTCTTTCTCTGTTTTGGCCAAAGAAGCTCCTACCCCTCCCTACACGTGGGTGGCCGCCTAAGTTGATTCTCCACCCTCTCCTGTCCTCTCCCTGGGGAATCATCCCCATCCCTGGGACTTCAGCGATCACTCCGTGTCACCGTCTCTCACTCGTGATGCCTCCAGTTCATTCATTCATTCCGTCTGCACCTCACCACCAGCCGAGAGGGTGCTGGAGCTTTACTCTCTGGGGTTCGTGTTCCCCAAACTATACACACCACTACAGCATATCAAGAAAGGGCACCTGCATCCACTCAGTTGCTCAGGCCAGTGACTTTGGATCATCCTGGCCTCCCTCCTTCTCTTACCTCCCATCAACAAAACCAAACCACCCCAGATCTCAGCCCCAGTGTCCTGGGCCCTCTTTCCCCGTGAAGCTTCAACTGGCCTTTGTGCAAAGCATCCCAGGTTTCTCTCTGCTGGAAATGGCGTGGAGCCCAAAGCCTGCTCCCAGAAGCCCTCTCCTCCAGGAAGCCTGCCCTGATGTACCAACATGCCCCAGAAGCAATGCCTCCTCCTGGCCTCCACCAGCCCAGCTGACACTCCTGAGACAACTGATCTCACCTTGCAGGGAGAATGGGTGTGTTTTGGGCTTACCCCCCCTCCCCTGTCCCGAGTGCAGAGCTCTGAGGCCCGGCACAAGGGAGGCCTGCTATGTGGGTCTGAATTAACCAGTACGATGCGCCTGGATTCAAATCCCTGCTCTGCCAGCAGCTAGCTGTGTAACCTTGGACAAGGCACTTCACCTCTCGCTGTAACAGGGAGAGGAAGGCAACCCGGGGGGTCTGGCCCTGGGGAAACTTCTAAGCAAACCATGATAACTGCACCGCACGGAGTCCCACAGCCAGGAGAAGCAACAGACAAATGGCCAAGTAACAACACAGGAGGCCTGAAAGCGGGTGCTGGGCGAAAAAGACTCAGAAGGAGAAATACAGCAGGATCCTCTGTAGAAAGCCAAAATCCACCACACCAAGCAAACAATTTGCCAGGGCACAGAACAATTTGCCAGGGCACTGGGCCAGGGAAGGGAATGGGAATACAAGGGAATTTTATACAGATATATATATATATGCACTTGCATATATGTGTATATAATATATACATTTACTATATGCCTATTATACTGCTAAGTTTAAATTTACCACTAAATTATTACATAAAGTATAATAATATATAACATATATTAATGTATGTGTGTGGGTATATATATTTTACTGTTCATTTGCTTAAAGCAGACTTCTGTTAGGAACTCCCTTAAATAAATCTCCCTGTTCTGCTACAGAGTCTGGCCGGGGGCTCTTCAGGCCCAGAAGTTGGCTCAGCGTCCCCTGTGACCAATGCAGACACGGCTCCCTGCCCCTTAAAGGTCGCAAAGAAAAAATAGGACTGCGGAAGGGGGACGGGCTCGGGGAGGGGTAAGGGCCGGGCAGATGTCAGGGAATTCTGCTGGGCCAGCTAAGGAGACAGAAATCCGACAAAGAAAAACAACTCCTCACGAAACAGCTTTGAGACTTTAGGTGGCAAAGCACGGGCAGCCCGGAAGGGCCGCAGAAACCAGAAGGCGAAGACGGAGCAGAAGTTTCCCAGACATTTTTATCAACTTCGAGACCTGAGTCTTTCCCCATTTTAGCATCTCGGTGAAAGGAGGCGTAACTTACAGCCAATGGCTTGTGTGAACACAGCACGTGTGGCTTCCGGTCGTGGCTGAACTGAGGAGCGCAGCACCTGAGCGCCCCCCCCCGCAAGCCTCAGTCTCCCTGCTGGGCAGCGGGCAGGCCCCAGCCCTGACCTGCCCCGTGGGCCCTGATTCGCTCCCTCTCTGAAGACACTTAGGGAGCGAGTACTGGGCAGTGGGGAGGTGGCTAGGGCAGGATAGGCAATGTCCATGCACCAAGTGTCAAGTGCAGCTGGGAGACCCATGGCTGCCTGTCCCGGGTGAGGGGCCTGCCGGTGGAGCTCTGCTGCTGCAGGCAGAGCCCTGCAGCTTTGAGGGCTGGGCTTCCTGAGCCAAGGAACCACTCAGGGGGCGGGCTTGATAAAAGTGGTGGGGGGGGCAATGAAGGCAGCTGAGGCTGGCTGGGGGCCTCTCGGGCCCCACCCACCAGGACTCCCAGGAGATGCGTGGCACCCCGAGATTGGCATTTTTAGTGCTTTGGAAGCAGGTGGGTCACACTTTTTAAGAAACAGAAGAGCGACTCCAAGCACAGGCTCTCTGCTCCCTTTCTCCATGCCTGTGACATGTCCATCCTTCAGTCAGTCAGTGAGTCAGTCAACAAACATCTACAGGATTCCTACTGCACACCAGGAGCTGAGAACATGGGGCACATCATTTCCCTCCTTCTGTAGTTTATAGAATCTGGTGAGAAAGCCAGGCCTGAAGAAAAGCTCACGGGATACCTACATCCCAATGGGGCTACGAGGGGTGGAGCAGTGAAGTGGGAGAGCACCCCTAGGCCAGAGGCCGAGGCTGGGAAGGGCACCCAGGGGAGGGGCGCATGGGACGATGAGACTTCAAGAGGGGACGGGGTAGGGGGGGGCAGATTTCTCTCTCCCGAGAGAAGGGAGGTGAAGCCTTCCCAAGGACTCCTGCTCCGTGATAAAAAGGCTAAATCTCCAAACAGTGATGTTGAGCTGAGGTGCTCAACCCAAAGGACCACACAAGTCCACGAGATTCAAGAAGAGGCAAGGCAGGTCCACAACAGGATAAACGAGCAGCGGGCCAGTGACCCGCTGCTCTGGGAGGGGGGTGTTGACTGTGAAGGGGTACAAAGGAACTTTTTGGCTGCGATGTGAACGCTCTGGATCTCGATGGGGTGTGGATTGCACAGGCTGCTATGGTTTGGCAAGACTCATGGAGAAGCACCCTTAATCTCTGTGTATTTCATTGTATGCCAATTACACTCAGTGAGAGGATGGGGGAGAAATACACACATACATACATACATACATACATACACACACACACACACACACACACACACACAAAACTTTCTGTGAAAGGGGATACACGTCCACAGAAGCGGGAGGGCAAGGGGCACGTTCTGGGGAGAGAAGTGAGGCCACTGTGGCCAGAGCCTGCTAGGCCGAGGGGAGCCTGGCCTGAGAGGGTAAAGAGCTGAGAGTTCTTCCGGGGGCCCCCGTCATCTAACCTGGAGGGCTTGGTGTTCGAGGATGGGTGAGGTGCCTTGAAGGTCAGGAGGGAGGTTACAGTCTAGCCAACTGTCACAAGCACCCCGGGAGCATCTGTGAGCATCGGCCTGCCCAGTACCACATAGTGGACGAGAGGCCGGGCGGCATCCATCCTCTGGAAAGGGGGCTCCAGGGACCTTCGATCTGCAGGTGTCCTGGCGGAATGGACCGCCCTTCACCTCCAAGCTGCGGAGGCCACCGGGGCTCCCTCCAGGGCCCCAGGGGTCATTAACGAGGGTCCCACAGCCATAGAGATGTTCCTCCCTCACTCCGCACCCAAGGCTGCCAGGATGGGACACAGGGGACACAGGAGACTGGGGGGGGGAGTTACCTAGAAGTCAACAGCCCCCTCCAGCCCCTCGAAGGACAAGAAACACTTTGAAGGAGAATTACAGAGGATGGAGTGAGCAAAAGGAGGAGATTAAGGCAGCCAGGCCTGGTCAGGGGCTCCAGGGATATAACCCTTCCTCTGACCTTCCTACCCCTGGAAGGAGCGTTTGGTTACAGCCTCCACGGAAGTGATAACTAACTACAGTGACAATGGTGACTGCTACCTTCTGCAGAGCGCTTACTCTGAGCCATGCACTTGCAAAACACTTTTCCACTCAGGACCTGATTTAACTGATGCAAAAGCTCTTGAAAGAAGCATCGATTTATGATTCCTGTACTTCTGGTTCTCTAATCTGGAATTAGAGAAAGGAAGTAACTTGCCCCCAAGTCACAAGGTTAGAAGGGGCAGAAAGAGTACTCGAACCCGGGCGGCTGACCCAGTAACCCCTCACTGCCGGGGTCATCTGTCCATCCCCCTGCCACTGGCCCACCTTCTCTGACTGTGATTTCTGCACAGAATATCACAACCCACATCCAGGCATAAATCCCCAAGCCCGTGTGATCAGAAACAGCCACCCACCAAGGTGCAAAGCCTGGGATGGCCAAGACAGGATGGCAACACAGATCAAGGACAACCTGACCAAAGTTTACTGCCTGCAGCCTCAATTTCCCCGATCTATGAAATGGGCCTAATGTCTCTTCCATCACAGAACAGAACAGAACCCGGAGGTGATGAAACAGATTCTGGATACCAAAAATAATAACACCATTAGTAATGAGAATGATACAGTTGAACTGATATGATATCTGGAATTTGCTTAAACGTACTCCAGCAGAAAAGGGAAAAGAAAGTGCAGGGTGGCGCAGGGGGTTGGCGGGGGGGGGGGGGGGGGGGGGGGGGATCAGCGGAAAATTGGCGAAGCTGGCGATGGGTACACAGGGGTTGATTATTTTATTCTCTCAACTCTTGGTGGGTACTTCAAAATTTCCATGATAAAAAGATAAAATAATAACAAGCAAAGTGAATTTTCACCGCACTCCTGCAAGCCAGGGCCTGTCTTAAAAGCTTTCTACATCTTCACTCATTTAAGCTTCACAAAGACCCCATGAGTTCTGTTACAGATGAGGAAACTGAGGCCCAAAGGGTATTTGATTGCCTTGGAACCTTCCCTCTGATTAAAATGCCAACATTGACTGCCCGGGGTTTTAGGGGAAGGAGGCAAGGACGCGGGTATCTAATTCCACGGGAGATTTCTCTCCATCATCATCATCATCATCATCATCATCATCACCATCATCATCATCACCATCATCACCACCACCACCACCATCACAGCCACTGACATTTTCTGAGCACTTGTGATATGTCAGGCACTGTGTTAAGCACTGAACATCCGTGAGCACACAGGTAGGTCTCCCATCACAGCCGTTCTTCCAGATGAGGAAAGTGAGACCCAGAGCAGGACAGCCCTGTCTGTCCCCAGGGCCATGCCGCCGCAGCAGCCTGCCCTGTGCCCTCCGCTGCTGTGCGGTTTAGAATGCCAACAATGTTCCCTATGTGCCTTTCAGGAAGACAATGGAGAGCTTTCAGAGTGGCGAAGTCAGCGTGGGGCCCATAGGAGAACAGTAATCATAGCGAAAATAACAGCAACATCAGATGCTGCTTCCTGAACGGCTACTGCACGCCCGGCTGGGGAGGGCAGTGCCTCCTTCGGCCCTCACAGCCCACCTGCCAGGGAGCCATCATGGGCCCATTTTACAGACAAGGAAATCGAGACCCAGAAAAAGATTGCTTGCCCAAGGTCACGCTGCAGGTAAGTGGAAAAGCCAGCATTCCCTCCCCTGCCTGCCAGTAAGGGGGCTCACAGCCCAGAATTAAGGGGTTCCTGACCCCAGGAGACAGAACTGCCATAGAATGACAGATGACACCTCCACTGAATGACTCAGCTAGGCTACCCATGCACCTTGATGGGTATTATTTAATCCTCACAACAGCCTTTCCAAAAGTAGGTACTGAGGTGAACCCATTTAACAGAGGGGGCAACTGAGGCCCAGAGCCAGCAAGCCCCCTGCCTGCATCCATTCAGCCAGCAAGCGGCAGAGACGGGATTCGAATCAACGGCGCCCACACCCTTGACCTCCACACCAAGTGGCAAGCACATGGTGCAGGCCACGGGCAGGAAGGAAGGGGCAAGGAGGTCACAAGAGGCAAAGACAATGCATGGATGGGTGGGATGACTTGAACAGGAGGGGAAACGATTTCCTTCAAGATACAGCTCCACAGGTGCCTCCTAAGAGTGACCGAATGACAAATCGCAGGCTCTTGACCCAGCAATCCCGCCTCCAGGAGTTTATCCCGCTGGCATACCCACTTCCCAGTAAGACAGATGGATGCATGCCCCCTGGCTCTGCACGCTGAAACTTTAGGAAACACCTCCATATCCGTGTTGAGTCAAGGAGGATTTGCCCACACTGAGGAATACAACGCAGCTGAGAAAAAGCCAAAGAAACCTCTCCATGTACTGTGCACATCTCCGAGGGAGATGAAGTGAAAAAAGCAACGTGCAGAACGATGGGAAGAGGGTGCTACCATCTGTGCAAAATAAATATTTGTTAAGACATACACATGTATATAAATGTGTGCGCACAGAACATCAGGATTGAGGCGGTGCTCTGGGGAGGCGAGTTGGGGGACCAGGGATGCCCCGGAGGGTAAAGGGGTAGACTTACTATGTTTGGGATTTTGAATTTGTCCCATGTGGATGTATCACTTAGAAAAAAAGAGAAAGAGAGAAAGAAGTTGCTTCCCCCTTGGAGCCTTTGCAAACCACCCAGACAGAAGGCATCAAAGTCCCCCAGCAGCCTTGAAGACAACACTTCTCTCTAGCCTCCTCCCGGATTGGGTCCCAATATCATAACTGGGCCCCAGGGCCGTGGCACACAGTAGGCCCTCAGGAAGTTTAATCGGGAACAGTTAAAGACAGACAGGCCCTCTCTCCAGCTTCTCCTGCCAACAGATCCCCCGCCACCATGAATACCTGCAAACTCAGGACACAAAACTAATTGTCGCCAAACTGGAAATGTCTTAGAAAACCTTCTCTTTTCCCGTTGGGGGATCTTGCATGCCACTGAGACACAAAGGCTTCAGTCAACGGGGATAAAACTCTAATGGTGGTACCCCAGGCAGCGGAGAAGTCTAGGGAAGGAAGGAGGAGGGAATCCTTGGGGACCAGTCAACCAAACATTTCCCATGTGTCTCTAGTGTGACACATCCTACGCTGGGGAGCCAACTCAGACAGGCCCTCGGCCCTCAGAGAGTGGGGACAAACTTGGATATGACCCGGTGAAAAAGGGGGGCAAGTCATTCTGATTGGGGGGAGAGCGTTTTACATCATGGATGTAAAACAGGCAACTTGCTGTTTCCACTAAGAGTCAGGGAGCCTGGTGGGGGAAAGACCCCGGAGAGACAGAGGCAAGAGAACCATGCCCCCCACCCTTCTCCCCTGCAGGGCGGGAGAGGGAGAAAGGCAGCCCCTCACTGCTTTCCAGGCCCAGGCCGGCTAGAAAGGAATGCCATGTTTTCCTGTTTCCAATTAACTTCCCCCCACCAGCAGCCCTCTGCATTCTTGAGACCAGGAGTCAAGACAGCCACGGGGGAGAGCTGGGAGGGCGGGCGGGAACTCTGATGGTGGCTGGGCCTGGGGCTCAAAGGTGACCCCCCCAGGACCCCGGGGTACCCACACACCCCCCAGGACCCTCCTGCCAGGCCCCCTGGGCTTGGCGCTGACCCCTGGACCCTTTCACAACCTCTCAGAGGGGAGAGGGGGAAGACCCCACTTCCCCAGGGAAGGTTGGGGAAGGCCCCTGAGGCCTCTGGGAAGGAAGCAGGCAAAAAAGGGGGGCAGGGCATAGGCCTGTCACTCTTGGGCCTCACGCTTCCCCCCTTTTCCACCCCCACCCTGCCCCCCAAAAATCAGTTCCAACTTTCAGGAAGCACTCACCCTAGAGAGACCTACAGCCCCTCCCCTCCTGCCCCCGCCCCACAGGAATTATGATTACCTATGATGCCTGTCACCTCAGGAAGGTATTTGTAGGGTGTCCCTCCAAGTGTTAGCCCCTCTCCAATCACACCCCACCCCCTCCCTGAAGTCTGGGCTGGAGTCCCCTCTCAGCCATAGAACAGGTATCCGCTGGACTCAGTTTCCTCATCTGTAAAATGGCAAGATCGCCCATATTGCCCCCCTCACTGGGGAAGCTGGGCCCTCCCCAGCTCTTCCCCCTCATCTCCCCACCCCCACCGGCCAAACGTGTATTCGACACCCGCAAGTGCTGAAGGGGTGGGGTCCCAGAGAGCTGGAGGCGGAGTGTCACCAAAGTGGAACTCCTTACAGTGGGCCCTCACCCACCACCACAGGGAATTCCTCCAGGGTAGATGCCTTTTGCCATTCACCCTAAAATACCCAGCACCCAACTTTCCTCCCCACCCCTGCAGGCCTGCCATATCCCCGTATGCTGAAGGAGAAATAAAAATAACACGTTTGGCTAAAACTTTCAGTCACCGCAAGGTCAGTTAAGGAAGCTCTACTGATCCCCACCCGCAGATGAGGAAACTGAGGACTAGTGAGTTGAATCTAGCGCCTGAGGTTACAGGGTGGGGCAGGGAGTCTGCCGCCCAGGCCGAGGGGAGAAGCGGGCAGGGGAGTTCTCTGCCAGCTACATCACGGCGCCATGGAGGGTCACGGGGCAGAGCGACGACGAAGGTCCCCGGCAGCTCAGATTCCCTCCCAGCGGGGCCGAGTCCCAGGTCAGGTGGAGCAGGAAGAGGATGACAGAGGGGCCACCGACCAAGTGCCCCCCAAACCCCAGCCAGCGAGGCCTGGGGCCCCCCCTTCTCCTGACTCCACACCTCCAATCCTCAGCTCCTGCAGGCAAACGCTCTGCTCCAGCCACAGGTGAAAGCATCCTGCCCTCAGCCCAGCTTCCAGATGCTCCTTACCCCTTCCCCAAACGAGCACTTGGGGGGGGGGGGCGGAATTCAGCTGCTCCTTCCTGGTATTATCTACATTTGAGACTCAACTGAAGTCAAACGGACAAATTGCCAAAGAGGGGTACAGGAGAACCTAAGAGTTTTCAGCTGAGTTGGAAAAACTTGAGACGGTTACAGATTGGGGCTGTGTGACCCCGGGCAAATCACTTAGCTTCTCTGAGCCTCCATTAGCCTGTCTGCAAAATGGGAATCACATAACTGACCCAACTTCCTCCTCGGGTGGTGGCCAGTGGGTAGCGCACCTAACAGTAGCCAATCCCTAATGCTCTCTGGGTAGGAGATGTTATTTCCGCCTTCCAGGAGTGGGGGAGCTCTGGGGAAGGGGGGTGTAGCTAAGCACACCCCTTAAGTCTCACTGGACGCTGGCACATGGGAAGGGGGTGGTTCCTGAGCTCCCCTGTTCTCCCACCACCCTAGCAGGTCGGCGTTGACTGAGGCCCCCATCCCCACCCCAGGTGAGAGGAGAGGTTGAAAGCACAGAGCACTTCTCAGAAATCTCAGGCCTTGAAGTCTGGGGGTGTTTCTAAAAACTGTTTCCCTGACAAGAGCCCTGGGAAAGGAGGTGTGAGGGAAAAGCAAACCCTCAATACATCCCCAGATCTATACTATCGGAAGGCTATGTAACAAAAGGGGCTGCCTGTCCGGACAGAAGGCCGAGCACGGGCAGGAGCCCCCGGTCCGGGTACACCAGAGGGCTGGGACCTGTCACCCCGGCCTCCGGGGAGAGCTGACACAGCGGCCTCTGACCCCACCTCCCGGGAAGTTCAGCTGCTCAGAACCACAAAGCAAAACAAAGGGGTGCGGAGAGGAAGGAGCCGCCGTGCCTTCCAATCACCGCTGCCTCCCGAGCCCGCCCGCGGCTGCTCGCCCCGCTCGCCGCTGGCCGCGGACCAAGGCCTGGGCAGCCCGCGGTCCCTGGTCTCCCCGCGGCCGCCCGTGACAGGAGCCGGAGAAGCAGCCGAGGGGCAGCGAGGGATGGGAAAACCAGATGGCTCCATCCCTCCTCCCTCCTCCTCCTCCATCCCTCCCTCCGGGTGCCCGCGGCCCGGCCGCCCTCCGCAGGGGCCCGGGGAGGCCGCGGGCCCGGCTCGTCCGGGCTCACCACAGGGAAAGGGCTGCCTTTGTCTAAAGGTCACCACCCGAGCGCGGTGCCCGGGCTGGGCCTGGTGCCTCCCATTGCTAGGCCGAGGGGGTGGAGATGGGGGGCCGCCCCAAATCTCGGAGGTGACAGGGGTAAGGCTCACCTCCCTCCTCCCCACCCCCCGTAACGGCCCCCTCCGGGAACAACCAGCTAGCGGGGGCGGGGGTCAACTCCTTTCATTGCTGGGGGGTGGGGGACCAAGTCAACTCCTTTCATTGTTTCGGGGCGGTGGGGAGGAGGAGACCCAGTGGCTTCCTTCCGCATCCATCCCTCCCCAGCATGCCGGAGGCCCCGTTTCTCCCCGGCACCCCCGGAGGGATCTGAGGAGGGAGCGCAGGGGACGGGCGAGAGGAGGAGATGAAGGCTCGCCAGCTCCGGCCGGGAAACCACCATCCGCTGCCCCATTGCCCTCTTCTTCCCCAGAAGACAGGGAGCAGGGCGAGGGGAGGGGGCCCCCCCCCGGCCCGGGGGAGGGGGTCTCCCCACCCCTCCCCCCGTGGAACGTTAGGTCTCGTTTTTCCGCCGCTCCATTGTATCCCCGGCAGCCGGCGGGAGGGCCGGGGAGGCACCGGGCGCCGGGTTTGGGCAGGGGAGCCCGGGGTGGGTGGGGGGGGTCCCCGCAGGATCGGGGCGGCGGTGATGGAGAGACGCGGGGGGTGAGGGGGGGCTGCCGGGGGTGGTGGGCGCCGAACAGAAAAAGAGGCAGCGGGCGATGCGCCCCGGTTGGGGGGCTAAGTGTGTGAGTGTCGGGGGGGTGGGTTCGGCCCCGGCTCCGGCTCCCCCCACACACACCCTCGCCGCCAACCCCCACTCCCCCCTCGCTTTTGCGCCCTGTCACAGCCCCGACTCGCAGGTAGAGAGAGTTAAGAGATTTAAAGAGAAATTGCTACATTGTGAGAAACTCACCCTGATGTTTGAGCAGCCGTCGGCGCGGGGTCTCCGAGACGGCCCCGCACGGGCTGCAAAGGGAGGACCCAGAAGGGGCCGACCGGCCGGGCCGGTCAGCGCACTGCCTGATCGCATGGCGGCCGCCCGGCAGCCTCCGCCAGGCCCCTGCCGCCGCCCCGCGCCGCGGCCCGGGCGCCCCGGACCCGCGCCCGCTCCGGGCGGGACCCCTCGGGTTTGCAAAAAAAAAAAAAAAAAAAATTTATTTTTTAATTACATGCAAAAGAAAAAAAAAAACCTTGCAGGTTTTGTGTTCCACCCCCCCTTTCCTCCTCCTCCTCCTCCTCCCTCCGCCCTCGCTGAGGGACGGGCTTGGAGGAGGCCCCGCCCCGCGACTCCGCAAACCAGCTTCGGCTCTGGGCGCCGAGCTGCGGGCCCGCGAACGAATGGGAGGCTGCGAACGCCCCGGGAGGGTGACCTCCGCACCGGCGCCGCCCCCTCCCCAGCCCTAGTCCCGGGGGTTCAGGGGCGCGCCTTCCCAGGCTACGGTGGAGTCTGCCGACTGCATCGAGCGATGCTCCGGATTAGGGGGAAAGGCTAAAGGGATTCGCCCTCCCGTATCCCGGGCGCCCAGCCCGGCTGGGGAGCGGGCGCGGTGCGCCCTGGGCGCGCCCCGACGCGGGGGATGGTCGCCGGGAGGGAGGACGCGACCAGGGGGAGCGCCGAAGGTTCGAAAAGGTAGCGGGAGTCGCGGCTGGAGGAGAGGGGAGGCCCCGCAGGTGGAATCGCGAAGGAGCCGGGAGTCGGAGCCAAAAGGGTGGAAGGCGCGGGGGCGGGCGGTGCTTTGGGGCTACTGGCCGGGACCCCGAACGCGGCTCGCTCACTCACCTCAATCGGTCTTTTAAGCTGCTACGCCCCAGGGAGGGCGCCGGGGACGTGGGTCCGACCTGTCTTAGAGCCTCCTCGAGGCCTCTCGGGCCGCGCAGATGGGACTCCCAGAAGCCCCGGGACGCCTCGGTGGTGTTGGGTCTGTTTCCGCCCCGCGGGGCCGTGTACGCCTTGCGGGCGTGACACTTCGATTCGCGCGTTCGTTCAGGGAACGCTTGCTGAGCGCCTGCTGTGTGCCCTGCGCCTTGCTCGGGGCCCATCGAGCACCTAGACAGCTCGGAGCTACCCTGCCGGGGCGCACAAGCCAAGGGAACTTATATTCTGGTTTCTTCTTACCTTCTATTTCCCCGGTGCCCTGGAAAAGCCATGTGTATACCGAAGCAGCTCAATAAATGCGTGTTGAATAAATGAGTGATTGAGACCTATGTGTTTTAAGCTTTAGAATTGATCCTGGCATCTTGGTGGCACTACGCATATTATTTAAGAGACCACGGAGGTTAAGCGCCCTGACTCAAACCAGTGAGCCCGTGCTTCACATCCTGCCACTTCCTTTGCTGTGTGACCTTGGACAAATTACTTCACCTCTCCGTCCATTTCCAAGAGGAAATAATTAATAGGCCTCATTTCATAAGGTCATTAGGAGAAAATGTTCTCATGGAGAGCAGCATCTGACAGGAAATGCCAGATAAGTGCTGTTATTATTGACTATTATAGAAAAAGGAAACCTTATCAATTCCAGAAGTGAACACGTGTTGCCCCAAACATAAGACAGTGGTCAATCTATAACTCATATAGTAGTCATCCATGGCCCACTGAGGTATGTGATCCTTCCAGGAACAGCAACATACAAGGACATTATTTTTGTGCAGCTTGCCCTTCTATTTGCTAAGATTGAGCCACTGGGCTACACCTTGGGTATTCATTTATCTGGGTGCCATTTTTCCAGTCTTCACCAAGAAGAGACCTCCAGGAACTCCCCCCTAGAGACCTTTAGTTATTCCCACCTTGAAGTGTAGAAAACTAAATTGGCTCAGAGAGGGGAAGCGTTTTGCCCAAGGTCACACAACCGGGTAGTGGGACCTGATCTGAGCTGGGTGGCACTGGTGTCTCTTGTCATAGCTGCCAACACTGGGGGACTCGGAACTAGGGAACTGACTGGGGTTCAAAGGTAGCAGACCTGAGGCATTGCGAGGGGTGACTGTCCAAGTTTATTCATTCATACAGGAAGTATTGTTTATGGGTATCTAGTGTGTGCCAGGAATATAGCAGTGACCAAGAACACCCTGGTTCCTGCCCCATCGCTACCTCCCACCCCCATTCCGCAGCTCACAGTCTATTAGGGACCACAGACAATGAGCAAGTAAGCAAATAAGTCACTTAGCCTCAGTTTCCCCTGCCCTCTGTAGCAGGTTCCAGGCTTCTTAGGTGCATTATGGTATCTACCCCCCCACCCCCCCAACACACACCCCAGAACAGTGCCTGGCACTTAATAAGTGCTCAAGAAAGATCTGCTGAACAATGAGATAATACCCACCCTTCCACAGGCATACCTGACCTCTTAGGAAGATGGTCTTGAGGCCAGGCGGGCTGGAATGGGCATGGGTGTGAAAGAAGCCCCCAATCTAGCCATGGCTGGCAAAGCCCTGGGAGGTCAAATGTCCAAGGCCAGAGGAGGGGTCTATATGGGCCCAAATAGGAAGAGACCTGCTATTCTTTAGGGGGCGACACACCCCTTCCCTTTGAAAATCAGATGCAAGTTGTCAGTTCCAGGTTCAGAATCGGGTTGGCAGTGAGACCCAGATAGGTTCAGCAACTTGCCCCAGGGATACCCAGCCAGGGGAGGAACTAATCCCAGATGTTCTGTTACCGAGTCACCTGATGAACCTGGGGCAAGTCACTTCTCCAGCTCCTCTGTTTTCTCATCTGTAAAATGGGACCGTATAGTCAGACACCAAAATCCATCGCCCCCCCCAACATTTTATTCTGAACATTTTCAAATATGGAAAGGTGGAAGAAATAGGATAAATACCCACCACCTAGATTCAACCATCAGCATCCTACTCTACTAGCTTAATCACACATCTGTGCATCTATCCATCCATCATATCCATCTCAGTTTTTGATGCATTGCAGACATCTGTTTATCTCCCCTGAACACATCATTAAGCTGGTAATCCTAACTAACTCCTCGCTTTGATAAACACTCTGACAACTGTTAATACCAACCCCCTGGGCCAGGCGCTGACTCTCATTTAAACCTCAATTCTAACATTTTTGTGTGGAGAGGGTAAGAAACCGGATCGATCTCACACAGCCGGGGAGTCAAACCCAGCTCTGTTTGTCCCCAGAGTCCAGACGTTATGAAGGCTATGGAAAGGATGAAACGGGACGAGGCACATAGAAGCTCTTATGGGACAGGGACAGAGCAGCATCCAGATGTGAGAAATTAGGACGGGAGAAGATGCACCCACCTTTTCTCATCTACCAAATACGCTACACCCCTGTGCTCAGCTGGGCTCTGGACACAGGGTCCTTGCCTGCCAATATGGAACTTAATCCCATATAGGTCACGATATTTCCTCTCTCCTAATATAGGTCTGGGCAGAAGACAGACACCTCACAAATATTTGCTGAATGAGCTTGGATTTCTGGGCCCCTCATCTCAACGTTTAATAGACTGTTTTAATTATAACCGTGCAGCTGAAAAGGAACAGCAGGAAACCCATTTGCTGTGGAAAGTCCAGGACACTGGAGAATTAACCTGCCCTCTCCCAGGGGCTGTGATGCCTTGTTCCACTTTTAGCCCACCGGCTCCAAGTCCCCCTGGTCTTCCCAACCCTCCAGCCCAGAAACCTCCCCTCCCCCACCCCCAGTACAAGCGCATTTTCTATCCCTTCAAATTTCTAGTCCCCTCAAATTTCTAGTCCTTCCCCACCCCACCCTCGGCTCTCCCAACCAGATCCTAATACCCTTTATCTCTGAGTCCTACACCTCCTACCCGTCCAACAGCCCAGCTCCTACCCTGAGGGAGCCTGACCAGAGCCTGGCCTGATTCCCGTTTCTGTACAGAGGAGTGGTTTTCCTTTTTCTTTCTTTCTTTCTTTCTTTCTTTCTTTCTTTTTTTTTTTTTTTTAACAAGTTGTTTGTGCCTCTGAAAGTCAAAACAACGGCCATCGCGGCTCCTCCCTCGCACCCGCAACTGCAAAGTCTAAAACTTGGCCAACCCAAGTTCTGTTTCTTGATCTGGCAAGATGTTTCCACGGGTGTTTTTCGTTTTCAGCTGAGCAGCGCGCTTAGGATCCGTGCACTCTTCTGGAGGCACGTAACACTTCAATAACAGAAAGGAACAAAGCAAGAAAAAACCTTGCCCAAAACACCCCTGTGGCCCCTCCACTTCTCGTTCAATCCGACTTCAGGGGCAAGTTTTCATCAAAGACCTCTCCAGGATCCGAATTCTAGCCGCCAGGAGGGGAATACTAGGAGGACTAGGAGGGCACTGACTCCGGAGCGACCTGCGCCCTCTGACCGCGCCCTTTAAATATGGCTAGTACAGCGGGACCGTGCTACCCCCGCACGCAGCTACGCTGGCTCGCCTGGAGCGCCAAGACAGCGAGCGGCGGCAAATCAGGCAGCTACAAGCCCACCCCGACCTTGGGTCCTCAGAGCGGCAAGTGCGGGGGGCGGGGTCTAGTCGCCCATTGGCCCATGCTGGGGGCGGGGCCACATCTCCGTCCCGCCCCCATCCCCCGCCTAGTTAAATAGGCTTCGCGCCGGCCCGGAGAATTATTCATCGTGGGGCGGGGCCTGGGTTTGTTTACACGCTGCCATTGGCTGGATTTGAATCGGCCCGACTGCGGGCCGGCCGCGGGGCGGGGCGCCAGAGGGTCCCGGCCGGCGCCTGACAGCTTCAGCCAGGCAACCCACATAAGACGCGCCGCCAAAGCACTGGATCCCTGGAGATGGGGATACTCTAAGTGGAGGCTGGCAGCGGGGGCGGGCAGGTTGAGGCTTCCGCAGGTTTCTTGATAAATGCTAACCAAGGGGGTAGGGAATATTGTTTTTGTTTTCATAAACAGTAGTAAGGATAAACAAACCCGAAAACAACCTAGCTGTCCATGGATAGGGGACTCATTAAATAAGCTGTGGTCCGGCCCACAGGGGGACATGAAATAACCGTAAAATGAGGAAGTAATACATGAACCGACGCGGAAGAAGCTATGAATTCAATTAAGGGGAAAAGGCAATGAAGGAGGAAGAGTGTATAATAATTTAAGGGGGAGGTGAGAAAATATAATAAGCTTCTGCTTGTTAAATGCACAGAATATCTTCGAAAGCAGAAACAAACTGGTAACTGCAGCGTCTGTGGGGAGGGAGACCGGGGTGCGTGGAGGGTAGATCTGTTTGGACCTTTGTGAAGTTAGAAACTTGTAAACAAAAATATTAAGTTCTGAGAACTCTCCCTTTTCATCTACGTACCTCGAAGCAACGGCCCCTAGGAAAATTCTTGACTTGGCTATAGAGGCCATGGACCCCCGACCTGCGCCCCCTACAACCCACAATGGTGTTTGGGGAATTGAGCTGCTTCACGTACTCAGGACCAACAGAAATCCAGATTCAATGAAGAGTGGCTTTATTTATTAGTCATCACTGCAGGATTTAACATCCCAACGGAGAGGGAGGGCCCACTTCCTGAGAGATGCTAAGTGGGGGATGAGGAGGAGAAACCAGCCAGGCCCTCTTAGGAGAGAGAAGAGAAAGTCAAAACTAGGAGAGGCCCCTTTAAGAAGGGAAGCCTGCCTCCTCCGGAAAACAACGCTGGCGGAACTGACCTGCAGAAGGGAGAGTTGTCCGGATTTTGACTTTTATTATTACTCTCTGTTCCGGGAGATCTGGAGCAGAGAATGAGAACGACTTCCTGCAGCTGAGTTTTGACCTGTTTTGGATCTTGCTTGTCAAGACTTCCTCTGTATAAGTTCGCTACAGGGTTTGTGAAACATTGTTTAGATGGCTGGGAAAGTCACCAAGCCCTGGAGTGAAAACTTGACCGACTACGAGATGATGTAGTTCTAAGTTAACGCCTACCAGAGCTGGCGCTGCCGGCCCAGGTACATAGATAAACTCGGTGAATGTCCCTAAAGATCCTAGCAGGTTCTAACAGCATCCCGTTTTACGCATGTGGAAACTGAGTCACAGAGAGGTTATAGAATTGCCCACATCAGGCGTCACAGGGATTCGGACCCAGGCAGCCCTTCTCCAAAGTTCATACTTTTAACCACCGTATTACACTTGCCCCTAAAAACTTTTTGTCTTTTGATGCATTGTTTTAAAAGCTATAAGAAGCTTAATGCAGATTATTTTTTTTTAATCTTTGAATTTTATTTATTTTTTTATACAGCAGGTTCTTATTAGTTATCTATTTTATACATATTAGTGTATATATGTCAATCCCAATCTCCCAATTCATCACCGCCCCCACCCCGCATCTCTTTCCCCCCTTGGTGTCCATACGTTTGTTCTCTACATCTGTGTCTCTATTTCTTAATGCAGGTTCTTAATGAAGGTGAACTATTTTGTATGCTTTCTGTCGTAGAGGAGTTTTGTGGGTTTTTTTTTTTTTACTTTTTTAAATTGAAGTACAGTTGATTTGCAATGTCATGTTAGTTTCAGGTATACAGCAAAGTGATTCAGTCCATATATATATATTATATATATAGATATTCTTTTTCAGATTCTTTTCCCTTGTAGGTTATTACAAAATATTGAGTATAGTTCCCTGTGCTATACAGTAGGTCCTTGTTGGTTATCTATTTTATATATAGTAGTGTGTATATGTTAATCCCAGACTCCTAATTTATCCCTACCCCGCTCCCCTTTCCCCTTTGGTAACCATAAATGTGTTTTCTATGTCCGTGAATCTCTTTCTGTTTTGTAAATAAGTTCATTTGTATTTGTTTTTTTCTTTTTAGATTCCACATATAAGCGATATCATATGATATTTGTCTTTGTCTGACTTACTTCACTTAGTATGATAATCTCCAGGTCCATCCATGTTGCTGCAAATGGCATTATTTCATTCTTTTTTATGGCTGAGTAATATTCTTGTGGGTTTTTTTTTTTAATAAAAGAATTTCTGATGGTTTTTCCTAAAATTCTGTATCAGAGCAAGCTTTTAAATTTTATTTTATTTTTTCACCCTCCAGCTTTTTAATTTTTTTAAGTACCTTTCACGAGGAAATGTTCTGCCCTCAGCCCTCCTACTCCTCTCACCATTGAATACTTCCCTGATCATTACTGTGTAATCATCAGGCACACTTCTAAGCTCATTGAATTGTTACAACAACCAAGAAGTCGAAATAGTTAGTGGTCTCATTTCACAGATGAAAAAACCGAGGCACAGAGAAGTTAAATAACTGGCCCAAGGTCCCACATCTCTCTCCAGAAAAAGAAGAGGAAGACCAAGAATGGGTAGGTCATGGTGGGAGAGAGAGGAAGGCATCCAGAGTTGCTGAGAGACAGGAAAAAATGGGAATTAAGATAAGCTAGTGGATAAACAACAAGGTCCTACTGTATAGCCGAAAGAACTATATTCAATAGTCTGTAATAAACCATAATGGAAACAAATATGAAAAAGAGTATATATATATATATATATATATATATATATATATATATAAAGCTGAATCACTTTGCTGTAAGCAGAAATTAATACAACATTGTAAATCAACTATTCTTCAATAAAATAAATTTTTTAAAAAAATTTTTAAAAAGGGAAACCAGTGGACTGGTGAATATGGGGGAAATGGCTTTAGCAAGGTGGTAGGAGCTGAGGTCAGTTTGCAAAAGGTAGTGAGAAAATGACCAAGAAGCACATAAAAAGATGCTCAAGGTTATTAGTCATTAGGAAAATGCAAGTCAAAACCATGAGAGGCCACTTCGCCCTCACTAGAATGGCCATAATCCAAAAAAGGAACAATATCAAGTGTTAGGAAGGATGTGGGGAAATCAGAATCCTCACACACTGCTGGTGGGTAAAGGGGCCACCAATATGGACAACAGTTTGCTGTTTCCTCCATAAGTTGCACCTGGAATTACTACATGGCCACACCCTGTGTATACCCAGAATAGTTGAAAACAGGTGTTCAAACAATAACTTGTACATGAATGTTCCCAGCAGCATTATTCACAATAGCCAGAAGGTGGAAACAACCCAAATGTCCACCAGCAGATGAATGAATCAACAAAATGTGGTCTATCCACACAATGGAATATTATTCAGCCACAAAAAGGAACGGATCCATGCTACGACATGGAACCTTGAAAACAGGATGCTAAGTGTAAGAAACTAGATCCAAAAGGCCACATATTGGGTGAGTCCATTATATGAACCGTCCAGAAGAGGCAAATCCATAGAGACAGAAAGCAGAGGTGGCCAGGGCCTGGGGGGAGGGGGGAGTGGCGAGCGACTGCTACATGGGCACAGGGTTTCTTTTTGGGGTGATGGGAAATTTCGAGAATTAGATAGTGGTGATGGTGGTACAACACTGTGAATGTGCTTAATGCCACTGAATTGTACATTTTAAATGGTGACAATAGTCAATTTCATGATACAAAATTTTTTTTTAAATTTTAAATGGTGAGAAAGCAGTGGTGTTAAGCACACGATTTAAAAAATAATACACATGGCAGTGTATACGAGGAGAGGATCCAAAAACAGCTAGGGAGGGGCTGGTGGAGGGAAAGAATGGAGGGAGATCTGGGGAAATGGCAGTGGAGAGAGGTCCAGTCAACGCACCTGCTCTGGAGTGGTTCCTGAGAGCCTAGGGCAGAACTTGTGGAGATCTCACAAGTCTCTGGAGGATACAGACCCACCCCCAAGGTAGACAGGGCTGGGATGGGGGAAGGTGGTGGGTTGTGGAAGCCCAGAGCAGGCACCTGACCCAGCCTGCAGTTCAGGAAGGCTTCCTGGAGGAGGAGAAGGGTAAAGAGGAGTCTGATAGGAAAGGTCAGATGGGGAGGAATGTGGATTTTCTGGGTCCAAAGTAGAAAGGGAGCCTGGAATTTCTAAAGCACTGATCAACCTTGACACTCCCCTGATTGAAACCCTCCTAAGGCTCCCTAGTGCCCTTGGGGGTAGTCCACACTCCGGAACAGCTTGGCCTCAGTTTATTCAGCACACCCTCTCTGAGCACCTGCTCCGCGCCCCGCCCTGCGCGGGCAGTGCTGGGGACACAGCGGGGAAGAGCCAGGCCCAGCCCTGCCTTCATGGGACTCACACCCCAGTGCGGGAGACAGACATAAAACAAATCATTTCGCAGTGTGACAGATATTAGCCTGACGGCTGCTATGGGAGGTCAGGTGGAGTTAACTCAGCCCCCCGGGGTTTCCCCACTTCTATTATTCCTAAAGGTCTATTTCACAACTTTTGCAGAGTACTGCCTCTATTGTCTGTACCTTAAAAATGTGTTCTCTCATAAACAACAAAGTCCCCCTGTATAGCACTGGGAACTATATTCAGTATCCTGTGATAAACCATAATGGAAAAGAATATGAAAAAATATATATGTATCACCAAATCACTTTGCTGTACAGTAGAAATTAACACAACATTGTAAATCAACTATACTTCAATAAAATAAAATAAAATTTGTTCTTTCAACCAACTTTTTTCTTCCTTTGATGGGTTCCCCTGGGGCTACCTTAGGCTCATCCCAAGGAACAAAAGTCATGAAGTCACAGGTGTGAAGGGCCAGTTCCTTTTTTCCCCAACGTGCTTTAAAATAAATGCATAAGGGCTTCCCTGGTGGCGCAGTGGTTGAGAGTCTGCCTGCCAATGCAGGGGCCACGGGTTTGAGCCCTGGTCTGGGAAGATCCCACATGCCGCGGAGCAACTAAGCCCGTGAGCCACAATTACTGAGCCTGCGCGTCTGAGCCTGAGCTTCGCAACAAGAGAGACCGCAATAGTGAGAGGCCGCAATAGTGAGAGGCCCGCGCATCGCGATGAAGAGTGGCCCCCGCTTGCCGCAACTGGAGAAAGCCCTCGCACAGAAACGAAGACCCAACACAGCCATAAATAAATAAATAAATAAATAAATAAATAAAAATTAAAAAAAAAATTTTAAAAATAAATAAATAAATAAATAAATGCATAACAATTAAAATGTCACCTGGAAATCATCCCAAATGCTACTTTGGGAACCCGGTGACTTAGACTCTGGGGATTAAGGGACACCTTCCTGAAGGAAGTCAACTGTAAGCTAAGACTTGCAAGATAAATAGAGTTAGTCAGACAAGGGTGGAGGGGAAGGGCAGGTGCAAAGCCCCAGAGGTGGCAGCGGCAGGGAAAGAAGGCAGGTTGGGCTGCTGGAGTCTTGAGAGCTTGGCTGAGAGAGGCTTAGGGACTGAGTGACCTTACACCAGGGATTTGGGGTTTGATCCCAAAGGCCATACACCGTCATTGAAGGTTTTCTTGTCACTGTCGTTATTACTTTTAATTGCTATGCAATCTACATACCATAAAACTTATTCATGTATAGTGGACCATTCCATGGTTTATTGTATAGTCACAAGGCTGTGCAACCATCACCACTATCTAGTTCCAGTACATTTTCATCACCCCAACAAGAAACCCTGTACCATTAGCTGTCCTTCCTATTTCCCCCCTACCCACCAACCCTAGGCAACCACGAATCTGCTATCTCTATGGATTTGTCTATTCTGGACGTTTCATATAAATGGAATCCTACAATATATGGCCTCTGTGTCTGGCTTCTTTCACTTAGCATGGTGTTTTCTTTTTTTCTTTTTGGCCACCCCTCATGGCTTGTGGGATCTTAGTTCCCCAACCAGGGATTGATCCCAGGCCCTTGGCAGTGAGAGCACAGAGTCCTAACCATTGGACTGCCAGGGAATTCCCAGCATAATGTTTTCAAAGTTCACCCATGCTGTAGCATGAATCAGAACTTCATTCCTTTTTATGGCTGAATAATATTCCACTGTTGGGTCTCCCAAGGCAATAGAAATAAAAACAAAACTAAACAAATGGAACCTAATCAAACTTATGAGCTTTTGCACAGCAAAGGAAATCATAAACAAAACAAAAAGACAACCTATGGATTGGGAGAAAATATTTGTAAATGATGCAACTGACAAGGGCTTAATTTCCAAAATATACAAATAGCTCATACAACTTGATAACAGAAAAAACAAACAACCCAATCAAAAAATGGACAGAAGACCTAAATAGACATTTCTCCAAAGAAGACATACAACATACATATGGCCAATAGGCACATGAAATAATGCTCAACATTGCTCATTATTAGTGAAATACAAATCAAAACTACAATGAGGTAGGGGACTTTCCTGGCAGTCCAGTGGTTAAGACCCCACACTTCCAATGCAGGGGGCGTAGGTTCGATCCCTGGTTGGGGAACTAAGATCCCACATGCTGCATGGTGCAGCCAAAAAAAAAAAAAAAAAAACAACTAAAATGAGGTATCACTTCACACTGGTCAGAATGGCCGACATTAAAAAGTCTACAAATAATAAATGTTGGAGAGGGTGTGGAGAAAAGGGAATCCTTCTACACTGTTGGTGGAAATGTAAATTGGTACAACCACTATGGAGAACACTATGGCGGTTCCGTAAAAAACTAAAAATAGAGCTACCATATGATCCAGCAATCCCACTCCTGGGCATATATCCAGAGAAAACTGTAATTCGAAAAGATACATACACCCCAATGTTCATTGCAGCACTGTTTACAATAGCTAGGACATGGAAGCAACCTAAATGTCCATTGACAGAGGAATGAATAAAGAAGATGTGGTACAATATACAATGGAATATTACTCAGCCATAAAAAAGAATGAAATAATGCCATTTGCAGCAACATGGATGGACCTAGAGATTGTCATACTGAGTGAAGTAAGTGAGACAGAGAAGGACAAATATCGTATGATATTGCTTATATGTGGAATCTAAAAAAATGGTACAAATGAACTTATTCACAAAACACAAATAGAGTCGCAGATGTAGAAAACAATCTTATGGTTACCGGGGGGAGGGATAAATCCGGAAATTGGGATTGATATATACACACTACTATATGTAAAATAGATAACTAATAAAGACCTACTGTATAGCACAGGGAACTCTACTCAGTACTCTGTAATGACCTATATGGGAAAAGAATCTTAAAAAGCGTGGATATATGTATATGTATAACTGATTCACTTTGCTGTACAGCAGAAAGTAACATAACATTGTAAATCAACTATACTGCAATAAAAATTTTTAAACATAAAATAGATAAACAACAAGGTCCTACTGTATAGCACAGGGAACGATATTCAATATCTTGTAATAACCTATGATGGAAAAGGATATATATATATATATATATATATATATATATATATATATATATATATATATATATATATAACTGAATCACTTTGCTGTGCACCTGGAACTGACACAACATTGTAAATCAACTATACTTCAATAAAAAAATATTTCTACTGTTGGGACACACCACATTTGGTTTATCCATTCATCAGTTGATAGACATTTGGGTTGTTTCTGCTTTTTGGCTGCTGTGAATAATGCTGCTTTGAACCTTCGTGTACAAGTGTCTGTGTGGACATAGATTTTCCTTTCTCATGGGTACCTACTGAGGAGCAGAATGAAGAGTGTGGTTTTGCTGATTTGTTTTTCACCTGAAATAAGATCAAACTACAGAAAACTCTTTTACAGTTTACTCTTCTCAAACAAGAACAGTAAAAAGAATTCCATTCTCCTAGGTTCATCAGTCAATAATATTTAACCACATGTGTTTTGGTTTTTTTTTAAATTAATTTATTTATCCATTTATGGCTGGGTTGGGTCTTCGTTTCTGTGCGAGGGCTTTCTCCAGTTGCGGCAAGTGGGGGCCACTCTTCATCGCGGTGCACGGGCCTCTCACTATCGCGGCCTCTCTTGTTGGGGAGCACAGGCTCCAGACGCGCAGGCTCAGCAATTGTGGCTCACGGGCCTAGTCGCTCCGCGGCATGTGGGATCCTCCCAGACCAGGGCTCGAACCTGTGTCCCCTGCATTGGCAGGCAGATTCTCAACCACTGCGCCACCAGGGAAGCCCAGCACATGTGTTTTATCTCACTCTTTTCTGAACATTGGAGAGGCAGCGGCAGACATCCTGTCCCTTGATCCCTATAAATACTTCAGCATGGAGCTACAGAACAAAGACATTCTCTTCAAAAACCCCAGGACAGTTATCAAAATCAGGAAATGTAACACTGATACAATAATACTGTCGTTTAATCCAAAAATTCAAATCTCTTGCTTCCTTTCAATAATGTCCTTTATAGCCATGTTTTCACCAGTATAGGATCCAATCTTGGATCATGCATTGAACTGAGTCATGTTGCTGAAAAATCTTAGGAAGGGGGAAACTTGATTAGCTTTACCCCTTCCTTGCCTCCCTTTGGCTGACTGGGGAGCAGAGACTGGGGGGTCAGAGGGGAAGCGGGGAGACAAGGGAGAAGCCGGTGCTCACAGTCAGAAAGAGAAACTTAGGAATCAGATCGATCTCAGTTCAAATCGTGGCCCAATTATTCAGTAACCGTGACCCTGAGCAACCGTGACCTTGAGGCTCTCTGAGCCTCAGTTGTCTCATTGGGAAAATGGCACTAACCCCTAGGCTCACTGGGAGGACCAGTGACATACTGAGCACAGACCTAGCACGTCGGATGGAATCAATCCCCCCACCCCCATTCAATCATCGCCATTTATCCCTGTCAGTTTCCAGGACCAGAACAGTCCCAAGTGCTTCAGATCTTCAGATGAGGTTGCTTTTCGGATCCGTATAGCAAACAACCTTATAAGCAGATACTGTTATCATCACTATACTATTATCATCACTAATCTATAGAAGTGAGGTGTCTTATAGAAGAGGTATTTTAGTCTGTTCAGGCTGCTGGAACAGAATACCATAGACTGGGTGGCTTATAAACAACAGAAATTTATTTCTTACTGTTCTAGAGGCTGGGAAGTCCAAGATCAAGGTGCTTCCTGGTTCACAGACAGCCATCTTCTTGCACGTCCTCGCATGGCAGAAAGGGTGAGGGAGCTCTCTGGGGTCTCTTTTCTAAGGGAACTAATCTCATACATGAGAACGCCACCCTCATGACCTAATCACCTCCTAAAGGCCCCATCTCCAAATACCATCACATGGGGGATTAGGTTTCAACATATAGAGTTTGAGGGCTGGGGGGAAATAAACATTCAGTCTACAGCAGGAGGAAACTGAAGCACAGAGAGGCAAAGTCAGTTCCCTGAGGTCACCCAGCTGATCAACAGCTGAACCAGGATTAAAACCCAGACACCATCCCCCACCATGCCTGTGTGTAGGGTTGTTGTTAGTCTAGGGCAAGAGATAATGGTGGGGCCTGGACCGGGGTGGAAACGTGGGGATGGAAACAAGAGGACTGACCCACAGGGAGGTAGAAGGGTGACTAACTCGGGGGGTGGGGGGAGTCTGAGAAAGTGGGAGGAGTCCAGGTTGAACCCCTCCCTCATGAGCACTCGAGAACAAACACTTCCTCACAGGAGATGGAAGAAATAAACAAAAGGCAAGGAAGCTGGAATCGGCCTTATCCTGAAGTAGGAGGGGGATTCATCAGCCTCCAATGATGGGTGGAGGTGGGGTTGGGGGCTTGGAGAGTAAGGAATGGAATAGAGCTGCCCCAAAAGAGACCTAAGGGACTCACAGAAAGAAGTGAAGGTTAAAGTCAGAAAACAGGACTGTGGGGCAGATGAGGCAACTGTGGACAATGGGAATCAGACTTTCGTTGGCTCATGGGAGAAGCAGAAATAAGAAAGACCACTCTTCCCTGCCTAGAGGCTGCCCTTCTCCACCCCTCCCCTTATCCGGGCGCTTTGCGGTGTGCTTTCGCAGCTCCTCCCATCAAGACATGGAGTCTCTTGGGACTTCCCTGGTGGTCCAGTGGGTAGGACTTCTCGTTCCCAATGCAGGGGGTCCGGGTCCGATCCCTGATGGGGGAACTAGAACCCAAATGCATGCCGCAACTAAAGATCCCGCATGCTGCAGTGAAGATCCTGCGTGCCGCAATTAAGACCCAGCAGGGCCAAAATAAATAAATAAATATTTTTTAAAAATTAAAAAAAAAGAGAGATGGAGTCTCTTTTCCCATCCCCTGAACTGAAATTTACAACTTGGTTTAGCCGGTAGAATACAGCGGGAGTGTACAAATTCCAAGGCTAAGCCTTAAGAGGCTCAGAGTATTTCTCTTCTCTCTCTTCTTCTCCACCTTTGCCATGAGAACATGCCTGGGCTAGCTTGCTGGAGGGATGTGAGGGAGAGGTAAAGAAGAATTGAGTCATCCCAGCTGAAGTAATTCCAAACTAGCCAGCCTCTAGTTAACCTGCCAGAGGATGATGGCAGATTCACGAGTGAAACCAGCCAAGGTCAGCCAAGCCTGGCCCAGATTAGCAGAACTGTCTAGACAACCCAAATACACGTGAGAAAAAAAGAAAAAGTTGTTGTTTTAAGCCACTAAATTTCAAGATGGTTTCTTACACAGCTGTAGCTAACTGATACAAAGGAGAGGCTAAGCGCTAGGATAAACGTGTGGGCATCCCCAACACCCAGTATTTTAGTATTTATTGAATGACAAAAGAAATCCAAAATTATCTCTCACCTTTCCCTCAACAACTTCCTCTTGAAACTCTTATTCCGATATTCAGCTCGTAGCTTGCTGCTAATAATACAAAATAGGTCCCTTCCAGGGATGCTGAATTAACATTTCAAGAAAGAGAGAATGGCACGGCCAAAGAATAACAGCTTTGAAACTTAGACCATGTGTTAGCTGAGAGCTATTATTATCATTGAAATCAAGGAACAATGGTCTTAATTTCAGAGCAGTTGATGATCTTGCTGAATCTCAGGAAATAATGTGAGAGGTACTAGTGGAAGGGAGAGAAGCACGGTTCCTCAGCCACCCACATCAGCTGCGCAAAGATGGCTTTGGCCAAATTGCCTTTGTTACACCCTTTCTTCTTTTCTGGACCCCACACAGGGAAACTTCAACGACTTTGGTAAGGAAGGGACAGTATCTGTGAATCTGGATTTTTCTTTTAGGAAAATGAATATCCTGGGTGGCTTCAGACATAGGACACACTTGAATTTTTTTCTTCATGGAAGGAGCTGCACTTTGGAATCTTGGAGCCTTGTGCCCTAAAGGACCTGGCATGGCAGAGCAGGGACCCATCTGCCAGGCTGGCCCAGTGCTACTCGTTCTCAGAAAACCCATTCTGTGAAGGCTGGACATTTCCCCATCATTGAAAAAAACCCAGCAAACAAGACAAAAATCCCCCTTAAAAGGATTTTAAGTAGAGGGAGCTGAAATGACCTGGAACACATTTCCCAAACTCCCCACCCCCCATCCTCTCCACACTCTGCAGTGTTAACTCATTCAGTAAATTTTTACTGCAGCTTCTCCTGTTTTTTGCTTTGTTTTGTTTAAGGAGAATATCTTTATTATTATAGTCTCAAAGGATTTCTTTTTTTTAATTGAAGTATAGTTGATTTACAATGTTGTGTTAATTTCTGCTGTACAGCAAAGTGATTCAGTCATATATACATTCTTTTTCACATTCTTTTGTGATAAACTATTATGGTTTATCACAGGATATTGACTATAGCTCCCCGTGCTCTACAGTAGGGCCTTGTTGTTTATCCATCCCATATATAATAGTTTGCATCTGCTAATTCCAAACTCCCAATCCCGTCCCCCACTCCTCCTCCCCCTTGGTGACCACAAGTCTGTTCTCTATGTCTGTGCGTCTGTTTCTGTTTTGTTGATGGGTTCATTTGTGTCATATTTTAGATTCCACATATAAGTGATATCTTATGGTATTTGCCTTTCTCTGTCTGACTTCATTTGGTATGATAATCTTTATGTCCATCCATGTTGCTGCAAATGGCATTATTTCATTCTTTCTATGGCTGAGTAGTATTCCATCGTGTATATGTATTGATACCACCTCTTCTTTATCCATTCATCTGTCGATGGACATTTAGGTTGCTCCCATGTCTTGGCTATTGTAAATAGTGTTGCTATGAACATTGGGGTGCATGTATCTTTTCGATTATGGTTTTCTCCAAATATATGCCCAAGAAAGAGATTGCAGGAACATATGGCAATTCTATTTTTAGTCTTTTGAGGAACCTCCATACTGTTTTCCATAGTGGCACTGAAGCTTCTTTCTTTCTTTCTTTTTTCATTTATTTATTTTATTTATATTTTTTTGGCTGCGTTGGGTCTTTGTTGCTGTGCGCGGGCTTTCTCTAGTTGCAGCGAGCAGGGGCTACTCCTCGTTGCGGTGCACAGGCTTCTCACTGTGGTGGCTTCTCTTGTTGCGGAGCATGGGCTCTAAGCACGTGGTCTTCAGTAGTTGTGGCTCGTGGGCTCTAGAGCGCAGGCCCCGCAGTTGTGGCGCACGGGCTTAGTTGCTCCGCGGTATGTGGGATCTTCCCAGACCATGGCTCGAACCCATGTCCTCTGCATTGGCAGGCAGATTCTTAACCACTGCGCCACCAGGGAAGCCCTGCAGCTTCATTCTGAAGCCAGAGAGTATGATATTGAAGAGTGCAGGCTCTGGAATGAGGCCTCCAGGTTCATATCCCAGCTCTGCCACCTACTGGCTCTGTGCCTTGAGCAAGTTAGTCTCCTCTCTGTGCCTCAGTTTCCTCATCTGTACAATGGGCATAGCAGCAACCCTCCTTGCTCAATGAGGGAGTGGATGTGAAGTGCTAGAACACTACCTGGTGCTTTTATATTATTGTTACTGGAAGGTCCTCTTAGGTACTGGAGACACAGTGACCAAGACCTGCATGGCCCCCATCCTCACGGAACGAGCAAAGGAGATGCATACTTAGTCATTAGTTACACAGTGAGGGATTGATTTCATTACAATTAAACCCAGAGTCATCATCTTTGACCATCTCCAACCCGACTACTTGAGTTCAGGCTGCTATCATCTCTGACGTGGTCAACTGCTGGGAAACGTTATTCCAGGCAAAGGGCAGAATCAGATGCCAACATCCCTGGGGAAAGGTTGGTGGGGTGCAGGATGCTTACACAGTCTCAAAGCATCACATCTCAGATTGCTGTTCGCAAAGGAGAAGAGTTTCCTTTACTACGGAGGGAGCTAACAGTCACCACCTAAACACCTTTAGATAAGACAGTAGTAGCTAAATCTGTCCGCAGTATTATGACCCTTCTTCCCACCAAGAGGCGGAGGGTCCCCATCTGCCTTTTAGAAAGGATTGCAGCAGCTGGCATGGCGCCAGATTGTACCTGGAAGCGGGGAGAAGAAGGAGGAGGAGGAGGAGAATTAGAAGGAGGAAAAGTAGAAGCATCAGCAGAAGAGGAAATGGGGAAGGAAGGAAAGAAGGTAAAAAAGAAAGAAGAAAGGAAATAACCTCAGTCCTTGAGAAACAGGATGGACCCCAAGGGTTGGGGGACTGGTAACCAATGGGAAAATGAGGGGGCTTGTGTTCTCAGGCTGGGCAATGAGGCGGTTCCCAACTGACGGCTTCAGTTTGCACAGAGAAGCATGGGACATGGCCATCAGCTGGATGGCAGGGGTGGGTGGGCGGGAGGCCTGGAAGGAAACAGTCCTATTGTGATGGAGCAAAAGCAAGCTCCCCAGAGACACAGAGAGAGTGCCCTGTGCCCCCTTGAGGTCTGTGATTTCTGTGATTCAGGTAAAACATGCCAGGCTGGCTGGGTGGTTTCCTCCCGCTGCGTTCAGCTGGCTTGGAGAGGCAGATGGCAGAGTTTGGCCAGGTGCCTACTGCAGATTGGGAGGGGCAAGGGCTTTGAGGATGCTTGAAGGAAGTGATTCAAGGGATGACTGTGGGGACAGGAAAGCGGGGTGGAGAGGAGAAACCGGTGGCCAGGGTGGACCCCTCTCTCCTTCTGGAGAGCATCTTTTCCCTTCGCTTCACCGGGGCTTAATTTTTCATGGTTTTCCTTCCACTTCTCTGGTTCTTCTTTTTCAGTGTCCTCACTGATTGACTTCTCCTCAAACGCCTGCACTTTTCCAAGTGCAAATCCGGGCACCCCACCCTCATCCCCCCAACCCTTGACTCTCCTTTTCTGCCTGGGCTTCCTAAGCATTCTCACACCTTCCAAAGTTTCGGGGACCAGATAACCTTCCTGATCCCAGTATCAGAAGCACTGTCATGACCTGTTGAAAAGAGCAGGTGGTCTGCATGCAGGTCAGGCAGTGGTGGGAGGCGGAGAGGACCACAGGGGCAGCTTTATCCACCAACATCCCAGGGAGAGCATGGTGAGGATTTGACTTCTGAGACAGGCAGGCTTTCCTGCAGCCACAGCAGTGATTCCCAAAGCAGGCTGCACGCTGTGATCACCTGGGGAAGCTTTAAAACCAAGCAGTGCCCTGGTCACGGGCTTGTCAATTCATTCACAATCTCCAGGCATGAGACGTGCATTTCCCATCACACCATTCCGTTTAGGGCTGGTTGTGTAAAATTTGGTCACTCCAAGGGGAGAAACTATTGGAAGATGCTGTTTGCCACCCCTAACAGATTTTTTTTTTTTTTGCAATTATGTATGATCAACCTTAGGACAGCTCTAATCGTCACCTGGAATATTATTCATATTAATATTATTAAGGTGAGATATTTGGACGAAGATTGGGAAATCTGAATATGGATTAACATTAGATAAAAATCACTGAATGAATCTTAATGTTGTGTGGATTTCTCCTCTGGCCAAGCCTAACCCAGAACCATATATGGAAGGGAATTCTGAGAAATGTGGTTCCAGCTTAGCTAAGTTGTCACAGTATGAAGTCCCTCAGGCCCAGAGGGACATTTTTGTAAATGCCCATCAGATTGTCTCTCTTCGCATATAGCTCTTCAGTGGATTCTGTTGATTTCACATGCTATCCAAACTCCTTCCCAGGGCCCACCAGGTTCTGGTTGGCCTTCATCCACTTCTTTAACCTCATCAGTATCCCCAACTTGCTTGCCATAGCCACACGGGTCCTCTTTGAGCTCCTCAGACCTCTAATTGGTATCATGACCTTTGTACTTGAAGTTCCCTTTGCCTGGAATTCTTGCTCCAGACCTCTGCTTGACAGCCTGACTCTTAACCTTCAGGTCTCAATTCAAATGCCACCTCCTCCGAAAAGTCTTCGTGGATCCTGCTGTCTAAGGCAGTTCTTCTCAAAATTCAGGGTACACATGAATCCCATGGGAATTTTGCTAAACTGCAAGACCTCCTGCCTTAGGAGGTCTGGGATAGGGCCTGAGCTTCTGCATTTCTAACAAGCTGTTGATGCTGCTGGTCTGGGTACCGTGCTTTGAATAGCCAGGTTCTAAAGCACCCAGACCCTCTCTATCACACTGTCATGTTCAATTCTTTCATAGCTCTCATCTCATTTTGGAGTTAACTTGTTATCTCTTTCCTTGTTTATTGCTTGTCTTCTGCACAAGAACGTAAATTCCATGAGACCAGGGAGATTGTCTGCTTGTTTACTGCAGTATTCTGGCACAGAGCAGGTGTTCAATATTTGTTAAATGTTTGACTGCAGGAGACTCAAAGATAAAAAGAGGTGGTGTCCACCTAGAAGATACTGAAGGGCAAATGCACTTATAAGATGATGGAGGTGTGGCAGAGTACAGCAAAGCCTTGCCTAGTGTTATTTTTAATCATGGTCAATCCTAACCTTGATAATTGTTCTTTATTATTTTATGTGTCTCTTTTTACTTCTCCAACCTAATCTGACGACAATTGTGAAGTTGGTAAGGGTGTGTCTTAGTCCATTCAGGCTGCTATAGCAAATATACTATAAACTGGTGGCTTATAAACAATAAACATGTATTTCTCATAGTTCTAGAGGCTGGAAAGTCCAAGATCATGGTGCTGGCAGATTCAATGTCTGGTGATATTGCTTCCTCATAGACAGCTGGGTTTTTTTTTGCTATAACGTTGCATGGTGGAAGGGGTGAGGGAGCTCTCTAGGGTCTCTTTTAAAGGGCACTAATCCCATTCATGAGGGCTCCACCCCCATGATCTAATCATGTCCAAAAATGGATGAGCCTAGAGATTATCATACTAAGTGAAGTAAGCCAGACAGAGAAAGACAAATATCATACTATACTGCTTATATGTGGAATCAAAAAAAAAATGATACAAATGAACTTATATACAAAACAGAAAGAGACCCACAGACATAGAAAACAAACTTATGGTTACCAAAGGGGAAAGGAGAGGGAGGGGTAAATCAGGAGTTTGGGATTAACATATACACACTACTATATATAAAATAGATAATGAACAAGGACCTACTGTATAGCACAGGGAGCTATACTCAATAATTTGTAATAACCTACAAGGGAAAAGAATCTGAAGAACATATATATATCTGTATATATATCTGAATCATTTTGTTGTACACCTGAAACTAACACAACATTGTAAATCAACTATACTTCAATAAAAAAATTCTTTAATAAAAAATAAATTATAACATACCATTGTAAAGCAACTATACTCCAATAAAGATGTTAAAAAATAAATAAATAAATTAATTAATTAATTAATTAAAAGGGCACTAATCCCATTCATGAGGGCTCTACCCCCATGATCTACTCATATCTCAAAGGCCCACCTCCTAATACCATCACATTGGGGGTTAGGTTTCAGCATATGAATTTACGGGGGACACAAACATTAAGACCTAACAAGG
Source organism: Balaenoptera musculus (assembly GCF_009873245.2). NCBI lineage: Eukaryota > Metazoa > Chordata > Mammalia > Artiodactyla > Balaenopteridae > Balaenoptera > Balaenoptera musculus. The sequence goes on from NC_045803.1 coordinate 8,843,004, forward strand.
TGGGACAATTTCTTGGGTCTTTGTCTATAATCTCCTTTGGTGCTTAGCTTACTGGAGATATAGTAGAGACTTCTTAGGAAATACTTGGTTGAATCATTTATTCAGTAAAATGGCTGAATGTCAAACTTAAAAAAAATTTAATAGCATGGTGGTGGTTGTTCATTGTCAAGGCAAGCACCACCCAATCCTCCTTTAGTGCAATATGGCTGGCAGCTCCCCTCCCCTGCTCCCATCTGTTCAATTCATGTGAATACCCAGATACTCCCATACACAAACCTGGGGGAGAGGGAAAAGCACAGGTCCAGGAGTCAAGATAGCTGCATCTGGCCCTGTTTCTGTCACTGACTTGCTGTGTAACTTTAGGCAAGTCCCTTGCCCTCTCTGGGCCTCAGTCTCTTGATCTGTGTATACTGAAAGGGTTGGACCAGATGACATCTCTGGTCCTTTCCAGTTCTACAACCTATTTCACTTTCCTAAATTGAGGTGAGTTTTCTCTGGGGGTTTTGGGGGAATTCTGAGACTCCACCGGAGATAATGGGACATGTCTTCAGGGTGGGAGGCCCTGACCCAAGGAGCTGACCTCCTCAGAGTCACACTGCCCCCACCCATGGGAACCAGCATTACCAGAAGAGTGCCTTGCCCTGTGGCCACCAAGTGGCACATTCACTAAGCACCAGAAGGAAAAAGTCTGCTCCAGGAGGCATCCAGGATTCAGGTACAAACACACCTCACTCCCCATCTCCTATAGCAACTTCCAGCACAGCCATACTGGCCCAGCCTCCAAGGTGAGGCCTCATTACCTTTGCTCCTGCCTTTTTCCCTGCCAGGACTGCCGGCCTCCCTCCTGGCTGTTTAATCATTCACATATGTTCAGCATATGTTATGATTCAATGAGGGCTTTCTTCCAAGTATTCCCATTTACTCTTTGTGACCTCCCATGCAGTGGGTCGCTGTCCTCAATCTGTGGGGCAGAAACTGAGGTTCGACTGAGGCCATATAGCTTGTGGGTTAGGCTGGGTTCAAATCCAGGTCTTTGGATCCTGACTCCTCCTTGATTCGGTGAGTGTCTCTGTGCCTCAGTTTACTCATCTGGAAAATGGGGATAAGAATAGTATCTACCTCATAGGGTGCTTGTAAGGATTCAAGTGAGTTAATATATGTAAAGGGCTTCAAACAGTGCCTGGCACATGGCAGGGGTGCTGCTGCTGATGATAAATATTTGATTCCAGAGCTCATGCTCCTTCCACCACGGCATGTGGTCTCTGGCAAGAGGTTAGCGTCCCCAGCTTCTAAGCCTGAGCTCACGTCCTACCTCGAAACTCTCCCATCGGAGCATCTCCCATGCACCAGGCCCTGCGTTTGGTACCTTCACACATATGTTGCATGAATTCCTTTCATTGTAGAATTAAAATTGTAGAACATCATCTGCAGAAAATGTAATTTAATAATTTAAAATTTAATTTTAATTCACTGCTTACTTTTATTTACTACAGTTTAATCAAAATTTAGTAAAAAAGTATAATCTAATCACTAACATTTAAGTTTAATGTGACTACCGAATTTTAATTTAACTTTCATCAATTATTTAATTTTTTTTTTTTGGCTGCGTTGAGTCTTCGTTGTTGCATGTGGACTTTTCTCTAGTTGTAGCAAGCGAGGGCTACTCTTGGTTGCGGCACACAGGCTTCTCATTGCGGTGGCTTCTCTTGTTGCGGAGCACAGTCTCTAGGTGAGTGGGCTTCAGTAGTTGTGGTGCGCGGGCTCAGTAGTTGTGGCTCGCGGGCTCTAGAGCGCAGGCTCAGTAGTTGTGGCACACAGGCTTAGTTGCTCCGCAGCATGTGGGATCCTCCCGGACCAGGGCTCAAACCCGTGTCCCCTGCATTGAATTTCAGTCTTTAAGATTTCACTAGTTTTTCCACTAATGTCCTTTTTCTGTTCCAGAATCATCCAATCCAAGTTGGTTTTTTGTTTGTTTTTGTTTATTACAAACATTGCTGCTTATGACTATTCTTGTGCACATCTCCTAGTGCATATGAGCAAGTTTCTCTACCGTCAATCCCTGGATTGCTGGGGCATGGGACACATCACATCTTTAATTTTATTCAATATCTTCAATTTGTACCCCACTGTGATTGTACCAAGTTTACCCATGACCAGTACTGTGAGTTCCCCTTGCTCTGCGTGATAGAAAAAATGTAAAAATTTGCCAAAACCGGTGGGCGTGACCTAATATCTGTGGTTTTAATTTGCATTAAAATCTTGCTATAATTAGGCCCCTTTTCCTATGTTTCCTCTTGTATGAAGTGCCTCTTCATATTTTTTATTTGTTTGTTTATTGGGCTGTTGCATTGACTTGTAGTCTTCTAAAATAATTTCTGAATGCTACTTCTTTGTGTTATGTGTTGCAAGGATATTGTCTCTGTCCATAAAGTGATCAATGTTTGTCAAAGGACAGGAAAATGTCACTTTCCTTCAGGAGCTTAAGTCCTGTTCCTTAAACTCTCATCTACCCATTGGCCAGGGTCCTCATTTCTTCCACCAGGAGAACACACTGCTGAAACTCAGTATTTTTTAGTGTTTGCTATATAAATCAAGAATCCCTCTTAAAACGAAGGCAGGTTTTTAATCCCTGTCTTTGCATAACCTACAAGGCCCTACATAATCTGCCCCTAGTTTACGCTTTCCTTTACTCATGTCATTCTAACCACACTGGTCACTGCTGTTCAAATGGACCCCACATCTTCCTGCCTCAGGGCCTTTGCACTTGCTCCTCCCCCAGATATTTTTATAGCTCCCTTCCTCATGGCCTTCCAGTCTCTGCTCAGAGTAACCTTGCCAGAGAGGCTTTTACTGACCTATATAAAATAGCATCCTCTGACACTCTCTACCTTCTTTCCTTACATTTTTCAAAAAGGATAACCACATTGCATTCTAAATGTATTTGCCTGTCCCCCACTAAAGGTATGCTCGCTGTTCAGTACCAAAGCCGTTAGCTACACTGGGCTATGGAGCCCTTGAAATGTGGCTGGTCTGAACTGAGATGTCCTGTAAATGTAAAATATACACCAGATTTTAAAGTCTCCCCAAAGTAAATTATCTTATTAAAAGATTTTGTATTGGTTACCTGTTGAAATAACATTTAGGGTTAAATTGTATTATTAAAGTTAATTTCACCTTTTTTTTTTTTAACCTTTAAAAAAATCTGGCTACTAGGAAATGTAAAATTATGTGACTGGCACTTGGGGCTTGTATTATATTTCTACCAGACAGTGTTTCTCTAGAACATAAACCAGAGCAGGGGTGTTTGACTCATATACTGTGGTATTTCAGAACAGAATGGAAACTCAATAAACAATATTTGTTGAATGAAGGAATCCAAAAGTGGAATGCCAGTCCTTTTCCTCTCCTCTCTGCTCTACCAACCCCAGGGATCAATTTTTTAAAACATCAAAACTTTATTGGGATATAATTTACATGAAAGTCACCCATTTTAAGCGTAAAATACAAGGATTTTTAGTAAAGTCACCACGTTGTGCAGCCATTGCTACAACTCACTTTCAGAATATTTCCATCACCCCAATCAGATCCCCTCGAGTTTGTTTACTAGTCGATACCCATTCCCGCCCCCAGGCAACCACGAAACTGCTGTCTCCATAGGTTTTCAGTGCGCAATTTCTAAGGAATGAATTCCCCGTCTAAGTCGTTCCACGGTTCAGACTTCTTGGCCGATCAGCACGCCCCCACCTCTCACCCCGGGCCATTGCTCCTCCCGGTTTCCTTCTGTCCGGCAGCACAGCTCAGGACATAGCCCGATCCACAGATGGTTCAGGGTTTGCTTAAAGAAAGGCGGAGCAGATCGCGTCCCGCTTTGTGCTTCTGCAGCCCCACATCTTCCCAACCCACTGCCAGGCAGGTCTCGGTGGCCCCTCGGGAGCACGGGGGACTGCCTCGCTGGGCCCCACGACGCTGCGAGGGCGGCCCCTGCTCTCACCGCCCCCCCTCCATCGCGGGAGGCTGCAGCTCAGCGTGGCCCGCGCGGAGCCGGAGTTCCCCATGCTGCGTCCGAACGACGCTCTCCAGGAACAATGGCCGGAGCTGCCCGACTCTTGGCCTCGGTGTGTGGGTCGTAGGGGGGGCCGGCCCCTCCCCCCCCCCGCAGCTCCTTTCCCGCTGCGCCTTCACACTCTCCCGCCTTCAACCGCCCTCCTCCCAAAATGGCGACCAACCGCCTCCTTTCCCGCCAGCCACTGGTCACCTGACCACGCCAAGCCACGCCCCTCGCGTGGCCCCCGCCCCTCAGAGGCGGCCGAATAGCCTCAGAGAATGCGCGGCCGGGCGGCACGCGCCGGGAGCCCGGGCGGCGCGAGGCGCGCGCGCGAGGACTCTCTGGGCGGTGCGAGCGACCCGTGGCCACGCCCGCGCGCCCGCGCTGCGGGTGAGCGGGGCGCCCCGGGAGCGGGCCCGGCTGCGCGTGCGCGCCTGGCCGGCCGGCGGGCAGCGCCGGGGAGGCGGGGGCCGCTGGGAGGCCCGCAAGGCGCGAGGCCCGGCGTGCGAGCCCCCGGGGTCGGGTAAAACCCGGTTGCTGATGCCCCTGCCCCCCTCCCCTTCCTCCCTATCCCGCCCTTTCCCGCCCCTTCCTCATTCTTCAACCCCTCCCCCCTTTTAAAATCTAATTAGTTTATATTTCTTATTTAGGGGGGGCCCAATCTCCCTTTCGAGGGGCGCAGCAGGCGCGGCGGGTGCCCCTCGCACCGCGTCACGCACGCACCTTCTGCATCCGCACAGCCCCTTCCCCCTTGGAGAAGACTCTCCTCAGAGGCCCCTGGCCCACTTTTCTTTCCTACCCCGCTCTCCCCGGGCCCCAACTGCCCCCTCGCAGCTTCCCAGCTCGCGCCGCGGGCCCTACCCGACCTCCGCACTTTCTGCATCTCGGCCTTGCATTCGCCCTCCGCTTTCTAGGCCCCTGGTGCTAAAATCTCCTTTCCTCCTGAAGAACCCCCCCCCCTTTAGGGGACCCAGATTTGTTTCCTTTTAGGATCTTCCAGCAAAACCAAAAAGCCCTCCCAGACTCCTTGATTACGCCCCTCCCCCTCCTTTTAGGAGCTTCCTCTAGCAAAAAAATTATTTTTTCTTTCCCAGATTTCTCCTCCATTGAGGATCACTTTCCAGCAAAAATTCTTTCTTCCCACCAAGAGTCCCCCTGTTTGGAAAAATCTTTCCACTGATAACAAACCAACTCAGTCCTTCCGTTTTCTCTCTCGTCTAATATTTATTTTTCCAACCCTCTTCCCCAACTCTCCATCGAAAACCCCTTTTCATCACCAGTTCCACCCCAATTAGGCTTCTCCCAGCAAAGCTCTCCAGGTTCCTTCCCAAGGGAGGAAAAATAAAGAAAGAAAAAAATAACTCCTTTAACAACAAAATCCCTTTTCCTACCTAGATCTCCCCAGTTCAGTATTGCTTTCTTCTTTCTTCCAAAAATTGCCAATCTCCCCCAATTTCACACCTGTGCCCTTGCTTCTTTGGGGACCCAAGTTCTGACTGCCCCTGCCTTTCCACCACCTGCTTTCAGGGCAAAAGAAGTTGGATGAGTGTCCCGAATTTATTATCCAGCATTCCAGGAGGAAATATCTAATGGTCTGTCACCTGAACCCCCTTCCCTGCGGGACCTAAACTGGGCCCTCCTGTTCCCTCGAGATTCTTTCACTCACTCGCACTTCTCCTGGTGAGTTTCCTCCCTTTGCGCTTGTCCGAGGACATCCACTTTGTCAGCTGGATTCCTTTCTTTCTCAGAAGGGTTTCCCGTCAATCCAAGGGTCTCTGTACCAATGGTGAAACCATTAGAAGTTGCTACTTTGGGAGGTCAGATGAGGAAAAGGGTTATTTATTGTACACGTTGACTGCTCTGTAGGAATGCAGACATTTATTAGATTGGTGTATGTTTTATCATTTATTGCAAAGAAACCCTTTTTTTTTTTCTCTAGCTCAGCAACTTAGATACCTACAGGGGATGGGCAGGTAAAGGCCCAGACTGTGGCGAACCTAAGATTGTGTTCCCCATCTAAGCGATGCCAGCCAGTGGAAATGGCCAAATGGAAATGTCAGGGCAGTGTTGCCAGAACTTTTACTTTCTTTTTTTCTTTTTCCAGAAGAAACCAGAACACTGTCTTTATGTGAAGCTTTTTGATCTTTAAATGTTGACAACCAATTTAATAAGTATTTAAAGACCTTTATTTAAATATAAGTATTTAATATATTTATTTAAATTATTTAAATTATTAAATTTTTAAATATTTAATTAAATATTTAAATTAAATATTTGATTTTAAAATTATTAAATATTAAATTAAATTATTTAAATTATTAAAAGTATTTAAATATAAGTATTTAAAGACCTTATTAAAGACCACACCAAGGTGTGGGACCTTGCAAAACATGTTACTGGCCACCAGTTTGGAATTTTGGGTTTAGGTTAGACACATACACACACCTATTTGGGCCCATGCGTACATGCTGGACTTTTTCTCTTCAGAGCAGCAGTTCTCAGACTTTTTTATCTTAGGACCCCTTTACGCTTAAAAATTATTGAAGACCTCAGGGTATTTTTGTGCATGTGAACTGTATCTGCTGATATTTGCTGTATTAAAAGTTTAAACATAAATTTTTTAAAATTAATTCATTTAAAAATAGCAATAGTAAACCCATTATATATTAACAATTGACATTTTTATTAAAAAACTATATTTCAGAAGATAAATTTAGCGAGAATAGTGGCATCGTTTTACTTTTTTTGGGGGGGCTGCGTTGGGTCTTTGTTGCTGCACGCGGGCTTTCTGTAGTTACGGCGAGCGGGGGCTACTCTTCATTGCAGTGAACAGGCTTCTCATTGTGGTGGCTTCTCTTGTTGCAGAGCACGGGCTCTAGGCGCGTGGGCTTCTGTAGTTGTGGTGCACGGGCCTAGTTGCTCTGCGGCATGTGGGATCTTCCCAGACCAGGGCTCGAACCCGTGTCCCCTGCATTGGCAGGCGGATTCTTAACCACTGTGCCACCAGGGAAGTCCCCGTTTTACATTTTTAGAGTCATCTGGAGTCTTATATCTGCTTCTGCATTCAGCCTTTTGAGATAAGTCCTGTAGCCCCTGGAAAGTTTCACTGAATAGGAAGGGCAGATAACATCTAAATATTATTATGAAAATAGTTTTGACCTCACAGACTCCCTGAAAGACTCTCGAGGACCCCAGGGGTCCTCTCATTGTCCTCATTATGAAAATGTCTATTCTAGATTTTAACGATTATCTGCATTTTCTGGTAGGAAGAGCTTGTGGAGTGAGAAACTTTGATGTCTCTTTTCCTCGTTTAGTTAATTCTGTGTAAGAAGTCTCTCTGGCAAGTGCAGTCATAGCCTTCTGATTCCTCTATGTCATTCTGTTTTCCAGCATAATCTTTACACCTGCTTTTTAAATGAGCGATCAGAGGAAATGAGTTAAACTTATGGTTAAAATTATATATTGGTTACATGGCTAGAGGAGGAGTTTTCCTTGGTTGTTCAACTGAAGAATGTAAGTGCAGAGTATAGGGCAGGAATCCCAGCGTCAAGCGTGGAATCACTGCACAGTGAGTGGTTAAGGGTGAGGGCTTTGAAGTCACACTTCCCAGGGTTGAATGCTAACCTTGATTTGGGACAAGTTACTTAACTTCTGTGGACTTGATTCACCTCATCCATAAAATAGGGTTAATAATATAGTTTATGCCTCAAAGGGATGTTGTGGGAATTAAATGAAGTGATATATAAGTGATTGCAGTAATGCTTGGAACATGATAAAGCTTTGGTAAATGTTTGCTGCTATTCTTAGTATTATGATGGTGGTTATTATGGGGGCCAGGCCGGAAGGTAAGTGGGGACTGTGGGACCTGGAGGCCATTGCCCCATCCAGAGATGGCCGTTGTCCCTCACTCTATCCTATTATTACCTATCCGGGAATATCAAATCTAATCATTTTCAAGAGAAGCCAGAAATTCATATCTCTAGGTGTAATCTCCCCATTAAAAAAAATGTTGATGACTGATCCAATTTTTATTTATTTTTTGGGTATTCAGGCAATCTGATCCCATTTTTTTTCCTTTTCTTTTTTTTTTTGATCCAATTTTTAAAAACACTGTGTAGGTTAAACAAAACAAGCCTGTAGTTTACAACGTTTGGAGTGGGAAAATAAGGAAAGAATTGGCGTCGGCGGGGTAAAAGCTGCAAGTCTCTCCTACCTCCCAGCTCCGAACAACCTGATGTTACTGAGACATGATCACTGTCTCCCTGGTAACACTGATGCAGAGAGAGGAAGAGAAGGTGGCTCTTGGTGGGGAGGGGGAGGTGGCAAAGCTGACACACCAACAGGTTAGGGCTTCTCAAAGAGGAAGAGAGGTGGCCCAATGGAATCCTGTCACTCATAAGGAAAGGGATGCTGAGAGCCTTCTTTGATCAGAGTTCTGTGACCAGCAAGATGCTCTAAGAAGTATAGACACATAAGGCAGAGTCAGAGTCATCCTAGAGCTTATAGTCCGGGGGAAAATAGAAGAACCTGAAAGATAATTAAATTTTGAAGCCATTCAGGATGAGTGTTACGTGGATTGTCAGACAAGTGCTTATCAGAGTTCAGAGGAGGGAGAAATAATCTCAGACTTAGTTATGTTGGGAGTATTCTCTGCAGTAGAGGGGGCGTTTCGATCTGATTTGGAAGCGTTTCATTTGGTAAAGCCGAGTAAAGAGAAGGTGGTCAAGGGAGACGGCACAAATCAGTGTCATAAATTCAGGGGCTGGGCAGGGCATATAGATGAGTGGGATGGGCAGGTGTGAGAGGTTAGGGAGTGGTGAGGACTGTGGCAAACTGGAGAGTGCATGCTGTGTCTAAAGGCAGCTGTGGCTTCTCAGCTCCAGCCAGTTGTCGCTTTGTGGACTCAGTGTTGACAGAGCATCAGATATTTTCCCCCAGGTTTTTCAATAGAAGTTGGACAACCTTATTTTCAATGCAGTGTCCCAGGTAGTAGCCACAAGCCACTTGTAGCTAACTTAATTAAAATTAAATAAAATAAAGAACTTAGTCTGTCAGTTGCACCAGCTGCATTTCTAGCTGCTCATTAGCTGCATGTGCTGAGTGGCTATCATTGGACAATGCAGATTTAGAACATTTCCAGCAGTGCAGAAAGTTCTTTTGGATGGTGATACTCAGTCCAAAAAAACTCTGACAGATTTTTCAACTTGATAACTAATTGAAAAATATTGAAATTTACTGCCGGCTGAGTAAAACATTTTTATAGAACAGGTAGATAATGAAATTGTTCTCTCCCTTCCCTCCAAACAAGGCCTCAGTAAATATTATTTTCCTAATTGTGGATTTATGGCTGCGGTCTAGAATCGTATGGTGGGTTACTTTCCCAAGAGGTTGTAGCATTTCACAGGAGAATCTGTTTCTCCTCCTACCCCACCAGTCATGGAATGATAGGCCTTTTTTAAAAGAAAAATAAAATTGCTTTGGATCCCCAGTGTTGACTTAAATTGTTTTTTAAACTATTAAACAAGGCCTAAGTGATGATAAAATGAGGCACAAGTTCCTAAAGCTTACAGCTCTTGTGCCACCATAAAGCCAAAGTCAATTTGCAAATCAAATAGAAACAAAGCAACCAAACTAATGAAACTCAAATTACGAACATTAATTTAATGAGAGGGATGCTATTTGGCTGGAATTTAACTGCTTCCTTGAAACAAATACTTTGCAGACTGCCACACCGGGCCCTTTTGAGTTTAGCAGGCCCTGTGGTATCTCAGATCTCCCGTCCCTTTTTTCAGTTTGAACTGCAGCAAAACCTCCACTTGTACCATGATGTCCGCTGGCTTTAGTTGAGCCCAAAAGCATTATCATGAGCTAAATCCACCTCTGTCCTCTTCTCATTAGCCTGCAGCAATTAAAGCAGTCCTAGTCAGCAGCGTTAGTGGCATTAGTGCAATTATAAACATACCCCGGGCATTGAAACCAAATGGTAGTATTACTGGGTTATAAAGTGGTAATCCAATAATCCAGATATACAGATTTTCTTGTTTTAGATTGTTCTCAAAACGAAAGCACAAAATTACAAAATTCTTGGAAAGAGTAGTTGGACGCTTGGGAATGTCTCCAGGGGACCAGAAACCCTGCCCTACAGGGACTAGCGGGGAGCTCTGTGCATAGAAGGTGCTAAAACTTGTCGAATTGAATTTATCTGTTGACAGAACAAGAGCAAGTTCAATATTGGTTGAGCGAGGGGTTGCTTTACTATCTGGAAAAGGATGTAAATATCAAATCCCAGCCTTTGGACTTCTGGCGTGCCTGCCTGAGGTTGTAACCGGACCAGTTTGTTCTCTGGACTGTAGGAATATGTTGGAAGGAAGGCGATTCGGCATTGGGGAAATCACGGCATAATCCTGTCTCCCACCCCGCCCCCATCGGCACCTTTTGTGTTTTCTAGTATAATTGGTGCACTGCAGTCTACAGATTAATTTATAGGGAATCAGTGTTGTGCAGCGGGTAAGAACACAAGCTCTAAAGTCAAAATATCTGGGTTTAAGATCTGGTTCAACTACCTGTTAGGTGTGTGACTGTGGACAAATGATTTACCCTCTCAGGGTCCCTTTTCTTCTCTGCCAAGTGGGAGTAATGATAGAACCGACCTCGGGGTCGTTGTGAGGGGTGAGTGAATTAAGGCACGAAGAGCACTTGGTGTGATACCTGACAAGGAGAAAATGCTTACAGTTTTACTTTATGAGATGTTGCTTTATGTTACTTTTAAATAATGCTTTATGTTTTATATTATCTGCTTGTTTTTATAGTTGGGAGGTGAAGGAGATGGGTTCTTTTCCCCTTGGAGTGCTGGGAGCACTTTATAGCAGCACTGTAGAAGAAACTTTGGAATTGGCAGAGAAATTCACTTTGCCTTAAAATATAAACTTCTGTCGTCCACATTCCCGTGTCTGCAATTTAGAATCCCCAGAAGCTCTGAGCATGCTGAGGTGGCTCAGACCTCTTTGTGGCCACACCTGAACTCACATACTGCTCTCTACTGTCTTTATTTATTCTGTTTACTCTGAGTTGTCAGGGTTTCGATGCAGAAAGAATGATTTGGTCACCAGGTGCTGCCCTGGACCCACTGGGGGTTACTTACAGTGTGGCGTATGCATTGATTTACCTTTCTGAATCCCTCAGATTCTGAATTCTGAAACTCACTTGGGTCCCGGAGTTCTGGTACAGGATTTCAGATGTGCACTGAACTTTAATTTGAGCGCCCTCAGTAGGCTACTTACACAGGCACACAGGTGGACACATAATGTGACACTCAGACGTTGCGCTTGCAGCTATTCTATTACATTGCAACATGAAAGGTTTAAAAACAATTGAAACCTATGGCCTAGGAAATTAGCCCAAACTCCAGTTATTCTAGGATCCACTCGATTTATCAGTGAGTCGTCAAGCGTTTATTAAATGTCTAGCTATGGACAGAATTACGCGTGATAGCCCCAAATGGAAACAACCCAAATACTCATCAACAGATGAATGGATGAAGAAAATGTGTTCTATCCACACAGTGGAATAGTGTTCATCCATAAAAGGGAATAAAGTGATGATATGTGCCCCAAGGGGGGGTTCAAACTCGAAAATGCTATGCTTAGTGAAAGCAGCCAGACAGAAAAGGCTGCATATTGTTTGATGCCATTTATATGAAATGGATGGCCCTCTCCATACTTTGCATACGTCATAATTTTTTGTTGAAAAACTGGACATTTTGAATATTATAATATGGTGACTCTGGGAATCAGATTCTCCCCCGCACCTCCACCCCAGGCTTTGCTGTTGTCCACTGTGGGTTGTAATTGTTTGTTCGTTTAGTGACTTCTCTAGGCTATTTTTATAAAGACTGTATTTTTTGTTATGCGTGGTCAGTGAAGACTCTCTTCTGAGATTTGACCGAGATTTCCTTAAGTGTCCAAAGAGGCATTTGACAGAGATTTCCTTAAAAGTCCAAAGCAAAACAAACAAACAAACCCCACATCAAACAACTCACAGTCTCTGCCGTTGAGATCTGGGTGAGTGTTGGGACAGGCCTTCAGCATTCAGCAGGCAGCTTACAGCTTACGTTGGGTCTTCACTGCTGTGCGCAGGCTTTCTCTAGTTGCGGCGAGCGGGGGTTACTCTTCGTTGCAGTGCACAGGCCATTGCGGTGGCTTCTCTTGTTGTGGAGCACGGGCTCTAGGCACGTGGGCTTCAGTAGTTGTGGCATGCGGGCTCAGCAGTTGCGGCGCACGGGCTTAGTTGCTCCGCAACGTGTGAGATCTTCCCGGACCAGGGATCGAACCCGTGTCCCCTGCATTGGCAGGCGGACTACTAACCACTGCGCCACCAGGGAAGTCCAACAGCTCTTTGCTTCTTATTGCTGGATAATATCCCATTGTATGATGTACCGCAGTTTGTTTATCCATTCTTCTGTTGAGAGACATCTTGGTCGCTTCCAGTTTTTGGCAGTTATGAATAAAGCTGCTATAACCATTTGTGTGGACATAAGTTTTCAGCTCATTGGGGTGGATACCTAGAAGTGCGATGGCTGGATGGTATGGTAAGGCCCTGTTTATGTTTAGCTTTGTAAGAAACTGCCAGTGTGGAACCCTTTCAGAGCCCTTGTTCCCCAAAGCATCTCACTCTCCAGCTTTCCTCCCTGGCTTTCAGTGCTGTCTGTTGTCGGCCTCAATTAATATCCTTTGCCCCAGGCTGCAGTGACTGGTTGACTGCCTTGAATGTTTTTGACAAATGCCCTCCCCATGGCCACTCTCTGCTCTGAGCAAGTTCTGAGTTACACACAACTCAGAAGGCAACTCACAAAGGCAACACCTTTTCATTAGACCTTCAGGAGCTATTTGACAGGTCAGGACAGACAGCCTCAGTTCTCTGAGAACAAGGTCCTGTCTGCTCCCTCCCACACCAGGAACCCACAAGAGAAGGTGAGTGCTGTCTTCAGAATCACTGCTGAGCTGGAGAGTGGAGAAGCGGGGGTGGGGGGGTTCATTCACCTTTCTCTTGATAAGTGTTTATACTTGGTTGCTGTAAACCTTGACTATTTTCCACAGTTCAGACAAGGTAGATTTTTTTTCACTGTTTCTATGCTGGCATGGGTGGGAAGTTTTTAAATTATTAATGCAATCTTTTTACCCTTATAGGTCTTTTCAGATAGTCTGTTTCCTCTTGAGTCAGTTTTGGTAATTTATATCTTTCTAGAAATCTGTCCGTTGTTCTCTGAGTTGCCTAATTTGTTGGCATGCAGTTGTTTATAGTATTCCTTTACAATCCTTTTAATTTTGTAAGATCATGAGTGATGTCCCTTCTTTAATTTCTGATTTAAATATTTTGAATCTTTTCTCTCTCTCTTTTTCTTTTTAGGATAAATTCTACTAGTTTACATGTTACATAGTTTATTCCTTTTCTCTTGCGGTTACACTTAGATTCTTTTAGTGTGAATACTTTAAGTATGAAGTTAATCTTCGTCTTTCTTTTTTTTTTTACTAAATGATTCAAAACCTGTGGTAGTCTTTGAGCCAAAGTCTACAAGGTACAGTCTTATGCCTTGTCTGGAAAAGTCTGTGTAGACTCTTGAATGCTGGTTTTCCTGTGCGTTGAGTTCTGCGCTGACTCCTGCCTTTCCTCAGTCTGCAGGTGGGGGTAGTCCTTGTCTTCTAGCCTCGTGTCTGTTGAGAAGTTGTAAATGATCTGCCTCGTCTTCCTGGTAGTTTTTAGGGTTTTCTCTTGGTCTTTAGGGTTCTGCAGTTCTGCTTGTGTGTCGAGGAGTGAATTCATTTTTATTTGTCCTGCTCTGGCCTTGCAGTGCTTGGTCATGAGTAACCATATACCTTCAAGAATCATATCTTTAAGTCTGGAGTCCTGTGTTTCCGCAGTTCTGGAAATCCCTCCACCATTCTCTCTAAGATACCATGTCTCCTCCATCCTCTCCTCTTCCCTTTCAGGACCCCTTTTAGGCATATGTTGGACTTTTGCATTTGCTTCTTCATTTGTATTTTCCATTTGTTTCTCTCTCTGCACTGAATTCTGGGGGGGAAATTATCTTCAGATTGCTCTGCCCGTTCATTATTTGTCTCTTCAGCACTGTTTAATCTGCTGTTTAATCCTCCCAGTGAGTTTTTAATTTAAAAGTCTTTCATTTCTAGAAGTTTCATTTGTTTCTTTTTTTTTTTTAAATACAATTTTCTTTTTGTTTTTGTTTGTTTGTTTGTTTGTTTATGGCTGTGTTGGGTCTTCGTTTCTGCGTGAGGGCTTTCTCTAGTTGTGGCAAGCGGGGGCCACTCCTCATCGCGGTGTGCGGGCCTCTCACCATCATGGCCTCTCTTGTTGGCGGAGCACAGGCTCCAGAAACACAGGCTCAGCAATCGTGGCTCACGGGCTCAGCCGCTCCGCGGCACGTGGGATCCCCCCAGACCAGGGCTCGAACCCATGTCCCCCACACTGTCAGGCAGACTCTCAACCACTGCGCCACCAGCGAAGCCCTCATTTGTTTCTTTTAAAAAATGTCCTTGCTCCTTGTGTCCTCTTCTTTTCTCTGCTAGGTTTTGTTGTCTCTCGTCCTATTTTTAACTAGTTCTTATGATGCTTTTCAAGGCTTGTGTGCAGTGTTTTTCTTTCATTTATTTAGTTTTCCTGTGGATGGCTTGGTTCTTCCAGGGTCCCAGGTCTCCCTTTCCTGTGAACTCAAGTCCCTGTTTCCTTTTCCATGTGTCTGTTACAACCTCAGGTCCCAGCCTCCAGGGCAGTGCTCTTTAAGAGAAATATAATATGAGCCATGTATATAATTTAAAATTTGCAAATAGCCACATTAAAAAATAAAGAGGTAGATGAAATTAATTTTAATAACATATTACATTTAAGCCAGTAGATCCAAAATATTATCATTGCAACATGTAATCAATATGAAAATGAATTATTTTTGGTACTAAGTCTTCCAAATCCAGTGTATTTGACACTCACAGCAGGTCTCAGTTCGGGGCCACATTTCAAGTGTGTCATCACCACATGTGACTGGTGGCCGCCATATTGGATGACAGTTCCAGGCCCTGTATTGGAGTCTGACTTTCCCCTTGGGCCAACTTGTGCTCGCACCTGTGGCTTTGAGTTTCCTCATTGTTGCTGGCACTTGGGGTCTTACCTGTCTCTTGAGCTTGACTCTGTATTAAAAATGGTCTTTTCTCATATCTCTATGTGTTTAGAGTTGGAGAAGGAGGTCAGTTTAGTCCACCATGTTGCCAAAATCCTTTCATTTATTCCTTACAACAATCTTTTTTTTTCTTCTTTTTTTTAAAAAATTTTTATTGGAGTATAGTTGATTTACAATGTTGTGTTAGTTTCAGGTGTACAGCAAAGTGAATCAGTTATACATATACATATATCAACTCTTTTTTGAGATTCTTTTCCCATATAGGCCATTACAGAGTATTGAGTAGAGTTCCCTGTGCTATACAGTAGGCTCTCATTAGTTATCTATTTTATATATAGCAGTGTGTATGTCAATCCCAATCTCACAATTTATCCCTCCCCCCCCACCATCCCCTGGTAACCATAAATTTGTTTTCTATATCCATGACTCTACTTCCATTTTATAAATAAGTTCATTTGTACCCCCCCCTTTTTTTTAGATTCCACATATAAGTGATATCATATGATATTTGTCTTTCTGTGTCTGACTTACTTCACTCATTTTGACAATCTCTAGGTCCATCCATGTTGCTGCAAATGGCATTATTTTGTTCTTTTTTATTGCTGAGTGATATTCCATTGTATATATGTACCACATCTTCTTTATCCATTCCTCTGTTGATGGACATTTAGGTTGCTTTTTCCTTACAACAATCTTATGATGGAGGTACTCTTACGCTCAATTTACAGCTGAGGAAACTAGGGCTCATGGAGCTTAAGTGACTTGCCCAAGGTCATGTGGCTGTTAAGTGGCCGAGAACAAACCCCCATACAGGTCTGTTTGAATTCCAAGTCCACGCTCTATCCACCATGCGTGTTGCTATCTCTTAATTGTGATTCCTCCTCGTTCATTCTCAGGAATTAGACACCACCAAGAGCTCTCTCCTCCCTGACTCCTTACACAGCCTTGCTTGTCTAGAGAGTAGCTCTTGGCCGAGACCTGGTAGTGGAGAGCCATGGACCAGTGCAGCCTGGGGGACAAGGGCACCCTTCCATCCGAGATGCACCTCCCTTCGTTTCCCGAGAGCCAGGCGCTCAAGTGCAGCGACACCCTCAACCGGGATCTGGGGCCCGGCTCACGAGACCTGCTGTACGACGGCCTGAGCCGCTTGGACCTGGACCCCAGCCTCCCGATGCCCGACGCGCCCAGCGAGATGCTGGAGGACAACTTGGATGCCCTGTCCCTGTCTTCAGGGAAGGACGGTGGCTCCGTGAAGCTGCTGGAGGAGCGCGCAGATCCAGAATCCCAGACTTCCTTACGAGGTGAGGCTGTCCAGCCGGGTCCCCCGCCTGGCGGGCTGTTTCGGCGCTCCTGTGGCTGGTGAGGGGTTGAGTGTACCCGGAACGGTTAAGAGCATTTTTCTCTTCCACGGGCGAATAGGGAACAGTCACTTTCTTCCTACTTGGAAATTGTTCCTAACTTCCTAGTCAAGGAAACTGAACACTGATCCTGGGGAATAACGTTGAGAAACTTGGATGTTTGGGGGTATCCTAATCTTGTGTGTGGTGTGGGCAGACCTTTGAGTTGATGGGACACTTTCCCATCCATCACCACAGCTCAGAGGCTCCTTCCGCGTGTCCAGAATGACCCAGTATCCTGTCCACCTGCTCCTTGGTTGTCTAACCTTCCTAAGCCTCATTGTCGCCATCTGTAAAGTGGGGGACAGTAATACCCACTCTGCTTCCCCCCCAGAGTGACAGCAGTAAGAAGTGAAAGTAAAAGCACTTTGCAGGCTGTGAAGCACTGGACAGATGGTAGTGATTTTTACCAATACTGTTAGAATACCTTCCGACAGCCCATTGATGCAGTTCTAAGTCTTTCTCTTCCGCAGCGGAGGAGCAAAGGGAGAACTAATGGAATAGTCAGAGACCTTGGTTAAATCACCTTTTGGTTTACCTTCAGGCTTCCGCCATAGGATAAATTTGATTTTTGTTTTTAACCCACTTCATGGGTTCTTGGGTAAGTTGCTTAGGCGAGTTGACTAAGAGCTCTTTGATATTTATAATCACACCACACGCGTGGAAGGCCACATCCGGAACAGCCCTGCAGAACAAATGTCAATGTTAATTGGGATCAGCCGCTCAAGAAATGTCCTGCATACTCGCTGGAATGAAAAACTGCTGAGGCCCGCCCTCCACACGATGTAGACAAGCCATTAGCCTTGTCCCCGTGTTGGAACCATGGCTAAATGTGAAATCCTAGAAACCAAGGACATCCTTGGTATTGCAGGTGCTGGGCCAGGCCTGGCTACAGTAATTAAGGTTCTCAACCTGGACCACAGAAATTACCTAGAAATGCTGCTACGGTGAGTACGTGTGCGTTTTGCTGGGCAGAGAAACTGATTTTCACCAGATTTTCATATGGGTCTGTGCCCCCCAGCAAATGTTACAAAACATTAATCTAGTTCAGTTTTTCCTAATTTGTTTTAAACTTGAGGATTTTTTTTTTTTGGTTACCTTATTTAAAAAAATCCACTGAACGTTAAATTTTAACTCTTTACACTTCTCTAACTTAAATTCAGATTCATACAAATGGATATGCTTATATGTTTTAATTAGAAAAGTAATACATATTTATATAGAAAACTTAGAAAATAAAAGTAATAACAAGAAAAATCCCCACCATGGCTCCCACACGTGGATTTTTAAAAAACGTAGGTGAAGCCACTAGGATACACGTGGTTTTGCAGAGATGTATTAAGTGTCTAATTCATTTGACGTTTCTAAAACTTAGTGTGTCTGCTTTCTTATATGAAGGTAGACTATTCGATTGTCACTGTAATGGTTATCCCATTGTATTGTCAGACCCTATTCTTGCCTGATAGACTGTTACAGTGGATCTGTGAATAACTTTGACATTGAGTTTTCTCGTGGATGAGTACTTCGCACATATTCCTCCCTGTAGGCTTGCTGGTCGGAGAACACACACAGTTGTAGAGCTCGTGTACACGCTTTCTGGGAAGAGCAAGTGGCTTCCCGGGCCAGTGACTCAGTGTGCCTGTTTTTCAGTGTCCCTGCCAATTTTTTTGAAACCACGTTTTGTTTTCTAGTTTAACAGTTGCTTTAATGAGCATTTTATTTATTTATTTTTAGAGAAAAACTTCTGTTTATTTAGGCTGCGTTGGGTCTTCGTTGCTGCACGCGGGCTTTCTCTATTTGTGGCGAGCGGGGGCTACCCTTCGTTGCGGTGCACGGGCTTCTCATTGCGGTGGCTTCTCTTGTTGCGGAGCACGGGCTCTGGGCACGTGGGCTTCAGTAGTTGCGGCACGCGGGCTCAGTAGTTGTGGCTCACGGGCTTAGTTGCTCCACAGCACGTTGGGATCTTCCTGGACCAGGGCTCAAACCCGTGTCCCTTGCATTGGCAGGCGGATTCTTAATCACTGCGCCACCAGGGAAGTCCCTCCCTTTACCTTTTATTCATCAAATCTAGCTCTGCCCCTTGTAGCAAGACAGAAGCAATCTGTTCCCTCCTCCACATCCTGGCCCTTCAGCTACTTGAAGACATCTCCCTCTCCCACATGGACATTCCCAGCCCCTTCACCTGTTCCTCTGATGACGTGATTCATGGAAATACCTTTTATCATTTACCCAAGGAGTACAGAAACATGGAAAATTCAGATATACAGGAAGAGGAAAATTAAGTTGATCCATGATCCTACCAATCAATCCCATTCTGTTTGTTTTCTATTCAAATTTATTTTTCCCTTTTAAAGACTAGATCATTCTGTTTTACAGCAGTCTGCTTGTTAGTGGCACAGCACTTAGTGGTACAGCATGAACATCCTTTCACGTCATCAGATATTTTCCTGCAGTTTTATCTTAAATGCCTGCGCCATAGACCATTGAGACCAGAATGCAGTCACCCACCTGCCCTCGTGTCAGTTATTAGGTGGTTTCTCACATTTCACCAGGAAAAACAATGCTGCAGTTAACTCGCTTGCAGTTAACTGCAAGATCTCCATTAATTTGTACAGATCTACGTTAATTTCCTTAATTAAAAAACCCAGAGTGGAATTGGCTGGGAGAAAGGACTTAAACTTTTTAAGATTTTGCATTGTGCATTTCTGGCTTGCACTTGCAAGTGTGCTGTTGATGTTACGGTCATGAAGCCCCTGCCCGTCGTGTCACTGTGTCCTGGAAGCGCTCAGACTGTTGCTGTCCCCTCCCTTACCCCCCAAGTGAGGCCTCAAGATTGGGTGCTGCCCTGGAGGGGTGGCCTGACCAGGGTCCCTTCTCCCCTTCACCTGGTGCTAAACCTGGCCTTCTCTGCGAGTGAAGCTGCTGAAGTTGGGGTAAGGGTTCTTGGCCAACTCCCTGAGTCCGCTGTGGTCCGAGGGTGCTAGAGTGCTTCCGCCCGGGCTCCGATGTCCCCGGATGTCATAACCTGTGCTTTCTCCCTCTGTCTAGACCTGGGGCTAGGCGCGCTCAAGGTGCCCAAAGAGGCTGACGAAGGAGGCAGGGCCACGTCCAGGAGCACAAGGAAAGGGAAGCGGCAGCACAACTCCCCTCAGAACCCACTCCTGGACTGCAGCCTGTGTGGGAAGGTGTTCAGCAGCGCCAGTTCTCTCAGCAAGCACTACCTGACGCACAGCCAGGAGAGGAGACACGTGTGCAAAACCTGCAGCAAGGCCTTTAAGCGCCAGGACCACCTGTATGTAGGAGTCTGGTCAGGACATCTGTTCAGGGGGCTGCTGGGGGCTGGGCGTGTTCCTGGTTCTTTTGCATCCCCTCCCATCCACCTGCACCGCCCCCCACCGCCGGGTGTCCCAGGTGTGTGCGACCTGTGCTCCTCCCATGGCCAGTGTTTTGGGGGGCAGGGCTTACACTGCCCAGGACAGGCCGCCCTCCCCAGCCTCCAAATTCACTCCAGTGAGGAGAGCGCCGCTGCGATTTGCAGACAGGACCCTTGTGCTTTAAAAACACACTCCGGAGGCAATTTTGTCATGGAGGGAGTTGGGCTAACTCTGCAGAGAAATTTTCAGAGTCCCTGGTAGGTGTCTGAGCAAAACAGATATGCACTTCATGATGAATATGTGTTGGGATAACACCAGGGCGTGAGGGGTTCTGAAATGCCTGTTTCTAGAACATGGCAATGGAGTGTTCACTCTTTTTTTTTTCCTTTTTTAATTCCCCCTTTCTTTAATTCATTTTTTTTTAACTTGACTTTAAAAAGCAAAAAAAACAAAAAAACAAAAACAGAAACAAAAAAAAAGCAAGCTCAGTATAAGAGGAGCAGAATTCCGTTTGTTCTTCATGTCTTAGAAATGATAAGCTTTTCTTGCTGCTGAGGGAGGAGAGACAGACTTTCAAACTGAGAGACTTGTAAGTGGGCGAGGACGATCCCTTGCATTTTTACAGCTCGCCCAGCCTTTACTGAGGGCTTCGATGAATCCCGCTTTCATTTTATCCTCTCCCCTCTCCCCGTGAAGGATGGGAAATGATTTACTCCTGTCACAGGCTGGTAACAGTTAGGGCTGGAAAGTGGGTCTCCGGACCCCCTCTCTGCTGCTTCCCTCAGATGGAGGCCAAGGGTCCACATTTGGAAAAGGGTTTTATTATTTATTGGGCCACATTGATTAGAACCATCCGGAGTAGGATTGTTGGGAACCCAGAGGGTGATTTACCCATTTGTTTATATTTGTAATATATTAATGTAGATATAAGAATGATGTAAATATAATACATACTTGCATTCTTTTATATTTGCAGAAATTATAGGCAAATCTGGCTTTTTTTTTTTTTTTTTTTTTGCTGTGGGGCTCCCAGGTAGCTGTCTAGAGGAATCCTATGGGAAGGTGAAGACTCCTTTGTTCAAGGAAGGATCATCCCCAAGTTAGCATTTCCTCAAGTGCATTCTCAGAACTCTGGTTCTCTGGTTCTTGGGGATGCTAAAAGGGGCTATTTAAAAAAATGGTTTTGTGGGCAAACAAGTTTGAGAGACATGGAAAGTTAAACAGATATTTCTTTTTTTTTTTTTTTTAATTTTTTATTTATTTATTTATTTATTTTTAATTTATGGCTATGTTGGGTCTTCGTTTCTGTGCGAGGGCTTTCACTAGTTGTGGCAAGGGGGTGCCACTCTTCATCGCGGTGCACGGGCCTCTCACTATCGCGGCCTCTCTTGTTGCGGAGCACAGGCTCCAGACACGCAGGCTCAGTAATTGTGGCTCACGGGCCTAGCCGCTCCGCGGCATGTGGGATCCTCCCAGACCAGGGCTCGAACCCGTGTTCCCTGCATTAGCAGGCAGATTCTCAACCACTGCGCCACCAGGGAAGCCCTAAACAGATATTTCTTTATCTATTCTGTGGCTTTTCAGTTTGCTACTATGAACCTCCAAGAAGTAAACTGTTTTTTCAAAACTTATTTGCCAGCTGAGCCCAAGTCCTCAGGGAGCAACTCCGGAGACTGGTGTTCCTTAGGAACCCACTTTGGGGAACTCTGACTTGGCTCCCACTGATTTTTTTTAATCTCAGATTAGGGGTTTGCTTAAGGGTGAGGGAAAGAGCTCCCCCTTCCAGACGGCTTTTTTTTTAAATTTTTTTTTTAAGTACATTTTTTTTTAATTAATTAATTTATTATTAATTTTTGGCTGTGTTGGGTCTTCGCTTCTGTGTGAGGGCTTTCTCTAGTTGTGGCAAGCGGGGGCCACTCTTCATCGCGGTGCGCGGGCCTCTCACTATCGCGGCCTCTCTTGTTGCGGAGCACAGGCTCCAGACGCGCAGGCTCAGTAGTTGTGGCTCACGGGCCCAGTTGCTCCGCGGCATGTGGGATCTTCCCAGACCAGTGCTCGAACCCATGTCCCCTGCATTGGCAGGCGGACTCTAAACCACTGTGCCACCAGGGAAGCCCTCCAGACGGCTTTGACCGTAGCAGGGGTCTTTCCTCATAGGGTCTGAGCACAGTTTCTGAGTTGCGATGCTGCTGCCCCCTGGGGACACGCCTGAGGTCCTGCAGTGCGTGACCCACGCCGAGACACCCGCTAACCTCCTCCTCATGTGATTCCAGGACCGGGCACATGCTCACCCACCAGAAGACCAAGCCGTTTGTGTGCATCGAGCAGGGCTGCAGCAAGAGCTACTGCGACTACCGCTCCCTGCGCCGGCACTACGAGGTCCAGCACGGCCTGTGCATCCTCAAGGAGGCCCCGCCGGAGGAGGAGGCCTGCGGGAGCTCACCCCACGCGCACGAGGTGGCCAGCCAGCCCGCGCCTGCGAGCCTGTGGCCCCTGGCGCCCCCGGAAGCCCCATCCCCCAGCTCCCTCTTGCCCAGCCGAGACCTCCTGCGCTGTATCGTGAGCAGCATCGCGCACCAGAAGGTCCCTTCTCCCGGGCCAGCCCCGGGAGGGCCTTCAGACAGCCGCGAAGGGAGGAACACGGCCTGCTCCTGCCTGCCCGCATCGGGGTCCTCCTTCTGCGGCCCAGCCAGCACCCCGGCGGCCCCAGGAGCCCTGGGCACTGAGGTTCCCGAGGAGCCCCGGCCCCCACAGAAGGAGCCTGCCACTGACGTGTCCACAGCCGTCCACTCGCGGGCAGCGGAGGAGAGCGGCCCCGACCCAGCCGAGCCGGAGCCGCCGCTGCTCCAGCCCCCGTCATCCCTGGAGGGCTGGCCCGAGGGCGCTCCCCTGCCCCCCTGCCTGCCTCTGTTCCGTGGCCAGACTGTCCCCGCCAGTTCCCAGCCATCAGGCCACAGTTTCCAGTGGCTCTGGAACCTGTCGGGCTGCCCTAAGAGCAAAGGAAACAGTATGTTTGTCGTCCACAAGCCCTCTGCAGTGCCGTCCCGGGAGGGCTCCGAGCCTGGCCCCGGGCTCAGCAGCGACTCCCCTGCAGGGGAGCCCTCACCCAGCCGGGGCACCGGTCTGGAGGACACGCCGCCCTTCCCTCCCACGCTCCTGAAGGCACCGGGGGAGGCCTCGGGTGACCCCAGCTATGCCAGTACCAGCGGGGAAGATGACTCCTGGGCTTCCAAGAAGAGCAAGTTTGACTGCGACTCCTTCTCGTGGCAGAACCCTGGTGAGCCTGGCCCCCAGGACGGCCCGAAGTCCAGCGGCCTCCCGTCGGATGCCATGCCGCTCTTGCGGCAGCTGTTCCTGAAGTCTCAGGAGTCTCTGGTGAGCCACGAGCAGATGCAGGTGTTCCAGATGATCACCAAGTCCCAGCGGATCTTCTCCCACACCCAGGTGGCCGCCGCCTCCTCCCAGCTTCCCACGCCCGACAGCAAGCAAGTTGCCCTGAAGTCACTGCAGGGGCTGTGGCCGCAGCAGCCCCCGCCTATGGCGCCCACTGTTGACTCTCTCCATGCTGGCCCTGTGAACCCTGAGCCAGAGGGATCCCTAGCCCGCAGGAGAAGATCCACACCCGCTTTCCCCACAGAGGCCTCCCCCAGCAGCGTGAGCCAGGACACAAAGGGAAGAGCAAAAGTGGCTGCCACTCCACCTGCCCTCACAGCGTCGTCCCTGGACCCTCCCAGGAACCCAGACATCTCCTCTCTGCCCAAGCAGTTGAGATCCTCGAAAGGGACCTTGGACCTGGGGGACATCTTCTCCCCTGGGGGCCTGCGTCAGACCCAGTTAGGAGGGGAGGAGCCATCCAGAGCCCACCTCCCAGGGAAGCAGGCCCAGGCTGAGAATGGCACGGCTTCTGGGGCCACAAAAGGTGAAAAGGGCCCGGCCTGCTCCCGGGGCGGAGGCTACAGGCTCTTCTCTGGCAACTCCAGGGCCCAGCGCTTTTCAGGCTTCCGGAAGGAGAAGGTGAAAATGGATATGCGCTGTGCGGCTTCTCCAAGCCAGGTAGCCATGGCCTCCTTCTCGTCGTCGGCCGGGCCTCCAGCGGATCCCCCCTGGGACTCCAAGTCCAAGCTGACGATATTCAGCAGGATCCAGGTACCAGGGCCCTCTCACGGGACCTGACCATGCGGGAGGCAGAGTCTTGTCCTTACCTGTTTCCGTGTTTCTAACTTGTCCAGGCACCGTATTTAACCTCAGCAAATCCTCAGATGCAGTTTGTTTACAGAGGGGGGAATGAAGGTCCAGAGAAGTGACGGTTCCTCCCAACACCCTCTGCCTCGCAACACACACACACAAAACAGAACAGGGCTTTAGAGTTGTCAGAGACACTTTGTGTCATGTTTCTTCACTAAACTTTTTCTATTTGCTTTCTTTCTGCCTTTCGCTTCCTTTTGGATTTGCCTCCTTCACTTCTTCAGAGAATGTAAAGGCAGAGCTCCTTTGCCTTTGACATTCGTACGTGAAATGCTGTCTTTTCTGGTTGTGAATCACAGGTCCACAAGTCCGACTTGGCCCCTGCTGCAGCCTGGCGCCGGTCCGCCCTTGTGGAGCAGCTTGGGTCCTCCCACGTCGTGCCCACGAGGTCCTGGGCGCAGAGAGCTCGGCCCCGTGTCTTCGTGATGCTCTGAGGGCCAGCGTCCTTCCTGTCACACCACAGCTGCCTCCTCCTCTTTTTTTTTTTAACAGCTTTAATATTCACGTACCATCTAATTCACCGTTTTGAAGTGTACCATCCAGTGGTTTTTAGTATGTTTACAAGGTCATGCACCCATCGCCATTCTTTGCCAGAACACTTTCATCACCACAGAAAGGAACCCCACACCCTTGGTTGTCACCCGCAATCTCTCCATCCCTCCTAGCCCCTGGCAACCATGAATCTACCTTCTGTCTCCATGGATTTGCCTTTTCTGGACACTTCATGTGATTGGAATCATACGCTACATGGCCTTTTGTGTCTTTTGCTTCTTTCACTTAACATGATGTTCTCAAAGTTCATCTGTGTCGTAGCATGGATCAGAACTTCATTCCTTTTTATTGCTGAGTAATCTGTCCATTGTATGGATACACCATATTTTATTTATCCATTCATCAGTTGATAGATATTTGGGTTGTTTTCACTTCTTGGCCATTGTGATAACGCTGCTATGAACATTTGTGTACAGATTATTGTCTAGACATATGTTTTCATTTCTCTTGGGAAATACCTAGGAGGGGAATTGCTGGGCTATAGGGTAATTCTATTTGAGGAAGTGCCAGACTTTTCCAAAAAGCTGTGCTGCTTTATATTCCTACCCAGAGTGCATGAGGCCTGCAGTTGCTCTGCATCCTCGCCAACACTTGTTATCGTCCAGTGGTTTCTTTTCATTACGGCCACCTTGGTGGGAAATGAGAATCTTGTTATGGTTTAATTTGCATTTCCCCGATGGCTAATTCTGCTGAGCATCTTTTAATGTGTTTATTGGCCATTTGTATATCCTCTTTGGATAAGTGTCTTTTCAGAGTCTTTGCCCATTTTTAAATTGGGTTGTGTTTTTATTATTGAGCTGTGAGAGTTCATTATGTATTATAGATACATAAAGATACGTAGTCCCTTATCAGATACATGATTTGCAACTCTTTTCTCTTATTCTGTCTTTTCACTTCTTGATGATGTCCTTTGAAGCACAGAAGTTGTAAGTTTTGATGAAGTCCAATACGTTCTGTCTTTTGTTTGGTTTTGGAGTCATCCAAGAAACCACTGCCTACTCCAGGGTCACCAAGAATTACACCTGTGTTTTCTTCCAAGTCTTATAGTTTTCACTCTTGCATCTCATTTCTGATATGTTGGCTCAGATGTATTTTCATCTTCAGGGTGGAAGTATCTACCGGCTCCCCCACCCGATGAAGGAGGAGAACATGGCAGGTGGCTGGTAAGTTCAGAAGCCCCTCGGGAATCCTCTGGTGGCTTTGATGTGCTGGCCCTGGGTGAGCGAGCTCTGGATGCTTCACTCCTGAAGGGGCGAGCACCAGGCCACGGAGAATCGGGGGCATCGTCTCCATTTCTTAGGGTTCGTCCAGAGCTGTCAGGGGATCAGTGTTTGGGGACGGAGTCCCATTCTCCCTTTCTTCCCCACAGTCACCAGCACAGTGGTGGTCCCACAGACTGGGCAGAGCCAAGGAGCACTTACGTCTGCAAGAATTGCAGCCAGATGTTTTATACAGAGAAAGGGCTGAGCAGCCACATGTGTTTTCACAGCGACCAGTGGCCGTCACCTCGAGGGAAGCAGGAGCCGCAGGTGAAGGGGCACGAAGCTGCCACTCATCTCAGGACGGAGCCGTCCTCCTGCGGGGAGCCTGGCTGGGGGCCGGGAGTCAGGGCTGTGCTGCTCTGGAGGGGCCCCTTGCTCCCTACCTACTGTGTCTCTTAAAGGGCTGGCTCTTCTCTGGGTGTAGGTGTTTGGCATGGAGTTTTGCAAGCCACCAAGACAGGTGCTGAGGCCGGAGGGGGACAGGCAGAGTCCCCCGGGAGCCAGGAAGCCGTTGGACAACATGACCGCAGCCCCTTTGGTGGTCCCTGTGTCGGTGCCTGCGGCTCCAGCAAACCATCCCCCGGGGAGCAAGGTGGGTGCTGAAGGAAGTAGGTGCACTTCCTTCCAGCTGCTTTCCCCCTGCCAGTGGGAGCTGTGAGAAAAGCCCCCAAATCCTGGCTCCAGAAGAGCTTGGTTTGCGTGTTCATTCATCCGTTCAACCTCCAGTGAACTTCCTTTGTGTCTGGCCCTGTGCTGGGCAGGGTTGGGGACACTGCAGCGACCACAGCAGGCCTGCCCCTGTCCCCTGGGGCTCCCAGCCCAGCGGAGTAGATAGACCCATCCCCGGACACTGACGACCCAGAATGGGCCGGGCTGGGAGAGGGAGCTGTGGGAGCCCCGAGGGGGCACCAGAGACCCTGCCTGAGGAGGGGGTATCGGAGCTGAGATCTGGAGGAGGAGGAGGAGTGAGACGGGCAGAGAGGAGGGGAGACTGCATGGAGGTAAGGGAGAGTGTAGCGAGTCCAAGCCATCGTCTCTTCAGCCTGTGCTGGAAGACCCCACCTGGAGAAGTTCGTGCCGGACTCGGGGACGGGGTGCATGGAGCCCACTGTTTGTCTCGCAGGAGCTGCTGTCATTTTGAGGGGAACAGTTTTTCCTTTTGTCATGCTGTTGCATCCATCTGGCCCCCACACTTTAAGTGCCAGTCATTTTAACAACGGACATGAGTTTCCAAAATGGTCCGAGTGAGGGCCTCTCCTTGGGGGGTGTGGGTGCCTGAGAAGGCTCCAGTGTCAAGTGTCGCCCGGCTTAGGGTCTGGAGTCTGGCTCAGGCGTGGTGGCCCTGCTCGGCTTCCCGCGCGGAGGACTCTGGGCACGGCCATGCTGGGTGTGCGCCTGGCTGGTCAGTACCCTTTCCCACTCTCATGCCATCTTGAGGACTGAGCTGTGGGGCCAGTGGCCTCAGGTGACCCCCGTGGTTCTGAAGTCTCTTCTTCTCCAGGGACAGGGGAAGGACGGGGAAGAGAGAGACAGCAAGGAGAGCAGCCAACACAGGAAGCGGAGGAAGCTGCCCCGGCCCAAGGCACCGCTCGTCCCTCCTCCGCCCTCCACGTCCGGGGAGCCGGGCCCGGGGGGATGCCGCCAGAGCTGGCTGCGCTCGCCCGTGCTCCTGGTGGACCGCCTGCTGAAGGGACTGTCCTGGTGCCCTCCCTACACGCCGCCCCCGATGCTCAGCCCCATCCGGGAGGGCTCTGGGCTGTATTTCAACACCCTCTGTCCCACGTCTGCTCAGGCCCGTCCCGACAGGCTCGTCAGCACCATGCTTGGTGAGTGAGGTTGATCACCCCACGACGGGCCTGCGGGGGGCCAGACCCCACCCTCTGTAGAATCTGGTCCAGCCATTCTCTCTGGCCTACGCCTGGGTCTGGTCTGGGGGTCCCGTTGCTGTTCAGAACTATCCCAGGACTATCTGGGACCAGCAGCCTTCTAGGTGCTTATAATTTTGTAGCCAGAAAGAAAATAGACGCCATTTAGCCTAACCACCCTTCTGCCTGCCCTTTCGAGTAATTTTTTTTTTAATTTTTTTTATTTTTGGCTGTGTTGGGTCTTCGTTTCTGTGCGAGGGCTCTCTCCGGTTGTGGCAAGCGGGGGCCACTCTTCATCGCGGTGCGCGGGCCTCTCACCATCGCGGCCTCTCTTGTTGCGGAGCACAGGCTCCAGACGCGCAGGCTCAGTAGTTGTGGCTCACGGGCCCAGTTGCTCCGCGGCACGTGGGATCCTCCCAGACCAGGGCTCGAACCCGTGTCCCCTGCATTGGCAGGCAGATTCTCAACCACTGCGCCACCAGGGAAGCCCTCGAGTAATTTTTTAAACAGCTTTATTGAGATATAATTCACATGCCATATGAATCACCCATTTAAAGTGTACAGTGTTTTTTTAGTGTATCCTTAGAATTGTACACCCATCACACAATCTAATTCTAGAGCATTTTCATCACCTCAGAAGATTATTTCCACGAGCGGTTACACACAGGCCCTGTAGCCCCCAACTCCTCAGCCCTGGGCAACCACCAGTCTACCAACCTACTTTTTCTCTGGGTCTCCCTATTCTGGACATTTCATATAATTGGAATCATACTATATGTGACGTTCTGTGTCTAGTTTGTTCACTTAGAACAATGTTTCCAAGGTTCATCCATGCTGTAGTTTGCATCAGTGCGTCATTTCTTCTTATGGATGAGTGATATTCCATTCTCTGGATAGACGACGTCTTATTTATCCGTTCATCAGCTGACGAGCATTTGGGTTGTTTTCGTCCCTTGGCTATTACAAGGGACGAAAATGTGCTGTTATTGCAAATGTGCTGTTAAGAACATTTATGTATAAGTTTTTGTTGGACGTAAGTCCTCATCTCTCTTGGGTATATACCTCAGAGTGGAATTGCTGGGTCAAAGGGTAACTATGTTTAACCGTTTAAGGAGCTGCCAGACTGTTTTCCAAAATGGCCGAGTCATTTTAAATTTCCACCAGCATTGTATGAAAGTTCCAGTTTCTCCACATCCTTGCTAACACTTCTTATCTGTCTTTTTTATTATAACCATCCTAGTGGGTGTAAAGTGGTAGCTCATTGTGGTTTTGATTTACATTTCCCTGATGGCTAATGATGTTGAGCATCTTTCCATGTGCTTATTATCCGTTTGTATATCTTCTCGGGAGAAATGTCTATTCAGATCCTTTGCCCATTTTTTAAATTGAATTCTTATCTTTTTATTATTGAGTTGTATCAGTTCCTTATATATTCTGGACGCAAGCCCCCTATCAGATATATGATTTGCAAATTCTCTCCCATTTTGTGGGTTGTCTTTTCATTTTATTTATGGTATGGTTTGCAGTACACAAGTTTTTAATTTTGATGAAGTCCAACTTATTTTTAGGTCTTCGATCAATCTTTAGTTAACTTTTATATATTGTATGAGGTAGGAGTCCAAATTCATTCTTTTGCATGTACATATCAGTTCTTCCAGCACTTGAAAATACTGTTCTTTTCTCATTGAATTGTCTTGGTACCTTTGTAGAAAATCAGTTGACCATAAATGATTTGAGATTTTTCTTCTTTTTTAATACAGACATTTTACAGCTATAGATTTCCTTCTGAGCATCGCTTTAGCTACATTTTGTAAGTTTTAGTATGTTGTGTTTTTATATTCATTCAGCTAAAGTATTTTCTAATTTATCATTCCACTTCTTGTTTAATACACTGATTATTAAGGAGTGTGTTGCTTAATTTTCACATATTTGTGAATTTTCCAAATTGCCGCCTTTTATTGATTTGTAATCTAATTCTCTTGTGGTCAGAGAACATACTTTGTTTCTTTTTAAATTTAATTTATTTATTTTTATTTTTTTGGCCGTGCTGTGCAGTTTGCAGGATCTTAGTTCCCTGACCAGGGATCGAACCCATGCCCCCTGCAGTGGAAGCGTGGAGTCCTAACGACTGGACCGCCAGGGAATTCCCTTAAATTTATTGTAACATTTAAAATTTATTGAGGCATGTTATATGGGCTAGAATATGGTCTGTCTTGAAGAATGTTCCATGTGAATTTGAGAAGAATGTATTCTACTGATGTTTGGTGGAATGCTGTATTTTGTCTGTTTTGTCTAGTTAGTTTCAATTTCCTTGTTGATCTTCTGCCTAGTTGCCCTATCTACTGTTGAAAGTATTGAAATCTCCAACTATTATTTTTTTTTTTTTTTTTTTTTTATAAATTTTATTTATTTATTTATTTATGGCTGTGTTGGGTCTTCGTTTCTGTGCGAGGGCTTTCTCTAGTTGTGGAGAGCGGGGGCCACTCTTCATCGCTGTGCGCGGGCCTCTCACTATCGCGGCCTCTCTTGTTGCGGAGCACAGGCTCCAGACGCGCAGGCTCAGTAGTTGTGGCTCACGGGCCCAGTTGCTCCGCGGCATGTGGGATCTTCCCAGACCAGGGCTCGAACCCGTGTCCCCTGCATCGGCAGGCAGACTCTCAACCACTGCGCCACCAGGGAAGCCCCAACTATTATTTTTTAATGGTTTATTTCATCCTTCAGTTCTGTCGTTTGTTGCTTCGTGTATTTTGGGGCTCTGTTTTTAGGTGTGTATATGTTTGTAATTGTCATATCTTCCTCATGGCTTGACCTTTTATCATTATGATGTGATTGTGATATCATTTGTCATTATTACAATAATTTTATCATTATCTCTAGTAATATTTTTTGTTTTAAAGTCTAATGTGCCTGACATTAGTATAGCCATTCCATCTCTTTTATGGTTGTTGTTTGCTTGGTATATATTTTTCTCTTCTTTTACTTTCAGCCTATTTGTGTCTTTGAAAATAAAGCATGTTACCTATAGACAGCATTAGTTGGATCATGTGTTTTTTTATCCAGTCTTACAAACTCTGCCTTTTGATTGGTTTGTTTAATCCATTCTTGTTTAATGTTATATTGATATGGTTGGATTTACATCTGCCATTTTGCTTTTTATTTTCTATATGTTACATGTCTTTTTCTCCCTCTGTTCCTCCTTTC
Organism: Balaenoptera musculus; assembly: GCF_009873245.2. Lineage (NCBI taxonomy): Eukaryota > Metazoa > Chordata > Mammalia > Artiodactyla > Balaenopteridae > Balaenoptera > Balaenoptera musculus. The sequence goes on from NC_045803.1 coordinate 8,874,133, forward strand.
TTTTGTATTAAGTATTTTCTAGTGTAACATTTTAATTCTTTTAATTTTTCACTTTTTCTTAGTCATTTCTTAGTGGTTGCTCTAGGACTTAAAATATATGTCTTATCAGAATCTGTTCAGATGTGTAATAACTCATTAACAATGAAATATAGAAATACTGCTCCTACATAGCTCTATTCCTTCTAACTCTTTTGCTATTATATGTGAGAGACCCAGTAATACCTTACTGGTCATGTTTATTGCTTTATATAATTTTATTTCGTGTAAAAAAACAGAGAATAAAGGAAAGCAAGCATGATTTATAGAGATTGTTATATTAACCTTCTTATTTACCATTTCTGATCTTTTCAAATATATTTCTATATGTTATAGGCCCACAATACATATTGTTTTATGCAGTTGTTTTTTAAGGCACTTAAGAAAAGAAATATTTAATCATACTGATTTTTATAGTTACCCATATTTACTAGTGCTTCGCTTTTTTTTTTTTTGGTTTGGATTCAAGTTACCATCTGATGTCATTTGCTTTCAATCTGAAGAACTTTCTTTAGTATTTATTTTTATTAGGGATATATAATTCACATACCATACAATTCATCCCTTTAAAGTATATAATTCAATGGTTTTTAGTATATTCACAGAGCTGTGCAACCATCACTACCATCAGTTTTCAGAAATTTTCATCATCCCCAAAAGAAACCCTGTACTTATTAGCAGTCCCTCCTTTCCATCCTCCCCACCCCCAGCCATGGGTAACGACTAATCTACTTTGTCTCTATCGATTTGACTATTCTGTATATTTCATATGAGTGGAATCATACAGTATGTGGTCCTTTATGAGTGCCTTCTTTTAGTTAGCATGATGTTTTTAGGTTTCATCCACGTTGCAGTATGTATCAGTACTTTGTTCCTTTTTGTGGCTGAATAATATTTCACCTTTAATATTTCTTGTAAGACAGGTCTGCCAGCAACAGATTTTCTCAGTTTTTACTTATCTGGGAGTTTCTTTATTTTACCTTCATTTTTGAAAGATAATTTGCTGAATATAAGATACTTGGTTGACACTTTACTTTCAGTAATTTGAATATATTATCCCATTGCCTTCTGACCTACATCGTTTCTGTTAAGAAGTTAGCTGTTAATCTTACTGTAGTGCCCTTGTATGTAACAAATTGTTTTTCCCTTTTTGCTTTCAAGATCTTATCTTTATTTTTGCTTTCAACATTTTGCCTATGTTATGTCTGGATGTAGAGCTCTTTGTGTTTAATCTTTCTTGGAGTTTATAGAGTTTGTTGGATATACATATTGTTTTTCATCAAATTTGGGAAATTTTCAGCCATTAATACTTTAAATATTCTGTCCCCTGCTCCCCTCTTTCTGGTACTCCCACTACATGTATAATGTTGCATTTAATGACATCTCACATTTCTCTGAGGCGCTCTTCACTCTCCTACATTTTTTTCTCTCTGTTCTTTAGATTTCATAGTCTCCATTGTTCTGTCTTCAGGTTTGCTGATCGTTTCTTCTGCCAGCTCAGATCTACTGTTGAGCCTTATTTTGCTTATTGTACTTTTTTAACCCCAGAATTATTTCCATTTGGTTCTTTTTTCTTTTTTTTTGGCTGCATCACACAGCATACAGGATCTTAGTTCCTCGACTAGGGATTGAACCCGAGCCCCCTGCAGTGGAAGAGTGGAGTCTTAACCACTGGACCACCAGGGAAGTCCACATTTGGTTCTTTTTAAAAAATAATTTGCATCTCTTAATGGCATTTTCTCTTTGATGAGAAATTTTTATTTTATCTTACTTTAATTCTTTAAGCATGGGAGCCGGGGGAAGAAGAAGCCCCCATCTCCTTGGCTGCACCTACCTGGGTAGAGCTTCCGTTACAAAGAGCCGGGGGCTAGGTGGGTAAGGGAGTGGGCCATGGCTCCAGTGCCACAGGCTCTCACTGTTCTTACCAAGATTTAGTAGATTCTCTTGAATGAGTATTTCTTAAAATGCTGTATGCCTTTAGGACAACTTGCAGAGACTTTAGCTTACTGTTCTTTTTTTTTTTTTTTAATGATTTTTTATCAGTAAATTGGTTGTTTTGCTGAGTTCCTTACTCTACTTTTTCAGAAGTCTTATCCCCCTTCTATGCAATCTTTTTATTTTATTTTATTGTGATGTGAACAGTTAATCTGTGATCTACCCTTTTAACAAATATTTAAGTGTGCAATACAGTATTGTTGACTATAGGTACAATGTTATACAGCAGATTTCTAGAGCTTGCTTAACTGAAACTTTATGCCCATTGATTAGTAACCTCCCATTTCCCACTCCCCCAACCCCTGATAACCCCTATTCCACTCTTTGATTATATCAATATGAATTCAACTACTTTAGATACTTTATATAAGTGGAGTCATGCAGTATTTCTCTTTCTGTGACTGGCTTATTTCACTTAGCATAATGTCCTCAGTGTTCATCCATGTTGTTGCATATTGCAGAATTTCCTTTTTTTTAAGGCTAAATGGTATTCCATTGTATGTTTATATCACATTTCCTTTATGTGCTCATCTGTCAATGGACATTTAGGTTGTTTCCACATCTTGGCTATTGTGAATAGTGCTGGAGTGAACATGGGAGTTCAGATATCTTTTTGAGGTCTTGACTGCAGTTCTTTTGGATGAATACCCAGAAGTGGGTTTGCTGCATGATATGGTAGTTCTACTTTTAATTTTTGAGGAAACTCCATACCATGCAATCTTTTTTTTTCTAATTTTTAATTTTATATTGGAGTGTAGTTGATTTTTTTTTTATAGATTTATTTATTTTATTTATTCTTATTTTTGGCTGCATTGTGTCTTTGTTGCTGTGCGCAGGCTTTCTCTAATTGTGGCGAGCGGGGGCTACTCTTGGTTGGGGTGCGTGGGCTTCTCATTGCAGCGGCTTCTCTTGTTGTGGAGCACGGGCTCTAGGCGCGTGGGCTTCAGTAGTTGTGGCTCGCAGGCTCAGTAGTTGTGGCTCGCGGGCTCTAGAGCGCAGGCTCAGTAGTTGTGGCGCACGGGCTTAGTTGCTCCGCGGCATGTGGGATCTTCCCAGACCAGGGCTTGAACCCGTGTCCCCTGCGTTGGCAGGCGGATTCTTAACCACTGCGCCACCAAGGAAGCCCTGTAGTTGATTTTTAATGTTGTGTTAGTTTCAGGTGTACAGCAAAGTGATTTTGTTATACATATTCACATATCTATTCTTTTTTAGATTCCTTTCCCATATAGGTTATTACAGAGCATTGAGTATAGTTCCCTGTGCTATACAGTAGGTCCTTGTTGATTATCTATTTTATATATAGTAGTGTGTGTATACCATGCAATCTTAAAGAGCCTGCTTTTAGCTGCTCTGGAAAGGCAGGCAGAAAGGGCCTCGTGGGTCAGTTCTAGCTAGTCTTCTTTTTTTTTTTTTTTTTTAATTTTATTTTTGGCTGCGTTGGGTCTTCATTGCAGTGCGCGGGCTTCTCACTGCGGTGGCTTCTCTTGTTGCAGAGCGCGGGCTCTAGGGCACAGGCTCAGTAGTTGTGGTGCACGGGGTTAGTTGCTCCATGGTATGTGGGATCTTCCCGGACCAGGGCTTGAACCCGTGTCCCCTGCATTAGCAGGCAGAGTCTTAACCAGTGTGCTAACAGGGAAGTCCCTAGCTAGTCTTCTTGAGGCTCTTCTTTGCGTGTTTTCCAGATCACATGGATGGCTCTTTTGGCATCTGTGTGGTGAAGGACGACACCAAGATCAGCACTGAACCGTGAGTTGGAACAGACTTAGAACCTGAGGGTCCTTCCAAAGTGGGGATGCTTTTACCCTCCTTGCATTCCAGTGACAGTTTTTCCCAAGGGAGCCTTCATCACGGGAAAATCAGGTCTAGATCCAGAGCCTCTCTAGGAGAGACGTGGTGGATTTTTCCAGGTGTTTCCCCAGTATTCCTTCTGTCCAGACATACCATCGTTTCGTTGGATCTCTGGGGACAGAACGCCCAGCACCCTGGGGCCCGAGGTAGAACCGGTGAGATACTCTTGTGTAGCCGCGGACTGTGGCTAGATGGGCGTTACCTTGGAAGTAGAAGCATGCCAGGTGTCAGCACATACCTCCCCTGTCCTAGACCCCAAACGCCTGAGGCCAGAAATCTGGCGATAAAGCAAATCGGAGGAAGGAAGGGAGTATCCATCCCTCAAGAGGTCTCTGGAATACCTGTGCGTGTCTGTTGGGGTGATGAGCACTCCCTGTGTCTGAGAGATGGCTGAAGGGTTCCACAGAGCAGGGCTGTGGCCTGAGAGCAGGGCTCACCGCACATCTCTCTTTTATTTCCCATCTTGGCCACACACATATGTCTTGTATGTCCGTGTGTGTGGCCTCATTTCAGACACATCAACATAGGAAGCTGGTTTCAGGCTGAGATCCCAGAGCTCCAGGACAGATCACTGGCTGGAACTGACGAGCATGTAGCTTCTCTGGTCTGGAAGCCATGGGGAGATGTGATGACCAACCCGGAAACGCAGGATAGAGGTGGCTGAGACTTTGGGGCCAGGTTCCCAAGGGCCCTCCTCCATCTCCAAGGAGTTTCTCCTCCCAGTTCTCACCTTGACCAAGAAGCAGTGATCCCCGGGCGGGGGCGGGGTGGGCAGAGCTGGCCTTCAGCGCAGTATTGCTTTGCTGTGCTGCAGCCCCTTGCCCCACCTCTCCTCTCACCCAGTAGCCGGCCAGGCCACCCAGAGCAGGCGCCAGGAGCAGGGTTTCTGCCGTCCTCCTTGTCCCTCCCTCCCCTCAGCCTGCTTTTAACAGAGAGGTGAGGGAGATGGTGACAGGAGCCCCCCGCCCCATCTGTGCTGTCGGGGAGGTTTCCTCTCTGGCCCTTGCTGACCCTCTGTGTCTCCTCTCCTTCCCGCTGCCGGGCTGCCTGCTGGAAACAGTGACCAAGCTCTGCAACGTGGCCTGCTCCAGCGTGATGCCAGGCGGGGGCACCAACCTGGAGCTCGCTCTGCACTGCCTGCATGAAGCCCAGGGCAACATCCAGGTGAGGTGCAGGCGAGGGTGGGCTCAGAGGAGCTGTGGGAAGCTCCCTGCTCTCTTAGGGCCAGGGGCTCTAGGCGCATGCCACGTGCCTTCTACTTGGGGCTTTGCAGCTCACGAGAACCGAAGGCTGGCCACCCACCCTTCTCCCTGGTCGCTTTGGGACTGGTGGTGTCCTTGTGAACATAGGGGAAATGCACACATACAGGCTCAATCAGTTATTTATCTGGGGTGACAGCAGAGCACCGGGGTTCCTCCAACATTACCTCATCTCAGCGGCACTGGGGAGGGGGTGCCTAGCAGAACCAACTCAGGGCCTGCATTAATCTGGTTTACTTACTGAACTTTAACTTTTTGATTAAAAATGGTGTGTGAAAACCTCTGATGCAACAGAAATGCCTCTGCCTCCTCCAAGGACCCTCCTCACAATCCTGAAATTTAGAAAATAAAGTCCAACTCCGTGTAGTGGGAGAGGAAGTCACGTCACCCGAGTTAGAGACCCAAGAGTCAGGGCTACGTGGTGCTTTTTCTCAAGCTGAGAGGCAGTGGCTGGCACGTGGCGGGTGCTCAGCAGAGTAATCAGCACATATTTACTGGGTCCTCCTGATACCTGGTGATGTCACGGTGTCAGGCTGGGGCCAGCTCAGGGGCCCATTCTTGGCTTAATGCTCTGCTGCCACCATCTTGAAACTCTTAATAGTTTTTGAACACAGGGCCCCGTGTTTCCATTTTGCGCTGGGTCCTGCAAATTACATAGCTAGTCCCGACCGGGGTTACGCTGTTGAGCAAGACAAATGCCCTCTCTTTGCAGGGCTTACATTTTAGGAGAGTGAACACATGAAATACATTTTTTAAAAGTGATAGATAATGATTAGTGCTATGAGGACCATAAAGTGGGGTAGGGCAAGGGCAGTGCCACTCCAAATGCTGCTCCTGGAAGAAATAAGGAGCTTGTGCCAGAATAAGTCCACACACTGTTTCCTTCATCAAGTAAACCTTGCTATGAAAAAGGTAACGTCAGCTGCACTCAACAGTACGCTTCGTGCTGTAGGCAATGCGTCCCAAGTGGTTCACAGCTGGTGGCCAGTCCACAGACCGACCACACTTTGAGTCGCCCTGGGGTAGGGGTGGCTTTAGGGAGGGCTGCACATATTTTTTGAATGAATGAAAGAATGAAGGCGGGCCTCTGCCTCACCTTCCCTCCCTCAGAGAGTTCCCCGCCACTCCTCTCGTTCCAGGTTGCCCTGGAGACCCTCTTACTGAGAGGACCCCAGAAGCCATGGACTCACCCTCTCGCCAACTATCGCTACACAGGTAACTGGAGCGTGGCTGCCCGCGTGGTTTGGGCCTGGCTGAGGCCCCTGTGAGCCAGTCAGTTTCCGTGGCAAGCTCTGCATGTGCCTCTCGGAGTTCTCTTGGGGCCTGCACCTGCCCTCCCAGAAGGGCCCGTCCTCTCTGGGGGACTCAGTGGGTGCTGTTCTCTAGTTGGATCCAACCTTCCCCTTTCCACTGGTTCCCTCACGGGCTCTGCCTGGCCAGAAAGGGGGTGCCAGGTTCGGGGGGGCTCAGGTTCCGCAGCTGAGCACTCCAGCCCTGGAGTCAGGCAACCTGGGGCCCCCGCCTGCCCTTGGCAAGTCTCTTAACCAGCGGAAGCCTCAAGTTGCTGCATCTGTCAAGTGGGGATGGTAATAGCCCCTACCTGCTAAGGTTTTTGTGAGGATTGTGTGAGATAAAGCAAGTAAGGGGCTTAGCAGAAATCTTGGCATATAATTGGCGCTCGGTGGCCTGAAAAAGGAGGGGAGTCTGCACTTCAGCCGTGGCTGTGGTCCCAGAAGGAGAAACATCCTTCCTCCTCTTGGCTGTTTCTCCAATAGGTTCGGACATCTGGAACCCCATGGAGAAGAGGCTCTTTAAGAAGGCGTTCTGTGCCCACAAGAAGGACTTCTACTTGATACACAAGACGGTAAGGCGAACGTGGCAGGCTGGTGTAGACAAAGCTCCCTCACACGGCCGAGGCGCTAGAACTGCAGGGCCTGTCAGGGGCGATACTCTGCTCATGCTGTGAACAGTTGACAACTAAAAAGCCATTGCTTTGAACAACCCCAAACAGTACAGAAATGAATCCCACGTTCAAAATAAAGCCCTCCAGGCCCCTCCCCACAATCCTACTTCTGATTGATAACCTGACAGGCATTTACTGCCCATACGGATTTTACACACCTATATGCACTTTCTCAAAAAAGGATGAGATCATATATTTAATATCCTGCTGATTATTTTGCTCTTTTTTTCAACTTGATGTACACAAAATTGCACATAATCAAAGTGTAAGATTTAATGTTTTTGACATATTTATACACTTGTAAGACCATCACCATGATCAAGATAATGAAAATATGTCACCTCCAAAAGTTCCCTCCTGCCCCTTTGCAACCCTTCCTTCCTGCCACCCAGGTCCCTAGTCAACTCTTGTCTACTTTCTGTCACTATAAATTAGTTTGCATTTTCTAGAGGTTTATATAAACGGAATAATCGTACAGCATGTGACCTGCTTTGTCTGGCTTCTTACACTCAACATAATGATTTTGAGATTCATCCATGTTGTCGTGTGTACCAATAGTTCATCCCTTTATTGCTGAGGAGTGTACCATTGTGTGGACGGACCACCGTTCATTTAATCATCCACCTGTTGGCGGTTTCCAGTTACTGATGACTACAGATAAAGTTGCTCTGAACATTCACATACAAGTCTTTGTATGGACATGTACTGGGTTCTTTTTTTTTTTGCGGGGATGGGGGTGGGATTATAAATACCTAGGAGGGGAATGAGGGTAACTTATAGCAGATGTATGTTTAACTTTTTAAGAAACTGCCGAACTGTTTTCCAAAGTGGCTATACCATTTCCCATTCCCACCAGCAGGTTATGAAAGGTCCAGTTGTTCCACACCCTCGTCAACACTTGGTATGCTCAGTCTCTTTAATTTTAGCCATTCTAATGAGTGTACAGTAGCATCTGACTCCATTTTCCTAATGACTAATGAGGCTGAGCATCTTTGCCTTTTTTTGCTATATGTGCACCTTCTTTGGTGGGCTGTCTGTTCATATCTTTTGCCTATCTTTTTATTGGGGTGTCTGTGTTTTTATTGAGTTGTAGGAGTTCTTCTTTTGTGCTGAACACCAGTCCTTTATCCAGATATATGCTTTGGAAATATTTTCTCCCAATATGCAATTTGTCAGTCTCCTAACAGTGTCTTTTGAAGAAAAGTTTTTAATTTTGATTAAGCATAACTTATTAGTTTCTCTTTTATAGACTGTGCTTTTCGTGTTGTATCTAAGAAATCTTTGCCTAACCCAAAGTCACAAAGATTTTCCCCTATGTTTTCGTCTGGAGGCTTTATAGTTTTAGGTTTTATTTCTAGATTTATGACCCATTTTAAGTTTATTTTTGTATGGGGTGCGAGGTGAGTTCATTTTTTGCATATGGATATTTATTGTTCCAATACCTTTTGTTGGAAAGACCATATTTTCTCCACTCAGTTGCTTTTGTACCTTTGTTAAATATCAGTTGGCCATATATATATGCATCTACTTCTGGACTCTGTATTCTGTTCCATTGATCTGTTTGTCTTTTATTAAGCTATTCCCATATTGTCTTTATTACTGTAGCTTTATTCTAAGTCTTGAAATCAGAAAATGTTAGTCCTTCAACTTTGTTATTCTTTTTCAAAGTTATTTTTTCTATTCTAGATCCTTTTTATTTCCCTATGAATTTTAGAAATAACTTGTCAATTTCAAAATAAAAATTCCTGCTAGGAATTTGATTGGTACTGTTTTTGACTCCATAGGTCAACTGGGGAGAGTTGTTTTCTTAACAATATTGAGTCTTCTGACTCGTGAACAGGGTATATCTCTCTATTTAAATCTTTAACTTTTCAGCAATGTTTTGAAGTTTTTAGTGTACAGTTGTTGCATACTTTTTGTCAGATTTATTCCTAAGTACTTCTGTTTTTTATGATGTTATAAAGAGTTCTTTTTTATTTCAGTTTCCAATGGTTTGTTGCTAGTATGTATAGAAATAAAATTGATTTTTATATTGATTTTGTGTTCTGAAATGTTGCCAAACTAACTTATTAGTTTTGGTAACTTTTTTGTGGATTCCACTGGATTTTCTACATAGACAGTCATATCATCTGCAAATAAAGACAGTTTTATTTCTTCCTTTCCAACCTGGATGCCTTTACTTTTTTCTTGCCTTGTTGCACTCTAGAACCACCAGTACAGTATTGAGTAGAAGTGGTGAGAGTGAAAATCCTTGTCTTGTTCATGATATTTGAGGGGAAACCACTCCACCGTTAGCTGTAGGGATTTTGTAGGTATCATTTATCAGGTTGAAGAGAAGTTCCTTCTATTCCTATTTTGCTGAGAGTTTACATCAGCAATGGACATCGGATTGTATCAAATGCTTTTTCTGCACCTATCAAGATGCTCATATGATTTCTCTTTTTTAAGTTTAATACGATGAACTACATTGATTTTAGATTGTTCAACCCATCTCACGTTTCTGGGATGGGCTCCACTTAGTCATGGTATATTGTCCTTTATAAATATATATATATATTGTTGGATTCTATTCGTTAAAAGTTTTGTTTAAAATTTTTCATCTATGTTCATGAGGGACATTGGTCTGTAACTTTCTTTCCTTGTAATATCTTTGTCTGGCTTTGGTATCAGAGAAATGTTGAACTTACAGAATGAGTTGGGAAGTGTTCCTTCCTCTTCAGTTTTTTGGAGGGCTCTGCCCAGCTGTCGCATAAGGCCATGAGGTATCCGCCACGTAAGGACACTCTGCTTTAATTAGTCCCAGTCGGTAGACATGTGGCTCCACAGGATGTCACAGTGAGCGTCCTTGTGTGTACCTTTGTGTGCGTTTTCCTGGAGAGAAGCGTTCCTGGGCCAGCCTTGTTGCTCAGAGCGTGCAGAGCTTAGGTGGGTTGACTCTGGTGGCTTCTCGCTGAACCCCTTCATCCCCAGGAGGACTTTGGGATTCTCTGTCCCCTGTAGCAGAGGAGCATACCAAGCCGTAGGGAGAGACGTTTCAGGAGGGCTTTCAAAAAGTGGCGGCTGGCCCCATGGGGAGGGGATTTAGGGCGTCAAGGCCATACTCACTGCTGCTCCTGAGGCACTGTCCTTAGCCGGCTTCTGTCTTCCTCCACTAGATCCAGACAAAAACTGTAGCCCAGTGTGTTGAGTATTACTACATCTGGAAAAAAATGATCAAGTTTGACTGCGGCCGAGCCCCAGTGCTGGAAAAGAGGGTCAAGAGAGAGCCGGATGACGCAGACAGGACAGAAGCGAAGGCAGAGGGTCTCGGGGTAGGGCTTCTGGAGTTCAGCGCGGATCTGGGTGCCCGGTGCCCATCCAAGCTGGGCGGGGGTGGGGGGGTGCACCCCGCGACGTTTGTGCTCTGGACCCCTGCTTCTCCCTTAGAAGGGCGGCGGGGTGGTCAGCACCCTTTCATCATCTCTGCCCCCTCTGCAGATCACTTGTAGCCCTCGGGAGAGACCCAGCCACCGTCCAACCGCCGAATTAAAGATAAAGACTAAGAGTTACAGGAGGGAGTCCATCCTCAACTGCAGCCCAAACGCCAGCTTGAAGCGGACCCCCGAGCTGCCGGGGAGCAGGGAGCGCCAGGGCTTCTTTCCCTGCAGGGAGTGTGAGAGGTACCGCCCTTTCCCTGGGTGCTCCCACACCGCCTGCCCTCAGCCCCCTGGGGTCCCTGCCTCAGGGCTACCCGCCTCCCCCTGCTCTGACCCCTGTGTCCTCTGGTGCCTCCTCAGGGTGTTTGACAAGGTCAAGAGTCGAAATGCCCACATGAAGCGGCACCGGCTTCAGGACCACGCGGAGCCCATCGTCAGGGCAAGGTGGCCCGTGAAGCCCTTCCAGCTGAAGGCGGAGGAGGAGGAGGAGGAGGAGGAGGAGCTAGGGGCTGACATCGGCCCTCTGCAGTGGTGATTCTGGGCGGGCAGCAAGTTGGGACGGGCACCTCCAGCCCTGTCACGTCTCCTTTAGCCACTCCAAGGTACCCCTCTGCCTCCCTGGCCCCGTCAGTGTCCCCACCGGGCAGCCCAGCTTGCAGACACGAAAGGCATTAGGCCACGAGCAGGCAGGGGACGCACGGTCATCTGATCACTGCGAAGGCCCTGCCAGCTGTGCCAGAGGCTCTGTTCTCTTTAGGTTAATAGTCTCTCGCCTTCTTTCAGTTCCGCTCCTTCCAGAGCAGAGAGGCTTGGGGAGGGAAAGGTTACATCTGGGTAGCTCTTCAGTCTTAGCCTCAGTTTCGGGCTTTGGTTACATTCGTTAGATAAGGCCAAGATGTAGAGAATCAGTGGAAAATACCTTCAGATCTCCACCGTGTTGGGGCCCCTTACCGGGGGTCTCTCTGCCTTCAGATTCCATCCCTAGTCTTGCCATGACTTGTACGTTGTTAGGTTTTTTTTGTACGTGTTGACTTGTAAATCTTATTAAATTGGGTTCTTAAGCAGCTGTCTTCTGGCTTCCCTGCCTGTTGATCCAGCGAAGGCTTCTGAGCCCCTGCCCCTCCCAAAAGCCACAGTGACGAGTAAACTGAGTCCCTGCCCTGGAGGAGCCTCACACATTCATGCAGCCCGCATTTATCAAGCACCTACTGTAGTTGTGCCGGACACGTGATGGGGACATAGTGATGTGGAGGGGCAAGGCCCCTCCCCTCACAGAGCTTACATTTTAGGAGCGGGAAGGTAGCAGTGATAAATCAGCAAAAAGGCGAGTTTAGATATCGATAGTGCGTATGCTTTTGGCCGTACTAACAGAGGAGTCAGCGTAGGTTTAAGCTCTCAGGACACGCGGTGGTGCCAGTGGCTCCACGGTGAAATCAAGGCCTGCCAGCGGTGGCCAGTGTCAGCAGGTCAGCAAGAATGCCCTCTTCTACGCGAGCACCCAAACCTTCGGAGGGTGCAGGGCAGAGAGCAGCTCCCTCCCTTCCTTGTTCCCCTTTTTAAGAGTGAGGAAAGCTTGTAGCAGCGCCCAACAGAACGCTCCTCACGTCTCCTCGGCCAGAACTGTAGCCCGTGCTCTTTCTAAACTGATCCCTGGCAGTGGCAAGGGAAGTGGCCACCGTTATCCCGGACCCTCAAGATTTGTCTCCAGGACTGGGGAGAACCAGTGTGTTCCCTCAGATTTGCTGTCACCCGATCAACACTGGAATCCCATTTGCCAGGAAAAGAAGAGGAAGCAGAGATGGCCACTGGGGAGTCAGACCTTGTGTCCACAGCAAAGCGACGTGAGGAAAGTACAGCAGGGGGCCAAGTCCGAGGGAGTGACAGGGAGTGGCAGGCCAGTAGGTGGGTGGCGTGGGGGTGGGAAGCCACACCGAGGAGGCTGCTGAGGCCGAGACCCGCTTCCAGGCCACGGCGTGGCGAAGCGCTGACTCTGCCACGGGACCCAGGGGAGGCTGTTCAAAGCTCTAGCTGCTGTGTGGAGGCCGTGGGCGGTGAGACGGGAGGCCTGGAGAGTAGCTGGAAGGCCCTCAGGGGAGATGGTGGCCTGGGCTGGAGAAGCAGCGAAGAGGCCAGAAGCGCAAGGCTTAGGGATCACGTTAGAAGTAGACTCAGACTTGCTGAGGGGTCACACGTCACAGAGAGAGCTGGTAAGGAAAAGGACGGATCGAGGTTGGCATGGCAGGTTGGGGTTTGAGCAACTGAGCAGATGCTATTAACTGAGATGAGGAAGAGGGACACATCAGAGGGTTGATAGCTTAAAGGCGTGATTGCGTCTATAACTATGTGCTGCCTTCGGAGGGACTGGCTAGGGGAGCAGGGTAAACGGTGGTGTCAGGAGGCTTCACAGAAGGGCCAGGTTTCAGCTCAGTAAATCGGAAAAGACGGGGAGGGAGGAGGAGCAGAGGAGGAAGTTGAGTTGGAAGCGGCGTGGGCACTGTGGCTGGGGAAAGGGCTCTGGCGTCAGATGAACCAGAATTTACAGCCTGGCTCTTCTTCCTTCTTTGCCACCTTGGGCAAGTCATTTTCCCTGTTTGAGTCTCAGTTTTCTCATTCTGTAACTGGGATGGAAAACACCTACCCCCATATATCTGTTGATGAGAAAATGTAAATCGGATATTGGCAGGTGCCCCGTATGACCTGAGCACTCATGCTGTTGCTGTCACCGTGTGGGTCCCACCCTCCATAACAAGTGAAGCCCGATGACACTGGAAATGAAAGTCTCTGGCTTCATGGTCGGGTGGTATATTAGTTACCTATTGCTGCGTAACAAATTAAGCTGAAACTTAACAGCTTTAAACAAATGGAAACTTTTACAATAGTGCTGCTTAGAGGGGCAGGGAACCCAAACTGTTTGTGGTTATCCAAACTCACCCCCATCTTATCTGCGGTCAGAATACAGTGGCAACCACAAGTGGGTGGTCCAGAAGAATCTCTGAATGTAAGAAGAGAGTTGGGCAAAGGTTTCTTGTGAATTACCTCCCCCCAGCCAAACTCCACCCCCAGAAAACAGTGTTTTCTCAACCCCAAATTATCTGCATCGTAATCATCTAGGGGTCCTGTAAAAAATGCATATTCTTGTACCCCACCACAGACTTTCCTAATCTGAATCATTGGAGGTAGGGCCCTGGAACTTAAATTTTTTAAAGAAGCTTTCTTAGAAGAATAGTTTTTAGATATGCATAAAAATTGGGAAGATGGTATAGAGAATTTCCATATACCCCCCACTCAGTTTCCCCTATTATTATCTTACATTAATATGGTACATTAGTTACAATTAATGAACCAATATTGCTATATTATTATTAACTAAAGTCCATCCTTCATTCAGATTTCATTAGTTTTTACCTCATGTCCCTCTTCTGTGCCAGGATCCTCCCAGGACACCACATTACATTTAGTTGTCACATCTCCTTAGGCTCCTCATGGCTGTGACAGTTTCTCTCACTTTCCTTGTTTTTGATGACAGTTATGAGAAGTCGTGGTCAGGTATTTTGGAGAATGTGCCTCAACTGGGGTTTGTCTTATGTTTCTCATGATCAGAGGGGGAGGAAGACCACAGAAGTGAAGTGCCACTGTCATCACATGTTATTAAGGGTACACAGTACCAGTGTGACTTGTCACTGTTGATGTTAACTTCCACCACCTGGCTGACAATGTTTGTCATGTTTCTACACTGTAAACTTAGTCCCCGCCCCCAATACTGTCATCTGTGGAAGGAAGTCACTGTGCACAGTTCATGCGTAAGGTGTGAAGAGTCACGCTTCAACTTCTTGAGGGTAGAATAGCCACATAAATTATTTGGAATTATGCACGGAATATTTGTCTATTTTCTGCCATTTATTTATTTGTTCAGTCATTCATTTATATCAGCATGGGCTCATGGAGGTTTTATAGACTGGGTTATTATCCAGTGCTACTTTGTTGCTCAAATTGTTCCAGCTTTGACTATTGGGAGCTCATTCAGTTAGCTCTTGTGTCTCTTTGACATACCGCATTTGTGTGTCTGTGTGTGTGTCTGTGTGTGTGTGTGTGTGTGTGTGTGTGTATGAGAGAGAGAGAGAGAGAGACGAGATGGAGGCTGAGAGACTTCTGTTCTGGAACTACAAGATGCTCTACGCGCATCCTGTATAATTTCCTGCCCAGTCCTAGAACCAGCCATTTATCCAAGGAGCCCTGGTTCCTTTTATTGGAGAACAGTATTAAAAACTAAGATCTGGGCACTAGGTGTGTTTGAACCTGAATTTTTAACACAGTCTCACCAGCTACTTCTTAATGAAACCAGAGTTAGAGAACCTCTGCTCTCAGTTTTGACTCCCGTCGCTCAAGTATCAGCATACCTCAGAGGTACTGCAGGTCTGGTTCCAGACCACCACAATAAGGCCAGTCATAGGAGTTTTGTTTGTTTCTTTCCCAGTGCACATAAGTTATGTTTACACTATACTATAGTCTATTCAGTGTGGAGTAGCATTATGTGTAAAAAAAAAAAAAGTACATATCTTAATTTAAAAATACTTTATTGCGGACTTCCCTGGTGGCACAGTGATTAAGAATCCGCCTGCCAATGCAGGGGACACAGGTTCGAGCCCTAGTCCAGGAAGCTCCCACATGCCACGGAGCAACTAAGCTCACGCGCCACAACTACTGAGCCTGCGCTCTAGAGCCCGCAAGCCACAAGTACTGAGCCCTCGTGCCACAACTACTGAAGCCCGCGAGCCTAGAGCCCATGCTCCGCAATAAGAGAAGCCACTGCAACGAGAAGCCCACGCACCGCAACAAAGAGTAGCCCCCACTCGCCACAACTAGAGAAAGCCCGCGCAGCAATGAAGACCCAGTGCAGCCACAAATAAATAAATAAATAAAAGAAGAGAAAAAAGTCTCCAAGTATTTGGAAACTAAATAGCACTCTTCTAAATAACTCCTGGGTCAAAGAAAGAAATAAAAAATGAAATTATTTTAAAAAACTGCTAAAAAATGCTAACCATCATCTGAGCCTTTAGCCAGTCGTAACAGTAACATCAAAGAT
Organism: Balaenoptera musculus; assembly: GCF_009873245.2. Classification (NCBI taxonomy): domain Eukaryota; kingdom Metazoa; phylum Chordata; class Mammalia; order Artiodactyla; family Balaenopteridae; genus Balaenoptera; species Balaenoptera musculus. The sequence goes on from NC_045803.1 coordinate 8,889,733, forward strand.
CACCGGTCACAGGTCACCCTAACAAATATAGTAATAAAAAACTTTAAAGTATTGCAAGAATTACCAAAACGTGACAGTGAGACATTAAGTGAGCCAACTCTGTTTGGGAAATGGCGCAGCTTGGACAGACTTGCTCAACACAAGGTTGCCACAAACCTTCAATTTGTAAAAACCGTAATTTCTGCGAAAGGCAAGAAAGCAAAGCACGATAAAATGATGTTCGCCTACTTCACTGGCCTTCCCAAGCCAATTTCAGCATAGGTCGACAGAGGGCGCAAGAAAAGGGATACCATTTTCAGTCTTACCACTTACGCCTTTCCAAGTGAAGGAGAACGTCAGGAGGTAAAGAGCGAAGGCGGGGACTAAACTCTTGCGCAAGGGAACTGTCAAACCCAGGCGTGGATCGGCCGTGTCTTCCGGCATGGAGCTGTCACGTGAGGATCAATGGTCAGCTGACTATGGTCCAAATTCCGCCGGGAAGTGAGATGGGACCAAGGGCTGATGTTGATTGGTGGAGGAGGATCCAGAAAGGTAGCACCTCAAGGCGGGTCCTTGGCGGTGAGGACTACGACTGGCTTATGCGGGGTCACGTGGTCTGGCCCGGTAGCACCAGGAAGAGAGTAGGGTGCCGTACGCGGATGCATACGCATGCGTTAAAGCATCGGGTCGCCAATTGGAGGCTGTGAGTCACGGGGCGGCGTGCGGCGGCTGGTGAGGGCGTGGCCGACGGGGCGCGCGCCGCGCTACGACGCCGCTGGTTGGCCAGTGCGAATCACGTGGTCCTGGGCCGCAGGAGGCGCGCGCCGGTGCGACGTCAACGCAGACCACTAAGCTCTCCTGAGCTGTGTACCGCGGCCCGGCCGCAGCTGAGTCCTCCGAGGGCCCGGGCGGTTTGATGAGTACCTTTGCGGCCGCTATGGACAACTCCGGGAAGGAAGCGGAGGCGATGGCGCTGCTGGCCGAGGCGGAGCGCAAAGTGAAGAACTCACAGTCCTTCTTCTCGGGCCTCTTTGGGTAAGAACCGCGCCGAGGGGTCCGGCCGAGACCTAGACTGGGAGGACAGAGGAGTCGTAGACTGGGGCGGCGATAGAGACGAAGGGCTCGAGCCTAGAGGACGGGGGGTGGGTGGGGAGGTTGCAGGATCATGTGACATGGTCTAAGGCAGCAGAGGTGACACCGGCCAAGGGCCAGGGTGCCCGGGTTGTGGCATTGGCAGAATAGTTTGAGGAGAGTCTGTCCGAGATGGTAGAAGGGCCCTGGGCTGAGGACACCCAGGCCGAGGCGACACCATCTGGAGGCAGGAAGGGGACCCAGGCTGAAGATGGGCCAAGGGGCTGGAGGAGAACCTGGGTCGAGGGAATATGGTCTCAGGCCTTGAAGGGGACCTGGCCTGCGGGGACTGAGGGAGCCTGGGAGGGCAACCAGGTCAAGAAGCCTTTTGGAGCTCTAGGAGAACCTATTTGAAGGATCCCAGACGGGCGTCTTGGGTCCCTGGGACTGAGGACCCCTGCCCGAGGGCTTCACCTTTTCAAGGCCTGGGGCGGTGGATTTGTGTGAACGCAGGCTCAGGACTCAGGGCTAAGGTGATCCTGGGAGTGATGAGCCCAAGTCTGAGATGTGTGAGGTGTCTGGGATGAGTATGGCCTTGGTCACGGGTGAGTAGTGTAAGGGGACCTGACACCAGAGTGAGATCTGAGCAGAGGAATCCCTGGGGTGATGGAGTTACGGCTTCTGAAGAAGCCTGGACTGGGAGGCTGGAGACTAACGTGGGGTGAGGCTTGATTTAGGTACTGGAGGGATAAAAGGGAGAGATGAGGGAGATGAGAAAACCAAAAGGGGCCGAAGACCTGCTGTGTGATCCTTGAGTAAGGATTGGGTGGGCATTGTGAGTAGTATGAGAGTGGCGTGCCCAGGATACCGCTGAAGGGGTCTGGGAGACAGAACCAACACCTGCAGTGTGGCAGACGTTTCACATAAAGTTCACATTGGCTCGTAGAAGTTGTTTGGATGGCCGTCCTTTGAGGAATTTTAGTGGCTTCGGAGTGTCAAAAGCCCTGGTTTGAAGTGGTCTCTGCCATTTCATGACCTTGGGTAAGCTGTTTACTTTCTCTGTTACAGTGGGGCTTAGTGAAACCTATCTCAGGTGTTTGTTGCTAGTATTGAATAAGAATGTAAGTAAAGTGCTTAGAATTGAGCCTGGGATGTGGTTATCACTCTGAGAGTGCTAGCTGCCATCAGCGTTACTTCCAGGAAGGAAACAGATGTGGAGCCTGTGCAGGGCTGGTGGGGATCAAGGTGGGGGTCTGATGGGAGAAGTGGGGATGGGGGGTCAGAGCAGGGAGAAGCAGTGTGATGAGAGAGGAGCTGAAAGAGGTTAGGAAAGGAACTCCGGGCCATGGGGACTTAATAGGCTGAGGGGAGGGGGCTTGAGGCCCCGGGTGGAGGGAAAGGAAGGCCGCGGAGGACTGAGGAGGGTTGTGTTGCTCATGGGCCTGGGAGGAGAGCTGCAGTGGGCCGGGTGAGTTTGTAGTGAGTTAGGAGGAACCGTGAGGAGGGGGCCGCGTGGAGCCTGGCAGCAGAGACAGGCAGAGGTTGGGGAGGGCTGTGAGGCTGGGAGAGTCGTCCAGAAGGCTGGAGAAGGGGCTTGGGGGGAGGACCAGGGATTGGGAGAGATGGTGTTAAGAGGTTGGTAAGGAATGAAGTAGGGGAGGGTTCTTCCCAGGAAAGGAGATGGGAGCCGCTCGTTGTTATTTGAGGGTGGATTATGTTTAGTGAAAGAACTTGAGTAACCTGGCTGAGAATTGCCTGGTGTGGAGAAACATCCGGGGCTGATGGCCTGTATTGATTAGGTGAGAAATGTTTTATCTTAGAGGCTAAGAGTGGGGAGAGGGTATGTGTGTTTCTGCTTCCTTCACAAGGGGAGAAATTCAAGTGCTGTGTTCTGGGGTGGGGCTAAGAGCTCAGTTTTCGGTAATGGTTTTCCTGGGTGGCTTTTGGTGTCTGCTCCCTTTGGACTGGGGGTTAGTGTACTGTTGGGCCGTGCTTGGAGGGAGCAGCTGAGTGAGACCCTGAAACACCTTTCACCTGGTTGGGAAGGCAAGATGAACGCTAGCTAAAATACTATTAAAGCAAAATTGTCAAATGTGACTAAGGGCTAGATTCTGTTGTTTGTGGGAGGTGCCTGACCTGAGAGGAAGCTGCATGAACTGAAGGAAGGTTCTGGTGAGGTGTGAGCTGGGCCCCAAGGAACCCTAGGTCATGCTAAGGGAGTGGGGGCTGGGGAAGGTGTTCTAGGCAGAGGGAATTGTGTGAACAGAGGTCTAGTGTGAGGGGAGGTTCTGCCCGAAATGATGGGGAACTGAGATCTAAAGGGAACAGGGGTGGCTCCCCAGAGGAGAGCGCTCCATCTGGGAGGATGAACAGGAGTTCCAGGGGTACCCTCTGGCGGGGGAGCACTGCTCCAGGCAGAGGAGACAGTTTGAGCAAGGCCCAGATGAAGGTTTAATGCAGGGGGTTCCGTGTTAGCCCATAAAGGTAGAATGGGCAGAAGGGGGTGAGACTGAACAAGAACCAGGCCCAGTCCTGGAGGGTCTTCTGAGAAAGGGCTTGGATTTGAGGAGGTGCTGGAGAGTACTGAGGATGTGAACGGGGGCCTGTCTTCGCCTCTCCGGCTGCTGTAACAAAATACCATAGGCTCGCTGGCTGACAACCAACAGGAATTTATTTCTCACGGTTCTGGAGGCTGAGAAGTTCAAGGTTATGGTGCTGACAGATTCGGTGTCTGATGAGGACCTGCTTCCTCACAGACAGCTATGGTTTCACTGTGTTCTCACGTTGTGGAAGGGGCGGTGGAAGGGGTGAACTAGTTCTCTGGGGTCTCTTTTGTAAGGGCACTAGTTCCAATCATGAGGGCTCCACCTTCATGACCTAATCACCTCACAAAGGCCCTCATACCATCACCTTGGAGGTTAAGATTTCAACACATGAATTTTGGTGGGGGACCCAAGCATTCAATCCATAGTAGGGCCACTGCTGGAGGGTTCCCATTTGCCTTTTAGAAAGGACTGCAGCAGCTGGTGTTGGGGAGAGTGAAGACAGTGACAGTAATACTAGCTGATAACGTTTATTAAGTGCTCACTCTGACTCTGAGTCCGGCCTGGGCCAGGCGCTTTACCTGCGTCCTCACATGTAGTCCTCACGACATCCCTGTGGAGGTGGACAAATGGGGGCTTAGAGATGTTGATATATTTGCCCAGTCCTCTGGTGAGTGGGAGATCGCGTTCACACACAGGCCTGTCTGATCCCAAAGCCCTCTTGCTGCCACACGAAGTTTCTCCTTGATGCTCGGGCCCGTTTCTGGGCACTCCGTTTAGGGAGGATGTTGGCAAACTAACTAGGCGTCTTAGGGAGCTTCCTTCCTCTGATTCTCCCATCTTCCCCACCCACGTGGCAGTTTTCTCCAAACGTCTGAAAGAAAGAGCAGGTGTATTCATCCCAGACCCTTCAGCTCCAAGAGCGGTTGCCATGGTGCAAGGCTAGCGCACAGGACAGGGATGCAGACGGAGACCGAGACCCGCCTGACCAGAGCCTGTCTGCCGGAGGGGCCGGCCCGAGAGGACTTGCCTCATGGGCGGGAACCACTCCTGACACCTTCCCTCTGGAGCTGGGGTTGCCGGGGTTCCCGGGGTTCAGCGTTTCACAACCCTCTGTGGCTTCTGAGGACTGGCGGAGGGAGTGTCGGGGCTCAGCTTGTCCCTCTTGCTCCTCCTTCCCCTTTCAGGAACCTCAGCGATGACAGCAGCCCAAACTGAGAGGTCTCTGCTCATGTCAGAAGGGCCAAGTAGGGTTGCTCCCGCCTGGGATCGGGGGCAGCCCCGTCACCTTGGATGTTAAGGCCTTCTTTGCTCTTCGTTGTTTCTGGGCTGCCAGGCACTAGGGGGCTTTGGTGCACCAGCAGCCTGGGAGGGAGGCTGTACCAGCCGGCTCGCAGATCCAAGCTGCTTCTGTACCTTCCCTCCCCTCCTCGGCTCCCCAGCCAGGGCTCAGGAGATGGGAGAGCAGCCCAGACTTCTGCTCTGGAAGCAGAAAGGTGGCGATTTCCCAAAGACGATGCAGTTGTGGAAAAGGAGAGGGGAGATGCAAGATGCGCTCTTTCTTCCTTCCTGCTCCCTGTCTCCCAATGGATCCAGACTTCTTGCTGTGCCCCTTCGGGATGGCGCAGGTTCCAAACAGTGGTTCTGTTCCCCATGCTTTTCCTCGTCCCGAACATTTCCCCGTGACCCCTTCCCCCAAATCCAAAATAAAAACTTCTTTCCACTCAGATACCAGTGTGTTTAGCAAGTTTCTTCTTCTGTGAACTGAAGATCATAGTAATACCTACTTCGTAGGATTGTCCTAAGGAGAGAATGAGGTTATGCATGTGAAGCGCTGCGAGCACAGTGCCTGACCCTGGTGAGTGGTTATGAAGTGCTTATTGTTATCAACAGTATTAGTATTAGGTATTGTGATGGGAAGTTGAGCCCGAGGCGCTGGAGAACTAGAGATAACAGGGCGCTTTCTGTGCACAGACAGCAGCCTGCAGATCAAATGTTGACACAGTTCCTGCTTGAACCGCTCTTGGGCACCAGCAACCCCTGGGAGCCCTGGAGGCTGGCTTTCCTGAGGCAGAGATTGCGGCCAAGGTCCTCCGGGTAGGTGTCCCCCATCCAGGACCCCCCCAGGCCCTTGGCTGAGGAGTGCCAGCTTCCAGACCACCCTCCACCTGCAGAGCACGCAGGACCCCGGGATGCTGGTGAGCTGGGCACCGAGGTCACTCACTGTCCCCTGCCAGCTGCCAAGATCCACAGCTTAAAACTCAGCCTCCCTTGCCCGGGCTCAGAGTCGAGGCTTTCCTGAGGGGACACAAGGCTTCCAAGGAAGCCGGTCGTCATTTCGCCGCAGTCCGAGGGTTCTGCCTCTCTTGATGGATGGGACCCTGCTGTCTGCTCACACAGAGGTTTTGACACTCCTGTTTGGAGTGGGGCTACTGAGAGGCAAGGGTCTTTCCGAAACATCATTTAAGAATAGGAACCATTGGGTACTCTGGCTGGGATGAAGGAATCCTGTTGGGTTGCAGAGGGCATCCGTGTAAGAACCACGGGAAGGCCTGCTGGGCTGTGTGGCAGGCGTGGCCGCTGCCCTTGAGCTCACGGGCAGGAGGGCGATGGCCCCGGAACCAGCCCCATCCGTGTGGTGTGCAGGGGCTGGGGTAGGTGGGAGGCCCCCCGCTCTGTGGAAGCCAGGGGAGGGGCGCCATTTAGCTAATCTGGAGGTCAGGCAATGAAGCCCACGCTGAGATGCGAAAGGAGAACACTTCCAGAACCCGCTCTCTCCGCCAGCCTGAAGCGAGTGAGGATGCTCTCGTTGGCTCAGCACCTGCTCTGTGGCAGGCGCTCTCCTGGCTGCTGCCTGCGGGGACGGGGTGTTCCTCGTGCCTCCAGCAGGCCTGCCGGCTGCGGCGTCTTATCCCCACTTACAGCTGAGGAAGCAGAGGCTGGGGCGCCACGAGCCAGCACTGGAATCCAGGCCTGCCTGACTGTGGTCCTCGATTTTTCCACCCACCCCGAGTGACTCTAGAATTCCCGTTGCCGGGTGGCCGGCGGCCCTTGGGATGTATTTCTCCTCCGTCGTATAATAGCAGCTGTTGGAGCGCCTGCTCCGGGCCGCGCTCTGTGCCGTGTGCCAGGTACTGCGGCTTCTGACCCTCACGAGACGCCTCCCAGGTCAGGCTCGTTGTCTCTGTGTTACAGATAAAGAAACCAAGGCTCAGGGATGACTAGCCCAAGGCCGCACAGCTAGCAAAGTGCCCGAGGCTGACTCAAGCCCCCAAGTGCGTTCTCTCTCTCCCCATTGCCCATCCAGGCATTTCAGAGCTGGGCAGTTAGTGTGTAACACTGGATTCTTCCGTCGTTCCTGGGGCCCTACGGGAGCTCGACGCACCGCAGAGCCAGAGGGGCAGCGAGGGGCTTAGCGCTGGTGGGCGATGCAGGAGGAGAGGCCGAGAGATGCCCAGAGACCCCGCGGCTGTGGCTCTGTCAGCAGAGGGGCGAGGCTGGGGGGCCGCTGCTCCCGGCGCCGGGGGCCTCTCTGTTTTCTGATGTACCTTCAGCCTGCCACTCCGTGAGGCGGGCTGGGGCTCAGCGGGGGGCTGGCTTAATGGCCCCTCCGGGCCTCCAGGCTGCTCAGGCTGCCCCCAGCCGAGAGCAGCATTTTCTCCTCAGATGAGGGAAACCTGAGCAGCACTGGCTGTTTCATCGACAGGAGAGGCCGGAGCAGGCAGGGACCTTGTGCGCCCCCTCCTTTTCCAGAAGACTCTCGGACACAGGGAAGGAAGCTTCCTGGACCTCAGGGTGAGCAAGAGGCGGGGCAGGTTTCCCGGCCCGGCCGCTTCCTGGCAGCGTCGGCTTGGGCCAGCCCCTCACCACTGTGAGCCCAGCTTCCTCCTCTGTCAGCCAGGGTCATACCTAGAGGGTGACTGTGGGGATCTCTGTGCTGCTTCAGGTGGCACCTGGCAGGCCGCTGTAACGAGTCATGAGGATGCACAGCAAAGGAGAGGAGGTCGGGGCCCCGACCGGCCCTTGGGTCCGTTCTTCCCCACCCAGGGCGCGGACGGAGAATCAGGGCGGGGACCTTCAGGCCGAGGAGGGGGCTGAGGGCAGGTGTCTAATGGCACCGCAGAAGGACAGGGGTTTAGGGAGTGTCGGGGACCTAACGTGGGAGTTACTCCACCTGCCTTGCCTTCTGAGGCCCTCAGGAGACTGCAGGTTGGGTGGGTGGCTTGTTTCTGGGAGCCGGGAAGTGCCCAGGGGATGGAGAAAGGAAGGAGGGAGGCTGAGACTCTGCCCTGCTGATCCCCTGGCCTGGGTCCCACCGGGCTATCCGAGCGTGCCTGGCACCGCACCCTTCCCTCCATACGGCAGCCGCTGGAGGATGGTGGCTGTGCCTGGGAGACCTGAGCCTGCTTCCTCCACCTTGCGGGGCGGGGGAGAGAGCAAAGCTGCGTCGGGTAATTACAGACAGCCCTGCACCAGCCCGGCCCAAACCAGTTCCCTCTATTCCCGGTGTGGCTCGGAGCCGTGTGATGGGAAGGGCAGAGCAGAGGCAGCTTGGGGGGATCAGTGGGGGGAGGGACAGTCAGCTGTCCCAGGCGCTGCCACCTGGGCTCTTCAGAAGATGCAGGGCCAGCTAGCCCCTCTGGCCCTTGTGCAGGGGTCCGAGGGAGGCCTGGTTTCTTTCCCTCAGCAGGTTTGTCGGGGAGGCCACTCTTAGATAAGTGACATGAAGTGACCTGACCAAGGAGAGAAGTCCTGTAGTAAACCATGCAGATTTATCACATGGGGAGACAGCTTGGAAAAGCAGAGGAGCTGGGCTCTTCTTCCTTCTGCCCTTTCTTTCCTTGCCAGAACGCTCCTTATTATAGGGCCTAAACCCTTGTCCTGGCTTCCAGCATGGGGTCCCCCGTCCACCTCTCCAGCCTCAGTGCCTGCCACTCCCTGGACCATAGCCATCCTGCTCCCCTTCTCTTCCTTCAACTGGCCAAGTTTGTTTCTGTCTCAGGGCCTTTGCACGTGCTGTGACTGCTGCCTGGAATGTGCTTCCCTCTTCACATGGATGGCTCCTTAGTCATCTTTGGGGACTAAGCTTAAATCTCACATAGTCACAGCAGCTTTCCCTGACCTGCCCATTCAAAGAAGCCCCTCGTCCCCCAGTCCCTCTGCAGTTGTCTTGCTGATGTCCTGTTTACTGAGGGTCAGGTCTTTCTCCTTTGTTTGCTGCTGTTATCTGCAGTGCCTGGCACATAATAAATGCTCAGATATTTGCTCCCCAGTTGAATAAATAGCTATGTGAATGGCTTCTCCTTCAGGATCTGCCAGGGACCCAAGTCATATTACTTTCCCCTTTGATGACTCCACTTCCATCTCTAAGGCAAGAGGCTGGAGCTCCAGAGATTCTCCTGTCATCGCCTGGTCATGGGAGTGGCCCGGACCCAAGCTTTGAGGGGAAGGAGGAGGCAGGCCTGGAGGCCTGAGCAGATGTTAATCCCTCTGGCTTTTCCACCCGCAGTTAGAATCAGTGAGCCAGCACGGGGTTGGCCCAGCTTAGTCTGGGATCATAGAATTTCAGCCCAGCAGCTGACAGGCCTTGTGTTCTGAGCCCGCCCCGTCCCGCTGAGCTGCGACAAGCCAGCTGAGGCTGACTCTGCTCATTGTTATCACCCGGCTTTGGGCCTCTCCGTGGTGGGACGGGCCATTTCTGCTGCTCCGGGAGCCTGAGCTTTTTCAGAGAATGTCTGGGCCTGGAGAGGATTTAATTGCACTCACAAGGAAGGGAAGGATGCGCTAGGGGATCCATGGGGTGGGCAGATCTGTGGTTGCGGCCTGTGAATGCACCTGGCTCCTTTCAGAGAACCTTCCAGAGAAGATCCCCCAGGGGGTTTTGTAGCCTGGCCCCCAGGGACCCTTCTGAAATCTCTTCTGCCCAAAGCTTGTGAAAGTTCCTCACCTCTCCAGGGCCAGGAGTGGGTTCTGAGGAAGTCGCTCCAAACAGGGGCCCCAGGCCCAAGGCATCTTGTGCAGCTGTGGTGGGAAGATGGGGGAACCCAGCAGGGCGAGCGTGGGAGGTGTGCGTCACCACATCCCTCAGGGCTGCTTCCTGGGGACAGCAGAGGGTGGGTGCGGAGTGTCAGCACAGCCCCAGAAGGCAGAGGGGAGACTTCTCATCTGAAGAAGAAGCTTACCTGGTGCGATTTGGATTCAGGAAGCCAGGATTCCAGTCCCAGCCACCCTGCCAGCCCGCCCTGGGGGTATTGCCTTCCGACATTACCTGACATGGGACAAGTCACTGGTGGCTGCTTCCCAAGAGGTCAGTCTAGGTCAGCTTTTTCCCTCCCAGACTCGCCTGATGATCTGAATCATCTGAGGCCATTGTTACAAATCTTGATTGCAGGCCCCACCCAGACCTGCTGAGTAAGATCTCCAGGGAGGGTGGCTCCGGGGCTGTGGTTTGATTATTATAGCAAACATCTGATGTGCATCCAAAGCATGGGCAAGCTGGCCCTACCGCACCAGCAGTGCAGAGGGCAGGGGTGCTCCCCATACTGTGTCCAGAATTAGGTCGGAGGCCCTCGCCCTCTGTGGCTGGTGTCGGCGAGGATCTAGGGCCAGATGACACAGGACTGAGGGCTGGGACAGTGAAGATGATTTATTTGTGTGGCTTTATTTTTGGGGGGGGGGGGTGCCAGTGGGCAGCCTCACAGCTTGCGGGATCTTAGTTCCCCAACCTGGGTTGAACCTGGGCCCCGGAAGTGAAAGCGCCGAGTCCTAACCACTGGACCGCCAGGGAATTCCCATTATTTTGCCATTTTAAATAATCTTGTGCTGAGCATCCTTGTAGCTTCGCTGCTTAGTTTCTTTTTTTTTAATTTTTTTTTGTAGTTTATATTTTTTTATTTTTGGCTGCGTTGGGTCTTCGTTGCTGCGCGCGGGCTTCTCATTGCAGTGGCTTCTCTTTGTTGCGGAGCACAGGCTCTAGGCGTGCAGGCTCAGTAGTTGTGGCGCACGGGCTTAGTTGCTCCGCGGCATGTGGGATCTTCCCGGGCCAGGGCTCGAACCCGTGTCTCCTGCATTGGCAGGCGGATTCTTAACCACTGCGCCACCAGGGAAGTTCCTCTGCTTAGTTTCTTAGGATAAATTGCTAGGAATGTAATTCATTGCTGCATCACAGAACCCAATGTAAATGCTAATATTTAAAATACATATATATTTTTTTTCTCGAATAGGTAAAATATGCAGACGATTTTAAAATCCAGACAGTACTAACGAGGGATATGAGTCTGTCTCCCACACCTGGCACCCAGTTCTACAGACCCCACCTTAGAGAAAAATACTGTAACTATTTTTTTTGTGTGTATTTTTCCAGAAACCTTCTATGTTTACATGTATGTTTCTGTTCTCACCCTCTTTTTCTGTTTTGTTTTAACACAAATGGGAACTTGCGGTGTACATATTTTAGAACAGTATTTCTTCGTATGTCTGTATTAGTATATATCTGCCTGGTCGTGAATTGGCAGCAACACGCTTTTAGGGTTGAGACGTCTTCATTGGACAGCTGCAGTGTGCAAGGGACAGGGTTAGGGCCTCGAGGAAAGGACAAGGTGTGCTAGGATGGACTCTTCCCCCAGAATGCTTTGCGGTCTCGTGGGGAAAAGGGATTTGCAGAGAGCCTGGGATCCAGTGGTCAGCACCGAGCATCTGAGCAGGAAGTGGAGGAGACTGTCAGAGGCAGGGCTCCTGGGGGTGGTCGGGAAGGACCCCCCCCTGCAATGAGGGTCCAACCCAGACCTGCCCAGCGAGGGCCTAGCCAGCCTTTGCGTGAGGGGCTGGGGGCCACCGACTCCGTCTCCCTTGAGCTCGAGCAGAGGCCTGAGCTGTAGCTGGACTTGGGAAGCTGGCTTCATGGGGACATGCTGGGGCTGGGGCTGGGGCCACCATCCAGCGGAGATGTGAGGGCATATCTCCACTGTCGCTGGGGCAGAAGGCTTGCTTTTCCCTTTTTTTGGGGGGGCCTCACTGTGCAGCATGTGGGATCTTAGTTCCCTGACCAAGGGTCGAGCCAGTGCCCCCTGTATTGGAAGCTCAGTCTTAATTAACCGCCAGACCCCCAGGGAAGTCCTGGCTTGCTTTCTCTTTGATACCAGATTAGATCTTTTTCTTACCTGTTTTTCCTTTCCTTTTTCCCAGAGGCTCATCCAAAATAGAGGAAGCATGTGAAATCTACGCCAGAGCAGCAAACATGTTCAAGATGGCCAAAAACTGGAGTGGTATGTGATCCCTGCTAGAGCGCCTCCGTGGCTCTTTCTCCGGTTTTCCCTCAGCTTCTGGTCCCAGAGGCCTGGCTGAGGCGTCGGCCTTGCAGCTCCCCCACCAATGCCATCTCCAGCTTTACAAACCCACTGGCCTAACATCTGGTCATTCCGAGCCCGCTGGGTTGTTTTACAACTTGGGTCACAGGGCCTTGGAATGAGAACTTAGAGGATAAGGATAAATAGATTATTGAATTCAGATAGACCCATGTAGATTGATGAGCTCTTTGAGGGGTTTCTCCTTAAATTCAGAATTTCAGGTTTCCAGCAAGGACCTACTATATAGCACAGGGAACTATATTCAATTTCTTGTAATAACCTATAATGGAAAAGAATCGGAAAAAAGAATATATATGTGTAAAATTGAATCACTGTGTTGTACACCTGAAACTAACACAATATTGTAAATCACCTATACTTCTACTAAAAAAAAAAAAAGAAAGAAAGAATCTCAGGTTTCCCTGGAAGCAGTTCCCTAATACTTCCATCAGAGTCTGAATTCTGGGCTGGGGATCATTCAGGTGGTTCCAATAATAACATTAACACGGCTCCATTTATCGAGCACTCTCCTAAGCACCAAGCTTGCATTATTTAACTGAATCATCACAGCAACACCATGAGGGTCAGTACCATTAATATCCCCATTTCACAGATTTGGAAACTGAGGCTTGGCCCAGCCCTTTGCCCAACACGCCACGACTAGTGAGTGACTGAAGCAGAATTCAGAAACCAGAACTCTGACTCTGGAGCTGGAGGGCTTAACCTGCCCCATGTGGCTTCCTGACCTTTGGAGCCAGAGTGACTTGGATCTGTGTCACAGCTCAGGCTGGCCACGTGACCCCAGGGAGGTTACCTGGCCTCTCCAAAACTGTTTCCTCCTCAGCACGGCAACGGGGAAAGGAACGGTCCTGACCCTGCGGGGCTGTCATGTGGGTTCGTGGAGATCAGCCGTCCCCACGCAGGGCAGTCAGCACAGCACAGTAGCAGCTGCGAGCTCCATTTCCCACTCCTATTAGCAGCACCCCTCCCTCTAGAGTGGGAGGGGAAGCCTTTAGAGGACTCCAGTCAACAGACTGGCAGACTGCAGGAGCACTTACAAGGTCCCCAGCCATCTGTGTGCTCTCACTCCGGTTGGGGCAAGACACACACACAGACAGTATCATAGAATACTGGAAGGGCCTCTTTCCGGAAGAGGGCATCCCAGGTCACGTGCCTCCTGAGACTCTCACAAGCTGTGTTGGTGAACGGAGTGGCCCTTCTGACTTGGCCAGGAGGGGTATGGTCAGACCCTGGCAAGGCTGGAGCTTGGGCGGCGTCTGCCAAGGAGAGGTGGGTGGGCAGGGAGGGGCTCTTTTTTTAATCTTTTGGCCGCACCGTGCGTGCGGTATGCGGGATCTCAGTTCCCAGACCAGGGATTGAACCTGTGCCCCTGCAGTGGAAGCGCAGAGTCTTAACCACTGGACCGCCAGGAAAGTCCAGGGAGGAGCTCCTGGAGGTCCAAGGGGCCGAAGATCTGTTTGGGTGCTACCTGCAGGCCTGGAAGAGAGGTTCAAAAAGCCAGCCTCGAGCCCTTTGGGGGCTGACTTCATAACATGGCTTCAAACATCAGCAAGATTGGATCAAGAAGATCAAGCAAAGACAGTGTTGAAACCCAGGGAGGAACTTTCCAACTACAAAGGAAACGAAACCTGGGATGGGGCTGTGAAGGCAGGGTGTGGAGGCACAGGGCAAAATGGACTACCGTTTTCTGAGAATATTTTTGGTGTCCTGAAAATTAGAAGAGCTTTTTCCTAAGCTTTCACAGCATGTATTGTGCCTAGAGCCAGATCCTATGTGTATTTTTATATGCTCCTAAGGTAACAATACCATTAGAGAAAGAGTATTTCTTTTTCAATCGCATAGATGGTGCTTTTCTCCTAAAATTTGTCACCTCCCTCCTTCCCCCAAATATTCAAACAAAAGTCGTAGGCCTTTTTTTTTTTTTTAAGTTTTCCCCCAATGATGCTACTTTTCTGGAAATTCTGCACTCAAGTTTGGAGCCCTTAAAAACAAGAAAGAAATCATACATAGTGCAAACCTGGGTGGCTTTGTCTAGCCTCCTGCTCTAAAGGGACAGGATGGGGGCCAGGCCCGATTGTCCTCTTCCAGCTCAGGAATTCTGTGATTCGGACTCAGCTGGAGGAGGACGAAGGGCAGGGGCCTCAGGACTGAGCTGGCGTTGGCCATTGGCGCTCCCACTTAGCACAGCCCCTACCCCTGGAGGAGGAGGGGTCCCGCTGTCTCCCACAAGTCAGATTAGGAGCCGGAGAAAAGGATGGCTTGGGGCGCCTGGAAGGTGGCAGTTCGCAGCTGAGTACGGGACAGCCTGGGCTTCAGGTGTGGTCTCCGCCTCCCTCCACCCATGGGCATTGGTCCCCATGCTCTCAAGTTCGTGGCATCTCCGTCCTGTTTCCCTTTCTGGCCGTGAAGCCCCTGGGGGAGTGGACCTTGTGAGGCCTCCTTGCCATCAACATGCAGTGACTCCGGACGAGGGACCGGCATGTGGACAGAGGCAGGGGAGCTGGGGAGTTAGATTGGAAGGGCTGGGGGCCGTGCGGGGAGAAGTCAGGCTTGGAAGGGGAGAGGCAGTGGGGGGTCTGGGGTAGCTGCATCCTCATCGCCACTCTCTTGCCCAGCACCCCCGAGCAGCCCCATCCCACGGTTCAGCCGGCACGCTGCCTGGGCCTGGGGTGGGGGCAGCAGCTCCGGGGTCAGGAGGCCCGAGGTCTAGGCCTGCACCTCGGCTCACCCCGGCCAGGCTCTTCCTCTCTCTTTCTGCACCTGGAGAGCTCGACCACCTCCCCGGGCCCTGTCTGAGCGACCTAAAGCGCGGAGCCGCCCCTAAGACGGGATCCCCCTCTTCTGTTTCAGCCGCCGGAAACGCCTTCTGCCAGGCAGCCCAGCTGCACCTGCAGCTCCAGAGCAAGCACGACGCGGCCACCTGCTTCGTGGACGCTGGCAACGCGTTCAAGAAAGCCGACCCCCAAGGTGAGGGCCTCTGTGGGCCGCTGGAGCTGGCAGCCCAGAGCGCCAGCTGAGCCCCGACCCAGAGAAGGCCTCAGGTTTCCGACCCAAGATAGTAGGCAATAGGCTGGCCTGGAGGCGCTGGCGCTCTAACTTCAGAATTGGCTCCCTTCCGGCTGGCGTTGGCCTCCCCTTCTGCTCTGTGCCTGCAGCTGATCGCGCCCCTCCCCTCCTGGAGCCTGGGAGCATTTGGGAGTGGGAGTTACATTTCAGACCCACCGCATGCCAAGGAGAGAGGAAAATCTGTTCTGTTGTCAGAATTAACATGCGAGAGGGGGTGGGAGGGGGTGCAGAGACCAGCCAGGTAGGAGTTGCTGCCGAAAAAGGAGCGGAAATTATCCTAACCTGGCTTCCCTACCCCCTGGGTGCGGGGGGATGGGGTCAGAGAGAACAGATCCCAGAGACGTAGCTGCAGAGAACAAGTTCCTTAAAATGAGAGCGTGCTGGGGACAGAAGCCCAGTTTGGGACTGACTCACTGTGAGGAAACTGTTTCTGTCCCCCTGGGCTCATCCTGAAGTAGAAGCACAACCCAGTGGGTACCAGAATTTTGGATTTCATGGAGCTGGAATTTTATTTTTTAATCATGGTGCCAGACATCGGTTGCCAACTTTTAATTTTAACAAGCTCATTTTTTTAAATGACCATCTACTATCACTATTCACTCATAAGAGAATGGGAAATACGTGAATATTAATTTTTTTTTTAAAAAAAGGAGATGCATCATCTTGGAATAAAGGCCTATCCTTCCCAAGAGAGGGCATTTGGCACCAGTGCCCGGGGGTATCTCCAAGGATCTGTGAGCACTGGTTCACACACCAGCGCTGGGGAATTGGTGGCGGATTCGTTATCACCATCGGGACATCTAGTTCCCAGTGGAGGATTTGACGTCTGTGTGGACCAAGTAGCTGTTCTCTGTTCCCAGACGTGACGGGTGGTTCCTGTGCAGCCAGGTGTCTCACACATGTGAGCTCAGGCTCAGCAAGAACCAAGGGGAGGCCTTGTGACTGGGTGGGCCGTCGTCGCTCTGCACAAAGCTAAGTGCATCTGGCTGGCAGCGCTGTGCCACAGCAGGCCACGTGGTGATGTGATGATGACCCAGGGTGACCTTGGGTTTGTTTTCAGCTCAAATCACCCAGGGAAGTCTGTGCGTCCCCCGCAGAGGGCCCCCAACCCCAGCCTGCCTTCTCTCTGGGGAACTGGTCGACCTGCAGATGCTGCCCTAGCATCTGTGACGCTCAGCTGCTGCTCCAGAGTGCCTGGAAGGACTGAAGTCTGGGGCGGGAGCTGAGGCCAGGCTGCATGGCACGTGCACAGCGCCACTTGCTCTTCACACAAGCCCCCGCGCTTCCGGGGGACAGGCCCCACCTGGCACCGTGATGTTGCGTCCTTCCCCAGCTTTTGACCTGAGCCTTCTCAGCGAGCAGCGATGGTCTGCAGGGTGTGTGTGGGGTGCTGGGGCCCGGGTCGGGGGTGTGGCCCGGTGCCTGGCCTCCGGAAGCGTGGAGGGCGGCTGAGGCGTCGGTGGGAAGGCAGCAGTGGTTAGGTGTGGCAACGTGCCCATCTTGGGGCTCAGAGGCCAACTTGGTTTCTCTAGGGATCAGATCAGCGAGCCTGCTTCTCTGCCCTGGATGCTGAGGGTGGGAAGGGGTGGATTTGGTACTGGCGGTGGCTCTCAGGGAGCAGGAGGCACTGTGGCTCAGGGGAGAGCCTAGTGTGGGCAGAGCCGGGAGCGGTGCCTTGGCTGGAGCTCCAGGCTCTTGGTGCTGAGCCGGGAGCGGTGTTGGAGCGGCAGCGTCCCAGCAGCACCGCATCTCGACTGCCCACCCCAGTCAAGGAGGGCGGGGCTCACTGTGGTCTCTGAGGCCCGGGGCAGCCTGCTCCCCTGTGACCTCGGGGAGACACCTAATCTTTTGGGTCTCCATTTCCTGGTCTGGTAGAGCAGAGACCACACGTGAGATAAAGCACAGACGTGCCCAGCACGGCCCCTGGCGTGTGATAAACGTCCAGTAAGGGGCAGCCCTCGGCTCCCATCAGATGGCAGCCCGGCCTGGGCACCCCCTGCCTCCACCCCTGGCCGCTTGCCTTGTGAAGCAGAGCCGGAGGGCCCATGTGGACCACTGCCCGGTTTCCCCGAGCAGGTGGCCAGCTCCCGGGGCCTCGCTGCTCCGCTCGCCTGCCTCACAGGCCTCGCCTGTGCCAGCACTTCGTACAGGAGTCCTGGAAACGCCCCCTCCCCACCGCCGACAGGCCGCTGAGCCTGTGCCTGGGACTGCCAGGGCGGAAGGAAGCGATTGGGCGCCTGTCACCGCTCTCCCTCTGCGAGTCTGCCCTGAGGGTGAGCCGAGGGTGGCCTGCCGCCCCCTTGGTGGCTGAGGGCAGAGGGGGGAGGTGGTGACCACAGCTGTCATTGGTTCCCAGCCGCCGCCGGCCGCTATGGGTAGACTCAGGCCAGGGAGGCCTCTTACCCTGCCCGCCTGCTAGCCGGGCCCAGGGGTGCGTGTGTGCGCACACGTGCACCCAGGGCAGGGCAGTGGCCAGACCCCCACTTGCCGCCCCCGTGTGCTCCGCCAGCCTCACTGCCAGCCTCACTGGGTACCTGCTGTGTACCAGACACGTGGCGTCTTCCTTCTACCCATTCCACTTCTTCGTGGGGTTCTGCGATTTTCCTCCTTGTACTGAGGAGACCTGTCTCCCTAAGCCAGCGCCTTCCCCTCTCTGGGCCTCAGCCCTCCCCGCCCACCTTCTGGGGCTGGATCATTCCCAGAGCCCCTTTCTGGCTCCCGGTTTCTGCAGGTGTCTGGTCAGGGGCAGGTGTGCCAGGGTGCGTGGGCTGTGCGCCCCTGGGGTCCTGGTGACCGGAGATAAGCTGGTTGTAGCCAGTGTGTCAGCAGCTAATCCGCTAGTGCTCTGGCTGGGGTGGCAGCTGGCAGCCTGCCGCTTTCAGGGACAGCTGTCCTGGAGCGAGGGGGCTCAGCCTTGCGAATCCATGCTGCTGCCTGTGGGTGAGCCTTCTTCCCCTGCTGCCGCCGCAAGGGCCGTCTTGCTGACGACACTCCAGGCCAGCGCCGGCAGGCCCGGGGCGGCCGCTGCAGGGGAGCCCCTCCTGCCAGGGGAGCTTCCGGCCTCTCGCCCTCCAGGGCTGCTAGCCTCACCCGGGCAACCTTTGCCCCTCTGCCTGTAGGTGCCTGCTTGTGCGCCCCACGCTCCAGGAGAGGGCGCCTGCGAGTCGCCTGCGGGGGACCTGCCTGCCGCATCCACCCCCTGGGGTGGAGAACGGCGCAGAGCGGGGTGTGCGCGGCTCACGCGCTGCAGCCCTGCCGCGGCTCCCTACCCTCCGTCCACTGGGCTGCCAGCTCACCAGTTACTTCCAGACATGCTCTGTCACAAAACGTGTGTGTGTGTGCGTTAAAGTAACACTGCTTCAGGCTGTATTTGTTTGTGGTGTTCTCTCCCTTTTCTCCTTCTCTGCCCCTTCTTGCTTTCTTTCCCTCTTCCCTACTGCCTCAGGCTTCCCCCATCAGCCTCAGAACCTTGACCCAGTGGGGTACGCTCTCTGAATCTTTTAGGGGTCCCGAGGGGCCTTTCAGAATTGGACCCGACCTACCAATCCTCCCTCCCCCAGAGCAGTGCTCACAGACACCCCCTTTTGGCCTGTAAATTTGGTGGTTGGGGGGGGGCTTGTGGACTCCCTGAAGGGCCAGCCACAGGTCTGGGCCGAAGAGCCTCTGTCACACGTCTCCCTGCGTGATGAGACCATTAGCCCCTGGAGAGCAGACACCGGGCCTGCGGCTTCGTTGCAGCATCTCAGCCCAGTGGGCCCTGCTGACTTTGGAGACCCCGGCGGCAGACCAGGGGGCTTACAAATGCCGGACTGCGGGGTGAATTTTCAACCTTGCCCCAGCTCAGAGCCCACCTCCTGTGGTCTGTCCAGGCTCTCTGTCCGTCTCCCTCCATCTCCCCCAACACCCTTTCCTCCTGAGATGCATTAAAATGGTGTTAAAAAAAAATCCACCCGAGAGCTCATCTCTATCTGCTAGAAAATGCCACCCACTCATGCTTCTCTCTCTCCTCCAAATAACTTGTCAAAAAAAAAAAAAATGCCTTTCCCAAATTTCCAAATTTAAAAACTTGCAAGAGGTAGTACAACAAAGGTGCCCAATTCTTCCTCCAGGTGCCATCCCAGTGCGTGTGTTTTGTCGGTGAAACCTGTGGCTTGAGGAGCCAGCAGGCAGCAGTGCCAGGCGGAGGAGGGTGCAGAGGGCTCTGCTGTAGGCTGGGATGTGGGCAGAAGAGTGGGGACCCCAACCGCTGGGGCCTCAGCATCACAGCACCCAGCCGCCTCCTGCCGCAGACGGAGGCCAGGGGATGCAGCTGGTTCGGGGTCCCACCGTGAAAGGGTGGCAGAGCCCAGGTGGGACCTGGCCGCCTCTGCCGGCAGCTCATCCTCAGGGGCAGGGCCTTGGCAGGTCTGGCCCAAAACACCCGCGGGAGTCTGGCCGCCAGCTGGCTATGCCCTGTCCCAGGGGTTGCTGGGAAGGTGGTGGCATCGTGGCGGCCCGAGGGGGAGGGCCGCTGTATCAGCAGGGCTCCCCCGGAAGCATGTGCCCGGCAAGTCACGGTCAGCAGAATAAATTAGCCTGACCAGGTTTGCTGCGGCTCGGCGTCCCCTCACCTTCCCTCCCTGCTCAGGAGCGTAGCCCTGGCCCCTCCCACTGCAGCCCTGCACCTTCCTCCTCTCCTCGGCCTCTGCTGAAGTGACTTCACCTTCTTATTTCTCCTCCCCGCCTTCCTTTTTCTCTCCCCAGAGGCCATTAACTGCTTGATGAGAGCAATTGAGATATACACAGACATGGTAAGGGTCACTGCGTGTCCTGTCTGCCCCGTTGCAAGTCCTACCATATTGCCCCAGCTTCGCCTCTCCTCCTCCGGCCCTGAGAGCAGGCGGGAGACTGGCAAGGTGGGGGGTGTCACCGGAGCCGGGCTGGGCTGGCTGGGTCCTCACGCAGCTCCTCACCAGCCTGGCTCCTGGTGGCAGCTCCCAGCACGTCACAGGGGCTGACGGCCCCTCCCCAGGTCCTGCCTCTGGCCCCCCACAGGCCGTCATTGTCCTCACTCGTAGACGTCACTGCTGTTGGGGTCCTCGCGTGTCCGGCGCGTTCCCCTTACCCAGACCTCCACCCCGCCAGCGTCCCGTTTGATTCGGGGAGGGTGGGCAGGGCCCAGAGTCAGCTCAGCCCCGGCCCTGCCCCAGGGAGCATCCCCATGGACAGGTGAGGCCCAGGGAGGCGGCTGCTGGGCTGAGGCCAGGGAGCCAGGACCGTGGACCAAAGCCAGGCCCTGGCGCCTGTCGACTCCACTTTGCCCCTTCGCGCTCTACCTGTGTCAGACCCCTCCCTCGGGCAGGAACCTGGGCCGGAACCTGGGCCCTGCCTCTGGCCGGGTCCAGGGCTGTGCTGTAGTGGTGTCGCCGTAGCAGTGGCGGCAACCACCGTGCATTGAAGCAGACGCTCCGAGCTGGGTGGTTTAGTCTCCCCTGCAGCAGCCCCGTGAGGTGGGCACTGTTGTCATCCCGTTTGACAGGAAGGAGGGTCCCAGACAAGAGACGTGACTCGCTCAGGGCCCCACGCCTACCGACAGGAGTCGCTGAGACCCAAAACTAGCCCTGGCTGAGCCCAGGGCCTTGCCCCTTCCTGCTGCCCTCAGCAAGGAGGCGGCCATGGACCAGGCTCCGGGTGTGAGTGGCGGGCCAGGCATCTGGACCCCCACTGGGTGGAGGCAGGTAGGAGGTGCTCAGCCCCTCTGGGAGCTGGAAGGCATCCTTGGGGAAAGCCCTGGGCGCCTGCAGGGGAAGCTGGAGAGCAGGGGTTGATCTGTGAGGAGGGCTGTGTGGCCGCACGGGACAGGGAGGCCGGGAGGGAGGCTGTTTCTTAGGCAGCGGGGCGCCTCTACCAGGTGACTCTGGGCTGGTCCTCCGCCTCTCTGGACCATCTGTCACACGCCTCCTCGGGCCAGAGCTTCTGGCAAGTCCCTGTGCAAACGGTACCTCGGCGTTGCTCCATCTGCCTGTGCCCGCATGGAGACTGGATGTGGAGGGCCGTGCCCGCCGTCACCCAGGCCGCTCATGCTGGAGCCTCCCTTTTAAGCCCCGTGCCCCTCTGTCTCTTGGGACCTTCTGCACACCTCCCCTCCCAGGGGCGGCTGAGGGCTGAGAATCCAGCTTTGGGGGACGTGGAGGGGTGTGGTTGAGCTGGGGCGGGGCACTCAGGACGCCCCTCGTCACTGAGGGCTCCTTCCCACGTCTCACCCAGGGCCGGTTCACCATCGCGGCCAAGCACCACATCTCCATCGCCGAGATCTACGAGACGGAGCTGGTGGACATCGAGAAGGTCAGTGGCAGGTGGGGCCCCGGCCAGTCCTCTGAGACCAGGACAGGAGCACGGGGCACCGGCAGAGCCTGGGTAAAGGGCTCCGGTGAGCCCCGGGCCGTATGGCGCCCGAAGGTGATGAAGGCTGCATTGGCCCCTCGCCCTCCCCCCACCGCCCGTGTCTCCCCAGGCCATCGCCCACTACGAGCAGTCGGCAGACTACTACAAAGGCGAGGAGTCCAACAGGTACCCCTCCTGCCCGCCCCAGCCCCTCGGCAAGGGCCCCGGACCCGGCTGCCACCGACCTCCCTCCCCTCTCTCTGCCCCATTCAGCTCTGCCAACAAGTGTCTGCTGAAGGTGGCCGGTTACGCGGCGCAGCTGGAGCAGTATCAGAAGGCCATTGACATCTACGAGCAGGTGGGGGCGGCACGGCGCCCCATCCTGCCTGCCAGTGCCCCGCCCTCCCCCCCATTCTCTGCACTTCCCTCGGTCATCCCCACGCCCTCACCCTGTACTCAGCCTGGCTGAACACTCTCTCTGCCCACGACCCCACGCGGTGTCACCGCCTGTCACCGCCGTCTTCCTAGACAGGCCCTTCCCACACTGCTCACAGGGCCCTTCCCAGGCAGCCCCAGAGTGAGGCCAACTCTGAAGAAGCAGAGTCAGGGAGAGAGTGGAAAGAACTGCGAGGCCCGGGGTAGCCAGAGGCAGCGGAGGAGCCTGCTAGAAGGGGCCCAGGAGGGGGTGTCTGCTGGGCGGGGAGGGCTGGGGGGGGCCCGGCCGCCCTGGTGGGCTCAGCCTGGCCAGGAGAAAGGCAGGCAGCTGGCCTCAGAGGAGAGCGGGGCGGGCGCCGCCTCTCATGTTCCCGCAGCCTGCCACCCCTCTGCCCACCGATGTGCCAGCCTCCTTTCGGGCCTGACAGCAGGCCCGCCTCTCCCTCCACCATCGCGGGTGCCTCGGGAAGCCCACGGACACCTGGCCTCAGCCCTGTGGCCACACCCCCACTCCCCATCATGCCCTGGTCCTCGGTCACTCACAGACTGGTTGCTGACTTCCCCGGGGCTGGTCTCTCTTCTCCCTGCCCTCGGGGTCCTGGGTTAACAGGGCCCCGCTGGGGAACAAACCCCGTTCCCAGCTGGCCCCCAAGTGCCTGGCAGTGACCCTGGCCCTCTGGCTGCCCGCCTGCTCGTGCCTGCAGGTGGGGACCAACGCCATGGACAGCCCGCTGCTCAAGTACAGCGCCAAGGACTACTTCTTCAAGGCGGCTCTCTGCCACTTCTGCATCGACATGCTCAACGCCAAGGTGAGCCCAGGCCCAGGGGCCCACCCAGAGCTTACCCCACCCCCCACAGGGTGACTGCCCTTGGAGCACAGTGTCTGTCACTAGGCCGAGTCACCTCTTAACCCCTTCGGAGGGTAAGCCCCTCACTCACATCTGGCCCCTGGCATTCAGCTTTTGGGCAGGAAATGCTTGTTTCTATCTCTGATTTCACTCGCTCAGTCCCTGTAGCCTTTGAGTTTCCAACTCCCGACTTGCTCAGTGCTAGGCTTTTTCTTCTGTGGGAGTACTTTTTGAGTCCTTACTGCACCCCATGAGGTTGATACCATGGTCGCCCCATTTTACAGATGAAGACACTGAGGCTGAAACCAGCGTCCCTTGTTCAAAGCACGTGGCTAGTAAACTGCAGCCCCAGGATTCCAGATCTTTCTGACTCCCAGTGTCATGATTTGAACCAGAGCCTAAATGCCAGTTCCGCTTGTTCTCAGGGCTTCTTAGCAAGAGAGGGGTCAGGGCTGGGTGAGGGGTTGGGGAATGGCCAGGGAGAGGAGCTGGGTTCTGCTGGCGTCTGGGATTTCTTGGGGTCTCCAGCTGCCCCATCCTCAGCCACATGGTGTGTCTGAGCCCCACCCTTGCTCCCTTTGCCGGCGTCCGGCAGGGCAGGTGAGAGCTTGGGCTTTGGGGTCAGGCCAGTTCAGATCCCCAACACGTACCTGTGCCCTGAGCGGGTCACTACCATCTCTGGGTCTGTTTCCTACTTTCAAAATAGGGTCACCATCGTTTGACCCTCCCCGGGTCCTCGTGAGGGTTCAACGTGAGAAGTGCCTGGCGTCAGGCCTGACACATAGGATGTGCTGTTATGAGGCACTACCTGGCGGTTGTTGCCATTGCCCCTACCCTGGGTGGACCGGGTGCAGGAGAGGCACTGAGCACCGGCCTGGGGAACCCTCCTCCCTCCCCCAGGCCCCCACCGCCCCCGTCCCCTGCATCTGTCTCTGCGGCCAGGCTTGCACTGAGCTCAGCTCCTTGAAGCTGCCGCCAAGCACAGAGCCCGGCGTCACTGGAGGCTGGGGTGGGGGGGTGGGGGCGCAGACAGCTGACTCGGGGCCAGAGCGGCCCCCGGTCCCCTCGGCTGCCAGGCCAGCTGCTCCGAGGGCCCTTCTTTACTAACTTGTGCCCTTCTTCCTCCCCTCCGCCCTCGCCGACACTCAGCTCGCTGTCCAGAAGTACGAGGAGCTGTTCCCTGCGTTCTCCGACTCCCGGGAGTGCAAGCTGATGAAAGTGAGTGCCGGGGGCTCAGGCCACCCCTTTCCTGCGTCTGCGCTTGGAGCAGGGCGTGTGGATGGGAATCTGGAGGCTTGGCTCCGGTTAGCACGATCACCGAGATTTGTACAGTACTTTTCAAGGGTCTTTTGTTTCCCCTTCGTCTGCCGTTTGGGTCTCCAGTTTCTGGATGAGACAAGTAAGATTCAGTCAGCGATGGAGCTGGGGGCAGAGCTGGGAGGCTGTGGGATCTCACGCGCACACAGGCACGCGTGCACGCGTGATGTTCTGTGTTAGCGACTTTCCGATGCGGAGGGCAGGGTTGGAACACAGCCTCTTCCTTCCTGTCAGCATGGGAGTCCCCCCGACTTTCACTCACCCAGATAGTGTGTGTGTGAATCTCATCCAGGTCAGGCCTCAGGCCAGCCTGGGCCCCTGAGCCCCGCCTGCCATTTTCTTGCAGAAATTGTTGGAAGCCCACGAGGAACAGAACGTGGACAGCTACACCGAGGCGGTGAGTGGCTGGCAGGCGTGGCCGCCCTTGTCAGATGTGCTCCCATGAATTTCACCCTTTTTTATCTCCAGCCCCGGCCCCTGGCTATGAATTCCTTTCTCCCGTCGCTCCAGAATCCTCACAGGTAGCCCCAAGAGGTGCGGGGAGTGTTCTCCCCGTTGTAGAGATGATGGCACTGAGGCCTCTTGGGGCCGGAGCTGGGATTGGAGCCCATATCTGTCTGCTCCTGAAGGCCAAGGTCTTTGCACCACTCAGAGTCCCCCTGGGGGAGCAGTTAAGGATGTCTCACATCAGGCACTTCGGGTGATCCTGGATGTGCAGGGAGGGAGGGAATGAGTCGCATCGTTCCCCCTCCCCTCCCCGAAAGCAGGAGGGAAGAGGAGCAAAGGGTGCCGGAGAGGCAGCATTGGGAGGGTCCCCCTTTCCAGCAGCTTCTCTGATAGAACCGCCCCACGGAGATGTTTCTCCCTTTCCTTACCCTGTTCTGAGCTTTCTGGAACTCAGTTCCATCCAGCTCAGGTCCACATTAGGTCCTCCAGACTGTATCTGTCAAGCATGTCTCTCCCTGGGTACCCATCACCAAGGCCATCACCCATCATCGTAGGCCTCTAAATGATGACAGAGACCAAACTTGTCAGGTCCATCCCGCCCCAGACAGTCCATCCCGCCGCTTCTTATGTCTCCAGGCCTCAATTTCCCATCCGTAAAACAAGAAAACTGGACTTTTTTTTTTTTTCAGCTATAAAATCTTTCTTCCCCCCAAGGGAAGCCTCACACCCAGGCCAGTAGAGACACAGAAGGGAGCCGCTCCGGCTTGTGTTGGGGCCCACGCCTCCTCTTGCTCCTCCTCGGGGACTGAGGCTGACAGGAATACACCTGGAGGATCTTGGGAACAGAGACCGTGGGCTAGGATTGGTGGCAGGGCGGGAGCCGAGGCCAGGCGCCGGGTGGGCAGCCCCTCCTGACACCGGTCCCCCGGCGCACACAGGTGAAGGAGTACGACGCCATCTCCAGGCTGGACCAGTGGCTCACCACCATGCTGCTGCGCATCAAGAAGACGATCCAGGGCGACGAGGAGGACCTGCGCTAGGCCCGCCTGGCCCCCTGGCGCCCGTCTCCCTGCCCCGTCCGCTCTCCCCCAGCCTGGCCCTCCAGTGAGGATCGAGAGGATGGCGAGGAGCCCAGAGAGAGGTGGGGCCCGAGACGTTGGCTGCGAGACCTTCCCTCCTCCCCACCAAGGAGTCTCGCAAGCCACAGCGCAGGCTCAGCACTGCTTCGGGGGCCCCTGAGGCCAGGCCTGCTGGCCAGACGGTCACCCTCTGTTTTCGCCGCATCCCTTGCCCCCTGCCCTTTTATTTAAGCCCCCGGAGGTACCCTTCTCCCCGCCCCGACACGCAGAATCTTTGATGCAGACGTATTTGCTGTGGGTGCTGCCGGGGGTCAGGGTCAGCATCTGGCCCCCCATCTCCCAACCAGCTGAGTCGTGAGGTTGGTGTCTGTCTCTCCACCTTTGTCCCCCAGCCGAGCTCTGAGCCCACGTAGCCACCGTGATTTGCTGTCACCGCTGGGGGTGGGCTCCTTCCCCACCCAGCACGGGAGCCTCCCAGCCTCCTGCAGCCCTCACCTCTCAGGGTAGTCCCAGGCCCTGGAGCTCCGAGGGCCATCCCCATGCCCACCCCTCCATCTCCACCCTGTGCTTCGAGGTGTTGTTGGTGGGAAGCTGCCGCTGCCTGAGGAAGGAAATAAAAGACAACACTTGTGCACGAGTGTCTTCCTCCTCACCCTTCAGGGCCTGTGTCCCGTCTCCCTGGCCCTCCCGCCTTGGGCTCTGGGCATGCTTTGTGGGAAAGAAGAGGGCAGGCTTAACCAGGAGGATGGTCTGGGTCAGAGCCTAGAGAAGGGGAGGCCCAGGGCTGGTGGGTTTGGGAGCCATGGGCTTGCGATCTTTGAGCTCTGGGCTTTCTGGTCCTTGGTTTCCTCAGCTGGGATGATGGGTGCCAGTGCCCCTCCCCCAGAGCTGGCGGGAGGACGGATGCATCACCGGTGATGAGAAGGGGTGGAGGAGGCCCACCAAGTCTTCCAGCCTCACACCCCACGTCCATATTTCCCTGCAGGGAGGGCTGAAAGCCCCAGTGGCACTGTTCCATCTGTCGAAGGGTGGGGGAGGGAGCGGCTTTGGCGGGCGGAGTACATGGAGGACTGAGTGGGTATGGTGAGTGGGAGGGGAAACAGCAGGAGCCCTTTGCCCAGGAAAGGAGGGCAAGAATCAGCCGCCGCCTCCACACTCCAGCACGTGGGCCTGCCTGTCAGGTGGACAGTCTGATGTGCCTGTGCTTCCACCGGCACTGGGCTGGGCCGGGCGCTCCCCACTTTGGAGTAGGGGAACAGCTGGAGGAGGGTCAGTGCCCAGTTGCAGACTCAGTGTCACAGTATGTGGCGTGACGTCAGGAAGTGAACAGGGGCTGCAGAGGAGGGGCTGCAGAGGAGGTGCTGCCCAAGAAACCAGGGCAGGCTCCTCGGAGAGCTGCTCCAGCCTAGAGCCTGGAAGGAGTTCAGGAAAGGTTCAGGCTCAGCGTGTGTCAAGAGAGTGGCCTCTATATGACACCCTGCCCTGCCCCTCTGTCCCCTTCAGCTTCTCCCACAGCTCTAATCGATTGGTAACAGCTGCCTAGAGCTCAGTTAAGACTCCTGAGATCTCAGATTGATTACCAGTGTCTGCCATGGCACAGGCTGAAGAGTAAGTAGTGTGAGAATCTGTGCCACCCATGACCTAAATAGTGATTTTCAACCCTGGCTGTGCTTTAAAATCATATTAAAAGTGCTCAAGCTTGGGTTGCACTCTGATAGATTGTGATTTGATTGAGGTTCCCCACCCTTTTGGTTTTGGAGGGTTTTTTTCCATAGGTGATCCAAATGTGTAGTTAGGGTTGGAAACCACTGAACAGGACAGTTCTTTCCTTTCCAACCCATTTGTTTATTCATTCACTCAAACATGAAGGGAATGTGGTTTCGCGGTTACCAAGGGAGGTAGAAGAAGCCTGAAGAAAACATTGTTCAGAAGCGGCAGAACCAGACCCCACCCCCATTTACTCAGCAATTATCTACTCAGCACCTACTGTGTGCCACGCCCTGGTTCAAACCCTGGGATTACAGCACTAAATAGCATAACCAGATCTGGAGTGGACACAGACGCCTTTCTTTTCACCACCCTCCAGATCCAGTCTGCCTTTGAGAACTCTCCTCTCAGGTCTCTTATGCAAGTGTCCCAGGTGCTTGGTAAAGGGCCTGGTACATAGTTTTGGGTTCTTAACATGTTTACTAAATGCTCGTTCCATGTCAGGCCTTGTGGGCCAGGCATCAGGGATTTGACTGTGACCAAGGGAGATCCAGTCACTGCCTTCACAGATCTTGCAGTGTGTGTGCGTGCGTGTGTGTGTTTTCTTTCTGTATGGAAGGGGGTGACAGAAGATTACTCAAGGTGGCCAGGACAGCTGGCCAACTCATGTCTTATGGAAATAACATACAGGTATACATAGAGTCCCCAAACCCTTGATGCCCTTCTGGAGACAAAAAAGTATATACGGGAATCCCAGAAGACCTCATCCTGTCTCCACCACTTACTATCATATCAGTCAAGGGACTTATTCTCCCCGAGCCTCAATTTCATTCTCCAGAAACGGATAATAAACCTCTTTCCAGAGTTGTTGCAACAGTTTTTGGAGATAAATTCATACAGTGGTCAATAAATGCTGAATAAATGAACGCGGGGTAACGAGCAGGGTAGTTGTGAAGATTCAATGAGATAATCAGCCAACATGACTGATAAAGTAGGCTTTCAGTAAAGAAGGTGGTGGTAATTGGCCAGGACAGATAGCTAGAACTTTTTCCTTGGGGTAAGAAGAATGCATTTCACCATTTTAAAGGTGATGTGATTCAAACAAACTATGGAGCTATTGTGTTTGGGTTCCAATACTGACTGCTGCTTCTAGCTGTGTGATCTTAGACAAATTACTTTACCTGTCTGTGCCTCAGTTTGCCTGTGAGTTTTAACTAAAAATTGATAGATGTAAAGCGCTTAGAACAGTTCCTGGCAGGTAAGGGCTATATTGAGCATTAAGGTTCTTCTTATTCCGCCTTCCGCACAGCCCACAGCAGGGGCCACCACCTCCCACCTTCAGGTCTTAATCTGCCGGCGGCAGTCCCCACGGCCCTGAAAAGGACCAGGCAGGAGCGCGCAGGCGCATTGAGGCAAAGTCTGGTGGGAAGCCCAAGCGGCCCGGCTGGCAGCCATCTTGGTAAAGGGCAGCGTCGGCAGCTTCTCTACGTAATCAGTCTGCGCGACCGGCTGGCGCCCGGCGGTCCATGGCGTAGAGCGGGCAGCCGCGGGGGCTACGGGGACCGGTGTTTGAGGGGCGTGATGGGGGAGGCGGCCGTGGCCGCGGGGCCTTGCCCGCTGCGCGAGGACAGCTTCACACGCTTCTCGTCTCAGAGCAATGTGTACGGGCTGGCGGGCGGCGCGGGCGGGCGCGGGGAGCTGCTGGCCGCCACCCTTAAAGGCAAGGTGCTAGGTTTCCGCTACCAAGACCTCCGACAGAAAATCCGGCCCGTGGCCAAGGAGCTGCAGTTCAATTACATTCCCGGTGCGTGGCGCCATGGGGCTGGGGGCTTGGAACGTAGTGCTGAGAAGGCTTCTGAGGCTCTGAGCCAGGTCACCAGATGGGAGAATGGGATCAGGGTGATGGTGATTGAAGGGGGTCAAGGCTGGTTATCTGGAGGCATTGGGGTCAGAGGACGGGGCTAATAGGGGCCTGAAGTAGTTAGGGTTCAGGATTCCTCAGACTCAGAAACCAGGATCCCTCCTACCATGGTGATGGTGATGAGGACTCGCACCGTCCCAGAGGTCATGATAATTTGTGGTGGTCGGAGATGACTGAGTCCTAGAGGTCAGGGCTCACTGTTGATTGGAAATATTGGGGTCACGGGTCTGCCTGAAACGTGAACTTTGAACTGTTCTCTCCCAGTGGACGCAGAGATTGTCTCCATCGACACCTTCAACAAGTCGCCCCCAAAGCAGGGCCTGGTGGTGGGGATCACGTTCATCAAGGTACCCAGAGCCCTCCACCTATCCATTTTCTCCTCCTTACTGGGTCTGACCCATATCCCTCTTGCTGCCCCTACTCTCTCCTGAGGCCAGTTTCCTCTCCCAGGATTCAGGGGACAAGGGCAGCCCCTTCCTTAACATCTACTGTGACTATGAGCCTGGCTCTGAGTACAACCTGGACTCCATTGCCCGTAAGTGTGGCCTGGAGGGAAGGAGGGATGGGGAAGGGGGTGGGGGGTGGGGGGCTGTCAGGTCTCCTGTTCCCATCTGCCTGTGCTCCCCCTGCAGAGAGCTGCCTGAACCTGGAGCTCCAGTTCACTCCTTTCCAACTGTGCCACGCAGAGTAAGTAAGCCACAGGTGTGATACAATAGGGAGTGTGTGTGTGTGTGTGTGTGTGTGTGTGTGTGTGTGTTGGGAGGGCGGAGGCTGTAGCAAACTGGAGACCACAAACCTGCCTATAGACAATCAGACTAGTTTGTTTTTTAAAGCATCGTGCATTTAAGGTAGCCATGGACCAGACTTGGCTGATGGGCTACCATTTTGTTATCCCCGAACTAGATAATTTGAGAGTGAATTGAGCACCTGTGCTCCAGACGTGTAGAATTCTCAAATTCTAACGATCTAGATTTGGGTATTCCAAGACCCAGAAATGCCAATTTTTCTAGAGTTATAAGCTCTGGGATTCCAAGATTTGAAAATTCTACAGTTTGATGATTCTGAGATTCTGTAACATTAAAGCCCTAACGTTGTCATATTTCAAGGAGATAGAATACAGACCGTCTAGAATACTGATGTTCTAGAATCCCAAAGTATAAGAATTCCATTCTAGAGCTCTGAATTCCAGAACACCAGTGTTCTAGCAGAGGGGTTGGCAAACTTTTTCTTTTAAGGCGCAGCTTCGGGGTCAAATAATCTCTATCACAACTACTCAAGTTGGCCACTGTAGCAAGAAGGCAGCCATTGACACTGTGTAAATGAATGGGTGTGGCTGTGTTCCAATAAAACTTTATTCACAAAAACAGGCCGTGGGTTTTGGATTTTCCCTGCAGGTCATAGTTTGCCAACCTCTGGTCTAGCAGATGAGAGTTCTAGAAACTGAAGGTTCTAAAGCACTAATGTTCTGGGTTCTACAATCTGGGTATTCTACCAATTCTATAAGTCTGAATATCCATGATGGCAATTTCCAGAAGTTCTAGCATTTCAAAGGAGACAGAAAACAGAACTTCTAGAACACTGGGGTTCTAGGGTAAAGAGGTACTAGTGTTCTGAGGTTCTGCAGCCCATTCTAGAGCTCCATGTTCATTCCTGAATCCACATCCAGAGTGAAGATTCTAGCAAGTGAGGGCTCTAGAAACAGAAGGTTTCTGTGATTCTGGGACTGGAAAGTTCTAAAATCTGAGATTCTGTGAGGGCTAGTTTCTAGAATTCTACATCCTGAGATCCTAGCTCTGGATCCAGTGTCTAGAACCCAGAATGTTAGGGTTCTCGCAGGCAAGAGTTTCTGCAAGAGGAGGATTTTAAAACACACGGACTCTACCAAACTGGCATTCTAGATTTTTCTGCTTTCAGGGTCCAGGTCGGGGATCAACTGGAGACCGTGTTTCTCCTGAGTGGGAATGACCCAGCCATTCATCTCTACAAGGAGGTGAGGCAGGGGGAGGCTGGGTGGGCAGAGCCCTGCTGGGGCCACCATGGGCTGGCACGGGGCGCAGTGTGTGAGGCTGGCCTCTGACTCCAAGCGGGTGGCGGGTCTTGGTTCCCCCAGAACGAGGGGCTGCATCAGTTTGAAGAACAGCCCGTGGAAAACCTCTTCCCAGAGCTCACGAACCTGACCAGTAGGTAGGAGAGGCCCTGACAGAGACCAGTGGGAACCGGGGCAGGCAGCCTCAGAGAAATCAGGTGGTGGGAATTGACCCCTAGAGAAATCAGGCCCACCGGAGGCCCAGGGCTCTACCGGAGGTGGGGTGGGGTGGGGTGGATGCTTCTAGGGAGGTGGAGGTGGGGGCTGGGGCCTGGTGACGGCCCTCAGGCCCCTCTGTCCACCCGTCCACCCCCAGTGTCCTCTGGCTTGACGTGCACAACCTGCCCGGCACGTCCCGGCGACTCTCAGCTCTCGGCTGTCAGAGCGGTTATGTCCGTGTCGCCCACGTAGACCAGCAGAGTCGAGGTGATGGCTGGGGCGGGGGCCCAGACACGGGGGGCGGGGCAGGGCCGGGCGGGGCGGGGGTGCTCGGGGCTGGGCCCTGAGTCCTCGCCCTCCACACAGAGGTTCTGCAGACTTGGACGATCCTGCAGGACGGCCCCATCTCCCGAGTGATCGTGTTCAGCCTCTCGGCCCCCGAGGGTGAGCTCCGGGCAGGGGGAGGCCAGGCTGCGGGCTCGGCTCCTCCACCCACATTTGTACCCCTCTCCCCACATGCCCAGCTCCCCACCATCCCTCCCTCCCCACTGTGTGCCCCACTCCAGCCCGGGAGCTCCAGTGTACCCATTCCCTCCCCACGACGCTCCTGAATTTCAGCTCCAGCTACTTGCCCCTGTGGTGGTCTGACTTTAGCTTTTACCCTGGAGTTGAACTTCTGCCTTTCCCTTGGTGGTCTGACTTTCACCGCTCACACTGTGACTTCCTCTGACCCCCCGTCTGTGGCCTCTTCACTCTGTCTCTTGCTGCCATCCAAGTCCAGGCTTTTCTCATGGACTCAGCGCTGTCTCCCCACTCGGGGTCTCTCCTTTCGCCCCACATGTTGATCTGTTCCTCTTACTGCGGTCTGTCCTTCTCTGGCGTTTCTCTTGGCCTGACCTCTGTAGTCTGTCTTCTGCCCCTTCCCCTGTGGTTTATCCCCTGATGCTCTCACTGTGGTCTAACCACGGACTTTTGTGCTGTCACCTAACCTTTGTCTCTTCTACCCTGGTGGTCTAACCTTGGACTTTTTAAACTGTCATCCAACACCTCTCCCTCCTCCTGGCATCTGACCTCCATCATTCTCTCGTGGTCTAACCTCTAACCCTCCCCCTGTAGCCCAATCTCAGGGGTCTAACGTATGTTCCTCTCAGGAATGGACGGATGGGGAGGAGGGAGGAGGAGCCTAGAACCTGTCCCCTCACACCTCCCCCGCCATTCACGTTCCTTCTCCAGAGACCGAGGACAGGCCACAGCAGGAGGAGTACAGCGTGCTGGTGGCCAGCATGTTGGAACCAGCGGTGGTGTATCGGTGAGGGCCACAGGGCACGTGGGTGTGGGCTGACCCCATGCCTTTGCACGGTCATCTAACCTTGTCATTCTCCGCAGAGAGTAAAGCTTTGGGTGTAGTGGTTCAGGGCTGGGCAGGTAGAGGTGTCTGTGTCCCAGGGAGAGGAGCATGAGTGTTTAAGTCTAGAACTTGTAGGGGATGTGCTGAGGCCTCGGGTGGGAACCGAGATGTCCCGTCCCCCCTGGGGTAGGTGGACAGAGCATGTTGGCAAGTGTTTAATCACAGGCTCCATGTGGGAGAAAGCCCTGGTTTATGGGATCTGCCCATTTCCGTGCTGTCAACACTCCCACCTCAGTGGATTTTGAGCCACCAACGTGATGCCAAGCCGCTCACAAAGTTTCTGAAAATTTCCCAGTCGGCTCCCGTGAGCCAGTGCGAGCCAGCTGGGCACAGCTGGTGGGCGGTGAAGGTGTCCGGGCTGGGGCTGAGCTCTCAGGCTTCAGGGGGCTTCGTGGGTGTCCAGACTGGAGACAAGGGGGTCACCAGAAGGAAGGTGTGGGTTTCTATTTGGGAGCAAGGCGGTCCCACCTCCAGGGACAGTGTGGGCGTCCAGATCAGAGACAGTTTGAGCTCCCCTTGGTGGATATGAGGATGTCTAACTTGGAGACGAGGGTGTCCAGGCTTCAGGAGGAACAGTACATCCAGACCTGACCCGTGAGGGTCCGGTGCTAAGGGTGGCGGGCACCGCGGTCGACCTCAGTCTCCCCGCCGTGGTCTGACCCTCAGGGACCTGCTGAGCCGGGGCCTCGAGGACCAGCTTCTCCTGCCTGGCAGCGACCAGTTTGACAGCGTCCTCTGTGGCCTGGTCACCGACATCGATTTGGATGGGCGGCCGGAGGTCCTGGTGGCCACCTACGGACAGGTGGGGCCGGAGGGGTGGGGCTGCCGTGGCCTGTGTCCTCTGCCTCCTGCCTCTCCCCGTGTGACCCCAATCCCCTGCCCCTGCAGGAGCTGCTCTGTTACAAGTACTGCAGCCCAGAGCGCGGGCTCCCCGGGGCCCAGCGTGGCTTCCGCTTGCTGTGGCAGCGGAGCTTCTCGAGCCCCCTGCTGGCCATGGCGCACGTGGACCTGACCGGGGACGGGCTGCGCGAGCTCGCTGTGGTCTCCCTGAAGGGCGTGCACATCCTGCAGGTAGCCAGGGGCCCCTGAGACGGCGCCTTAACACCCGCCTCATTGAGGGCACGTTCTCATGGGAGAGGGGTAGGCAGGCCTCGGCCGGATCCCTCTGGAAACTGGAGCCTGGGCCCCGCGTCGGGCAAGGGGGTCATTGGCTGCAGGTCCCCTCTTGGGGGAAGCAGGCGGTTCCTGTTGGTCAAGGAGAAGGGAGGTGCTGGGGGCACTCACAGCCAGGGGGAAGGGGGTTCAGCCACAGCATCTGTCACCCCCGGCCCCCTGGCCTCCCTCCGCCTCCCGAACGCCTGTACTTTGTTCCGCCTGCTTCGACCGTGTCCCTTCCCTGTGGCCCAGCCTCGATCTGCCCCCGAGACCTGACCTGCACTCTTCCACTGCGCCCTAACCTTGGCCCTCCTACTGCAGCCACCCTTTCTTCTACCTGTGTGACCGGCTTCATTCTGCCTGTGGTCTAACCTTCAGCCTCCTTCTCCAGCCAATCTCCAGCTCTCTGCCATAGTCTAATCTCAAACCCTTCCACTTTGGTCTAACCACTGAACTTTCTACTGTGGTCACGCCCGTGACCTGTGGTCTAATGTCCAGCCTTCTCCTGTACTTTGACCTCTCACCCTCCAACAGCAGCTTAACTGCCCTTATGGTTTAATATCCAACCATTCCAATGGCCCAAGGTCCAGCCTGGAACCTTCCGTTGCTGTTTAACCTCCAACTAATATGTCTGACCTCTGACCTTTTCACTACGGCCCGGCCCCAGCCCTTCAGCTGTGATGTACCTCTGTTTCCTGATCTGGTGTTTTCCCACCCCTTCGCTCTGGTCTGACTCCAGGCTCCTTTCACATGTGGTCTCACCTGGGTTCTTTCTACTGGAGTCGAGCCTTACTGTCTCCGCTGCAGGCTTTGCTGGGGCCTTTTCCTTCAGTCTAGTCGTCAGCGGAATGGTCCAGGTTAGACCTCAGAGAGATAGAGGTTGGACCCCAGTGGAAAAGTCTGAGGCTGAACCACAGTACATGGGACAAAGGTTGGACCCTCGAGTAAAACGGAATGAGGAGAGGTCTGAGGTTAGACCACAGTGGACAGGGCTGTGGTCCACCTGGGGGAGAAGGGGCTTCCCTTCTGCTGCGGTCTCAGCCTCCCAGCATCCCGCATTGTGATCTCTTTCAAGCCATTCCACTGTGATCTCCCCTCCGTCCCTTCTCTCAGGGGCTAACTTCGGACCCTCCAACCAGGGTCTGGCTCCGTCCCTTGTGTGGTGACATAGTCCTCTCTTTTCCACTTTGGTTTGCTCCTTCTCTGTCCTGTGGGCCTAACCTTTTCTGCCAGGGTCTCACCTTTGTTCCCCCTGCTGTGGACTAACCTCAGCCTCTCTCGGGTGGTCAAGCCTCACCCCCATATAACGCGAGCTCTCCTTTATGTTTTTTTGTTTGTTTGTTGGGGTATAGTTGTTTTACAGTGTTGTGTTATCTCCGTTATGTTTTGATCCATCCCCGTCCCCTCCACTGAGTTCTAACCTCAGACCCACACATCTGGGGCTGGGCTTTGTCCCTTCCACCGGAAGTTCACTGAAGGCCGTCCCCCTGGGTCTGACCTTCACCCCATCACAGAGACCCATTCGAACCCCACACGCGGACCTCCCACCGTGGCTGTGCTCTCAGCCTTTGGGGGTTGGGGGGGGGGGGCGGCATGTAACCTGCACCTTCCAGCTCTGTCTCAGCCCTGCCCTCCTCTCTCGTTCCCCACAGCACAGCCTGATCCAGGCCTCGGAGCTGGTTCTGACCCGGCTTCGGCACCAAGCGGAGCAGAGGAGACGTCAGCCACAGAGGCTGGGGGACAAGGTGGGCGCCGGGCCTGCTGAGACCCCGGCCTCCTGAGCACCCACCCACTGCCCACCCCAGGCCTGCCACAGTTCCTTGGGGTGCCCACCTCCAGCTCTTCATGGCGAGGGAAGCATCCTGAAGGAGGCACTGGTCTCCCCAGACACCCCAGGGTGGTGGAGCGGTGGGTCCTGCTCTGGCTCTGCCCCAGCGTGCCCTGTGACCCCCACTCCCCTCTCTGTGCCTCTGTGTCCCCATTTGAAAATTGGATGATCCCACCCCACCCCACCTCTATCCCCTTGAGACTCGGTCAGTGGTGATTATTTCTATGTCTAGAGGAACCAAACTTGCACTTGTCTCCATTCTTTTGTTCGGCATACGCTTGATGAGGACCAACTGTTGCCAGGCTCTGTCGGGAGCCGGACTCACCCAGAAGAATGGAGGGAGGGGGGGACTTTGGGGATTGGGGATCCAAGGTCAGACCCAGCAGCCGGACTGAAGTGGGATCGTAGCGTAGATTTCAGAGGAAAGAAAGGAAGTTAGGCCCTACAAGAAGTTAAACCTCCATAGGAAAGACTGTAGAATATAAGGGAAAGGTCTGTAGGGTTATTAGACCTCCGCAAGTGAACTGAGGTTAGACCCCAGTGGAAAGCTCTGGATCTGAGGTCAGGGCTCAATTGGAAGATAAGGAAATTGAGCCTCAGAGGAGAAGATGTGGGTGGAAAGGACTGTCGTGGGGAAGCCATGGTCAAATTGTAGCAAGGGGTCTCAGGCCAGACCCCCTGTGAATAATGCTGAAGTTGGACCCTAGCAAAAATTACTATGGTTAGACCTTGCGCCAAGAGCCAAGGTTAACACCCAGCAGAAGTGATCGATTTAGGTCTCAACTGGGGAGTCCTGAGATGAGCCCCAGGCTACACTGTCCTGGAAAGGGCTAAGGGTAGGCCTAGTTGAAAAGCCCAGGGGATTGCGGAACCAGGAAGTGGGAGACAAGGCTAACTTCCCTGCCCCGTGGCTGTAGCGATTGCCCCTCCTGTGGCCACTTCCGTGGCACCAGGAGAAGGAATTGAGGCCTACATCACAGGGACCAGTGGAGGGCGGGGACAACAGAAGAAATCTTGCCAGGAATAGAATCGGGTCGGGAGGGTGGGGGAGCAATTCCTGAGCGGGGTCCAGGCTGGTTGTGGGAGGGAGTTCCTTCCTTGCTGCTGCAGGGTTTGGGTGGGACCCCTGCTTCCTGGGGGGGGGGGGCAGGCACCATGGTCGTTCTAGCCATCTGTCTACCTTCTGCCATGGAAGTCCACCCGTCAGTCTGACCATCTGCACCGACAGTGAAGACTAAGCTACCAGTGCCCCACAGTGGGTCTTCAGGAGGCTGGAGCCCACCAATTCTTGGCCACCCTTGTCTTCACCTCACCTCCCAGAACCCAAGTGTGGGAAATCGCAGGGAGCCGGAGCTGGGTCGTCTCCCTCCTCTCCTGGCAGTGGGCCCGGGGGTGTCCAGCCAGGACTGGCGATGGGCATGGGCCATTGGCAACATCAGGGTCTCCCTCCTGCTGCCCGTCTGCAGAGGCTGAGTGCTCCGTCGCCTCCTGTCCTGGGTGGGAGTGGGACCCTAGGGTGGGATTTGGGACATTTAAGTAGTGATGTTCTGGGTCTGTGAGGTGTGTGCACGTGTGTGTGTGTTCACCATTTCAGGACTCATGAGTTTGTGTTCCCAGCGCCTGCCCGGTCCTTTGCAGCTGGCTGCCTAACTTCTTGCCGGCCCCTCAGTCTGGGACAGTGTGTAGTGTAGCAGTTAAGGGAGAACCTGAAGCCACACTTCACCACTCTGTGCCTCAGTTTCCCCATCTGTAAAATGGGGCTAGTAGCATTTACCTCACAGGGCTTTTAGGAGGGTCAGCTGTGTCAACATGTGTCAAGCACTTATTAAAAATGTTATAACAATGCCTGGCACGTGGTAAGGGCTGGAAGCCCCTTGTGAGTGGCAACTGTTGCTATTATTATTAATGGGTGCCTTTGTGGTTGTTTCTGGCTGGCTTTGTCAGCAGGCACAGCATGTGAATTTGGATCTGACTCTGGCTAAAAACATTCTTGCCCTCCCCGCAGTTCTGGGAGCCTGTGACTATTTGTAGCTGTTTTGCCTCTTTGGCCCTTGTATGGATCAGCAAGTGTGTGTGTGTGTGTGTGTGTGTGTGTGTGTGTGTCCGCGCGCGCGCGCGCGTGTGCTGTCCCTTGCCTGTGGTGCTGAACCCAGAGGGTGGGTGGGAGGCTTGGGCTGCTTCATCTCCCCCCACCCCACCCCCCGCCCCTCCTCTCTCCAGGCCCCGCCCTGGCTCCCCGCGCCGGCCTCCCCTCTCCCCGCCTCCTCCTCCTCCCTCCCTGCTCTCTCCCCCGGCCCCCCTCCTCCCTCTCTAGCCGACTCCCCCTCCCCCGAAGCCCTCCCCCCTCCTCCTCTCCTCCCTCTATCCCCTCTCCCTCCCCTCCTCCCTAGCTCTCCCTCTCAGTCTCCAGCTCATCCTTCTCTCTCCCTCTCTCTCTCCCTCTGTCGGGCGGAGTCGCCCACCACTGCCAATCCAGTGCTGAGGGAACCTGCTCTAGGCTGTAGCTGCAGGTAGGAGACCCCCAGTTAGGGGGGGCTTGGGGGAAGGATGGTGTTACCCCAGGTGGGTGGAGGGGGGCATTTGAGGAGCCAGGAGCCGCTTCTCCCTGAGCTCCGTTATAGGGGATGGGGGGCTGCATATCCCGGGCGCGGGTACCAGGGCCCTAAGGTGCAGTAGGGGCGCCACCAGCGGTCAACATCCTCAACCCCTCCTGCGCTTCAGGGAGCACGGCGGGCTGGGGAGGGGGTGCCTCCTGGGCACTGAGGAGGTGAGAACACCCCACCCTGTCTGGGGCAGCACCCGCACTCGCGTTCTCCACCTACACCTCCGCCCCCGCCTTCCTGTGTCTGGGTCTCGTCTTTCTGTGTCTCCACATCTCTCAGGGGTCTCTGTCCTGCGGAGTCTGGCCGCCTCTCCGAGTCCCTTTCCCTGTCTCCCTCAGTCTCACTCTTGTCTCTGTCTCTCTCTGTGCCTGGGTCTGTTCCGGCTTTCTGTCTCTAAGTCCTTGGTTCCTCTCTGCTTTCCTCTTTCGCCATCTCTGTGTGTTTCCCTCTGTCTCTGTCTCTACTGTCTCAGCTTTCCCGTGTCTCTGTCTCGGTCCATCTCCGCGTGTATCTTTCTCTTCCCTGCTTCTCATCTCCATCTCCGTCTCTAGGACCTGGTCTCTGTTTCTCTCTCTCTCTTTCCTCTCCGCTTCCTCTCCCTGGTTAACTGCCTCCTACACACCTTTGTCTCCGCCCCTGGCAAGGGGAGACCTGGGGGAAGAAGACCCGCCCCGCCCCCTGCCGCCGCCGCAGAGTGGGCTCCCCCAGGAGGCACGGAGTCCCCCAGACTCCTCTCCCTTCCTCAGCCGAGCTCCCCCATCCTCCCGGCTGGCATCCGCCCGTCCCTCCCCTGAGGACAGAGCTCCTCTGCTTTCCCCTGCCTTATTTCTGGCATCCTGAAGCCAGTCCTTCTTGCAGTCTAACCTGTAGCCTTTGTAGAGGAGACTGAACCAGTCCTGTCTGCAATCTAACCTCCCATTCCTCTTCAAAATTGACTGGACCAGTCCCTGCTGCAGTCTAACTTCCATACCTCTTTTGCCGTTTGTCCATTTCTTGACTCATTCATTCTTTTGACAATTACTGAGCACCTTTCCTGCTCCAGGCACAGCTTTAGGTACTGGGCCAGGCCAGTCCCTCCTGCAGTCTCGCCTCCATCGTCTCATGGTGTGCCAGCCCCAGACCTGTCTCCCAGTGGGGCTGGAGCTCAAAAGCTTCTCCACCGCCCCTTGGGGGCTCTGAGAGGGCCCTTCTGAGTCTAGAGGTCCCTGGCCGATACATCCTCTTCTTTTCTGTTGGGAAGGGGGCCCCAGAGAAGGCGGGCGAGATGAGAGGTGTGGGGCTGAGCCTGTAGCCCAGGCTGTGATGGGGTGAGGTCCTCTAGTGCCCACGTGGGATTCCAGGTGGGTTAAAACAAGCACCAGCTTAGGAGTCCCACACCTTGAGTTCCATCTCTTCTCTGCCCCTGACTTGAAGTTGCATGACTTGGCCAAGCTCTTTGCCCCTCCGGACCTCAGTTTACCGATCGGCGTACCATAGCCTGAACACTGAGACTGTGTGTGTCTGTGTGTGATCCCCAGGCTGGGACATTGTGTGCAGGCGGGAGAGCCTGGCTTACCCTGGAGCAGTAAGCGTGCATGTTTAGAAGGCCGTGTCCCCACCGAGAGCAGGCAGCGGGCACCCCCTGCGCCCACCCTGAGCGCGGTCAGGAACCATCACCCCCCTTAACCAATATGAGGGACTTGAAGGAGGGGGTCCCACCTGGCCTGCCGCACTGACTGCCCCACCCCACCGAAGCTTGCAGTCCCACCCTACAGATGAGGTCTCCGAGGCCCCGAGAGGTGGGTGAGGCAGAACTGGGGCACTCGCCACTGACCCAGCTGGCCACCGGCCCACAAGGGAGGGGAGAGGTGGCCCCAGGAGACGGTGCCCGCCATCTGCCCTCCGGAGTCCCACCCTGGCCTCCACCTGACGCTTTCGCCCCTGGATTCTAAACCCAGATTATGTTTCACGGCTGCTCATGGAGCGCGAGGCAGAGGCAGGAGCCTCAGGAAGAGGGAACCCAGCTGTCCCCAGTGACAGGGCTCAGCTGTCCCCAGTGACAGGGCTCAGCCCTCTTGGTGGTTCATTTAACAGATATTTATCTAGTGCTTTCTCTCCCTGACCCCTTCTTCCCTAAGGCCCCGGGGAGAGGAAACCAGGTTTTGCAGGAAAAGGCATTGAACCAGGCTGCTTTGCCCAGCGCCAGGGCAAGGAGGGCGGGCCTCCTATTGGCTGACCCGGGTCTCCCTTGAGGACTGAGGCGGGAGGGACAGGTGGTTGGACTTGAGGGCGGACTTCCCAGGCCATGACCCTTCCCTGAGAGAGGGAGTGAGATGCTATAGATGAATTCTTGACTCCCAGGTGGACCTGGTTTCTCCTGAAAGCTGGGGGGAGGGGAGGGAGGGAGAAGAGAGCGTGAGTCTTTGCCTTGGATCCTGGTGGGTTTGTAATTATGCCTAAGTCGTTGCTAATTAGGGGGCTGCTAATTAGGTGTATCGTTAGGGGCCTTGCCGAGGGGGCTAATTGTGCGGTGGCCCTTTAAGAATCACCCCGCCCCCTGCCCCCCTACACACACACACACACACACACTCTTCAGGGAAGTTCTGCCAACATTTTGCCTCCCTCCCCCAAAGGAGCCAGCTCCCAATCCATGAGGACATGGGTGTACGTTGGGGGCAGGCTGTGGGTTAGACTGTGAGAAGAACTTTTCAGACAGAAATGGACGTTACTGGGAGAACTGCTGCGGCTGGTGGCCAGGAGAGGGGTCCGGGAGGGTGGAGGCCCTGAGGACCCCTGCCTTCCTCTCTCAGTCCCATATTATAGGCTACGGGGTTACCATGACAACACAAGGGTGGGGCAGGGGAGCTGGAAGTCAGGACCACTCTTGGAGAGAGAAACTGGGAGCTGCAGAATGGGTGCTGGGGGACGTTGGGCAAGTTATTTAGCCTCTCTGAGCCTTGGTCTTCTCCTCTGTGAAATGGCTGGGGACTCCCCAAAGTGGGATGGTGTCATTTCAAACAGAGTGGCCACAGAAGGTGACATCTGAGTGGAGAGCTGAAGGAGAAGAGGGAGCGGATATGTGGGGAAGAGTGTCCCAGGAAGGGGGAACAGCAGGTGCAAAGGCCCTGAAGCAAGAACTTGCCTGAGGAACAGCAAGGAGGTGGTGTAGCTGGGGCCAAGTGAGGGAGGGGGAGAGAGAGAGAGATGAGGCCAGAGAGGGAATGAGGGGCCAGATTGTGCGACACCTTATGAAGCGGGGAGGGGACTTTGGTGTTCTGAGTGAGACCAGAGCCATGGAGGGTTCTGATCAGAGGGGAGGATGTGAACTGATTGGCATTTTTAAAGGAGACCTAGACATAGAAATAGCCACTCGAACCCAGGACCAGAGGCAGGAAGAGAAGTATTCACCCCACACCCACAAATGTGGGTGTGGGGTCAGAAAGCCCAACCTAGGACCTCATGTCACAGCTTCTAAGGAATCCTGCACCTTCCAGAGACCCAGGGATGCTGGAGAGAGACACCTGCCAGCATTGCGGGGAAGGATGTGAGTGAGAGACCCTCCAGCAGCCCCTCCCCAGCCCTACCTGAGACAGACAGACAAACACCCCAGCAGCTGCCACAGCCCAAATCCCAAGCAGGAGCCCTCCAAGCACCAAGTTGGAAACCATAGGAATCACAAAATGAGTTGAGGGCTCCCCAGCCCCTTGCCTCTCCCACTAACTTATTCAGTC
This sequence comes from Balaenoptera musculus, assembly GCF_009873245.2. Taxonomy (NCBI): domain Eukaryota; kingdom Metazoa; phylum Chordata; class Mammalia; order Artiodactyla; family Balaenopteridae; genus Balaenoptera; species Balaenoptera musculus. Next base: position 8,931,824 of record NC_045803.1, read on the forward strand.
TGTGTTCTTTTGCGCCTGACTTCACTCTTCCATGGCATGTCTGTGAGATTCATCTGCATTGTTGAGTGTATCAGTTGCCCGCTCCCTTTTCAGTGCTGTATAATATTCCACTGCATGACTATTCCGCCATGTACTTCTCCATGTTCTTGCTGATAGGCATATGGGTTGTTTCAAGAGGGGAGCCATTATAAATGAAGCTGCTGCGAACATGTGTGTATGTGTCTTCTGACGAACACTTGACTTATTTCTCTTGGGTACATACCTGGGAGTGGAATTGCTGAGTCCTAGGATACCTGATGTTCAGCTATAGTTCCCTGCAGTGGTTTGACTCCCATCAGCAGTGCATGATGTCTTTATCTTTCTGTGTCTTTCTCTCTTGGTCTCTGCCTGGCGCTCTCTGTGTCTCTTTGTGACCCTGTCTCTTTGAATCACTGTCTCTCTTTGGCTCCCCCAGTCTCTCTCCTCCCTCTGTTAGTCCTCAGCTTCTCCCCCATTCTCCGACCCCGATGAACCTCGACTCCTGAGCAACAGGGAGGGGTTTGCTCCCCTCACCCAGACTTCCTCCTCCCCCACAGGACCCTGACCCCCTCCATGGCTCCCCTGGCCTTGGTGGGGTTTGCACTCCTCCTGGGGACTCCCCCATGCTCAGGGGCGGCCACCCCGACCCCCTCCCTGCCACCTCCCCCAGCCAACGACAGCGATGCCAGCAGCATGGGGGGCTGCCAGGGCTCCAACCGCTGCCAGCCAGGGGTCCTGCTGCCCGTTTGGGAGCCCGATGACCCATCGCTGGGAGACAAAGCCGCGCGGGCCGTGGTCTACTTTGTGGCCATGGTCTACATGTTCCTGGGTGTATCCATTATTGCCGACCGCTTCATGGCATCCATCGAGGTCATCACGTCCAAGGAGAAAGAGATCACCATCACTAAGTCCAACGGCGAGACCAGCGTGGGCACCGTCCGCATCTGGAATGAGACTGTGTCCAATCTCACACTCATGGCCCTGGGCTCCTCGGCCCCTGAGATCCTGCTGTCTGTTATTGAGGTCTGCGGCCACAACTTCCAGGCGGGCGAGCTGGGCCCGGGCACCATCGTGGGCAGCGCTGCCTTCAACATGTTTGTGGTCATTGCCGTGTGCATCTACGTCATCCCAGCTGGTGAGAGCCGCAAGATCAAGCACCTGAGAGTCTTCTTTGTCACCGCTTCTTGGAGTATCTTCGCCTACGTCTGGCTTTATCTCATCCTTGCCGTCTTTTCCCCGGGTGTGGTCCAGGTGAGCAAGGACCCACAGACATCTCCTTGGTGCATGTATGTCAGCAAAATCCAGAGGGGTGGCTCCCCGGGCTTGGAGAGTCAATGCCTGTATTTGCAGAAATGCATGCTCACATCTGAGAGGGCTGCCAGGTATGGTTGTGCAGGTCACGCACTGCACAAAGGCATTGGGCCGGAGAGGGCAAGTTGGGACTGGAGTCCAGTGGGTGCTCCCAAGCCAGGTCTGGATGGCACTGCAGGTCCTGGAAAGGGCTCATCTGCCCAGGATGGGGTGCCATTTTGCAATATGCCCATCCAGAACTCTCACAAGGGGGCCATATGTGCTAACAGAGTCCTAGTGATCTGTGTAATGCATACGACAGTCTAGCCAGGTATTTGCCAGGTATGGTCACACATGTTTTCTTATACTCCCTGCCTTTTGCATAATTTATTTCCACTTTGGCAATAAGACATCCCCCATTTGCATAATTTGCGTTACAGTTGCATAATCCAGCCTTGTGTTTTCTGACAGTGCTAACTTGGGTAACTTGGTGTAACTTGGTGCAATTTGCACAGTTTACCCATGGATTTTGCATAGATCCATGCCCACATCTGCGTAATCTAGCTCTGTATTTGCCAGATATGCAGTCGTGGTTTGCATAATTCATTCATTATTAATAATTGATTTCTGATGTTAGGATAATTTATGCCACTTCACTGTAACTCATACTCACATCCAATCCAACCTAGGTATAAGCCCAGCCCACTGCAAAGACCACTTTGCATAATTTATTCCAATAGTGAGACAAAATTTAGACCCACAGCTGCATAATTTACACCCACATTCACATAATCATTTGCCTCTCATTTATCCAGTGTCTTAATGGGCATACTGCTTAGTCTTCCTTTAAAACATTTGCCCAATTTATTTCCCACAGCCCCCATGACCACCACCTACATTTGCATAATGTATTCATGGGCCTGGCTTAATTCGCTCACACACGTGCATAATTTATTTGAGCCTACCCAGGATTCCTTCACACGTACGTATAATATACTCATGCATATCTGTCATGTTTTGCCAGTTATAGTTTCTTTCCAGGAAGGATCTAAAGTTAGAGTTATAAAAATTCTTTGCAGATGATATCGAGGCAGATCTGAGGGATTAGAAACCACAGTGAGGAAAAGGGGAGATGGTAGCACCGGAAAACAGGGATGAGAAAGGGAGAGAGACAGTTACTGTGATTGACTCACTACTGTAATGCTGAGTTTCCTGGCTGCCATGGCAAAAAGTACAGAACGATGCTTCACACGGTTCTCAGGCACTATTAAAAAAGGATGCTATTCTGACTTGGGTTTTCAAAGTGGTCCCTGACAAGGATTTACACCGAAACTGTGAAAGGAATTTTAGACACCATGGGTGGGAGGTGGGATAGGGATGGGATAGGGAGAGGGAGAGATTTCCCCTGAGAAGGAGCTGGCTCAGACATAGGGAAGACAGTGTAAAATGCCACAGCTCTGGGTAGAGAAGTGTCTATGGAGGATCTCTTCAGGAGTAAATGGAGACCAGACTGTTGGGATGTTTTCATGAAATGGCCAGACTTATGGGATGTTTTCATGACATAATCGAAAGAACGGGCATGAGCTAAAGATGATGCCATTCCCTCCTAGAGGCAACGAACTGGAGTAGTGAGAGGTGGGTCTGGCTCTGGGTTTTCTCCAGAAATGCTGTGTGACGTCAGGCAAAGCCTGTACCCTCTGGACCTCCGTTTACACATCTGAACGATAGAAGGGGTTGAAGTAGACCATTGGTTCTGGACCCTTCATAGCCAATCCTCCCTCTTTATAACAAATTTTGTTATATCCCCTTTATTCTGCTGGTGTGAAATTCTTAGCTAATAGGAGAGAGGTTTTCTCGCCTCGGAGTTTGGTGCCTGGACTCTGGAACCCGAGGCCTGGGTTCAAATCCCACCTCTGTTGTTTCCTAGCTGTATGACCTTGGGCAGTTTCCTTACCTGCTCTGTGCCTCAGTTTCCCCACCTGTAATCAGGGAGTCATCCTAGTACCAGCTTCAGAGGGCTGCATGAGGATCTGTTGAATTGCTACATGTGGAAGGGCTTAGAACAGCGAGCCTGGGACAGGGTAAGTGTGAGCTCCTCTTCCCGTTAACAAACTTCCCTACACTGTTGGCTTCCCAGAAGTCAGTATAATGCCCAGACCATGATATAAAGGAAAGTAATATCTAATAGAACAATCTGCATTTCTACATGTAAACGCTTGGGCATGACTACCTTCAAAGGCATGACGAAGAGCCAGATGGTGGCATCTACTTACATATAATGAACAAGCTGGTGTTTAAGAGAAAAAAAAAAAATCAGAAACCATTCCCATGCACGGAGACCAGCAGAGGAGCGGGTAGCCATGAGATTGAAATCAGGCATATTCAGCGTACATTAAACCATACAGGAAAATACTTCATACAGATATAAAACAGAATGGAGGGTAGACTCCAATTATCATAAGCAGGGTTTTCGCTGACGTGAACGTCCGGTGGGAGGTTCTGAAGTCAGGCAGGACGTGGGACAATTCTGCATCGTGTGGGACTGTCCCATGAGTCGCTGGATGTCACCAGGCTGGGACCGTATCCCCCTCCCCAATTATGGTGGCAACCCATAAATATCCCTAGATCTGTGACACCCCCTCTTGGGGGCGTTCTGTCCACTGAGACCTGAAGGTGTGTCTCACTCCCCTCCCAGGGTGGGCAAGCCCGTGAGCCCATTTGCAGGGGATGCGCTAGAAAGCAGATGTGAATCTATCAGAATCACCTTTTGTTTACCTGCAGGGAAGAAAGCCGATCTCAGGTGTTTGAGATCTCTCTTCTGATTAAGAGAGAATCGCCCACAGCATATACAGTGGCCAGTTCAATGAGCACAAGGCAAGAGTTCATTTTACAGCTTGCGTGGAAAATTCAGTTTCTTTTCACAAACCTGCTTGGTGGCTTTGTGTGGTACTATTTCCAAGTCCTGCCTTTCCTCTGAACCATCAGTAAACACAGCGACAAGGGCCTGTGGCAGTCGGAGCTTAAAGATCGTTCCCCTACCAGGCTCATTTTAAATACACCTCTGGGGCCATCTGATTTGTAAATACTCTTTCATCTTTTCTTCCTTATCTTTAATGAGAAAGGTAGCATATGAGTCTTTACATGAATATTTCAAGGCGAGCTGTCACGTGTTGGTGGATGTTTCTTGTACATGCCTGGGCCTGTGCCAGACCACAGGCAGACTTGAGTCCCAGACCTCAATGAACCCAAGATAATAGCGCTAGTAATAATAATAATGGTAATGGTCATTTCATGTTTTGTGTATTTTCCATGTGTCAATAACCAACAAGGCTACGTGCTAGGGGTACATAAGCTCATTCAATCTTGGGGATGTCCCCATTTTACAGACAAGAGGCTGGGCCAGGCATTCCTCTTCTAGAACCAGGATCTAAACTCAGCATTGCCTTGTCTCTCTGGGGCGGTAGCATGTAAATATGGGAACTCGCTTTATGAGGCTGTCAGACAACGAGCCAAACTTGGGCTTCTTTTAGAGTCAGAGTCCTGTCCCTAAGGGCCAAACAAATCCTAAGGAAGGAGAATCTGGCAAGGGCTGTACTTACTGGTGGGGTGGGTGGGGGTGGGGAGGGAATATGACAGTTTGGGGAGGTGAGCAGAGGACAGACCCTGGGTGATGGGTAGGCTTTGGAGAAGTGGAGGCATCCCGGGTGAGGAGGGGCAGAGGGGAAATGGAGCAGGGAGAGAAAAGACAGAGGGAGAGAGAGGCAAGAAGAGACACCAGCTCTGCCCCTGGACAGGGGCTGGGACCACGCGGTGGGGACGTGTCTCTGGCTTGGTGGTGGCTTAGGATGTCCGGGGATAGGATGTCTGGGATCCCGGCACTGGGGCAGCTAAGTGTGGTTCTCAGTGTGACAAAATGTGGATGGATGGATGGATGGATGGATGGATGGATGGATGGATGGATGGATGAGACCAGGAGAGAGACAGGAAGGGCGGGGGAAGGGGGGGGACATAAAGAGAGAAGTGTGGGGTGGGAAACTGTGAAGAATTTCATGAGGGAGAGAGGTAGGTATCTACAAAAGATATGAAAGAGAGACAAGGAGACAGCGGCAACAAGAAAGGAAGACACAGAGGGAGAAAGATAAAAAACCAACTGACATAGAGGATGAGACAGAGGCAGAAAGAGACAACGACCTAGAGAAACAGAGAGAGCGAGATATGGGGCGAGGCAGGGAGGAGCAGAGACAAGAGCCAGAGAGAGAGAGAGACAGAGATGGAGGGAGATAAGGGAAAAGGGGAGAGACAGAGACACGAAGAGGAAGGGGGAGAGGCAGAGATGAAGAGAGACAGGAGAGAGGCAGAGCCAGAAGGCCAGATGGGGACAGATGCAGGAGAGGGGCGCGGGGAGCGCCGGGTGGCGGCCGGGACCGGGCTCTGGGAAGAGAGGCGCCGGGAGGCGGCGGGCCGGCTGCGAGCGCGCCCCCTCCCGGAGCGGCGGTCCTGACCCGCGGGGCCGCCCGCAGGTGTGGGAGGCGCTGCTGACCCTCGTCTTCTTCCCGGTGTGCGTGGTGTTCGCCTGGATGGCCGACAAGCGGCTGCTCTTCTACAAGTACGTGTACAAGCGCTACCGCACCGACCCGCGCAGCGGCATCATCATCGGCGCCGAGGGCGACCCCCCCAAGAGCATCGAGCTGGACGGCACGTTCTTGGGCGCCGAGGCGCCGGGCGAGGTGGGCGGCCTGGGCCCGGGGCCCGCCGAGGCCCGCGAGCTGGACGCCAGCCGCCGCGAGGTCATCCAGATCCTCAAGGACCTCAAGCAGAAGCACCCGGACAAGGACCTGGAGCAGCTGGTGGGCATCGCCAACTACTACGCGCTGCTGCACCAGCAGAAGAGCCGCGCCTTCTACCGCATCCAGGCCACGCGGCTAATGACGGGCGCGGGCAACGTGCTGCGGCGACACGCGGTGGACGCTTCGCGCAGGGCCACCCTGGCCGAGGGCCCCGGCGAGGACGAGGACGACGGCGCCAGCCGCATCTTCTTTGAGCCCAGCCTCTACCACTGCCTGGAGAACTGCGGCTCCGTGCTGCTGTCCGTCACCTGCCAAGGCGGCGAGGGCAACAGCACCTTCTACGTGGACTACCGCACGGAGGACGGCTCCGCCAAGGCCGGCTCCGACTATGAGTACAGGTGGGTCCCGGGCAGTGCCCCCCGGCCCGCCTCGGGTGGGTGGGCAGGGAGGGCCGGCTGTTCGAAGGTCATAGGTTCCGCCATCCAGCGGCCTCCCAGGCTCCTCAGTCTCCTGGCTACCTCTGGCGCCCATCCTTACTTTGCTATGGGCAGAGCTGCAGTATTCATTCATTCATTCATTCATTCATTCACTCTTGAGAGTCTACTTTGTACCAGGCACTGTTCTAGGCATTTGGCAAACGCTGCTGGACAAGACAGACAGCAGTGGCTGTCCACCTACCACGGGCTGCTCCTCCCATGACCATGCTCTACCTGTGCATTCTTGTGCTTGACACTCCACTGTGTTCATTTTTATAGCTCCATTATATGTATCATACCTGGTAGAACAAGCACCCTCCCACACACCATTAGTAAGGTAAAAATGTTTATTGAGCACCTACTATATGCCAGGTGTATACCCCGGTGAACAAGACAGCTAAGGTCCCTACCCTCAAGTTGCAATAAGGTTATAAACTATGAAACATATAAAAACATCAGGTGATGGGGGGAAATGAAGTGGGATAAGAGGACAGACAGTGTCCAAATTGTCTCTGGGTCTTTGGTTCCACCATAAAGCTACCCACTCTTTGCACCCTCCTGTGTCTCACTGCCCCAGTATCTCTCCTCACCCCTCTTTGAGCAGAACTGTGATCTTGTTCAGCAACTCCTACTGCACGCCTACTAGGTGCCAGATGCTTTTTTAAAAATTTTTATTGAAATATAGCTGATTTGCAATGTTGTGTTAATTTCTGCTGTACAGCAAAGTGACTCAGTTATATATATATACATTCTTTTTCATATTCTTTTCCATTATGGCTTATCACAGGATATTGAATGTAGTAAGACCTTGTTGTTTATCCATCTGACAGATGCTTTTTTAAGGGGCTCAACAGAGAACAGTAAAGAAGATAACTTCTGTGTCCTCATGGGACCACAAAATTCTTTATGTATTTGTAGTTCTGTCCATACCACACTCTTTCAAGAATTATAGGTTTACAGTATGTTTTGTTATGTTAACTGATGTGCAAGTCTCCCATGGTTTCCTCTAATAATAGCATTTATTGTGTGTCTTCTATGTGCCAGAAACGAATCTGGGCAATGGAGACCAGCAGTAAACGAAAGACGTAAAAGTCCCTGCCCCAATGCAGCTGACATTCTCATGGGAAAGACAGGCCATTAGAAAGTATACATTCAAGACATTAAAGTATCAGGGAGTGGTAAGAACAGTGAAGAAAACAAAGCAGAATACGGGAGAGAGTGTTGATGGCTGAGCTTTTCACGGGTTCCACCTGCCGAGTGGAAGCTGAGCTGTTCACAGATCTTTGGTTCCGCCATCATGCAGCAGCCAGCCCCTCCTCCGCGAACTCTTCTCTTTCTGGGACTGAGGTCCCTGTTTCACAGATTTTTAGTTCCACCACTGTGCCTCAGCAAAGACCTTTGGTAGCCCAGGCTCCCCTCTGCCCCATCATATCTACACATCTTTCCACTGCTTTGGACATTTGTAGGTCTTTCCCTCCACCTCAGTCAGTCCAGGATCCTTTAGTCTGCCCATCCTCATCCACCTCTCCCACCCTGCCCCTCCGCAGCCTTCCCTGAGTGGAGCACAGCTGTTCACGGATCTTTGTTCCATCATCCTGTAGCATGGGATCCCTTTGGCCACCCATGACCTCCTCCCTCCATCCTCTCTGCCCATCCTACATCTCCAGCCTTCTTCGACTGAAGAAAAGGTATTCACTGTTTGGGGGCTTGCTGTGACTCAGTCTATCCACCATTCCCCTCCTACCCACACCTCTGGGTCTGCATTGCCCCCATCAAAGCCCCAAGCCTTTGCAGAAGGAAGTGAGTACACGTGTCACCTGCTGGGATCAGAGGCTGCCTTCTCACCTGCCAATGACGTCATGAAGGAGATGTTTGAAGTGAAGGAGTAAATGCTGTTCAGTGGTGGAACCAAAGAGCCAGGAGGAGTTGACACCTTCCTATCCATCCCTGTTCTCCCAACGCAGTTGATATTCACAGGCCTGGCATCACTTATCAAGGCAGCTTAGGTCCAGGACTGGGAGGGAGGACACCTGGGCTCCAGCCCAAGCTTAGCCCTGCCCCCTGTTCCCTGTGTAAGTTCCTGCCTCAGTCTGGGTAGACAGGGCTGTCACGTACAGTTGTTGAGGTTGTACACTGCACAAGAGCAGCACATCTAAGAAAGCGCTATTCATATAGTGGACATTGTAGATTTCTATGTCTATTATGACAATTTCCAGATTCGTGGAAATAGTGTCTTGAAGAAGGGGGGCCGTTTTCTAATTTGCCCACAGGTATCACTAGGCTATGGTGGTCCTCTGGGGTCTTAGTTTCTCCAAATTAATAATGATCTCTGAGGCCCCCAAACTGTACGGCTCTTCCAAGACTCTGAGATTTAAGCCCCTATAATCCTAACATGCTAAGGGTCTAAAATTCTAAGATTCCAGGTTTCCCACATTTTGATATTCTAATCTGTACCCCAACCAGTCTCTGATCTGATGGTTCTAAGATTTTCATTTTCTCAGATTTTGTGCACCCAGTATGGGAATATGAGTCCTGTGAACCTAGCCTTCTATGATTCTGATATCTGGTTTCTAAAATCCCCATGTTCTTTTTCTCCCCAACTTTCTTTTTTCTTCATTTATTTATTTATTGGCTGCATTGGGTCTTCGTTGCTGTGCGCGGGCTTTCTCTAGTTGCGGCGAGCGGGGCTACTCTTCGTTGCAGTGTGCAGGCTTCTCATTGCGGTGGCTTCTCTTGTTGTGGCGCACGGGCTTAGTTGCTTCACGGCATGTGGGATCTTCGTGGACCAGGGCTCGAACCCGTGTCCCCTGCATTGGCAGGCGGATTCTCCCCAACTTTTTATTTTGAAAAATTTCACACCTACAGAAGGGCTGCAAATATAGTCTGGTGAGCCCTCACGTAACCTCCACCCAGATTCACCAATTGTTCCTATTTTGTCCTGTGTGCATTCACTCTCTCTCTTTAATATATAATAATATGCTTTTTGAGATGCTACTCTTTTTTAATTTTTATTTTATATTGGAGTATAGTTGATTTACAATGTTGTGTTAGTTTCGGGTGTACAGCAAAGTGATTCAGTTATACATATACATATATCCATTCTTTTTCAGATTCTTTTCCTACATAGGTGATGACAGAATATTGAGTTCCCTGTGCTATACAGTAGGTCCTTGTTGATTATCTATTTCATATATAGTAGTGTATATTAATCCCAAACTCCTAATTTATCCTTCCCCCCCCACCTTTCCCCTTTGGTAACCATACGTTTGTTTTAGAAAAATATATAATAATATTAATAACTGTGGCACTTTATTAGAATGAGTTGCAGACAGCAGGGCCATTCACCCATAAACATAAGTGTGCATCTGCTACGAATAATGATATTCTCCTCCATCATCACAATACGATGATCACACTTAGGACATTTGATACTGAATCAATATTATGATCCAATCTACAGTCTATGTTTGCATTTCCCCGGTTGTCCCTATCTCACCCTTCATGGCTGTGTCTTCACTCCCTCTCTTCCCATCCAATCTGGAACCACATGGTGCATTTGGTCGTCATGTCTCTTTCACCTTCTTCAGTCTGGATCGATCCCTCAGCCTTTCCATGACTTTCATGACCCCGACACTTTTGAAGACGTTAGACCACTTACTAGAACAAGCCTCAATTTGGGTTCATCTAATATTTCCTCATGATTAGATTCAGGTGATGCACTTTGGCAGGACTCCATGGAGGTGACGCTGTGCCCTCCTCGGTGCACGGTGCCCTCCTCGGTGCATGGTGCCGGGAGGCACATGACGCCCACGTGTCCCATTACTGGTGATGTCCAGGTTAACCATTTCGTAAAGATGGTGCTAAAAGCCCAACATTCTACTATCCCTTAAGTTTCCACTTCTAACATGCCATTACTTTAGGATTCACTAGTTAGCTAGTGCAAATATCACGAGCTAACTTTTGTTGAGTGTTTCCCCTGTATCCTAACTGCCTGGAGATCACACAGCTGGCACAGGTCGGCCCACCCAGCTGGGTGCCTTAGCCACCATGGATAGCGCCCCTAGGCTGACGGCTGCCCCAACAGGGAGCCCTAGTTCCCTCCATCCAGATCTTGTCATCCAGTTCTACCTCTGCCAGAATCTTGGGGTCCCTCTGCCCCTCCCACAGAGGGATAGGGGGGATATTATAGAGTTTTGACATCTGTTAACATCCCAGAGTCATTTTGATGTCTGCAGCCCTGCCAGGAGGAGCCCACTCATTCCCTGTTCCCTCAAACTTTCACCCTGACTCAGGCCCTGCCTCATTCCCTCCCCCACTCCATAATAGAACATCTTGCATGTGCTTTAGAGAGTTACACAACTGACGCTCTTTTAAACCTAAGCCAGTTCACGTCCCTCCTCTGCTCAGAGGCCTCCCATGGTTCCCATCTCACTTGGAGTAAAGGCCAAAGTCCTCACCGTGGCCCACCAAGACCCCATGACATCTGCCCCTGTTCCCCTGCTCCCTCAGATGCAGCCTCCCTGGTGTTCCTCAAACACTCCAGGCCCACTCCTGCCTCAGGACATTTGCACTGGATGTTCCCTTTACAGGAATACTCTTCCCCAGATATCCTCCACGTGGCTCCCTCCCTCAGGCCTCTGCTCAGATGTCACCTCCTCAGAAAAGCTTTCCCTGACCACTCTAACACAGCTCCTTCTCCTCACTCTCTACCCTCCTTCCTCTGTTTTCTCCAGACCATCATCACCACCTGACATTATATGTTTTATTATTCGTCTCCTGCACTGGAACAGAAGCTTCACCAGGGCAAGGATTTTTCTCTGATCTGGTTTGCTGCTGTTTCCCCAACACTATGAACAGTGCCTGGCACACAGCAGATGCACAATACATGTCTGTTGGATGAATGAACTGTAATTAAATCCCTAGATGTGTAATTGTCACTGTGATATGGCTCTGCCATGGGGCTGTTCCCGTGTTCCCAGCATTGCCCAGCAGTTACTCTGGGAGTGTATGTTGAATGACTGAATGATGCCAAGTTAAGGAGTGTGGACTTTCTCTTGGGGATATCTGGGAGCACAGAATGGTTTTTATGAGAAGCATGGCAAGGTCAATTCTGGGCCCTATGTCCCTGCTACTGAAAGTGTGGTCCATGTACCAGAACCATTCACATCCCTTGGGCGCTAACTAAAACTGCAGAGTCTTGAAACCCAGGCGCTACTGAACCAGAATCTGCATTTTAACAAGATGCCCCAGGGAATTCGTGTGCACATGGAGGTTGGAGAAGCATGGCTGCGGACCACTCCAGGCTCCCTCTACACCCTGGGACTTTGCATGTGCTGTTCCCTCTGCCTGGAGCTCTCCTGCCCACTAAATCTTCTCCCATGAAGCCTGCCCTGATCGGACCTTCATCATCAGATGATGATGTTGGGAGGGACCAACTCTGTCTTGTTCTCCCTCTGCATCTCCTGCCCCGGAGAAGCCCACCCTCATTCACCCTCAGTATTACTTGTTTAATGCCTGTCCACCATTATATTTGTAAGTTCTTCCGCGGTGCGGCCCCCTCCTCTAGGAGGCCCACCCTGACTCCTCCCACCTCCCCCACAGCCTTTGAGCGACCTTCACCCCTTTCCTTCCCCTCTCCTCCACCGCAGCGAGGGCACGCTGGTGTTCAAGCCGGGCGAGACACAGAAGGAGCTGCGTATCGGCATCATCGACGACGACATCTTCGAGGAGGACGAGCACTTCTTCGTGCGGCTGCTGAACCTACGCGTGGGCGACGCGCAGGGCATGTTCGAGCCCGACGGCGGCGGGCGGCCCAAGGGGCGGCTGGTGGCGCCGCTGCTGGCCACCGTCACCATCCTGGACGACGACCACGCGGGCATCTTCTCCTTCCAGGACCGCCTGCTGCACGTGAGCGAGTGCATGGGCACCGTGGACGTGCGCGTCGTGCGCAGCTCGGGCGCGCGCGGCACCGTGCGCCTCCCCTACCGCACAGTGGACGGGACGGCGCGCGGCGGCGGCGTGCACTACGAGGACGCGTGCGGCGAGCTCGAGTTCGGCGACGACGAGACCATGTGAGCGCGCCGGTCGGGCAGCCCGCGGGCCGGGGCAGACCGAGCGCGGCCGGCGAGAGGGGCGGGACCAGGACGGGACGGTGCCCGGGCGGGGCGGGGCCTGGATGGGCGAGGTCGAGAAGTGGGTGGACCTCGGAGAGGCGTGGTCTGGGAAAGGGGTGGGGCCGTGATGGGGCCTTGCTCCTGAAACGGAGAGGTCAGGGGAAGTGGGGCAGGGCCCAGGGAAGAGGTGAGACAGGGGAGAGGAGGGAGGAGACTGGAGTGACGGGGCGTGGCCAAGATGTTGGGACGGGATGTGGGCGGGGCTTGGGAGAACTGGGCTGGTTTGGGGAGAGGGGAGTGGGACACCAGGAAGAAAGGCCAAGAGAGGAGAGGAAATAGGGTGGGGCCTGGGGAGAGGAATGTGGAAGGCTTAATTGGTAGAATGGAGGAGTGTGGCCTGAGGTTCCTTTCGAGGTGGGAAGGTGTCTGTGGAAATGGAGGGCGAGTGGGGTCTGGGTAGGGACTCAGGGAAAAGGACAAGGACAGCGAAAGAGGGCGGGGTCTAAGGAGATGGGGCAGAGACTGAGGAGGTGGATGGGGGAAGGGGTGAAGCTATTGGGTAGGCGGAAGAACCTGGGGAAATAGCAGGAGACCTAAGAGGAATGTGGGGGAGGCTTTGGGAAGAGGCCGAGTAGGAATATGGGGGCCTAGGAAGAGACACGGGAAGCTGGAGGGCTGGGAGTTGGGAGGGTGGGGTGGAATCTCGGGAGGTGAGCTGGATACACAGGAATACGTATGTAGACACACAGACACAACCAACACGCACACCGGCACATACGGACACACAGTCAAAGACACAGAGTCAGGGCTGTTCTCACGCCGAGACACCCGGCCACCCCTTACACAGATGCCCGAGTCCCCCCCATGTGTGCCTGCAGCCTCACATCCCCCTCCCCCTTCCCCCCCCCCCCCCCCGCCTGCCTGGGATGCAGAAGGTTCCTCCCCTCCTTTGCCCGCTCCCTTCCGCCCCCGCACGCCAGTCTGTCTCTCTCCTCCTGCCGCCCACGCTCCCCCCACCTAGCAGAGGCCCTACCGCGCTCCCCTTCCGTCTCCCCCTCCCAGCTTCTGTGGCTTGGCCTCCCGCTCAGCTTCTCACTGCTCTCTCCATCTCTCCGTTTGCGTCTCTGCGTCTCTCGCTCCTGGCACTCCCCCTCTGGGTTTCTGTTAATCTCTAGATCTCTGTCCCCAGTATCTAGCTAGCTCTCTGATTCGGGTTATATTTCAGTCACGAACTCTCCATACCTTTCCATCTCTCTCTCTGTCTGACTTGGGTTGAGAACTTAGGTTGGGAGCTGAGGGCACCGTTCCAGGCCCCATGTCTCCCACCCAAGAGGCCGAGGGGATGGAGGGCGTTATCTTTCTACTTGTTCCAGTCCTTCTTGTAGTCTGTCGCTTCCAACCAACTTCCCGCCGCTACAAACCCACAGGCCCTCTCCTCCCGCACACGGCTTCCCCAGGCTGGGACACCCTCTGTCCCCCACCCCCGCCCAAGCTTCCAGCTGTGGCTTCAGGAGACGGAGAACAGGAGGCTAATTAGCGTTTAGGGAAACACATCCTTCCTCTGACGGGCAGGCGCTAATTAGAGATGCTTCGAAGCACCTGGTCTGGAGGGTTGGCCCCAGGCAGGATCAACACAGAGATGGAAGAGAGACACCCAGAGATGGGGCGGCGGGGAGATATGCAAGAGAGAGAGACAGACAGAGAGGCACCCAGAGACAGAAGAGACCTAGCGAAAGAGAGACGGAGCCGGAGTAACGGAGAGTCAGAGAGAGAAACAGAGAAGAGAGAGAGAGCACGAGAGAGACAGAAAGACACAAACTGAGAGATGGATACCAAGGAAGCCAGAAACTGAGTGACAGAGGCCCATCAAGAGAGGGGAAACGGGATTGGGAGACTGAGACGGAGGAAAACTGAAAGGAAGAGAGATGCAGGGGAGATCAAGAGAGACGTTCTTCTCACTGAGAGGAAGTCAGTGGGACTCAGGGAAGGAAAGGCCCTCCTGATGCTACAGAGAGAAAGAGTTTGGGTCAGCAAGAGAGGATGGGAGACAGGATAAGAAAGAGACTGGGTCTGAAATCAGAGTGGAGTTCCCAGGAAACAAGGAGGGCAGGCGTGAGGATGACAAAATGTCAGGCTTGGGAGGAAGGCTGTTTCCTTTTTAAAAAATAATTAATTAGTTTTAATTTGAACTATAGTTGATTTATGATATTGTGTTAGTTTCAGGTGTACAGCTAAGTGATTCAGGTATATGTATATGTATATATATGTATATATATTCGTTCTCAGATTCTTTTCCATTATAGATTATTACAGGATATTGAATATAGTTCCTTGTGCTATACAGTAAATCCTTGTTGTTTATCTATGTTATATATAATGGTGTGTATCTGTTAATCCTATACTCCTAGGGCTGCTTCCTTTGATCTCAGGAAGTCCTGCCCTTGTCTAGCTCGAGTCCCTCTTGCTGTCCCTTGCTAGTTGGGTTTCTCCTCCTTTTGGGTCCCGTGAGGGCACACTTGTCTGGGCGCCAGTTGGCGCGTGGGTCACTGCGTGTCAGTCACTGCGTGTCAGTGGATCACGGCGTGTCTGAGAGAGAGTGAGCGTCGGAGGTGTGTGTGTATCACCCTGTCAGTGTGTCAACGTGTCAGTAGCCGTCTGCGTGTGTCAGGAGACCCCCTCCTTGCTGCGGTGTTTCAGCACCGCGGACAGCTCCCAGCCCACTCCTGAGGTGGGGGGCACCCATTTTTGCCACCCACAGAAAATTTTAAATATCTTGAGACTGGGAGTGGGTGAAGGCGGAAGTAGGCGTATGTCTCCACGTGACCGTCTTGTGTGCGTCTGTCTTTGCATGGGTGTCACTGTGTCCTGTGTGTTCGTGTGTTGAGATAGGTCTGTTGATTGAGACCCCTTTGCTTAGATTGTGTTGACTTTGGCTATTCCATTCTGTTGCATTCAGTCTCTCCGACACTGACAGACGGAGATGGGGAGTGGAGGACACAGAAAGAAAGGCAGAGAGCTGGGGAGAGACTGAGACAGAGAAGGTCAGAGAGATGGAAAGAGAGAGACACAGAGAGGCTGATAGATGGGCAGAGAGACAAAGGAAGATTGAGAGACTGTGATGCAGAGAGAGATGTTGAAGGGAATAAACAGACACCAAGAGGCATAAAGAGTGAGGTGTAAGGAAGGAGAATCTACATGGAACCACAGCAGGGGTCTTACACGTTGGTGATGTCGCCCAGGCTGCGGAGGGGGTGTCGTGCTAGTTGGCATCTGGTCCGTGTGATTTTGCCACTGCATAGGGGATGGCTGCGGGGTATGATGGTGTGTGGGTGTGGGCAGTGTGATTGGCTGTGCTTCCTCTGCTGGGTGACTGCGTGGGCTGGGTGTTTGTGTTTCTGGGTTCTGGGGCCAGGCCTTGTGGTTCCTACAGCTGAAAGAGCTGCTAGTGGCAGAGCTGTGGGCTTTGGGGGGTTGTGGGTCTTCGTAATAGAGGGGGGGTCGGTTGTATGCCTGAAGGGGATGGATAACTTTTGGCTGTTTCTCCCCGCCCACCCTCCTGGTTACCATGGCAGCGGGGATGCAGAGAAAATCAATTAGCCCTCTGTTACACCTGCGAATGTGGTCAGGACAGGAAACAGGAAGCCAAGGGTCTCCCGGACTGAAAACTTTGAGTGAACAACTGCTTATGGAGGGCACACTATATGCCAGGCACTGTTCTAGGCGTTGGGGATACAGCAAAGAACATAAATGAACAAAGATCACTGCCCTGGTGGAACTTACATTTTAATGTGAAGAGGCAAATGGCAAACAATAAACAAAATAAACACATTAGACGGTGTGTTAGAAGATGATCTGAAACAAGGAAGACATAGAGCAGGGGAAGGGGGCCAAGCATGCTGGGGTAGGGGTAGGGATGGATTTCAATATTAAAGAATGCAGTGGGAGTGGGTCTCATTGAGAAAGAAAGTAAAGTTTGAACAGAGAACTGGAGGAGCTGAGGGAGTGAGCATGGGGAAACCGTGTTCTAGGTGGAGGGAACAGCCGGTGCAAAGGCCCTGAGGCACAAGCAGACCTGGTAGGTTCAAGGAACAGCAAGGAGGCCAGCGTCGCTGGAGGGAGTGAGCAAGGGCGAGAGGGCTGGGAGGCCAGAAAGGGAACAAGGGCCAGATGGCAGGGGTTCTTGTGGGCCATTCTTGGGTCTTTGGCTCTTCTTCTGGGTGAGATGGGAGCCAGGTGAATGTTCTGAGCAGAGGAAGGAAGCACCCAGTCTAACCTAGGTTTTATCGGGATCCCTCAGCTTGATGCTTCATACAAACTCAGCTTCGTCAGATGCTTCTGCGCTTGTTTCTGTCAAATGGGGATAATAAGAGAGCCTTCCTCCCCAGGGTTGTTGTGAACATTGAATGAGATTCCAGAGCCTGAGATGGAGCGAGTGCTCAAGAAACTGGGTGGCTAATGGGCGAGTTATTGGTGATTCAGGGGGAGGGGGTCTTAGGCTGCGTGCTCTCCCTCTCTGCTCAGGAAAACTCTTCAGGTGAAGATAGTTGACGATGAGGAATATGAGAAAAAGGATAATTTCTTCATCGAGCTGGGCCAGCCACAGTGGCTTAAGCGAGGGATTTCAGGTAAGGGGTGATGGGTGGGCTGTGGGAGAGGTAAGGGGTCCAGGGTGGGGGGACCCTTGGAGGCTCAGTTGTGGGCAATCCTTCAAGCTCGTGGATCTGAGCTTCCCAGGGAAGATCTCACCTTCTCCCTGTCTCTGTCTCTCCCCAGCTCTGCTACTCAATCAAGGTGAGTGGACTTACTTCCAGACCTGGGGGGGGGGGGCACCGGAGGGAGGGTCTTGGGGGTGGGTCAGTGCCTCAAGTTCCCCTCAAGGTCAGGTTTGAGGCAGGTTGCAGGTGTGATAAATTTGGTGGAACCAGTGTGAATTTGGGGTGACAGAAGTTTAAAGGCCAAGATCGTGTTTTGGTTGTAGTTAAGATGGTGGGGGGGAGTAAGTCATAGAATCCAATTTGGGTTTGTGGTGGGGTCAGAGGGAATCAGGTTTGAGGTTGATTAGGGCTGGGTTGAGGTTGGGATTTGGGATCAGTATTAGGAACTGGGTCAAAGCTAGAATTAAGATGGAGATTGGCTTCTGGGTTTGTGGTGGGATCTGATTAGAACTGGGGTCAGATTGAGGTCAAAGCTAAGGAATTTGAGGTGAGTTTGAGGAATTTGAGGGTAGAGTTGGAGCCAAGGTCAGAGATGGGGGTGAGAGTTGGGTCTAGGGTCAGGGGCTTGGAGATAGTGACAGAGTAATTTTGGAGCTGAGATCAGAATTGGGGTTTGGGGTTAAGATTAAGGATAGACTGAAGATTATATTAGTCAAGGTAAGTAATACAAGCTACTAGAACAAATAGGCCCCTAAATCCCAGTAGCTTAACACAATAAAAGTCATTTCTCACTCAGGCATAGTTTTCTGAGACTGTTCCTGGTTGGCGGGTGGCTTTCTTACGAGAGTTAGGATTGGGTTGGTGCTGGGCTTGGAGCAAAGGATCAACATACTTTGGGGAGGTCAGTGAGCCCAGAGCCAACTGTAGATGGTTCTGGGTCCAAGATTTGTACCAAAATCGGGAATCCCCCTCTCTCCTCACCACCTCAAACACACTCTAGGATGTTTTCAGAGCTTGGATATGAAGACCAGGCCTCTTCCACAGGGTGGTGATGGTAATGACGATAGTGGTGATAATAATAAAGTAACCTTTTTAGTTATTGTGTGCCAGGCACTCTTCTAAGCACTTCACATGAATTAACTCCTTTAACTAGGAGTTAATAGGAAACCACCCTATGAGGTAGGTACTGTTATTGTGCCCATTTTACAGATGTGAACTCTGAGGCACAGAGAGACTAAGGTATTGTCCAAGGTCACACAGCCCCCACCACATGAACCTCAGAGCCCACCAACTGAACTTCGTGGACCAGCCCATGGGAGCTGGGTCTCAGGTTGGGGAAGGTGGTGGTCAGATGGGAGGCAGGGGCAGGGGGGGGGAAGCATCACCAAGGAGGCGTCCCAGAGAAGAGCAGACAGGGTTTTCTTCATCAGTGGGAACAGGTAGTAAAGGCATCACAGGCCCAGGTAGGTAGGTCTCCTTGGAGTCTAACTCCCATCCCTCATGCTGCAGGGGATGGGGACAGGAAACTGACAGCTGAGGAGGAAGAGGCTCGGAGGATAGCAGAAATGGGCAAGCCAGTTCTTGGGGAAAACTGTCGACTGGAGGTCATCATTGAGGAGTCGTATGATTTTAAGGTGATTTTCTGGGACCTCACCTTCCTGGAGTCTTGCCTGGGTCATTTCCTTGGGGAGAGTCCAGGAGGGGATCAACCATGAGGGTCACAAGGGAAGGGCAACCAAGGTCCGAGGCCACCATCTGTGTCCCTCCGTTAGCACCATGGACAGCACACGCTTCCCTTGTCCCTTCTTGCTAGAACTGGGATATGGAAGGTTGAGGACCCCTGAGCATGGGGTGTGAGCCCGCATCCCCAGTACCCTTCATGGAGCTGCCCTGGGGTGATCATGGGCCATGGTCTCTCCCCACCCTCTCATTCCCAGAACACGGTGGATAAACTCATCAAGAAAACGAACTTGGCTTTGGTGATTGGGACCCATTCGTGGAGAGAGCAGTTTTTAGAGGCAATTACGGTGAGCGCAGGTAAGTGGGAAGGGAGGAGAGAGGAAGAGAGAAAGAAGAGAGGGATGGAGAGACAGAGGAAGAGAACTGAAAGGGAGAGGGAAAGAGGGACATGGAGAGAAGGACAGAGAGCGATAGAGAAGAGAAAGAAGACAGGAAAGACACAGGGATATGCAAAGAAAAAGACTAAGAAACAGATACAGAAAGACAAAGGAAAAGATAGGGAAAGTTTACAAATAGGAGAGATAGACACACAGAGAGGCACACAGAATCCCAGAGAAGGACAGAGATGCGGAGAAAGCATGAAAGGTGTGGAAAATGAAGACGCAGAGGGCCAGAGAGAGAGAGAGGCAGGTAGACACAGAGACACGGAAAGTTGGTGGAGACAGGGGCAGAGGTGGAGAGCTGTGAAGCGGAGGGATCCCAGCCCGGGCTTTCTCCTGGCGTCAGGTAATTGGAGGGTGGAAACAGGTTAAATGGCGTGGCCTCTCACACAGCCTGGGTCCTCTGTTGCTATGGAGACAGTCTCCAGGGCACCCAGTTCTCCCACCTGAGCGGGTTCTCACCCCCTTAGGCCTCAGACAGGCTCACACTGCCCCCCTGTGGCCAGATATTTGATGACATGGATTCACAGACACAATCTTGGAGACCAACACTGGCCATCTGTGATAGGAATTGGGGAAACTGAGGCCAAGAGACATAAGAGGGACTGGCCTGAAGTCCCTCAGGGAATCCAGAAAGGACCAGGGTGGAACTCAGGACTTCTGTCACTTGAATAACATCAGGTTTCCTTCAGGGAGACCAAGCTGGTGGGAACTGAAAACACACGAGGAATTGTGGTTGGAAAGAAACTGGTCGGTGGGATCAAAAGAAACGAGGCATCAGGGATGGAAAAGTAGCCGGTAGCGGGCCTAGAGACACCAGATTGTAGGCCTAATAGAAATGGAGTGGCATCTCCCTCTGAAGCCACATTCTTTCAACATCTACTTCTGAAGGATCCTCTGGACCCGGTCCTATGCAGGGCCATTGCTGGGGACAAAGAAATGATCATGACAGCTCGGGACCTGTCCTGACAGAGCTCACTGTCCGGTGGGGGAAACAACCTGTCACAAGAGAGTGACAACCCAGATTGGGCAGGACTGGGACGGGGTCCCCAGGGAGATATGGGAGACCACATCGGGTGTCTGACCCAACTTGAAGGTCAGGGAGGGCTTCCTGGAGGAGGAGCCTTCTGATCTGAGTCTTCAAATAGGAATAAGAGTTAGCCAGGAGGAGGGAGCCAGGCAGAGGGAAATCCAGAGTCTGGAAATGTGCAAGATTATGGCACATTTAGGGAGGGTGATTGGTTTCAGGCATGAAGAAAAGGCATGGGATGAGGTATGAGAGGTGAGCAGGGTCCAGACCCCAAAGGCCTTAGAGGCCACAGGAGTGGGCTTGGGTGTCATTTTAGGTGCAGTGGGGAGCCATGGAGCTTTTTTCTTGTCTTCTCTTTTTTTTCCCCATGGAGTGTTTTTTGAATGAGGGGAACTCCTGGAAGTGGAGAGAACCTGTGGAAGGAAGAGCGAGAGGGTGGGATGGGGTGTGAGTTGAGGCTGTCAAAACTGGCAGGAGATGGGTCATGCAGGGTCTGAGAGGATGTGGTGAGGAATTTGAGCTTCAAGAACAGTGGGGAGCCAGAGAGGTCCCTCTAGGGGCTTAGTGAAGGTAAGAGGGTTGCATGAAACTGAAACTGTGGGTGTGAGATGGTGGTTGTGGAGGCCATGGGTCTATAGAAAGCAAGTGATTAGATCAGAGGAAGTAGTAGAGGAAGAATAAAACCATTATGGTAATAATAACAGTAATAATAATCACAACGATGACGACGATGAAGACAGATTGAGTGTCAGGCAGCTTTGAAGTCCATTTCCTGTATGAACTCATTTAATGAATGTATCCCGAGTATCTGGGTTGGGGCTTGATCATTTTGTACTTTGTTCCTTTTGGTTCCTCACGTGAGCACAAAGCTTTTTGAGGTGCTGAAGAAGGGTGGTTCTCGCTTCCTTAGGGGATGAATCATGTCCCATCTTGCACTTAGAGGTGATTTTGTATTTCCTTTACCTCCCGATGGAAAGTTCTTTGCAGGCTGGGCTTGGTTTCAGGCATCTTTGAATCGCCCCCCAGGCACCGGCATGGGCCTTCAACAATGGCTGCAACAATGACAGTCACAGTGGAGATGTGCCCGGCCCCATAGAGAGCACATTATATGGCCTGACTCATGTAGTCATCCCAGCCCTCTCTTGAGGCAGGTCTGATTATTATTCCCATTTCTCAAATAGACATTCAGAGGCTTAGACAGGTTAGGACACTGATTCAAGATCACACAGGGTTTGACACCAAAGAGTCGGCTCCAGAACCACAGGCATAGCCGTGAGGCTCCCTCTAGATGGGAGAGGCTGGAGAAGTAAGCAGAGGCCAGAGCCTGTGGGTACTGGAAGGCCAAGCGCAGGAGTGTGGGCCTGGATCTGAGGGCAATGGGGAGCCAAGGCAGGATTTGGAGCAGGGCAGGGAGAAGCCCCAAGAGACGGAGTGATAGCAGCCCCCTCCCTCCCAAGAGTGTGTCTTCCCTGCTCTGACCTCCGCCATGTCTCAGTATGGTCAGTTAGGGATGCGTTCAGTGGCAAACAACAGAAAACTTGACCGTAAGTGGCTTAAGCACACTAGACTTTATTTTTTCTCACGGAACAAAAAAAAAATCTGTAGGAGGCAATCAAGAGTTAGCAGCAGCTCAGTAATGTCATTAAGGGCCCAGGCCCCGTCTTTATTTCTCTTTCCCATTCTCAGCTGTTGTCCTCATGGTTGCAAGATGGCTGCCGTACATCCAGGTGTCAAGTCCATACTCCAGGCAGGAAGAAAGGAAGCTGGGAAGCAGGAAGGGGCAGAGCGCCTGTTGCATTTGAGTTTCCAGTTCTAGTTTCCAATTGCATTTTACTTGGGGTCGCAGCAAAAACATTTTCTTTGTGATGCAACATGCAGAACCGAGAAACCTCACAAACCACTTAGTTAAACATTTACAAATTCAACCATTTATTTCTTTAACAAGTCAAGTGGCTATGTGAGCTAGAAAAGTGGGAAAGGGATATATGACCTGAATCCCCAAATCCATCAGTCTCTCTCTGCCTCCACTGCCACCAGCTGTCCTGTGCTCCCTGACATTCCAAGGAACCATTGGGTGGGACCATGGAAAGTGGCTTCATGATTTGGTGGCTGGTCTGGCTTTTATTTCCTGACTTAATGTGAGCAACTGGCCAGGGGTTACAATGTTTCTTATCAGCATCCTTCCAGATGTAATTCGTGGCACACTCAAGTGTGTTCATTGCTTCTCATTCATTGCTTTCTGCTTATCAGTTTCAGGTGAGGTAGGAAGACATTTCATTTGCACTTTCCCATTACACAAGTCACTGCAGGTCAAAAGTGGGTCAAATTCGGTCACAATAGGTGACACAAACAGCTCTAAGGATGATGCATCCTTTACAAATCTCAGAAAACACATCTGTAACAACAGGACCCCTATCAGGAAAGCCAGAGTTTTCCAGAAACCCTCTGTTTATGTCTCATGGCCAGACTGGATCACACGACCACTGCTGCAAGGTATTCTGGGAAACCAAGTATTTAGCTGAGGACCTGACTGCTGTTGGCTGCATGGAATTCTGGGAAAGTGAATATTTTTATCTGAGGACAGTGCTGTTGCTAGCCTCAAGGGATTCTGGGAAAGTGACTAATGTTAGCTGGGCACATGGTTCTCTCTAGCCTCAGGGGATTCTGGGAAAGTGAGCACCTTTAGCTGAGCATGTGGCTACTGTCAGCTGCAATGAATCAGAGGAAGTGAATATTTCTAGCTGCACACCTGGCTGTCAGTAGCTGTAAAGGCTTCTGGGAAAGGCATATCTTTAGCTAGGGACATGGCCACCCCTAGCAGAAGGGATCCTGGGAAACTGCATATTTTTTATCTGGGCACATGGCCTCCTCTAGCTTCAAATGATTCTGAGAAAATGAATATTTTTACCTGGGCCCATACATTCTCTTAGCTGCAAGGGATTCTGGGAAAGCAATTCGTTGGGGACTTGCTGCCTAGAAGTTGAACGAAAGGGGGGCTCTGTAGGTGAGGAAGGAGGCATGGGCGTGTGCCCCAGCTGGGTCGTGTGCCCACAGGGGACGAGGAGGAGGAGGAGGACGGGTCCCGGGAGGAGCGACTGCCGTCGTGCTTTGACTACGTCATGCACTTCCTGACGGTGTTCTGGAAGGTTCTGTTCGCCTGCGTGCCCCCCACCGAGTACTGCCACGGCTGGGCCTGCTTCGGTGTCTGCATCCTGGTCATCGGGCTGCTCACCGCCCTCATTGGGGACCTCGCCTCCCACTTCGGCTGCACCGTTGGCCTCAAGGACTCTGTCAACGCTGTCGTCTTCGTGGCCCTGGGCACCTCCATCCCCGGTAACCCCTCAGGAGACCACTTGTTGGGGGAGTGTCTCAGAGAAGCCAGGCAGGTGGACCCTAAGAGAAAGGCCCTGCAGAAATAAGGTGGTGGAATCCTACAGAACCCATATGGTGGGTCCCTTGGAAATAGGCAGGTGGGTATAATAGAAACTAGGTGGAGGGAACCCATGGATTCAATATGTGAATTGAATCCTCCCCAAAAGCAAGCAGGTGGAATGTCCCATAGAACTAAGATGGTGGGAAATGGCAGAAACCAGACGATGGATGCCAGGGAAAGAAAGTGGCAGGACATTGAAGAGACAGGTGTTGGAAGGAGGGTCCCATAGAAATAAGGTGGGAACTTCATAGAAACCGTGCAGTGAGTTCCACAGAAACAAGATGTTCATTTTCCGTTTCCTCCCCCTGCCGAGCAACCAGATGAAAGATTCCATAGACCTTTGTTGCTGGGCATGATAGGAACCAGGCCAATGAATCTCAAAGCTTTAACTAAGATGAGAGTCAGAGTAGAAACCACATGTTGGAGAAGGTGCCATAGAAATAAGATAGTGAGGCCTCAGAGACTACAGTGTACGTGATCCCCTCTTCCCCTAAAATCTGAGGGAGAGTCCCTTAGAAACCAGGTGGAGGAGACTGAAATTCCTGTAGGAGGGAGGAGACCACGCGAGGAGGCAGACACCTTTCTTTTCCACATCAATGTGTTCACCAGCCAGGTGGTGGCGCTGTAGGCCCAGACAGCAGGTGATGGGTCCTGTAGAAAGCAACCATTGGTGAATGGGTCTGTGAAGCCTGCCCTCCACACCAGAGACTTGCAGTCTTAGCGAGATGTTCAGGAATGGGTGGAGGCCAGAGAAGCGAAGCTTGACAGAAGCCAAGTGGGGAATTGATGGGCAAGGGGTGCCACGTGGCTGGGGCCTAACATTTATCTTGTCCAGCCAGGTGGCAATGGGATAATTGGGCCTGTAGAAACACAGGCAGTGGGTTCATGGGAAACAGCTAGTGATTCCCAGCGAAAGCAGGCAGCAAGTCCCAGAGAAAGTAGGCAGCAAGCCCCATAGAATAGAGTGGATTCCACAAAAATCAGGTAGTGTGTGTGTCCCACAGAAAGCAGATTGAGTCCCACAGTGAGTGGGCAGCAAGTCTTGTCGAGAGCCAGCAGCAGACCCCATAGAACACAGGCAACGGTGGGGAATAATAGAAACTAGGCAGGGGGGCCCATGGATTCAGTATGTCAGCTGAATCCTCCCCCAAAGCAACAAATGGGATGTCCCGTAGAACTAAGGTGGTGGGAAATGGTAGATACCAGACGATGGATTCCATAGAAAGAAGGTGCCAGGGCATTGAAGAGACAGGTGATGGGGGGGGGGGTCTCATAGAAATAAGGTGAGGACTTGATAGAAACCATGTAGTGGGTCCCATAGAAAGCAGGCAGCAGGTCCCATTGAGAGAGGCGGTGAGTTCCAGGGAGTAGGTAGTGGATCCCATTGGTTGCAGACACGTTCCATAGAAAGCAGGCAGCGGGACCTGTAGCGAGCAGGCACAGAGATGGCGATCGACTTTGCCCCCTGGGTGGGGTCAAGGGCACAGAACTCCAGGAGTGGGAGGCGAGGCCCGCGCGACACTGGGGTGAGGAGTCTGGATCCTTGGGCCAGCGGGGTGCTGGTGGGTCTCCCTCTGGGGAGCAAGTGACTGACGAAGCCAGGCGGATGCTCGTGGGGGGGCCCGCGGAGCCCCCCTGACCCGCGGCGTCTCTGCCCCTGCAGACACGTTCGCCAGCAAGGTGGCGGCGCTGCAGGACCAGTGCGCCGACGCATCCATCGGCAACGTGACGGGCTCCAACGCCGTGAACGTGTTCCTGGGCCTCGGCGTGGCCTGGTCGGTGGCCGCCGTGTACTGGGCGGTGCAGGGCCGGCCCTTCGAGGTGCGCACCGGCACGCTGGCTTTCTCCGTCACGCTCTTCACCGTCTTCGCCTTCGTGGGGATCGCCGTGCTGCTGTACCGGCGCCGGCCGCACATCGGCGGCGAGCTGGGCGGCCCGCGCGGCCCCAAGCTCGCCACCACCGCGCTCTTCCTGGGCCTCTGGTTCCTCTACATCCTCTTCGCCAGCCTGGAGGCTTACTGCCACATCCGGGGCTTCTAGGGTCCTCCCCAGGGACTCGGCCTGCCCCTCGAGACCACCGCCTCCGCGCTGGACTGGCTCTCCTTTGTCCTCCAGAGATTTGTCCTCCAGCCTCCTCTCCTGGGCCTCGGCCTCCCTTCCTCCTGGGAAGCCATCTCCCCCTGTCCTCGGTCCCCACTTCCAGCCTCCTCCCTTCCCCTCGGGAGCCTCCCCAGGTCCTCCTGCGAACAGCCCCGTCGGTTACCTGCAAGTCCAGCCCGTCCGTCCGTGTTCGTTACCGGCTTTGTTACTGGAGCAATTTCCACCTGGAGGCCCCTCCCCAGAGAACCCTCCCTCATCCGGAATCCTCTACAGAGTCTCCCATCTGTCTCCCTAGGCACCCAGGCTTGCTCCATGCCATAAGTCCCCCTTCCTCTAGAGGACCCCCTCACCACTTCCACGGACCTGTGCCCCAGGGCCTCAGAACTCAGCCCTGCCTGGGGGGCCCTTGAAGGAGGCTGGTCCATCCCAGGAGGTCACAGATCTCAGCCCTTTCCCCCAACCCTCAGGGAGCTCTGTGGGCCTCGGGGGATGGGGGAGGAACAGATGGGTACGAGCACAGGGGGGCACACCTTCCCTGATTTCTCCACTCAGGCCCTTGGGAGGACACTAATTCTCGAGGCTTGGAGAAGGGAGGGGAAAGTTTGGGCTTCCAGAGCTGGAGGAGGCACATTTTGGACCTGTAACTTCTCACCTTCCAGCGCCCTCACTTGCCTCCACTACCTCTGAGAGCCCAGCCACGCCTTGGAGGTGGGAGGGGGGCTATGTGTGTACATAGTGTGTTTGGGGGCGGGGGGACGCGGGAGGGTGCATGACTTGGGGAAAGGGTGACAGACTTTTCTACTGAGAGGGCAGCAGACTCCCTCAGCCGTGAGAATTGGCTTTGGGGAGGAGGCCAGGAATCCAAGGGAGTACAGCCTATCTCCCCTGACTATCTAGAAGGCTCATTTTGCCCTCAGTGCCAGCCAATCCGGGCAGGACCCTCGAAGAGGAGACCGAGGGTCCCAGAGGACCAATGCTACAAGCCAGCAAATGCTGCCACATCTCTGCCTGATGGGGAGCAGGGGTGGGTGGGAGGGTGGGACTGGGGCCAGGGGGTCTGGGTGGGCATTTTTAACTTTGGAGGCCACCTATCTGTTGGTAGGCCATGTGCATTTTCTTACTGTTGATGTTTCCTGCCCAAAGGACACACTTGGGGTGCGAGGAGTGCTGCCCACTTCTTGGGACCCTGAGGATGACCCCGCAACCCCCGTAGCACTCTTCTTCCCACAGGTTTTTAGCGTCCTATCGTCCTGCTGTGAATCAGCCCCAGCGTCCCAGACCTGTTGCCCACTTGCCTTCTCTACTCCTAGCTCATCAGCACCAGTCGCTGTCTCTTTTCTTTGTGATTTCTGTAAAAGTTGCCATAAAACTTTGAAATTCTGCCTGGAAAAACAGCCTCCCCGTGGGAAGTTGGGATTCACGAGGGGAGGGCTAATGAAGTCTTTGATGGAGATTTGGGCAACTGTGAAATACACCAAATAATCTGGGTTTTTCCATGCTCCCCTCATCCTCTGCCAGGACACACCGGCATGCACCAGCCACTCTGAAGATCAGCCCTAAGCTCCCCCTAGCCACGCCCCCACTCATTACCCAGGAGCTGCACTAGCCACGCCCTCATCCATCACCCAGTAGCTTCCCTAGCCACGCCCCCATTCCCTCAGCCACAAACTATTCCGCGTCATAGGGTATCCTGGGAACGCAGAAGAGAAGGACCCTGAGTCGCCTGAGCAGGAGAGCCGGGGTTGATGCGGGTTTCCTAAAGAAAGCAGGTAACTAACTGTCTCAGAGGAGGGGTGTGTGTGTGTGTGCCCGGTTAAAGGGCACAGCCTATGTAAAGGTGTGCAGCCTTGTGAGTTAATGACTTTTTCGTAGTCTTGCAAGTGGTTGAATCCTGCAAGCAAGAATGGAGTGTGGGCACGTGGGGAGTGGGGAGTGGACCTGGGAGGGGGTGGGCAATGTGGACAGTTTCCAGCCCAGAGAGTGAGGTCTCCCCTGGGCTTGGGGAGCCAAGTGGGGGGCAAGTAGAAAGAACAGCTTTGAAGGATATGCTGGATTCAGGTGAGTACATGCCGAACGTGAGATGCCTGTGGGACATCCAGAGATGTCAGGGTGGGGAGGGAGCCAGGGGACACCTGGAGCTCAGTAGAGGAGGCTGCACTTGAGAGAGATTTGGGATTTGTTGGCAATGAGGTGTCACCGAGCCGCAGGAGGGGGTGGGCTGCCCAGGGCGTGGATAGTGGGAGAAGAAAGCAGTGCCTTGAGGAGCCCCAGTATCTAAGGGGCACATGGAAGGTGGGAGACCTGTGGATGGAGAAGAAGCCAGAGAAGTAGGTGGGAAGCCAGGAGACTGGGGCACCTGAAGCCGAGAGAAGTTTCCAGAATGAAGGTGTGGTCAGCAGGACCCAAGGCCATGGAGAGGTGGAGGAAGATGAGAACTTAGAGGCTACCCTTGGGTTTAGGTTTTGATGTGAGCAGTTAGGGGGAGGGTGTGGGGGCAGAAGTCAGGCTGATATAGAGTGAGGAGGGGGTGGAAGTTGGGGAAACTGAGTCAGAGCATATAGACCACGCTTTGGAGAATCTTGAGAGAAAGGAAGGAAACTACGGGACCTGAGAGGGCTTTTCCTGCAAGGTGGGGAGATGTGTGGAGCAGGAGGGCACTGAATGCAAGGGGGCTGAAGCTCTTGAGAACAGTGCCAACAGCAGCGGGCAGTTAGGGAGCACCCACGATGCCGGCACTGTGCTGGGCTTCCCAGGGCACAGCCTCGTCCGGTCCCCTGCCAGTCCCCGGAGTGCCCCCCTTCTACCAGTGAGGAAACTGAGGCTCAGAGAGGCGAAGCAACTCGCCCCAAGTCTCACAGCGAGGAAGGACAGAGATGGAAGAGGATGACATCCAGGGTGCAGAACGGGACCAGGACGCCTCTATTTTACCAGACGTGAATAGGGAAAGGTGTGAGTCTGGGGAGAGGAGTGAGGGCTCAGCTTCAAAGCGGGGCGTCTCCAGAGCTTGGGGTGTGGACGAGACGAGGAACATTACAAATGCCCCTTCATCCCACCCCAAATGCCATGATCCTCACCGGGATGCAAGGCGATCCAAGGGGCAGCTTGGGAGTGATTTGAATTATTTGTCATGGGATGCAACATAACATAATGATTTACTTTCTGGGTGCTTCAGTTCCCTCATCTGGAAAATGGGGATAATAATAATAATAGGAACTAACAGTACCTGTTTCACAGGATTGTTGTATTGAATATATACATATATATTTTTAGAATAATACCTGGCACATAGTAAGAGCTTAACAAATGGGAATAGTTATATTTTCCAGGTATTTCCCCCTTACTTGCTCACTTACACACACACACACACACACACACATACACACATGCCCCACCATTGCCATCCTGGAACAGACAGCCTCAGAATGACAGAGAAATGCAGACTCCCCATGAACTGCTTTGCCACCTGAGTCCCAGATGCTAAGTCACCAAACCCAGGGGGCAAGAACTAGACAAGGGGGAGTATTCCTTCCCCTCCCTCCAGACCCTGGGTTTCTTTAATTCACTTTTCCATTGGGTGCCCGCCCTGTGTCTGGCGCTGTGCTGGGGACACTGCAGTGACCACAATGTCTCTGGGCCCTGTTCTCCCGAGGCTTACACGGTAGTGGCGGGACATATGCCAAACAGGGTGCCAGAGGTGGTGGTCACAGTGGGACTTGTGAGGGCAAGAACTCTGTAGCAAGGCACAGCAGGACACTGATGGCACTGAACTGGGTGACTTAGGCAAGTGTGAAAGGGGATATTAACGAGGCTGTGCAGAGTGCAGGGAAACAGACAAGGGATGGTGGGGCACCCTGGGGCTAGCAGAGGTGGGAGCTCTTACTACCCCTAGCCTGCTGGGCAATAGAAGGGGGTGATTTCCAGAACCTGAAGAGGATGGCTGTATGTAAGTCCTCGTAAGAGCTTCCTAATCAGATTTTTATTAATAGCAGTTAGATATGGGTTTAGATGTGAATAACAAGGATCCAAAATAATAGTGGTTTAAATAAGATAAGAGTTTCTTTCTTATGTAACAGTTCACGTCTGGTATGGCACCTCTATTTCAGGGGGGCAATACAGAACCTGCT
Source organism: Balaenoptera musculus (assembly GCF_009873245.2). NCBI lineage: Eukaryota > Metazoa > Chordata > Mammalia > Artiodactyla > Balaenopteridae > Balaenoptera > Balaenoptera musculus. The sequence continues at coordinate 8,961,970 of NC_045803.1, forward strand.
TCTACCTTGTTGCTCTGACATAGCTAGAATATGACCCTCACCTGTTTAGTCCGGGATGGTGCACCTCCGTGTCATCATCTTCCAACCAGAAGGACGGAGAGGGAAGGAGAGGTCCCGGATCCACCGTCCCCTGCAAGGCTTTGACCCAGGAGTTCCACTTAACGATTCCTGCTACATCTCAGTGTCCGGACCCGAATTATCTGGCCACACTGAGCTGCAAGAGGAGCTGGGGAGAAAGTAGTTTTAATTCTGAGTCATTATGCTAAAACTCATAGAGAATGTTTAAGGAAAAGTGGGAAATTGGAGGTTGAGGGGCAATGAACAGTCTCTTCTGCAGAAAGGTTTGAGGGAACTCACAGAGCTGATGCTCCAAAAACCAATCAGATTGTGGGTACTGGATGAAATCAGCACTGAAATGAATGCCAAAGGACCCTAGATCCTCTGCATCGTCTGTTCTGTGAACCCAGGTCCTCATCTGTATCCAGTCCTGACCCTCTAACCTTCCCCAAATTCTCAAATGCACATTTCCTCTGCTTCATCTTCCTAACAGTTTCCCAAGTTCTTAATCTATTTCCTCCAACTAAATCTTCAGCTTAAAACCTCCCCCTACTCCCCCAATTTCCTCACTTGCCTTTTCTGTGACACTCCATGCATCCTGTTCTGGGTGTCTGTTGCTACATAACAACCATCCAAAACTTAGTGGCTTAAAATGACAAGATATTGTCTCTCATGGTTATGTGGTTGGCTCCAGTTGACTTAGGCTCTACGGGCTGACTTGGGGTCTCTCACGATTGCAGTCAGCTGTCAGATGAGCCTGCAGTTATCTGGAGGCAACTCACTAACTCCTACGATAACTCACTCACATGGCTGACAGTTGACGCTGGCTGTCAGCTGAAAGCTTAGCTGGGGCTGTTGACAGGAACCCCGTGTCTTTCTTTTTTCTTTTTTTTTAGCCCGTGTCTTTCTTGACAATTTCTGTTTCTCTTCTTTATTTGTATCTTGTCTGTGCACTGCTGTCTCCCCACACCGCCCCCCACCACCGACCCGTCTCTTTCCAGAGGTCTCTGTCGCTTTTTGACCCTTTCACCTCTCTGTTTCTCTGCTTTGCTTCCTCGATCTGTATCTTCCGCTCCCCCCCCCCCCACCTTATCTCTCTGTTTCCAAACGTCAGTGTCCCCTGCCCACCGCCCCTGTGTCTGTGTCTCTGTGTGTGTATCAGTTATCTATTTCTGAGTAACAAACCACCCTGAAACTTGGTGGCTTAAAAAAATGATTTTAACGATTCTGTGTGTTGATGGTGGTGTTGGCTGACGTCATCGTGTGGCTGCATTCATCTTGGAGCTTGGCTGGGGCTCGAATGCGCGAGGTGCCCTCGTTCATGGCTGGCAGTGGGCGCTGTCTGTGGGCTGGGAGCCCCCCTTCCTCCCCTAGTTGTCTAGACCAACTTCTTTGCAGCATGGTGACTGGGTTCCAAGAGAGCCACCGTGGAAGCTGTAAGGCCACGTCTGCCATATTCGGTGGGTCAAAGCAAGTCACAAGATTCAAGGGGCAGGGTAATAGACACCACCCCTTGGTGGGTGGAGAGGGCACCCTAGAAGGAGGGGAGGAATTGTTGGTGGCCATTCATGGTAGGCTGAATAATAGCCCCCAAAAGATATCCACATCCTAATTCCCAGAAACTGTGAATGTGTTCCCTTCTATGACAGAACAGGATTTGGCAGGTGTGATTACATTAAGGATCTTGAGATGGGGAGATGATCCTGGATCATCCTGGATCACATGGATCCTTAGAAGAGGGAGGCAAAGAGGAGATTATACTACACACAGAGGAGGAGGCCGTGTGAAGACGGGGCAGAGATTTGAAGATGCTGGCCTTGAAGATTGGAGCAATGTGGCTGCAAGCCAAGGAATGCCACAGCCCCCAGAAGCTGGACGAGGCAAGGAACTGATTCTCCCCTAGAGCCTCTGGAGGGATTGCAGCCCTGCTGACACCTGGATTTTGGCCAACTGGGACTGATTTTGGACTTTCAGCTTCCAGAACTGTGAGAGAATAAATTTGTGTTGTTTTAAGTCACTGAGACTGCACTAATTTGTTACAACAGCAGCAGGAAATTAACACACCATCTCTAGAGCTAATCCACCACTGCCTCTTGTCTGAGTTTCTATGGATCTCTACATCTTGAACTCTTTTTTTAAATTGTGGTAAAATACACATAACATAAAATGTACCATTTTAACCATTTTCAAGGGCACAATTCAGTGGCGTTTAGTACCACCACGATGTGGTGCAACCGTCATCACTATCTAGTTCCAGACCTTTTTCATCTCCCCCAAAGGAAACCCCAAAGCAATTAGGAGTTATGCCCCATTCGCCCCCCACCCCACCCCACCCCCAGGCAGCCACTAATCTACTTCCTGTCTCTATGGTTTTGCCTATTCTGGACATTTCACATAAATGGCATCCTACAATGTGTGGTATTTTTTGACTGGCTTCTTTCACTCAGCATGAGTAATGTTTTCAAGGTCCATCCATGCGGTAGCATGGAGCAGAACTTCATTCCTTTTTATGGAGGAATAATATTCCACTGGAGGAAAATACCACATTTTGCTTATCCAGTCATCTGTTGAAGGATGCTACATTTTTTTTTTTGGCTGCATTGGGTCTTCGTTGCTGCATGCGGGCTTTCTCTATTTGTGGCGAGCGGGGGCTACTCTTCGTTGCGGTGCACGGGCTTCTCATTGCAGTAGCTTTTCTTGTTGTGGAGCACAGGCTCTAGGCGTGCGGGCTTCAGTAGTTGTGGCACGTGGGCTCAGTAGTTGTGGCTCGCGGGCTCTAGAGCGCAGGCTCAGTAGTTGTGGCGCATGGGCTTAGTTGCTCTGGGGCATGTGGGATCTTCCCAGACCAGGGCTCGAACCCGTGCCCCCTGTATTGGCAGATGGATTCTTAACCACTGCGCCACCAGGGAAGCCCCGAAGGATGCTACATCTTGAACCCTTATGTTCTTTTTATTTCTTTGTCATGCCTCACATGCTCATAGCAATTTAGATTTTGGAAGTATATTAGTAAGGGTTCCCCAGAGAAATGAAGCCAATAGGATGTATAGATAGATAGGTAGATAGACAGATAATAAAGGATTTATTTTAAAGAATTGGCTTATGTGATTGTGGGGTCTGGCAAGTCCAAAACTGGGAACCCAGGGAAGCACTGAGGTTGCAGCTCAAATCTGAAGACAATCTGGAAGCGGAATTCCCTCTTTCTCAAAGAACCTCAGTCTTTTCCTTTTAAGACCTTCAGCTGATTGGGTGAGGCCCACCCGCATTATGGAGGATAAACTGCTTTACTCCAAGTCAGCTGGTTTCAGTGTGAATCTCACCTGCAAGATACCTTCACAGCAACATCTAGGCTGGTGTTTGACCAAACAACTGGGTACCATAGCCTAGCCAAGTGGACATATACAATTAACCATCACGGGGGGGGGGTCTCTTCTCGCCTTGCCCCCCTTTCTGCCCATCCACCATGTGCCTGGCTGGCTGCTGTCTCAGGCTGGGCTCCAGAGAAGTCAGCCCAAGGCAAGTGGCTTGTTTGGAAGGCGATTCCAGAAAACACTGGAGGGGAGACAGGGAAAGAAACCATTAAGGGGCGTGTTGACAAACAGGTCACCCCCCGTGGACAATGAGGTCCGCTGGGGACTCTGTAGAACCCTCTTTGGGGGCCCAACGCGGGGTGAAGAAATTGGGGTGTTTATTTACTAACTCCCGGCTGCTGAGGGGGAAGGCCGCTTCCTTCAGTGGGGGGCGTCACAGGTGGCAGCGTGGGGACTGCTATTGGGTCAGAGGGGTGCGAACGGGGCATCCCTGTTCCCGTGGGGAAATCCGTGGGCACCAAGGAACGAGGGGAGGCACAACTGTGCCCAGGTCTCCCCCTCCCCTTGCCCCACACCCCCCAGCCCCCTTCTCTGCGCCTTGCACCTGGGAGCACAGAGCTTCTGGTCCCTCCAGTGAACAGGGAGGGCTTGCTCCTGGCACCTCCTCTGCATCCTGCTGTCTCCCTGAGGACTGAAGTCAGACTCTAGGGAGGACTTCCAGGCACTCAGGGCTGGCGGTGGGGGGCAGAAGGGATGGGCCTCCCAGGCCTCCAGGGACCCAGTCCTCAGTGCCTCCCAGGGCGCTCGCCCTCTTGCTTCTTCCTCCCCCTGCCCTCTCCCTGCAATTTTCTCTCCCTGGGGTGGAGGGAAGGAAATGTCTAGGATGATGGATTGAAAAGGGGCAGCTGGGGTCAGGAGAGGAGGGACCGAAGGACAGACGGGAAGAGGAACAGACAAGAGGCAGGAGGGAGGGAGCGGGGGAGGGAGGGGGTCCAGAACAAAACATCGGGTGGGGGGAGGGCAACAGAGACAGACAGGAGAGAAAGAGGTCCCCAGAGATAGAGAGAGATGGGGAGGGGGAGGGGGGAGAGACAGAGAAAGGAAAGGAGAGATTGAGAGTGAGAGTGAGAATGAGAGAGAGAGAGATGGAGACAGAGAGAAAAAGATGGAGGGAGAGACACATGAGACAGACGGATGGACAGACAGACAGACACACACACCCAAGACAGGGAGGGACACAGTGAAAGAGGAATGGGGGTGGGGGGAGGGGGTGGGCAGGAAGAGTGAAGAGGGGAGACCCAGAAAGGAGACAGGGAGGCAGATGCGGAGAAAAGGGAGAGAGAGAGGCCGGAGAGACGGGAAGTGGGTGGGGGAGCGGCGGCCCTGTGCCCCTCCCCCGCCCGCGTCAGGCCCGGTCCTCCCGGTGACCTCTGGCCGGCCATGGCTAATGGTATGATTGCTTGGTGGGGCGGCAGGCAGCGGGTGACGAATGAGCCTCCGGAGTCACCAGCTCTGGTGATGGATGGGCCTGGGCGGCAGGCGGAGGGGCGGGCCCCGGAGCGGAGGAGAGGGGGCCCACCAAGATAAATGTTTCCTTCTCCTGGAGCCGGGCCAGGCACAGGGGGAGGAACTGGGGATTCGGTGCGATGCATCTATGAAAGGCCTGGGCAGCGGGGTGGAGGAAGGCAGAAACCCGGGGACAGGGATGGGGGTGCAGAGAGGTGGAGAGACAAAGGCCCAGAGACACAGGTCCCCAGAGACAGACTGGGGGTCGGGGAGGGAGGGAGGCCTGAGAGAAAGTGAAGGGGAGAGACCGGGAGTGAGAGTGAGAGAGAGAGAGAGAGATGGAGACAGAGACACAGAGAGATAGCCCAGAGAAAGAGAGACACAGAGACAGAGAGAAAAAAATAGAGGGAGAGACACATGAGGCAAACAGCTGGAAAGACAGACACCCAAGACCGAAACAGAGACACAGAGGCCCCCTCATATAGGATCCGCTTTTCCCCACCCCCGAGATACAGACCCTTGGGGAGAGACTAGGAGTGGGGCAGGAGGGCGAGGCGAACATAGCTGATGAGAAAGAGGGGAAACTGAGGCGGAGAGCTTGCAGGCCGACGAGAGAAGATGGGGGGCCCTGAGCTGGTCCTGGCTCACTCCCTCGGCTCCCACAGCCTCGGAGCGCAGACCCTGGGGACCACTGGGGTTCCCTGGGGGTCGCCGCTGCCTGGTGGGCACAGCCCCAGTGGCCCGTGCTCCGGTGGGGGGACCGAAGAGAGCAAGAAGGTCCCGCCCAGCCACTGAGAGGTTGGTGGCGCACTGGGAGAAACTGGTGTTGGGGAGACCTGTGAGGTCCCCCAGATCTATTCATGCAGATCTCAACGGGGTGGGCTAGGCTTGGGGCCTTCCCATCTATAAAATGGGGGCAGGGTGGGGCTAGGGGGTGAGACCCCATCCTGGGGCTGGTGTTCATGTGCGAGTCTGTGCCCCCGCTGAGATGCACACACACACACACAGACACACACAGAGACACACACAGACACGCACACAGACACGCACACAGACACACGCACAGACACACAGACACAGACACACACACAGAGACACACACACACAGAGAAATGCACACGGGCAGTCGGGATGCTTCCAGATTCCTGCACATAGGGGCCCAAACATCACCTCACAGATGCAACCAAGGCGGGACCAGCAAGTACGGGGCACCTGCCAACAAAGGGGCTGGGCCTGGACCCATCTGCGCCCTCCCCTGCCTGAGACGATGGGTACAAATGTCTAACCAAGGACCAATTAAGGGAGACAGCTCTGCAGAGGAGGCCTGAGGTCTGAGAGAGATGGGCCAGGGTGTGTCTGTGTGTGTGTCAGACAGCCAGAATGGGGGCAGCAGGAGTGAGAAAACCAGCCTCCTGCTTCCTCCTCCCTCCAGACTCTTGCCTTCCCCAGCAGGTTCTCTCCCAGACACTCCTACTTTCCCCTTGCTCTTCTCTTTAATTAAAAAGATTTATGCCCAAGAGTCCAAGCCCCTCCTCCCTGTTTGGGGGCTGAGCGATGCAAGGAATAACTCTGGTCTCTGTCTCCTGTCTTCTCTGTCTCTGTCTCTCCCTCCCTCTCCCTCCTCCCTCTCCCTCCTCCCTCTCCCCCCAACCCCCTCCTCTGTCCGGCTCACTCTGGGCCTCAGTCTGCCCCTTTCCTTCTTTCCCTCTTTGCGCCACTCTGTTTCTGCCTTTCCCCAGCCGCCCTGCCCCCACTGGCTTCACCAAGACCGCCACCTTGCCCCCCATCAGATCAGGCCACCCTCCTTGTTTTCAGAATCAGCTTGGGCGAGGGGACCTCAACACACCCCCCAAGACCCAAAGCGAGGCTGGGGGCCCAGACCCCCGGCTCCCGCACCCTAAGCCTCGGCTGAGAGCAGTAGGGGGAGGGGAGGGGGTGCACCCAGAAAAGCTTTGCGCCTTTAATTAAAAAGTGATTTAAATAAATTTTCTGCTCCAAAACCCCTATCTGGGGGGCGGAGTGTGTGTGGCAGTGATTAAAAGTTCTCCCCTGACCCTCCGCCTGCCTTAAAGGGCCAGCGTCACCCGAGGGACAGTGCGTGGGAAAGTTTCAGGGGGAGCACCCATTGGCTTGAGGACCCCGGACTCAGACAAGGTGCCCAGAGTCCTGGCACCTACCAGTTTAACCATTTCGCCATCACTCCTCACTCCTCAAGCCCAAGGCTCATCCAGCTGATGGGGAGATTGAGGCTTAGAGAAGGAAGAATTGGTCTGAGGTGGGTCTGGACCCCAGATTCCTGGAGGAGACCCAGGGATAGCCAGGAAGGAAGGTTGGTGGTGTGCCGAGGGGGGGTGGTCAGAGGACAAGAGTCAGGGACACAGAGAAAGACAGGAATGGAGATCCTGGGTGAGACAGAGAGAGTGAGGGCCGGCGAGAAAGAGATCCAGGGAGAGACAGAGATGGGGGGGTGGGCTGGAGGTGAGGCTGAATCCTGGGTGGACGAGGAATGGCCTTCCCCGGGCCTGAGGGGGACCAGGGCCATCATCCTCGCCCTCAGCCAGAGCCCTCCAACTTGCCTTCTCCCTCTGGGAAGTGCTGCTGCTGTCCTAACCTCAATCCTTCATGCTGTAGCTCCAGCTCTCTCACCCCCTTCCCTGGCCCGGGTGGTTTGGTTTAATTTCCACAGGCTGGGAGGAGGTAAGAGCAGCAGGGTGTGGCAGAGGTGGAGCTGTTTATGAGGGTCATAAAAATATCCTTAGAGAGCCCAGCAGGGGTGGGCGTACGGCTTGCAGCCTGCCCTCTCAGCCCCCTTCTCTCTCTCTGGGACTCTGTCTCCCCCTCCCATCTCTGCCCTCCTTTCTCTGGGTCTTTGTCCCCTCCTCCAATTTCTGTCCCTTTCTCTCTGGATCTCTGTTTCATTTCTCTCTGGAGCTCTTACTCTGGGGTGATGGTTTGTAACTTTTGGGGGGTCAAGTATCCTTTTTGATCATAGGATGAAAACTATGGGCCATCTCCCTAAAAAAACACATAAGCACCAAGACCATAATTTGCCAGGCAACCTGAGGGAGTTCACAGGCCTCTTGATACCCACTTATACATCCCCTCGGGAATCTGAGGCCACCAGAAGATAAAGACACTAGTGTAGAAAAGCCAGTGAGAGAATGAATCCCAGGGGTCTCAACCTCCCTCCCCCAACCCCATGCCCTCTCCTGCCCTCGCTGGCCTCCAAAACATTCCTGCCCCAGAGCCTTTGCACCTGCCATTCCTCTGCCTGGAATGATCTTCCCCAGACATCCGTATGGCTCCCTCCTTCCCCTTCTTCAGGTCTCTGCTCAGATGTCACCTCCTCTGAGAACTTGCCCTGTCCAGCTTTTGTCACCCCCCTGTCCTTATTCTGCTTTGTCTCAGAGCACTTACCACCTCCAGGCATGATTTTATACTTACACATTTATTTACCGGACTAATCTCTCTCCCCCACACCATCCCCAGTAGCATGTGAGCACCAGGAGACCAGGAACGGTTGTCTTTTGTTCCCTGCTACATCTCCAGAACGTCACCCAACACACAGTAGGCGCTCAATAAACTTTTGTTGCAGAAATCTTTCTTTCATTAGAACACCAGTTTCAAAGGCTGCCTGGGTCCCAGGCTCCTCCAGGAATCAGATCAGTGAAAAATTGGCAGAGGGGCAGTGATAGTTCCAGGCATGTGCACGCATGCGCGCGCACACTCACACACCACTTACACACCCACTATATTCAGAAACAGAAACAACACACCCACACCAGGCATGATCCAACAACCAGACACACACAGACACAGCTGGGGACACACACACACACACACACACACAGATGGCTTCAGGCAAGCGCACAAGTGTCCTTGTCTCCCGGGGTGGGAAGTTAGGGGGGGCTGGAGCAAGAAGAGAAAGTACAACATAGGGTTTGGTTACTTCCAGCCTCTGGTTCTCCTCTGAGCTATCTCCCAGTCACAGAGAGAGAGAACAGGGAAAGGGGGAGGGGAAGAGGGACTGATCAGAGGGCCTGAGTGGGAGCCTGGGCGGCCAGGAGAGGCAGAGGTGTGGGGAGCAGAGACGGGAGAGAGACACAGACACAGAGACAGAGAAAAAAAGAGAGAAAGAAATGGAGAGAGAGAGACTTGAAGACCTAGAGAAAAGAGGGAAGCAGGGAGATGGAGAGAGAGAGAGACGGAGACGGGTGGAAAGGAGGAGGAAAGGGGGGAGAGAGAGAGACAGGGACCTGGGGCGGCCGGGAGGGGGAGAGGCGGAGAAGACCCGAGCGCGGTGGGAGGAGAGCGCGCGACGTGGAGAGAGGAAGGCAGGCGGGGTGGGGATCGAGGCAGACCAGACGCTGCGAGACTCCGATACAAAAACCCGCCCCCGAGAGCGGCCGCAGCCCCCGGGAGGGGGGAGGGCGAGGGGAGGGGAGGGGGCTCCGGACGCTCCCGCCCCGCCCCGCCCCGCCAGCGGCCGAGCCGCCGGCGGACAGTGGGTTAAGCATCTCCGCTGTGGAACTTCCGGATGTGACCACAGAGAGAGGGAGAGACCGGGAGAGGGGGAGACGGGGAGAGAGGGAGAGACGGAGCCGCCAGCATCCCTCCGGCCCGCCACCGCCGGGACCCCGCACCGCGCGGGGAGCCGCCGCCCGCCCCCCGGGCCGGGCCCCCTCGCGCCCCCCTCTCCCCCGCCTCTCGGTCTGTGGATCTCGGGCTGGTTCCATCCTCCCAGGACCCGGGGGAGGGACTGGGGGCCCCGGGGAGGGGGCCTCGGGCGGCCCTCCCCCGCCTTCTCGCCCCTGCCCTCGCTGGCAGGAGCCCCTAGCTGTGACCCCCGCGGGGGCAGGAGGCTGGGGGTCCATGCTCGGAGCCTCCGCTCGGCCCGGCGCCTGCCGCTGACGGCGGTGGGGGTGGGGGGGCCGGGCACCCAGCCTCCTGCCCCACCCCCTGGCGTCGGCACCGCGGGCCATCTGGGGCCGCTGCCCCTGGCTGCGCCCTCCCCGCCGGCCAGGCCCTGGAGGGACCCGGGAGCTGCCGCCGGCATCAGCCCATGGCCCGGAGGGTAGGTCTGAGGGCGGACGATCCTGTGCCCCGGCCGGTGGTCGCATCCCCCATCCTTCCATCTCCTCCCTGGGGAGCTCTGGCCCCCATCAGCCCATCCCGCTCTCTCCACCATCTCTTTCTCTGCCTCCCCTCTTCCTAACCCCGGGTCTCCCCTCTCTGCCCCTGGTCTCCCCTCCACCTCAGGCCCTTTATCCTACCCCCCCCCCTCTTCTTTTTCATCCCTCCCCCATCCTTCTCCCTGGTCTACTTTTGTTCCAAGTCCTCCAGAGGGTTAGGCGTGGGGACAGTGCTGGGAGAGGTGGGTCTCACCAGGCAGGGCCAAGGGATTCTCTTTCGCTGTCCTGGGGATGGAGAGACAGGCGAAGAGGTGAGTAGGCACCTTTGGGGGTGGAGGGGGGCAGGAATACCACAGGATTCGAGGACATCCTAAGATGTGCGATGAACAGTGGGGGGCAGATGGATTCAACTTCAGTGCTCAGGAGAAGTTAGGAGAAAAGGAAAGACACACACACACACACACTCAGAGCCCTCCGCACACACCCCCGCGTGGCCGGAACACTGGTGCTCCCCCCTCCTCAGTCCCTTTGCCTCTTTGAACCTCAGTTTCTTCATCTCCGAGGAAAGGATTGGACGTGGGTGACTTAAAGGTCCCCTGGCTTCCCCGGTGCGTGTGCTTCTGTGATGACAAAACACAGAAATCTCACGCGTGATTTCTCTTTGGGGCTATTGGCACAAGTGCGTTTGTGTGGTTGAGCCGGGTTATACTTTGGTTCAACAAGTGTTTATTGAATGTGCACCAGGCACTGTGCTAAATGTCTCATGCATTGATTCATTCACTCACTCATTCATTCCTGCGCCTGGCTTTTGGCTGTGTGTGTGTGTATGTGTGTGCGTGTGTGGTGGGTTCACATGGGGAGTGGAGTGTGACAAGTTAAGATGCACTCAGACGTGCATATTCATCTGTGAAATGAAATTGAGCGGGGGAGACTGTATGTGTACATTTGTGTACAAACAATGCACTGCTTTGATGGGCAGTGCCCACGAGCGAGAATCAATTTCTCTCCCGGCTCCTCTCTCTCCCCTCCTCTCTCTCCCCTTCTCTGTCTCTCTGTCTCTGTCTCTGTCTCTGTCTCTCTCTCTCTGCCCCCTGTCTCCCTTTGCCTGTTTCTCCTGTATCTTCTCTCTGTGTGTGTCTCTCTCCCTTTCTGCTCTTCCCTCTGACTCTACATCTCTCTTTATCTCTTGTCTCTTTCTCCACCTTTTTTGTCTCTCCCACCATTTCTCTCCCTCCCTCTCTCTCTCTCCCTCTAATCTCTCCTTCCCTCTGTCTTTCTCTTGCATCTCCCTCCCAGTCTCTCTCTTCTCTCACATCTCTCTCCCTCTCTCTGAATCTCTCTCCCCCCAACTCTCTGTGAGAAGCTGGCAGTTACCGGCCAGCCAATCCCTGACCCCCCAACCCTGACCCTCAGATCCAAGACCTGGGTCAGTCTCTCTCCCCTGGACCCTCCTGCCCACACGCTGGGAATCTCTGACGGGACATTTTTCACAGTCCACCGGTCCAAGGGAAGGCTTGAGGACAGGGCCTTCAGTCCCACCCAGACAGCTCCATGGGACATCGGGGGCCTAAGGGAGCAAGGCTGGGACACTTGGGGACAGTAGGGCAGGTGACTGGGGCAAGGAGGGGGCATTTCCTGGGTGCGAGGGTAGGGAGGTTTCTTGTTGGTGCTGACACCTCCCTGGGGCTCTTCCCCTCTCACCTCCCCCCACCCAGTACGATGAGCTGCCCCACTACCCCGGCATCGTGGACAGCACTGCAGCCCTGGCTGGCTTCTCGGAGGCAGTGCCCTCGGCACCGAGAGCCCCCGGGCCCTACGGCCCCCACCGGCCTCCCCAGCCCCCGCCCCTGGGCTTGGATAGTGATGGCCTGAGGAGGGAGAAGGATGAGATCTACGGGTGAGTGGGGACAAGGCTGAGGGCTCCATGGGGTCTCGGGATGCGCCCCCGCCCTGTTTCTTTGTCTCTCTGGATATGTTTCTCTTCTCTGACTCTGTCTCACTCTGTTTCTGTCTCTCCACCTCTTCCCTCTGGGTCTCCTCTCCACCTCCCGGTTGCGCCATACTTCCCAGCCCCCCTGCCCTCCCCTCATGAACTCTCACCTCTCCTGCTTCCCCCAGACACCCACTCTTCCCGCTGCTGGCCCTGGTCTTTGAGAAATGTGAACTGGCCACGTGTTCTCCCCGTGATGGGGCTGGGACTGGGCTGGGCACACCCCCAGGCAGTGACGTTTGCTCCTCCGATTCCTTCAACGAGGACATTGCAGCCTTTGCCAAGCAGGTGGGCACCCACCATCCACTGTGCGCCAGCAGAACCAGTGAAGTGGGGTGGGCAGGAGACAGGATGTGCCCTCCCTGGCCTCTCTCTTTCTCTCAGGTCCGCTCCGAGAGGCCTCTCTTCTCCTCCAACCCGGAGCTGGACAATCTGGTGAGACCTGGGCCCTCCCCAACTCCTCCTCCTCCAAGGGGGTCTCCTGTTCCACCCTACATAGCCCTGGGATTGGTTGTGGGAGCAAAGAGGAGACTGCCTGGCCCACGTCCTCAAATAGTGATAATTGTTGCCCATTTGCAATGCAGTGTAGCCTAGAGTTTGAGAACAGGGACCCGATGGCCTGAGTTCGAATCCCAGTTCTACACTTACTAGTTCTAAGAACCAGGGCAAGTAGTTCCATCTCCCTGGGCCCCGTTTTCCTCATCTGTGAAGTGTAGCTAGTAATAATTTCTATCTTGTAGGGCTGTTGTGAGTGTATAATGAGTTAAAGAGAGTCAAGCATGTAGCACAATGCCTGGCACTGAATGGGGACTCATTAAGTGTTCGCTGTTCTATCAGTCAGAACAGGGCTCACACCAAAATGAATAAAAGCAATTAGCTGTAAAGGAGAGAGGAGAGGAGAGAGAAGAGAGGGAAAGGGAAGAGAAGGAGGAGAGGGAGAGAGAGGGAGAAATACCACGGCTTGTCCCTTCCTTTTGCGGTCCAGCTCCCACCAGAGCTTCCTATTGGCTGAACCCTTTTGGCAAAGGACTCTGGGAAATGTAGTTTTCAGGTGAAGGGTGGGAAATGGATCCAAGGGCAAGCCGACAAAGGATGTGGTGTTATTATTAGAGCATACCTTAGCTCACTCCTCTTGTGATGGGTCCTCTTCTGTCTCTTGCACCTCTTGCTTCTCTTTCTTTGTCTCTGATCTCAATCTCACACTCCCTTGTTCCTTAATTCTGGGTCTCCATCTCTGTTCTCTATTTCTCTCTGCCCCTGTCATTTTGTCTTTGTCTCTCTTTGCACTCTTTTTCTCTTTGTCATCCAATGCACTTTTTGTTTCTCTCTCTTCTTCTTCCTCCTCCTCCCCCTCTTCTTCTCCTTCTTCTTCTTCTTCTTCTTCTTCTTCTTCTTCTTCTTCTTCTTCTTCTTCTTCTTCTTCTTCTTCTTCTTCTTCTCCTTCTCCTTCTCCTTCTCCTTCTCCTTCTTCTTCTTCTTTCTTCTCCTCCTCCTCCTCCTCCTCCTCCTTCTTCTCTTTTTACACCTCCTCCTCTTCCTTCTTCTCTGTCTCGCTCCCTCGCTCCCTCTCTCCCTCCCCTCTTGTGTCTCTGTTTTCAGATGATACAGGCCATTCAAGTGCTCCGCTTCCACCTGCTGGAGCTGGAGAAGGTGAGTGCTTGTCACTTCCCCTCATGCCCTCACTTGCCCCCCATCCCTTCCCTTCTTGCCCCCTCCACCCCTCCTTCAGGCTCTCTCCCCACCAGAGTTGCAGCAGAAGGCCACCCCCATCCCTATACACCCCAGCCCTGGCCCCCGGGTGGCCCCCCCAGTACCCCGGTGCCCCCTCAGGTCCACGACCTGTGCGACAACTTCTGTCACCGCTACATCACCTGCCTCAAGGGAAAGATGCCCATCGACCTGGTCATCGAGGATCGGGACGGCGGCTGCAGGGAGGATCTCGACGACTACCCGGCCTCCTGCCCGAGCCTCCCAGATCAGGTGGGCCCCAGGATGGGGCAACAGGCATTGCCCTGAAACCAAAGGCATGCCCAGAGAGCTGGGTTCCAGCATCAGGGCGCACACAACACACCACACAACCTCAGACAGCCACCGTCAGACATGGCCTGACCACAGGACATGCACCAACTATGCAACAGCTACACAGACTGCAATACAGCTGGATGACAGCACACATATACACCCCAACAGCTGCAGATACCACACATAGACTTGGCTACACCCACATAGGTTCACAAACAGCCACAAAACCCATTACACTCACAGTCAGGTGACATCATACGCCACATACTTAAACACTCACAGCCCAGCGGCATAATAGCGTCATAGATCACACAGCCTGATTGAGACACTGCCGTTCTCGAGTGTGTGTGTGTGTGTGTGTGTGTGTGTGTGTGTGTGTGCAGTACACACACCTCAACAACATAACAGCCACCCAGCTGGAGATGGAGCCAAATGGCCCCAGATCCTGTGACATAAACTCAGCTACACCCACACTTAGACCCAGAGCAGCCACAGTGCCTGCACACACACACACACACACACACACACACACACACACACACACACATGCTACCCTAACCTCTTTTTCTTTTTTATAAATTTATTTCTTTATTTTTGGCTACATTGGGTCTTCGTTGCTGCACGCAGGCTTTCTCTAGTTGTGGCGAGTGGGGGCTACTCTTCCTTGCAGTGCACGGGCTTCTCATTGCAGTGGCTTCTCTTGTTGCGGAGCACAGGCTCTAGGTGTGCGGGCTTCAGTAGTTGTGGCACACGGGCTCAGTAGTTGTGGCTCACGGGCTCTAGAACTCAGGCTCAGTAGTTGTGGCACACAGGCTTAGTTGCTCCACGGTAGGTGGGATCTTCCCAGACCAGGGCTCGAACCCGTGTCCCCTGCATTGGCAGGCAGATTCTTAACCACTGCGCCACCAGGGAAGTCCTACCCTAACCTCTTAACAATTGGACTGCTATAGGTGTGGGCACACACCTTGCCACTCAATGGCCACGTGGCCCCAGATTCATTCAGTCTCAGATACAATGAGACTATAGTTTCATAGACTTAAGCACCCAGGCAACAATCACACAACAGCTGTGTGGATCCCAGTGAGGGCCATACCCACAAGGCGGTCACACTATCAACACAGCAATTATACAGCATGACATCCACACCCAAATACAGACACGTGGCCGTCCCACAACTATGCAGACTCGAGCATGCGCACACAGCAGTCACAGGTGAGCCTCAAGGACCCTCTGCCTCACGACCCGTATTATGCACCTGCTCAGTGGCACACCATGTGCGTGTGCTGATCAGTTACAACCCCCTTGGAGGCAGAGCCCTATTCTATATCTTCACACAGCTGCCAACACACGCCTATGGCCATCACCCCCCACCAGAGAATCACGGAGCTGCCTGCCCACTCATGCAGGACTCAGGATAACCACACACTGTCTCCCAAATAGGACACCAACCCCTAGAACTACAGCCACAAGCTTAGAAAAATAAATGTAGCCTTGCATTTGTCAGATACAGCCACCTGGCCGGTTGAGAGAGTGACACAATCATGCTTAAATACGGCTGCGTGTCTTAGCTCTGCCCATGTGACACCTCCTCTCCAGGGACAACCTTGCCTTGTCGGGCACGGACGTAGGCACATTCACACTTATGTGCTGCATGACAGTCTCAGGACAGCTTCAGGTACACTGACATAGACGCTCATCCGATCGGATCCAGTGCCAGAAGGGCAGGGTGACAATTCCAACGATGCTCAAAAGCCTTCAGATCTAATGATTCTGTCGTTTGCACACAACCCATCCCCAATGCCCTCAAACTCTAAATTCCACACAGATATTCTGAGCCTGGAGAAAACTTCTCTAAGGTGCCGGGTCCCAGGCTGAGCCCTGGCAGGACACAAATGATGCATCCACACTGGGTCATTTGCAGGGGTGGGGGACTAATTACAAAGCAGAGGGCAGGGTCTAGGACATTCAACAGGGGCAGGGGTGTACCCCAGGGCTCAGCAACAGCAGGCGGCTGTTGCCATCCCCACTTCCACCCAATCTGCCTCCCAACAACTGAAGAACCTTAAACCAAATGACAAAGAAATGATGCATCTATACAGGTGGGTGGGCCTCCTGGGACACAGAGCTGCGGCAGGGGGTGAATTCAACACATTGTCAAGTTCCTCAACGTGTGTAGGAGTTTGGATAAAGAAAATACAACCCCCGACTCCCTGATCTGCAGTTTGGAGACCCCCAAATCTCTGAAAACTAGAAGTTGGTGTTTTTTTCCCTGTAAGTTTAGTGCAAACTCATTGGGCAGCAAAATCTGACCTGAACTAATGAGAGGCTATTTATAGCCTTTATTTATTCCACTTAGTTAAATATTCATCCATTCTGCTGCAGAAATGTTAATGAGTTTGATGACGAGGTTATGCCCCAGACCCTGTGGAGGTGTTAGGAAATACATGGCGTGTGCACTGATTTACTGCCTAAAGATGTGAAAAGTTTTGAATTTTGAAAGAGCGCTGGCTTCCAGGGATTTCTGATAAGGTGCCAGAGATCTGTACAAGCTCATCTTTCCTGAGTGATTGCTGTGTGCCTTTACGTAAGTTAACGCACTGAATCCTTACCACACTCTGTGAGGGCGGTGGGGATGGCTATTGTCCTCCATTTTTCCAGTTGAGGAAACTGAGGCACAGAGAGGTGAAGTGACTTGCCCAAGGTCACACACAGCCAGGAAGGAGGCAGACACAGTCTTCACACTCAGGACTCCTAGCTCCAGAGCCCGTGGTCTTAGCCACCGTAGTATATTATACAGCAAGCCTTGGCACTGACTTCCAACTCCTATTTTCCAGAATACTACATGGATTAGAGACCATGAAGACAGCGGGTCTGTACATTTGGGGACCCCGGGTCCATCCAGCGGGGGCCTGGCCTCCCAGAGTGGTGACAACTCCAGTGACCAAGGTGAGAAGCTTGAGAGGTGGAGGGGAAAGGTGGGAGTCAGTCTGAAGATTGAAGTTAGACAGCAGGTAGGACTTCCAGAGGGGCAAGGATGACTGGGGTGTGGAGTGGTGCCTTGGGGGAGGGTTCTGGGTCCCTCTGGTCCCTCCACCTCTCCCGTCCACAGCACAGCATGCCTCTCCCTGCTCAGGAGATGGGCTAGACACAAACGTGGCCTCTCCCAGTTCTGGGGGAGAGGACGAGGAGCTGGACCAGGAGCCGCGGCAGAACAAGAAGAGAGGCATCTTCCCCAAGGTGGCCACCAACATCATGAGAGCCTGGTTGTTCCAGCACCTCTCGGTGAGAGCCCTGGGGCCCTGGTGCGGGGTGGGCAGAGAGAGAGATGGAGAAGGATGGCTACACAGAAACTGAGGCCCAGAGAGAGACCCAGAGATGGGAGACTGAGGCAGCAGGGAAATATTGAGGGAGAATCTCAAGCAGATGGGAATTGACAAGCGCACACACCCATGAGCACTACCTGTGTGCCAGGTGCCACTAAGGGCTCTTGACTCATTCAGTCCTCTCCCCCACCCCCGACCCTCCCATCCAGTGACCCACCCATCAGTCATCCACCATCCAGCCAAACATACCCCGTGAGGACAGGGATGTTATTAGCTCCATTTCGCAGATGAGGAGACTGAGGCCCAGAGGTCTCACAGCCAGAAGTGGGTTCAAATGCAGGCAGTTTGGCCTTAATCACCAAACCACCCTGCCTCAAGGAGACAGGAGGACAGACAGGGAGAGGCCGAAACAAAGATAGAGATGGGGAGTTATGGAGAGCATTGAGTCAGAGCAAGAGAGACACAGGGGGAGACTGAGTCACATTGGGGGAGAGACAGACAGACAGATAGACACAGAGAAAGATAAGAGATTGGGATGGGGAGAGACATGCACAAGGACCTGACGGACTCAGAGAGGGCTGGTGCTGGGCTTTGCCTCCTTTCTCCAGGGCGGTGGAGTTCCCCCAGTACCCCCCTCCCCCAGCTCCACCTCCCTGATGAGAACTGGCCAATTAGCCTCTAATTGCTGGAAGAGGTGGGGGGACACCCACCGGTGTAATTGCCCGAAGCTTGGCTCTGCCTCCCTCCATTGGGCCCCGGGGAGCACGGAGAAGCTCAGACACGCCGCCATCTCTCCCGTCTCTCCCGGCCTTGCCTCAGCCTGGGCTCACCAACTCCCTGGGACCTGGGCAGGCCAGGCCTTGGGGATCAGAGGGCAGCCAGGCAAGCAGGGTGACTCTTGCTGGTGGCCACAGCACCCGTACCCCTCAGAAGAGCAGAAGAAGCAGCTGTCGCAAGACACGGGGCTCACCATCCTGCAAGTCAACAACTGGTGAGAGACGCGGGAGGCCGGGGCCGTCCGTGCGCCAGCCCGGGGTGGGAGGCCGGGCGCTGTCCGCGGTGCTGAAGGAGGCCCCAAAGCCCCTCGGAGCCTCTCTTCTTCCTGCCTCTGCTTTGCCGCCCCTGTACCCGTCCTCTCTTGCCTGCTCTCTCTCTGTCCCTGTGTATTCATTTCTGCCTCTCTTCTACTCCCTCTTTGCACCCTCCTCCGTTTCCATGACCCCCTCCCAGGTTCATTAACGCCCGGAGACGCATCGTGCAACCAATGATCGATCAATCCAACCGCACAGGTACGGGGAGAAGGTGGGAAGAGAGGGCCTAGTGTTCCTGGGGGAATATCAAAGCCTGAACCAGGCATCCTGGGGCTCAGCCTGCACCCGTCAACTCCCCTAGCAGGGCAGGGTGCAGCCTTCAGCCCAGAGGGCCAGCCCATGGCGGGCTACACGGAGACTCAGCCGCAAGTGACTGTCAGGCCCCCAGGTAAGCCCCGCCCCCTAACTAAGCCACACCCCCAGCACTCCAGGCCCCTCCTCCAAACAATGTGCCCCACCTTCTGGGATTAAGTTCTTGAAAAATACCTTGCTTCATTTGCTTAAGAGGGGAGTCGAAGATGCAAATGCAGATTTCCTGGTCCCCACCTTTCCTCCCAGAGTTTGCTTCTTCCAGGCTTCAACCACCCATTGGAAAGCTCCACTTTTCCTTAAAGGACCAACACCCTCTTAAAGGATGACTCAGTTTGTCCTGATAGAGGAGTCCCCTGGGGAAGGAAGGGGGAGTGGGGCATATGGGGGTGTCTGGTGAAGACCACTAACACTCCTCTTTTGTCTTCCAGGATCAATGGGGATGAGTTTGAACTTAGAAGGAGAGTGGCATTATTTATAGAGGCTGGAGTCAGAAGAAATGTGAGTGTCCTAGGTCTAGGGGCACTGGGTTGGGGATTGTGCTATTCTCAACCCTTCGTAAGACCTCCAGACTCCCAACAGTGAGCCCACACAGAGCAGGGTCAGCCTGCATCCCTGAACTGAGGGTTCTCCTATTCATCCATCCATCCATCAGTTCACCCATACATACATTTATCCATCCATCAGTCATCCACCAACCCACCATCCATCCAAACATACATTCACCCGCTCATTCATTCATCCATCCACCCACCTAGCCACTCATCCGTCCACCTCCAAACTGATCCACCCACCCACACATCCACCCACTTATTCATGCATTCATCCACCTACCTACCTACCTGCCTACCCATGGATCTATCCATGTATGTATCCACCGCCCTTCATCCATCAGAAGATACATCTACCCACTCATTCACCTACCTCCACATTGATCCACCCACCCACATGTCCACCCACTTGTCAACTTACCCATGCATTCACCCACCTACCTACCCACCCATTCATCCACCCATCCACATATTACATACATTTCCAAACATATATTGACATGCCTCAGGTAGGGTCCAGCTCTTGAGAAGATTCTGGGCTCATGAGGAAGTGGGCATCAGAAACCAATGGCAATCTAGTCCAACAGTTCAAACAATAAAACACAGCTATCATCAGCTATCTCTGAGATATCAGGGAAGACTTTGTAGAAGAAGTGGCTTCTGGGTAGGGCATTGAAGGATGAATAGGAGACCACTGGGCAGAAGGTTGGGGGCAAGGTAGCAGGGTGCATTCTTTTACTCTCCCAGGTCTTAAGTCTAGAGTATCTTCTCAGTCTTTACAATAACCCCAAAAGAGAGAAGCTATTATTATTTTCATTTTACAGATAAGAAAACTGAGGCTCGGAGAGAAGAGTTCACTTGTGCAGGTTCACTCAGCTTAGAAAAGCAGAGGGAACAGCATGTGCAAACGCCCAGGGTTGAGAGGCTGCCTGGAGTTTCTAAAGCACAGAGCAGATCTTGACTCTCCTTGGATTAAAACCCTTCTGTGGCTCCCTAGGGCCCATTGGATGAGGTCCAAACTCCTTGGTTTGGCATCTATTCATTCATTCATTCCATACACATTCCCTGAGCAACTGTGTGCCCAGCCCTGTGCTGGGTGGTGATGGGGACACAGCAGTGACCATGACAGCCCAGCCCTGTGCCCATGAGGCTCACAGTCCAGTGGGGGAGACAGATCTGTCCCCAGACAGTAATGACCTACAGTGGGCAGGGCTGGGAGGAGGGAACCCAGGAACTGGAAGAACCCAGAGGGGGCATTGGGCCCAGGCTGGGGGGGTTCAGGGAGGACTTCCTGGAGGAGGGCACTTTGGAGCTGAGACCAGGAGAATAAGAGGAGTGAGACAGGAGAGGAAGGAACAGTATATGCAAAGGCTATGAGACAGTCCCTCACTACACACACATGTACATACAAAGGGACTGGGCTGGGCTGAGGCGGGTGAGTAATGAACTCAGGGCCCACAGAAAGGCTGGGAGATGAGAGTGGAGACCTGCGAGGGCTTAGGCTTGGAGAGCACTGGAGGCCTGAGCCTGGGAGGAGAGGTTTGTTCAGTGCCCGGCAGGTCCATGGGGGTCTCAGCTCTGCCCTGACCAATTGCAGACAGGTGAGCCCTGGTCCAGAGTCAGGGGACCTCTGGGACCAGGAGTGATGGAGGGAGCTTCTTATCCTTCTCCCCAAGCAAGCTGCCTTTTCTCCCTCCACTTCTCTCTCCACTCTTTTCTGTCTCTCCCCAACCCCTGCCTTTTCCTCTTTGTCTCTCCCTTTATATCTGTCTCTCTCATTCTTTCTCTTTCCACATCTCCATCTCTATCTCGATGTCTCTTCTCTGTCCTGCTCTGTCTCTCTCGCCTTATCTTTTTTTTAAAATAATTTATTTATTTTTGGCTGCGTTGGGTCTTTGTTGCTGCACGCGGACTTTCTCTAGTTGCAGCGAGCGGGGGCTACTCTTCGTTGCGGTGCGCGGGCTTCTCATTGTGGTGGCTTCTCATTGCAGAGCACAGGCTCTAGGTGTGCGGGCTTCAGTCGTTGTGGCACGCGGGCTTAGTAGTTGTGGCTCACGGGCTTAGTTGCTCCTCGGTATGTGGGATCTTCCCAGACTAGGGCTGGAACCCATGTCTCCTGCATTGGCAGACGGATTCTTAACCACTGCGTCACCAGGGAAGTCCTCCTTATCTTTATCTCTTTCTTTGTCTTGACTGTCTCCTTGTCCTTTTTTCATCTCTGTCTGTCTCTTTCCCTCCATTTCTGTTCTGATTCTCTGCCTCTCTCTCTGTGTCCCTCTCACTGTGGGGCTGGTGGGGATAGCACAGAAGGCCTGATGTAGGTCCAGACCCCCTCCCCATCTCCTGACTTGGCCTCTCCTCTCCTCTCCACAGACCCCCACCTCTGGACTGTGGCTGCCAGGCTCATACCTGCTTCTGGTCGACGCCTGGCCCTCTGGCTTCAGCACCCCACCTCCTACGGCCCCCCCAACTCAATGCCTACCTCCCTGGGGCCCTGCCGGGACATGAGGGGCCTGAGCACCCACTCGAGGGTCTCTCAAGGACAAAGACAAGGGCTCCAGGCCCTGTGCCCCACTTCTGCCCTCACCTCTGCCTGGAACCCGAGCTGAGATCCTGGGCCTGGGTGTTCAGAAGATGGCGGCTGGGTAACCCCCCCCACCCCTAGGACAGAGAAGGGATTGGGGGTGGGCTGGGGCCATCAGGGAAGGAGGGTCACCCAGATCCGACATTTAGAGAGGTTCCCTTCATCCTCCCAGCCCACCCTCTTTCCCCCTCCCCCATCTCCCTCTTGTGTTGTCTTCTACCTTTTTTTTTTAAGCATAAAGTCTTAAAAACAAAAGGCCACCAATCTGAGTTCGTGGGTCTCTTCCAAGATTCAAATTCTCATCAGTTTGAAGCTCATGAATCACTAATTATAATAATAATTGATGCTCTTTATCCTGCTCTCTCCTCAGGCCCTCTGTATGTATCAGTTAGCTATTGCTGTGTAACAAACCATACCAAAGTTTCATGGTTCAAAAGGCCAATTAATTTTTAGCACATTAATCTACGGGTTGGTGTAGTAGGCTGAGCGGGGCAGTTCTCGTGGCTTCAAAAGGGCTCTCTTGTGTATCTGTGGCCAGCCACAGGTCAGCAAGGGGGCTCTGCTGGCAGGCAGTGGGGGCAACAGGAGTGACTGGGCCGCATGGTAACGTACACCAGCAGGCTGACCTTGTTTGTGGAAAAGGACCAGCTCAGTCCCCCTTCGGGGTGTCTGTCCTGGCTGTTCCCTTTGCCTGGGACACCTTCCTGGCTCAGAGGTCACCTCTGCAAAGACACAGGAACAGCCACACCAAAGCACCCCGCTCTGTCCACCACTCTCTCTCACCTCATCCCCTGTCCCCCATCACCCCCTCCCTGGAATTCTTTCCATCACTTATTTGCCTATTCATTCTTGGCTGGAACCTCAGCACTTCCAGAAGGCAGGAGTTTGTCTTTCTCTGTCACCGTGGTGACCTGGGGCCTCAGACAGCAAGCACCCTCTACCCAGCAGGTGCCTGGGAAACAGGTGGAGAACGGAGGAAGAAATTCCATAGTTCTGAGACTCAGCCGCCTTCACCTCATCATTCATTCCTCCTGGCCACGGGTATGCCCTGGACATGCACCCTCTGCTCGTCCCTGCACTCGAGTGAACAAACCCAAGACCCTGCCCTGGGGGAGCTGACGTCCTAGTGGGGAAGACCCACGATGGACCAAATAAATGAGCACATCATTTAGTCTGTTAGAAGCTGACAGTGTCATAAAAAGCAGAGCAGAGTAGGGATGGGAGTACAGGTGCCTCTTTTACACATTTATTTACCCTTTCTCTGGTTCGTGCTGTGCCAGGCTCTGTTGCAGGAGCTTTATGCCTATCAATCTGGTAAGCGCTTACCACTAAGCCCCAGGAGGAGGAATGATTACTGGCCACATTTCCCAGATCAGGAAACTGAGGCCCAGAGAGGTGAAATCGTTCGCCCGGGGTCACAGAGCTGGAGAGCGGGTGTTCCCATTTGAACCCAGGCAGGCTGTGAGCTAACCACTTGCCTCACAACCTCTCATTTTTAAAAATAGAATTCTAAGAGTCTATGATTTCTAAAGGACCTATATCACCAACTGTTTTCTGAGTTACATATTGTTTTGGTGACTATGATTACAGTTTGTCTCTCCCCAAACTCCCGGGGGCTGAAGTGGGATGGATGAGGGATATACAGCAAGAAGGACTTCCAACACCTCTTCTCCCCACTTTTAAAGGCGGGTGGGGGAGGGTTATGGGGGAGGGGGCAGGGCTGGGCCAAGGCCTGAGGTCTACATCAAGGGGAGGGCTTTGTATTCCTGCAACCTGGCCTGGCTGGCAAAGGGACACTGGCAAGTGGGGGAGGGGAAGCTCTCCTCTCCCCCTCCCCCACCCGGTTGAAAATACCTCTCATTTAATCCTCTCTAATTAAATCAATCGGCTGTGCCATGGGGGAGGAGGGAAACTGGGCGGGAGGTTAATTGTAACTAAAAATACCTCCCCCACTTCCTGGGGTGAGGAAACAGCTGAACCTGGAGTTCTGAGGCTGCCTGTGCAGTGGGTGGGTGTTGCTGAGTGGAAGGGGCAGAGAGGTGGGGACTCTGATGGGTCTGCAGGGTGGCCCGTGTGGGGCTGGATGGCAGGGCCGGGTGGTCACCGGGGTTGGTGCATGTGCGTGTGTGTGACAATTGCATGACTGCTGAGGCCATGGACTTAGGATGCTGGGGTCGACGTGCCATTGTGGGGAGGGGCATCGGTGTAGCGGCCGCCTCCAGGAGTGTGTCCGCCGCCGAGCCTACTACTGAATGGGACGTATGTCACTGAGGAAGGGCTGTGGCTGTCACGCTGTGCCTCATAAGTTGTATGTCTCCGTGTGAGTGCGTGTCCATGACTACAAGACAGTGGGTCTTTATAACTGGGGACCACCTTGCGTGTGTCCAAAGCCTGGTTGTGTCTCCACGGCCGCTCTTCTCTCCAGACCAGACCTCACGGTGGCCGCGCCTGAACTGGGAAACAAGTGCAGTGGGGATCATCCGATCCGGGGGCGGCTAGGGCTAAGACGCGGCACTGAGCCGCCAAAGGCCAGGTGGGCGTGGCCACCACGCTGTGGGCGTGGCCACCACAAAGGACAGCCCCGCAAACAGCAATCGGAAGAGACCATGGCGCTGGGAGTTGATCATGGCGCTCCTGGGAGGGAAATAGATGTCCTCTCCACTAAGTTCTGGCTTGGTCTGTATACGCGGAAGAGTTCTGGGTCTAGTGAACCAAAGTCTAACCTGAATCTTAAAATCAGAGAGTCACGGGCCCTCCGTCAATCCCCAGACTTGAGCCAGGTTACAGACCCAAGGCCCCTTGAATGAGGGGAGGCCGGGTCCCCTCGAGGAAGGACCCCAGTACACTGCTCAAAATTCATACTGTTAATCTTTCTACGGGTCTTCCCCAAAGGGACCTACAGCCTTTGACCAGGGTCACTGCGCACTGGGAGAAAGGAAATAATCAGACCTTTTGGGGACCGCCAGACACCAGCTCTGAACTCATGCTGATTCCCAAAGACCACAAACTTCAATGTGGCCAACCAGTCAGACGGGGGTGCTCATGGAGATCAAGTGACTAATGTTTTTTTTCCACTCAGGTTCGTCTCACCGTGGGCCCAGGGCATCCCCGAATCCATCCTGTGATAACTTCCCCAATTCTGGAATGCACAATTGAGATAA
The DNA here is from genome assembly GCF_009873245.2 of Balaenoptera musculus. NCBI lineage: Eukaryota > Metazoa > Chordata > Mammalia > Artiodactyla > Balaenopteridae > Balaenoptera > Balaenoptera musculus. The sequence goes on from NC_045803.1 coordinate 8,987,004, forward strand.
ACATACTCAACAGCAGACAGAATCCCTGACAGACACCACCTTGGTGTCTGGCTGGGATGGTGGGCGAGGCCACTGGGCCACCTGGTACGGTCTGGGGGTGTGTCTGGGTGGGATCGTGTGTCAAAGTGAGTCATTATAACTGGGTGCCTCCTTATATGTGTCCATGGCAGTGTCTTCTGTGTGTGGCTTTGCAGCCTCTTGTGTTACGTGCCCACAACAGTGTGGGGTCATCCAGCGCGGATGCACCAGAACATGGGGCCGGGCAATGAGGCAGGGCTCCCTCCAGAGGGCGCTGGGGAGCCAGGGAAGTTGTTTGATAGCAGTTTTATTGAGATACAATTCAAATACCATAAAATTCACCAATTTAAAGTGTGTAGTTCAATGACTTTCTTATCTTCACAGAGTTGTGCATCCATCACCACAATCGATTCTAGAACATTTCCATCACACCCAAAATAGACCCTCTACCTCTTACCAGTCACTCCCGATTCCCCCTCCCCAACCCCAAACCCCAGGCAACCACCAATCCACTTTCTGGCTCTGTGGATTTGCCTGTTCTGGACGTTTCTTATACATGGAATTATACAATACGAGGTCTTTTGTGTCTGCCTTCTTTCACTCAGCATAATATTTTCCAGGTTCATCCGTGTCATGGCAGTGCTTCATTTCTTTTTAGGGCTGATAATATTCCATTATCTTGGAAGAACTTTGAGCAGAGAAAGGACAGAGTCGGTTTGTGCTTTGCCCCTCGGGCTGCCATATGGAGGGTGGAATAAAGGGGGGGTGTTATGAGTGGAATTCTGTCCCCCAAAGAGATATACTGAAGTCCAAACTCCAGGACCTGTGAATGTGACCTCATTTGGAAGTAGGGTCTTAGCAGATGGTCAAGTTCAGATGAGGTCATCGGGTGGCAAATCACCAAAAGCTGAGAGAGACAAGGAAGGCTTCCCTTGTGGGTTTCAGGGGTGACAGGCCAAGGCAGGGACGTGGGGAAAGAATATGAGGAAACAGGGCCAGACTTTTTATTTTTTATTTTGTAAAATAAATTTATTTATTTATTTTTGGCTGCGTTGGGTCTTCGTTGCTGCGCGCGGGCTTTTCTCTAGTCGCGGCGAGCGAGGGCTACTCTTCGTTGCGGCGCGCGGGCTTCTCATTGCAGTGGCTTCTCTTGTTGCGGAGCACGGGCTCGCGCAGCACGGGCTCTAGGCGCGCGGGCTCAGTAGTTGTGGCTTGCGGGCTCTAGAGCGCAGGCTCAGTAGTTGTGGTGCACGGGCTTAGTTGCTCCACGGCACGTGGGATCTTCCCGGACCAGGGCTCGAACCCGTGTTCCCTGCATTGGCAGGTGGATTCTTAACCACTGCACCACCAGGGAAGTCCAGGGCCAGACTTTTTAGAGATGAGAGTACCATCAAATTTCTACATGGTATCACAAGATATCACTGTGCTCACCCCCACAGCTCACGGTGTAATTGCAAACACTCAAACAATGCCTGCTATGTGCCAGGCACCGTTCTAAGCACTTTACATATATGGATTTACTTAATCTTTGAAACAACCCAGCAAGATAGATACTCTCATTACCCTCCATTTTGCAGATGGAGCAACTGACACCCAGAGAGATTGGGTAACCTGCCCAAGGTTGCACAGTGAGTATGTAGCAGAGCTGGGATTTGAATCCAGGCTGTCTGGCTCCTGAATCCATGCCCTTAACCATGATTCTATGCTGCGTGGAGAGCTTGCTTTTTCTACAGCCAAGGAGAACTCCGAGGCATAACTTATTCAGCCATCACCCAATTGATGAGTGTCTTTGTGGCTTCCAATTTTCTGATATAATTGCGTGCATCCAGGTTTTGTGGGGCCTGAGGCTCATACAATTCGAGGGGCCCTCTTTTGGAAAAACTATAGAGCTACCAGCACAGTAGGTGCAGGGTCTTGAAAAAGGCCTGAACAAGTGAGGGTCCTGAAGCCCCGACGGCACTATCATCACAGTAAATCCCCCTCTGCTAACTGTACTGCAGAAACAGTACTAGCTGTAGCAAATAGAAGCACAGAATATCCACATGCAGTCTGCACATGTGTGCAAGTGTTAGGAGGAAAGCTTCCTAGAAGTGAAGTTTGGACTTTCCATCCCCAATGCCTAGAGCAGTCGTGCCTTCGACATAGCATGTGCTCAATAAATAGTTGTCAGATATCTTTAACAGGACACAAAAACACTAATTGTACAGAAAAACTGGACAAACTGAAGTATAAGATGAATAACTCCTGTTCGTCAGCAGACATCATTAAAATAGAAAGGCAAGCCACAAATAAGATACTGGTAGTACAGACATTCAACAAGCATTTGTATGCAGAATATATAAAGAACTCCTACAAACCAGGAAAAAAAAGACAACCCAATAGAAAATAGATCAAACACTTAAATGGACGCATCACAAGAGACCATCCAAATAGCCAATAAGAACATGAAAAGATGCCCGAGTTCATCAGTCATCAGGGAAATGCAAATTAAAAACCACAAAGTGGATCTACCGGAACCTTCGAATTGTGAGCGGGAAGGTAAAGTGGATGAACCACTTTGCAAAACTGTTTAGCAGCTTCTTTTAAACATAAACATATACCTACCTAAGGCAGCAATTCTGCTCCTAGGTATTTACCCAAGAGAAATGAAAACATATCCACATAAAATCTTATACATGAATGTTCACAGCAACTTTATTTCATAAATAGCTCCCCACTGGAAACAACCCAAACATCTAGAGAATGAAGAGACTGTAGAATATTCAGACGCTGGATTATCACAAAAAGGACATGCTGTATGATTCCATTTATGTGAAATTCTAGAAAAGGGAAATCTAATAAATGGTGACAGAGAGCAGATCAGTGATTGCCTGGGGCTGACGCTGGGGTAGGGCATTGACCCGAAGAGGGGGGAACCATGAAACTTTCTGGAGTGTTGAAAATGTTCTGTGTCAAAACAGACTCACAGACTTAGAACAAACATACGGTTACCAAAGGAGAAAGGTGTGGGGGAGGGATACATTAGGAGGTTGGGATTAACATATACACACCACTATATATAAAACGATAACCAACAAAGACCTACTGTATAGCACAGGGAACTCTACTTAATACTCTGTAATAACCTGTATGGGAAAAGAATCTGAAAAAGAATGGATATATATATATGTATAATTAAATCACTTTGCCATACACCTGAAACTAACACAACATTGTAAATCAACTATACTCCAATATAAAATAAAAATTAAAAAAATAAAATGATGAAATAAAAAAAGAAAGAAAATGTTGTGTCTTGATTGAGATGGTGGTTACACAGGTGTGTTTGCCAAAATGTATTGACATTTTATTATATGTAAACTAGACCTCAATAATCTTGATTTAAAAAGAAAAATCACCCTTTCCTGTCTTCCGTCCCCACCCCTCCTATCCCCTGCCCTTCCCTCCACAAAGATGACCATCATTCAAGTTTGCTGTGTATCTATTGTATCTGGTGTGTAATTCTACTCAATTATGTGAGCATATGGAAACATGTGTCAATTTTTTAAAAATTGGGATATCACACATGGCTCTGCAACTTGCTTTTTTTCACTTAGTATAATTTGGAAATATTGTTTGTATCAATACAGAGCCTGCTCGTTGTTTGGCGTGGCTGCATAAGTGGTCCATTATATGGATGGGTTTTATTTAAGCAGATCCATATGGAGAGACGTTTACCCTGTTTCCCCTATTTTGCTCCTACAAACAAAGCTGGTGTGAATATCCTTACACACATCATTTCCAGATATATGTGTATCTGTAGGATAAATTCCTGAAGCTGGAATCACTGGTCCAGGGGAAGGGGCATTTTTCACAGGTCATTTGATAGATTCTCCCAAATGTCTTTCCAAACAGGCTGTACTGATTTACATTAATTTCCCCTGATTGCCAGTGAGTCTGAGCATCTTTGCAAATTATTCTGGGCCATTTCTATTTCCTCTTCTGTGTGGGTTCAAATCTTTTGACTGTGTCCTTCCTAGGCTCTTTATCATTTTCTTATTGGTTTGTAGCAGCTCTTTATATATTTTGGATCTTAAGCTTCATCATAGATATTACAAACACTTCTCCCAGTTTGCTGCTTGTCTTTTGGCTTTATGGTGACTTTACCCTCTCAAAATGTTTCCATTTTTTGGTTGTCAAATCTCTATCCCTTTTCTGTTATGAGCCCCGAAAATGACTTCCCAACTCAAGGTATTAAAAACAGAGAAATAAATGGAAGAAGGGAGGAAACTCTAAATGCCCAGAGACAGCCATCAGGGCATCTGTCAGAATTGAGGGCCCAGAGGTCACAGCCCCTCATGGGTGAATTCTATGGCCCTTAACAGTTCCAGAAGCTCTATCCATTAATTACCTGGGGAAACATGTCTGTTCCAATACGTGCATAAAAATTCCAGGTGGGGCTGTGCCTTTGCCGTTCTCAACTGCCTTAAATAACCCTCGTTGTGACATTATTTTTCACCCATCAGATTGACCCAGGTTAAAAAGATGACGCTCACTGCTGGCGAGGCTGTAGGGGAAATGGGCTCTTTCATCTTCCTTGAGGGGAATTTGTACAACTTCAATTTAGCAGGGTCTTTCTAAATACAAAGTGCGTAGGCATTCATTCAATAACCTTTAAAAACTTTCTCTTGAAGCTTAATATACAGAAAAGTGCACAAATCATTAGTTTGGTGAGTTTTCCCAGAAAACGAAACATACCTGCGCCACCAGCATCCAGACCAAGAAACAAACCCTGAGCAGCCCCCGCAGCCCGGCTGGTGCTGCCCCCGCCCCCACTGCGTTGCACGGAGCTGTGGTTTAGTCCTTCTAATGTACGAATTCATCACAATTATTTAACTATTCTTCTGTCAATAGGCATTTGGCTGGGTTCCAGTTACAAATAATGCTGCTGCCCACACACCCTGGCTTTTGGTGGACACACGTGCATTTCTGTGGAGTGTGTGTCCACGAGCGGAACTGCCAGGTCACAGAACGTGTCCAGCTTTGATTTTAGCATTCTTTGAATTATTTTCCAAAGTTGTTTTACCAATTAATGTTCCCGCCAGCAACATATGTGAGCTCTGATTGTGCCACATATTGAATTAGTATTGTATTTTTTTATGTTAGCCATTCTAATGTTTACTGTGATATTCATTGCAGTTTTAATTGCATCTCCACGACAGCTAATGATTGCAAGTATTTTTTCATGGGCTTATTAACCATTTGTTTATCTACTTTTTGTAGTTTATATTCAGTATTTTGCCTCTTATAAAGCAGTTGTCATTGATTTGAAAGAATTCTTTGTATAGTTTATATATTTATGTAATATGTATAGTTATTATATATGTATTTGTTAAATATACATATATAGTGAATATTTTCTCCAAGTCTATACTTGCCTTTTCATTTTCATTCTTTTTTTTGTTGTTCTTTTTCTTAGTATCTTTTGCAGAACAGATTTTTAATTTTGATGAAGTTCGATTATCATTTTCTTTTATTACTTGCACTTTTAAATAACTTTTATTATTTTATTGATTTTAATTGTTTATCTATTTATTTTAAATTTTATTTTTATATTTGTATTTCTCTTATTTTTATATTTATTTTATTATTAAATAAAGTTAAACCCAAGATTTCTATATCAAAATGAAACCTCTGGGGAAAATAGTTTAGCTGTGTTCATTTGTCAGAGAAAAGAAATGTTGGAGCAGAGCGGTCAAGGGGGTTTACACAAGGCCACAAGGTGTTGTTAAAATTCGTCTAACACATTTTCTGTTTTCAATACGGTGAATCACACTGATTAACTTCCAAATGTTAAACCTACTTTGTATTCCTAGAAGAATGCCACTTGGCCATGATGTACTACTGTTCTTTTTATATGTTGCTGAATGAGTTGCTAAACTTTTAGGAAGTTTTGTGTCTGTGTGTCGTCTGAGTCAAGTTTTGCATTAGGGCAATGCTGGCCCAGAGGTGTCGCCTTCCACACTGTGAATGAGCCGTCGTTGAGTCCCTTCCCCGTCTGCTGGAGGTCACCAGTGAACCCACCCAAGCCTGTCCTCTGTGTTTGTAACTATGAATTAAATTTCTTAATAGGTTCATAGCATTGTGCAGTTTCTTCTTGAGTGAGCTTTGGTAGTTTGTGTCTTTCTCTGTTTCTCTCTTGCTGTGTCTCTTGTCTCTTGTTCTCTCCTCTATCCCGCAGCTGTCTCTGCCTTGGCCACGTCCATCCTGTTGTCACCCAGATTTCAACTGAGTCGTGGAACTTACTGGCATCATCCTCGTTCACAGCGTTCCCTATCCTTTTCATGTCTGTCGGGGAGACATGGCCAGGGAGTCCAGAGGGGACGGCTGAGGACTGCCCACGGACCCCGCAGCAGAACGACCCTGGTGAACAGGCAGCCTGTGGGTCCACAGGAACACTGAACCCACCCCGTCCAACTCTCAAAGTGGCACATGTACATGGGCCAATGCAGCGTCTCCCGGGTTCAAGGGAAAGCAGAGGCCGTGAGTACAGACTCAGGAGAGAGCAGTCGCCAGGGGCGATCAGATCCTGCACCTGGAATCTGAGGTCCCTGCTCAGCCTTAACTCCCCGGATCTACCCCAAAACACCTCAGATGGCCTGCTGCAGCAGGAGGGATGAGAGCCAGACCATGAGGAGGACCAACAAGCAGCAGCTGCTACTTTCTGGATGGGCAGGAGCAGGCTTAAAGATCTGAGTCCATCGGTGAGACTTTTTTTTTTTTTTGGCTGCGTTGGGTCTTCCTTGCTGCACGCAGGCTTTCTCTAGTTGCGGCGAGCAGGGGCTACTCTTCGTTACGGTGCGCGGGCTTCTCATCGCGGTGGCTTCTCTTGTTGCGGAGCACGGGCTCTAGGCACACGGGCTCGAAAGTTGTGGCACGCGGGCTCAGTAGTTGTGGCTCACGGGCTCTAGAACGCAGGCTCAGTAGTTGTGGCTCACGGGCCTAGTTGCTCCGCAGCATGTGGGATCTTCCCAGACCAGGGCTCGAACCCATGTCCCCTGCATTGGCAGGCGGATCCTTAACCACTGCGCCACCAGGGAAGTTCCATCAGTGAGACTTTATTCACATATTTATGCTCCCTCCCCGCGTAGGCCGGGGGCTTGGGCCGGAGCCCCGGCCCCGGCCCTGGCCCTGGCCCAGGACTGGCTGGGCTCACACGTGCTGCCTCCTGTGCCGCAGCACCTCCGTGGGCGTGAACAGAAAGTCCTTCTGGCAGGCCTCGCAGTGGTAGGGCCTCTGCAGGGCGGAGGCCTTCTGGAGGGGCTCGGGGGCAGCTTCCTCAGCCCCTAAGGGAGAGGAGACGGGAGGCTGTGAGGGGGACGCGCCATTGCATGCTCTCACCCCCACCCAAATCCCAGAAACCTGGCGGGGTTAGGCTCTCTCCTGGCCTCTGGGGACTCCAGCTCTGTGTCCTCCAGGAAGCCCTCCTTGATCAATACACACACAGAGGCGAGTCTTTACTCTGTGTCCCAGGGGGTGAGAGAGACACAGAGAAAGACACAAGCAGAGACACAGAGACTGAAAGAGACAAATAGAGCCCAGGGGTGGGACCACGTGGCCCTACAGCCATCTCCCCAGCAAGCGCCAGCGTGTGGCGTGTGGGGCACCACAGCAGACTCTGTGCCCGGGTCTGCCCACTGCAGCGTCCCCTGGCTGACAACAGGATGGACGTGGCCAAGGCAGAGACAGCTGCAGGACAGAGGAAAGAACAAGAGCCACGGCAAGAGAGAGACAGAGAAACAGACAGGAACACACAGGCCGACCGGACAGGCGGAGACACAGAGACCAAAGAGAGACAGACACCACGACCTGAGAACGAGGTGGCTCCAGGGCCTCCTGGTCCCAGGCTCTGGGTCCTTGTGACGGGGTCCGCACGTGGCCCCAGCCAGGGCAGATGGCTGAGGTCGTGGGTCCCCAGAGTGTCGAGCAAGTGCCCAGAGGCACAGTCAACAACCACAGGCTGGACGGACAGCTGGGCAAACACAGGCGCCCCGGCCGCCACCGCCCCAGCCTCACCTGGGGGACCGTCCTGTGGGGCCTTGGGGCAGGTGTTCTCGTGGGCGATGCGCTCCAAGGGCGTGAAGGGCATGTGCAGGTCGCAGTGGGGGCAGGTCCAGAAGGTGCGGAGACAGTCGCTGTACAGGTCCGCATCGCTCTGCGACAGGCAGGTTGTGTCAGGCCTGGCTCCCCGCCGCCCCCCGCCGCCAGCCTGGGACCTTCCCAAAACCCCTCGGGGCTGGCAGGCCCCTTTCTGAAACTGCATCCCTGGACTAAGCTGGAGTGTGGTTGGGGGCAGAGGGTGGGGGGAATCACTGAAGTCAAATTTTCAGGGGCAGGAGGATGAGGGGCCAAGATGGGGTCCGTGCTCACTGTGAGGCAGCTGTAGGTGAGGAAGTCAGTGACTGCGTAGCCCCCTTTGGTGGGATGGGGGGATGGGGTAGAGCAGCCAAAGAGGCCAGGGAGGCTGGGGGTAGCAGTGATGGTCTGGGGTCCCACATAGAGGTTCTGGATTTCCAGCCCTGTGAGCCGCCGGAGGCTGTAGGAAACCTGAACAAAGAGAGACAGGAAATAGGGGAGAGAGACTCAGGCAGACATGATCGGAGCACCTGGATGCAGCCGTGCCGAAAGTCCACCCCTGGACTTTTCAGTTATGGGGGCCAATTGCTTAAGCCAATCACAACACGGTTTCAGATACTCATGACCACAGGCTTGTCTAGAACATTCCCTGATGCCCCATCCCCCATCTCACCTGCCTTCCCCAGACCCCTTCTCTCCTTATGACTGCTGGGAACACATCCAGACCTTAAGTCTGACCTGCAAGTCTGGCCACCTTGCCCCTTCTCCTCCAGCACGTCAGCCTGTTCCCCTTTCCCTGGTCCACTGGGTCGCACCCCATCCATGGGTAATAGCAATAGAATCAGGAGCAATTCTCAATCCCACCACTAAAAGAGGTGGGGGATCAGTTTCAAATCTGCTCCGTCCGAATTCTTCCTGTCTGTCCTCCACAAATAGACAGATACCTTACAGCTTCCCTCTCACACCCTGCACGCCCTTAACTGCAAACGAGGGGTAACCTGCCCCACACATGCAGTATGTATTCATGAATATCTGTTGAATGAGGGCCGCAGGGGTTAATGGCATGGCTCCTGGGGTCAAACCCTGGCTCTCCCCTTACCAGCTGTGTGACGTTAGGCTTGTCATCAACCTCTCTGGTTTGAAAACCCCCAAATGCGTGCATACTGACGAGCCGGAAGCCAGGCCTTCCAGAGCTTTCATCCCTATGGCTGATGGCCCCTCTGGCCAAGCGGGTGCAGGTGCCCCGGAGGCGGGTACCTTGGACGCCGTGAACTGCAGCAGCTCCCTGCTCAGGGCCGCCACCTCCTTGCGGTTCACGGGGGCCTCCTCCTCCTCATCTCTGTCCTCCAGCCGCCACCGGGCCTGGTGGGCCAGCTGCCGGTCCAGGGCGCTTTCCCAGTGGGCCCGGAGCCGCAGGGAAGCCGCCAGGAGCCGGACAGCACTCTCACTGTCCGCAAGCTGGAGCTCCAGCCAGCCATCGGCCACCAGACGGCAACAGTCACCATTGGTGTCCAGGGACCGGCTGAACAGCAGGAGGGACTGGAAAAGAAGGGCAGGAGACAGGCAGTGGCAGGAGGGGCAGGACGCCATCACAGAGGGGCCCCCGCCTGGCTGGGCTCCTGCCCACCCCCCACTCTCCCACCCACCCAACCAGACGTCCACCTGTCTCTCCAAAGCATCCACCCACCCGCGCAGCCGTCCACCCAGCCCTGCAACAAATACTGGCCACACGCCTACTCTGTGCCAGACACTCTTCCGGGTGCCAGAGACACAATGTGAACAAGATGGACTCAGGCCTCGCCCCACGGAGCTGAAATTCTACTCGGAGAAAGAGACTAATGAAGACTAAAGAGTAAAACACAGAGCAGGTTCCAAGAAGTCAGGGGAGTCGTCACCTGTGCTGGAGGCCAGTGGCCGTCTCTTATCTTCTTAGGGTTGGGGCTACACGTGTGTGTCTCTGTCAACACTCGTCAAATGGCGTGCTTACTATGTGTATGCGTCACTCTCTATACCTTTTATCCTCAAAATATATACACAGATATTGAACGCTAGTTAACGGGAAGCATGCTGAAGTGCTTACAGGTGAAGGGTACTGATGTCAGCAACTTACTTTAAAATGCATCAAGAAATTCAAAAGAAAGCCCACCTATTAAAATAGATTGATGAGTGGAGAGGTGATAAAGCAAAGATCGAATGTTAGCTGTAGGACTGGGGAGTGGGAATATTGAGTGTTCACTCTACACTTCTTTCAACTTTTCTCTTTGAAAACTGTCAAGATAACACGTTGGGGAAAATTCTATGGGATGGGGCGGGGGTGAGTGGATAGGGCAGGACTGGCCACGGGTCGAGGGTCTGTGGGGCTGGTGATAGAATATGAGAGTTCAGTGTGCTATTCTGTCTACTTTTGTGCATGTTTAAAATTCTCCATCATCAGAAACTGTACGGGGCAGGGACAGGGGCAGGGTGGGGCGGATTAAAATATCAGGCAGCATCTCGGCCAGCAAAGCCGTGTTTCCGTCCTGAGGTCCTGCTGATCACCAGTGCTCCGGCCCTCGCCCCACCTCATTCCTCCATCCGGCGCTGGTACGGCATCTGGTGTGGTCTCTTACATTTGTGCTTCTCTTTACCATCTGCCTCCCCCACTTATACATGAGCCCCACGAACACAGGGAATCTTGTCCATTCTGATCACGACTGCATTCCCAGCACCCGGAAGAGTACTTAGCGGCTGGTGCCAGGTGGCCACTCAGTACATGTTTGAACGAAGACATAACGGAGCAGATCAGAGTTCGCTATCTTGGTGCCAGTGGAAATCAGCGTCAACAACATCTCCCAGGGCTCTAGGAAGGGTTTCTCTCTTCCCTCTATGTTCCCTGGGATGGAAGCGAGGGGGTCGGGGTAACGGGGACGCCCACCTGATGGGGGGAGGCCTTAGGTGTGGCCTGTGACCCTGAGCTCAGGCTCAGCCACTTGCTCGCTGTGGGGCTTAGTCAAGGGACACGCCCTCCTCCTCACTGCCCCCTGCCCCCAGCCCCATCTTCTCCCCTATGAAGTGAGAATTGTGGCCAGGCCTGGAACCACAGGGTGGCCACAGTGGGCACACAGGTGTGGCAGCTACTGCTGTCAGGAGCCCCCCCTTGCTGGCTGCAGACACATATACACACGTATATCTGCAACCTGAGCACGTCCTCAGCCTCCAGCGCCACCCGCTCCTGCCCTACGACCGCAGTCGCCTCCTTGCTGGGCTCCTGGCCTCTGCCCCGTGTCAGACCCTGTCCCAGCTCTGCTCAGAACCCTCTGGTGGTGGGGCGGAGGGGGATCCAGTCTCACCTGCCTCCCTGACCTCTTCTCCAGCCACGCTCCCCCTCACTGACTCTGCTCCAGCTGTTCCGTGTCCACACCAGGCATGTGGTACCTCAGGGCCTTTGCACTTGCTCTTCGCTCTGCCCAGGACACTCTTCCCGCAGAGATCCCTACGGCTCCCTCCCTCCCTCCCTCAGGTCTTTATTTGACTGCACCTTCTCAATGAGGCCCACCCGGATCGCCTAATTCCACACTAGAACCTGTCCCCTCCCCTCCCCCCTCAACCCACCCCTCCCCAATCCCCTTACCTGTTCTTTTCATTTTCCCCGAACGCTTATCGCCCTCTACCCTATCATTTAGTGCTGCACTGCGTTTAGTGCTACTGCCCGCCCTCCCCCCGCGAGATGTGAGCTCCTGGAGAGCAGGAACCGGGTCTTGCCTTGTGCACCTTCCACAGGTCCTGGCACCCGGCAGGCACTCAGCGAGTAATGAATGACAGCAGCCAGCCTGGGGGAAGGTGGCTCCTCCAGGCCCACCCGGGGCCCCCTGCCCTGGGACACAGCCATGGCACCGGGAGCCGGGAGGCAGGGAGGCTGGGGCGGGGACGCACCTGCAGAGCGGGGATGCGGACGCAGTTCACCAGGTACGGTTTGTTGGTCTCCAGCAGGGACACGAAGGTGAGGAGCTGGTGCTTGCTGCTCATCTTGTCCTTATCATCTGAACGAGTCGAGGGGACGGCTCAGCTCCCCCCCTTCCCACACCCGTCATCCCCCAGCGGCTGCCTGCCCCACCCGGGCCATTCACACATCCACACAAAGAACACGCTCACGTGTGTAACGATAAAATGCCTGTGGCTTATTCTTAAATACTTTGCCAGGCTGGATGTGATTTTGGCTATTCAGTGATACTAAGAACTATTGTTAATTTTGTTAGGGGAGATGACAGCATTGTGGTGATGCAAAAAAACAATCCTTAAGAATATGATTTTTATTATTATTACTAACTGGTAAGATGTCTGGGACCTGCTTTAACATGCTCCAGCAAAAAGGAAAAAAAAAAAAATCAAGGGGACAGAAGAAACAAGGATGGAGAAATGGTGACAGCTACAGCTAGGTAAGAGCACGGAGGGTTCCTCACACTCTCTCTACTTCGAAGATGCTTGGAACTTTCAAAATGTTTTCAAAAAGGAGTAAAACAATGTAATAGGAAGAGGGTAAATTCACTTGGAATTTACAGCACTTAAAGATTAGAGAGAAAATTTCAAATTCTATCTTTGGTATTTAAAATCATAAACCTTACCTTTTGGGGTTACTGTTTACCATTTTAGTGCAGTGTGTTACTTTCTTTACGAACAGGAGAAGGATGAGCTGTGTTTCAGCGCTCAGGCAAAGCACACAACTAGTCCTTCACGTTGCAGACGTGAAGCCCGCTCCTGAGTGCAGGGCCTGCGCCTGGGGAAGGGCACCCTGGTGGGACTGGCCTGGCCTGAGTGCAGCCTCAGCTGAGGCGACTTTTGTGGCCTGGATCCCACTAGAAGGTAGCCCGTATCCAACTGCCTGAATGCTGGGGCTGGGGGAGCCCCCCAGGCAGGACCAAGCCCTGAAGTTCACGGGGCTCCCGGGACAGGTCTCCTGGCAGGCGCTGCTCTAATTGCTAAAACCTCAGGCCTCGGGGCTCCGGGCAGCCAGCACGTAGTGGGAGGGCAAGGCTCAGCAAGGGGTGGACTTGCCAAGGCCACCCAGCCAGGTCTGGCTCTTGGGACCTGCAGGTCCCACGTCAGAAGCCCCAGCGAAGCTGAATGTGGGGAGGAGCGAGGGGGTAACCCCAGATGGCAAGGGGCACCCTGAGGTCACTGTCTCGCCCCTCACGTCCCCGATGGAGGGCTTCTCCCCACCCCTACCTGGGCTCACGGTACCTCGGCTCCCATCGCCGCCCCTGGCCTCCTGTTCCTGTGTGTGCAGCACCTCAGGGCTGTTGGCGAAGATGCAGGTGGGGTGCAGCACGGCGCCCTGCTTGGTCTCGGTGTGGAAGATCTGGAGAAGCCGAAGGCGGGCGCTGGGTGACAGAGGCCCTCAGACTTGCTCTTCCCGCTGCCAGGTTCCCTCCGCCTCATCTCAACTCAGAAGTCTCCTCCTCCAGGAAGCCCTTCCTGACCTCCTCCAAGGCTGATCAGGTCCCCCTCCGCCCCTGGGTCCCCATCCCGACCCCAACCACTCTGGTCATCTGTCTGGGAACGAGTCTATCCCCTGCCCCTGCCACTAGACTGCAGCCCCACAAGGGAATGGCCAAGGCTGTTTCAGTCACTGCTGTATCCCCAGCACAGAGCAGGTGCCGGGAAGGGGTGACAGATGACAAAACACACACGGGGACGGGGAGAGGGAAGGAGACCCACCTGGTCCGAGTCCTTGCGGCCGCTGTTGAACGGGTCCGGGATGGCAAGCTGGGGGTAGAGGCCCCGGCCCAGCACCAGCTTGAGCAGGGCCATCTGGTCCCGAGTCAGGGCCTGGGCCGAGCTGGCGGCCGCCTGCAGCTGCTCCAGGTTGTGCCGGAGCTTAAACTTCACATCCTGGTGGCAACACGGGGGAAGGTGGGTTCCCGAGGGCCCTCCCCGCTACCCCAGGGGCTTGTACTGCAATCTGTGGACCCAAGGGTTTCTGTAGACTCCTGTCCATGGAAACCTGCCTCCCGAATGAGGGCAGGGCTGTGTCCTCTCAGACCCCAGAGCAGGGCCATGTCCCATAAGACCCCCAGGGCAGCCCACATCCCCACTCTGATAAACTCCATCCCCACCCACCCCAGGCACCAGTCAGCCCCGCGGCGCCTCACCTGGATGTCCACGTTGTCGCCAGCCCCCTGGGAGGCTGTGCCGCCCCGGTCCTCATCGCTGGAGCCGCCGTCCTGGTCCTCCTGGAGCCGCAACACCTTGCGCCTGCGCCCCTGGCCCTCCTCATGCTGGCGCTTCAGCTGGTAGAGCGCCTGGCGCTCCCGGCGCTGCCGTAACCGACTGTAGCTGTCCCCCGGCTTCGAGGCCTGGGCCCTGGCCAGCAGCCCGTGGTCTTCCAACAGCTCCTGGGGGCGGGTGGGGCCCGAGTGAGGGGCACGGGGCAGGCCAGGCGTGCTCTGGACGCAGACGCACGTTCCGGTCCAGGGCCTGCTGCTGGCTGGCACAAGACCTCACCCTTAGAGCCACACTCTCCCTCAAATGAAAAACGGGGCCCTTCCTGGGACCTCCCTGCTAGGGCTGTTAGGGCTGAAAGGGGCTGTATGAGAACAACTCTTTGCATGGTGCCGGGCACATGACTGCTCCAGGAAAGAGCCGTCTCTGTCATCAGCCAACGGAACACCTGGGCCAGCGCCAGGAGGGAGGAGAGGAGGCCAGGCGATCACCACCCGGGTCCTCCCCGGGGCTCCTCTCCACACCGTCGTCAGCAGGCTCCGGGTACGCTCAGAGATGCCAAGACCTGGGCCCCATCCCAGAATGACCGAATCAGAATCTCAGGGGGGGTGGGTGTGGAATCTGGATATCACGGACCCTCCCCGTGATTCCAATGCACATTAGAGACCTACTGCCCACGCCTTTGGAAGCAGTCTCCCAGGGACCTACTGGATTGGACCTTCTGTTTCTCATCGAGCCCCGACCAACGAGGAGAGATAGGATATCATATGTGACACAGAGAGTGAGAGAGAGAAAAGGACCCACACTTTTCATTAGTTTCTGAGCGTCTGGGGCTCAACAAAGGTTGAACCGTCGCTCTTTAGAAAGTCAGAGACGTATAAGAAAAAAAAAAAGAAAGTCAGAGATGTTGAGAGATGCCGAGAACAGCTGGGATGTTGGTGGTCCCCAACGTGGAGACCCCTGCGATTGCGTGGGAGGCCTTGGCAGTGACCATCCACTCTGGGCCGCAATCTGCCCTCCTGTAGCCGAGAGGAACGGTTACACCGTTATTTTCGTTCCGTGGCACACTACACGACCGCAGAGAAGTCCTCGGCACTGGATCTTTTTGTGCTCGAATGGAAAGATGCCCGTGGAATATTAACGACACAAGCAAGCTATAGAACCACATCCTCATAATGACAATGAAAACTGCAAACATTTGTATGGGAACACCTGTGTGTCAGGCCCTTCTAAATAGCTCTACGTGTATTAACTCATTTAATCTTCATGGGAACGCTGGGAGGCAGGGGCTGTTTTTAGCCTCCCCGTTTTCAGAGCGAGGAGCTGAGGCCCCGAGAGGCCCAGTAACTCGCCCAGGGTTGCACTGCTAGCAAGCAGCAGAGCTCAGATTCACTGCTGGGACGTCCGGCTCCAAATCTGGTGCCCCGTGCAGCCTGCCGGCACTCGGCCAGCTCGGCTCCCCCACTCCAGAGAAGGCGGCTTTTTGTGAGGATGCGGCTTGTGACCCTGTCCACCCCTCCAGGAAGCCCTCCTGGATCTCTACCTTTGCCCGGGCCCCACCCCACACCTGGTGATGTGACGGTAGGGGAGGCACGTGTAGGGTGGGACTCATGACTGTCAGAGGATGGGAAGCCGTGCCGCAGAAGGTGTTCATGCACACCCCACTCCAGCGCCCTCCAACCCCGCTCGCCAGGTCTGTTCCTGGCCCTGGCCGGCCCTCACCCCTCCTCCTGGGCCTCACCTTGAACTGGCGCCGCAGGTTGGCCATCTCATACAGCCGATGCTCCTCTATGCCCCGGTGGCGGCACCACCTGCGAGAGTTTCTGCTCCGTTCAGATTTCACCTGGGTGGAGGTCCGGCCACCGGTCAGGTCCTGGCCAGCTGGGAGGAGGGATGGGGGTGCCGACCCACTGCCCAGACGAACCCAGTGTGAGCCCAAACACCAGCCTCTGGGAGGATGGCAGGCAGGCCTGCTGGCCCTCCCTCAGCACCACCTGCTCTCCTCCTTTTTCCAGGTCTCAGCCCCACTGCCCCCTCCTACAGGAAGCCCTCCCAGACACCACATGGGGTCAGACACCCTCCCTGGGCTCTCCCAGCCCCTTGGACTCCCCATCACAGCCCATTCTGGGTGGTCACTGTCCAGGGACGGTCTCTCTCCTGCACTGAACTGGGAGCCCCAGGAGGGCCGGGCCAGCACTGCCCAGAACAGGACCCGGCCCGGTCAGGGAACGTGTGCTCGAGATAGAGCCCCCACCCTAAGGCAACTAAACTCTCTCCAGATGGCACTGGCTTTTGTCAGTGCTTTAGAAACCGCAGGCTCCCCCTCAGGCGGGGGCCTCTGCACGTGCTGGTCCCATGAATGGAGTCGGGGTCCTCCGCAGACAGGCCCGGCCTGCGGAGGGCTCAGTGGTCGTCCCTGGGGTGGGGGTGGGGCGCACAAGGAGGAGCCACAGCCTCAGGGAGGCCCTGGCCCCGTGCAGAACGACAGCCAGAGAGGGGCACCCTGCTGTCAACCTCACCTGCACCCAGGTGTTGAAGACGTTGAAGAGCGTGAATGGGTCGCCCTGGTCACTCTCCAGGGGTCGCCGCGCCGCCACACACTCGGGGTTGCTCTGGGCGCCGCGGGTGAAGGGCGACTGGACGCTGAGGGCGGCGGCGATGGTGAGCACGGGCTCCGCCAGGTGGAACATGGAGCCCAGGATCAGCATCTTCCCTGGGGGCAGACGCCGCGCTGAGCCTCCTGGGCGCCTGACAGCACCCCCAGCCCTCTGGGACCCCTGACCCCCCCTCCACCTCACCCACAGAGGGCCTCGGGAGCCAGAGGGACAGAATCAAACCCAGAATCGGATCCCAATGTGATGGAAGACTGTTTCCACCTGCCCCAAGGTCAGTGGCCTGCATGTCATGCATCTGACTCACCCTCACTGTTCCCCTAGCCTACGTTTCCAGAAAGATCCTGTTACACATGTAGCCTCATAAGATAAAGTAGGGCAGTAAAACAAGGCTGTCCCAGAACCCCCTAGCTCTGCCACCTCAGGCAAGTCCCTCCACCTCTCTGTGCCTCTGTTTCCCCATCTGTGAAATGGGTTAACTGCAGCATCTACCTGCTGTGAAGATGAACTGTCACCTGTGAAGCACTGGGAGCTCCACCTGGCACAGAGCAAGAACGGTGACTGAGCCACCTGGGCCCAGAACTGCCCAGCACTGCATCATCTGTGTCTCCTGCTCCGCAGAGCCTGGGGACCGATGGTGCCAGCCTGCCTGGGGCGTGCCTCCCTGGCGAGCGAGGGACAGCCTTTCTCTGAGCCTCGTTTTCCTCAACTGTACAACACGAGCACCCAGAGGCCCTCCCCTCACCAGGTGAAGATGAAATAAGGGCCACAAAGTCTTCCACTGACACAAAGCAAATGCTCACAGACTGTTCCCTTTCTTCTCAGATCTGATTCTCCTTGCACTAGCCCTGTTTCCTTCTAAAATAAACAAAAATAACCATTTCCATAGCTGTGGGTGGCCCCCAGGGTTGGTGGTATCCAGCCCGCTGCCCGTCCTGACGCTCCAGCGTGCCGCAGTGATGGAGACTTTAACGACACTGACACAGGCAGAAAGCTCTCCTGAGCATTATGCTTGGGAAGTGGTGCCCCAGGTGGTAGAACTCAGCTAGGAATATTCTCTGGGCCGTGGATTGCTGGTAGACACAGAATGTCTCAAGTCAGGAGGATTGGGCAAGATGAATATGCCTCGGTCAGCAAGTTCCTCGGGAGGGGCAGGGATGACTCAGGAAGAGCAAGAGGAAGAGGCAGGCGGTTTTGACATCCAACCGCAAGAGAGGGGGTACCATGGTGGAGCTGGGGACAGGCTGTGCAGAGGAGGGAAGTGTCTGTTTTGTTTACTGCTGTATCCCTGGCGCTAGAACAGGACCTGACACAGAGGACCTGAGAATGAATGGACAGGGCCCAGAGAAGGACCAGACTTGCCCCCGGGTCACTCAGAGCGAGCGGTGTCCCACACCCATTCCCAGCACCCTATGTGATCACCCAAAGGGGGGTCCTCACCAATCACGACATCCACAGGCAGCTGGGCCAGCAGGGACCCGATGGGGGTGAGGGCCTCTGAGCTGTCCAGGGCCCCCTGGTCCCGGAGGTAGAGGATGGCCGTTTCCAAGCTGGTTGGTGGGGGGGGCTCAATGAAGGGAAAGGTTCGGGGGTCCCCCACGCTCATGCTCTTCATCTGGAATGAGAACCAAACCCTGTCAGGAATGGGGAACACATGAGCCACTGTGGAACACTGGGGGACTCAGGGATCACAAACTTGTGATACTTTAAAATGCGCAATGTCAAGGCCCATTGTACAGAAGCAGGGAAGGAGGGCCATTATCTGTCTGTCTGCCTAGCAGCTCTTCTCCACACCCTGGCCATGGAGCGAGCAGACGATCTAAGCTGGACCAGTTGAGGTTTCTCAGCCCCTGGTCAGAGCGACTGACTAAGGAATGAGCACATGACCTGAGCTGGGCCATTCAGAATCCTTCCCTGGGACTTTGCAGACTGGAGCTGAGAGAGAGAAGCTCCAGCATCCTCTCTGGTTGTGAGGGGCCAGGATGGAAGCCCAGAGCTACTGTGGTTAGTTTTTCCACTGCCTGGAAACTAGCCCATTCACAGCAGATGGAGAAATCCTTAATTTTTCCTAAGCTAGACCCCCACCCCCGCAACATGGACACACAAATCCATAAAATCCCCTTTTCTGCTAACAACAGTTTGAGTTGGGTTTCTCTCACTTTTGACCAAAGCATCCCGACTGATCCAAAGGCCCAGAGGGGTAGCAGGTCATGGGGAGGAAGCAGTGAAACAGGTACCATCACCAGGCCTGGCATGGCATAGGGAAGGAGCACCTCTCTGGTGAGTGGATGAAGGCAAGGCCGGCATGCGGCTCACGTGACCATGAGAGGGTGAGAACAAGGCTCAGAGAGCCTAGGGGTTAAGCCAAAGTCTCTGCGTAAGGTGCCCTGCTCTCCTGGGCCTGATCTGGAGGGCACCGGAAGTTCTGGCATCCACCCAGCAACCAGTGGTACCACCTTCCTCCCTGCTCACGAAGCTGTGGTGTTGTCTGGGAGATCACTAATACTCATTAAAAGACCTTTGAACTAGAAGCTCTGGGTGAGGGGTAGGGCACGGATGTTTTTTGTTTTTTTAAGCGCTCTCGTGATTCCAACGTGCAGCTGGGACTGCGAATCACTGCTCTGATCCAGTCGGGCAATGCCACCCCCCCCGGACAATTACAGGTCACAGAGTGGACACGTGACCCGGTTCTGCTGACAAGACAGGATGGGAGACCAGCCAGGGGGCTTCTGGAAAAGGTTCCCACGGCCTTAAAAATGAGACCCACAAATTGGGAATTCCCTGGCGGTCCAGTGGTTGGGACTCCGCGCTTTCACTGCCGTGAGCCTGGGTTCAATCCCTGCTTGGGGAACGAAGATCCTGGAAGCTGCTTGGCACGGCCAAAAAAAAAAAAAAAATGAGATCCACAAAGAGGGGCAGTTCATCGCCTCTGCAGCCAGATAGTAAAGAAGGAGGAGGTGCTGCCTATGGCTACCAGAGCCAGGTGGCATTCATGAGGCACGCTCTGGAGCTTGAAGCCTCAGTTGGAATCCGGGCTCTGCCACTTGCCAGCCATACCACATGGATCAAGCTACTTAACCTCTCTGCATCCTTTTTCTCATCCATAAATTGGAATAAGTTTACCTACTACAGAGATTGTGTGAGGAGCAAAAGTTATATACATAACTCAGGCATCTAGAACAGAGCTAGCACACAGGAAGTACTAGGTAAGTGCTTTTCATCATCATCATGATCATCGTCATTAGAACGGCTGCTGACAAGCTGAGGCTGGAAAGCTAGAAAAAACCCTGGTCCTTTATGACATCACCATTCTATTTAAATAACCAAGCCTGGGGACTTCCCTGGTGGTCCAGTGGGTAAGACTCCACGCTCCCAGTGCAGGGGGCCCGGGTTCAATCCCTCGTCGGGGAACTAGATCTCACGTGCCGCAACTAAAAAAAGATCCCACAAGCCGCAACTAAGACCTGGCACGACCAAAATATATTAAATAAATAAATAAATATTAAATAAATAAATAAATAACCAAGCCTGGAATTTCCCTATCTCAAGGTTTCTTGTATGTTTTCTGTATTGTTCAAGTCAGCATTTTTCAAACAGCAGGTTATGTGAATCAGAACTCCATGACATGGGTCACAACTGGCATTTTTTTAAAAGGAAATCAAATGAACAGAAACAATCAGTGTGCATCACCCATAGGAAAGGGGGCTGGTTCATGCCTCTCTCCCACCTGGGCACGTGTGAGCCTGAGGCAGATGCCACCTGCTGTTCCCCACTTTCAATTTCTGCTTCTTTCTGAGCACAGAGACTACACTTCCCAGCCTCCCCTGCAGCGAGGTGTGGCCACAGAACTGAGCTCTCACCAGGGTGAGTGGAAGGGAAGTACACTGCTTGTGGACATGGCCCTCACACCCTCCCAAACATAAGTCCCACGCTCTCTCCCCATTGCTGGCTGACACACATGATGAAGAGGCCCCAGGGAGATGACGGAGCCATGAGAGAAAAAAGGCCCAGGTCTCTGAATAAAGGAAACTGCCCACCAACCCAAGGACTAACGTTCTGCTGTGTTGGCTGTTATGTGAGTGGGTCTATTTGTCACAGCAGCCTAATCTAAGCAAAACTAACTACTGAGATACGAGCCATGACATAAAATGTACTGAGAAACCCTGGTTTTTTGTTTGTTTGTTTGTTTTTGTTTTAATAAATTTATTTATTTTTGGCTGCGTTGGGTCTTCGTTGCTGTGCGCGGGCTTTTCTCTAGTTGCAGCGAGCGGGAGCTACTCTTCGTTGTGGTGCGAGGGCTTCTCACTGCAGTGGCTTCTCTTGTTGTGGAGCACAGGCTCTAGGCGCACAGGCTTCAGTAGTTGTGGCATACGGGCTCAGTAGTTGTGGCTCACGGGCTTAGCTGCTCCACGGTATGTGGGATCTTCCTGGACTAGGGCTCGAACCCATGTCTCCTGCATTGGCAGGCAGATTCTTAACCACTGCGCCACCAGGGAAGCCCAAAACCCTGGTTTTAAAAGCCACTTCTTGGGGCTTCCCTGGTGGCGCAGTGGTTGAGAATCTGCCTGCCAATGCAGGGGACGCGGGTTCGAGCCCTGGTCTGGGAAGATCCCACATGCCGCGGAGCAACTAGGCCCGTGAGCCACAATTGCTGAGCCTGCGCGTCTGGAGCCTGTGCTCCGCAACAAGAGAGGCCGCAATAGTGAGAGGCCCGCGCACTGCGATGAAGAGTGGCCCCCACTTGCCACAACTAGAGAAAGCCCTCGCACAGAAGCGAAGACCCAACACAGCCAGAAATAGATAAATAAATAAATAAATTAAATTTTAAAAAAAATTCACCTATTTTTAAAAAATAAATTAAATAAATAAATAAAAATAAATAAATAAAAGCCACTTTTTTTTTTTTAAAAGCCACTTCTTGATGGATTTTCTGTTACAGCTGAAAGCATTCTGATTGAGTCACAAGGTTCTTCCCATGACCCTGTGGATTTGGGGACACAGTTCTCCCCTCAATACGGGATCTGACATTTGGAAGGAGTGCGCTCCACTCAGTGGCCTGGCCAGCCCTGCCCTTCCTGACCCTGAAACCATGTCTAAATGCCTCCTGGGTTCCTCTCTGGCACCAGCACTCAGGATCCAGTCCCCTACCAGCCCCTGCCTCACCTGCAGCACCAACGCATCCAGGGCGACCCTCCGAATCTCCGGGACAGGGTAGGGGGCGAAGGCATCGTAGTCCGATTCGGCATAGAGGCGGAAGCAGACACCAGGGCCCGTGCGGCCCGCCCGGCCCTTACGCTGCTCAGCACTGGCCTGACTGATCCAGAACTCCTGCAGCCGCTGCAGTTTGGCCTGCGGGTCATAGCTCATCTCCTTCACCTTCCCTGGGTGGGCAGGAAGGTAGCAGGGAGGGAAGGGAATGTGTGTGCAGGAGCCACGTGGGACCTCCATGCGCCTGGCCCTCTACCCAGCCGTTCACTCACTGACACCCTCACTTACTCCTTTGTTCCAGTAACACTAACTGAGAGCTTACTCTTGGCCCCACCCTACCATTTTGTTAATGTATTCTTTAGTTTCCTCATTCACTTATCTTTTCATTTATTTTCTCAAGCCTTTTCTTACTCAGAGGTTCAGTCATCCAACATAAAATTATGGAATCTTTTATCATCAGTGGCATCAGATTCAATACAATAAGATAACCGCTGACATTTATTGAGCATTCACCCTGTGCCAGGTACCAGCCTCAGCCCCCAAATGTATTAACTTCTTTAATCCTCACAACCTGAGGGAGGTGCTGTTATTATTGCCATTTTACAAATGAGCAAACTGACGCACTGAGAGTCACACAGCCGGCAGTGTACCTGCAGGCTGGCCCCAGTGTCTCCTCGCCACTAGGCTATGCTGACTTTCCAGAGAACAGTCTAGTTGGGAAGACAGACAATAAATAGATTAAGATATATAAAATATAATGCCCATACTATGAAGAAAAATAAAGCCTCATAAGGGAAGTGACAGTGAAAGGAGATCACTTAGATAAAGTGAACAAGTGGGCTTCTCTAATGGGGAGACATTTGCACAGGTCCTGAAATAAGGTGAGGGAGTGAGTCGTGTAAAAATCTGGGGAGAGACAGCTGTCAGCAGAGACGACGGTAAGTGCAAAGGCCCTGAGGCAGGAGCAAGCTAGGAAGGCCTGAGCAAGATTAAGATGCTGCCACTGCTCCACAGCCCTAAACACTACCTCCTCCCTGCTGTGGTCCGGAGTTCCCTCACTACATGTGCACAGCTCCAAACCCCACACTTCTCACAAGATCCTTGAGGTAGCTGGGGGGCAGCGCTTACCAGAATCTACGACAAAGCGGATCCCATCAATGGTGACTGAGGTTTCAGCGATGTTGGTGGAGAGGATGCACTTCCGGACTCCAGGTGGGGCCACGTCGAACACCTGGGGTATAGTGAAGAGGCGGCATCAGTGCCTTGTCTTTCTCTCACCCCAGGCCCTTTGCACAACTAACTCAGCACTCACTAACCCATGTGTCCAGTGGCCTCCTGGATGCCTCCTGGATGTCCCATGGGCACCTCACAGCCATATGTGTAAAACAGCCTCAGCACCTTCTACTGAACCCTTCCCTACTCGGGGCCCCATCTTAGAGATGGCTCATCATCTACTGCATCACCGGGGCCAGAAACCTGGGCTGTCCTGGGTGTTCCCTCCCTTCTCACCCACCCAGCCACACCTGATTATCTTAAACATCTCATGAATTCATTCCCTCCTCCCCAAACCCACAGCCCCTGCCCTGCTCCACGCCCCTCCTTTCCCACCCCAATCCCGCTCCAGCTTCCTCCCTGGTCTCTGGTCTCTAGTCTCATCCCCCCCATCCAGCCTTCACATGCAGCAGAGGGATCTGCTAAAGCACAAACTGGCACTGCCCGCCACCTTGCTCAGAACCTTCCCATGATCCCCCCCAGTGCCCTCAGGACAAAGCCCACCACCACACTGGGTCTTCAAGGTCCCTGGTGGCCTAACCCTGCCCACCTCTCCAGTCCCAACTCTCCTGACTTCCCCTTCACAATCTGGACCCAGCCACTTTGAGTGCAGTTTCCCAGCTGTCCCATCTTTCTCTCACCCCAGGCCCTTTGCACAAGCCCTTCTCATGGACCCAAGAGACAGCCAAGCACAGTGGTTAAGAGTGGCTGTCAGCAACTGCAGCCTGCAGGCCAAATCTACCCTCCCACCTGTTTTTGTAAATCAAGTTTTAATGGAACACAGCCTCACCAGGTCAGTCTACAGCTGCTTTCTACCTGTAATAGTAGAGTAGTTACGACAGAGACCATAGAGCCCATAAAAACTAAAAATTTGCCCTCTTCACAGAAAGTCTGCCAACCTCTGGTTAAGAGTATGGGCTCTGGTACCAAATTACCAAGTTCTACAGCCTGGCTCTGCCAATTATGTGACTTTGCATAAGTGCCTACGCCTCAGTTTCTGTATCTATTGAATGGGGACAACAGGACCTGGCAGACAGGGCGGCTGTGAAGATCAGAGGCAACGAGTACACAGAGCTCAGGACTCCGCCCAGCACAAAACAAGTGCTCCACACACTTCACCTGGGACACACTTCTCCTTACCCCCTTCCTAGAATGGGGCTTTCTCAGGTCTCCACGTGCAGAGTCCCTTCCTCCAGGAAGCCTTTCCTGAATCCACCAAGACTGTGCTCTCAGAGTATCCAGAGTTCTCCTCTACCACTTGTGGGATTGTCAATTACTTGTCTATCCCCCCTCAGCAGACCAGCAGCTTGAGGGGAAGAACCATATCTCAGCTCCCACTGTGTCCCAAAGAGGCCCCTTGGAGCAAGGGGGGCACTAAGGAGGAGCTCAAAGGTTGTTTCTTTAATCACTAAACAACCAAGTCTGACCTGAAGGGATTCTTCCGGAGGTGACTATGGTAGTCAGCCTCCAGGACAGCCTGGGGGAGTCTCAACTCCCGGGATTCACACCCTCACCCAGTACCTTCCCCCTGAACAGGGCAGACCGGGTTAAAAACTAAGGGATAGGGCTTCCCTGGTGGCGCAGTGGTTAAGAATCCACCTGCCAATGCAGGGGACACGGGTTTGAGCCCTGGTCCAGGAAGATCCCACATGCCACGGAGCAACTAAGCCCGTGCGCCACAACTACTGAGCCTGTGCTCTAGAGCCCGCGAGCCACAACTACTGAAGCCCACGTGCCTACAGCCCATGCTCTGCAACAAGAGAAACCACCGCAATGAGAAGCCCACACACTGCAACGAACAGTAGCCCCCACTCGCCACAGCTAGAGAAAGCCCGTGTGCAGCAGTGAAGACCCAACGCAGCCAAAAATAAATAAAATAAATAAATTTAAAAATAAATAAAAATAAATAAATAAAATAAAACTATCTACTATCTGGAAATTAAAAACAAAAACAAAAACCAAAAACCAAAAAAACTAAGGGATACTGTTCTCATCATTTTTAGAAATGATGGTTTGTGATTTCCAAAGCTAGGTCATAAAAGATGTTGTGGCTTCTACTTTGGTCTCTTGGGAAGAGCCAGCCACCATATTGTGAGGACACTCAAACAGCCCCCTAGAGAGGCCCCCAGCCAACAGCCAGCTCCATCTGACAAGATAATCCTCCAGCCCCAGTTAAGCCTTCAGATGAGAGCATCCCCAGCTGACATCTGACTGCAACCTCATGAGAGTCCCTGAGCCAGAACCATCCAGCTAAGCTCCTCCCAGATTTCTGATCTACAGAAACTATGTGAGATAATGAATGTAACAGTAAACGTGCTGCTAGGTTTGGGGGTAATTTGTTACACGGCAATCAATAACTAAGACAGTGACCCAAAGGCCTCTCTCCCAGCACCCTTCCATTCCAACCAGGTGGTCTCTTCACCTTTCCCCACACCCCACTCACAGGTTCCCACCTCCAGGCCTTTGCTCAAGCTGGTTCCCCCCACCTGGACTGCCTTCCTCCCTCTTCTTCTACTCAAAACCCTCCTTGTCCTCCAAAGCTCAGCTCCAATGCCTCCCACCTCATCAGGGACTCAAAGGTGGGAGCAGCCCCTCTGCAGCCCACAGCCCTGGCTTGTGGGGTCACATCAGTCCTGCATTAGCCGCCCTCAACCCCTCCTAGACCCGCATCTGCCCCATGCGGCCTGGCTGCATGCGCCACCTTGTCCTGGTCGGCCACAGAGAGGGCACTGTGCAGCGGCAGCACCGCCCAGCGCTGGGTGTGGCTGGCGTAGGTCTGGGCGGCCTCGAGCACGGCGCTGATCTCCGCCATGCCACTGAGGAAGACCAAGAGGTCACCCCGCTCCTCAGGTGGGTACTTATTGTCAATGGCCTCCAGCACCCTGAGGAAGGGCCGCGGGTCCAGCTTCTCCGACTTGGATGTTGTCGGCTCGGCCTCCTGCGGCTGGTACACGACCTGTGAGGAGACAGCCCCAGGCAGGAGCATACCTTGTCACTCCAGCTCCCGAGCAACGGCGCAGGGAGGTCACAGGCTGACAGAGAAGACACAGATCAGTCAGGCAGCAGACAGCACACTCAAAGACGATCATTTGAGGAGGATGTAATAAAAGGTCAAAGTATCAAGGTAACTGGAAGGTTTCTGGGGTGCTGGTAACGTTCATGTTTTTTAATCTGGGTGCTGGCTCTATACAGGTATTTAATTTGTGATAATTAATTGAGCGGTACACTTGTGATATGGGTACTCTTTTGTATCCGGAGTATAACTCCAACAAGAACAAAATTTTAAGGGGCAGAGTTGGGATTAAAACTCTAGAAATCACTTCTCTGAAAGCATCCTCACTGTTTCTAATGGCTACTTAGAAGACAGACTGATGGGCATTTAGACCCAGAAACCACAAGGGACAGTGCATCTCCTGGTGCTAGGAACCTCAGAGCTCTTAGCAATTCCTGGGCCCAAAAACAAGAGGAAGTAGTGGTTATCAAAACCATAAAGGAGAGCTTCCCTGGTGGCGCAGTGGTTAAGAATCCGCCTGCCAATGCAGGGGACACGGGTTCGAGCCCTGGTCTGGGAAGATCCCACATGCCGCGGAGCAACTGGGCCCGTGAGCCACAATTACTGAGCCTGCGCGTCTGGAGCCTGTGCTCCACAACAAGAGAGGCCGCGATAGTGAGAGGCCCGCGCACCGCGATGAAGAGTGGCCCCCACTTGCCTCAACTAGAGAAAGCCCTCGCACAGAAACGAAGACCCAACACAGCCAAAAATAAATAAATAAATAAATAATTATTAAAAAAAAAAAAAAAAAAAAACCATAAAGGAGAGAGCTGTGTGGAGAGACATCTCGAAAAGGAGCTGTGACTTCGGGTGAGGGTCACAGTTCACTGGAGACCTCGGGGGAGGGGGCTGACTCTCCTTTTCCCACTGGTCAACCAGAAGGCAGAGGGGAAAGGGGTCCGTTTGTGCCTCCCAGGGAAGACAGGAAGGTGGGGAAGGGACAAGGAGATCTGGAAGGGCAAACAGAAGCTATCGAGCACAGGGCCATGTCTGTCTGTGAGTGGGATTCAAGTCCTGGCTCTGCCACTTCTGAGATACTGCTAAACACCCTGTAATGCACAGGGCAGCCAAGAATTATCCAGACCCAAATGTCAAAAGCGCTGAGTCTGAGAAACCCTGCCCTAGGAGATGGTAGAGCAATGAGAAAAGAGGAGCCTGGGTCCCTGCATGACCACGCAGAACAGAGCTGCCCATCAGCCTGGACCAGCCGCACTTGGCTGGCTTGGGTTATATAAGAAAAATTTATTTCTATGCTATTTGAGCCTTTAAATTTTGGGGTCTCCTCTAACAAGCACTTAGCACTCTATCCAGCACACTATAAATGCTCCAAAAACAGCAACTTTAAAAAAGAGAGAGAGAGAGAGAACGTCATTAATCAAAGAGATGGGAAACAGAGAAGGAGAGAAGAGAAGGGACATGTCCAGGGTGGCCAGAGACCAGGTGGGAAGTCTGGGGAGGGGGGAGGGGGGCACCGACCGTGATGGGGAAGAGCCTCCCGGGCACCTGTACCACGGGGGCATTGCCGAAGTAGCTGGAAAAGAGCGAGATGTTGATGGTGGCGGACATGAGGATGACCTTGAGGTCAGGTCGCTGGGGCAGCAGGCGCCGGAGGATACCCAGGAGGAAGTCGTTGTGGAGGTGCCGCTCGTGGACTTCATCCACGATCAGGACCTGATACTGCGGCAGGCTGGGCTCCCGCTGGATTTGCCTCAGGAGCAGCCCCACTGTCAGGAACACGATCTTGGTGGCCGCCGAGCGTGTGCTCTCAAAACGGATCTGGTAGCCGACCTGGGGGTGGGGGGCAGTGGGAGCGTGTGGTCAGGAGAGGACCTGGGCCTGGGCCACAGCCCCTCGCCCTCCCCGAACTGAAAATCTGAGCAAATGTCCCACATCAGACTCTGGAGTCCAACAGGTTTGGGTTCAAGTGCCACCTCTGCCACTTAGTGCTGTTGACTTGGGAAATTCCATCCCACAGATGCATATTTTTTCCTCCTAGATGCTGTGAGAATTACACGTGCTAATGCACATACAGTACTTGGCACAGAGCCTGATGTATGATACTAATTAATTATAATAGTAATGCTTAACCTTTCTTTGAGTCCTTTCTATGTATCAGGAACGACTTTAAATCTTTATGTATATCAACTCACTTCATCCTCACAACTACCACACAATATCAGCACTAGTATTACCCTCACCTCAGAAATGGAGAAACTGACACCAGTCATCCAAAGTAAAACCGCTAAAAAGTGTTATTGAGAGGAAATGTATCTTAACCCCTAGCTCACATCATACACACATTGATTTCAGATGAATTACAGTCCTAAATGTAAAGGTTTTTAGAAAAAAACAGAACATCTTCATGACCCTAAAGTATGCAAAAATTCCTTACACAGAACCCAAAGAGTGGCAACCATGAAAAGAAAATGACAGACTGTATTATATTTAAATGAAAAGACACCATCATCAAAAGACACCATTCAGAAAATGAAAGGAAACTCACAGAATAGAAGACAAGATTTACAATACATAAATTCTACAAAGGCCTCATATCCAGATTCTATAAAGACATATAAATCAAGAACAAAAGCACAGAAAACACAAAAGCGAAATGGGAAAAAGACTTGAACAGACCCTTCACAAAAGAGGATCTCCAAATGGCTAATACATACATGAAAAGGCACTCAACGTCCTTAGTCATCAAGGAAACACAAATTAAAACTCACAATGCAGGGACTTCCCTGGTGGTCCAGGGGTAAAGAATCTGCCTTCCAATGCAGGGGACACGGGTTCGATCCCTGGTCGGGTAACTAAGTTCCCACATGCCGCGGGGCAACTAAGCCCTCTCGCCACAACTAGAGAGAGAAAAACCTGCATGCCACAACTAGAGAGAAGCACGCACGCCACAAGGAAAGATCCTGCATGCCTCAACAAAGATCCTGCATGCCACAACTACTACCCAACGCAGCCAAAACAAAACAAAACTCACAATGCAAATTAAAATGTGGTATCACTACAGACCCACTGGAAAATCTAAAATGAAAATGATTAACCATAACAAGTATTGGTATGACCCAGTGATCCTACTCTTAGATATATACCCAACAGAAATACGTACCAAAACACACCAACAGGCATGTTATAGAATGTTCGTAGTGGTACCATTCACAAGAGCCTAAAACTAGAACTCTCCCCAATTCCCATCAACAGTAAAAGGAACTAATATCTGTGGTGCCTTCACAGTGGAATACCATACAACAGTGTGAATGAATGGTGTACATCTACATGATAATACTACAGGTGAGTCTCACAAAACTAATACTGAGCAACAGAGGCCATAATTGGCAATAGTGAGCAAGAGAACATACTTTTTGATTCCATTTATAAAAAGTAAGAAAAAGAGGGACTTCCCTGGTGGTCCAGTGGGTAAGACTGCGCTCCCAATGCAGGGGGCCCCGGTTCAATCCCTGGTCGGGGAACTAGATCCCGCGTGCATGCTGCGACTAAGAAGTCCACATGCTGCAACTAAAAGATCCCGCGTGCCGCAACTAAGACCCAGCACAGCCAAAACAAACAAACAAATAAATAAATAAATTTTCAAAAAAGTAAGAAAAAGAGGAGAAAATAATCTGTGACATTCTATCACTAACGCAGGTCTGATAATCTAGCACTAAAATGACAATCTATCCCTAAGAATAGTGATGACTCTTGAGGCCTCAAGGCAGTAACTGGGAGGCGAAACGAGAAGGTTTCTGGGGTGCTGGTAAGTTTGATTTTTTTACCTGAGTGCTAGTCACAAAAATGCAGTCAACTTATGAAAATTCACAGAGTTATATACGTATGATACGTGCATTCTTCTGTATTGAGAGTATGATAACTTCAATAACAAGAATGTTTAAGTGGTCGAGCCAGGATTAGAACCCTAGAACTCATTAGTAGGAAGCATCCTCATTCTTTTTTTGTGACTGCCTAGAAGAAGACTGATAAACACTGAGGCATTTCCGATTTTTGACTGTTAAAGTGCTACACTGGGTAATGTTAGTGCCTCTGTCATTTGGACCATCTCCAGGCCAACCGATAGATAAATTTCTAGAAGAATCATCACTGGGTCAAAGGGTAAGTGCTTTCGTAACAATACTGCCATAGGGCAACCAACTTATTCCGCAAGGTCACTGGGAAAAACCGGAAACCTGTTCTGTCCCACTCACCTGTGAGCCATACTGACTGAGGCTCTCAAAGCCAACCCGCTTGGCCAGTGAGATGCAGGCGATTCGCCGGGGCTGGGTGCATGCCACGTGACTGAAGCCAGCGGCCAGCAGGTACTGGGGCACCTGAGTGGACTTGCCGCAGCCCGTGTCACCTGCCACCACCACCACCTGGTGCTCCTTCAGCGTCTGCAGGATGCGGTCCCCGTACTGGGCGATGGGCAGCGCCACGCGCTCACGCTGCAGTTTGGCCAGCCGCCCAAACGCCTGCTTCTGGCCAAAGTCCAGGTAGTGCAGCAGGGCCTGGCGGAACTCAGACACTCTCTCCGGGGCCAGGCGCCTGCCTAGCCCCCGAGAGCGCCGAGTGTCGGGGCCAAGGACGGAGAGGTTGATGCGGTAGCGTGGGTCATAAGCGCGAGGTAGGTCGGCCAGTGCCGGGATGCTGTGCTTGGGATGCCTAGAGTCTTTCTCCTCCTTGCTGGTGGTCTTGAGATTCTGGAATCTCTGCAAGCGTTCAAAGAAGGTCCAGAACTTCTGGCACTCCTCAGAACCCTGCCGGATATAATCCTCATCACCGAAGAAGGCGTCCTCGAAGAGGCGACGTGTCTCTGGACAATTCCAGTCCCATTTCTCTGGGTCCTCTTCCTGATGAGGAGCCGGGGATCGGTCTCGGGGACCCCTGCCCTCCCTTGTTCTGGGAGGCGGCATGCTGTGGCTAATTCCAGTGTTGTCACAAAACTGGCCTCAGTTCTGATCACCTGGACCAGATATTCTCAGCCATTCCCCACCTCCTGCGGTGAGAGGCCAGTGCCTGCAATAAGGAAGCACTTTCCCTTCAAGGAGCTAATTTCCTCCTCAGGGGTGGGATAGGATCACAGCAGGTGCTGGCAGAGTAAACGGCCTGCGGCCTGGGTCAAGCTGGTGACACGCAGGGCACCTCATGACTCCTGTGGTGAGCTCTGGGATGGACACAAGTTCATCCTGGGATTTCGGGCCCTGAATGTTTGCGGGAGAGAAGAGAGGACATTCATTCATTTTTAGAAACATTTACTAAGAGCCCGCTGTTTCGCAAGCACTGGACTAGGGGGAGGGTCAGCAATGAGTAGGAGCACAGAGTCCCACAGGTGGTCATTTCGCCAGACTCGACAATCCCGAGATGGAGGCTGTGGTAAAGGAAGCCCAGGGGGCTGTGGCAGCCTTCCTTGACCGTGCTAGGGAGTCAGGGAAGGATCCCCGGACGAGGGAATGTTTGACCTGAAGGAATGTAGGTCATGTGGCCAGTCAACAGCAGAACGTGGTCCTGAGAGGTAATAACATGAGAGAGTTGTGGTCCACTGAGTTTCAGGACCCCTGGGAACCCTTTGAAATCAAGTGCACAGTTTTGCAAGTGTTGCATTATGTATGTTTTGTTTTTGCCTGCCCGGCACTTCTTTTTTTTTTTTTTTTCAGAAAAACATATGCACTTTCCTTTGGAGACCAGCCCTTGTTGGAATCCACATGGTTCCCACTGCCTTTAAGTTAAGAGAATTCCTACGGGTTGGGCAAGTGACAAAGGCCTGGCCAATCACAGTAGCCTACTCCCCCTTTAACCAGTGACTGGTCTGAGGAGTGGACACATTGGCCCGAGGAGGGCCAATCAGGGCCTTTCCCTGGAATTTACATTGTTATTAGGAGAGAAAAGCTTATTTACTGTGGCTAAGCAAGGACAATATAAACAGGGAGTTGTCTGCAGTAGCTCTTAAATAGTCTTTCCTAGAAATCTATCCTACAGAAAAGCCTGCACGTGGGCACAATGAGGCACACACAGGATGGTCACCGAGCAACTACAAGGAGAGAAGTGGAAGAGGGACGGGGAGAAGCTTGGCATCATCGTTTAGTGCCTGAGGCTTAGTTCCCTCCAACCCTCCACTTCATGGCTACACAAGAAAATGTCTTCTTCTTAAGGTTTGGTTTCTGACTCGTAGCTGCATAAGTCCTAACTAACAAAGCACATCCCCTCGTATGTGCAATTTTCTGGAGGGAAGCCCATCACTCAGATGCTTAAAAGAGTTTATGATCTTAAAAGGGTCCCGAGACTTCCATGGTAAAGACTTCATGGTCAGGCAGATCTGGGTTTGAATCGCAGCTTTATCATTTATCAGATGTGTGACCACTGGCAAATTAAACCCTTTGCGGTTTTCTTCATCTATAAAATGGGGACAATACCCATCTCAAAACACTGCAATGTTTATCACCTAGCCTGGCACAGAGAAGCTAAATAGGTAACTGGTACACAAGTCCAGTGCTTTCTCTGCACCATGACTAATAGCGAAAACAGTGAGAGGAACCACGGGCATATAACCTGGGAAAAAAATTTACACTCAAATGGCCACAATTCACCTTGGTTCATTAGCAGTGCTTTCACCTACTCTGCCTTCAGTCTCTGAGGGCCATCACAGAAGAGTCCAGAGGTTCCATCTCTGTAGCCTCAGAGGGACCCAGACCAACCCTGGGAGTTATTAGAGCCAGGGGAGGGTTTCAGCTGAAGAACTTGAGAACTGGCAGAGCTGCTTCCCACAGAAGCAGTAGCCACGTGTGGGGATGTAGCCACGTGTGGGGATGTCTGGGGAGTGCACATCACTTCCTGGTAAACACCTGGGCTGCGTGATGCCACAGCACCTTCAGAGGGAATTCCTGTTCTGGAAGGGAAGGAAAAGGCCTTGGAAGACTGCCGTGACGCTGAGCCAGTGTTCCTCAGAAAAAGGCAGGGACAATTAGATGGAGGAGAGCATTCCTCCCAGACTGCTGACTGCCTATCCTTGCACGTGGGCCAGACTGAGAGCACCCTCATGACTCTCAAGGAATCCATTCTCTTAAGACTACCTTTTAGACTTCCTGGATCTACTAGTTTCTCTGTAACTGCGTCTCGGACCATCTCTTGGTCTCTGGGCCTGTGTTTCCTAGGCTTAAGGCTTTTACAGGTTTTCTCTGCTTCCGTATTTCTCTCCTGTCTGGATCTCCGTCTTCAGGTCTCCTGTCTTTCTTGGTCCATCTTGCTCACCACCCTCATCTCTCTTCCCTTTCCTTGCCTGGTCCCATCTCTTTTCATTTATCTAATGTGCTCCCATTCTGATTCTGTTCTTTAGTCTGATTTTCTCTCCAACTGTCTTTCTCGAACTGTCCATTCGACGCCACTCCACTTCAGTTTTCCATCTGACTGTCTCATTTTCTGTTTGAATCTTTTTTTCTCACTCTCCGTTTTCGTCTCTCTCCATCACTCTCTTCCTCCATCATGACTCTCTCATTTCTCTCCACTTCTCCCTAAAATTGTGTCACTCAGTTGTCTGAAGCTTTAACAAAGCTAACATTTACTTCGGGCTGACGCATGTATCAGGTACTATTCTAAATCACTCATATATATTTATATGCATACATATACATCATACACACATATACACACTTTTCTCGCAACCCTGGTTTTCCACTCTCATCTTTCTACGTTTCCCTCCACTTCCCAAGTTCCCGGTGCGATCACATTTCTCTCGTAGTCCCTCTGAGCCTCTCTCGGTAGGACCCATCAGCCTCTTGCCCTCGACCTCTCCAGTCTTCAGCTTCCCTCCTCTCTCAACCTCCCCGTCTCTCGGTCCCTCAGTTTCTCGAAGCTTCTTTCCGTGCCTCCATTTCTTTCAGCCTCTCTGACCCTCAGGTTCTCTCAGGAACGCTCAGGCTCCACCTCGGTCTGTTTCTCCCGGCTGCTCGGCCTCCTCCAACACACTGCCTCATCTCGGGATTTCCCTCCCCCCCTCAGCTCGCTCCCAACACGTTCCCGGACCCGATCGGACTCCGGTCCCCGCCGCCACCGCCTTGCGCAGCTGCCCCACCCCCTCACCTCGTTAACCGCCGCGAACGCGTCAACTTCCGGTCCGCAGGATCCCTCACGAGCCCGAAACCGGTCCTGCGCCTGCGCACGCCATCCTCACAGCCCAGCCCCGCCCCACTGTAGACATGAACCAGTGAGCAGCTGTGGACGCCCAAGACTCTCTCTGCGCCTGCGTACAGCAAGCTCAGGCCCCGCCTCGCTTCGGCCGGAGCCTCGGGTGACGCTGCGCCCTCTAGGGGTCGGTGGAGGCGTGACGGTGGAGACTTGCTCTACCTTGCGCTAGAACAGCTAGTACTTGCAGCTGGGGATCGCCCGGACGCTGGGGTTTTAGACGAACTAGGAAGCTGGCCGGAGCCCAGACACTATTAAAACAGTCCCGTTATTTACTTATTATGATTCATAATTATTAGTACATAATTCTATCAATGTATAATTCACGCTATCAACTCACTAATGAATAATACAACTCAACTTCCCAGCTTTCTGTCTTGAAGGTCCTATGTTTTCCAGCGACAACCATAGGGATTAGATAGTCGTTAAATGTTTGTTGAATGAATGACTAAATGAACGAGAAAAGTCAGTCCTCTTTAGTCCTAGATGGGCCAGTCATTGCAGCACTGAGCCTCAGTTTCCCTATTTATAGCACGAGTATAATACCTACTTTTCAAGATCGTTGGGAAAAATAAATGCAAAAGTATACATAAGGTACATAAACTTTTTTCACTACTGTACATATAGGCGCTTCATAAATGTTAGATCTTTCTTTTTTCTTTTTTTTTTTTTTATATCCTTCCTGTCATTCTCCTCTTACCTTTGGATAACTTTGCAGTTAAGGAGGTACAACCTTCATTTCTGGAATCAGTTCTAGGCACTGAGGATACAGAAATGGACAAAACAAAGGAGCTCATATTTGGTGGGGGAGACAGACACATAGATTAAAATACATAGACTGTCAAGCAGAACTGCATCCTCTACGGAGAAAAACAAAGCAGGGAAGGGGCAAGGAGTGATGCCCTTTGGCCCAGTGACAGTCAGAGAAGGCATCTCCCAGAAAGTAGCATTTGAGCAGAGAGCTGAAAATAGTGGGGCTGCAAGCCATGGGGATCCCTGGGCGGGGACCTTCTAGGTAGAGGAAGCCCCAGAGGCAAAGACTGAGATTACCACAAACTTGGAGGGTTCAAGGGCCAGCAAGCAGGTTTGTGTGACTGGATGAAGCATAGGGGAATAGTAGGGAGAGAGGAAGAGGATAGATCGTACACACCAAAGTGAGGACTTTGGCTTCCAATCTGAGTGAGATGGGCTCCTTGGGCAGAGTTCCATGTGACTTAGATTGTAACACAATCCTCTGGCTCCCATGTGGGGAACAGACTATAGGGAATCAAGATGAGAAAAGGGGACCAGAGAGGAAGCTACTGCAATAGGTGGCTGGACCAGGATGATGGCAGAGAAGATGGATATTTTAAGATAGAATCTGAAGGATTGGCTGCCAGATTGGCCATGGAATGTGAGAGAGAGACGGCAGGGATGACCCCAAAGTTCTTGGCCTGAGCTCCTGGAAATACGGAGTTGCCATCAACTGAGATGGGGAAGATGCAGGAGGATGGCTGAGAGAGAAAATCCAGAGTTCCATTTTGAGCATATTGAGTTATTTATTGTTCATTGAGTTGGGATGTCAAGTGGAAAGTTGCATGTAACTATCAAACCCTTGGGAAACAGTTTGAACATAGGCCAATTCTTGCGTCATTATCAAAAAAGAAGAGGAAGAAATTGACTAACATCTGCTTAAAATGTACAAAAGAGAACTACAGTTTTTTTAAAAAAAAGGAAAATGGGAGGAAGTAAACAACAAATATGAAATCAGGAAGAAAATCACAAACTACCGACACTAAGATTGAGCAGCAAACTTGAAACTAGTTCTTGGAAAAACTATTAAGACCTGGTTCTTTGGAAACCTAAGGAACTCGATATATCCATGCTAACAATAAACAAAAACAAAGCAACAAACTTGAGAACAAAACGGGGAAGTTACAACAAACAAAAAGCAGGATTTTTCTTTTTTTAATAAATTTATTTATTTTGGCTGTGTTGGGTCTTCGTTGCTGTGCGCGGGCTTTTCTCTAGTTGGGACGAGTGGGGGCTACTCTTCACTGTGGTGCACGGGCTTCTCATTGCGGTGGCTTCTCTTGTTGCAGAGCATGGGCCCTAGGCACATGGGCTTCAGTAGCTGTGGCACGCGGGCTCAGTAGTTATGGCTTGTGGGCTCTAGAGCACAGGCTCAGTAGTTGCGGTGCACAGGCTTAGGTGCTCTGCAGCATGTGGGATCTTCCCGGACCAGGGCTCGAACCCATGTCTCCTGCACTGGCAGGTGGATTCTTAACCACTGTGCCACCGGGGAAGCCCACAGGATTATTTTGAATGATTAAGGGACTTCCATGGAAAATTCCACAGAAATACATCTGAAAGCTTTCATGAAATTGATTCTTCTTAACAAAAAATAAGGCTGATGCAATAAGAAAGGAAAATAAATTCCAAAAAACAGAAAAGACTCTTTGTAAATGTATCAAAGAAGAACTCTCCTAAATGGCACCTGGCCCTAATGGATTAACAGCAGGATTTCTCCCAACTTTTCATGAAGTTATATAAATTGTCACAGGACATAATTCATTCTACAAGGCAGTCTTGGTCTTAATAATTCACGTGTGAGAGTTCTGAATAAAATATCAAAAAATAAAATGTGTCTTGTTGAGGACCTACTAAGTGTCCCTGTATCAGATAAAGAAAAAAAAAGATAGCAAGAAAGAGATCCCCCCCACAAAAAAATAAAAATTAAAAAATTAAAATGGGCAGAAAAAAAAGAAAGAAAGAAAGAGATCTCCACCAGTGGGAAGCTCACAATCTAGTTAGAAAAAAACAGGGTATAGACAAATATAGTTTGTCTCTTTTTAAGGCTTGGGATGGGTGGAGGAGAGACAGAAATTAAATTGGCCCAGATGTCGTCCTTAGGAAATTTACAGTTTAGCTGGGAATTTTTGGTCCAGAAACTTGGACAACTGAACACTACTTCCTCCCTGGGAGGGGGATGAATCAGGGAGAGCTTCCTGGAGGAAGTATTATTTGAACAAGGCATTGAAGGAAAATTTTGGTGATCAAGAGCATGGGCACTGGAGTCAAGTAAACATGGGGTCAAACCTCAACTCTATAACTTCCTTGCGTGTGATCTTGGGCAAATGACCTCTGCTCCCTGGGCCTCAGCTTATGAAAAGAAGCATCTCCCCCTGCCTGCCTGGGTTGTTGTAAGAATTACCTTAAAGGAGAAACTATGTGTAAAGTGCTATCCTGGAGTAATGACTCTACGTGAAGGTGTCACTGCTATGTGATTTAAAAGATCTGAGCAGGTGAGATT
The DNA here is from genome assembly GCF_009873245.2 of Balaenoptera musculus. NCBI lineage: Eukaryota > Metazoa > Chordata > Mammalia > Artiodactyla > Balaenopteridae > Balaenoptera > Balaenoptera musculus. The sequence goes on from NC_045803.1 coordinate 9,024,946, forward strand.
CTAGAGCAGCCCTGTGCAATAGAACTTCCTGCAATGATGGAAATGTCCTACATCTGCACTGCACATGGCAGGGGGCACAATGAATGTTTGTTGAATGAATCAAGGAATAAATGACAATATCATTAAGCCCCTGGATCCAGCTATGCCTGAAGCCAGTCTTGTAAAGTGGGATAGGAGGATACAAACCAATTTCCCTCTAGCTTACACTTCCATCTCTGAGACCAGGTCTTGGCCAGTGGATTTCTTGCTGACCACACTTTCATCATTGCTCTGTGACTCCTTCAGGGCCCAGCGACATGAAGCTGACAGAGACTGTCGGAGTTGAGACCGCCCGAAATACAGGAAAAGCATGGGATTGAGACAGCTGTGAGCAAGGGCCAGGCCCACGACCAAGGGTTCAGCCCGCAGGGCCCGGGCCAAGAGCACGGAGTGTGGGGCAGCCAAGGTGAGTACCAGCCCCAGCGTGTGGTAGGGGGACCAGCAGACAAAGAACCCTACCACAACGGCCATGCCCAGTGGCCAGCGGTGTCGGGTAGCACGGCACAGGAGGGCACCATGGCAGCTGGCCACGACCACCAGCGGCCCCAGGAAGCCGAAAATAAACCGGGTGGCGGTCACTGAGTTCTCGGCCACGGTCGAGCCACCATAGTCCACCACGCACTCCAGCCGGTGTGGGAAATGCTCCTGACGCAGCCGGCGGTAGATGGCTGAGGGCACGGTGAGCAGGAAGGCCAGCGTCCAGGACGCCCCACAGGCTACCTGCACCCTGCATGCCCTCCCAGCTGCACCCCACCAGGTGGGCCCGAAGGCCAGCAGGCAGAGGTCAGCGCTTAGAGTGGCCAGGAGGAGGACACTGGCGTACATGGACAGCAGGATGACGGCGGGCAGGGCCCGGCAGCCCACGGCCCCATACAGCCAACGGCCCCCGTGGGCGACGGACACCGCTAGGATGGGGAGAGACAAACAGCAGAGTAGGTCCGCCACGGCCAGGTGGAGGAACCAGGTGGCACCGACCCTCCGGCGGGCCTCTTTCCAGGTCACCCAGGCCACCATGGCATTGCCTGGCAACCCCACCAGGAAGACGGCGGCATACAGCAGGAGTGGGGCCACGTGGAGGGGATCAATGGAGACACAGGTGCCATCAACACAGTCCACAGGGAGATCTGGAATCTCGCCGTAATCCCCATACTCATAGCCAAGAGAAGAGTTCTCCATCCAAGCCCCAGACACCTGGACGGGCGAGAAATGGCATGAAACCTCAGAGATAAAAACTCTCAGGCCCTTGGAATCCTAGATGCTAGGACCCTAGCATCTCGATCCTGGATCCTAGATCCTTGGAATTCCAAGATGCTAATGGGCTGGGACTTGGGCTGGGGTCCCAGCGCATTAGCATCTTGGAAACCAGAATAGAACAACGTTAGAACTCCAGCGCATAAGAATCTTGGAATTCTAAAATATTCCGGTGTTAGAACCCCAACTTCTTAGCATCCTGGAATTCTAGAATATTACAGTGTTAGAAACCCAGCTGATCAGCTTCCTGGAATTCTAGAATATTACAGTGTTAGAAACCCAGCTGATCAGCTTCCTGGAATTCTAGAATATTAGTGTTAGAACCCCAGCTTATTAGCATCTTGGAATTCTAGAATATCAGCTTACTAGCATCTTGGAATTCTAAAATATTACAATGTTGCATATCTACTGTCCAGTACAGTAACTGCCAGCCACATGTGGCTACCGAGTATTTGAAATGGCAGCCAGTGTGACTGAGAAACTAAATTTTCGATCTTATTTAATTTTAATTGATTTAAATAGCTACACGTGGCTAGTGGCTACCTTATTGGACAGTGAAGTTCTAGAGCATCAAAATGTTAGAACACTAGCCTGTTAGTAACCTGGAATTCTAGAATCTAAACTATTGGAATCTGAATATCCATCAAGATGGGAAAAGGTTAATATGTCTTCACAGCAAAAGTGTTTGTCTTGGTTCTTCCTCATCTGGACTTTCGAATCTTGGAACAACAACAAAAATGTACCTCTGAAGCAATTTTGTCATCTTTGGTTTTTTTAATGTAAACTAGATCATAGTAAAACATGCAGATGGCAAAGTGTACACATCATGCAGGTACACCCACCGAGTTTCACCCCAACACATCTGTGTCACTGGCACCCAGAGGGGGGAACAGAACATTTCTAGAATCCTGCTAGAGCAGTTTTTAAAAGTAATGACAGTGTTAGGAAAACAAGAGCAATAAAATTTTGAATTCTCTATAGTTCATTCATTCATTCATCCAGTCATCCTTCCAGCACAGTTGCTGTTCCAGGCACTAGAAGCACAGCGGGGGCCAAGACAGACAAAAACCTCTCTCCCTTTGGAGCTGACATCCTGGTGGGAGGAGTCAGACAGTCCAGGAATAAATAAGCAAAATACACAGTATTTTAGAAGGTGATCAGTGCTACGACAAAAAAAAAAAACAGTCACACAGGGAATTTTTAATTCCCTATGTTGGAATTTTAAATGAGGGGTCAGGGAGGGCCTCTCTGAGAAGGTGATATTTGAGCAAAGCCATAAAGGAGGTGAGGGAGGGAGCTGTGTGGGGATCTGGGGGAAGAGAGTTCCAGGCAGAGGGAACAGCCAGTGCAGAAGCCCTGAGGTGGGCACATGATGGTCATGTTCAAGGAAGAGCAAGGGCACCAGTGTGGAGTAGATGGGAGGTAAAAACAGAGAGATATCAGCAGCCACATAGGTATTGTAAGTTCTTTATCTTTTATTCTGCGTGAGATGGGAGCCATGGGAGGGTGCTGAGGAATGATAATCATAACTATTATTACTGTTATTATTATTATTATTAATATTATTATTATTACTATAAGCCACCATCTATTGAGACTTTGTGTTATGTGCCAGGCCTTGCTCCAAGCCCCTTTAAATGTTATATCATTTAGTCCTTATTACAAGCCTCTAATTTTCATACCATTGTTATACCCATTCTGCAGATTAGAAAACTGAGGCACAGAGAAATTAAGGAACTTACTGAGGATGACTCAGCTAAGTAAGTAACAGACCTGAGTTTCAAGCTGTGTTAGTCCCACTCTGGAACTCTGGGCCCTAGAACATCATCATCCAAAAATCTGAGGTTCGGGAGAGTCGGAAGGCAGGACAGCCAGTGACCCTAAGCAGAACTGGGCTCTGTGACTCTGGGTGAGCAGTTTCGGTTGGCTTTCTCTCTCTGGGTTTCCTCATCTGAGAAGTGAGTCACGGAGGTGAGCCTACCTCACCAGTTTGGGGAGGCCTTGAAGAGTTAATATGTATAAAGCATGTAGCACAGAGTAAGGACTTGGTAGATGGTAGGCCGGTCCCCGTGATGTCCCCATGATGTCATAGTAACCTGACCCTGCAGCTCTCTGCTGATTCTTTGTGGCCGACTGGCGCTGCCCAGAGCGCCAGCTGGAGTTGATACAACAGGAAGGGCAGAGAGGAAGTTGGGGCACTACTCCCTGCCAAGCAGATGCTAAGGGGCCAAGTCATTGTGTGTGTGTGTGTGTGTGTGTGTGTGTGTGTGTGTGTTTGGAATTTGGCACTCCGCTTTCATATTATTTTCATCACTAGAGTGAAACGTGTGCAGGTTTTAAAAATTCAAACCCTCATCAACTGTGTGGCCTTGGGCAAGCCACTGAACCTCTCTGTGCCTCAGCTTCCTCATTTGCAAAATGAGAATAATATACTCACCTTGGAGGGTGCTACGAGAATTCAAGTTAATAGGCGTGAAGAGCTGAGCACCGCACCCAGTCCGCCCAGTCTGTTGTAAGCATTAGACCGTGTGTTAGCCACTGGTACAGAGACACACACACACCCTCTCCCCCCACCCTGAGACCTCGCCCTTTCCAGCTCATTCCGGTTCAGATCTGAGTTTTCTGTGTGTAAGCACCTCAGTCGGTCTATGGTATTTCCCTTTTAATACATTATACAGAAATGGGAAAGTTCAACACCCCCTGTGCCATCTCTTAATCTTTTCAATTTAATGTCTTAGATTTGTTTCCCCATCCGGACACACCCACTCCTTTCTTCACAATAACTTCAAAATCAATCCACGGGCTGGGCGTTTTGTGCTTATTCACTAGCCTCAGACTAAAGGACATTTAAGGATCATCATGGATATCATTATTATCTTCTTATTATTTTATACACCAAATAAATTATATTTCTATATGTATGTCTATAGATAAAACAATTACCATTATTATTATTTTATAAGCATTCAAATAATAGATGACATTTATCAAGCTTCTATCATGTACCAGGCATTCCCCTTAGAACAACCCTATAAGGTAAGTACATTTATGCTCATTTTCCAGAGTGTCAGCTGTTCCCTGCTTTGGGCTCTGCTGTGTCCCTGACACCTGGAGTAGCATGTGGCACACAGCAGGTGCTTAGCTGATATTTATTAGTTGAGTAAAAGAATGAAGAGGGAGAATCTGAAAAGAATATATATATATGTATGTATAACTGACTCACTTTGCTGTACACTTGAAACTAAAACGACATTGTAATTTAACTATACTTCAACAGAAAAAAGAAGGAAAGGGAGGGAGGGAGGGAGGGAGGAAGGAAGAAAGGAAGAAAAGAAGAGTTAGTTTTGCCTTTAATGGAAGAAGCTGAAAAATGCCATCATTTTATTTTTATTTTTAACGCAGTATGTAATGATGTATGTATTAACATGAAAATACATGCACGAAATACTATTTTGTGAGAAAAGTACGTAACTAAACTTCTAATATTTTTAAACAATGCATTCGTTTTACAGCCAGAAAATCAACAATAAAGATACTGTCATTAAAAATACAAACAAAGGGCTTCCCTGGTGGCGCAGTGGTTGAGAATCTGCCTGCCAATGCAGGGGACACGGGTTTGGGTCCTGGTCTGGGAGGATTCCACGTGCCGCGGAGCGGCTGGGCCCGTGGGCCACAATTACTGAGCCTGCGCGTCTGGAGCCTGTGCTCCGCAACAAGACAGGCCGCGATAGTGAGAGGCCCGCGCACCGCGATAAAGAGTGGCCCCCGCTCGCCGCAACTGGAGAAAGCCCTCACGCAGAAACGAAGACCCAACACAGCCATAAATAAATAAATAAACAAATACTTAAAAAAAAATGTGTTAAATGTTTAAAAATAAACAAACAAAAAGAATGAAGAGGGAAACTGAGGCACAGAGAAGCAGAGGGGTCACTTCAGTTCCTTGTGATCACAAGGGCCCTTGTGCATGCTCTTAGCACACGTGTGTTTGTGTATCAGCCAGTCTGGCTGGAAATTCTGCCCTGGGAAACCGTGGGGAGCATCTACTAAAGCCAGACATATGATAACTTTCCCCTTCCCAGAGAAGCATGCATATGCTCACCAAAAGACATGTACCAGAATGTTCCCAGTGGCCCAAGATGGGACACCATCCAAATATTCACTCACAGGAGAATGAATAAACATATCGCGGAATATTCTAAACAGTGAGAATGAACAAACCACATGCAAGGATGTGGATGGACTTCATAAATATGGTGTTGAGGACAGAAAGGCAAACGCACAGGAGAATTTACTGAATGATCCCTTTCTCCTCAAGTTCAAAAATGGGCAAAAGAATTCTATGGGGATGGGGAGTGAGGGCAGGCGGAGGGAACTCTGTGGCTGGGCTCGGGCTATTTCTTAACCCGGATGCTTGTTCCCTGGGTGTCCTCAGCTTGTGGAGATACGCAGAACTGCTCAAGCCTCATGTGCGTACTTTTCTGTGTGTGTGTTCTATGTGAAAATAAAGTTAAAGGATCTTTCTCAAGAAGGGGAATCGCTGAGTCAAAGGGCTTGTTTGGTGGATTCCCCAGAAGCTGCAGGTTTGGGAAGGGCTGTTTTCCTACACACCTGAGTGTGGCCGTGGACGGGACCATTTGACAAAGGCTTTTTCTGTTGGACTGCCCAAGTAAATTCCAAGAGTCTGGGATTCTGATGTGGATTCCAGTGCAATGGCAATAAGATTCCACTCCTGAAATTCTAGTTCTGATTCCCAGATTCTGAAAATAATGAGTCTAAAAGGCCAGGATTAAAAAATGAATAAATGAAAAAAATTTTAAATAAAAATAAAAGGCCAGGATTGGGAAATGCCCCCTACACACACCATCATTCCCTCCCTCCTTCCCTCCATCCTTACCGTCTCTTGAGGAATGGTCCCCAGTTTAGCCAAACACCACTTGGGAGCACGATCCAGGCCCACAGCAGGACCTGGGAAGTCTGAAGTCTCTCCCCCGAGTCTGGCAGTTAGCGGATTCCTGCAAGCTGGTCCCGTTTGCCAGGGCTCCTAGGGGACTCCGCGGGGCACTGTCACCTCACAGGTCCCAGCCAATGCTCTTAAGCAGTGAAAAACAGGAATGGCCTTTTCCTACTCCCAGGGTGTGTTTGTCCTGGATTCTTCCCATGACTCACACATCCCAAAATTACCGGGCAGCAGGCGAGACTGGAGAGGGCTCGGGTGGGTGGAGGGTTGACCCAGTGTCAACAACAACAATCTCAATGTCACCAGCTTCCTGGAAGCCAGATCTACATGTGGTGTGACCTTCAAGGCCTGGGGGTCTTGGCCTAGACTCACTGTCCCTGCAGGGCCCTCTGAGGTCTTCCTCACCAAGTCCCCACTGTCTGCTACCCGCATCCCCGCCCCAGACTCCAACTGTGCACCCAGTCCCTCCCTTCTGCCCTCTGCAGAGCCTTGAAGACAGATCAGTATTCCTCCCACCTCACATGTTCTGAGGGAGACAGCTCAGGGTCACAGCCTCCACCAAAAGGCCAAGGGTGCCCAGCACAGGGCCTAAGGCTTCAGAGGCAGACAAAACACAAACAAGTCCTATCCGCTCTGTGGAGCCTCTGTTTTCCCTCTTTAAAATGGGAAGATTTGGGGAATTCCCTGGTGGTCCAGTGGTTAGGACTCTGCGCTTTCACTGCCGAGGGCGTGGGTTCGATCCCGGGTCAGGGAACTAAGATCCTGCAAGCCGCGCGGTGTGGCCAAACATTTTAAAAATAATAATAATAAATAAAATGTGAAGATTTTGAGCATAGTGGTTCCTAACCTCCTTCCAAGCATAGCGCGGAGGCTGAGAACATGGATTTGAGAGCCACAGAGATAAGATACATATTCCAGGTTTCCCACTGATGAGTTTCTGGGCCTCAACCCTTCTGAGCCTCAACTTCCTCATCTGTGAAATGGACGTTTTAGCTACGGGCATTAAATGGGTAAAGAGATTTAAAATACACACAACAGGGCTTCCCTGGTGGTGCAGTGGTTAAGAATCCGCCTGCCAATGCAGGGGACATGGGTTCCAGCCCTGCTCCGGGAAGATCCCACATGCCGCAGAGCAACTAAGCCCGTGCGCCACAACTACTGAGCCCGCATGCCACAACTACTGAAGCCCACTCGCCTAGAGCCCGTGCTCCACAACTAGAGAAGCCACCGTAATGAGAAGCTTGCACACCGCAACAAAGAGTAGCTCCCGCTCGCCGCAACTAGAGAAAGCCCACGTGCAGCAACGAACACCCAACGCAGCCAAAAATAAAAATAAATAAAATAAAATAAATTTTAAAAAAAGAAAGAAAATCACCTTTAAAAATAATAATAATAAAATAAAATACACACAACAGCGCCTGGCACACAGGAGATGCTGTGTACATGTTTGTTAAATTAGCAGTAATAAAAAGCATATGCAAAAAAAAAAAAGCATATGCTATCAATTTTTTAAACTTACATTTTAGGAAGACAGACTCAGCAAGAGGAAGTGGCCCTTATTTATTCCAACTTCGGAACCCTTTATTCAGCGGTTTTTGGTGTTTGTGCCACTGTGTGTGTATGCTTTAGAGGTTGAGGGGGCACATTTATACATTTCTTTTTTTTTTTTTTTAGTTTTATTTATTTATTTATTTTTGGCTTCGTTGGGTCTTTGTTGCTGCGCGTGGGCTTTTCTCTAGTTGCGGCGAGCGGGAGCTACTCTTCGTTGCGGTGCGCAGGCTTCTCATTGCGGTGGCTTCTCTTGCTGCGGAGCACGGGCTCTAGGCGCGCAGGCTTCAGTAGTTGTGGCTCGCAGGCTTCAGTAGTTGTGGCTCACGGGCTCTAGAGCTCAGGCTCAGTAGTTGTGGCGCACAGGCTTAGATGCTCCGCGGCGTGTGGGATCTTCCCGGACCAGGGCTCGAACCCGCGTCCCCTGCATTGGCAGGCGGATTCTTAACCACTGCGCCACCAGGGAAGCCCTATTTATACATTTCTTTTGTTGCTGTTTGGAGAGTAAACAACATGTTGGTAAAGGAAGTTATTTTTCTGTCAAGAGACTAGAACTCGCAGCGTGAGCTGGGGTGTCTCTGCGTGACCCAGTCTTGGCCGAGACTGGCCCCAGACCACCCCCTTCCACCATGTTCTGGCGGGGGGCCTTCTCATCCCCACATCCCACCAGCCCCAGGCCCCTGTGGGAACCCACCCTGGTCAGAAAGAGAAACTAACATGGAACAAGCATTGGGGGGGGCGGTGGGCATTGGCGGGAGCAGGGTGGTGTCCAGTGAGGCACTGTCTTTTATTGGCTCAAACTTTCATCTTTCTGATCTGGACCATTTTTAAAGTCTTTATAGAATTTGTTTCAATATTGCTTCTGTTTTATGTTTTGGTGTTTTGGCCGCAAGGCATGTGGAATCTTAGCTCCCTGTCCAGGGATCGAACCTGCACCCCCTGCATTGGAAGGCGAAGTCTTAACCACTGGACTGCCAGGGAAGTCCCAGACCTTCTCTGATCTTGAGTTTACAGGGGTGTGTTTCTCAGATCACTTGATCTTAAACTCCTCGGTCACTGAGTCTCGGGCATACGTTTCTCAGATTCTGGGAAGCTAAGGCTTTCTGGTGTCTCTGGAGCTCGGGGATCTTACCTGGGGATCTGGGGGATGCTGTGAACGGGGACAGGGACACAGCTGTTATAAAAAGTGAGGGGCTTTGGGGGGAGTGGGATTCATTTTACAGATACCCTGCGAGATTCTGAGTACCAGCCCCTCAACAATGGAGAAACTTACAATGAGGACATCCTTAGAAGGTTATTAAATTGACCCATATGAAATTGCCAGTTTTGTGAGTCAAAAGAGGTTGAAGTCTGGCAAATCGTGGCAACAGAAAGCAGATTAATGATGACCAGGGCCTGAGGGGAAGGGAGGACGTGAATGGAAAGTAACTGCTTGATAGGAATGGGGTCTTTATTTTGGGGTGATGAAAATGTCCTGGAACTAGTTACATAGTGGTGACAATTGCACAACATTGTGGATATACTAAATGCTACTAATGGTGAGTTTTATGTTATGTGTATCTTACAAGTTTTTCTAAGTAATAAATAAACTGTTATACCCCCTCACCCTAAAATAGGATGAAGTCTGGTAATTTCATGGAGTGCAGCCTAATGGAATTCTAGAAGCCCAAGAGAGTGAGTGGCCAAGATGGGGAAACCAGTCTCTTTTGAACAATACATATTATTACGTGATATCTGATGCATAGAAAAGAGTGCCTGTAACTTGTGTAAAGTACAAAGTACAACAAATTAGCATCTGTAAAATCACCATCCATCTTAGAATCTTTGAATATCTAGATCAAGGGTAAACTTTTTCAGTGAGAGAACTGAGAGTAAATGTTTTAGTTTTTGCTGGTCAAGAGGTCATTCATCTCTCTGGTAGAATGAAAGCGGCCACAGATTGAATGGCATGGCTGTGTTCCAATAAAACTTTATTCACAAAAACAAGCAGTGGGCTGGATTTGGCCCACAGGCTGGAGTTTGCTAACGCCTGATCTAGTTCAAAGACTCTGAAGGCTGAATTGTTGGCATCGCAGACTTTCAGAAAGTTGGAATCATAGGTGATTTGACCCAAGGGATCCTACAACATTAGCCACAGACTATTTGAATCACAGGATTCTAGAATGTCACACCAGAATCTTCAAGTGTTAGAAGTATAAAACTCCAGCTGTTAGATGTTACAATTTTGTAGATGATCTGAACGTTAATCAAGATATTCTAGCCCTGAGCTGTCCAATATGGTAGCCACTGGCCACATGAGGCTACTGAGCATTTAGAATGAGCCGGATCGCTCATGCAGCTCAATATTGAAAAAACAAACAACCCAATCAAAAAATGGGCAGAAGACTTAAGTAGACATTTCTCCAAAGAAGACATACAGACGGCCAAGAAGCACATGAAAAGCTGCTCAACATCACTAATTATTAAAGAAATGCAAATCAAAACTACAATGAGGGCTTCCCTAGTGGTGCAGTGGTTAAGAATCCGCCTGCCAATGCAGGGGACACAGGTTCGAGCCCTGGTCTGATTCCACATGCCGCGGAGCAACTAAGCCCATGCGCCACAACTACTGAAGCCCACATGCCACAACTACTGAGCCTGAGCTCTAGAGCCCGCGAGCCACAACTACTGAGCCCACGTGCCACAACTACTGAAGCCCGCGCTCCTAGGGCCCGTGCTCCGCAACAAGAAAAGCCACTGCAATGAGAAGCCCACGCACCACAACAAAGAGTAGCCCCTGCTCACCACAACCAGAGAAAGCCCGCGTGCAGCAACTAAGACCCAAAGCAGCCAAAAATAAATAAATTAAAAAATAAAAAAAAACTACAATGAGGTATCACCTCACACCAGTTAGAATGGGCATCATCAGAAAATCTACAAGCAACAAATGCTAGAGAGGGTGTGGAGAAAAGGGAACCCTCTTGCACTGTTGGTGGGAATGTAAATTGATACAGCCACTATGGAGAACAGTATGGAGGTTCTTTAAAAAACTAAAAATAGAATTACCACATGACCCAGCAATCCCACTACTGGGTGTATACCCAGAGAAAAAGACACATGCACCCCAATGTTCATTGCAGCACTATTTACAATAGCCAGGTCATGGAAGCAACCTAAATGCCCATCGACCGACGAGTGGATAAAGAAGATGTGGTACAGGGCTTCCCTGGTGGCGCAGTGGTTGAGAATCTGCCTGCCAATGCAGGGGACGCGGGTTCGAGCCCTGGTCTGGGAAGATCCCACATGCCGCGGAACAGCTGGGCCCGTGAGCCACAATTACTGAGCCTGTGCGTCTGGAGCCTGTGCTCCGCAACAAGAGAGGCCGCGATAGTGAGAGGCCCGCGCACCGCGATGAAGAGTGGTCCCCGCTCTCCGCAACTAGAGAAAGCCCTCGCACAGAAACGAAGACCCAACACAGCCATAAATAAATAAATTTAAAAAAAAAAAAAAGAAGATGTGGTACATATATACAATGGAATATTACTCAGCCATAAAAAGGAAAGAAATTGGGTCATTTGTAGAGACGTGGATGGATCTAGAGACTGTCACACAGAGTGAAGTAATTCAGAAAGAGAAAAACAAATATCGTATATTAACGCATATATGTGGAACCTAGAAAAATGGTACAGATGAACTGGTTTGCAGGGCAGAAATAGAGACACAGATGTAGAGAACAAATGTAAGGACACCAAGGAGCGAAAGTGACCGGGGGGGGGATTGGGATGAATTGGGAGATTGGGATTGACATGTATACACTAATATGTATAAAATGGATAACTAATAAGAACCTGCTGTATAAAAAAATAAATAAAATAAAATTCAAAAAACAAAAAAGATAACCGGACACAGGAAGAAAAATGTTAAGTTGAAACCAGAGATGAAAATAAACAAGACAACCAAACAACTGTGTGAAAACAGAAATAGTGCAAAGAGGTAAAGAAAAAAGATTTATTATAATTAATAAATTATAATTAGAGAGTTAAAAGAATATATTGCATAAGAACCGAAAAAAAAATGAGCTGGATCTGAGATGAAAGATGCTGTGATACACACCAAATTTTGAAGACTTGGCATGAAAAAAAAGAATGCAAAATCTCTCAATAACTTTTTATACCAATCACATATTGAAATGACAGTGCTTGAAATATCTTTGGTTCAATAAAATATAGCACCAAAATTCATTTTAACCTGATTCTTTTTGTTTCTCTTTGCTTGTCTCTTGCTTGTCTGCTGAAAAATGTAAAATCATGCGTGTGGTTTGCATTATATTCCTATCAGACAACAAGAATTTGGAGTAATACCGTCCTGGAGGTTGGAGATGGGGTGCTTGGGAAGGTCACATGGCACAGATGCAGGGCGGGAGTCTCTGACCCCCCAGGCCTTGGGGAGCCAGATCTGAGCAACGGGTGGGGCCGTGACAGGGGACTTGGGGGGGTGGGAGTGGAGGTAGGAACACTGCCAACTCAGCCAAACCCATCATTCCCTTCCTTTCCCCACTTCCTCTTTAGAACTTGTTGACTTAGCAGATTTCCCAGGCTCCAGATTTCACAATCGCCTGGCCCTTCAACCCACTTCCCTCCTGGGCAGCACTGATCAACACCAGGCTGAGGATGCCTTGAAGAAGACACCTGGATCCCACATGTTGGCCTCCAAGTGTTTCTAGAAGACCGCTGTGGGGTCCAGCTTCTGGGAAGCATCTCCTTTCCAAATCAGCGTGAAGGAAAGACCCCACTGCCTGCAGCCCACTGCCCAAACCAGGAAAGCCAGAGGACAGCCAGGAACAGAGATGGAGCATAGGGGTGGGAAGTCAGGGAGGACTTCCTGGAGGAGGCTGCACCCTAAAGGAAGGTAGAATAGCGATAGGGGTGGTCTTTTAAAAACAGACCAAGCAGCTGGGAGACCAGGCAGGAGAAGGAGCAGGGATCCAAGTGGGAGAGGATGGAGGGCTTGGACCATGAAAGGCATGGGGTGGGAAGAGGGTGGCGTCCAGCATGGGTCCCAAGTGCAGGCTTGGGTGACTATATGGACGGTAGGGCACCCCCTGGGTTGGGGAATGCAAAGGGAGGGGGAGGTTTGGGAGAAGATGCTGAGATCATTTTGGGCAAAGTAGGTACGGAAGCCACACCCTGAAGAGAGAGAGAGAACTGTGAAGGTATTGGATGAAGTCACAAAAGTAGGAAGCCTGTTCAAGAGACCTCTAGAAAGCCAACATTTCAGGGCAGAGGAAGAAAGTCTGCAGAGGAGGCAGGGAAGGATCACACTGAGAGAGAGGATACCCAGCCGGCCTGGAACCAGCCAGGGAGGAGGCCCAAGCAGCTGGGAGGAGGGTGGAAGGAGGGCTGTGGGCTGACCAGGTAGAAGGGACATCCAAGATCGCCAGCATCTTTACAGCGGGTATCAGACCTGAAGGTAGCTGGGGCTCAGGTCTTCCCCCAACAATCTTGCTGCTAGAGGGTCTGAGCAGGTACCAACATTTACTATCAAAAACCACACACAACCTCTTCTGGAAGTCCTGCAGAGCACCTGTCACTCTAGGTGCTCAGACAGCATCTTTAAATAAAAGTTGTCCCCAAGGCAGACATGAGAACACTGTAGTAGCAGGATTCAGCTATGTTTCCCATCGGAATTAGGCAAAATCCCAGCCCAGCGCCCCATGCTGAAGGCTGTACCCTGGACCCAGCCAGCTCTTGCAAAAAGAAGGAGGGAGTCGATATCTATGTGGTCGTCGGATTCAGGGGACACCAGCTCTGTGTGGCTCCCTGGGCACTTGTAATGTGCCAGCCTGAATGGAGACGTGCTGTGACTGTAACACATCCAGGATTTTGAAGACAGTACCAAAAAAAAAAAAAAAATGTAAAATGTAGCAGCCACTATGGAGAACAGTATGGAGGTTCCTTTAAAAAACTAAAAATAGGGTTACCATATGACCTGGCAATCCCACTCCTGGGCATATATCCACATAAAACTCTAATTAGAAAAGACACATGCACCCCAATGTTCATAACAGCACTATTTACAATAGCCAAGACATGGAAACCACCTAAATGTCCATTGACAGATGAATGGATGAAGAAGATGTGGTACATATATACAATAGAATATTACTCAGCCATAAAAAAGAATGAAATGATGCCATTTGCAGCAACATGGATGGACCTAGAGATTATCATTTTAAGTGGAGTAAGTCAGAGAAAGACAAATACCATACGATATCACTTATATGTGGAATCTAAAAAAAATGATACAAATGAACTTATTTACAAAACAGAAATACAGACATAGAAAGCAAACTTATGGTCACCAGAGGAGATAGTGGGGTGAGGGGATAGATAAATTAGGAGGTTGGGATTAACATATACACACTACTATATATAAAATAGATAAACAACAAGGACCTACTGTATAGCACAGGAGGGAACTATACTCAATATCTTGTAATAACCTATAATGGAAAAGAATCTGAAAAAGAATATATGTACAACTGTATCACTTTGCTGTTCACTTGAAACTAACATAACATTGTAAATTAACTATACTTCAATTAAAAAAAGAATGTAAAAGACCTCAGTAATAATTTTTCACACTGATTACATGTCAAAATAAAAATATTTTCAATATACTGAGTTAAGAAAAATATATTATTGATTATATTATTATTTTATCAATTTATATTAGATATCTTTATATATAGTAATATATAAATATATTAATAGCACTAATATTACTATAATATATTCATACATATATACATTAATATAGTATTGATATATGTTATATATTTTGTTATATTACATATTTATATATTATATAATTATAAACAAAATTATTATATAATATTATATACTACATAGATATTCATGTAACATATAATCATACACTATATAATAAATTATTATAATATAATTAATATAGCATTCGTATCATTGTTAATATAACATATAATTGCATTACATTATTAAATATATTACTATTATTTCATCCTTTTCATTTAAATTTTTAACGTGGCTAGTAAAAAGTTTTAAACTACTTACGTGGCTCACATCATATTTCTGTTGGTCTGTACAATATTTCTAGCCAATGTGGACACACACACACAAAACACTAAGCAGGAATATTTCCAAGTCAGTTATAAACAACGCAACATTTCAACATTTATTATTTTTTATTTTCATTTTTCAACTGGTGCGTACTAGCTTTTTTGAAAGTCCAAAGGTTACATGTTTTGTATGTTATATATGTATGAGTCCATTGATATAACATTCTTGAAAGGACCAAATCACAGAGATGGAGAGAGGATTCGTGGTTGCTAGGGGTTCAGGACAAGGCTGGGGTGGGTAGAAGGCAGTGCGAGTGGCTAGAAAAGGGTGTCACGAGGGATCCTGGCAGTGACGACAATGACCTGTATTCATGTCAACATCTTGGTTGTGATATTGTAATGTCATTTTGCAAGACATGCCTATTGCAGGAAACAGGTCAAAGGTACCCAGGATCACTCCGTTTTACTACTTACAGCCCAACGGCATGAGAATTTAAATGAAGTCAAAAGAAAATGTTTAATTTTTTTTCAGTGCAAACAAAACAGCAGTTGACAACATAAAACAGCAAATTCCCCTGGGACCCCATTCCCTGGAGGGGCCCAACCAATGTTTCCCAACCCTAGGTGTCTTCCTCACTGCTTGCTTTTTGCCATAACCATATAACATCTTTTTACTTAATACTTTTTTTTTTAACCCAGTGAAGTAACATACTAACTTACTGTTTTTCTTTAAATCAACTCAATTCCAAAAGCTGAGATAGGTCCGTGGACTTTTGCTTTGTACTAAACAAGAATAACTTCTGAGACGCCAGTTAATTTTTTTTTTTTTGGCCAACTCTCCATAAAATAAATATCGAACTCTTTTCTTCAAGGTTTGAATGTTTCTGTTTGTCTGGGTTCTATGTATCTAACGTATTCACACTCTCTGCACACGAATGTGTTGTTCTTTGGAAGGACTCCAGGTATATTGGGTGCTGTTTGTTTTCCAAAGGCCTTGGATGGAAAGAAAGGTTGCGGGTCCCTAGAAGGACGTGCTAATCTTGGAAATACCGAGTGATGAGAAGGGTTCGCCTGGAAGAGGAAGGACAAGGCCGGGAAAGATGGAAGGCATGGAGGCGAATTCACTCAACCGTCACCCACCTCGCCAAGATCCAATAAGCAATGTGAATGGACCGGAAGTTTGGTTGAGCGCCGGAAAGATGGTGGCCAGAGAGGTCTCCCCTTACACCGCCTGGCTCTTCAGGGTCGGGGTGTCCACCGTGGAGAACGTGTTGGACTTGCTCTCCCTGCCCACGGACTCTTCAACCAACACATCCCGGATCCTGGAGGGGAGGGACTTGAGGAACCGGGCATGAAAGCCCTGGGCAGCGACCACGTAGATGATGGGGTTGATACAGCAGTTGATATAAGCTATGGAGACACACAGGGCATCCAAAGTGGACACGGATTTGAAGTTTGCCTTGTGGAAAAAAAACAGCAACATCCCTGTCACCTGGTAGGGCAGCCAGAAGACAAAGAAGCTGGCCACCACTGCCACCACCACCTTGAGAGTCTTGGTGGAGCGGGTAGCACTGCGGCTCCAGGCCCGGATCAGAAGGATGGTGTAACAGACTGTAAGTGTGGCCAGCGGCCCCAGGAAGCCCACGACCAGCCGGATGATGGCCACGGCCCTCTCTGTATATAAACCGTCCTTACCATAGTCAAGCACGCACATCACCTTGGGTGGGAAGTGCTCCACATGGACCTTACGAAACACAAAGGAAGGTACGGTCAGCAGCAGAGCCAAGGCCCAGGCCACACTGCAGGCCACCCAGGCCAAGCGGGCCCCTCGATAGTTCTGGCACCAGATGGGATTAAACACCAGCAGGAAGCGGTCGGCGCTGATCGTGGCCAGGAGCAAGATGCTGGCAAACATGTTAAGCAGGATGAGAGAGGGCAGGATTCCACAAGCAGTGCCACCGAAGGGCCAGTGGTTGTGCTGGACAATGGATGCAAACAAGATGGGCAGCGCCAGGCAGGAGAGGAGGTCAGCCACCGCCAGGTTGAGAAACCAGATGGCATTGATGGTTCGCCTGACCTCGGACCCCGTCACACAGACCACTAGGGCGTTGCCTGGCACTCCCACCAGGAAGACGACTGCAAAGATAACCAGGGCGATCACATCTGGAGCATGCAGCCTGCGGGCTTGGGAAGAGTCATCCACCAGTATGTTGGGGTTATCGGTCCAGTTGCTATAATCGTAGTAATCAGGGGTGCTATTAGTCATGGAGTCCTGGGTGGAATCAGAGAAGCAGGGATGGTATAAGTCTGCAGACAGGTGGCAGGGGGGCCCATCAGAGCTACTCAAAGCCCATCACTCCACTTCTTTAAGTCTTAGGTTTCTCCCGGGGAAATGGGGATGCTGCCGGCTGAGAGCCAGCTGGGGTGTCATACCACTTATTAAAGTGGTGAAAACCCTTCCATGCTAATGGGTCTCCGTGCCATCCTGCCACCTCCCCCTGAAGTCCCTGGACTTCCCCAGAATCTAGCAACCGAATAGTTAAAGCCTAGACCTGCTACAATACTGTGGTCGCTATCCACTCTGGCCAGTACCCATGACACACTGCTTGTTAGACATCTTTAATGTCACCAACAAACCGAGATGATATTACTGAGTAGGTAGTTCCCCCACCAACACCACCACCAGCAGCGTCACCCCCTTTTGCTGCCTCCCACCCACTGAGGCAGCTCTGTGCTCTGCCTGGGAGCAGCTACCCAGAGTCAGCAGTGTTTCAGCAGGGCCTCATGTACTCAGGCATACGGGGTAGACAGGGACCACCGGTCATCAAGATACATAATATCTTTTTTTAAAGTTAATTCTGCACTTTAATACTTAGAGGAGAATAAGCTAATAATCATATGCACATAAATCCAAAACTGATAGCCCAAGTTCTGAGCTATTCCCTAAATTTTATTTACTTATTTTTTAAATTTTCATTGGAGTATAGGTGATTTACAATGTTGTGTTAGTTTCAGGTGTACAGCAAAGTGAAGATATATAATATCTTAATGCAATATTTTAAAGAATCAAGATGAATGCCCCCCCCCAAGAAAAAAAAACACAGTGGAAAAAAATTCTAATTTTAAGTAAAGGCAACCTGCTGCAGTTGTTTGTTTGGTTTATGACCCTGCATTATTATGCAAGAGGAACCTGCAGATCAGCCCACAGTTTTCATTCCCAGCTGGGCGGGTTTTTGCAGGTTGACAATGGCGTGCAAACATATCAAGCAATGTGGGGCTTTATATATAGTCATGGGGTTTTAGGAGGGGTTGTTTTGGGAAGGGGGTTGGTACAGCTTTATTTACTTTTTCTACTTGGTTCAAACTATGGAAGGCTATTTTCCTAAGTGTAGATAGGGGCACACATGTGTCCTTCTGCCCTGGGTACCAGGATGGCTCAGCACGACACTAGGATCCGGATCCCGACTGTCCTACTTGAAGCCTACATGGCCCTCTGCAAGTTCCATTACTGCTTCATGCCTCCATTTCATTACTGGTTAACTCCTAGCAATCCTTCAGTTTTAGCTATCATTATTCCAAAACCTCAGTCTCAGAGCAGAGAGAAGATATTTAGGGGCAGCAAGAGGAAGAATAAGAAATAAGAATAAGGAATAGACTTGTACCTTGCTAGAGGCAGGGCAGAAGGGATGAAAGGAATAGAGAAGGATATGAGTTCAAGAACAAGGGGTATCTTAGCGCACAGATTGTGGTCTTTAATTACCACCTGGCATTCAAAGGAACCAGGGCTCCTTGGAGAAAGGCTGATTCCTGTTCTGGGACAGAAAATATACAAGATGAGCCCAGAACAGCTCACACTAGAAAGTAAGAAAAAATTTTAAATAATGATAGGGACATATCAAAGAGACAGCCTGAAAAAGCTCTCACTAGTCAAAAAGATGGCACAATTTGAGTATATAATAATAATAATAATAATAAATAATAACTGTGATGCAATAAAATACATTAATAATAAAGATCTATGAGTTCATAATGGTAATAAAAGCAAATAAACCCATTGGTCACATTTTTATTCTGGAAAGGGAATGAATCAAGCACTTATCCTGCCATTTCTGTACAGAGTATATTTCAGGGAAATAAAGAGTCAATGTGGGCGGGCCTTCTTTAGAGAAGAATCTAAAAATAATACTTGCAGAAGGAATGATAGACTTAAGGAAACATGGACCTGGATGACAATCAACAACATCTAATAAAACCATCAGGTAAAAAGCTGATAAATATAATAAATAAGTTGAGCTGGCACCGCAAACCCTCCAGCCAACCTCAGCACCTTGAGAAGAGAGACAAGTAGACATTTGCTCTATCTGATGTGATGCAGTAGAAAGGATACAGCACCACCTATGAAGTAATTTTTGCAAAAAAAAAAAAAAAATGAAGGTAAATCTAATCAAGATTCTAGATCTAAAACTACCAGTTTACAGGAAAAGCAGAGGAGAGAGGAACACGATAAATAACACCACAGGGACAAAATCAGCCCAATCAGAACTCAGGAAACTCTACAGGACAAATGGTCTTGTTACTCTCACAGATAAATGGCATTTTTAAAAAGGAAGGGGAGGGACTTCTCTGGCGGTCTAGTGGCTAAGACTCCCCGCTTCCAATGCAGGGAGCCCAGGTTCAATCCCTGGTTGGGGAACTAAGATCCTACATGTCGTGCAGCGCGGCCAAAAGATTTAAAAAAAGGGGGCAGGGGAAGGAACAGGAAGTGTCATGGATTAAAAGAGATTTAAGAAGCATATCAACCAAAGGCAAAATGGAGACCTTGGTTGGATCCAATTGGAATAATCATATGGGAAAGAAGATATTTTAGAGACCATCTGGGAGATTTAAAAATGGACTGAATATTTGACGATAGTAAGGAATTATTGCTAATTTTGTTGAGGGTGATATGATACTGTGCTTATGTTTTCAAAAAGTGGGGGAAGGCTATTTCTGATAGAGATACTTAGCAAGTGAAATAGGATGTTTTGGATTTGCTTTAAAACACTCCAGAAAAAAAA
This sequence comes from Balaenoptera musculus, assembly GCF_009873245.2. NCBI lineage: Eukaryota > Metazoa > Chordata > Mammalia > Artiodactyla > Balaenopteridae > Balaenoptera > Balaenoptera musculus. The sequence continues at coordinate 9,044,873 of NC_045803.1, forward strand.
TAGCTAGAGGGAAGGAGAGAGGAAGGAAGAAGGAAGGGAGGAAGGGAGGACCAAAGATGACTTAGAATGGCAAAGTGTTGATAACTGCTGGAGGCTGGGTGATGGGTACATTGGACATTCACAATATTATTCTCTCTATTTTTGTGTGTTTGAAATTTTCCATAATAAAATAAAGAACAGAAAAGTCTTGAGCACTTCTTCCCCAGACAGAGCTGCCTGGAAGTGTCATACCGCCCCAAGAGAGAAAGGGTAGCAGCTGAGCTGCAAACAGCCTTGGATGCAAAACTGTAACCCAGAGGCACCAGACACAGCAGAAAAATCCCCATGCAGGACACGGAATGATCATACTAAAGTAGACAGTATTGATTGAGCATCTACTATGCTCCAAGCACAGCATTAACTCTTTCAATCCTGACCATGACCCTACAAGTAGGTTCTATTAATATGTCCATTTTATTGATGAGAAAACAGAGGCACCAGAAGATCAAGTAGCCTGTTCCAGTCACATAGATGGGAATTCAACTCTGTCTAGATTGGGATGCAAACCCAGGCAGGCTGCCCCTGGGCATCTCCAGGGGGGCTGTCAATGGGGTAAGGACACTTGAGGGGTGAGGTCTGTGGCCCTTGGAGCCCACCCCTGAAGGTGACTTTGTCACCAACCCAGGGAAAGGAGATAGAGAAAAATAGAAATCATTATTATAGAAATAATAAGAGCTGGATTCTGAGGGCACCTAAATTTGCAGGCTGAGGTTGATACCCACTAAACACCCAGCTCGCGGATTAAATAAGATGAAAAATGTTCAAGCACCTGGCAAAATGCCTGGTACACAATAGGGAGATGAGAAATGGCAATGCTCTTATTATTTATCGATCTTACAATTATTGAAGAGCTCAGATCTTTCTCTGAACAACTGTTTTTTATTTCTAGCTCCTTTATGTTACCCTAAGGTCAGCTGGGTCAGTCGGGCTGATGGTCCAGGGTACTTGCTGGTAGAGCCATAGTAGTGATTAAATTATTCAGAGGGAAAATGTCATTGTCAGCTGATGAGTGGATGAACAGGGTAGCTATACCCATGCCGTGGAATATTATTTAGCCATAAAAAGGGATGAAGTATTGATACAAGCTACAACGTGGATGAAGCTTGTAAACATTATGCTGAGTGAAAGAAGTCAGACACGAAAGGTCACATATTGTATGATTCCATTTACATGAGGCGTCCAGAATAGGCAAATCCATAGAGATGGGGAATGTGCTAGTCATTGCCAGGGACTGGGGGAAGGGAATCAGGGAGGGAGTGCTTAATGGGTACAGGGTTTTTTTGAGGGTGATTAAAAGGTTCTGGAAATAAATAAAGATAGTGATGGGACAACATCTTTTTTTTTTTTTTTTTTTTTTTTTTTTTATAACTTAGACTTTTTTTTTTTTTTTTTAAGTGTAAGCTTTTTTTTTTTTTTTTTAACTTTGGGTTTATTTATTTATTTATTTATTTATTTATTTATTTATTTTTGGCTGTGCTGGGTCTTCGTTTCTGTGCGAGGGCTTTCTCTAGTTGCGACAAGCAGGGGCCACTCTTCATCGCGGTGCGCGGGCCTCTCACCATCGCGGCCTCTCTTGTTGCGGAGCACAGGCTCCAGACGCGCAGGCTCAGTAATTGTGGCTCACGGGCCCAGCTGCTCCGCGGCATGTGGGACCTTCCCAGACCAGGGCTTGAACCCGTGTCCCCTGCATTGGCAGGCAGATTCTCAACCACTGCGCCACCAGGGAAGCCCGACAACATCTTGAATGTACTAAATGTCGCTGAATGGTACACTTTAAAATGGTGAATTAGTGTGTGTGGCTGATTCATTTTGTTGTGCAGTAGAGGCTAACACAACATTGCAAAGCAACCATACTCCAATAATAATTAATATAAATAAATTAATTAATTTAAAAAATGGTGAATTGTATGTTACGTGAGTTATACGGAATTAAAATTAAAATGCCAGTGTCATAAAGACAAGAAAGGACCAAAGGACTGTTCCAGATGAATGGGGACTAAAGAGCCAGGACAACCAAATGTAATGTGACGTCCTGGACCGGAGTCTGGAGCAGGAAAAACAAATTCACTCTAAAGGGCATTATTTGGACAATTGAGCAAGTTTGAATATTATCTAGTATTGCACCGTTTGGATATAGATAATAGTATCTCACCAAACAGTACATTTCCTGACATAGATCATTGTGCTGTGCTCGTGTAAATGAATGTCCTTGTTCTTGAGAAGGAGACACCGAGACATGTGGGGGGCAAAGGACATGATGTCTGCAACTTACTCTCAACTGGTTAAGGACAAAAAGACAGTAGATGATAGATAGATAGATAGATAGATAGATAGATAGATAGATAGATAGATAGATAGATAGATAGATAGACAAAGCAAACTTGGAGAATCTGGTTAAAGAGTATATGGAAGTTCTTTGTATTATTCTTGTAATTTTTCTATAAGTGTGAAAACGTTTCAAAAAAGTTAAAATTGTTGAATTATTTCCATTGATAACGAGCCCCTGCCCTGAGCCACCCACCTGTACCATCCCCACCCCCAGCACCCTGGCCTCCCATTTTCTACTTTGGGACCCCCACTCCCAGTTCCCATGCTCGGATCACGAAAGGGTTAATGCCAGGCATGGCAAGAGGCCCCAGACCCTGCTCAGGGGGGGCTCTGCACCTTAGCAGGATGTTAAATATTTTAAATGTCCACCTCAGACATGATACATGAAGCTAACTTTTGTCCCTGCTCGTTTCACAAGCTCTCGGCCATGCTTAGCTGCAGAATAACCCAGACCCCAAAAACGGGAGCCTCCCCACCCCCTGCTCTCATGCCCACCATTACCCCTCTCATCAGCTGACAAGCTCCTTTTCTGGAATGAACTCACGAGGCCCTTTCCTCTCACTGACTTCACAAGTGCAGAAAAAAGATGCTGATTCTAACCCTTTGTGATTTCTAGGATGCTCCCGATAAAAAAGGCTTGCAAAGTTCTGCCATTGCAGCATCCCTACAAAGAATGGAAATAGCCGAAGCATCCAGCAAGAGGGGACTGACTAAATTAATGATGGCACATCCAGGCAAAAGAATACTATGCAACCGTCAAAAGAATGAGGAAGTTTACGTAAGGATGTGTGTGGAAAGAGCTCCAAGATCTAGGGTGAAATAGAAAAAGCAGGAACTGAACAGTGCGTGAAGCACGCTACCTACAAAAGAGGAATCTCTCTCTCTCTCTCTCTCAGTTTTCCTCTCTCTCTCCCTTCCTTCCTCCCCCTCCCTCCCCTCTGTCTCTATCATTCTATCTCTCCGTGTGTGTGTGTGTGTGTGTGTGTATGTGTGTGTGTGTGTGTGTGTGTGTGCTTGCTTCTGTATGCACAGACTAGTTCCAGAAGCAGGCAGAGGAAATCTGTAACAGTGATTCCCCCTGGGGAGGGGAAGTAGTGGGTTGGAGGGCAAGCATTGGAAGGAAGCTTTTACCATATATGCTTTTGTTCTTCTTTTATGTAGAGCCATACCAGTGAATGCACCGCCCTTTCCCCCCAAAATGGATGTTATATAGACTATACAAAAGAATTCATGGTTCTACCATTCTAGGAGTCTAGGAAAGATTCTAATAATATTTCTTCATTGCACAAATATTAACAGGCTAGGGGATTTGTTCCTGACATACCTGGCACCTGCCCTTGGAGAGGTTATGGTCTACTGGGAGAGAGAAATTAATCCCCAGGGATGGGAACTGAGTGTGTTCAATAGAGAATCCAGCCTGGTGTGGGACCAGGAGAAGGGTCTTGGTGAAATAAAACCGCAGCACCATTCAACAGAACTTTCTGTACTGATGGAAATGTTCCAGATGTGCACCATCCAAGATGGAAGCCACCAGTCACCTGTGGCTGTTGAGTGCATGAAACGTGGCAGATGCGTCTGGGAAGTGAACTTTTACTTTTCTGTCATTTTAATTAAATTTCACCAGCCACATGTGGCTGGTGGCTACCGTCTCGGACAGCACAGGTCTGGGGCTCCTAAGTGATTCCTAAGTGCCGGGCGCTGTTCTCCGTGCTTCCCAGGTGTTAGTTCGTCAATTCCCTAAGCACAGTATTTATGCCACAACAACCCCAAGGGCAGGGTACTCTTATTGTTCCTAAGTTCACAGGCTCATTTCAAGAGCCCTTGTCTGTTGTGTGGAGAAAGGGCTCCCGATCAGAAGCTGACAAGAAAAGGAGGTTGGGATTGTCTAGCTGCGGTGAGGGATGATGGTGCCTTGCACTACGGTGGTGGCAGTGAGGAGTCATGAATGGATCGGAGGAGAACGGGGTGAAGAAGATGCTTACGAGAAAAGAATTCAGAATTGCCAAGCTCTGTTCTAAGTCCTTTTCACATAACAGCTCGCTTATTTATTTATTTATTTAGGCCATGTGGCAGGCGGGTTCTTAGCTCCCCATCTAGGAATTGAACCTGCGCACCTTGCGGTGGAAGCGCGGAGTCTTAACCACTGGACCGCCAGGGGAGTTCCATGTATCATCTCATTTAATCCACAGGACGACCCTATGAGCATTGTTGCCATTGCAACACCCATGTTACAGATGAGAAGACTGAGGCTCTCTCTGTAGAGAGCTTAAGAGACCTTTCCTAGTCCTCGCAGTTAGCAAGTGGCAGAGGTAGGAGAGAACTTCTCAGAGTCCAACTCCAGAGCCCTCTCTGAGAGGCTACCAGACCTCAAGTGTGTTGAGAGTGAGGGGCATGCATTCAAGGCAAAAGGCCACAAGGTAACACGGAGAGAGTGTCCACACACCAGAAAAATGAACGAACATCAGCGTGGCTGGCAGGTAGCCAAGACGAGGTTGGAGGAGCCAAAGATGCCATGTTAAAGGATATGTATTTTATCCTGGGGTAATGGGGAGCCATGGATGGTCTTGTAGCTGCAGAGGGACTAGATGAGAGTTCCTCTTTAGAAAGATCCCTCTGGCTGCTGTGAGGAGGTAAGACTAGAGGCAAGAGGACCAGAGAGGAGGCAGAGGCAGGGACCCAGGTTAGCGAAGATGGGGGCTTCAATGGGGGTGATGCCCGGGGGAGGAAGAAAAGTGGAAAGACTTAAGAGGCATGACAGGGGACTTCGCTGGTGGTCCCGTGGTTAAGACTCCGTGCTCCCAATGCAGGGTGCCTGGGTTCGATCTCCGATCAGGGAACTAGATCCAGCATGCATGACACAACTAAGACCCAGCACAGCTAAATAAATAAATAAATAATAAATAAATAAATATTAAAAAAAGAGGCATGACATGGCTACAGTCAAGCAGCTGGTGGGTGGTAAACTCTGCCCCAGCCCCTTCCCTCCCTCACTGGGCTTCAGTCTCACCATCCTCACAGCAGGAAAGTCCTGCCAACTGTCCCCTCCATTACAGTGGAAATAACAGACTCACATAGGAATGCTGTCAGAGCTGGAAAATACGCAGAAGGCACAGTCTGCTTTTTTCCGGAACACCCCTCTCCCTGTTCCTACATGGACACAACGTCTTTAAACAATCCACACACAGAACCACTTGAAACCATTATAGCATCCTCTGAGACATGGGATACAAGGGTGGAGGTGAGCATCTCGACTCAGATTTATCTTCTTGAATTTGCAATCTTTGTGACTCAACATCCCTGAGCACGAAGAAACATAAGCACTTGCGTTTTAAAAACCACGAGAAAAACACAAGCCTTCAGATCCTTTGAGGATGCAATGAACTGCCTTTCAGGTTGGCAAAAATAAAAAAGTTCCATATAACTATGCAGATGGGGGTCTAGACAAGTAGATACTCTCATGCTCTGTAGATGAGGAATGTAAATTGGTACAAGTTTTGTCAATATCTGTTAAAATAAAAATTTCCCATGCCTTGGATTCAGCATTTGCAGTTCTGGAAACCCAGATGTGGGTCCAAAGATGTAATTTGGGTTTTGGTTTGGTTTGGTTTGGTTTTGCCACACGGTTTGTGGGATCTTAGCTCCCTGACCAGGGATCTAACACCAGCCCTCGGCAGTGAAAGCACCAAGGTTTAACCACTGGACCACCAGGGAATTCCCTAATTTTGGTTTTAAAGACAAAGTATTGGACAGCCTAAATCTCCTTTGATAAGAGATGGAAACTCCCACTGGCATATCACACAGCTGATAAAAGGAAAGAGGCAATTTCCCTGAAATACATGGGGATGATACCTTCCTCACAGATTGTTTAAGTCAAAATTCGTAAATGTCAAGTGCCTAGCACAGTGCCTGGCATGCAGTAAGCGCTCAATAAATGCCGCGCAATAATATACTATGTTATTCATGAAAGAAAAAAAAAAAGACGTAGGATAATGTGTAAAAGAGACTTCCCTTTATAGGGTGGGTGGCGGAGAAAGGATAGACACGTCACAAGCATTGAGGACCAACTGTATGCCAGGCACTGCTGTAAGAGCTTTCTGTGTATTACCTCATTTAATTCTCTCCACGACCCTATGATGTAGATTCCGCTCTGTAGGGTTACTATCCCCATCTTCGCTATAAGGAGAAGGAGGTTCAGAAAGACGGGTCTCGCCCGCTATTACACAGGAAAGGCAGAGTTTGAACCCCATTTCAGTATGACCCTCATGTCAAACTACTCTTTACTTCTTTCCCTACGCTGCCCTGGAGCACCTGTAGACTGTTTCCAGAAGGATCCACCACAAACTGGTGCCCACCGTTGCCTCTGGGGGAGGCTACAATGAATCTGAAGCTCTGGGGAGGGAAGGGAGTTTCACGGAATACCCTTTAGGGATTTGGAGCTATTTAACAGAAAGAAAAAGAAGTCGAAGCTAATCGTGGGCCCAATAATCCCTTGACAATCCAACTCTTTAGCTGCCTCCCAGACCTGGAGTGGGAGAGTCTGAGATGAGGGAGAGGGGAGAAGGGGGGGGCTGGAGATCGAGGGCAGGGAGGAAGAGGAAGGAAAGGGGGAGAGGTAGCAAGAAGGGGCGAGTGGGGCGAGCAGCCGGCGCCCAGAAGGGAGAGCGCGCAGGTAGAGGGTGTCTGCCCCCCACTCCCTCCGCCAAGACTCACCATATTCAGGTCTCTCCCAGGTTCTCCGCTGATCAAAGGTTCCCTCCCGCCTGAGGGCTGTGGTTTTTAAAGCCCCAAGTGAGTCTGCAGATAGGCGGAAAGGAAATGACCCGTCCTTCCCCTCTGGGGTTCTCATTGGTCTAGGGCTCCTTCCGCGGGGCACACACCCAGAGAGCCCCGATCACCTCCTCCCAGCCACAGTAAGGAGGCAGGGGCTCCGAAACCTGAGGAAGTTCCAGGTCCCAGGAGGGAGGAAGCCAAATGAAAGAGACCCCCACCCCATCTAGGCTCGGCCCCTCTACAGGCCTTGGTTTGCCCCATTTGAGATGATCTCTCCCTTTCCTTCTATGGCCCCAGGTGGCAGTGGAAAATCTCAGGGGTCCAACTGGCTTAAACCTGGGAAACAGAGATTGTGAGACCCAGCCTCCCAACCAGGTTCCATTGAGGCCCAGAGAGGCAAAGCAGGTCTGTGGAGGTGGCCCAGCACTTGGGGACTGTTCCGTCTTCCTCCCTAGAGTTTTGAAGTTCGCACGCACCCCCACCCCCAGAGCCACCACCATCCTTTCCAGCCCCATTCTGGGTTCTTGTGGAAACATGCTGGAGTCTGGGGCAGGGAAGGATCCTACCTGATTTAGTTTCTTATTGCTGCTGTAACAAATCGCCATAAACTGAGTAGCTTAAAACAACAAAAATGTATCCTTTCACAGTTCTAGAGGCCAGAAATCCGAAATCAAAATGTTGCCAAGGCCACACTTCCTCTGTAGGCTCCAGAGCAGAATCTGTTCCTGCCTCTTCAAGTTCTGGTCTCCGCCAGCATTCCTTGGCTCGTGGCCACATCACTCCAATCACTGCCTCTACGGTCACATCTCCTTCCCTCCTACTGTGTGTCTCAAATCTCCCTCTGCCTCCCTCATTTAAGGACCCTTGTGATTACATTTAAGGACCCCCTAGATAATCCAGGATAATCTCCCATTTCAAGATCCTTAATTTACCTGCAAAGTCCTTTTTCCTATATAAAGTCATGCCCTGGGTTCCAGGAATTAGGATGCAGACATCACTGGGAACCATTCTTCAGTCTATCACAATGAGCATGATTATTACGACGGGTGCAGAAACAGGTTCATTTTTCCCATGCTTGTCTGCAACTCTCCTGTAGACCACCCACATCATTCCTCCACAAATAGTATTTTTCTCCAGCAAGCTTCAATTTGTGAAGATCTAGCTTTCTTTTTATTGCAAAGATGATCCATGCACCTTGTAAACATTTGAACAATCCAGAAATGCCCTCCTCACCCCCACCTCCCAAAAAAAGCATTGAAAAATCCCCTGACTGCTAACCTTCTGAAACTCCTATTAGCAGTTTGGAGTGTATTCACCCAGACTTTTACAAATGTGGCGTTTGTGTTTGGGAATGGATATGTGAGTGCACGATGTTCGGCAAGTTTCTGTTCTACTAAACGAAGCCATGTGTTGTGGACGTGACTCGGGGAGGATTTTGAAGGTCTAGTTGTGGGGATTTGGTGCTGGTAAGAATGCGTGGTTGTTATACCAACCCTGACCTCAAGAGGGCGTCTGAGGGACTTCCCTGGTGGCGCAGTGGCTAAGAATCCGTCTACCAATGCAGGACACACAGGTTCCAGCCCTGGGCCGGGAAGATCCCACATGCCGCGGAGCAACTAAGCCCGTGCGCCACAGCTACTGAGCCCACGCGCCTAGAGCCTGTGCTTCGCAACAAAGGTAAGCCACCGCAACGAGAAGCCCACGAACCACAACGAAGAGTAGCCCCTACTCGCCCCCAAGTAGAGAAAACCGGGACGCAGCAACGAAGACCCAACGCAGCCAAAAATTAAGTAATTAAAAAAAAAAAAAAAAAAAGAGGGCCACTGAGCTGCGGGAGACTCAGGATGCAAGGTCACACCCTCTTGATTTTTTAAAGACTTTTGGACCAAAGTTGTGCATTGCCTTCAGATCTTGAGTTCTTAACATTTTCTATGTCCTGGACCTTTAGCGAAGTTATGAACTGCCTCTCAGAATAATTCTTATAACTTTTTATGTTGATGTAATTTCAAATTTAAAGGGAAGTGGCTGGGATAGTAAAAGCAGAAAGGAAATGTGATAACACCTTATGTAAGCCACCATCCTCATTCACGTTTCATCAATTGTTCGAATACTGTGTTTTTATCACTATTTTTTCAGAATAATGTTTTTGTAAGTACATTTAAACACCTCGTGCTTTTGTAACAGCATCGTAAGTCCACTGTTAGTTTGAAACCTGTTTATTTGATCACTTCCCTGTTGGTGGAACTTTAGGTTGTTTCCAATATTTTTGTCCATATCACAGTGAGCACCCTTGCACATACATCCTGGTGCCCGTGTATGAGGACTTATTGCAGATAACTCTCTAGAAATGGAATTGCAGGGCAGAGGGGGTGCATACATCGTTCTCAGTATTAGCAACCTTTATGCTGGTGTCTCTTCATCCTCTTCCTCAAGACCCGACCTGGGCGGCTCAATAGAGCAGGCCACCAGCCACATGCAGCTACTGAGTAACTGAAATGTGGTGAGTCCAACTTGAGATGTGCCCTCCCTGAGTATAACACACACACCAGATTTCCAAGACTTACTGGAAAAAAAAAAAAAGATTGTAAAACATCTCAACAATTTTTATATTGTATTACGTGTTCAAATAATAAAATTTTGGAGAAATTGTGTTAAGTATAATATATTATTAATTACAGTTGACGCCTGAAGAAAGTGGAGGTTAGGGGCACTGACCCCCATGTGGTCGAAAACCCTAGTACTGCTCTCTCTGCCTCAAAAACAAAGGAATTGATAAATGACTCACCCAAGGGCAGGAAGTGGAAACAGTTGAGATAGAATGAGGACTCAAACTCTAATTCTTTTGATTCCACATATTGTGATCTCTAATCGAACACAAACTTTTCCCCACACTTAGTTAATTTAAAAATCTGTAAAAGTAAAGTACAGGTACTATATCTATTGGAAAAAAACCCGCATGTAAATGGATCTGCCCAGTTCAAACCCATGTTGCTCAAGGGTCAACTATATATTATTGTTATTGTTACATATTTTAGATCATTATATAAAATAGATAACTAATGGGAACCTATTGTATAGCACAGGGAACTCTACTCAGTACTCTGTAATGACCTATATGGGAAAATAATCTAAAAAATAGTGGATAGATGTATATGTATAACTGATTCACTTTACTGTACACCTGAAACTAACACAACATTGTAAATCAACTACACTCCAATAAAAAATTTTTAAATAATTTTTTTTAATTTTTAAAACATTATGTTATAATATTAACATCTTACTGTGACTATAATATATTAATATATGTTGATATTGTTGATATTAATCTAATATATAATTATATTATTAAATATGTTATTATTTCATTTGTTTCTTTTTACTTTTCTAACACAGCCACTTGAAAAATTAACATTACCTATGAGGCTTGCATTTATGGCTTACATTATATTTCTGTAGGATAGGGACTTCCCTGGTGGCGCAGTGGTTAAGAATCCGCCTGCCAATGCAGGGGACATGGGTTCGAGCCCTGGTCCAGGAAGATCCCACATGCCGTGGAGCAACTAAGCCTGTGCGCCACAACTACTGAGACTGCACTCTAGAGCCTGTGAGCCACAACTACTGAGCCCACATGCTGCAACTACTGAAGTCTGCGCGCCTAGAGCCCGTGCTCCACAGCAAGAGAAACCACTGCAATGAGAAGCCCGCGCACCGCAACAAAGAGTGGCCCCCGCTCGCCGCAACTACAGAAAGCTGGAGCACAGCAACAAAGACCCAACACAGCCAAAAATAAATAAATAAAATAAATAAATTTAAAATATATATTTCTATAGGATAGCACTGCTCTGGAGCCACCATTAGCCCAGCCAGAAACTTTGTGAATTATAAAGAGATGCCCTTTCCAGACAGCGCTCCATGCCAGGGCACACACACAATTTGACCGGGAGACCCATCTCTGACTATTCCCCTTAAGTTCATTTCTCTCTCACAAACCAGTGTAACTCATGGCTTCCACTGTGGGGTCTAAGGTGGCTGTGCCGGCTCTCACCACATCCAAGCAGAAAGGGAAAAAAGAAGATGGGGCACAGATGCCCAAACCTTTTAAGGATGAGACTCAGAAGTGGTACCTTGGCCTCCCATTCACAGCCCATTGCCTGAAACATGGTCACCTGACCACCCTAACTGCAAGGGAGGCTGAAAAACCTGGTCTTGAGCTGTATGTTCCCGTGTCCTGTTAAAACTCTATTCCAGTGGACAAATGGGAAAATACATCCTAGAGGACAATTAGAAGTCACAAACAGCATCAGGAAGGGCTGCTTTAATTTAAGAAAGATGGCATCTACTAAAACTAAATACACACCTAACCTATGACCCAGCAATCCCACTATTAGGTATTTACCTGATAGAGAACCCAACATGTGTCCAGCAAAATAATGTACTAGAATGTTCATAGAAGCTTTATTCATAATAACCAACAACTGGAATCCAACCTAAAAGTATCCAATCAGCTGTAGAATGGATAAATACATTGTACATTCATACAATGGAATACTATATAGCAGCAGAGAAGAATGCAAAAACTAATATTTAAAAAACTAGGGGACTTCCCTGGCGGTCCAATGGTTAAGACTTCATGCTCCCAATGCAGGGCGTGCGGGTTCGATCCCTGGTCAGGGAACTAAGATCCTGCATGCCACACAGGGTGGCCAAAAGAAAAGAAAAGAAAAGAAAAAAACTAATACATGCAACAAACAACATGGCTGAATCTCAGAGTGATTCCGCTGCATGAAAGAAGCCAGACACTAATGTGTACATACTGTATAATTCTGTTTACATGAGGTCAACAGCAGACAAAACTAGGCTTTGGTGTCATAAGTCAGGATAGAGGTAATTTTTGAGGGGTAGAAATTGTAAGGGGCACTGGGGCAGAGAGGAATCTGGGGGCTAGAAACATTCTTTTTCTTGATCAGGATGTTGGTCCCACAGAGACATTCAGCTGTGAAAATTCATTACGCTGCCCCTTTATGGTTTGTGAACTTTTCTGTCTGTGTCCTATATTTCAATAAAAGATTTTTTCTTTTAATATTTATTTATTTATTTATTTATTTATTTATTTATTTTGGCTGCGCCGGGTCTTAGTTGCGGCACACGAACTCTTAGTTTGCAGCACGCGTGCGGGATCTAGTTCCCCGGTCAGGGATCGAACCCGGGTCCCCTGCATTGCAAGCACAGGAGTCTCACCCACTGGACCACCAGGGAAGTCCCAGATTGTTGTTGTTTTAAGTAGCCCTGAGAGGCTTAAAATTTACACAATGGAAAGGGAAAGCAGAAAAGGATTGTGACCAAGTGGCATATAGACTCACGGTTTTGTGACCCCCAAGTCCCTAGGATCGTTCAGAGCTGACCCCATCTGGAGGGACAGGACTGAGTAGGGGGCTGTAGCCACCACACCCCAAGGAGGGAAAGCTGTGGCCAACCACCAGCCTGCCAGCACCCATAGGAAGCCCAGAGCCAGTCAGATGTTAGCAATCCATGCCGAGGCTCTCAGCTGTGGGCACAGTGGCTTCTGAGGCAGGATGTTGTGAATTATCAGCAGCAGGTCCACACAGGTGTCCGATCCTGGCTAGACTGGCTCACCAGAACTTTCGGCACTGTGGAATTTGAGACACAGGAGGTGGCAGTAAGCACCACGGGGAGACTGGGAGGAAAACTCTGGAGGATGCATCAAGGAGAGGGCCTCTCAAAGGCTGGCGGAAAACACCACCACCAGCAATAATAATAATAATAGCCAACACTCATCAAGCCATTGTCTGGTACCAGGGGCTGTTCTAAGCATTTCACAATAACCTGAACAGATTAAGATATGAAGCGCTGGGGCTTCCCTGGTGGCGCAGTGGTTACGAATCCACCTGCCAATGCAGGGGACATGGGTTCGAGCCCTGGTCCAGGAAGATCTCACATGCCGCGGAGCAACAAAGCCCGTGCACCATACTGAGCCTGCGCTCTAGAGCCCGCGAGCCACACCTACTGAGCCCGCGAGCCACAACTACTGAGCCTGTGCGCCTAGAGCCCATGCTCCGCAACAAGAGAAACCACTGCAGTGAGAAGCCCGCGCACCGCAATGAAGAGTAGCCCCCGCTCGCTGCAACTAGAGAAAGCCCGCACGCAGCAACAAAGACCCAATGCAGCCAAAAATAAATTAATTAAATAAAGAAATAAAAAAAAAAAAAAGAAATATGTATGTGAAACCATCACTACAGTCAATTTAGCTAACATTTCCATAATACCCAGAAGTTTCTCTGTGGCTTTTTGTAATCTATCTCTCACTCCCTCCACCTTCATTTTCAGGAAACCACTAATCTTCCTGACACTGTAGATTACTTTGTATTTCCTAGAACTTCATACTGATGGAAACATACAGTATGAGGAATTTTTTTTTTCTGACCCGGCTTCTTTCACTCAGTAAAATGCTCTAGAGTTTCATCATGTCATTGCAGGTACCAGGAGTCTATACCTTTTTCTTTCTAACTTTCCATTGTACAGTGTGGTAGACAGAATAATGGTCCCTGGGTTCTTCATGCCTAAGTGACTGACCCCCAGTGAAAACCCTGGACACCGAGGCTCAGGTGAGCTCCCTGATTGGCCATACTCCATGCATGTCATCACATGACGTACTGGAAAGAAATAAGTACTGTCCTATGACTCCACTGGGAGAGACCACTGGAAGCTTGTGCCTGGTCTCTCCTGGACTCTGCCCTGTGCACCTTTTACCTTTGCTGATTTTAATCTCTAGCCTTTCACTGTAACATACCATAAACATGATTATGACAGCCTTTCTGAGTTCTGTGAGCCCTTCTAGTAAGTCTCTAAACCTGAGAGTTGTCTTGGGGACCCCCAACACACCTGTCTAGGTGTTTCTCAGTTTACACCTCTCAGAATTCCAGCGACTTCATCTCAGTTTGGTCTCTATCTCAATCTCCATTTCCATTTCCCAAACCCACATATTATCCATCTCCCAGGTCTTTCCTTGTCTCATTTTTCTTGTCTCTCCCTCTTCTCCATTTCCTTACAACATCTGTTTCTGTCTATCAATTTGACAGCCAGAATTACAGCTGCCTCTTCTCTCTTGACGAAAACCACACTTTGATTATTTTTATAAAGTGGGAATTTTAGAACATCAGAAAACAGAATAGATAACAAGAAACACTCTCCCCTTGTTCCCTATCAAACTCAGTGCCAAGCACTTCCTAGGTGTTTACCATCATTGCTCCCATCCTCTGCCAGAAAGGGGATTCTTCAATCATCCACAGTCCTGAGCCCCAGGCTTCCTGGGCAGTGGGGACAGACAACAAAAAGATTTCTCATGCTCTGCACAATGTTCTGAAAGAGGACTGGCTGACAAAGGGTTAAAATGTTCCAAGACCTTTATTGTCACACTAAGAGAAGAAATGAAGAACCCGTGGTGTATCAGTTAATTATGGCTGTTGTTATAGACTGAATGTTTTTGTCCCCTCCAAAATTCATATGTTGAAACATAATCCCGAATGTGATGGAATTAGGAGGTAGGGCCTTTGGGGTGATTAGGTAATGAGAGTGGAGCTCTCATGAATGGGATTAGTGGCTTTATAAAAGAGACCCCAGAGAGCTCTCTGACTCTTTCTGCCATGTGAGGACACAGCAAGAAGGCAGCTGCCTACAAACCAGGAAGTGACCTCTCACCGGACACAGAATCTGTTGGCATCTTGAACCTGGACTTCCCAGCCTCCAGAACTATAAGAAATAAATATTTATTGTTTAAGCCACCCAGTCTATGGTAATTTGTTACAGAAGCCCAAAAGGACAAAGACAGCTATGTAACAAATATCTCCAAATATTAATAGTTTAAAACAATAACTTTTCTTGTTGCTCACAGATCCATGGGTCAGCTGGATGGTTCTTTTGGTCTTGGATGACCTAAACCATGCATCTGAAGTCAACTGTGGGTTGGGTAGTTGGCCCTGTTTCTGGGAGTTGGATGGATGCCTGTGGTCTGCTTGGTGCAGGCTCTCATCCTCCAGCAGGTTAGCCCAGGCTTATTCCCATGGCAGTGGAAACTTTCCAAGGAAGCAAACGGAAGACACAAAGACTCTCAAGACCTAGACTCAGAACTAACACAGCATCACGTCTGCCACATTCTATTGGTCAAGCCTAGCCCAGATTCAAGGGGTGGGGAAACTGGTGCTACCCCTTGAAAGGAGGAGCTACAAAGTCAAATGCAAAGGGCATAAGTGGGGAGATTTGTGGCCACTTTTTACTTGTGACACTAGTGGGCAATGGTGATTCTATTCTGTTATAAAGAGAAAGCAAGCCCAATTTCTAGTCAAAAATGGTGTCTTTCACAGAAGATCTGCAGAATGTGTGACTCGTGTTTCAGAGCAGTTAACAACCCATTTGCGACAGTCATTAGAGATGGTCTCAGATACTGTGGCTCTCCTGGGCACATGGTAGGGTTCCACCTACTGGAGGTTTGGCGGGGCCATGTGACTTTCCCTGCCCAGTGAAACATGAGAAGAAGGAATATGTGCCACTTCAGTCTGCAAATTCTAAGAACTAGTACACCCTTGACCATATTTTTAACTTTCCCTTGGCCAGTCAGATGCTGCCTGCGGCTGTACTCATCTGAAGGCTTGAGTGGCTGGATGTCCCAGGGGGCTTACTCACATGTCTGGCAGTTGATTCTGGCTGTCAAATGGGAGCACAGCCAGGATTTTCAACCAGTGTCTGCATGTGGGCTCTCCATATGGTTTGGGCTAAGAAGCAAAATAAACAGTGAAATGAAACAGTTCAGAGTCAGATGGCCTGGATTTTCATCTTCCCACCCACTCATCCCCCCAACGCACACACTTACTGCTCTGCAAATTACTATTTAACCTCTCTGAGGCACAATATTAATATTCATGCCGTTCATATCACCCTTACTGGATGCTCATACTTTGGTTCTCAGTTTCAGGTTTGAACACAACATCCAGACCCTTTCCCCAACCCCCCTGCCCCCCCCCATGGTGGCCTAGGCTGGGACATGACCACCTGTAACAGATTGGATTACTCTTCAGAAGTCTTCACTCCATCCACCTCATCTCCTTGGAAGGAATGTATAATACTCCTACCCCTTTATACTGGGTTTGGCCATGTGACTTGTTTGGCCAATAGTATGATGGTACACAGAACACAAACAGAGGCTTGACATGTACCTGTACAGTTAAGTTCACACCTCTGCCATCAACATGAGAGATCCTGGGATAGACCGCTGGTCCCAAGCATTGAATGCACCAGCCAAGGCCAGCCAAGATCAGCCCATGCACAAACATCTGAGGCAGCCCAGTCAAGATCAGCGAGGCAGCCCACCATGTCCAGCCCCGATCAATCATGCCCCAGATGACCTCAGACATATGGGACAGCCCAGCCAAGATCAGTAGAGCCATCCTGCCACAATCAGCTAGGTGACTCTCAGCATGAGCTAAATAAATGTTCGTATTGAAACGGAGCAAGACCCTAAGGTCCTTCCCCCTCCGCATGTCCTCCACCTGCCTTTCGTCTGTGGAAAAACGTTAGCCAAAGAATAAGTTTAATCGGAGAAGTGAGAAAATGCAGAAACAGAGGAAATCAGTCCAACAAGACTAAATAATAATAGTTTAGCCATTAAGCATAGTCAAGGACCTTTAGTTCCTTCTCAAGGGCTATAGATAATATTCTGAGCCTATCCTGTGAGCTGTCTGATACTGAAAACTCCAGCAAGTGGAAGAAGTTAACTACATGATGACCAGACTGTAGCCATGACATAAGCTGCCACAATTCTGAGAACTGGCCTCAAGGAAATGGGAACAAACCGACCCCGGAACTGAAGATTAACTGTACTTAAAACAGTCAAGACGAAGCTAATTAGACCACTGATAACCAATTTCAAGATGACTGTCAGAGCTGATTGTGCTCTTTCTGCATGAAGCCCCCTCCCTCTGTCTATAAAAGCTCTTGCCCCCTGATTGTCGGGGGGGGGAGTCAGCCTTTGAACAGGTGTCCACCCTCCCCTCCCCACCACTTCCACCAACCTTGCCTCTTTATTGGCTTTTGAGCTGCGAGCAGCTGGACCACACTTTTGGTTACAATACGTGTACATCACACACAGGTTTTGATTGTTTGTTACCCAACTATAGTGAATTGATACATTACCAGCAGTATATCCACAGACTCGTCATCATTACATAGCTGCAATGTGACTGTATGACCACCAGATTATTTTTATTTTATTTGTGATCCATGGACCACATAGCAAGATGACACTGGCAAAATCATAAGTAATTGTACCCAGACCAAATGTTAAATGCAGATGACATGGAAGGCTAAAGGTGGTTTTACAACCACATAAGTTTCAGGGTAGTGTGGTTGGTGATTAACTGGCTGGAAAAGCCCACCCTCAGGATTTCCCATGACTTGGCTGGACTTCACCCAGATTCTTCCAGAGGCCGGATGACTTGTGATATTGCAACAGATCAAATGAAAAAGCAACTCTGAAAATCCAGTTGTCTTCTCTTGAACTGGACATTACTTATTCTCAGAAATGTAAAATAATGCCATTCTTCTCATTAAATATTTTTATTTTGGAAAATATAGCATTTCTCATTTAAAATGTTATTTACGTTTAAATGCAATGTTTCCAAATGTCCATCGACACATGAATAGATAAACAAAATGTGGTATCTGTGTGCAATGAAATATTACTCAATCTTAAAAGGGAAGGAAATTCTGACACATGCTACGACATGAATAAACTTTGAAAACATGATGTTAAGTGAAAGGAGACAGGCACAAAAGAACAAATGCTGTATGATTCCATTTACATGAGGTGCATAGAATAGGCAAATTCATAGAGACCTAAAGTAGAATAGAGATTACCTGGTGTTGGGGGGATGAGGAATTATTGTTTAGTGGGTAGAGTTTCAGTTTGGGAAGATAAAAAGAAATGCTGGAAATGAATGGTCATAATGGTTGCACAACAATGTGAATTTACTTAGTGCCTCTAAACTGTATACTCTTTTTTTTAATTTATTTATTTTATTTTTTTATTTTTGGCTGCATTGGGTCTTCGGTGCTGCTCACAGGCTTTCTCTAGTTGCAGTGAGCTGGGGCTACTCTTCGTTGCGGTGTGCAGGCTTCTCATTGCAGTGGTTTCTCTTGTTGTGGAGCACAGGCTCTAGGCATGTGGGCTTCAGTAGTTGCAGCATGTGGGCTCAGTAGTTGTGGCTCGCAGGCTCTAGAGCGCAGGCTCAGTAGTTGTGGCGCACAGGCTTAGTTGCTCCACAGCATGTGGGATCTTCCTGGACCAGGACTTGAACCCATGTCCCCTGCATTGGCAGGCGGATTCTTAACCACTGCGCCACCAGGGAAGCCCTGAACTGTATACTTAAAAATGGTTAAAATGGTAAATTTTATGTTATGTACATTTTACCACAATAAAACCGTTGCAGAAACACAATGGATTTATCATGGTTATTTTTAAATGACTTACTAAATAATTTTTAACTTCTCAATCTTAATACTCATATATATTTTTTTTTAATATTTATTTAGGCTGTGCCAGGTCTTAGTTGCGACATGCAGTATCTTCATTGAGGCATGCGGGCTTTTAGTTGCAGCATGCATGCAGGCTCTAGTTCCCTGACCAGGGATCGGACCCGGGCCCCCTGCATTGGGAGTGCAGATTCTTACCCACTGGACCACCAGGGAAGCCCCTTAATGCTTAAATATCGATAGATATAACACACATACAAAAAAACTCTTTGGGTCCTCAAGAATTTTTAAGGGTGTAAAAGAATCCTGAGACCAATAAGTTTGAGAACTGCTGCTCTATGTGCAGCCGAGGCAAGCCTGAGCTAGCTGTCCCTGGCACTTCTCTGCAAGGATCTACAAACTCCCAGGAATTACAGTTTCTTCTGGCCCAGGTGGACAGGCGACCTCTAGTGGAAGTATAAGGTATTGCTTGACAGCGCAAAATTTGAGTTATTTTGTGGAGTTCACTGAAATTCTAAGACAGAAACAGAGATGGTCGCGTGAAATGAGGATTTTATTTCAGCATATTAACTTTAAACCGTGAACCATGTCTCCTCTCCTGCACATTCACACACATACACACACAGACATTCACACTGAGATCCACGGTCACATGCACACACACAAAATTACATACAGACAGAACTAGATGCTCACAAACACACACAGTCACAGACACGCAGACAAGATCAAACACACACACACACCATCTCTCCACAGACCCCCATATGTACACACACAGAAGTACTTTCACACACACAGACACAGCTTCACACATGGACACACACTCATATAGTCATACACACAGACACACTTTCACATGCACAGACACACACACACTAAAATAGCATATCGTTAACAAAAGGGACTTAGTAAATGAACGTCATTCTCTATTTTTAAAAAAAGATTGTAATGGAAAATGAGTTTCTTCCCAAAGCCATTAAATAAATGTTGAACAAATAATTAAGACGAATCTAGGTTTGGCAGCGTGCCCAATTAGAGGTCCACAATCCCTTAGCTGAAGTCTTTGGGGACAGATGCGTTTCAGAACTCAGAACTGTTCCAATTTTAGAAAGGTAATTCTGAGCGAATGCCATATATTATGTAACGCTCCCAGGGGCTTGAAGCAGACCCTGCTCCATCAGACATGTTAATATATTTGCAGCAAAATGTGTGAAAATTCACACCAACGGAGATAAATAGTGTTAAGAACGCATATTAGCTGATTTGCCGCCATGTGAGACTGGGCCAAAATGACCCCCTGAAGAAACATTTTTTTTGGTTGTCAGAGCTTTTTGGAATTCGGAATTACGGATAAGGGATAGGAGATTCTATCGGCAGGCCCTTCACACGTCATCTACCTATACTCCTGCTCTGATTGTAAATTTTCGACTTCAACTTGGACGTGGGGGAGGACGGCAGGATCCTGGAGGACTGAGACTCTTTAGCGCCCCCTCCTGGTAGCCCCAGTCCTTGCAGTTTGGCTGAGGATTTGTCATGTCTGCCGGCTTTGGCCAGATCCAGCAGTAGGTCCTGATTGGTCTAACCCTCCTGGCACAGGCATTGGTTCCGGGGTTGTCATGTGACCCAAGCTGATCCAATCAGACTGAAGGCAAGCCCTTTGGCTCATCAGTAGGGGACCAAGCCTCCCTATCTCTTTAGGATGGGAATGAGGAGCTCACAGGTGCCTGGATCTGTGGGCACCAGGTGAAGCCGCTTGGGGATGAGGCCAGAAAGAACTAGAAACAGTTAGATCCCTGTGGTGGCCATGGAATGGCGCTGCTCAGATCTCCCTTTAAGAGATCCTGCTGCTGACAGCACAGCTGTCTGACAGCCCCACCTCACTGGTGCCGAGGCCGCGCCTCCCTTGGGCAGCTCCCAATGAGAGAACACAGTGGGTACTAGTGCCAGCCCACTGCAGCCCCGCCCAGGACTCCTCTGATGGGCAACCTTTGCTCAAAGACCGCCCCATAGTCACACACACCCCACCCCCACCCCACAGACGTACAGCCAGAGGCTCCTCCGACCCAGTCCCTCTTTCCCTCTCTCCTTTCACAGCTGTCAGACTGATGGATGGTGGTGACTGTCCACTTCAGAATGGTTAAAATAGTAACTCATATGCCATGGGTATTTCATACACACAAATTTGACCACCCACCTCTCCTCGCCTCTCCATCACCACCCTGGTCTAGCCGCTATCGTCCCTCACCTGAATCACGGCTGTGGTCTCCTTACTGGGCTCCCAGCTTGCACCCCCGTTCCCTGCAGTTCATTCCCCACGTGGCAGTCGGAGGGTCCTGTTAACACCTATATCGGGCTCAGAAGCCTCCCACTTCTCCACCTCACAAAGAGTAAAATTCTTCACCCTGTCCCATGGGGCCCTGCACAAACTACCCCCATTCTCTCTCCCCCAACCTTCTCCTGCCCTCCCTCTCATTCACTCTGCTCCAGCCACACTGACCTCTTTGCTGTTCCTTGAACAAGCCAAGCACCTTCAGCCTCAGGGCCTTTGCACTTGCTGTTCCTGATTCCTGGAGCACTCTTCTCCCAAGACCTGCATGTCCTGCCCTCACTTCTCTTAGGCTTCTAGCCAGTAAACAGCAACTTCATCACTCCCTATCCCCTATGCCCTGATTATTTTTCTCCTTTGTGCTTATTACTACCTGATAGTAATAACATATACTTAAGTTATTCATCTATATTTCTTGTCCGTCTCTTCACTGATATGTCAGTTCCAATGAGAGCAGAAATTTCTGCCTGTTTTGTTCCCTGCTGTGTCCCCAGTGCTTAAAATAAGGCCTGGCACATAGTAAGTGCTGCATAAATATTTGTTAAATGAAAGATTAAGAGATAGCGACCAAAAGAGAGGCTGCGAAAAACAGGAAGAGAGAAGGGAAGACAAACACACAAAAAAGGGGAGGGGGGAGGAGATAGGGGAGTGAGGGAGGCTGAACTAGGGGAAAAATGAGAAGGGGGGGTTGGATCAAGATGGGGGGGAGAAAAGTGAGGAAGCGGGACAAAATAGAGAGAGAGCTGAGGCGACTGAGTCAGAACACAGTGAGGGATAGAAACAGAGACAATATTGACAGACATCAGACAGAGAGACAGAGACACACAAAGATTGAGAGACAAAGAGAAAAGGGGTAGAGGAGACAGTGGTGAGGGAGACACACAGACGAGAAACCAAGAGAGCAGGAAAACGGGCTGGGAGAAGTGAGTTGAGAACTAGAGAGAAGGGGGCCAGTGGGAACAGAGATGGAGTCCCTCCCTCTAACTCACCATTGGCTGGTGTCCAGGGCTCTGGGCTGACTGGATATCCCTTGCGATCCAAGCTGTGGTTTTTAAAACCCCGAGGGACGGAGGTGGGTGGAGAGAAAGAACATGTCATGCTGTTCTATGGGCTTCAAATCGCCAGCTTCTTTAATCCTCAGAGAAAACTTTATGAGATAAATACTATGATCATCTTCATTTTACAGGACCAGAGAGGTTGAGTTACCTGCCCAAAGTCACACAGCTAGAGAGAGGAAGAGCTAGGATTTGAATCTGGGCATCTTGGCCCAAGGTCAGTGCCCCTAACCACCATCTACGCTAACTGGAAAGAGGTGCTGGCTTCCTGAGTTCCATTCAGTCTGGAGACACCCTCTGGGAAGTGGTGCTGGAGGGGTAGAGGAAGCAGAGGAGGTAAACAGATCGACATTCCTAGCCAGGTATATATCCACAGATGTCCCAGTCTAGGGAAGAGGCTCAGCTTCACCATCCTAGGAATGTCTCCAGTTCAAGGGAGGTAGTTGGACAGGAAACCACTTCCTGCTTGTAGGGTCCAACGCCCTGCCCAGAGCTAGGCCTTAGTAGTCGGGATGGGAAAATGGACTCGACCATCTCTGACTCTTTTATCAGGACTGGAGTTTCTCTACCTTGGTTTGCGGGCAGCATTGCAGACCAGAGAGGTTGCACTAATTAATCTTCAAAGGCAGCAGCGTGCTCTGATAACTTCCTCTGTGATTTCCAGAGGGGCAGAGAAGCTCTACCACCACCCCTGTCCACGCTCAACTCTCAGATCCCAGGAAGAAGGCCTCATTCTCTCCCAGCAGCACCCTGACATCTCCAGGTGACTTAGCCTCTGTCCCCGACATTATAATTATACGAATCACAACTCCCAGAAACCCAGCTCTTGCTGAGATCATCCCATCTCTCGTCTCCTGTGCTGTAACAGAAGGCCGGACCCTTTGCTCCCCTCCAGAGGAACTTGACCTCTGCCCCAAGCATGCAAAAAACTGCGAAGTCCTTCACACTGCCTGACCTTCAACTGCCCTGTTGCGGACAAGCCTCTTCTCATCCCAACCCAGAAAATACATGATACCAATGGAAGAAGAACAGGGCCCCCCTAAGGAAGGGGAGAACCCACACAGCCCACCTAGGGAGAGAAACGAAGATCAGATGCCAGGAAGGATTTGCCCTCACAAACTTGAGAGGAGCGGCACCTCTGTAGACAACACGACAAACACAGCACGAGGCAGCTGGGGCTGAGTTTATTGCAGGTGGAAGATGGATACGGAGATTCAGGGAGAAGGGGGGCGGGCTGAAGACTCTGTACTCAGAATCCTAAAGAGAGAGGGTCAGGAGGCAGAGATCTGTATGCGGTCGGCCAGATGGTGGAGGACCGGCCTGACGGCGGAGAAGCTGTGAGGGGCGAGGCCCAGAGCCAGCCCCTCTTCGCCCCCCATTCTTCAGGATGACGGCTCCGGAGACGCTAGACGATGTCATGAAGAGGGAGCCAGACCCCAATCCGGGAACGGCGCATCCGCGGCGGGGGCGCTGGGCTCTCGAGGGCCGGCGGTCCATCTTGGGTGAAAAGGAGGGTTACCCGGGTCCTCGCCCCCCGCGGCCTCCGGCGTCTCCCCCGGCGTCTGGCGGCTCGGGCGGCGGCTGGGGTCGCTGTGGCGGCGGCGGCGGCGGCGGCTGTGCGGCAGCTCGAGGTGGGGTCGCGGCCCGCCAGGGGCTCCCAGGAGACAAGAGACCGAGGCAGCGGCGGGCACCGAGGCAGGCAGAGCACCCGCGCGGGCGCCGCAGGGAGAGGACTGCGCGCTGGGCGGCGGGCCGGCTGGGGCCGCAGGGGGCCGCGTGGGAACCCAGATGAGACCGTAATAGACAGCGAGCAGCACGGCAGCCAACGAGACGCAGAGAAAGTAGGCGCAGACCGGAGCCAGGCGCAGCCAGCGGCCCCGCGGGCCTTCGCTCAGCCCCGCGCCACCCGGGCTGTCGCCGCCGCCACCCACGCAGCTCGTGCCCCGCATCCCCGCAGCCCACTCGGCCCAGCGCCACAGCCCGCACAGGACCCGCCCCTTGGGCCCGCCCCCTCCGGAAGACCGCCTTCGCGCTCTAACCCTCCCTCGTCCAACCCCGCCCCCGCCAGCGTGGTCACGCCCCCGCGCGGGCGGGCCTTCTCCGCGTTGTAAGCCCGCCTCCTCAGCCTCCGGCCAACCATCATCAACCTAACGCTTAACCACAGCGTTCTGACCCCGCCCCCACCTGGCTCCGGGCCCGCCCCAAGCACGCAGTATCTCGATTTTTCTCAAACGCAGGTCTCGGCCCAGCCGACACCCGCCAGGCTGGCCAAGCAGAGGTTATACCCACCCCGGCGCTTAGCTCCGCTCTCCCTTTTCTGCCTCCTCCCTGCGCCCTAACCCCGTCCCCTTTCGGAACTCAGACTCCTTCCAGGCATCTAACTCCGCCACTCCCTTGCCAAGCTCAGGCCTTTTAAGTCCCGCCCTCCCTTAGCCGCAGTCCCGCCCCAGTTGTAATTTGCGTTTCTCCAAGCTAAACTTTACTCCGACATTCGATCCCACCCTTTTCTCCCTCTACCCTCACCCATCTTCGGTCCAGGCTCCACCTCTTTTCTCCACTAGTTCGAGCACCCCATTCTAAACCACGCCCTCCGCCGCTGGCTGCGCCCCACACCGGCATAAGGGATTCCCATCTAAACCTGCTCTTGTGGTTCCATCCCACATCCTAACATCCTCCGTCCCATGGTTTAACTCCGTACACCAGAATTCTGGCCCCACCCAGACACCCTAACCACGCCCTCAGGGGACGTGCCTCCTTTCCATACTTTGCGTCCTGAGGTCTAAGCTCACACCCCGAAGCTCCAGATCCGCCCCACACACCAGTCACGCCCCCTCCCCATCTCCTCCCGACCACCCTCAACATCTCCCTCTCTAAAACCATGGAGTGGGCTCCGGGGAGGAGAGAGCACAGCCCGGAGATCCAGACTAAGCCCCTCCTGCCTCCCCCTCCCCATCAAGGCGGGGAAGCTTCAGTCCCCTCCCAGCAGCGTCTTCAGGAATTCGGGGAGGCCTGTGGGAGGGTGGGAGGGAAGACGTATCAGGGGGTGTGGAAAAAGAAAGACCCCCTTCCTCCCCCCTCTTCCGCCACGGAAAAGCCCGCCAAGCACAGCAACCCAGCCTGCCCCCGCCAGCAACACAGTTCAAAAGTTAGCGGAAGCACTGCGTTTAATAGAGACCGGGCTGGCGGCCGAGGAAATCAAGTCCTTCAGGAGTCACCGGCTATTCGCCATGCCCCAGATGTAAGCTCCTGGAGGCGGAAAACGGCCCGGGAACTGGCACCTAGACCCCCATGGCCTCCATAAGGCGGTAACTCGGGGGCGTCTCAGCCACCCCGGTGCCACAGCGCCCCCCATTTGTGAGACTGGACTACTGCCCTGGCCCAACCCGGTTCACTATCCCTGGCTCCTCCCCCCTTACATTTAACCCTCTCCTGGCTGGAGTGTGGCGGAAGCAGAGGACAGAGGAGCGAGGCGGCAGGAGGTTAGTGCAGAGCGCGGAGGCCACTGTCGGCGGGCGCGGTCAGCGGGCGGCCCCCGGTGGCGAAGCGGCCGCCACCACTTTGCAGAAACGCACCCTCTGGAAGTCGGTGATCTCCGCCGTCTCCCGGCCCTCAGGGTCCGCCTCTGGAAAGAGAAGGGGTGGTCACTGGAGGGCAACAGTAACCCCTGCCCCACTACCGCCGGACCGGGACGCTCTAGCCCCGCCCCTCTGCCCTACTGAGCCTGGCTGCCGCCCACCCCGCGTTAAGCGGTTTACGAGTCTCGGACTCCTTTAATCCTCGGAGTGGACCCACGCAGCAACACCCATCCCAGCAGTACCCTGTTTACAATCGAATACATAATCTGATATAACGAGATCGCAGTCACGTGACCCAAAGACAAAGCGCTTGGGCACCCCGGCCTCAGCCACCACCATAAACTCCGTCCTCTCCGATCGCGGCCCCAGCCCACCCCATCCCACGGGCCTAAGCCAACCTCCATCACGCCTGCCCTACAGGACCTACCCTTCACTTCCCTTGCCCACCTTCTGAGTCCTAACCAGACCTTCCTTGGCTCTGCCCCGAAATCCTAATCCCACTCCTGGGGGAGGTCCGTGGTTCACAACCCGGCTTCCACCTGCTGGAGGTGGAGACAGGGTTGGCCTCTTGCTCCAGGTCCGCTGGCCCCAACATTCTATTTTACCCCAATTTTTTTACCCCACTATTTTACGTATTTCTAATTTACCCCAATTTACTAATTTACACCTCGAAACTCTAATCCCGCCCACAGCTAAATCCATTACTCTGCCCCTCCCCATTCTTATTTTTGACCTAAATTTCTAATCCTGCCCTTAGCTCCTCCCCCTGAACCTACCCCACCCCCTTATTTTTAGATTACTTTCCAGAACCCCTGGGATGGGTCTCTAAATCCTAATCCCATCCTGGCTCCACTTCCTCACCCCCAAACCCCATACACACTCTATTCCTAGCGGCTCGGCCCCGGGGGGGAAGTCCTTCCTTTAGCCCCACCCCCTCCACGCCCACCCTTTCCCAGCAGCGTAACCCCACCCCCTGTCCAGCTGTTCGCCCACACCAATGGTGGAGACCCACTCCACCCCGTTCTGCTCCCCCGAAACCCTCTTCCCCTCAACCCAAGAGGAAGCAGAAGGAAGAAGGCCACCGCGCAGCCGCTCCCCCACCTGGAGCTGCCTCAGACCCCTCCTCTTCAGCTTTCTGGATTCTTGGGAGGCTGGGCCCACTCTTCAAGGAGGCAGGGGCTGGCTGGTCACCTCCTGGAGGAGGAGGAGGCCCAGTCAAGCCCCTTCCCCTCCAAGTATCCCCCCACCCAAGACAGAAGGCCCTGGGGGAGAGGGGGGTTCAAGGACACACGTGGGGAGGGTCACTGGAGAAAGTGAACTCTTTATTGGGGAGGACACTGAATGGCTCACAGCAGAGCAGGATCTGGGGGTGGGCATTCCGGAGACAGGCACGGCCCATCCTCCCTAGCCACCAGGGTGGTGGGACACACGGGGTCCTGGGGCTCAGGCTGAGGGTCCCCCATGCACCCCTCAAGCACACACACAAGCAGCCAGCTTCATGCATTTCCGAAAGGCCAGGCCTCACCCGGAGAGAGGGCGTCAGCCGGATGGGCGGTCCGGGGAGAATTCAGCTCCATCTCTTCTCCCCAGTCGGACACAGGCTGGTGGCCCCCGGTGGGCGAGAAGGGGCTGGAAGGCGTGGCAGGGGCCTGGGGGAGCAGCAGAGGCTCCTCCGGCCTAGCGGGCTCTTCGTCGCCACGTTCCCCGGTGGGGCTTCCGGTGGGGCTCCCGGTGGGGCTCCCGCTGGGCTCAGCCTCGTGGGGTCGGTGGTCTCGGGCAGGTTCTTCTCCCTCCTCGTCAGCCTCTTCTTCTTCCTCGATCTCCTCCTCCTCCGCATCCTCACTCATGTCTTCCCACTCCTCGCCCTCCCCATCCTCACCCTCGCCCTCCCCGCCCTCGCCCTCCTCACCCTCGTCCTCGGGAGGCCGATGGGCAGGGGCCGGGCTCTCGGGAGGCTGTGAGGAACACAAGGCAGGTCGGGGAAAGGGTGTGGGCCCTGGGCACCCTCACATCACCTGCCCAGAGATGACACGCCGCCCTACCTGCGTGGGCACCTCCTCAGGGGTAGCGGGCTGTGTGGGCTCAGGGGCTGCGGACACTGCCTCCTGCGTCTCCCAGCGGTCATCGTGGTCACTGGAGGGAACAGAGGAACGGGGTGAAGCCCAGGTGGAAAGAGGAAGGGCTTCCCACCCCCAGCTCCCCCCCAGAGACAGAGCTGCAACATTCAGCTGGGTGGGGGAAGCAGGCTGTGGGATTTCCAGACCAGGAGCTGGCACGCTGGAGCACCCAGGAGGAGGAAATGGTGGGCACGTCCGTCAGGGATGGACAGATGGAGGAGGGCCAAGTGGCAGAAGAGGACCCAGATGGGAGGGGAGGAGGGGACAGATGAGGGCCAAGTGGAGAGCCAGGCCCCAACACCCCCAAAACCAAGTTCCTGACCCACAGGGAGACGAGTGCCCGAGGCAGGCAGGGCCAAGACTGGACAGATAGATGTACCCTCCCACACACAAGCCAGAGAACGGCCAGGGGTAGAGCCACACAGCCCCGCTGGGGTTGTGCACGTGCCAGGGGAAGGGGTGCCCCCACCTGTAGGCACGGGGAGCTGCCTTGGCCTGGGGTCGGCCGCTCTTCCTCTTTCTGCGGCTGACCTCAGTTTTGTGCTGGGACAGGAACTCCCTGAAAGTGGGGGGCTTGGGAGGCCGGGCCCAGGCCTGGTCATCTGCAACAAAACCCAGAGGGAGTTGGGGGTGGAGGGCACGGCACAAACCACCCCCACCCCTCCCCCGGCCCCAGCCCAACCAGCTGCCTCACCCCACCCAAGAACTCCCACTCACCGTAGCGGTGGGATGGTTCCAGGGCCACAGCTGGGCCATCCTTGAACCTGGGGAAAGAGAAAGGGGGTGAGCAGGCAGCTGGGGGCACAGGGAGAACAGGAGGGGGGAAGAGATTGCGGGGAGAGATGGGGGCCAGGGTCAGAAATCAAGATCATAGAAGGCAAGGTGGTCAACCAGAAGCGGGCAGAGGTGAGGAGGGTCACTGACTAAAAGGAGGACAGGATCAGGTGAAGGACAAGGGGCAAATCTGATATCATAGTGACAAATACAGAAGAAAAAATTCAGTATTTGACAGCCTGCCCGCCCGTGAACAAAAATTTGGAAAGTACATGATCCCCAGCTCCCTGTCCAGCCTCATTTCCTATCACTCTCACCTCCCCAGCTAAGCAAGTTCTCCTACCACATGGAGCTCCTGCCTCAGGGCCTTTGCTCTTCCTCAGATCTCTAAGTGACCCACTCCCTAACCTCCTTCAGCCCTCAGTTTGGAGGCTTTCCTAAACTTCCTAATCACATATTATTACATATATTATCTAAGTCCAAAACAGTAGCCTCCAACCTTCTCCATACTCTGCTTCATTATTCTTCAGCGTCTGACATGAGCTCTATTCATTGCCCATCTTTCCCACTGGACTCTAAGTTCCATGAAGACAGAAGCATTTTCCTCACAGAAAAATATATCCCCATCACCTAGAACCTTCCATGACACATAGGAAGGACTCAATAAACGTTTGCTCATGAAATCACTGCACATGTGCAGTAGTGAGACTTGCTGCCGGCTGCTTTGAGGACATAAGAGAAAAACAATTACTTCCTCAGTCTTAACCCTGAGAACATCTCCCCAAAAGCCCCACCTGTCTACACCTTAGAAAGATCAGCTACAATATCTGTGCAAAACATTTCTCACGCTGGCACAGGCTTAGCTCACAATCCAAAAATAAATGCTCCGACCGCCACGCACACAGACAAGATCCTCTTTCTTTAGCCAGCGCCATGGCAGAGGATAGAGGATGATGTAAAAACTACAGCTGTCGACCTTAAAACTGCCGCTGGGCAGCTCTTCCAGAACCTCTCTGTCTTCGCTATGGAAGTCACTGCTCCTGTGGATGATGCCTTTGCTTTAAGTTTGACTAACAGGATGTTTCCTGGGACCCGAAAGGGGACAGAGTCAGACCTGAGGATAATAATGCCACCAGGATAAGGGGTTTGGGTTGGTGGGGGACAAGTCAGAGGGATGAAGGGAGGATGCAGAGGTGTTATCACTATAAGTAATTCTTCATGCCCTCCCTGCGTGAGAATTCACATCTGTGTCCTTGGCCATGTAGCCACAGCAGTACCACCCACTAGAGTGGGCAGAGTTTAAGTTCCTGCCGCAGCAATGCAAGGTCTGCTGGCTAACAGAATAGGGAAGTGTGTCCACTCTCCCTCCTGCACATCTGCCAGTGCCATGGCCAGCACGTCCCCAGGGAGCCTGAAGGGAAGGCACACCCAGGTAGACCCACAGCTTCAAATCCAGCCTGGATCAGCCCAACCCAGGAGACCTGTGAACACGTGAGAAAGAAATGCTTTCATGTGTCCCTGAGATTTGGTGGTGGTTACGCAGCATCACCTAGCAACTGCTAACTGATACACAGGGTGAGAAGCCAGAGACAGGCAAAGGAGTCAGAAGTCAGGGCCAAGGTCGAGGAGCCAAAGAGGGGCAGGCAGGGCGGAGACTCACATGCCATCAGTCTTCTCAGCATCCCACTCCCTCCGCCACTGGCCGGTGGGCTTGCGGTGCCGCTGCAGCCGCTCCTGGTCGATCTTCTCCCGCTCCTGCTTCCAGCGCAGGTACTCGGACCGCTCTCGGCCCGTCATGGAGAGCGTCATGTCCCCAGCGCCACCCAGGCCGGCCCGGCGGCCCTGCCCCCAGCAGACAGGCAGTCAGGGCACAGCGACAACCCTCCCCCGCCACACCCCCTCCCCCAGGCCCTCTAAGCTAGCGGGGAGGGGGTAGAGCCACCGGCTCAAGGTCACACATGGAGAAGATCAAAGCCACATCTGCCCACGTGGCACCTCCTCAGAGAGGCCATCCCAGATCTCTGTCTCTTAGTAGCATCCCTCTCTCCTCTGTCCCCTGACCCGGCTGGGCTGGAGTTTTCTTCTCAACACTTGCCATTACCTGACATCTTATTACATGGTCACTGATTTAGCCCCAGCACCCAAAACAGTGCCTGGCCCCGGCAGGGGCCCAGTAAATATCACTAACGTTAGTAATGAGAAAACATCGCCAAAACACACCAGAAAGCTTCGGAAGGAAAGCAGTGTGGTGCTGGCTCAAGAGCCGACAATCACCTGGGGGGCGAAGCCTGAGTGCAGGGCTGCCGCCTCTCCCGCTCTGTGTCCCGTGCGGCCGCACCCGGCCCTCCACACACACCCCACCCCCGAACCCAGAGACTGACTGCCGGACGGAATGTCAATGTCGTGGCCCCGGGCGCCCCGGCTGCCGGCACTCACCTGCCGGTCCTGCTCGAGGCCACAACGCACCCGCTCGAAGTCGGGGCCCCCCCAGTTGCGCCCGTGCCGGCGGCTGCCTTCCCGACGGTCCCGCTCAGGCTCCTCCAGGGGCCCGCTGCGTCGCCGGGGGTCGTCCAGGAAGTTCCGCACTGGGTTGGGCTCCAGCACGCCTTCCTGCGGGTACACGGAGGTGGGGGGTGTTGGCGGGCTCCCGGGGCCGGGCGGCTCCGCCCCACCGCCAGGGGGCGCCCGAGGCACTGACCCGCTGGTTGCGCTCGTACTCTGCAATCTTCTCCATCTCTTCGTTCATCTTCTCAATGTTCTGCTTGCGCCGCTCCTCCCACTCCTTGTTGGGGGTGGGGTGGGGACAAAGAGAGACACACGGCGTCAGAAAGAACCACTCAACCCGAGCGTCTGTCACCTTCTGAGGCTCTCAGGCCTGCGTGCGTGGCAGCCCCTGGCTGGCAGCTGGGCATTGGCTCTCAGTGTGTCCCCGCTCAACCGATAAGGGGGCTCAACGTACCTCGACTGTTTCTGCAAATACAACGTGTGCTGACCGCCTGCTTTCCTTCTGGGGTCTGGAATTTGGGCGTGTACTAGGCAGAGAGCACCTACATGACCAGCCCCGGATAAAAAGCCTGGGCACTAGGTCCCTAATGAGTCCCCAGTAGATGACCTTTGACATGTATTGTCAATGCCGGAGGAATTAAGTGCAGCCCGTGTAGCTCCACTGGGCGAGGACTCTCGGAAGCTGGCACCTGGTATCCTCCAGACTTCAGCCCATGGGCCCTTCTTTCCCCTTGCTGATTTTGCTTTGTATTCTTTCCCTGTAGTAAATCTTAGCTGTGAATCTTTCTAGCAAAACTCCGAACCTGGGAGAGTGGTGGGAACCCCAGCACACTATGGCTGGCACGGTAACAATGCCACAGCAATAACTCGGCACATGGCCAGGTGACCCCCACAATCCATTCTCCTCTCCTTCCAAGGTAACAGAATTTTAGATGAGCACGTGGCATTTCCAGGACTCAGCATACAAGAAAGAAATGAACTTCCATTTGATTGAAGCCATGGCATTTTTGGGGTCTTTCTGTTACAACAGCTTAGCACCTACATATAATAACCATCCTTAAATAACACTCACTGAGCGCTTACTCTGAGGGTTTCAATGTCTGATGTCACATGATGCTTACAATAACCTTTAAACCTGATTTTCATTCCCGTTTAAGAGTGATAACCAGGAAGTTCCCAGAGGGGAAGTGAGCTGCCCAAGGACAGGGAACTAACAGAAGAAGGCTGACCCCTAAGCCACCATGCCAGACAGCCTCCCACTCTGCTAACCTGCGTGGTGGGGCACTGGGAGCAGTTACAGTAAGAACATCACTGTTTCCCACCAACAACTCCGGGGAGTGACACAGAGAGAGCACGTGCGTACACACACATGCAAGAGAAAGCGTGCGCGCATGCGCTGCTGGACAGAGCCCGCCAGACGGCATCAGAAAGAGAAAAACGAGAGACGGGCAAGGGAAGGCAGGTGGGCAAGCACACAGCAGACAGAGAGCAAAACAGGAGAGATAGAAAGAGACGGGGAGAGTACCTACAAGCACTGGTCTGGAGGAGGGAGGGAGGGAGGGAGGGAGAGAGAGAGGGAAAAAATGAAAAAGAGCTGAAGAGAGAGGCCGAAAAAGAAACAGAGGAAGATAGATGAAGGAGACAATCCGTTTGAGAGCAGGAACAGAGACAGAAACGGGACCACGTGGAGCCTCGCCAGAGGACTCCAGCCCCTGCTCGGCTCCTACCTTGGATTTGCGGTCGGCAGTTGAGGCATCTCCATTTCCAGAGAGGTGAGGGGACCCCCTGCCCCGACCCCTCCGGCCGCGGCCCCCAGCTCCTCCTCGAGGCTGCTCCCCGGGACTGTCTTCCCAGCTGCGGGATGCCCGGCCCATGCCTGCCCGGCCCATGCCTGCCCGGCCTCCATGCTGAGGGGGGATCCGGCCTCCCTTGCTGGCCCCTGGGGGCCGAGGGGTCCCAGGAGACCTCCGGGAGGGACCCAGGTTCTTCTCCTGGAAAGGGGGGAGGGGGGGAAAGTACAGTCACTGGGGCAGGGAGATGGGGACATCCCAGGCCCAGAGGGCAGCTGCCAGGATCAAGGCTCCCCACAGGTCTGGGGCAGCTGGGAAGGCCTTTAGTTCTCAACCCTTGCCCCCGCCCTGTACTCACGAGTCCCCATCCCGGCGTGGAGCTCACCATTTCCATTGCCACATTCTCCTTCTCCACTGAGCGGCCCTTCCGGGGAGCTGTCACCGCTACTCCCTCGAGTTCAGCTTTTTTACGGTCCTCCTCGATCTCCTAGGAGCAAACAACAGAGACAGGGAGTGTCAGGGGCCCTCTGAACCAGCTGGATTCCCACAGCCCCCTGAACTCCTCCCACGTCTGCCCCAGCCCAGACCTCTCTCTGGAGCTCTAGACAAGAAAGCTGGTCACTTCAGCACCTTCCCTCAAACTCCGCCAGGCTGTTCCCCTGCTCAGAACCCTCCTGTGTGCCCATCTCTGAGCCAGAGCCAAAGGCTTCCCCACAGCCGACGGGGCCCTACAGGGTCTGGTCTCGTTACCACCATGAACTCTCCTCCCACTCTCTCCCCTCACTCACTCTGACCTCAGTATTCCTGGAACCTACCAGGCTCAAACCTGCCTCAGGGCCTTTTTCACCCGCTGTTCCCTCCGACGGGAACACTCTTCCCCCAGAGATCCTCCAGTCCCTCACCTCCTTCAGGTCTCTGCTCAAAAGTCCCCTTCTCAGGAAGGCCTTCCCTGACCAGCTCCCCTGCCATTCTCTCACCCTTCCCCCTCCCCCCGTCACTACCCCGCATTATGTGTATTTTGCTAACCGCCTGCCTCCTCCCCGAGACAGAATCTGCCCCAGGACAGGGATATCTGTCTGTTTTGTTCACTGATGTATACCCTGAGCCTAGAACACTGCCTGGCACACAACAGAGGCTCAGTATGTTTTTGTTTTTGTTTTTGTTTTAAATGAACAAACGTATGAAGAATGAATAAATGAAACCCACTCTTCATCCCATTTCAGGGACAGCCCCACCACCTACTCTGTCACCTGTGATAGGGACCTGGGCCTTGTCCTGGACCCTCTCTCCTCTCTAACCCCACCACGGCCCGTCAGTCACTGAGTCCCTCCCAAGAGCCCTGTCCCAGGCCGGGCACCTCTTCTCCACATCCCCCACCGAAGTCCCTGCCCCAGCTTCCTCCCTGTCTCCAGTATCCCCTCCTCCCACCCACCACCACACAGCAGCCAGAGGGGTCTTCCTAAAAAGCTATTCTGACCTGGCCCCACTCCCCCTCAAAGCCCTCCAGGGATCTGCAGTGTCCTTAGGAAAAAGTCCAAACTCTTAGCCTGGTGGTATTCTGGGCCCTGCATGGCCTGGCCCCAGCTGATCACTCCAGGTCAATATCCCCCAACTGACCCTCCAACTTTAAGCTCCAAGTTTTTGCACAAACTGTTCCCTCTGTGTTAAACGTGTTATGCTTTCCTTTTTGACTGGCTAACGATCTACTTACCTTTTAGGTCTCAGAATCCCCTCCTCCAGGAAGCCCCCTTAGTATCCCCTGGGCTGGGTGAAGAGCCCCCTCTGGGCTCCCACAGAACCCTGAACTCCTCCATCCCAGCCTTGCCCACTCTGGGTCATCACTGACTGAAGCCACAGCTGGATCCCTACTGGCCTGTGAGGCCCGGGGCCCAGGGCCATCTCCATCACTGCTGCTTCCCCAGCACCACTCAGCAGTGGGCCTGGTGCAGTGAAGACACTGGAGAATACTTGTGAACGAATGAATGAATGATGGAATGAAAGAAGGAATCTCAGGCTAAGGCCTTTGGCTTTTATCCCGAGAGTGATGAAAAGTCATGAAAAGGTTTTAAGGAAGGGAGAGGTGAGGGAAACTCACTGCGGGGAGGAGAGGGGATGGGGTCTCCCAGGGCGGGGCTAGGGCACCTGGTAGCGCCGGATGAGGGCCTCATTCTTCCGCCGAAGAGCCTCGATCCTCTTATCTAGCTCAGCAT
Source organism: Balaenoptera musculus (assembly GCF_009873245.2). Lineage (NCBI taxonomy): Eukaryota > Metazoa > Chordata > Mammalia > Artiodactyla > Balaenopteridae > Balaenoptera > Balaenoptera musculus. Next base: position 9,079,909 of record NC_045803.1, read on the forward strand.
CCTTCTCCTCCTTCGATTTCAGATCCAGTGTGGCCGACTGAGAGGGGTAGACAGTTCAGAGACAGTAAGAAAAACCTACACCCACCCCAGTGCCATTCAATCTGGTGTCTGAGAGTCGGGAACCTGGGTCCCCTCCTCCCAAGGCCCCTGCCCCAAAGCTCAGATCCCAGAGACCCCACTTTCCTTCTCACCATTCCGCTGGCAGGGTGGGACCAGGGTCCCAGCAAACCTTCCCTGCAGAATCTGGACACAGCACTCGGGGTTCCTGAGGTCAGAGGGAACAGAAGGACTAAGGCCAGTGACTCTACCCAATCTGTCTCCTCCTCTCCCATAACGGGGGCTCCTCTAACGCACACACTGCACGCGCACCCACAAACACCTGCACTCCAGGGTAATGTTAGCCTTCACTCCCTCACCTTCTTCTTGAAGTGCTAGCCCGCCCCTTACCTGGAAATGTTTAGACTCAGTCCTCTCCGGAACGTTTTGGACTCACCCATTTCCCATAAAAACAATGTAATCACACCCACCTTGGGTGGGTTCTGGTCCCGCCCCACCACTTAGGAAAACATCCCATACTGCTCCCTTCAAAACGAAAATTCTAGGTCAGTCTCCACACCTCTGTGCTGGGAGTTTAAACCCGGGCCTCTATCCCAGGAGAGCTTTAGGTAGAGCAGCTCCCCCAACCTGCACAAGAAAGTTCTAGGCCCAACTCCCTGTGCCCATTCCGGTGCCGCCCACATCCCCGTTAACAGTCTAGATCTGCCTCTTTCCCAGGAGCTTCACAAACGTCTTATAACCCCACAGTCAAAACAGTTCGAACCCCACTCCTATTTGCTGCCCCTACACTCAGGAATGTTCTAGCCCCACCCCCAGCATCCTAAGAAAGGTTCCGCTGCCTCCCCGCACTCCCACAAAGATTCCGCCAACAGGCCCGGTACCCACTGGAGAGACTTCCTGGGTCTGGCTTGACCTCCCAGCGGATAGTGTACCCGCCCGAGCGCGGACAGAACTTCCCCGCCCGCCCGCGGCTTTCTAGGTAAAAGCTCGTCTCCACCCGGTAGAGAACGCCACGGGACCGCCCCGGGCCAGGGCAAACTTTCTGGCCCCGCCTTTCCCGCCAAACCTATGGCCCCGCCCACATGCTCGCGTCATTAATCCCCCCACCCCCGGCTTCCGACTTTCCCAGCCAACCCTCTGGCCCCGCCCTCTAGATCCCCAGGCAACAGCCTAAACCCGCCCCCTCCTTCTCGCGTTATTACACCGGCCCCGCCCCCGGCTCACCAGCCAACACCCTGGCCCCGCCTCCGATTTGTCCTTCCAACCTTCTGGTCACGCCCCCTGGCTCCGCCCCCGCCTAGTCGAGTCAAAATCTGGCCCCGCCCCCCGGCGCCCCTAGGTTCTGGCTCAGCGGCTAGCTTCTCCACCACACTCTGGCCGCGCCCCGGGCTCCCACAAAACTTTCTGGCTCCACCCCCAGCATTCTCTGCCAGCACTCTGGCCCAGACCCCAGCTCCCCGGCATCTTTTTTGGCCCCGCCCCCACCCTCGGGTCAGCCCCTGACTTCAAGGACCCACTTCCAGGGCAGGCAAAACTTTCTGGCCCCACCCCCAGAGTTTTCGACCAGAGTCCCGGCCCCGCCCCTAGCTCTCCGGGTAACGGCCCCGCTCCTAGCCCGAGCACTACTTTTCGGCCCCGCCCCCAGCTGCCCACCCACGCTCCAGACTCACCCTCAGCCCGGCCTACCCCGGCCCTGCCCACCCACCGACGTCCCGCCCCTCCAGTACCCCTCCAACTTCCCATGTGGGCGTCCAGTCTCCGCCCCCCGCAGAGTACTCTGACCCCGCCCCCGCGGGCCGCTCGCTACCCCGCCCGTGCCCGCACCCGCCCCTGTACGTGGGGCGTCAGACCCCGCCCTCTCCGGGCGCGCTCCCGGCCCCCTCCCCCGGTCACCTGTCCCGGAGACCCCGCGGCGTCCGCGACTCCGACTCCGTCGGCCTCCGCGTCCGCAGCTCCCGGGCCGCGCGCGTCACTTCCCTCCCGCACCACGTGAAGAGGCGCACTAAAGCGGGTCATTTCCGGTCCTGCTGGCCGTTTCCGGGAGCCTTAAAGGCGCCGCGCCCACTCGGGTGAAGGAGGGAGTGGGTTGAGGCGGTCCGCAAGGGTGTTCAAGGGTGTTCTGGAAGCTTGTGTTACTGCTTTATGCCTGAATTACCTTCTTCCACGGAAAGGAGACACCATCCTCTCTCTCTGGCCTCTATCTGCTTCTCCTCTTTTCTGGTTCCAATAAATAGATGCCAGGCACTGGGCAATGACTCCTGGAAGCCTGACCTGCCAGCTTGTGCTGGGGGTGGATGGGGGGGATCCCCCACCCTCCTGCCAGTGAAACCTTACAGTTAGTTGTGGGAGCTTAAAATTTTCAACGGAAAGAATCGTTTCTTCATCCTCTAAATCAGCGTTGAGTGACAGGCTGTGTGCTGGGGTGGGGGGTGAAGCGTGTTAAGGTGACGAACAAGGCAGACCCTATCCCTGTCCTCATGAGGGAAGGCACAAGTACACGTGAAATAACAGAAAACAGAAATGTGGGCGATGTCTTGCAAGAAGGACTGGAGGAGAGGCTGTGGGTGAGAGGGGGTTACTGTCCAGGCAGAGGGCACACAGCCTGTGCAAAGGCCCTGTGGTGAGTGAGCTTGGTGCCTTCTAGGAACTGGAAGATGCTCAGAGAAGGACCTGCTGAATTTGGCTACAGAGTCCAGAGGGTTACGTGCATTAAACAAAACTTAGACATGATTAACCTATTTTTACAAGTGATGCTAAATGTTATGGAACACCCTTACAGGAGGTGATGACAGTTATAAGTGGGCGGACCAGATTCCCTGAGGTTGCTGATAATTTTATTTTGTGATTTAAAGCATGGAAAGGGGAAGTACCTTGCCCCTCATGTGGTTACGGTTAACAGCATTTCAGAGACCTTCTCTACACATACAACTTAATTCTCTTGAAATTCCCCAGGAATTCCCTGGCAGTCCAGTGGTTAGGACTTGGCACTTCCACTGCTGGGGCCCAGGTTCAATCCCTGGTCAGGGAACTAAGATCCCACAAGCCATGTGGTGCGGCCACAAAAATAAATAAATAAGTAAATAAGTAAATAAATAAATATAAAATTCCCCAAATACCTGCCAAATTCAGGACACCCTTGCTTCAGCTCTTTATTCAAATGTCACTTCCACTTCGGGGCCTTCCTTGAAACCACCCATTTGACAATTTCGAAATCTCTCATCCTTTCCTCTTCCAATTTTATTCCTCCATGTTACTGTTTACCCTCTAAACTACCATGTTTCACTCACTTCTCTTGTTCACTGTCTGTCTCCTCCACTATATTGTCTGTTTTATGTCCCCAGTGCCTCCAACTGTACCTTATACATAAGAAGCTCTCAAAACCTATTTGTTTCGTGAAACTTTTTTTTTTTTGGCCGCACTGCGTGGCCTGTGGGATTTTAGTTCTCCGACCAGGGATCGAGCCCAGGCCCTCGGCAGTGAGAACACAGAGCCCTAACCACTGGACCACCAGGGAATTCCCTGAGTGAATCTTTATTACTACTATTTTCTTCCTTTTTTATAAAACAGAAAGTATGTGTACTGCACTGAAATTCTATACCTTGAACTTAACAGTGGATGGTTGGCCACCTTTTAAACTGCCATGTGATGTTCTATCCCAGAGATGAGCCATAATTTGGCCCAACTGATCTTGTGGACCTTCGAGTTGTTTCCAATTGGGGAGGTTGCTAACAATGCCGTATTGAATTTCTTTTCTAAAAAATATTTATTTATTTAGTTGCACCGGGTCTTAGTTGCAGCATGCAAGATCTTCATTGCCACGTGTGGGATCTTTAGTTATGGCATGCGGGCTCTTAGTTGTGGCATGCGAGATATAGTTCCCTGACCAGGGATTGAACTTGGGCCCCCTGCATTGGGAGCATGGAGTTTTAACCACTGGACCACCAGGGAAGTCCCCACATTGAATTTCTATAGGCACATATCTTTACAAGTATATGATCTGTCACAATGTCATGATTAACACTCTGAAGCCAGGAGACTTCCCTGGGGGCGCAGTGGTTAAGAATCCGGGGACACGGTTTCGATCCCTGGTCCGGGAAGATTTCACATGCCTCGGAGCAACTAAGCCTGTGTGCCACAACTACTGAGCCCACGTGCTGCAACTACTGAAAGCCCTGCGCTCTAGAGCCCGTGCTCTGCAACAAGAGAAGCCACCACAATGAGAAGCCCACACACCGCAACGAAGAGTAGCCCCCGCTCACTGCAACTAGAGAAAGCCTGCGCGCAGCAATGAAGACCCAACGTGGCCAAAAAAAAAAAAAAAAAAAAAGACTCTGAAGCCAGAAATTCTGGCTTTGAATCCTGGCTCTGTCATTTACCAACTGTGTGATCTTAGGGAATACGTATCTAAAACTTCTCTGGCCTTCATCTTCTCCATCTGTAAAATAGAGATCATAACACCTCCCTACTAGTTTGTTGTTCAGAATTCAATGGATTAATCGATTAATACACATCCAGTATATTAGGCCAGAAATATTGTACGTTCTCAATAAATGGAGACCAGTCTTATGGCTTCTAAGAAGGCAGATTGCTGGATCAGAGGTTAATTCACATTTTTACTTTCCAGCAAAAATGAACAGAGGCGGGCCCAGGATACATAGAGCCTGAAGTTTATACCAAGTTGGAAACCCCCTTGAAGAAAAAGAGTAGGGAATTCGCTGGCGGTCCAGTGGTTAGGGCTTGGCACTTTCACTGCTGGGCCTTGGTTCGATCCCTGGTCGGGGAACTAAGATTCCGCAAGCCGCGGGTGGTGCAGCCCAAAAAAAAAAAAAAAAAGAGTACAAGATTGCAAGGGCACCTCGCAGGGTGTTGGACGAAGCCATGGAAATGAGGGGCCCAGAGGCTTACACTTCCTCGGTTTTGCAGGAAAGCCACCTCTGATGGCAGCTCAGGAAAGACGGTGTGCCCACTTCCACTTCCCCAGGCAGGACAGGAGTGCGTGCTCCCCCGCAGCCTCGCTGACATTGCGTTTCTCATTCTTTGATCTTTGCCAATATGATGGCCAAAGGGTGTGTCTCAAGTGTAGTTTGAGTTGCCGCTCTCTGATTAAAAAGTGAAACTGAACACTTTTCAGTGTGTCTATTGGGGATCAGAAGGTGAGATGAAGAGTGAGCTGGACCTTGAGAATCCCTCCTGGGGGCACTCAGCATTTTCACTGGAACTCTCTGAGCAACTCAGGGAGTTCCTTATCATCTCCAGTTTACAAAGGATAATGCAGAGGCCCAGCAAGGAGAACCCAAAGGTCAGCTAAGCTACCACTGATGGGACCCCTTCCTGCAGCTCAGGCTCTAGGTGGTCCTGATCCCCTTGCCCCTCCCAGCCAGTTGAGGAGGCGATCATTCTCACTCCCATTTTATTTTTTAATTTTTAAAAATTTTTAAATGAAGTATAGTTGATTTACAATGTTGTGTTAGTTTCATGTGTACAGCAAAGTGATTCAGTTGTGTATATATATATTTTTTGGTTGTTTGTTTGTTTTTGTTTTTTAATATTTATTTATTTATTTAGGCTGCGCCGGGTCTTTAGTTGCGGCATGCAGGCTCTTAGTTGCGGCATGCGTGCGGGATCTAGTTCCCTGACCAGGGATCGAACCCGGGCCCCCTGCATTGGGAGCACAGAGTCCTACCCACTGGACCACCAGGGAAGTCCCTGAAAAAGCAATTTGAAAAAGTTAGTAAACTGATTTTCCCCTCAAGCTGCCCGAGGGAGCGTGGTCCTGCCGCCACCTTGATTTTGGCCCAGTGAAATTGATTTTGCACCTCTGACTCCCAAAACAGTAAGAGAATAAACGTGTGTGGTTTGACAGCAGCAAGAGGCACTTAGAACAGTGCCAGGGACACAGGAGGTGCATTTAACTGCCACTATTATATTACTGTTACTTGAAAGACCCTTGACCACATAATACCAGCTGATCGCCTGTGAACATGACATGAATGTTTGCTAACTTATTGGTTAAAGGGACACTCTTTTTTCATTTGCATCACAGTCCTAAAAGGTAAGTGCCTTTGTTTATACTCAATTTACAGAGAGAGAAAACAGGCTCAGTGAGGCTTCTCTGTGCAAGGTGTCACAGCTGCTAAGTGGCTGGGTTGATGTCCGATAACAAATGACCACAAACTGTGTGACTCACAATAGCAGAAATGTATTCTTTCGCACTTCTGGAGGCCAGAAGTCTGAAATCAAGGTGTCAGCTGGGTTGGTTCCTTCGGGAGGCCCTGCCTCTCTCCCAGCTTCTGGAGGCTGCCAGCAATTCTTCTCATCCCTTGGCTTGTAGACGTATCACTCCAGCCTCTGCCTCAGCCTTCGCCAGGGCTTCCTCTCTGTGACTCTGTGTCTTCTCCTTTTCTGTCTCTTATAAGGACACCTGTCACTGGATTTGGGGCCCGCCCTAACCCAGAATGATCTCAACTCGAGATCCTTACTTTCACTACATCTGCAAAGACCCTTATTCCCAGTAAGGTCACATTTTGAGGTTCTGGGTGGACATATCTTGGGGGCCACAATTCAACCACTACAGTGGCAGGGTCACAGTTTGAACCCAGGGACTTCCCTGGTGGCGCAGTAGATGAGACTCCGTGCTCCCAAAGCAGGGGGCCCATGTTTGATCCCTGGTCAAGGAACTAGATCCCACATGCATGCCGCAACTAAGAGTTCGCATGCCACAACTAAGGAGCCCACCTGCCACAACTAAGAGCCAGTGCAACCAAATAAATAAATAAATATTTTAAAATAAATAAATAAAAAGTTAATTGTACTAAAAAAAATTTGAACCCAGTCCCCAGGCCTTGCCAGCCTCCACATGGCCCAGCCCTCCATAGTGTCCCTCAGACAGAAAGTGTCCCTGACTTGCTGGTGCCCATCCCTCTGCTGACCCTTCCAGCCACATCTTTCCCTTTCTCCCCTCCTCACACTGCACGTTCTCACCTCCTAGTTCTCAACAGGGATGATTTTGCCCCCCCAGGGGACATTTGGCAATGTCTGGAGACATTTTTTTTTAATATTTTTAAAAATTTATTTATATTTTATTTATTTATTTATTTATTGGCTGCGTTGGGTCTTCATTGCTGCATGCGGGCTCTCTCTAGTTGCGGCGAGCGGGGGCTACTCTTCGTTGAGATGCGCGGGCTTCTCATTGTGGTGGCTTCTCTTGTTGCGGAGCATGGGCTCTAGGTGCGCGGGCTTCAGTAGTTGTGGCACGTGGGCTCAGTAGTTGTGGCTCGCAGGCCCAGTAGTTGTGGCACACAGGCTTAGTTGCTCTGCGGCATGTGAGATCTTCCCGGACCAGGGCTCGAACCCGTGTCCCCTGCATTGGCAGGCGGATTCTTAACCCCTGTGCCACCAGGGAAGTCCCTGGAGACATTTTTTATTGTCACAGCTAGAACCTCAAACTGTGACCTTGTTTGAACTGAGGGTCTTTGCCGATGTGGTTAAAGCAAGGATCTCGAGCTGAGATTATCTTGGATTAGGGTGGATTAGGGAAAGGGTCCTACTGGCATCTATTGGGTTGAGGCCAGGAATCTGCAGAACATCCTACAATGCCCAGAACAGCCCCCACTGCAAAGACTCATCCAGCCCCAAATGTCAACAGAGCTGACGGTGAGAAATCCTGCACTAGCCACACTGAACGATAGTTTCAGTTCCATGAAAACAACATGCTCTCCCTCATCTGGGCCTTGGCATAAGTCGTTCCTCCTGCTTGGAACACCCTTCATAGCCTCTTCCTCTGGTTAAGTCTTCCTCATCCTTCCGGGCTCAGCTCAGATGTCACCTCCTCCAGGAAGCCCTCCTGGACCTCAGGCCAGGTCAGATGCCCCTCTAGGCTGTCTCTGGATCCCCACATCCCAGCTCTGCCCACTCAGGGTCCTCACTGTCCAGGGACAGTTCTGTATCCCCCACTGGCCTCCGAGCCCTGTGGGGGCAGGGCTGGAGTTGTCTCTGTCACTGCTGTGTCCCCAGCAGTGTCCAGCACAGGGCCAGGCACACAGTAGGTCTCAATACATGTTGAATAACCAAAGCAACCTGGTTCTCATGGAGCCTTCTCAGTCTCCCAAACCAATTAGACCAACATGTCCCAGTCCCAGGGGATCCCAAACGCCTTTTAGGACAAACACTATTTTCATAACACCCCTTTTCCTCTCCTGAAATGAGATGCATAGATAGTGTGTCCTACCTACATAATCATTTTTTAAAATATTTATTTATTTATTTATTTATTTATTTATTTATTTATTTGGCTGCACTGGTCTTAGTTGCAGCATGCGGGATCTTTAGTTGCGGCATGCATGTGGGATCTAGTTCCCTGACCAGGGATCGAACCCGGGCCCCCTGTATTGGGAGTGTGGAGTCTTACCCACTGGACCACCAGGGAAGTCCCTACATAATCATTTTTTTTCAAATCAATTTAATAACCTAACTGCAACATAAAGGAGAAATTAAAGGAAAGTAATTTATGTTAAATCAGTACATATGTAAAGATGCATTAGTCCAACTACACTGGAAAACATAAAGAAATAGTCAAACGCTTTCACCTACTTATAATGAGTGGGTTTGAGTATAAAAGAATTTGAAAAATCACCAGTGGAATATTGTCAACAACCTTTCTATATTTGAGATTTTGAGAAATGGCTAAGTGTGTGTGTGTGTGTGTGTGTGTGTAAACTCAACTTGGATGCAGCAGCTGGGACAGCAGCCTGACACAAGATGCTGCGGTGAGACACTTTTGATGTGACTTTGATACCAGAAGTGGGATTGCAGTGGTGACATGAACCCTGGACAGATTTCTGAACAAAACAAGGTACAATTTTCCCTTGAAAGAAGTAGTTGCAACCCTGGGAAGTTCAGGCTATATTAAAACCATGCAAATATTACTTTACCATGCAAATAATACTTTGCGTTTACCAACAACAGAATGGCTCAGATTAAAGGGCCCGACAATGTCAAATGCTGACGAGGACTTGGAGCAACTGGAACTCCCAACCCCTCCTGGAGTGGAGCAGGTAAAATGCTCCGATCACTGTGAGGTACCGCTGGGCAAGTTCTACTACAACACAGCGTACACACATAACCTATGAGCCAGCAGATTCACTCCAAGGGATTTACCCAACAGCACTGCATACACGTGTTCCCAAAAGACATGCCATGTATAAGAACATTCATAGCAGATTTATCATAATAGCCCCTCTTACGGGACTGGTTTGTGGCCCCCCAAAATGTATCGATATATGTTGAAGTCCTAAACACCCCCAGGACCCCAGAATGTGACCTCATTTAGACATAGGCCCTTTGGAATTTCCCTGGTGGTCCAGTGGTTAAGACTCCATGCTTCCACTGCAGAGGGCACGGGTTCGATCCCTGGTCGGGGAACTAAGATCCTGCATGCTGTGCAGTGTGGCAAAAAAAAAAACAGAAACAAAAACATAAGCCCTTTGCAGAGGTAATTAAGTGACAGTGAGGTCATTAGGATGGGCCCTAGTCCACGATGACTGGTGTCCTTATAAGAAGAGATTAGGACACACACACACAGAGGCAAGACCATGGGAAGACACAGAGAGAAGGTGGCCATCTACAAGCCAATGAGAGAGGCCTCAGAAGAAACCAACCCCACCGATACCTTGATCTAAGACTTCTGGCCTCCAGAACTATGAGAAAATAAATATCTGTTGTTTAGGCCATCCAGTATGTGCTACTTTCTTATGACAGCCCTAAGCAAACTAATCCAACCCCAAACTGGAAACAAGTCAAATGCCTGTCAGCAGCAGAATAGATAGTCATACTGTGGTGTCTTCACACCAAGGAATACTATACAAAGATGAAAATGAACGACCGTCTCTAACCGTGCACAAAAACACGATGAAACTCACAAACATGAGGCTGAGTGACAAATGCCAAACAGACACAAAGGAGCCACATTACTGCATGTTTCCATTTGTATGAAGTTCTAGAAAATGCAAAACTAACCTCTGCTGTTAGCAACCAGGATAGTGATTACCCAGGGGATAGTGACTAGAAGGGGGTCTGAGGGAAGGTCCTAGGGAGCTTGTAAGGTCTTTTTCTTAGACCACCACCCCCCCTCCCCACGCCCTCAGCCCAGGTAAGCAGTGATTACCTGGAGCTTTACATTTGGGATTTCTGGGTCTTACAAAAGTATGGAAGTTATGCCTCAGGTGTGAACAACGTTTTAAAGTATTTTAAAAGTAAATTTGAAAGTTCAAAAATAATCGTAAACAATACTTTGTGTTTAATGTGAAATGGAGTTCAGTTCTAGCATTAGTACATAGGTAATATCGGGCTACCCGAAGATAATGTACGAAATTTGCTAGCCGTGCAGGCGACCTTTCGCGGTGCGAGTTTCCACTCGCCACCAGGGGGCGGTGTTAGCGCACTCCTGCCGCTTGAGACCCCAGACGCATTCATTCAACAAATAGTCCTTGAACCATGAAACCTGCTTTGCAGAGCCTTGGTCTGGTTTTTTCACTGTGTGAATGGGGATTAGAAGGTACCGCTATGCTGAGGCATGTCCCTGCCGCCATGGATAGCTCACTTTCAACAAAAGGAAACAGACAGTAAGTAGCTAAACAAATGAATATGTAAAAAGAGCGCTGTGGAGCAAAATTAGGCAGAGTGAGGGGACAGAGATGGTCCTAGAAGCCTTCTCTGAGGAGGTGACATTTCAGCAGAGACCGGAGTGAAACATGGGGGCAAGCTAGGCGAATACAGGCGTGTCCCAGGTGGAGAAAGGGAATATGGTGGCTCCATTCCCCAGCTGTAAGACAGAAAGGGAGGCTGAGGCAGGCCCAGCCAGGCCCAATAGGAGGCAAAGGGCGGCACATTCCCTGACACAAGCAGTGCAGGCTGAGGTGCAGACAAGATGAGCTCCTATGAACCTGGGGAGGCAGGGAGGCAATCAGGGGGTCCTGCCTGGAGGAGTCATCACAAGACTCAAACCTTGTAGGCCCTCTGAAGTGACTGACTGAATATTTGTTTTATCATGATTGTTTTCAGGTCCTGCCTATCTCAGTAGCCCCAGCCCTTAAAGAGAGTCTGTACTAACATTTAAAGAGCATTTTCTACTTCTGGGGTTCACTTTTTTTTTTTTATGGCTGTGTTGGGTCTTCGTTTCTGTGTGCGGGCTTTCTCCAGTTGCGGCGAGCGGGGGGCCACTCTTCATCGCGGTGCGCGGGCCTCTCACTGTCGAGGGGCCTCTCCTTAGCGGAGCACAGGCTCCAGACAAGCAGGCTCAGTAGTTGGGCTCACGGGCCTAGTTTGCTCCGCGGCATGTGGGATCTTCCCAGACCAGCGCTCGAACCCGTGTCCCCTACATTGGCAGGCAGATTCTTAACCACTGCGCCACAGGGAAGCCCCCTGGGGTTCACTTTTGTTCTTCATGAACTCATCACAAAGCCCAGTGTCAACAGTACTCCTGCAATCTCCATTTTACAAAGCGGGATACCAAAGCCCAGAGTCCCTGTAAGCTGTCCAAGGTCACATGTCCAGCCGGGATTTGAACCCAGAGAGATCCTTCTGACTCCTGGAGCCCACTCTACCACCTCTATAGTAAATTATTGTAATTATTAATTGCATTGTGCTTAGGCAAGGGACTTAATCTTTCTTGCCTCGGTTTCCCCCTGTGTAAAATTCTGCTAATCATGGCAGGCTGCGAGGATTAAATAAGATGATATAGTTAAAGCGCTGAGAACATGCCAGACACACACTCTATTTGTAGGTTATTATTGTTATTATCCATGAAAGCCACACATAGTTACTGAGCAAATCATGTAGACTCTACTTGCAAAATAAAATCTCAGTAAATCCAGAATCCTACATCACCCACCTCCAGCTCTGGCCTCTCGGGATGGTTGTAAGGATTTAACGACGTCAGGTGTGTAAAGCAGTGAGTTGGCACAGAGCTTGGCACATAGGTGCACAGAATGTGAGAATTGCCATTATTATTACCATCATCATCGTCCTGGCCCTTTTATCTTTCCAGCTGCTCAGGCGGAAACCGGGAAACCCCTAAACTCCTCTCTTTCGCACACGTCCGCACCCAATGCCTCAGCCAATCCCATCGGCTCCTCCACGTTCAAACCTGACCCCACAGTATCCACTCTGGTCCAGTCTCCAGCACCTCAACCTATGTTATTAAAATCGCCCTCCTCCCTGGGTTCACAGCTCTCTCTGCCCACGACCTGTTTCCCACTTGGCCGCCAGGGGGCGCCTTAAGAACTAGGTCAGCTCACGTCCCCTCTTCTGCTCAGAACTCTCCAGTGGCTCCCACCTGACTCAGAGTAAAAAGTAAAGTCCTCACCACGATCTAATCCTGTATCGGAGTTCACCTCCCCCCCGCCTTGCTCACTCCCTTCCAGCCCTTCCAGCCTCCAAAGGGCTCCATTCATCAGCAATGAGACCTCAGACGGCCGACCTCAAGTCTCTGACCTCAGTTTCCCAGTTGTAAGTGGGATTTAAAATAATCTCTATCTCATGGGGTTGTCGTGAGGGTGAAATGGGTTCATATTTGCAGCGCTCGTGAGCTGGTGACATCGTGAACTGCAGAGGTGGGATTTTTACGCGGCGCCTGCGCTTCCTCCTTTCGCCGCTGGGAGGCAGCAGGCTCCCGGCGGATTCGTCCGCTCGGCCCGCGCGGGATGAGGAGCGGGGGCAACTCCGGCAGAGGAAGCTGATGAAATCCAAGCCAACTTACAGTGAGCTCATCCCGCCCGGGCGCCTCCGGAAGCCACGGGGCCTCCGGGGCTCCGCCTGGCCCAAGCGATAAAACTCCGGTGCTGAACCAGGGCGGGAAGTCCTTCCTGAAGTCTGACCTGCGTGAGGCCTGCTGGCAGAAGCCTGGGCGTGCGGGGAGGGGCGAGCGTGAAGTAGCGAATGGTCCCCTGGCTGTCTCCGCAGAATGAAAAGTGAATTCTGAGCTTGGCTGTGGGAGTGAGAGAGAGAGGGGACGGGGAAGGGAGGGAGACAGAGCCAAGAAGCGGAAAGACACAAAGATGGGGAGACTGAGGCAGAGGAGGGGGGAGACAGAGACAGAGCGACGGAGAGAAAGCCCGGAGAAAGGTCTCTAGAGGGACAGAGGTGGAGAGACAGAGAAAAGAAGAGAGAGATGGGTAGAGAGATCAAGGAGAGACAGAGATGGTGGAGAGACAGGGAGAGACAGAGCTGGGACGTGGGAGACAGAGACAAGAGAAAGAGAGAGGCAGGGACACAGAGATAGGGAGAGACAACAGGGGGTGACACAGAGGCGGAGAGAGAGTGCTAGCGAGTGCAGAGATGGGGAAGCAGAAGCCGAAGGCAGAGGTTGAGGGAGAAGGAGTCAGGGCTGTAGAGACGGAGGTGAGGTTGGGGAGCCGGTGGGGTGAGGGGGATCCGGGAGGGGCACTCGGGGTTAGGGTCGCCTGCAGGGGCGGGCCCTGCGGGATATGGGCGGGGCCCCTCGGCGGGGCCCCTCCCAACCACCCCATCCCGGCGGCGGCGGCGGCGGCGGCGGCGGCGGCGGCCGAGTTACCGAGTTACCAAGTTACCGCAGGATTCGGAAGCTTCTCACTGGCGAGGCCGCAGCCAATCAGAGAGCAGCGTCGCTGTTCTCGGGCAGGAGGCCTGGAGATGCACCTTCCCCCGACACCCAGTGAAGCACGCTGCCACACAGTCACAGTGGCTCACACACACTGTCCCAGGGACACGCAGCATCACCTCACACACACACAATCACAGTGACACACACAGTGTCATACACAGTCCCAGGAACACGCAGAGACACACAGCATCACACAGACACACAACATCTCGGGGCACAGACGTTGTTCCAGGACACACAGCACTGCCCAGACCCACAATCACAATGACACACAGCATTACCCTAACACACAACCACAGTGACACCCAGTGTCGCCCAGACCCATGCAATCTCCATGCGTTAGTCCCTAAGACACACAATATTAGTGACACACACAGTCTCAGTGATACCTCATAATCCCACAGCCAGTTGGTCCTGACACACTATCACGGTGGCACACACAATCACAACAATGGCTCAATCACAGTGACACACAACATTGCACAGACAAACACAATCTCATTAACATACAGTCCCATGGACACACAACATCACACTGACAAACACAATCACAGTGACACACAATTACAATGACACACACAATCACAAGGACACATAGCACTGCACAGACGCACATACCCTCAGTAACACAGTCCCACAGACACACAACATTTGAGATACAATGACAGTGTTACACACACAATCCCACTATACACAGCATTGTCCAGACACAATCATAGTGACACAACCACATTGACACAGTGTTACACTGATACATACAACCACACTAACCCAACAGTAAGACACAGCATGTCCACAAACATTTCTGCTAACACACAACATCATTCCAACCCTGTCACACAAACACAATCACATGGACACACATCATCTCACCCATGCACGCAAGCACATTGCACAAAACAGCACATGGACACTAACACACAGATACACCATCACACTCACACACAGCATGCCCAACTATCATACATTAGCACACTGACACACAATCACATAGTCACAGCCATCCCATGGGACAAATGCTGACACACAACATCATCCCACTGACACAATCAACTGATACACAACAGTACACTGACACAACCACACATCGCACCCTGACACAACCACAACTCTCATAAGTCAACCCCCGACACACAGCACACTGGCCCAGCAGACTTAGAGAACTCTCCAGCACACACACAGTCACACAAACACCCACACACACATCCCTGCCCTTGCCCCAGTCAGATGTGTGTGATGTGGGGTGCTGCAGGGGGAAGGGGGGATGCTGAGTGGGCTTGTGTGTGTGTGTGTGTGTGTGTGTGTGCTTATGCCTCCCTCTCCCGGCCCTTGGGGGGGGGGCAGGGCCGTGCGGCAGCCGCTGTTACCGGGTAAACTTCCCCGCCCCCCCCAGCGCGGCCGTTAGTCAACCCCCCCCCAAGGATGATGTCATCGTCTCATTCTGGAGGCTGAGTAATCCTCGACTCCGCCCCCCCACCCCCCCAGGTACCAGGGTAGGGGCGGGCCGCACCTGGATTCAACCAGGGTCTGGAGCTGGGGGCTCCGCTGCCTGGGTCTCCCGGGGGTGGGGACTGAGGAATCTGAGCCTCTCTGGAGTGGCCGGGGAGCTCACATCAGGGCCCCTTGAGGCTGGAGGCTCCCAGTCCTGGATCCCCGGTGGCCAACTGAAGGCACTGGGAGACTGGATCTACCAGATCTAGGGTCTTGGGCATCCCAGGGCCCCAGGACGGGGAAGGGGCCCCCTGCACACGGTGAGGGGCTGGGTCACCTCGCCAGGTGTCTGGATGGGGCGTCTGAGACACTTGGGGCTTAGACTCCTGGGTCTTTGGCATGTGTGTGGGCAGGGGGAGGGGTGTAGGTTGAGTACTAGGGAGGAGAGGGAGTGGCTGTGGGGTCAGATGCCTGTTTCCTGGGAGATCAACAAGCTAGACCCTGGGGGAAATGACTCAGAGGGGAGGGGAGCTGGAAGTCCACACCTTGGGGCTGGGCAGGTGGTCCTCTGGATGAACTGGACACCTGAGGGTCTGGTAACTGGTGTATGTGTGGGGTCTTCCAGTATCAATACGGTGAGGGACCAGGATGCCCAGAGGCTCTGAGGCATCTTATGCTTTGGGGCCCAAAGGCTTGAGCCCCTGTTTCCTGTGGGGGTGGAGTGCTTAGTTCTAACTTTCCCAAAATCAGACCTGCTTGGGTCCCCTTCTGGGGGCATCCTCAACCCTTCTTTCCAGGGACTGGGAAACTAGCATCCCCTTGGGGGGAGATGGTTCATATCTCTGTTGTCACAAGACAGGGCACCCTGAGTCCTTTGGGGGGGACCCCTATTTTTATGGGCTCAGGACACCTGAGTCCTTTTCTGGTGGGGGATCCTCAGCCCGTTTTTAAAAGTCACGATGCCTGAATCCTGTTTGGAGCGCGTGGTGGGGGGCATGTTGTGCGGACAACCAGCCCCTGTCTTCACGAGGTCAGGATGCCCAGGACTCCTTCTGGGAGGGGAACACTTGCTCCCTGTTTTCACAAGGCCATCTCTAGCGTACCTTGCTGGGGAGGGATGGGAGGCGCAGCCTCTCTTTCCAGCCCATCCCAAGTGCCCATCCTCGCCCGAGAGTGCGAGTATGGGGCGGGGGGGGTGGGGGGGGGAGGGTGGACAGTGACCAGTCCGGGCCTCACCCCAGCCGGCCGCAGGCTTGCAGGCAGTGAGCCTGGCAGCTCCCCGGGGCCCGGCTCCCCGCCCCCCGCGCCGAGGGCTCCCCCAGATTCGGGCGGGCGGGCGCTGCGGCGGCCAATGAGCGCGCTCGCCGTCTCCGGGAGCCGGGCCGGCTCTGCCCGCCTGGCATTGGGCACGCGGTGGGCAGCGGCGGGCGGGGCCTGGGGGGTCCTCGCGCCTGGTTGGGCCAGGCTTGTTGCTGGGTAACGGGGCGGCGAGTTTCCCCTGGCAACGGCGGCGGGTACCGCTCACTGGCTGGCCGGGAAGCAGGGGGGGCGCGGGCGCAGGCAGGCCCCGCAGACCCCAGCAACAGCGCGCGGCCCCCGCCCCGCCAGGGAACGGTAACCTTCACACGCGCCGGCCGCTCGGACCCCGCGGACACCGGCGCCCCCGCCCAGCCCCCACCAGGCTCCCGTCCAGCCTCCGGGCCTGGGAGGCCGGCTGCACTGAGGGGACCCAGGAGGCCCCCTCCCCACCGCGGAAAGCCAGGACTCAGAGCCTGCAGTGAAAAGTTAAGTCCTTCCCAACTCCCTCTCCCGTGCTGAGAAATCTACTTCCCCGGAACAGCATTCAAGATATTAGGGAAGGTTATGGGTCTACAGTAAACTAGCTGGGACATTTATTTTCTTTAAGCAGGACTTCACATGGAGCCAGTTGCTGCCGGGCACTCTTCTACGTGCGTTACAAATAGGAACTCATGTAATCTTCACGTTTCGTTTGGGGGTCCTACAGTGATCCCCTTTGTACACGTGTGGAAACTGAGGCTCAGAGAGAGGAAGCTACTTCCTCACGTTCATCATTTGAACCCAGGCGTCCTGGCTCCGAAGTCTGGAAGCTCTATCTCTTCACTGTGTTGAATGTCCCTTTGAGAGGCATTAATATTCAAAATGAGAAACTGTGCCGGCCCAGAGAAACACCTTAGTGGCTGGCCTGCGGGCCCGGTTTGAAACCCCTGCCCCAGCCTGAGGGTCTTAGCTTGAAGACCTTGATTGTATTCTCAGAGAGTCAATAGCCCCCCACACTGGTAGTAGTAATGATGGGTAACATGTATTAAAGACCCACGAGGCCCCAGTGCTTTATTTTTACTGACTTTCTTACTCTGCAAAATCCTATGAGTTAGGGACCTGTGCTGTCCCAACTCACAGGTGAGGAAATTGAGGCACAGAGACGTGACCACTTGCCCAATGTCACACAGCCAGAAGGTGGCCGAGCTGGGGATTCTAGGTCAGGCCCTCAAGTCCCCAGAGCTCCGGCTCTTGGGTGAGCTTTTGTGTAGGCTTTGGGGGGTTGAGACACAGTTATGGAGACCCTGACGGATTTCTTTTAGCCAATGGTTCTCAACCTGGGGTGATTTTGCCTCCCCCAGGGCACATCTGGCAGTGTTTGGAGACATTTTGGATTGTCACAGAGGGAGGGGGTGCTACTGGCATCTAGTGGATAGAGGTCAGGGTGACTGCTGAACATCCTACAAAGCACAAGACAACAGGGAATCATCCGGCCTCAAATGTCAGTAGAGAAGAGATTAAGAAACTGCCCTAGGGACTTCCCTGGTGGTCCAGTGGTTAGGACTTCGTGCTTCCACTGCAAGGGGCTCGGGTTCAATCCCTGGTCAGGGAACTAAGATCCTGCATGCCAGCAACCCAAAACAACAACAACAAAACAACAACAAAAACAGAAACAACCAAAAAAACAACCTCCGCTCTCTGCCAAGCCTGACTGCCAACTTCAGCCAAGCCATCCCTCCATCCCTGACCCCTCTCATTTTCTCTCCATCTGGTCTCTCCCTCTCTCTTTCTGACTCCCTCCGCTCCCCTCATCTGACTCCTCTGTCTGTTTGTACCTCTATTCGCCTCTGTTTCTCACCCTCTATCAGAGGTATTGGTGCCCCCTCAGATCTTCAGAGCCTCTCGTCCCCTCTCCAGGGGAGCAGGGACCAGAGGCAGGGTTGGAGGGAGGCCCAGAATGCTCCTCCAAGAACTTAGAGGAGGAAGTCCCTTGGTCCCTCAGGAGACCTGCTGGTGTAGGGGTGGAGGGGAATTTAGTCTGGAAGACAGAGGCTGGGGCTTCTCCTTCCTTGGGCGCCTAGGGTAGGGGGTCTCAAAAAGGCAGCCCTTCAGCCAGTCACAATATAGTTTTTAATTTTGACTTTGTATGCCTCTAGGAGGCACACACTTTGTCTACTTATCCACAGTCCCCACCATGCCCTTTTGTCTTACACTGGACTCACTTCTCTCATTTATTTCATATTGGCTCTTGAGTTTGAGATCCCCGGTCTGGGGGTGAGAGGATGCCAGAATTTGGAACAGGATCTGGACTACATAGTGGGGAGGATCTTGACTGGTGCCAATGCTTATGGCCTGGTAGATTCTTGGCCCTCTCCTCTCCCACTCCTACCCACCAAGCCAGATTCCTTCACACTCATTTTCTTCTCAGAAGAACATTCCAGCACATCTGGCCTCCTGGTGTCCAGTCCTAAACTAGGCAGCTTTAGGGCACTGATCAGTGAGTAAGGGGTACAGGCTGGTCCGTGAGCCTCTCTCCCACCGTGATCACTGCCAGGCACAGAGCAAACACTGACAATAATTAGTTATACTAGTGATAGTAGCCAACATTTATTAGGCACTTATACATGTAAGACACTGTATTCAGTGGCTTCCATGAATGATCTCATTTAATAAATGTCTAAAGCAGCATCCCTCAAGCGCTGTTAACTTCGATCTACAGTCAGCAATACATCCATTTTCTTTGTGGCTTGGTATTTATCCACTACACATAAAATTTTCAGGAAACAGTATTTCCTCTGACTACATAATTTTTTTAAATGATATTCTGTTTTGTTTTGTTTTGTTTTAAGTCGGGTCAAGAGCCGCTAAAGTTGCAGGTAGAAGGGACTGACTATAAAGAGGCACAAGGGAAGTTTTGGGGGATGATAGAAATGGTCCAAATCTCAATTGTGGTGGTGTACAGTAGCGTACATTTGTCCCAACTCACCAAACTATACACCTAAAAAGAGTGAATTTTATGGCATGTAAATATATCTCAATAAACTTCAATAAAACAGAGTAAGATCCACACAAGTGATTTCACAGTCCATGGTTTGCTCGTGTGGGTCATGACCCATAGTTTGAAAAACACCAGACGGGGAATTCCCCAGTGGTCCAGTGGTTAGGACTCCGCGCTTTCACTGCTGAGAACTCAGGTTCAATCCCTTAGTCAGGGAACTAAGATCCTACAAGCTGGGAGGTGCAGCCAAAAAAGTTAAAATAAATATTTTAAAAGATTAAAAAAAAAAAAAACACTGGAGGGAAGGAAGGAAGGGGAAATGAATGAATGAGGGAAGGAAAGGGAAGGAGAGAGGGAGGCTGAATTAGTCCCCAGTATTTAAAGTAGGGAGATTACCCGTGAGATCTGCGTTTTCTGCTCTTGAGAAATCGAAGGGTCTGGCCCTGGAGGGAGCCAAATTTGAGAACCTGGACACGCCCACCTTTGCTGGGGTCTGGCACCCCTTCTCGGCTAGCCCAGAGCTGGGCACTCAGAGGCTACTTGCCCTGTGATGACACAGTTTGGTTTGCGGTGTGACATAGAGGAAATGGAAAGTGGAAGGTGCAGGGGAGACAGAACCCCAGAGTCTTTAGGGGAGGGCAGGACACCACCTAGTGACCGCATCAGAGTGGGGGAAGGAGTGACAATGGGAAACTGAGAAAGGAAAGGGAACTGAAAGGCAGAAAACCCGGGTGAGAGTCACTGCAGGGACTGCCCGGGCATGTCCTGTGCCAGGTGCCCGGGGCTTTCTTATAGCCCTCGTTCCCCCGCCAGACTCGTGGCGAGTGTGGTCAGATGTGCACGCTTCTGGAGTGTCCCATCAGTGGGCCAGTTAGCAGGAACCTGTCACAGATGTGACTTTGTGACTGTCTGTTGGTGGGGGGAGTCAGTCTTTTTATGTCTGACTTGATCTGTGTCTGTGAGGGTCAATTTCTGACAATTTTAATATGTCAGCTGTGAGCTGGGGTGGGTGTGTTTGTGTGTGTGTGTCTCTGTAGGAGTTTCATCGAGATCAAGCTGTGTGTCCAAGTGTCCCTGTGACAGGTGTTGTGTGTGTGTTCAGCTGAGCCTATCAGGAAGTTTCTATTTCCTGAGAAGCTCTCAGCCTGTGTCTATGTGGGCCCGCGACTGTGTGTGTGTTGTGTGTACCTGCTCAGTGGGCATGCTTGTGAACCTGATAGGTTTGTGGGTCTACGTGTGCTCAGCAGTGTGGGTGTTTGTGCAACTGTGTGTGTCCCTGACATTATGTCAGTCTGTGCGTCCCAGTGACCCTGTTAGCAAGTCAGGTTATGTATTTGTGTCTGGATGTGTGAGTGCTCCGTCAGCGTGTGAGTTTGTGCGTCCACGCCTCTGTCCAGGGTGTGCATTTGTGTGTCTGCGAGTCGGCTTGTCCCCGAGGCCCTGTCAGCACGTGACTTTGTGTACCCTGGAGCGCCAGACGGTCAGTCTGCGTACACGTCTCTGGGTGTGTGTGTCTATGGGTCCCAGTCAGTGTGTCAATGTGTGTGTCCGTCTGTCCCGCTGTCTGGGCGGCCGATCAGCGCGCCTCCGAGCCCCGGGCCAGGCCCTGCCCCGCCCCCGGCTGCAGGGAAACCCCCCGCGCCGAGGTTGGGGGCGCGGCGCGCGCCAGCAAGTCCCGACTTGTCCGCGGCTGGCGGGCGGGGCAGTGGCGTCACGCGGGGGCGGGGCGTGGGACCCGCCAGGCGGGGGCGGGGCGGGGCGGGGCTGCCGCCGAGCGGGCCCGGGATCTGCCGGGCGGCCTGAGACGCGGCGCGAGCCACATGCGAGCGGGTGCCTGGTGGCGGCGGCGGCAGCGAAACCAGCAGCAGCGGCGGCCAGGACGCGGACGCGCCTGCGGCCCGAGGAGCAGCCGAGGCAGCAACAGCAACGGCAACAGCGGCAGCCACTGCAGTTAGAGCAGCAGCAGCAGCAGCCACAGCAGCAGCCGCAGCGAGCGGCGCTCGGCGGGCGCGCCCTCCTGAAGGAAGCCGCCCGCCCCCCATCACCGTCCCCTCCGGCGTGTTCATGCCCCCGGGGTGAGTGTGCGCGCCCCAAGTCCCAGCCAGCGGCAATTGGCCAGGCCGGGTGGGCTCCCTGGAGGAGGTGGCGGGAGTGCACTCGGAGAGCAGTGGGGGGGCGCTGAGTCCCTACACCGTGCCTCCCTCTCTCCCTGCCCTCCCCACCCCCCATGAGGCTGGTGTCGCTGGGCGGGAGGCACTGAGGGTCCGAGAGCGCAGGTGCCTCAGCGGTCTGACGGGTTTGTTTACAAACAATGGGGTGCGGGCTCGGCAGCGCCCCCTGGCGGCCAGTGCGGCCCCGGGGAAGTGAGTCGACCCCGACTGCCCCGGCCCCTGCAGTCCGGGAGGGGCGGGGGGTAGGGGGGGACGGCGTGGAGGGGCGGCCACACCCCGGGCGCGCGCGCCCGCCGGGGGCGGCGACAGGGGGCGGCTCGCGGGCCGTGAAGTCTGCGGCTCCTGCGGGCGGGGGCTGCGCCCCAGCAACAGCCTGTTATTGGCCCCGCGCTCGCCTGGCGGGCGGGGCGGGCGCACGTGGCGGCGGCGGGGTTGGGGGGGGGGGTTGTGACAGCGCAGGGGGGCTTCTGGGCCCGCCGTGGGAGCGCGCGTGTGCGGGGTTGTGGATCTGCAGGTGTCTCGCCTGGGTGTGTGCGTGTGTCTGGCTCCGAGTTTGTGCTGGGGTCTGCAGGGAGTGCTTGTGTCAGTCCCGGGGAGTGGTGGGGCTGTGGCCCGTCGTGGTGTGCGCGCCGTCCCCATGCGTGTTTGTGTGGGGTTCTGTCTGTGTACGCCGCGCCTGAAGGCGGGTGCTCTGTTTATGTGTGGTGTACCTGTGTTGTGTCCTCTGTGAGAGTTGTCTGTGTGTGCTGTTTGGGGGTGATTCTATGGGTCTGTATTGCCTGCCTGTGTTATAGTGTGTGGTTGTAGTGTGTTGGTGTGTTGCTTGAGTGAGCTGTTTGTGTTTACATGTGTGTGTCTTGCCCGATGTGCTGTGTTTATGTATGCTTGTGTGTCTTGCCTGTGTGTACTGTCTGTGACTGTCTGTGTATATCTCCAGGGCATGTGGCTCAGCTAAGCGTTTGTGATGGTGTGCCTGCCCAGTGCCGATGTCTGTTTTCTCTCCAGGTGTCTGTGTGAGTTCTGCGTGGTGTGTGTGTCTGTGTGTGTGTGTGCTGGGGGTTGTCTGGTCTGTGTTTGCCTTGTGTGTCTGGCATCGGCGTCTGGGAATTGAGGAGCTGGGCTCTGGGGGGTCTGAGCAGAGCAGTCAGTGGATGTTGCTGGCAGCCTCTTGTATGGGGCTGTGTCTGAGCCCGTGTGTGTGTGTGTGTGTGTGTGTGTGTGTGTGTGTTGGGTCTGAGGGGCTTGTCTCTGATCGGCTGGCTCATGTGTGTCATGTGGGCTGCGTGTGTGTAGTGTTTATGTCAGTCACGTGAGACCAGTGTTTTCTGTGGGTGCTTTAGGTGTGCGCGCTGCCAGGGCAGTGTAGGATTAGAGTTAGCTGTAGTGTGTGTGTGTGTGTGTGTGTGTGTGTGCGCGCGCGCGCGTGCACGCGTGCATTTGCGCGTGTGTCCGGGGCTGACAGTTGGTGATGGTGTTTGCAGGTTGGGGGAGGAGGGAGGGTTGATGTCTGCTGTTCTGTTGCGTCTCTGTGTTGTTGCCGGCATGTGGTGATGCATCTGGGTCTGATGACATGTGTCTGTGTGTGCCAGCTTTACATGTGTCCTGGGGTCTGAGAGTTGGTGACAAGTGGGTGTGTTTCGGTTGTGTCGGTCCGTGTGTGTGTCCATGGAGGTCTGTTTTGTGTTGATATGTGTGTGAGTCCTGAGGTGTGTAGGTCTTATCTATTGCGTGTGTGTTGTCGGGAGGGGCATGTGTGTTTGAGAAGTGTGGCAGTGCCTATTTGGTGTGTGTTTCTGACTGTGCTTGTGATGGCTGCATAGTGTGTACGTGTGTGTCTGTGGGCCTATTAACAGTGGCTCAGCGGGTGAGAGCCTGACGGTTTGTGTGTGTGTGTGTGTGGGGTGGAGGGGAGGGGTTGTGCCGGCCAGTATGCCTTGTGTGGATAGTTCTTCCTGTGCTCTGTGTGTATGTGTGTGTCCACGTTTTGGTCAGTGTTTGTATGTGTGTGTCCTGGGACATCTCAATGTTTTTGTGCAAATGGGAGACGAGGTGGGAGGTCTGGCTGGCCAGTCCTGCGTTAGCCTTTGTGTGTGTGTTGTGTACCCTCCACACACACCCCTTTGGGTCCTGTGTGAGTCCCCGTGTGTGTTGCGAGGCATCACAGTGCCTGGCTGCCCTCCCTGTGTGCCCATCACTGTGTTCCGGAAGTTAATCCCACCAGCCCAGGCCCTGTGTGAGTCCCACGTTGGGTGAGTTTGTGTTGCGGGGCTGTCAGCCCTCATACACACACACACGCCTGACAGACCCACAAGTCTGGGTCCTGCCTGAGCCCTTGTCCTTGCTGTGACAGCCATCCTGTGCCTCCTTGTCCCTCATGTGTGCCCATCACCATGTGCACGGGAGGCTATTCCGGCCAGCCCAGGCCTCGGGTCAGCCCCTGCGGAAGGGTGTGTCTTGAGGGGCCATCACGCACACCTACGGTCCCCTCCGTCTGGGCCCTGCGTGTGTTGTGGGCGCCAGCCCTGGGCTGCCTGGCCTGCCATGCGTACAGGAGTGGGGTGCCCTGTGTACCCCGGGTGGGGTGGGTGCGTCGTGGGGCCCTGCGCCCCCTGCACTTCCCGGCTGACCGCACTCCTCTGCCCTGTCCTGCAGGCCCCAGGGAGCGCCATGGCCCGAGCACGCCAGGAGGGCAGCTCTCCCGAGCCCGTAGAGGGCCTGGCCCGCGACGGCCCGCGTCCCTTCCCCCTCAGCCGCCTGGTGCCCTCGGCCGTATCCTGCGGCCTCTGCGAACCCGGCCTGCCTGCCGCCCCCGCCGCCCCCGCCCTGCTGCCCGCCGCCTACCTCTGCGCCCCCACCGCCCCGCCCGCCGTCACCGCCGCCCTGGGGGCCCCCCGCTGGCCTGGGGGTCCTCGCAGCCGGCCCCGAGGCCCGCGCCCCGACGGTGAGTGCCCGCCCCGCACCAGGGATGCTGGGAGCCGGGAAAGAGAGACACGGAGGAACCGGAGAAGTGGGAGCGAGTGGGGGGAGGTGGCGAGCCGGCCGGGCCACGGGGAGGGTGTGGCCAGTGTGGTCTTTGTGTTGCAAGAAGCAGGAAGACTGAGTGGGAGGCAGGGGGTGGGGGGAGGCCGAATGGGAAGTCCCTCCTGGAATCTGACTGCAGTCCCCGAGTTGCAGCCCACGGTCTTTTCCGGGCCTGGGGCAACAGCTGTTTCCAAGCCCCCTTCTCCCGGTCTGGGTCCCCTGAAGCCCCCTGAGGGCTGTAGCTGGAGAGAGTGGGCAGAGATGACTGTCACTTCTGGACAGTGGGGAGGGGTCGAGTGTGGCCTTTTGCCTTTTATCTGCATCTCTTTGGCCAGGGCCCGCCCTCTCTGCAGCCCGGCCGGAGGAAGGAGAGGGGGAGGGGCAATGGTATGGGGAAAGGGTGGGAGGCGGGTCTTGGGGAGGGAAGGGTTAAAGGTCCCCTGCCTGATGGGCTGTTAACTCTGTGGTGCCCGGCTAGCCCCATCCCAGCCGGCACACTCGGTGGCAATGGAAAGATTGTCCCGGTTTCCCTCCCTACCCCGTTCCCGGACCCCAGAGAGATCAGGAGAGAGAAAACTTCCCCGGCCCTGTTCCCTGGCAGCAGAGGCAAGAGGAGACCCGATTTCTAGACCAGAGTCACAGGTGTGGAAACTGAGGCCCTGATTTTAGGTCTCAGGGATCCCTCGTGCCAGGACCTGGCGTGACAGAAGGGAGGAAGAGACGCCAGGGGAGCTCAGAATGTGCGTGTGGGGAGGAGGCAGGAAGGCATCTCCCGCATCCCAGCCCCTAGGCCCCTGCTCAGAGGCAGCCACAGCCTGGCCTTCTGGTTTCCAGGCCTCGGCCACATCCGGGGGTGTGGCTTCACTGTGGTTGGACACTAGAGGGCAGGAGACCTGAGGCTTGTGACTCTGGGTGTAGTCAGTCACCGTAGCCCTGTGTGACCTTGGGCCACTTCTTAGGGTGAGCCTCAGTTTCCCCATCTGTTGAGTGGAGCAGTCAAAATTTGGCACCGTTTTGGAAGGGAAGTATTTAGGTAGGATAAGAGGAAGCACTTCCAGACTCACACGGGTAGTGAGGTGGTAGCTGGCTAGACAGGTGATCCCAGGAAGGCCTCCCCAGGACTTCTTTTTTGCCTGGGGAGTAGGAGCTGAGAAATCTGGCTCTTAAAGGGGAAAACAGAATCTCTAAAATGAGGTGGGGAGCAGGAGAGAAATCAGGCGGCTGGAAAAGGGAGAAGTAGGCCCTGGATAACTGGTCCCCCCGGGACACCTCAGGGCCTAGAGGGGTGGTGGGTGTGACCACGGCCCTCGGCTTTTCCCAGGTCCTCAGCCCTCACTCTCGCCCGCGGAGCAGCACCTGGAATCGCCAGTGCCCAGCGCCCCGGGGGCCCTGGCGGGCGGCCCCACCCAAGCGGCCCCGGGAGTCCGGGGGGAGGAGGAGCAGTGGGCCCGAGAGATCGGGGCCCAGCTGCGGCGGATGGCGGACGATCTCAACGCGCTGTACGAGCGGCGGGTGAGTGCTGGGGGAGGGGTAGACGGCAGGTGGGACTTCCCGCCGGGGAGGGGGCTGCGGCAGCCCAGCCAGATGTGCGGCAGCTGCCGCCCTGCGCGGCGGGGTCGCGCTGGGGACAGGCAGGTGGGAGGGACGGCGTGTCCGCGGAGCCGCCGTAGGGCTAGGGCCCGCGCCGCGGCTGTCATGGCCCGGGGGAGGGCCGGGGCCGGGGTATCCGCGAGCCCTGCTGCGCGCCCGGGGTCCGCGGCCGCGGGGACTGAGGGCGGCGCTCGACTGAGCGGCTCATATATCCCGGGCTATTTATAGCCGGTGAGTCAGCAGCGGCGGCGCGGCCGCGCCCGCCCCTCCCACCCGCCCGCGCTGCTGCGGCGCGCCACCCCGCTTCCCGGGCGGGCCGGGGGCGGGCCCTGGAGCCCCGCCCCGCCGGAAGCCCCGC
Source organism: Balaenoptera musculus (assembly GCF_009873245.2). Classification (NCBI taxonomy): domain Eukaryota; kingdom Metazoa; phylum Chordata; class Mammalia; order Artiodactyla; family Balaenopteridae; genus Balaenoptera; species Balaenoptera musculus. Next base: position 9,106,449 of record NC_045803.1, read on the forward strand.
CCCGTTGGAGGCCCCGCCCCCAAGGCCCACAGCCAGGCCTCTCATTAAAGCAAAATATTTGAAGCCTGGAGCAGTGAACAGAGAATAACAAACACCAGGGCGCCCACCACCCAGATCTGTCCAACCTGAACATTACACCCACACTGCTTGCTTATTCAAAGAAAAAAACAAAAACCGGATGTTGTGAAGCTCCTTGTTTCCCTCCCTGACCCTCTTCCCCTCACCCCTTCCAAAGGAAACCTCTCAAACCTCTCAAATTGGCCTGTCCATTCCTCTGCAGGTGTTGATTCTTTTACTACATATTTACCAGGCCACAAACAATGCTTAGGATTGTGGGGCGTTTCAGACTTAATATACGTGATATAGTATGTGTTCCTCTCCAAACTCCCCGCTTCTCAGTGTTATGCTTGAGATTCATCCATATGGGCAAAGGAGCTTTAATTCATTCGTTTTCACGGCCATGTAGCATTTTATTGGATCGACATGTAGTATCCTTGTTCATTTTCTCATTGGTGGGTATTTAGGACTTTCCAGAAATGTCTCAAAATTTTATTTATTTATTTTTGTTTGTTGGTTGGTTTGGGTTTTTTTTTTTTTTTTGGCTCTTCCAAAAAATACACATCTCCAGGTGCACGTATGTGTCTCCAGAGCAGATACCTGGCTGGTCTGCCGGCCCTCAGCCTTAGTAAATGATAGCCTGCTCACCAAGGTGACTGTGCCAGGTGGCACTCCACAGCAGTGAAACAGCGGCAGGCTTTTAAATTTCTGCCAATCTGATGTGCCCCCTTGGCCACCTTCTCCTGGCTGCCAAGTTTAGTGGGGAGTGATAAGGAGGCAGGCTGGTACCAGGCAGCCCACCCCCAGCCACCCATTAGGATCATTAGGATGGTTTATCTGACCTTCTTGTTCACATCTATAAAATGGGTTTCTCCTTCCCACCTTGTGGGGATGAGATTAGGTGGGCCCTGCTAATTAGCACCGGATTTAGCCCTGCATTCAGTACAGGGAGTGGAGAGTACTATAGATATTCATAAGTTTTTTAGTATTGTTAATTTTTATTGGTGGGAAGTCTTTTCTTGTATCTAGCTTCCTTCGTTTCTAACACTGTGGAACTGAGATGGTCCTAGAGGCTACCCCCAGCCTTCATCCTGCCACTGAGGAAAGGTTAGCTTTACCTCGACATACTTCCGTGCAGCTTCAGTGCAGATGGTGAACCATTCCCAGTTCTTCCACAGATTGTTCTAGAATTGCTGAGACTATGGGCTCCCTGCTCCCTTCTGTGTGGCTCACCAGCCTTTTATAGGAGGGCAGATGGGCTGCAATCCAGCCCCACCCCTCAGCCCCGTGTGACTTTGGTTGGGTAACTTTCTCATCTGGAGACCAGGGACTAGGAGACCACAGCTGATATGTGCAGGCCCTGTGCTGAAGACGCTGTCTGCATCCCTTCCGTCCTAGTCTCATGTTCCAGAGGCCCTTGGCCCAAGGTGGGCAGAGAAATGTATCTGGACCCGATGAACAATAATAATAGTACCGACCTCAGAGGGTTGGTTGAGGGCGTAGCTCACTCTTAGAACCGTGCCTCGTTCCTCGCTGCCCTTCGACCCGACCACCTAGGCGCCCCAGTCTCAAGCCCACTCTAACTTGGTCTTCGCTCTCTTTCCCTAGAGACAAGAGGAGCAGCAGCGACACCGCCCCTCCCCCTGGAGGGTCCTGTACAATCTCATCATGGGACTCCTGCCCTTACCCAGGGGCCGCGGAGCCCCGGAGATGGAGCCCAATTAGGTGCCTGCACCCGCCCGGTGGACGTCGGGGACGTGGGGGGCAGGACCCTCCCACCTCCTGACGCCCTGGCCAGTGCGGGGGACTTTTTCTGCACCATGTAGCATACTGGACTACCAGCCCTGCCTATCCCAGGGGCGGGCCAGGGCAGCCACTCCAGACCCAGCCCCGGCCTAGCCTGGGGGGCACTGACGGAGATGTGGACTCCTGGGTCCCTGGCTGAGGAGCCAGGGGAGAGAGGGCTGACGGACTCAGAGTCTGAAGGCGGCGGTGACCGAGGCGGTGGGGACTGAGCCGCCCGCCTCTGCCGCCCATCACCATCTCAGGAAAGGCTGCTGGTGCTGGCTGCCCGTTCCAGCTGCAGGGGTGACACTGGTGGGGGGGGGGTCTCTCTCTCTCTCTCCCAGTGCTCCTTCACTTTGGGCCTGGCCTCAGGCCCCTGGTGCTTCCCCCCCTCCTCCTGGGGAGGGGGCCCGTGAAGAGCAAATGAGCCAAACGTGACCACTAGCCTCCTGGAGCCAGAGAGTGGGGTGCGTGTGACGGCCGCCCCAGCCCAGCGCCCAGCCATCTTCCCTGAGCCAGCCGGCGGGTGGTGGGCATGCCCGCCTCACCTTCATCTGGGGGTGGCCAGGAGGGGCCCAGACTGTGAATCCTGTGCTCTGCCCGAGACCACCCCCCGCCCCCCCATCAATCCCATTGCATAGGTTTAGAAGAGAGCACGTGTGACCACTGGCATTCATTTGGGGGGTGGGATATTTTGGCGGAAACCGCCCCAGCCTTAGTCCCCAGGGCGAAGCGCTGGGGGGAAACGGGGAGTCAGGGAGGGGGGGAATCTCAGAAGAGGGAGGAGTCTGGGAGCGGGGAGGGATGGCCCAGCCTGTAAGATACTGTATATGCGCTGCTGTAGATACCGGAATGAATTTTCTGTACATGTTTGGTTAATTTTTTTTGTACATGATTTTTGTATGTTTCCTTTTCAATAAAATCAGATTGGAACAGTGGATACTCTTCCTGCTCTCCTTCCCTGCAGAGGGGCCTGCGCAGAATCTGTGAGCCCTGTCTCGGAGGAGGTGCGGGGCAGTGCGCAGATCACCCTGAGGTGTCTGTCCTTGTGTTTAAAGGACGGCTCCGGGGGACTTCCCTGGTGGTGCAGGGGTTAAGAATCCGCCTGCCAATGCAGGGGACACGGGTTCAAGCCCTGGTCCAGGTAGATCCCACATGCCACGGAGCTACTAAGCCCGTGCGCCACAATTACTGAGCCCGAGTGCCACAGTTACTGAAGCCCGCGCGCCTAGAGCCTGTGCTCCGCAACAAGAGAAGCCACCGCAATGAGAAGCCCGCACACCGCAACGAAAAGAGTAGCCCCCGCTCACCGCAACTAGAGAAAGCCCACGCGCAGCAACGAAGCCCCAATGCAGCCAAAAATAAATAAATAAAAATTAAAAAAAAAGGACAGCCCCGGTGCCACTGTGTGCACCCAGCCTTCATGCACCCCTCGTCAGCTCCCACTAAAAGCTAAGCCCCTGAGGACAGGGTCTTTTTGGGTGTTTTCTCCTCACTTTATCCCCACTGGATAAAGTATGTCAGGGGGGCTTGATATTTACGGAATAAATGAATGACCTATAACTTACTCAGAAGTCCCACTGGGAGGAGTCCTGGGGAACTGTCGGTCATGAGACGGACCTGGTCCCTGCCCTCAGGGAGACAGAGGTGACATCTGGGATCAAGGTGAAACTTCACCCACGTAGCCACCCTAGCATACTCTTAACCGTAAGGCCTAGCATTAAAAACCTGTGTTGAATTAATACAAGAAGGGGAGGGAATTCCCTGGAGGTCCAGGGGTTAGGACTTAGTGCTTTCACTGTCAAGGGCCCAGTTTCAATCCCTGGTGGGGGAACTAAAATCCTACAAGCCACGCGGTGTGGCCAAAAAATTAGAAAACCAAACAAGAAGGGGAGCTTCTACCATGATCTTCGGGAAAATAGGGCAACCAGCCAAATGCTTCCCCTGTGTTGTCTTCCATACAGGACTGCCCCAGACAGAGGTTCAGACCCAGCTCTGCCCCTTCTCCTGGCTGTCCTCACTGGTAAAGGGGCAGTTCAGAGGCAATGGCCCTTCTAAAAGGCCAGGCCGAGGGAAACGGGAACCATCATCTTGGAGAGGAATTTGGCAAAACTTTGAGGATGTACATACCTATGGCAGCAAGTGCCTTCCTGGCTGTGTCTCCCTTAGAAGTGAACGTGCACAGGTGTCCAAGAGTTGGCAACGCGCAAAGCCACCACCTAAGTACCAACAGCGGTTGGAAGGGTAAATCAAGTCTGCTGTTGTACAACAGGACAATAGAGAGTAGTGAACTGGAATGAACTAGAACTTTATCCCTATGAATAAACAACAAATAATAGCAAGAACAGCAAGTAGCAAAATGATGGTGGGTACTGGGTGTATATCCTATGGTATTATTCCATATTTTCGTCATGCTTACATACTTGTGCATGGGGCCCAAGGCCCTGAGGTGGGGTGGGAGGTGGTGTGCCCACCCAACCGTCTGGCAGGGAAGCTCTACTTGGTCCTCACTGCTCCCCTGGCAAAGAATGCACCCTCCTCCTGCCACCAACAGCCTCCCCTGTCCAGGAACAGTTTGCTGAACTAATTTTTTTTTTCTTTTGGCCGTGCCACACAGCTTGTGGGATCCCGTTTCCCGGACCAGGGATTAAACCCAGGCCCCCTGCAGTGGAAGCCCTGAGTCCTAACTACTGAACTGCCAGGGAATTCCTGTCGCTGAATCATTGATCTGGTTGGATTAGGTCACGATTTTATTGTTTTCTCTTCGTCAGATTTTTGTTTCTGCTTCCTCTCTCCTGCCTTCTCTTGGATTATTTGAATACTTTTTAAGAATTCTTTTAAATGTATCTTTTGGTGTTTCAGCATTTTTTTAGGACTGCTCTAGGGATTACAAACTCATCTTTAACCTATCTGCTATGTGTCTATTGTACCACATCACTTAAAATACAGAAGCTCTGCCACTGCACATCCCTGCTGACCCTCTACTTCTCCATGAAATGATGGATTTCATGCTATAGTTGTCATACGGATCACATCTGCACACCTTAACTTCCACAAGACATGTATTAACTTTTGCTTTATTTATTTATGTATTTATTTTTGGCTGCTCTGTGCACGTGGGATCTTCCCAGACCAGGGCTCGCACCCGTGTCCCCTGCATTGGCAGGCGGATTCTTAACCACTGTGCCACAAGGGAAGCCCTGTATTTTCTTTTTAATAGAACCAAACCTACCATTTTTAAGGACTGAAAGTGGGGAATTCCACCCTATCATCCAGGTTGGAGGGAAAGAAGCAGAGACCCAGGGATAATCGAGGCCAAGAGAAGGCCACATTTTGTTAACAAAGTCCAAAGGGCTCCCAGAAAAACAAAGGAGGGATCAGTTGTTCAGAGGGAAACACCTGAAGTCATCTGTGTGGCCTTCACTCTCGGAACCCAGGTGCCGAGTGGTTCTGCAACGTAGCAGAGTCGAGGCTCAGAGGACCTGGCAATGAAGCCCTCAGCTAATACACTGCCACCTGCAAACCATGCAGCCTCCAGCAAGGTAATCCCAAACTTGAACTGACAAGGCTTCCAAGACACAGTGAGGAAAAGCAAAATGCAGAAAAATCGTTATTTTGTGAATCTGCGTAATAGCAGCTAACACGGAGCGATTTCTACTCAAAGAATATATTCAGTCATTTAATCCCAACATATCAGAGGAATGTTCTACTATTACCATCTTACAGATGGGGCGACTGAGGTACAAAAACGTCACTTGCCCAAGGTCATGTGGCTAGGTGGTAGAGTCCAGGTTTGAACCTGACAGTCTGGAAGGATTCACTCTCAGTGGCTGCCAGGGTGCCCTCTGGGAGGTAAATATGAAAAGGGATACAGCTAACATCTACAAAAAGCATCTCACATTTCTCTCCAAAATCAAGTTTAGCTGTTAAGTCAGCTGCTCCTGCTATGTGGCCAACGCTGAGCTGACAGGCATGGGAAGAGGAATCTTTTGACTCTTAGACTTGTACAAATATTGCTTGAATGTTTATTACTAGAAGCTTAAAAACAAAAGCCACTCTCTTCTGGACTCAGCTGAAGGCTGAGCATCTGGGCCTGACTGATGGTTTTCAGGGGTGACTCCTAGGTCTCAGGACCTTGGGAAGGAAAAGCCAGAGTTTTCTTGTCTTCACCAAGATCACAAGAAGCTGAGCCACTAAATGAATGTTTACTAGGTGTCCTGTACAGAAGCCTTCCCCCTCTGCCCACATTCCACCCTTGATTTGTTGGGTGAGGCTCTTTCTTCACCTGCAATATGGGCACGACAGTATCTACCCTCATGGAGTTGCTGTGAGGATTCAAACCATTTAGCTAAAGTACAAGTATTTTGAAAGGTATCAGGCAAGCAGTGTGAGCATGTAAGCTATTATTTTAAACTCTTTTGCTTGCCAACTACAACCTAAACTTCCGTTTCCCCACCTGTAAAGGGGCAAATAGGTGATACCTCAATAGATATACATTTATACTTACCAAAAAAAAAAAAAAAAAAAAAGCAAGAAACTGACAAAAAGTGTCTGCACTGCAAAGGGAAATCATGGAACGTGGGGCTGCGATGGGACCAAGAGCGTTTTTTTTCGTTTTGAGTAGCACCTGTTCACTAGAACGTTCTGTCTGAAACTTCAACCATTGAGCACCTAATGAAGTTTGGCTGCTACACATACCAGAGACAAGAGAAGTGGGGTACAGAGTAGAGAAGGCTGGCAGCCCCAAAGAGAACCCATTTCCTTTCATTTAATAACTCCAGCACACCCAAAATATTTGCTACCTTCTCAGCTCAGATCCCCTTTCTCAAGTGGGCTACATTATCTCCTGAGGTGCTAGAAAGCACAGGATAATCACTGTGGACTTCCTGGAGACTTAGGGAAATCCATTCTTATGATAACACCAACATGTAATATGGGAAAATATGAAATTTGGAGCAAAGAGAATAAAGACATTTCCTGCCCAGGGCTGGCAGCTTCCAGCACCACCCCCCAGGTTCCCAAGGGGTCCTTTTGGGATCACTCAATCTCTGCCATTACAGGTACAGGGGTGGAAAAGTTCGAAAGAATCTTCAGAGAAGATTCAACAACAATTTTCTTTTTAATTCATGCAGACCCGCCTGCTCCCCCTTGTGACCAAGGCCCCACATTGCAAAGTAAAGGGTGTAATTAGCTCCAATTTTCTGAGACCCTGCAAGATTCATGCAAGGATTCCCTGCCTCAACACTAATAGGGCCCAGAAAGGGGCAGCTCCAAAAATGCAGCCCTAGCTTCACCTAGGGTGGGAGCAGAGGTGACCAGGAGGGTTGGGGGAATTGAGTTCTTCCTCTCAGAGGAGATCAGTTTTTTTTTCACTGACTGCAACAGGGCTGAAATAGGAAAGGAGCTGATTTATTCATTCAAACCAGCCAGACGATTTACATCGTGGAGAAGCCAAGTGAGGGTAAGGAGACTTGGAACGTGCTGCTGAGTGAAGACAAACCTGGCGCTCCAACGACAGCTCTGACCCGTCCAGCTGTGGGACTTGGGGCATTTTACTTAAGTGTCACTTAACCGTTATGAGAACATCGCTCACTTCTTTTTTTTTTATTAAATTTGTATTATTTATTTTTGGCTGCGTTGGGTCCTCGTTCCTGCGCACGGGCTTTCTCCAGTCACGGTGAGCGGGAGCTACTCTTTGCCGCGGTGTGCGGGCTTCTCATTGTGGTGGATTCTCTTCTTGCGGAGCATGAGCTCTAGAGTGCGGGGGCTTCACTAGTTGCAGCACGTGGGCTCAGCAGTTGCGGCGCGTGGGCTCAGTAGTTGTGGCACACAGGCTTAGTTGCTCCAAAGCACGTGGAATCTTAAAGGTCCAGGGCTCGAACCCACGTCACCTGCACTGGCAGGCAGATTCTTAACTATCACTCACTTTTACTCCTTTTCCACTATTATTACAATTGCTATCCCTGAGAACAGCCACTACTTAACTGAATTATTCAACAGACAATAAGAATCAGAAGCTTCTGCAGGCTAGAATATGAGCACTCTCTTGCTGCACTGCCCAGAAAAACGGTGGCAGGAATGGTGACGGAGGGGAGGATCTTTGTGTCATGTTAAAGCATCCAGGGACATTTCTTCAGGTTTAGGCAATTGTTGGATCGCTCCCTGTCAGAGGAAGAAGTTTCTAATGTGGAAGAAAAACAAACAAATCCTAAAGCAAATAACTTTATTTCAATCATTCCTTTTTAAAGAACCAAGGAAATATAGAAAATATAAAAAAAACACGAACAGCTGCAATTCAGGGGGGTAAATGAAGGGCCGATACAGCCCTTAACACGCGACAGCCTCCAGAGCGAGGGTCGGTACGGCATCGGCATGGGGCTCCGTGGGAAGGGCGGTCTCCTCTGTCCCAGCTCGCGGCCAAGGAGTCAGAATCCCCAGGGGGTGGGACCAGGGAATCTGCCTTTTTAAAACGAGCTTTCCCGCTAATATTCCATTTGCAAGGTCTCACCCTCATACCCAAGAGGACTTGGTGATATTTCCTCTCGTCCAAAATCCAGGCTGGAACTCAACTAATCCTAAACTAAAACTCAAGAATAGCACACCAGATGCCACCTGTTGTTTTTCAGAGTCTCAAACTTTGGAGGAAATACATTCCGCCTGCCATGTTTTTTCCTCTCTAAGGGCACCTGTCGGCATTTGGAACTGTGGTTCCACTAGTGTTTCATCGGTCCTAGGCCTTATTCCCCACCTGAAGTCATGCTCCTCTCTGTGTGACAACAGGCGGAGACTAAGGCCGAGAAGGTGGCAAGAGGCTCCTAAGCAACAAGGCGTGCTGGCTCGTGGCCGGGGGGACTGGCGACGCCGTGACGAGGAGTCAGAGGGGGCTGTCAGGTGCTGGCCGCGCAGGCCTGGGACGGGAACGGCGACAGCCAGGACCTACGCCCCTTGCTTAGCAGCCCCGGGTGCTGAGAAGCAGCACATCTGTACGACCTCACTGCTCACAGGAAACGGTTTGCATGGGTTCAGTGACTTCACTCTCCCTCGCCTGGAGAGGGCCGTCACGGGGGAAGGGGACAAGGATCACATGTGAGCAAGCCGCGGGCAGCATCGCTGCGGCTGCCAAGTCTTGGGTTCACTTGGGGCCGAGGCACTCCACAATCCCGTTCCCCTTCATGCCATCAAAGAAGAAGAAGTTGTTGTGAGGAGGGTCCCTTTGAGACAGGGCCTGGGGAGCGAAACAAGAAGAGGGTTCAGCTCAAGTGCTTTAAAAGGGATAAAATGGAGAAAAGAGAATAAACCCCCAAGCTGAAATCTTCTAAAAGCAACGTGGGCAGTGGGTCGCAAGAGACGTTGATTTTGCTCCCCAGGGGCTATTTGGCTATGTTGGGAAACACTTCTGATTGTAATTGTCATGTCCCTTTGCTCTGTCCCTTACCAGCTGTGTGTCCTTGAGCAGATCATTTAGCCTCTCTGACCTTTACTTTCCCCATGTAAAAGGAAAATAACAAATGTTTTATCCTAGGGATTAAAAAAGATGCTGTACCTCAAATATCTAAAACAATGCCTAACATGGAGAAGCACCGCTTGCTAACGGCAGCAATAATTATTTATGACTATTCAACTGAGAAAGGCACTGATTCAGTCCAACACGTCTGAGGCTGCAGCCTCCGTCACCTGGAGAGACACTCACTGATGCAGAAGCGGCGCTTCCTCGAGAAGGCGGTGCTGCCTGCCCTCCACGGGACAGGCCAGGGCTGGGGTCCAGAGGGCCTGGGACATGCCAGTCAGCCATGAAAATGATGATTATCTCGTGGGGTTAACAGAAGTTCACAGCACTGTTAGAGATGGAGTTAAGAGTCCCTGAAATTACATGCTGAATCATGTGTGTACCTGTGTGTACTGGGGAAAGGTCCATAGGCGATAGTGGACATTTTCAACGCAAGAAGGGTTACTGTTTAAAGAGGAAGACATCACCCACGCAGACTGCTAGGCAGGCTGTCACGGTTTCCGGGAGCACCGTGCTGTCGTCCCTAAGGCAGGACCTCTTTACAAGGTTAGGAGTGTGCTCTAAACATCCCGAACCTCTCCTCCTTGCACTGAGTGCCAATCCCAATCCACTTTCTCATCTGTAAAATGGAGACAATTATACCTGTTCCGAGTGGTTATTCCGTAAGTAACCACTCTTCTGAGGAAGGTGTATTGAGCATCTACTCTGTGTCAGGTACCGCGCTAGATACTAAGCAGTCTGAAGTCCCTCCCTGCCTGGGGCTTGGATCGGAGGTTTGCCCCCTGGGCTGGCATAGGAAATGGCAAGGAAATGGCCCCTGCCTGCTAGGGCCCCTGGTGAGCGCGAAATGCGATCAAGCTTGTAACGTGTCGGGCATGTAGTAAATTCTCAATAAATGGGAGCTGCTATGACTAACGGGGGCCAGAGGTCCTTTCCCAATATCTGAGGCCCCAAGCACTCAGCCAGGTGGAAGGGCCCAAGAGCCCACAGGTGGATCTTAGACCTGAGAACCCAAGTTCCAGGAGATGACACAAGGCGTTTTCACGTGGAGCTTGATAAGGCTGCTGCTGTCACTCTCACCTCTAGTACTCTAGGTGGGGAGACCGACCGCGGACAGTGGGGAGAGAAAAGAAGGATGATTAAACCCAAGGAAGCGGGACATGACAGAGGACATGGATAGAACATGTGGTGTCTGGAATGATGCAAGGAAGGAGGGAAACAAAGATGATTCCAAGGGAACAGACTTATACATTTGCCCCCCTCATCTCCCGATGTTTACTTTTTACGGGTGGTCAGATGGTCCCACCAGGGAAAAGGGGGAGGTCCACGGCCCTCAGATTGTAGGTCTTTACCGCCAGCTGGCCGAAGCTGGAACGGTGTTAAGTAAGGGGGAGTGGCGGGGACAAGACAGCAGGGCATGGGGTGAACATGGGGCAAAAGGTAAAGTGCTTCCCAAGCAAGATGGGGGTAGGAGGAGATTCCAAACACACCCAGCAACCAAGAATGCAGAGTACTCTGGCTATCTGCGATAAACAGAAACAAGATGCTGGGCAACAGCTGTCCCCTGCAGGCAGGAAGGAGGGGGCTGCACTAGAGGTTAGGACTGGGATGCAGAGAAGCCCCTGCACACAGTGGGGTCAAGGCCACCTGCCTGACCCACAATCTCCATCCCACATGAAAAACTCAGGGAGCAGCTTCTCAATGGGAGGTATGGAGGTGAGGCTAAGGGCGCAAGGACGGTGGCCCCGGGTCCACACAGAGCCCCGCCGGACGGGAGGGCCTTTAGGGAGGGCACCTGAGGCCTGATGGCAGAGCACAGGCTCAGAAACCAGATGGCACGGGCTCCAGTCCCGGCTCCGCCGCCTCTCTGCACCTCAGTGCCCCCTTCACACAGCAGGGATCACCAGCTCCTACCTCTTGGGTTGTTGTAAGGATCAAATGAGTCTATCCACGTAGGGAACACGGTCTCTGTGCGGTAGGTACGCACTGAGCTTTCAATAAATGTTATCTACTATTGTTGTCGTCACTGTAGGCTACAAAAAATATATTATGTTCCCATTCCCCCCCCTTATTTTTCCATCACTGTACTCTTTCCTGCCTCAGAATCCTTCTCAACACAGTCCTCTGGGCAGCCAACTTCTCAGACTGGGGACATAGCTGAACTTTTTTATCAGTCTGGGTTAAGCAGAAGGCATGAGCAAGAAAGCAGGCACGGCATCCCATGCTTCTCCTCTTCTCCCACTGTACCTCCTCGGTGCTCACCCCTACTGCCTATGACATAGAAAGTTAGATTTAGGGAAAGAAAAGATCCAGAGAGAAGGATCAGGAAAGAAGAGAGAAAAAAAAGGCCTTGAGAGGATGGTGGGACCATCAAATTGAGTCAAATGTTTCCAGAGCAGGACAAAGTAGTGACAGCTGGTCTCCAAATCGTCCTCCTAAGCTCAAACCTGACGTGTAAATGGACGTGGAGAATTATTTGACCAGGCACGACTCTGCTCCATGAAAGAAAAGGACACCCCATCACTGCAAGTCCACTAAAGCAGTTAAGAACCTGCAAAAGGCAAATTCAATATCTTTGGGCAAATATCAAAGTCCCCAAAGAAAGTAAAATACATCTGGGGGTATGCTATAGTTCTGGCAACTCAAACGTTCCAGAAGAGACTCAAAAGGCTGTGCTAGTTACTTGGTTACCTCATGACCCTACATGAAATGCTTCCCTTCTGAGAGGGACAACGGCACCTGCCTAACGTGGGCACAGGTCACCCTGGATAGAGCCTTGTGGGGCTCCTGGCACAGTGCACGGGCCCCACTGGTACTGATCTCCCCCTGCTCTATACACACCCATGGTGTGTGCAGTAACGAGAGGGTGCTTTGACGCCATGGCCATGGGTGGAGAGAAACTGTGAAGCAGAGGTGGAGAAGTACAGGTCGTGGAATCCCTTCTCTGGGCCTCGGTGTCCACCCCCTAAATGGGGGTCAGGACAGTGCCCATTTCATAGAGCTGTAAGAGGCAGAATACCTGACAAATATCATAAGCACCAGATAACTGGTTGGTATAGTTAGGGGACGGTGCACAGCACCTCACAAGCTCTTTGTCCAGCTCTGAGTAGGCAGGCACTCAAAGATCATTTGCTGCAGGCCCACCTGGATGGGCTGGAGAGAAGAGGATGGGGTGGAAAAAGGAAGGAAGGAAGGCAATGGGGAGGGCAGGAGACAGGGTGAGTGGAGTCAGAGAAGCCAGGCAGCTCTCTAAGACAGTCCTGGGTTCCCTCTGTTGGCACATCCAAGGTCATGGTGCACAGGGTCAACGATTTTCTATGCCACAGTGACTTTTTACCTTCACAATTTCCTGGGCCAGGATCCCTCCAACCACTGCACACACTGGGGCCATCTCAGAGAAGCAGTACCTAAAAGAGAAGACAAATGAAATGGAGCACCGAGGAACAGGAAGGCTGGTAAGGACATCTGGAAAAGGTCAGTAGTGGGTTCACCTGAATGAAAACATCTCCTACCAGGAGGAGTCAATTCAGACAGCAATGCTAATGCTGGCAACTAGGCGTGAAAATTAAATCTGATCCAGGTTAGTAGGTGGCTGGGAATGACCTCTGAACCTTGGCAGGCAAGAATTGTTTCACAACTTTTTTTTTTTTTAAAGTTAAAGGAAAGGCTATATCTGTGCGTCCTAAAAATAAAGTCCTACAAATATCAGATGTTTCAGTGCCCTGGTCACATTCTCGCAATTCTCTCCTGACCCACAATGGGCAGTGGGTTCTATATGCTATTCCCAGACAAATGTCAGGAGTAGGCCTGTGTTAACATGCAGGAGGCATGGGAAAGTCGGGGCCTGAGGTTAAAGCACGGGAGCAGAAAAAAGCCTTCACTACCCACGTAGATACCAACCCTTCCGGGCCAGGATGGGCATCCAGAGGACAAATTTTAGCTAATATTGTCACCTGCCCCAATCACCCATCCTGGACAGCCAAACGCTTTCTCCCCCCACCTCCCCAGAGGAACCATGCCTCGCCAGTTCCCATCCCTGAACACAAAAGGGTTTTTTAAATGAGCAAATTGAGGTGCAGGCAAGTTAAAAGGAAAGCTTCCCTACGGAACCCTACCACGAGGAGACCACCTCCCGTCTTCTTGGTTTGGTACATACCCTTCTAGACATTTTTAAAAGGGCACATATCTAAATATATATAATTTAAAACCCAAGTCATAGCAGCTATTATTCATTGTGCCCTGTAACCTACTGATGGATATTTAAGCTGTTCAACATTGTGACCATACATCTTGGCAGTGGTGTCCAAACAATTCCTTATGGCAAATTCCCAAATATAGAATTGTTGAGTCCTGATATATTTTGCCAAAATGCCCTCCAGAAAGGCTATACCCATTCAGCTCGCATCAACTGTGCTTGGGGATGCCCATCTCCTCACCCCCTGGCCGGGCCCAGCACTCCCATCTGTCCATCCACAGAGGCAGCTCTTCCTCCCGCGTACCAAGGTTCACTGCAGAACTATAAAATACACAGAGAACTATACCAAAGAGAAACTAGTCACCATAATTCTACTACTCAAAGACAGTCAAATGTGGGAATATTTTTCCTTTAAAAAAAATTCACCTACCTTCTATGTGATCGTACAATACAAATTTAACATTCTGCTTTTTTTTATCATCTCAACAAAATGCTAGCAAACCAAACCAGCAACATATAGACACATGATCACTTCAACAGACACAGAAAAAGCATGAGACAAAATCCAGCACCTCTTCAAGATAAAAACACTCAACAAACTGGGAAGAGAAGGAAATTTCTTTAAACTGATAAAGGGCATCTACGAAAAATCCACAGCTAACATCTTACTTAACGGCAAAAGACTGAAAGATCAGGAACAAAACAAGGATGTCTGCTATCACCACTTCTATTCAACATTGTACTGGAGGTTCTAGCCAGGGCATTTAAGGAAGGAAGGAAAAAGAAATAAGGGGCATCCAGACTGGAAAGAAGAAGTAATACATATATTCATAGATGACATGATCTGGTATATAGAAAATTCTAAGGAAACCACAGAAAAATTATTTGAACTATTAAATTCAGCAAGGCTGCAGAAGACAAGATTAACATACAAAAATCAATCTACTTCTATACATGAGCAATGAACATCCTTAAAATGAAATTAAGAATTTGACGTACAATAGCATCCAACAGAATAAAATATTTCAGAATAAATTTAACAATAAATGTGTAAAACTTATACTCTGAAGACTACAAAACATTGTTGAAAGAAATAAAAGACTTAAATAAGTGGAAAGATATCCCCAAGTTCATGGATCAGAAGACTTAATATTGTTAAGATGGCAATACTCTCCAAATGTTACTCGGACAACTGGGTCTCTAAAGGCAAAAGAATTAATGTGGACCCCTACTTCACATCATGTACAAAAGTTAATCCAAAAATGGATCACAGACCTAAATGCAAAAGCTAAAACTGTAAAACTCTTCAGACGAGAATATACATGTAAAAACGGGGGAAAAAAAGATAAATTATATTTCATAAAAGTTAAACATTTCTACTTCAAAGGATACTATCAGGAAAGTGAAAAGACAACCCACAGAATCGGAGAAAATTTTTACAAATCATGTATCTGACAAAAGGACTTGTATCCAGGGACCCCTTACAATTTAACAATAAAAAGATAACCCAATTTAAGAATGGGCAAATGATCTAAATAGACATTTCTCTAAGAACATATACAAATGGTCAGTAGGCACATGAAAAGATGCTCTACATCATTAGTCATCAGGGAAATGCAAATCAAAACCACAGTGAGATGCAACTCATTACCCACTAACACTGAAACAGACAGACAATAACACTTGTCGGCAAGGATGTGGAGAAATTGGAACCTGGATAAAGTGCTGGTGGGATGGTAAAGTGGTGTGCCCACTGTGAAAGAGAGTTCAAATTGTTAAACAGAGTTACCATATGAGCCATCAATTCCACCCTTTGGTGTACATATCCAAGAGAAATGAAAACTTATGTTCACACAAAAACACATGAATGTTTATACTGGCTTTAGTCACAATTGCCAAAAACTGGGAACAACCCAAATGTCCTTCATCTGGTGCATAAACTGTGGTACGTCCATACAGTGGACTACTACTCGCAATAAGAAGAAATGAGCTATCGATTCACACAATATGGATGAATCTCAAAGGTATTAGGCTAAGGGAAAGAAGCCAGACTCGAAAAGACTACACATGCTGTATGATTCCATTTATATTACATTATTGAAAAAGGCAGAACTACAGGGACAGAGAACAGGTCAGTGGTTGCAGGTACGGAAGGGGCTGATTACTCCAAGGCAGCATGAGGGAATTTGGGGGGTGGGGGGGTGTGTGACAAAACTTTTCCATATCTTGTTTGTGGTGGTAGTTTCACAACTCTGTGTCTTCGTAAAATTTTACGGAACTTTAAAACAAAACACACAAACAACTCACAGTACTGCATAACAAAAAAGAATAAATTTGACTGTATGTAAATTAAAAAAAAAAACACCATGAGGAAACAAGAACAAATTTCACTGTATAAGTCTAAGTAATAAAAACTAAACAAGACAAAAACAAGCATCATCTCAAGACATAATCAGACAAGTTCAGAATATGGGATATTCTACAATATAACTGGCCTGAACTCCTAAAAAAAAAGGCAGTAAACTGTTCTAGATCAGGAGTTGGAAAACTTTCTTTGTAAAGAACCAGACATTGACATTCTGCTTTAAAGCCAAATAATTTTTTGGCTTTATAGGCCATATGGTCTCTGTTTAAACTCTTTGTAAAAACTCTACAAGAGCTGTCACAAATAATACACAAATGAGTAGGTGTGGAATAAAACTTTATTTACAAAAGCAGGTGGCAAGGAACAGTTTGCCAACTCCCAGATTAAAAGAAGCACAGAACCAAACGCAACAGATGAACTCTGATGCATTCTTAAGCATCATGTCATCATTCTGCCCCCCTCCCCAAAATAAAAAAGCAAAATATTAACAACTGAATCTAACTGAGTGGTATACAGATGTTTACTACTGTTCACTATTCTTTCCATTTTTCTGTATGCTTGACGTTTTTCATATCATTTTTAATCTGTGTATTTGCATTTGCTCTGTAATATTAACTCTCTAATGCCTTTCCAATTTCTCTTTCTTATAAATATGATAATGAATATCTTCTGTACATAAGTATTTGCTCACATTATTTCTTTCGGGTATATTCTCATTATCAAGGAGCAGAATTACTGGGCTAAAGAGGGAACACTTAAATGACTCTCGATACTTATTTCCAAACCGCCTCCTTAAAAGGTTGTACCTTTTCCCATCACGCTTACTAACAATGAATATTTTTTTTTAATCTACAAAGGATTTTTGTTGATTTTACATAATCTCTGATAAAAAATATAATAACAAATGCAGTGATTTTCTCTGGTTTACGGAATTATGAGTAATTTTCATTTTCCTCTTTCTAAATTGTTTAAATTTTTTATACAATTTTTAAAAGTTACTTTCCATTCAGTTATTACAAAATATTAGCTATACATGGTGCAGCCAAAATAAATAAATAAATATTGGTTCTATTCCCTGTGTTGTACAATACATCCTTGAGCCCATCTTACACCCAATAGTCTGTGCCTCCCACTCCTCCTCATTTTCATCTTTGAATTTATTCCACACTATCTGATTTTTCCATAAGATATATATTATCTCTGAAACTTAAAAACCAGTAAGTTCACCAAAGGACAAATATTGTATAATTCCACTTATACAAGATACGTAGAACAATCAAATTCATAGAGACAGAAAGTAGAATAGAGGTTATCAGGGGCTGGGGCAACACAATGGGAAGTTAGTGTTTGACAGGGACAGAATTTCAGTTTGGGATGATGAAAAAGTACTGGAGATGGATAATAGTGACAGGTGCACAACAATGTGAATGTACCTAATGCCACTGACCTGTCCATTTACGAATGGTTAAAATGGCATAATTTATGTTGTGTGTATTTCACAATAAAAAAATTTTTTTGAAACAGTAAAAGTTATATTACACATACAAATTATGAATGTTCATCACAAGTGTTTATAATAGTGAAAAACTATAAATAACTCACGTACCCACCAATAAGGTAATGGCTAAATAAATGACCATATGGCAGACAACGAAACACTACGCAGCACAAGTGAAGTTATGGATCTGTATTTGTGACACAAACAAGTCCATGATATGCTGGAAAAAGAAGGCTATCACATGAAAGGTACAATCTCATTTTGATATTTAAAAAGAGAAAAAACATGAATAAATACACATACTGATGTCTGTGAGGCTAAACCCCCAAATTAAGCCCCAAGTTAGCAGTGGCTACTTCTCACTGGGAGGACTATGGATGATCCTTTTCTTCCCTTTTATATTTGCTGGCAATGGGCATCTGTTACTTTCATAATCAGAAAAGCAATAAAGCTCTCTGAAAAGAGAATAAATAACATAACGTGAAGGGACAGGACAAGCAGATCACAGACAGATGAGGGAAATGGAGACTTGGGCACAGCTTTCCCTACTCAAGCAAGCACACCCTGCTCGGAGCTGGCAGTGGGTAATTTGCGAGGGTAGCTCAGCTGCCAGACGGCGGCTCATTTCCTCGCCGCATCCCTATCCCATCTCCACCAGCCTCATCTCCACCAGCCACAGACGGACTTCGAGAGGCCGTCAACCACCTCTTACTTAAAAGGCAATAGAGAGGGAGCGCCTGAGCACATGAGGCGTAGTCACGGGAAAGCGGTTTCTGCAAAGGGGTAGGGGGGACACTTTGGAGAGGAAACTAGCCGGCAGCTCGTCCGGCTGTTAGCAGTTAGGCTGTGGCTTTCTCCTTCTGGGAAGCGGGGCCTCTGCCACTGGCTGGCGATGCAGAGGCAGGCGGTTCATCACTCTAAACACCCAAATCAGTCACTCGGGGCACGCTCAGGCCCGGCACGTGGCACTGGGTGTGCTCGGCGGCCCTGCGGCCTGGCTACGTCCACTGAAGCTGGAGCCCTGCAGAGCCTGCCCGCCTCCTGCCGTGAAGCGCAGAGCAGGCACCACTTGCTCCTCCACCAAGAGAAGGGTGCCCGCTGTTAGCCCGAAACAGGGACCCCATCCCAGCCTGCAGTGTCATCAGCCCCGACTCCCAGTGCTAATTTACAAAAGCACCTTGCAGACAGCTGCCTCTTTCTGGCTGAGGGCCCGGCAGGGGATTCAAAGCCCACTGCTGGTCTTAAATCGGCTGAGGTTTGCTGGTGTCTAAGCGAGGCTCCCAGCCACGAGTGAACAAGGAAAGGACTAGGGAATGAAGGGACTCCGATTTACTTTACTGCTGAAAAGGAACCAAGGTACTGTGCTGTTACCAGCGATTAGCAGTGTGGTGAGATCTTGGTTGGCTACTTACTAAAACCTTGGACAAGTGACTATCTTTCTGAGCCTCAGTTTCTTCATTTAACTCATGGGAAAATAATAATACACACTTTGAGGATTATTGTAACAATTAAACGTGGCTGTGTTGGTAAAGCACAGAAAGTCTTCAATACGTGGTGCTGTTGTTATTAGCTGTATAACCTCATACTAGTCACTGAACTTCTCTGAGCTCTAAATTAACTTTCCCTCTCCTATAAAATGGGCTGTTGTCAAGAGAGAGCATGTACAGAAAGCAACTACCACAATGCCTGGTATTATAACAGCTGCTCAGTAAATTCTAGCCATCATTATTACTGCTACAAGCTGGAGCACAGCAAAGCAGTTTAGGGAGCCCCCCAAATACAGCAAAAGAGAGTGAGAGTAATGAGATGACCCCAGAACTGCTTGGAAGGGGTTCCTGACCCAGTCTCCCTTTGGACCGATCCAATCAAATCCTAAACCTGATTGTGTATAAGAGCAAAAGACTGGTCGCCTAAGGTGAAAGCATCCCAGCACCTAAGGGCGAGGACGCCGGGAACAGGGATGCCTTTGCTGCTGAGGGTATAAACTGATAGGTCATCAATGGGGGCAATGGGGCAATATCTACCAAAAGATTAACCCATTCTCCTGACCCCGCCACTCCATTTATCGTGCAGTTATACCTGCACACATACAAGGTCACCTCGATTTTTCATATACTGCTGTTGTACCAACAGAAGGACAGAGGGCCACAGGAGGTGGCAGAACGTGGCAAAGGAGGCTCTCCTCAGGGTTTTCGGTCTTAATAAAGCATCTCCCCAAATTAAGGCAAATACTGAAAACAAACATTTATCAATCCAGGCTAAACTGTGATAAGTACTGAGACCAACCTGACAAAGTCTTCGGGAAGCAGGTCAGGATTAACACCCAGGGAGTCAAGCACATCGTTTCGAATCTGAAGCAACAACTCAGAATCTTCCCCAAAGGTATCAGAACTAGGATCTCTTCCTTTATCTGTGCGGAACTTCAGGAGCACTGGGAAAGGAAGAAGACAGGTTAAAAAGCAAGTCTTTTCACAATCTACAGACTGGGAGAAAATATTTGCAAATAATGTGACCAAAAATGGCTTAATTTCCAAAATATACAAACAGCTCATACAACTCAACAACGAAAAAACAAACAACCCAATTGAAAAATGGGCAGAAGACCTAAATAGACATTTCTCCAGAGAAGACATAAAGATGGCCAACAGGCTCATGAAAAGATGCTCAATATCGCTAATTATTAGAGAAATGCAAATCAAAACTACAATGAGGTACCACCTCACACGGGTCAGAATGGCCATCATAAAAAAAATCTACAAATAACAAATGCTGAAGAGGGCGTGGAGAAAAGGGAATCCTCCTACACTGTTGGTGGGAATGTAAACTGGTGCAGCCATTATGGAGAACAATATGAAGGTTCCTCAAAAAACTAAAAACAGGGGCTTCCCTGGTGGCGCAGTGGTTGAGAGTCTGCCTGCCAATGCGGGGGACACGGGTTCAAGCCCTGGTCTGGGAAGATCCCACATGCCGCGGAGCGGCTAGGCCCGTGAGCCACAATAACTGAGCCTGCGCGTCTGGAGCTTGTGCTCCGCAACAAGAGAGGCCGCGATAGTGAGAGGCCTGCGCACCGTGATGAAGAGTGGCCCCCACTTGCCGCAACTGGAGAAAGCCCTCGCACAGAAACGAGGACCCAACACAGCCATAAATAAATAAATTAATTAATTAAAAAAAAAACAAAACTAAAAACAGAGTTGCCATATGATCCGGCAATCCTACTCCTAGGCATATATCCAGACAAAACTATAATTCAAAAAGATACACGCATCCCTATGTTCACAGCAGCACTATTCACAATAGCCAAGACATGGGAACAACCTAAATGTCCATCGACAGATGAATGGATAAAGAAGAGGTGGTATCTATATACAATGGAATACTACTCAGCCATAAAAAGAATGAAATAGGTGGTGCAGTGGTTAAGAATCTGCCTGCTGATGTGGGGGACACAGGTTCGAGCCCTGGTGCAGGAAGATCCCACATGCTGTGGAGCAACTAAGCCTGTGCGCCACAACTACTGAGCACACGCGCCACAACTACTGAAGCCCACGCACCTAGGGCCCGTGCTCCACAACAAGAGAAGCCACCACAATGAGAAGCCCGTGTACTGCAACCAAGAATAGCCCCCGCTCGCCACAACTAGAGAAAGCCTGCGCACAGCAACGAAGACCCAACGCAGCCATAAATAAATAAATAAGTAAATAAATTTATTTTAAAAAAGTGAAATAAAGCCATTTGCAGCAACATGGATGGACCTAGAGATTATCATACTGAGTGAAGTCAGAAAGAGAAAGACAAATACCATATGATATCACTTATATGTGGAATCTAAAATATGACACAAATGAACTTATCTATGAAATAGAAACAGACTCAGACATAGAGAACAGACTTGTGGTTGCCAAGGTGTTTGGGGGAGGGAAGGATTGGGAGTTTGGGATTAATAGATGCCAACTATTATATATAGGATGGATAAACAACAAGGTCCTACTGTATAGCACAAGAGAACTATATTCAACACCCTGTGATAAACCATAATGGAAAAGAATATGAAAAAGAATGTCTATATATGTATAACTGAATCACTTTGCTGTACAGCAGAAATTAAGACTTTTTTTTTTTGGCATCACATCTCTCTTTATTGGTGAATTCTCTTTTAAAGACTAGAACTATCTGCAAACACAATATCAAGACAGCAACTAAACATAGACTAGTGGAAAGTATTAGAATTGAGGCTGACATAAATTAGCAATGATTATGGTACTATCATTTTATTTATTTATTTATTTATTAAAAAAATTTTTTTAACATCTTTATTGGAGTATAATTGCTTTACATTGTTGTGTTAGTTTCTGCTGTGTAACAAAGTGAATCAGCTGTATGTATACATGTATCCCCATATCCCCTCCCTCTCACCCTCCCTATCCCACCCCTCTAGGTGGTCACAAAGCACAAAGCTGAGCTCCCTGTGGGATGCAGCCGCTTCCCACTAGCCATCTATTTTACATTTGGTGGTGTATATACGTCACTTCATCCCAGCTTACCCTTCCCCCTTCCCGTGTCCTCAAGTCCATTCTCTACGACTGTGTCTTTATTCCTGCCCTGCTCCTCGGTTCATCAGAACCACTTCTTTTTTTTTAGATTCCATACATATGTAACACAACATTTTAAATCAACTATACTTCATTCAATAAAATAAATTTTTTAAAAAGCAAGCCTTTTCATAATAAATAAATCCTTATAGATGTTGATAATTAAACACATTTTTTTTTCATTCTACAGGAAGTAGTACATTAATTAAAATGTGGGGGCTTCCCTGGTGGCTCAGTGGTTAAGAATCTGCCTGCCAACGCAGGGGACACGGGTTCGAGCCCTGGTCCGGGAAGATCCCACATGCCGCGGAGCAACTAAGCCCATGCGCAACAACTACTGAGCCTGTGCTCTAGAGCCCGCCTGCCACAACTACTGAGCCCACGTGACACAACTACTGAAGCCCGCGTGCCTAGAGCCTGTGCTCCGCAACAAGAGAAGCAACCGCAATGAGAAGCCCGCGCACCTCAACGAAGAGTAGCCCCTGCTTGCCGCAACTAGAGAAAGCCCGCGTGCAGCAATAAAGGCCCAATGCAGCCAAAAATAAATACATAAATAAATATATATATATATATATAAAAATATATATATATATATAAATTAAAATGTGAGCCAAGTGAAAGGTAATACTTTTCATTTATTCAACAAATATAGTCAGAAAGGTAATCGAATATTGCAAAAATGACTAAAATTACTGTGATGAGTGCCATGACAGCACAACAGAGGATGTGACATCCTCTATAGGGTGCTGTCAAGTAAAGATTCCCTGAGGAAGCAACATGAGTGAAGTATGTGTGGGCTTGGGAAGAAGGGTGGGGGCAACTTCCAGCAGAGGGAAAAGAGAGGTCAGGTGGAGGAGGCATGCATTCCAGGCATCAGTTCAAAGGATGAACTGCTTCAGCCAGAAAGGCCAGCCAAGTGCTCAGACTCATCAGACAGGCAGATCATTACAAACAAAACCTCCCTTACTTACTACAACCATTATGTCAACCTCCAGAAACAGACGTTTTGTTCCGGATGTGAACCAGAGGAAAGGTTCAGATGATGGCAGCAAATCAGCACTACTGTATAACAAGACCCTAACAAGGCTTGAAGTTGTAGCGCAAACGAAAAGACACAGGCAGGAGCAGAAGACTGATCAAAATACAAGCACCTTCTACCGCCACAATGCCTTGTCTGGGTGCCCACTGCAGGCTGGCTGGGTGGCATTCTTGTTCCCCACATGCCCCCAAGGCAGGCGCACAGTCAGCCTGGAGCCTCGTCTCTAGGGCAGTCCTCCTCCCACACCACACGGGCTGTTCCGGAGCAGAGGTAGAGCGGGGTAGATCCCCGGGTGCCCTGGGAGAGCCCCTCACGCTCACAGTTCACAAACTGCTTCCATTTAAGTCTCATCAGCATTTGCTGACTGAAAAAGTGAACTTATCCAGCAAGTTACACTCTCCCTCAGTACAAGGGGCTCTTCCCTAAAAGATAAGGTGGACTGAAAACTCAGGCAATTGTTGTGAGGCTCTTTAAAAACGCAAGTATTTGGAACTTGCCCCAGACTAAGGAATCATTGTCCTTCTCTTTGTTTTCTTAAGACTCACAGTTTTGGTGACGAGCAGTGCGGTGAGAACCGCCCTCCAAGAAGCAGTAGGAATTCATTCATTCACCTGCACGAGCGAGCACTCAGTGTGCGCGGCTGACCTACGTGCCGAAGGTCCGATGGTGAGCAAGGGAGTCTTGGTCTCTGCAGTCTGAAAGCGATGGTGGGGGAGGATGGGGAATTTAGGGGTCAAGACAGATGGGCCCACTGAAGCCTGAGAGAAGTTCATCAATGGGCTACACAGTGTTCTGAGAAGATCCCAAAATGTGGAGGCCCAGGTAGAAGAAGACGCAACCTGCTTCTGGGCTATGCTTTTCTCAGTGCCAGTGTCAGAGGAAGATCGCTTGTCATGTGCCCAGCATAGGGCTCTGCACATCAGAGGTTTTCTATTCTTTATTTTAAAAAGGTTCCAGAACACCTGTTTTGAATACTGTTTGCTGTCTGGGACTGTTACTCTCCTCTCGTTTTCAAGAACACAGCTTCTACAACCCTCAATTCTACCTGACCACTTGGCAGACAACTCAAAAGTCGATGACAATTTGGATGCTGGCTAACGCAGACCTGCCATCACCTAAGCTCAACTTCTAACTCTGCAGATGTGTCACTAGGATTCCAATTTGGAGTAAACAAATGCAATCAAGCAAGCATTTGGGGACAGGGTGGAGAAAAGACTGCAGAGTGGCAGGTCATCGCTGTTTACACCAAGCCTCTTTCCCAACAATGTCCTGTGAAGACAAAGGAACCTGGAAATCTGCTAGTCCAGTCAAAAGAGGATACTCCGAGCGGACTGTATCGAATGTCAGCACTAATTCTGTCAATCACTCCTGAGAAGATGGACCCAGAATGTGCATCAGTGTTGCCTGAGCAGATGACGGAGGCAGTGCCAAGGGCAGGCCGCTTGAAATGCACAGTCCGAGGCCCAGTGGCAAGCACGTGGGAACAGAATGAGGCTGCTGGACAGCAGCAGGAGTCCCGCCCTAGCTGCCTCCTGTGCAGTCCTCTTATTTCTGTGTCACTGGGACAGAAGCACCAACTGTCACAAGGCACAGAGGAGAGAGGATCATTTTTTCAGCCCTCACCACAAAACTTTTCATCTTTTGGTTATGAAACACAGCTCCTGAAGCATACTCAAACAATTATAACAACTGCAAAACAAACAATGCCTACTCCATGCCAGGCACCATTCTAAACCTTTTACATCCACAATAACCCAGGGAGGTAGGTAGGTCTGAATGCTCTTCCTACTTTACAGGTGAAGAAACCGAAGTCCAGAGATTGAGCGGCTTGTTCAATGGGACGGCCAATGAGTAGTGGCGTAGAAATGCCAATGCTGGCATTCGGAATCTGTGCTTCTTGATCCAGGAGAAAGCCAGGACCATCAGGAATGCAGCCCAGGGATTCCAAGTGGTCTGGCTCTTTGCCCCCCCACCTCAGGAAGACTCCTATTCGACATTTCTGTGAGATGCATTTTCATGACGGGGCCCTGCCCTCTCTCAACTGGTCCTTTTTAAAAAAATAAAAAATAAATATATTTATTTATGTATTTATTTATTTATTTATTTATGGCTGAGTTGGGTCTTTGTTGCTGCGCACAGGCTTTCTCTAGTCGTGGCGAGCAGGCTTCTCATTGCGGTGGCTTCTCTTGTTGTGGAGTACAGGCTCTAAGCACATGGGCTCAGTATTTGTGGCACATGGGCTTAGTTGCTCCGCGGCATGTGGGATCTTCCCAGACCAGGGCTCGAACCCGTGTCTCCTGCATTGGCAGGCGGATTCTTAACCACTGCGCCAGCAGGGAAGCCCCTGGCCCATTAATTTTAAGTTACTAGTTCAGTGGGTGAGAAGTGGAGGTGGAGGCCGTACGAAACCTTGCCCATCGATCTTCAGAGGGTAAGCCCAGTTTCACCTCAGAAAGAAACCAGCCGGCACTCAGAGGAGGAGCACAGGCAGGCAGCGGCTGGCCCCGCTGCTCCCCTGGGCCCCTTGCCGGTTCCGGTGCAGGCCGCCTGGACGTGGGCCGCCAGCCTGGCACCGTCCAGATACCTTGCCGACCACATCTGAAGTCCGCTCAGGGCCTCCGGGAAGGGGGCCAGTCAGTCCGGCCACTTATTTGCAGCAAAGCAAACAGAGGCTGTATTTTGCACTCTTTTTCTAATGTCAGCACTCCAGTTAGCAGGGGTGGAGGTGGGGTGGGAAGAAGCCCAGTGCTCTAGACGGGCAGCAGCCTCAGAACTGACCCTAGCCCTGAACGAGTTCTCGCTTATTAAATTCTCCTCTTTGTTCTGCTGTCCGCCCTCCCAAATAGCCAGACACACACATAGCACTGTTGACTGTGCATTTCTGAAGAGCACCTCCCCACCAGTTTCCAGATTATGAAACTATTCCATGAAGATCAAATACTGTCAGGGATGCCAAAAGATGACTCATTGAAACATATTAAAACACTGCACAAAATAAGAGTTCCAAACTTGATTAACTTCATCTGCACCTTTTAATTAACTCAGGTTGCAGAAGTCCAGGGGAGATGACATTCACCGCTACGGAGGATAGGCTGGGGTCTCTGCTATAGTTCAGGACTTGCCCATGTAACAGAGAAGACAAACTTTGAAAAGGGGAAACCAAGCACCTTTTCATGGATTAGAAGAAAAACTGCATACGTGTGAATAAACTACTACTTTTGCAAAAAGAAATTAACTCAAATTCAATCTGAATCAGAATACCAGATTAGTGTTATAACAGGAATTTGGGAAGCAATGTTATTAATCACTCTATTTCTTTCTAAACATTTCTTATTGCATTTAAATGGCATGATTATATTTAGCATAATCACTAAGGCCATCCAAAGACTCCAGTATTTTTATAGGAAAAAAATGAAATCAATGTTGCAAACTAGCTCCAACCCAACTGCTGTTTCCCAAAACAGTTCAACTGAGACAAAGTCAAATCTATATAAAATTGCCTGGCTGATGCCTAAAGCTGTTCTGTGCCAGACACCCTCGCCCCATCTCTCTGGTGCTCCCCACCCATTCTCCCCAAAGTGGCTCACTTAATGGCGACTCATTATCTCTGGGAATGGCCTGGAAATCAGATCCACTCCTGGGTGACATAAACTTCCAAGAAAATGAAAAATAGAGTTATCCTCTTAGCTGGTAGCTTATCTGCTCAGGCAAGACGCTAGGTCTCACATTTAGTCAACTGTTCATTCAATGAATACGTAGCGAGCACGGACTCTGTGCTGGGCCTGAGCTGGGCAGGGGAGAGCAAGATGCATGCTCTGCCTCTCAGAGCATTCCGTGAGGGTGACAAACAAAAACTACCTATGAAATAACAAAAGGTGGGAACTGGAAAAGGAGCTCTGAGAGAGCGTGATGGGGTAGAAGGGAGTGGTCTCACCAAGCAGCCTGCCAAGCTCCCTCCCCAGTGGGCGGAACCACCTCATCTTCACAGGCCCCCAGCCCCAAACGCTGAGCCTCCCCACCTCTCGCCCTCAGCACGCTCACATGCTGCTTGCCAGGGCCTGCTGCGCCTTCTCTCTGCAAAGCCCTGCCTAGGCCTGGGGAGCTTTGGAATCCGCGGGCAGCAGAGTGCAGCAGCGAGGAGCACAGCTCTGGATCCCCTATTTTCCTACTTATTGTGACCCTGGACAAGTGACAACGACGCCGAGCCTCCTCTGTGAAATGGGAATCGTAAGAACACTGACCTTATTAAGGGGCTTAAGGATTAAGGGAACTGATAAACGTAAAGCACCTCGGACGGTGCCAGGTAAGCATCAGGTAAATGGCGCTACTCCAGAACTGCCACTGCTTGTCCGCACCTCCATGAATCCAGCTTGCACGGATGGCCCTTAGAGGAGCTGACACATTTGTTCATGCTGTGATTCCTCATGTGACTGTGTGACCACCACTAACTCAGCAGTGAGCTCCGGGGACTACAGCGCCTCGGCTCTGAACTATACTCTTTATTCTCCGCACCCTGTTCTTTCCCTCAGGGTCTTAATCTCAATTTGTGATTTCACAGTCGTCTGTGTAAATTCACTTGTATAAGGACTGACTTGTCTCCTCCACCAGATTTTGGTGCTCTGTGGGGCAGAGACCATATCTGTTTTGTTCACTATTATCTACTTAATGCCTAGCACAGGGCTTGCCCCATAGTAGGCACTGAGAAAGTATCTGTTCCACGGGAAGCTTCAATGTTTGGAGAAGGAAGGAAAATCATCACACGGGTGGGGAGAAGGCTCACAACAAAGCGACACAAGGCCCTCACAGATCCTAACCAGGCCTGCTCTATTACTAATCGAATTGAATGGAGTCCTCAAGATACCAAGGATGGATCTGTTTCTCTTATCAACTATTTACAAACATGCTTAACACGGAATGTCCAGCAAGAAACAAAAAAAAGATACACAGTGTACCACATCTGCCCTCAAGAGGGAAACAAGATAGAAGCCTGGCTTTCAAGGCTGTATCCGAGGGCTAAAGGTACAGAACTGCCAGCCCACGGGGGTGAAGCTCAAAGGAGGGACACAGCTGGACTGAGGAAGGCGGGGCATTTCCAGGAAGCCACCATGAGTTCCGCTGGCTCTCAGCCTCTCACCTCTTGCGGCGTCTGGCCATCTGCTCAGCTCAGCTCCACACCACTCCCCCCTTCATCTACCTCACTCTTAGTTTTTCTCTTTAACCCAGAAACTTAAAAGTATGCATGTGCATATACTCATTCATTCATTTTTTCATCCACAAACATTTCCTGAGCACCTGCACTCCACCCCCACCGCCTGTGCTGAGCTGTGCTGGGGACCAGAAGGCAGAGCTCACGATCCACGGAGGGCACTTGCATAAGCCCCCGTCTGTCACCACGGCCACACAGTCCTTTGACTTCTTTCTCAGAGAACTTCACCTCCAGACTGGCCTCCCCTGAAGACTTTTTCTGAAACACCCCTTCTAAGCACCAAGCCCTGCCCACCCTTTCACCCCTCCTATGAAGGCCAGTCTCTGATCTCATCACTATCAGCTCAAAACAGAGAAAGAAAGTTGCCTCTTGTTATTTACAGCTCACTCTCTTCTGAAAAGAACCTGAGGCAGCTGGATGAAAGTTGTTGATGGGAGAAAGGAGAGTCCTACTTCTCAGAAATGAGCTGCCGGTTTTTGCCTACCAAATGAAAGACCACGATTACTCAACCTGAGCGAGAGGCAGAGGCGCTGGCTCTGTCACCCAGAGCTGGTGGGAGTGAGAATGCTCACCAAACCATGTGAAGATGTGGTATCGAGGATCTTTACAAAAGGTCATGCTCCTTGGCCAGTGATTTAATTATGTGTAAGCGGTCGCTGCCATGTTATTTATGCATATTTCAAAAAATCTGGAAATAATCTCATATCCAATAACACGATGATTACATGAAACATGATAGATTGACAGAATGGAATATTATTCAGCTATTAAAATTATGTTTAAGCAGTTTTTAGTCACATTTTAAAATTTTAATAGCATTTAGGTTTAAAAAAAGGGGGGGCATAAATAGCCTATATTCAGAATGAGCTCTCCTATGTAAAATAAAATAGAATGAATTAGGGCTTCCCTGATGGCACAGTGGTTAAGAATCCGCCTGCCAATGCAGGGGACACGGGTTCGAGCCCTGGTCCGGGAAGATCCCACACGCCGCGGAGCAACTAAGCCCGCGCACCACAACTACTGAGCCTGCGCTCTAGAGCCCACGAGCCACAACTACTGAAGCCCACACGCCTAGAGCCCGTGCTCCGCAGCAAAAGAAGCCACCGCAGTGAGAAGCCCATGCACCGCAACGAAGAGTAGCCCCTGCTCACCGCAACTAAAGAAAGCCCGCACAGCAACAAAGACCCAACTCAGCCAAAAATCGATAAATAAATTAAAAAAAAAAAAAAATGAAGTAGGTACAATTGTTACCATCCTCATTTTAGAGGTGGGAAACTGAGGCTCAGGATCACGATGGACTCCAAAGTCAGCACACTTCTAAGCAGAAAGAAGACAGAAGACAGGCTAGTTTAAAAAAAGAAAAGAAAAAAGAAAATCACTTCAAGTGACCTTAGTTTCCCACCTCAGAGTCCACCAGTTTGGAATAATGCAAACCACCCATTCAGACTCTAGTCTGACCAAATATTCTAGTTCTCCTCTTAAAAAAAAAAAAAAGTCTAAATGATTCCCAAGCTTGACTCTCACCTTTAAAGTGGAACATTCGGGACTTCCCTGGTGGCACAGTGGTTAAGAATTCGCCTGCCAATGCAGGGGACACAGTTCTATCCCTGGTCTGGGAAGATCCCACATGCCACAAAGCATCTAAGCCCGCAAGCCACAACTACTGAGCCCGCACGCCTAGAGCCCATGCTCCGCAACAAGAGAAGCCGCCGCAATGAGAAGCACAGGCACTGCAACAAAGTGTAGTCCCCGCTCGCCGCAACTAGAGAAAAGCCCGCGTGCAGCAACGAAGACCCAACGCAGCCAAAAATAAATAAATAAATAAATAAATAAATTTATTTAAATAAAAATATAGTGGAACATCCTGAAAAGTCTGTAATTTACAAAGAGAACGGGACAAAAACATTCTAAAATGCCGAGGCAGATGATGTAGAGGCCAAGTATGGACATCGCTGGTCCCCTACTGCAAGGGCCCCTATCTACCAGCTTTGCCAGCCGCACCCTCCGCTTACAGAGCTATTCTGACAAAGCCCTTTCCATTCACACTCACACTGCCTGGTCACAAGCAGCAGAGAGACAGGGTCTTTTCTCCAGGCCAGCACTTGAGTGGCACATGACCTTGACTGTGGGCATCTGCTGCTCTCTGCCAACCGCTCTTACCCAGGGAAGATGGCACAGGACATTCCCGTGACTGTTGTCTGACAGTCAGAGAAAAGATGTGAGGCTTTAAACAAGAATTGCAGCTGGGCTTGGGGCCCGAGAACAGCTCAAACATAGGCTACTGCGGGGGTGGGGGAGATGTGGGCCTGCAAAGAAGAAAACAAGGCAGCTTGCTGACAGTGTTGCCCATTATTACAATCTGGTCTCGGTGGGCCTCAGTTTCCCATCTGCAAAAGTGGAATAAGAGAATGTCACAGGGCTCTTGTGAGGTTCAGACTTTAAAAATGGACATAATGCTATTAGTACTAGTAAGGCTAATAATTAAAGTCTGACTGAGCGCTTTGAGAGACGGGGTATTGGGCAACGCTTAAACACTTACTAGGTTTGGTGACAAATGACTTAGCTTCTCCAAGACTCAATTTCCTCCTGTGAAAATGACATGATCATAGTAGATCTGCTCTCGCGAGGGTGCTGTGAAGACGTAATGTGATTACGATGGATACAAAGCACTTAATCAACAATTACTAATGCACAAGATGTGCCCGGCCATCGTTTAATCCCTGTGACCCTACGTGGCGGACTTGGGGTCATGCCTCTTTTTCAGGTTGAGGCGTGGAGCATGAGCCTCACCACAGCTGGTTCTCTGACCAGACTCTACACCTGCTGACGGCGGTAAAGCCCAGAACTGCACTTATGGGTCACCTCTGCCCTTCCCCTCACCTCTCTTCTCTGCACGGCAGTGCCTTCTTCCTTTCTGAATGACTGTGGTCTGCGTTTTGTACCTCTGATAAGGCAGTGGCACCAGAAAAAAAAAACAAACAAAAAAAGAAACACAACAAAACCCACTGCTTTTTTCTTCCTCCCACCCTACATATTATTTTTAAACATTTGTGGTTATGACAGTAGCAAATCAACAAGCGCTCAGCTGATGCCCCACTGTCGGAACCCATTTCCCTGTGGCTGTCTCTTCCTCAGCAGTTCTTGTCATTGCTGGACACCAAAACACCCGCTGGGGAACGCCAGGCCCAAGTGGCAATGGCTGGTTTGCAAAGGTTACAAGTTCTAAAATAAGAAGTTCCTTCTGAAGAGAACTGATCACCCAATCAAGCTGAGGTCTAGAGAGAAAGTCAATTAAAAAATCATAAAATTTCCCTGCGGTGAGGGCAGGGAAAATTGAGGAAGGAGGAATCAAACTAAGTTTTCTAACAGTAAAAAAGTTATAAAGTGTCCACCATTAAGAAATCTTGAGAGAGAATCCTTGCAGTGATGAGGAAGAATGAGGTACAAAATACTAGAAAGTTCTGGAAGAATACACAAGAAATGGCAGTTTCCTCTGAGGTATCTGAATATTTTACTATGAAGATGTCTTACTTTTACAATTAAAAGAAGGAAAAAATAGGGCTATTTCTAAGGCTCTCCTATACATGGTCACTGGGAGGAGATTATCAACATCTCCCTCATTTCTATAAAAGAAAACAGAGGCCACAAGGCAAAGAGGCTTGCTCAAGGCCTGGCAGTATATGACAGAGTGGGACCGAAATGCCTTTCTTTCAAATCCAAAGCTGGAGACATCAAGGTTCTAGTGGCAGGAGAAAGTAGACATGAACTCCAAACTTGTTTGGCTAGATTTATGAACCAAGAACAATCAGCCGTCTTAGAAAAGATTCTAATTCCTCCCTTGGAGGGCCCTAGGTCTGACTTTGCCAGCGCCTAGGAGAGATAGGAGCTTCCAGTCATTAATAAGCCCTTGTTCCCCGCACATGGGGAGTTAAAGGAAAGTGGAAGGGCTCCCCGATCCTTTGGATTTAGGCACAGTCCTACAGCCAGGTCTGGGGCTTTGAGGTACTGTGTGTCTTGTGGCACAGTAGGGAAAAGGCCAAAGGCCAACTATGCAAATTAGCACCACCTAGATGGCTTTACAGGGGCCTAAAATAAATGAATGAAGCCACAGGTTAAGAACAGGCAAGATTCTCCAAGCTTGGGACAGGTGGCCGCAGCAATCAATCAATCCACATTTAGCAAGGCCCTGCTCTGCATCAGGCCCAGTCAAGAGACGGTGAGCTGTGGTCCTTGCCCTCAAGTGACCCTGTTGTCCAGGGGATGGTATGGGATCACAGAGGAAGGAAACCCAACTCACATCAGGGGAGCTACATTCCTGGAGGTCACATCAGAGTGAGCAGTGAGGATAAGTGGGAAGGGACGAAGCAGGATATTCCAAGCAGAAGGAATAAAAACGTGTAGAAGCGAGGGACTGACAGGTGTCTGGGGACAGCAATGTGAGCACAGGGTTCATGGAGGGCGGAAGGGAGTGGAAAGGAGAAAAGGAGGTCAGTGGGCCCCAGGTCTGGGATGCCAATCCAGGAAGTCTAAATGGTATCCTGAAGGCAAAAGAGAATCATGGAAGGGTTTTAGTTTTTAGACAGATCGGACTAGTGACTGAAAATGGATTAGAAGGAAGAGATCTGGGGACTTCCCTGGTGGCGCAGTGGTTAAGACTCTACGCTCCCAACGCAGGGGGCCCGGGTTCGATTCCCAATCAGAGAACTAGATCCCACATGCATGCCACAACTAAGGAGTCGGCGAGCCTCAACTAAGGAGCCCACCTGCCACAACTAAGACCTGGTGCAACCAAATAAATAAATACTAAAAAAACAAAAAAAAAAAAGAAGGAAGAGATCTGAAGGAGGAGGCTGGTAAAGGGCTAAGCCACCAATGAAGGCTGAGGGTGAGAGGCAGCCCCATGGGAGGACTCATGGTCATGTCTAGGCTGAACTCCAGTCCCAGCGAGCCCCATACAGAGTGCTTTCTGGATGAAAGGAGAGGCCAGTCAAGTTCTTGAACTTGATGAATGCAGTGCAGAAGAGAAAATGGCAAATGCGTTAGAAGATGCTGGTTTCCAACACAGGCAGCATATTAAGAGCTCTGACAGCTCCTCTTTAATCCGCCCAACAACCAACCATGAGGCTCAGCAGGGGAAAGTGACTTGGAAGAGGCCACCCCTTCACCCTCCATACCCCTAGTACCCGCCTCCAAGCCACCATTTGTATTTGTTCCTAGTAAGGTCCTGCTTGGTTCTACATGAAAGCTGAAGACGGGTTAAGTGTTTCTATGCAAATACACCCCCTACAGTCTGCCCAACACTACTGCCTGGAAGAGGAAATTCCTTTTGCAGAGCAAGGACCCTAAGTGGAGACCACCCCAGGCTGGCTCAGCAGGGAGGTGCTATTTACTATACTATCTCCTACCTGAGCATGAAGGCTTTCTGTTCTCAGTCACAGAGGTGTGCTGTTCCTCCCACAGCAGAGGTCTCCAGGCGCCCTTGAACATCTGGGGGAACGCTATGGCTCCTTTGCAGAGGAACTGTGCATGTGGGGAGGTGATGAGGATGTGCTGTTACACGCGCCCTTCCTACGGGCCCAGCACTGACAGAGCCCTTTGCAGGTACTACTCATCAGCCGTCAATATCGGGATTTTTCCAGGGGCTGAGAAGTGGGGTTTTTGGAGGTTGTTTTTGTTTTTCGTTATTTTAATTTTTATTTTGAAATAATTTTAGACTTAACAGAAAACCTGTACACAGAATTCCTGCATAATTTCACCTAGTTCCCCAAATGCTAACATTCTACCACATTTGTCATTATTTCTTTATATCTATAAATACACATTTTTTTAAATGATTTGAAATTTGCCCCTGAATACTTCACTATGTATTTCCCCCAAACAAGAATATTCTCACAGGGGCTTCCCTGGCGGCGCAGTGATTAAGAATCCGCCTTCCAATGCAGGGGACACGGGTTCGAGCCCTGGTCCAGGAAGATCCCACATGCTGCGGAGCAATTAAGCCCGTGCGCCACAACTACTGAGCCTGAGCGCCTAGAGCCCGTGCTCCGCAACAAGAGGAGCCACAACAATGAGAAGCCCCCGCTCTCCGCAACTAGAGAAAAGCCTGCGCGTAGCAATGAAGACCCAACGCAGCCAAAAATAAATAAATAAAATAAATAAATTTATTAAAAAAAAAAGAATATTCTCACAGAACCACAAAACAATGATCAAAACTGTGAAATTAACATGGATGGAGTACTACCATCTAACCTACAGACCTTTTTCAAATTTTACAAACTGTCCCACTGATGTCTTTGAGAGCAAAAGAAAAAAAAAAAAATCTCCTGCTCTCAGATCCAATCTGGGAGGTCTATGTTCCACTGAGCTATCATGTCTCTTCATTCTCCTTTAATCTGAAATGGAGTTCCTGGGTCCTTGAGGAGTACAGGCCATTTACTTTCTAGAGTCTTATTCAATCCAAGCGTGTCTGATGTTTCCTCATAATTAGGCTGAGATTACCCACTTTGGGCAGGGAACCAGAGCGGTGGCGTGTCTTGCTCAGTGCATCCTATCAGGACGCATGAGGCCTACTGTCCTATTCTTGGAATGTTAACTGTGATCTCTTGGTTGAGGAACAATCTGCCAGGGTTCTCTAGTCTTTCTTTGCAACTAATTGAAACATATCTTGAGAAGACATCTACCCTGTTTCACAGTGAACTTTCTCATTAGTTTTAGCATCCATCAATAATTCTTAAAACAATTTTTACTACTATGATGATGGCCAAATACAGATTTTTGAAAATCTTCATCATTCCTGCTTTATTTATTGTTGTTATTCTGTAAAAAAAAAAAAAAAAAAGAACTTTCCCCTTTCCCTCATTCACTTATTCAATTATCAGTATAGACTCATGGGTTCTTGTTTTAGTCTATGGGTTACAATCTATTACTATCATTTATCTGATCCTCAAACTGTCCCAGATTTGACCAATAGGAGCCCTTTCAAGTTGACTCCTGTGAACTTCTGACATGACCCATCTTTCTTTGAGCACTTCCTTACTTTCAGGCACAGCAGGATGTTCCAAACTCACCTGTAAATTTCCTACCCCAGCCCCGGAATCAGCCATTTCTCCAAGGACTCCTGGATCCTTGGATATTAGCAATCATGATCTGGGCATGAAGTCTGTTCATTGCTACTAGAGTGTTTTTGTTCCTCAGCCCCCTCAACAGCCAGAGCTAGGAAATACATACGTATGAATGTAAATTCACGGACATACACACATCTATTTCTGTACCTATATCTAAAAAACCATGAGTTCATCCAGATGACTGCAATACCAATCCAACCCCACAGGGCTCCTTCTAGCCTTTCCCACCTTCCGTATTTACAGAAACTAACTAACTCCCTTTTCTGGCAATAAAAAAGTCCGAGTCTCATCATCCACAATATATTTGCCTATTTGCTCAATCCTAGAATAAGTAGTAAATAGTTTCAGAATTGCTAACCCACACCACTGTAAAAAACAAACCAACTTACTAGACTTCATATTTGTTTACGGTTCTTTTTTTAATCTGAGGGTACACAGTCAAAATTCTGTATTCAAGAGCTACATGGGGACTTCCCTGGTGGCGCAGTGGTTAAGAATCTGCCTGCCAATGCAGGGGACATGAGTTCGAGCCCTGGTCCAGGAAAATCACACATGCTGCAGAGCAACTAAGCCCTTGTGCCACAACTACTGAGCCTGCGCTCTAGAGCCCGCAAGCCACAACTACTGAGCCCTCATGCCACAACTACTGAAGCCCGCACGCCTAGAGCCTGTGCTCCGCAACAAGAGAAGCCACCACAATTAGAAGCACGCGCACCACAACAAAGAGTAGCCCCTGCTTGCCGCAACTAGAGAAAGCCTACACACAGCAACGAAGACCCAACACAGCCAAAAATAAATAAATAAAAATAAATTTATTAATTAAAAAAAACACATTCAGTAATTTAAAAAAAAAACAGCTACGTGGGTTATCTCCTTCTTACCCCTGCATCAGTCATGCCCTCATCTGAAATACAGTACTTAACACATTTAAAAAAAACCCACACATGAGTGAATCACGGCTTTGACACAGGACATGGGTTCCTTTTCTCCTTATGGCAGTGGTTTCCCTCTAATTGGCTGATCCTTCAGAAACCTGGGAGGTTTACAAAAATGCAGATTCCAGCCACTCCTAATTATTTTGATTCAGTAAATCTGAGCTAGAACCAGGGAATCTGTATTTTTCAAATGTTCCACGAGTGAGCCTGACATCCTCTTAGTTGGGAAACCACTGGCTGTAAGAATAAAAACCTAAAAAAAGCAAGGCCCTGATCTCATCTCTGATCGGCACCCACCAAGCTCCAGCCTCGTTGTGCCATGGTCTCTGCACCGCTGGCCGCCTGCCAGCACTGCTTCTCTGCCGGCAACACTCTCACCTCCCTGTACCACCTGGCCAATACCTATTCTTTAAAATCCAGCTCAGATGTCTCCTCCTCTCTAAAGACTTCCCAACTCCCCAGACAGCCAGACCCTCAGTTCCCTGAGCTCCCATAACAGTTTGCTTTTGATGGTAGAATAATTCACACATATTGAAAAACAGACCAGCACAACACGACAGCTTTGTCAATAGCTCTCTGTTACAGCTCTCCTCACAAGGAGTAGAATTATTTGTGATTGAGTTTTGCATTGGCAAGGAGATGACTTCTTCTTCCCGTGATGATTCCCAGGCACGGGATCTGACACATATCAGGTGCTCCAAAAATGGTCTAAGATTATTTTCAGCTTTAATTCTGTGGCTCAAACACGGACTAAGTACTTTTCCACAACTCGTCAGAACAGACTGAGAAAGTTAAGATTGCCAAGGATTCTCTGCTAAGTAGTTCACATCTTGAGATGAAGCCCATTTCTTCCCTGCTCTGGACTAAACCTGTGTGTTATTATTCATGCTGGTAAGTGAATGCTGTTTCCATACTAGACCCGATATTTTTAGCACTCCTGTTATGATAAACTCACAGTAACCTCAAAAAGAACAAATCAAAGTCAACTTTTTGCCACAGGAAACCAGCTCACACTTAATGTTTTGCAACATGCCATGGGAGAATAATAAAAAGATGAGACCTTTGGCTCACAGATGGTGAGGCCGACTCTCAAGATGGTGGAAAAATGCAGCAGGAAGCGTTCGGTCTGGCCACCATCTTATTAAGTAAACTGGAAAAACACTCAACACCCAAACAAGGCACACACATGCACATGGACGACACACGCACATGGACGGCAGGGCAGCTGCTTCACAATTCAGTTGAATGGGGCAGGAAGAGCCATCTACGTGCGAGGGGCAGTCCAGGACCAAGGTGACACTGGGATCAAAATCCTGACAAGTGCTCGGGGAAGCAGGCAGGAAAGAGGAGCCTGCAGGGACACGAGTGGGCAGGCTGCTCTCTCTCTAGGGTGAAGAAATGACCAGACAAGCAAACCAGTCACTCATGCAAAAGCTATTTATCGAGCATCCATTTATTTATCAAGCACCTACTAAGTGTTCCATTACGCAATGGTGAAACAAAGGTATTCTCGTGTGTATCACAGCCAAGCACCCTGACTTCGTGAGGAATTCCTAAGGTGTCATCAGGTATATTAGTCACATTCCCAGAAAGTCTCTTGGGAACAAATTTCAAGGACTGAGAAAAACTGAAAACAACCTACATTTGATGAGACTGGTCACAAATGATAGTACACTCAAAGAAATACATTTTGCAGCCAACAAGACAAATGAGGTCACTCTATATATGCTCCAAGATCTTTTCCAAAGCAAACATGAAAACTAGAGTACTGCCTAAAAAAGGTGATCATTCAAGTTGGATATTCCCCAAGGCCATCCCACAGCCCGAAGTTATTGGGTTGGCCAAAAGGTTCGTTCGGTTTTTTTCTGTAAGATGGCTCTAGTAGCACTTAGTCGTCTTTAACTTCATTAGAAACAATTTTGTTAGATTGTATGTGACAGCTGTCATATCAGCGTGCATTTTAAAAAAGACTTATCAAAATTGGTGAATTTTTGTGTAGCCATTTTAATACTGAAGATGGAAGAAAAAAGCAACATTTTTGGCATATTATGCTTTATTATTTCAAAAAAGGTAAAAACGGAACTGAAATGCAAAAAAAGATTTGTGCAGTGTATGGAGAAGGTGCTGTGACTGATCAAACATGTCAAAAGTGTTTTGCGAAGTTTTGTGCTAGAGATTTTCTCACTGGACGTTGCTCCAGAGTCAAGTAGACTAGGTGAAGTGGATAGAGATCAAATTGAGACATTAATTGAGAACAATCAATGTTGTACCACACAGGAGACAGTTAACATACTCAAAATATCCAAATCAAGTGTTGAAAATCATTTGCACCAGCTTAGTTATGTTAATCGCTTTTATGTTTGAGTTCCACATTAAGTTAAGCGAAAATAACCTTCTTGACCGTATTTCCGCACGCGATTCTCTACTTAAATGTAATGAAAACGTTCCATTTTTAAAACAAATTGTGACGGGTGATAAAAAGTGGATACTGTACGGGCTTCCCTGGTGGCGCAGTGGTTAAGAATCTGCCTGCCAATGCAGGGGACACAGGTTCGAGCCCTGGTCCGGGAAGATCCCACATGCCGTGGAGCAGCTAAGTAAGCTCTTGCGCCACAACTACTGAGCCTCTGCTCTAGAGCCTGTTAGCCACAGCTGCTGAGCCCGTGTGCCACAACTACTGAAGCCCACATGCCTAGAGCCCACGTTCCGCAACAGCAGAAGCCACTGCATTGAGAAGCATATGCACTGCAACGAAGAGTAGCCCCCGCTCGCCGCAACTGGAGGAAGCCCGCACGCAGCAACAAGGACCCAAAGCAGCCAAAAATAAATAAAATAAAATAAATTAATTAATAAAAAAAAAGTGGATACTGTACAATAATGTGGAATGGAAGAGATCATGGGCCAGGCGAAATGAACCACCACCAACCACACCAAAGGTCTTCATCCAAAGAAGATGATGTTGTGTATATGGTGGGATCGGAAGGGAGTCCTCTATTATGAGCTCCTTCCGGAAAACCAAATGATTATTTCCAACAAGTACTGCTTCCAATTAGACCAATGAAAGCAGCACTCGACGAAAAGCGTCCAGAATTAGTCAACAGAAAACGCATAATCTTCCATCAGGATAACACAAGACTGCATGTTTCTTTGATGGCCAGGCAAAAACTGTTAACAGCTTGGCTGGGAAGCTCTAATTCATCCGCCGTATTCACCAGACATTGTGCCTTCGGATTTCCATTTATTTCGGTCTTTACAAAATTCTCTTAATGGAAAAAATTTCAATTCCCTGGAAGACTGTAAAAGGCACCTGGAACAGTTCTTTGCTCAAAAAGATAAAAAGTTTTGGGAAGATGGAATTATGAAGTTGCCTGAAAAATGGCAGAAGGTAGTGGAACAAAAGGGTGAATACATTGTTCAATAAAGTTCTTGGTGAAAATGAAAAATGTGTCTTTTATTTTTACTTAAAAACCAAAGGTACTTTTTGGCCAACCCAGTAGAATGTTACCAATGTTTGACTTGAATAACAAAATCAAGGCCACTTTTTAAATTATATCAATTTCAGGTAGGAGCTGGGACCTGCGCTCAACTCTGGTAGTCCCCAAAGCCCGTCTTTTTCCCTGACACAAGACTGCCCACTACTCTACTTGGACTACACTTCCACTGCTACGGCTGACCATCAAAACTGGCTGGGCAAAACTACAGTTAGACCTTAGGACAAACTGGAGGACATTTTGTTCAAATTCACGAAATAATTTCTAGAAATTTTAAAAAGAAATACACTTAAAATGAGTAAATTTTCTGGCATAAATCACACCTCAGTCAAGTTGTCAAAAGTGCAAAAATTATAAATACAGAAACACAAGACACAAGGAGGAACTTTTATTTTATTAGAGTCACTGACTACCTAGAATGAGAAGAGATTTTAGAAACAGGCAGGCTAACTTAGTCCTAACACCTTACAGGTGAGGAAACAAAAGCCTAGCGCCAAACTGACTTACCTAACCAAAGTCGCAAAGACAGTTGACGGCAAGTATATTTGGCAAAAGGCAACTTCACGCGTTGGAAGCTACTATGCTCTCCTAGATAACCAATGAAGTCAAATTACAGGAGAATCTCACAGCTAGTTATATGAATGGCCCCACAGCAAGTCAAAAGAAGTATTTCTGAATATAAGAATAAGGTGATACCATACACAAAAATAATCTCAAAATGGATTAGAGACCTAAATGTAAGACTGGACACTATAAAACTCTTAGAGGAAAACATAGGAAGAACACTCTTTGACATAAATCACAGCAAGATCTTTTTTGATCCACCTCCTAGAGTAATGGAAATAAAAACGAAAATAAACAAATGGGACCTCATGAAACTTAAAAGCTTTTGCACAGCAAAGGAAACCATAAACAAGACGAAAAGACAACCCTCAGAATGGGAGAAAATATTTGCAAACAAATCAACAGACAAAGGATTAATCTCCAAAATATATAAACAGCTCATGCAGCTCAATATTAAAGAGACAAACAACCCAATCCAAAAATGGGCAGAAGACCTAAATAGACATTTCTCCAAAGAAGACATACAGATGGCCAAGAAGCACATGAAAAGCTGCTCAACATCACTAATTATTAGAGAAATGCAAATCAAAACTACAATGGGGTATCACCTCTCACCAGTTAGAATGGGCATCATCAGAAAATCTACAAACAACAAATGCTGGAGAGGGTGTGGAGAAAAGGGAACCCTCTTGCACTGTTGGTGGGAATGTAAATTGATACTGCCACTATGGAGAACAGTATGGAGGTTCCTTAAAAAACAAAAAATAGAATTACCATATGATCCAGCAATCCCACTACTGGGCATATACCCAGAGAAAACCATAATTCAAAAAGACGCATGCACCCCAATGTTCACTGCAGCACTATTTACAATAGCCAGGTCATGGAAGCAACCTAAATGCCCATCGACAGACGAATGGATAAAGAAGTTGTGGTACATATATACAATGGACTATTACTCAGCCATAAAAAGGAACGAAACTGGGTCGTTTGTTGAGACGTGGATGGATCTAGAGACTGTCATACAGAGTGAAGTAAGTCAGAAAGAGAACAACAAATATCGTATATTGGGCTTCCCTGGTGGCGCAGCGGTTGAGAATCTGCCTGACAATGCAGGGGACACGGGTTCGAGCCCTGGTCTGGGAAGATCCCACATGCCGCGGAGCAACTAGGCCCGTGAGCCACAACTACTGAGCCTGTGCGTCTAGAGCCTGTGCTCCGCAATAAGAGAGCCCGTGATAGTGAGAGGCCCGCGCACCGCGATGAAGAGTGGCCCCCGCTTGCCACAACTAGAGAAAGCCCTCGCACAGAAACGAACACCCAACACAGCCAAAAATAAATAAATAAATAAATATTTAAAAAAAAAAAAAAAAAAAAAATCGTATATTAACGCATGTATGTGGAACCTAGAAAAATCGTACAGATGAACTGGTTTGCAGGGCAGAAATTGAGACACAGATGTAGAGAACAAACGTATGGACACCAAGGAGGGAAAGCCGTGGGGGGGTGGGGATGGTGGTGTGATGAATTGGGCGACTGGGATTGACATGTATACACTGATGTGTATAAAATTAATGACTAATAAGAACCTGCTGTATAAAAAAATAAATAAAATAAAATTCAAACATTAAAAAAAAAAAAGAAGAACGTGATATGCTCAGAAAGTCAGCTTAATACTTACAAGCTGAATTCTGGCAGAAGTCTAAGCTGCCGGCAGGACCCAGGGAAAGAGATCACGAGAGGCATTTCCCTCTACTTCCAGAAGCTTAGTCCAGTCCCTAGTCAAAGGAGTTAATCAAATATACACCAAGAGAAAAACTCCCAGACCGCAAAGCAGGCCCTCATGCTCATTGCATTTGGAACACTCCTTATACTTCCAGTTGCAGCACCTCTGGAAAGACACACAGAGCTCAGAACGACCCAAGAGGGCAAAAAGAATATCATCAGGAATATGCATATGACGCCACACAAGAAAAGTTAGGACATGTCATCTGCTACAAACAGAAAAGCCCAGGAAAGGCTATGCTGGATATCCAAAAAACTCAGGAAGAACACTGGGGATGGTGTAAAAAGAACTAGATCCTGGAAGAATCAGGAGACTTGGGGTTTAGACCTAGGCCATGGGGAGTCACTTCCCTTCTAGGCCTCATTCTTATAAGGAGAGAGTTAGCTTAATTTGTATTTGTATGCCAAATCAGAGAGGGAACTGCAGGCAGTGCTGTTTAAAGGATCCCAAGGCTATGAGAAAAGCGGCCAGCCAATGATGAGGCCTTATTAGCCACGTCTGCCACAGGTGAGGGATGGAGGGGAGAGTGGGAAGTGCACAGCTGCCAGCCTTGGTCTAGACGGTAT
The DNA here is from genome assembly GCF_009873245.2 of Balaenoptera musculus. Lineage (NCBI taxonomy): Eukaryota > Metazoa > Chordata > Mammalia > Artiodactyla > Balaenopteridae > Balaenoptera > Balaenoptera musculus. The sequence goes on from NC_045803.1 coordinate 9,149,156, forward strand.
GATATGTGGGGCTGCCTCCTTTTAAAATTCTCTATTACAGGGACACTTCCCTGGTGGCGCAGTGGTTAAGAATTCACCTGTCAACGCAAGGGACACGGGTTCGATCCCTGGTCCGGGAAGATCCCACATGCCGCGGAGCAACTAAGCCCATGCACCACAACTACTGAGCCTGCGCACCTAGAGCCTGTGCTCTGCAACGAGAGAAGCCACTGCAATGAGAAGCCTGTGCACCACAACGAAGAGTAGCCCCCACTCACCACAACTAGAGAAAGCCCGCGCGTAGCAATGAAGACCCAATGCAGCCAAAAATAAATAAAATAAATAAATAAATTTATATATATATTAAAAAAAGTCTGCAAAAAAAAGAAAAAGAAAATAAAATTCTCTATTACAAAACTATACACATAAAAATGGTTAAGATGGTAAACGTTATGGTATGTGGTTTTTACCATAACAAAGAAATAGTCATAATTAATGACTATTAATTATGAACAGTTTTTTTTTAAATTAATTTTTATTGGAGTATAGTTGCTTTATGAACATAGTTTCAATCACCAAATCCAAAGCCCTGGAACTTGAAACTAAAAAGATAATTAGTACCATTTAGAAAGAGAAGTAAACCATTGTAAAGCAATTATACTCCAATAAAAACGTTAAAAAAAAATTGAAAAATTAAAAAAATAAATAAAAAAGAGAAGTAAACATATGGAGTATATTATCCAACAAAGTGTCACAGGCAAAAAACTAAAATCCAATAGGATTGCTGCTATGATAATACTTACTCAAGTATGGAATTAAGGGTAAATGGAGGGACTTCCCTGGTGGCGCAGTGGTTAGGAATCGCCTGCCAATGCAGGGAACACGGGTTTAAGCCCTCCTCTGAGACGATCCCACATGCCGCGGAGCAACTAAGCCCACGCGCCACAACTACCGATTCTGCGCTCTAGAACCCGCAAGCCACAACTACTGAGCCTGCGTGTTGCAACTACTGAAGCCCGTGTGCCTAGAGCCCGTGCTCCACAACAAGAGAAGCCACTGCAATGAGAAGCCCGCGCACCGTAATGAAGAGCAGCCCCCATTGACCGCAACTAGAGAAAGCCCGCGTGCAGCAACGAAGACCCAACGCAGCCAAAAAAATTTTTTTAAATAAATAAATTTTTTTTAAAAAGGGTAAATTGAGTCAATCCTAAAATTCTACTACACAGTTGCGAAGTACCTCCCATCTCCAAGCACATAACTGGATTAGGTCTCTAGGACTTGCTGTGTGCTAAGCCCCTTGCGTGTGTGTCATGCAAGCCTCACAAAAGCCCTCTGAGGCAAGCGCTATTAACACCCCCACGGTCAGAAGGGAATCTGAGGGAGCCTCAGGGAATTTAAGTCTGTGGCTCAACATCACTCACCTAAGAAAATGACAGAGCCAGGACTGAAAGGCAGGTCTGTTTTGATTCCAGAGCACTAGTTCTGAACTGTGTATCACTGCCTGCCACCTGGGTCACAATATTAAAGCTCCTGCTTCTGCCTCACGACCTGTCTACTCCCCAGCCCCTTGTAACTTCTGATAGCGATGGTCAGCAGAATCTATCTGGATTCAATAAACATTTTCCCCCACACTGTCTCCAGGCCATTAGTTTTGCCTCCCCATCTCAATGATGGGCTCCTGAGGGCAGGGGTGGCCACACGCCTGTGTCTTCATCAATCTATACCTTTTAAAACGCCTATAAGTGGGGGTACAGCAGCTACTTCATGTGAATGTGGTGAGGATCCAACGAGGTAATACCCACAGAGCACTGAGAATGGAGCCCGGATGCTTTCATTACCTGGTACCTCTCACAGTATTTAATTAATTAGACTTCAAAGACCTGGGCTGCTCTTTTGCCATCTGCATTCTGTGTCCTCAGGCAAAACATGAGCCTCTCTGGGACTCTGTCTCTTCATCCCAAGAAACCGAACTGGGGATAATTCCCACCTTGTCCACCTCATAAGGGAGCTGTGATGATGAGATGGACAAGAAAATACTCTGGAAACTGCAAAGGGTCAGATCAGGGTTTCTCAACCTCAGCGCTATCGACACTGGCAGCCAGATAACTCTTTGTCATGGGGGGGCTGTCCTGTGCCATGTGTCATAGGATATTAAACAACATCCCTGCCCTCTCCCCATCCCACCCCAGTCATAACAACCAAAAATGTCTCCAGACACTGCCAGTGTTCCCTGGAGGACAAGACTGCCCCTGGCTGAGAACCCCCAGGTTATGGTAAACTCAAATACTGGTTGACTCCTTTTATAAGCAGCAGTTAGAAATGCTCAGGCTATACCCCAAACCTTTCCAAATTAATAGCTGTTTACTGAGGGCTTTCTATGTGCCAACATGGTGGGGGAGAAGCTGGGAAGCACATCCCCAAAAGTACAAAAATGTCGAGGTGACTTCTTTTGCTTTTTTTCTGGTATTTTCTATAACAAATATGGATTATTTTTACACTTATTAACAAACCGATGTTATTTATACACTTACTTGGCTTACTGTGAGAACACGAGCAACCTTAATCTCTCTGTGCCTCAGTTTCCTTGTCTGTGAAGTAGGGATAGTAATAGCATCAACTCCCAATGGCTCTGGCTAGTAAGCACTCAATGTTTATGATTATTATAAAAATAATATTAAAAAATAAAAGTGCCAGGCACAAGAACACTGAGACGGCAACCAATACCTAGCTAATGCTTCCTGAACACCAGCAATGATGGTGAGAGTGGGGGAAAAGACTTCAGGAGAGGAAGACTGGTTTTAAGGCCCAGGAAGAACTCTGAAGAGGGAAAGCAGTGATGAAAAGAGCTTGATTTCTGGCACTGTTATCTCAGGCTCAACTTTAGAGGGCAGTTCACTTCAACAAATAATAAAAAAAGCAAAAATCGTTAAGAAACCAGAGCTCGGTGATAGGCCTCCTCTCCATTCACTCTGTTGTTCTAAGTGGCCACTGAGAACCAGCTAAGGGGGAACTCCACGCACGGCAAACCTCAAGAAACCTTCTGGCCTCGGCAGCCACATGTGCAGAAATCAAAGCACAGATGGCTCGCTGGGAAGCTCTGCTTCCAGCCCTCACCTTGAAGGAGAAAGTAATCCGGAGTCGTGCGCTTGAGAGCTGCCTTTGCTCTATCACTGCTCCAGTCCACTTCCAGCGCTTCTTTGATGGAGCAGAAGACCACCTTCTGTTGAAAAAAGACAAAACTGCTTAGGGATAAAATATGTTGGCTTTAAATCACAAGGCAGTAACTCTTCACCATTTCTAGGAGAAATGTCATTCTATAAGGTTTACTGTTCATTAAAAGAAGCTGAGGCCCACTCAAATCCAATAAATGTTTATTGAGCACTTACTGTGTGTTCCTCTGGGCACTGGGGACACAGAAATCAATGATATGTACTCCCTGCACTGAAGAAAGACAGAGCAAAGCTAAAGACCTAGTTCCATTCTGGCTCTTTCTTGAACTCTGGTGGTATTTACGCCACAGAAATACCTTCATAAGTGACCAAGAATGTGTGTCTAAAGATATTCAATAAATTTTCTTTGTATTAGTAAACAGAAACAAACAACAATATCTGTAAATCACAGCAAGAAAAACAAGCAAAGGGGATGGAATGAAATCTCCAGGCTGTGGAAATGGAAATGGCATTTGCAAAAGCTCTGTGGTAGGAGGAAATATGGTTGAAACCTATTAAGCTAAATCAAATTTTCTTAAAAAAATGCCATGAGACAGTTATATTTTTAAATATAAACAACTAAATATGAATGAGAAAATGGTTTTCCTTTCCCTTTCCTAAACAATTAAGTCCAAAAGCCATTTGCTGAGACTGAGGAAGGGCAGGGAAACAGTGTTGTGTGTGGAGGGGCTGGGTGGCCTGGCTGGAGGGGACAGAGCAGGGCAGGGTAAGAAGGACATCCCCAAAGGGCAGCTGATCACATCCGAGGACTTGATGCAACAAGAAATTACACTGAGAATCTGGGGAGCCAGGTTTCTCACTGTCAGAGAAGAAGAGAATTAGGAATATGGAAAAGGAGAAAAGTAGAATGAAGCCTGTGGTGAGAGTTATTGGCATGAACTCGTTTTCTATATATATAGGCAGATAAAGAAATAAATGTAGATGCAAGTGTGTGTATGTGTACACATACAAATATTTCCCTGCTGTGTCCACTGAGAAGGTCTAAAAGCAATGATACTCTGATAGCAATGAGCACATCTAACACCCAGATTTTGGTTTCTAATCACCACTACGAGAAACATTTCTCCTTGGAGATATGACTGATTTCAAAACTGGGGCAGCAGGAACACAAGAAGAGCCTGAAACAAGGAAAGTCCTCAAAGAATGATGGGCCATGTCAAGAGGTAATAGGAGCCAGCTTAAAGAAGCTTCCACTGGTCGAATTTGAGGATAAATATACTAAAACAATTTGAGGATAAAAATAGATTATATTACTTTAAGTAAACTATAATCCATTAGTCCACAGACCTAAAATTAACTAATTAATAAAGTTTGATAGGAATGGGGTATTTACATATTTTCAAAATACTCCTCCACAGAATACCTATTAGTCACACAGGGAAAAAAACTGTTTTCAAAGGAGCATTCTGGCAAACAATCTTACTCAAATGATCAAAGTTAACATTACCAGTAAAGGGGCATGTGAGAACCATGCACCAGACCACAGGATGCAATGAGAAGCATCCACGTCGTGATATTTTTGCCAAAGATGTGTAGCTAGAGTCTAATCACGAGGGAACATCAGATGAACCTAAACTAAGGGACATTTTACAAAATAACTGGCTTGCAACCTTCAGGTGTCATGAAAATCTAGATGCACACATGATTCTGAACTGGATCCTTTTGCTGTTAAGGACATGATTGGAACAACTAGTAAAACCTGAATGGGGTCTGAGGATTAGATGGCAGCGACGTACCCATGTGTATTTCCTGATTTTGAGGGTTGGTTTCTGATTAAGGAGAATGCCTTGTTTGAGAAAATACAGACTGAAATATTTGGGAGTAAGGTGGTAGCACCTTACTCTCAAATTTTTGTCAGTACTAGCTACTTTTACCAAGTTTAAGATGGTATATGTGTGTAAGTGTATAAATAATTTCAAACTTACAGAGCTGTGCGTCTTTCTTCCTGTCTTCTCTACACACACACACACACACACATCAGATATTTTAAAAATAAAAGAGAAAAAAGACAACAAAGGTACAATTTAGCAGGCTAAGTGAACCAAGATCTATCAGCTACCAGGCAGCTTGCTGAAGACCATAACGGATTTGAAAGATGAAAGTTCAAATTGCTGGTGAAGATAAAACAGTCGTGGTTTTCAAGGTGGCTTTCTGCCTCCCCATAATCACTCCTTTGGGGTCTGGATCCATTGTAAAAGCTAGCATACAAGATGTTTGTATTGCCCTCAAACCTTTTGGTCAATGGGTCTGTTTGACCTTAACAGATAAGTCACGTAGTTAGCGGAGTGACATTTAGTGCCCGATACAGACTTGCCAGACCCTTCTTAGCAAGGCTTACAATGCAGACCAAGCCATCAGCAGTATGGTCTGGAAATGCCATCACAATAAGAAAACAGTCTTAACCAGGCTTCAGAAACTACCAAGACCTTAATTCAGAATTTTTGTAGTTTGTCTGGCAAAGACCAATGCTAAGCATCCACTGATTCGTTAGGCCATTATATGACAAATGAAGGGAAAAAAAGTTGTTTTTACAGTCTTAGTCCCAGGCAGGCCCACCTCTAACACTTTCAGGGCCTGAGGGTAAGAATACAAATGAAAACCCATGTCTACATATTTAGTTATAAATCACACTAATAAGTTATTAAGTATATTATATTCTCCTGCATTGACAAATAAACCTTCTTCATAACCACCTGGAAGACCAGGTTCAAATTTGGAATTCTCACAATCCTTGGGAGTACTGTGCCAGAACGAGATACCCTGGGAAGGCCATACCCACACCCTTTCCTCGCTCCGGCTCTGACCCAAAATGCAAGGGGCTTTGCACTTAACTTGGCAAAAGGCTTTGCCCATCCTTCCCCCCCAAAACATCCACCCCTCAGGCCTAGGCATGCAGACATTGTGGCAAGGACTGTACTCCAGAGGCAGATCAGGGAAGGAAGCCCACAAAAGCCCGGGAAGTAGCCTGGGGTTATCTGGGCAGGAGATTCCAGGGGTCCAGGTATCCAGAATGTGGTCTAGAACTGGAGGAAGGCTACAAGATCCAGGCAGATGCATCTCCTTCATCCCATGGGATCCTTACCCTGCGAGGGGAATAGCTGGAGGAAGGCCAGAGTGGGACCTTCTATAGCACCAGGGCCAAGGATAGAGGCCCTTTTCCCTCCTCAACTCTAAGGGCAGAATTAGACTCAGTTCTGCCACTAACTTGTGACCTTAGGCAAATGAATTAACCTCTCTTGGGCCTGTCTGTGGCTGACAACTTTTAGAGAAGTTTCCTGGTATCTGAGGAGGAGGCCCCCTGTGGCCTTGTCTTTAATGTGTACCAGTCCTCCAGCCACAGGTGACAAAGCCAGGGGTGGACACATGACCCAAGCCAGACCCATCAGGTTGTTTCTCCTGGGAATTGAGAGTACGAAAGTTGGAAATGGAGACACATTAATGTCAGAGCTCTAAAGAGAAAGGCCAAATTCCGGCTGCCTCTGAGGCTCCCCAGCTGCCCTGGTCTTTCCCCTTCTCAGATCACAGGAGCTACTCCATGCTTCTTGTGCTACTCCAGCCTGCCTTCAATTAACGCCCCCTTTTCTGGTTCAAGGTACCCAAAATCTACTATCATGGCTCATAACTATTAAAAATAAAACAAAACTTAACCAAGCTGCCTAATCTGTAGTAGCACAGATGCAAAAGGTGGTGCTTGCCTTACCGACCTCACTGGCATTGAGTTTATAAAGAGAAAAGCCCGCTCGACGGTGCTTTCAAGGAATGAAGAGCCTTTCAGACGAAGCAGCCGGCAGCGCGCCTGCCAGGCAGTAGCAACCACCACCCCCCTGGATGAAGGTAACTTTCACACCTCGCTCATCCCTCCCGCTCCTCCATGCCCTTGGCTCATGGATCCCTCTGCCCTGAATGCCTAACCCACTCCCCTCCACTGTCCATTTTCTCCCCTGACGATTCTGGGCCTTGAGGATTTCAATCTGAGAGTCTAGTTAAGACTAATAATGAGCTCCCTCACACCGTTAACGGATCCCCTCTCCTCAGATGGGTAGCAGCTTCCTGAGGCAGGGACCACAGTGAAAGGCACAGCATTGAATGGACTAGATTTTCAGTAAATACCCTTGAGCTGATAGGACCTACCTGCTTTTCATTTGCCGAAAAGCCCAACAATAAATATAAAGATGAATTCTCCACACAGTCTATCAGCTATCAAATTAAGGGGTTGTGCTGGGCCATTTAGAACAGTGGGAGACTGCAATAACCTCTGTGCAATAGGAAACTGGCTCAATAGATCATGGCAAGGCAAAAAGGGGAAGACCGACACATACAGCCATTTAAAATCATGTGCTCCAATTGTACACCAACCATATGTCAATAAAAAATAAATAGAATAGAATAGAATCATGCTCTCCAAAGTAGACATAAAGATTTGAGGAGTGCTTATGAAAATATATGAAGCGAAAAAAGGAAAAGACAATACATATATATGTCACATATTACATTAGATCATTAGACATGTCTTGCATGTACTGATATATATTAATTAGTGCTCTAATTTATTATGTACATGCATAAAAGGAATACTGACATCACTGGGTAACAGGGTTCACATTTTCTCAACTTTTTCTGTATTTTCCACACTTGGGACTTGTGAACCTACTTTACTTTTTATATCAGGCTGAACATCTATAACAAGTGATACAGATCTGGATGTAAAGCTGAATGTAAATCAGAATTGAAACAACTTTCAAACTACAGATTTCTAGGTCTAATTTCCACAACTACTCATGGGAGACTATAGTTTTCAAAAGCATTTTAACAACTGACAACCACAACCGGAGACAGTTTTCACACTCTGCAGAGTGGCAAAAGAGCCTGAAGTTACCAAATGTTACTGTTACATGCTGCTGGGTTTGGAATGTAAATTGAGGAAACTACTTGAGAGTTATTTTTCGGGGTCTGGTAAAGTTGAAGATGTGCACATCCTAAATCTCCTATATCCTAGAGAAATCACACACTTACCCAAGGAGATTATCTACCCATACACACACACAAACACACACACACACAATGACTGCAGCACAATTTGTAAGAGCAAAAACTTATATACCTAAATGCCCATTAATAGGAGAATAAATAAATAGTAATGTTTTCACACAACAAATACTCTATGGTCAAAACAAAAAAAACTGCAGTGCTTGCTATCCAAGAGAACTTGCAACGATGACAAGAACATTCTGCATGTTGGTGCTTTGCAATATGGATGCCACCAGCCGCTTGTGGTTACTGAGCATGTGAAATGTGGCTGGTGAGACTGAAGAACTGAATTTTTAATTTAATTTAAATTTCATTAATTTTAATTTAAATAGCTACATGCGGACGGTGGCTACCATAATGGACAGCGAAGCCCCAGAACCACACACAAACACAGATGGCCTCACAAACATAAAGCTGCTCTTAAAAAGCACATGGCAGCATACATAAAATGCAAAACCAATTTTTAAGAAGTTAAAAAGCATACCAAACAATTCTATATTACTTGGAAAAACAAACACGTGCAGTAAGAAGAAATGCCCAGAATAAGAACCACAACTGAGGACAGTGGTTACTCATGCTGGCGAGCGATAACCAGGGGGCCTCGATCACATCAGTAAAGTCTTATGCTTTAAACTGGGTGGTGGGTACATGGTGGTTAGCTCTATCGTTCTTAATTTCATTTTTAATTTATACCTACAACACCACCTAATAAGCTTTATTCCATTGTTTAGATTTACAAACACATGACAAAACACCATGCCAAGCAGGGCTATATCCACCCCTTCTGGATACCTTATTAAATCCACACAAATGTACCAGCAGCCCTGAGAAGACAGAGAAAGAACACCCAGATTGGTACAACAGTACTGGGAACGTTTTGGTTTTTAAGTTGGATAGTATTTGTTTTACCGTTATGCTCCATAACTTGCATTGATGTCACGTGATTTTTGTATATTGAATATCTCTCTCTCTCTCTCACACACACACATACACACAAGACTAGACTGTGCTGTGATGATGGGAGGGACTCCTTTTCCTCATCCGTAGAGCCAAGAAACTTCTCTCGGGTGAGACAAGGCACCACCAGCACCCACCCCACACTCCACAACTGTCCTACCTGCAAAACCTACTATCAGCAGTCCACCAGATTCTCTGCGATTTGCACCCTGCACCTCCCTGCCTGCTCCCCTCCCCCGAACCAAGTGATTCTCTGACAATTTAGTTTTGAACCTCTCTGGCATGCAGGTTCTGGTCTAGGCAACCCAATGACTTACTTCTACATATTCCTAGCCAAGAACCTTCTCTTCTTTAAAAGTCTGTTCTCTCAGCTCAGCTCAAATAACCTAAACTATGAGAACTAATGTACTACAACATTAATCCATTTATTTGATCACAAAGAAAGTTAACTGAATAAATCCTTTTTACAATGACAATAATCTCCTCCAGAGTTGGGTCACATTATGACGCTGGAACAGCCACAACTACACTGAACAAACATTTCCTGGGGACTTCCCTGGTGGCGCAGTGGTTAAGAATCCACCTGCCAATGCAGGGGACATGAGTTCGAGCCCTGGTCCGGGAAGATCCCACATGCTGCGGAGCAACTAAGCCCGTGCGCCACAGCTACTGAGCCTGCGCTCTAGAGCCCGCGAGCAACCCACAGCTACTGAGCCCGCGAGCCACAACTGAGCCTGCGTGCCACAACTACTGAAGCCCACGTGCCTAGAGCCCGTGCTCCGCAACAAGAGAAGCCACTGCAATGAGAAGCCCACGCACCGCAACAAAGAGTAGCCACCGCTCGCTGCAACAAGAGGAAACCCATGCGCAGCAATGAAGACCCAAGGCAGCCAAAAATAAGTAGATAAATTTATTAAAAAAAAAATCTCCTGAACACAAGTGTGCGGGGCACCGCACCAGGAACAGAGCAGCGAACAGAACTGCCCAGCCCGTATGGAGCTTCAACTCTAATGAAGGAGACCCTGACAAGTAATCTGAGGTGTAACCAGCGTTACAAATCAACGTGCCACAGAAAAGAGGAGGAACTACACTAGTCAGTCATCAGGAATGCTGCTTTAAGGATGGGGGTGAGAGGAGGATGAGAGAGTTGTCAACAGATTGCTCAGAAAGGGGGAAATCAAAATAATGAATCACTCCTCAACTGTGGAATTTCACAACTAATTCATGAAAAAAGGATTACCAGTGCCCAAATTAGTCACCCACTACATCAGAAGCAGTGGTAAAATTAAATCTGTAGTTTCTTAGCATGTCAGAAGCAAATCCTACTTCATGTTTAACCTTTAAAGAGCTATTATGGAGAGTACCCACCACCAGGCATCTATCCACTCCTATCTGGCAGCCCCCTAACAATAAAGAAATACGAGCAGCAGCACGGGAGCACACTGGTGGCTTTTCATCCTCAAAGTTTTCTGGAGTGATCCCAATTTCCACGTATTTCATCCCACCATCCTCACAAAACTTCAAGTTATCCTAGAAACTCCAAGGGGATTCACCTTGTGGGTGGTAAGGTGCGCCTGCGCCCTTCGCCACTGCCTATGCTCTCTCCCCACCTACTCCTTCCTTCTTACACTGCTGTGTGATCTTGGGCAGGTTCCTTAACTTCTCTTGGCTTTAGTGTCAGCTGTAAACGGAGACAAGAGGGCTAATTTGCTTCCCTGCACCCAATACAGTGGTGCCTTGTCCACAGTAGGCATTTTGCAACTCGCAGATACAGAAAGGGCTCGTTGCTTGGAGTGAGGGAAGCCAGAGTCACTCTGTCTCGACAGCTGTGCTTTTTCTTGACCCTATTTCCTGTGACTGGATGCCGGTCCTGGCTTTGGTGCTTGGCAGACTGTCCTTCACATGCCAACTCTAACAATTCTTCCTCTGGGAAGCCTTTCCGGACACTTCCTCATCACAAAACCACTGCAATCTCCTTTATCTACTGCATACTAGAGCCCACATCAGGTCTATGCCCAAGACCTGTTTCTGACGAAATCTGTCTCATCACTTCTCCTGGGCACCAAAGGAAGCAAACAATCTACTACTGCACGCCTATCTCTGGGCTGGGCATTTTCCCACTGCCGTATTTATCATGATGGCACAGGTGCTAGAAAGGCCCAGCCAGTGTCTTCCTAGACGGTGTGAAATCCACAAGCTCTGTTTTTCCTCTTTGTTTTTTAACGTTTCTAATTTAGGAGCACAATGTGTACCTTGAAGCAAAAGTGGCTTTACAACACTGGGTTGAACCTAAGGAAAAGGGGGAGGGGAAGGGAACCCTAACCAGAAGCCTTTCACAGGAAACGGGAAGTGGTTGCTTCCCCACCCCCATCCTGCACGCTGAGCATAACCCAACTAGTTGAAAGGGCAGAATCTAAATCAAGGGATTTTTGAATTGGAGGGAAACTTCGAAATCGTGGAGCAGTCACTGCCAAAATGGAGTTGGCGTGTTATTGCAAGGTGGCAAAGCCAAGGCCCAGACCCTGCTCAGCCCGGGCCTTCCACAGCGCTCGAGGTGAGGCCGCACAAAGACAAGGTTTGGAATCCCAGGGATTGTCATCAGGAATGCACTGAATGCCTCCGAACCTTAAGGGCTCAGGGTTGGAATCCAAGCCTGAATTGTCCCAGTGAAACAGCTGACTAACAATGTCAGCTGGGGAATATTTTGATACCTTCAAATTGGGCCCCATGTAGGAAGAGGCCGCACAAAGAGCTGTGTGACTGAAGAGCCCTAGGAATGGTACGCGAAGGCCGCCGAGTGCCTGCCAGGGCTGCCCACATTCTCCTCATAGCTAGCTAAAGTGGCTCCCAAAAGAGGTTTCCAGATCTGCCCCAGTGGGCACCATCAGAATTGACTCCCAGGAAGCTTCCAGCTGTGAAGGGCAAACAAAGCTAGGGCTCTTTCCATTTGAATGTGAAAGACCTGCCTCAATCAGAGAAGGCCCTTAAGCCATAAAACCCTTCACACCAAGGCCAAGTGTCACACTTGTAAGAGGGTGTGATTTATAAATTGACAGCACCCACAAAGCTGCTTTTGTACTCCTCCCTTAGTTAACAATTTATCTCCCCCCACCAAACTCACGGAGCTATTCAGATAAAGCTTGACTGGGCCTCAAAAAGAAAGAAAGAAAGGAAGAAAGAAAAAGACCCAAGTTTTGGCCAAAACACCAGTGTTCACTCTGGATAATTATGGTCCTGTGAATAGACACTAAAATTAGGGCTTAATAATTCCTCTGTATTACACTCACAGCATCAAACTATTCCAATACAAACATAAAGAGCAAGAAAAAGAAAATCTCCAATGCAGTCTTGCTGGAAACTCAAAAGAGTTCCACTTTTGTGGTTTTCTGCAGTCTCTTTTGTGGTTTCTGCACTCTTAGAATCCCCCCTTTAGAGCAGTTTTAACTCGACGCCCTGACCAGCTGTTTTTCTTTCTCAACATTTAGATCTACAAAGCAAAGAGTAAATAAGGGCTTGGCCATGTCTTTCCTCTCGGTTCAACAAACCCAATTCTGGCCACTTCATCTTGTTTTTTTCCCCGATCGCATGAATTCCCTTCTCAAATTACAACGCTAGCTACAAAACCATCATCTGTCTACTGATTCCCTTCCCACTCCTCTTTCTATAAAATGAATTACAGCACCAATCCTAGTAGAGACTAAGTCCCTAACGTAAACTACACTAAAATATATATATATATATGTGTGTATATATATATATATATATATACACATCTGATAACACTTGTCAACATTGAGACCTTTCTTCTTAAAAGGTTATTTGGTGGGAAAAAACCAAAAACTTTATTTTAAAAAAGCAAAAAAGCAATTAAGCAATTCAAGTTTAAACTGTCTCCCTGCCCACTTAGGACCTTACTAAATTGTCTATCAATCTGAAAAAAAAAAAAAAAAAATTTTGTATAAGAGTGGGGACTTCCCTGGTGGTCCAGGGGTTAAGAATCCGCCTTCCAATGCAGGGGACGTGGTTCCATCCCTGGTGGGGAAACTAAGATCCCACATGCTGTGGGGCAACTAAGCCCGCGCGCCTCAACTACTGAGCTTGCGCTCTAGAGCCCACGTGCCACAACTAGAGAGAAGTTCGTGCGCCGCAACAAAAGATCCCGCATGCCACAACTAAGACCTGACTCAGCCAAATAAATAAATTAATAATAAAAAAATAGATGTAGCAATAATAAAAGTGACCTAAGTTAAAAAAAAGGGTCAGGGCCTGTGCTCAAAAACAGTCTTTCTGATGCTGCGCCATACACCAGAGGTGCAAATCTGTGGCCCACAGAGCAGGTAAGTCTTGCAGGCATGTCCTCTTTAATCTCTACAGGGTGGATGGAAACAGCATGCAAAAAGGTTGCCGGTATTAAAAAGTTTGGGACAGCGCATATTAAAAAAAATCTTTCTTTCTCATTCTCTTGAAAAATCACATCTGACATCACTAGGTCCACATTCCCTCACAGCAACAGCCAACTGGCACCAAGCACAGCTGCCCCTTTAAATGGGACAAGCGCTGGCCTAGTCTGTCCAGACTCCTCCCTTCAGGACTACATGCTTGCTTCCCTTGCTGGCAATGGTTATGGCCCGTAGCCTACAAGGCCCCAGGGCTTCTGACCCTTGACACCACCCCTCTCCTCCACATACCTTTTTGACCATGGTTGTCTCAGATGAATCAAGTTTGGCTCTCTTGGTATCAGGTCCATCTTCTACTCCTTGACTAACTTTGGCAACTTTGGTTTTCTCCCTAGAGGGTGACAAGGGGAGGGAATCGAGTTCTACCCTATGAATCATGCCATGAGAACAAAAAGAGCATCAGTGGCTCACTGAATAGGATGGTGGTTAAGAGCAAAAGCTCATACAGATCTGGCTCAAATCCCAGCCCGGCCACTGATTACCTGATGCCTCACTTACCTGCTATGTGGGAATAATAATCCCTGAAGAATTATTAGAAGAGAAATAACAAATTGCTTAGCACACTGCCTAGCACATAGTATACTCTCAATAAACTTTGTAAATGTTCCACCTGAATCACGAAATAAAGAGCTGAACTCAATTCCTCCTCTCTGCCATGGGGAGCTCACATTAAAATAATCTGGCCTTCTTTTCTCTACTGTGACTTCTTTATCCATTTATAAGGTGCCCAAAAAACTAGATTTTCTTAAAGCCATAAAACATTAGAGATACAAGAGATTTTGAACATGTTTGTCCTTCCCCCATCTCGACTTTACAGGCAAGAAACTTGCAGACTGGACAAAGTTCAGTGACTTGCCTAAGAAGCTGAACAAAAGAAAGTAGTTCTTGACTCTTGGTAGGAGGCTTCACCTACCACACAGGGTCTCTCTTTACCTCTCATCGGCAAGGGTGGTGGTCAAAGTTACAGCCCCAAAACCAACTCTTGTAGTTTTACAGTACTGGTATCATCTGCCATCTTTCATCTAGAAGCTACAAGTTCAAAACACCGCAGGTCTCATTACGTGAGAATCACCATGGTCTGTAACCTCAATGTTCAAAATGAGAGGAGGTCTGTTTGTTTCACCAGAGCAGTCTCTAGACCTTGGAGCTTTTCCAAGGTAGACTCTGGCTGAGCGTGCCTACAGAGTTGCCCATCTAACTAGTACTCATTTTACCATCTCTCAACCTGAACACACGCAAGCCCCAGCTGGGGAACAAATGTTTACAATCCGAGCAGGTTGTCTCTGAATAGAAAGTGTGGCTTCACCACCTGAAGTCCAAACTGATCAGATACCCACGTGGTGTGTTTCGATCGCCTTAGAACTGCTTTCCTAATGCTCTAGAGGAGACCATCAATTTGGAAGGCAGGGGCCACATCTCCTATAATTCTGAGCACACAATCTATATATTTAGTAAGCTGTTAATGAATTGGTTTCCCAAAGTTCTAAGTATTATAGTTAAATACTTTCCTTAAATGGTTCATTTCCTACCACTAAATAGGACTACATTTTGAAAAGGCTTTATGTTCTCTCCTCCTCTCCCCAGACTTACTCTACAAATTCATGCTCTCCGAGATTGGCAAACGTGTATCCGTGGTAGCCAAAAACATCTCCTGTAAAGAACTTGATGCTATTTTTGTGACAGATCTGGTCAACTTTAACTATGATATCCCTGGAGCAGCAAGTCAGACATACCTGCAGAAAGAAAGAAAGTGGCTGGATGTGAGTTGTGCAGACTGTGAATCACCGCCCTGATGTCTAAATACACCTTAATGAACAGTCTCTCTGGGCATGGATAAAGCCAGTTTCAAACTGGTACAACAGGTTCTTTGGATGCTATGGTTAGAAGACAAAAGAAAAGTTGCAGGTTTCAGTGTGTAGAAAATGTAAATCATGAGACGGTCACTTCACCTTCTGCAACCAAAATGAAACGTGTTTAGCTATTAAGTAAAAGGCACTCGATGAATTTGTTTCCCCTAAACCATGAACATATATAAACCACATTTCACAGTTTTCAGGAAAAGGAAAAGACAGTAATATAACTTAGAGGAAGTTATTTCTAAATCATTAAACCTATTAATATCTGAATAAGCTATGGCAAGAAACAAAACCAGTTTTTAAAATTTACCCAAAGGTCATGTTTAAATACAACGGCATTTTTCCCCCTTCTTTTGACTGATATGTTAAGATAAAGAAAATAAACAAGTCCTGTTGAGATTATTTTTCCACAGTTTTCGATGTGAAACTTTATCTGAATTTAAGGACAAAAGAAAAGGTTACAGCCCAAGTGACCTCCCATTCAGACTTAGACAATGAGACGGTGATTCACTCAGTGGAATTATCAATGTTGCTCTGAGGCCTCTAAGTTGTGTTCCAGTAAGTTGAGGTATTAGACATGGCTAAGTTTTACTGCACAGAACACAGAACACCTTTTCGGGAGAAGCTTTGTGATCAGGGGCAAGAAGACAACTTCTAAATTGCACGTGTTTTCTTCTGAACATAGAAAGTTGGAGAAGGATTTTCATTTGATAAACCTCTTGCTGTTCTCTGGCAGCCTGAATATTGAAATAACGCTCACAGAGCAACGTGTGTCTCTGCTGCCATTCAAAGGATGCAGTCACCCGAGGAAAAGTCAAATCGAAAAGATAAGACAGGTGCAGCTGAACATGCAATCAACTGACCGAATGGAGCCCTGCAGTCAAAACTGAGCGTGAAAACCTATGAAGACCAGTCAAACGTGACTCAAATATGAGGAAGTCACGCCTGCCCTGTGCACATGCGTTATACAAGCAACAGCCCCATGCTTCAGTTCTAACAAAGCTTCTAGTTGCTAGAAGTTCAAAGGACACCTAGAGTAAACCAAATGTGGTTACTACGGATAAAGAAATGAAGAGATGACTTACGTCCAAATGGAAAATGTTCCAATACCTGGACTTACAAAATAGAATAAAAAAAAATTTTTAAGGGACAAAATGCACAGATGATCCATCGTTCCAAGCCCACATTTGAACAGATGCACATATGAAATACAACAGTGTGAAAAACAAAACTACCAAACCCAATTTCTAACCTCTCACGTAATGGGTCCTTCATTTAAAAAACAAGTAGATCATCTGTGACTATTGCACGGTTATCCAACATTTGTTAAGCTTTTCCAGGGTACAGGGAGCCATGTCTGAAAGGTCACAGACACTGAAACAGAATTTAACTTATCCTTTCACCTCTGCAAAGATTTGGCAGTGAAATCAAATGAGGCTGGATATGCCTCGTTTGGCTTAAGACTACAGTGATTTTGTCTAGTTATCCATGGCAACATGGTCAAAGTGGCTGTGTGCAAGAAAGAGACAGAGACAGACCAAGATCAGGTGTGCTCTTTTTAAAGACAAAACACAAGCTGTAGTTTGGTATTTCTAACAACAAAAAAAAGACTCTGCTACAGAAATTCACCAACTTGTTAAGTTTTCAGAAGAAAACATTTGCAATAAAATGTAATAGAAGCTCTGTGCAAAAATTCTGGAAGGAAGACAAAACACCAATGATAAAACCTGGTCTTGGGAAAAATATGCCCAAAGAAGAAACCAAAAGGCAGCAACTCACAAGCAGCTAGAGCAGATTCAACAGACTGGATCTGCCTACCAACACACTCAGCATACTAAGGCAATACACTAATAAGGCATATACACTAAGGCAATATAAGACTTCAATCTACTAGGGCAATATATTAAAACTAAAGAATGGAACAGCTTAAAAACTTAATTGGGAAAAAGCTCAGATGTGAGATTCTAATGCTCCAGTGTACCTAGTATACATTCAACTAGTGCTTTAATTTGCTGAATTCCTGAAGCAGATTTTACATTCTCTATGAAACTTACAGCATCAAATTGGGTGAAAAACGACTCAGGTTTCTTTTCTATATTCTCAGTGTCCACCTTCACATCCACCATGGGGTTGAGATTCTGTGCGCGCTCCAAAGAGGCTTCGGCCCTGTTTCGGCCAACAGACCCAGTACGGATCAGGAACTGGGCTCCGGGGTCTTCTGGAGATACCTAGGAATAAATTTTTTTTTTTTAATACTTGAATTTGGGGGGAAAAACAAATGAACTTTTCCATTTTAAAGAATAACTAAAATATCTACCATCTAATTGTAGTACTACTGTTCCTATAGGAATCTGCCCAATGCAGACTCCCTATACTCTTTCCTTCTGAGGCTTTAAAACAGACATTTAACTTTTTTTTTTTTTTAACTGGGCACTGATGGTTAAAGAGCACCCCCTTGTGTTTATAATGAAAATTCACTCTAAACAAAAGAAGTCCATGCTTTCTTAAGTAAATTCTTAACTGCTAACAAAATGACATAATCATCAGTGCTAAGAGTTGACCAAATCCCTACCATGTGCCCAATTCTAAGCAATCAGAGAGAGACATTAAGTAATTTAAAGGATATAGTCCCTGCCTACAAGTGGTTTAAAATCAGACCAACACAAAAATTAGACACAATTAAGAATGTTTGAAACGAACTGTTAAATTCAATTAAAACTCAGAAAGGAGGACAGCTGAGCGGAGGTTGGAGCAGAGGGATAATTCCACTCGTAAGGCTGGACGTCAGCAGAAGAGAGCCTCAAAGACAGACAATATAATCACCTGACAGCCACCAGTAGGATTACAGATTCCACTGTTCAAAATGCATTTCTTCACACATCAGACATCTAATTTAATCATGAATCTCCATGTATGACCCCGCCACGTTCACCAAGACTGGGTTCAACAGAAGTAATCCTCCTCTCCTGCCAACTATCCACAGTATACACTCTCCCTCACTATCTTTCCTCCAAGCAAATGAGCTGGTCCTCCTCCCGTTCAAGGCCAGCCCTCTAACAGTATGCTTGACCCGACCCATCCCATCCCATCCCAGGGATCTCACCACACGCAGAGAGATAGTACATCATAGTGGTTAAAAGCCATGCTCTGGGATAATTCAGGTTGGATTCACAGCTGTGATTTGAATCCTGGCTCAACCACCTAAATGTGTGACCTTGAGTGAGTATGAGGGAATCACATGTAAAATGAGGATGTTACTAAAAGTGATGCACTACTAATCACTCCGCCAGGGGAGTCAGTACTACCTGTGCCCCACTCCTTGGCCTCACAGCTCCCGGCTCTCCTTCTCCCCCGCTGGACATTCCAGTTTCTGTATGGGCCCTCTTAGGTCCAGCTGTTCTCAGGATTCTACCTCGGAATCATTCATCTTTTCACTCTATATAGCTCCATAAACCAACTCCATGCCTCATAGTTTCTACCAAAATCCGCTGTTATTTCTCAAATTGCTCTTACTGGTACAGATTGCTTCCTGATCCATCTTGAGTCTTATATTAAATTGCCCACCAGAAAGTTCCCCCTGGAGATCCCATGGGCCAATCATAATCCGATTCCTATGTTTGTTGTCTCTGTTAACAAACAGAGACATCTCTGACGCATCCAGTCACCAGAGCCAGAAACCTGGTCTTCCTATCCTCTACATTTCCTTGATAGCAGCCACCAGGTGACGTGGCTAAGCGCACGGCCTCTGCCAGGAGTCGGACTGCCTGGGTCCTGGTGGTACCACTAACCGCTGTGACCTTGGCCGGGCCAATACTTCACTTTCTTTTCCTCCGTTTTCTTATGTGTAAAACAGGAATGATAATCCCTACATCTCAGAGTTATTTTGAGGCCTAAATGAGATACTACAACTACAGCTCCTAGAACAGCGTCCAGCACTTGCAGTAAGTGTCAGCTGTTGTACTTCCTCCTTGCTTTCCCATATAGAATCCTACTGACTATACCACCGAAGCATCTCTCACCTCTCGGTGCTTCTCGCCATCTCTGTCCCCACTGTCATTCCGCAGACCCTTTTCATCTCTCACCTAAACTATTAAAGCAGCCTTCTAAGTAGTCTTCTGCCCCATATCTTGTGCCAACCACAGTCTACACAGTATTAGTGATCTACAGAAAGCCCAAAGCTGAAGTCACCCCTCGCCCATCTGAAACTCTTCAATGACTCCTCACCACCGAGAGAATTAAGTAAGTTTACAGCAGAGCTTACCAGCTGGCCCTTCGTGACTTGGACCTCACCTGCAATCTGCAACGTCCCCGCACCGCGGGCTTCACACTCTAAAAACACCAAACTGTTATATTCAATTTCTACCATGCTGTCTTGTGCTAATGTCCCCTGCCTAAAACACAGCTCCTCAAACCCTGAAAAAACTCTGCTTGTTTTTTAAGACTCAGCTCAGCACTCCAGGAAGTCTCTCTCATGTCCCCATGCCACAACCTGAGTCAGGTAGCCTGCTCTGGTTTCTGGAAAAAAATTGAGGATGGGAAGCAAATCTTGTGCATTTTTCTATCACTAGTAACTAGACTACTTCAGGGTAGGCAGCAGGTGCTCTTGGATGCTTGCTGACATAAACGAAATGAAAAACTCTAAGGGGCAGGAATTATCATCTTCATTTTATAGATGAACAAGCTAAGTCTCTGTGAGGTTAATTCCCTTTCCCAGCTTCAGAAGGTGTGATCTGAGCCCAAGCCTTCACGATTCCAAAGCTTCTGCATAATGCAGCCCCATCTTCCTGGGACGTTCCTAGTCAGGGACAAAAGCACAAGCAAACTACAAAAGGCAGAACCACCAGAGAGTGTTCATGAACTATGAAATTTATGAGATGGGAGTCAGGCTGGGTAAGCTGACTGGGACCAGGTTATATGAAGCCAGTGGTTCTCAACCCTCCCTGACTTTTAGACTCACCTGGAGAACTTTTATTTTTAAATAACTCCCCAAATATTCTAAAGCACAGATGGGACTGAGAACCACTGTGTCAGGCTTTGAAAACCAGTCAGAGGAGTCAGGCCTTACAGCGGAAGGCAAGCAGAAGGCACTATCAGTCTTTAAACTGAAGAAGCAACAGTTGACTCCAACTCTGGGTGGCATTCGTCCCAGCGCTGAGGCAGTGAGGGAACCACATCACACGCTCTCAGTGTTCTCTCATCCCCAGTCTCAGATTACCCAACCAAATGAGGAAGCTACCATCCCATTGTGGTTTCGTTTTTCCACACCAAGGGCCTCCAGGTTTTGGAACCATCCTTCCTTGGGTGTCCACTCTTACCCTCTCTACACAAGGCAAACAAATTCTTCCCCTGGATGGGGTGTTCCTGCCACTAGGGGGCACTGTGGCTGGTGGGCGGGGGGATGTCAAAGCTGGGTGGGTTCAGTTAATTATCTGGCAGCTTGCTTGCAGGGATTTTCTTTCCTTAGAAAGTTCTGAATTCAAGTCAAAAATCAATTTGTGACTGTGATATTAAGTGAGCCAACCCATGTGTCTCTTTGTATTGCAGGAGAATTAAAACAACAAAAATTCTAGATATTATTTTCTCCTGAAACTCCAAACAAGGTGAGCTTTTAAAAATTTCATTAACATTTACTTTTGTCTACAGAGCCTATACCTCACACTGTGTGTGCTAGTTACTTAGCATGCGACAGGAACCCTGTTCATTGCCTAAAAGGAAAAAAAGACACAAATAATATCATGTGACAACACAATTTTTGAAATATTTTAACTAAAAAAATATATGATTTCTGGAATTTGCTTTAAAAAACTGTCCCAAAAAATACAGGGGAAAAGATAAATAAAAAGATCAACAAAACATTGGTATCTGTAGAAGCTAAGTAGGTGGGGTGTCAAATATTATTCTACTTCTGTATATATTTGAAATTTTCCATAAAAGAAAACCAAAATGTCATTGAGGCATGAGAATGTAGACAAAGCAGCAGTTATTTTCACTTTGGAGAAAAGACAGGTCAGAGAAAGCCTCATAGGAGTTGGGCACTATGGTTCTATTATCAATTAAATAACATTTTATCATATAATTAACTATTGGAGGCTTATTACATGCAGGCACTACATTAAGTGGTCCATATACATTCTCTCTGATCCAACATTTCCCAAGGTAATGCCTGTGAAGCATCTCCATCAAGATCTCCTGAGATACCTTTGTTTTTCTTCTGAGATACCCTTTAAATGTATATATTCCTGAGCCTTATCTCAGACTTTATAAAGTAGAATCATTAGGGGTGAAAGCTACACCAAAATAAAGCCCCGAGGCAATTCTGCATTTTAAATGAGTGATTCAGGTGATTTACGGGTACAAGTTGGAAAAGCACTCTTCTACTCCTCACAATCACCCTCCAAGGGAGATGCTAACTCCACTTTACAGACAGGCAAGACCAGCCAGGAGACGAGAGCCTCCACTGGCTGATCACGTAGGATATGGTGGAGCTGAATTCAAACCCGGTGCTGGCGCTGTCAGTCTCCAAGGGCTACAGTGCCACGGACGCCAGCCCTCCTCTTTCACAGCCCAGAAGGGGCAAGTAAGAAGACACGAAATCTCCACGTGTTTATACTAAAGAGGGGAGATGGCGAAGGAGAGTGATAAGGTGGCAGAACATCTCACCTGCTCGTGATCCAGCATGGTCAGTCCTTTCACTCCGGCCAGGATGAGATTCTTGGCGATTTCAGCCCCGAGTCCCTTCATGCCAACAAGAAGCACCCGGGAGGCCCGCAGCCTACAAGGCAGATATTGTCAACGGATGAAAGAGGACAGTGGAAGCTCCCCGAATCATTGAAGAACAAGACAAGACAAAAACAGGGAAATGATCTTGGATTTCATTAACTGCACTTAAGCATCCAGGCCTCAAATCTTGAAAAAGAGACAGGCTCCAATCTATCCTGCTGAGAACAATTCATTCAACAAATATTTATTGAACACCTATTATGCCAGGCCCCCCTCCAAAGTGTGGAAATACAGCAGTGAATAAACAGACACAATTCCTGCCCTCAGAGCTTGTATTTTGTAGAGACAGACAAACAAATAGAGATATATAATATCTCAAAAAGTGAAGAAAATCAAGCATGATATGGATCAGGAAAGATGGAGGATGTGACTTTAGTCAGAATGATCGTGAAGGCCTTTCCACGGAGGTGCTGAGCAAAAATCAAAATGAAATGAAGGACATACATACAGATACTTGGGAGAGGAACATTCCAGGTAGAGAAAAAAGCAAGTGCAAAAGCCCCGAAGCACAGGAGTGCTTGGCATATTCCAGGAGCAGGAAGGCAGAAAGAGCAGCTGAAGAGCAGTGAGCAAAGGGAAGAATGGGGGACTTCCCTGGCAGTCCAGTGGTTAAGACTTCACCTTCCAATGCAGGGGGTGCGGGGTTTGATCCCTGGTCAGGGAACTAAGATCCCACATGCCTCCCTGCCAAAACACCAAAACATAAAACAGAAGCAATAATGTAACAAATTCAATAAAGACTTTTAAAATGGTCCACATCAAAAAAATCTTAAAAAAGGGAAGAATGGTAGATGAGGCTGTAGACAGAGTCAGGGGCCACATCATGAAGGCTCTTACAGGCACTGTCAGGATTCTGGATTTTATTCTAAACATGATGGAAAGCCATGCGGTGGGGGCAGGGTTGCGGTTGGAAGGGGAAGAGTGTCACAGTTAAGGTGAGAGAGGATGACGGCTTGGACTAGTGTGACAGCAGAAGAGAAGGGGAGAAGGGGTACTATTTAAGCTATAACACACAAGGTGGCACGAAAGAGGGCGCATCTGGGAAGTGTTTAGCTCATTCTGAGCCTGTAGAGTGACAGAAGATGAGGCTTAAAAAAAAAAATGGTAGGGCTTCCCTGGTGGCGCAGTGGTTGGGAATCCGCCTGCCAATGCAGGGGACATGGGTTCGAGCCCTGGTCCGAGAAGATGCCACATGCTGCGGAGCAACTAAGCCCGTGCGCCACAACCACTGAGCCTGCGCTCTAGAGCCCACATGCCACAACTACTGAAGCCCGCGCACCTAGAGCCCATGCTCCGCAACAAGAGAAGCCACCACAATGAAAAGCCCGCACACCGCCATGAAGAGCAGCCCACGCACAGCAACTAGAGAAAGCCCACACACAGCAAGGAAGACCCAATGCAGCCAAAAATAAATAAATTAAATAAATAAATTTTAAAAAAAAAAGTAGTCAGAGAAGTCTGGACTTAACTCTGAGGTCAGCAGAAAGCAGTATAGGTCCACAATACCTTATTCGAAATCCCTTGAACCAGAAGTGTTTCAGAATCAGAATTTTTCATATTTGAAAAAGGAAATAAAGGGAATTCCCTTTGGGTCCAGTGGTTAGGACTCCGTGCTTTCACTGCTGAGGGCCCGGGTTCAATCACTGGTTGGGGAACTAAGATCCCACAAGCCGTGCCGTAGGCCAAAAAAAGAAAACAAGAAAAAAAAAAAGGAAATAAAGAGTCTGCATCATATATCATGAAAAACCCCATCAGGATCTTAGGCAGCACCCTGTAATCAAACTCATTAATATTTTTGCAGCAAATGTATGATTATTCACACTGAAAAGCATTAGTAAGAACTAAGAATAGTCTCACCTAAATTCAAGTTCTGCTGACCAATGAGTTTGCTCCTAATTTATGAAATGAGTCCATTCTCATCAAGTACCACTACTAAGGAGAACATGCAGAAACTCTTTTCCAAAAATGGTTCTAATAATTATGGACACTTGCATGTCATCAGGCTAGAAGTCTTTAATGGGAATGATGGCTGATAAAATCGAGTCCTGCATTGATTCTTTTTTTTTTTTTTTTAATTTTTGACTGCATTGGGCCTTCATTGCTGCACACGGGCTTTCTCTAGTTGCGGTGAGCAGGGGTTACTCTTCGTTGCGGTGCGCGGGCTTCTCATTGCGGTGGCTTCTCTTGTTCCTGCACTGATTCTTGATGCTAGCAGATTTGGGATTTCCTTCAGTGATATGACCAAAGGGTAAAATAGCAGGGGATGGGGGGGAGGGAGAGAACATTGACATAGGCATATGTCTGGGGCTCAGCTTCTCCATTATTGCTTTTTCTACACGGCCCTTCCACTACCAACCATAGCCTAGCTGACAGGAGCCTTTCAAGTGACAATTCCACTTCACCAGAATAATTGGGCAGAGGGCTTAGGGTATACAAGCAAGGTAAATAACAGAGATGCTAGCAATGAGCAGGTCTCTTATCACAGATTGATAGCATTACACCAGCAGAGGGGAGGAGGAAGGAAGCCACGCAGCCTTCCAGAGTCACTCCAATCCCTTGAGAATCAGCACATATAATAAATAAGCAATGTTTCCAAAGACAACATCGTGCACATACCAAACCTGTGGCATTAGAAAGGCTGAGCAGCCGTGCATTTAGCTGTACCTTCCAGGTCTCTGCTCTCACTGTTAGCCTGCGAGCCCTCCCTTCACCTGGTCCTAACACTGATGTGCCTGGAACTCCAGGTTCCACGGTCCCTCTCAGTCTGAATGACAGTCTTTTGCTGTTTGACTGCTGTATCTACCTCAAGGATACAGCTAGACCAGCCCCACTCACTTCTGGGAAATCTGTACCCTCAAACGTTACCAATGGCCCCCTCATCTCCAAACCCACTAACTTCTCCTCAGGCTCTGTTTTCCTTGCTGCTCCTTCAGCAACGGGCATGGCCCATCACTAATGCCCTCCAGGTGTGAAGACTTGGGCTTGACTTCTGGCTCTGCCACTTCCTAACTGGGTGACCCGGGCAAACTGCACGACCTCTCTGACCTTCAGTCTATTCATCTGTAAAATGGAGATACCAATTCTGACTTCATGATTTAATCTCCTTGACGACCTGGTCAAACATGTATGCAAAACCACCTGGCATCCTCCCCATCACAGAACACGTGCTCCATAAAAGTTACTTGAGGGGCTTCCCTGGTGGCGCAGTGGTTGAGAATCTGCCTGCCAATGCAGGGGACGCGGGTTCAAGCCCTGGTCCGGGAAGATCCCACATGCCGCGGAGCAACTTGGCCCGTGAGCCACAATTACTGAGCCTCCGCGTCTGGAGCCTGTGCTCCGCAACGAGAGGCCGCGATAGTGAGAGGCCCGCGCAACGCGATGAAGAGTGGCCCCCGCTCGCCACAACTAGAGAAAGCCCTCACACAGAAACGAAGACCCAACACAGCCATAATTAATTAATTAATTAATTAATTAAAAAAAACAGACAAACAAAAAAAAAACCCTCAAATGTGTATGTGTGTGTGTCTTTAAAAAAAAAAAAAAGAATCAGTGCAGGAACAAGAGAAGCTATTTATTCATTCATTCATTCAGTCATTCATTTATTTTTAGCTGCGTTGGGTCTTCGCTGCTGTGCACAGGCTTTCTCTAGTTGCAGCGAGCGGGGGCTACTCTTCATCGCGGTGCGCAGGCTTCTCACTGTGGTGGCTCCTCTTGTTGCGGAGCACGGGCTCTAGGCTTCAGTAGTTGTGGCACGCAGGCTCAGCAGTTGTGGCTCGCGGGCTCTAGAGCGCAGGCTCAGTAGTTGTGGCGCACGGGCTTAGTTGCTCCGCGGCATGTGGGATCTTCCCGGAGCTGGGCTCGAACCCATGTCCCCTGCATTGGCAGGCAGATTCTTAACCTCTGCACCACCAGGGAAGCCCCTCAAGTAACATTTATGGAGCACCTGTTCTATGATGGGGAGGATGCCAGGTGGTTTTGCATACATGTTTGCCAGCTGCAAACTTTAAATCAGACTTTAAACCCTGCAGACTTTAAAACACAACGTTCCACACACCTGAAACGCACCCTGTCTTCCTCTCTCTGCCTAGTCAAGCCTTTCCTCCAGACTTCAAACCCCAACTCGAATGCCATTTCCTCAAAAAGTCCTTATCATGGCAGACTCAGGCGAGTACCCTCTAAACTCTTCAAGCAACTGCTCCACATAAATGCCTCTGACATAAATCACATGCAGCCCATGGCCTCTCTAGGATCCCTCCATCCTAGAGAGCTCCATAGACTCTGACTGCTCGGGAGGGTTTTGGGGTTCTGTTTGTTTGTTTTGTTTTGTTTTTGTGGCCATGCCTCGTAGCATGCCAGATCTTAGTTCCCCGACCAGGTATCAAACCCATGCCCCCTGCAGTGGAAGCTTGGAGGCTTAACCACTGGACCGCCAGGGAAGTCCCTTGGGAGGTTTTTTAATTCAACTGCCAACAAACACTGAATATCATGTTTATCTTTTTAATCCTTAACCATTCTAGGGGCCCTGAGATTACTGCTTATTTATGGCTCAATTACATGAAAAGCACTTAAAATAGTACCTGGCACACAGTCAGCACTGAAGGATGTTGGCTATCATTACTCAGACTCTAATGCAGCAATTCCCTTCTTGGAATCAATCCTACAGAAATACTCACGTGGGCACAAAAATCATGTACAATGCTATTCACAGCAGCGTCGTCCACCACTTCCCTCCATCTTCACAGCCACACAGCCCTACTCTGAGCCACCATTTCTCACCTATAAAACCACAAGAGCCTGACACCTGGCTTCCCTGCTTCCAATTCCTGCCCCCCAACAATCCACTGTCCCCATCTCAGGTAGAGAGCTTCTAAACCTGACCACGCCACTCTCCTGCTCAGACCTTTCAATGGTTCCCATGCAAGCTCCTTACCAACAGCCCTGCATACCACTCCTGCCTGTCTCATCCTACTCTCGCCCCTGGTAACTTACCTACAGCTGGGCTGGCCTTCCTTGATCCCAGAAAGTGCCACATTTGCTCCCACCGTAGCATTAGCTACAGCATTAGCTACAGCATTAGCTGTTCTCTCTGCTTCTTCCCCTAACTCTTCACATGACCCATTCTTTAGGTCTCAGCTCAACTGCCCCTCCTTAAAAAAGTCCACACTGGCCACCTAATCCAAAATAGGTCTACATCTTTTCTATCTGGAATTTTGCTACTTGTTTATGTGTTCATTGCTCGTTCCTCCATTATAATGTCAGTAAGCTCCAGAAACCATGGTATCTCTAGCATCTATGACTGTGCTTGGGACTTACCACACTGTTACTCCAATTGCTATTGAATTAATAGATACACCAGGACTTCCCTGGTGGTGCAGTGGTTAAGAATCCGCCTGCCAATGCAGGGGACACGGGTTTGAGACTTGGTCTGGGAAGATCCAACGTGCCGTGGAGCCACTAAGCCCAGGCGCCACAACTACTGAGCCTGCGTTCTAGAGCCCGTGAGCCGCAACTACTGAGCCCATGCGCCGCAACTACTGAGCCTGCGCACCTAGAGCCCATGCTCCGCAACAAGAGAAGCCACTGCGATGAGCAGCCCGCGCTGCAACGAAGAGTAGCCCCCGCTCGCCGCAACTAGAGAAAACCCACACACAGCAATGAAGACCCAACGCAGCCAAAAATAAATAAATAAATAAAATTTATTTTTAAAACAATACACCATGGGGCTTCCCTGGTGGCGCAGTGGTTGAGAGTCTGCCTGCCAATGCAGGGGACATGGGTTCGAGCCCTGGTCTGGGAAGATCCCACATGCCGCGGAGCAACTGGGCCCGTGTGCCACAACTACTGAGCCTACGCGTCTGGAGCCTGTGCTCTGCAGCAAGAGAGGCAGTGATAGTGAGAGGCCCGCGCACCGCGATGAAGAGCGGCCCCCGCTTGCCGCAGCTGGAGAAAGCCCTCGCACAGAAACGAAGGCCCAACACACCCAAAAATAAATAAATAAATAAATAAATAAATTTATAAAAAAATTACACTGTGACATACTGGGTATAGAGTCTATTGGTAACAACAGTGACAGTAATTACCAACCACAGAGGGCTAAGTTCCAGGCACTGAGCTAGGTACAGTACATACAGTGCCTCACTGAAACCTTGATTATGGTTCTTCACCGTTTTCCTCTCAGAAAAAAAGCACACATCCTAAATGTTGCATACAATTTCTCTCCCTAAAAGGCCAAATGGCTCCACAGGCCCCCAAGTAGGCCATCACGTTTCCATAGGAAAGAATCCACGTCTGCCTTGAGAAAGGAAAAAAACTGAGGTTCAGAAAAGGTGTCTAAGCTCTCACAGCTAATGGGTGCCCAGAGCTGGGATCCCAAATTCAATTCTAACCAGGATCTGTGATTTTTTTTTTCCCTCTCTCAATGTCTCCCCCATGCTGCCTTGCATATAGTAGGTTCTGAATAAATACTTGCTGATTTACTCTCCTCTCTACTTCTGCTGCCATGGGAATACCTTTTCAATTTCTGGGAAGGAACCAGTCTTTACACCACAATCTGAATTCACAATACATACTGTGAGGTAAGTCAAGCCAATGAATTCCACTCATGATTAAAAATTCTGAAGACGACCAAATTCATATTCCAACCACATTGAGAGTCTAATGCGTGAGAGTGAGTCATGCAAAAATCCTGTATAAGATGATTTCGAGTAGGGCGAGCACAACGTCCCCAAGGCCAGAGAGAGCTTTAGCATATTTGAGGAACATAAAGATACAAGCAGCTTGAATGGAGTGAGCCAGGGAGATGCAGGCAAGGTCGGACAAGGCAGGGCAGGAAAGGCAATGGATTTTAAAAGATCTGAGTATACAGGAAATCACTGGAAGGCTTTAAGCAGGATTGCTGTGATCTGTTTTTTAAATTTAAATCAGTTTGGCTGCTGTGTGGAGGATGGATTATAAAGAGTCACACGTGGAACAGGGGAGACCAGGGAGGAACTGTTGAGGTGATCTGAGACAATGGGTGTAGCTTGGACTAAGAAAGGAGAATGAGACAGAGCTTGAAGCAGAGCCTAGAGAAATTCCCAATAGACTGGATGTGGACAGAAAGGACAGAGGCTCCTAGGTTTCTGGTCACTGTGACCAGAAAAATGATGGGGCCACTTGGAAGATCTGACCATTTTCTCCTTCTAAAAATACTCTCTTCTTCACTTACAGTACAGTACTTCTCACTTAAATCTACAATCCTGCTCCATCCAACTGCCCATTCATTATACTTACTTAAATGTCCTGTCAGAATCCAAGACAGAACTTAAGACTTCCTCACCTCGACCTGCTTGGGCAAATCTGCTCCTCCTACAGTCTTCCTTGTCCTTTTGGAGTTTCCACTCATCCCACTGACGACTACTTTATCTCATTTATCTCAACCTATTTCCTATTTATGGAAATATGACATTCTCCTTCATAACCACACTATTAGCACATCTAGAAAATAATTCCCAAATATCATCTAACAGGACTGAATACTCAAATTTCCCCTATTGCCTAAAAGATGTTTTTTAGGGAAGTTTTCTTTTTGAACCAGGATCCAGTCAGGGTTACACCTTGCACTTGGCTCCACCCTTTACTCTCTTAATCTAGAACAGTCCCTTTGCTTGTTTTTTCCATGACATTGACTTCTGGAAGAGAACCAGGGCAGTCGTCTTGTAAAACGTCCCACATTCTGGACATCTCATCATTACCTCAATGGTGCCCTTTAATTTGTTCCTCTGTTCTGTGAAAACATGATATCTGGGCGGAAAACATTGAAGATGATGCACTGAGGTTCTTATTTCATTACATCAGAAGACACATTATTAAATATTTCTAAGTGAAGTCGATTTTATTCCTTCTGATGCTCAAACTGTCCCAAATTTGGCCAATTCTCTAGATTTTTAAATGCTGGCAACTAATTTCAAAAAACTTAAAACATTGTATGAGAGATACACACCAGTTTTTAACCTCCAGACTGTATGAGTTCCCTTGAAGACCCTTTTTATTATTATTTGTCTCCCTTCCAATTCTCTGACAACCTTGGTCCAACATTATAGAGTCAGAGGCAAAACTGTAGCCAGAATGCAGTCTGTTGATTCCCAGGCTGCTTTCTATTTCACAAGGAACCCCAGTCCCCGAAGTTCTCCTATCCCACTTGGAGTTCCCTTAGAGACAATTTCCCTTAGAGACAATTTCCCTTAGAGACAAAGTCAATTTGCTTTGTGGAGCCTCCTTCCTTTCTGTACAGAGGAGGAAATCACTGCCTTTCCTTCTCCAAAGAGCTGCTATGAGACTCAGCTGAAAAAGGGACAAGAGAGCACTTTAATCAACTCTGTAAGACTGTATACAAATCTATAGATTCCAAATTATAGCTAACCCCTTCCTACCCTCCCAGGACCCTCAGCCAATCCTTTTTAGGTTCTCCGCTGAGTTCTAGACATCTTCACTTCCTCAGAATAACTCCCACCTCCCGAGAATTCCATACCCCGACTTTGACTTGCCCCTTAGGTCACCTCTCCCTCAGGAGCCCTCCATCCATTCTTTAACGCTCCTCAGATAAATCATTCATTCCTACCCCTCTGACAGCTCCCTCACTAATTCCAGTTTAATCCTCACCAACTTTACCCTCCCTCAAACAAAACCACCTGCTGCCCCCAACGCCTGGGATCAACCCTTCTAGTACACTTAGGATACCCTTCTCAACCCTTCAGGAACCCCTAACATTCCTTCAAACGGCAGTTCCTAGACTCATTCGACACTATGTCTTCAGGCCCATTCTCATCATTTAATCCCCAGTCTTCTATTTCAGGTGCCTTCAACCCTCAGTCCAGTGCTTGCTAATGCCTCCTAATGCGCCCTCCTCCCCAATCACAGAAGGCTCCATACACCTGAAATGAGCCTGAAGTGACCCCCACCTCACCCCACCCACCACACACGCTCTCTCACCAAAAAGTTCTAGAAGCTCCCGCCCCTCAAACCTCTTGACCTGCCTGCCTCCCCAACCCTTCGATCAATTAATTCTGCCCTCTGTACTCACGCACATCACATAACCACCCCCCATCACCCAGACCTCATCACTGAACTCAACCACTCACATATTTCTACTTACATGTATAGTAAACAGCTAAAACGTTAAGTCCAAAAGAGAACTGCTGATTCTTCCCCCACCTCAGTCAGTAAAGGCACTTCCATCTTTCCAACTGCTTCGGCCAAAAACCTTGGAGGCAACCTAGAGTTCTGCCTCTCCCACTCCACACATTTAATCCTTCAGCAAAGCCTGTCCCCTCTACCTTCAAATTATATCCAGAATCTACATCTGACCCCTTCCCTAGAGTTCCAAGCCACCATTACTTGCATCTCAAGGAGATTACCGCAGCAGCCTCCTAAGCGGAATCCTTATTTCCACTTCTGCCCACTTCCACCTGTTCTCCATGCAGCAAGAGCGATCCTTTTCAAACACAACTCAGATCGTGTTACTCCTTTGCTCAAAACTCTCCAACAGGTTTCCCAGCACACTTAGAATTCAAAAGCTACCTCCTGGGACTTCCCTGGTGGCACAGTGGTTAAGAATCCACCTGCCAATGCAGGGGACACGGGTTCGAGCCCTGGTCCGGGAAGATCCCACATGCCGTGGAGAAACTAAGCCCGCGCACCACAACTGCTGAGCCCACGTGCCACAACTACTGAAACCTACACGCCTAGAGCCTGTGCTCCGCAACAAGAGAAGCCACTGCAATGAGAATCCCACGCACCGCAATCAACAGTAGCCCCCGCTCGCCGCAACTAGAGAAAAGCCCGCGCGCAGCTACGAAGACCCAACGCAGCCAAAAATAAATCAATTAATTAATTTAAAACAGAAAAAAAAAAAAAAGCTACCCCTCATTTGGTTCCAGCCACCCTGTTGCTCTCATTTGCCAAGCATGCTCTGTCTGGCCTCTAGGATTTTACACTTGTCCCCGATGCTAGAAAGGTCTTCCCAGATGGCCACACGGCTTTTCCTTTCATACAGGTCCGAGGCTCAATGTTACCTCTTCAGAGGCCTCCCCTGGCCTCCCTATCAAAATAGCTCTCCCACCTCACCATCCTTTATTGATCCTCTTTCCCTGCTTTATTTCTTCTCCCTAGCACTTGCATTGCCTAATATGTTATTATTTCTTTATGTGTATTGCCTCCCCCACCGGAACGTAAGCTCCAAGTGGGCAAGGAGTCTGCCTAGTTCATTAATACCCGCTCAGCGCCGGTGGCAGGTGCTCAATAAATATCTGATCAAATCGACCACCTCTTTCAAAGACCTCATCCCCTCCTAAAATTACTCCCCCATGCCCAAGGTATCCCCAATCCTGTCCTCTCGGGACACACCCCCAGATCTAGACACAAGCAATCTCTTCGGGTACCTCCAGCCCCGCCAGACTCTCCGAGCCTCTCAGGAACCTCACTTGAAATTACTTGCTCCAAAACTCCTCGAAAAAAACCCTCACTCTTTCAGACTGGCCCACCCCTTAGAGGCCACAAGAATGAATGTAAGCTCGCATCTGTTGGGCTCGCCAGTCTCTCCAGCATCCAGCAGAGAACAGGTTTCCACTACCTATGAATGAATGAACTATGCCCCCCCATTTTCATCGTTTCCATGCATTCCTGGCCCCCCCTTTTCCCTAAGTCCCCAACCCCGATCCAAACGCCACCATCGCTCCCTTCGGGCGTCGAGTTCCTGAGTCTGCATCCTCCGGATCTCTCAGAACTCCCCCAGCTCCCCTTCTAGAGGTCGCCAATTCCTCGGAACGGCCCTCCCACCACCTAGGACGTTCCCTCTTCCCATACCTTCCGAGGAAACATCCCAAATCAACCCCTCCAGTCCTCTCGTGAAGGCGACCACGGCCGGGTACACGATTCCCGCCTCCTCTCTTCAAATTAAACCCTCCGGCTCCCCAACGCCTCAGGCCAGACCACCCTCCAAACCCTCAGTCCCACAAGCCGCACCGGCCCTGACCGTTTCTGGGCCTCCAATCCCCAGAGACGGATCTGCCGGTCATACTGAGCCGCCTCCTCCTCGCTGATACCGCCGCCCGCCTCCTCCTTCTCCACCATGGCGCCGGCTCTCGCCGCCGGAGCTCTGGTCCTGCTCACGGCAACCGCCCGCCGGCCCCACAAGCCGCCAACCGCCGCGGGCCGCGCGCCCAGGCCGCATCTGCGCCTGCGCCAGGGATCGCGCCTGCGCAGTACCTTCTCCAAGCCCCGCCCGCTCCTGGACCCTGGAACCACGTGGACCTCCTTAGCCTCCGAGGTGGGCGGGCATCAGCCAGTCACGTGATGGAGTCTCCTGCCAATCCTGGCCAAAAATCCGCGCGGCTTCTGGCCCCACAGGGATACCCAAGTGGTCGTTTATGAGGCCTTCAATTCAGTAAGTAAAATGGAGCGTCTGCGGAAATCCCGGTAACGGGGATGTTGTGAAATAGGGTGGCGAGTAAAATAGATAAAATCCTGCCCTCATGGAACTTACGTTCCCTTGAGGAGGGCCCAAAGGAAAAAATATATAAATCAGGCCCTCAGTAAATGTTTTGGAGAAAATTAAAACAGGATATGGGACTACAGGGTGACAAGTGACTGTTGAGCAGAGATCTGAAGGAACCGTAGAAACAAGCTGGGTAGATAACTGGGAAATGTAGCATTCCTGGATGGAACAGCAGCTGCAAAGGCCCTGAGGCTGGCACATGCTAATGTAATTGAGGAGCTGTGGAGAGGGCAGGGTGGCTGGAGCAGAGTGAGAGGGTGGCAAGAGATTAAATCATAATATGAAGCAGGTGGGGAATCTTGTAGGTTAGTAATAGCTAATATGTATTTTCCCTAGACAAAATACCTTTTTATTATTCATTCAACAAATACTTATTAGGAACTTGTTTGGGAATTCTCTGGCAGTCCAGGGTTAGGACTCTGCGCTCCCACTACCGAGGGCCCTGGTTCAGTCCCTGGTCAGGGAACTAAGATCCCACAAGCCTCTTGGCACAGGCCTCTCCCCCCGAAAAAAAAAAAAAAAAAAGTGCTTGTCAACCATCAGTCTCTGTGCTAGGGATAGAGCAGTAAAAAAATTTTTAAATAAGAATTAAAAAATAGCTGCCCTCTCATGGAGTTTAAATGGGTTTTACATGGATTATTTCTCTAACCCTTGCAAGAGTGGATAAATTCCTTAATATTCCCATTTCACAGCTAAAGAGTCTGAGGTCCAGCAAAGTTAAGTATCGATATTAGTGGCCTGAACAAAGTCTTATATCTTAGAAGTAGTGAAGCTAGGATTCAAATGCAGGCCCACGTGCTTCCTCAGGAGGTTATACTGCTGGTGGTACATTAAGCTCCTACTATGTGCTCTGACCTTGTCCAGTGAGGTACATACCCTATGAACCTCAGAGATAGATATTTCCTCCCCTTTTACAGTATGACTCTGAGAATCAGAAAAGGGTAGCAATTCATCAGAGGTCAAAATATCATTCAAGGGACTTCCCTGGTGGTCCAGTGGTTAAGACTCCACACTCCCAATGCAGGGGGCCTGGGTTCGATCCCTGGTCAGGGAACTAGATCCCACATGCTGCAGCCAAGAGGTCACATGCCACACGTAAACATCCCTCATGCTACAACTGAAACCCGGCACAGCCAAATAAATAAATAAATATTTTTTAAAAATATATCATTCAAAAAAATATGGAGGGACTTCCCTGGTGGCGCAGTGGTTAAGAATCTACCTGCTTGGGCTTCCCTGATGGCGCAGTGGTTGAGAATCTGCCTGCCAATGCAGGGGACACGGCTTCAAGCCCTGGTCTGGGAAGATCCCACATGCCACGGAGCAACTAGGCCCGTGTGCCACAACTACTGAGCCTGCGCGTCTGGAGCCTGTGCCCCGCAACAAGAGAGGCCGCGACAGTGAAAGGCCCGCGCACCGCAATGAAGAGTGGCCCCTGCTTGCTGCAACTAGAGAAGGCCCTCGCACAGAAACGAAGACCCAACACAGCCAAAAATAAAAATAAATAAATAAAAATTAAGACAGATAATGAAACTGAAGTAATTTATATAAAAAAAAAAAGAATCCACCTGCCTATGCAGGGGACACGGGTTTGAGCCCTGGTCCAGGAAGATCCCACATGCCGCGGAGCAACTAAGCCGGTGAGCCACAACTACTGAGCCCGCATGCCACAGCTGCTGAAACCCACGCGCCTAGAGGCCATGCTCCGTGACAAGAGAAGCCACCGCAATGAGAAGCCCGCACACTGCAACGAAGAGTAGCCCCCGCTCAGCACAACTAGAGAAAACCCGCGCGCAGCAACAAAGACCCAACACAGCCAAAATATATATATATATATATGGATATGGAATAAATTATATAAACATTTAGGGACTGAAAACAACAATAAATATTTATAATCTCTTAGAGTTTCTGTGAATTGGGAATTCAGGAGCTGTTTGGCTGGGCAGTTCTGGCTCAGGGTTTCCCATGGGGATGTGGTCAGATGACACGTGGGACTACAGTGTTCTGATGGCATGATCGCGGTGGTGGGGCAGCTCCCCTTCCAAAGCGACTCACTCACATGGCTGGCGAGTTGATATTGGCTGGTGGCTGGGGACCTCAATTCCTCTCCCTCTGGGCCTAACCACCAGGTTGCTGGAGTGTCCTCTTGACATGGCGTTGGCATCCCCCAGAGCAAGTGATCCTCAGAGTAAGCTGAGAGCGGGAATGCTTTTTATACCTCAGCCTTGAAAGTCACACATTGTCACCAATATCATATTGGCCACACACTGGCCAGCTCTGTTCATCATGGGAGGGGATGACAAGAAGGGTGTTACTACTAGAGGGCAAGGATCATTTGGGGACCATCTTGAAGGCAAGTTACCCCATCGACTATGCATCGTGCCCGGTGAAAATAAGGTGAACAAGGGAAACAGATCTGCCCTGAGTGGTGCTGACACTCTAGTAGCGGAGACAGACAGTTCTTCATCAGTCAAAGACTTATTCACAAACTCAGCTACTCAACAAATATTTACCAAATCCCGACTATGCATTGGACTTTGTGCCAGGCCCTGGGGATACAGTCATGATAAAAATGGACACTCTCCTGCTTAAGAGGCAGTCACAGCCCAGTAGGAGAGATAAATTAGTCAAATAAAAACGAAGGGGAAAAAAAAAAAAAAATGAAGGGGGACTTCCCTGGTGGTCCAGTGGTTAAGACTCTGCACTTCCACTGCAGGGGGTGCGGGTTCCATCCCTGGGAACTAAGATCCCACATGCCACACAGCACAGCCAAAAAAAAAGTAAAGGGGGGGATGGGGGAAGGGGAGGAAGGGATAAATTAGGAGTTTGGGGTTAACATATACACACTACTATATGTAAAGTAGATAAACAACAAGGACCTACTGAATAGCACAGGGAAATATATTCAGTATCTTGTAATAACCTATAATACAAAAGAATCTGAAAAAGAATATATATATGTATATATATATATATATATATATATATAACTGAGTCACTTTGCTGTACATATGAAACTAACACAACATTGTAAATCAACTATACTTCAATTAAGAAAAAAAAGAAATAGAAACTTTGAGAAGTGTTGTCAGGAAAAAGAAGAGGGAGCTATGACAGTGTCTGGCTTAATGTAGGAGTCAGGAAAAGATATTCTGAGAATGTAAACTCTCAGCTGAGCTTTACAGAGTCAATAAAGGTTAAAACTACCAAAGCAGGGAAAGAACCCCAGGCAGAGAGCATGGGCTGCACCTGCCAAGACCCAGAGTTTAAGTTCGTCCTCTTTGTCTGACTCTGCCTACCTGAGGGTCTCTTCTTGGCCCTCACCACCACCCCTCCCTCCCAGACTCTCTGTGGGAGGTTTAAAACGTCCTCAAACCCTTTGATAATCTTCATTTGTATGGGGGGGGGCAGGAATCTATGTCCCCTGTCTTTGAATCTGTCCTCTATGACTGCTTGATCAATAGAATATGATAGGACTTCCCTGGTGGCGCAGTGGTTAAGAATCTGCCTGCCAGTGCAGGGGACACGGGTTTGAGCCCTGGTCTGGGAAGATCTCACATGCCGCAGAGCAACTAAGCCCGTGCACCACAACTACTGAGGCTGCGCTCTAGAGCCCATGAGCCACAACTACTGAGCCCACATGCCACAACTACTGAAGCCCGTGCGCCTAGAGCCTGTGCTCTGTGACAAGAGAAGCCACCGCAATGAGAAGCTGGCACCACAATGAAGAGTATTCCCTGCTCGCCACAACTAGAGGAAGCCCAAGCGCAGCAACAAGGACCCAACGTAGCCAAAAATAAATAAGTAAATAAATAAATTTTTTTAAAAATAGAATATGATAGAAGTGAATGCTGGGCCAATTTCTGAGTCCAGCCCTTAAGAAATGGGCAGCCTCCCCTCAAAAAGCTAAACATCGAATTATCATAGGACCCAGCAATTCCACTCTTAGGCATATACCCAAAGAATTGAAAGCAGAGACTCAAACAGATATTTGTATGCCAATCATCATGGCAACATTATTCACAATAGCCAAATGTGAAACAACCAAATCCATCCATCAGGTGATGAATGGATAAATAAAATGTGGTAAATCAATACAATGGTATAATATTCACCCATAAAAAAGGATGAAGCACTGATACATGCCACAATTTGGATGAACCTTGAAAACATTATGCTAAGTGAAAGAACCCAGATACGAAAGGTGATGAAAAAAGAAGTAGGTAGTGGTGATGGTTGCATGACACTGTGAATGTACTTAATACCACTGAATTGTTCACTTAAAAATGGGTAAAATGGTGGATTGTATGTTATACATTTTTATCACAATTTTTAAAAAATTAATAATGTAATATACCCAAAATGACTGAATTGTACACTTTAAATGAGTGAATTGCATGGTCTGCGAATATGTCAGTGAAGCTGTTTTTAAAAAAAGGAAGTGGTCAGCTTCCACTTTCTGTTTCTTGGGACACTTGCTCTTAACCCCAGCCTCCATACTAGCACAAGACAAAGCACCTTATGGAGACGTCCACATGGAGAGGAACCAAAGCTTCTGACCCTCAGCCCGGCCAACAGCCCCAGCCAACAGCCAGCACCATCTTGCTGGCCACGTGAGTGAGCCGTCTTGGAAGGAGATCCTCTGGCAGACCGTCAAGTCACCCCAGAGGGAGGAGAGAGAAGCCATTCTTGCCAAGCCATGCCCAAAGTGCTGATCTGTAAGCAAAATAATTGTTTGCTGCGAATTCCCTGGCGGTCCAGTGGTTAGGACTTGGCCTCTTTCACTGCTGGGGCCCCAGTTCCCCTGGTTGGGGAACTAAGAACCAGCAAGCCCTGCGGCGCAAGGTTGCTGATCACTTGCTACAGAGCATTAGATAACCCGAATATTCTCCCCACCCAATTCTCTCTTCTATTCTCTCCGTTTTTGCCCAACCCCAATTCTCTTTCTCTCCCTGACTTTAGTTCCTTTCTCTGCTGAAAGTGGCAGAAAAATAAACAGAAACTTTGAGAAGTGCTGTCAAGGAAAAGAAGGAGCTATGACAGTGTCTGGCTTAGTGTAGGAGTCAGGAAATAATATTCTGAGAACGTGAACTCACTCTCCATTTTTCTGAATTTAGTCTCTCTGATAGTTTCATTCATTTACATTTCCCTGAGGACGTCCTCAATGCCCAGCCCTGTGCTAGGCAATATATAACCTCTAGGGGGAGTATTTTGTACTGTGGTTTCAGGGAACATCTCTCAGAGGAAGTAATGACCAAACAGACTCGGGAGGAACGAAAAGAAGTCAGGTGACTGTGCCATGGTGACCCCAGGGGACAAAGGGATCATTGAGAAACCAGATCATGAATTTTTTAAGAACTGAGATATAATTGACATATAACATTGGATTAGTTTTGTGTATGGTCTTTTTATTTTATTTTTTCATAAATTTATTTATGTATTTATTTATTTTTGGCTGCGTTGGGTCTTGCTGCACACGGGCTTTCTCTAATTGCAACGAGCAGGAGCTACTCTTCGTTGAGGTGTGTGGGCTTCTCACTGTGGTGGCTTCTCGTGTTACGGAGCACGGGCTCTAGGTGCACAGGCTTCAGTAGTTGTGGCACAGGGGCTCAGTAGTTGTGGCTCATGGGCTCTAGAGCGCAGGCTCAGTAGTTGTGGTGCACAGGCTTAGTAGCCCTGCGGCATGTGGGATCTTCCCGGACCAGGGCTCGAACCCATGTCCCCTGCACTGGCAGGCAGATTCTTAACCACTGCACCACTAGGGAAGTCCCTTTATTTTTTTTTAAGCCTGGAAATCTATTTGATAATTGCAATAGTGTGATCATTGTACTTTGAGGCAAATAGAGAATGTAAAAAATTCAGGATCCTAGGGAATTCCCTGGCGGTCCAGTGGTTAGGACTCTGTGCTTTCACTGCGGAGGGCCCAGGTTCAATCCCTGGTTGGGGAACTAAGATCCTGCAAGCCACTGGCTCAGCAAAAAAAAAAAAAAAAAAAAAAAAAAAAATTCAGGATCCTGAGCACTAAAGATGCAAGTCAACTCTTCCAGAATGAGCACTGCTTTGCTTAGAATAATTTGACGCTGTCTTTGAAATGAGCAAGTTTGGGAAGCACATGCCTCTTCAGATTTGTCATGTTTCTTCCAAATATTGCTGGGCCCCCTAGGAAAGGCCCTTTCCTAACTGCTTTCCTGACCCCCAATTCAGCCTCCAATCATGACCTTACCCCTTATCTTACTCTAGAGGATGAGATGCAGGTGCAGATGGTTTGAAGTTCAGGGACAGAATGAGAAGAGCCATTTGATCATTTTAATTTTATTTTATTCTGTCAAAAATTTTTATTTTATATTTGGGACTTTTAATGGGCCCTTTTTTGTCCTATGAGTTATAGTATACTGTATCTTCATAATTAGTTAAGTTATGGTTTATGATATTGATTTATATAACTGATATGTTTGTATCATTATAGTTAATTTTTAATTCTAATGAAGGGAAAAAGTGACACCAATAAATCAAAGATGAAGTTAACCAATTAAAAAAACTTGGATGTTCAAGCTTAAAAACAAAAAAAATCTTCAAGCTTACAGAAAGTAGTCCAGGGCTTCCCTGGTGGCACAGTGGTTAAGAATCCGCCTGCCAACGCAGGGGACACAGGTCTGAGACCTGGTCTGGGAAGATATCACATGCTGCAGAGCAACTAAGCCCATGAGCCACAACTACTGAGCCTGCACTCTAGAGCCCGCGAGCCACAACTACTGAAGCCCACATGCCACAACTACTGAAGCCCGCATGCCTAGAGCCCATGCTCTGCAACAAGAAAAGCCACCGCAATGAGAAGCCCACGCACTGCAATGAAGAGGAGCCCCCTCTCGCCGCAACTAGAGAAAGCCCATGCGCAGCAACAAAGACCCAACGCAGCCAAAAATAAATAAAAATAAAATAAATTTATAAAAAAAAGAAATAGTCCAATGAATATTTACATAACTTTATGTAGATTCATTAATTTTAAGTTTTGACACATTTATTCTCTCTCACGTGCACACACACATTATATATATATTTATATATATATAATTTTTTTTTTGCTAAACCATTTTAGAATTAGTCATCCCAGGTCTTTAAATAAATGCAGGGAAAAGTTTTGAGAATTTTTTTTGAGAACTACAGATCTCACCAGGAAACTCTGAAAGGCCAGATTCTCTTAAACATTTCTGGTACATAAAAAGCCAAATATGCACAAATTCCTTAAACCAAAAGATTCATTCCTGGGACTTCCCTGGTGGCGCAGTGGTTAAGAATCCGTCTCCCAATGCAGGGGACACAGGTTTGAGCCCTGGTCTGGGAAGATCCCACGTGCCACGGAGCAGCTAAGCCCATGTGCCACAACTATTGAGCCTGTGCTCTAGAGCCCACGAGCCACAACTACTGAGCCTGCATGCTGCAACTACTGAGCCCGCATGCCTTGAGCCCATGCTCCGCAAAAAGAGAAGCCACCACAATGAGAAGCCGGCGTACTGCAACAAAGAGTAGCCCCCCCTCAGCCACAACTAAAGAAAGCCCGTGCACAGCAACGAAGACCCAATGCAGCCAAAAATAAATTAATTAATTAATTTTAAAAAATTCATTCCTGAGGTCTGGATCACTTGAACATTTCTATATTTAACTCCAGATATTCCCCAGGGTTAAATGATTTCAACTAGGGAAAAAATTATGGCGACAAGGGGATTCACTAAGTTCTCTTTTTTTTTTTAATCAATATTTATTTATTTATTATTTTTGGCTGCATCTGGTCTTAGTTGCAGCATGCAGGCTTCTTTCTAATTGTGGCACACAGGCTCCAGAGCACGTGGGCTCTGTGGTTGAGGCACACCGGCTCTCTAGTTGTGGCACGTGGGCTCAGTAGTTGCGGTGTGCAGGCTTAGCTGCTCCGTGGCATGTGAGATCTTAGTTTCCCAAGCAGGGATGGAACCCACATCCCCTAGATTACCAGGGAAGTCCCTCACTAAGTTGTCTTGATCATCACTGTGGCTGATGGCATTTTGCAAAGATGGGTACAATAATATCTCTCATCCTACATACTCTTCTCACAACATCCCTTTGACACTACTTCCATTGAAGGGGTGGGAGGTCTATGTTTCCTTCCTTGAAACTGGACTGGATTTGGTGACTGTTTGACCAATAGAATGTGGCAAAAGGGACACTGCTTAACTTCCGAGCTAAGTCAGGAAAGAGGAGGCCACTTCCACCCTGTTCATGAGAACACTTGAGTTTGAGCCCTGAACTGCCAGATAAGCAGTCCTACTGCGCTGAGGCCACCATGTTGAGAGGAAGCCCAACCAGCCCATGAGGAGACACCGTGTGGAGAAACCCTGAAACTACACAAAGATGGAGAGGTCCCTGCCCAGCCCCTAGCTCTCCATTCATCCACTGTTCCAGTTCTAATCATATGATCTGCAGTCATATGAGAAGTCCCAGGCCAGAATCAGCCATCCTGAATTCCTGACTCACAAATACTGTAACAGATAATAAAATGAAATTGGTGCAGCCACTATGGAAAACATCATGGAGGTTCCTTAAAAAACTAAAAATAGAGTTACCATACGATCCAGCAGTCCCACTCCTGGGCATATATGTGGAAAAGATGAAAACTCTAATTCAAAAAGATACATGCACCCCAATGTTCATAGCAGCACTATTTACAATAGTCAAGACATAGACGCAACCTAAATGTTCATCGACAGAGGAATGGGTAAAGAAGATGTGGTACAAATATACAATGGAATATTACTCAGCCATAAAAGAAGAATGATACAATGCCATTTGCAGCAACATGAATGGACCTAGAGATTATCATACTAAGTGAAGTAAGTCAGACAGAGAAAGACAAATATCATATGATATCACTTATATGTGGAATCTAAAAAAAGATACAAATGAACTTATTTGCAAAACAGAAATAGACTCACAGACATAGAAAACAAACTTATGGTTACCAAAGGGAGAAGGGGGGAAGGGATAAATTAGGAGTATGGGATTAAAATATACACACTACTATATATAAAATAAACAAGATTCTACTGTGTAGCACAGGGAACTATATTCAATATTTTGTAGTAACCTATAATGGAAAAGAATCTGAGAAAGAATATATACGTATAACTGAATCACTTTGCTGTACAAGTGAAACTAATACCTCATTGTAAATCAACTATACTTCAGTAAAAATTGTTTGTCTTGAAAAAAAAGAATAAATGTCAGCCACCTTAAAAAAAAAAAAAGATAATCAAATGATTGTTGCCACTTCAAGCCACTAAACTTCAGGGAAGTTTTTTTTTTAATTGTGGTAAAATGCACATCACATAAAATGTACTAGCTCACCCATTTCTAAGTGTACAGTTTGCTATTGTTCAGTACGTTTACCTCATCGTGCTACCAATCTCCAGAAATTTTTCATCTTGCAAAACTGAAACTCTATACCCATTAAACAATTCTCCATTTTCCCCTCCACCCAGCCCCTGGCAACCACCATTCTACTTTTAGTTTCTATGAATTTGACTACTCTAGATACCTCATATAAGTGAAATCATACAGTATTTATCATTTTGTGACTGACTTATTTCATTTAGCATAAGGTCCACAAGGTTCATCCATGTGTAGCATGTGTCAGAATTTCCTTCCTTTTTTTTTTTTTTTTTTTTTAAATGGAGACATTCATT
The DNA here is from genome assembly GCF_009873245.2 of Balaenoptera musculus. Lineage (NCBI taxonomy): Eukaryota > Metazoa > Chordata > Mammalia > Artiodactyla > Balaenopteridae > Balaenoptera > Balaenoptera musculus. The sequence continues at coordinate 9,192,692 of NC_045803.1, forward strand.
TGGATTTTCCTACAGGATGGTAGTTATTATTAGTAGCTCACACTTATTTTTTTTTTTTAATTAATTCATTTATTTATTTATTTTTGGCTGTGTTGGGTCTTTGTTTCTGTGCGAGGGCTTTCTCTAGTTGCAGCCAGCGGGGGCCACTCTTCATCACGGTGCGTGGGCCTCTCACTGTCGCGGCCTCTCTTGCTGCAGAGCACAGGCTCCAGATGCGCAGGCTCAGTAGTTGTGGCTCACGGGCCTAGTTGCTCCGCGGCATGTGGGATCTTCCCAGACCAGGGCTCGAACCCGTGTCCCCTGCATTAGCAGGCAGATTCTCCACCACTGCGCCACCAGGGAAGCCCAGAATTTCCTTCCTTTTTAAGGCTGAATATATTGCACTGTAAGTACATACCACATTTTGTTTATCCATTCATCCATCAATAGACATTTGGGTTGTTTCTACCTTTTCCACTAGGATGAATAGTGCTGCTGTGAACATGGGTGCACAAATATCTCTTTGAGACAGCTTTCACTTCTCTTGGATATACACCCATGGGCAGTTTGGTTTTTAGCAACAGCTAATCAGAACAGCTGCCCAAACTGAGACTGTGTAACTTAAAAGGGTTGGAGACCAGTGATTCAGTAGAGCAGGCTCCTGGGTTTAAGGATTACATAATTACTTCCACCCAGGTGACTGCTCACCGTTAACCAAGGCAGCGGTTCTCACCCACCTGCACATTAGCATCATCTGGAGAGCTTTTTAGCAAAGGCAGTGCCCAGGCCCCACCTTCAGAGACCGCTTAATTGGTCCGGGGTGGAGCTGAGACATTGGGATTTTTACAAAATGCTCCCCAGATGATTCTAAATTGCAGTCACTGTGGAGAACAGTGGAAGAAAGATCTGAGTCCTGCTTCATTCTAGCCTGAATTCTTTTCCTGTTCTTCCTGTTAGAAACATGTAACCCTTAGGGCTATTTAAAAGACACTGGGGGGACTTCCCCGGTGGCGCAGTTGTTAGGAATCCGCCTGGCAGTGCAGGGGGCACAGGTTGGAGCCCTGGTCCAGGAAGATTCCACGTGCCACAGAGCAACTAAGACTGTGAGCCACAACTACCGAGCCTGCGCTCTAGAGCCTGCGTGCCACAACTACTGAGCCCGCGTGCCACAACTACTGAAGCCTGCGCACCTAGAGCCGGTGTTTTGCGTCAAGAGAAGCCACTGCAATGAGAAGCCCGCACGCTGCAAGGAAGAGTAGCCCCCGCTCGCCGCAACTAGAGAAAGCCCACGAGCAGCAATGAAGACCCAATACAGCCAAAAATAAAAAAATAAGTAAATTTATATAAATAAATAAATAAATAAATAAATAAATAAAAGACACTGGGGGGAATTCCCTGGCGGTCCAGTAGTTAGAACTCAGCACTTTCACTGCCGTGGGCCCAGGTTCGATCCCCGGTCAGGGAACTAAGATTCTGCAAGCCACGTGGCAAGGCCATAAAAAAAGAAAAATTAACTAAACAAAAAAAAAAGACATTGGATTGGGGGCATAAATTAAGAGTTTGGGATTAACATATACACACTACTAAATAAAAACTAGATAACCAACAAGAACCTACTGTATAGCACAGGGAACTATACTCAATATCTTGTAATAATCTATAAGCGAAAACATTCTCCAAAAAAGTGTATAACTGAATCACTTTGCTGTGCACCTGAAACTAATACAACATTGTAAACCAACTATACGTTGATTAAAAAAAAAAAGACATTGGCTTAAGCTCTGGGTATCTCTCATGGGTCTGCTTTTTAAAAAAATTTTTTTTAAATTTATATTTATTTTGGTTCCACCAGGTCATAGTTGCAGCACATGGGACCTTTTAATTGCGGCATGCATGTGGGATTTAGTTCTCGGATCAGGGATCGAACCTGGGCCCCCTGCATTGGGAGTGCAGTGTCTTACCCACTGAACCACCAGGAAATTACGGGTCAATACACTTTCTGAGCCACTCTGTACACACGGTCTGCTGTTTAGAAGCTATGAGAGTCAAATAATACATGGAGATTTAGAAACTAATTTTTTAAAATAAATTTATTTTTTTTTTGGCTGCGTTGAGTCTTCATTGCTGCACGTGGGCTTTCTCTAGTTGCAGCGAGCGGGGGCTAATGTTCGTTGGGGTGCACGGGCTTCTCATTGTGGTGGCTTCTCTTGTTGCAGAGCAGGGCTTTGTGCATTGGGCTTCAGTAGTTGTGGCATGCAGACTCAGTAGTTGTGGCACGTGGGCTCTAGAGTGCAGGCTCAGTAATTGTGGCGCAGGGGCTTAGTTGCTCCGCGGCATGTGGGATCTTCCCAGACCAGGGCTCGAACCCGTGCCCGCCCCCCCCCCCCCCGGCACTGGCAGGCGGACTCCCAACCACTGCGTCACCAGGGAAGTCCCAAAAAATAATATGTTTTAATAAAAGTATAATATGATAAAGTACATACATTTCATTATACAGATTGATGAATTCACATCTGTATGAAGTGTTATGGGTCAAAATGTGTCCCCTAAGAAGATATGTTCAAGTCCCAATCCCTGCTTCGTATGAATGTGACCTTACTTGGAAATAGGGTCTTTGCAGATGTAATCAAATTAAGATGAAATCATTAGGGTGGGCCCTAATCCAATAGGACTGGTGTCTTTCTTCCTTCCTTCCTTTCTTTCTTTCTTCCTTCCTTCCTTCCTTTCTTTCTTAATTGAAATATAGTTGATTTACAATGTTGTGTTAGTTTCTGGTGTACAGCGAAGTGATTCTGAATATATATATATATATATTCTCTTTCAGATTCCCATTACAGTTTTCTATGTCTGTGAGTCTCTGTTTTGTAAATAAGTTCATTTGTATCATTTTTTACATACATATATATCTATTTTTTTCAGATTCTGTTCCCTTATAAGTTATTACAAAATATTGAGTATAGTTCCTGTGCTCTACAGTAGGTCCTTGTTGGTTATCTGGCTATGAGTTTATAATTGTTGAAGTTGGATGATGGGGACATGAGGGTTCATTTTACTCTTCCCTTTATTTTTGTGTATCTTTGAATTTTTCCATAATAAAAAGGTTTTGGGTTTTTTTTTAACTTTTTTCAAAGTTCTGATCTAAAGCTATCGAACTATGCCATGCTACTATTTCCAATCACAGGATCAAATGATCCAATGACAGGATCAAATAATCTCTGTGCAGGAAAGACTTTTAGAAGTCATGGAATGACTGGGCAGCAGAGGGCTATATCAAGTATCTTTTTCATAAACCTTTGGAAATAAACACTTTTGCTGAGTTGCCTTATATTATTAAAGAGAAATGTAAATGGATCATAGAAAGGAAAATAAAGGAGTCAATCTCTTTTGAAGAGCGAAAACAGATCCTTAGCGTTGAATGATTTGTTAATATGTTGACCTTGAAATTGACCTTAAAGATCCATGGCATGTACTCATTTGCATTTGGTTAGGGAGTGACCTGAGCCTTTACCTGTGAGTATTTAGTAACTCTTGTCAAATGATCACTTTGTTAAAAAGAGCCCTGAAAAGTAAAGCTAACTGCTCTATAAATTATTTTCTCTGCACTTCTAGACTCATTCAACATCTAAAAGTGTCCCCTTTCCCTCTTTCCCCTTATACTTTTCTAAAGCTTATAGAGAAATTTCAATGTAATGATATATTCTCAAATTTATATCTATTTAAACTTTTTTTTACAGAAGTGAAATTCACATAACATAAAATTAGCCATTTTATTTTATTTTTTGGCCGCCCCATGTCATGCAGGATCTTATTTTCCTAACCAGGGATCGAACCCGTGCCCCTTACAGTGGAAGCCCAGAGTCTTAACCACTGGACTGGGAGGGAAGTCCCTAAAATTAACCATTTTAAAGTGACCAGTTCAGTGGCATTTAGTACAGCCACCATTGGCAACCACCATCTCTATCAAGTTCCAAAACATTTTATTACCCCAAACATAGTGGTATACATTTTGTAAATTTCCAGGAGTCTACCATGACTTTGCTATGCACACAATTCCAAAAGAACTGGAAAAGTTCAGCATGACAGCTTAATATACCTTAGTGTAAGCTGTTCTTTCCATTATTTATGAACTATCTTTAACTGCGTTCATTGGGTAATCATTCATTACCAATGTAATGTTGCAGGACATCCTATCATCCCCACTCCCTATCCTCTAGTGCCGGTAACAACCTCCTCATTACTGTGATGTCCCAAAAGTTCACGCAAATTTCCAAAACACCCCCAAGGGAGCAATATTGTCCCCTTGAGAATCAGTTGACGACCAAAAATAATTTCCCTCCATAATTTTCAAAATGTCCTCTAGGGGGCGACATCATCCCCTCAAGAACTAGGTAGACCAAGGATCACCTCCTAAACTGGACTTCTTTACCTCCGACCTCCCCAATAAATCCAAGGTTGGATTAGCAAGAAAGAAGGTGGAAATCGCTATTGGGTTGGCAATCAGTAGGATCCAACACACCATAATGTCTCTCTTTGGCCAATGGTCTCCTTTTTTCCCCAGGGTTTCCAGAGGTTGGAGCCAGCTTCTGGTGCTGCTTCTACACCGTGTGATGTGTCTTCTCTCTAAAGGGCTGCTCATCCGTGGCGCAAAGAACCCATCCTAGAGCCACCCCAGGAACTAGAAAAAACAAATCTTTTGCCAGAATTATGATGTTCCAAGAGTACAATGAAACAGGTGCCGTGGAGGCATTGGTTAGACTTATGGGCATTACAGAAGGCTCTGTCTCAGAAAAATACAGGAACCTGCCAGCTCAAAGATGTTTTGGAGATCCAAAAGAAGAGGTATGTTGGAATGCAATTTTTTTTCCAAAACAAAAGGCGAGTTGCTGAAACTTGTGTCTCCCCCGCCCACGCACTACAAAAAAGCCAAAATGTTTGGAGGCCTTCTTGGAGTTTTGGAGGCAATTTGCATCATGGTTGGGAGACTTGCTCTCACTCATCAGCAAAGAAAACTCTAAAGCTTCTGAGCCCCATGCAAGAGGAGGTTCTCTAGCTGGTCCAAGATATAGTGTATGGGAGAGGGGAAATTTCCCTCTTCACCTCTCTTGAGTTCTTGTGGCTGGATTAGTAATAAAATTGACACAAAACAGATTAACAGGAGAAAAAGAGACACATTTTAATCCTTGCCCATGGAGGTCTCATAGAAATGGAACCTAAGAAGTGGCCAAAACAGGCAACTTCTAGACAAAATTGTTTCTTTTAGACAAAGAAACAGTAAATTGGAGAGAAATTGACAAAACAAAGAAACTTAGGTTTGGGTGCTTCATTACTAAGGAATTTAAGCAAAGTTTGGGCTTGGGTAGTAAATTAGTAAAGAAGTAACTGTTGGGCTTCCCTGGTGGCGCAGTGGTTGAGAATCTGCCTGCTAATGCAGGGGACACGGGTTCGAGCCCTGGTCTGGGAAGATCCCACATGCCGCAGAGCAGCTAGGCCCGTGAGCCACAACTACTGAGCCTGCGCGTCTGGAGCCTGCGCTTCTGGAGCCTGTGCTGCACGGCAAGAGAGGCCGTGACAGTGAGAGGCCAGCGCACCGCGATGAAGAGTGGCCCCCGCTTGCCACAACTAGAGAAAGCCCTCGCACAGAAACGAAGACCCAACACAGCCATAAATAAAATAAATCAATAAATAAATAAATAATTAAAAAAAAAAAAAATCCTTGCTCATTGTTGAAAATGACTTAAAAAAAAAAAAAAAAAAAAAAAGAAGTAACTGTTTATATTGTTTATATAGCCTTCTTGGCCCTGAATTTCCTGTCTCTGGTGATAAGGGAGTCTTTCTACCTCTCAGTACAGGGAAGACACCTTTCACGTGGGAGATATATTTCCTGTTTTCAGGGAGACAGAGAGGAAGGTCAAAGTGTCCTTCTTGTATCAGTCATTTTTTCAGTAACTTTCATTTGAAATAATCAATATGCTGTTGAGGTATATTTTGAGATGGCCTGCCCTAGGTCCCTACAAGTGCAAAGGACTCTGCCATTTGGGTCTTATAATGCAGTGATCCAGGGGCTCTCAAAAGTGGTGACTACACTACAGTTTGTCTGGTTTACTATTGATGTGCATTTAGGAAGTTTCCAGTTAGGGGCTCTTTCGAATAGTGCTGCTGTAAGCATTCTTGTTTGTACCTTTAAAAAAAAATTTTTTTTAAATTGAAGTATAGTTGATTTACAATGTTGTGTTAATTTCTGCTGTACAGCAAAGTGACTGTTTTATATATATGTTCTTTTTTTAAAAAATTTATTTATTTATTTTAGTTTTGGCTGCTTTGGGTCTTTGCTAAGCACGGGCTTTCTTTAATTCCTGCGCGCGGGGGCTACGCTTCGTTGCAGTGCGTGGGCCTCTCGTTGCAGTGGCTTCTCTTATTGCGGAGCACTGGCTCTAGGTGCAAAGGCTTCAGTAGTTGTGGCATGCGGGCTCAGTAGCTGTGGCGCACGGGCTTAGTTGCTCCGCGGCATGTGAGATCTTCCCGGACCAGGTCTCAAACCCGTGTCCCCTGCGTTGGCAAGCAGATTCTTAACCACTGCGCCACCAGGGAAGCCCTATACTTTTTATATTCTCAGTTTTACATGTTTTTCATTATGGTTTATCACACTGAATATAGTTCCCTGTGCTGTACCGTAGGACCTTATTGTCCATCCATTCTATATGTAATAGTTTGCATTTACTAACCCTAATCTTGTTTGTGCCTTTTGTATGCACTTGTTGGATATATACTTTGGGGTTTGTCAATGAAAAAAATTAATCAGTTGATCTAGGAAAGAAATGGAAAATTTTATTTGAGCCAAATGGAAGATTATAACCTGGGAACAGCCTCTCAGAAAGCTCTGAGAACTGTTCCACCCATTACAGGTCAAAGCACAGTTATATAGGTTTTTGAGACAGAAGACTGTACATTAAATGACATAGATAGTTTGCACAATCCACATCTGTGAGTACAAAGTGGTGTGTCATGTGGCCCCTTACAAGATCCAGAAGGAATGTTATCTTTTAAGGAGTTGTCTTGTTGATGCCTGGAGAATGTTTCTCTTTATGGTAGAGCAGGTATTTCTGCCAATGGGGGAGGTTTGGTCGATGCCTAATGCAGATACACAGTGCGCTGCAGAGGGGAGAGAGGAGGCCAAAGGGCAGAGAAAAAAATTTTTATGTTTAAATTTTTCTTATCTTGCCATAAAACATGAATTTTATTTCACAGGTTGGAATTGCTGTATCTTGGTGTAGGTGTATGTTCAGCTGTAGTTGATAACTGCCAGCCTATTTTTCAAAGTGGCTCTAAGGAAACTCCTGTGTTTCTCCACTACTAGAATACTTCTGTATTTTGGTCACCAAATGCGTGGAGGTTTTCCCACACCAAGCAATTCTCCAACCGGCATGGGGTCCTACACTTCAATTCAGTTCTGACACTAGCTGGAGTTAGCATGAGATCCTGCAAGTTAAGGGCTCGTTGCAGGAAGGGGGACACCTTCCAGGGCCCGAGAGAGGGCTCTTGTCTGACACTTGGAAATGAATTGTCCGAGGAGACACACGTGCTGACAAAAGCAAAAGACTTTATTGGGAAGGGGCACCTGGGTGGAGAGCAACAGGGTAAGGGAACCCAGGAGAACTGCTCTGTCACATGGTTCGCAGTCTCAAGTTTTACAGTGATGGGGTTAGTTTCCGATTGTCTCTGGCCAATTATTCTGACTCAGGGTCCTTCCTGGAGGCGCACGCATCTCTCAGCCAAGATGGATTCCAGCGTGAGGCTTTCTGGGAGGTTGGCAGGACATATCATCTCCTCCCTCCTCCTTTTGGCCCCTCCTGAATTCTTCTGGGTTAGTTTTACAAGACATACTGTGGGCTGGCGTGTCCTCCCTCCTTTGGGCCCCTCCCGCATTCTCCCAGTTAGTTTTCGGTGGCAGCACCCTGATCCTTACTGGGACCTCTTGCTGCGAAACAACTCATGCAAGTGGTTATCGTCATGTCTAGCCAAGGCGGGCGGTTTCGGTCAACGATTCCCTAACAGGCTCAGTTCCAGGAGACGGCCCACCTGCAACTTCAAGTGAAGTTGGCAAGTACCTACAGATTGGAGGTTCCCACAATCCCTTCTTCCAGTTCAATTAATTTGCTAGAGTGGCTCACGGAACTCAGGAAAACAGTTTACTTAGAAGATTACCAGTTTATTACAAAGGATATGAAAGAATGCTAACAGAACAGGTAGATGAAGGGATGCATAGGGCAAGGTCCAGAAGGATCCAGAGCACAGAACACAGAAGCTTCAGGAATTCCCTGGTGGTCCAGTGGTTAGGACTCCGCGCTTTCACTGCCGAGAGTGCGGGTTCAATCTTTAATCCCCGTTTGGGGAACTAAGATCCCTCAAGCCATGTGGAGAGGCCAACAAACAAACAAACAAACAAAAAAACCCACAACACAGAAGCTTCCTTCCCCTTGGAGTTTGGAGTGTACCACCTTCTGGGAACATGGATGTTTTCTTATTCACCAACCCAGAAGTTCTCCAAACCCCAGAGCTCAGGGATTTTTAGGGAGGTGTCACTATATAGGCACGATTGATTAGATTAGATCATTGGCCATTGGTGATTAAGCTAATCTCCAGCCCTTCTCCTTTCTCCTAGGGGTTGGGGAGTAGGACTAAAAGTTGCAAACCTCTTATGTCCTGATTGGTTCCCCTGGCAACCAGCTTTGTGGCTTTCCAAAAGTCACCTCATTAACATAAACTCAGGTGTGGTTGAAAGGGGCTTGTATGAATAAGAAAAGGCACCTTTATCTATAGCTCTTATCACTTAGGAAAGTCCTAGGGCTTTAGGAGCTCAGTGCAAGGTACAGGGACAAAGGCCAAATATGTATTTCTTAATATAAATCACAATACACACGGTTAGACCAATTCATAGTCCTCTCAGCAGTGTAGGAGAGTTCTAGTTGCTCCTCATTAGCACCAATACCTGGTTTAGTCACACTGTGCCGTACTACACAGAAATGAGAATGAATGAACTTCAACTAAATGTCACAAATCTAATGTTGAGTGAAGGAAGCCAGATACCAAAGAGTATAGGTTAGAAGTCAGAAGGGTTATTACTCTGGGAAGAGATAGTGACTAGATGGGGAGACAGGAGGAGACTCTGGATTGGCTTATCATTTTCCGTTTTCTTTTTTCTTGTTTGTTTTTTCCACCCTACCCCCTTTTAAAAAAATAATTTTCCGTTTCTTGATTTAGGTGCTGATTACACGGCATGTTCACTTCATGTAAACCTATCAAGCTGTATAATGCTGAACTAAAACCAATAAAACACCGGGTTATTTTATCACCAAAGTGGGTTTATCCAGGAACAGAAGAATTGCAATTCCGGGGTCATAATCTATGAGGAACTACAGGCAAGTCTAGAGAGCAAAGGAAGGGAGTCTGCTTTTATAGGGAAAAGGGGGGAGTTGGGAGGGGGTGTTCTACATGAAAATTCGTTGGAGGAAAGTAGGAGTTCAGGGGTGGCAATGACTTCTCATTGGCGGGGCTGTAACATTTCTCATTGGCTGGGCTGTTGCTAAGCGAGGAGAAATTCTTCCTTTGGTATAGTAAAGCAGTCGCCCCTCCTGTTTGGGAGTGCAAGGTAGTTTCTTTCCGTGGGGTATACAATTGGCATCAAGGAGCAGGGCATGAGAGCTCCCCCTTCTGGACTCTTGACGCCATCTTTTCTTTTTTTTATAAATTTATTTATTTTTGGCTGCGCTGGGTCTTCGTTGCTGCCCTGGGCTTTCTCTGGTTGTGGCGAGCGGGGGCTGCTCTTCGTTGCGGTGCGCGGACTTATTGTGGCGACGTCTCTTGTTGCGGAGCACGGGCTCTAGGCACGTGGGCTTCAGTAGTTGTGGTACGCGGGCTCAGTAGTTGTGGTGTATGGGCTTAGTTGCTTCGCGGCACGTGGGATCTTCCCGGACCAGGGCTCGAACCCATGTCCCCTGCATTGCAGGCAGATTCTTTTTTTTTTTTTTAAAGTTGAATTCATACTGTATTTTCAGGTTTTTTTTTAACTTTGGGTTTATTTATTTATTTATGGCTGTGTTGGGTCTTCGTTTCTGTGCGCGGGCTTTCTCTAGTTGCGGCAAGTGGGGGCCACTCTTCATCGCGATGCGCGAGCCTCTCATTATCGCGGCCTCTCTTGTTGCGGAGCACAGGCTCCAGACGCGCAGGCTCAGTAATTGTGGCACACGGGCTTAGTTGCTCCGCGGCATGTGGGATCCTCCCAGACCAGGGCTCAAACCCGTGTCCCCTGCATTGGCAGGCAGATTCTCAACCACTGCGCCACCAGGGAAGTCCCTGACTCCATCTTAAATGAGGTTTCTGTTTATTAATTTTCACAACACTTGTGATTATATTTTTTCTGTATGTATGCTAGTCTTCAATAAAGTAATAAAAATAAAAATAAGGGTAGTCTGTGGACCTCTGGTAGCCTCTCAAGGAGAAATAAACCTTGGGGTTTTATAAAAAGCCATGGTCTGTCTGGTGATTGATTCTTCTAGTACTAATAATCAGCTCTTGGCATATTCATGGGTTCTGTGAAGACCACTGACTGGCCACAGAATCCCAGGTGATGGTGCATTATCTGAGGCACCAAGAGATGAAGTGGGCAGGCCCAGCATCTAGTGAAAGTATTATATTGGGGACTGAACCCAAGCTGGTCCTCAAGGCACAAGTAGTTCTGTGAAAAGGTCTCACACTTACCAGCCACTGGTGGCAGATTGTTTACCTTGGATCCTTTCAAATTGGAAGGGTCATCAATTCCCCTTCATTGGAATAATGATTGTCATCACTGTTGGGAACTTTTTTTTTTTTTTTGCCTCTGCCCTATTTCTGCCAACATCACCATCCCTGAACTTTACTACCTGTTTTCACAGTATACATTTTTAAAAGTTAAAAACATCACCCTCACACAAAACCATGGTGAGCACGTATCAAAGATGTTAGTTAACTTATCAATGGGGGAACTAGCAGAGAAATAAAGCTGGTTCAAGGGAGGACATGAGATATGAATATGTACAGACAGTGGGGAAAAAATGCCGGAATTAAGTTGGAAAGTTTGATACAAAACTGGTTAATGTCTTTCAGGGTTGTCTTTTCTGGCAGAAAAAAATCACTTTGAAACGTGAGAATCTTCCATAACTTTACTGAGTCTGGACCCTAATCAACAATTAAATATTAAGTCCAAGTGTCATCTAGAATGTCAGAAGCTCGTGGTGGACAACGTTGTAGTATGACACTGAAAAAGCATGGAGAAATCTTGCTTCCTGGGATTCGCTGATATTTTCATTTTCCTCATTACCTAAAAGCAGATGGCCCTCAAAAGCAGATAGCCCTCTAGAATTGTTGCTTATTGAAGCTTCAGAAATGATGCCAACTGGAGACCACATCTTGAAAAGACGGTACCATCTTCCTAGACGTGGTCTGTGGTCTCACCTAGTATTGTTTTGTCTATAACTAGAATACACGGGGTTCAGAAATCAAGGCATAGAAGGGGAATGGCACCTTTCACAATTATACATAATGACCCACTTCTGTGCTTTTCCTTTCCATTCTCACAATCCTGCTCTACTAGCTCTCCTTGTGTTAAAAAAAGAAAACCTTGTTTGGACAATTTAGTTATGAGCATGTGCCAATGTTTTATTACAATCATGCATGCAAGGAAAAAAGGTCTCTTGTAGGCCAACTGAAACATTTTCTCTTGGTAAGGTCATTTTATAGAAGAGAATTGTTAAATAACCCTATTAGACTACAGATTAGATCCAGGAAGAAAAGATGATCCGGTTAAAGATAGCAGATTCTTGGCTGGCAGTCAGCTGACTGTTAACCGGGTGGGCCACTGATTTCCCAGAAGTTTCATTCCATCAAAATTCAATAGAAAATGGCTTAATCATTTCACTTTATCAGGAATGCCAATTTCTTCCCTGAAAGAGATTGTAAATTACCCACACGAAGAGCTTGTGTCCCAGACCAGGTTTGGGACATTTTAAATTTTATAGTAAGATTAATATAGCGGGTGATCTGGCACCTCTGTCTCCAGGGTTTTCTCTGTTCCTGGAAACTAAGTGGTCCTTGCCTTGTTTCAGGGCCTGAAATAAGCTGTTTCTTCTGCCTGGAATTATCTCTTCTTCATGTCTCAGCTTAAACAACCCTGTCCCCCAGTATAATAGGAGTCCCCGCTTACTCTTCAACCTAGAGTTTCTTTCCCCTGGGGCATTATCAGTTTTTAAGCTCCAAAAAGAAACTATGTTCCATTCGCCCATCACAGGACTTGGCACTGTACAAGGAGCTCACAAAAGCATCGAATGAAGATCCTCTCTTGTAAACAGTACTGAACAGAATTTTTGCAGGAGGCAATGGAATACTAGCTCTGATTAAAAATCTTGTTATGCTCCTTAAAGCTAATCCTATGATCTTGAGCCAATTACCTAGACACCGCGAGGTTCAGTCTGCACCCATTAAACGGGCAGCTTGGACTTCCCTGGTGGCACAGTGGTTAAGAATCTGCCTGCCGATGCAGGGAACACGGGTTCGAACCCTGGTCCGGGAAGATCTCACACACCGCGGAGCAACTAGGCCCGTGCGCCACAACTACTGAGCCCGCGTGCTGCAACTACTGAAGCCGGCGCGCCTAGAGCCCGCGCTCCGCAGCAAGAGAAGCCACCGCAATGAGAAGCCCGCGCACCACAACGAAGAGTAGCCCCGCTCGCCGCAACTAGAGAAAGCCCGCGTGCAGCAACGAAGACCCAAAGCAGCCAATAAATAAATAAATAAATAAAATAATTCTCACTTAAAAAAAAAAAAGGTCAGCCAATAGTAGCTTCCCTTAGTACAGTTGTGAGGATCAAAAGATTTTACATTTTTATACTCGAACCCAGTCAGTGCTCCCATGTCCAGCATTTAAGATCTTCCACCTACTAAGCGAGCTCTAGGTTCTTAACTCCTCCAAAGCACTACCAAGGACCGCCCTCCCCGCCCACCCGCACCGCCCAAGGATAACATCATCAACCCAGGTCTCTAATGATGTCATCTCCGGGCCTGTTCAGCTTCATCCTCCGGAAACCTACAACTCCAGGCAACCGGTCTCCAGCCTTAGGTTATTTTTTTCTCTCCATAGCCCGAATTCCTTCTTTCCCATTCTTCCACTTAAAACTTTCGACTCTTCCCGCCTTCCCTCAAGGTAGCAATTTTCGGTTCTCCCCGCTTGCTCTCGAGCGAATTCCTCAAAGTATTTTACTCTCTTAATTAATCGCTTCACTAGCCCCACACTTCAGCTTTTTCCGTCTAAATCCTATTACCGCCGCCGGTTGTCAGTCGGCTGTTTCCGCCTCCTGTCACCCACCCTAGACACCGCCTTCGCTTCTTTCCGGATCACCTCAGTTCCTTGTTTTTTCCCAGTCCCGATTCGCTTCGGCTATTTCCGGCTCCCCGGGGCCTCCCATTCTTTCTCTAGCCCCACCCCCGTTAACAACTTCGGCTCTTTCCGCCCCTCGCGATCTTCAGCTCAGCTCCTTCCGGCTTTTTCCGCCTTGCCTCGGCCTCTCTCTCTCCCTTCGGCTCTTTCCGCGGCCCTTCGGGAGAGCAGTCTGTGCCTCTCTCCTCCACGTGACGCCGCCTCCACCTCCCAGTTCCCCCTCCTACCTCGCCCTTCCTCCCGCCTCAGCCTCTTGGCACGTCCGGGCCCGAGCCGCCATTTTGTGTGAATTTCTGACTGCGGCGGGGGCCGGGAAGCCGGGGCACCAAGGGCGGGCAGACTGACAGACCGTCGGCCTGTCTCCGCGGCCCGTTTCCTTTTCCTAAATTCCTTTTTTTTTTTTTTTTTAATCACCCTCGCTCGCTCTCCTCTTTTCCCTTTCCCCCTCGCTTGCTCCATTGCGCGCGGCCCGCGCTAATTACACCGAACCACCCACCAGTGTCCGTGTCCCCCGGGTCTCCCATCCCCGGGCCCGCAGCGGTGTGTGTGTGGTGGGTTCTCTCGCCCCGATGAGGGCCCCGCGCCTGTGAGCGAGTGACCCCAGGGGCGGGCTGCGGAGAAAGCAGGCGGCGAGCGGCCCGCTGAGGCCTAGGCCGTGCGGCCTACGCGGAGGTCGGCGCAGAGGTGATTCCGAAACTGAAAAAATATATACCCATTCCTATCAGGAGCCCTCAGAGCTGAAGTGTGCCCCTCCCGCCACGCCCAAGCAGTCCTTTTTCGTGCATTAACATCCCCTCCCCCCCCAAAGGAACGATGGAGGCCGCGCCCGGGACCCCCCCGCCGCCGCCATCAGAGTCGCTGCCGCCGCCATCGCCGCCACCGCCATCAACGCCTTCGCCTCCTCCGTGTTCCCCCGACGCCTGCCTGGCCACCCCGCACCTCCTCCACCACCGCCTCCCGCTCCCTGACGACAGGTCAGGCCCCCGGCCCGGCCGGGGCGGCGTCCCCGGGGGGAGGTTGAGGAGGAGGAGGAAGGGGGCGGCCGCCATGTTGGGCCGGGCCGCGGAGGAGGAGGAGGAGGAGGAGGAAGGGCGGGGTCGGTGGGTGTCTCTCGCTCGCTCGCTCTTTCTCACTTGCTTTCTCTCCCGGCCTCATGCGTTTCCCCCCCCTCGCGGCGCTCGCCCGCTCTCCCTCGCTCTCGCTCTGTCTTTTTTGGGCGCCATGCTGAGGGGAAGGTGAGGAGGCGCCCCCCGGACCCCCCGCGCCCGCCCTGGGGAGGGGGCGCCGGGGGCGGGGGGCTTCGGAGGCCCACCGGGGTCCTGGCTGCCCCTGCTCCCGGAGCTGGCAGCCACGGGCCCGCCTGCCCGTCGCCTGGCTTCGGGGAAGGGAATGGGGGAGGGGCTCCCGGACCCTTTTGGGGGGGATCTCGAGCAACAGCCCCGCTCTTAGGGGTTTGGAGTCGGGGGGGGTGGGCTCCCAGACCCCGGCAGTATCCTTTCTCCTGGGGGAGGTGTGCCCTGCCCTACTTGGAGAGGTACCCTAGCTTTTGTAGGAGGCAGGAAGTGGGGGTTCGTTAATTTCTCCATCCTTACGGGGGGTCCTTTCGGTGGGGGCCTCTTGCACTTTTTTTTGGCGGGAGGTGTTTCCTAGCTATTCTCTAGGGGGCAAAATTGGGAGGATCTTTTGCCCCTTTGGAAGCCCCTGCCTCCTTTTGGGGAGAAGACCCTTCCCCATGCTTTCCTTAAAGGGAGGGGTCCTCCTGATTTTCGTAGGTAGGTGATGCGTTTATTGGTGGGGGTTGGGGGGGAAGCTGGTGAGGTTTGGTTTCCCTGCCTTGGAGAGGAGAGGAAGTTGGTCCCCTCTTTCTCGTGGGGTTCCCTCCTTTTTCGGGCTAAAATGGGGCGCCATCCCTTCCGGGAGAAAAAAAAACGAGGTTTCCTTGTGCTTTGGCAAGGGGTGAAAGGCAGGACCCCCCTCCCCTTTATTAAGTACGAAATGGGCTCGCCCCATGTCCTTCTCTGGAGGGTGATAAAGGGGCCAGCCCGGCGCGTTTCAGCGAGAGGTTGGGGCCCCATTTACCCTGCGCTAGCAGAAGGTTGGGGTGCAGGGTTCGCCCACTCTTTTTTGGTGGGGCAGGGGAAGAGGTGGCTAGAGAGTGGATTTGGAAATCGTAGAAGGGTTTCAGCCGGCAGGAAAGTGAGTCTTGGAGGGAGTGGGGGTGGGGAGGGGAAGAGAAGGTGCTGGACAGATGGCTGGCCCGTCGCAGCCCGGGGCTGGGGAGTCGCAGAGGACCCTCCCTTAGACAGGGGTCTTAGCTAGGGCTTCCCATGCCAGGCACCACGGCCCCTTCTCCCCACTCCCACCTCCCCTTTTCCCTTTCTCCTTCACAGACCATACTTTGCCTTTTAAAAGAAATGCCACCCACATTCAGAGACACAAGTGCAGCAGTTTGGTGAGCTTTTACAAATTTTTTTTTGTTTTGTTCTGTTTTGTTCTAATTAAATGTATCGTCCTGGGAATCGCAGCCCATCGCAGCCTGACTCCAGTTCAAGGAAATAAACAGATTAGCAAAGGTCTGTTCGCTAAGCCCATGTTGGGCTTCCGGGCCCCCTCTTGGGGGCAGGTGCATTACTCAAAGGTGCTTACACGCTTTATTCGACCTCTAAGGAGTTCTCTTATGTCAGAAGTGTATGTCTTACAATGGGTTGGGATGGTAAGTAGCCTCTTTTATTGAGTAATTCAATTATCTCCCTCTTTTTGTCCCTTTCCTGCCTGCCTTCCTCCTCGCCTTTAGACCAAAGTGATGCTTGAGAGCGTGAATTGATATGTTCAAATCAGGATTGTAACCCTGTTGAGCCCTTTTAGACTTGCACATCCTTTTCAATGTTTAATTTTTAAAATTTGATGTACACAGTTTTTTCAAAAAAGAAAGTGTATTACTGTAACATGACAAAAACCTCTGTAAAAGGCCCATATGTTTTCAAGCCCTTGGTACCCCTCTTGACATTTCAGTCCATTGCTTTGTCTCCAGCCTTCATCTTTGAAGAAAGTGGATACTTCAAGTCCATTTGTAGGAGACGAGGTTACTGAATTTGGTTTATGATGCTTGCGTGCAAGTTAATGTTCTCCCTCCCCTCTGCCCCAACCGCCCCAAAAAGATTGTGGTTCAAGTAGATCCAATTTTCTCATTTGACTCCGATGTCTCTTATGGTGATGGACGTTTAAATTAAGCAAGTCATTTGTAAAGTACTGTTTAAGCACCAAATCTGTAAAGTGTGTCAAGCCTCAGTCTCCTCTCCCCGTCTCCACTGTTCCTTTGTTCGAAAGCACATGCCTGACCGTGAAAAGTCGATGCAAACGTGTTACACGCCCAGCCATGGTGGAGAGAACACTTCCTCCGGCCCCCAGTCCCCCCTCTCCTACATGTACAAGGAAAAAAACAGCAACAGAAATGACTTGCAGAACCAAACACTACTTCTGATGTGTTTTACAAGCATAAGTTCTTCCGTTAAAAGACAAAACACGTTGAAGTTCCATTTTCCCTCTTGCCCACTTTTGGTCCCTGACATACTTTGTTAGAGAAAACTTTTTAACACACAGTCCTCTTCCCCTCCCAAGATCCTGTTTCCTTTTTTCCATTCTTAGGAGGAAAAAAATTCACCGACATTTAGATGAGGAAACATGTAAACTTCAATTCAGTGGGTCACTTGTTTTGTTCTTCTTCTCGGTATGTTCACAACTTAACTGCCGTGATGATCTTAGGTATGTAAAATCATTTGTGGGAGGAAGAAGTGTCCACACAGTCCAGTATTCCTGCAAAACAATGTCTGAAGCACAAACTGAACACACTATCCAGTGCGCAGGGTCAGCCGAAAATGAATTGCATTTATTTGAAGTTTCCCATTCTTTGTAAAATTTCTCCTCCAGGAGCCAAGTGCAGAAACTGGATGCTAACAGATGAACCTTCCAAGTGACAAGGACTACTAAGTGTAGAAGGATGCTTTTTTAACTTTACTTTTAAAATGAAATGTTAAGGAAATTGCATTTCTTTTATAAGTGAAAATTTTAGCTGTCGTTAATGTTAAAATATTTCCTCAAGCACTTAAAAACGCTCAGGCATATCAACACATGGGTTTATTGTTTTTTCCTTCTCAAAGGAATCTCATCCATCAAATCCAAGAAGCCCCAGTAATTATGTCAAACTATTTCAGTAGTCTTTGTTTTTGAAATGTCACAGTACTACCTTTTCCCCCTCAAACTGATGTACCAGTATTAGTTAAATTTCAAATTAATGGATGTTGCAAAAAAAAAAAAAAAAAAAAAAAAAGGGTGTCACTCAGAATCCCTGATTCAACAGCAGCTCTTGTACACTTGTAATCTTTAAAATTTTTATGTTCTCTGGGGAGAGCTTTAATCTGAAAGCAAATAAAAATCTCCCAGTAGAAACAGAATCACTTGTGACCATGAAAACATAGTTATTCTGGTCATAAACCCCTTTATATTTTTTATTCCCCTCAAATTTGCTCTTCAAAAGAAAAAAATGTGATTCCGCAAAAGGGCTTTCTAATTCATCATCTGTACTATCTCCCAGATAGGGTTTCGATTTGCTCTGAAGGTTTAAATTTTTGATTATTAACAAGCCGGAGTTTTCTTAAAGTAGAGCTAGCTATTTTAGAAAACCACTAGTATGGCTTTGCCTCAGCCAGGAAGACTGATCCCAAGGGAAAATTGTTTTGCACCTGTAGAAATGAAGGCTTTCCCAGCTGTTGACTGGCAAGTTAGAGATGAATGGTTGATTCTGAGTTTGTGATTTCCCTCCAGTTGAATGTAGACAATTTCATATCGGGCTGGTTCAGTAATTTGTTGTTGAATAATGCCTCTACCTCCGCTCCTTTCTCTTAGATCTTTTTCCTTCCCTGATGTGCGAAAAGTGGATGTCTCAGGGTTGCCTTACTTGTTGTTTGCTTGTGTTACATTTTTGTGGTTATCAGGTTCCTAGAACCATCTTGTTGTGTAGGCCAGATCCAGTTACAGTAAATAACCTCTATGGTGAAAATCGCTAGTGAAACTATTTCCAAGCCTCTGTGGGTAGCTTCAGGTCAAACCATATTCCAGAGAACCTAATGTTGGTCCCTGCAGACGATATTTTCTAGTACCAGTGACTGGTTCTGACCCAGATTAGGAGGTTAGAAGAAAATAATGCAGAGCAAATAGGAAGTGAAGTGGCTGAGTTTCTAAATGAGCAAGGTGCTCACATGTACCTTGGTAACATAACTACTGACATAACAGGAGGAAAAAAAGGATTGTTTCTGAGATTTCTGGCAGTTGGTATTTAATAAGCTGATTCCAAGATCGGGAGGAGCGGTCTGCTCATTGGTGGAGGGAATACTGTTAAATGGTTTGAGGTCGGTTTCAGAGTTAGAACCCAATGGAAAGAGGGGAAAAGCTGCCTGTTTGGGTGGCATATAAAGTTCATTTGAGTAAGTTAAGGTAAAACTGAGATTGTTGGGGCTTCCCTGGTGGCACAGTGGTTAAGAATCCGCCTGCCAATGCAGGGGACACGGGTTCGAGCCCTGGTCCAGGAAGATCCCACAGGCCGCGGAGCAACTAAGCCCATGCGCCACAACTACTGAGCCTGTGCTCTAGACCCCACGAGCCACGACTACTGAAACCCGCGTGCCTAGAGCCCGTGCTCCACAACAAGAGAAGCCACCGCAATGAGAAGCCCTCGCACCGCAACAAAGAGTAGCCCCCACTCGCCGCAACTAGAGAAAGCCCACGTGCAGCAACGAAGACCCAACGCAGCCAAAAATAATAAATAAATAAAATAAATTTAAAAAACAAAAACAAAAACTGAGATTGTTTGGTATCATGGATTTGGCTTTCCAAATTTATCGGCTGAGTCTTTGCTGCAGGCCTCTTTCGCTTTTGATAGTTCATGAAGATGCAGTCTTGAAGACATTGTGCAAAGTTTTTTGCCTGGATTTAGTAACAATATGAGGTTATGAGAGCAGTTCTTCAAATTTTTTTTTTTTTTTAGTTTATTTATTTTTGGCTGCCTTGGGTTTTCGTTGCTGCGCGTGGGCTTTCTTTAGTTGCGGTGAGCAGGGGCTACTCTTCGTTGCGGTACATGGGCTTCTCATTGCGGTGGCTTCTCTTGTTGCGGAGCATGGGCTCTTGGCCTGCGGGCTTCAGTAGTTGTGGCTCACGGGCTCTAGAGGACAGGCTCAGTAGTTGTGGCGCACGGGCTTAGTTGCTCCGCGGCGTGTGGGATCTTACCGGACTAGGGCTCGAACCCGTGTCCCGTGCGTTGGCAGGCAGATTCTTAACCACTGAGCAACCAGGGAAGCCCATGAGGGCAGTTCTTAAAATACATTTCTGACCCTTAGTCAGTTGATGACCAAGATGAAGACATGGCCTGTTAGTTGGTGTAGACGTAGTTGCATCCTGCTTTTGGAATAATTTTTTTAGTAGTACATAGGTTATTTGCTCAGAGCATAATTTGCTTCTGTTGGCCAAATTGCTCTGGGTAGAGGATCTTTCTCTTGTTTTTTTTTTTTTTTGTTATTTTTCATCTGTGTGAGCTGGTGACTCAGCTCGCTATTTGTGAGGCAAGTGGTGACATCTTTTGAACATTGGAGGTGGCAACAGGATACGAAGGAACAGCGTGGGTTTGGAGGCAGATAAGATTGTGTTCAGTGTGCACTGGCCGCCGAGGATAATGCCCTCCTCTCAGGGGCATTGCCGTCAAATGGGCACACGCAGAACACCCACACTGCCTGGCATTCAGAGAATCTTGGTTTCTTTATCTTCCTGCTGTCCCTACTAGAGAAAAAACTCTAAATAGAATTTACAGTCTGGTGTATAAACAGAAGTAAGAATAACATCTGTGTTTTTGAAGGAAGTCAGTTTATCCTTCACTTGTCAGGTTTCTGGTCAGCGATTTAATTGCGAGGAGCTGATTGGGGTTTCAACTAAGTGGGAGCCGTCTGAAGGCACTTCTTGCTGGTTCAGTGTCCTTATTGTACGATGCTGCAGCAGTCGTGCTTCCTTGAGCTCGTGGTGGCTACCTTCCCCTGCTCATCTTTTGCAATTGAGAGTCTGAGTCAGGGCTACAGCCTCGGTGGGCCTCCTGAGACCAGGGAAGCCAGCGCTCCAGCACCTCACCCACTGCTAACCAGTCACGTCCCCTGAAGTAAGTCCTTTACCCTCACCAGAGTCCGAGAGAAATGAGCAAGGTCTGTCCCAGCTCCAAGATTCTCCCACCCCTTGGTGATTTGGCCGAGTCAGTTAAGGTTTTGTTCATTCAGCAGCCAGGCTTGTCTCGTGCTTTTCTTGGAGCCGAACAGTTTTCAAGGAGCCCTTCTCTCCTCGGGACTTTATTTAGAGTTGGGCAGAAGTTGGTACTGCCTTTACCAGGCCTCATGTTACCTTCCCGTATCTGCCCTGCCTTCTGCCGCTTCTGGCCACGGCGAGGCATGGCTGCAGCTCCTGATACCCAGCTGCAGGGTAGATGCCTTGAGAATGAATGGTAAGGGCCGGCCAAGCGGCTAGATCCCGGGAAGAGCCGGTAGAGAAACCTTGGCTCAGCAGCTTAGCTGAATTCCAGGCTGGATCCCTTGTCCCTGTTGAGTGATCCCAGAAAACCCTACACTTCAGAGCCATAAAGCTTAACAGAGCCTGCATGCCGCCTGCTCCCTCCCCACCAGGCAGGCCCAGTTCTGGTAGAGAGATGGTGGGGAGCGGTGGCGGCTGGCTGTGGACGTGGGTGTCAGGCAGACGGGATGTGCCGCAAGAGTTACTCATCTCCTAGGTCAGTCTCCTGGCCTTCCCAAAGGTGTGACAGTACCTCTTGGGCATTGTCATGTGAAGGTCAACAATTATCTGCCCGGGGCCGTCTGAGTGCTTTTCATGCATTAGCTCACCTTAGCCCTACTGCTGAGAAACTGAAACAGAGGTGAAGTCACTTGTTGAAGGTCACAGAGCTGTTGGGTGTGGAGGCAGTTAGAACCCAGCCAACCTGTACCCAGCCCTGAGGTCTATACCCAGAGGCCGTCCTGGATCTGGCACAATATCTCTCAAACTGCAGCATGCAGGCATTAGTGGGATATAAGGTCCATTTATTGATTTGCCTCCTGTATGTGGAAAACAAATGGAAGAGGGTAGAAAAAGCAGAGTACCGCAGAGGTTAAATGTGGCTTTGTGAAAGTTTATAAGCTGAGTTTTATTGGAACATTCGTTTATCTTGTCTGCGGCTGCTTTTGCGCTGAACAGCAGAGTTGACTAGGTGGGACAGAGACTGTGCGGCCCGCACGGCCTAAAGTGTTTTTTGCTGCCCTCTGCGCTGGTCTTGTAGGCCTAGTGCCTGAAGGGTGTACACAGCAGCCACCGTCATTTATCTTTGTTGTGGTGGTGGAGGTGTTGGGGGCAATGGGAGGGGACTTTAAAGTTGTCCCCAGAGAGAGGGGGGCTGTGCTACTGCCCCTCCCTGGCTTGTTGAGGTTCCGTCATCCCTGTGTTCCACTCCTTCCAGTGGGTGTAGAGGCCCACACCCAGGCTTTGGAACCTTTAAATTGAAGGGATGTTCGTCCATTAGAAGGAACCGGAGACCTCTTGAAGCCCAGTGCGGAAATGGATGGCCGCTAACACGTCCCTTCTATGGCCCGACCCAAGGGAGCTGGGCCCAGACGTGAGTGTCACTGGGCGAAACCTCCACTGCAGGTGGCTTGGATTATTGCCCCCCTCGTTTTCCTAGCAGACACCAGGGCTTAGGTTTCCTTGGGATTCCAGCCCCTGCCCTTGCACGGGGCACCAGAGCAGTCCCCGGAGGCACAGCCTTTCAGCGACAGAGGCAGCCCCTGGCTGCAGCCCTGAGGCGGCTGACCGGCAGCCACGTTCATCTGCTCGGTGATGCACCAGTCACATAGGGCCTCTTGTCATTTGTCCTCTGGTCTATCAGGAAGCCCTCGATAAACACCTTGGGGAATGAGTTTGTGACCAAAGGCAACCCCTCAGTGACCTATTCAGAGTTTTAAGTGATCCAGGTTGCTGCCTGGGAAATGGTCCAATGTCTATGTTGGTGAAATTGACAAAGAGGGTGTGGATGGCTGAGATTGATGCCTGTTTGTGTAGACCATATCCCAAGCACCCACCCAGTCTATACCTGGCCCTGTGCTGGGCCCTTGGAAACTCAGGGATGACTGCCAGCCTCTTTCTTCTCCGCCCTCCAGGAGCCCACCGTTGACTGGAAGTTAACAAATAATTGTATACAGATAATTGCGTATATGAACAAGAAATCTTTGCGTCCTAGGCCAGGTCTCTTTTAAGAGGAAAATGTTAATACTTTGTCTTGGCTGAATGGAAGCAAATTGATTCCCCTGAAAAAATTATAAACAAGAAGTCTTAGCTCACAGGTTTCATGGTTCGATTTTCCTTTCTGGAATAATAAAAATCGTCTCTCTTTGGATGAGAACCAGCATCTTTCCAGCTTTAAGCAATCCAAAGCGTGGTTGGCCTGAGAAGGTGGTTAGGAAATTCTTTGTTGCTGCGAAGCAGATTTCAGAGGTTCATCTGACAGGAAAAACTTGGATCAGAGAGATGCCTCTGTCAAGAACACGAGCTGTTTTCAGAGTGAGTGGGAGTAGGAGAATAGCTATTTGAGCAAAGAAAAGGACACTTTTGACTTAGAGATTCAGCTAGCAAGCTGGGTTTTTCTTGGTCAGCTTGTTTTAAACTCTACAGAAATGTTCTGCCTAAGAGGTTTGTGTGCTTGGACGAACCCCAGTGTGGATGCCACACACTTGGGAGTGTAGCGATCCTTCTAGCATTAGAGGACTGGAATTTTCTTCCCTTGGATTCATGTTGCTTTCTGTCCCTCTTGGGATAAGTCCTATTTGTTTTTTTGCTAGGATTCCTTGGACCTTTGTGGGCACGTCTTTTTTTTTTTTTTTTTTAAGACACTATTTATTTATTTATTTACTTACTTATTTTGGCTGCGTTGGGTTTTCATTGCTGGGCGTGGGCTTTCTCTAGTTGCGGGGAGCGGGATTACTCTTCGTTGCGGTGCGCAGGCTTCTCATTGTGGTGGCTTCTCTTGTTGCAGAGCATGGGCTCTAGGTGCACGGGCTTCAGTAGTTGTGGCACGCAGGCTCAGTAGTTGTGGCTCACGGGCTCTAGAGTGCAGGCTCAGTAGTTGTGACGCATGGGCTTAGTTGCTCCATGGCATGTGGGATCTTCCCAGACCAGGGCTCAAACCTGTGTCCCCTGCATTGGCAGGCAGATTCTTAACCCCTGCACCACCAGGGAAGTCCCTTCTGGGCACCTCTTGTTCCCTAAACTATCCAGATGTCTTTTGGTCATATTTTTGAATGTCCCAATTCCATTTGATGTTGGATGGCCTGGATTGGCTTTGTGTCTTTGCATGTTGATAGTTTTTTACTCCAAAGCAGTTATTCTGGGCCAGGTTGGTGCTAAACACTTGATTTACATGGTCTCAGGGAATTCTTCCTACGAGGATATATATCCATCCTGGAGGTTCCTTTACTGCCTTCACTTCACAAATGAAACAGGTCACAGAGTGTTTAAGGAGCTTGCCCAGTGTCTTAGTACCTTACTTTGGCATTTTTTGCAGTACTGTTTCATTTAATCTGTTTTCTGTACCTATGTCTTAACTTTTTTCCAACTCAAGTATAAAGTTCAGGGTGAGAGTTGTTTTGTTTGTTGGCCTGTTTAGTAAATTATTCTTTTTTGGATAATTTCTAATTGTCTCAAGGGTTGAGGTTAAGAGCTGGACCTGGAGTCAGAAAGTCCTGGACTCTGGTTCCAGTTCTGCTTCTTCCTGCTGTGACCCTGTGGGCATATTTCTTCTCATCTTTGAGCCTCAGTTTATTTGTCTGTAAAATGGGAATACTAACGAATTGCTACTGCATACGTTTGTTAATGCGTTTCAGTGACAGATGTGCAGAAGTGGAGAGCACAGCAGTGTGGTCCCTGGCATGGAAATTGCTGCTACAGGATGTTAGTAGTGAATATTTCCTATGGCTCTTGGATTTTATAAGACCCTGGGGTGCCCAGGAAGGTTTTGTAGTTGAGGAAACCACAGCAGAGAGGTGAGGGCTGGTGGAGGCCCCCACCTTGAACTCCAACTCTTTGCTAGGGAAATTAACTTCTTGAGGACCTTGATGAGCTCTCTTCACTTTACTGAGAGGTTGTCCCCACCCAGGGCATCTTTTTTATTTTTTAACTTTTTCTTAGGGAAATTTTCTAACATATTTAAGAGAAGAGAAAATAGTATCATAGATTGCCTTATACCCATCACCAGTTTCAAAAGTTATACACATTTTGCCAATTTTGGTTCATCTCACTACCTCCCCCCATCCCCCTTGAGTATTTTAAAGCACATCCCAGACCTCATCTTATTTCACCCATACATTCTTCAGTATGAATCTTTTTTTTTTTTTTTTAAGTATTTGTTTGTTTATTTATTTAGGGCTGTGTTGGGTCCTCGTTTCTGCGTGAGGGCTTTCTCCAGTTGCGGCAAGTGGGGGCCACTCTTCATCGCAGCGCGCGGGCCCCTCACTGTCGTGGCCTCTCGTTGCGGAGCACAGGCTCCAGACGCGCAGGCTGAGCAATTGTGGCTCACGGGCCCGGCCGCTCCGCGGCACGTGGGATCCTCCCAGACCAGGGCGCGAACTTGTGTCCCCTGCATTGGCAGGCAGACTCTCAGCCACCGCGCCACCAGGGAAGCCCCTTCAGTATGAATCTTTAACTTAATTTTTTTTAACATAACCACAGAACCATAATCATGCCTAACAAAATTAACAATAATTACTTAGTATCTCAAATACCCAGTCCGGGTTCAGATTTCTCCAATTTCCCCCACGTTGACTTCTGGCAGTAGGTGTGTTCGTGTCAGGGTCCTGGCACTGGACAGGCTGTCTTGCTTCTGTTGAAGTGAGGGGTTCAGGCTGTGGCTTGGGCTTCTCCTGTGGTTGGTTTGTGCTTGCTGCTCAGGTGGTGTCTGTGATGTGGGCATGTTGCCATGGAAATGATGTGATGTCACTGAGCCAGTTACGACCACACCTGAGAATGTTGAGGGGGAGGGAGACACAGTGCTTCTTTGCTCTTGCTCTGTGGTTGATGAACCTAGGTAGTAAGGACGCTGAAAAACATGTGCAAGACCCAGAGGTTTATTTCAGGAATTTTCTGCCTCTGAAAATCCCTCAGTGAGGTTCCCCCCGTGGCTGCTTCACCACGGCCGAAATCGAGGGAGGGTCTCGGGGGCCTTCCTCAGCCGCGAGCCCGGAGCCGGGTTTGTACAGGAAAGGCTCCTGCCTTCACTCCTAGGAAATGACTGTCCTGCAGCGTTGGATTTGGGGATCCTGGACTTCTGCATTTAGGCCTGTTGTTTAACATTTGAAGAGGCGGAGCCTCCTTGTAATTTTTGTAATCTTGTCCCTAGTTAATGGGTCATTCAGAGCCTACCCAGGCAATTTGTTGAGAGTTTGGGCAGTCAATGATCATAACCCTGACCTTCACATTAACCTAGCCGCCTCTTGTCAAGGGCTCTCATGATCTTCAGGTAACAGCCACTGCTCCCATGGGTTTTCATCTTTTTTGTTTCTTGCCTGTCTCTCCTCTTTCTCTCTCTTTTTTCTTTTGTAAATCAGGTAGATCCATAAACGCAGGCCCCTTTCAGCTTCCATCCAACTCTCGTCTAGAGGATTTCCGTGTTGCCAAACTTAATTTTTTTTTTTTTTTTAATTTTATTTATTTATTTATTTATTTAATTTTTGGCTGTGTTGGGTCTTTGTTTCTGTGCGAGGGCTCTCTCCAGTTGTGGCAAGCGGGGGCCACTCTTCATCGCGGTGCGCGGGCCTCTCACTATCGCGGCCTCTCTTGTTGCGGAGCACAGGCTCCAGACGCGCAGGCTCAGTAATTGTGGCTGACGGGCCCAGTTGCTCCGCGGCATGTGGGATCTTCCCAGACCAGGGCTCGAACCCGTGTCCCCTGCATTGGCAGGCAGATTCTCAACCACTGCGCCACCAGGGAAGCCCCAAACTTAATTTTTGTAAGGGACCTTTCTCCCTTTTTCCCGGGGCTCAGCTCTCGTTGTGCCTTTTCCTCCTGGTCAGCCACTTGGTTACTTTCTCATACCACCTAGATGAGAGCTGAGGAAGGGGAGATGTCGATTTGTCAGTTTCGTCAGCAGGATTTATTGGCAGAGGACGGTGGCACAGACGGGCCAAGAAAAGTGAGAACTTGTTGGCCAGCAGTTAGCAGTGGTCCCCGAGGGGAGTTGGCTGTAGCTTCTCCATAGAAAAAAATGCTTCCCAGTAAGCACTGCAGCTGGTTGAGGATTATCCATGTGGAGGTGTGCTCATGCTAGCTGGTTCTTAATACAAATAACTATTATTTGTCTGGTACTTACTTTGTGCCTGCCCCCCATGTCAAGGGTTTTATCCATGTTATCTCGTTTAACCCTCACAACCCCTTGAGGTAGGTACTACACTTATCCCGTTCTGCAGATGAGAAAACCGAGGCTCAGGTTCCGTACCAAGAGCACACGCTAGGGAAGACGCAGAGCTGGTTGAGTTACTTGGTCTACAAAAGGAAGCAGGATGCCCAAATCTGTAGACTGGTGGGTGGGCCCAGCCTCCTTTGAAGCATGAGGTTTCTTTCCGGTACTGTTTTTGCCAAGCCCATGGTATGTGATGAACCTGAAACACTTCTGTGCCCTGTGGAGTTGGCCCAGTAGGCATTCCTTAGAATGGGCTCCCTGATCTCTTCTTTGACCCAAAAGGAGGAGTTGGCCATCACCAGCTCTGCAAGTGGAAACTTAAATGCCCCGGATGCTTAGTCCAGGAGGCACAAGGCAGAACTGGGCCTCAGCAAGGCCTTGGCCTTTTCCCGTTTCCTCCCTGGCATCCATTCCAAGTTGGTCGCCCAGCGTGGTTGGCTTCTAGTTCCTGATGGCTCTGGCGGGCCAGCCCTGGTGCAGCCATCCCAGCGCGTTGCCGGTCCAGGCTCCGGGAATTAAGTGGTCTCTGCCCAGGCCGATGCTTCAGGGTTTCTCCTGCATGCTTGTCTCAAGAAGGTTTGGCACGTCTAGATTGAAATGATTAGTGCAGTGGGGCTTCCCCCACTTTTCTTGGGGGATCATGTCACAGTCTATTCAGCGTGCTCCCTCGGTATTTAATCCCACTCTGACATGGATTTTGCTGGCAGTCTGTTCAGTGGCACCATTTAACCCCGGTTGCTGTTTTATGGAGGCAGCCTTTGTGTGGTTGTGTCAGTGGCCCACAGGATTCCTGCCTCTATCCCAGTTGGCTTGTTTTTCTTTCTTTCTTTTTTTTCTTCTGGTAAACAGAGTCTGAAGAAAATAGGCCCTGTATTCATGCAGGACGTTTAGCTTGGAATCTCCAGCGTTATCAAGGGGAACCCCCTCAGGTGACCAGAGGTGGGCCCAGGGCTTGGAAGAGTTGGAGAGCATGGTGGGCCAGATGGTAGTGAGAATGCGCAGTGGGCAGTCAAGTGTCACCATCCCCGAGTCCCCTCCAATATCCCATTCCCCTTCAGAAATCACCAGGGATTTTTTGATGCTATTTATTTTGCAGCTGCTCCCAACTCCAGGGGAACAAAGTTTCAAGTATTCACTACCCGGTTTGTAAAAAGTCGTAGATTCTCACTGAGCCCACATCTGCCTGGGGCTGTTAATATAGATAATGCAGAGAATTCCTCTTTGGCTAAAAGTCTTTGAAGGGTGGATTTGAATGCTGTACCTCCCTGCCTTTGGAATGAAAAGGCATTCTTCTGGAGCCATTCTTGAGGATGGTTGAAGCTCTTGGAGTTGCTTGGATGGTCTTTTGTTCCCTCCTCCCGCGAGTGTTAGCGGTGATGTGTAGCAGCAGGACAGGGATGGAGGCCTCAGCTGACCCTGGGCAAGCCCTTCACTGGCCGTGCCACGGCATCCTCGCCCGTGAACGTAGAGGTGGAGGAGTGTCTGCGGGTGCCAGCCTCTCTGGCTCAGCTGCCCCGGCCCTGTGTCACAGACACTGCCCTGTGGCCTGGGTTTCTTGTAATCTGTATCTTTTCCTGCAAGGACAGTGCAGAACAGGAGGTGGTCAAGGACCCGGCGCAGAGAAGATGCTCAGAAATGTTTGTGGCATCCAGTAGGCGGTCGATGAGTGGGCTCCCCCTTCCCTTTCTGTCCTCACCAACTGAGGAAGAACGGCGAGCCTAGAGCCAGTTTCTGGCTTTTTCGTGTCACCCCGTCTGTCTGACCTCGACAGATCCTTTCACCTGCTATCCCTTTAAGTTCCTCCTGTTCGAAAATGAGGGGGTCGATGGTGCCCCGCTGTCCCTTCCCCTCTGACATGCCTCTTCTGGTTCCAGGAGGGTCTTTTGCCCTTTGCGATCTTGGGCTTTCTTCTCATCCCGGCTTCTGGGCCCCCAGGCAGTTTCTGTCTTCCTGGGTTCCCTCCATCCCTGCCCTGGGATTCTGGGTACTTTCAGCTTTTTCCTTTCCAGACTAAAGTGTGGAGAGTGATGCTTTTGTTTAGCTTTTCTTCATAGAATACCAACCCCTTCCTCTCCGGTCTGTCGCTGGGCCTTCCCTAGTTCTGTAGCGTCTGTCTAGTCTGTCTGTCCCTGTATTTCTCCTGAGGTGTGGCGACCTGGCCTGCCCAGCAGTGTTCCCAGCAGGGACACGTAGCTCCAGGAACCACTCTCCCAGTGTCCTGTAGAACTCCAGGCGGCGGCAGCAAGTTTGCCCTGCCTGTTAGTAACAGCTTCCCCCTCAGCTTGGCGAGCTTGCCAAAACCAGTTTCCCCAGTTAGGTGGCGCTTTTACTGCAGACAAGGCCATTCTGGCAGAGTTGCCTCATCCCATGAGAGCTTTGCTCCCACGAGAGCGGCTCCTGGTGTGGGCCGCACCCAAGCCAGAAGGTGCCTCACTTGTCAGGAATGCCGCCTCCACAGTTGACTCGGCGTCTTCCCTCGGGGCTGGCCCACGACAGCCTGGTGGTTCCAGGGGAACAGCACGAGGCACCCATCGGTCACCTCTCTGTATTGTTTCCTTTGAAACGTCGGGAGGAGTTTTTGGTCCTGCCTTCTGTTTGAGAGCTGCCCTTGACCTCTGCCAGGGTAATCGTGGGGCTGTACCATTTGGGTTTGAAGCTGCCCCGACCCCTTTGAATTGGGAGTCAGAGTTAATGGAAGGGTCCCCTTGTTGGTGGGGAGCAGTGCGAGAGAAAGGGCCGTGGAGGATCCGCAGAGAGGTCGGCCGTTGTTTCTCCACAAAGCCTGTTAGAGCCTTCAGGGCTCCAGGGGCCGGGCTCGCCTGACGAGCTTGTTCCCACGCCGACCGGCTCCCCTCTGAGCCTCTGAGCGGCCGAGGCCTCTTTGGCCTAGATTAGTTCTCTCTGTGGTTCGCCTACTAGGTCCTGGGTTCGTTATGTGACTCTTTTATCTTCTCCTCATTCTCTTTGTGGGTCTTAGTGGAGAAGGAAGGAGTTTTTTATGCTCTCACACATACTTTGCCATCGTCATGCATGAGGAACTTGAGGAGCTTTTGACATTTTTTTACATTTGTTTATTTTTTTTAAAGCAACTCCTGCACTTGTGAGAACTGTGTCTGTGGGTTTGGCTCAAAAACTGGATTCTTTTTCCAGCTGCTCCTTTCTTAACCCTATTTATCCCCCCCCACACCCCCCCACCCTGTACGTATTTTGATGTTCAGAACGTCCTGTCAGCAGCATCTGTCACATGTGGAGAGTGCTTTTATTTTGTAAAGTAAGGGAGATTGGGGTGACATGTGGGGGATTTTGCAGAGTCAGGAAGTCGTAGGACAGGGAGCCAGAAGGGATACCGGGAGGTGAGGCAAGTCAGGTGGGAAACAAGGGGGTCAGCAGCAGGTGGGGGGTGAGCCCTCGTGTGGGCGCGTCAGGAGGGGCCTGGGACCCTTCCCCTCTCTCCACCTGCTCAGCTCCCCGCCTGTGGCCCAGAGCCGTGGAGCTGGCGGAGCGGGTCAGGCCTCGAAACCCGGGGACCGGAGCCTGTTGGCTCGTGGCAGCACCTCTGGCATCCACGGCCCCACCCTGCCCCCCGCCAGGACAGACAGAGCCGATGCAGCCCTTTGGGGGAGATACGGGATGGGACGGGGAGCGGCCCCCTCCCCGTCTCCCCAGGCCTCTCGCCCTCAGCGCTGGGCCCCCCGTTCCTGTCGCCCTGGGCCAGCCCACAGCCCCCGCGGCTCTCCCCTCAAACCCCGTGCTCACGTCGGCTTTGGGGTTGGTTCTTAGGGAAGATGGTGAGTTGGAAGAAGGCGAACTGGAGGATGACGGGGCCGAGGAGACCCAGGACGCCTCCGGAGGCCCCGAGAGGAGCCGGAAGGAGAAGGGGGAGAAGCACCACAGCGACTCAGATGAGGAGAAGTCTCACCGGAGGCTGAAGCGGAAACGCAAGAAAGAGCGGGAGAAGGAGAAGAGGAGATCCAAGAAGAGGAGGAAATCCAAGCACAAAGTAGGTCCTGGCGGATGTGCTGGGCCTCCTGGCGCTGGGCCCAGCCGAGCGCCCCAGGGGCTGAGCTCATCTTGTCCGGCCAGAGGGCACTCTTAATCGGGCTGTTTTTCCTTTCCCCAAATTGGATAAAGACCTTTTCTAAAAGAGTTGGTAGCTCATGCTCCATTGCTGTTAGATGCCCCTAGGTGAGCCGGAGCTCTTCCGGCACATTCCAGCAGTGGCTGTGCAGGTGGCCAGCCCTCCGCAGAAGGCTCTAATCCTCTGCCCCTGTCCTTGCAGCGCCACGCTTCTTCCAGCGATGACTTCTCTGACTTCTCAGATGACTCGGATTTCAGCCCCAGCGAGAAGGGGCACCGCAAGTACAGAGAGTACAGCCCCCCCTACGCGCCGGTGAGTGACTGCCGGTCAGGGGCCCCCATGGGGCTCGGAGCCGGGGGTGATGAAATCGCCCGTGTTTCCTGAGCACTGGCTGTGTGCTGGGCATTCTTACGTGGCACTTTACACGGATTTTAATTCTGTAAGATTAGGTATTGTTTTTATCCCCGCTTTATAGGTGAGGACACTGAGACTTGGAGAACTTCAGCCGGGCTGCACGGCCCTGAAGTGCGGGGGCTGGGGGTGAGGCCAGTCAGTGACTGATTGCCGTACTTCTCTACGCCACCTTTTCCCATGGCCTTGGCAGGACTCGTCATATCCCCTGTCCCCAAGAAAGATGATGATTTGTCCCTGTGAGAGCTGACTTTTCCACTGTTCAGCAGTGTCCTTTCGTGGAAAATTGGCAAGAGAATGAAACGGTTACGGGAGTAAATCATCTCGGATGTTGTGGGGTCAGAAGTTATATACCACTGAGCTTAAGCATAAATTTAAATTATTTGTCTGGTTTGTATATTGTTTTATTTTCCTCAGGCAAAACCAGTAAGAAGTAAATCAACATAGATTTTCAAGTTTTGATAAAAAGTATTTTTCAAGTTAGTTCTTAAAGGTATCCTGTGACTCAGCATCATCCATCATAACAGATAATTTATTGTAAGGAATAAGTTGACATTGATCTACTAACGTAGATTCAGACTTTAAACCTGAGGGCAGCAGGTAATGGAGAGAATACCACCAGCTTTGATTGGGAACTAGGGGTTGAGGCATTTTAAGATCTGCTAAAGTGGGACTTCCCTTGTGGTCCAGTGGTTAAGAATCCACCTTCCAATGCAGGGGACACGGGTTCAATCCCTGGTTGGGGAACGAAGATCCCACGTGCCGTGGGGCAACTAAGCCTGCGCACCGCAACGAAAACCCAGCGCAGGCAAAAAAAAAAAAAAAAGAAAAAAGGATCTGCTAAAGTAGTTGTGTACATCTCCATGTTTTATATTTTCTTTTTTTTTTATAATGAGTGTGGATTTTTTAAATGAATAGACTTTATCTTTAGAGCAGTTTTATTTTTTTTAATTTTATTGAATATAGTTGATTTACAGTGTTGTGTTCATTTCTTCTCTACAGCAAGGTGACTCAGTTATACGTACACATATTCTTTTTTCATATTCTTTTCCATTGTGGTTTGTCACAGGATATTGAATATAGTTCCCTGTGCTATGCAGTAGGACCTTGTTGTTTTTAGAGCAGTTTTAGGTTGGGAGAAAATGGAGTAGGTAGTCCAGTTCCCTACCCACCCCACCCCACCCAGTTCCCCAGTTTTTAATGTCTTGCATTAGTGTGGCACGTTTGTTGTAATTGTTTAGCCAGCGTTGGTACGTATTTGATGAGAGTCCATAGTTTACATTAGGGTCCCCCTTCGTGTTTTACAGTCCTTTGGGTTTTGACAAATGCATCTTGTTATATATGCACCATACACTATCATATAAAATAGTTTCAATTCCCTAAAAGTCCTCTTTTCTTTACCTACTCATCAGTCCCTCCCCCCAAGCCCCTCGCAACCATCAGTCTTTTTACTGTCTCTGTAGTTTTGCCTGTTCCAGAATGTCATTTAATTGGACTCATATGTAGCTTTTCCGGATTGACTTCTTTCACTTAACAATATTCGTTTACAGTCCCTCCATGTCTTTCTTATTTCTTTTAATTGAGGAATACTCCATTGTCTGAATGTACCAGTTTGTTTATACATTTACGTATTGAAGGATATCTTGGTGTCTTCCATTTGTGCATGTATGCATGTATGCGTATTTTTAAACTTCATCCAGTATCTCTTGGAACTAGCACACTTTGGAAAGCATCATTTTAAATGGTTTTCTAGTTTGGTTGCCCGATAGTCATTAATTGAATTCTAAGGCCCCAGGAAAATTTTGACTGGGGAGCACCCCTCTTGCCTATCAGGCCTCCTCCCCAAATGAGATTGTTCTATATCCCTGGGAAATACACCCTTCTTTTCCCTCTCCAGTAATTCAGGGGTCATGGGGCCTGTGTTTCTCAATTGTCTTTAAAGCTGTGGCTCTTTCTGAAGAACAGAAACATCTGGGCCCACAGCCCAGATCTCATTCAGGTGGCTGGGGGCTAGCATCTCACCCCAGGGACAGCAGAGACACCCAGACAGCTGTGCCAGTTCAGGGAATAGTGGGGATCTTGGTCTGAATCCGAGGCCCCAGGGCCAGCTCACTGTCCTCTCCCCATCAGTCCCACCAGCAGTACCCGCCGTCACACACCGCGCCCCTGCCCAAGAAGGCCTACTCCAAGATGGACAGCAAGGGCTACGGCCTGTACGAAGACTACGAGAACGAGCAGTACGGGGAGTACGAGGGCGAGGAGGAGGAGGACATGGGCAAGGACGACTACGACGACTTTGCCAAGGAGCTGAACCAGTACCGGCGGGCCAAGGAGGGCAGCAGCCGGGGCCGAGGTGAGAGCCGCAGCTTCTCCTCCAGGTTGTCGGGGCGGACCCGGGGCTGGGGGTTGGGCGCTCAGTGCAGAGCCAGACAGACCTCATGGGCCACATGCTCATGGAGCGTCAAGTCCGGGAGAAGAGATGGGCAGTCATGCAGGGCTGAGATAAGCATAGAAGGAGACAGGCAGGGAGCTCCATCCCAAGCACAGGGGACCGGAGTTCTGCCACATGAGAAGAGGGTCCAGTGCTGAAGCCGTGGTTGGGATGGAGCCAGACTGGCGTGAGGCAAGGAGAAGACTGCTGTGGCTCAAGGTGGTGGTGGTGGTGGTTGTTGTTTTTGGCCACACCCCGCGCCGAGTCCTAACCACTGGACCACCAGGGAAGTCCCTGAAGGGTTGTTTTTTAAATTCACTTCCTGGTCAGCTGTGAAGAGATATAGAAGGGACAGCTCTCACCCCTGGGGACGGTAACTGACAGCTGGCGCCTCCTCCCCCAGGCTCCCGTCTCCCATCACCTGACAAAGTGTGACTGCAGCCACGGGACTGCCACACCTCTGAACCTTGAACCTGTGGCAGTTAGGAGGATGGTGGGGGAGGGCAGAGCACCAGCGACCCAGCCCGGCCTCTTAGAACCATCTCCTGCCAATGATATTTCCCAACCCCAGAGTGCTTCCAGAATTTTCCAGCCCAGCAGTCCTTAGCCCTGCTTGAGGCCCAGCTTGTTGTTTGAGTGGCTGGTCATTCATTCTTTCTTTCGGTGGTCTTTCTTAGACTCCTCCCTAGATAGGCCCTGCTCTTTGGGGAGATTCTGGACTAGCCTGTCCGATAGAGATATAATGCAAGCCACCATGCAATTATAAATTTTCTAGTGGTCACATTAGAAAAGTAAAAGGAAACAGATGAAATTAATTTTAACAACACATTTTATAAATACATTCCAAATCTCATTTCGACATGTAATCAAAATAGATAGATGTGATATTTTATATTCTCTCTCTCTCTCTTTTTTAACTAAGTCTTTGAAATTCAGTTTACACTTTATACTCACAGTATTTCTTAGTTTGGCCAGCCACATTTCAGGTACTCAGTAGCCACATGTGACTGGTGCCTCTGTGTTGGACAGCGCCTCAGTCAGGGTAGTGTAGTGAGTGCTACAGCAGGCGTGTGTCCACGGTGCTCAGCTACCCCTGTCCAGGGGCCCAGGGACCATGAATCAGCCTAGAGCAGCCGGGAAGGCTTCTTAGAACAGGAGGAGGAGGAGGAAATGATTGACCTTGGGCAGACAGTAGGTTAACTTCTCTTCTGCTGGTGGGTCCTGCTTGCTCAGACTCTCACCGTCTGAATCACCATGCAGGCAATCGAGGCCGTGGCAGGGGCTACCGAGGCCGTGGAAGCCGTGGAGGGTCTCGAGGCCGAGGCATGGGCAGGGGCAGCCGAGGCAGAGGCAGAGGCTCCATGGGGGGAGACCACCCGGAGGACGAAGAGGACTTCTATGAAGAGGACATGGAAGTAAGGCCTTCTCCAGCTTGGGGGGTGGTGGGAGTGGGGTCGGGTGGCTGGTGGGCTGCAAGACTAAGTCTGTAAGACTCAGGTGGAAAGGAAGCATCAGGTGGCAGGTTTATGTGTTTAAAAATGTTCATTTATTATTTGGAATAGAGAAAACCTTCCTATGGTTCAAAATTGAAAAAGTACCAAAGGGTGCGCTTTCAGAAACATCTTCATCTCACCGCTCTCTCAGCGAGTGCCTTAGTTCCCATCCCTGAAGACAGGGTTCCCCAGGGTACTCGAAGCATTTAATGCCTTCGCAGTCAGGTGCCTGTTCAGTTCCCTCCTGCACACGCACAAACGCGTGTGCGCGCGAGGAGAGCTACCACACTCACTGTTCTGTCGCTGCCTGAGACCTTGCCCCGCTGCCCCTTGTTCTAGCTGCACAACTGCCCCTTGGGAGCTGCCCAGTGGGCTGGGAGCCCTACGAGTGAAGGCTGCACGGGGCAGGACTAGGACCAGCCACCGCGTAGGCTGCGGCGTGTGAAGAGGGGGCACAGGTGGGAGTCACTGGGTTGCTCGCTTGCTCTTCTGAGTTTGACGTTGTCCCGAGTGTACAAAAAGGCAGAAAGGGGTGGAGTATATAGTTCAGGACATTGTTCGTTGTTCGCCAAACGACACTTTCCTGCTTCCCTTCCCTCCGGAATTCCAGTACGGAGAAAGTGAGGAGCCGATGGGAGACGACGACTACGACGACTACTCCAAGGAGCTGAACCAGTACCGCCGGTCCAAGGACGGCCGAGGACGAGGTGGGCGGGGGCCGCGAGGGGCGGGCGAGTCAGTGGGGCTCCTTCTGGCAGCTGCTGGCCTCGGGTGCTGGAGAGAGGCCTCAGGTGAACGCCGTTTCTCTCTTCTGCAGGGCTAAGTCGAGGCCGTGGCCGGGGTTCCCGAGGTCGAGGGAAAGGGATGGGCCGGGGCCGTGGTCGAGGTGGCAGCCGAGGAGGGATGAACAAGGGTGGAATGAATGATGACGAAGACTTCTACGACGAGGACATGGGCGTAAGTCGGCTCTTCATTCTGATCTGATGTTTTTACTCAAGGCTCCTTCTTGAAATTTTTTTTTTTCTTTAATGAGTTATTCTCCGAGGCTGGTCCTGTCCCCCTGTTCCCATCAGCCGTTCCCCGTAGGGCCTGTCAGCACTAATTATCTTTCATGGGGGTTGCGCTGCTGGTGAGACCCTCTGTTTTTAAAACCATATCTTTGTAGCACCTGCAGTCACCTGTTCTCTGAGTCCCTGAGTTAACCCTGGAGAGTTTTCCAGGAAGGCTCGTGCCGCCTCTTCTTGGAATGAATGTGTTCCCGCGCAGGTGTGTGGCGCGCGAGTCCTCCGCTGCCCACACTCCACGCTCCGGGGCTCAGACCCCACAGAGTTGGGTGCTGGATGGAAGCTGCTGGTCAGCACTCCTGTTACACGGGGGCGCGCTCATCCCTGCCAGCCAGCCTGTCTCACTTTCCCTCCCTCAGAGCCCGTCTCCACGTGGCCTGCACAGGCCCCTCCCTACCCTGCCTCTCCACTCCCCTTTATAGTCACGCTCTGTGTTCCTAACAGGACGGCGGCGGAAGCTATCGGAGGGGTGACCATGACAAGCCCCACCAACAGTCCGACAAGAAAGGCAAAGTCATCTGCAAATACTTCGTGGAAGGGCGGTGCACCTGGGTAAGGGGCCAGTTCCAGTACCAGGGTGCCCAGAGCAGGGACACATGGGCCTCTGGGAATGTTCTGGAGGCCACACTCACTGGGGGCAGTGTTCTGGTGGGCTTGGAGTGATTGTCTGAGAGATGCCTGGAAGGCCTGGAAGACTTAGTTCACTCCTCAGAGTGACTGAAGAGCCAGGACAAGATTGGTGACGCATCTGGGTTTTTTTGGTTTGGGAGGATTTTTTTTGGCCAAAATTTTCACACAGTCCATATGGCCTCAAACGTTTTGTTAGAATTGATGCTCATGCAAAGGAGTAATATATCGTGGTTGAGTTACTGAACTTCAGTGTGGGAGAGGGAATCATTAAGGCATCCAGACGGAAAAGGTGGTCAAGGTCAGCCTTGACCTTCACAGCAGAGTATAATGCCAGAAGATGGGCCAATGACCTGAAAGTTCTGAAGGAAACAAGTATAATCCAGTGTTAGTTCAACCAGGCAGCTTTTTATTCAGGTATACAGGCAGCAGGCAGATATTGGCAAGCAAGTACCCAGGGAGTACTGCACCTGTGTACCTGTCTTAGGAAAAAATATTATTGTGTTTCAGACAAAGGTGTGTTTGTGTGTAAAATAGTCCTTATTATAGTTGCAATTCATACTATTTTTAGAAACTTGAAATATATATAAACAAAAAAGAGAAGCTATTCCTAAGAGAAAGGGGGAACGAGTATCGAACAGTTTCTCTTTTCAGTTTACCTGGATGTTGTTTTGTTTGGATTGTACAGTTTGACTACAGATAGCAGAAAACTCAACTCCACTGGCTTAAACACATAGACGTTTGTCTCTCAGAATAGTCTGGGAATTCCCTGGTGGTCCAGTGATTAGGACTCTGCACTTCCACTGCGGCTGGCATGGGTTTGATCCCTGGTTGGTGAACTAAGATCCTGCATGCCGCGTGGTGTGGCCAAAAAAAAAAAAGTCTGGGGCAGGGACGCAGGGGCATTACAGGGCTGGTACAGTTGTCAGTGGCACCATGGGGGACCCAAGTTCCTTCCTACTTTTTATTCTGGCATCTTTAAGTGTGTGGCTTTCGTCCTCATGGTTGCTTAATGGCTGCTGTGCCTCCAGGCATCACATCCAAGGGCTAAGAGGAAGAAAACTGTGTGAAGGGATTTTTTAAAAAATCAGGGCAGTATTGTCTTCCCTGGGGAGTTTGGGGTTCTGTTAGAAATTGGGGTTCTGTTAGAAAGGAAGAAGCATGAAACTGGATACTGGCTGTTATGCAGCAAACAGTAAATGGGGTAAGAGAGGCGAAGGCAAGAGGAGGAAGAGTTAGAAAGAAGCAGTGAAAGGCAGCAGAATGGAGCCGGGAGGACTGAGGACATGGGGGAGGGAGGCAGGGGCAAGACAAAGGGCCACACACTTTGGCAGAAGTTTCAGGTTGGTGGGAAACTGCATTTATGTGTCTGCCTTTCCTGGGCCTCCTGCCCTTTCTGGGGTCGGGGTTGGGGGTTTGTTTCTGTCGTTGGTCCCTCTGTGCTTCAGCAGTGACAGAGCAGTACTTCCTTTTGCAAACAGCTTACCTTTTCACTGCTTCTCTTCCAGGGAGACCACTGTAATTTTAGCCACGACATCGAGCTACCAAAGAAGCGAGAACTGTGCAAGTTTTACATCACCGGATTTTGTGCCAGAGCCGAGAACTGCCCCTATATGCATGATATCCTTTGGTGCCCACATTTGATCTGATTGAGGGTGCAGAGCTCCTCTTCTCCTTATTGGTAATAACAGCTGATCTTCCCCACACTTTCGCTCTGTGTGCCAGTACTGTGCCAAGAGCTTTCTGCGCATCCATCTCTTAACCCTCACATCTGCCCTGTGATGGGTCTGCTCTTCCTAGTCTGCAGATGACTAAACGGAGGCACACAT
Source organism: Balaenoptera musculus (assembly GCF_009873245.2). NCBI lineage: Eukaryota > Metazoa > Chordata > Mammalia > Artiodactyla > Balaenopteridae > Balaenoptera > Balaenoptera musculus. The sequence goes on from NC_045803.1 coordinate 9,231,588, forward strand.
GTTATATGTTCCGTTTACATATACAGTTGACCCTTGAACAACATGGGTTTGAACTCTGCAGGTCCACTCAGAGATTGGATTGTTTTCAGTAGTAAATACTGCAGTACTACACGATCTGTGGTTGGTTGGATCCACAGATGCAGAACTGAGGATATGGAGGACAGATTATAAATTATACTCAGATTTTTGACTAAGTTGGCGCCCTTAACCCCCATGTTGTTCAAGGGTCAAGTGTACTCTCGAGACTGGCTTACACCATTGCCTGTTATCTTTCTGAGATTTTTCAAATGGCTGTGTAACCATGGGCAAATCGTTGAACTTTCCTCCTCTTCCTGTTGAGTGAGGATCTGAGGACACAGCCTCAGACACAGTGGGGGTGTCGAGAACCGGGGTCTCATCTTGGGTCAGCTGCCAACCTGCTGTGCAGCTCTGAGCCAGTCACTTCGCCTCTCTGGGCCTCAGTTTCCTTGTCTCTAAAACAGAGGGGCTTGGATTCTGTCCTTGGGTGGGTTTCATGAGGTGAGGCATTTGCCTTAACTTGCCATGAACGTGATTTTCCGTGTAAGTTGTACCACACGACCGGGAACTGCATCAACGGCGATGACTGCATGTTCTCTCACGACCCCCTGACCGAAGAGACCAGAGAGCTCTTGGACAAGGTAACGTCCAGGCTGACAGCAGCCGTAGCTAATGGGGACCAGGAGGTGCGCCTGCCACGGGCCTGGCACTGCAGCCCGCCTGTCTGGCCTCTGTGCAGGACCAGAATCCCCAGTTGCGTTGATTGGAGCTGGGCCATGTTCAGGAGGAAATGGGGACTGTATTCTCTGCAGGGAGAATTGAGGTGATCACACGTGTGTCTTCTCTCCCGCCGGGACGGTTTTCCCTGGAGGGGCAGCTTCCTAAAAGGAATGTTGCGTGGTGTGTCTCCAAACATACCTTGTGATTTCTTAGCTGTCCTTTAGAGAGAGCCCGTGGTATACAAAGAGGAGGTGAGACTTCGGATGGGTTCTGTTTTTTAATAATTTTTTAAGTTATTTATTTTTTTTTATTTTTGGCTGTGCTGGGTCTTCATTGCTGCACGTGGGCTTTCTCTAGTCGCGGTGAGCAGGGGCTACTCTTAGTTGCAGTGCGCGGGCTTCTCATTGCAGTGGCTTCTCTTTTTTGCAGAGCACGGGCTCTAGGCGTGCGGGCTTCAGTAGTTGTGGTGCCTGGGCTCTAGCGCGCAGGCTCAGTAGTTGTGGTGCACGGGCTTAGTTGCTCCACGGCATGTGGGATCTTCCCGGACCAGGGCTTGAACCCGTGTCCCCTGCATTGGCAGGCAGATTGTTAACCACTGTGCCACCAGGGAAGTCCCTGGATGGGTTCTGTTTTGATGGAAGGGTCATATGTTTCTTTCCAAGTCTTAAGGATTCTTTTATGTAGTAGAAAAAGTATGGGGCAATTGGAGGCTCTCACGATGGGGAGGCTTCCTCCAATGAGGTATCAGGGCTTCCTTACCAGCCAGATGACATTTGAAACTCATCCTCATGTCTGTTGTTCTCCCTGAGGAGTCAGGCTGAGGACTTTGGGGCCCCCGGTTCCTGTCCTTGATTTTCTGACATCCATCACAGGGTGAATGGGTGCGAGAACACGTGTCCTTTCACATGACGGCTTTCCTGCCTTCTCTCTGGTTCCCAGAAAGTTTAAGGAGATGGGCTGTTTTTTGAGAATGGAAAGAATCGGTAGGTACCTCAGCCAGGTTCAGGAATCCACCCATGCGGGCTGGGGCTGCCTGAGGGGTTGAGGGGAAGCCCTGCACAAGCAAAGCAAGAGAACGTCCACTCCTCATTGGGAGAGCATTCATGGAGAAAGTTCTCATCTTTGCCAGGCCCTTTGACCTATTATCCTAGGAATAGGGTTTTGTAACTGGTAGCTGTCTAGAATCTGTGAGTCATTCTCAGGGTAAGGAGTGGGAAAAGTCATGGCGGCTTCATTTCTCATTTGAAGAACTAAAGAATCTCTGACTGAGGACTGCCCCCTGCTGGTGGTTCAGAGTTTGCTCTCTAGACCAGTGCTGTCCAGCCACAAATTTAAATTTTTAGTAGCCACATTAAAAAAGTAAAAAGAGATGAAATTAGTGTATCTGATTTAGCCCAGTATATCCATGTCCAAAGTACCATTTCAGCAGGTAATAAATAATGAAATAATTACGATATTTTGGGGTTTTTTTGTCTTTTTTTGTACTAAGTCTGAGGAATCTAGTGTTTATTTTCTACTTATAGCGCCATTTCAAGCACCCAATAGCCACACATGGCCAGTGACCACTATATCGGACAGCACAGCTCTAGACACCCTAATAACTCAAAGCAAATCAAGGTGGCACATTTCCATTTCTGGCCACAAACATTTTGAGAGTATCAGTAACATCCCCTATCTAAAGTCAAGCCTCAGTAGGTTAAAAATGAGTGTTGAACCTGGAAAAACCATTCCAGAATGAAATTTGGGTGGTCAGAAATTAAAACTTAAACCTTTACAATGGGCCCAGGGTAACCCTGATAAACGTGGGGTCAGCCATTTCCTTCTCTCCTGGACAGAGTTGCAGCTTGATCAACTAGGGCTGGGGCCTGAGGCTCCTGGGCAGCCCTTGGGTCCAAGCTGTGAGGACAGGGCCTTCGTCATCCTCTCCTGAAATGTCTGTGCTCTCTCTTCCACCCTTTTCTTCAGCTTTATTTTCCTGCTTCTTGGTGACGTTTCTGTCTGTCCAGATACATCAGCTTCCAATCATCCACTCTAGGTTTGAGATGTGCTTGCCTTTGGGGCTGTCAGTGACTGTAACGTGAGAGCGAGTGGCAAGAATAATGCAAAGAATTCCGTCCACCTAGATTCCTCTGTCAGCATTATTTTGCCCCCTTTGCTTTATCACTTTGCTCTCATTTATTTTTTTTCCTTGAGCCATTTGAAAATAAGTTGCATACATTATGGTTCTTTACCATTAAATCCTTCAGTTACTGTTTTATACCTATACTGTTTTATAGTCAGGTTTGTCAAGGGTATAGTTTGTATCCAGTCTAAAAAAAAAAAAAGTGTCCCTGTTTAGTTCTGTGTTTTTTTTTGTTTTTTTTTTGGCTGCTCCGGACGTCATGCAGGATCTTAGTTCCCCAACCAGGGATCGAACCCATGCTCCCTGCAGTGGAAGTGCAGAGCTCTAACCACTGGACCGCCAGGGAATTCCCTAGTTCTGTGAATTTTGACAAACGGAGAGAGTCATGTGACCACCTCACAGTTTAGGTAGAGGAAATTCATTCTTTCACCCCCAAAACCCCTCCCCTTTGGTAATCAGTGCCTCTCCCATCTCCAGCCCCTGGAAACCACTGATCTGTTTTCTGTCCCTGTAGTTTGCCTTTTCAGGAAAGTCATAAATAGACATATGGTATGTAGCTTCTAAACATGTGTGCGGTTTATATAGCCTTTTGTTTTTTGTTTTTTTATAAATTTATATATTTTTTAAATTTATTTGTTCACTGTGTTGGGTCTTCGTTGCGGTGCGCGGGCTTCTCATTGCGGTGACTTCTCTTGTTGCGAACGCGGACTTCAGTAGTTGTGGCATGTGAGCTTCAGTAGTTGCGGCTCGCGGGCTCTGGAGCGCAGGCTCAGTAGTTGTGGCGCACGGGTTTAGTTGCTCCACGGCATGTGGGATCTTCCCAGACCAGGTCTCGAACCTGTGTCCCCTGCATTGGCAGGCGGATTCTTAACTGCTGCGCCACCAGGGAAGCCCTGTAATAGCCTTTTGAATCTGCCCTCTTTCATTCTGCATGAGGTGTTTGAAATTCATCCACATTGTTGCAAGTATTGGTAGTTCATCACTGTTTGTTCTTGAGTAGTACTCCACCGTGTGGATGATCTGAGATTATTTATCTAGTCACCAGTTGAAGAACATTTGATTTATTAGCAGTTTGGGGCAAAAGCTTAGATTTTTTTTTTTGTCCGTGCCGTATAGGATCTTAGTTCGCCTGTAGGATCTTAGTTCCCCGACCAGGGATCAAACCCACGCCCCCTGCAGTGGATGCCCAGAGTCTTAACCACAGGACCACCAGGGAATTCCCAAAGCTTAGAATGTTTAACAAATGGACATGAGCTTATTTCCTTGGCCCAGGGAACCTTGGCCCACATGTCTATGTGTATCCGCAGGTGTGGCCGTCCTTTTCCATTGAGAGGATGCCTTTGACTTTTGGAAACCCGGGAATCATTCAGAATCAGTCCTGGCGGGGGAGGTTGTGGGACCCAGCAAGGCCCTGGTTGTGTGGTGTGAGGGAGCTCCTTGCTGCAGAGAGGCCCAGGAAGGGGCGGGAGGGAGTCTCTAGGGATAGATGTGCTGAAGGACTGCCTGGATGGTTTGGGTTCAGCTTTTCAGGGTGGGGGTGGGGTGTTGACATCTCCTATGTATCTTATGCATCAGTGTTCTGGGCTCTGATGCGATTCAGCCCCTGCTTTTGAGGCAGCACTTACGGCCCAGTGGGGGTGGCGGGTAAAGAGATAAGTGCAGGGAGCTGGCTGTGTCCCGTGCTGGAGTCTTCGTGCTGGAGTCCTCGTCGGGGTGTCGTGGGGTCTGCGCGAGGGGTGAGGGGGGTGAAGTCCTGGAGCGGGAGCCCGCCGTGAGGTGAGACTTCTCCCCAGCGTGGAATGGGTGTGGAAGCCCCGATTGCGGGGCACAGTGGGGAAGCGGAAGTGACGGGACCCAGGGAGGTGAGTGTGAGAGAGAGGGGGCCCGCCTTGCCTGGGGACCGGCGATACACTCGTAGGGACTGTCCTGTGGGCCAGTGCTTCAGTTCGTTTGGTCATTGAGTTCATTGCGTGGCCCCATGTGCTGAGCACCGTGCCAGGCCGGGGGTGGCAGTGGAAGGATCACCTCAGCCTCTGTCCCCCGCGCAGGGGCCATTGGCTGGGTGTTCCCGAGTGCGGAGCGGTACAGAGATGTGTGACCCTGTCTCGGGGGCGAGGGGAGTGTGGCACATTTGTTGGCTGGACCACGGCATCCCCTCCCTGGGCGGGGAGGAAGTTGTGGTCAAGTTTGTTCCTGTTTAATGAGGTATAACCTCCTCCTTAGGTTTTGCCTACACCTGAGGGCATTTCGTTGCCATTGAGAGGATCTAGCAGTGCAGGGCTTTGGCTCTGTTACCGGAGGCTGCTCTGACCACACCTTGAGTAGCAGGGCTCTAAGGGACAGATGTTTTCCACTGATCAGACTTCCAAGTTTTCTATCCCCCTTGAAGCCAAATTCTTCTTGGACCCTGCGTCCCTGGGTCCACATACCGTTGCTGATGGTTAGGAGAGAGAAAAGCTGGGAACTGCCTGACACCCGCCAGGAAGTCCTGCCTCCGCCACCCACGCCGCCACCACCGTCCCTGGGCGGAGGAGCAGGAGGAGGAGTTGCCTTGAGCAGTGCTGAGGCTGAGGTGCCAGGGCATCTCAGAGCCCCGTGTTAGGATCCACTCAGGCGTGTGTGCCGAGGTCCCCAAGGCCACCTGGGCCCAGGTTGGACAATTTGCTGGGGACACTCCCAGGGCTGAGCTGTCTGAGATTTAACTCCAGCGAGAGCACACAAAGCAGAATGCACAAAGAGAAAAGGCAGGCGGTAAAGGCTGAAACCAGGTACCAGCTTCCAAGAGTCCTCGCCCCCTGGAGTCACATGGGACGTGTATAACTCCTCAGGTTGTGACAGAACGTGTAGAACGCTGTCCACCATGGGCGTGCAGTAGAGACTCAGTCAGTGCCCAGGGTTTTTATTGAGGGCAGCCTCTGCCTGGCACGTACCAAAATCCCAGACTCCCAGAAGGAAAAGGGATGTTCCGCAGAAAGCATGCTGTTTGTACGAACGGTTTAGACACAGTGAGCCCCTCTTAGCAGTCAGGGAATCCTGGGAACCCTCTCGAAATCCAGGTTCTCAGGCACCAGCCAAAGGCCAACATTGCAAGCTGGCCTTCCAAGAGAAGCAGGCAGGCCTGCAGTGTTAACTTCTGCCCAGGATCCTAACTGGTGAGACGTTCTGTTTGAATCCAGACTTTGGAATTGTCCACCTACCCTGTAACAGCCCTTGTGGTGGGCCCTGCGGGTCTTGCCCTTGTGGAGTTGGTAGTCGTTGGGCCAGGTATAAACAAAGATACAACTAAATGTAAAATCTTACAAAGCTTAGCAGTGCTTTCAAGGGAGCTAATGGTGTTCCAGTAGTAAATACAGGAGACCTGGCCAGTCACTCTGAGTTGACCTTTAATAAGAGACCCCAGCAATTGGGGGATATTGAGCCATACATTAAGAATGGAGGGGAAAACAAATGCCTGGGGAGAGGCCTGGTCCAGGCCAGGACCCTGCTGGGGAAAGAGCTTAGCTGTCCGCAGAACTGAAACAGAGCTGGGTGCTTAGGGTGGAGGAGTCCGCACACCATAGAAGGAAATGAAGCTTCCAGGGTGCTGTGAAGTCCTCCCCAGACACCCAGCCCTGCTGTCAGGCCCTGTGGGTCCTCGTAAGTGATTGGGTTTTGATTGCAAGTGCGGTGAGGGGCCCTTAAAATTCAAACAGAACAATGAACTTTCTTTTTTTTATATAAATTTATTTTTATTTTTATTTTTTTTAAAATTTTTTTATAGACTTTTACTTTTTTTTTAAGTATTTGTTTATTTATTTATTTATGGCTGTGTTGGGTCTTCGTTTCTGTGCGAGGGCTTTCTCTAGTTGTGGCAAGCGGGGGCCACTCTTCATCGCGGTGCGCGGGCCTCTCACTATCGCTGCCCCTCTTGTTGTGGAGCACAGGCTCCAGACGCGCAGGCTCAGTAGTTGTGGATCACGGGCCCAGCTGCTCCGCGGCACGTGGGATCTTCCCAGACCAGGGCTCGAACCCGTGTCCCCTGCATTGGCAGGCAAACTCTCAACCACTGCGCCACCAGGGAAGCCCTATTTTTATTTATTTTTGGCTGCGTTGGTTCTTTGTTGCTGCACGTGGGCTTTCTCTAGTTGCGGTGAGCGGGGGCTACTCTTTGTCGTAGTGCGCGGGCTTCTCATTGCGGTGGCTTCTCTTGTTGTGGAGCACAGGCTCTAGGTGTGAGGGCTTCAGTAGTTGTGGTGCGCGGGCTCAGTAGTTGTGGCTTGCGGGCTCTAGAGCACAGGCTCAGTAGTTGTGGCGCATGGGCTTATTAGTTGTTCCACGGCGTGTGGGATATTCCCAGACCAGGGCTTGAACCCGTGTCCACTGCATTGGCAGGCAGATTCTCAACCACTGCACCATCAGGAAAGCCCAGAACAATGAACTATTAATCAGCCATGAAATAGATAAAATAGATGATACAGCTACAACATGGATGAACCTTGAAAATGTCATGCTAAGTGAAAGAAGCCAGTCACAAAAGGCCACAATATTATAGGATTTCGTTTCTATGAAATGTCCAGAATAGACAAATCCATAGAGACAGAAAGTAGATTGGTGGTTGCCAGGGGCTGGGAGGGAGCTGGGCATGGGGAGTGACTGCTTAATGGGTATGGAGTCTTCTTCGGCGGTGTTAGAACTAGATAGAGATGGTGGTTATACAACATCGCGAATGTACTTAACGTCCTTGAATTGTCCACTTGAAAATGGTGAAATAGTACATAGTATGTTGCATGTATTTTGCTGCCAAATAAGAATGGCTCCCCTGTCAGCTGTTCACCGAGAAGGGATGTGGCAGTGGTATGGGGTGATGACTTTTGTGCCAGAGAGGCTTTGTGGTCGTTGGCCTGATGCTGTAAGGCAGCAGTCCCCAACCTTTTTGGCACCAGGGACCGGTGTTGTGGAAGACAATTTTTCCACGGACCCGGTTGGGGATGGGGGATGGTTTCAGGGTGATTCAAGTGCGTTGCATTTATTGTGCACTTTATTTCTGTTATTATTACATTGTAATATATAATGAAATAATTATACAACTCACCGTAATGCAGAATCAGTGGGAGCCCTGAGCTTGTTTTCCTGCAACTAGATGGTCCCATCTGGGGCTGATGGGAGACAGTGACACCCGAAGTGTGTTGCTTATGTCCAGTCTACTCCGTGAGATGCAGCTGAATTGTCACTTGCCACTCACTGATAGGGTTTTGATATGAGCCTGTAAACAACCGATTTATTATGGTCTCTGTGCAGTCAGACCTCTCTGCTAATGATAATCTGTATCTGCAACCGCTCCCCAGCCCAGCATCACCGCCTCACGTCCACCTCAGATCATCAGGCGTTAGAGTCTCATAAGGAGCGTGCAGCCTAGGCCCCTCGCATGCGCAGTTCACAGTAGGGTTCGAGCTCCTATGAGAATCTAACGCCCCCGCTGATCTGACAGGAGGCCGGGCTCTGGCAGGAATGCGAGCAACTGGACGAAGCTTTGCTTCCTTGTCTGCCGCTCACCTCCTGCCGTGCGGCCCGGTTCCTAACAGGCCACAGACCAGCACCAGTCCGTGGCCCCGGGGGTTGGGGACCCCTGCTGTAAGGGCCTCAGGGTATTGAAGAGTTATCCTCTGCAAATTCGGCTCTCAGCCCTGGAGGAGTGCATTCCAACCCGCCTCCTCCCCTGTCCTGACTCTCACTGTTTTGTCCTTCTGGCCCGCAGATGTTGGCTGATGACGCAGAGGCAGGCGCCGAGGATGAGAAGGAAGTTGAGGAGCTGAAGAAGCAGGGCATCAACCCCCTGCCCAAACCACCCCCTGGCGTGGGCCTCCTGCCCACCCCGCCCCGCCCACCTGGCCCCCCGGCCCCGACCTCTCCGAATGGCCGGCCCATGCAGGGTGGCCCCCCGCCCCCGCCCCCACCCCCCGCCTCCGCCCCCGGCCCCCCTCAGCTGCCCATGCCCGTGCACGAGCCGCTGTCCCCACAGCAGCTGCAGCAGCAGCAGGACATGTACAACAAGAAGATCCCCTCCTTGTTTGAGATCGTGGTGCGGCCCACAGGACAGCTGGCTGAGAAACTGGGTGTGAGGTGAGTGCCTGGGGGCTTTTCTGGCCTCAGCCAGGCTCCTCTGTGCCAGGGCCCTGTGGCCTGGAGCCTGACCAGGCAGCACCCCGCCTCTCCCCAGAGCCCTCAGAGGCCTGGTCTGGAGCCCCTGCTGCTCAACCATGAGCAGGCCTCTCTGTCTCTCAGGGACGTGGCTGCCACCCTTCCTCTGCAGCCCCTCTCACGGGCACCGTTTTCTCTTACAGGTTCCCTGGACCCGGAGGACCCCCAGGGCCGATGGGCCCCGGGCCCAATATGGGACCCCCGGGGCCGATGGGGGCCCCGATGCACCCCGACATGCACCCCGACATGCACCCGGACATGCACCCCGACATGCACCCGGACATGCACCCCGACATGCCAATGGGCCCTGGCATGAATCCTGGCCCGCCCATGGGACCTGGTGGCCCTCCAATGATGCCCTATGGTCCTGGAGACTCCCCACATTCTGGAATGATGCCCCCCATCCCACCAGCCCAGAACTTCTATGAAAACTTTTACCAGCAGCAAGAGGGCATGGAGATGGAACCAGGACTCATTGGGGACGCAGGTATGCAGGGCTCAGGGTGGGGGCCAGCTGGGGCTGCTGGGGTCTGCACAGTGGAATGTAGTCAGGAAGATCTGGTTTTTCTTCCTCGGTCTGAGTCTTTGAAAACATGAATCCAACTCCATCTCTGTCCCGTGAGTGGTTGAACGTTTTCAGTGACGTGGGATTCACTACCCTGTTGAGTCTAGGAGGAGTGTTATGATTGCCATCACTATAACTTACTTAATTTCCGTAAGTTTTGCTTGGTGTGTGTGGAGTGGGAGCTTGGGAAGTTAGAGGGACGGGTGTGGAATGGTGTTGAACTTCCAGGCTGAGGTGCCCTCAACCAAAGCGGCCTCCTTCTGGGGTGGTTCTTGGCTTGGAGCTGCCTTGCGACTCTGCTTGTTCTGTCCCCACAACTGACCATCTTCCTTCCTCCTTTCCTTCCTTTCTTACAAAACGAGAACATGTGTTGGTAACAAACTAAACGTCCGACAGTCGGGTGCTTGGACGACAGTGCCGCGTCAGTAGGAGGTGGCGTGCAGCCCTCAAGGACGAGATGTGTCACTGTTGCCAGGGGCCAGGCGTGCTTCTAGGCGTGGGGTCAGAGCGAGCAAAGCACGTAGTCCTTGCCTTAACTTCATTTGAGTGGAGGGAGACCGACAGGAAATGTGTAAACAAGGGCGTCAGCTCATTTCGGCATTGGTCATTGCTGGCGGTGAAATGGGGCACCGTGTGAGGGTGACGGGTGGAGGCCGGACCGGCGGGGTGCGTCACAGCCAGCGGAGGCCTGTCTGCGAGGTGAAGGCGGGGAGGGAGTCGTGGGCTTGGCTTAGGTGGCAGCTGCAGCAGGTGCGGAGGCCTCAGCCAGTCACCTTGTTTGTGGAAAACAAAGGTGTCCATGTGGCTTGGAAAGGGAGGACGGGGGAGAGAAGTCCCAGCACACAGGACCCTGCGGGCCATGGCGAGGTGGACTCGGCAGAAGAGTGACGGAGATAGTGGAGGAGCCCAAGGGCGATGGATGCGAGTAGGGGCCGGAGGGGAATCTTGGGAGCTTGTGGGCTGCCCTTGAGTCGCCCTGGGCAGAGGTGAGGTGGGTGGCAGCCGGGAGAGGACAGGGAGCCGCAGGGCTAGGTGTGGAGGTGGAGCCATCGGGCCAGCGTGGCCAGGCGGCAGGGGCGGATGCCGGCGAGCCGCTCTGGGTGTCCAGGCCGAGCCAGGTTGGGGCAGGGCAGCACTTCTGCTTTGGCCACGTTAAGCATGAGGTGCCCGTTTGACAGCCATGCAGACGTCAGGGAGCTGACCAGGCTGGAGGTCAGTGTGGGAGTCTTTGGCATCTCAATTGTGTTCAGAGGCATGAGAGCAGGTGTTTGGGGCAGGGAGCCAGGTGAGTGACATGTTCTCAAGTGAGAAAAGCAGGTGACCTGAGGGGGCTTCCTCCCCCTTTAAACAACGTGTATGAAATGTGCATGGAAAAGGTCTGGGTGGGGAAGAAAACCCGAAAGTCTGTCAAGCTGATAACAGTTGGTATCTCTGGAGTAATTCACTCTAATGCCTATATCATGAAATCTACCTTTTTAGTACTATTCAGTTGTTTTTAATATATTGAAAAGAGCAGAACCATCAAGAAATTCACTCTTGAATTCCGTGCAGGGGGGACTGGGTGGGACCGTTGTTTAAGGAGTGTCCTCACCTCCGAGCCAGGGTGTGGCTCAGAGCAGACTCGCCCATCAGGTTCACATGTTATGAAGTTCAGGGGCTAGAAGAAAGTGACCTTTCACTTTATGCTTTATACACTTCGTGTATGACGTGTTTACAGATTTGATTACTTTAATCCTGAAAGTTTAGTTTAAGTTACAGGTTCACTTTCTTGGTAGTGCTGGCCACATTTTGGCTGCTCAGTAGGGGAGCCACATCTCACGGTGCAGATAGGGGATATTTCATCGTTGCAGAACGTTCTGTGGGACAGTGCTAACTGGACTTTGTCTCCGACCCACACACGCGCGCGCGCGCACACGGGTCTCCAGGCGTGTCGTTGAAGGTCTGCCCACGGTGCTCCCCTCGTCTTTGGCTCTGACTTGGGTAGGGTAGCGTTTGTGAAGGGAGGTGGCTAGTGCCGGGTGCCTGCCCGCCCTTCGAGAATGAAGGCAAGCCCTTCCGCCGTGTGCTTCCTCGATGCTGTATGGGAGAAACACCCCCCGCCCCGTCCCTGTAAATGCAGCAGCACGCTCATAAACGTTTGTGGAGTTAGGAGCCCATCAAGGGAGGAGGAGGAGGAATCAGCCGTCAGCCTCTGGGTTGACATGTAGCCATAGCAACATTGTGGTGTGTTTTCTTCTCTTCCTTACTAGTCTTTGTTTACCATGGTTGAACTCATATTCTGAGCTCGCTGAGAGATTAGGGTGTGTTTTTCTTTATTGATTATTTATTTAAAGAAATCATAAAATTAATGCTCATCAAGAGTAATGAAGACAGATCAGAAATATGTGGAGTAAAAAGTGAAAGAGCCCTCAGCCCCTCTCTCCTGTTCTCATCCCCAGAGGGACTGTTTTCTGTCTGTCTTTTCAAAACCTTTTCTTTGTGTTTTACAAACATCCGTACGACGTTCCGTCCTGTTTTCACCTCATGAGCATTTGCCCATGTCACTAAACCTCACCGTGAACCCCATTCTCAGTGGCTGCATCCTAGGTGGGACCCTCCCTGCCCCCCATTGGCTGCTCCGTCCTCCGCTGCTGGGCTTTCCGTGGGGCCCCTCCTGGGGAGGGTAGGAAGGGACGGGCTACACATTCTCACCCATCGCCATCCGGGGGTGGTTTTCCAGTTGAGGGCACGGGTGGGTCGGAGTCGGTGCCGTGAGGCCCTTCCCGACATGAACCCTCGGTTCTCCCCTGCCACAGAGGACTACGGGCACTACGAAGAGCTGCCGGGGGAGCCTGGGGAGCGCCTCTTCCCCGAGCACCCTCTGGAGCCTGACAGCTTCCCTGAGGGAGGGCCCCCAGGCCGGCCGAAGCCGGGCGCCGGTGTCCCCGACTTCCTGCCCTCGGCCCAGAGGGCCCTGTACCTGAGGATCCAGCAGAAGCAGCAGGAGGAGGAGGAGAGAGCGAGGAGGCTGGCTGAGAGCAGCAAGCAGGACCGGGAGAATGAGGAAGGCATGTGTCCCCCCCAGGGACAGGGGCCTTCCCCGACGGGCGCAGGCCCCCCGGGCCGCCGTGCAGGGGAGAGGTGGGGAGCACCTAGTTCGGGTTTTGTGTCAGAAAGGGACCTGTGGCCGGGGAGGACCCCTGCCCAGGTCTGTGGAGCTGCTGGGGCTGCTGCACGTCCCTGAGAAAATTAGACGTCGGGGCTGCCCTTCTGTGTCGTGGGGTTCGGGAGAGACCCTGATCGCATCGAGGAGGGAGGTGGGCTGGTCCCTGGAGGAGACAGCAGGCAATAGGATTCACCCCCTGCACCCTTACAGAGGAGGCTGTAGGGAGATTCTCCGTCCCCCTTTCCCCAGACCATGTTCTCGGGAAGCCAACAGATGAGAGCTAGTCATCGACATAAACCAGTAGTAATCACAGGCACAGCTGCCAAGTCTCATGGTGCCGTGCAGTGACCTGATGGTATCCACCCCGGGGTGAAAGGGGGCGGATAAAAACGGTATCTAGAACCTGAAGCCAAAGGCCATGGGTGGCCCTGACCAGAGCCGAGGAGCAAGTGGGACAGTGAGAACAGGGGACAGCCCCCTCCCCTAGGGGCTCCGGTTGCACCTGCCTAGAAAGTTGGACGTGGGCTAGCTTCTGAGTCTGCCCACCTGGCCCCGCCTCTTGTCAGCTGGTGACTGCCCTGCCCTGGGTCGCGGGAACGATTTGAGGGGCCTGGGAGGCACGTGTCTGTGAGCCCCAAGCGCAGTGAGAGCCAAGGCAGCAGTAGCTGGTCACAGGCACTCAGAGCGAGGCCTGCCATGTTGGGGCCTGAACCTGCCCAGGAGGTGAGGAGGTGGCGGCAGAGCCTTGGGCTCGGAGTCTGAGCTCAACCCTGGCTCCGCCCCCTATCTTATGGCACTGTCTGTGCCTCTGTTTTTCTCATCTGTCAAATGGGCGTGATGATAATGCTATATCCTGGGTGTTTGTGACAAATAAGACAAAGCACTTAGAATGGTGCCGGTACGCGGGGAAAGGTCCATAAATGATAGCCAGAGACCTGCCAAGCTCGGTGCTTGGCCTGCCTGAGCTCACTGGCTCTTCGTGGCGTCCTGTGGTGGGGGTGGGGTGTTTTAAGAGAGGAGAAACAGGTTCTGAGAGGTAAGAGGCAGGGGAGTGGGCTGCCATGGGGTCCACGAGGGCTCGCGGCGGATGTGGCGGCCGCTCACCCTCTCCCTGCTCCTTTCTGCTTTTTCTCAGGTGACACTGGAAACTGGTACTCAAGTGATGAGGATGAGGGTGGGAGCAGCGTCACCTCCATCCTGAAGACCCTGAGGCAGCAGACGTCTAGCCGACCCCAGGCTTCCGTCGGGGAGCTGAGCAGCAGTGGGCTGGGAGACCCCCGCCTCCAGAAGGGACACCCCACAGGAGGGCGGCTGGCTGACCCCCGCCTCAGCCGGGACCCCAGACTTACCCGCCACGCCGAGGCTTCCAGCAGTTCAGGCCCAGGTGACACAGGACCCTCTGACCCTCGACTGGCTCGCTCCCTGTCCACCCCCAAGCCCGAAGGCGGCCTTCATTCCAGCCCCGCAGGCCCCAGTGGCTCCAAGGGGTCTGGGCCACCCCCTGCAGAAGAGGAGGAAGGGGAACGGGCCCTTCGGGAGAAGGCTGTGAACATTCCCCTGGACCCCCTCCCTGGGCACCCACTGCGGGACCCGCGATCGCAGCTGCAGCAATTTAGCCACATCAAGAAGGACGTGACCCTGAGCAAGCCGAGCTTTGCCCGCACTGTGCTCTGGAACCCAGAGGACCTGATCCCCCTGCCCATCCCCAAGCAGGATGCAGTGCCCCCCGTCCCCGCGGCCCTGCAGTCCATGCCTGCCCTGGATCCCAGGCTGCACCGCACCGCCACCTCGGGCCCCCCCAACCCCCGGCAGCGCCCAGGCACCTCTACAGATCCCAGCACATCTGGCTCCAGCCTGCCTGACTTTGAGCTCCTCTCTCGCATCCTCAAGACTGTCAATGCCACTGGCCCCTCGGCAGCCCCTGGCCCTGGTGACAAGCCCAGTGACCCCCGAGTGCGGAAGACACCCACCGACCCCCGGCTGCAGAAACCAGCAGACTCTGCTGCCTCCTCCCGGGCGGCCAAGCCTGGCCCCACTGAAGCGCCCTCTCCAGCTGCCAGCCCCAGTGGGGAGTCCTCCCCGCCAGCCACCGCCCCCTATGACCCCCGCGTGCTGGCAGCTGGAGGCCTGGGCCAGGGCAGCGGCAGTGGGCAGAGCAGCGTGCTGAGCGGCATCAGCCTCTACGACCCCAGGACTCCCAACGCGGGTGGCAAAGCTGCAGAGCCGGCCGCTGATGCAGGCACCCAGCCCAAGGGCCCTGAGGGCAACGGCAAGAGCTCCGCCACCAAGGCCAAGGAGCCCCCATTTGTCCGCAAGTCCGCCCTGGAACAGCCTGAATCGGGGAAGTCCGGGGCAGATGGGGCCGCAGCCACGGCCACAGACAGGTACAACAGTTACAACCGGCCCCGGCCCAAGGCTGCTGCGGCCCCCGCTGCCGCCACGGGCGCCCCGCCAGCAGAGGGCGCTCCGCCCCAGCCCGGCGTGCACAACCTCCCAGTGCCCACCCTCTTCGGGACCGTGAAACAGGCACCCAAGACGGGCTCCGGAAGCCCATTTGCTGGCAACAGCCCGGCCCAAGAGGGTGAGCAGGACGCTGGGTCCCTGAAAGATGTTTTTAAAGGCTTTGACCCCACTGCCTCCCCCTTTTGCCAGTAGTGTTAAGCCGGAGTCGAGCGCTCCCTGCACCCAACCCTTCCCAGGGCAATATTTAAGGGCAGCAACCAGAGTTGGGGACTTGGGGGGAGGGGGGAGGGGGTCTGGGTGTTCTTTCTTTTCTTTTTTCCTATTCTTTTTTCTTTTCTTCCCCCCCCTTTTTTTTTTTTAAAGTAGTACTTTCTTTGAAACATATAAATTGTATATAACCATCTTTAACTTCTGGTCAGTGCTGCGGGGCTCCTAGGCTCCCGCCGAGAAAACCTACATGTGCATGTGTACAGTTGCGAGTCCCCCTGGGCCTCAGCCCCAGCTGGCACTCCGCCTGGCCTGGCCAGGCCTGATTTTCAGGGACTCCTTAAAGGCTGGGGCCCCAGTTTGGTGGCTGGGAGTCTGGTGGGTTTTCTGGGCAAAGCTTGGCCCCTCCCCCCCCATCCTACCCCCCCCCCCCGCCCCCAGGACAAAGGGAACAGCAGGCGTCAAGAAGGCACTGAGCGCTGCTCACCCTGTGGTGCATGAGCAAGAAGAGACGGAGCCGAGATGGTGGGCAGGACCCGCATGGAAGCAGGTCTAGGCATTTCTGCGTCTCCTCTGCAGTGTGCAGGCCATGATGACCCGCTTCAGGGGCCAGCGGAAGTGAGAAAGTGTCAAGACAGAAGGAAAAGAGAAAGAGCCTTTGGAAGCTGCCTGGGCGGGGAGAAACAAAGTCCTTTTCCACTGCTGTCTCATCTGGATTCACACACCGGCCTCCTTGCCATCCTCCGTCCAGAGTTCATCCCAGAGCAAACCAGCGCCCTCCAGCCTGCGACAGAAGACTCCGGGTGAGAACTGGACCTGGAGTCGGCAAGGCTGGTGTGGCCAGGAGCTGCTTGCGAGAGGCAGAGCGCGCGCTTTCCGTCAGCTTAGCCCGTCCCGTCCCGTCTTGTCCCGGCCGCGCCTTTCCCCCTTGTGCTGGGCTCCGTCCTGGGCTCAGAAGGCAAAGCTCCCAGTGAGCCGGCCCCGGCCCTCTGGGGACAGCTCAAGGACCCATGGCGTGGCCACGCCACCAGGCTCCTGATGGAGGGATCCCCGGGTGGTTCTCGGCAAAGTGTTTTGCTTTCTCCGCTTTCTTCACACCTCCTTGCACCATATTTTTAGGGCCCGTGGTTTTGGTGTGTTTGGTTTTCTTCCAAGCCGACAGGTGCATGGGTTCGAGGCGTGTACAGAGTTGGATTTGTGGCTGCTTCCAGGAGGGGGCCTGAGGACACGGTGGGAGACTAGCCAGGGCAGGGTGTGGGCTGCTGGGCCCTCTCCAGGAGAGGGACTGGGACCCCCACTGTGGGCAGGGGCCGTGGGACCCAAAGCCTGTATCCTACTCTCCTCCTCCGGCTGAGCCGGGAAGGGAGCATAGATGCCTGCCCAGGCTCCCCCCACCTCCCCCAAGACCCTGGCTGAGGTCCCATCCTGTCCACAGAACCCCAGAGGAGGCCCACCCCGTGGACGTGGCCTGAGGGGAACTGGGCAAGGCCTGTGCGGCCAGGGCTCCTTCCCGCCTGTGTGTCAATACTTGCCGGCTGTCTCCTGCCTTTTTCCTCCTCATCCCACCATCTCAACCACCTCACTTAAGGGCCCTGACTCTTACTAATAATGAGGAAACATGGTGTCCCAGCCAAAGGGTTCCCCCTCCCACCTCCTTGGGGTAGGAGGTTAAAGAGGGTTCAATACCAAACGCCCTGCCCCAGAAGAGAAATAGCCATTGAGTTTGGGGCCAGAAGCAAGGGCGGGAGAGGCAGTGCGCCATGATCAGGTTGGTTTGGTTTGTCTTTGTGTCTTTTTGTTTTGTTTTAAACAATCATCAGTGGAGATTTTCTTCAGCCACCAGTGTTGGCCTTGAAGCGGAGGGCTGCAGCCCTTAGTGTTTGTAAAATAAGAAAGAATACACAGTGTGGCTGTGGTTGGGTTTTTTTTCCCCTCTTTTGAGAATTTTTTTTATAAAAGCAAAATTAAATACTTTTTTAAAACTGAAATCTGTGGATGAAATAGAAGCTGGAACCCTCCTGTTGGAATATTCAGCCTAAGAACCTCATGGGACTATGAATTCACCCGAAATTTTCATTTGCCATCAGGCCGAGCTTTTAAAGAAAAATTGTTCTCTAACCAGGATTGTAACAAAAGTGTAAATACTATTTCAGAGTTGAAAGTTGATGGTGCAAATATGTATATAACGTACTGTATTTTTACAATGATCGTCGCATGACTCTATTCCACCCCCTTTTTGTACTCCATATCTGTCTTCCAGAAATGTCACCTGCCCTTTCTCCTGTGGTCTCTTAATCCAATAATTGTATTACTGCCATTAAAGGATGCAGTTATTTTAAAAAGCCTGTGGGTCTTGTTTCTCCGTGCTGCCCCCACCATCCCTTGCCCCAGAAATGACGGGGTGGGGGTGAAACCTTGAAACCAGGGTCTCTTCTCGGTCGCCAGTCCCAGGGTGACATTCATGATGACACTGTGGAATGGTGCCTCCCAACAGCCTCGCTTCCCTTAGCGGCTGGACGACTGCATTCCACAGTGCCGGAGCTCTGGCTCCGGGCCAGTCTCGGCCTTTAAGGACACAGATGGCCCACACAGGCATGGTCCTTCCCCCGCACAGATCACAGAAGAGGCCAGTGATGAACTCAGGACAACTGGGCTGGCTTCTAGGGATGAGAAACGGGAGCCCTCTAAACTGCTGTAGACCTGTTTGTGTCCGCCTCAAAATTTATATGTTGAAACCTAGTTGCCCAATGCAGTGGCGTTTGGAGGTGGGGCCTTTGGGAAGTGATGAGGTCAGGAGGATGAAACCCTTACGAATGGGGTTAGTGCCCTTATAAAAGAGACCCCACAGAGTATCTTCGCCCCTTCCACCGTGTGAAGATGTGGCAAGAAGACAGCCATCTGGGAACCAGGAAGAGGCTCTTCACCAGACACTGAATCTGCTGGCACTTGATCTTGGACTTCCAGTCTCCAGAACTGTGGTATTTTGTTATAGCAGCACCAGCGGACTCAGACATTACCCACTTGTTAACCAGGGGTCTTCTCGGGGGAAGCTGCACTCGGCGAGGGTGAGAAGGGAGCAGGACTTGGCCTGGAGGGTAGCCATGTCTTCTTTGGAATTGCTTTGGTTTCTGTGTTTCAATGGGCTTCTATTAATTTTCCATGGCTGCCATATAAATTATAGAAGCCAAGTGGTTTAGAACAGGAACTCGGGGAGGTGGGGGAACAAAAAACAAAAACAGGAACTTGTTACATTACAGTCCTGGAAGTCAGAAGCGTGACACGTCTCACTCGGCTAAAATGTAACGGTTGCCAGGGCTGCCTGCCTTTCTGGAAGAACAGGGAGATTCTCTTTACGTGCTTTTTTTCAGCTTCTGGAGGCCACCCACCCACCTTGCCTCGTGGCCCTCTTCTGTCTGCAAAGCCAGCAACATCACATGTCTCTGGCCCTTCTTCCATTGTCACATCTTTCTCTGACCACAGCTGGGAAAGGTTCTCTGCTTTTAAAGGCCCATGTGATTAGATTGGGTAATCCAGGATCATCTCCCCATCTCAAGATCCTTCATCACATATGCCGAGTCACTTTTGCCATGTAAATTACATATTCATGGGTTCTGGGATAAAAACATGGACATCTTTGGGAAGCAGTCCTGCCCTTTAATTGGGATCCTGGGTATTTCTCAGAGAAGGGTTCTCACAGCCCTTACACTGATTGCTGGTCTAAGCAGGTAAGCTCTAGGTCTCGGTCAAAAATTCAGGGTTCAGCCTTTGAATTTCTTCTAATTCATCCACATCGAGTAAGGATGATTTCACCGGTAACTCAAAACTCCAATTTGGGGACTTCCCTGGTGGTTCAGTGGTTAAGAATCCGCCTCCCAATGCAGGGGACGCAGGTTCGATCCCTGGTTAGGGAACAAAGATCCCACATGCTGCGGGGCAACTAAGCCCTGCGCGCCACGAATACTGAGCCGGCACACTCTGGAGCCCACGTGCCACAACTAGAGAGAAGCCCACGTGCCGCAACTAGAGAGAAGCCCACGTGCCGCAAAGAAAGTTCCCGTGTGCCGGAACTAAGACCCGACGCAGCCAAAAGTAAGTATTTTTTTAAAAACCCAAAAAACTCCAACTCAGCTGCCTTAAACAGGAAGGAGTCCATCATCTTAGGTAAGAAGGTAGGGTGGTTTCAGGGTTGGTAAAGTCAGAGTTAACTCCAAATTCACTCAGGTTCAGCCCATCTTTCCACACTGCTGGTCTGGGGCAGCAGTACCCCTCGTGATGGCAAGATGGCTAGAGCATCTTCCAGCCTTCACCTCCTCACCCAGCCAAGTGCAGAAGCAGAAAAGAAACTTTCTATGTATCTATGAACAAGGAAACGCTTCCTGGAAGTCCCTCAGTCTTCCTTTCAGGTCTCATTGGCTGGATTAGATGGTGTGCCCCTCCCTACGTTGGTCCATGGCAAGAGGGGAAATAGAGGTCTGACATCTGGTTCTTAGACTAATCAAAGATCCAGCGTCCTGGGGCCCAGCACATGGCTGCTTGGAAGGTGAACGTGCAAACACCCGTGGGGCTCGTGCAGGAAGAAGGCGGCGCAGGAGTTGGAAGCTGCAGCGGCGGTACAGGCATCATTCAAGTGTTTGGGGCATGGACCTTCTCTGCACCAGAGCCTGTGCTTGGCACCGGGCTCCAGCAGGAATGACCCACTGTCTGGGGTGAGGTGTGCAAGGAGAAGGAAGGTGGCACCTGGGGCTTGGGAAGTTGGCAGGTCCTGGAGAGCCTTGAAGGCTGTGTTACAGACATGGGCAGGGAAGAGCTTGTATTCAAGTAACGACTGGAGTCAGAACGTTCCATCTGGCGGAGGTGTAGGACATGGGTTGGCCAGGGCAAGATGGGGTGGGGGTAGGGCGAGTGGGGAGCCTGGTGGGATGACAAAGCAGGAGGATCAAGGGGCTGGGCATCAGATGGATTTGAGACTCAGAGAGTAGCGCACATAGGAGTTGTATCTGGGTCAGATGTGGCAGGTGACAGAGATGAGGGGTCAGGACAGGATGTCTGAGGCAGCCCAGAGGAGGGCAGTTTCCTTACTGAGGTGGCACATAGGAGGAGGAGGTGGTCTCGGAAGGGGCTGAGTGCAGCTTTGGACCTGGAGCTCTGCGCTGCAGGCTGTGAGAGGCCCCTCCACAGAGCTGGTCATCAAAGCTGCGGGAACGGATGACGTCACTCGGGAAGCACGTGGCGCTCTGAGCCGCATCGCCAACTGTCCATCCCTCCATCCACCCATACATCATTTTTTTGTTTTCTTTGTTTTGTTTTGTTTGCTTTGCATGTGGGACCTTAGTTCCCTGACCAGGGATCGAACCCGTGCTCCCTGCAGTGGAAGCGCGGGGTGTTAACCACCGGACCTCCAGGCAAGTCCCATATTTTTGGATGCATTTCAAAATAAGTTCCAGACATCAGAACAACCCTAAATCCTGCAGCATGTGTATCATTAACCAGAGTTCAATATTTATTTACGTTCCCTTTTTTTTTTAAGGTGGAATTGCCATATCGTGAAAGGCACAAATCTTACATATACACTCGTGGAGTTTGTTTTGTTTTTTTTTTTAAATTAATTAATTTATTATTTATTTATTTATGGCTGTGTTGGGTCTTCGTTTCTGTGCGAGGGCTTTCTCTAGCTGCGGCAAGCGGGGGCCACTCTTCATCGCGGTGCGCGGGCCTCTCACTATCGCGGCCTCTCTTGTTGGGAGCACAGGCTCCAGACGCGCAGGCTCAGTAGTTGTGGCTCACGGGCCTAGTTGCTCCGCGGCATGTGGGATCTTCCCAGACCAGGGCTTGAACCCATGTCCCCTGCAATGGCAGGCAGATTCTCCACCACTGCGCCACCAGGGAAGCCCACTCGTGGAGTTTTGAGAAATGCATCCACCTAGGTACCCCAAACCCCTATGAATCTAGAGAACAAAGTTCCCTCATGCCCCTTCCTGGTAATTCCCTGCTCTTACCCTCCCACGGGCAACCACTCTTCTGGTTTCTTTCCTTCTTAGATTACTTCTGCATCCAAGTAATCTTGGATGGTCGGTGCCTATATCGGCAGCTCATTGCTTCATAGCAGTGTAGTGCCCCCTTGAGACGTGGACCACAATCACTCCCTCACCCCACTGCTGAGGGATATTTGGCCATTTCTACTTTGGGGCTGTTATAAATAAAGCTGCGGTAAACATATTTGTGTACAGGTCTCTGTGTGACCATACGGTTCATTTCTCTTGGTAAATACCTAGGACGGAGATTGCTGGGTCATAGAGCAGGTGAACACTGAGTTTTATGAGACTGCCAAACTGTCTTCCAAACTGGTCATACCATGTTACAATTCCCAGCACAGTGAATGAGACTTCCACTTGCTCTACATCTTTGCCAGCACTTTATTTTGTAATGTATTTAACATTACTATTTTTAATTGAGGTGAAATTCACATAAAATTAACCATTTTACAATGAACAATTCAGTAGCACTTAGTACATTCACAGTGTTGTACAGCCATCACCTTTTTTTTAGTTCCAAAATGTTTTCACCACCCCAAAAGAAAACTCATTATTAAGCATTACATCTGAAAAGATCCTTTTTCCAAAAAAAGGTCATATTGATAGGTTCAGAGGCTTAGGATGTGAACATATATTTGGGGGGGCCACCCTTTAACCCCCTACACTACTCTTTCAGCTGGTTCCAGGGATGCGGGCAGAGAAGGGTCTGATGGTCCTGTAGGACCTTACCAACTCCCTCTGACATCTGTCCTGGGATGCGTGTGCCACGCTTGCTGCTACTAGAGTATTTCTCACCTAGCAATAAAACCTTTTGGATGAGATATGATCAGTCAGTAAGATCCCTAGGAACACTTTACTGGGTATTTGCAAAAGACCCACCTAGGGGAAAATGAGCTAGCTGCTTTTTCTCCCAACAGCATTGTCCATGGTGTGAGCCTGGTGAGCATTTCTTAACGATACTCGGAAACAAATTTTTTTTTTTAAATAAAGTTATTTATTTTATTTATTTATTTTTGGCTGCGTTGGGCCTTCGTTGCTGTGTGCGGGCTTTCTCTAGTTGCAGCGAGCGGGGGCTACTCTTCGTTGCGGTGCGCGGGCTTCTCATTGCAGTGGCTTCTCTTGTCGCGGAGCACAGGCTCTAGGTGCGCGGGCTTCAGTAGTTGTGGCGCGTGTGCTCAGTAGTTGTGGCTCATGGGCTCCAGAGCACAGGCTCAGTAGTTGTGGTGCACGGGCTTAGTTGCTCCGTGGCACGTGGGATCTTCCCGGACCAAGGCTCAAACCCGTGTCCCCTGCTTTGGCAGGCGGATTCTTAACCACTGTGCCACCAGGGGAGCCCAACAATTTTTTTTTTTTTTTTAAGATTTGGAGCATATCAGTTGTATTGGTAAGGACGGGCGAGTTTATGCTG
Source organism: Balaenoptera musculus (assembly GCF_009873245.2). Classification (NCBI taxonomy): domain Eukaryota; kingdom Metazoa; phylum Chordata; class Mammalia; order Artiodactyla; family Balaenopteridae; genus Balaenoptera; species Balaenoptera musculus. The sequence goes on from NC_045803.1 coordinate 9,254,445, forward strand.
CAGAAACACAGACTCCCAAACCTCAGTGGCTCATCCACAGGTCAGCAGGAGGCTCTGCTCATTGCAGTCACCGAGGCACCCAGGTTGGCTGAAGCACTACCCCTGGAACAACTTGGCAGCAGTGAGGGAGGTGGAGAAGAGCCCACCAGCTCTTAAATGCTTCCTCCCCAAAGCCAAGGACTTTGCTTTGGCTACGTTTCATTAGCTAAAGCGAGTAAGGGGGCCAGCCTAACTTCAAGGGGATGGGGAGGTGCAATTCTACCAAGTGGCCAGGAGGCAGAGAGCTGGAAATATTTGGAGACCAGGACTAATGTTTTCCACATCAGCCCTCCCCATTTCTCCCAGGCATCCCTCATTGTTTGCAGGTGCCATGCCACGGGCTACACTGCCAGCTGAGGAGGTGTGGTGGCTTGGATCTCTCACCGCAGGGAGCGTCATTATCTTAAGGCCTCGGTTGTGGCACCCAGAGATTCACCACCAGGTTTGTGTGGAGGCCACGCCCCTAAGCCTGTTCCAGCCAATGAGTGAGCTGGGGGTGGGGTGGGGTGGGACCCAGGGATGAGGGTTTGTTGGGCCGAGAGAGAGGGAGAAAACTGGTGTCTCCTCTAAGGACCCTAATCCTATTGGATCAGGGCCCCAACCTATGACCTCATGTAACCTTAATTACCTCCTTAAAGGCCCCATCTCCAAATACAGTCACATTGAGGGTTAGAGCTTCAACATAGGAATTTTGGGAAGACACAGTTCAGTCCTTAGCGCCCACCCGGTCCATTCCACCATATCCCCAGTAGCCCACCTGAAAAGCAAAAGCTTTCACATTCTTTCTTATTTCTTCTGGTGGTTACTCTGTTTCTCTCGAAATATGTCAACTTTAGGTATTTCCTGCCAACTTCCTGCTCCCTTCCCTCCCCCTTACTTTCAGGCTGCTCTTCTAAATACTATGACACCTCATTCTCTGTGTCTGATTCTCTCAACCAGCAGTGCCCACTAGAATGTTCCACAATGATGAAAATGTTCTCTCTCCAGTGCTGTCCAATATGACAGCCACTGGGCACATGTGGCCACTGAGCACTTGAAGTGTGGCCAGTGCAACTGAGACACTGACTTCTCATTTTTAAGTTTAAATTTAAAGAGCCACATGTGCCCAGTGCCTGCCACGTTGGACGGCACAGCTCTAAACCCTAGCTGGGGCTCCTTGTTAGAATGATTACAATTACAAATCATGGGACTTCCCTGGTGGTCCAGTGGGTAAGTCTCCTGCTCTCCCAATGCTGGGGGCCTGGGTTCGATCCCTGGTCAAGGAACTAGATCCCACATGCATGCTGCAACTAAGTCTGCCCGCCGCGACTAGGAGTCCACATGCCACAACTATAAAAAGCTCACGTGCCGCGATGAAGATCCCGTGTCCCGCAACTAAGAATCAGCGGAGCTAAAATAAATAAATAAATAAATAAATATTTTTTTAAAATTACAAATCATGCCATTTACTTTCCTCTCAAGACCTCCCACTTTCTGGCAACTGTATTCATTGTCAAGCTTGATAACTGTATTTGTTCACTGTTGTAACTGTAACAAATTATGACAAACTCAGTGGCTTAAAAACAATGCAAATTTATTCTCTTATAGTTCTGAAGACCAGAAGTCTAAAATCAAGGTGTTGGGGGAATTCCCTGGTGGTCCAGTGGTTAGGACTCTGCACTTTCACTGCCAGGGCCCAGGTTCAATTGCTGGCCGGGGAACTAAGATCCCACAAGCCACGCAGCGTGACCACAAAAATAAAATAAAATAAAATAAAAGTGTTGGCAGGGCGGTGTTCTTTCTGGAGCGCTCAGGGGAGAATTGACCTCTTGCTTCTGTTGTCACGTTTTCTTCTATTAACTGATCCTCCTGCCTCCCTCTTATAAGAACACTTCCGTCCGCGTCCTAATTCCTGGAACCTGTGAATGCTACATTCCATGGCAAAGAAACTTTGCTGATGTGACTGAGTTAAGGATCTTGAGATGGGGAGATGAGCCTACATTATCTGGGCGGGCCCAGTGTAATCACAAGGGTCCTTATAAGAGAGAAGCAGGAGATCAGAGTAGTAGATGTAGCAATGGAAGCAGAGGTTGGTGTGATTCCAGGAAGGGGCCACGAGCCAAGGAGTGAAAGTAGCTTCTTGAAGCTGGAAAAGGCAAGGAAACAGATTCTCCCCTGGAGCCTTTAGAAGGAGAGCAGCCCTGCTGACACCTTGATTTTTTTTTAAACATTTTTTAAAAAATTTATTTATTTATTTATTTATTATTTATTTATTTTATTTTTGGCTGTGTTGGGTCTTCGTTTCTGTGCGAGGGCTTTCTCTAGTTGTGGCGAGCGGGGGCCACTCTTCATCGCGGTGCGCAGGCCTCTCACTATCGTGGCCTCTCTTGTTGCGGAGCACAGGCTCCAGACGCGCAGGCTCAGTAGTTGTGGCTCACGGGCCTAGTTGCTCCGCGGCATGTGGGATCTTCCCAGACCAGGGCTCGAACCCGTGTCCCCTGCATTGGCAGGCAGATTCTCCACCACTGCGCCACCAGGGAAGCCCCGACACCTTGATTTTATTTTATTTATTTTTAAAATTTTTATTTATTTTATTTATTTATTTTTGGCTGCATTGGGTCTTCGTTGCTGCACGCAGGCTTTCTCTAGTTGCGGCGAACGGGGGCTACTCTTCGTTGCGGTGCGCAGGCTTCTCATTGCAGTGGCTTCTCTTGTTGCGGAGCACGGGCTCTAGGCGCGCAGAGTTTAGTAGTTGCAGCACGCGGGCTCAGTAGTTGTGGCTCGTGGGTTCTAGAGCACAGGCTCAGTAGCTGTGGCACGTGGGCTTAGTTGCTCTGTGGCATGTGGGATCTTCCTGGACCAGGGCTTGAACCCGTGTCCCCTGCATTAGCAGGCGGATTCTTAACCACTGCGCCACCAGGGAAGTCCCAACACCTTGATTTTAGATGTCTGATCTCTAGAATTGTTAACAAAAAAATTAATTTGCATTTGCTTTCAGCCACTAACTTCGTGGTAATTTATAACATCAGCCATGGGAAACAAATACACAGACTAAACTAACCTGTGGTATTAAAGTCATTCAGGGGCTTACCCTTGGCAGTGGCTACAGTGACTAAGAAGGGGCTCGAAGGGTCCCCTGGGGGTACTGATCATGTTTATTTCTCAATCGGGGAGCTGGTGATGTGGGGTGTGATTTTTAAAAAATTCATCGAGTTATGTGCCATGATCTTTAAAGAATTCATCGAGTTATGTGCCGTGATCTTTGTACTTTTCTGGATGTGTGTGATGCTTTAATAAAAAGTTAAATAAGAAATTCCAGGGCTTCTCTGGTGCTTCCACTGCAGGGAACACTAGGTTTACTCCCTGGTCAGGGAACTAAGATCCCGCAAGCTGTGCAGCCAACAAACAAACAAACAAAACAAAACAAAAGAAAAACGTAGCTCCTAAGAAGATTAGATTATATACACAGAAAACTGCGTAACTCTGTTCTACCATTCCATGCTAAATCCTCACTTTACAGGGAACGGAAAAAAACAGACAGGGAACTAACTTACCTGGGGTCACCTGAGTCGGTATACAACAGAGAGCCAGAACCATTTTAAGGCCTCATATGCTATCACATGTACTAAAACAATAACCGCTAACACATACACACACAGTACGTGAGATGGTGCTGGCCCTGGTCTGGGTGTTTGCATGTACTGAATAATTTTCAGAACTCCATGAAGTAGGTCTTATTATGTTCCCATTTCACAAATGAAGAAATTGAGGCCCAGAGAGACTAAGCAACTTGTCCTAGATCAACAGCTACTGAGTGGCAAAGTCAGTCTCCAAATACAGACAGTCTGGCTCCAGAGTCATCTTACTCTTGGGGAGAGAGAGCAGCTCCAAGGAAGAGATGCCATGCCCCAGGGCTTGCGGTTGTCAGAGGAATCCAGAGCGATGCCTTTTCTTCCCTCTTGATCAGTATCTGATCAGGAAAACTGAAACCACTCCAGGCATTTAAACCAAAGGGAATGTAATACAGGGAATTGGACACCAAGAGGCTGGAAGGGCTGGAGGAGTAAAAGAGGCATAATCGGGTTACCACCGATTAGTAGCTGCAGGAAGCTGCTAGGATCCCCAGGGTCAGTGTAACAAGAAAATGATGGTGTCACCCAGAGACTGTTACGTTACTGAAGTAGGAACCAGGCTGCCTGGGCAGGGCTCCTGGAGCTTGAGCTTGGTAACCATCCCTCAGGGCGTCACCAGAAGCCAGGGGGAGAAAAAACTTCTTGCTTTTTATGCCTTCCAACTGCCAGAAACTAACAGGAAACCAGCTGGCAAAGGAGATGGAGAAATGTAGTTTGCAGGCTTCTGGCCCCTGTTGTAGAGAGGAAGGTATAGGAAGGCAGCAAGTGTGGATCTAACATACTGACTCTCTTTTTCGTGCCCCAGGCATCTGCTGTCTTTGAGCGGCATGTGAAACCTTCTGCTGCGTGAGCTGTTACTCTTGTAGGGGACCCAGCCGTCACCCTGTGGTGTCCTCAGAGTCACAGCGCAACTATAGAGGAGGGTCTGCAGTGAGGAGGAGATGGGACAAGCTGGTGGAGGAAGAGGGGAGGGGGGAGGTGACCCCTTCCCACTAAGCCCTGCTTCACCCTGGGCACCTCCCTTTCTCCCCAGTGTGTCCCAGAAATTGGAAGAGCAAGCTCTGCATCTTCCCTGACAGGGCTCTACTTCACCTTTCTCTTCCCCACACAGCTCACTTTATCCAGCCTTCTGTCTGTTGCTTCTGCTACACATCATGGATGATCTGATGTGTCTTCATGAAGGACTTTGTTAAGACAAATAGCCAGTGCTCCAAGCCAGCGGTCATCTAAGAGCTAAACACACAGACCACATCTTGTGGGAGAGGAACGCAGGAAAGCCTGGAGAGGGAGTGGATGGATGGATGGGTGTCCAGGAAAGACCCAGCTCTCTGGGCATCTGCCAGGTGTATAGGACATATGATCGCCTTGTACAGTTGTGCAGGTTTAACACTGAACAAGGACATCGCACCTAAAAGGACATCATTCACATGGAAATCATAGATTTGTAGACTGATGATGACAATTTACTAGCATTTCGCAGAAAATTCTCTTGTTCTAACCAAATCAGTGTAGTAGGATAATTTTCAGGTAAGTGGAGACACTAAAGGAGAGTCTTGATCCTTGGATGGGCTGGGGGCCAAGGAAGTGGGAGGGAGGGGAAGGGACTGTGTGAGGGGACCCCCAAGAATCCCAGAAGGAGACACAAAGGTGGAGGGAGGGAAGGTCTGGCAGCCTGGGGGGGCGAAGTCGTGAGATCAGAAAGGGGAGTTGCTTTTAGCAGAGAGATGGATGAGCAGTTCAGGGTTAGGTGGGGTCTGAGGGGCAGGGAGAACAAGGCTCCCATCCAGAGCCTTCAAACCCCTCCGTTTCATCTCCTCATGTCTCTCTTCCTTACCACAGGTGGGTGGAAAGTCTGTGTCCACCAGAGGGATATCCAGGTCCAGAGATGGATAGGACGCTGAAGCCGAGGCAAACATCCAGGAAACCATAGGGAATAGAACAGCTCAGGGGGCAATGGGAAGGGCCCCAGCCACTCCCTGCGGCTTGGCCTGCCCTGACATTTCTGCTTTCAGAATGACGTTTCTTGGGAAATAGGTGAAGGTGGGCAAAGGATACAGACTTCCAGTTAGAAGATGAATGCATTGTGGGGATCTAATGAGTACAGTACAGTACTCTCTTGTATACTTGAAAGTTGCTAAGACAGTAGATCTTTTAACTTTTTTTCTTTACCGTGCCACGCGGCTGGCAGGATCTTAGTTCCCCCACCAGGGACTGAACACGCACCCTCGGCAGTGAAAGCACAGAAAAACAGATCTTAAATGTTCTCAACACACACTGAAAAGAATGGTACCCGTGTGAAGTGAGTGAGGTGTTAGCTAACATTATATTGTGATACGCATTTCGCAATATATATGTATATCAAATCATCACACTGTACATCTTAAACCCAATCTTATACACCAATTATATCTCAATAAAGCTGGGGAAAAAACCCAAAATGACATTTCTCCTCTCTCCCACCCCCCACCCCAGGTTACAAAAGCAATCTTTTTTTAAAAATTTTATTTATTTATTGGGTCTTCATTGCTGCGCGCGGGCTTTCTCTAGTTGCGGTGAGTGGGAGCTACTCTTCGTGAGGTACACGGGCTTCTCATTGCGGTGGCTTCTCTTGTTGCGGAGCACAGGCTCTAGGCGCGTAGGCTTCAATAGTTGTGGCACGCGGGCTCAGTAGTTGTGGCTCGAGGGCTCTAGAGCGCAGGCTCAGTAGTTGTGGCGCACGGGCTTAGTTGCTCCGCGGCATGTGGGATCTTCCCGGAGCAGGGCTCGAACCCGTGTGCCCTGAATTGGCAGGCGGATTCTTTCTTTTCTTTTTTTTTAAATTTATTTATTTATTCTTGGCTGCGTTGGGTCTTCGTTGCTGCGCGCGGGCTTTCTCTAGTTGTGGCAAGTGGGGGGCTACTGTTTGTTGCGGTGCGTGGGCTTCTTATTGCAGTGGCTTCTCTCGTTGCTGAGCACGGGCTCTAGGCGCGTGGGCTTCAGTAGTTGTGGCACGCAGGCTCAGTAGTTGTGGCTCACAGGCTCTAGAGTGCAGGCTTAGTAGTTGTGGCACATGGGCTTAGTTGCTCTGCGGCATATGGGATCTTCCCGGACCAGGGCTTGAACCCATGTCCCCTGCATTGGCAGGCGGATTCTTAACCACTGCGCCACCAGGGAAGTCCCCAAAACAATCTTAATGGTAAAATTTTTTGGAAAACTCCCTCCTCCCCCCAAAAAAGTGGGAAGAAGAAAGTAAGTATTACCCAGAATCTCATAAAGCAAGTTATTCAGATTGTTGTCACAGGGAGACCTTGTTCCCTCACATGTAAAACCCTCACAACCCATAGCCTCCTCTTCCCTGGATTCACATGTTCACTTTCTGGAGTACATCCTTGAAGTCATTTTTACAAGGAAGAGAATATCTGGGTGTGGGGAGGATAAAAAGTGGAGAGGTGTTATTTAGTCAAGAAAAATGCTATATACCAGCAATAACCAACCAGGAAATTAACAGAAAATCAGATAACCTTCCCAAGAGCGATAAAAAACTAGAAGGTATCTCGGAAGTAACCTAATGAAGAACACACAAGGACTTTCTGGAGGTGTCAAATATTCCGGACTGAGTTAATTTATTCAAAAAGCCCACTGCAGTAGAGCTCCGAAATCTGCAAGCGGGAATTCCCTGGCGGTCCAGTGGTTAAGACTCTGCTCTTTCACTGCCAAGGGTCCAGGTTCAATCCCTGGTCGGGGAACTAAGATCCTACAAGCCGTGTGGTGCAGCCAAAAAAACACACACACACACAAAAAAATCTGCAAGCATCTCAAAAATCAGACAGAAAAAGACATTGCTTGTCTAGGGTAAGAGGGTTTCGCAGTCAAGGGGAAGTTGCCTAGATGAGGAAAAGTAATCACAGTGGTTTGCAAGACACACAGGAAGTGTGTCTTCCTGGGGTTAGCGGGTTCTCAGGAGAAGCTGACGAGGGGGCATGTCCCACCTTTCGGTCCTTCGGAAGCGAGGGAAGCTACAGTTGAGGGCCCGGGGGGAGGAGGCAAGCCAGACACGTTTGCGTAGAGCAAAACAGAGGGTGAGAGATGGGCCGTGAACAGCTGGTTGGACAAAATGTTGAAATCTTGTTCAAGGACAACCTGAATAAATGCCTTATTTGTGGTTTTCACAACTTGACATTGTAATTCCCCTGCACACTCTGAAATGTCCTGCCACCAAAGCTGATCGTTTATCTCCTTGGTTCATTGGGTTCATTGTTGTGTCCATGGGTGTTGGAACAGTCCCTGACATCTAGTCAGTTCCTTTATATATATATATATATATATATATATATATATATATATATATATATATATATATATATAGTTAGTTAGTTAGTTAGTTATTTGCTTGTACCAGGCCTTAGTTGCGGCAGGCAGTCTCCTTAGTTGCAGCACGTGGGCTTGTTAGTTGCAGCAGGCAGTCTCCTTAGTTGTGGCATGTGAACTCTTAGTTGCAGCATGCATGTGGGATCTCATTCCCTGACCAGGGATCAAACCCAGGCCCCCTGCATTGGGAGCACGGAGTCTTATCCACTGCGCCACCAGGGAAGTCCCCATCTAGTCAGTTCTTTTTTTTTTTTTAATAAATGTATTTATTTATTTTTGGCTACATTGGGTCTTCATTGCTGCAAGTGGGCTTTCTCTAGTTGCGGCAAGCAGGGGCTACTCTTTGTTGCGGTGCGCGAGCTTCTTATTGTGGTGGTTTCTGTTGTTGCGGAGCATGGGCTCTAGGCGGGTGGGCTTCAGTAGTTGTGGCACACGGGCTCAGTAGTTGTGGCTTGCAGGCCCTAGAGCGCAGGCTCAGTAGTTGTGAGCACAGGCTTAGTTGCTCCATGGCATGTGGGATCTTCCCGGACCAGGGCTTGAACCTGTGTCCCCTGCATTGGCAGGCGGATTCTTAGCCACTGTGCCACCAAGGAAGTCCCTTTTTTTTTTTTTTTTTAGTCAGTTCTTGATAAAAATATATTCTTTAAAAAAATGTTTAGGGAATTCCCTGGTGGTCCAGTGGTTAGGACTCCACACTCTCACTGCCGAGGGCCTAGGTTGAATCCCTGGTCAGGGAACTAAAATCCCACAAGCTGCGTGGCGTGGCAAAAAAAAAAAAAAAAAAAAAATTAAAAATGGAGATATAATTGACCTATAACACTGTATAAGTTTGTATTGTAACTGTGATGATTTGATACACCTTGATCTATACATACAATTACATATTGCAGTATGATTACCACTGCAGTGTTGGAGCACCTCCATCGCATCGCATAATTATATTTTCTTTTCTTGTGATGAATAAAAATATATTCACTGTAAAAGGATACCAATGCCTGATCTCACCCTCCGATCCGCAGGTCCTGACTTTGTTACTCCAAGATGGGGCTGGAGCGTTAATGTTTTTCTTAAAGCTCCCGATTGATTCGTTTTAGAACCACTGATGGAATCACAAGTGCAGAAGCAACTGGCCAGCTCTGTCTCTTTAAAGAGGATTTGTTTTCTCTGCAATGACCCTTTAATCTTTTTTTTTTCTCTCCTTTCTCATCTGCCTAAAACCTTTCATCAGCCAAAAATGTGAAAAATGTGTTTCAAATATTTTCAGTTCCCATTTAAGCCCATTTAATGCTTAGCATTCACTGCTAGCAGGCAGACTATCTAGTACAGCCCATTTGAATTCCCTCCCCAAGTTTAACCCCCCAACCTGCCTCTCCCTCCGTAAAATCCAAGCTCTTCCCAGTAGGAGAGGAAGGAGCAGAGGTCGACAGGGGCCTGGCCTAGCCGGCCTTGCAGCCATGGTTCTGGCGGGTGATGGAAAGCTGTGGAAGATCTTCACCCTCATAGGAGGGTTTAAGCTGCGGAGAAACGTCACTTGATGCTCATTTAAAATCTCTTCCGGGGACTTCCCTGGTGGTCCAGTGGTTAAGACTCCGCGCTCCCAGTACAGGGGGCTGGGTTCAATCCCCGGTCCTGGAACTAGATCCGGCATGTCACAACTAAAAGATCCCGTATGCTGCACCTAAAAGATCCCACATGACGCAACAAAGATCCCAGATGTGGCAATGAAGATCCCACGTGCCGCAACTAAGACCCGGTGCAGCCAAATTAATCAATTAATTAAAAAATCTTCCAGCTGCTAAGTCCGTTTTCCACTGAGCCCTCAGCACCACATTCAAAAGACATACATCAGATCATGCTACACCCCAGCTCAAAATCTCCCACTGGCTCCCATCACACACTATGGCCCACCAGACCCCAATAACCCATCCCTGCCCCCCATTCTCTCTCCGACGTCCTCTCCTCCCACTCTCCCCATTGCTTAGTTCTGCTCTAAACATACTGGCCTCCTGGCTATTTCCCCAGTGTGTCAAGCACGCTCCGGCCTCAGGGCCTTTGCACTTGCTATCCTCTCTGACTGGAGCACCCCTCCTCCTCATGACCTCATGGCTGACTCCTTCTTGTTACTCAGATTACTACTCACATGTCACATCCTCAAAACTTAGCGATTTAAAACAATAAATGTATTATCACACATAGTTTCTGTGGGTCAGGAATCCTACAGGAGTGGCTTAGCTGGGTGGTTCTGGCTCGGGGTCTCCCATGACCTTGGGCTGGGGCTGTGGTCATCCAAAGACTTGACAGGGACTGTAGGGTCCACTTCCAAGGAGGTTCACCTGTGTGGCTGGCAAGCTGTTGCTGGCTGTTGGCTAGGGCCTCAGTTCCTCTCCATGTGGGCCTCTCCGCAAAGATGCTTGAGTGTCCTCACAATGTGGCAGCCAGTTTCCCACAGAAAAGGTGATTCAAGAGACCAAGGTGGAAGTTGTAATGTCTTTTGGGATCCAGCCTTGGAAGTCACATTCTGTCACTTCCACAGCATTCTATTAGTCACACAGAGCAGTCCTGATTGGATGTGGCAAGAGACTATACAGGGGACTTCCCTGGTGGTCCAGTGGTTAAGACTCTGCGCTCCCAATGCAGGGGGCCCGGGGTTGATCCCTGGTCAGGGAACTAGATTCTGCACGTGGCAACGAAGATCCCGCGTGCTGCAGCTAAGATCCGGTGCGGCCAAATAAATTAAAAAACAAAACAAAACAAAACAAAACAGGGACTTCCCTGGTGGCACAGTGGTTAAGAATCCATCTTCCAATGCAGGGGACACAGGTTCAAGCCCTGGTCCAGGAAGATACCACATGCCACAGAGCAGCTAAGCCCATGCGCCACAACTACTGAGTCTGCGCTCTAGAGCCTGTGAGCCACAACTACTGAGCCCATATGCCACAACTACTGAAGCCCACATGCCTAGAGCCCATGCTCTGCAACAAGAGAAACCACCGCAGTGAGAAGCCTGCTTACCGCAACAAAGAGTAGCCCCCGCTCGCCACAACTAGAGAAAGCCTGCACACAGCAACGAAGACCCAATGCAGCCAAAAATAAATAAATAAATTAATTAATTAATTAATTAATTGAAAACAAAACAAACAAAGAAGGACTATACAAAGTGTGAAGATCACTGGATCATCTTAGAGGCTGGCGGCCACACTCTCTCATTTTCTAGCTCATCACCTTGACTTATTTTCTTCATGGATTTGACACTACCTGAAATTACATTAATTATTCCTTTGACTCCCTTCTCCAATAGTGTCATGTCCATAGGGGCTGGGACAGTTTTCTATTTTGTTCACTGCTATATCCTCAGTGTCTGAAACAGAGGTTGGTACATAGTAGGTAATCAGTAAATATTTGCTGAATTAATAAATGGAGAATCTACTTTAGGGGCGGTCTTTAGATCATTGAATGAGCTTTTTTTCAGGTGTCCAGGTGAAAGATAACAAGGGTTTGGACTAGGGAAGGATTGGAGAGAAATAGATAGGTTTTGATATGGTAACCCGTCCTCTTGTAAGTTTCTGATCTCTCCCTGCTACAATCCATCCTCCAAAGAGAGACAGAGTGATTTTCTTAACAGATAAATTAAACATTGTCTGTTCCCTGCATAAATCCTCCATAGCGCCATAGCTCCCTAGTGCACAGGATCAGGAATTAAAGGTGACCCAGGAGCTAAATGGGGTGATTTTGGAGGGTTAAGATTATCGATGCCTTGCTCTGGTTGGGGTTAGGGAGAGCAGAGAGCTGCTTTTCTGGATTCAAAAGATCTCTACATACTCTAGGTCATCTCAGACAATATAATTATCACAGCTGCCCACAAGAAACTAAGGAAACTCTCTCATGATGGTAAATAATCGGCATTTATTTTATTGTTATGTTCAGTTTCCTACACTCACAGGAATCTTTCCTGGGCCCCAGATTCTTTCTGCAAGTCTCTGATCATGCTTTACCTGGTCCATGCCTACTCATAGTTCCAGTTTCAACTTAGGCACCCCCTGTTGACCCCACATCCAGGCAGGGTTAGGTGCCTTATCTGGACTCCTCTAGTGTCCCAGACTTTCCCTAGAATTTACTTATTTAGCATATTTATTGCTTATTTTCTGCCTTCCCCTCTAGAACAGTGGTCCCCAACCCCCAGGCCATGGACTGGTATCGGTCGGTGGCCTGTTAGGAACAGGCACGCACAGCAGGAGGTGAGCAGCGAGCGAGCAAAGAGCAAAGCTTCATCTGCCGCTCCTCATCGCTCGCATTACCACCTGAACCACCCTTCCACCCCCCCCCCCCCCCCGTCTGTGGAAAACTGGTCTTCCATGAAACCTGTCCCTGGTGCCAAAAATGTTGGGGATCACTGATCTAGAATGTAAGCTCCGTGAAAGCAAGGAAATTTCCAGTCCATGAACATGGTATATACATGTCCATTTATTTAGATCTTCTTTAATGTGTCTCAACAGTATCTTGTAGTTTTCAGTATAGAAATCTTGCACATCTTTTGTTAAATTTATTCCTAAGTATTTTTTTAAAGATTTTTTTGATGTGGACCATTTTTTTTTAAGTCTTTATTGCATTTGTTACAATATTGCTTCTGTTTTATGTTTTGGTTTTTGGCTGGGAGGCACGTGGGATCTTAGCTCCCCAACCAGGGATTAAACCTGCACCCTCTGCACTGGAAGGCGAAATCTTAACCACTGGACCACCAGGGAAGTCCCAGTATTTTTGTTTTTGATGCTAATTGTAAAGGGAATTATTTTAAATCTACTTTACAATGGTTTCCTGCAAGTATATTAACATAAGACTGATTTTTGTATATTGATCATGTATCTTGCAGCCTTGCTAAATTCATTTATTAGTTTCAGTAGTTATTTCGATTCCTTAGAATTTTCTATATAAACAATCACATCACAGGAATTCTCTGGCAGTACAGTGGTTAGGACTCCATGCTTTCACTGCTGAGGGCCCAGGTTCTGTCCCTGGTCAGAGAACTAAGATCCCACAAGATGAGCATCCAAAAAAAACCACATTGCATCACATGTAAATATTGACAGTTTTACTTCTTCCATCTGATCTTTATGCCCTTTATTGCTTTTTCTTGCCTTATTGCACTAGCTAGGATCTCCAATATAATTTTGATCAGAAGTGGTGGGAGTGGAAATCCTTGATTTATTTCCAATTTTAAGGGAAAAGTAGTAAATATTTTACAACTAAGAATGATGCTGGTTGCAGGTTTTTTTGTAGATGCCCTTTATCAGATTGAGGAAGTTCAGGGCAGAGAATTTTATCTGTTCACTGATTTATACCAAATGTGTAGCATAATGCTGTCAGAGAGCAATTTCTCAGTAAACACTTGTTAAATGAATGAATGCGTATAAGATGCATGGCACAGTGGCTAGTAATTTGGCGTTGGACTTTCATTAACTGTGTGATTTAGGGCAACTAATTAAACCTCTCCTCTTCCTTCTCTGTAAAATGGGGATAATAATGGTACATATTACCTAGGGTTGAGGATTTAATGAGAGTATCCATGTAAAGGAAGAGCACAGTGTCTGACATGGTTAGTGCTCAACAAACATTAACTTTTATTACCTCACTTCTCTGAGCCTTATGTTTTTTTCCCTCTATAAAAGAGGGAATGTTCTAATCCTTAACTCCTAGGGTTATGATAGGGTTAAATGACATTATGCACATAATGTGCCTAGCACAATTCCTGGCACAGAGAAAGTCATTAATAAATGTTTGCTATTATTATTTACCAAGTCCCCTACCTATATTGAATGGAGGGACATGGAGATCTGTTGATCAAGGACCCAGTCCACTGGAAGCTCACAGCCTGATGGCAGGGACAGATAAGTATAGAAATCATTACAACACTGTAATAAGGGCATATATAAAGCCATCTGTGGACCCAGAGGCGGAAGCTGGCTGCTGAAATCTGACAGTTAAATCAGGTCCCTCTCAACTCAGACATTGGCTTAGACCTAAAAGGAAACAATTGTTTATAGCAGGAAAAATTGGAAACAATCTAGGGCTTGGAATAACTTGTGGTACGTCCTTATAATGCATCAGTGTGAAGCTTTAAACTTGCTGCGGAACAGGGGATGGGGACTGGCTGGGGGCACAGGATGTGAATTACTTTTCATTAGACCACTTTGTAACTTGCATCTTGTACCATGTTCAAAATAAATAAAAATTTTAAAATAAAAAAAAAATTATGCTATGGAAAAATATCCAATGCCACCGGTCAATATTCACGATTGACTGCTACCATATGAAAAAAATTAATTTGTCAAACGGCAACCTTTTACACCCGCCTAGAAAAAAGGCGGAATAGCGGTACAACAAAATATTAGCAGTAACCGCTCATTGGTGGGATTAATGTTGAATTTTACTTTCTCCTCTGGGCTCTTCGAGATTTTGCAAAGTTTCTACATTAAGCACCACGAGTTTTGTTTTGTTTTTTGGCTATTAAAGGTATTAACAAAAACTACAAGTCCCGATAGATTTCGCGCCTCCGACTTCTGAAGACCGGCCTTCCCCCTGCGCAATGAACGCTGGGATTCGAAGTCCAGCCCCAGAAGCAAGGTGGGACGCACAGTACCGGCACAGATGACAGAGGAGGGACCACCGCTATTTCAACCAGTGGACAATGCGCACTGGACCTGAGTGGCACGCGCAAAACCAATAGATGAGCGGCTAAGCCTGAGGGACGTGCGCTTCAGCCTACGGGCGGCCCATGGGGCGGTGCGGTGCGCCGCGGCCGTAGTGCGAACCATGGGAGGTGGCTGGTGGTGGGCTCGGGCTGCCCGCCTTGCCCGACTCCGCTTCCGGGGGGCGCTGCTGCCGCCTCCGCGGCCCCGGAGCGGGGGCGCCCGGGGGTCCTTTGCTCCTGGCCACGGCCCCCGCGCTGGGGCTTCGCCGCCCCCAGTGTCCGAGCTGGACCGCGCAGACGCCTGGCTCCTCCGGAAGGCTCATGAGACAGGTCTGGGGCTGTGGCTGGGGTCGGCCCGGATGGGAGAGGGGGTTCCGCATAGCTGAGATGTCCGCGCGCGCGAGTGGAGGATGGTGGTGGGATTTCTGCTGGAAACGGGGCCCGGGCTCAGGAGGGAGAAGGGCTTCCGTGTAAGCGCAGGGAAGCGCTGGCTGCAAGAGCGCAGTCTGTCCGCATAGGAGAAGGGCTTGTGGATGGGACCGTGGGTCCGGTTTATGGGGTGCAGTAGGGATTGGAGAGGTTGGTCGGGTCAGGACGGGCAGCCTTATCAAACTGCGCTGTCTGGGTGGGAGAGGCTTCCAAAGAGGGCTATGGGCAGGGGAGTTGCCTACAAGAGGGGGCCTCGTTGGAGGGGCCAGTTCAGATTAAAGAGGCGACCACTCTGCATAAAGCGGGAGCGTGGAGCCCCACAGAAGAGGGAGGAAGTTGCGGATTAGAAGACGGAACAACCAATAGAAGAAAATCTCTGGGCTGATTGGAGGGCGTGCTGCTCCTGGCTGCAGGGGGCGGGGCCTCATGTGGGCGGTGGGGGTCCGGATTGGAGAGGACTGGTCTTGTAGGTACAGGATGGGGTAGGGGTGGGGGGATTGTGACCCGACTAGTCCCCGTTAGTGCCACACCAAGGACTTGAATGGATGTGAATGACACCAAGGAAGAGCATACCCAGCAGCAGATAGTGAGGTTTCAGAAAACTGAAGGGGGAGGCTGGGAGAGGCCTGGGGGAGATGGGGGGGGTAAAAATTTGTCGGGAGGTCTGAGGAAGAAGTGAGGGGGCACCCCTTGGGGATACACGTGGGGAGGACGTTGACCAAGATGACCTCTTGGGACCTTCCTCTCCTCAGATTTAGGTTCTGCAATTTTGATCTTAGATCCTCCGCCAGATTCTGCAGACTGTCTTGAATCTTTGGTGTTGCAGAGTTTGGGGTGGGTAGGGGCTCAGAGATGGAGACGAGAGAGGGTTTTCGGGGGATAGGGTTTGGTAGGCGGACCGCCAGGACAAGGTGGGGATTTGGGGCCAGACTGGGTGGTGAGATGAAGAGGCGCCCCTCAGTTTGACTGTCTGGGCTGGGGGGCTGCAGAGCAGGGTTTGGGCTGATGCTGATTTCTCCGCCCCGCCCCACCCCCTCCAGCCTTCCTCTCCTGGTTCCGCAATGGCCTCCTGGCATCAGGCATCGGGGTCATCTCCTTCATGCAGAGTGATATGGGTCGGGAGGCCGCCTACGGTGAGTGCAGACCCCAGTGTCGCCCCCACCAGGGAGTGTGGGCGCTCCCTCCCCCACTGGGGAAGGTAGACTCCTGCCCCATCCCGTCACCCCCCCAGAGTAAACGTCGCTAGAACCCCTCATTCTTCCCCCACCGGAAGCGGCCTCACCTTCACTTGTGAGTGTCCACCTTCTACCCACCCCATCCCTACCTCCTGGGCACTGGACCCACCAGAGGGGGTGGCTCAGGGCAGGGCTGTGGGTCCTCATGCTTTCCAATCTGACTTCTCAACAAAGATGAGAGTCCCTGTCCCAGCCCCACCCCCAGCCTGGTCCTGCCCCTTCCCCTCCGACCTTATCTTTGCTCTCAGACCAGCCCCCCACCTCCAAGCCTAGCCACCCCTCCGATTCCTTCTCCTGTCCCCGACCTTGGCTCTGTACTGTCCCTGATCCCTACCCCGCTCTTGAGTGTGCCCCATCCCCTTTCTAACGCCACCTCAGTCCCGTGAACGGCCTGGGTCCCCAGGATCAGCCTCCCTGACGCCGGCCCGCACTCTGTCCCACAGGCTTCTTCTTGTTGGGCGGCCTGTGTGTGGTGTGGGGCGGCGCCTCCTATGTGGTGGGCCTGGCGGCGCTGCGGGGGCCCATGCAGCTCTCACTGGGGGGCGCGGCCGCAGGCGTGGGCGCCGTGCTGGCCGCCGGCCTGCTCTGGGCTTGTGCCGTCGGCCTCTACATGGGCCAGCTGGAGCTGGACGTGGAACTGGTGCCCGAAGACGATGGGACCGCCGCGGCGGAAGGGCCGGACGAGGCGGGCCGGCCGCCACCGGAGTGAGCCGCAGGGCCGCGGGGAACGGCCGGGCGCTGGACTGCCGGGGCCCGAGGACCGGGACATTAAAACCTGACCCTTCCCTCGCTCCCGATTCTGAGTGGTGGTTGCTTTTGCGGGGATGCCGAGAGAAGGAGGAGGGTAGGGGCGGAAGGCGCTGGGGGGCACGCGGAGATACCTAAGGAGGAAGAAAAGGAGAGAGGAGCTCCTTGACCCCAGAGAGGAGCCACAGAGCGGGAGCAGGCGTTTAATTCACCGGGGCGGAGAGCCCTGGTCCCCACCCATTCCCCAGGTCTGGCCACGTGGGGGGCTGTTCCAGTCCTCAGTCCCCCTTCCGCTGCACCCTGGTGCCCAGGGGCCCCGGGTAGGGCAGGCCCAGCGCGGGGTAGAAGGCCTCGGGGAGGGTGGGGCCCGGGCCCAGCCTCTGCAGGTGCGGGTACACGAGGCCCAGCTCGGCAGGGCCGTAGCGGATGGTGCCAGGCGCGCACAGGCCCCGCACCACGGGGGGCAGGAAGCCAGTGTGCAGGAGGGAAGGTGGCGGGTCCCCAGGAGGCGCCAGGCCCCACGGCCCCACCAGGTCCTGCTTCAGGGCCCCCGCCCGGATGACCGACGTGAACTCGGGCCTCGTTGGGGCCAGGTGGCCAGACGGCTCCTCATCCCCACTGTCCTCCGGGTCTTCAGTCTCCCCCGGGCCGGGCTCCACTTTGATGGGTTTGCCCCGGGGCTGGGGGGCCTTGTCCTCCTGCGGGGGAGCGGCCTGCTTTCCTTCCACTGGAGGCTCTGGCTCTGCAAGAGGAAGATTCTGAAGGGCTCCGTGTGTGCGCGTCCCCAGCCCTCAGCCTTCCCATCTGTGGAATAGAGCGGCGCCCAGTGGTCAAGACCCGAGACCCGTGGATCTCTGCTGGAGGGGTTTTGTCCCCTTAGGGGACATTTGGCAAAGTCTGGAGGCATTTCTGGTTGTCACAACTGGGGAGGAGGACACTCCTGGGTTCTAGTGGGTAGAAGTCAGGGATGCTGCTAAAAGCCCTACAATGCATGGCACGGCCACCACCACAAGGCGTGACCATGCCCCAGACGCCAGAGGCTCTGGTCTGGACCCAGGCTGTCCAATGGGACTTCCTTCGAGGATGGAAGGAAGTTCCATACCTGCACTGGCCACCTATGGCCACCAAGCTCTTCAAACGTGGCGAGTACAACTAAGGAAATGGAATTTTAATTTTAATCTTACTGTAAATAGCCACGTGTGAAGCTAGTGGCTTCCGCACCAGACAGCACAGGTCCCAGAGGCCACTCGGAGCCTCCCAGGGGCTGGGGTGGGAGGTGGGCTCACCTGTGGGTGCTGGCTCCGGGCTGGACGTGTCCTCATGGGCCACGCTGGCCGGAAGCTGGAAGGCGTCCAGAGGTATCTGGCCCCCCTCGGCTTGACTGGGACAAGACAGATGGGATTGGGAGCTCGAGTCCCGGGCCACCCGGCCTCTGGTGAGGGGAGACTCCCTCCTGCCTGCCAGTCTTGTGAGTGTAGACTTCCCCTCCCCCTCTGAGTGTAGACGCTTCCCCCCGCCCCCCCGCAGTGACTGGAGAGCCCCCGCCCGAGGCACTCAGGACTCATCATTGGACCCCAAACTCCAAGTTGGCTTCTAGCCCAGCTTGGCCCAGTCTCCCAAGGCCAAACCTTTGCAGCCCGTGGCCGCCTGGTTGTCACCACCTAAGTGTCCCCCGGGTACCTCATGCTCATCTGACCTCAGCATCTTCCTTCCAAACCTGCTCCTCTCAGAGGCTCAGACCCAGGCCCCGCAAAGCCAGAGGTGGCCAGACGGCCGCCTCCCCTCCTCCGCCTGTGCTGCCTGGCGTTTCCCAGGCCCTGCCCCTGGCCTCCCAGTCCCTGTCTTGTCCCACAGACCTCCCTCTACATGGCAGCCAGAGTGGTCTTTCCAAGAAGCAGATTTGACTGTGACTCTCTCCAGCCCTAAACCCTTCCATGGCTCCCCAGTGCCCCCACCATCATCCTCAGCTTCGTCTCTCGAGACTCTATACTCCAGCCCGGAGCACTCCCTTTAGCTTCTCAGATGGGTCCGGCTGTGACTCTGAGCCTTTGCCTATGCTGTGCCCTCGGCCTGGAACGTCCTTCCCACCTCCAGCTTCTTTCCATCATCTGCTCTGCTCTGTGGTGGCCCTCCCCTGGTAAGAGCCTGCCATGGCTCCCCAGTGCCCCAGAATCAACCTGGGCCTGAGGCCACTTCATATCTGCCTCTTCCTCCCTGGAAGCGATTGTCACTCCCCCACCCACCCCTGGCCTCCTGCAAGCTCATTCCTCCTCCAGGCCTTTACTCTCACTGGACGCTATTCCCCTTCATGTTTTCACCACCACCGCCCACATCTGTCCTTTTCTAGAAGCCCTCCCTGCAGAGCCCCCACCCGAAGGTGGGGAGAGCTGGCAGAATCTTCTGGAGGGAGTTCTGAGCTCCCCGTGGGAAAGGAGAGGGGCGCAACCCTCACCTGAGCACGTAGCTGACCCAGAGCACGTGGCGCTCTCCAGGGCTCTTCCCGCTCACAGCCACGGTGGCCACGGACTGCAGCCACACGAAGCCCCCGGCGCGCTGTAGCCAACGGTAGTAACCGGTCATCACCTGGCCCTTGTCCAGCACTGGGCCCAGCCCAGGGACCGGAGACACCGGAAGGGATGGGGTAGGGGCGGGATGAGGTGAGAGGGGCAGAGAGAGGCAGTGGGAGAGAGGTGGACAGGGAGATGGGCAGAGAGGGGGCAACAGGGAAACAGGAAGGGTCAGACGGTGTGGAGAAGAGAAAGGCAAAGTACGGAGAGGGAGGCAGAGAGAGCCCGAGTCAGAAAGACCGAGAGGTGACCCGGCATCAAGGTCCCTGGATTTTGAAGGGTGGGTCAGAGCGACCCCACGGTTCCCCTTACTCCCCACGCCCCCATCCTGAGCCGTTGCTCAGAGTCTCCTTGCTGCTCTTCCTGTGCTGGGTGGAGCCCCCAGAGGTGGCAACAGGAGGGACTGTGGTCAGCCCGGGAGAAGGACTTCCAGGCAGTGGGGCAGTGGGGGTGCTCAAGTCTGGGGTGAGGGGTCCTCACGGTCCAGGTGGCTTTGGCGGATCCTGGTTGCATCCTGCCCGTGGACAAACTGGTAGCAGCTGCGGCCCACTAGCTCCGAGGGCCCCAGGTCCATGTGGTCGCTGACTCTGAGGGCAGGGGGCAACAGAGAGGAGGGGAGAAGGGGTCCCAGACCATGGGGTGGTGAGAAAGAGGCAGGGTTGGCTCTGGAATCCCTCAGGGTCCAAACCCTGGCTCTGGAGTTCTCTGGGTCTCAGTTTTTCCCTCTGTAAAATGGGTGGGAGAATATTTAAAATAATAGTGTCCCTCCTCGAGCAGCTATGGGCATTCAAGCAGACGGCACTCCTGGGTGTGGGGTGGCCCGGGCACTCCAGAGGCGCTCGGTGCGTGGAGACTATTTCGCTATTTAATTTCCCCCCACTGCGTGGTGCGGGAGAGTGGACGAGAGATGAGAGGCGGGAGAGGCAGTGAGAAATAGGAGCAGGGAAGGGCGGAGCTCTGCAGAAGGGAGGGCCTGGGCCTCTCGGAATCGAGCACAGCCCCGCCTCCATCCCAGAGGCCCCGCCCCAGGCCCCGCCCTAGCCTCCGCCTTCACTCCCTCTTCCAGTTCGCCCTCAGCTGCTTTCCCTCCTCCCGCGGCTCCCCAGGGCCCCAGCCGCCCCCACCCCCCGACCCCGAGCTCCTCTGACTTCCTGCCTACCCCGCTCTCCCGTGCGCCCCCATCCTCCCACCTCAGCCCCCAACCCCGGTACCTGCTCTCACAAGCAAGGATGGTGAGACCCAGGCTGAGTCGGAAGACGATCATGTGTCCGTGCAGCGGCAGCTCAGCCAGTGGGGCCGGGGGCAACGTGTGGCCAAGGGCCACAAGGCCCAGGGCGCGGGCCCGAAGGCGACCGGTCACATGGATGACCTGCAGGTGGCGGGCGCGATCGGAGGAGGGCAAGGCGGGGCCAGTGGGGTGGGAGGACCACATCCTGGCCACAGGGCCTGGCTCTGGCTGTCATCCCCAAGAACTGGGGCCCGTGGACAGAGCTGGCATGAATACAGGCGCTATCCTCGGGCCAGGGAGGGGACCCGGGAGTCAGGCTGGGGCGGAGAGCTCACACCTACCTTGTACCCTGAGGCCTTGACATGCAGCCCCCTCTTGGTGAGGGTGGATTTCATGCGGATGAAGAAGGACCGCTCCTGGACCTGGGAGGAGGGGGGCACCTCGGTGGGGCTGGCCTCTGGGGCGAAGAGTGAAGGAATGTTATGGGGTCCTGAAGAGGACACGCATGGGCCACCCCTGCCCTCTACAGAGCTATCCAGACACAGGGTCATGGCCACAGTCACACAGACGCACCTACTGGTTCTACAAGCCCACTGACATCCTACACCAACCTCCCCTCCCAGCAGCACCCAGCCTGGTCTTTCTAAAACTCAGATCTGACCCCATCCCTCCTCTGCTCTGAACCTGCCATGGCTCCCTAGTACCCTTGGGGGAAAGCCCAGCTCCTCCTCACCATGGCTTAAAACTTTGGCAAGAACTGCCTCCTGCTGACATCATCTCTAGCCACAAGCTCCAGGTCTCAGATCAGAGATCTCCTCCAGGAAGTCCTCCCTGACCCCCAGGCTGGGTCAGCTGCCCCTCTGGGGTCTCCTACCCCAGCCCTGCCCACTCTGGGTCATCACTGTCTGGGGACAGGGTCAGTCTCCCCCACTGGACTGTGAGCCCCGGGAGGGTGGGGCTGGGGCTCTTGTCACCACTGTGTCCTCAGCCCTGCCCGACAGAGGGCTGAGCACAGAGTGGGGGCTTGGGCTATAGCAACAAATAAGCCACACAAGTACAGATTATTCTATAAACCCTGTGAAATTGTCTTATAAATATGCTCACACCCAGATGACCCTGTGCCTCAAACTGAGGTGTAAATATAATCACGCTCCCTAACAGTCCCACACGTGTCACAAACATCTCCCCAAGCTTGCAAGCACTGCTGATAGCTCAGATGGTTTGGGTATTAAGCAAACCCCATATAAGAAAAGCTTATTTATGAGAAAGATAACCTCAGTCCCCCAATATCTCAGAGCTAAAAGGAACTTTCAGGGTAATCTCCAACACCCTCCCCAAAATGGAGTGGAATTTTCCACTGGAGAGAAGGGGTAGAAGCACAGACGCTGGAGTCAGACAAGCCTGGGCTGGAGTCCAGCTCAATCACTTACAGCTGACCTGGGACACTTGACCTCTCTATGCTGTGCCCCAGTTTCCTCCTCTATAAAATGGAGATAGTCATAGCTCCTGCTTTGTGGGCCTGTGGTTAGGATTTAATAAAATTATGTACTTAAAGGCAGGGCACGTGTAAATGCCCAATAAGCACACGTTGTTATTATTATTTACCAAAGCCTGGTTCCATCTGTCACCCACAGGCACCCACCTCCACTCTGCAGCCAGAGGGGGTCTTTCTAAAGTTCAAATCTTGGGGATCCAGGCAATCTTAGGGAGCCACGTCTCGCTACCTCAATTTAGACTCTGATTCATTTTACAAAAACTTGCTTGCAAAACTCTAACAAGAGTGTTTTTGTATAAAGGAGACATAGTTGGATACACTGTACCCAGCATCCCCTAAGCTACCCTCAGGCCTCTTTCTTTGGGGATCCTGAGAATTACCGATCTCAGGGGTATCCGCAAGCGAGGAGGACGATGAGGAGGAGGAGGAAGAGGAGGGGACGGAGGGCGGGGTGGGGGGCCCGGGGGTCGGGGCCCGCAACCCCAGTTGCTCCAGAACCTCGGAGTGGTCCCCCGGATGAATGTAGTCGAAGAGGCTGCTGCCCGTCAGCTCCACCTGCCGGCGAAGGAGGGGGATGCAGGGGGCGGGTGAGGTGCGCGCGCAGTCACTCGCCCGCCTGTTCTGCCACAGACTCACTCGCCTGCAAGCAGGTGTGTGTTTTTATTAGAAAAATATATATATAGTTAAACCCTTTTAAAGGCGGATATAAACTTAGGCGCTTCCCGTGCCCTCCCACTTCAAACCCAGAGATTATGAAGGATTTTCTGCCCCTGCCTACAGTATAAAGAAGCTGTGTATGTGGTTGGGATGGGGGTGTCGTAAGCCTTCATTTACGCAGCTCTTGCTTACTCACTCACCCCCATACAGCAAACAACTGCGCCCTGAAATGACTCACAGGATGGAAATCAGGACACAAGCAGTGGAATGGCTTTCAAAGTCTTTAAAGAGTTAGAACCTTTTAATTAGACAGACTTTTACATTCAATTCATCCCTCAAATCTCTCACAGCAGTCCCCTTATCTCCACACCTTCCCAGTCCCGGCACCCATCTTCTCCCTGCTGTGTTTCTGTCCCAGCGTCCTCACTGGTCTTCTGCCCTTCAGTCCCCACGTACATACCCCTCCCTAAGTTACTCCCCTGACCATGGCCCTCCTCCTCTCAGAAACCTCCCATGGGACTTCCCTGGTGGTGCAGTGGTTAAGAATCCGCCTGCCAATGCAGGGGACACGGGTTCGAGCCCTGGTCCGGGAAGATCTCACATGCCACGGAGCAACTAAGCCCGTGCGCCACAACTACTGAGCCTGCGCTCTAGAGCCCGCGAGCCACAACTACTGAGCCCACAACTACAGAAGCCCGTGCGCCTAGAGCCCGTGCTCCGCAACAAGAGAAGCCACCGCAATGAGAAGCCCGCGCACCGCAACGAAGAGTATCCCGCTCACCGCGACTAGAGAAAGCCCGTGCGCAGCAACGGAAAGCCAACGCAGCCAAAAATAAAAATAAATAAAATAAAATTTTAAAACAAGGAAAGAAACCTCCCATGGCTCCCACAGCCCCTGGGCTTGGGGTCACATGCTTCCCTCTATCCCTCATTAAACATCCCCCCCAACACACACCAGCTTCGAGCCTTTCCCCCCACTCCCTTCCTCTTGTCCATATTCTCCCTTCAGGGTCTTCCTCCTCCAGGAACCTCCAACAACTCACTGAAGAGCTGCTCACGAAGGCCAAATACCAACGCACTGAATTTTCTAAATTTACCATTTGTTAAAATCTTTGTAAAAATGATAAAAGTTGACAGCAATTTGTACTGATTGGATTGGCAAGGCCTAAGATGCTGCAAGGAGCCAAGACTCCAGGGATGGGGGCTTTTGGCTTCTCTTTGCCCTCCTTTTACCTTTCAGCCACCAGCTGCAGGAGCTGGAACAGAAACAGTGGGTTGAAATAAAGGCAAAATGCAAACTAGTCAACTAAAATGCCAAAGAAAATCTTCCAAGCTGGAAAACCCAAGCCCTTCCGGTACGAATTGCTGTAATCCTTTAAAAGTGTTAAGAATAAACAAGTTTTGGTAAATACGGTACAGTTGGCAACCACTCATAGGCAAATTTATCTTTCTGCTATTTTGCTTTCTCCAAATCGACCTCTTACTTTAATAACCCTCCTCTGCCTGGGAGGAGGAGCCATGTTAGGTGCCATGTGGGGTTCCAAGGAACACACTTTGGGAACCAAAGATCCAGTCCTTTTTTTTTTTTCATGCTGGGATGGTGAGGCCAGGAGAGAGGAGGGCCAGCAAGGGAGTTGGCAGCTGAGCCAGTCCAGGCAGGCTGCTGCGGGCCCCTTACCTGTGAGAGACCCAGATAAATGGAGACTGTCTCTGAGATGTAGAGGAACTTCCCTTCCTGGTTCAAGGCAAACACGAAGCCGTCCAGGGACTAGAGTGGAGAGAGACGGGGTCAGGGAGAGGAGGGCCTGGCATCTGTAAGAGGCTCTGAAATCTGGATCTCAGCCTGGGATGGATTATTCTGGGGGTAAAGCGCTTCAGTGGCCCTGGGGGGGAGCAGGAGGGGGAGCCTGAGCATTCTGCCTCCCACTTCTGGGGCTCCCCCACGGGACCGATGCTGGAGAAAAGGGTGCGGTTCTCCCGAGACGGCCACCAGGTGGCAGCAAGGAGCAGCAGGCGGGGAAGGGGCCTCACCTGCAGGATGTGTCCTCCCAGGTGCTGCTCGAAGACTTCGGAGACCAGCGCCACGGGGCCCCTGCGGCCTGGGGCTGGGGGAAGAGGGAGGGGTGAGGCCAGGGCCTGGTGGTTTGACCCCTGACCTTCTGGGCAGACCCCCAGGGAGCCAGGCTACATATCTCCCTCTCTTCTCCCCAGTCCTGCAGCCATCTTGGGGGGTTGGGGGGACCTGGGCCCTGTCAGGGAGAGACCTGGGGTGTGGGGAGGGGTGGGTGGGGCAGGGGTGGGCGGGACAGACAAACCGAGACACACAGAGACACAGAGACACCAGGGGATGCAGAAAGGGATTCATTCATTCATTCACCCATTCATCCATTCAGTCATTCAGCAAACTCCCTGAGCATCAGCAGTGCGCCAGGCCCTGTGCTGGGTAGTGCTGGGGACACATAGGTGACCAGGACAACCCAGCCCTGCCCTCACAGGGTATCCAAGCCAGGGCAGTTATAAACAAGCAAGAAACTAACAAATATAGAACTATCATTTGTGGCCAGTGCTATGAAGAATCGAATAGGTGGTGTGAAATAAAGAAGTATGGGGGGTTTCCCTGGTGGCGCAGTGGTTAAGAATCCGCCTGCCAATGCAGGGGACACGGGTTCAAGCCCTGGTCCAGGAAGATCCCACATGCTGCGGAGCAACTAAGCCCGTGTGCCACAACTACTGAGCCTGCGCTCTAGAGCCTGCAAGCCACAACTATTGAGCCCACGTGCCACGACTACTGAAGCCTGCGCCCCTAGAGCCTGTGCTCCGCAACAAGAGAAGACACCACAATGAGAAGCCCATGCACTGCAACGAAGACTAGCCCCCGGCTCGCCGCAACTGAAGAAAGCTCGCGTGCGGCAACAAAGACCCAACGCAGCCAAAATATTTTATTTATTTATTTATTTATTTTAAATAAATAAATAAATAAATAAATAAATAAAAGAAGAAGCATGGGGTAAGGCCTGTTGAAGGAGGGGGTGTTTGAGCTCAGACCTGAAGGGTGAGAAGGAGGCAGATAGGAGACAGAAAAGGAGAGAGACAGAGAGACAGAGAAAGAGACATTGAGAGACAAAGACAGACAAATAGATGGACAGAGAGATATAAGGAAATAGAGAAAGAAATAAGGACGTTACAACTCAACAACAAAAGGATGAACAACCCAATTCAAAAATGCGCAAAGGATTTGAACAGACATTCTTACAAAGAAGATGCACAAATGGCCGATAAGCACATGAAAAGATGTTCAACATCATTAGTCATTAGCAAAATGCAAATCAAAACCACAATGAGAGATCACTTCACACCCGCTAGGATGGTTCGAATTTTTTTAAAAAATAGAAAATAAGTGTTGGCGAGGATGTGGAGAAATTGGAACCCCCGTGCATTGCTGGTGAGAATGTGAAACGATGCGCCACTCTGGAAAATAGTTTGGCAATTCCTCAATAAGTCAAACATAGAATTACCATATAACCCAGCAATTCCACTCCTAGGTATACACCCCAAAGAATTGAAAACAGGTGCTCTAACAAATACTTGTACATGAATGTTCATAGCAGCATTACTCCTAATAGCCAAAAGGTGGAAACAACCCAAATGTCCATTAACTGATGAATGGATAAATAAAATGTGCTATATTCATAGAATGGAAGATTATTCATCCATAAAAAGAAATGGAGTACCGATCCATGCTACGACGTGAATGAACTTTGAAAACATTATGCTAAGTGAAAGAAGCTGAACACAGGGGCTACACAGTGTAGGATTCAATTTATATGAAACGTTCAGAAGAGGCAAATCCAGAGATGGAAAGCAGATCAGTGGTTGCCAGGGGCTGGGGGGAGGGGCAGGAGGAATGGGAAGGGACTGCTAATGGGACAGGGTTTTTGGAGGGTGATGAAAATGTTTTGGAACTAGACAGAAGTGCTGGTTGCACAACATTGTGAATGTGCTAAATGCCACCGAACTGCACACTGTAAAATGGTGAATTTCATGTTATATAAATTTTACCCCAATAAAATTTTTTTAAAAAGAGAGAGGGGTAGAGACATATATAGACACAGAGAAACTGAGACAGAGATAGGTAAAGACAGAGAGACATAAAGAGATGGAGGGACAGAGGGAAAGAGATGCACAGAGACAGATACAGAGAAAGTGGCAGGAAAACAGAGATGGCGAAGTAGACAGAAACAGAGACACAGGCCGACCCATCCCCCGCAGCGAGGAGCAGAGAGCTCCAGACATCCATGCGGGGCGTGGGCAGAGGCCCTGTGTTCCTGGACTCTGTTCCCACCCAGGATGCCCTCCCTGACCCTGCAGAGAACGACCCCCGCAAGGGGTCCGTGCCCAGACTGGGGAGCCAGTGACCTCGAGGGTCCCCAAGCATCTGGCTCCTGCAGGGCTGAGGGTCCAGTTCTGGTGTTAAGCCCCAGGACTGTTCCTCCCTGGCTGTGTGCCCTGGGACCAGTGCCTTCACTTCTCTGTGCCTCAGTTTCCTCCTCTGTCAGGTGGGTTTGCTAAGCGAGCTGATTTCACAGGGGTGTTGAGCATTCAGTTGGCTTAGGGAGCTGAAAGGGCCTACCAGGCGCCCGCATGCAGCAGGTGCTCTGAAACAGAGCTGGGATCAGTATTAATAGCGTGATTACTATTGTTATTTCCAGACCATCAAAACACCAGGCGGCGAAACGCCGCCCCCTCCCCCCCAATCAGGACGCAGCTCCCAAGCCCCGCCCCCAGTCCCTTAATGTTTGGTCACGCCTCCTCTCCCAGGAGCACCCCCAACATCCCCACGGCTGTTCACACCCTTTTTCCACCCCCGCCTGGAGCTCCAGGAACAATAACTCGGGGGGGGGGGTGATGGGGACCCCTCCCCCGAGATGCAGCGGGAACCAGCCGGGTGACAGGCGGGAACAATGCCGCCTGCTAATTGTCGCAATTTTCCCCTGTCATTTTTGCTAATTCCTTCATTTTCCCTCTCACAGGATCAGCCCAGGTCAGACTGAACGGCTGCAATTAACAGCCTTAATGGGCACGTCGGGAGGGGGGTGTGTATAGGGGGAGGGCTCAGCCACTTGCTGTTCCCCCATCCTTTCCCCGGCCTCTGTCCCCATCCCTGACTGATGTGTCTTATTACCCCTGGCCTCCCCCTGCCCCAAATCCACCAACTCTCTGACTCCTCTCTCTGTGTTCCCTCCTCTCTCCCACAAATACCTCAACTCCTGTGTCCCCCAAATTCAGCTGCGGGCTCTTCCCTACTCTCAGATCTGCCCCCTCCTCACATCCGGACCCCAACCATCATTCGCTCATTCAACAAACATTTGCTGAGTTTCTTATCAGAGCCTGCCTCTGCTGGAACAAAACTGTCCCAGTTGTCATCTTCCCCCACACACAGAGGGGGCGCTGAGGGGCCGAGGGGAGAAGCCAGGACTTCTCCCAGGGGTTCCCCTCCACCTCCCATTCTCAACTGCCCTGAGGGATTTGCTGCCCTGGGCTAGGGTAGCTAATGAAGGGCTGGGACTTCATCAGCTTTGGAAGTCTGGGAGAGGGAGCCCCCTGCCATAATCAGAGTGCCTTGCTCCCTGGGAGCAGGCCTGAGGACTGGAGTGGGTGCATGTCTGCCTGTACTTTCCTCAGCTGCATCTGTGAAATGGGTCTAGGGCAGGAGCTGAATGGGTTCATGCATGCAAATGGCACACAGCCAGGTACACAGTAGGTGAGTCCTGCACTATTCTTAGGATAAGCTCTACTTCGGGCACCTCTACCTTTTGGGGAGGCTTCCTTACCATCCACCTTGACCCTTGCTTTCTCCCACGCCTTCACCCATATTCTGCAAGTCCTGAGGCTGGCCCCTCACTGCATCACCTGAATCCGATCACCTCTCACCCCACTGCCCCCACCCTGGTCTAGCTGCCCCACCTCCCATCTGGACCACTGCACTTGCCTCCTCACTGGGCTCCCAGCTTCTGCCCTCACATCCACCACCTCTGTGACTCCCATCTCACTCGGGGTAACAGCCAAAGTCTTCACCATGGCCCGAGAGGCCCTGCAGGACCTGGCCCCTGACCCGCTGACCACTTCCTGCCTCACTTACTCCTCTCTGGAGCCCCTGACCTCACAACTGTGGCCTGCATCTAGCAAGCTGATTGCTGCCTGCCTCAGGGCCTTTGCACTTGCTGTTCCCTCTGCCTGGAAAACTCTCCTTCCAGCTTTTCTCCTAGCTTTTGCTCCCTCACCTCCTTCCAGTCTCAGCTCAAAGGTCACTTACTCAGAGAGGCCGTGCCTGGCCTGTGAGTTGTGATGTCCCCCCTCCTCCCCTCACGCAGTTCTATAGTCACCCAAGAAATATTTAGTGACCCCTTACTGTGTTCCAGGCACTATTCTAGGCTCAGCACACAAGGTGCTGTAGGGGAGAAACACAATAAACAAGAGAAATAAAAAATATATAGTATTAGATGATGATTAGTACTATGGAAAGAAATAAGGCAGGAAAGGACGATAGGACAGGCTGGGAGCAGGGGATTGTGTTTTTTTTTTTTTTTAAGCACCTACTATATACCACGTGCTATTCTCTCTCTCTTTTTTTAAGTCTTTATTGAATTTGCCACAATATTACTTCTGTTTTATGTTTTGTTTTTTTGGCCCCGGGCATGTGGGATCTTAGCTCCCTGACCAGGGATCGAACCTGCACCCCGTACATTGGAGGGCGAAGTCTTAACCACTGGACCACCAGGGAAATCCCAGGGTTGTCATTTTTAATAGAGTGGTCAGGGAAGGCTTGACTGAAAAGCCCACATTCTAAGGGAAGGGAGTTCCTGGTGGAAGCCCAGCAAGTGCAAAGGCCCTGAGGTGGGAACAGGCTTCTCTGAACAGCAAGGTGGCCCATGTGGGGGGGAGTGTTGAAGAGGTCAGAGGGGTAGAAAGGTGATATCAGGGAGGTGGGGGGCAGGGGACCTACCATGTCAGGTGTGTAGGCCCACCTTTGAGGGCAGGGACTTTGTCCTGTTCCCTGTTATGTCCCCAGCACCTAGAACGGTGCCTGGCACAGGGAAGGTATTCATTGGGCGTTTGTTGAATGAATGACAAACACTGATAGGAGATCAAGGTTGTCTCCTCCCCAGACTTAGAGCCCCCTGGCTAGACTTCAACATCTGTCATCCTATTTCACAGATGGTAGAAAGGCCCAGAGAGAGGCCGAGACCTGCAACACAGGACCCATCCCTGGAGACCCACAAACATGCCAAGGATGGTGGTTGAGAAGGTGGGCTCTGGAGCCAGGCCACTTGAGTCTGAATCTCAGCTGGGCCCCTTCTCGGCTATGTGACCTTGGGCATAGAACTTCACCTCTCTGGGTCTCAGTTTTCCCCTTCTATAAAATGGGAACATAGCATTGCCTCCCTCCAAAGATTTTTGAGAGGATTAGCAAGTGAATTTGGATGCAGCACTCAACACTGTGTCTGACTGGTATGTTATTGCTATTATCTTTGAGGAGAACACGGGAGCTCCCTCCTTTACAGAGAGCTTGAGGCACAATGCTTTGCTCTCTGACAGCAGCTAAGTCACTGTCCTCAGTTTTCCCATCTGAACTATTGAAGCAGGTGCTTGGCCTCTTGTTGGGGACGCGGGAGAGCAGGAGATGCTCCCAATTTCTTAATTTGGGGGGTACAGCGGGAGTCCACGCAGTTCCTCCCCCGCACACTGTCCTGCCCCTCCCCCTTCCCACGTACAGGCAGGGAGGTTGCTGAGGTCAGTGGTCTTGAATTACCCGTCGAATTACCCATCCCGGCAAGCACAGAGGGGGGAGGCCGGACGCTGGTGGGGCTCTCTCAGCGTCCCCCCCCCCCTTTCTCTCCCCGGGGCTTGGGGACAATAGACAAGATGTTTATCCCCCGCCGGCGCACATGTTGTTCGCGGTAATGACAGTAATCAGCGGCGCTAATGCCGCATTCTCTCCGCGCCAGTCAATTCGCCTAATTACCGCCTGGGAAGCCGGATTATTTAAATTTAAATGGTGATTTATTGCGAGTTTAATCAATGCTATTTTCTCTCCCCCCTCCCCCCTGAGACCAGGGCAGGAGGGGAATTGGAGCCCCTCCAACCCCACCTTAAGGACAATCCTTCTTGGGCGGGGAAGGGGGGGGGGGGAAGTAGCCTAGGGTGCCCTGTCCCTGTCACCTGCGACCTCAGATGAAGACGATTCGCTCTCTTCTCGTAATAAGAGTAAAGCAATAAAACATAAAATAAAAGTAATAACAATAACATAACACTTCTATATAATGAAGTCTGAATAATAATGAAAGTAGATATCTATCTCTATATATATATCTGTTTTACATATTCTATATTTTAACATATTATTGATTGCATTTCGTTATTGTGTCTTGGCCAGTAGGATGTCAGCCTGTCCAGGGCAGGCACTTTTATGCAGTTTGTTTCCTGCTGGATCTCGAGGGCTCAGAACCGTAGCAGGCACACAGTAGATGCTCAATAAACCTGCAGGTAACCATTGATAACAGTGCTTGCTAGACATTGATCGTTTACTCTGTGCCAGGTGTGTTTAGGGTCTTTACACATGTAAATATTACCTGGTAGATCTTCTTCTCTTCTCAGCCCTGCGGGTGGGGGAGGGGCTTCATCATGATTCCCATTTCACAAGTGAGGCACAGAGAGGTGAGGCGACCTGCCCAGGGTCACAACGGTGGGGACTGGCTGAGTGGGGACAGGGACCCCCGTCTTTCTGAAGCTCGCCATCTTACCTGCCATATAATCCTGTCTCCCTCCCGCATCCCAAACTGGGAATTCAGACTCTAAAGGTTCCCTCTGGGGTCCCTCAGGTCTGAGTGCGGGAGTTTCTTGCCCATTAGTGGATAGGAGGCCCAGGCTGGGTCCCCTCTGTCCCGTCCATGGAGCTGTGATAATCTCCTTTGTGATAATAATGATTCATTTTCCCTGATAACAATAATAGCATTAACTGGTGGTATGATCCAGTGTGGCCAGGCCCGTGATTAGGCCAGAATTCATGAAATCGCCCCTACCTGGTGAGCCCGTTTTAGAGGTGAATAAACTGAGGCTTGGACAGTAGAAGCCGCCTGATAGGAACACACAAAAGGTCTGACTCCAAATCCTGTACTCCCTCCGGGTGCAGGAGCTGGGCGAGAGCTGGCGCGCACCCTCAGATACCGGGTGCCCTGCATTGGGGGAGCGCGCCTGGACCCCCGACCCCTGCGCATGCGCACTCACCTAGGCCAGTCTGCGGCCCCGCGGACCTCAACCCCCAGGGCGGCGCCCCGAGAGCGGCGAAGCGGCGCAGGCGGAGGTAGGTGACGCTGAGGCGCACGATGGACGCCTTGTCCAGCTGGCTGGAGATGGCTCCGGGCAGCGGGAGTAGCTTGGCCAGCTCGAAGAACTCCAGGTTCTCTTTTCCGCGCCGCGAGCGCGCCGCGTTACGGGACTTCTCCTTGCGCTGCGCCTGCAGGCTGGGCGGGCGGCGCGGAGGGAGCGTCAGCGGGGCCCGGGGACTCAGGGGTCTGGGGTTGGGGGGCGAGCCTCGCCTCTTGGGGCCTCGGGAACGGGACGGGATGTTGAAAGTGGATTCAACACTCCGGAGGTGGGGCAGAGCCTGAGTGTGACTTCTACACCCGGCCGTGGAGCAGAACCTGGGGTGTAAATTCTGGGGGAAGGAGGAGGAAGAGGAGAGAGATAAGAATGTTGGGTAGGAATTCCGAGGAAGGGGGCTAGGAACAGAACGTCAGGTGTGTGGGGTGGGTGTTACAGAACAACAGTTGAGCACCTCCGGGTAAGAAATTCTGGCCCGAGGGGGCGGGGCAGAAGGTGAGTGTGAATCCTCCCGGGACACCGCCTTGGGGGCGGGGCCACAGCCCGAGGGGCGGAGCTTTGCTCACCAGGGTCCGGGCGGGGTCTTGACCACGAACCCCGGCAGAAAGTCCCAAGGGACGCTGCCGCCGCGACCTCCCCCGCACCTGACCTCGCCTCCACCGCCACTGCTGGGGTAGGGGGCCGCCATCTCCGCGGAGACCCGCTCAGGCGGGCTCAGAGCAGCCTGCGGAACTCGAGAGCCGCGTCTCCTGCAGCGGGAAGGAGCGGGAGGCAGCGCTCAGCGCCCGAGGGGGCCGGTGGGGCACCTGCTAGGGAAACCGAGGTCCGCATGGGGCGCAGGGTCCCAGCAAGGAGCTGCGGCTGGATGCTGCCTCAGTTTCCCCTCCCTGGGGGCCCCGCTACACAGTCCGAGGCTCTCACTGCGCCGGGCTCTGGGAGAAGCTCAGGGCGAGGACGTGCCCCGCCGCCGCCTCCCCCGCGCCGCCCGCTAGAGCGCCCGCCTCACGCCCGCGCCAGGCCGGCTCCCGCATACCAATAGGCGCACGCGGCGCGCATACGGATCCGACCGGCCCGCGCGCTGCGTGCCAAGCATGCCCAAGCCGGGCGGGGGGCGGGCGCCTCGCCGGGGCCCGGGCGCGCCCGGCTGCCGTCCCCAGAGCCCTCTGCCCCGGGGAATCCGCCCCCCAGAAGCCCATCCCAGGAGTCCGGTTCCTTGCATCTGCCGTGCGCCTATTTCCCGGGCTGGGCTAAGGAGGTAGGGGGGACAGAGGCCAGGGACCCCACCCTATGCTCTGCCCAAGGACCACCCCCAGCCCCTCGGGGTGATGCCACGTGTCCGGGCAGCCAAATCTCCGCAACCACAACTTCCTCCCTGAAGGCCCGGACGTGCGAGCCTCAACCCCAGATGCAGTGGCCAGAGCCTCAGCCCGAGGACGCCCCCAGGATGGACCAGACACTCGGGGCCCAAGTGTCCTGGTAACCAGATCCCCCAGAACAAGGAACGTGTTGAATTAGGTCTTCATTCCTCCAGGACTAGGCATTCAGGATCCACCCCCGCTCCCCATATCCACACCGCCCCCAAGCCTCCCCAACCAAGTGTCCCGATGCCCTAGACCTTGGCGTCCAGATCCGCCAGCCCCCTATTTCTCCAGGACCCAACATCTGTGCGCCCCCTCCCTCAGCCTCGGGATATAGGCGTTCCGATGTCCTAGCTCCCAGCACACTGGAGTTCCGGTCCCCTTCTCCTCCAGGACCCAGGAGTTCCCTGTCCTCTCATGCCAGCCCCCAGGCGTTCCCTACCCGCAGTACCCACAGCCTCGTTACCTGGCCACGGGTCAGGCTCCGGGCGCGGCGTGGGGCCGGCCGGGCGGCGCAGCAGAGGAGCGGCCCCATAGACCCTGGGGCGGGCCGGGCTCGGCGAGTCGCGCGGGCTGTGGCGCTAGGCTCTCAGCGCCCACCGAGGCCTCGCAGACTTCGAGACGCGGGGACAGCGCTGGCGGGCGGGGGCGGGGCCTGCTGGAGCCCCGCCCACAGACTCTCCGCCCTTGGGTCCAGCCCAGCTCCGGCCACTCTGGCCTTTTCCGTGATAGGGGGTTCCAAGCAAGGGAGTCCCGGGCTGCTCAGGTGTCCGAGTGCCCTCACCCCACCAGAACGAGAACGTCGAAGTCAGCTTCCCCACCCCGAGAGAAGAACACCAGAGTCCGGGCACCATCTCTATACCCCACTGGGAGGGACTATCATCCCATCTTCCCCAAGAGAACCCGGCACCCCAGCAGCCCCTCGGGATAAGACGGGCACCTTGCACCTGAGTCTCTTTTAAGGGTGGAGACCCAGACGTCGGTGCCCCCTCCAGGGGCGCAAATCCAGGTGTTAGAGACTCTTTTTCAGGAGAGAATTTAAGGGTGTCAGCAAGACCCCCTGGACAAGAAGGTGACCTTGCACCCAAGCTCTGCCCCCCTCCTTATAAGAGCAGGATTTGACATCTGGACCTCCCAGGGACTGGGACACAGGTATCCGAGGAACTTCAGAGACCAGGATCCTGGGGTCTTATATCCACCACTGCTCCCACGGGAACCCCGACATCAGAGCTTCCCATTAGACCATAAATGGGAACTAAGGAGTTATAGCACTCCCACAGAGAAATGGGGACCCAGGTGACTGAGCCAGGCCTTTCCCACTCTTGTAGGAGATACTACACCTCTCTCTCCCAAACCCCTTCAGCAGCCTGGCATGGGGGTTTCCAGGCGCTTAAGTGCTCCTAGGAGACCACAATGCAACTAATGAAGGTGGGACAGGAGACTTAGGAGAGGCAGGTGGGTGGAGGCTGGCAGAGAGCAAGGGTTCCTCTGTCTGGTTGGACAGAGGAACCGAGGCACACACCTCTGAACTCTCATGTGCACTGGCTGATGGGAACACTCTTCAAGTGGCTCTGGATAACCACACTGAACAACTTGGGAACTAATCTTTTATGTTCTGCTAATTTTTTTCCCCACAGCAAGTTTCTGAGCTGGGCTCTATTACTAAGCGCATTTTACAGCTAGGAAAACTGAGGCATAGAGACTAGATAGCCTGCTGATGATGGTCTGTCAGCGAATAATATTTTCCTGTTTTTTCCCAGAGAGACTTGTTAGGGTGTCAGGGTAAGGGATTCAAGCTCAGAGCACTGGCTCTTAACTCCTGATGCTACTTCCTGGTTGTGTGACCTGGGCAGGTGCCATGCCAGGCCTTGAGAAGTGCACTCATACTATACAATTTATTTATGATCACACACACACACACACACACACACACACACACACACAGAGATCTTGTTGAGGTTAAGAGCCTAATTTCTGGGGTTCAGACCGCAGTTCTACCCCTTACTGCTGTGTGACTTTGGACAAGTAACTTCACCACTCTGGGCCTTCTCCCTTGTAAAGTGGGGATAATTTCATTTTAGTACCCGCCTCCTAGCATCGTTGTGAGCATTAAATAAGTTCAGCCAGCAGTTCTCAAAGTGTGACCTGGGCACTGGTTCCTGAGACCATGTCAGGGGGTCCGCGAGGTCAAATTTTCATACTGAGACATTTTCTGCCTTTTTCACTTCATTCTCCCATGAGTGCCAGGTGGGGTTTTCCAGAAGCTGCATGGCATGTGATATCACAGCAGACTGCATGCAGAAGCAGCCAGGAGGATCCAACTGTCTTCTGTTATGCTGGGCTTTGAGGAGGTTTGCAAAAGTATAAAATAATGACATTATTCTCACTAAAATTTTTCATAAAATATGTTATTTATATTAGCCTGTAATGTGTTTATTATTGCTATTTAAAAATGAATTTTGAATCATCTTCAAGAATTTCCAGTTTTATTTTTATAAATTTATTTATTTATTTATTTTTGGCTGCGTTGGGTCTTCGTTGCTGTGCGTGGGCCTTCTCTAGTTGTGGCGAGCGGAGGGGCCGCTCTTCGTTGCAGTGCACATACTTATTGCAGTGGCTTCTCTTGTTGCAGAGCGCGGGCTCTAGATGCGGGCCTCAGTAGTTGTGGCACGCGGGCTCAGTAGTTGTGGCTCATGGGCTCTAGAGCACAGGCTCAGTAGTTGGGGCACACAGGCTTAGTTGCTCTGCAACATGTGGGACCTTCCCAGACCAGGGCTCAAACCCGTGTCCCTTGCATTGACAGGCGGATTCTTAACCACTGCGCCACCAGGGAAGTCCCAAGAACTTCCAGTTTTAATTTCTGATATGGCTTATGAAACAGAAATAAAAGCTCTTTGGTTTTCCCTAAGAATGTAAAGAGACCAAAAAATCTGAGAATCGCTGAGTTAAGCCATTTGAAGCTGAGAATAGATCCAGGCATTAAATATGCTAGATGTGATATGTACATCCAAAGACACATCGCCCTCATATACCCAGACGCAAATCATGTTACCTCTACACCACTCAGGGAGTCACTGAAAAACACACACCATTTGGGGTCTCAGCTTCCCATCAGTGAAATGGGTGGGCTGCTCTGTGATGTCTGTGCCCTTCTGCAACTCTGGTAATACAGTTGGGAAAAAATAGGACAGCCTCTGGGTCAGGGTGTGCATCAGGCGGGGCCCCAGGAGGAGACACCCGGGGCCCTCCAGCTGGGAACCGAGGGGCGTTTCAAAAAGGACTCTTGACAAAGTTTTGGGGGAAATCTAGGAGGGCTGGTGTTACCATCTGGGGCCTGAAGGGGTAGGGAGGGGGTTGTTAAGGGACCCTGGGACTGTGGCAGTCGAGACCTTCATGGTCTCATATCCGACACCTCCTGCGCTAGCCTGTGTTCTCAGTTGCTCAGCTGCATTCAGCTCTCCTTGGCCTTCCTCAGCTTTGGAGACGTTTCCCATCAAAGCTCGGAGACCCCACCACTCCCAAAGCTGCCTGGGTGGAAGAGATGGGGGAGGATGGTATATGTCCTTGAGAGGTGGTGAGCTCCCTGTAACCAGGGGGAATCAAGGAGAGGGACAAGGATTTTAGTAGGCAATAAGAACATGGGTGTGTGTGTGTGTGTGTGTGTGTGTGTGTGTGTGTTTGGAGGGTTCCAATGACTTCTCCTTAAACAGTCTCACTTTTCCCTATTAAGAGAGTATACTTTCAGGGACTTCCCTGGTGGCACAGTGGTTAAGAATCCGCCTGCCAATGCAGGGGACACGGGTTCGAGCCTTGGTCCAGGAAGATCCCACATGCTGCAGAGCAACTAAGCCTGTGCGCCACAGCTACTGAAGCCCATGCGTGCCTAGAGCCCGTGCTCTGCAACAAGAGAAGCCACTGCAATGAGAAGCCTGCACACCGCAATGAAGAGTAGCCCCCACTCGCCACAACTAGAGAAAGACCGCGCGCAGCAACGAAGACCCAACTCAGCCATAAATAAATAAATTTATTTTAAAAAACTATACTCTTCTTAAAAATTAATTAATTAATTTTATTTGTGGCTGTGTTGGGTCTTCTTCGTTGCTGCGCATGGGCTTTCTCTCTAATTGTGTTGAGCGGGAGCTACTCTTTGTTGTGTTGCGCGGGCTTCTCACTGCAGTGACTTCCTTATTGCGGAGCACGGGCTCTAGGCACGTGAGCTTCAGTGGTTGTGGCACGTGGGCTCAGTAGTTGTGGCTCGTGGGGTCTAGAGTGCAGGCTCAGTAGTTGTGGTGCACGGGCTTAGTTGCCCCGCGGCATGTGAGATCTTCCTGCACCAGGGATTGAACCCATGTCCCCTGCATTGGCAGGCGGATTCTTAACCACTGGATCACCAGGGAAGTCCCAGAATTCTTTTAAACTAAATTTTTAAACCATGTATGCGTTTGACGAGAATGTATAAGTAAACATAATGCAATTCCTCAATCCTAAAAAAGGTATGAATACCTACTATGTGCCAGGGGCTGGGGAGACATCAGTGAACAAAACAGACAAGGTCCTTACGTGTGTATATGGGGGGGCAAACAAGTAAACAAGTAAATTAAAAAGATGATTTCTGCTCATACTGAGTGCTGTGAAGGAAATAAAACAGGGTGAGGCGAGAGAGTGACTGGAGGGTAGTTATGGTGGCAGGAAGCCTTCTCAAGGGTGGTGACATTTGCTGGGAAGCCTGAGATGAGATGAATCTATAGGAAAAGTGCTCCAGGCAGGAGGAATGGCAAGTGCAAAGGCCCTGAGGTGGAATGGAGGAACTAGGGAGAAAAAATAAAAAAAGCCTGCGTGTATCTGGGCCAGCTGCAGTGGGCAGGGACTTGCGGGGAGGGGTTTGGCTTTCAC
Source organism: Balaenoptera musculus (assembly GCF_009873245.2). Taxonomy (NCBI): domain Eukaryota; kingdom Metazoa; phylum Chordata; class Mammalia; order Artiodactyla; family Balaenopteridae; genus Balaenoptera; species Balaenoptera musculus. The sequence continues at coordinate 9,293,117 of NC_045803.1, forward strand.
TGGGACTGGAGGTTGTTAGGTTGGGGAGGGGCCTGATCTAATTCCACTTATTTATTTATTTATCTATCTGTCTATTTATCTATGTATCTATCTATTTATTTATTTATTTTGGCTGCTCTCTGTGCAGCATGTGGGATCGTAGTTCCCCAACCAGGGATCGAACCCACACCCCCTGCATTGGAAATGCGGAGTCTTAACCACTGGACCGCCAGGGAAGTCCTGATTTTTTTTTTTTTTAAGTGTGATGAAGACATTTATTTTACCTCTAAGAAACTCATGTTACAAACTGATTTAGATACTATTCATTTAAATAGGGCACAACTTTAATGTAATAAAAATATGTCTGAATATATGAAAAAGACTGATTCCTATTTTTTAAAATTTTTATTTTATCATTTTCATTTTATTTATTTATTTATTTTTGGCTGCGTTGGGTCTTCGTTGCTGCACGCGGGCTTCGTCTAGTTGCGGCGAGCGGGGGCTCCTGTTCGTTGCGGTGCGCGGGCTTCTCATTGCAGTGGCTTCTCTTGCTGCGGAGCACGGGCTCTAGGCACACGGGCTTCAGTAGTTGTGGCGCGTGGGTTCAGTAGTTGAGGCTCGTGGGCTCTATAGCGCAGGCTCAGTAGTTGTGGCGCAAGGGCTTAGTTGCTCCGCGGCACGTGGGATCTTCCCGGACCAGGGATCGAACCCGTGTCCCCTGCATTGGCAGGTGGATTCTTATCCCCTGCGCCACCACGGAAGCCCCCCTGATTCCTATTTTTGAAGACAATTTGGGCTGCTGGGTGGAGAAGGAAGTGTAAGGGGTGAGAGCAGAAGCTGGGAGCCCAGCTGAGGAGGCGACTGGAAGAATCCAGGAGGGAGGTGATGGTGGCCCCCAGGGAGGCAGTGGGGGTTGGGAGAGATGGTCGGATACTGGGGATATTTCAAAGGCAGGGCTGCCGGGATTGGCTGGCAACCAGATGTGGCGATGACAGAAAGAGAGGAGGAGTCAAGGGGATGCGGTAGTTCTGGCTCCAGTGCCTGGAGGATGGAGCTGCCCTCGAATAGATGAAGCAGGAAGGGCTGGGGAAGCAGGTGTTGGGTCTGAGCTCCCAAGGGGGTTATAGCGAATGAAATCCCTCAAAGCTGAGTCTCATTGTTCTTGAGACCTCCTGGCACAGACCTCTGACTCCCTGAATCTCCAGCATACTCCCGGCTTTCACTTTCTGGAAAGTCCTACCACACATCTGATCTTCATCTTTCCTGCTTTCAGTCCTGCACTTTGCAAGCTTATAGTGAGAGTTCCTGGAGCCAGACCTTGTTGGAGGCCAGGATTCTGAGAGTCAGGTTGTCAAGGAGCTGTCTCCCCTGACCACCAGGGGTGCTAATGGGGTACAGCACCCCAGGAGTGTATTCCTTGAGCGGAGAAGCTCGTGTTCAGGTCTGAGAGTAAAACTGTTTTCGGGGGCTTCCCTGGTGGCGCAGTGGTTGAGAATCTGCCTGCTAATGCAGGGGACACGGGTTCTAAGCCCTGGTCTGGGAAGATCCCACATGCCGCGGAGCAACTAAGAGCCCGCGAGCCACAACTACTGAGCCTGCGCGTCTGGAGCCTGTGCTCCGCAACAAGAGAGGCCACGATAGTGAGAGGCCCGTGCACTGTGATGAAGAGTGGCCCCCGCTTGCCGCAACTAGAGAAAGCCCTCGCACAGAAACGAAGACCCAACACAGCCAAAAATAAATAAATTAATTAATTAAAAAAAAAACCAAAAAACAAAAACCTGTTTTCGTTTAAAGAACATTAAACGGACAATGAAGGGTCATTTGAGAACTGGGCAGCCCAATGTGGCCCCAGAGTTGCTCTGTTTTTGGTTTTGATCCGGCCAGCAAACATTTATTGAGTACCTACTGTGTGCCAGAAGCTCCAGGGATCCAGCAGGGAAGAAACAGGCAGAGATTCTTGTCACTGGACCTCGCATCCAGGTGGGGGTGTCGGACAACAGATAAAACAAGAAAATACCTGCATCAGATGGAGCTAAGTGCTAGAGAAAAATGAAGCAGGGGAGTGTGCGTGCATATGTGCACGCGCGCGATTTTAGGTAGGCTAGTAAAGTACTGACGATTACTGGGAAGAATAAAGGAAGTGGGGAAATGAAAGAAAACACCACCCATCAACTCGATAAATAGCCCCACATCCAAGTGTCACCCAGCCTGACACTTGGGTGTTGTCCCGGGCGCCTCCTATCTTCCAGCCCCATCTTGTCCTCCTCAGGCCACCCAAGGTGTCAGGGAAGAACTCTAACTTCACAGCAGGCATCAAGGCCTACCTGTCACCTGTCCATAGGTGCCGACAGAGGAGAGCAAGCCTCAGGGAACAGAGAGAGATGCTCGTTACAGCACAGCCCACAGCGGGAACGTCGGCATTGTTGGGCTGGTCCCCTGCCCCCAAGGGACACCAGGCAAGACCATGGACCCAGGTGGAGGCTACAGCACTAAATGAGTAGCAAGCAGCAAACTAGCCAGTGTGATCCTCTAGGGAGGGGGCAGTGCCTGGTGGTCACTCTGTTGTCACCTTTACTCATTTGCTTAGGGGACCAGCTACAGAGACAGAGGTCTCAGGGTCTGGGCCAGTGGGCCAGTGGTCCTGCCTACCCAGGAGGGACCTGTGGGGATGCCCAGGGAGCTCAGCTGACTGCTCTCCCAGCCCAAGGGCTGCTCCTACCAGAGAGAAAGGGACTCTCTCCACTACTGACACTGCAGAGTCCCCTTGGAGAAGGGACAAGAGGCTGAGCACCAGCTGGGGAGGCAGCAGGGTGAAGGTGGGGCAATGATGAGATACCTCTGCAATTATTAATAATTAATTAATTAATTAATTTTTGGCTGCACTGCTCAGCATGCGCCATCTTAGTTCCCTGACCAGGGATCGAACCCGCGCCTCCTGCAGTGGAAGTGCGGAGCTCTAACCACTGGACCGCCAGGGAAGTCCCTTCAATTATTAAATGTGCCTGCTTCTCACTGTCCCTGACTTCCCAACCGCCCACTTGGGCGTCTCCGACTTTATTCCAGCCCCGAGCTGCCCTTCAAGGTCATAAGCACAATACCGATGACAACAATAAGAATAATAGTATCATGGGGAAGAGTTGTAGGGGGTTGAGTAGTGCCCCCACCCCACCCCAAGCGATATGTCCATGTCCTAACCCTGGAGCTTGTGAACGTGACCTTATTTGGCAAAAGGGTCTTTTCAGATGTAATTAAGAATCTTGATATGAGATCATCCTGGATTATCTGGATGGGCCCTAACTCCAGTGACAAGTGTCCTTATAAGAGACAGAAGAGGAGGGAATCCCCTGGCGGTCCAGTGGTTGAGACTCCCTCGCTTTCACTGCCAAGGGCCCGGGTTCAATCCCTGGTTGGGGAACTAAGATCCCACAAGCTGCCATGCGGCCAAAATAAATAAATACATAAATAAAAAAGAAGAGGAGACGCCCAGGAAAAATACAAATACACAGGGAGAAAGAAGAGGAGGCCATGCGAAAACGGTGGCAGAGATTGGAGGGAGGCCAAGGAACATCTGGAGCCACCAAAGGCTGGAAGAGGCGAGGAACAGCTCTCCTCTAGAGACTTCGGAGAAGCACAGCCCTGATGACACGTTGATCTGGGGCTTCTGGCTGGTAGAGCTGTGAGGGGAGGCATTTCTGTTGTTATGACCAGTCTGCGCTCATTTGTTACAGTAGCCACAGGAAGAGCCATGGGCTTTGGGGTTCAAATACTGGCTCCCACTTACTAGCTTGTGATGTTGGACAAATCACTTGGTCATTTTGTGCCTTAGTTTCCTCATCTGGAAAGTGGGGATAATGGTAATGCTTACTTCATAGAGTGTGTGTGAAAATCGATACATGAAAAATTATGAAAACAGGGCCTGATACCTTGTAAGTGTCCAAAAATTGTTAGCTTTTTTTTTAAGATACTTTTTTTCTTCTTTAATCAATTAAAAAAAATTGAAGTGTGGTTGATTTACTGTTAGCTTTTATTTTTATTTTTAAAAATTAATTAATTAATTATTTTTACAGTAGGTCCTTATTGGTCACCCATTTTATTATTTATTTATTTATTTTAAAATTTATGTATTTATTTATTTATTTTTGGCTTCGTTGCTGCGTGCGGGCTTTCTGTAGTTGCGGCGAGCGGGGGCTACTCTTCGTTGCGGTGCACGGGCTTCTCACTGCTGTGGCTTCTCTTGTTGCGGGGCACGGGCTCTAGGCGCGCGGCCTTCGGTAGTTGTGGCTGGCGGGCTCTAGAGCGTAGGCTCAGTAGTTGCGGTGCACAGGCTTAGCTGCTCCGCAGCATGTGGGATCTTCCCGGACCAGGTCTCGAACCCGTGTCCCCTGCATTGGCAGGCGGATTCTTAACCACTGCGCCACAGGGGAGCCCCGCTATTTTAAATATAGCAGTGTGTACATGTCAATCCCAAACTCCCTGTTAGCTTCTATTAATATGATTTGTCTTGCTAACATTTATGGCAACTGCATGCTCTTTAATCCCCACCTAGGAGGCAGAGTTCCGGTGAGCAGTACCTGTCAAATCCCCACTTTCTTCTCCCTCCTCCTCAGCTCCTGCAAATCCAACGCAGTCTCTCCCATGCTCAAACTACCCCATGGCTCCCCAGGGCCCCCAGGACAAACTTTGAGCTTATTACCTCGCCCTGAATAAATGGATGGAGGGCTGGTTGGATGAGTAGCTCACCCCCTGCTTCTCAGCCTGCTCCTGGGACACTTCCAACCCCGTTCTCACCCTCCCTTAAAACGTCACCGACCCGGCTTCCAACACTTCCCAGGCCCGACCACTGCTGGACAGGGCGGCGCTCTGCTGACCCCTGGTGGCCGCATGGAGTAACACGCCGCGTTCTCCACTTCCGGGCAGTCGGCCTGGAGCTGGTGAGAGCCTAGTAGGTGCTCGGTGTTGGCTGCAACTCGGGGAACAGACGGTGATTAGATACACTTTGTGTCAACCCTGGAGTCGTCCCATCTCCTCTCTCTCACAGCCACGTGCAATCTTGAGCAGATTCTGTCGCCCTGACCTTTAAGATATCCGGACTCCCACCTCCTCTCTCCACGTCCACTGTCCTGGCTTTGGTCTCATCCACCATCACTTTCCTCCCCACTCCAGGCTGTCTTATCGATTTCTCCTTTTGCCTGGGGCTTCACAGCACTGTTAGTGAATCTGTTTTTTACCTAAAATTTTGATCATGGATTTTGGGGAGCTGACTTTGATTTTTTAAAACATGAATTGAAATATATTTTATCTTGATCACTGAGTTTGTGTCCCTTTAAGTTTTGTATCAGGGGCAAGTCATCCTGGTCTCTGCCTGCTGCAATGATGTCACGTCCCCAGAGAGGTCTTCGTGACCACCCCAAATAACATCCCTGCTCCCCCTTAATACCTTGTCTACACCCGACATTACGGCATACATTCATTTCTTTGCCTGTTTACTGTGTCTGTTCCACTAGGGGTCAGCTCCCAGCTGTGTCCCAGGGGGCCTGGCACAGAGTAAACACTCAGGAAATGAGTTAAATGGGCGAATACAATCTGAACAAGTAACAGAAAAGTGCTGTTGAAGAAGAGAACATTTTTTTTTTTCTTTGAAAGCAAAGGAGTTCATCTTGGTCTCGGCGGGAGAGGGTGACTTTCCCAAGGAAGAGTCCATGGAGCTGAAATCTAAAGGTTAGGGAGGGAGTTAGCAAGGAGGGGTGGGCAGTGTTCCAGGAGGGAACAGCATGTGCAAAAGGCCTGAGGTGGGCGGGCCCTTGAGGAGTCAGAGGGCTGGACCGAAGGGTGTAAGGTAAGACTCCCTGGAGAGTTGGTGGGGGCTTCACAGGACCTGCTGAAGAGTTTGCCTCTGAGGGCACTGGGGAACCCCAGAAGGTGTTAAGGGAGGGGTGGCAGGGCCAGATCTGTTTTGAAAAGCTTGCTCTGGCTGCCACAGGGAGATGGAAGGGAGGGGGTGAGACTGGAGGCTGGGAGACCTGGGAGGAGGCCAAGGAGGAAGCTGGTGAGATTCAATCAGGATGGTGGCAGGAAATGAGGAGGAAGAAAATGGTGGGATCTGAGAGCTACGTGGAAGGTAAAATGGAACTTGGAGGTGGGCCGGGTTGATGGGAAAGAGAGAGTAACACCCTGAGGAGGTCTCCAGGGTCTCTGGCTTTGGGGAAGCATGGGGGATGAACAGGTTTGGAGAAAGGGGTCGGGAGTGTGGCTGTGGGTATGTCACGGTCAGCAAGCGGAGTGTCACAGGCAGGTGAATAGGAATGTGGCCCTCGGAGCGGAGGTCTGTGCTGGAGTCACATGGGAGAGGTTGGCTTATAGACTCAAGTCAAGGGCAAGGTTGAGACCGACCATTGCGTTCTACAGACCGAGGACCTTGGTGGGCACCTTGTTCAAGGCACCTTGGTGGGCATTCTGAGAGGACATATGGGGGAGCCACAGGCCCTGCCCCCCCAAAGCTCTCCACTTGGGTGGATGGGGCTGAGAGGTATAAGTATACAAGTACACGTGACTTGAGACAAAGGTTTATGTCAGCACACATATTGAGTGCCAACTGTATACTGTATAAATTGTTTTGAAAAAGAACAAATGCTGAAGCATTTATGGGAGTCACACGAATCCCCATAGCAGGCAAATGGTTGTTGGGTGAGTCAATGTGTTAAAGGGTTTGGGAAGAATTTCTACAGGAAGACTGGCTTTGAAGGACAGGCGAGGATCTGATGGGCAGAGCTGAGGTTTGGGGGTGTGTGGATAGAAGGAATTCCGGGCAGAGGGAACAGCACAAGCAAAGACTTGGAAGCCGGAAGGAGCCAAGTGCATTCAGAGAATATGATCTTGACAGATGCTGGGAGTCTGAATGGAGGAGTGGGAGAGAAGGGCAGGCTGGGTCCAGAGGGAGGGGCCCCTGGCTGGCCCGCGGTGGACCTGTGACTGCTGGCTCCTGTCGATGGGCAGCGACTGCCTGGAGGGGCGTGTAGGGCCCGAGCTCCGGCGGGGGAGGGTTGTGACCAATGACTGCGCCTGCCATGGGCACGGGAGGGGAGAGAGGCATCTCGTTCGGTGACTAGTCCGCACTGCTCCTGCAGGTAACGCAAAGCCAGGTCTTCCTTCTGGAGTAACTTCGGGGTACGAAGACTGAGGACAGGGAGGCCACTGAAGGTGTGGGAGTGTCCATCAGAGTCCAGGTGAGCCAGAATTAGGACCTGGGCCAGAACGGAGGCGGTGGGAACAGAGAGGTCACGGCTGCAGGTGGCATCTGGGAGGTGACCTAGAGAGCCTAGAAGGAAGGAGGGGTGAGGAGGGAACAGGGATAGAGCGGACCGAGCCTGAGCGGCTGAGGTGTCTTCGAGGGGCAGTCAACCTCCATCCCTGGAGCTGCTGTCCTGAGAGGCTGACTCTCCTGGGTCACCCAGGGGTAAACCCTGGCATCTGACCCCAGAGCCACTGGCGCGTGGCCTCCGCTCAGACAACAGGGAGTGACAGGGAAGGACAGGAGCTACCGTTCGGTGTCTCCTTGGCCTGCTGGGTCCCTGTGGCCACAGGGGTCTCTGGGTGGTGCTTCGCATGATGACCTAAAGTAAACTGCAGGAGTGACTGTAGACTTGGAGGGAAGCAGATCGCTCTGCGACAGGAGAGGAGAGGAGAGGAGGCCAGCGCTGGCCCTGCGCGGGCGGGAGCTCCCGGCAGCAGTCCCGGGAACGGAGGCGGAAGGTGCCAGCAGCTCCCCACGGGGCCCAGCTCTGCTGGAGAATGCCTGCTCCCAGGGGCGCTGTGGGACCCTCTCCCTCCACGGCCAGAGACCCACCGCGCTCCTCCTGAGGGTCTGAGGATGGAGCCAGCGTCCCCACGGGGCCCGAGGGGGCGGGGCCTGGCCTGCCCGGCGCGGGTGTGCTCAGGGCCCGGGGAGGAGGGGCCACCGGCATCTCTCTCAGGTTTGGTTTTTTACAAGATTGATTTATTAACTATGATACATATCACATAAGGCCTTTTCAGTTTTTTACACCATTCCCATTGAGACAAGTACAATACTCTGTAGCAAATACATGATTTTAAAAAACAAAACCGAACAAAAACACCTCAGTCCGAGATGCCTCAGCCTTAGGTGATGGCTGACCATGCACTAATCAGGCTGGAGCCTCAAAAAACCCACGACGTGTTTAAAAAAAAAGTTCGGAAATTAAGCAAACATTCCTAATACCAACTAGAGGATGTCCTGGTTAAAGCCCCTAAAATACAAAGAAATAATTGTTATACTTTCTTTACATACAGTTCACTTTTGCTGCAAAACAGAATTTTGGGCACACAGCCGGACTACTAACACATTTCAATACCATTAATGTTTTTTTTTTTTTCCCTCAGGAAACTCAAAATATTTGTTAATTCAACATATATAAAGATCATTTAACATGTGAAAATACAAGTACCAGAAAAATAAGCTGGCAGCAGCACTATTCCAAATTTTCAAACAAGTTTTATTCCCATACAATTCAGACTTCTTAAAAATTTTTTTAAATGTACACAGGGAACATGATTCTTTTTTATGCAAACAATAACTTACGCCCTGTCTCGACTACATTGAAGTGTAACATCACTGCTGTTGGAGCTTGCCGAGGGGGGCTGCTGGGCCGGAGCGGCAGGCAGTCACCTCTGACCCTTGAGGAGTCCGCAGGCCGGCGGCCGGTTGAAAGATGGCTCTCAGAGGAAGAGGTGAGAAGAATCCTTCCCTTCTAAGACAGCAGCGGCAGGCCCAGCCCAGGACCTTAGACGACAGTGGCCCTTCCCCTCATGCCAGGCCTTCTCTGGTGCGATCACCAGCAGTCACGGATGTGACTTAGGCTTCCGGCATACACGACTCAGTCGTCCTTTCACCTAAGCACGAAACGAGCGGCTTGAACCTGCCCAGCAACTGGAGTGAGGGCAACTCTTCCATCCACTGTCTGCGGAAACCAGCGGTGCCAAGGAACGAGTACCGTGACTGTCCCCAGCAAGCTGGGCCCGTTCCCAGGCCCCGCGGCACACCGTGCCCATCGCACACAAGGAAGGTGGAGTGAGGGAACTTGGTCCGCAGCAACCCACCCAAATCCCTGGAGCTTCCTTCTCTTGGAAAAGCAGAGCCCTCAGTGGCAGAGCCAACACTTCCTCCAGCAAACATCCCCCCAGCAGTGTGGTTCTCACAGGAGAGGACTGGGGAGGGCAAAGATGGAGATGACCTTGGATTACAAATGCAGCTGACTGGTTTCTGAGTTTCAGGGCTGAGGCTGGAACACACGTGGCCTAGGGGATGGCATCCCTCCAGGTCCCCCCCACCCCCGGCCCCCCGGAGGAGCCAAGGCGCAGGGACGAGGGAAGTCGTGCTCTCCCAGCCCCTTCTGCCCGGTGTGCTGCCCCTATGCTGTCACCCTCTGTCCACCCTGGCAAGGACAAACACATTCTGCTAGAAGACTCTCACCTGCAGCATGCATTCTGTTTTAAGCAGGAAGACCAAGATGGCAGTGGGATGTAGGAAAACCCAGGAAACAGTACTCAGTATTTCACATTCCTCCTCAAAATGTCAAGTGATGGGAAGAACTTGACAGAACGCAGGAATAAATGTGCTGTGATACCCACATGCAACACAACCAAGAACTGAGGGCAAATTCACAAGCCACGCCTCCTAACCTTGGACAACTTCCCTCTGTGGAAGCATCGGTGCTGCAGATCCAGAATCAGCCTTATACTTACAGTCGAGGGCTGTTCATTTCCAGCTCTTGGTGCCTACACTCTCGTGGATGTAGAAAGAACACTGGACAGGGAAAGAGCTTCCGGACACACCGCTATTTTGCTGTGAGGCACGAAACAAGCCCCATACCCCCACTAACATGCTTACCCATTCTGGTAAAAGATAATTAATGCCTGCCACTCCCTCAATTCCTAGAGCTGTGGTGCAGCTCACATGAGAATGACTTGTCAGAGAACTTTCCAGAGCTTAACACTAGATGAACGGGAGGTGGGGGGTGGGAGGCATTCCAGTTACGGGTAGCCTGCCCCAACACACTCCCACACTCGCCTTCGTGGGTCCCCTCCAAGTGCCCATTTGGTCCAAATGCTGACCCCCCCCACCCCCAGAGGCCAAAGCCCAGGGCCCAGCACTGCTACTGGTACCAATGCCAACTGGGAATGAATGTCCTCCAGCCCGAGAAGCAGAAAATGTAAGAGTTAGCAAAGCAAACAAAGAGGAACCCCTGGAGCTTCCTGTCCAATTGTGGTTTTTGGGGCATGAGCCACCAGCCCGCACCTGCACAGGTAAAGCCCTGGCAGGACATTGGGGGCAGCCACGTGAGGGGGTCCCTGCAGCTGCCCAGAGTGTCTAGCCGGGGGCACTGTGGGACCGGAGGCTAACCTGTGGAAGCCTGGTCTCTTCTATTCCCACATGGGTAATGATGCAATGCACAGGTGTTTGCCCTCACTGTGGCCCTTCCCCATCCAGAAAAATCACCTACCATTTACAGGACTGTGCAGTCTCAGGGATGGGGGTGGCCTGGGAAGGCGGGACAGCTGGGGTCTTGTGAAGTTCCTGGTGCAGAGCCAAGGTTGCAGCTAGCCCAGTGTGCCAGCACAAAGGGGTGGCAGTATAGACTGGGCATTGGGAGGGATCTGGGCCACTTCTGTTTTAGTTCACACATGGGACAGTGGCCCCAGGCCACCCCCACCCCAAACTGGGACTCACTGGGAGTAGGTGAGCATGACCTAGAAAAGGCAGAGATTAATGGAGTAATTTCCTCACCTGCCTGGAGCTCAGAGCTGAGGGAGTTAGAGGGCCAGAGAAGCAAGAGTCTGCCAACCTCAGTCAAAACTAAACACAAACACTGCCTTCCAGCCAAGCCCCGACCTATAAAGCATGAAGCACAGATCCACCAGAAGGTTAAGAAATCCGGCATCCAACATTTACGTAAGACATTCATGTACCTTGGATTTGTTTTTTGACTTGTATCCCTAAGGAGGCGGTAAAACTTGCAGGGATAATTTAGTTTTTCCAAGCACCTTATTTTGTCAAACAAGAACTAGAAACAGTGAGATATCCAGCTTATCCAGAGGAAGAAGTCAGTGAGCAAAGGGCCTACCCTGCCCTCCAACAGCCAACAGGAAGCGTTTGGGGCTGGGAGTGGCTGAGATTGTTCCGAGGCATGTTTTACTTTGTCAGGTCACCCGGATGAGGCAACCCAGGGCATCCTCGAAAATACCACAGGTGCTGCTTCTTAAAGTGCAAAGAGACCCCAGAGGATTATGCAGCGTGTGGGCCTCCACCCCACGCCCAGGGTACCTTAGTGTCAGGCTTCTTGACTGCAGAGGCCATGGCCCAGCCACGGGGAATGGGGGGCAGCCAGTATCTGTAGCAGCCTTGGCAGGGTTGCTGTGTTTGGAGGGCAGAGGTGGGAATGAGAAGGGTTCTCAGGGGCCAGTGGAAAGGCCAGGAAGGGTGGGGGAAGGCCATGGGAAGAGGATGGTGTCAGGCAGGCACGATGCCCTCCTCACGACTCTCACGGTCTCTGTACCTTTAGCTCCTCTGGGCTCTGCCAGCCTGGGAGCATGAAGGATGGCCCTACACGGCACCAGCAGACCACCGTACTTCAGGGTTCCCCACACACGGCCCACTTCCCACAAATACCCCTGCTGGCGCAGTATGAAAATGATTCCACTTCAACACCAAACACACTGAACCAAACCCCAAGTGCACCCTGGCACCCTCCAGCTGTCCCCCCCACCCCCAACCTTGCGCACACGCACGCACACAGCAGCAGTGTTTCTGTAGCATTGTAGTGTGTTCCAAGGCAGACCAGTATCTAGGCTGGTCTCCCTAGCTCTTCCCACCAACGGCTCAAACCGTCTTCTTGGGGTGGGGGGGGGGCATCTAGTGACAGGACGTAAGTGGGACCCCAACAGGCTCTCGGGCAACCACCCCTGGGCAGGCACCCTCGTTCTGCTGTCACCAAGACGGGTCCTCGTCTACCTGTCTGCCTCTCGGCAGAGGTGGGGAGAGAGCTAAATCTCGACGTCTGTAGTTTTCTTCCTTTTCTTTTTAAAAATCATTGGAGGGGGTCTTCCCATTTTTCTTCCAGTGTTCCTTTGTTTTAAAGGGAACATATCCCCAAAGCCTGTGAAGCGAGGAGGGGGTGCGTGGGGGGTGGAAGCGGCGACACCCTCTCTCGGTCCATGCACGAAGCTACCCTCCCTCTGCTCTGCTCTGATCTGAGGGCGAACGCCCTCAGCACTGTACCTCGGAGCGGCAGAGCCGTGGCCTGCATGTTCCCAAGGAGGCTGCTGGACAGGCTGCACGGGCAACGGGGGGTGTGGGGGGGGGTGCAGATACGGAAGGTGGAAGTGGCAACAGGCGGGAAGTGTTCTCTTTAGGGGCTGCCGGCCCTGCCCTGGGGCAGCCTGAAGCCCCAAATCTCCTCCCCTGGCCAAAGCCCGTGCTCTGTCCAGTGGGCAGATGCCCTGGGGCTGGTGAGCAGACAGCTGAGGAAGGGGGTCCGGGGAGCAGTGAGTGTGTGGAGGGCCACAGGGCCGCTGCCTGGCTAGTTCAGTCCTCAAAAGGGTCCAAGTCAAAGGGCAGGGCCCCGGCTGTGGCCCGCAGCCAGCCCCAGGTCTGCAGCGCTGGGCTCAGGGCACTGGACGGCCCAGCCTCCGGCGGACTGTTGGCTGGTGGTGCTACCGCTGAGACCTTGAGAAGGTGAGAGGAGAGAGGGGACACCCTCCCCACCCCTGCCCCAGGAGACCCGGTTTTGTTCAAGGCCAAACGCCACCCCGTCAAAGAGAGAAGACCGTGTCTCCTTTCGCCCTGGGCCTCGGGGGCTCACAGCGTGTGTTCGGCTTGAAGCTGGGAGGGGAGCAGTGGCTGCATCGGGGACTGGGGGGTGGGCGGAGGCGACTGGGGCGGTGACGGCTGACTTGTGACAGGTGTGGAGGTGAGGAAGGGCACGGTGGAAGCCAGGGCAGAGGGGGAGCTGGGCGTGGCGCCGGGAGGCTCGCTGATGGGCCGGTTGTGGAAGAAGAAGGGGCACTGCTGGATGAAGAGCTCAATGATTGTCTGGTAGGTCCGTGTGGCCGTGAGGGCGTCCATGGTGCTGAAGTCGGGTCTCATCAAGGTGGGCCAGAAGCAGATGGACAGGTTCTCACTGGTCATGAGATTCACCTTGTTGTTGTGGCTGACTCTGTAGGCGACACCAAACTCAAGGTCAGAGCCCCGCAGCAGGCCTGGTCGAGGATCTCGACCGCCTGTGCTCATGGTCACTGTGTCGCCGGCTGCTCTCCTGGCCCGCCCACCCGCAGCCCGAGAACAGAAAAGGCCCAGCACAGCTCTCCGGGGCCCCGGCCTGCGAGTTGAGGCCCGAGCCCCTCCACGCCCCGTCCTCTGTTCCAGTGTCTCCACGCGGCTCTGAGGCCCAGCTCACAGGAGGCACCCCGCCCCCCCCCCAGCCCCGTGGGTGGGCAGGATGCCTCAGGGACTCTCCCCCAGGCCCCCAAAGCACGGCAATGCTCTGGCTGTACAGAGAAGAAGCGTGTGTATCCCAAGCCAGGGTTCATAAAACACCCCTTCATCAGGAGAGGAATAGGTCTGGCTGGAAAGCAAACCTATTCTGTGTGTGAATAAATGTGGGAACCACGCGGCTAACTGGTTTCCTGACTGTGGCTCCGGGCACTGGCTTGACTGGAGTTCACTCTGTCACACTGCACACCCGTCTCGGCCCAGCGTTCTGTCACGCCAGTCAGGAAACACGAATCCTGGAGAAAGGACTCCGGGTGTGCGGGGGCCATGCAGGCCTCTCTCAGGCAGATCCAGGGCAAGAACCTGAGGCGGAGAAGCCAAGAGCCCAGGGTGCTTCTGGCGAGCCGGCACCCCAACAGGCTGAGGACGGAGCCTCGCTCGGCCTCGCTCTACAGCCAGCTGGCCCTGACTGGAGGTTTTCAAAGGAGGGAAGACCAAACGGCAAGCCCTGCAACGTACTTGTTCAGGTGAGAGATGACATATTTGAAGACTTCATGGTTTTCCTTTGGGAATTTCTTGAGTACCTCCTTAAGGGCGTGTAACTTCTGCTCCCGGTCATTGATTTCTGAGGAAAGAGAAAACCAAGACCAAGGCTGGTAGGCCTGGGGCTCAAAGCAGATACTGGTCCTGGGCAGTTGGCCAAACTGGTGGGTTGGCGGCCAGGGAAGAGTACGCTGTATACTCTACCTTCTCTGAGGAAAGCCCAACCCCATCCTCTCCCTGCAAGCCGGTTCCCAAGGCTGGCACACCTGGCAGTGGCATGGGGCTAGGGGTCAGGCCTACCTCCGTGTCCCAGGCCCCTGCTGAAGGGGAGCGCTGTACGCCTGGGGCTTCCTGGCCCCCCCACCCGAGACTCCACGATCCAGAGAGAATCTACCATAAAGAACACCATTCTTTGCTCATCCGGTTGCCCCTGGAGACAGGCATCCCAACGCAGAAAGCCTGCCTGCTTCCTGACCAGGCGGGTGAGCGCTGCCACCCACCCACGCCGACAGACGGTCTAGGGAGGGAGTTTGTCACAAGACCAGGGCTCTGTCCTTTTCCTGGAGTCACAGGGACCCTCCACATATCTCCCTATCGGAGGAGCTGATGGAAACAGTGGGGGAATTCTTATGTAGTTCATCAAAGGGACGACATACCCCCTTCCCCCACTACCGCCCAGAGTTTGCCCATCATGGGATCCTAATGTACTGAGAGAGGGAAAATAAGCTAACCCAAATGAAACGCGTAATCCATGCCAGGCCTGGTTCAGCGAGTCCTCACAATCCTACGAAGCTGGGGCTGTTATCACCCCACCTCAAGGATAAGGAATCTGAGGCCCAGAGAGGTTGCAGAAATCAGCCTCTTGGTCTGGGAACCAAACCCTCTCCAGATGGCTCCAGAGTCTGAGTGAGGACCACTGTGCTCCCTGGGGCCCTGGTTCCCCCTTCCTGAGGAGACCTGGCCTGCCTTGTCTGGGAGAGCCACCCTGGGCTAGTGAGACAAAAATGGTCCAGAGACCACTTGGAACCAGTTGGTCGAGAGATCTCTCTGAGCATGGAAAGATATCCCTATGGCCACTTGTCGGAACTGAAGGCTATCCTCTAGGACTCCAGGGCTCATAAAAATCACAGGAGGATCCCATGAAGAGATGGCAGCTCTCCCACAACTGACGGCTGTGGGTGGGTGGACAGGGGGTTCGTTAAGAAATATGATGGTTCCTAACTGGTCTGGGGACACGGGCTCCTTTAGGATGGATGAGAGCTCTGGACCCTCTCCCACAGATAAACTGTGTATAGCCCTGTCTACGGTTCCTGGAGTTTCACAGACTCCCCAGACCCATGTATTCTTTAGGAAGCCTGCGGCCTCCTAGTGAAGAACTTCTGTAGGAGGTGACGTTCCTAGAGGGTCACAGTCTGGGAGCCTCAAGCTAGACGTAGAAGGACAGATGGAACATAAACGGCTGGTGGGGAGGTGTGGGGAGGCACAGGGAGGAAGGGTTGTGTGGTGGTCTAGATCTTGTCTCTGACACCACAGCTGTGTGATCTCGGGGAAGTGACACGTCTGAGCGGCATCTCCGTGTCCATAAAAGAGGCTCATGACAGTGCCTCCTTTACTTGGCAACACCACACCATGAAGTGAAGAGCTCACAGCCAGACACACAACAAGCACCTGGGAGCAAGTCTGAGTTTCAGGGGACCAGTGGAAGAGGTGGCTGCAAAGATGGCAGCCATGGAGCTATTGAGTGTTCGCTGGCAGGCTAACGAGCATGGAACCGGTGAATGTTTTGACTTGAGAGCGTGGCTTGATAAAAACAGTGTTTTGGTAACATCTGTCTGTTAGAAGATGACTACAAACCCCCCACAGGAACTAATTATGTGGCGCCATTATCAGTTTCATTTCTCTGAACCCAAGACTTCAACTTCAAGGGCACACTTTTTGTCTGGCCTTGAGTTTCAAAATCCTTTACTGTTACGTTTCAATAAAAAGTTTACTTAAAAGAAGGAAACTGCTCAGGGTGGGGGCGGGGGTGGAGGGATGAACAGCTATCCTGGAAAACACGAGAAGCACATGCATGCTGAGTCTCAGAATAGCTGCGCCCTTCCAGACGGGGCTTGGCACAGGTCTCTCCGAGGCGCCTGTACGACAAGAACACAGCTGTGTACGAACGGCAGCACCTTCACGTGAGAGCCCAGCCTCACCCGTCCTCCTGACTGGACGCAGGAAATGGGGCTGCTACTGGCACCGCCGGCCCGGGACGTCCCCTCTCCTTCCTATCCGCTGAGCAACAAGGGCGGCTGCTCCTTCTCTCTCTTCCAGGCGGTGGGCCGGGGGGATTACAGAACCTGCTCGGATAGTGATTCAAGGGCCACCCTCAGGAATGCCAGCCTCTCTCCCCGTCCCGGTGTAGCACATCAGCAAGGTGCCTAACAAGGACCTAGATGGCCAAGCTCCCTGGGCTTCGTCTCCCTCTCCCCGCTAGCTGCTCGGGGCAGGTGCTCGTGAGCGCCGGGGAGCACCAGAAGGCTGGCAGGAGGAGGGGGAGGACGGCAAAGGGAACAACGGGAAGCCTCCCAGTGCAAAGCCTGGCCCCGTGAAAAACAAGGTCCACCTCGCGGACATCCTTCTGACCTGACCTGTCCTTCTGTCTTGATTTCCCTCCAGCAAGCAAACCACCACCAGTGTTGAGGGACCCACTCAAACTGGCAGTCTTTCCATGGTAGTCACGACACCAGTGACTTTTTACCTCTGGAGGGTGCAGGAATGTCGGCGGGGCAATTTCACAGTTGCTGTGCAGCCCTCCCACCACCTGAGGGAAGGTGGGGCTGGTTTAGCCAACAGGCTGGCTGAGAAAACCCACTCAAGAGGCAACACCAAGGACACAAGGCTGGTGAGGGGAAGGAGGCGTGGGCACCAAGCTCTGTCTCCAAGTCCAGCACTCCTGCTCTGGATCACCTGCCTGCCACCATGCTCAGAGCCCTCGCCAGCTTCAATAATCCTCTTTGAAAGGGGTGAGGGGCTCTATAGGGCTCAGGCCTCCTCAGCTAAAAAACCATACTTTTGAAACCATGTGTCTGTCAACTGAGACATCAATACAGGTTCAGGAGAGACATCTGAGGTCAGCTGAATCAAGACGAAGTCTGGGGACTTCCCTGCTGGTCCAGTGGGTAGGGCTCCGTGCTCCCAATACAGGGGGCCTGGGTTCGATCCCTGGTCGGGGAACTAGATCCCACATGCCGCAACTAAGAAGTCCGCTTGCTGCAACTAAGAGATCCTGCATGCCACAATGAAGATCCCGTGTGCTGCAGCACGAAGGCCTGGCACAGCCAAAATAACTAACTAGATAGATAGATAGATAGATAATTTAAAAAAAAAAGACGAAGTCTGGATACAGACCAGGGAACTTGGAACTGAGGTCCCAAGAACTTTGGAGCAAGAGGAGAGGACAGGACTTCCCTGGTGGCGCAGTGGTTAAGAATCCGCCTGCCAATGCAGGGAACATGGGTTTGAGCCCTGGTCCAGGAAGATCCCACACGCTGCGGAGCAACTAAGCCTGTGCGCCACAACTACTGAGCCTGCGCTCTAGAGCCCGCGAGCCACAACTGCTGAACCCGTGCGCCTAGAGCCCGGGCTCCACAACAAGAGAAGTCACTGGTATGAGAAGCACACACACTGCAATGAAGAGTAGCTCCCGCTCGCTGCAACTAGAGAAAGCCCACGTGCAGCAACGAAGACCCAACGCAGCCAAAAATAAATAAATAAATAAAAAAAAAAAAAAAAAAAAGAAAGACAGGCTAGCCAGAGGCCACTGGGGACCTCAGAGGCTAGCTTGCTACACCTCTCACAGTATACAGATAAACCAAGGCCCAAAGAAGTAAGAATGCTGGTCCAAGGTCACACAAATTGGTGTCAAGGGCCCTAATCCCAAACATTGTTCTTGCCCTGGCTGTGTCACTCTGCTGCCATCTCTGGTACCCAGGCGGTCAACCAGGCTCTAGGCTTGGATCTGCTACCGCTCAACTCAGTGCCTAGAGGAAAATCCCTGATGGATTTTGACCACCTTGTACACCTGCACCACCAAAAAAGGAAAACACCGGCTCAGGCCACACCCGCTCAGTGACGCACGCAGGCACACACGGCATGCAACGGCCACCTGTCCTTCTGGGGGAAAGTGACTCCAAGGCTGCACTCGCACTCTGTCGGGCCCAGAACGGAAGTTTCAGGGTGTCCTTCTCCTGGAGGTGTGACCTTGCAGTAACCTGTCCGATGTCTCCTACCCAGCAGATGAAGGCAGGGACGGCACACTTGCCTGTCTGCTGCCATCTGTCCCGGTCCCACACAGGGCCTGGCACACGCTAGGAGACGAGGAACAGCCCCATGCTCTCAAGCAGCTAGCTGGACAGACAAGAGGAAGCAGGACCCCAGGAGTAGCAACATCACGCGGCAGCACGTGAACACGAGCCGGGGAGCAGCCAGACTGGTCCGCCGGGCGACCTTGCCGGCCAGTCACCTACTAACCTCTAGCCCCAAGCTGTCTCATCTGTGGATGGCAAGGGTGAGACGACAGGCTAGCATTCTGAACCATCGGGGGTCACGTATCCCTTTGACGATCTTTTTTTTTTTTTTTCTTTTTGGGGGGTGGGCCACACTGTGTGGCTTGTGGAATCTTATTTCCCTGACCAGGGATCGAACCCAGGCTCTTGGCAGTGAAAGTGTGGAGTCCTAACCACTGGACCGCCAGGGAAGTCCCATCCCTTTGACAATCTGATGAAAGACAATGGTCTTCTCCGTAGACTTAAATGCACACACACAACTCACAAGCAGTCTATGGGGGCTAACGAGGCTCTGAGGCCAAAGGTCCTTAGGCTCAGAGCCTCTGGACCAAGACAGGCAGCTCTAGGGCCTTTTCTGGCCCAAAAGACATAGGACAGTGTGTGTGGGGACTGCTGGACCAGAGGGATTCCGGATAGGTGGTGGTGGGGTTTTGGGGGGGCTGTGAGAGGGAAAGAAGATGCGGGGCAAGAATAAATGATACTGTTTCTTGAAGGCTGGGGTGAAACGTGAGGACGAGACAGAACAGGGAATTCAAGCCCCCTTTAGCTGCCTCCTGAAATCCTGGTCCTCTCTGAAGCCAAGCTCAGGTGCCATCTCTTCCACGAGGCCTTCTACCTTCCTCTCTCCTTACTGCGTTTCTGCACTTCCAGCTCAGGTTGCTTCACACTGTCTGGAAGAGAAATGAGCACCCGGGGAGGGCAGGAACAATGTCTCAGCACAGAAGGTCACGCCCAGCTTGCCACTCCCTAGCAGTACGGGCTTCGGCTGCTGCTATTCATTTCTCAATCTCCCACACATCACCTTGAATGTGGTAGGAAAATAACTGGTGAATAATCACAAAAATCTCAATTTGTAGGCACAATTTCAGCAATGTTCACTATTGTGAAATTTTGGAGCTTACAAAACAATTTGATAGTGACCTTGATATTTGTTGTGATGGGATCGGAAACCATTTCCAAGCCCTTAACACACACAGACACAACAGCTCTTAGGTACTACGTGGAAAGAGCTGGTCAAGTTGACGTTGCCATGGAAACCCAGCCAGGCTGAGAAATAGCTACTTTTGGGCATGAGAACCTTTGTTCCATCATGTCCCTTAACACTAACTTTGGCACTGCCTGGTCGGTATTTCTGGCTCAGTTAAGCTCTGACACACACAGCCCCACTCTTCACTCAACTGTTGAGGCTATGAGAGGTGCCATGTCAGTGAGATACACTTCTCTCTACCAGGTTCAAGACAACGGAGCTCCAGCTGACTAGCTTGGGGCACAGGAAACACACAATGGGAAGAGGAAGCGGAAAATCTCCACCCTTTTCCAGACTGCAGTAGCAGCAAGAAGCTCCCTTCCTTAGCAGGGGCAGGCGGCGGAAGCTGCTGTAGGAAGGCAGCTGATTCCCTATCAATAACACCTTCCTCTCCTGCCCCCCATGACCCTCCCAAAACAAAAAGACGCTATGTCAGCAATTCCCGCAGAAACAATGGGATTCTTTCTGCGGGGTGCCAGGGCTCTAAAAGCCTCTAGATGGCGCCAAGTCAAGACAACGCTGTCAGGAATTGCTGGGCTTCCAGCAAGCTGGGTACCAGCCCACACCTTCTCTTCCTAACTTCTGCCCAGAGACAAGCTTAGCTTGGATGGAAAGAAAGCTGGCTCTGGATGGAGATTTCCCATGTGTTTCACATCTGAGCCAGCCTAGAGCCTGCTAGAGAAGTGACTGCTGGGAGGACCTCTATCTTTGGATGGTAGGACCAGAGCAGAAGCTGGCACCTGTCCCCACCCCCTAACTCACCTGGAGAAACCCAGACTCCTGTCCTGAGAAGGCAGATGGGGAAGGCGGCCAGGGAACCCTATGACAGTCCCAGAAGCTGCCAGTGCTTCTACCCCATCCCTGGGGGCTTGGGTAAGACTGGGGGTGCGAACAATTTCAATCAGCTAAGACGGTGTGTGTAAAATATGGTGGTGAAGGTGGCACTAGACTGTGGAAACAAACACCACAGGAAAGGCAGACCGTAGAACAGTGACTCTGGGGGCTTTGTAGCGCTGACAGCAGTCAGGTTCTGACAGGGACACCCCTCCCCTCCACAGTTGGGCTTCTGTCAGCACCTCTATTTCCCGAAGCCACTAAGAGTCTATGACCCACATCTTAAAGTCCTGCGAATTTGTGACAGCCCCCCGATTTTTGCCCACACCATCAGCTTTGTGAGTAAATCGTGTTTGCTTAAAACTCCCTCTTTTGAGTTGGGCAGTGGCAAGATAAGACTAATGTGCTGGGGTCCCAGGAACACAGCTCCCTTTCCACTTCCCCACCCCCTTGGTCGCTGGCAAAGATGCTCCCTTCTGTAGCTGCACAGCAGCAGTTGCTTCTGGGGTCTTGGCCCACCAGAGGTACAAAGTAGAAGGCTGCCTTTGGCTAAAAAAGTTCAGAAGTGTCACCCCGTGGAAAGCTTGGAGAGGTCAGGCCCCCCCCCAGAGCACTACATGAAGTCCAGGAAAGGCTGCCCAGTGGGAAGGTTCCCACATGGTGGACAAATGCCTCTGGAGAGAGGCGAGCCAGGGCAGAAACAGCTCTCGGGGCAGGCAGGATGGCGTGCAAGGTGACCATTAAAACCAGAGATGCTGGGGCTTCCCTGGTGGCGTAGTGGTTGAGAATCTGCCTGCCAATGCAGGGGACACGGGTTTGAGCCCTGGTCTGGGAAGATCCCACATGCCGCGGAGCAACTGGGCCCGTGAGCCACAACTACTGAGCCTGAGCGTCTGGAGCCTCTGCTCCGCAACAAGAGAGGCTGCGATAGTGAGAGGCCCGCGCACTGCGATGAAGAGTGGTCCCCACTTGCCGCAACTGGAGAAAGCCCTCACACAGAAACGAAGACCCGACACAGCCAAAAATAAACATAATAAATAAAAATTAAAAAAAAACAAAACAAAACAAAACCAGAGATGCTAACTTGCCGCAGCCTCAAGTGATCACGTGGTCAGGACCACCGGCGCTGCCCCTCCCTCAAGAGCATGGCTTCCTCAGAGGCTATCTGGTCCTGCACCACACGTTAAATTCCTTCTACGAGAGCTGGGAGAAGAGGGGTGAGTGAGAGGAGGGCAAAGGAAAGTAATATACCTACCACTTAACGGGTCTGTGACATAGCCTTGCCTCCAGACCTCTCCTAACCTCATTTAATAAGTACGAGAAGGGATGGTAACAGAGGAAACTAAGGGCCAGGGAAGATCACGCTGGCCATGCACACACCGTGAACAAAGCAATGGAGCAGAGATCTGCCCCAAGTCCGACATCAAAACCAGGCTCTCAACTCACGGAGTTCTGGGGCCACCCACAACTTTCTTGACAGAACCCTCAGAGAAGCGCCTCTGGTCAACCAAGGCAGGGGCCTAATGTGTCGGCCCCTTCGGTGCCACCTTGCTAGCTCCCTTTCCTTATGTCCTTCACATCTCAGTTCCAAGAGTCAAAGTGTCAGCTCTCTGAGGGCAGGACCCATTCTTACGGTGCTGCACCCCCTCCCTCAATTTGCCCAACACAGAGTCCGCCTGGGGCGCTGCCAGGGGCCCACAGGCTACACACGGCTGCCGCTACTCACTGTGTGCCTCCACCAGATCAATCTGCATGTTGTATGGGACCAGGGGGTCTGGCAGTTCTGAGAAAAAGCTCTTCATGGCCCCTGCCACAGTGTTCACTGTGAAGTCCTTCTCTGCCAAATCCAGGTTGTGATCTGAAAGGAAGTTGGGAGAGTGAGGCCAGAGCAGTCTAAGCTGGGCAGAAGCAAGGAACACTCAGCGCTGGGGATAAGCAGAGAAACGAGGACCCAGGGGTGCTGCCCAGGGCAGGCATGGAGCCTGGGCAGGGACTCGGGATCATCACAGACTGGACAGAAGGTGGCATCCCTGGGTGCTGCTAAAAAAAAAGAAAAGGAAGTTCTGAGATTCACGGACAGAGGCTGACAGCCAACCTTCCAAGGTCAGCCTTTGAGTAGAGGAGCTGCACCCCCCATTCTGTGCCATCCAACTCCCCTTGTTTGGCCTGGATGTGCTGCTACCTTTTCCTTACACCCTCGCACTCAGGGAAAACAGGAGGAGGCTTTCCCAAAAGGCCAGCTCCCTTTTCCTGGAAGGTAACAAAAACGTTACCAACAACCTGGACTGCCATCTCCATCCCTGCTCCTTGTGGTGATCGGGCAACGACGCTCATTTTCCCCTTGCTGGTCCCTTCCAGCTCATGATACCTCTGACCTCTGTCTCTAATTTTTCTTTACATACTTTATTGCATTCCTGATCGTAACAAATCACCTACTGATAGATATCAGCTGTTTCTATTTGGGGGTTGTATGTAACCCATGTTACAGATTCTGGCATATAATCAAGTGTATACCCAAGGGTGGCTTTACCCTCATTTTGACCTCCTGCTTCCTATCTTGCAAGACTAACGCACATTTTCCTTCTCCCCTGGGTCACCTCCTCCCGCTGCCAGCCAGCACAGACTGACTGTGGTGTTACGAAGCGCTGTGGGCCCCTGGGCGCTGGGGTGGGGTGCCTGCTCCCAGTGCACACTGGTTAGCTGCTTGGTCCTGCAGGCCCGCACAGGCTGCCTGGCTTGGTCTCCTGAGGCCCAGTCACATGCTCAGTTGGACCCTACTTTGATCCCCAGCCTACTTTTCCTCTTTGGTCAGTGACATCTGTGAATTTTTACTGCTTTGGCTCATTTGCTTCTGGCATTGGTGGGTGTTCAGTTCTAAGAGTTAGAGTTTGGCTGTTGGGTTAGGGTGAAATAGATTTGGCCATCTGGCTGTAGGCCTCTCAGACCTGATCTAGCTTAGGAGACAGAAGTCCCTGCCAAGAGTCAGTCTAACTCATGAGAGCTCAGCTTTGGGAGTCTGGGGCCCAAGGCTCAGCTCATCACAAAATGCTCCCTTGCTTTGTTTCTCTCCTGCAGGGACTCTGTGAGGAGGGTACTCATGGTTGAGGGTACTCCTGTGGCCCTGGCAAAAGAGGATTGTCATCTCAACCCAACCTTTACATCATGTGCCTGAGATTAACCCCTGCACAGCCCAGTCCCAGGGAAGCAGGGCCTTCTCCTGGTGAACGCAGCACGTGCCGGGCGAGCTGGGGCAGTGCCTGTGGATGGTGAGGTGCGGGGGCAGCCCGGCTGAAGCAGGCTTGGCGGGGATGACACTTCTGCTTGCGGACAGGGGCCAAACACTTGCTCCTTCTCAGTCACCCAGCCAGCACCTCTCGGCTTTGGGGCTGTGTGGCAGGAGCACCCCCGAGGGGCTCCACTGGCAGTCTGGCTGTTGCGTCTGCCCTGACTGGCCTCCGGTGCTCGGCTGGGCTGTGGCCTTACCTTGATCAAACTGTCTTTGCAGACTCTCCATCTCTGACTTGTTCCCGCTGACCCGGTAGATGCCTTCAGTGCTCAATCCTGAGAAGAAACAAGCAGGTGTCTTAGGAGCAGGAAGTAGAGAGCAGAGAATGAGGAGGACTGCACTTGAGGAAAGAAGGGGAGAGTCCATGAGGCACCCACTGGGAGAGAGGAACAGGGCTAAAGCACTCTTGACTTGCCTACATGCTTCAACCCACTTTTGCCCATTTTCTTTTTCACTTAAAAATGTAAAAATATTTGTTTTTTGTAAAAATTAAAATGATACAGAAACACATCAGACAAAGATATCTTTTGTCCACATTTTGATGTATACTCTGGAATTTTAATTTTTTTAAACAAAATGGAGAGAATACTGTTTTAACCCACCCATTTCATTTACAAAGTATGTTGTGAACCTAAATCATTAAATGTTTTTTTACAACGTGATTTTAAAGACATCAAAATATACAGTAACTTAAAAACGATCTATTGTTAATCATTTAGGTTTTTCCAAGTTTTCACTGTTAGGAATAACCCACAATTATGTTTTTTGATAGCTAGTTAAGTTTAAAAGATTCTTGGCAGTGTGTATTTCTTACTTTGTGAATTTCCTATTCATGTTCTTGTTCATTTTCCTATAGGAGTGGTTCTTCTCATTTTGTACTTGAATATTAAGGAACTGACTACGTTAATGTTATATATCTTTACATTTTTTCCCTTTTGTTATGTCTTCTAAATTTTGTGTACTGAATTTTTTGGAAGTACATAATTCAAAAATTTTAGGTTTTCAAGACCCATCAATTTCTTTCTGATGTCTTCATTTGTTTTTATGGTTAGAGAGGATTTTCCTGTTCCTAGATCAGATATTCTCTCTTTCTTTCTTCCTTTCTTTCTCCCTCCCTCCCTCTCTCTCTTTCTTTCTTTTCTTTCTCTCTTTCTTATTTATTCATTCATTCATTCATTTATTTATTGGCTCTGTTGGGTCTTTGTTTCTGTGCAAGGGCTTCCTCTAGTTGCAGCGAGCGGGGGCCACTCTTCATCGCGGTGTGCGGGCCTCTCACTGTCGCGGCCTCTCTTGTTGCGGGGCACAGGCTCCAGACACACAGGCTCAGGAGTTGTGGCTCACGGGCCCAGTTGCTCCGTGCATGTGGGATCTTCCCAGACCAGGGCTCGAACCCGTGTCCCCTGCATTGGCAGGCAGAATCTCAATCACTGCGCCACCAGGGAAGCCCTCTTCTATTTCTTCCTTCTTGTTTTTTACAACTTTTTTTTTTTACGTTTAACGCTGCGATTCTTTTGGAACTTACTTGGTGTACAGTGTTAGGTAAGGAAAAAAGCAATGCTAAAATTCAACTAAATAATAACATGGGAGGATATAAAGTACCAAGTGAGAGAATGACTCCCTCCACCCTTCACTCCCCACCCCTCGGCACAGGAAGTACTGTGCAGCTTGCAGTGGACTCCAAGCACTGTCTCTCAGCTTGGTTCTCCTTCTCTCCAGGAAGGAAAGTCCACTGTTGCGCCCCTAAGACCATGGGTCTAAAGGATAATGACGTCACTGTGAAAACCAAGATGGGATCTCATGGCCAAACCCACCCTGGTTCCCTTCTGAAGATCATGGTTTTGAGCAACTCTGACCAGCTGAAGGGGCACTGAGGAAGCACCCTGGAGCCACCACTGAACACCAGAAGGCAGTGCGGACAATGGAGAGAGGACTAGGCCCCGAAGTCCATTAGGAGGCTCTTGAGAGCCAAGTGTCTCAACATCAGTTATCACCGTAATTGATGCCTCTGGAGAGGCACCCATCAGGCGAGATAAAAGCAGTCAGCCTGTTTCGGGAGCCCCAGATTGGTGGCAGGTGAACTGTGAAGAACATCAAAGAGAAAGTCATCAATTCCCTAGCCTAAACGCTGTTAACTGCACGTGGGTCCTTTCACCCCAGAGAAAAGGGGGTTAACGGACCAGCCTCAAGGACACCGTGCTGTGCAATGCCCAGCTGCAAGGGAGCTGCGCCATCACTGTACTCGGCACGAGAAGTGCAGACACTATCCAAACTTGAGGCCCTGGACACACCCCAGCCCAGTGGTGGCCTTTCCCACTGCCCTCCCTTCTGGAGTTAATATTTCCTGCATGGTCACCATGTGGCGCGCTGGGCTACATGCTTTCCCGCGTCCACCACTCATTTGTTAGATGAATGATGATGCCACCGAATCCTCAGCCCCTTACGGCGCGGCTACTGGATGGAGAGAGAACACAGATGAGAAAAGGGAGATTCAGACAGGTGAAGTCCGCACCCTGAACTGCACAGCTGGTAAGAGGCAGAGTGGTCTAAGTCCAGGGCCTCTGCTACTCTTCTGCCTCCACACTGTTCCAGAAGATGCTTGACATTCATCCACCATCAGGCTGGGGTCCAGACCACAGTCTCCCCCCCGCCAATCCCCTCAAAGAAACATCACATTTGCGTGAAACCCACTGGCCCTCAGTATTCTGGGTAGCCAATTTTGAGATGGTCCATCCCCTCTATTGCTGTCAACCTCCAGAAGTTTGAGGTCAGGATGGCCCCTGTTCACCATCCCTAGTTAGTAATTTTACAATGGTCTCTTCCCTCAGTGACTTTTCTAAACTATTCTCAGACATATTTAAACTTTCTACCTATTTCACATCTCGGGTAACACGTCACATGCTTACACATGAAATCACCCACGTTTTGACAAGCCCTGGGTATGTGTCAACAGATTCAAATCTTCACCCCCTAGGTTTAAAAAAATCACTACACTTTGCTCTTTACCTGAATGTCAGCCCTCTCTAATACAAAGAAAACAATGTTACAAACGGCAGGAGCTTAAAAAGTCCTCGATGAGGTAGCAATGTCCACAGTTCCTGAGCCCCAGTGTGGAGAGGCACTCTCTGAACCGGAGAAGATCCTGACAGCCTCAGGCCATTCATCATCTTCTGGCAACCCTGACCTTCTGCATGGACAGAGGAGTCCTCTGCATTGTCTCCTAATGACCACCTGCCCCGGTATCACACGGCAGAAAACAAACTGCAAATTAGCTATCGGGAAATTATCGGAGGTGCGGGCCTGCTGAAACCTCACTAGATGGATGATCACAAAAATGGAAGCATCTGAACGCGCAAGGCCAGCTCCATAGCATCAATTAATCATCATCTTAGTATTTCCTGTAATCTGGACATGTGTTTATGTTACGAAATCCCACTTTAAAATAGCAATTCTGCCACTGCTCTCCACAACAACATGGCATAATTTAGGAAAGGTATCATCTGCTTGGCCAGTACAATTTTTCACAACTATTAATTAGACATCAATTAAATAAAAACAAAAATCTTAGAGCAGACTGCAAACTGCAGGCTGCTCGTGAAACAGAGAGCTAGCAACACAGGTGAGAACTAGGATGCCTGACAGAGCAAGGGCAGCTTGCCAAGGAGCCCAAGACCGGAGCAGGGAAAGGGCTGGGGGCCTGGAGCAGGCCCCTAGGCAGAGACGCTGGATTCCAAGGGGTGTGCATCCTGGGACCCACAGACCCACACAGAAACACTCAGGGGCTGACTCTGGCTCACACCTGCCAGCAGAAAGCAGTACCCCTAGCCACAAGATCTGTTCCATGGCTAGAGGTCCCACTGAGAAAGCTTCAATCTTAAGCTCTGAGGCATCTCTACATACCAGAAATCTCCAAAGACCCATTACCATAGCAGAATCTCGGCAATAGGTCTATTTTTTTTTTTTTTTTTACAGAGCCCTACTGATTTCTTTGGGAATCTTTTAATCTTTGGGAATAGAACAAGAGAAACAAGTTAACATGTGGGAATAGAACAAGAGACAGTTCAGAATAGCCAAGGCTGCTATCTTCAAAAATCTAAACAATTTCTGTGTAGAACAGTCTTGTTCCAATGGCTCTAGAAAACAGAGCTATGACTAGAATGGGAATGACAGGAAGGCAAATATTGTCTCAATGTATAAAATAATAATAGCTACAGCTGTCACTCATTATAAAGGGCCAGAGCTTTTGAACTCCCTTCTCACTGGATAGCCATCTGTCTGGGATGCTGTTTAAAAAGATTAATACCTGGTCTAAGAAGACAGCTAATAACACCAGTAATAAACCATTTATTGAACGCTTGCTGTGTGTGAGGCACATAATGCTAAGTCCTTACCGTGCATTTTTACATCATTTCTCACAATAGCTCCTTCAGAGAGATTATTACTAATCTCATTTTACAGATGGGAATGCAGAGGCTAAGAGGCAAAGTAACATGCACGAGGTCAGAGAGCTAGTGAATTGCAATCTGAACCCCATCTGCTTCCAGAGCCTGTGTTCTTCTACTACTGCGTTTTAAGTCACTAGTTTTCAAACTTGAGCGTGCAGCAGAATCACCTGGAGGGCTGGTTATAATATAGGTTACAGGGCTGCACCTGTAGGGTTTCTGATTCTGTTGGTTGGGAGTGGGCCCCCAAAATCTGCATTTCCAACACATTCCCAGGTGACGCTGATGCTGCTGGCCCAGGAACCATACTGTGAGAACCGCCACCACCCTAGAAGACGGTCCAGGCCTCTAAGGTCCCTCTGACTCTTAAAATCTATGATTCAATAACATTGGGGGGCAATATACAAGGAAAAATAAATACCAGAAACTTCAGGGACAAAGCATCTCCAAAAAGTATTAAAACTGGTGCTTTTTATTTGTTAGCAAGCCTCTACACATTATTTAAACCACGGCCATGTGTGATTTTTCAAAAGGACATTAAAAAAGAGAAAAGCAAAGAGGCCTTATTTTTTCTTTCAATAAATATTTACTGGGCTTCCCTGGTGGCGCAGTGGTTAAGAATTCACCTGCCAATGCCAATGCAAGGGACACGGGTTCGAGCCCTGGTCTGGGAAGATCCCACACACCGCAGAGCAACTAAGCTCGTGCGCCACAACTACGCTCGTGCGCCACAACTACTGAGCCTGCGCTCTAGAGCCCATGTGCCACAACTACTGAGCCTGCGCTCTAGAGCCCACGAGACACAACTACTGAAGCCCACGCACCTAGATCCCATGCTCCGCAACAAGAGAAGCCACCACAATGAGAAGCCCACGCACCGCAACGAAGAGTAGCCCCCACTCGCCGCAACTAGAGAAAGCCCGTGCGCAGCAACAAAGACCTAATGCAGCCAAAAATAAAAATAAATAAAATAAAATAAATAAATTAAAAAAAAAAATTTACTGAGCACCCAACATGGCAGGTAAGATCCTTCACAGAGCTTTCAGCTGTGGTCTTCCTCAAAACTATTTTGGTGACAGAAGGCTAGATGACCCAGCAATGCCAGCCACGAGGCGTTCCCTATGGGCTAAGAACTGGCATATTTTACCCTTGACTTCCCCGTCACAGCGGCCGAGAGATGCCTGTGGCACCACCTGCCACACCAGGGGCACCAGGAGAATGGACAGGTGACCTGCAGGAGCTTGGAAACCAAGAGGAGAACCACCTTCTGCTCTGGTACGTGTCTGATTTTCTGAAACGTCCAAAAAAGTTTTTATTCCTGGATCCCAAGCACCACTTCTCGGCACCGGCATTCTTGGCCTGAAGTCCTTCCGTAGTCTGCCCCGGCCAGGCTTCGCCCCTGCTCGGTCACACCAGGACTCAGTTCCTCCTAAGTTTCCTTTCTAGCAACAAATCAATACTTCCTCCAAGACAAACTCTGACTTGTTTATTTTTCACTTTCTATATTTAGATATAAAACTCAGCACTTTAGTCCTTAAAAAATTTTTTTAATCGGTGCTGCCAGTGCTGCAAAACGCCCCACATCAAGACAGGCTTTAACTACTAAACTACTTCTGTCAACTTTTAAGGAAATGCATCTAATAGACCATTCTCCTTTTCTTTCCTGTATCCCAGAGGTAAGTCTCAGGCAGGCTAAGTTTCAAGGCCAGAGGGGTGCTGAGAACCCTGGGAGAAAAGGAAACCCGTCGAGCGTAAAGCCCAAATTGTCCTGAAGGGGGCCGACCTCTGTGGGTCAAAGGCCAACAGTGTCGCTGCGGTCTGTCTCCTCCTGAGGGTCACGCTGCAGCGCCCCCGCCGCGACGGAGGGTGAAAGGGCTGGGGTGTGGCTGACGCTTAGCGTGGAATCACAAGCCACTCACCGGCTGTAAGATCCTGGGCGATCGCGCTTCCTTTCCTCTTCTGCACAACAGAGAACAGTCCCCACCGTACACCCTGGTGGGGTGCACTGAACGAGGTCTTAGCCCAGGGCTAAGGGAGCAGCTATTATCCTAACGATCTAAGTGGAAAGCAAGCTAGCAAGTGGAGGAGCACCTGAATTTTGCTGTCAGGGAGAGCCGGGTTCGGAATCTGACTAACTTCTGCACATCTGACTCTACAGTGGATTAACCCCCACCTTCTTAGACTACTGCAAGGAACAAATGAGATAACCTACGTAAAGCCCACAGCAGAATGCCCTCCCCCTGCCCTTTCTCTACATTTTAACAAGCTTCAACAGCAGCGCCTCCCTGTAGGCAGGGCCTGCTCTGAGGGCTCGGCCAAAACAGGCCAGTTGGCAGAAAAATATTAAAAACACACACGGGCTTTGACACCAAAGTAACCTCAGTTTTGATCCTGGCTCTGTCTTACAGCTGCTGGGTGACTGAGGACAAATCACTCCACCTCTCAAAGCCTTGGTTCCTCATCAAATACAGGGTTGTTTATTAATGACTATCAAGATGTTGTGAATACTGAGATTACACATATGAAAGCAAGTAATACAAATGGCTGGCACACTGGAATAATAATGATAATAATAAAACAATAATAATAACAGTTAACTTTTGCTGAGGGCTTAACTATGTGCCAGGCACTTTCCTAAGCTCTGCACTAGAATTATCATAGTGAATCCACCCAATAATTCCTTGAGGTAAATATTATTATTTTTATTCCCATTTTACAGAGAGCAAATAGAGGCTCAGAGAGGCTAAGCCCAAGGCCACAGAGCTGTGTGTACACGGTGGGGGGAGCAGGCTCTGAACTGGCTCACTCGAGTCTCTGTCTTGGATGACTGTGCACTTATTTGTATTCACTTTTTCACATCTTTATTGGAGTACAATTGCTTTACAATGGTGTGTTAGTTTCTACTGTACAACAAAGTGAACCAGCTATATGCATACCTATATCCCCATATCCCCTCCCTCTTGAGCCTCCTTCCCACCTTGACTGTGCATTTAAACAGCATGCTACTCCCTCCAATGTTAATTCCCTGTTCCCTTATCCTTTAAATATTACATGTAGGCTTTATCCTATACATGCCAGATTCATTACGGGTTAGAAGGATTTTCCATTCCTCCCTTGTTTACTCATACGCATTCATCTCTTCATTCACACCCCACTCAGTGTTCTCATCTGTCAGTTGGAGGATAAGCAGGGAGAGCCAGAGAAAAAATGCTGCCTCCTCTCTCGACAGACAGCAGCCAATGGACAGTGTCCGTGCTTTATTCCTATGATGAAGTTCTACTATTGATAACATTAAAGAATCCCCACTAGATCTCCCTGTTGCCTTCCCGTTTTGGATGTGCTTGGAATGATTTTCTGGCTCTTCTATTACTTGAACACTAGGGTCACTCTGGCCCCTCCAGTGCCCCTTTGTTAGCTGTCTTCCCTTGGTACTTCCCTCGCCAATCAAGATCTGTTTCTGGCAATGCCAAACCTCCTTTCTCCCCATGACAGAATGCCACTAGCACTCTATTATGACTGCCTGACCGGGTGTTAGCCCCACAACTAGGCATTGTGGCTTTATAAATTTCCAACACCACTGCATGTACACACGGCCACGTCATAAATCTCAAGGCTGAGGAGGAAGGGAGAAGAGAGCTGAAAGGGAAGAGATGAAAATATCGCACCAGCCTGGGCATCTATGGCTCTAGCATCTGGCTGATCCTTTGTAAGCTACCCATGTAGTTGCTGTCATTAACTGTGAAAGAGGGCTTCTGGACCCTGCTCTGAGCCAAATGAGGGGCTCTGTTTTTCTCCTGACTTTCAAGAAAACGCATAGCCCAATATATGTGTTTAAGAGAACCACTATGACAAAGTGAACCTTAGGCCAGCCCAGAGTTAATACTGCTCTTTCTGGGCAGCAAGGGATGGAGGGGAGAGGAGTGTGACCTATAACTGAGGTGAGCAGACTGTACTCTGCAAAGCAGCAACGAATGTTCGAAGCCAAGAGCAGCTGGGAGACCCTACTGCCAAGAATACGAGCATCCTTCGGGCTCCAAGTGTGACTTCGCTAGCACACTCAAGCCCAGTGGCACGGGGGTGATGGCAGTGTGACTCGGAGGCGAGCTAGTGCCACTGCAATGGGGGGGGGGTCCTCACTGACTAAACAAAGAGCCACCAACAAAGAAACAGTCAAACTAACACACAGGTACAATATACCCCCCCCATGCATACAATGCCAACTTCCCTTCCACAGCAGGCCCCCAAGTAAAGCCCCTTGAGGTCATAGGCAGATTCCTCTCAAGCATTAATGAGGGCAGAGGTTACCTTCTTTCTGGTTCCTCATTCCCAATGAACCACGAAAGGTTCTGTGATGTCACCAATCACAGCCCAGTGTCCCTCCTTTCCTGGCCTCTCTTTCCTCACTAAGAAAGTACACTTCATAGGTTAAAAGGCTGTTAACACTCTGGCATTAAATCTGATCGTGGTCCCCACCAGCCACCAGCCTACAATCTGTACTCTGCATCTAGGATACAACACAAAGTTGTCCACATGTGGCCTGGGTGGCCTGCATCACCACCTGATCCTGAGGACCGCCCCCAACCCACTTCACTCCAATCACGCTGGCCTTTCAGAGCCTCGAAGCGTGAGCCCCTCCTGCCTCCGAGCCTTCCTATAGGTTGTTCCTTCTACTTCTACCTCCACCTTTTTGGCTGGCTAAACATTGCTCCCTCAGAGGTCTCCACTGACCCCCAGATCTAAATTAAGTCAGTTATGATAATAAAAACTGCTTACATTTATGCAATCCTCATATTTTGGGCCAGGCACAGTGATAAGCGTTTTACATGCATTATCTCTGAAACCCTTACGACAGCCCCATGAGTTGTATACTACCATTATGACTATTCCCATACAGACGTCAAAGCCCGTGTCTAACCACCGCACTACACGACCCCCATACTTTCTCTATATAGCACTGGGCAAAACTTGAAAGTTACTGTACAGCTGTGTGATTATTCGCTGCATGCTGGTCCCCCAAGGAGAGAACAGGCATGTTTTCCGATTACCGTTCTATGTACTTGGACTTGGCACAGTAACTCGTGCCTGGAGAAGGCATTCAGTAACTATCCACAGAGAGGAGGGAAGGAGGAACACATGCCTGAAAATAAAAGTGCAGTTTCTCTGGCTGAAGAGAGGAAGGAAGCAGACTGAAGTAGTTTGTTCTCAACCACCCTCGTGCCTCAAGGCATACTGGCAGGCCTTCCAGCCCACAGAATATGGGAGAGAGAAAGCCTCAGGCCTGGCCAGCGCAGAAAAGGTGCTTCATACACAAGCGCACCCAACTCCTCCCTTCCTTTACGGACTGGTTTCCCTGCCTCCGCTACTCCCGAGAGAAGTCATGGGGACTGAGTGAATTCCTGATCTCACCAGGGCAAGCCATCTGCTGTTCTACATGTGGTCTCTAGATCTGGCCTGCTCACTTTTCCAGAGCAGGGCAACGGCTTCGCTTTGCCTGGGATCCCCCCC
This sequence comes from Balaenoptera musculus, assembly GCF_009873245.2. Classification (NCBI taxonomy): domain Eukaryota; kingdom Metazoa; phylum Chordata; class Mammalia; order Artiodactyla; family Balaenopteridae; genus Balaenoptera; species Balaenoptera musculus. The sequence continues at coordinate 9,326,784 of NC_045803.1, forward strand.
AAGAGGGTTGCACCCTTTCCCAGAAGCTGGACAGAAACACGCACGCACGCGCACGCCCCCCATGAGAGGGAGAGGGAGGGAGAGCGCGAGGGCCCTTGGTGGAGAGCGGGTGCGGCTCCGCAGGGCGGCTGTGACACGACAGCCTGCTGTGCCGCCTGTCGGGGCAAAAGCAGTCTCATCTCCTCTGCGCTGGCGAAGGGCGAGCGGTCTGTCCACCAAAGCTCACTGCTGTGGAGAGGGAGAGTGCAACGGAACAGCCGGGCAAGGCAGGCCTGTCGGAACTGTCTTGGGGATTTGGGCTTCCACCCAGATGATTTCTGTCTTGGATGGAAGGGCGGGATTACTCTGTGAAACAGGCTTCACTTCGCTTTGGCTGCTGGGCTCTCCAGGCAGCTTGCCAGGGCATGCTGTTCCGATCAGGGCACTGGGTCCCAAGGAAATCCACTAGCACTGCCGAGTCACAAGCTACATGAACGCTGCTTATCTGAAAGAGCCCAAAGTGGAGCTGACTGCCTGCTTTTATGGCAAGAAGGCATTTCTGGAATGCAAATGACTTGCGTTTAACTTATAAGCAAGCAGAATACAGGAGGGTGGTGAGAAATGGGCACATGGGAAGTAGTCCAAAAATGTGGAGAAAGCTTTGTTTTAAAACTATTTGGATAACGAGAAAGCAACTAGCTAACCTAGAATTATAGGGAGAGGGAGAGATTAAGTAACACAGAACTCCCATAAAATCATAGCATATGAAACCACATCTCATATTTTAGCACTTTACCATCAATTCAAAGCAGCATAAATATGGCAGTTACTCACATAAAGCCCGTTGGTATATTCGAGCTGTAACTAACTGCACCTATTAAACTATTATAGCGATAGATGGGAGTATCTCTACTGAAATTAGCTGCCTTTTCTGAAAGACAGAATTACAGAGATCTAGGCTGACTGCAGGGGAATAACTGACTAGATTTAACAGCTCTAGTCCCACCAATTCTCTTCCAGGATAACTGTAGAAAGTGGCTATGATAAATGTGGATGGAAATATGGAGGCTTTTTTTAGGGCAGTCCCAAGTGGGAAGGAACTTGGTAAAGTTCTGAATCGGTTCAGTCTGATGCTACAAAGCTCACAGCTTCGCCAGCCTGAAGCGCAGAAGAAAGGGCTGGAATGTGGGTCCTTTCCATTCTGATGGCTGTGAGTGGCCTCTGCCCAAAGAACTCCAGGATCTGTTGCCTCTCTTATAAAAAGGGATTAATGCTGCCCTCTAAGTCACGGGAGAGCAGCTAAGAAGGCAGGTAGGTGCTCTAGGAAGAAAAAGCCCCGCCTGAGCACAGCCCTCCCGGCAGGGCAAGAGGCGCACTGGCCCGGGGTGGGGCTCTTCCCGCTGCTCCTTCCCAGCCTCAGGTCACGGGCCAATTCAGCCCTAGGTGTCCACAGAGGGGCCAAGGAAGCCCACTGGCAAGGTTTTAAACGCAGGAACCCTGTAGGGAGGGCAGGGACAGTGTGGTATAAAGGAAATATATATTTGGTCTTTGTCCCTAGCTCCTGGTACAGAGCTCCTAAAACCCTCAGGAATTTCCTGAGTGATAGGAGTGTCTTTTGTTATTCATAACAAGCCCCTTGTTACCCGATACCTGAGTTTATGATAATGAGGTGGACTCTTGGTGGGGGGGCCCTAGATAGCTTCAGGATGGGGGCTAGTCACCAGAAAGACCCAGCCTTGATGAAAGAGTAGAACTTTCAGCCCCACCCCCACCTCCAGGGAGGGTAGAGGGGCTGGAGATTGAACTCAGTCACCAATGGTCAATGATTAATCAATCATGCCTATTTAATGGAACCTTTATATAAAAACCCTAAACAACAGGGTTCGGAGAGCTTCCACGTTGGTGAACACATCGAGGGTGGCGTGCCCAGAATGGGCATGGAAGCTCTGTGTCCCTTACCCCATACTTTGCCCTAGGCATCTCTTCCATTTGGCTGTTCCGGAGTTGTATCCTTTATAGTAAACTGTAATAGTAAGACAGTTGAACCCTGAACACCGTGGGGGTGAGGGGTGCTGAATCTCGACACAGTTGAAAATCCGCCCATAACTTATAGTCGATGCCCCATATCTGCGGTTCTTCTGTATCGGTGGTCCAGCATCCACAGATTCAACCAAACGCAGACTGGGGAGTACGGCTGTACTTACTATTGAAAAAGATTTGAGTATAAGTGGACCCACGCAGTTCAAACTGTGTTGTTCAAGGATCAACTGCATAGCATTTTCCTGAGTTCTGTGAGTTGTTCTAATAAATTATCGAACCTGGGGGGAGGTTGTGGGAACCCCCGACTTTCTGGCCAAGTCAGACAGAGTGTGCACAGCCCACGGACTTGCGACTGGCGTGGTGAAGTGAGGGTGGTTCTGTGGGATTGAGCCCTAAACCTGTAGAGCCTGACGATAACTCTGGGTGGTTAGTGCCAGAACTGGGTGGCAGGACACCTGGCTGGTGGCAGAGAATTGACGTGGTATTGGAAAAGACCCCACACAGTTGGTGTCAGGAGGGGAAAAAACCCTCCCGTGCAGTCAGAGGGAGGGGATACTGGTGCAGAAGACCAGAGTCCGACATCAGCTGCCCCATCCCACTGCTCCATTAGTTGGCAGGGCCCAACTGACCTGTCTTCTTTGGGCTTCAAATTACCCCAGTGAAGGGAGGCGATGTGGCCAAAAGGGTAACAAGGGCTCTGGGCTAGAGTCCCAGCTCCAATCTCCATCTTTCTGAATCCTCTTTTCCTTTTCAGAAAATTGGAAATTACATCCTTCTCAGAAGACTGCTATGAGAATGGGATGAGACTCATGGAAACACTCAGCACTGGGCCTGGCAACGTGAGGTCCTAATTGGCACTTGGCACGTGTTCTCTCTTAATATGCACAACTACCCTTGCAAGGAAGCCAAGGAAACACAGACTCAGAGAAGGTAAGGAACGTACTGAGGGTCACGCCTGCCTCGCTGCCCACAGGTGCCGCAGAAGGCTCTGTGCCGCACGCTAGGGCTAAATAAAGAGCATTTCCCAATTAGATTAAGCAGCCTGGGAGTTCACCAACAGCTGTAGGAAATCAGCTCGAGAAAGAGTCTGGCCTTTTGTCCTGCTGTCTCCCATCAGGGCAACACTGTAATTTGCTCTCAGTTCGTTATAAAGCTGAAATATATGCATATTACTTATTCCGAACACTTAGCAGCCATTTTCCATTTACTAGTTTGGTGGGGTTTTTTGGAAGGCAGTTCCAGGAAAGACTGGGTTGGTGTTTTCTGAGGAATGGTACACCACACATCAAAGTGTTCACTGACACTGGCGTCTGTTTCTCGCGGTCACTGAACACACAAGGGAGACAGATGTGTGCTGAGCCATCTCTCTGTGGGGAGGGATAAAACCGAGGCAGTTATTAAACTCCAGCACCCAGGAGGGTTGTCTATTTTCAATCTGTAATATGGAGGTGAGATACTGAAAATAAAGCCAGGAGCTAATGTTACCACATTAAAAGTTTTATTAGCTGCTATTACTGCTGTTTGTCATGAGTATACGAGATCAGTGACTATTCTGGAAAGGATCCAATGGGAGGGGATGGGCACACAGTAAAACTGGAGGTGGGCTACAAGCAGTTTGGGCCACCAAGTCGCATGGAATCACTGGGAAGCTATGAGGCCTCCTGTCTTGGAGAGCTGGGAAGAGAAAACTATTTGATCTAGTCTCAATCACTTCAATGCTACTCATCCTTCAAGTCCTAACAAATCTATCTCCCAGCCCTCACTGATCTCTCTTTTGCCAGCTCTAAGAGGTTTAGGGTCAAATCTTTTAATCTTTATTGGATCATAAACTCCTTGAGGACAAAGGTGTGCCATCATCTCCGCTTGCTCTGGATCATATGGAAGGTATTCCACCAACACTCACAGTACAGTAGCTGCACAGTAGTCTCTAACCTTTGGGGAGGAGGAGACGCCTCTTACTTTGATACCCTAATGAAGGCTGTAGATTCTGGTGCATCCACATTGTGCGTGCATGCACACACACAAACAATCTCACCAACAGCTGTAGGAAATCAGGGGTTCACACGCCTCCAGAAGCCTATCCACAGTCCCTAGGTTATGCGCCCCTAAGTAAAAATAAACCCACACAGTTCTTCAAGTCACAGATTCCAGGGGTTTGAGAACCTGCTTTTCCGCAATTTCCCTGCTCTGACCGTACTAGGTCCCTTAAACAACAAATATTTACGTAAACTCCAAAGATAGCTCTTGTGGCAGCAGCACCCTACAGCATTCAAAGGGAAACAAAATTTTATGCAATCAATTTAAGAGCCTGGGCAGGGAAAAAGAAGCAAGAGAAGCAAAAAAAGCAAAAGTGTAGACAGACTTGCCAAGAAGAGATCTTTAAGTGATCAATCCTCAAGAATTCATCTTGCATCTAGTGTCTATTTCCTTATCTGCCCTAATCTAACTAATTTAGCACATCGGACAAAAAAATCACTTATTCCTTCAATAAATACCCAAGTGCCTACTGCATGTCAGGTGCTGTGCCAGGTGATGGCAAAGAAGAGACAGTCTCTGCTCTTGAGTTCCTTAGTGTAGCAGCGTTGCAGGAAACAAAGCAGCAAAGTGACAAAGACAATGAATGCAGCGTGGTGACAACAGGGCTGCGTACCAGTAGTAGACAGCCTACCGGTTCTGCCAGTAGTGACACCTTCCCTTGCCTTGGGCAGGTGGGCGGCTGGGTATTCAGGGAAGGATTCCTGAAAATGGAGATAAACTCAGAAGCCAAATCCAACCCAAGAATACTTGTAGCAAAGAGATCTAACAATGGCACAAGTAGATCTTTTTCAGAGGGCAAGGAGAGAAAATTGATTGCTTCTTTGAGGCTGACAACACCCCACAGACAACAGTTCATTCAACTGTTAGACAGTCAAGCTCTCTGTCTTCACATCCTTGAAGGAAGCGTGTTCGCTAACAGTCTGCCCATTGCTGCTCAGATTAGCCTGGATGTAAATGTTCACTTAGAGTCACGGAGACTCCAACGCTGTCTCCGCCCAGCCTCTGCTGGCTCCCGGTAGCTGAACAATAGCTCGAGCAGTCCCAGGGTGCATCAGGGAGAAGAGAAATCACCAGGTAATGAGGAATCTTTGTCAGAGCAGGTCTCTGCTCTAAGGACCTCTGAAATGATACAGGCTGCAGTGGACTGAAAAATTTAAAGTGCCAAATCCCCTGGGGTAAAACATCTATCCACCTATCTTCCATTTATTATTATCATCATAATTATTATAACAGCTTTTTTTCTTTTTTTTTGGCCGTGCTGCATGGCTTGCAGGATCTTAGTTCCCTGACCAGGGATCGAAGCCGGGCCACAGCAGTGAAAGCGCCGAGTCTTAACCACTGGACCGCCAGGGAATTCCCTTATTTTTGAACTCTAAACTCTAAAGTGATTTATAGACAATTCCCCCAACTCAGAAAAGGTGCACCTGAATCTTCATGGCCAGCCGCACCCTCGGTACACCAAGTCTCCCATTAGCCCTGGCAGCCTGATTCACTCGCTTTCTTTCCCCCTGCTCTGCTGACTCGCAGCTCCCTTCCTTCTGAGCCCCTCTATGTAAGTACCCTACCTCGAAAGTTTCACATTCCCTGGTCTGTTAGCAATACACCCTCTACCCCTCACACTAAGAACACAGGGAAATAAGTGCTCACTCAGATGTTGCAACCTTGCTCAAGACCTTAGTATTATATGCATCTTTTTACTTCTCCCTTTCTTTAGATACTATTCCACGTTTCCACTGAATGGCACTTTGAGGAAAGAGGTCTTCTGAATGTCTCTACACCATCATTCGTTCATAATCATTTATTAGAGCCCTGTGTCTTGGTTTGGAGGATACAATGATGAAGACCCAGTCCCTTCCCTCAAGGAACTTAGGATCCATTGAGGAAGGAAGACAATCCGAGCCCAGAGTGTAAGGGTTCACAGAGCACTGCACAGAGCACCACAGAACACAGGGTGGTGGGCACTGGCTCAGAGGGGAGGCCAGAGAAGGACGCCAGGAGGGGACTCTTGAAAGGGAACAGCAAGTAAAGGTACCGCGGGTGAGAAATATCACAAAAGCTTAAGAAGCGGCATGCCGCTCTAATCTGTGCGGCTGAAGTTTCTCATCGTGGATGAAAATGGCTTCCCTGGTGGCACAGTGGTTGAGAATCTGCCTGCCAATGCAGGGGACACGGGTTCGAGCCCTGGTCCGGGAAGATCCCACATGTCGCGGAGCAACTGGGCCCGTGAGCCACAACTACTGAGCCTGTGCGTCTGGAGCCTGTGCTCCGCAACAAGAGAGGCCGCCACAGTGAGAGGCCCACTCGCCGCAACTAGAGAAAGCCCTCGCACAGAAACGAAGACCCAACACAGCCAAAAATAAATAAATAAATACATAAATTTATAAAAAAAAAAAAAAAGAAAATGGCAAGAGGTGAGGCTAGATGATGGACAGGGGCCAGTCTTGCTGGCAACGGCATTAAACTTTATCCTGGAGGTAATGGAGAGCCACTGAAGAATTTTAAACGTGGGAAGGTGATGTGACCTCATTTATTTTACAAAGATATTTGCAGCAGTGTGGCTAAAGGACTGAACGGACATGAGACCAGAAGGAGAAAGACCAATTACCAAGAGGCTATGATCATAAACCAGGAAGAGAGTGAGATTAATTGCAGTGGCAGGGGCCAGATTCAAGACCCACTCAAGTGGTAAGAACAACAGCATCGATTGATTAGGTTGACTGATATGGGAAGGTAACAAGGGAGTGCCCTATATAGGAAGGTAACAAGGGAGTGCCCTCCGAGAGCTTCAGCTAATTCTCTCAGATAAAAACCTTCAAACCCTGCCTTCCCACTGATAACAAGGGTTGATAAGCTTTCTCAAGAGCACCAAAATCCTTTTTCCAAATAAAATCTTAAACTGAACTTTAAGGGTGAAGGACCCAGAATCCTAGTGGCCTGCGTTCCCCGTTTCCACACAGAAAACCTTCCTTAGAATCCTAGGGATCCGAGACAGACAATCTGAAAACCCCTGTCCAAGTCTAAATGCCAGAACTTGACATTCAAAGGATTCTAGGGCCACATAGCTATGTGGTCAACAGCGCCTCTCACCTCTACACCTGAATCTTGTTCAGTCCACCTTCCCTACCTAGAAGATTCTTCTCCATCCTTTCTTTGTTACAGAATCCAACTTATCTTTCAGGCCAAGCCCCCAGCCCAGACAAGTACCAAGCCAGCTCAAGGGATTTCCTTCCTTCCCCGACTTCCACCTAACGTTTCAGCCTCATGGACTTGAGGCAAGCTCACTGCCGTGAACTATTAACTATTAATTTCCTCTTCCATGTAGCTCTCTTTCCAGTGGGACCTGGCCTTAGGCTCAGGATCTCCTCAGCATTGAAAACGCCTGGTACTCAATAGGCCCAGATATTTACAGATTGACAAACTACTTTATTACACTCACCCGACCTCATCAACCTTAGAAAGTAAACACAAACAACAGCAATGACTAATTATGAGAAAAATGAAGAGAAAAAAATACACAGAGATATCATGACCTTGAATTGAAAGACCATACACTACACAAAGATGTTGAACTGCATTTTAAACATAAACCAAATAAAAATCTCAATGGCATGAGGACCTCCCTGGTGGCGCAGTGGTTAAGACTCCACGCTCCCAATGCAGGGGGCCCCAGTTCGATCCCTGGTCAGGGAACTAGATCTCACACACATGCCGCAACTAAGAGTTCGCATGCCACAACTAAGGAGCCTGCATACCACAACTAAGACCCGGCACAACCAAATAAATAAATAAGTAAATATTTTTTTAAACATCTCAATGGAATGGTTAAATGCACTAAAGAAAATAATTCAGAAAGTCACATTAAGATACTTTGTAAAAAAGAAAAAAATAGCAAAACTATCTTTAAAAGATCCCATAAAAACTATCACACAGAGGCAGTCTGGAAGGTTACCCTGTAGACCTTGGTGGCTGCTGGGCGTATAAGCTAGGCAATGGGGCTGCAGAAAAACGGAAGCTTTGCCGCCAACTACTTCCTTTACTAACTTGGTCTTGACTATAATCTTCACTAGACTGAGAGCCCTGCTAGGGAAATATGAACTGTCTTATTCATCTTTGAACCTCCAGCACCTAAGGGGAGCTGGCATATAACAGGTTTCTAATTACTCGTTTAGGATAGTGTGAGGCTATAGAATATTCTGGTAAAGAGTTGAAAATGATTAATTCTACCAGTTATTAGAACACATTATAAAATAAGAATTCACGAACCATGATTTTGGTATAAAAACGAGTGTGAAATCTGTAAAACAAACATCTTAGAAAAGACCCAATTTTTAGGATCTAATGGTTGATGAAGTAATTGTCACAAGACGCAGAGGACGATACAAAAGGTAGCGCTACGATAACCGAATACAAATTTAGACCCATGCTTCCTATTTGGACAGGCTACCAAAGACTTACCAGGACTATGCATTTCTGCAAGTTTTTGAGACTTTTATAGTCTCACCCTGGGTTCATGTTGGCTTATGCCTATTCTATCTTTTCAAAGAATTCACATATTGATCTTAAAGGCCAGGTAGGGACTTCCCTGGTGGTCCAGTGGTTAAGACTTCGCCTTCCAATGCAGGGGGTGCAGGTTCCATCCCTGGTCAGGGAACTAAGATCCCACATGCCTCGCGGCCAAAAAACCAAACATAGAACAGAAACAATATTGTAACAAATTCAATAAAGACTTTAAAAAAAAAAAAAACGAAAAATGGTCCACAAAAAAAAAAAAAAAAAAAAAAAAAAGGCCAGGTAAAATCTTCTTCCACTAAGCTCCAACAAACCACATCAACTCTTCCACTGAAGTGAAACTGCCCTGACAAGCAAATACTACCCCCTAAATCCAGAGGGTCAGCTGAGTCAGTCAGAAATTGAAAATAATTTTTCAATGGAGGTTGACCTATGGTGTAAAGGAAGACAAAGAAAGATGCCACCTGCTCAAGTTTGCAAAATAAATTAGCAATTGCATTTTCTATTTATAGTAATCGCATCTCTGATGATATGACACATGGTGGTATCTGGGCAACAGGGTACCACAGCAATAAATCATTACTGAAAGCATACTACCTGGGTGACACTACACTAGGGATATAAAAATCACCAACACTGTCATATCCTCTCAGGAGGTGACAATTTAGGGAGACAAGGTAAAGACGTGAAAAGTGTAATCAAATTAAAGATAATAAAAGATAAGCTATAAGGTAGAACATGTGACTGCTAAGCAGAGTACACAGACAATACTGGCACAGAAGTCCAGAAGAGAGAGGGCGAGGTCAGTAGAAGTAAGGATGGCCAATCAGTGAGAAGGCATAATTCAAGCTGGATCTTTGATAACAAATTGATTTGCTGAGGCCAGAGTGGAGGAAGGAAGCAGAGGGTGAAGGGAAACAAAAGGGCAGAAAGTAGTGAGGTGGGGTAGGGGCTTGGAGTGAAGTCTAACATGAGAATTTTCTACTGAGAGGGCCCACTTACAGAAGGCCCCGTCTGGTTCAAAATAAGGACTTATCGATTTGGTGTCTCTTCAATATCGTACCTGGAATGTCTTCCCCCAGCATTGTATTTACCAATGCCCCTTTAGAATAGATCAGTAACTACCTTTAACATTTCCTCCATGTGTCAGGGATGTTTAAGATTTAAGAGGTGGCCATTCTGGACTTTACATACTTACCTAAATTTGCATAAATCAATCTCTTGGTATTGTCAGGACATGGACTCGGCCATGATAATAAGACTGTATTATGTTAAGAGGGCTGGCTCTTGTAATTTAGCCATTATTTCTAACTCATGATCAAACGGGACATCCCACACAGATGTGCTACTAGCACTAGCAAAGTCAATAGGTATGTGCATGCCGGCAAGTGCTCAGAATACATCTTAATCTCCGATCAATTTTTTGACCACAAGGAAAATTTATGACCACAGGAAATGCTCAAACAACCCAACTATGCTTTGACTCACAGAAAGTTTCCAGATAGAATCTCCACAGCAAAATAAAGGAATCCTGGACGCTGAAAATCCTGGAGTCACACACCACACAAAACAATTCCTTGGAATCCACCACTCCACCACCCTCCTAAAGCAGGCCAGGAAGGATAAAACAGAAATCTGTTTCTTTTTTACTTTAAACAAACAATTTTACTGAAAAAGATACAATTATCTAAAATAGGGACTGGCCTGAAAACAATTAGAAATAAGCAGTGGTAAGTACAGATTAGGATGCAGTGAGAAGGCGGCTCAAGGAAAAGAAATCATGAGTGAGAGGCCGGCTGGAATGACAGAGAACTGGACTTTTCCTCAGCTGTAAACCTTCTGAGCTTGTCTTATCGACTGGGTGTGTGAGGCCTGTGCTAGGGCATTCCCAAACACAGCAGCGTGTGCTACAAAACCAGAAACTCCATTTGACACAGCAGCTGGCTCTCAGACACACCGTTATTCTTCAAGGGCCTCAAGGTGAGAGACACCGTCACACATTCACAGCCTTTCCGAGTGCCAAGAGCATCACTAGTCCAGTACTGGCAAGACAGGTTGGGGCTCCAGAGCCAGCATGAGGCTCTCAGGAAACCTCAGTTGCATCTGGCAGGAGAGGGAGGAAAGCCTTCAACTCTCGGGGTCTTAATCTATAAAACCAAAGAGTTGGACTAGATGCTTTAAAAAACAAAAAACTCTCATTGAAGTATAATACACATTTATAAATTTATAGAGAAGTGTACAATGATAGATTTTCACACACTGAACACACCATGTAAACAGCACCCAGACCAAGATACAGAACATTTCCAGCATTCCAGAAGCCCCCTTCTAGTCTCTATTCCTCATCAAGGATAACCACTGTCCTGATTTATAATAGCACAGGTAAGTTTTTCTGTTTTTCTTCTTTATATAAACAGAATCACACAGTATATATTCTTTTGTCTCTGGCTTCTTTTGTTCCACACGTTCGTGAGATTCACCCATATCGCAGAGTTGAATTAGATGATTTTTTTAAAATAAATTTATTTATTTATTTATTTATTTTTGGCTGCGTTGGGTCTTCGTTGCTGCGCGCAGGCTTCCTCTAGTTGCGGTGAGCAGGGGCTACTCTGTAGTTGCGGTGCACGGGCTTCTCACTGCGGTGGATTCTCTTATTGTGGAGCACGGGCTGTAGGCGTGCGGGCTTCAGTAGTTGTGGCTCGTGGGCTCTAGAGCTCAGGCTCAGTAGTTGTGGCGAACGGGCTTAGGTGCTCCGCAGCATGTGGGATCTTCCGGGACCAGGGCTCGAACCCATGTCCCCTGCGTTGGCAGGCGGATTCTTAACCACTGTGCCACCAGGGAAGTCCCTGAACTACATGATTTTTAAGGCATCTTGCAATTCTAACGTATGACCATTTTAAAAACATGTGCTACCCTTATACACTGAACAGTATTTTGGCAATACCCATCAAAACACAAAACGTACCCTTCAGTCCACTCTGGGGTATTTATCCTACAAATATATTTGTACACCCGTGTTTGAGTGTGTATACACATGCCTATAGACAGATATCCACTGCAGTACTGTTTATAATAAAAGACTAGAAACAATGTCCCTCAACAGGAAATAAATTATGATATATCCAGATCAAGAAATACTAGGCAGTGAAAGGGAGGAGGAGGAAGCAGAAGCAGAAGAGGAAAAAGAAGTAGTGGTGGTAGTAGTAATAAGTAGTTTATACCTACCAATATGGGAAAATGTACACAACATGTTTTTTAGGTGGAAATAAATAAGTCATAGGACAGTATGTTTAGTGCTGCTCCAACTGTGTATAAACACATTGTGCACGTGATGCTTATTATGTATATGTATATGCACAGAAAATAAATCTCTGCAAGGGAACCATTCAAACTCCTAACAGCAGATATCTACGAGGAATGAGAAAGCAACTTTACTTTTCCACTTCAAACAATTCTATACAGTTTAATTTTTTTTAAGTAATATAAATTTATTGTTAAACTTCTTTTCATACGATATAGCAATTACGTATAAACAGTAAAAGCCCGATTTTCCAACACTACCTCTATCAAAAATCTCCCTCCCCTCCCAGAGCCACCTGGGAGGCACTGCTGAAACCCTTGCCATTTTCAGACATTTTTCACATCAAGTCATAAGCATATACCTTGACATAAGCACAGGTTTACTCCACCTTATAATGGGATCACACTACACACATAATTTTGCAACTTGCTCTTCCCACCTTACAATAAATCACGGACATACAGTCCCATATTGGCTAGATAAACCTTATCTTTTTAACATCTACTAGAACTCCACTGTACAGATGCACTATTCTATTAACAGACATCCTTGTACATACCTTTGTGTGGACATATACAAACACTTCCATAGGACGATAAATTCCCAGAAGGGCCAGTGGCTGGGACTGAGAACGTAAGAGGTTTAAATTTTTAACAGATACTGCCAAATTATCTTTTTTAATGGCTATGTCTATTTATATTCCCACCAACAGTACATGAGTGCACCAAATTCTAAGCATTCTGCCTTTGATTATTTTTAACAAGGAGTACCTATTTTACAACAAGAACAACAAACACTTTAAAAAGGAGGAGAAACCTTTAGGTTTAGGACCTAGCGAAAAAAAGTCTTAAGTTTAACCTATTTTAAAAGCTGGTCTCCCAATTGCCAGATTTACTTAGAAGGCCAAAGAAAGCACCTGACTTACTGCTCTGCACATATCCCCACCCACGAAGAATGCTGGCCCTTGACGTTTTGATCAGAAACTATCAAGCCACCATGACTTCCGGCTGCCAAGGTCCATGTTACAATCAAGCAAGAGAAGTATAGTTTGTGTTGCCATGAATCGTGTTTCTCCCCCATATCAAGACTTCCATTGTAAAATTATTTGGGCTTTGGTTCCTTGCTTCTAGGAAATGCCAAATGTTGTAAACAGGGCTAGCATTTCAAAGCACAGACAACCAGGGCTGTTATGCTAGTTTTAGGAAGGCAGGCATTTTTTTTAAGTCAGCAAGGCCATTGTAGGCAAGATAGTCTAATAAGCCTCCCATTTAAAAGTTGGGGACACTCAGGTCTTAAGATATAAAGATTAAGAGCTTGAGTTCTGGAATTAGATAGATCAACATTTGAGCTGAATCTGCTATTTATGAGTTAAGCCACTTTTGGGCAAATGACTTAATTTTTCTCAATACCAGCTCACCATTAATATAGGAAAATAATAGTCTCTGCCTCATAAGACTCTATGGGGATTAAGTAAGATCATGCAGAAGAGAGAAAAGCTCAGAACCTTTTTCCTCTGCAAAATCACTCAGGAAGTTCTATGCAGAGCTGGGCACAGACATTCCAATCCACTGGTACGCTAAAAGAAAAACATACAAATTCAAACACCAGAAATTCTAAATGGAACACTTGCCAACTCTGCTGAAACAACTGACAGGTAGCCATGGTTGTCCTTAATTAGTACTTCTGTCAGTGTCCCACTCTCCTTTCCTGGGAACAAGGAAGAATAAACTCCTTTGCTCCCACTGTGGTTGGGCAAAGTCATGGGACCAGTTCTGACCAGTGACTTGTGAGCAGAAGTGAGGTGAAGCTGAAACATTTAATTGCTGGAATGAGATCCTCCAGAAGTTTCTTTCCCTTCGCACCTAGCGTCGTTCAAGAGGGCGGCTGCTCCACCAGCTGGGTCCCTGAGTGAGGACAGTGCAGAGCAAAGCTGCCAGAACAAATACCATAAATGAGTGGGAAAAAAATCTTTGCTCTTTGAAGCCATTGAAATTGTAAGCTGGCCTCATCTGGCTGATATACTACGGCCAGCTAGAAAAGAATTTAGCTAAAGAAATGACAGTAATAATTAAGGCTGGGGTGAAAAATAAAATCTATTCTCTAAAAAGAATCTTTCTTTATGTAGACTAAAGAATGAAAACCTACGAAATTCGCCATACTACAAGACCTAAGGAAGCCACAAGGGTCTGTGTGGGTCTGTTACCTACAAACTCACAGAGCTTCCTGTTTTGGTGACAGGACCGGCCTGCATTTACTCCTGCCGCACACACTGCCGGATCATAAAGGAGACATAGCTTTCTCAAGTTTCTCAGCAGAGTGATATATACACACAAGAAGATGGATAACCGAGCACAGAAATCTAACTGAAATGCTCATAAAATCAGAGGGAGACAGAAATAGGCTAATGGAGAGAACACAGGAAAGGGTCTAAACACATCCCTCTCACTAACCCCTCAAGCTGCTCCCTCAACAAGATCAGATTACCCTTAAATGACACAAAAGCAGCGATTTCCCAACCAATGGTAGTGAGGAAGTTCTCATGAGTAGGCAAAAAATAAGGACTGTTTAAAAAATGAGTTTTTCAGAAAGCTAAATTTATTAAAGTCAGAAGACTGTACTTCGTTTTAAAATGGCAGAACAAAGACTTTACCCCTTCTCCACTAGAGAACCACACAAAAGCAACCAGGAGACTGAGAAACAGAAACATCACGTCTTTGACAAAACTAGAGACATCTGTGACCCCAAACCCCAATATGTGAGTAAGAACCACCAAATGCTGTAAAGGTCAAACAAGGGTGTGGGAAAGCGATGAGAGAGAACGCCTGTTGTTACAGATGTCAGACAAAGCATGCAAGTCCACTTCTAAAAAGTAAATGCTTCATTCTAAGGGGGCAATACCAGCAACCCATTGTTTCTAACAGTGGGAACTGGCTCAGGGACTGGTGACTGAGGTTTCCTCAGACCCAGTCCGGCATGAAGAATCATATACTCAAGTCAAACCTACAGGAAGCAGTCTGTCAAGGAGGTAGGGTGACAGAGGGAGAATGCCTGGGGCATTTACAACTGCCATTTCCAGATGTCTGAGGGCAAGAAAGGCTAGTAGAATACTCAAGAAAAACCCCTGCTAGGCTAGCCCCTTCCCAAAAGAATTTTCTACAGACTGCTAGACTGGAAGGAATCACCTCATTCAAAGATGAATGACAATTTTATAAAAGGATCTAGCACATATTGAACTGTACACTTAAAAAATGATTGATGGTAAACTTTGTTATGTATATTTTATCACAATTTTTTAAAAAAAGGAACCAGCACAAAACAACCAGCAAAAACACAAAACAAACAAACAAAAAACCCTCAAAAAAACCCACAAGAAAAACCAATTGCAAAGAGCATTCATCCAAAAATGCTTCCATTAGGGACTTCCCTGGTGGCGCGGTGGTTAAGAATCCGCCTGCCAATGCAGGGGACACGGGTTCGAGCCCTGGTCTGGGAAGATCCCACATGCCGCGGAGCAACTAAGCCCATGCACCACAACTACTGAGCCTACACTCTAGAGCCCGCGAGCCACAACTACTGAGCCTGCAAGCCACAACTACTGAAGCCTACGTGCCTAGAGCCCGTGCTCCGCAACAAGAGAAGCCACCGCAATGAGAAGCCTGTGCCCCGCAATGAAGAGCAGCCCCTGCTTGCTGCAACTAGAGAAAGCCTGCGTGCAGTAAGACCCAACACAGCCAAAAAATTAAAAACCAAAAAAAACCCCAAAATGCTGCCATTAGTAAATAAAAATATATTCCCATGAAATAAAAAACAAACGAACCACACAATCTCTTCTATGAAACAATGTGTAAAGCAGAGATACACTAAGAAAAGACAAGAGACAACAAAAGTAGATAAAACACTTAAGGGCAGAGCTAGGGAAGTAGAAGAGAAAAATAAATCTTTTTCCATTACAGAAACCAAAAACACATGGAAAAGAAATGACATTGCTGAAAACCCTGTAAGGGACATGCAGAGCTGAAGTTAGGATGACTTCAATATACAGATTAAAAGGGCTCACTGTGTTCCAGGAAAAACTGACTTAATTCAATTAACAAGGTATGTCCTGGTAAACTTATTAAACTTTAAAAAGAGAGAGGGAGGGAGGGAGGGAAGGGAATCTTCAAGGCATTTAGGCAAAACACAGGCTGGCCTCAGATTTCTCCCATGCACAGCCCACACCAGAAGATAGCAGAACTGTGCCCATAAAGTCCTCGAGGAAAGAAAGGCTAATCCAATTTTATATACAGCAATACTGCCATTTGAATATAAAGACAATTAACATTTTTGAACATTCAAGAGGAAAAAAAAATCTCTATAGAATGACCGCATTTACGAACACTGATGCAAAAACTATTAGCAAATACCACTCAACAGCACGTTTAAAAATAATATTCTATAACCAAGGGACCTGTTTTTACTCACAACACTTCTGACACCAAATGTGTGTGGGTTTTTTCTCATACCAACCAATTCTCCAACTCTCTGCACACCAGCTAGATGTCCAACAATTCAATTCAATTCTGACACTAACTACACCTGAAGTCAGTGCAGACCTCCAGGTTAAGGGTTCAGTCCCAACGAGACTGGCCCCCACTTTGGGCACGAGTCACAAGTCCCAGGCCTCCTGTACTTCTGACTGACAGGCTATAAATCAGGAGTTCCCATGACCCCCTCCTCAGGTTTGATAATTTGCCAAAACAGCTCACAAACTCAAGAACACATTTTACTTAATATTACTAGTTTATTATGAAGGATACAACTCAGGAACAGGCAAATGGAAGAGATGCATAGGGCAAGGTGTAGGGAAAGAGGCGTGGAGCTTCTATGCCCTCTCTGAGCACCCTCCCAGCACCTCAACCAGGAAGCTCTTTGAACTCCATCATTTAGGGGTTTTTATGGAGGCTTCATTACATAGGTATGACAGGTTAAACTTACTGGCCACTGGTGATTGAACTCACTCTCTAGACACTTGCCTCTCCCCGGAGGTTCGGGGGTGGGGCTAAAAATTCCAACCCTCTAGTTGTGCCTGGGTCTTTCTGGTGACCAGCCCCATCCTGAATCTATCTAGGGGCCCTAAGTCACCAGTCATCTCATTAGCCTACAAAAGACACTCACCTGTCCAGAGATTCCAAGGGTTTTAGGAGCTGTGTGCCAGAACCTGAGGACGGAGACCAAATAATCTATTTCCCAGTATATCACACCAAGTATGATTTATTCTAGGACTCCTGGAGTGGGTCAACAGTAGAAAATTATTAATTTAATGTATTTCCAAATAGATCAAAAGAGAAAAATTATAATGACTGCATCTTTACAAAAGCTCAAAGGATATTTGATATAATTTAACTCCACTCTCGATAAACCAAAAAACTCTTAGTAAACAAGGATGGATGGATAAGTAAGTCCTTAAAAATGAAAAAAAAAAATTTTTCCTGTCTCATCCCAAAGCCAACAAGGAACAAGGTAAGAATATCCACTATTACTAGCATTATATAATATTGTCCTGGAGGTATTACTGGCCAATATAATTAGTCCAAAGGCGGGTAAAAATCAGAGGAATAAACATGAGGAAAAGAAGTTAAATGATAAATATTTACAGGTGTCATGATTTACCTAAAAAAACCCAAGAAGCTCTATATCTTGACTGTGGCGATGATTACAAAACGATACACATTTGTCAAAACTCATTGGGTGGGACTTCCCTAGTGGTCTAGTGGTTAAGAATCTGCCTTCTAATGCAGGGGACACGGGTTTGACCCCCGGTCAGGGAACTAAGATCCCCCACTAAGCCCGCCTGCTGCAAGTAGAGAGCCCACGTGCCGCAACTACAGAGACTGTGCGCCACAACTAGAGAGAAGCCCGCACACCACAGCGAAAGATCCCGCATGCCACAACAAAGATCCTGCGTGCTGCTACTAAGACCCAACGCAGCCATAAATCAATCAGTCAATCAATCAATATTTTTAAAAAACAAAACTCATTGGGTGTAAACTTAAAATTGGTGAGTTTTATTATATGTATATTACATTTCAATAAACCCAACTGAATCATTTGAAAAACTATTACAAGCAATAAAATATTCAAGTAAGGAGTCTGGATACAAAGTTAATATGCAGAAATCAAAAGTCTTCATCTATATAAATACACACCTATTAGTCCCTTTCATCGTGCAACCAAAAAACAAAAAAAAAGCCACAAAGAGCTACATGAAGAAAAGTTTAAAACACTACTGAGAGACAAAAAAGAAAATGTAACATCATAAAGATATCAACAGTTAATGTATGATTTAAGGGTTACAAAAGGCTTATTTTAAAAGTTAAACAGGGGGCTTCCCTGGTGGCTCAGTGGTTAAGAATCCGCCTGCCAAGGCAGGGGACACGGGTTCGAGCCCTGGTCTGGGAAGATCCCACATGCCGCGGAGCAACTAAGCCCGTGCGCCACAACTACTGAACCTGCGCTCTCGAGCCCGTGAGCCACAACTACTGAGCCTGTGTGCCACAACTACTGAAGCCCACGTGCCTAGAGCCCATGCCCCACAACAAGAGAAGCCACTGCAATGAGAAGTCAGCACACCGCAACCAAGAGTAGCCCCCACTCGCTGAAACTAGGGAAAGCCCTCGTGCAGCAACGAAGACCCAACGCAGCCAAAAATAAATAAATAAATTTATAAAAAAAAAAAAAAAGTTAAACAGACTCTGAAGTTCATACGGAAAATTAAACAAGAAAAGCCAAGATAATTCCAAAGTGGCTACCTATAAAACTCAGTCATTAAAACAGTGTAGTTCTGGCACATGGATGGATGGGTAGCTAGTTAGCTAGATCAAAGAGATGAGAGGGTTCAGAAAGACACTCCAATACATTCTGGAATTCAGTAGTGTATATTGCAATATATACAAGTGGCTTTCAAATCAGTAGAAGATGCAATAAATAATGCTGTCACATCTGAAATAATGTTGCATCTTCCACAAAATAAATTTCAGATGAAAATAAAACCATAAAACACTAGAAAAAAGCTATGGTAGACTTTCAAAAATAATCTTGGAGCGGGGTAACCCTTTCTAAGTGAGTATATCAAAAACCCAGAAGCCAAAAGAAACAATAGAAAATTCAACTGTAAAAACAAACAAATGAATAAATGAATTCTATAAAAAACAAAGATTACAAATAAATCAAACAATTAGATATCTGCAACTTATACACAGACAAAGGGAGTTTGCTAGTTTAGGGGAACTGGGATAGAAGGCTAAGAGGGAGACTTACTTTTTCGCTGCATACTGTCCCGCATTTTACACCAAACACATGATAAAAAAAAATTAATAGAAGGCTAGCTTATATTTTGAAATCTTCTTTCCTACTACTTCGAGGTTGATGAAGTATTCTCACTTTTATGAAATAACAGTCATAAAAGATATTTAAAAAAAATTTAACATCTTTGCTTGGCAGAACAAAAAGCTGGCAACCCTCTGCCACCCCCAAAATGCTGAGGGTAACAGCACTAGTCCACCAAATCAAAAAGTCTGGGAGCCGCTGTAGTTCCGGTCACGATTAAATTGACAACCTCTTAACAGGCAAGATATGCAAGATGTAAGACCAAAGTTGTGATCACCCTGCTCCCTACCTGGGAAGGCACAGCTACCAATCACCTCTAATCTTTTTTTTTTTTTAAACTCATTCATTCATTCATTCATTCATCCATTTATTTATTTATATATTTATGGCTGCATTGGGTCTTCGTTGCTCCACCTGGGCTTTCTCTAGTTGCGGGGAGCAGGGGCTACTCTTCGTTGTGGTGCGCAGGCTGCTCACTGCGGTGGCTTCTCTTGAAAGAAGAGCACGGGCTCTAGGCGCGCAGGTTTCAGTCGTTGCAGCACACGGGCTCAGTAGTTGTGGCTCACGGACTTAGCTGCTCTGTGGCATGTAGGATCTTCCTGGACCAGGGCTCGAACCCGTGTCCCCTGCATTGGCAGGTGGATTCTTAACCACTGTGCCACCAGGGAAGTCCCCACCTCTAATCTTTATGGCATTATTAGACGGTCTACCTCACAAGGCTGCTGTAAAGATTAGATGAGATACAGCACCTAGCACATACCTATTCAAGAGTAACTGAAGGCCTTACTTCTACCTTTCAAATTATAAGACCAACACACCTCAAGACAAGAATAGCTGCAAAGTTTCATAATCTAAAAAATACTTCTATGTGTCTCTTCTTTGATCTTCAATATCACACGCCATGTAGCATAGGTAAGGCAGATATTACATCCATCGTGCACTGAAGAAATTACGGATAAGAGCAACGAGGTGACTCCAGCTCCCCTGTTGGGTTCTCATAGTCTTGAGCACAAGCGTATCCCTCCCCCATTCTCATTTCCTAACTCCTAACGGCAGGGGGCCATGTTCAAGTCACTGTCTTCTGGATTACTGAACATGCTCTATCGACATCCTCGTGGCCTGAACGAGCGAGCAACAGATCCAGAACTCAGAGTCACATGTTCTGAAGCCTGCCGTCTATCACCTGCCACCATACCAAAATGGTTATAGGCCCAGCTTCACAAATCTGAAGTAACTGAGAAAGCCTATTTGGATGAATAAAACATCTAAGCTAGTTTAAATCAGACTTTTGGGGAAAAAAAAAGATGAAGGATGGTACCATCTGAATAGCAGTGTTAGAAGGTCTGTTTTAAGAACTGCTAAAAGTCACTGGTGATTAGTATGTTGAGAGCTATAAATAAGTACTTCTCAAATGCTCAGAAATAGCTGGTTAAATCTAAGAGAATATTTGGATATGTCAAAATATTGTTTTTATCAGCACCCCCATTTAATAGATGAGGAAACTAAGGCTTAGATAGGATAAGTAACCTGCTCCAGATCACAGAGCTAATGAGGTGGCAGGACTAAGCCTGGCATCCAAGCAGACTGACTCCAGGGGGTTGTTCTTTTCTTCCTTTTTTTTTTTGGGCTGCGTTGGGTCTTCGTTGCTGCGCGCGGGCTTTCTCTAGTTGCGGTGAGCGGGGGCTACTCTTCATTGTGGTGAGCGGGCTTCTCATTGTGGTGGCTTCTCTTGTTGCAGAGCACGGGCTCTAGGCGCGTGGGCTTCAGTAGTTGTGGCACACGGGCTCAGTAGTTGTGGCGCACGGGCTTAGTTGCTCCGCAGCATGTGGGATCTCCCCGGACCAGGGCTCCAACCTGTGTCCCCCTGCATTGGCAGGTGGATTCTTAACCACTGTGCCACCAGGGAAGCCCTTGCTTATATTATTTAAATGCTGTGTAAGTCCTTCCCTTCAAAGATCACTCTGAGGATAGAGCTTCCTTACCCCAAACACAGGAAATATGAAATAGTGATGTTCAGATTAGAAAGATATTGTCGGCCTTACATAATTGCTGCCAAGAAGGCTGTTGAAAGGCTAGCTGTGTGTGGGCAAGGGACAACTCCTCACCGTGAGGATGAAATGAAATAATGCTTATAAAGATCTTAGGGCCGGGCCTCCTTAATGTTAATTATGCTCATCACTATTGTTGTTAAAACAGCCATTACCACATTCCTTCCCTCTGATGATGTGCATCTCGGCCCATTATAATGTTTTCCACACTAGGCTAACTTACTGTTAATACCTACACTTACTGTACTGCCCCACAGTCCTTCCCCCAGTAGCTGTTACCACACGGATGGGGGCAGTTTAGAACCAAGGGGCTTCTTAGAATCAATAATTGTTACATTTAATTCAATTCAGATTGGGTATTTTCACCTTGTTTTTCTTCATTTGGTCTTAGTGATATTAAAACAACAACAACAACAACTACTACATAACCTACATTTTTCAAGGCTCAGAAGAATTCTGAATTTACCCAGATTTGGGGTCCTTCACTCCCTTCACGGGTTACAAAGGCATACATGCTCTTCACAGAGAGCCCAGGCCAGGAAGTGGAATACCTCATTACGGATTAAGTTTCCACAAAAACACTCTCTTGCTGCCACAACCCAAATGCTGGCTCCTGACAACCACAAAAGAAGAAAGAGTTTTCTGTTGTGGCTTTTGAAACACAAAAAATAGATCACAAAACAGAAACACGGATTGTAGTTGCAGTTATCAGGAGCTACATGCTAGAAAGGTCTTGTTTCAACCAAACTGCAGCTTCCCCGAAAAGATAAATTGTGTGAGTTTGTTTTTAAACTGTTGGGAGGCCACCAAATTTAAATAGACAAAGGATTCCAGCCAAGGGTGAAAGAACGCAAACTGGGGTGAAATCACAAGGCCTTGCACCATCTCTGTTTGAAAAAGGGGGATTCAATTGTCTGATACCCAAGTCATCTTACATTTCAAACAAATAAACCACCTGAGAGCCAGGTACAACACAAAAGGGTGAGCTTATCTTTTTAGACCAGGATTCTCAAGTGATATTCTTCCACGTCTTCTTCCACCAGCTTCAGTCCTTCTGACTTTCTGTTGCCTCAACGCCCATTCCTACTGACCCAATTGCTCTGTCCTGGTCGCGTGAACACCAAGATCCCTGAGTGAGGCCTCTGGAGAGCTGGGCCCCACGGGGTGCCTCAGTGAGGCAGGACCAGCCCTACCTTAAGGGTCCCGGGAGTTTTGACGCCCGCATCAATCACCTTGCCATCCGCATTCTTCTGCTTGGGCTACCACGACAAAATACCAGAGACTGGGCAGTCCAAGATCGAGCTGCTGGCCAGTTTGGTTTCCGGTGAGAGCTCTCTCGTGTCTCCTCTTATAAGGACACTAATCCTTTTAGACAGGGCCCACCCTTATGACTTCATTTAACCCTAATACAAGGGAAAACCTGCTGTGACAAAGGCATGTTTAGAGAGGGAAGGTTTAGAAAGAGTGGGGATTTGTCAGGTGGGAGGGGAAACAACATATGAGTCAGTAAGAACAGTGATGAGCAAAGACATGGAGGCATGAAACTGCAAAGTGTGAAGAAAGATGAGCAACCCATCTGCTTACCATTTCTTGCATTCTTCCAGTTTTGGCTCTAATCCAGGCTGCCCTCCTATGCTGAGTTATACACCTCTACCCTTTCAGGTTTAAACTAAGGGTCTAGGTGAACCCATGCCAGCATAATGCAGGACTGGGTACATATGCAGAGAAAGGAAGGGCAGAATGGAGGAAGATCTGCAGAAAGGCCGCTAGATCAAGTGCATTTCAGTCCTCAAGGGTCAGAACTGTTCTCCACACAGTGGTCAGAGTTATTTTATTAAACAAAGGCCAATTACTGTCCCTTCACTCAAAACCTTCCAATGGCTTCTGACCTCACTCAGAGTAAAAGCCAAGGTCCTTACCAGGAATGGTCCAGTCTCAGGAATTTTACACTTGCTGTTCTGTCTGGAAGATTCTTCCCTGGGGAATTGCATGGCTCCCTCCCTCATTTACTTCAGGCTCGCATCAAAAGGCACTCTCCCCCAGCCCTCCGTATCTAAAATTTTAACACTCACCCCAGACATTTCACATACCACTCTCCTGCTTCATTTTTTTCCTCTCAAGCACTAATCACTAAGATTCTTTATATTTTGTTTGTTATTGTCTCCCCCACAAGACTGCAATGCACGGTGCATGAGGGCAAGGATTTTTATCTCTTTTTTCCAATACTGTATCATCGGCATCTTGAACAGTGCATGGCACACAGTATAGAAGGTGCTCAATTATCTATGGACCGAATGAATGAGAGAAGGACAGGATCCTCACAGTTCGACGCACTCCAGTCCTCTGGCACTCTGGAATCAGGCAGAGAAATAAATGCACAGAGTTATCTAAAGAGTGAGGTTATATGGAGGTGAGGATGGCTCTGTAGAAAAAAAGATTCCCAAGTATTTATCACAGGCCGAGTAGGCATGGAGAAGATCTAAAACATGTAACAAACATTCCTGACTGTAAGGGGTGAACATCTAAACAGGGACTCAAAAGCAACTCATGAAATAATCAGAGGACAAGCAAGAAGTTAATACTGAAGATTTCATCACAAAATGACAAGGTCTCCCCTTTCCTGAGTGTTTAGTATGTGCCAGGCCAAGTATCTTATACACGATCTCCTTCAACCCTCACAGGCCTAACAAGGTGGGTATTATCGTTAGCCGCATCTTGCAGAGGAAGCACGGAGCTCAGAGATGTGAAGCGGTGTAACTGAGAAGAGTAGCAGCAGAGCTGGGATTCTGAACGGGGTATGACCCGTTCCAAAGTCTATGCTTGACCCGCCTGGCTATCAAGCTCTTTGAAACTCAGAAAGGGGAGGGAGTCAATGGGCTACTCTTCCTGGAGGGAGAAGCCTGGGCTGGACTTTGAAGGTGAGGGGCCTCTGCACAGGGGGAGGGGAACCAAGGCTAGCGGACAGCAGGGCTTGGCAAATGAGGCTCCAGCAAGCTGAGAGGCCCAACTAGAGTGGAAGATGCACTTTAGTGTCAGTGCTAAAAGCAGCAGCAACAAATGCTAATTGATCATTTACAACCTGCCAGGTACTGTTATAAGGTTTTTAACATATTGAATCACCTCAATGATTCAAAGTACTATCATTATCCTCATCTTACAGTCAAGGAAACTGAGTCACAGAGAGGTTAAACATTTGTTCATAAGCAGCAGAACAGAGATTTGAATCCAGGCAGTTTGGCTCCAGGTTCACCCTGTACAGATTAGTCAGTAGCAAGAAAAAAGGGGAAAAAAGCCCATCAAAACATATGCAACACGTATGTGCATATGTGCACAGTCCCCACAGGCACATGGCAAAAGTTCTCACTTGGCTTCTCCGTGGACCGTCCCCCAGTTACTAATAACAGTTGCACTCTGTCCTCTCCCCATCTCCACCCCCTGCCTTAATCTGCCCTGATGTGCTTGTTGCCAGGCTGTCTCCCAAAAGGCCTCTGATCTAATGGCAAGCGCTTCTCCCCAAAGATGCTACCCTCAATTAGTGGTGAAATGTAAATCTGCCACGCAGAAAGCACTCTGCTCATTTCCCCGGGCAAACGAGCTCCATCAGGAAGAAGGTCACAGCTCTAAGTATTCTGTCAGAGAGCATTTTTACAGAGGGCTTCCATTTGCGCAGAGGAGCCGTGGGTCACCTCTGACCTGCGAACAAAGCAGACAAGCTGATCTCCAGCCACGGCTGCAGGGCTCCACACTCACACTCAGACACACTGGGGGAAGAGCTTCGCTTCCAGACTCTGCCTCACCCTTCCTCCCCTCACAAACTGCCCACAGGGTTGAACCTTTCATTTTAGAGTCTCACTGGTAGGTGTCAATAAGAACACCTATTTATCTGTGCTACAAATGGCCAAAACTGAATCAGGGAGCAATGCCCCATGACAGCCCATCAAGTAAACACCATAGGGTTATCAAGATCTGTGCTAACCACAGTCTCAACTCGGAACCACGAGGAGAGCCCCAGCAAAGAAAAGGGCTACACCACAAGGTATTGGAAGAATTCAAGATTCTTCCAGCCAGGCACACTTTGCAAACGGGAATGATCTAGCTGCTAAAATAATGTATGACACAGCTCTGTGTACCCTCATACACCCTTGCCAGAACGACCCCTTACCCCTTAAAAGATAGGAAACACAAAGCCATAAATAGGTAGCAGAGATCCTCTTACTGCTTTAGCTCGCAGCCTCATAGACTTATTGCCCCTTCAGGAACTAATATGTGCTTCAAGACATCTTTTAAACCAACATGTTCAACATGTTAAAATTAATTATTAAAAACTACCTCACTCCTGGGTATATACCTGAAGTAGATGAGTGCACATACAGGCACCAATATTCATGTACAAGAATGTTCACAGCAGCACTATTCGTAACAGCCCCCAAACTGGAAAGTGCCCAAATATCCAGGAAGAGTAGAATGAATAAATAAATTGTGGACTAGTCACATGATGGAACAGTATACAGCAATGAGAATGAATGAATCACACAACCACGAGGGAGTTTACAGATCCACCTACAGATGAACGTCACAGACATAATGCTGAGTGAAAGAAGCTAGACCACAACTATGCATTTGGTATGAGTCCATTATTAAAGTACAAAAGCAGGCAAAACTATTCTGTAACTGTCAGAAGCCAGGGGCAGAAGCCAGGGTAGTAAGTTTTGCAGGCAGCTGGTCATCTTCTGTTTCTTGGTCTGGGTACTGGTTATACAGGTGTATTCAGTTAGTGGCTATTCACTGAACTGTACTTATGATGAATGCACTTTTCTTAATGGATACTATACTTCAATGAGAAGTTTTTAAAAACTGCTTACAGGGAATTCCCTGGCGGTCCAGTGGTTAGGACTCCATGCTTTCGCTGCTGAGGGCGCGGGTTCAATCCCTGGTCGGGGAACTAAGATCCTGCAGGCCATGTGACCAAAAATAAATAAATTTTTTTTTTTTTATAAATTAAAAAAAAAATAAAACGCTTGATTCTGTTGCCTCCTCACCCGGTTAAAAACAAAAAACAAAAAAAAAACCCTGCCTACAGACATTGTCTAATGTCATCCATTACTGTTCTGGGTAAGTGTCCTATTTGGATTTCCACAACCGCAGTAAATCAGTAACATGAGCCACCAAAATAATGGCCAACGTGGACTGAGTGATTACTACGTATTAGGCATTATGCTAAGAACATTACAAACAGGAGTTCATTTAATTCTAAAAAATTCCCTTTGAAAGAGCTATTATTTTTATTCCCAATTTGAAGGCACAGGAAAATGAGGCTTAGACA
Organism: Balaenoptera musculus; assembly: GCF_009873245.2. NCBI lineage: Eukaryota > Metazoa > Chordata > Mammalia > Artiodactyla > Balaenopteridae > Balaenoptera > Balaenoptera musculus. The sequence continues at coordinate 9,353,386 of NC_045803.1, forward strand.
GTTTAAGGCCAGCTACTGCGGGGGAAAGTCAGGACACTAGAGGTGACTCAAAAGCTCATGGACTTAACACCTGGCTACTTGAATGGGAAAGGGGTTCGGGTTATAAACACAGAAGTTGCACTAGGCCCCCAAACTTTTTTCTTTTTCAGGACACTGACCTTTTTATTGAGTCCAGGCCAGCTGTCTTGTAAAATGTATCCCATTCTGGATTTGTCTGATTATCTACTCATGATAAGATTCAGATTAAATATTTTTGGCAACAAGGCACATAATGTTAGGCTGAACAGCTACTGGGGGTGCCAGTCCTGATCACCTTTTGTTAAGGTGGTAACCCCCATATCTCTCCATTATAAAGGTACATTTCTCCTTTGTAATTAGTAATTAATGTGCTGGGTGGTATTCTGAGACCATGCAAATATCAAGTTCCCTCAACACCTTTCCTCAGTGATTTTTAAAAAATCAACCATTGAAGCATAATTTATATACAATAAACTGTATCCATTAAAAGCATACAGTTTGGTAATTTTGAAGTATGAGTACATGAGTAAAATCATCACCACAATCAAGATATGGAATATTTCCATCACCCCCAAAAGTTTTCCCATGCCCCTCTGCAAGCAATTTTTCTTGCCACTCCCAGCTCCTAGGCAACCATAACCACTGACCTGCCTCCTGTCACTATAGATTAGTTTGCATTTTCCAGAGCCATGTATAAATGGAATCATAATTTGTAGTCTTCTGTGTCTGGCTTCTATCACTCTCAGCATATAATGATTCTGAGACCTGACAATGTTGCTGTGTGTAGCAGTAATTCATTCCTTTTGGCCCCTGAGTAGTATTCCAGGGCGTGGATGGACCAGTTTGTTTATCTACCTGAACAGCAGCGGTGAGGGTTCTAACTGCTCCATATCGTCACTTGGTCCTGTCAGTCGTTTTATTCTCCAGTGATTTTTAAAATCCAATAATGTTCCTTGCCTGAATTAATTATTCATTCGTGTAATTATGTCTATTTCCCTCACCTCTGGTCATCATGAGGGCAACTTTAGTTCAACACAATGCCTAGCATTAATTAATATATTAATCCAATAAATATCTGCTGAATGAATGGAATCTGGCATCCATCCATCCCCCCCCCCCACCAAAAGATGGTAAGCTAAATATTTTTAAACCTACTAACAACTTATCAGGACATTTCTTTCTTTCTACAACCACTCGGTGCTGTATCTGGATTTTGCCACTACATCAGAGATGAGAGGTCAAGCTTGACCTGATTCTGCTGCCCATCAAGGAGTGCCCCTGGAAGGCAGACAGAAGAAGTCCCTCTCAGGACTTCCCTGGCAGTCCAGTGGCTAAGACTTCGCCTTCCAATGCAGGAGGTGTGGGTTTGATCCCTGGTTGGGGAGCTAAGATCCCACGTGCCTCGCGGCCAAAAAACCAAAACATAAAACAGAAGCAATACTGTAACAAATTCAATAAAAACTTTAAAAATGGTTCACATCAAAAAAAAAAATCTTAAAAAAAAAAAAGAAAGAAAGAAAGAAAGAAAAGAAAAAGTCCCTCTTGCAATACAAAGCCTGCTAAGTGCAGGCACTGAAACCCCAATGCAGGGTAGTGTGGTTCGATTCCAGGCCCTCCAGCAAAGGGCTTTTGAAAATAAATGTGAATCTCAGGGGCAATGTTGTGCCCAGGTAGGCACTGCCTTGAAAGGCAGGGTCCTGCTTCTGTTACCAGACTGTGGGGTAGGATTCCTCCCAGAGAGCAGGGGAAGAGAAGATAAATGCTGCCACCTTCTCTCCAGCCAAGCCAACCCTGCACTTTATTGACACCGAGGTCCTCCCTACAGTGATAAAAGACCGTGATGTACCCTGACTGCCTCCCAAGGGCCACCTTGCCACATCTGGCTTCTTACAGCAACAAAACAATCTCTTGTGAAATGAGATCACACATGCCAAGTGCCCAGTACAATGCTGGGATCATAGCAAGCACTCAATAAATGTGTCAGGAATAGAAAATGGGGAAAGTTAACGTGATGGCAGACCATCTTTGGCATTATTATTTTAAACAGCTGCAGGTCTCCTTGACTACAGGGAGTTTTTCACTCTACAGGGACCAAGAGAAAGTAAGATGCACTAACAAAACCATGGCCTACCAATTATTTATATGGTATGGTCTGAATACATTGTAATTTAAGATGCAAAAGAGGAGCCTTCTGTCCAAATGAAACTACTTCTCCCTGGGAACAATTCCTATTCTCAGCCCTCTGTGGCACTTGCTAGAGGTGCTGGGGATTGGTCACCTCTCAGTAAGCAAAGCAATTAAGAAAAGGATGTCTGGATGTGAAATGATTTTTGCCACTGTCACCCTGCCCCCTCTCACTGCCAAAAGAAAAAGGTTAAAAATCACAGAAAGAGGGAGCAAGGAGGTTTGGTCTCACACATTATTCAAAGAAATCATTCCTAGAGAATGCTATTCTTAGTTAAATGGCTGACAAGTGAGGCTGCGGGCCTGGGGAATACATGCAGCAGAGCCCAGATGAGCAGGGCACTAGGCATTCAGCCTCCAGGATACTAGACCTTCTGGGATGGGGAGGAGTGACACTTGGAAGAAGCTCCTTCAGGGAGTTTCTATGCTGTAGGACGTGGATACTTCCCCCCAACTTCGCGAAGGAAGTGTTGACTCAAAATTGGCCCAGAGACTCAGGGTATAAAACCTTAGTTTTGTGACCGTAGTGAGGTGTAAAGATAGCGTACTTATCCTGAGAAATTATTCTCAGGAGGATTGTGAGTAGGCTCTAAAAGTAAGCCTCACCCCAACTCCAGTGAGATAAACTGTCCAGAATTGAATATTCCTACTTCCTGCCACACATCAGAGATCTCAGATTAGCCTGGCCAATGCTCCCCTTCACTGAGGAGTCACACTGCTATCGAAGGGGAGCAGTGACTCTACTGCCCTGACCAATTTTCCACATGGATGAAAACTGGAAGAAAAAGCTTTCTAACCAGAAACACGAAGTCAAATCTGACCCCCAGTCAGTCCTCCCACCCCGCTGCCATGGTGACCCCAGAGCAGCTGCAGTAGTTACGTGCCCTTTTCCAGCCTTCCCATGTAACCAGAGCTGAGAAAGTGAAAATCTAATATCCTATTAGCACAGAAAGCACAGAGTCTGTCCCTGGGCCTGGGCTGGGCTAAAAGCATCTGCAAATCAATCTGAAAGCTGTTCTACCTATTGGTCATTTCTTGAACACATTCCAATTTTAGAAAACATGGAAAAAAGATAAATGAACTGGTCAGAAAGCTCAGGAAAAAAAAAAGGTGCAGGGACTTCCCTGGTGGCACAGTGGTTAAGAATCCGCCTGCCAATGCAGGGGACATGGGGTTCGAGCCCTGGTCCGGGAAGATCCCACATGCAGCGGAGCAACTAAGCCCGTGCGCCACAACTACTGAGCCTGCGCTCTAGCGCCCACGAGCCACAACTACTGGGCCCACCGCGCCTAGAGCCTGTGCTCCACAACAAGAAAAGCCACCGCAATAAGAAGCCCGTGCACCACAATGAAGAGTAGTCCCCGCTCTCTGCAACTAGAGAAAGCTTGCGCGCAGCAACGAAGACGCATCACAGCCAAAAATAAATAATTTTTAAAAAAATTTTAAAAAAACAAACAAAAAACAGGTGCAAACTAGAACCAATCTCCACCCACAATGTTATGAGCCAACCTAAGAATATGGGGGAGGCGCTCCAACAGAGTCCTGGTAATAGCAGGGGCAGCACATTTTGAGACAAGAAGGCAGCAATCCTTTCTTTGTGACTCGTGTTTAGGAGGAGTCAGCAATTTACTCACAAAACATGGGACAGGAACCTGCCACCCCTGGAAGGCAGAACGGGCTGCAAACAAAGCTTCTCCTCCCATACTCCCAGAGACCCCCTTTGAGCCCAACTCTTGCCACCCTCTTCTCAGGTCAAAGGTTAAAATGCAGTTGGCTTGGAGATGAAATTTTAAAAGATGATGCACAAGATACACAGTGTTAAATTAAAACAAGCTGTGGAACAGTAGTACATGATCTCATGCTTTTAAACAGTTTGGGGGACGGCATTAGCAGAAAACATAATCCAACTATTAACGCAGATTACTTCTGGAGACTTGGGATTATAAGGGATTTTCACTTTGTTACATACCTATATAACATCTACCTATGTTTATAATGATTAAATTTTTTTACAGTGAACAAGTATATTACTCTTATAATAAGATTTTTTTTTTACATTTTTGGCTGCGCTGCGTGGCACACGGGATCTTAATTCCCTGACCAGGGACTGAACCGGTGCCCCCTGCATTGGAAGCACAGAGTCTTAACCACTGGACTGCCAGGGAAGTCCCAGAAAAAATATTTTTAAGGTGATGGGATGGTTTAAGTCGTCCCAATTCATAACGGTCACACCATTTCCTCTCTACTGCAAGGTTTTGGTTCGGTTTCTACTGTGACACTGGCTGTGAAGCGGCAGGTGGGTAGCAACACAGGCCCTGAGGCATGGAAGGCCTAACCACGGCTGGCAGGACTATGAACTCCCAAGCACTGCCCTTGAAAGTGATGATGCAATATTTTATTTGCCAGGATGAGCACAGTGCCAAGGTGCATGAGAGGGACACAAAAACAGGGACACAATGACTTCTGACTTTGAACTGCGTGGGGCAGTCCTGACGAACAAGTTTTATTTGGAATATCACCTCTAATTGGTTAGAAGTGACTGCCTGGACTACCACATGGAAACTGGGTCATGTGGCAATTCTACCCTGAGTAAAAGAGGGAGAGATGGGATGGGGCAGTCAGGTGGCAGCACAGGCTTTCCCTAAGAAAAGCACAAGTTCAGTAGAAAGCAGCCAGAGCTGGGGAAAACACCTGACTGACTAATTCATTCAGCCAGTCACCAGAATCTCAAGAGAGTCCCGATGCCCAATTCACAGATGTGCTGTGTCCAGGGAGGGAGGCGGCAGTCCTGCTGCCCCGGGCACCATGTCTGCAGCCCCAGCCCTCGGCTCAGACGGGAGCCACATGAGGAGGTGGCTACGGGTGGTGTCACAAGGGGGCTGAGGACACTGGAGAGGAACAGACAGCACGCCACACAAGGGTACAGTCTATACGACAACTGTCTAGACTCTTCAAAAAAGGTCATCACTAAAATAAAAAGGCAGAGAGAACTGTTCTCGACTGAAAGGGACTAAGGAGGCAACAGCTAAATGCACTGTGAATACTGACTGGATCCTAGAACAAAAGACTCAGCTGTAAGAGACAGTTTTAAGTCAATTGCGTACATCTAAACACAGATCTATATGAAATGCTCTTGAATTATGCTAATATTCTTAAAAGTGATGATGTTATTGTAGTTACAGAGGAGAAAGTCCTTAAGCTTAGGGATATATGCTGAGATTTTTAGAAGTAAAGTGACAAGGTGTCTGCAGCTCACTTTCAAATGGTTTAACAACAATACAAATTGTGGGGAGAAAGAGCAAATGTGGCAAAATGTTAACCACTGGTGAAGACTGGGTGACTCCTGTAGTACTCTTTCAATGGATTTGGCCACTTTCAAATTTAAAAGTTAGGGAGAAAAGAAAAAGGTCATAACTCGGTAAAGTCTGACCGGCAACAAGAAGGAAGACCAAATGTACCACGGGGGAAGCTGACCGCGACGACCAGCGCGCACTGAGCACTTCCGCGTGCCAGGCACCACACTCGGCGCCCCACGTGCAAGTCCCCCTGAACCCTGGCAGCCCAAGCAGGCAGGTCCTGTCATCACCCTCAGTTTACAGATGAGCAAATGGCAGAACAAAGATTCTAAATGCGGTCTAATTGCAGACCTGAAGCTCTATATCACTCTTCCCAAATGCCTCTCCTAGTGAATCTGTTTTATTTTAAGTACATCAGGAGAAAAATGCTACAGGGGCCTAAGAACGGGGAATGGTTAAATAATCTGTGATACAGCCATTTAATGGAACATTGTACGGCAATTAAAAGTCATATTTTCACAGAGTATTTAATGACAGGGGAACATGGTCACAAAATAATGTCTGGTTTAAAAGGTAATGGTTCTCAAAAAATGGTCCTCCAACATAACTCTTAGTTACTGAGTTCTTTTTCCTGCAGGAAAATGGGAGTAGGTAAGCTGGTAAACTCAGGGCTCTTTAGCCTCATATGAGTGATGCTAAAATTTTTTTGAGAACTATAATACCACATATTCTGAATTACGTAAAACTAAAAACCTATACACATGCAGAGAAATAAGACTATAAGGAAATACATCAAAATATCAACAGTGGTTCTCATTACGTGGAAGATAATGAATCTTTAAATTCTTTTTCAGTTTTTGCCTTTTGTTGAATTTCTACAATGAACATGCTTTAATTTTATGAAGAGGAAAACAAGTTCTTTTAGGAAACTGAGTACACAAAAGACAACTGCCCCCAACATACACATTAAACTCACAGATACCACATCTAATTATTTTCCTGAAATTCTATAAAAGTACAAACTAATGCCAATGAGGGGAAGCATATGACCAGAATTTAAAAGGAAAAGGAAAGAAAGAAGAAGAAAACAATGGAATTAAGGTATTCCAGGTTGAAAACCAATCATTCCATCAACAACTAATGTGTATTGTGTGCCAGGTTCTCCGAGACAAGGGGGACAGAGAATCCTGTTCTCAGGATTGAAATGTGCCGGGAAGAACTACCAGGAAGGTTACATTCAAAGTGCTGCTGGGGGTGGAAGAGTCCTGAAGAATGAGGACAAGTTCCAGAGGCAAGGAGGAACGTGGGACACATTTCAAACCACACGAAGGGTATATGCAAAGCAGAGAAATACAAAGAAATTCTGCTCTAGCCATATCCTTCTAATACATGGTGTGTATTCTTGTAAAACAATTTTAAAATTAATGCCTGTGGTAGTATGAAACAGGAAGAATGGGGAGGGAGGGTTGGAGGGAGGGAGAAAAGGCAGGCAGACAACCACAGCATAACAGTACTGCAGTAGTGCATGTAGGAGGGAGGAGTCGAGAGTGCGCAGGCATCTGGTAGGCAGTGAGGAAGCAAGAAGAGGTTTATAGTAGAGGAAACGCCACGTAATCAGGATGGACTGAGAAGGAGGGTGACAGTGGGGCAGTGGAAATGAAGTGGAGGAGACAGAGCCAAGAGATGACAAAGGACAGTGACACTCTTGGGAACTGATTAGATGAGTCAGAGAGGACCCTGAAGTTCCAAGCTTTTGGGTGTCAGGGTGAGCAGTGGTTCAATCTAACAGAGCTTTAAGAGAAGCAGCAGCTCAGTAGTGGCTGGTGGTGAACTGGGGACAGGGTTGAAGAGGTCTTCGCACCTGAAAGGATTCACAGGTAGAAGAACACCTGTAGAAGCACAGGTAGAAGACAGGCAGTGGACATAATGAAAAGCTAATCGCAGTCTAAGAGTCAGAGAAGCAAGGTGGGTATGGTAGATCAAGCCCACAGATGTGCTCAGCGAGAGGGCATGCGGGTAAAATTCAGGCATTTGGTGCTACCACAGGTGAGCCAGTCAAGGTGCCCACTGAAAAGGGAAGCTCACCCTGACAGGAGAATCCTAACTAATAAATGAAGAAGGAATTAGGGTGATCATTGTCTCAGGGAAGAATCATCAATGGATGCTAAAACTAGTGGGTGAAAATATTAGGAGAAAACAGATACTTACACAGTCTGAAAGCATTTCCCTACAAAATACTTATTCATACAATGGGGGAAGAGTAGCTTTACAGTGGAGAAGCTTGGCAGACACCACTACCTTAATCAAGGGATCAAAGAGAAAATCTCCAGTGATGGGACAAACTGACAACGCATGTCAATTGGTATGATGCACCGAGAAGGACACAGCCTCGCTTCCCTGCTGTTACTGCCACAAGTGCAAACATGAACCTAATCATGAAGAAACATTAAAAAAAAAATCCAAGTTGAGGAACCTCCTACAAGATAACTGACCTGTATTTTTTAAAATTATCAAGACCATGATGAAAAACAGATAAACTGAACTGTTCTAATTAAAGGAGACTAAAGAGACTTGATAATTAAATGTACCATTTAATGTGGTCTGAGATTAGCTCCTGGACCAAAAAAAATTTTGTCTTTTGCTATTAAAGGATGTTAATGTGACCAATGATGAAATGAAAACGTCTACAGATTAGATAGGTTAGTATTGGGTCAATGTCAATGTCTTAATTTTGATAACTGCATGGTGCTTACATAAAGGGAATGTTTTTAGTAAATACCCACTGAAGTATTTAGAAGTAAAGGTGCATCATATCTGCAACTTCCAAACATTTCAGAAAAAAAGATACACACACGATACAGGGAATGTGGTAAAATGTTAACATTTAAGGAACCTGGGAATTATAACTTTCAATTTCTTACAACTTAAAATTTTGGTAACTTTCCTATAAATCTGAAATCACTTCAAAATAAAGTTAGGGACCCCTCAAATGATATAAACTATCTCTCTGAAGTGCTAGGTCAACAAGGAGAGGCTTGAATCACTCAAACTTGCTTCCTGAAGATTTCCTCCTTGCCCAAGGCAGAGGTGCCAGGAAGAAACTGATATAAAACCAATGTCAAGAAGATGGACACTGACAAAAGGCTTTGGGTACAGATGGTCTAAACAAACTACAGATCTGCTATGATTATGCCAAGCGCTTACTGTGATTCACTCCTGGTGTGCTACTGAGAAAACCCTGGAAATAACTACAGAGTCTTTAGAGAGCTTCAATTTGAAACCCATTTCCCCTGATTTGGCACATCCTGAGTAAATATGAACACCACCACTCAGCTTAACATGATGCTGCTGAAATTATTAGCAGAGTTTGGTAGGCTGTCCACACCACACAATACTTAATATCATTGCAGGTAATACTGGAATTAGAAAGAACAATAGGGAGGTTATAATCCCTACCTTGGTTTCAAATTAGTAGCAGCCTATATCCTTGAGCTCACCTCTTAATGCTCAAGGGTCCACATAACCATGTGCCCACTATACCACCTCCTCAAAGCTCATCAGCTTTGAAAGTATCCAGGAGAAAATCAAGGGAAACAATGACATGAAACTGGAAGCTCCGGGGGTTACAAAAGAAATGCCAAGGATGGGAATTCCCTGGCAGTCCAGTGGTTAGGACTCTGAGCTTCCACTGCCGGGGCCTGGGTTCAATCCCTGGTCAGGGAACTAAGATCACACAAGCCATGCGGCATGGCCAAAAAGGAAAAAAAAAAAAAAAAAGAAAAGAAAAAGAAATGCCAAGGAGACACATTATGGGACCTCTAAATGAACAAAATAAATGTTTTTAACACAGGTAAAATTTTAACATTTCAAGAGCAATACAGAAAATTTTAAGACAGTCGGCCTTTGTGATAACACCAAGTTGCCAATGGAACTGAAATGCAGCTGCTTGACTAGATGATATCTAAGCATCTTAGCTGGTTTTTTACTGCAGGAAAAAAATTCTATCAATATATGAATTTCAGGCACCTGATCGATGGCCATCTACACATTCCTTTTATTAAACCAAAATGTGTTACCATTTGGGTCCAGTACAGCGCTGAAGTCACTGATAAATAAAACCCTTTCCCTGCTGAGAGACCTGTAGGGGACAAACAGGCTGCACGCTATGACAGGGAGCTGTGGGAGCACAGAAAAGGTATGCGAACCAGCCACAACCGCAGTCCTGACAACAGGACTGCTCCCACACACTGAAAGGCCTAACATATCTTGCACGACAGCCTCAAAACTACATGAAGATGGAGGATCCACAAGTCTGACAGCTGTCGGGATTACTCAGCTCCTTCCCAGAAAGCATCTCACGGAAACAAGAAATAATTCCAGAACCTCCAGATGGCTTAGCCTCTAGAAAGCGTCCTGTAAACAGTGAAAGCTATAATCGGCTCTGAGGTAACACTTACCTGTGGCTTCAATGTACTCAATACATCGCTCGATAAATACAGGAATCGGTTTCTCTGGAGTCACCACGGTTGTTAAGGGCACCCCAAAATAGTTACTCTCCCAGGTCGCCTTTGTGATGGATGGCCGGGGTTTGGGCTTTGGTTTCTGTCCAGGAAAGAGAAAAGAAAGCACAAAAACAAAGTGATTCTCAACATACAACTCAAACGTCAGTAAGGCTTCCAGAGGCGAACTCTCAGTGGTGTGGAAACTGTTACAAAGATTCCAAGCAGGATAAAGAGACCCACTTACTCATCTCATTCTTCCAAGTATCACACAAGATGCCGGCAAGTTGCCACATAGTCACACCTTGGGTGTGAAACTGCATTATCAGAACAAAGGTGTTTATAAGAAGCAGGCCATGTTTATTTAATAGCAATGAGATGACTGTCCAACATCCTTTATCAGGGGTACAATGGAGTAAACAGGAAAATTTCCAAACATTCCATACAGATAATAGATATTATACACTCAAGGATGGCTAAAATCTTTTTAAAAGATTAAAAAAGTGGAATTGAAAACTAATAATTTCCTCCTTCGAGAAAAGAGAGCATGCATTCTGCTGAAAGCCCAAGAGAAGAATTCCCTTTGATACATCAGCCTGGGGTTAATTCCCAATGGCTTCTGCATTAAGAAAGGGTAAAACCAACTAATCAGACATGACAAATAAGATAATTCCTTGTCTTTTCCTTCCTAGCAGTCACCTTCCTCATGTAGTAGGAGTAGCAGCAGCAACAACTACTTGCGAGCTGCTACGTACCAAGCCAGCCCCAGATGTTATTTCTATTAAACCTTATGGCATTCCATTTTACCAAGGAAAAATGTCTCACATGACACAACTAACAAGTGACAGTGCTGGGATTCAAACCCAGGAGGGTCTGTCTCCAAAGCCCACGCTCATAAACATTATTGAGATATTTTGCTCCAAAATTATTCAATCCTTTTATTTTGAAGATCACATGAGGAGGAAAAAATGCTCTAAACCGATGGTAAATTTCCTAAAGCTACAGAAATACACCTAAAATGTTGGGCTTTTGTTAAAATATCTACTAAAGAGGAGGATAACCGAACAGAATCAAGGTAAATGGACCCAGGTGTGTCTCCAGCAATTCAGTTTCATTTGCAAGTTAATGAGACTAATTTAGAAGGGCAGGTTTATTTAAAAATATGCCCCACTTAGAACTTAAAAGTATTTAGGGATCTCTGCATAAAATCCACTAAAGAGGACAGCTAACTAGCTTCGAGGTCAGGGTCAACCATTCCCTTTCCTTATCCTGCTCATCCTCATTCCTTTTGGTACCCCCTTTATACGAGAACAAATCACTTCCTGTTTAGTCTGAAATTCGCTGAGGACTTCCTGTGCAAACAAGTGGCAAAAAAAAAAAACAAAACCAGCTGAGAATAAACTGTACATGAAAGAAGGAACGAGGCCATGTCTGGACTGCTGGTTGACACTATCTGAAATGACAACCCAAAGGCAAAGATGACCCAGTCCTCACAAAGCCCGCTAACTGATCTGGTGTGGAGGACTGTAATGCAGTGTGAATGGATCCGAGGGTCCCAGAGAAGAACATGCCCTCCACAAAGCCTGTCACTGCGATATGCCTGCTCCTGGGAAAACCAGTGACACAGCCTCTCAGGCTGCAGGGAGTGGCTGCTTCTCTCTCCCCTGTGCAGACTGCCTGAGGCAAACAGGCTCTGATTTCACACTTTTTACCAAAGAAGTATGGAAAAGCAAATTAATGATTTATCTTGACGTGAAATAATTTAACCAATCTAGACTCTCCCTAGCATCTTCTACTTACAAGAAATACAACATAAAGAATTTAAGCTTTCAAATCTAACAGACCTGGGTTTGAATCCTGACTGAGAAGTTCTGTGACTTTGGTCAAGTAATTTAGCACCTTGGGGACAGCACCCTCCTCACGAGGTGGTCCTGAGGGTGAAATGATACGATGTACTGAAAGTGGCTCAGTGCCTAGAGCGCAGTAGTTGCCCAACAATGTGAGAAGGGCTGAGTGTTTTCCATTGTTACACACCGTAGCAACCCGTAACAATGTATCAAGTGAGGCTCTCCCTTAAAAATGCCATACCATTTAAACTGTCAGCTGAAGAATCTGAACACACAAGGAAGACCATCCGGATTTAAGCGACATTCTTTTGGCCAACCCCAACCAGGCAGCATTTGCCAGGCAAAACTAACATAACAATAGCATTGTTCTTCAATAAAACCTTGAAGCTTCCAAATAAACTGCTGTTATGGAATAAAAAAAAATGGAACTTTAAGAGAGCTACCAGGAAGCTACTTGCAATCACTGTAATGCCTTCTGACCATAGTTCTAGTAAACAGACAATAAATTTTAATCTCATGCTTCCTCCACCCTCTCAATACTAGAGCAAGATGATGAGGTGTGTTCTAACAGTCTAAGTGAGCTAGAAAATTCAGCCTCCATCAACTGAATACTTACTAAGCACCGGATCCTTGCTTAAGTTCTTTATATGTGTTATTTCATTCCAGATTCACAACAGATCTGTAGATATGGGTGTTAAAACTCCATTTTACAGATGAAGAAGCTGAATCCCAGAAAAATTCAGTTACTTGCCCAAGTCAGTTCTGACTACAAAACCTGCGTTCTTAACCACTATGGTTCATTACCTTCCTCTGAAAGTTCCTGGGATATGCAGAATAAATAAATGGATGATTAAATAAATGATTAAGGGGGTACAATGACAATCTGAAGAACTTCTAAAGGTAATAAAGACCACATAAAATACCAGGGATCTTTAAGCTGGGCAAGGGAAGAATGGGGCATGATGACAGCTATTTCAAATAGCTACAGGACTATCTCATGAAAAGAGAGCAGATGATTTTGTATAGTCATGTTAGGAGAGATAAGAGGAAGACAAAGAGGCAATTTTGGCCAGAGAAATTTAAAAAACAAAAAACCCCCAGCTGTTTAAAAAGGAAAGGACTGCTCTGTAAGTATTGGAAGCAGAGGCTGCAACCTACCCGCCATACTCATTGTCAAGGAGATTCTGCTGTCAGATGGAAGGCTAAATTAGAGAGCTGCTCTTTTTTTTTAAAAGGTAATTTTTTAAAAAAATTATTTATTTATTTTTGGCTGCGTTGGGTCTTCGTCGCTGCACAAGGGCTTTCTCTAGTTGCCGCGAGCAGGGGCTGCTCTTCGTTGGGGTACGCGGGCTTCTCACTGTGGTGGCTTCTCTTGCTGCGGAGCACGGGCTCTAGGCGCGCGGGGGGCTTCAGTAGTTGTGGAGCACAGGCTTAGTTACTCCGCAGCATGTGGGATCTTCCCGGACCAGGGCTCGAACCCGTGTCCCCTGCATTGGCAGGCGGATTCTTAACCACTGCGCCACCAGGGAAGTCCCAGAGAGCTGCTCTTATCCCTCTCACCTCAAAGAGTCTAATAAGATCTAACTTAGTTCAGCACTTCAACTTACAAAACAGAGAGTAAGCTTTGGCAACGGCATCAACTCCCGTTGTTGAATGACATGGATATTCATTCTCATTCTCCCTAAGATTTAAACAAACTCTGCTTTACAGAATGTCAAAATACCTCCTTGAAATAACTGAAGGCTCTCTAGGGTGTCACAACATCAGGCAGGGATTCTTGCACAACTAATTCTAAACCTTCCTAGGAAGGAAATCAGACTTTGTGGTGCATGCCAAGAATTGGACCAGATTGTTGACAAAGCAAGCAACACCTCAGGCATCTGAAGGGTTACTGGGCACACGTCAAGATGGAAATGCCATTCTTCTGAGTGGCCTGCCAGATGTCTCAGTCCCAGGTCAGATATGTGTCACTCATTAGGGAGTCAGTGGAGCACTCTCAACGGCAGGTCCCTGGAGAGAAGAAAACAACACCGTCCCAACATCTATCTTCTTTCGGGCTCACTCATTAGCAGGCTGAACTGAAAAAACCATCTAGCCAGAGGAAACCAAGTCCCGAGAACAAACTACACATCTGCATGTCTAAGTTTAGAGTCTGACTGGGTCCAAAATGGAAAATAATAGTGATTAATCACGAGTGGCCATGTGCTAGACACACTGTGCTAGGTGCTCTGCACAGTTATCTGAAACCTCACAACCACCCTTCGAGGTAAGGGTTACTAACCCCATTTTACAGATGAGAAAACAAAGGCTCACACAGATTCACACCCAGCACTGAGAGAGCCAGGATTCAGAGGCCAGTGATGTATGAATGTCAAAGCCCCATGTTCCTTCCCCTACATGAACTATCTCCATGATGAAACACACCGCTGACATAAACAAAGGACTGGGTCAGCTCAAATCATCTTCACCTTGTCCTTTGGATAGATATTTTTTGAATAAATAACATAGTCCATTGTTCTTTACTTCACAGTTTCCTTAAAAACATGCCTGATTCTTAGTCTTGATACTAACCAGGTGGCAAAGGAAACAAAGAAATAAACCAATAGTTTATGCCAGTGTTGCACTGGGGAGAAATGGTGATTGGAATCTGCCTCTGGCCTCTCGGCCTTTCTGAAACAAGAAAAGAGCATAAAGGGGAAACTCCTGCTTATGGGACAGTACGCCCACTCCAGAGCTCCTCCAAGTCCACGGGGCAAGAAAATGATTAGAATGCCAGCCAAAGAATAAGTAACAGCCAAGAGAAGGACCCCTTCTATCAGCCTGTAAAATGACTGGGTTCCAGAGCCTGATGTGCAGTTGACACTCAATAAATTTCTTGAACAAAAACAGTTTCCAATAATGCACAAGGCCAATGTTTCTTTATATTTTTTTCAAGTTTAGCTGAGATGATGACTATCTCTGTGGGTACCAGAGTATTTTTTTCGTCTTCTAACATTGTGCTGCTCTTACTAGGATGTGAGGTGAGGTTCCGAACGTCATGTTCATACTGAGAGTAGTACATCACAGACTCCGATTTAAAAAACAGATGACGTCATGAATTCCCTGTATCACTCTGCGAGCACTGAACAAGGGAGAGTCATCTACATACACATATGACCATTTTCCTAATGGGCTAAGTTTCCAGTGTGCAGGAATCTAGGCATTTTTCCTTTTTAATGAATTATACCCAAGGTCACCTAACAGACTAGCAGCAGAGCTAATACTGAAGTCATCTCTCGCCCTCAATGAACTTACAATCTAATGGGTATTAGAGAAGATATATGTCTACAGCAAGCAAAGGTGATCTAGATATCAGATAAAAACCAACTGAGTCACAAAGAAAAAAAAGTCTCCCACAGCCTCAATGGAGAGGTCAGCCACTCTTTCTGGATAAAGAATATTCTATCTTCTATGGAAACAGCAGGTACAGCTATTCAGTGATCCTAAACTGCCAACTTCAAATATTCTCTCCCCGTCTCCATAAATACCCTTATCCATGTCAAATTACTTATCCAGATTTTAGGGTCAGAAAACGTGGTCATTGGAGTTGTACCACCTAGCACAGCCTATTAAATGCTTGGTAACATACCTAATAAAGCAAATAAAAAACAGACTCCAGTCTGCGTTTCTGTTTTTAAGGAGGAATGCCACATACAGGATGTAGTCTGGAACAGGGACAGTGTCCTCTGAACGGGGCAATTCTCCCTCTTGAGAGTGAAACTGATAGCAGCAAAGCCCTAGAGGGTCACACACATGGGTTGCCAAGTTGTAGAGTGGCACACCCTGAACCAACTGTAACTGGTAGGAATCTTAGAAAAACCAGAAGATTCCATAAACTACATTACTCTAGCTTTCCCCCAAAGTGTTTTCTTGCATTCTGTATTCAACATTACAGCTTTCTGATTGGTGATGATTCTCTCGTATTTCCAACACAGCTTCAAAAGGACCTTTTCAATTAAGTTACTCACTCATGCCCCAAATGCATTCTTGGCTGACTGGTGCTCCCCCTTCTGGCTCTGAAAAAATCTAAGCCCAACTTCAAGAGAAAACCTGGGGATGGATCTGTTCTGACTGGCAAAATCTATTATGAAAGCACAAATGCTCAGCCTCGTCTCCTTCAAGCTGGCAGTTAGTACTATGACCCGGTCACTCTCCAACTTGGAGCATCTTTATTTAGGGATGAACCAGGAAGTAGCACAAAGTCTCCTAGCATCCCTCACCCTCCCTCTTGCATGGTGGGAAAAGAAAGGCATGTCATCCCCTTATAGGCACCAAATAAATTGAGACCATAGCTTTTTGCCCTATAAAGGCATGAATCTGGGTCAATCCCTGTTGCCTTCTCAGGCTGAATGGCCAATGCAGTAGGGGGCTAAGCAGGGAGGAGGGTCCACTAGTTCCAGGAAATGTTTATAAACATTCCTACCTGGTTCGACACCCACTGAATCTGGACTTTCCAGAGCTGTTGGGGGTCAGTTTTTACCTGTTAGCCTCCTCTCAAATACTGTATAAAAAGTATTCAGAAGGCCTTTCTCTATGGAAGTAGAGGTGATCCCTGACTCGAGCTGAAATAATCTGAGTTCCTACAAAGATATTTCAGTATCACTAGGTGGTAGAGGAGAACAAGTTGGCCCAGTGAAGATCGGAGCAATTCTCTGTTCTTTGAAAAATAGATTTGGGTTGCCTATTGTAATTTTTTTTTTTTTTTTTTAAAGAACAGGTGTGCTCTAAGCTAAAGCAGATAGTTAAAGATAGCCTATTTTTGTCACCAAAAACAAACTACAGCAGTTCTTTGGGCTTAAAATAAACTGAGAACCGAGTGACACCAGTTCAAAACAATTTCTCAAAGTTCCAGTTGCTATTTCAGTGTCTCCATGCCTTTTTTGTCCTCTACTCAAGTAGACACTGAAGCTAGAAACAAACAGCACCACGCTGTTCTTAGGGGGCAGTGTGGGGAAATAGATGTTTTTAGATAATAACCAAAGTCCTTTGTCTAAAATGAACAAATTGACTGGATTGATTGAGTACTCCAACTGTGTGCCTGGCTATTGAATATTACCATCTTTCTTGGAGACGGGACTCTAAAAACCCACTGGAAGCAGACAGAAGTCAGAAGACTGGGGTTCCAAAATCTCAACTCCTCCACTCAGTAACTACACTAATTTGGGAGCACTGAGACTCAGTTTCCTCATCTCTAAAACCAGGACTTTAAAAAATCACTTCCTTAAGATTGTTAAGCGAAATAGATGAAAAAGTGATGTGAAAATACCTGGTACTGTACCTGGCATACAGCAGGTATACAATAAATGCAGGAAAGTACAAAATCTTTCACATGGGATCCGTAGCCCTCTGTTATTCTGCCCAGTTCTCCCTCACCCTCTACAGTAGCCACTCTAGGTCTCTTTCAAGTCTTAGCACATGCCACATTTTTTTCAGCTCCAAGTTCCACACTGTTTTCTCAAAAGCTCGACCCAGGAAGCCTCCATCTTCACGGACTTTGTCTGCTTCACCCTTTAAGTCTCAGCTTTACATATCATTTCCTCCGGGAGCTTTCCCGGATATCCTAGGTGAGGGTAAAACTCCTTGCTATACAATTCCTTAGCACCCTGTACCTCCACTCCGGCAACATTCAAAATGCACGTAAACACATGTATAAAATCTATCATTCTCTGTTATGGTAAACTAGATGAACGCAACTACCACACATATGATACTTAGCACAACACCAGGCATACAAGTGCTCAGGAAATGCCCGTGCGTGGAGCTGAATGTTTCCTTCCTAAAAGAATGAATGAACATGTGCTTCAGAGCAAGAGTACTTCTTTTAAAAGATAAAATTCTTTCGGGAATCAGAAAATCCAAGGTCCAGTCAGCGCCCCTACCCCACTTTTAAGACCAAGGTATTTATCTGGACTCAGAGCTCATGGGGCAGGGCTAGCCTTTTCTGAAGCACACACTGAGAGTCTTTCCCGAGCAGGTTACAAAGAGCTCATATTTCATACCATTCAGCTTGTCAAAATGCAACATCCCTCCCTGTGGAGCGAGCAGTCCAATTCCCCAGCTGGTTTTTATTCACACTAGAAACTTTAACTCCGTTCTAGGCCTCACAAAATGAGAGCTGTGTCCACACAAAGCCACAACAACCAGCCAATTCACTGAATCCAATGAAATAAGCCAATTCACTGGGGGGGGGGACACAAACTGTCAAACTGGTTACTTGGTGCCTTATAGACCAAACAATGCGTGATTGAATTGGTTTGCTTTTCAATAGGTTGTCTTGTCATGTGGTAGCTAGAGTGAGTGAAAGATTTTCTTTATCATTCTGTTTTGTCTTTAAAAAAAAAAAAAAAAAAAAAACACAAAATAAGAGCACATCAGATAGAAGGGTAAAATAGCCAGTAATGTCTTCTCTAAATCTGTGGTCAAGCACAACGAATTCAGCAATTTGAGCTTGCCCAAACAGCACATTGTGTGGAGCAAGGCACCCCAGCCTGTTTTTTGGCTTTAAAATAAGACCCTGCTGGTCCTGATCTCATCTTTGCAAACGCATGGCACTGGGAGACAGAGACCATGTGCAACGACAACTCTGTACGGACAAAGCATCTATTCATGGACCCCACTGAAGTGCAAGCGTAGATTTTCAATTTCATTCAGCTGAGTGGGGAAGGCTCCCACTATGAGGGTGGGTTGCTCAATGGTTCAGCTGGGAAAAGGCCCCGGAATGAGAGTCAGCTTTACAGTTTGCACTTTCATTAGTAGAAATGAAAGCCATTCCCTCACTCCAACTCCAATTTTACAGTAAGGAGCTAATCTAGCATATTAGCCAAGGGCACTGAGCAATTTCTCTTTCTCCACATCACACAGGTACCCAGAGCATAGCTTTTTTGGTTGTTGTTAGGGCTGTTGCTAGGGTAAGGGAGGAGAAAGCAGCTAAGTAACACACAGGGTTTAAAACTTATACAAAAGGGAGGGACAATGTTGGTCCCTCAAGCTCTCAGCTAGACCAGACCAGTTTTCTCCTCTCCTTGAATACAACATGCATATTTTCACCTTCAAGCCTTTCCCCACCTCACACCACTTCTTCAATTCTACTCATTCTTCAAGGTCAAGTTAAATAATAATAACTAATGCTTATCCAGCATGCAGTATGCTCAGTGTTTTACAGGCACAATCTCATTCCCTCTCTCACACCATATGAGAAAGGTGCTACTACCAAGTTCGTCCCTTTTGCAGAAGGGACGTGGAGACGTGAATCAAGTGCTCGAAGGCCCAGCAAGGAAGAGGAGGAATTGGGTTTTGACTTAGGCCCCCTGATTCCCAGAGCTCCTGATCACCACACACTGCACTACCTTAACCACCCCCAGCACAGGATATCTGCTCTGCCCCACACAGACCCCCTCCCCTCACCCTCTTAGGCAGACCACCTATTTTCAGAAGCTGTGTAGGTCTTGCTGCCTCAACTGGGTGCTAAGGTCTGGGCAAGAAGGGTCTGTGCCATTTCCCCAGTGGTGTGTGGCATGCAGGAGGAACTAAGTGTGTTTTCCATTACCAAATGGCTCTCCCCTCACTTCAAATAAATACTGTACTGCTTTGTCATGCCAATAAAAATCAAAGGCCAAATTCCCCATGTAGGGGCTGGCTTGGCATTCTCTGCCCCATGGTACCTTGCTTTTCCAGTAAACAAGTGTCAGTCTGATTTCTTAACGGCAGCAAATTTCAATAGGAGGTTTGCTCCAACCAGGAACAGAATGAAAACTCTGCTTATCTCTGCACTAGGATGACAAAGCAGCTATGCTCATTTTAAGGCACCATTTTCCAAGGCAGGAAAAGACAATTTCACCTTTTACTCACTCTTTCCAAAGGATACTCCTAAATGACTTCTGGCACGCTATTGCTCTTGGGCCAGAGGTATCATTTTTATTTGACTAGGAGAGGTGTGGCCCACATAACCCAGACAGACGGGAAGTGGATCACTTCTTGCACGCTGACCCAGCAATCCAGCATGAGGCAGCTCTAGGTTAGGAGGCACTCATTACCAGCGTGGAGGCGGCCGTCTCAGAGGCTCACTGTGACCAGCCGTTCTCTGCTGAGCCTGCTCTTTAAAGCACAGCTTGTTTGGGAATGTGTTTTAAAAGCTTTATTTTCAACAGTATTAAAAACGTAGCTTGAAGTCGGAAAACCCGTTATGATTCACAGTGTGATATTATGCCACCTTCCTAATTCCCAGGTGTGCAGACACCTCCACACTTCGAAGACTGTCAGCGTTTAGATACGCTGTGCTGGCAACAGTCTTCACCGGGAGTGGAGGAGGAAGAGAAGAAGGCCAAAATGTTCAAAATGTTTGGATTCCAGTATCATCAAACAGGAGAGCTCTGGGGAAATACTGGCAGGCTGGTCAGGCTACTTTCTGGCTTCCTAATAAGAACTGCTTTCCACTGGTCTGCCCGCTACTAACTTGGAGAACAAAATACTGCAGGCAGATAAAGGTACAGAAATGTAAAAGCAAACCATAGGGAGAGCAAACAGAAGAATGCCTATGATATTTACTGATATACAGCTCAGAATGGGAGGGGAACAGAACACACAATGATACTGCCCTGCCCTTTCTGAAATTCTATAGGTAAGAAAATTCTGGAAGCTCTGGCCAGTGGTGATTGAGAAGCATGCTGTATGCTATCAGGGAACACAAAGTGAATAGGTTTTCCCTGTGAGGGCCATGGCACCATGTTCCTCCATCTCCAAGGACCCTCTTCACCAATATGAGCTGCAGAACTGGCCTCCAGATAGTATTTTACAACAGAATTGTCAGCTCTCAAAACAGGCTGGACTCAAGATCCTTCTGATTTGGTATGTCTTGTAATAACATAAGTTTTGGGGAATCTTTCTTCCAAAGTTCCCTAAAACGCTTTCAGACAAGTGACTTTGTTCTCTGCCATTTCATGGTAGGGAGAGGAGCAAAAGCTTTCAATGCAGAGAAACCATCCTGTATACACAATGCTGGGGGCGGGCCCGCATGTAACAGTCTGTTGACAGAGTTCTGTTGTGGTGTCTCACCAAGATGTCTTTCTCTGAAAAACAAAAGGTATTTCCCCTACTCTAAATGGGGAAAAAATAAAGTTGAGAAATACCTTTTCTATCTCAAAGCCTAAGCCCAAGAGGACAGGGCACACTGCCCTGCACAGCGCAATTCCACGCAAGATAGAGACTTCATTTGCTCCTACATGTGGGGCTGTTTCCTCTACATCTGACAGCAGGCCTGATATTCCTAATACACATGGTTTACTTTTTCTTTCTTTTCCCCTTCCTGCCCCACTTGTGGTCCCTAAATCAAATCTGAAGCTCTCACTGATAGCAGCAGCAACTCACTCAAGGAGCTGGAGGGCGCTCCAATTTTACAAACACGGGACAGGTTTATAACTCACAGAGACAAGATTATTTTTCATTTAGGTACTTGAAGACCCTTCACTGATTTATGTGTGCAAATAAAATAACCATCTAATTTTTCCTAATCTAAAATGTAGCAACCTTTACAGATCAGCAAGGGGGAAAAGGAGCATTTAAGAGATGTATGGATGAAATGTTTGTTTCTCAGTCAAAGACTGAGGGCTGTGATTCTGGGTTCTGCTGTTTAAGTGAAGAAAGGCCAAGCACATTGTCACTGGCTTGGCTGTTTGTCAGGACACTGACAAGTTCTACATGATCTGCTCATTTTGGTAATTACCTAACTATTGTTTTGGACAAAGACAACTCGGGCTGTCTATCCAAAGTCCTTACCACTTGAGAGCTACCAGTAGTAGCTATCTGAGACACTGCTTATTTTTTAATGCTAAGTCAAAGAGTAAAGACACACACCCACACACCCACAGGGCAGTTTTTTTTACCAGAGTAAGCTGTCCTTGAAAATCTTCATCATCATCAATGAACTCTTACCAAGACACTGTGCTGTGCAAGCCACTCCTATAACTCATTCCTAAACTCGTGTCTTACCTTAGTGTTCCTTCTTAGACTGCGAAGAATATTCCTCCTCCTTGGGTCTTCATCTGTCTCATACGGAATGACGGCACTGTCCCCTTTATAACCCTGGGATGCCTGATCCTCCTCTTTCTTTCGGATGGGCCCAAGCTCATCATCGCTCCCCACGGTGAAGCTGGTTCGGTAACTAGCAAACCTCCCCAGCCGGCTGCATCTCGTCCTGTACAGCACTGGCTTGCTCACGATGGATACCTTGCGTCCTCGCTCTAGAGAACTAGTGTCCATTTCGCTGTCGGAACCATTCCCACTGCCGTTGGACTGGGCTTTGTTGATATTCCGAATGGTGATGATTTTGCCTTGGGTGCTGTCGTGGGGCACTGAGTATATGTTTTCTTCTTCATTCCTTGGCTTGACCACAGCATCCATGGGTTCGGCATAATCAGAAGGATCGAACCCATCTGGAGGTAGCCAGGTGCTAGAAGACACAGACTTCCTCTGTCCATCTCTATGGCCTTGGTCTAAATAAGACAGATCCCCCTTTGTAATTTCAAAATGGACAGGAGGCTTTGGTTTGACTGGCGGAGGTACTTTGTTGTTCAGTTTACTCTCAAAATTGCTCATGATGAAAGACAGCCCATCATTTCCCTCCAGTTCCATAGAGAGCTTAGAATGGTCTTTGGACAGAGAGGGCAGTGATGTGTCTTCTCGAAACAGGCTATAAGAAGGGGGCTCGATATCTTCTTCTGAATCCTGCAGGTTTGAGTTGCAGAGCGGAGAGCCTGCCCGGGGGGAGTTAAACACCTCTTCTGTGGTGCTGCAGGCCTCGGCAGCATTGTCGTACATATGAGTAGCCTCGATTATGTTCTTTTTGTCCACCACATCTTTAAAGAATGGGTGGAAGAGCTCAAGTTTATGCTGGGGTTGGCTACAGGGGATACTTGTGAACTTTCCATCAATTTCTTGAGCGATCTCCTCCCCCTCGGTCAGCTGCTCCCGACTTACGTCATTATCCAGGACATCTACAGCGCCGTCAGTGAGTGCAACCAGCTGGATGGGGATAATATCCTGCACTTCACAAAGAAAGGCACGCAACATAGCCAAGGAGGCCTTACGTTTGGCTGAATAAAAAACAATGTACCCATGGACCAATCGGCTTTTTCTGATGCTAAATGAGGAATGGTATGAAAGAAGAGAGAGTTCAATGCGCTTCTTGTGTAGTCCGATTGGTAGTTCAAGTAAAACAGAGTTGCTGCTTCCGCAATGGGAAGACTTACAGGTTTGGGACTGAAGGACGGGAAAGAGTATGTCATCTGCACTAAACGGATCTCCACACATCAGACACATGACAATTCGCAGGTCAACATCAGCCAGATCTTTGATGCTAGCAGTAGAACTGACCAGGTTTAAGTTACGCTTGGAGTCCAGGAGTCCTTTCAAAACTTGACTGATTTGCTTTTCGTTAATGTTGCGTCCGTAACCAATGCCAGCGGAAGCAGGGTCGAGAAAGACACACTGAAGTTTGCTAGCAATCTGCTGACCTTGCTGTATTAAGCTATGCAGGGTCTCTCCACTGGTGTCTCCTCTTTTGTTAACCAAAATTAAGGTCAGGGGGAGATGCACTAAATGATTATCTCGCCTGCCAAGTGTGGACTCTCTGCTCTTCTCTATACTCTCCACCACATAGGATAGAGACTCCTTTGAATTGTAAAGGCAGAGACAACCATGGGGCTGAAATGTTGGTGTTTGGAAAGAGTTCACAGGAAGCCTGACATTCCCTTCTATTGGCCTCAGGGAGAGCTCATACATTTTACCATCTATTACATACTTATCATCATTTGTACAAAGAGCTCGAATCTCATTGGCCAACTCTCGTGCAAGGCCGTCCTTGCCCAAGATCACCAAGTTGATTCTATCAATGTTGGGGTCAGAAAGTGAATTTTTCTGATTCCGGTCAGATGGTCGGATAAACCGAGAACTAATCAAGTGCTCGATCTTAGCATCCACACAGGCAGGGCAGCTAGGGCATGTTTCCTTTGTTGGGTGGTACACAAAATGAATGTGCTTCAGAATAAGGGCATCACGCTCTGCTTGGAGCTTCTGTAATGCCTTAAATCGCTGTTCCTCCCCCAGAACATCCTGAATGACACCCATCTTCTCCTTGCTGGGCTTAGCATCCAGCTCCAGCTCATAAAACAATTCCGAATATTCCAAAAGCAGCTCCTGAAACTCTTCCTTTGCTTTGTCTATAATTTGCTTTTGGTGTTTGCCATAAATATCCATGTATACAGATTCTTCTAGCCACTGATAGAAATCTTCATTCATAATAAAACTGCGGGCCTCTTCCCAAGGCTTTCCAGGAGTTATGAAAGGAGAGGTCTCCAGGTTTTCTTTGAATGCCCTTCTCATCTCAGCTCTTTTCCTCTCGTTCCGCAGCTTCTCTAAGTGGGCCTCGTACAGCTGCTCTGCAGGGACGGTATCCATTAAGTCAAAGGGAATCCGCTCGTTCTCGATGTTGTCAATGTGGCTGGTGGCATCCCACGGTGTCTCTTCAAGCACAACAAACCACTTTAAGAATTCTGGCTTGGTCTCCAAGAGCTTTTTGGCTTTTATGCAGCTTAGGTGGTCTATTTCATCTAGATTGGGTATAAGAGCTTCAAAAGCTAGTGGGAGGGCTGCCAGGTACAGCTTCCTCCTGCGCTCAATATGCTCATGCTTGAGGCGATGGATGTGCTGGAGAAACAGCTTCTTGGCTTTCTGAGTCCCTTCCAGGTAGACATAGTCCTGGTACTCAGGAGAGGCCTGCATCTTTCGGCTGACACTCAACCAATTCTCATTGTGGTTTTTCACAATGCGACTCACCAGCCACTCATACTTGTCTTTTGCTGTAGCTATCTGCTGACTCTGCTGCTTGAGAGCTTCAAAATAAGGAATGATTTTCGTCTTTCCCCGACTTTTATCAATGAGTTGCACTAAGGTGCTGAAAGCTAAGTCCACATTTACATTGGATCTTGCTGAGGTCTCCACAACCTGGAGGTTCTTTTTGCTTAAGGCAAAAGTATGTGCATCTCTAATGTACCGCTCAACACCCTCATCGCACTTAGTCAGGACCACCACTATGGGCTTTTTTGTCTTTGCAAGCTGATTGTAGAGATTAGAGACAAACTTGAGCTGGTCATCAAAGTTCCTATTCATGCCCCTGCTAACATCAATACCAAGAAGAAAACCATCAATTAGCAGCTTTCCATCTGGCATTTGTTTCTGCTCAAAGTCCTGCTCCAGCCCCAGCTGGTCAGTGCAAAAGTACATGAGTTTTTCAGCTGATGCGAGCTTGGTTGCAGCAGCTCTCTTGATATAGGGCTGCAGGGCCGTGCTCCGGTGAGGCTGAAAAGTCTGATCATCAATGAATTCAGTCTGCTCCACAACGTGCATCTTACATTCCACACAGTCCTCCAGGGAACGGCTAACTTCCCCCCAGTAGAGAAAGTGGTCATTGTTGACCACTCGCCCACCAAAGTCACTGGTGCTGAGGACAGAGGTATGGTCCAAGTGAAATTCGTCAGCACTCGGGCGCACAAAGCGGTTGCACAGACAAGACTTCCCAATGCCGCACTGGCCCTTCTCCTTCTCCGTCCCAGACAATCCCACCACACTGATGTTGTAGGTGGGAATGCGGACATCTTGCTTTCTTGCCATCATCATCGTCGACACATCCTGCCACAATCAGCTACTTCCAAGATCAGATTAGTGTTTTCCAGTGGACCCAATGGCTTCCCCACATTATCAGTGGGGGCCGGCTGCCCACGAAGCAAAAGTGTCAGATCTCATCGTGCTTGTATACCAGTACGAGGTTAGTTTTTGCCACTTCTCATCGCCAATTAGCCAACATTTCTTCCTAGGTGGGGGAGGAAAAAAGAAAACCAATCAGCATCATAATTTTGAAACCAATTTTAATCACCAAACAGTAGGAAAAATCAATTTTATTGTTCAACAAATAATTACAGTAAACATCAAATGTACGAGGCCTTAAGCTGGGTAAAGACATAAGAGCAAATAAGACTGACATCTGGACTTCCCTGGTGGCGCAGTGGTTTAGAATCCGCTTGCCAATGCAGGGGACACAGGTTCAAGCCCTGGTCCGGGAAGATCCCACATGCCGCGGAGCAACTAAGCCCATGTGCCGCAACTACTAAGCCCACGTGCTGCAACTACTAAGCCCACGTGCTGCAACTACTGAAGCCCACATGCCTAGAGCCCATGCTCCGCAACAAGAGAAGCCACCGCAATGAGAAGGCCACGCACCGCAACGAAGAGTAGCCCCTGCTCGCTGCAACTACAGAAAGCCTGCACACAGCAACGAAGACCCAATGCAGCCAAAAATAAAAAAATAAATAAAAAAGAGAATCTGCCAACAGCAAAGAATGTAAGAAGTGGTGAAATAACCAAAGCATTTGCACTAAAGGTAATCTACAAAGCAAGGCAGTTTACAATTATTAAAAAAAAAAAAAAAAAAAGACTGACATCTGTTGTACCCTCAGAGGTACAATGTCATCTAATGGAGGAAGACACATAAGCAAGCAGTGTGCTAAGGGCTAAAACAAGGGCTTGCAAGCTCCTTGGAAAAGTGGCTGATTCCAGGGCTAGGGCAGGGTTGGTACAATATGGGCCTGGAACATCTTATTGTACAAGAAAGGAAGGAAGTGCTTGAAAAAATGACAGGGTACCTCACAAGGACACGGGAGCCAGTTTGAAGGGGCACCCACTGGTCAAATCTGGGACACTTTGAACATCAAAATAATTAAGTACAGTAACGAATTACAATCCACTGCAGAAGTAGGAACTTGAGTTCATAATACTGGATCAGACAAGAATCATCACTTGATGCTAATCTAGGGGGGGAAATTTTGATTAGGAGCAGGATTTTGCGCAGAAATGAGGTCTCCTGATAGACTACTTATTGCAAATGGAAGAAGAAAAACAAACACACACTAATTACACAGTGGAGATGTTGGGCAACACTTTGGGTAATGAAAATTATTACCACCAAAGAGCCAGAAGGACATCATGGGCCTCCAGATATGATACCCCAGGAGGATACAACATCACTATGCAGTATGATGGCCTAGAATGCACTACCTCAACCTAATCACAAGGAAACATCAGACAAACACAAAATGAGCAAGATTCTATTACGGCCGGGGGTGCGGGGTCAGGGGGCATTTCTGTACTTAAAAAAAAAAAATCAGTGTCATAATAGACAGAATGGCTTTGTAAATAAATATTTCAGATTAAAGGAGGCTACAGAGACATCCTAACTAAATGCAATTATCTGATCCTAGACTGAATTCTGTATGGGGCGGGCGTGGAGGGGCAGGAGGAAGGCTATTCAGAACATCATTAGATCAATTAATAACATTGGACTATGAATGGAATTAGATAAAAGTATTCTATCAGTGTAAATTTATGAAGTTTACAACTATCATGTGAGAGAAAAGCCCTACTCTTAGGAAATACACACTGAAGTATTTAGAGGAAAAAGACCATAATGTATGTGGCTGGTCCAAAAAAAAAATCACACCTATATATTGAGAGAGACTAAGAACGCAAACAAGGTAAAAGGTTAACAACAGGTGAATCTGGGTAAAATGTACAGGATATTCCTTTGTGCTATTTTAATTTTTGCAACTTCTCTAAGTTTGTAATTATTTCCAAATAAAAGGTTTTTTTTGTTTGTTTTTTAAAGGGTATGAATATGGGGTGCCTTCCCTGACAAGAACGTAAGCTCTGTGAGGGTAAGGCCCACCCCTGCCTTCTTCACTTCTGTGTCCTCAAGCTACGAGAACATGTTTGACACAAATATTTACTGAAGGAATGAATAAGTGAATGACTATTAGAGCTTATTAAAGGGTCCCCAAACCCAGCCTTTCAGATTTAGGAAAGCCTTGCTGGAGGAAGTTCCATCTCAGGTGAGACCTAAAGTAGAGGGGCCGAACTGTGCAGACTCCTCTCTCTCCAGAAAAGGGCACTGCCCGTGGGAGAACCAGCTGAACTTAAGTGTGTACGGGGAGGAGATGGGTGAGATGCATTGGCAAGTAAGCAGGGACCAGATTAAGCCACTTTCAAAGAGCTTCGATTCTTCCCCAAAGGCTATGGGGAGTCACAGACTGTGCCTGTGAAGTGGCACCTAAAAGGACCTATAGCTGAAGTCATAAAATGTTATGATGATGTCTTACAAAGCCTTTAGCAGCTTCCCAGCTGAAATAAGTAACATATGTAGTCTTTGGCTGCCTCTACGTAAATGTTCTTCTGGTTGCTACAGTTTATGCTGCACTGCAGTCTACTTACACATGTAAATATAACTGTGCAATTGCTGAACCTGTAGCCAAATGAACAGTCTCCTGAGACACTCCAAAGAGAAGAATTTAAAATAAACAGCAATTTTCTTTTGAATCTCATTTATGCTTGGTAGGAACCCAGCATTTCCACAACCTTAATATTTTTTTGTGAGCCTATCTCACAAGAAGTGCCACAGGAAGTCAGACCACCATACATTATTCTGACTGATACAAGGGGGCAACAAATGGGAGAGCACAATTGTCCCCTATGATGATAACCCTGAAAGGTCAAAGACATTTCCCAAAAATCCGTGTCTTCCTTTGATAACCCAGAAAGCCAAACCCTCTATGGAGACAAAATGTGGCTAGATGGTATGTAAAAATTGTCTGACCATTTCTCAAAAGAGAAATCTCAATGCCTGTAAGTAATCACCTCCAGATAACCTAGTGGCATGCTCCTATAGAAGCCAAGCTCCAGGCTTCAGGAGGAGCAAGCAGAATAGCTATGGGAAAGAGAAAAAAACCCAACCTTCCCCATCCCCCACTTCCCTAGGTGATTGCATACATAAGTAAAATTATAAGACGCTTATGAACATCTAAAGCATGTTTACATACAACCTCTGAAATACCTGAAAAGGAAAGATTTATATGAAATCAAAGTGCTTTTTGCACATTATTCTGTAGTACACATATACAATTTTTTTTAAATTTATTAATTTGTTTATTATTTATTTTTGGTTGTGTTGGGTCTTCGTTGCTGCGCGCGGGCTTCCTTTAGTTGCGGCGAGCGGGGGCTACTCTTCGTTGCGGTGCACGGGCTTCTCATTGCGATGGCTTCTCTTGTTGCAGAGCACAGGCTCTAGGCACGCGGGCTTCAGTAGTTGTGGCACGCGGGCTTCAGTAGTTGTGGCTCGCGGGCTCTAGAGCGCAGACTCAGTAGTTGTGGCGCACGGGTTTAGTTGCTCCGCAGCATGTGGGATCTTCCCGGACAAGGGCTCGAACCCGTGTCCCCTGCATTGGCAGGCGGATTCTTAACCTCTGCACCACCAGGGAAGTCCCTACAATTTTGTTTTAATGAGGCTTTAACAGAGCCTCAGGTAGGAATGCTGACGAAGGTTTAAGGAAGTCAAGAGTGCTCACCTAACAGAGCCCTTCTCTATCATTCCTCATCCCAGGGTCTGGCAGGAGTCAAGGCCACCCACTTGACCAATCTTGAAATGCAACTTGGCGACACAGGTCCTACTTCAAGCAACTGCTGCATGCAGCTGGCAAATCATCCCACTTACCCTCTGTAAAGTGGGCCAAATAATCTACCTCTTCACAGAAATCTCAGGAAAACAAAACCACAACCTGCTCTTAAACCTCAAGAAATAAAGATATTGGTTTAATTTTGAACTAAACTAAAATGTATAGTCCATTCAACACCTTGTTACTTACAATTTTTTTTATGGCAGGATATTCTATTTAGTCCATTCAAGTCAAAGTCTCAGTTATCTGAAGGATGCTAAAGAAAAGAAAACACTCTCAACTCTCAAGAATGTAGCAACTGATATTTAAAACCCAGAATGCTGCTGGCTGAACTAAAAAAGCTACAAGAAATGAGAATTAGGTGGCATGGGAGTGGTTAATTTTTGGACACCTGGTAACTTTCCACTTGTTAGAAACCTAACAGTTTCCCTGGTATAAGTATACTCTTCTTACATGTCTGTCTTTGATGTCTGGATAATGCAGTTTTACTAGTTCCTCAATTGGACTGAATTACATGGTAAACAAAGACTGTTATAAATCTAAAAACGTCTCAAACACTTGGTTTAAAGGAAATAACCTTAAGTGCTTGGTCACAAACACGTTGGACTTTTCTAAGAGGTGGGTAAAAAAAATTAGCTGAGTCACTAAATTTAATGATCTGAAGGCCACAAAGAAAGAGAAAGTAGAAGACAGGGCATGTCCAAGACTTCGCAATGTCTTTAGAGTGTAAATCTGATGGGAACTGGTGTTCTTAGTGGGCAACTAAGCTACTCAAACAGCAAAATCTGAACACCCATTCTAATAATTTGCCAATACTAATCCTTTTAAAACAGAAGAATTACAGTAGAGGAGGAAAAAAGTATTCTTTAAAACAGTAACTCCGGGCTTCCCTGGTGGCACAGTGGTTGGGAGTCCGCCTGCCAATGCAGGGGACACGGGTTCGAGCCCTGGCCTGGGAGGATCCCACATGCCGCGGAGCAACTAAGCCCGTGCACCACAGCTGCTGAGCCTGCGCTCTAGAGCTCGCGTGCCACAACTACTGAGACCTCGTGTCACAACTACTGAAGCCCATGCTCCTGGAGCCCATGCTCCGCAATGGGGGAGGCCACGGCAGTGAGAAGCCCGTGCACCGCAACGACGAGCGGCCCCCGGTCGCCGCAACCAGAGAAAGCCTGCGCACAGCAGCGAAGACCCAATGCAGCCAAAAAAATTAGAAATTAATTAATTAAAAGAAAAAAAACAGTAACTCCTTTTATCTTTAAGCTTTACTGAGCTACTTGTATTAGAAAAATTAAAACACAGAACCTAACATTTAGCTTCACATTTGAAGCCATAAGTCCACTTCTTTAGGAAGGAAAATACTCCAGGAGTATTTTCAATTCTTTGTCACAAATATAGGCTGAACATAATGCAGGGACTTCCCTGGCAGTCTAGTGCTTGAGACTTCGTCTTCCCACGCAGGGGGTGCAGGTTCGATCCCTGGTCGGGGAGCTGGGATCCCACATGCCTTGCGGCCAGGAAACCAAGACATAGGACAGAGGCAATACTGTTAACAAGTTCAATAATTTTCAATTTTCAATTTCAATTTTCACTTTGAAAATGGTCCACATCAAAAAAACCAACAAACAAAAAAACAAAACCATAATGCAAACATCTGAGAGCTTTTTTAGAACCTGTCACCAAGATTCCGGAGTTATTTGACTTGTTTAACCAAGACAGTAGCTCCACAAAGAGCGCCTCACCTGGAAGGTAGGAGGAGGGGTGTCTTCTTTTTTAACACCTCTACAAAACACCCAGGACAAGAAGTGGTAACATTCCCAAGATAGTACACATTTCATAGGACACAGAAATGCCACTGTGATCCAGCATTACTATGACTGCTCAAGTTCATACCATCAGCAGCTCAGTGTGTGCTTCACCCTTCCATCCGCAACCTCACACCCCCTACCCTCACCCCCAAGAGGAAATGTTTCTGGGCTCTATAACCTAGAATGCCCTGTTAAGACACAGATCTATCTACCTACCACCACTATTCATAACCAAAACTACTGTCTCTGCCTATGAGACTAGCCAACAAATTCTGAAAATGCATTTTGTTTCAAACAACCATATACAGAACACCACCAAACTAATAATAATATAACACTGTGTAATAATTATATATTATATGATAATATAAGGAAATAATTTCATAGTGAGCTACTAGCAAAGGAAGCAAAATCCTTGTTACCATAATTTTTCTTAATTCCAATAGGAGAAAGGAATGGAAATATGCATTTTAATTTAGCAGAAAGCAGAGCATTTTCTAAATGTCCTTAATACCTCATACTTCTGAACACATTAAATTTCTGAATGGATTTTCAAAACTATGAATTACCATCAACAGCTGGTTAAAATGTCTGCATTAAGTAGATACATGATAAGACTCATTGCTCTACAGAGGGGAGGGGAAGAACAAAAGGAAAGGATCTAACCAGGAAGCATTTTCCCTGTAAGAAAGATTCCTTACGAATTTTTCAGAGGAATTTACTTTCCAAACAGGCCAGAAAGGATGCGATATAAAAGCTCCAGTAAGAAGAGAATACGACTCTCTGGTCTACTTAAACAAAATAGTCTTTAAAAACCCAATGTTCCTATTTTCACATTATTAAATGTTAAAGTAAAATTTCCTAAGGTTTTTGTTTGTTTTCCTTTACAAAAAGAAATTAAAGTTGGAAGTGGAATCCAAGGTCCTCGTTTATCCAATTAATTCATCTGTGAAATCCAAATAAATTTACAGAACCTTCAGGTTAGTGATGTGCACAAATGATGTATCAGAGTATTTAGCTATAAATAGGAATTTTCATCTTTATAAATCTGACACCAAAATAAAGAGGGAGTCTTCACTTCCTCCGTGTGATTTCTATTGAAACGTGAAGAAATGCCCTTGTTCTGCTCATTTCTTTACCGCGTGAGAAGTATCTTTTGAAATGACTACATCTGAAATGACCACATCAAACTTACAAGCACAACATAGCCCCTAACACTGAATAAAAGAGAAAGGTAAGCCATTTGATGGCCCCAGTTACAGAGTAGCTAAATTCTGTCCTTCCTTCATAATATTTCAGAGACGTTAACCATTTTTGTATCACTCTAGTCTCTAATCCTTAAAATTAAGAACTGAACTGTCCATCAACCAAATCAAATACATATTTATACCTAAGACAACGTGATGAAACAAAGAAGAAACAGGACCCTGTCCTTGCTGGTGAGAATCTAATAATTTACTAGAAATACAATATTTTAACTTAAAAAATAACTAGATCACAGACAATAAATGGCATAGACCATTTCCTGGGATCCAGAGAAAGGAAGAGGAGATCATTCAGATCTGGGATAGACTGGGAATGGTGGGATAGACTGGGAATGGTGTCAGAGCAGAAGTAAAATCTGAATTGGTACATAAAAGACTGGCAGGGCTTGGAGAGATGGCCCAGGTATTCTAAAGACATAAAAGGGTATGAATGACGGTGACCAAAATGGAACAGCAGCAGATATGTTTTGGGACATACTGACTGGCACAGAGTTTTCGTGCATGGAAGGTAGAAGACAAGAAGGTCAGCAGGGCTCAGACTATGAACAGACTGTATTTTTACCTGTGAGAATCTAACGTGAAAATAATCTTTTATCCCACCAGTGTTATTTATTGTTGGTAACACTGCTACCTCAACTCCTCACCTAACAAATTAACACAGTCTAAGGAGATGATCATCTTACGTGAAAGAAAACACCATTTGAATATGGCAATTATATTTCTACCGTTCAGTCCAATGCAAATTCAAATAACATGGTAGGGAAGGGGCAGAAAGCCACGGATTTTACAAAGGAAGCAAACAGCAAATATTTGCCCAGAATAGTACTAGTGGTTGCTCCCACTAGCACAGGCTACATACACCTACTCCTGTTTAGCGTAGGAGGGAGGATTTCCTCAAAGCCACAGAATCTTACTACATCCCCAGGGCTCTGGGTACAGGAAATCTCTGAAATGGGTCATCTGGATCTTTGGAAAGACTGACTTAAGTGTTTAACCATCTGGTCTTGAAACATGTAATCTCATACAACAGATGGGCTATTCTTGGACAATGGGTATGTATGTGCACTCAGCTCTTACTATGCGCTACGCAATGGACAGCACGCTCCAGAGGGCCCAATGAAGAAGACACAAAGGGATCAAAAACAGTTTTCAAGGACTGATAACTCAGATGTCTGTTTTGAAAATAATTTGGCCCAAAGTTAATTTTTTAAAGGACAGCTATGAAAGATTCTCTGACATTACGTATATAATTTTTACAAATGTCTCTTAATGCTCCTCTTTCTTTTTTTTTTTTAAGATTTATTATTTACTTATTTATTTTTGGCTGCATTGGGTCTTAGTTGCAGCATGCGGGGTCTTCACTGCGGCACGCGGGATCTTTCGTTGAGGCGCGCAGGCTCTTCGTTGTAGTGCGCAGGCTTCTCTCTAGTTGCGGCGTGTGGGTTTTCTCTTCTCTAGTTGTGGTGAGCAGGCTCCAGGGCACGTGGGCTCTGTAGTTTGCGGCACGTGGGCTCTAGCTGAGGCGCAAGAGCTCAGTAGTTGTGGCGCGTGGGCTTAGTTGCCCCGCGGCATGTGGGATCTTAGTTCCCTGACCAGGTATCAACCCGTGTCCCCTGCACTGTAAGGCGGACTCTTTACCACTGGACCACCGGGGAAGTCCCAATGCGCCTCTTGATTTATTTTCCCCCCAAACCGTGGTAAAGGTACCTCAAATTCCAGCATAGAAAAACACAGCTACGTTATCTTACCATCATAGCCGGCCCACAAAGAATAAAGTAAATAGCCCATTTTTCACCATGACACAGTTCTCATGCAGAACTCTACAAGCCAGTCCCAAAGAAACAAAATTTCTAAGCCAAGTTATTCACAGGATGAAATCAAATTCCCCTGATGAATGAAGGGAGCTGCTTTCAGCAAAAGCACTTCCTTAAACTTTATCCTCAGCAGCTTTCGCTCAGGTAACTCTGGAGTTCTGATCAGGCTATCTGATCAAAGCAACTATAAACAAAGACAAAAGTGAAGGCTGAGAAATCTTTCTCACTGATGCAGCACAATTTCTCTGGGTTACCTATATTAAGAACAATAACAACAACATACAATTTCTGATAACCTGCAAAAATATTCCACGCCAAAGGAAATGCAACACCAAGGCCAAGTGGAAACTGAAATTACTCGAATCCACCTTGGTATCACAGCCTATCTACCATTAATACAGTGAGCTAAGATTCTTACCAAACCAAGATACAAAAACACAGCCACATATATGTATAGCTGATTCACTTTGTTATAAAGCAGAAACTAACACACCATTGTAAAGCAATTATACTACAATAAAGATGCTTAAAAACAAAACAAAACAAAAAAACACAGCCACATCTTACCTCTGAATTTCCTGGTATTCGGGCCATTGATTTTTGAAATGGTAAAGAAAACCTATAAAATTATCTCAGCAGTTGCTTCTGAGCACTTCTGATCTATTCAGTTTATTTTTAAAGTTCAGTAGAAAAAAAAAAGTTTTTTTCAAGAACATTCTCCAAAAAAATTTATCTGAATATACAAGAGTGGAGGTACAGCCAAATGTGTCTTGCAGAGGAGGAAACAGGCATTTCTGTCAATTGGGAAAAATAGGTCAGCTTGTTTTCAAGTCCAACAGTAAGCCTTACTATTCTGTTCCCCTGGTGGCAGTCTAAGATGACATGAGGATTTCAGCCCATTATCTCTAATTATTCCTCACTACTCATTTGCATTATTCTATAAATTGCCAGTCCTAAAGCAGACTACTGCTAGTAATAAAAATTATGCCACATGTATAAACTTTTTTAATAAGAACAGTTGGTTTTATTTTATCTAATTCACCTGTACTGAAGATAAGAACAATGGTCACAGAGAAACATAACAGAACAACCTCTAAATCCAGCAAATTTTAGTAGGGAACAATTTGAATTCACAGATTAAAGAACTTATTTAGGACTCACACTAGCAAACCAATACTTATATTTCTCCTTTCCATTTTCTAGCCTCCACACTTACTTATATACTTCCCTTGCTTCAAATAAAGTTAAAAGCAGAGGTCTGAGAGAAATGGAAAATGAACAGTTACAAGACAGAACATGGGAAGGAGCCTGGAATTAGCACAAAATCATGCCTTAGGCTCAATTCATCATATCTGAAAATCTGCTAAATTGAGGTGTTTATCCCTATCTTCTAGAGGTGATGGATTTATGAATTAATACATTTAACACAAAATGGATTTTCTGAATGAGAAGATGTTACATGTAGGCACTATTAACAAAAAGGTACTATGAAAAATATTTCTTACTCAAATATTTTTCACCTCACTATCTGAAAAGCATATTTCAGGTTCCTACTTTGAGGCTAGGAAAGAAGGTATGATAGAAAAAGGATATGAGCGGAGCTTCTGTTGTACTTCTTGACCTGGGTTGGTTACACGGGTAGGGTATTCACTTCATAATTGTTCAGACTGTACATGCTTTATACACTTTTCTCTACAGTTTTTAAAAAAGGATACAATTCAGAGAAATGAAGAAACACAGGTTCACATAGCTACGAAGTAGAGCTGGGATGTGAACACGCCCCTCTCTCAACCACGGGGACACATTCTCCCCCTTGTATACTAGGCCTCTGCCTGGGGTCCTGTTAAACAGGTGACTCTAATCCTCACGCACCAACAAGAAGAACAGTTGAGGAGCGTGCCCTGGAGGGCCCCGGATGTAACTGGCAGATCTTCAGGGCTATGGAGAAGGCTGAACAGGTGGAACACCAGACCTTCCGGCCTTAAAACAGAGCAACTCAATTTGATCTATTTTATATGTTGGGATTCCACATATAAAGAAAAAAAATTTTTCAACTTCTATAGTTTTTTAAAAAGCTCAAAAAACTTCACGGTTCAAAAACCAATTTAATAGGCAGACATTTGGTGGTTTAATTCCCAAGATTTTGCCAAGAGACAAGAGTCAAAAAGAGTCTCCTGTCTGTCCCCCAAAGGCTCCCTTCTCTTCTCATTCAGGAAACTTATGCAGATTAGTGACTACCGAGACAGAGAGAAAGGAAACAACTTGGCTAGTAAGGGATGGTGCCCCGTCTGACAGGCCCAGGTCTGACACCTCCCCACCCCCACCAGGCCTGTCCTGCTGCTCTAACATGCTGTCCTGGCCAGAGAACTGGAACAGCGAGCATAAGGTATGTATGGTGGGAGAGGTCGGGGGCAAACCTGTTTTGTGGTGGGCCCTGTCACAATAAGGAGAGTCTAGACTTCATCCTCTGAGGAGCCCCCAGGATTCTGAGCAGAATGGCATGGTCAGTCTGGGCTGAAAGAGGGAATTCTGAAAGCAGTCTTTGTACTCTCCCCCTCCCTCCATATCTCTCTCTGCTATTTTACCCTCACCCTACTGGGTAAATGCTTTCCGTGTAAAGGCCACTTCAAACCTGGTCATAATAAGCACCATGAAAAACAACTGCTTACGATGGAAACGCTGACACAGTGGTGGTGTAAGATGTCCCTTTGAAAAGCCTTGTCAGGGCTCAGTCTTTGTAATTTAGTGGTGGCTCACAGGAAGTGCCTGAGAGCCAGATTCTTTCTGACTGTGCTCAAGGCCATAATTTCCTTCCCATACTTAAACCGATGACCCTGTGTCTCACTGTCAAGGGAGTCGGCCAAGGGGAAAGGGCAGATAAATAAGAAGCAAAATCTGAAGAAAACTGGCCAAAAAAAATTCCTAAGATTCTTCTTGGGATTAACAACTAAAAAGACTTCTAGATGAACCAATCTGTTGTCTCTCCAAATGAAAGCCCCTTGAATGCAGAGCTGTGGAGAGCTGTCAGCCAACTCCTTCAGGTAACAGATGAGGACGCTGAAGAGGAAAAGGGAAGTCACAGAAGCTGCCATCAGACCTGTGCTAGGGTCTCTCCCGCCTCTCCCCACTCCACCCAACCCCAGGGTTGTTTCTACACACCGCTCTCTGCCATGGGTGGGTGGCAGAGACGATAAGGTTAATGAAATCCGAGAATCAAAATGATCAGGAAGGGGACAAAAACAACCTCTGTCCCTCATCATATGTATACTTTCATGAGCTTCTGCTATATGTTCCATATAGCACCTATCTACTACCCATTACTTCAAGATAAATTTCAAACTATAAAAGTAACATGTCCTGTTGAGGAGTCCAAAAATAACTAAGAAAACACTTGTAGTCATATAAGGAATTTAATAAATGGCATTTTCTATAAAATGATTTTCCCTTAGATAACAGACCAGAATAGTAACTAGTTCCTCCTTATCAACCACCATTCCTTGAAAGTCCTTGGCCAGTAATTTTCATGAAAACGAATGAGTCATCTCTTACCACTACTTCAGCCCTCATACTTAAGAAGGAAAACAGGTTCAACCTACTCTTCCATGACAGCTGTCCTACCTACAAGAGGAAATCACCTTGACCTCATGTATTTGGCTGCTATTCAGAAAACAATGTCCCTGAGTTCAAATTATCAAAAATATACTTACATTAGGTGACAACATACCTTTCTCAGTTACCTGTGCACAGAATGCTCACACTGTTTCATCCCAACATAAACCCACTGACTGTTTCCCTCATTGACCTCACCTCCCACTCCCCAGGTTACACATGGCCCTGGGAACATATCACAGCTACTTTCTTTGGAAAAGTCTTAAAATCAGTGTACAAGAAATAGCTACTGATTTCTAACTCACACTAGAAAGAACGGAATAGAAAAATATACCACCATTTTAAAACCTTGTCAGCAGACTGACTTTAACTACCTACAGCATCAGCTATGCTTAAATGAAAACTTTTATAACATGGCTAATGTGACTACTATAGTCTGCAGAAGGAAGAGAGGATTTGGTAACGAACAGAGGTGACTCAGCCAAGCTCCTTCACTTTCTGCACGTATCTTCCCAACTCCTCAGACCACTCACTTGCTCCTGCAATCCAACTGCTATTTCAACTTTCTGCTCAGAAAACCCACTGTGTTTAAGAGAGCCTGTCAGGGGCTTAATTTTGTTGTCCATAACAGGATGATCCCTCTGGCTATCAACTCCCCTAAACAGCACAGGTGTCAGCCTGTAAACTTATATAACGTGTCTATACCAAAATGCTCTGTCAAACACACCGGCCCTTCAGGTCTTCCTCATTAAGGACATCCCGAGTTACACTTGGATGAAGAGGTGATATACACTTTCCTGAGCCTTTTTGCCCAGTGAAGAATCTTACACAATACATACAGTATGGTGGGATTTCTCTCACTGTTTTTTTTTTTTTTTTTTTTGGGGGGGCGGGCGGGGGTGGTTGTAATAACTTGTCAGTCCTTGAATGTATATATTCCTCCACTGTCTTATTTAAAACATTAGAGCAGACCATTTCAAAGATGACGATTAAAATCTATGCAATCATGGCTTGTCAAGTCTTATAATTACATGAGTTAAAAAAACTTAAGCTACTGAACTCCATTTTCCATATTGACTATCTAACAAAAGCTCAACTCAACCAGTTGAATCATGAGAACTAAAAGCCTAGTCAGGAGCAATCAAAAGGCAATTGAGCTTGAAAGCTGTATGTCCACATTCCACACAGTTAAGGCTGCA
Organism: Balaenoptera musculus; assembly: GCF_009873245.2. NCBI lineage: Eukaryota > Metazoa > Chordata > Mammalia > Artiodactyla > Balaenopteridae > Balaenoptera > Balaenoptera musculus. Next base: position 9,392,513 of record NC_045803.1, read on the forward strand.
GTAAGCCAATGGCCTGGACAGGGCTAGAATGTGTTCGATACGGCCTTTTCACACCCCTTCTTGATTCCTCCTCCAAAACCCATATTCCTACAGGCGCAAACCACACTCTACAATCTAATACAGTAAAACCAGTGTTGTCTGGAGTCACAAAGTTTTATGTGCTTGCTTCTAATTAAAGACCATTTGATTTTAAGAACTTAATAAAAAGGCCATAAACCTGTATCATTCCACAAGAATGCCAAGAATGCTAAGTACCTAAATAATATTCTTCCAAACTGACCTTTATTAAGGGCTGCCTCTACTACTTTGCCAACTACCACGTCAGGAGGCAGAAACATTCCTACCTATCACAGGCTACTCAACTCCGTTTTAAAAAGCAAAGTCAGGGGCTTCCCTGGTGGCGCAGTGGTTGAGAGTCTGCCTGCCAATGCAGGGGACGAGGGTTCGAGCCCTGGTCTGGGAGGATCCCACATGCCGCGGAGCAACTGGGCCCGTGAGCTACAATTACTGAGCCTGCGCGTCTGGAGCCTGTGCTCCGCAGCGGGAGAGGCCGCGACGATGAGAGGCCCGCGCACCGCGATGAAGAGTGGTCCCCACTTGCCACAACTAGAGAAAGCCCTCGCACAGAAACGAAGACCCAACACAGCCATAAAAAAAAAAAAAAAGCAAAGTCAGGCCTTCCCTGTTGGGGCAGTGGTTAAGAATCCGCCTACCAATGCAGGGGACACGGGTTCGAGCCCTGGTCCGGGAAGATCCCACATGCCGCGGAGCAGCTAAGTAAGCTCTTGCGCCACAACTACTGAGCCTGCGCTCTAGAACCCGCGGGCCACCACTACTGAAGCCCATGCGCCTAGAGCCCATGCTCCGCAACAAGAGAAGCCACTGCAATGAGAAGCCCGTGCACCGCAACGAAGAGTAGCCCCCGCTCGCCGCAACTAGAGAAAGCCCGCTCACAGCAACTATATATATATATATATATATATATATAAACCAGCAAAGGCAAGTGAAAAGGCCTTCTTCAAGTAACCAAAGCAACTCAAATTCCTACAGGGAAAAGTACTAGTACGAGCAGTCTTTAAAGTGGCAAAATCGAAGTTTAAAAAACCACTTACAGTGCCTGCAAATGATTCAGAAGAATTCTGAGAAAGGTAATATCAACATTTTAGTGGTAGAACACTTGGAGAGTAGCCAAGAGGCCTGGACTTTCTAACTAGGTCATTAAATCTCACAGAGGGGAGGGGAGGGGAGGGGAGGGGAGGGGAGGCACACACAGACACAAACTAGTTAAATGGCATCTCACAGCCAAGCTGTCTTGACAGCTTTCATCCGTCAGCAGGATCCCTGAACAATGGTGTTCTTCAAGGAGACAGGTAGGCCTCTTGGGGCTAATGATAACCTAAGTGCATGCAATTATAATCAGACTGATAACAATCAACCCCTACCCTTGGAACAGACACTCAAATTCAACAGCTGAGAAAGAAAACATATCTGCTTCCAGGGAAGCTAGATCCCTACAGCCTCAAGTGTTCCCTCCCACCCTACTCTTGCTCTCTGCAATCCATACTCTGTAGAGTAGCAAGTTATCTTTTTAAAGTACAGATCTGTTCTTGCTGATCTCCTGCTTACAACCCCTCAGAGCTTCCCTCTGCCCTTCTAATAAAACCCCAAATTCTTATACATCCCTATGTGACCTCGTCTCCACCACTCTACTTCTTTCTCACTGGACTCTAAAACCACTGTGGCCTTTATCCAGTTCCCTGGGCGCCCCTATTCACATATTCTCATTCAACCATTCAACAAACAAATACTGAGCCTTTGTAAATTACCTACTATTGTGCCAGGCACTACACTAGGCACTGGGGATATGGCAATGAACAAAAGAGACAAAGATCCTTGCCCTCCTGGAGTTCATATTCTAACAAAGGGTAACAGACAATTACAAAACAGAAAAGTGAGGGAGTTAATAATGTGGGAGGCTGAGAGGAGAGCGTTCCAGGTAAACAGCAACTACAAAGACTGTTAAGGCCGAGTACTATTTTTCCTTTAATGTGTTTCTTGTTAAATTGTTGACTCCAAGAAGATGGGGACCTAGTGTCATATCTATTCCACTCCCCATTCAACCTCAGTACCGCACATAATACCTGGCTCAATAATTACTTGCTGAATGGGATACGTGAATTTGTATCTAAAGAAAAAGCCAAAAAGGTGTCCCGAAGTAAAAGAAGTGTCACCTCAAGTTATCAAGGCCCCTGCAGAGGTTACACAGGTTTCAGATTTACTAATAAAGTTTATGATCAGAGTTAATTTAGTGCCACTTTGAGAGAGATCCACACAATATTATGATGAGACTTACTCATTAAGGTACCATCCCAGAGAGAGGTAAAAGCATAAAAAGTAGAGAACAGAGACCTTCAAAGATCATAGTAATTAGCACATTCAATTTATGTGGAAAAACTAACAGAAAATGAGAATTCATTATTTCTTCCAATGGCCTGCCCCAACCCACTGATATATACCAGTTAAAAGCTTATCTCGGATTGCATTTTCCTCTCCAACTCCACTACCATGGCCTTAGTTGTGTCCTCCCAGGCCAAATCATTGCTGTGTTACTTTTAGAACAGTTTTGTCGCAACACCTCCACCCCAATTTGACTCCAACCTACCTTTCCAACCTTATTTCCAACTATCCTTCAATAAGAATTCCAAGCTCCAGATAAACTGTTCCCTGAACCTACCTTGTACATTCCTGCTTTCACACCTCTACCCAGGCTATACCCCTTAGCTGGAATGCCATTACACTTTTCCACCTATCTGAATGTTATCAGTTTAAAATAATGCCTTCTCCGCTCAGGTCCACTATGACAAATTCATCATTCCCAAGTAATGTTAGCATTCATTTGGCCATACCTACACTTTCTATACTCTTCTCTGTATCACCAGAACTGAAAGCCTGCAAACTACATTTCCCAGACTCCTTTGCTAGCTGGCTTCCAGTTAAGAATCTGCCAAAGGCTAGAGACTGGATGGCAGGAAGAGGGATACAACACTTTTCCTGCTTCTGGTTATGTCTGCAGCAGCAACGAGCAACTGTGGAGGACTGCAGGCAACTGCACACACACCACAGGTTCTAGCAGCATCAGCGGAGCACTGGTTTCTGGGTTCCTGCTGAACTGTGGCAATATGGCTCCAAGCTCATCTGTGAGTGCAGACTCCTGGGCTCCAGCCCAAAGGCAGCTTTCTGATCTTTGGCTAAGAACGCCCTTCTCCCTTGTGCTGCCCCTCACACACCTCCTTTCCTCCTTTTGCTCCTCCAGCCCTTCTACCACCTCTGTAACAAATCCCTCTCTGCTTGAAGTATCTAGAGTGGTTCCCACTTTCCTGATTGGACAATAACTGATCCAACAGCAGATAATGAAGAAATAAAAATAGTAATATCAACTAAATGAAAAATAAAACATAAAATGGCAAAAGAATGAAGACCACCAATTTTTTTTTAATTTCATAAAATGAAATCCTAGAAAATGTCTCCCTAGATATATTGCAATGTCATTTTTGAGTTCTAAAGATTAAAATGCTAGTTTAGCTGTATATTTATTTAGGTGTACATTTTTTTTTAAAGGAAGTCAGTATCGCTTCTCTCTTTGACTCACTGAGTTTCTAGGGAATAGAGAGAGTCCTTCTATGTGTTTCCTTCTATGTTTCCCCAGAACCTCACACACAAGAGGTACTTCTTAGGTGTCTGGTGTCTGACTGATGTCTGTTATACAGCTGTGGGATTCACAGAGATTGGGAGTGAAGGCCAAGCAAATAGCCTAGTTCTAAAAAGCAACTTGAATACAAATCTCATCCAGAACACTCAACAAAGGATTCCAAAGCTCTTTCAAGTCCTGAAATGCAGCCACTAGGGAAGGAAGGCGGAGGAGTTCAATTGGCACATGAGGCAGGGACTTTTGCGTCCTCTTTGCCGAAGCCACCCTCGAACCTCTACTTCTGATGAGGGTCTCTATTTTTTTGTTAAACATCTAGCCTGAAAACCCCATTACAAAAAACTGCCCAGAACACAGTTTACCTTTCTTAGAAGGATGAAGAACTGAATCAATCTAGTACAGATGCAAACCTCCAGCTCCTGAAAGTCTGTGTTTCCAACCTGCTCAGAGGTCATTTAGACATCTCTAAGTCTTATCTTAAATTCAATTTCAGGTATTATCTTAAACGTAGATAAGGGTAAGAAGTGCTAGAGAGTGTAAATTTTTTAAAAGGCTAAATAAAAACCCAGTAACTCCGGAGGTTAACAATTATTAAAACCACACCTATGGCCCTTCATCATATCATCTGCTGACCCAGTTTTCCATTAACAAAAAAATGTTTCATGAAATGGAAACCTTAGAGAAGATATAACCTCCAACCAGAGCACAAAGAAGCTTGATTCTCACTGATTTCCAGGCTGAATGATGAAACTGGGCCATCAGCTGTTGTCATTTTCATACTTCATCTGCCAACAAACCTAATAGATAAATGCTTTAACATTTTTAGCTAGTCCATTATTACTTCTAACAACCTTACCACAGGAAACCATGCCGTACAACCCAATATAAACATTTTCCAAGTGTTAGGCACAATAAATTCCTTTCAGAGACTGGAAAATGAAAAGGTCTGATAAAATGGGATTTACTGAATGCTTCATAGATAATCAACTCTCAACAAACTGGAATATACAAAAATGTATCTAGCAATTACCACAGGAAATCACATCTTTCTCTGATAATTAAGCCAGCACTTCACAATGAGGGGCTTCAGGTTCATCACTTATTTAACATTTACTGAAGGCCTTCTTGGGGCCAGATGAGAAATAAAAGGACAGAGCAGGAGTCCCATGCCAACATGAAGTCTTCCCACTGCACGGTATGTGGGGTAAATGATGGAACAGAAAATGCACTAGAATTGGCTTTACATACACACACACGCCTACACTAGTTGTTTTCCCATTTAGTCATCTCTCTTTTATACAAGTAATAATAGCAAATATTCATGAGCCAGGCACCAAATAAACAATATACATATGTGATTTCATTTCATTTTTCACAATAACCCAAGTCAGGTACTATTATAATCCCCATTTTACAGATGAGAAAACAGCCTCAGAGAGGTCAAGTGACTCATTCTAGATCACCCAGCTTCGTGTGGCCCTAGCTGCCTGCTTCTGAAACCCACGCACATGGCTTAACCCCAACACTGCAGTGTTGCAAAGACTGAATGGACAAAAACAGCTGTGCAGCTTGAGCTTTCTGGAGATAACAGAAGCTACTATCGCTATAATCCATTTGCTATTTCAGCAGAGCTCTCCACTATAAGAGGAACAGGCTTTCATCTACCTCGAGGCAAAACTTTAATAATACATTCCCCATAAAAATGTGTGTGCGCCTGATGTTGCTCAAAGTACTATTACATACCTTGTCTTACGGCTTCTTAAACCCACTTGGGAAGGGAAAGTAGGTCAGGATTCAATATGCTGTCTCCTCAATGGGCACACTGATGTCACCCAAGACTCAGAAGAAACAGAATGTCTCTCGTGGTTTTAACCACAAAGACCATTTCCAAAATGAGACTTGATGGAAAATGGTTGTCTTTAAACTTCAGTAATTTGCAATTAAGAATTAATATGACTTCAGTCATCTGAGCATTAAATTGTGAGAAAACACTAACTTGCACCTTTCTTCAGTTCTCAAACAACGTAAGGGAGAAGATGCTATAAGTTTCTGCCCTTGAATTTAACCTCTTTTTTTTTTTTTTCTCAACCCATTGCAAAAACTGATTTCTACTCACACAGAAAGTACACCTGAAAAGTCACCAAAAAAAAAAGTAATTATGTGACTCCACTATTATAGAAATACTCTTCCAAGGCTCTGGAAGAAGCATCTTCCTTACTGATCAGACAGCTGTGTTCATATGAATCCTGAGGGGTTTGGCCCCCAATAAGGACAATCATAAAATTAAATTCTATGGAAAGAAAGTCAGTCTCAAATTTAAAGGAATTAAGATATCTATACTAAAAATCAGTGGGTAGGTAAAAATTCATCTTTTATCTCAATCCCAAGAACTCACAAACAGCAGAGTAAGACGTAACACAGGAGACAGCAGGAAAGGATGGAAGTCTTTCCTTTCACCAAAAGTGAAAAACACCAGAATAGGGTGAACAAAGTCAATTCCATTTAAAGTTCCAAGGAAAAAAGAATAAAAACATCTCAAAGAATGAATCAGAAGTGACATTTTATTCATAAATCAGAGCTATCTTAGAAATTTCACACCATTGCTTAACACTCAAAAACTCTAACCTCAAGGTAAGAATCTCACCTTATCAGGTCATTTTTGACAAAATTCACCAGATATAAAAGAAATCTTGACTTTATCCATGAGCTTCCGAATTGTGTAGAAAATGATTTCCCTTGAAACTCACAGGCAATGGATTGCACCCTAATTGCATCATTTGCTCTCTGTTTTGAGGGTTCTGGGACAATTTTAAAGACAAGGGAGTTGTGCTTTAAAATTTTCATCCTAATCACAAAATGCAAGCACTTGAAGAAAAACTGTCTCCTGAATTTATGGTCAAAAAGCCCCATATCAGTAGAGAAATTTGATTTTCCCCAACATGCAGCCTTCACCAGAATGAAATTACATTTAAGAATTTAAGAGACAAGGCTCCCCCGGTGGCACAGTGGTTAAGAATCCACCTGCCAATGCAGGGGACACGGGTTCGAGCCCTGGTCCAGGAAGATCCCACATGCCGCGGAGCAACTAAGCCCGCGCGCCACAACTACTTAAGCCCGCGCGCCACAACTACTGAAGCCCGCACGCCTAGAGCTTGCACTCTGCAACAAGAGAAGCCACCACAATTAGAAGCCCACGCACAGCAACAAAGACCCAACACAGCCAAAAATAAATAAATAAAATAAAGAATTTAAGAGACAGCCTGAAATCTTCAGGGGGAAAAAAAACAGAACTCAATTAAAAGGCTGAAACAAACCCAATGTAGAAAAAATTCAGAAACATTCGTAAGTAAATGTACTCTCCTCAAATACATTTTTAGTTGGGGAAGATGGTATTACAGATCTATATTCCAATCCTGTTAAGGGATTCACTTATAATGGAAAGAATTAAGTGCCTGACTCTACCTAAACCCTGGGATCATTAGTTCATACTCCTACTGGTGCAAAAAGCTTCTATCCAATCTTCCTATGCTAATGTGCTTACAATATGGCATGAAACCTCACTGGGGACTGGCTAATGTAAAAATGCTGGCAGTGACCTTCATACACATTTTAAACATTTTTAATCTGTTTAAGTTATAGGTCAAAGACGGGGGGTGGAGGATACTCAAAATATTGATAAATAAGAGAAGAGCACTTTATAATCTTCAAAGCACTTTCTCATTTAATCCTCACAACAATCCCAAGCAGAGACTGGTGCCCCATCCTCCAGATCACAGAATTTTAAAGCTGGTGAAGGGACAACCCACCCAATACATGCTACTGGAACAGAAGCAGGGGGCCTTGTCTGGTTGTTCCGTATCATATTCTCATAGCACCTAGTACACAGCAGATGCTCATCAACACCATCACTATTACATATTCAAAAAGTCCAACCCACTTTCCAGAGAAGATAACCCCAGTCCAGAAGTGATATGACCTGGCCAAGGCCATAATGCTGGCTACCTATTCCCCACACTCCTGCTTCCTAATTCAGGGTGGGTTCTTCTCCCTACCCAGGCTGTCACTGAAGCTATAAAAGGGGTTCCCAAACTCCCTCCCAGAATTCAGAACTCACACTGGCATCTGATCATTTTTTCTGTTTTCAGTAATTTTAACCTGTATCTTTTTCCTCCCTTTAGCAGATATTCGGTTCCACCTTATGCATCATTCTTCACTTTAGTGCCTAACTCTATACAAAGGACTGTGCCTCTGGAGGACAAAAGATGAATGAGAGTGAGTGCTTTCAAGGGATTTATAAGCTGATGACAATTAAGAAAGGCAGCATCAGGAAGGAGCTCTGAAGCACAGAGAACTGGACCTGCAAATTATGGGAGAAAGGAGAGTCTAGGTAGAGGGACCAACATGAGGTGATAAAACCTTAAAACATGTCTGGAAGAAAACAAGTGATTCAGCCTCATTGGAAGTTATAGTAGAGGGAAGAGGAGGCTGAGTGATGACCTAGAATCAAGTCTGTGGAATATGTGGGCAAGAAGCTGGCATTTAATTCTTCAGGTAGATTCTTACTCCCTCTGATACCTCTCTTCCTTTCCTACTTGTCCCACTTCCTCCCAGCTTAAAGAATAAATAAATAGATAAGGGTAGCACACAAAAGCTTTTGAGTATTCACTCTATGTCCTCATTACGTTCTTTTTATTTGGAAACGTTCTCTCAGTAATATATTACTGTAATGGATAATTTCAGATCAAGGGTACCAATTGTGACTCTATACTGACCTAATAGGTCAATTAACCATTCTTAATCATTTGGCAGTTAAGGATCCCTTTGACAATCTGATGAAAATATGGACCCTCTCTCTCAGAAAAATGCACTTACACAAAAAAATTCAGGAACCCCGATTAAGAACCTTTCCCTAGTAAAAATTATGGAACAAACAGGACTAACCAAAAAAAAAAAGACATAACTGCAGTTTCTAATACTAACCAGGAGTACCCAATTCCCCCCATTCACATATGTAGAATCTCTCTTCTGAGTGACATAGTAATTATCCTTAGTGAATAAATAAAATAAGAGAATTTCTCCAAGTTTTATAATCTCCATCAGCTAGCAACAAAACAGCTTCTACTTATTGGGCTTGACTACGTCGTGACAGGCCCTCCGCAAAGCAGCTGATATGCAGTATATACTAAAGTCCTATATAATAGTTATATTTCAGAGGAAACCGAAGCTCAGAGGGATCAACTGACCTGACTCAAGCCTATTCAGCTGGCAAATGGCAGAGCTGGGTTTAGAACTCTGGCATTTTGACTTCCAAAGGCCATCTATACTGCCTCCCAGCAAAAAGGACCTTGTCACTATATTGATTATGGGGAGCGATCAAAAGATACTGCCATCTCCTAGTAAATAAACAGTCCAGTCCAAGGTTCCAGTTCAGTATTACACACCCTACGTACAGGTGGCCAATAAATACGTGCTGAGTGACTATGGGCAAAGAGAACCTTGTCCACAGAAGGGGGGAAATGGTGTCAACAGTCTTTAAAAGAGTTCCACGTGAATGCGTGTGTCACAGCTTGGACCTCAGTCACTGTTGTATTTCCAACTGGGCCTCTCCAGCTTGTCAATGACCCTAAGCACCTCATCTATGTTACACCCTTGCACGCAAAGGTTTGCAAAATATCAATGACGTAATGAGATAAATCAACAGTGAAATTTCTTTTTTTAATTAATTAATTAATTATTTATTTATTTATGGCTGCCTTGGATCTTCGTTGCTGCGCGTGGGTTTTCTCTAGTTGTGGCGAGCGGGGGCTACTCATCGTTGTCGTGTGTGGGCTTCTCATTGCGGTGGCCTCTCCTGTTGCAGAGCACAGGCTCTAAGTGCACAGGCTTCAGTAGTCGTGGGTGGCGGGCTCTAGAGCGCAGGCTCAGTAGTTGTGGCGCACGGGCTTAGTTGCTCTGCGGCATGTGGGATCTTCCCGGACCAGGGATCGAACCCGTGTCCCCTGCATTGGCAGGCAGATTCGTAACCACTGCGTCACCAGGGAAACCCCAACGGTGAAATTTCAATAAAATAAAGTCTGGATAATTTTCCCCTCATGTTCCTATTCTACCCCGTACATCTTCCAAGACTATAGCCATGACACTACATGACAGTTGTTCCCATGAGACTATTAGCTACCATTTCTGAGCACTTACGTTGTATATCACTGAAAGCCTATTTAAGGCCAGAACCTAGTCATTTTCATCTTTATATGACCACTGCTCAGCTACTTAGACGTAGGAAAGTAGTAATCATATTTCAAATACAAAGACATTTTTACTAAACAATGAGAGAATACATGAAGGCTTAAGAGCCATAAACCAAGCTTCCAAAAAGAAAACTTACACACTCCTCCCTCCCTTAGATGTTCAACAGTAGACACCTCCAAATAAATATCAGGGAAAGGGACTTCCCTGGTGGCACAGAGCTTAAGAATCCACCTGCCAATGCAGGGGACACGGGTTCGAGCCCTGGTCCGGGAAGATCCCACATGCCGCGGAGGAACTAAGCCCGTGAGCCACAGCTACTGAGCCTGTGCTCTAGAGCCCTGGAGCCACAACTACTGAGCCCGCGTGCCTGGAGCCCGTGCTCCACAACAAGAGAAGCCACCACAATGAGAAGCCCGCACACCACAACGAAGAGTAGCCCCTGCTCGCCACAACTAAAGAAAGCCCGCGCACAGCAACAAAGACCCAACACAGCCAAAAACAAAATTAAAAAAAAAAAAAAAAGAATCAACTGACATGCTTGTTTAAAAATAAATAAATAAATAAATAAACATATATATATATATATATATATATATATATATATCAGGGAAAAACGAAATGCAGTGCCCAATCTAAAACGGTGAAATAAAAGGGAGACAAAATGAGGCCATGGGTGTCAGTGTTACTCTAAACCAGTGGTTCTAATCTTTTTTGGGTCATGGATCCCTTTGAGAATTAAAAGAAAGCTACAGATCCTCTCTTCACAGAAAATAAACAGAACCAAAATTCAGCACATACTCTTGACAGCATCATGGACATTCCCCCATCTCAATCCCTTAAGGGTCCATAGACCCTTGAGTTCGTAACTTTTCCTTAGAATCCGCATCTCTAAGCCCCGTCTAACTAGATGCAACCCAAATTCATCAACCTTTTTGTTCGTTAGAGGTCATACCCACATTTGGGAAATTGAAGACAGAGGTAATAGCTTTAGCACTGGCAATGTCTCACTGCCCACCACAACAAAGGGTCCCTGCTCCTCTCACTACCTGATTCATGTTATTATGCCACAGTAAAAAACTGGGGGGTAAGCATGTTCATTCTCCCCCAAACAGAATGTAAGAAATTCAAAAGCAGGTGTCATATCTGACAATATTAATTATCTAGATAATGGTTTACTTAAAGAACAGATTTAAAACAACCTACACGTTATCTCTTATTGTAAAGTGAGATATAAATTAATGTAGTACAGGAAAAGATAGTCTGGTACATAACTAGCAGATTTTAAAACAAAATATTTTCCTGAATTGGACCCCTGGGAGCTTGAAATACAAGACTAAGTTTGTTAAAAATGTGCTTTCTCATCTCTATAGTCCTGATTTCTGTCTCTATGGCAGGGATTTGGCCATCTATGGTATATATGCCACTATACAGCAAACTACAGCCACCATTCCCTAAAGGAATGAGGGAAACTGCCAGTGGGGTCTGAGAGGGTGAGGGGGTGTGAGTAGGAGTCTTGCTTCTGGTTGTAAAGATATTTATTCAAGAAACATTTCCTGAACATCAATGATGCCTAGATCCCTGGTTATATGCTTAGAGATAAAATGGTGAAAAGCACAGCCCCTGTCTTCAAGGTGTTAAGACGTAGTTGGATAAAGAGAGAAGAAAGCAGACAATCAGAACACAGAGTAATAAGTACCACGTTAGGGATGAACTCAGGCAAGGGGCTCACCACTGCAGGTCAGGGGAGGCTTTCTGAGGGAAATAAAATCTAAGGCAGACCTAAAGAATTAGTTAAATTTTGTGTTTTTGTTTTTTTGGTTTGTCTGTTTGTGGAGGTTGTTTTTGGTTTTGTTTTGGTTTTGGTTTCGGTTTGGTTTGGTTGGGGGTAAGGGGTGGCAGGAAAATATACCATAAAAAAGAAAACAGTATATGAAAAGAGTCAGAAGCAAGGATCTCTGGAAGAGCTACCAGTCATCCAACGTGGCTGGAACACTGAGTTTAATGAGGGAAGTGGACAGAGAGAGAGGCAGAGCTCCCAGAGGGCCCTTATATAATCTAAATTTATGTAAACCCCATCCCACTTAGTGAACTCACAGCCCTTAAATGCTCTTGCTCTTCCTGGCTTTTTCTTTTTTTTTTTTTTTTTTAACTTATTTTAGAATAATTTTAGACTTACACGTGTCAAAAGAAAGAAATTATCTCCGGTACAAAAAACTAAACTGCAGACTGTATTTGGATTTCAGTTTTTCCATTAATTCTCTTTTCTGTTCCAGGATCCAATGCCACATTCCACTTAATTCAAAGACTTTAAAAAATTCCTTCCTTTACTCCTGAGCACCACAGTTTTATCATTTTTCATCACTCTATCCATGCCTCGCTAGGCCCCAACATCACCAGCCCACTTAGAATGTAAATACTACATCATTTCAGAACAGAATGGAAACAAAAACAAATGATTTGGAGTAGGGAAAACCATTAGGGATTCAAGGAAATTTAATAAAAACTAAATCAGTGACATCTTTACATGGGAAAAGCGTATACACGTGAGCACGCACATACACACGCCCCTAGCCTCCCCTTTACAAAAAGAACTTGGCCTATGGTGCTGCTTCCACTATGGAAGAGAAAAGAAATGACAGCAGATCCGCTTCTGCTTCTTTAGTCTTGCTAGCAAGTAATAAATCCTTTAATCTCTCTCTCTTCAAATACCCCAATCATCCCAAGAAGGAATCAAGCCAAAAACACCGGAACACCCGACTCATCCTCAAAACAAAATGCCAGCAAAATCATCTGGGATATGGAAGTGGAAAGAATGATGATTCATCCTCTTAGATTTTCACTAAGGACTCTAATCATTTGGACAGAATTCCACTTTGTCACAACAATCTTCATAAAGCTACCTGACCAACATTAGTCATACTTCTATTAAATTTATGACCCTTTCTATTATATTTATTCTAAGCCTCCATCTCTGAAAATTCCCAAACCTACAACAACCCTGGTGAATTTCAATTTGTAGAATCAAGGATGAATCCTTTGCAGAAATCACTGAAATGCCAATGAAAACTGGCAATTTTTTCTACAACTAAAACACAATTCTTAAAAATGGCTATTCCTAGGAAGTAGAATTTAAGGAATATTTTAACTTTCTTTACATATTTCAGCTATTTATCTGCGGGCTATTTATCAAACATTCATCAAATACATAAGAAGCATGGTCCTATGTCAGAGTTAGGAGAGGGAGGAAAAGAAGAATCTCTCCCTTGTGGAGGATACAGTCTACATCTGCACTCCCTAATGCTTTGCCCATTTAAAGTTTAATCAAAATTAAATAAAATTTAAAATTCTGTTTCTCAGTCACACTAGCTCCATTTCAAGTAGAAACACGCGGCTGATGGCCGTTGTAAAGGACAGAGGTGATTAGACAGGGCTGATCTAAAAGAAGCTCTGATGCTGATTCAGAGCTTGGAAATAGAGAAAGGATCTGGGCAAGGTTTCCGGGAAGACATGCATCTGACATGGTTATTAAAGTGAGCATTCCAGGCTGGCTGATGACACACAACACATGCCACTGGCTTTTCCCTTGAACATCATGCAATACCAAAATTCCCAGGGCTATTCCCCAAAAATCAAAAGCAAATTTTTCAAGGAGGCATAACAGAAAGAATTGGGTAACAGGCTTTGACTGTATTTTGCTAAGATAAGATTAGATGAAAAAACTAGATTATAAAGTCCAATTAGGACCTCACTAAAAAGGAGGGGCAGAAAATGGAACTGGAATTAACTGCTAGATCATTCTGGAAATCTTTAACAGGTAAGCTAAACTAGGGATCAAGGGGACAAACGAAAGAATGTACCATGTTCATCCAAATACCCTTCAGTGGGAGAAACATTTCCCAATAATCAAGGTCAATAATTAAGGTGAAACTGCAGAGACAGAGAGAGAAAAGAGAGCACACACACAAAACCAGCCTGGTAAAACTGTATAACAATTTGGTACTTTCTAAGGGGCAGGTGTTTTTTTCTTACTCTCTTTTCTCTGAATCTACCTACATTACCTAAACACATGCTGCCCTCAGTTCCCTCATCTGTAAAATGGGCACAGAAATAGTACCAGTACCTATTTCTGAGGTCTGTTAACGTGGATTCCTTGAGTTAATACATGTAAAGTGCATAAAACAGTGCCTAGCACATAGAAAGGACTAAAGAAGTATTGGCTATTATTACTGCAGAAGTCTCTGAGGACCTAGTTTCACTTGGTGAGAGAGTATAAGGATTTCCCTAGAGGTTAGCTCACAGGGGAGAGGGATATTGTATTGACTGTCATATTGGGAGGGGGGTTTTGAAAAGTCACATCTGTCCCAAGCTGAGTGAGCTACACAGACATCTTCCAACCATGTCCTATGCGCTATTATAACACCCAAAGCCATGGGGGGACAGCTGCCAGAACTTCGGCAAGCTTTAGGATTTAGCTGCGGACCCTTGATATCAGGACTTAGGATATCAAAGTCCAGTTTTTTTCAAAAATCCATCTTGGCTTACCAGCTGGACTAGTCTATCCTTCATTCAGGCATTAATTAGGCACCAGTGACAAGTTAGGCACTTTATGAGGAAAAGTGAAAAACAAAAAAGAACAAATTCCTAGCTTTAAGAAGCAGAAGATGGGAATTCCCTGGTGGTCCAGGGGTTAGTGCTCGGCGCTTTCACTGCAGTGGCCAGGGTTCAATCCTTTGTCAGGGAACTAAGATCCCACAAGCCATGGCAGCCAAAAAAAAAGAAAAAAGAAAGAAGAAAAGAAGTAGTAGAAGATAACTATTCTACTTCTAGGAATTTCTCCTCCAGGTATAATCTCACACATGCAAATTGACATATATTCACATTTCCCCTATGGCACTGATTGCAAAAGCAAAGAACTGGAAACAAATCCAATATCCATCAATAGGAGACTGGCTAATTACAGTGTTATCTGTGTAGTGGAATACCACGAGGCTGTAAAAAAAGAACAAGGAAGCTTCCTTTGTGCTAACACTGAACATCTCCCAAAATATTAAGTAGAAAAAAGGAAGATGCAGAACAGTAATCATAGTATGCTACTATTCATGTAAAGGGGGCGGGGTGGAATGCACACATACTTCTATTTGCTTGTGTGCATAAAGTATCTCTGGAGGGAAAAAAATATCTCTGGTAGAACACTGATGTCTCCACAGGGGACAAGTGGGTGGCTGGGGGACAGGGATAAGGGAACAGTATGGGTGTTTTGTGACTGCTGATTCAGAACCATACAAACATATCACTACACACACAAAAAAGTGATATGTATAACATCACCAGCAAAGTGCTAATGGAACAGAGCTGAGGAAAAACCCCAGGAAGAAAGGTCTCAATAGTGGACACTTGAGAGGATGCTGAAGAATGAGCAGGAAATTCACCAATCAGAGGATAGGTAAAGGAACTCTCAAGAGGAACCAGCTTCATCAAAAACACAGAGGCAGAGCTTCTCTGGTGGTGCAGTGGTTAAAAATCCACCTGCCAATGCAGGGGACGTGGGTTCGAGCCCTGGTCCAGGAAGATCCCACATGCAGCAGAGCAACTAAGCCCAGGCGCCACAACTGAGCCTGCGCTCTAGAGCCCGTGAGCCAAAACTACTGAGCCCGCGCACCTAGAGCCTGTGCTCAGCAACAAGAGAAGCCACCGCAATGAGAAGCCTGCGCACCGCAACGAAGAGTAGCTCCCACTCCCTGCAACTAGAGAAAGCCCACACAGCAACGAAGACCCAACACAGCCAAAAATAAATAAATTAATTAATTAATTAATTTAAAAAACACACAGAGGCAGAAAAAGAACAGAGCGTGTTCTGGAGACTGGGAAGGCACGATGGGCCAAAGCGTATAAAGGATTCCATAGAACACACTAGTGATCTGGACTTAATCTTACAGACCATAGAAAAGCACCAAAGGTTTTAAAGCAGGGGAGCAACAGTCAGGTTTTTGTTTAGTGCCTCCAGTGACTTGTTGAGAATAAACGAGAGAGGAAAGAATGAAGAGGACACCTTTGTAGGAAACTTCTGCAATCAAGCACAATACCATACTTCTCAGAATTCCCAGTGGCACAGAGCACAGGGGATTTTGCTTAACTGGCTTAATACTCAACTAATCATTTGAGAATAACAAGCTCTATCAACTGAACACTTACTATATGCCAAACGTTTTTCATACATTACCCCGGTTTCTCAAAACAACCCTGTGAGACAGCTATTAGTATCTTTACTTTACACATGAGAAAACTAAGGCTCAGAGAAGAGCTTAAGGTTACAATAAATGCAGGAACTGAGACAGGTATCTGTCTATTTAATACCTGTGCACATACTACTCGTGTTGGCCTGTGGCAGTTTTCCCCAGTCTATGTAAAAATGAGAATCAGAAACATACACCTACATATGTCCACGTAAAGCTGCCAACTTCCTTGAAAATGGCTATCTTTTGGGAATTTCCTGGCCGTCCAGTGGTTAAGACTCTGCGCTTCCACTGTAGGGGTCGCCGGTTGGGGAACTAAGATCCCGAAAGCCTCGCGGCCAAAAAAGAGAAAATGGCTGTCTTCTATTCTAATAGTGGGTCCTTTTTCTTCAACGAAATAACGGTGAGTAGTTTCCCTTTCTTTCTTTTTATTTAATGTCCTCCCTGGCGAAACTAAAAATTGGTAAATTAATATTTTTTTTTCCCACCACCATATTGTCAACTGGTCTGTAAAAGCCAAGTCTGGAACTACTGCACCAATAATGACATTACAGAGCATTTACCGTGATGCAGGCATGATCTTAAGCTTCTTAAATACATTATCTGTTTTAATTTGCACAGTGACCCTATGAGTAGACACTATTATATTCCCCTTTTTATAGATGAGGTGCCTGAAGGCACCAAAGTTTAAGTGTGTTGTCTGAGGGTGCAGAGCTGGCAAGAGGTGGGACTGGGGCTCGATCCGAGGCCATGCATCACGATGGGAGGAGTAACTGAGGCCTCAGTGCTAACACTGTGAATACTAAACAGACCTCAACAACTGCTACTCGGCCTATGACCTACAACATTTAGATGTGTGAGACCCTGCTAAGACCCTAAAATTGGCTGCTACCTGGGGTGAGTTACAAGATTACAGATCTATAGCACATGCTGTTCTACTGATTCAAAACTTCATCAGGCTTCCTCTAACATGCTGGCCTACTTAAACAGTTTAATTAATCAAACTGTGCTTTTTCATCCTCCCAGAAAACTGAAAGACTGTCCAATGTTACAGAATTCCACATCCACTGTTGGCATTTAGTTCTCCAAAAAAAAACCGGACACAAAAAGCCTTTGTAGCAGGCAGAATAGGTATTTAGGCCCATTTTATAGACAAGAACTCAAGATAAATGACTTGTCCAAGGTCACAAAGTTGGTAAGAAGCAAAATGAAAACGGCAGAAAGGGTTTTTACATCACTTGAAGAAACCCAAGAATCTAAGGACTAAAGGATTCCAGAGACTTTATTTTTCCTGGTTTCTCTCAAAAAATCATATATTTAATTCAACAAATACTGTGCTTCTATTGACGTGTTCTAGGACAAATGTGATGGGTTCACAGAATAAACGGGGAAACAAAACAAAAAAACCCTGTGGAGCTTCCAAGCTACTTTGCAATTTCTTCCTCATGTCTAAATGTAAACCCCTCACACTGCAAATGAATATCAGGTCTTCGATGTTCTCCCTAGTGAAAGAAAGAATGACCAATAAATGAACAGGTATATGTGTGTGCAAATGTCCTATTAGTAACAACAATAAAAACAAAGAAGGTAAAATTGTTAATTTCCAAATTATTCCGTATTCAAGATAAAACATGAACTTGGACCACTTTCTTTCTCATAATAAGATGATATCTGTCTTCCTAGTCAACGCATTCTTGTGTTGAAATGTTCAGTCGCACTTAATTCTTTAAGATAAGATCGGGGAAAAAAAAAAATCAGGCCACTGGCCTTCTAAATTTTTTACTTTCTGGTACAGAAACAGGGTGTTCCTTGTGTCACCTGTAAGGGAAGAATTGTTTTTGTTTTATAAATGGCATATAAACTCTCAGAGAGGAGGAGGCATGTTCTGTACAACTGGTACTCTAAGCAGTGTAGACACCCAAACATTGGTTGAACAGGGAGGAAAAGGGAAAAATAAAACTTGTCTCCCGATACCTCTATCCTTTGGAGCTCAGAGAACCAGTTTGTTCCCTCTTCTGCTTAATAGTCCTTAATTATTTAAGTTATTTAAATATTTAAGTAAAATTAATCAACTATATTAAATAAATAAAATTATTTAAATCCGATTTAAAGAATTTTTTGGCCCTTAAAAGGGAAGATATAACTAGTTCCATGTCCATTCCTGATTCTGACCAAGAAAAGGAAAAAGTAATGTACTAATGGCTCCTTTAAAACAAGCATGGTTGGGGTGGGGGACACCTTGGTATAGCTACAGCTATCAGCCATGAAGTAGACTTTTATCTTCCTCATCTCTGGGGTAAAATCAGTTCTGTAAAGTGTACAGCACACCAGAGAAAGTGGCAGAAAGCAGGGGCTCCAAGCAAAGGCTCTGAACCAGACTGCCTCCGGGACCTATCAGCCCTGCGGCCTTGGGTAAGTTCCCTCAGGAAGCCTCAGCTCCCTCACTAGAAAATGAAATACCACGTACCTCAGAGCAGAGGATTACGGTGAGAAGAATATGAGGGAACACTCAGGAGTCTCCTGGTACTCAATAAGCATACTGTTGTTATTAACTGGTAATACTGCTATAATTAATTCAATTATTGTGCTAAAAAAGGGTAACTGCCTTACTTTCAAAGGTACTAGAGTCGGCCTCTCGCCTTCTGAGATGGCCCACACTCTGTCTGTGGAGTGTGTTTCTTCCTGAATAAACCTTCTAAAAAAAAAAAAAAAAGGTACTGGAGTCCAACAGACCTCACTATTACTAATTTCTTGCTTTTCAGCTCAATTTTTCCTTCATATGTTTTCAAGAAAAACCAAATATAATACAACTGCTCTGCCAAAAAAAAAAAATTTGTTTAATCTTTTTTTCCTCTGAATCAAAAACAGTAAAATCATTATGGAAAATGGGAAAACTCAGAAAAAAAATTTAATCACTCAAAATTCTACAACATAGAGATAAATACTAACAGCACTTTGGCATATTTCTTCCACTTTTTCCCATATATATTTTAAAATAACTGGAACCACACTGTTTATAGTTCTATATCCTGCTTTTCTCTCATACTTAATTTTATTTTGTGTGCACTTTCCCATGTCAAGAATTCTCCAAAAACATCCCTTTTACATGACTCCAGACTTTTCCATAAAGTGACCATTCCCTTAAAGTTAAAACATTTAGATTGCTTCTCTTCTTTCCAATACACATCACTATAATTAACATCTTTGTATAAAATCTTGGTGGTCATCTCTAGTTTTGGGTCCATATAGATACCTATAACTAGATCAAGGATTGTGTCTCTTAAAACATTGCCAAACTGCTTTCCAGAAAGTTCACACCAGTTTGCGTGCCTGACAGTCCCATCATGATGTCACAGCAGTGACCATACCTATTTCCTTTTAATTCCAAGTAAACAGAGACCCAAAAACTCTGGAATTACAACACAAATAGGAAAGATCTGTTATTACAAGATGCTTTTGACACTTGTAATTTGTATGAGATCACTATTATCCCATTCATTATCAGGTATATGACCTTGAACAAACTTGGAAAAGTTATAAATATGATCCTACACATTCACATTTGTATATTAAAGTCATGACTGAAGTGCCTTACAGACAGACTCTCAGTTTCCAACTTATGAAGAATTGTGTGGAAAGGAAATTACGCCCCATCATATGAAAAAGGGGTCTGTACAAGATGTAGAAAATTCAGAAATGTACACTTAAGATTTATGTACTTTTCTACATGTAAGTTGCTACTTAATTTAAAAAAAAAGTAAACAAAAAGAAAAAATGTTAAGGGAATCTGTACATAAGAAAATATGTATTCCTTGCATACACACATGTAACATCAAATCACAACTACTTTAGCTCAACTGACCATTTTTAAGCCTTCATGGCTGTTGACTAATACTAGGCATATGCCACAACCCACTCCCGCAGCAGTCAGGGTCCTTTTTCCTCATTTATCAAAGGTTTTATGTGCATTCCTCAACTGACTGACCAATCAGTGGAAGAAATTTCCTATAGGTCAGCAGCATTAAAATATTCAATGATATCAGTCCGTTAAAAATGATATTACAGGGCTTCCCTGGTGGCGCAGTGGTTGAGAATCTGCCTGCCAATGTAGGGGACACGGGTTCGAGCCCTGGTCTGGGGCGATCCCACATGCCGCGGAGCAACTAAGCCCGTGTGCCACAACTACTGAGCCTGCGCGTCTGGAGCCTGTGCTCCGCAACAACAGAGGCCGCGATAGTGAGAGGCCCACGCACCGCGATGAAGAGTGGCCCCCGCTCGCCGCAACTAGAGAAAGCCCTCGCACAGAAATAAAGACCCAGCACAGCCAAAAATAAATAAATAAAAGTGAAATTCTTTAAAAAAAATGATATTACAAAAGCAGCATCTACCAGCCTTCCACCTAAAAACTTAATAAGCATTTCTGAAATATAAAGACCTAGTGATACTTTTTTTTTCCCAATAAATTTATTTATTTTTGGCTGCGTTGGGTCTTCGTTGCTGCGTGCGGGCTTTCTCTAGTTGCGGCGAGCGGGGGCTACCCTTCGCTATGGTGCACGGGCTTCTCATTGTGGTGGTTTCTCTTGTTGCGGAGGACGGGCTCTAGGCACATGGGCTTCAGAAGTTGTGGCACACGGGCTCAGTATTTGTGGCACGTGGGCTTAGTTGCTCCGCAGCATGTGGGATCCTACCGGACCAGGGCTCAAACCTGCATCCCCCGCATTGGCAGGCAGACTCTTAACCACTGCGCCACCAAGGAAGTCCAAGACCTAGTGACACTTTTAATCACCAAGCATTTAGGTACACTACTCCCAGTGACACAATTCCCTTGAAGTGAAAGCCACTCTAGCTGAAGATGCTTTCAAAAATCTAATAATCTTGTATTAATGCAGTGCTGACTTTCATTTGTACACAATCAATTTGTTACTGAACAAAGAATCCTCTTTAATTGCCCGTGGCAATTAACAGTAATCATTTTCCTTGTCTTATTCCTAAGCAGTGCAGGCTGCAATAGATGAAGCCTCGGTTTTGACCTTTCTTTTAAATGGAGATGGGAAGAAGTACAATGCAACAATATTTTTTTTACAGTTCAGGAGGCTATTAGCTGTAGCTGGAAAACACTCTCTCACCCCAACATTATTTAATAACTTTCTGAATTGTAATTAAAAAAAAAAAAAGTATTATAGGGAGCTCCACACAAACAAGTCAAGGGGCAAAGTATATTTTTATCTATACATTTGTAGTTGTCTAGAGAGTTTTCTCAGAAAAAAATCAATTAGGAGCTATTCAGATACTTTTCTATTTGCCAAAGAAAATATAGATTTTTTTTTTTTCTTGGCTGCACTGGGTCTTCGTTGCTGTGCGCGGGCTTTCTCTAGTTGCTTCGAGGGGGGCTACTCTTTGATGCGGTGCGTGGGCTTCTCATTGTGGTGGCTTCTCTTGCTGCAGAGCACGGGCTTCAGTAGTTGTGGCTCGCGGGCTCTAGAGCGCAGGCTCAGCAGTTGCGGCACACGGGCTTTGCTGCTCCCCTGCATGTGGTATCTTCCTGGACCTGGGATCGAACCCATGTCCCCTGCATTGGCAGGCAGATTCTTAACCACTGTGCCACCAGGGAAGTCCCGAAATATAGATTTAAGGCCATTACATGACCAAACATTTCCATCTTATTTCTGTTAGACAAATTTACTTACACTTCTGTTATACCTGGGTGTGAATCCAGGTCAGAAATAAAATGCTCAACTTCTTCAATATGCTGACTAGAAAGACAAGCTGGTACTTGTGGCTGTGGATTCCTTTTAAAATACTGTGATATGGAACCTAATGTGTGTTCAGTCTCTGAATATGAAAATCTTTAAGATTAATATGGGACTGCCTCCAAAGCAGCTAGAAATTAGTAATAGTCTATTGAACATTCACTTCCCTCACCCTACCCCATATTATATATACAGTTAATTGTTTATAACTGACTATGAATTCCTCAAGAGATTAGAAATATAGCTTATTCTTACATCCCAGACAGGCAAGGCAGTCTAATAAAATAAACACAAATTTTAGAATCAGACAGACATGGATTTATAACATAGCCCTAGCATCTATTAGCTGTGTAGCCCTGGTCAAGACACTTAGGATATATGTGTGTATGTATGTATACGGATTAAATGCTAACCAAGAGGGCATGCCATCTAAGAGTTTCAAGCCTAAAAATAGCCATTATGGTCAGTGTACACATCTCCCCAACTCCCCCCCTCCCACCCCAAAAAAGAAAAAAGTCTTTGGCACCAGCTTGGCTTCAATCAGCATGTATGTAGTGGGGGCCTACTATGTACAAGATATTTTGCTAGGTATGATGGGAAATAATGGGAACCAACTGGTATAATCCCTTCATTTTTCTAATGAAGAAACTGTAGCCCAGAGAAGTGAAAATGATTTGGCCAAAGTCACTCAGCTAGTAAGCAGCAGAGCCAGGGCTAGAACCCAGGTTTCTTCTTTATCAATTCAACCTTGTTTATGCCATAGGAAGCTGCCTCTCAATTGTTCAAGTTTGATTACCAAATGCAAATATTACAATAGTGACTAGCAAGAGAACATTTTCCAAATAAGAAGGCAGACACTAGGAGAGCAAAAGAAGTATGAGGGTAGGAACTTCCCTGGTGGTGCAGTGGTTAAGACTCCGCGCTCGCAATGCAGGGGGCCCAGGTTCAATCGCTGGTCAGGGAACTATATCCCACATGCATGCCGCAACTAGAAGTTCGCAAGCCACAACTAAGGAGCCCACATGCCGCAACTAAGATCTGGTGCAACCAATAATTAAAAAAAAAAAAAAAGTATGAGGGCTTCCCTGGCAGTCCAGTGATTAAGACTCTGCCCTTCCACTGCAGGGGCGCAGGTTCAATTCCTGGTCAGGGAACTAAGATTCCGCATGTCATCCAGCACGGCAAAAATAAATAAATAAATTTTTTTAAAAATATTAAATACCTATAGACGCATAATGCAACATCACAACTGCCACAAATTTCATAAAATGAAAATGTTCATTTCAAAAAGGATGAAGGAGATAGGCAAGTCTGGCTACTTTTGACTAAAATAAATATTACTTTCCTGTGAGGATGCTTCATGGCTGGTTCTCTGCTAATATATCAACTTAATGGTGTCTCTTAACATCAGCGAAGCAAATAAATGAAGATTAGACTGACAGATGCCAAGTATTATTTTCAAGAATTCTTCATAGATGAAGCCTGATAAAGCATAGTATCAAAAATTAAATTGAAATAAACTTTCAGGAAGATGAACATGAATGATTTGTTTGCATTTCTTAATACCAGCATTCAAGTGCTATTCAGACCACTGCTATTTGAGAGCCTGGGTCAACAATGACTCAGCTTGAAAAATTCCATACTGTTTTTAAGAGGTATATGGTTTTAGTTATGTAGTTAATACAATCTGGATGCCCCTTTCTCCCCAAATTATAAACTAATCTTCATGTGAATGCCTGAAAAAGAGGCAAGTGTTCATTTTATATTTGAAAAAGCATACAACAAAGGTAATCCAATTCATTTTACTGCATCCCCTGGGGAAAGAGCCCCCCCCACTGCCTGGCCTGTTCTGGGTTACTGGATCTGATGGGGCGGGGCGGGGGGCGGTGGTTAAGAGTACCACCAGGAGTCCAGTCCCAGTCCCAGTCCCAGCTCTGACGTGGTATGTGATCCAGGGCGAGAATCTACAATCAGAGCTGAATGGCACACAAGACTTCAGGCTACGAATGTGAAGCCCAGAGAGGTAAAGCGTTCTGTCCAAGTGTCCCTCTAATTAGGTTAAGGCCTAGACCAGAAGGTCTCCTACCCGTATGCCCATTACTTTTTCAACTATGACAGGAAGCCTGTCAGCATGCCCCTTGCAAGCTTTCCATTTCCCCAACTGTAAATGAGGAGGCTAGACGAGGCACTGAGCTTCAAACTGTTGTTCCAAACCCAAGGGTATTCTGCTGGTCGCCTTCCCTCTTCAAGCAGAGAATCTCCAAGTTTACCTATTTCATATAGTGTGGAAAAGAAATTTTAAACGACTGAACTAGATGATAAATAAAATGTCACAGTGACTGAGTATGTTAACACACTGTTTAGACTGCCAGTTGGTGAATGACAAGAGTCAAAGCAGATCACAGGAAGGCCCTACAAGAGACCTAACACCTCTCAGAAACACCACAGCACACGGAAGAGGGGAAAGCAGACAAGACTAGAGGGAAACAGACAATTAGTCTCATCTTTTCAGTCTCCAACTGTATTGACCTGATGTGTTTCCTCATCACATACAGACTGACCAAACACCTATGAGGCTGTAGTTTACAATCACCTATGCAACCCTCACTCTTCCCAGACTGTCCTTTGTCAAAAGTCACCATCAGGCCCATGGATCTGCACAAGGACAACTTGCATGTGTCCAGTATCAAGAGGAATGACTCTTTTCTGATCTTTTTATAGTCCTAAATCTTTGGCCTTCATCATAGCAAGAAAAAAAGGGGCAGAGGGTAAGGGAGGGGGGCCATAGCCAAAAAGAAAGGCTAGTATAAAAAAAGACAGGAACTTTAAACAAGCCAGTAATACAAAGATTTTCTAGGCAGGGCAAGAGCCCTTGAAGACATAGTACGAGGTCGAAAACAGTCGTCTACCGCCATCCCCCACTCCACACCCCACCCCCAACTGGCACATTAAATGTTCCAGAAGGCCAAGGCTACCACCTCAGATTTCTGTAGCACCCAATTCCTTCATGAAAGCAAATGTTGATACAGGGGTTGGAGCCTCTGCTACCACCAGAGAAATCTGACAAGCTCTGGAACATCAGTTACCAGTTTAGGAAGAAAAATCAGCTCTTTGTTCTTCTGTCTCCTCTCTTCCTATTATGTAAACGTAAGCTTTGGGCACGCAGAAACTTTCTATGCTGCCAGTGATGTTAAAACCCTGGAACACGAATTTAAGCAGTACTGCATACACAGTTGTTTTTATTCTTAATTAGCTTCTACTTCCACATTAAGAATAAAAAACAAAACAACTATTTATACCAACATGAGGAACATAAACGCAAACAAATTCAGAGAATTAATCATGGTTCACAAGGCCAAAACTCAGAAATGAACAGAAACTAACAGAAATGAACCAAAATTCTTAAAGTCAACAATGGTGAAGACAAATGCCACAGATAATTAAAATTACGAGACTGCTTGTCACA
Source organism: Balaenoptera musculus (assembly GCF_009873245.2). NCBI lineage: Eukaryota > Metazoa > Chordata > Mammalia > Artiodactyla > Balaenopteridae > Balaenoptera > Balaenoptera musculus. The sequence continues at coordinate 9,417,914 of NC_045803.1, forward strand.
AAACTTAAAGTCCTAAGAACTTAGAAACTAAAGGAGCCATATGGATCTGCTATCCAGCCCCCCTCACCGTCTCACATACAAATGCCCTAACATTTGATGAGTCAATGGTTCAATTCTGTAGATGACAGTGAATGTTTTTTATTTCACATGCATTCACACAGAACTATTCTAAATAAGTTCTGAAGTAAACAAAGTTTGATTATAGCTCAGTTAAGAAATAAAGTCCTTCCAGTAAACGCTCCTTCACAGCTCGATGGCTGCTTTAATATGCAATTGCCCTAGGCCACAGGGGGGGACGAAAACCAGGCTTTTGATTTACTTAAGAAATAAAATAAATAAACCTAGAACATGCAAAAGCTTCCTTCTCCCAAGGTAAGGAAGGAAAACGCTTGTCTGGTTTTCTGTAAAAACCACCTCTTCCTCTGAATGAATTTCCTCAACCCTACCCCCAACATAAGATCACTGAAGCTCAAGGAAAAGGCAGCAAAGGTACATTTCGCAGGTAATAAACCAAAAACCCAATCATATCAGCCAGTTCCTGGCACCCATTTCTCACTCTACCAAATCAGGGCAGTCAAAAGGCTGGGGGAGTGTCAGGGCCCACCCACATACTCCTGGTACACCAATGAGCCCCCTCCCTTTCCCAAACATGGATCTACCTATAAGCACTCAGCTCCTGTGGCTGGGAGCGCCTGCAATACCAGAGGGCAGAAATCTAAGTGACACTTGGCACTCTGTTTCAACAAACAACTGCAAAGAGCTTTCCAAACCCAGGCCCTCACCATTTTGAAGACCAGGAAGCTGAATCCTTCCTGGGGCAGAGGTGAAAAAGAAATAAGCCCACTTTCCACCACCCCTCCCAAAGGTCACAAAGCAAACCAGAGGCCATTAGGGAAGGCAAGACTGGCAGCTTCTGCAGACCCACAGCAGTAAACACCAAGTGCGACCACAACCCCCGGTGGGCCTGGGGAGAACTCGAGAACTGGCATTTCCCCAGCCGAAGGTAAAACAAATATATGACTTGTCAGCTGGACGAAAACCAAAAAAGCATACTCCTAAATTCTCCCAAAGGGTGCTGGCTTGGAAGTGAAAGGGGGAGAGGGTACAACTGTCTCTTTACAATAGCTCAGAGAAGGAGGGAGGGAAAGTGAGAAAGAGAAGACAGACCTGTGAGCAGCTGCACTCTCCTTTTCCGAAGGACACAAAACTGCAAAGCCCAGGGACCCGAAGGGGCTGGGGAGCAAAATGGCAGCGGGAAAGAAAGCGGGGCAGTGGAAAGGAGATATACTCCCACCACCACTAACCTTGGCAGAAATGGGGGAGATGGGGGAGACACTCCCAGACTCAAGAGCAGTAACCAATCAACCAACCCCCACCTATTTCCTCAGATCTCACAGGATCCCTCGAGATAAAACCCTCAGGGTCAGAGCGCTGAGAGAATCTGCAGTCTAAACCTGAGCCTGCAGAAGCCTAGGCCCAACCCAGCCCCTTCCCCTCCAAAGCTGAGGGATGGAGACCAGAGAAAGGCATGCCTGAAGAAGGGAAGCACCCAGTGGGAATGGGCAGGTCAAGCGGGGAAGCTGGGAGAAGCAAATCTGATAGGAACTAAATGGGAAGAGAAGAAGCCTAGCAAGATACAAGGGGAAAAAAAAGATGAGGGAGAAAACAAGGCAATGAAGAACAGATCTGGGAGAGGGATCACAAAAGGGAGGGAGACTCTAGCCCAGAACCGAGATAGCTCCAAGAGGAAGCTGGGGTGGGGGGAGTAACAAGTAGGAATGGTTGGGAAAACATCTCTATACTGGGCAGAGCAGGGGGAAGGAGACTCAGTAAGGGGGTAAGAGGTAGGACAAAAAGGGAAACACAAATACGAGCAAGGAGAGAGTGGAGGTTGAGAGCTGAATCAAAATGGTGGGGGGATAGAAGATCAGGTGGAAAACTTAGAATTGAGAGGCAACACAGGTGCGAGGCAGTCACAAGATGACCAGAGTTAAAGAGGACCACACCGAGAGGGGACAGCAGTAAGAAAGTTAAAATGGGTCCAAAAAATAGGTGGACAAGTGGACAGCTCCAAAAGGGGCAGAGCTGTGAGGAAAGCACTAAATAGAGAGGATGGGGCAGAAGTGAACAAATGAAAGAGCAGGTGCAAAAAGGATTTGGGGCAAGTCTGAGGTGCAGAATGGGAAGGGAAGGGGGTGATGCGTCAGAAACAAGTTATCGACGGTTCAGTGAGGTAAAGGACAAATCTAAGAAGGGCCAAAATGAAGAGGACAGGACTTGGAGAAACAGGCTGGAAGCAGGTCTTACACAGAGAAGTACTGAAGGGGAGACAGGTCAAAGGAAGCCGGAGCAAATGAATGGAACCGCTCAAAAGAGGGCCAATAAGGAGGTGGGGAAGAGAGGAAACGGCAAGGAGAACACTGGGGCGGAACTGGGGACTGCAGGGCTTGAAGCTGCGGAGAGGCTGAGCTCGGGAGAAAGGTCAGAGAAGTGAAAGGCAGAAACGAGAGAGCTGCAGGGTCAGAGAAGGGGGAGGAGGCTGCCTCATGGAAGGCAAAGTCAGAAAGCAAGCAGGCTGGAGGGCACAGCAAGATCTGAGATTGGATGAAGAGCAGAGTGGGGAGGCAGAAAGGTCTAGAAGAGAGGAAAGGATCTGAACGGCAAACGGGAGCAAGGTCTGAGCAGGGGAGGAGGCAAGCATGGTGCATCGGAGTCCGAGAGGGGGCAGGGAACTGAACTGAGGCAGACGAGGGTCAGAGAGTCCAGGGGTATGGGGGGGGGGGGCGGTGGAGCAGGTTTTGTCAGCGGGCAGTAGGGCCCAAGAGGGACGTGGAATTAAGGCCAAGGAGAAGACCTGGGAGCAGCAGTGCCAAGACGAACAGGGTCTTGGATGAATCACCAAGGAGGTGGAACCACAGGTCCTAGAGGGACAGCTCCTGGCGGTGAAACAGCGGAGGGTAACAGAAGATGGGTCAAAGAAGGGAACAGATCCAGGGTGGGGAGAGCGGAATCGAAGAAGGCAGAAGGGTCACGAATCTCAAAGTACGGATCCAGAATTAAGGGATGCGGAAGGGTCACTGAGGAGGTGGATCCCATGAGCACTGCAGAATCTAGGAGGGGCGAAGGGCATCACTGAGGGGCGGAAGAGGGAAGGGGGAGGCGCAGAATTGGGAGCAGAGTTGGGGGGGGAGGCCGAAGCAGACACCGAGATCCCAGTGGGTTGGAGGGTGGGGGCAGACGCGGCGACAGCAGGGCTGGGCGGGCAGGGGCAAGTCCGAAGGGCAGACGGGCCCCGGCGGGCCGGGCCGCAGCGCGAATCGGCGGGGCCGCGGGGCCCGGGGGGCTGGGGGGCCGCTCCCTCCCCTCCCCCTCCGGCTCCTCCATTGTTCGCGGGCTCCGGGCCCCGCCGTCCCCGCCTCCCCCTGGACCCCGCAGCGGGGCGGCGCCCGGCCTCGCTGCCGGGGCCAGCGAGCTCGCGCACTCACCAGCTGGGCGCCCTCAGCGCGGCCCTGGCCTCCGGGATCCCGGCAGCGGCGACGGCGGCCCCGGCGCCATGTTCTGCTGCTCCTCGTTCAGCGGCAGCTGAGGCGGCGGCGGCAGCTCCGGCGGCGGGGGGCCGGGCAGACCCTCCCTCGCGGGCTCCTCCTCCGCCTCCTCCACCTCCTCCTCCCGCCGCTCCGCGGCTCTCCCTCGGGCGGGGGGCGGGGAGGGAAGGGGGGAGGGGCGGGAACCAGGGGGAGGGCGGACCAGCCTTGCTCGCTCCTTCCCTCCCTCCTTCGCAATGGCGGCGGCGGCGCCTCCTTCCTGCGGTCGCCGCTCCCGCGCGCGCTCCCCCTCGCTGCTGCGCGTGCGTGGCGCGGGGACCGTTGCAGGGGTATAACGGCCCCTGAGGGCGCGCCGCGAGGGGATAACCGGCGCGTGGCACGGCAGAACCGAGAGCGCGTGCGCGCCCGACGGACTCACTGCCACCGCATCGGCCGCGTCCAGGGAACGGGTGCGGAGGGCGCAGTGCGCGTGCGCCCCCAAGAAATGCCGCTAGTGCGGTGGCTGCGGCTCGAGACAGAGCGCGAGGCGACCCGCGACCGGGCAGAGGAATGGGGTGGCCAAGTGCGCGTGCGCGGGAGGGGTTGCCAGCCGCCGCGGCTACTCGCGCGAGGCGGAGGGAGTGGTCCTCGAGAGGCGCGCGCACCCTTGCGCGCGCCAGAAGCAGCCGAAACCCTTCTCGCCCTGGCTCTTGGAGAAAACGGGAGGGGAGAGGCATGGCCCAGCTTTGGGGGCGGGAGCGAAGGGCGCGATCCCGCTCGCGCGGGACCTGACCAGCCAATGAGAGGCAAGGGGCGGTGGGTTTGCCGCGCGAGCGCAGCCCCGGGGAAAACGGAGGAGGAGAGAGGGAGCGACGTAACTTGGGGCGGTGGGGCGGGGCTGAGGAGGAGGGAGCGCACCCAGTGGAGGAGTTGATTGGGGAACACGGAGAGGCGTGGCCCGCCTTAGCCCAATAGGAGCCTAGCACTTCGTCGATCCGGAAGAAGGGGCGGGGCTGAGGAGCGCGTGCTCTTTTTCCGGGCAGAGAAGAAAATCTGCAGGTAACGAGTGCCTTATTACATACTTGCTTTGGGTTCTGTGATCGCCTGATCCCGTAAGAGGCGCGAGGGCCTGGTCCCGCATGCAGCCCTGGCCTCCAAGTCGGCATTGTGTAAATGACTGCAATCAAATGTCAGTTCGGGAGCCCGGAGGGGAAAGAGTAGTGATGGGAAGGGGCACCGCTGTAACCCCTGAATTCCTCGAACTGAAGAGGGGTTCCTCTGGGACCCCTCCGGAAGTACGGGTCTTGGAAGATGAGCGTTCTGGGAGCCCAGTCAATATTTAAGGAATGCATGAAGAAAGCTATGCTTCTGATTGCATTTTTCATTTCTTTACTCAGTCTCCTCATCTAAAAAATGGAATGATAATCTTAGCTCTTTAGTAAGGTTTGCAGGGAGAATTAAATGAGTTCTATTTGTAAAGCGCTGAAAATCATGCCTTGCTCTACAAACGTTGATAAATAAAATTACATGCGCTCAAGTTTTGTTTTGTTTTTGAGGTCATATCTCAATGCTTTTTTAAAAAATTGAAGTGTGGGGCTTCCCTGGTGGCTCTGTGGTTAAGAATCCTCCTGCCAATACAGGGGACACGGGTTCGAGCCCTGGTCCGAGAAGATCCCACATGCCGCGGAGTAACTAAGCCCGTGCACCACAAGTACTGAGCTTGTGTGCCACAACTACTGAAGCCTGCGCGCCTAGAGCGCGCCTAGAGCCTGTGCTCCGTAACAAGAGAAGCCACCGCAATGAGAAGCCCTCGCACTGCAACAAAGAGTAGCCCCCCGCTCGCAGCAACCAGAGAAAGCCCGCGCACAGCAACGAAGACTCAATGCAGCCAAAAAAGACGTAAATAAATAAATTAAAGAAATCTATAAAAAAATAAAATAAAATTGAAGTGTGCTCAAGTTTTAAAGCATCCCATCAAATAAAGGTTTTCTGATTACTGATGACGGTCGTTTCCATTGACTCCCTTTTTTTTTTTTAATTTAACACTTTTAATGCATGAAATTTGATTTTTAGATGCTCATGACTTGTTTTTGGGGGGGCGCCCCACGTGGCATGCGGGATCCTAGTTCCCCCAGCAGGGATCCAACCCGTGCCCCCTGCAGTGGAAGCGGGAGTCTTAACCACTGGACCGCCAGAGAAGTCCCTGTTCATGACTTTTTTTAAAGTTTGTTTTTAGCACTGTGGGCTAAACAAATCCAATGCGTGGGCCAGATTTTCTTTAGGTGCCACTGCAAGCCCTGGTTTGTAAGTGATTTTGAGATCTATCACTTGAGAACACCAGAAAAACGGGAGAAGGGACATCGGATTCCCCTACCTCAAATTAATACGTGTTTATAACTCCAGTGCCGTGTTCTAGGTCCTTCCAATCTTGGGAAATTTTTGAACTGGCAGCACCTAGAGAAGAGAGAAGCCTGGGCTCACTCTGGATCCAGATGCCCCTCTCCCCTTCTTTTGGAGCCCATCGACCCTGTCTTATCATTCAAGTCTCACTCGAAGTCACTTCCTCAGGGCGGCCTTGCAGATTTGGCCTAACCCTCATATTTTGATAAAAATGGGCACTTTATGCTAGGCAACATTCTAAAGCACTTTAAACATATTAACTCACTTAACCTTCAGAACACCTTACAAGTAGGTTAGAGTTGTTATTCTGCTAAACTAAGGCACAGAGAGGTTACACAGCTAGTGAGTGGCAGATGTGAGATTCAAACCCAGACAACTGGGGTCAGATAGCTGCACACCTAGTACTTCTTCACAGCACTCCATCAGGGGTTGAAGTTCTGTATTGGTATCCATTTTTATTCTTTTTTTTTTTTTTTTTGGCTGTGTTGGGTCTTTGTTGCTGCACGCGGGCTTTCTCTAGTTGCGGAGAGCCAGGGCTACTCTTGATTGCGGTGCACGGCCTTCTCATTGCGGTGGCTTCTCTTGTTGTGGAGCACAGGCTCTAGGCGTGCAGGCTTCACTAGTTGTGGCACGCGGGCTCAGTAGTTGTGGCTCACAGGCTCAGTAGTTGTGGTGCACGGGCTTAGTTGCTCCACGGCATAGGGGATCTTCCCGGACCAGGGCTCGAACCCGTGTCCCTTGCATTGGCAGGCGGATTCTTAACCACTGCGCCACCAGGGAAGTCCCTGGTATCACCATTTTATGTGTGAGCCCTTTGAAGGCAGGAATTCTGGCTAGTTCCTCAGTCTGGAAAATGGCCCACAATAAATACCTGCTAATGAATAAATGAATGAATCTAATTCTAAACAAAGGGGATGATGGCTGGCACTGCAGGCATGGTAGCCAAGACACTGTCCTTGTTTAATGACAAACTCCTTTCCCTCTTTCAGATACTAGCTCAGATGTCCCCTCTTCCGGGAGGCCCTCCCTGAGGCCCTGCCAGTCTCCCTCTAGGCTTCCACAGCACCTTCGGGTCCTCCAGCCAAGCCCTGACCACCCCTGGGTTGTTCCCCTGTACTGATAGGTCTTTCTATCCCACTGGCCTGTGAGCCCCAGGAGGACAGGGTGGGGATGTCCCAATCAACGTTGATGTTCCTAGCACAGGTCCAGGCACAAGGCAGGGGCTCAGGCAGTGTTTCCCTGGATGAACGAGGGGAACCATCACGGAGCGCCTTCCCAGCTCTGCATTTCTTTCCAGTGCACAAGAGGTCGGGTGTTGGTTGAGCAAGCCAACCACAGGAAGCAGGCTTCCCTGGGGGCAGCCGCCTCCGCGCACCCGGCTAACCTCCACTCCAGGATAAATAGACAAGCGAGTAAACAATTAGCTGACAGAGAGAGGTGCCGACTGCCGGCCTAGGCCACTGTCAAGATTTCCCAAGCATGGACCTAGAGGCCCGAATAGCTGGGACTGGAGGTCACACCAACCGTGGAACTGGAGTAGGTGTGAGGCGGGACCTGGGGATCTGGATCCGCATCGGGGAGATGCACAGGCAGAAAAATCCACGAAAGAGTTCTGCAAAGAGGGTGGAGGTGCTGGGGCATATTCTCTCTCCACTCCTCAGAGTCAGAAAGAATCAGAGGGTGGGGACCAGGTCTCAGCTTGACCAAGGAGTCGGTGAGCTCACAGCGCCGCCTACAAACCGAACTGAGGAAGCTGCAGCTAGCTGATGCTGCGGGTGTTATGTCAAAGAGAGGTGAACTCTTCCGCCATTGGCCGGAAGAGCAGCCAATCACGAGGAAGGAACGGGAGGCGGGGATGCCTAGGCTCAGTGCAAAATCCCAGCGCCTGGCCAGTGTTTGACACATAGAGGCACACGCTAAATGTCTGATGGAAGGATGGATGATGAGCCTCCCAATTTTTATAAACTTTAAAAATGGAGGGAATTCCCTGGTGGTCCAGGGGTTCGGACTCCGCGCTTCCACTGCAGGGGGCACGGGTTTGATCCCTGACGGGGGAACTATGTTTCCTCAGGCTGCGTGGCACGGCCAAAAAGAGAGAGAGAGAGAGAGAGAGAGAGATCCCATTTAAAAAAATAATTTAAAAAAATAAAATAAAACACGCACACCGAGAAGTACACAAATCACAAGTGTACAGCTCGATGAACATTCCAAGAGAACACGCCCTTGTAACCAGCACCCAGATAAAAAAACAGAATGTGACCAATCTCTGAGAAGCACCCCCACCCCGTCCCCTTCCAGTCACTCCTCTCCCCCTTACAAGGAGACCCCCTATCCTGATTTCTATGCTTATTTTAGTTTTAGTTTTGCCTGTTTTAATACTTTACATAAGCGGAATTAAGTGGTCTCTTTTGATCAACAAAGTTTGTTGGATTTATCCACGTTACTTTGTGTAAATGGAGATCGTTCATTCTCAGTGCTGTGTAGTATTCTACTGTGTGAAGAATCCACGATGTATTTATACATTCTACTGTTGGTGAGCATTTGGGTAGTTTCCACTTTTTGGTTATTATGAATAGCGCTGCTATGAACAGTCTAGAACATGTCTTTTGGTAAATATTTGTACTCATTCCTGCTAGGTATGTACGTGAGAGTGAAATTGCTGGTCACAGGGTGTGCATGTGTACTTCAACCAGTTTCCCAAAGTGGATGCACCTATTTACATCCCCAGAGACATGCAGAAGAATTTCAGCTACTCCACGTTTCCCCAAACACTTGATATTGTCCATCTTTTTAATTTTGGCCATTCTAATGGCTGTGTAGTGGTATCCAGCTGTGGTCTTAATTTGTCTTATCCCATTGATTAATGAGGTTGAGCATCGTTTCATATATACATGAGCCATTTGAATAGCATCTTTTGTGAAATGCTGTTCAAATCTTTTGCCCACTTTCAATTGTGTTATATATTCTTTTAATTATTCTTAATTACCAATAATACATGAATTTCTTGTGCTTACAAAATTTTAAAATACACCAGATAAGATGCAGTCTCCTTGGACAACACAACCCCATCCCCTCACCTTTCCAGAAATGTGTTTTCTTCCAGACTTCTCTATATATTTGCCTGAATGCACATATTTTGTTATGTGACTGCATATGAACTAGCTGACTTTTCCCCTATCAATGAATATTTTGCCTCTTTCCAATTTTTCCCTACGGCAAGCATGTTGAAATGACACCTCAAAGGAAAGGGCCTTTCCATGTTCTGTAGTAAAGAGGAAGTGCTGGGACTAGTCCTTTCTGTCTATATCTATATTCCATAGATGAGATTCTTGAGAGCAGGCCATGAGATTCTTGAGAGCAGAGACAAGGTCTGTTCCCTGCTTGCACACTCTGCCTAACTCTGTCCCTAACTCCTCAGCTAGGCTAGGTGCCTCTGCTTTAAGCAATTGTGGTAGCCAGGCCTCCAAGACGGACCCCGCTTATTCTCACCTGGTATTCAGGTCCCCTCTTACCTTGGATAGGGCAGTTCCGGGTACCAATAAGATAATGTGGAAATAACAGGGTGTGACTTTGAGGCCAGGTCATAAAACATATTGCAGCTTCTGGCCTTGCCCTTTCTTGGATCATTCACTCTGGGGGAAAACAGCTCATGTGTCCTTGTGGAGAGGGCCACCTGCGAGGAACTGAGGCCTTTTGCCAACAGCCAGCATTAATCAGCCAACCCCATGAGTGAGCCCCTGGGAGGGAGATCCTTCAGGGCCAGTCGACTGAGCCTTCAAATGACTGCATTCTCAGCTGACATCTTTTTTTTTTTTTTAATATTTATTTATTTGGTTGCGCAGGGTCTTAGTTGTGGGAGGTGGGCTCCTTAGTTGTGGCATGTGAACTCTTAGTTGCGGCATGCATTTGGGATCTAGTTCTCTGACCAGGGGTCGAACCCGGGCCTCCTGCATTGGGAGCGCGGAGTCTTAACCACTGCACCACCAGGGAAGTCTCCCAGCTGACATCTTGACTGCAACCTCATGAGAGACACCAAACCAGAATCACCCAGGTAAGCTGCTCCCAAATTCCCGATCCACAGAAGCTGTGTGAGATAAGAAATATTTATTGTTATTTGCTCAGTAATTTGTTATTTATTTGCATATGTCATTTAAGTCTATTTCCCCTGCTAGACCATGAATGACGTCGGGGTGGGGACAGTGTCTGTTTTCTTTTATTATGGCAATTTCCAAACATAAAGTTTGACAGTTTTACACAGTGAATGCCCATATACTCAGCATCTAGATTCTATAATTTTGTTTCTTTTCTTTTCACCTCTCTATCCTTTAATCAATCCACTAATCTAACTTACTTTTCTGATATATATATATATATATATATTTTTTTTTTTTTTTTGGCTGTGCTGGGTCTTCGGTTCGTGCGAGGGCTTTCTCTAGTTGCGGCAAGCGGGGGCCACTCTTCATCGCGGTGCGGGGACCGCTCTTCATCGCGGTGCGCGGGCCTTTCACTATCGCGGCCCCTCCCGTTGCGGGGCACAGGCTCCAGACGCGCAGGCTCAGCAGTTGTGGCTCACGGGCCTAGCCGCTCCGCGGCATGTGGGATCCTCCCAGACCAGGGCTCGAACCCGTGTCCCCTGCATTAGCAGGCAGATTCTCAACCACTGCGCCACCAGGGAAGCCCTCTGATATATTTTAAAGTTAATTTTAGGGACTCCCCTGGTGGTCCAGTGGTTAAGAATCCGCGCTTCCACTGCAGGGGGCTCGGGTTTGAGCCCTGGTCGGGAAACTAAGATCCCGCATGCTGCATGGTGTGGCCAAAAGCAAACAAACAAACAAAAAAAAACAAAAAACAAACCAATATGCATATCATCAAATAGAGCTCAATATTTACTGACTATTTTTGTTCAGGTAAATTTTATGTAAGGTGAAATGCACAAATCTTGTGTATCATTTGTTGATTTTTGATGTATATCTACATCCATGTAACTAAAACCTCTTTCAAAGTATAGAATATTACTATGCCAAATCCAACATAATCCTCACCTCCTAGCCCCCTGCCCACAGAGACAATCACTGTTCCTGTTTTTACATCATAGATTAGTTTTACCAATTTTAGTCTTCATGGTCATTCAAACAAATCACATAGTAACTACTCATTCGTGTAAGACTTCTTTTACTTAGCATTACACATGTCTGTTTTCTTGATACCTATTAATTCATTCATTCAGCAGATGTTTATCAAACAAACACCAGACTTGTGCCAGGCACTGAGCTGGGCACTGGAGATCAGGGCTGGGACCAAGGGGAGGCAAGCCAGGTGCTCACTTTCAGGCTCTTGCAAGGGCTGAGTCAGCACCTTTTCAACTTTTTTTTTTTTTTGGCTGCGCCCCGCGGCATATGGGATCTCAGTTCCCTGACCGGGGATCGAACCCACACCCCCTGCATTGGAAGCATGGAGTCTTAACCACTGGACCGCCAAGGAAGTCCCGAGTGAGTGCCTTTTTCACCCTGGGCACATTGCTTACCTTATCCTGGTCCCAACCCTGTTGGAGATAAAGCAGTGCAAGAGACGGATTGATCTCTGACCTCTTGTTGCCCCTGCAATTATTCAATAGCTATGTGTTGGTTCTTCTGCCAATACTACACTTTTAATTTACATTGTTCTAGGATATGGTTTGTTTTTATTAGGGCGTCTCCCCTCAGTATCAATACCTTTATTGAGTGCTTACTATGTGCCACCGTGTTCTAGGTGATGTAGATACAGTTAACAGACAGGGTCCCTGCTCTCAACAGGGACCTAAGGGGAGATCCAGACAACAGACCCACACACCCCAAATAAATCATTAACAGTCGTAAAAAGGCTTAAAAAAAATCAAACTAACTGCTGACCTAGAGAATTTGAGGGGTCGGAGAGGGGGACTTTTGTATGTTGGGTCCTCTATACAGTACTGTGGAGGTGCTGTTTAAGCTAGAGGAAGAAAAGAGGTCAGCCAGCAAATAAATGGGGGAAGGATTTCCAGGGAACAGCGCAAAGGAAAGGCACTGAGGTGGGAAAGCCCTTGGCCTGTTTGGGTAACTGAAAGAAGGCAGGTCTGCCTCTGGATAGGAAGTAAGAAGACCCCTATTACCTGATGTATGTTAACAGTGAACATTCATGATTTTAATATTTATTGAGCACTTACCATGTGTTGAGCACTGTGCTAAGTACTTTGGAAACTTACCGAAGCTTTACAACAACCCCACTGAGGTGACCCCTTGATCACCCCTCTTTTACAGATGAAGAAATTTAGTTAAGAGGTGAAATTGCTGGCCCAAAGTGCTAGGAAATGCGACGGCAGGATTTGCACACAGTGCTGACTTCCAAATTCATGCTCTTAAACCACTGTCCGTCTCCCACAGAAAACACTCAACACATTTTAAACAAAGTACTGGGTGAACACGGAAAGACAGTTACATTTCTAGCTCCCCCAACGCAGTTTCTTATTTAAAACAACTATTCCCAGCTTGTCCTTTCCGCCTTGGCGGGGAGGTGGAGGGAGGCTGGAAGAAATACATTTCCCAGGACGCAGCACTCGCCTCGCTGGCCGTCAAGCATGTCGGGAATCGTAGTCCTCCGAGGACTACAATTCGCCCTCGGCTCCCAGCATGTATTTGGAGTCCGAACTGTGCGGTAGGAAAAAGGACAGTCGCGCAGCATGCTGGGAAGCGAGACCGGCTCTTTTCCCAGGCTTGCCTCCCAGACGAGCGAACTCATTTTTTTTTTCGGACTACAATTCCCAGCGGGCTGTGCGCGAGAGGGCGGGCGAGTTCGTCTCCCGGAAGTCCGCTCTAGCCCTCGGTCCCCCAACAGCTGCCAGAGCCGGAGCCGCCCAGAAGCCGCGGGACCAGGGCCGCTGGGGTCCGGACGGGGGTCGCCATGGTAACGGGGGCGCGCCCACGCTGGGGACGGGGGAAGGGTGGGTCCACGTGCAGGTACTGGAGACTCGTTGGGATACTGACAAGCCGCCCCTGCTGCGGTGCGATGGTCTGGGCCGGGCGCGGGCTCTCGGGATTGGGGCCGATCAAAGGCCGGGGAAGGGGGGAACTGGGAGGTGGTTCTGGGCGCTGGAGTGTACCAGGGTTCTCGAGGCCAGGGAGCTTTGGAGACCAGGTGGCAAGGGGAGAGGGCTGTGCGGGAGGGAGACACTGGAGATGGCTGGAGGGTTTTGAAACAGGGAGGCAAGAGATCAGGGAGGATCTCAGATGGGCAGAAGGAATTGGAGGTGGGGAGGGGACATCCTAAGAGGAGGACTCTCTGGGAGCGTGGCAGGAGAGTTGAAGAATGGAAGACATTGTGATAGGAGAGAGGGGGTCTCTAGAGGCAGGAAGCTGACATTGCAGGCGGAGGGGGGTGTTGGAACTGGGCCGGATACTGCTGATGAGAGAGGTATCTCAAGGGGAAGAGACTGGACCCTGGAAACGGGAAGTAGACAGCTGTAGGGAATGGGGCTTTAATGTCAGGGAAAGTGTGCAATAAAAGGGGGAAGACTTGGCGTAGGGAATGAATGCTAGAAATGAGTGGGGAGCAATGGAGTAGGTCTTTGCAAGAGGAGGGGTCTTGGAGAATAAGGAGTAGGCATGGCAGTGGGAGAGGTGGGGATGGGGCTTTGGGAGCAAGGACTGGGCATTGGATTTGTCACCCCTCCCCGGTGATCGGGATGGGGCGACCTGACAGAGGGCACTGAAATGGAGAAAGCGGGAGTCAAAAGGGAGCAACTCCAGGGTAGGGGGCTTGGAGACAGAGAAGGTTGGGGAGCATCAAGAGGGAACATCAGAGGGGCGAGGATACAGGAGGGAAGGGACTTCTCATTGTGGATTCCCTGAGGTGGAGAGATTCTAACTGGGAGGAGAAACAGGAAGAGGTGTGTGAGGGAATTTAGGAGTAAGAGGCAGAGCTCTCCCTCAGCTGTGTAGACTGGCTTCTGTGTCTCTCCTCCCTAGATACCCCATCTATCTTTGGCTCTGCCCCCAGGCTGTGGCTGCGTGGCGTGGGTCCCCCCAACTCCCACCCCACGCCCTTTCCCTGCCTGCCAGGACCCCTGCCCTGCTAGGAAGTGGTTTTCCCTGGCTCAGCAGAAGGGGTTCTTGGAAGGAGAGTGTAATATCCTGTTTCTGTGCAGCCTGATTGGTTGGGGGAGGAGGGATGGAGTGTGTGGAGAGTGAGGCTTAGGAAAGAGAGCGGACTCTCGCCAGTGGGTGGAGGCTCCCACAAGTGAGGGTAAGGGGGTTCAGAGCAAAGCCTTTGGACTCCCAGCTCTGCTTTCTGGCTGTGAGACTTCCTTTCTCTGAGCCTCAGTTTCTTCATCTGTAAAATGGGCATAAGCATGCGCATCTCAAACAGAACTGAGCCCAAAGGCAGGCTTCCTAGCTACGTGAACTTGGGCCATGGTTTTCTCAAAGTCAAATGCCAATGAATTATAATATTACTAAGAACTAATATTTGTATAACACTTAGTATGTACTAGTCACTGTATTATACCTCTTATATTTAATAACTCATGCAACAGTCTCCTGAGGGAGATACTCTCGTTATATCCATTATACAGACGGAGAAACTGAGGTCCCGAGAGGTTAAGTAACTTGCCTGCAGACACACAGCCAGCAGTGCCAGGATTCATTCGGGCTCTGTAGTCTGTGTTCTTAGCCACTTGGTCAAATGCCTCAGTCATAATAGCTAATTTTATTGAGCACTCAGTATGTAGTAGGCACTATACATAGCACTTCCGGGATCAACTTGTTCAATGTTCATAGTAGCCCTATGAGAGTTGAGCTGGCTTTTCAGAATCATAAAAACACATTTCCTAGCCATCACTGATGATGATCGTAGCCGACACCGAGTGAACCTACTAGCGCCAGCTACTAGACTAAATTTATAAACTTATTTAACCTTCAGAACACCCTGACAAAGTGGGTCTTCTATGGAAACTTGTTTTGCTGCGGTGGGGGGTGGGGGGGGGAACTGAGGCTTAGGGGGGCGGATCTTTTGTCCAAGGTCAGGGAGACGAGAGTTGGTGGAGCCTGGGACTTAGTGCCCTAGAAATGACTGCAGAGTTGGCCAGAGAAATCACAGGGGTGTTGGAGGGACCTGGGACAGGAGTGTGTGGCCAGACCAACCTGGCTGGGCTCTGGGGCATGGCTGAGACCCTTGGAAGACAGGCCGCAGGGACACGTGGGCCCTGTCTCCCCTGTGGGGATGGGTGGGGCTGTTGGGCAGGGCCGCCCAGCCCTGGCCCGCCCTCCCCACCCCTCTCCCTCCCTCCTCCTCCTGCTGCCCCCAGATCCGCTTCATCCTCATCCAGAACCGGGCAGGCAAGACCCGCCTGGCCAAGTGGTACATGCAGTTTGATGACGATGAGAAGCAGAAGCTGATCGAGGAGGTGCACGCCGTGGTCACTGTCCGAGATGCCAAACACACCAACTTTGTGGAGGTGACGGGAAACTCCCCCTCCCCCCACCGCCCCAGGCCAAAATGCCCCCCCCCACTCCCTTGCTTCCTTTTGACCCCTCCTTCCCAGCCTCCTGCCCAACCTCTAATGGCAATAACCCCTCACGCCCTCCTTCCTTCCCACATTCATTTATTCAACATGCTTGCCGTCTTCCTTCCTTTGGGGGGTACTTTTTAGTGTGAAAATTTTCCGGCGTACAGGTTAGTACAACAAGAGAGAAGTTGATTGCAAACTACCCAGATTTCATAGTGTTAAGAGTTTGCTTTTGTTTTTATTTTTATAAATTTATTTATTTATTTATCTAATTTTGGCTGCGTTGGGTCTTCGTTGCTGCGTGGACTTTCTCTAGTTGCGGCGAGCGGGGGCTACTCTTCCTTGCGGTGCGCGGGCTTCTCATTGCGGTGGATTCTCTTGTTGCGGAGCACGGGCTCTAGGCGCGTGGGCTTCAGTAGTTGTGGCTCGCAGGCTCTAGAGCGCAGGCTCAGTAGCTGTGGCACACGGGCTTAGTTGCTCCACAGCATGTGGGGTCTTCCCGGACCAGGGCTCGAACCCGTGTCCCCTGCATTGGCAGGCGGATTCTTAACCACTGCACCACCAGGGAAGTCCTGCATTTTTGTTCTACCTTTATTCTCTTTTTTCCGGCCGAACAACTTTTTTTTTCTGGTGCCTTTTAAAAACTTACTATAAAGATGCTCAAACACACAAGAGTAGGGAATGGTATAATGAACCATCCCTTGCTGTAGTGTTTTCCATTAAGTTACAGAGATCACGGGGGAATTCCCTGGCGATCCAGTGGTTAGGATTTCTCACTCTCACTGCCAAGGGCCCGGGTTCAATCCCTGGTTGGGGAACTAAGATCCCATAAACCGTGCAGTGCAGCCAAAAAAAAAATATAAGTTACAGAGACCATGATGTTTCATCCCTAAATATTTCAGGATACATCTCAGAAAATAAAGACACTTCCTTCCATGACCAAAGTATCATCAGGCCTGATAAAATGAGTCATACTTCCTTACTATTATTACTCTAATAACCAATCAATACTTAAATTTCCCCCAAATCATCAAAACTGATTGTCCAAAGCCAGTCAAGGATCTTGGCATTGCTTTTGGTTTCCATGTCTCTTTGGTCTCTTTACTGAGATGGCCTCCAGCTTTAATTCCCACGGGATTAGCATGTTCAAGAGACCAGGCTGATTGTCCTGTAGAATTCAACAAATATTAATCGGGGGACTGCTGTGTACCGGGCACTGTTCTAGGCACTGGTGATACAGCAGGGAACGAAACAGACCCAGTCCCTGTCCTTGGAGAGCTGACAGCTGACATTCTAGTGGGTGGGAGACTGTTAGTAAAGATATAGTGTATCAGGTGGTGATAGGTGTCAGGGAGAAAAAAGAAGCAGCTGTGGGGGATGGAATTGCTGGGGTGTGTACAGCAGGGGTTGGAACGCAGGTTTAAATGGTTTGGTCAGGAGGTCTTCATTGAAGAGGGGCCATTTGAGCCCAGACCTGAAGGAACTGAGGAGTGGAAGGAGATGATATCTGAGAAAGGAACATTCCAAGCCCAGGGAACAGCAAGTGCAAAGGCCCTGAGGCAGCAGGAATGTACGGGGGCATTCCTAGAATAGCAAGAAGGCCAGTGTATCTGAGGTGGAGTAAGCCAGGGAGGACGGTGGGAGCAGATGAGATCACTGCAGAAGGCGCAGGGTGTTGTGGGCCGTGGTGAGGACTTGGGCTCTTGCTCTGAGTGAGACGGGAGCCACGGAAGGGTTTTGAGCTGAGGAGGGACATGGGTTGACTTAGGCTTTAGGGATCCCTCTCTAGGGGGCAAGAGCAGAAGCAGGGGGACCACTCAGGAGGTGACCTCTGAGGTCCAGGTGAGAGATGCTGGTGACTGGCACTGGCATGGAAGCAGTAGGGGTGCTGAGAAGCGTTTTGAAGGTAGAGCCAACTGAAGGACCAAAGATTGGATGAGGTGTGTGAAAGAAAATGGAGCCACCAGTAGGGGGCGCTGTCACTTTCTCGGATGGGGCCGACTCAGGAAAGAGCAGGTTGAGGTGGAGATCAGCACTGAGGTGTCTGTTCTCATCCCAGCCGAGATGTCCAGGAGGGGATGAAGGGAGAGGAGCGGGGAGGTCAAGGGATGCCCGCCCTCCCGGGGCATCCTGCTGCCGGCGCAGGGTGGGTCCCACACTGAGTGCTAGAAATGGCAGCAACTGAGGGACCCAGAGAGGGGCAGGGAGGCCCGAATAGACAGGAGAAGCCAGAAAGGCTGGCTGGTCAGGTGAAACTGTCACAAGGGGGCCTGACCATCTTAGGTTCCTCCCAGTCCAGGCCCACTCCAGCATGTAGCCCTGTGCAGGGCAGTGCTGGTGACACAGTGGTGACAGGAAGGAACCAGGAGGATGACAGCAGGAAAGGGTGAATTTCAAGTAGAGAAGAGTGCTGCTCAGGGTCAGATCCTGCCAAGGCCACACCAGCTATGACAGTCAGCTGGTAACTTCTCCAGATCAAGTTTTCCTGCCCTCTTGGCTTCCTGTCTTGAACCTTCCACTCCAGAGCAGGGGCCTTAAAACATGTGATCATGTATCTGTATCAGTTTTTTTAAAAAGTGGAGTTAGCACCCTGATATATTCTTTTTTCTTTAATTTTTTTTATTACTATTTTTTAAATTGGGGTATAGTTGTTTTAGTTTCTACTGTTCAGCAAAGTGTAGTTCCCGTGCTATACAGCAGGTTCTCATTAGTTATCTATTTTATACGTATTAGTGTGTATATGTCAATCCCAATCTCCCAGTTCATCCCACCACCCCCCCCGTCCCCCCCACTTGGTGTCCATATGTTTGTTCTCTACGTCTATGTCTCTATTTCTGCCTTGCAAACTGGTTCCTCTGTACCATTTTTCTGTATTCCACATATATGCGTTAATATACAATATTTGTTTTTCTCTTTCTGACTTACTTCACTCTGTACGACAGTCTCTAGGTCCATCCACGTCTCTACAAATGACTCAATTTCGTTCCTTTTTGTGGCTGAGTAATATTCCTTTGTATATGTGTACCACATCTTTATCCATTCGTCTGTTGATGGGCATTTAGGTTGCTTCCATGACCTGGCTATTGTAAATAGTGCTACAATGAACATTGAGGTGCACGTGTCTTTTTTTTTTTTTTTTGGCTGCATTGGGTCTTTGTTGCTGCACGTGGGCTTTCTCTAGTTGTGGCGAGCGGGGGCTACTCTTTGTTGTGATGCACGAGCTTCTCATTGACGTGGCTTCTCTTGTTGTGGAGCATGGGTTCTAGGCACGCGGGCTTTAGTAGTTGTGGCACTCAGGCTCAGTAGTTGTGGCACACGGGCTTAGTTGCTCTGCAGCATGTGGGATCTTCCTGGACCAGGGCTCAAACCCATGTCTCCTGCATTGGCAGGCAGATTCTTTTTTTTTTTTTTTTTAATATTTTATTTTATTATTTTTTAAACTTAATTAATTTATTTTTTTGGCTGTGTTGGGTCTTCGTTTCTGTGCTAGGGCTTTCTCTAGTTGCAGCGAGCGGGGGCCACTCTTCATCACGGTGCGCGGGCCTCTCACTATCGCGGCCTCTCTTGCTGCGGAGCACAGGCTCCAGACGCGCAGGCTCAGTAGCTGTGGCTCACGGGCCTAGTTGCTCCCCGGCATGTGGGATCTTCCCAGACCAGGGCTCGAACCCGTGTCCCCTGCATTAGCAGGCAGATTCTCAACCACTGCGCCACCAGGGAAGCCCTGGCAGGCAGATTCTTAACCCCTGCGCCACCAGGGAAGTCCCCCGCATGTGTCTTTTTGAATTATGGTTTTCTCTGGGTATATGCCCAGTAGTGGGACTGCTGGGTCATATGGTAATTCTAGTTTTAGTTTTTTAGGGAACATCATACTGTTCTCCATAGTGGCTGTATCAATTTACATTCCCATGAACAGTGCAAGAGGGTTCCCTTTTCTCCACACCCTCTCCAGCATTTATTGTTTGTAGATTTTTTGATGCTGGCATTCTGACTGGTGTGAGGTGATACCTCATTGTAGTTTTGATTTGCATTTCTGTGATAATTAGTGATGTTGAGCATCTTTTCATGTGCCTCTTGGCCATCTGTAAGTCTTCTTTGGAGAAATGTCTACTTAGATCTTCTGCCCATTTTTGGTTTGGGTTGCTTTTTTTTTTGATATTGAGCTGCATGAGCTGTTTCTATATTTTGGAGATTAATCCTTTGTCCGTTGATTCATCTGCAAATATTTTCTCCCACTCTGAGGGTTGTCTTTTCATCTTGTTTATGGTTTCCTTTGCTATGCAAAAGCTTTTAAGTTTCATTAGGTCCATTTGTTTATTTTTCTTTTCATTTCCATTACTCTAGGAGGTGGGTCAAAAAAGATCTTGCTGTGATTTATGTCAAAGAGTGTTCTTCCTATGATTTCCTCTAAGAGTTTTGTAGTGTCTGGTCTTACATTTAGGTCTTTAATCCAGTTTGAGTTTATTTTTGTTTATGGTGTTAGGGAGTGTTCTAATTTCATTCTTTTACATGTAACTGTCCAGTTTTCCCAGCACCACTTATTGAAGAGGCTGTCTTTTCTCCACTGTATATCCTTGCCTCCTTTGTCATAGATTAGTTGACCATAGATGCATGGGTTTATCTCTGGGCTTTCTACGCTGTTCCATTGATATATATTTTTGTTTTAGTGCCAGTACCATACTGTCTTTATTATTGTAGCTTTGTAGTATAGTCTGACATCAGGGAGTCTGATTCCTCCAGCTCTGTTTTTTTTTCTTAAGATTGCTTTGGCTATTCGGTGTCTTTTGTGTCTCCATACAAATGTTAAGATTTTTTTGTTCTAGTTCTGTGAAAAATGCCATTGGTAATTTGATAGGGCTTGCATTGAATCTGTAGATTGCTTTGGGTAGTACAGTCATTTTCACAGTATTGATTCTTCTAATCCAAGAACATGGTATATCTCTCCATCTGTTTGTGTCATGTTTGATTTCTTTCATCAATGTCTTATAGTTTTCTGACTACAGGTCTTTTACCTCCTTAGATAGGTTTATTCTTGATATATTCTTACTAATCCATGGATTATGTGCAGGAACTACTGTAATAATATTAGAAAACATACTGGGACTCCCCTGGCGGTCCAGTGGTTAGGACTCTTCACTTTTACTGCCAAGGGTGCAGGTTCAGTCCCTGGTCAGGGAACTAAGATCCCACAAGCTGAGCAGCGTGGCCAAAAAAAAAAAAAAAAAAAGTTAGAAAACATGCTCAAAGTATAGGAATTAACAAAAGGATACACTAGGAAAAAAATAAATAAAAATCAGGGACTTGAGGACTTCCCTGGTGGTGCAGTGGTTAGAAATCTGCCTGCCAATGCAGGGGACATGGGTTTGAGCCCTCGTCCAGGAAGATCCCACATGCCATGGAGCAACTAAGCCCGTGAGCCACAACTACTGAGCCTGTGCTCTAGAGCCCTCGAGCTGCAACTACTGAGCCCATTTGCTGCAACTACTGAAGCCCATGCGCCTAGAGCCCATGCTCCGCAGCAAGAGAAGCCAAGCGTAATGAGAAGCCCATGCACTGCAACAAAGAATAGCCCCCACTCGCCGCAACTAGAGAAAGCCTGCGCGCAGCAACGAAGACCCAACACACTGAAAAAAATGTATATAAATAAAAATAAATTTATAAAAAAAAGAAAAGAAAATCAGAGACTTGTGTTGGCTTTTGCAGTCGCCACCAGGTGGTGACACACGCACACACGCCAGGCTGGATTTTTCAGATTTTGGCCAAAGACATGGAGCTTTGCAAGCCAGTATGCATATCTCTATGTGTCTATCGCTTTATCTACTTACACATGCGTATAAAATTAGAGTCTGTGTCCCTGGTTCATGCATATTTATTCGTGGATTGTGTGTATGTGATAAGGTAGTAATATTTGTATTTATATTATGGTTCAGTTAAGGGCAAGGCTGAGATTGTCTTGGTTACAGGTGGTGAGTGTGCACTGCCCAGCACAAAGCCTGCCACACAATAAGTACTCAGGCAGTGTTTGTGGAATGATTGAGTAGATTAGTTCCAGGCTGAGGAGTTTGACTCTCTCCAGAGGCAACAGGGAGCCACAGAAAGGGGGGAATGGACACCGTGGAACACCCCTGCCTCTCTCTCTGGGCTCTGGGCTTTTGCATAGCCTGTTCCCTCTGCCTAAAGCACTCCTGCCCGTTCACTTCTACTCATCCTCCAGATCTCAGTCCAGATGCCCCCTCCTCCAGGAAGCCCTCCCAGACCCCCATCCTGGGTCAGCTGCCTGCCCCCTCGGGGCTCCCACAGTCTAGCCCTGCCCACTCGGGATGACTGAGGATGAATCTGTCTCCACTGGACAGTGAGCCCTAGGCAGGGAGGGCCAGGACCACTGTGTCCCCAGCACAAGGCCAGACACAGAGCAGAGCCTCAGGGACCACACGTGGAACACAGGACTGAATATGTTGGCTCCACCCTGCCCAGCACGTTGGGTCCTGGGCACGCCCTGTCACTGACTACCTGCCTCTTTGCCCCGCAGTTCCGGAACTTCAAGATCATTTACCGACGCTACGCCGGCCTCTACTTCTGCATCTGTGTGGACGTCAACGACAACAACCTCGCCTACCTGGAGGCCATCCACAACTTTGTGGAGGTGCACAGGCGGGCGGGCGCCGTCCCTCGTCCCCTCTGTTGGGATGCACGGGCCCTCCTTGCCCTCCCCTCAGAGGCCAGGGGTGGAGGGCCACTGTCTTTCTCGGCCCACCTCGATGTTTCCTCTGGTCTCTGTCTCTCCCCTTTCCTCAGCTTCTCTCTGCCTTTTTTTTTTTTTTTGCCGTCTCATTCTGATGCCCTCTGTTCCTGTCTCTGTGTGTGTGTGTCTCTCTCCCTGCCCATCTCTCACCACCTCTGTCTTCCTCTCCCAGGTCTTAAATGAATATTTCCACAACGTCTGTGAACTGGACCTGGTGTTCAACTTCTACAAGGTGGGCTCCTGGTGAAGATGAGGAGGAGATGAGGAGGAGGGAGCCGGAGGAGGGGGAAGGGGGGTGGGCCGGACCCCCGCAGCCGCCCCGGTGCCTCTGCGAGGGTCTGTTTCCTGGCACTTGAGCATCAGAGCCCCCAGCTCCCAAGGTTTAGACCAGCATCCTGGGGGTCTCCCCACCTCTCACACCAGGGTCTCCCCTCACCCTCCCTTCACTCAGGTTTACACGGTCGTGGATGAGATGTTCCTGGCCGGCGAAATCCGAGAGACCAGCCAGACGAAGGTGCTCAAACAGCTGCTGATGCTGCAGTCGCTGGAGTGAGGGCTGGCCGGCCCCTCCCGCCCCCGGTCCCGCCCCCGGTCAAGCCTGCTTCCTTCCCCTTTCCAGGCCCGGGACCCACCCCAGCGGCCCCCTCCCTCAGCTGCCCTGGAGGAAGGCACCCAGCCGGGTCTGGGCCACAAGGGAGGGGGCTGCCCCCACGGCCTCTGGGCCCCAGCTGTGGGCGGAGGCCACTCGCGTGTACCGAGTAACCATGCCGTTGTCGTGTGATGCCGTGAGTGCGTGCGTGGAGCCCCCAGTAAACCTGTGGTCCCCGCCTGGCCTTGTGTCTTTTGAGCCCTTGCCTATCTTCCCTGGGAACCAGGGGCAACTCCAGACGCCCTGCCATCAGTGCATCAGGCAGTCAGTCAACAAACACTCCTCATGAGAATTCCCTGGTGGTCCAGTGGTTAGGACTCTGAGCTTTTGCGGCAGGGGGCCTGGGTTCAATCCCTGGTCGGGGAACTATGATCCCACAAGCCGTGCAGGGCAGTCAAAAAAAAAAAAAAGCCCCAACAAACTGCTCGTGCTGAGGGTGGCGGAGGGGGAGTGCAGATGCTTTCCCACCCGTTTCTGCCCACAGAGGGCTGCTGGGGCTGGAAGCGGTGACGGATCTCGACACTGAGCACTTGCTACTAAAATAACGATGCTCAGGGCCGACACCAATGCCTCTCAGGCGCCGTTCTAAGCCTTGACTCGTAGTACCTTACTTAATCCTCATAAGATGATGAGGAAGGGACTGTTAGTAGCCCCATTTTCCAGAGGAGATCACTGAGCTCAGAGAAGGTTACAAGGCTCGTTCAGGGTCACGTGGAGAGTCTGCAGATGAACCAGGTTGCTTTTGAGCCCAGGCAGGCGGCTCCAGAATCCTTGTTCTTAACCACTAGGCCGGAGGTGCAGGCGCTGGGCCCAGTGTTCAGTGGTTCTCAGCAGTGGCACTGCTGGCACTTGGGGTAGGAAGATTCTTCACTGTGTAAGACTGTCCACCTCCATCTGCCAAGTGCCAGCACCGAGTGGCCCTCAGCACTTGTGACAACAGAAAACACTCCTGCATATTTCTTTTTTTTCTTTTCTTTCTGGCTGCACCGTGTGGCTTCTGGGATGTTAGTTCCCCAACCAGGAACTGAACCCAGTACCATGGCAGTGAAAGCGCCGAGTCCTAACCACTAGACCACCAGGGAGCTCCCCCCATGTGTTTCTAGTGCCCTCTGGAGGGGCTGTGCCCCCTCCCCCCATGCCCACTGAGAGCAGAGTGATGGCCACTGGCTGCAGCCATGACTGGCATCCTTGGCAGAGCTGAGAATGCTAGGCACGTCCTGTCCGCTTCCATTAATGTGACACAGCTTCGCGTCAGTCTCCCAACTGCAGGGGGTAGGTTGTGTCCCAGCTCAGCTACATCCACACTATGCAACCTTGGGGTAAGTCACTTAACCTCTCTTGCCTCTGTTTCTTCATCTGGAAAGTGAGTCGACTATGGTTTTTAATCTCATGGTGTGTTCTTGAGGAGTATATGAGTTAATCCCGGGACAGTTTAGGGTAGTACCTCGCATCAGTAAGCATGCATTCACTGCACAGACATTAAGTGCCTGCTGTGTGCAAAGCCCTGTGAGAGAAAAGATGTTTATAGATGTGAACGGTGAGCACTGACTATAATCATTGTCATTTTACATGTGGGACACTGAGGCTTGGGGAGGTGAATTCCCTTCTAGATACAATCACTCCAACAGTGTAGTCGTTTCTTGTTGCTGCTGTAACAAGTTATCACAAACTTACTGGCTTAAACTAACAGGACTTTGAGACTGACCACCCTGGAGGGGTGAGGGTGTCGGGGGGGGGGGCCACCCAGGCTGAGGCCTGGATCTTCGGCTGGGTGACGGGGTGGGAGGTAAGGTCCTTCCTGAGATGGGGAAAGAGCAGGTTGGAGGAATATGCCAAGGTTATTAGAACATGGAGAGTGTTTTAACTTCCTAAGGCTGCTGTAACAAATGACTACAAGCTAGGTGGGTTAGAACAAGAGGAATTGATTCCGTCTCAGTTCTAGAGGCCAGAAATTTGAAATCCAGGTGTCAGCAGGGTTGTGTTCCCTCTGAAGGCTCTGGGGGAAGATGCTTCCTTATCTCTTCCAGCTTCTCATGGCCCCTGACATTCCTTGGCTTGTGGCTGCATCTCTCCAATCTCTGCCTGGTCTTTCCTCTATGTCTGCATCTTCTACTTTTCTATCTCTTATAGGGACACTTGTCATTGGATTTAGGGCCCACCCAGATAATCGAGGACGATCTCATCTCAAGGTCTTTAACTTAATTACATCTGCAAAGATGTAATTTTTTTCCAAATAAAGTCACACTCATAGGCTCCAGGATGTGGACATGTTTTGGGGGCTACCATCAACCCACTAGAGTGAGTGTGAGGTCTTGGGGGTCACCCAGGAAAGGACCAGGAGGGCTTTGGACACACAGACCTGAGGCTCACAGAAGGAAGGATGCAGAGAGCGTTTGCTTATTTGTGTATTCAACAAATGTTTCTCTGGCACCTACTATGTGCCAGTCACTGTTTCAGTACCAGGGGATACAGCAGTGAGCAGAACAAATCCCCTGCCCTCAGAGAGCTCAGTCCCCTGAGGGTGATGGGGCAATGCATAAAGAAGCAAGTCCATGTCTGGTATGTCAGAAAGTGAGGAGTGCTATGGAGGCAAATCAAACAATGAGGACAGAAGGAAGCCTGGCAGATGGCACTGCTATTCTAGATGGATGGTCAGGAGGGCCTGGCTGGAGGAGGTGACATTTGAGCTGAGACTGAAGGAGGTGAGGGAAGGAGCCATGGGAAATTTCAGGGGAAGAGTATTGTAGGCAGAGGAAACAGCAAGTGCAAAGGCCCTGGGGCAGAACATGCAAGGAGGCCAGTATAGCCGGAACAGAGTGAGCAAAAGGGACAGTGGAGGCTACGTGTTCATAAAATAGAAGGATTAGAGGTGGAAGACAGAACACACAAGGTCAGACCTGCTGTGGTGAGGACATTGGGTTTATTCTGTGTGAGATGAGAGCCATCCGGAAGGACTTTTTTTTGGAGGGTTTGGGAGAGGGTGGTAATGACCTTATTGAGATATTACTCACATACCATACATTGTATGGTATGTAATTCACCCATTTAAAATGTACAATTCATTTGGTTTTTCTTTCTGTCTTTCTTTTTTTTGCCACGCAGCTTGCAGGATCTTAGTTCCCCAACCAGGGATCAAACCTGGGCCCTCGGCAGTGAAAGCGCCGAGTCCTAACCATTGGACCACCAGGGAATTCCCCAATTCAGTAGTTTTTTTTTTTTTTTAAAGAATATTCAGAGTTGTTTTACTGTCATCACAATCCACTTCAGAACATTTCATCACCCCCCAAAAAAACCAGTACCCTTAGCTATCAATCATCCCTCAATCCCTCCATCCCCTTTCCCCAGCCCTAGGTAATCTACTAATCCACAGTCTACTCTCTGTCTCTGTGGATTTGCCCATTCTGGACATTTCATAGAAATGGAATCATACAATATGTGGGGCACGGGAATGTTTTGAGCCAAAGAGGGACGACAGTCTGCCACATCTGACACAGGAAGTCAAGGGTGGGAGCCGGGAGCCAGAGAGGAGGTGACCGCAAAGATCCAGGCAAGAGGTGATGCTGGCTTGGGACAAGGTGGGGGCAAGGCGATGGGAGTAGAGAGAAGTGATCGGATTCTGGACACATTTTAAAGGTGGAATCAGTAGGATTTGCTGACGATTTGATGTAGGGCGGGAGAGAAGTCAGGGATCACTCACAATTTTACAACCCGAGCATCTGGAAGACCGGAATCACCTTTTCCAGAAGCAAGAAGACAGTGGGGGGAATATGTCGAGTTTGAGCTCTTGGGCCTCCAAGAGGAGGTGCTGCGGAGGGAGTGATTGTGTGGGTCTGGGGTTCGGGAGAGAGATCCAGGGCGAAGATAGACATTTGAAAGCACCAGATGTTATTTACTGCCATGAGATCAGCTGAGATCACCAAGGGAACAGGTGTGAAGACAGAAGAGATCTGCAGAATGAGATCAGGGAAAAGAGAAGAAATCAGAAAACGAAACAGAGAAGGAACAGCCAATGAGAAGGAAAACCATCTAGTGCAGCATCCTGGAATCCAGAGGAAAAAGCGTGCTCAGGAGGAGAGTATATTCACGCGTTAAATACTGTTGAGATCACCGCAGCTCTATGAGAATGGCTCATTTAAAAATACCGAATGCGTGGGATTTCCCTGGCCGTCTAATGTTTAAGACTCCACGCTTCCAATGCAAGGGGCCTGGGTTCCATCCCTGCTTGGGGAACTAAGATCCCACATGCCTCCTGGTATGGCCAGGAAAAAAAAAAAATACCGAGTGCAGGCGAGCACCCAGGGCAACCGGAACTCTCGTACATTGCTGGTGGGAACACAAAGTGGGGCAGGTTCTCTGGAATGGTCTGGCAGGTTCTTATAAAGTTAAACATTACACTTACTTTATGACTCAGCAATCCCTCTCCTATTTGTTTACCCAAGAGAAATAAAAACTGATGTGCAAAATTTCTACATGAACCTAAGTTAAATGAAGACCTACGTGCATGCAAAAACTTGTCCGTGAATGCTCATAGCAGCATTATTCACAGTAGCCAAAAGGTGGAGACAACGCAGAGGCCCATCAACTGATGAAAGGATAAATAAGATATTCTATGTCCACACAATCAATTCTTCTTCAGCCATAAAAAGAAAGAAGCATTGATATGTGCTAGAACATGGATGAGCTCTGAAAACGTATGCTGACTGACAGAAGCCAGTCATAAAAGACCACGTTTTGTATGATTCTATTTATATGAAATTTCCAGAAGAGGCAAATCCCTGTTGACAGAAAGTAAATTAATGATTGGGAAGGGTTGCGGAGAATGGGCTTTGGAGGTTGATAGCCGAAGGGTACAGGGCTTCTTTTCAAGGTGATGAAAATGTTCTAAAATTGGTTGTGGTGATGGTTGCACAACTCCATGAACATATGAAAAATCATTGAATTGTACACTTTTATTTTGTCTTTTGTTCTATTTTTGTTTTTGTTTTTCTCGGGGTTTTTAAAAAAGATTTAATTTTATTTATTTTTTTGGCTGTGTTGGGTCTTCGTTGCTGCGCGCGGGCTTTCTCTAGTTGTGGCGAGCGGGGGCTACTCTTAGTTGTGGTGTGCGGGCTTCTCATTGCGGTGGCTTCTCTTGTTGTGGAGCACAGGCTCTAGGCCCGCGGGCTTCAGTAGTTGTGGTGCGCGCGGGCTCTAGAGCACAGGCTCAGTAGTTGTGGCGCACAAGGCTTAGTTGCTCCGCGGCATGTGGGATCTTCCGGGACCAGGGCTCGAACCCGTGTCCCCTGCATTGGCAGGTGGATTCTCATCCACTGCGCCACGGGGAAGTCCCTGTATTTTTGAATTGTATGCTTTAAATGGGCTTATTGAATGGTATGTGAGCTATAGCTTAATAATGCTTAATCACAATAATGAATGAATAAATGAATAAAATAAATAAATAAAATTTACCTTGCAGTTGCAAACAGAAAAACAAAACCCCAAACCCCAGCGTGTTTCTGTTTACAGTGGCTTTATTCATAAGCACCCCAAATCGGAAGCAATCCAAATGTCCTTCAACAAGTAAATGGATAAACAAACTGCGGTCCATCCAGGCAATGGACTATTTTTCAGCATGGGTAAGGAAAGCAGCTGATACACTCAACAGCGTGGATGAATCTCAAATCTCAAATCTTTATGCTGAGGGAGAAAAGCCAAACCTGGAAAGCTACATGCTGTATAATTCCATCATACGACATTGTTATAAAAGCGAAGTGACTGGGAATTCCCTGGCGGTCCAGTGGTTAGGACTCTGCACTTTCACTGCCAAGGGCCTGGGTTCAATCCCCAGTCAGGGAACTAAGATACTGTAAGATGTGTGGCGAGACCAAAAAAAAAAAAAAAAAAAAAGCCAAGTGACTGAGGACAGATCAGGTGTTTCCAGGGGCTGGGAGTGAGCTGGGGGCTCAGTGAAAGCGGAGCACGAGGGAACTTTTGAGGGGTGATGGAATTCTTCCATATCTCCATTGTGAGGGTGGTTATCTGACCTTCTGCCCTGTCAAAGCTAATGGAAGTGTCCACTAAAAAGGGTGAATTTTAGTATATGCACGTTATACCCCCATCATCTGACAAAAATGCTTCTGAAGCCCAAATGTTGATCAACTGACGAATGGATAAACAAAACCTGGTATAGCCATACAAGAGAGTATTATCCAGCCATTGAAAGGAATGAAGTTCTGGGAATTACCTGGCAGTCCAGTAGTTAGGACTCTGCGCTTCCACTGCAGGGGGCACTGGTTCAATTCCTGGTCCAGGAACTAAGATCCCACACGCCAGCACATCAGAAAAAAAAAAAAAAGAAAGAAAGAAAAAAGGAAGGAATGAAGTCCTGATGTGTTCTACGACATGGATGAACCTTAAAAACATTATGTCATGTGAAAGAAGCCAGACACAAGAGGCCACAGAATGTATGATTCCATGTAGTATAGAAAATATCTAGAATAGGCAGCTCCCTAGATACAGAAAGTACATTAGTGGTTGTCAGGGGCTGGGTTGATGGGGGAGGAATGGGGAGACACTGTTTAACACACACAGGGTTTCCTTTTTCGAGTGATGAAAATGTTTTGGAGCTGGATAGTGATGATGGTTGCACAATCTAGTTACTATATGAAAAACGACTGAATCGCTCACTTTAAAAAGGTGAATTTGGGGAACTTCCCTGGCGGCGCAGTGGTTAAGAATCTGCCTGCCAATGCAGGGGTCATGGGTTCGATCCCTGGTTCGGGAAGATCCCACACGCCGCGGAGCAACTAAGCCCGTGAGCCACAACTACTGAGCCCATGTGCTGCAACTACTGAAGTCCATGCGCCTAGAGCCCATGCTCCGCAACAAGAGAAGCCACAGCAATAAGAAGCCCATGCACTGCAACGAAGTGTAGCCTCCGCTCGCTGCAACTAGAGAAAGCCAGCGCACAGCAATGAAGACCCAACGCAGCCAAAAATCAATCAATCAATCAATCAAATTAAAAAAAAAAAAGTGAATTTGGGGAATTCCCTGGTGGTCCAATGGTTAGGACTCAGCACTTTCACTGCGGGGGCCCGGCTTCGATCCCTGATCCCCTGTTAAAAAAAAATGGTGAATTTTATGTGGTATATATATACAATGGAATACTACTCAGCCATTACAAAGAATGAAGTAATGCCATTTGCAGCAACATGGATGGACCTAGAGATTATCATACTAAGCGAAGTAAGTCAGACAGGGAAAGACAAGTATCATATGTTATCACTTATATGTGGAATCTAAAATATGACGCAAATGAACGTATCTACAAAGCAAAAGCTGACTCACAGACATAGAGAACAGACTTGTGGTTGCCAAGGGGGAGGGGGTGGGGGAGGGAAGGACTGGGAGTTTGGGGTTAGCGGATGTAAACTATTACAATGAGATGGAGGGGCAACAGGGTCCTGCTGTGTAGCTCAGGGAACTATATTCAATATCCTGTGATAGGGATTTCTCTGGTGGCGCAGTGGTTAAGACTCCATGCTCCCGATGCAGAGGGCCTGAGGTTCGATATTGCGTCAGGGAACTAGATCCCACATGCATGCCACAACTAAGAGTTCGCATGCCACCACTAAGAGTTCCCATGCCACAACTAAGGAGTCCATGTGCCGCAACTAAGATCCGGTGCAACCAAATAAATAAATATTAAAAAATATATACCCTGTGATAAACCACGGTGGAGGAGAATATGAAAAAGTATATATATATGTGTGTAGCTGAGTCACTTTGCTGCGCAGCAGAAATTAAACACAGCATTGTAGATCAACTATACGTTAATAAAATTTTTTTTTAAAAGGTGAACTTTACGGTATGTATATTTCAAAAAACAAAACAAAACAAACAAAAAAGCTGAGCAGTCAAATAGGAGAAGTGCTGAGAACAAGCCACTGGATTTGGTAAGGTGCGGGTCAGAGGGGCCGGTGGAGTGAGGAGGATGAAACCCACAGGAGTGGCTTCCGGAGAGGCGGGGGTGGGGCGGGGAGGAATGGGGCGCAAACCCCAATCAACCCCGTGGAGGAAGTTTTGCTATAAAAGACGGAAACAGCGCAGTGGCTGGAAGGGCATCATGCAGGGTCAAGGAGATGGGGATTGTGCTTTTTTTTTTTTTGAAATAGACAATATTGCAGCGTGTTTCATGCAGCTGGGAGTGGTGCAACTGGCAAGGGGGACTTGAAAATGCAGGAAAGAGTCAGGGGTTGGGGAGGAAGAAAGGGGGGATCCAGGCAACGAGGGGACATGGGCTCATTCCTAGGATCAGTTGGGAAGGCAGGGTGGGCGGACACCGAAGCAGGTGGAGGTGGTGTTGGAATTCACGACAGTCCTTTCTCTGATGGAGTCTATCTCCACGTTGACATGGGAAGCAAGGCCATTGGCTGAGAGGGAGAGGGGCGGCTGCCACCAGGGCCGGTCCCCCTGAGACTGAATAGGGTGGTGGAACTTGTGGGGTGGAGCCCAACCTCCGCTTCCACTCCACTTCAGCTCGTTGTTGCCATGTGGAGAGGTGGGCCCAGTATGGCTGGATCTGATTTTTCAAGAGACATTGGTGGGACTTCCCTGGTGATCCAGTGGTTAAGACTCTGTGCTCCCAATGAAGTGGGCACAGGTTCAGTCCTTGGTCGGGGATCCCGCATGCCGCACGGCCAAAAAAAAAAAAAAAAAAAAGACATTGACAATCTAGAGGGTTTTTTAATTATTATTTTTTTAACTAAAAATTTTTAATTGAAGTATGGTTGATTTACAACAACCTAGAGTTTTTTATTTTATTTTATTTTTTTAATAAATTTATTTATTTATTTATTTATTTTTGGCTGTGTTGGGTTTTCGTTTCTGTGAGAGGGCTTTCTCTAGTTGCGACGAGCGGGGGCCGCTCTTCATCGCGGTGCACGGGCCTCTCACTGTCACGGCCTCTCTTGTTGCGGACCACAGGCTCCAGACACGCAGGCTCAGTAGTTGTGGCTCACGGGTCCATGTGGGATCTTCCCAGACCAGGGCTCGAACCTGTGTCCCCTGCATTGGCAGGCAGATTCTCAACCACTGCACCACCAGGGAAGCCCCAACCTAGAGTTTTTTTAATTTTTTTTAAAGAAAACACGTCCAGTGGTTAGACTGAGCCATGTGTTTAAAGTCCCTGGTGCTAGTGGACTAAAGCAGAAGCCAGACTTAGCTCTGGGCTTTCAAGGAAGTCCAGTGTTTAATTGGGAGACACAGAGGAACTTGAGAAAAGCACCAAACGAGGAAGTTGCTGAAATGTTACTGGGCGGCCTGCTCCAGGCCCCACAGGTTCTAAGTTTTTTTTTGTTTTTTTAAAAATCTATTTATTTTACTTATTTTATTTTTGGCTGTGTTGGGTCTTCGTTGCTGCACGCGGGCTTTCTCTAGTTGCGGCGAGCGGGGGCTACGCTTCGTTGTGGTGCACGGGCTTCTCATTGCGGTGGCTTCTCTTGTTGCAGAGCACGGGCTCTAGGCGCCCAGGCTTCAGTAGTTGTAGCACGCGGGCTCAGTAGTTGTAGCACACGGGCTCAGTAGTTGTGGTGCACGGGCTTAGTTGCCCCGCAGCATGTGGGATCTTCCCGGACCAGGGCTCGAACCCATGACCCCTGCATTGGCAGGTGGATTCTTAACCACTGCGCCACCAGGGAAGCCCTGTTCTAAGGTTTTTAAAGGCATCATCCCACTTAATCTTCAGAACGGCGCTGCCAAGTATAATAGCTATTGGCATTATCGTTGCCATCGCCAGGATGAGCTTCTCTGTGCAGATAAGGAAACTCTGGTTCCGAGAGGAAAGACCATCTGCCCAAAGACACGCAGTAGGATGAGACTGGAATGCTGGAGGCAGGTTGTTTCTGTTTTCTTTAAGGGGACAGATATTGGAGAGGGATCCCCCCAAAATGTAAGAAAGAAAGTAGGAAAGAATTTCAGAGATGGAGTGAGATTTATCTTATAGTTAATGTAATTCCTCTCAGTAGCCACCCTCCCCCCACCAAAAACAAACTTTCCATTCTTAAGAAACTGATTATCAAGTTTATGTTGTGTTATGGTTTGAATTGAGTCCCCGCTCCAAACAAGAGTCCACCCCTCCATCACCTCAGAATATAACCTCATTTGGAGATTGGGTCTGTTTTTTTGTTATGTTTTTTTTTTGGCCGTACCACACGGCATGTAGGATCTTATTTCCCCAACCAGGGATGGAAGCTGTGCCCCCTTGCAGTGGAAGCTTGGAGTCTTAACCACTGGACAGCCAGGGAAGTCCTGGACATTGCGTCTTTACAGAGGTGATGAAGTTAAAATGAGGCCATTAGAGTGGGCCCTAATCCAATAGGACTGATGTCCTTTAAGAAGGGGAGATTTAGGGAATTCCCTGTGGTCCAGTGGTTAGGAGCCGGTGCTTTCATTGCCATGGCCCGAGTTTGGGGAACTAAGATCCTGCAAGGCAAATGCGAGGCCTAAATAAATAAATAAATAATAAAAGAAAGGGAGATTTGGGCACAGAGACAGGCTCAGAGGAAAGACGAAGTGAAGAGACACAGGGAGAAGATGGCCCTCTACAAACCAAGAAGAAAGGTCTGGAACAGATTCTCCCTTCCAGCCCTCAGAAGGAACCCACCCTGCTACACCTTGATCTTGGGCTTCTAGCCTCCAGAACCATGAGCCAGTAAGTTTCTGTTGTTTAGGTTCCCAGTCTGTGGGACTTTCTTCAAGCAGCCTTAGGAAACGAATTCATGTTGGAAAACAAAGGGACAAGGAGAGGCAAGATAATCTTTTTTTTTTTTTTTTATAAATTTATTTATTTTATTTATTTATTATTTTTGGCTGCGTTAGGTCTTCGTTGCTACTCTACGTTGTGCTGCATGGGCTTCTCACTGCAGTGCCTTCTCTTGTTGCGGAGCATGGGCTCTAGGCACACGGGCTTCAGTAGTTGTGGCACACTGGCTCAGTAGTTGTAGAGCCCAGGCTTAGTTGCTCCGCGACATGTGGGATCTTCCCGGACCACGGCTCAAACCCGTGTCCCCTGCATTGGCAGGCAGACTCTCAACCACTGCGCCACCAGGAAAGCCCCAACCTAGAGTTTTTAAAATTTTTTTTAAAGAAAACACGTCCAGTGGTTAGACTGAGCCATGTGTTTGCAGTTCCTGGTGCAAGTGGACTAAAGCAGAAGCCAGACTTAGCTCTGGGCTTTCAAGGAAGTCCAGTGTTTAATTGGGAGACACAGAGGGACTTGAGAAAAGCACCAAACGAGGAAGTTGCTGAAATGTTACTGGGCGGCCTGCTCCAGGCCCCGCAGGTTCTAAGTTTTTTTTTGTTTTTTTAAAAAATCTATTTATTTTACTTACTTTATTTTTGGCTGTGTTGGGTCTTCGTTGCTGCACGCGGGCTTTCTCTAGTTGCGGCGAGCGGGGGCTACGCTTCGTTGTGGTGCACGGGCTTCTCATTGCGGTGGCTTCTCTTGTTGCAGAGCACGGGCTCTAGGCACCCAGGCTTCAGTAGTTGTAGCACGCGGGCTCAGTAGTTGTAGCACACGGGCTCAGTAGTTGTGGTGCACGGGCTTAGTTGCCCCGCAGCATGTGGGATCTTCCCGGACCAGGGCTCGAACCCATGACCCCTGCATTGGCAGGCGGATTCTTAACCACTGCGCCACCAGGGAAGCCCTGTTCTAAGGTTTTTAAAGGCATCATCCCACTTAATCTTCAGAACGGCGCTGCCAAGTATAATAGCTATTGGCATTATCGTTGCCATCGCCAGGATGAGCTTCTCTGTGCAGATAAGGAAACTCTGGTTCCGAGAGGAAAGACCATCTGCCCAAAGACACGCAGTAGGATGAGACTGGAATGCTGGAGGCAGGTTGTTTCTGTTTTCTTTAAGGGGACAGATATTGGAGAGGGATCCCCCCAAAATGTAAGAAAGAAAGTAGGAAAGAATTTTAGAGATGGAGTGAGATTTATCTTATAGTTAATGTAATTCCTCTCAGTAGCCACCCTCCCCCCACCAAAAACAAACTTTCCATTCTTAAGAAACTGATTATCAAGTTTATGTTGTGTTATGGTTTGAATTGAGTCCCCGCTCCAAACAAGAGTCCACCCCTCCATCACCTCAGAATATAACCTCATTTGGAGATTGGGTCTGTTTTTTTGTTATGTTTTTTTTTTTGGCCGTACCACACGGCATGTAGGATCTTATTTCCCCAACCAGGGATGGAAGCTGTGCCCCCTTGCAGTGGAAGCTCGGAGTCTTAACCACTGGACAGCCAGGGAAGTCCTGGACATTGCGTCTTTACAGAGGTGATGAAGTTAAAATGAGGCCATTAGAGTGGGCCCTAATCCAATAGGACTGATGTCCTTTAAGAAGGGGAGATTTAGGGAATTCCCTGTGGTCCAGTGGTTAGGAGCTGGTGCTTTCATTGCCATGGCCCGAGTTCGGGGAACTAAGATCCTGCAAGGCGAATGCGAGGCCTAAATAAATAAATAAATAATAAAAGAAAGGGAGATTTGGGCACAGAGACAGGCTCAGAGGAAAGACGAAGTGAAGAGACACAGGGAGAAGATGGCCCTCTACAAACCAAGAAGAAAGGTCTGGAACAGATTCTCCCTTCCAGCCCTCAGAAGGGACCCACCCTGCTACACCTTGATCTTGGGCTTCTAGCCTCCAGAACCATGAGCCAGTAAGTTTCTGTTGTTTAGGTTCCCAGTCTGTGGGACTTTCTTCAAGCAGCCTTAGGAAACGAATTCATGTTGGAAAACAAAGGGACAAGGAGAGGCAAGATAATCTTTTTCTTTTTTTTAATAAATTTATTTATTTTATTTATTTATTATTTTTGGCTGTGTTGGGTCTTCGTTGCTACTCTACGTTGTGCTGCATGGGCTTCTCACTGCAGTGCCTTCTCTTGTTGCGGAGCATGGGCTCTAGGCACACGGGCTTCAGTAGTTGTGGCACGCTGGCTCAGTAGTTGTGGAGCCCAGGCTTAGTTGCTCCGCGGCATGTGGGATCTTCCCAGACCACGGCTTGAACCCGTGTTCCCTGCATTGGCAGGCAGATTCTTAACCACTGCGCCACGAGGGAAGCCCAAAGCAAGATAATCTTGAGGAAGAATATGAGAGGGCTTGCCTAAGCAGTCTTCCAGATCATTATTATTCAGCCTGAGCAACTAAAAGACCATGGTGTTTGCATAATATTAGACAAGCAGATTAACAAAAAAAAAAACAGAGGGCCCAGAAACAGACCCACGCATCCAAGGAGATCTGATACAAAACAGAGGTTGCCTTTCAGGTCATGGGGGCAGGGTGTGGGTTGTCCGTGTGGGGCGGGAGATCCGATCTCTACCTCACATCATACACAAAAGTCATCCCCGGTAGGTTGTAAGGCAAAATGCTTAGAAGAAAACATGAGAGAATAGTTTTATGACCTTGAGGTTAAGAAGGACTGCTGCATTAAAAATAATTGTAATTATGGGACTCCCCTGGCGGTCCAGTGGTTAAGACTCCCCTGCTCCCAATGCAGGGGGCCCAGGGTCGATCCCTGGTCAGGGAACTAGATCCCACACACAGCGCGGCCAATAATAATAATAATAATAATAATAAATTCAGTTTTGAAAGAATGCATTCCTATATTCCAAATTCGATACTACAAAAATGGGTACAGTGAAAAAAATGTGCCCCTTAATCCTTATCCCCCAACCACCTTGTTCCCTTCCTTGGAGTCAACTGGTATAACCAATTTTTTGTTATCCTTCCAGATATACATTATGCCTAGAGAAGCAATATGAACACACACACTCGCACACACACACCGTCCCCCACTCTTTTAATGCAGACGATGGCATATTGATCACACAATTTCTTCACCTTGGAGATGATTCCAAAGGAGTAGGTAAAGAACTTCGTTATTTCTTTAGCAGTGTGTGTGGTAGAGAAAGATTTCTTAGGATACAAAAAGTACTAACCATAAAATAAAAGACTGCATTAAAAGTAAAACCTCTGGGCATCAAAAGATCCCAAAAACAAAATGAAAAGATGAGCCACAAGTTGTGAGAGGATATTTACAACACATGTAACTGACAGAGGGATTCATATCCACAATATATAAAGAACTCCTACAAATCAATAAGAAAAAGACAAAGAGCAGAATGGGAAAATGTGCAAAAGAGGGAGGGGAAAACAGCTTCAGAAGTCCTGGAAGATGGGGAAAGGGGGCAAGTTATGCACATGGGGTGGGAGATTGGATCTCTACCTCAAGCCACACACTCAAAATAGCTGAGATGTGGCCCATCAGTAGTAGTTATCAGTGACCTGGTGAAGGAGGGCCTGGCAGAAGGGTATGGGAGCCTCAGTAACCCAGCTGAGAGTGAATTCAAGGTGGAGATGGGAGAGATTATTTCTTTCTGGCCTGGGGAAGGGAGAGGGCGGCCCAGCCCAGAGGGAAAATGTTAGGTGAAAGACTGGCTCCGTGCCTGACACCTGCCTGAGTCTTGTCGAGGCTGGGTCAGCCCTGCCTTTCCTCCCCTGTGATGCAATCCTGCCCTTGTCTGACAACATCCTCTTTATTTATTTATTTTTTGATATCTTTATTGGAGTATAATGGTTTTACAATATTGGTTAGTTTCTGCTGTACAACAAAGTGAATCAGCTATATGTATACATATATCCCCATAACCCCTTCTTCTTGAGCCTCCCTCCCACCCTCCCTATCCCACCCCTCTAGGTCGTCACAAAGCAATGAGCTGATCTCCCTGTGCTATGCACCAGCTTCCCACTAGCCATCCATTTTACATTTGGTAGTGTATATATGTCAGTGCTACTCTCTCATTTTGTCCCAGCTTCCCCTCCTGCCCCCGACGTGTCCTCAAGTCTGTTTTCTACATCTGTGTCTTTATTCCTGCCCTGCCACTAGGTTCATCAGTACTGTTTTTTTAGATTCCATATATATGTGTTAGCATATGGTATTTGTTTTTCTCTTGCTGACTTACTTCACTCTGTGTGACAGACTCTAGGTCCATCCACCTCATTACAAATAATTCAATTTCGTTCCTCTTTATGGCTGAGTAATATTCCATTGTATATATGCGCCACATCTTCTTTGTCCATTCTTCTGTCGATGGACACTTAGGTTGCTTCCATGTCCTGGCTATTGTAAATAGTGCTGCAATGAACAATGTGGTGCATGACTCTTTTTGAATTATGGTTTTCTCAGGGTATATGCCCTGTAATGGGATTGCTGGGTCGTATGGTAGTTCTATTTTTAGTTTTTTAAGGAACCTCCATACTGTCCTCTGTAGTGGCTCTTATCAATTTACATTCCCACCAACAGTGCAGGAGGGTTCCCTTTTCTCCACACCCTCTCCAGCGTTTATGACAACATCCTCTTTAACTGACATAGTACAGGTCGGGCACTTTCTCATGTGTGTCTGGGGGCTGAGTGCTTTGAGTACCCTATTTCCTTCAGTGGCATGGAAACCACCGTCCTTCCAGGTGCTTAGGCTGGAAACTTTGAAGGGATCCATGCGTCTTCTCTGCTTCTCACACCCCACGTCCCAGCCAGCAGGAAATCCCGTTGGCTTGGCCTTCAACATGTATCCAAAGTCTGACTCCCAAACTACCACCCTGGTCCAGCTGCCAGCATCTCCCACCTGGACTATGGCAGTCGCTTCCTTGCTGCTTCTGCCCTTGCCTGCAACAGAAAATCCCCTGCCTGCTAGCAGAATCCTTCTACGGGAAGTGAATGATGTCACTTCCCTCCTCAAATTCCTCCTGTGGCTTCCGCCTCAGTCAGCACGACCCATGAGGTCCCTGTCCCCTCTTTAACCTCCTCTCTCCACCTCCCCTTCGCTCACTCTATTCCAGGCACACTGGCCTCATTGCTCTGCTTTGACCTTACCGGGCACAGTCCTGCCTCAGGGCCTTTGCACTTGCTGTTCCTCTGCCTGGGACCCCCTTCCCCCGGATTTTTGTGTGGCTCATTTGCTCACCTCCTTCAGGTCTCTGCTCAAACGTCACCTCCTCAGTTGGGCCTTCCTGACCTCACCAAAGAAAATAGTTATCCTTGTCTTCATACATCGTATCACCATTTATCTCAGAACCTATTTTATTTCTTGATTTCTTCCCACTACACTTATTGCCACTAGATGTGATCGATAGATAGATAGAAAGACAGTGTCATCACTAGAGTGTCAGCTCCACAGGGCAAGGATAGCTGTCTTGTTCACTGCTCTCTTTCATGCTGAAAAGGATAGATATTCAATAATCACGCTTAATAGATACTCAATAAATAGTAAGTAAATGAATGAACAAATAGCCCTAAAAGGTAGGTACTATGACTATCCCATTTTGCTGATGAGGAGGCTGAAGGTGAAGTCGCCCACCCAAGACCTTCCCACTTGTTGAGTTCTTATGGCAGGTCAGCCCTGGACATGCAGGCTCTCGAAGGAGGTCAGGATTGTCTCCCCCACTTGGCAGGTGAGGGGCCCGAGGATCAGAGATGTGAAGTCACTTAGCTGGAGCCACACAGCCAGGAAGTTCCGGGATTGAAGGAGGTCTGTCTGCAGCCAGGGCTATCCTCTCGCCTTTACTGGCTGGAGAGTCTCCGTGCCAAAGCCTTCGAAAGATTGAGCATCCTCTTGTCATGTGTTGTCGTTTTGAGTGTTTTTGTTTGTTTGTTTGTTTTTCGTTATCAACTCATTGGCTCACCCTGGACCCTCTCTACCCCATCCAGTGCCCACCCCTGCATTTATTTTTGAAGCAAATCCCAGGAGTCATATCATCCGTGTGCACATTCCTTGGTGTCCAGGCAGACTTAGAAGTGCTGACTCTTCAAACACGAGAATCATGAAATGACAGATTGGTCAGCCTCCGGAAGTGATGCCGTGATCTCCACGATGCTGGTTGACTTTGTGGAATAGATTAGAGTTGTGACCAACAGTGAAGTCGCCAAAGCCAGATGGCCTGGGTTCAAAGCCAGCTTCCCCACTCACTGGCTGGCTGCACAGCCTCGGGAGCCAGCCTCAGTTTTCTCATCTGTCAAATGGGGGCAATAATAGCAGTCCCTACTACACAGGGCTATTGAGAGGGGTTAAATGAACGAATATGCACCAAGCATTTAGAACAGAACCTGCACTTAGTGAGAGCAAATATTTGTCTTTGAGATTTCAAATCCTTGAGCTATAAAACTCCCAGCAGTCATCTAAAACAAACACCAGAGCACAATTTCCTGTGGCACGATCAGTGAAGATGACTAAACCAGTATTTTGGTACATATTTTGAAAAATGCCAAAATGCTATTAGTAACACAAATATTTCAGTTTGAAAAAAAAAAAGATGGTGTTTGAGCTCCATCTTCTCCACTTTGTTTCAGACCTTACGAGTCAAGCCCCATCCATCAACTGATGAATGGATAAACAGAATGTGGTGGACCCATACAATGCAATATTATTCAGCCTTGAAAAGGAATGAAGTTCTGCTCCGTGCTACAACATGGACGAACCTTGCCAGACACACAAAGACCACCTAGCACATAGCCTATGATTCCTTTTTATTTTGGCTGCACCTTGCGGTTTGCAGGATCTTATTTCCCGCGCCCAGGGATTGAACCCGTGCCCTTGGCAGTGAAAACGCAGAGTCCTAACCACTGGACCTCCAGGGAATTCCCTATGATTCCATTTATACGAAATCTCCAGTATAGGCAAATCCATAGAGACAGAAAATAGATTGGTGGTTGCCAAGGGCTGGGAAGGATGGAGAGAGAGGGAAGTGATGGCTAAGGGGTGTCAGGTTTCTTTTGGAGGTAAAGAAAATGTTCTAAAATGGATTCTGGTGATGATTGCACAACTCTGTGAGTATGTTAAAAACCATTGAATTGTACACTTTTAAAAGGATTCCCCCAAAGATATATGCTATGTGAGTCCTTTTATATAACATTCTTAACATGACCAAATTCTGGAAAAGGAGAAGAGATTAGCGGTCCCCAGGGGTTAAGGAGGGGGGTGGGACTAGAGAAAGTGGGCTTGGCTGTAAAAGGGCACCAGGCAGGATCCTCGGGATGGAAACGTCTGTCTCTTGACCGCTTCAGTGTCAACATCCTGGATGTGGTACTGAACAGCCAGTCCTCATTGTTTGCGGATTTCCTATTTGTGAAAGCAAATACAGAGAAATCCTAAAATCAATACTGGCGGCAATTTCGAGGTCATTTCCAGACATGCGCAGAGCGGCCAAAGAAATTATTGAGTCGCCCGACACACGCATTCCCAGCTGAGGTCGACCGAGGCGAGGCTCTGCCCGCTCAGTTCAGCTCCCACACTGTAAACAAATGTCCCTTTCACGGTCTATTTGTTGCCACGTTTTTCACATTTTTGTGCTTTTTGTTAGTAATTTTGCCGTTTAAAATGGCTCCCAAGCCCTCATGCTGAAGTGCTGCTCAGTGTTCCGAAGAGCAAGCAGGCTGAGGTGTGCCTGGCGGAGAAAATGCATAAGATTTTTATATGTTATATAAGCTTCCTTCAGGCGCGAGTGTAGTGTTGTTCGCCTGAGTTCAGTGTGAGCGAATCAACAAAGTACATTACAGAAAGTATCTTTAAACAGAAAGACACACAAAACAAAGCTATATATTGACGGGTTCAGGAAATGTTGTCACCAGAATTTCGCGGGAACCTAACTCCGTATTCCCCTAGGAGCGGTGGTTCAGTATTCGCGAATTCAGCGTTTGCTGTAACTTTATAGAACACCACTGCCTCCAATAAGGAGAATCAACTGTAGTTTTTATAAGACGTTCCCATCAGGGGGAAACCGGGTAAAAGGCACACAAGATCTCTTTGTATTATTGCTTCAAAGTGCATGTGAATTTACAATTATCTCAGAAGAAAAAGCTCAATTAAAAAAAAAAGACGGGGGGTGGGGGTGGGATGAATTGGGAGATTGAGATTGACATATATACATTAATATGTATAAAATAGATAACTGAAACTATACTCCAATTAAAAAAAAAAAAAAAAAAAAGGAAGCAATGCTTGGCTTCTCTGGTGAGCCAGGAAAAGTGACCCTTCACCAGTAAGATACTTGTAAGGCTTTTAGCAGCGAGGCATGGGGTCAGAAAACTTTCTGAATGAGTGAGCCCGGTTCCTCTAAATTATGAGGTAGTCTGCAACTCTCTGGGTGCAGCTCAAGGCCAATGATGCAAATGTCTGATTACCAAGAAATACTGAAGCACAAAATACCAGTATTTTGGTGATTAAAAATAGCATGCTATGGGACTTCCCTGGTGGTCCAGTGGTTAAGACTCTGCACTTCCACTGCAGGGGTTGAGGGTTGATCCCTGTTTGGGGAACTAAGATCCCACATGCAGCGCAGCACCGCTGGAAAAAAAAAAAAGCATGCTAGCCTGGAGTACTGAAAACAGCTTTTGTAATCACTACACCACACACATACACACATACCCTGATTTTGGAGATTTATCTATCTTTTCAACAAACACTCCCTGAGTACTTCCTGTGTGCCCACCCTGTGCTGGGCACTGCTGGGGACCCAGAGGTGGCCAAGATATTCCCAGTCCTGCCTTCATGGGGCTCATAGTCCAGTGGTGGAAACAGACCCATCACAAACCGGGCAGGACTGGAAGAGGGGAGCCCAGGATCCACTGAGGGATCCCAGAGTGGGTATTGCATCCAGGTTGGAAGGAGAAATCAGAGAGAGCTTCCTGGAGG
This sequence comes from Balaenoptera musculus, assembly GCF_009873245.2. Classification (NCBI taxonomy): domain Eukaryota; kingdom Metazoa; phylum Chordata; class Mammalia; order Artiodactyla; family Balaenopteridae; genus Balaenoptera; species Balaenoptera musculus. The sequence continues at coordinate 9,460,460 of NC_045803.1, forward strand.
AGGGGGCATTTGAGCTGCGCTATCAAGGATGAGTAAACACAAGACAAAGGGAAGAAGGGTAAGGAAGGAGTTCCAGGAGAGGGGTGCAAATGTGCAAAGACCAGGAAGAAAAAGGCATGTGGCATAATCTGGAGGAAATGACTGTATTTCTTTGTGGCTGCAGTATTATGAGAATAATAATAGCAAAGACTTAAAAAGCACCTACTAGTTTCCAGACTTTGTTCTAAGCACTTTGCACGAGCTAGCGCATTCATTCCTCACCATCACCCTATGAGGAGGGCCAAATTTATAGATGAAACAACAGAGGCACAGGGAAGGGTAAGTGATCCCACCAAGGTCATAGCACTGGTAAGCAGCTGACCTAGGAATCACTTGCAGGCTATCTGACTTTGAGTCTGGCCTTTGATGTTGTACTTTAGAAAGTGCAAAAGGCATGGGGAGAAGGGGGCTAAAGTGGTGAATGAGGGGAGAGGTGGAGTCATAGGCCATGGTAGGCAGTTTGAGCTTTGACTCAAGGGTACTGGGGAGCCATGGAAGCTTTTTTTTTTTTTTGGCTGTGCATTGCAGCTTGCTGGATCTTAGTTCCCCAACCAGGGATTGAACCCAGGCCCACAGCAGTGAAAGTGCAGAGTCCTAACCACTGGACCGCCAGGGAATTCCTGGAATAAACTTTTATCGAGGTATGTATTAGTTATCTGTTGCTGCATAACAAATTACCCCTATATTTAGCAACTTGAAGCAACAAATGTTTATTATCTCACACAGTTTCTGTGTGTAAGGAATCCAGGAGCAACTGAGCTGGGCAGTTGTGGCTTAGGGTCCCTTAAGAGACTGTGGTCATGTTGTTTGCTGGGACCACCATCATTCGAAGACTCAAGTGGGGCTGGAGATTGGCTCTCAAGGTCACTCAGGTGACTAATGGCAGGAAACCTCAGTTCCTCATTGGCTGTGTCTGGACCTGTGGGCCTCTCCTGAGAGTCCTTATGACGTGTTAAATTAATTAAACAAGGAAGCCATTAGACTGGGGTAGCGCAAATACGTTAGCAGCCTACATAAGCAAACCCAAATATAAGTCCATAAATGCCTCAAGGTAATGTCGACTGAAGAAAAACACAACATAAAAGTTGCGAGTTATGTTTTATTCGGGGGCCTTACTGAAGACTGTAGCCCAGGAGACAGCCTCTCAGAGAGCTCTGAGGAACTTCTCCAAAGAGGTAAGGGAGGAGCCAGCATATATAGGAATTTTTGCTGAAAAAAAAAAGACCAACATGTAGTCAAGCATCAAAAGATTACTGCTAATCACAAAAAACCAGACATTTCAAGTTAATGATTTTAGTGCTTTTCTAAGTATGGGAAGATGCAAGAGTCTGGTCTCATTGAAATTATTCCTTAGACATGCATCTTAACCATCTAGGGCCAGTATCCTGGTTTTCTCCATCCTGAATTCCCCTCAGGGCTCACCATGGGGGCGCCTGCAGTGGCTGATGCATTGATGATGGGCAATATTCAATGTTTACTGGAATGGCAGGCAACATTCTTTGTTTGTTTTTTTTAAAATTTATTTATTTATTTTTTAATTTATTTATGGCTGTGTTGGGTCTTCGTTGCTGCGCCCGGGCTTTCTCTAGTTGTGGCGAGTGGGGGCTACTCTTCGTTGCGGTGCGTGGGCTTCTCATTGCGGTGGCTTCTCTTGTTGTGGAGTACGGGCTCTAGGTGCACGGGCTCCAGTAGCTGTGGCTTGTGGGCGCCAGAGCGCAGGCTCAGTAGTTGTGGCGCACGGGCTTAGTTGCTCCGCGGCAAGTGGGATCTTCCCAGACCAGGGCTCGAACCCGTGTCCCCTGCATTGGCAGGTGGATTCTTAACCACTGCACCACTAAGGAAGTCCCAACGTTCTTTGTTTACTAAAGTGGCAGGCAACATTTTTTGTCCGAAGTAAGAATCAAAATCCAAGGGCAACCAATCACAGCCAATGAGCCTTTCCCAAATAAGGCAAATGCTTAAGCTACAGCCAATCAAATAATTTCCTTGCTTTGTTTCCGGGTCTTCTCTACAAAAGTCTTTCCCCAGTTCCTATCGGTGGAGTGCTCCTAACCACTTCTAGTTTGGTATTGCCTGATTGGGATTGATTTTTGCTCGATTCAACTGTTAAAAATTTTTATATGCCTCAGTTTTTCTCTTTTTTTTTTTTTTTTTTTTTTTAATCTTGAGCTACTGTCATTTTCCAGTAGTAGACACAAGGGTGATGTTTTAATTTATTTATTTATTTTTGGCTGTGTTGGGTCTTCGTTTCTGTGCGAGGGCTTTCTCTAGTTGCGGCAAGCGGGGCCACTCTTCATCGCGGTGCACGGGCCTCTCACTGTCGCGGCCTCTCTTGCTGCGGGGCACGGGCTCCAGACACGCAGGCTCAGTAGTTGTGGCTCACGGGCTTAGTTGCTCCGCGGCATGTGGCATCTTCCCAGACCAGGGCTCGAACCCGTGTCCCCTGCATTGGCAGGCAGATTCTCAACCACTGCGCCACCAGGGAAGCCCTCAGTTTTTCTCTTAACAGACGGCAGCTGGATTCCTCCAGGGCAGGTGATGAGAGACAGAGGACCCAATATGGAAACTGCAATCTTTTTATAACCCAATCCAGGAAGTGACATACCTTTGGTTTTGCTATATTCTATTCATTGCAAGTTGAGTTACTAAACTCAGCTCTCACTCAAAGAGAGGGGGATTCAGCTACTTGACTTGAGGGGAGGATATTGTGCTATGATAAGACATGTATTTGATCTTTGTCCCTGGTTCTGGCACAGAGCTCCTAAAACCCTTGGAATTTCCTGAGTGATAGAAGTGTCTTTTATTATCCATAAGGAGCCCCTTTTATCATCCCTAAGTTTATGCTAATGAGGTGACTTAGCATGGAGTCACCTCATAGCCTCAGGATGGAGCTGGTCACCAGAAAAATCAAGTGATCAGGGGCTTGGAACTTTCAGCCTCACTCACCCACCTCCGGGAAGTGGGGGGAGAGGGGACTGGAGATGAAAGCTTTATAAAAACTGCCCCCCCCACCAGTTTACTTTCCATTTTAATTTAAGTGAATTTTCCATCAGTTCATTTATTTTCTTCCTTTTTAATCACAAATAATATAATTTAAAGTTTTATATTGAGGATTTGGAAAAAAGAAAGGCAACAGCCATCTCCTGGCTCACACTGTGAATCTATCTTCACTTTCACTGTCTAGGAGAAATGAGTAGTTTCAATATCAGTGGGGCATAATATGGAGTTTAAAACAGTAATGAAGTTCTCTGTGATTTCGTTTATTTGGTTCAATTTTAACTATTCTATCTTTATGTATCTGCAGATGTATCTTCTGAAAGATTTACTTTGTTCGCATCATGACCAAAGACCGTACTTGAAGGTTAATTTTATTATAATTGTTAACTTCACGTCGGGGGATTTCTCTTTCCTGAGCAGAAAAATAGTTGCCATATTCCCTTTATTTCACAATGTTCTTTTTACAAGAACCATGTGATGAATGGCATCTTGAGTTTAGATTCTGAAAGTCTCAGCATGGATTTTTGCTTGTGAAAACAAAATTTTGTTGAACAGTAAAAGATGCGTAACCCAGTGTACGGCGATTTGTGGCTTTTCTGTCACAAACATTTACTAACTGTAGCAGTTTATTCACCTCAGGGACGTAGTGACATCTTACCGTAAAACTCCTCTGAGACGGTCTATTTTCTTCATCTCAAATCAATCCTCTCTTCTATAAAAACTCTGGAATGACAAGATCTGATGAGCTTCTGGGTTGGTGAATACATCCACATGCCTGGAGGTGGCATATTCCAGTTCTATGGGGACAGAAGTTCCTATGCTTGGGACCCTTCCGGACCTCGCCCTGTGCACCTCTTCACCTGGCTGTTCATCTGTATTCTTTATAATATTCTTTATAATAAGAATGCAAGTAAGTGTTTCCCTGAGCTTTGTGAGTCGTTTTAACAAATGATCCAACAGAGGAAGGGGTTGATTTATAGCGAGTTGGTCCGAAGCACTGGTGACCACCTGGATTTGGGATTGGGGATGGTCCTGTGGGACTGAGCCCTTAACCTGTGGGATCTGAGATTATCTCCAGGTAGTTAGTGTCAGAATTGAGCTGAATTTGTAGGACACCCTATAAAAGAATGAGACAGTAAGAGGGGAAGGCCTGGAAGCTTTCTAGTCCAAAGAGGGGAACAGGCCCAGGGTGGGGAGACTTGGGAGGGATTATATACATAATATATATAAATATTACTTAAGTAGAAGTATAGTATATAGGAATACAAAAGCATACTATATATATGGGATTATTCTATATAAGAATACTATGTATTGATATATATGAATATACATAGAAATATACTATATGTAGAAATATATATGGAAATATTTATATAGGAACATTATATAGAGAGACATATGAAGGAATATAAATGAATATATTATATTTATAAATGGTATATGGGAATATCATATATAAACAAATATAAATATTATATTTAAGAATATTTTATATACCATTACTTTATATAAGAATACATAGGTGTCTTACACCTCTAAGAATATACATAGGAATATTATATACAGGAAAACTATGTTATAGTAATATACACAAATATTATATATTTACTATTATATGTAAAAATATATGTATTACATATAAATACTACATATAGAAACATATGTAGGAGTATTATGTATATAGGAAGATTAGAGTTATAGAAATATACACATAAGAATATTACATATCTAGGAATATTACATATATAAAAATGTGAATATATGTGAATATATATTTGAATACATATATATGTATATAAAGTTTAGCAATTAAGAGCCCAGAACAGTTTTAGGAGCCAAGTGACCGCAGTTCAAATCCAACTTCTCCACTTAATAGCCCATGGCTTTGGGCAAGTGCCTGAACCATTCTGAGACTCAGTTTTCCCATCTGTAAAATGGGGATAATAACAGTCCCACATCATATAGCTGTTATGAGGATTAAACCCTTAGAGGAGTGCCTGGCACATAGCTTGATAAACCAATACACAGGGGACTTTTTTTTTCTGTACTCACATCTCTGCAGCTTCCTTTTCCTACTTTATGCCACAGGAAATCCCTCTAAGTCAGTAGTTTTCACTCTGGCTATCACTTGGGGGAAGCTTTTACAAAATACTGATGCCCTGGCCCCCAGGGACTCTGATTTGGCTGTTTTAGGGTTTAGCCTGAAGATCATGATTTTTAAACATCCCGCCCGAGGTGATGTTAATATGCGACTGAGGCTGTGGACCACTGAACCAAGCCCATCAGAATAGATTCTTTGGAATGGTTGCATAAGAGTTCACAGAGTGAGTGGACCATCATTTATTCAACCCAAAGATGGGTGTTCGTCTTCAATTCCCAGCTTTTTGCTCCTCTAGTCCTGCAGTGAGCACCCTTGCATATAAGCCCTTACCTCATTCCGGAGGTTTGATTTCTATGAGATGCTTTCCCAGCAGTGAGGTTGTTGAATCAAGGGTGAAATGCATTTCTGATAGATGCTGCCAAGCTTCCCTTTCAAAAAAAGGCTGTAACAATTCTCATTGCCATCAGTGATATATGAGCCTGCCCTTTTCCACATGTGTGCCATTTGGCAGGTGTAAAAGGAAACCTCCACGTTATCTGAATATGCTTCACCCTGCCTCCTGCAGAGAGGCTAAGTTTTCATATATGTATTAGCTGGTTCATTTTTCTGCTTAGAAAATTATCTATTCAAATCCTTAGTCCACGTTTCCTTTGGGGTGTTTGTCTTAATTGATTTACAAAAGCTCATTATTCATGTAAAACTTTCATGTGTCATCTGCTTTGCCAGTATTTTCTCCCCATTTCTCATTTGCCTGTAGGCTTTGTTTAGGGTTTTTGGTTTGGTTTTTTGCCACACACGTGTTTTTCTCTTTCTTTTTTAAAAAATATTTATTTATTTATTTGGCTGTGCTGGTCTTAGTTGAGGCACGTGGGATCTTTAGTTGCGGCATGAAAGTGGGATCTAGTTCCTTGACCAGGCATCGAACCAGGGCCCCCTGCATTGGGAACATGGAGCCTTAGCCACTGGACCACCAGGGAAGTCCCATGTTTTTCTTTTTAATGTGGGCAAATATGTCTATCTTTTCTTTTAACTTCTGCTTAAATGCCATCTTCCCTAAATGCTTTTTTTAAAGCTCCAAACTCTTCCCCTTCCTACCTACCACCAGCACTTCCTAACCTTCTCCCCCCTGTTTATCACCATCTCACATTCCAGAGTTGTGCTGTCAGATACGGCAGCCAACAGCCATGTGCGGCTATTAAATAATTGAAGTGTGGCAAATCCAAACTTAAATCTGCGATAAGTACAAAATACATACTGGGGTTTGAAGACGTAATAGTATGAAAAAAAAGAATGCAGAATAACTCCATCATTTTTATATTGATTACACGTTGAAATAATAATATGGGTGTATGGGTATATTCATTTCTTATCGCTGCTGTAACAAATTACCACAAACTCAGTGGCTCAGTAGAAGACACTTTTTTTTTTTTTTAATTTTTTGGCCACACCATGCGGCATGTGGGATCTTAGTTCCCCGACCAGGCATCGAACCCACGCCCCCTGCAGTGGAAGCGTGGAGTCCTAACCACTGGACCGCCAGGGAAGCACCCCGAAGACACAATTCTAAAAAAAATTTTTTTTATTGAAGTGTAGTTGATTTACAATGTTGTGTTAATTTCTGCTGTGCAGCAAAGTGACTCAGTTATACATGCATATATATTCTTTATCATATTCTTTTCCATTATGGTTTATCAGAGGATATCGAGTAGAGTTCCCTGTGCTCTACAGTAGGACCTTGTTGTTTATCCATCCTATATATGAGTTTGCATCTGCTAATCCCAAACTCCCACTCCATCCCTCCCCCCATCCCCCTCCTCCTTAGCAACCACAGGTAGGTCTGTACTCTATGGAAGACACATTTTTTATCATATAGTTCTGGAGGTCCAAAATGAGTCTTACAAGGCTAAAATCAAGGTGTGGGTAAAGCCGCGTTTCCTCTGGAGACTCTAGGGAGGATTTGTTCCCCTCCCTTTTCCAGCTTCTAGAAGCTGCCCACATTCCTTGGCTCTCTAGCCCCTTGCCTCACCCCAGCCTCTGCTTCCCTTGTCACATCTGCCTCTCCCTCTGACTCTGCTGCCTTCCTCCTTCCCTTATAAGGACCTTTGATTACATGGGGCCCGCCCACATGATCCAGAATAATCCAGAATAATCCAGAATAATCTCCCCATCTCAAGCATCTTAACTTAGTCACATCTGCAGGCCCTCTGCAGGTAACACATTCATAGGTCCACGGAATTAGGATGTGGACACATTTGGGGGCCGTTATCCTGCTTACCTTCATTGGGTGAAATAAAATATATTATTAAAATGAAATTCTCCTGGGACTTCCCTGGTGGTCCAGTGGTTGAGACTCCGCGCTTCCACTGCCAGGGGCGTGGGTTCGATCCCTGGTCAGGGAACGAAGATCCCACGTGCCGTGCAGCGCAGTCAAAAAAATAAAAGAAAAAAAATGAAATTCTCCTGTTTCTTTTTTTAAAATTGAAGTATAGTTGATTTACAATGTCGTGTTAATTTCTGCTGTAGAGCAAAGTGATTCAGTTATACATACATGTATATGTATATATGTATATATACACACACACACACATATATATTCTTTTCCATTATGGTTTAGCACAGGATATTAAATATAGTTCTCTCTTTTTATTTTTTTTAATGTGGCTACAAGACAAGTAAAAATTACCCATGTGGCTTCCATTCTATTTCTATTTGACGGTGCTGCTCTATATATTTTGCTAGTCTACTTATTATCTGTCTCTTTCTTACTAATAGAATGTCTGCTCCAAGAAGACTGGGATTTTGTTTTATTCACCACTATGTCCCTGGTGCTAATGCAGTTCCCACTAGTGGGTCCTTAATTAATACTTGTTCAGTGTTAATGATGATGATCTCTCTTTCCCATGAACTCTCTGACACCCCTACTCCCACTTCACCCTCATGGCTTCCTCCTCCTCTTCCAAAATCAGGAATCCAAGGTAGAAGCCAGGTTGGGTGGAGAGGAGCTGGGGTTGGGGGGAGAGTTGGAAGAATCCTGGAGGGCTTCCTAGAGGAGGGAGTAAGGATGGTCAAAGAAGGAATCCCAGGCCAGTAAAGATCTTCCAGATAATGACACTCTCTCTCCAGGATGTGAGCCTGGCTGTTTCCATGGAGGTGGGTGCCAGGTCCCACCCCCTGGCGCAAAGGGATGGAGATATTGTTGCCATGACCGTGACCACCCCACATCCTCAGGATGGTGAGGTCTGTTCCAGCCAGATGCCCTTTGGGTGGAAGTAGAGTGATATGGGATAAAAAGAGCAGTTCAGGGAAGAGCTAAACCTTCCATTTTGAAGCTCACAAGTCACATTCTACTACCTGCTGTGCTGGCTGGTTACAACCAGTGGTGGACCCCCAGCTGTCTGGCCCTTGGTCCTCCAGCTTCTGTTACTCTTTCCTGTCCTAATTCTTGGGCATTTCAAAATGCACAGAGGTGACTGTTTCAGCGCGCTGGCTCCTCCGTGCCTTGACCTCTTCTCCCCTAAAGATCTTGCCTTCTGCCCTCCCTCAGCCCCTCCCTCCCTCCTGGGATCAGAGAAGACACCTTGTCACAACCAACAACCACACTCACTCCCTCCACAATCTCAACTTCAAGCATCCCACAACAGCCCCACCATTTGGACCTTTCCAGCTCATCCATCTGGTGACCCAACTCCAAGACTCCTTCAACCACCCCAGGACCTCCATTCCATTAATCTGATCCTTTTCCACTGTCTCCACCCTACCCGCCGGCCCCGGACCCCGGTGACTACTCTGCCCTCACCAGCGTAGAGCCTGTGGCTGATCATTGCAATTCTTTCCTTGCACCGCCCTCAACTCCCTTGGTCCCTCTTACTCATCAGTCTCAAGGAGAAGACCCCCAACTCTCTGCCTATGATGGGCTGCACCTGCTCCCAGCTGGATAACCACGTTGGCAGGTCTCACTATTATTTCAGGATCAGGAACCTCCAGGGGGCGCTCTTGTTGTCTGGCAATTTGCTCTTAGGGCCCTAGACCATTTGCTCTTCCTGTACCCTTAGAAAATAAAAATGTGTTGAAAAACACATAAAATTTACCATTTTATGCTGGAGAGGGTGTGGAGAAAAGGGAGCCCTCCTATACTATTGGTGGGAATGTAAACTGGTGCAGCCACTATGGAAAACAGTATGGAGGTTCTAAAAATAGAGTTACCATATGATCCAGCAATCCCACTCTTGGGCATATATCTGGAAAAAAACGAAAACTCTAATTTGAAAAGATACACACACCCCAATGTTCATAGCACTATTTACAATAGCCAAGACATGGAAGCAACCTAAGTGTCCATCAACAGATGAATGGATAAAGAAGATGTGGTATATATATACAATGGAATACTACTCAGCCATAAAAAAGAATGAAATAATGCCATTTGCAGCAACATGGATGGACCTAAGATTATCATACTAAGTAAAGTAAGTCAGACAGAGAAAGACAAATATTATGTGATATCACTTACATGTGGAGTCTAAAATATGATACAAATGAATTTATTTATAAAACAGAAACGGACTCACAGGCATAGAAAACAAAATTATGGTTACCAAAGGGGTAAGAAGGGGGAGAGATAAATTAGGAGTATTGAATTAACAGACACACACTACTATATAAAAAATAAACAAGTATTTACTGAGTAGCACAGTGAATTATATTCAATATCTTGTAATAGCCTATAATGGAAAAGAATTTTTAAAAAATCTATATGTATATCTAAGTCACTTTGCTGTACACCTGAAACTAACACAATATTGTAAATCAACTATACTTCATTTTTTTTTTTAATTACCATTTTAACCATTTAAAAATGTATAATTTGGTGTCATTAAGCATGTTCACAATGTAATGCTACCATCACCACTATCCATTTCCAGAACTTTTTCATCATCCCCAACAGACACTCTGTACCCATTAAACAATAACTCCCCACTCCCTCCTCCTCCCAGCGCCTGTAAACTTTATTCTACTTTCCATCTCTGTGACTGTGCCTATTTTAGGTACACTGTGTAAGTGGAATCATACAATATTTGTCCTTTTGTGTCTGGCTTATTTCACTTAGCATAAGATTTTCAAGGTTCATCTATGTTGTAGCATGTGTCAGAATTTCACTTCATTTTTTTTCCATTGAGGTATTGTATCTGTATGTTTGTATGTATTACATCTCTAGAAAAAGAATCTCAGGACTTTCCCTCCTGTGTGTGTTTTCTTTTTTTAAATGTTAATTAATTGATTTTATTTTTATTTTTGGCTGTGTTGGGTCTTCATTGCTGTGCACGGGCTTTCTCTAGTTGCGGCGAGCGGGGGCTACTCTTCACTGCGGTGCACAGGCTTCATTGTGGTGGCTTCTTTTGTTGCAGAGCATGGGCTCTAGGCGTGCGGACTTCAGTAGCCGTGGCACACAGGCTCAGTAGTTGTGGCTCACAGGCTCTAGAGCACAGGCTCGGTAGTTGTGGCTCACGGGCTTAGTTGCTCCGCGGCATGTGGGATCTTCCCAGACCAGGGCTCGAACCCGTGTCCCCTGCATTGTCAGGCGGATTCTTAACCACTGCACCACCAGGGAAGCCCTCCCTCCTGTGTGTTTTTGTCTTGCTTCCTCTTGGTCCATGATGCCAGCTGTGGTCGTCAGTATAATGAAACCAAACTAATGGGATGGTCTTGTGAGGTTTGCAACAATTTGCCCAGCTCTGTGATCATCAGTGATTTCAAGTTTACCAATGTAACCATGCTTCATCATCACACTTAGAAACTGGAAAATGACTTTGGAGCATAGCCTAACAAGAACTTGGCATGTGACTCTCGTTTTGGCATTGTTAATGCTCTTGAGAACATCGTCCTGGTCATTCATGCCAGCAAAATGGTGGCACAAAAAGAGCAGCTGAATAATATTCCATTGTGTGGATATAGTGCGTTTTGTTTATCCCTTTATTCTTTGATGGACACGGGTTGTTTCCTAGACTCTTTAATAACTTCTCCTCTCTCCTCAAACTCCTGCACCTTCTCCCTTCCTGCCCACTTTCAGTGGGGACTTTGCTTCCTACTTCACTGAGAAAGGAGAACCCATCAGAAGGAAACTTCCCCAGCTCCTCTACTCATCTACCCACCTTTTCTTCTATTACTTGGGGTACCAGTTACCTGCTGCTGCATAACAAACAGCCCCAGAATTTAGTGGTGTAAAACAATCCTTGTATTGTAGTCATGGATTCTATAGGTCAGGAATTTGAACAAGGCACAGCAAGGACAGCTTGTCTTTGCTCCCTGAGGTCTGGAGCCTCAGCTGGCAAGACTTGCAGACTGGGGGTGACTCGATGGTTGGGAGCTAGAATCAGCTGGAGGAGTCTTCACTCATGTCTGGGCAGATGGTGCTGGCAGTTGCTGGCTGGGACCTCGGCTGAGCTGTCAGCTAGAGCATCTTCATGGGACCTCTCCATGTGGTCTCTCTGCATGGGCTAGCTGAGCTTCCTCACAGCATGGCAGATGGGTTCCAAGAATGAGTGCCCTAACAGCAAGTGGGAAGTGCCTGGCATTTGATGATGTAGCCTTGGAAGCCTCACCTCCACCATAATTTATAGGTCAAGGCAGTCACAAATTTCTGCCCAGGTTCAAAGGGAGAAAACATAATCCCACACAATAGGAGGAATGTTGAGGTCACCCTGTAAGAGCATGTGGGACAGTAGAGATTGTCATGGCCATCTCTGGAAAACAGACATTCCCTACTAATGATGAACTACTCTGGAGCCCAGGGACCCTTCCCCTCTTGCCAATTCAAGGACCACACTCCAGCCATTCTCCCCTCTTTCCTCTGCTTCTCCTCTCAAACTAGGAATCTAGATCATCCCCATCAAACTGTGATTTGATCTTCTCTGACCTTTCTATAAAAGAAAACAAAAAAAATTGATTTCCCAGTCCCTATCTCCCACCTGTTCTTTATTTTTCTCCACAGAATGTCTCACCTTTTGACACACTCCATAGTCTCCTTATCTGTGTGTCTGGCATCTGTCTCTTCCATTTAGAATATCAGCCCCATGAGCACTGGGACTTTAGCCTCTTTTGTTCACCATTATATCTTCAGCCCATAGAATAGTGCCTGGCACGTAGTAGGTGTTCAATAAATATTTTTTGAATAAACATTTTGGGTGAAACTGGTAATGATAGTTGCCTCCAGGAAGGGGAACTGGGTGGACAGCAGATCCACATTGTTTAAAAATTTGATTCGACGCCAAAAAAAAAAAAAAAATTGAGCTGCCCCCACTCAACGTGAGGAGTGCTTTTTTCCAGCCTTTTAAAATTGTGAAATAGAGATACTTTCTCCCACAGGCTTTTTGAGGCTTCTGAATTTTGCACCCTGACCGGATCTTATCCATTTAAATTAATAAATGACATTATTTTTAAAAATTAGCCCAGCACCTGGCACGAAATGAGTCAGAAACTGGAAGTGATGTGATTATAATGATGGGGAAACAACTGGGCCCCTTGGCTGGTTCCACATGCTGTCCAGCCCCCCTTCCATTCTCCATCCTGGAACACTCAAATCTGGGAAGCTGAGTCTCCTCGGAGCCTCCCCGACGCTGGCCCAGCCCAAAGCCAGCTCTAGAGGTGTTTGATCTGACCACTTCAGAGCCTTCATCTTGGGTCTGCAGCCCATCAGAGGTGGCTGGAGCTGGGAATCCTCCCCAGGTGGGCCTTTGAGGATAAGATGAAAGAGGACGGGCATCCTCCCCAGATGAGCCTTTGAGGATGGGATGAAAGAGGCTGGGCTGGGTCAGGAAGAGGCATAGGCAGAGGGGAGGCAAGGAGGTGGAGAAGGCAAGCCTTCCTGGGGATGACCAGGGCATTTTCTGAGCACCTGCTGTGTACCCAGGCATGTGCTGTGCAGTGCTGGGGACACAGTGGTGACTGGCTCTGCCCTCACAGGGCAGTGGGGCAGACAGGCCTGTGACCAGACAGCTACAATTTAGAGTGAACAGAGTTAGGGTGGGTGTGCCTGACGCAGTCAAGGAGGGCTTCCTGGAGGAGGAGACGCCAAGCTCCTCACAGAGTCTCTGACATCCCTCATGGAAACCTACCTTTTCAGCTGCATCTGATGACACTTTCCCTCACTCCCTCGCATCTAGCCACACTGGCCTTTTTTTTTTTTTTTTAAATTATTTATTTATTTTATTTGTGGCTGTGTTGGGTCTTCGGTTCTGTGCGAGGGCTTTCTCTAGTTGCGGCGAGCGGGGGCCACTCTTCATTGCGGTGCGCGGGCCTCTCACTATCGCGGCCTCTCTTGTTGCGGAGCACAGGCTCCAGCCGCGCAGGCTCAGTAGTTGTGGCTCACGGGCCCAGTTGCTACGCCGGCATGTGGGATCTTCCCAGACCAGGGCTCGACCCGTGTCCCCTGCATTGGCAGGCAGATTCTCAACCACTGTGCCACCAGGGAAGCCCCACACTGGCCTTTTTGATTCCTGAACTCTCCAAGCTCATTCCCATCCTCAACAGCCATCGCACTTGCTGTTCCCTCCTCCTGATTCTCCCCAGTTCCTCAGCAGGCAGGCTCCTTCTCTTTCAGACTGCAGACAACTCATTCTTGCAGCATTTAGCTGTTTTTTAAGAATTCCCTTGTTTCTAGTTTCTGCTGACTACTCTCCTCCCTGCCCTTCCCAGCTAGGATGTGACCTCTCCTCAGCGCCTGCTCCCTCCCCCCTGGCAGGGCGCCCGACCTACTGTCGATGCCTGGTAAATCTTTGTGACGTGAAGGAAGGAAGCTAAGATCTCTGGGTTAAAGCAGGGGCCGGTGAAGAAGTAGAGGAAAGGAGTTCCCGGCAGAGGCAACAGCACGGGCAAAGGTGTGGACCAGAGAGAGCGCTGGTATTTCAGAGGCGCTGGGGGAGGTGGTGCGTGGCTGGAGGGAGGAGCCGGCGGAGGGAGGGGGAGACAGAGGATGGAGGAGGAGGTGGAGAGAGGAGGGAGGGCGAGGGGAAGGGAGAGGAGGGAAGGAGAGAAGGAGGGAGGGCGAGGGGAGGGGAGGGGAGGGGAGAGGGTCGGGAGATGAGCCGGAAGGAGGAGGGAGAGGAAAAGAGAGGAGCTTTTATCCACTGGCCAGTTGCAGAAGGTGGCATGTTATTGGGATCTTTTTATGTAGCGGTGGAGGGGGAAGCCAAGGTGCCTTTTTGGGAGACCCGCCTGTCTGGCTGGCAAAAGCCAGGCCTGAGGGACAGGCCTCCCCTCTCAGAGCCTTCTAAGGGCTTCGTGTAGAACATTCCACAGCTGGACCTTCTGGAACAGGCCGTGTAGTATTGGCAACCCCATCCGGTCCCCGCTCCCGGGTCACTGCCCTGGCCTCCTGGCCCAGGCTAGCCCTCTTCCAGGGCCCAGCTCCCCGCGGCAGCCTGAGGCGGTGCTTTTAATAGAACACTTGAAAAAAATATTAATAGGTAATTAAAGGCACATGGCACAGATTTTTAAAGGTGCACGAGAGGATACAGTGAAAGCTTTCTCTTCTCCGTTCCCCCCTGGGGCCCTTCCTGGGAGGCACTGGGGCCACCAGTTTCTTGGATTTTCTCCCAGAGATAGTCTATCATTTGTAAATACAGATAGGGGAATATTATTCAGGTTATTTACATGATTTGGCACCTTATTTATTTTATTTTACTTATTTATTTTTTAAATTGAAGTATAGTTGATTTACAGTGTTGTGTTAGTTTCTGGTGCACAACAAAGTGATTCAGATATATATATATATATATATATACATATATGTGTGTATATATATATATATATATCTTTTCAGATTCTTTTCCATTATAGATTATACAAGATATTGAATAGAGTTCCCTATGCTATACAGTAGGTCCTTGTTGTTTATCTATATTATATACAGTAGTATGTATCTGTTAATCCCAAACTCCTGATTTGTCCCTCACACCACCCCCATTCCCCTTTGGAAACCATAAATTTGCTTTCCATGTGTGAGTCTGTTTCTGTTTTGTAAATAAGTTCATTTGTATCTTTTTTTTTTTTTTTTTTTTTGGCCGCACCATGTGGCTTGTGGGATCGTAGTTCCACAGCCAGGCATCGAACCCAGGCGCCAGCAGTGAAAGTGCTGAGTCCTAACCACTGGACCACGAGGGAATTCCCCATTTGTATCATTTTTTTTTTAGATTCCACATATAAATGATATCATGTGATATTTGTCTTTCTCTGTCTGACTTACTTCACTAAGTATGATAATCTCTAGGTCCATCCACGTTGCTGCAAATGGCATTGTTTCATTCTTGTTTATGGCTGAGTAGTACTCCATTGTGTATATATACCACATCTTCTTCATCCATTCATCTGTTGATGGACACTTAGGTTGCTTCCCTGTCTTGGCTATTGTAAATAGTCTGTGCTTTATTTTTTTCCTTAAGCGTATACTTGTTTAGTCAACAAATATTTATTGAGCACCTACTATATGCCAGGCACTCTTCTAGGCACTGGGGACACAGCAGAGAAGAAAACAGTCAAAACTCCCTGCCTTCATGGAGCTGACATTCTAGTGGAGGAGACAGACAGTCGATAAATAAAATGACAAGTACATTTTAACATTACATAGTAGGTCAGATGGCACAGTCAGTGCTGCTGATAAAACATAGAGCAGTCAAAGAAGCTGGAGTGTTGAGGAGGCAGGAGGGTTTCTATTTTTTTACAGGATGCTCAGAGAAAGCCTTGATAAAGGTGACATTTGAGCAAAGGCCTGGAGGAGGTAAGGAAGCGAGTCATGTGGTTATGTGAGGGGAAGAGTGGAACAGCAAGTGCAAAGGCCCTGAGGTGGGTGTGAGCCTGAAGTGTTCCAGATCCAGGCTGGAGAGGAGTAAGTAAGGCGGAGAGTTTGTGTGTGGGGGTGAGATACAGTCCTGTAGATCCTTGTCCATAAATTGGCTGTGCTGTCTCATCTTGGAGCGGTCTCAGTGGTGTGCGGGGGCTGGCTTGTAACAGTTTGTGAGGGCGGATTGCTAAACTTCCGGGAATTTTGCAAGCCTGTTGTTAAACATAGCTTTTACTAAAACTTAAATCATACAAACTTACAACTGAATACATTCTATTACACAAAACGATGAGAAGTAGTCAATTAATCACTTCCTAATTATTCTACTACATTTTAATGCTATCTGTGTTCTAGAGATTACGAAAATCCCACATCATGGTGAGGTATTGAGGATATCTTCCAACTCTGCGTTCAGCGAGGTCACATTGGTAGCTGAAAATCAGCCGTGATGGGAGTATTTTACACCACAGACGTTGACAAACGCTACAAATCAGGACTGTTTTCTCCCCCAAAGAGCCGACGGTTAAACATTTACCAGCACACCACTGAAATGCATATAGGTCTGGCTTACTCTTTTGTAAAGCTGCATAGTATTCCAATGCATGGATGGGTCATAACGTATTTTGCTGGTCCCTTCCTGATGGGTGCTTGGCTGGCATCCAGTCTCTTGCAAACACAAACAGCGCTGATTTCCCACGTGTGCGACTGTAATTGTAGAATCAATCCCTTGAAGAAGAACTGCTGTGTCAGAGGGCATGGGACCATCTAACGTGAATGCCTGTTGCCTAATGCCTTTCCATGGACGCTGTACCAATTTCCACAGCCACCAGCAAATGGGTGAGAGTGCAGAGGCTTCTAATAAGGATGCAAATTTGATTGTATCACTCTGCTGCTTAAACCCTCTGATGACTCCTGCTACTCCTAGGACGAAGCCTGCAGGTTCTCCCAAGGCCTAGGCCCCTCATCGTCAGGGCTTGTCCCTTTCTTTTTGCAAGTGGAAGGTTGCACCATGACCCCACTGTGACCCCTCGTAAATTCCACATTGCAGCCACCTTGATAATCTGCTGTCTGTCCCCTGAAATGGGCCATGTCCCCACCCACTCTTGTTTGTTCATGCCTGTCCCTTCTCTGGGAACTTATTGCCCAGCACCTTAATCACCAGGCTAGCTCCCACTCCACTGGTTCTGTCCCTGTTTTTTTTTTGGCCGGCGCCGCATGGCATGTGGAATCTTACTTCCCCGCCCAGAGGTTGAACCCATGCCCCCTGCAGTGGAAGCTCGAAGTCCTAACCACTGGACGGCCAGAGAAGTCCCAGTTATGTCCCTTTTTGTTTCAAGAGGCTGAAAACCCCAGTGTAACTGTCTTCGGCAACATCAGGAATTGATTGGCTTATCTGAGTGAAAAAATCGTCGAGTTGGCTGGCTTCAGGCATAGCTGGTTTCAGGAGCTCGGACGATCCCATGAAGCCAGTCTTGGCCTGTCAGTTCTGTTCTCTTCCACACTGGGACCCTTTGGCAGCTCCTGCCTTTAGAAATCCTCCTCATGGTCACAGGAGGCAAAGAGCTGGGAGGTGGAAGGGAAGGTTGCAGGCAGAGAAAACAGTCCAGAACTGGTGCTAGTAAACCCAGATCCTGGCTGGGCATAGTGGACAACCCGATAGCCACATAGCATCCTGCAGGCTGAACTCCAAGGGGAAGATAAGTTCTCGCCCCCACGCTAAATTCTTCAACTGAGAGACAGGGTAGGAATAGCTGCTTGGGCTCTGGAAGTAGAAAAAACCTGGGTTCAAATCCTGGGGTGATGAAAAAGTTTCAGAACTAGATAGTGGTGATGTTTGCACAACACTATGAATGTGCTCAAGGCCACTGAATTGTATGCTTCAAAATGTTTAAAAGTGTCAGCAACATGTTATGTATATTTTACCACAGTACAAAAATAATGAGGCTGGGACTTCCCTGGTGGTCCAGTGGTTAAGACTCCGTGCTTCCACTGCAGGGGCACGGATTCAATCCCTGGTCGGGGAACTAAGATCCCACATGCTGTGCGGCTCGGCCAAAACAAACAAACAAAAAAAACAGGCTGACGGTGCTAAAAAAAATAATAAAAATAAAAAGGAGAGAGAAAAGCCTGACTCTACCACTTACCAGCTGTGTGAGTTCTCTGTACCGCTGTTTATTGAACTATAAAATGAGGACAATAAAAGAACCCCACACGCCTGCTTATTGAGAGGCTCAGGTAGGTTAATACATGCACAGCCCTTGGGGTAGTACCTGGGATATAGTTAAGTGTTCAATAAATGTTAGTTATTATTGTTAAATCAAAATAATGGGTGGATTGCCCAGCGAAATAAGCCAGATGCAAAAGGTGACTGCCTTAGCTTGTTCAGGCTGCTACTATAACAAAATACCACAGATGGGGTGGCTTATGAATAACACAAATGTATTTCTCACAGTTCTGGAAGCTGGAACTCCAAGATCAGGGTAAATGGTTGGGTGAGGGCGCTCTTCTGGGTTGTAGACTTCTCATTGTATCCTCACATGGGCAGAAGGGGCGAGGGATGTCTTGGGAGCCCCTTTTATAAGGGCACTAATCCCAATCTTGAGGGCTCCACCCTCATGACCTAACCACCTCCCAAAGGCCCCACTTCCTAATACCATCACCCTGGGGAGTTAGGTTTTTTTGCTTTTTTTTTTATGTACCTATATATCTATTTTTTTTTCAGATTCTTTTCCCTTATAGGTTATTACAAAATATTGAGTATAGTTCCCTGTGCTATACAGTAGGTCCTTGTTGGTTATCTATTTTGTATATAGTGGTGTGTATATGTTAATCCCAAACTCCTAATTTACCCCTACCCCTTTCCCCTTTGGTAACCATAAGTTTGTTTTCTATGTCTGTGGGTTCATTTCTTTTTTGTATATAAGTTCACTTATATCATTTTTTTTTTTAAGATTCCACATATAAACGATATCATATGATATTTGTCTTTCTCTGTCTGGCTCACTTCACTTAGAATGATAATCTCTAAGTCCATCCATGTTGCTGCAAGTAGTATTAGTTCATTCTTTTTTATGGCTGAGTAATACCTCATTCTTCTTTATCCATTCATCTGTTGATGGACATTTAGGTTGCTTCCATGTCTTGGCTATTGTAAATAGTGCTGCAATGTAGGTTCCAACATACGAATTGGGGCGGAGGACACAAACACTCAGACTATCACAGTCCCATATTGTATGATTCCATTTGTATGAATGTCCAGAATAGGCAAATCCATAGAGACAGAAAGCAGATTAATGGCTGCCAGGATCTGTGGGGAAGGGATAGGGAGTGACTGCTGAATGGGTGTGGGGTTTCCTTTGGGAAAATGATGAGAATGATTTGGAACTACGCGGAAGTGATGATTGCACAATGTTGTGAATGTACTAAATGCCACTGAGTCATACACTTTAATATCGTTAATTTTTGTGTGAATTTCAACTCAAAAATTCTTTTACATTGGTACTTTAATTTTGTTTTTTAAATTAATAAATAAATAAATTAATTTTTGGCTGTGTTGGGTCTTCGTTGCTGCGCGTGGGCTTTCTCTAGTTGTGGCGAGCGGGGCTACTCTTCATTGCAGTGCACGGGCTTCTCATTGCGGTAGCTTCTCTTGTTGTGGAGCACGGGCTCTAGGCATACAGGCTTCAGTAGTTGTGGCATGCACACTCAGTTGTTGTGGCCCGCAGTATCTAGAGCACAGGCTCGCAGGCTGTGGCACACAGGCTTAGCTGCTCCGTGGCATGTGGGATCTTCCCGGACCAGGGCTCAAACCCGTGTCCCCTGCATTGGCAGGCAGATTCTCAACCACTGCACCACCAGGGAAGCCCTTCATGGGTACTTTGAAAAAAGAAAGTTGGATGGAATGTAGACTGATGTCCTTCTCAGGCTGTGAGACCTTGAGGCTTTGTTATCCTGGATGGTTCGGGCCCTTCTCTCTTCCAGGCCTGATACCCGACCCCCCCCAGGGGCCTTAGCTGGCATGGCTCACGGCTCCTCCCCTGGCTCTTGCAATAATTTGCTGTGGGTCTTTGGAACTCAGTTTCCTTGTCTGTACCAAGAGGGGATTGGACCCCTTTTCTTTTTTCTCTGTTTTTTTGTTTGTTTGTTTTGGCCACGCCGCCAAGCTTGCGGGGGATCTCAGTTCCCCAACCAGGGATTGAACCCTGGGCCACGGCAGTGGAAGCGCTGAGTCCTAACCACTGGACCGCCAGGGAATTCCCTGGACCCACAGGTTTCTAACATGTCCTCAGATTTCATGGGCCCAGGCCGCACTCTCCAGGTCTCGAGCCCCAGGCAGTCAGAGGTGGGAATTGTCTGCAGACTCACAACGTCCTAGTCCTTCAGGCCAGCCGCCCTCAGAGCCGGTGCCCACACAGTCCCAGGAACACGCTGTGTGACTATCTGCCCTCAGAACTGGCTCCTGCCCAGCCTCGTCCTTCACACCCCCAGGGCAGGCCTGCGTCCCCTCGGCCTCCCCCTTGTACGGGGCCTGGCTCGCCTCTGACCAGGGCTCTCTAAAGGGAAACGCTAATGATCATAGGAATAAAAGCCTCCCCAATATACCGGCTCTTATTACATTGTCCAGACCCATGCTAAGGGCTTTTGTCATGTGGTTTCGTTTCATTCCCCTGCCACCTCTGGGGTAGAAACTACCTTCATCCTGTTTCAGACATGAGGACCTGAGGCTCAGAGGTGGAATCCTTTGTCCAAGGTCAGCTAAGAAGTGGGAGGGCTCACCTCTCTGGCCCTACCCCCATGCCCTTGCCCATTATCCTAGCCTGTCTCCCTGGAAGCATCAGATGTCTTTCTCTCCAGGTCACCCAAGCCCCTGGACACCTCTGGGGTCCCACGGCAGGACTTGGAGTGGTGACAGGGGCAACTGCCTTGGAAAACAGCTCTTATGGCCTTGGCTGGATCTGGGGGGAGGTGTGGAGGGCAGCGCCAGACACACCCACGCTGGGCCTCAAGAAACCCGAGTTACGCGTTGTACCACAAGCCACAGGGGCTGGACAGCCTGCAGCTGGGGGAGGCGGGGCAGAGCAGCCCAGACAAGCCAACTTTTAAATAAATAATTAGAAATGTAGGAAGGGAAGGTCTGGGCCAGTCTCCAGTCCCCCCAGGCTGCAGCTTCCCAGCCAGGCCAGAATGCATGAAGTTCCCATGATTCTTGGCCCTGATGGACCCAAGGGTTCCACTTCCTCCTTTCCTTCCTGTTTCTAAAAAACTCAACCCACATTCCCAGAGTCCCTACTGTGTGCCTAGCCCCATGCAGGGCAATGCTGGGGGGACTCAGCGGTGGTTGTGACGGTTCCCATCCCTGGCCCAAGGGAGGGCACAGACCCATCCCCAGATAGTGACCACCCAGAGTGGGCAGGGCTGGGATGGGGGCATCCAAGGGGCTGGAGGAGCCTAGAGGGACACCTGAGCCAGCCTCAGGGTCTTGAAAACTCAGGGGATTCCTGAGTGGAAATGTGAAGATCTTGGTTAAGTGAGGAGAAAGGCATATGAGAAAAAGAGGACTAAAAATTTAAGGAGGGGGCAGATCACGCAGGGGTCCACAGACCACTGTTTTTCAAACTGTTTTGAATTTGAGACAGTTGATACACAATAGAAGGTATATTTTGCTTGCAACACAGTATGTGTATGAACAGGTGTGCACACACACACGTAAATTAAAATGTCACGATACAATAATTACTTGTACAATATGCTCTATTTGACATTTTAAAAAATTAACTGCTTAGGACTCACTACTTTATTTCATGCCCTACTAATCGGTTGACACCTGAGGTTGGAAAATATAGATGTCCAGGTTGTGCTAAGAACGCTCGGACTCCAATCAAAGGAGCAGAATTCTAGAATCAGCAGGTGCGATGTCTTCAGGGCTGTTCACTGATACTCCCCTCCTCCTCTCCTTCTGGGCACCTGGTGGGATTGTACTTGCCTCCCTTTGGAAGGTAGCCTTGGAGCCCAGGAATCTGCATTTTAACAGACAATGGGAGCTGTGAGACTTGGGAAATTTAAGAAACAGTGACATAGGTGATAAACTCCATGAGGACAGTGCAGAACCCACCTTGGCCACCGCAGAGACCCCAGCAGGACGCAGCACAGAGCCGGGCGCTTAGGTAAGATGTGTTAAATGAATGATTTTTTAAATTTCTATTTATTATTTATTTATTTATTTAGGCTGTGCTGGGTCTTCGTTGCGCCACGCGGGCTCCTCTAGCTGCGGCGCGCGGGCTTAGTTGCGGGTATATGGGATCTTAATTCCCTGACCAGGGATCAAACCCGGGCCCCCTGCATTGGGAGCGTGGAGTCTTAACCGCTGGACCTACAGGGAAGTCCCTAAATGAATGATTTTAACTTCAGTCTTTTTATTGCTGTCTACCCGATCTAGCTCACCGTTCCAACTTCATCCCACAGCAGTTTTCCCCAATTTCCACTGGGACCAAATGGAACTATTCTTCGTTTCATAAATTTCTCATCTGCAGGTCTTTGCAGTTGCTGTGTCCTCTGCCCATACCTTCCCTTTTCCTCCTCCCTTCACTGGCTGGCTCTGACATCCTTCCAAATTCAGCTCAGATGCGCCCTCCTCCAGGGAACCTTCCCTGACCCCACTTCCCAAGCTGCGTTTCCCCTCGGAGCTCCTCCATTCTAGCCCTACTCACTCTGCATCATCACCGTCTGTCTGTCCTGCTGACCTATGAACCTGGGAAGGTGGGAGCAAGGCTCGTCTCGGCCACTGCTGGGTCCCCAGTACCACTCAGCACAGGGCTGGGCACACAATAGGTACTCAGAAAAGGTTTGGTGAATGCATGAATGCAAATTTGAGAGGAGAGGCCTGTTTACAGGTCTGATGGAGAAGGCTGAAGCCCTGGAGTTTACTCAATCCCTCCTGCTGTCAGACACTCGGTCCTCTCAGGGAGGACACCATTCACAACAATACCCTTTTCACAGGCAGCAAACTGAGGCCAGGAAGGGCCTTCTTGCTCTGTGGGGTTCAGATTCCCACCGCTCAGCCCAGCCTCCTCCTGGACCCTCTTACCTCCTTCCTGGAGTCTTTTTTTTTTTTTTTTTTTTCTGATGATGAAATCTGAATCTGGGTAGGAGGTTTGGCTGATTGGGAAGAAAGCTGGCTGAGACCAGTTGGTCTAGTTCTCTCTCCAAGCCTGAGGAGGGCAGGGGGTGGGACATGCATGGCCAATCCTGAACCAAACCCTCAAACCTTGCCCTCTTGGCCCGGACCCACCCCGCACTTCCCAAAGGTTCTGGGATTCTAGGGTCCCCTGAGTCCTGGAGGCTTCTCCCTCCCTCTCCTCCCTGTCTGGCACCCCTGTAGGTGGGCAGTGACTAAACTAAGCCTGGCCCACACCCATGTCGCCCAACTGGCAACATGGCCACTTCCGCATCCCCGGGGGCCCTGATTACCAGGAGGGGTGCCAGGAGCTTGCTGGCCCCCCGCCTGGCCACCTGCTGCCGGGTCCCAACTGGGGCCTCTCAGGCTCCTTTGCTCAGTGGTCCCTGGGGCCTGAACATTCCTGGGGAGGAGCACCAGCCTGTGAGTCTGTGGGAACTCGAGGAAGAGGCCTTTTTTACTTTCACCCTTAGGTATAATGTTGATCTCATCACAGCTTAAAATACCATGAGGCTGTGATTTGCCAGGCACCAACCAAAGCGTTTTATACACATGAACTTGGTTCACCCTCCATGACCCCGGAGGCAGATGCTACCCTTTATCCCTATTTCACGGTCAAGCAAACTGAGGCTGGAGGATTGAGTGACTTGCCTGAGGTCATTCAGCTGCTAAGCCATGAGACAAGAAGACAGTTTCGGGGTGCCAGTGCTGAACAGAAAAACCACAGATTTCCTTCCTGAAAGCTCCCATTCTGAGCAGTTTCTGTGAATTCTTTTTTTTTTTTTTTTTTAATATTTATTTATTTATTTTTGGCTGCAATGGGTCTTCGTTGCTGCGCACAGGCTTTCTCTAGTTGTGGGAATAGGGGGCTACTATTCACTGTGGTGCGCGGGCTTCTCATTGCGGTGGCTTCTCTTGTTGCGGAGCACGGGCTCTAGGCGCGCGGGCTTGAGCAGTTGTGGCACTCAGGCTTGGTATTTGTGGCTCACAGGCTCTAGAGCGCAAGCTCAGTAGTTGTGGCTCACGGGCTTAGTTGCTCCGCGGCATGTGGGATCTTCCCGGACCAGGGCTCGAACCCGTGTCCCCTGCATTGGCAGGCGGATTCTTAACCACTACGCCACCAGGGAAGCCCAGTTTCCGTGAATTCTTGCAGAGATAATCAATGCATTTGAAACAGAGGTTGTTATATATATATATATATATATATATATATATTATTTTTTTAATATTGTTTATTGTTTTTTCCCACAGGTGATAGGGTGCCCTGTCCTATATTCCCCCCCCGCCCCACTCCGCATCTTGCCTTTACCTCCTTAGCAATATTTCTTAATTAATTAATTAATTAATTTTTGGCTGCATTGGGTCTTCGTTGCTGCACTCAGGCTTTCTCCAGTTGCGGCGAGCTGGGGCCACTCTTCGCTGCGGTGCACTGGCTTCCCATTGCAATAGCCTCTCCCATTGCTGAGCATGGGCTCTAGGCGCGCGGACTTCAGCAGTTGTGGCTCGCAGGCTCTAGAGCGCAGGCCCAGTAGCTGTGGCGCACGGGCTCAGTTGCTCCACCGCATGTGGGACCCTCCCGGACCAGGGCTTGAACCCATGTCCCTTACATTGGCAGGTGGATTCTTAACCACTGCGCCACCAGGGAAGTCCCTTAGCAATATCTCCTGACCACCTGATTTGGTACTGAAACCTGCCCTCCACCCAGTTCCCCATCTGTCTCATTCTATTTGATGCCTCTCAGCATTCTGTTCACTAGACGTGGTCTGTTGAATGATTGAAGGAATGCAGTACTGAATAGACAGATGCCTGGCTAAAGAGTTTGGACTTTATCCCCAGGGAAGTCACTGGGGTTACTAGATTAGATCTGTGCTTTCAAACATTCCAGGCCCTTCTCAACTCTGAGACTGTGCATGTACTTGTCCCTTTACCTGGAATAATACTCTTTCCCTGGGCTTGGTCCAAACCCTCCCTATCCCAACTGGGATACCTCCTCTTCCAGGAAGCCCTCCCAGTCCTGGTCAAGCATCCCTTCTGGGCTCCTTCATCCCAGCCCCCTCACTCTGTGTTGTCACTGTCTGAGGATGGGTCTGTCACCCCCTCTGGACTGTGCTTCCCTGGAGGGTAGGGCCAGGACTGTCTTGATCATTGCTGGGTCCCTGCACCTCCCAACATAGGGCCCAACACTGATCAGAATAAACGATGGTCCCTTGAAGGAAATGTCCCTGCTTGGGGAGGAGCCAATTGCAGGGTAGCTGGGGTGTCAGGTAAGTGTTGAGGACGCAGAGACACCTGAGTTCAAATCCCTGCCCAGGTTGGGGTTAGGCCACAACAAACCTCATTATCCCGTCTGCTTCCAAGTCACTAAAACAGGATTGATCGCAAAGATTAGTGAAGATATGATAACTTTTGACATTACTTCAGACAGGGTCGGAAGCCTCTCCTGCTGCTTTAGAGCTTTGCACCTGATCTTCCCTTTCACTAGAAAGTTCTTCCCAGATTGTCCCGGTGGGCTCCTTCTTGTCATTCTGGTCTCATCGCAAATGTCACCTCCTCAGAGTGGTCCACCCTGACTGCTCCTTCTCTCTCTGCTGTGCAGCAGTTTCCTTTTCTCCAGCTCTTATTCCACCTGACAGCCCAAGTTCATTTCCTTGTCTCTCTTCACTAGAATGCTGGCAAGGAGTTTTGTCTGAGTTTTTATTTTTTTTATTTTATTAAAAAATTTTTTGTATTGAAGTATAGTTGACTTAACAATGTCGTGTTAGTTTCCGGCGTACAACAAAGTGATTCAGATATATATATATACACACACACATATATATATACACACACATTCTTTTTCATATTCTTTTCCATTATAGGTTATTATAAGATATTGAGGGGATTCCCTGGTGGTCCAGTGGTTAGGACTTGGCGCTTTCACTGCCAGGGCCCGGGTTCAACCCCTGGTCGGGGAACTAAGATCCTGCAAGCCACGGCGGCATGGCCAAAAAAAAAAAAAGATAGTGACTATAGTTCCTGGGTTTTTATTTTTAATTTTTTTCTCACTGTGGAATCCCCAGAACCTTAAACAGCAGTTGGCCCTTAGTAAGGGCCCGAGGAATATTTGTGGAGTGAATAGAGTGCTCAGGAATTGTCCGCTCGTGTTTTGATTGAGGGTCACCGTGTGCACCATCAAACTTACGCTCACACTGACTCTAGGACAAATGAAGAACCTGATGCTTAGCTGGTAAGTGGTGGCACAAGGATTCGAACCAATGTCTGTGTGGCTTTAGTGCCCATGTTCTCGGTGTCTAGCGCAGAGCCGAGCATGTGGGAGTTTAACGTGAGTTTGTTGAATGAATATGACTTTAGACTTGGAGGGTGGAATGGGGAATGGGGGCTTTCTGAAGTAGGTGGCATGGAAGCTGGGAGAATTTGGGAGGGGAGAGTGGCCGGGAGACACAGGAAGGAGGTCTGCAAGGCCACTTGTGCCTGGGTGGTAGGTCCATCAGATCCTGGGCAAATTCTCAGCTCGGCCTGGCCCCTCAGATCCTGCAGGATGTCATCACAAGCTCTCAAAGCTCCTTCCCAAGCAGGTCTAGGGCTAGGGCTGGCAGTGACCAAGTGACCAATGCCCAGCAGTGTCTGGAGCTGGTTGGGGCCCAAACCATGTTCTTCAATAATAATGACAATAACAACAACAGTAGTAGTAGTAGTTAACTTTATTAAGGGCTAACCTATACCCTGTCTAAATGCTTTGAACATGGGATCTCATTTGCTCTTCAGCACCCAAGGAGGTCTGAGCTACTATTATTCTTCCCATTTTACAGATGTGGAAACAGGCTCCTAGAGGCGGTGACTTGCCTAAGGCCCCACAGCTGCTTCAGAAGGAAGCCTCTGAGATGATCACTATCGATCTTCTTTGAGCAAGTGTGAACACCTGATATGTTAGCAGAGAACGGGCCAGGTGGGGAAGGAATTAGGATTTCAACATTGCCAGGAGGAGTAGCCAATCACAGCTGATTCCCTTTAAGGTTAGGGCCTTGAGAGGCAGGCTTGCAACTCCCAGCCTCCCCAGGTGTGGCCTCAAGGTGAGTGACTTCCTCTTGCCATAAGCCCCACTTTTGCCCATCTGGAGAATGGGTAGAATAGTGGGCCCAACCTCACCAAGCAGTTATGGAGATTCCAGTGGAATCAGGCATATGCATTTGTCAAAAATCAGCAGATGTCACTTACAGTTTGTGCATTTTGTGAAAAAGAGGACTGCAGACAGGGAATTCCCTGGCGGTCCAGTGGTTAGGAGTCCGTGCTTTCACTGCCCAGGGCGCGGGTTCAGTCCCTGGTCAGGGAACTAAGAGGACCACGTAGAAATATTGAACTCTGATTAATAAATGCATACATACTGAAGTGTTTAGAGGGAAGTGCGCTGGTATCTGCAACTTTGACATGCATCAAAAGGAGGTAAATGGGTGGATGGCTAGAGAGATAGATAAATGGATAGAAATTTTATATAGAAGTACCGTGAAATAATTGTAGACACTAGGTGGTGGGCCTATGGATGTTCACTCTAAATCCTTTAAACTTTTTTGTAGGTTTGAAATTTTTAATTAATTTTTAATTTTTAATAATTAAAAAAAGGGGGAAATATCTGGTGAAAGCAAAAGCATTAGCACAGTCATTAAACTGAATTATAATTTTTAATGGATGAATTGCAAATTGTGTACCTAGGGGGAAGTGGATTACAATCCAATATAATAACTGCCATTAATTGATACGTGTGGGGCTCTGAACTGAGAACTTTTATTTTGAAAATTATTAACATTATTAAATAAATCACTCCATCTCATTTAACTCTTACACCAATCACGTGAGGGATCTGTATTTTACATTCGAGGAATTGACGAGAAGGGACAAAAGACCGGAATTTAGGGCGGAAGAGGAGTTTCAGGCTAAATTGACTTGCAGACCCGCGGATCACCTGGCACTTTCTAGAGACCCTCGCGCCAGGCACTTTTGTGGCTTATAGGCCCCCAACCCAATACCCTATCCTCCGGCAGGGAAAAGCCTCCTCCCAACGCCCCGCCCCCTTCGGACCCTCCACCCCCACCCCACCCGGACCCCGCCCCTGAATGTAACCATTGTTTTTCTGCCTTCTATCGGGGTGACTTGGCCCTACTCCAGCCAAAGCCCCGCCCTGGAGGGCCCTGAACCCGACCGAGCCAATCGGCACCGGTGGGTTTGTCCCCGTTCTCTCAAGCCTCGCCCCGGGTTCTTAATCCGGGCAGCTTCCGCCAAGCAGTCTCAGAGCCACGCGGCGCGCCCGGGAGGTCCGGTCTCGGCCAACAGCTGATTCTTCCCGCGATCCCGGGCCGCCGCCTTCGGCACCCAGGGGCCCGGATCTTCCCGCCTGGACCCAAGAGCCTGGCCCCCCCTCTTCCCGGAGCTCCGTCTTCCGGCCCCCAGACTCAGGCTCCCCAGCTCTCCGTTTCCAGGACCCAGGCACCCCAGGTCCCCGCCTCCCGGATCTGCGCCACCAGGACCTAGCCTCTTGAAGACCTCTGCCGCCTGGGCGCCTTCAGCCTTCCGGAGCCAAGGACCCTAGGTCCCAGCTTGAGAAACTCCCGTCTTCCTAACCCCCAGGGTAAAGAAACCCAGGTGCTCCCACCTCCCAGCTTTCAGCGCCGGGCACAAACGAAGAGCAGAGGAGCCCCAGCGCCCAGCCTAGGGAATCTCAAACACTCCAGCTTCTAAGAGACAAGGAACTTAAGCGCTGTGAACTCACAACTCCAAGGAACCCTCCAAAGTTCCAGCCTCCAGGCGCTGTTAACTCAACAAAGTTTTAAGGAACGAGAGCGTCCTGGGAAGGAGCCCCGAGCGCTCCCAGCTTCCAGGCGCTGAGGAACCCCGGGGCGTTCATCATGGTGGCCGATCCGCCTAAGGGAGACCCCAAGGGGTACGCGGCGGCGGAGCCCACCGCCAACGGTGTCTCAGCGTTGGTCCCCCTAGAGGACCCAGGCTCGGCGAAAGGCGGCTGTTGCGGCTCCGGGGACCGGCTGCGCCGCTGCCTTCGCGCCAACCTGCTGGTGCTGCTGACAGTGGTGGCAGTGGTGGCGGGCGTGGCTCTGGGGCTGGGGGTCTCGGGGGCCGGCGGCGCGCTAGCGCTGGGCCCAGCGCGCCTGGAGGCCTTTGCCTTCCCGGGCGAGCTGCTGCTGCGCCTGCTAAAGATGATTATCTTGCCGCTGGTGGTGTGCAGCCTGATCGGCGGCGCGGCCAGCCTGGACCCGAGCGCGCTCGGCCGCCTGGGCGCCTGGGCGCTGCTCTTTTTCCTGGTTACTACAGTGCTAGCGTCGGCGCTCGGCGTGGGCTTGGCGCTCGCACTGCAGCCGGGCGCCGCCTTCGCCGCCATCAACGCCTCGGTCGGGGCCATGGGCTCCGTGGAAGAGGCCCCCAGCAAGGAGGTGCTCGATTCGTTCCTGGATCTTGTGAGGTCAGACCCCGCCCTCCCGGTGGAGGGGTTGGGGGAAGGGGGTGGGTGCTTCAGCCTCGTGGGGAGAGGACGCGTATTAGGGTTGGCGGGAGTCGCCACGTGGACGGAAGGGGGGTTTTGGGTCCTCCGTGTCCGGGACATCCCCAGGGCCTCAAGGAAGACGGGATGGGATAGTTGGGGGGCGCTCTGGCCCCTTTAGGGTCAGGGTACAGAGAGTGAGAACAGACTCCTGGAGGAGATTTCTAAATATGGGGGCCTGCGTGCATAAGCGGGACCCCACAGGAGGGTGATAGGGGCGTGGAAGTCTTATAGAGGGAGAAGTGATGCTTGGTGGGGTTGAGGGTCTCTGCTGTGAGCGGGGGAGGATCCCGAGGGGAACTTGGAAGAGGATCTTTGGGTGGCCAGGGGCCCCAGGATGGGGCTTCTGGGTAAAGGTTTAAGTCCAGTGTCTGGATAAAAGTTCTTGGAGCCCTGGGTAAGGGGCCCCTGCAGGACCTGAAGAGATCAGAATGACCCCCCACCAGGCCCTCTTCCCACGTGGTTCCCCACACCACGTGTCCCCCAGACAAAGCCAGGTCCTTTTTTCAGCCTCTTTTCCCCACCCAGTTCAGCTGGGCAGGACCCTGGCTTCCTCTTTATATGTTCCTGGTAGGTAAGTCCTGCCACCTCCACAAACTTTCCATCCCATTTCCTGCTCTGTCTGGTACCCGGCTGCCCTCCCCTTGCACTAGGCTGCCCAGAAAAGGGGCAGATTCTTTTCCTTTGGGCCTCTGCTCCCCTCCCCTCAAGAATGGCTCTCTCCCCCCTTTTAAGGAGGGCAGACTGCTGGATCCACATGGCCTTGCCTTTGAGGCCTGCTGATTCAGTGTCTCCAGGTTGGTTGGGGACTTCCTGGAAGTGGGGGAAGGAAATGATGAGTCACGGAACACGGTTCCCCTCAGTCTCTTGGGGCATCAGTGCAGGCCGATGTTGGGGGGAGGCTTGGTGTCCAGAAATTACAGCGGGTGGGCACCTCCTGGCTGGGGGAGATTAGCTGTGTCCTGACCCAGCCCTGGCTGGCCTGGGTGGGTACAGGCCGACCTGCAGACGGGCACACCCACTTGAAGTTTGTTTATGTGTGCAAGCTTCCCCGTTGTGCCCAAATCCATGTAACTCATTTGGCCAGCCACTCGGGGACTTAGCTGGAGCATCTCAGAGCCACCCAACTTTATAAGCCACTGACACACAACTGGACACGGGCACGCAGACGCTCACTGATGCCAATGACCACACCAACATGTGGAACACTGCCTAAACACAGCTCGAGCACATACACGCTCACATACATGCCTACAGGGCCACACACCAACAGGGTCACACATATCTGAACACTAACCTGCTCCCCCCAACCGGATACCAACACCTGATAAACTACCAACCACCACCACCAGCAGCTGTGCACCCACGTCTTTGGTGAGAGGGAGGATCCGAGGTTGCCAAGCGGTTCGGACTGTGGCACCAGCTGGCCGGTTTCAAATCCCAGTTTTGCCACTTCCTAACGGCAAGTTTTTTCACCTGTCAGTGCCTCAGCTTCCTTTTCTGTGAAATGGGGATAATAGTGCACGGCCCTGAGGGCTGTCAGGAGAATTAAATGAGTTGATTTATATAAAGCACTTAGTACAGCGCCTGTAGTCACCTTGGCTGTTATTTTTGTCTTGCCCTGAGGCACACGGGGCCACTGTCCGACTCCCTCACATGCTCAGTGGCGTTTAATGCACGCTGCTGCACACTTGATCACACCCAGACACCCTCACACAAGAGTGACTGCATAAACACAAAGGCGCATTCACAACAACACAGTCAATCCTTGTCACTTTCTCACCACCTCTTCCCTAACACACCCAGATCTTCCCCACAGCCTGCAACCCACCAGCCAGCCCCCAGGGCCAGCCCTTTCCTCAGCCCTCCCAGGCCTCCAGGAGGAAGTGGCTGATGCAAGATGGCCACAGTATTGAGGGTGCTGAGTGTGGGGTGGAGCCAGGCCCCGTAACCCTGTCCCAGCCTGCCTTGGGAAGCTGGCATTCCTCACCCTCAATCCACATTCCCTCGGGGCTAGGACACCAGCCTCCTGGGCCCCAGGATTCCAGCTGAGACTCTGCACACCCTGGAAAGATGTGCAGGCCCAGGTCCATCTCTGCCTGGCTGAACCTGTCTGAGGCATGGGTGAGGACCACATTTGGGTACAGATGGGGCCTCCAAGGTTCGCCTCACCCCAAGAGGCCAACCCAGCCCCGCTGACCTCCTCCTGTGGTATCTAATACCCCCCCCATGTTTATCTCTGCAGAAATATCTTCCCCTCCAACCTGGTGTCCGCAGCCTTCCGCTCAGTGAGTGCTCTGGGGTGTCCCTCAGGGTTGGGGGGTGGGCAGGGAGGGAGACAGCCAGTTCCAGCCCCTTGGTGCCTGATTTTGGGTGGTGCCTGGGAAAACGCACGTGCCCACATATTTACAGGCCATATTGCAGGGCTCCTGGGTGATTTCTGAATGAAACCCATCCACGCCCCTCATGAGAATATGGGTTCTGAGCCCCCTCTGGGTTCTAATTCTAGCTGTGTGACCCTGAGCAAGTGCCTTTACCTCTCTGAGCCTCAGTTTCCACCTCTGGAAAATGGGGGTATGAATAGTCCTACTGCAGCAGGGTTGCTGGTGGGATGGAATGAGATCACGTTTAAGGGAAGCTTAGGGCGGGCTTTGAGTATTGTCAGTGCCGGGACGGGGTGGGGGAGCCTCGATGACAATTGATGCTGACTCTTTCCAACCCCACCTGCAGTACGCTACCTCCTATAAGGAGAGATTGTTCAACGGAACCCAGGTGAAGGTAAGAGCTGGGAAGGCGGTGGGGGGTCCTGCACCTTGGTTTTTCCATTTTGTTCTTACCCTGGTCTCGTCTGCCCTCTGGGTCTTCTTTTTTATTTATTATTTTTATTTTTGGCTGTGTTGGGTCTTCGTTGCTGTGCTCTCTAGTTGTGGCGAGCGGGGGCTACTCTTTGTTGCGGTGCGCGGGCTTCTCATTGCGGTGGCTTCTCTTCTTGCGGAGCACGGGCTCTAGGTGCGCGGACTTCAGTAGTTGTGGCACGCGGGATCAGAAGTTGTGGCTCGCGGGCTCTAGAGCACAGACTCAGTAGTTGTGGCGCACGGGCTTAGTTGCTCTGCAGCACGTGGGATCTTCCCGGACCAGGGCTCGAACCCGTGTCCCCTGCATTGGCAGGCGATTCTGAACCACTGCACCACCAGGGAAGTCCCCTGGGTCTTCTAACATTTGGGCGCAATCTGTTTTAAACTCTCCGAAGCCCCTCCCCAATTTCTGTCTTTTCTGCCTTTCTGGAATCTCCATTTTGCCCTCTCTTCTCCCTCCCCACAGCCACACTCAGGTCCAGGCTCCTCTTTTCCCCTCCCTTCCCACCCCCTCCCGCCCACCTTCAGCCTGGCAGCTGGAGTATTCTTTCCAAAGCGCAAACCTGACCCAGCCTCTCTCCTGCCTAAAGCCCTGTCATATTCCCTAGTGCCCTCGGAAGAAAGCCTAGGCTCCTCGCCATAGTCCCCGGGGCCCCTGTGAGGTCCTGCCCCTGCCCATCCGCTCACCCAGCCTCATCCTGTGACTCTGCCTGGCCCATTCTGCTCCAGCCACAGTGAATTCCTTTCTGTTCTTTGAATGCCTAAGTTAGAGTCATTTCAAGGTTGTTGCATATTGTTAACTCTCTCTAGAAGAGGTAACAATACCCCTCCCCTCCCTTTACCTTGTTCACTCCAGGTCTTAGTCCCTTCCTCCAGGAAGCCCTCCCTGATTCCCCTCCTCCAAGCTTGGCAGCACAACCTTCCTTGGTTCCCATACTCCCCTGGGTTCCCCCGTCCCAGCCCTGTCCACTCTGGGTGGTCCCTGGACCCGGACTGTGAGCCTTGGGAGGATGGGGCCTGGGGAATGGTCTTGTCTCTGCTGGGTCCCAGCAGTGCGCAGGACAGGCCGTCAGTCACTGGGCAGGTTGACTGAATGGCCCCGCCCATCCCCATGTGTTCTTGCCCAAAGGTGCCCGTGGGGGGTGAGGTGGAGGGTATGAACATCCTGGGCCTGGTGGTGTTTGCCATCGTCTTTGGCGTGGCCCTGCGGAAGCTGGGGCCTGAGGGAGAGCTGCTCATCCGCTTCTTCAACTCCTTCAACGATGCCACCATGGTGCTGGTCTCCTGGATCATGTGGTAAGTGGTGGGAGAGGGGGCTGGTGCGGCGGGGTGGGGCAATCCTCTGTCTGCTCCTTCGAACCAGACGGCCTAGATTCAAATCCAGCATCGACTATTCCCTGGCTATGTGACTTCAGGCAAGTGACTTACTCTCTCTGTGCCTCAGTTTCCTCGTCTATAAGGTGAGGACAGTGCTGTATGCCGTGAGAGCTAAGACTGATCCTGGAACCTTCTTGATCCTATTGGAAGGTGATAAAAAGACCGCCGAGCTGTGGCCGCAGCCTGGCTAACGCATCTCAGTTTCCGAGATTTCAGCGTCATCAAATGTTTGCCTTTGGATCAATAATGGAAAATAGTGCCTGCTTTATAGGGTTATAATGAAGATGAAATGAGTGACTGAGGTGTAAGTAAAGCACTTAGAAAGTGTTTTAAACGTCTAGCACCTACTGAGCATTCAGTTAATGTCAGCTACGATTATCACCATTATGTATGAGCTTTTGTTAAATGGCCTCAGATAATGAGGGAAAAAAAACACGTGCAGAGGCCTTCGGCTTCACCCTTGCCACCTCCCCTGTCTCATCTCCACATGGTGTCACACTGATTCTCAGGACCCATCCTGGGTCAGAAGGTCAGAAATCAGGAGGTGGGTTAGGGCTGCTGCATTTTTACCAAATCTCCCCCCACCCCAACCCTGATTCCAGGGTAGCTGACATCTAAGAAGCTGCTGTGTGGAACTAATAGAAACACTTGGTGTGTGGGTAAGAGCAGGCTGTGCAGCTGGGCAGCCTGAGTTCCTATCCCGGCGCTACTACTTCCCAGCTGTGTGCCCTACGACAAGTTACTTATCCCGCCGTGCCTCAGTTTCCCCATCTGGAAAACGGCGTTGATAGTACCAGGCACGAGTGAGTTAATACGTGTAAAGTTCTTGGGACAGTGCCTGACCTATAGCGTGCCTACAGTAAACAAGCTTAGCTAATATTTGTCAAGTACTTGTATAATTTCTGGGCACATCTCACTGGCTAGAACTTGGGCATTTGGCCAAAGCTAGGTGCACAGGTGGCTGGGAAATGGTGCTTTTCTTCTGTAACTAAAGAGGAGAAGGGGTTTGGAGACAAGTAGCCATAGCGATCAGGCAATCAAGGAAGTGATGTTGGGAGCCCTCCTGGCTGGGAGACATATGCAACCCCTGGGATCTTCCCTCCAGGAGAGGGTGATAATAAATCCCAGTGGAAGTCTATAGACTTCACTTATTGTGTACAGAAAGCTTTCAGCTAATTTCAACTGGCATCTCATTTCATCCTCCCAAGATTCCTATGAGGTTGGTAGCATTATGGCCCCTGTTTTACAGACCTATTTGATTTTAATTCAATGATAGCGGCACGAGACTCAAAATAGGAGCTCCCTTGTGGGGTTGTGGTGAAGATTCAATCCCGTTCAAGGGCTCGGCACATCATAAATGCTTCATACCTGGGAGTTGTCATTAAGACATGAGCCACGGTTTTTATTTTTCATGGTGAGAGAGTGTATTGGTTTATGTCATATTAGCTGCTGTAACAAACAAACCCAGAAAATATAAATGATATGCATGGTGGGTGTTTCTTTCCTGGTCATGTGTTAAGTCCAAATCTGGTGGGTGACTGTACTCCAAGTGGTCGATGGAACCACCCAAACTTCTTTTATCTCCCAGTGGCACTATGTTCAAGAGGAGAGAATGGAGGATGGCAGGGGAGGTGCCCGAACATCAGCCCACATTGCTGTGGGCGCTTCCTGCCTTTGAGGGAGGCTGAGAAATGTGGTCAGGCCATGTGCCCAGCACAATGCCTGGCCCTGGGTGGGCACATGGTCAGAGGTGGCAGTCTGTCTCCTGGGTAATTAGGTATGCCCCTGTGGGCATCTTGTTCCTGGTGGCCGGCAAGATCGTGGAGATGGAGGACGTGGGGATGCTCTTCGCCAGTCTCGGCAAATACATCCTGTGCTGCCTGCTTGGCCACGCCATCCATGGGCTCCTGGTGCTGCCCCTCATCTACTTCTTCTTCACCCGCAAGAACCCCTACCGGTTCCTGTGGGGCATCATGACGCCGCTGGCCACTGCCTTCGGGACCTCCTCCAGGTGTGACCTTGGGGCAGACCAGGGCAGGGTTTTTAAGCTTAAGGGGCCTGGAGCAGGCATCAGAGGTCTAAAGACCCCTGAAATTTTGTCTAGGTACATGGGATCTGGGTACAGGGAAGCCCCCCCCCCCCAGTTAGGAAACTACTGCCTTGGAGATATATTCCTCCCTTCCTGAGAACCCCTCCCCACCCCAAGGCCTGGCCTTGGGGGACTCTAGTGCTTTACCCTGGATCCAACCTCTAAAAGCTCCTTCCACCTCTCCTGAGTAGTTTGTCCATCTCTGCTGGCCCTGTCCCCTCAGGATCCAACCCTCCCTATAACAGCATCCCCAAGAGTATAGTAATTCTTAATCGAGGTCTGTTATTGGTAGAGATGGGGAAGGGGTGTGAGTCAGTGAGCGCTCAGACATTCTAGAATTTAGTTATGAATTTTTATGTGTATTTTAAGGAGTAGCCCTTGGTAATCTCCCAGGGGTCCAAGACTCCCTATATTTTGGAATGCTTCCATTCTGTGGGATCCCTAGTGCCTTCTGGCTCTGAGAAGAGAAGGGCATGGCGAGCCGGGGAGGGCTAAGGGGTGTGGGTGGAGGCCCGGGGTCGTGGGAAGCAGAGGTCTAGGCTGGTGGGCAGAGCTTGCGCCTGAGATGAGGTGCTGTGTGGGCGGGGCCTGGTCCGGGGGATGGTCAGGGGAGGTAGGGGGTGTGGCTTGGGCGGTGGGCGGGGCCCGGTCGGGCTGGCCGGGTGAGCTCGCGCTAACTCAGATCTGCGGTCCCACGCAGCTCCGCCACGCTGCCCCTGATGATGAAGTGCGTGGAGGAGAAGAACGGCGTGGCCAAGCACATCAGCCGCTTCATTCTGCCCATCGGTGCCACTGTCAACATGGACGGTGCCGCGCTCTTCCAGTGTGTGGCTGCAGTGTTTATTGCACAGCTCAATCAGCGATCCTTGGACTTCGTGAAGATTATCACTATCCTGTGAGTGCGGGGGGGCTGCGGCTAGGACCCCCAAGGCACCTGACCCCTCCCTTGAGAATGGACACGAGCTGGGAGGAGCAGCCCCACCCCCACAGCTTCTCCCATTACCGAGCGGCCTCTCCCTGACCTCTCCTCTCCTCCCCCAGGGTCACCGCCACAGCATCCAGTGTGGGCGCCGCGGGCATCCCCGCTGGAGGTGTCCTCACTCTGGCCATCATCCTCGAGGCGGTCAGCCTGCCGGTTCACGACATCTCCTTGATCTTGGCTGTGGACTGGCTAGTGTGAGTGTGGTTCGGGGGTTCAGGGGGCTCAGGGGTACTCCTGAGAAAGGGGATGAGCAAGAGGGTCATTGAGAGCCTCTGAGCAGAAGAGAGGAAGGAAGGGGTTCTAGAAGAAAGGGGAGGGGACCTTACCTTGAGTATTCCAATCAGAGGGAAGAAAGGGATCTTTGGGGTTCCAAGAGGAACCCCAGAAAGGGAGCATGTCCCAGTGGTTAATAGAGCAGACTCTTAGACCAGGCTCCCAGAGCCACTGTTGCTAGCTATAATGACCTTGGGTAAGTACTTAATCTCCCTGTGTCTCAGTTTCTCCATCTGTAAAATGGAGAGAATAGTTTCTCCTGGAGGATTAGATGACTTAATACACGCAGCTTTCTTAGAACAGCTACTTAGAACAGTAAGTAGAAAATGCTACGTAATTGTTAGCTATCATGATTAAGCTGTTAAGAGCGTAAAAGATTAGAAGACAGTCTGGCTTCAAAAGTTAAATAGTTACCATGTGTCTTAGCAATACCACTCCTAGGTTTAAACCCAAGAGAATTGAAAACATGTCCACAAAAACTTGTACATGAATGTTCACAGCAGCACTTTTTTTTTTTTTAATTCAACACCTTTTTAAAAAAATTAATTAATTTACTTATTTGGCTGAGTCAGGTCTTAGTTGTGGCACGCGGGCTCTCTAATGGTGCATGGGTTCTAGAGCACAGGCTCAGTAGTTGCGGCACATGGGCTTAGTTGCCTCGAGGCATGTGGGATCTTAGTTCCCCGACCAGGCATCGAACCTGCGTCCCCTGCATTGGAAAGCAGAGTCTTAACCACTGGACCACCAGGGAAATCCCCATAGCAGCACTATTCATAATAGCGAACAGGTGGAAACAACCCAAATACCTATCAATTGATGAATGGATAAACAAAGTGTCATATGTCCACACAATGGAATATTATTCAGCAATAAAATGGAATGAAGCAGTGATACAAACATACATACTACAACATATGACCCTTGAAAATATTATGCTATGTGAAAGAAGCCAGACAAAAAGGACCACATTGTATATGATTCCATTTATATGAACTGTTCAGAATAGGCAAATCTATAGACAGAAAGTAGATTAGTGGTTGCCTAGGCCTGGGGGATGGGAGGAAATGGGGGATAACTGCTTAATGGGTACGAGGGTTTCTTTCTGGAGTGATGAAAATATTCCGGAATTAAATAGTGGTGATTGTTGCACAACTCTGAATAAACTAAAAAGCACTGGATTGTATTCTTTTAAAGGGTGAATTTTATGGTATGTGAATTGTATCTCAATTTTTTTAAATGGCACACACACCCACACAAAAAGTATATAAAGAGGAAGGAAAAAGATCCTGAAGATTCTAGGGAGGAGAAGGGCCTGAGGGAGAACTTAGTATTTCAGAAGAAGAAAGAGGCATTGATGGGTCTTCTGGGGCCCCAAGGAAAGGGAGGCATGATTTTTTGAGGTTCCAGAAGGAACAAATCTTGTATTTGATTGGAAGAAGGATCTTTGGGGATCCAGGGAGGATGGAGGAGATCTTTGGGGTTCTAAGGCAGAGAAAGCCTGATGGGACACTTGGGATTCTAGGGGAAGGAAGGTGGGTAGGAGGCTTCTGGGGTTCTAGAGGAAGAGATCTTTAAGGTTCTAGAGGAAGGGATATTTGGGATCCTGGGAGGATGGAGGGATGAGCTCCTAAGAGGAGTAGAACAGGGTTCTGGGAAGGAGGGCATGATGGGGACTTGAAGGTAACCAGCAGGGAGAGGGGAGAGAGTTGGGCCCTGACGCTTCCCCTCCCACTCACTTCCCCCTCACTGTTCCCCCTTCAGGGACCGGTCCTGTACCGTCCTCAACGTGGAAGGTGACGCCTTTGGGGCAGGACTCCTCCAAAGTTACGTGGATCGCACAGAGTCCCGCAGTTCAGTGCCCGAGCTGATCCAGGTGAAGAGTGAGGTGCCCTTGGCCGCGCAGCCGGTCCTCACCGAGGAAGGGAGCCCTCTCCTCAAACGCTGTCCAGGACCTGCTGGGGACGCTGACACCTGTGAGAAGGAATCAGTCATGTAAATCCCAGTAGGGACCTTCCCTGCCCCAGTGCGGGGGATGCTTTGGACATTGGAATCATGCGGCATGGATGAACGGACACACAGGGCCTCTTGGAGAGTCCCGCCCACACGCTCGGGGAGCCACAGGCCTCAGCTTCCCTCCCAGCCATGAGATCTGGGAGGCCTCGCTGCTGGGGTATATGCGTTTGCTTCTGTGTGTGTGACTGTCTGTCCCCAAATCTCCCCAGTCCTCAACTCCTGCCCCCACCCAAGGCTAGGAAACAGCAAGATGGAGAAGTAGCGGCCTCCACAGCGAATCCTGGGAGCCTGCATGGCCTCGCGTCTCAGGGCACAGGGCACCATGGGAAATTCTTCCCTCTTCGAACAGAAGGATGTTCTGACAGGTTGCTGGCTCCTTTGATGGTCATGTTGGTGGCTGTACCTCTAGCTGTGCGTGTGTGTGTGTGCGTGTGTGTGTGTGTTTTCTGTGACTCTCCACGGTACAATCCCACCCTGTCCCCAGGACCTCTGTTCCCTTCACAGTAACAGAAACACTCCCGGGAACCCTGAGGGGAGACTGAGGACACACACTGCTGTTACTCCAGAGGATGTTCTTCAGCAATAAAATTGTCAAGTATATCTAATCAGATGTTTTCAAGAATTTGACTAAAAGTGCTAGCCACACAGAAAACAACAAACAACAACAACAAAATGATAAATTGGACTTCATTGAAATAAAATATCTGTTCATCAAAAAACACGCAGCCAAAAAATAAAAAAATATATATACACACACAACACTGTTGGAAACCACAGTGAGATACCACTGCACACACTTATTGGCATGGCAACAAACAAAAGCAATACCAAGTGCTGATGAGAATGTGGAACTGGACAGAGCCCATGCATTGCTGGTGGGAATGCAAAATGGTCCAGTCACTTTGGAAAATCACTGGGCAGTTGCTTATAAAAACTGGGCACTTTAATATCAAAGTGTATTTTAAAATGTCTACTTACCATGGGGCTC
Organism: Balaenoptera musculus; assembly: GCF_009873245.2. Classification (NCBI taxonomy): domain Eukaryota; kingdom Metazoa; phylum Chordata; class Mammalia; order Artiodactyla; family Balaenopteridae; genus Balaenoptera; species Balaenoptera musculus. Next base: position 9,500,729 of record NC_045803.1, read on the forward strand.
ATGAGTCCCGCTCCTGGGTATTGACCCAAGAGAAATGAAAGCTCCTATTCACACGAAAGCTGGTACACAAATGTTATAGCTGCTCTCTGTAATTGCCAAAATTTAGAAACAAATCAATTGGATTAGCTGGTACAATCATAATTCGATGGAAGCCTGCTGGGCAAAAAAAGTATTGATAGACTCAACACGATGCATCTCACAGATAACAGTTTGAGTGAAAGGAACCAGAAATAGTACATGCCTTATAATTCCATTTATAAATGAAGGTCTAGAACAGGCTAAACTGGTCTATGGTGAGAGAAATCAGAACAATGGTGACCTACGAGGATCTATATATAGATCAGGAGAGGGCACAAGGGAGCTTTCTATGACACAGCAAACGTCCTACATCTTGATATGACTGATGCTTACACAGATGTAAACATTTGGAAAAATAAACTAACCAGTACACTTAAGATGTGTGCATTATGTACCCTAGGTATGTGAGCTTCCAGTTAAAAATTTTGTACCACCTGTGGTAAATTCATTTCTGACTATAACCACCTCCATAGGAATGCAGTTACCCCTTGATAACTCTCAGTATCCTAATAGTCCCAATAATGACTCGCTCTTTTTTTTTTAATTTAAACCCCCAATTTGCTGTTTGAATCAAAAACCTGTTCTGCAACTGTTTTCAGTTCTAGTTGAGTCCCGGATGCAGAAGACACCAGTCAAGACTCACCTCTTCTAACAGGATCCTGTCTTGTGCATTGTTTTTTGTTTGTTTGTTTGTTTAAATAGAAATCCATTTTTAATTAATTTATTTTATTTATTTATTTTTAGCTGCGTTGGGTCTTTGTTGCTGCACGCGGGCTTTCTCTAGTTGTGTCGAGCGGGGACTACTCTTCGTTGCGGTGCGCGGGCTTCTCACTGCAGTGGCTTCTCTTGTTGCGGAGCATGGGCTCTAGGCGCATCGGCTTCAGTAGTTGTGGCTTGCAGGCTCAGTAGTTGTGGCTTGCGGGCTCTAGAGCGCAGGCTCAGTCGTTGTGGCGCACGGGCTTAGTTGCTCCGTGCCATGTGGGATCTTCCCGGACCAGGGCTCGAACCCGTGTCCCCTGCATTGGCAGGCGGATTCTTAACCACTGCGCCACCAGGGAAGCCCTTGTGCATTGTTGAAGCATGTTACTCGTGACTGATATTCTCTCCCCCTTCCTAGGTCCCTATGTAGACTTCTGCCAGGTGCCTGGAGGCACCACCAATTATAGATGTTACAGCTTTAGCACCTTTTTTGGGTTTATTTAGTTACTTCTCCTGATCATTGCTGTGTGGCAGGGAAATATCATTCATATCTGATTCTGTGCAAAATTGTGTATTGCACACAAACATAGCCACTAATGAGTTCATTAAGTGTTGAATAAATTAAGTAATTGTTTTCAATGATTTCTATTATGCCAGAAGCCTTAGTGGGTTGTTACAGAAGTGTTTAATAACAGTGTTAAATGGTATTTGGGGAAATCAGTTGGGGTTTTTGGATGGAGCTAGGAGTGCATTATTTTCCTCACTTGAAATAGCTGTTTACTGCCCAATTTTCTATTTCATGCTTTTAGGAGAATGGATGAGATTTAGATGATGAGGGATGCCTGTTTAAAGAGATACACACCTACATATGTAATATTTTGCATGTAAAATCTATGTAGAAAATATATGTACATACAACTGGGCCATGTTCCACCAAACAGTACTTACCCTTTTTTTTTTTTTAATTATTTATTTATTTATTTTTGGCTGTGTTGGGTCTTCGTTTCTGTGCGAGGGCTTTCTCTAGTTGCGGCAAGTGAGGGCCACTCTTCATCGCGGTGCGCGGGCCTCTCATTATCGCGGCCTCTCTTGTTGCGGAGCACAGGCTCCAGACGCGCAGGCTCAGTAATTGTGGCTCACGGGCCGAGTTGCTCCGCGGCATGTGGGATCTTCCCAGACCAGGGCTCGAACCCGTGTCCCCTGCATTGGCAGGCAGATTCTCAACCACTGCGCCACCAGGGAAGCCCCTTACCCATTTTTAAATTTCCTTAAAAATTTTTTTAATTAAAAAAAATTTTTTTTATTTTGGCCACGCTGTGCAGCTTGCAGGATCTTAATTCCTCCACCAGGGATTGAACCCGGGCCATGGCAGTGAAAGTGCAGAGTCCCAACCACTGGACCGCCAGGGAATTCCCACTTGCCAAATTTTTTCTATTCCATTTTTTTAAATTGAAGTATAGTTGATTTACAATGTTGTGTTAATTTCTGATGTACAGCAGAGTGACTCAGTTACACACACACACACACACACACACACACACACACATATATATATACATTCTTTTTCATATTCTTTTCTATTATGGTTTATCACAGGATATTGAACATAATTCCTCATGCTATACAGTAGGACCTTGTTTATCCATTCTATACATACCAGTTTGCATCTGCTAATCCCAAACTCCCACCCATCTCTCCCACACCCCCTGCCCCCTTGGTAACCACAAGTCTGTTCTCTATGTTTGTGAGTGTGTTTCGTAGATAGGTTCATTTGTGTCACATTTTAGAAAAATATGGAACGTTTCACGAATTTGCGTGTCATCCCTGTGCAGGGGCCAAGCTAATCTCTGTACCATTCCAATTTTAGTGTATGTGCTGCGAAAGCAAGCACTCTATTCCATTTTTTAAAACTGCTGAGCACATGCCATTAGTTTGCCTAAAATGCTGATCTAGGGGCTTCCCTGGTGGCGCAGTGGTTGAGAGTCTGCCTGCCAGTGCAGGGGACACGGGTCGACCCCTGGTCTGGGAAGATCCCACATGCCGCGGAGCAACTAGGCCCGTGAGCCACAACTACTGAGCCTGCGCGTCTGGAGCCTGTGCTCCGCAACAAGAGAGGCCGCGATAGTGAGAGGCCCGCGCACCGCGATGAAGAGTGGTCCCCGGTTGCCGCAACTAGAGAAAGCCCTCGCACAGAAACGAAGACCCAACACAGCCATAAATAAAATAAATAAATAAATAAATATTAAAAAAAAATATATATATATATTAAAAAAAAATGCTGATCTAGGCCATATAGAAAGACTGGAACCATCTCAAGCCTCCTCGGTATTGACAGGGCCTCAAGTGACTCCCAGTCCCTGTCCCCACTAGGATGTGCACTCCAGGAGGGAGCCACCTTTGTCCTGCTCACAGCTGTATGTCCAGAGCACAGCAGAGGTCCTGGCACATAGTAGGTCTTCAATATTTGCAGAAGGAATGAGTTGGGCTCCAGCTACAGAGCCTCGTCGCTATAAGAGGCTGTTACCCTGGTGCAGATCCCGCTTCTGCTACCTACCAGCTATGTGACTTTGGGCAAGCACTGCCAGCTGTCACCATCTGGTGACAATGGCTCTGTTACACCTCACCCAAAGGCCGCTGATGAAGGTTACATAAGAGCAGAAGAAAAAAGCCCTGGAGGGCCACTCTCTGGAGCCTAGCCTCCATCTCTCTCTCCCTTTCTCCCCTGCCCCACCCACTCCTATTATTGGGACACCCCTCTTGCTTTTTCCCAAGGAGCCTGGCATGGGAGGAAGGGCTCGGGCTGGCCTTGGATTGGGCTTGGGCCCGGGTTCAAGCTCAGAGTGACAGTCTGGCGGGCAGGCAGCGACATGACTCAGCTTTGTCTTCTAGTGACAGATCAATGTTTCTAGACCATTTGGCCCCTCTCCGCCATCTGCTTTTTGGGGGTCAACATTATTGAGGTATAATTTACATACAATAAATTGCATCCGTCAAAGCAGACAACGGGATGGGTTTTGACAGATACATACACGCTTGAAAAACCACCACCACAATCAAAACACACAGCATTCCTACCCGCCCCCAAACTTCCTCGTGCTCCTTTGTTGTCTTTCCCACCATCCCCTCCCAGGCCCAGGCCACCACTGATCTGCTTTTGGTCCCTAAGGATTCGTTTTGACGCGTCTAGAATTTCACATTAGTGGAATCATATGGTATATGGCTTTTTGCATTGGCTTCTTTGACTCAGCATAATGCTTTTGAGAGTTAGTCATATTTTTACATGTATCCGTAGTTCATTCCTCCCCTCTGTGGCCCCCCCAGCCCGTCTTAATCACTGAGTATTCCATTGTCTGGATGTACAGTTTGTCTCATGTGTTCACGGACATTGGGCGGTTTCCAGTTTGAGTTAACGTGCATAAAGGCGCATTTGTAAACATGTCTTTGAGTGCCATTCACTTATCAGAGCAAATATTTTGTAATGTCCAGGGGCGATACACGGAAGATTTGTTACTTGGTAAATGCATTGGCTCATTCCACAGTCCCTGGGACCCTCTTTCCTCCCACTGTGCCTAGTGTTAACCCCTGGGCTGCTGGGTCAGGGGGAGACCCAGGGGGTCCCCAGGGAGAGCCAGGAGGGTAATAGTAGGGGACTCTTGGCAGTGACCATTTACCAATGGATTAATAACCCATAATTTAATGCTTTTGTGTTTAAACCACAGGCATGGCCATACCAGTGCATGTGCTGGCTTGAATGTCAGCTCTGGGAAAGTCCTCTTGGCTCTCCTGAAATGAAGTTCACGGATGATATAACCCACGGGCACGTGATATTAAAAATGATTCCAATAAACACAAGGTCCTACTGTACAGCACAGAGCACTAGATTCAACATCCTATGATAAACTGTAATGGAAAAGAATATAAAAGAAAAGAGTGTGTATATATATATATATATATATATATATATATATATATATATATATATATATAACTGAATCACTTTGCTGTACAGCAGTAATTAACACAACATTGTAAATCAACTATATTTCAATAAAAAATAAAAATAAATAAAAATAAAACAAAAGCAAATACTTCACACACACACACAAAATGATCCCACTGCCTGAACTGTAAGAAAAAGGAGAAATAAAAGGATAGGAATTTAAAATATACATTTCAATATGCAAATGTGCGGGGCCACCTTCCTAGAACCCGAGGAGGGAGACAAACATTTACACCTGAAACATAGGCAGCTCCTAACAGGGCTGTAAACATGCGGTGTAGGTGTTGAATTACCAAGAACCAGGTGGAACGTGGTTTTCTGATATTGTTGACAATCCTTGGCCAAGTTTCGAACAAAACACGATACAAGCTTCCCTCATCTTACATGGTAGTTACACTTCCTGGAAAAGTCAGAACCTATGAAAACCATTCAAAAAGGACTTCGTGTTTGCCTAAGGAGAGTTAGGTTCTAGGCTCAGATAATTCTTAACCAGGTTTTTCCAAGTAAGGCTAAAATTTCGATAGTTTGCACTAGTATGGATGGGCTGGTTGTTAAAATATTGAAATACTTCTGGCTGGTGAATAGTATAAGAGTAAGTGAGAAATCGTAAAATTCAATAATATGTATTGCAATAAATTAGTTCAAGTTAGTTGTTGCGATGGGTTTTCTGTCATCCCATTACTTAGTTGGTAATAAAGATATTGAATAGACAAAACTATTAGACAATATATATATATATATTTTAAATTATTTAATTAATTAATTTATTTTTGCCTGTGTTGGGTCTTCGTTTCTGTGCGAGAGCTTTCTCCAGTTGCGGCGAGCGGGGGCCACTCTTCATCGCGGTGCGCGGGCCTCTCACTATCGCGGCCTCTCTTGTTGCGGAGCACAGGCTCCAGATGCACAGGCTCAGTAGTTGTGGCTCACGGGCCTAGCTGCTCCGCGGCATGTGGGATCTTCCCGGACCGCGGCATGAACCCGTGTCCCCTGCGTTGGCAGGCGGATTCCCAACCACTGCGCCACCAGGGAAGCCCCAAGACAGTATTTTAAGGGCTAGAAAAGTTTCAGATGTAATTGCTGTTAGTTCAGGAACAGCAAAGAGAGGAGAAAAACACCAAAACACTGCAGTTGCTGCTAAGAGAAATTCTTTATCTATTGAGATCTCAAGTCCTAATGAGTCTCAATTTAATGGGAAGTTGCTAATAGCATTTGATGTGGTTCCCTTATCAAACCACAGCTAAGACAAGGTTATTTTAAATATCCATATGTACATATATAACATGTTATTTTATGTATATACAGCTGTGCCAATCAAGAAATCACACCAACAATTTCTAAATGAAACAAAACCATTACAACAATTTAAGAGTGATTTGAGCTTCAACTTATGTTCTTGGCAACAACTTAAAGAAATATGTATATATAGATAGCTAATATTGATTATTTTGAGAATTAAAAAAATATTTTAAGATGTGATGCAGATATTGATTTATGTATTTATATTACCACACCAGTTGCAAAATATTTTTAACATCACCGTCCTTCATGAATGCCCAATGGGACATTTTAAAATAGTATGTGACAAGGGACCCTGCTTCACTGGGTGGAGGTGCCCTGCATATATTATAAGACATCTCCATCCCTGGGCCATGCCTTCCAAGAGCCAAGAGCACGGTCCGATCACAGCAATAATCCAAATCATCCCCATATGTTTCCAGAATGCTCCCTGGGAACCTAACAGACTGCGAGCCATTGGCAGGTTCAGTGGTTAAAAACAGAGACTGCGTTATAAGTCAGGCTTCGGATGTCTGAGCCTCAGGAATCTGGGCCAAATTGGCATTTATCTTCTCTTGCTGATCTGTGAAGCCTCCTCCTCCAAGGGCTTCACGCTTCTGCAATATCACCAATCCCCGCCACCCACTCAGTGAAGCAGTGACTTGCCTAAGGTCACAAAGAAAGTAAGTAGCCAAGCCAGGAGCCGCACCCAGCCCTGACTCCCGACCCCTTTACCACCCAAGTGCCTCACAGCACTCCTGTGGGGTGAGGGTCACCATTACCCCTGTTTCCCAGGTGCAAAGCCAAGGTGAAGAGAGGCAGAGTCACTGGTAGCCCAAGTTCACAGTGGGATTTAGATTTGAAGCACTTGGATTTGAACCCAGGCCTCTCCCACTTCAGAGCCTGTGGTCTCAAAGCCAGGTGCGTACACCCAAGGGGTGTGCAGGACAAGTTACTGGGATGAGGCTGGTAAACAAAACCCTCTCTATTTATTTTTAATTTTAAAATGGAATAATTTAAGCCTTATTACTAATATACAGAATGCTAGTAGTACCTGGATATAATTTATAAATAAATATACCTATTGGAGGTACATGCCCAAACAGTATCTCCTCTTAGGTGCACACAAGAGGAAGTCTGCTGTCGCTTTACCTGCTAAGCCGTGTGGCTTCCCAAAGCCCCCCTTGGGTACTATCACCAGAGAGGGGCATAGCAGGCAACGGCAATGCAGGCTACAGACTGACAGCCTGGGTTCAAGTCCCCTCTCTGACACTTCCCAAGCTGTCTGACTTTGGACAAGTGGCTTTACCATTCTGGCCTCAGTTTCCTCATCTGTGAAATAAAAATAACAGCAGCTCTCACCTCAGAGGGTCAAGGTGAGGGATAAGTCAGTTACTCTGTGTGAAATACTGAGAACGATGCCTGATACACAGTAAATGCTCAGTAAATGTGAGCTATGATTATTGTTTACCCCACCTTGCGAGTGGCTAACAGGTGCAGAGAGCTAAAATAATGAGGTAACAGTTAAATGGAGAGGGGCCGGGATCCAGAACCCGGTTCTTAACCACAGCCGCACCTCAGAGTCTGTTTTCTTCTCTGCAAGATGGGGTTAAGAGCAGCATGCACCTCACAGCGCTCTCCCAGGAGGGAAGGAGGTCGTTTTCTGAAAGAAGGGGATTTAGTCATCCTGTCCCGCCAGACACAGGAGGCTAGAGGGAAGACCAAAGGCTCAAGAGGCGTGAAAGCCGTGGAACAGAGGTCACGGGCTTACATTCGCCTTGGCCCCACGGTAGGACAAGGGCGCCCTCTAGTGGCGGAAGCAACCCCAACGGCCAAGTGTCCTGGGGCTCTTTGTGTGCTAGACCCTGAGGGCACACACTGGAGGAAACCGAGGCGCAGAGAAATTGGGACACAGCAGTCTGGCCCCAGAAACTACACTTTCTCCCTCTCTTTCCCAAACTCTGCCCCAGCCCTGGAAATTTGGGGCAGGGCACACCTTTGATGTCCCGGGCTGTGCTGGGCCCAGCAGGGTGGCTTGGCATCCCTGGCCCGCCCACCAAACGCCAGCAGCACCAAGACAAAGGACAATGCCCTGTGCCCGAATGTGCTCCTGACTCCAAGATCAGATGCTGGAGCTTCAGCTGCTTCCTGCCAAACTCAGGAGTGCTGGGTTGGGGTATTCGGGGCTCTCGATGACCCCGGGGCCGAACTTGAGCTCCAGGAAGCGGCGGTAGTTGTTAGGTGCCTGCGCCACGAAGCCGGCAAAGGGCAGGGGCACGAGAGGCTGCAGGAAGTGTTCGGGGAACTCGACATCCTGCCGGTGGTCCAGCCACGTGTCCTTGGTCATGACCCCGTTTCGAGGGTAGAAGGGCCACAGGTCCACGTGCAGGTGGTTGCTCTCGCTGTACTGCACGCGGAAGAAGTCGCCCTCCACGGCCTTCTCCCACACGAAGCCGCGCTCATCCACCACCGAGCCCGCCTCAGCGCCCCGCAGCTGCTCGCAGTTGCCCACGTCCTCCAGGTAGATGCCCAGGTCCACGTCGTAGTCCCACGGGATGATGTCCCCGTGGCGGGCCGCCCCCAGCAGCGAGCCACCCTCCAGCCAGTAGCGCACGCCGGCCGCCTCCAGCACGCCCACCACGTAGCGGGCCGTCTCGCGCAGCGCACGCAAGCAGCATGGGGGTGTCCAGCGCTCCTCGTACAGGTAGGCCGGCGTGTCGCCCACCACTGTCCCGAAGCAGCGCGGGGTCTCCTTGTTGCATCCGAACCACTCGAGCCGCCCGCCCTCCCAGCTCACCAGGCGGATGCCCAGTGCCCGCAGCAGCGCCGCCCGCCGTGCCCGCCCCTCGCGCTCCGCCTTCCAGCGCGCGTGGGCCGTGGTCAGTGGGGGCTGGCGCGCCCTGGCGAAGGGCAGGTCCAGCAGCTGCACCGTCCAGCCGCGGAGGGCGGTCTGCAGGAAGAGGCCGGTGCCCACGGGCCGGGCCAGGGGCGCCGAGAGGTTGAAGAGGTCGCGGGCACGCAGGAGAACCACGACGTCCCCGTCCAGGGCGTCGCAGCGGGGTGCGGAGGGTGCCGGGCCGTAGCGCGCCGTCCACTCCCGCAGGCTGACGTTCAGGGCCAGGCACCGGGCAGGGTTGGCCGAAGCAACAGGAGCGGCCACCAGGCGTGCGCCTCCCGCTCGCAGCACCTCGGCCATGCGCTCCAGCTGGCCCGGTGCCTCGGCCCTCGCCCCGTCGGGCACCAGGGCCACGTACTCGGTGGCCACGTAGGTCTCGGGGCGCGAGGCTGCAGCGGGCCGGTCCAGGGCGGGCTGGAGCAGCGCCAGGCGAACGCTGGGGATGCGGGGCAGGGCGAGAGGCGGGTAGGGGAGCGTGTCGGCTGCCACCACCACCGGCTGGGCTGGGTCCTGCTGCAGGAAGGAGTCCACCAGCTCTGGCACAGCATTGTCAAAGGCCTCGAACTCCCGCACCAAGATGGTGACCCGGGGGCCGGAGGCAGATCCACGGCGGGAGCCCCTGGCTGGGGAGAACCTGGGCTGGTGCTGCAGCCACGAGACATAGAACAGGACCAAGAGGTTGAGGGTGATGGCGGCTGCCAGAGCAGCCTGGCAGCGGGTGAGCCGCATGGGGCTGAAGTCAGGCCCTTAGCTGGGCTTCCCGGGTATCCTGGGGAGCAGGGATGAAAGGGGAGACTGGAGCTGGTTGTCAGAAACCCCCCCACCCATCCTCAGCCTTGTCTTCCTCTCCCAGCCTTTTCCTTATTTGGTTTCACTTCTGACATTTCCTCCTCCAGGAAGCCCTCCCTGATCCCAGGCTGGGTCATGCAACCCCCTCTGGGCTCCTTCAGCCCCCTGGGTTCCCCGACTCTAGCCTACCACTCTAATTCATTAGTGAGTAGGGACCAGTCTGTGTGAGGGCAGGTCCTGAGCCTGTCTTGGTCACTGTTGGGTCCCCAAGGCTACTCAGCACAGAGCCAGGTACACATTAGATGCTCAGGAAGTTTTTATCCAATGAATCACCTTCCCTTCTTCCTTGTTCAGTCCCACCCTTTTATTCATTGTCAACTTCTCACTCAGATTCGGGTTCAGTTATAAATGCCCAGACCCCATTCATTCCCTGCTCTCACCCCTGATCTCTTCTTCCCTTCCCCCCCCCCCCCCCCCCGGCAAACCCTGGCCCCAGGGTCAGAGCCTTGGCCACCAAGCCCCTCCCCTGCTGCCTCCTTCTCACTTCCTCAAATTCTCTGCCATCTGGCCATCTCTTTCCTGATGGTCAGCCAGATGTTTTTGGTTTTGCAAGGAAAGCTAGAAATGTTTTCTTAAATCATAGAATTATTCCAGTTTGTAATGTTGGCCACTAATTAATTTTTTTTTAATGGAATGGGTCAAACTCATAGAAACAGGAAGTAGATGGTGGTTGCCGGGGCTGTGAGGAGGCAGAAACGGGGAGTTGTTGTTTAATGGGTATAGAGTTTCAGTTTTGCAAGATGAAAAAGTTCTGGAGATTGTTTGCACAATAATATGAATATACTTAACACTACTGAACTATACACTTGAAAACTGTTAAGATGACAAGTTTTGTTATGTGTGTTTTATCACAATTAAAAAATCATTTTTTTTTTTTTTTTGAAGTAGAGTGGGCTGCATCCAAAGAGGCTGTGCTCCCTCCATAGGGCACCTCCACCTCTATTCACGGGCCACATTCCTAAGGAACCCCCAGGCGGCGCTGTCTCCATGTCCCCATCACAACTTGAAGATTTGGCTGGTCTCCAGCACAGAAGGAATAACTAACTCTCTCTTCTGAGCAGATACTAAAGTTTCCCCATGAAGGATCTTCATAGGTTCTGCCCCTCCCGGAGAAGGGGACGTCAGAGACCCCGCTAATCTGCCTACCTCCTAAATACTTCTGACCCCCTCCTCCCCATTCCCACAGCTCTCCCTTCAACCCCGGTTCACCCAGATCCCCACCCAGCCTCCCACGGTCTCCTAAGTCCCCTCCTCGTGGCAGCCAGAGGGGTCTGCATAAAGCACAAATCTGACCTCTCCCTTTCTTGCTCAGAATCTGCCATGGCTCCCTAGTGCCCTGGGGAGAAAGTCTAAGTTTCTTACAAAGTCCCACCAGGCCTCGTATGACCTGGCCCTTGCCTGCCACCATTCCAGCCCCATCTCCTGCCATGCATCCTTGAACTCTGTGCCTAAGCCATCTTGGACTTTTCTTCAAACAGATCTTATTTCTAAACCTTTGTGTATCCTGTTCCTCCTGCCTAGAAGAGTCTCCTCTCGAACACCCCTTCTCCCCGTGCCTCTTTTCTCCTGGAGAACTCACTTATGCTCAGGCTTTAGCTCAGATGGCCCCTCCTCCAGGAAGCCCTCCCTGAACCACAGGCTGAGTCAGAAGTCCCCTCTGGGCTCCCGGAACCCCTGGGCTGCCTGTTCTGGTTTGGCACTGTCTGGGGATGGCTCTGTCTGCCCCACTAGACTGTGAGCCCCAGGAGGGTACAGCCAGGACTGTCTCAATCACCACTGTGTTCCTCCCACACGACTGGGCACTGAAAATGCACTTGGTGAAAAGATGGTGACTGGGGGCAGGGTTTTTGTGTGTCTGTAAAGCCGACTCAGGTCCCCAGGGCCAAATTCTGCACTGCGGCCATGCACCTGGGGCCCTGCCCTGGTCTCCCTGTCTCCTCTCTCTCTCTCCCTCCAGAAACGCCCTCTCATCCCTCTTCATCCATCCCAGGCCTGCTTGCCCTTCTCTGACCCAACTCAGATGGCACTTAAGAATCTGAGTTGCACTTTCAGAGCGACTTGTTATTCTTCAGAACCTTGGAACTGCCTTCTGGACCTTCGATCAATCCCTCCTTCCTTCCATCCTTCCAGGTTGTGGAACTCCTACAACATACCACGCACTGTCCTAGGCCCCGGGGACACAGCCGTGGACACATAACACACAGAGACAGACAATACCACTGAGCTTGGGCAACTCACATTACTGTGGGGGGGAGGAACCGTTGGGACCACAGAATCTTTGGGGTCTTAAAAATCTTAGAATTTTAGCGCTCAGGTACACAGAAACAGAGAGGAGACCCTTAGATGGTTTCAGAATCTTCTAACAATTCTAAAGAGACCTTCCTCCTGCTTCGGCCTTGTTCCCTATGGTCTGTGCTCCACTCAGAGCCCAGAAGGACCCTGTTCAGTCTTCAATTAGATTCTGTCCTGCATCTGCTCAAGCCTTCTGTGGCTCGAGACTCACTCAAAGGAAAAGCCAAAGTCTTCGCTGGGACCCACAAGGCTCCACGTGATCCCCCACCCTCTCCCACGTGCCCGCTCAGCTGCAGCCACGTGGGCCACCAAACACCATTCTCCAAATACACCCAGGAGACCCCAGCTGTGGCACTGGCTGTTCCCTCTGCCTGGATGCTCTTCCCCAGGTAGCAGCTGTATGCCTTCTCCCCTGGCTTTCAGGTCTTTGCTCAAATGTCACCTGTCCAGTGATCCCTTCCTTTGGCCACCCTACTTAAAAATGCCTCTCCCTATCACCCACATACTTCCTATGTCCCATCCCTGGGCTATTTTCCTCCCCTAGTAGTTCTCATGTAGATTTTACTTATCTTGTCTCTTGTTTTGTCTGTTTTGTTCCCTGCTGTACACCCAGAACACGGCTCAGTACCTGGCACACAGCAGGTGCTCAATAAATTTGTGTGGAATGAATGATTGACTCCTGTTATTCAGACGGGGAACCTGTGGCACAGAGAGAGGAAGGCCAGAGGGAGCAGAACCCAGGTCTCCGCCCCCGGAACCTGGTTCTCACCACGCGCTATCTGGCTGACTCTGGGCCAGGAGGTGCCCAAAAGGACAGAGGACAGAAGCCAGTTTCTCAGAGACCAGAGGTATGACAGCCAAATGAGGAGGTGAGGGAACCAGAGTAGTGAGAGAGAGGAATCATCTAGTACCCTGACAAGGTCAGTCTTGGCTTCTCCAACTGTAAGGACTCAAAACTCCTTCACTGGGGCAAAGTAGATGAAACGATGATTTTGAAGGATCATAATAATATCAACAATTCTAGCTGCTCTTGATGTGCCAGTCCCTGTTCTAAGCATTTTACCGATCTTAACTTGTTTAATCTTCACATTATGATCACACTGAAAGATGAGGAAACTGAGGCACAGACAGGTGAAGTCACTTGCCCAAGGTCACACAGCTGGGAAGTGGTGGACCTGGGATTTGACCGGGAAGCTGGCTCCAGTGTTGTGATTTTAGCCAATAAACTCTGCTGTCTCTTTTGGGTCCACAAAGACAGTCCAACTTTCAGCCCATCTTCAGTGAGATAACCCCTTTCCCTTGCCCTCACTTGATGGGTGCTTTCAAAGCTGAATATGGCACATTAATTAATTAATTCAACTCATTAACTCATTTATTGAGTGCCCTCTGTGTTCTGAGGACACGGGGTGAACCAGGCAGTGGTTGGGCAGGCCCTCCAGAGGTAGGAAGACAAGACAAAATCCCTGCAAACAACTTACAGACAGAGCAGGAAACCAGCAGGGAGCATGAGAGAGAAAAGGTGGTCAGGGGAGGAGAGGACAGTTAAGCTGAGACTTTGTCTCTCCATTGCCCACAAAACAAGGTAAGTGGATGCACATTCACTTCAGGCTAGACTTCACCTGGCCTGAGCCTCAGTTGCTGCATCTGTAGAATGGGAATGTGATGGATAGAGAAAATGAGTGATGTGTGGAAAAACCTTTGGGGACAAGGGCAGTTCCCACGTGAGTGCAGGTGACACTGAGGGGCTTCTTACCTCCTAGGTTGCAGGCTGAGGGAGCTCCAGGGGGGCGGTTCCAGCCCAGCTCAGCTGCACTGCTGAGGGAAGGAGAAACCAGAAAACCCCAAATCAGCCAAATTCACACAATAGAGCACAATTTCATTTTACCTACAAAAGTGGCAACGAGAAGGTCAAGGAATCATTTCTCTTTAAATCTCATAAGCTCAGGGACCACCTGAAGCATCTGTGAAGGGAAGGAGTGAAGGGAAGGATGTCATAGCAACCTATAACCATCCCTTCTTTCATAAATGTGTCCAGAAAGGTGAGGCTAGAAGTGACAGAAGGTGTTACCATGACAACCCCTTTCTTAGACACACTCCATCCTGAGAGACAATCCTAAAATGTCCTGTACCTTGGTGAGCCTGGTTCCTAGGGTCACTGGAAGGGGGACTGCCCCCATTACCATAGTAACCAGAACTTGGCTTTGCTTGTTTCTTACCTCCCTGGGGATGGTCCAGGCCTTGTAACCATAGCAACTACTCCTCAGCAGAGCATCTCCTCTAAATAAAAACACCTGGTTGGTTTGGTCCACAGACCCCCCCCCCCCACCACTGATGGGAAAGGGGGAGATAGATGGTTACCATGGTAATGCCAACTGGGTGGCTGGGCGGAGGGGTTGGGAAAGAGATGTTTCCCTCAGCAGTGTCCTTGTGGCTGGGGTCCTTTCTACCTGAGTGCTAGGTGAGGTTGCCATAGTAACCAATGAGGGTAGGGGTATAAGGACCACCAGGGACTTGGGTTACCTTAGCAACCTCTTCCTGGTGCAGGGCCAGGACAGGTTTGGAGCTCCATAACCACAAAGGTGGAGGGGAGGGGAGGCTAAGGGTGTTCCCGACTGGGAAGAGTTACCATGACAACCGACCTGGGCCAGGAATCAGGATGGGGCCATTGCTGAAACCACCGTTGGTGGTCGCTCTGTCTCTGAAAGAGTGACAGTGATTGTCGAGAATGGTGTTTGGGTCTGGAGAGGACTAGAGTCTTTCTTTGGGGTGAAGCGTGAGGAGAGGGGCAGAAAGCGGCCCCTCCTTAAGTCCCGCGCTTCCCTAAGGCAACCCTCGCGCCGGGCCTGGGTCGCGTTTGCCCTCCTTCGGGCGCGCGCCCCGCCCCGCCCCGCCCCGCCCCCTTCCCCCCCACCGCAACGCGCGCGCCTTCGGGGTCGACCCGGGTGGGCGAGGCGCGCGTCCGACTTCGTTCCCGTCACCGGCCCCCCGGCCCCCACCAAGCGCGCGCGCGACTGCTGGCGCGGCCGCGCAGGCGCGCGAGGCACAGCGGGCGCGCGGGCCGGCCCCGGGGCCTCCATGATGGAGGAGCGAGCGGCCGCCGCGGTCGCCGCCGCCGCCTCCTCCTGCCGCCCGCTGGGCTCCGGCGCGGGCCCCGGCCCGACGGGGGCGGCCCCGGTTTCTGCCCCCGTCCCCGGGCCCGGCCCGGCTGCTAAGGGAGGCGGCGGTGGAGGGAGCCCCGGCCCCACGGCGGGACCGGAGCCCCTGAGCCTACCCGGGATTCTACACTTTATCCAGCACGAGTGGGCGCGCTTCGAAGCGGAGAAGGCCCGCTGGGAGGCTGAGCGCGCCGAGTTGCAGGTGAGTACCGCCCCGGGACCCCCGACCCCCCGCCCGGCCCGGCCCGGCCCGGCCTCACCCGCCGCCGCCGCCGCCGCCATCTTGGAGCAATGGCCGCCGGGACGGCCGGGGGGGCGGGAGGGGACCGCGACTGGCCCCGAGACGGAGTGAGGGGCCGTTCGAGGGGGGTCCTAAGGGCACCCGGGCGGCTGGAGGCGGGAGGGGGGCCCAGGGCCGGGAGGGCCCGACCGCGGCCGCCGAGAGAAGGGGCGCAGGGGAGCAGAACCGGCTGGAAGTGGGAGTGGGAGTGAACGGACCGGCAGAAGGGTTCCTGAGAGAGTGGCCTCGGGGCTCCGAGGGGACCCCAAGAGAACTCAGCAAAGGGTGATGAGAGGGGATGGAGGAATCTTGTATGCGAGTGAGCAAAAAGCTCCAAGGGTGCCGAGGGACTCCCACTCCGTCCCCGACCAGGTGCGCGTTGGAGGTGGAGCCCGCTGGGCCCCGGGTGGGAGAGAGGGGCGTCGGGGGAACTTGGGATCCGTTGGGGGCGAGAGCGGGTCGGGGCGGGTAACCCGGGTGAGTCGGAAGAGGAAGTCAGGGAGCTCGGGACGGGTGTGTTTCGGAGCGTTTGGACAGCAGCGACTGAAAGACGGCTGTGTTGAGGACTCGGGGGATGAGAGCAAGGTGTCGGGGGGTCCCCGATGAAGATGTGTGCCCTCCCCTCTGAGGAGGAAACTTTGGGGAGCCCTGGCAGGTGTGGCTTCGGAGGGCAGGGGAGGGGGTCCCTGGGTCGGAAGCACGGACGGGGCCAGGACGTGCCCCAAGAACCTGTTGTTGGAAGAGCCTGAGAGCCGAAACTCTTTGGGGGTGTGGAGGAGTGGGGACTCCCGCCCTGAGATGGGAAGTGTGTAGGAAGTCGGATGGAGAACCCCGAACTGGAGTGGGGGAGGGTCAAACATGTCCAGCTGTGGAGATGGGAGGCGGGATGGAGGATGTGAGGAGGAATCCGGGGGACCTGAGGGATGGCAGGGGGAGCATTTTGTAGAGCAGGAAGGCAGCCACAGGAAGCATCGCAGAAGGATCCTGGGGGGAGGTGTTTGTGGAAGTTTCTGGGAAAGGACCCTATGGTTTGTGGAGTAGCTTGGGGGAGGGATGTGCCCTCGGATGGTGATTGGAAGAGGCTGAGGCTGGACTGGGTTTTGTGACCTTGAGAAGTGTGGGTCGATTGGCAGAGTGTCATGAGGAGCCTGGGTATCAGAGTTGTGAGGATTTGAAGGGTCCCTGGGCTGGGGCCTTATTAGCAGAAGTCAGTACCTGCTTCTAGCAGCTCGTCTTTCCCCTTCCGATTTGCTGTTTCCTATCTAGTTGAGGTGGGAACCCAAGTAAATACCGGATTAGAATTTTGTCCTTAGGGTGAATAAAGAGAGCATCCCACAATTCTCCCACCCCAGTAGGGATCTTAGCTGTGTGGTGGCTGAGGCTTGGGGTTGGGGTGGGAGAGAAATCCTTATGTAAGTACCCCTTGCTTTGGTGTCCCACCTCTACTTCCAGAACTCTTTCCCAGGGTACATCTTATTAGATCTTCTCAGTACCCCATTATGGAGGCAGGGCCAATGGCATTGCCCTCACTTAGCAATCATGATAGCAGCTGCTGTTTGTTGAGCACATATTATGTGCCAGGCACTGTATTAGGCACTTCAGATACATGGTATCATTTAATCCTTGCAACATTCTGGGAGGGTAAGTGATATTATTCCCCCTCCACCACCACCCCCTTTTTATTTAAATAATCAGAAGAGGAAATGGAGGCTTTGAGAAGGTCAGTGATTCATCTAGGGTCACAGCCTGTGGGTGGCAGGGGTGGTCTGTGGGCTTTCAAGCCCATGTATTATTACCTCTCTGACGCCCAGGACAGATGAGAAGCCTGTTCCAAGGAAACCCAGTGGCCTCCCCAGGATCATCCAGCGCTCGTAACAGACCAGTGTACCCTACAGCACTCACCACCCCGCTTCCTCATCTTCGAGACAAACAAGAGAAAAGATGTGTCTGTTCCCGCACTTAGTGGTCCTTCTTGGCGTTTGAGAGGAAGTTGTGGATAGCACCCAGTTAGGCTCTTCTTTGTCTAGGCTCCAGCATCTCTTACTTTGTACTTTTATTTTCTTTTGTTCCGTTACATTAGTAAAAATTCAAAGATCTCAGAAGCGTCTGCGTGTATAGATGTGTACACACACACACGCTAGTGTAAAGGGAAAGTTCCCCCCCCAACTGCTATTGCTATGAAAGTAATTCACCTCTATGTGTGTAATATATGAGATCATACTACATGCATCATTCGGTGACTTTTTTTTTCCACATACTCATGTGTCTTTGTGTTCCTTTCATATCAGCAGAGAGAGATCTTATTATTTTTGAAAACTCCATTCCACTGGTGTCTGTACCGCAGCTCATTTAGTTTGAGCCCTCTTGCTGAACTTTTAGGTTGTTTCCCGTTTCTGCCCGTCGGAAGTGGCTGCAGTGAATGTCCCTGGGTTCCCCGTGAGTATACAGCAGAATAGATGGGTGGAATGGTAGAATAGATGTGTTTATAAAGGAGTGATTAGTTGTGCCAAGTCGCCCCACGTTTACACTCCCAGCAGCAGCACCCCTTTTTATACGCTTCTACTCGAGCCCTTATCACTTAGGGAGGTGTGACTTCTCCTGTGAGACCCTTTAAGGCCTGGACTGCGTCAGATTTTTCTGATAAACTCTGAATACCTTTTCTCCAAGTAGCTGCGTGCAGCTGCTCCTGGCACAGGACCCACGTGCAGTCAGCGTGTCGGGAGCGGCAGAAAAGGCAGCCTCTCGTGAGGTCCTGCCAGGAGGCGCCCGAAGATGGGAGCAGGGAGGTGGCATCAACGTGGTCTGATAATAAGCAGGACTTTGCCAGGTAGGGGGATTCTCAGAAGGAGGTGATGCGGTTTCTGCCCTTCAGAAACTTCCAGGCTAATAGAGAAGGCTGGTTTGTGCAGGAGGTTACAGAGAACTGTACACACTGACGCAGTTGAGTCTTTGATTGCGTGGCTTTGCCCACGGTCTCTGGTACTTCTGCAAAGGGGAGCGAGCTCTTTGAGGACAAGAGGGACCTTGGGGGCGGGGCCTGAACTGGGCATTCATGTAGGAGCAGCTGGTGGAGAAGGTATGGAGCTGGCCCGTCTCCACTGCCAGCCTCACAAGGGGCTCTGGGGGATCCGTGGGGACTCAACCCTGCCAGGAGCCCCCAGACCCTGGGGAGGACGAGTGGAGTGCAGGAGATGCAGGGCCAGATGGGACTGAGTGGGGACGGGGAGCGGGCTGGGACAGAAAGGTTGGGGTGCAGAGAGTCATCAGCGGCCCCCGGGAGGACGGAGATGCTCAGGCCCCTCCGGAAGCTTTTTCCATGCCGCCTGGGTGGAGCGGGAACAGCCGGAGGAGAGGCGGCGGCCCTGTCTCCGAGTGGCAGTGGGTGGACGTGGTGGGTAGAAAACTTCCAGATCCCAGCCTTACCTGCCAACAGATCAGGCAGCCGCGGCTGCTGGTGTTTGCGGGGTGGGAGGGACTGGCCACCAGCACTTCCCCTCTCTGTGGCATTCCGCCAGCTCGGGACACTTCAGCCACATGTTTCTGGTTCTCTTTTTTCCCTTCTTTGCCAGAGGAACTGGGAAGAGGACCACAGAGCAAAGTGAGATTTTTTTTGCACCGCACGGCGTGCAGAATCTTAGTTCCCCGATCGATCAGGGATTGAACCCGTGTCCCATGCAGTGGAAGCGCGGAGTCCTAACCACTGGACTGCCAGGGAAGTCCCCCAGAGTGAGATTCTTGCATCATCATTAGGAGAAGGGAAATCAGGGCTTGCTGTGGGGCAAGGGGGTGCGGGAGGCTGAGCAGGTGTGAGGTCTGAGCGTGATTCTGGACCCTGCTTTCTGCCCCTCGGCTCCACTTTCTTCCCCCACAGGTGAGGGTCACCTCTTTAATATCTTAAATCCACTCATTGCCCCCCTGCCTGATCCTAGTCTGGGCCCCCGTCATTTCTCCCTGGGATTCCTGGGATTGCCTCCTTCTGTGATTGGTCTCTTGGCCTTTAGCTTTGCCCTCCCCTTGCCCCCTGCAGCTATCATTTCTCCACTTTATAGCTTGTGGAATTACCTTTGTAAGATGCAAATCTGATTATTATCTCTTTTCTGCTTGAAAAACCCTTCCATAGCTTCCCCTGTGCTCTTAGGATGAATTTCAGACTTGCTCACATGGTCTGCGATCCTTTGTCAGGCCTGCAAGCTTCTCTGATTTTCCTCACTAACCCTTTTACACATTCGGATGCAGCCATACTGGCCTTTATAGAGTTCCTTAAGCCGACCGTGCCACCCTTGTCTCTGACCTCGGCCAGCTGCACTCTCCAGCCCCTGGCCGACTGCTAATCAGCCTTCAGGTCTTAGCTGAACTGTCACTTCTTCACTCCAGAAGTGGGTTGGGTGTCCCTCCCCTAACCTCTGCTCCCTCCCTGGGATCCTAGTCATGTCCTGTAGTTGTGGCTGCTCTTGTCTGTCGCCTGAGCCAGACTGAGGGCTCTGCGGGGACAGGAGGCACTCGTCTTCTCCGTTCCTTCGCCAGCACCTCACATAGAACCTGGCCCGTCACAGGCGGTCACCAGTGTCAGATACTGAACGCGTGTGGGCTCAGCAGGCCACGCAGGCACTGGGAAACAGAAGCTCATGGACGGAAGCCCAGAAGGGTGAGGGCACAGGCAGGCCGTGACCCCGGACTTGTATTTGCTGATCGACCTTTTCTTCTCCACCACTCCCCCACCTTCTAACAACTCATGGACAGAGTAGACCTCAGGGTGACTGAGAAGGTACACAAAGGACAGAAATTCAAACTTCCGAGACGTTGATCATGAATGAGTCCGCCTGTCTGGCCTTAGGTGTGTATGTACGTATATGCTGATTAAAGTGTAGAAAGAAAAAAGTATTGGGGGGAGTCCCTTTCTCTCAATGGACAGATGAGGTTTCTTTTCCATAGCGTACCTGTGACGTGTATTTATTCGTTCGTTGTTTTTCCCACATCATCCTCTAAAATATAAACCTCATGTTGTTCAGTGCTCTATCCTCTGTCCACAACTGTATCTGATACATAGTTGGGACTCAATAAATATTTGTGGAGTGAATAAATGAATGAATGATACTTTTGTCATACATTAGTATACATATATGCCTTTTTATTTTTTCAGAAGGAAGCCTACCATTGCAATTATGCCTGTGGGGTAAATTCCTTAGAAGTGGAACTGCTAGGGCAAAAGGAATGTGCATTTAACATGTTTGTGGATATAGCCAGATTGCCCTCCCAGAAGGGTTTGTCAATTTATGGCGCCACCAGAGGTGTCTGAGTGTGCCTGTTTCCCTGGCCCCCGGCCCTAGCCAGTGCTTGGCAATACTTAGCACACATTTGGTTCTATGCTAACCTGCGGGAGAGGCCTGGTCCCTGGAGCAGGACAGGGGTGATAGGCAGCCTGTGGGCACAGGGCTGTGCTGTGCTGCAAGTGCTGGGGGCAGATAGGTCAGGGCCCTTTGAGCCCCAAGGCAAGGAAGAGGCGTGTTCATGGGCGTCTGAGAGGCCGCCAACAACGGACAGTCCTTGAGCGCGAGGCTTTGGGAATGTTCACCTCCTGGAAAAGGTGTCTGGGGTGACTGGGGGCTTCTGGGGGAGTTGTTGAAGTTCCTCAGTAAGCATTTGATGTGTGAGGATTGGCTCCAGGAAGGCGCAGCTGCCTGTGGGGCAAGAGGCCTATAAGCCACAGACAGCTCTGCTCGATGGGCCTCAGGTCTCAGAGGGATCCTAGCTCTCTTAAAGAACTGGGCCCATTTCAAGATTCTAGAAGAACGGACAGGGAGAATA
Source organism: Balaenoptera musculus (assembly GCF_009873245.2). Taxonomy (NCBI): domain Eukaryota; kingdom Metazoa; phylum Chordata; class Mammalia; order Artiodactyla; family Balaenopteridae; genus Balaenoptera; species Balaenoptera musculus. Next base: position 9,522,058 of record NC_045803.1, read on the forward strand.
AAAATAATAAGAGGTAGGAGCTGGCATTTGTTAGCCTTTCTTCTGTGCCAGGCTTTGGACTGAGAAGAACTTAACATGTGAGGGGAAACGGAGGCTCAGAGAGGGCCAATGACCTGCCTAAGATCATGCAGCGAGTAAGTGGCCGAGCCAAGCCTGGAGCAGAGGAGCCTTGGGGAGAAGCCAGGGAGGAGCCCTGCGCTCAGGGCTTTGGCACTGGGCTTCCGGAGCCTGGTCAAGGGCCAAGATCCTGCCTCAAAGGCCGTTGGCCCAGTGTCTCCAAAAGACTTGTTGACAGACCAGAGCAGACTGGGGCAGCCCATGCCAGCAGACAGTGTGAAGTGGTTGGCAGGGGCCCTGGGTCGTGGCTGTGGCACGTCTCCCTCACCCTGGGCAGACTCCAGTGGAAAGGTTGGTCCCCACCGTGGGGGTCGGGTGGGGAAGCTTTTGTGCTGCAGCGGGAGCTGAGCCGAGCCGCCCACTCTTATCCCTAAACGCCAGAAGTAGCTTCCCACGCCTCCCAGAGACAGATGCTCTGGTGGGAGTAGTGGCACGCCACCTCCACCAGCAGCCTTAGGGACAGCACCTGCCTGGGGAGGGGAGGAGGCGCCCAGGGCTGTTAATACCTCCCTGGCCCACCTCCTCCCCAGAGGTGGGGACCAAGTTAGGCCCAGGCTGTCCCTATTTAATTTCAGGGGTTAAGGGCTTCTCTTCAGTTGTTTCATTGTGGGTGACATGGAGACAGATCCAGCTACCCTTTCACCACTCTGTGGAACCCTGGCTCAGGGTCTTCACGCCTGAAGAAGTGGCTGCTGGCTGTCGCTGTGGGGGCAGGGCTGGAGCTGATTGTCCCTGAGTGAGTGAGGGACACATGTCAGTGAGCCTGAGCCCTGCTGTCTTCCTGTCTCCTTCTCTCCCCCCCGCAGGCTCAGGTGGCCTTCCTCCAGGGAGAAAGGAAGGGGCAAGAGAATCTCAAGACAGACCTGGTGCGGCGGATCAAGATGTTAGAATATGCACTGAAGCAGGAAAGGTGAGCCCTGCTGTCCCCCGTCCTGCCTTCAGGGATCAAGCCTTTGGGATCAAGCGTTCTCTTCCCCGTCACCCAGTCCTGCATGGTTCCAGGAGAGGGGGACAGAACAGGAAATAGTGGGTGGGACTCGGGGTAAACAGCTGATAACAGTATTCGTAATGGTGGTGGCACACTGCGTGCCAAACGCCATGTATTCATTGTCTCATTTATCCCTTCCAGTGGCCTAATGGGTACAGGTGAGGCTTCCGGAGGGTGAGGACTTCTTCAAGGACTCTGGAGCTGGGATAGCAACCCAGTTTGCCTGACTCCAAAGAGTGGGCTCTTCACAGTGCCATCCGTGATGCCCCCTCCACCTGGGCTGCTTCCTAATCGGGCAGCTCAGCTTCAGAGGGAGGAGAGCTGATTAGAGAGAACCTGGGATTTGGGATTCCTGAGGTGGGGGCTGGCCCCGTCTACTCTTCCGTGTCTCTCACTGGTTAATCGCTTGATCTTTTAGGGCCAAATATCATAAATTGAAATTCGGGACAGACCTGAACCAAGGGGAGAAGAAACCAGAACTGTCGGAACAAGGTACCCACCCCCGATCCTCCCCTCTTGCCCCCTCCCAACAAAGCCGAATGTGACAGAGGAAAGCTGAGATGGGCCACGTCTCTCTCACCGTGCTCCACAGAAAGCAGGCTTGGCCGGGGTGGGGAGCGGTTGGGTCTCACTCTCAGCGTCCCTCCCCCGTAGGCTGCTCTGCCAGGGCCTGTGCTGGGCGCTCGGGGGAGTGGGGGCAGGGGGTGAAGAAGGCTGGGAGTGCTGCCTGCTGTCCCTGTGTGAGATAGACAGACACACAAGGCCCGGCAGTCTGCGCTCCTGGAAGGAGGCATCAGTTCATCATCAGGGAAGTAGGGAAGGCACTCCAGGTAGAGGGAAGAGTGTACTGGGGCACGGAGACGTGAAGGAGCGTGGTGTGTTCACGGGGTCAGGGCCTTCGAGGCCAGGCTGGTGGTGATCGTTCTTCATGTCAGACTCCTCCGGCCAGAGTGTGAGTTCCACCAGGGCAGGAGGTTTTGTCCACTGATGTAGTCCAGGCACCTAGCCAGGCACATAGTGGGTGCCCGATAAATATTCGATGAATAAAACAGATTGTCTCATTTAATCCTCACAACAATCCCAAGAGGTAGGTGCTGAGATTATTTACTTTGTTTCTCAGAAGAGGAAACTGAGGCTCAGGTAAACTAACCTGCTCAAGGCCACACAGCCGGGAAGCGGCAGAGCCAGGCTGGGACGCGGTCGAGTCTGCCCGTTCGCTCAGAACTGAGCCCATTTCTCGTGTGGGAAAATAACATAAGTAGAGCCTGAGGGTAGTCTGGGAATGGTTGGGGAAGTGACCCAGAGACTAGAGAGGAGGAGCACGGGGGCAGAGGGAGGCTTCAGACGCTCGCAGGAAGGGGCTCCCCAGTGACCGGTTTGGGTGTGAGGGTGAGGACGGTGGAGGAGGTGATGGGTGCGTGGTGGTGCCCTGACCAAGACAGCCCGCCTCCCTTCTCTCCACCCTCCAGTCTCCAATGGCCCGCTGGAGTCGGTCACCCTGGAGAACAGCCCGCTGGTGTGGAAAGAGGGGCGGCAGCTTCTCCGACAGTGAGTGTGTGGAGGGCAGGGTGGGGGCTGGGGGGCGAGGAGGCATGTTTGGCTTGAGAGATGAGCCCGAAGACTCCACAGTCCTTCCTATCCCCACTGGGGACCCTGAGCTATCAGGATCCCTGCTGGCCACAGCTGAGCCGGCCCATCACCCTGTCGGGGAGAGCAAGGGGAGACTCCCTGCAGGAGGCAGGTGTGGGGGGATCCCTACTCTTGGAAAGCGACCCCAAGTGCCTCTGTGCCTTTTTTCCCCAGGGGTAATGTTAAATTGTTTTTTTATTAAAGAGATGTGTGTGTTTTAGAAAACTTGGGAAACATAGGGAAACAGAAAGAAAAGAATAAAAATCACTCATAATTCCACCACCCAAGGAATTTCATGCCCCTGTAAACATTTTGGCACATATGCTTTCTCTTCCGTGGATATGTATTTGTGCGTGTGTGTGTCTGTGTCTGTGTGTGTGTGTTTTATAAAAGTCGGGGCTCCCCCTTCGCAGTGTTTCATAATGCATTGCTTTTGCTAAGTGTGTGAACATTTTCCCACATAAATTAGTTATGTTGCATCATTTCAAGACCTGTATAGTAATATGTCACGTGGATAATCATAACTTCCTATGGCCAGTCTCTTCTTGTGTATTTCGTTGAAGGTGTTTTTTCAGTAGACAGTGTGACAAACAGCAGGAAGTTATTTGTCCATATCCTTGATTTCCTTAAGCTGAATATCTGGGAGTGCAATTGCTAGCTTAAAGGGTGTGCAAACAGTGACAACAGAAAGATCATCACAGGCAACGCTTGCCAGGTACCTGTTATGAGCCTGACACCGTGCTAAACGCTTTGCACACAAGGATTCCTCACATAAACCCCCGTGTGGTGTAACTGCTAGCATTCCCCTCGTTTTCACAGATGAAAAAACCAAGGGGCAGAGAGGGTATCTGTTTATGGAAGGTCACAGCTAATCAGCGGAGGGTCTGAGGTGTGATCTCGGGCAGCCTGTCCCCAGAGCCCAACTCCTTCCACACCACACTTTCCTGCCCCTCCACTGGTGGGGAGGGGAAGCGTTGGACACACACAGGCACCCGAGGTGAGATAGCAGGCCAGACAGCAGGCCAAGGCAGGCGCTGTCTGATGTTCCCAAAGGGGCAGGGGCAGGCTCAACAGAAGAGGCTCTGGAGGCGCCTCCTGAGGACCAGCATGGGACTCTCTGTCTCCAGTCTTTTGAAACCACAGATACTGATAGTTGATTTTTTTTCCCGTTTTTCAGCTTTTAGACCAGTCCCAGCTGGCTTCAGTTTTTGTAATTGCAGAAGTAATAAATGCTCATTCGTAGAAGTGAGTAGAGTAAATGCCAGAAGTTCCTATTAATATCCCCAATCTCGCTCTCCAGAGGTCACTGCTCTTAAGTTTAGTGTGTTTCTCTCTAGGCCTAGCGAGGGGCGTGATACAAATGTGTGTTTGTGTGTGGTCTATACTTATATGCACGTTCTTTTTTTCCCACAAACACTTGAATTGTAAGGAACACCTAACTTAGAGTTTTTGTTCCACTGTTCATCATGGCCCTCTTCCCTTGGCACTCTGCTCCGTTTATCTTGTGCGTAGTGTCCCAGCAGTCATTTGCTTCCACAGTCCTCAGCAGCGAACGTGTAGTTTGGCCCCTGCGTTTTGGCTCACCCGTGTGTGCAGTGTCTCCGTGAGCATCTGTAACAGCACTGTGCCCGTGTAGAAAGGCTTCCACTGGAAATAGTCTCCAAGGGGAAACGGCGGGGTCAGGGGTATGCTTCTTTGAAATTTTGACGTATAGTCTGCAGTTGCTCCTCCAAAAAGCCTGGCCCAGTTTGCATCGGCCCCCCGCAGCGTATGAAGAAGCCACAGGGTCCCTGACCCGCTCTGGTTCTGCCTCCCCGCAGGTACCTGGAAGAGGTGGGCTACACCGACACCATCCTGGACATGCGGTCCAAGCGCGTGCGCTCTTTACTGGGCCGCTCGTTGGAGCTCAACGGGGCCGTGGAGCCCAGCGAAGGCAGCCCCAGGGCCACGCCGGGCCCCGGGGGACTCAGCGGCGGCGAGTCGCTGCTGGTGAAACAGATCGAGGAGCAGATCAAGAGGTGAGCCCTGGGGTCTGGCGGCGCATCCCTGTGTGCCTTCTCCGTCCTGAGGAAGTCAGCCGTGCTCTGGGGACCGCTTCCTTCCTGGAGTGTATCGTGGCTCCTCTGTCCCTTCCTTGTGGGGTGTCCAGGTTCTGTCTTGGGTTCCCCTGGGTTCCCCTTGGTTCCCCTCCCCGGCGTTGCCTTGGTGCTGGTGTGCACCACAGCTCCTGCTGGCCCGGCCCCCCCTGCGGCTCAGGCCTGTGTGCTCCCCAGGAAACACCGAGCCCCTGCTGAAAGCAGACCCCGGGCCACATACCAGGACCAGGGGGTGAGGGGGGCACAGCATGTGGTCTCCGCCCCCAGGGAGCTCTCATTTGTTCATTCTCTCATCAGTAATTGTAATTTGTCAAAATAAATAACTTAATGGGTGGTGACGTGAGGTGCTATATAAAACGCAGCGAGAAAGAATGATGGGAGAAGTAGTACTGCTTCGGATGGGGTGACATTTGGGCAGAGAACTGCATGGAGTGGAGGCTAAGCCACCCAAGCAGCTGGAAGGAGAATGTTCTAGGCGGAGGGAACAGCAAGTGTAGAGGTTCCGGGACGGGAAGGGCCTGGAACGTTCGGGAGCGGGCAGAGAGGCTGGTGTGGCGGCAGTGGCGTGAGCACATGGGGGCTGTGGTCTGCGGTGCGCTGAAATCTCAGGAGTCAGATCACACGGGCCCTCACGGGCCACGAGAAGGAGCTTGGAGTCTGGGGTTGTGGGAAGCCAGTGGTTTCGAGCAGGGGTGTGACATCATCTGATATACTTGGTCTGCTTGGAGAAGGAGAGGCTGACGGAGGGTCGGGGTGGGAGCCGGGAGGCCAGGTAGGAGACTGCTGCAGACGTCCAGGTAAGAAATGATGGACATTAGCAGTGGAGGGGTGAGAAGGGGGCCGCTTCTCGGTGGGTTTTTAGGGTGAGCCGACACTATTTAAAGGACTGCCTGTGGGGGGAGAGGAAAAGAAACTAGGGGTGACTGAAGGGTGTGGTTTGAGCAGCTGGGAGCAGCGCTGACCCAGATGCAGGAGACGAAGGGTTGGGGGGCTTCAAGGGGCCCGTTGAGGATGAGTGGAGTTTGCGGTGCCTGTCTGGCCCCCAGCGCGAGGGGTGGGGGCGCTTGACTCCTAAATGCACCTCCAGTTCACCAGCACACGGGCGGGTTGGGAAGCCACGGGACGCGGCAGTCGCTGAGGCAGAGGGTGTCGATGGTGCCGAGAGGAGGTCCGAGGACCGAGCCCTGGGGCGGTCCAGCAGAGGAGGCCAGGCCGAGGCAGCTGGCAAGCGGGAGGAGAGCCTGGGCGCAGCGTCCCGGCGGAGTGGCAGCCGTCCACCCGGGCAGTTGACAAGAACTCTCTGGGGCATCAGCCCAGTGGCAGAAAAGGAGGATGTTGGCATTTATCTGAACGTCAAGTTCTACCCTCCTTTCTGCCCTGGAGTCAGGCTTGGAAAATAACCTCCGTCGCTAAAACTTGTCATCCCGATGGAGCCGTTAAACAGCGGGCCCGGGGTGGACAGGGGAGCGCCGTCTGTCAGTGGGGAGAGTGCGGGCGTGAGGGGCCCGAGTGGTCGTGGAGTGACCGTGGAGTGACCGGGTCCTCTTTCTTGCTGGGCTTGTCCGCGCCGCTCGCCTGCTCTGTGCTCGTGGTTTGAGCGGGCCGTGGGAACGGGGGCTGCTGAGTCAGTGGCGCTTTGCTGTCCAGCTCTCCTTCTGGCTCAGCATGTGCCAGGGCCGTGCCGTCAGGGTTGGGGGCTAGTCTGGAACTCAGGGAGGGTCAGAGCTCAATGAGGGGTCGGGCCTGGTCTGTGGCCCCAGTGAGGGTTCCAGCTGGGGTGTGTCAGGCAGAGGCTGGGCTTGAAGCCCTGCGTGTGGTCAGAGTCAAGGTTCCTCTGGGGTCAGGGTGGGCTCGGTGCTCCTGGGAGCCGGGTCCAGGCTCTGGCCCCCGAGCCTCGGCGCTCTCCCATCTGAGCTTTGTCGCCTGGCAGGACTAATGCCCCCTCTGCCCCCCTGTCGTGGGCAGGAATGCGGCCGGCAAAGACGGCAAAGAGCGCTTGGGTGGCTCGGTGCTGGAGCAGATTCCCTTCCTGCAGAACTGCGAGGACGAGGACAGCGACGAGGACGATGAGCTGGACAGCGTGCAGCCCAAGAAGCAGCGCGTGAAGGTGAGCGCGTGAGCTCAGGGGGCGCCCTCCCCCTTGCTGCGAGCGGACCCCTGCTGTGTGCAGAGCGGAGTGCCTCTGTGAGTGCTCTGGGGCTGCCTCTAAGGACTGGTCCGTGTCCTGACCGTGTCCCTTCCCTGGGTCCCCATCTCCTGTCCTGCCGTGCCATTGCCTCAGGTACCTTGGGAGGCGCCTAGGTCTTTTCTATCAGGGCTGGCCCCTTCTCCACCTGCACCCCCGTCGTTCTCTCCATTCTCCCTCCTTGGGCTCAGATGTTCCCGAGAGGCCTTTCCTGAATCTCCAGGTTAGGCCAGCTCTGAGACGCCCTCTCACAGTGTGCTCTCCTTCCGGCTAGCCTGACCACAGTCGGACTTAGAAATGTTTTGGTGTGACTGCCTCTGTCTCCTGCAGTAGATTGTGAGCTCCACGAGGCGGGGACTGGGCGAGTCTTTTACTGTTCCCTCCCCAGCACCCTGAGGGAATGTGGCCGGGCCCAGGGCTCAGCCTGGAGCCAGGTCAGGGGACTCCAGGGGGGACTTCGTAGGATGTGAGTGTCCAGTCTGCTGTTGGTGGCAGGACCCAGGCCCAGGGACACTGCCCGCAAGGTAGAGCCCACATCTCCTCAGCTTGGCCTGGAGATACGGCTCCCACCGCATTTCCCCCCACTCCTTAACTGCCAGAGCCCCGTGCTCCCGCCATCCTGATGGCGCCGTCCTTACGCGAGGCCGGGTCTCATCTGTCCAGTAAACGACCATGTGGGCCTCCATGGGCCCAGCTCTGTGCTGGCAGTGAGGACATGGAGACACAGAGGTCCGGTCCGGTCCCGGCGTGGAGGAGCTTGGGGCCAGTGCAGGCTTCTAGGTAGTCAGAGGCAGAGCGACGTGCCACAGTGGATGCAGGGACACGTGCCCGGGAAGGGGAGCCTGTGGGAGACGGCCTCAGGGGCTTTCCTTGACCCGGCCTTCCCACCCGAACTCCAGCCCTCCCTCCTCAGACTCACCTCAGATACCCCCCTCCTCCAGGAAGCCTTGTCTGACTCGCCCTTGCTCCCCTTCCCCCCACAGGGTCAGGAGGCTCCTGTGGGGTCCTGACCAGGACCATTCTGGGTCCTCCCTGTCTGGTGTCAGGTCTGTCCTGGCCTCAGCTCTGTGTCCAGTGTCCCCGGCGTGGCTCGGCGCAGGGTCCCGCGCAGGTCAGGCGCTCAGTGAACGCACTGAGGGGAGTGGAATGCACAGAGCCGGCACACTGGCACTGGGGTTGCAGGAAAAGCAAGGTGTCACTGAGTCCGGGGTCTCTAAACTTCTTCCTGGTCCAGAACGCCTGGTCCCTCCTGCCCCTGTTGGGATTTTCACTCCTTTTGCAGGTCTCGCCTCAGCCTCCTCTGGGAAACCTTCCCACTCCTCTCCGCTCCTCCCATCAGAAATGATCGCGTACTCCCTTCGGCCTTTGCGTCAGTCACCGCATCTGTCCCACATGCCCTGTCAGGTGGCTCGTTATGTAGGGGTCCCGTGCTTCCCCAAGCCCTCTGTCTCCACACGCAGACCTTCAGTGACCAGACCCTGATTCAGAAGACCTGCCCGTGACTCCCAGAGTGGCCGTGGCCTGGCTCTGTGACTGTGGGCACGTGATTCTCTTTGTCTTGGCTTCAGCCTCAGGAGCTAATAGTCCCTGTCTCTGGGTTGTTGAGGAATTAATTAAAATGAGTTCATGTGTACAAGCCCTTGGCTGCACGGTGGCTGCCAGGCCAGGTGCTCGGCGGCAGCAGTATTAGCAGTGCTTGGCAGGGGCCTGGCACGAACAGTCCCAGGCAGTGATGGCAGGACGTAACCGCATAGGGCCCCTCTCGTGGACTGAGCCCTGCCATTATCTCTCTGGGCAGGCTGTCTGAACCTTGACCCTGGGTCTTCTCCCAGGAAGGAAGAGGAAGGCACTCACGTCCCATCCCCCTCCTCCCACACAGGCCAGAGGCTGGCCCTCCACGATGCCTGAGCCTGAGCATAGCTGCTCCAAATTCCTGCCCTCCAGACCCAGCTCAGGATGCTGAGCCTCTGGGAGGACGGGCATCAGCCGTGCCCTCGAGGAATTCACAGTCTGACTGAGGCTGGGCCCAGGCAGGGAACACTTAGGAGGGAGAAGCCTTCCTGGAAGAGGTGGTGTTTGGAACCAGTGGTCTCCGAAGCACTTAAAGCAGAACTCGGATTCAAAACTGTATTTGAAAATTCTGAAACTCCCTTAAGCCATTTAAGTGCAGCCTTTGAAGTGCCAAGTACACAGCTCCCGGATGGCACTTTATGTAAAACACAGTGATGCTTACGCCACAAGAGGGTAAAGAATCATACGCAAGATGTCACTTCATGAGGCTGCATCTCAAAGGTGTCCGTGTGGGGAAACACAGGTGTGATGCTGCTCGTAAATTCACAAGCCTGGGATTTGGTCCAAGCTTGTGAATTGAGGAAAACAGGATGATTTGGTTCTTGCTCCTGGTTAAGACCGACAGTGGGAAATAGCAAACTCAGTATTCACTCGCCCAGCATTCTGTTTCTCAAAATGGAGGAATTGGGGTGTTTTCTCTCATTCTAAAAGTAGCTCCTGCTTGTTATGTAAGAAAACAAAAATTCAGCCAGTGTAGAAAGTTATAAGGAAGACTTGGAGAACCTCAGGTAATCTCACACCCCAGAGCCGTCTTAGTGTATAAGGAACGGCTTGGACCTCTCAGTCTCAGTTTTCCTTATCTGTAATATGGGGATAATAATTACAATAATGGTAATTATTCATGGGGTTGTGAAATCATATATGTGAAGCTTACTCAGTGCACTGAATAACCCAGAGAGGCTGGCACAGTAAGTGTTCACTATTATTACTGTTGTACCCATGGATCTGTTCTCACTTTGATGGAGCGCCTCCTTCCACTCACACCCGTAGACACACATATATCTTCCCTCGCCCCCGAAACAGGCTGTCATGTTATCCGACATTTTTTCATGAGAAGAACTGTGCTGGGGGGCGGGGCATGGGGGAGCAGGAACAGCCTGAGTGAAAGCCAGGAGGAGGGCCCTGTGCGGGGATCACTGCTGGAGGCAGCAGGAGCGCAAGGGGTCTCCAGAGCCAGGCTGGGGGAGCAGCTCCTCCAGTGAGGAGCAGCCCTGAACGCTCCCAGCAGGGGGAGCACGGCATCAAAGTGTGGGGCTGGGGCGGACCCTGCGGGCCAAGGCCAGGAGCCTTGGTTTCTCTGTTCCTGGAGACTGGGTGGGCTTGGGCCCATGCAAGAGCCCCTGACCCCTGGTTGTCTCCACGCCCCAGCTGCCATCCAAGGCCCTGGTTCCTGAAATGGAGGACGAAGACGAGGAGGACGACTCAGAGGACGCCATCAACGAATTTGATTTCCTGGGCTCAGGAGAGGACGGAGAGGGCTCTCCAGACCCCCGGCGATGTGCCGGAGAGGGGACCCACCATGAACTGGGTGAGTTGGGGGTTTTCTGGCCCACCTTCCTCACTGCGGGCACACACAGCCGCCTGCAGCTGCTTCCTGCCCCAGGGTCTCCACCGGACGGATACACTTCCTGAGAGGAGGGTGGCCAAGGAGAGCAGGAGGCCTGCACCACGATGGCCAGGCCTTCACTCCTTCCCTGGAAAACCCCTGTGGGGACACAGGCAGGCCCAGCTCTTCCTGAGGCAGGGCCTCCAGCCCTCCGCTCGAGCAGCCAGTTGTTGGCGACCTCGGAGGGGGCGGGGTGGACAGGATGCGGAGCCGGAGTGGGGGAGGCAGACGGGGCAGAGCCGCCGCGTCCTGTCCTGTGACTCCAAGCTGCGAGGCCCTCGGGGTCATGGAGGATGGCTGGGGACTGAGGCCCCAGCAAGGGCGGCCCGTGGAGGGTCCCATCTCAGTCTGTCTCCTCTGCCTGTCCGCCATCCGCACCCGGAGCCCAGGGCTTCCCGGCCTCCCCGCAGCTGCAGGAGAGCTCTCGGAGGTGGGGAAGGCATCGCTTGCACGTGGCTGAGTGAACCAGTCAGTGACTCCTGCCCGGTGCCTTGTCCCTGCAGAAAGCCGGCGGGTCAAACTCCAGGGAATTCTGGCCGACCTTCGGGATGTGGATGGGCTGCCACCCAAAGTGACCGGCCCACCTCCCGGCACCCCCCAGCCCCGGCCCCACGAAGGTAAGAGGCCCCTCCACCCTGGCCCAGTCCTGAGGGGCCCGCGGCAGAGGGAGGCTGCAGAGCTAAGCCGAGGGCTTCTGTGTCCTCAGGGTCGAGGCCCAGCCTCTAGTCTGCAGCCTCCCTGTCCCAAAAGTTCGTCTGTCTGTCTCTGTCTCCCTCTCTTTTTGTCTGTCCTGCCCTGTCTGTCTGTCTCTCCCTGTCTCTTTCTTTCCAGCTGTGATTCTTGATCTTGTCCTTTCCCTGTCTCTCTTTCTCACTCCTTATCTCTCTCTCTGCCTCTCTCTGTCTTTCTCTCTTTCTCCCTGCCCCTCTCTGCGCCCTCCCTCCCCTCCCCCTACCAGGTTCCTTTGGCTTCTCCTCAGACGTTTTCATCATGGACACTATCGGGGGCGGGGAGGTGAGCCTGGGGGACTTGGCAGATCTCACCGTCACCAACGACAACGACCTCAGCTGTGATGTAAGTTCTCAGGGTGCCCACCCCCCACAGGCCCCCATCAGGCGTCGGCGCAGTGCCGGGACTGGCTGAGCTCTGACCGTGTGCCCGGCCTGTGCCCAGCCCCTCACACACGAGGACGATGTGAGATCATTCACCAGCTCACTGTTTCACAGAGGGTGCCGACACAGACAGGCGGTGGGTCTTGACTGCGGTCACCGAGGTGCCTGGCCTAAAAGGCTCTGGCGCCTGTGTTTTAATCATGCTGCCAGGCTCCTTCTCCCGGCGATGCTCCCTCCCACCCAGGGCTTCCATGCACCTCAAGTCCGGGACCCACCGCAGGCAGGAGGCAAGGGTGAAGGGGGTGCTGAGTCAAAATACAGCATCAGAGGAAGGGGGCTTTGGGCTGGTGGCAGTTCGGGTAAGAAAGTCTGTGCAGGAGGTGAGAATTGAGCTGACTTTGGAAGGGAAGGTGACTTTAAGCCACAAAACAAAAAATCAGGCCGATCTGGTATGTTGGGCTGGAATGAAGGGAGACCTTAGGGCCAGTGTCCTGAGATCCGTGGCCGGGCCTCTGGCTATCTGGGCATCTCTGAAACCGGCACGTGTGGGCATGTTCCTGTAGCAGGACATTTACCACAGCTTCTAGCAAGATTTCAAGTGATCCCAGCAAGGGTAGGACACTGCTGTGGGGTGTTGGGAAGCGAGACTGGAGCGGAGGGTTTGAGCAGGGAGCACGCTGCAGAGCTCTGCTCTCCCCAAGGTGAGACCCACCCCCACGGGGCAGCGTGCATGGGATGGGGTAGACCCTCCGGCCTAAACCTCTGTGGCAGAAGTGGTGACCTTGGGGGACAGAGCCCAGATGAAGGGGTTCATCAGGGGTACACCTCATCTTGGGGCAGAGCACTGAGGCTTGACTGACAGTCTGCTCGTCTCCTTTCCCGAGCGGCCCTCCCCAGGTACCCCACCTGGAGAGCGACACCATCGTCCGCCAGGACCTGTGGAGTGTCTCTGGGACTCTCCCTCAGAGGCCTATTGATTCGGCTTCCCAGTCTCTCCCCACTGTGTGCTTGTCCCCATCTCCACTCCGCAGTGTCTGGTCTGCCTCACCTCTCCCTGGGAGACTTCCCTCAGGACCTCTTCACCTCTCTCTCTACAGGCACTCTTGTCTTCCCCAGTCAAGCCCCTCAACGGGGCGGCCAGAAGAAGCTGTGTCATTTCCTTGCTCTAAACCCTTCTGGGGCTCCCCTGTCGCTTGGGATGAGCTGCACATTCCTGAGCATGGGCCACTATTGTGGCTCTGGCCAGCCCTCCTGGCCTCATCTCCTGCTGCTCTCTCCCTTGCTTTCTGCATCCCAGGCCTCCTCTCAGGCTCAGGATCCACCCTTGCTGCCTCTGCCTCAGGGACTTTGCACATGCAGTTTCCATCCTCTGTCCCCTCCCCTTATCTGGTTACATCCTGGTGGCTTGTCAGTTCCTCAGGGAAGCCTTGTTGACCCCCCACGGAGGAGGACAGGCCGCCCCACACCTCCTCTCAGTGCATTTGTAATTCGTGGCACTGCTCGCAGGTCATAATCCTCTGCGCTGTGGAGACGATCTGATTGTCTCCCCCAGGCTCCCTCTGCACGGTGAGATCCCCAGGGTTTGGGCTCACCTTTGCCTCCCCAGTCCCTGCACACTGCAGGCACTTGCTGAGTGAGGGAGGGGACACTGCGGGCAAGGAGGAAGTGGGAGAGGGCCGGGCTGGAGGCCAGTCTGTGAGGTGCCCCGTGTGGGGCTGGGAGTTGGTGTCTGCAGGACAGCTGGGGTGCACGAGCAGACACTGAGGCAGCTCCCCCACCCCAGCTGTCTGACAGCAAGGATGCCTTTAAGAAGACCTGGAACCCCAAATTCACCCTCCGCTCCCACTACGACGGCATTCGCTCCCTGGCTTTCCATCACAGCCAGTCGGCTTTGCTCACTGCTTCCGAGGACGGCACGCTCAAGCTCTGGAACCTGCAGAAGGCGGTCACGGCCAAGAAGTGAGAGCAGCAGCCCAGGGTGGGGGGGTGGGGAGGGCATCTGGGCGCAGGGGACGGGGTGATGAGGGGCCCGCAGCGACATCCAGCTCCTCTGTCTCCCCCAGGAATGCCGCGCTAGACGTGGAACCTATCCATGCCTTCCGGGCTCACAGGTAGGGAAGTGCCCCCAAAGGCAGCCTGCCCCTTGGCCCACTCACTGCCACCCTGGGGGCTGAGGCAGGGTGGCAGGAGGGCTCTGAGTCCCTGTGACCCTCTCCACACACCCCACCTCGCTCCTGGCGCTCTGCAGACTTTCAGTGCCCCCGTAGCTGGTTCTCAGCACAGCCTTCGGAGGAGGAAACAGACGCGGGGAGTGGGACAGGCACCTTGCCTGGATGGCACCCCCAGAGGTCCAGACGCTGGATTCCATTTTGCCAGCCTTGAAAAATGCTAGTGGAGCACTTCAGGGTCCCGTGGGGGAGGGGGAGCCTGGAGTTTTTCGTCTCCCCGCTTCACCCAACTTGGTATCCTCCAGGGGCCCCGTGTTGGCAGTAGCCATGGGCAGCCACAGTGAATACTGTTACAGCGGTGGGGCAGATGCCCGCATCCATAGCTGGAAGATTCCAGACCTCAACATGGACCCCTACGACGGTTACGGTGAGGACAGCTCCCTCCCCTGCCTTCCTTTCCCCCACCCACCTGCCACCCGGGCCTCTTGGTTCCCGCAGCCCCCAGGCTTCACACTGGGTACTGGGGGTGGGCGTGCCAAGGGCTCCTGGTCTGGTGAAGCACGAGCCAAGGCGATTCAGCACGCGCCCGAGGGTGGGACAAGGCGAGGCAGCAGGGGGGCGGTGGGGGAGCGTGTCGCAGAGGAGCTGATTGGGGTTGAGCTTTGGGGCCGGGGACCAGCCCGGGCGAAGGTGTGGTGGGGCCTTGGCAGCTCTCCGCTCAGCTCTGCCCGCGTCTGCATGGTCAGGCGGAGGGAGCCGGCAGGGAGCAGGTAGAGCAGGTGAGACGGGGACTCTAGCTGGGCCAGGCTGTAGGGGGTTTGGCTGTATCCTTGGGCCACCTTTCAGATTAAGTGGAGAAGTGACCAGACTGTCACATCTGTTCAGTGTCCGTGTGCCTCCCCTCTGACGCCTCTTCTGATAACCCTTTTGATCACACACATGGCTCCGTACTACAGGCTGTCATGGCAGAGTTTAGAGGTCTGTGTCTCCTCTCAGAGAATGTATACTGTTTTCTGAAGAATAGTCTCACCCTTTCAAAGGTCAAGGGTCAGTCCCAGGCAGTATCTGCTCTAGACCAAGCAAGTTGTCACACGTCGGGTGTCAGCAGGACCCAGCCAGAGCACCTGTGTGGACTCGAGTGACCAGGGAGGCAATGGTGGGAACGACCAGAGGGCTTTGGAGAGACCGGGCAAGGCCGTGCTCTTGGGCAGAAAAGACCACAGGGACCGAGGGTGGGGCTGACCCACAGGGGCCAGGCTGCAAAGGGTCCCAGGGCCACAGAGCCACCCTTGTCCCTCGTCCCCTTAACTAAGTCCTAAAAGGTATGTCTCGAGCAGCGGCTTTGTGCCAGGCACTATCCCGGGCCTCTGGGGACGGCAGGGAACAAGGAAATCCCTACCTTCTGGAGCTCCCACTCTGGGGCGCCTTCAGAGCCCTAAAACCTTCACAGAACAGCTAGTGGTCAGAGCGGGAGCAGCTCTGAGGGCGTGAGGATTCGGGTACGAAGCCAGGCGAAAGGGCAGCTGGAGCTCAGTGCCTGCGTCTCGGCAGAACTGGTGCTCCGGGGCTGTCCCGGCTGGGACCGGGGCTGGCGGCCCTGACGCAGCCCTTCTCTCCCTCCGGCGGGTCCAGACCCGAGCGTGTTGAGCCACGTCCTGGAGGGCCACGGGGACGCGGTGTGGGGCCTGGCCTTCAGTCCCACCTCCCAGCGCCTAGCCTCCTGCTCTGCTGACGGCACCGTCCGCATCTGGGACCCCAGCGGCAGCAGCCCGACCTGCCTCTGTACCTTCCCCACAGCCAGCGGTGAGTGGGGGGGACATGGGGGCGTGCGGGACCCTGACAGGTGGCACCGGAGCCGTACAGAGCCGGAGGCCCCCAGAGGAGGGGCGCCTCCTGGGCCCCCCACACCCCCCGCGCCCAGGGAGGAGCGGGGCCGTTAGGCAGCCTTCTCTCCCCTCCGCCTTCAGATCACGGGACCCCCACCTCAGTGGCCTTCACCAGCACCGAGCCTGCCCACATCGTGGCCTCCTTCCGCTCTGGCGACACCGTCCTGTACGACCTGGAGGCTGGCAGTGCCCTCCTCACACTGGACTCCCGGGGGAACAGCGGTAAGGAAGGGCCCCAGGAATGCCTCCAGGGCCCCAGTTTCTCCTGTGGCTTTGGTGACCTGCTGCCCAGTCAGCGGAAGGTGGCTGCCCTGCCCCCTTGGGGGTTCTGAGAGGGACGGAGATCAGGTCCCGGTCACTGCCATCATGGACGGCACAGGGTGCTCGGGAGGGCTGACTGGAGAGACATGACGAGGGACTCGCGCGTAGGCCACTTGGCGGAGCAGAAGGACCGTCTTCGTGTTTGTCATCCCTCCCGCTCGCCCCGGGGCCACGCAGCGTCCACTGCGCGGAGGAAGCACTGGGCCCAGGAGGGAGCGGCCGGGGTGCCCAGCCCTGCTCGACGTCTCAGCAGAGGACGGGCATGGGGTGGCGGTTCTCCTCTTTTCTTTGTCCCGGTCTCCCTGATGCCCTCCCACCCGTGGCCTCTTCCCCTCTCCCTCCTGTTCCTGTCAGGCCCAACCCAGGTCAACCAGGTGGTGAGTCATCCAAGCCGGCCCCTCACCATCACCGCCCACGACGACAGAGGCATCCGCTTCCTGGACAACCGGACAGGTGAGGCCCAGCCTTCCTGGCCGCCCCTTCACGTGTGCTCACAGGGAGCAGGGGTCAACCGGGCTCAGATGGCAGACCTCCTGGTGTCCACGTTGAAGGCTCAGTGTCCCTTCTAGCCCCTTCACCTTCCCGGGCAAGGCGCAGAGGGGAAAGTAAACCTGCTGCCACCCTCTCTCCCTCCAGGGAGATCCGTGCACTCCATGGTTGCCCACCTGGATGCGGTCACCTGCCTAGCCGTGGACCCCAATGGCGTATTCCTGATGTCAGGAAGTAAGTCAGGAGCCTCCTGGCTCCTAAGGAGTGAGGGCGTGTGCCTTTCCCGGCAGGCTGGGGAGAGGAAGAGGAAGAGAGCCAGGCTCTGGTCCCGAGGGAGTACTCCGGGGGCTCCCTGAGGATGGGGAGCTGGTGGGAGTGCTGTCCGAGCAGGGGCCTGGAGCCCCTCTGTGGCTGGAATGGCAGTGGTCACGAGGGTGGGGACAGCAAAGCACTGTGCCCCGGAGCCCACTGTAGGCCCTCTCCCGCATCATCTCATTGGGTTTGAGTGAGGTTGGTACTGTTATTCCACTGCACGGATGTGGTGACTGGGGCTAGAGAAGTCACTTCACTTGGTCACAGCCCACTGGGTTGCAGGAATTGAAGTTCAGGTTTATCTGACTCTCAGTCCCCACGAGAAATTTTAGCATTTGGTGCACCTGCTGTGTGTGGATAAAGGCACTGAGCCCCAGTGAGTGTGGGGCTGCGCCTCAACGGGATGGGCTGGGACTTGGGCGGATGGAGAAGGGGCTGAAGCTCGCCAGGGGGGGAAGGGTGTGCGCTGGCGGTCATGGAGGCCTGACCAGACCGAGCCTGCCCCGGGGTGTGAGCGAGCAAGTGCACACACAGGCGTGAGCAGTGGCAGTGGAGGGCGGGGGTGGCCCGGGACGGTGCTACAGCTGTCTCCAGGGAGGACGCCGGTTGAGGGAACAGTCAGTGAGACCAGGCCCAGGCAGAATTTCAGTACAGGGCCCAGGTCCCCCCACCGCAGCCCGCCGGATCCCGGTAACGCCTAAGTCCGGCGGTCTCCCCGCAGTGGCTCATGGCCCCAAGGCCCCGCGCAGTCTCCCCCCCCCCACCCCCCGCCTGCCTGCTCAGGCTGTCAGTCTTCAGGACCTGCCCCTGGCTGTCCCCGCTGCCCTACCCCCTGGGCCACACAGTCCTCACACTGACTTGTGCTCACAGCACTTGTGACCACCCGGCCTCGTTTATCCTGTTCTCTTGTTTACTGTCTCTCGCACACTGGGACGCAGCACCACAGGGGCGGGGAGATTTGCCTGTTTTGTTCACCACGCCCCCAAGTGCAGGACACAGTAGGTGCTCAGTGAACACTCGGTGCCTAGATGGCTGGATGATAAGCTGGTCAGAAGGGCAGTCCTTCACACTGGGCATCTGGAGGCAACTGGGCAGAGGAGTGAGCCCCACCCAACTCCCAGGCCTTCAGACGAGGCCAGGTTCGGGGGGCGGGTCTGGGCAAGGAGGCGGGGGGACCCGGAGCTGCTGGGTGACGGCCCCTCCTGCTCCCACATCTGCACAGGCCACGACTGCTCCCTGCGTCTGTGGAGCCTGGACAATAAGACATGCGTTCAGGAGATCACGGCCCACCGCAAGAAGCACGAGGAGGCCATCCATGCTGTCGCCTGCCACCCCAGCAAGGCCCTCATCGCCAGCGCGGGCGCCGATGCCCTGGCCAAGGTCTTCGTATGATGCCCACCTGGCCCCGCCCAGGCCGCCACGCTGGCTGGGGAGCGGGGCTGGGCAGGTGGGACTGAGGTGAGGGGCCAGATGGGAGGTAGGCTAGGCTTGGGAGGGCAGAAGCCCCCTGCATCCTCACTCCCAGTGGGGCCCTCACAAACCCCCCTTCGCCTGGCATTTCTAGAGGGTGCCAAGACCTGAAATCCTAGTAGGCATGCCCTGTGAGAACTGCCAAGGTAGCCCCTGGGCATTCAGAGGAGGGGCTGGGGCCTAGAGGGGCTGGAGCTGCCTGGCCTCTTGCACCCTGGAGGTCATGGTCCATTCTCCCCTCCCTTCTGTCCCCCATAGGTGACTCCCAGCCTTGGTCTGGAGGCCCCAAGGCCTGGCTTCTTCCTGCCTGCCTTGGAGCCTGGTGGTGCTAACTGGCCCTTTCCCCAGGAGGCCCTCCCCTCGGCCCGTCCTTCCCCGGGCATCCCGCTGGGGCGTGGCCTCCTTCAGGAGTCGCCCTCCAGGATGGTCTCTGGGAATTTTCTCTTCACCCTGACACCCACTCCAGGTCTCTGAGCTGCCTTCTCAGGGGCCGTACAGCCAGGGCTGGGTGTCCTTAGGGATTAGCTTTTCCAAGACGCCAGAAGGTGCCAGGTTCTCTCTTTGAACCCCTGACCCCTCCTTTCCACCTCCCTGGACCCGGGTGGGAGCTGTGCCGGGAGGAGCCCCCGATGCCCTTGCTCTGGGTCTGCCGGGGCCCTGGAGCCAGCTGCAGGCTGGGCTGTCCTCCGGGGAGGTGCGGGCCTGGCCCACCCCGGGAGCGCGCCCAGTAAACCCCCTCCCCTCCAGTTCCCTCAGCACAGCTTTCCAGACACTACCCAACGCCGCCAGGGCCAGTAACTGCCTGGGGAGCTGGTGATGCCCTCGGGGGAGGTGCCCGCCCCTACCTCCCCCCAACACTCCTCCAAGGGCAGCCCCCCCAAACCCCCGTGGGGTCACCCATGGGGAGAGATGGCCTTCTCTTGCCCCTCTGTGGCGCATGGAGGGTGGAGTGGGGTCCCCCGGGTCCCCCATAACTCCCTGTATATCTGTATAAATAAATGGGATTTTAATGGAGCCCCACCCCCACCCCTGTTGTTATCACTGTGTGATAGTCTGTCCGTCTCCTCTCCTGACCCTCCACTCTCTTCCTCTATTTATTTCACTCTCGTTTTTGGGTTCCACCCCGTGCCCTCGGGCCCCCTTCCAGGTTCCTGTTTATAAGCCCCATCCCCTCTGCCCTGGACTTGCCTGTGAACCTTGTCTCAATAAACCCTTTGGAGTAAGATGGGCGGCGGTGCTGACTATTGAGGGGACCGGGGGACTCTCGGGGAGGAGTAACTGGCTCTGCCAGGGGTGGGTGGAGCTTGGCGAGGGGATGTGATGGGTTGGGGTTTCGTGGTAGGGCGGGGGTGCAGAGAGGGGCCCAGATCTTGGGTGGGGTGTGGGTGGAGGGACGGAAGTGGGGGCAAGGACCGAATCTCCCTGTGCCCCTCCTTTCTGTCCCTAAGCGCTCCCTCCCCAGGGGCTACAGCCGAGCCCTGACTAGCAGATGAAGCGATGTGCCGGTTCAGCTCCTCATCCCCCCCGCCCCCTGTGTGATGGTTGGTAGTGAGGCCAAAGTGCTAACCCAGAGTACTGAACGGCCCCCTTCTCTCCCTGCCCCACACCTGGGCCTACATGGAGTGGGAAGGAAGGGAGAACCTGGGACGTGCCCGCGCAGAACGCCTCTGCCCTGCTGGGAGCTGCCGGAGGAGGAGACGCAAGTGCCTGACCCCTCGCTGCAGGCGCCCGGAGGAGTCCATTCCCTTCTCCCTTCTCTGCGGTGGCTGAATCACAGCAGTCGGATGTGCCCTCAGAGCTCTTCACGTGCCATTTCACTAGGTCCCCACAACCTCAAAAAGTGGGGAGCGGAACATTATGCACGCGTTAACAAAGGACGAGAGATGGAGGCAAGGGCTCGAGGAGCTTGCTCAGGGCCCAGCAGGATACAAATCAGAATTTGTATCCAGTCCCTTGTGACTCCCTCTGCTTGCTATGAGGCCTCTTTGCCTACCAGCCAGGGGTCCTTGGGCAAGTCCTGGCACCTCCCTGGGCCTCAGCCTCCCCTGTAAAGTGAGCCTGTCAGTAATGCCCACCTCCTGGCTTATCAAGGGCTGCACCCCAGTGCCCGGAACAGGGCCTGGCTCCTGTCAGGGCCCCATGAACACTTGAGGAAGGATGAAGGCCTGAGAAGTGCACACTCATGTTAGGATTTCACTGTGGTGGTCGTCCGCCGGTCTGGACAAAGGGCACAGGTGGGCAGATGGCCACCAGGTGAGGCTGACAGGAGCCCAGCTATGGGTGCCATGCGGCCTCATTGCCCTCTCATCCCTCTGGGCTCTGTGCAGCTTCCCCAGGTGGTGGTTTAGGGTTTCGCTCCAGCCTCAGACTTCCTTCCCCAGCCCCAGCCAGCCCCCGGATGTGGTGACAGATTCGCTACTGTGCCAACCTCAGCTACCCCCAACAGCCCTTTACCAGGAATGGGGGCTCATCGTGAGTTCCTCATCCCCACCCAGCCCTGCTGGTCGGGAGCCTAGGCGGCGGTGGCCCATCTCTGTTGGGATGCCTCTGGGGCTCAGCCAGGCCTTGGCCCCTCAGTGAAGCCAGTGGGTGGTAGCTGCTCGCATGGCAATCTTGGACAAGTCACTTTGCCTCTCTGAGGGTTCAGCTTCCTGTACGTAAACTAAATGGTAGCCACTCATTATTAGCTGGGGAGAAGAAATCAAGTCGGAATTGGTCCTGGAAGAGGTGTTTTATGACAGGCCTGGCACATAGTAGGGCCTCAATCCATACTTGCTGAATGACTAAATGAACAAACCCACCCACAAACACCTGAGTGCCTGAGATGCCCACCCCTTTATCTCAGCGCATTATAGCCACAGTCACCATTACTGAGCTTCTGCTGTGTTGTAGGCACCCTTAAACCATCTCATTAATCCCCACGAAGACCCTCTGGGGTCAGTCCTATTATCGTCCCATCTAAGAGACAGAGAAACAGGCTCAGAGGGGGGAGGTCACCAACCTAAAGTCACACAGAGACAGGCACGTGCACACTTCCCCAGGAGAACTATGTGCTCTCCATCTATGAAGTGGTGTGGATGTGTGGTCCTCCCTGGTCGCTATGGTCCTTCCAGGCACCCCCAGGCTTTTCTTTGGCTCTTCACCCTCCTAAACACTGGGGTGGAGTGGGGAGCTGATGGAAGGAAACTACACCCCTTCTCCACCTGCCCTGTGCCTGACTCTCTCCGCGCACGGGTAACCCAGCCCTGACCCCTGCAGTTTGCTCCTGGCACTTTGGCCAAGGTCGCTGGAGACAGACCTGAGGCAAGGATCTCTGCCCATCTGGAGGTCTCGGTCTTCCCACCTGTGTAATGGGCTCGGGAGTGGGGGGAGGGGGCGGGCGTGGTGACGCCCTGGGAAGAGGCAGGCCCGGCCGGGAGAGCGGGCCAGACCTGACACCGCCTCCCACCCTTTCTCCAGCGGTGGGCGCCGGATGCAGGCCAGGCAGAACGGCCCCCTTCCTTAAAGGGCCAGACGCCTCCTCAGCCCCGGCCTCGCGACCTGTTGTGGGGGTGAGAGTGGCTTGCCCCTCCCTCTCCAGCTCAGGGAAAAGTCAGCTTTCCAGACTTGGGTGTGAGGTGGGAAGGAATCAGTCTCGCCTCCCTTCCCCGCATCTCCCACCCCCGGGTCCCCAGACCCGGGAGCAGGAGGTGCCACCCCCAACTCAGAGGCGCTAAGCCCGCCCTCCTCTTCCGCCCGCAGGCCCTCATCAGGCTCCGCCCTCTCGACGTCACCGAAGCCGGCGCCGATTGGCCGACTGAACTGTCACTCCGGACACTTCCTCCTGGGCAGCAGCCGCCGAATTAAACTTTGGAGTGGGAAAAAGAGCCATCGGCGCCCGGCGCCGGACGACCCTCCCTTCCCTCCCACCCCCCGCCACCCCACTGCCGCCGGTAACACCCCCTTCTCCGCGGCCCCCGACCGAATTTTTCTCCAACTTCCGAGACCCGTGAGATTCCCGCCTTAGCACCCCAGCCCTCGGAATCCCTCTGCCCATTCCCAGGCCCGCCGTCGGATCCCTGGGATCCATTCGATCCCCGACTCAGAGACTCCTGCTCTCCACCCCAAGATCTGGTGAATCCCTCGAGCTCCCTTCTTATATGGATCCTCTTCTTAGAGCCACTGGATTCTTGGCTCCACCTGCTCCCTTTCCAATCCCTTCTTTCTCCAGGGAGCCTTTGGATCCTGGGCTCTTCTGATCCCTGTGACCCCGGCCTACTAGATTTTCTTTTTTGATTTCTTGGAATCTCCCAATCTCTGGGCCCCCCAAACCATTAGATTTCTCCTTTCTGATCGTCTGTGATCCCTTAATCCCCGGGCGGGCGTCTGATCCACTAGATTCCTTTTCTCTAACTTCCCAGGGTCCCACCATCCTCGAGTTCCCTCAACCTGCCAGGATTTTCTTCTCGGATCCCCGGGATCCCCGCGCTCCTACCACCAGCTAACAAGATACCTCGGATCCAGGGACCTGAGCCTCCCTGCTCAGGCTCCTGCAGCCGGATCCCGGGTGGGCGCCGGGCGGCGGGTCCCGGGCCTCGCCCTATGGCCGCCGCCCCCTCCCATCCCGCCGGGCTCCCGGGCTCTCCCGGGCCGGGGTCTCCTCCGCCCTCTGGCAGCTTGGAACTGCAGGCGCCGCCACCGCTGCTGCCCCATGTCCCGGCGCCGGGCTCGGGGGTGTCCTTCCACATCCAGATCGGGCTGACCCGCGAGTTCGTGCTGTTGCCCACCGCCTCCGAGCTGGCCCACGTGAAGCAGCTGGCTTGCTCCATCGTTGACCAGAAGGTGAGGGCACAGGGTTCCCCCCATCTAGCTTGAGGAGAGATCTGGAAGAGGGTGGAGGCGCTGGCAGAGGCGATCTCCAGCCCAGTATAAGGAAGAGGGAGAGAAGGGGGATAAGCCTTGGGCGACTGAGGGGTGGGGGTGGGGCATTGGCCCCCAGTTGCCCCTCACTCCACTACTCCTTTGAGAGAGGCCTGGTCAGAGGCCCTAGAGGCCTCCCCAAATTGCATGTCCCTGCGTGTTGTTGTTTGCTGCAGACAGCATGGAGGAAGGGAGGGACCGGTGAGGTGTAGGAGCCGAGAGGAAGGGGCAGGTGGGAGCAACAGATGTCAGGGGACCTCCCTGTCCAGGCCTATCCCCGGCCTCCCATTTGGTGGAAACAGTAGAAATTGAAGCCAGGCTGGCCATGGCGATCAAGTGACATGCATGGGTGTGGGTGCCTGCAGTAGCTGCCAGGGGCAAGTGAGGTCTCAGAGTCCAATCTCTGCCCTCCCCCAGGCTTGAGTGTGTGTGGAGGGGCAGGTGCGCCTCTTCACAATCCCTAGAGGCTCTGAGGTCTGTGTCCCCTCTCCTGATCAGTGTCTCCCCCCCCCCCCCCCCCGCCCAGTTCTGATGCTAGTCTGTTAAAACGAACCTTCCCCAATCCCACCCCACTCTTCACTTTGGACACCAGGGTCACTGGGGTTGGGGCCTGGGGGAGCACGGCAAGGGGAAATCAGGTGGGACACAATGCTTGGATTCTAGAATGTTAAAAGTTAGAATAAAAAAAAAATTGGAATAGTGGGCTACTCTATTGTTGGAATTTTGGACTGTAAAAGTGTTAAAATGTTAGAATTCTAAATTGTTGGAATATGCAACTGCTAGGTAACTGAACTCCTCTGATATTAAAGTGTTCAAACATTAGAACCCGAGGTTGTTGAAATACTAAAACATTAAAATGTTGGAATATTTGATTCCATCGTTGTTAGACTCCTAGAGCATAAAAATGTTAGAATTCTGGAATGCTGGGTCGTTGAAATCCTTTCATGCTAAGATATTCAAATATTAGACTCCTAGTTTGGCAGATTCCTAGAACTTTAAAATATTAGACTACTACTAATCTAGGTTATTAAAATCCTAAAACTTATCATGATAATTTGTTGGAATCTAGAATGTATAATCCTATAATGTGAGCATGCTGGAATCCCAAAATACCCAAATTGTAGAATCTTCTTAGATTCCTGGGAATGAATTCTTTGGGCTGCAGACAAAACGTTAGGAACTGGGCCAACTCCCCCATTTTACAGACAAGGAAACTGAAGCTTAGAGAAAGACCTCCAAGGCAGTCAGGACCCTGGCAGTCCTGGCCACCTGTGGACCCTCTCCCAGCAACAAGAACAGATAGAGCTTCCTTTGCCACCTACCCCAAACCCCAAAACTAGCAGGCCCAGCTCGCACTCAGCCTGCTCCTTGGGAAAACAGGCTGGGGAGAGGGCAGATTGTCCCCTGGGTGAAATTCTTTATCCGGTGCTCAGGTCCTCAGCCTACCCCCTCAGGTCTCACCGCAGTTTTATTTTCTGCCCTCCCCCAACCCAGTCCAGGTGTGGTAGGGCCCCTTTCCTTCCTTCCAGTGGCTCCACCTGGGTGGTTTCACTTTCTGTTCTACCAGGTTTCATTTCCTGCCCCGCCTCCCCAAGCTGGGGACCAGGACACCTGGGTCCCTGAGGCACTGGGTGGGGGACACCGTGCCAGTTTCCAGCTCCCTTGAGCCCTAGCCTTTCCGCACCCCCTCCCCCCCCCCCAAACTAGGAGTCCTAAATCCCCTCCTTCCAGATCGCCCAGCCCCAGTGCTGGGCCTGGAGCCAGGTAACAGGGACAACAATAGATCCAGGAAGGAAGCTGGGGGTGAGGGGGAGCGGGAGGTGGTGGGGAGATAAGGGAAGGGGTGCTCACGCAGCCCTACCCCCCTCCATCTCCAGAAGATTCTAGGTGCCCACGCTCCCAGAGCCACTCTCCCAAACTCTGGCCAGCGCTCTCTCCCAGCACACCTGGGGCCCTGGCACCCTGCCCAGCTCAGCTCGAGCTGGGCTTGGGAGGGAGCGGGCAGGAAGCGAGGGGCTGCGGGGTCTCTGAGTTTCCGGGGGAAACAGCCGGCCCTGCCCTGGGAGGGTTCCAGACCGCTGCTTTGAGCTTTTCCGTCACCACCTCCCTCTCCCGCCCCTCAGTTCCCCGAGTGTGGCTTCTATGGCCTTTACGACAAGATCCTGCTCTTCAAACATGACCCCACGTCGGCCAACCTCCTGCAGTTGGTGCGCTCCGCCGGAGACATCCAGGAGGGCGACCTGGTGGAGGTGGTACTGTCGGGTGAGAGGCCGAGGCAGGCCTAGGGGCGCAGCCTCGAGCGGGGGCGGGGCATCGGGAGGAGGGGGAGGGGAGGTGGGCCCAGAAACTTAGTTCTTAAAGTTAGGGACCAGCGGTTCTAAGCCTTGGCTGCAAATTAGAATCACCGCGGGAGCTTTTTACAAACTACCGCTATGGAATGGGTAGGTGTGGTGCCTGCACATTGTGGAATTCGCACAGCACTGAACATAAACCATCCACGGCAACGCGGATGAATCTCACACACCTAATGCTGAGGGACAGAAGCTAGACATCAGACTACATATTGTATCATTCCATTTACGAAGCACAAAGACAATTACGCTATTTTGTTAGAAGCCAAGAGAGTGGGTACCTTTTTGGCAGCTGGAGTTGGGTGGGGGGGCACAATGGTTTAAACTTCCATTTATCCATCAGGATGCTGGTGACATGGGCATGTACAGTTTGACAGTTCATTGAGCTGTGCATTTCTGATATGTCCTTTCCTAGACCTACGTTACACTTTGATGTAAAGTTAAAAATGTTTTGCTGCCTGTGCCTCCTCCCAGTGAAATGCTAAATTAAATCAGACTCTGCGGCGTGAGGTGAAACCCGGATACCTGTATTTTCAGCCAAAATCTAGTCCACCCACTGGCCATTCCCATTTGATGGATGGGCAAGCTCTCAGCACTTAGAGGACTCTTTAGCCCTTGGTTCCTTCAGGAGGGTGGGGTAGGGGGGTGGGAGGTACCTTACTCATGGCTGTATGTCCTCCCCTGCCCCCCACCCCCACCCGGAGTACTGCAATGCTCTGTAAAATTTGTTGGATGGATGGATGGATGACAATTAGAAGTTTGGATTAATGGGACTTCCCTGGTGGCGCAGTGGTTAAGAATCCTCCTGCCAACGCAGGGGACACCGGTTCGATCCCTGGTCCGGGAAGATCCCACATGCCGCAGTGTGTCACAACTGCTGAGCCTGCACTCTAGAGCCCGCAAGCCACAACTACTGAGCCCACGTGCCGCAACTACTGAAACCTGGGCGCCTAGAGCCCATGCTCCACAACAAGGAAGCCACCGCAATGAGAAGCCCGCGCACCGCAACAAAGAGTAGCCCCCTCTCGCCTCAACTAGAGGAAGCCCACGCGCAGCAACGAAGACCCAACGCAGCCAAAAAATAAATTAAAAATAAATAAATAAATAAAGAGCATAAATCATTAAAAAAAGAAGAAGTTTGGATTTACATCCCTCGTATAGGCTTGTCACCCTTGGATTTTTATCTTCATCCTGGTCTCTCCCCAAACCCAAGTCTTGTTCGTGCAGCTGTCTCCCTGACGCTTTTACTCGGCAGCTCCAGGCCTCTCAGATACAGCCTGTCCAAGACAGAAATCTTGATTTCGCCCTTCTAAACCTGCTCTTCCCACAGTCTTCTCCAGCTTGGTGAAGGGTATCACCATTCACCCAGATGCTCATGCCCCAAACTTTGGGCCATGCCTGGCTCCTCTTTTTCTCTCACCCCTTCACTTGGTCCATCCTCAAATCTACTGGTCTCACCCATCCTGAATCTATTTCTTTACTCCCTCCACTGATCCAAGCCGCCATCACCTCCTGCCTAGACTATTGCAGTAGCACCTAAGTCAGCTCATGACACTCACTGCTCAGAATCCTCCCCTGACTCTGCATTACCCTCGGAACAAAATGCAAACTCCTCAACGTGGCCTCAAGGCTGTCCATGACCTGGGCCCTGCCAATTCCCCAAATTCATCTCTTAACACTGTCCTTCTTACTTTCTTTGTTCCAACCATCTTGTCTGCCTTCTGTCCCTTAAAGAAATCAAGCTCCCTCCCACCTCAGGGCCTTTGCACTTGCTGTCCTTCTCCCCCACCCCCGACCCTGTCCTGTCTTCTCATATCTAGCACCTTCTTGTTATTTGGATCTCAGCTTAAATGCCACTTCCTCCATTGTCAGAAATGTCCTTGTTTGTTTGTTTGTTTTATGTATCTTTTCCTTCTCCTCAAAAGAATGTCAGATCTCTGAGAGTGGTGAAACTCTCTTGTTCAGAGCTTTATCCTGCGCGTGTAAACAGTGCTTGGCACATAGAACAGAGTCCCCTCTCCATTGCATAATACTAAGAAAAATAGCTTAATATTAGACAGAAATTGGGGGGGGGGATGGGGGTGGGGAGAGGAACAAGATTTAGTCCAAAAATAAAACTTTAAAATAACAGCTGGGCTTCCCTGGTGGCGCAGTGGTTGCGAATCTGCCTGCCAATGCAGGGGACACGGGTTCGAGCCCTGGTCTGGGAAGATCCCACATGCCGCGGAGCAACTAAGCCCGGGTGCCACAACTACTGAGCCTGCACGTCTGGAGCCTGTGCTCCGCAACAAGGGAGGCCGCGATATTGAGAGGCCCGCGCACCGTGATGAAGAGTGGCCCCCACTTGCCGCAACTAGAGAAAGCCCTCGCACAGAAACGAAGACCCACCACAGCCATAAAAAAAAAAAAAAAAAAAAAAAAAAATAGCTAACATTTATTGAGCATTTTCTCTGAGCCAGGTACTGTTTTAAGAGCTTTCCGGGAAGTCCCTGGCGGTTCAGTGGTTAGGACTCCGTGCTCTCACTGCTGAGGGCCCAGTTTCGATCCCTGGTAGGGAAACTAAAATCCCATAAGCCACGTGGCACGGCCAAAAAAAAAAGCTTTCCATATATTCATTTAACCCATAAAAAAGAACCATAGGGACTTCCCTGATGGTGCAGTGGTTAAGAATCCGCCTGCCAATGCAGGGGACACGGGTTCGAGCCCTGGTCCGGGAAGATCCCACATGCTGCAGAGCAACTGAGCCCTCGAGCCACAACTATTGAGCCCGCGGGCCTAAAGCCGGTGCTCCGCAAAAAGAGAAGTCACCGCAATGAGAAGCCCGCGCACTGCAACGAAGAGTAGCCCCCACTCGCTGCAACTAGAGAAAGCCCGTGCGCAGCAATGAAGACCCAACGCAGCCAAAAATTAAAATAAATTAATTAATTTTAAAAAATAGAAATAAAAAAGTGTAAGCGGAACATTCATCAAAATAAAATTTTTAAAAAAAGAACTATAAGGCGATACTATTATGATACTGGGCATGCTCTTCCCTAGATACCTGCATGGTCCAGACCCTTACCTTTTTCAGGTCTTTTGTCTATTTTTTTTTTTTTTGGCAGGCGGATTCTTAACCACTGTGCCACCAGAGAAGCCCTATCTGTTTTTTTAATTAAGTTTTTTAAAATTGTGATGAAATATATGCAACATAAAATTACCATTTTAACCATATTCTAAGTCTAGTGTTCAGTAGTGTTAATTACATTCACAATGTTGTGTAACCAACCTCCACAACTGTCTTCATCTTGCAAAACTGGAACTCTATGCCCATTAAACAATTCCCCATTCCCCCTCCCCGGTCCCTGGCATAGGCACATAGGTGTTTTGGCCAATGGTGGAGCTGGGATTTGAACCCAGATCGAATGAAATGTAGGATGCGAGTAAATGATTGAAGGAAAGATCGAACATTGCAGTTGAGAGGACTGTGTGAAACCTGGGAATGCGGAGGCTGAAATGGCCACCGCTGGTCCCGACTCAACCATCCGCCCCTCCCTGCTGCCTGCAGCTTCGGCCACCTTCGAGGACTTCCAGATCCGCCCGCACGCCCTCACGGTGCACTCCTACCGAGCGCCTGCCTTCTGCGACCACTGCGGAGAGATGCTCTTCGGCCTGGTGCGCCAGGGCCTCAAGTGTGATGGTGAGAGGCGGAGGGGCTGGAGGCGGGGCCAAGAGGTAGGGTGTGGGCGTGAGGGCGGGGCCGGGATGGAGCTCAGGGCCAGGAGGTGGGGCCTAAGAGGTGGGGTTTGGAGGGAGAGGTGAGCGCCCAGAGGCAGGGCTTGGGGGAGGAACTGGAGGTGGGAACAGGAGGCGGGGCTTGGATGGAGGGAGGGGTCTGGGTGGGGCTCCGTTTGGGGGTGGGGACTGGGAGGTGGAGCTCCGAGGGAGTGGTAAGGGGCAGAGCTTTGGGGGAGAACAGGGGTGATGGGGAAGAGGGCGGAGCCTATATCAGTCAGGGATCAACAGGAGAAACAGAGCCTGTAGGGAGGCATATATTAAGGGATTTTTGGAAGGAATTGGCTTACAGGTTTGTGGGCGCTGGCCACTCTGAAATCCACGGGGCGGGTCGTCAGGGAGGGCAGGCAGGAGATGAAGCTGCTCTCCAACTGGGAAATCTCAGCTCGGCTCTTTCAGCCTTTCAACTGATTGAAACAGGCCCACCCAGATTAACTAGGATGATCTCCGTCACTTAAAGTCAACTGATTGTGGACTTGAATCACATCTCCAGATACCTTCGCAGCAACACGCAGATTATCGTTTGAGTAACTGGGGATGTGACACATAAAGCTGATTCTCAGAGTCCACCTCTTGGCAACTTGGCACTTCCGTCTGCTAGGGCTGTCCTAACAAAAGATCACGGGCTGGGTGGTGTAAACAAGATCTGGGTTCTGACAAGATATGGTTCCTGGTGAGGGCTCTCTTCCTAGCTTGCAGATGGCCACCATCTCCTCCTGTGCTCACATAGCACGTGGAGAGAGATCGATTTTTCATGTCTCTTCCGTTTATAAGGACCCCAATCCCACTGATCAGGGCCCCATCCTTATGGCCTCAGTTAACCTTAATTACCTCCTTAAAGGCCCCATCTCCAAATACAGTCACATTGAGGATTAGGGCTTCAACATATGAATTTGGGGAGAACACAAACATTCAGTCCATAACAGGCACCCATACACGTCTCCCTAAATCACACTTAAAAAAAATAAAGGAACACAGTGTGTTCCTTTGAGACAAGATGTCTCAAGGTTAAGCCCAAGTGTCAGGATCCGCAGGTTCACTGTTCCCGTCTTTGATGCTTCTGAGGGGGAATGCTGAGATCACGCCTCCCCTGCAGAGGAAGGCCGCACACCCGCCTTGGCTCAGATCTACACACAGCGGATGAAGACCATCCATTATATGATGACGACCTGCATCTCCATTGGTGCTCAGTGTGCCCCACTATTAAAGGCGTATTCTCAGATGTTCCATTGCCTAAGGATCTCCAGCTTTGTGGCTGTCATTCTCCTATAGAAATCCGGAGTCCCTGATACCTTGTGTTCCAGATGACCCACAGCATCGACTAGGGTTGTTATCATGCAGCCCTAAATATACTTGTGGAGGACTTCCCTGGTGGTCCAGCGGTTAAGACTTTGTGCTTCCACTGCAGGGGGCGCGGGTTCGATCCCTAGTCAGGGAACTAAGATCCCCACATGCCGCACGGCACGGAAAAAAAAAGTTAAATACACTTGTGGCATTATTTAAGGACTCTAGGGATAATAGCTGTATCAGGCCTGCAAAAAACCAGTTCACTGCATTCAAAGCTGCTATCAATATTGCCATCGTCCACATGCCATATCCAACTCTTGAAGTCTTGGTTTATGTAACCGTTGTCATGGAGCAACCCTGGTATCACTAAGTTCTAATGGCCATTCTCCGAATGGACTTCATCGGCCCAGCATCACAGATGATGGTCCAAGTTCATAGGGTTCCAAAAGAGGCCCAGATGCCTGTACTTTATGCCATTGACACCTTCCTACGGGAGTTTGGTTCTACCTTGATACTCATAACAGGACCCATAGATGAGATTCTGAAATTCTGTGAAGCATGTGAGTGATTAAAGGCCAAAACTGGGACATGGTTCCTGTGCGCAATTTGCCATCCTGAAACTCTCCTCGTAACACCAACAGCAGTCCCCAGGCTTGCCTCTGCAGCGTGACATTGTGCATTTGAGACAGTGCCTATGATGAGGAATTACTGCGCAGGAAAGTCTATAACAGGCCGGCTGCCAGAAGACAGGCTTCATAAAATGTCCGAAGGAAGCTTCCAAAGGCTGGAGGAACATTCTTTACTCCAGAAAGAGATCCTGGAATCATTTGGAATCACCAGAGATGTATGGAGAAGCGTTCAGGAAGTCCAGTAGGAAATGACAAGCTGAGCCTGACTCTTTCATGGTCAAGGATTAAAAATAGAAAAGAAAAGAAAGAACAAAGTCACACTTCCACATGATATGATACAACCATCCCGAGTACAACTGAAAATGCTCTCTTTCCCCATAAGACGATGTCCTTGTGTGATATTCCCTCTTCTCCTTTGACATTCCGTAACAAATATCACGGTATAAAGTTAATTATTATTAATATCTTATGTTAGATGATAAGGGGGTAGAAGAGGGAAGAAAACAAAAATATTTGGTGTACGCACATATTCATAACAAAGTAAGGAAGAAATACTATGACTGTCCTCAAGGCTGCAACTGGTCACGTGGCTGTGGCTTCCTTCTCTTCCTTCTCCACTGCCTGGTCCATATTCCCTTTGCCCTCAGCCAGCACCTCACCTGCTCATGGTGTTTTGTCTGTTGGGGTGGCCCAAAACTTTATTCCTTTTTTTTTTTTTTTTTTTGGGCTTCACCAAGTGGCTTGTGGGATCTCAGTTCCCCGACCAGAGAGAGATTGAACCCGCGCCCTAGGCAGTGAAAGCGCGGAGTCCTAACCACTGGACCGCCAGGGAGTTCCCCAAACCTTTATTCCTGAAGGCTCTCAGCCATTAGCAGTTCTGCCTGAATTGGGTTTTGTAGTTTTCCGCTGATGTTAATTACACTAGGAAGAGGCATCCTGAGGGACCTGCTGTGTTACAGATCTTCAGAAAAGGAGAAGGGGGTGGGGGTGGGGGTGGGGAGCTGAGCTTTAGTGCCCACGTCAGGTGGAGGCTATGTCTCTGACCGTCGAGCGCCCCACACAGGCTGCGGACTGAACTACCACAAACGCTGCGCCTTCAGCATCCCCAACAACTGCAGTGGGGCCCGCAAGCGACGCCTGTCGTCCACGTCTCTGGCCAGTGGCCATTCGGTGCGCCTCGGCACCTCTGAGTCCCTGCTCAGCATGGCTGATGAGCTGGTGAGCGGCTGGGGGAGTGGGGAGGGGTGGGGAGGGGTGGGGAGGGGTGGGGGTTGGGGGTTGATGAGGCCCAGGC
Source organism: Balaenoptera musculus (assembly GCF_009873245.2). Taxonomy (NCBI): domain Eukaryota; kingdom Metazoa; phylum Chordata; class Mammalia; order Artiodactyla; family Balaenopteridae; genus Balaenoptera; species Balaenoptera musculus. The sequence continues at coordinate 9,554,519 of NC_045803.1, forward strand.
GCAGGGGCGACGTGCTGAGGTGTCCCTTTCCACCTTGCCATCTGACAGAGCCGTAGCACCACCGAGCTCATCCCTCGCCGCCCCCCGTCCTCGTCCTCCTCATCTTCTGCCTCATCCTACACTGGTCGCCCGATCGAGCTGGACAAGATGCTGCTGTCCAAGGTCAAGGTGCCACACACCTTCCTCATCCACAGCTACACGCGGCCCACCGTCTGCCAGGCTTGCAAGAAACTGCTCAAGGGCCTCTTTCGCCAGGGCCTGCAGTGCAAAGGTCAGCGGGGGCCCCCCACGTTGGGGGGTGGTGAGGGACAGAGTCAGAACACCCCCCATCACACAGACACACTCAGAGGCTGGGCTTGTGGCAGGAAACAAAAATCTCTGTTCTGATCCTTAGAAGCACAGGGCCTTGGAAAGGGAGTGCCCTGAATCCTGAAGTTCTAGAACCTTTGGAATTCTGGAATCCTAGAACCTCAGTCATTAGAAACTTGGAATCCTAGCACCTAAGAAATCTAGAATCATATGATGCTTAGCATGGAATTCTAAAACCATAGAACTTGAGAATTCTTGAATCAGAGAACCTTAGAAACATAAGTTTCAAGAATTCTAGATCATAGGATTCAGCAAAAAGAATCATAGAACTTTAGACTCATAAATATTAGAACTATCAAATTATAGATTCTCAGAATGTTAAAACTTTAAAACCATAAGAATTGAGAAGAAACTTGGACATCAAACTCTGCAGTCTTAGAAATCTAGAATCATAAGGACCTTAGCAAAATAAGTTTTCATACAATTCCAGGATCTTTGATGTATAGCAGCCCAGAACCTCAGAGTCTTCAAACTTCTCAACCAAGCACTGGTTCTCAACCAAGGACAGTTTTGCCCAAGGGGGGATGTTTGGCAATGTCTGGAAACATTTTTGTTTGTCATGTGGGGCTGGTGCTACTGGCATCAGGTGGGTAGAGGTCAGGGATGCTGCTAAAAATCCTATGATGTTCAGAAGAGTCCGCCACAACAAGGAATTTTCCAGCCCAAAATGTTCATAGTGCCAAAGGTTGAGAAACCCCGCCCTCAAAAGCCTGAAGTCTAGAATCATAGAATGTTACATGCGATTACATTCTATAATTGTAGAAAGCTAGGGTGATGGATATTTACACTGTTAGAATTTTAGACCCTTACAGTACTAGGGCTATCAAGCCACAGACACTTCATCTGGCCCTCCTCTATTTAATCAAGCCTCTCCATATTTGGGGACTGTGGCTTAAAGGAGGGATGACCAGGGAAGAGTCATTTAGCTTTCCTGCCCCAAAAAGCAATAGCAAATTCTTTTGAGACTGGGGGCTAGGGGTCAAGGGTCAACCCTTAGAGGTGACCTCTCTTCCCCCTCCCACCCGTCTCCATGTTCCCTGTCCTCCTACCAGATTGCAAGTTCAACTGTCACAAACGCTGCGCCACCCGAGTCCCTAATGACTGTTTGGGGGAGGCACTCATCAACGGAGGTAAGAGGCTGGGGGCTGAGCGGGAAAGGGCAGCAGGACTGGGTTCCGGAGGCCCCTCTGATGCCCCTGTCCTCCCAGATGTGCCGATGGAGGAGGCCACTGATTTCAGCGAGGCTGACAAGAGCTCCCTCATGGATGAGTCAGATGACTCGGGTTTCGTCCCGGGCTCCCACTCAGAAAATGCTCTCCATGCCAGCGAGGAGGAGGAAGGCGAGGGAGGCAAGGCCCAGAGGTACCCAGGGCCCTCTCCAGCGAAGGCCCTTCTCCGTCCCTACAATGGGTTGACATCACCCCGTTTTTATAAATTTCCCAGGTTCCTGAGGCAAACTTTTTCAAGCATCCAAACTTTATTTTTTTTAACCTAACCTTTTTTCCTGATTTACATTTTTAACAAGTTTTAATGGAATCCTATTTTAACTTATATTGTTTTTCTTTTATTGGAACTGGTAATACAGTCACTCAAAACGTATATAGTCAACCCCTCCCACTTCCCTGCCTCTCAGCTGCCCAGCCCCTCTCCCCAGAGGATGACAGTGGGATTAGGTTCTGGTGGGTCCTTCCAGAAACAGTCCATATGGCAAAGTGACAGTACAAAGAGTGAGAATATGGACTCTGGAACCAGACTGCTGTATGGCCTTAGGCAAGAGATTAACCTCTCTGGGCCTCAGTTTTCTCATCAGTAAAATGGGGATAAAGTAGTACCTAGTGTATAGGGTTGTTGCGAGAATGAAATGAATTAATGTAAATAAAGTATGTAAAACAGTACCTGGTATACAGTAAGTGTTAGTTTAACTCTTATCCCAGAGCCCTAAATCTTAAAAAGGAAGGGAAAATATCCATTTTCTTTCAACCATTTTGGCCTTGGATTGATTTGTATGGCCTTAAACAAGTTCCTTCTCCTTTTGGTGTCTCAGTCTTCCTGTCTGTAAAATGGGGAAAGGAAAATATTCCCAACGAACTGACAGGGAGTGGCTTTCTTCTGGCATGGAAGCTCTGAAAAATAATAACTTTTACTTAATTACACATTTTAAATTAGAAATGGAATTAATCTTCAGCTTCACTAGAATGTGAGTTCAAGTGCTCGAGGGCAAGGATATTTATCCTCCTCCCAAGTGCCTAGGACAAGGCCTGGCTTCCTCCATGGATGACTGTTTATCGAGGTGGCAGGAAAGCAGCAGGGCTAAAAGCACAGGGCACTGGAGGCTGAGAGATGGATCCCAGCTCCATCACTTAAACTGCTGGTCCTTTCTCTGCCTGCCTCGGTTTCCTCCTGGAGACTGAGGACATGCCTTACAGAGTGTGCAAATTCTATTTGATCATGCAGGGAAAGTGCTTGCCAGGTTATAAGTGCTCAGAAAATGGAAAAGGAGTTCTCCCTAGTATTTGAATCTTGAATCTCTAAAGTGGGAAGGGTGAGAGATGATCCATTTGGAGGTATGAGAAGAAAATATTTGCATTTCCATTTCTCTATTTTTAATCTCATCCTTTGAACCTTTTCACTTTTTTTCATATGTTTTAGAAAAAAATTTTTTAATTGAAGTATGGTTGATTTACAGTGTTGTGTTAGTTTCAAGTGTACAGCAAAGTGATTCAGTATATATATATATATAGAGAGAGAGAGAGAGAGAGGGAAGAATATATGTATTCTTTTTCAGATTCTTTTCCATTTTAGGTTATTATAAGATACTGATAACTGCTATCAAAAATAAAATTAGAAAGGAAATGAGAGGGGATAGAAAATGGGGACAGGCTATCTTACTTAGGGTCGTTAAAGGAGCCCTCTGTGAGGAAATATTGTAGCTTTAAAGAGATCTGAGGGAGGGGAGGGAAGGAGTGGTGTGGAAGATATCTGGGGGAAGAGGCTACCAAGCAGAGGGAACAGCAAGTGCAAAGGCCCTGAGGTAGAACCAAGAATGTTGCAGGAGTAGCAAGGAACCTGGGATGGCTGAAGCAGGGAGAGTGATGGGAAGAGGATGGGAAGTGAGGCCAGGGGGGGGACGGGTATTCAGGTCACAGTGGTCACCGAGAGTTTCTTACTAGTGCCACCCGGCCCTAGCCACCTGGAACCTCAGAATCCCTTTCTCCCAGGTCTTTCCTGGGAGTGTTTAGTAATAGGCTATCAGAGTTGGACCTTGAAGGACTTGGGAGGGGAGGGCTGTTGGGAGAGGCAGCCTATTTCACAGATGAGGAAACCGAGTCTCAGAGAGGCAAAGAGAAGTGGCCAAGGCCTCTCAAGTCCAGGTCTAGCGCAGGGATCAAGAGGTTGTTGGTTCTGAAGTTGGGCAAGTCACTTAATTTCTCTCAGCCTTCATTTCCTCACTGTCCTAATAGCACGTGCACAGATGAGAGAAATGAGGCACAAGAGAGGTTGAGTCACTTGCCCAATGCCACACAGCTGGCTCCACAATCAATGGGCTCAGTACTAATTAGCACTTATTGGAGGCCCACTGTGTGCCAAGTACTGTGCTAAGCTCCTGAGAAAGGCTTCACTTCTCACAGCAACCCCTTTGGGTGGAGAAACTGAGGCACGAAGTGGTTAAGGTAATTTGCCAGGCAGCCTGGCTTCGGAACGCAGCCTCTTAATGTGGGCCTCTCAAGAGTCCCCTTCCTCATTATGGGAAATCTGGAAACCACAAAGGAAAAAAGTGTGGCCAAAAAACCTCCTGGCTGCCCAGAGATGCACCCGCCCCGTCCCCCCCCACCCCGCCCGCACCGGCCCCTACCACCACCCGCCGCGGCCCCAGGCACTACGGCTATTTTCTGCTTGTAACCTCTCACCCTTTCCTCTCCCCCACCCTCAGCTCCCTGGGGTACATCCCCCTAATGAGGGTGGTGCAGTCAGTGCGACACACAACACGGAAATCCAGCACGACGCTTCGTGAGGGTTGGGTGGTTCATTACAGCAACAAGGACACGCTGGTGAGTGGGTGGGGCGGGGGTCAGGTGGGTGGGGCTAGAGTTGGGGAGGGCGGGGTTTGAGGGGGCGGCGCTGGTTGGGGTTTGGAGTGGGCGGGGTCATGCTGAAGGCTGAGGTAGAATTAGAGGGGTGGCTATAGGGATGAAGGGGGAGGGACAGGATTTAGGGGAGGGGCGGGACTAAGGCAAGGTCAGGGGCGGGGCGGGGGTTGGCTGGGATTAGAGTCAGAGCCCTAGCAGCATGGGGGGCAGACAACCTCAGTCTCTCAAGCACCTCTCCCAACAGAGGAAGCGACACTATTGGCGCCTGGATTGCAAGTGCATCACGCTCTTCCAGAACAACACGACCAACAGATACTACAAGGTGGGCCTTCTGGCTCCCAGATCCCCCAGACCTCTCCTCTTTGTCCGCTGTCTTCCCTCCTCTCCCCAGTTGCTTCAGGCAAACACCTGCGAATCACACTCTCTGCCCACCCCCTGCTTGCCCGCTTCCATCCCATCAGCAAGTGTCGCCCACCTGGACGCCCTTCCCCGTGTTTGATCTCAGCTCCATCACTTTCCAGCTAGGGGATCCTGGCAAGTTACCTCACCTCTCTGCACCCCACGTGTCTCACCTGTAAAAGGCCTCAAAGAATAGTCCTCGCCTCAGGGCTGATGCCAGAATTCAAAGAGATAACCTACGTGGAGCAATTAGTTTAGGGCCAGGCGTATGTTAAGCTCCGTTAAACTCCCAGTAACTATAAGTGTGTTATCATTATAACTTTATAATTATTTATTGAATTCTTTCTTTGTATTCATTCATCACCGCCTCCCATGCCAGCGCTGCATCCAGCCAGTCTCCTCCGCGGTCCTTCTTCTGCCCTTGTCCTCAGTCTTTTCCCACGCAGCAGCCAGAGGAGTCCATTAAAACCATCACAACCTTCCAATGGCTCCACTGCCCTTGGAATAAAACCCAGACACTCATCTGTTTACCTGCTCTGGAGCATCTTCCTTACCCTTCCCATGGCTGCTTCCTTCTCATCCTTCCCGTCTTCCTCAAGCCACGCTATCTAAAATACCATCCCCACCACAACGTCTCTGTCTCCTGGTTTTATTGGCTACATAAGTCTGTCTCTCCTTCTCACTCTTTCCTTGTTTTCTTCCTCCCTTCCTTTGTCTTTCAACATTTTTCTAAGCACACTTTTTCCTCCCCATAGACCCGGCACCCTCTCTCCTCCCAGGGCCCCCTCTGCCTCCTTCCTGGTCTCCTATGTCAGTCCCATCCTCTCCCATCCACCCTCCACACACAGCCAGAGAGAACTGCTCCCCGCCTTGCCCTAAACCCTTCTGTGGCTCCCCAAGGCCCTGGAGACAAAGCTCAGGCTCCTCCCTGTGGCCCATGAGGCCCTGCAGGCCTGGCCCTAGCCTGATTTCATTTATTTATTTATTTATTTATTTATTTATTTATTTAATTTTTATCCTTTAGTAATTCATCAAACATGGCATGCCTACTGTGTGCCAGGCACCATCCATGTAATGGGGATATGGCATGTTCCTTGAACACAAGCCTTTTCTACCTCAGGGCCTTTGCACATGCTCCACCCCCCCCCCACCCCATTTCGCCACCAGCTGGCCTCTTCTTACCTTTCCGATCTCTGCTTCAATGTAACTTCCACCAGGAGGCCTTTCCTGACCACTCCATGCAAACCAGCCCCTTCTGCAATGACACTGGGTTCTGTGTGCTCATCTGAGTAAGTGGAGAGCCCCAGGGTCAGCCTGGAGCCCTAACGGATGCTGGTTCTGTGTCCGGCCAGGAAATTCCACTGTCTGAAATCCTCGCCGTGGAGCCTGCCCAGAACTTCAGCCTTGTGCCACCAGGCACCAACCCACACTGCTTCGAGATTGTCACTGCCAACACCACCTACTTTGTGGGCGAGACCCCTGGCGGGGCCCCAGGGGGGCCCAGCGGACAGGGGGCCGAGACTGCCCGGGGCTGGGAAACAGCCATCCGCCAGGCCCTGATGCCTGTCATCCTCCAGGATGCACCCAGTGCCCCAGGCCATGCGCCCCACAGTAAGTCCCCCGCCCCGGGTCCCTGGGAGGATGGGTCTTGGAGGGCTTGGGTGGGATCCTGGAGAAGGGAAGAACCAGGGAATGTCAGAGTGGAGAATGTGGCTTCTGGACTCAGCAGGCCTGGGTCTAAATCATTAAGGCCTGGACCTAACGTACAGTCTTGGGCATGTTACTTTCCCTTTCTGAGTCTTTTCCCAGGGGTGCCAACTCCTCCAAAACTGTGAGTTCAGACTTTTTAATTCATGCTCCTTTGTGCCTGGCCTGTGCTGGATAATGCTGGGGGCCACCGCTATGACCAAGACAGCCCAGGACCTGCCTTCCTGGAGCTCATAGTCCAGTAAGGAAGACAGACCTGTTCCCAGACAGTGATGACTCAGAGTGGGCAGGGCTGGGATAGGGGGAGCCAGAGGGCTTGTGGCAGCTCAGAGGGGGTGACTAACCCAGCCTGGGTGTCCCGGAGGGCTTCCTGAAGGAGGCAACATCTGAGCTAAGACCTGGAAGTTGAAGAGGGGTGAAATGAGGGAAAGGAAGTGGGAGATCCTTTCACGCAGAGGCAAAAGGATGATCAGGGAGTCCCAGGTTCCCGCGTAGGGAGCTCATAGTCCGGGGCGAAGTAAAGAGTAACAGACATTCATCAGATCATCCTGGATGAAAGACAAGTGGGACGTAGAACATGTGCTAAAGGAACCTGCCATGGCCCCAGGAGTAACATTGAGCTGAGACTGAGAGATGAGGAGAATTTAACTAAGTCCACAATGAGGGAAAGAGCATTCCTGGCAGAGGAAACAGCAAATGCAAAGGCCCCAGAGATAGGAGAGAACTTGCTGTATCGGAGGCCCAGCATGTCGGGAATACACACAACAGGAAGGGAGGGGATGAAGTCAAAGAGGCAGAGGGACCAAACCTCTGCTTGTTTAGGCCATTTAAGGCCTTGGCCTTCCTCCTCAGGGCACTGGGGGGCCATGGCAGGGTTTTGAGCAGGGAAGGATGAGTCAGGTTTGTGCTCAGCAAGATCCCTCTGGCTTCTTTATGGAGTGGCAAATAGGAGAGGGGCGGAACGGGCAGGGAGACCAGGGAGGAGGCTGAGGGGCGAGGGCCGGATGTTCCTCAGGGAGGGACAGATGTTCAATGGCAGAAGGATCAAGACTTTGGAAATGTCTGACCTGGTTGGATTAGTAGTGGGGCAAATGCAGGGGAGATGCCGGAGTCAGTTTGGAGTTTCCCACTGAGCCTCAGTTTCCTCCTCTGTAAAATGGGATCATCACTTGGTGCTGAGATCACAGAGTGAAAGCTCCATGAACTCATTCATGGCATCGCTTTTTGAGCTCCTGTCTCATTTCCTCCTCTCACTGGCCCTAGGAGAGAGGTCTTTTTAATTGTTTCCATTCTTCCAGAGGAGGAAACTGAGGTTTCTTAGTGGACAAGTCAGTCAGTAGCCTGACTACTGCTCCAGAGGGTGGAGTTATGGGTGAACGTGATCTTGAGCCTGGGGTCCCCTCACCTCCGCCTCCCCCTCTCCCAGGACAAAAGCTCTCTGAGCATCTCTGTGTCTAACAGCCAGATCCAAGAGAATGTGGGTGAGACCCTGCCCACATCCCACAGCCCCAAGGATGTGTTTCCCCCTCCCCCTCCCAAACAGCCTCCCCAGTTCTCCCACCCTCCTTGTCTCCTGACCTCCCCATCCCCATTTGCACCCTGACCCTCCTTGTCCCCACCCTGCAGGACATTGCCACTGTCTACCAGATCTTCCCGGATGAGGTGCTGGGCTCCGGCCAGTTTGGAGTGGTCTATGGCGGTAAGGATGCTTCAAGAGCTGACCCAGAAAGGGGTCTTGAGCTCAGACCTTCCCTTTGATTGCCTGCATGCTCACCACTTTTTCTAGTTGATTAGAAAGCTAGATCCTGGGGGCAGATGGTTGCAGGCTCACCTTTCTTCTCACTGGGAAAGGCCAATGACTTTCTCCTTTATTAATAGGGAAGGTAAATTCTACGCTGATTGGCCACAGAGCTAGATGCTAGATTCTGATTGGTTATAAATCTAGTTTCCCATGTTATAGATTCCCCTCCTCGGAGCTCTGTCCTTTACTTTCCACCTTTATTTCCCAGGGCCCCCCACCCCTCGGCATCTCTCCCGGGGACCCCTCAGAGCCCCCATGATGGCCTTTCATCCACCTCTGCCCAACTCCGGCTGTGTCTCTCTGGTGGGGGCTTCCTCTTGCCAGGACTGGAAGGTCCTGCTCCCCTCATCCCCCATCTCCCCTACCCCCTGCCCAGGAAAGCACCGGAAGACAGGCCGGGACGTGGCCAGTAAAGGTCATCGACAAACTGCGTTTCCCCACCAAGCAGGAGAGCCAATCCGAACGAAGTGGCCATTCTGCAGGTGACCCCTGAGATCTGTGGTCCAGCTCTGCCCCCCTCCCCACCCAGGAAGGGCCCTTCCCCTTCCCACTTCCTCCTTTGTCCCCTTCCCACTTCCTCCTTTGCCCCCTTCCCACTTCCTCCAGTCTGGGGATAGTCAGGGGAAGGCTTCCCTAGAGGAGGCACCATGCATGTTGAGACTGAAGGGGTAGAGAAGGTATTCTGAGCAGAGGGACCAACCCGTGCAAAGGTCCAGAGGGAGAGGGAACACGAAGTCTTCTAGGAACTGAAGGAGTTCAAGGTTACTAGATGGTTTATGTGAAGAAAGGTGGTGGGTGGTGAGGTTAGTGGGGAGGCTGGGGGTCACACCCTATGGGCTTTCTCCCCGAGGGTGCTGGGGGAAGCCATGGAAGGATTTTGAGCAAGGAAGGGACAGGGCAGATGTGCACTTCGAAAGATCCCTCTGGCTGCTATTGGAGGGTAGGGGGAAAGGGTGTGGGGCTGGAACCTGGACCCCGGGAGGAGGCTGGGTGGGGACCTGGTGGGAGAGATGGGTTCAGCTAGGCAAGGGCTGGGGAAGGGAAGGAGGGCAGGGATTTAGAAGATACAGATGTACAAAGCTCCTTCCCATTTCTCCACGCTCCCCTTATCTTGTTCCCGCAACACTGGACCTTCACCAGACTTTCATGATGTAAAGATCCTTCTGGACACTTGGTGGCGCTGGAGGGGTGGTTCTGTCTGGGGCTGTGGAAGCCCTTTCCCCTCCCCCAGTGGCACCCCCAGGGAAGGAACAGCCGACCCTCCGGGGATATCTGTCTTGTTTGTCGTCTGCCTGCTCCTATGGCTTGCCCTCTGGGGTCCCAAGTTTGCGGGTGACCTGGGTTCTGACCCCCGCCCCGCCCCCCACCCCACCCACCCCAGAGTCTGCGGCACCCGGGGATTGTCAACCTGGAGTGTATGTTCGAGACCCCGGAGAAGGTATTTGTGGTGATGGAGAAGCTGCACGGGGACATGCTGGAGATGATCCTTTCCAGCGAGAAGGGCCGGCTGCCTGAGCGCCTCACCAAGTTCCTCATCACCCAGGTGCGCCTGCCCCGCCCACTGCCCCGCCCAACGCCAGCCTCCCCGCCCCGGCTCCCCACCTGCCCTGCAAGACGCACATGTGCCCTGTGCCCCCAAAGGGCAGGCAGACCTTGGGTGGGAGTCATAACAGCGAGTAATAGAAAATGTAATAATAGAGTAATAATAACAATCATAGAAAAAGTATTAGAGTGATCATTTTAAAATTATAATAGATTATAATAGAACAGTTAATAGAATAATAATAATAGAGTAATAACAATAGAAACATAATAGGATAATAAGTAGAAAATAATAGAGTGGTAATAATAATAACTATTATTATAGAAAAGTAATAAATGATTATTATTTTATATTTTTTATTACTTTATATAATGAGTCAGGTTCACTGGGCCTGACTTTATTCATGAAGAAAAAAGGCAGGGGAGAGAGGCCTTTCTCTGAGGAGCTCATTCATTCATTCATTTATTAAATGGTTCAACAAACACTGCCTGAACCCCTGTGCCTGGCCATACTGGGCGGTGTGAGGACACAGCGGTGACCAAAATAGCCCCAGCCCTGGAGAGTAATCACCCAGAGTGGGCAGGGCTGGGACGGGGGATGCTGATAATGAGGGTGATAAATAATGTGGTCACTAAACTTTATTGAGCACTTACTCTGTGCCAGGCACTGTTTTAGTTCATTTAATCTTCATAGCAACCTATGTGGTAGTGGTTATTATTACTCCCATTTTACTGAGGCTCAGAGACTTTATAAGTAACTTGCCCAGGGTCACACAGCTGGTGGGATTTAAACCTAGGAGCTGTGCTTTTCCTGAGTAAAGTCAAACTAATCTGTGTTATTTGTGTGTGTGCGCACGTGCACAAGTGCATGCATTTTAATTGATTTCACATATATAACGCTACGTTGTTCTGCTTCTTACTTTCTTCACTTTAACAGTGCTTCTGGAAGACTGTTCTATTTCAGTGTGTAGTTAGCAGAACTGCCTCTTTTTCTTAATTGCGTCCCATGACGGATATTACCAAATTCCCCAGTTACTGAGCATGTAGTTGGTTTTCACTATTCCACTACTGCAAACAACATCCTGTGAACATTTGTCTACAAACATCGACAGGTTCTGGTGGCAGAATTTCAATAGAATACGTTTCGAAGAGTAGACTCCCAAGCCCAGGGAAATGTGCTTTAAATGTTTAAAAAAGATGTTGCCCGGTTATTCTCTAAACCTCTTTCTTTTTTTTTTTTTTAATAAATCTATTTATTTTTGGCTGCGTTGGGTCTTCATTGCTGCGCTCAGGCTTCTCATTGCGGTGGCTTCTCTTGCTGCGGGAGCTCTGGCTCTAGGCGCACGGGCTTCAGTAGTTGTGGTGCATGGGCTTAGTTGCACCGTGGCATATAGGATCTTCCTGGACCAGGGATTGAACCCATGTCCCCTGCAATTGGCAGGCAGATTCTTACCACCAGGGAAGTACTCTAAACCCTCCTTCAATCTTTGTTCTCACCAACAAAGTTGAGGGTTGTCTATTTTCTCACTCCTTACTAACTCTGGATAATATAATCACCAGGTTTTTTGTTTGTTTGTTTGTTTGTTTGTTTGCCATGCTGCATGGCTTGCAGGATCTTAGTTCCCCAACCAGGGATTGAACCCAGGCCACAGCAGTAAAAACACCGAGTCCTAACCACTAGACAGCCAGGGAATTCCCAATATAATCACCAGTCTTTTTTTTTTTTTTTAATTTTATTTATTTGTTTTTGGCTGCATTGGGTCTTCATTGCCGCGGGTGGGCTTTCTCTAGTTGTGGCGAGTGGGGGCTACTCTTCCTGGCGGTACGTGGGCTTATCATTGCAGTGGCTTCTCTTGTTGCTGAGCACGGGCTCTAGGTACGCAGGCATCAGTTGTTGTGGCACGTGAGCTCAGTATTTGTGGCGAGTGGGCTCTAGAGTGCAGGCCCAGTAGTTGTGGTGCACTGGCTTAGTTGCTCTGCGGCATGTGGGATCTTCCTGGACCAGGGCTTGAATCCATGTCCCCTGCATTGGCAGGCAGACTCATAACCACTGTGCCACCAGGGAAGCCCAATCACCAGTTTTAAAGGTGGAAAAATAATACTTCATGTGGCTTCATTTGCTGGTTTAAAAATTATGGGTGAAGTTGAGCATATTTTCACATGTTTATTGACCTGTGCTTTATGCACTCTTTGCCCATTTTTAAATTGGATTATTCTTATTGAATTGTAAGAGCTCTTTGTATATGAAGGACCCTGGATCTTTGCTGCTTGTGTTGTACCCATCTCTAATCCCAGTATTTCTTTTCCTCTTTATTTTGTTCGTGGTGTTTACTTTCGTTTTCTGAGTTTCACAGCCTTCCTAGAAAGATCTTCCCACCTGGCTGGTTCCACACCTGATTCTGGGACATGTTCTCTGTTGGTTGCAAAGTCCCCTGTGCTGGCTTCCTTTCCCCAGCCCCAGCACCCTTGCTCTCCCAAGCTGTGTGCCTTTGTCAGGCTGGCTTGCAGGGTGGGGATAGAAACCCACTGAGGCAGGCTCATCCAGACTTCAGGTGGGGAGAGGAAACTGCCTGCCTTCAGCAACTGAGACAGTTTCTCTTTCTGGTCTTTCATCTCTTCCTCTCTTTTTGCCTGTGCTCTTCTCTCTCTTTCTCTTTCCCTTTGCAGATTTCTGCTTTTTGTCTCTTGCCTGCCCCACCCCAAGTCCTGTGCTAAGCCCTATACCTCATGAACTTATAGGCTTCACAACCACCTTTGAGGTAGGTATTACTATAATCCACATCTTACAGATGAGGAAACTGAGGTGGCGGGAGGTTCCTAGGTCTTGCCCAGGGTCACACAGCTACAAGGTCACATCGCTAGGTAGCAATCTGGCAAGGTTTGAACCTGGGTCTGTGTAGCTTCCAATCTGCCCTTTTTGTTCACCACATTTACTAGGGGTTGGAAAAATCAAAAAACTGAAGATCTGTAGAAGAGGATGTCCATATACATCTTTGGATCTCAGTCTCCCTGTCTGTAGAATGAGGAGCTTGGACCTCAGCAGTAGCTTTCAAATAGCATTTCCGTACTCGAAAATCATCCAGCAAAAACAATGAGAAAAGTACAAATACTTCAGTTCTAAGATATAGATTACAACTTCATGCTTATATCACTCTGTACTTCCAGTGTATTTGGCATTTTGTTTGGATTACCTAGAATCAAGGAAAATCATGGCTCCCATAGATTAGTGGTAACAAATGGTAACAGTTTTTTGTTTTTGTTTTTTTTTAAGTCAGCTCACCTTGCCATCATAGAATACTCTTGAATTAATAGATACAGCAGGAAAAGTTTTATTTGAAACACTCACAGGAATATGTCTGCTAACAGACCACCACAAGAATAATAACTAAAAACAGCAACAATAATAATAGCTCACATGGAGTGTTTGCTCTGTGCCAGACACTGCCCTAAGCACTCTATATGCCTCAACTCACTTAAAGCTCACAGCAACCCATGAGGATGGGTACTGCTATTACCCCCATTTTACAGGTGAGAAAACTGAGACCCAGAGAGGTTAAGAAACTTGCCCTAGGCAACAGGCTAGTAAGTGTGGAGCCAGGTTTGCTACCTTAGTAGGCTGGCTCTACAATCCCCCCACCTCTTAAAGGTGTTACGTTTAATTTATAACATGTCATATTGGTATTGTTTGTATTGTTTCCATTTTTTTAATGGCTGAAAAATATTTTTTTAAAAATGGAATCACACAATAGTACCTCCTTGAAAGCCACTGCTTTATTCATAGCCCTTTTTCATCATGATCCACATGCCAAAGTGTCTCAGGAGCTTCCCAAATCTCTGCTCCAGTTCAGCCTTCCTAGAATTATATGTCCAACTCCTATCTCTAACGGAAATGGTTCTGGGGCTCTGAAATTCTTCGTTGGTGCTCCAGTGCCTCCCCTAGTCCTGGGGGGCATCTTTAGGGATAAAGAGTGGGGCATGGATTGGGTTTGGAGGGCTGGCTGCTGAGGGCAGAATCTTGGGGCAGGGACCTTTCTAACTTTCTTACTGGCTCCATTGCCTCCCCTCAGATCCTGGTGGCTTTGAGACACCTTCACTTCAAGAATATCGTCCACTGTGACTTGAAACCGGAAAATGTGTTGCTGGCGTCAGCGGACCCATTTCCTCAGGTCAGACATGTCTCCTGATTTGGGGAAGTCCATCCAATACTGGTGGTGGGTGGGGATTGTATTAATCAAGATAATTAATCAGACACAGAGACCCAAGATAATGGCCTAAATGAGATAGAGGCTTGTTTCTCACTCGTGTAGGGTCCAGCATAAGCATTTTGAGGGTGAAAAAGCAGTTCCATGGTGTTGGGACCACAGCTCCTGCTGTCTTGTTCTGGCCTCTCTATGGTGTTGCCTGGTCTTCATGGTCCATGATGTGCTGCTGCCGTGCCCCCAGTTGTAAAAAGATAATGGGGGTGGAGGAAGGGAGGAAAGAAACAGGGTAGAAGAAATACAAGGGGATACACCCCTTACCCTCCCTAAGGCAATACTTTGAAGTTGCATGGGGCACTTCTCACATCCCATTGACTGGAACTTTATCACGTGGTCGTGGCTGGCTGCAAAGGGAACTGGGAAATGTAGTTTTCATTCTTGGTGGCCATGTGGCTCATTAAAAATTCAGGATTTTTATTAAGGGGAGAAGCAGAGAACAGATATCAGAGGGGGGCCACTGGTAATTTCTTCTGTGTGTCTCTTAGGAAAACAGTTTTTTTTTGTTTGTTTTTTTTGGTTTTTTTGTCTTTTAAGGCCCAAGAAATGTATTTATTTTGAAACCCAAATATAGTAATGCCTAATTAGCTTCTCAAGTTTAAAATCAGCTAAGCAAAGAAGATCTAGACAGATAAATAAGAAATATTTTAAAATTCTTACGTCCATTATTTGTATTCTTATAAATTCTGAGCTCCCCAAAACAGGTTCTTTTTTTTTTTAACATCTTTATTGGAGTATAATTGCTTTACAATGGTGTGTTAGTTTCTGCTTTATAACAAAGTGAATCAATTATACATATACATATGTTCCCATATCTCTTCCCTCTTGCATCTCCCTCCCTCCCACCCTCCATATCCCACCCCTCTAGGTGGTCACAAAGCACCGAGCTGATCTCCCTGTGCTATGCGGCTGCTTCCCACTAGCTATCTATTTTACGTTTGGTAGTGTATATATGTCCATGCCACTCTCTCACTTTGTCACAGCTTACCCTTCCCCCTCCCCAGGAAAACAGTTTTGATGAGCCTCTGACTGGTCGATGAGAACCCCCTTGGGGCAGAACCAGATTAAGCAGGAGTGATGATTATAACAGCTACAGTTGATTGTGTGCCTACTGTGTTTAAGGGCCTTTAGTTACAGGTTCTCATTTAGCCCTTCCATATCCCTGTGAAGCTTTTGCTTTATTATCTATGTTTTGTGATTATTTCATTTCATTTTAAAAGTTCATTTTGGTCACCAACTAAAAATTACTGTGTGCCTACTTTGTGCCAGGCTCCATGCTGGGGCATTAGGAACTGTGGTAAGTAGAGACATCCCCATCTCTATGCCCACTGGTTTACAGCAGGGGGGGGGGGTTATTTTGCCCCCCGGGGGACATTTGACAATGTTGGAGACAGTTTTGGTTGTCACAACTGTTTGGGGGGGGGGCAGTTGCTACTGGCATCTAAACACCCTACCGTGCACAGGACAACCTCATAACAAAGGATTATCTTTCCCTAATGTCGATAGTGCAGTGAATGAGAAACTCTAACTTCGAGCAGTAATATCCACTAGAAATATAATGTGAACCATATGTGTAATTTTACATTTTCTAGTAGCCACATTTTAAACAGTGAAAAGAAACTGGTGAAATTAACTTTAATAATTATTCTAGTATATTTAAATATGACAATTTCAACATGTAATCAGCATAAACATTATTGAGTTTTTTTTTTTTTTTTGAGTTTTTTTTTAATTTAAAAAAATATATTGGGGGCTTCCCTGGTGGCGCAGTGGTTGAGAATCTGCCTGCCAATGCAGGGGACACGGGTTCGAGCCCTGGTCTGGGAAGATCCCGCATGCCGCGGAGCGACTAAGCCCGTGAGCCACAATTGCTGAGCCTGCGCGTCTGGAGCCTGTGCTCCGCAACGGGAGAGGCCACGATAGTGAGAGGCCCGCGCACCGCGATGAAGAGTGGTCCCCACTTGCTGCAACTAGAGAAAGCCCTCACACAGAAACGAAGACCCAACACAGCCATAAATAAATAAATAAATAAATAAATAAAATTAAAAAAATATATATATATATTTATTTATTTATTTATTGGTTTGTTTGGCTGCGGATCTTTAGTTGTAGCATGTGAACTCTTAGTTGCAGCGTGTGGGATCTAGTTCCCTGACCAGGGATCGAACCTATGCCCTCTGCACTGGGTGCATCGAGTCTTAGCCACTGGACCACCGGGGAAGTCCCAGCATAAACATTATTAATGAAATATTCTTTCTTTTCATACTGTCTTCCAAATCCGGTGTGTATTTTACACTTACAGCACATCTCAATTCAGATATTAAATTTCTATCAGAAATACTCGGTTTTGTACTTAGATTTCATAAAATTAACTGTTGGGAAAGTAGATTGACACACCCAAGTTGTTCCAAGCATATTTAAAAGCTTTCCAATAACAAAATCTAGAATCCCTTTTTATTTTTATTTTATTTTTTATTTTTGGCCGTACCGCACGGCACGTGAGATCTTAATTCCCCAGCCAGGGATCAGACCCATGCCCCCTGCAGTGGAAGTGCAGATTCTTAACCACTGGACTGCCAGGGAAGTCCCTAGGATCCCTTTTTAAATATAAATTAATTAAAATTAAATAGAAAGTAGTTCCTCAGTTGCACTTGCCACATTCAAGTGCTCAGCAGCCACATGTGGCCAGTGGCCACCATATTGGACAGGAAAGATCATAGAGGGAAGAGCAACTGTTGATCAAATTGTCACAAAAATGTAATTATATCTGTGATGAGTTCCGTGACACAGTTCTATGAGCTCACATAACTGTATAGCCCAGTGGAGAGTCAGAGAAAACCTATCTGAAGAAAGAGTAGTTTTTTGGGGGGACAGGTGTTCTAGGCAGCTGGAACAGCCTGTGCAAAGGCCCTGTGGTGGAAAGATCTGTACTTTTGTTTTTTTAACAGCTTTATTGAGATATAATGCATATGCTATACAATTCACCGATTTAAAGTATACAATTCAGTGGCTTTTAATGTATTCAGAATTGTGCAACCATCAGCATGATCAATTTTGGAATATTTTCACCACCACAAAAGAAACCTCATACCTCTTAGCCAACATCCTTCAATCCCACCATCCCCCCAACCCACAACCACTAATCTGCTTTCCATGGATTTGTCTGTTCTGGGCATTGCATATAAATGGAATTAAATATATGGAATATACAATAATATGTGGTCTTTGTGACTGCCTTCTTTCACTTAGTTAATGTTTTCAAGGTTCATTTATGTTGTAGCATGTGTCAGTACTTCACTTCTTTTTGTGGCCATATAATATTCCATTGTAAGATAGGTAGAAAAGGATGGATCTTAGAAAAGGAAAAGATTATAAGGTCTGTCAAAAGGGCAAAGGATCTTAGGAAAGGGTGGTATGGCTGTCACATTGAGATTTGGGTCAGGGGTTGGGGTGTGGCTGTTTTTGAAGGCAGCAGAGGCTCAGGGCAATAGTCAGCCAGAGAAGGGCTTTGAGTAGGGGAGGGACAGTATGTGAATAGAGGTAGCAGCTGCCCATGCACTGGTAAGCAGCAGACAGGACCTTGAACCCAGATCGTGCTGGCTCTAAAGCCTGTCCATGACCCTAGACTGCCCCCAACAAGGGCAAGGTAAGTTCTCACCTGTTTACCGTCTGGATACCATCGTCAGCGATTTACGTGTTCGGTCCCATTAAATCCCCAGGGAAGCCTGAGCGGTAGCTGCTGTTAACATTCCCAATCCAGAGGACAAAACCCGGGCTGGGAGAAGTTAGGTCCCTCCGCTGAGATCATCGAGGCTCGAGGCTCGCTCTGTGTCTGCCGCTGCTCCTAACACTTTCCATATATTTCAATTCATACACCCTACCCTTTAAGTAGGAACCGTTAGCATCTCCATTGTGCAAAAGAGGAAACAGAGGCACGAGGAGGTTGAGACCTGCTCGATGTGACAGAGGTATAGTGGCAGGCAGCCTTTATGGACCCCTCACTGCATGCCGGGCATTTATTGTCCTGTGAGCTTTAGATGGATGAACACATGTAATCCTCACGACAGCCCTTTGATGTAGGCGTTGGTACGCTCCTCCTCCTCCTCCTCCTCCTCCTCCTCCTCCTCCTCGTACAGATGAGGAAACTGAGGCACAGAGAGAGGAAGTCACTGGCCCAGCGTCACCCAGCCAGTGAACAGAGGAACCTGGATTCGAACCAGCGTTCGATTTTGTCTGGAATACCGTGGTGGGGTACACTTGCGGAGGGGCGGGAAGCGCCACCTCCACACACCCTCAGACCCTCTACCCTTCGCCTCCGCAGGTGAAGCTGTGTGACTTCGGCTTCGCGCGCATCATCGGCGAGAAGTCGTTCCGGCGCTCGGTGGTGGGCACGCCGGCCTACCTGGCGCCCGAGGTGCTGCTCAACCAGGGCTACAACCGCTCGCTGGACATGTGGTCAGTCGGCGTGATCATGTACGTCAGCCTCAGTGGCACGTTTCCCTTCAACGAGGACGAGGACATCAAAGACCAGATTCAGAACGCTGCCTTCATGTACCCAGCCTGCCCTTGGAGCTGCATCTCAGCAGGAGGTGTGGGACGCACTTGACTCCCAGGCGGAGGCGAGGGGCGACGCCCCCTGGTGGGGGCATGGTGGGAAGAATGGGCGGGGCCGCAAGAGGGTTGGGCCCTAAAAGAGCCTGGTGTCATGAGGGAGGAGCCTAGTGATGGGGCAAGGGCATGGGGAGGGCCGTCTCTTAAACAGGGAGGCACCAGGACCTGGGACTTTGGGGTAGGGACTCAAGCGGGTGTAGGGAACCAGGGTCCCTAGACTCAGGCCTAGACTAGGTCATGTGATTTGGAAAGGAAGTGCCCTAGCAGCGCTAAGACAGACACTTGCCGCCTTGGGGGCTAAGACTTGGCTTGTCTAGGCTGGGACCAGGAGAGGGACTAGACCTGAGAAAGCCAAAGGGCTGGGGTGGCCAAGAGAAGGAACAGATCCTCCCAAGGCATTGGCTGGGGCCTGGAGTCTTTGGGGTTATGACCCCAAAAGGGTTAGTCCTGCAGAAGCGGTGGGACCATGAGGCAGGGTTGAGGAACAAGGGCTTGGCTAATTTGCTGGGTATTGGGTCTGTGACTGGGATGGAGATGGGCCTGGGGCCATGGTGTTGGAGCCAGTGATGGAGGGAGCTGGTTTAGGGGCATGGCTGGAGGAGGGGCAGGGCCATGGAGGGTTTCTGAAGCTGTCCTGGAGAAGGACTGACCAGCCCTGAGACCAAAGTCACACGTGGAACCTGGGAGCAGGTGGAGGTCAGAGAAGCATGGGGCAGCAGGGGTTGGGGGCCAGGATGGAGGCAGATCTTGGGATCTCTGCATATAGGGGCTGTGGCATTGTGGCCTGGTAGTGTGATGGGCCTTGTGATACTCCTGCCGACTTCAAGATGGGCCTGGGAAAATTAAGTCCTGAGGCCGTGGCTTTGGGGCAAAGCCAAGTATGAGGGTGAGCCAAGGGCAGGGCTAAGACACTGGGGTGCATCAAGAAGCCTTAAATAAGTTAGAACAAGGGGCAGGTCGTGAAGCCAGAAGCTCAGGAAGACAGAGGAAGTGTGGGAGGGAGGTTAGTTAAGAAGACAATCATTTGGGAGTTCCCTGGTGGTCTAGAGGTTAGGATTCCGTGCTTTCACTGCTGTGGCCCAGGCTCAATCCCTGGTCGGGGAACTGAGATCCTGCAAGCCACGGGGCACGGCCAAAGAAAAAAAAAAAGGCAATCATTTACCCATAACAGTTTCTTCAACAAGTATGTGCTGAGTGCCTACTTTGTGCCTGGTACTGACTGTCCAAGGTTCTGGGAATGCTGGGATGAGTTGGAGAGAAGGGATCGAGACGGTTGTTGAGTGGTCTGTGAAGAGGAGGGGGAAGGGCCCTGGAAGGGTGTGACCTCATGCAGCAGGCAGAGAGGGGTTATGCAGTGCAGGAACAGGTGCTGGTGGCCTAAGAGAGGTAAGCACTGTGCAGTGGGGATGTGGATTGACTTGAATCTTGGAGTAATGCTGGAGGTCCTCAGAGTGGTCTTTTGGGACCTGCATGGAAGTCCCCCGGTAAAAGTGTGTCATCGGCGTATGTGAGTGAATTTGAGGGTGGATGGGTGTGTGAGAGGGAGCCTGTATAGACAAGGCCTGTACTCAGAGGGGTTTACACAGTGGTGTCTTCCAAGGTTTATGATCAAGGAGGGAGCCTCGGAGGAGTGCTGGCTTGTCTTGAATGCCTGACACTCACTAATCCTCCTTTTCCTGAAGAGCAGGCCTCCGACTCTGGGCCTTCTGTAGGAAACCGGTGACTACCATCTTATAACGTTGTTTCCTTTTCATTTTATTTTTGTGGACATGGCAAGAGATCTTAGGGTTTCCACTGACCAGGGTGATGTAAAGTTTCCATTTTATATAATTTATATATATATATATATATATATATATATATATTTATACATTATATAAATATATAATATTTGTGGATTTTCACCTTAAAAAGTTGAAAAAAGTGAATTGATTTAAAACAAAATTCTATCTATTTTTACCTAGGTTATGTACATGGTTCAAATTTTTATATATACTAAAGGGTCTAAAGTGAAAATTCTCTCTTACTCTTTATCTTCCATTCTTCCCAAAGGCAATGGCTATTATGAGTCTCTTTATATATATATATATGCAAGCAGATATGTGGACATATATTCCTTTTTTCCCTTTTTTACACAGATGGCAGCATACTATACACAATGTTTTCCAACTTGCTTTGTCCACAACCCAGCAATCTTGGGTAAATGAGTTGGCTTAAAGAAAAATACTAAGTGAAGAATAGTACAGATGTACCTGTATGTACTTGTGTATGACAAAACTTATGAAGGTGACATAGGAATGGGGAAACTGAGGTAGAGACTTGGAGAAGAGATGTAGGATCTAGTGTGTGTGCCTCATGAGGGGTGGGGATAAATGTGTAATTTAATGAGGAAATGGGTGGGGGAGTGATTAGTGCAGGTGAGGCTTCCATGCCGGTGCAGAAGGAAGGCCTGGATGGCAGGCGAGTAGGCTGGGATGCCTGTTGGAGGAGGGACGGCCCCTCACCCCGCAGGGCTTGAGCTGTCTCTTTCCTTCCGGTGCAGCCATCGACCTCATCAACAACCTGCTGCAGGTGAAGATGCGCAAGCGCTACAGCGTGGACAAGTCTCTCAGCCACCCCTGGTTACAGGTGATGCAGGGGCGGGGCTGAGAGCGAAGTGGGAGGGGCTGACCCATTGGCTGGGTTAGAGGAAGGGGTGGAGCCATATCTCTTATTAGCTGCTAAGGTAGTGAAGGAGGTAGGTACATTTTTCATGGACCTGGAACGTGGCTGAGCCTCCCATTGGCTGGGCTGTAGAAGGGGGTGGAGCTAATTGGCTGGGTAGGTTGTGAAGGGTGTGCCTTCACCTTCCCTCGTACCCGGCTTCTCAATGGCAGGGCAGATCATATGGGGGCGAAGCTCTGGCCGCTATTGCCTGCCCTTGGTGCAGCACCCAAACTAACCCCTGTTCTCCTCCGCCCAGGAGTACCAGACGTGGCTGGACCTCCGAGAGCTGGAGGGGAAGATGGGCGAACGGTACATCACGCACGAGAGTGACGATGCGCGTTGGGAGCAGTTTGTGGCAGAGCACCCACTGCCCGGGCCGGGGCTGCCAGCCGACGGGGGAGCTCGGTGGGAGCTCCCACCCCGGGACCACGAGATGCAGGGGCTGGCCGAGCGCATCAGTGTCCTCTGAGGGCTCGTGCTTCCGCCCTGGCTGCCTCGTGCTCTCCTCCTGTCTTCGGAGAGGGGCCCTCCACGCCTTCCCAGCGATGAACTGTTCTAGGAGAAGCAGCTTCCAGCCCCAAACTGGACCACGCCCCGGAGGAGGGGCATGGCGGGGCTGGGGCCAGGGGCCGGGGTTATTTACAAAGCTAATTCCCCAGCAATTAAAACGGACTCATCCCTGGCCCAACGGCCTTGATCTTTGGCCACACCGCACTCTCCTATCATTAGTTTGTTGTTCACCCAGATGGAGTTCACCTGGAAAGAAGATGGGATGGAGGAGGAATGGGGGAGGAGCACTGAAGGGAGAGGAGTTTTGGAAGGAGGACTAACTGGGGTAAAAAATATACAGAGGGAGCACCGCCAGGAGGGAAGACTAGAAGGGGGAACAGTGTGGAGGAGCATAGAGAGGAGAGGGAAGAGTAATGGAGGAGAGATGGAAGGGATATGATCCGAGGGGGGAAGGATTTGTAGAAAAGCAAGTAATCTCATGGCTTAACGGTTTAATTTTTTATTTGGTGTTATTGCTACTAATCACAACTATTAATAACAATGCGGTTAGCACAAGTCTGGTCCATGGTAGAAAGCTGATACACAATAGTTGGTATTTTCTTTTAAACTGATGCGATGACTTGTCTACACACTGAATGTGCTCGTTCGTTGGTTCGTCCATTTGTCACACTGTGCTGGATGATGCTGGGGACACGGTGGTGACTGAGACAGCCCAGGTCCTGCCTTCAGGGGGGTACACCATCCAGTGGGGGAGACAGACCTGTTCCCTGTGAGTGATGACCCAGAGGGGGGAGGGCTGGAATGGGAGAGCCCAAGAGGGTGGGGCAGCCTAGAGGGAGCCTGGGTGTCTGTGGGGCAGCTCTTCTGAGCTGACTTTTTTTTTTTTTAATATGTATTTATTTATTTTGGCTGCACCAGGTGTTAGTTGCGTTATGCGCGATCTTCGTTGCGGTATGCGGATCTTTAGTTGTGGCATGCAGGATCTAGTTCCCTGACCAGGGATCGAACCTGTGCCCCCTGCATTGGGAGCGTGGAGTCTTAACCACTGGACCACCAGGGAAGTCCCTGAGCTGACTTCTTAAGGTTCACCTTGGCCCTGAGGTTGTAAACAGAGGGAACCTCTCTCCTCCTTTGACCCCTGCCCTTCAGCTCCCTAGCTCCCCGTTGTCACTCAGATTTTTGGCCCTACAGCTGAAGGCAAGCGATCAGAGCATGCACTTAGACAAGTTCTCTTTACACCTTGGTCACGCTTGGAGTTACACGCCATAGTTAGAGATTTTCCTGAGCCCCATAAAAACAGGGTGGTATTTAGCAGCCAATTTAGGCTAGTACCCGGAGCTTACGCTCCAAGTCTTCCCAATTTATATCAATTAGTCCATCTGCTGGTCGGTTCCGGAGTTGCACCTCTTTAGTTTGAAAAAGCTAAATGAACTTTTCAGTCAATGAGGATCTCCAAATGAGCCAGAACACCTCCGAGGCATAATCCAAGCCAATACTATGGGGGAATGTCTCTTAGACTCCATCCTGAATGCTTCTCCTAAAACTGACTGGTCTAAAATCCAGGAGTGTAGACAACAGGGACCCAAATCCATCTGCAATGATAGAGCCAGTCCAGGAAATGTATGGAAAGGCCTGGTCCTTGACAATCACACTGCTTCTATCGTGGCCACGAGTTTTGTCAACATTCTGAGACCAAAAATTAGAGACGTGATGAAAAACACCATGTTAGCTGGAGAAATGCCTTGATTCCAGAACTCCAAGAGAGCCCAACATGAGGATGCAGGGAAAAAAAAAAATCCACACAATCCAGTTTAAGACCCTGCTACTTAAACAATGGGAGGAAAAAAAAAAAATTCCATCCTTTCAGGGCCATCACAAAACACTAACCAAATCTTGATAGAGACAGCTATAGGTACTGTAAAGAAAAGGGACATTGGATTTGAGACTGTCCAGCTTTAAAATACAGAACGGAATTGGATTCAGTCTCCTCAGGGACTCCCAGCGGATTTTTTCCTCTGTGTCCATAAACACCCTTCAACCCACAGAGGGAAATGACCATTCTTATTAATGGACGTGCTAGCCCCGGCTTTGTAGATACAGGGGCCACCCCACCCCCTTAAGTATCTCATAGTCCCCCCCACCCCTTACCCTCCCTCGGTGCCCAGCAATGATTTTTAAATTTATTTATTTGATTTATTTATCCATGGCTGCGTTGGGTCTTCGTTGCTTCTTTAGTGGCTTGCTTCTTGGGGGCTACTCTTCGTTGCGGTGTGCAGGCTTCTCACTGCAGTGGCTTCTCTTGTTGCAGAGCATGGGCTCTAGGTGCGCGGGCTTCAGTAGTTGTGGCGCATGGGCTTCATTGCTCCGCGGCATGTGGGATCTTCCTGGACCAGGGCTCGAACCCGTGTCCCCTGCATTGGCAGGCAGATGCTTAACCACTGCGCCACCAGAGAAGCCCCCTACCCAGCAATGATTGCCATGAGATGCCACAATTTGCCACACCGTTGTCTAAGCCACTCTCCATCCATCTCGTTAGGCCCCTTACTACCCAGCACAGTTTCTTATTCAGATTATTCCAATAAGTCTTTCAGGAAGGGATATTTTATCAGTTGGGAACATTAACATTTCATGTTCACAAGAGAGCCTATTTTTCCCAGTCCCTGACTGCCACTGTCCATCTTAGATCACTAATCTCCCTCAACCCCCCAGAAAAAAAACCCATCAACCTCTCCCTGAGGCCCACAGAGTCAAGATATGCTGACCCCAACCCGTGATTCTCTTTGGGTCTCCAACTCAGCAAACATAGGGTGCATCTCAGAGGCTGAACCTCTTAAAGTGGAAATAGATTTTTTTCATGTCCCTCCTGAAACCACCTTCACACACTCTGACACACTCAACCCATCATTCAAGGCCTCCTCATACCCACCTCCAGCCCCTGCAACACTCCCATCTTGACTGTCAAGAACCCCAATGTTGGAAATTCCCTGGCGGTCCAGTGGTTAGGACTCTGCGCTTTTACTGCCGAGGGCCTGGGTTCAATCCCTGGTCGGGGAACCAAGAAGAACCCCAATGTTTCCATTGGAATACTGGCTAGTCCGAGACCTCTAGGCCATAAATAAAATAGTCAGACCTTGGTTCCCGATCCATACACCTTCCTGGCGAGGCTCTGTTCCTTCCAACACCCCCCAATTCACAGTCTCTCTTTGTTTTCACCTGGGAACGTCAACAATATACACGGACAGGTATGTCTCAAGGACTCACTGAAGCTCCTACTTACTTTTCTCAGACGCTGAGTGTAAATGTGAAGGATTTGGTTTTCCCTTGCAGTTCCTCTCTAATCCAAAACGTGGATCATCTTCTCGTCTGTTCTGTTCATTTCAACAGCTCACCCACTGCCACTCAATATCTACCCCGTGCCCTTGCCCATAGGGACGCAAGGTATCTGGGGACAAATTACAACTTTGTAAGCCACAAGTACACTATTTAGTACATGACCTTGCACCTGAAGGTAAAACCTTATCCACGGAACGCATTTATCCCATCATTAATTTCATCTTCACCCAAGACTGAAATGCAACTCCAGTGGTTTCTGGGTCTGTTACGGGTTGAATTGTGTCCCCCAAAATAAATGTGAAAGTCCTATCCCCCAGTATCGGAGAATGTGACCTGATTTGGAAAATAGGATCGTTGCAGATGGATTGAGCATTGTCCCACATACTCCCTTCCAAGACCCCTCCCAACTCAGTGCTCGATTGTTACAGGAAGTTCTCCCTGCCCCCACCATCTATGAATCAGGATTCACGTGCTCCTTTTATTCAATACAACTTCCTTAATGGCCCCTTCATGGGACTCAGTTTCTGTAATCACTGAACTTTAAATGACGCCATAACAACCATAATGGCAGGCACCACCTCCTCATTGAACTCGCCTGGGTTTTCCAGCTATCACAATATTACTAATCCCGAGTCAACTGATGTCACTGACAATGTCTCTTGGTGTCAGCGGTATCGCGCCTCTTGTGACTCATCTTATGGTCCCAGTCCTGTCCCTGCATCTTCTCCTTGGTTTTCCACCTTTAATCAACATTTGTTTTCTGACCACTCAAATACATAAGGCAATTATTTCCACGAGTCTTGGATTGCCCCCCAATGATTCGTAATTTACACGTGGCGACTTCGCAGCCCTTATCAGCGTTTCAATTTCCCTTCATTCTATCAATACCTCAGAATTCACTCTTTCTCCTGTCAAACCCCCAACTCCTCACAAACGTGAGAGATCCGCCAAATCCTGTGGAGGCTGAAAATCATGCAGACACAAGATCCAGGATGTCTGTAATCTCCTTTTTCATCAGGACCCAAAGAAACCTTGGGATAAGAAACCAAATGCTTGGGAGTAAACTCCAAGGATTTCATCTGGCCTCTGACCATGTTTGGACAACTCTTCAGGGGTTTCCAGGGAAGGGACTTGTGTGCTGCGGTTGGAAGTAACCCCAGGAACTTCCTGGAACCAGGAAGTTCCAGGTTCATCCCCAGGAACTCTGCAGACATCATCGTCATCAACATCAAAAGGCCAACAAGGAAATCCACAAAATTGCTACTGCTGTTCTGACTCCACCAACCAAGGATCTCTCTTCACCTCCTTCTTGGAACCCTCTCAAATGGCTGCCCTCTGGTCTCAAGTCTTGGTTTTACTCCCTTATTCAACCATGAATAATTCTCTTTTTATTTGTCTTCCTAGGAATACCCATCTTCAAATGGCCAGAACCCTAAGTCAGCTCCAGATCCAACATTTTACACAGCAAATGGTTCAAATGGTCTTGCACAAACAGCAGAGATGAAAACCAATCCTGACATCACCCCAGATACTTACTACTAAGAAAATCTTGTTTGAGAGAGAGTTTTCCATATCCCCTTTCATCAGCCTGTTCATCTCCCCATTGTTGGTAAATTAAGGTAATGTAAGGACATCTGTCTTAAACAAGAGGCAGGGGGGACTTCCCTGGTGGTCCAGTGGGTAGCACTCCATGCTCCCAATGCAGGGGGCCCAGGTTCCATCCCTGGTCAGGGAACTAGATCCCTCATGCATGCCACGACTAAGATCCCACGTGCGGCAACTAAGACCCGGCGCAGCCAAAATAAATAAGTAAATAATAATAATAATAAAACAAGAGGGGGATTAAATAAAGTTTATCTCTACTAAAACCCAGACTCATTTTTTTTCTCCTTGGGACTCACTAGATTATTTTTAACTTATTTATCAGACCCTTCTGTGGCTCTTTATACATGGAAGGGACTGCTCCAAGTACTTGACAAACATCTCCCTTAATCCTCATAACAACTCTATGAGGTAGACAGTATTACAACTCCGATTACACAGCTAAGGAAATTGAGGCACAGAGAGGTTAAGCACGTTTCCCAAGGTCACACAGCTAGAAAGTGGCAGAGCTAGGGCTCACCCCAGGCAGTCTGGTTCTGAAGTCTTTGCTCTCAGTCACCAACATTGTCTCTCCAGTTCAGGACCAGAAGGTAACCTGGGATCATAAAAGAGGGAGGGTCTTACATGATCTTCTGGGCCCTGGCTTTTAGGGAGTCAAAGTCTGTCTGAGAAATGGGTATGAATTTTGAAGCTAAATCTTGAAGGTTGTAGGGACGCACACTCGACGTAGTGACACTGGCTGGCCGCCTGAGGGGGCGCCAGCCCCGCTCGCGGAGCCAGGGAAGGGAGGAGGGAACCTTGGAAACGAGCGTCAGGCACAGACTCTTATGAACCACAGAACGTTGAGAACAGAGCATCTTAGAAGGCTGAGAACAAAGCCTCTTAGAACGTAGAACAAAGGCCCCTGGAATCGTAGAATGGTGAGCGCAAAGCCTCACAGCATCTGGGAGACAAAAGACGCTTAGATTCTGTTCGGGTGGAATCATAGAATCTTACAGCCAGGGTCTTATAATTCCAGAATTTGGGACATGACCGATCTTAAACTCTTAGACGTAAGACTGGCTACCGAATTTGAAAGGCCCAGTGCAAAATGAAAATGCGGGCCCCTTTTCAAAAAAATAAGAATTTCAAGACAGTAACAGCAGAATATTAAACCAAGCTCGGGGCCCTTCTAAGCCAGTCGTATGCCCGTGAAGCCGGCCTCGCTTAGAAGCACAATTTTATGGGAGGATTACCAATTTTTAGTGGTCTGGCCCTCTAGTTTTACAGCTGAATGTCTGGGAAGGCTTCCTGGAAGAGCAGGCAAAATCAGCACTCGACTCTCAAACCCTTTCCGCCCGCCCCCCGCTCAGCCTCAGAAGCTGAAGGTTACGAGGGGTGGGGGGAGAGGAGCAGCTGCCAAAATGTCACGGGGACAGATTCTCTATTTATAGATCACCCCTGCCCCTCTCGCGGGACAGTCCAATAGTAGCCAGACCTCTCCTGCAAGGGGGCGGAACCAGCTGCGGGGGAGACAAGGACCAATGACATCGGGGCAAGGGCAGACTTGTTTCATTGTGACGCGTGGGGGCATGGCCAGGGCCCAAAGGGAGGTGAGAAGGGGGGCGTGGCGAAGAGGCCAGTAAGCAGAGCGAGTAGGCAGCTGCGAGCATGCGTCGCGTTGGGAGGCGCGGGTGCAGAGCCGAGCATCTTCGTAAGGAAGGGTACCAGCCAATAAGCGATGGTTGCTCTGTCGCCGGGGGCGTGGCCATGCAGATAAGGCGCGGGTGGGCGGCCCAATGGGCGGGCGCCTATGTAGATGAGACGGTGACAGCCGGGCCAGCGGGCGGGCGGGCAGGCGGGCTCTTGGGGCGGGGAGGTGGGACCGGGAGAGGGGTGGCCGCGGGGCCCGGCCGGGCTGGGGCGGGGGGCCGCAGCCATGATCCGGGCCTTCTCCTTCCCGGTGAGCCCCGAGAGGGGTCGGCTGCGGGGCTGGCTGGAGGGCAGCCTGGCCGGGCTCTGCGAGTTACACTGGCTCCGGGAGAGGCAGGAGTACCGCGTGCAGCAGGCGCTGCGGCTGGCCCAGCCCGGAATGGGGGGCGCCGAGGCCGAGGACGAGGAGGACGCCGACGAGGACGAAGATGCGGCGGCGGCGCGCCGGGCCGCAGCGGCTCTGGAAGAGCAGCTGGTGAGGGGCCGCCTGTCCGTCCGTCCCTCTGCCCCCGTCTGTGTCTGTCTGTCCGCCTGTCTCGGTTGGATGCTCAGACACCCGTCCGGG
The DNA here is from genome assembly GCF_009873245.2 of Balaenoptera musculus. NCBI lineage: Eukaryota > Metazoa > Chordata > Mammalia > Artiodactyla > Balaenopteridae > Balaenoptera > Balaenoptera musculus. The sequence continues at coordinate 9,583,700 of NC_045803.1, forward strand.
TGGGGGAGGGAGGAGGGGGAAAGGAGAGGGGGGTGGGGCTGGAGGGGCGGGGCGGCGGGCGGGATCAGGCCTCCCCGCCCCCAAACTGGGGAAGGGGGCTGCATTGCCTCGGCCGGACCCTCAGGCCCATTCGCTACACCCCTTCCCCAAAGAAAATCCATCTGGGCACCAAGTATGTGTCAAGCCCAGGCTGGGTATTTGGCAGGCGTTGTCTTCTTGCAGCTTGGGGGACAGGGGGTGATAGTTCCCACTTCACAGAGAAAAAAAACCTGAGTCTCAGAGAAGGCAAACGACTCACCCAAGGTCACACGGCAGGATCCAAACATGCCTCTCTCCCGGCCTCCATACCGGGGCCCCGACTTCCCTAAGTCCTGGTGTGCTTGGAGATCTCCGGAGGGGGCGGGGAGGGGGGAGGGGATCCTCGGGCCTCCTGAGGGAGGGATTGCTGCTGAGAGGAAGTTCACAGTCCCTTAGGATCCCACGGTGATCTTGACCCTCTGTGACACTCCCTCCTTTCCTACCTGGCCACAGCCCTGGTTAAGCCAAGAGGTGGCAGATTGAGGCAGCATGGGTGTCTGACTTCTAGATTCCCTGGGTGCTCTGATGGTGGAAGATGAGGCAGAGGTCTCCAGAATGACTTAAGGAGCATCACCCCTCTTTCCCTCTCTATGCCATTTCTTAATTCTCCTGACCTCTTCCTGTGTTTCTTGCACTCTTTTCCCAACTGCCACATCTCTGTGACTTTGTGTCTATTTCTCCATCTTTCTCAATCCTCTGTCTCTCTATCTCTGTCTCCCTGGCCTTCCCTTCTCGCATTTCTGCACCTCTCTCTCTTTCTGCCCCACATCCTTGTCCCTCTGTCTCTTCCCCTCCCCCCAGCCCGCCAGGCCCCAGACCCGGGCTTCACTTGCTGATCCCATCCCCAAGCCTGTGTGTGGTCAGAGCTTCCCGTTTGGGGAAACCTGAGCCGAGGTAGTGGGGGGAGGGGGCTCTCCCTGCTACTGACCTCGACTGCCCCCTCCCCAGATGGAGAATGGGGAGGAATTCTGAAGCCAGACTCTGGGGCTGCAAGCCCAGTCCCTCCCCCCCAGCCCCCCACCCCCGGCGGGGAGAGGGACCCTGCACATTCTTCTCTGGAAACAGAAACAGCTGTGGGAGGCCTCACCCCCCCCCAAAGTTAGAGACGCGTTGCAGGGGCCTTCACCAGCTCACCCCACCCCGAGCTGGCTGGGCTTGGGAAGGCACCTCCCACCCCTCCAAGGAGAGGGAGAAGGCATGCGGATGGGCCAGCTGTGTCCTGCCTCCCTGTCCCTCATCCTCTGCCTCTCTCTGCCTCAGTCTCCCCCTTCTCTGCCCCTCTGTCTACCCCCCAGCCCTCAGTATCTCCCCAACGAGGTGGTAGTGGAGGGGCCTCTTCCCCCCACAATCTCCAGGCAAAGCTCCGTCCCAGCGTCAGGGAGGAGGCGGTGGCAGGCAACGGGAAGGAGACAGCGCCACTGAGGGAGGAGCAGAGAAGCGCTAAATATAAACTCCTCTGGTGTTGGGGGTTCCTGGGTCCTTCCAAAGAGGGGGTGGGAGCCTCCTCTGATCCCTGAGTCTCTGTTGTGTGATGCTTACCCCTCCCACTCCTCCACCCCCCTCCCAGGAATACACTCCCTTTGAAGCAAGAAAGACGGAAGCCAGAGTTGATTCGTTTCTAATAGGAATGATGGGGATGAAGGGAAAGATTAGGGGTATCTCAGAGAAAAGAGGCAAGAATCCTGACTGGGGGCAGGAGTCCTGTTCTCTCCCACCAAGGAAAATGGTCCCCTTCCAGCAAGAAGGATTAAAGTTAGACTTGCAGAAGGACTTCCTAACAGAGATAAAGGGAATTGGACACAGATTAGGGGCATGTGAGTGGGGGCAACCAAGGTCTGGGAAAGTTTGGGCAAAGGGGTCTCCAGGGGTCTGAACCACATTCGTGTTAAACCTGCCTGAGCTGGAGAGCCTCAGGCCCACTTGCTGAAGGGCTTGCAAAAAAAGGATAAGGGGCATTGTGGGTAGGCAGGGAGCCAGATTCAGGCCAAGGACCTTCTGGTCTTTTAAAGATTCATCCTTTTGCAGCTGGAAGAAATGAGGTCAGACTTACAAATGGGGGGGGGGTCTAGACTAGGGGGGTGCTTGGGGGGTCCAGGCACAGGGGAGGAGGAGGCCTCTGCTGTTTACCTTCCAAACTCCTACTCTTCCCTGCAGTGGAAGAACTGAAATTAGACCTGCAGAACTTACCGAAAAAAAAAAAATCTTTTTTCACTTATTTCTAATTACACAAGTAAAACATGATTTTATATTTTCCTTGTTAGAAATTCATAGCTTTCATGTAATAATAAAAGCCAGCATTTATTAAGTGCCTAAAAGGAACTGCTGTTTAAACTCATTTAATCCTCACAACAACCTCATAGGAGAGGGAGTCAAATGATGCCCATGTTACAGATGAGGAAACTAAGGCCCAGAGAGGTGAAGTAACCTGCTTAAGGTCACACAGCTGGAAAGTGGCAGAGCTGAATTTGAACCCTGACAATTTGGCTCCCAGCCATGCCTCCATAAACACTTCATCCTACCATCCAGTCCCCTCATCCCTCCCTTGACCCCCTAAATGCACCCTCTCCCCTGTGATCACCACCATTGTCACCCTGGTGTGAGTTCTGCATCTATGCGCAGAAACAGCTTACATACCAAGAAACGTAGAGTTCGCTTTGCTTTTTTTCATGAGGTGTCAGAGACTATGGGCAGTGGTTCTCAAAGTGTGGCCCACTGGACCACTAGCAGCATCACTGGGGAACTTGTTAGAAATGCAAATTCTCAGGCTTCTGCCTGGAATCAGAAGCTCTGTAGGTCGGACCCAGTAATTTAGGTTTTAACACGACCCCCAGGTAGTTCTGACTCACCCTTCTACTATACATTCTGCATTTTTCTTTTTCCACTCCATGATAGGTCTTGGAGATGGTTCTATATAGAAATTGCCTCATTCCATTTTAACAGCTGTATAGTATTCTGCAGTATTCATTCATTCCTTCCCCAAACATTTCCTGAGCACCTACTTTGTGCCAGGAGCTGTTCTAGGCACTGGGACGGGTTGGGGGGTGCGTGTGGAGGGGGCGGAAGGCACAGCAGTATACAAAACAGACAAAAATCTCTGCCCTCCTGGGGCTGGGGCTGACAATCTAGTGAGAAAGACAATAAACAAATAGCCTGATACGTCACTTTAGGTCAGGAGGTCATTACTGCTATGTTGGAAGAAAGGCAGGGCAACTCAGGTGCAGAATGGTCAGGAGCTATTTTGGAAAGAGTGGTCAGAGAAGGGAGCATGTAGCAATCTGAATGAAGCAAGGGAGAGAGCCAGGAGGGTATGCTGGGGAAACACATCCCACCGAGGTAGGAGCATGTGTGATATGTTCAGGGAACAGCGAGGAGGCCAGTGTGGCTCCAGCAGAGTTAGCAAGGGCATGATTAGTGGGGGACAGGTTATGGGGTATAGGGGCGGTCCTTGATGTTTTTTAGCCGCCCCTGAGGCTGCACAATTCGGCTGCATTCCTGGCTTCTGCTCAAAGATGACACCACCCTGAGCATCTCTGTACACCCAGGGCAGGAGCCCAAAGTGGAACGATTTGTTGACTTTCCTCCCATAAACAAGCCCAGATGGGGGCTTCTGTTTAGGGGGGAGGGGTGGGGACTGGGGCCCAGGAGAGCAGCCAAAGGAGTAGGAAGCTGCGGGGCGGGGGGGGGGGGGGGGGGGGGGGGGCGTTGTCTGCGGGGGAGCCGGCCAGTCTTTCTGCCCTAAATAGGCAAGGCTGGGCGTCTGCCCTCTCAGCCCCTCCTCCCTCCTTCCCTCCCTCCTGCCGCCTGCCGTCCAGACAAGCCGCTTTTGTCTGAGGGTCAACCGTCTGCCTGAGGCTGCCACCACCTCTGGCCTCACCCAGATCCGCGTGAGACTCTTCCTGGCTCTGGCCCTGTTTTCCAAAATGGGGTTAAGTCCTAGTGTCTTGGAGACCCCATCTGTGTTGCTTCAGCCCCTACCCCCACCGCGTCATAGTCACTCCCCTTTTAAAGGGTTTTCACCTTCATTTATCCACATCTGATAGGAAATGGTCTTTTCCTGCAGCAAGGATCCAGGGTAGACTTCATCGAAATTTCCCATGGGGATGCAGAGCTGTGGCAGACAATGGGGGCTTCTGGGTGGGAATGGAGCAAGGGCAGGAGGAGGATGTGGTCCCTGCTGGGGGCAAAGGAACCCGCTGGGGTTCACCGCTGTAGTACAATACCACTAAGGCTAGATTCACAGAAGGACTTTCCAGTAGGCATGGGGGGGATTCTTCATGAGAGGAGGAGCAAAGATTTATGAGTCATGGTCAGCCTATGTCATCCAAATGAGGGAAAGAGTCAGTTTGCAGCAGGGGAATTCCCTGGTGGTGCAGTGGTTAAGAATCCACCTGCCAATGCAGAGGACACGGGTTCGAGCCCTGGTCCAGGAAGATCCCACATGCCGCGGAGCAACTAAGCCCCTGCGCCACAACTACTGAGCCTACGCTCTAGAGCTCGCGTGCCACAACTGCTGAAGCCTGTGCGCCTAGAGCCCATGCTCTGCAATGAGAAGACCCCACTTGCCGCAACTAGAGAAAGCCCGTGCACAGCAACAAGACCCAACTCAGCCAAAGATAAATAAGTAAATTTATTTTTTTTAAAAATCTGCAGCAGGGGGCTTCCCTGGTGGCGCAGTGGTTGAGAATCTGCCTGCCAATGCAAGGGACACGGGTTCGAGCCCTGGTCTGGGAAGATCCCACATGCCGCGGAGCGGCTGGGCCCGTGAGCCACAATTACTGAGCCTGCGCGTCTGGAGCCTGTGCTCTGCAACAAGAGAGGCCGCGATAGTGAGAGGCCCGCACAACGCGATGAAGAGTGGCCCCCACTTGCCGCAATTAGAGAAAGCCCTCGCACAGAAACAAAGACCCAACACAGCCATAAATAAATAAATAAAATAAAATAAAATTAAAAATTAAAAAAAAAAAAATCCAACACCCTTTAAAAAAAAAAAAAATCTGCAGCAGGAAGGACTTAAGGAAGACTTGCAGAAGGACCTTTCATTGGTGATAAGGAGCAGTGGGGGGAAGATAGGAGCATCTGAGAAAGGAGAGTCAAAGTCTGGGAGAAGGCAGACGAATGGATGGCTAAGAGATCTGCTAGGTCCTCAACCAACTTTTAGCAGTGAACTGCCCTTACAGCAAGAAGACCTGAAGTTACACTCAAAGAGGGACATTCTAATAGGGGTTAAGGGGCCATGAGCACCAGATAGAGGGAAGAGCTGATAGGGAGGGGACAAGGGATGGGGACTTCTGAAGACTTATCACTCACACTTAAGAGGGAATGAGGTGACTGCAGCATGAGGGACTAGAGTTAGACAGCCAGAGAACTTTCTAATGGGATGAAGGGACAGAGATCTTGAGGGGGGTCCTGGAACTTGGGTACTCTTTTACCTTTTCGAAATCACAGCCTCCCTGTCAAAGTGAAACCCTGCCCATGAGCTCCTAGAATAGGGGACCAGCTGGCAGAGGACTCGGGGGTACTTCTGACCATCTTGCTTTCCCCACCTCCTCAGGAGGCCTTGCCCGGGCTCATCTGGGACCTGGGCCAGCAGCTGGGAGACCTGAGCCTGGAGTCTGGGGGCCTGGAACAGGAGAGTGGGCGCAGCTCGGGTAAGCATGGCTAGAGGTAGTGGGGTCTGCCTGGGACACCCCACCCCGCTGTCTCCTGCTTCTCAGGCTCCCCACTCTATGCCTCTTGAGCTCCTCCTTTCTTCCCCACCCCTGGTTTCCCCTTTCAGGCCCCCCTGATTGTCTCTCCCCTTCTTTTTGGAATCCAGGCTTCTATGAAGACCCCAGCTCCACAGGAGGTCCGGACTCACCACCCTCGACCTTCTGTGGGGACAGTGGCTTCTCCGGATCTGGCTCCTATGGACGCCTGGGTCCCTCTGAACCCCGGGGCATCTATGCCAGCGAGAGGCCCAAGTCCCTAGGTAAGGTGGGTGGGGTTGGGCCCCCCGAGAGCCAGGGAATGGACAATAAGAGGATGCTTTTAAGCACAAGCATCTGAGTCAGACCAACCTGGATTCGAATTCTGGCTGTGACAGTCCCTTTTTGTGTGATTTTGAGCATGTTGCTTCTTTCTGGCCCTCTGTTTCTCCATCTGTTAAAATGGGATTAATGACAGCACCTACTTCATAGGGAAGTTTTGACTATTCAGTGAGCCTCTGCCCTAAGACATTGTACTTGGCACATGGTAGCCATTAGGTAAACAAAAATTGCTGTTCATTTATTCAAGTAAGTTTCTGAGTCCCTACTATGTGCATTCCTAGCACATATCCTAGGGGTGAGGGATACAGCAGTAAAATCACTGTCTTCATGAAGCTGACATTCTAGTGGGAGAAGTAGGTAATATACAAGATAAATAAGTAAAATATCTGGGATATTAGATATTGACATGTACCATGAAAAGAAAATTAGGGAAGGGGACGACGGCATGTCCCTTGGAGTTGGGGAGGGAACTCCAATTTTAGAAAATATGGCCGGAGAGGACGTCATTGAGACTGTGACATTTGAGTGGCACCCTAAAGTAAGTGAGGGAGTGGGCCAAGCAGATACCCTGAGGGAGGAATAGTTCAGGCAGCAGGAACAGCAAGTACAAAGGCCCTGAGGCTGGAGCGTGACTGGCCCGTTCATCCAGGCCAGTGTAGCTGAAAACCTATAAATGTAGAGGAGTTGGAGGTCAGAGACACAGATGCAGGACAGAACATTCAAGGTCTTATAGGCCACTGTGAAGATTTTGTTATCAACCTAGTTTGCGAGAAGGGGTGAGAGCAGGTTGTGTGTGTGTTTTTAATGGGAGTGGGAGAGTAGGAGAGGCAGTGGGCAATTTGCCCCTCCTAGGCTCACTGGGAAAGGGCTTTGAGAGCCTCTCTTCCTTTTTTGCCTCCCTCCCATAGGAGACGCCAGTCCCAGTGCACACGAGGCGGTGGGCGCTCGGGCAGCCGTGCCCCGGTCCTTCTCGGCGCCCTACCCGACGGCTGCGGTCCCGGAGGCCTGCTCCTCCGCGGAGCGACGAGCCCGCGCGGGGCCCTTCCTGACGCCCAGCCCCCTGCACGCCGTGGCGCTGCGCAGCCCGCGGCCGTGCAGCCGTCCTCCCCCGGACTCGCCAGACGCCGCGGGCTCCGGGCGGCCCCTGGACGGCTACATCTCGGCGCTCTTGCGCAGGCGCCGCCGCCGGGGGGCGGGCCAGCCCCGGACCAGTCCCGGGGGCGCGGACGGGGGCCCGCGGCGCCAGAACAGCGTGCGCCAGCGGCCGCCCGACGCGTCCCCGCCCCCCGGAGGCGCGCGGTCCGCGCCGGAGCCCCCGGTGGAGCGCGCGGTGGGCCGTTCCGCCAGCCCGGCCCCCTTGGGCCGCGGCTGGGCTTCGCCGTGGGAGTCGGAGGCGGCCCCCGAGCCCGCCGCACCGCCCGCTGCCCCCTCGCCCCCCGACAGCCCGGCCGAGGGCCGCCTGGTGAAGGCACAGTACATCCCAGGCGCGCAGGCCGCCACCCGCGGCCTCCCCGGCCGCGCGGCGCGCCGCAAAGCGCCCCCACTGACCCGCGGCCGCAGCGTGGAGCAGTCCCCACCCCGGGAGCGTCCCCGGGCCGCGGGCCGCCGCGGACGCATGACCGAGGCTTCGGGCCGCCGGGGCTCGCCGAGGGCTCGCAAGGCCGCTCGCTCCCAGTCCGAGACCAGCCTTTTGGGCCGCGCCGCCGCGGTTCCTCCGGGTCCCCCCAAGTACCCTACAGCCGAAAGAGAAGAGCCTCGGCCGCCACGGCCCCGCCGTGGTCCAGCGCCCACTCTCGCGGCTCAGGCCGCGGGGTCCTGCCGCCGCTGGCGCTCCACGGCCGAGATCGACGCTGCCGATGGGCGCCGAGGCCGGCCCCGCGGTCCCGCTGCCCGAGGCCCGGGTCCTGGCCCATCCCCGTCAGCTCCTCAGCGCCGTTTGCTCTATGGCTGCGCGGGCAGCGACTCGGAGTGCTCGGCCGGGCGCCTGGGGCCCCTCGGACGCCGGGGCCCGACAGGCGGCGTCGGCGTCGGCTACGGGGAGAGTGAATCTAGCGCCAGCGAGGGGGAGTCGCCTGCCTTCAGCTCCGCATCCAGCGACTCCGATGGCAGCGGTGGCCTCGTGTGGCCGCAGCAGTTGGTGGCAGCCACCGCGGCCTCCGGGCCAGGGGCTGGTGCAGGTGGAGGGGCGCCCGCGGGCCCCGCCAAAGTCTTTGTGAAGATCAAGGCTTCCCACGCGCTCAAGAAGAAGATATTGCGTTTCCGTTCGGGTTCTCTCAAGGTCATGACTACAGTGTGAGTTTAGAGGTTTGCTTGGGCTTCCCCTTCATGGCCTCTGCACCACCACACCCCCAATCACTGACCCTTCTACACCTCCCTTCCAAAGACCACCATTTTCTCTGCTTCCAAAGACCCTTCCTCACTTCCCCATCCACTGCAGTCTTGGTTGAAGAGGCTCCCCCTCCACCACAGGGAGGAATGGGGGAGGAGCCCTGTTTGACCCAGTTCAGCTGCCGGCTCTGCAGCCCTTGGGCAAGAAAGTTCCCTTTCTGTGGGCCTCACTTTCTTCATCTGTACTATGGGTGTACTATGGTATGCAGCAGGGGTAATTCAGTTTGAATTTCCCCATTTTAATTTAGACACTTAGTCCGTTTGTTCCCCTTCATTTCTGTCACTGAGCCGTCTTATTCCTCCTTTCCATGCCCAGATATGGCCCCCCCATTCACAAAGTGCCCCCCTCCATGTCCCTGGACCCTTAGGATACCCCCTTAGCACCCTGGTCGGAGACTCTGTGTCTGACCCAGACGGTGCCTGCAGAGTGCCCTGGGAAGGGAAGGAGCACTGACTTTGGGGTTTTGAGGGTCAAGTAGGAGTTGGTAACACCTGGAAAGAAAGACTCTTTCACCTCCCTCCCTGGACAGATATGGAGGATTGGGGGGTAGAAGAGGGGAAGGAAGATGGCTTCTATCTCGTGGCACCCTCTGTGAGAGGGAGTGGGGGGAGACCAGGATGACCCTCAGTTGTTCCGATCCAGTATTTCTTTTCTTTTTTTAAACTTACTGTATTTATTATGACGATGGTGACTCCCCAGTGCACAGGGGGGCCAGAATCTGTGTGTTTCTCTAACCTCTTTGTAAATAAATGCACAGTGTTACATACGTGGTGGTGGACTCTCCTTCTGTGGCTAAATGGGCTTTTCCTTTGGACTAATATTTATTGAGCAACTACTGTTTGCTTTGGGTATGGTAGTGTCCAGAACCAGATGGCAGATCCCAGGGTAGGTCTCAATAACATTTTCTTACCATTGAATATTTTACTTCAATGACTCTGACCTTTGGTTGAGTTTTGTTTGGTCGTAAATATGGTTTCATAAAAATGGAAATAATAAATAAAAACCAAAAATGTTTTAAATGGAAATAATATAGGTAAAGGGACAGCCCCAAATGCCTTCTTTCAGAAGTCATCATAATCAGTTTTTTTTTTAATTTTATTTATTTATTTATTTATTTATTTATGGCTGTGTTGGGTCTTCGTTTCTGTGCGAGGGCTTTTTCTCTAGTTGCGGCGAGCGGGGGCCACTCTTCATCGCGGTGCGCGGCCTCACTATCGCGGCCTCTCTTGTTGTGGCGCACAGGCTCCAGACGCGCAGGCTCAGTAGGGCCCAGTTGTTCTGCGGCATGTGGGATCCTCCCGGTCCAGGGCTTGAACCCGTGTCCCCTGCATTGGCAGGCTGACTCTCAACCACTGCGCCATCAGGGAAGCCCCATAATCAGTTTGATGTGCACCCTTGTATGTTTTCCTTTATGTGTTTGCATACATATATGAATCTTGTAGCTATATAAATATATGTAACTATATATATGCATATACATATAGTTACACTCTATATAGGTAAAACTATATATTTACATAAATTGAGCCATATGTATGCCTTGTTTATCAATTTTTTTTGTTATCTGTGCCTGGAGATTTCTATATGCGAAGGATTTTAATTAACTGAATCTCTGAAGGTTTAGTACTATTTAGCTTTTCTATTTATTTTATTTTATTTGTTTATGCTTTTCTGTTTCTTCTTATGTCAGTTTTACTAAGTTGTATTCTAGGGATTTGTTCATTTCATCTAAATTTAGATGACATATTTTCCTATCACTGTAGTAGCTGCATACGATTCCATGGGGTTGGGGGTACCCATAATCTAACCCTGTTGTCAGCTCCTCAGTTCCTTTGCTATTTTGGACCTTGCTGCAGTTATGTCCTTGTACATGCCTCTTTTTTACATATATGTATTTCTGTAGGATCCACTCCTAGAAATAGACTTGCTTGGTCATTACAGTACCATCATTTAAAAATTTTTAATTGACATGGTCACACTTCCTTCCCCTGAGACTGCCCTCAGTTGACATTTTCAACAGCAATTTCTGAGATGCCCATTTTTCCACTCCTTCACCAAACGAGATACTATTAATCATTTTCATTTTGCCAATCTGGGGGGGGGTGCGGAATGGTGTTCTGTTTTAATTAGCATGTCTCCCTACTTTCTTTTTTTTAAAAATATTTATTTATTTATTTATTTGGGCTGTGCTGTGTCTCAGTTGTAGCATGCGGACTTCTTAGTTGTGGCACGCAGGCTTCTTAGTTGAGGCATGCAGGCTTCTTAGCTGTGACATGGGGGCTTCTTAGTTGCAGTATGCGGCCTCTTAGTCGCGGCTTGCAGGATCTTAGTTCCCCGACCGGGGATTGAACCGGGGTCACCGCAGTGAAAGTGCTGTGTCCTAACCACTGGACTGCCAAGGAACTCCCAAAGTTATTTTTTAAAGTTTGTGGGAAAAGTCATTGCTTCTCAAGCCCTTGGGAATATTTGCCCCATCTCTGTTTCATAAAAGGGGCAACTAAAGCCAAAAGGGGAAGGGACTTGTCTAAGGATACACAGGCCACACAGTGGTCAAGATGGTTGAAGTACAGATGGCTGACCTTTCTTCCTTTTTAAGATTTTAGTGCTTAATCGTAAAAAATAACAGCTGACACTCAATGAACACTTACTTTATATGCCAGACTCTAGTCTCAGTGACTCATTTAATCCTCACAATTTCATGGAGGTAGATATGATTATTATGCCCGTTTTACAGATGGAGAAACCGAGGCACAGATCTCTTGAGTAACTTACCTGAAACCAATAAGTAGCAAAGCCAGAATTTAAGTTCAGACTGTCTAAGAGTCCATGCTGTTAGCCATTGCCCTATAAGCCTATTTCTATATGGATCACCTCTAGACGGATACACAAGGAACTGCTCACAGGGATAGGGGCTGGGGGGGGCAGGAGGGGATGTTAACATAATAAATATATAAATTCTATAATTTTTAAAGGTGATAAGGACTGGGGGGGGGGAAACTGAGCAGAGATATGACGGAATTGGGAGGGATGGGGGAGGAGAGGAGTTTGTGATTTTAAGTAGAGTGATGAGAGGTGGTCTAATTGAGAGGGTGACATTTGAACAGAGACCTGAAGGAGGTGGGGGAGTTAGGCTTGTGGATCTCTTGGGGAAGAACCTCCCAGGCAGAGGGGTCAGCCACTGCTGAAGCCAAAACAGTGCCTAGTATATTGGCAAAATAGCCAGGAATCCAGCATGTCTGGAGCAGTGAGTGAGGGGGAGAAGAGGGGGGAGGCGAGGGCAAAGAATGATTGGGACCACTGCATCCTGTGGGGCCTCGTGGGCCATGGTGAGGAATTCGGCTTTTACTTCTCCGGAGATGGGAGCCATGGGAGAACTCAGAGAAGAAGAGGGACTTAGGTGTTTGGAGGGGAAGAGGGGGTTAACAGTTCTATGGAAATATAATTCACTACCATAAAATTCACCCATGTAAAAGATAGAGCTCAATGGCTTTTGTTTCTTTATTTTCCTTTCCTTGTGATGAGAGCCTTTAAGATTGACTCTTAGCAACTCTCAAATGTTCAATACAGGATTATCAACTATAGTCACCATGTTGTACATTACATACCATGACATTTATTTTATAACTGGAAATTTGCTTTTGATCCCCTTCACCCATTTTGCCCATCCCCCCACCCCTCTGACAACTATCGGTCTGTTCTCTGTACCTATGAACTTGGTTTTGTTTTTGTTTTTATTTATTTATTTATTTAGCTGAAGGACTGTATTTTATTTAACTATTTTTAGTTTTAGTTTTTATTGAAGTATAGTTGATTTACAATGTTGTGCCTGTTTTTGTTTTTAGATTCCATATATAAGCGAGACCATGTGATATTTGTCTTTCTCTGTCTGACTTATGTCACTTGTCGTCCATCCATGTTGTCGCAAAAGGCATGATTTCCTTCTTTTTTATGCCTGAATAATATTGCATTATATTCAAATTTTCTTTATTCAGGCACCCATCGATGAACACTTAGGTCGCTTCTATAATCTTGGCTATTGTAAGAAATGCTGCAATGAACACAGGGGTGCATATATCCTTTCAAATTAGTGTTTTCATTTTCTTCAGATAAATACTCAGAAGTGGAATTGCTGGATCATACAGTAGTTCTATTTTTAATTTTTTGAGGAAACTCCATACTGATTTCCATAGTGGCTGCACCAATTTACATTCCTAACAATAGTGCAGGAGGGTTCCTTTTTCTCCACATCCTTGAAAACATTTGTTATGGCTTGTCTTTTTGATGATGGCCGTTCTGATAGGGGTGAGGTGATATCCCATTGTGGCTTTGATTTGCATTTCCCTGGTGATCAGCGATGTTGAGCACCTTTTCATGTACCTGTTGGCCATCTGTATGTCTTCTTTGGAAAAATGTTTATTCAGATCCTCTGCCCATTTTTAAATCAGATTTTTTTTTCTTTTGCTATTGAGTTGTATGAGTTCTTTATATATTTTGGATATTAATCCCTTATCCTGTGCATGGTTTGCAAATATTTTCTCCCTTTCTGTAGGTTGCCCTTTCATTTTGTTGATAATTTCCTTTGCTGTGTAGAAGCTTTTAATTTGATGTAGTCCCACTTGTTTATTTTTGCTTTTGTTGCCTTTGCTTTTAGTGTCAAATCCAAAAAATCATCTCCAAGACTGATGTCAAGGAGCTTACCGCCTATGTTTTCTTCCAGGACTTTTGTGGTTTCAGGTCTTAGTTTCAAGTATTTAATCCATTTGAGTTACTTTTTGTATATTCTTCTACATGTAGCTGTTCAGTTTTCAGAACACCATTTATTGAAGAGACTATCTTTTCTCTATTGTATATTCTTGGCTCCTTTGTTGTAAATTAATTGCCCATGTATGCATGGGTTTATTTCTGGGCTCTCTATTCTGGTCTATTGATCTATGTGTCTGTTTTTGTACCAGTACCATATTGGTTTGTTTTTTTTTTTTAATTTTTATTGGCGTATAGTTGCTTTACAATGTTGTGTTAGTTTCTACTGTACAGCAAAGTGAATCAGCTATACATATACATATATCCCCTCTTTTTTGGATTTTCTTCCCATTTAGGTCACCACAGAGCATCGAGTAGAGTTCCCTGTGCTATACAGTAGGTTCTCATTAGTTATCTATTTTATACATGGTATCAATAGTGTATATATGTCAATCCCAATCTCCCAATTCATCCCATCCCCCCCTTTCCCCCTTGGTATCCATACATTTGTTCTCTACATCTGTGTCTCTATTTCTGCTTTGTAAATAAGATCGTCTATACCAATTTTTTTTTCAGATTCCACATATATGCGTTAATATACGGTATTTGTTTTTCTCTTTCTGACTTACTTCACTCTGTATGACAGTCTCTAGGTCCATCCACATCTCTACAAATGACCCGATTTCATTCCTTTTTATGGCTGAGTAATATTCCACTGTATGTATGTACCACATCTTCTTTATCCATGCCTCTGTTGATGAACATTTAGGTTGTTTCCGTGTCCTGGCTATTGTAAATAGTGCTGCAATGAACATTGGGGTGCATGAGTCTTTTTGAATTATGGTTTTCTCTGGGTATATGCCCAGTAGTGGGATTGCTGTGTCCATATTGTTTTAATTACTATACCTTTGTAATATAGTTTGAAACTAGGGTACATGATGCCTCCAGCTTTGTATTTCTTTATCAAGATTGCTTTAGCTAGTCAGGGTCTTTTGTGATTTCTTACACATTTGAGAATTGTTTGTTCTATTTCTGTGAAAAATACCATTGGAAATTTGATAAAGATTGCATTGAATCTGTAGATTGCTTTGGGTAGTATGGACATTTTAACAATATTAATTCTTCCAATCCATGAACACGGGATGTCTTTCCATTTATTTATGTCTTCTTCAATGTCTTTTTATCAATGTCTTACCAATGGCTTTTCTTCTAGTCACAGAGTTGTGCTATGACTATACTATCACCACAGTAAATTTCAGAAAATTTCCATCATCCCAAGTAGAAACTCTGCACCCCTTACTTGTCATCCTCCAGTCTCCCCAGCCCCTGGCAACCACTAATCTACTTTTGTCTCTGTAGAGTTGCCTGTTCTGGACATATAAATGTAATCCTGCAATATGCGGTCTTTTGTAACTGCGTCTTTCACTTAGCATAATGTTTTCAAAGTTCATGCATGTTGTAGCATGTGTCAGTACTTCATTTCTTTTTATTGTCAAATGATAGTCCACTGTTTGGATGTACTACATTTAGTTTATCCATTCATCAGTTGATGGATATTTGGGTTGTTTCCACTTTGGGGCTATTGTGGATAATGCTGCTATGAACATTCATGTACAAGTTTGTGTGTGAACATATGCTTTCATTTCTCTTAGGTAGATACCTAAGAATGGAATTGCTGGGTCATCTGGTAACTCTGTAATCTTTTGAGGAACTGCCAGACTGTTTTCTAAAATGGCAGCATCATTTTACATTCCCACCAGCAGTGTATGAGGGTTCCAGTTTCGCCATTCTCACTAACCCTTGCTATTATTATCTAGGGACTTTGTTAGGGTCTCTCTGGCTGCTCTGTGAGGAACAGGCTGAGGGAGACAGAGTTAGAAGCTGGAAACCCAGTGAGCAGCGACTATAATAGTCCAAGCTGGAGGGCATGGTGCCTGGACCAGAGTGGGGGCAGCAGAGGAGGTGAGAAGTGACTGGATTGTGGACAGACTTTGAAGATGGAGTTAATTGGATCTGTTGCTAGATCAGTTGTGCGGTGTGAGAAGAGGAGGGGAGTCAAGATTGACCCCAAAGATTTACTATCAACTGAGATGGGTAAGACTGTGGTAGGAGTTTGGCGGGTGGAATTAGGAGCTCAGTTTTGGACAACTGAATTTGAGATAGTCTAGACATCCGGGTGACAGTGTTCAATAGGGATTGGGTATTCGATACTAGAATTACTGTTGGCGTTCACTGCACGTTTCTTTCTTTTCTTTTCATTTTTTTAAATATTTTTTTTGGCAGTGCCAGGCAGCGTGCGGGATACTAGTTCCCCGACCAGGGATCGAACCCGTGCCCCTTGCGTTGGAAGCGCTGGGTCTTAACCACTGGACGGCCAGGGAAGTCCCACTGCATGTTTCTTGAATAATTAAAGTCAGAACTGAATCCGAATCCAGGGTCTCAGTTTCTCCCTCCAGAAAATGGGGCCAGTAATACCATTGTCATGAGGCTGGGAAATTCCTGTGCAACACAGGGCAGGATTGTACATCTGGAAACTAAGGTTATGCGTAGGGTGGAAAGGTCCGCAACTGGGAAGAGAAATGGAGGTTACGCTCCGTTCAGTCAGTGTACCCCTGTCCGTCTCCCCCGCCCCCAGCCTCTGGCTGCCGTCGGAGAGAGGGAGGGGAGACTGGGTTGTCACCCTGTCTTTCCCCGCTCTAAGCTGCGTTTCCTCCTCGGGGGCTGCCCGGGCCAAAACTGCTGATGGAAACCAGCTGCGGAAGGCGCCGAGGTTCGGCGTACGCCCAGGCCCCTCCCCGGCGCCGGCCGACCCCGCTAAGGGAGGGGGACGGGGGCGCCCTAACTCCCCTCCGCTCTTCCGCAGCCGGGCCCGGGGCCCTGGCACGTCCGGCGCGCCTGATGCTTTCCAGATGTGAGCCTGGTTCCCCTCCCCCACCTGGCCCCGTTGTTCCCGCGGGGTAGAAGGGAGGGGAGCTAGAGTCCGATACCCCCCTATCAAATCGCTACCAGGGACCCCGGCCCGTATCCCCTCCCGGCAGGTCTCGTTTCCCTGTTCAAGCGGTAAAAACCGAATTGGGATGGGCTGAGTGCAGTAGAGACGAGGCTCTCCCCCACCTCCACCTCTTCCCCGGGCTCTGCCTCAGCCCCTCCCGCAGCCCACTCGGGGGACACGCCGCACCCAGGCCACGCCCCGACCGACCCGCCCCCCGAACACTCCCCTTATAAACCCCGCCCCGAACCACCACGCCCCTTTGGCTGCCCGGAGGTCTGGCCCCGAGGGCAGGTCCCTCGGACGCGCCTCCGCCTTCAGGTCCCCTGCGGAGGGCGCGGTCTGAGTTGTCTGTCTCTCTACCCCGCTCTGTTTTGTGTCTCTGGGTGTCTGTGTTTCTCGGTCACTATTTCTGTCTCTGTACTTTTCTGTGTGTCTCTCTTGTACCCTGTACGTCTCTATGTCTGTCTCTCTCTGCAACCCTCTGCCTGTCTCTGTCTCTCTTAGCCCCTAGGTCTCTATCTCTCCAAATTTCCGTCTCTGTGTCCCTATCTCTCTCTGCCTCTGTCTCTCCCTGCGTCTCTCTCTCCCTCTCTGAATTTCTGTGTCCCAGTCCATCTTCAGTGATCTCCCTCTAGCTCCCTCCACCTTTCTGTGTCTCTTTCCCACGTCTGCATGCCTAGCCGGACAGCGGGGGCGCCTTGCCCTCAGGGTTTCCACAGCCTCCTACGGCTTTGGCGCCGGCAGGGTGGGCAGCTCGGCGGGCCGCGGGCGCCCCCGTGTGGCCCGCAGGGGGCTGTAAGGAGAGGACAGCAGCCCGCACGGGTGTGCCTGGTGCAGAACACTGTGGCCGCCCGTGGGTGACACCGGGAGGTAGTGTGTGACGCCAAGAGACTCACTGTGTGAGTGTGTACTACTTGAGATCGCGCGTGACGCCAGAGGTTGTGTGTGGCTGTGTGACCTTGTGAGATTTTCTGTGACAACCAGAAACAGGGTGTGACTGTGTGAAATCGTGTTACACCGAGACGTTGTGTGTGACAGTGTATGTGAGGTGACCGAGATGACCTATAGGTGACTGCGTGTGACACCGTGAGGTTGAGTGTCCCTGAGACACTATTTGGGGGATGTTTGTGACATCGAAAAACCATATGTGAGCAAGAGATCGTGTGTGACAGTGTGCAACATGGTGAGGACAGGAGAGTTGTGTGTGTCACACGGGCGGATGATGTGTGAGAGAGGGCGAGAATGAATGAGTGTGATCCACCAAGTAATGATGTGAGAAGCAGTGTGAGAGGCCCCGGGGGCGGGGGAGCTGGGTGTGAGAGAGTGACCATGTGAGTGTGAAACAGGATATGTCAGCCACACTGATGACGTATGAGAAGCTGGGTAGAACTGTGTGTAACACAGATCGTGTGGGACACTGAGACTGGCCCAGTGTCCTGACAGTGCATTAGAGAGTGTTCAACCGTCCTGGGCACTCAGATGGGTGTACGAGAGAAACCTCGTGTGTGTAAGTGTACGTGTGTGACACCAGGAGATTGTGGTGTGAGGGCGACAGCTGTGTGTGACACATTGTGTAAGGCTCGGCATGACATCTTGAGAGATTGTGTGCGATCCTGTGCGGAGCTGTGTGTGTATACTTGACACTCTTGAGTTGTGTAACATGTCACCGGTGAGGATGGGCCAGACTCGGAGAGACTGTGGGGGACTGTGTGGCATTTTGAGAGGCTGTGTGACTGTGGCACTCTGGGAGGTTGTGTGTTGAGCACAGCTGGTTCAGGAGACTGTGTGCAGCACCGTGTGACACAGCGAGATACTGTGCATCTCTCTGCCAGGGGCTGAGTCTGCTTGCTGAGAGGGGTCGTCTGGGATGGGGTGACACTGAGGTGAGGGATGTGACAGGGTGGCAGAGCATATGTAATGGAGTGAGAGGCTGTGTGGGACCCACAGGAGAGATTTGTGTGACTGTGGAATAAATGCAGCAGAGCGTGGGGCACATCTTGAGAGACTGTCTTTACCTGTGAGTGTGTGTGTGTGTGAGTGTGAGAGAGAGAGAGACAGAAATAGAGACAGAGATTGAGAGGGGAGACTGCGAGAGAGATAGAGGGAGAGAGAGAGGCACAGAAACACAAAGACAAAGAGGGGGACGGACAGACATAACAAGAGGACCCAGAGAGACAGAGGCGAGGCAGCGAGGGCGAAGGGGATGGTGGTGGCAGTGGCAGGAGGAGGCGGGTCCTCAGGGACTGTGCCCCAGGAGAGGGGGCGGGGCGGGGCTGAGGGGGGACCCAGACGCTGCTTCCCAGCCTCTGCCACCCGCCCGCCATCCCAGCCCTGAGCAGCAACAGGTAGGAGGCTCCGGTCTTGGCCCCGACAGCTAGTTCCTCTGCCTGGGAATGAATGGATGCGTGAGTGAATGAATGACTTTATACTTCTGCATCTCCATCAGCCTGTCTCTCCCTCTGTCCCTCCATGTGCCCGTCTCTGTCCCCCTTCGTCACTCCATCTCTCCTCCTGCCCTTCCACTTCCTTCTCTCTGTCCCCCTGCCCCTTCTCTCCTCTGTCCCTTTATCTCCTCTGTGCTTCTCTCTCCCCCTCCTCGCTGTCCCTCCCTCTACCGCTCCATTTGTCCCTCTCTATCCTCTCCCACTCCATCACTCCATCCCTCCCCAACCCTTCCATCTCCCCTTCTCTATCCTCCCTCTGTCCCTTCGTCCCCTCTGTGCTTCCCTCCCCCTGTATCACTCTGTCCCTTTCTTTACCCCTCTATTTGTCTCCCTCTCTCTCTGCTCCCTCCACCACTCCGTCCCTCCCCATCTCTCCATCTTTCTATCCCTCCTCAGTCCCTTTATTCCCCCCTGTGCCTCAGTCTCTGCCTCTGTCATTTTGTCTCTTCCTCTGCCCCTCTGTTTGTCCCTCTTTCCATCCCCTCTGCCCTTCTCACAGTCATGGCTGGACTGCCTCCCTCTCCAGCCCTCTCCCTGGCTGCTAATGAGCAAGAGGAGCCTTTGAGGTGGCCAGAGCTGGGGTTGGGGGGTGCTCCCCGAGGGGGGCGGAGGGGGCAGCTGCTGCGAAGGCCCTAATGAGGCCCCCTCTGGGCCCCTCCCGCCGTGATCTTAATTCCTCCTTCTCCCTGGAGCCACCGCTAATTGGCCTGGGGAGGGCCCCCTCCTGGCTCATGCTCTATCCCCGGGAGGTAAAGACACCTGGATCCCTGGATCTTGATCCAACACCTGTGGCCCTGTCCTCTGTCCCTCCCTCCACCTGCCTCGCAGCCTCCCATCTGTGCTTCCCTCCCGGCTTCCCTCTCCTCTCTCTGTTCCTCCCTCCACCTGACTCTAGGTACCCCATCCGTGCACCCCTCCATCCCTCCACTTGTCCCTCTCCTCTCTGTTCATCTGTCCCTCTTTCGGCCGGCTTCTTGGTCCCCCATCTGCGCAGATCTTCATCTCTCCCCTTTTCTTCTGTTTTCCTGTCCCTTCCTCCACCTTCCTCTGGGCACCCCTTTCGTGCGCCCTTCCACGCACGCCCCTGTTACTGGGTCCCATCACCACCGCCATCCCTATCTGGGGACCCAGCTTTGCCCTAGCCTGCCCCTCCGCCCCGACTCCCGCCGGCTTTTAACCCTGTCCCCGCCGCAGCCATGTCCAACAACATGGCCAAGATAGCGGAGGCCCGGAAGACGGTGGAACAGCTGAAGCTGGAGGTGAACATCGACCGTATGAAGGTGCTGGGTCGGGGTGGGGAGGAAGGCGGGGGCTCCGGGGCTGGGGTTTGGACCGGTCAGTGTTGGGAGTGGGGCCAGGAGCCGTGGAGAGATCCCCTTCGGAACCGGACAGAACCCGGGGAGGGGGCCTAGACAAGGGGGCGGAGCCCAATAAGGGACGTGGCCAGAGCTAAGGCGGGGCCCAAGGGCGGGCCCGGGTAATGGGAGCGGTCCGGACAAGGGGGCGGGGTCTGATAAGGGGCGGGCCTGACCCGAGGAGGGGCCCAGGCAAAGGGCGGGGCGGGGCGTGAACATCTCCACCCTGGTGCCCGCAGGTGTCACAGGCGGCGGCCGAGCTCCTGGCCTTCTGCGAGACTCACGCCAAAGACGACCCGTTGGTGACGCCGGTACCCGCCGCAGAGAACCCCTTCCGCGACAAGCGCCTCTTTTGCGTCCTGCTCTGAGCCCTCCCGACAGCTTACCCTCCCCTGTCAAAGTATGAATCCAATAAACGTGGTGACTGTGGTGGTGCCTGTGCTTTCGGGGAAACTGAGGCACGCGCAGAGCTTGGGGCCACCGTAGGGGAGCCGGTGTCCCGTCTCACCCCTTCTGAGTGTGTGTGGAGTGTCTGGCGGGGCGTGAGGTTGTGCGGGGTTTGTGGATGCGGAGGGGGTAGGGGAGGAAATGAGCGCTCCTGGCTCTGGCCTCCACAGAGTGTTCCGCGATCCTGAATTTATTTAATCGACCCAGCAGCCTCAGAAAGCGGCTGGCTACTTGTATGACACCCATTTTGCAGATGAGGAAACTGAGCCAAAGGTGGCTAGGAGATAATGGGGTGAAAATTGGACTCCAGCGCTCCCTGAACCTCTCAGCTGGCCTCTCTTCTCTCCTCCCTCCTGGCTTGGAGGTTCTTAGAATCCCCAGTGTCCGCCTTTCTCATCCCCTGAATGGTTCCACCCCCTTTTCCCACATCTGGTTAGTCCCTGACACAGGCCCCCCTCTCCTTAAGCACTGAACTTTTCTCTGTTCATTTATTCATTCTTCCAAACACTCCTGGCCCTGTGCTGGTTGAAACTGGGGACACGGCCATGACTGAGACAGTCCTGGCCCTGGGCTCCTGGGGCTCAGAATCCAGTGGGAGAGACAGACCTGTCCCCAGATAGTGATGATTCAGAGTGGGCAAGGCTGGGATGGGGGAATTCAGAGGGAATGCGTGACTCAGCTTGAAGGTCCGGGAGGGCTTCCTGGACGAGGGAACATCTGCGCTGGGACATGGTGATAATAAAACTTGGGGACCCAGGGGACTTCCCTGGCGGTCCTGTGGTTAAGACTCTGTGCTTCCACTGCAGGGGTAACGGGTTTGATCCCTCGTCGGGGGAAATAAGATCCTGCATGCCGCGGGATGTGGCCAAAAAAAAAAACCCCAAAAAAACAAACACAAAAACTTGGGGACCCAGAGAAGAGAGATGTGTGGCTACGGGAGACAAATTAGTGTATGCATTCCTCCCGATTTCCTTTGTTCTGGGGACACAGGTGACTGTGACAGCCCTGGTTCCTGTCCTGTGTTTCCCACGTCACACATTGGTGGTCTGCAGGACCTATATAGCCTGCAGTTAGATAGGAGTACTTCACATAAAAGTCCATATTTCTGGCTTCTTCCATTTGGAAGGGCTGGTGACCTCAGACCTGCACAACCCTGCAGGGTGACCAGAGGCTATGAGATGGACCCTGGGCCTTCTAGTTTGCCAAAGTCCCCACCATACCCTATTGTCTCCCAGTTAAGGAGGCTGAGAGTCAGTTACTATTTATCACAGAGCCTGTGCCGAGGGCTTCTTACAGAGGAATGAAGAGAAATGTAAAATATCTTGAACCCATGTCTCTGCTGAAAATAAAGAAATGCAGACTGGACTTCCCTGGTGGCACAGTGGTTAAGAATCCGCCTGCCAGTGCAGGGGACATGCATTCCAGCCCTGGTCCAGGAAGATCCCACATGCCGCGGAGCAGCAACTAAGCCCATGCGCCACAACTACTGAGCCTGCGCTCTAGAGCCCGCGAGACACAACTACTGAGCCCGCAAGCCACAGCTACTGAAGCCCGTGTGCCTACAGCCTGTGCTCCACAACAAGAGGAGCCACTGCAATGAGAAGCCCGCGCACCGCAGCGAAGAGTAGCCCCCACTCGCCACAACTAGAGAAAGCCCATGTGCAGCAACGAAGACCCAACGCAGCCAACAATACATAAATTAAAAAAAAAAAAAAAAAAAGAAATGCTGCAGACTGGGTGACCTGTGGGATTGGTTAATATTTTACCTGGTTGGTCCAAGGGCCACTGAGTTTGCAACCTCTCCCCTCTCCTCACTCTCTTGTCTTGAGACTGCACCCTGGATCTGGATGAAGATGGCTCACTGGGCCTCCCCTCCCCAGAGAGAGACTGTGCCTGCGTCTGGCAAGTGCTCCATTATTCACATTGGATTAGGGTCCCCTGGGTCCCAACTCTGAGCTTCCTGTTGAATTGAGGCAAGAGAAGCTGTAATTATATCTCCCTCCTGTCTCCTACCTCTCAGCTGGCTCCGGTCTGGTTGCATCATGTCTGTGGGAGCCCCGGGGGAGATGGGGGACAGAGAGAGCCAAGGATGAGCTCGGGGTGGGGAGTGGGGGGAGGACGGATGCTGGGAGGGAAGTTGCCAGAAGGATTCTGGAATTTCACAGACCCAGCATCCTTGCATCTTAGAACCTGAAATGCAAAGGTATCTCGAATCCCAGGAACTTGGAGGGCTGGAATTCTGGAGTCTTTGAGCAGTGCGGGGCCAGGATGCTGGGGTCCAGCCCCCTTGTCGGGCTAGGATTCCGGAGCTCGGCACTTCAGGGGTGTAAAGATTTCTTGAGCCTGGACTGTTGGGATTTAGATCCTTTGAGCCCTGGGATCTTGGAGCTGGTCTCGGGGAATGGAAGCTGGGGAGAAGCAAGTGGGGCTGGCTGACCTGGTGGGGGGCAGGGAGTGGGAGGAAATGTCTGCCTGGAGAAGGAGGGGGGCTGGGTGAGCCTGCACCCAGACTGAGGCTGGGAGGGAGGAGAAGCCAGAAGGGAGAAGCCAGAGCAGGTCCTGGGTGACCAGCCTGCAAACCAGATAACCTCATTAGCGGGTATGACTCCGTAGCACCCGCTTCTGGTTACCCGCTGCTCTTTCCTGCCACCCCCAGCTCTGAAGTCAGCTCTGGGGTCCCGCCCAGGCTGGAGTCAGAGCCAGGCCAAGAGGCAGAGAGGTGGACGCCTGGGGTAGTGCTTGCGCCCAGCAGTTCTCTCCCACTTCACCCCAAACCCCAGGGCTGGGGGCTGCCCCACCCAGCTGCCCTCCCTCTACACCCCACCCATGTGCTTAGCACTGAGGGGCCGGGGGTAAGGGGTGGGGCAGCCCAGAGCCAGAAGGAGCCATAATCATGGCCATCACTTATTGGGAGTCCGGTTTCACAAGCCCCATCTCCCTTAATTCTCACGGTAGCCCCCAAAAGACTCTGTTTACCCCCATTTTACAGACATGGAAGACCGGCATGGAGAAGTGATGTCACCTGGTCAGCTGGGGCTTGAGGATGGAGTGGGAGGAGTCGATGGATGACTTCAGGAGGGGCTGGAGGGGTTCAAAGGGGGCCTTGAAGGACAGAAGTGAGGGGATCTCAGGTGAGGTGCACAGCCCAGGCAAAGGTGGGAAAGGAGCGACAGAGCAGGGACCCCAGGAGCCGGAGAGGGAACCAGCGGCCAGTAGGTAGGCAAGGGCCCATTGGTGGTGGAGAAAAGGGCGGTGGGCAGAGAAAACTGGCCCCTAGCTGGAGCGGCTGGGACCTGCTAAGGAAGGAAGGGTCAGGATGGACCCACAGCGGCTCCTCACAGCAGTGAGTGGCACAGGCGACAGGCGGGCCTGGCAGGCGTGAGCAGCTGGTGGCGCGTGTGGGGTACGAGGTGAGCCAGCTTCCTCCCAGGGCAGGGCCAGAAGGACGGAAACCAGGGAGCCAGGAGAGGGTCGGGCGCGGGGCGGGCTGGGATCTTAGGTAAGGCAGGCCTGGGCAGGCAGCAGGAGGTGCCGGCGGCAGGTGTGGAAGGGCCCATCCCGGTCCCATTTCCTGCCCTGGTTGGTGCTTGCCCTCTTGAGGACACCCACCCAGATGGAATGACTCAGCTGAGGGCCTGCCCAGCCTCCAGCTATGACCTTCCTCTCCCGTCACTTGTCGCTTGCCGCTTGGGACCGCGTCCCCATCGGATGGTGCCCTCTGAGCCCCTCTGCGCCCCCAGCCCTTGGCACACGGTGAGTGGGTTAGGGTTCGCTGGATGAATAACAACACCAACGGTAGCTGTTTGAGGACTTCCTAGAGGCAGGCAGGGTGAATTCCATCTCTGACCTTCCAACAACATCCCAAGGGCATGGCAGCCATTTGATGAAGAACATCGAGGCTTAGAGACCCACGTGGGCCAACACAGCCATAAAGAAACAGGTGGGCTCCAATAAACAGACACGCATGGACGCACCAGTAGACACAGATGCACAAAGAGACCTTAGAGGAAAGAATGCCCTCCACTGACACACACACACACACAAACACACACACACACACACACATCACACTCACTAGGCTGATACGATGCTCACTTAGGTCACACAAACCCACACATGAAGTTCACACATCCACAGTCCCTAGCACACCCCCTCCCAGGTACCCGTTCTTCCCCCCCTCCCAGAGCTGTGTGTCCATTTCCAGTTGTCTCTGGGCTGTCCTCTCTCATCTGTGGCGCTGCCCCAGGGTCCCTCTGGGAAGGCAGGGGGAGGGTGCTGACTCACCCATCCAGAGCAGTTCCTTCCCACAGCTCTTCCCGCCCCGGAAGCCACCTCATCCCCAGCCCAGCCCAGCTGGGGTGACCTCTCACCCCAGGACACCCGGGTGGAAGGGGAACGCTTTGTGCCCTTGTCGTGGGGTGAGCGTGTCCAACACTGGCACGGACCCCAGGGACCCTTAGTCCCCTCCTTAGGAATGAGTTACAGTTACCACCTCTCCTGCCTGCTCTGGAGCCCAGAACTGATGCCAGGGTCGCCAGGGCTCCCGGCTCCCAGCGGCAAAGGTGGGGAAACTGAGGCCTGTGGGGGGGCCTGTCTGAGGCCCCGCTGGGCATGGGAGCAGCGTGGACTTTCTGAACGCTCAGCAGTGCCTGGTGGGGGCAGGAAGCCAGTGGGAGGGAAGTTCCAGGAACCAGAGCTCCACCCCCACCTCCTCCGGCACCCCTGCAACATCCCTGATATGCAGAGACAGGACGCAAGCCTGCCAGGCATCACCCTCCATTAATGTGACAGAACTTCCTGAGCTCCCTCTGCTCTGCCTGGGATCGAAGAGAGTGAGGGCGGTACCACGTGGCCAGGAGGCCTGAGACACACACACACAGGCGCCCTCCGAGTGGGGCTGAGTGGTCATTCTCGGAGCCCCTGGTGTGGCTGGAGCTGGGGCATCCATCCTGGCGGAAGCTGGGGGTGCCAGCTGGGCATGGGTGATAGGGAGATGGAGGAGGGGGAGGGGGGAGGGGATTGTGGTCACAGAGGCGGGGGTGGCATGGCGACGGAGAGGGGAAGTCTGTAGCTGCCCAACGTCCAGTCCTTGGGGTCGGAAGCACCCTTCCTGGCCTTGGATGGGATACAGTATGTACACAGGCTCTCTCCTTGTTACAAAGAGGGGTCTGGGATGGGCCACTGGCCATGGTCGGCCACCAGGCCCATGAAGCCCATTGTACAGATTAGGATACTGAGGTCCACTGGCTTCGCATCCTGGCCTGGGACTATCCCATAGCAAGGAGGTGGTCGAATTGGGACAGAAACTCCAGTCAAATGGAGTGAGATCTTGAATTTGTCATCTCTGCACTTAAACTGACTCCCTGAAAAATAAGAGGTGTCTGAGAAGGTCTCTGAGGTCCCATCTGGCCCTTATGGGTTGGGAGGCTGCATGGGAAGCCATGGGCTCAGTGGCAACAGGGACTGGTGACCGCTGTGCTGGCGTCTGGGACACACAGGCTGATCACACTGGCTGGAGGGTGGCGGCTCTGTGGCTGGTGATGTGTTTGCGGAGGAGTGGGAGAAATTAAGGAACGGCAGTGTTGGAGCCCTGGACGGCTGTCTGTGGCTAAAATATTATTCCTTGAAGTCAAGGTCACCAGAACTTGGCCTGAGGCCTGGGAGTGCTAGGGTGAGAGGCAAGAGGGCGGGAGGGTGCTCCCCTTTGATACTGAGCAGTGGAAATCCTGGTGGGGGGAGGGCGCCGGTCCCCTACCAGCAGATGCCAAGTCTCTCCTCCCCCCACACCCCCTCCCCAGGGCTCATGGAAGGAGTGAACTGTGTCCAGGGAAAAGAAAGCTCAGTAGTGCCTGGAAAACACTACATCAGGCAGGAATTTCCTGGTCATTTCTCAATCCTTGGGCAATGTTCTAACCCCGTGGGGCCTGAGCCCAGAATAGATGCCAGAAGCCACCCCAGACAGCCGTGCAGACTAGTCAACTGTGCCCCTCAGGTCCCGCCCGGGTCCCTGCTGGCAAGCTCCCAACTCCAGGGTGATGATGACTCAGGTGATCCCCACCCGGGCCGACGCTGGGAAGGGAAGAAAGCTGGCAGAGTCCTGAGTGTGCGAGGTGGCAGGTGGCTCGGTGATGGGGACCGTGAGAGGACACAGGGAGGGGGAGGGGGAGGCGGGAGATGGATGTCTTGGGGAGAGGGGATGGAGGGAGCGTGCCAGGAAGGCGGGGACGGAGGCCAGGGCCCTCTGGAGAAAGCAGGGGGCGGGAACGTGGGGCAGAGAGAGGAAATGAAAAAGCCGGGGTGAGCAGGCAAGATGAGTAGGAAGGGAGGGAGGAGGGAGGGAAGTAGGGAGAAGCTGACACTCGGAGAGCGAGCAAGACCCCGGAGAAGGAGCGAGGGGACAGAGGAGGAGCTGAGAGAGACCGCAGAGGTGCAGTGAGGAGGGGCTGGGAAAGCAGAAACGCAGAGAAGGGAATAGACGGCTGTCGGGAGAGAGAGAGGGAGGGAGGGAGGGAGGCAGAGGGGGTGGACCAGGGAGGGGACAGAGACAGAGACACAGCAAGAGACAGAGACAGAGAAGGAAAGAACTAGGGGCTTGAAGAGGAAAAGACTAGACAGGGAAACAGATGTAGGGAAGGAAAGAAATAAGGGAAAGAGAGAGAGAGAGTACGGGAGCCTGGGGAAGACAGAGGGGAGAGAAATAGAAATAGACGGACGGTCGCACAACAAGAATTGCGGTGGGTTGACTGGGACCCTCCCTCCCCCCCACCTCCAACTGCAGCGCGGACCCCGGGGAGGGGAGCGCGGTGGTGGGCGTCGCAGGGGCGGACCCGGCTACCCCTCCGTCGCCACCTCCCACCGCGGGGACCCTTCCGGCCCGGGCGGCTGCGGGAGACCGGGGATGGCGGATTCGTGCCAGAACCTCACGTACGTGCGGGACTCGGTGGGCCCGGCCACCAGCGCCCTGATGTTCGTGGCGGGCGTGGTGGGCAACGGGCTGGCGCTGGGCATCTTGGGGGCGCGGCGACGGTCACGCCCCTCGGCCTTCGCGGTGCTGGTCACCGGGCTGGCGGTCACCGACCTGCTGGGCACGTGCTTCCTGAGTCCAGCGGTGTTCGCGGCCTACGCCCGCAACAGCTCGCTGCTGGGCCTGGCCCGGGGCCGCCCGGCGCTGTGCGATGCCTTCGCCTTCGCCATGACCTTCTTCGGCCTGGCCTCCACGCTCATCCTCTTCGCCATGGCCGTGGAGCGCTGCCTGGCGCTCAGTCACCCCTACCTCTACGCCCAGCTGGACGGGCCGCGCCGCGCCCGCCTGGCGCTGCCTGCCATCTACGCCTTCTGCACCGTCTTCTGCTCGCTGCCCCTGCTGGGCCTGGGCCAACACCAGCAGTACTGCCCGGGCAGCTGGTGCTTCATCCGTATGCGCTCGGCCGAGCTGGGCGGCTGCGCATTCTCACTGGCCTACGCGAGCCTCGTGGCCCTGCTGGTGGCCGCCATCATCCTCTGCAACGGCTCGGTCACCTTCAGCCTCTGCCGCATGTACCGCCAGCAGAGGCGCCACCACGGCTCGCTGGTCCCCGGCCCCCGGGCGGGCGAAGATGAGGTTGACCACCTGATTCTGCTGGGCCTCATGACGGGCATCATGGCCGTGTGCTCCCTGCCTCTCACGGTGAGTCCTCTCGGCAGATCGGGGTGGGCGGTGGGGAGGAAGGCAGAGCCCAGCGCCATCCTCCATCGTTTGTACCCATTTCACAGATGGGGAAACTGAGACCCAAAGAGGTGAGAGGCTTTGTCCAGGGTCAAACAACTCCCAACTTGCTGGAGAAGTCTCCCCATTTGCTTCTGCCCCATTTGATTCCTTCTGACCCTTGTCTCCCCCTTCCACATCTCTAGCCCCCCAACCCTACCAATTCCACCCCCCACCAACCTTCTCCTACCCCTGCAATGATAATAAGATCCGCCATTCATTGCTCTCTGTCCACCCTGTGCTCAGTGGTTTAGAAATCCTTTCTCCGATAATCTCCAAAATGATCTTATGCATCTATTCCACAAGCATTTAGCAAGAAATGTGACGAAGTCTCTGCCCTGTCACCCTTTTTACAGATGAGGGGTGATGATGTCTTTTGCCCATGATCACGCAGAGGCAGGTCTGCACCCTGGGCTCCTCTGATGCCAGAGTCTGATCTCCCCACCACCATGCTCCCCACTTCCCCAGCCCCACCCATGGGTCTGCCCTTGGCATCTCCTGGCCTCGCCCCTTTCCTGCAGGAACTCCTGCCTTGCCCCTCCCAAACTGCAGCAGGGCCAACCCTGGTCCTGTGGCACCCAGTCATCCTGTCTATACTCTGGGCCTCGGTTTCTCTTTCTGTAAAACGCAAGGGCTGGGCTAGATCTGAGGGTCGTCAAACCTTTGGGGGGTTACAGAGGACTCAGAAACTGGACACACACAGACATAGCCCTGGGACCCAGACCTACCGCCCCATCTCTCTCCCTCTAGGGCTTTGCTGGCTGTCTCCTGGGGCTTTCTCTCCCTCTGCTCCCCGGATGCACTTCTTTGTTAATTTTCATCTTATCTTATTTCCTTCCCCTTCCGACAGGCCACCCCTCCCTCATTTCTGCCAATGAGCAAGTGGGGGGAGGGGATCGAGGGTGGGGTGTGGGTGGGGGCAGAGGACTCGTGGGTGCTGCTTGACACCCTCACTCTGCCCTCAGATCCGCGGCTTCACCCAGGCCATCGCCCCGGACAGCAGTGAGATGGGGGACCTCCTCGCTTTCCGTTTCAATGCCTTCAACCCCATCCTGGACCCCTGGGTCTTCATCCTTTTCCGCAAGGCCGTCTTCCAGCGGCTCAAGCTCTGGTTCTGTTGCTTGCGCCCGAGGCCTGGCCAGGGCAACTTGCAGACGTCCCTCTCCCAGCCGGCCTCGGGGAGGAAGGGCTCAAGGGCCCCCACCGCTCTCGGGGGGAAGGAAGGGAGCTGGGTGCATTTGTCGGCCTGGGGCGAGGGGCAGGGGGCACCCTTGCCTGTCCCACAGCCATCCAGCAGCACCGTGGGAACACCGTCCAAAGTGGGGTCCGAGACAGCCTGCTCCCTCTGCTGACATCTATCTGCCCCGTGATCTCCTGCCCTGTCTTCCGGGAGCAGGAGCCAGAAATTCAGGGACATGACCGATGGCTGCGGGTGGACAAGCCCAGAGATGGATCCTGGAGCCCAGCCGGCCAGAATGTTGACCCCCTGGATTCAGGGGGTGATCAGCTGCTATTCCTCCTCCTTCAGGGTGGCCACGATGGGCTGTGGGAGGAGGGAGAGAGGGAGAGGAAACAATTATCCTGGAGCATAAAAAGAGCAGTTCTCTCAAAATATCCGGTGGCCTGGGTGGCCTGGTCTGGCCCTCGCTTTGCCCATCCATCTCACTGTCTAAATATTTAGAAGGCAGAAGAGTTCCCAGCAGCTTCTGTGCACTCAGGTCTCATCTGGTTAGGCTTCTGGCTCTGATCCTCATTCATTCAGGGTGCCCTGGATACCCACCCCAAACCCCCGGCAGACAGCCCTGCCCTCTCCCAGTCCACTCCAAGAGCCACCCTCTCTCTGCCTCATGGGAGCCCAGGATTCTCCGACAAGCTCCCTGCTTCCCTTTACTTCTGATTCCCCATCAGACTTGGGAGGCCTGGTCCCCGCAGGGGAGGTGAAGAAGGGGAGACTGTTGCATTGTGGGTGACACCACTGGACAGGTGCCTGGAAACTGCATGGCTTGGTGAGTTGCAAGATGTGGATGGTGGGGCCCTGGGCTGGGGGAGAAGCTGGAGAATGAAGCGGTGGGAGGTACGGACCCCAGGGACGGCCCAAGAACTCAGACCTAAGTCCTGTGCCTGTCCCTATGCCCCCTCGCAGAGCCTCACTTCACCGCCTGTGTCCTGGGAACTGCCACAAAAATGTCATTCATTCATTCATTCATTCATTCAACAAATAGTGGGCGCTGACTCTACCAGGTGCTGGGGACACAGAGCAGTCTCGGCCCCACCCTGGACTCCTCTGGGGTGATTTCCAGCCTTCAATTCCCCTTCTGATTGCTGGGGTGATGTCCAGCCATCCACCCCTCCCCCCTTCTCGTTGCCATCCCCTGCCCTCAGGTACAGAATTCAAGGGTTTTCCAGGAGTGAACATGAAAGGAAGTGGTGCTTCTGGTGGTGGGAGGAGGTGAATGGGAAAGCCCCCAGACTCACCCCCAGCCCTGGGTTCCCCTTTCTCACTTGGCTTCAGGGTTAAAACAATAAATCTGCCCCTGAGGAGGGCTGGAGGAGTAGATGAGGCATGAGCTTCCTATAAAGACAATAGCGGTGGCTAAAGTGAGTCCTCCGCCTTGTGAATTGCACCCTCCCGCTCCAGGCTGCTATTATTACAGCCCTTCTACACAGGCTGGAATCAAGGTCCGGAGAGGGCCATCACCAGCCCCAGGAGAAAGCTCAGCCTGCAGGTGGAGCTGGGTTTGTGAGGGTTCCAAGGTTGTTTTTTTTTTGGCCGTGACTCGCTGCTTGCGGGATCTTAGTTCCCTGACCAGCCATGGAAACCGTGCCCCCTGCAGTGGAAGCCCAGAGTCCTAACCACTGGACCACCAGGGAAGTCCCTGGTCTATCTTTTTATCTCCTTAGCTCAGATCACTGTTGGGCTGATGAGTTTGCTTTGGTTTCCTTTTGCTAGAATGGTGATCATAATCTAATACTTAGCTTACAAGGCTGTGCTGAGGATTAAATGATTACCCCGAAAAGCAATTTAGCACAGGGCCTGGAGTAAAGCCCACAATACGTGTTACTGTTACTGCCATTGTTGTTGTTGTGGCTATTGTAGTGGTCTTTGGCATCTGGGCAAATGCGGTTTGAAAACACTTTTCTCCATTGTTTTGACTTCTTCCCACCAGACATTATGTTTCATTTGAAGAGGTGTCTGCGAGAGTTAAAAATAGGTCAAACGACTGCTTAACGGGTATGGGGTTTCCTTTTGGGGTGATGAAAATGTCCTGGAACTAGATAGCGACGGTGGTTGTACAACATCGTGAATGTACTAAATGTCACTGAATTGTACTTTTTAAGATGGTTAAAATGGTACATTTTGTGTTATGGGTATTTTACCACAATAAAAGAAAACTGTAATACTGAAAAAAAATTGAGGAAGTTTTAGAAACTTTTATAGCAGTCTTGCCAGAGTAATATTGTATCGCTTGAATTTATTTTTCATTTATTTTTAAAATATTTTATTTTATTTTATTTTATTTATTTTTGGCTGCGTAGGGTCTTCGTTGCTGCATGTGGGCTTTCTCTAGTTGTGGCGAGCGGGGGCTACTCCCCGTTGCAGTGCGCGGGCTTCTCATTGCGGTGGCTTCTCTTGTTGCGGAGCACGGGCTCTAGGCACGCGGGCTTCAGTAGTTGCGGCTCACGGGCTTAGTTGCTCTGCGGCATGTGGGATCTTCCCAGACTAGGGATTGAACCAGTGTCCCCCGCATTGGCAGGCGGATTCTTAACCACTGCGCCACCAGGGAAGTCCTATTGCTTGAATTTAATAGTTAAAATTTGATTTGTACCAAAACAAACCAAAAAACAGTTCAAGAAACATCAGGTGGGGTCCATCCTTTGTTACCAATCCTGGCCCGGCCTCAGTGGGAACCAGCCCAGAGGTGCCCCTGGAGGACCGTGCAGAAGGGATGGGATGGAGGGGCTGCGTTTCAGGCAGGAGTCGAGGTGGGGCAGGGCTGCCTGTCCAGGCAAGACCCCGGGGGCGGGGGGCACGCTTGCCTCCTCTCTCTGCGCCGCCCCTGGAAGGTGGGTCGGTTCTGGCCTCAGCATTCGCTGAATGGCAGCGCAGGGCTGGGCTTTTGAACCCACAGCATCCTCACCCAAGGTGGGTGCCATTATCAGTCCTATTTTTCGGATGTGGATTAAGGGGAGGAGAGGATTAAGTGTTGAAGCTGGTTTTCTGCTGGCTTTTACCCACCAGGCCTAACATCTCAGGAATCTGCCCCCTCCTCTGCATCCCACTGTTTATCTTAGACCCCCACCAGCTCTGGCCTGGATGTCTACACTGTCTGCCAGGGCGCGGGTTTTCAAACAACTCCCTCGGCCCCTCCAGGATGATTCGGAAGCTCCTCTCTTGGCTGGTTCCTGACCCCTGACTGCCCGGGGAAGCCTCTCCGCTGGCTGCCATGGTCCTGTCTGGAGGTCCTGTCTGAATGGTTCCTCCCCTGCCTGCCGAGCTCCAAGGACTCCCACTGCCCGGAGGCCAACTCCCACGCTCTCTGCTTGGCCGCAGCAGACAACTGAGGTTTCCCCAAAGAGCCCATGACCTTTGGGGCCTCCACCTCTTAGCTCACTGAGCTCACCCTTCCCGTGAGAGTGTTTCCCCTTCTGCATCCGTCAAAAGCTCCCTTGCCCTTCAAGTTCCTGCTTAGGCTATTCTTCCTCCTTGAAGACTTAATCACTCCTCTCAGGCGCTCTCAGCGCATCTGGGGTTCCATAATGGTCCTCACTGCAGCCTGTTGTGGCACAGACGTTTGTTCATTCATTCAGCAGGCTCTGATTGAAGGCTTACTGTATGTCAGGTTTTGTCCATATGATGCTGGGGACATGGCAGGGACAGACAGCCTTGGCCCTGCTCTCCTGGAGCTCACAGTTCAGAGTGGGCAGGGCTGGATGTTGGGAAGGGTGGAGTCTTGGCGGACATCAGGGAGGGCTTCTTGGAGGAGGAGATGGCTGAGCCAGGACCTGAGGATTGGAAGAAAGTGAAGCAAGTAAAGAAGGGTGTTTCTGTTGTGCTCACAGTTCTGACTCTGGCCTCTGATGCCTCCTTTCTTTCGTCTCATTCATTCATTCAACACATATTCCCTTGAGCCTGCTCTGGACCCACGGCTGCTCTGTGCCTGCTGGGGAAATAGCAGTGACTGACACCGCCTTGGCCCTACCTCGCTCATAATTCAGTGGTGGTGAGAATTTAATAATCACAGAAATATGTATTACAATAAGCCACAAAAATACAAATTTACAAGCTGTGGAATGTACCGGGAACACAGTGAAAGGGAGGCGCCCGCTCTGGTCTGGCGTTGGGGTCAAGAAATGACACGCTGGGAACAGGTCTGTCTCCCTCAAGGAGACTTTATGCACTTTTAACTTCATTTCTTGGTTCATTTCTGACTTTCGAGCACAGATGGAACTTAAGCATGCACACACATATACACCCTGGCCAGTCCCCGGGAGTTGCTGCTCTTGGGCCTTCTGTGGTCACTGCCCCACCTGCTGGCCACACTGGGAATGACACTTAGAAGTGGTTCCAGAGCCACTGCATTGGAGCTCC
This sequence comes from Balaenoptera musculus, assembly GCF_009873245.2. Classification (NCBI taxonomy): domain Eukaryota; kingdom Metazoa; phylum Chordata; class Mammalia; order Artiodactyla; family Balaenopteridae; genus Balaenoptera; species Balaenoptera musculus. Next base: position 9,617,505 of record NC_045803.1, read on the forward strand.
CCTCTGGGAGGTGAGGGGAACCTGGATTTCCCTCCTGTGGGCCCCAGTTGGGCACCTCCCGATGTGTCCCCCTGTGTAGTCACTTTCTCAGGACAGGTTTTGAGCTGGCCCAGAGGATCTGTGAGCCTGAGTTGGAAATGACTTCCACAGCAAGCATCAGCTGATGCCTGCCCCTCCCTGCCTGCCCATGTCATTAGCAGCGCAGAGTGCCATCTCTGTGTCTGTGATTAATAAAGAATGGGAAAGGGAAGTCATGACTTTTTAATAATGCAGGCCATATGGGAGTAAAAGTCAAAACACAGGGCCCAAGGGGGAAAATAAACGACGGGGCAGTAGAGAAGTGCAGGCAAAGCACTGCGGTGGTTAAAGTCGTGGGCATTTGGGATGCGAATAATCTGGGGTTCAAGTCCCAGCTCACCCACTTCCAAGAAATGTGGTGCTAGAGGTTTTAGCTGCCCCCCCTGACCCCCGCCTCCGTTCCTTTCAGCTCTTTTTTTTTTTTTTTTCTGGCCACACTTCGCAGCGCAGAACTTCCCAACCAGGGATTGAACCCGCGCCCCTGCAGTGGAGGTGCAGTCTTAACCACTGGACCACCAGGGAAGCCCCCTCCTGTCAGCTCTTGATGATAACTTATCTTGTGCTCATATGCGCACTGGGGAAGATGCATGTCATAAATGCATACTAAATTTTATTAGGACTCAACCTGGCCTGGGTGAGAAGTAAATGAGACGATGTCTAAAAAGCGGCGCAATATTTTCTGATCCTCCTTTGAGAGACAATTACTATTCTCCATTTTGCAGACTAGTAAACTGAGGCTCAGAGAAGTGAAGTCACTGCTCCAAGGTTATCAGGTAGGAAGTGACAGAGGTGGGACCTGAGGCTTAGTGAGTATACAGACACTGCAGTGGTCACGCTGGGTTGGAGCCCAATTCTGTGAGTCACCAAAACCTATCTTCTTCACAGCTATAAGACCAGAATTTTCCACAGGTATCCTGGCTGCTAAGAAGGCAGCTCTCATCTCAGACTCCACCGTTGTGACCCCAGCCTCAGCCTAGCCTTCCCACTGGCTGTCTCTGGCCTACCTGAATTCATCTTAAAAAAAAAAAAAAAAATGACCATTTACTCTAAAGCCAGGCAGCTGAGAGCATGGACTGCTCAGGTCACATCTGGTTCAGATTCCAGCTCTGTCACTTTCTGCTTAATCACCCTGGACTAGTTCCCTCACTTCTCTGGGCCTCAGTTTCCTAGTCTGCAAAATGGGGACTCACAGCACCCAGCCCAAATGGTTGCTTGAAGGATTCAACGAGATCACGGAGGCAGAGCTTAGCAGACAACCCATGGAGTAGGAAGCACCCAACAGAGAGCAGCTCATGCCCCCTGGACACTCACTGTACCCCAGGCCTGGCTCCTGCAGGCTCACCAATCCTCGGCTGGCCCCGGTCAGTGGGTTTTTTTGGTCACATCACGTGGTATGCGGGATTTAGTTCCCTGACCAGGGATCGAACCCACGCCCCCTGCAGTGGAAGCATGGAGTCTGAACCACTGGATGGCGAGGGAAGTCCCAAGGTCAGTGTTATCACAGCCCCACTTTCCAGACGGGCAGAGAGCTGTCTACCCAAGGCCATGCACGCAGTTAAGTGCCCCGGACCCCGAGCTCTTACCCACAACACTCTACCATCCTTACTGCACCAATTTCGAGCCACAACCAGATGGCAGAAAAAGGGGGCAGAGAAACTGGGGCTTTGGAAAAAGGTGTCTCCTTTCTGCCACAGGAAGGGCCCTGAGTTTGAACGCTGCCAGGCTTCTCCGTCCTCCCAGGGCCGGGTAAAGGTGAGCAGAAGTCTTTTCACTGCACTGAGCGTCTCTGCTCACCTCCTGCCCAGCCCCTGGTCGAGCGTGAGCAGCTCGGATGTTACATGATGTCTACCGACTGGTGTTTGGTAGTTGGGGGCGGGGCCTCCCCTCCTTTCTTTTTCATATCCCCACTTACCTCAGGGAAGCTGAGGAGCTTTCTATGGTTTGCAGTTGTTTGGGGCTTTTTCTTTCAAAGCTTAGTCGTGTGCCCTCTCCAGGAGCTGACTGAAGCTGTGAGCTCAGGACCACGCCTCTTTTCTGCCCACCGCGTGTTCGAACTAGGCACTTAGGCTGTCCGCTTGACACTGGTCACCTCTTGGCCGGAGCACCCTGTCGAGACTCCCCCCACCCCGGCCTAGGCCCCCAGGGCCTGGCCCTGCCTTCTCGTTCTCTGGGATGATGCCCTTCCTGCCCCCGCACAGCCAGGTGACCGCTCACCTTTCAGCTTGACGCTGCCCGCCGCCCTCACCCCCCAAACTGGGACGTTCTTGTGACGCGACGGACCTGCCTCAGGCCTTCTCGGGCCTCATCTTGCAGCCACTCGCGTGGCTGATACAGGCCCCCACTAAGGCGGGCTCGGTCTGTCTCGCACACGCGTGCAGGTCCCAGGATGTCCAATGGCGAGCACTCCGAGCTGACGGGCCGCGCTGCCAGCACAGAATCCTGCCCTCGGCCAGCGGGCAGTGTGGTTGGGATCTGAACTCTGGCTGTGCAGCGCTGAGGCCAAGTCTTCTGAGCGAGCATGGAGGCCAGGCTCTTCCGGGGAAGGGCTTCAGGCCCGTGCAGGCAGCAGGCCCAGAAACCAAGACAAGAGTAGAAGAGCAGAGTCAGGTAGTCACTGTATTTTATTGGAAAACATTGATATATATTTTTCTTCACAGCTTGAACTGAACACAATATTGCCCGGTTTTTAAAAAAACAAACCACAACACTCTGAAAGCATCCACAGCCTCACGCTTACCTGCCCTTACCCTCAGCTCTCGGCTGGGTCTCCCACTATGCCCCATCCCTCCCCGTCCCTCCCCCCGAGGTTGGGTGCCCGAGGGTGGGAATGAGAAGAGATTCTCAAAGCTGGGCAGGTCCCAGGAAAAGCCATTTGATCAACCTGGGGCTGGGGAGGGGGAGTGGAGGGCAGATGAAATGAACAGGGAAAAAAAAAAAATCCAGATGACCAAACTGCCCACATTGACTGAACTGTCCCAGAGGCGAAAATCGGAAGCAAGGTCACGGGTCATGCTCTCCGCCGGGGGTGTGAGGCCAGGCAGGTGGGCGAGGGGAGAGGCGGGCACAGAGACAGCACAAAGGTCGGGGAGCCAGCCAAGTCACCACAGGGGAGCGGGAGGGGCCGGCGGAGCAGGAAGCGGAGCTGCCCACGGCCGCTGGTCCTCCAGGGCGGCTGGCCGACGGGACTGTTTTATTGCAGGCATGTTCTCTTCAGAGTGTGGTGGGGCACATCTTCCCTCTCTCCACCCCTCAGCTAGCCCAGCATGGTGTTGGACAAAATTAAAGCTTTAAGGGGCATAAAGAAAAAAAAAAAAGGCTAACCAGCATATTACAAAGCGGCCATCCCCACGTCCATTCCGACGAGGGGACCTCGATGCGGGTGGGCAGGGGCGTCACGGGGGAGCGGCATGGGATGTTAGCACCAGGTATTTACAGGACAGCTTGAGATCGCGTCAGCAGCACAGGCTGGACGACGTGCAGGAGGGCCCGGGGAGCAGCCCCACTCAGCCCCACCTCAGGAAGCCAATCAGATGGTTTCAGAAGAGCAGCCAATGGGATCTGGGCCTTGTCCACTCTCTCCGGCCCCTTCTATGAGCCGGCCTCCTCAAGTGGTAAAAGAATGCCGGCTTCCAAGCCTCCCTCGCCCCTTGACCCCCTCCTGGGCCACACCCCGTCAACACCACAACTCTGGAACCTCCCCCCACCCTCAGTCCTTCTGGAATGCCTCTCTCGGCACCCCTGCCCCAACAGGCTGCTGGGATGGCACAGGGAATCACAGGGCTGGTCGCATGCAACAGCAAAAGGCGTGCTCTCCTGCCCGGCCCTCCGGAGGGCCTCGGCCCCTCCCCAGCAGGTCCCGGGACAGGGCTGGCAGCCACCGGCACCCAAGATATAAGAGGACGTGAGAAAAGAAACGAGCCGAGACGGACGAGAGCCACCCGGGCTGGAGAAGGAGGGCAGGGGCCCCCTAAGGGGACCTGGGGGGCTCATCTTATGAATGCATCAGGCCTTGGAAGATGTGAATGGGAGGGGGAAGGGCAAAAGGAAGAGATGGCAGGGGCGTGGGAGGAGACTCGGGAGGAAGAGAAGGAGCAATCATGCAGCTTGGGACAAATCTTTTGTTGCTTTATCAGATTCTCAGTCAATCAATTGCTGTTTGCTAGAACCGGGATACGCAGGGGAGTGTTGAAGAGAGTGCGCGCGCGGGAAGAGAGAGATCGAGAGAGATCGAGAGAACGGGCATCACCAGCTGCCCGGGGGCCTTCACTTTGCAGTCATCATCTGTACAAACTCTGTGGAGGGAAACAGACAGGGAGGAGGTCAGCTCAGCCCCAAGCCGCGCCCCACCCTGACCTGGGGCTTGTTCCAGAAGCTCCTGCCGGCCCAGAGACGGGGCGGGTCGGCTCACCTTCGTAATTGACCTGGCCGTCTCCGTCGATGTCAGCCTCTCTGATCATCTCATCCACTTCCTCGTCGGTCAGCTTCTCACCCAGGTTCGTCATGACGTGGCGCAGCTCTGCGGCGCTGATGTAGCCATTGCCATCCTGGGTGTCGGGGGACAGACAAAAGCTTTGAGCTCGAGGCACTCGCCCGGCTCTTCCCTGGGGGCAGCGGGAGAGAGGCCACGGTGCAGGAACTGTCGAGTCACCCACACTCAGCAGGGGCAGGGGGGCTTCCTGAGGTGGCAGAGCAAGTTGGCAGCGGGGTTGGCACTGGGACCCGGGCCTCCTGGAAGTGCTGACTCCAGTTACACAGGGCGTCCTGGGATGCCACCTGTTCCGCTCTCTGCCGGAGTCCCAGAGCCACTCCGGGAAAGGCCTGCTCACCTTGTCAAAGACACGGAAGGCCTCTCGGATCTCCTCCTCGCTGTCTGTATCCTTCATCTTTCTGGCCATCATGGTCAGGAACTCCGGGAAGTCAATGGTCCCGTTCCCTGCAAGGTGGGGAAGGGAGCAGGGATGCTGTGGGCCTGGGCCCTGGGAGACGAGCCCAGCTCATCCATCACCGGAGGAAGGCTCCCCGCGGTCGTGAGGGTGACCGGGAGTGGGGCTGCCCACCCGCTCCACGGGGCTCACCATCCGCGTCCACCTCGTTGATCATGTCCTGCAGCTCGGCTTCAGTGGGGTTCTGTCCCAGGGATCTCATCACTGTGCCCAGCTCCTTGGTGGTGATGGTGCCATCTCCATCCTTGTCAAAGAGGGAGAAGGCCTCCTTGAATTCTGGGAGAAGAAAGACAATGAGTCAGAGGCCGAGGACACAGGGAAGTCCTGACCTTGGGAGACAGGCCGAAAGAGGCCCACCTAAAGAAACCAGAACAAGACTTCAATTCCAGCGCAAGCCTCTCGCCTCTGTACTCAGGGCCGGACCCTTCCTTCTTTCAGTCAACACTTACTGAGCACCTGGCCTATGCCAGGTAAAGCTGCCTGTTCTGTCAACCTAGCTCAGTGGGGACAGAGGGGAAAATGGGTGACAGTGGCCTTAGATCTTTCTACATTTCTCCTTGGTCCCTGGCTTCAGCCTCTCCCTCAAATGATGAAATGGACCAATGTCACGGAGGGGATGAGAGCCGAGGGAAGTCTCTATCTGAAGTATGCCAGCCAAGGTCAACTGGCTGGGAAAGGAAGGGAAGGAGAGGTGCAGGACGCCTTTGGTCGGCACGGCATCCCTCCTGACTGGTACCGCCAGCCCAGTTCCCTGGTTTCCAGAGGAGCCGAGCGCAGTGTATGGTGGAGTATGGGGGTGGCCGGCAGCAGAGCACGGCTGACGGACGACGCGTGGGGTAGGCGGGGGGAGGGAAGGAGAGGGGACGGCTGCCAAGCCAGGAGGATGAGGTGCTGGTGGCACTGAGTGGGCAGGCCACAGCTGGGGACGCATCAGGAGCGGGGAGAGAAGCACGCGGCTCCTGCCCTCCCACTGGGCCCACTTCGGCACCTGGTGCTCCCTACCCCCAAACCCTCAGAGAACAGATGCCTGGCAGCCTATTCCCGCAGGGCGTGGGCTGGGGTGAGGTGGTGGACAGTTTGCTAATGGGGACAGGGGGCGGGGGCGGGGGGCACGGAAACCTGCTCAACACACAGTACTTCCTGCAGCTGTGACTTTCTGGGCTTTGGGGGACAGTGGGGCTACAAAAATGAATTAGATAGGATTCAAGGATTTCTTTTAGCTTACTGGGAGATATGTGATCATTCCTTTGTTCATTCATTTTAGTTATTTAGCCAACAAAAATTTACAGAGCACCTACTATGTTTTAGGCACCAAAGATACAGCAGGGACTGACACAAAGTCCCCAAATAAGGAACTCATCTAGTGACAGGAGATACAGCAGGTAAAGACATCATAAAATAATTTCAGATAGAGAGAAAGGCTGTGAAGGAAACACAGTGACCTGATGGAGAGTAAAGGAAAGTTGTCTATTTGAGAGGGGAGTCAGGGAAGTCCTTTCCAAGGTGACATTTGAGCCGAGACCCAAAGGATGAGAAGGAGCTGCCCGTCAGTGCAAACAGCTGGGGGAAGGCACTTCTGGCCCAGGAGAAAGCAAGTGCAAGCCCGTGCAAAGGCGAGTGCGGAGGTGGGAGTGTCGAGCCATCTCCTGGGCGGCTCCTCAAGTGGGCCAGGAGCTCTGCAGCCCCACAGTGAGGCAGGGAGCTCATCTTCTGAGCCTAAACGGCAGGAGTCGGGCTCACCCTGCAGCCACTGATTAAAAGACCCCGATGACCCACGGCCAGGAGAGGAACCAGCCCTGCCGTCTGGTGAGGGTCGGGCTCAGGACTGTGAGGTTTGGTGCTACTGGGGCAGTGGTGTGCTCTTATACACAATAAGTTTATCTGTCAGACGCTCCTCCTGGCCCCTCCAGGCCGGAGTAAGATTTGGCTGGGGATGCAGAGGACTTCCCGCGGCAGGGGGAGGGGAGGGAGGGAGGCAAGCTCACCTGCGATCTGCTCCTCAGTCAGCTGGTCAGCCTGGAAAAGCAGGAAGGAGAAAGTTAGTCACAGGCTGGCACATCTACCTTGCTCAGCCCGGCCCCCTCTGGTGAGGCTGGTTCCACACGGCATCCACGTACCTGGGCAAGGGAGGTCATGCCAGAGCCAGGGCCTGGGATAAAGTCTGGTGGTTCGGGAAGCTGGGGACTAAGGTGGGCTGGAAACCCAGGCCAGCCTGACGCAGGGCCTGATTACACCGCCCAGACTCCAGGGTCTCCAATCCAACCCAGTGCTCTGGAGCCACGGTGGGCAGGAAGAAGTGCTGCCCCAGACCCAACCCAGCTGCACCAGCAGAGCACGGGAGCCCCAGGGGCTGAGTGGAGGGAGCAGTTGCCCTAGAGGCCTAATCAAGCAGCTCTAGAAGGCTCCAAACCAAAACAGGCCAGTCCTTGGGTAGGGCAGAGGGAAGATGTCTGGGGCTCTTTGCTAGTTTCTATGTCACCGATTTGGAGGCACTAGGTCTGAGCACAGTGGACCCAACTGGCAACAATTCTCCTAACTGGCGGCTCTGAGGCGCTCCAAGTGCCTAACATTCGAACCCTGCTCAGACGGGGGGCAGCCCCCCACTCTCTTGTGCACGGGGCACCATTCCGCTGTTTCTTTTGGGCAGGAAGGGTGAGTGTCGGGGAGGGGACTGCAGCAGGCAGTGGTGGCAGAGGCTGGCGGACTAAAGTCAGCTTCCCCCGCTGCGCTGCAGGTTTTTTTTTTTTCTTTTTTTGTTTTTTTAATTAATTAATTAATTTATTTATTTATATTTATTTTTGGCTGCGTTGGGTCTTTGTTGCTGCACGCGGGCTTTCCTTAGTTTCAGTGAGTGGGGGCTACTCTTGGTTGCGGTGCGCTGGCTTCTCATTGCAGTGGCTTCTCTTGTTGTGGAGCACGGGCTCTAGGCATGCGGGCTTCAGTAGTTGTGGCACATGGGCTCAGTAGTTGTGGCTCGTGGGCTCTAGAGCGCAGGCTCAGTAGTTGTGGCGCACGGGCTTAGTTGCTCCGCGGCATGTGGGATCTTCCCGGACCAGGGCTCGAACCCGTGTCCCCTGCATTGGCAGGCGGATTCTTAACCACTGAGCTACCAGGGAAGCCCTGAGCTGCAGTTTTTAACCCTCTCTGGCCCTGGCCACTCCGGTCGGTGGCAGGCAGCCCTTACTGCATGTGGGGCTTGGGGGCGGGGCAGAGGAGAAGCAAAGGCTAGCTTGTCCCGCACTGGTGTGCTGGGAACTAGCCAGGCATAGGGATCCTCTGGGGGAGCAGCCACGAGGGGGTCAAAATCCCAACATTTAACATCAAAAAAAGGAATTTTCCTTGTTTTTTGCGAATGCTGCCAAGAAGGCACAGCTCTCCCCAGACCACCGTCCCCTTCATTTCCTTCCACAATTAGGGGAAAGGGGCGCCACGTCTACAGCAGGCTTCTAGCGTTGGCTCTGAGAGCCCCCTAACCGATGCATGCCATTGTGTGTATTTGCATTAATCTCCATAAAGGTTCCAGAGCTAGCAACAACCCCCCAACCCTGTCCCAAATATGAAGACCGATCACATTAGAACAGGTCTCAAACGTCCTTTTTCTTCTTTTCTTTCTTTTTTTTTTTTTTTTAAATCTAAGGGAGGAGAAACTTAGGCCAAGCCCCAAATAGTCAGAATGGGAGGGGAAATCAAAGTGATGCTGACAGAGGGGAGATGGCTAAGGGAGGGGGAAGCAGGAAGGTAGAGAAGGAAAAACACCACACATGCACATTCTGGAAAAGTCCAAAGTCTAAAGGGGAGGTTAGGAGGCCAAATGGAGCTACTTCTGCATCGCTTTCAAAAAAGACCCAGGGCTGCCGGGCTCCTGAATGCCAGCCTGGCAGCCCCAGGCCCACAGGCCCCTTGCTCCTCCGTTTCCCCTGGCTTCTACGGGTAAAGAAGCCCGAGCCGATCCCCTAGGTCCTGACACCCGAGGAAGCTGCTGGGGGAAAGTGAGAACAGAGGATGGGCTTCTGGTTACCAAGCCCAGGTGATGCCAGGGGAGGGGAAGAGGCAGAGGGGAGAGCAGCGTCTGGGGAGCAGGGCCGCCGTTCCCTCTGCTTTCATCCTCTTCCCCTGGCCTGGATGGAAAAGGCTAGTGCAATCGGGGACCTCCGCGCCCCTACCACACCCCCTTCGGGCAGCACTGGCAGGGGCTGGGGGCAAGGCGGTTGGCACAGGCTGCAGGATGGCCCAGAGTGGCTCTGAAGGCCGGTGTCTGCCGCTCCCCACCGCCAAGCTGCAAGGCGCAGAGAGGCACGGCCACCCTCTTACAGGGTCGCTGCAGATAGGCGTGGCTCTGACTGCAGGGCCCATCGCACACTCTCTCCCTCCCTGTTAGGAGACCCTCTCCCCTGCCTGGGGAAGGAAAGGCCCCAGCTCCGAGCTAGAGATCTCAAAGCATGGCTGCTGCCCAGGAAACTGATCACCGCTGGGGAGCCCTTCTCAGGGCTTCTTCCCTTTCCAGAGCTGAAGATTTTCAGCTTTCACCAACAACTGTCTCCAAAATAACCCAGTTGGTCTCCTGCTTCCATGTCCCTCATCTTAGGCTCCAGCAAGGAGCTGGACAGGAAAAAAAAAATAATCCTGGGGTGGGGGAGGGAAGAGGGTATTATTTCTCTGCCTTGCCCCAGCCGCCAGCCAGTGCCAGAGAGCAGTGTTAGATGAGATCAGAAACCAAGGCCAGGGCCCCTCACCCGGGCCAAGGAGGAGCCACAGAGCTCAGGCCAAAGTCCAAGGCCAGTTAGCAGTGACCTGTCCCACCCATCCATACCTTGCCGATTACAAATGGAAAGAGAAACTAGTAGGGCCAAAGCTCGGGTCCTATTTGGGAGGCGGGGGGCCTCCTGGCACCTGCCAGTGATTCGGCGCCCGTTTAGCAAGGTTCTGCTGGGGGAAAATGGGGTAGAGGCGAGAGGAGCCATCAGGCCTGTGTCAGCAAGTATGAGATCTGATACACAGCAGCGGCGGCCTGTTCTCCCCAGCCTTGCCAGGGAGGATGGCCGCACACGGTTCCGAGGCTGAGCCTGGGGGGCTAGGGGTGTTGTGGGTAGCAGGGACCGGGAAAGAACTAGTCTGCTGGTTTTCTCTCAAAGCCCCAGCTGTGTGAATTAACAGAAGCACTCAGTGAGGGCCCCGAACAGAATAAGCGGCCCTCGGGCTGATGAAGGGGTCCTTCTGGAGGTCTTCTCTAGTCAAGCTCTGCAGTCCCCACCCCGAGGCCACAGGAACAGGCGTCCGATTGTCACCGACGCCACACTGCACTGCACTGTCATTTGGCACAAGTGAGGAGATGCAGAGCGGTGCGTGGAGCTGGAGACCATGAGAAAACCAGCATTCCTGTTTGGAAAGAGCAGCTCTCTTGGTCTGAAAGGGACAGTGACCGGGTGAGGCTGAAGGCTGAAAAAGCTGGCTCGTTTGATGCATCCCAAACTTTCACCTCCCACCCCCATTTCCTACGGCTTCAGTGCGCCATAGGGGCCCGAACAACTCCGCCCACCTGCTCCCACTGCCCCGTGCCTTCTGCCCAGCTCCATTCTTTCTGGGAAGGGGACCCGAGAGCCACTCCCTCCGGCCTCTGCAGCCCACTCCCCATCCAGACTGAACAGTCTTTGTCCCAGCTTTGCCCTGGAAACTTCCAGGGAGCTACCCACATCCACCTCCAACCCGAGGTCCACCTCAGCTGCCATTCATTTTCTCCAACACGTCCCCAGATCTCCTTCCACCTCACCTCCCACCACCCAAGCCAAAGTCCTCTCCCACCCCTCATCTCGGAAAGCCACCTCCTCATGGACCCAAACCCAACACTCCGCACTTCCAAACCCAACCTCCCTTCCTGGTTCAATAGCCTTAACCCACCAGGAACCGCAGAACCTTCTCTGGCTGCCCCCCCACATCAACCACGAGGCCCCCTGTCCCCCCAGTACTGGCAAGCTCGCCATCCCCTTTTAACCACTTCCCCGACCCCAATCCTCTTCAGTCCCTGCAGGTTTCCGGAGCATCTCCTAACCTCGGCTGCCACCCACCCCAGGCTCTTCTTCCCCAAGCTTGCACCTCACCCTCCTCCTCCTTCCTCTGCACTGTCGGTCTTTGGAGAACCCCCTTCCCTCCCCTCAAGGGTCTGATCTGTAGAAGGGTCCCCCACCCGCCCCCCCAGGAGCATTCCCCCCGTCCAGGCCCAGCTACCCACGGCCCCCTCTCGGGGAGCTCCCCAGCAGCCCGGCTTCCCTCCGACCCCCCTTCCCTGCATCCTCTCAGGACCCAAAGCCTTTATCAGGGCACACATCACCCCCTTCCCTAGCCAATGTTTCTTACCTCGCCCCCCTGGAATCCAAACACCTCACCTTAGCGACCAAACGCTCCATCCTGGGTTCAAATACCCCCTTGGAGGGCTCAGGTGCCCGTTCTGGGGGCTAGAGAACCCATCTGGTGCTAAAAGTCGCTTTTGGAAGCCCCCAACCCCCTTTTGGGATCCAAACGTCCCGCTCTGGGTTCGAATGCCCTCGATAGGGGGGCAGAGAGGGGTCCAGAGGCGCTCTCCGGGGCCCAAACGCCCCCCATTCTGGGTCCACTCGCGCTCTCGGGGGTCCTGCCCCGCCGTGCCCACCTCAGAGCCCCCAGACTCGGCGGCCCTACAGCCTCACTCACCATGGCGAGGCCCGGGGTGTCCGGAGCGCGGGGATCAAGGTTCCTCCGGCGGCGGCAGCAGCTGCAGCAGCTTGAGCTCCGCCGCGCGTCCGCGCCTCCACACTCACTGCCCGCAGCGCGCGCCGCCGCCGCCGCCGCCGCCCGCCCCAACGGTCCCTCAACGACCGCCGCGCGCGCTCCGCCTCACCCGGCCCCGCCCCGCCCGGTCCGCGCGCCGCCGCACTGCGGCTCCCACGGATCCCTCCGCGCCTCTCTCCGCACTGCCGGGTCCGCGGATCTCTCGCTCCCACCCAGTTCGGAGCTGGGTTTGTGGCCGGCCGCGCGCGCGCGCACCCGCCGCGGGACTACTTTCCGTCGCCGCGCGCCCCGCCCCCTGTACCCACTCTACTTTTCTCCTCGGCGGAGGGGCACTTCTTGGAGGCGCGTGACGCGTTCCTGTGTGAGCCGCGCCGCTATTGGGCCCGGGCGACGGCGGAAATGAGAGCGCGGTGCCGATTGGTCCGGCCTTCCCTGCAATGCGTCAAACTGGGGCGAGCCACTGCGTGGTGGTGGTGGGCAGCCTGAAATGTGTGGCTGTGTGAGCTGTGAGGCGTAATGAGGCGAAGGGGAAAATTGTGTGACTGTTACAGAAGCAAATACATCATCTTCGTGGTCAGGGAGTGGTAAAGGGGTGGCGGAAGATGCAGAAGCACTTTCTCGGGTCTCCCCTCTAACGGATGGAAGATGGTGCAATCCAAAATGCTGGCCTGGAAGCCCCGCCCCCAACTGGGCCCTAAGATGTGGCGGGGCCTTCAAGGTTCCTTTCTTCCCCTGAAGGTACTGCCCGTTGGGACAGGTGCGTGCACCCTGAGACACCCTCCACAGGTGTCCGGAACCACTATCCCCGCTTCACTCCTGATTGGCTCAGGGTCTGTGAAAGTGGGGCCGTCGCAGGACAGCCTCTGGGAACAGGGCGTTAATTCAGTCATGCATTAAAAAAGACTGAATTGGGTGCCTGGTGTAATGTAGGGACCCGTGATTGACTGGGCTGGGGAGACCAAACTTCCCAACCATTGTCCTGTTTTCTTGCAGACCACTTGACTCTTGCACTCCTTGTTCTAAGGTTCCAGCCATAAGAGGAAAAAGAGTGCGAAGGTTAGCTGAGACTGTTTACTGGAGCTCAGAAACGCTCCCCTTCTCTTGTTTAGAATGGGAGCTGCCATTCGATTACATGTCCCGTACCCGTCTCGGTGATTGGCTGAGGAATGGTGAGTGAGCCAATCATTATGTCCCACCTGGAACAGGATGTAGGCTAATGAGAGTCCTTCCCTGGGTTTTTGGATCTAGAGTTTGGGGACAGGAAGCCTTTTCCTTTTGCAGGGTGAGGCTGTGAAGAAATAGGCTGGCACTGTCTGTGGCCATTTTCCCACCCTGGAGGGGAGAATTAAAGTGATACCAGGGAGAAGCAAAGAAGAGATGGAGTGAGAGAGTCCTGTTGCCATTCACTTCCCTGGTTCCAGTACTCTTGAGGCCAGCTGCACAACCATCATGCCAGGATTTTGAATTATATGAGCTATTAAAATTTCTCATTTATCCCAAACTGGTTTGAGTTGAATTTCTGTCACTTGCATCCAAAGATTTTCTGATGGATGTGAGCTGGGCTAAACCCTGTGTTGGTCATCAGCATTGGCCCTGAAACAGAGAAGGCCAAGGACCCAGTCAACATTTGCTGAAGAAATAAGCAAAATGAAGTCAGGCTCATGCTCTCTCCCCCTTTCTCTCTCCTCCCTGTCTCTGAGTCTTGATTTCTGCCAGGCAGACCTTAACTTCTGAATTACTTAGGCCTATGAAATAATACATATACTACTATTAACATGTTTGAGCACTTACTCTGTTCCATGCACCATTCCAGTCGCTTTGCATCCATTAGTTTATTTAGTTCCTACAATATCCCTATGGGTTTGTTACTTCCATTTTCCACCTGATGAAACTGCTTTATTGCCACTGGAATTAGATGAGACAAGAGAGGTATGAAAGCTTGACCAAAAACAGAGAAGTGAAGTAGCTTGCCCATGGTCACACAGTAGAAGGTAGAGTCAGGATTTGATCCCCAGCAGTTTGCCTGAAAACCCCACACTCTTAAACACCATTACACTACCAGTGGGAGAGATCATATTTGTCTTCTATTATCCATTTTCCCTGTCTTCCAGCATAATAGAAGTTTAGCTGGGCACATTGCCATCCTGAATAAAAACTACATTTCCCAACCTTCCTTGCAGTTATGAGTGGTCATTTGATTGAATTCTGGCCAAAAAGGATAGTGATATATGAAACTTCTGGGTATACCGTTAAAGGGGAGGACATGCCCTCCTTCTTCTCCTCTTGCCTGCTAGTAGAGCAGCCCTTGTAGGCATTAGATGAGAGACCAATGGTGACCATACTCACCTGGGATCTTGATGATTGCCTGGAGCAGAGCCCACCCTTCCATCCCCAGTGCCAAACTTTTATTCGAGAGAGAAATAAATTTCTGTATTGCTTAAGCCACTGTTATTTTGGATCACTTTGTTATAACAGCCAAACGTATACATGTCTCCTTTTTGGTTACTGCCCTTGCTTTGGTGGAAGCTCTTATGCCTACATTAGTGAGGGGTCATGTGGTTCAGGCGTAAACAAATCAGCATGTCCTACTTCCATACCTCTGAGTGGTTCAGAGCTAATTGTATGACTCTTTATTTTTTTCCAGGCGTGGCATAATTTACATTCAATAAAATGCCACAGATCTTAAAGTGTTCAGTTCAATGAGTTTTGATCATTGTGTACGTCATGTAACCACGACCCAAGACAAGCTTTAGAACATTTCCATCATCCCAGAAGTTAGCTCCCTTGTGGCTCTTCCCAGTCAATTCCTGTCCCCCTCAAGCAACCATTGTTCTGGCTTCTGTCATTATTAATTTTGCCTGTTCTAGAGTTTTGTAGAAATGGAATCATATAGCATGCATTTTTCTGGTCTTGGCTTCCTTTGCTCAATGTAATATTTTTGAGCAAAAGTTGCATGGAGCATACTTACACTAAAATGTATTTTTTGTTGTTGGTCTGGAATTTCAAGTTCAACTGGAGTCCTATTGCTAACTCTGATGATCCTAACCTCAAAGCACCTTCTTTCCATGGTTGGGAAATGATCTTAGTGACCTTACAGGGGATCACCTGAACTTCCAGGCCTCAGGTTGTCCTATGCTACAGCCAGGCAAGAATCTTGATAGTGGCTTCAAATCTTCTGAGCTTAAGGAATGATCAATAAACTAAGGCTCAACCCCATTATCATCAACATCCCAGTTCACATCCATCAGCTGGACAAACACCAAGTCCAATAATACTATCTGTTGCTGGATCCACGCCACGATCTGGTGACCCTGTTATTTCTCTGACCTCACCTCCCTACACTCTTCTCTCACTCTCTTGGTTCCAGCCACACTGGCCTCTTTGCTGTTCTTTGAACACATTTGGCTGACTCCTGCCTCAGAGCCTTTGTATTATTTCCTCTTCTTCAAATGCTCTCCCCATGATAGTTATGTGGTTTGTCTCCTTCTTTGCTTTGTTCAAATGACACGTCCTCAATGATGGCCTACCTTGACCATCCCATTTAAAATTGTAAACCAACACACCCAATTGCCTTTACCTGGCCTTATTTTTTTCATAGGTGGGACCACTTTCTCAAATATGATATACTTTTCTTATTTATTCTATTTAGAGTTTGATTCTCCCACTGAAGTAAGTTCCATGAGGTCTGATATTTCTATTTTGTTCACTGTTGTATCTTCAGTGCCAAAAGCAGAGCCAGGAATATAATAGGTGCTCAATAAATATTTTTAAAAAATAACTAGATAAATATGGGGAGATGGAAATTCTCCTACAGTGCTGGTGGGAGAATATATTGATACAAAGGCTCTAGTGAGTGTCCCATTTAGGGTAGGCTAGGTTATAGTACAGTAACAGCTGCAAAAATCTCAGTTAACACAGTTAAAATTTCTTTCTCACTCACATAAAATCCACCAAGGGTCTTGGCCTCTCTGCAGGACAGATGTCCTCCATGTGGTGACTTGGTGTCCCAGGCTCTTTTATCTCTCCTGAAGGTCTCTGTGTTGCCACAGCAGGGGAAGAGAGATTGGAGAATGTCCCAGGGAGTTTTCATTGTCTTAGTAGAAGTGACATCTGTCACTTCAGCTCACATTTCATTGTCCAGAACCAGCCACATAGTCCCATGTCACTGCTAAGGGATGGAGAAGTGTATTTTCTCCTGTGCCCCAGAAGAGGAAACAGGAAACAGAATTTGGTGACCATACCGTGGTCTTGGTCACGGAGAGACATTTGACCATATCTGTTAAGTTGAACATGTACCTTTGCTAAAATCTAGCAGTTCTACTCTTAACTATATCCTTGATAAGTGGCTTTCAAATTATTTTGAATGAGCTTCACAGCAAGAACCACATTTTACATCATAACCCAGCCATATTTCATATATATATATTTTTTCAGAAACCATATATTTAGTCTGAAACAAAAATTTCAGAAGCAGAACTTAGTCTTACTATAGGCAAGGCACTCTGATATTTTCTTTCCTATTCCATTTCATGTTTCAGAAATGATGCTCATTGTGACCTACTGATTCCACCAGCCTCATCGTGTGTGTGTGTGTGTGCGTGTGTGTGTGTGTGTGTTTTAGCACTTCCTTACTCTCTGGCTACTACTGTATAGGATGTTCCAGACTCATCTTGTATATTTCTTGCTCCAATCCTACAATCAGCCATTTCTCTAAGGAGCCCTGGCTCCTTTTATTGGAGAATGAGGTTAGAAACTAAGATCTGGGCTCTGAGTGTCCTTGTTGCTATTGATGATTGCTTTTCTTAACTCTACCTCTTTGCATTTTTATAGTGATTGCTCCAAGTATCCTTATATTGGTCACCTATCTGTGATTTTTTACCTCATTAAGTTTTCTTTTAAAAAGTTATCTTACGTAATAGTCTGGAGGCAGGGTCAGATCAGGACTGGTTCAGTGGCTCAATGATGCAACCAAGGACCCAGACATTTTTTCTCCTTCTGCTCTGGTATCTTCAATATTTTCTGTCTTTAAGCTCATTGCTTTATGGTGGCAAGGTGGCTGCCACAGCTCCAGACATTACTTCCCAAGCCAGTAACAGAAATCAGGATGGAATGGAATAAGTTTATTTTCCTTTATCAGAGAGAATAAACCTTTTCTCAAAACCCCTTCAAATTCTATTGGCACAAAATGAGTCACATGATCACTCCTAAATCAATCACTAGCAAACAGGAACAAGGTTTAGACCAAACAAGGTTCACCTTTTGGGGCAAGGCACACCTTCTCTGAGCACACTGTTACCTGGTACCTGGACAAAACTGGGGTCGGGTTAGCAAGAAGGGTGTGTGGTGGGAAAAAGTTCCACCACATAAAAATGTCTTGGATTTTTCTTGGGAAATTCCTGGAAAAAAATAGGAAAGTTAAGTTGTCTATGACATGGGGAAACATTCTTAATCCCCTTCTTTACTCATTTCTATTTTGTCTCCAAACCTTTTCTCCCAAAGCAGTTTCCTCAAACTCACTTTCTTCCTCCAAAAATCATCTCCTGCAGCTGATTCAGCCCCAGTATTACTACATGAGGTCATCCAGGGCTGGTGGGTTGGCCCTGCCATCATCCACATGTGGCTTCCACGAACGTACCTAAGGAGCTGCTACAGTTGCTGCCACTTCCCAATTAGCAGGAAGGTAAAAAACAGGCAAAGAAGGGCATTTCGTGTTGTCACTGAGAAGATGCAGTAGTTAGGGTAAGTAATCTGAGATGCTGTAACAAATAAGCTCCCAAGTCTCAGTGGCTTAACACAATAAAACTGTATATATCTCACTCACACAATGTCTAATGTGGGAGTTCCTTTTAGGCAGATGGTCTTCAGAGACCCAGTTCCTTTTCTTTTATGGTTCTGTTATCCACGGCATACTCAAAATTCTCTTCTGGATCCTCTGTCCAGCCAGAATTTGGGGAAAGAGAGAACACAGAGGATCATGTGGTGACTTGTCCTGGATGTAGCTCATGTATTTTGATTGCATTTCATTGGCCAGAACCCAGCCCCAGGCCAGACATAACTGCAAGAGAGACTGGGAAACCTATATGACTGTTTGCCCAAGAAGAGGAAACAGGATTTGGTGGACACTGGCTATTCTTTGCCACAGGAGATGACCCACACTTTGCAAATATCACTTCTGCTCCCATCCCATTGACCTAAATACTGTTCATGGCCACTTCTAGCTATAAGGGAGGCTGATATTGTGAAACTGATATTTTATGGATTTTTTAAACTATAATTGTCTTAACTTACTTTAAGGATTCATTTGGGGAAGAATTGGCACGTCCTCATTTAAATTTTCTTCATTTGATTCCTACTAACTTGGGGCAGGATTATTTCTAGATATTTTAAAGTTTTTGTTGACAATCTGAATGGGATCCAATTTTCCACAATTTTCTAGCAGCCTGGTGTGTATTGACGTTATGACTTTTTATAAGTGATCTTGAATCCAGCCTCCTATTGAAGTTCGTTCTAATATTATATCAGCTTGTTCTCTAGGATTATTTCTAGGTAAATACAGATTCACTTTTTGCTCAGGGTCATTGCTACTCAAGATATCATTCTTTGTGCCATCACGAGGCAGCATTTGTTAAAGGGTGCTGTTTTTGTCTCCAGGATTTTCTTCCAAGCCATTGTCACCCATGCACAAGGTTAGATGTATGCAGAGAGCCAATGACATCTGTACGTGGACTGCTGCCTGGCTGACATTTGTTGAAGAGGAAGCCTGCATTCAGACACGTTAAAATGAGCAACCGAGAATTGATTAAATATGGCATTATTATCCATCCATACGTTTATGTAAATATTTTCTGAATCATCTGAGAATAAGTTGCAGACTTCATGCCACATTATCTCCAAATGCTCAAATGTGAATTTCCTAAGAACAAAGACATTTGCCTCTGAAATTACAGTTACAGTGATCAAAATCAGGAAATTCAGCAATGATACAATTATCTAATCTATGAAGCTTTATCAAAGTTTGTCAATTGTTCCAATTATGACCTTTATAGCAAAAAAAAAAAAAAAAGTTTTTTTTTTTTTCCTTTACTTTACCCAGCCAGGATGACATATTCCATTAACTATCATACTGCTTTAGTTTGGAACAGTTCCTCAGTCTTTCTTTGTGTTTTATGACATTGACAGTTTTGAAATTTCATGTCAGTTATTTTGTAGAATGTCTATTTGAGTTGGTCTGATGTTTTTTCACGACCAGATTCAGGTTATATAGTTTTTAAAAAGAAAGACTGTCATAGAAGTCATTCTGTGTCCTCAGTGCATCTTATCTGGAGGCAGACGATGCATTTTGTCCCATTACTGGCAATGGTGATGTTTCTAGCTGTGAAGTTACTCTTTTTCCTTTTGTAATCAATAAGTAATCTGCAGGGAGATACTCCAATGCTGCGTAAATATCAGTGCTCATCGGACCTTCCCCTGCTTGCTTTAGATTACTTAATTTTTTCCACAGATTGCTACCCAAGAACCATCCAGTCTTGGACTTCCCTGGTGATGCAGTGGTTAAGAATCCACCTGCCAATTCAGGGGACACGGGTTCGAGACCTGGTCTGGGAAGATCCCACATGCCGAGGGGCAACTGAGCCCGTGCACCATAACTACTGAGCCTGCACTCTAGAGCT
This sequence comes from Balaenoptera musculus, assembly GCF_009873245.2. Classification (NCBI taxonomy): domain Eukaryota; kingdom Metazoa; phylum Chordata; class Mammalia; order Artiodactyla; family Balaenopteridae; genus Balaenoptera; species Balaenoptera musculus. The sequence continues at coordinate 9,636,958 of NC_045803.1, forward strand.
CGCAAGCCACAACTACTGAGCCTGCGTGCCACAACTACTGAAGCCCGTGCGCCTAGAGCCCATGCTCCATAACAAGAGAAGCCACTGCAATGAGAAGCCCACGCACAGCAGTGAAGAGTAGTCCCTGCTCGCCACAACTAGAGAAAACCTGCGCGCAGCAGCGAAGACCCAATGTAGCCAAAAAAAAAGAACCATCAAGTCTAAACGATGGGGTCCCCAAATGATGTACAGAACTCTTCAAAAGCAGGACTATAATTAGTGCTTTTCCGTCTTTATATAAATTGTAAACACTCATCATATCTTTTTTCACCCCAGATGTGTAGGACAGCCTAATCTCAATCCCTTCATTAACCCTCTCCCAGTACAGGAATGGCGAGGACCATATTCAGCAAAAACGCTCCCAGGGGTCCTCATTCACGTCTGTGACCATTAAATGGCAGTGCGTGGGACCATTTGCACAGATTTCTGCCACCCTCTTTTCTTCCCTGGCAAAACTGTCACAGACATTAAATTTCTGGAGGGGATGACTTTGTACTCTGGAAGCTCATTGCATGTTTCACCTTGGGGCATCTGTCGTTGCAGGTTAAACTGATGTAGTTTATTCCATTCATACGGCGTACATCCCAGCTTGTGCGCAGTTCTGATGGGGATAGGGACTGTGAACCTGGATGACCCAGTTGCATCAGCTTGTGCCCCTACAGGGGCAGGGAGCAGCTGTGGCACCGATGGAAATAGATGTTAGCCACGGTGGGCCTGAAGCACCTGCCAGCAACACCAATACTGCTTCTTGCTCCAGATCCTGCTCTGATCCCTACACCTTGCACCTCAGTCTTCATTGAACCCCCCCCCCCACTGGATATTCTTTTGATTAGGAAGTTAGGAAAGTGAGGTTGCAATGGACCAGAGATACACAGATAGTGGCAAAGCTGGGGTTTGGACACTGGTCCGCCTGGCCGCAAAGACTGGGATCTTGACCTTGGTGTTTCCAGAATTATCCACTGAGTTATCTGGAGGTCTTTGGTAAGCCATTCAATAACAAGCAGGTCCAGCCCATGGATCCTTAAATATCCCCACAAAGAGATATATTCTCCCCAAACGACACCTTTTGTCCTGAAAACAAGTCTTGGATTCTTAGGGTTCCAAGGCCAAGGCTAGGCAGGGTCTTCAGCCTCCCATCTTCCCCCAGTAAAACACCCCCTCCTTCCAGAGAGTGGGCAAGGTGAGGTCAAGTGGGAGATTTCCCTCTACCTTATGCTGCCTTCAGGAGTGTGGCAGATTTTATTTTCTGGAGATGGCCACAAAAATGTCTCACATCCCACATGCTCTTCTAGAACCTTGCCATTCCTGCATTAAGAGTGGCATCTGTGTCTCCTTCCCTGGAATCCGAGTGGGCCTTGACCAATAAAGTGGAAGTGATGTTATGTAATTCCAAAGCTAGCTTGTAAAAATGCTACACACTTCTGAGTTGTTCTCTTGGGATGCTTGCTCTTGGAATCCAGCTGCCATACTGTAAGGAAGCTCAAGCAGCCAGAGGAAGGAACCATGTGGAGAGGAAATGAGGTCTCAAGCCCTCAGTTCCAGCTGAGCTCCCAGAAGACAGCTCACATGAGTGTGCCATTTTGAAAGCAGATTCTGATGCTCTCCAGGTGATACCATGTGGAGCAGAGTACTGTCACTGCCTTCTCCAAATTGCAGGTTTGTGAGCAAAATAAATAATTGTTGTTTTAAGCCACCAGGTTTTGGGGGTGATTTGTTATACAGCAATAGACAACCGAGACAAAAAAAGTAAGCAACTACCAGTTGTCTCTCAGTCTCCACAGGGGATTGGTTCCAGGAACCCCCCCCCCCCCACAAACACACACTGCCATGGGTACCAAAATCCTGAGATGCTCAAGTCCCTTACATAACATGGCATAGTACATGCATATAATGTACACACATCCTCGCATGTACTTTAAACCATCTCTAGATTACTCATAATACCTAATACAGTGTATTTGCTACGTAAATAGTTGCTGGAGCATAACAAATTCAAGTTTTGCTTTTTGGAAATTTCTGGAATTTTTTTCAAGTATTTGTGATCCGAGGTTAGTTGACTCCGTAGATGGGGAACCCCTGGATACAGAAAGACTATAATCAGAAAATGTCACAGTGTCACCTAGATCCAGAAAGCACTTTTTGCACTGGGTCAGGGCCACACTCAAATCCAAATCCTGTCTCTCTTCCTAAATAGCATAGTCCAGAAGAGCAGAACCCTTGGAGCCAGGCAGACATGCGTTCATAATCCTGATTCCAATACTTCCCAGTTGTGTAACCTTGGGCAATTTAATGGGCCTCTCTGAACCACAGTCTCCTCTTCTATGAAATAGGCACAATAATTTTTCTCCCTAAATCTATCAGGAGGATTTAGTGAGATTATGTATCTCAAGTGCTTAGCCAAGAACATAGCACATAACAAGTGCTCAATAACTGTTAGCCACGATTTACCAGGACAATTATATGGTTGGATGTTGAAAGCCCCTTGCTGGATAATCTCTCTTGAAGGTAGATTGGGAGCCTTCTGGATCCCACCACACATCCTCTGTGCTGAATTTCTCTGCCTAGAGTCAGAGAGACCTGGGTTTAAATAACTCATGGCTCCTCCAGTTTCTGGCTGTGTGACCTTGGTCAAGAGACTTAACCTCTCTGTTTTTGGAGTCCTCATCTGCAGAAAGCGGGAGGGTCATATTTCCTCCTTAAGGGGTTGCAATGAGGTTGGATAGTGTGGAAGGCATAACACAATGCCTGGCATACAGTAGGTGTCCATAGCGTGTGCTGAGAGAGGGAGAGGCTATTCCTCCATCCTCTGCAGAATCTGCAGGAATCTCTGTCCTCGCTCTGTCCTCCATCGCGAGCCTGACCAGGGGGCTGGTGGTGGTGAGCGCTCCAAAGAGGAAGCGAGGGGAGGGGGGGTCTCCTAGCAGGGCCAGACCTGTTGTTCTCTCATTTCCCACCAGCGGGCGCTCTGGTGAAGTTAGGATTGCAGCTCACCGCCATCGCGGTGACCGTAGCTACCGCCATTTGTGCACATAGGGGCTGAGCGCTTTGGTTCACTGAAATGAGTCAGGATTCTCAATGTCTTCCCTAAAAGTAAGAAATCTAGCAGAGTCACAGGCTTTTATTTCCATTATGTTTGTGGGAGAAAAGTGCCAACGATCCTCTTCAGATTGAGAGAGAGAGAAAACCGACATTTATTCCTTTTAACAATAGAGATGATGTTATCACTATGGCAACAAATGATCAAGGAAGACAACCAATCAGAATTGCAGATTTCTCTCGGAGGTTATTTTTCTCAAGATATGGCAACAATTTCAAGGAGACTCTCAAAGACTCTTTTGTTCAAATTATCCTTCAAGGACAGTCTTAAATGAACAGAACAGGTTGGTGACAGGAACTCAAGCCTCCAGATTGCACAGGAAAACCAGATGGGTGTTCTCAGTTTGTTTCCTTATGCGGCAGATTCTTTAGATGGGCTTTATTATGCAAAACAGTATCTCTGTGTGTAGCTGCAGGGAAGAGAGAACATCTTCACCTCTTTTAGTTTTTACTTTTTTTTTTTTTTTTGGCCGCACGGCATGTGTGATCATAGTTCCTTGACCAGGGATTGAACCTGCGCCCCCTGCATTGAAAGCGCAGAGTCTTAACCACTGGACCGCCAGAGAAGTCCCTCTTTTTTACATTTTAAACATTATTTTTATTAAAAATTTAAAATCACTTTTTCAAACTGCATTGGCTAATAGTTGAGAACTTGCATTTTAAGGAGCTGATTCTGAATCTCCTTGGTTGACATCACAGGCAAAAAGCAGCATCTTGATCTTGGACTTCTCAGCCTCCAGAACTGTGAGAAAATATATGTCTGTTGTTAAAGCCACCCAATTGAGGGTATTTGTTATCAAAGCGTGAGCAGACTAAGACATTGAGCTCCCTTCTTCCGCCCATAGCCTCAGGGACCCACAGAGTAACACACACCGTTCCTCCAACCCCATCCCCTACACACCCCTGAACAAGGGTGTTTGTCCCAGATCAGCCTGAGTGGGTAGAGGTTGAAAAAAAGTTCTATTTTCCTAGAATTCTTCTTTAGTTGCGGCACTGTCATAATAATCACCCTTCATCTTGCTCCCTTTCCAGCTGTGCTCTGCCTGAAATAGAGATACACTCACAGAAATTGAGCTCTGTAGAGTTGTGGCTTCTCAACGGAAGCTACTCCAGGTGTTTCAAGCAGAGGAAATTTAATGCAGGGCATTTATTACAAGGGTGTCCAAAGGGCCAGAAGAGCAAGAGCCAGAAGGGGATGGTGGGGGGCGGGGAAAAAAAAGAAGTAGCGTGTATCAGTCCTTCATTCCTTTTTTATGACTGAATAATATTCCATTGTACAGATACACTGTACTTTGTTTATTCATTTATCTGTTGATGGCCATTTGGGCTGTCACTACCGTTTGGCTGTCGTGAATAACGCTGCTGAGAACATTGATGTACAAGTTTTTGTTTGAACACTTCAGGATTTCTGTTGCTGGGTGATGACAATTTTCTAAAATTGATGTGGCTGATGGCTGCACAGCTCAGGGAATATACCCCAAACCACTGACTAGTACACTTTAGAAGGGTGGATTTTTCTGGTATGTGAATTATATACCTATCAAGCTGTTACAAAAACCCTGAAACTGTTCGAACTTAATTTTACATTTACTCACATAAACTTATGATAGGAGGCAAAGCACACAGATTCTTTTCATAACTCCAGGAGTTTCTCTGGCCTTTCTGCTCGAGGTGATTTAATTATAACTGGATTAGTGACGATGTCATGAAGGGTTAAATCTCAAACTTGAGAGATAAGTTCTATTTCCTGAACACACAATAATTAAACACACCTCCCAGTAGCAAACGTGTAAGCCAAGTTTGTGGTCATCTCAGCCTCAAGGTTAAAGATGAAATTCCAGAGATTTCCCTGGTGGTCCAGTGGTTAGGACTCCACTCTTTCACTGCTGTGGGCCCAGGTTCAGTCCCTGGTCTGGGAAGTAAGATCCCGCAAGCCATGCTGCGTGGCCAAAATTTAAAAAAAGAAAAAGAAATTCCAGAATGAATGAACACAGGTGATGATGCAGAAAGGCACCTCTCAGTAGCAATCTCTTGGCTAAGGAACCAGCCAGGAAACACTCTTTTGTCACAAAACGGAAATCATTTGTATAGATCCAACCTTCTTTTTTTAAAATATTTTTATTGGGCTTCCCTGGTGGTGCAGCGGTTGAGAATCCGCCTGCCAATGCAGGGGACACGGGTTCGAGCCCTGGTCTGGGAAGATTTCACATGCCGCGGAGCAACTGGGCCCGTGAGCCACAACTACTGAGCCTGCGCGTCTGGAGCCTGTGCTCCGCAACAAGAGAGGCCGCGGTAGTGAGAGGCCCGCGCACCGCGATGAAGAGTGGCCCCCGCTCGCCACAACTAGAGAAAGCCCTCGCACAGAAACGAAGACCCAACACAGCCAAAAATAAATAAATAAATTTATAAAAAAATAAAATAAAATAATTTATTTATTTATTTATTTATTTATTTTGGCTGCACTGGGTCTGAGTTGCGGCATGAGGGCTTCTTAGTTGCAGCATGTGAACTCTTAGTGGCCGCATGCGTGCGGGATCTAGTTCCCTGACCAGGGATCAAACCCGGGCCGCCTGCATTGGGAGCTCAGAGTCCTACCCACTGGACCACCAGGGAAGTCCCTAGATCTAACTTTCAATCATTCATTCCTTTGAGAAATATCTTTTGAGCAGCTACTGCATGCCAGATGCTGTTCAAGGCTAGACTCTCTTGACACCAAATCTATTGACATTTGGGGCCTGTATTGATTGCCTATGGCTTCTGCGACAGATGATTGCAAATTTACTGGCTTGAAACAACACACATTTATTCTTTGACAGTTCTAACGGTCAGACATCCAAAATGGGTCTTAATGAGCTAAAATCAAGGTGTCAGCAGGGCTGTATTCCTTTTGTGGGGGCAGGGCTTTAGTAGAGGATCTGTTATCTCTTTCCTTGCCTTTTCCAGTTTCCAGAAACCACGTGCTTTCCTTGGCTTGTGGCCCCTTCTTCTACCCTCAAAGCCAGGAACGTCAGGCCAGGTCCTTCTCATGCTGCCATCTCTCTGGTTCTCTCTTCTTATTTCCTCTTCCACTTTTAAGGATTCTTATGATTACCTTGGGTCCACCCAGATAATCCAGGATACTCTCCCCATTTTGTTTTATTTTTAATTCCTATGCAGTTGAATTTATTTATTTAGGCCACACTGCGTGGCTTGTGGGGATCTTAGTTCCCCGACCAGGGCTCAAACCTAGGCCCTTGGCAGTGAGAGCTGGGAGTCCTAACTACTGGACCGCCAGGGAATTCCCAATCTCCCTAATTTAGGTTGATTTAGCGGCCTTAATTTCATCTGCCACCCTAATTCTTCTTGGCCATGTATTCTAACATGTTCCTCGGTTCTGGGGATTAGGACACAAGAGAGCTTTGGGGGGTCATTATTCTGTCTGCCATGGGCAGGATCATTCTTGGGGGGGGGTGTATGTGTGTGTGTTGAGGCGGCTCTCTTGTACACTGATGGGCATTTAGAATCCCTGCCCCACCTCCACTTCTGACTCCAGTTGTGACAGACAAAAAGGTTTCACTGCCAGATGTCTCTTGGGGGGGCCCTCATCAAGAGCTGCTGTTCTAGGTCCTAGGAATCCAGAGGTGGACAAAACAGACAAGTTCTTGCTCTTTCGGATTTTACATTTTTCCAGTGGAACCGGTACATTAACCACAACTCACCGGAAAACACTGTGTCTCCAGTATCTCCATTCAAGGTTCCCATTTGTACCTTTGGAACTCGTCACCCATGGTTTCCATGTAATTGCAGCCAAGGCCCAATGGGACCTGGTGCTCCGGCGGCAGGGCTGGGTGCGAGAGCCGTATGGGGAAGACATCAGTACAGAGATGACGTGAGGACCATCCCTGAGAAGAGGGAGCTCCTCCCCGCCCCCATCTACATGGATGACAGGCGTCAGCCCTGGGCTTCTGTCCTTTGCACTCTGATCATCTCTCTGATGGCTTCTTACCAGCCTCCCTCAGGGCCTCCCCTTCCCTGGTCTGTGCATGGTACATGGCTGACCCGTGCTCAGGCCCTCTCGGCATCTTCACCCTTTCACCCTGATCTTATTCGTCTCTATGCTTCTCTCTCTAATGACATTTCCTGCCTGCCTGCCTGCATCTTTGTCCTCAGCCCAGCCATATCAGTTTCCTGTTGCCGCTGTAACAAATCACCACAAATTTAGTGGCTTAAAATAACACGTACGAATTATCTTACAGTTCTGGAGCAGAGGTGATTGACGCGGGTTATATACGACTAAAATAAGGTGTCGGCAGGGTTGTGCCCCTTCTGGAAGCTCTGGAGAGAATGCATTTCCTAACCTTTTTCCAGCTTCTAGAAGCCACCTGCCTTCCTTGGCTTGTGGTCTTGAGACAGGCTGGGACCTGGGACCCTTTGCTGCAGTGCTGCCATGCTTGCACCTGGACACACCTCTCCTCCAGCAACAAAATACAAAGAAACTGTATGGGACTAAAAATAACTGCGTGCATGTGCACTTGGGGCAAATTCTGGACAAAAGATACAAAGAGACCAAAAAACCCAACTGCCACTTTTGAAGAGCCTGGAGCAAAAGCAGGGTACTGCGCGTGCCCCCTGCACACACCACCACCTAAGGGGCGGGCAAAACACCTAAGCCACCCCTCCGGCCCGACCCCTGGACACACCCCTACCGTCACCCCATGTAAGGAACAAGCTCGCCCCCCCTCCCCCGCCCCAAGGAGCAAGCCAGTAAGGGAACCTGTTGTTTGTACGCGCTCCCCTCTGCTGCAGCAGGGGCCCCAATAAAGCCTTGCCTGAATTTCTTGTCTGGTGTCTGATCAATTTCTATTGATTAAGGAGGCCAAGAACCCTGGTCAGTAACAGTCTCTTCTCCATCTGCAAAGCCAGCAGCAGAGAATCTTCCATTCTCTCCCTCTCTGACCTCTACCTCCATCATCACATCTTCTCTCTCTCTCTCTCTCTCTGGCATCCCTCTTTTCCTTACTGTATTAGTTTTCTAGAGCTACTGTAACAAAGTACCACAAATTGGGTGACTTGAAACAACAGAAATTTATTATCTCATGGTTTTGGTCCAGTGGTTAAGAATCCACCTTCCAATGCAGGGGACGAAGTGTCGATCCCTGGTCGGGAAAATAAGTTCCCACATGCCTCAGGGCAACTAAGCCCGTGCGATGTAACTACTGAGCCCGCGTGCTCTGGAGCCCCGGCGCCACAACTAGAGAGAAGCCCGTGCGTGGAAACGAAAGATTCCCGCATGCTGCAACGAAGATCCCATGTGCCGTGACTAAGACCCGATGCAGCCAAATAAATAAATAAATATATTTTTTAAAAAACAACAAAGAAAATCAAGGTGTTGGCAGGGCCAAGCTCCCTCTGAAACCGGTAAGGGAATCCTTCCTTGCCTCTTCCAGCTTCTGGGGGTGGCCGGGGCATTCCTTGGCTTGCAGCTGCATCACTGAACTGTCTGCTTCCATCTTTACATGGCATCCTTCCCTCGCATCCTCACCTTGTCTTCTTATAAAGACGCCAGTTATATTGGATTAAGAACCCACCTTACTCCAGTCTGACCTCATTTTTTTAAAAATTTATTTAATTTATTTATTTTTGGCTGCGTTGTGTCTTCGTTGCTGTGCACGGGTTTTCTCTAGTTGCGGCGAGCGGGAGCTACTCTTCATTGCGGTGCGCAGGCTTCTCATTGCGATGGCTTCTCTCGTTGCGGAGCACGGGCTCTAGAGCGCAGGCTCAGTAGTTGTGGCGCACGGGCTTAGTTGCTCCAGGGCATGTAGGATCTTCCCGGACGAGGGATTGAACCCGTGTCCCCTGCATTGACAGGTGGATTCTTAACCACTGCGCCACCAGGGAAGCCCAGACCTCAATTTAATTTAACTAATTACATCTGCAACAACCCTATTTCCAAATAAGGTCACATTCTGAGGTCCTGGGGGAGAGGACTTCAATATATATTTCGGGGGAACATTCTGAGGTCCTGGGGGGAGAGGACTTCAATATATCTTTTTGGGGAGCACAATTCAACTCCTAACACTTAACAAGACCATGGTGTTTGCAGTGGGCCCACCCAGGGAATCCAGGATAACTCTTGATCTCACCGGCTTTTTTTTTTTTTTTTTGGCCACTCTGTGTGGCATGTGGAATCAGTTCCCGGACCAGGGATGGAACCCATCCCATGCCCTGCAGTGGAAGTGTGAAGTCTCAACAACTGGACCGCCAGGGAAGTCCCCCAATCTCAACAGCCTTAATTTAATCACAACGGAACATTCCCTTTTGCTATGTAGCGTAATATTTTCACGGGTTCCGGGGATTCAGACGTGAACATCTTTGGGGGGCATTATTCTGCCGGCCACACCAGCCCTGTCTCTGAGTTCCGGGCTGGATAGCCACAGGCTCTGTGGATGCTCCTCCCTTGGTGTTCAATGAGTTATTTTTTAGAATAAGTATGTACGGATCGTTGCATGGGACATACTTACACTAAAAAAGGTATTTGATGTTTTTCTGAGATTTAAGTTTAACTGGGTGTCCTGTGTTTCCTGTGTTTCATGGAGTCAGAATTGTTAAAACTCCCCAGTTTGTCACATATTCTGTTGTTTACCAGCATTTCCCACCAGATGGAGCCGTGGTCATATTTATAATCACCTTAACGCATGTACTTGTGATAGGCAACCTCTAAGATGGTCTCCAACGATCCCGCCACCAGGCATTTACATCCTTCTGAGATTTATACCCCTTTGGGGGTAGGTCAGATGTAGTGACTGGCTTCTAACAAATACAATATGGCAAAAAAGATGGTATGTCGCTTCTGGGATTAGATCGCAAAGCCTCTGGAGGATGGAAGCTCAAGTAAGTGAGAAAAGAGAATCATCAGGACCAGGGGTAGCTGTGATGTAGAAGGACAGTGAGAGATACTAGAAGCCAAAGGAAAGTGGCTGTGGAGAAGAAGGAGAGTGTTTATACATTGAACGATCCAACAGACATTTATCAAGTACCTAGAAACTAGAGTTCACAATTTTTTGTGGGTCAGGAAGTCAGAAAGGCTTTGGTTGGATGTTCATCTTGGCTCTGCGTGGCATCAGCAGAGGCAGCTGGGGCTGGAGGATACATTTTCAAGATGTCGTCTTCACTCACAGGCCTGGAGCTTCGATTCTCCTGGGCCTTCTCACTGCAGAATGCTCTTAGGGTAGTTGCAATTCTTACACGGCAGGTCAGGGCTCCAGGAGGTCACAATGGAAGCTGCTTGTCCCCTAAAGGCTGGGTCCAGGACTGGCATAATGTCACTTTTGTCATATTTTGTTGGTCAAAGCAGTCAGGTGTTCTGGCCCAATCAGTCTAAGACCACCAGAAACAAACCTGTTGTATTATTTGTTAGGGCTGCCGTAACAGTACAGATCGCAAACCGGGTATCTACTTGCGGTCAGTCCTGCTGTTCTCTCACCGACCACCAGATGGCGCGCTGGATTTGATATTAGTACTTGCCATTAGCAGGAGAGTAGACGCTGTGCTAAACGCTTTTGTTAATTTAGTTGGGATGAGACTTTCGATTTCTTTGTTAAAAAGCAAGTCTAGAAAAGACTTGGTCCTTTATTTCATAATGTTCGTGGAAGGATAGAAATAATCTTTTCCTGATTTGGTAGAGAAGACCTATGGTTATTTATTCTTTAAAAAATAGACTATTTAATCTTGTTAACACCATGGCAACAAATATCAAGGAAGACAGCCAATCAGAAAAGTAGGCTTCTTTGGGAGGTTATTTTTCTTTGGAAATTGCAACAGTTTCTAAGAGAATCTCGCAGACTCTTGTTCAAATTCTCTTTCCAAGGACAGGATTAAATTGAACAGAGAACGGAAGAGGCTGGTAACAGGAAAATTCACTCAAGCCTCCTGGCTGTACAGGAAAACAAGATGGATGTTTGGGGATTATTCTCAATCTGCCACTTTATGGAAGCTGATTTTTATTTTATTTTATTTTTTAATTTTAATTTTAATTTTTGTCTTTTGGCCACACCGTGCGGCTTACGGGGATCTTGGTTCCCCGACCAACGTCCTGGGCAGTGAAAGCGCAGAGTCCTAACCACTGGACAGCTAGGGAGTCCCCTCGAAGCTGATTCTTCAGAAGGATTTATGATACGAGGTAGTATCCCTCCCATTGAAGCTGCAGGAGAGAAGGGACAGCTTCATCTCTGTCTGTTTTAATGTTTAACAATTTTTTTGTGGGCTCCCCTGGTGTCGCAGTGGTTAAGAATCTGCCTGCCAGTGCAGGGGACACAGGTTTGAGCCCTGGTCCAGGAAGATTTCACATGCCATGGAGCAACTAAGCCCATGCGCCACAACTACTGAGCCTGCGCTCTAGAGCCCGTGAGCCATAACTACTGAGCCTGTGAGCCACAACTACTGAACCCTGCATGCCTAGAGCCTGTGCTCTGCAACAAGAAAAGCCACTGCAATGAGAAGCCCATGCCCTGCAATGAAGAGTAGCCCCCACTAGCCGCAACTAGAGAAAGCCCGTGTGCAGCAATGAAGACCCAATACAGCCAAAAATAAATAAATAAAATAAATAAGTTTATTTTAAAAAAACTATAAAAATTAATTTTTTGGTGAGCATGAGTTCACCTCAGTCGTTAATATGTTGATTGGCTAATCTAACAATCACTTCCAACCCCTTTCCCACATACTACTGTGATACTATAAAAGCTAAAAAAGCCAGCTCCCTTCTTTCCCAGACTCCCTTGCAGCTACTGGTATGCAGTGAGCCAGTTCTGGCCAATGAGTGTGCTGAGGGCTTTTGGGAAATATTTTTGCTGCTGGATAAAAGAGGAGAGGCATGAGAGGAAAGGACTCTCTCATCTCCCCCACCTCCCTGCTTTTTGCTTGTTGTGTGAAAAGGTGATGCCTGGAGCTTGGCAGCTATTTTGTAACCATAAGGCAACAAGCTGGAAGGCAAAAGCTAATAAGTGGAGGAATAGAAAGATTCTAGGTTCTTGATAACATACTTGACTGATTAAACCCAGAAGCCTCCTTCCCCCAAAATTTTAGTTAAAAAGCTAAGAAATATCCTTTTTGCTTATGTCTGCTGTCAGTTTGGTTATCTGTAACTTGTAGCCAAAACACCCCTTGCTGATCCATGCTCCTTTCCAGATTGCACTAGAGCAGTGCTCCCAAACTCAGATATCCAGAGACCAGGTAGCTGGTGTGAAAATGAAGCTGCTATAACTTTATTTTCCTTTTACTTACATAAACTTGTAAAAGGAGAGAAAGCACACTGATCTGTTTCTTGACTCCAGGAGACCCTTCCCACTTTCTGGACAAGGCGAGTTAATTATAACAGGATTAGTGATGCTTTAGTCAGAGAGTTAAATATTTCCAGCTGGAGTGATGCATTCTATTTCCTATTTTTTTTTTTTTTTAGGTGTGGCTCTTTTATTTGTTTATTTATTTTTGGCTACGTTGGGTCTTCGTTGCTGCGCACGGGGCTCTTCTCTAGTTGTGGTGAGCAGGGGCTACTCTTCGTTGCGGTGGCTTCTCTTGTTGCAGAGCACGGGCTCTAGGCACACGGGCTTCAGTAGTTGTGGCACGCAGGCTCAGTAGTTGTGGCGCATGGACTTAGTTGCTCTGCGGCATGTGGGATCTTCCCGGACCAGGGCTCGAACCCATGTCCCTTGCATTGGCAGGTGGATTCTTAACCACTGTGCCACCAGGGAAGCCCCTCTCACCACAACCATTTGAAACATGCTTTGTAGGAACTATGGCCTCAGGGTGAAGAGTTACATTCCAGAGGGTATCAACACAAAACCAGTGGGGTTAAAATGGCCTCTTATAGGCAAGCTTCTCATTCATTCATACATTCATTCATTCATTCATCGGACGTTTATTTTCTCCTCTGTGCCACACACAGTGCAGGGCATTGGGGATTCAGCAGTGAACAATCAGGCACTGGTCCCTGTTTGTATGGATCTTACATTCTTGAAACTTAACCAGAACCTTCCCCCACCTGCCTGGAAGATACTTGTGTCAACAGTCTCTCCAGGCCAGAGTTTCCTATTGTTATGGGCTGAATTGTGTCATTCTCCAAATTCATATGTTGAAGTCCTAACCCCCAGCACCTCCGAATGTGACTTTATTTGGAGATAAGATGCTTAGAGAGGCAATTAAGTTAAATTAGCTTAAATTGGATTAAAAGGCGCTAATCCAATAGGACTGGTGATATAAGAAGAGGAAATTAGGACACAGACACACACACAGGGCAGATCTTGTGAGGACACAGGGAGAAGACAGCCACCTGTAAGGCAAGGAGAGAGGCCTCAGAAGAAACCAACCCTGCTGACACCTTGATCTCAGACTCCTGGCCTTCAGAATTGTGAGAAAATTAATTTCTGTTGTTTAAGCCACCAGGCTGTCGTGCTTTGTTATGGTAGCTCAAGCAAATACATACACCCATCAGCACCTTTGGAACTTGAAGCCAACAGCTTCAACCATAGTCCTAATCAATGCAGAATGTAAGTCCTTGAGAATTATTTTTTAAAATTTCCAAGAATTCCCTGGCGGTCCAGTGGCTAGGATTCCGTGCTTCCACTGCAGGGGGCACGGGTTTGATTCCTGGTCAGGGAACTGAGATCCCACATGCTGCGTGCAGCCAGAAAAAAAAAAAAGGATTAAAAAAAACTCCACCAGAAGATGAGTGATTCATCACCATGCATATATACCCAAGTTTCCTGTTGGAAAACAGGAAACTGTTCTACGAATCCAGTCCCAAAAGACTTCTGGATTTGCTCACTTTCCTGGGGGCATAGTAAGCCCAAATAGAAAATATGTAGTGTTTGATTCCCTCAGCCATTAGATCTAAATCTTCTGCTACAAAGGATCTGTTTTGGGTGGGGTTCTTTACCCTCCATCAAATGGTTTAGTGTAGTTTAGGGAACAAACTCTTAGTGCCTCAGCTGGAATTCTCAACGGCAGCGTCTACCCACAGCCTCTCCGTGTGGCTCGGCCTTCCCCAAACTTGACAGCTGGGTCTTCCGACAGAGTTTCCCGAGAGCAAGTGTTCCAAAAGTCAGTAAGCAGAAGCTGGCAGCCTCAATGTGACTACCACTTCATTCTAATAAGCTCCAGATGGGGAGAAGGATAAAGAATTTCCACTTACCTTTAATTCATCACATTACTCTAGTAATTTTACACGCATTAACACCATCAGTCCTCAAGCAGTCTCATGATGTTGGCATCATCGTTAGGTCATGGTTACAGATGAGGTTCTGAGATGCAGTGGTCCCCGGCCTGGGCAGCCCTGCTGTTACGTCTTCTTCCAGCAGAAGGCGCTCCAAACCTGGTCATCATCCCAGCCTCCGGCTCCTGACACCCTCAGAGCCAAGGCTTAGGTTTATCTCGTGCCCCGGGCTGTACTAAATGCTTTTCATGAACGATCACAGCCCAACCTCACAAGAACAGCCGAGGCTGAATTTTACAGATGAGGACGTTGAGGCTCAGGGCAGCGAGGGGCTCAGTTGAGGACAGTCTGATCCCCAAACTTGACGAGTGCACAGCCTAGTGCGGGAGACAAGAGTTCAAAAGCGCCACGGAAAGAGGTTTTGCCTTTGTTGTGTGACAGTGGAGGGTTAGATTATTCTACCGTTCCATTCGTTCACTGATCCTCTAAGGAGGGTACGCATTCCTGATTGTCGCCAAGTAGCTGGTGGTGCCTCGTGTGGGGAAATTATGCGCCCCGACTCCAAAGAATCAAGGCGGCTTGTGATTTGCCTTGGTCCGGTTGTGAGGGGATGCGCTGAGTGCCCGATGCCAGCAGAAGCTGTGACAGACGCTGCAGGTTTGGCCATCGACCTGTCAGCCTCAGAAGAAGACACCCAAATGAGGGCTGCCCCTTAGGCTTCTAGAATGGGGAATATCCACAGCCCACTGCACTGATGTGTAACAACACGCCTGAGAAACAAATCTTTGCTGCCGCGAGCTGCTCAGCCACGTCCTGGGCATCCAGGAGCACTGCTAGCTCCAGGAGGCCGCCCTCATCTTCCTCGTCCTCGCCCCAGCCCGCCAGCGGGCCACCGGGAGCCTTCTTGCCTTTGGAGGGGGTCTGAGGCTCAGCCACGGTGGAGATGCATCCCAGCAGGTGACCGCCGTCTTTGGCCTTCCTCAGGACCACGGCGTCCACCTGGCGGCCTGCCTCCTCCACCTTCACGCGGGTTCCGAAAGTGTCCTTGGCCATGACGGACAAGATCTCGGGAAAGGCAGCTTTCTTGTCTTTCTTTTCGCTCCAGCCCAGCGACTCCATCACAGAAGCGATTTTCAACATCTCCCTGCGGGTTTTGATGTCTGATGAAATCCTGTAGGCCATGATGTCTAGAACTCGGGGCTCTCCATGCCCTTCTGGGTGACCTGGTTGCCTCATTCCTCAGACTCACCTCCTGAAACATCACTGCCCTTGAGCATCTCATCAGGTATGTCCCTCATGACCATGAGAGCCACCGTGTTGCAGATTCTGCTCCTGGCTTCTGTGATGCTCAAGCTGATCACATCGGGGGGCTCTGTCTTTGTCACTTTCTTCTTGGCTTTGTCCACAATGGTCACCAGGGCCAAGAACTCCACGGGGACCGTCTGCCTCATCCACGTCTCTCTGCAGGGCTTCCTTGCAGCCGTTTGCAGTGTTGCGTAGAGCGCACTGGCATTGTCATTTATCCCTGCCCAAGTCCTCCTCTTCCACCTCCGCGATCTCGATGCCCAGGCTCTGATGGAAGAATCCTTCAGCTCCTTTTTTTGCAGAAGTAAATGGCGGTCCTCCTCGGCCCCTCTTTTTGTCTCTGGCTCTATTTCTGTGCCCGCCCCCCCCGCCCTTGCTAGCCTTGACGGCTGCACCAGGAAGGGGGCCTGGGTCTCTGAATTGGCAGATGAGTCCCTGGGGGCCCTGGCCACTGCGGCCTGTGGGAGCCTTTCATCCAGCAGCAAGCTGCCTCAGGACAGTTTCATCTGCCTCAGGACTCTCGTGTCCTTGCACAGAACCCTCCAGACGCCGTCCTTGCCCGGGATCTCCCTGGGGATGGCACCATGATTAATGTCCGCCACAAACTCCATGAAGGCGGCTTTGGCCTTCTCCTCCCTCACGTCCCTCGTGTTCCGCAGCCTGAACGTGCCCTGGGGCAGGAAGGCTGGCTGCAGGACGGCTTCCATGGCTGTCTGTCCCAGGTCCTCCGGGATGCCGGTGACCAGCAGGGCCCTGTGCACGTCCTCAGCCAGCCCCCTGCACGAGTATGGGCCTCCTGGGTGACAGATCACTACTCTCCCGCCCACTCCACCCAAGTGTGACACAGCGCCCCTCCCCCTTCGTCCTGCCAGTTTTTTCGCATCTACATCAGAGTGGGCAGGAGGCTTTGGCTCCGGGGCACTGGCACCTCTCCTTCCCCCACTGGCTACTGCTGGTTCCATGACAACCGCTTTTAGGCTGTTGCCAGGGTCTGAGCATTTGTTTTGAGGAACCCAATGAAAATGAGAATATTCGCCTTGTGGTTTCACTGGGCAGGCCTCACACAGAGAACTCAGTCCCACTCACTCGTGGATCAAGTCTCAGGAGGACCAGGCCTTAATTGGGGGGTGATCAAGCCTCACTCGGGGTTACTCCGGGTCGGGGGTGAGTTTGATGTCTAGGGCCAGGAGGCGGGGTCTGGACTGAAGCTGAGGCTGGGGATGGGCGTGCAAGTGGCAGGTCTGTGTCCCGGTGGGGCTAAGGGCCCCGAGGTGGCTGGGTGAGATGGAGGCTGAGCCGGCCCGAGCAGTGGGCCAGGCCTGGTTCAGGGGCACGGCTGCTGTCCGGGTTTCACAGCCCTCTGGGCAGCCACAGCTACCAGGACCGCGGTGGGACCTTCTCTGTAGATCAGAGCAGGTGGGGTGCTCAGAGGGCAAGGCCTGCTCGGGGGATGGGCCTGCGGCCACTGCAAATCATCGTATCATAGTGACCCCCAGGGGGCCACTTGAATGATCTCTCAATAACTGCCCCATTAACACCCCAAGCGCTGCCCCATTGTGATCCAGGGCTGCAGCCCATGACACCTCCAGAACTGCCCCTTCAAGCCCTAGGGCCTGCCCCTCCCCTCCCCCTCCCCTCCCCCTCCCCTCCCCCTCCCCTCCCCTCTCCTTCCCCTCCCCCCTCCCCCTGCCCCCAACTTGGGACCTGGACACACTGTGGTGGTGACCCAGGCCCCAGGCTGCAGGATGAGCCCCAGGTAATGACATTCGTTCATTCCCTCCTTCCATCTGGGCAAACTATTAGAGATAAAATCAGAGATTCCTTTCTCCTCAGCCCATCTGATGGCTGAGCTGCCAGTCTGCGCAAGCGTGGGCCCATCCAGCAAACACTGACTGAGAACTTTCCTGCCATTGGGTCTTCTCCCAGGGCAGCAAGACCGCCTTTACTGGTTCCCTGTTGGCATGAGACCTGGGGCCCCAGGAATGAGGCAAAAAGCCTCAGGAACCTATGGCAGGTGACGGTGCCAGGTCTGAGAAGTCAGGAAGACCTTTTCCTTGTCCCCTCAAGTCCTGCTCCAGCACTTCGAGCCAGAGGTAATGTCTGGCAGGGTACTGAGAGGCCCCTGTACCCCTTCTTCTTGGGGGCTTGGAGAATGCTTTAGGGGGGGCAAATTACACAGGACACTTTGAGTTCCAAGTGCAGAAACCGAAGTTGTCCTGGATTAAGCAGAAAAGGGAATTCATTGGCTCATGTTACTATAAAGTCCAGGTTATATTAGCTTCAGGCATGGCTGGTTCCAGGGCCCTTTCATTCATTTATTCAGCCAAAGACTCTGGACCAGCTCCCATTGGATCAGCTGGGTCACGTGCCTGGTCCTGCACCAATCACAGTGACTGGAGAGGGAGTGAGTGCTTTGATTGGCCAGGCTTTGGGGAGTGGTGGGGGAGGGTTAGTGATTCCCACAGGAACCACCTGGCTCCCTCCAGGTGAGGGAGGGGATGCCACACGGAGAAATGTAGGCAAATCACTTAGGAGACGGGGGTGGGAGGTGGGGGGTGGATACTGGGCTGGAAAGCAGGAGATTCTGTCCCAGGGGATGAAGGGCAGTAGTGAGACTCACTGTACCTGGATAGGGGAGGGCCTGAAAGGGAGTATGGGGCCCTCTCCTTGTCTGGGGGTGTCTGTTGTCGAACCTCTGGAACACTGGTTGGGGAAGAGCATTCAGCCTTTCAGGTGCTCACTGAAGTCATTCCAGCCTAGAGATTTCATTCACTCATTCATTCAGTGTTTCTCTAGTGGCTGTCCTGGGACCCACCTGTGCAGGTCGCTGGGAGCAGTGATGACTGAGGCAGGCTCTGCCTCCTGGAGCTCAGAGCCTCGGTGGTCACATACGGAAGCAGAAGCGAGTGCTAGGAGGGAAACGCCTGCATTCTCAGGGGAGGTGGGTCGGAAGAGCTGGAGCTGATTCTGGATTGGGGCCAGCTTCCCGAAACAGGTGACACTGAGCTGAGTCTGAAGGGAGGAGGTGACCCTCTGTGAAGTAGGGAAAGGGAAGAAGTGTTTTCGAGGGGGTTGGTGTATGAAGACCCCAGTGGCTGGATGGAGGACGGGAGACCTGAAGAGCTGAGGGGAATGAGGTGTGGCCGAGTGGGGGAAGAGGCAAGGCCAGGTCCACGGGGAATCGTGAGTTGGTTACACCAGGGATGTGGCCAAGGAGCAAAGAGCGATTGGGTCTCCAAGGCCAGAGCGGGAAGCTTCTCTGCAGTTTAGGCGCTGTGTGACGCTGGGAGAGTTAAACAACATCTCTGAGCCTCACTTTCCTCCTTTGCAAGATACTTTGAGTTGCTGTGCTGGCTTAGGCACGTGGAGGGTTTAGCACACGTCCTGGGGTGCAGTAGGGCTTTCAGTAGCGGTTATTGGTATTAATCCTCCGCAATATCGTAATTCCTTTTTGTACGAAGAGCGGGCTGAGTCGCTGCTTTAGGGATTTGCTGGGTCAGAGCGTCCTCTGGTGGGCACAGGGAGACGTGGCTCAGAGAAGAAAGATAGACCAAAGGTTTAAATTTTAAAGATCTTTCTTCCCTCTCTCCCTCCGTTCCGTTCTCCCTGTCGTCTTTCCTTCCTCCCACACACATCCCCCCAGGACCTGCTTCTGCCTATCTGGAGACCCAGCGGTGACTGCGACAGCCCAGGCCCTGCCCTCCCGGGATTCACAGCCTAGTGTGTGTGTGGGCGGAGGGGTGCCGGTCATAGGAGACTCCTGAGTAGAGCTTAACACGGAAGCCGGATACTTTAGGCTGGAAAAAGACCTGGGAGGAGGGCGGGACCGCAGTATGCAGGGCCTCATAGGCCGAGGCAAGGAGCCTGTGCTTTCTCCCGAGGGCACTGGGGAGCCATAGAGAGGTTTAGAGGAGAGGAGAGACAGGGTCAAGTTTGTGATGTCACGTGGAGGATGAATGGGAAGGGCGGGAGTGGGGCTGGATCGGACCCTCGCCCTCCCTCGGAGTCTCCCCCAGTCTAGCAGTCTGATGGCAGCTCCCCCACACGCACCCACGGACCTGGCCCAAGTCTCCAGGCCAGTGTCCACACACAGAGCTCTGGGTGGCGGTGGCGCCCCCTCAGCCCGCAGGTCCAAGCTCCCTGCGCCCCAGGGCAGGTTCGCTTGGCCTTGGTGAGCCTGAAGGAGAATCTGGTGGGTCCCTCCGGGCGGGGTCTGTCCCTTCATGGGCAGAAGCAACCTTCTCGGCTCCAATAGCGGGGCGAGAGTGGGCGAGGGGTGAGGCGTCGCTTGGTCCCTGCATGCTCTCTGGGGGTCTCCTTGTGGAGTTGGTGGTTTTGTTCACGTGTTATAGATGAGGATGTGGGCGTTTCTGTTTCGGGCTGAGGCATATGTAGTGTATCTGGGTGTTTCATTTGTTAGGGCTGTGTGTGTCTCTCTGTGGATGTAGGTGGGGCGAGGCTCGGGGTGTCAATGAATGGGTTTCTGTGTATGTCTCTGGGTGTGTGCAAATTGTGTGTGTGTGTGTGTGTATGTTTGTACGAATAGAGTAGCTCAGTCCAAATGTGTGTCAATGTCACTTTGTGTGAATGCAAGTGAGTGCGTGTGAGCCAGTGTGTGTTTTGTGTGTGTTAGTGTGATTGTGGTACGGACTGACACGAGCCTGATGCCACACCTTGAATCTAGCAAACCTCCAACACCAGCCCCTTCAGTTTGGGGGGGGCGGGGCGGGGAGATAGATCTGATGCCCGGACCTGGGACCCCCTCCCTCAACACTCTCCCCCGCTCTCAGGGATGTACCAGGTCCCAGAACCGCGGGGAGGGAATAGTGGGGGGGCTCTGCGCGCAGTAGATGAAGTTCTGCGGCGCCCGTATTGACCACCAGGCGGCGCTCCAGGGCCGCTACTTAAAGACGCACCTGCGAAGGCGCTTCCCCAGCGCTCAAGTGCGCGGGCGAAATAATTTGCTTAAGTTGATTCAGCTCTGAAGTGGGGTGCTGGGGTTCAACACTAACAGCAAGAACAACAATAGCTATTATTTATATATTTCTTAATAACATGCGGTCTGATGATTTAAACGCAAGTTTAGGTGCTCTTACTGTGCACATTTTTACAGATTCAGAGAAGGCAGATGACTTGTCAGAGTCACACGGAGCTGGAATCTGAACCCAGGCGATCTGGCTTGACTCAAGTCACGTCCGTGCGACTCCAGAGTCTGTGAGCGGACCCCTTCCTTGCTGTCTCCGCAAACTCTGGGGGGAGGGGAAGGGAGGGGAAAACTGGGTGTGGAGGAGCGAGGGATGGGGAGAGGCCAGGGTGAGCTGGGGCAGCTCATTAGGGACCCGAGGCACCAGGATGGGGACGGTACACGGTCTTGGGGCTCGCAGTGGTCTCTACGCAAGCTGCCCCCATTGCGGTCATGGTCAGCTGTGGGTGATCTGGAAGTGACCGGCCGCTGATTCATAACCTCAATAGGACTTGCTGAGTGCTGCGGGGGTTCGCTGGGCGCGAGCACACCACAACCTCTCCTATCTTCCTGACGATGCTAAGAGAAGGTGATCCCCATTTTCAGGGACGTAAATGGAGGCACGGAGAGGTTAGTTACCTGTCCAAAGCAGTAAGGATGGGATGGGTGTGTGCTGGTTATTTTTGCTGCATAACAAACCACCCTAAACTCACTGGCATAAAACAAAAATGTTTTATTATGTTCATGGAGTCTGTAGGTCAGCATAATGAAAGGGAGTAATGGGGAATGGCTTTTTTTCAGTTCCACAACGTCTGGTGCCTTAGCTGGGGTGACTCCAATGGCTAAGGTCTGGAATCATTTGGAAGCTTCATCAGTCATGTCTGGTGCCTGGTCTGGGATGACTTGAAAACTGGGCTTAGCTGGAGATGTTGACTTGAGCATCTCCATTGGTCTCTCCGTGTGAGTTGGGCTTCCTAACAGCATGGAGGTTAAGTTTCAAGCAGGAATGTCCTGGGAGGGAGGTCTCGAGAGCAAATATTCCAAGAGAAGTGGGCAAAAGGCTTTTATAACTGGCCTTGGGAGACACATAGCATCACTTCTGCCATACTTGTTGAGGCAGTCACAGCTTGTCCAGCTTCAAATTCAAGAAAAGGGTATGTGGACGCCGCTTCCAGATGGCAGTCAAAGAATTTGTAGCCAGGACTTCCCTGGTGGCGCAGTGGTTAAG
Source organism: Balaenoptera musculus (assembly GCF_009873245.2). NCBI lineage: Eukaryota > Metazoa > Chordata > Mammalia > Artiodactyla > Balaenopteridae > Balaenoptera > Balaenoptera musculus. Next base: position 9,658,774 of record NC_045803.1, read on the forward strand.
AATCTGCCTGCCAATGCAGTAGACATAGGTTCGAACCTTGGTCCAGGAAGATCCCACATACCGCAGAGCAACTAAGCCTGTGGTGCTGCAACTAGAGAAAGCCCGCACACAGCAACGAAGACCCAACACAGCCAAAAATAAAGAAACAAATTTATATTAAAAAGGAAATCTATTCTTAAAATTCATTTCACCTGTTTTTATTTATTGAAGGTGTACGTTAGCAAACTTAACATTTTGCATGTGGCTTGCCTTGGGGGCTCGCATTATATTTCTGTTGGACAACGCTGCTCTAGAGAGAAGGATAACATCCATTTGGGACCAGGAGGGCGAAAGGAAAAGAGGAAAGCAGGGAAAATAAGAGCTGCAGGGGCATGGGTAGGAGAGTGAATAAGCGATTTGGTTTGCCCTAGGCCCAGTTGCCATGGTAACTTTGCAATTAAACTCTTCCTACGTTAAAAAAAAAAAGGAAGTGTTTGGGTTCCTTCTTTATTTATATACTTATTTATTTAACAATTAAATTAATTTATATATTTATGTTAAATGATTATATCATGATAAGTTCTCAAGAAAGGAAGTCCCTTCCTTCCTGGAGCCATCTTTCAAGGAGCACTAACTCGGAGCCAACCTCTGTTCCAAGGGCTTTCATGGATTATCACCTCTAATCTCCTTTAGGATCCAATGAGGTAGGGTTAATGGTTATCGCCATTTCACAGAGGAGCAAACCGAGGCGTAGAGAAGCCCAGGGACCTTCCCAGAGTCACTGCGTGGGCAGCGAGCAGCAGTAGGAACTCAATAGCTGGGCCACAGCGCCTGATTTACATAGAGTTGCGGGTGGGGGAGGTTTATAAAGGATGGTGATGCAGATGTGTATTTAGAGTAGCTATGATATTCACCTGTCCCAGCCTGTGGACCCAGTCAGCGGAAATGCCTTCTTGCGGAATTCACGTCTGATCTCACTGAGGATCATACATGTACAGAAACTGTGTACAAAAACACACGGTGAATTGTACGTGCATCGTTATGGCTACAGAAACATCTGCAAGAGCGAGGCCTCATTGAACGAGGCCAGTACCCCATCAGTGAGGGCTGTGGACCCCAAATGATGTCCGCACCTCACAGCTGAGGCCTGTGTACCCTTATTGAAGCCCGTCCCCACTGAGTGAGGCCCGAAAACTCTGAGTGAGTCCTGGTTCCACCGTGGGAGGCCATAGGCTTTTTTTTTTTTTTTTGCCCGCGCCGCGCCGCTTGCGGGATCTTAGTTCCCAGACCAGGGATCGAACCCGTGCCCCCTGCTGTGGAAGCACGAAGTCCTAACCACCGCCAGGGAAGTCCCCACCACCGCTTTTTTTCCCCCATAGCCCTTGATTTACGTCTCTGTATCCTGAACTCCACCTACACTGTGGAGGGGAATTACAACCCTGCAGGAAGCCGGTCCTCTACCGAAAGGAGGCCTCTATCCCCTGAAGGAGCTCGGGTCCCCCTGACTGCTGTCTCACCCCCTGTGAATATGGCCTTTTGGGGCTCATCACTGATGGCGATCCCACCCCCTGAGTCTTCCATTCCTCAGGCTCGTCCAGAGCCGGCTCCTCAGACCCCAGCAACTCCGACCCCTGCTCCAGCCCGCAGTGTTGCCATGGAGATGGGGTGCAGCTGGGAGGCGGGGCTAGCCCGTGTGCGCAGGCGCAGGGCGGAGCAGCCCCGTCACCCGGAACTGCTGAGATTGAGCATAGGGTGCAAGGCCAGACCCGGCCACAGGCAGGCGAGCGTGGTGCCCCTCCCCGCGCCGCTCCGGGTGCCCACGGCGCCGCCCTCCCCAGCACCTGTCCCGGGCGCCGCGGTGTCACTTAGCCTCTGTCAGGAACAAAGGGCGGAGGGGCCGGGCCGGTGCCACCCCTGGGGTTGACTCGTAAGCTTCCTGCGGATGCTAGGATCCCTGTGGGGAGGGGCCTCGGGAAAGGACGCTGCGTCAGCCGCCCAGGGGCAGCTGGAGCCCGAGCCTTGCCACATTCACCTGAACTTGAACTCCAAGCCCTGTGGCGCTGTTCCAGAGTGGCATTTGCACAGGGGACCGCAGCCCACGTCCGCCTCGGGCTCCCTCCTGCTCCGCGATCAGCGCCAGCGGCGGCACCGTGGCCATGAGCCTTTTGGGGGACTGGTGCAGGGGGCTGGCCGTGGACGTGCACAGGGCCCTGCTGGTCACCGGCATCCCGGAGGACCTGGAGCAGACAGCCATCGAAGCCGTCCTGAAGCCGGCCTTGCTGCCCCTGGGCAAGTTCAGGCTGCGGAACACGAGGGCCATGAGGGACGAGAAGGCCAAGGCCGCCCTGATGGAGTTTGTGAAGGGCATTAATCACGGTGCCGTCCCCAAGGAGATCCCGGGCAAGGACAGCGTCTGGAGGGTTCTGTGCAAGGACAGCGCGGAGGGCACGAGAGTCCTGAGGCAGATGAAACGCTTGCTGCTGGATAAAAGGCCCCCACAGGCCGCAGTGGCCAGGGCCCCCGGGGACACGCCCACCCCTCCCGCTTCGGAGACCCTGGCTCTGGGGTAGGGGCCGGGGGTAAGGGAGGCTGCCCCTCCTCTTGGTGCAGTCAAAGATGCTAGGAGGGGCCGTCGGGGTCGCAGAAACAGAACCAGAGGGAGCAGGTTGACCAGAAGAGCAAGAAGTGGGGCGTGGAGGGCGGCCATCCACGTCGGGGAGCGGGAGTCCCAAGACTCTTCCGACTAGAGCCTGGGTATCATGATCGAGGAGATGGACAAGGAAGACTTGAGAGGGGATGGCGAACAGAGCACGCTGTACACCACCCTCCAGGCCGCCGCGAAGGAGCTCGTTAGGAAGTGGGCCCTCCAGAGGGAAAGAGATGATGGAACGGTCCCGGCGAGTTCTTGGCCCTGACAACGGTGACGGACAAAGCCAAGAAGAGGGAGATGGAGAAAGATTTCCCTGGGGCTGAGTCGATCAGCCTGAACATCAAAGAAGACCGGAGCAAAATTCCAGACTTAGTGGCCCTACTCGCAGTGAGAGACGCGTCGGACGAGGAGACCATGGGCAGCGACGCCTCCCAAAGCGAGTCTCAGGAAAACATGGATCAAGAAAGAGAGGGGGTGGACATTCCCGAGTTTGTGGCCATTGTGGCTTGTACAGACCCCGCGGACCACTCCGCCCGCGACGAGATGTTTGAAAATCGCTTCTGTGATCGAGTTGCTGGGCTGGAGCGACAAGGAAGCTGCCCTGCCCGAGGTCTTGTCCGTCATGGCCAAGGACACTTCCGGAACCCGAGTGAAGGTGGAGGAGGCAGGCCGCCAGGTGGACGCCGTGGTCCTGAGGAAGGCCAAAGACGGCGGTCACCTGCTGGGATGCATCTCCACCGTGGCTGAGCCTCAGACCCCCTCCAAAGGGAAGAAGGCTCCCGGTGGCCCGCTGGCGGGCTGGGGCGAGGACGAGGAAGATGAGGGCGGCCTCCTGGATCTAGTGGCGCTCCTGGCGGTCCAGGACGTGGCTGAGGTGACGGAGGAGGAAAAGGAAAAGGCCTGGCAGAGCGGGAGGTTCAGATGCGCTAAAGGCAACCTGGGGGAGGTCTTGGCGCTGCTGGCGGCCCGCAGGAACAGGGAGTCGGAGGAGACGTCGGAGGACGTGGAGAGCGAGGAGTCGGAGCCCGAGGACCGCGCGTCCAGGAAGCCCCGGGCCAAGCGGGCCCGCACGGCCTTTAGGGCTCTGGGTTGGGCGGGCTGGGCAGCGGCTCCTGCCCCGTCGGGGACCCGCGGGACCCGCAAAACCCGAGGGGGTGGCGGCGGCCCCGGCGGGCTGGGCATCCCTCCCGAGACGGAAGCCCAGGACGAGGCGGCAGGAAGCAAGAGCAGGAAGGGGCGCGCGGGCGCTGGGGCGCAGGCCAAGGGCGGCCAGCCCAGGGCTCGGCCGCCCGCCGGCTCCAAGTCCGCTCGTGGGAAGAAGGCTGGTCGGGGCAAGAGGCTGCCGCCCAAATGCCGCTAAGGCCACGGCGAGGCTGCGGCTGCCGGTGGGACCCCAGCTCCGCCCCTCGACCCTCCCCGCCGCGGCAGCCGCTGAACCGTGCGCTCTGAGCTCTAAAGTGCGCGCCCGCCCGCCGCTCGTTCCCCTGTCCTTTCAATCCCTCCTTTGCAGGTGGCGCGAGCGAGCCCAATGGAAGAAGGAAGAGTGTAACGGGCGCCCGCGGAGGCAGCAGCCCTAGGTGATGGGATGGGGTCTCAGGGACACCCCAGCGGGATTGTCTTTGGGTCTCCCGCGTTAGCACAGGGGTGAGCGTGTCCGTGGACACTGGGCACCGGGGGAGGCCAGCTGTGCCAGTGAGTTCTTTCTGGCTGTTCGTAGAGCCCCGATCCCTTCCAGACTCATGCTTCTGGCCAGCGTCTCTGTGCCCCTGTCCTCCGCCCCAATCTGATGGGGGCCGGACTCTGTGATGGAGGCTCGGCCACCCAGCTGCGCAGGGGGTGTCAGGATGTAGCTGAGCCTTCAGTCAGGAAGGCTGAACCTCCCTGCAGGGGGAGGAGATGATTCCAGGAAGAGAAGCCTGAGAGGCAGAGGGGTTGCTCCTGGGGGAGGGAAAAAGAGGTGGGGGAGGGAAAGGGAGGGGCGGGGCTCTGGTGACCAGGACCAAGGGAGGAGGGGAAGAAAGAGAGAGAGAGACCCACACCTGCCCTGCCCATCTGAAGTGTAGCTGGTAGAAATACACCAGCTCCTCAAGGCCAAAGCCACCTGCTGGTGCCCAGAAACTGAATCTGTCACTCAGCCTGCACGGTGTTTTCAAGAAGTGGGAATTATTTGCAACATTTTCAGTTTGGGACAATTCATATAGAGTGTTGGATTTTTTCTGCAGTACCAGGCAGTGCTCCTTCCACGGGCCTGTGGCTCCCCCTGGACGTCCCACCAGCTCTCCCCCACCCCACCTCCCGTGGGCTGACTCCCCTCAGCGCTGGAGGGGAGGGGTATGGCCGGCGGATACCCGAGGGAAGCGCTCTCAGGAGGCAGGAACAGCCCGTGCAAAAGCCCCGAGCCAGGGCTGTGGTGATTGGGGTTTATTCGTGTGTAACACTTGACCGCTCAGGTGCCAGGATTCCCTGCTAAGCGTAGGGGAGACCGTGTCTACAAAACAGGCCACCTGCCTTCACGGGGGTGGCTATTTGGATTCCACGTGACTGGAGTTTAGATTGTGAGCGTGCAGAGGTCCCTGGGGTCGGAGCGAGCAGACAGGCCGGGAGCGTGCCCCGCTCCCCTTCCTGGCACCTCTAGGAGGAAGCTGTCCCACCCCTCGGTCTGCTCAAACGGAGACAGGGGCCCCCTGAGACTCCCGGGGATGTGCCCTGGTCCTAGAACGGCCTGGAGGGAGAAGCCAGGGCTCCAGGAACAGAAAACGAGAAGCCTTTCCCTCTATTCGGTTCCTCAAGCCTGTTGCCCACGAGGCCCCGCCTTCCTTATTGCAGGTCCCGCCCCAAGAAAGGACGCTCCGCCCCGCTACAACTAGGCCTGAGGAGGTAGCGTCAACTCAGGCGAGTTGCCGTGGCCCATTTATCCACCAGGTGGCGCTCCAAGACCGATAGTTAAAATCGCGTCGTGGTGGCTCTCAGGGTGCGCCCACTGTCCCAACCAGGAGGCGCTCTGGGACCGATGGTTAAAATCAAGGGGACGATGGCCCTTCTTGAGCACTAAAGGTGCGTGGGGCACTGGTCCACTGCCTTGAAACTTCAAAGCTCCGCCTGTTTTTTGAACGCCAGGCTGCCGAAAGTTGACTTTCCTGTAAGCCAGCAGTTCTCAAAATAAGGTCCTGAAACCAGCTGCATCCATGTCTCCTGGGGACTTCTTAGGAATGCGTATTCTCGTCCCCCCGCCCCCACCAGCCCTACAGCCCTACTGAGTCAGGTCTAAGAAGCTCAGGCCAGGACTGCAGCCTCAGGAGGACCCAGGTGGCCTTCAGACCTTCCTCCAAGAATTCCCTTTTCTCCTGCCTGTATCGAGGTTGGGGCATGGTCATTTGCCGTGTTTTTCCCCCAGTGAGGTTGGGTGAGGGGACACAAAACAACACAGAGAAATGTCCCCCACCTCCCATGGCATGTAGCAACCCGATGTCTCCCGATTATAAGGGCCAGTCACAGTATACTGCTCACTACCACACCGCAACCCACCTTTTGCCCTGTTCTTACCGCAATTAATTTTTTTCAATGTGTCCAGGAGCCAAGCTGCCCGAGGAGATGTTTGTGGGGCTTGATCAAAACAGATTCCTGGGGGCCTTCCCTGGTGGCGCAGTGGTTGAGAATCTGCCTGCCAATGCAGGGCACACGGGTTCGAGCCCTGGTCTGGGAAGATCCCACATGCCGCGGAGCGACTAGGCCCGTGTGCCACAATTGCTGAGCCTGCGCGTCTGGAGCCTGTGCTCCGCAACAAGAGAGGTCTCGATAGTGAGAGATCCGCGCACTGCGATGAAGAGCGGCCCCCACTTGCCGCAACTAGAGAAAGCCCTCGCACAGAAACAAAGACCCAACGCAGCCATAAATAAATAAATAAATAAATAAAATTAAAAAAAAAAAAAAAAAAAAAAACAGATTCCTGGGCCGCACAGCCCGCACCAGCAATTCACAGCTCTGGCACGAAGGGCTCCAGAACCGGCGTTTTGGCCACGTTTCCCAGATGATTATTCTGTATTTGGTAGCCAAGATGTGACGAAGCACGTAAACTGCAGGCCCTGGACCCACCAAGCCTGCAGAACCCAGGAGTGTGGGGATGGCAAGCAAAGTGCCTTAAACACAAGTCGCCATCACGGAGGGCGGGAGGGGAGGGGAGGGGGCACAAGGGTATGACAAAATCACCCTGGAGCATTCTTCAGTTGCCGAGTCCACAGCCGAGAAATAAGTTTGTAAACACTTTTATTTGCATGTTGACCTGCGCCCTCTTTTTAAGTTCCAGGAGGCAGTGAGTTTAAGTGTGCAGGCGAAAGGGCGAAGAAAAAGGAGAAGAGGAAGGAATTTCTCCCTCACCTCTCTCCCTTTTTCAAGCTGAGCACCTAGAATTGCATATGAAGAAGTTAAAATCATGGGTGATGGGAACCCGTTGTATGGGTTTCTTTATTTACATTCCTTGGGTTACTATAAAGAGTCTATATTTTAAAAATCAATGCATGGGGAATTCCCTGGCGGTCCAGTAGTTAGGATTTGGCACTTTCACTGCCGGGCCCAGGTTCAATCCCTGGTCCGGGAATTAAGATCCCACAAGCCACGTGAAAAAAAATTAAATCAATGCATGACAGATACAATTTTAAAAAGAAAAGAAAAAGGGGTGTTAGATGGAGATGTGCGGCGCACTGCCAGGCCCTTGCTGTACCTCCATTTTCAAGTGTGGAGATAGCATCTCTGTCCAAGTGTCGGAGTTAGGGACGCACCCTGAGTGGCCCATACTGTGGCAGGTGGCGAGGTCCTCCGTGGCTCCCCTGCCCTCACCTCACAGCTGGTCTTCCTGCTCTCCGTGCTCTGCCTCTGCTCTGGCCTCAGCCCTCAGGACCCTGAGGCTCCTAGCCCCGCCTGCCCTGGGGACTCTCTTGGGCAGGGTGGGCAACCGGGGAGTGTGCCAGAAGGCTCTCCGGCGCTTTCGAAACCATGAAAAGCGTCCAGGGGTCTGGAACCTCACTGTCTTGACCTGTTTCCGGGTCCTAGATCCTGGGGTGACCCCTGGGACCCTCCCAGCAGCTGAGGATTCAACTCCCTGGACAGCTGGGGTCTCTGCCCTCTGATTATTTGCAGCTTCTGCCCTCTGGTCAGATATGGCCTCTGCCCCATCAGATACAGCCTCTGCTCCCTGGACATCTGGTGCCTCTGCCCTCTGATTATCTGCATCCTCTACCCTCTGGACAGCTGGGGCCTCTGCCCTCTGATTGTCCAGAGCCTCTGCCCCCTGGACAGCTATGGCCTCTGCCCTCTGATTGTCCAGAGCCTCTGCCCCCTGGACAGCTATGGCCCCTGCTCTTTGATTATCTACAGCCTCCACCCTGTGATTATCTACAGCCTCCACTCTCTGCTCATCTATAGCCTCTGCCCCCTGAGCTCTGGCTGCTGCTTCCTCTCTCCTGCGACGCCGGAATGAGGCCCAGTTGATCTTAGGCCTCCACCGTCTTGGGGGGCTCTCAGGCACCTGCCCATCTCCTGCATTTCCCACATTATCCCCCAGGCTGGCGCTGCGTGACACTGATGCGCCATCCCTCTCCAACCTGGTAGAGGCCTGCCAGGCTTCGCCCACCCCTGGGCTGGACCTCGGTGCCCAGCCCTTCACCCTCCGCTTCAGCTTCCCCCAGGACACCTGGCTGACATACTCCCGCCACCTGTCCGCTTTGGACAGCTGGGGCACCGGGTTGTCCTCAAACATGGGCACTGGCAGGTTCACCCGGCGGCGGGCTGGCGGCACGCTGGGCTTCTTCTCCCCTCGCCGGAGGAAGGCCTCCACCAGTTCCTCATCATCCTCGCTCTCCAGGTCGCTCCCAAGGAATTTGCTGCCCAGGTAACTGACAGGCATTTTGCGCACCTTCCTGCCACGCCCCGTGCCTTTGTGGCCCTTGTCACCCTTGTCTCTGGAGGTCTCGAAGTCGCTGAACTCGCTGTCACTGGCGTTGCTGCTGTCATAAGTGCCCACGACCAGCCGGGGAGGTGGGGTCACCATCTGCTGGACTCTCCTCATCCGGGGCCCCTTGGGTTTTTTGGGGGGTTGGGGTGGATGCGGGGTGCTCTTCTCAATGATGCGGGCCACATCCTCCAGGGTGCGGCCTTCTTCCTCCAGAAACTGGATCAGCCGCTCCCGAAATTCCGCCTCCTTGGTGGCGGGCTTGGAGATGACCCTCCAGACGCCTCCCGCCAGCCGGACTTCGCGGGGGATGAGCAAATAGTCCACGTCCTCCCCGATCTGCAGCATTCCCACTGTGGAGTCCTCCTCCCGGCGAAACACCTTGCCGATCTTCTTAAAGGTCCCCACGGGCTTCAAGGCTTCCACGAGGACGTCCAAATCCACATCTTTGCAGACGTCGGGAACGCTCCAGAGGATCAGGCAGTCGGGGGATGGGAGGAAGCCCCAGGGGAACCAGCCCCCCACATGGCTTTTCTCGAGGGTCTTTAAAATCTCCAGGGTGAAATCTGGGGTGCGGGCAATGCGCCCAAACTACTCGTAGCCCCGAGTCTTGGGGGGTGAGGGTGGGGTCTCGGCAGCGCCGCCGGGAGAGTCTCACCTCCCAATTTCTCTGCCTGCAACGAGTCTGGTCTTGATCAAGTCCCGCTCCCCTCAAGGACTGGTGGGAATCAATTTCCAGGATGCTTACGTGAGCCGGGATGAGGTCAGTCCTGAGGCTCCAAGCCCACAGCAAGCTGCAAACGGGTGTCCCGCCTGCAGCTGCGATACAGGGGCTGCCCGGTGGCTCTTCCTGTTCCAGGGACGTGCCTGGAACTTGGGAGAGAACTTCTCAGACAAAGTCGGCTCAGCCGTGGCTATTCAATATGGCCGAGGCGCTTGGAGGCCGCAGCCCAGCTCCCCAGGAGGGTCTCCCGCCCCTAGGCAGGCTGCCACCCCGGTCCAGGCTGACCTTGACGCACCTCCCGCCTCCCAGCCCGAGCGCTCAGTGCCGAGGAGCGCGCGCGCGCAGGAAGCTCCTCCTCGCCTTCCCCCAGGATGAGGCCCACCTTCCCCCTTCTCATCTTACACTCCGGGACTCGGGAAGACTGACAAGGGGGCTGTCCACTCCCTTCGGGACACCCTCGCTCCCCTCCCCCACAGGGGTGTGGCCGCGCCCCGGGCCTCTCAGGGGCCCTATCTTCCAAGCTGAACGCCCGCGCCGAAGCCCAAGCCCACGTCAGCACCTTTCCCCAAGAAAGGCAGCAGTTCCCAAACTAAACAGTTGCCATCCTAAACGTGCGGGTTCCAGCCAAGCCCTGAAGGTGGGCGTGCTAATGGGACAGTCCCTTTGAAAGCCATTGGCACTGTATATTACCGTTTTAAAATCGCGTGACTTTTGGTACCAGCAGTTCCTACCTATATACCGAGATGTGTGGGTGGAGAACTTGGTACCAGGGTCTTTCTGCACCAACCGCAGTGTGGGGCTTGGCACACAGTAGGTGCCCAAGAAATATTTTTGAGTGAATGAATGTGTTACCGACCAGGGTTCTTGACCCCTTAATCAATAGAAATTGATCAGAGGCCAGACAAGAAATTCAGGCAAGGCTTTACTGGGGCCCCTGCGGCAGCGGGGCGCGGGGTGGGGGGGAGCGAGAACACACAAGAGGTTCCCTTGCTGGCTCGCTCCCTGGGGCCGGGGGGTTGGGGGGCGAGCTTGTTCCTTATATGGGGTGAGGGTAAGGGTGTGTCCAGGGGTCCGGCTGGAGCGGTGGCTTAGATGGTTTGCCCGCCCCTTAGGTGGTGGTGTGTGCAGGGGGCATGCGCAGTACCCTGCTTTTGCTCCCGACCCCCTGCTTTTGTTCTGGGCTCTTCCAAAGTGGCAGTTGGACTTTTTGGTATCTTTTGTCCAGCATTTGCCCTAACTGCGCATGCATGCAGTTACTTTTAGTCCCATATAGTTTCCTTGTATTCTGTTGCTGGAGGAGACGTGTGTCCAGGTGCAAGCATGGCAGCACTGCAGCAAAGGGTCCCAGGCCCCAGCCTGTCTCAAATAAACCTAATTGTTCATTAGTAGGAATTGACTAAACTGTACAGCTCTGTTCTTATAGTGATATACTAGGCAGCTACGAAAAAAAAGAAGTGACTGAGAATAGTCACCTTTTATGGAGCACTTCCTATGTACTAGGCATCATTCTAAGTGCTCTCTACGAATTAACTCATGAAATTAACTCACCAAAACATTATGAGACAGGTAATATGATGATCATTCCCATTTTATAGCTGAGGAAATAAAATCACTTGCTCAAGGTCACATGGCCAGAAAGTATTGGAACCTGGATTTGAATCTGAAACAGTCTGACGTGTGTGTGAGCATGTGCGCATGCGAAGGCCAAAGGGTCTAGGTGCGTATGTTTACTCATCACATATATAAGTACCGTCCCAAATGGCTGTGTCTGGGGAGGGGGACTAGGGACCCCCAGAGGTGGCAGAGACATGTACTTTTCACTCTATATCCTTTGGGATTCCTTAGATTTTTAGCAATCGAAAATGTTTATTAAGGGAATTCCTTGGAGGTCCAGTGGTTGAGACTCCACTCTTTCACTGCCAAGGGCACGGGTTCAATCCCTGGTCGGGGAATTAAGATCCCACAAACCCTGCGGCGGGGCCAAAAAAGAAAAGAAAAATGTTCATTAAAGTAAGTTAAATTAAATCGAAGGTCCTCAGACCTGGCCACAGACATAGTGGGTCAGGATCCCTGGGACGTGTTGACCAGGATTTGCAAAGCTTCCCAGGTAACTCTGAGGCCCACGAAGCCCTATTAAATCTCCCCACTTCCCTCTCTCTTCCTCTCCTCCTCACTCCACTCCAGCCACACCTGCCTCCTTACTTTTCATCCAACACACAGGCTTACTGCCACCTCAGGGCCTTTGCACTTGCTGTTCCCAACACCCAAAATGTTCTGCTCCCACCTCCTCTTGGCAATCTCCTACAGCTCAAAGGTCATCATTTTAGAAAGGTCATACTGCCCGCCACCCCTAAACTACTGGTTGGCCTCTACCCTCTTCTGGGCGCTCCAGTCCAGGAATCCTTAACCCTTTCTGTGCCATAGACCCTTTTCAGGATAGTTTTTCAATGCATAGAATTGCGTCCATGGGATTACAAAGGAGACCAATTATAACGAAATAGAACTGTTAAAAGAAAAATCGCAACAACAAAACCTGTGAACTAATGACTTTAATATAAAGTATAAAAATGAACACGTGTAATTTTAACTCACCACGTGTGATTTTATTTCACTCTTGAAGGAACCAGGCAGATGTTTAGGGAAAGAAGGAAGGGAGAAAAAACGAAGGGAAGGGAGAGAGGGAAAGAAGGAAGGAAGAAAGATGCTTGAGGGGCGGGGGACGGTTAAGGTCTCGCTGAGACCTTTTCACAGTTATTGGCTCATTCGGGTTGTTTTTGCTTTTGCAGAGCCGGGTCGTTAGGCTTCGCTGGATTTTCTCCTCCTCCTTCTCACAAGCTCTATCCCAGCCGCCGGGGTCAGCCCTTCACCGGGCCTCCCGCCACTGCGCCCCTCCCTTTTGCACAATTTCTCTCCCCGCCTCCCAGCGTTCTCCATGGCAACGAGGAGATGCACTCTTTCTCGAGGGTCCACTCTGAGAGGGTGGGCGGAGGCGGAGGGTGGAGCAGGGCAGCCCCTCCTCTCAGCCTCTTATAACTTCCCTCGGCCTGATCCCACAAATCAGCTTCCCTGAGAAGCTGCTTTGTAGAGGTCCGAAGCTAAAAACTTCTACGACACCTCTGGTTGAGGAATGTTGGCTTAAGAATCCAGCTCTGAGAAGTCAAGGCTTCCACGTGGGAATGGCCTCGCAGATGAGGCATTGGGTTTTGTAACTGGTAAAAATTGTGTTTGCGGGTGGGTGGGGGGGAGGGTTATCCTAGAAATAAAACCCTCAAGTGTTCAACATTGTTACAAAAATTGCCAACCCCTGAGCAGTTCCGCTGTGGGTGATTTAGATTACCCAGCTCTCTGGCAGGCGAGATTCTCCAGCCGCCCCAGAAGAAAACGATAATTATAGTTCCCACTTCTATACTTGTTTAAAAGAAATGAAAAATCCAAAAAGAATGGAGGAAGAAAACAAAACATGGCTCAACTCTCTCTACCCAGCTACACTTGGTTGCCACTTTAAAAAAAAATTATTAAAAGTGACACACACACTTAAGAAAATGCTGAAGTTACAGAAAGGTTAAAATGAAAAACAAGTCTCCCTCCCCCAGTCCCAAGCCTCCAGTCTCTCCCCTCAAAGTAACCACAGTTAAATGCCTCTGCACTTTTTTTTCTAAAAAAAAATGCTTGCATGGGTAATTTTAGAATTTAACCCATGAGGATTTTAAACATCATCCTGAATTATTTTCATTACATCATTTACCACTTCCTCGTATTTTCTTATTTATTTATTGTCTCACCCTATTAGAATACTAGCCCCAGGAGAGCAGGGATATTTGTCTGGTTTGTTCGCTGCTGAATTTGCAGAATCTAGAACAGTGCTGATCGGAGCTCAAAATATTTGTTGAATGAGTGAATGAGGGGATTGGGCTAGATCTAGTGCTATAAAACTTGCTTTTTTCACTTAATAGCATGTCTTGAAGTCTTTCTATATCAGTACAAGCAGATCAATGTCAGTTTTCTTTTTTCTCAACAGCTTCCATCTTTGCGTAAGCCCTCAAGCCTGGAATGTAATAATACTGATAATAATTCATTTTTCTTGAGCACCTATTTTACCCCCAACCCTGTGCATTTTCGCTTTTAATCCCACAACCCCTCCTAAACAAGTATTATTCCCATTTTTCAGATGAGAAAAACTGAGGCCAAAGGCAGCCACACAGCTAAGAAGTGGCAGAACTTTGAATCACTCAGGATTCTTAGATTCCAGCCTCCTACTTCTTTTTTTTTTTAAGTCTTTATTGAAATTGTTACAATATTGCTTCTGTTTTATGTTTTGGTTCCTTGGTTGCAGGCATGTGGGATCTCAGCTCCCCCACCAGGGATCGAATCCACACCCCCTGCATTGGAAGGGGAAGGCTTAACCACTGGACCACCAAGGAAGTCCCACCCCATACTCTTTTTAAATAATGTGGGATCTTAATTCCCTGACCAGGGGTTGAACCTGTGCCGCCTGCAGTGGAAGTGCAGAATCTTAACCACTGGACTGCCAGGGAAGTCCCTCCAGCCCCATACTCTTAAGCCTCCTTTATTTGCCCTGTTGCCTGTGGTGGTTGGGGGTAGGGAACAAGGTTGGCAGGCAATCCCCGAAGACTTGTCTCCCAGGTGACATTTGTAACTCTGGCACAGTCACCAGATTTGTCCTAAATGTCCCGAAATCAGATCCCTATCTAGAATGAACAGGATATAAATTATCCACACTTTTGAACCAGATATCACTGGGCTAAGTGACAGCACATAGTAGGTCTTCAACACATACAGCAAGAAGCAGCCTTGTGGCCCACACTCTGACCACATAATTGCGTCGCCCTCCCCTCCCACCCTCCCCAGTCCCAAATCTGAAGGCTTTTGGTGAGTACGGAAGCAAAGCTGGCAGTTAGAGCAGCCATATATTTAAAGAATCATTCATTCATTCATTTCTTCATGTGGCACATTTCTCTAAAGTAGTGAATCTCAAATCTGGTTGCACATTAGAATCACTGGGAAGAGTTTTAGAAATCCCAGTTTCCTGAGTCCAACCTACTGGATCAGAATGTCTTAGGGTGGGGGTGGGGTACTGCATTTAAAAATCTTCCCAAATGACTCTGACAGAGGTGATGGCTGGTAAGGTTGGACAGAAGTAGGTGAGGAACTGAATGTCCCCAGAGGAACCTGACCAACTGGAAGTACCACAATACCAGCGAAGAGCCAGATCGGAAATTACGGTTTGTCCAATTTTAGCAACATAGTGGAGCCCTTTAAAGGGCGTGGGGGGCTCTCAGGTTGAATAATATCTACCCAAAGATTTCAGGTCCTCATCCCTGGAATTGGAAAATGGTGCTTTATTTGGAAAAAGGGTCTTTGCAGATGTAAGTAAAGATTTGAGATGAGATTGCCATGGATTATCTGGGTGGACCCAAAAACTGCCATCAGGAATGTCCTTATAAGAGAGAAGCAGAGGAAGCAGATGACAGAGACACAGAAAAGAGGTACAGAATCGGAGGAGGCCATGTGAAGATGGCGACAGAGACTGGAGTGATGGGGCCACAAGCCCAGGAACACCTGGAGTCATCGGAAGCTGGAAGAGGCAAGGAAGTCTTCTTCCCTAGAGCCTCTGGAGGGAGCTCAGCCTTGCCAACACCTTGATGTTGGACTTCTCTCTGGCAGGACTGAAGAAAACTCCAAATTTAAGCATTCGAGTTTTATTCCTTGACCTTGTCTCTCAAGAATAATTATTCCTCAAGTGAAAGAATTCTTGTGCAGTGTCCTGAACCCCAGGAGTCAGTTTTGGGTGATGGGAACCTTGGAAATGTTTTAAAATGCCCCCCGCCCCAGCCTGCAGAGTTTCTGTCTGCTGCCTGCCCCTCGTCGCCAGCCTCACACCAGGGTGATCCAATGGTTACACCTCCCTTCTCTCAGGAGTCTATGAAACTTTTGGCATTCACATATCTCACACTGAACTTTCCTGTAAAATCGCCTCCCCCTTACCGAGCACTTGATCTTCAGATAGCATCTTTTTGAGTCTTCATGATCACCCTCAGCAATAGGTACGATTACTATCAACCCATTTCACAGATGAGGAAATTGAGGCACGAAAATGAAGGACTTTACCCAGGCAGCCCACCTCCAGACCGTCCCACTCTTTATTTCATTAAGTCAGTTTTATTGAAAGTATACTTTATATCTTATACAACGTACCCTTTTAAAATGTCCATTGTGGTAAGTTTTAGAGTCACCATCACCACCATCAAGATATAGAACCCTGGGCTTCCCTGGTGGCGCAGTGGTTGAGAGTCTGCCTGCCAATGCAGGGGACGCGGGTTCAAGCCCTCGTTTGGGAAGATCCCACATGCCGCGGAGCAACTAGGCCCGTGAGCCACAACTACTGAGCCTGCGCGACTGGAGCCTGTGCTCCGCAACAGGAGAGGCCACAATAGTGAGAGGTCCGTGCACCGCGATGAAGAGTGGCCCCCACTTGCCACAACTAGAGAAAGCCCTCGCACAGAAACGAAGACCCAACACAACCAAAAATAAATAAATAAATAAGCCTAAACCTTTAAAAAAAAAGATATAGAACCCTTCCTTCAGCCCCAAAACTCCCCTTGTACCGTTTATGGCAGTCACCTCTGCCTACCTCCAACCAGTGATCTGATTTCTGTCCTATAAGTGTTGCTTTTTTTAGAGTTTTATATCAAAAGAATCATACAATGTGTCCTTTTTGTTTGGCTTCTTTCACTCAACATCGTGATTTGGGGATTCATCTGTGTTGCTGTATCTGTAGTTCATTCCTTTTAGTTGCTATGTAATCATTTATTGAGTGAATACTCCACAATTTATCCATTCGCTTCTCAGTGGAAATCTGGGTTCTAGCAGCTTTATGACTAAAGCTCCTATGAATATTTCAGAGCCTATGTTTTTCACTGCAAGCTGTATACTCTCTCTGTTGCAAAGAATCTGCAGCATGGGAAGCATTAGCCCCACTTTACAGATAAAGAAACTAAGGCCCAGAGAGGTGAAGTCGGCTCCCTGAAGACACACGGCTAAACAGGTAGCAGAGTCAAGAATTGAACCCAGGCCTGTGTAGCTCCAAATCCTTTGACACTCCTTCCATTGTGTGCCCTGTTGATGCCAGGGAACAGTGGGTACTGTCTTCCAAAGGTCATGACCTTGGTGGATTCACCAGTCTGCCCTTCGGCATCCCATTCTGAAGCAGCCTTTCGTGAGTACACAGAGAACACATAGTCTGCTGTGGGAGCTGGGTACACTTATCAAGTTCAGGAATCTGAGCTCTAAAACCAGACTGATATGTTCTTTGTCAACGCAAAACGCAACTGTCACTGGATCCAGGATCCCAATGGCCAACACTTAACAGCTTCCCCCTCTCAGCCACTGTGCTAAGTCCTTTATATGTCTGAACAGATTTACTCCTCCCCCAAACCTGGTGAAATAGGTTACTACTAGCCCCATTTTACAGATAAGCAACCCAAGGCACAGGGGTTTAAGACGCTTGCCCAGGCTCACGCTCTGGGAAGTGGAGGAGCCCGGACTCGTACCCAGGCCATCCGTCCAGCACTACTCCTCACCTCCAACCTCCATACACCAGACAGACGCTTCTGCTGCCTTAACTGGCAGGTTGCCTAGTGAGCAAGCTGATTAGAGGAATTTAGTTCCACTATGAACTTACAGAGATAGTTATCCATGTTGTATGTTTATCACTGTATTAACCATGTCTTTTATTTTCTGTACTCTGATGCTTTGACATCTGGGGGCTTGCTGACCCTTGAGGAACTGCCCTTCCCAGGGTTAGGCAATTCCTAGAGAAAGGGAACAATGCTTGTCCTTGAACGTGTTCTTCAAATGCAAACCAACCAACCAATCCAGAGCCCATGCCCCCAACTACCTTCTTTATTAAGCCCTCACACCCTGGGCCACCATCCACCTGCCCTATTCACTCCAGGGCCAGGTCCCAGACACCTAGGGACAACCCCTTTACCCCAGAGCCTGCTGAAATTATTCAGACTAGCCAATCCTGACCCTGCCTTCCCTGCCTCACCCATTCCTTCCCTGAAGAAACCACAATAAAATTCTTGTCCACAGTTCCCCCTCTCCCTCTCCCTCTGCCTCCTGACCAATCCTGGAGCTTCCTCGTGTGGCCCCCCCTGTGGTGTGACATGTCCCACTTTCTTGGGATCTGTGTTAGGGCACAGACTGTAGTCAGAAAGACCTGGGCTTCAATTTCTTTTGAGCTTTCCTGTGTGGCCTTAGGCAAGTCTCTTAACCTTTTTGAGCATGGCTTTCTTCAGCCATAGAATGAGAAGACGATCATGATAAAAGTAAAGTTCATAATCACTTAGCTCCTCTTCTGAAATCCAAAAAGCTCTGAAAGCTTTGCACCAAAAACTTTATCCAAAAAATGAAAAAAAATTGGAAGCAAAATCTAGACTGACATGAGGCTATTTACACTTTTAATTTATTTCACTTAATGTCAATATTTCTCTACTATTAGAATACTAATGGATATGATTATGGGAGCTGCCCAAATCCCCCGGAGGTGAATTACACAATATAAGCTATAGTGTCTGTATCACTTTTCTAAAACCCAACACTCTGAATTCTGAACCACATCTGGCCCGAGGGTTTTGAATTGGGGTTGCGGACCTATAGTCCCATACCTCAATGGATGGGAAGATGCAATGAATTAATGAATATGAAGGACTCTTCACAGTGCCTGGAACACAGGATAGCTGTTACTGTTTTTATTCCAGATAAATTGTTTCACTTTTCGCATCAGCCACTGGAAGCCCGTGAGATAGAAGAAAGCTGTGCATTTTGTGTTCTCTTGGCCATGAGATCTGATAACACCCCTTTTAAAAACAATGCAGCCCTGGAAAACTTCAGGCAACCCATGGAAGTGACTTTCAGAACATTTTTTTTAGCAACCAGATTGTTTTTCCAAATTAAATCTACCACGGATCCCCCAACATATCAAAGAGCATGCAATGATGGCATTAGCATCTATTTATTTTATAAGTTCATATTTGTATGATATAGCACCAACCACAAAGAACAATGAAGAGTTTTAATTGAACCTACGTTTGAAAATGGGGATTTACCAAGGCCACCTGCAGCCTTCCATCAGCCAGCACATCCAATCTACTTGGAGATTTCTGTGTGCCAGCCATGTCTTGACCCACACAGATAAGTAGCTTCAAATGGTAACCACTTTATGCAAGTTTGCATTACAATCTCAGGAAACTCTTCAACTGGTCCAGAAAAACTGGAAAGAGAAGTGGTAGGAGATTTGGGTTTTATGGGCAGCCTTGAACAACCACTCACGTTGTGTATACAAACGTGAATGTTGTATGGGAAACACCCCAAACCCACAAGAAGCATAAATGCCATCTTAATACTGCAATACGATGATAAGAAATGTCACAATGTCCTTTGTTGCTATACAATGATTGTGCCTTGATGGGAGAAAAGCATATGCCATAAGTGAATGTGCCTGAGGTTTTGTGTAGCCTTTATTTAAGCTCAGACTCTCAGGAAACAGAAACAAAATAGTACAATATTCTGTCAGTGAGTATGCCCAGGTTGGAAATTTGCAAGGAATACAAAGATCAGTAGAGAGCTACAATCTTCTAGACCATGGGTGCATTTGCAAGAAGTTCACATACATGTGTGGGGACGGCAGGAAAAGCTTTATCCCAACCATTGCACAAGACAAATGCTGTCAAGGCTGATGGTAGAAAGCCAGCTTGGGGAATGGACAGAAATCAGAGTCTTCAAGGTCTTAGGTCATGTCAAAGCAAGTAAACTCTAAAAATTCCTCTGTCTTGACACCTGCTGCGAATGCAAGGACCTAACGGGAGTCTCTAACTGCCTGAGGGTGGGAGGTCTGCCTGCATCCTGGCTGCCAAGGTCGGGTGCAGGGAAAGAACTTCCACCTTTTGGCTCTGCGAGCGGGGCAAAATGGGGCAGCCTTGCAGAAATAAGAAAGGGGTTTGGATGCTGGAATTCACAAACATGACTGATGCCCACCATCGTAATACACTGAGGAGTCTCCACCACTACAGTTTGGTAGGTAAGAATCTTGAGCCTGTCTCTCTGTGTGTAAATTGCATTTTTAAAAAGAAGCTCAGGGCTTCCCTGGTGGCACAGTGGTTAAGAATCTGCCTGCCAATGCAGGGGACACGGGTTCAAGCCCTGGTCCGGGAGATCCCACGTGCCGCGGAGCAACTAAGCCCGTGCGCCACAACTACTGAGCCTGCGCTCTAGAGCCCGCGAGCCACAACTATTTAGCCTGCGAGCCACGAATGCTGAGGCCCGTGCACCTGGAGCCCAGGCTCCGCAACGAGAAGCCACTGAAATGAGAAGCCCGCGCACCGCAACAAAGAGAAACCCCCGCACGCCGCAACTAGAGAAAGTACATGCTCAGCAACAAAGACCCAGTGCAGCCATAAATAAATAAATAAAATTTAAAAATAAATAAATTAAAAAGTTCAGCTCAAAAAAAAAAAAAAAAAAGTTCAGCTCAAACCTTTGCAAATCCCTGAACTAATGGAAGTTTGCAAACTCACAGGTCAGACATCCTGAGCAGGTGTTCTGTCTACCCACAGACACTTGGACTTTACTTGATTGTTTTTTTGTTGTGGTTTTTCCTCACCATTCTGGGGGACTCAGCTTATAGACTTGGGGACTATATGTTAAGTGTTGTAAATTGATTATTGTTGAAGGTGACCTCTTAATTATTACCTCCTTTTGACCATTCCCTGGAAGTCTTGCCTTTTGTTCTTTAGAGAGTTGAGCATAAGTTAGAGCTTCTGGGATTTAATTTGGGGAGACTCATACCCTCACCCCAGGCACCAATCAGAGCAGAAATGTCCCATGTCTGACCACTCCTGTAAGGGAGACCCAGCATGTAGAGAACAGTGACAGCTTTTTTCAGAGTCACACACAGAGCAGTGAGGTCCTCAGACGTGGCGAGGAGACAGCTCACTTTCTCAGTCATGGTTTCTGCTTGCCTCGTGCAAAAGAGTAGCCCACGCCGGACAAGTTTATGCCAGAGGCACATTCGAGGTAAATCCTTATAAAAGACAAAAACAG
This sequence comes from Balaenoptera musculus, assembly GCF_009873245.2. Taxonomy (NCBI): domain Eukaryota; kingdom Metazoa; phylum Chordata; class Mammalia; order Artiodactyla; family Balaenopteridae; genus Balaenoptera; species Balaenoptera musculus. The sequence continues at coordinate 9,679,195 of NC_045803.1, forward strand.
GTCTAAACTTTGCGATGACAGGATTTCCAGCAGAGCGCAAAGCTGGAGGGGTCTGGGCCTCATCCCCGCAATACACACACAGCAAGAGGGTTTGTCCCCAACATCAGGCCGCCGGGCATGGCGAAGGGGATAGTGGCCTTTCTCCCGAGCACAGAACAGATCTCCCTGACATGTTCTTCCTGCGTGGCTGTTCCTCAACTCTGGTAAGAGACCTTCTGCAAAACTTTGAAATTCCGAACCCTATTTCTCCTCTTCCACTTCCCGCGAACACGTGTTTACGCAGTCGCCGCAAGCGGCCCGCGGTCTCCATGGCAACAATCTGACTCGCTGCTCGGCTCCGACTGCGACTGCGCAGCTGGTCCCGCGGCGTTTCCGGGTTGTTAGACTTTGTATGCGGATCTTTGAAACTCTTCCTCATTCAGAAGTTACCCTCACCCACTCAAATAATACCCACAAGCATACTCAGGTGTCACTCCCACACTCTTAAGTGTTGTGCACAGCTACTCAAATATTACCCACTTGAGCTTATATACTCAAGTGATGTGATGCTACCCACATATCAAATGGTACCCACGCTCACTCATATGTATTGAAGTATTCAAAAAACAACTGAGATGTTACCCGCACCTACTCAAATATTTAATATGAGTGCCGCGAGGGCAAGGTTTGGGTCCGTTTTGTTCTCTGCTGTATTCCCAGTGCCTGGAATAGTGTCTGGTACACTGCAGGCAGGTGCCCAGGAAATATTTGTTGAATGAATGAATGATCCATACTCAACCAGATATTATCCACTCTGCTCAAATGGTACCTACTCGCACTCAGATGTACCCAAGTAACTCAAAAGCTACCCACTCACTCTGAGTGCCGTGAGGGCAGAAAGTTGCGTTGGATTTGCTCCGTTCTGTATCTCCAGCTCCTAGAACAGTGCCTGGGACATAGTAGGTGTGCAATGCACATCTGTAGAATGAATGAGTGAATGGATGAGTGACTCACACTCAACTAAGTCTTAACCACACCCACTCAGATGTCACCCGCAAGTTAACTCAGATAAAAATACCCACCTTCGCTCACACTAGTCAGATGTTACCCATTCTTACTGAAAAGTTACCCACTCCCTTGACTGGGTAACTCATCCTCACTCGCATTATTCACATTCACTCTCATCCCCTGAACTTACTCAGAGGGCACCCACCTTTCCAAGTCGCCACCCACGCCCACTCAGCTGACGCCCACCCTCATTCAGCCGCGCCCATGCCCACCCCAAGTCACCTCACAGCTTCTTGTCAGATGCATGGTGTCGTCGACGGTTTTTCTTGTGCTTCCGCTTGCCTTTCTTGCCATCTCCCTCCTTGCTCTCCTTCGTGGAGTCCAGAGGCGGCACCCCGTCCACCGCAGCAGTGGCCCCAGGCCCCTGTTTCTCCCCTGGCCCGGGCTCATAGCAGTTTCTGGCAGGAAGCTCTCTGGGGCCCGTCACTGTCAGGCACAGTTCCTGCCTTAGGACCTGGGCCACGTCTTCCGCCGTCCTGCCCTGGCTCTGCAGGAAGAGGTTCAGCTTGGTCAGGAATTCAATATCCTGCTTCTGGGGCATGTAGACCACTCTCCACATGCCGCCCTTGCCCTTGATCTCCCTGGGGATCACGGCATAACTGATGTCCTCTGCCAGCCTAATGATGGCGGCCTTGGATCTCTCTTCTTCCACAAAGGCCTTCCCAGCCACTTCGAACTTACCCAGAGGTTTTAGGGAGGCCTGTATGATCTCTTCGAATTCCTCATGGTTGCAGTTTTCCGGGATACCCAGGATCATCAGAGACTTGTAATTATCCACCTCAAGAGCCTTTGCATCCATGCTCCAACAATGCAATGTCCTTGACGCCGAAAAGCATCTTGCCCAGCTCTCTGAGGCAGCAGTACGCCCGATGGTGCACACCTGAGCTGCCTCAGGAATCCAAAAAGTTATCCAGGATGTCACGACCCTTTCCCAAGGCAACGAGAGAGGCCTCACGGGGCCTAGTTTGTCCACCTCAGCCAAAGATGCCCCAGGCCCTGCCCACAGGGCTGCACAGTGTCCAGCCTTCTGTAACCTTCCTCCCAGGGGGCTCTTGGGAATTCCTAGGGACTTACAGAGTGTGAAGCAGGGGTAGGTGTCTGCCGGCTAGCTCATGGATCCTGAGTCCTAGGCAAGGCCGCACCAGAGAGAGTATGAAGATGCTGGTCCCTCTTTCTGGCGGTGGTCCTCAAAGGTCTCACAGGCCCTGTCAGTCTCAGCAGATCTGGGACGGCTGATCGCCCTGGGGCTGCTGCCACCGGGGTGTCCCGCGAGGGTGCCCGGCAGGCAGGGCAGCTCATTCCTTGCCGCTGGCCCAGAGGCTAGCCTCACTGCCCTGTGGCCTGGCTAAGACAAGGATGTGGCCGCTGCACTTGCTCCCACAATGACATCACCGCCTCCTTCTGCTCTGCAGCTCAGCGGTCTCCATGGCAACTGCTAGAGCATTGCCTCTGCCATTGGCCCGGCCCGGCCGCATTTAAATCAGAGTCTGAGGGGAGTCATTCAGGGGTGAGGGGTCAGCCACCCGCCTTCAGAAGTACCCTCTCTTCTCCCTTGAGAAAATGGCTGATTCTAGGGGTCGGGGGACAGGGAAGATACAAGATGAGCCTGGAACATTTTTGGGGTCAGAAAGTAAGGAAATGCTCAAAGAATGATGAGAACAGGTGGAAGGGCATAGAGCCAGCTTGAAGGGCTCCCACTGGCCAAATCTGGGACATTTTGAGCATCAACATTAAAAATGAGCGCAACAGATCATAACCCCTTAAATAAAACAAGAATCCAAGAATCTATGAGGATATAAGTAAACAGATAAATGGAAAGTTTGCTGGAGGAATGTGGGCTGTTATGTTGTCTCATATAAAATGTATGAATCAAAGGGAACAAAAGTATCTTTACCGTGGGATGTCCTTGTTTGTAGGACACACCCACTACAATACTCAGGGATGATAGGGCACCAGATTTGCAATTTACTCTCAAAACCGTTGGTGGGGGGGAAGTTCTTTGTACCATACATGCAACTTTCCTATAAGTTTGTGACTGTTTCAAATATATTTTTTAAAAGGAAAAAGAAATGTCCTGCACACGTGTTCACCTTCACAATGGCCATTTCTCCTCTTACCACCCCAGTAATAAAAGCCATAAGTTTGAATCAGACTGACACCCTCCAAACTCCCAGCTCCAGGGATGGGCACTGAAGGGTTTGAACTAATCAGCATAATCCCACCCCCTTGCCACAGTGATTGGTTCAGAAGTGGTCACCCAGGTAACCCAGGCCTAAGCCAATCAGTGCATTCTATCTCCCTGGTCACGGAGATTGGTTAAGGGCTGGATACATGGACTCAGTCCAATTAGAAAGACGCTCAGGAGTTTTGTGACTAGTTGTGAGGAAGAATACCCTCTCTTTCCCCCTAGATGGGAAAGAATAAATATGCAGGAAGCATATGCAGGAAGCCATCTGGGAACCACAAGAGAAGGCATCTTGAGGATGAATTCTACATCCAGAGGAAGGCAGAGCTGAGAGAATCACAGAGACCTCTCAGGGCAACCCCCTTCATGCTGTGGTTCAGTGATGCAGGCTGCTTTTTTATTTCCAAGTCATCGTGTGCTCCCGTGACTACCACAGCAAGGGAACAGAGAGCAGAGCGACTCATGCACCAGCGTTTGAATACTTCCGCCAGGAAGCTACATGTGACTTTTGCTCATATTTCATTGGCCAAAGCAAGTCACATGACCACACCTAACTTCCGGGAGGTGGGGAAGTACAGTCACCCATGCACCTAGAAGTGCAGGGGAATTGGAAATAACAGTGTACACAGTCATGCCTGCCACAAGCTCTCATAATGTGCCCGGCACCATGCTAAACTCTACACACGCATTTCATTTTACAACCACCCTATGAAGAGGTATTACTAATGTCCCCAATTTTATAGGCAAGAAAACTGGGGATCAGAGAGGTTAATTCAGTTACCTAAGGCCACATAGCTAATGAATGACAAAGCTAGACTTCCTTCCTCGGGCACCGTGACGCCTGTGCCTAAACATTTAACCTCATATAACACTATGCTGTTCCCTGAGAAGAAAGTGCTCTATTGTGTCACCTGGCTTGGTTCCTGTTCCATCATACAGTTGCTGTGTGACCTTGGGTAGGCTGCTCTCCCCCTCTGGGCTGTGTGGCAATTTAGTTCTGTCTAACTGAGCTAAGTTGGGTCTATGTATCCTAGAACACCTTTCCCCTGGTGGCTCTGGGTTAACGTTGTCTAAAAGGAAATTTGCATGAGATTTAGATAACAGAAGTGACGCAATAGCTATTATGGTGGGAAGGTCTGCACAGGACCCAGGGGCCACAATGGGGCTCACGCCTCTTGTCACTGATCTGCTGGCTCACCTCGTGGGCTTGGGGCAGCACCGGACCTCAGCTCCACCTGCTCCCACCAGCTTTCCTTTTCCAGCTTCTGTGAATTTGGGGCCAGGAGCCTGAGCAACTCAGCAGGGGAAAGGCACCAGCTTCTCCAGCAGGTCACACATGGAGTTGAAGTTGGTAAGAGACGCTTGAGGCTTCCAGTTTATTCTCATGGGTTCCAGGTTCTAGTTTCCCAACCACGCAGCCAACTGACCTACAGGGACTTAAAACCCAATACTAGTTACAGAGGCACCGACCTTACATATACTTTTCCTCCAGCAACCCTCTGGCTCCCTAATTATTAACATTTTTCGATGTTCCCACCACCCCTTCCTGGGTCTTCACCTCCCCCAGCTTTGTCTACAATTGCTTAAGATTCTATCCCATAATAAGTTCCTTACCCCGTGTCCTTATAGTGGACCTGCTTCTCTCTCTCTCTCTCTCTTTTTTTTTTTTTTGGTCGCATGGCTTGTGGGATCTTAGTTCCCTGACCAGAGATCAAACCCGGGCCCTCAGCAGTGAAAGCGTGGAGTCGTATCTGCTGGACTACCAAGGAAGTCCTGTGGACCTGCTTCTTTATTGAGTACTAACTGGTCATAACCAACCAGGACTCTTCCTTTATAAAACGACAGGACTAACACATTACTTTTCAAGTTTACCAGCAGAGAGAAGAAAATTGTCCCTTCTCATCTAGGGGTTTTAGGAACCACCTCTTTGATACAGACTTCTTTGAAGTCTTATTTTGGCATTAAAAATTCATATCCCACTCCATAACATAGTGTTATCCATTTTAATACAAAGGTGAGTTTTTCCTTCAAAAGTTGAAGTGAAATTGGCCATCATAAATATTTGCCATGGGGAATGTAACTTGGTGCAGCTGCTATGAAAAACAGTGTGGAGGTTCCTCAGAAAATGAAAAACAGATCAACCGTATGATCCAACATTTCCACTTCTGGGTATTTATATGAAGGAAAGGAAAACACTAAAAGATATCTGCACACCCATGTTCACAGCAGCACTATATATAATAGCCAAGGTATGGAAACAACCTAAGTGCCCATCAATGAATGAATGGATAAAGAAAATGTCACACACACACACACAGGAATACTGTTCAGCCACTAAAAAGAAGGAAACCCTGCTATTTATGACAACATGGATGGACCTTGAGGATATAATGCTAAGTGAAATAAGTCAGATACAGAAAGACAAATACCATATCATCTCAAATATATGTGGAATCTTTAAAAAAAACCCAGAAACCCAAACTCATATATACAGCAAACAGATTGGTGGTGGCCAGAGACAGGGGGTCAAGCGTGGAAAAAAATGGGTGAAGGTGGTCAAAAGGTACAAACTTTGAGTAATAAAATAAATAATAGGGATGTAATGTACAACATGAGGAATTTAGCTAACACTGCTGCACAAGATATGGGAAAGTTGCTAAAAGAATACCAAGAGGGGCTTCCCTGGTGGCGCAGTGGTTAAGAATCTGCCTGCCAATGCAGGGGACACGGGTTTGAGCCCTGGTCCGGGAAGATCCCACATGCTGCAGAGCAACTAAGCCCCTGCGTGCCACAACTACTGAAGCCCGCGCGCCTAGAGCCTGTGCTCCGCAACAAAAGAAGCCACCGCAATGAGAAGCCCGTGCACCACAGCAAAGAGTAGCCCCCGCTCACCTCAACTAGAGAAAGCCCACACCCAGCAATAAAAACCCAACGCAGCCTAAATAAATAAATAAATTAAAAAAAAAAAAAGAATACCAAGAGTTCTTGGCAATGATGATTTTTAAACGTATTGTTCACCTGATAAATAAATATGAGAGTGTAAAAAAGAAAAAAAAAGAGTACTAAGGGTTCTCAACACAAGGAGAAAAAATTTTTCCTTTCCTTCTTTCTTTTCTTTTTATTGTATCTCTGTGAGAAGGTGGATATTGGCTGAACTTACTGTGGTAATCATTTCACAATATAGGTAAATCAAACCATGATGCCATATGCCTTAAACTTATACAGTGATGTATGTCAATTATTTTCCAATAAAACTAGGGAAAGAAGACTTGTAATAGAGATGTTTCTAACACGCTTCTTGCAAAAAAAAAATTTGCCATGGATTTATGAATCCTCGGGGCACCATTGCATATCCCTGGGTTTATGCACATTCCATATTGAGAGGCAGGCGACAGAATGGTGCATTTATTGGATCCACCAAGATTGCTTGAGAAGTTTCCTTGTTCCAGGCTCTGCGTGACATGTTAGGCATACTTGAGTGAATGAAATAAGCTCTACTTTTAGGAGCTTAGAGTCCAGTGGTTATGACAGGCCAGGCCAGCCTGTTTACAGCCAGGGAGAAAAGCCCTATAATTATCACGAAAATGTGTTCTTATCCTTGGTGCGGGGCATAGAATACAGAGTATACTAATTGGGACATGTCTTGCTGAAGTTTAAAGAGAAAACTACATAAAGTGCTTTGGGGACCCTGAGCAACTGATCCTGTCTGGTCTTATCTGGGAGGGCTTCCTGGAGGAGGTGACACTGGACGGGATCTTGAAGGATGCCTATAATAACCACAACAATAATACTATTTTTAAAAGGAGTCATCACTATCACTTACATAGGGCATGCTGTGTGCCAGACAACATTCTAAGCCCTGCATCTGTACTAAGTCATTTAATTTTTTTAAACCATTTTTTAAAAAATTGAAGTATAGTTGATTTACAATGTTGTGTTAGGTGTACAGCAAAGCAATTCGATTATATACATATACATATATATATACACATATGTATTCTTTTTCTATATATATATATATTCTTTTTCAGTAAGTCACTTAATTTTTTTTTTTTTTTTTTTTAAGTCACTTAATTTTTACCACAGTTTATGAGTTATATATTGTTTTACTGATTTAGTTGCTCATTTATTCAACAAGTATTTATTGAGCAGCTCCTGTATTTTATAGTCAGGGGAAAGATCAGAGAGGGTAAATCACTTACCTAGGGCCACACAGCTAGTTAATTTTTTAATTTTTAATTTAATTTTTTCTCTAAATTTTCTGTTCATATCTTTACTCTTTTTTAAAAAATTTGAGGTTTTTTTTTTTTTTTTTTTTTTTTTTTTTTGCTGAGGAGTAGGAAAGCTTTACAAATAAAGGAAATTAGTATATCATCTGCACCAGGTATGAGTTGGATTCTAGGCAGTGAGGATAGAGCAGTGAACAAGACAGACAAAATTCCCTGCCCTTTGAGAGCTGGCACTCTGTTGGGCAGATAGAGCAGAGACAAAATAAATAAGAAAGATATAGAATACGTTACAGGGTGATAATGAGTGGTTTTGGGAAAAAATAAAGCAGGAAAGAGGGATAAAGAGAAAAAGTGTGTGCGAGTGTAACACACATGTATGGGGGGGTTGTAATTTTTACAGTGTGCTGAGGTGACGTTTGAGCCAGGACCTGAAGGAGATGAAGGAGTGACCATGTGAATATTTGAGAGAATAGTGTTCCAAGCAGAAAGAGCAGCCAGTGCAAAGGCCCTGAGGCTGGAGCCTGCCTGGTGTGTTTGCGAAATAGCAAAGACACCAGTGTGACTGGGGCAGAGGGAACAAGGGAGAGTTACGGAGAAAATTGGAGAAAAAAGCAGGTGGCAGGAGAGCGGAGGTGATGGCAGGACTTTGAGGATGGGGACTTGGGGCTTTTTCTCTGGCTGGCAGCTAGGGAAGGGGAATAGAGGAAATGGTGTGTCTTGAGCATTTGTGGGGCTGGGCCATGAGTACACATGTTGGCCCATTTACTAAATAGATAAATGTATATTTTTATAGTTCCCTCTTTTTTGGCTTTTAAAAAATTTGTGGTAAAATATACATAACACAACATTTACTACTTTAACCATTTAAAAAGATACAATTCAGTGACATTAACTACATTCACAACGTTATGTACCCATCACAACTATTTCCAGAACTTTCTCGTCATCCCAAACAAACTATACCTGTTGAACAAAAACTCCCCATTCTCTCCCTCCCCTAGCTCCTGGTAACCTTTATTCTACTTTCTGTTTCTATGCATTTGTCTCCTCATATAAGGGGAGTCACACGGTATTTGTCTGGCCTTTGTGTCTGGCTTTTTTCGTTTAGGATAATGTTTCCAAGGTTCATCCATGTTGTAGCATGTGTCAGTGCTGTATTCCTTTTTATGACTGAGTAATATTCCAGGTATGGATATACCACATTTTGTTTGTCCATTCATCTGTTGATGGACACTTGGGTTGTTCTAACGTTTTGACTACTGTTAATAATGTTGGTATGAACATTGGTGTACATTGACTCTTTGAGTCTCTGCTTTCAATTATCTTGGGTATATACCTAAGAGTGGAATTGTTGGATCACATGGCAATTCTGCATTTAATTTTTCTGAGAAACCACCATATTGTTTTCCACAGCTGCTGCACCATTTTACATTCCCACCAGCAATGCACAAGGGTTCCAGTTTCTCCACATCCTTGCCAACAGTGTCATGTTGTTTTTCTTTTTTAAATAATAACCATCCTCGTGGATATTAAGTGATATCTCATTGTGGTTTTGATTTGCATTTCCCTAATGACTAATGATGTTCAGCATCTTTTTATATGCTTGTTGCCATTTGTATATCTTCTTTGGAGAAACGTCTATTCAAGTCCTTTCCCCGTTTTGAATTGCTTTGTGTTGTTTTTGCTGTTAAGTTGTATATAGTTAACTATTTAAATGTTATAAATCAAATTGATAAGCTGTTAAATAAAATATGTTGTAGCCTCCTACCTTGATCCATGTACCTTCATACAGTCCTGGATCCATCCATTGATGGATGGATGAATGGATAAACGAAGTGTGGTATAGCCATACAATGGAATATATTCAGCCACAGAAAGGAATGAAATTCTGATACATGCTACAACATCGATGAGCCTTGAGAACATTATGTTAAGTCAAAGAAGTCAGACACAAAACACCACATACTGTATGACTTCACTTATATAAAATCTCCCAAATAGGTAAAGCCGTAGGGATATAAAATTGATTCGTGGTTGCCAGGTATTGAGGGAGGGGGGAATGGGGAGTGACTGCTTAATGAGTATTGGATTTCCTTTGGGGGTGATGAAAATTCTTGGACTAAATAGAGGTGATGGTCGCACAACATTGTGAAGGTACTAAATGCCACTTGTGTACACTTTAAAATGGTTAATTTTATATTACATGAATTGCATCTCAATGAAAAAATTTTAATGACTCTATTTTTGGCTCAGATGTTTAGAGTGATGGTGGGTCTATTCACCATGATGGGGAAACTTTAGGGAGAAATGAGCTGGGAGATCAGGAATTCCTTTTGGGGAGGTCTTAAATGTGATACGCCTATCAGACATCAAAACAGAATTACACATACGAGCCTGGAGTTCAGGGGAGAGACGGGGTGGAGATATAAATATAGAAGTCATTGGCACATGGAGGTATTTTAAGCTGAGGGGCAGGATGAGATCATCTAGAGAGAGGGTGTGGAGAAAGGAGAGAAAATGGCCCTGGGGTGGATCAATGTCAGGCAGAAGAGGAGGAATCAAGATAAGGGATTGCGGGGCTTCCCTGGTGGCGCAGTGGTTGAGAATCTGCCTGCCAATGCAGGGAACACGGGTTCGAGCCCTGGTCTGGGAAGATCCCACATGCCGCGGAGCAACTGAGCCCGCGCGCCACAACTACTGAGCCTGCGCGTCTGGAGCCCGTGCTCCGCAACGGGAGAGGCCGCGACAGTGAGAGGCCCGCACACCGCGATGAAGAGTGGCCCCCGCTTGCCGCAACTAGAGAAAGCCCTCGCACAGCAACGAAGACCCAACACAGCCAAAAATAAATAAATAAATAATTTTAAAAAAAGAAAGAAAAGAAAAGGGATTGCGCAGGAGGGGAGGGGGCAGAAGAACCCCAAGAGTGTGTGCTTGAAGAGCAAAGAAGAATAGCAAAATATTGGAATTGGCCCAAGTATCCGTTTATAGAGGGCTGTTTAGCAAATCATGGTGCATCCATATAATGCACATGTAAAAGAAAAGCAGGAGGGAGTTCTCTCTGTGCAAGTATCAAAAGATTCCCTTTCTAGGAAACTGAAATCCTCAAGAGGTATTGCTTACAAAACGAAGGGAGGTGTGTGTGTGTGTGTGTGTGTGTGTGTGTGTGTGTGTGTGTTTAAAGCAAAGAGAGGAGTTACAAAGGGAAAGGTAGTGATTCATGCCAGAGCAGCCTGGCAGACGCCACTTTAATCAAGTGATCAAAGCAAACATCCCCCGTGGTGGGACGTACTGAAATCAGGCGCCCCCGCTATAATATACCGAGGAGGACACAGCATCCCTTCTGGGGAATTCCCGCCAAAAGTGCATCCCTGAATCCAACCTCCAGGAGACACCAGACAAGCCCACATCAAGGGTCATTCCACAGAATAACTGGCCTGTACTCTTCAAAGTGTCAGGGTCACAAAAGTCAAGGAAGAATGGGAAACGGCTCCAGAGTGAAGGAGATGAGAAGGAGAAAACTGAATGCAACTTCTGATCTCACATTAAATTCTGGGCTGAAAAATACAGTTGCTGGAAAGGACATGATTGGGATGATTGATGAAATTGAATATGGACTTTGGGGTGAATAAATGTGTGGTGTTAGTGTTGAATTTCCTAATTTTGGTAACTACCGTGGTTGTGTGAGAGAAGGTCCTTCTTATTTTTAGGAAGTGAACACTGACATATTTAGAGGTAAAGAAGCATGATGTATGCAACTTACTCTCAAAAGGTTCAGAAAAAAAAATATGCATATAGAGAGAAAGAGTGGAGGATGGTGTGTATTAGTTTCCTAGGGCTGCCATATCAAAATGCCACAATCACGGTGGCTTCAAACAACAGAAATTTATTCACTCACTGTTCTGAGGCCGGAGGTCTGAAACCAATAGGGTCATGCTTCCTCTGCAATGTCTAGGGGGATCCATCCTTGTCTCCTTGCCTCTTCCTAGCTTCCGGTGGTTTGCTGACAAGCCTTGGCTTTCCTTGGCTTACAGCTGCACAACTCCCATTTCTGCCTCTGTCACGTGTCACGTCTCTGTGCCTCTGTCTTCATTCACGTGGCTGTCTTCTTACTGGACACCAGTCACATGGGATTCGGAGCCCATTCTACTCTAGTAGGACCTCATCTTTACTGATTATGTCTTCAACCACCCTCTTTCCAAATAAGGTCACATTCTGAGCTACTGGGGGTTAAGACTTCAACATATCATTTTGGGGGGAGGGACACAGCTCATAACAGAGGGAGAAAGGGGGAGGGCTGGGGAGGAACAGAGAGAGAGATGGAATGATGACACATTCCTGCCAGAATGTTACAGGGACGCAGGTGTTCTTGGTCCTAGTTTGCAACTCAGCTGTTAAGTTTGAAATTATTTCAGAATAAGAATTTAACAGCACAGAGAGGAGAGGGCTTCAGGGAAGTGGTAGAGGTCCGATGAGGGCAGAGAAGCGGCTGTTTTGTTGGCTTTACAAAACGGAGGCCCCTGTACTTTTTGAGAGGTGGGAACAGAAATCAAAGCACAGGGGGTTGGAAGAGTTGAGTGGAAGGTGTGTCTGTCGAAACCCAAGGGTAGCAGTTCTTTCAAGGTGTTTTGCTATAAAGAGGAAAGGGGGGGAATGGGGTGGTAGCTGGACATGGGGTCAAAGAGGGCTTCTAAAAACCAAGAAATGATGCAAGAGAGACAGTGAAACAGGTTAGAGAGAGATGGAACCTTCCCCCAGTAAGGAAGGTGGGACCCCAGTGCAGAGAAGGGACTGGCTTTTGGTGGGAGCATGGCCATTTCCTCCAAGGACGGAAGAGAAAAGCAGGTGTATGTTGGCAAAGGTGAATTTCACCGTGGGAAGCTAAAGAAGCAAATTTTAATTTTATTTTCTTTTTTAACAAAAACTTATATAGTGCTTACCTACCAGACCCTGTTCTGAGCACTTTGCAAATATAACTCGTTGGATTTGCATAAAAATCCTCAGAGGTAGGTACTGTTACGATTTCATCCCCATCTTACAGATGAGAACACTGAGCCCCACGGAGGGGAAGGGCCTTCCCCAAGGTCACACAGCTGGTAAGAGGCAAGTCTTTCTGAAGTTGGGCAGTTGGGCTGCAGAATCCAGACTCAAATTCTATCCCATAATACCTCTGCCTGTCTCGTCTCTGTTCTTAACAAAGGAAGATGCGCGATCAGCAGTTGGGGATTCAGGCTGGGTGGGGGCACTTGGAGGTTTGAGGAGAGAGGAGAATCGCCAGCCACAGGCTTGGTGAGGAAAACTTACTAGAAAAACAGGAGGGTTATGCATTTGAGGTTTGTGGTTCTGGGTTTTCTGTGAAGTCCGGGAGGCTGGATGTTTGAGTCTTCCCTGCATCATGGCAGGGCATGGTTTTTGCACGAAAAGTGGGCCCCTTCCCCAGCCCATCTGCAAGTCCTCCCTGTGCTCCGGGCCCAGAATCTGGCGCCGGCTGGCCCGTCGGTCCTTCCAACCCGCCTGAGCACATCCCCAGGCTGAGGGGGAGGGAAGGGCCTGGAAGGTTGTTCACAGGCCAAAGTCCAAAGGAAACAAGTTGCATTCCAGGAGCAGGAGCCCAGTGGCAGGGGGTGGGGAGCTGGGGGGACGGAGGGAACGCGGCGCCCAGAGTTTGGAGGGCCTCCGAGGCGGCACGGGAAGCTTCTCTTTGCACCCCAGAGAAAGGTGGGGGCTGTGACGGGTCTCCTCCCGCAGTCATGGCGAGTAGGATAGACCGGGGGCTCTGCGGTCAGCCAGATGCGAGTTTGAACCTCAGCGCTGTGGATTATTTTCTGAACGTAACTATAGGAACTGTGATGGGCTGAATAATGTCCCCCAAGGACAGTTGCTGTGCTGACCCTGGGAACGTGTTGCCTCCTGCGGCAAAAGGGACTTCACAGATGTGATCAAGTTAAGGACCTTGAGATGGGGACGGTAACCTAGATCATCCAGGGGGGCCCAACGGAATCAAAAAGATCCTTATACAGGAAAGAGGGAAGCAGGAGGGTCAGAGTCAGAGAAGGAGGGAAGCAGAGTTCCAAGAGAGGCACGGAAGGGCCGTGAGCCAGGGAATGCAAGCAGCCTCTATACAATGGAAAAGGCAGGGAAAGGGATTCGTCCCTGGAGCCTCTGGAAGGAACACAGCCCTGCTGACCTGTTTAGATTTCTAATCTCCAGAATTTAAGACAATAAATGTGTATTGTTTTAAGCCACTGAGTTTGTGGTAATTTATTACTGTAGCAGAAACTTGGTAGAGCAGCTTTCTTCATCTCCCTGGGCCTCAATTTCTCAATCTGTAAATTGGGGATAACTGAATCCTCACAGCATTGTAATGAAGGCTTGGTGCATGGATACACTGGAGGCCCGTAGGGTGGTCGCTGGCACACAGTAAGTGCACAATCAACAGTAGCTCTCTTTATCTTCAAAATGGAGATCAACCATTCCTTTATCCAACTAATATTTATTGAGCATCTTCTACGTTTCAGGCACTGTTCTAAGTGCTGGAGATGCAGCATGAATGAGACAGGCAAACCCCCCAGCCCTTGGGGAGCTTCCACTCTACAGAAGGAGAAAAACAAAAGAAATGAATAAACTCTATGGGCAGTCAGATGGTGGTAAGTGCTAGGTAGCAAACAAATCAAGAATGAGGAACTGGGGCTTCCCTGGTGGCGCAGTGGTTGAGAATCTGCCTGCCAATGCAGGGGACACGGGTTCGAGGCCTGGTCTGGGGGGATCCCACATGCCGCGGAGCAAGTGGGCCCGTGAGCCACAATTACTGAGCCTGCGCGTCTGGAGCCCGTGCTCCGCAACAAGAGAGGCCGCGATAGTGAGAGGCCCGCGCACCGCGATGAAGAGTGGTCCCCGCTTGCCGCAACTAGAGAAAGCCCTCGCACAGAAACGAAGACCCAATGCAGCCCAAAATAAATAAATAAAAAAAAAAAAAAAAAAAAAAAGAATGAGGAACTGACAGAGCTCGGGGACTGGGTCAGAGAGACCTTGGGGAGAAAGGGACATCTCAGTAGAGACCTGAAGGAGGCGAGGGAGCAAGTCCTGTGGAAATCGGGAAAGAACCTTAGCAGAAGGATTTAGCAAGTGCAAAGGTCCTGGGGCAGAAGCATGCCTAGAGCTTGCAAGAAAAAAACAAGGAGGCTAGTGTGGCTGGCAGGGTGAGAAGTAGGGGGAAATGAGGTCAGAGAGATGACAGGTGGAGGGAGGGCAGATTGTCTGAGGCTTTTGGGGCCACAGCAAGGACTCTGGCTTTTACTGCGAGTGAGGGAGGAGCCATGGGAGGGCTCTGAGCTAAGGAGAGACATAATCTGACTTCAGTTTTAAAGGTTCCCTCTGGTTGCTGAGTGGGGAACACACCGTGGGGAATAAGAGTGAAGCTGTGAGCCCAGTGAGGATATAATCATAGGAGTAATCATAGGGTTTGTTGGAGCAATAAATGAGTCTGTGTCTGTAGAGCAGGTGCCTGGCCCATATGTTAGTTGCTAATTATTACTGTTGTATTATTATTGTTGTTTCTGTTACTTCTCCCTTGTCACAGAAGATTCCAGAGTCACAACTGACCATGGATTGTCCCTCAGCTGTAAATTACACCCCCCGTGGAAAGGAATCATCCTCACCCCCCATAAGAACTTCTGTTTCCTCCTTGTCTCAGACTCTTCCTTATTCATCACATTCATGACACTGAACTCCAGTGGTTCCTATGGTAACCCAAAGATCATTCCCAGCCCCCTTCTTCACTACCCACCACTGTTTTCGAGGCTGAAAGCCAGGGACTCATTTTCCCAGCATCCTTGACTACTACTCACAGTCATGTAACACCATCATGGCCAAGGAGATGAAAGCAGAAGTCAGCTAGGAGGCTTCTGGTAAACCTTTGTGTCCCTGATAATAAGGGTCAGAAAGGGCTTTCCCCTTATTCCTACCTTGATTGTGGATGTGATGGTCAGAGTTGTAGCAGCCATCCTGTGGTCATGAAGCAACAGGCACAAACATGAAAGTCAACACTCTAAGGATGGTGAGGCAGAGAGACAAAGAACCTGGGACATCAGATGTCATTGAACCAATACCTTCAATACCATTGAACCAATACCAAACCACATTCTTCCGGACTTTTTATGTGAGAAAAATAAGTACATATTTTTTATATCATCGTTTTCTATTACTTTCAGTCAAACACATTCTTTACTGACTGACTTACAGAAGAGAAACTGGGCCCAGAGAGCCATGGGGTGATAGTCAGCATTACACAGACAGTTGTTGGAGATGCCAGGACAGGATTGCAGGAGGGGACAGGTGGGCTTTCAGGCCTTAAGACCAGAGACAGCCTCAGTTCTTCTTTGGAAAAAATGAGAATTTGGGGAATGTGAGCTTAGAATGTGTCAGGAGCTTCTCCTGAAAAAAAAAGGTGGTCTCAGATTCAAAAGATAAAGCCAACAGGCAGAGACATGCAGAGAAGGCAGATTCAGAGAGACAGCCATCTATATTCCCAATTGTTGTAAAGGTGTCCAAACAAACAAACAAACAATACAACCCACTCTGCTCTGCCCACACTGTATTTCCAAGAGCCAATTCAGCTTTTTTAAAACAGAAGCCTAAGCTTCTGTAGCTTAAAAGTAAAACAGCCTAATAAATACAGCCTCTTAAGTTGATGTGATCAATACATAGGGAAGATGGTTGCTATCAGTCCTCCCTGGAAAGACACTCCATGAATTTTACACCAGAACCTGCCTTTGACTACTAGGTCCAGAGCTGGGAAAGGAATATGTATCTCTCTATCAACTAGACTTCACCTGGGGAAACTATAAACTTCATTTCTCCTGTTGTCTTAGTCAGGGTAACATTAGCTGCTGTAACAAACACACCTCCCAAAAATGTCTAATGGCTCAAACAATGATAGGAGTTTATTCTTGCTCATGTAAAGTCATGGTTGTTCTTGATTGCAGATGCTTTTCCTCAAGGTGTGATCCAGGAACCCAAGTTCCTTCCACCTTATAGCTCCTCCATGTTCAACTTTTGGCTTCTGAGGTGGTTCCGTGAGTCTTCTCTGTTCCAGTTGGCTTCAACAAGGAACGAGTAGAGAGAATCATGGGCAGGAGGTTTAAATTCCCTTCCACTCAGGTCCCATTGCTTAGAACTCAGTCACGTGGTCAAAGGAGGCTGGGAAGTGTCTTACAGAGGTGTGCACAGCAAAAGAAGGAAACAGGGGCTTCCCTGGTGGTGCAGTGGTTAAGAATCTGCCTGCCAATGCAGGGGACACGGGTTCGAGCCCTGGTCCGGGAAGATCCCATGCCACGGAGCAACTAGGCCCATGCACCACAACTACTGAGCCCGCGTGCCACAACTACTGAAGCCCGCACACCTAGAGCCCGTGCTCCACAACAAGAGAAGCCACCACAATGAGAAGCCCGCGCACCCTAACAAAGAGTAGCCCCCGCTCGCCACAACTAGAGAAAGCCCACGCGCAGCAACAAAAACCCAATGCAGCCAAAATTAAATGATAATAAATAAAATAAATATTTTTAAAAATCTTAAAAAGAAAAGAAGGAAACAGTTTTGTGGAACTACTAGCAGTCTGTGTTGTGCTGCACAATCCTGAAATAGTAACATAAAACACAATTACAGATAATAAATATAATAATAATGATGATGTGGTGAAATGTGGTGTTGGTCTAGCTAGCATCCTTTCTTCTAGAAACACTACCTTCATGTTCCTCAGGAAATCATGCCTCTCTCCATCTCCTCCATGTGATTCCCATGGCACAAACTCTATCTCTGGTCCCAGGGTCAGCACACGACCCACTCACAGTCAAGCACAGCTCAACCTGGGACTTTTCCTAGAATGACTGGGGGTGGGGGGAGCTCTCATTCCTCTTTACACTGGATGAATCTGGGAGGACAGGAGCCCAGAGTTGCTGGAAGCCTGCCTGTGAATAGAGCTAACACACAAAAAAGTCTAGAGACAGAAGGAGAACGATTCTCTGAGGACATTACTCAGTACAACTGGATTCAGCCATGCCTGAAGCCAAACCATCGCTGAATTACGTTAGCCAATAAAATCCCTTTTTAAGAAAATTTTATTTTATGTAAGCCAATTCGAACTGTGGTTCTATTATTTGCAACTGAATGATGCCCGATTAATAACACTGTTGGCATTCCCAATACTACTACTGATTATAATAATTAAAAATTATATAATACTACACACAAGCTACTAGACCTGCATTAATTCATTTAGTCTCCACAACAACTCTATGAGGGTCTTGCCATTATCCCCAATTTACAGCAGAGGATACTGAAGCTCAGAGAGATTAAGAAAAACTGGTCACACAGCTAGTAAGCAGAGAACTTGAATCTGAACCCAAGTAGTCTTGGCTCCATTTATTAATTACACACACACACCCTCAAAATATTTATTGAACTTCATGCCAGGCACTGTTCTAGGTGCTTAGGATACTGCAGTAAACCAAACCAAACAAACAAACAAACAAAAGAGTGACTTCCCTGGTGGCGCAGTGGTTAAGAATCCGCCTGCCAGTGCAGGGAACATGGGTTTGAGCCCTGGTCCAGGAAGATCCCACATGACGCAGAGCAACTAAGCCCATGTATCACAACTACTGAGCCTGTGCTCTAGAGCCCGTGAGCCACAACTACTGAGCCCGCGCGCCTAGAGCCTGTGCTCCGCAACAAGAGAAGCCACTGCAATGAGAAGCCCACGCACCGCAAAGAAGAGTAGCCCCCACTCGCCGCAACTAGAGAAAGCCCACACACAGCAACTAAGACCCAACGCAGCCAAAAAGAAAGAAAGAAAAAAAGAAAATTCCTGCCCTCATGGTGCTTATATTCTAGTAGGAGGAGACAAATAATAGATAAATAAATAAATAAACAAACAAATAAATAAATAAAACAGTAAGTGAGGAAGTGATAAGTTCTAAAGATAGGAGAGGTGGGGAGGAGGGAGGCACTTTTTGGTAGAGTGGTCAGAGCATGTGTCATTGAAAAGATGCCATTTGAACAAAGACTTAAAGGAAATGAGAGAGTAAGTCATGGAACTATCTGGAGCAACAGCAGTTCAGGCAGACGGAACAGCCAGTGCAAAGGCCCTGAGGCAGGACTATGCGTATTGTGATCAAGGAATAGCAGGGTAGCTGTGTTACCGACCAGGGTTCTTGGCCTCCTTAATCAATAGAAATTGATCAGAGGCCAGACAAGAAATTCAGGCAAGGCTTTATCGGGGCCCCTGCGGCAGCGGGGCGCGGGGTGGGGGGGAGCGAGAACAAACAACAGGTTCCCTTGCTGGCTCGCTCCCTGGGGCCGGGGGGTTGGGGGGCGAGCTTGTTCCTTACATGGGGTGAGGGTAAGGGTGTGTCCCGGGGTCCGGCTGGAGCGGTGGCTTAGGTGGTTTGCCCACCCCTTAGGTGATGTTGTGTGCAGGGGCCGAGCGCAGTACCGTGTTTTTTTGCTCCTGACCTTCCCCCGCCTTTTGCTCCAGGGTCTTCAAAAGTGGCAGTTGGGTTTTTTGGTCTCTTTGTATCTTTTGTCCAGAATTTGCCCCAAGTGCACATGCAGGCAGTTATTTTTAGTCCCATACAGTTTCTTTGTATTCTGTTGCTGGAGGAGAGGTGTGTCCAGGTGCAAGCATGGCAGCACTGCAGCAAAAGGGTCCCAGGCCCCAGCCTATCTCTCAGCTGGAGCAGAGTAAACAAGGGAGAGAGTGGAGGGAGATGAAGGCAAAGAAGTAAGTAGAAGGTAAAGTTAGTAGGGCCATGATGAGATCTTGGGCTTTGATTCTGAGGGATATAGAAGCCAGGGTTCTGAGCAGAGAGGGACACGATCTGACTTAGGGGCTAACAGGAACCCTCTGGCCGCATGTGGGGAATCTTCTATAGAGGGGCTAGAGGTTGCTGGATATAATAAATTAAAAGGTAGGTTGCCCAGTGAAATTTTAATTTCAGATAAACAATGAATATTATTTTAGTTATAAGCACGTCCCATACAATATTTGGGACATACTTATACCAAACAAAATCGTTTATCTGAAATCTAAATTTCATTGGGTTTATCTGGCAATCATGGGAGCAGGCAGGGAGGTGGGAGGAGATGGAGACCAATCCAGGGTAAAAAGTAGAACTGATGATATTTCTTAATAGATCTTAATAGATCCTGCGTGGGGCTTCCCTGGTGGCGCAGCGGTTTAAGAATCCGCCTGCCAATGCAGGAGACACGGGTTCGAGCCCTGGTCCGGGAAGATCCCACATGCTGCAGAGCAACTAAGCCTGTGTGCCACAACTACTGAGCCTGCGCTCCAGGGCCCGCGAGCCACAACTACTGAGCCCGCGTGCCACAGCTACTGAAGCCCATGCTCCTAAAGCCCATGCTCTGCAACAAGAGAAGTCACAGCAATAAGCCTACGAACCACAACGAAGAGTAGCCCCCACTCGCTGCAACTAGAGAAAGGCCCGCGTGCAGCAACGAAGACCCAATGCAGCCAAAAATTTAAAAGATTTAAAATTAATTAATTAATTAATTAATAAAAAATAGATCCTGTGTGATATATAAGCGACTACTTCTGCTGTTATCACAGACACATATACAAAAACACATACATACCTACACACCAACATATATGCATACATTTATACACACACATGCACACATATACATGTGTAAATATCCAACCATGTATACAGATATACACATAAATACATATGTGTCTATATACACATACATACACATACATTTACACACACGTACACAGGACATATAGACACAGACACATATACACACACAAATACATGCATACGCACACACATAGAGAGATGTGTGCCAGTATATACATAAACATTTTTTCTCTTTTAGAAGGAAAAATGTGAACGTGTTATGGCCATTGGCTTTAGGGGAGGCAGAGGAGAAGTGGGAGGGGATGGTGCTTTCTATTTTCAATCCTGCACTGCCTCAGTGTCTAACACTGTGCATACCTTCTTTTTAAATGTCCACAGGGGCTATTTTGGCAGTAGGTTAATGGGTCACTTCTTGTTTTCTTCTTTATATGGGTCCTTATTAAATAAAAACCAAGCCACCACAACCTAAAAATAAAATCTGTTGGAAGCCAAGACCACATTATTGGCAGCAACCACAGTGATTCTTTTTTCTTTCTTTCTTTTTTTTTCCCCTTCCTTTTTCTGCAGCTCTGATTGCTCTTGTAAATCTGTCACTGAATAAAACACTTATAGCCGTATCTGAATAGTCCGGCCCTGGCACGTCCTCGCCAGTGAGATTGTTTAAGCCAGCAGTTGCCACCTCTCACATTCCTCAGGCTCCAAAAAATGACAAGAGCATCTGCTAAGGATTTATTCAGCCTTGTGACATAACAGCTTTATAACAAATGACTGTGTAACAAGTTTGCACACAAGGGTTTGCTTCATGCTGGCAAATTCAGGGTATTTCCCTTGTGACTTTCTCATTTGTGGTAAGAAATGAGAAGAGTTTCACAATTCCATTCAGATATTAAAAAAAAAAATTTCCCCCACTGTACCACTTTGAATCCTTCTGGGCCTGCGTAACCAAGATTAGAAATGACAAGAACTTCACAATTTGATCAAAAATTTTTTTAAAAAACCCACAACTTCCTCATTGCACCACTTTGAATCCTTTTGGATTTGTGTAACCAAGATTAGAACTGACAGCTGTTTAAAAACTGTTACCAGAGCTGGGACATTGCTGAAAAGAAAGTTGAGAACAGCTCACTTAACAACCATTAAAATGTTAAAAAAAATAAAAAAAAATAAATCAATTAAAAGGTTTTGGAAATGGAGAAAAAAAAAAGAGAACACATCAATGGAATGATTTCAAATATAGGCATTCAGTTTGTCAGTTTCTTAGACTTTACAATTCTTTGATCATATAGAAGCTTTAAAATTCAAATGTATCAAGTTTGCTCCTCATAGCTCCTGAGTTCTGTTTTTCCACTTAGAAAAATATTTCCCCCACTTCTAAGTGCATATATTAATTCCCCAGTTTTTTTTTGGAGTGCTTGATGGCTTCATGGTTTGCATTCGACTTTCGGACCCATCTGGATTTCAGTGAAAGGAACATAGAAATCCAGCTTTTATCCCCTCACTCTCCAAAGAAATGTTTGGCTGCTTGGTCCTCACCTTGCCTGCTGAATAGCAGCACTGCCTTCATCAAAACCAAAAATCTCGTACCTGGGGGCACCAAACGGTTAGGACACATTTTGCTGTCTGATAGGGCTTACTCTTGCCCCTACCTTCGAAGTTTCCCCATTATTCTCATATGGTAACAATTTTTCAGCAGCTTATCCTGCAAGCATATGTCAATTTCCAGGAGGTGGACAAAGAGGTAGCGGGGGAATTTTCATTTTAGAGTTAAGTTAATAAGAATCTCAGCTGTTGGCACTTCTCAGCCTGAATGTCAAAGTCACGGGGAGGCACCCAACCCGTGTCCCCCACAGCACGTGATCACGCCTCAGTTGTTACACATTCACTGGCTTTTATAGAACTATTACTCAGGGATTGGAACTTTCTCCATGACAGCAGTGCCCAAGGTTTACTTGTCATTACATTGAGTGTGACAAGGCATGTGCTTTGCAGAAATGGTGGAGTTTTTCAGGCACGGACCTGCCCAGACCAAAAATGTTTAAAACTAACCAGCGTCCAAAGGGATACACCTTCCAAGACAAAGATACTTTATAAGAAGTACATATTTGTACAGAAACGACATGAAATGCTGCCAAGAAGAGCAGAAAAATCTGGTTAACTTAGCAATATCTGTGAATGTGGTGTGCGGGTAATTTCATTTTTTTTTTTAAAGTACAGTGTCATTTTTTAATGCAAAGAGATACAGAGAAAATGAAAAACGTCTTACTATCTCGCCATGTTGGCATTCTAAAAGATAATGTGCTTTCAAACGTGAGTTACAGACAAGGATGGCAGTAAAGCCCTCCCACACCCAACCCACCCACATTCCACTCATTTCCCTACCTCAGAAGAATCCGTTTTCAAAGTTTGTTGCTTTTCCTTCCAGGGGGGGGAAAAAAAAAAAGAATTGATGCTTATACTACCATTTGTAACCACATAACATTTTTCATTTATACCAAGGTGATCCCATGTGCCCTACTGCACCTTGGTATTTTAAAAATATTTACCGGAACTTCCCTCGTGGCGCAGTGGTTAAGAATCCGCCTGCCAATGCAGGGGACACGGGTTTGAGCCCTGGTCCAGGAAGATCCCACATGCCATGGAGCAACTAAGCCCGAGCTACACAACTACTGAGCCTGCGCTCTAGAGTCTGCGAGCCACAACTACTGAGCCCGCGTGCCTAGAGTCCATGCTCCGCAACAAGAGAAGGCACTGCAATGAGAAGCCTGCACCCCACAAGGAAGAGTAGCCCCCGCTCGCCTCAACTAGAGAAAGCCGGCGCGCAGCAACAAAGACCCAATGCAGCCAAAAATAAATAAATTAAAAAAAAAAAGAAATGCTTAGATGTCTATCACTGATGTACTATAGAACAACTTGGAAAATATATTTTTTAATTAATTTTATTTATTTATTTATGGCTGCATTGGGTCTTGGTGGCTTTCTCCAGTTGCACTGAGCGGGGGCTACTCTTCGTTGCGGTGCGCGGGCTTCTCATTGTGGTGGCTTCTCTTGTTGCAGAGCACAGGCTCCAGACGCGCAGGCTCAGTAGTTGTGGCTCACGGGCCTAGTTGCTCCGCGGCATGTGGGATCTTCCCAGACCAGGGGTCGAACCCGTGTCCCCTGCATTGTCAGGCAGATTCTCAACCACTGCGCCACCAGGGAAGCCCTGCTCTGCTTTTCTTTAATTAAGTGTGACGCTGAGCATCTTTTTATGTGTTTACTAGCTGTGGACGCTTGTTTTTCGGTAAACTTCCAATCCGTGTCTCTTGCCCATTTTTCTCAGCTGTTCCTCTTTCTCTTGATCATTTACGTGAGTTTTTCGTAAAGGGAGGCATGAAACCTCTATTTTTCCCCAGTTTGTCACTACCTTTTGACTTTGTTATTTTTTTCTTGTATAAAAATTTTAACTTTTCTGTTAATCACAGCGGCTAAGAAGCCGGTTTTCTTTGATGGTTACATGAGACTGGGACCCCTCGCTGGGTCCCGGCTGTGCCTACATTTGCGTTAAGATCTTTGAACTCTGCGAGTCCACTCAGCTTTGAAAAGCTTCCTCCCCTCCAGAGGATGTGGAGAAAAGGGAACCCTCCTACACGGTTGGTGGGAATGTAAACTGGTGAAGCCACTATGGAGAACAGTATGGAGGTTCCTCAGAAAACTAAAAATAGAATTACCATATGATCCAGCGATCCCACTCCTGGGTATATATCCAGACAGAACTATAATTCAAAAAGATACATGCACCCCTATGTTCATAGCAGCACTATTCACAATAGCCAAGACATGGAAACAACCTACGTGTCCATTGACAGATGAATGGATAAAGATGTGGTACATATACATAATGAAATACTACTCAGGCATAAAAGAGAACAAAATAATGCCATTTGCAGCAACATGGATGCAACTAGA
Organism: Balaenoptera musculus; assembly: GCF_009873245.2. Lineage (NCBI taxonomy): Eukaryota > Metazoa > Chordata > Mammalia > Artiodactyla > Balaenopteridae > Balaenoptera > Balaenoptera musculus. Next base: position 9,703,257 of record NC_045803.1, read on the forward strand.
GATTAGCATACTAAATGAAGTAAGTCAGAAAGAGAAAGACGAATACCATATGATATCACTTATATGTGGAATCTAAAATATGACACAAAGGAGCCTATCTATGAAACAGAAACAAAATCAGGGACCTAGAGAATAGATTTGTGGTTGCCAAGGGGGAGGGGGCTGGGGGAGGGATGGAGTGGGAGTTTGGGGTTAGCAGATGCAAACTATTATACATGGAATGGATAAACAACAAGGTCCTACTGTATAGCACAGAGAACTATATTCAGTATCCTATGATTATCCATAATGGAAAAGAATATTTAAAAAAGAATGTATATATTTATATATATATGTGTATACATATATATATAAAACTCAATCACTTTGCTGTATAGCAGAAATTAACACAACTTTGTAAATCAACTATACTTCAATTTAAAAGAATTAAAAATAAAAAAATAAAAAAGAGACAAGCTTCCTCCCCTCCAAGATGATCAACGATCCACCCATCTTTCCCTCTGCCACTCTTACAGTTTCATTTTATACATTTGGATCCGTCTGGAATTAATTTTGATGTAAGGAGTGGGCTGTTTTTCCCCAAACAGTTAGCTTGTTGTCCCAAGACCACTTTTTGCATAATTCACCTTTCCCGTGCCAATTTGAAACCCCACCTATATTTGTAAACACTCCTCGTAGATTTAGGTTGCTTTGCTTCTCCCTTTCTTCGGTCTGTACTGGACTGTTTTAATTACTGCAGGCTCATCATACAGTTTCATGTTTATCCGAGCCAATCCCCTTGCGTGACTGACCTATCTCTCTGTTTTCTGATTGTTCATTTCGGATGTTTCCTTCCCTGTTCCTACATGTTGACAGCTTTAAAAACAGCTCAGCCTGCCCTCATAGGAAAGGCTTCAGTTAAGTGCGTACAGGATCACGGAAAAGCAGTGGGAGAGAGTTTTCACTTCAGCGTTTTGCCCTTGAACATTCTGTAAATGCTCGCATTTCTTATCGAAGTGAAAGTCATAGGGGAAACACCCAGAACACGCCTGGAGCATGAAAGTGGGCTGTAATCGTTGACATTAGCTACACATTCACGCTTGTTCCAGAACGTTCCCACTGAGGCGGGGGCCCCACGGCTTTGCTTTACTTGAGCATGACCAGACTTGTACTCTCTGCAAGCCCTCTTGCTTTTCCAGTTTTGCAAGAATGTAAGAGCCCAGGCTGGAATTTTAAAAACTGACCCTTGGAAAGCTAAGAACTTTCCAACCAAAAGCATGTTGATTAAAAAAACTCAAATACACATCTAAAGAGGACAGCAAAAGCTTTCTTCCGAGATCTGCAGCAGAGCTACTTTCCCCAGCAGCCAGAGGTAACACGGGCGTTTGGCTTTGTGGCTTTTTTTTTTTTTAAATTAATTTATTTTTGGCTGCGTTGATCTTTGTTGCTGCGCGTGGGCTTCCTCTAGTTGCGGCGAGCGGGGGCTACTCTGTTGCGGTGCGCGGGCTTCTCATTGCGGTGGCTTCTCTTGTTGTGAAGCATGGGCTCCAGGTGCGCAGGCTTCAGTAGTTGTGGCACACGGGCTTAGTTGCTCCGCGGCATGTGGGATCTTCCCGGACCAGGGATTGAACCCGTGTCCCCTGCATTGACAGGCGGATTCTTAACCACTGCGCCACCAGGAAGTCCATGTGGCTTTTTTAATTCAAGGTAAAGTATAAAGAAGAACCTCTACCGTACCCCCCTCAAAAAAGGTCCATGATCCAGATGCCAGATTTTTTTTACTACTTAAAAACATTGCATTGAAATTCACATGACATAAAATTAGCCATTTTAAAGTGCACAATTCAATGGCATTTACTAGATCACAATGTAGTGGAACCACCACCTCTATCTAGACCCAAGACCTTTTCATCACCCCAAAAAGAAACCTGTACTCATTAAGCAGTCGAACCCCATTCGCCCTCCCCCAGCCCCTGACAACCACTAATCCACTTTCTGTCTCTACAGATTTCCCAATTCTGGACATTTCATATATAGAGAATCGTACAATATGTGGCCTTTTGTGCCTGGCTTCTTTCACTCAGCTTAATGTTTTCGAGGTTCAGCCACATGTAGCACGTATCAGCACTTCATGCCATTTTATGGCTGAATATTGACTACTGAAAAAAAACACCTAATACGCGACTTCCCTGGTGATCCAGTGGTTAAAGACTCTTGCGTTTCCACTGCAGGGGGCACAGGTTTGATCCCTGGTCAGGGAACTAAGATCCCGCATGCCACAGAGTGGCCAAAAAAGAAAGAAAGAAAAAAGAAAGACACTCAATATGATTGTATGGTTAGAAATTGACAAAGCACAGGAAACCAAAATAAACCCTGAAGGTGGTCCCCACCTTGCACCCCTTCCACCTGCCCTCTACCCCGTCCCTCACTCTAAGGGCAATCACTATTAAAAAAATACCTGTACCTTCCTGAAACAAATATATCTGTATGCATGTATTAACAATATCAATGCGGTATTATTCCTTCTTAAAATATTCAACAAAAGGGATCACAATGCATCTTTTTTGCAGCACAGTTTGTTCACTGAAAAGTGTGGCTTGGACAGAACTTACCTCTGCGAGTGAGGTTGGGGGGTGGGGGAAGGGTGGAGGATGGGCAGGGCTCTCAATAGACTTTGGTGGGTGGAGCCTTAGGCGTTTTCTGGGGGCTGGTTGCACAGGTGTGTTCCATTTGTGAACATGCATCCAGCTGAACACTTAGGATACACATACTTTTCAATAAAAGGTTTTAAAAATACGGCCTGGCAATCAGCACTCAGAGATCCATTTCATTCTGACAACTGCACAGTGGTCCTTTCTATGGTGTCCCATAAATCATTTAACCATATTGTTTCCAGTTTCCTCCTCCCTTTTACAAAAATGCTATAACCAGCATCCCTGGCATACCTCAGCACAGTTTGATGAGTATATTTTAAATCTTGATGGCTAGAGCCACATCGCCCTCAGAAGGAAGTACAAATGTCCATGCCTATTAAGAACACCTGGGTAGAATATCCTAAGTTGCAGGGTTTTCCCTTTCAGCACTTTGAATATATCAAAAAAAAAAAAAAAAAAAATAGCCAGGTGCCTGCTTCCCCGAGCCCTCGCCAGCCTGGGCATCCCTAAACTTTTGCATTATTGTTACGTTGATATGTGAATGATGAGATCACATGGCTGTTTGGCTTTGCACTTATTTTAATCATTCATGAGAGAGGTGGGGGAAGCAGTGTGGCATCCTGGTTAAGAGCCTGTCTTGGAACCCCAGGGTCCAAATCTGGGCTCTACCATTTGCCAGCAGAGTGACCTTGGACTGGTTATTGACCTCTTCGGGTGATGAGTTTCCCCATCTATAAAAATGGGGAGGACCATAATAGCACTGCCCTCCCCATTTTTTTTTTTTTATCTTAAATAAGTAGATATTAGGAAAATGCTTATGAGTGCTTGGCACATTGTGTTATGTTACATAAACATTTGGTAGGAAAGTAAACCCTTTGTTGGCTTTTTTTTTTTTTTCTTTTAAAACTTAAGCCCTAATACAAACAGGGCACTCACAAGTTTGCCTTTTTTTTTTTTTTTTTGCCTTTTTTAAAAAAAATTTTTTTAAATTTATTTATTTATGGCTGTGTTGGGTCTTCGTTTCTGTGAAAGGGCTTTCTCTAGTTGCAGCAAGCGGGGGCCACTCTTCATCGCGGTGCGCGGGCCTCTCACTATCGCGGCCTCTCTTGTTGCGGAGCACAGGCTCCAGACGCGCAGGCTCAGTAATTGTGGCTCACGGGCTCACGGGCCCAGCAGCTCCGCGGCATGTGGGATCTTCCCAGACCCAGGTTCGAACCCGTGTGCCCTGCATTGGCAGGCAGACTCTCAACCACTGCACCACCAGGGAAGCCCTGGCTTTTTGTTTATTATTTTTTTCTGCGAATTTCCTATTGAGATCCTTGCCAGATTGTTCTCTGTTTGTCTTTTCTTTGATATGTACAAGCTCTTTGTAAATTGAGAAAATTCATCTTGAGTCCATCATACTTATGGTAAATGTGTTCTCCGGTTTGTTGTCTTTTGACTTCTTGTTTTTTTTTTTTTTCTAAGGATTTAAGTGTTTAATATAATCAGGTTGATTTCATCATTTCCTTCATGACCTCTGGGCTTTGAGTCCTTCTTGGAAATGCCTCCTGCTTCCAAAATGGTAAGTAAAGTTACTCCTGTTTTTATCTAAATATTTGTTGATTTCCTTTTTACATGTATGTCTGCGATCCTTCTGGAAGGTATTTTGGCAGAAGGAAGCAGAGAACCCAACTTTAGTTCTTTTTTCCAAGTGGCTGCCCAGTTTTCTAAGCACTAGCTATGCCTAGAAAATCCCCTTTCTCCCCTGCTAACTTAAAATAAATAGCACCATAGTCAGAGTCTAACTTCTCAGATGTATGAATTTCTATTTCTGTACTCATTATTGTCTCACTGTTTTGTTGGTTTATTTCTTTTCTTTTTTTTAAATTAAAGTGTGTTGATTTAAAATATTGTGTTAGTTTCAGGTATACAGCAAAGTGATTCAGATAAATATATACACACACACACACACACGTTTTCTTTTTTTTTTGATTCTTTTCCATTATAGTTTATTACAAGATATTGAATATAGTGGTTGGTCTATTTCTTCAGCATAAACAAACTAAGTGATATCTAAGCTTCATAATCCATTTCACTATCTACTAGGACTCGCTCGCCCACCTTAATTTTCATTTTCCTGAGTGTTCGGACCATTCTCAGAGGGTAGCAGATTTTAAATAGTTTGCCTTTATAATGTCAGGACGTGGTTCGGTTAAACCAAATGCTTGTAAGTCAAGTATGGGGACTTTGGTTCATTTGAATCATTAACATCCTTTAATAACTGAGCACTTTCCCCTCAGAAATGTCAAGGTCACAGGATCCAACAGGAAAATCCATTCCAACAGCTTCTCCTCCGGGGTGGAGATTTGTTGCATCCTCACACTGGACCAAGCAGCCTCCACCCCTCTGTCTGAGCCCCCTGACCTTGAACTGAATGTGACTTCCGCACACTTGAGATGGGACTCACATGCATAGTTTTATGAGAACGGACGTGTCAGACCTGAATTTCAAACAGAGACCCATGCTGGGCTATAACAGTCTTCATCCACATCGCGTTGATGGGCAGCGTAAACAGGCTCACAAAGTGAGCTGGAGCTGGTTTACCACAAGATTTATAACCACACACAAAATGCGTTAAACCAGCCCCGTCACGGTGATGTGGCTTTTAGTGTACAACATCGTTACGGTTTTGGCTGTTAATCATTCAGTGCACAGAACTATAAAGATGAAAATAAAATCACCCCCCTTACTTTTTATTTTTTATTTTAAAATATTTATTTATTTATTTTTATTTTGGCTGCGCCAGGTCTTAGTTGCGGCACGCCGGATCTTCCTTGCAGCATGCGGAATCTTTTAGTTGTGGCATGCGGGATCTAGTTCCCCAACCAGGCCTCGAACCCGGGCCCCCTCCACTGGGAGTGTGTAGTCTTACCCACTGGACCACCAGGGAAGTCCCCCCTTTACTTTTTTTTTAAAATAAATTTATTTATTTTATTTATTTATTATTTGTTTTTGACTGCGTTGGGTCTTTGTTGCTGCACAGGGGCTTTCTCTAGTTGTGGTGAGCCGGGGCTACTCTTCGTTGCGGTGTGCGGGCTTCTCACTGCGGTGGCTTCTCTTGTTGTGGAGCTCGGGCTCTAGGCGCGCGGGCTTCAGTAGTTGTGGCTCACGGGCTTAATTGCTCCGCGGCACGTGGGATCTTCCCAGACCAGGGCTTGAACCCGTGTCCCCTGCACTGGCAGGCAGATTCTTAACCACTGCGCCACCAGGGAAGCCCTACCCTCTTTATTTTTTAAAAATTGTTTTTATTGATGTGTCATTTACGCACAGTGAAATGCACACATTCTAAGTGTATAATTTGGTGAGTTTGGACAGACACGTATACCTGTGCAACCACCATCCCGGTCACAGAACATTCCACCAAACCCCCTTGCAAAGACCTTCCCCCAACTGAAGCAAGCATGGTTCTGATTTTTTCCACCAGAGATTAGTTCTGCCTGTTCTAAAACTTCTTATAAAAGGACTCATACAGTAATGCTACGGATTGAATGTTTGTGTCCCCCTAAAATTCATATGCTGAAATCCCAATCCTTGAGGTGATGTGTTAGGAGGTGGGGGGTCTTGGGGGTGATTAGATCATGTGGGTGGAGCCCTCCTGAATGGGATTAGTGCCGTTATAAAAGAGACCCCAGAGAGATCCCTAGCCATGTCAGGATTCAAAGAGTAGTCTGCCATCTGCAACCTGGAAGGAGGCCCTCCCCAGAACCATGCTGGCATCCTGATCTCGAATTTCCAGCCTGCAGAACTGTGAGAAATAAACTTCTGTTGTTTATAAGTCTCCGGTCTATGGCGCTCTGTTCAAGCAGCCTGAACTAAGACTGGTATGTGTATTTATTTTGTATCTGGGTTCTTCCCCTTAAAATAAAACCTTTGATAGATAAACAAGGACCTACTGTACAGCACAGGGAACTAGATTCAATATCCTTTAATAACCTCTAAAGGAAAAGAATCTGAAAAAAAATTATATATATATATATATATGTATAACTGAATCACTTTGCTGTACACCTGAAACATTGTAAATCAAATATACTTCAATTTAAAAAAAAAACCCTTGAGATTTGTCCATATTGTTGTGGGTATCAGTATTTCATTCCTTTTTATTATTGAGTAATATTCCATTGAGTGTATGAACCACTTCCTAGGTAACCCAAGAGAAAAGAAAACATATGGCCACCCCAAAATTAGTTACGTGAAGGTTCACAGAAGCATTATTCACAACAGCCAAACAGTGGAGACAGCCCAAATGTCCATCAACTCATGGATAACTAAAATTGGTATGACATTTGGGTTGTTTCCAGATTTGGGCTATAATCAGCAAGATGCTGCTGTGAATGTTCATGTACACGTTTTTGGTAGATATAGGTTTTCATTTCTTTTGGGCAAAAATACTTAGGAGTAGGTTGGCTGAGTCATGTGGCAAGGGTATGGCTAACCTTAAGAAGCTTCCAAATAGTTCCCCAGAGTGGTTGTACTATCTCTGGTTATTTTGTTTTCTTGTTTTATTTTTGGCAGCGTTGGGTCTTGGTTGCTGCCTGCGGCAAGCGGGGGCTACTCTTCGTTTCGGTGCATGGGCTTCTCATTGCGGTGGCTTCCCTTGTTGCGGAGCACGGGCTCTAAGTGTGTGGGCTTCAGTAGTTGTGGCACGCAGGCTCAGGAGCTGTGGCGCACGGGCTTAGTTGCTCTGTGGCATGTGGGATCTTCCCGGACCAGGGATCGAACTCGTGTCCCCTGTATTGGCAGATGGATTCTTATCCACTGTGCCACCAGGGAAGTCCCCCTCTGGTTATTTTGAATGAATGAATGAATGAATTGTTCATTGTTGGAATATTCAGAGTACTTAAAAGACAAAATATGAAAAGTGAGACTCACCTTATTGCTACTCCTCCCCTAGTCTCTCTCCCCAAAAGGACAGCTTTCTTATTACTCTTTACTTGTTACTGTCAGAAAAATAAATTATTCATAAACCAGCATTTATATACAAATCTTTTGTGTTTAAACAAAAATGATCCTAATATGCATTCTTCTGAATGTTTCTTTAAATTAATAAGATAGCTCAGAAATCCTTTTGCCTCCGCACATAAGAATGGCTGATAATTGATTTAACCAGTCCTGAAACCACAGGCATTGAGATCATTTCCAGATTGGACAAATTCACCTCCCTACAAACAGTGGAGGAGATTGCCCATTTCTCCACAACCTCACCATCAGTGGGTTGTTATCCAATTTTCAAATTTCTGATTGGTGAAAAACTATAATTCATTGCTTTTGATTTTAATTCTTAAAATAGGACTGGGGGGCTTCCCTGGTGGTGCAGTGGTTGAGAGTCTGCCTGCCAATGCAGGGGACACGGGTTCGAGCCCTGGTCTGGGAAGGTCCCACATGCCGCGGAGCAACTAGGCCCGTGAGCCACAACTACTGAGCCTGCGCGTCTGGAGACTGTGCTCCACAACAAGAGAGGCCACGATAGCGAGAGGCCCGCGCACCGCGATGAAGAGTGGCCTCCGCTTGCCACAACTAGAGAAAGCCCTCGCACAGAAACGAAGACCCAACACAGCCATAAATAAATAAATAAATTTAAAAAAAAAAAAAAAAAAAAAAAAAAAAAAAAAAATAGGACTGGGGTCGAGCGTTGTTCTTTTCACACACTTAAGAGTCATCTTGATTTCTTTTCTCCAAACTGCCTGTCCTGGCCTTTGTATACTTTTCTGCCAGGTTGTCTTTTTCATATTATTATTCTGAATCAGCTTTTGGTAAATTAAAGAAATTAGCCCATGTGTGTTATACGTGCTGTTAATATTATTCCCAGTTTGCGGTTCATCTTTCTTTTCTTTCACTTCCTTTTCAGTGGCTAAAAGCACACGCTATATTTCTAAATGAATTAAAATATACATGTTTACATTTTTATGTGTTACATACATTTTTTGAGATTATGTGGTAATCCCTACTCAGTACATTTTTTTCCCCAGAAATTTCCCTATCTTCTCATATGGTAATAATTGTTCTATAGCTCGCTTTGCAAACCCAGGATACACTTCAATTAAATGGAGCCAGAAGCTTGAAAGTGAAGTCACAGGAAACGTGGTCTCATAGTGGACCCACTAAGTCTATCTAATAAGTCCTTCCTTTCCTCATCAAAACTGCAGAAGTCACAGGAGAAATGCCAAATCTTACACCGGACACTAAGATGATCCCAGGACCATGCAGTCATGCTGAGACCTGCCATGCATTCTCTTGCTGTTCCGTGGCCATCAGGGCTCGACAAGAGCCAGGACCCAAAGGACCTGTGACAGTCCCACCTGACGCTTAACTGAGAAGAACAGATGCGCTGTGTAGACCCAGGACTTCCGGGGCCACTTTTACAGGCCTGGACGTACCAGGTGGTGTTAGCACAGACCAGCACAGCTCTCTGATCTCAGTCACTCATTCTGTCGCAAAAAGTACAAATCTCTAAGCACAATGGGTAGAAAAAGTCACTGCATTATCTGTGGAGGAATGAGTTCATCCAATCACACTGGCTAATGTTTGGATTGAATCGTGTCTCTGTTTGCATGCTTTTAAATGTCTGTGGTGTTGTATTTTTTAATGTGAGGAAATATAAAAAAGTAAATTTTTAAAAGTATGTAGCATGCCACCACTCAAGTAGCACCACCAAACTGATTATTTTGTTAAAGTAACAGAGGTTCACTGGTGTTCTGTGAAAATTAGTTGTAATCACCAAATATCGATAAAAACTCCAGAAAGTTGGCATCAGTTTAAACAAATACGCTCTATGAAGCTGCCTTTCCCTAATATGGTTGCCAGGAGGGAGTATGTACAATGTGTAAGAAGGTTTGCCCATCAGGTGAACAATGCTCTCTTGTTTCGATTTGCACTGATTGCAGCTTGAGTGCAGCAAGCTTACTTTTCACATAATTTATCAGTTTTTTGTAATATCTTCCCAGTGAATTGCCTGTTGATACACTTTGCCCATTTTTCTATTAGGGTGTTCATCTTTTGCTCATTAACTTGAACCAGCTCTTACTAGAGGTAAAAAATTAGCTCTTTACTATGATATATATTAGAAACATTTTGCAAGTGTATCATCTGTCTTTTTTTTAACAGTAACATCTGTCACAGGGTGATTTTTAATTTTTATGTTGACAAATGAATTAATTTCTTCCTTGGTTTGGCCCTTAGGGTTTGTATCCTGCTTAGAAAGATCTTTCTCACGCCAGAACGATGGACAAATTCGCCTGTGTTTTCTTCTACAACTTTTATCATTTTAGTTTTTTGTGTTTCATTCTTTGACACATCTGGAATTTATATTTTATAAGAATAACTAGCCTCTCTTCCCACTGCTGCCACAACACCAGCTGTTCAGTCATCTCTCTTTTCCCACTGATTTGCAAAACCACCAAACAAAATTTCCCAAATCTATGTGTCTATTCCTGGATTTGCTGGTCTGTTCTACTGCACTATCTGTTACTGTGGATTCATAACATATTTTTATAATATCTTTAATAACCCACAAGGCTCATCCTCTTTCCTGGTCTGTTTTAGAATTTTCTTGGCTACTCCAGCTGTGAGAATGTTAAGACTGTTCACCCTGCAATTACCGGAAATGCTCAAGTTTAACAGATCTTAAGGCCTGGAAGAAGAGTGGTATATTTTTGTTTCAGTGTTGAATTTTTAACACTATTTAACAAGTGCTCACATTCCTTCCCATAAACAGAGGGTATTAGGAGAACACCTCAAATTTACAATAAGCACAGCCATCATCTGTCATGCCAGATTATGCTGGCTAAATCTGTTCCAGGTTCACTCATCATTATCACAGTGAAAGTGGAGCATACTGGCGGCAGATGGGCTGGAGAAGTTTCTGCCATGTGGTCCCCTGCTTCTACAATTTTGCAGAAAGGGCTGGGATTTCAAAATCAAGGGAGCATGGGACTTCCCTGGTGGTTCAGTGGTTAGGAATCCGTCTTCCAAAGCAGGAGATGTGGGTTCGATCCCTGGTCGGAGAACTAAGATCCCACACGCCACGGGGCAACTAAGCCCACCTGCCACAACTACTCAGCACGTGAGCCACAACTAGAGAGCCCGCATGCCGCAACTACTGAGCCTGAGTGCTGCAGCGGAGGATCCCGCATGCCACAGTGAAGATCCCCTGTGCTGCAACTAAGACCGACGCAGCCAAAAACAAAACAAAAATGAAAACAAAAAAACAAAACAAAACAAAAAAATCAAGGGAGCATGATGGAAAACAGTATGGCAGTTCCTCAAAAAATTAAAAATAGAATTACTATATGATCCAGCAATTCCACTTCTGGGTACATACATGAGAGAATTGAAAGCAGGGAGTGAAAGAGATATTTATACGCCCATGTTGATAGCAGCACTATTTGCAACAGCCAAAAGGTGGAAGCAACCCAAGTGTCCATCAGTGGATGAACGGATAAACAAAATGTGGTACACACATACAATGGGATATTATTCAGGAAGAACATTCTTCTTCTTTTTTAAAAGGAAGAAAATTCTGACACATGCTATGACAGAGATGAACCTTGAGGACATTATTCTAGGTGATACAAGCCAGTCATAAAAAGTGATTCCACTTACATGGTGGTTGTTGAACGCTGGAGGGAGGATGCAATGGAGAGTTATTGTTATTGGTTTGAGTTTCAGTTTTACAAGATGAAAAGATTCTATGGCTGGATGGGGGTGATGACTGCACAACCACGGGAATGTACTTAATGCCACCGGACTGTACACTTAAAACAAACGGTTCAACTGCTACATTTTATGTTATGTGTATTTTACCACAATTTTTTTAAAAAGCAGCACAAAGCTACCAATTCACCTACCCATGGCACATTTAACACAATGTCAAATACATGTTCATATCTCAAAGGAATCTTTATTCCAAAACCTCTAGAAAAACAAGTTATCTTGGCAACCTTAGTCAATGCGCTTTAGGTTATAGAACACAAATATTGGGGAGGAAAAAAAATGGCCTGTCATCCCGCCTCTCAGAAAACAGCTCTACTGGTATTTTACAGAAGTAAAAAGAATTCACGGGCAAGGCCAAAAACGCAAAAGGTACAAAAAAGGAACAAAGTGAAAAAGAAATTCTTCTCTTCCCCTCACCTTATCCCTCTCCCCAAAGACACCCCCCGTTTAAAATATTTCTTAGTTATGGTGCTTATCATAAAGGATTTTAAAGACCCAACAGCCTTACCCATTACTGTAGAGTCTCCCACCTTGGGAGGACTCTGTGAAGTTGATGATAAGCCCCATTTTACAGATAAAGAAATGAAGGGGAAGGCACCTGCCCAAGGTCACACAGTCAGAGAGTGGAGCTGGGATTCAAACTCAAGCAGGTTGTCTCCCTTACCCATTCCCCTAGGCTGTGTCTCCCCGAGGCCCATCCTGTGGCCTGCCCTCTAGGGTCTCTCCAAGGCTTTACTCTGAGCTGGAGGACTAAAGATTTGTCCTGAACCTCTATAAGAGTCATTCGGTATCTATTTTGTCCTCTCTGCATCCCTCTTGAAAACCGGTCCCTCCCTTCTTCCACTGATATCTGGAGGGGCTGGCTGTATATCAAAGGGCCTACACCCACTGTCACAGGGGCATGTGACCCAGGCTGGCCAATCAGGGCACTATGTTCCCGTAGCCACTCTGGTTTGGAGCTAGACATGTTATCCGACGGGGGTGGGGGGGTGCCTATCAGAAGTCTTCCCTGGGACAGAAACTGGAACCATTGGAAAACACACCCATTTTTACTGGGAGCTTTCAGGATCAAATAGCTTTACACTGCTGGCAGCTACCTTTGTCGCCATGGAGAGGCTGGCCTGAGAAGGAAACCAACACACAGAAAAGAGCTTAGAGTGGCAGGGGAGCCAGATTCCTGAGACTTCCCTTTGAGCAGCTGGATACAAATGTACCTGAAGCCATTGACCCTGACACTAGGCAGCCAGATGATGAAAAATGGAACATTCTCTAAGATATATTAGGTGAAAAAACAAGGTCCAGAAAAATGTGCATAGTATTCTTACATTTGAGTGAAAAAGAGGATGAAAATATATCTGCATATAAATGCTGTAAATCTTTTATCTACATAGAGCATCTCTGGAAGGATACAAAAGAAACCACTAAACTCTGGAATCTAGGGTGGATGGGTGATTTAGTTTTCACTGTACTCCTTTTCGTAGTTTCATTAATCAGGAAAATGTCAGGCGTGAAATAAGCTAATTCAGATTGCTGGGGGAGGAGAGGATAGGCAAAGGCAAAAGAAAGAAAAGAAAAAGTAAGGTATTTATTGATTCATGTAACCCAAAAGTCCAAGAGTCTGGCTTTCAGGCATGGCTGAAGCCAGGCTCTCACTTAATACAAACAATATTCTCTCTTTCTCTCTTCTGCGTCTGCTTTCCTCTATATTGCCTTGGGTTCAGAAAGTCTACCCCCTCTGACCTCACCTCCTGTTTCCCCTCCTGCTCACTCCGCTCCAGCTGCACTGGCTTCCCCGACGCAAGAAATACTCCTGCCTCAGGGCCTTTGCACTTCCTGATACATGGTGGCAAGATGGCCTCCATCAGCATCTACTGGTCTTTTACATCTCGTAGTTTACATTCTACTAGTAGGGAACTCCAGAAGAGAGTGGAAGGACGTAAAAACAAATCAGCTCGGTGGGCTGAATTGCATGCTGTTTTCCCAACGGTGGTGGAAGAATTAAAGTGGTAAAATCCGTTTTGGTTTTTACTGACTCATGAGTGATGGTCAATGGCCTGGCCATTGGAAACCTGGCCTATTAAAGGGATGCCCAGGGACTTCCCTGGTGGCTCAGTGGTTGAGAATCTGCCTGCCAATGCAGGGGACACGGGTTTGAGCCCTGGTCTGGGAAGATCCCACGTGCCGCGGAGCAACTAAGCCCGTGCGCCACAACTGCTGAACCTGCGCTCTAGAGCCCATGCACCACAACTACTGAAGCCCGCACGCCTAGAGCCCGTGCTCCGCAACCAGAGAAGCCACCACAACAAGAAGCCCGCGCACCGCAACGAAGAGTAGCCCCCACTCAACGCAACTGGAGAAAGCCCGCGCCCAGCAACGAAGACCCAAAACAGCCATAAATAAATAAATAAATAAATAAATAAATAAAGGGATGCCTGTATGGGGCACAGCCCTGTGGAAATCACTAGGGGAATTTAGGAGGTGCGTTAAAGTAGGACATGTAGGTGCCTTTCAGAACTCCCAGGTTTGGAAGGTGACTGGAATCTACAAGCAGATATCCCCATGTGGTCCCCTGAGTCGGTCACCTGGGGCCATGGAATGAGTGGCTATGGGGGCACTGCAGCAATACAGAGAGGGGCTGAAGCCAGACACAGTCCTCTTGCACCCTCTGAGGCACAAAATGCCAGCAAGAACTGCTGGATCTGCCAACGAGAGACAGAGACTGCACATGGCTGTGTGGCAAACCCTCTGGTGGGAGGGCCTGATCGTACGTAGCTGGCCCGTGAGGCTGACGCCGCTAGCCCGGGGTGGGCGGGGCTCCAAAGGGAGGTTGATGGAAGTGGACGCTGATTCCAGACTGGGCTTTTCTCACTCAGTGGAAGATGCAAGTGCCCAGAGTCCTATAAAAGAGCCAGAAGATACTGGACCAGTTTGGACGGCGGAGCATCACTTCTTCAGATCAAGGATTACACTTTACAGCCTGTGTGTCCAATCACAAGCAGAGAAATCTCCTCCTCAGAGTAACAGCTGGATGGAGAACTGGAACGGGGAAGGGAGCCTGTGAGCATCTTAGCTGGATCACGACCCTCCCCTCTCCTGACTCACTCAGACTAAAGCCGAAGTCCATCCTTACTGAGTCGTCTCCTCACTTCTTCCTTGCTTCCCTCCACTGCAGCCACGCCGGCCTCCTCACTTTTTCTCAGGCCAGGCACCCTCGTGCCTCCTTTCACACCGACTGTTCCCTCTGCTTGGGATGCCTTTCCAACAGCCAGCGGTCTGTCTTACCCTTCACCTCCTTCAGGTCTGTTCAGACGTCACCTCCTAAGAGAGGCGCTCCCTGACCACCGTGTAAAGCAGACAACTCTCTCTGCTCTCTCGCATACACTCACCTCGACCCTCTCCTGCTTTATAGCCTGTCACAGTGCTCACCGACCCTTACCCGCCGTCATATAGCTATGCATGGCCCACCTCCCTGCTGGAATGTCAGCTCCAGGAGGGTAGGGCTGTGTCTTGTTCCTGGCTGTCCCATGGTAGATGCTCGATAAATTCTGGCTAAACAGAAGCATGAATGGATGAGCAAACTTTACCTTCAGGCCCTCCTGGTGCTGTGCAAGCCTCTCCTCAGCACCGCGCGCCTTGCCCCAGAGGCCCCCTGTGGCCAGGCCTTGCTCTGAGGCCCACCCCTGAACAGAATGCTGCCCCGTCCAAGAGGTGGTCTGAGGGGTCTCCCTGGACAGCTGACTTCCCCTGTTCCCCACGGAGCCCCATCCCTGGATCTCCTCCCACTTCCGGCCATGTTCCCCCACTTCCAGCCTTTCCTGACAGACTGGGTGCAACTGGAGGGGAGTGGCTGGTCGAGGGAGGTACATAAAGATCTTGGCCAAACATGGCTTTTCCCATAGAGGGGCAGAGAAAAGGACCCAATCAATTAACCTCTGACCTGGGTTTTTATGTGTACACACTCCAGTGCCTAATTAGCTCCCCCGTCCTCAAAGTCCAGCTTCCCCTTTGGTCTCTTGTGCATCAGGTGACTCTGATGCAGTGGCCACCCTGATTCAGGCGTCCCAGGCAGGGGAGGGGCTTGGGCAGGAGGAAACTTAACTCGATTTTTTGTTGAAAAACCTCAGCTTCTGTCTGAGGGGAAGCTGCTTTTAAAAATAAACTCGCCTTCTCAGGTTAATTCACAACACCAGGTACCTGTTCTAGAAACTTCTAAACAACGCAGACTCTCTGGGGAAGGCTTTCACATTGGTGGCAGGCCGTGTAGCAATGAGAGACATCTTGATGGTTTCTTCTCTCACAGGAAATTGACGACCCTTGCAGCTTGAACCCCAGGTCTGCAACAGCTGGGCTGGGTGTCTAGGACAGTGTGTATTGTTCAGCGGGGGGAACCCTTTTCTCAAATTAAACAGTCCACACCACTGGCACCTATAAGAGACTCAACAGATACTTAGTTTGCTAAACTTTATTTTATAGCATATACATTTACATTTACTAATCATAATGTCAATTTGTTAACACAATGAAGCCCTAATGGATCTGATTCTGAAATCAGGAGCTGGAGAGCTGGAGGCTTTCGTCACCTTGAAAGGCCAATTCACTCCTCTGTTTTGTTTTGCTCAGACCCGAGGAAAACCGTGATGCACGCAGGTGAAGAGCTACAAACGGAAACCAGCTCCTTTCCTCCTGCATCCTCAGACTCACCCAGCCTTTTGAAATGAATTGTCAACAAGAAATCTGTTTTCAAAGTCGAATCACCAACAACATCTAACAACTGTTCACATTCTTTATCACAAAAACTGAAGCCAGAAGAGAGACCCTAAAACTCTCTCTGACAGAATATGAATTACTGCGTGCCGTATTGATACATCTGCCATCACACAATTGAGTATCACAGCAGGACAGGAGTATGTGAATTACAAAGGGAAACCTCTTTCAGAGTGTTCTATGACAGGCCACGCGGAGGACCAATTTCTCCCACTTGGAACTTTTCCTGTCAGTCACATTTACAAGAAATTCAACTATATGCAAATAGGTGGTGGAATCAACGAATTGGATACCTGGACCAAGACAAGCTAGCTGATGAACACAAGGTAATATTTTGATAGTCTCTGATGTGACTTGTTTGGCTTATGACACATTCAAGTAGTCATCTTTCAGTTGTTTTTTTTTTTTTTTAAATACATGAAAAAATAGATTCGGATTACTTCTTTAAGCACAGCTTGGGCTTCCCCGGGATACAATCTGGAAACCACTGAGCTCAGGTAACCCGCCCCTCCCCCGACTCCTGCACACCCAGGAGACATGGCATTCTGGTCTATTCGGAGGGCAGAAATTAACAGCCAATTTTTAAAGCATATTTTTCTCTCTCTTCCTAGAATGTGAGATTTGGTCTTCAGCCTCAAAAAGAGTTTGGGGGTATTGGATGGAATTAGAGCCAGGGAGCCAGGAATGCCAGAGTCCTTTCCTATCCATTGCTCCTCTTGGCTACACGCTTCCTGCAAGGGTTTCACCCCAGATGGGAATCCAAGTACCATTTTTATTAACAGAACCGAAAACCAAACACTTCAGGGCCTAAGTGGACAGTCTTTTTCCCCCAAACCAATGCTTGGGACCTTAACATCCTCTAGTTAGAGAACTGGAGGATGGATATTGCAGACCAGTAGCAGCAAGGAAGTCAGGTCTGCAGCAAAGATCTTGGCTTAACCTACCCGGTGGTCGAAGCAGAGAAAGGGAAGAAGGGAGCGAACGGCCGCCCCGCCCTTTACAATGCCAGGCCCTGCAGAGGTTGGCTAATCATCCAGAAAAGGAAGCAGGGGATGGGGGAGAAAGGCCGAACATGGATGAACATAACAGTGACCTTGCCCATGTGCCAAGGTGAACGTTCTAGAGTTTTCCCAATCTGCTTAGTGACTCTCCAACCTCTGAAGGTGAGTCTAGGAAGAGGTGAAAAAGCAGACCTGGCAGAGAAAAAGCATAGGGGTACACCTCCTTACCCTAATTCCTCCCACCTAAACCTCACATACCATTTACCTCTAAGAGCTGGATCTCTACGAACTGGGTGGGTCCCTAAAACAGTCAAAAGTCAACGACAAGAGAAACTTTGTTCCCCACTTGGAACTTCTTCCTTGGTCTTCTTTCGACTGCTCAGGTGCAGACGGAAGTCAAAGTTTTCTGGGTTCTGTGGATAAATTAGAACAGCTCAAGGGGGGAAGCAGGGGGAGGTGTCACTGGAAAGTTTTTTCACTCCCTTGGAACTTCTAAGCCCTTGAACATTTCCAGCTCCCAAACAGGCCTCCAGAAAACTCCACCCTCAAAGCCACCTACTCTGACAAACAATATAAACCCAAATTATTCAGTTCTTACTGAGGGAGATGGATCAGATGAGTGTCAGATGACCAGAGAATACCACGGAGACACTCACCAACAAAAGACAGGTCAGTGGGTTTGCTCTGCCACCTCCTGTCTCCACAGGTGTCCCCAATGTTGGCCTTCAGGGGCTCCTAGGAGGGGGATCAGGGCTCTCAGCCTCTAAAACCTCAACTGGTGTGTCACCCACTCCCTCCACTGCACTGGGCTCCTCCTCAACGACCATTTGACCCTCTGTCCCCTCGGGTTCCTCCGTCCCCACCTGCCCCTGTTGCTCCTCCCCCTTCATCCGCTTGTTGACACAACCCAAATGACTTCTGTTGTCATTCTCACCACTGGAGGCATGAGGAGAGCCTTGCGGCTTGGCCTGTGGACCCTGGGAGGTTGAGGCCGGTGACTCAGCGGGCTGTGGGCTCCGAAGGGCCTCCTGATCCAATGCGTCCCTTCTCGAGCCTTGCCCTCTCTTTGGAATCTCTGGCTTCTTCCTGGTGTCTTCCGGATCGACAAGGACATAAGAGACAGGGCCCAAGCTCACCTTCTTTTTCTTCCTCATGGGAGCAGGGTTCTTTGCCGAGGCCCAGCCCATGGCCTTCTTCTTTGGTGGGCCCTCTGGACCACCATCTTGGTCTGACTCAGAGGCGACTCCAGGGCTCGCAGCTTCTGCCTGGGCATCGTGGGGCGGGTTGCTGGGAGACTTCCAGGCACATTTCGCTAGGGCCTTCTTCAAAGCTGACCCCTCCTGCTTCACGCAGGGCTTTTTGTTGCTCCTGATATATTCTGACATCTCCATATTTTCAGCATCATCAGCTTCAAGATCCTCCAAGAAGGCCGAGCTGTGGGAGTGGTTGCCTCTGGATTTCTTCCAGGGCACTGGTTCCTGCTTGGGAGTTTTTTTCTGCTTCTTTCTCCTGGGGCGAGTCTTAGCTCCAGCCTTTTGAACCAGAGGTTCAAGAGGGTCACCCTCATCTTCCACGTCATTCCAGCCGTCCAGGTTCTCCATCTTCAAGGCAGAGCCCACCTCTGCAGCCCACCCTGGCTCCTTCTTGACCTTCCTCGCTGTTGCCAAAGCCAAGGATGCCACTGCTTGGGCCTCAGCAACCCCTTGAGCCCTAGCTTCCTCCCGGCTGCGGATCTCGCCGTCCATGTAGAAGATGATTTGCACCACCGCCCCCAGAAGCACCCCCAAAGCTTCTGCCCAGTTCTCTGGGGGCTGATTCTGGTTCTGGGGTGGTGGGCACTGGTTGAGCTGAAGCAGGCGGACCACATCCTCCCAGGTGCGCCCCTCTGCATCCAGGAATTCACTCAGGTTTTTTAAAAACTCAGCATCCTGGGTGGGGTCCCTACAGACCACTCTCCAGATGCCCCCCCTTCCTGGGAATTCCCGGGGTATGGCCCTCAGATTCACACCCTCGCCCACCTCAATGAGAGCAGCTTTGGCATTCTCTTCCCTCAAAAAAATCTTGTTGAGCACAGAGTACGGGCCCAGCGGGGAGAGGACCCCGTTCAAGGTCTCCTCAGTTTCCACGTGGCCACAGTCCTCCGGGATGCCTGTGACCAACAGGCACCTGTGGATGTTCACCTCCATCCCCCGGCACCAGTCCTCCAAAAGGTTCACCGTCATGGTCGTGGACACCTGGCAGCTCGATTCCCACGTGTACTGAAGAGTCTACGACGTGGACCGGGACTGCAGCGGTCCCTAAACAGCAATCCTGTAAGGTGACAGGAGAGGGAGGTCAAATTCCCGGGAACACGGCCAGGCTCAGAGTTCTCAGCTGCCCCCTCCAAGGCTGGCCTGCAGGAGGCCTCGCGCTTTCCCAAGGCCTTCCTCCCCAAACCGGGCCCCGGGTGCTCACGCGGTGTCCTGGAATCGCCGAAAACCGCGAGCGGCCCCTCCCCGGGGCCTGGCTCTCGGTCAGCCCGTCAGGGATGCGGCAGCCCCGCCTCTGACCGCCCAGACGGGCCAACGAGAGGCCGCCGGGATGCAGCCTCTTACCAGGTGCCAGCTCGGGCCACGCCGGCACGGATGCTCTGGGCCAAGTGCCCGAGACGCCAGCGTCCGCCCCCGCTCGGACAGGGCGCGTCAGGTGGCGTCTCGCCTGGGTCCAGGCAGCTGCGCTGAGCCGAGGCCGGCGACCCAGAGCGCGCTTGCGCACTTGCTCTCGCGTAGTGCCCGCGGTCTCCATGGCAACCGATGGTTGCAAGCTAGCGCGTGGGCTGTGCAGTTGGGCCTGGGAAATCGCGTGGGAGTGCGACTGTTCACCTACTCACCGAGCCCGAGGTCTGCATGTTCTCCGATTGCCCTCCTGGACCCGGTCTTTCCACCTTTCTCTACTCAACGTGGGCCTCCAGGACGGGGGTAGGGGGTGCTGACTTCTATGGCTGCACCAACTACCCCTCTTACCCTCAGCCTTCCTGTTGGGTTGAGCCAACAAGACTCCTAGGAGACAACAGAAAGCAGAGGGCGAGAGGAAACAGCGGCTTCAATCCCCATGGGTTCCCCTAATAAAAGCCACAGCTCTTGTTGAGAGCCTTCTAGGTTAGCTACAGTTCCTTTTTCCAGAAATTTCCAGAAGTTTCTAGAAACTTCTCGATTTTCCACCCCCTTCAAGCCTGGGGATAGTGCCTCACCTTTCCTTGCTGGTTTCCTCAACTCACTGCCTACAGGTAACACCTTTGTTAATAGTTAATGAAACAGTCCTCAGTGACTCAGTTTGAGTTGCCATGTTTCCTGTCAGGCCCTCACTGATACATCTATCAATGTGGCTTCCTAACTGTGCGATCTTAAACAAGAAATTTGAGGTCTCTGAGCTCCTTCCTCTTCTTCACAATAGGAATACCAATAAAAACTTTCCTGATCTGTAAATTTTGAAGATTAGGGGAGATCACATATGAAAAATGCAGTGGGCCTGGGTATTCAACCAAAATCTGTTGTTTGGATTCCATTTTGGAATTGGCCTTTGCAAGACCAAATAGCCAGATATCCATTTCACTTTCCTCTCTGATATCCCTGAACTTGGGCATGATCAATATTTGTGTGATTGATTGCCCGAGTTGCCACATATTTTAGACATCATTCAAATTGCTAAATCTGAATATTTTTTTTTAATTTATTTATTTTATTTTTGGCTGTGTTGGGTCTTTGCTGCGGTGCGCAGGCTTCTCATCGCGGTGGCTTCTCTTGTTGCAGAGCATGGGCTCTAGGTGCGCGGGCTTCAGTAGTTGTGGCACGCAGACTCAGTAGTTATGGCTCGAGGGCTCTAGAGTGCAGGCTCAGTAGTTGTGGCACATGGGCTTAGTTGCTTCACGGCATGTGGGATCTTCCCGGACCAGGGCTCGAACCCGTGTCCCCTGCATTGGCAGGTGGATTCTTAACCACTGCGCCACCAGGGAAGCCCATAACTAGAGTTTTAAAATCTCAAGTGTTTAACATGTTGAAATTCTATGAATCAGCTGAAGAATGAATGTACATCACTATGCAGTGGTTTTAAAACGTTGCCATAAATTCTTTAACACTCCTTCTATGGAGAGGTGGGGATCTATGTCCCCTCTTCTCGAATCTGAGCAAACTTGTAACTGCATTAACCAATAGAAAGTGTGGTAGAAAGGAAATGATTGAACCAATAGTATCATGGAAGGGAAGCTACGTGACTCCTCAGGCTAGGAGGAGGCCATGCAACTTCTTCCTTGTTCATTGGGACAATCTCATTCTTGTATCTTTGAGCATCCAAGTAAGAAGTTCAACTATCCTTTGACTGCCATGCTGTGAGGAAGCCCAAGCCACACGGGGAAGTCACATGTGTGTACTCCAGTCAACGATTCCCAGCTGAGCCCAGCCTTCAAGTGAGCCCACCAGACATGGGAGTAAAGAAACTTGTAGATGATTCTACCCCCCAACCACTTGAGTCACTCCCTAACCACTTACATCATCCCAGTTGAGGGCTAGACATGGCATAGCAAAAACAAACCATCACTGCTTTACCCTGTGTAAATTCCTGACCCATAGAATCAGTGCGTATAACAAACAGTTCTATGCCGCTAAGTTTGGGGATGGCTTATTATGCAGCAAGTGATAACAGGAAGATATTGCAAAAGTAGAATGCGTCTAGGATTGGTGATGATTGACATTACTTCAAAAGACACAGAGAGCAACGATCTTTGGTCCCTGAAAAGATTCCCCAAAGTAGCTTTTTCTGGCAGTGCACCGAGTTTCACCTCATGGGTTTGTTTCAATGATATACCATCGTTACTATCAACAAGATCCTCCGGTTTCTCAGATGATGAGACGATAAATCTTCTACTTTAGTCAGTTACTTTTAGCAAGGAAGGAAAGGTTGATAGTTTGGTGAGTGTCACCATCAGCTGAGCTGGTCAAATATGTCTTGTTTCTTCTTCAGCCATTTAGTATCATAAAGCAGAGTAGCCAGAAGAGCAAGTTGTAGCTGACTTTGTTACAAGATTATAGTGCCAAACTTAAAAAAAATTGGGTACTAAATTTTAAAAATTAAATTGTAATATAAAATTTTGAATTTGATAGGATTTCAGATTTATTCTTATATTCCCTAAAGTTCATTCTATGATGGTGATTTTTGCCTGTGACCAAATACTCAGCATTCAATATTTTATTTTAAAAAATGTGTATTTGGGGGTTTCCCTGGTGGCACAGTGGTTAAGAATCCACCTGCCAATGAGGGGAGGCGGGTTTCATCCCTGATCCGGGAAGATCCCACGTGCTGCAGAGCAACTAAGCCCGTGCGCCACAACTACTGAGCCTGTGCTCTAGAGCCCGCGAGCCACAACTACTGAAGCCTGAGCGCCTGGAGTCCGTGCTCTGCAACAAGAGAAGCCCGCTCAATGAGAAGCCCGCACACTGCAATGAAGAGTAGCCCCCGCTGGCAGCAACTAGAGAAAGCCCGTGAGCAGCAACGAAGACCCAACGCAGCCAAAAAATAAAATAAAATAAAAAATGTGTATTTGGGGGCTTCCCTGGGCGCTCAGTGGTTAAGAATCCTCCTGCCAATGTGGGAGACATGGGTTCCATCCCTGACCCAGGAAGCTCCCACGTGCCACGGAGCAACTAAGCCCATGCACCACAACTACTGAAGCCCGTGCACCTACAGACCGTACTCCGCAGCAAGAGAAGCCACTGCAATGAGAAGCCTGCGCACCGCAACGAAGAGTAGCCCCTGCCCGCCACAACTAGAGAAAGCCCACACACAGCAACGAAGACCCAACGCAGCCAAAAATAAATAAATAAAATAAATAAATAAGTAAAACATGTGTATTTGGTCCTGACACATAGTAAACTCTTATTATCGTAAAGGCAAGAGTTCCAGGAGCCCTCCCACTGTTGAGTGGCATTCTTCTTATACCATCTTTCCATTGACCTGAAGTTTGTTCTGGGATGGTTAAACCATTGGGTCCAGGAAAGTAAGATTGGTAGCATAATGTCTACCAAATGGGATGTTCTTGTTAGAAGAGTGTAGCAAGTTGTACTAAAATCTAGTGGTAGCTGTCTGGAACTCTCATGCATGTAATACGTGTACACGTCTCGTGCATGTGTATTTTGGAAACGCTTTGGCTGTATCCACTAAAGGAAAGCAGATGCTAGCCCTACAACTTAGGAACTCCACGCCTAGCTATGTATGTACCCAACAGAAATGTGTTCCCTAAAACTATAAACAAGGATATTCATTGCAGCACAGTTCCTAGTAGCCAAAATCTAGAAGCTACCCAAACACCAATCAACAGAAGAGCGGATAAACTGTAGAATGTTCACACAATAAAATACTGAACAATTAGAATGAATGATCTACAATGACACACAACAATATAAATGAATCCTGCAAAATCTTGAGCAAAAGAAACCAGATACACAAGAGCACATACTGTATCATACCATTTCTATGAAGTACAAAAACAGGCAAAATTAACCTATGTTTTTAGAAGTCGGGAGAGTTGTTTCCTGTGGAATGTCTAATGACTTGAAATGTGTCTCCCTCCGAGTGGAGGGAGAGCTAGTCAAGATCTGTTTCTTGTTCTGGTTGTCGGTTATAGGTGTGTTCCGATTGTGAAAATTCAACGTGTTGTATGCCTATGATATGTGCACTTTTCTGTAAATATTTCATACTAGTCTTTGCTGTTTTGCTGATTGATTAGATGTGAGGTGCAAGGTAAACTAAGCAAATGTGACCCCAGGGTTTTGGAATGAGTAACTAGAAAGAGCATGATGGCACTTAGTTTTATATGGGGAAGGTTTGATGGAGAACAGACTTGGGAAAGAAGGGAGAGGGTGAATCAGAAGTTTAGTTTGGGCCGTGATGAATTTGAGATACTGTGTTGAGGGTCACAAGACCAACCTCAGTTTCAATGATTTGCTGGGAGTCTTCCTGGGACTCAGAAAAATTATTGTACTCACAATTATACTTTATTACAAGAAAAGGATACAGTTTGAAATCAGCAAAGGGAAAAGGTGCGTAGGGCAGAGTCTGGGAGAGACCAGGTGCGAGCTTGCAGTTACCCTCTCCCAGTGGAGTTACATGGACAGTACTTACTTTTCCCAGCAACAATGTGTGACAGAGTATTGCCAACCAGGGAAGCTCACCTGAGCCTTAGTGTCCAGGATTTTTTTTTTTCTGGGTCAATCATGTAGGCATGGAGCACACATGTGATTGACTTCACTCAGCCTTCAGCATCTCCAGAGGTCAAAGTGATGCTGCAGGGCACAAGGCCACCACCATAAATTGCATTATTAGTACAGGATCCTCTAAGGCTTAGAGGTTACCCAGGAGTCAGAGAAGGGCTAGTTGATTCTTTAGAAGGTTCGGGGTTTGGACAACCCAGACCTGTTGAGTTAACTCTTCACTACACGGATGCCTAAGAGTGTTTCAGTCAGGGTTCAATCAGAGAAGCAGATTCTGAGTTAATTAAGCATTCCAAAATATTAAAGAGATAAATTAATGCGTGAGAGAGAAAAACTTTAAATTTGTTATTTATATATGAACATACAAATATATATTTATAATTACATATACAATATACAATTATATGTATAGGTAATTATAAATATATATTTGTGCATATGTATATATGCATGTGTATATATACGTGTGTGAGTGTGTATGTGTGTGTGTAAGTGGAATCAGCTGCCTGCCCCTTCTCCCATCAGTGAACCACCGATGATTACCAGTGGATCTAAAAATAGTTTTGAAGCAACTTTGGTAGGAGTCCTGGCTGTGGTTTCCATGACAACACTTCCAACTGCAGTTTCCATGACAACGCGTCCATGCAGCCCCAACACTTTCACCCGTCTTGGCACTTTAGGGTAACCTTTGCATCCTCTTCCTCTCTGTTTCACCTTTAGGTTTTTATTTTGTCTTCTTGTGTATTTTAAATGAGAACACACAGAATTTCCATGAATACTAAGGTCCAGGGGCTCTGGGCTCCTACCCAGATTTCCCCTCCTGAGTAAGTTGTAATAACCCACCGTGGTGGTTCTGTGACTCATCTGGCTTGTTCTAACCGGTTTGTGCTATGAGAGCTCCTTCTTGCTCCAGAGTTTCTTCAGTTTGTACTTTCTAAAGGTCCCGTGACATGGCTTTCCCCGTCACCGCTAACCCCCAGACTGCTAACCTCAGCATCTGATGTGAGTCTGCATATATATTTCTCCATCTCATATAATCATTAAAAATACACAGACTATAGGGAATTCCCTGGTGGTCCACTGGTTAGGTCTCCACGCTTCCACTGCAGAGGGAATTAAGATCCCACAAGCTGTGCAGTGCGGCAAAAAAAAAAAAAAAAAAAAAATACACAGGCTATTTCCAAATACCCATAATTTATTTATATTTTGAAAAAAAATATTGTTAAAATACTCCAGAAAAAACAAGAGGGTAGGGGGATAGAAGGAACAAGATTGGCTGTGAGTTGACCCTGAAAAAAAATTGTTACAGGTGGAGGTCATTATACTATTCTCACTACTGTCGTTTACATTTTTTAATTTCCATGAATTTTTTTTTTTAAGGAAAGAAAGAAAATGTCTTCTGTCTTTGGTATTTTATTTTTCGTTTTTCTTGCTAACATGGTTTACAGAAAGAGTAAAATGCATCCCCACAGGATTTTATTGTTTTAATCCTAACTGTTCTCATAATATCTGGTACTACAACTTTTAAAAGGTAAAATTCATATTGTTAACTGGTTAGAAAGAGTCATCCTATCTGTCCTTGTTTTGTTGAAATATTTAACCAAATAAATATATAACCTGTTCTCTATTTAAATAATTATTCTCATAATTTTAGAAAACTGTCATTATTAAATATTTAGATATATGAAAAAAGGTATACACAATAATACAATGAGTGCCTGCATGCCAGTTTACCCACCACCCCACCCCCAGCTTAAGAACTGAAGCATTTCCATGTTCATTTACGTCTTTTTCAGCCATGATCTTCCACTATTCTCACCTTAGGATGTTTGTACTTGCTGTTCCCTGTGTGGTTCCCTCCTTGTCATTCAAGCCTTGGTCCAAATGTCACCTCCTCTAAGAAGCCTTACCAGACTCTACCTAACTGCAGGAGTTTCTCCCTCACACACACTCACAAAAATCACTATCACATCACGTTGGCTTATTAGTGTATCAGTTAGCATCACTGCGTAACAAACAATTCCCAAAGTGGTTTAAAGATAGTACATACAGTATCTAAAGTTGTACTCCCCATGACAACAGAAGCCCCCAAGGGTAGGCACCTTCCCTGTCTTTTTCACCATCAGATTCCCAGAATCTAGACAGTGTTCGCCATAGAGGGACATTTGATCATTCTTTGTTGAATGAATAAATGACTGCATCCATTGACTGTCCTGGGTTGGAAATGGAGCCGGCCATTTGGACAACCACTGGAACTCTGAAGCCAGAGAGTGAGACACTCTCTTTAAAAATAAATAAATAAGACAAAACAAAGAGGGTTGCCTCTGTCTGCAGTGCTGGGAAGGGAGCCAGAACAAAGGAGTGCTTATTCATCAGTGTAGACAGGTAAATAGTAAACTCCACATGAGAGACGCCCGCCCTCCCCTGCCTTAGAGGGTGATTTTTTTTCTTGATGACAGTCAATGAGGCCAGTCACTCCAGGTGGCCATAAATCCTGTGGGTGGCCATTCCAGGGAAACTTTTGAACCTGTACTCTCTCTGCCTCTTCTCTCTAAGCTCAGGTCCCCCTAGTCAAATCAAGGTTGGAGTATTCACAGATCAAGTCCCCTTCTCACCACCACCCTCCATTACTCTTCACATGTACATTTTCAAAAATCTCCACTGCTTGTTAACAGGCCTTACCACAAAAATTTACTTTTTATCCTGGCAAGCTTTCCCAGTGGATTTCTTGAATTCTCTCTCCTTGTTGGTCCCGCTAAAAGAATCATCAGATGGTCAGAGCCAATGAGAGCCATCTTCTAGGACAACCTTTGTTGGCCTGGCTATAGTGCATGCTGAGACCCAGAGAAAGTGAGGGCCAGAGGTAGGGGGGTTGTAATCAGGAAGAACAAATCTGACTCCATACTGGATCTGTTTCTTTTATTTTAACCTTTGTATTTTATTGCTTTTGCTATAAGTTATTCACTAAAGGGATGTTGCCTGTAAGCTTAAAGTATACATAATAGCCCATCTCCAGGAACTCTGTCTCCCATGCCTGAGCGTTAAGCTAAAGTACCTTTGTTTAGCTCACAGGAAACATCCTGACCAGACTTACCTGTGAATGGCTGCAGGAAGGAAGAAATTAACGCATCCCCTCTGGAATCTGGCTGGAACCAGGAAATACAATAACTTATCACCTTTTTTACTTTACTTCCTTACCTCCCCCTCTTTGTTTTATAGAAGAAACTAACATCCACCCCAGGCAAGATGGTTCTTTGGGACACTAGTCCACCATCTTCTCCGTCTGCTGGCTGTCCAAATAAAGTTGCTATTCCTTGCTTCAACAATTCATCTCTCGACTTATTGACCTGTCATGCAGTAAGCAGTACAAGCCTAGACTTGGTAACAGGGTAACCTCAGGGATGGAGCTGAGCACGTGAATATGCCTAGGGGCTCTTGTAATAATTATGATCATCACTATTATCATTGTTATATTAATATAATATAATATAAAATTACTATTATTATTATTCAGCATGGTTCTAGTACTGCTTATACAGCAGTGAACAAAACAGATAAAATCCATGAGCCTTGCACATAGATGGAGTAGAGTCTTTCCAGACAAGGAAACAGCCAGTGCAAAAGCCCAGGGGCTGGAGATCGTGAGATGTTTGAGGAGCAGCAAGGAGGCTAGTGTGACTGGTGCAGAGGGAGGGAGGGGGAGAAGGTGGGAGTTGTGATCAGAGAAGGACTGGGGTCTTGGGAGGACTTGGCTTTTTCTCAGAGGAACATGGGAGACACCATGGGGTTCTGAGCAGAGGTGTGATCTGATATGAATTTAACCCTCACAACAGGCACATGGACTAGAGATTATCAACCCATTATATAGATGAGGACACTCAGGCTCAGAAACCACACATCCAGCTTGTAGGGGAGCCAGGATTTGGTGAGATTTTTTTTTTTAACTTTTTGGCCGCACCATGTGGCATGTGGGATCTTAGTTCCCAGATCAGAGATCGAACCTGAGATCCCTGCAGTGGAAGCACAGAGTCTTAACCGCTGGACCACCAGAGAAGTCCCGGGAGCCAGGATTTGAACTTACATCTGTCTGGCTTGCTGTGTCCCTGACCGGGGACTTGGACCCCAAGCAAAGAGGATAAGGGCAGCTTGGTGACCCTGGCTCTGGAACTGAGCAGAGTAGATTTGGGAAAACAAAGATCCACAGAGCTCCCTGAGTAGGGCTGGGCCTGACAGAGACTGCCAGCTGCTCTCATCAGAGACCCTCCTCCTCTGTTCCATCACCTGCCAACCAGAGACCAAACCTCATGGCCAGTCCTGATATGTGATTATCCAAGACCAGTTCTGGGGAGGATCTGGAATTTACCTTTCTTTTTCAGCTTGGATTCCTCCACTCACTGTAAGTTTTTCTGGACTCTCACAGTGCCCTGGGCTTCTCTCTGCAAAGCCTTGGTCACACTTGACCTGGATCACACCTTCTTGTCCTTCAGGGCTCAGCTTCCTCCAGGAAGCCCTCCCTGACTGCCCAAGCTGGGTCCAGCGCCCCCTTGAGGCTCCTTCGTCCCAACTCTGCACACTCTGGGTCATCACTGCCTGGAGATGGGTCTGTCTCCCCCACTGGATTGCGAATCCTGGGGGGTCAGAGCTGGGGCTGTCATTGGTCACCTCTGTGTCCCCAGCACAGGCCGGACACAGAGGAAAGGCTTGGGGAATATTTTTATTGGATGGATTTGCCATAAATTCTCCAAAGACACTAATGCAAGAGGGGAGGACGTTTAAAGTGATGGTCATCTTGGGTCAGGCTCATGACCTCAGAGCTGGGAAACCTTGAGCACATCACTCCATCTTTCTGAGTCTCAGCTTCTCTGTTTGCAAAATGGGGTGTTGGGAGGATTCTGGGGATGATACATATGGATCTCGGGGCCTGGCACGTAGAACTCACTCAGCACATAGCTTTCATCACTATTATTATCCAAGATGGGGAAATGAATGATTTTCTGGACAAGCACTTATTTTATCTTTTCCGAATTTGTGTGAGGGGGGCAAGTATGAATAAATGTCTTAATCTGATTATAGAACACCAAAAAAAGAGCAATATATAGCTATTATGAAAGAACATACTGAAAAGAGGACAATAAAAATCTCCCACAAATTCATGCTGCATGGAAGACCTCGTGACCATCTTTTTAAAGGTAAAATCTCAACTCTCATACAACCATAAAATGGACACACGCCAAATGTTTTATTTAACTCATCAAATGACTCGGTAAGATAGTACCAGTACCAGATAGTAACCGGCTCAAAAGGAAAAAGCCACAGGGCAGACACACAGGTAAGCCATTAGGAAAGCTAAAATGAACTTCCTTTGTATATAGAAAACTGGCTTTTCCCCCAGCAGGAGAGGGAAATAATTTGTTCTCCAAGACAAAATTCACTTACTGTCTTTGGGCAACAATCATTTGCAATTTACAGAGGAGTAAAGCGCTCAAAGATTCGGCGACCCCATGGAATCTAAAAACCCAAAAAGGGGTGCCAGAAAACCCTGAATTTTCCGGCAAAGACACCAGTCAGCTTTTTAATACATTTCAAGGTCTTGCACAATTTTTCCCAACAGAAACAACAGAATACAAAATATCTGAATTCATCTTGTGTAGTAATATGTTTTAGGAAGCTTTGTTTTCTATGGGGCATGTGTGTGTGTGTGTGTGTTTTCTGGGTCACAGTAAAATGCATTTCTTACCATGGATCATGGTCAGCGACGTGTGACAGCCACTGACATAGGTTAATTAGCTACTCCCCTATGGATGGATACGTAGGGTGTTTTTTGCTGATTTTTTTGCTATTTCAAATGGAGGGCTGAGCAGAGTCACTGGGTAGGTTTTGTTTCTACGTTGCTTGAAATCAGATGTGACTTTTCAACTTGTTTGAAACGATGATGCTTTTCCAAAGACACTGCATCTGGTTTGTACATTTTCATTGCATGGAACAGGAATCTAAAATACAGCCTTAGGACTTCCCTGGTGGTCCAGTGGTTAAGACTTCGCCTTCCAATGCAGGGGATGAGGGTTCGATCCCTGGTTGGGGAGCTAAGATCCCACACGCCTCGGGGCCAAAAAACCAAAACATAAAACAGAAGCAATATTGTAACAAATTCAATAAAAACTTTAAAAATGGTCCACATCAAAAAAAAACACCAAACTTTAAAAATAAAATAAAATACAGCCTCATGCTTCAGTACCACGGAACTGGCAACTCTATCCCCTCCCAGGGCCATTCTGAGTTCTCGCTCTCTTCCTCTCTGGAAATAATCGACAAAACCTTAGGATTATGTGTTGGGGGGAGAGAGGTGTTCTCATCTGAGCTGGGGCTCAGGTTACAGCCACCAGCTGCAGGCCCTGAACTTTCTCCTGACAAAAAAATACCCAGCAGCTGTCTCCATTCTCTAAAGGGAAGGAACAAGGTTCCAAGGGAGGAAACATGGCCAGGAAACTGGGAGGCCCCATGTTCTTTTTCTTTGCTTAATTTATTTTTCCTGAAAAACAGCCACATGGCAAAATAATCTATACAGTAAGATTGCATGAATATAACATTCAAAAATAGTCAAATCTATAGTGTTGAGAGATGCGTAGCTTGGTAATAAACATACATATCTATAGAAAAGCAAGGAAGTGTTTATCACAAAGCGGGGTATGATTTACCCTGGGGGGAGGGAGGAGTTTGTGATGAGTAGGACACGTGGGGCTTCTGAATTGACCGTTTCTTGATGGGTCATAGTATCATGGAATTTGCCATGTTTTTTGTTAAACTGTGTTTGGGGCACATGTCTGTATGCATGATACATATTCCATGACTTTTAAAAATGTTTTTTACAAGCAGCTACTCATTCGGGTACAGCAATGGAATGAACGTTATGTCTATTTTCTAGAACGTTCCACGGATGAAAATCTGAACCCAGCGGTACAAGTGCGCATTTTAAAAAGACCAAATGCACAAAACAGTCAGGTGAAGCTTCTCTCGTTTATGTTGTGGAGGCTGCTCATATTTCTTCCTGGTGTCTGGAAAGTGTCACGTGGTGAGAATAGTCTTGGCTGGTGACTAATCCTGCTTTCTTGTCTGAAGTCCTTAACTAAAGGACAGAAGAGAATAAACTATTTTACTTATTTTTCTGAAAGAAGATGTGTATTGTTGTCTTCAAATTCTTTGAATACTAAATTATGTTTACGTTTGCCAAACATTATAAATGTCTACTTGAAGATGGCAACACAGCAGAAAGACAACTGGTAAGCCAAATTTAATAAACAACATGAAGAGAGGTAGATCATATTCCCTTGTGGGCTTGAAAGATATCACGTGGAGGGAAAAATCACACATCTTTGGGTGTGTCCTCCTACACTGTTGCTGGGAATGTAAATTGGTGCAGCCACTATAGATAACAGTATGGAAGTTCCTTAAAAAACAAAAAATAGAGTTGCCATATGATCCAGCAATCCCACCCTTGGGCATATATCTGGAGAAAACTCTAATTCGAAAAAATACATGCACCCCAGTGTTCATAGCAGCACTATTTACAATAGCCAAGATGTGGAAGCAACCTAAATGTCCATCAACAGATGAATGGATAAAGAAGATATATATATACAACGTAATATTACTCAGCCATAAAAAGAATGCTATTTGCAGCAAAATGGATGGACCTAGAGATTATCATATCAAGTGAAGTATGTGAGACAGAGAAAGACAAATATCATAAGATATCATTTATATGTGGAATCTAAAAAAAATGATATAAATAAACTTATTTACAAAATAGAAATAGACTTACAGACATAGAAAACAAACTTAGGGTTACCAGGGGGGATAGCGGGAGGTGGGAGGAGGAGATAAATTAAGAGTTTGGGATTAACATATACACACTACTATGTATAAAAGAGATAAACGACAAAGACCTACTGTACAGCACAGGGAACTATATCCAATGTCTTGCAATAACCTACAATGGAAAAAAATATATATATATATATCTGAATCACTTTGCTGTACACCTGAAGCTAACACAACATTGTAAATTAGCTATACTTTAATTAAAAATGGTTTTTAAAAATGACATATTTAAGCCCTAAATGCAAGGAATTGGGCTACGGAGGAGGACATTAGGAGAGGGGTCGTGGTAATGAGGAACATACATCTGACCGACGACTAGAGAGATTTTATTCCAACTGAAATAAGGTTTATGCAGGAATGAGGCCACCCTCCAGGGCCACCCACTCACACACCAAGAAGGTTTTGAGCTTAGAGGTTGAAGGGAAAAATGAATCATTTGTACATCTTTCTTTTTTTTTTTCCTGGCTAGAGCTGGCGTTTCCATTAAAATGCTCCGTGGCCGCCTCACCCTAGTTACTTGTTTTTGTTTTTTTATCCCCAGTGTCATTTATATAGACATTCTTTATCTAACGATGTAAGTAATATATGATTACTACAGAAAAACCTCGATAAACATGGAAAAATTAGCCATCGTTTTGCCACATACACACCATTTAAACATTTTGCTGTAGAACATTTTGCTTATTAAAGTTAGATTATTGGTTTTAACTCAAAGAATGTAGAAGCCTTTTGGGGACTTCCCTGGCAGTCCAGTGGTTAAGACTTTGCCTTCCAATGCAGGAGGTGTGGGTTCGAGCCCTGGTAGGGGAGCTAAGATCCCACATGCCTCAGGGCTGAAAAACCAAAACATAAAACAGAAGCAACATTGTAACAGATTCAATAAAGACTTTGAAAATGGTCCACATCAAAAAAAAAATCTTAAAAAAAAAAAAAGAATGTAGAAGCCTTCAAAGTAAGCCATATCAGTCTTCCCATGGCACATAATAATAATTATTATCACTTTTAAAACAACACCACCACCGACAGGGCCCAGGGCCGCCATATAGAATGAAAGGAAGCTTTGAGCGGCAATCAGGACTCCTGCGTTCTGCTGCTGTTCTGTCACCAACTTGCCCTGTGACCTTAGCAAGATCCTTCCCTTATCTGGCTTCAGCTTTTTGCCTCTGAAATTGGAGGATTGCAGTAGAAATGGTTCGAAGCCCTGGTCACACGTTAGAGTCACCTGGAGAGCTTTTCCAATTGTGATGCCTACGCCCCATCCCAGACCAACAGGTTCAAACTCTCTGGGGGTGTGGCCAGGGCATTCCAATTTTTAACATGCTCCCCAGGGAATTCCAATGAGTAGCCAAGGTTAAGAATCACCATCCTGGGAGTTCTCTGGTGGCCTAGTGGGTAGGATTCCGGGCTTTCACTGCTGTGGCCCGGGTTCAGTCCCTGCCTGGTTGGGAAACTGAGATTCCCACAAGCCACACGGTGCCGCCAAAAATAAATAAATAAATAAATAAAAAGAATCACCATCAACATCTTTAAATCATCCTTTATCTGGGGTTCTGAGTCTGTAGTTTCCAGGGTAGAAAGGACCCAGGCTGCTGCAGCTGCTCCGAGGAACACACCGTGAGAATCACTGCCGTAGATGTCAGTTAACTCTCTCCCTGCTGCGACATCCTACGAGTTTATGAGTCTCTGGTCATTATAAGCAAAACCGAGAAGGACTGGGAGTCTGGGATTAGCAGATGCAAACTAGTTTATATAGGATGGATAAACAACAAGGTCCTGCTGTATAGCACAGGGAACTATATTCAGTATC
This sequence comes from Balaenoptera musculus, assembly GCF_009873245.2. Lineage (NCBI taxonomy): Eukaryota > Metazoa > Chordata > Mammalia > Artiodactyla > Balaenopteridae > Balaenoptera > Balaenoptera musculus. The sequence continues at coordinate 9,737,335 of NC_045803.1, forward strand.
TTGCGATAAAACATAATGGAAAAGAATATGGAATAGAATACATATATATGTATAACTGAGTCACTTTGCTGTACAGCAGAAATGAACATGACATTGTAAATCAAATATATGTCAATTAAAATAAAATGATTAGGGCTTCCCTGGTGGCGCAGTGGTTGAGAGTCTGCCTGCCAATGCAGGGGACACGGGTTCGAGCCCTGGTCTGGGAAGATCCCACATGCCGTGGAGCAACTAAGCCCGTGAGCCACAATTACTGAGCCTGCGCGTCTGGAGCCTGTGCTCCGCAACAAGAGAGGCCGCGATGGTGAGAGGCCCGCACACCGTGATGAAGAGTGGTCCCCACTTGCCGCAACTAGAGAAAGCCCTCGCACAGAAACGAAGACTCAACACAGTCATAAATAAATAAATAAAAGAACGTGAATTTCTTAAAAAAAAATAAAAATAAAAAAAAATAAAATGATTCCTGGATGACAACACGTTTTTAATAGTGGAGTCCTTTTGTGGTTGCCCTATAAAAGGTGGTTTTGTGGTTGGGTGGATCAAACGCTCACCCCGAATCAGTTGGGATGTCGAGACTTATGATACCACAAGCCCCAAGAGTGTATGAAAAGATTTCTTACTTACATGCTGGATCTTTCTGGAGAGTCCAGGGCAGGCACAAGGCAGTCTGGTGGCTTGAACAGAATTGGAGTGAGTGGGTTGGGTCTTTACGGTAGGTGGGCCTGGGGGTTGTAAGCCTTGACCTTCACACCATTGCCAAGGACAGGAGGGAGTTGGCTTTTCTATGAGCTTTCCCAGACATGGGGCGGGCGATCTAAACGCTGTGCATGGTCAAACCTCAAAAAGAAAGTCGGGGGACTTCCCTGGCGGTCCAGTGATTAGGACTCCACACTTTCACTGCGGAGGGCCTGGGTGGACCCCTGGTTGGGGAACTAAGATCCCACACAAGCGCGTGGCCTGGCCAAGTGGGTGGTGGGGAGTTGGCCCCTTTATTACAGAGGTGTTACATTGTGAGTACATTTATACATGATTACAAAATGTAAGCGGCACAAGGAATGGGCAGACCTTGCTCTGGGCTGGGTACTGTTCCGAGTCCTCTGTGCTGAGGACTAAAACTTCACAGCGACCAGCGGGGAAGGGGCTGCATCCAGCATCGCCCCATTTTCAGATGTGGAAGCTGAGGCCCATGGAGCTGAATGACTTGTCTAAGTTCACACAGCCTAGGAGTGGGGAGCTTAGCACTTGAACCCAGATCAAGCCTCCAGAGATTACACTCTTGGCCACTCGTGCTGTTCTCTCTTTTTTTTTTAAATTAATTAATTTATTTTTGGCTGTGTTGGGTCTTCATTGCTGCGCCCGGGCTTTCTCTAGTTGCGGTGAGCAGGGGCTACTCTTCGTTGCGGTGTGAGGGCTTCTCAGTGCGGTGGCTTCTCTTGTTGCGGAGCATGGGCTCTAGGCGCGTGGGCTTCAGTAGTTGTGGCATGTGGGCTCAGTAGTTGTGGCTCACGGGCTTAGTTGCTCCGCGGCATGTGGGATCTTCCCAGACCAGGGCTCGAACCCGTGTCCCCTGCATTGGAAGGCAGGTTCTTAACCACTGCGCCACCGGGGAAGTCCCATGTGCTGTTCTCTTTTTTTTACAGGAACACAATGAAAACAAAATCCTTTGTTCATCCATACACATATTTTCTCTTTTTTTGGTAATTCAGATGGTAATGCACAAATGGTAACGTGCATCCAGATCGCCTCGGTGCCTGGTTAAAACGCAGATCCTGAGGCAGTAGTTCTAGGCTGGCGCCTGTTGTTTAACCAGCTCCCAGATGATGCCAAGGGAGATGGCAAGCACTGTTCTACACCTGCTATTTTCAGTAAACAATACTTTAGTTCTATCATCTATCCATGTATCCATCCCAATTTTTTAAGGCAGTAGAGCATAGTAATTAGGAGTACCATCTCTGAAGTTAGATTCTCTGAGTGTCAATACTTCCTGGATGGGTGATTTTGGATGAGCAATTAACTTCTCTGTGCCTCAGTTTCCTCATCTATAAAATAAGAATTATAAGACTAGTACCCAACAAGGAAATGAGAATTAGAGGAGTTAATTCAAGTAAAACTCTGAGAATGGCCCATCATAAATGCTCAATAAGCATGTGCTATAATTAACAATGTAAGGCTGTTGTTAGCGATGCAATGAGTTAATTCATACAAACAGATTCGTGCAAAAGTCTCCTACAACTCGGGACACTTCATTGGCTCTCTGTAAAATTTAGCTGTTTTCATTGTTAAGGAAAATGTTTTGATTTGGGGATGTAAGAGTCTCATATCTTTTTCTTTATTTTTTTGTAATTACAAACTAAGACAAGATTTAAAATATAGCTATTCATCCAAAGCACATGAAAAGATCCTCAACATCATTCCTTGTCAGGGACATGAATATTAAAACCATGATGAGGGACTTCCCTGGTGATCCAGTGGTTAAGACTCTGTGCTTCTACTGCAGGGGGCATGGGTTCGATCCCTGGTCAGAGAACTAGGACCCCGCACACCGCGCAGCCAAAATAATAACAATCATATAATAATAATAATTAATAAATAAATTCAGAGTGGTGTCCTGATAAGAGGAGAGACACACAGATACAAAAGGAAGAAGGCCACGTGATGACAGAGGCGGAGATGGGAGTGACTCAGCTATAATATAAACTAAGTAAAGCCCAGGATTACCTGCAAACACTGGAAGTTGGAAGAGGCAAGGAAGGACCCCTCCCTAGAACCTTTGGATGGAGCGTGGCCCTGACAACATCTTGATTTCAGACTTCCAGCCTCCAGAACTGTAAGAGAATACATTTCTGTTGTCTTAAGCCCCCCAGTTTATGGCAGGTGGCCAGAGCCCGTTGTTTCTCTGATTGGCTGTGATCAGCACACCTGCTTCTGGTGGCCCCAGGTGGTCCTGGGCTTGTGGCAGCATCACCCCATCTCTGCCTCTGTCTTCACGTGGCTGTCTCCTCTGTGTCTCACTGTGCCCAAATTCCCGTCTCCTCCCTTTATAAAGACAGCAGTCACATTGGATTTGGAGCCCATCTAGAGATCCTTAAAGAATTACATCCTCAGGGCTTCCCTAGTGGCACAGTGGTTAAGAATCCGCCTGCCAATGCAGGGTTCACAGGTTCAAGCCCTGGTCCAGGAAGATCCCACTTGCCGCGGAGCAACTAGGCCAGTGTGCCACGACTACTGATCCTGTGCTCTAGAGCCCACGAGCCACAACTACTGAGCCTATGTGCCACAACTACTGAAGCCCGTGCACCTAGAGCGCATGCTCCACAAGAGAAGCCACCGCAATAAGAAGCCCGTGCACCGCAACAAAGAGTAGCCCCCGCTCGCTGCAGCTAGAGAAAGCCCGCACGCAGCAACGAAGACCCAACGCAGCCATAAATAAATAAATGAAAAAAAAAAAAAGAATTACATCCACAAACACCCTATTTCCAAATAACATTGCACTCCAAGGTACTGGGTGACCCTGAATTTTTTTTCCTTGGCCGCGCTGCGTGGCTTGCAGGATCTTAGTTTCCCGACCAGGGATCGAACCCTCAGCAGTGAAACCTCAGAGCCCTAACCACTGGACCGCCAGGGAACTCCCTGGACCTGAATTTTTAAAAGACACTCTTCAATCCAATACACCGCCTTAAGCAGAAAAGGCTTTTTTGGAAGTTTCAGAAGTGGGCTCAGAGAGACTCTGACAGCTTGAAAAGAAGAGGATCATCTTACAATTTTTCTTTTAAAAAGTAGTTCTGCTTAATTTCCTTCTGCACACACATCACTTTACATGACTGGATAAACGTGATCGCATAGGTGGTGATCCTTCGTGCCCTTTGTGGTTTAGATCCACCCCCCACCCCACCCCATTCCCCTATAAATGCCCCCTTTTCCCTGCATAAGCAGGTTAACTAGTAACTTCTGTACTTATTGAGCACTTACTGTGGGCCAGGAGCTACTAGAAGCCCTTTACATGTCTCCCAGTCGCCCTGCAAGGCAGATACTATTATCTCCATTTTACAGATGAGGAAACTGAGGCCCAGAGAGGTCATCTGAGGTCACACAAGTCACAGAGCCAAGATTTGGCTACGCTGTAACCCTCACCTCTATAGCCTGACACAGTCGTTCACATTTTCTCATTGTTCATGGACTCATAGAGATACAGAGGTTATTTGGAGTATTTTATTTTTGACAAAAAAAAAAAAAAAGGAGATCCTATGACATACAACTTTTCTTGCCTCTCTCTGCACTTACTCCAAAGGACCCCAGTCCATACATTCCGGGTGCATAAGACACCAGCGTGGTGTTGCACCATCATTTTCAGCCACTCTCCCAGCAATGGCATTTCCGGTGTTTCTGATGTTCTGCCCACGCAGGTAAGCCACCCTGAGGCTTGAAACCCAAGCCCCAGGCCAGCCTGCATTGCACTAGAAAACCTCACTTTTTTCTGAGCCCGCTAATTGTCTTGTGCACAGCAGTGATTGTCTTTATTTGTAGTGTGTACTCAAGTCTTCCTTCCTTAAATGCAACTGGTCAAATTAGACCACTGTTTAGTGGTGTGCTCAGAATATTTCGACACATCTTCTTTTTTTTTTTTTGGCCGCACAATTTGTGGGATCTCAGTTCCCCCACCAGGGACTGAACCTTGGCCATGGCAGTGAAAGTGCCGAATCCTAACCACTAGGCCACCAGGGAACTCCCCAACACATCTTCATTTTTTAATGAACTAGGGGACTTTTTAAAAACTGGGACGTGATCCTGACTTTTCTAGGGGGTCAGAGGTATCCTGAAGAGCTTGCCTGAGCCTTGGTGTCTGTAGTTTTTATTAGGGGTTGGTCACGTAAGCCCGGTTACTCAGTCTCCAGCCCCTCCAGAGATCAAACTCAGCAGCCTGACCCAAGACCGCCCCATGAACAAACACAGGCATTCAGCATAAATCGAATTGTTAGCATAGACTCTCTGCCCCAAGGCCCCGGGGAAACAAAGACATTCTTATCAGGCAGTACATTCCAAGGGCTTAGAGGTTCCCTCCCAGGAGGCCAGTTCTTTTTTTTGAATGTGCAGGGGCCAAGCCCACTGAGTTAACCCCTTACAGCACAGGGACCATCTCTGGGGCCCACAGAGAGGAGGCTTGAGTGCCAGGATTGGGGGGAGGGGAGGTGCTGGCCACAGACTCAGGGGGCCTCACCTATTTGGGAATCTGCAAGGTGGGAGGGTGTGGGAGAAGCAGAGATGGGGAGAGACCCTGGGAGGAGTTCAGGGAGCTGGGAGGGGGGACCGCCGCCCCAAGGAGCTCAGAGAGGAACTCATGCTATGGCAGTTTCCGGTAAACCCTGCTCAAAGCCAGCTGAGTGTCCTTCTGTGCCTTGGTCACATGAACGGACCCACCCTTGTTAATCTTGAAACCGTTCTCCCTGAGGAAATTGTTCACTCCCTCCCTCACACCCACACACCCACAATCACACACACACACCCACAATCACACACACACACCCACAATCACACACATACACACAGGCATTCACACAGCCACAGACACACACAGGCATTCACACAGCCACAGACATGCAGACACACACGGAGGCACCAAGACTCATTTACAAACACACAAATCATTACCCACCTTTTAAAACACCATACAGGGGCTTCCCTGGTGGCGCAGTGGTTGAGAATCTGCCTGCCAATGCAGGGGACACGGGTTCGTGCCCTGGTCTGGGAAGATCCCACACGCCGCGGAGCAACTGGGCCCGTGAGCCACAACTACTGAGCCTGCGCGACTGGAGCCCGTGCTCCGCAACAAGAGAGGCTGTGACAGTGAGAGGCCCGCGCACCGTGATGAAGAGTAGCCCGCACTCGCCACAACTAGAGAAAGCCCTCGCACAGAAACGAAGACCCAACACAGCCAAAAATAAATAAATTAATTAATTTAAAAAAACAAAAACAAAAACAAAAAAACACCATGCACCTGCTAGGACTTTCAATATGATGTTAAATAGATATGGGGAGATTGGGCATCCTCGCCTTGTTCACAATCCTAGGAGGAAACACTTCAATCAAGTATGATGAAGTTTATGATGTAGTATTTTTTTTTATCAGATGCCCTTTATCAGGTTGAAGAAAAATAAAATGGAATAGAATAAAATAAAATAAAATAAAAAATGAAATGAAATGAAATAATATACCATGCACCAACACCTGTCAGCCCAGACACACACACACACACACACACACACATGCACACACACACACGAGCCTACAATCAACACAGATTTATACATACACCCACACAATTCTGTGGGTAGACATACACACCCACTCATACACACACTCACAAACACACATTCACATGGACACATGCACCCACATACACCTAATGGTTGAGACACAAACACACGCTGGCATCCACACTGGGGCACTGATGTATGCACATGCAGTTTCACCCACCACCAACATGTGCAAACACACACACACACTCAGAGACACACTTGTCAACTCACACACAAGGTTCTCATCTTCACACCCCTTCTGAGTGGCCCTGAGACTCTGGACAAATTTGTCCCTTACTGAATCTCTGTCCCTCCTTTGAGTGGACACAGGCTTCTCTGCCCTGCCATCCTCAGGGTCCCCAGCATGAGGATCCAGTGAGGCCCCCAAGGTGGGAGGTCCCTTGGGTAACCTGAGACAGGGCGTTCACTATTACTTTTAATCCAAGGGGGCTTCAAATGGCACCAGCAGGACCCAGTCCCCAAATTCAGCCTGTTGGTGCCTTCCAGGCTGTGGTTTCAAATGTGCCAAGATTTTCAGGGCAGAAACCCCAGAACTGGAGTTTTGACTCCAAACCAGCGCTTATCTGGACTGGCCTAGCCGCCATTCAACCATCACCACGGAGAAAAACAGCGAGTCACAGACGTGGAGGGGATAGATACCACCCTGTGACAGGTGAAGACTTCCTGAGTCCCCCACCCCAGGGCCCATGGTGGTGTGACAGGAAAAGAGGAAATCGTTGGGGGGATAAGATGAAGAGGGATTTCTGGAAGAGAGATTTGGAGCCTGGCTCACCCTGGCACTGCCACTTATAAGCTGTGTGACCCTGGGCTGCTACTTAACCTCTCTGGGCCTCCACTTACTCATCTGAAAGGGGGATCATAATAGAGCTTTCCTCTCAGTTCAGATGTAAGGATTGAAGAAGATAATGTGTCAGTGTACCAGGGGCTGAGAACCGCTACCCTAGGGCTCCAGGGGAGATTCAGACCCCACAGCAGGCGTTCTCAAACAGGTCATGCGTCAGAATCACCTGGAGAGCCTTTTAAAACACAGATTGTTGGGCACCTCCCTCAGAGTTTCTGATTCTGTAGGTTGGAGGTGGGCCCGAGAATATGCATTTCTAAGTTGATGCAGCTGATCTCAGGATCTTACTTTGAGAACCACTGCCCTAGAGGAAAGTCCACTTTCTGCAGCCTGGCGTTCAAAACACAGGCAGAGGGACTTCCCTGGGGTGCAGTGGTTAAGAATCCGCCTGCCAACGAAGGGGACAGGGCCGAGGGGACAAACCCGATCTTCTCGGGTTTGAGCCGAGAAGATCCCACATGCCCCAGAGCAACTAAGCTCATGTGCCACAACTACTGAGCCTGCGCTCTAGAGCCTGCGAGCCACAACTACTGAGCTGCATGCCACAACTACTGAATCCCCTGTGCCTAGAGCCTGTGCTCCGCAACAAAGAGTAACCCCCGCCTGCGCACAGCAACGAAGACCCAACACAGCCAAAAAATAAATAAATAAATAAATTTATTAACAAAACAAAACACAGGCGGAGCTTTGGAGCTTAAGACGGCGGGCCAGGGCCCCGCACACCTTGAACGCTCAGGAAACGCCGTCAACCTCATGATTTTAACCGTCAGTCCTAGAGCGCCTCCTGGTGGAGACCGTGGGCGCACCCTGAGAGACACCGCTGACGCGATTTTAACCATCGGTCTTGAAGCGCCACCTGGTGGATAAATGGGCTACGGCAACTTGCCTGAGTTGACACCATCTCTGCAGGCTTAGACGAAGGAGGGGCGGGGCGTCCTGTGTGAGGGGCGGGGCCAGCAATGAGGAAGGCGGGGCCTTGTGGGCATAAGGCTTTGGGGAACCTGATGGCGGGAAAGGGGGGTTCTTTTCTGTTCCTGGAGTCCTGGCTTCTCACTCCGGCTCTTCTAGGACCAAGTCACATCCCTGGGAGTCTCAGGGCGCCCCCGTCTGTTTGATCCGGTCAAGGGTCGGGACAGTGCCTCCTCGAGGTCCGAGCCTGGGGCACGCTCCCGGCCTATCTGCACGCCGCGACCTGCCCCCTACCCCAGAGACCTCTGCAAGCAAGGAATCCTGGCACCAAAGGGGTCAGGGGTTACATGCGAATAAACCCCGATCACCACAGCCCCGGCTCGGGCCTTTTGCACCAGCTGTTCCTGCCTCCTGAGTGCGATTCCCTCCTGCATCCTCCGGCCTCACCCCTCCCCTCCTTCGGGTCTTTTCTCAGAAGCCACCTACATTTTTAGTGAGGGCTTCTCTGAACAACCATAACTAGGTGATGACCGCGAACCCTCTCCCGCCCCAGCCTCCTCAGGCCCCTGCCCTCCTGAATTTTCTGCTCTGCAGTCACCACAGCACAGGGGAGAAGCTTGTACTTGTCTAGGAAGCTTATGATTTGTCCCCCGATGATGCTCCGCGAGGGTCTGCGCTTGTCCGTCCCGCTTCCTGCCACAGCCCCGGCGGGGCCTGGATCCGCGGCTCCCTCGGGCCTTTCCCGGGACGCCGCCTTCTTTTCCCGCCCGAGGCCGCCGCGTCTCCTCCGTCCTCCTCGGGGCCCGCGGCAGCGCCGGGGCTTCCCTCTCGGGGCCCAACCCGCTGCTGCAGGGCCTCTGCGGGCTCCGCGCGCCGCGCTGTCCAGGCGGGATCGTAGGACTTCGACGCGCGGAGACGGCGGGAGACGCTCCTCCCCGCGCCCCCTCGGCTGGCTCCCACCCCCGCGTAGCGTTCTACCACCCTCCTCGCCCGGCGCATCTGGGCTCGGGTTGCCAAGTCCGCGCGGTTCACTCCGTCAGTCACTCAACAACTAGAATCTGCGCGGCCACGTGGGCGGGCACTGTGACGGCGCTGGAGACGCGGCAGGGGCCGGGGGTGGGGGACCCGACGGACCTCAGAGCCGCCCTGCCCGCCGCGCGGAGCCTGAGCGGCTCTGCTGCCCTTCCCCCCTCGCAGAGGCCCCTCGGCCTCAGCCACCGTCCCGAGTCCTCTGCCCGCTGCGCCGCCGCTGCTGGCCCATGAACACTGGTGGCACTTGGGAGCGGGAGGAGGGGGACTCAGGCTGTGGTGGCAGCAGCAGTGACGTGGGACAGGGCCTCCGGGAGCAGCGGCTGCGCTTCTTTGGGCAACCTGACCTTCCCCTTTTTGCTCTTTGCCTCCAATACCCGTGTCCCCAATGCCCTCTATTAACCCACCAGACAAACACAGTCAGTGCACTGTTTAGAAACAAATAAGTGTGCCAAGTGGCAATCAGAGGTCTGAAATAAAGTGGGGATGTGCGGGGAGGGTTACATTTTTAACAGGGTGGTCAGGGAAGCCCTCCTAGAAATGTGACATTCGAAGAAAGACCCACACAAAGTGAAGGACAGAGCCCTGCAAATATCCTGGGGAAGGGCACTCCAGGCAGCGGGAAGAGCAAGTGCAAAGGCTCTGAGGCAGGAATATGCCTGGCGTGTCCCCTGAACAGCATGGATACCTGGGTGGCTGAAATCACGTGCGAGTGGTGGACAATGAAGCAGAGAGGGGACATAGGGACAGAGTGAGTAGACCAGTGCTGTCCAAGAGAACTTTCTATACTTGCCTGGTATGGTAGCCATGGCCACGTGTGTGGCTCTTGAGCACGTGTAATGTGGCTGGTATGGCTGAGGAAATGGACGTTCAATCTTCTTTAATTTTAATTACATTTAAATTGCACCTTGTGGCCATTGGTTACACTATTGGACAGAGCAGGTCTAGAGCACCATAAGGTCTGTGGCTTTGACCTTAATTGACATTGGAAGCCATTAAAGGGTTTGGGGAAGGGAGTGATTGACTGGACTTGACTTGTTAGTCAAACCAGGACATAAGGCCAGATTCAAGCGGAGGGGAAACAGACTCCACCTCTCGATGGGAGAAATACCAGGCATAGACAGGGAGGGAAAGAATTGACACTGGCCATTTTGGAGACAATTCTCCGCAGTGCGCCCTCTGGCGGCGGCTGGCAGAGAAGAAGCCGGAGTCTGTTTGCCCCGCTCCAGAGTGGACACGACTAACTCCACCTTCCTGACCCCAGTGTGAGCATCTGTCACGGGCAGGTAATAAATTGTGGGAAGATGTTGGCTTGAATAAGAATCTGTAGAGAGAAGAGTTCTGACTACAGGCCACAGCCGTAAGGTCATTCTTTTTTTTTTGGTCGCACTGCGCGGCATACAGGATCTTAGTTCCCTGACCAGGGATGGAACCCGCGCTCGCTGCAGTGGAAGCGCGGAGTCTTAACCACTGGACCGCCAGGGAAGTCCCTGTAAGGAAAATTTGGAACAGAATCTTCTGGGAACCATGGTCACTTCAACAACTTTTTTTTCATAGACAGCTGGTAACCAAAGGATATCATGGAGCAAAAAGATGGACCGTAAAAGGTGGATTTGTTTAAAAGGAGTCCTCTGTTGATTCCATTCACCTAGAAGTCCATGATCTGTCATTCCTGTGACACTCTCTAATCAAATTATTTCATTTGATGACTCCCAAGGCATTCATTTTAACTTTTGTGTAGAGAATATAAGAAAGTACTTGCTGTCTGAAGCCAGAGGAAAAAGATCTGAATTTTTCCAGGGTTGGCAGACTGATGTTACAAAGTGTATTCCACAACAGAAAAATGGCAATGACTGTGGAATCTTTTGCTCCACACACAGAAAAATGCACTGCAAGTGCCTCTCCAGAGGGCAGCCTTTCCAGTGTTCACCAGAAGACATGCTTGAGTGTGGAAGAGGATTTACAAGTTGCTGTGTGAGTGCTGGCTCCTGGGCTGAGACTCAGCAGGAACTCTGGGAAGTCTGACCAAGTCAGAGCAGATGATTTTCTTGCTTGAATCTCCAAACACTTATTTGAGTTTTTACAGGTATTTCAGATCAGTGATGTTGGGCCACTCTTGCTACCTCAGGTTTATCTTTTTGTCCTTATTCATTTCTCCAGTTACCATGTACTATTTTTTAATGCTCAGGTTGGTTTCATTTTTAATTTGATGAATTCCATGCACCCCCTCTCCCTCATATTTAATATTTATATCCAAATGCATGCATACAGACAGAGCATGTGGTATAGAGGGTGTTTTTAAGTCTAAAAATGAAATAATCTATTTAGATATATAAGACTCAAATTCTTCAATTTAGGTTTAATCGGGGTGAGGGCTTTGTGGCAAAGTGAGGCCAGACTGTCCTGGTCCTTGTGGGCTCTGCTAGGGGTTTTATCCTGGGAACACTGGGGGCTATGGAATTGCTTAGAACGGGGAAGGGCATCATCAACGCTCCGTCTTGGCAAGAAACCTCGGCCAGGGTGACAGGTGCTGAGCCCCAAATGGGGCAAACGTGGGGAAGATGGGAGGGTCACTGCCTAGAGCTGTGTGGGAGGGGCTGAGGGGAGGGGAGGAGCCAGGGCAAGGCCAGGATCATGCCCTGGATGACAGAGAGAGCGGGGTAGCCGCCCCTGAGATGGGGCAGAAGAGGAGGAGGAGGAGGAGGCTTGGGATGAGAGGATGATTGGGTCAGTTTTAGACATAGTGAAGGTTTACCTGTCTTCCTCAATATGGTAATAGATTTGTTTTTTATTACAAAAGTAATATAGGCTAATGGAAAGAATTTGGATAAATATAAAATCTCACACACACACACACACACACACAATGAGCTAGGATTCTTCAACCAAAAAATAATTCCTATTGTTCTTTGGTTGTATACTTATAACCTCTGTTACATAGATATAGATAATGATATAGATATAAATGTAAATAAGGATATACATATGGATATAGATGTAGATAAGGATGCAGCTATAGATATGGACATAGATAAGGATATGGTTATAGGTATGGATATAGACTTAGATACAGACATAGACAGATATATATTATAGTGAGTTGAATGGTAACCCCCCCCAAAAAATATATGTCCACATCCTAACCCAACCCCTGGAATCTGCGATTGTGACTTCATTTGGAAAAAAGGTCTTTGCAAATGTAATTAAAGATCTCAAGATGAGATCATCCTGAGATAAACAACAAGGATCTACTGCATAGCACAGGGAACTATATTCAATAACTTGTAATAACCTATAATGGAAAAGAATCTGAAAAAGAATATATGTATAACTGAATCACTTTGCTGTACACCTGAAACTAACACATTGTAAATCAACTATACTTCAATAAAAAAATAAAACCATATTCCATATTAAAAAAAAAGGGATGAGATCATCCTGAATTATCCAAGTGGGCCCTAAATCCAATGACAAGTGTTATTATGAGAGAAAGAAGAGAAGCCCATGTAAAGATGGAGGCAGAGATTGGAGCCAAGAAATGCCACGAGAGAGAAGCTGGAAGAGGCGAGGATGAAGTCTCCCCTAGAGCCCTGCTGACATCTTCATTTCAAACTTCCGGCCTCCAGAATTGTGAGAGAATACATTTCTGTTGTTTTAAGCCACCCAGTTTGTGGGGATTTGTTACGGCAGCCTTAGGAAACTAACACAAATCTGGACATAGATTGGATCTGGATATCATTGTAGATATACATACAGATAAGGACGCAGCTGTAGATACGGCTGTAGCTCTAGATAAGGATACAGCTGTCAGTGTAGATATGGATGCAGATGTACTTAGACGGAAACCTACAGACAGAGATAACACAGATCTTGAGGAAACCCTGATACAGGAATGGAGCCAACCTGGGCTAACCATGGGGCACTGCCAGAGGGAGGTCGCCGCAGATGTCACAGACACAGCCTCCCACAAATGCTCCACAGCCAAACTCTCAAGGTTTTCTGGAGAATCCCAAGTATCTGAAATGGCTTTCTTTAATGGCCTCAGAAAGCCTGCTCTTTTCTAGTTGCTAGATAATCATTTTGCCCCCCACCACCAAAGTGTAAAAACAAAACTCGTCCCCAAACCGTCTGAAGCTTTCTCTTATCTTTCTTGTATAAATCCTGTTTTGCCTTCATGCACTGACAGCAGTCCAAGGCCGTCTGCCTCCCCTTCCCATGCTGATAACTGTCTTCAAGTTAGACACAGGGGTTTGGAGCCCAGGAAAGAGGAGGGAGCTAGAAAGGGCTGAGAGAGGGGGCGCTGGGCCACTAGGGAAAGTCAGGAGGGGAGTGCCCACCAAGCCGCTTGGGGATCCAGCAGCCAGGGCCTTTAATCCAGCTCCGAATGAGTCATGGGGCAGCTCTGGGAAAGAGGTCCCAAGAAAACTCCTTTAAACATCCCTGTCTTAGGGACAGGAAAACAGGCCCAGATAGGAGGGGACATAGAAAAGGGTAAATGCCAAATACTTCGATTCAGGATCAGTTAAAATTGGTAGTTGAAACCAAGTGATGCAAATTAGAAATATGTGTGTCATACAAATGATTAGGGAAAAAAATGCAGAATAGAGAAAAGGTACTCCCTTTACCCCGGTACTTTACTGCCATCTGCTGGAACGGTGTTGTAATGAATATAGAACACCACGACGTTAACAGCGCCCCCTAGAGCTGTAGAATAGACAGTCACAAAAGTACCTAATGAGAAATCTTGAAAGGACAGATGGTTAACAAAAATGCTTTGAGAACTGCAAAGCTCTGAGGGATTTATAAGCCTTTATTATCCGCGGTAAGACTGCAAACCATCTGTCCTAAAAGGAAAGAAAGAGATCATCCAGGTGGGATGAATTCTTATTTAACTTAAATCTTTACATATTCTGTGTCTCATCATCGTGAAAATTTAGTTTGTCTGTTTTGTTTGCTGAAAGGGGTCAAAAGCTTTCCCCCAAATGTTCTGCTTTTAGCATTAGCGTCAAAGGTCTCATTATCTCCCATTCAAGAAGCTCTGCCCCTTCCTAGTTGTGTCCTCAGGTAAACTGCTGCCTGACTCTGTGCCTCAGTCTCCTCATCTGTAAAATGGTGATTCTTGTTATGAGGAGCCAATGTGTTCATGCCTGCAATGCGCCTGACACAGGGAGTGCTCAATATTACTGCAGACTGGTTAAAGGCACAGACTTGAGCCCAGCTCTGCGTTCAAATTCCAGCTCTGCTGCTTGCTGGCTCTGTGACCTGGGACACATAACTTAACCTCTCTGTCCTTCAGTTTGCTTATCTGTAAAATGGGCATCAGAAAGCGTGCCTATTCACACAAATGAACTTATCTATGAAACAGAAACAGACTCATAAACATAGAGAATAGACTTGTGGTTGCCAAGGGTGGGGAGAGGGAAGGATTTGGGATTGGGATTAGCAGATGCAAACTAGTATATATAGGATGGATAAACAAGGTCCTTCTGCAAAGCACAGGGAAGTATATTCAATACCCTGTGATAAATCATGATGGAAAAGAATATGAAAAAGAATGTTTATGTATAACTGAATTACTTTGCTGTACAGCAGAAATTAACATTGTAAATCAACTACACTTCAATAAATTTTTTTAAAAAGTGCGTCTATTCATAGTGTTGGCATAAGAATTAAATGTTCATGCATGTAAAGTCCTTAGAGACGGCCATGTAGCAATTACTTTATGAGTTGCCTGAAAAGGTGTCCATTTCATAGGTGAGGAAACTGAAGCTTGCACAGATGCAAGGGTTTCCTTGAAGGTCTTCTCTCGAGACCTAACTCAATGTTGGTGGGAGAGAGCCCACAGGTCTGGGCAGATTGCTATCCTGCCCAGGGTCTCTGCGAGGCCAGGGTGGGTGGTGTCCCCCCCACCCCTGCCCTGCCTGACTTCTTTCCCCCCACATTTGCATCCCACATCCCTGTTTTTAAAGTGAATGCGTTTATTTTTTATTGTGGAAAAAATACATAGCATACAATTTACCATTTAAACCATTTTAAAGTGCACAATTCAAGTGCATTTAGTACATTCACTGTGTTGTGCAACTTCCACGTCTATCTAGTTCCAAAATATTTCCACCCTTAAAAAACCCTCGTATCTGTTATGCAGTCACTCCCCTTTCTCCCTGCCCTCCAGCCCCTGGCAACCACTAATCTTCTTTCTGTCTCTATGGATTTGCCTCTTCTGGACATTTCAGATCAATGGAATCGTACAGTGTGTGGCCTTTTGCGTCCCGCTTCTTCAGTTAGCATCATGTTTTCAAGGGTTCTGTTGTAACATGGATCAGAACTTCATTCCTTTTTAAGGTTGAGTTGATATTCCATTGTATGAATAGACCACATTTTTTAATCCATTCATCTGTTGGTGGGCATTTGGGTAATTTCTGCCTTTTGGCTATAGTGAATAATGCTGCTATGAACCTTCGTGTACTAGTTTTTCTTTGAACACCTGTTTTCACTTCCTTTAGGCATATACCTAGGGGTGGAATTGCTGTGCATCAGGACTGTACCTAGGAATGGTATTTCTGTTTAACCTCTTGAGGAACTACTAAACGGTGTGCCACAGCAGCAGTGGAAGTTTCCATTCCCACCATGAACATGGGAGGGTTCCAATGTCCCCGTGACTGCTGGATTTTAAAGTACAAGCTGCAAAGCATGAGGCCCCCTGAGGCTGCCCCTTTAGTCATCCCGAGACGCACGCTCACGCCAGCCTTCCCGACACTCTCAGGCTTCAGCTGCTTCTGCCCATGTTCATTCTCCAATTCCTCAAGCTGGCTCCCTCATTCTTTGGGCCTTTAGCCTTGTGGTCATATTAACTCTGGATGTAGGCAGACCTGGGGGTCCAAATCCTGACTCCTTGCTTATTCTGTGTGCTCCGGGCAAGTGGCCTCAGTTTCCTCACCCTCATCGTGCAAACACCAGAAGGAAACCTGAGGGAATTTCCCTGAAATCTGGGTGGAGGGAAAGGCGTTCTAACTCTGACTCACAAGCCAGAAGCAATAAAAGAAAAACCAATACATTTGATTTCTTAAAAATAGGGAATTCCCTGGTGGTCCAGTGGTTAGGGCTTGTCACTTTTACTGCCGGGGGCCCGGGTTCAATCCCTGGTTGGGGAACTAAGATCCCATAAGCTGCACGGTGAAAAATAAAAAAATAAATAAGTAAACTCTTACATGGCAAAAACCCCACAAGCAAAGCCTAAAGATAAAAGACAGGTTGGGATATAGTAAATTTTATGTGATGTGGTTTTGTTTTTTTTTTTCCCACAATACTAGTATTGAAAAAAAAAATGGGAGAAAATTATTTGCAACATACATGACAAATACAGGGCCTTTTAGTACCTCACTATGTACTGTTCTGGCTGGAGATCCACTACCAGAGTCTGATCAGGAAGAAACATCAGAAAAACATGAGACAGACCCCAAATAAACATTCTTTAAACAAAGAGGATGGGGAGAGTTGTCTTCTTCACAAATGTCAATACCATAAAAGATAAAGAGGCTGAGGAAATGTTTCCGATTAGAGACCAAAGAGACAGGAGAACTAAATGTAACCCAGGGCATTATTGATCGGGTCAACAGATGCAACTGGAATACAGTCAGTAGGATAAATACAAATAGCACAGCAATGTTAAATTTACTAGTGGATAACTGTAGTGTGATTATGTGAAAGCATCCTTAATCTTAGGAAAAACACACTGAAGTGCATAAGGATAAAGGATCATGAGGTATGCCATGCAATTTACCCTCAAATGACTCAGGAAAAAAGTGTGTGTGTGATACATACAGAGACACACACACACACCAGTGCAAGCAAATGGAACAAAATGTTTTGTAATAGGTGAATCCAGGCAAATGGTACACAGGGGTGTTCTTCGGACCTTTCTTGCCACTTTTTACGTTTAAAGTTGTTTCCAAATACAGAGTTAAAAAAGAAAAAAAGAAACCGTCGCTATTTTAAGAGGACTGCCAGCAGTATGCAGTCTGGAATCGAGTCATCCTTAAAATAAAAAGCCAAACCGAACAGCTGACAAATTAAATGCTAGCTACGCGCCTCTTTCTATAGGAATAATTGCATCTCTGGGCTTAAAGTGAATTCTAAGCAACTTGAGACCAACCAATAAATTTACTTTTAAACAGAAATTTAAGTAAATTATTAAAAAACTTCCTCTGAATGTGCAGTCAACATGGGTCTTGGTGAGGCCTCGCGTGGCAGGCAGCATTCTGGGGAGGGGACTGGTCCAGTGTCTCCCATCTATTTCCCCAGCCCCTTGAATCTGGGTCGGTCTATATGACTTGGTCGATGGACACGATGTGGGGGAGGGGATGCATCGGGACTTCCGAGAGCAGGTCGTGAGGTCCTGTGGCTTCTGTCTGGGCATCCAGGATGCTCCCTGGTGGGTCCCGGCTGCCACGCTGTGAGAAGCCCGGGCCACAGGGAAGGCCAGTGTGGGCACTCCAGCCACAGTTCCCAGCCAGCAGCCCGCCCCGGCCGCCAGGCGTGGGAGTGAGCCATCCTGGACGTCCAGCCAGGCCAGTCTTCAGGTGAGTCCAGGCCCAGAGGCCACCTGACCACAAATGCCTGAGACTTCAAGTGAGAACTGCACGGCCGCCTTGTCAACCCATGAAACAGAGAAAGATGGGTGTGTGTGTGTGTTTTTAAAGTGAGTCTTAGGGTTTGCTGTGCAGTAAAGGATTCACCTCGCCCAAAGAAAGGTCTGGCCAAGGCGGGGCTCTAAGCCCTGGGAACATCCTCCCAGATAAGGGTCTTTTTTTACTTTGGGTGGCCTATACATACCCGAGATTTATGCTGGGGACCCTGGGCCACATGGCATCAGCTAGTCTCTCTGGGGACTAAGGTCAGCCGTGTGGGATGGGTGGCCAACGTGACCAAGCCCAGTAAAGACCCTTTAAACCAAAGCCCAGGTGACCTTCCCTGTGCGTGTTGTCACGTGGTTGCTGGGAGAAACCAGCGCCATCCGTGTGACTTCACTGGCAGAGACAACCGGAGCCCGGAGCCCGTGGCTGGTCTCTCCTGGGCTCCGCCCTGTGTGCCTCTTCTCTTTGCTGATTTTTTTTTTTCCTTGCTGTGATAAACTGTAACCGTGTGTATAACAGCTTTTCTGGGTTCTGTGAGTTCTTCTAGCAGATGACTGAACATGAGGGTGGGCCTGGGGACTCCTGAACTCCTGGGTTACCAGCAGGAGTAACCACAACACCCAGGATGTCGGGCGTCTCACCTGCCGGAATTCCCCCTGTAGGTCTGAAGGACTCCTCAGAACACCTGTTTCCCATGGGAAGGAAATGCAATTGGCACATTGGGATTCGTGCCTATTTTCCCCAGCCCAGTGCATACCCCTGGAAGGTGGTTCATTCACACCCACTGCAATGCCGACTTGCCGTGGAGAAGAGGACCTACCCGCAGGGCCTCTCTGAATGCCCAAACAGAATCAGGACTGAGATCGCCTCATTTCTGTCCCCGGCACGGGGTGGGCAACCTGAGGGGTCAAGGTACTCACTGGACTCCACCCTCCATCTGCTGTCATCTGGAAAAGGTGGATCCAAAAGAGCTCAGACTTAAAAACAGACATCTCTCCAGTGGCCCAAGCCAGGGAGAGCAGCCTGAAGGGGATGCAACAGTAACCTCTGACGGAGAATAAAAGGGGAAGTGGTAGAAAATACCTCCAGGCTTCCATGGCGGGTGGAGACGTCTGCTTCACTGTGTGATGCAAGGACCGAGGCCGGCCTGCCCAAGAGGGGTCTGCCCCGCTGGGCCGTGAGCAGCCTCAGTGAACACTTGCCGACGGGGATCGGCAGAGGCAAGGAGCAGCTTCTGCTAGCTTTTGCTCTGCCCTGGTCTCCCCCGCTGCACGTGAGCCGTTGATGGGCACTCTCTGTCCCAGGCAGCAGCTCTCCCTCAGGAGCCCTCTATGATGGGCAAAGGGGCTGCTGGGCTGGCTGGCCCCAAGACCGGCCTGTCCAGCTCCAGGGTGCCCCAGGGAGATGAGAGATGAGGGGATGGGACTTTATGAAGCGGTCACCCCCATCCCCAGCAGCTCCCAAGGCTCCACCATCGGAGACAAGCTGACTTACAATAATGACTTTATTTTAACATATTTAATTACAGACATAAAAGAGCCAGGAAGGGGGTGAGCCCCAGCCTAGCCCCGCCCTGCGGCTGCCAGGAGCGGGTGAGGTGCAGGTGAGGCCTCCCTGATGACCCTCCTTCCAGGGGTCTTCCTATGGCGGGGACCTATTGCTTTAGCAGGGGAGGGGCCACGCAAGCAAGGGGGCGGGGAAGCCTCTGGGCCCCGCCCCACCCAGCAGTGCTGGCCTCCCTCCAGAATGCCCGCTCGGTGCCCCACCCTCCGCCTCTCCACCTCCTTCTTCTTTGTCCAGGGAGCAGACCATCTGGCCAGCCCCCCACCCCCTCTGCAAACCTAAAGGGGAATAAATACAAACTTTACAAAGTAAAAGGGGGGTCCAACGTTGCCCTGGGCCGGGCCTGGGGTCGGATGGGGAGCAGGGGCCCTGTCACGTGGGCCTCACATCATCCCTAACTGCAGCAGCGTGCTGGCGTAGGCCATGGGCTTGACGTCGGGATGAGGCTGAGAAACCAGAGGCACACAGGTTAGACACGGACAGAAATGGGCCGGCGCGTGGAGGAGGGTCTTCTGAGCACCAGATGCAGAAACCAGCCCTACCCCTGAGAGCCGTTATGCACTCATAAGAGCCTCTTCCCTCCAGGGCCCAGGCCAGGGAGAGCAGGGGACCCAAGGGGGTGACTCACCACTGCTGTGAACTGGTGGAACTGGGGCCGCAGGTCAGAGCCCCGGAGGTGGATGTAGGCAGCTTTGTTCCCCATCTGGTCGCTGCGGGGACAAGGGCAGAGGGGCCGGTGTGGTCCATCAGAGGCTGGGTGGGCCTGGGGCATCAAGGAGGAGGAGGAGCAGGGAGAGGGAGGGAGAAGAGCCCTGGACAGAGTCAAGGACACAGACGGACAGAGAGGCTGACCAGGCAAGAGAGAGGAATCCAGGTGAAGAGGGGCCCAGGGGGCCCAGGCAGAAGGAGTGAGGATGAGGGGGAGAGAGGGCCACGTGGGAGCCGGGGGCGGGGAGAAGAGGGCCCAGGGAGCAGGGCTGGCAGAGGGCCTTCCTGACAGGGTGGGCAGAGGGCACGGGCAGCCCCACAGAGGCAGGACTCTTGCCAAAACCTGGTCTCCAGGCTGACCATGCCCTGGCTCTAGTCAACAGGAAACACAGGGGACAGAGGAACGTGGTGTCTGGCCACCTGGGGATGGAACGGCCAGAGCACAAGAGACTCTGGTTTCTTCAACCAAAACCCAGCAGGGGGAGGGCAAGAAGAACAGGCAGCTCGAAGATCAGCAGACTGAAAGCGTGGCCCTTGTTTGGGTCCCGCTTGGAAGAAATCGACTAAAATGAGACATTGATGAGAGACGTGGGGAAATGGAACGCTGGCTGGGTTCAGGTGACCTCTTTTCAAGGTGTGACAGTGGTATCACAGTTACATACAGAAAAGAAGAGCTCCTTCTTTCAGAAATACACTAGGGCAACAACGGGCAGAAGAGAGAATGCCTGGGGTTTGCTTTACAATAGCCCACGGCAGGGGTAGGGGTGGTGAGAGCTGGTAACTGCTGAACCTGGGTGACAGGTACGTGGGCGTTCATCACACTATTTTATCTACTCGTATGTATCCTTGGAATTTTCTATCACAAAAAGTTAAAAAAAGAAAACCACCAGTGGGCGGAGAAGACAGGCCCAGATGGGTGGGGCAGGCGGGGACATACCAGTAGTTGGGGGCAGAGAAGACGGTGACGCAGCGGCCGCTGTGCGCCACCTCATAGCCCTCGGCCTTGACCTCGTGGCTACGGATGATGTAGTCCAGGTTGTTCTCCTCCAGGAAGGCCTTGGTGACGTCGGGCCCGAACTGGCAACTCACACCCCGCTTGCTGACCGAGCGCCCGTTCTGGGGAGACAGGGAGCTCAGGGTGCCCGCTGCCCCTCCAGCCCGCCCGCTCTGCCCACAGCCCGCACCTGCCGGCCACGGCCCCGGGCAGACTGACCTGCGGCTGCGGGTCCGACCAGAGCAGGTCGCACATGGGACCTGGAAGGGAGCAGAGGGGAGCGTCGGGGCCTGACGGAGGGCAGGGGAGGGGCCATCCACCGCGGAGCGGGCATGGGGCACGTGGGACAGGACCCTGAGCTGCTGCCCGCCTCCCCGCTGACCTCCCCCCGGGAACAGACCCCATTCAATCGGTTAGGGCCTCAAAGCTGGAGGGAGCGTTTTTTTTGTTTGGTTGTTTTTTTTAGCCGCACCACACAGCATGCAGGATCATAGCTCCCCCACCAGGGATGGAACCCGAGCCCCCTACAGAGGAGCGCAGAGTCCCAACCACTGGAGCGCCCTGGGGCCAGGGAAGTCCCTGGAGGGAGCTTTAAACACTGCAGTTCTGACCAGGTCCCTCTGTTGCTCAAGCCTCTGTGGCTCCCACTGCCCTAGGAACAAAGACCAAGCTCTCCACCCGGACCTGAGGCCGGACAGGCTCTGGCCTCACCAGCCCCTCCGCGCCCCGCGCTTGCCCGGTCGCGCTCCTGCGAGAAGGCACCTCCTCCTCCCGCCCCGTCGGCGTTCGCGTGGTGCCCCCAGGAGGCCCCCCCACGGCCCGCTACCTCCCCACTCCAGCCACACCCTCTCCCCACAGCTGTGTGCGGTTAACACTCCGCTGTCTGTCCCCACACGTCACTCCAGGGGCAGCCGGTGAACTCACAAATAAATGACCGCTGTGTGCTGCGGACACTCATGCTCCCCGGCCAGCACTGCCTCACGAGGGAGGTGCACTGACCCAAGTTACAGGTCAGGAAACTGAGGCTCAGCCTTGCTGTCTCCTGCCGAGGGCGCAAAGCCCATCGGGGCAGGGCTGGAGCCCCCGAGCCCCAGGAGGGAGGGGCTGTCCCCAGGCACCTGAATCTGGGGGCTGCCGACTCCGCTCGATCTTCCTGATGTCGTCCAGGGTGACGCCGTCTTCACTGAACAAGCCCCCGTGCATGATCTGGGGTTCAGGAGGGAACAGCAGCGTGAGGGCAGGGGCCAGCCACACCCCAACCCTCTGGCTCGCTGCACCGCATGGCGGCGGCAGCGGCAGCGGCGGGGGCGGGCCTGCCTCACCAGCACTTTGCCGTTGATACACTGGGCCAGTGGGAGCCACTCGAACACCTCGCTGAAGAGCTCGTACATCTGGGCTGTGTACTTGGCCTTCACCTCACCCTCAAAGCCGTAGATCTGGTTCATGTTGTCTGTCTCATGGTTGCCTGGCCGACAGCAGGACAAAGAGAAACCTCAGCACCGCTGGGCACCCTCTGGCTCAGACCCCGGCCAAGGCCGAGGAGGACAGGCCGGTGGCCCCAAGCCAGTGGCACCCACACAGCAGCTCACTGGTCCCTCTCAGAAACCCGGCAGGGTGGAGACACAGTTTTCAGTCCCCTTTCTAGAGGGGCAAACAGGCCGAGAAGGCACATGGCCACAAGGCCCAGGCCTGCACTGATCATCACGGAGTGGGTGAGGCCTGGGTTCAGCCCTGGCCCTGACCCCAAGTGACCAGAAGCGTGTCCCTTGCCCCGGTGAGCCTTGGGCTCCTTCTTGAAGGACTTGCCATACGTTTCCGGCTGGAAGTACCAAGGAGGGGGAGGTATTGACAAAAAAGAGGCCCCCTGCAGAATGCCTGCTGTGGGCCAGCCCCACGCCGTGCTCTTATCTTCCCACCCGCAACCTCATTCCTCCCTCCTGGGGCTTGGGGGAGACAAGGAAGCTGCCAGGCCCCCACTGAGCATCTGCCACATGCCAGGTCCTGCTGCAAGAACTCCCCGAACCTGGCTGTGAACCTGCCCGGTGTCAGCACTCATGCCCCCAGGAGCCCCCAACCCAGCCCGCTGCCCTCACTTCCTCCTGGTTCTCGTCCTCTCCTGGCTGCATCTCCCGCTCAGCGCCCCACCTCTCAGGAGGCAGGTCCTCCGCCGGCGGCCCTCACTCCCTGGTGAGCTCATCCTGCCCAGTACCACATGCACGCTGAGGAACCCACACTTTACAGCCCCCCGGGCGCCCCCAGACCGCTCCTCTCAGCCTCACAGCCACGTCCAGAGCCAAGCTGCCCATCCCCCAGCCCACACCCTGCTCCTCCTGCCCCCCCGTCCGTCAGTGGCAGCCACAGGCCTCCAAATGCTCCAGTCAAAACCTTGGAGTTCCCCCTTTGACCCCTTCTTTCTCTCACACCCTCATCCAGCCCACTGGCAAACACTCTGGGTTCTTTGAAAAGTGAGCCCCAATCCAACCACTGTTCCCACCCGGGTCCAGCCACCACCAGTCTCCCTGCTCCCACTCTCAGCCCTTGGCTTGTTCCCCACACGGAGGCCCAAGGGATCCTCTTAACACCAGAGAGAGCTCCTGACCCTCCTCTGATCAGAGCCTTCCCATGACCAAGTCCTCACCGGGGCCCACAGAGCTCCATTAACGTGATGCCGCTGCACAGTGCACAACCTGCCCGACCTTACAGGGCAGGCCCGTGCATGATCTCAGTGAAGACACAAAACAAACACAACTGCAACTGGTATCCCCACTTCTTAGATAAGAAATGGGAGGCTCACAGAGGAAAAAGCGAGGGCTCTGCCCAGGTCCCCACACTGACCCCAGACCCTGCTGCCTTCCAGCTCACCTCGAAGTAGGTGAAAGTGATCAGGGTACAGGAGCTTAAAGCCGAAAAGGGTGAGGATCACTTCTACAGAGAAGGAGCCGCGGTCCACGAAGTCGCCATTAAATATCTGCCCTGCTAAGGAAAACAAGGGTGGGGGGGAGTGCTCCCTCCTTAGCCCCTCCACACCCCGGATCCTCTCGGCACTGCCCTGGGGTCGAGAATGCCAGCAGGGCTTGGGGCATCTGGGCTTTCGTCTCTCCTCACTGTGTGGGTCTGGCCCAGCAGCTTGGCCTCTCTGAGCCTCGGGGTGGTAGTAAGGTCTCCAACCTCGTCTGCTCCTCAGGGAAACTGATGGCAGAGGGGGAGACCCCAGGTGGTCAGCCGGCTTCAGCTCTCCTCCCAATACAGGCCCAAAGCCACAGGGCAAACGGGACACAGGCCCTCCCACCCGACACTGCACAGGCCTGGTAGCCCCACCCAGTGGCCATTCATCAGGCAATTATAACATCAGCAAATACTTATTCAGCATGGACCGCGGGCCACTGAGCACGTCACAGGTATTAACACACTATTCCTCTCAGTAGCCCGATGAGGGAAGCCCACTTTACCACTATCTCTTCTCCCCATTTTACAAACAAGGAACCCGAGGAACTGCGAGGTGAAGTGACCTGCCACAGCCATAGCTGGAAAACGGCACAGCCAAGAGGGAAGCCAGGTGTGGGCAGGGCCAGGCGCCCCACGTATATGCTCCTGTACCACACACATCCAGCCCTGTTTCAAGCCGGGGAGAAGCTGGGGCTCGGACACCCTGGCCACCTGCCCAGGTCACACAGCAGGCGGGGACTGGCCCTGGCCTGTCTGGCCCCAGAGCCCGGAGCGCAAGGCCGCCAGCCGCTCCACCCCAGCTCAGTGCCAGAGCAAGCACTCAGGCCTCTCCCTTCTCAGGCTCACGCCTGCCTCCCAGAAAGGGGTTCCTCTCCCTCCTGCACCCCACACCCGGGAGGCGGGGCAGGGGAGGGGCCCGCCCTTCCGAGGAAGGATACGTAGGGGTTGGTGTCCGAGGGTAAACCGTTGAGCTCAAATATGTTGAGGAGGTCATAGAACTGGCCGTGGGTGTCCCCGCACACTGTAATCTTCTCTGTCTGGAAGAAAAGAGGCCACCGGAGAGGGAGGGGCCCAGAGAGAGATGTGGGGAGGGGGCAGGGGGGAGGGGAGGGGTGAGAGGTCACAGCAGACCGAGAAGGACCATGCAAAACACACAGGCAGAAGGCACAGAAATGAAGAGGGGAGGAGAGAGACAGCCAGGAGGAGAGGGACAGGGTGGGGGAGGAGGGCAGACATCAGGGAGAGAGAAGGCAGACCAAGCCCGGTGGGTCTGTGAGTTTCTGAGCTCCGTGGCCCCTCCCCAGCCAGGGAGCCGCCCGCCCCGGCCCGCCCGCCCGCACACCGCCCCCAGCGCGCACCTCTTTAAGCGTGGTCTCCACGAGCGTGCTCAGCTTGGAGAGGACCTCTTTGACCTGTACCAGAATCTGGAAGGCAGGGCAGGCTGTGAGTGGGGCCAGCTGGAGGGCCTGCCGCCCACCCCAGCCCCAGAGAGACTGTACTGGCCAGGAGACGCTGCTGGGCTGAGGGTGAGGGAGAGGCGGGGAGAGGAGACGAAGGGGCAGGCGAGGTCTGGCCGCGCGGGTGCTGGCCGGGAACAGAGGCGGCCCCCAAGCTGTGACCCGCGTGTCCTATGCGGCATTTAAACATCAGGATTATTTCATGGGAAAACCTACATTCTTGGTTTCTCTTAAAACAGTCAGCATGGATGGACCTAGAGACTGTCATACAGAGTCAAGTAAGTCAGAAAGAGAAAAAAAAATACTGTATGTTAACACATATATATGGAATCTAAAAAAAAAAAAATTGGTTCTGAAGAACCTAGGGGCAGGACAGGAATAAAGATGCAGACATAGAGAATGGACCTGAGGACACAGGGAGGGGGAAGGGTAAGCTGGGACGAAGTGAGAGAGTGGCATGGACTTATATATACTACCAAATGTAAAATAGATAGCTAGTGGGAAGCAGCCGCATAGCACAGGGAGATCAGCTCCGTGCTTTGTGACCACCTAGAGGGGTGGGATGGGGAGGGTGGGAGGGAGACGCAAGAGGGAGGAGATATAGGGATATATGTATAGCTGATTCATTTTGTTATAAAGCAGACACTAACACACTACTGTAAAGCAATTATACTCCAATAAAGATGTTAAAAAAAAACCAAAATCAATCAGCATCATGAAGAAACACACAGGATGAAGCCAGATGTGGAAAATTTTATAAAACAACTGGCTTGGAAATGTCTAAATGTCAATGTCACGAAAATCTCCCAAAAAGGCTTGAGACTGCGCTAGATGAAAAAAAGGTTAAAAAGGCAGGTCATATGCAGTAATTGATCCTTCAATGGATTCTGGATTTCATTTTTTTATTATTATTATTTTTGGCCACGCCGCACAGCTTGTGGGATTCTTAGCTCCCCAACCAGGGATTGAACACAGGTCCTCGGCACAGAAGTGAAAGCACAGAGTCCTAACCACTGGACTGCCAGGGAATTCCCCAGATTTTGGTTTTTTTTTTTTTTTTTTTTTTTTTTTAAAACAGCTAAAAAGAATGTCTGGGGGGAAAAACTGGGGAAAATTAAAATATTTGTCTAGAAACACAGAGTATTAGTTCTTTCAGATTGAAGATGACCTTGACAATGTCATGTACACCTGACAATGTCTGCAGATCTTATGGACAGCCTGTGGACTGTTTGCATTAGTCAGTATTATTGTATTGGTACTAAATTACTAAGGTGGGATGACTAAATCATAGTCACGTAGAACGTCCTGTTTTTAGGGGATACAGATTATGATGCAACTCACTGTCAAATAGTTCAGGAAAAAGAAAAAAGTGTATGTGTATATACACACCCATATACATAGAAAGATGACGTGAATGTGTCAAAATGTTAACGGTGAACCTAGGTGAAAGGGGTATGATGTTAACCGCACTGTTCTTTTGACTTTTCTGTAGGCTTGACAATGTTCTAAATACAAAGCTGGGAAAACAGAGTGTGAAAGAAAAAAGGAGGGAATTCCCTGGTGGTCCAGTGGTTAGGACTTGGCACTTTCACTGCCAGGGCCTGGGTTCAATCCCTGGTCGGGGAATTAAGATGGACTTAATTGATATTTATAGGACATTCCACCCCAAAACAACAGAATACACATTTTTCTCAAGTGCGCATGGAACATTCTCCAGGATAGATCATATCTTGGGTCACAAATCAAGCCTTGGTAAATTTAAGAAAATTGAAATCGTATCAAGTATCTTTTCCGACCACAACGCTATGAGACTAGATATCAATTACAGGAAAAGATGTGTAAAAAATACAAACACATGGAGGCTACACAATACACTACTTAATAACGAAGTGATCACTGAAGAAATCAAAGGGGAAATCAAAAAATACCTAGAAACAAATGACAATGGAGATACGACGACCCAAAACCTATGGGACGCAGCAAAAGCAGTGCTAAGAGGGAAGTTTATAGCAATACAAGCCTACCTCAAGAAACAGGAAACATCTCGAATAAACAACCTAACCTTGCACCTAAAGCAATTAGAGAAAGAAGAACAAAAAAACCCCAAAGCTAGCAGAAGGAAAGAAATCATAAAGATCAGGTCAGAAATAAATGAAAAAGAAATGAAGGAAACAATAGCAAAAATCAATAAAACTAAAAGCTGGTTCTTTGAGAAGATAAACAAAATTGATAAACCATTAGCCAGACTCATCAAGAGAAAAAGGGAGAAGACTCAAATCAATAGAATTAGAAATGAAAAAGGAGAAGTAACCACTGACACTGCAGAAATACAAAAGATCATGAGAGATTACTACAAGCAACTCTACGCCAATAAAATGGACAACCTGGAAGAAATGGACAGATTCTTAGAAATGCACAAACTGCCGAGACTGAACCAGGAAGAAATAGAAAATATGAACAGACCAATCACAAGCACTGAAATTGAAACTGTGATTAAAAACCTTCCAACAAACAAAAGCCCAGGACCAGATGGCTTCACGGGTGAATTCTATCAAACATTTAGAGAAGAGCTAACACCTATCCTTCTCAAACTCTTCCAAAATATTGCAGAGGGAGGAACACTCCCAAACTCATTCTACGAGGCCACCATCACCCTGATACCAAAACCAGACAAAGATGTCACAAAGAAAGAAAACTAGAGGCCAATATCACTGATGAACATAGATGCAAAAATCCTCAACAAAATACTCGCAAACAGAATCCAACAGCACATTAAAAGGATCATACACCATGATCAAGTGGGGTTTATCCCAGGAATGCAAGGATTCTTCAATATACGTAAATCAATCAATGTGATACACCATATTAACAAATTGAAGGAGAAAAACCATATGATCATCTCAATAGATGCAGAGAAAGCTTTCGACAAAATTCAACACCCATTTATGATAAAAGCCCTGCAGAAAGTAGGCATAGAGGGAACTTTCCTCAACATAATAAAGGCCATATATGACAAACCCACAGCCAACATTGTCCTCAATGGTGAAAAACTGAAACCATTTCCACTAAGATCAGGAACAAGACAAGGTTGCCCACTCTCACCACTATTATTCAACATAGTTTTGGAAGTGTTAGCCACAGCAATCAGAGAAGAAAAAGAAATAAAAGGAATCCAAATCGGAAAAGAAGAAGTAAAGCTGTCACTGTTTGCAGATGACATGATACTATACATAGAGAATCCTAAAGATGCTACCAGAAAACTCCTAGAGCTAATCAATGAATTTGGTAAAGTAGCAGGATACAAAATTAATGCACAGAAATCTCTTGCATTTCTATACACTAATGACGAAAAATCTGAAAGTGAAATTAAGAAAACACTCCCATTTACCATTGCAACAAAAAGAATAAAATATCTAGGAATAAACCTACCTAAGGAGACAAAAGACCTGTATGCAGAAAATTATAAGACACTGATGAAAGAAATTAAAGATGATACAAATAGATGGAAAGATATACCATGTTCCTGGATTGGAAGAATCAACATTGTGAAAATGACTCTACTACCCAAAGCAATCTACAGATTCAATGCAATCCCTATCAAACTACCACTGGCATTTTTCACAGAACTAGAACAAAAAATTTCACAATTTGTATGGAAACACAAAAGACCCCGAATAGCCAAAGCAATCTTGAGAACGAAAAATGGAGCTGGGGGAATCAGACTCCCTGACTTCAGACTATATTACAAAGCTACAGTAATCAAGACAGTTTGGTACTGGCACAAAAACAGAAATATTGATCAATGGAACAGGATAGAAAGCCCAGAGATAAACCCACGCACATATGGTCACCTTATCTTTGATAAAGGAGGCAAGCATATACAGTGGAGAAAAGACAGCCTCTTCAATAAGTGGTGCTGGGAAAATTGGACAGGTACATGTAAAAGTATGAAATTAGAACACTCCCTGACACCATGCACAAAAATAAACTCAAAATGGATTAAAGACCTAAGTGTAAGACCAGACACTATTAAACTCTTAGAGGAAAACATAGGCAGAACACTCTATGACATATATCACAGCAAGATTCTTTTTGACCCAGCTCCCAGAGAAATGGAAATAAGAACACAAATAAATAAATGGGACCTAATGAAACTTAAAAGCTTTTGCACAGCAAAGGAAACCATAAACAAGACCAAAAGACAACCATCAGAATGGGAGAAAATATTTGCAAATGAAGCAACTGACAAAGGATTAATCTCCAAGATTTACAAGCAGCTCATGCAGCTCAATAACAAAAAAACGAACAACCCAATCCAAAAATGGGCAGAAGACCTAAATAGACATTTCTCCAAAGAAGATATACAGATGGCCTACAGACACATGAAAGAATGCTCAACATCATTAATCATTAGAGAAATGCAAATCAAAACTACAATGAGATATCATCTCACACCGGTCAGAATGGCCATCATCAAAAAATCTAGAAACAATAAATGCTGGAGAGGGTGTGGAGGAAAGGGAACTCTCTTGCACTGTTGGTGGGAATGTAAATTGATACAGCCACTATGGAGAACAGTATGGAGGTTCCTTAAAAAACTACAAATAGAACTACCATACGATCCAGCAATCCCACTACTGGGCATATACCCTGAGAAAACCATAGTTCAAAAAGAGTCATGTACCAAAATGTTCATTGCAGCTCTATTTACAATAGCCAGGACATGGAAGCAACCTAAATGTCCATCGACAGATGAATGGATAAAGAAGATGTGGCACATATATACAATGGAATATTACTCAGCCATAAAAAGAAATGAAATGGAGGTATTTGTAATGAGGTGGATGGAGTTAGAGTCTGTCATACAGAGTGAAGTAAGTCAGAAAGAGAAAAACAAATACAGTATGCTAACACATATATACGGAATCTAAGGGGAAAAAAAGCCATGAAGAACCTAGTGGCAAGACGGGAATAAAGACACAGACCTACTAGAGAATGGACTTGAGGATATGGGGAGGGGGTGGGGTGAGATGTGACAGGGTGAGAGAGTGTCATGGACATATATACACTACCAAATGTAAAATAGATAGCTAGTGGGAAGCAGCCGCATAGCACAGGGAGATCAGCTCGGTGCTTTGTGACCACCTAGAGGGGTGGGATGGGGAGGGTGGGAGGGAGGGAGATGCAAGAGGGAAGAGATATGGGAACATATTGTATATGTATAACTGATTAACTTTGTTATAAAGCAGAAGCTAACACACCATTGTAAGGCAATTATACTTCAATAAAGATGTAAAAAAAAAAAAAAAAGAAACACTAAAAAAAAAAAAAAAAAAAAAAAAAAAGAATCCCACAAGCTGCACAGCAGGGCCTGGAAAAAAAAAAAAAAAAAAAAAGTAGGAGATGTCCACTTCAGGTCAGAATGTAAAGAGTTTGTAAAAGACTGTCATTCTTGCCCTAATGACGAGAACAAGCCAAAAACAAAAACAAAAACAAACAAACAAAAAAACCCCTGAAACATCTGAGAGCAAGGACACAAAGAAACCTAAATTAATCAACCCTTCCCTGGGAGAAAGGGACCGTGAGTGCATTCCTCCTGGCAGCGCACCAGGAGGGCAAGACCCTTCAAGGCTGAGAAGAGGGGAAGCCGGCAGAACCCTCGTGCCTGCGTGGGCTGGCATTACAGAGCCCCGAGGGGCCCCGCCGCAGAAGGCCTCCGCCCTCGCCCTCGGATTCTCTCCCACGGCCACCCAGAAGGCGAGGCGCAAGGCGGCGTGGTAGAGAGAGGCCATCTGAGGCACAAAAGTGGGGGTGAGACTAAGGGCGGAGAACTCCCCAGCCACCCCATCTTGGCAGCAGGGCTGAAAATCAGAGCGCTTTCCTCCAGTTCCAAAAGCTGGAGACTTTACAGCATAAAGACATCCCTGGGATTTTGCCAGGACTAAGATCCCAAGCCCTGCTGATGGGAGAGTCCTGATTCCACTCCGAAAACATCTGAAACCGGCGGTGAACTAAGTCTAATAAGACCTGCCCCTAAACTGCAGATGAGGTGGACACAGACCCTCACAATAGCAGCCCGACAGAATCAGGTCCTGCCGTTACCTGAAGGAAAGTTTTGTCTCGGTCGCTACTACTCTTTTACACAAAATGTCTGGCATACGATAAAAAATTATAAGACGCAGAGAGCACACAACAGAAGCAGACCCAGAGATGGTGGAATATATCCAGACAGAGACTTTAAAATAACTATGAAAAAAATGTGTTAAAGGATCTAGCAGAAAAGGTAAATGACATGCATGAACATATGGGGAAGAGAGATGAAAGCTATTGAAAAAAATAACCCAATGGAAATGCTAGAAATAAAGAATTCATTTGCAGGGTGCCCGGCACACCACGGGCTCAGCAAGTGTTCGCTGCCGGTACCACCCTTCTCCTCTCGCGCCCTGTGATGGGGTTCAGGCCCGGCTGTGATGCTATCCTGGGGTCACAAGCGCGTTCAGCCCTCGGCAGGGGCGTTACCTGGTAGGCGCATTTCCGGTGCAGTTTCTTCTGGTCCTTGTACCACTGCATGAGCTCGTTCATGAAAGTGACTGTCACTCTGCCGCCCTCAAGCTTGGGTCCGCTGTACTCGTCCTCGATGGCTGGTGTGTGAGTGGGGGGAGAGTCAGAGACCATGGCCACCGTGAGGGCGGGAAGTGGGGCCTGGCTCCCAGGCACGGGGCAGACACGGCGCTGGACACACAGGTTGAGAGGGGGATGGAGTGAGAGAAGATGCCACTCCCCGGCCGGGTCCTCTCATGGCCCGCTCCTTCCGTTCAGGTCAGCTCAAAGGCCCTCTCCCCGACTTGACTTGACGGCACTTAACACCGTTAACTGACTAGTCAATCCTCTCTCCCCACTAGGACACCAGCTCCAGGAGGGCAGGGACTGTTTTGTTCTCAGCTGTATCCCCAGTGCCTAGAACAGTGGCACCTACTAGGTGCCCAATAACCATCTGTGGAATGAATGACAGACTCAGCTGAGCGCCCAGAGGACCTACGGACAAACCAGACACAGGAGGCCCGTGACGGGTGAGTGCAACTGCGGAGGGCAGGGTGGGTGGTACAGCAGGGAAGCTCGCCCAAACCCGGGACCTCCAGCCCCAGCTCTGGACTGTGGAGTCCCCAGAAGCGCAGGCGAAGGAGCAACAGGCAGTGTGTGCGGACAGGCACCAGAGGCACCAGAGCCCCATCCCCCCGGCGCCCCAGCATGCACTGGGAATGGAGGGCTCAGGCAAAGACGAGGAACGCTCTGGGCCGGGCACAGCGGGGCACCCCGCCCTGACTCACTCATGCTCTCGATGTCGAGCGAGTCCACGACGGAGCGCCTGTGCTCGTCGCCTGCGATGGCCCGCTCGAAGGCCTTCTGCTTCACGATCTTGTTGCACTCCTGGTATTTCATCTTGGCATCCTTGTCGTGGGGCTTCACCTTCACCACCTGGGTGCATGGGTGGGTGAGAGGGGAGGGAAGGAAAGAGGCATGAACAGCCAGGCCGGGGTCGGGGCAGAGGAGCCATAGGGAGACGGGGACGCCGCGGCTGCCCTCGGCCTGCCTGGCCCGGGGCTTCACGACTGCTGAGCAGAGCAGCCGCGCCGGGTGCACTAGGGGTGCAAGCCTGGGCTCGCCTCACCTCTAGGCCTCGGCCTCTGCATCCCCAAACTGGGCCTGACAGAGCTGCCCACACAGGGCTGCCGGGTGGGTAAACGTGCTAACCCACGCAGATGCTCTTAATAAATCGTAGCTCTGACCATCATCAAAATAAAACTGGCCCCGCTTCAGCTTCCTCATTGGAATCAGAGCGGGCTGAGGTGCACTTTACTGATACCGTTACAGTCAATGCCAAGGGGGGTGGGATTGACAGGAAAGGGTGGGCCGGATCCAAAGTCCTAATTTACAGCCCAGACTCATCTGAAGAGGCAATGACTTGCTGGATAACCCGGCCTCGCTGAGCCTAAGTTTTCTCATCTGCAAGATGGGGGAGATGACAGGCTCCACCTGCCAGGGCTGTTGGGGGTGATACACAGGGCCTGGCATGCAGCCTGGGCTCCGCGGGCAGCAGGGGGCACCTAGTGGTGACGTGGCCCTTGTTCAACCTTGGGCGCTGGGGAGACCCAGGACAAGTGAGTTCCCTCAGTTTCCTCCTGTGTAAGGTAGAGGTGACAGTGCATCTACCCTAGGGGGCCGGGAGGACTAAACAAGTGAACACTTGTGAGGCGTGTGCAGCGGTGCCAGGCGGGAGTCAAGTCCACATTAGCGCAGGCTGCTCTTCACGGCCCCCTTTCGTGGGCTGCTGCATTCATTAAACGAGCTCGTATGGAGGAAGCAGCAGGCACACGGCTTTGGGACACACTTAGTTCTCAGGAAAAGGAGCCTGTCCTCTCCGCTCTCCCTACCTTCTATCCCGCTTCCTACAAACTCCGATCCTCCAAGCTGAGAGGCAGGCAGGGCTGCATTCAGATCCCAGCTCTGCTACTTACTTGCTGGGTGACCCTGGGCAAGTGAATTCACCCCTCTGAGCCTCAGTTTAGTTATCTGTAACTGTTCCTGTAATTATTAGTGGACCCTGCCTGACCTGCGCACTCTGTTGGCCTCCCCAGGAGCGGACTCCCACAGCTCCTGTGCTGGGGGGCAGAAAGGGGGGTGCCAGGACTGGCCCTCAAGGGCAGGGATGCCCCCCGGTGGAAAGCCTGGCAGAGTGAGTCAGAAGCCTGGGAAAAGGCATCTGCTAATAACCCCTGAGGGTCGGTGTGGCTCACGCCCCTGAGAATGGGTGTGCAGGCCAGGCGGTGGGGCAGGAAGCTGGTTCAGGGCAGGCTCAGGCTAAGGCACCCTGCCAGGCAGCTCCACCCGGGGTAGGGGTGCGGTGCCAGGCTTGGGAGAAAGGCAGCACCAGACCTTCCCTGGAGTCCTCCCCACCAAGGAGACCTTACGAGTCCACACCCCAGGACGAAGTCCAAACCACCACTGGGCCTGGCCCACAGAGGCCCGCCCACCCCTCCACGTTCCCTGTTTGCCCAGCACTACCAGCCAGACCAAACTCCCAAGTCCCCAAGTGCGCCAGCTCCTTCTCACCTCCAGGCCTTGTACAGGCTGCCCCCGGCCCAGAACACCTCATTTCTACCTCCAGCGACTTTCTAGCCCCTCCTCCTCCTCCAGGTCTCAGCTCCCCTTTCCCCTCTCCCCCAGGCTGGGTCAGGCACCCCCTCTGGGCTCACACAGGGCCCTGGGCTCCCCCCGCCCGCCCCAGCCCTGAGCACTGCTGGAGACGGTCTGCCTCCCCACTGGAAGGCCGCCATGGCCATGAGGGCAGGGCTGAGGCCGTGTCCCAGCTGTGAACGAATGCCCGGAGTGGATGGATGCCCCACTAAGCACCCCCTCTGAGCCACCACCCTGCTCTGGGAGAGCTCACAGGCTGGGGTGCGGGATGCAGGCAGACACCGACGACCCGGGAACAAAGGGGCGGCAGCAGCGACAGCACACAGCTAAGCGTTCCAGCACTCACCGTGTGCCTGGCGCTGTAAGCGATTACCTGGCTCACTGTATCCTTAGCGCAGCTCTGTGTGATGTTATCACATCTCCATGTGACAGATTAGGAAACTGAGGCCCAGAGAGGTGAGGGCACTGACCCGAGAAGACAGGATTCAGTTCTCTCCCTGCTTAAGGTCCTGCTCCCCTAGGCACGCTGGGATGTGCTCCCCCCCCTCCGCTGCCACCGTCCCCACAGTGCCCCGCACGCCCTCCAGGGACACACCGTCGTGGTCACGAGTGCAGGCTCTGGGGCCAGGCCTCCAGGGTCTGCATCCAGGCCTTCCAGGGCAGGCAGCCCTACCTCTCCAGCCTCCCTCAGCTTCTAGAAAGCGAGGGAGGTTGGAGAGGTGGAGGGTGGCTGTGAGAATTTAACATCAGGCCCATCGCAGGGCCCAGCAGCGAGCGAGTGCCTGTTCCAGGGCCTGGGGCTGCTGCGACTGCTCCTATAACTGGCTGCCTGGCTGGGAAAGGGAAGTGACCCTGCCAGGCTCCTGCTCCTGGGGAAGGTCGTTTGCTCCAGGTTGGAGGGGCCTAGTGGGTCCCAAGGCCTGTTGGGTCAGAACCGAATGCTGGACTTTTCTTTAACAAGTGGGATCTGGGTTGTATCCGTGTCAGTATCCAGATTCTGATAGTGATGCCAGATATGTCACTGGGAAAACTGGGAGAGTGGGATCTCTGTATTACTTCTTACGGCTGCGTGTGAAGCTACAACGCTCTCAAAATAAAAAGCTGCTTTTAAAAAGTGGTATTTTCAGCTGGGAGTATTCACAGGCAGTAACTACAATGACTCGAATCAATGAAACGATAACATAGGCTTGTGATCCCCACGTGAAGCCATGGGGGCTGCGCGTGTTTGGGAATTGGGAACTCTTCGGATTTTAGAAAGGTGACACAGTGCACCCGCGTGCTGTATGTTACAGGACACCTCCAGCAAGTCCGGGTGGCACCTGGTAACCACACACACTCCCGTTTCTGCAGTGAAACTTCTAGTCGCACTACATGGGGGCAAACAAGACCATCAACGGCCTATTAGTTCAGGTCAGATTTTGCCACCAAATGAGTTGCCCAAACTTACCAGACTATTTTTCACAACGGCTTGGGTTTAGAACTGAGGTGAAGGACTGCAGTCTGGGAGCAAAAGCTGACTTCAGGGGACCCACATGACAACGTGTGGCGGGCCATTACGATTATTTCCAATGCAGAGGTGATGGGATGCAGCCCAGAGAGAGGCCGTGCCTGCCCGTGGCACACGGGCAACCAAAGAAGCCAGGGGTCTGGGGGAGGCAGTGGGAAGCAGGACACTAGCGTTTTCACCCCACGGGTCGAGACCCTCCAGTGAATTCATCTAGGAGGTCACACCAACATTCCTTCCATAATAAATCAGAGTGAGACCATCGGAGTACGCTGCCTGAGCTAAGGGCGATGATTATGTCAACAAGTCTGGGACCAGGCTGTCCCTTCCTGGCTGCGGGACCTTGGGGCAGTGACTACTCTCTGGGCCTCGGTCTTCTCACCTGTAAATCAGGGATAGTAAGAGTCCCCACTGCGTAGGGTTGTCATGAAGATCACATGAGTTACCACAGCACGAAGGTCACCAGCGCGCCCGGCCCCTGAGAGCGCCGTGTCAGGTGTCAGCTGTGACCGTTCCTGTTACTATCATACGTCCATACCTTAGCGGGACGGGCATTCGTACAGGCTAGCGAGGCAAAACGCATTGCTAACTGACTGTGTTGGGCTATGCTGTAAGAAGAAACCCAAACGCAAACCATATTACAAACCAAACCCCAAAAATCCCAGGAGAGGGTGAGGAGTGCTGAAGGAGTCCCCCAGATCCGGCCCGGGCCCGTGTGACTCACCACCTGAGTTCCAGCCACAGACGGGAAAGAACACAGGTGGAATCTTCTGAGAAGAGGACCCAATAAGGGGGCGGGGAATCCTGGAGCCAGAGTCTCCCGGAAAGGATGAGCTTGGAGATGAGGGGCGTTGGTGGGGGGGATTCAACATGGACCCATGGAAAGGGGAGATCAGCTCCTGCCCTGGAGGGAGAGCAGAAGAGAGATGCCCCCACCCCCCCGCCCCCTAACAAGGCCCTGTGCCTGCACACAGCCCTTCCTGGGGGCCGCAGGCTCTTCCCCAGACACCCCCAGGAGAAAGCGCACCCAGTACTGAGCAGGGGCAGGCCCTACTCTGAACGTACTACTCTTGCCGAATCCTCACAAGGCCACTGAGGCAGGCTCTGCTGTTCTCTTCCGTTTACAGATGAGGACACTGAGGCCGAAGATCCAAAGCTCTCAGAGATACACAGCTCATAGCCGGGCGTCCTGACCGTGGAGCCGGTGCCTCCAGCCCCTGCATGAGTGACCTTCGGAACCTGAGACTATGACTCACAGTAAGAAATAGATATTTTATCAAATCTAATACACATCCGTATTCACATAAATGAAAAATACTTTCACAAATATATACGTACTTCCTCCAAACAATGAACTGCTGTCTTCTTCTCTATTCTATTTGATGAAGACAAAAGTGCTGGTCTCCAACTGTTACACTGACTTCACGGCCCACTAACCATTACAAGCATGGACTATGGGTTCAAGTCTCAGCCCTGCCACTTCGCTGCTGGGTGACCTTGGAGGAGGGACTTCCTCTCTCTAGACCTCTTTTTCCTTCTTGTAAAGTGGATTGAACGCATTTTCCTTCTTGTAAAAAGTACGTCAAGAGCTCACAGCAGAGCTAGGCCCACAGTGAGTAGGCAGGTGAGGAAACTGAGGCTGAGAAAAGAAAGGTCCTTCACCTGAGGGCCCAGGCTGCTGTGAGACAGAGCCTCAGGCTCTTTGTTTAACCAAGGTCACATCTTGGTTCCGCCTCCAAGGATGCCATGATTTAAGAGGGGGCCTGGCACATCCTCCGTGAAACTCCAGCATGTCACAAGATAGCCCTGGAGGTAGAGACTCTGGATGGGGAGTCACCCCAGGGCCCAGCCCCTCTGCCCTGCACCCAGAGTCTGACGAAACATGTCAGAAAGGACGGCCTGCAGGCAGGCAGCTGGCCCAGGCGGGCAAGGATCTCAGGCTCGTGCAGGGGCTCCCCAGGGCTGCTGGCAGAGCCCTCACAGGGAAATGGGCCGTGACCCAGCCCCCAGGGCATCTGCAAGGCCCGGGAGAAAACTCAGAAGCAGTATGTCCACAAGACGGCTGCAAGTGACCTCTCAGCCTCATGGAATATGCGGGGCGAGGCCCCAGTCTGGGCCAGAGCTGTGCCGCAGACCTGTGCTTGGGGTTCCTCTCATCTCCTGCCCCCTCCCATCTCCTCCAGGCCCCTCCCCCCATTTGGGGACCTGCAGGAAAGCCCTGCCCCCATCCAACCCCACCTGTCTTCCGAGTTACTCATTACTGAGCCCTCCAGCCCTATGATCTTTACGCACACCACTTCACCAGAGCCCAACAGCCGCCCAGGAGGTGGCCACTCCTCTTGTCACCATTCTCCAAATGAGGACGCCAAGGGACAAGGGAGAGGCTTGGCTGGGGAACGGCCTGGGAGCCCACGCTTGTAAGGGCTCTGTTCCGCTGCTCCTTCCTCCCTCCTCCTCCCGGGGGGTCACCCCAGCCCCCTCCTCCATTCCGCCCCTCAGTCTCTGAATTATCTCCTCCTCCAGGCCTCTGCCCCACCCTGACACAGGTGCCCCTGGCCCAGCGCCTGGCTCGAGCCTGCACTTGGCCTGACAGCCGCCCTCCTCTCGGGGCCAGCAGCCAGCCCCAGCCGTCTGACCTGGCTCCCTCCATCTGCAGCCTGTGGCTCTCAGCCTCCCCTGTCGCCTCTCCCGACACAACAGAAGCCGCTCAGAGTGCGTGACGAATGACATGAAAGGAGGGAGTGCCGGGTGCGTTGCGGGGAGGGGGGCAGAATGATCATTCATTCAACGAACACTAAGCCCCTGTTGGATGCCAAGCACCAAGCCAATGACCAGAATAAACAAAACCCCTACTCTCGAGGAGCGACTCTCTCGAGTGGGAAAGACGCAGGCCGGAGGGCTGGGCTGCCTGCGTTCAGACCCCAGCTCTGCCGCTCGCCTGCTGCGTGCTGGTGGCAGGGGACTTGAGCCGTCTGGGCCTCAGTCACCCCATCTGTACGATAGGAGTAATCACAGTTCCCACCTCGCAGGGCTGCCGCGCAAGTCACTCGGCCAGCTGACGAGAAGCATATAGCGCATGCCTGGCACGAAGGCGTGTGCTCTGGGGGTCCTTACCACTAGGGCTATCATCAGAGCACTTACAGTGATGGGGTGGCAGATGAGCGAGTGAACTGGTGAATTCTTGCCGTCCTCTGGGTCCCCTCCCTTGTCACCTCGTTAAAACACACCCCCCGTTTGCTGTCCCTCTACAGCATATCACCCTAGTCTATTTTCTCCCAGGCCCATATCCTCACCTGCAACGATTCTGTGTACCCTCACAATGACGGGTTTGTTTTTTGCCCTCCTCCGAATTATAAGCTCCACCAGAAGAGCTGTGTGCCTCTTGTTCACCAACAATAACAGCAACAATTATCATAATACTTAATTATTACAGAACAGCCCCTAGCATGACTACATGCTAGGGGCTGTTCTAAACACTTGGAAAGCAGAGGCTCATTTATTCTTCACGGCAACCCTGAGAGGTAGGTCTTACTGTCCTCCCATTTCACAGATGTGGGAAAGAAGGCACAGAGAGGCCAGGCAACTTGTCCCAGGTCACCAGGCAACGATGGCAGAGCTGGGCTACAAGCCCGGCTGGCATCTGTTGGATGAGCAGGCGGTGAGTAAACGTGTGAATGGCCTCCGCAGACCTTCCCCATCTAGTCCAGCCGCACACCCAGAGGCCGTCCTCCCCCAGCCCGCCCCGCCCGGCCCTCAGCACCCGCCCGGCTCAGAAGCTGCAAGCTGGCTCGCCCCCCGAGGCCCGGCTCACCGTCTCATAGTCGCGCAGGGCGGCCCGGAACTTGCCCAGTGCCATGTTGCTGGCGGCCCGGCGGTAGTAGCCCTTGATGTACCTCTTGTCCATCTCGATGGCCCGCGTGGCGTCGGCCAGCGCGTAGCCATAGCACTCAGTGCGCAGGTAGGCCAGGCTGCGGTTGCCATAGTAGATGGCATTGCTGGGGCTCAGCTCGATGGCCTGGCTGTAGAACTTGATCGCGTTCTCGTAGTCCTTGGCTGTGAAGATGGAGGAGGAGACGCATGAGGCAAGGCTGCCACCGCCCAGCCAGAAGAGGCCCCTAGGCTGGGTACTCGCCCAGTCCCCCAATTTACAGATGGGGAAACTGAGGTCCACAGCTGAGCTCAGAAACGTCTCTTCAGCCCACCCCCCTTCCCTGTCCTGACTTGTCCCACCCTAGCACAGGCCTTGTCTCCTCAGGCCCAAATCCCTAAGACCCCAAATCACTTCCACACACCCATCCACCCAACCATCACCCCCCACAAGGCCCCAGGTGGACAATACTTCTTCCAGGACTTCAGGAGGGTCTTACTGAACGTTCCCCATGGCCTGGAGAGGATATGTTACTGAGTGCCAGACCTGAGCTGTGAACCAGCAAATGTGAGTCTGCCCTGAGCCCCTTGGTTGTCCAGCCCCCCAAAGCAAGTAAACAAGCCCGAAGAGAGGTTCTAGTAGGAGAATAGGAAGTGGGAAAGGAAAAGGAACCTACTTAGGTCTCAAGAAGGGGACATTTCAGCAGATACCCAAAGGAAGTGACAAACCAGACCAGAGGAAGAGCTTTCCCAACAGAAGGAACAGCAGGTGCAAAGGCCCTGGGGGGGGGGGCGGGGGAAGGGGTGACAGAGTATTATTTCCAGGACCAGCAAGGGGGTGGTGTGGCTGGGGTGGAGTGAGCTGGGGGAGGGCAGGAGATGAGGGCAGGGAGGCTGGCAGGACAGATCCCAAAGACCACAGCCAGAGCTGGGTGTGGACATCAATGTTCTAAGTGTGGAGTGACAGGAGGTGACATCTGGCCAAGGGGAAAGGT
Source organism: Balaenoptera musculus (assembly GCF_009873245.2). NCBI lineage: Eukaryota > Metazoa > Chordata > Mammalia > Artiodactyla > Balaenopteridae > Balaenoptera > Balaenoptera musculus. The sequence continues at coordinate 9,778,290 of NC_045803.1, forward strand.
CAATTTTATTTGAAATGAGCTACGGCCATGCCTTGCACGTTACATCTCGGCCCGTGGAATCCTCACATCCCCACGGCATAAGCACCGCCTGGTGCTCACTTTACAGCAAGCCACAGAGGTCTTGTTCAAGGTCAAACACTCAGTTTGTATCTGCAGAGCTGTCTTGGGCCCCGCCCATGTGGCCATTCAACAGGCAGGAGACCAAAGCTAGGAGGTGTGCCCGAACTGCGGGGGCCATGATGTGCCAGGTGCCACGTGGGGCTCTTGGTACCTGAGTCGCCTCACTGAACCCTCATGGCAACCCTGAGGACAGCTGCTTTAGCCCCATTCTCCAGACGAGGCTCTAAGAGGGAAACCCCATCACACAAAGTGGCAGGCAGGAATTCTGAGCCAGGCCAAGACCCAAATGCTCCCACTCTCATCCTCCGTACCAGGTGGCCTCTCAGTGGGAGCCTGGCATAGAGACAGGCACAGACACAGGGGCAGGTAGCCTGGGCCCAATCCCTGGCTCCACTCCTTACTAGCTGTGTGTCCTTGGGCAACTTACGTGCCCACTCTGGTCTAAAGTTTCAGAGAGTCCTCCAGACACTGAGCCTAAAATGAAAATTCCTGCCCTAACTCCCACTATTCTTTTCTCCAGAGCCATCTGATAAACCATGGCTTTCCTTTGTTTTGTTTGCTTATAATCCATCGTCGCAATTTGAACCTAAGCCCCATAAGGGCAGGGGCCCTGTTTGTCTTACTTCTTTGAACCCTTGCCCTGTCTGAGGACACAGCAGCCCCCAGCCCTGCCCTCCTGGGGCGCACAGTCCAACTGGGGGGTGGGAGTGACACAGCACACACAGATCCACCCCCAGAGTGTTTACAGCTGGGGCAACCCAGAGGGGATGCTGGAGCTGAGACCTGGAGGAGGAGGAAGAGTGAGTCAGGTGAAAAGAATGGAAGAAGAGGATTCCAGGCTCCATGAATGGTTCCTGAATGAAGGAAGGAAGGAATGAAAGAAAGAGAAAGACAGGACACACCTACACTAGAGAAAGAAGCCAGGTGCTGGGAGATGCCAGGAACAATATAACAGCGATTCCTTCTGCAGGCTAATGTCTGGCAATCTTTCAAATGGCCCGGATGTCACCTCCTTTGGGAAGCCTTCCTTGACACCCAGGCTGGGTCAGGCACCTCTCCGGCTGCCTCGGCCCCTGGGCTCCCCTATCCCAGCCCTGCCCCCTCTGGGTAGTCACCGTTAGGCGATGGGTGTGTCCCCCAGGATGGTGAGCGCTGGAGGGCAGGCCCAGGACTTCCCAGAAACACGCAAGGGCAGAACCAGGCAGCCCGAGTCTGACTGACCCTCCCTGGAACACCAACACCTTCGAGGGCTCCTTCCAGCCTCCCGGCTGGGCTCCAGAGGCCGACTGGCCAGCGCTCTTGCCGGGCCGTTCGGCATGGGGTGGGGAGCCTGGTGTCTCGGAGCCTGACATCTGGCTCTGAGGATCCCAACCACGAGACCTTGGGCAGACAGCCTCCCCTCTCTCAGCCTCAGCTTGCTCATCTGAACTGCGGGAACCACAGTCGGCCCTGCCTCATGGGTTGCTTGTGAGGGTTAAAGGAACTCCTGGATGAAATGTGGCTACAGCAGAGAAAGAGGTCAGCAGAGGCTTGTAAAAGAAGTGAATAAATGACTAAATGAAAGGAAGAGACTAGAGCAGAGGAAACAGGAGGGGCCTGTGCTTCACACAGCTACCCAGTGGCACCAGATCCCAGCCCTGCTCTATGTGCTCGACAAATATGAGCGCATTTAATCCTCAAGAGAGGCCCCATTTTAGAAGGGGAAACTGAGGCACAGAGAAGTTAAGGTTTGCCCAGGGGTCACACAGCAGGTAAGAGGAAGAAACAAGATTTGAACCCAGGCAGCCGGAGCTCTTAAGCCTGTCTACAAACTCTTAGACTCAGAGGCCTCCTGGGGGGTCAAATAGAACCCCTCTCTTTTTACAGAAGGGGGTGGGGGTCAATGAGGCCCAGAAAGAGGGGAAGAGAGCTGAACGACATTGGGGATCAGGCTCTGCCCCACCAGGGCCTCTGGAATGGGCCTGAGTTCACAGAAGTGATCCAGCCATGCTGGCGGGGGCAGGGGGCCTGGGGCCCCTCTTCTCCCACCACGTTGAGCCCCTGGGGCCCCTCTTCTCCCACCATGTTGAGCCCCTGGGGCCCCTCTTCTCCCACTGGGGCCAGGACAGCTCCAGGTGAGGCTGTGGGTAAGGACTCTGAACGTGGGCGCCAAGCACGTGGTGAGGAAGGGGGATATCCGGGCTGTGCCGCTCACACACTCTGACCTTGGGCAAGCGGTTTCACTTCTCAGAGCCTCAGCTTCCTCTATAAAACAAACAGGCCCGCTCCCACCTAGTGCTCGGGGGAGGATTAAACAAAGTGGTGTACCTGGCCACCATGGGGGCTCAATTAAGGCGAGCTGTAATTATTCTTTTTATTGTTATTCCCCCAGCCCTGGAGACTGGGGCTCTGTGCCTGCAGCTGCCTGCCAAACAGCAAGGGACCTGGACCAGAAGGGGCATTCCCCTCCGTTCCAGCTCAATGCCAGGACCCCTGGCTACCTGCCCAGTCTCAGGCCTCCTAAGAGCTCAGATCCCAGGTCCTGGAGGGCAAGGAGCCCTTCCCGATGGCCCACTGTTTCCCAGAATTCTTCCCTCGCTACAGCATCACCCCCATACTTGCTGCCCCTCTCGATCCCCATTTCAGGAACAGCCCCACCTTCCACACCTCCGCCAGCTGGAGACTGGACCCTGTCCTGGACACCTGATCCCTCAAGCCCCAAAGCCAGGCAGTCACCCTGTCCTGTCAAGTCAGCCTCCAGAACATCTCTCAAATCTATTCTCTCACTTCCAAGCCGAGAACCCCTCTCTGCCCTGGTCCGGCCTTCATCCTCTCCTGCCCAGCCTCCTCCCAGCTCTCCCAGCGTATGCCCCCTCCTGCCCCTCCAGAGGGGTCTTCCTGAAGCACAAACCCAATCCAGTCCTTCCCCACTCAGAACCATCCACGGCTCCTCGAGTCCTCAAGCGGAAAGCTCAGGCTCCTGCCTGCAGCCTCACAGTAAACTCCTCTGGCCTCTTACACTCCAGCCCCACTCACTTCCTTGGTGCCAGGCTCACCTCTGTGCCTTTGTCATCCAGCTCTTCCTGCCTGGGGTTCCCTCCTCCCTCTCTCCAGGTGGCCGCTGTCATTCTCCCTCTGAAACATTTCTTGAGTCGATTTCCGTCTCTCCAGCCTAGTGGGCAGCACCCCCCTCCCCACTCACCTGTCCACCATTCTAGTCTCCTTCCTGGTCTCCAGCCTTGCCCTCGGATCCAGTCTCTGCAAGGCCGCTGAGGGATCGCCTTCAAACGCGCTAATCAGACTGTGTCGCTCCTCCCTTCAAACCTTCCTTGGCTTCCTACCACCCTCGGGATCACGTCCCTGACCTGCCTCCAGGGCTCTACCTTCCAGCCTCACCTCTCACCAGTCCCACCTCCTTCTCGCTGCTCCGGCCTGACCTGACTTTCCCACTCTTAAAATCTGTTCGTGCTCCCACCAGAGGACAGCTCTCCACTAATGCTCTGGATTCCTCCCGTGCCCCACCCCTCCTCCAGGGCTCTGCTGCTGTAGCTCTCCTCTCTCTCCTGCAGGATCAACTCTCTCTCTATAGGACCATACTCTTAGTCTCTTCTATTCTTAAAAAAAGGCACCCTCCCCCCCCATTTCTCCACTCCCTCTCAGAACCAAAATTCTCAAAACCCTTGTCAACACTTGCTGTCTCCACTTCCTCCTTTCCCATTCACTCTTCAGCGCCCTTCCCTCTGGCTACCATCGCCATCATCCCCTAGAAACCGCTCTGGTCAAGGCTCCCACCAACATGTTATGGAGGCAAATCCAACGGTCAATGCTCGGTGCTCGCTTTGGCAGCATCCGACCTCAGGTACAGCCCCTCCTTCTAGAAGCACTCTCTTCTCTCAGTTTTCCTGATTTTCCTTCCACCTCACTGACCACTCCTACTCAGCCTCTTCTGTTCTAAATCTTAGAATCCCTTGAGGTTCCGTACTAGGCCCCTTCTCTTCTGAGGAGACCTCACCCATTTCCAGGGTGTTCCAGTCCGCGCATAGTCTGATCATGCCCGAATTCCTCTCCAAAGAGTTCCAGACTGGCCCGTCTACCTACTCAGTGTCTCCTCTTGGATAGCAGAGTCAAATTCACACTAGTCTATGCAGTGACTTGTGACACCCTACGTGATCCGGCCCCTGTCCTAAGCTTACCTTGTACCTGTTTCCCTACTAACTCGTTAAAGTTCCAGCTAAGCCAGCCAGTCTCTTTTCATTCCCGATCTCAGGGCCTTTGCACAGGCAGCTCCACCCACCTGGGCCACTCCTTCCCAATTCTCCTTCTCAACTTAAATGCCTTCTCAGTACGATCTTCCTTGACCGCCCTCTCTAAAGTAGTAGCCTCTAATCCTTATTCTCTACTTCACACTCCGTTGGGGTTTTTCCAAAGGACTCATCACAGCTTCTAAATATTTTGTTATTTATGTGTGTTTACTCAATGTCTGATTCTTCTGCTAAATTACAAGCTATATAAGGGCAGGGCTACATCTGTCTCATCTGCTGCTACATCCCTAAAGTCGAGCATGGTCCTTAGCACATAGCAGATGCTCAATAAACGTAATGAATTAATGAATGAATGGGTGCCCCCACATCTTTCTTTCCCAAGATCCTAAGTCATACTATTCTTGGGATTGCCTCACCTCTACTCCCAGAACCTCCCTTCTCCTGGTGTAACCCCAAATCTCCTACTTCCTTGCCCTCCCATCTAATGATCTATTCTCCACTCCCATGATTTCCTGCTCTATTGGGACAGTTCCCCCCTCCCCCCCACTTGGTGTCTCTCCACTTGGTAGCGCCATCACTGCTCCGCCCCATGTCACTACTTGGTAGCGCCCTCTTCAGGTCTCACCATAAGCTGGCACCTCTGGGGTCTCACATTTGGTAGTGCCCTCATTCCCGTCCCCCTCCCGTTTCACACTTGGAAGCGCCTTCCTCAGTCTCCCCACTTAGCACCCGCTCCGTACGCCACTTCTAGGTGTCATCCCTTCTCTCAGAAGGCCCCTCTGTCGCCCCTTGGTAGCGCCATCCTCGGCCTCCCCACGCCCAGTCACTTGGTAGTGCCTGCCCCGCGCCCAGGCTGCCGCTCCTCGTTGCCATGGTTCCGCGCGGGCCCGGCACCCCATGACCTGGGCCGCTCTCCACCCTCCTTCGCTCCCTCCAGGGCGGGCGCACCTTTGAAGTAGTCGTTGGCCTGTGTCTTGAGCTCCTCTGCCCGCTTCAGAGCGCCATCAGCCGGGGGCTCATCCCGGGGGGGCTCAGCACACTCAGTCCGCTCGCCCTCCGCCATCGCCATGCCGCAAAGCGACCCCCCACCCTGGCAACCGCGGCCAGCGGCACCCGGCCGAATCGTCGCGAAGGAGTGCCGAGTTGCCGCTGCCGCTGCTGCACAAGTGTCGTAAAGCGCGGGCCCTGAAGGCTCCCTTCGCGCGCCTGCGCAGGGCGCTTTAGCCGTAGAGCGCGCGGAGAAGGTGACCAGAGGGCCCCCTGACGGCGCCCTTCCTAGCATGAGCCAATGGGGAAGGCGAAAAGGGGCGCGCGGGCAAAAAAGGCCCGGCGTGGCTCCGGCTCCCAAAGTTCCGTGTTCCGAGCTGCAGAAGTTTCTCGGGGTCTTAAAGTGGGATTTCCCTGCCGTCTTCTCCCGTTGGTAGGTGGGTTGCGAATGCTGCTGGTGGGTGTGGCTTTTCTGCGAGGCAGCACCATGCCCAACGCGGAACCGGAGCCGGGGGTCCAGCCCTTCTGTCACTTTACCTGCGTGACCTTAAACAAAGAAATCTTCCCTTCCTCTCTAGGGCCTCACTTACCCCTCTCTGAAAAATGGGCGGTTTCTCAAACCAACACCAGAAAGGGCCAGTGTTTCTAAGTTATTAATTAAAGGTGCCCTGGATCCCCTAGCCCTGAGCTAGGGTTAGAAGTTTGTTGCACCATTTCCTTTCTCCTTCCTCACCCCCCAGTCACCAGCCTTCCATGGCTCCTCAGTGCCCTTAGGAGAAAACCCAGACTTTTTCTGATGACCTAAGAGACCCTGAATAGTTTAGCCTCAGGCAACATCTCCAGATGCCACTCCCATCCCCAATCTTCATTCACTGTACACCGTTCCAGACTATCCTTCCTAAACCCACAGCCGCTACTCAATACCGAACTGTAGCACTAAATCCTTTAAGGCTCCGCTCTGGCGCCCCTCCTGGGGATAGCACGAGCTATCCCACCCCCAAAACTTCTTGTCCTGGCAATCTGACCCTACCACATCCAACAATCACCCGAGAAGGTAAATACTAGTATCATCTCCATTTTACAGATAAGGACACTGAGATTTGCAGAGGTCAACGTATTTGCCCAAGGTCATACAATAAGAAAGTGGCAGAGCCAGAACTTGAACCTGTCCCACCTAATTCCTGTGCTCTTAATTCCTAGTCTACTGTTCCTGTATGCTCCAGAGCCTACGCTGTGGGTTAGATTTTTGAGATTTTTTTTTTTTTTTTTTGGTGTGTGTGGGAAGAATGCCATAATGGATTTGAATCCTGGATTCCAGTCCAGCACAGCCCTTCCCTGCTGTGTGACCTCGGGCAAGGGATCGTCCTCTTGGAACCTCAGTTTCATTCTCTGCAAAATGGGGATAATAACTGTCTATTGTATAGGATGAGAGGAGAGTTTGATAAGATCACGTAAGTAAAGTGACAGAGGGCCTGACACAGTGTAAGTACTTTTTATATCCACTCCGTTATAAGTACTCAAAGTGGGACAGAGTACCTAGAGCTGATGCGGTGGGGGCGGGGGTGCGGGCAGCTCTCAGGAGGTTGTGGGAGGACCTCACCCAGCTGAGGTAGGCAGGAAAGACTTCTTGGAGGAGGGGATGTCTGAACCAAGATCTAACGTATGAGTAGGAGATAATCAGGTGAAGAGAGGGGAGAAGAGAAAAAGGCATTTAAGGCAGAAGGAACAGCAAGTGCGAAGGCTTAAAAGTGGCTTTCTTTTCTTTTTTTAAATTTTTATTTATTTATTTATTTTTTGCCACACCTTGTGGCTTGCGGGATCTTAGTTCACCCCAAGCAGGGATTGAACCCGGGCAATGGCAGTGAAAGTGCCAAGTCCTAACCACTGGACCACCAGGGAATCCCTAAAAGTGGTTTTCTTCCTTTGAAAAGATTATTTTGTGGAACATAGGAGAGGGGTTATGAGGGTGACATGACAGAACAGCACACCCGTCCACACATGAATCTGTAGACACAAAATCTCTCTTTTGCACGTGTGCGTGCACACACACACACACTCAAGTACAGAGAATCATGTCACACAGACAGACATCAGTACACAGAATTATACTGTCAAACAGCCCCATACGTGCATCCAGAATCACACCACCACACAAACAACACACAGGTACCAAAAAAAAAAGAAAAATCGCAATGCCTCCTACACTCAGGAACACAGAAATCCAAAGTAATGAGAAACACACATAAGGCTGAATCATTTCACCCAGACGCTAACACATGTAGGAGGAATTACAACCCTCCCCATACACAGGTTCACAGAATTATGTCACAATGACCCACACAGAACGAAAACATCACCAGCCACACAACGTTACATAGACCTATATCACAAAGTGACGTGGACACCCAGTCATCCGGTGCACCCACACCCCATGAAGCGACCCCACAGATGAGTCAACACACAGAGCTCTGGTGCCTACCAAGGTGAGATCTTTATGGGGGTTTAGAGATCAGTGGGTGTCAGAGCCAGCATGGCTGGTCCAGTCCCCTCCCCTCCCCCAGCCCACACAGTTCCCTCCATAGAGGGCCTAGGTCACCCCCTGAGAGAGGGAGGGGTCAGACCCTTCCCCTCATAGCACCGATCTGGACAGGCCATCCCTTTACAAAACAGTGAGAAGTGCCTTCCATAAAGGGGGTGAATTGGGTTGAGAGAGGGAGGCCTTTTCCTGTGGGAGACCAAGAATAGCACCATCGTCGAAAGAAGGTTGGGGGAAGGGGACGGGGACACATAGGTGGTGGTGGAGTACTGAGGAGTCCTGGTCTCTCTCCCCACCCCATGATATGCAGATAGGGCTGTGCGTGTGCCTGTGCGGCTGGGGAAGTCACCTGGATTGTGAGGGAGCCCCAGGTTCCCCAGATACCTGGGGTTAAGTAAAAGTAAGTACATATCTGGAGGGCTGAGGTGGGGAGGGAGGGGGTTCTAGGACAGAGAACTTTTAGGGATATGAGACTGAGAATGGAGAGGCTTGAGCATGAAGTCCATTAGCTCAAGGACCTGGAGGGTAGGGATCTGGAATGGGAAGACTTAAGGCAGAGAGTAGTAATTAGAGCAAGTTGAGTTGGGCGGGAAGCCCAGAATAGAGTTAGGAGGGTGGGGTCTGGAGTGAGGGAGTCAGAGGTCTTAAGGTTCAGACCTAGAGGAACCTACAGGGCAAGGTCCAGATTCTAAAATCAGAAGCCTTTGGAGGCTGAGTTCTAGAGCCAGAAGAATTTGGATCTGAAATCAGAGGCACTTGGACGCTGTGAGGTCTAGAACCAGAGATACAGAGTAAGGACTAGAATTTGAAAAAGTCTGAAGACCAAGTTCTAGCACCAGAGGGATTTGGGAGTTGTAAGGTCTAAAATCAGGAATTTAAAGCTGTAAGGTCTAGAACCAGAAAAATTTATAAGGCAAGGTCTGTAATCAGAAGATGTTTGAAGGCTGAGTTCTAGATGCACGGTAGTTTGGAGTCATAAGATGTGGAATAAGGGGGAATTGGAGATTGTGAGGTCTAGAACCAAGGAAATTTATAGGACGAGGTCTGGAATCAGAAGACATTTGAAGCCCATTACTAGAACCAGAAGAAAGGGAGATCATCAGATCTGGAATCAGAGGGCCCTGGAAATTGCAAAGTGTAAAGGTTGTATAGTCCAGGACCAGTCAGTGGTAGCGATGATGAGGTCGAGAGCAAAAGAGAACTGGAACATTGTGTCTGGTTCTGAAAGTACTGGTTATAAGGTCAAGACATGAAACCCATTTTACTTCTTTTTGACGGGAGAAGCAAGTCTCGAGTGTAGAGTTGAAAAGGGATGAGCTGGGCATCATGAATCAAAATGATTGAGACATTACAAAGTCTAGATTTGGAACGAAATGCATTACAGATCAGGAAGACTAGAACCAATTCCAAGCTTGGGGATGTGGGGTTCCAACATCAGAAGAAATCTGGTTGTAAGAGCTGGAATCAGCAGGAGTGGGAAAGTGCGCCACTGAGAACAAGGGAGATCTGTGGGGAGAGCCCTAGAACCAGAGGAAGGCAGAGAGTGAGTTCTAGAGCCAGAGGATTCTGGTGGTCCTAGGCCTGAGAGAGTTGGAGGTTGTGAGGCCTAGAACCAGACAACTTTGGAGAGCGTGAAGTAGAAAGATAGAGTTGGAGATTGTGAGGTCCAGAAGGAGAAAAAGCTGAAGACGGTGAGATCTGGAATCTCAGCAGTTTGGAGGATGCAAGGTCTAAACCAGACCACGTTGGGGGTTTTGCAGCCTAGAACCAGAGAAGGCCGGGAGTGGCACAGTCTAGAACCAGAGTAGGTCGAAAGCTGTGTGGTCTAGAACCAGAAAGGGGTGGAGGTGGTATGGTCTGGAAGCTACACCTGGGATAGGAAGACCACCTATGGAGTCGGGGTCCAGGTCAGGCAGGAGCCAGCAGAAGTCCAGAGCGGAGGGGTGGGCAGAGCTGGGTGGCCGCTTGGGAGGCTAAGGGCTCAATCAGGAGTCGCCGGGGGTGAGGTCTGGCCCAGAGGCCTCCCGTCCCCATTGACACCTGAGTTGGTGGGGAGATCAGAGTCCCACATTCTTATGGACCCCAGGCAGTTTGTAGCGATGAAGAACATATCATGAAAGCAACAAAAATAAAAATAAGAATGAAAGAAAGATGGATAGAAAGCAAGGTGCTTATGGTTATCAATACTCCCCCAAGCCCAGAAATGCAGATCTGAGCCCCAAACTCCCCCACCCCTAATTACCGAAAATAAAGCCAAGAGAATTGGAGAAAAGGATGAGGTAACCGGTACTGAGAACCCCAAGGGAAGTCCTGAGAGAAGCAGGAGAGGGCCAGGGACCCCCTCCCAGAGGTCACTGAGCTGAGACCACCCCGGAGCACCCCCAGACAGTGGGGGTGGGGCAGAGGGGTGGGGACTGAGGTAGGCCTGAGGCGGGCGGGGGTCACCGAGAGGAGAGAGGGAACCCCTCTCCCGGCACCTCCATCCTGTGCATTGGCTGCCGGCTTGGAGTATGATTGACGTCCTTTCTTGGCGGGGGGGAGAAGGGAGATGGGAAGAGGACCTGGCTCAGTTGGCCTGGGCCAAGCCTGCCGCTGGCTGAAAGTGGCTCCTGGGCTGGGTGGTGTCCTCGTCCGGGTAGAGAGAGAGCAGGGAGGGGCCCAGGCCTGTGGGGGAAGATGGAAGGTAAACCAGTGGGGAGTTATCACCCCAACCCGTCTTCAGACAGTTAAAAGCATGGCTGGTGAGGCAGTCGTGCCCAGATTCAAATAGGAATGAAATCTTGGGCAAGTGCTGTTCTCTGAATCTCGGGTGTCCAGATGTTAAGAAGCCTGGAGCCAGATGCCACCTGAGTTTGAATCCAGGCTCTGCTATTTGCTTGCTGTATGAACTGGGACAGGTGACTTTACCTCTCTGTGCCTCAGTTACCTCATCTGTAAAATGGGCTAACAACAATACCTCCCCTGCCTCCCACAGGGCTGTCAGTGAGGAGTAAATGAGTGAATCCACGTAAAGTGCTTTGAACAGCGCCCAGTGAGCTGTGGTCATCTGGGAAACAGGGATACTTAGACCTACTTCATTCATGAGAATTCACTCATTCAAAAAATATTTGTTGAGCACCTACTGTGTGCCAGGCACTGGGGACACAGTAGTGAACAGGACAAATGAAACTTCCTGCCCTCGTGGGGCTGACATTCCAGTGAGGGGCGTCAGTTGGATCATGTACATAACAGATTTAGCACAAAGCTTGGCACAGAATGAGCTCTAGATAAACGTTAGCTCTTCATTTACAAATATGTACTGAGGCCCTGCTCTGTGCCCAGCCACTGCCCAGCCTTGCACACACGGTGAAGCACAATGACCAAGACAGGCCAGGCCTCTGCCCTGTGAGGAGTAGACAGACAGTAATAAAATAATGTTACAAACTCCTATGTGAATGTAGATTGTGATGAGTGTTTCAAACCATAGCTTGGGAAATGAGGGACGGCTCTGTGGAGGGAGTTGTATTTGATCTGAGATCTAAAGGATGTGGTAATTAGACAAAGATTGGAGGGAAAAGCATTCCAGGCAGAGGGATCAGCATATGCAAAGGCCCTGAGGCAGGCTCCTCAAGCAAGATGACTTCACAGTCCTCACAATGCCCCACAGTGGCCCTGTGGAATCTGCTTCTCTCCTCTCTTCTCTGTGCTTTAGCCACACTGGCCTGATTTTTCCCCATAGAAGACAGATACACTCCTACCTCAGGACCTTTGCATTTGCTGTTCCCTCTGCCTGGGATGCTCTTCCCCCAGAAATTGTCACAACTCACTCCCTCACCTCCTTCAGGTCTTTGTTCAAATGGCACCTTCTCCATGAGACCACCCCTAATCATACTGTCTAAAATGGAAATCCCCCCACCGCAGAACTCCTTTTTCCTCTGCACACATTATTTTCCCAAGTAGCACTATTTTTCATCACATGTACTCTTTACTGCATTTGTTTCTTTGTTCTGGACTATCTCCCTCACTAGCATGTCAGCTCTGTGAGGGCAGGGGTATTCCGTGTGTTTTGTTCCCAGTTTTGTCTTCAGCTCTTAGGACAGTGCCTGGCACTTACTGTGTGTTTAGTGAATATTTGCTACACACATGATGGAAAGAATGAATTAAAGGCTAGTGACTGTGGCTGAAATGGAGGATGTGAAGCGGAGTGCAGTGTGAGACGAGGCAACAGTCAGACCCCGCAGAGACTGGAGTCCAAGATGAGGGGCTTGATCTTTCTCTGAAGGGCGCTAGGGAGGCATAGAAGAGCTCTGAGCAGAGGAAGGCCAGGGTCAGATTCGTGCTTTGGAAAGCTCCCTCATGGCCAATGCCTGCGGGTTTCAGGTGGAGCTATGGCTGTTCATAGTTGTGCTGGAAGGTGATGACAGCAGCACAGACAAAGCAGCTTGTCTCATACTCTGCGGGGTTGTGGGGCGGGGGGGGAGGTTTTCTGGGACCAGCATCACCTCAAGGGCGACACTTCTTGAGCGTTTATTGTGAAGCAGGTCTCGTGCTAAGCTCTTCCTGGGCGGCATCTCCACAAGTCCTCAAAACATCTCCTTAAAGTATGAACTCTTATATTGGGTGGGCCAAAAAGTTCATTGGGGTTTTTCCTTACAGAAAATAGGCGCCCCACTGACAAGAATGGGGAAACCGAGACTCTAGAAGCAGAAACTATCTCCCAAAGCCACACAGCTGGGAATGACCAAGGGACAATCAGACACAGGCTTGGGGAGACCTAGACTCGGGCCCGGGCTCGGCTTCCACCTCAAGGGACAGCTTTGGCCAGCCCCTGCCTCCCTCAGGGCCTCTCTTTCCTCCCACGGTGTCCCTGAGAAGAGGGAGGGGCTGCCTGTTTCCACTAAGGTCATGTCCAGGCACGGACAGCCCCCCACCAGCCTCAGAATCACCCCACCCTCTCTCAGCCACCTAAGGCACCTCCCACAGGAGATGGGGACCCAGAGCCTCTCTGTCTACCCAGGTTGCTACTCACCCAGGGGCTCATTCAGTTCTAGGAGGTGGGTGCTGGGATCCTGCTGGCTCCCTGGGGCTGGTCCTCCTGTCAGAAGGAAACTCTAGGGGACACAGACAAAGCCGCCATCATCATCATAATCATCACCATCATCACCATCATCATCATCACCACCACATCCAAGGAGGCAGGATGGGGCAGTGGTTACGGGCACTGTGGTGTTCAGTGGCCGCTTATTGGCTGTGAATTTGGGTGAGTCACTGTCCCAGACGTCCTCCATGGGTCCCTCCAGAGCCTTGTTCTCCCCTTCTTCGGTGCCCCAGCGGGCTGACCTGTGCGTGTCACATGTTGACTCCATCAACATGCAACCTTGCTCTGTGTGTTCCTTTGAGGTTCACATGATGGGAGATACCAGCAGGTGGGAGGAGGAAGACAAGGGGTATTTGATCTTCTAGCTGCTTCCCTGCTGGGTCATCTTGGGTTGGCTGTGTCCCGCCACGGAAGGTTTCAGCTCTTACAAGGTGGACCCTACTCTCTCCAGGATCCAGTGAGCACCACCCTGCCCTGTGCCTTTAGGCTAGGGATGGTGTTGCTAACCCCGGGGTGATGCCTACACCTTTGCCAACAGTCCTGTTACTAAATTCTCCTCAACACCCCATTTGAACATGTTCTCTGTTTCCTGTCCAGTCTCTGACTGATGCAGTTGCTTACCCTCTTGTATGTAAATGTGAATAATAATAATAATAATGATAATATTTCAAGAGTGGCTGTAGGGATTGAATAATCATGCAAGGCACTTTGTGCAGTCAGCGTCTGGCACGTGGTAGGCACTCAATAAATAAGAGCTGTTGATATTACCAACCATACTCTCATGTTCAAACAGCCCTGTTCAGAGTGAGGAGCCCGAGGTGCTCTCTTGTTTGGTTGGCTTTTATACGCCCATTTATCAGTAGCCCACTAAGGAGCAGCTAAGGGCCTGATTTCATTACGTCTCAGGCCAGTCCTATGAAATGTAACTATCTGCTACTTCCCAGATGAGGAGACTGAGGCTGAGAGTGGTGACGTCACCCACCCAAGGTCTCACAGTTACTGAGTGACGGACCTGGGACTCGAACCCAAGTCAGTCTGACTCTAGTGTCTGTACTCTTAGAGCTACACTAATAATCCAAGGCCAAGACCTGTGCTAGGTTTGGGAGGGAGTGTTCCATGGGAGCAGAGAAGATTCCTAGAGATATTCACCCTTGTCATTTCTCCCCTTACCCTGCTTATTTTTTCTTCTTAGCACTTACCACCAACTTACGTCTATTTGCAAAGCCCTTCGATACCTGTTGCCTGAACCAGCAGATCAAGGTCCTAGCCCTAGCTGGATGGCTGACCGTCCATTTGACCTTCAGCCAGGCCCCGCCTCTCTTGTTTTTCCATCTATAAAAACTAGGTTTAAGCCTGCTGGGTTCTGAGGGCCAGAGAATCCCACGAATCCCCACACATACCAGGCTGAGGGGAGGCAGCAGGAAGTTTCCGGGTTCTGGGCTGGGGGACCGTTTGGGGGGTCTCACTCCCAGCAGCTCCACCCCCTCTGCCTCGTCCTCTGAGCTCTGGGCCAGGGCCCTGGAGGAAGACAGGCAAGAATCTCAGAACCCAGCAAACCTGGGCAGGTGTGGGCACCAGTGTGAGCAGGTGATGAGCGTTCATTCACTCCCCCAAGCACCTATTTATTCCTTTACTCATACAGCCACCAATCCATCCACTCATCCATCTGCAAATCCATCTTCCCATTCATCTCCCCAGTGATCCATCACCCACCCACCTATACAACCACCGTCCGTCTATCCTTCCATTCGTCCACCTATCTATCCATCCACTCAGCCACCCACTCCCCCATCCATCCATCCATCCATCCATCCATCCAACTACTATATTCACTAATTTCCTCCCTCTCTCACTTCACAAATCGTTATTAGGCACCCACTGTATATCCAACTCCAAACTGAAAGCCTTGGAAAATAATGAGATGTATCCATGAAAGCCTTATAAGGATAGTAACGAGACCATCCTGGAGACTAAATGGGCACATGCCTACAATTTGGAGAGCAAAAACTTGAGTATTAGTAGTGTAACATCTTTGGAAGGGGGACATGGATCCTCTGAAATTATATGCAAAATCATGTGTCTATATGTGTGTGTAAATCTTCTGGGGAAGGGTCCATGGCTTTCAACAGATATTCAAAGGTGTTAGGGAACTTAGTTCTAGGCAGTTTCTCTGACACCGTGGCGATGTCCTCTTCACTATGACAAAAATTGTTACTAGGCCAGATAGAAATATATTCTAAAGGAGAGGGCCGTGGTTGACTGGTGGGATTTGGATAAACAATGAGAACAGTGGAGGGCACTCCAGAAGGAAGGCACAGCCGAGGCAAAGACATAAAGTTTGAAACAAACATGACATGTGCTGGGGACACTGAGGGCCTGGCTGGAGCAGACGTCAGGGTAGAAGGAATAATAAGGGATGAGGCTGAAGTAGGAGGCAGGAGAGAGATGGGGCCAGGGACCTTCTCTATACTTCTTTTTTTTTTTTTTTTTTTTGCCACGCCACTGCTCACAGTATCTTAGTTCCCCGACCAGGGATTGAACCCACACCCTCAGCAGTCAAAGCACGGAGTCCTAACCACTGGACTGCCAGGGAATTCCCTCTACGCTTCTTTACATCCCACATCTACTGTGGCTCACCTCTTCCGAGCCCCAGCCATGGGGGAGGATGCTGAGGGGTCCCCTCTGGAGGGGCTGGAACAGCTCAGCCGGGGGTCACTCCCCCAGCGGGGCAGCAGGGAGGGCTCAGGGGTTGGGGGCGACATGCCGTGGAAGCTCCGTGCACGGGGCCGGGGGACAGCCCCTGGAGGTCTGTGGTAGGCCCTGGGTAGCTGCTCACTGGAGTTGAGCTGGAAGTCATCATCCATGGAGATGTAGGGGGCCAGCATCTCCAAGTCCAGAGCATCGACGTCCTGCGGAGGGCAGGAGGGAGTTAAGAGCATGAGCCTTGGCCTTGGGTGGGCCCGGGCTAGAGTCCCAGCTCCACCACTTCTGAGTTGTGTGCCTGAGGTCAAGAGTCTGAGCCTCAGTTTCCTCATCTGTAAAATGGGTAGAAGGACTCTGTGGTAGCCAGTTGCCAAGATGGCCCCCAAGGATCCTCACCTCTTGGTTTTCACACCCTAGTTTAGTCCCCTACTATGGTGACTAGGGCTGACCTGGTAACAATAGGATATTGAGGAGATGATGGTGTGTGACTTCCAACATTAGGTTGTAACGATACTGTGGCTTCCGTTGTTGCTGTGCTCTCTCTCTCTCAGGTCACTGGCTCTTGAGGGGAGCCCTCTGGAGAGGCCCACAAGGCAAGAAACAGACCTCTTGCCAACAGCCAAGAGAGGGATCTGGGAAGTGGATCTTCTAGTCCCAGTCAAGCCTTCAGATGACTGCAACCCTGCGTGACATCTTGACTGCAACCTCATGAGAGACCCTGAGCAAAAGCCACCCAGCTAAGTGACTCCCAAACCCCTGACCCTCAGAAGGTATATGAAGTAATACACGCTTGTATTAACCTTCGAAGTTTTACAGTAATTTGTTATCCAGAAATAGATAGCAAATAAGATTTTGATAAGGAGTGTGGGGTGTGGCTGTAACAAAAACCTAAAATGGGAGAGTGGCTTTTGCACTGGGCAGTGAGCAAGGGCTGGAAGGACTTTGAAGGGCCTGTTAGAGGAGGCCTAGATTGCCTTGAACAAGGCATTGGTCAAAATTTGAACCATGAGGAGCCTGCCACGGAGGGCTTGAAGGCAAGTGAGGAACACGTTATCCGAAGCTGGAGGAAAGGTTTTTGCTGGGAAGTGGCTGAAAGTTTAGCAACACTGTCACCTGCACTTTTGTGGAAAGTAGAAAATGTAACTAGTAAGCTGGGTGATCCAGCTAAGGAGATTTCCAGCCAAAGTGTTGAAGGGGCTGCCTGATTTCTTCTTGCTTACTTGGAGTAAAAGGCAAAGGGAGAGAAAAGATAAAGGAAGAAATGTTAAACAGGAAGGAGCTGGGGCTTGAAGGGCTTGAAAATTCTCAACCTCCCTGTGTACTGAAGAATTTTACCCAAAAAGAGGTTCGGCCTTTGTCCTGGCTCCTGGGAGGTGACATCTAAACCCTTGGAATTTCCCAAGTGATAGGTGGGTGTGTCTTGGCTACTCGTGATGGACCCCTTGGACCACACCTGATAGTTTATTCTGACAAGACAACTCAGGACGGGGACTATCCATGCCCGAAAGGCCAACCATGGGATTTGAGGGCTGGGGCTTTGGGCCACGTGAAATCAGCCTGACCTCCAAGGAAAATGTGTGTGTGTGCTGGGGAAGGTGGAGATGGAGGTGGAATTCAACTACATTGGCAATAACTCAGTTGATCATGCCTACACAATGAAACCTCAATAAAAACTCTGGAGACCAAAGCTGGGGTGAGCTTCTAGGACTGGCAGTATTCCATAGGCATGTTTCCACACATCAATGCCAGGAGGGTAATACCATCCCTGGGGACATGAAAGCTTTGAACTTGGGACTTTCCCAGCCCCAGATTCCACCCTATGAATTTCTTCCTTTGGCTATAATATTCTTTTGCTATAATAAGACTGTAATCATAAATACAGTGCTTTCCTTAGTTTTATGACTAGTTCTAGTAAATTATAAAACCTGAGGGAGCCCATGAGAATCTCTGAATTTGTAGGCAGCTGCTCTGAAGTGAGGGTAGCCCTGGGGACCCCCAAACTTGTGGCTGACGTCAGAAGTCTTGGGCAGACTTGACAGTCTGGAGGATTGTGCCCCTCCCCTTGGGTTTGGCTGACTCTGGGAATTCCCCAGATGGCAAGTGATGCTAAAATTAAGAAATAGTTTCTGAGCAAAGAAGGGCACTCTCGGGAAAGCATGGTCTAAAGATTAAGCCCAGGGTGCGTTTATAAAATTCCTTGTTAAGACCTCAGAAAGACAAAAGGTGGTGCCTAGAATATCCTCAGTCAGACAAAAGGTACTCTAGGGTTTAAGGATGTGCCTCATAGGTCTTCTCAATCAAACAATAGGGCTTCTATTAAACCTCAGGGCACTGTCACTCAGCCATCTCAACGGAAGCCCGAGGTAGGGAAGGGTTTATCTCAGAGATTTGTGGGTATGGCTTTTGTCTAATGGAGTGAACTCCAAAGAGGTTCATTTAAGACATACAAAGTTTTTTGTTTTTTGTTTTTTTAAGAGACTTATATGCACAGAAGCATTGCCAGCTTGGCCTGAAAGCGACAAAGATGGTACAAAATGAAAAGAGGCCTTTGGGCCATCAAAGTTCTAAAAGCAGGAAGCAGGTTATGAAAACCACTCAGCTGCAAATACATGTTACCTTTTTATGAAAAAGGAAGGATGACTCAGAGTGAATTGCCAAGAGCCCAGAGGGTGGAGCTAAGAACCATGGAGAAAAACTGGGATGTTTTTGAGTCAGAATGGGTTCTGACCAAGGAACTTTTGATATTTGCCCAACTGGATTTCAAAACTGCTGTGGACCAGTGATACCTGTGTGCTCTCCTTTCCCCTTTTTTTTGAATAGGAGTGTTTTTGGCAGTTATTCTCTGCCTGTTCCATCACTGGATGTTGGGTATGTGGGTGGCAGACAACTTGTCTCTTTAGTTCACAGACCAACAGATTGAGAGGAACTGTATTTGAGGTGCTTTGCCACACCCAGACCTGACTGAGGTGACGAGATTCTGGACTTAAAGTTGATGGTGTAGTGGGAAGAGACTTTAGGGGACTCGGGAGGGGGTGAGTGAGTTTTGTGTGAAGGAGAGACATAAATCCCAATGGTCCTTGCCTTTTGGTGTTCCCACTTGTTTGTGGCTGCCTTCCACATTGTACCAGGGTTGGTCTGTAGGACCAATACAATACAGCAAAAGTGATGGTATGTCACTTCTGAGATTAGGTTATAAAAGACTGCATCTTCTGTCTTAGGTTCACTCTCTGTCTCTTGGATTACTTGCCTTGGGGGAAGCCAGCTGCCATGTTGTGAGAATGCTTAGGCAGCCTCTATGCAGGCCCGCATGGTGAGGAACTGAGGCCTCCAGCCAAAGCCAGTGCGGGACTGAGGCCTGCCAACAACCATGTGTGTGAGTTTGGAATTGAATCCTCTAGCCCCAGATGACTATGGCCCTGCCTGAGAGCTTGACTTCAACCTCATGAGAGACTCAGAAAAAACCATCCAGCTAAGCTGCTCCCAGATTCCTGATTCTCAGAAATTGTGTGACATAATAAATGTTTGGGGTTTTTTTTTAAGTTTTTTTTTTTTTTTGATGTGGACCATTTTTAAAGTCTTTATTGAATATGTAGCAATATTGCATCTGTTTTATGTTTTGGTTTTTTGGCCCTGAGGCATGTGGGATCTTAGCTCTCCGACCAGGGATTGAACCTGCACCCCCTGCATTGGAAGGTGAAGTCTCAACTACTGGACTGCCAGGGAAGTCCCATAAATGTTTGTTTGAAGGTACTGAGTTTTGGGGTAATTTGTTACACAGTGATATATAGCTAATACATCCATGCCACTGTCATTTATCTCTCCAGACCATCAATCATCCAAACATTATCCATCTATCATCCATCCAACGGTCTATCTATCCAGCTACCCATCCAAACATACATCATCCATCCATCCATCCATCCAAATACCTAAGCATTATCCATCCATCTCTCTACCATCATCCACCTAGTGAATTCAATGACCCATCTATCCATCCATCCACTCATCCCCTTAACCATTCCACCATCCTTCTCTAAAACTTAGATATGTCACCCAGAACCCAGAGGTAAAGACTGTTCCTTCCATGCCAGCCCTTACCTGAGCTATATCTAGATCTGTCTCCACTGCCTCAAGGTCTTTCCCAGAGGCAAAGAGTTTGTGTGCATTCTCCACATCCACAAGTAGTTCATCAGGGAGATCAGCCTGTGGGGAGAGAGAATAGAGACTTAAGGAAATCTTGAGCCTGGGAGATGTTAAGCAGTAAGGCAGTTTAAACATTTGAGCTCAGGAGTAGAAGTGAGGGTCAAATGTCAGACAGCTGGGACACCAAAGGGGTCAAATAGCAAATGTGAGTTTCTGCACCTGGGTGTTCAAAAGTCTGAGTGCCTGGGCATAAATTTTTTTTATACATAAATTTATTTATCTTATTTTATTTATTTTTGGCTATGTTGGGTCTTCGTTGCTGCATGCGGGCTTTCTCTAGTTGCGGTGAGCGGGGGCTACACTTCATTGCGGTGCGCGGGCTTCTCATTGTGGTGGCTTCTCTTGTTGTGGAGCGCGGGCTCTAGGCGCGCGGGCTTCAGTAGTTGCAGCACGCGGGCTCAGTAGTTGTGGTGCAGGGGCTCTAGAGCACAGGCTCAGTAGTTGTGGCGCACAGGCTTAGCTGCTCTGTGGCATGTGGGATCTTCCTGGACCAGGGCTCGAACCAGTGTCCCCTGCATTGGCAGGTGGATTCTTAACCACTGCGCTACCAGGGAAGTCCCTCTGGGTGTAGATTGACAGAGCAAACATCAAAGGTTCGAAAGACCAAAGCCTGAGGCCAAGATATTCTGGCCCTCTGGGGTTAAATGTCTTGGAGTCTGGAGGAAAACAATGCCCAGTCCAGCTTCCCAAGGGTAAAGGGTGAGGTCAAATGTCACAGTCTATTTCTCCGGTGGAGAGAAGATATTTTGGGGGGGGGGTCACAAAGGTGGCAATAAGGAAAGTCAAGACCAGATAATATGGACCCCTGAGTCAAAGGTCAGACTGTCTGGACCCTTAAGTAAAAACAGTAACCGTTAAGGTCTCTTGAAGCCTTTACTAAGTGCTTCTCATGAATGATTTCGTTGAACCCTCACAATAACCAATGAGGTGGCTACTTGCTGTTATCTGAATTTTGCAGGTGAAGAAACCGAGGCCCCACGTGTCCAGGGTAACACAGCTATAAATGGCAGAGTCAGGATTTGAATCCAGGTTTGTGCAGTTTAAGACATTAGACATTCTGGACTCTCTGAATTCAAACTTCAGAAAACCTGGATGCTTGGTCACAAGCAATGAGGGGGTCACCCATGCCAGTCCCAAACATCCTAGGTTTTGGTCCAGATAACAGCTGAAGAATCTGGAGTCTAGGTCTTGAAGGAACCCCAGACTCATCTCATCCCAGCCTTTCCACTACATAGATGGAGAAACTGAGGCCCAGAGAATAGCAAGGTTCAAGCCAAAGGCCAAAACAGCCTAGATCCTGAGGGCTGAAGTGGAGGGGACTGCTTACCGGAAGAGGACTTCGGGGGCGTCGTGGGGCTGGGGGTGCGCTGGGGGTAGCGGCTACTGAAGTCCCATCCAGGATCGGTGCCAGGAGGCGACGGAGGTCAGGGCTACAGAAACGACGGGGGTCAGCGGCCAGGGCGGCCTCACTCAGGGCAGGGGGGTGCAGGAAGGCTAGGATCCGGGGACCAGAGGTGTCTGCAGGACACATCAAGATGGGGAGGACACAGGATGGTCACCCAGGGCGGAGGGGCAGAGCCCTCTGTCAACCCCCGGGAGCATAGCTGACTAGGTCATCAGCGTAGACCCCGTTCACAGTGCTGCTGAATCCTGGAGAACTCCTGCTGTCCCTTCAGTTGCCCTGGAGGGGCTAACATGGGGTGAGGGCACACAGTAGGCTGGAGACTGTAGCAGTTGCCCAATGGTGGGGAAATGTTCTAATATTTAAAATTGACATGGCTGGACCATGGCACGTGACTGACCCGGTTCTCCGGTGGCACAGAATAACATTCAGCCTGGGGGGCTGTCATGTTAGGAGAAAAGACTGGCCCATGATCCTCAAGGAGATTCTAAGGTCCCTGGAGGTCAAGATGTGGCCCCGAGCCAGTTCTAAGCCAGAAAAGGAAAGGATATGGGGGACCTCATTACCACACCCAGGAGCATGGGTTGCCAGCACCAGTTTGGAGACGGTGAGGCCCTGAAGAACAAACAGGGAGGGAAACTCATCCATCCAGGATTGGAGGGGGTGGGGTGTTAAGCAGAGGAGAAGGAAGAGGTAGAAAGGAGCCAGACGTGGAAGGGTCAAGATTACCGGAAGCCAAAGAACAGTGAAGTGGGAGCACGGAACAAATGGAAAGTGGGGGCGATTGGAAGCCACAGCAGGATTCAGAGCAGAGAGCAACAAGACTGAAGCAATCATCCTGGGGACAGAGGAGAAGAGGGAGGAGGGAAGAGAGAAGGGCGTTCTGGGCGGAGGAAACTACATGTGCAAAGGCCCTGAGGCATGAAAGAGTTTGGTTTGTTCCCAGAGCACTAAGGAAGCTGGTGTGGCTCAGAGAGTAAGAAGGGGAGGGAAGCAGGTCACACAGGGCCAAGCGAGTGGCATTAAGGCACTTGGGCTTTCTTCCGAGCATCCTGGGGACACAACCCCTCCCAGCCCCAGCCCTGCCCCATACCAAGGCTGTCACCAGGATTAGGGGCATCCTTCTGAGAGGGGGTGCCCCGCTGAACGTGTCTGCGAGAGTGTCGCTCCGTTTGCTCCAGGGACAGCACCACTTCGGTCTCTTCCACCCGGCTGGGGTACAGGGCAGAAAGGGGAGTGGGAGTCAGGTAGCAGCCCCCACATATGATGTCCCGTTAGAAGAGGGCAGTCTCATCCGGGGGCTGGTGGGCATTGTGCAGAAAATACTTTGCCACATTGACTTGTTTTAAAGATTTAAATTTTGTTGAATGCTTTTTATTATAATAGCATTGAAAAGAAAGTGAAGTGTGTCTTCCCAAGCTCCCTCTGTGGAAGGAAAGGCAGAAAAAAAGAGTTGGCATTTAGCACAGCCTGGGGAGAGAGAGAGAGAGAGGAGAGACTGAGGGGCCATGAGGGGCAGAGAGCAGGGAGAGTGAAAGGCATGAGAACTAAATATTCTCTTTATAGATATTTACTTATAAATACATTCTTATAAATGTATTGATGAGGAATACGTACTTACTATATTCTTATGTTGCCAAATATGAAGAATTTATGGGGATATATTTTTATGAATAAGAGATTTTATTTATGACGTTTCTATTCATAGGCATTTGTCACATTCAAGGGAACGAATTTATAAATACATCCTTATGTCCCTCGCGCCTTCCTGCCGCCCCCTCCCTCCCCAGTCTGTAGCTGCAGAAGCAACTCAAATGTTCTCTCTGCAAATTGGCTTCTGGAGAATGGGTCTGGGGTGGAGGACCAGACCTTCATTTGCATCTCATTTGCAGAACAATATCCAGGTCAGAATGTGGGTGGTCCTTCTACCAGCTCTTTGAGAAGCTGTGACCCTTCCCCATCCTCACCCACCCCTTCTGAGCTGGAAACATTCCAATTTAGGCTGGATCCAAAGCCACCCCACCCCTCTTGAAAAACATAAGGTCACACAGTCACACGTGTATGCACCCTCGGCACTTACAGGCACAAACAGGAACTCCCATATACGCCCAAGTGTATACATCAGATATGCACACATGCTCTATACACTTGGGCTCACACATATGCATACATGCCACATGAAATGCACGCGTTCATTCATTCCACAGACATTTCCTACACAACCAGTAATACTTAGTGGTTAAGAGCAAGGGCTCTGCAGCCAGCAGCCTGGGTTCAAGTTCCAGCTCTGCCACTTATGAGCTGTGTGACCTTGAGCATATGGCTGAACCTCTCTGGGCCTCATTTTCCTCTTCTGTAAAGAGGGAATAATAATAGTACCTCCTCCCCAGGTTGTCGTGAGGCCTAAATGAGTTAGTGTATGTCAAATGCATAGAACCGTGCCTGGCACGGGGTGAGCTCTATGTAAGTATTTGCCATTATTGTTTATTGAGCAACTACTGTGTGCCAGACACTGTTCTAGGCGCTGGAGATTCAGCAGCGCACAAGACAGACAAAACTTCCTGCTCTCATGGGGCTTAAATGCTATTGGGAAAAGACAGACCTTCAATAAAAGATATTATTTGTTGGTAAATGTATCTATCTAGTTACAAAATGTATATTTCCACTAATGAAGCACTTGAAACATGGCTGGTTGGAATTGAGATGTACTGTCAGTATAAAATACACCCCAGATTGAAAAAATTGAGTATGAAAAAGAATCTAAAATATCTCATTAATAATTTTTAATATTGATTACATGTTGAAATGACATTTTTGGATGTATTAGAATACACGCACATATACCTATATTACAATGTATAATACACTGAATAGTGTATTATTAATTACATTAATTAATAATGTATTACTGATTTAACAATGTATTATTGATGTGATATATTATTGTATTTAATAAAGTATTATTGAAACTAATTTCACCTGTTTCTTTTTACTTTTTTTGGGGGGGCGGGTATAGTTGTTTTACAATGTTGTGTTAGTTTCTACTGCACAGCGAAGTGACGTAGAGTTCCCTGTGCTATACAGCAGGTTCTTATTAGTTATCTATTTTATACATATTAGTGTATAGATGTCAATCCCAATCTCCCAATTCATCCCATCCCCCACCCCTCACCCCCCACTTTCCCCCTTTTTACTTTTTTAATGGCTATTAGAAAATTCAAAATAATATATGTGGCTCATGTCACACTTTTTTTTTTTTTTTTCTGTGGGGCTGGCTTGAGGGATTTTACTTTCCTGATCTGGGATCAAACCCAGGCCCTCAGCAGTGAAAGTGCAGAGTCCTAACCACTGGACCACCAGGGAATTCCCATGTCACCCTTTTATAGGACAGTAAGTATTAGGGGAAAAAAAGGCGGAGAAGGAGATATGCAATTTTGAAAAGGGCAATCAAGGAAGAAGGCCTGGTTAAACACACAAATAAATAATTACAAATGGTTTTCACTGCTCTGAAGCAAAAGGACAGGACCAGGAGGGAAAATGGGGAGATACGACCTCCTGTAGGGGTTCAGGAAAGGGTCTCTCAGTAAGTAATGTCTGAGCTGAAACCAGAAGGATGAGGGGGCGTCATTCAGGAGAAAGAGGAGGCGGGAAGGGGGAGGAGCATGCTGGCAGAGGAAACCGCATGTGCAAAGGTCCTGAAGTTTGCAGTGACAAGGGGAGGCATGCAGGAGTCAGGTCACACGGGGCCAGATGAGCCAAAGTTAAGGTTCTTGGGCTTTCTCTCCTGGATACTGGAGAACCACAGAAGGGCTTTGAGCAGGGGAGAGACATGAACCAATTTGTATTTCAGAACCTGCCCCCTGACCTCGGCAGTTGTGTGATCAGTGGAATCCAAACCAGCTTTAGATCTCAGTTAGGAGGTTAATGCTATAAATAAGGTGTGAGATGGTGGTGGCCATGGAGACAGAGAGAAGGGAAACAAACTCAAGATCTATCCCAGAGGCGGATAGAGTGGATGGGGATAGGAGGGGATGAGAAAAAGGATGCAGGAGAGACTTCTAGGTTTCTGGCTTGAGCAAATAAGGTTGTGTGGTTTGGTAGTTATTAGCGTAGCCTCCTGACCAACCTTGGGTCAAAACCCAGCTCTGACATTTACTAGCTGTGTGACATCAGGCAAATGACTTCCCCTCTCTGGTCCTCAGTTTTCTCTCCTCAAAAATGGGGATCGAAATAATTGCTATACCTCATGGGGTGGTTGTGAGCACAAAGCCCAGGGCCTGGAATGTTGTAAGTGCCCCGTGCAAGTGAGTTGTATTTTTATGGAGCAGGTGCTCACTGCAACGGAAGGAGGCTTAGGTGTGGAAGGAGGGATGGATTCTACAAAGTGTCAGCACCTGGGCACGCACAAAGAGCCACGCAGCTGCACGCCACACAGTATGTACACAGCACTAAGCATGATTCATACCATATGCTTCTTATCTCACTGTTACTAAGTAAACACCTATTCTTTCTTCACCCATTTTCTGCCAGTAAAACTGAACTCGCCAGATTGAAATTCCAGGGCCTGGCCATCAAAAGGCAAGTCTTCATAATGAATAAAAGGAGCTTGCCGGAAGAGATGGGGGTGGGTCCGCTCTCCTTAGCTCTGACAGTGAGGAGACTTCTTCCCAAGGCAACAAGTTATTCAAAGATTCTGATTTGAAAGGGTGTTAAGGAGAGAACATTCCAAAGATGATCAGCCTTGTTTTCTTGTGTATGAAAACTTATATGAATATTCCTGTTCCCAACCTCTCTTTTCTAATAGAATCTGTTCTTGATCAAAAACACCCAGGGAAACTCCTATGGCTTTAGAAATGAATGCCATGTCCTGGAAGATAATCTTCAAAGAATAGCTGTAAGTCTCGGTCTTAGGTAATAATTTGCTGCCCTCGTCACAATGTTGTCATGGTGAAAAACTTCTAAGATGCATGATGGAAGCGGGGGAAAGACTATGATTCACCACTACACACCCATTAGAATGTCACCCAATGAAGACAAAACAAGACAAAAACAGACAATACAAATGCTGGCAAAGATGTGGAGGAACTGGAACCCTCACGCGTTGCTGATGGGAATGCAAGAGGGCACAGCCACTCTGGAAAGCAGTTTGGCAGTTTCTTAGGAAGTTAAACATACACTGACCATATGACCCATCCATTTTATTCTTAGGTGTTTGCCCAAGAGAAACAAAAACATATGATCTCACAAAATCCTGGATGAGAATGTTTACAGTAGCTTTTTTCATAATTGCCCAAAATAGGCAACAGTCCAAATATCCTCCAACTGGCGAATGGATAAACCGTGGTCCATACATATTCATACCATAGAAGATTACCTAGCATCAAAAAGGAACGTATTGATACACACCTCAACATAGATAAATTTTAAATATATTAGGCTAAGTGAAAGAAGCCAGGCTCAAAGCCTACATACTATAGAATTTCGTGTACATGACATTCTGGAAAAGGCAAAATTCTAGAGTCAGAGAACAGATCAGTGGTTGCCAGAGATGACTGGGGGTGTGGAGTGGGGTTCACTGTGAAAGAATTTTTTTGGGTGATGAAACTACTCTATAGCTTTTTTGGGGGGCCACACTGCGTGGCTTGTAGGATCTTAGTTCCCTGACCAGGGATTGAACCCAGGCCCCTGGCAGTGAGAGTACGGAGTCATAACCACTGGATCGCCAGGGAATTCCCTACTCTATAGCTTGATTATGGTCGGGGTTACACGATTCCACGCATTTGTCGAAACTCATAGAAGCGTATACCAAAAAGAATGAAACTTCTCTATGTAAATTACACATCAATTTTTAAAAAGCAAAAAAAGCCCCCAAGATTCAGCTAGATTTCTTACTTTAACTTGAATATAGAATCCTTTTAGTTTAAATTACACGCTCACACACATTTGTGTCTACATGCAGATACGTGTGTGGCCAGTCACACGTGTTCGACATATGTGTACCTGTGCACATTCCCTCTCACACACGTGTGCACCATACACATGCACACCTGTGCATATACACACACACACACACACCTGTTCACACATATGCAGACCAGACGAGAACCACACACACAGTCACCCCACCTCCTTCCCGCTTACCTGATCAGGAAATGGACGCAGACGATACTCTCAGACTGGGGGCCCCGGCCCCCCGACACCACTGTGGCCTGGGTCTGGGTCCACAGGTAGCCACCACTCCGGGCCAGGAAGCGGTACTGCCCCGTTACTGCCTGGCCCTTGCTCAGCACTGGGGAGGGGCATGGGGAGGGGTTAGGGCAACTGGGGAGAGAAGGCCGTGGGAGCAGGGTGCTGGGTATGAAGGGGCCAGGGAAGAGAAGGTTCCTTGGGACTTGGGGAGGCAGGCGGCTGGTGTTGGCTGGGGCCATGCAGCACTGGAAACGGAACCTGAACACGTACAGGTATGGACGCTCTGGCCGACTGCATCTGAGTCCAGCGCATGGATGTACTCATAGGCAGAACAGCCAATCAGGTCATCAGGGCTGTAGCCAGCAACCTCCGCAATCCTGAAGTGGGTGCAGTGGAGCCCGGTCAGTTCAACTGGCGAAAGTGGAGGGTGGGTGAAAGGAAGGAGAGGGGGACACGGGGATGAAGCCAGCGAGACAGAGAGAGACAGGGTTGCAACAGAGAGAAAAGGGGGAGTAAGAAATAGAAAAAGGGGTGTGGCCGGTTGAAGAATGGCCCCTGGAGATGTCTCCGTCCTAATTCCCGGAACCTGTGCATATGCTACCTTACATGGCAAAAGGGACTTTGCAGGTGTGATGAAGTTAAGCATCTTGAGATGTGGAGATGATCCTGGATTATCTGGGTGGGCCCAGCGTAATCACAGGAGTCCTTGTAGGAGGGGAGTAGGTGATCAGAGTGAGACTAGATGTGACGATGGAGGCAGAGGCCGAAGTGATGCGCTGTGAAGGTAGAGAGAGGGGCCACGAGCCAAGGAATGTAGGAGGTCTCCAAAAGTTCTCGTGGCAAGGACACAGATTCCTCCCTGGAGCCTCCAGAAGGAACATAGCCCTCGATTTCAGCCTCATAAGACTCATTTCAGACTTCTCACCTCCAGAACACTGAGATAGAGAATTTGTATTGTTCTGAGCCACTACGTTTGTGGTAACATGATACAGCAGCCATAGGAAGCTAATAGGGGGGGAGAGAGAAGGTAAAAATGGGAAGAGTGATGAAAAGAAAGACAAAAAAGGGGACTTCCCTGGTGGTCCAGTGGTTAAGAATCCTCCTTCCAATGCAGGGGACGCAGGTTCGATCCCTGGTCGGGGAACTAGGATCCCACATGCGTGGAACAACTAAGCCTGTGTGCCACAGCTAAAGAGCCTGCATGCCGCAACCACAGAGCCCACGCACTCTGGAGCCCGCGTGCCACAACTAGAGAGAAGCCCACGCACCGCAATGAAAGATCCCGCGTGCCACAACTAGGACCTGAGGCAGCCCAAAGATAAAGAAATAAATATTAAAAGAACCACAAAAACAAAAGACAAAAAAGAACGTGAAAGAAAAAGGAGGCGGGAAGAGAAAGAAAGAAAGTCACAAAAAGAAAGATAAAAAAGAATGAATAGAAATAAAAAGTAATCACGATGATAATGATTTTAAAAAATAGGCACTTCTAGAGTGCTTTGTACCAGGCAACTCACTGAATGCTCAGAACAACTGTTCAAAGTAGGTTCTGCTATCACCCCATAAGACGGATGAGGAAAGTGTGGCACAGAGAGGTGAAGTCATTTGGCCAAGGGTGCACAGCCAGCATTTGAACCCAAGCAGTCTGAACCCAGATACGAAGACCCACAGACAATTCAGAGACAGAGAGATACACAAAGACAGAGATAGATGGAGTCAGAGAGATAGAAACAGAGGAGAGAGAGAAGCTGGGGGGTAGGAGAGGAGACGTGAATGAACTTGGGCAGAAAGGAAGAGGAGGAGCCAGGCTGGCAGGTGGTGGGTGGGCCCCTGGCTCCTGCCCACCTCTCGTCACAGTAGGTGAACTTCATGTCCAGGCTGTGGCGGCTGAGGAAGGCCCCCCGGCCCAACGGGGGCTCCAAGCTGCCAGGGTGGGGGATGGCTTCACAGATTAGCACCAGGCATTGCAGGGGGGGCTCCAAGTTGGGGCTCCCGGCCGGGGAAGACTGTGCAGGGGGCTTGTAGGCCCTCATGTGTCCAGAACAGTGCAGTACCTGGTGGGCAGGGAGCGAGGCAATGATACACCTGGGCCTAGGGCTACCCAAGGGGCTGGGAGGTATATCCCTGCGGGCCCCTCCCCTCAGGAAGCTGAGAAGTAGAAACCCCTGAGGATTCTAGAGACCCAGCTCAGGGAGCTCTGAGGACCCCCAGACCCCAACCCCACAGAGACCCAACCTAAGAAGCTTCTGACAATCTCGAGATTCTTAAGACTCAGGGAGCTCTGAGGACCCCAGATTCCAACCCCATGGAGACTCCAGGCCCAGGACGCTGAGGACCCCCAGCCCCAACCCCACAGAGACCCAACCTAAGAAGCTTCTGACAATCTCTAGATTCTTAAGACTCAGGGAGCTCTGAGGACCCCAGATTCCAACCCCATGGAGACTCCAGGCCCAGGACGCTGAGGACCCCCAGCCCCAGACCCACAGAGACCCAGACTAAGAAAGGATACAAGGACCCCCAGATGCCCAACCTGCTAGGTACCCAAAGGATGCACTAGACCCAGCCTGAGAATGCCCCACTGGATCCCTGGCCCAGGAGACTCCCGGACTCCAAGCCACTGTGAGAACTTCAGCGCTCAGGTCCAGCCCCAGCAGGTCCCTCGCCCTCCTCCAGGCCAGGCCCTGCCCACCTTCCAGGTGGCCGCCTTGAGGTTGAGGGTGCGCCCGCGGCTGGTGAGGGTGCTCTTCATGCGCAAGGAGAAGCACCGCTCGGTGGGGGCCTCCGGCTTCTTTCTGGACAGGCCTGAGGAGGGCCATGGGAGCGGGGAGGGGGAGGGGAGAAGCAGGTCACCGGGCAGCTTGGGACAGGGCCCAGTCCCTCCAGCACCCTGGTTACTAAACTCTCCCCAGCCTCATCCCCCAAATTGAGACTTCCGACCCACAGAGGGTCTCCACGGGGTATGCTATGCTCCTTTAGACCCCCAGGGTGGAGCCATGTCCCTGTATTCCCCTGGGGCAGGGCCACGTCCTCTTCATCCCATTTTTCTCAGTCCAGTATTTCAGAGGGGGAGGAGATATGCTGAAGGAAGGGTGGAGCCTCAGTTTCTGTAATTTGGGGGCAGAGATCTCCAAGGACTCACTCTGCCGGGGGGTCAGGGCGTCCTGAAGCTCCTCTTGGTCACAGGGATGGATAAAATCAAAGATACTGTGTCCGATCAGCTCAAGCTGGGAGGGAGGGAGGCAGGGGGTGTCTTAGAGGAAAAGCATTTTTACCAGGGCCTCTGACCCATCTCCTCCCTCCCACCCTCATCATCCTGTCCTAATTCATGAGTCTGGATCATTTCCCCATTCTCCTTATTCATTCATTCATTCATTCATTCATTCATTCCTTTCTTCGGCATATAATTTGCTGGGCACCCTTCTACATGGTACGGGCACAGCAGTGGCTACGAAGACAAAATCCCTGCCTCTCAGAGCTTACTGGCTAGTGGCGGGAGACAGCCAATGAACAAACAAAACAACACACATGCATAAAACAATATACTAAGTGATATGAAGAAAACTAAAGCAAGGTAAGATGATGAAATGATGGGATGCTATCTTAGAGGCAGTAGTCAGGGACAGTTTCTTGAAGAAGTGACATTTACACAAATTGCTGAACAAAGCCAGTGAGGTGGCTCTCTGGAGTAGAGTGTTCCGGAAAGAGGGAACAGCAAGTGCAAAGGCCCTGAGGTGAGACCCTATTCCAATTCCATTTGTTGTGCAAGCCGAAGACCCAACTCCTTATTTCAATTCAGGAAATGAGCCTGGTGCTGGGAGGAGGTGACACAGATGAAAGGGGACCCACAGAGCTCACAGTCCAGAGCTCATGCTGAATCGGGGAGGAGTGAGACCTTGTAGTTGGATTTGAATCTGAGCTCTGCCACTTCCTAGCTTTGGGATCTTGAGACATTCACCTGTCTGAGCCCAAGAGCTCAAACTAACGGAGAAATTGGTACCAAGAGTGGGATAACAAGGCAGGGGAAAGGAATGGATGCCAACTGTGGAGCCCATTTATGTGAGCTAAGAAGAAGAATGGTATTGCTGTAAGGATCAGCTGAAATTAGTTCTACTCTCTAAGTGTCTCTTGTTTGTCTTCCCATCCCCAGGTCCCTAATTCTACTTCTTTTCTCCCACTTGGGGCCCTGCATCCACTTCCTTATGGATTTTCCAGTCGCTAGTCTCGCTCCCTCTAATTCTATCTCTGTGAAGTACCTAGAGGGATCTTTCTAAATAAAATAAAATTCTGATTCCACCTTTCTGACACAACCTCTCCCCTGCTTAAAATCTTTCCATGGCTCCCCAGTGCCCTAGAGATAAACCTTCTCTTTTGGTCCTAAATTATGTCCTCTCTAGCCTTTTCTCTCTCACTTTCTCTCATTGCACTCTGCACCTAGCTTGGATCAACGTCTTTATTTCCCCCAAATGCTCTGTTTTATCTCACATCTGTGTCTTTGCATATTCTGTTCCCTTGGCCATGTACATTGCCAGTCTTCTCTGGTCCCAACCATTCGCCATACCCTTTGACTGGCTAAGCCCTTCAGGTTTCAGCTCAGATGTCTTCTCCTCCAGGAAGCCCTCAATTCCCACCCAGGCTGGGTCAGGTACCACCCTCCACCCCCGGCTTGTACAGCCCCCTAGGCTGCCGCACCCCAGCCCTGACCATTCTGAATCTTCCTGTCTGGTGACATATTTGTCTCCCCTCTGCACTGTGGGCCTTGTAAAAATAGGGCTAAGGTGGTTCTGGTCACCTCTGTATCCCAGCATCACCTGCCCAAAGCAGGCAGCTCCTCTTACCTGACTGAGGCCCAGGTGTTTGCTGACATTCTCTGACAAGTAAGCCATGTCTCCCTCGGCGGTGAGCACCATAACGAAGCCCTCCAGGGCCTTCAGGTAGCAGGCATCCAGTGGCTCGCCCCCTGCTCCCACCTGGTTCCACTCCCCTGGTGTCCGGACCAGGATGGATGGGGCATCTCTAGTCAGCGGTAAGCCCACCCTGGCTAGCCTCCCTCTGCTTTCCTTCACTCAGAGGAACTTATAGGTACCTCCAGGTGAGTGGGGCACATCCCAGTGGCTTGGAGTCCAAGGAAGAGGGCAGGACCACCAAGGACTGGAATTCTAAGGGAGCAGAGCCTCCCAGGGGTACAGAATTCTAAGGAGATAGGGGTTTCCTAAGGGAATAGAACTCTAAGGAGGGCAGAATCTTAAGGGGATGAAATTTCCAGGGGTCAAAATTCTAGGAGGAGTCAGAATTCCAAGGGGGCCAACCTTCCCAGGGGTTCAGAATTCTTGGGGCAGGACCTTCCAGATCGGCGGGATTCTAAAGAAGCAGGGACTCCCAAGCAACAGAATTCTAAGGAGGCAGAATTCTAATCTAATGGGCAGAGCCTGCCAGAGGATGAGTCCACTTTCCCCATAATAAAAGCTTTTCAGGGTCCTGGGATTCCAAGGGTGTGTGTGTGTGTGTGTGTGTGTGTGTGTGTGTGTGTGTGTGTGTGTGTGTGTGTGTGTGTGTGTGTGTGTGTGTGTCTGTGTGTGTGAAGGCGTCCTACAGAGAATTCTAACAGGGAGGGAATTCAAGGGGATGGCTACTAAGGGGACAAGCAATAGAACTAGGGACCTGAGGAGGTGAAGCGGGACTCTCTCAAGTAATTAAATATTGGGCAGTGAAGCCTCCTGGGTATATTGATTATAAGGGAAGGAAGCCTAGCCCAGAAGATCTCCCAGGAGACCAAATCCTAAGGGTCCAGATGCCTTAGGGAGTTAGCCGGCCTCCTATTCCCTAGGGTTCTAACTCTAAGGAGAGGGAGCTTCCTAAGGGCGCATTCCAACGGGCGGGGCCTCACAAATGATAGACTTCTAAGGGGGCGGGGATTCCTAAGAAACTGGGTTCCGATTGGCCCAGAACTTGAAGGGGGCGGGGCCTCTCCCACTAAGTAGATTCCAGAGGGGTGGGGCTTCGCCGGGAAGACATCGGGGGGCGGGGCCTTGTGGAGATGAGGCTTCCCGGAGGAGGGGCCTCCCTGGGATGTACCTTTCCGAGGGCGGGGTCTTGCTGAGGTGGGAATTCCCGGGGGCGGGCCTCACCTGCGGCGCAGAGTTGGTGCATGCGCAGGTAGCTGATGGTGAGGCGCATGATGGAGGCCTTGTCCAGGTGGGCGCTCACCCCGCGCGCGAAGGGCAGCGTGTGCGCCAGCTGGTACAGCACCTCGGTCTCCTGGCTGCGCCGGCTGCGGGCCGCATCCCGGGACTTCTCCTTGCGCAGCTCCGTGCTCGACCTGCGGGCATGGGCAGCGTTCACTGGCGGCGCCCCGGGAAGGGAAAGAGTTGAATGGGACAAGCACGTGGGTTGCTGCCACATGGGGCTCGGGTTCAGAGAGGGAGGGCAGAGCCGCGACTGTGCTGGCCTCGCAGTGTGGCCCTGGCGAGTTGCCGGAGCTCTCTGGGCCTGGGTGGATTATACTGCGGAGTCGCTCCTTGCCTCAGGTTTTATCTGTCCCCGCGCCAGCCCATGCCGCCCTCCGGTACTTCACTCCTCTCCGAGGCGTGCCCAGGGCCGCTCTGTCCCCTCCCTGACTTATCTGCTGTTTATTCTCCGGGCTTGGGAAGCCTGGGGAACAGGGAGGCCTCCGGCTGGGAGGGGGCTGGCAGAGCTGGCCAGGAGCCAGGGAAGGGAGGGCGCAAGAAGATGCCTGCAGCCCCCCAGGCCCCCTGCCCTACAGCCTCCCAGAACCCCCTCTTCTGCCCTTTCCCCTCCTCAGCTGAGCTGAGTCCTCAGAATCTTGGAGTACAGATCTCAAAGTCCAACGACCCACCAAAAGGGGCCCTGCCAGGGTGACACAGCAAACCAACCCCAGGGCCAATGGCTAACCACTCATCCCTGCCCTTTAATCCACTTCAAATGCCTGAATTCTGCATGTGGGGTTGGGAGGAGAAGGATGAGTGTCATTTTTTTTCAGAAATATCTGCCACTTATCCAGCTTTTACTATTAGGTCAGACCCTGTGCCAAGTGTGTAACTTACATTAACCCGTTTAGCTCAGACATCCCTAGAAGGAAGGTAGTAACATTTTCCCCATTGAACAGATGAAGCCCAGGCACAGAGAGGTGCAGTGCTTGCCCACAAGGAGTGAAGCCAGGGTTTGAATGCTGGTCTTCCTGAACTCTTCAGTTTCCTCTGTTGTATGGCCCTGGGTTTATCTCCAGATTTTAGTACTTCTCCCTGTCTCTGCCACTGTCTTAAAAGTCAAACTCCAGGGACTTCCCTGGTGGCGCAGTGGTTAGGAATCTGCCTGCCAGTGCTGGGGACACGGGTTCGAGCCCTGGCCTGGGAGGATCCCACATGCTGTGGAGCGGCTGA
Source organism: Balaenoptera musculus (assembly GCF_009873245.2). Classification (NCBI taxonomy): domain Eukaryota; kingdom Metazoa; phylum Chordata; class Mammalia; order Artiodactyla; family Balaenopteridae; genus Balaenoptera; species Balaenoptera musculus. The sequence goes on from NC_045803.1 coordinate 9,813,142, forward strand.
GCCCCTGCGCCACAACTGCTGAGCAGCCCCCGCTTGCCACAACTAGGGAAAGCCCGTGCACAGCCACGAAGACCCAATGCAGCCAAAAATAAATAAATAAAAATAAACTAAAAAAAAAAAAAATTAAAAAAGTCAAACTCCAGGTCTGTCTGAATCCAAATTATAGTTTTGGGGAAAAAAATTATAGAGTATGTTACATATAGTATAGTATATGTAATCTTATCTATACTGATACTATTGATAAAACCATTAATAAGCAGCTCTAAGTTGCTAAGCATTTATGGGTCTGGCATTGCACTAAGTAAGGACTCAGCCTATGTGTACTCATTCAATCCTAAGAAAGCCCTAGGCAGAGAGCACTTTAAACCTCCATTTCACAAAGGGGAAACTGAGGCTCTGAAAAGTGAAGTCCTTTGCCCCAAAAGTCACAAAGCCATTAAGTGGTGGAGCTGGGATGTGAAGTCAGGCAGTGAAGTTCCAAAGCCTTTATTCTTCTAATTCCTTTCTTGTGATGTCCCCGCCAACCTCCACGGACGCAAAACTCTAGGAGGGGAAGCTGCCCCTTCCTAAAAGCCAGAGGCCACTTCTGGGGCGTCAACCTCACCCCCAAGCAGGAGACCTGCAGCCCCACCCACAGGCATGATGGAGGGAGGGGAGCGGACTCTCCTGACTCTCCAGATGGGAAAGAACTCCTCAGTGCAAGTGGGTGGGAGGCACAGAAGGGGGCAGCTGGGTGGAGGGAGCCAGCAGTTGCCCTCATCCCCTCCCTCCTGGCTGATGGGGGGCAGGGGCCTCCAGTCCTGCTCTGCCCAGGGGACATTCCGTCCTCCTGTCCCGTTCTGTTCCAGCCCTGTTTGTCTTCCTGCCCAGAGGGTGGGGGTGGGCAGGCCTCACTGAGCTGGGGGCCCAGACAGAGGGAACAGGGAGCAGGGACAGGAACGGGGCTGGAGGGTGGGGTTGGCCCCCCCACCTCCCGGGCAGCTGGGCTCTATAATCCTCTCTGTGGCCAAATGACTCCTCCCTCCATAGAAGAAGCTAGCTGGTGGCTACAGCGGGACCCTCCTTCTAGCTCCCAGCCTGTTCTCCGGATGTTCTGACAGGAAGTATGGCCTCTCACTTGCTCCACAGATGCCTGGTCTCTGGCCTTTCCCTTTAAACAGAGTCAGGGCTAGTTCCTCTGGTGCAGGGTTCCAATCTCAACTCCATTACTTATTAGCTGTGTGACTCTGGACAAGTTGCACAGCCTCCCTGAGCCTAAGAACAACACAAACTCATGGGGCTGTTGTGAAGATTAAATGAGTTAATATATGTCAAGGGCTTAGAACCGGGCCTGGCAATTGGTCGGCACTATATAAAGGTTCAACTTTTATTATTCCCCCTTTGTCCACATCAGGGATGGAAGGCTTAGGAGCGTCGTAGGCACTGGAGAAACCCTCGGGCTTCAGTGGTAACGCCATGGTGCGGTGTGTGTATGTGTGCAAGTACACACGTGACTTACACAACACCTTGGGAAGAAGACTAAATCATAGTGATACTAATAATAATGATAGCTTTGGTGGGTCAAACACTCATGAGCTTACAGACCCCATTAAATCCTTTCAACAAACCCTAAGAACCTGGAAAAGTGATCTCCCTTTTACAGAGTCAGAAACCAAGGCTCTGAGCAATTGCATCACCCACCCAAGGAACCGAGCTGGTAATCCCAGGGCCCTCCACCAGTGCGCAACCATGCTCAACGCTTCTGTTAGTCTGACCACGTATCTGCTTCTACCCAGAACCCTGTCTGACTTGAACACAGTTTATTGCTCACCTATCGGGTATCCTGCCCCGAAGATCTGTCCCCTCACCGCTTCTCATCTTGAGCGGGTGCAGGGGAGGGGAGGGATAACCCTCATTTTCCAGGCTACAAAACTAAGGCTCAGAGAGCAGTTGCTGGCACAAAGCCACACAGCCAGGAAGCGGGTGAGCTGCAATTTGAACCCTGATTTGGGGGCCTGTGCTCTTAAATGCCATGCCTTAGTGGGCGTGCCACCCAACAGACCCCTGTCCTGCCCCTCTTCTGTCCATTGGCCCCAGTCCCTTCCCCTTGTCCCACCACTGCTGCCTCCGGATTTCCCCAGCTGGCCAGTCTCCCCAGCTGGCCCCATGCCCAGCCCTGGTCCGTCCCCTTGGCACTGTGCCCAGGTTGGGACGTGCAGCTGGAACCCTGCCACCCTTCCTCTGTGTTCCAGTAGAGAACGGGGGTGGAGCCAGGCTGGGAGGCCCCAGGGTAAGGCCTGGGAACGGGGACTAGGGCTTGGTGCCCCCCCCCAACCAGGAGAGGGAGAAGCCCACCTCTTCCCTGCCCTGAAGAACTTGCCACCCGAGAGCAAAGGCATGGAGAAGTGGGGACACCTTTCCCCACATTCAGGCTGCTCCTGGGCCTCTCTCTCCTGATATTCAGCTGGGTACTGGGGGTCTTGCAAAAAGTGTAGACGATTTGGGCAGGGGCTTAGGTTGAATCCATGCAGGGATTCCTCTTGGCATTGCCCCAAGGTGGCCTAAGAGGGTTTGGGTTTGAGAAGGGACTTCGGGTGGGGGTCGGTGGGAGTCTCTCTACCCCTGACTCTGCTCATTCCTAAGGACATGATAATCCAGTGGGGTGCCTGTACCCAAAGCCCTATATTCTCTGGGAACCCTCTGACCGGAGGGGCACCCTGGGCTGAGTGCCCATCAGGGACTTCCCAAGAATCATCCTTGCCTGGGGTGGGATGGCAAGGATGGAAGAAGGGAAGGGGGTAAGGGAGTATGGGGGGCCCACTCACCATCACCCTGACCCTCTTTGGCCCTAGCGCCATCCTAGGGGTGCAGGAGGGGATGGAGCGTGGCCGGGATCTGGGTGCGAGTTATGAGTGGGTGGTGCATGGGCTCGGATGACACCACAGGAGAGGGCTGGCCTTGGATGGGGAGGGGGGAGCGCCCCAGCTCAGCCAAGAGGGGCCCCCACCTAGCCAGGAAGGGGTGCTGGGAGGGGCTAGGCCAGGGCTGGCCTAGAAGGGGTGGGATAGAGTTCCCTGGCAGGCCCAGAGCCAGAGACTAGAATAGAATTGGGGGGGTGTATAAGTGGGGGGGGGGTGAAAACATGGGGGTGTGGAAGGATCCAATCAGACCTGCGAAGCCAGGGAGGAGGGAAGGGGGTGAGGCTTCCTGGACGCCTCAGATTGGACAGGAGAAACCAAGGGCGTGGGATATTTTCCGGGGTCCCATGAAAACATGGGCAGATAGGACCCCCTGGCAGTGGACCCAGAGCACGAGTTCCCTGTGCTGCCCCAGCAGATCTGCACCTGCTGGGAAGGGAACACAGAAACCCACCACCTGCCCAGGATGACCCCAGCTGGGCACTGCGGCAGGGGGCGCTTCCCACAGCTTGCACTGAACCAGGCACAGCACCCTCTCTGGAGTCTTCCCCAAATAAGGCTTGGGTGCCCCTTCCCACTGTCACAGGGAGTGGGTGGGAGTGGAGGAGATAAGAGGCTAGACTTTGGGAAGTGGGTCAGGCTGTTTTCTTGTTCTTAAAGGGGGTGACCCTACCTTCCAGAAGGCCCCTGGGAAGGGTCCCAGGGTGGTTTCTGAAAGGTGACCATCTCTGCCTATTTCTAGGCAACTCAAGGTTTGGGAGACTGTCAGGGAGGGTCCAGTTAAAGAGGATCTCTCTTCTCTTGAACTCAGAAGCTGACTCCCCATTCCAAGGGACTCCCTATATCTGGGAAGGCTCAATGTGGGGGTACCCCAGATCCCCTAGGACCCTAGGGGTCTGGTGTCAAAGAACAACCTCAATTCTGGGGGCTCGGAGGCCAGAAGGGTCAGTATGTGAGGGGAGAATGCCTCCCGCAGAAGCCTGGGAACTGCTCAAACGCAACCACCCCCAATTCCGTGGGGACCCCGAGTTTCACCCCCAGTCAGGAGGGGAAGCGAACCCGGAACAGCAGGAAATCTGGGATCACGACCCCGATGTCGCTCCTGGCTAGAGGGGCGTGGCAGCCTGGACTTGGGGAAATGCCCCCACCCCTGCAGTCCCCTAGGGTGGAGGGTGCGGCGGGGATGTGTCTCCAACTGCGAGTCCGAGGGGCCCTAGGCTTGCACCCGCGCCTTCCTCACCCGGCTCAGGGGTCGCTGGAAGAGGAGCCCCCCCAGTTCTTATCATTCCTGCCCCCAAAGCCCAGTACCTTACGCGCTGTAGCCCCAGCGCCATGACTCGCCAGTCGCCGCTCCGGAGCCCTTCGAGGCCCCTAGCCCCCTCCCCTGCCCTGCGAGCCCCCTCCCCAGCTCCTCCCCCCGCCGAGCGGTTGGCTGCGCAGCGCCCGGCCCGCGACTCTGGTTGGTTGACCGGTCTGTCACTTCCATGAAAGAGGCGGGACAAGAGACGAAGACTTGGAATGCCGGGGGGGCGGGGTGGGGGGCAGAGAGAGAGAGAGAGGTGTGTGTGTGTGTGTGTGTGTGTGTGTGTGTGTGTGTGTGTAGAGGGGGGCGGGTGCCGTGGAATACACCCCCCCCCAGCCATACTCCTTGCCGCGGACTTCTCAGCAGTGTCGCCAGCACGGTGCAAGCAAGGTCGGCTGGCCGCGCCTTCTGGCCCAGTATCTCCCGCCAAGTTCCGACACCAGTACTCTTCTGAACCCACCTAGTTCACTCCAGCCTCCACCCTCTAACTCGCACCCCCGGCTCACTCCTCCATTTCCTACCCCCGGGTGGGCCCCTCCGACCTCCAATCCCACCCCCTCCAGTGGCCCAGCCCTGCCTCCTGAGTCGCCCAGCTCCGCCTCCTCTCTTTCCCTATCCACTGAGTCCTCCGCTTTTCCTCTCCGCCCCCAACTCCCGACCCCACCCCAGTTCTACAATCCCTCCCCGCTCTGTACCCCATCGTTCCCTCTCAGTCCCCTGCCCCTTCCTTCCACCTTCACCCCTCCATCCCGTGCCCAATCCCTCAGCTCCCCACTCCTCCGGTCTGGCACCCTCTCTACCCCAGCCCCACCTCCTTGCCTCTCTAACTCCCTTTTCAGGTTCTCACTGGTGAGTGATCAAGTTTATGTCAAGTAAATATGTAAAACTCAATCACACCCACTTTTCAAAAGAGCGGAGAAATGATCTTTCTACCAGTGAAGTAAGAAGGGAGAGGCGCAAGGTCACCAAGGAGTGGTGAAAGTGTTACAATTGGATAAGGAACAGGGTGTGTGTGTGTGTGTGTGTGTGTGTGTGTGTGTGTGTGTGTGTGTGTGTGTGTGTGTGTTGGTGGTGGTTGGGTTCTAATCCACAGCAGACCAATGTTCAGGCTGCAGCTTTGGACAGGGAAGAGGACACTATAGCAGAAGTCTGTGGTTTTTGCCCACCCTAGTGTCCCACTCAGTTTTCTTTTGGGGAACCACTTCTCTCCCCTCTCAGTCTATTTAATTTGAATAGGGCTGGCCATAACCCTCCGCTCACCAGCTCCAGGGACTAGACCTAGCCAGTTTATTCTGTTTTCCTGATCACAGTGATTGGTTCAGGGAAGGCATGTGACCTAATCTAGTCCAGTGAGAACCAACCCTGAGACATTTGCTGCAACTATCACAAAAGAGGTTCTCTTTCTACTGGAGTTGCCAAGCTGGTGGGATGTGAGCCTGGAGCTCATGGGACTCCGTTACCATGAAAGAAGAGGCTTTATGCTGAATGTCAATGCAGAGGAAAGCAGAAATGAAAGTTTGTGAAAGACAGTCCTAACGCTAGCACTTAGGTGCCTGGATCCAGCCATACCTGAAGTCCGTTTTAATCTTAGAACCATTATGGGTTTTTTGGTTGTTGCTGTTGTTGATAAATATTGTTTTATTCATTTACTTTGTGCTTAGATTAGTTGAGTTGATTTCAGCTGCTTACCCCTAAAAGAATCTTGATAAACTGAGAGAATATCTCCTGAGCCTCAGTACAGAGACATGTGAATGAGAGGTCAAAATTAGGAAGGGCTGCAGGAGAAGCAGGTCCTATCCGAGGAAGCAGAGGCTATCTGAGTCATAGCATATAGCCAATCTGAGGATTTATGGTGCCCAAGGAAAACTGGCATTTGTTAAACAAACATTAAAACAGGACTAAAACTTATATACACAGATGTGCCAGGCGTCTATGATCTAGGTTAGTGTTAAACTTCACTTGATGGTTCCTGGCAACAAAGGTGATATGGAAAATGTGTTTTTCGAAACGGTTTCCAATTTTTGCTAAAAGGATATGTTCTTGTTTGGGGCTTCCCTGGTGGTGCAGTGGTTAAGAATCCTCCTGCCAATGCAGGGGACACGGGTACAAGCCCTGGTCCAGGAAGATCCCACATGCCGCGGAGCAACTAAGCCCAGTGCGCCACAACTACTGAGCCTGCGCTCTACAGCCCACGAGCCACAACTCCTGAGCCCGCACACCTAGAGCCTGTGCTCTGCAACAAGAGAAGCCACCACAATGAGAAGCCCGCGCACCGCAACGAAGAGTAGTCCCCGCTCGCTGCAACTAGAGAAAGCCCGCGCACAGTAACGAAGACCCAACACAGCCAAAACTAAATAAATTAATTAATTTTTTTAAAAAAGGATATGTTCTTGTTTGTCTGGAGAGACAAGTTTTGTTTCTGAGCTGAAGCTTAGGGGAGAGCTTTTCATTATTAAAATGCAGAGTGATCCGAGCCACCAGGAACTATGGGAGCTCGGTGGAGACACCTCACCCAGCCTGGGGGGATTGTCAAGAAGGTTTCCTAAGGAGGAGACCTCTGAACAGAGACTTGAAGGATGAATAAGAGTGAAGAAGGTAAAGAGAGGGGGAGAGAGGGCTTCCCTGGTGGCGCAGTGGTTACGAATCCGCCTGCCAATGCAGGGGACACAGGTTTAAGCCCTCATCTGAGAAGATCCCACATGCCGTGGAACAACTAAGCCCGTGCGCCACAACTACTGAGCCTGAGTGCCACAACTACTGAAGCCTGTACGCCTAGAGCTCGTGCTCTGCAACAAGAGAAGCCGCCGCAATGAGAAGCCCGCGCAGTGCAAGGAAGAGTAGCCCCCGCTGGCGGCAACTAGAGAAAGCCCGCACAACGAAGACCCAACACAGCCAAAAATAAATAAATAAAATAAAAATTTATAAAAAAAGAGAGAGAAAGGGAGAGAGAAAGTATTCTGGGCAGAGGGAAGAGAATGCAGTGGCTTGGAGGCAAAAAAAGAGCTTGGGACCTTGAGATATTTGAAAGGTACCTGTGGCTACAACGTGGAGTGTAAAGAGAGGAGGTAGGCAGTGATGGTGGAATGGTGCATGCAGGTGAGATCAAACCAGACCTGAAAGCCATGAAAGAAGTTTGGGCAATATCCTGGTAGCACTGGGGAGCCATGGCAGAGTTTTGAGCAGGACAGGAACACAATGTGTGCCTTATAAAGATTCCTCTGGTTGCTATGTGGAGAGTGGATAACAGGAGTGAGACTGAAGGTCAGAAAACAGGAAGGAGGCTGGGGTGCAGATCTGGGTGTAAAGAAGAGACGCCTGGGCCAGAGAAGGGGCAATGGAAGTAAAGGAGAGGAGACAGATTGAAAAGATATTGAGGTTCACCCATACATCAACATATTAATATACTAATATGGATAAACAAACTGTGGTACACCCATACAATGAATACTACTCAGTAAGAAAAAAGAATGAACTATTGATACACATACAACACAGATGATTCTCAAAATCATTATGCAGAATGAAAGAAGACAGACACAAAAGAGAATTACTATGTGATTTCAATTCCATGAAGTTCCAGAATGGGCAAGGCTAATCTACGGTGGGAAAAAAAAAGTGTAAATGTGCTGAGGTGGGATTTGCCTGGTAAGTTCAGGGATCAGCAAGGAGACCAGTGTGGCTAGAGCACAGGGATGGATGGGACGATTGGGAGATGAGATCAGAGAGATGATGTGGGGAGGAAGTGGACAGTGATGTGGAAAGATCATGTAGGGTGAATTTTTTTAGGTTATGTGTTGGCTTTCACTCTGAGGGAGATAGAAACATAGAAGGCTTTTGAGCAGGAAAGTGACATCTGAGTTAAGTCTGAATGAAGTCCTCTTTCCCCACAAGTTGGAAAGAACTGGAAGCTCTCTTGTTTACAAAACAAACCACCCAAACGAGATTTATTTTGCTCATGAATCTGCAATCTGGGCAAGGCTCAGTGGGGACAACTCATCTCTGCTCCACTTGGCATCAGCTGGGGCAGCTTAAAGACTGTCGGCAGGAATGATCTGATGCTTCCTCACTCACATGCCAGGTGGTTGATGCTGCCTGTCAGCTGAGACCTCACCTGGGCGCTGTGGCTGGAACATCTACATGTGACCTTTCCATGTAGCTGCTTGGGCTTCCTCACATCATGGCAGCCAAGCCCCAAGGGAGAGGGAGAGTGAGTGAGGAGACAGGCAGAAGCTGTGTCTCCTTTATGACCTAGCCTTGGGAGTCATGCAGTGTCAATTCTTTTCATCAAGGCAATCACAAAGTCCTGCCCAGTGGAGGGAAATAGACTCTACTTCATTTTTTTAAAAATTAATTAATTAATTAGGTTGCACCGGGTTTAGTTGTGGCACACGGGATCTTCGTTGTAGCATGCAGGATCTTTAGTTGAGGCATGCAGGATCTAATTCCCTGACCAGGGATCAAACCCAGGCCCCCTGCATTGGAAGCATGGGGTCTTAACCACTGGAACGCCAGGGAAGTCCCCAGACTCTACTTCTTGATGGGAAAGGTCAAGCTTCCACAGGAAGAGCATGTGGAACTGGAAATATTACTGTGGCCATTTTGGAGAAATATCTGCCACATTCTTTATAGAACATTATCTTGGAGCTCTGCCTATGAGCAGCACCATGGAGGTAGAGTCTTAGGCTTTGGGATATTGGAGAAAAAAGTGCTTGATTTATTGACAGGGAAATAGGGTTCAGCAACAAAACCCCAGAACCAGGCACACACCCAATCTGACAAGTCAGCATCTCTGGCTACTGTTTTCTGTACATCTGCTCAGATATTTCACTTGCTGATGTTCACCTCTGTAAGACTCACTCTCCCTACTGCCCAAGACTGGGGGGAATTGCTCCTAACCTCTCTACGGCTGCCTCTTGTGATCTGATTTTCTCTCTGCTCTCCCTTCCCCTGGCTCTGACTCCTCATAGTATGGGTTTATAAAGGTCAGCTGGCATTCCTGGAACACTGCCAGGGGCAGAAAATCCCTCCAAACTCAAGCCAAGGCCAACCTGGAATCAGATGATGGATGTAAGTAGGGCGAGGGTTCTGTGCCCAGTGCTATTCTGCTTTGACTGGAACATCACGACAGCCCCATTAAGTGGGCTCCATTATTTTCCTGTAGTTTAGTGGTTTCAGTATATGGTTCTAGAGACAGGCTTTTGGCTCCATCACTTGCCAGCTGTGTGACCTTGACCATGTTATTTAACTTCTCTGTGACTCAGAGAGTCATTTCTTTTTTCTTTTTTTTTTTTTAAGTTTTATTATTTATTTATTGGTTGAGTTGGGTCTCTGTTGCTGCGCGCGGGCTTTCTCTAGTTGTGGCGAGCGGGGGCTACTCTTCGTTGCGGTGCGCAGGCTTCTCATTGCGGTGGCTTCTCTTGTTGCGGAGTACGGGCTCTAGGTGCGTGGGCTTCAGTAGTTGTGGCACGCAGGCTCAGTAGTTGTGGCTCGTGGGCTCTAGAGCGCAGCAGGCTCAGCAGTTGTGGTGCACGGGCTTAGTTGCTCCGCAGCATGTGGGATCTTCCCGGCCCAGGGCTTGAACCCATGTCCTCTGCATTGGCAGGTGGATTCTTAACCAGTGTGCCACCAGGGAAGCCCGAGAGTCATTTCTGAATAATGCATTTAATAAAAAAATAATATACCCTGTGGTAGATTGCATTATTGTTTCCAAATCTCCACTCCCCTGCTAGCCAAGGGGCTCCATCCTGGAGGGTGGACAGACAAGGCTCAGACAGGCACGGTCACTACCCACATGTCCACAGGCATACATGTCCATGTGCATTTTGATGTCACACACATAGGTGTCATGTAACAGGTTGCCATTAACACACAAGTCAGTAGCAACACGTGGATTCTGACAAGTAGACGTGTCAGTACATACCATGGTCAAGATATATGTCTTGGGGCTTCCCTGGTGGTGCAGTGGTTAAGAATCCGCCTGCCAATGCAGGGGACACAGGTTCGAGCCCTGGGAAGATCCCACATGCCGCGGAGCAACTAAGCCGGTGCATCACAACTACTGAGCCTGCGCCCTAGAGCCCATGAGCCACAGCTACTGAAGCCTGTGCACCTAGAGCCCGTGCTCTGCAACAAGAGAAGCCACCGCAATGAGAAGCTCACCCACCGCAGCGAAGAGTAACCCCTCTCACCGCAACTAGAGAAAGCCCTCGCGCAGCAATGAAGACCCAACACAGCCAAAAATAAATAAACTTATATAAAAAAAAAAAGATATATGTCTTGGCCTTAGGCATGCCTTGATGTGAGCCTGCTTGTCGACGTTAGCACGTGGATGCTTGTAGTTGCACACACAGATAGTGACATATATCTGGGTTCTGTAAATAAGGGCACCTGTCATCAATAAAACATGTGAAACACACGCACGACTATAATCACACACATGTAAAATCTTGCATGTCATGGTTCCCTATTCAGACGCTGATGTGTATGTTGGTGTAGATGCAGGTAACTGCCCCGCATCTGCACTGTGGCTGGAGTCCCCTGCTCGCGTGCTCAGCGCTTTGGCGCCCCCTACAGGACAATCTCTCACTCGACTCTGGGAGGCCAGGAGGCCCCTCCCAGTGCCCTGAGTCCCCCACCTCACTGGCACATCAGTAGCTGGGGCAGTCCCGGGAGATGTATGTCAATCTGTAGGGCTTCTGGTATTTGGTGGCCAGGGCCAGGGAACCCAGATTCTTGCAATGCACTGTGCAGCCCAGACCAGGAGGGGTTTCCTGGGTTCCTGCCCGAGTTTCGTAGGTGCAGGAAGAATCTGTTAAGGATCATCTTAAGCTACAGCGGCTCCCATTTTACATATAAACAGCAAAAACTTTACACTATTTTAATATACTCTGAATTTTCCAGGAAAGCAACTACATGTGCATCAAGGGAAGATCATACCCTGTTTGGGGCAAAAGTTGGTATTAGGAGTGCTCACCATGTCAGAGAATCATATCACTGACATTCTCCGTCTTTAGGGTATTTGAATCCCAGACAATCTAGCTGGTCACTCTGTTTTGGTTTCTCTCTTCATAGACATATGACTGTTTTTTATTTAGCCCTTATTTCAAAATGTCAAATATAAAGATAAAAATTTGAATCTTGTCTTCTTCACCTTAAATCTAAACTTATAATTCATCAAAAGCAGGAACATCGGGCCCTGTAATGTCTGAGAACATTGACCTAATGGAACACTTCTTATTTAATCATAGATTACAGGCTCACCATCAGTCATCCACAATTCCAAGATCCAAATAGCTCTGAAAAGGAGAGATTGTTGTCTAGTGTACTTGACAGAAAAACCTGACCCGACCCGGGCCATTTTGGTAATCTATATTTATCCCACTGTGGTGGGATAAACAGCCCACATTTCACTGTGGAAATATTGATCTGTTTGATTCCAGGAGCCACCCTGAACCTAGCTGGGCTGACCTCATATATGCCATATACACAAGCCACCTTTCTAAAAACCAAACACATGCTTCGTTCCTAAACACACATGTCTAGTAAAGGATTGTAGAGTGTATTTTTCTTTTGTTTCTTTTCTAAACTACAGATAACGTATTGCAATAATTTTAAGTTAGAAATTATATGTACAAATAAGTTATGCTGTACATGAAACTTGTTTCCTGGTAATAAAAGGAATACTATAAAAATCTATTATTTTTAAAGGGGGTACTGGATTGAATAGATTTAAGATTATTATATTATATTACTAAGCCAGTGATTCCCAAGTATGGTCTGCAGACCCCTTGGAGTCTCTGAGATCCTTTTACGAGCTCCACAAGGTCAAAACTATTCTCATAAGACTACTAAGATGTTATTGGCTTTCCTCTTCTTCCTACTATAAGGTAAAGTTTTCCAGAAGCTATGTGATGTCTGATGATATCATTGCTCTGATATTAACATGTAATGGATTTATCATTGCTACTTTTCAATGAATAAATAAATCTTTAAAAATTATCAGTTTAAATTTATATAAGGTAAATATGAATAACTACCCTGTGGTGTGCTGGTGCCAGCCCTTACTGGCTTGGGAGAGTGAATTGTTAAATTTACGATCATGTGTACCAGTTGTTAAAACTTTGATAGCATGAAATGGGCCATGGTGAAGTATTTACACCATAGAAACATTATATCATGGATTTTTTTCAGAAGGCTGGTTGAACAGTACACCATATTGTGTATTACCCACACAAGCAAAGACTCTCTGGGGGTCCTCAACATTTTTTTTTTTAACTTGTATGGATGTATGTATGGATGTATTTTTAACTTGTATGGATGTATGTATGGATGGATGTATGGATGGATGTATGGATGGATGTATGTATGATGTATGTTGTATGATTTATTGATTGATTGATTGATTGATTGATTGATTGCTGTGTTGGGTCTTCGTTTCTGTGCGAGGGCTTTCTCCAGTTGCGGAGAGCGGGGGCCACTCTTCATCGCGGTGCGCAGGCCTCTTACTATCGCGGCCTCTCTTGTTGTGGAGCACAGGCTCCAGACGCGCAGGCTCAGTAATTGTGGCTCAGGGGCCTAGTTGCTCCGCGGCATGTGGCATCTTCCCAGACCAGGGCTCGAACCCGTGTCCCCTGCATTGGCAGGCAGATTCTCAACCACTGCGCCACCAGGGAAGCCCCCCTCAACATTTTTTAAGAGTATAAAGACGTTCTGAGACCAAAGCACATGAGAACAAGTGGTCTACCTAAACTGAAAAACAATGAAGCCGTAACCTAAGCCTGACGCGCCCCCTGGTGGATGTGATGATATACACACTCAAACATACATACCTAAAAAGTGTGTGCGTGTGTGTTTGTGAAGAAATAGCTACAGGTAAAGGTCACATTGATTACATATTTTTAGTGTTTTGATTTTACATAATAAGAACACCTTCAATTTCGTGAAATATTATGTGCCAAGGAACGTTACAAGATTTCACATCATATCATTTAATCCTCACATCTATCCTATAACATAAATATTATTACCTCGCTTCGGTTTCCAGAGCCACTGAGAGTAAGTGGCCGACATAATGCCTCATCACCTCACCTTTGAATATTTTGTGTGTAATTATTGCAAACAAGGGCCGCTTTTCCTACATAACTACCTTCAATATCAGGAAATTCACATGATACATCACTACATTTTAAGCCTCAGACTGCATTCAGGTTTTACAAATTGTCCCCCTTTATAACAACAGGGCCCAAGTCAGAACCACCCACTACATTTAATTGTCATGTCTTATTTGACTTTCATGACCTTCACCCTTTTGAAGCTTGCAGGCCAATTATTATTTATTTTATTATTATTATTCTATTTTTTGGCTGCACCGCGCAGGATGTGGGATCTTAGTTCCCCGACCAGGAATCGATCCCACGTCCCCTGAAGTGGACGCACGGAGTCCTAACCACTGGACCACCAGGGAAGTCCCAGGCCAGTTATTTTGTAGAACATCCCTCGATTTGGGTTTGTCTGATGTTTTCTCATCATTCACTACAGGATGTACACCTCTGGTAGGAATGCCGCACAAGGGATTCAGTCTTCTTATTGCATCCTTTCCGGTGACATGTGATTATGATTTGTCTCATTATCCATGAAATTAACTTTGATCACTTTTAATAATTTGAGCCTATTAATACCCCTCACTTGACTTCAAAATGATATTACTGGGGAAATGTGGGGAGGAGGGATAAATTAGGAGTTTGGTATTAACATATGCACACTACTAAATATAAAATAAATAACCAACAAGGACCTACTGTATACTATAGGGAACTCTACTCAATATTCCTTTTTTTAAAAGATTTTTTTTTGATGTGGACCATTTTTAAAGTCTTTATTGAATTTGTTACTATTTTATATTTGTTTCTATTTTATGTTTTGGTTTTTTGGCCTCGAGGCATGTGGGATCTCAGCTCCTCAACCAGGGATCGAACCCTCACCCTCTGCACTGGAAGACAAGGTCTTAACCACTGGACCAGGGAAGTCCCTCAGTATTCTGTAATAACCTATATGGGAAAAGAATCTGGGGACTTCCCAGATAAGAAGATAAGACTCCACGCTCCCAGTACAGGGGGCCCAGGTTCCATCCCTGGTCAGGGAACTAGATCCCACACGCATGCCGCAATTAAGAGTTCGCATGCCACAACTAAGGAGCTCACCTGCCACAACTAAGGAGCCCTGGAGCTGCAACTAAGGAGCCCACCGCAACTAAGATACAGTGCAACCAAATAAATAAATAAATATTTTTTTAAAAAAGAAAGAAAAGAATCTGAAAAAGAATGGATATAAGTATATGTATAACTGAATCACTTTGCCGTACACCTGAAACAAACACAATATTCTAAATCAGCTATACTCCAGTATAAAATAAAATTTAAATTAAAAAAATACAAAGATTAAAAAATGATATTACTTTCATACATTGGTGTGGAATGTCTATGCAAATTAAGTTCTTTCTTAAAAAGTCCTCTGTGTAAATCCAGAAGTAAAGACAGACAATTGTTACTTTATCTTCCATAGACAACACCACATAATACTCCCCTGAGGAAGATACTTACCAAATATTGTAAAATAGATCATACTCCTGGATGGGAAGAATTTCTTTTTAAAATGCTGCACTGGACGTAGAGAATGGACTTGAGGACACGGGGAGGGGGAAGGGTAAGCTGGGACGAAGTGAGAGAGTAGCATGGACATATATACACTACCAAATGTAAAATAGATAGCTAGTGGGAAGCAACCGCATAGCACAGGGAGATCAGCTTGGTGCTTTGTGACCACCTAGAGGGGTGAGATAGGGAGGGTGAGAGGGAGGGGATATGGGGATATATGTATACATATAGCTGATTCACTTTGTTACACAGCAGAAGCTAAGAGAACATTGTAAAGTAATTATACTCCAATAAAGATGTTAAAAAAAATAAAAATAAAAAAATAAAATATCACTTCCTTGTTAACATAAAAATAAAAAAATAAAATGCTGCAACATATAAAAACATATCTAGTGCCATTCTAACCAGTTTTTCATACAATTTGAAAATCAAACTGTGAATTTTTGGGGAAAAAAATATTCTCAAAGATAGGCAGAGAAAGTAGGATTGGGAAAATAGGCAAGAATGACTTGCAATGCTAATATCAAATCAAAGCATGGCGTAAATCTATGTTAATTAAAAGCAGGGTGATGATTTCACAGGTAAACAGATGCATATGAGGTGAGCTGAAGCCAAGTAAAAAGCTGGTTAATTTATATTGTGCATTTATTATGTGGTGAAGATAAAATTCAAATCAATGGAGATAAATGGAGTATTTTAAAATAGCATCTGACATGCCTACTAATTTGAAAAAAATTAGTTAGATGCCAACTTCACAGCCCTCATAAAATCATAAAGTGATAGGGGAAAGAATGGTATATAACAAAGAAAAGCCACAACATTATTAGAAAAAAAATATAGACAAATAAGCTTAAACAGGTTGATAAGTAATGCCTTATAAAGGTATATATGAGAAAGATTTATGAATCAGATTCTATCCAAAGTAAGTATCTTCATATTTTGTGTGTAGAACTGAAAACATTATGAGGTCAATTGATGTGTTATGAAGTACTGTGGTTTTCTCTATGAAAGGATAAAGTCAGAAATATGGATGGTTGAGGAAAGAATGCTGGGGCAGTGGATGAGAACTGGAGATCTCTACTGGTTTCAAAAGACCATCCCTCACATGAGGATCCGAGGATCCCAGGCTCCTTGGGGAAATGGCTGATTCCAGGTCTAGGTAAGTAAAGTACCAAGTGAGTCTGGCATATCTTGTTAATGCAAAGAATAGAGATGTTCTCAAAAATCAATGGGACATTTTTAGAAGACAAAATAGCCAGCGTGAATAGGATCCTCGTGTATAATTTTGGGATGTGTGTGTGTGTGTGTGTGTGTGTGTGTGTGTGTGTGTGTGTTCTGTGCTTCCACCAGGAGCACATAACATCCAGTTCTCTCCCAAGTTACCCTGTTGGCAGCCATTCATTGATGGTTACTGCTTAGACACATTCATTCATTTGAGTCACAAAATGGTAATAATGTAATTCTGCCCTTTTTTCCTACCTTTTTAATTTGGATTACTTCTATAAAGCAAAAATTCTTTCTCAATTAACTGTACGCCCTGAGGTCCAGATCTTATGTGAAAGGCAAGATAAATGTTTGATTCTTCTTCTTCTTCTTTTTTTTGGGGTGGGGGGACCAATTTTCATAATAGTGACCTGGTTCCCTGATCCTGTAACAGAAAGAGGGCTTGTATTTTCCTTTCCTGTCCCTGGAGGGAAGAAGTGTTAAAAAACAAAATTCAACTGAGTACATTTTAAAGACCTTATTGGCTTTATTCAAATATTCATGAATTCAGTAGTATCCAATCTAGCAGATAGAGGGGGTACCAGGTGCTGTCATAAATCCTGTCTGTTTCCATAACATACCAAAGTCCTTTAATACCCCAAAGGCATAGAGACTGTCAGTATAGATGTTAACCTTCATTCCTCTGCCCTTATGCGATTTGGAGAGAGAGTGAATCATTCACCCACCTGAGCTCATTTAGCATATGGGAGGGCTCGATATTCAAGAGGTTGTGTTGATTAGGGATGGTGTATCCCACCTGGAAAATTCCAACTCTTCTTGAAGGTAAGAGCCTTGGACATAAAGAGTAAGATCAACTTGGAGAAGAGGGATTTCTGATAAATCTAATCTAGGACCAGATAATAATCTGATGTTGGGGGCACCATCTTGGGATATCCGATCAGTGGGTAAAGGAAGCAGGGCAGCAGGGTGAAGGTTTTGACAGGGTATAAGGTGATGTGAGAGGGGGAGAGTAGGTCTGTTGAGACACACAGAGATGCTGTGTATTCTCATTAAGCAATCGGTCTTTACAGCATGAGGGACATGTATATTCCATGGATGACTCAACACCAAATCAGAGGTGACTTAGACAAGTTTGGAAGTTGAACACACAGCACTTGAGGGGCATGCCCTCAAGGACAGAAATCCCTCCCTCACAGAATCACTAGTTCTGCTTGTAAAAGATGAACTGATCAACATCACTAATTATTAGAGAAATGCAAATCAAAACTACAATGAGGTACCACCTCCCACTTGTCAGAATGGCCATCATTAAAAAGTCTACAAATAACAAATGCTGGAGAGGGTGTGGAGAAAAGGGAACCCTCCTACACTGTTGGTGGGAATGTAAACTGGTGCAGCCACTGTGGAAAACAGTATGGAGGGTACTCAAAGAAACTAAAAGTAGAGTTGCCATATGATCCAGCAATCCCACTCTT
This sequence comes from Balaenoptera musculus, assembly GCF_009873245.2. Classification (NCBI taxonomy): domain Eukaryota; kingdom Metazoa; phylum Chordata; class Mammalia; order Artiodactyla; family Balaenopteridae; genus Balaenoptera; species Balaenoptera musculus. Next base: position 9,830,693 of record NC_045803.1, read on the forward strand.
GGGCATATATCCAGACAAAACTATAATTCAAAAAGATACATGCACCCCTGTGTTCATAGCAGCACTATTCACAATAGCCAAGACATGGAAACAACCTAAAGGTCCATCAACAGATGAATGGATAAAGAAGATGTGGTACATATATACAATGGAATACTAGTCAGCCATAAAAAAGAACAAAATAACGCCATTTGCAGCAACATGGCTGCAACTAGAGACTATCATACTAAGTGAAGTAAGTCAGAAAGAGAAAGACAAATACCATATGATATCACTTACATGTGGAATCTAAAATACGACACAAATGAACCTATCTATGAAACAGAAACAGAATCAAGGACATAGAGAACAGACTTGTGGCTGCCAAGCGGGAGGAGGGTGGGAGAGGGATGGATTGGGAGTTTGTGATTAGCAGATGCAAACTGGTATATATAGAATGGATAAACAACAAGGTCCTACTGTATAGCACAGGGAACTATATTCAGTATCCTATGATAGGGACTTCCCTGGTGGTGCAGTGGTTAAGAATCCACCTGCCAATGCAGGGGACACGTGTTCAAGCCCTAGTCTGAGAAGATCCCACATGCCGCGGAGCAACTAAGCCCATGTGCCACAACTACTGAGCCTGCGCTCTAGAGCCCGCAAGCCACAACTACCGACCCTGCATGCCACAACTACTGAAGCCCGCATGCCTAGAGCCCGTGCTGCGCAACAAGAGAAGCCACCGCAATGAGAAGCCCGTGCACCGCAAGGAAGAGTAGCCCCCGTTCGCCGCAACTAGAGAAAGCCTGTGCACAGCAACGAAGACCCAATGCAGCCATAAATAAATAAATTTATTTATTTTTTAAAAAATCCTGTGATAAACCATAATGGAAAAGAATAAGGAAAAGAAAAATATATATATATAACTGAGTCACTTTGCTGTACAGCAGTAATTAACACAACATTGTAAACCAACTACACTTCAATTAAGAATAAATAAATAAATAAACACACACACAAAATAAACTGAATTGGAAAAGGACGAAAGAGCATGGACATGTCGACCAAGTTTAAAGGAATGTCGGGCATTTATTGGTTGTGTCTGGTGGGGCTGAGAGCGTGAGTCTGTGTCTGAACAAATGTGAGGATGAGGCACAATTGCTGAGGTGACCCTGCCCCCCAGTCACCCCATTTCCTCCCAGGGATCATCTTCATCTCCAAAGAAGCCCTGGGTGATTGGAGTGAATCACATCAGACAGCGAAGGAGGCTGAAGCCCAGGGTCCTTCATGCATTTGCTGCCCTCGTCCAGGACCCACACCTGAGCTCCCGGCTGGGGAGAGTCGTTGTCTCCTCCTCGGCCATCTGGGGGCTGGAGAGGCACCTAAAAGGGGTAAATGATCGTGGCTCAAAACATTAGTGGGAATGGGAATGGGGGTGTGAATCGATGAACAAGATTGAGTCTCAGCATTGTTTAAAGTAACAGAAGCACAGTAGGATACTAAGAGCGATAAGCCCTGCCCAGCTGGTGTAGTAATGATAAGAATTATTTTAAGAAATTTCTGTGTTCAAATGAACATATCTAGGAAACAGAAACAGACTCACAGACATAGAGAACAGACGTGTGGAGGAGGGGTGGGGGAGGGAAGGACTGGGAGTTTGGGGTTAGCAGATGCAAACTATCATAGATAGGATGGATAAAAAACAAGGTCCTGTTGTATAGCGCAGGGAATTATCTTCAATATCCTGTAATAAACCATAATGGAAAAAAATATGAAAAAGAATATATATGTGTATAACTGAGTCACTTTGCTGAAGAGCAGAAATTAACACAACATTGTAAATCAACTATACTTCAATAAAATTTTTTAAAAATAGGAAGTATACAGCAAAAAGAAAGAAAGAAAATTCTGTGTCTCGTATTGACACACAAACAAAAGCATTCAAAGGGGGACTTCCCTGGTGGTGCAGTGGTTAAGAATCCGCCTGCCAATGCAGGGGACGTGGATTCGAGCCCTGGTCCGGGAAGATCCCACATGCCGTGGAGCAACTAAGCCCATCTACAAGGAAGAGTAGCCCCAGCTGGTCGCAACTAGAGAAAGCCCAGGCGCAGAGACAAAGACCCAACGCGACCATAAATAAACAAACAAACAAAAGCATTCAAAGACCTTTGTAAGTCCTAGAAAACAAGTGCCTTTCTCTAGGTCATTTTCCTACCCCCAGCCCCTCCTCCTGCATACCTGACATTCTCTCTGTACTCCTAGAAGTCCACCTCTTTCCTGCCTGTTTCCTGAGAGAGGTTCCCTGTGGCCAGATAAAAATAACACCTAGATGCTTCCAGGAGGAAGATTCAGTAAATTTATTCTTGGGGCAAAGGGGAATCCAGCGAAGAAGCAGGTGAAGACAGGAACTGGTGGGGACTTCTCTGCTTGTCCAGTGGTTAAGACTCTGCACTCCCAACGCAAGGGACCCAGGTTTGATCCCTGGTCAGGGGACTAGATCCTGCATGCCGCAACTAAGACCTGGCGCAGATAGATAGATAGATAAATAAATATCTTTTTTTAAAAAAACAGGAACTGACAGCATCTTCCTGGGTTTCACATCCAGGAACCCAGCTCCGCCATCCTTGACTAAGAGCTGTGGGAAGGACAAGCCAGGTCTTGTTCAGGGGTGTCTGACCAGGTCCAGCCTGTCCTTCCTAGGGGGTTTGGAGGCTCTTGGACTGGGATTCAGGAGACCTGAAAGCTATTCCAGCCTGTATCACTGACCAGCATGGGACCTCAGGTCACTGTCTTGCTTGAATCCAGGGAGCAGGTTGAGAGAATTCAATAAATGGCCAATTGATCTCACCCTTACTGTCCAGAAACCCAGAATCCTTTAGACATGGTGGAGGCAGAGAGTCCCAGCACCTGAGACAGCTTCCACTCTGCAGCCTCGGCCCTGCCTCCCAAAGCCGGGCTCAGGAGCAGAAGACAGAGCCGCTCCCACACAGAGAGGACCCAGGTGGGCAGAATAGGATGGGGCCTCTGAGGGAGCTGGTGGTGAGATCGGACAGTGCTGTGTGTAATGGCTTTTATGACACTGGAGAAGGGATACAAGCAGGTTGCCAGCACAAAGCCTCATCACTGTCAAATCAGGGGCTCTCAGTGTCCATCGAGCCCTGGCCTGGTCCCCGCTGCCCTCCTAACAGCACAGCCTCTGAGTCTCCCCTGCAGTGTCAGGATCTCTCTCCACTTTCCTACCCCAGGGCCTGACTCAGCTGCTCTGAGAGATCAGACTCCAGGCCAGGGAGGGTGGGCTGGACTCCTCGCTCCACAGAGATGCTAACCCCGACCCTGGCCTGGGGACTGAGCTTCTCTCTCTCACCCTGGCTGGGATCCAGTCCTGGCCTAACTTCTCTTTTTGGTCGAGACACCAGGTTTGCATTCCTCCAGGAAAATCCTGACACTGAGGACCAAAGAGATGAACCCCTTTATTTATTTATTTATTTATTTAGACCATGCAGCGCAGCACGCAGGATCCTAGTTCCCTGACCGGGGATGGAACCTGCGCCCCCTGCAGTAGAAACCACGGAGACCTAAACACTGGACCCCCAGGGAATTCCCGAACCCCTTTATTAGATGGAGCAGATAAGTTAGTGATTCTTCTTTTTTTTCTTTTTTTAAAGTTTATTTATTTATTTAATTTTATTTTGGCTGCGTTGGGTCTTCGTTGCGGTGCGTGGGCTTCTCACTGTGGTGGCTTCTTTTGTTGCAGAGCACGGGCTCTAGGCACGTGGGCTTCAGTAGTTGTGGCTCGTGGGTTCTAGAGCGCAGGCTCAGTAGTTGTGGCGCACGGGCTTAGTTGCTTCGCGGCATGTGAGATCTTCCCGGACCAGGGCTTGAACCCGTGTCCCCTGCACTAGCAGGCGGATTCTTAACCACTGCACCACCAGGGAAGTCCGTTAGTGATTCTTAGGAAAAGAGGAGGTGATCCCCAAACCTTCTCTATTCTCAAGTGTTCTAACCACTTGTCTGTGACTCACTGGGGAAAATAGATATTACATCATTATGTGGTTTATACACAGTCACAGGAGAAAGTGCATTAAACAGTATAGCACAGCATTCTGTTCAGAGCACACTCTCCTGTATTCTAGTCTATTCTTATTCAAGTAAAACATACTATTGTTTATGCCCAAGTGAATTGGTTTTACATCCTACCAGGATCCCCCAGTCTTTTCCTTGGGAAATATTGTTCTACCTGCTGCTGTAAGGGATGGGGCCAGAAGAGCAGATGGGGAAATGGTCCCGCAAGAGGATGTGGAATTACTGCATCTTCTGTCAGGAGAAAGGGGGTGGTCAGTTCTCTGCTATAAGGTCGTGATTTCTGCTTCAGAAGCCTTCTCCCTGGTCTCCTGCTTCTACTAACTCTCCTGTCCACCTTCCTCACAGCAGACAGACACAGGGAAGTTCCACAGACACAGATTTGACCACCTTCATCCCCTGCTTATGATCCCTCCACAGTGCCCCGTGAGCTCAGGATCAAACCCAGAGTATCTGAAAGCCTCACGAGATGACCAGCCCTGCCACCTCCAGCCCCTCTCCTGGCCCCACCCTCTGCTCTTAGAGGCTCCAGATTCACTGAATCAGCCACAATTCTAGCTCATCCTTGAAATCTCAGGGAAGATGCCACTTCTCCAGTATCATCATCGCAGACTTTCTCCAGGTAGGACTTGGTCTTCCCCACCTATGGCTTCCCAACCAGCCCTGACCTCCCTGAGTCAGAGGCTGGATCTGTGTCCCCAGTGATGGCACAGGATCTGCTACTGAGTTGGCACTGTGTCCTCACATCACCTAGTGTTACAGAACCAAACTTGGGCCTGCTCGCCTGTGTGCAGTAAAGCCAATCTACTGACACCAGGTTGTGATGAAGGAAAGTGCAGAATTTACTGCAGGGCGCCAAGCAAGGAGAATGGGCAGCTAGTGCTTAAAAGACCCAAACTCCCCAATGGCTTTCAGGGAAAGATTTTTAAAGACAGGGTGAGGAAGGGGGGTTGTAGGGTGCGTGATCAGCTCGTGGGCATTCTTCTGATTGGTAGGTGGTGAGGTAATCAGGAGTCAACATCATCAACCTTCTGGTTCCAACTGGTCTGGGATCTATGTGCTTCTGGTCAGCAAACAGTTAACTTCTTCCACGTGGTGGGGCTTTCAGTACCTGCAAAACAGCTCAGGAACTTCCCTGGTGGTCCAGTGGTAAAGAAACCACCTTCCAACGCAGGGGACACGGGTTTGATCCCTGGTCAGGGAACTAAGATCCCACATGCCACGGGGAAACTAAGCCCACGAGCCACAACTACTGAGCCCAGGCGCCTCAACTAGAGAGCTCACGTGCCACAAACTACAGAGTCCACCTGCTCTGGAGCCGGTGTGCCACAACTAGAGAGGAGCCCACGCGCCACAGCGAAAGATCCTACATGCCTCAATGAAGATCCCACATGCCACAGCTAAGACCCGAAGCAGCCAAAAAAAAAAAAAAAAAAAACTGTCAGAGTCAAATATGAGAAAGCAAGTCCTCCTCTTATACAAGGACATGAATAGTGTTACCTGTAAATGGCCTATTCGGCCGTTTGAGAAAGTATAGCAATTCAAACCCAAGGCTCTCTGACCCTGAAGCCTCATCACTGTTGAGTCTGGTGTTCTCAGTGTCCATGGAGCCCTGGCCTGGCCCTCAATGTCCTCCCACCAGTACAGGCTCTGAGACCCACCCTCTAGCCCTGCCCTGATCTCCTCTCACTTTTCCACCCAGGTCCTGACTCAGCCCCCTGGAGAGATGAGGCTCCAGATGGGGGGAGGGGAGGGGGCTGGGCTCCTCTCAAGGGATGCCAACCCCAAGCCTGCCCTGGGCAACCAGCTTCTCTCTGGAACTGGCAGGTATTCAGACCTATCTCGCCCCTCTTTTCGGTAGAGATGCCAGGCTGGGTGCCAAGCCTACCTTCAGCCATCCCAGGAAGCATCTGGGATGGAGGATGTGAGAGCTGAACCCATTTTTGGGGAAGACGTGATGGGACAGCTAAGTCACTGGCTCTTAGGAAAGCAGAAGACAAGCCTGTGTCTGGAGTCTTTCCAATCGTGTGTGTTTATTAACCATTGTATGTGACTCACTGGGAAAGATAGATATTACATCCTCATGTGAGTTAAGATTCTCTGCAGTGCACACTATTCTATCTTCCATCAATTCTCTTTTCATTTTAAAAGAACTCATTAAGATAAATTCATTGGTTTTACAACCTGAAACAGCATCACAAACCACAGTTTGGAGAACACTTTTCTACCCTGCAGCTGTAGGAGGAGGGGAGGTCTGAAGAACAGGGGAAGAAATGGTTCTGGGAAACGAGTGTGCTATATATCCCACCCCCTTGAGAGAGGGCAGACATTTAGAACTCTGGTAATTGCATGATTATTTCTGCTCCAGAAGCATCCTCTCTGGTTTCCTGCTTCCTGTCTGTCCACCCTTCTGTCCACCCCCCTCACAGGAGACAGACACTAGGATTTCCCACAGACCCAAATCTCACCACTTTCATTCCTTGTTTAGGATGTGTTCTTGGCTCACAGTGCACTCAGATTAAGCCAGAATCCTCACCAAGGCCCACAGGGTGACTGGCCCTGTCCTGCCCTCTGCCCTCCCAGGGCTGAGCCCCCTCTGAAATAGTCACAATTCTTGCTCATTCTTAAAATCACAGCTCAGATGTGCCCTCCTCCAGGAAGCCCTCCCTATCACCCTTGGCCTTTCTTCCCAGACCTGCTCACTCTGGTTCATTATTGTCTGTGCCCCAACTGGACATGGGAGTCAGAAGGAAAGGGTCTGGGACTAAGTCACCACTGTGTCCCCATCATCAGATAGCACAAGGCTGGTGGCAGAGCAGGTGCTCAGGGAATATTGAAAGAATGCATGAATGAATGAATGAAATCATAAATGGATGAAGGAATAAAATGTGTTCAGAGTGTATGTAACTCAACACGTCTTTGTGACATACTGACATACTGAGAACTGGCACCTGAAGTTCAAACCTCTCCCTCTCTCCAGACATCCCTCTTGTCCTCCCTGTAATACTGTTCCTCAGCAAGGCCCGGTGGGATCTCATACACTGGGGAAGGCCTCAGGGTCCCTTTTTGCAGAAGGACCTCCCTCCCAGCCATCTCTCCCCTGCTTCCCCACCCCACAAACATAGGACTCAACCCTGTGTTGGGGGCTGGAAACCCAGGCTACCAACAGCATCAGGGCCCTGCCAGGAGTGAGCAAGTTGGGATGGGGCTCAGAATCTTCTCTATTCTTGAGTTTACTGATTGCCTGGCTGCATCTATTAGGAAAAATAGACATTACATCATAATGCATCTTTGAGATACATGCATCATGCGTCTCAAAAAAAGCGAAAAGAAGTATAGGCAAGTGGCTTCCCTAGTGGCTCAGTGGTTAAGAATCCACCTGCCAATGCAGGGGACGGGGGTTCGAGTCCTGGTCTGGGAAGATCCCACATGCCACAGAGCAACTAAGCCCGTGCGCCACAACTACTGAGCCTGCGCTCTAGACCCCGCAAGCCACAACTACTGAAGCCAGCGCACCTAGAGCCTGTGCTCCACAACAAGAAAAGCCACCACAATGAGCAGCCCACGTGCAGCAACGAAGACCCAATGCAGCCAAAAATAAATAAATTTTTTAAAAAAATAAGTATAGGCAAAAATGTGCACTGTCAGCCTCCCTCAGGGGAGCGGCTCTTTCATCTTCTGATCCCAACTGGCTTCTCTCAGAGGAAAAACTACTCCCCTCTCCCTCAGATCTATTTAAAATCTGGTGTGGATTTTTTGTCCAGAATGGCAACAAAACAAATAAAAGTATGGTAACTATCTTGGTCACATCAATCACCTCTAAAGTCATCTATTGCTTACCAAGTACCCAGCACAATTTCTCCCATTCTCTCATTCATATTCTTCACATCTCCCAAATCAGTTATCATTTATATTGTTTAGATTATTCCCAAAGCAATCAACAGATTCAATGCAATCCTTTGCAAAACCCCAATGACATTTTTCCTTCTTCCAGTAATGTGAAAGCGCCTTCTCAAATTCATATGGAATTGCAAGGGACTCTGAATACCTCAAAGAATCCTTAAAAGAACACTCTTGGTAGACACACAAGTCCCAATTTTAAACTTACTATAAAGCTACAGTAATCAAAACAGTGTGGTACCAGCATAATGATAGACATATAGATCAATGGAATGGAATTGAGTTTCCAGAAATAAACTCATGCATTTATGGCCAATTGATTTTTTTGTTAATTCTTTATTTATCAAGAGAAGCTATTCCTTAGCCCAGATATTCATAGTTCATAGTTTCATAGTTCAGAAACACAGGTAAGTGACAAACTTCCACAGAACTCAACCCAAAGAAATTCTTTGCATTCCAAAATCACTTTGCACTCTGAAAGATACCAGCCTTCCTCATCTCCTCAAAATCTTTTATAGAATCATAATTTCTGTAGACAGACTTCCCTGGTGGTCCAGTGGTTAAGAATCCGCCTCCCAATGCGGGGGACGCGAGCTCAATCCCTGGTTGGAGAACTAAGATCCCACATGCCGTGGGGCAACTAAGCCCACGCACCACAACTGTTGAGCCCGCGCACTCTAGAGCCTGCGTGCCACAACTAGAGAGAAGCCCGAGCACCGCAACAAAGAGCCCATGTGCCGCAACTAAGACCTGACACAGCCAAATAAATAAATTAATTAATTTTTTAAAAAAGAGTCTCTTTTTAAAAAATAATTTCTGTAGAAATCTGCATTTGCAACTCTCAGGGAGACAATGAATGCTCCAACAATATGAAATCACAGATTCTTGGCCAGAACGTCACACATCTGAGGGTTTTGTCAAAGAACTGGAAGCCATGGTAGTTTTTCGCCTTGACAGTTCAACAACAATGTCCTTCCAGACTGATGGAGAAATGGACTTTGGCCAATTGATTTTTTTTATATATATAAATTTATATATTTACATTCATTTTTGGCTGCGCTGGGTCTTTGTTGTGGCGAGCGGGGCTACTCTTTGCTGCGGTGCGTGGGCTTCTCATTGCGGTGGCTTGTCTTGTTGCGGAGCACGGGCTCTAGGTGTGCGGGCTTCAGTAGTTGTGGCACGTGGGCTCAGTAGTTGTGGCTCACAGGCTCTAGGCGCATGGGCTTCAGTAGTTGTGGCACACGGGCTTAGTTGCTCCGCAGCATGTGGGATCTTCCCAGACCAGGGCTCGAACCAGTGTCCCCTGCATTGGCAGGTGGATTCTAAACCACTGCGCCACCAGGGAAGTCCTGGACAATTTTTTTTTTTAAGTATTTGTTTATTTATTTATTTATGGCTGTGTTGGGTCTTCGTTTGTGTGCAAGGGCTTTCTCCAGTTGCGGCGAGCGGGGGCCACTCTTCATCGCGGTGCGCGGGCCTCTCACTATCGCGGTCTCTCTTGCTGCAGAGCACAGGCTCCAGACGCGCAGGCTCAGTAATTGTGGCTCACGGGCCCAGCTGCTCCGCAGCATGTGGGATCCTCCCAGACCAGGGCTCGAACCCGTGTCCCCTGCATTGGCAGGCAGACTCCCAACCACTGCGCCACCAGGGAAGCCCCTGGACAATTGATTTTTAATGAGGGTCCCAAGACCATACAAAGTGGGAGGAAGTTTTCAACATGTGGCAGACTGGGTCAAATGCATATCCACAGGCAAAAGGATGAAGTTGGACCTCTACCTCACACCATAAACAAAACTAAATCAAAGTTGATGAAAGGCCTAAATGTAAGAGTTAAAACTAGAAAAGTCCTAGGAGAAAACATAGGAGTAAGCCTTCATGACCTTGGATTTCAGAACGGTTTCTTAGATATGACACCAAAAGCATAGAGACAGGGGCTTCCCTGGTGGCGCAGTGGTTGAGAGTCTGTCTGCCAATGCAGGGTACACGGGTTTGAGCCCTGGTCTGGGAGGATCCCACATGCTGCGGAGCAGCTGGGCCCGTGAGCCACAATTACTGAGCCTGCGCGTCTGGAGCCTGTGCTCTGCAGCAAGAGAGACCGCGATAGTGAGAGGCCCGCGCACCGCGATGAAGAGTGGCCCCCGCTCGCCGCAACTGGAGAAAGCCCTTGCACAGAAACGAAGACCCAACACAGCCATAAATAAATAAATAAATAAATAGATAAATAAATAAAATTCTAAAAAAAAAAAAAAAGCATAGAGGCAAAGGGGAAAAAAAACCCAGCATATATTGGACTTTAAAATTTTTTAAAGTTTTGGGTATCAAAGGATACTGTCAAGAAAGTGAAAATACAACTCACAGAATAAAAGAAAATATTGAAAATCATATAGCTAATAACGATCTGGAATATAGTCTCCAGAATATATAAAGAACTCCAACTGAATAACAAAAAGATAAATAATACAATTTTAAAATTGGCAAAGGACTTAATAGATATCTCTCCAAAAAGATATCCAAATATCCAATAAGCACATGATAACATGATCAAAGTCATGTTTTAAGGGAAATTCAAATCAAAATTACTAGGAATTACCACTTTATAGCCACTAGAATGGTGGTACTTTTTAAATGATAAAAAAAAAGTGTGTTCACAAGGGTATGTAGAAATTGCAAACCGCACACTTTGCTCGTGAAAATGCAAAATGGTGCAACTACTGTGGAAAACTGTTCGTTTCTCACTAAATTAAACATGTGAACAAACAAATCTGCTCCTGGATTATAACCAAAAGAATTGAAACAGATGTTCAAACAATCACTTGTACATAAATGTTCATAGTAGCATTTTTCACAAGAGTCAAAAGGTGGAAACATCACAAATGTCCACCAAATGATGAATGGATAAAAAGATGTGGTATGCCCATACAATGAAATATTATTTCTCTTAAGAAATGACGTGCTGATACGTGCTGCAACATGGATGAACCTTGAAAACATTGTGATGAGTGAACGAAGCCAGACACAAACCACCACATCTTTCATCATTTATATGAAAACTTCAAAGTAGGTGAATATGAGACAGAAAGCAGATCAGTGGTTTATAGGGGCTGGGAGGACAGTGGAATGGGCAGTGATTGCTTAATGAGTATGAGATTTTCCTTTTGGGGTGATGAAAATATTCTGGTGATGGTTATACAACATCTTGAATGTACAAAATGTCACTGAACTGTACAATTTACAAGGGTTAAAACAGTAAATTTTATGTTAGGTGTATTTTTCCACACACCTAAAAAAGAAAAGTAAAAACATTTGAATGGGGGGTGTGTGTCCAAAGAACAGAAGGAACTGTCCACACCTCTAGTGCTGACCAATTCGATCTGTTTCTGGAATGATACTTTCTCTGAGTATCTTCCCTTTATAGTGTGATTTTGATTCCCAACTGCTCGTGCAGAGCGAAGGTTGGTGTGGTTCCCCTAAATCTGAAACCCTTGATCTGTTTGGTCCCAGAAACAACTCCTTCCCTTCTCACTGAGGATCAGAAGTACAGCTGGCCCTAATTCTCAAGTGTCTTCCTTGACAACAAAGTCACACACACAAAAAAGCTGTGAAAAGTGCTCAAGAGAAGACATCCAAGGTGCTATCAGGATGTAATGAGGTTACAGACCTCATCCTCAGAGTTCAGGGATATTTCATGAGGGCAACATTTCAACTGAAAGCTGGTGCAGGGTGGGGGCAGGGGCAGTGAATAGAATGCACATGAAGAGAGTGGGGAGAGGGTCAGACAGAAACCATCATGCATGAACCCTGGAACCTGTGGATGTGGGGGGCACAGACACTGATGCTGAGGCCCAGGAAGAGGGAAGAGAGTGGTGAGGCATACAGCTGAGGACTTGGCGGTTGAGCCATGGGAGACATTTTGGGTTGTAATGAGCAGTTATAATAAGTCGGGGGCAAGGGGGAACCATGAGGAATGGGCAAGACAATTGGCATCATTGCCCTCCACTGAGGGCCTCCTTGTCTGCAGAGGCTGGGAAGCTTCAGACTGCCTTTCCCACATGGCCTTGCAGCTGGGATTCTGGATGTATTTGAAGCTCTGGGCATCACAGCCATGGAGTCACCAGGTGTTTCCCCAGCAGCAACCGTGAGTTTAGGCAATAGCTTTGAGGTGCTGAAAAGCCGTTGAGCAGAAACAAGGGCATCCAGATCCTGGATCACAGCTCAGGAGTTCTGTCCTGGGTATCATTCATGGAGACACAGCCTAGAGCCTGTTCCTCCAGCACTCCTATGACACGTAGGCTCTTAATTCACTATATCATGTGGAGGATCCAGCCAGGGCTGGGTCAAGCCAGGTCACCCGTTCTTTCATCACTTGAAGTCACTTTGCAGGGAGCAGGGGTCTGTTTCTGTAATCCCAGGGATATGGCTGGTGCAAAGGGTTGACGCAGCCTCCCCATCAGCCAGCAGAGGAGGAACCTCCTGGCTCTGGGGAGCCCCAGCCCCTTCTCCTGCATACCTGACCTGCTCTCCATACACCTGAAAGTCTACCTCATTCCTGCTTGTTTCCTGGGAGGGGCTCCCTAAGGCCAGATGGAAATAACACCCAGATACTGCCAGGAGGAAGGTCAAGTCTATTTATTCCTGGGGCAACAAGGAAGCCAGTGGGAAATCCAGGGAGAGCAGGAACTGACAGCATCACCCTGGGTTTCACATCCAGGAGCCCAGCTCTGCCAGCCCCAAGAAGGGACACATGGGAACGTTAACCTGGGTCTTCCCCAGGGTTGTCTATGAGCAGAGTCTGTCCTTCCTAGATGGGCTGGGCCAGGGATGTTTGGACGCCCCCGGACTGGGGTTCAGGAGACCTGGGATCTAGTCCAGCCTGAGTCACTGACCAGCAGTAAGACCTCAGGTCAGTGTCTTCCTTGGATTCAGGGAACAGAATGAGAGAATAAAACAAGTGGCTGTTTGAAGTCAGGATCTTACACTCACTGCCAAGAGAAGGAGAACTTTCTCTAGCCGTAAGTAGAGGCAGGTCCCGACCCCAAATGATGGCTCAACCAACACAGGTCAGGTCCCTCCCAGATCTGGGTCCTCTTGCAGAAGACAGAGCTGTCCCCAGACAGGGAGGTCCCATGGTGGGCACAGTAGGATGGGAGTCTCCGAGGGCGCTGGTGGTAGGATTGGACAGGACTTTGTGCAAAGGCTTTTTTGTTACCTTGAGAAAGGGGCCAAGGCAGGATGTGAACCCAGGGCTATCTCATCCCAAAGTCTCAACGCTGTTGAGTTAGTGGCTCTTGGTATCTACAGATCTCAGAACCGGCACTGCTCTCCCATCAGCACCCAGGCCCCCCTACCCTGTCCTGATCTCCTTTCACTCTCCTGCCCGTTATTGACTCAGCTCTCCTGAGACACAAGGCTCCAGGCCCTGGAGTGCAGTCCCTCTTCAGAGACGGAATCCTAACCCTGCCCTAGAAAACATCCTTTCTCCCTCACCCTGGTTGCCGTCCAGGCATCTACTGCACTCCAGATTTAAGCAGAGGCAACCAGACCTGGCTCCTGTCCTGCCTGGAGCCATCACAGGAAGTGAATGGAATCAAGGTCATGAGCAATGTGCCCCAACCTGTAAAACATGACGGGGCAGCTAAGTTTGTAGCACTCATCAAAGGAGGAATCCACCCTTGCCTCGAGCCTCCTCCATTCAAGACTTTATTAATCAATAGGCTGCAACTCTCTGGGAAAAAATAAATATTACATCATTACCTGGCTTCCAACATCCTTGAGGGCAAGTTTCAGGACACAATGTTTAATTGTTGAAATCCATTCCCTAATCTATATATTTTCAATTCAAAAATAATATAGCTTATGACCAACTCGAGTGGTTATCTAACCTACTAAAATGTTGCAATCTGCTGTTTGGAGCTACTCAGTGGCTGCAGGAGAAAGGACGCCAGAGACCAGAGGGTGATGTGGGGTTGGGAGGGGAGCATGCTGTATCCCTGCCCCCATGGGTGAAAGAAAACATTTAGGACTCTGGTAATTGCACAAATATTTCTGCTACAGCAGGATCTTCCCTGGACTCCTAACTCTAGTCTCAACCTTCCTGCCCACCCTCCTCCCAGCACAGACACAAATCTGAATACTTTCCTTCCGTGCTCGGGACCTGGCCATGGTGCCCAGTGTCCTGAGGATAAAGTCCTGAGTCCTGGGACTTCCCTGGTGGTGCAGTGGTTAAGAATCCGTCTGCCAATGCAGGGGACACGGGTTTGAACCCTGGTCCAGGAAGATCCCACATGCCGCAGAGCAACTCAGCCCATGTGCCACAACTACTGAAGCCCACGCGCCTAGAGCCCGTGCTCCGCAACAAGAGAAGCCACCGCGATGAGAAGCCTGTGCACCGCAATGAAGAGTAGCCCCCACTCGCTGCAACTAGAGAAAGCTCGTGCGCAGCAACAAAGACCCAAATCAGCCAAAAATAAACAAACAAATAAATAAATAAAATATTTGACTGTGCAGTATTTGTAAAAAAAAAAAGTCCTGAGTCCTCCTCTAGGCTCACAAGGGACCGACCCTGTCCGCCACTCCCTCCATCTCCCTCCGCCTCGCCTGTCCTCCACCCTCTCTGGGCTCAGCCTTCCTGAAATACAGTTCTGGCTCATGCTTGAAATCTTAGCTCACGTATCCCCTCTTCCAGGAAGCCCTCCCTGAACTCCCAAGGCACGTGATGACCTCCCCCCAGATCTGGGCTTCCACAGCCACTAGGTTTCCCCTTCCCAAACCTGACCTCTCTGAGCCATCGTGGTCTAAGGATGGTCTGTAGCCCCCTACGATGGGACAGGACCTTCTACTGAGTCATCACTGCGTCCCCAGCGACCTCTAACACAGGGCTCGGCACACAGCTCGCCCTCAGCGAATCTTTATTGCCAGGCTCTTAAATGTGTCTGTGATCTCTTTCAGACCAAAAAACAATGGATCAACTGGGGCTGATCATCTCCGTTTTACAGGGAAGGAAAACTGAGGATCAGAGAGGAAAAGTCAATTTCCCAACAGGAACCCTGACCTGTGAGCACTAGTGCCCACCCCACATCCACCCTCTAGTGCTGGGCTGAAGAGGACACCTCTACCTGCACCTGAGAGACACCAGAACTTGCCCGGGGACAAGCTTTGAAGCTGACCCGGATATTTCCCTCTCCTCTGCTTCTGCTGGGTCTGGACACAGACGCGGTTCCCGGCTCATCATGCAGGAAACGCTCTATTCCTGCTTCACCGGGTCACTCACATGGCTTTTGTCTGGAATGGGAGCATTTCAAGGAGGAACCTGAGTCTGGGCCTGAGCTCCAGGTGGAAGGGAGTCTGGAAGAACCAGCATTGGTGGCTCCATCGGGGAAGCAGAGACACAGAAGGCAGGGATGGTCCACATGCAGGAAGGGGGTCTAGAGGGGCACAGCTGCCTACAAATGTGACAGATCACCCTTCCAAGCTCTGGAGAGAAACTTGTCCTTGCTGGGGTGAAGTCTGGGGTCCCCCCAAGAGGTGGATTCCTGCAGGATCTGGGAGAGAGACCTCCCAGTCCTCACTGCTCAGGGTGACCTGGATCCACAGAACTGACCCCACAGTGTGCCGAAGATAAATGGGTGCTTCACCTTCTGTCTTCACATGCTGACCCCAAGACAGCTCTTCTCAGATGAAATCACACATCCATCTCCCACTAAACATGCCCACTAAGCCAAAGCCTTTGAGAATCTACTGATGGTGGTGAAATTTCTCCCGCAGACAAGAAATAGTGAGAGTGACATTGATTACAACAACACAAACTATGATTCTTTGCTTTCTCATTGTCTTTCTCTCCCTCTTTCTCAGGAACGCCATGAAAAGTATGACTTTGGAATGTCTTACTCACCACTCCGTCATCTGTGCCTGAACAAAGCTGGGACACCTAAGGCACTAAGTGGATTATTCAGATGCACCTGAATAAATGACCATTAATGAAGAGACAGAGAAGACGGGAGAAGAGTGTGAGTCCCAGGGGTCCTCCACGGCCTTTTCCACGTTTCTGTTTCATGAGCTTCTCCAGCAACCTTCTGAGGAATTTCCCCCTCTTCCCAACCTAGTTCAATCTGGAATTTCCAAATGTGCAAAAACTAGTCTCTTTCACCTGAATACCCTGAGCTGTGGTTTAGTGAGCGGTTCCTACATTGGGGGTCCTAGCCTGAAGCTGTGAAGTCAGGGAGCAGACAGGCCCCCCTGTTGGGATGTAAAAGGTAAGCAACGAGCAAAAGAAAAGTGCAGAAAGTAGAAGACTCGTAGGATCTGATGGAAAAGCTGTTGGGTGGATTCATTCTGGGAGAGTGGGAAGGACCCCAAGTAGCATCCTGTGCTTTCCTGTTTGCGAAAGAGGCTGTACTGTGGGGGGGTGAGAGGGAGGCTTTTGGGGGAGAGGATGATGGTGTATCATTGGTCTTCTCCTGGCTCTCAAAGGATTGACATCGTGTTCGACAGTGACGTGACAGACTCCACATCTGAAACCTGTTCCTGCCCCAAGGGCCCAGCACGTCTCTGCAGGCCAGGCAGGAAGGCAGGAGAGCTGATGACATCACAAGCTTATTTCTGGAGCGGGGGGGAGGATAAAAGCACCTGCCAGGATTTTCCAGACTTCCTTCGACTCCACTGCAACCAACACAGAGCCATGAGTCCATGATGCTGCATCCTCGGTAAGGAGGATCCAACCCCGATTCTCTTGGAGCGCATCTCCAATCTCAGCCACAATCCCATCTTTACTTAACTCACCCTACTCCTCCTCCCCATCCCCGAGCCAGGCAAGTGGCTCAATCATAGCGATACCCTCTCCATATCCCCCAGAGCGGCCCCATCCACATCCGTGATCAATTTCCAAACTCATGCCGAATGACATATATATCCCAGCTTCCCACTCCAAGCCCCATCTTCTAAATTTTAATATCAGTCATGTACGTAACACGGCACCAGTATCAGCCCAGCCCTCTTTGGACCCTGACCCCAGCTGAGCCTCCTACTCTAAACTCTTCCCTCCCAGGAAACACCCACATTCCTCAGAACCCTAAACCCATTTCTTCTAAGAGTCCTGCCTGCATCCCTTCAACGTCCACAGACCCATAACCCCCAGACACCTAACACAGGTCTGCCCCAACCTTTCCCTGAGCCTCGGTCAGGACAGACGCCCCCTCAGACCTTCTTCTCTTCCCGGCTGGGCTCCCTGGGGCGGACCAGTGGCTGCCCATCAGCCTCACTTCATCCCTTTTTTCTCCCACAGCTGTTTTTTGGTTTTGTTTTGGTTTTGGGAGTTTTTTTTGGCTGTGGTGGGTCTTTGTTGCTGTGTGTGGGCTTTCTCTAGTTGCGTTGAGCAGACTTCTCATTGCAGTGGCTTCTCTTCTTGCGTAGCATGGGCTCTAGGCACGTGGGCTTCAATAGTTGTGGCACATGGACTCAGTAGTTTTGGCTCGAGGGCTCTAGGGCGCAGGCTCAGTAGTCGTGGCGCACGGGCTTAGTTGCTCCGCGGCATGTGGGACCTTCCCGGATCAGGGCTCAAGCCTGTGTCCCCTCCATTGGCAGGCGGATTCTTTTTTTTCTTAACATCTTTATTGGGGTATAATTACTTTACAATGGTGTGTTAGTTTCTGCTTTATAACAAAGTGAATCAGCTATACATATACATATATCCCCATATCTCCTCCCTCTTGCGTCTCCCTCCCACCATCCCTATCCCACCCCTCTAGGTGGTCACAAAGCACCGAGCTGATCTCCCTGTGCTATGCAGCTGCTTCCCACTAGCTATGGGTTTTACATTTGGTAGTGTATATATGTCCATGCCACTCTCTCACTTCGTTCCAGCTTACCCTTCCCTCTCCCCGTGTCTTCAAGTCCATTCTCTACGTCTGCATCTTTATACCTGTCCTGCCCCTAGGTTCTTCAGAACAATTTTTTTTTTAGATTCCATATATATGTGTTAGCATACGGTATTCGTTTTTCTCTTTCTGACTTACTTCACTCTGTATGACAGTCTCTAGGTCCATCCACTTCACTACAAATAACTCAATTTTGTTTCTTTTTATGGCTGAGGAATATTCCATTTATATATGTGCCACATCTTCTTTATCCATTCATCTGTTGATGGACACTTAGGTTGCTTCCATGTCCTGGCTGTTGTAAATAGAGCTGCAATGAACATTTTGGTACATGACTCTTTTTGAATTATGGTTCTCTCAGGGTATATGCCCAGTAGTGGGATTGCTGGGTCGTATGGTAGTTCTATTTTTAGTTTTTTAAGGAACCTCCATACTGTTCTCCATAGTGGCTGTATCAATTTACATTCCCACCAACAGTGCAAGAGGGTTCCCTTTTCTCCACACCCTCTCCAGCGTTTATTGTTTGTAGAGCAGGCGGATTCTTAACCACTGCGCCACCAGGGAAGCCCTCGCACCGCTGTCTTGGCCGCTGTCTGCATCCTTTTGCTCCTCTGCTCACACGGAGCCCCAGGTGAGCCCAGGAGGGATGTGGAAACTTGGGGGTGGGGTGCAGCTCACAGAAGACCCCAGTCTAGGACTTACCCGCCCTGCTGCCTGGGCCACATCATCTCGGTTTCCTCCAATGTCCCCCACAGGCACTCACCTAATGCTGTGCCAGCCACACAGGAGATGTGGAGACAAGTTCTATGACCCCCTGCAGTACTGTTGCTATGACGATGCCGTGGTGCCCTTGGGCAGGACCCGGAAGTGTGGAAACTGCACCTTCAGGGTCTGCTTCAAGCAGTGCTGCCCGTGGTTGGTGAAGAGGCCCCAGGAGTCCTCCATGGTGAAGGTGAAAGGTCAAAATTGTCACTTGGACCCATCCTCGGACGACACGGTTTGTCACAGGTGAGGTGCTGTCATTTCCAAGGGAGGAGGGGGTGCAGGGGAGTGGGGAGGGTCTGGATGCCTGTTCTGTGATTCAACAACCGCCCCACCCACGGCCCAGGGCTCTTCTCAGTGTCCTTCTGTCCACATCCACCTGCTGTATTCCATCCACCTCTCCCTTCTTCTCTGCTCGCTTCTTTCTCCGTTTTTTTTTTTTTTTTTAATTTATTTATTTATGTATTTATTTTTGGCTGTGTTGTGTCTTCGTTTCTGTGCGAGGGCTTTCTCCAGCTGTGGCAAGCGGGGGCCACTCTTCATCGCGGTGCGCGGGCCTCTCACCATCGCGGCCTCTCTTGTTGCGGAGCACAGGCTCCAGACGCGCAGGCTCAGTAATTGTGGCTCACGGGCCCAGCTGCTCCGCAGCATGTGGGATCTTCCCAGACCAGGGCTCGAACCCGTGTCCCCTGCATTGGCAGGCAGATTCTCAACCACTGCGCCACCAGGGAAGCCCCTCTCCGTTTGTTTTTATTTCTCTCTCATCCTCTTTGTTGCCCTTCCGTGTCTTTCTTTCCACCCCTCTGCCCACGATCTGTTCATCCCTCCGTCTCTGTCCATCTCTCTCTTGCTCTCTCTCTCTCTCTGTCTCTCTCTTCAGTGTCAGCTGACAAGGGATCAGGGGACCAGAAGACAGTTGGGTGCTGCTTCCTGAATGAGCCTGGAGAGATGTGGTGTCGCCTTAGATCTGGGACATAGAGTGGGTATTTGGGGGCAAGAGATGCTCAGACTCAATCCTCCCTCCTCATTCTTTCTCCTCCTTAACATTCAGCCTGAATCTGTCCTGAGCAGGGTGACCGGTCCCCATTCTGTGACCCTGGACAATCACGAGAGATTATTTTGCTGTTGGAGGTGCCGAGGGCCCTGACCTCTCACAATTACCCCTGTGACCAACACCATGAGGCACAATCCCCAGGCTGCCACTGGGGACCCTTCATGAGATCTGTCATTCCTTTCCGCATGTTCGCCACTCCACCAGGTGCCAAACACAAGGCACTTTATAAATTTTTCAACTTTACATACACCGTCATGGTGGGAGCTTGAAGCGTTAGGAATGGTCCTAAACTGTGGACATAAGTCCTTTTTCTGGCTTCCAGAGGTAGCAAGGTACACCCATTTTTTCCGTATACGAACAAATACCAAGATACCATGACCTCCTGGTTTCACTGAATAAAAGACCCGTCTCAGTCACAAGGCTCAGCTTTCTTGCATTGACCTCGACAGGGTGTGGCACAGTCTCCCCCGAAAGACGGAGGTTGGGTCGGCGCGCCCCCTGGCGGGCAATGGGCTCAGGGAGGGGCCGGGCGGCTCTGAGCGTGGACCAGCCCCCAGGCGCCAGCGCCGCAGAGAGAAAAGTCGCCTCTCCCGAAAATCCAAGCCCAGGGCTAGGACTTTCCACCAGCCAGTAAATTGTGGTGTGGGAGTTTGGGACTCTCACGCAGGAAGAATTTACTTGTCTCCAAAAGGATTTCTTTGGAATAAACCAAAATTTGCAGCATTATAAGATTCTGGAAACGGACAGATCTGAACTTGGTAAAACACAAAATAGAGGGAAAGGTCAGAGTGCACAATCTGTAAGACCTTCTTCCTCTTGAGTCAGCTCTGGTCAATGAGGGGCCTGGAAACATCCGGAGTGCTTGAACCTTCAACCGAACGTCATTTCAGCCCAGGTCCCTCTGAGGGCCACACCCATGACACCAGCACTTCCCAAGGGTCTAGAACAGCAAGTGGGGAAGGGGGCCCATGATTGTCTGAGGCCCGTTTTGGGACACCCCCAATTCAGTGACGCAGAGTATCACCCTACTGTGTGCAATTTTGATATAAAATTGTTTTAAAATAAAATTAATACATAGAAAATAATTTTCATTTCTTTCACAATACAAAAAGTACCCTATATAAGTCTGGACCCAGGAAGGGAAGGGACTGGCCCATGAAGTAAGTGTAAGGAGAGAGGAAGGAGTTCGGTTCCAGGGTGAGCAGGTGGATTTGGACACCGTTTCAAGTCATTCTTCATTAGATGGTTCCAGAAGGGGGTTGGATGCAGGTGCGGCTTGGCTCAGAACTGAGCTAAAGAGAAGATCAGGGGACTTCCCTGAAGGTCCAGTGGTTAAGACTCTGAGTTTCCATTGCAGGGGGCATGGGTTCGATTCCTGGTCGGGGAAATAAGACACCGCACGCCACAAATAAATAAATCAAGTAAAATAAAAATAAAGAGAAGATCGGGAGGTGGGGTTGCACATGAGGGGTAGTTATGTGGGACCAGGGCCAAGCGGGGCTGTGGCACTCAGGGTATAGCCCTGTGGCGGGCCCCATTCAAATATGGGAGCCAGATCTCAGTCTAGACGATCAAGGGCCGAGCAGCACAAGTGAGTGGGTGAGAGGCTGTGGGAACTGCAGAGTCGAAATCTATTGATTCTTATCTTGCCTCGAAGTGTCCCTCGACTTTTCCTTCTTCTTCTGCCCTGTCTGTGTTCTTTGCAGTTGCCTCTCTTTTTTTAGTCTATGTCCTCTGGGGATCAGATCCACCCATATTTCTCCTCACAATCAGATTCCAATTTCACTTACTATAATGTTGACACAGTCCCTTCTGGGTCAGATTCCAGAAGAGCAAGTTGGGATGCAGGACTGGCGTTCGGTTCTCTTGCTCCTTTCTTGGACAGGGCAGTTGGTAGTGGAGGGACTTTGAAAATCCACTCAGGTGGGGGTAGGAGAGCTACCCATCATTTCTGAGGTGCAGTGGGACCCTCTCCACAGCCACCACCAACTCAGCATAGCGACACATGGCCCAGAATAAATGTTCTGGTGTCTGTGTGACCTCCAGGCCTGGCATGGGACTTGAAGTGGCCTTGGTTTGTGCATTTCTGGGTCCACGGGGCCTTGACTAAGATTATGGCAGACTCACCCTAGGAGAGCTTGTGAAACGATTCATTCATTGGGTTGGAGAGAGGATTCCCATTTCTAGGAGATGGAGGTGACCGTGGGGGAGACGGTACAGGGGAAAAACTATTCTGACCCTCCATTCTCTACCCAATTCCCACGATTGGGTTAGTTCACGAGTTCCGAACTCCTCTCACTAAACCTCTCAATGAAAAATGTCCATTGGTGCAGAAAATGCTTTCAAATATACTAAGTGCTTTATTAAAAATTCCACACCTGTATATACAAAGAGAAAAAGATTTTTAATTCACTTTTCTCTGTATAAAATAGCACACAACATTCCCCAGTTACAATGACATGAAACTCTTAACAAAATTTTAAAGTATATTATGTTCCTGGTTGGAAAAATAAGTTATTTTTAAAATGTTGTCTGTGTGTTTGTGTATCCCATGACATTCCAGCCCCTGAATTTTAGGAAGTTTCTGAATGAGATTCAGAATTTTGTCTGAAAAAGTATTCTCAGAGATAGGCAGAAAAATGCAGAATTAAGAACAAACGAGGACTTCCCTGGTGGCACTGTGGTTGGGAGTCCGCCTGCCAATGCGGGGCATACGGGTTCGAGCCCTGGTCTAGCAGGATCCCACATGCTGCGGAGCAACTAAGCCTGTGCGCCACAGCTACTGAGCCTGCGTGCCTAGAGCCTGTGCTCCGCAACAAAGAGAAGCCACTGCAATGAGAAGCCCTCGCACCTCAACAAAGAGTAGTCCCCGCTCACCGCAACTAGAGAAAGCCCCCGCACAGTTAGGAAGACCCAACGCAGCCAAAAATAAATAAATAAAAATAAATAAATTTATTTTTTTAAAAAAGAATGAAACTGTCAGCTTACTACCAAGGGTAGATTTGAGGTCAAGACCCAGTGATGTTTTTTTTTAATTTATTTTATTTTTGGCTGCGTTGAGTCTTTGTTACTGCGTGCGGGCTTTCTCTAGTTGTGGTGAGCAGGTGCTACTCTTCGTTGTGGTGTGTGGGCTTCTCATTGCGGTGGCTTCTCTTGTTGCGGAGCACGAGCTCTAGGCACGCGGGCTTCAGTGGTTGTGGCACTTGGGCTCAGCAGTTGTGGCACGCGGGCTCTAGAGCGCAGGCTCAGTAGTTGTGGCGCACAGGCTTAGTTGCTCCGCGGCATGTGGGATCTTCCCGGACCAGGGCTCAAACCCATGTCCCCTGCATTGGCAGGCGGATTCTTAACCACTGCGCCACCAGGGAACCGCCCCCCCCCCCCCCCCCCCCCCCCCCCGCTCCCAGTGATGCTTATGTGGCACTATGAGTCAGACATCTTCTAAGGGATCGACCCATGAGTTAGATACGTTATAGTATCAGCCCCATTTTGCAGGTGGGGAAAACTGAAACACAGAAAGGTTGTCACTTGCCCAAGCTCACACACTGGAATGTCACCAGAATTCAAACTCAGGCAGCCTGGCTCTGAATGAGGGCTCTGGACCACCAGGCTCTACTATCTCCCATGTGGCAGCAAGGTGATTAGCCCTCTTCTGGCCTCAGTTTACTCAACTGTGAAATGGGCTTCCCATTAGTCACCTCTTCGGTTTGCTGCAAGGGTTAAACGACATCGGGCTTAGGTCCAGGAGAAGTGTTTTTAAAATGGGCGCCTTTGTTTCTTCAGTTCCTTGCAGGAGGATGGGAGAAGAGGCCTGGCCGCCTGCCTCCCGTGTTAAGTCCTGGTGAGTTGTCCAATGCTCCACTGAGAGGAGAGACAAAACAGGGCAGAGATCCAGACCCTGGGTCTTCCAGAAACCACGGGGCGAAGTGCCCAGGGGCCTGTGTGCCTCTCCCCACCCCCCACTCTCGGCTGGGTGAGGGGCCCCTTGGCTTTACCACGGTCTCCCCCCCACCCCCGGACCTGACCACACCGCATCCTGTTGGGGCCCTGCCAGAGAAGGAAGCGGAGTCTGGGGTCCCACTGGGAAGTCCCGCGGGGTGTGATTCAAGGCCTTCCCTGCCCCCCAGGCAGATAAAGGCGCAGAGCCAGCCTGGAGCTGCTAGCCATCTCCGCGCGCCCTGCCTGCCATGACCCGCCGCCGCGCGCTGCTCGCCTGGGCCCTCCTCGGCCGTCCTCGGCCTCGGAGCGGCTCAGGAAGCCTCGGTAAGCTGCATCCCCATCGTGCCCCGCAGAGGGTGGAAGGCCCTGACGTCCGAGTGGAACCAGCGCCTAAGACGGCCCGTGCGCTACGTGGTGGTGTCGCACGCAGCGGGCAGCGCCTGGGACACCCCGGCCTCTTGCCTGAAGCAGGTCCAGAACGTGCAGCACTACCACGTGCGGACGCTGGGCGGGTACGACGTGGGCTACAAGTGAGTGAGGAGGAGAGGCAAAAGCTGGAGACGGGACTGCAGGAGAGAGAGGCGCGCGGGCCCGGGAGACCGCAGGGACCCTGTTCTAGAGCCGCCTGGCCGACACCCCGGGCACCTTAATCAACCGCGCAGCATCTTCGTTTGTCCCCAGGGTCGCTGCTTAGGGCTGGGCGTGTGCAGGCAGCGCAAAGATGCTAGGAGGAGGGGAAGCGGCTGCAGTCCAAGCTCTGCCCCCAGAGGAAGGGACAGACTTTGCCAATACGCAGGAAGATGTCCTGTGCACTGGATTCCCTTGGTAAAGTCCGGTGCCTCGTTAAGCACCGGGCCAGGTTGCCGTCCCAGCTCCATTTACTGCTGGCTGAGCCCTGGGGCAGGCATTCACCCTCTTTCAGCTTCAGTTTCACCTTCCTCCTCTGCAAAGTCAGTGGGGTCGTGGCCCACTCCATCACTAAGCCAGCCAGTACCACTTAGGACACCGCCTGGTGTGCAGTGGGAGCCCCCAAATCCATGGACTGTTGGTGCCTATTACTATGTGCCAGGCTGTGCGCCAGATGCTGGGATGGGGGCACAGCCATGAACAGTGTGAATCTAGCCCAAAGGGATTTAAAGACCAGCAGGCAGGGGCTTCCCTGGTGGCGCAGTGGTTGAGAATCTGCCTGCTAATGCAGGGGACACGGGTTCGAGCCCTGGTCTGGGAAGACCCCACATGCCGCGGAGCAGCTGGGCCCGTGAGCCACAATTACTGAGCCTGCGTGTCTGGAGCCTGTGCTCCGCAACAAGAGAGGCCGCGATAGTGAGAGGCCCGCGCACAGCGATGAAGAGTGGCCCCCACTTGCCACAACTAGAGAAAGCCCTCGCACAGAAACGAAGACCCAACATAGCCATAAATTAAAAATAAATAAATAAATAAAAATTTAAAAAAAAAAAAAAAAAAAAAAAAAAGACCAGCAGGCAGCAACAGGTGAGAAACAAGCAAAGTCAACAAGATGAATTCAGATGGTGAGAGAAGCGATGGAGAAGAGGAACAGAGTGACTGACGCGGCTCCGGCATATGGGAGCCGAGAGAAGAGTGTAGTAAGCTGGGGGTACAGCAGAGGTAGAGGCCAGGAGGCTGAGTGAGTGGGTCATTCCTGAGGGACAAAGGTCAGGGTGGCTGGAGGTAGCTGTGAAGAGTGATATGAAATGAGGAAGGAGTTGGCAGGGGCCAGATGGCACAGGGTCTTGTGGGCCATGGGGAGGACCTCCTTTCTACTCTAAGACAGGAGCCATGAGAGGGATGTGAGCCTGCTTGGGTATGAGAAGCTCCCTCCGGCTGCAGTGTGGAGAACAGACTGTAGCGGGGGTGAAGGCAGAAACAGGGGCAGTGATTGGTTAGATCTGCCTCTGGGGCCCATGCCCACCAGCTCCCTTTCCAGGGTAATAGGCTGGGGTCCCGCAAAGGGGCTTCTATAACAAGAGACTC
Source organism: Balaenoptera musculus (assembly GCF_009873245.2). NCBI lineage: Eukaryota > Metazoa > Chordata > Mammalia > Artiodactyla > Balaenopteridae > Balaenoptera > Balaenoptera musculus. The sequence goes on from NC_045803.1 coordinate 9,856,268, forward strand.
TACTGGTTCTCAAGCCTCGGTAAACAGCAGAATCACCTTACTGGAAATGCAGGTTCCCAGGCCCCATGCTTAGAGACTGCTTCAGTAGGGCTGGGGTGAAGCCAGAAAACCTGAGGACCTCGCTTGGAAAAATCTGGAAGCCTTCAAGGGTGTCCCCAGCTCTTCTGGCTCAAGATTTTACAATTCAAAGGCTCCAACTTCAAATTTGTTTTCCAAGAGTCAGGCGCTCCAATTCTAAGCGTTTCCCTGAAGGAATGAAGAGCAGAGCTTGGCTCCACAGCCTCTGGTCTAAATCACTTTATAGAAAAGCAAACTGAAGTTTGTTTCTCAGATTTTAGGATTCAGAGTCTGATCCAAATGTTTTGAATCCCCCTTCCTTGTCGCATCTTGTTCGGAGCCTCAGTTTCTTCACCTGTAAAATGGGGCTCCTGACTACCCACGAGGTGGTGGGGTTTGAAGTTTAAATTAGATGCATCCATTTAGCTAATATACAGAGAGTACCAACTGCTTGTGCCAGATGCTGGGGCTGTGGCAGGACCATAACCAGCCCAGTCCTGGGGGTCAATATCACTATGGTATTTCTAGTCTCTTCAATCCAGATTCTGAGAGTCTGGCTTCCCAAGTGGCAGATGCAGGACCCAGTATTAGAGTTCCCACATTCTGTGCATCTTTGGTGACCTTGTGAGCCAGAGGACTGAGGTGACAGATATCGCATCTCCAAAACGCCCATCTTCTGGTTAATTCCAGGGTGCCAAATGAAACTCACTCAAGCAGGACGTGTTGAATGAGTGAACCTGACAGATCTGCTGCCAGGATTGGAAACCTCAAAGAGGCAGATGCTGGGGCTCCAGGGTTTGTGTCTGGTTGCAGCGCCAACCCTCGAGTCCCTGATCCTGTCACTCAAGTGTACCCCAGCAGGGAAGAGGAAGCAGGAAGCAGGCTGGGGAGAGGGCAGAAGAGCTTCTCAGTGGAGTTCTGAGAAGCATTAGTGTCCAGGACGTGACCTTGGGTAAATAATCTAAGTCTGCTTCCTCAGCTTAAAGTGGGGATGACAACAGTGCCTGCCTCCGAGGACTGCATGTGAGAATTCAGCAAATCAAGAGCTCAGCCAGTCCTCCAGGGAGGCAGGAGAGAGCCAGACCATGTGGGTGGGAGTCACGGAGACCTGGGTGAAAATCCTGACTCCTCACGGGGTTGAGGATGCAGAAAGGTGCATGTAGAGCTGTGCCTCACAAATGGCAATGGCCACGGTCATTGTTCTTACTGTGGAAGATTAGAGGATAGGAGGAGGGTGTTGGGGAAATTGTGTGTCAGTGACAGGGACAGGGGTGGGGCGAGCAGAGGATAGGGAGGGAGTCCTACCCCACCCCCCGAAGCCCTCCGTCACTCATCCAGACCACCCTCCCACCCCCACAGCTTCCTGATGGGAGAAGACAGGCTCCAGTATGAGGGCCGGGGCTGGAACACCTTGGGCGCCCACTCAGGTCCCACCTGGAACCCCATACCCCTCGGCATCTCCTTCATGGGTAACTACATGGGTAAGTGACTGTCCAGCCATCAGCTAGGGGGCTGACATGGAGCCTGGGGGATGGCACCGCGTGGTGAGTAGTTGCTGGGAGGCTCTGCCACCTACAAGCTCTGTGACCTCGGGCAAGTGACTCTGCTTCTCTGAGCCTTGTTTCCTCTTTTGGATAAAGACCATTTTCAACCACATGGTTTCAGTGAAGATTAGTTCATCTCTATAAAAGTTCTTAGACCAGTCCATGGCACCTAAGAAGTGCTTGATAAATGGCAGCTATTGCTGTGGCTTGGCTGGGGAGGTCTGGGGGCAGATGAGGGCAAATAAGCAGTAATCTTGACAGCTGACACTTGCCGAGGGCTTACTCTGTACATAAAATAACTCTTTTGATCATCCCACAGCCCTGTGGGCAGGCGCTTTCATTCTCCCCTTTCACAGATGAGGAACCTGAGGCACAGAGAGGTTAAGTCACTGCTTGGTGGCGGCAGGCTGGGTTCTGGGCCCTAGCGGGCCAGCTCAGAGTACAAAATCAGAAGCACTACCCACACTCCCTCTGCCCTTCGAGGAAGCCCCAGCCTAACTCCTGCCTCTACCTCCCACAGATCGGGTGCCCCCGCCCCGCGCCATCAGGGCAGCCCAGAGTCTGCTGGCTTGTGGCGTGGCTCAGGGATTCTTGACTCCTAGCTATGAGGTCAAAGGACACCAGGATGTGTAACAGATGCTCTCTCCAGGCAACCAGCTCTACGAAATCATCCAGCAATGGTCACACTACCACCGCGTGTGAGGCCCTGTCCGTCTTCTCACACCGCCCCCCCCACCCCATCAGAAACCCCACTGCCTCCCCCTCCCCCAATTAAGGCAAACCTCAAACTGTATTTCCGTGTCCCACCATCCCCCTCCCTACCCTCTCTCCCCTCCATAAGATCCCAGCCACCCCCCCCACAACCTCCCAGAACTCTGATCTTGCTCAGAACCCAGAGGCCCCGACCCTGAACCAAGACCCCAGAGATCCCAGCTTGGAAGCCACATCACAGCTCAGAACCCAGAGGCCTCAGGTCAGAGCACAGGAATAGCACCAAGTCAGCTGAGATGTCACCAGCAGAAGCTCAGGGGTCCTCACCTCCCGGGCAGGGAGCCATGCAGCAAGACACCCCGTCTCTACCACACCGCCAAAGACATCCTGGGCAGCATCTCTGCTTGAACTCCTCTGGGGACAAGCTGCTCACTCCCACCCCTCAGGTCCCCCCCCTCGTTGCTTTAGAGAGCGCGGGAGTTTTTTCTGAGCCTGTACTCCAACCTGCCGCCCAGTCACAGGCATGGCCACAAATACACGCAGGTCCCAGTTACACCCCCTCCCCACCCGATCTTCATTCCTCCTCACTCCACCCCAACCCTTCAGTCATAGGCTGGGAACATATGTTTATTTACAAAACACACTTACCCTCCCTCCCAGAATGCAATGGCTTCGGGAGACGTAGGGATTAGGGCCTCACACACCTGAGACCCCAAGAGCACCAGGAGGAGCGGGGGGCCTGGGCGGGGCCAGCACACACCAGCCCCGCCCCTCACGCCGAATCCATCCGAATCCATTGGAGGGGCAGTAGTCTCTCTCCGAGGTCACGAGCGCATGTCCAGTCTGTTCATGTATTCCTGCAAGGCCTTCAGGCGGGCGTCGATTTCGGCCATGTCAGCTGCCTGGTGGTCCGAGCTGTACTCTGTGAGAGCAGTCGTGGCTGTGGGGGTCCGTGAGGGGCCCAATATCCTGCCCTCAGTAGCATCCCAGCGGGCTCTGGGGCAGGTGAGGGGGAGATGTGGAGTCCCAGGCTCACCTTTGATGGGGATCCAGCCCCCCGAATCGGCCAGGCGTCTCTGATGGCGGCCGCGTTCCAGGGGGCTAGGCTTCTGCTGCTGGGGATGGCAGGAAAGGGGGTCAGGCACCCTCTATGCCTGCCCCCCAAATCCCACCGGCAATTCTGAACCAAAGGACCTCATAAAAATTAAGGGTTGACACCTACTGAGCACTTATATGCAAAATAAACTCCTTGTAGCTTCACCAGAACCCTCAGATGTGAGTGCTATTACCATCCCCACTTAACTGATAAAGAAACTGAGCTACAGAAGCTAAGTAACTACCGTGAGTCACACAGGTTCTAGGAAGGGGAGGCAGGTTTCAAGACCTGGGAATTTGAGGCCAGAGCCGGTGCTCCTAACCAGAGTCTCCTGCCCCCACCTCATCCCCATCCTCCTCTCCGATCCAAAGGTCTCAAAACACTGCCTCCAGAGGCATTTCGGAGCCGCCTTTACAACCTGATCCCCTAGAATGGAATCATGGGAGAAAGGGCCAGCGAGCTTCCGGTGGTTTAACGCTGCCCCTGCCTCCTCCAAAGCCTGAGGAAAGTCACTCACCGTATTGGACCCACTCCAGGTGGTGGGGCTGGGCGGCTTCCCCCGGCGACGAACGCTGAGAGGACAGAGTAATCAAGGACCAATGGGAGGGGTCTGTGGCACCTGCCACCTCGCCCTCTTCCATGGTTTCAAGGCTCCAGCCTCCATCACCCAAGTTCCCCGCAAAAGACTGTTTCGAGTCTCCCCAGACACCCGTTTGGAGGCGGTCCTTTCCCCCAGCCCAAGTTTTACCCTCTAGGGAGGGATTCAGAGAAATCCTCGAACTCGCTGCAGGAGCTGGCGGACGAGTAGCGGCTGCGGAAACTGTCCACTAGAGGGAGAAGGAGAGTGTGAGCCTCTTGCACTGGCCACAGCCCCGCCCAGCCCGCCTGTCAATCCCGCGCGCTCCAGCCCAGTTACCCGAGGAGCTGCGGTTTCGCGAGCGGTTAGCCGCGTCTCCTCGACCGGTCACGGCTGCGGGGGGCCGAGTCTGGCGAGACCAGGAGACGGATGGACCGTCCCCGCTTCCTCCGCTGCCCAATCGGCTTCGCTGCTGCTGCTGCCTGGAGAACGAGAAAGGAGACGCCCACCTGTGCGCCCAACTAATTCGGGAAAGGGCGTCGCTGCGCCCCGTGGGTCACACCTAAATAGGGAAAAATCATGCGGAGACACAGACCAGGTAGGGGTGGGAGAGACAAATAAGCAGGGCGGGGGGATGGGGGAGGCTGGCGATCAGGAGAGGGGATGGAGGTCAGGCGGGAAGCCGGAGCAGGTAGGGGGAAGGGGAGAGATGGAGCAGATGACAGGTGATGGAGATGGGAGTTGGGGATGGATGGTCAGAGGGTCAGGTAAAGGGACAGGGATACGGGCAGGTGAGGAGAAAATGGGCGCTAACTTCATCTTGATCGCTCTCTGCTTCTTCTCCTTGGCTTTCACAAAGGCTGTTGGGTCGAAACGGGGCACGCAACCACCTAGGACCGGGTGGGGGTGGGGTGTGGAGAGAAGAGGAGGCTGGAGTCATAGGATCACGCCTCCACAGTTTAGTCCCATCCACCTCCTCCCACGGGCAGGGCAGGGTCATCACAGACCTGTGGGCGAGGGCGAGGGGCGGGCAGGGCGGCCTTGACCCCGGCCCCCGCGGTCGCTCTCCCGGGATGAGGAGCGGGCAGCGCCACGGCCACGCGACGTGGAGCGCTCCCGAGACGTCGAAGCCCGATCTTCCCGGGCCGAAGGCGGCACCACCGGTGTAGTCCGTCTCCTGGGAGCACAGAGCCCACTGTCAGTTTCCCACCGGCGACAACTCCTATCCCAAGCCTCTTCCCGGACTGCACCATCTCCGAAACTTCAGGCCCATCCCCCATCAACTCCTAAACATTCACGTACTTACACGATCCTCACAGATACCTTCTCCCAGGGTCCATCCCTATCGGAGCCCCACAAACCACGCCCCCCCAAAACCCAACTGTCACTTCCCTACATCCTAACACATTCTTTCACCAGACCCTTCTCCCAGAGGTCTCCCACAGCCCCCTGGAAACCCTTCCCAATTTTTCAACACCCACCCCAATACATGCCAGCAAACATCACTCGGATACCCACCTGCTTAGCCACGCCCCTTTGCTCAACTAGACCTCAGACCCCGCCCCTTTTCGGTCCCTATCTCCAGGTTCAGCCTCCTGAATGCCGCCTCAGGCCTGCCCATCTCTCTACAGACCCCGCCCATTGTTTTCAACTACTGTGTGTGTCCTTCCCTATGCCCCATACAGTCCATTAGGCCCCACCCATCCCTCCATTCCCGCCCACTCTCAGGCTCTACCTGTCCTCTCCACCCTACCTGGGCCCCGCCCCGTCACTCAGGCCCCGCCCAACCACGCCCGGAGCCCACCTGCAGGCGGGGTCCACAGCTCCAAGGCCCCACCCACCCCTGGCCGCGCCCCTCACCCCCTCTTGTACATGGCCAGCTCAGTGTTCAGCGTCTTCAGCCGGGCACGCAGGCTCCGCTCCGATGCCTTCACCTCCTCTAGCTGCCGGGAGGGAAGAGGGGCGTAGAGGTCCAGACTGAAGCCAAAGTCCGGGACCCGCCGGCGCCCAGCCGGCCGCCCCGCCCCCTCACCTCCTTGGCCAGGCGGCGGCAATCCTGGCTTCGGCGGCCGGACCCGCGGTGCCCGAGGCCGCGCTCCTGCCGCAGCTCCAGCTCCAGGCCGCGCACGAGCCCGCGCAGCGCCTCGACCTCCTGGCGCGCCGCCCGCCCGGCCAGCGCCTCCTCGCGCGATCTGCCCAGCTGGGCCTCCAGCTCGCGCTTCTCAGCCGCCAAGCGCGACACCCTGGGAGGAGGAGGTAGAAAGCGAATGCTGGGGCGGGGTGAGGGGCATGGTGCCATAGTCCTCACTCCTCCACTGGGGTGGGCACGCACCATTTCTTGATCGGTAATTAGAGAAATGCAAATGAAAGCCATCAAGAGATGCTGAGCTGATAGGAACTTTATAAGACAGGGATCCAGCTCTCAACATCCAAACCCATCAGTCCCAACACCACCTGACAGTAGCAAATACACAGCCCCGCCGAGGAAGGCACTGTCCCAGAAACCTGAATCTGATTAGCCTATAGGTTTAACAACCACTTCGCGGGAAATAAACAGAACAGGGGACTACGTGAACCATGGAGATAAAATCAACAAAATCCAGGGACTTCCCTGGCGGTCCAGTGGTTAAGACTCCGCGCTTCCACTGCAGGGGGCACGGGTTCTATCCCCGGTCTGGAAACTAAGATCCCGCAAGCTGGGCGGCCAAAAAAAAAAAATCAACAAAATCCAGACTGTGGGAAACTGTACAAATAACCAGGCTTCTTCCACAAAGAAGTAGCATGAGAAAGGGGGGGAAGGGGTACTGTAATAAATTAAAAGAGATATCTGGATACTTATTCACACAAGCCAATTACAAAAAGACTTTCGTGAGATGATCAGAGAAGTGTCACCACATACACCCTGGGTATCAGATGACATTAAGGAATTTTTGTTAATTTTGTTGGATGTGATAACAGTGCTTATGAGTTTTTTTTCCAAAAATGTCCTTATATGTTAAAGATACATATTGAAGTGTTTACAGAGGAGATTCGGTGTCTGGGCTTTGCTTCTCAGGAGAGAGGAAAGGGCATAGATCAAACAAGATGGGCAAAATGTAGATAACCGTTGAAGCTGGGGCACAAGTACACGTGCATTATACTACTGTCTACTGTGCGTGCTTGGAATTTTTCCCAATAAAACATTTTTTAAAATCTGTGGCTCCCCCGCACTCTCCAAGGAGCTTCCCCATTCGGTCCCTTCCAGCTGACTTCCCCCCTCCCCTCCTCTCCTCCCACCTCCCTCTCCCATGGTCCTCTATGCAAACGCAATTCCCTCCTCCTGAACCCTCTCTCTCTCCTCCTTCTCCTGGCAGGAACCACTCCACTCATCCTCCAAACATCACATCCCCCCCGGGGAAGCCTGCCTGCCCTCCCAGCCAGGCTGTCATGTCCCTGTATTCTCTCCTCTCCTGGCTCTCTGTACGTTTCCTTCCCAGCACCAATCATGGTGGAGCTGACGTTGATCAGTGTGATCATCTGTTTTCTGTCTGCATCCTCACTCCAGCTGTCTGGTCACTGTGTAGGAACCCGGGCTCTGTGGCCAGGCTGATGGAATCCAACTCTATTCCACTTCTTACAAGCTGTGTGACCTGGGGCAGTTTCACTTCACATCTCTGTGAAGTGGGACGATAATAATAACACCTGCTGATAAGGTTGTAGGAATCTGTAAAGAGCGCTTAGACTGTGTCTGGCACTGAGTGATGGCTCGGTAAACATCGGTAGGGCCAGGCAGTGTGCCTGGCACACCGTAGGAACTCAGTAAATGTTGGATGACTGAATGAATGAATCTTGGAGTCTTCCCAAACTCCCTAACTCCAAGCCGGGAAGGGAAAGGTAAGAACCAACAGTCCAGTTGTGGATCTCACGGTAGATGACGCCACCTTGTGGCCATCCTGGGAAACACATGCACACGCACCAGGAAGACTCACAAGGTTCTCCAAGCCCCATGAGCTTGCACTTCTGGGAGGGGAGAGGTCTGGTCCTCCCAGTCAGCACTGAGCGCTCAGTCCTGGGCTAGCAGCTGCCAGCAGTGCACAGTGGCTGAGGAACCAAAGGTGGCTTGGGCTGATTGCCTGGATTCAAGGTCTAGCCAGGCCATATTACTTCACTGTGTAACCTGGGGCAAATTCTCTAACCTCTCTGGGCCTCAGTTTCCTCCTCTATAAAATGGGGACGATAGTAGTGCCTACTTCGGGAGGATTAAATCAGTTAAATCATACAGCACTGAACAGAGTCCCTGGCACACAATTAAATGCTCGATAAACAATAGCTACTGGTATTATTATTATTACTACTTCTAAAAATAGTATTAGCCCTCCCCAATGAATGAGGCCCCCACCAGATGGAGACCAAGTCCCAGTCAGCCCCTCCACAGCCCTCAGCACACAGCAGGCACTCGGTAAACATGCCCATCAGGTTCCTGTCACAGCCTCCCATAACACAGGCTCCCTTTCCTGCCTAACCCCACCTCCATTTGCAATATACTCGGGTGGGTATGTGATCAATGTCTCTCTGCCCCCTGCGCTGGCACTACACCATGGGCAGGGAAGGGGCCAACACGAGAGAGGCGCTTGGTGAAGGTGGATTCAACTGAATAGAGCCCTGCCTCTCACCCTGTCTTTGCACATGCTGTTCCCTTTGCCTGGAACACCCCTCCCTTCCCAGGCAGGGTCAGGTCTCCCTCTGGACTCCCTCAGCCCCATCCATGGTGAATCTTCACTGTCTGCAGACACATCTGTCTCCCGCCCTGGACTGGGAGCCCCAGGAGAGGACAGGGCCGGAATTATCTCGGTCATTGCTGTGTCCCCAGCACCATTAACACATGGTGGGCACAGAGGAGGGGCTCAGAATAAGTATTTGGGGAATGAGGGATGGCTGTCCTTCCAACAGTGCTAAGCATTGGGTCCCGCAGTGCATGATGGGATGTGTCCCCCCCAGCCCCAGCTGCCCACCCCCACCCCCAGACTTACTGCTCCCGCAGATGCCAGATCTCAGTTTCCCGGCTGTCCCGAGTGTCCTGGCCATCCAGCCCTCGAAGGCGGCTCAGCTCCTCCTTTAGTGAGCGAATGATGCCCCGCAGGACCACAGGGTCTGGTTTGCCCTGGTACGGGAGGGGCAGCGGGTAGTGAATCCTGAGAAGGAGGATTAGAATCATGGCATCTCAGAGGCCAAGAATCCACCCAGGAAAGGACATGTGACCATTTCTGGCCAAATACTACAGGAAATTGATTGGGAGTCTTCTGGGAACACTTTTGGTTTCCTGATAAAAACAGCTGATGCAATTAACAAGCACAGCCCTGTTCCATTTCCTCCTGCTTTGATATAGATGCAATGCCTGGAGAACCAGCAGCCATTTTGTGACCATGAAGAGATAAGGATGCAGTCAAAAAGCCAACACATTAAGGACGAGGAAAAGAAGAACAAAAACAAAAACAGAAGGAGCCTGAGTCCCTAACAAAACTGTTGAGTAGCAGCCATCTACCTAGACATCTCGTTATGTGATAAACTATTGTTTAAGGCACTGATAATGGTTATCCTGATACTTGTAGCCAAACACAATAATAAATGATATAACCCTCAACACCGAAGATTCCAAAGGCTAGGCTTAAGCAACATCCCCACCTAGCCCTGGGTACCAGGGGTCCCTAAGTTCTATCCACATCCTCTCCCACCTGACCACCAGCTACCAGCCTGGTGGGTATACTTGTACTCACCTGTCAAACTCCACAGAGTAGATGAGGATCAGGTAGCGCTTGGAGTTGAGCTGGGCCGATCTCGAGGCCAAGGGGCCTGGGCGGCCCCCCATCTTTCGGTTCCGCAGGGACTCCAGATCTGTGTAGGTCAGCAGGTCAAGGGTAACCGACTCACTGCTCTGTTGGAGAGAATGGGAGGGGCTGCCAAAAGACCCAATGTGGCCATACCCAGAGCACACAACCCACACACCTGGGCCACGCCCCATTCATTCTTTGGGCTAGCTGGGCTTTTCCACACTGAGGCTGGTGATCAAGACGGCCCTGCCCCATGAGGGGCTGCCACAGGACATCATTAGAGGGAGAAACTGAAAAGAACCTACATGCTTAGCCATAGGAGACAGCTTAGTGCTGTGGCTTCCAAGTACTGTCCACAGACCCCTGGGGGTCCCCAAGACCCTTTCAGGGGAATCCATGGGGTCAAAACACCTTGCATAATAATACTAAGATGTCATCTGCCTTTTTTGCTGTGTTGACATTTGCACTGATGGTGCAAAAGTCATGGTGGGTAAAACTGCTGGTGCCCATTAGCAGAAAGCAAGCCAGGGGCATCAAATGCACTAGTAACCGTTGTATATTCCACTGCCACGCAGTCTCCGCAGTGGGATGGGAAGGAGGGAGAAACACACAAATAAATAAATAGATAGATAAAAACACAGAAAATGAAACCTAGGAATGTCCTTGATAAACCTGTAAAAATTATTAATTTTTGGGGGGCCGCACTGCGCAGCTTGCAGGATCTTAGTTCCCTGACCAGGGATCGAACCCGCACCCCCTGCGGTGGAAGCGTGGAGTCTTAACCACTGGACCGCCAGGGAGCCCCAAATTATTAATTTTTTTGACTCTTGACCCTTGAGTGCACAGATTTTTACTACTGTGTGTGACAAAATGGAAAGTTCACATTCGGCTGCGTATCAAGGTATGACATTTTCTAGGAAAAGCACTTGTGTGATTGAATTTTGAGCTAAATTAGCCACTTTTTCATGGAACGCTATTTTTACTTGAAAAGGTACTGACAGACAAAAACTACGGTTATTCAGTCTTCGATGTTTGGCAAGCATTTTCTCAAAAATGAACAAAGCGAGCCTGTCACTTCAAAAAAATACAGCTAACAGTATTTGTTGCCAACAATAAGATTCAAACTTTAAAGTGAAAATTAGAATTTTGGAAAACTTGTATCTGCCACTGTGTGCTTGACAGCTTCTCAGTGTGGCAAGGCTTTCCTGGACAGATCAGTGAGGATATTAACAAATATGACTTCCTGATATTGTATAATGAAATGTGTCAACATTTGGAAGATTTGCACAACTCCGTGAACCAATATTTTCCAAATGACCAATGCATGATGTTACAAATGATGCTACAAATGCATGATGTTAGAAAATGGGTAAAAGATCCCTGCAAAGTAAAGATACACCAGTAGATTTTAATGTCACAGAATAGGAAAAGTTCACCGGTATGGTCTCAGATTCCACACTGCGATAAACCTTTAAGAAACTACCACATGTCCAGTTTTAATGCGCTGGCAAAAGAGGATATGCACAATTATCTGAAAAAGCTATTAAAGGACTCCCTTTTTCAGCTATATATCTTCCTGAGGCATATTTTTCTGCATGTACGTCAATCAGGACATATCACAACAGACTGCAGAAGCACATGAGAATCTAGCAGTTTTCTACTAAGCCGGACATTAAAGAGATTTGCAAAAATGTTAAAAGAAAACAACAACACTATATTTCTTACTAAATAATTTTGGTTTTGAAAACATTTTTCATAAAAAGGTTATTTAGGTCAGTAACAGGTTTGTTATTGTTATTTTTAAATGAATTTGTAAATATCTTTATATTTTTCTCAGTTTTAATTTACAATACGGCAAACAAATATTGATAGATAAAACCTGCATGAACAAAAGCTCTTTGGTGTCCTTAGTAATTTTTAAGAGTATAAAGGGGTCCTGAGACCAAAAAGTTTTTTTTTTTTAATTAATTGTTATTGGAGTATGGTTGCTTTACAATGTTGTGCTAGCCTCCACTGCACAACAACAAAACGAATCAGCCATACACATACCGGTATCCCCTCCCTTTTGGACTTCCCTCCCATTTAGGTTACCACAGTGAATTAGGTAGAGGTCCCTGTGCTATGCAGTATGTCCCCATCAGTTGTCTATTTTATACATAGTATCAATAGTGTGTATGTGTCAATCCCAGTCTCCCAATTCCTCCCACCCCACCCCTTTCCCCCTTGGAATCCATACATTTGTTCTCTACGTCTGTGTCTCTATTTCTGCTTTGCAAATAAGAACACCTATACCATTTTTCTAGATTCCACATATATGCCTTATTATACAATATTTGCTTTTCTCTTTCTGACTTACTTCACTCTGTATGACACTCTCTAGGTCCATCCACGCTGGGACCAAAAAGCTTGAGAACCACTGGGTTAAATAAACCATGATGCATGGGTACACTGGCATACTAAGCAACCACTAACAAGGATGACAAACTCAAAAGTTGTAATAATAATAAAAATAGACAATACCTGTATAGCACTTATTATGAGCCAGGCACTATTCTAAGCTTTTTACATGTAATTCATTTAATCTTCGTAACATTATGAAATGGGGACTACTATCATCCCCACATTACAAATAAGGAAACTAAGACATGGAGCAACTGGCCCACGGCTCCCAAGTAGTAAGTGGTAGTGATGACTGATTTCAGAGTCCATGATCTTGGCCATTATGCTATACTGCCTATAGATACCAAAATGTTAACAGTCTGAGGTGGGGGATAGAAACGGAATTCAGACTCTTACTTTCTAAGTCACACATTACTTTAATATCATCACAATTTTATGAGTGCATATTTTACCTGTAATCAGAGAAATAATGTAGTTCACAGTTTTTAAATGATGTCTAAATAGCATCTATGTCACTCTAAGCTCTAACCTGTTTCTTTTTTTCCTATTAATATTTTTAACTATTTGACATTATATATATTTTTTCAATTGTCTGTCTCTCCCACTAGACTGTCAGGTTCGTGAGGGCAGGAATTTTGTCTCTTTTGTTTAGTGCTGTATTCCAGTGCCTGGCACACAACAGGTGCTCAGTAAATGAAATGAATGATTATCTATATCCACTGACATGACTAAATTTTTATGAATTATTGTTGAATCTTTTAAAAGGCTACAGAATACCTTGGGAAATATATCAACTATATAAAATTATAGATCTGCAAATACACACACGTTCACAAGTGAATACAGAAATGGAGAAATGGCTGGAGTGATTTGCATCAAAATATTAATAAAAGGGACTTCCCCAGGGGTCCAGTGGTTAAGACTCCGCCTTCCAATGCAGGGGATGCGGGTTTGATCCCTGGTTGGGGAACTAAGATCCCACATGCCATGCAGTGCAGCCAAAAAATATATATATATTAACAATATATTACTAGGAGTAATATATTGGGAGTATTGGGAATGGAGTGATTTTTACTTTCTTCTTTACATTTCTCTGTGACTTGAATTTTCTCCATGATAATCACTATCATTAGAATTACAATCAGAATAAGGCATTTACATTTGGGAAAGAAAAGAAAACGATAGCCCTGTTCCTTCAGTGAAAGAGAAGGTAGAGGGTCTTGCATACATCAGGTGGGCATCTACCCTCCCAGAGACCCAGGGAACAGACAGCCCCCCCAGCCCCCAACCCTGGCCCCTACCTGGGTGAGGGCCGACTCCAGCATGTTACAGAAGATGTTGAACTGTTTGAAGTTCCCTGTCTTGTGAGTCAAATCTTCGATGACTAGGTAGGGAGAAAAGTCCTTCCTGAGGTCTGACCACTTGCCCAGCCCAAGGGCAATGCACCCAAGCTTTCCACCTTTCCCCAACACCAGTGGCTCTGGCCCAAGGGATGAGTCCTACACCCCCTCCCCAGCTTAGAGAGCTTCTAGTCAGGTAGAAGAGGCAGGTGGACAGGATGCTGATTGGCCTCATCTTCTGGGAGAAGCTGATCCCAGGGAAGGACAAGTGAGCCCACCCAGGCAGGCACACTCACAGCTGGCATCGAACTCGGCCCGCCACTGGTCGGCCGTCATCCGGTCCTCCACCTCCAGCTCTAGCACCTGCCCAGACACCATCACCCGCACGGCATGCTCCACACCCCGGAAGACGTAGTCCACCTGCAGGCCAGCTGGCTGGTCCATGGCCAGTGTCACTGGAGAAGGGAATGAGACAGAGACCCAGAGGGGCTGAGAGCCCAGACTCAGGAGCTGGAAGGCCAGAATCCTGGTTCCACCATGTACCACCTTAGGAAAGAGACTTTGCCTCTCTGTGCCTTAATTTCCTCATCTGGAAAATGGGTATAGTAATGGCACCTACCTCATAGAGCTGTCATGAGAATTAAATTGGACAATACACATAAAAGCACTTGGAACTGTGTCCTGCACGTTACTATGCCCAATACATGCTGGTTAATAGAATATACGATTTCCAATAAGAGGATCAAGATTAATACTATTGATTACTAATTTATTAATCCTTATACTCATTATATATTTATTATTTATTCATTTATTTAAACATTTGTGGAGAAAAGTCAAGCTGTAAAGGGAGACAGAGTATTGAGATCAGGCTGGGCAGAGATTTTAAACAGAGGGTCAAGGGCAGGCCTCCCTGGGGAGGTGACATTTGGGCAGAGAACTGAAGAAGGTCAGGGAACGAGCCAAGTGGCTATCCCTAAGGAAAGTGGTCCAAGTCGAGAGAACAGCCAGTGCATGGATAACAGATTATCCATGATAAACTTAAATCATTTACATTGAATTAACAATTGAACTTCTTCATTAGTCCGCTGTAAGCATAAATACTTTCTCTCAGCCAACAGGACTACTACTCACTGTTAGTTCCATGAGGAGCTGGAGGAGAGGGTAGGCCTCCACCCTCAGCATGAACTCTAGGGACTGGTTCAGAATGGGAGCCCCAGGCTGCTTGGGTTCGTGTCCAAGTTCAGCTATGTGCACTTAGATGGGCAAGTAACTTAACCTCTCTTGGAGCCAGATTCCTTATCATTAAAGCATAAGCCATCCTGGGTGCTGGGGATATGATGAGAAACCAGATTCTGTCCCTACCCTCGAGAGGGTGGCAACAGTTAAAGACATAAAAATGTCAACTAGTGGGGTAAGGGAATGCTAGGGAGTAGGGGTTGCTCTTTTAGCTCAGGTGGTCAGGGAAGGGCCACCCTCTCCCTGCTGAGCAGAGGCCTGGAAGGAGGGATGGGGGGAAGACAGGTGAATATCTGGGGATTAGGATCCAGGTAAAGGGAAAAGCCAGGCAAAGATTCCAAGGCAGGATGTACCTAGTTTGTTCTGAAAACACCAAGGAGGTCAGTGTGAGGGAAGGAGAGGGGGAAAGTGAGGAGATCAGAGAGGTAACGGGCCAGATGATGTTCCTGCAGGCCTTTGTAAGCCCACAGAAGGATAACAGCGTTCATCTCCTTAGATTGGTGTAAGGATTAAATGAATTAATCATGTTAAACTCCTTGGTGAAATTGAGCCATGCCTGACCCAAGCAAGCACTCAATACATATCGGCATCGTCATCATTTTTTTTTTATTGAAATATAGTTGATGGACAACATTATGTTAGTTTCAGGTGTACTACACAGTGACTTGACATCTGCATACATTATGAAATGATCACCACGACAGACCTAGTAACTGTCTATCCCCATACAAAGTTATTCCAATATTATTGATCATATTATGTGGCTTATTTTATAGCTGGAGGTTTGTACCTCTTAATGCCCTTCACCTATTTCATCCCCACTCCCAGTCATCGCTATTCTTGTTATTATTACTTTGTTGTTGTTTCTGAGCTTGAAAGGGACTAGAGAGACAAGGCCAGCCCATTCCCTTCCCAGTGTACAGATGGGGAAACTGTGGCTCTGTGAGAAAAAGAGCCCTGTGCAGAGTCCCACGGGTGCTGCAAAGACAGAGCCACCCAGGGATCCCCCAACCCAGATCATGGGGACTCCTCCAGTGCCTGACCTCCTTCTCTCCCCACTGTCTCCTTTAGTCCTCACACTTTCCCCAATTTAGTCCTTCCTAAAGTCTGATGTTGGAAAATTTAATATTTTGAGCCCTGAATCTCTAGGTCAGTGATTTTTTTTTTTTTTTTTTTTGACCGTGCCACTGCACTGCATGCAGGATCCTAGTTCCCCGACCAGGGATCGAACCCGCACCCCCTGCAGCAGAAGCACCGAGTCTTGACCCCTGGACTGCCAGGGAAGTCCCTCTAGGTCAGTGATTTTTAATCTTTTTAGAGTCCTCAAGCTTTTGAGAATCTAATGAGATCTCTGAACCCTCCCCAGATAAATGAATAGATCCATAACCTCTGCAATTTCAGGGTCTCCCAGAATACCACCCCCCCAGGCTCATCCACAGATCCCCTTTCTCAAATGCCCAAGGACAACCGCCAGAGCCCCAGCCATCCTAAGAGGCACGTCTCTGCCTCTAGACCCAAGCTCTTAACTTTATCTGGGGGAGGCGGTCTCTGGCGCTTTGGACGGACTGATGAAATCTGGAGAACATTTTCCCACTCACACTCTCATAATTGTACTTTCATTCTCTGGGGTTTCAGAAGCGGGGGCGGAGGTTAATAATTCCTGACCTACGGGCAAACAAACAGCTACACATTTCAACATATCCCTCACCCCCTGGCCCCCAGTGCGGGTGCCAGGCAGCGCTGGCCCCGCCCCACCGGGTGTCCTAAACCCCGCCCACCCACCCCGCCCCTCAAACCCCGCAAGCCAATCAGCGGTCGCGCTGTCCCGGTTACCACGGCGCCAAAGGCAGCAGCGGAACACTTGACGAGCCACGCAGCCTAACCGCCCCATTCACCACCCCACTCTTGGTACCCAACTCTCCCGAGGAGGCAGAGGAAGAAGGGGACCCGCCCCACCTCATCCCCGCTGCCAACCCGGCTCTGCCCTCCTCCTTCCCCACTCCCCCACATAAGCCCCCCATTCATAGCCCTTCACTAGATAACAGGGCCTTTCTGCATCCCACTGCCCTGATGACACAGCCGCCACCTCAGTCTCCAGATAGTAAGCCCCTGAATATTCTGCCCGAATTCAACTCTCCGCTTACGCCTACCTGCCTCCTCACCTGCACAAACTGCGCCCGCTCCCCTCCCTCCATCCTCTCTTCTAGACAGAATAAATCCCACACTCCCCAGCCAGCTCGACTCTCCCTTCCTGACCCCAGCTCCCCATCCCTCATTCCCTAGATGGCCTCGAGATTCTGGCCACTCCCCTTCTCCCAGTCCCCCATGTTCTACTGGGGTTCCCCCCATATTCTACTTGAATTTTGTCCCGTCCCCCCCAACACACACACTATTCCGCCTGGATTCTGTCTGCATATTTGCCCAAGGTTCTACTCCACACACACCCCATTTTCAGCCTGTATTCTGTAACCCTGATATTTCATCTGGATTCTGTTCCCTCTCAAATTCTATGTAAACTCCCTGCACCTCCCCTCCACCATTTTCCACTTCTCTTCCCTTCGGAGAGCCCTCCTTGAACCCCCCCTCCCCCCCCACCCAGTTCTGGGATTCTCCAGGCACCGAGTCACTCCCTTCCTCCTTCATGCCCCACCCTGCCCCCACTGCCGACCCTGTCCTTCTACCTGCATCCTCCATCCTTGCTCTGTGACTCCAACCAGTGGTCTGTGACCGCCGACCAGTGGCCCATCCTGGTCGCTGGTTTTGTTCCAGTCGCACGTCTCTCCCAGCTCCTCTTCGCCTCAGCTTAGGGACCTCCGCAACCCAGCCGGGGTGCTGTGCCCTTGAGGCCCCGCCCCTGCCAACCCGCGACGTCAGCACTTCCACCTAGTGCGCTCCGGGTGGACTCCCCAGCGCCCCACTCTGGTCCACACACCTGACACCATTTCTCCGGCCTTATGACATCATGGCTTCAGTGCACACGCGCGTGCACACACACTCAGTTTTCCAACCCCCAGCCCTCTCATCTTTCACTAAGGTGACCCCCCCTCCATTTCCAGTGTGACATCACCGCCCCTGGCTCCTCCTCCCAAATTATGCTCCCCGGATATTTCAGATTTCACAGCCCTCACCCCAGGACCGGAGTTGACAGTCCTCCACGCTGGGCTCCCCCCAAACAAGTCCACATCACCATGTCCCACACCAGACATGGGTAAATCACTGGCCCTGGCAGCCCCTACCCGATGGTTGTTTTCCCACCATCCGCTACCACCACGCCCCACACCAAATATTCCCGCCAGCCATGACCTAGCTGGAGTCTCCAATACAGCGTACCCCCCACCTCACATTCATACACGTGGCTTGGCCTCAGTGACTCTTCCGAGCCCCCAGCTCACTGCCCCGCCCCCCACCATGTGGGTGAATTGGGGCTGGATGGAACCCTCTTCCCCTTAGCCCTGCACTCCAGATCAAAACCTTCCACATTATCCCCCTGGAATGTATGGACCCCAAAGCCCTTTAGGACACCCCACAATCCAGACCCCCATAGTGCCCACCGCAGCCCATCACCACCCCCTGGGATATCAGACACCCTCCCGCCACTGTCCTTCAAATGCTTTTTGCCTTAGATAAGGACTATGCACACCTACCAACCAGTGACTCACCCTTAATTCTGCTCTCTGGTAGATATTGTAACCATCCCCCATTTTACAGAGGATGAAGCATCTTGCCTCGAATTCTGCAGTGAGGGACTGGCACATTCATCCCCCTACTCCTTACTCAGCTGCCTTTCCCTGTCTACCTTCCTTTTCCTGCCATAACTCTCTGCTCCTTTCCCTTCCAGAGCACAAATCCAAATGTGGCCTCACACCTTAAGCACGGTACACGCTGCAGGCTGGGAACTCCTGGGTTCAGATCCTAACCCACAATGTGACCCCCGGCAAGGCATTTACCCTCTCTGGGCCTTTCCCCATCAGTGAAGCGGGGATAATAAGAGTTCCCACCTCACATAGGATTATTGTGGGGATTGAATTAGTCAGTACATACAAGGTGCTTCAAACAGTGACTGGCACTTGGTCAGCTGTTACCATCTGTGCAACTAGCTGATGATTAGTTGCCAGACCAGAAGTTCATGAGGGCACAGCCATTTTGATCATTCTTGTATATTCAGCACCCTGGGCCTGGCACAGATTGGGGGCTGCTTGTGAATTAATGGTCGATGCCAGGAGGCGGGGTTCAAGGCACTGGAGATACAAGCAAGGTCTTCTCCTCTCAGCTCACTCCTTGTCATCCTCCAGGTCTCAGCTCCAATGTCTCCTCCTGCAGGAAGCCCTCCCTGACTCCCAGGCTGGGTAAAGGGCTGCCTCGATCACTGCAGAGTCCCCAACATGGCCTAGCACTGGGCCAGCCACAGAAAAGGAGTTGAATGATGAGAGTTCCAGCCCAAGCTCTGAACCAACCTGTTTTTCAAAGTGAGGGCCGCAGACCTTCAGCATCAACACGGGAGCTTGATGACAATGCAGCATCCTGGGCCTGGTCCCAAACCTACAGAAGCAGAATTTCTGGAGGTGTGCCCAGGAATCTGCATTTCCTACAAGCTCCCCCAGCACAAACTAGAGCTGAGATCTTCTGCCCTTGGCCACCACAATCTGTCCAGTTTATGATCCCATCTAGACCCCAACACCCTCCCAGCTCAACAACCCTGCCCTATATCACAGGGAGACCCCCCCAAGAAATGGTGGTAATGGTGGAACAGTACAACTAACACCTTTTTAAGCACTATGTGCATTTCTAGGTGCTGAGTTCTAGATCCACTTGGAGCCAACACTCTAGTGAGGGGCGTCTAAGAAGCCCAGTGGATATAAACAAATACTAACATATGTCAGGTAGTGGTAAACCTTATGAAGAAAAGTAAAGCCAGGTGGTGAAGGGCCAGAGGGTGGCAGGAGCTATTTTAGTTTGGGTGGTCAGCGAGGGCCTGTCTGTGGAGTTGACATTTGAACAGAGACCTGAAGGAGATGCCACGAAGGCATGTGGGGGAACTCAATGCAGACAGAAGGGACAGCAAGTACACTCCCCACGTGGGGATGTCTTTGCTATGTTTGAGGGACAGCAAGGGGGCCAGGGTGGCTGAAGCAGAGTGAACAAGTGGGATTGGTGGGATCTGAGAGCCGGGAGGAGGGGGTGCTGGATCAGGTGGGGCCTTGTAGGCTTGGCAAAGACTTTTACTGCGTGAGATGGGAGCCATGGGAGGGCCTGAACAGGGGAGCAACATGATCTGACTTTTGTATTAACTTGACCATGGGGCCAAGGGCAGAGGCAGGGGACCCAGTGAGGAGCCCACTGCAAAAGATCAGGTAAGACAGGTGATGGCTTAGGCCAGAGCAGTAGCAAGGGAGGTGGTGAGACACGGTTGGATTCTGGATGTGTTTTGAAGGTAGATCTGTGAGATTTGCTGATTGACAGACAGTACGTGGGTGAAAGAACAGGGAGGAGTGAACGACAACTCCAAGATTTCTGTCCTGAGTACCTGGAAGGATGGGACTGCCATCAGCTGGGTTTGGAGGTTGAAGGGGGAAAACGCCAAGTTTAGTTTGGGGCAAGTTTTTAAAGTCTGTATGTCAGCTGGACTTCCAAGTAGAGAAGAGCCAGCCATTGGACATATGAGTCTTGAGTTCAGAGTAGAGATCTCGACTGGAGATAGACACTTGGAAATATCATTACATAAAGAGCATATGAAGCCAAGAGACTGGGTGAGACCACAAGGTGAATGGTACAGACTGAGAAGAGAGGAGGTCATTCTACTGATGATGAAGCTGAGGCACAGAGGCTTAAACAACTCACCCAGTGGCAGGGCCAGTGGCAAAGCCAGCATTCACACTCAGGCAACCCAACGCCAGAGCCCACACTCTTAGCCACCGGTAGGGTTAAGAAGTTTAAGAGTTAATTCACATAAAACACTTGGTAGGTGCCTGGCACATAGTAAGCCCTCAGTAAACGCTACGTGTATCATAAGCTTTCACACCTCGTCAAAGCACACCCTCATCCTTGGAGTTCTCACTCAATATTGTTCTTCACCTGCCCTCCACCCAAATCAAAGCTTTAACTGATGGCAGGGACTTCCACCACCCCACAATGCTCTATAACCCTCTGCCTTAAAACCTCCCATTAAATTGCAAGGCTATCTTACAAGGACATTTCTATATTTTACCATCTCCTGTCTCCTACTTTACACACTTCCCCCTTTAAAGAGCCTCCTGCGAAACAGAAAACACCCCCCGACTCACATACCGCCCTCTGCCTCACAACTCTACCCGTGTTAAAGGGCAACCCCTCCCGATTCTCACACTGCCAGTTCTGCTGCCTGCCCAGCCCACTCTCCCCCCAGAGCATCCCCTCCCCCCAGGATCGCTACCCAAGCCCGCGCACCAACTACTCTCGCCGCCTCTCACCTTCTCCACGGACACCCCTCCTCGCGAGCCGTTCAACTGCCGAAGCTCCAGCCCCGCCCCAGGATCCGGCCTTCTCGCTTCTGATTGGTACTGGCTTACTCGCAGCCAAGTTCCCATTAGTCAAAACAGACGCCCGTCACTATAGCCCGCCCCAGAGAAGAACCCGCCCCCCAACGCTTGCAATTGGCCAACTCTGAAGAGAGGTTCCGAAATGGGTCGGGTCGTCAGTCTCCTCTCCAATCACTACTGGCCGGTAACTACTGCCAGTCACACAAAGAAGGTTGTTCCTCTGAGAGCGGAGGAAATCCCGGAAGTAGCTCTTTGACTCCGCCCATAACCCCCTGCGGCAGAGCAGGCCACGCCCACGCGGAGGGGCTGGCTGGAGAAGACTGTCCGACGCGCCTGCGCAGAGGAAGGTCTTGGCCGCGGGTACAGAAGCTGCGGAAACGTTCCTAAAGACTGGTTGAGATTTATCATCGTTCAGAGCGTTCCAAGCCTGCACTTAGCAGTTTGCAGGCCTTGGCTTAGTGATAGTTAGCAGTAACCATGCAATGTAGGGGCTATTATGATCCTCATTTTGCCACTAAGGAAACAGGCTCAGAGAGGTACCGCCACTGGCCCAGGATCACACAGCTTGAAAACTATCCCTATTTTGGCTTATGAGTCATCAATAGGGACAATACAACTTACAGAATTTGATGGGGGAGTAGGGGAGGGGAGCGTTCTTTAAGAAAAGGAATACAGAATCACTAACACAAAACTGGGTATGAACATGAAAATTTACTTAAACATGAAATAATTGTTATTGTACTTTTAATATTGTTATTGTTACTTTTAAATGGTACATATTTAAAAGAGCTGACAAATACCACAAACATTGCAAAATCCCCAAAGATAAGGTAGTGTTTTTATTAACTTACTACCTGACACACCTGTGTGGTATGTTTCCTACTTTTTTGGCTGCTTATACTTATTTCATAATATCCTGATCTGCAGAGAGAAGAGAAAAGTAAATTATCTTTCCTCTAGCATACTTGATGGAACTTTTTTTAGTCATTATCATTTAGAAAAAGTTCAGCTTCACAAGTCAGTATTGGTGATGTCATCTAAGTTTTTTGGAAATTTGTGAAAACTTTCATAAAGTTTAACTCATGTAAGCTACATGTTTTGGAAAATGTTTCCACAGACTAGCTTCTAGCTCAGTCCTTTTAATTCTTGACTCCCTTTCATTATGCAGTTGCTTCTGGAGTAGACCACTAGAGGACCATTCATACCACAACAGACTGGCCTTGTAACTAGTGAGTTAGCACCTTGGACAATAAGATTATTCTGGAAGCCATTCCAGACACCAGGACAACTAGTTGGGTAATGTAAGTACAGCTGAAAGTGTCTATGAACCACATCAAAACATCCCATGAAACCCAACCTGAATGTATCCTCAACTCACCTTCCCCTCACCTAGATCCCACCAGTAACCAAGGTGACTCCAGCCCCACCCGTGGTAGAGAGAAATGCAACAGGGGGACATAGAACTGGGAAAAACCAGTGGTCTTAACCAGCTGCATTTTAAATACCTTCCTTTTGTGAATTTTAAAAAAACATCAGCCCATAGGAACACCTTGCTAGGGCCGTGGAAGGGCCTATGCAAATCAGGGGCCCTGAAGCTTATGTGAGCTTTACTATAAATCCACTCTGAATACCTGTCATCATGCATCTATTGAATTGAATGTCCACTGTGTACCAGAGACTAATGCCAGAAATCCTGCCCTGAAGCATAATAGCTAGTCCTGACACTGCCACCAATTGGCTGTGGGGACCCCCTCCCTCTCTGGGTGTGAGTTTTCCCACCTATAGATTGAATATTGCTAAAAGACTAACATTTTTGGTTATTAGGAGGCCCAGACATAAAGTCCACTAAAGAGTGCTATTAAGAATTTGGGGGCTTTGCAATCAGAGAGACCTGGATTAGAATCCCAAAGCGTATGGAAAAAAAATAATCTCTCAAGGCTTCCTCTTACCAGCTTGGGACTGTCCATAAGCCATATGTCTTCTGTGAGCTTCGCTTTCTTCATCTGTAAATGGAGTTCAGTGCATTCATTCATTCATCAACTGTTTACTGAACACCTGCTATGTTTCAGGCACTTTTTTATATTCCAGACACTATGTGCTGAGAGTAGGTACCTCAGTGAACAGGCAGAAAAAGCCCATGCTCTAGTGAACGGGAGACAATAAAATGCAAATAAATAAATGTCAGGTGCTGATAAGTGCTGTGAAGAAAATAAAGCAGAGTAAAGGGGACAGGATAGCCAAAGAAGTGTCTCAGCGAAGCTGGCTTAGAGCAGAGACCTGAAGTAAGTGAAGGAGCCAGCCTTGTGGTCCAGGGGTAGAGCATGCCAGGAAAAGGAAACAGTGAGTGCAAAGGCCCTGAGGTTGGGAGCATGCCTGATGCATTTAAAGAACAGTGAGGGGACTCCCCTGGTGGTTCAGTGGTGAAGACTTGGCACTTCCGCTGCAGGGGACACGGGTTCGATCTCTGGTTGGGGAACTAAGATCCCACATGCGGTGCAGCCAAAAAATAAAAATAAATAAACGTCTTTAAAAAAAAAGAACAATATTGAGGAGGTCAATACTGAGTGACTGGGAATGTGGTAGAAGAAGTCTGGGAGGGATCCAGAAGCCAAGTTGTGTAGGGTCTTAAAAGCCATTGTGAGGTCTTTGCTCTGAGTGAGAAGGGACCCATTGACGGTGGAGGGCAGCAGGGGCATAATTTTACTCATGTCTTGAGCAGTCATACTCTGTTAAGAATAGGCTGTTAGAATAATTCCAATGAGATAAAATGGTACAACCTGGGAAAAACATTTTGGCAGTTCCTCATAAAGTTAAACATAGCATTATCTAATGACCCAGCAATTTCACTCCTAGGTATATACCCGAGAGAACTGAAAACTCGTGTTCAAACAAATACTTTCCATGAATCTTCATAGCAGTACCATTCATGATAACCAAAAGGTGGCAACAACCCAAGTGTCTATCAATAGATGAAAGGATAAACAAAATGTGATCTATCCATACAAGGGAGTATTATTCAGCTATAAAAAGGAATGGAATGGAGGGGCTTCCCGAGGGGCTTCCCTGGTGGCGCAGTGGTTGAGAATCTGCCTGCCAATGCAGGGGACGCGGGTTCGAACCCTGGTCTGGGAAGATCCCACATGCCGTGGAGTAACTGGGCCCGTGAGCCACAATTACTGAGCCTGCGCTCTAGAGCCTGTGCTCCGCAACAAGAGAGGCCGCGATAGTGAGAGGCCCGCGCACCGCGATGAAGAGTGGCCCCCACTTGCCACAACTAGAGAAAGCCCTCACACAGAAACGAAGACCCAACACAGCCATAAATAAATAAAATTTTAAAAAAATAAAAATAAAAAAAAATTTAAAAAAAAAAAGGAATGGAGTACCGATCCACGCTACAACATGGACGAACCCTGAAACACTGTGTTAAGTGAAAGAAGCCAGACACAAAAGGTCACATATTGTATGATTCCGTTTGTGTGAAATGTCCAGAATAGGCAAATCATAGAGACAGAAAGCAGATTAGCAGTGCCAGGCACTGGAGTCGGGGGGGGGGGGTGGAAAGGAGGGGAATGGGGAATCATTTAATGGGTGTGGGGTCTCCTTTGGGGATGATGAAAATGTTTTGGAACTAAATAGAAATGATGTTTTCACCACATTGTGAATGTATGAAATGCCTTTGGTCTGTGCCCTTTAAAATGGTTAATTTTATGGTGTGTGGCTTTCACCTCAATAAAACAATTTTTTAAGCAAAAGATAACCAAAAAAATCATTCACATGAGAGATGATGGTGGCTTTTCTGAGGGTGGTAGCAGTGGAGGTGGAAAGACGTGGTTAGAATCTGCATCTCTTCTAAAGGTAGAGCTGACAGAATTTGCTGATGGATTGGGTGTTGGGAGGGAGAGAAAGAGGAGTCAAAAATGATTGCAAGGTTTTTGAGCTGAGAAGCTGCCAAGATGAAGTTTCCATTTATTGAGATTAGATGAATAGCAGGTGCGGGAGGCAGGGGAAGAGTGGGGATCGGGAGTTTGGTTTTGGATGCATTGAGGTACCTAATAGATTTCCAAGTGGAAGTGTTGAGAGGGTAGCTGAATAGATGAGTCTGAATTCAAGGGTGAGGTCCAACCTAGATAGATAGGTAAGTAGATAGATAGATAGGTAGATAGATAGATAGATAGATAGATAGATAGATAGATAGATAGATAGATAGATAGATAGATGAATGAATTTGGGAGGCCATCCCCAAAGGAGTGAGTGGAGAGAAAAAAAGAGAAGAGGACCAAAGACTGAGCCCCAAGACCCTCCAATGTTTAAAGACCCCAAAGATGAGGAAGAAACAACAAAGGAGTCTGAGAAGGAACAGCCACTGAGATAGGAGGGAATTCATGAGAGTGGGATGTCTTAGAAGTCAAGGGATGAAAATAAACCTAGGAAGAGGGTGTGACTGCCTGAGAGAAGGCTCAAGTAATGTGTGGGCAGGGCACTGAACTATTAAATCGAGCCATAGGGAGGTTCCTGATAACCTCAAGGGGTGATTTGGCCAAGTGGCGGAGCCAAACCCTAACTGGAGTGATTCAAGAAGGACTGAAGGAAAGGAATTGGAGATATTAGTACAGGTAACTTTTTTGGAGGGTTTTGTTGTTGTAAAAAGCAGCACATCATTGGAGCTGCAGCTAGACGGGGTTGATAAAGCTTGTTTGTATTACACCGTGTCTTTACACCAATGGGAATGATCCAGAAGAGAGGGGAGAATTGATGATACAGGAGAGGAGAGAATTGCTTGATTTACATCCCTGAGTAGGCGAGAGGGGATGGGATGTAGTGCACACGTGAAGGAGTGGCCTTGGCTAGGAGTGGTTTCCATCATTAGCAGGAGGGAAGGCTGAGAATAGGGTCTCTGGCACAGGTAGCTGGGATAAATATGTTGGGAATCTGCAGAAATTCTCTTCTGATGGATTTAAAACGGGAGCAGGGTCAAGGGTGAGAGTGAGGGCACAGAGGAGGTGGTAGAGGTTGAAGGAGGGAGGAGAAGGTGTGAAACATGCTTCCAGGAATGTGGGAGAGTGAATGGGCATGAGCGGGGCTTCCAGGCATGAAATTACGGTAAACTCAGGCTCACTGCAGTGTGTGTTTTTGTCTAGCCACGTTCAGCAGGTGCAGGCACATGGCAGATGAGGAGAGTTAGGTGAGAATTGCCTGCAATCTCATTCACATAAAAGCTAGCAACAGGACCTGGTACCTGGTGAGTGCTGGAAAGGAAGGCAACTGTAATAGCTATAAGTGCTTTGATTTGGGAAGACAGACAGTCTGTGAAAAGAATAGGGATCAGGATTATGTCCAACCTTATCCCTTATCCCTTATCCCTTATCCCTTTACAGGATGGGGGAACAGAGGTCCAGGTGAGTCCCCTCCGGGTTTCACACACTCTAACATGATTTTTTTAATGTGACATGCTGTTATTACTATATTTGTAAAATTTTACGAATTTTACAAATTTTTACAAATTTGTAAAATTTTTACAGCTGTGATAATTCAGAGGCTTCATTAAGCCGCAGGTATTTTTCCTGCATCGTCTCATTCAGAGGTAGTGAGGTGGTGAATGAGCGTGTCTGCCTGGGTCTGAATCCCAGCTCTGCTCCGTCTAGTCAGTTTCTCTGTGTGTCAGTTTTCTCATCTGTAAAATGGGCGTGATACCAGGAGCATGTGCCTCATAGTGTTTTTGTGAAGAATAAATGAGTTAATACAGATAAAGTCCTTAGCACAGTGCCTGCCATGTAGTAAACATATAATAAACAGTGGCAATTATCACGATATAGGAAGGAGGTACTATTATGTTCCCTTGTTTACTGTGACAGTGGCTAAAGTATTAAACTGTTAGCATTCAAAGCCCCCCCGCCCCCCCCCCCACACACAGGTAAGTTTGTAGTAATTCTGAGCGGAGATGCAAACTAAAGCAACCTAGAGAAGCTTAATTGATCTACATAAGAAAGTACACAAAACAATGCTTTCTTTTTTTAAAATAAATTTATTTATTTTATTTATTTATTTTTGGCTGCATTGGGTCTTCGTTGCTGCACACGGGCTTCTCACTGCGGTGGCTTCTCTTGTTGCTGAGCACGGGCTCTAGGTGCGCGGGCTTCAGTAGTTGTAGCACGCGGGCTCTAGAGCGCAGGTTCAGTAGTTGTGGCGCACGGGCTTTGTTGCTCTGTGGCATGTGGGATCTTCCCGGACCAGGGCTTGAACCCATGTCCCCTGCATTGGCAGGCGGCTTCTTCACCACTGCGCCACCAGGGAAGCCCAGCAATACTTTCAAATCCATTAGATTGGCCAAAATTAGACAGTCTAAGAACACCAAGTTCTGGAGAAGTATGTGGAAGAACAGGTCATTGGGCACTGAAGTATTAATAGGTGTATCCTTTCCAGAGAACAATCTGAGAGTACTTTGAGAAATTAAATCTGAGGATGCCGGACAACCTCATTTCCCCACTGTCCAAATGAGGTGTGTATGAGGATGAGCCTTGAGTGGAGTTTAGGTAGCAAAGAGTTGGAAAGAATTTGATGTCCATCATTAAGTCTCAAAAAATGGAATGTAAATCAACAATACTTCAATAAAATAAATTTTTAAATAAGTGGAATGGAAAATATATCCTGGAACATCCCACAGCAGTATAAGAGGTAGAAGCTGACATTCATGCCATGCTTAATAATGCTTCCTAAATGCTTTAAGATGTCAGCTTGCAACGATCCTGTGAAAAAGGTACCATGATTTAACAACCCCCATTTTACAGATAGAGAAACCAAAGCCCAGAGAAGTTCAGTAACTTGCCCGAGGTCATTCAGCTAGTGGGCAGCCGGGCTGGGACTTGAACCCAGGCAGCCTCTCCAGAGTCTGTAAGACTCACTCCTCAAGAGCTAGAAATAAGCACAGCCACATCGAGAGCTCTCAAAACAAACAAACAAAAATAACACACACACACACAAAGAAAGATAATGAGTTTCTTCGCTCAGTGACATTTTTGCAAATTTAAAACACAGACAACAAAACTGACCTTAAGGATACATAGGGATCTTTGTAAAACAATAGAAGGACTGGGGGCCCCAAATTAAGCACTCTAGAGTGGGTGCCTATGGGAGGGGGCAGATGAAGGGGGGAAATTACTAAAATTAAATTCCACCAAAGGTGGTTGTGTAGAATCAGCTTCAGCCTAATGCACTGGTGGTTCTAAGCTCGAGAAGCGTGGAAGTTCCCAGGGAGGGGGGATGTTATGGAAGGGGTGAGGGTGTACCTAGAAATTCAACTGAAAAGAGGAGAACTCCTGAGGAAGAGAGGCAGTGTGATAAAGTTAAGGGGGTAGCTTCATCAGGCAGGCTGCCAGAGTTTAGTTCCAATCTCTGCTGCAAGTGACTTAACCTCTTGATGCCTTGGTTTCCCCATCCACACGCAGTGGAAAGATGCAAAGAAAGCTCCTTCTCCCTCCACCAGGCCTAAGGCAAGAAATCTATATCGTTCCTCAGTGTTCTTACAGATACCCCATTTTTGTTTCTCTTGCATACAGCACAGTGTCTGATCTGACTTGCCTTTTTAAAGGATGGCTCAGCTTCTGTCAAAAGGATAGGCAAGGGCAGAAGCCAGGATCCCAGGAAAGGGGCCCCTGTGGGAGTCCAGATGGGAGCCGATGGGGGCCTGGACCTTGGTGATGTTGATAGAGGTGGCGAGGTGGGGTCAGACTTGGAATTTAAAGGTGCCGCAGCAAAAGTTTGCTGATGGATTGGATGTGGGTGTGAGGGAAAGAGGGGGTGTCAAGGGCGAATGCAAGGTTTTTGGCCCGAGCGACTGGGAGAGTTTGGAATTTATCCCAGAGGCAGTAGGAAGTCATAGGAAGATGTTGAGGCTTGGCGGGGGTGGGGGGAGGAGGGTATGTGGTCAGATGCCATGATCACCAAGGAGGCAGCCAGGATCGGGAACAAGGCTTGAGAGACAGGAGAGGGGGATGGAGTCTAGCGCTGGCTCAGCCCCCAACTCACTGTGGGCTCCTGGGCAAGATACAACTGTTCTCCAGATCTTCATTTCCCCATCCTACAAAAAAGGCTATTAGGAATAAAAGACCCTCAAGTCCCCCTCAGCACAAGAATTTTTGCTCCAAGATTCTCTGACTCAAATATACCCAGAATCAGGTAAATATAAGATCATCACTCAAGATCAGACCTCCTCCCTTCATCCTCCTTCCCAAAGCCCATCCTTGCCCCACTGGACAGGACACAGAACCTCCCTGCTCTGGGAGCCTGGAGGATGATATCAGTGACAATGGCAGGCAATGTTTGTTGAGTACACATTCTGTGTCAAGGGCTATTCATGCTCTGCCACACAGAGACCAGACAGGAGCCCTGAGAGGTGGGTGCTTTATTATCATTCCCATTTGTAAATGGGGAAACTGAGGCTCTGGAGAGGTGAAATGGTTTGCCCAAAGTCACGTGGGAGACCTAGGACTCCAGTGATGTCTCCCCAGCTGCACTGCTATCTACCGCCCTGGTCCAGCCACCAGCACTTCTCACCTCCTCATTGGGCTCCTTACTTCTACCCCAGCCCCCCACATAGTGTTCTTCACGTGCAGCCAGAAGGATCTTGTGATAAAACCTAAGTCAACTGAGATCTTTCCTCAAAACCCTCCCAAGCTGCCCATCTCACTCAGAGTCAAAGCTAAGTCTTTACAGTGGCCCTCAAGGCAGATACAGTGTGTTCCCTGCCTAACTCTCTGGCCCCATCCCTCCTGCTCTCCCCTCCCCACTCTTCTCTAGCTTCCCTGGGCTCCTCCTTCTTCCTCCAACAGACCAGGTGCACTCCAGCCTCAGGGCCTTTGCACCTGCTCTTCCCCCAGAGACCCACATGGCCCACTCCCTCACCTCCTTCATATTCTGCTCAAATGTCACCCCCTCAAGCGAAGCCTTCCTTGTCACTCTGTTTAAAACTGCAGGGAATTCCCTGGTGGTCCAGTGGTTAGGACTCCACACTCTCACTGCTGAGGGCCCAGGTTCGGTCCCTGGCCGGGGAACTAAGATCCCACAAGCTGCGCTGCTCGGCCAAAACAAACAAACAAACAAAACCAAACAAACTGCAGCCTCCCTCCATTCCCCTGCACCCCAATCCCCCATCCCCCTTCCTTAATGTATTTTTCTTCATGGCATTTACCATCATCAAACAGACTGTTTTACTTCTTTTGCTTGTTTATTGTCTACCTCCAGAATGTGAGCTCATGAGGTCAGGAATTTGTGTCTGTTTTGTTTACTGCCATATGTCCAGTGCCTAGAACAATGCCCAACATATAGTAAGTGCTCAAAAATTTTTTTGTTAGATGGATGAGTGAGGATCTGCCTTTAGGGTTGACACTTGTAGCTACTATACGTTGTGTGCGATACCCTGCGTTAACTGCTCTGTATGTTGGGTTCTTTTTTTTTTTTTTTAATTTTATTTATTTATTTATTTATTTTTGGCTGCATTGGGTTTTTGTTGCTGCGCACGGGCTTTCTCTAGTTGCGGCAAGCGGGGGCTACTCTTCATTGTGGTGCGCGGGCTTCTTATTGTGGTGGCTTCTCTTGTGGAGCACGGGCTCTGGGTGCGCGGGCTTCGGTAGTTGTGGCTCACTGGCTTCAGTAGTTGTGGCTCACTGGCTTCAGTCGTTGTGGCTTGCAGGCTCTAGAGCTCCGGCTCAGTAGTTGTGGCGCACGGGCTTAGTTGCTCCACAGCACGTGGGATCTTCCCGGACCAGGGCTCGAACCTGTGTCCCCTGCATTGGCAGGCGGATTCTTAACCACTGCGCCACCAGGGAAGCCCTGTATGTTGGGTTCTGATCACACCCGTCCATCTCTCCTGGCCCTACTGGGGTCCAGGCAAAGAACCCCTCCTCCCTGGAGTCTGTTCTGGCTCAGTCCCAGCCCCCAGGCTGGCTCCTTCCCCTCCATTGCCCCTTTGATGCCCATGTCACTCCCCTGCTTAAAATCCTCCAACGATTCCAGGATTCCACCTCGTAACCTCCACTCCAGGGTTTTCCATACTGTGTGTCACAACTGGTTAGTGGACTGTGAAATCAACCAGCATTTTTCAGTAGCCTAGACTAGATCAGAGTCTGTGCACATAGTATAGACATAGTATAGACTAAGGTATAGGTGAAGTATGATTTCAAGAAACTTTTGGGGACTTCCCTGGTGGCGCAGTAGTTGAGAATCTGCCTGCCAATGCAGGGGACACGGGTTTGATCCCCGGTCCGGGAAGATCCCACGTGCTGCGGAGCAACTGAGCCCTTGCACCACAACTACTGAGCCTGTGTGCCTAGAGCCCGTGCTCCTCAAGAAGAGAAGCCACGCCAATGAGAAGCCCGCACACCACACCGAAGAGTAACTCCCACTCGCCGCAACTAAAGAAAACCCTCGCGCAACAAGGAAGACCCAACGCAGCCAAAATACAAATAAAATTTAAAAAAAAAAGAAACATTTGTTTCAGTGTCATATGCCTTGGAATCATGATGTAAATGTATTTCTTACTGTGGGTCGAAACATTTTGCCAAACCCTGCACTACACAGAACTGCCTCTCCTAAATCCCATGTACAGACTGGATGGATGATGTTAATATCAGCTTAGATTTCTCTCTTTGCTGGGACCCATGCCAAGTGATTTTATCTGCTTTGGTCTTGGACTCCCGGCCACACCCCAAGCACTGTTAATGATTCCCAGTTGACAGATGGTGAGACTGAGGCTCATACTGAAGAAAGCCCATGCCTGAGGTCACCAGGCTGGGAAGGAGGAGAGCAGGGCCTGAGTCCCAGCCAACCTCCCTCCCTGAGCCTGCCCACTCGCCCACTGGCCCTGCCCCTCCTAGTCTGCTCCCCACCTACACAAAGAACTCAGCTGTGCCAGCTCATCCCCAGAGCCTCCAGGTGCAAGCTGCCTCAGAGATCCTTCAACATCCCAGCCAGCAGTACTGGTTGAACCCCCATTTTGCAGGCTAGAAAATCGAGGCCAGAAAGCATTTCCAAGAATCCACCATTCTATCACTCTTCTCCAAACTCCCCTCTTTGAGAGGCAAGAGAGAGAAATGGCTAAGGACGCATCTTCGACTGTCTGGGTTCAAATCTCATGCTTCAAAACTTTGTAGCTGTGTGATCTGAGGCAAGCTCGCTGAACCTCAGTTTCCTTTACTGCAAAATAGGAATAATAATAGTAACTACCCATAAAGCCATGCTCAAGACTTAAATAAGTTGGGATAAGTGTAAAGTTCTTAGATCAGTGGCCACACCCCTTGGTTGGGAATCTTCCCAACATCTCTATGTAATTAGACTACTATTTGCCCCCCAAGTTTGTCGCAGAGAAAGGGAGGCCCTTGCCTGAGTTCGCACAGCTAGGAAGCAGGAGAGTCAGAATTTAGATGCAGATCTGCCTGGGCTTTTAACCACCTAGTCACAATAGTCCTTCGGGACGTTAGTATCAGCAGCAACGACATTTTCCGAATTAAGGAACAGGAGACTCAGAGAGGGTAAGGACATGCCCAAGTCACACAGCCTGTAAATGGCAGAGCCAGGTTTCAAAGCCAGGCTTGTGTGTGTCCAGTGCAGGCTGACTTTTGTCCCATGAGCCCCTCCATAAAGCTCTGGTGGGGCAGGAGGAGAAAGCAAGTTGAGAGCTGCCCTTGCCTCCAGCCTAGTCTGGGGGTCTTGTATCCCTGGTTCCAGCCCCTGCCCAGCCTAGGGTGACTGCTTCCCTAAAGTCTCTAGGGTGGGGGTACTGGGGTGGCACAGATGATGGCAGAGGGTGCAGCCTCCCCCTGCACCGGCCTCTGATTGGGGCCCTGCAATCCCCCAGGATTTGGTGCTTGGAAGGCTGACGTTGTGTTGCTATGGCAATGGGTTTGGGGCGGTTGCCATAGCAGCAGAACTAGCCTGGGTTTAAAAATATCTAGGAGGAGGTTTGTGTTTGTGTGTGAGTGTGAGTGCGTGACCGACCGTGCTGTTGTGTGTGTCCAAATGGGAGGGCTTGGGGGGTGTGTGTGGAACTGGGGCTGCAGGCATGACTTGAGGGTGGGGGCTGAGCAGCACCCGGACTCCATGTGTGCCGTGTGTGTTGCTGAGTGGCCTGCGAGGTCCCATGCATTTTGTGCATTAGTCTACGTGGGCCATGCATCTAAATGTGTGTGATTCCCCAATTAGTGTGGAAGACACAATTGAGTCTGTCAGTCTATATATCACGTCACTAACATGTATGCCTTATGTAACATAGGTTGTGTATGTCTTGTAGCTTTGATCCTGTATGTGTAACTTCTCATCATGTGTGTGGCCAAGTGTGGATTTGTTCTGACTCTGAATAGGTGCACCTGGGACATACTCAGATATTAGATTATGTATCCATTTGTGCATAAGAACCTGTGGCGTGGCTTTGTGAATGTGCATAATGCATAATGCACATTCACATGAGTGAATGTGCACTATGCATTATGGGTATGTGTGTATGTGTGTGTATGCCTATTCCCTGTGAGTCTTCTTCATACATCAGAGTGTGCCTGTGTAAAATTGTTGAGTGTGCACCTGTGTGTCTGCAGGGGGGCCTGTGTGACTCTGTGTGTTGGGGGGAATTTCACACCTTACTCCACGGATGTTGGGATATATATACCTGTGTGGTGTGACTACATGTGACTCAAAGGTCTAAGGTGTGGATCTCTGCCTGACCCCAGTATCTCCCTGCATCCCTCTGCCTCTTCTCTGTCTCCATGGCAACCAGCTCCTCAGCTCCCTCCAAGAAGATGGAGGGGGAGGATCCAGACTGCAGTGGACCACAACCCCCTCCCATCCCCCTTGACTCTGGGGACAATGGGGGGGAGGGGACAGATGGGCGGCCACCCCATCCACCCCAGGCCATCTGCTACCCTCCCCATCCTGGGGACCTGAGAGCGTGGCAAGGGAGGGACAGTAGTGGGATGGAGCAGAGGGAGGGGCCCCCCCAGCTGCCCCAATTACCCCCATCCAGGCCCCCTCTGAGCCTAATCTTGCCTCTGGCTGACCTAGGAAGGAAAAAGGATCCTTGGAGACCAGAAATCCAGGGAGAAGAAAATTCATGTATCAGACAAAATTAAATATTAGCAATGATCCATTCTAAGGAAGGGGCCCCTACTTCCAGTGACTTTGGGCTCTGAAATTAAGCTTGGCCTATGTTTGAAACCCAGTTTTCCCTCTGTCTACCTATACAACCTTGGACAAGCCACACTGCATATCCTGGGCCTCCATCTGTCATCTGAAAATCAGGTTTTCTTAATGACATGAATAGTAATACTTACTCTTTAAGGGCCAAGACTGTTTTGTCCCCTGTTGTATCCCAGTGTTTGGGACAGTGCCTGGCACTTTGTAGGTTCATAAGTGCCATTGACTGAATTGAGTGTCATTTGGGTGCTAGGCTCAAGCACTACATTTTGTAAGTCAGGTGTTCATTGAACTCAATCCCCTAAGCCCTTGCAGTAACTCTGTGTCGATTCTTCAAGGGATAGATGAAAGATTTGAGGAGCAATTTCCCAGCTGTCGGGGGTGGGAGACATGTGAAGTGGGATTTCTTTTAGCAACCCAGTGATGTCAAGTGGCTGAGGCTCAGTTTCCTCATCTGTAAAACGGGGGTAACGGGAGTACCTCACAGAGTCGGTTGCTCTAGGAATTAAATGTGATAATGTTTGTGAAGTGCTTACTTAGAAGCGGACCTGGCACATGGTAAGTACTTGTTCAATAAACGCTCATTACAGGCGAGGGGTGGGGAAGGTGTGGAGGAGCCCAGGGTCCTTACTGCAGCCTGGGGTAGCCTGGTCCCTCTCGTAGCTGCGGGGAGGGGCGTGGTCAACTCAGGGGGCGTGGTCCAGGATTCAAGGACAGGCCAATGGGGCGTCGAAGGGCGTGGCCCTGACCTGCATGGGCGTGACCTTGCGCGGGTGGGAGGGGCCAGGCCGCTGTGGGAGCCTCCGGGAAGAAGATGCTCGGGCCAGCAGCCACCGCCAGCCCAGCCACCGCTGCCGCCCGCGCTCGCCGCCCCCCGGGTCCCCACTAGCGGCCGCCTCCGCCTCCCATCTCCGGCCCCGTTCCTCCGGCCCCCCGCCCCGGGCAGGGTCTGGGGGGCTAGGCCCTCTGCCCCGGGGAGCAAAGAAGGGGGTCCCGTCCCCCCAAGTGGCGCGGCCAGTCCCCGGCCTCCGTAATCTTGAGAGAGACCCCACCCCTCAGTTCTCTCTGGGCCCTATCCGAGACCCCCTTTTCCTTCCCGTCCCGCTCACATCCGCTCTCCAGGCTCTGTCAGCCCCCCAGAAGCAGCTCCCTCCCTCCTCCCCTCTCCGGGGTTCCCCCTCCCCCATCCCTCCGCCACCGCCCCCTCCCCCTCCCACATCCCCTTCCCTCCCCCTCCCTCTCCCCCGTCCCCCGCCCCCCCCACCATGAGGATGATGGCCGCCGGCGCGGTGCACGGCCTCTTCACGGCCTCCGCGGCCCCGCAGCCGCCGCCGCCCCCGCCGCCGCCGCCGCCGCAACCCCAGCCTCCCCAGCAGCCGTCGCCGCCGCCACAGCAGCCGCCGCCGCCGCCGCCGCAGCCGCCGCAGCAGCAGCAGCCGCCGCCCCAGGCCCCCCCCATGGAGCCCGAGGCCCCGGATTCCCGCAAGAGGCCCCTCGAAACGCCCCCCGAGGTGGTCTGCACCAAGCGCAGCAACACGGGAGGTGAGAAAGGGCTGCGGCTCCGGGGGGGGGGGGAGCGGGCAGGGGGCCGCGCCTTTCTCTAGCCTCCTCCCCCCCCAAATGGCAGGTGCAAGGGCTCTGGGGAGGGGAAGGGCGCCCCTCCCTAGACTGGGGAACGGAGAGGGGAGTTGCGGAGGGAACAGGACCCCTTCTCCCTCTCGACGCGGCCCTGGGCTGGGAGCTTTGTCTGCGTTGAGAGGGCTTGGGGGGGAGGGGGTGGTAAGTGTCCTTGGGGGCGCGCGAAGGATGGGGGGCGTGGGTGCCTCCGAGCGGGTGTCTCTGTGTCCTTGAGGGGTGTGTGATGTGACCCTTTCGGGGCAGGGGTGTTCCCGGGCTGGCGTGTCCTGGCGGGGGGAGGGGAAGGAGTTGAGGAGGCCTGTGGACCCGGAGCTTCCCAGCCTCCCTCCCTGGGGATGTCCTGAGCAAGGGTTGTCCCGGAGGGAGGCATGTGTGGGCCATGGGCGGGATTTTGCGTGGGGACAAGCTAGGTGGGTGTGTTGGGTGACATGGAGGAAAGGGTGGGTGTGTAAAGCTCAGAGAATGTGTGGCTGGGACAGGTGTGTGTGTGTGTTCGTGTGTGCGTGTGAGCCCTGTAAGGCCTGGATGTGTGACATTAGGGATCATGGATATGACAGAAAGGAGGGTGTGTGTGTGTGTGTGTGTGTGTGTGTGTGTGTGTGTGTGTGTAAGAGATGAGAGGGGCTGGGCTCCGTGTTTGAGACCCTCATAGGGGTATATGTGACAAGTGCGTGCATGTCACTCCAGAGGGGACTGTGGCAGAGTGTGACACATGAGTGAGAGGGTGTGTGTGACATGCAAGGGGGTGTGTGTGGGCTGCCGAATGGGCCGGCTCTGGGTGTGAGCCATGAGAGGCTGTGTGGATCAGAGGATGGCAGTTCAGTGTGTGTGACACAGGCGTGTCCCGGGTGGGGTGGGACCAGGAGAAGCTGGTGAGGGTATATGACAAGAAAAGAGTGTGGGCGTGACTCCAGAGAGGCTGTGGCTGGGTGTGACACACGGAGGTGTGCAACGGTGACATCAGAGGGGGTGTGTGCAACAAGGGAAGGTGGGTGTATGACAGGGGAGAGACTGGGGCTCTGTGGTGAAATTCACGAGGGTGTGTAACAAGGAAAGGGAAGGATGGGGGCCCATGTGACAGGGAGCAGGAACGTGTGCATGTGACACCCAAGGGGTGGGAAAAGGGAAGGTGTGTGTGTGACACCCAAGTGTGTGTATATGTGTAACAGGGGGCTGTGTGTGAAATGGTGTGGGGATGATTCTGTGTGTGTATGACAAGGGAGTGTGTGTGTGTGTTTGTGTGATGGCTGCATGTTTGACAACACAGAAGGGGTGTGTGTGTAAGACAAGAGGGACCCTCACTGTGTGTGTGTGAAGAGGTATGTGTACCAGAGAATAAAAGCCAAGCTGGGAACTCTAGGTGTATGTCTACCCGTGAGGTAGGGTTTGTCAGGGGACTCAGAGCCCAGCCCGTTAGCTCCCTGGAAGGAGGGAGACCCCACAGCAGACAAGCCCCTCCCAGCGGTCACCTTGGCCAAAATCTCCGCTTCCTCTGGCCTTTTCCTCCGGATGGGAAAGGGATGGCCTCGGCCAGAGCGCACTCTTCCCACTCTGTCAGGCATTGTAGTGGGTGGGGTGGGGACCTCCCACCTCCTCTCCTTGGATGAACAGGAGCCGAGTCTCTTCCTCCCATCCCAGCCCCCTGCCACCCCTGGCCAGGTGCGATAGGAAATGGGGGAACCCCTGGCTGCCTGTGAGGGTGTCCAGCAGAAATTGGAGGAAAGGGAAGTTGGGGGAGGGGTGGGAGGGAGTTTCCTGTCCTTCTTCCTGCTCCCCCGCCCCCAGCACACACATGAATGTGTCCCTGCCACATCCTTGCCTCCTTCCTGCCTCACTGCCATTCCCAGTCCCAGGAAGGGTCGGGTACCCAGGCGGTCCCTGAACCCAGCCTGGAGGTCCAGCCCCACCCCTGCTGGGGGGGAGGGGAGGAGGTCTCATCCTTCTCTTAAAGGGGCTGAGATGCTCAAAATCTGAACACTCAGAGCAGAGCAGCACCACCTAACTGTGACGCTGCCAGGACGGTCAGGTCCAGGTGCTTGGCACCTACTACGAGTCAGGCTCTGAGATACGGGTTAATTTCCCAGTACAAGCCTCGGGGGAGATGATTTGAGCTGCTTTTTCAGATGAGGAAAACTGAGGCTTAGCGAAATGAAGCCACTAGCCCAGACTCACACAGCTCATAAGTGGGGAAGCTGGGATCTCTCCAACCCTGGGCTGCCTGCCTCCAGAGCTCATGTGCTCGGCCACTGTGCATCCTGCCTCCTTCAGCTGTGGGGAAACTAGGGTGAGCCCTTAGGGACCCTCTCCTCCAGACTCTTCCCAGGGGAAACTGAGGCCCAGAGATGCGAAAGGACAGTCCTCCATTTGCAGAAACCCTCAGGGGCAGAGCTGGGCAACCGTCCAGGACTTTCGTCTCAAAATTGACGGCTCCTTCCAATAATATTTTCATGTCTGTGGGACACTGGGTCAACCTCACGCCTTTTCTGGGCTTCAGCGTCACCATCTGCCAAATGGGGAAATAACAATAGTTACAGATGATAGCAGCTACCAGTATTCTTGCTTACTGCCTTACATGCAATATTTCATTTAATTCTCCCAACTTTCTATGATGTGATACTACTACTAATAAATAAATAATAATAATAAATTATAACAATGGCTGACAGTTATGGTGCCACAGTGCACCAAAAGTACTAGGGAAAACACTGGGCACGGACCAATCATTTAATAATCCTTACAGTCTGATTATGTTACCCATCTTACAGGTGACACACTGAGGCACAGAGAGGTTAATTAACTTGCCCAAGGTCAGTCAGCTAATAAGAGGCAGAGCCAGGATTTGAACTCAGAAGGCTGGCTCCATTGGATGGGTAGACTCTATAGTGAACCCCAGTTTCAGGCAAGCAAACCAAGGCTCAGAGGGGTAAGGGACTTTCTAGGGTGTCACAGCAAGTCGTGCCAGCCTGGGCAGATTGAACTCCTACCCATGGTGCCAGCCTAGGGGCTGATAGAGGAGACGGTGGCTGTTGAAACTGGCTTCTGGGCATTGTGACTGGCAGGCAGACACCGTTGGGAAGGAGACGAGGCGCTAAGGACAGGAGGGCTTGAATGAAGGGGTTGGATGGAAACTCCAGTTGGGAACTCACTGGAGAAACAAATAATCCCAGTCTGGTGGCACGGTAACAAAGGGTGTCTCCCTTGAGTACAGATGATAACTCTTTTTTCTTTCTTTGGCCACGCCGTGTGGCTTGCGGGATCTCAGTTCCCTGACCAGTGAAAGCGTCCAGTCCTAACCACTGGACCGCCAGGGAATCCCCACAGATGATAACTCTTCAGGTGCTACTAGAATGGCCCCCATACTCCTGACTGTATTCCCACCTCTGTCAGCCCCATGTACACAGAAACAGCAACTCCCCACCGCACACACACACCGCACACCCCAAATGTAGCTTACACCAGCCAGGCCTTGCTCCCAAGATCCTCGATGGTTAACACAAAGTCAGTATCACCAAGGTTAAGAGCCCTAGAATGAGAGCTTCCAGGGTTCATCTCATCGCTGTCATGTGCTTGGTGTGGGGCCCTCGGGTGAGTTCTTTCACTGCTCTGAGCCCCAGTGTCCTCATCTGGAAAATGGGAACTGTTAAGATGCACCTCCACCTCTCCAGGCTGTTGTGTGGGTTCAGTGAGATTGTATGTGAAGCACACGGCATCAGGCCTGGCAGATAGTAAGCACTCAATAAACAATAGCTATTATTATTACTATTATTATCATCATCATTATTATTGCTACGGAGAATGTCACATTCCTGATTTACCATCCAGTGGTGATTCGCCCCAAG
This sequence comes from Balaenoptera musculus, assembly GCF_009873245.2. Taxonomy (NCBI): domain Eukaryota; kingdom Metazoa; phylum Chordata; class Mammalia; order Artiodactyla; family Balaenopteridae; genus Balaenoptera; species Balaenoptera musculus. The sequence goes on from NC_045803.1 coordinate 9,896,207, forward strand.
GAAATCATACCCCATCCACCTGTCTCTCACTTGGAGGCAATGTCACAACTCAAAGACAGTTGTATTACATTTCTCACACAGACAGGCAGCACCGTCATTCACAGAAAAATGTCACGCACCCAACATCCCATCCCTCCTCAGAGGTCCCACTCCCAACCACACCCCTGCCATCTTGTCTTCCGCCAGCGACATCCTCACGCACTCCCAACGACAATATCAACATCCCACCCCAGCCTCCTCAGACCTCCACAGGACACACCGATGCTTCCACCCCCCGACCCCCAGACAAGAGCAGGTACCATGAGTGCAACACCCCAACTTTGGTTCCCCCCGAAATATACTGTCACCAAAACAACACCTCTGCTGCATCCAATTCTGCCCCCTCTCCCGGATCCAAGCCACCTTTCGGGATCAACTCTCGGTATAAAGTGCCACTCTTCCCATAGCACCCCAAATCTTCTGGGTAGGTTAACATTATTTGTGGAGGTAGGAGAGTATTGGTTACTTTTTGGAAACCTTTATACGCATTCCTGAGGAGGTTGGACACAAAAGGGAAGGGAAGACCAGAGACTCAGAATGACTAGAAAGTGGGAAGGCAGCTTGATCCCAAGGTGGAAATATTGAAATTGCAGCAGAGGGGAACCAGGAGCGCTGAAGTTGGCATCTTCATTTGCTGTCCTGTGTAGACGGAGCTGCCTGGACCCCAAAGGAAAAGCGAAGGGAAGGGTGGGTGGGTGGAAAGTTCTGGCATCTAGATTTTGCTTTGGTAGAAGAAAGTACTTTTTCACAGGCAGAGCCTTGGTTTTTCAAACAGGGTGGGATGTGTGAGGTCTGGGGACTCCGGGTTTAGCTGAGGTCACGTGTCTGCCCTTTGCTGCAAGGCAGGCTGGCAGATAAAGGCCTGGCTTCTTCCTGGAGGAGGTGGGCTTCCCACGGTGGGAGATGCAGAAGATTCTGAAGAAGAGCAGAGCAGACTGTGGGCTGCCATGGGGACTCCTGGGGCTTAGAGTTCTGAGCTTCTACAGGCGAGAGGTCTCAGCTGGTCACTCTCTGTAGGACCCTGGCCTCTGAGGAGGGGCCTCCAAACTTCCACTAGTCTGATATAAGGACTGCCAAGCGCCCACAAGTTTGTCCACGGACAAACTTTTTTGGAGGATCATTTTTAGTTTATATCAGTGTGCTTTGGGAGGAAAAAATATAACTAGCCCTTCAAACTCGGACTATTAGCAATGATTTTTTAAATGTCCTCTTTAAATAGATGCATTTACATTTTAAGAGGGAGTGGACTTAAAGGGCATGGACTGCCTGTCTTGTTCCCTGCTATGTCCCCAGGATCTAAAACAAGGCCTGGCACGTAGCAGATGCTCAGGAAGGATTTGTTGGAACGAGGGAGGGAAGAGGGAGAGAAGAAGCAAAGAAATAATAGTACGGGGGGATACAACAAGGGCCAAATTCAGGAAGAGAGTTACAGAGATGCTGGGAGGGTGAGTGGAAGCAGAGCCTCGTTTCTATCAGTGAGAAGACATTCCTCCTCCAAAAAGCGGGGAGAAGCCTGGGGAAAGGTGATGAAGGAAGTGGGGTCTCCCCTCCTCCTACTTCCTAACAAAACCCCAAACCTTGGAGGCTCATTTCCCCATTTACCAGTAAGTCTCTCTGACATAGAGCACTTACTGTGTACCAGACACTGTGATAAGAACTTTACCTGTGTTCATGAAATAGGTAATATTAATAACGATGATGATGATATCTGACATTTCTCAAGTGGTCTGTGTGCCTGAGACCCTCCTAAGTACTTTACAGTTTAGCATGTCATTAATGATAATAACTCCAGGAACTAGCGCTCTCCTGTCCCCATTTTACAGATGAGAAAATAGGCCCAAAGAGGTGAGGAGACTCGCCCAAGGCCACACAACCCATCAGTGGCAAAAGTTGTACTCAGTCTAGGGCTGTTTCTGCCATTTCATTCGGAGATTCTCAGACAAAACCTGAGGAAGTGTGAAGGAGGGGAGTGGGGGGCGTCCCCAGTTTTCTTCCGAGCAGACGATTACCTTCCATCTTCAAGAGGGAAGCTGGGGAAGTGGCTCTGGCTGGAGAAAAGATGGGGAATGAAATCAAAGAAGGAAAGAGGACGGAGTTCTAGTGAGAACACCTTCCCATCTTTCTGAACCTTCCAAAGATGGAGAACTGGCCCCCCATCTCTGTGTCAGGTTGAGGGGCAGGGCTGGCAAGGGGCCACCTCTGTGAGCCCAGGGAAGGAAGTAATTTGGGGGGGGGGAGGGTGTCAGGATGATTGATGGAAAGGCACCCTGGGGGGCTAATTACCTAATAGGCTTAGTGGTCTGATTAGGCAAGTTTAAGAGGATTGCCTTGGGCTAAAGGAAACCCCTTAATTCTGGACCCCTCCCCATGCCTGCAAAGCCACATCCAGCCCTCATACCTCCATCTTCACACATCAGGGAACCCAGAACTTTCAATCTTAAGGGACCAGGTGGAGATGGGCATGACTCCCAGACCCCCAGTCCTGCCCCCACTTTTATTTTAAATTTTAAAATTTTTGGCCGCACGGGGCGGCATGCGGGATCTTAGTTCCCCCACCAGGGATCAAACCCGCAGCCCCTGCAGTGGAAGCGCAGAGTCTTAACCACTGGACCGCCAGGGAAGTCCCACCCTGCCCCCACTTTCAACAGAGCAGTTTCTCTTTTATCTGCTCTGGATGTTGGAGTTTCACGGGAGACATTGAAAATAGCTTTCCTTTGCTTAAAAGAAAAAGTTGAAAAACCAGTGGGGGATGATGGCCTAAGACCTTAAGCTTTGGAAGCAAAATGACCTGGCTTGTCCCTTCCTTTTCCCAGTGTTTACTGCATGCCTACCAAGCGCTGGGCGCTGCATGAGTCCATGGACACAAGGGCAAGCTTCAGTGACGTGGCCCACACTGGATGACTGTGGTACATCGTTCCGAAGGCATGAGACAGAGGAATCCTTCCCCTCCTCAGGGTTCCAGGAAAGCTTCCAAGAAGGGACATTTGAGGGGGCACCTGAAGGACAAGAGTAATTCACTGAGGGAGGGGAGTTCCAGGCAAAGAGAATGTGCAAAGGCCCTGAGGTAGGAGGGAGGAGGGAAGTTTGAGGAACAAAAAGGAAAATGTGTCTAGTGCACCTGGAGGAAGATGAGGGTGTGCGGCTGGAAATGTGGACGGGGCCAAATCACAAAGTAACTTAGACTCAGAAAGTTCCCGAATGTCTACCCTGGGGGCGACAGTTTGGTTAGAAGGTGGGAAAGGTTAGGCACTTGCCTTGAGACTGCATTAACAAAGGGCTTTACACGTGACCAAGAAAACTGGTCCATAACAAAGAATGACCAAAGCCCCATAAAGGGTCCCTGGTGCCACTTCACCACCTCTAGGTCTTTGAGTCTGTCCTGAAGCACATTGGTCTTTAGCCACCAGCAGGGGAAAGTGTTAAGCATGGGTGGGCGAAAAATGAATCAGAGTTGCATTTGAATCTCAACCTAGCAACTGTCTTGGTGCCCTTGGGCCGGTACCTTCACAGCTCTGTGCCTAAGTTTCTCCTTATGTAAAAATGGAGCTCATTCTACCCACCTCAGTGGGCGGTTGTGAGGAATGGATGAGATCAAGCTGGCAAAGCACTCAGCAGAGCACCGGGTCAGCAGTGAGTGTTAGAACCTCTCCGGAGTCCAGCCCTCCTCTCCCCTCCCCCTTCGCTGCTTCCACCAGTCAGACCACCATCACTTCCTGCCTGGACCATTGCAGTTGCCTCTTGCTCTTCCACCCATGCTTGTCACAGTCTGCTCACCTCATGGGCATCAGAGGGATCTTCTTAAAATCTAAGACAGATCACATCCCTCCTCTGCTCAGAGCCTTCCCGTAGCTCTCATCTCACTTGGAATAAAAACCACCTTGGTCCACAAGCCTGAACACTCCACCACTATCTCCAACCCTCTCAGCCCTCATTTTCTGACTCTCCTCCTCCCTCACTCAGCCCCAGCAACACTGGCCACCTCTCTCTCACTCAAACAACGCAGGCATAACCCCATCCCAGGGCCTTTGCACTTGCTCTTCTTCCACATAGCCCCATAGTTCTGTTCCTCCACAGCCCGGAAACAGTGTGTCATAATGGTTCAGAGTATGGACTCTGGAGCCAGGTGGGGTTCAGATCTCAGCCCTGCCACCTACTAGCTATGTGAACGGGAGCAATTTCTTCACCTTTGTTTACTTACCTGTAGAATGGGTTTTTTTAAAGTACCTCCCTCATAGCATCAGTGTGAAAATGAAAAAAACTCGTATTTGTAAATTACTTGGAACAGAGTCTAGCGCATATTAGGTGCTATAGAAATGTTTGATGAACAAAGAATGCCGCATTCTTGGGGAAGGCTTTCCTGGCCATCGGATCTGACAATGCAGCACCTACACTCCCCTTCCTCTTTCCTGCCTCTTTTTGTTTTCTTAGTACTTACCACCATCCGACAACGTAAAACACACTGTCTGTCTCCCCCCTCTATAAGAGTGTAGCTCTGCGAGCTCTTGGCTGAATCACCAAAACTCTTTTGGCCTTATTTGCCTTATTTGCGAAATCAGGGAGCTTTGTCTGTTTTCTTCATGGCTGTTTCACTAGAACGGTGCCAAGCACGTAGCAGGTGCTCAGGAATTATTTGTGGAATGAATGAATAAATGAGCGAATGAAGATCATGACGTGTTTTATTTTCCTACTGCTATTCTCTTGGTCATTGCTCCTCTGTGTTACTACTGTGATCCCAGTGGTTTCCTAGCCCAGCCCATGCCAGTGCCTCCCTGGAGGTACCGTCCAAAGGTGAAGACCCCTCTCCCCTGACTCCCCTCCCCTCTGTGTGCCCCTGCAGAGGAAGGCGAATACTTCCTGAAGGTGCTGATCCCCAGCTACGCGGCGGGCTCCATCATTGGCAAGGGCGGGCAGACCATCGTGCAGCTGCAGAAGGAGACGGGAGCTACCATCAAGCTCTCCAAGTCCAAAGACTTCTATCCGGGTGAGCCCCAGCCCAGCCCTCTTCCTCTGGCCTCCCATCCCTCCCACCTGGGCCCTCTAGGAGGGGGAAGGGCTGCCCTAGGGGCAGTGAGAGTGGTAGGGGGCCTCCCCTCCCCCTAAGGGGACAGAGCTGCCCTCGGCCCCAGGGGCCAGGCCTGAGCAGATGGAGGTGGGGGCAGGGCAAGACAATAGGGCTGCTGCATATTCATGAGCTCATTTGCATGATGTGCTGGCAGATGTGCCCCTTCCCACACACCTGCCCCTTTGGGTCAGTTGGAGGAGCTGGGGTGGGGGGCCAAGGAGGCAGGTGTTAGGGTGTCCCTCAGGGCTTGGGGGGCCAGCCATGCATGTTACATAGACCCTCACTCTTTCCCTTTGGATTCCTCTGTCACCCCATCTTGCCCCAATCTGAGTCTCACTGGTTTTCCATCTGTGTCATTCTTTATGTGTCTCTCATTCTGTTTCTGACTCTCCCATCTCTTGTTCCCTTAGGCTCCATTCCCATCGGCTTCTCTCTGTCTCCTCCTGCTCTGCTTTCTGCTCTGTCTCCCTGGTTCCGTCTGGACATCCCCCATCTCTGTTCTCTTAGCCTCCCAGCCAGTCTGTGTGTCTTGGCTTTTTCCTCTTCCTCCCCTCCTCTTCCCTTCTCTTTCTGTCTTCCCATCTCTCTCCCCATCTTTTCCTTTTCCCCCACCTCTCTTATTCTCACATATTTCTCTCTCTTCCTCTTCCAACTCTCTCTGTTCAGTCACCCATTCAACCAGTAGTTGGTAGCGCCCCTCAATGGGGTCATTCTTTGCCGGCGTTGCCCCTCATTTCTTTCTGCCCCTGCTTGCCCATCTCTCCCTTTACGTTTCTCTTTTTCTCCTAAGTCTCAGCTCCCTCGTGTTTTTTTTCTTCCCCTCTCTCCGAAATCAGCCCCTTTTCTGCCTCTCCTCCAGCTCTATCGCCCTTCCTTCAATCATAAATTTTTCCAGGCCCCTCCACTCTCTGTAATCTCCCTCAATATCTCTCACCCCTTCATATATCCCTCCCAAGACCTATGCCTGAGTTTTGACATCTAGGAATCCAGGGAAGGCCCCCTGAACTGCATCTCTGGTCCAGTGCTGGTTCTAGTTCATCCTTAATCCCCTTGGATTTTTTAGGTCAAACACCAGAGCTGGAGCCGAGGGTCAGGACAAATTCATATTCTCTCTCTCTCTCTCTTTCTCTGTGTGTCTCTCTTTCTCTCTCTCTCTCCTCCCTCCACCCCCCTGCCTCCCATCTCACTAAGCAGCTTTGGCAAGAGGTTTAGAGAACAGTCCAGGGAACCTGGCACAACCCCCTTTTCTCTTCCTCCCTGGCCCAGTTTCCCCCTCACTCCTCTAGCCCACAAGATACGGATGAGACCTCTGCTTGGGACTTTCATCCAAGGACACTTGGTTCCTTGCCCCTGGATCACATTCTGTGACATAACACATGTCATTCCCTCTCAACTCAGTGACACATCCCACTAGCCAGGCAGCCTAGAACCCCAGAGGATGGGACAGTCATTGCCTCTCTCCTGGGCCAAACACTGTTCAAACAAGCAGCGTGAGCCAGCGTCTCTCCCCAGCCCCTGGATGTGCAGCCAGCCCCGCTCCCCACCCCCGAATTGGAACTTCCAGATCATACAGCATATGCTGGCTCCTGGCTCAGAGATGTAGGGCACAGCTCCCTACATCCTGGTCTTGTCCCTAGGACTTCCCAGGACCCACAGGAACATAAGAAATGGAGATGCTACTGCTCAAGCATGTGTTCCTCTGCTCCTGGCTGATACCTTTCATTCATTCATTCAACATATATTCTCTGAGCATCTTCTCTATGCCAGCACCGTACCGGACCGGGATGGGGACATAAGCACTGACTGTGACACCCCAGCCTAGCCCTCCCGGATCTCACATCCCAGTAAGGGGGATAAACCGAACACCATTGATGACCTAGAGTGGTCAGGGCTGGGACAGGGAAACCCAGAGGATGGAGGGAGCCCCAGACAGGGCACCCGACCCAGCCTGAGGAGATCAGGAAGGGCTTCCTGGAGGAGGAGGCCAGAATAATAAGAGTGAGCTAGGTAAGGAGCAGTGAAGGGTGCTTCAGGGAGATGAAAGAGCATGTTCAAAGCCTGGGGGTGGGGGTTAGTTTGTTCAGTGTGGCTGGTGAAAGGACAGGTGAAAACTGATAATAGAGAAATTGAAAGGGTCCTCTGGGCCTAGTTGGTTCTGTCACACACACACACACACACACACACACACACACACACACACACACACACACACATACACACTGATGTGTCTACTCCATGAAACAAAAACCTACCTGGCCTTTACCCAAAGGGAGGGGTAGAACACCCAAAGGGTGTCCCCTCCTTGATACAGAAACCCCAAGCCCCAGATTCAATCCCTCCAGGTCATACATGGAGAAACTTAGACCCAGAGGAGGCAGGTACCTGCCCAAAGCCACACAGTCTTCCGTGTGGCTCACCAGACATTCTAGTGATTCTAAAACTCCTCCTGATTTTGAGGAGCTGCCTGAAGCCCTGGACCCTAGCCCCAGAAGAAAAACGGACACATACACTTTTTAAATTTTTTTAGTGATTATAACATCTCTGCAGCCAAGTGCAAAATCTTAAGTGACTACTTAATAAATTCATACATATTCTTTTTTACCATCAAAAATACAAAAGCAGAATTGCAGTCATTGTATGCCTCTCCCCACCACACACACACACTCTCCACCCACCCCAAATTTAGCCCAGGGTGGCTCAGTGGTTAAAAGCCCAGACTCTGAAGCCAGACACCTGGGTTCAAAACCCTGATCTTTCACTACTGGCTGAGTGAACTTGGACAAATCCCAGACCTCTGTGCCTTAGTGTCCTTAGCAAATCAAGAATAATAATATTGCCTGCCTCATGTATTAAAGTGAACAAATACATATAAAGTGCTTAGAATGATGCCTGGTGATTGGTGTTATGTAAGCACCAGCTGTTATTATTAGATATTCTTTCAGGGTTTAACTGAGTCTCCCAAAGCCCCTGCAGACCCTGGTGAAGAACTACAAGTCTGTCAGATCACAGACTCCCTGAGCTGGAAGGAAGCCTCCCAGAGATGGAGAGCTGGGCCACTTCAGTCAGGCTCTCCCTGGGGCCACCCCACCCCCCAGTTCCCACCCTGACCCACACCCTTTCCTATTTACACCCAGACGGAGGCAGCTTGCACGCTGACTCACGCTTGGCTCAGACCAAGCCATTGTTCTGGGGTGGAGGGGAGTAAGAGGAGGAACAGCGGCCCAAAGGAGATGGGGGATGTCGTCTACACCAGTGACCCAAGACAGTGACTCTCAGACACATGGCGAGACTCGCTTGCCAGGCTGAGGGATGGCAAGCAAGGGGTCAGGGTGGTAACACTAGCGTGCCACACTGGAATGCCCACAGGACGCCAGACACTCACCCCCACGTGTCCCAGACACACAGGCACACAGAGCCTGGCGCACACTCAGGACCTTTTCCAGACCCAGGGAGTTTACTGGCCCTGCAGACAGAGTCCCACCCAGGAAGAGACACACACACACACACACCCCACACACCTAATATGTCCAAATCAGCCGGGCACTCACAGCTTCACCCCGGCCAGGCTTGGTGGAGTCTTCTTTGTCTGGCTGTAATTCAGACACTCAGACACACACACAAATACATCAGTCCTCCAAACAGTCTTACATACTGACCCCTGGGGCTGCCTGTTGGTCTCTTTCTCTTCCTCATGTTCACACACATCAGTCACAGAGTCTTGCCTGTTTCCTATACACACATCCTTACACATATACGTGCATTCCACGTACCACTCATCCAAGTAGTCTTTTGAACACCTAGGGGTGTCTGGATATCTCTTTCCTTTACACACACACACACACACAGAGTCATACAATCTCCAAGTGCTATACATTCATCATACAGCCTCAATGCCACTTCCTGGGATTCTTTGTTTCTTATTCTCAAACCCTCGGGCACACCCAGCTCAGTCTCACAAATAGTGTACATAACCTTGAACGGCACAGCGACACCCAAAGTCTTTCCCCCCACACAAGAGTACACACAAACGTCTTTACTGGAATCACTATGTCACACAGTCTGTTTATATCTGTGTCTCTCCTGCTCTTTCTTTTACACAAACACACACACACACACACACATAAAGATAATTGAGCCAGTCTTGCCCAAGTATACACATGCACACACACACCACTCACCCAGACAGCCTCACAGATGTACTCACACTGGTCAGTCAGTGTTACCCAGAGTCTCTCTCCCATATACATGTATCCCAGCATCACCCAGAATTAGTGTCTCTTCTCCCTGCTGCCCACCCCCAATACACACATACAAATAGTAAGGATGCCCAGGTCAGAACCACAGCCAATATCTGGAGAATCGCCAGCAAAGGCACCCACCTCACCCTGCTTTCTCCATCCCCCTGTCTCCACTCTTCCATGAGTTGCCTTTGCCCCACTCTGCTCTCCCCTCTCCACAGCCTTGCCCTCCCCCACCCCTCAGCCCTCCATCTGGTGGGTCCAGGCAGGCACTCAGGCCTCTCTGCTGTCTCCCCCATCCCCCAGCCCTTCCCCATCCTCTCCAAAAGCCCAGAGGCCGTCGCTGCAGGCTTTCAGGGGTTGCCATGGCAACGGGGCCTCATCCCTAGTCCCCCTGGGGGTGGGCTGAGGACCCGGCCAGCCACACCGATAAGGGGGTTCCAGTTACTGTGGCAACCATTGCAGGCCTGAGCTCTCGGCTTCTAGAAGGTGGGGAGGGGGGAGTGAGTGAATGGTTGCCAAAGCAACCGAGAGAGCCAGCAAGGACTGGGAAGAGGCAGCTGAGCCCTGTCTCCCTTGCCCAGGGCTGCTGTGGGCATAGCAAAGTACTTAAGCATCATTCTTCCATCCTCTGGGGTTGTTTTAAGGGAGGGAGAGGAAGTGCAGATAATAAAACAGGGATTCCACTCATTCTCCCAGCTACCCATCATGGTCTGGGAGCCCATGCCAGCTTGCCCAGGCTTACCAAGTGACCTGGGGCCAGTGAGGTCCACTCTCTGGACCTCAGTCTTCTCCTTCCATTAAGTGGGGCCTGTCTCTCAGGAATGCTCCCCTTCCTGTCTGATGAGTGTGCCCTCTCTCTTCTTTGCTCAACAGGAACCACGGAGCGAGTATGCCTGGTACAGGGCACAGCAGAGGCCTTGAATGCTGTGCACAGCTTTATTGCCGAGAAGGTCCGAGAAATCCCACAAGCGATGACCAAGCCCGAGGTGGTCAATATCCTTCAACCCCAAACCACAATGAATCCTGACAGAGCCAAGCAGGTTAGCAGGGGCAGAGGCTGAGTTTCTGTAAAGCTGGTGGGGTTTGAGAGAAAACACTTCTTCCACGTCACTGGATTGTGATGGGGGCTCAATGGGATAATGGCTATAAAACATTTACCAGTCAGATACATGGTAGTGGTTAGTATTATTGTTAGAGAGTCAGCCTAAGGACTCCAGACCTCTTAGAGTGATTTGATTCAGAAGGAGAGTGAAGGTCTGGGAGAATCTGGCCCAGACCCCCTTACTTATTCCTCCTTCCTAGGATTCTCCAGATCCTCTTCTCTCTTCCACATCTTCCCAGTGTCTCTCAAAACCACCTGCTTCCCACTTCCTGTTCTCACCGGAAGTAACCTCAGTGACATCCCCATCCATAGGCAGAAAATTTTAGAAACAGCCTCAGGTACTCCCTCTCTCCATTAATTACTGAATAGGACTAGCCACCATTTTGGGGAAAAGGTGTTTCATTGGGCGGGGGCGGGTCCCTCTCCTACACAGCCCTCTCAAGGAGGGATGGAAGGAGGAGGGCAGAGCCTCTCTGTTGCCTCAGTTACCGGGAAGCCGTGGTGTAGGGGAGTGGCAAGGAGCTGACCAATCGCTTCCTGGGCCTCTCCCGTTGCCAAGACCACCATGCACACCGGGCAGGTGGGCTTGCTGCAAAGCCCCTGGCAGCACGGTCCTGACTGCGTAGAGGGCCAAGGAGGAAGAGAGCACGGGCTTGGCTGCAGTAAACTCCCCGTTTTCTCTCCCCTTCTCCGCTCCCGTATACATGTGCACACGATGCACAGGGGCGAGATGACCCGGGCAGGCGGACAGGCCACTTGTGAGGGTTCCTTAACGTCTGCCTAAAAGCAAAGACAAGACAGAGGGCCTCGGTAAAAGGGAGGTGCAATTCCCTGGAATTCTTTTTGCCCTGAGGTGGGGGAGACCATGGGTCTGAGTTTCTCTGAGCTCGTGGGGAAACAGTGGGCAGAAAGCTCTGGAAGAATGCTTCGGAGCGGAGCGTTCCCCCCAAAGACTGCGGGCTTGGGGCTTGGAGCGCGGCTGCTGTCCTTGGTGCTGAAGCAGCTCTGCTCCTCGAGCCCTGCCAGGCCTCTCCCAAATCCCTTTCCACCAGCAGGCCACAGCTTACCCACAGTTTACAGGGAGGCGAGGACATTGCCTCTTCCCTCCGCCTTGGTCGTGGCCACTAGGGGCTCAGGGTTCATCAAGAGTTTGTACATGTTGCAGGGAAAATGGGGTCAGCACCATCTGTGCCCGAGCCTGCCTCTCCACCACCTAAGCCACAGGAACTGTGAAATAGCGGAGCCGAAAGGTTACAGAACCAGGACTTTTTCCTCTGCCTTATTACTCCGGGGCTCCAAAGAATGAGAGAGAAAATGGCTGAAGGCTCAGGCTCTGGAATCAGATGTTGAGTTGAATTTTCCTCTGATACTTCTTACCTGTGTGACCTTAAGCAGGTGACTTGATTTCTCCACGTAAAATGAGATTTATTATGGTACCTACTTAAGGGTGGTGGCTAGTGGTCATTAACGTTTGAAAAGCACTTATCATGTATGCCTAATGCATAGAAAGTTCTCAAACAATGTTCGCCGTTGTCGTTACTATGGGATTTTTGAGGCAGGAGGCAGGTCTATTCCCTTTCTGCCTTGGACTTGCTGTGTTGCTCTGTGTCTTTTTCCCTTCTGTATGCCTCAGTTTCCCTTTCTTTTCAGTGGGGAAGCTGGGCCAAACCAGGGCTTATAAATTGAAATGCCTCCAGGATTCAGAAAGGGAACATAAAGGATTGAGGACTGCGGACTCAACATAGAGATAGCATGCCATCCCTAAAGGGGGCAGCTGCTATTCAGCTTCACTTGATTCTTGCCATTTGGGAATGGGGACAGAGTATTACCGCATCTTCCCCATTTTTCCAGAGAAGTCAAAAATATTTTAAATCAACTGATTTTTCAATGTTGGCTCAGTTTTTAAAACACTGTGTGGCTGTGGGCTGGCTATGGGCTGACCATCACCAGTTTGCCACCTCTGGGCTAGACCGGTGATTCTCAGCCCTGACTGGTATCTGAGTCATCTGGGTAGCTTAAAAACACAGATTCCTGAGTTGTGGCCTGGAGCCACTGAATCAGAGTTTCCGGGGAGAAGGCATGGGGATCTGAACGTGGACTCTGGCCTGGGATCAGATCCTGGCTCTACTGGTCACTATCTGTGTGACCTTAAGCAAGTTACTTAACCTCTCTGTGCCTCCGTTTTCCAATCTATAAAGTGTGATAATAACAGTACCTACCTTGTAGGGTTGTTGCTAAACTTACGTAAGTTACTATATGAAAGTATTTAGAAAAGTGCCTGGCACATGGTAAGCACTGTTAACGGCTGCTGCTGTTAATTGTTGTTGTTGTTATTATTATTTTTAAATCTCCAGACTTGCAAACCTCTGAGGCAGATGGTCTCTGAGGTCTTTCTGGCTCTAAGACACCTACAATTCTATGGCTCTGAGATTCCAAGATTCTAGACATGTATTATTCTAACAGTCTACTGTTCTAACATCTAAGATTCTGTAGAACTGCATGTGCAGATGTAAGCTGCTGTGGTCTTGCAATCTGGGCCTATCACGAAGGCAGCTACTGTTTTCTGAGGGCTTCCCATGTGCCAGGCACTAAGGGATCATTTTAGTCATTGAATATTCTCCATAATTGTATAGAGTAGCTGTGGTTATGTCAATGTCAGAGATGAGGAAACGGAAGCACAGAGAGGTGAAGTCATTTGCTTTCACCATTTCTTGGCGAACACAGTTCCTTGGATGAAAAGGTTCCATCCTTCCCCCATTGCTCTGAAATGCTGTATCACATACTAAATACCTCTTTACCCTTAGGCCTGGTTTTGTACATTTTTCTGTTCTATCCCCTTGACTTGTCAGACTTCTTTTTTTCCAATGATTTCTTTAAAATAACAGCTGTATTGAGATATAATTCACATACCGTAAAGTTCACCATTTTAAAGTGTGTAATTCAGTGGTTTCAGTATATTCACAAAGTTGTGCATTGATCACCACTATCTAATTCTAAAACATTTTCACCACCCCAAAAAAAGCCCCATAGCCATTAACAGTAATTTTCCATTCCCCCAGTGCCTCTGCCCCAGCCCCTTCCCACCATTAATCTACTTTTAGTGTCTATGGATTTCCCTATTCTGAATAGTTTATATAGATTGAATGATATTTCTGTGGCATTTTGAGTCTGGCTTCTTTCCCTTAGCATAATGTCTTCAAGATTCATCCATACTGGGAATTCCCTGGCAGTCCAGTGGTTAGGACTCCACGCTTTCACTGCTGAGGGCACAGGCTCAGTCCCTGGTCAGGGAACTAAGATCCCCACAAGCCGCGTGATGCGGCCAAAAAAAAAATTTTTAAAAAGATTCATCCATACTGTAGCGTATAACAAAACTTCATTCCTTTTTATGGCCAAATAATATTTCACTGTATGGATATACCACATTTTGTCTATTCATCAATTGATAGAAATTTGGGGTGTTTCTACTTTTTAGCTATTATGAATAATGCTGCTAATGAACATATGTGTGGATGTATGTTTTCAGTTCTCTTGGGTATATACCTAGGGTGGCATTTGTAGGTCATATGATAAATCTACGTTTAACTTTTTGAAGAACCGCCAGACTGTTTTCCAAAGTGGCTGTACCACAGATGTGGGATTTAAATCCAGGTCCGCCCATGGGGATAACAATGACAACCACCATTTCATGTGTACCCACTATGGGCACATATTAATTGCCTGCTCTCATGGCATCCAATGCTTGGCACATAGTAGGTGCTCAGCAAATGTTGCTTGTTTGAATGAATGGGTGATGACGTGCCCATGGGGACCAAGCAGAAACATGACTGAGGGGAGGTAGTCTGGTATAACCTGGCAGAGGTAGGCACTGTGTGTCATCTGAAGGGCAGCCATACTCAGTTCTGGCTAATTGTGGCCATGCTTGAACTTCAAGCTCATCATTTCATGCGTGATCTCTATTAGACCTCACAGTAATCCTATGGAAGAGGTATGAATATCCCCATTTTATGGAAGAGAAAACTGAGTTTCCAAAAGATTAGGTCCCTTGCCCAGAACCAGCGGCGGAGCCAGGATCTGAACCTGAGCAGGTGCCTCCAGAGTCCAGGGCAGCTTGTCAGGGATTTGTGTGCAACGGACTGCAAACTGGTAGTCTGGCTGCTACACAGTGGTTCCTAGACGTTTTGAAGTGGTTACCAACATTTAAAAACTAGGACGCTTCACATTTTACAAGTCAGAATTGCCAGTTAATCTATAAAACTCATATCAGGCTGAATTTGAATATCACACACACACAGAGACCACCACCACCACCAGGTGAGATGCACCTGGCTGCCTCCACCCAGCCCCATTCCTGCTTGGTCCTTTGGGCATTTCATCATCCATTCTTTCATCCATCCATTCATTCACCCACTCTTGGCTAGGTATGTGCCAGGCATTCCTCTAGGCACTGAGAACCCAGCAGTAAACAATACAGACACAAATCTCTACCCTTGCGGATCTTAAATTCTTCCCTGGAGAATCAGAAAATAAGTAAATAAATAAAATGTATAGGATGTCAGAGAGTGAAAAGTATTATGAAGAAAAGACAGAGAAAAAGGAAAGGAAGTATTGGGGCCTTTTTTTCTCTTAACTTTTTATTTGGAAAATGTTTAAAGAACGTTACAGTGAACTCCCTATACACTGCACTTAGATTCACCAATTGTTAACACATGTTTTATCTGTACACACACACACACACACACACACACACACACATATGTTGGTTTTTTGTTTGTTTTTTTGTTGATCTATTTGAAAGTAAGTTGTAGATCTCATGACTCTTCACCTCTAAATACTTCAGTGTGTACCTCCCAAGAACAAGGAGAGTCTCCTATGTTATTATATTACTATTATCACACCTATAAAAATTAACACTGAATTCATAATATTATTTAATAAAAAGTCCATATTCAGATTACCCCAAAATATCTTTTATATCTATAAAGTATTTTTTATTAAAGATTCAGTCAATGTTCATGCGTTGCATTTGGTTGTTATACCTCCTTAGTCTCTTTTAAGCTAGCATAGTCTAGGATATATTTTTGAAGGTAGAGCCAACAGAATTGCTGATTGGATGTTGAGTGTAAAGGAAAGAAAGGACTCCTAAGGGTTGGGACTGAGTAGTGGAAGGATGCATTTCCATATGCTGAAATGAGGAACACCATGGCAGAAACACATTTGAGGAGGAAGATGAGGAGTTCCATTTTGGATTTTAAGTTTGAGGTGTCCACTCAACATCATACTAGAGATGTGAGGTTAGCAGTTGTGAGTCTGGATGTATCCATGCTGGAGATGTAAAATAAACACAGACAAGCTTTGATAATCAGGTGGTCAGGGAAGGCCTTTCTGGGGAGGTGCATTTGTGCAGTGAATGAAGAGAGGGGCGAGCCGTCTTTTCTGGGGAAAAGCATTCCAGGTGAGGGAACAGCAGGTGCAAAGTCCCTGAGTCTGGGCAGAGCTTGGCAAGTTGGAGGAACAGCAGGGAGTCTGATGTGTCTGCAGTGGAGTCAGCAAGAGGGAGGGAAGAGTGAAGTCAGGGAGATCAACAGGGAACAGAGCATGTCAGAGCAGTGGTTCTCAGCCCTGTTTGCTTGTTTGAAGGGAACCAATGTCCCCTTTCTCCTACAAATATTTTCCTATGCCCACTTTACTCTCTGAAATTATATATATAATATGTCTGTTTGTATAAATAAAAAACATATCTGGGGCTTCCCTGGTGACACAGTGGTTAAGAATCCGCCTGCCAATGCAGGGGACACGGGTTTGATCCCTGGTCCGGGAAGATCCCACATGCCGCGGAGCAACTAAGCCCGTGCGCCACAACTACTGAGCCTACGCTCTAGAGCTCGTGAGCCACAACTACTGAGCCCGCGTGCTACAACTACTGAAGCCCACGCGCCTAGAGCCTGTGCTCCACAACAAGAGAAGCCACCACAATGAGAAGCCCGCGCCCCTCAAGGAAGAGTAGCCCCGGCTCGCCGCAACTAGAGAAAGCCCGCGCAGCAACGAAGACTCAACGCAGACAAAAATAAATAAATAAATAAATTTATTTTTTTAAAAATCTACATCTATAAGATTTCTTAAAATTTATTTATTTTATTTATTTATTTTTGGCTGCGTTGGGTCTTTGTTGCTGCACAGGCTTTCTCTAGTTGCGGCGAGCTGGGGCTTCTCATTGGGGAGCACAGGCTCTAGGCGCATGAGCTTCAGTAGTTGTGGCTCGCGGGCTCTAGAGCTTAGGCTCAGTAGTTGTGGCGCACGGGCTTAGTTGCTCCGTGGCATGTGGGATCTTCCCGGACCAGGGCTCAAACCTGTTGTCCCCTGCATTGGCAGGCAGATTCCTAACCACTGCGCCACCAGGGAAGCCCTATATTTTAACAATTTTATTGAGATATAATTCACATAAATACATTTGACCCATTTAAAGTGTGCAGTTCAATGGCTTTATTATATTCAGAGTCCGGCATCCATCACCACAATCAATTTTAGAATATTTCATTTCCTCAAAAGGAAACCTTGATCCCCTTAGCTAGCACCCCTCAATCCTCCCAGCTCTCCCCACCCCAGCCCTAAGCCACCACTAATCTACTTTGTCTCTATAGATTTGCCTATTCTGAACATTCATATAAATGGAATTATACAATATGTGGTCTGTTGTGCCTTACTTCGTTCACGCAGCATAATATTTTCTAGGCTCATCCATGTTGCAGCATGCATCAATCCTTCATTCATTTAAATTGACTGCCAAATAATATTCCATTGTACGGATGTACATTTTCTATATCCCATAAGACTTTCAAATAAAGGAGAGATGAAAGGAAGGTTATTTGTTATAAAATAAGGTGAATTTTAATATGTAAATACTCAGCCAGGGCCACAGTAGAATAAATAATGAAATAGTCAGCTGCTCACACCTAATGTGGGCTGAGTGAGACAGAGCGTAGTATTGGAGACTTAAATGATACAGGTGGCATTACTACTGAGGTCATGGTTTTCTTTTTTTTAATTGAAGTATAGTTGATTTACAGTGTTGTGTTAATTTCTGCTGTACAGCAAAGTGATTCAGTTATACATATATATATACATTCCCTTTTATAGTCTTTTCCATTATGGTTTATGACAGGATATTGAATATAGTTCCCTGTGCTATACAGTAGGACCTTTTTGTTTATCCATTCTATATATAATAGCTTGCATGATGTCATGGTTTTCTAAAATGATGAACGACTCTTGGTAAAATTCAGAACAAAATAAAGTACAATCTTCCCTTGATTTACCAATAGTTACATCCCTGGAAATTTCAGTAGATCTTAAAACCGTGCAAAAGAAAAAAATACTTGGTACTTACACGTATCATGGGGCTCAGTTCTGGCTGCGAGATTTATAAGCAGACTTCTCGCCAACATGAACGTCCAGGGGGACATTAAAAAGTTGTACAGGACCTGGGACTGTTCTTCATTGTGAGGAACTGACTCACATTACGGGGTGCAAACATCCCTGACCCTGCCCACTGAATGCCCGCACCTGCCCCCAGTCATTGCAGACAACCAAAACCACTCCCACAATTTTCCTAACACCCCCAGGGTCTGGCTTGGGGGTGGAAAGGAGAGGCAGAGATGAAAGCTTCAGAGGGTAGAATCCACAGGTCTGAGGGGACGTGAGAAGGATTGAGAAGGAGGAATTTGTGTGTAAAAATGCTCTTGGAGATGTGAAAGGAGACATTTGGTTTTGAAATATCCCCACTGGAATCAGGATTGATACGGGGGCTTCCCTGGTGGCGCAGTGGTTAAGAATCCGCCTGCCAATGCAGGGGACATGGGTTCGAGCCCTGGTCCGGGAAGATCCCACATGCCGCGGAGCAACTAAGCCCGTGCACCACAACTACTGAGCCTGCGCTCTACAGTCTGCATGCCACAACTACTGCGCCCACGTGCCACAGCTACTGAAGCCCGCGCACCTAGAGCCTGTGCTCCGCAACAAGAGAAGTCATGGCAATGAGAAGCCCACGCACCGCAACGAAGAGTAGCACCCGCTCGCCGCAACTAAAAGAAAGCCCGCGCACAGCGACGAGGACCCAAAGCAGCCAAAACTAAAAAATAAATAAATTTATTAAAAAAAGATCCGATTTGTAGCTGCAAAGGATGGGCTGCTCTACAACTGAAAAGGGGGACCCTCATATGTAAGTGACCAATTTTCTCCATCTTCTCTGATGTAAGCTTTTTTTAATCATCATTTTGTAGATAAGACAACTATATTAGATTGCTAGAGCTGTCATAACAAAGTACCACGAACTGGGTGGCTTAAACAACAGAAACTCATTTTCTCACAATTCTGGAGGCTAGAAATCTGAACTCAAGGCATCGGCAGTGCTGGTTTCTTCTGAGGCCTCTGTCCTTGGCTTGTAGATAGCCACTGTCTCTCTGTCGTTTTTTTGCGGGGCGGGGGGCCCGCGCCACACAGCTTGCGAGATCTCAGCTCCCTGACCAGCGATTGAACCTGGGCCACGGCAGTGAAAGCCTGGAATCCTAACCACTAGGCCACCAGGGAGCTCCCCCTCTCTGTCTTCACATGGTCCTCCCCCTGTGTGTGTCTGTGTCCTAATCTCCTCTTCTTATAAGGACACCAACCATATTGGATTAGGGTCCACCCTAATGACCTCACTTAACCTTAAATGCCTCTTTAAAGACCCTATCTCCATATACAATCATATTCTGAGGTATTAGGGGTTATGACTTCACCATGTGAATTGGGGTGGGAGGGGACAGCAATTCAGCTCATAACAACAATGAAGAGCTTAAGCGAGGTGACCATGTCATAAGGTGGAAAGCACAATGGAGCAGGAATCCACGAGGCTGGATTTCAGTTCCTTCGCTGTCTGGGTGACCTTGGGGCAAGTCCCTTCACCTCTTAGGCCTCAAGTGGCTCATCTGCAAAGTGAGACTAATGATGCCTTTTCTGGGGCTGAGAGTCGGAGTACTTAATGATATAGAAGGACATGGGCACCAATGCAAGATCGGAGAGGGGTCCTGGAGGGCTCCCACTGGGTTAGTCATTCAGCTTCTAGGTGCCGGATGGAAGGGAGGTCCCAGATGGAGGGGAGGTCCCGGGGGTCCCAGGAACCGGGTGGCTGAGAGGCTACTAAGGAGAGATGGAGTACTAGCTCCTTTTTTTTTTACCAATGAATATGGAAATATTTCAATATTTCTAACGAGTAGAATCATACTGGTGCATATCAAGGGGGTGTGCTGGGCCTGATTTTGGACATTTGAGAGCCGGGGTGGGAAATGACTTGAGATGGCAAGTCTTAGACTAATGTTGCCCTTCAGTCTCCGATTACCCCCTAAAGACCCTCCCTCTGGCTCCCCACGCAGGCCAAGCTGATCGTCCCCAACAGCACGGCGGGCCTGATCATCGGCAAGGGGGGCGCAACAGTGAAAGCCGTGATGGAACAGTCGGGTGCTTGGGTGCAGCTGTCCCAGAAGCCGGAGGGCATCAACCTGCAGGAGCGCGTGGTGACGGTCAGCGGCGAACCGGAGCAGGTGCACAAGGCCGTGAGCGCCATCGTGCAGAAGGTACAGGAAGATCCCCAGAGCAGCAGCTGCCTGAATATCAGCTACGCCAACGTGGCTGGCCCTGTGGCCAACTCCAACCCCACCGGCTCGCCATACGCCAGCCCCGCTGATGTGCTGCCCGCCGCTGCCGCTGCCTCGGCCGCTGCCGCCTCTGGCCTGCTGGGCCCGGCGGGGTTGGCGGGCGTGGGAGCCTTTCCTGCCGCCCTGCCCGCCTTCTCGGGCACCGACCTGCTGGCCATCAGCACGGCGCTTAACACGCTGGCCAGTTACGGCTACAACACCAACTCCCTCGGCCTGGGCCTCAACTCGGCCGCAGCCTCTGGGGTCCTGGCCGCCGTGGCCGCCGGTGCCAACCCTGCCGCCGCCGCCGCTGCCAATCTCCTGGCATCCTACGCCGGTGAAGCAGGGGCCGGGCCAGCCGGCGGAGCTGCTCCACCTCCACCCCCGCCGCCTGGAGCCCTGGGGTCCTTCGCCTTGGCCGCTGCCGCCAACGGCTACCTCGGGGCCGGGGCGGGCGGCGGGGCGGGCGGAGGGGGTGGCCCGCTGGTGGCCGCTGCGGCCGCAGCGGGGGCGGCTGGGGGCTTCCTGACGGCGGAGAAGTTGGCGGCTGAGAGTGCCAAGGAGCTGGTGGAGATTGCGGTGCCTGAGAACCTGGTGGGAGCCATCCTGGGCAAGGGGGGCAAGACGTTGGTGGAGTACCAGGAGCTGACAGGCGCCCGCATCCAGATCTCCAAGAAGGGAGAGTTCCTGCCAGGCACGCGGAACCGGCGGGTCACTATCACGGGCAGCCCCGCGGCCACGCAAGCCGCTCAATACCTCATCAGCCAGCGGGTCACCTACGAGCAGGGAGTGAGGGCCTCAAACCCCCAGAAAGTGGGATGAGGCCTGTGGTGTGTGCTCCCACCCGGCTCCTGTCCCTCCTTTTCCTCCTCCTCCTCCTCCCCCTCCCCCTCCCCTGCCCCCCAACTCCTGACCTCAGCTCGGTAGAGTCCTGCTCCTCTTGGGATGGGGCTGGGGTAGGCCTGACTGCACCCCCCCTTTCTGGTAGTCATAGGCAGGATTGAGTGATGGCTGGGGATGGGGCCCAGAAGCTCCCTCCCCAGCCCTGAACTGACCCCTTCTTCCTTCCTCCCTATGCTTGACTGGGCCTGACCCTCCTCTCCCAGGGCCCAGGTCTGTGTGATATCTGTATATATTGCATTTTGTTGATTTTAATAGAAAACAAAGCGTTATTTTCTCTTTCTTTCCCTCCTTTTTTTCCCTTCCTTTGATAAGGATTTCCTCCCCCCCTTTATAAGTTTTTGTTTCCATATGGGAGGAGGGGAGGGAGCCTCTGGGTCACCTAGAAAGAGGGGCCGCCCCAAAACAACACCCCGCCTCTCCTGCTTTCAGCTCCGGATCTGAGGGACCTGATGGGAGCAGAGGTAGCAGAGGAGTCTGAGTTGAAGTGGGGCATTTGGAGCAGGGACCCCAGAGTTCCCAGATTTTCTCAGCTACTCTCCCCTCACTGAAGTTGCCCCTCCTAGGTGGGACTTTTCACTTTTTTGTTGTCAGGTTGTATGGGGGGAGGGGTGCGGTGCTGCTGGGACTGAGGCCGTCTCTGGGATTGGGCCAGTCCGGTGGGCAAGACTCTGGCACAAGGCTGGAACAACTTCCTGTGGCATCTCCTATGGTTTTTCCTAGAGTAATGGGCATGAAGGTCCCTGTTGTGCTGTCACTGAGTCAAGTACTTTCTGGGGTGCTTCTGGCACTCCCTATGATGTCACAGGAAGTAGTTCCCTGGAGGTCACTTCCTGTGATGATAGGAGAGACAGGTACTTCCTATGATGTCTCAATGAGCCTTCCTGGAAGGTTACTTCATGGTATCATGGGGGCGTGTACTTCCCGTGGTGTCTCCAGGTTACTTCCGATGATGTCATCGGGGTGAAGCATGCACTTCCCGTATCAGGCCATGGCCAGTCACTGATCCTCCTTCTCTACCCACACCCCTCTTTGGTGGGTCTTGGCCTGGGGGTCTTCCTAGGAGGAGAATAAGGGGTGGGAGTTGGATCTAATCTGGAGGACTCTAAGAAAGAAGACCCACTATTGTCAGGGTCATCTCCATCCAAACGCACCAAGTCTGAACTCACCTGGCAGGGAGGGGGTGGGAGATGGAGCTGGTGAAAACTGTTAAAGACCCTCATTCCCACCCCTGCCTTTTGTGTGCATGCTTGTGTCTGTGTGGCTTTGTTTCATTAAGTCTGGTGAGCCAAATGTATGGTGGCTCTGTCAGGCCACGGTGGCCCAGGTGTATTCAGGGAGCCATGGTAGGGTCCCTTGAGCCGGAATGCTTCGTGTAGTCTAATGCATTAGATTGACTTGTGGTTTCCAGCAAGCTGGAGTACTTTGGTGGTATCTGATGGATCGGAATGTTTTGGTGCTCTCACCAGGCTCTGAGGATACTAGAATGTTCTAATGGAGTTTGCCAAGCCAGGCAGCCCTGAGAGTTGGTTTGAGAGTGGCTCCCTGGGCACTGCGGCTGTGATCAGCTCTAAGGCCTTGTTGGTAGGCTGAAATTTCAGGGCCTGACAACCCCATGGACTTAGGATAGCTGAGACCCACTTCTACCCCCATCCATCTCCCCCTCCCCCATGGAGACCACCTCCACTTCCTCCAACCCAAGGCAGGGCCTCCCAGTGCCCTGGTTCCATCATCAGCATCTCTGGGGGAGGGGCACCCCATGCCCACCCTCTCCCCCAATTGTCCCCCCTCCTAGGTCTTCCAGACCCTTCTCTTCTCCATGGCTTTGGGGGAATCCAGCCTCCTCGTCTCTCTCCCAACAAAGGAGGGGAGAAAAGCCAGAAACAATTCCCACCCCTAAAGCCTGGGAGACCCCTGCCCCTTGCGAGAGAGCCACCCCCAAATCAAAATGTGAAAATCCCTAGAAAGCAATAGCCTTCAAGGTACCTTGCACTGAATTTCCCACCCCAGCCCTTCCACCTGATGGGAGGCTGTAGCTTGGGCACTAGGGTGACTTTTTCCCTGCCCTCTTCATCTCCAGGGTGGGGGGCAGGCCCCATTTCCCCATCCCTCACCTCCCATCGCTGCTGCCCTCACCCCTAATCTCCAGACTGAACCCAGATGGAGATTTGAGTGCCAAAACAATTCTTGATGTAACTTTGTACATATCTTCTGCAGTTGGGGGCTCTTGGGGTCGGAGGTGGAGGTGGCCCTATGGGCCACTGCTCCCCTCCACCTCTCAAAAGACCTTACAGTATTTCACAACATCTCCACCCACATGTGGGTATTGCAGTATCTAGCTGGACTATCCCCACCTACAATTCCCCGAGCCGCCATAAGGAGGAGAAGGAGCCAGGGAGAGGTGAAGTAAGGTCTGGGAGTGGGGAGGTGGGATTTGAAAGCACTCATTTGCATATCATTTGCATCCTCAGCTGCCCTCCGGCTTGTCAGATGCTTTCTGTAGACCTATTTCTGGGTCCCAATCAGCGGGATCCAGTACTCCTCTCACACAGACACGTCTCTGGAGGCTGGGCCTCCTGAAAAGTGTTCTCTTGGGGTATCTGTGTGACAGCCCCCTCCCTATTCACATTTTTCGGGGACCCCCTACCCCGCCAGCCAGGGCTATCTGGAAGGTAGTTTGCTAGCTCAGTGAGCTGGTTCACTCACTGTGTTGGTGAGTGGAGAGCCACACACCTTTCCCCATTTTACCTTAGGAAACTCACTCTATGGTCTTCCCCATCCCTTGAAAGTCCCTTCTGCAATCTGACCTCAATCTTTTGTGCTGCAGTTTGTCCAGAGGGGACACAGATGTGGGGTCAGGGATGGGGATCATTGAAAAATCCATCACCTCTTTTCCCCCCCCTTCCCTGTTAGCCAATCAGATCTCAGAGACTCTGAGTGGCCTCCCTGCACCCTACTCTTCAGCACCCAGTAGGTGCTTAATAAGTGTTTGCTGCAATGAATTGTCTCCTTGTTCTTTCCCATTTGCCCTCCAACTCCCAACCCCCCCCCCACCCGCCCCCAGCATTTTCCTCTCTCTCTGGCTCCCTATGACTTTCACTTTCTCTCCCTGTGGCTTCCGTTGTTACCTGTCCTGTCTCTATCTTCGTCTGTGTCTGTCTTTTCCCTTTCCTCAACTCTCAATCCTCTCCCTTCTTCTATTGCCCCATTAATTAAAAAAAAAAGTGCCAAACTTCCTTGGAACTGAGCCGCTCTGGGGGGAGGGAACCTCAGACAGAGGGGAGGAAATGGGACCATCTTCCTTTGAAGAGGCCCCTAAGAGGCATTGAAAACGTCTGTGGACACTTAGCTCAATTGCGTCCCCCTTCCTCACCCTTCCCGCCCCCGAGTTTTTCTTAGAATCTTTGTAAGAAAAAAAAAAGAGAAAAAAACTCTCCTTCAGCTAACCCCTAATCTTTTGGATTCCCCCCAATTTCCACCAGCCGGGGAGAACCCCACTTGCCTCCTTCAGGCAAATCTGTAGAAATTGAGGAGGGGGAGACAAGCTCAACCCCTCTTCTGCTGTCCTGAGGGACAGTGCCAACTGGATTCGAGAGAAGGACCTCAAAGCACTTATGAGAAGAAGGGGTTCAATGTGCCAAATTCACCTCCTTCATCCCCTGTCCCAGGGGGCTCTGAGCCAACCTGCCCCAGCCACCTTCTTCCGCCCTGTCCCAGCCATCTCTACGTGGGCAAGGAGGCTTCACTGCAATAATTATTAAGGGATCAGAAGGCAAAGATCGTGCCATCTTTATCTGCCCTAATGCCTGCCCTGGACTTGTAGGTGGGAAGTATGGGTATCCCAAATGGAGTTTGGTTAAGAGTCGACTTAATAGATGGTTGCGGACCTATACTTGGAAGAATACGGTACCACTCTTCTCTGAGTGGTATACCTTCTCCCCTTCTTAACCCGCAAATCACTCAATATCCCCTTGTTCTGTTTCTCCTGCCTATTCCTCCATCCCCCACCCTCTTTATTTTGTTTCTGATTGGTGGCCTACTGTTTGGAAAGTGAGAGGATTCCCCTGCATTGAGTATTGCTCTGTCAAGACCAGGATTAGAGGCTGTGATAGACTGAGAGGTGGAAAAAGTATTGAGTATAAGAGTGGCGATGAGGATGGCATTTGGGGCTTCCAGGCTGCTGATTGGGTGCACACCTATCACCACAGCCAGGCAGGCCTTCGCTCTTGGCCACGCACCTGCCCCCCTGCCGTCTGGAACCCCAAGGCCGGCTGTCGCGAAAGCCTGAACTGGATGTCACGATGGGGAGAACGGGATCGCGATGCCCACGTTGGGGCACTGCGGGCCGGGGGCGCTGGTTTTACGGCTCTCGTGGAGTCGCGACACCCAGCCCGGCTATCGCGATCCCTCTCCACTGCAGTCAGCCGCCTGGACGCCGTAGTGGAGGAGGTTTCTTTCCGTGGCTCCGCTGCAGGTGTGTGTATGGTCTCTGTGCCCTCCGCCCGTTGCGTGGGGGATTGCTGGGTGGCAGGGAGGGAGATGGGGAAAGTCTCGTTGGTGGCGATGGGGGTGGTGAAGGCTGTTGCTTTTTGAACCCTTCTCAGCCAGTCCAGGACGCTCTTGTCCCCCAGAGATAACTGGGGGGGACCGCCTAATCCCCCTCCCCTTCCCCCTTCTCCACTCCTCCCCCACCCCCAAAACCACCAACCTCTCATCTTCTAAGTGACTCATCACCACCGGCCACCGGGACCTGCGGCTTCATTGCTCCAGCCCGCCCCACTCGACCGTCAGACTCGCTCATCGAACTCTTTCTGATTAACCCTTTCTGTGTTCATCCCACGGAAAACTGTGTGTCCGGCGTGGGGGAGGGGGGAGGCGAGGGGCAATAGCTACCTTTCCTCCATCGCCTCCCACCG
This sequence comes from Balaenoptera musculus, assembly GCF_009873245.2. Taxonomy (NCBI): domain Eukaryota; kingdom Metazoa; phylum Chordata; class Mammalia; order Artiodactyla; family Balaenopteridae; genus Balaenoptera; species Balaenoptera musculus. Next base: position 9,922,138 of record NC_045803.1, read on the forward strand.
CCCATGCCTCCCCACCCGCACCCCATCCCATGCCCCACCCCCATCCCTCACCCCAAGGGTCCTCCCCAGCCTGGGGATAGAGACGCTTTATAAATATCTATGCTGTTTGGCTTTGTCCCTTTCAAAGGCAGGGTCAGGGGTGTGGCCTCCTCTGAGTGGAGAGCTCACTCTGGCCCCACTCCTTTCTGTGCCCCCCCCCACTCCCCACCCCTTCATTGTAAATAGTCACTTTTGTACTGGTTTGAGCCAGGGGACGTGGGGAGTCATTTTTTTTTTTTCTTTGTGTTGGCATCTCAGGCCACTGGAGGCATGGCCCACATCCCAGCTTGATTTGGGAGAATTCCAAGATGTGTCCCCTCACCTGCCCCCAATGCTGAGGATTTCAAGATATCAGTATTACTCCTAAAGGGATGGGGTGCACAGATCCCCTGGCAGGGAGGTGGGAGAGGTGTGAAAAGGTGTAGCCTGAAAGGATGACTCAGTTTTTCCCATCTGTGAAATGGGTTCGTCCTCCAAGTTCCCTCAGGAGCCTCAGTGAGATAATGGTGGAGTCAGAGGAGTTAGAATCTCTTTCTGCTTTCTCTGTTTGGGACAGATAGGGTAGGAGAAGAATGGGGGTGGGGGGTAGGACTGTCTTTGGAGAGCTGATTGCTAAATCCTTATTAGGACCTCAAGCTAGCTTCTCCCAGGCTTGTTCTCTCGGAAAATGGAGGGAACTGGAGGACCTCTAAGGCTCCTTTGGTACCCCCAGTCCTTAGATTCAAAGCCTGAAGCCCAGGGCTGGCCCCCTGCCTGCTGCCCCTCTCCCACATTCCACTTCTTGGCCCCAGACCATCTGCCATGTGGCCATGCCTCCAGTGCCTCCATTCAACCCCCTCTAACTGATTCCTTCCATCCTCTGCGACCAGAGACGCCGCCCACCTCCCCCCACCACCACCTCCAGAAGCTCCTGGCTGGGGCCCACTGCCCTCTCCTCTCCCCTCCCCCCATTGCCATGCCTGGGCCATGCCCACCCCCCACCTCCCCACCCCACCCCCAGTGTCCGTCGTGTGACCTAGTGCACCATGTATTAGCTTCCATGGCCCCCCCGGCCCCCACCACACCCCTTCCCCCACCCCTCCTCCCTCGGCGACTTCACCTTTTTTTGCCGCGATAAACGCCATCTCAGCATCTGTGTCTAATGTTGTCTTTTTTGCTTGACATCACACACTCCTTCTTAACCCATCCCCTTCCCTCTCCCTCCTCCCCCCACCTCCACCCTCATCCTGAATTCTTTCCCCCTTTCCCCCAGGGCTCTGGGCATCTAGGGGAGGAGGGTGGGGGGACCCCTGAGGATGGGCCCCGGAGGGGGGAGGGGGAGGGGCGGATTGTTGTCTCTGGACTGGGTGAGCATCCAGAGCAAGTGTGTCTGAGGAGAGCCAGGGATCCAGCTTGAGCTCCCAGGGCCTCGGTGTCCAATCAGGAGGATTGACAGACACCACCACCGCCACACACACGCGACACCACAATCCCGGGACGCACATCTCCACAAAGCATTGCAAATGCACAACCCCAAGTAGAGTCAGGAGAGCCCAGGGTTAAGGTTTTGGAGTCTGCTGCTAGGTAACCGTGGGACTTTGAGCCTCTGAGCCTCCATTTAACATTTTTGTTTAATGTTATTTCTGTAGTTTATGCTAGGATTCAACATATCATTAGCTTTAAAAAAAATTATTGAGCACCTACTACGAGTAAGGCACTGTTCTAGGTGCTGGAGAGAAGGCAATTAGCAAAACAGACTCAAATGTCTGTGCCTTCATGGAGCAGAGATTCTACTGGAATCTGGAGATTCTTCTTTAGCACAGAACCTGGCACATGGGACTAAAAACAATTCAGAGGTTGCAAGCCATTGGCCAGCAGACAGGTCTGCTGCACACATCACCTCGTTTGGCCTGAAGAGCATTTCCTGTGAATTTGGTGCCAGCATTTAAACCTTGGGAGACTTCGCCTACACATGTGCCCCTTTGGAGAAATCAGATGTGGCCTCTCTGAGTGGCGATTGTCACCTGGTCATAATGGGCTGGAGCAGAGCAGTCACTCCATCATCCAGGGAAGGCAGCCTCAGTCCCTCCCTGACCTGCACTGCTCATTTGTGTCCCGTGCCTGGCCCCTGGATGCATTTGTGTTTGCAGCCCCTGTGGTAAATGTTTAATGCTAACATCCTTATATCTTGGAGGTGTCAGAGATGCAGCTGGGCAGGCGATGATGTGCCACGCAGGAGGAAGGATGAAGTTTGAGGCGGAGAGACAAAAAGAGACGGCTTTGGTGGGGGGGGTGGGCCAGAGGCTGTGGTTCCAGTGTGACCAGGGCACCTCGCTTCCTCTCTCTGGGTCTCAGTCTCCACATCTGGAAAACGCCCGACCAAGCTATACTTACCTTCTGGAATATTCCAGAAGGATTCCGAAAGCAAATCGCTCCATCAGTACCTGACACGGGGGAGAGGCTCAGCACATGGTGGCCACTGGAGCGTCCCCTCCAGCTGAAAAATAACAATAAAAATGATTCTAAAGAAGGACAGAAACCAAGAGAGGGGATGGGAGGAAAAAGGAGATTGAGGCTAGGACAAAGTAAGAGACAGCGATGGGGACAAAGAGAAGGGAAGACATGGAGAGGAGTCCTCAACTGCTTGGGGTGTGTTTTTTCATTCATTCACTCATTCATTCATTCATTCAACAGACATCTGTTGAGCACCTACTATGTTCTCAGGCCTGGGGACATGGCAACGACCGTGACAAGTCACCACTCTCAGGCATACAGCCTGAGCACCATATCGCCAACTCTTAGCACATAGTAGATGCTCAAAAGTCTCCCATCCCTTATGCCACAGGTACCTCTGGTCCTGGCCTGTGACCTTCCGGGATTACCTGATATTCAGAAATATCACCAAGCCAGGCCCATTTTCAGGAAAAGTAAACGAATTTTCCACCAGGAACCTGGGAACTTTGAAGGGTTTGGGGGATCGGAGTCGAGGAGGTGGAGTTAGGTCTCAATTCTGCTGTGTGACTTGGAGAAATTCTCATGACCTCTCCGATCCAGGAGATGGAAAGGAAAGGAGATGAAGTCAGGATGCAGGTGAGTAATGGGGCACTCCTAACTCCCCCAAGGCTTCAGATCTTCTCGTCTGGTAAGGGAAGGGGAGAAAGGAAGGAAGGGGTGGGGGGCCTCAATGAGAAGAGAGATGAAGAAAGAAGACGGGGGAGTTGCCTGGAGGAGAGAGATGGCCCTAGAGACAGGGCTGGGGTGGGAGGATGGAGGGAGGAGGGGACCTGAGTGGGGATATGGGGGGGGGTGTCAGGGGTGGCTCTGAGAGGCCATGGTGAGGTCATTAAGAGTGAACAGAGAAGGCAGAGGTAGACTGGCGGAGGGGGAAAACAAGCACAAACCGGAAACGGAAATGAGGCAGAAACAGGACAGAGATGGAGATAGGGTTGTCAGATTCAGCAAATAAAAATACGTGTATGTCCAGTGAGATTTAAATTTCAAATTTTAAAAAAGATTAGTTTTCTTAAGCCTAAGTATACCTCATGCCATATTGGGGCCATCCTTCTCCTAAAATATTAGTCGTTGCTTATCTAAAGTTCAAGTGTCACTGGGCATCCTGTATTTTATCTGGCAACCCTAGAGGGCGAAGAACAAAGAGAGATCTGAGTGGCCACAACGAAGCCAGAGCTAGTCAGAGGAGCCAGGTCATCCAGGTCTACTATCTGGAATCCAAAATCCGGCATGCCTAGCTCACTGCCTCTCTCTGCCCCTGGGTCACTGCCTCTCTCTGCCCCTGGGTCTCCCCCTCTCTCTGCCTCACTCTCCCCAGCTCTCTGCCTCTAAGGCCCCCTCTCTGTTTCACAAAGCCTCCCTCTCTTCAAACCCTCTCTCTGATCCCTCCCCTCCTCTTAGTTCCTCAGCCTTCCACTACCCTCAGGAATCTGCCTCAAATATCAAAAGTGGTTAAGTCACCATCGTCACCACTTCCCAAGTCATCAAGGGGGCTGGTCTTTGGCGGTAAGGCCTGAGGGACAAGTGACAAGAGAGGTGGGGGCTGCATTCGGGGCCACTACTCCTTCCTCGGGCAGGGCTGTTGAAGTTGGGGCTGCGTCTAGGCTTTGGGAAAAGAGAGATTCTGCCAGAAGAATGCTCCAGCAGTGGGCGGGGCCTTGGGGATTCTGGCAAGTCAGGGATCTCCCTCTCCAGCATCCCTTCCATCCTCCTGCCTCCAACTGCCGTGCCTTCCGGAGAAGTTTAGTCGCTAAAGCGTCCTCTCTACCACCACCCCCACTCCAGCATTCTGGGGACGTCTCTGTGTCACTTTCTGGCCCCCTGTCCTTGCCTCTGCTTACGCTCCTCTCTGCCTCAGTTTACCTTCAGTATTTCTCTGGGTGTCTGTCTCACTCAGCATATCTTCCTCCTTTCCATCGTTTTTTTATTTTGTTTTGTTTTTTGTTTTTTAATCTCATCCCATCTTATCCCTGCAAGGCCTGTCTCTCTCCTAGTTTCTGCTAGAGGGTGAGGTCTCTGTGTGCCTCTCTGACTTTCCCTGTTTCTGCCCGCGTCTGAATCTCTTTCCCCCGTCTCTGTACCCATTATTATTGCTCAGCAGTAGCAAAAAGAATCCACTCTGGGGACTTCCCTGGCCGTCCAGTGGTTAGGACTCTGCGCTTCCACTGCAGGAGGCACGGGTTCTATTCATGGTCGGGGAGCTAAGATCCCGCGAGCTGCACAACGCGGCCAACCAAAACAACAACAACGAAAAGAATCCGCTCGGGCCAGTGTAAGCAGAAAGGGACTTTTTAAGGGACCCTGAGCCTGGTAGAAGAAACAGCTTCCAGGGCACTTCCAAATCCAGAAAGGGCCACGCAGGACCTACTGCTCCCCTCCGCGATCAGGAAGCCGGCCACTGGCCCCACAACCCTACCAGCTCGCTGAGATCTGCACTGGCGGGGCCTCGGCCTCGCGGCTGCCTCTCCCCATTTACTTTGGTTGGAAATTCAAGCTTCCCGCGGAGGCATCTGATTGGTGGAACCTAAACCTCCGTCCGGAACCCCACCACATGGCATTCTGGGAAATGTAGTTTTTAGCTTGCCAGCCTCTTCAGTCCCAGGAAAGTGCGGTAGGAGAGTGGAATAGAGAGACACTAAGTGGAAAAGATGTTGAGGGGGCCCATTGACTCCCCATTATTGCACACACTCTGTCTGTCCATCTCTGTTCCTATGTGCATGTGTTTCTCACATTCAGTCTTTCTGTCTCTGTCTCTGTTTGTTGTTGGTTTTTTTGCCTCTTTTTCACCGTCTGGTTTTATTTCAGCCTTTTCTCTGTCTCTTTCTTCATCGCTGGTTTCCCTGCCTCACCCTCACCTCTTTCCCCAGTTCCAGCTCCAGTATTTAAGGGAGTCTCTCTCTTGACCCACATCCCACTGTAAGCTGAAATGGAGGCTCAGAGCTATAGGGAGGGAAGATATGGGTGCCCCACGGTTCAGCTGTTCAACGGACAAGCCAGGAAGACGACCCAAGCTATGGAATTTCCCAACTGCTTTCCCTGCAGGTGGGAACATCCAGCCCCAACAGGTGGCAATGTGAACTGAAAAAGTTTGGTGAGAAAAAAAAAAAAAAAAAAAAAGTTTGGTGAGTTCCCAGCCAGAGCTAGAGTGGCCACAGGGTTTTGGGAACAGAGCCCAGCCGTCATTCGGCCAGATGTAACTGACAACTCAACCTGCTCTCCCGGGAACTGTGGCGACCTCCACCCTCTCCCTTCTTCACTGTTCTTCTTACCCAGTGATCTTAGAACTGCGGGGAAATGGAGCTGCATCCTTCTCAGGAGGTACACAGTCACTTCAAAAACATTTATTAAGCACCTACTATGTTCCAGGCATTGTTCTAGACATTGGGCAACAAAAGACACAACAAATTTCTCTATCCTGAGGGGCTTACACCCTACTGGGGGAAATTGACAATAAGCAGGATAAATAAATTATACAGTACACTAGATGATAATACATGTCATGAAGAAAAATGAGAGAGAGACAGGAAATAGTGATGGAAGGGAGGGACACTGCAATTTTCAATACGGTGAATGTAAAGGCTTTATGGAAAACGTGACATGTGAGTAAAGACCTGAAGGAGAGGTGGGAGTGGGCATGTAGATATCTGGGGAAAGAGCATCCCAGGCAGAGGGAACGGCAAGTGCAAAGGCCCTGGGGTGGGATGTATCAATACCTGGAATATGTGTGGGATAGCAGGGAGGCAAGAGTGGCTGGGACAGAGTGAGCAAGGGGAGGGTGGGAGGAAATGAGGTCAGAGGGGAGACAAAGGGGGCCATATTATTTAAGGTCTTGGGGGCCACTGTGAGACTTTGACTCCTAGTGAGAAGGAAGCCACAGGAATGTTCTGACCAGAGGGATGTGAGCTGACTCAGGTTTTAACAGCATCCCTCTGGCCATCATGTGGGAAACAGTCTGTAGGGGATGGGGGCTAGGAGAGTGAAATAAACAGGAGGAGCCCAGTGAGAAGGTGACTGCAGTAGTCCAAGTAGAAGATGATGGTGGCTGGACCAGATGGTGGCTCTGGAGATGGAGAGGAATAGTTGGATACTGATAGAATTTGAAAGCAGCACTGACAACATTTGCTGGTAGCCTGGATGTGAGAAGTGAGAGAAAAAGAAATCAGGGATGACTCTAAGTCACATAAAGCTCTTAGGACTGGAGTTTGGTTCCAATTAGGATTAGAAATTAAGAATCAGGCTAAGGCTAAGATTAAGGATCAGTAGCAATCGTTATCGGTGGAGTTTGGTTTGAGGTTGAAAACAGGGTTAAGATTCTGGCAAAGATGACAACCAGCCCTGGTGTATGGGTTATGACCATGGTTGGGGTTAGGATTAAGTATGTAGGATAAGGGTAAAGATGAAGTATAGAGTTAAGACACTGGTTATAGCAAGAATCACAGTCAAAGCTAGGATTACGGCTAAGATTAGGGCTGGGTTTGGATCTAGGACTGAACTGGGGTTAAAGAGAAACTCAGAGACTGTGAGAAGTGATCAGAGAGCAGAGAGAATTGGGGGGAGAACTCAGAGAGACTAGGGGACAGAGACCTAGAGAGAGTAGGGTTCAAAGATCCAGGGAGAGGGAGGACAGAAACAAAGAAGGGGAAATGGAGACCTAGAGAGATGGGAGACAGAGACCAAGATGGAAGCCTAGAGACTAGAGAGGAGTGGACAGAGAACCTGAGAGAAGGGGACAGAGACCTTGAGAGGGAGTGAGTAGAGAACCAGAGACAGGAGGAGACTGAGATCCAGAGAAAGAAGAGAACAATGATGGGGGAGGGGCCAGAGAATCAGAGGGAGGGGGAGATGGGGGAGAAAATAGATACCCAGAAGGGTAGAGGATAGAGACCCAGAGAGAAAGAACCAAAAACAGAGAAATTCAGGGAGGAGTGGCGAGAGGTGGAGCCCAGAAGTCCCCTCCTCACCCTCACCTAAGCCAGCTTCTCCTCCCTTTTTACTTACTGAGGTGTGACCCTCCCCGGCAACACACAAACACATACACTGGGTGGTTCTGAGTAATAGCTATATGTAGTTCATTTGTTGATTTTAATAGATGAATTGTCATTTTCTCTTTCTTTTCCTTTTTTTCTTTTTAAGTTTTGTATCTTAGAGGCAAGAAAAGGGAGCCTCTCCAATCCTGACCACTCCTCTTTAAAAACAAACAAACAAAAAAACCTTAACCCTTTCCTCTCTTGCTATGGATCTCAGGGATTGGGTAGAACTTTGAGGATGAATGTAGCAGACAAGTGTCCTTTGGTGAGGGGTATCCGCACATCCCCAGATGCCTGCAGCTCTTTTCTCCCCACTGGAAGGTCGATCCCCGAGATGTTTTTGAAAGATCACTTACGGACAAGGGGGTGGGGGTGGGAGTGGGCAGATGTCTGTGAGTCGCATCACCTTCAAGGCCTCTGCCTACACCCCTCCAAGGCCCCGAGATTCATGTGGCTCTAGGAATGGATGTACCTCGCCCACTCCCCAGGGCAGCGCCTTTCCAGGGGCAAATAAAGTCTCCAGGACCCACACTCATCCAAAATAGTGATAACTCAAGGCCTAGGGCATTGAGAGGGCTGCGGGAGGCTTCGGGCACCTAGAACCTAGTGGGCAGGGGACGGTGATAGACCGGGCGGGGAGGAGGCGTGGTGTTCTGTGGGCGGACTTGGGCTGACCCAGACCTGGAATTGACAGGGAAGCATGGCTTAAGGACTTTATGTCTGGGATTGGAGGAGCGATTGGGGGCGTGGTCCAAGGGCTGTGGGCGTGGTTAGGGAACGCGGGACTTCGGGACAAGGGAGGTAGCTGACTTCTTTAGCCCTGGGATTGGAGGGTTGGGGAGGGGGCGTGATTCCGGACCAGTGCCCGGTTCGTACTAGGGTCGGAGAGCGGATGCGGAGAATTAATCTTGTAACTAGTCCTGGAGTGGAAGATCCAGAAAGTATCGATGTGGCACTTCCAACCGCTCAGGAATACACAGGATGGCAAACATAGTAACATCCAATGGACAGGAAATGAAGCTTAGGGAGTATCACCCAGCACACACTGCAGAATGACACACTGAATCAAATAGGCTGCCCTTGATGAACCACAGGCTGGGCCCTCTGCCTGACACCTGACAAGCACCATCTCCTTGAATAATCACGAGGCCATGTGAAGCAGAAATTGGGATTATCTCCATTTTACAGAAAAGGAGGCACAGAGACGCCAAGTAACTTGCCCAAAGTCGCCCAGCTAGTGAGACATGAGGTTGGAGTTGAAGCCATGCAACCTCCTTCCCAAGCCAGTGCTTTGATTGACTAAGACTCAAATACTCCCACGGACCCCAGGAGCAGAGTCAAGGTAACGAGCAACAGATGCACACGATGCACGTCCTGACTGCATGATCCTCCCTCCGCGCCCACGTTGCCAACTGTGAGACCCCAACCAAGCCACCCCCGCCCCAAGCCTGGGGTCCTCACCTAACCCAACAGTGACAGCCTCTGCTTTGCCCAGCTTTCCTGGCAGAGCTGGAGTCAAATAACTGACCAGAGTTTTTGACTGGGCTTGAGACCCCTGGGAAGACCCTGGTTGGATTTTAGGCCATCCTTGACCCCTGAGATTGAGTTAACTTGGAGGGAATCCTGGCCCAATGGCTAAAACCAGAGACTCCAGGTTTGTCACCCTTCCTTTGTCACTGACTACCTATGTGATCATGGGAAAGGCGGTTATCCTCTCTGGTTCTCATTTTCCCATCTGGATAATGAGGATCACCAAGCACCTTCCCAAGACCTTCCTCCCTGGGTTGTTGTGAACCCTGAGTTACCTGCTTATAAAGCACTCAGAACAAAGCGTGGCACACACTAAATGCTCTGTAGATGCTAGTTATTATAACTAGCTGTGAGTCTCCGTTTACCTGTGTGAGGCGGACGGCGTAGACCAAACCACACAGTCTGCACCTGAGTGTTCCGTGAACCCCCTGAAATCGCACACAAAATCGCACGTGTTTCCATACAGCTTTTCTCAGATTCCCCAATGGTGAGAGAAGCACAGAGAAAGACGGAGACAAACACACGCCCCTTTCTAAGCAAGGGTGAAAGGACCTCGGATCACATCACTCTCTGCTTACAACCCACATCCCCACCCCAGTGGCTTCCCATGTGAAGTCCTTGCTACCCACGTGGTCTGCAAAGTCCCACCCCACCGGCCAGCCCACCAGCCTGATCTAGAGGGGACCCGGCCTCAGCCTCACTTGCTCTCCTTGACACCCCCGTCCCACCCCCAGCCCTCTCTCTGCTCATCAAATACACCATATTTTGTCTAGTCTCAGGGACCTATTATATTTGCTTTTCCCCTTTTTTCTGACCCCAAAGCACAGGCATGTTGACACTCTTAACATCTTACCTAAAATAGCCACACACCGCACCTCACCCCACCCCAGAATCTCTTTAACAAATACTCTGTTTTAGTCTTTATAGCACTTAATGTTATTCATTCATTCATTCATTTCAACATGTTTTTATTGAGCGTATGTGCCAGGTGCTGTTCTAAGCACAGATGCAGCAGTAAACAAGACAAATTCCCTGCCTTCATCCAGTTCACATTCGGAACCTCCTAACGATTGGTTTATTTGCTGGTCTGTTTTCCTCCCTCCGCCTCACCCCCAGCTAAAAGGTTGTTTGGTGAGAAGAAGGAGTATTTCTGTCTCCTCTCTAATGGTAGGCACTTTTTAAAATGTTAAAATGTATCCTAAGCAGGATCTCCACATAGTCTCAAAGTGTTATCACAGCAATCACTTGGTAATTACAAAGGGGTGAGGGAGCGTACACAGCCGCGAGGTCTGGTACACACCACCTAAACCAAGGGAGAGAACTCAGTATCGCCCATGACAGGCATTCTGATGTCCTGTGCCCCCCATGTGACATCCATCCTAGCACAGAAGGATGGGACAGCACCTATGCACTATTATTGCCCCAAATGCCTGCATCTAATCATGAGGAAATATCAGACAAACCCAAACTGAAGGGCATTCTACCAAACACCTGGCTTTCTTGAAAAAAAAAAAAAAAAATCAGTATCACGAAAGAAAAAAAGGTAGGGGATTGTTGTCGATTAAAAGAGACTGAAGAGGGGCTTCCCTGGTGGCGCAGTGGTTAAGAATCCGCCTGCCAATGCAGGCGACACGGGTTCGAGCCCTGGTCCGGGAGGATCCCACATGGCCGCGGAGCAACTAAGCCCGTGGCGCCTAGAGCCCGGGCTCCCCAGCAAGAAAAGCCACCGCAATGAGTAGCCCCCGCTCGCCGCAGCTAGAGAAAGCCCACAAGAAGCAACGAAGACCCCAACGCAGCCAAAAATAAATAATTAATTAATTAATTAAAAATTTTAAAAAAAGACTGAAGAGATATAGCTAAATGCAGCACGGATCCTACACTAGATCCTGGATTTAAAGGGGGAAAAAACACTGCTATAAGATATTATTGGAAGGTTGGAATGATTAGGAAATTTTGAACATGTATATTTGATGATAGTAGTCCGTCTGTGTGAAGTTCCCTGAACTGGATCATTGTGCTGTGGTTGTTTAAGAGAATGCACCTCTTGTTAGGGGGTGTGCACATGCTGAAGCGTGTAAAGGAGTGTCATGATGTCTGGAACTCACTCTCAAAAAAAAAAAATCAACCAAAAAAATATATATATAATTACATTATATTATATATAATATTATATGTAAAACTTATTACATGTAAAATTTACACACACACACACACACACACACACACACACTTGTGAGAGAGAGGAAGCAAATGCAGCAAGTGTTAAAAACTGATGCCTCGAGGAATTCCCTGCTGGTCCAGTGGTTAGGACTCTGCGCTCTCACTGCCGAGGGCCTGGGTTCAGTCCCTGGTCCCGGAATTAAGATCCCACAAGCCGCGCGGTGCAGCCAAAAAAAAAAAAAAGTTAAAAAAAAAATTGATGCCTCAGTTTATACTGTATGGGGTTTCATTATACTAAGTTGCAACTCTTCTGTGAGTTTGAAAAATTTCAAATGAAAAAGTTGAGGGAAGGAGAATGAATCAAGGACGCTTACTCCATAAAGGTAAGCTATGGTTGTGCTTCAGGGAATCTGTATGCAAAGTTGTAGGTGGGCGGTGGATTTTCCTGGGAGAGTGGGGTGGCCATAGCTTTCAGCAGATTCTCGGTGAAGCCTAAGACCCAGGAAGGTACCACAGAAAGCAGACAGGAGACTCTCCATATATGGAGGGTATCTCACTGGGGAGCACAGACTTTTGACAATGGTGGTCAAAAGGATCCCCTGAGGGTGCCCACAAATATCTTGGGTGTCCATGAATACTTCAGGGAAGCAGATCCACAGATTGCAAGAAAATTCTGCACTTCCAAATGATATACCAACTCCTGGTCAGTACAAGTACTGTCCCAAGTGCAGGCGTGCAAGATGGCCCAGCAGGAGGCCAGAAGGAAATATTAGAACCTGTTTCTACTGTTCATTTTTATCTGGTTATTTTTCATTTTAATTGGATTTTTCAGGTGGTGTAAATTTATAATGTACATTAAAACATCAGTACAGGAAGAAACATATATTGTATATATATATAAAGTTTGTAAATAAACCTACGTAGTGGTACATTCGTGAAAAAAATTTCACTGAATAATTTCACTATTTGCAGCCAAAAATTAACAAAATAAAAAATGAATAAAGGAATGGCCATGTGTCAACAAGAGTGGAAGCTGTGTGATGGGTAGGTGAGGGTGGCCATAACAAAATACCATAGACTGGGTGGCTTAAAAAACAGAAATATAGGGCTTCCCTGGTGGCGCAGTGGTTGAGAATCTGCCTGCCAATGCAGGGGACACGGGTTCGAGCCCTGGTCCGGGAAGATCCTACATGCCGCGGAGCAACTGGGCCCCTGAGCCACAACTACTGAGCCTGCGCGTCTGGAGCCTGTGCTCCGCAACAAGAGAGGCTGCGATAGTGAGAGGCCCGCGCACCGCGATGAAGAGCGGCCCCCGCTCGCCGCAACTAGAGAAAGCCCTCGCACAGAAACGAAGACCCAACACAGCCAAAAATAATTAATTAATTCAAAAAAAAAATTCAAAAAAAAAACCAGAAATATATTTTCTCACAGTTCTGGAGGCTAGAAGTCCAAGATCAAGGTTCCAGCTGATTCAGTTTCTTTCACACGGCCTTTCCTCTGTGCTGGTGGAGAGAGAGGTCGGTTTAGAGTCTCTTCCTCTTATGTGGACATCGAATCCATCACATGAGGCCCCACTCTAATGAGCTCATTTAACCCTAATCATCTCTCCAAAGGCCCCATCTCCAAATACCACCCCATTGGCGGGCGTAGGGGTGGGAGGGGTGGAGCTGGGGTGGACACAATTCAGTCTATAACAGTGTGTGTTTGAAATTTTCCATAAGAAAAAGTTCTGAAGGAGAACTCTCAATGTGCATCAGAATCACCCAGAGTGCTGGTTTAAAATGCAGATTTTTTTTTATAATTCATCTGATGGCCTTTTATCTTTCTATTTTAGAAAAGTGCTATGAGTTCACTGTACACATTTCAATCAAACCGAAATATATAATGTGGAACATACAAGTTCACTAAGAATTCTATTTGTAGACTACCACCATTTGCAGTTACATTAAAAATGGGAATATTTTAAGACATCCTCAGAAACATCTGCTTCTCTGGTGTGGGACACAGAAGGCTGTATTTTTAACAAGGTCCCAAGCTCCTTCTTATGGTCCGTGGACCACCATCACCGTACTCCACTGCCAGTCTTGGAGAAACAGTGCCAAGGATTGAGGTCCAGGAATTAGGATGCAACCCAGTCCCGCTGAGAGCAGGAGGTTGGCAGACTCTGGGGGAGGGGTTCTCAGCCTTGCTTCATGGAAACCTCCACTCTGTTAAACCAAACACATCTCAGGCCTCCTAACATTTCATCCACAAATATTCTGGGATGTGTCTTTAAAAAATAAGAGTTTTTTGTTTTTTGGGTTTTTTTTGGCTGCACCATGTGGGCTGTGAGGTCTTAGTTTCCCAACCAGGGATCAACCAGGGAGCCACCAGGGATCGAACCCAAGTCCCCTGCATTGGAAACGCGGAGTCTTAACCACTGGACTGCCAGGGAAGTCCCATAAAATAATGTTTTTTTAAAACAACAAGGTCCTCCTGTATAGCACAGGGAACTATATTCAATGTCCTGTGATAAACCTAATGGAAAAGAAGATGAGAAAGAATGTATATATATATATTATATATATATATATATGTATAACTGAATCACTTTGCTGTACAGTAGAAGTTAACACAACATTGTAAATCAACTATACTTCAATAAAATAAAATTTTTTTTTAATTTAAAAATAAGGGCTTTAAAAAACATTGCTATAATACAATTATCACACCTGAAATTTTTTTTAGAGTAATTTCTACTCTCACTTGATAAAACTAATATGATACCTGGTGTGTTTGAACATAGGAGAGGTCTTTTTACTCTTACAGTGAAGAGTTTGGGGTTGAATCCATGGTGGAAAGCTAAAACAACATAAATGACAATTATTCAATCTCATGAAAACAAAATGTTATGTCAGAAAAGAAATATAATCATAGCATATGCTAAGGCTCAGCTGAGGACAGGATTTTACTTAGTCATCATAATATAGACATGAATATTGATCTCATGATCAATTGGGAGGTGATTCTGCAGTGAGGAAGGAGAGAGGAAGCGTGTTTGTGAAGTGGTGTGTATGAAGAAACCTCAATCTTTACCTTCCATGGTGGAAGTCAATTGATAATGTGAAATAGAAAAATAAGAAGTAGCAATTTATTTTTATTTCATATTGGAATATAGATGATTTACAGTGTTGTGTTTGTTTCAGGTGTAAAGCAAAGTGATTTAGTTATACATATTCATATGTCTATTCCTTTTCAGATTCTTTTCCCATATAGGTTATTACAGAATATTGAGTATAGTTCCTTGTGCTATAGAGTAGGTCCTTGTTGATTATCTATTTTATATACAGTAGTGTGTTTATGTTAATCCCAACCTCCTAATTTATCCCTCCCCCTGACCTTTTCCCTTTGGTAACCATAACTTCCCTTTGGTAACCATAAATTTGTTTTCTTAGTCTGTGAGTCAGTTTCTGTTTTGTAAATAAGTTCATTTCTTTAGATTCCACATATAAGTGATATCATATGACATTTGTCTTTCTCTGTCTTATTTCACTTAGTATGATAATCTCTAGGTTCATCCATGTTGCTGCAAATGGCATTATTTCATTTTTTATGGCTGAGTAATATTCCATTGTATATATGTACCACATCTTCTTTATCCATTCATCTGTCGATGGACATTTAGGCTGCTTCCATGTCTTGACTATTGTAAATAGTGCTGCAATGGGCTTCAGGGTGCATGTATCTTTTCGAATTATGGTTTTCTCCAGATATAGGCCCAGGAGTGGGATTGCTGAATCATATGGTAGTTCTATTTTTAGTTTTTTAAGGAACCTCCATACTGTTCTCCATAGAAGTAGCAATTTAAACATGTTACCTAGAATCCTGAGGGTAAAATACCCAGAGAAACACCTACAAGAGTTCAAAGTGATTTGATAAAAATTAAAATTAAATTAAACAAATAATGACACAAAATATATTAGGGGTCCTTAAGGTGCAGTGTCCATAGGACCTCTCAGAAGGCTGGGGGTCCTTGAGCCATGGCCTCGTGTTTGTGTAGGTTTTGTTCAAAGAAGAAGGGTGCTGGACTCCGGAAAGTGAAGGGCCCTCTGAGATGAGATAATGGGAGAGGGGTTGGGCAGGGTCATTAGGATTTATAAAGTGCCTGGCATGTGTGCAGGGGGCTGTTATCCCCACAAGAAAGCTCAGGATGCCTCCACCTGCCACATGGGAGGCCAGAGACTGGTATTCCGGCAGAAACAGGGCACATTCAAATTGGGTCATTTGAGGAGTTTGAGAAAGGAGCTATTTACAAAGGTGTGGGCAAGGTATAGGGACATCCCAAAGCATGGTGCAGTGCCCTGGGCCAGGTAAAAGTGGGCACCCCAGGCTGACGGCTGTGAGGAGAGGGAAGGGGACCCAGATCTGGACATAGAGAAGGTTTTGGGACGGGCATGAACTCTGTGATGTAGTGATGCCTTGACCTCTCTCTCCTCTCAGTTCCTCCCATCTCTTGGGATGGGGTGGGGGTCGAGCGCTGGCTGAATCCTGTTGATGTAATCTGTACAGGTCAGCATCCCGGCCAGAAACAGCTGGGAAGAGACGGGCAAAAGTGGATCTGGAGGGACAAACGGGAGCTTCCTACAGCAGGGAACTGAGGGACAGAAACTTATCAGTATGTCAAATTTCCATACGTGATTAAAAGGGAAAACAGTGATACCTAGGCTGTTGGCTCCTCGGAACCTCTTCCCAGCTGACCCCCCATCTCCTCCCAGCCCCTCCTCAGGTGTTCCTCCCCACCATCCCTACTCCACCTTCTAAAATGCTTCCCTCAGGGATGCCTGGAAATACCAAAGGACCAGAGAGTACAAATGACTCATCAACAGAAAAAAAGATAGCTCAGAACACCAGTAGAATCTCTAGGAAAGCTTTTAACCTGGAGAAGTTACGGCCTGGCCATCTTTTCTTTTTTTAAAATTTATTTATTTTATTTATTTATTTTTTGGCTGCATTGGGTCTTCGTTGCTGCGCACGGGCTCTCTCCAGCTTCAGCGAGCGGGGGCTACTCCCCACTAAGGTGCGCGGGCCTCTCACTGCAGTGGCCTCTCCCGCTGCCGAGCACGGGCTCCAGGCACGCGGGCTCAGTAGTTGTGGCACATGGGCTCAGTAGCCGTGGCCGGCGGGCTCTGGAGCGCAGGCTCGGTAGCCGTGGCGCACGGGCTTAGTTGCTCCGCGGCATGTGGGATCCTCCCAGACAAGGGCTCGAACCCATGTCCCCTGCACTGGCAGGCGGATTCCCAACCACTGCGCCACCAGGGAAGCCCCATCTTTTTTTTAAATTGAAATATAGTTGACATACAGTATTATGTTAGTTTCAGGTGTACTACATCATGATTTGATATTTGCATACATTATGAAATGATCACCATGTAAGTCTAGTAACCATTGGTCCCCATATAAAGTTATTACAATATTATTGACCACGTTCCTTATGTTGTATATTACATCCCCGTGACTTATTTATTATTACAACTGGAAGTTTGTACCTCTTAATCTCCTTCACCTGTTTTGCCGCCACTCACCCCCTGGGCTAGCCATCTTCTTAAAGGGAATATGTTCGGATAATTGGAAAGTTTAACGTAGCTTTTTCTGCATTGGGTAATGGCAGGCTGAAGTATTCACAGCAACCTTCCCACTGAACACAATGGAAATGCTGGAAATTTTTTTTTTTAATCTCAAAAACACTATGGAGAAACAGTTTGACAGTTTCTTATAACACTAAACAGGCCATTACCATATGACCTGGCAATTGCACTATGGGAATTACCCAAAGAAATGAAAATAAATGTTCACACATAAAATTGGTACATGAATATTCACAAGAGCTTTATTCAAAGAGCCAAAAACTGAAAACAATCCAGATGTTTTTCAATAAGTCAATGGTTAAATTGACTATGGTACACCCAAACCATGGACCACAACTCAGCAATAAAAAAATGAAGTGTTGGCATGTACAACAACTTGGGTGAATTTCCAGAGAATTCTGCTGCATGAAAGAAAGCCAATCCCAAAAGGTTAAGTGCGGTATTATTCTATTTCTGTAACATTCTTGAAATGACAAAAATCATAGAAATGGAGAATAGAATATGTTGCCAGGGTATAAGGAGAGCGTAGGAGCCAGGAAGGAAGTGAGTGTGTCTATAAAAGGGTAACACAAGTGATGCTTGGGGTGATGGAAATGTTCTGTGTCTTGACTGTGGTGGTACGTAAACAAACCTACATGTTACAAAATTGCATAAAAGTAAACACATACACACACGAGTTCACAGAGCAAAAGCTAAACAAGATCAGTGGATTGTATAAACATCTACATCCTGGTTGTGGTATTGTATTATTATTTTGTACGATATTATCATTTAGGGAAACTGCGTTAAGAGTACACAGGATCGGGGCTTCCTTGGTGGCGCAGTGGTTAAGAATCCGCCTGCCAATGCAGGGGACACAGGTTCAAGCTCTGGTCCAGGAAGATCCCACATGCTGCAGAGCAACTAAGCCTGCGTGCCACAACTACTGAACCCACGCACCTAGAGCCCGTGTTCCACAACAAGAGAAGCCACCGCAATGAGAAGCCCGTGGGCACCCCAACGAAGAGTAGCCCCTGCTCGCGGAAGCTAGAGAAAGCCCGCGCGCAACAACAAAGACCCAATGCAGCCAAAAATAAACAAATAAATTTATTTTTTTAAAAAAAAGAGTATACAGGATCTCTATTCTTTCTTATGACTGGATGTGACTCTACAGTGGTCTCAAAATGAAAAATTTAATTTTCAAAAAAACATTGATGAGATGAAAACACAGAGGGGATAAAAGCCTGCAGAGTTTCCAATATGAACGGAGAGGCAAGCATATGACCCCAGCAATCCCACTCCTGGGCACATATCCAGAGAAAACCATAATTCAAAAAGACACACGCACCCCTATGTTCACAGCAGCACTATTCACAATAGCCAAGACATGGAAACAACCTAAATGTCCATCAACAGATGAATGGATAAAGAAGATGTGGAACATATATATGATGGAATAGTACTCAGCCATAAAAAAGAATGAAATAATGCCATTTGCAGCAACGTGGATGGACCTACAGATTATCATACTAAGTGAAGTAAGTCAGACAGAGAAAGACAAATATCAAATAATACCACTTATATGTGGAATCTAAAATATGACACAAATGAACTTATCTACGAAACAGAAACAGACTCACAGACATAGAAAACAGACTTGTGGTTGCCAAGGGGGAGGGGAGGGCAGGGGAGGGAAGGTTTGGGAGTTTGGGGTTAGCAGATGCAAACTATTGCATGGCTAACAACAAGGTCCTACTGTATAGCACAGGGAACTATATTCAATATCTATAATAAACCATAATGGAAAAGAATATGAAAAAATATATATATACACACATACACACACACACACACACACACATATAACTGAATCACTTTGCTGTATACCAGAAACTAACACAACATTGTAAATCAACTATACTTCAATAAAATAAAATAGAGAGGCAATAAGAATATGCAGAAGGTGTTTTTACCCTAAGAGTGTTTGCTGGGAATACACGGTTGGGTTTCATGTTATGGCCTCCAGGGTCAAGGCCCAGGACCTGGGCAAGGTAGAAAGTGGAAAGGAAGACCTTCCCCACACTAAGCTTCCCCCTCTGAGTGAGGGTAAGCCAGATTACACATGCCCCTGAATGTGCCCTGCATAGGACAAATACAAGGTATAGAAATAAATAAATTAAATTAACGGTAGATTTAACACCAATAATATTAGTAATCACATTAAACATAAGTGGATAAATACTTTAAGTAAAAGACAAAGACTGTCAGGCTGGAAATTTTACGAGAAGGCTCACTGGATGCATCTCAATAAATAAAGGATTGAGATTTTCTTTTTTTAAAAACTCTGGGGCTTCCCTGGTGGCGCAGTGGTTGAGAGTCTGCCTGCCAATGCAGGGAACACGGGTTCGTGCCCTGGTCTGGGAAGATCCCACATGCCGCAGAGCAGCTAGGCCCGTGAGCCATAACTACTGAGCCTGCGCGTCTGGAGCCTGTGCTCCGCAACAAGAGAGGCCACGATAGTGAGAGGCCCGCGCACCGCGATGAAGAGGGGCCCCCGCTTGCCGCAACTGGAGAAAGCCCTTGCACAGAAACGAAGACCCAACACAGCCAAATAAATAAATAAATAAATAAATAAATAAATAATAAAATTGTATATTTAAAAAAGTCTCAAAAATAAATTAAAATTTAAAACTCTGGATTTTGAAATAATTGTAGGTATGCAGAAAAGTTGAAAAGATAGTGCAGAGAATTCCTATGTATGCTCACCCAGCTTCCCCTAATTTTAACATGTTATATAACTGTGTTAGGTGTATCAAAACTCAGAGATTAACACTGGCACAATACTACTAATGAAATTATAAACTTTATTCAGATTTCACCAGTTTTGCCACTAATGTCCTTTTTCTGTCGCACAGTTCAATCCAGGACACAACATCCTATTTTGTCTTCATCTCTCCTTTGACTCCTCTACCTGTGACAGTTTCTTGGTCTTTCCTTATTTTTCATGACCTTGAACTTTTGAACATTACTGGTCAGGTATTTTGTAGAATGCCCCCCAATGTAGGTTTGTCTGATGTTTTCTCATGATTAGACTGAAGTTATGGTTTGGGATGGGGGAAATACCACAGAGGCAAGGTGCCATTCTCATCTACCATATCATGGGTATGCAATATCAATATAACATCATGGGACATGTTAACCTTGATCACCTGATTAAGGTGATGTCTGCCAAGTCACTCCACTCTAAAGTTACTATTTTGGGGGACTTCCCTAGTGGCACAGTGGTTAAGACTCCACGCTCCCAATACAGGGGGCCCAGGTTCGATCCCTGGTCAGGGAACTAGATCCCACATGCATGCTGCAAATAAGAGTTCGCATGCCACAACTAAGGAGCCTGCCTGCCGCAACTAAGACCCAGTGCAACCAAATAAATAAATAAAATAAATATTTTAAAAATAATAAAAAATAAAGTTACTATTTTTCCTCTTTCCACACTCTATTCTTGGAAGTAAGTCTTTTAAAAAAAGAACTGAAATAATAGTCTGACTTAACAAAAATATATGTATATTTTAATATAAAGCTTTACCAAAAATCTAGAATGCTGAAAAGCTGTGTTGCAATCACCACTAGAGTTCCCATATACCTCCTCTCCTCCAGTTTCCCCCATTTCCATCCTGGTCTATTTAATTTTGCTCTGTCTGGAAGTTCTGGGTGGTTGCAGTGAATGAGAAAGTGGTTCAAGACAAGGCTGGAGAAAAACTGGGCATCTACTCCTCAGAGTAAGACACTGTTGTATAAGAGACAGAGCCCTTGGCTGGGGCAGGCCCCCACGCCCGGCCCTCCCCAATTCTGCTCTAGTTTTGGTCTCATTCATTTATCCCCCAAAATCTCCCTTTGTGCCCAGCCCCTGTATAGGACAGTGCTGGGGACACAGCTGTGATCAAGACACTCCTGGCCCTGCCCTCATGGGGCTTCCAGTCCCGTGGAGAAGGCAGACCTGTCCCCAGACAGACACGACTCAGAGTGGGCAGAGCTGGGATGGGGGAAGTACTAGGGGCTGCAGGAGCCCAGAGGGGTCATCTGACCCAGCAGGGGGTCTGGGAGGGCTTCTTGGGAGAGGGAATGTTGGAGCTGAGATTTGAAGGAGCAGTAGGTGTTATCAGGTAGAAATGTTTCAAGCAGAGAGAGTAGTATATGCAATGGCCCAGAATGGAGAGGAAGCCTAGAGTGTTTTCTAAAGCTCACGGGACTTCCCTAGCGGTCCAGTGGTTGACTCCTTGCTTCCACTGCAGAGGGCGCGCCTTCGATCCCTCGTCGGGGAACTAAGATCCTGCAGTGCGGCCAAAACAAAAAGAGCTCAGATATAACCATGGCGTACGAACCTTCCTTGGCTCCCAGTGGCCTTATTAGCACAAAGTCCAAAGTCCTCATGTTAGTATTCATGCATTCATTCAACAAACATTTGCCTACTCTGTGCTCTCGAATGGTTGAGTGGGAGTTACCAGGCCTTATACTTGGGGACACATCGCTGACTACTGAGAAAGCCCAGCCCTTGGTACATCAGAATCACAGGGGTGTGTGTGTGTGTGTGTGTGTGTGTGTGTGTGTGGTGGTGGGGGGTGTGTGTGTGTGGTGGTGGGGTGTGTGTGTGTGGTGTGTGTGTGTGTGGTGTGTGTGTGTATGTGTGCATCCTCCAGGAGGGGATATGTGGGACTGTTCCAGAGCAGCGATGATAGAGTCAGACAGACAGACTTGGGCTCTTCTTGGACTCTGCCATCCTGGACACATTGATCTTCCATCTCTGAGCCTCAGTTTTTTCCGCTGCAAAATGGGCTTAATAGTAGAACCACTGCACAGAGTTTTATTCAAACGCACACATAGGGCTTCCCTGGTGGCGCGAGTGGTTGAGAATCTGCCTGCCAATGCAGGGAACACGGGTTCGAGCCCTGGTCTGGGAAGATCCCACATGCCGCGGAGCAACTAGGCCCGTGAGCCACAATTACTGAGCCTGCGCGTCTGGAGCCTGTGCTCCGCAACAAGAGAGGCCGCGATAGTGAGAGGCCCGCGCATCGCGATGAAGAGTGGCCCCCACTTGCCACAACTAGAGAAAGCCCTCGCACAGAAACGAAGACTCAACACAGCCAAAAATAAATAATAAATAAATGATAAATTAAAAAAAAAAAAAAAAAAAACGCACACATAATCCTAGAGCCCAAGCCTCCTCAGAAGCCACTGTTAGATCTTGAATCAAATCATGTCACTCCTGTGCTCAGAACCCTCCCATGGCTCCCACCTCACTCAGAGCACAAGCCCAAGTCCTTGCAGTAGCCCACGGGGTCCTGTATTACCTCTCACCTCCATTATCTCTCACCTACTCCCACTCTCCCTCTCAATCTACCCAAGCCACGATGTTCATTGAACACAGCAGTCACGCTCTGACCTCAGGGTCTTTGCACTGGCTGTTCCTTCAGTCTGGGACACTCTTCCCCCGTATATCTACAAGGGCTCCCTCTCTTACCACCTTTAAGACTCTTCTCAAATGTCACCTTCTCCAAGAGGGTTTCCCTGACCACTTTTTTTTTTTTTTTAATTTTTGGCTGCACCACGCAGCATGCAATATCTTAGTTCCCCAGCCAAGGATGCAATCTGCACCCCCTGCAGTGGAAGCGCAGAGTCTTAACCACTGGACTGCCAGGGAAGTCCCCCCTGATCACTTTTATCTCCCTACCCCCTTTATTTTTTCTCTATAGCACACAGCCTAACCTGAGATATGATATTTCACTTTTCTCTCTTATTTGTTATCTATATAAAATTTCAGCTCTGTAAAGGCAGGGATTTTTGTATTTTTTGTTCATTGCTGTATCTTTGGCACCTAGAACAGGGCCAGACACATGTTAGGTATTGCGTAAATATTTGCTGAATGAATGAGCAAATATTCCTTTCCTGGGGCCTGCATAGTCTCCTACCCCCTGCCTAGTACTCATCAATGAATCTTTAGCGAGGGAGTAAAACTAAAAATAATGGCTAAAGCTCACTGTGTACCTGTTCTAATGCCTTCACCTGTGTTCTCAGTGGCCATCTTCAAAACAGCCCCAGAGCAGGGGGTCTTCAATTATCTCCCTTTTTGTGAAATGCAGGAAACAGAAGTCCAGAGAGGTGACATCACTTGCTAAAAGCCACACCTCTGTAAGTGGCAGTGCCAAGATTTGACCCAGGCCCTCTGGCCACAGCAGCCACAAACCCAACCACGTTATTTTCGTTTTCTGCCCCTTGCTTCCATCTCTCTCTGCTGGAACCTGTCCCTTTCCATCCCTGGGAGTGTGAGTGTGCCCCTCTTCTCTCTCTGCAGACCTGGATTTGAGTCTAGGCTAACGGGATAACATCGATGAGAGATGTCACCTCCCTGGGCCTCAGTTTCCTGCTCTGTAAAATGGGGATATTATAACACTACTTGACAGGGTTGTTGCAAGGGTTTCATGAGATCTCACAGGCCAGCACCCAATAAATAGAGACCATGAGGACGATGACCATGACCTCCTTGGTCTCCGGGTGTCTCACTTTCCCCTGGTCTTCATCTCCCCTGTCTTGGGCTCTACACCAGTGTGTCCCTCGGTCCCTTTGGGAGTCTCTGCCGTCTCTCTATGTGTCTCTCCCCCTCTTTGTCAGGGTTTCTCTCCTCCTGACTCCCCCTAGCTCCTCCCCACCCCTCTCTGGAACCCCCATGAGTTGTTTCTGGAAGACGCCAGGCTGAGAGGAAATTCACAAGTAAACAGGGCAGCTGTGGAGTCTGGGCAGCAGGGAGTGGCGTGGCCTTGCCGTGTGGGTGGAGGTTATGATCAAGTAAACACCAGGTTGATGAATTTCTCATCAATATCATCTTTGATTTTTCCCTCAGTACACAGCAGCAACCCTGCGGAAGAAGGCTTGTCTGAGAAGGAATGCCCTTCAGTTACTGATCCAATAAAACACCACAGGGTGGGGGGTGAGCGTGGGGGTGGGTGGAGGGTAGTCATGGCCCCAGTAACAGAGTCCTAGAAGAAAACAATTGGGGAAAAAATAAATAATAAAGAAAAAATACTGGGAATTCCCTGGCAGTCCAGTGGTTAGGACTCCGTGCTTCCACTGCAGGGGGCACGGGTTCGATCCCTGGTTGGGGAGCTAAGATCCTGCATGCCCCGAGGTGCAGCCAAAAAAAAAAAAAAAAAAAACTCACAAGCGAGAGAATCTGAGAGTCTCCAAACAATAGGTGCGATTGTTAAGGGGATTCTCACACTTCCAGCAGATGCCACAGCTGCAGCGACCAGCACTGACTGGGTCCCCGGGTCCCGCCCTGCTGTACACAGGGGACGCATGCATGGAAAGCACTTAGTGCAGAGGCCTCCCACACCCATCCTGGTTCCTCCCTCCGGGAGCCTCGTTCTTCCACATGGGAGAGAGCCCGGTCTCTTCTGCCTTGGAGTATGTCCATCAGTGACCGACAGGTCCTCCCTGTGAAAACTGTCACTCCAATCCCCCCCATCCTTCCTGGCTTCCCACCTCATTCTGTCCCTACGCCTAGGAAGTCCCTGGCTCCCTTGCTTTCCGAGCCCTGGGTTCGAGCTCCAGCCTACCACTCACTGTCTGTACAACCTCGGACAAGACCCTTGGCCTTTCTGAGCCTCCCGTTGCTCATCTGTAAAATGGGGCTATTGCTAAACCCTACTTCACAGGGTCTGGGGAGGAAGCAAGGACAGCCCCTGAGCATGGTGCCTGCCCAAAGGAGATGCTCAGTAAATAAGTGCCCTTAAGATTATTGCCTTAATTGTGTCTCAATTTTCATGACTAACGTTGAATAATCATACCCCACAGCCAAAATGTGCTATTTGCAAACACAATTGCAGTCCGTGCCCTGGGGCACGCACCGGTGTCATCCCCTCTTGACAGATGAAAAAACTGGGGTTAGGAGAGGTTAAATAATAAGCCCACAGCCACTCGGTGAGCGGGTGGTAGAGCCTGGCTTGAACTCGGAGCTTATCACTGAACGTTTACCCACGATGCTGCCCACCCCCTAAACTGTGGGGGGGGAGCTGTGCTCAAGTCACCCCACTGCCCGACCCGATGATCCCAACATAATAACACAAAGGTCTGATTTGCCTCTTCAGGGAGATGAACAAGCTGAAAACCTCACAGCCTACCCTATGACCACTGGTGTGTTTTCATTAATAGGTTTCCAGAAGGTACTCAGTGTGCCTGTGAATCCGGGGACCTTGGCAAGGAACCATGACTTTAAGAGACTGAAACTTGGATCCTTCCCATCTTGAGGCCTCATTTCCACATCTGTAAAATAAAGTGAGGTGAGCTGGACCAGGTGATCCGGAAGATGCTGTGTATGCATTCATTTATTAGTTCATTCTCTTGATGAGTGTTTATTGAACAGTGTAGGGCAATGGTTAAAGGCAAAGACTGAACTCAGGTAGACCCAGTTTGGAATCCCAGTTCTGCTGCCTGCCAGCTGTGTGACCGTAGACAAGTCACCTAACCTCTCTGAACATCAGTTGCTGCCTTTGCAAATCAGGAATAATACTGGTACTTAACTCGAGAAAGCAATGAGGGGAATTCCCTGGTGGTCCAATGGTTAGGACTCTGCACTTTTACTGCAGGGACCAGGGTTCGATCCTTTTTTGGGGAACTAAGATTCCCGCAAGCCGTGCAGTGCGGCCATAAATAAATAAATAAATAAAAGCAATGAGGGTTAAATGACAGGAGGCACATAAACGTGGGAACAGCCTTAGCCCTGCCCTTACAGTCCAGAGGGAGAAACAGACCCACCCCCAGTCAGTGATGACCCAGAGTGGGCAGGGCTGGGATGGGGTCGCTGAGAGAAGGCTGACCCAGCCTGAGGGTCGGGAGGGCTTCCTGGAGGAGGAGACGTTAGAGCTGAGCAGTGAAGGACATTGTAAGCACTGACGACACAGGAATCACCCATGTGAATGATGTATTAATAGTCTGTGGACGCTCTTCCTGCTAACATCTCCTGTTCTGCTCGCCTGGCCCTGTGCTGGGTGGTGCTGGGGACACATCAGTGACCGAGACAGCCCTGGCCCTGACCTCCTTGGGCTCACAGATTACCAGTGAGGACAGACATCAAACAAGTCATTATCCAAATCATTACTTCAAAAGGAAATTACAGAAAGCTAGCAGGTCACATCGCAAGAAGACCTTTCCTCTGACATTCACAAATTCCTCCCTTTGTCATCTCCCAACCTTGAGCCCATCCACAGAGAGAATACATTCACTCTACAAGCATGTATTAAGCTCTTTCTGAAGGCAAGACACAGTGTCCGCCAAAAGGGAGCCCTCAACAGACTTTGTTCAGACTTTGCTCCCTGACTAGATGGAAACAATGTGAGCTGATGGGCACAGCCTCACTGCCTCTATTCAATCAACAGCAACCAGAGGAGCATCCTAAAACACATTTCTCATCTGTCCCTCCCCTGGTTATACCCTTCAGTGGCTTCCTATTGCTCTGAAGGCAAAGACCAATGGGCTGATCTTGGCCTGTATCACGGGTTCTTAACCGGGTGCGACCTGACACCCACTTTATCTAACACTTTAAGATGCCCCTTTAGTATTCTGAAGTTAAACTCAGAGGTAATAGAGCCCACCAACACACAAATTTTATTTTCTGAAATTAATATCATGTCCTAACTGAACTACAAAGGAAAAATAAAAAGGCAAGAACTTATAATCAACTAATCATCTATTTTGGTGTAGAAATGCTCAGTCAGGCATGGCTGCTCTAAAAAGCATCTCATCAGGCAGATACTAGCATCTCCGTGTAGACTCACCATGAATGAGATAGGAATAAACTGTGTTGTTTAGACAATCACCACAATCAGCATTGCCTGGGGTGATGTGCCTTCTAGAAAGAGTGAGCAACTCCGGATCAAGTTCCCAACAAAATCAAGAATAGGCAGGCTGTGATGGACACAGTCTTTGCATTTCAGGAAAGGTCAGCGTATCTTAAAATATTGCAAAAGCACTTAGTGTTTATACGTAAAACATAGCTGAGCTCTAGACTCAGACCATCATAAGCGGGTTTTTCTACCCACACGGTGTCCAGCGGGACATTGGAAAGTTAAGTGTGTCCGGGACAGATCATGGTCATATGGATGGTTGAGACATCTGGCATCCCTGGTCCCTGTCTGTTACATCTCATCACACGTCATCACACCTCCAATCACTGTGGCAAACCCAAAACACCCCCCTCATTTCCAAAACATCTCCTGAGGGAGGTCACAGTCTGATGGCACACACCCCCTGCACACTGGGCTGGCCTCATCTTGGGACCCTCACTCCGTTCTGGCTACCCCTGCCTCCTAGCTGTTCCCAGACTTCAGGCTTCCATAGCTTGCGTTCCTTTTCCTGGAAGATTGTCCTGTGTGGTCTCAGCTTCCAGGCCACCTCTCCCAGACCAGCCTGCGTAATCGGGTCTTTATGATCTATTGTTTTCTCATTTGCCGGCCGGTTGTTCATGAAACAGGTACAAGATAGCTGTGGTCACTGCTGAGTTTCCAGAGCCCAGTGCAAGGGGCCTCAATGATTATGTTGAGTGGTCATGGGACCAGCTGGGGACCACAGGTGGAGGAAGAAATCCTGGAGGTGGCATGGGCAGGAGGCAGGGCTTTTACTGGGTCTGGAAGGTCAGGAAGGATCTGGGACAATGTACCAGGCCAAGGGGGAAGGGTGGGCATTCCAAGGGATTCTTTGCCATGCCCAGGCCCTCTGCTGCTTCTAAGATCAATCCCCAGTGTCTCTGGGGCCAGACCCGGGTGCAAATCCCAATTCTGCCATTTCCCTGCTGTGTGACCTTGAGTACTTTCCTTAACCTCTCTGAGCATAATATCCTTCTTTATAAGATGAAAATGATGGTGCCCACCTCCTTGAGTGATTATGGGGTTCAAAGAGATCATTTTTATAAAACATTGAACACCATAGTGTGCACTCAGTAGATATTTGGTGAATAAGTGGCTCCTAGTTCCAGATGTGATGAAAAATGAGGTTTTAATCCAAAAGAGGTAGGAAAGCATTTGCTTTGGAGTCGTATGGCCCTGGGTTAGAGCCTCAGCTCTGCCACTTGCGTGTTATATGACTCTGGGCCATTGAGTTTTCCTCTCTGAGCTTTAGTGACTTGTCTATAAAATGAGATCAGAACTGTGTTACCCACATGGAGTTGTTGTGAAAATTCGATCAGATCATGAAGGTAACTGTGCAGCACAACGTCTGGCTCATAGTAAGGGGCTGTTGTTATGATTAGGAATGGCTCTGGAGTACATGGAGGCAGCAGACTCCCAGCCTTGGAGTAAAGGAGGATGGGGGTTGGGGGAATTTTCAGACATGCAGCTTTATTGAATGGATAGGGAAACTGAGGCCCAGGGAGAAGGGTCTTTCCAGAGGTCACAGAGCACCTTGGAGGCCCAGCAAGGACCAGCAACAAGGGAAATGACCCCCTTCTAGATCTCCATGGGGAATTAAAGTCAGAAGGGATCAAGGAAGGGTAAGGAGTGGGCCCTTTAAATGCTAAGCTCCACCTTTGCTTAGAAGGGTCTTTGGGGAGTATAAAAGGGGGTGTAGTTCCTCTCTGCTCCAGAAAAACACCTGCTACTCCTGTCCCCGGGCCCCCAGCCCACCTCTCTCCAGCTGCCCACCACCTCCACCTCCACCTGGATGCCATGCAGCTGCCACCCTTCGACATGTGGAAGGACTACTTCAACCTGAGCCAGGTGGTGTTGGCACTGATCCAGAGTCGGGGGCAAGGGCCGGAGGCCCAAGGGACCGGGGAGCCGAGACCTGGGCCCCAGCTGGAGCAGGATCAGGGGCAGGGAGGGCAGGGGGCCAGCGGGGAGCTGGTCACCCTGTGTAACTTTTGCAAACACAACGGGGAGTCTCGCCACGTGTACTCCTCGCACCAGCTGAAGACACCAGAGGGCGTGGTGGTGTGTCCCATCCTGCGGCACTACGTGTGTCCCCTGTGCGGGGCCACGGGGGACCAGGCCCACACACTCAAGTACTGCCCCCTAAACGGAGGCCAGCAGTCTCTCTACCGCCGCAGTGGGCGCAATTCGGCCGGCCGCAAGGTCAAGCGCTGAGGACCATCAGGTGCCCACCCCCTGCACCCCCCAGCCCTCCTGGTTCAATCCTCCCAAGTCCCTGGACTCCCCCACTTCCCCGGACTCACCCAGCCCTCTGGAATGTCTGACCCCCAGAACTCCATCCCTGCTGAATCCTGAAACAACGGAGGCTATGGGGAGCCAGACCAGCCCTGCCCTTTGGAACTCTCAGCCCTTGGGGTTCTGTCCTGGGGGTGTCTGTGGATTCTTGGTGCAGCAGGACCCCTGCCCCTTGGACCATACAGCCCTGTGGCTCCTTCTGGGTCACGGTTCATGGATCTTTAACTCTTCTGGGACACTAGCCCTGCCCCTTTGACTTCTCAGCCCTCAGGGTTCCATTCCTTGTGGAATTCTTGGACTCTTGGACCTACAGGAGCCCACTGTGCTCTCTCAGGCCAACCCTCAGAATTTGGAGAGCTGTAATCAGGCTGGCTTGGACCTTCCAGCCCAAGAACTTCAAGATGGGATTCTGACTTAAACCAGCCTTCTCCGTCTCCTTCAGCCGCCGGCAGACCCACCGTTTCATCATGGACGGCGCCGGATGGGTCCTCCCCTGCTCTCAGCAGCCTATCCATCAGGAGCTGGGGGAAGGACGGGGCACGCCTGAGGGGCACCATGTCTTCGCAGGCTTATCTGGGGCTGGAGAGCTTTCGGGTAAGCCGATACCCTTGAACTCCCCCTGGTTGTTCTTCCCATTTTCATTCTGTTTCACGGCACTGGTGCCCACCACGGCAAATCACCGATGGGTCCTTTCCCCAGCGAGAGGGCGTCTCTCCGCCATCTCCCAACTGCCCCCAAATCACCATAGTTTGTAAAGTTCCTTTTTTTTTTCCTCCCATTTTTTCATTCTCCAACAGTTAAGTCAACGAAGCTCCCACAGGAAAGGGGTGTGGATGCCCGGATGGGAATGGCAACTGCCTAGATTTTATTTTAGGGGCAAAGAGAAGCCCCAGTCAGATTTTAAGTTGTTCGGTTTTTGGCTCAGGGCTGGGCCCGGGTGTTGAGCTCTAGTAAATTAAAAGCGTTTCTGGTTGTCTTTGAAATCACTATGTCTGTTTCCTGCGAGGCTGGGGGAGGGAGGGTGGGAGGATCCGAATTTGGCCCAAAACGTGGGAAGCAGGAGGCAGAGCAGGAAGGAGACCTGGGTCCCTCCCACGAACGTGACCCCCTTACATCCTCTGACACAGGTCACCTATGGACTGGTCCCCAAGTCCCAGCCTCCACCTTGACTCCAGATTCTCTTTCCCTGTCCTTCCCAGGGCTCTGTCCAGGGTCCCCTCCCAGCCTGCTAGAGCCCAGGTCTTCCAGGACAGACTTCATGGTTGTCCTTAAACTTTAGGCTCCCAGACTCCATTGGAGAGGTGACAAAAAGTATGGTCCCCACCTTGGGGAAACGCACATATGCACAAAATGTTGCATATAAAATCAGGGCTTCGGGGCTTCCCTGGTGGCGCAGTGGTTGAGAATCAGCCTGCCAATGCAGGGGACACGGGTTCGAGCCCTGGTCTGGGAAGATCCCACATGCCGCGGAGCAACTAGGCCCGTGAGCCACAACTACTGAGCCTGCGCGTCTGGAGCCTGTGCTCCGCAACAAGAGAGGCCGCGATAGTGAGAGGCCCGCGCACCGTGATGAGGAGTGGCCCCCGCTCGCCACAACTAGAGAAAGCCCTCGCACAGAAACAAAGACCCAACACAACCAAAAATAAATAAATTAATTAATTAATTTAAAAAAAATCAGGGCTTCTTTTATTCCATTGTTCCACACGTATTTACTGAGCTCCTACTTTGTGCCAGGCACTGTTCTGGGTATTGGCAGGTACAGCGATGAGCAAAACAGACAAGACTCCTGCCCTCGTGGAGCTGACATTCTAGTGGGGATGGGGGTGCAGTGACAATCAAGCGATAAATATATAATGTGTCAGGTGGGTGATAAGTGCTGTGAAGGAAAAGGAGTCAGAGTAAAGGGATGGAGAGTGAAGGAGAGGCTGTTTTATGTGGGGGTGTGGTCAGGGGAGGTCTTTCTGTGGAGGTGACACTTGAGCAGAGTCCAAATAAATTGAGGAAACCAGGAGAAGGGCATTCCAGGCAGAGATGACAGTGAGTTCAAAGGCCCTAAGGTGGGATCGAATCTGATGTGTTTGCAGAACAAGCAGGAGGCCGGCTTGTTCAGAGAGGCGAAAGGCGTAGGCAGAGAGTTCAGAATCTTGCAGACCTTGGTGAGAATTTGACCTTCATTGTGCATTTTCAGACTCTGCAATCTGTAAGGGTGAGCGGGCTCCACTCTCACATAGTCACAGAGAAAAAAACAGAGACTCCCATTAGGGACCTCTGCTCACAGGTCCTTTTCCAAAAACGCAGCTCTGCCCTTAACAGAGATCCCCAAGGCCCCCAAACAATAGCCAAAAGGGACGCCCTAAGCCCGGAGCTGTGGTGTGCACATGCGGCAGGTTGAACCCTGGAGAAAGTGGGGGCTTCATCGGGCAGGAAGCTGACGGCCTCTCACATGTGATGACGGAGAAGAGCTTAATAGTTTAATAAAGGGACGGACTCTGGTAAAGCGTGTGCAGCAGTTATGGAAAGCAACAAGGGGTGGTATACTCAGGCCTGGGGTAGGAGGGAGAATTACGACGGGTGACGGGGTGCATTTTACACTGGAGAAGTGAGGGGGAAGATGCTGAGGTCAGTCTGGGATAGAGGATATGAAGTGCCTGGGGATGTCCAAGGTGAAAGCGTCCAGGAGGCTGCCGGGCACCTGATCTGGGGCTCCGAGGAGAAGACAGAGGATTAGTGATCAAGTTTTGTTTTTGTTTTTTAATGAATTAACTTTTTAGTGAATTTTCATTTACTTAGCAGATAATTAAGTGGCAGCGTAGCTCTGACAAGAGCTGAGGACACTTAAGGAGCTGCAGTAATAATGTATCCTGACCTTGATCTCCTCCGGCACCTGCAGAGCTCCACACACCTCTGCCGATGGTTCCCTACTTGCAGCCTCCTGCAGAGCTCCAGGCCAGATTTAGACCCAACTTCCCCCTCAGCCCAGACTCTCACGGAGCCCTGGATGCCCAGTGTATTCATTTCCAAGGGCCACCATGACAAAGGACCATAAACTGGGTGGCTTAAACACCAGAAATGCATTCTCTCACTATTCTGGAGGCTAGAAATCTGAAATCAAGCTGTTGGCAGTGCCACACTCTCTCCAAAGGCTCTAGGGGAGGATCCTTGCCTCTTCCAGCTTCTGGTGGCCCCGGGTGGTCCTTGCCTTGTGGCAGCATCACTCCCATCTCTGCCTCTGTCTTCACAGAGCTGTCCTTTTCCCTCTGTGTGTCTCTCTCCTCTTCTTATAAGGACACCAGTCATGTCAGCTGAAGGACCTACCCTACTCCAGTATGACCTCATCTTAAGTAATTACATCTGCAATGACCCTATTTCCAAATAAGGTCACATTCTGAAGTAGTAGGGGTTAGGGCTTCAATATTATTTATTCTGGGGGAGTTGGGGACACAGTTCAACCCATAACACCCACTGAGAACCTTACGCTCACCATGTCCGTCCTAACTGACCCCATCTCCCCAACTGGGACCTGAGCTGGAGAACTGGGTGTCACCTCCCTTTCCCTCCCCAACCTGACAGTCACTGCACTCTGTACATTCTGCCTCTCAAACGTCTTCCAATTCATTTTCACCCTTCCCACCGTCCCTGCCCTGGTCCAGTCTCTCCCACCCTGTCCTTGCTCGGCCCCTGACTTCTCCCTTGACTCTGGCTCATAGTCTTGCCCCCTCCCATCCACCCTTCACACAACAGCGGGGGTTCTTTCTAAAGCACACATCACACCCTGCCCATCCTCACTCATTCAAGCTCCTTAACGTTGCCCATAAGGCCCAGCACGGGCTGCCTCTGCTTCCTGGACCCTGACCCTTCATGGAGCACATGGTGGGAGATCATCTAAACCCAGCCCTGGTGGAAGTCAGCTTGCCACCCACTCTGCACCTGCTCCCACTCAGAAAAATACGAACAGAGAAAAACACACAATCAGGGGGACTCATCACACTTTTATATCCAATTACCTCAAGTTCTATTTGTCTACAATTCCCTGGCCATTCATTCACTGTTTCATGCTTTCTCCTCTCTCTCCCCTATCCTCAGCACCTCCTTCTCACCCTGACCTTGCTTCCTACTCTACTGAGACAACAGAAGGAACCAGGAGACAACATTCACATGCTCCTGAGACTACATCACCACCTGCCTGCCTCCATGCCCTCCCCGTTTACTGTGGCTGAACAGCCCATGCCCCTTAGACCACTTGTGCCTTGAGTCCCACCCACCGTGCCCACTCAAGGACATGACTCCAGCAATTCTCCCCTCTCTCTTCTGCAGCATCAATCTCCCCCCTTCTGGATCATCCCTTTGGACACACAAACATACTGTGACATCTCCCACCTTAAATAAACCTCTGGAGATCCCGTGGGGAGATACCACCCCATTTCTGTGCTAGAAAGGATCATCTACACTGGCAATCTCTAAACCCTCTCCTGAACCCACCCAATCAAGCTACTGCCCCCACCACACCACCAAAATTGCCCCTTCCAGGATTACTGATGAATTATCACTAGCCCCAGTGGTCAGTTCTCAGTCCTCATCGGACTTGACTTCTAGGCAGCGTTTGGCATCATTAACCCTTCCCTCCTCCTTGATTTGCACTTCTCACTGGGCCTCCAGCACAGCAGACAGCGCTGGTTCTCCTTTCACTCTCTGACTGCTCCTCCTCCGTCTCTACATCGGAGTGTCTAGCCTCAAGGCCATGGACTTCTTTTTTTTTTTAATGTGGACAATGTTTAAAGTCTTTATTGAATTTGTTACAATATCGCTTCTGTTTTTTTGTTGTTGTTTCTTTTTTTTGTTTGTTTGTTTGGCTGCGTTGGGTCTTCGTTGATGCACGCAGGCTTTCTCTAGTCGTGGCGAGCGGGGGCTACTCCTCGTTGCGGTGTGCGCGCTTCTCATTGTGGCGGCTTTGTTGCGGAGCACGGGCTCTAGGTGCACGGGCTTCAGTAGTTGCGGCACGCAGGCTCAGTAGTTGTGGTGCACGGGCTTAGTTGCTCCGTGGCATGTGGGATCTTCCCAGACCAGGGCTCGAACCCGTGTCCTCTGTATTGGCAGACGGATTCTTAACCACTGCGCCACCAGGGAAATCCACTTCTTTTCTATCTACACTTGCTCCCCTGCCAACCTCTCCCAGTCTTAAGTGTCATTATTCACTGACAATTACTAAATTCATATCTTAAGACTGAAACCTCTCCCCTGAAGCCCAGACTCAAATATCCAGCTGCCTACCTGATCTTTGTACTTGGGAAAACTTGAACTCCTGATACTCTTACAGCCCTTTGCCCGTCTTTGCTTCTGGCAGCTCCATTCTTCTGTTACTCAAGCCAAAGTCACGGGAGTCATCTTCAACTCCTCTTTCTCTCACTTCCTCTACCCAATTCCACTTCACCTCACCTCAGCAGCTACCACCCTAGCTGAAGCCACCACCACGACCTCTCACCTGAGCCACTGTAGTCACCTCCTCACTGGGCCCCCGATTCCACTCTCGCTCCCTAAAGTCAGTTTCTGCTACCGTTAACACCGGAGTCAGGGACTTCCCTGGTGGCGCAGCAGTTAAGGATCCGCCTGCCAACGCAGGGGACATGGGTTTGAGCCCTGGTACCGGGAAGATCCCACATGCTGCGGAGCAACTAAGCCCGTGTGCCACAACTACTGAGCCCGTGTACCTAGAGCCCGCGCACCTAGAGCCCGTGCTCCGCAACAAGAGAAGCCACTGCAATAAGAAGCCCGTGCACCTCAACAAAGAGTAGTCCCCGCTCACCACAACTAGAGAAAGCCCGCATGCAGCAACGAAGACCCAACGCAGCCAAAAATGAATAAATATACTTTTAAAAATAATAAAAAAATAAAATTACACACACACTCACACCCCATACTCCCCAACCCTTTTGCCTACTTCCATTTATTTCACGGTACTTATCACCTTTTCACTTATATATCTTATTAATTTTGCAAAATGTCTCACTCTCCCAACTACAAAGTGAGCTCCGTGAGGGTACAGATTTTTGTCTTCTATATTCACTGCACCTAGAATTGCGTAGGCGCTCAATAAATATTTGTTTGAATGATGAATGAAGCACTGTTTGTGGAATGACCTTGAGAACTCCAGCAGGATGCTAAGCTACAAATTTCTCAGTGTAGACTTAACTCCATCATCCTGCCTTCCAGCTAGAACCCGTGTTCTAAGGTTCATTCCTGCCTCCATGCATTTGCTTAAAGTCATGCCTGTGCTAGGATCACCCCTTACCAGCCAAGAAGCTCTCCCTCTGATCTCCCTCCCCGCGTGCCAGCCGTGACGTGTGTGGACACGGGTCCCGCCAGGTAGGGTTGGAAGGTAGATGAGTTGCTATGGTTTCTGCACCCGCCTGGGGCAGAATATCCCCAGGGTGCCCCACCCCTACGGGTAGTGGTTAGCAGACCCCGAGCAGCCCCGCGCAGGGGCGGGTATAAGGGGCTGCAAACCCAGTTTTGTTACGCTCCCCACCCCACCCACGCAGTTGTCACGGAAACAAACCGCTTCCCTCCAGCACCGTCTCCCTCCCCTTCCTCTAAGAGAGACACAGGCATAGTTAGAGAGCTGGGTGGGCTGGAAGACGGTCCGAAAGGCTAGGAAGCCATTCGGTCCCATCACTCTCCAAGGGCTCTCCCTCATCCTCCAAGGATTGCTACGCCTGCGCAGAGACGGAGTCCGAGTACCAAAGCTAGCGGGGAGAGAAAGGCGCGCATGCGTGCGAGGGTTTTGAGCGTGCGCTCTTGTGGCATCAGGGAGCTAGGGAAAAGAGCGCTGCGCTAACCTTGCGCCTGCGCAACTGCGGCCCGCTTACGGAGGCCGGTGGAGGGCAATTCTGCGCTTGCGCTCTGGCGGGAGGAGCGAAACCCAAGAGGTTCGGGCGTTGGGGGACCGTCTGGCGCTAGGTGCGCCTGCGCCTTGGCTCGTGGGGTGGCCGGGGGCGGGGCCCAGAAGGGGAGGGAGAAAGCCGGCAAGGGGAGGGAAGAGGCCGCAGAAGCCCGAGTCTTGACCGACGGGCAGGCGGGGGCTGCGGCGGCGCCGGTGAGTGACCCGCGGCCCAACTCGGTCCCCACCCTCCGCGACCCTCACTCTTCCCGGAGTCTCCCGTAGCCCCCGTTGGCCCCTCCTAATCCCGGACCCTCATAACCCTCAGGGCTCCCCTTGATTCGTGGCAATCCCCAAAGCCCCCACAATCCCCGCAGACCCTAATGCCTAGTATTTTATTCTCCCAGTTTCTCCACTGTCCTAGGAGCCCCCAATTCACCATTATTTCTGGACTGCTCCTCTAAGGACCACTTCTCTTATTGGTCTTACAGACGTCCCATTGCCCCGGAACCCCCAGAGCGCTCCTCTGCTCCAGATCCCCCCCTTCCTGCTGCATCTTCTCTTCAACATCTCCTTATCCCCATCACCCTCGTGCTTCTTTGACCCCTGAGATACCCCCATTCTCCTTCCATTTCTCATCCTCCTATGCCCCCAATTCTCCTCTAACGCCCGCAGACACCCCCTCTTCCGCTTTCCCTCATTTCCCTCCACTCCTCCATACCCTTACCCAATTAACATCAACTCCATGGCCTGGCACTTTGCGCCGCGCCGGGCACAAGATGAGCGCTCAGCCGGTGTCATCTATTATTAGGCACTCTGACGGACCCCCGCTGCCCGTCGCCTCCGTCCGCCCTCCGCCCCCACCCCTATCCCCGGGGACATAGGAGACGGTATCGGGGCGGCCGGGGTGGGGCGGGCGGCGCGGGGCCGCTGAACCCCTGCCAGCGCCGTGCGCCCTGTGCCCGCAGCGCCGGCGCCCCCCATGCGCCAGGCGGCCGGACGGCGGCGTCGGGGGGCGCCATGGCCTCGGCGGCGGCGGGCGAAGCGGAAGAGACCACCCGGCTGCGCAAGCCGCGCTTCTCGTTCGAAGAGAACCAGATCCTGATCCGTGAGGTGCGCGCCCACTACCCGCAGCTCTACGGCGCTCAGAGCCGTCGGGTGAGCGTGGCCGAGCGGCGGCGTGTGTGGGACGGCATCGCCGCCAAGATCAACGGCATCACCAGCTGGAAGCGCACTGGCCAGGAGGTGCAGAAGCGCTGGAACGACTTCAAGCGCCGCACCAAGGAGAAGCTGGCGCGCGTGCCGCACTCCACACAGGGCACCGGGCCTGCCGCCGAGGACGCCTTCTCCGCCGAGGAGGAGACCATTTTTGCCATCCTGGGGCCGGGTGTGGCGGGGCCAGGAGCTGGTGCAGGGGCAGAGCAGCCCTCCGCGGCCGCCTCTTCACAGCCACCGGCTCCAAGCGCCTGCGCCCAACGCTGTGTGTTGTCTGAGGACCGCAGGGAGGACCGACGGGCAGGTGAGTTCCTTCAGCATCACCTTAGCAAAAGCAAAAAGAAATTTTACTTTGTGCCTGGCGCCGTTCCAAGCCCTTTATATGGTTCATCAGATCCTCACTACAGCTGTGGGAAGGGGGGTACTGTTATAATCCCCATTTTACACCTGTGGAGACTGAGGCTCAGAAAAGTGTAGTAATGGTCAGAGTCGGGAATGGAACCCAGACCTAGGAGGCTTGGCTCCAGAGTCCACACATGGGATCATCAGCTCACCCATGATTTCATTAAACTGTAGTGTAAAAAAAAAAAAACAAAAAAAAAACCTGTAGTGTAGGGGGAGTGGCTCTGAAGGCAGATAGTCTGGGCTCCAGTTACAACTTTGCCACTCAACTGTGTCATTTGGGATAAGTTATTGCACATCAGTTTCTGCATCTGTAAAATGGGGATAAAAAATAGTCCCCACCTCAAAGGGTTGCTGGGAAGATTAAATGAGTTAATATGTATAATTTGCTTGGTACATTACCTCCTTGCTAGCTATTGATATAATTACCAGTGCTGTGAAGCACGAACTGTTTCACCATTTTATAAATCAAAGACTCAGGGAGGTTTGGAAATTTTCCCAAGGTCATGCCCTGAGTAGAGGAGCTGGGGAGAGTGGAGTACAAAACTTCCCACTCAGCCTTGACTCTGGATGATTATTTCTTCTAGAGCTATTCCCCAGGCAACTGCCCTGAGCTGGACAGTGTTGGGGACAGAGATGTGACTGAGACATCCTCAGACCTGCCCTTCTGGGGCTCACAGACCACTGGGGGAGACAGACCCATGCATAGACAGTGATGACTCAAAGCAGGCAGGGCTGGGCTGTGAGAGTCCCTAGGGGACATCTGATACAGACTGGGAAGTCAAGGAGGGCTTCCTGGAGGAGGAGCCATCAGAGCCAAGATGCAAAGAGTGAGGATGAAGAAGAGATGTGAAAGTGTTCCTGGAGAACAGCATGTACAGTGGCTTGGAGACAAGAAAGCTTGGCCAGTTTAGGAAACTGAGAGATGCTGCCCAGTTAGAGGAGGAGAGGAAGGGAGAGTGGAAAGATTAAAGAAAGGACATGTTTTGAGATGAGATCAGAGAGGTCAGCAAAGGCCAAACCTTGCAGGGCCTTTAGGCTGAGGTAAGGAGTTCAATTTTATCCTAAGTACTATGGGGAGCCATACAAGGGTTTAGAGAAAGAGGGGGCACATGATCCAACAAGGCAGCTCAGGATCATGTAATTTCCGAGAGGTTCATTCACCCACCCAAGGTCACACAGCAAGTAAGTAAGTAGAAGGGTTGGAACTTGAATATAGGTTGTGTCCAACTCACCATCCATGCACTTATCCACTGGCTAGATGGCCTGATATATACCATATATATACATACATATATATGTAAATATGTAAGTAGTTTACACATATATAAACAATTAATATTGACTACGAGTTAATGGGTGTGCCAGAATTGGATCACACGTGGTTTAAAATAAAGGTCAGGACTTCGGATTTTATCTTGAGGGCATTTGGGAGGCATGAAAGTGTCTTAAGCCAGAGAAAGACACAATCACTCGGGACCCTTGTACTCAATATGAATCAAACCTCAGTGTTTCTACCTGTGAAGTGGCCCCATTGAACCAGCACAGAGATGGCAAACTTATTACTTCAAAAGCTGTACAACCCCTTATTCATTCATTCAACAGATATTTATTGAGCGCGTATGCTGAGGCAGACACCATGGTAGGTGCTGGGAATACTCTGAAGAAAGACAGTTTTCCTT
This sequence comes from Balaenoptera musculus, assembly GCF_009873245.2. Classification (NCBI taxonomy): domain Eukaryota; kingdom Metazoa; phylum Chordata; class Mammalia; order Artiodactyla; family Balaenopteridae; genus Balaenoptera; species Balaenoptera musculus. The sequence continues at coordinate 9,961,369 of NC_045803.1, forward strand.
CCCTTATGGAGCTGACGTTCTAGTTACGGGAGACAGACCACTAACAAGTAATCCCCCAAAGCAGATTATACAAAGAGGTAATAAGAACTAAAAGAAGTAAAACAAAGCATGTTAAGAGGATAGTGAGTGATGGAAAGGGGAGCCTCTGTAGAGAGGGGAAATTTGAGCAGAGGACCTGAATAGAGAGACTGAGCCAAGTAGCTATCTGGGGAAGAGTACTGCAGCTGGAGGAAACAGCAGGTGCAAAGGCCCTGAGGCAGGTATGTGCTTAAAGTGTCCTTGATTAGAATCTCACACAGAGATTACCCACTGTGTAAAACTCTTAAAAGAGGAACTGCTCTGATTGAAGGACAGGAACAGGGCCTGGGGCAGCCTGAGGCATCTTTGTTGACACTGGAAGGAGAGATAAGAACCATTTACCTTGTGACCTAATATTTGAATGAAAGAACAATAACAACCACATTGAGACTTTATTATGTGCCAGGTACTGGCCTATGCCCTGTGCCCATGGTAATTCAGTTAATGCCTGTAACGGCCCTCAGGGAGATATTCCATTACAGGGTTACTTGGTCCTATGTTCACACACATCCATTTACAGGTAGGGAAACTGAGGCCCAAAGGTTGCGAATAACTATGATTTTAACTCTCACAGTGGTCCTTACATGACGCCTGTGAGCCCTGTGGGCATAAAGGCTGGGCCCCTTTTCTGTTCTTTTTACTCGGTAGACTAGAAAATCATATATATTTCCAAGTGGCTGGAATTCTCATGCCCTTTATGAAGAAGACTCGCCACCGTCAAGCCCACAGCCCCAGCCCAAGGAATGGTTAAAAGCATAGGCTGCAGAACCTGCCTGGGTTCAAAGTCCTCTTCTCCCATTCACCAGCTCTGTGACACCTCTTTGGGCCTCAAGTCACCTCATCTGTAAAATGGGCTAATACTGATAGCACCTACCCCAAAGACTGGCTCGGAGGACTGGGTGAAATAACATAGGACCACTTAGCCACTGCTCCCAGGGTCAGCCAGGAAAGTGTCCAACCACCGTTAGCTCTGGTTATTGTCTCTCTGCCAGCCTCTCCTACTTGCCCAGGCCGGCTGGCCCAAAGAGTCTGGAGCCCCAGCCTTCGAGCCTGGGGGTGTGGGGGGGTAGTGATTCTGGTAGAGGGAACAAGGTGCACTGAGGCAAGGAAGAAGAATAGAAAGGGGCAAAAGCGGAGACCTTGTAGCCCTAGAGAGAGGCCTGGACTGTCCCCCGTGGGTGCTGGGGAGCTGCGGGAGGGTTGTTGCCAGGACCTGGGGCCTGGTGCCCGATCAGTACTGACTCCCAGGAAGCCACAGTTCTTTTCTCATTAAAGACAAAATTTCGTGCTGGACATTGTTCTAGGCGCTGGGTAAACAGCAGTGAACAAAACAAAGCCCTGCCTGATGGAGCTGACATAAGGAGGAGGAGACAGACCACAGACACAGAGTGATCCCATGCCAGGTGGAGATAAGTGCTATAAAAGAAATCAGGTAGGGCTAGGAGAGAGAAAAGGACAGAGCTGCTTCAGGCGGAGGGTCAAGGAAGGTCTCTCCAAGGAGGCCGTGTTTGAGCAGAAGCCCAAGGAGGTGAGGGAGGGAGCCAAGCAGGTGTCTGGGGAAAGATCTTTCCAGGCTGAAGGAACAGAAAGTGCAAAGGCCCTGAGGCAAGAGCGGGCCTAAAGTGTATGAGGACCCAGGACTTCCCTGGTGGTCCAGTGGTTAAGACTCTGTGCTTCCAACGCAGGGGGCTCGGGTTTGATCCCTGATCGGGGAACTAAGATCCCACATCCCACCCGGCGTGGCCAAAATTTAAAAAAAAAAAAAAAAAAAAGTGTATGAGGACCTGCAGGGAGGCCAGTTTGGCTGGAGTCAAGTGAACGAAAGAGAGAGTGAGAGAAGGAGTGGGAGACGAGGTTAGGGAGGCAATGGAGGCACATCGTGGGGACCTTGAAAACTTTGCTTTTACTGTGGGTGAGATAATAGCCACAGGAGGCTTCTGAGCAGAGAAAGACATCTCACTTGTATTTTTTTAACACCTTTATTAAGGTAGAATTCTCATACCATTACAACCCACCCATTTAAAGCGTACAATTCAGTGGCTTTTAGTATATGCATAGAGCTGCGCAACCATCACTACAATCAATTTTAGAACATTTTCATCACTCCGAAAAGAAACCCTGTACCTCTTGGCCATCAACCCCCCGCCTTGTTCCCCGATCTCTGCCCAGCCCTAGGCAACCACTAATCTACTTTCTGTCTCTCTAAGATTTGCCTATTTTGGACATTTCATGTAAATGGATCATATGACATGTGGTCCTTTGTGAGTAGCTACTTTCCTGTAGCATAACTGTTGTGTATTTTAGTTGGACCCCTGAGGCTGCTGGTGGAGAACAGACTCTAAGGGGCGGGGGTGTGGGCTGGGAGCCCAGTGAATAGTCCAGGTTGGGAGATGGTGGTGGTTGGACCAGGGTGGGGGCCGTGGAGGAGGACAGATGTTGGGTTAGTTTGAAGGCAGAGCCAACGGTATCTGTACACGCGTGGTGTCTTGGGAGAGAAGAAGAGTGCGTTTTTGTCCCGAGCAGCTAGAAGGCTGGAGCTGCCATCATCTGAGATGGGGTGGCTGAGGGAGGACCAGGAGCTCAGCTCCGGGCACGGGGGTTGGAGGCATTATAGGACGGGATTATTGGAGGGGATATGCCGAGTACACAGCCGGAGGGAGAGGTTCAGGCTGGGCCCGGAAATCTGGGCGCCTCTGCACGCAGACTCTTCAAGTCCGTGAGCACGAATGAGATCCCAGGTGAGAGGAGGCAGAGGAAGCCCCGCAGGCTTGGGGTTAAACTGGCACAGACCAGAGTTGAGACTGAAATCCTGCCATCCTGATTGGAGAGAGCCCCCTGCTCCCCGCCTCCAGAACTTCCCCCCCTCTCCTACTCCAGCCACCCCACCTCTTTTCCAGGCCCTCCTCCCCTGGGGCCTCCCCAGGATCCAGCAGTGCTGCCTGAGGGCGGGCGGGGGGCGGGTCTGGATGGTTCAGAGCCTTCTAGCATGTTGGCTTTTACACTGAATGAGATAAGAGCTGCTTGGCTCGGCAGGGGACCTCCAGGACCCTGTTCCATTAAGGCCACCAGATTATTGTTAAATATATTGTCTCTGCCCCGGGTCACGGGGCTTCTGCTCCAAGGCATGACCTGACTTAGGTTTGAAAAGGATGCCTCTGGGTCCGGGTTGCGTGGGAGGTGGGAAAGGGAAATCGTGACAGCGTTAGGGGTCCCCCACATCTTACCTACATCTCTCTCTCCACAGATACACCAGCCCACAGCAAGGGGGGCTCTAGCAGCCCGGAGCCTTGGGCCAGAGCCTCCTGCAATCCTCAGGAAGGGGGCTGCCAGGCACCCAAGGAGCGTGAGTCCCCGCCCCCTCCGGCCCTGCAGACCATCCAGCTGCCCCGCCTGGCCTTGTCTCCACCCCCCCCAGCCCCTCCGCTGCCACCACCCCCCGAGCCACCGCAGCAGGTCCAAGTGGCACCCTCGCCCTCCAGCTCTCCCTCCCCTCCACTGCCTCCACCCTCGGCCCCAGACCCCTCCCTGGACTTCCTGCGGGCCCAGCAGGAGACTGCCAACGCCATCCGGGAGCTGGCGGGCACCCTCCGCCAGGGACTGGCCCAACTGAGCGAGGCCCTCAGCGCCCTGCTGCCCCTTCTGCCCGGAAGCCCCGCTGACCCACTGCCCCCGCCCCCTCCCCCACCTCCACCGCCCAGGCCTGTCTTGTCCCCCCCCTCCCCCAAGGTGGAGGTCACCCCAGAGCCTGTGTCCGTGGTGGCTGCTGTCGTGGACGGGGCTGTGGTGGCAGCCAGGGGGGTGATCATTGCCCCTAGGAGCGAGGAGGGGGCCCCCCGGCCGCCCCCCGCCCCACTCCCTCCGCATGACTCCCCGCCACACAAAAGGAGGAAAAGTTTCCCTACACGGAAGAGGCGGGGGCGGTGGAAATCTCCGTGACATCTGCTGTGGGGTTCAAGCTTGTCTCCCCCCAGCTTAGCCCAGTGGAGGAGGGCAACGCACTTTCCCCATCCCAGCTGCACCCCGGCTCCCTGCTGCGGGGCACGAGCACCCCACTCCCTGTACTAGTTAGTGCCTGATTCTGGGGGGCCTCCTTGCCCCAGGCCCCCCAGCCCTTTCCAGTACAGCGCTGTCTGCCTGGCTGCTTTCCTTAACCCTGACTTCTAAGCCATGGATTTTATGTTATTTATTATTGCCCTTCGTGGGTTGCGGAGGGAACCTGCACATCCCCCCTCCCCTAACAAAACTCCTGGCCTTGACTTGAAGACCACTGACCCACTTCCCCTACCCAGACTTTGGAGGGGGTGGGAGTTTCAAGACAAGTCAGAATATGGATGAAGAGGCTACCACGGTCTGTACCCTAGGGGCGGGTGGAGTTCTCACTGGTGTAGGTTGAGCCTTCTGCCTCCCGTTGCAGTCTCTGACCTCCAGAGCTCAACCCCCTCCGTGCTCCCCAGTGGTGACAAGATATCAATAAACTTATTTTTAATATAATTACTTGGGGCTCTGTCTGAGACAGGCCTGGAGTTCCAACACCTACACCTGTCTCATCCCTCCATGGGCAGGTGACACCCCCTTGAAGTTTTAGAGGCTGGTGGTTTTCCAGACTTTTTTTTTTTTTTTTCTTAAAGCCATCAAGTCCTGTGTTCAAATCTTATTCCTACTTTTTCATCCTTCAGATACCACCCTAAATGTCATCTCTGGGAGGACATCCTGTATTCCTTCCCCCGGGCTAGGGTGGGTCTGCTTCTTAGATTCTCTCTCAGCATCCTGTGGTCACTAAATGAACACATGCCTTTATCTATTTAAAGCCTACTTCCCGTATAATTTCATGAAGGGAGGAGCTGGTTCTCTTTTTTACTCCCAAACTGGCTGCAGAGCCTGGTAGCAAAGTAGCTAATAGCCATCACCCTGGACTCAGACCTGGCTCAACCCCTGGTGCTGCCCTGGCCAGCTGTGTAACTATGGGCCTCCACTGTCCTCATCTGTAATATGGGCATAAAGATTTAGGTGTCTTTGTTGCCTACAACTACATTCTCTTCATCCTTCTCTTCATCCAGGTCACAGCTCAAATATCACCTCCTCAGGAAGGCCTTTCCTGACACCCCCTTTCCCCCAGCAGTTATGAAAGAAAGGCAGTTAAGTAATCATTTGAGTAAGTTTAAATCGAATGTGCCTCCATGACCAGGATGAGCCTTGTCAGGGCAAGGCCTGAGCCTATCTTAGTCACTGCTGTGTCCTCAGCATTGCCCAACACAGGAGAAAGGTTGAATCTTCGAAGTAATGGGAGCTTAAAAACAACTTTCATTTATGGTGCGCCTTTTCTGGGCCAGGCGCCATGCTAAGCACTTATTTGCATGTTTGCATTTTAACCTGAAGGTACCCAATGAAAAGCAGATTTTAGGGGGTCTCCATTTTTTCCTGAGCAGTTTAGGGACTTGCCCTAAATTTGTCAGGGGCCAATCCAGTCCACCTGAAGCCAGCCTCTGGCCAGAACTCCTGACTCCAACTAGTGTTTACTAAAGAATGGCCCAAAGACAATTTTAGGTGATATATGGATGGCCTTTTTAACGGTTCTATAGTTATATGTGTATGTAGTTTTATTTTGTAAAAATGTACCTAGTACATAAAACCCATGATCATGCACATAATACTGCTTAGGATGAGGCGAAAGTAAATAGCATTTTATTCACAGGAGTCAACTTCAAGAAAAATGTTAATAATACAGGTGGTAAACAAAATGGTGAAGCTGAGACTGAAATTTGGGTCACATAAAATCAGACCTGCTATGGTTGCAGTGGGATGAGGGACAGTGGGAGCAGGCATTCCCTGATTAGTTTGAAAACTACTAATGAATGCAACCCTGGCAAGTCATTCAAATATTTTTGAGCGCTTAACACAGACCCAGGCCTAGAGACAGGAAGAGGCTGATGTGGGTTAGAATCTAGAGACCTGTCTCTCCTCCACATGACCCCTCTCCAAGCCTGCCCTGCAGTGTTCCATCGCCAGGAAGAAAAAAACATGGGGGTCCCCAAAGCCTGCTTGGGCCTATCAGGTAGTAAGCACCCAAGGTTGGAGAAAGGTGGTCTGGCTCTCGCTCTCCCCAGAAACTATGCTCCCCCAACTGTTGCCATCTCTGGCCTCCTTTCCGCCCCCCAAACTGGTCAGCCCTAGAGGGTGAGGACCCTCTCACCCGGTGCTCGGAAAGATCCCCCAGAAATTGAGGCGGGGGGTGGGTATGGACAGCCAGCGGGAATCGGGAAGGCCGCCCCCAACCTCCTAGACAGCGGAAGTGCGTCAGTTTGTTCGCCCCGCAGAGCATTTTGGGAATTGTAGTGAGTTGGGGTGGGGGGGGCGGAGAAACTGACAGTGTAACCCCTTGGAGACCAGAGCGCGCCCGCAGAGCTGGAACAGAGGGGCGCTCGACCACTCCCTTTAGCAGATAAAGCAACTGAGGCTGAGACCGTCAGTCCTCTCCTTTCTCCGGCTTTTGTTGGCCCCAGTCAGAGGCTTATATCCAAGATTCTGGGCAAGACGAAGTGCCAAGTGGACAGTCCTGCCCAATACTAAATTGCCAGCTTCCCGTGCCCCCCCCCCCCACCGAAAACGTCCAATTAAGGCCCCTCCGCCCCGCCCCAGGAGCTGCTGCCTTCGTAACCGGTCATTGGCCCACCTTTGAAGGGCGGGGAACTGAGCCTCAGAGAAGGCAAGACTTGTCTAAAGCTGCAAAGCAAGCCAGAGCAGAAACTGGCCGCCCGGAAGCCTGTCTACCCCCTACACTTTCTGAATCCGTGGTGGCTCTCACCATTCGTATCACATCCCCTCCCCCAACCCTTGTGCTCGAGCTGCTTGGAGCCAGTCAAACTCCCTGCCCCCGGGCGAGGAGGGGTAAAGGTTGCGCAGCGGAGAGGCGGTGAACCCCTACCCTCCCCGGCAGCCGGCGGTCCCCTTTAAGAAACGGCCCCGGCGGGACTACATTTCCCAGAAGGCTTTGCCGGCGCGTTATGTAACTTTCCCTGCGTAGCGGCCTCTGGGGCAGAAGGAGGTGGAGGCGGTGGCGGCGGCGGCGGCGGCGGCTGCGGCGGCAGTTGCAACGGCGGTGGCGGGAGCGGCGGGAGCCCGAGGCGGCGGCGCCCGCGGCCTATCGCGGGGCCCGAGCTGTGTGCCGCGGCCCGGAGTTCGGACCCGGCAGGAGCGCCGACGTGCCTGTGCCTGCCTTTGAGGAGGCGGGAGTGAGGAAAAAGGCTTAGGGCCCAGGGGGCGGGGAAGGGGGGCCGGGCCTGGATCCGCGGGGAGGCCGAGCCAGAGGCCCGACCGTGGCTCGCGCGGTCCCGGGGACACGAATCGAACGTCGGCGGCGCGGATCGAACGTCGGCGGCGGGTGGAACGCGGGGGCCCGGAGGCGCGCGTGCGGGGGCTATGGCGTCCGTGCAGGCTTCCCGCCGCCAGTGGTGCTACCTGTGCGACCTGCCCAAGATGCCGTGGGCCATGGTGTGGGACTTCAGTGAGGCCGTGTGCCGCGGCTGCGTGAACTTCGAGGGCGCGGATCGCATCGAGCTGCTCATCGATGCCGCCCGGCAGCTCAAGCGAAGCCACGTGCTCCCCGAGGGCCGCTCGCCGGGGCCCCCGGCCCTCAAGCACCCGGCCACTAAGGACCTGGCAGCCGCCGCTGCACAGGGCCCTCAGTTGCCGCCTCCACAGGCCCAGCCCCAGCCGTCGGGGACAGGCGGCGCTGTCTCAGGCCAGGACCGCTATGACAGGGCCACATCGTCGGGCCGCCTCCCCTTGCCCTCGCCCGCCCTGGAGTACACCCTGGGGTCTCGCCTGGCCAATGGGCTGGGCCGCGAGGAGGCTGTGGCGGAGGGGGCGCGAAGGGCTCTGCTTGGCTCCATGCCCGGCTTGGTGCCCCCCGGGCTGCTGGCAGCTGCGGTGTCTGGCCTGGGAAGCCGAGGTCTGACGCTGGCACCCGGCTTGAGTCCTGCCCGTCCAGCCTTCGGCTCCGATTTCGAGAAGGAGAAGCAGCAGAGGAATGCGGACTGTCTGGCAGAACTGAACGAGGCCATGAGGGGCCGGGCAGAGGAATGGCATGGGCGCCCCAAAGCCGTGCGGGAACAGCTGCTGGCGCTGTCTGCCTGCGCCCCTTTCAATGTCCGCTTCAAAAAGGATCACGGGCTGGTGGGACGGGTGTTCGCCTTCGATGCTACTGCCCGCCCGCCAGGCTACGAGTTCGAGCTGAAGCTCTTCACCGAATACCCCTGTGGTTCTGGCAACGTGTATGCTGGAGTCCTGGCCGTGGCTCGCCAGATGTTTCATGATGCTCTGCGGGAGCCGGGCAAGGCACTGGCCTCATCAGGCTTCAAGTACCTCGAATATGAACGCCGACACGGCTCAGGGGAATGGCGTCAGCTGGGGGAGCTGCTAACCGACGGTGTCCGCACCTTCCGCGAGCCAGCTCCCGCCGAGGCCCTGCCCCAGCAGTATCCAGAGCCAGCCCCTGCAGCTCTTTGCGGCCCACCCCCACGAGCCCCGTCCCGGAATCTGGCGCCCACGCCACGCCGTCGCAAGGCGTCCCCTGAGCCCGAGGGCGAGGCATCCGGGAAGATGACCACTGAGGAGCAGCAGCAGCGGCACTGGGTGGCACCCGGGGGCCCGTTCTCCGCTGACACCCCTGGCGTGCCCTCACCCATCGCCGCCCTGAAGAACGTGGCCGAGGCCCTCGGCCACTCCCCCAAGGACCCTGCTGGGGGTGGGGGCCCTGTGCGTGCAGGGGGCGCCAGCCCCGCAGCCTCCTCCGCGGCCCAGCCTCCAGCCCAGCATCGTCTAGTGGCCCGAAACGGTGAGGCAGAAGTTAGCCCCACAGCAGGGGCGGAAGCTGTTAGCGGGGGTGGTAGCGGCACCGGGGCGACCCCTGGGGCCCCCCTGTGCTGTACCCTATGCCGGGAGCGGCTGGAAGACACCCACTTCGTCCAGTGCCCCTCAGTGCCCGGACACAAGTTTTGCTTTCCCTGCTCACGGGAGTTCATCAAGGCGCAGGGTCCTGCTGGGGAGGTGTACTGCCCCAGTGGAGACAAGTGCCCGCTAGTGGGCTCCTCTGTCCCCTGGGCCTTCATGCAAGGCGAGATCGCCACCATCCTTGCTGGAGACATCAAGGTTAAGAAAGAACGGGACCCCTAGGCCACCACTGCCACCAGTCTACTGCCCATCCGCCCCCCCCCCCCCTTGCCACCCACCGCTGCTGCGGATAAATTATTCCCACCCGGCCCAGTGCCTCCCCCGCCTGTGTACATACCCCCTTCCTTATCCCAGATGGCTCCCCTCCTTATCCCAGATGGGTCCCCTGGGGTAGATGCATTGAGGGTGGGGGGAGAAAACTTGTGGCTTCTGTCCGAGGGGGTGTTTGGGGTCCCTTGACCCCTCCGGTTTCCCTCTCCCCTCCTTGGCTTGGCTTTGCTGCTGCTTGTAGTTGGAGGAGAGGTGTCCCCGCCCCTCCTTGAGAAGGGGCCTCCTGAAATCTCGCTCTTTATAAACGAAGCAAAAGCATTTTATTGCCCCCCTCCCCTACTCCCTCTCCCTCCTTCAATAAACCGAAAGATGGGTTTTTTCCTTCTTGGTCCCTTAGTTGCGTGAGATGCTGCGCCCCCTTTGGGACCGAACTGATCCTGCAGGGGAGAGGACGTTGCCTTGTAGCCTCCAGGTGGCGCCCTTCACTCAGGTGGGCCCCACGGCTGTTTTTATAAATGCTGGCCAACTAGTCAAGCGTTCTAGCCATCAGTCCGTTTTCCAGATGACAGAACTAAGGCTCGGAGAGGGGATGGCTCTTGCGAGGGAGCCACAGCCAAGCTCGGGAATTAGCCTTCCCTTCTGGCCCATCCCCTGTATCTCCCCCGAAGGTGGAGGACTCAGTGCCACCGAGGGGGAGGGTCAAGCGGCATCCGGAGGCTTCCCAGAAGGGACGGGCCGCGAGTTCTTGCTAGGCAGGGAGAGAATTAGGCCAGATTGCTAGAGGGACTGCCTGAGGAAAGAGGAAATTTACCTCATGAGGTACACTAACAGGTTCCCTGGAAACAAGGTGACTGCTTCTCGCCTCTGGTGGTGCCCTGAACTGCGCGCCCATCTCTGGAGACCAGCCTCAACGGCGGCCGCCCTAAGACACCGTGACTGGCCGGGTAAAAGGCGCTCCCCCCGCGGTCGCCTCTGATGTGCGCGGCCTTGTCCCGCACCTGTCCCGGCGGGCTGATTATTAACCAGGACTTCCTGCTCGCTGGCGTCAGGGGGCGGGGCCTGAGCGGGCTGCGGCAAAGCAGGGGTTAAGGGGAGGGGGAGGCCCCAAGAGCCAGCCCCCACCCCAGCGGCCTCCCCCGCGACCCTGAGGTGGAGATTTCGTGGAGGGGGCAAAGCCGGGCGCAAAGGCCAGCGGATGGACAGAGAGATGGGGAATGACAGTGTGTCCTGCCACCGCACAGCCCTGTCACATGGCTGTGAGACCCTAGGTTGCCCCAGGTCTCAGGAACCCAGATGTTATATCACCTAAATCTGGAAGACCTTAATGTCCTGACCCAGCTTGGTTACCCAGGTGTCCCTCCCACACATCTCGCAGACCCCCATGCCCCAACTCCCATATATTAGGGACTCTGGGGCTTGGTCCTCCACATCTGGAGGACCCTCAGTTCTTGGACTGAGAAGTCCCTTCCCCCAGCCACCGGGTCTCAGGTGTTCTGTCACCCCTGGCACTGCCAGCCTGGGCTCTGGGCAGGGCTGGGAAAACCACCCCTGATTAAATATACCAGGCGATAAGCCAGGAGCAAGGGAGACGCTGGATGGAGCTCCATGCCTGGGCACCCCTCCTGGGCAATCTTGTGGCCTCCCCTGACCCAGCTCTGCAGACCCAAGTACTGGGTAGCTCCCCCTCCCCCATCCTCAGAGCTAGAGGCCTCCAGACACGGGGGCACTGTGCCCCAGTGGGGGCTAAAGAGCTGTGGAGGACACCTGGTCCTTTAAGAACAGCTGGTGGGTGGGTAGGGGCCAGGGGAGTCACCCCCAGCCTGGCTGGTGTGTATTCTAGATAGAGGTTGGGTTAACTATTAACAGAGCAGGCGGCCTGAACTGTGTGGGTGTAGGGGCCTGGATCAGCCCCTCTTCATTCAGTGCCAGGCTGGGGCCAGAGTGGAGGGGTTCTGGATTGATCTGGGGGATCAGTGAGTAGGTGAAGAGGCTTCATGAAAGGAGAGACAGAGACACAGAGAGAGACCCAGGGAAAGATGGAGACGACAGAGGTGGGGAGGGAGATGCAAAGAGACCAGCTCACTGAGAGAGAGAAGACAGAGACCCAGAGAGAGAAAAGGAGCTCGCTCAGAGATGAGGGAGATGAGGTAGAAACAGAGAGAGACAAACATTCAGAAAAGAAAATTAGAGAAATATCCAGATGGGTTAAGAGAGGCTGAGATACACTGAGGAAATGCCAACAATAGAGACAGAAGGAGAGAGAAGAGCGACTGAGATGCGGAGAGAGGGAGGGAAGGAGGGAGGCTGTGAAATCAGGAAAAGGTACAGGTTTGAACTAGAGAGTTAAGACATCTTCAGACTCAAAAGTTCTATGAGACCAAGGGGGAGAACAGAGCTCTGTGAAGAAGGGCAGGGCTGGGTCTGTCTTAGTCACTTGGTCCCCATGACCAGACCTGGCTCACTGCTCACCCTCCAGTTCTCAGCTCAGCTGACCTCTCCTCCAGGAAGCCCTCCTTGACCCTCAGTCTGTGTCAGGTGCCATTTCTGGGCTCCCACTCCCCTATCCCAGCCCTGAGCATTCGAAATCATGATTGTCTGGGGACTGGACCGTGAGCCCCATAAGGGCAGGGCCAAAGCTGTCGCAGTCACCACTGTGTCCCCAGCATTGCCCCGCACTGGCAAGTTTAAAGGATGGATAAATTAATGGACTCCTTTCTTTCAACAAATGTTTATTCATCATCCACTGTGTGACAAGCCCTGCAGTAGGTGCTGTGGATACAGCAGGGGACAGAATGCAGCCCCTGTTCTCATGGAGCTGACATTCAGGTGGGAGATACAGACCCATAAGATGTGACAGCCATGGCGGTAAATCCTAAGAAAAATAAACCAGGGAAAGGAGATAGAGAATGGTGGAGATTGGTATTTTAAAGAGGGAGGTAGGGGGAATTCCCTGGCGGTCCAGAGGTCAGCACTCCATGCTCTCACTGCCGGGGGCGTGGGTTCAATCCCTGGTCAGGGAACTAAGATCCCATGAGCCACGTGGCCCGAAAAAAAAAAAAAAAAAAAAGAGGGAGGTAAAACTGAGATGAAACTAAAAACTAAGGGAGGTGAGTGAGCGAGCCACGGGCAATCTAGGGGAATAGCAGCACATGCAAAGGCCCTGAGGTGGGAGCCAGCTTGGTTCATTCCAGAAGCAAGGTGACCAGTGCAGCTATGGCATGAGAGAGAGTCATAAGATTGAGGTCAGAGGGATAGTAGGGTAGGGAGTGTTGGGGCCCCTGTCTGCCATGGTAAGGACTTTGGATTTAGTTTTAATGGGAACAAGTAGAGGGTTTCAAGCACTGAGGGAAGGGATGAAGCAAATGAGACAGAAAAAGCAAGGAATCAGCTAGGATAGACAGCATCCCGTTCATCTCTGTGTCCAGGGCTCAACAGAGGGCCTTAGTACAGATGCCCAATGACAGTGTGCGCACGAGTGAATAAGACCCAAATTGACAGAGAAAGAGTCAGAACGACATTAGATGGATGGACAGACTCCCAGGGAGAAGCCAGGTAAGGACCCGGGGGACGCCCAGGGACAGCAGACACAGACAGACAGACAGCAGCCCAGCTGAGAAGTCCTGTTCCTTCCAGAACCCTCCCCACCCGGAAACCTTCCCTGGAGCTGGAAAAATTCCCCAGGCCCCCCTGCCCGCCTTGCCCTGTGGCGTGCCCACTCACACCTCAGGCAGAGGAAGCTGGCAGGCCTCACAGGAACCTTTCTGTGAGGGGGGAGTAGAGGCGGGCGGGCGGGTGGCAGGGACGAAGGGAGAGGAGTGGCGGGCAGGCAGGCAGCAGGCAGCAGCTACACAAAGGCCCCAGTGTCTGCCCCTCCTGCCCCCGGGTACAGATATAAATAATATGTACATATACCTTTAAATATATATATATATATATACACACACACACACACACACACACACACACACACACACACCAGTGGGCTGGGGTGGGAGGCTGGGGGCCACACACTTCCCTAAGGACCCTGATATGGGAGAGGTCTGCTCCTGTGGGGCTTGGGGGCTCAGAGACCCACAGAGATAGTGACCAAGACTGAGAGGCTCGAGCTGAGAGGGGCACAGGGATAGAAGGGCGAGAGAGAAACTTACAAAGTGCGAGAGACAAACAGAAAGAGACTGGCCGACTGCGACGCAGTGTTAGAAACCAAGACTGGCTCAAATGGAGACAGATCAGGAAAGCAGAGAAATCAAACTTCACTGAGAAAAGACAGAAAAAGTCAGAGGTAGAGGGGCAGTGACAGAAGGAAGACACGGATCATTCCCGAGAAAGGCAGAGACACAGAGAAACCCAGTTGAGAGGAAGTAGGGACAGAAAGAAGCAGAGAGGCCAGCAGACGTCCAGAGAGGGACAGAGAGAGAGGGAGAGAGAGAGAGAGACGCCGGCAGGCAGGCAGGGCCAAGGCTGGGGGCTTGGGAAGGCTGGTGACCGTGGAGGGGGAGGGTCAGGGCACGTCTCCAGTTTAGGGGCACCGCCTGTGCAGCTCTGGTCCAGCCCAGTCCAGGGCAGGCTAAGGAGCAGGGAGTGGAGGTGAGGGAGGTGGCCCTTGGGTTCCGGATCTTGGTGTTTACCTGGGGCAGTCATTGCAAACAGGCGCTCAGCCTGGCCCATGGCAGAGTGAGGGTGGGATGGGCTGGGCCCCAGCTCTGGGCACCAGTGGGCCCGACACGCCCACCTGTGGCCTGGGTGGTGAGTAACACACACGGTGACACCTGGGTAGATGGTGACACATAGGGGGACAGACACGGTGACACACAGGGACAGATATAGGCAGACCCAGAGTGTCTGAGACATAAACAGGCCCACAGAAGCCAGTGACAGAGACACACTGTAATAGACACAGTGACAGAGACCAGGACACAATGATGGGCAAACATAGTGTTAGGCTTAGAGACACAGCAACAAAACACAAGGACAGAGGACACAGTGACAGACACAGAGAAGACAATGATAGAACAGTGACATACATGCATACCCAGTGACACAGCACTGCAACACCTACAGAAACCCAGTGAGAAGACACTGACACAGAGACGTACAGGCACACACAACACACACTCACACACTGATCAGACAAATCATGGAGTAACACAGAAGCCTGCAAACACCTTGACATTGACACAGACTCATAAACCTCCCTGGCTGCTGGCTTCTGGGGTGCCCCCTCGGCCTCCAGGAGCAGGGTGTGAGTGGCAGTGACCGTGAGGGAGGGCTTGGGACCCCAGGGCCCTTCTGTGCAGCTGTTGCCCCTCCTATGCTCTAGAATAGCGTCCTGGTTAAGGGCACTGGCTCTGGGCCTGGGTTCAAGTCCTAGCTCCCCACTCACTACCTGTGTGACCTTGGGCAAGTCACTTCATTTCTTCATGCCTCACTTTCCCCAGTAATAAAATGGGTGGTGGGAAGGATTGGGTCTATCGATTCTGTAAGGTGCTTACATAATGCCAGACACATGGTAAGCCCTCGTAGCTGTTGTTATTATTATTATTATTATTAATTATTATTATTATTTTCATCATCATCATCTCATGTCTTATGCCCACAGGGGGGACCCTGCCTTGGCCTCTGTTTCCCCACTCACGGCCCCTCCCTTGGACTATGTCAGCTAAAGCCCACAAGCCGTTCCCAGGTCCATCTGTCCCAGCCCAGGCTTCTCTGTGTCCCCATGGCTATCCCTCCATCCCTGATCCCTAGCGTCCTCATGTCTGTCCATGCGTCCCACGTCTGACCGGTACTTTTCCATTGCTGGCCACCAGCCGGCTGTCCCTGGGGTAGGGGTCACACCTGCCCACGCCAGCCGAGCCGGTGGCCACCAGACACCCTGACGGATGGCCCCACCCTCCCCCCCAGGACCCTACAACAACACCCGCCCCTCCGGCCACCTGAGGTCCCCACTGGGGCGGCCTGAGGCCTGAGCCTGGGGACAGGAAGCCCCAGGCCTGGCTGCCCTGAAAGCCTCTTTCAGCCTGGGCCTCCTCCCGCTGCCACCGACTCCTCCTGCGGAATAATATTTGGGCTGTTGGCCGGGGGGCGGGGGCCAGATCCGGAGGCCGCCTGGGAGAAGCCAGAAACCGCAGGGCTTCCTGCCTCGGGCCGGCCTGACTCTGGGAGAGACCCCCAGGCCCGAGGGAGGGGGGTGGGCACCCAGGGAGACTGAGGGCCTTTCTCTCGACACCAGTTGTTTTTTCCAGGAACCAGGAGGAATTCCCCAGCCTGCCCAGGACAGCGAGGCTGGTGGGACGGCTGACTGGGAGCCAGCACGGCAGGGGGCGGGGGAGGGGGTGACACGCAGCCGGCAGGGCGGGCACGGTGACAGAAATAGAGGGCCTGGCCTGCGAGGTGGCAGGTAGAGGCGGAAACTCAGGGAGCTGGGAGAGAGAGACCAGAGGAGGAGGAGAGAGGCCAGAGAGCCAAAGGAGTGGGGGGAGGCGGACCCCAAGAGAGGAAGACCCAGAGCCCCCAAGGGAAGGAGGGAGCGATCCAGAGGCCCAGAGAGAGGGAGGACGGAGTCGAAGCAACGGAGAGGATGAAGAGAGAGAGCAAGGCAGAGAATATGAGAGACAGAGGCACAGAGAATGAGCGAGCATTTTCCCATAAACCAAGGGACAGAGATAAAGGCACAGAGAGAGAGGTAGGGGCATAGATGACACTAAGAAACACAGAAAGATGGACACACAGGGACTGGGAGAAACATCTCTCCCCCTCCCCCGCTCCCTCTCTCTGTCTCTGTCTGTCTGTCTGTCTCTCTCTCTCACACACACACACATGCGCGCGCGCATAAAGAGACAGCCTTTGGTCTTTGAATGACTGACTGACTAAATGAATGAGTGGCTAGAGAGCCAACAACCAAGTAAGACAAACGCAAACTAAGGAAAACACACCTGCTTCAGCCTGGCGGAATGACCTTGGCCCAGTCCCTTCCCATTCTGGGTCTGTTTCCACTCTGTGAAATGACGGGCGTGAGGAACACAGTTGTGCCACAGATATCAGACTCAGAGCCCAGGCAGAGACCTGGAGGAATAGAAACACCCAGACCCCAAACCCAGAGGCTCCCAGAAGCCCCCAGCACCCGAAGGAGGACCCAGCTCCTTTCCCACACACCTGCACTTGAAAGAGACAGACACACCAGGGCCAGTCAACACACGCACACACACAGCCACAGCAGTCACAGGCACACAGCAAAGACAGGCATAATACACAAACACAGACATACTTCTTAAAAAAAAATACAGACACATGCTGATTCCCAGACATACACATGAAACACAAAATGACCCACAACGCCGATGTAGTCACACGTAGACTCCTTAAGGCAGCAGGTATGTAGACAAACGGACATACAGAGACACACATCCAACAGAGTGAGACCCAGAGGGTCCCAGGGATAGGTGTATAAGAGAACCACACACACAAAACAATAAAGGAAACACGCACACGAGTCTGATATCCCGAGACACCGACAGTAAGCACATACCCAGGGGAGGAACAGACATACAAACTCACACAGTTGAGGGATACAAACAATAGAGAACACCCTGCAGCAGACCACAGGGACCTCAATGGCCGAAGTGATATCCTAGGACCCACAGAGGCACAGGCGCACGCACGCGCACACATGCAAACAGATAAACTAACACACACCCTGTCTCCTTCAATTAGCACCCTGTTCGTCCCTTCTCCTCCTCCCTAGCTTAACCAAAAATCGAGCAGCCCCTGGGCTCCCTGAACCCTGGCGCTAGAGGCATGTGTCTGGAGAGTGGGGGTAGGGAGATGGCCTTGGTCACTGCAGAGCCACCTCCGCCTGCTGCCCTGGCCCCACTGCTGCAGGGGCTGCTATCTGTGAGCAAACTGTCCTTGGGGTCAGGGACAGCAAAGAGCCAAAGGTCAGGTCGATGCCTCCCCCAGCCCTTCCCCCAGAGGCAGCCAGCTCTTGGGGGCAGGAAGGAGAGGGGGACAGGGGACAGCAATTCAGGTGTTCAAGCCTCACAGGGCCCACTCGCCAAGGAAAAGAGACATGCAATGAGAGGCAGAAATGGTGCCTTTAATGGTCATACACAGCCAGTATCCCGCTTCCCAGGCAAGAACCAGACTTCAGTAGAAATTCCCCACACCCTAACCAGTCCTTTCTGGTTTCTCCTGGACCGGAGCGGGGGATGGGCTCCAGGAAAAAACCGAGGAGTATCCTCATCGCCGTCCCTCACTCAACTCACACCAGAGACAGTGGTGACATGGCCAGCACAGGGGCTGTTGGTGGCCACCATGATGCACAGTGGTACACTGGTTATGTCAGCCAGTCAAGATGGTGGCGATCACAGCACCCAGTGGGCCAGCGTCACCATCACGTCCAAAGGCTCAGCCAAGGGGACGTGCATCACGGCGCCCAAGGGGCCAACCAAGATGTCATCCCAGATGGTGGCCATCAGGGCACCCAATAGATCAACCAATAACATCAATCAACATGGCAGTCTTCACAGTACTCAACGGGCCCACCAAGATGTCAATGGCAGTCATCACAGTAGCCAGTGGATCAACACAATGCCCACAGAGATGGCAGTCACCGCAGTGAGTAGCAGACCGGCCAGGATGTGAACTGACAGGACAAGCAAGGTGTCCCCAGGAGGATGAGGCCCCGAGAGCCTGACGGTGTGAGCTACCGCCATACCCCACCCACCACGCCCCCACCCCCCGCTAGGACGCGTTAAGCAGAGAGCGGGAATAGAGGCCCTGGTAGTAGATCCCAGGCTCCCCACCCTCCGCCCCGTAGCCCCCAAATCCCACGTCCAGTTTGGGAGGTGCTGGTGGTGTCTGTTCCGACATCAGGTTGTTGATGGAGAAAGGGTGGTTGAAGTTGTAGGGTGCATCCAGCTTCAGCTCCCCCGGGAGCTCCAGGCCAGTGAAGTAGGGTGTGGAGGAAGGTGGTGAGCCACAGTCCAGAGTCCCCACATCTTCCCCACCCTGGGCCTCAGGTTCGGGGGCTGGAGGCTGGGCCTGCGGCGGAGAGGCGACTGTGGCAGCGGGGGTGGTGGTCGACGAGGCTGACCCCGCACTGTTCCTGGAGGCGGAGGTCCCGCCGCCCCCTTTCTTCACCTTCTCCTCCAGCTTGAAGCGCTTCTGGCGGCGCAGGTAGCAGCCATTCTCAAACATGTTACCTGAGCTGGGGTGCAGGGCCCAGTAGGAACCCTTGCCCGGCTTGTCTGGAGAGCGCGCCACCTTGACGAAGCAGTCGTTGAAAGAGAGCGAGTGGCGGATGGAGTTCTGCCAGCGCTGCTGGTTCTCCCGGTAGTAGGGGAAGAGGTCCATGATCCACTGGTAGATCTCGCTCAGGGTCAGCATCTTGCCCGGCGCCTGCTGGATGGCCATGGTGATGAGCGAGATGTAGGAATATGGCGGCTTGGCATGTGCCAAGGGCCGCCGGTACCCTTTCGGCATCTCCTTCCCATGCACCAGCCCCGGTCCCGGGCCCCCATACCCTGAGCTGCTGCCGCCACCACCGCTGGCACCCAGGCCTGGGAAGGTGGGCCCCAGGGGTGCTGTGGGCGCTGGGGGCGCCAGGGGTCCAGTGGGCAGTGGGGAGGCAGGGAGCCCCCCCGGCGGGTAGGAAGAGCTCAGAGGGTTCAGGGTCATGTAGGAGTTGAGGGGGGCCATGGTGGGTACTGGGGTCACCGGAGAGTAGACCTATCGGGAAAGAAAGAGAAACGGCGAGTGGTGAGTCTCTACTCTGTTGGTAAGCAAAGGGTCACTGGACCCATTGTGTGTCCATCTGTCTGTCTGTCTTGCCTCCTCTGTAAACAGCTGTCTGTTGAAGTCTCTCCCTTTCCCCCCTCCTCATGCACCTCCCTCCCTGACCCCATCCCCCCACGCTCCCATATACTGAAGCTCACGCTTTAAGTGGTTCTCAAAGTGTGATCCAGGACACCCTGGGGAGTCTCCAAGACTTTTTTAGGGTATCCATGAGGTCAAAACTATTTTCATATAATGAAAGTTATAAGATATGACTAGCCTTTTTCACTCTCTTTCCCTCATGAGCGTAGAGTTTTCTAGAGGCCACATGACAGGTGATATTGCAATAGACCAAATGTAGAAGCAGCTAGGAAAATGCAGCTGTCTTCTACTGAACCAGACACTAAAGAGATCTGCAAAAATGTAACTGTGCCACTCCTCTCACTAAATGTTTTGAAATGGTTATTTTAATAAAAATATATTGCTTATACTAACACATTGTTGCTATTTTAAAATGAATTAATGCCTATTTTTAAAACGCCTCAGTTTTAATTTTGAATGCTGTTAACAATCACTATAACCCCAATCAATAAAAACTATTTGGGGTCCTCAATAATTTTAAGAGTGTGGACTTCCCTGGTGGTGCAGTGGTTAAGAATCTGCCTGCCAATGCAGGGGACACGGGTTCGAGCCCTGGTCTGGGAAGATCCCACGGTCCACAGAGCAGCTAAGCTCATGTGCCACAACTACTGAGCCTGCGCTCTAGAGGCCGCGAGCCACAACTACTGAGCCCATGCGCCGCAACTACTGAAGCCCGTGCGCAACTACTGAAGCCCGTGCTCTGCAACAAAAGAAGCCACCGCAATGAGAAGCCCACGCGCCGCAACGAAGAGTAGCCCCCGCTCGCCGCAACTAGAGAAAGCCCGCGCGCAGCAAGGAAGACCCAACGCAGGCAAAATAATAACTTTAAGAGTGTAAAGAGGTCCTGAGACAAAAAAAAAAAAAATCAAGAACTGCTGATTTATCTAATAATGGAACCTATATGTGTACTTTTTTTTTTGATGTGGACCATTTTTAAAGTCTTTATTGAATTTCTTACAATATTGTTTCTGTTTTATGTTTTGGTTTTTTGGTTGCGAGGCACGTGGGATCTCAGCTCCCCCACCAGGGATCAAACCTGCACCCCCTGCATTGGAAGGCGAAGTCTTAACCACTGGACTGCCAGGGAAGTCCCTATATGTGTACTCTTGTCCATCTAGCCATCATCTTTTAGGTTATACAATTACAGTTTTTATAGGTCAAAAGCATTTGAAAATCAGAACTCACATATTTCTACGTAATATATGTCATCTATTATATATCATCAAATCTAAGACATCACTTCGTAAGCTGCAGTATTATTTTAAGTATCAATAAGGATGGAAAAAAACACTGTCAATTATAATCCCTAGACACCATTGACTGTAAAACCCATTCCATTTTCAGATATGTTCAAATGGGGGGAAAATGTGCCTCTTAGCTCAGTGAAATACAGTAGACATTGCTATGTCCTTGTAAGTAACTATATAATCTCTCAGTTATTCAATATTTCTTGGCCTCCTCTGTGGCGGCACTGCTCCAGGCACTTCACAGCAAAGGTCCGCTTTCATCTTTACAACCACACTATGGGGGAGGCACTATCATGACACCCATTTTACAGCTGAGCAAGCTGAGGATCAGAGAGGTTGTCCAGGGGTCACACAACAAGGAAGGAAAAGAACGGGGATTCTGAATCCAGGCAGTCTGGCTCCAGATCGGTGCTCTGGACCAAGCTATAAAAGCAGTGACCAAGACAGACTGAAATGCCTGCCCTCAGGGAGCTGTCAGTCTAGCAGGAAGTGAACAAGGTAAGCAAGGAAAATAGGAAGCATGGTGGATGGTTACTTCTCTTTCTGTGTGCATTTACCCCTTTCATCCCCTGTCTTCCATCCTTTCTCTGTCAATCTTCCATCTGCCTGTCTGCCCCGCTCCCTCCCCATGAGGGAGGGTGGTCTCATGGCACTGGGGGCGGTGCTATAGCTCTGGTGGGAGCCACCTCTGCTATGAATCAGTGTGTCCCATCTCATTCCCTTGTCACTTAAGTGTCTGCACGTCCAAAGGTCCAGAGAGAAAAGGGAAATGCCAGGGTCACTCAGGGAGTCAGGGGCAGGTGGTAACCAACCCACGTCTGCGTTCTAGTAGAGAAACTCTCCCCTCTCTCTTTCACATGACTGTCCAGGTAGTTCTTTTCTCCTATGACGCTGAATCTCCCTGTGGCTCTGTGTGTATCTGTCCATCTCCTTCCCTGTCTCAGTACCTCTATACTCCTTCCCTCACCCCCTCCCCACGTCTGTCTCTCTCCCCTCCCCACGCTCTCTCCCTTTATCTCTCCCTGTCTCTCTCTGTCCTCGTCTTTCTCTCCCTCATCTCCCCCCCCACCCCCCGCCTTTCTTTCCTTGTGACTCTCCCATACCCCATCTCTCTCTCCCTCTGTCCCCCCCCCCCCCATCTCTCACATCTCTTTCTCCCTGCCTTGGCACTCTCTCTCTCTGTCTCTCTCTACCCCACTCCTCTCCCACCCTGTTCTTTCTTTCCCCTTCAGCATGTCTTTGCATCTCTCTGCCCCTTGCTTCAGCACCACCATCTCCCCAGAAGTCTCACATTGAAATTGGAGCCACAGCTACTCCCCTCCCCCACGCACTGGTCTCCCCCCACCCCGCCCCGGGTTGGCTGGTTCTCGCCCCTCCCTAAGAGTAAGGGAAGAGGGTCCTTCAGAGAGAGGGGAGAAGGCGATGGACTCAGGGGGATCCACAGAGAGGTCCTAAATCCCTCTACAACCCCCTACATTTCTCCAACTCCGTCAGACTCTCCTGTATCACAGAGGAAGACAGACTGGGACCCCAGAGCCCTCCTCTTCTGGCTCCCCATCCACCCGGAAGTCCTCCTTGAGGTCTGACCTCAAGCACTCCAGCTGCCCTAATCCACCCTAGGCTTTCACATGCCTGGGGCTGGGATGAACCCCCAGTGTCCGGGTCTGAACCGGATCTCCCCAGCGAGGGCGGGGCTGAGATTGGGGGGAAGCCCTCAGGGGACCTGCACGCCCACCCCAGGAGGCTGGAATTTCTCCCCTTTCATTTCCTTATTGTCTCTGGAGGAGGGTGTGACAGGGAGAAGAAGGAGGCAGTGTGAAGCTACAAGCTACTTTCTAACTCTGGTCCCAGCCTAGGACCTCAAGCGGCTCCCCCCACACACCAAGAGGCTTTAGGTTTTCCACCTCTAAAATTGGGGGGCAGTTGGACCAGCTGATCTGTGAGAACCAGAGGCCAGTGGCGATGCAATAACTTTCCAGTTTCCTTCCAGACAGGGAGCCAGCCTGGGGAGGTCAACATCACCCCAGCAGGAGGGGGTGGTGGGCAAGAAGTAGTTTGGGGGCCCCTTCAGTTCTCAGCTGCTGAGTGAGTGCAGATGTTTCTCCCCACATTGTTCTGACCCAGGGGGAGGAGGTCGTTCAGTTGATGGGAAAGCTGAGGAGACCCTCAGACAGCATGTCCACTTCCAGCCCCCCGTATGTCAACTCTTCCAAAATATGCCCCCGAATGCTATCTCTAGACTGTCCCTCAATTTCAGAGACAATTTCCACACAAATTGTCCCCTACTAAACGTCAGGTTTTGCCCCGAATAATGACTCCTTCAGCCTAGACCCCCGCAATTTACTTCTTAAGATATGCCTCCAAAACACTGATTTGTAGTTGGTACCCTTAAATCAGGTCCCCAGACTCTGAACTATGTGGGGGGTTCAGCCAGGATCCCCCAATACCTGGGAGTCTCCACCTCCAACCTGGTCTCTGCCTTCCCCACCATATAACTGACATCTCCAGCTGCCCAGGCTCCACCTCTCAACACTCCCAATCCCTTCCCTGCACCACCCCACGTGCACCTCACACCTCCACAGCCCCAGGACTGGCCCCTCCTGGGCACCTTGCCAAGCCCCGTAGGCCTGGGTATCCAGGAGTCTCACCCTACAGCTTCAAACCCCAGACCCAGGACTCAGGCACTCTGGGGCCCCTGTAAACCCCAGACCTTGGTCTCTTTGGAGAACTCAACCATTCCAGTCCCATACCCCACCTCAAGCCCACAGTCCCCTTCCATCAGAAACCCAGGTATCCAGACCCCCATAACCCTCTGACTAGGACCCCTCCACTTCACAATGTTGACTAGGGAGAGAGCACGCTCAGGAGAAGGAGTCCTTGCAGCAAGAGGAATGGGAGTTAGACCTGGGGAGGGACTTCCCGGCGGCTAGGGTGAGCGAATTAAGATACATCCCTGCCCCCTACTCCAGGGAAATCTTGTCCGAGATGGGACTGGTGAGGACATTAGCAATTAGTGGAGATTGCTGGAAGGTGGAGTGGGGGCGGGGATGGGGGGGTGCGAAATCTGAAACCCTCCAGACTCCAACAAGGAGAATCCCTGCTGAGGGTCTCTGATAACAATTAAACCACTGAAGTTCAGCTGGGAGGGGTGAGGGTCATTAGTAGGGATGGGGGGCTGGGGTGGAAACCGACCCCTCCACTGCCAATGCTGTTGCCGACATGCCCTGATCTCAGGATCCCGACTCTGACCCCTATCTATCCGAGTCCCAACTCTTAAATCACCTGTTATTTCACACTCCCCAGACCAAGCTTCATCTCTGATCACCTTCATCTCTTATACCCGAGCACCAGCCCCCATTTCTGACTTTGACGTAGTCGCAGCCCCAATCCTTATCCCGGAACCCCAATTCTTATTTCTACCCCAGACCCCCATCTTTAACACTAATTTCTAGTCATGAGCTCCCAGCTCAGATTTCCCTCAATGGTGACCTCCCTCTCCCATCTCTTAGTCCCTTATATTTTCCCCAGTTTTGAACCCCATTTCCTAATCCCCCAGCTCTGTCCGTATCCCGGAGTTCTGAGTCTTATCTTTGGTCTGTTAATTTTAATTCCTTGTACTTTGGGTCCCTGACACTCAGCCCTCACATTTAAGCTATGACTTGACCCTTGCCTAAATCTTCCTGACTCCCGTTTAAGCCCTCACTCTGGCTAGCCTGCCTAAACCGCGCTCCCATGCATTGTCCCCCGTCCCTGACTCCTACACCTGGTCACCGTGTCTCTAGTTCCTCCGCTCCCCAATTCTATTTGGAGCCCCCACTTGAGTCCACACCCCGGTCCTTGCCCCCATTTAGGCCCGCACCCTGATTCCTGCCCCCCCCCCACCCCACTTCCCGCTCCGCCATCCCCGAGGACACACCTCGCCCGCCTCCGGGTAGTAGCTCCACTCGGCCAGGTCATGGGCCTCCATCTTCACCGAGCCCAGCATCCCCCGGGCCTGCGCCCCCACCCGCCCCCGCTCCGGCCCGGGGGGGAACCAAGCGCTTCGGATCTCTCAGCCGGCACGGCCTGAGTTCCGACCGGCGCCCGTCTGTCCGACCGCCCAGGGTCCCAGCCTTCCCGGGCGCCGCGGGAGGCGGCCACGCTTTATAGCCGGGACACCCCCCCCGCCCCCCCCGCCCTCGCCCTAGCCCTCGCCCTCGCCCGCCCTGGGCTCCCCTCCCGCCTCCCCGAGGGCGGTGCGCCCGGACTGGGGCGCCCCCTGCGGGATTGCGAGGAGACAGACCTCAGGCGCCGGGAGCCGCAGCCCGGGGACGCGAGAGCTGGAGATGGCTGACGAGTGAGGAGCTACAGGTGGGAGACATTGCTGATACTAAAAGCCTCGAGGGCAGAACTCTAGGGCCCTTCTATCCAGGGGGTTTCATCATCTCGACAGGAGCAGGCGAACAGAGCCCAGCAAGACTGCCGCGAAGGAAAGGAGGCTCAGAGCCGAGTGGTCTCCAGGGGTCCCGATGTGTTACTATAAGAACCTGTAGGAGCTCCTCGAAACCACATTTCCCATTGGACGGACTGGAAGACTGAAGCTTCTGATAGCTGGAAATGCTCCATACTGTGTAAATGGTCAGGATCAAGGGTTGAGGGGATCGAGGCCTCTGCTCAGACCCCGCTGAGGAAACAGACCACCTTCCAGACCTAGGAGCTTCGCCTCCCGGACTCTCCACTCTCTCTAACACCTGCCGTCCAGGGACCCAGAACTACTGTGAACTCCATTTCCCAGAAGCCTCTATCCCCCTTTCCTTCCGGACCCCGTCAAAGGACTACATTTCCCAGGAGGCATGGCTCCCGAAAGCCGGAAATGAAGGGCTGTCCCGGCGTCGTAGGGGGCGGAGAGCGGAAGGCCGGTCGCGCGGCAGAAGGTAGGGGCGGGGTACTGCCGCAGAGTGGACTCCATTTCCCAGCGACCCTCCGTGCACGGCGCGTGCGCAGTGTCACGGCGGCGAGCGGAAGATGGCGGTGGCGTCTGTGAAGAGGCGCTGCTGAGGGGGCGCGAGGGGGACGGAGGCCTGAGCCGTGGTGAGAGGGGGGGCGGCGTGGGGGCCCGGGGACGAAGGGAGGAAGGACCCTGAAAGGGCAGGGGCGCTGCCGGGGGGAGTGGGGACGCTTAGAGGGGAAGGGAGCAGTGACGCTCGGGACCCCAGTTTCTTCCCCAGTTCTGGACCCTCCCGTGGCTCCCCAGTGCCCTCAGGGCAAAGTTCCAACGTGGCCCCCAAGGCGCGTCCGCCCCGCCGGCCTCAGCTCTGCCTCTTTGCTCGTTCCTCACGTCGCACAGCTGCACTGGCCTTCGGTTCCTGAGACTCGCCATACGCCTTCCCGCCTCAGGCTTTTTGCACATGCCGTCCCCTATGTCTGCAACATCCTTTTACTCATTCCGCCTGGCTGACTCCCATTCATTTTTCGGGTCTCGGCACCAACGTCACTTCCTCTGCGAAGCCCTCCTTTCCCGCTCTCCGTCCCGAAGTCCGCCTCTTAAACGCTCTTATAGGTTCCTGTGCCTTTCCTTCATGTCACTTGGCGGGGGGTCTCATTTGTTATTGGACCTTTATTTGTGTGGCTCTTTAGTTATGTCTGTGACCATGAGCTCCATGGAGGCAGGGAGGTGTGTGTTGGTCACCGACGTGTTTCCCAGCACAGCGCCGTCACGCCGAAAACTCCCAGTTAATGTTCGTTGAATGATGAAAGATTTTCGTGGGGCCACTCTGTGTATATGCGGGGAGTCGTCATATTCCCAGGTGGGAGTGGGGCGGTGGGACCGGGAGGGAAGGGGAGCCAATGATTGTTGGTAATAGCAAAAGACTACAAACACCCCAAATGTTCTTTAGTAGGGAGACTGGCAGAGGAGAAACACAGATAACAGCCACATAATAAAATATCATGCAGCTGTAAAAAGGAATGAGGGAAGGGGGGCAAAAAAGGAATGAAATATAGAGAGTGGGCTCCAGCATATATTAAGTGAAAACCGAAATGAAAGTGTTTATCATACGCTCCCTTTTTACAGAAGAAAAGGAAATATGTATATAACGTTTAAAAAATAAGGAAAGAAACCAAAAAGTGGAAGAGGAAGAACATGGTAAAAAGTTTGGGTGGATCAATGTGAAAGGTTCATCGTGAAAAAATTCACTGTGTTCTGATGGGAAACAGCAGTATACTGGATTGTTGGGAACGGACCTAGCAGGGGGAAGCAGTTCCTTTAGAGAGGCAGTCCAGCACAGCAGTGAGAAGGCTGGATTCTGCAGCCATACTGCTAGGTCTACATCTTACAGGTTGTGAGCCTTTGATCAAGTGACTTTACCTCCTTGGACTTCAAATTTCCTCATCTGTAAAATGGAAATTAAAAATAGTACTTAGCTTGGAATCTAGAAAAATGGTACAGATGAACCTGTTTGCAAGGCAGAAATAGAGACACAGATGCAGAGAACAAACGTATGGACACCAAGTGGGGAGGACGGGGGGGTGGGATGAATTGGGAGATTGGGATTGACATATACACAGTAATATGTATAAAATAGATAACTAATGAGAACCTGCTGTAGAGCACAGGGAACTCCACTTCGCTGTACAGTAGAAACTGATGCAACACTGTAAAACAACTATACCCCCATTAAAAAAAAAAACAAAACAGTACTTCAAAGCGTTGGTGTTGTGAGGTTTAAATAAGTTACTGTGTGTGAGAATTGTGCCCAGCACATATTAAATGTTCAATAAATATTAGCTGTTATTTTTCAAGCATTCTAGAGCCAAAGGGTGGGGATACTAAGCCCAGTGATTGTAGAAGCCCTTCGGCATTCACGCAGGAGATTTTTATTGAATACTTACTAGGTGCCAAGCTCTGTTCCGTGCTGGGGATAGAGAAAGTGAACACACACACACACATATCTCTGCCCTCATGGAGCTTATAAATATGTAGTGTGTTGATGATAATAAATGCCACGGAGAAAAATAAAGCAACACAGATGGGGACGGAGAGGAAATGGAAATTTGAAATGGGATGCTCAGAGAAGACCTCACTGCTGGGATATTTGAGTTGAGACCTGAAGGAAATAAGGAGGGAGGGTGTTGTGCCAGTCTCTGAGGGGAGGGGTATCCCAGGCAGAAAGAAGAGAAGCCCTTGGAGGAGAAGACTTGGAGGAAGGGGTATGATTGGCATGATGACAAGGAGGCCGGTGTTTCTGGAGCAGGGAGAGCCGACAGGGAAATGAGGGCAGAAGTAGAAGGGACCAGATCACATAAGGTCTTCTAGGTCTTGGTGAGGAGTTGGCTCCGACTCTGAGCAGGATGTGGGGATGACAGGCAGCAGGGAGACTAGGAAGGAGGTTGTTGGATAGTCATTCATTCAGCAGATACCTGTTGAATAAACTACTGTGTGCAGTAAATCTCTTTTAAAAGATGCACCTTTTTCACCCTCCTCAAATTATTGTTAACAGTTTATGCAGTAGCCTTCTGAAACTAATCTACTCCTCAAAATCGTCCTGAGAGGGAAACACTGTTACCATCCCTGTTTGACAGAAGAGGCAGCTGAGACCCAGCTGTTTCTTGCCTCCGGTCATTCTGTGTATACATACACAAACTTGACAAAAGTCAGTTGAATTGTATACATTCTTCTGTGATGCAACAGGCTGTCACTGTCATCTTTTCATGATGATAATACATTGAGATCCAACCTTTTTTTTTTTTTAACTATATTCTCCCTTTTCTACTTTCTGGTTTCTCCTTTCAGTTTTTTTTTTTTTCTTTTTTTAACATATACACATGTTTTCCTTTCTTTTGTAAAAAGGGAGCATACAGTAAACATTGTCTTCACTTTACTTGCTTTTACTTAAAATGTGCTAGAGCCCACTGTTTATCAGTGTATAGAGAGATTTTCCTCATTCCTTTTTTTTTTTTCCTTCCCTCATTCCTTTTTATAGTTACATAGTGTTTTATTATGTGGATGTATCATAGTTTTTCGGCCAGTCTCCCTACTTGAGAACATTTGTGTTGATAATAGTCTTTTTTTTTTTTTTAATAAATTTATTTATTCATTTTTGGCTGCGTTGGGTCTTCGTTGCTGCACGCGGGCTTTCTCTAGTTGTGGCGAGCCGGGGGTACTCTTTGTTGCGGTGCATGGGCTTCTCATTGCGGTGGCTTCTTTTGTTGCAGAGCACAGGCTCTAGGCACACGGGCTTCAGTAGTTGTGGCTCGCGGGCTCTAGAGCGCAGGCTCAGTAGTTGTGGCGCTCGGGCTTAGTTGCTCCATGGCATGTGGGATCTTCCCGGACCAGGGCTCGAACCCGTGTCCCCTGCATTGGCAGACGGATTCTTAACCACTGCACCATCAGGGAAGCCCGATAATAGTCTTTTGCTATTAGGAATAGTGCTGTAATTCATACCTTTCTCATTTGTTAATTTTGCCAGTGTGACTTTGGGACAGATGCCCAATAGTCCCCCGCCCCCGGCCTTTTAAAGCACAATTCCATAGTAATCCAGAAAATGGCAGAAATATAATTTAATTAGGCCTTCTCTGATGCATTGAGTACTTAACTACGTACAGGACTCTGACTGGCGCTCCTCAGAGCTATGTTTTAGGAAGCTTGCTCTGGTGTCCAGTCCAGAGTACAGCCCTGATGGAGAGACAGGAGGCACTGAGACCAGTGAGGTGGCTGCTCTGTGTTCCTTTGTTCAGTCATTCAGCAGGTGTTTGCGGTCAGCCCGTTATATGTAAAGTACTGGAGGTGAGGCTCGGTACTCCATGAGGTACTGCCTCTGAGCTGGGAGACATCAGTCTCCCCCAAGTTGCATCCTCATGGACACGTACAGTCTGATCCAGACTCTGGAAGGGGGAGGGGCTTCAAAAGACCCAACAGAGACCCAACAGGCTAGAAAGGAGGGTTGAGCCCTTTGCAGCTAGTGAGGTAAGGTGCAGAGCTTGGTCTATCCTCTTCTCCAGGGAGTACCAGGCAGCAACCATGGCAGGCAGCAGCGGGGACAGCGTCACTCGCCGGAGCGTGGCATCACAGTTTTTCACACAAGAGGAGGGGCCGGGCATTGATGGCATGACCACATCAGAGAGAGTGAGTATGGAGAGGGGTTTGGAGTGGGAGGCACAGGCCCTGTCTTTGGGCCATGCACCTCTAGGTGGCAGAACCCAGGGAGCGCCGTCAGGGCTGGGCTGGCAAGGTGAGTACTGTCACATGCCTTTCACCTTCCTTCCAGGTGGTGGATCTCCTCAACCAGGCAGCACTGATCACCAATGATTCAAAGATCACAGTGCTCAAACAGGTGAGGGGAAGGGGGTGATGCTGGGCTAAGCAGGACAAGGGGAGCCAGGATGGGAACCTCTGGAAAAGAAGACACTGGTAATAACACTAGTGTCCACAGTTAAGCACTTGGGATATGCCTGCCATGGTGCTCAGTGCTATTCGGCCACGCTGTCATTTAATTCTCACAAAAACTCTATGAGGCAGGGTAATTTCTTCCCTGTTTTATAGAGAAAGAAGCAGAGTTTCAGAGCTTAAATTAGCCCAAGGTCACTCTGCTAGCAGCTGGCTGAACTAGGACTTGAATGCTGGATTCAGACTCCAAATTCTATGCTCTTGATCCTCGTATTTGCTCTCTGCCAGGGTCCTATCCAGTGGGGAAGACGTGCAGGTCACCAGACAGTGAGGACCTGGAGTGGGCAGGGATGGGATGGAGGAGCCCAGAGGGGTGTGGAACCCAGAGGGAGCTTCTGACCCAGCCTAGCGGTGGGGAGTCAGGGAGAGCTTTTTAGAAGAGGGGCGTCTGAGCTGAGACCTGGATGATAAGGAGAGAACCAGGCCAAGTGAGAGAGGGAGAGTGTCTTGACCGGAGGGCATAATAGCTTGTACAGAGGCAAAAGAGGGCATGCGGAATTGGGGAGGCAGGTGGAGTTCAGAGGTTGGGAGGTCAGGTTGCCTGGGTGAGGACCCCAGTTCTACTTGTTCAGCATGTGGCCTTGGGTAGTCGATTCCACCTCAGCAGTAGAGTGGGGTCCTGATGGGGCCTCCCTCGTGGAGTGGTTGTCAGGGCTGTTCAACAGTGCCTTGGGTCATAGGCAGTGAGCTTCTGTGAGAATGTTTTTGGGAAGGGCTTATTCCAAAGAGCCTGGCAGGTACAAGGGCCTCAGAAAATGTGTTCTCATTGTCATAAAATGCCTGATGAATTGTGACAGTTGAGTGGGGAGTAGAAACAGAAGGAGAGTGGAGAGAATTGCTGGGTGAGCCTCAGGAAGGTAGGAGTCCTGCAGCACTTCCCTCTTTTCTTTAGCCTCCATCTGTAACACGTACTCACTATCCACCAGGACCTGTGCCCTGTAGCATCTTATTATTGAAGCCTCACAACAGCCCTATAAGTTGTTGTTTACGATTCCCATTTTACAGAAGAGCAAACTGAGACTCAGGGGAAGCCACTTGCCCAGGCCATGGTAGGAGTGGCAGAGCCAGGATTTGAACTGAGCTTATCTGCTGCCTACCCCTGTGCTGTTTTCTCCTGCATGTTCCTGTCTGCACTGATTGGACCCTGGTTTTATATGTGTGTTCCTCCTTCCCATCCCCAATCTCCTTCCAGGTCCAGGAACTGATCATCAACAAAGATCCCACACTACTGGACAACTTCCTGGATGTGAGTGACCGACAGGAGAGAAAGGGTGTGGGTGTAGGGATAAGGGAATGGATCCTGGTGCAACTCTGACCTACCTTCTTCCTGACCTTGGCAGGAGATCATCGCTTTCCAAGCAGACAAGTCCATTGAAGTGCGCAAGTTTGTCATCGGCTTCATCGAGGAGGCATGGTATGGGGCGGTGCAGGGAGCCCCTAGGAGCACCCCTGCTGGAGTCAGCCTCCTTGGTGCCTGGCCCTGCCCTGAGAGTCTTGCCCTCTGCTTCTCAGACCCATTCTCCCTCCCATGCACAGTGATTCCCCAGCAAATATTTAATAAGGTCGAAATCTTGGACTCATCCACAATTCCTCTACTTCTCCCACACTTCACATCTGCATCATCAGTAAGGACTATCGCCTCTACCTTCAAATTGTAAACAGCATCTGACAATTTTTCAGCTACTTCCCTTGCTGTACTAAATACTTTACCTACTTTGTTATTCGATCCTCAAAATAACACTGGATTATTTGTTTGGCACATTTAACTGAAGACAGAACTGTGACTCAGAGAGGTGAAGTGAGTTTCCTAAGGTCACACAGCCAGTATGTGGCCGTGCTGGGATTTTAACCCGTGTCCATAACACCATTGCCCAAATTCTCAGTCTCCACCTTTTACTGGGAGAATTTTTTTTTCAGTTGAGGTATAGCTGATTTATAATATTATATTAGTTTCAGGTATACAACATAGTGATTCAAATTTTTTATACATTATATTCTACTTAAAGTTATTGTAAAATATTGGCTATATTCCCTGTGGTGTACAATATATCCTTGTAGTTTATTTATTTTATACATAGTAGTTTGTACCTCTTAATCCCCCTACCCCTATCTTGCCCCTCCTCCCTTCCCTCTCCCCGTTGGTAACCACTAGTTTTGTCCTTTTTTTTTTTTTTTTTTTTTTTTTAAGGTATAGTTGATTTACAATATTATATTAATTTCAGGTATACAACATAGTGATTCAGAATTTTTATAGATTATTACTGGGACAATTTGTGGTAAGTTTTCTGAGTTTGCCAAAAAACTTTTTGTTCGACAGATACATATCACATAACTGCTATGTGCCAGGCATTTGTGTCAGACTGTAGGACTGTAACAGTGAATAAAAACAGGTATCGTTCCTGCCTTCATGTAGCTGACAGCTGAGTTTCATATTTTTGACTGATTAGCTTAATAATTAAATTCAGATTGTAACGTGTTATGAAAATACACATTCTGAGCTCTAGGTGTAGCATTGAATTTATTCATTCACTGAATAAATATTTATTGAAGGCCTTTCATTTTTTCCTTCAACAAAAAATGAGACTCTGCTAGTACTCAGACTAGAAAGGGTCCCCCACTTTCAGAGCCCTCAGACTTAGGTAAACAAATTAGTAAACAAAACCAGTGATTACATAAAGCAGAGTGCTTTAAAGTAATAATGGCTAGTATCTATTGAATGCTTTCTATGCTGTTCTAAGAACTTTACATGTGTTGTTGCAGTTTTCACAGCAAGCCTTGAGGTAGGAACTATTCTAAATGAGACACAGTTGCTTATCCAGATTTACAGTTGTCTGGCTCTGCTGCCCCTTATGTGAACAGCAGGGCCCTAGTAATAAAGAACAGTGGGGGTTACAGGACCAACCTAGACAGCGTTCGCGGGCAGCTCTGTCTGAAGGTGCCAGGCATTGTTCTCAGCTTCCAGCTGTGCTGGCAAACAAGAAAGGTGCCCACCTCCGTTCCAATCTCCTGACACACTGACCCTGATTTACCTTTCCTTGTGGACCCCAGGCTCCCATCACCTGCCCAAAGACCACCTTGACCGTGCCCTTTTTCCTCCATCCCCTAGCAAGCGAGACATTGAGTTACTGCTGAAACTGATCGCAAATCTCAACATGCTCCTGAGAGATGAGAATGTGAATGTGGTGAAGAAGGCCATCCTCACCATGACTCAGCTCTACAAGGTGGCCCTGCAGGTAAGAGCTCCCTCCCCACCTGGGGCTGTCCCCGCCTGACAGGTCTCATTTACAGACTCATCTGTTTAGTTCAAAACCAGCGTCAGATCAGATTCGTTATGAGCAAGACGTGCTGTTGATCTTTAGGAAAAGACAACAAAGGGGTTCTAATGTCTAATGGTCAGGGAGTTGCCATTAACCCATCCTTCCATCCATCTGTGCATTCATTTGTGCATTCAACAAACATTCCCTGAGTACCTCCTTTGTGACCAAGATGGGCCAGCCAGGTCCACACTGTGGTGTGATGTACATTAACATTAATGAAAGGAATGAATCCATTTAATCTCTGCCACCACCTTGTGAGGTTGGCACTGTTGTTCCTTTGGCTTCCTTAAGATCTGAGTCTTCATCACTCTCGGTTGTCGCTATCTGTGAACCTCGTGAGGGCAGGACCAGACCTGGCTTGGTCACCACTGGGTCCTGTCCCCAGCATCACCTAGCATGGGGCCAGAGACAGAGTTGTAACTCAGTGAACATTTCTCCAGTGAATGTATTCATCATCATTTATGGATCTCTGGGAGTTGGTGGAGTTGGTGATTGATGTCTTTTCCCCATCTGTCTGTCCGTCTGTCCATCCCTCCCTGGTCCACTCGCAGTGGATGGTGAAGTCACGGGTGATCAGCGAGCTCCAGGAAGCCTGCTGGGATATGGTGTCTGCCATGGCTGGGGACATCATCCTACTGTTGGACTCTGACAATGACGGCATCCGTACCCATGCCATCAAGTTTGTGGAGAGCCTCATTGTCACCCTGTCGCCCCGCATGGCTGACTCGGAGGTGCCCCGACGCCAGGAGCACGACATCAGCCTGGACCGCATCCCTCGTGACCATCCCTATATCCAGTACAGTGAGTGCCACCTATCAGCTGGTGCCATTTGTCAGTCACTGCACTGGCTCCCTTCCTCTCCTTCTCCCCCTCACCCCCTTTTTTCTTGGTTTTTCATTTCTGGAGTCAGTTTAAAACAGTGCTTAAGAGCCCTGATGCTAGGTTCAAATCTCAGTGTTACCACTTACTCATGTGAGCTTGGGCAAGTTACTCCTCTCTGAACTTTATCTTCTTTTTGTAAAATGGAGGTGATAGTAGTACCCCTTTCACAGGTTTGTTGGGAGGTTCCATGAAGTCGTGAGCACTTAGTAGTAAATACTAGCTAGTTTTACAGTTTTTCTAATTGCAAATTATAGAAGTAGTACATGCACATTACTGAAATGTCAAGCAATAAATATAGAGGGGTATAAAGGGAAAATACCCCCTCCCCAAGTCCTGCTTACCAGAGATGAATACTGCTAAGAGTATTGTTTTCTTTCAGACCTTTTCTATGCAAAGATATTTATATGTATATATTCATAGTTTCTGTGTCTGTCTGTTGGCCCTGTTTTTACAGAAAACAGGGCCATGCTTTGTACTTTCAACTGAGAGGCATTAGAGTGTAGTGGCTTGTATTTGAATCTCTGCTCTACCATTGAGCAACTGACCTCTTCTCTCTGATCCTGTTTCTTCGTTGGTAAATTGGGGGTCATTATTATGGCATCTACTTTAGGGTGTAGGTATGAGCATTTGGTGAGTTAATGTGGCTGGCATAGTAAGCATTCCACAAATATTAGCTCTTCTTATATGTTGTTTGACAACCTTTTTTTTTTAAGTTAATTAATTAATTTGTTATTTTTGGCTGCGTTGGGTCTTCATTGCTGCATGCGGGCTTTCTCTAGTTGTGTCGAGTTGGGGCTACTCTTCGTTGCAGTGTGCGGGCTTCTCGTTGCGGCAGCTTCCCTTGTTGTGGAGCACGGGCTCTAGGTGCACAGGCTTCAGTAGTTGTGGCACGCGGGCTCAGTAGTTGTGGCTTGCGGGCTCTAGAGCACAGGCTCAGTAGTTGTGGCACACGGGCTTAGTTGCTCCACGACATGTGGGATCTTCCCAGACCAGGGCTCGAACCTGTGTCCCCTGCATTGGCAGGCGGATTCTTAACCACTGTGCCACCAGGGAAGTCCCTTGACAACCTTTTGAACTCAACAAAATTATCTTGTTACATCTTTTCCTAACAATATCATGTTCAGATGCTACAAAATATTCCATAGTATGGTTACATCACATTCTATTTTTTTTCACTATTTCAGATAATGTGGCATCCAGTATGTTTTTGCATAAGAAATGTCAAGATATCTTTCACAGTTGTTAAGAGTTAACTTTTGGTGACTGGATCAAGGAGCGTGGTGATAAAAAGAACTTTGAGTTCTTTGTCTGTGTGTACAGACATATACATATTCAAAGTTTTACATCAGTGTAGTTCAGACAGTCAGATTCCTTATAGTTGGATATTTTAAATTATTTCTACTTCTTCACTATTGCAAGCTCATGCTTTGAGCAGCAGCTCTAAATTTTTATACTCATTAATAGTCTTATAGTCAGACTCATCAACCACTAAATTTTCTGTGTTTTTTCAGCCATTCACAGCCATCCGTGTATGAGGATCTTTCTCCTTTTGGTCCCAAAGGCTGCTCTCTCTGGAGGCCAGGGAGAAAGGGCCCTACTAACTGGTTCTCTTCTCTCCCTCATTAGATGTGCTGTGGGAAGAAGGCAAGGCAGCCTTAGAGCAGTTGCTCAAGTTCATGGTGCACCCCGCTATCTCCTCCATCAACCTGACCACAGCCCTGGGCTCCCTCGCCAATATTGCCCGCCAGAGGCCCATGTTCATGTCTGAGGTGATTCAGGCCTATGAAACCCTGCACGGTAAGTTGGTCCCCTCCTTCTCCCCTTCCCCTGTCCACAGACCAGGCTCCTCTATTCTGAGGAAATGTGAGCTAGGTAGTGGGCCCATAAGGGATTCATCATCAATCTAATAGGTTGTGGACACAGGGAAGGATTCTCTAGGCTAGACATGTATATTTCGGTGGTTGCATGTGACAGAAACTTGGTTCAAAGCTGATTTTAATATTGAGGTATGTGTGGGTGAAATGACCTGGTTGGTGTCTGTGAAGTACTTTAAAATACTCCAGCTCTGCCCTTCTCTCCCCCAAAAAGCAGGGAGGATCGATGTGCCAAGATCAGCAAAATGTTGATGGGTACATGGTGATTCATTATACTGTTTTCTCTACTTTTGTGCGTGTGTGAAAACTGAAAAGTCTGGGGTTGAGGCATGAGTGTGTGCAGACCATGAATCCCTCTCCATCTCCTGGCTCTTATGTGTCTCCTTCCTTGGGGTAGCAAAGATGGCCCCCAGTTGTTACAGGCTTCCATTCCATCTCCTTGGCAACCCCATGGGAAAGAGAATGTCTCTTCCCAATCATTCCAGCAAAGGTCCAAGGGCTCATTGTTTCTGATTGGCCAAGAAGATATTGTGAGCCTATCTTTGAACCAGTCACAATGGCCAAGAGATTGCAGTGTTCTTACTGGCCCTGAGTCTCTTGCCCACTTGGACTGAGAATGGAGCCGAGGTGGTTCCCTCAAAGGAAAATGGGAGTGTTGTTGGCTGAGGAAGTGGGAAGGGATGCTGGGCAGGAAAGATTGCAGGCATCCTCTTTCTCTCTGGAACAGGGGAGGCTTACTTGTCAAGGTGATTGTTAGACATTAGAAAGTCATTCTGGTGTCAGGGACCAACGATGAACTGTTGTGGCAGTTCGGTTGGGACATTCTGGAGGTGATTATAGCCTTCCCCAGGGCAAGCATGTTGGAATTTCCAGACCAGAGATGGAGGGAGATGAGACTATGTTTAATGAAAGGGAGGGTGAGTTTTCTCTTTGTTTTAAGGTTGACTAATACTGAAGGAGACCTCTCAAGGATTTTGAGTATCAGCTTGTACAGGGGGAGGGCCATACATTAGATCTGAGAGCGAAGGAACTTTTCTAGGAGATGTCCGCCACCACTGCCCAAGCTGGGGCTTGGGAAGTGAGGGTGGCAGGGCCCCATGAGCTCTGTCCACAGCGCGAAATTCTTGCTACTTTCCTCACAGCCAACCTGCCCCCAACGCTGGCCAAATCTCAGGTGAGCAGCGTGCGTAAGAACCTCAAGTTGCACCTGTTGAGTGTGCTGAAGCACCAAGCCTCCTTGGAGTTCCAGGCTCAGATCACCACCCTGCTGGTAGACCTGGGCACACCTCAGGCTGAGATCGCCCGCAACATGCCCAGTGGCAAGGATGCCCGCAAGCGGCCCCGAGATGACTCAGATTCCACGCTCAAGAAGATGAAGCTTGGTGAGCTGAGGAGCCGAGTCAGGCCTGGCAGGAGGTGGTGGCGGGGACTGACCACGTTCGAAATGTCTAATTACTTACGGGAAACTGTAAGCTAAATTTACATTATAAATTATGTTGTATAAATATGGTGACATATAATAAGTGGTATCAAAGTAAAATTACTGAAGAATGTAATACACTTACAAGTAATTATGAGTTACTTAAGCTATACAGGAAGGAATAAAATGAAAATAGTCTCTCTTTCATCCCTCACCCCAAAAGTAACCACTCCACAAGTATTAACACTTAGATTTTCTTTCAGAAATGCCTTGTATGTGTTATGTGTGTAGAGTTCTCCTTCCCTGTGTTTCATTTATAAATCGAGTCTCTTTTTGAAGTAAAATTTTTTTTTTTTTGGCTGTGCCATGTGGCATGTAGGATCTTAGTTCCGAAACCAGGGATCGAACCCACACCCCCTGCAGTGGAATTGTGGAGTCTTAACCACTGGACCACCAGGGAAGTCCCTGAAGTAATTTTTTAATGGTTGTATTATTTATCAATAGTGTTGACCATGGCAACCTTCCTTACTGTAAAAAAAAAATTTTTTTAAGTGCTCGTTTGTTTCTAGAACATTTATGAAAGAATCGAGTTTTGGATTTCCCTGGCGGTCCAGTGGTTGAGACTCCGCACTTCCACTGCAGGGGGCGTAGGTTCGATCCCTGGTCAGGGAATTGGGATCCCATGGCGCAAAAAAAAAAAAAAAAGAATCAAGTTTTGTTTTCGTTTTTTTTTTCACTTTGAAAAATAACTTATTTTGATATAAGGAGTGAGGTAAGGACCTATTTTTCTCCCCCTAATTAAGCACACAAAGCAGAACGTTCTGTACCTTATTTGTTTAGGAATTATCTTGGAGTTTTTCTATATGTGCACATGGAAATCTGCTGCATCCTTGTAATGGTGGCATAATAGTCTATAGGGTACATGGACCACTTTAACCAGTCCCCCTGTTGGTGGACATTTCATTTGTGTCCATTTTTATAAAGTAATGAAGATTGCTGTAGTGTACAGTCTTGTATGCGTGTCAAGTCATGAGACAAGTTCCCAGTAGTGGGATTGATGGGGCAAAGAGCTTATACATTTATTTTTTGCCAACCAATTTTATTTTTCTATTACTTTCAACTTTTCATTTTGAAATAATTTCGAACTTGCAGATAAGTTACAAGAATAATACCAAACACTCCTGTGTACCCTTCACAAGGTGGGGATCACACATTCCATTTAGTTGTCACATCCCTCGAGTCTCCCAAATCATTTCCTCAGCCTTCTTCTGTTTCATGACCTTGACGTTGTGAAGAGTCCAGGGCAGCTGTTTGGTAGAATGTCCCTCCTCTTGGGTTTGTCTGCTATTGCCTCCTGATTGGATTCAGGTTCTACACTTTTTGCACGAACACTGCAGAAGTGATGCCCCGACTTCCTCTGTGTGTTGTGAGGAGGCACATGATGTCATTTTGTCTCATTATTGGTGATGGGAATTTGATCTCTTGGTCGAAGTGATGACCGCTGAGTTTCTCTAGTGTAAAGTACCCTTTTTCCCTTTGTAAATAATAAGCTGAGAAGAGATACTTAAAACTATGTAAAATACTAGTTCTGCTTCAAACTTTGTGTGGTTTTGGCATCCATTAATGATTGTTGCCTGCATCTACTATTACTGTCATGGTTATAAAAAGGTTTCTTTCTGCATTTATTACTTGGCATTTTGCTGTAAGGAAGAGCTTTCTTTTCTTCTCCCTACTTTATTATTAGTGTAGACTTCTGGATTCTTATTTATTCTCTGGGTTATAATCCATTATTGTTGTTTTTCATTTTGTTACTCAAATTGCCTTATATTTAGTAGCAGGAACCTTTGAGTTGGCTCCTATGTCCCTTTAATGTGTCCTGTAAGTTTTTTTGAGCATTTCTTATTTTCTGGCATAACAAGGTGTTGTAGACTCATCGTGTACTTTCCTTACCCCAGCCTTCAACCAGCCATTTCTCTAAGGAGCCCTGGTTTCTTTCCTTCTTTTTTTTTTTTTTTTTCTGGTTTCTTTTAAGTAGGGAATGTTTCAGAAACCAAGATCTGAGCCATGGATATCTCCATTACTGCTGGGTGCATTTAAATTCTTTTTTTTTGGCCGCACTGTGAGGCATGCGGGATCCCAATTGCCCGACCAGGGATCGAACCCATGTCCCCTGCGGTGGAAGCTCAGAGTCCTAACCACTGGCCTGCCAGGGAAGTCCCTAAATTCTTGATAGCAGTTTTCCAAAAAATCGCACCAGCGTATACAACCCCAGCAGTGTGCGAGTGCCAGTTACCCCATTCTTACCAGCCCTGGACATTTGTAAACTCTCTGGGTATAAATGGTATCCTAGGTCTCAGCTTGCTTTTTTGCATGTGTTGGAGTCAGGCTGCATGTTGTTTTACATTTATTAGCTACTTTAATTTCTGTGAAGTGCCCGTTCTATTGTGTTGGTCAGCCTTTTGTAACTGAATTGTATGTGCCCTTGGTTAATGCAGGGTATCAGTTCTTTGTTACACGTGTTACAAACTTGAAGAGACTGCATAACATTTCATCATATTTTTGCCTTAATCTACTTAAATCATTATTGAACATTCTAGCTTTTCCACTCTTATAAATACAGCTTTGAGGAACGTCTTTGCACACAAAGCCTTTTCTCTAAGGTTCACGTTAATTAGTTTTTTCCCTTGAGCTAGAACCGCTGTGCTTGTAGTCACCCAGCCTGTTATTGATAGAAGTTGTGTGCCATATCTCTGTACAGTCAGTGTTGCAGTGAATTCTCTGTACATCTTACCTTAGCTATATCTGTAAGTTTTTTTTTTTTTAAGGTATATTTATTTATTTATGGCTGTGTTGGGTCTTCGTTTCTGTGCGAGGGCTTTCTCTAGTTGCGGCAAGCGGGGGCTACTCACTATCGCGGCCTCTCTTGTTGTGGAGCACGGGCTCCAGACGCGCAGGCTCAGTAATTGTGGCTCACGGGCCCAGTCGCTCCGCGGCATGTGGGGTCTTCCCAGACCAGGGCTCGAACCCGTATCCCCTGCATTGGCAGGCAGATTCTCAACCACTGCGCCACCAGGGAAGCCCCTGTAAGTTTTTAGGGTAGATATTTAAAAGTGGAAATCCTGTGTTGAAGAGGTGTGCACATTTAAAATATTGACCTGCTATCAAACTGCCCTTCCAAAAGGCAATACCAGTTTACATTTCTGCAGTTCACACCCCTATTAACAACTGTCACTACTAACCTTTTTTTTTATTATTATTTTAAGTTAATTAGTTTATTTATTTTTGGTTGTGTTGGGTCTTTGTTTCTGTGTGAGGGCTTTCTCTAGTTGCGGCAAGCGGGGGCCACTCTTCATCGCGGTGCACGGGCCTCTCACTATCGCGGCCTCTCTTGTTGCGGAGCACAGGCTCCAGACGCGCAGGCTCAGTAATTGTGGCTCACGGGCCCAGTCGCTCCGCGGCATGTGGGGTCTTCCCAGACCAGGGCTTGAACCCGTGTGCCCTGCATTGGCAGGCAGATTCTCAACCACTGCGCCACCAGGGAAGCCCACTACTAACCTTTTTATTTTTTGTCAATCATATAGGCAAATTCGCTGTCTTATTAGGATGTTTTTACATTTTCCTGATTCCTGGTGAGGTTGAGCACTGTTTCAAACGTAGGTGTTTTTAAACAATAAAGCTCTGTGAACTTACTACTTAACCTTTTTGTCTTGTGGAGCTTAGTGTGATCAGCCAGGCTGGTGTGGCTTATTCCCATTTCCCAGATGAAGAGAACTGAGGTCTAGAGAGAGGCAGGTAGTTCCCCAGGGTCATATGGCACAAAGGTCTTCATCTGCTGCACTGTTCCTATTTGCTGAGGCTGCCTGGGGGCTGGGACCACTGGGGGTGCCTGGGAGGAGGGGAGGGCTGCTGCCCTCTCTAGAGCCATCATCTTGTCTCCTTCTGTATCCCAGAGCCCAACCTGGGGGAAGACGACGAGGACAAGGACTTGGAGCCAGGCCCCTCAGCGACCTCGAAGGCCTCAGCCCAGATCTCAGGCCAGTCAGACACAGATATCACAGCCGAGTTCCTACAGCCTCTGCTGACACCTGACAATGTGGCCAATCTGGTGAGGATGGGTGGGGGCCATTTCCCACCAGGCAGGGAGGAAGGGTCTCTAGTCTTTTCTCTGCCCCTCCGCTCCACACTGCCCACCTTTTCCAGATGACATCAGACCTGAAGCACTTTTCTGTTTTCAGTGTTGGGAGGGTGCGGTCCAGTGGGCCTTCCTCACTTTGGATGGACCTCTTCTTGCATGATCTTTACTCCTTCAGGAGGTTACTTGTCACTGCCCCCCCCACCATAATCCCCCTTTGGGTTTTCTGAGTCTCCATCTACACCCACGCATTCGCACTCTGTCCTCTCCTTTGCAGGGAGGGTCTCTTAACTGTAGAGTGAACCCCATGACTTGTTTGCTAAGTGGTGTAGGATTGGCATCGGTGGGGTGGGATGACCAGTGTTTTCTTTGGATTTTCAAAGATGACCTGCTTCAAAGTGAAAGAACCACTGGTTTGAGTTGATGAGGGGAGCTGGAGTGGTGGGGTGTCTCACATCAGTCCTCCGGCTGTAGCAGCACCAAGACCTTTCTGTTGGGTGCTCATGGAGAATAAATACCTCTTCCCATGCTCAACAGCAGTCACCATCAGCTTTCCCTTCTCTCTGCCTAGAGCCTCCAAGGGGCTTAGCTGTTGGGTGATTGGGGTGGCGAGGAGTTTTCTCTCCAGCTCAGATCTCTTTGG
The DNA here is from genome assembly GCF_009873245.2 of Balaenoptera musculus. Lineage (NCBI taxonomy): Eukaryota > Metazoa > Chordata > Mammalia > Artiodactyla > Balaenopteridae > Balaenoptera > Balaenoptera musculus. Next base: position 10,003,520 of record NC_045803.1, read on the forward strand.
TGAGCTCCGGGCCTGGATATGCGGCCACCTCCTGCATCTTTCTCTCCTTGGGTGTTTCACAGGCACCTCAGACTTAACATTTCAAAACTAAACTTGTGAAATTTCTCCCCCGACTCTTCTACAGGCCCGTGGCTCCTCCTGTGTTCTTGGCACACATGCCTCTCGTCCCCACGCCACAAACTTGGGAGTTAAACTCTTTACCTCCCCCTCAGCCTGAGTCCTTGCCCTCTTCTCCATTCCCCATGGCCCATGCCCTGTCCAGGCCCCGCCCTTTTCACACAGAGAACTACCTGCTTGTTCCCTGGCTCTGCCTTCCACTCTCCCTGTGGCAGGCAGAGGCATCTTTGTAAAGTACAAGTCATGATGCTCCCCTGCTCAGATCCCTGCCAGGGGTCTTTGTTTCCTTCCAGATAAAACTTAAATTCAGCTTGCCTTAGACCCTGTCTGATCTGGCTTCCATTAACTTGTTGTACCTTATCTATCCCTGTCACACTCCGGGAAATTGTCTTTTTCAAATTATCAGCATGAAGTTGTTCATAGATTCTTTTATTTTTATAATACCTGCTGTCTCTGTAGTAATGTGCCACTTTTTTGTCCCTAATACTGTGTCCTTCCTCTTTTTTTGTTTATTCTTGCTGTAGATTTGGTTGGTTTCAGTCATTTCAAAGGACTGGCTGTTAAGTTTTGTTGATAATCTTTTGTAACCTTTTCTGTTTTATTTCTGCTGTCTTTATTTCTTTCATGTTACTTTCTGTGAATGTTTTTCCCCAAGGTTAAATGCTTAGCTTATTAGTTTTCAGTTTTCTTTTCCAGTGTAAGCATTTAAGGATCTGATTTTCCATCTAAGTACCGTTGTAGCTGCATATTACACATTTTGATTTGTAGTTATTTCATTATCTTTCTGTTCTATTATTTTATCATTTAAGAGCATGCATTTAAACTTCCAAGCCTGTAGGGAGTTTGAGATTATCTTTTGTTACCAATTCCTGACAGACATGGATGTGCTCTATTAGGATACTGATTTTTTTTTTTTTAAGTCAATTTCTGGTTCATATTATACTGTGTCACTGAACCTTCTTCCACTCACGGGGCAGGGTACCAGCTCTGCTGCCTCTTAGCCTTCCTATACTTGGAATATATTACCCCCCAACCCCTCGCTTGCAAGACTTCATTCTGTGTCAATCTGATTCTGGCCCTTCTCTCAGTTCTCAGCCTATGTGCCACTGCCCCGGGGAGCCAAAGCCATCCCTGGCACCCTTTACTGTGTCCCGTGCACCTTTACTTCTTCTCTCATACGCCACACTGCATCAGTACTCGTTTTCTCTCTGACTTGCGCAAGAATCTGTGCTCCATGAGAGCAGGCCCAGGTCTGTCCTAGTCACTGCCATTTCGCTAGCGTTGGCCTGGGTGTGGAACGAATGTTTGTTGAGTCAATAAGTAAGGGAAGACTCCTTTTCCTGGGCATCTCGCAGGTCCTCATCAGTATGGTGTACCTGCCCGAGGCCATGCCCGCCTCCTTCCAAGCCATCTACACCCCAGTGGAGTCAGCAGGCACTGAAGCCCAGATCAAGCACCTGGCTCGGCTCATGGCCACACAGATGACGGCCGCAGGACTGGGGCCAGGTGAGTGTCACATGGAGCTGACCAGGGCTAGGGGTTGGCACTATGGCCACTGGGTCCTCCTTAGTGAAGAGCACCTCTTGTAATGCTGCAAATGGAAAATCATGCGATCTTAGGTGTAAATAGTTACAGGTCCCATAGATACAGTGACTACTCTATAGTTTCAGGCCCTGGGCTTTGAAATCCAGCAGACCTGAGTTTGAGGTCTGAGTTGAACTAGACTACCTCAGCCACTTAATAGCTGTGTGTCTTTGGTCAAGTTACTTAACCTCTCTGAGTGCCAGGTGGTTTCCCATTCTAACAGTACTATTGAGGTATAAATTATGTACAGTGAAACACACAGCTCTTAAGTGTACACCTTAGTGAATTTTCACAAAGTGAACACACCAGTGTAGCTGCCACCCAGATGGAGAAGGACTGTTACCAGCACTCTGTAAAATTCTTTCTTGCTCCTTTCCAGTCGACACTCAAAGTATCCCCTGTCCAGAGACAACCACTGTTCTGACTTCTGTCTCCACAGATTAGTTTTTTCTAGTTTTGAACTTCTTATAAATGGAATCATAGAGTCTGGCTTATTTTGCTCAGCATAAGGTTTTGTTTTGTTTATAAATGTATTTATTTATTTATTTATGGCTGTGTTGGGTCTTTGTTGCTGTGCGGTGGCTTCTCTTGTTACAGAGCACGGGCTCTAGGCTCACGGGCTTCAGTAGTTGTGGCACGCAGGCTTCAGTAGTTGTGGCTCGCGGGCTCTAGAGCGCAGGCTCAGTAGTTGTGGCGCACTGGCTTAGTTGCTCCACGGCATGTAGGATCTTCCCAGACGAGGGATCGAACCCGTGTCCCCTGCATTGGCAGGCGGATTCTTTTTTTTTTTTTTTTTTTTTTGCAGGCAGATTCTTAACCACTGCACCACCAGCGAAGTCCCATCAGCATAAGTTTTTGAGGTTCATCCATGTTGCTGTGTGAACCAAGAGTTTACTTTTTATTGCTCAGTAGTCTTCCATTATGTGAATAGGCCACCGTTTGTTTATCCACACTCCTCTGTTGATGGACCTGTGGATTGTTTACAGTTTTTGTCCATTGTGAATAAAGCTGCTGCGAACATTTGTGTACAGGTGTTCTGATGCACATGTGCCCTCATTTATCTTGAGTTGATACCAAGGAATGGAATTGTTGAGTCGTGAGTTTGGGTATGTTCAGTGCTATTCGAAACTGCCCATCAGCTTTCCAAAGTGGCAATACCATTTACTACTCCCACCGGCAGTGAGTGGGCATTTCTAGTTTGAGTCTCCGTTGTTGTATTGCAAAATGGGGATGAAAAAGGTACCTGCTCCAGAAAGGCATTTTGCAGATTTAAATGAGTTTTGTGTGTACAAGGCTTAGAGTAGAGTAGAGCCTGTCTCACAGGAGGTCCTTGGGTGGGAGCGGGTGAGTCTGACGTGCCAAGAGCCCATTTGCTGCCTCCCCCTCAGGCGTAGAGCAGACCAAACAGTGCAAGGAGGAGCCCAAGGAGGAGAAGGTGGTGAAGCCGGAGAGTGTCCTGATCAAGCGGCGCCTGTCAGCTCAGGGTCAGGCCATCTCGGTAGTGGGCTCCCTGAGCTCCATGTCCACTCTGGAGGAGGAAGCGCCCCAGGCCAAGAGGAGGCCAGAGCCCATCATCCCCGTCACGCAGCCCCGGTGAGTCCCCTTGCAGGTGCTGGTGCAGGACTAGAGGCCTGGTTCTTGGTGTGTGTGTGACAGACAAAGACAGATAAACAGAGATCGGTCTGGACGAGGGTCTGTCTGATTCCGGCGTCAATGCCCTAACCACTAAGGCTTAGCTGTTGTTTTTTTTTAGAAAAAACACCCCTTACTTATATCTAAAATTGGGATGGAATGATAGTATCTCTCTCTAAGGATGAGGGAGAATTAAATGAGTTCACAATGATGGTTAGATGATTAAATCAGATAACGCTTGGGGTGGGCAGTGATCATGATGTAAAAGCACTGAGCGTGATTCCTAGCGCATAGGAGGTGCTGCTGGTTGTTGCCATCGTCGTCCTCATCATTACCTGCCTTAGAGACCACAGAATGCTGCCAGTCCCTGCCCTGTCCCCAAGCAAGGCTTGCTCACAAGGCCCTGCCTGATCTGCTGCCCCTCCAAGCTCTCCATTCCCCTTCCTGCCTCCTCCAGTCACACCAGCCTCTTGGTGTTTCTTGAACAGCCAAGCAGATTCCCACTTGAAGGCCTTTGCACCTCCTGTTCCCTCTGCCTGGAAAGCTCATCCTCCAGATATTTGTGGATCTTATTCACTCGTTTCATTCAGATCTCCAGTCACACGTTGCTTGCTCCTTATAGAGGCCTTCTCTGAGATACTGTTTACAAAACCAAAATAGCGTCCTCTTCCTTCCCATTACCCTGCGCCCTGCCTTGCCTCAGAGTCACAGGGGAGTTGGAGAGACAGTGTGGGGGGTGTCTCTGTATGTATGGCCTGGGGTGGGCCTGGGCTCCAGAAAGGATGTTCCGAGTCACCCGTGTCCTGTCCCTAACTCTCCCATGTAGGCTGGCAGGCGCTGGCTGGGCGCAAGAAAATCTTCCGTCTGAGTGATGTGCTGAAGCCCCTGACCGACGCCCAGGTGAGGCCATGAAGCTGGGCGCTGTGAAGCGGATCCTGCGGGCTGAGAAGGCCCGTGGCCTGCAGCGGGGCAGCCCAGGTGTGCCTCTGTACCCCCCAGCCCGTCCTTGCAGTCCCGCTTCCCAAGAGTCTGCCTCACATCCCAGCAGAGAGACAGGCCCCGGGGTCAACCCCCCTGGCTCCAGATTCCACCTCTGCCGTTCACTGGCCACTCCTCCAAACCTTACTCTGTTGTCCCATAAAACGAAGAGATGGCAGCTCCACACAGGTGACAGGAGGAAGAAAATGTTGTGGACACGCACGCGCTCGCACTCAGCACAGGGCGGCTGCGAGGAAGAGCCCTGCGAGTGCGGGCTGCCATGATGCTCTTTCTTCCTTGTGGTTAACAGTATTCTTGTTCTTTAGCTTCAGAAACACTCACACACCTGCTTTAAATCCTGATTCTGCCACTTCCTGGGATTGTAACCTCAGTCAAGCGACTTTTTCCCTATTTTTTTGAAGTTTATTTTTAATTACCCAAATAGTATATGAACGTATTCTCTCTGTTAAAAAATATTTCCAGGCCACAGAGGGCCTGTAAGTCTCCTTTGGCCCCCACTGCATGCCATCCCCTCCACAGAGGCGACCGATGTACAAATGAAGGGAATCCGTCAGGATCTTTTTCTGTGTACCTAAGTATGTAGATATTACCCCTAGAAATTTAGATATTTATATTTTAGATACATTTTAGATATTTAGATATATTTTAGATATTTGTAATTTCATATATTTATAATTTAGATATTACTTTTAGAAATTTTAGCTATTACTCCTCGTTTTATTCCGTGATGATTAATTTTTTTCTCCCTTTTCATTTTTTTTCTTCCACACAAATGAGACCTACCGAGAATAAGGTTCTTCAGCTTTCCTTCCCCGCTTAACACTGGGTCTGTGCTGGGGGTCCCTGAGGCTGGGCAGGAGTAGTTGCAGGGCACCATCGTGCGGTGCCTAGGATTGCCCACTCCCACGCCAACACAGACCCTTGCTCGTGTCAGGTGCGCATAAAGATCCTGGCCAGCCTGGTGACTCAGTTCGACTCGGGCCTGAAGGCCGAGGTCCTGTCCTTCATCCTGGAAGACGTGCGGGCCCGCCTGGACCTGGCCTTTGCCTGGCTCTACCAGGAGTACAACGCCTACCTAGCAGCTGGTGCCGCGGGCACCCTGGACAAGTATGAGGACTGCCTCATCCGCCTGCTCTCCGGCATTCAGGAGAAGCCAGACCAGAAGGATGGGTGAGGGGGATGGCCTGCACCCTCCTGTCTCCAAGAGTCCCCCCACCTGTGTCCTGCCTTTTCTTTCTAGTTTCTGACCACCTCTGTCTTCATTGCCACCCGAGTCAGTCCTCCATGTGCCCATCCCAAGTCCCCCTTCTCTCCCCACGCGCAGACGATGTCACCTCACTGTAGGCTCTGGGTCACGCGCCCTGGGCTTGTTTCCCAGCTCTGCTGCTTGCTCTCTGACTGACCTGTGTCACTCACTTCTGGGCCTCCGTTTTCTCATATAATATATAATAAATAACAGTGCCTGCTTCAGAGGCTTGTTCTGGAGGTTGACTTCTCGCCATCCCCATCTCTTGCCTGAATCAGTTCTGTGGCTTCCTCCTTGTCTTTGACCTCCAGTTTATCCATTCTCCACACAGCAGCGCAGGTGACATTTTATAATGTAAATACTGTCTTGTTATTCCCCACTAAAAACCTTCGGTTGTCCTTGAGATAAAACGCAACTTTCTTACTATGTTTTATGAGACCTTGTGTAATCCAATCCCCACCAACTTCTTTAGCCTCCTTTCTTACCTCTCTGCTTTTCCCTGCCCCCAAACTTTAGCCGCACTGGCCTTCAGTCTTCTGTTCCTCAAACATGATGAGTTCAGGGCTTGGCACTTACTGTTCTCTCTACCTGGAATGCTGTCCCCCTACTTGCATGGCTGGCTCTTTCTCATCTGCCAGCATTGACTAAAGTATCATCTCAAAGCAGCCTTTCGTGGTCACCACGTCTAAAATAGCAATACCCTTTCCCAGCCCCCATCATTCCCTCCCATTGCTGTATTAAGCTAGGAATCCCATTTGACAAGGGGAGAAACTGAGTTTCAGAGAGGCAGTCTCTAGCCCAAGTCACCCACCTGGCAGCATTTGAACCCTGCTCTGTTGCCTCCAAAGCTCTATACCCAGGGGGTTGAGCAAGCTCTCTGTGAGGGGGGGCCCTGCCAGCTGTGAGCTGCGATCAGCAGGACGGAGAAGCCAGGGGGCCCCTTGTCTGCGCCGTTCACTGTCCCTCCCTCTCTGGAAGGATCTTCACCAAGGTTGTACTGGAGGCGCCGCTGATCACTGAGAGTGCCCTGGAGGTGATTCGCAAGTACTGTGAGGATGAGGTGAGGACGGGCGGCAGATCTCCCTGCATCCCCGACACTGTGGTGCGGGCAGGAGCTCTGCTTGTTGCAGCCTGTGGCGGGGGGTCTTGTGAGGGACCAGTAGCTTTTGTCTAGGACCAGATCCGACTGAAGCAAGGGAGACACCCAGAGGCACACCGCGGGTGCCTTGAGCTCTGGTTCCCTTCCTTCCTGCCGCAGAGTCGCACCTACCTGGGCATGTCCACTCTTCGAGACCTGATCTTCAAGCGCCCGTCCCGCCAGTTCCAGTACCTGCATGTTCTGCTAGACCTCAGCTCCCATGAGAAGGACAAGGTGAGCCCCCGTCGCCCTTTGCTGGGTTACACTCAGTCCTTCTTCTGTCCCAAGTAACCAGCCCAGTCTTTTCCACATTCCCCTGAAAGTTTCTGGGCCTAATGTCCTTCTTGCAACAATTTTTTGGTGGTGGTGGTGGTGGTTTTTCCATTTACGATGGTACGAGGCTGCTTAGAATATACACACATATATACACTCACTGCCTCCCAGGAAAGGCAGTCCCATTTTTGCTCTTATTCCACCCGTGTTGGTGCGCCCCTCTTAAGGCCTGGTGGTGTGCTGTGACCTGGGGGAGCGCTGACGAGGAGGGGAGCCATTGTGACCCACACAGTGTGTTCAGTGGCAGGAGTGGAGCAGTGTGTGCGGTGGCGGAACCCTGGAGGCTGAGGAAGGGAGGTGGTCTAAGGAAGGCTTCTGGAGGAGGGGTCGTGTGAGCCAAGACCTGAAATATGAGTAGACGGCTGTGCCCTGGACGGAGGGAACAGCGTGTGATTGAGAGGGCCCTTGGTCCATCCCTGCTCCAGCCTCCTGCCAGCTCCTTTGTGATGTCTTGTGTCCATTCATTCAGCAGACCCTCACTGCACACCCTGGCTCAGCCCTGTGGTGCTTTTGGGGACAAAGCAGTGCCCCAGACCAGGCCCTGTCCTCATGGCTCCCAGCAGGGGATGTCTGAGTGAAACAGGATACAGGCAGTGGGAACCTTTTTGTGCCAGGTCTCAAAGCCAGGGAGAACGCTGTTACTTTTGAGGAACTGAGGAAAACTCCTTCTGGTTGGAGTGTAGCAAGCAAGGCAAGAACGATAAGAGATGGGGCTGGGCAGGTAGATGGTGAGGTGGTGCAGGGCCCTCAGGTGGGGCCAGAAAACCTCTCTCCCAAGCCGGTGACCAGTCTTGGCACAGGTAACTCAGCCCAGGCTGGCCTCTCTCAGACTTCGGCTTTTCACACTGGTGCTGCCAAGCTCAGAACAACTGTCTTCCCCTCCACCATCTTCCCCCACTCTCTCCTCAGGTGCGTTCCCAGGCCTTGCTATTCATCAAGCGCATGTACGAGAAGGAACAGCTACGAGAGTATGTGGAGAAGTTTGCCCTCAACTACCTACAGCTCTTGGTCCACCCCAACCCTCCATCTGTACTCTTTGGAGCTGACAAGGACACAGGTTTGGTGCAGGTTCTTCAGAGGTGTATTGAGCACCCGCTGCGTCTCAGGCTCTGGGCTGGGTCCTGGGGACAGAGCTGGATCTAAGCTGAGCCCTGCCCAGCCTGCTAGAGAAGACAGCCAGACAGTAGTAACCAGAACGAGCAGGCCTCAGGTGGCGAAACCAGGAGTCTGTGGAAGCCCAGAGGGGGCGCCTGACCCAGCCTGAGGGGTCAGGGAGAGCATCCTGAAGGAGGGGACAGCTGGGCTGAAAGCCGAGGACAAGGAGAGCTAGACAGTGATGGGGCTCCAGGAAAGGCCAGGCAGGATCGTCGCAGGCCAATTTCCTCAGCAAAGCTCTGGGTCCTCCGGAATTGCAGTCAGGGAGACCCGGGCCCCAGGGGAAGGGACCATTAAATTGGAAGGTTCAGGCTGTGGCAGGAAGCGCAGGCCTTCGAGGAGCACAGGAGCCCTGGTGCAGCCTGGGTGCCAGGAAGGCTTCCCAGGAGAGGTACTGGCTATGTGAGACCCAGAGGAGGAGGTACAGAAAGAGGAGTTGGGCAGCCGTGTTCTAGGGCATCAGAGCAGCGCGTGCAAAGGCCTCCAAAGTGGGGGCCCTGGGGGACTGTCAAAAGTAGGGTGTAACCAGAGCACACAACCCCAGAGGCAAGGCCACCCTGAACAGGGACCCTGGCAGGTAGAGCAAGGTGAGGAGCTGGGGGTTTATCCTGAGGGCATAGGACAGTCGTGGGAGCACTGAGCAGTGGAGGGGCAGGGTCAGAACTTGGAAAGATCTCTCTCACCGCCTTGTGGATTGGTGGTCAGAGGAGACCAGATGGGAATTTAGTGCAGAGACTTCTGAAAGGGGAGCAAGTCCTGGTTCCACCCCATTTCCCCAGATGATTGGCTTCCTGCCCAAACAGTTTGCTTCCCAGGCCCAGCTCCCTTATGTGCCTGTCCCCCAAGAAGAGCAGATGCTGGGGGTGGGAGGGGAGTGGGGCCGGCCTGATCTTCACCCCCTGCCCTATTAGAGGTGGCAGCGCCCTGGGACTGAGGAGACAGTAAAGCAGTGTTTGTACCTCTACCTGGCCCTCCTGCCTCAGAACCACAAGCTGATCCACGAGCTGGCAGCCGTGTATACTGAGGCCATCGCTGACATCAAGAGGACAGTGCTGAGGGTCATCGAACAGCCGGTGAGGCCCCTGAGCCCACCAGGCTCTGCCCACCCATGGGTGGGGCTCAATCCCCAACTCCAGCCCTTCCCCTGGTATATTCTCCTTGTGTGTGCTAAGCACTAAGGGTTATCACCCCAGGCTGAGCAGCTGTGTCACTTGCGGGTGGTCCACACTTCCATCTGCTCCTGAGAAGACAGCAGGGTAGCACCGTAGTTAAGAGCCTAGAGTTGGATGGACCTAGGTTCACATTCCGTGTCTCACTTTCTCACTGCATAAACTTGCACACTTCGGTAAAAGTGGGGAAGGTAATTCAGTCCCCCAAGCTTGTTGGAGGGATTCCGTGACCTCATGCATGTAAACATCTGTGTCACTGTTATCATTTATGAGCTGTCCCTCCCCTGCCTTGCTGACAGGAATCTTTAGTTGTCATTGCCTAAGTCCCTCCTGCTCCTCTTTGGAACCACAGGGTCACCCACAAGAGAAGCATCTCAGTTACAGACTGGCCCCTAAAATTCAGAATGTCTGCCCTTCCGATTTGTAGCTGCTTTGAAACTACTTTTTCATGTCTCTGTCCCTGACATTTTATTACTGAGAATTTCCAACATAAACAAAAGGAGAAAGTGTGGTACATTAATTCCCACATACCCGCCTCCCAGATTGAATAGTGTCTTTACCTGTAATGTGGGGGTAATAGGCTCGGTGTAAGGAAGAAGCAGATTCTTCTCCCCATTCTCAGGGTGAGCCCACCAGACTCTGAGCTCTTCGAGGGCAAAGACTGGCAGTTCCACTTGCGATTGTGAAGATTTATGGGGCAGAGGAAGGCATGAACCCTTGAAGCCTGGCCCTCCGCTGCCTGTGTTTGGCGTTTGTGGTGGGTTGAGGGGAAGCCTGTAGAAGCAGCAGCAGGTCGAGCCCTGATCTGAGCACGCAGCCAAGCCAGGGCCCTGGCAGTCACAGAGGTGGGTGGGCAGGGGCGCCTACAGAAGCCAGAAAAGTCTTCACCAAGGAACTGAAGGACAGGTTGGGCATTAAAGCTCAGGTTAAGTCAGAGATGGCAGGGAGAAGGCACGGTCTGCCTAGAAGGGCAGCATGGGTGAAGGCTCAGGAGCTGCAGGAAGCCTGTGTCTGTGTGAGATTGGGTGGAAGAGACGGAGATGCTTCTGCCCAACCCTCCCCCCACCTTCCCCCCACTTCGGTGAACCCTGTCACCAATTCTTTTTCCCCCTGTTTTACTGAGATATAATTGGCATATAACATTATCTTAGTTTAAGGTATACAACATAGTGATTTGATATATGTATATATGGTGAAATGATTATTACAGTAAGTTTCATTAACATCCATCACCTCACAGAATTAACGATTTTTTTTCTAATGAGAACTTTTAAGATCTACTCTCTCCGTCACCACTTCTTACTCCCGAGTCCCAGCATCCACCCTGCCCCCGACACCTGGGCCTCCCCGAGCTCTCACCCTGGGCCCCTCATCGTCCTCACATCGCCTAGCCCCTTCCCCGGGCCTTCCCTGTCATCCCTCTCTCTACATCTAGATCCGAGGAATGGGCATGAACTCGCCCGAGCTGCTCCTGCTGGTGGAAAACTGTCCCAAGGGGGCAGAGACACTGGTCACACGTTGTCTGCACAGCCTCACGGACAAAGGTGCCCCCTGGGACCCCACCTTTCATCCTTTTCTTCCATTGCCCAGGTCTTCCCCACTTCCCCTTCCCCGGACCTGGGGATCAGAGCTGCTGGGTCCCCAGATGCTTGGCCCTCTTGTGAGTCTCTCCCCATCCTTGGGCCTCAGTTTCCCCATGTGGAAGAGTGTATTGCTAAATGCACTTGAGAAACCAAGGGGGCCAAGGATTTCTGCTCTGAAATGGAGTTGCCCTTCCCTGCCCTCCCACACACCCACCACCGTTTCTCCTCCCCCTCGGAGCTCACCTTCACCCCCCCTGCCCCCGACACCTGTGCCTCCTGCTGCTTCTGCCTGCAGTCCCGCCCTCCCCAGAGCTGGTGAAGCGGGTCCGGGATCTCTACCACAAGCGACTGCCCGATGTCCGCTTCCTCATCCCTGTGCTCAATGGGCTGGAAAAGGTACGGAGCTGGATGCCTCGATGCCCCCACTGACGAGGACGTGGCAGGGCAGGGCCGGGGAGGAGGTCGGCACCCAGGTGCCCATGTCAGATGCCTGTAAACACATTCTGGGGCTTGTTTGGGTCAGTCTCAACTTTGCAAGCCGCTCCCCTCTCTGAGCCTCAGTTTCTTCCTCTGTCAAGTGAGTATCACAGTGATCCACCACCACCCCACCCCCCTCGCCCGCCCCCCATACACGCAAGATTGTCCTGAGGCCTAAATGTAGCCACAGAAGCAGCACTCTTCCTAGCGTAGGAAGCACCTCCCCTTGAGGATGTGCGTCCCCTGCCCATGCTCAGTCTTGTTCCTAACAGGCTGTGGGACCTTGGGTGAGCCTCCATCTCCTCCACTTGCAGGAGGAATCACTGAGCTGGCCCAGGGGCCTCAGATGGGGGTTGATGAGGCTGGGGCTGAGTCAGGCCCAGTGAGTTGGGAAAGCTCAGCCTTGAGGGACCAGAGGAAGTGAGAGGAGAAAAGCACTGAAGGGGCTTGGTGAGGCCAGAGCTTGCCCCCCACCTCCCCAGGGTGAGCAGTGGGGAGGCTTGTCTGGAGGGGGTGGGCGGGCATATCTGACCTGCCTCCCCTGCCTTGCCCTTGTAGAAGGAAGTGATCCAGGCCCTGCCAAAGCTCATCAAACTCAACCCCATAGTGGTGAAAGAGGTCTTCAACCGCCTGCTGGGCACCCAGCACGGTAGGTGATGTGCTTTCCTCCCCACCAGGGGCCAGCTCAGCCCTGGCCCTCATATCCCTCACCCGTGGCTCCCTGTGCCCCAGCTCCCCCAGGAGCCCCCACCTCAGGTGGCAGGAGGAAGGCGTCCCGGAGGTGAGATGCGGGATGCTGGGGGAGGGATGCCGTCTTTTAGAGAGGAAGGGGTGGGGGCTCATCGTGCTCTCTGGGGCTACCATCCCAGACTTGCGACATCTCACGTCTGTCCCAGAGCTCCCAGGTCACCCTCCTGTGATACATTGATGATGGTTTCATTCACAATGGGGACAAAATTGTGGAATTGAGGTCTGACCTCCTATAAGCGTCTTCCTTCTAGGACCAACTGCTCTTCCTCAAACATGGGCTCCACTCCTTCCCTTCCTTAGCTCTTGCCTGAACCCCTCCAGCTGTGGGTGAGGGGTCTTTGTTTGACCTGGTCAAAAGAAAGAAAACTCCAACCTAGAAAGACTACCAAGTGGCATAGGGTAGATTCCTCACCCCTCACCCAGTGGCTGGAGCTAAGGAGGGTGGAGGCTGTCTGTTGCACATGTAATCGGTGATTTGAAGCATACACACAAGAGTGACTGGGACCCTCAAAACCCCACCAGAAGACTGCCGTCATCCCCCAGCCTCCTCCGCCGTGGCATTCACTTCAAGCACTGTTTGCAAGTCTGTTGCCTGCCCCAGCCTGTCCTGTCTAGCAATTCCCTCAGTATTGTGCTGTGCTGGGCACCTGGCATGAGCTCGTCCTAGCTCTGCCCTCATGGGTGCCCAGCCTGGGGCAAGTGTGGGGGAGAGCAACCGAATCACACTAGATGTTGCCCTAACGAGGGTAGGAGCCCAGTGCTGGGGAGGAGGAGAGCACAGTGAAGGCCTCTGATGATGCCCTCCGGTTGTGAAGGATGGCTTTCCAGCTGCTGTCTCATTCAGGCCCCTCCTTTTGCGTTCTCAGTCTCTTTCTTCCGCTACTCTAGCCCTTTGTACCCCTAATCCCGGAGGGCGCCTGTCTTCATTCGCCGCTCCCACCAATTTGGGGGACTTGGACCTGTCTCTTAGGCCTCCATACTGTCTCCTCCACCTCCCCGCTACTCCCACCTGCTGCAGGTGAAGGGAACTCAGCCTTGTCCCCCCTGAACCCTGGAGAGCTTCTCATCGCATTACACAACATCGACTCCTCGAAGTGTGACATGAAGTCCATCATCAAAGGTGAGGCGTTCCCCCCAAACCCCCTTGAGTGGTCTGGCCACTTCGGACCTGGGGAGGAACCCAGTCGCCCACGTGCCCCTGCTGGAATCTGCCAAGTCGGAGATGTGCCGCCTGCAGCCCCATCTCAGAGCTCCAGACAACCACCCTCGTTCCTTTCCCTCCCTCCCCCCTTCTGTCCTTCTTTCTCCCTCCCCCCCACCTAAGGAACTGATGCACGCACTGTGCACTGACACAGAGTAGTCCTCAGGAAGGGTGGGGAGCCCCTCCCTCCCAGCACCCAGCCTGAGGAACTAAGTAAGCAGAGCCCTTGGCCAAGCTGGGCAGATGCACAGCCGGCAGAGCCGACAGAGTGCACGAGGGCAGTCGTTGGACCAGGAGTCTAGTCTGGGCTCCAGTTGAGACCGGAGAGTGTGCCTCCAGGGCAGGGGAGTTGGTGGCAACCTGGAGGGCTCACCACAATTAGCAGTTTCATAATAGCTGCTGTCACTGTTTACCTGTCACTTTACTCTGAGCCAGGCTTTCCTCAGCACCTTACAGGCCTGCCTGCCAATCCGCGCCACTCTTTACCTGGTAAGTATGCTGACTTCCGTTTTGTAGACGAAATGGAAGTTCCAGAGAGGGTTAAGTAACTTGCTCAGGGCCACATATAAGCTAAGTGGTATAGTGCAAAAAAACAGAATCTGAAGTTGGGTGGATCTGAGTTGGAAACTCGGTCCTGCTGGTTCCTCCTGCAGATGGCATCCTGGGTCCCAGGGCTGCCTCCTGTGGTACAATCTCTCTCCCTCAGCTCTCCCCAGCACTCCCCTCCACTTCCTCCCTGAAAGAGGTTTCTGGTCCAGAAGCCATGCTTTCCCCCAGAGGTGGAAGCCCTTACCGTCCCCTGCTCTTCTCGGAAGACAACTGTCCTTCGCTTCCTCCTCTCTCCTTTAAAAGCAGGGAGGGGGTTTTCCCTCCTTGCCACTTAGTTTCATGTCTAGCCTGAAGTAGCTTCTTCAGTGACTTATTTCCTAGTCTTCCTCAGCAAATTCTCTCAGAAAGTTTTAGGTCAAGAGAGGAGCTTATGAAAATTTTAAACACACGCTACAACTGAGAAGGAACTAAGGCCTCTAGTGGAAGCAGTAAAGTGAAAAGTGTCTCAAAGCTGAGACCTCCAGGAGTCGTCTTTTTACACGCCCTGGCCCCTTAGATGATCTCTGGAAAGTTACGAGCCCATTCCCAAGGACGGTACCCTCACATGATTTGTGTACAATTTGAGGGGTTCGGATTATGCTAGTATGGCATGATTCTGGAACTGCAGAGCTGACCCTGGCTGGATCTGGTGGTTTGGGGGAGGGGACCTGGTCAAGAGATGCGGTCCGGTGGTAACCGTGTAGGCCCCACCCACCGCTGCCACCTCACTAAAGCCCATTCATGGACCCAGATTTAGTCCCTGATCTTATACATGGGAACCAAGGCCCAGGGAGAAAAAGGGCTTTAGCACAGGTCACACACGAAGCCCGCGACCAGGCCCTGGAGATGTCAGCAAGGCCTGGCCTTTAGAACCCCACGTGTTTCTTCCTACAAACCCAGGCCCACACGGAGCCTCTATATTGCTGAGCTCTTGGCAACCCTTCCAACTGGTCACCCTACCGGCTGTTCATCCCCAGCATGCAATCCAGTCAGTTCCCAGAGCACGCTTCTCTGCTCAGGCACCAGTGCTTTTCTCAGTTGCACTAGTAACCCTACTTGACTGTAAGGTCCAGATCCAAAGTCCAGATACAAGGTCTGGTCCTGTTTTGGGCCCCAGTAGAATCCCCAGTGCCTAACAGTATAAGCAGTCATTCCTGGCATTCACTCTCCCCTTAAACCACCCATTTTCTCTGGTGAGTTTTTCTACAACTGGACCTGTCCAGTGGACTGGTCCAGCGATTAAGAAAACTCACTGAGCACTTCTGCTCAGTCCTTTGCTGGGCAATGCTGAGGATACAACAGGGATGGGGACAGTCCTGGCCTTGCCCTGCCGGGGCTCACAGGCCATCCCCAGAGTAACAGTCTAGAATGAACAGGAGTGGGACAGGGGGCCCAGAGGGGCCACTGACTCTCCCATGTATGGGATGTTAGGGAGGGCTTCCTGGAGGAGGGGACACCTGAGCTGAGCCCACAGAAGGATGAATAGGGGTGAGATAACAGAGAGAAGATGATCCCAGAGAAAGGAAGAACGTTTGCAGAGGCCAAGAGAGATGCTAGCGTGGCCTGGTTCTGGAACTGCAGAGCGCACCCTGGCTGGATCTGGCGGTTGTGGGAGGGGGCTTCGTCAAGAGATGAGGTCAGGCTATAACCGTGTAGGCCCCGCCCACACAGGGTCTCTCATAGGCCACAATTCAAGTTTGGACCTTGCTCACTTGAGGGCCTGTGGGAGGTACAGGGTCAGGTTTAGCTTTTGAAAGACCCTCAGGCTGCTGTATGGAGGGTGGATTAGAAGGTGGGTGGGAGGCCCCAGGAGGAGGCTGGGGGTGGAGCTGAGGGGGAGGAGAGGGAAGAGGGTTGGTTTTGGAGGCTTTTAGGCAGAGCAGGCAGAAGCCAGCAACTACCTAGAAGGGAGGAGGAGGGACAGCCTCGGTTTCTGACAGGTCAGGTCCTCTTGCACTTTGTTCACCTTCTACTCTCCCTTCTGCTCCTTCAGCCTAGATATCCTCACTACCCCGCCTCCAACCTCCTCCCTGCCTGTCTACCTGCAATGCCTCCATCCTCCCCTTTTTCCTTATAGGAGCCCCCCACCCCCCATTCTTTATAGGCATCCACCCCTGTTCTCCATTAGCCTCTCAAGGATTGGGGGTCTCTTCTAGCTCAATAAAAACTTCCTGGTTGACAGACTCACATGGCAAGTGGTGTTTGGGGAAGAAGGGGTTCAGAGGCAGTTCCTGGAGTCTCCCCATTAACACAGTGGATCTGAGCACCATTGATTTTGGGGTACCACAACCCACTCCTGAGGAAACAGACCCCAGGGCCTGCCCTGGTCTGCCTGCCTTCGTGGGTGCTTGTGTTGTACCAGCCCTCCTTGGGCCCTTCCTGGCACTGGGTGCTGAGCTGGGGAGCTCATCGTATGCCCAGACTTCCTCCTCTCACCCGTCTCTCATTACTCTGTGGACCGTGCCCTCCACGTAATCCTGAACCTGGTAACACTGAGCACCAGCGTAAGCCCTTATGCACTGGGTTGAGAGTGGGCAATCTCTTGACCAGGCTGCTGGTGGAGACCATCTCTTCTGTCTCCTATGGGATTACTTATGGAAGTTAAAGCTGTTTCCTTCTCCAGTAGGGGTGGAGGTGCCATGCTACACCAATCAAGCCAGAATAGGTCCCCAGGGGTTGGCAATACATCTTTCTCACCTCACCCTTTCTGGGGGTTGTCCCCAAAGAGAGAGGGCCAAAGTCTTCCCACTCTGCCCAGTGGGGCTTCTAGGAGATGGAAGTGTCTTTTCCCTTAGACCCAGCTCCCAGGCTTTCCAAGGACCAGGCCACAGTGTCCCCTTAGAAGGAGACCTTCTGCTGGGTGGGGCAAGTCTTCTGTCTTGCCTGGAGCTTCAGGAAGTCAGGGCTGGGTCTCCCCTCACACGGGCAGATAATGGGGCTGAGGTTCTCTAAGGGGTGGGGCTCCCACTTCCCAGGGGGCAGCTGGGCAAAGGGGACAGGCCCACTCTCCGCCTCCTCGCAGCCACCAACCTGTGCTTTGCGGAGCGGAACGTGTACACATCGGAGGTGCTGGCCGTGGTGATGCAGCAGCTGATGGAGCAGAGTCCCCTGCCCATGCTGCTCATGAGGACCGTCATCCAGTCCCTGACCATGTACCCCCGCCTGGGGGGCTTCGTCATGAACATCCTTTCCCGCCTCATCATGAAGCAGGTAACCCACCCCTGACTACCCCAGTCTCCCAAGCAGGGGACTGCAGCAGGACACGCTACAGACAGACTTGAGGCAGAACCCCAGGCTTTTCCAGCCTGCTTGGCCCCTACCCCAAGGGAGCCATGATGCAGAGAATAAGCTCTACCAAGACAGCCAGCTCCTTTGCCCTGCCCTCTGCTGAGACAATACAACCCTTTAGGGGTCACTGAGTCAGACAGGTATAGGGTGGCAACGTGATGAGTGAGGGCTGTTGGGTGGTAGAGCAAGCAGAAGGCCCCGGTGGGTGCACGTCCCAGGAGAGGTATGGCCGCCCCTTGCCCCCCACCATTGTGCACCCAGCCAGGGTGCATACTAGACCTGAAAGACGGTCCCGTTTTTCAGGAGAAGCTAGAAATTGTTTTTAGAAATACCATGATGAACAAAAAACAAACCCCATGCACAAGCCTTCAGACTGGATTAGGCCACAGGTTGCTACTTTGCAACATCTGGCTTAGAGGTTAAGTGCAGATTCCAGACAGACCTGGGTTCAGATGTTGGTTCTGCCCCTTGGTACCGTACCTGTGTGACCCTGGACAAGTCCCCACACCCGGGCCTCGTGGGTTTTGCAGGGCTAATGTCGCCCTCTAGAGGCTGCTGTGAGAATGAAATGAGGCGGTGCCGTCTTGGCAAGGTCTTTCTCCCAGTTTCTGGGGTGGCTGGCTGCCTGCAGGCCCCCTGATGACTGCTCCCTCCCTGCCTGGTCCAGGTGTGGAAGTATCCCAAGGTGTGGGAGGGCTTCATCAAGTGCTGTCAACGCACCAAGCCCCAGAGCTTCCAGGTCATCCTGCAGCTCCCACCCCAGCAGCTGGGTGCCGTCTTTGACAAGTGCCCGGAGCTCCGGGAGCCCCTGCTGGCCCACGTCCGTTCCTTCACCCCCCACCAGGTACCCCAGGGTGTGGGGTGGGTGGCCCCATGGGTCCAGCCCTGGGGGACTGGGTGGGATGGGCAGAGGGGAGCCATGTACTGCCATGAAGGTCTGGGCCTCTGGAGGGTCAAGGACACCAAGGATCTGGGTGAGGTGGGGTGTCTCTGGGTCAGAGCTGTCCGCAACGCCCCCATCCTGTTCTTCCCCTAGCAAGCACACATCCCCAACTCCATCATGACCATCCTGGAGGCCAGCGGCAAGCAAGAGCCAGAGACTAAGGAAGCACCTGCCGGGCCCCTGGAAGAGGTGAGGGCCTGCAGCCCCCTCCCCAAGCCAGAAAGGCCCCGTCCCCTCCTCCTACCCACTCTAGCCATCTCTCTGCCGAGGCTCTACTGAAAGGAACTCGGGGTGGGGAGACAGCTGCCCCTTACTCCCTATGCCCACCCGGTCTGCTGTCTGCCTCAGGATGGTTTCTGTCTTCTTTCCCACCAACCTCTTGAGAGCAGCCTAGGTCCTAGGTGCCACCCGTCCCTGAGCTTTGTGTATCCCTCCCCACCCCCAGGATGACTTAGAGCCGCTGGCCCTGGCGCCGCCCCTGCCCCCCGCCCCCCTCAAGACCTCATCGGCCTGCGGCTGGCCCAGGAGAAGGCCTTGAAGCGGCAGCTGGAGGAGGAACAGAAGCTGAAGCCTGGGGGAGTGGGAGCCCCCTCCTCGTCCTCCTCGTCGTTGTCCTCTTCCTCGGCCCGGCCAGGCCCTCCCCAGCTGGAGGAAGCCATTGACTTCCGGGAGGAGGGGCCTGAGTGTGAGACCCCGGCATCTTCATCAGCGTGGACGATGACTCGGGGCTGGCTGAGGGCGGCACTGCTGGACTCTAGCCTTGAGGGACCCCTGCCTAAGGTAGGGACGACGACCTCAGAGCGACAGAGGACGAGAAGGATCAGGGGCCTGGGTTAAGTGTGGTGTGCCGAGTTTCCAAGGCGGGAGGGGGCAGAAAGGGTACGGCCTGAAGAAACATTGGAGGTGGGACCACGCTCTTTTTGACCGCTTCCCCATTCTCCTGTCACCAGGAAGCTGCAGCGGGCGGATTGATTTCAAAGGAAGAGCGGAGCCCCCAGACCCTCACCCCTGCCGGTGAAGACAACCGTGAAGACTCCCAGCCCCACTGCTGAGGAAGCCGGGGAACCCGAGACCAAGGGGAACAGCTGACGGGGCTTGGTGGGGAAGGGGAGTGGGACTGGGAGCTCAGGGAGGCCTGGGAGGGGCTTGGCCGGCGGTGCTTTGCCTTTAAAAATTAAAAAGATCGCTGGTCTGGGGCAAGGGTGCAGTCCTCTTCTCTGCCTCCGTGTCAGCTGTGGAACTGTGCAGAAGCTAGTGGGCGTGCCCAGGAGCTCCCCGGAAAACGGGAAGCCCTTCTGGTGTGCACTTGCGCCTGCGCGGAAACCAGCTCCTTGGCCCCAGCGTCTCCGCGCGCCCTCTCCTGTACGGGCCGCCCCCCTCCCTCCTTAGAAACCGGCGCCCGCTGGCCTAGCGGCTGCCGAATACACACAAGCCAGGCGACTGGTCTGGCCTGCCTATCTGCAAGCCTTCCTCCTAGAAGTCTGCGATCCCTTTGACTATGGGAGACCTCCTACCACCCGACCCTGAGCCCCCTCCTCAGCCGACCTCCAGCCGTAGGAATTCCCAGGTCTCGAGCGGCGGCGCAGTCGGGAACACTCTAGGCCCCAGCCCACAGTCCCTGAAGAGGGTGCAGCAGGTACCGCTTGACGCTCAGATCCTGCGCAGCAGTCGGAGATGGTGTCGAACCAGATCAACTGGGGCTGGTCACAAGGGGCCAGTCTGACCCCAAATGAGAACTTTATTTTTCAGGCCGAGGAAGCCCAGCGGGGGGGGCATTGAATACCCTTCCCTGAATACGGGCTTTCCCTCAGAGGTTCAGCCCCAAACTTACCCGAGTGAAGGCAGGCTCCAGGCCAGCCACAACGCCAGCCTAATGCTGCAGCAGCTACAGCAGGGCAAAGGCAACCTATTCCAGCAACTGGAGTCTGCCTACCAGGAGCCCCGGGCTGACCTCTTGGGCCAGTACACCAGGTACCAGAGAGAAGACCTGCAGTTCAGCCAGGGCACCCAGCATGGGCCCTACCTACGGGATGACCCTGCGCTCCAGTTCTCGCCCTCTGAGCTGGGCTTCATGCCCTTCAGTGTGGAGGTGCGTGAGCCAGACCCTCGAGAGCTGGCCGTGCAGAACGCCAAGGCCTACCTGCTGCAGACCCACGTCAATTGCGACCTCAGCCTGTGAGAAGGGGGCCCCGGAGTGGGGAGAGGGAGGGGCCCAGGCAGGGAGAAGCCCCAGGCAAGGCCCTGCCTCAGGCCTGGGGTCTCAGACGAGATTGCTCCTCATTGAGAACCAGCGACCACTCTGGGGGCCTCTAACTCAGCTTAGGAGTCGGGGAATAAATACTAACAATAGCTAGCATTTACTTACCAGACACTGTGCCAGCACTTCACACAGAAACATCTGGTTCTCATGGCTGAGATTAGTACATCTTCTGTTCCTATTTTACAGGAGAGGAAACAGACACACAGGAATTAGGTCCCATATCCAAAATAACACAGCTAAGATGTGGCAGAGCCAGGATTTCAACACAAGTGATTTGGCTCCTGAGGCCCTTTTATCCACTAAAATTTTCTGCCTGAGGAAGGCACTTGCCAAGGCCACTTAGCTGCAGTCATACACACCTCTCAGCCCCCTATCACATCCTCATGAAGCTGACACTCTAGTGGGAGAGCAGGACAATAAATATAATAAGGTATAAGGTGATGATACGAGCTAATGTGAGCATAAGGCAGAGTAAGGGGGATAGGGAGGGGATATCAAAATAGTGTGAGGTCAGGAAAGGCCTCTCTGAGGAAGTGACACTTGATCAGGGGCCTGAAGGAGGTAAGGGAGAGCATCTTGCAGGTAATTGGAGGGAGAGTTGTCCAGATACGGAACACAGTGAGCTTCAAGGCTTTGAAGGCTTGCTGTGTTTTGAGGAACACAAGGAGGCTGGTGTGACTGGAACCAAGGGAGGAAGAGAGGAAGTGAGAGAAGAATAGTTTGAAGTAACAGGTCTTTCTAAAGCACAAAGCTGACTCCCATTCCTCCTATGCTCAGAGCCTGCTGTGGCTCACCAGTGCCCTCAGGAGAAGGTTCAGGCTCCTCATAACAGCCTTCAAGGCCCTGTATGATTCAGCCCCTTCTCCCTCTCCAAGACTTCGTCTTTAGTCAGCTCCTACCTCAGATCCTAGAATCTAGCCAAATTAACCTCCAGCTCTTCCCCAATAGTACCCAGCCCTCAGGAGCTTCAAGGTCTCTTTTTTTTTTTTTTTTTTTTTTTTTCAAGGTCTCTTATTGTAAAGCCCTGGCCAAAGTCTCACTCCTCTTTACCCTTCCCAATTCAATGATGGCCCTCCACCACACCCAGGACTGCTGCCAAAGGGTTTGCACACTGAAGAGGGCTAGACATACATGTTTTGAAATCAGGCCAACCTGGTTTTAAATCCTGGCTGTGTTATCACTGTGTGACCTCATGACCTCAACTTTTCTAAGCCTCAGTTTCCTCATCTGGAGAGTGGGGATCGTAATTGTTCCTCAGATGTATGATTGTGGTGAGAATTCAACGTTGCTCTCAAGTGCCCAGCACAGTGCCTGACTCAGGTGAATGGAAGCCATGATGATACTGTTATCACTCCAGCCTCCTTTCCTGCCACAACCCCTCTTCCTCACTCTACTCCAGACCTCCTCAGTGTTCCTCCAACATGCCAGGCACACCCTCACCTCAAGGCCTTTGCGCTCCATTCTCAACCATATCATCTGCAAACCATGACAGTTTTGCTTCTTCCTTTCTAACTCTTTTACCTTTTCTTTTTCATGTTGGATTGCATTGGCTGGGACCTCCAGTGCAGTATTATATAGAAGTGGTGAAAGAAGGCATCTTCATTTCCAATCTCATGGGAGAAATATTCAGTCTTTTACCATTACGTTTGGTGTGTGCTGCAGGTTACTTGTGGCTCCCCTTTATAAGATTATAAAACATTACATTCTATTCCTAGTTTGCTAGGTTTTTAAAAATCATGAATGGGTGTTGAATGTTATCAGTTTCTCTGCACCTATTGAGGTGATCTTACGTATCTCCTTTAACATGTTAATGTGCTGAATTATATTTTTTTCCTCTTTTTCTAATATCAGTTCAGTCTTGCATTCCTGTTATTAGCCAAATTTAATCATGGTGTGTCATCCTTTTGAGAATGCTGGATGCCACTTGCTAATATTTTGCTTAGGATTTCAGCATCTATATTTCTAAATGAGAATGACATGGAATTTCCCTTTCTCCTAGTTTCCTTGAGTTTTGGTATCAAGATTATGTTAGACTCATAAAATGTCTCAGGGCCTATGCATATGCTGTTCCTTCTGACTGAAATACTCTTCCTTCCAGTATTCGCATAGTATGCCCCCTCCCTGGCCTCCCTATTTAAAATTGTAAACCATCTCCTATCCCTGGCATTCCCAGTCCCCATTCCCTGCTTTGTCTCCGTATAAATTACCACCCCCAACACACTATATATTTTGCACATTTGGTTAATATGTCTCCATCACCAGACCATCAGCTCCACCAGGGCAGGGAGCTTTTCTCTTCCCTGTGTCCCCAGAGCCAGGCACAGGGCCAGAAACACAGCAGCAAGCTCAGTAAGCTGAGTGAGCGATGTCCCCCACCTCCCATTCCCCTCTCCTGGAGGCAGGTATGAGCACCTGGTGAACCTGCTGACCAAGATCCTGAACCAGCGGCCCGAGGACCCCTTGTTCCTCCTGGAGTCGCTGAACCGCACCACTCAGTGGGAGTGGTTCCACCCCAAGTTGGACACGCTTCGAGACGACCCGGAGATGCAGACCACCTATGAGATGGCCGAGAGGCACAAGGCGCTGTTCAGCCAGAGCGGCGGCGGCGGCGAGGGCGAACTGGAGATGGAGGAGGAGGTGGTGAGTGAAGCGGTGGGGAGGGGCGCGCGGCGGAAGAGCGGTGGTGGCCTGGGTTTAGGCACAGCTCCTGCTAATGCCTGGAGGGGAGGGAGCGCACAGCACCACCCAGAAGCACACGCGATTTCAGTCCAGAGTGTGGGTCGGGGACCAGGTCACAGAGGTCCTTGAACGCCAGGCTAAGGGGCTTGGGCTTTCTCCTGAGACCACTGGGGCGCCATGGGAGGGTTTGAAGCAGAGGAAAGGTTGGCCAGCTCTGCATTGTAGAAAGCTGACTCCAGCGCCACATGGAGGTGGAGGCTGATTTCTCCTACCATCCCTTACTCCTTTCTGCAAATAACTGCTCTGTGGACGTTTTCTGTGAAACCCACTGACTCCTGGAGTCTCTCAACACTGAATTTGCCTCCTATCCCCCAGACTCAGTTTCCCCTTTTGCAAGTTGAGACCCGCTGAGAACTCTTCCACCCATGATTGATTAACATTCTACTATCCTCAGAATATTTAATTCTACGATTCTGTTTCCAGCATTGGACGACGGCTTAAAATTTGGCTGAAATGTTCTTTCACTCGTTTAAGAAACATTTGTTGAGAACTCTTTATCATAATTCTGACACCTCCTAGGCGCCCGCCTCCCCCCCACCCCCAGCTAAGAGCTTTAGGAGTGTGGGCTCGTTTCCTCCCTGAAACAACCTTGTAAGGCAAGTGCCATTTATTATTCCTATTTGTGGAGGAAGGACTTAGAGGGCTCGAAACTAGAAAAGACAGAACTAGGAAGGCAGGACCATGTCCTCCAAAGCCCGGGCTATCACCTCTGCCATCTCTGCTGATGCTGTTGGTCTGTGCTCACGTTTTATGCTTCTGAAATTCTAGGATTCTGGAGACAGTGGGGTGGGATGGTGAGAGAACTGGAAACGACAATCTGACCAAGGAATGAGCCCTTGGGTGAGCAGAGCGCAGGTCGGAATCCAAGTCTTAGACATGAGGAACAGTCTTACCTGAGAATATGGTTTTAAATTTCAGATCAGCAGTCTCTCCTTGGGAGGCCGCACCCCCTTAGAACTGCACCCTTCCTCCCCCACACCTACAGGTCGCACCCTTACCTAACGCAAGTCCCTGTCGGCCCCGCCTCCTTAGAACGCTGTGCCTCTAGAGGCTCCACCCGCTTAGAATTCCACAGCCCTGAGGCTCCGCCCCCTTAAAATTCAATCCTGAGGGAGGCCCCGCCCTCTTCGAACGCTTGGTCCCTAGAGGTCCCACCCCTTTAGAACTTGGAGCTGGAGGTTTTTTGGTTTTGGTTTTGGTTTTGGTTTCGTTTTTTTTTTTTTTTGGTTCTTTTTTTTGAGCTGGAGTTTTTAATCTGAGGAGGTCTGTAGAAGGGCAAAATTGTGGGCGTTTGTGGCCTGTGCATGTTTCTAGGAAGAGACTCAAATCCATGATTCAGCATTTTGTATTTGTTTTTCTGTCTGAGGGGAGGAAGGGCTCTCATTTCTCTCATTTTCTATTTCTTCCAAATGCAAAGAATTTCTGTTTCTTCCATGATCCCCAACAGCATTTATGGAAAATCCATCCTTTCTCCTGCTTTGAAAATGCCACCTCTACCATTTATTTACACCGGTACGGACTCCAGTCTGTTTCTGGAGTCTCTATTTTGTGCCTTGCTCTGTAGATGGCTTTCTGCTGCTGGGACTCTCCTGCTTGTTGTGTACAACCGCTGCATAGCAGGTTTGGCTGTTTGGTAGCATAAGGCTCCCCATCACTGCACCTCTGTTTTGAAAAGTTCCTGACTATCCTCACATTTATAGTTTTAAACTAACTTTAGTATTATTCTTGCACTTGTTTGACAACACAGATCACTTTAAGACAGGAAATAGTTGTCACAGAAATGAAGACAAGTGGCTTAGCGAGATAGTTTTTCTCACACCTAATAGGTGCAAGCAGTCTAGGGCTGGTAAGGTGGCTCCCCAGTGAAGGGGCACTGAGGGCTTTCTTCCCTCATCCCTCCCCTCCACTCCACCCAAACCAAGAAAGCCGTTTTCTGCATCACAGAAGCCTGGGTATAAATCCTATTTCTGGGGAATTCCCTGGCAGTCCAGTGGTTAAGACTCCGTTTCCACTGCAGGGGGCTCAGTTTAGATCCCTGGTCAGGGAACTAAGATCCCACATGCCGCGCGGCATGAGCAGAACATAAGAAAAATAAATAAATTAAATCCTATCTCTGGCCAAGGCAGTCAGTAAGGCTTACTTTGGGCTACAAATGCTTGATTAAAATGGCGCAAGCAGTTCAGCAAAACATTTCATTACTTCACTTTGCCAAGAGTGAGTAGAGTTGGGGCAGTGTCTCTGTGAGATCGTGAAGACTCCCAGCTCTTTCCTCCCCTCTGTTCTGCCTTCATCACGTTGATGTTTGGTCCTTGAGTTTGTCATTTTATGTTTGAAAAATGACTGCTACAGCCTCGGACATCATATCTCCACACCAGTGCCCCCAAAAGAGAGGGGACGCTCTTCACCGTATGTCTCCCCCTTTTTTCCCTTTCCTTTCTTTCTTTCTTTCCTTCCTTCCTTCCTTCCTTTTCTTTCTTTCTTTCTTCTTTCTCTCTCTCTCTTTCTTTCTTTCTTTCTTTCTTTCTTTCTTTCTTTTTTTGGCTGAGCCATTGGGCTTGCGGGATTGTGGGATATTAGTTTCCCTGATCAGGGATTGAGCCCAGGCCACAGCAGTGGAAGTGCTGAGTCCTAACCACTGGACTACCAGGGAATTTCCCTCACCCCCTTTATTTTTTTAAACAAGGGGAGCAAGGGAATTCCCTGGCGGTCCAGTGGTTAAGACTCTGCCCTTTCACTGCTGAAGGTACAGGTTCAATCCCTGGTTGGGGAACTAAGATCCCTCAAGCCATGCAGTGTGCCCCCCAAATAAATAAATAAATACATCCATCAATCGATCAATCAATCAATCAGGGGAGCAAAAGTTTCCCCAGGAGCCCTCAGAAAACCTCTGCTTGCGTCTTATTGGCCAGATTGGGTCACATAACCATCCGTTGACTGCAAGGGGCGCTGGGAAGGTGACTGTGGAGAAGGCAAGCAGTGGAGAAGGGGGTTGAGGATGGTGCCATCTGCCGTCGAACCCAAGGGCAGGAATGTAGCTGGGCCCCAGGCCAAGCTGGTATTCAGGGATCTCAGTGCCCATATCTCACCTCTGCTCCTCTCTCTCCCCTACCTCCTCACACGGCAGCATACAGCTGCCCCACAGTTCCTGAATTTTTTTTTTTTTTTAAATTCATCTAGTTGCCACTAGGAAATCTCTTCTCCCAGATCATAGATAGGATCTTCTTGGAAACTGGGAGAAAGAAAGAGGAAGGAAGATTCTGACCACAGTTAATAGAGGAATTAAGGAGTAGGGACTAAGAATATGACCTCTGGAGCCAGACCAACCTGGGTTTAAACCCAACCATCCCAAAGAAGTAATTTCTAGGCAGGGAGACGCCAGATGTACTTTCTCTCCACCCAGTTACAATTGCAGAGGTAGAGAAGGAGAGCCTGATCTGCCATTTTGGAGCAGTTGTCCTCACTTGCTCCAATCACCAGTGGCCAGAAGGCAGGGTGATATCATTTAATCACGGTTGGTGAGGCCACTCTCATTTGCCAAGTGGGTGGAAGACATTACCAGAAAGAGGGTGATGGCCATTGGCCTCATGGGCCAGGCACACACCCCAAAGAGAGTTTTCTATGCTCATTCCCTTATCTCTTCCCTGCTGGCAGCACAGTGAGTCTTGGGATTAAGTTTTGACCCTGTCCCCCGAGTTGCTGGTGTCAATATCAATTAGGCAGACAAGCTTTATTTTATTTATTTGGTTGCGTGGGGTCTTAGTTGTGGCAGGCAGGCTCCTTAGTTGCAGCTCCAGGAATCCTTAGTTGCAGCTCACCGGCTCCTTTAGTTGTGGCGTGTGGGCTCCTTAGTTGTGGCATGCGAACCCTTGGTCGTGGCATGCACGTGGATCTAGTTCCCTGACAGGGATCAAACCCGGGCCCCCTGCATTGGGAGCGCGGAGACTTATCCACTGTGCCACCAGGAAGTCCCCTAGGCAGACAAGCTTTTGCACTGTGTTTAAGATTGAGGGGCAGGGAATTCCCTGGTGGTCCAGTGGTTAGGACTTCACACTTCCACTGCAGGGGAAGTGAGTTCAATCCCTGGTCAGGGACCTAAGATCCCACAAGCTGGACTGCATGGCAAAAAGAAAAAAAAAAGATTGAGGGCAACTGCCAGAATCACTTTCAAAATAACAATTCTCCTCCTATAGAGTATGAGTCAGGGTGTGCCGTTTCAAGCTGAGATAACAAACAGCCTGGGCTTCCCTGGTGGCAGTTGTTAAGAATCTGCCTGCCAATGCAGGGACACACAGGTTTGAACCCTGTCTGGGAAGATCCCACATCCCGCGAAGCAACTAAGCCCGTGTGCCACAGCTACTGGAGCCTTCGCTCTAGAGCCCGCAAGCCACAGCTACTGAATCCCATGGATCTGCAACAAGAGAAGCCACCGCAATGAGAAGCCATCACCACAAGGAAAAGTAGTCCCGCTCGCTGCAACCAGAGAAATCCCGCATAGCAGCAACGAAGACCCATGCAGCCAAAAAATAAAAATAAATAAACATTTAAAAACAAACAAACAAAGAGCCGAACAATCTCAGTGACTTAACACCACACAGTTTATTTCTCACTCACACTACCTGCCCAACCAGGCTTGGTAAGGGGCTCTTGGCTTATCACACTTGAGCTGGAGGGTGATAGGAAATGCCACTGTAACACAGGCTTCCACAGTTGCAGAGCAGGAAAAAGAAGGCAGAGCAAACCCACATTGTTCTTACAGCTCCTGCCTGGGTATGACCCGTGTCCCTTTCACTTGCCATTTCAAGTGGTCAGAACAAGTGACAGGGCCACTCCTGAATGCAGTGGGGTGGGGGTGGGAACGTATAATCCTCCTGTGGACAGGGACTTCAGCAGCATTTGTGAACAACGGAGCAGTCCTGGCAGGCATGGGAAGAGGATGCAATAATTGTTCCTTTTTAACACTGGTGTTGTCACAAATGGAGCTTGTAAGAAAATGGGAATGCAGTATATACCTTTAGGAAAGCCTCAGTATGCTCGTCCCCAAATCTTTTACATCAACTGCACGATTTAGCATCATCGTTCCTTGGCACACTTACCCCTGCATCTCAGTGGCCAGAAAACGGTGGCATGAGCAGCCTGGGTTACAGAGTCGTTTCACTCTGTAGACTCTAGAAAGTCAGGGCTGGGGAGCAGCGCTTCAGCCTGGTTTCCTCTGCCTTCCGCCCCACCCTCTGCAGGCAGAGACGGCCGTGCCCAACATCATGGAGAAGGCCTTCTACTTCGAACAGGCCGGCGTGGGCCTGAGCTCAGACGAAAGTTTCCGCATCTTCCTGGCCCTGAAGCAGCTAGTGGAGCAGTGGCCCGTCCACACCTGCCGCTTCTGGGGCAAGATCCTGGGGCTCCGTCGCAGCTACCTGGTGGCTGAGGTGGAATTCCGGGAGGGCGAGGAGGAGGTGGAGGAGGAGGAGGTGGAGGAGGTGATGGAGGGCGGCGAGGTCATGGAGGCGCACGGCGAGGAGGAGGGCGAGGAGGGCGAGGAGGACGAGGAGAAGGTCACCGACGTCATCCCCAAGCCCACGTGGAAGCCGCCGCCCGTCGTCCCCAAGGAAGAGAGCCGAAACGGCGCCAACAAGTACCTGTATTTCGGTGCAACGAGCCGGGCCGGCCGTGGGTGAGCTGTCCCACGTCACGCCGATCAGATCGTGGCAGGCCCGCAAGATCAGAAGTTCTTCACTGGCTTCCTGGATGCGCCGGTCATCAGCTACCCGCCCTTCCCGGGCAACGAGGCCAACTACCTGCGGGCCCAGATCGCCCGCATCTCGGCCGCCACACACATCAGCCCCCTCGGCTTCTACCAGTTCGGCGAGGAGGAGGGCGACGAGGAGGAGGAGGGCGGTGCCGGGCGCGACTCTTACGAGGAGAACCCCGACTTCGAGGGCATCCCGGTCCTCGAGCTGGTGGACTCCATGGCCAACTGGGTGCATCATACGCAGCACTCCTGCCACAGGTGAGGGCCGGACTCCAGCCTCCCCGCGGGTCGTAGCACCAGGTGTGACTCCAAATAAGACAGCAAGCACCTGCTCGGCAAGCTAGGCATCGTGCTCAGTGATATTCATTCATCCATTCCTTCATTCATTCAACAGATACTGGCTGACAGTCCCCTGTCAGAAACCTTTGGGGCCAGATGCACCTTGGAATTCTAAATTTTTCAGATTTTAAAAAGGTGACAGGAATTCCCTGGTGGTCCAGTGGTTAGGACTCAGTGCTTTCACTTCCGGGGGGTGGCGGGGGGGCCTGGGTTTGATCCCTGGTCGGGGAACTGAGATCCCACAAGACTCCTGGTGCGGCCAAAAAAAACAGTACTTACAAAAATAAGAGTACTTTAAAAAAATAAATAAAAATAAAGGTGACACACACACTAAAAAAGTGACACAGTGCACATACTATATATTACGCAACATCTCAAGCAGGGGCTGGGGCTGCAGCCTGTATTCAAAGGCATCATTATTTCTGCAGCAAAACTGAAGAGCTTCTGATCACTCAGGTCAGGGTTTCTGCCAAATGACTTATGAAAAAATTTTTGGTTTTCAAAGCTTTTCAGGTTTTGGAATTGTGGATAAGGGATGGTGGACCTGCATTTATTGAATGCCTAGTGTGTCTGAACTTTACATACATTTATTCATTCACTCAAGGCAGCACCTGCTGTGTGCTAGGAACTTTTTATTCATTCATTTATTCAATAAACATTGATTGACTCCACAATGTTTTATTGAATCCAAATAACTGCTTCTGAGATTGGTACAATGGTCATTCGCATTTCATAGTTGCTGAAACTGAAGTCTGCTATATGCTCTGCACTTAGGTTCACTCATTCATTCAACAAACATTTATTGCTCTTCAGTACCTCCTGCAACCCAGCAACAATCCAATGAGAGAGGCGCCCATGACACCCCCATTTCGCAGATGAGCAAACAGAGGATCATATGGGCTGCCAAATGTCAACTCCACAAGGGCAGACATGGGGGGGTTTCTTTTCTCAAGGACACATATCCAGCACCGAGAGCAGTGCCTGTATATGGTAGGTGCTCCTTAAATATACAGTAAATGAATGGATGAATGGATGAACAGATGGAGGCCACAGAGCCTGAGAGAGGCAGGAGTCCACATCTCACTGCTGCAGCTCTCAGCCCATTCTCCCCTCACCTCCTACCTGTGCGACTAACCTTGTCCTTCTACCCACTTCTGGGTCCCTGAGAACAGGACCCGTCCCCAGTACACTGCCTGGTCCTTCACCTCCTCCCAGAGTACAGGCCGGGCTCTGTGCCCTGGGGGTACCACCTGACCTCCTCCCCACCTCCAGGGCCGCTGCACTTGGGTGAACCCTTTGCAGAAGACGGAGGAGGAGGAGGAGCTGGGGGAGGAGGAAGAGAAGGCAGATGAGGGGATAGAGGAGGTGGAGCAGGAGGTCGGGCCCCCACTGCTGACGCCACTCTCAGAAGATGCAGGTAACAGCCCTCACTTCACACACAGCTCTGGGGGAGACTGGGAGAAAGGGAGGGGCAGCGAGACTGGTGGCGGGGGGCACCTCTGTGAGCTTTGGTTGTGTTCACATCTATAAAATGGGCATCCCATGGGGTTATAGGAATGTGTCCATCTTGTGAACCTTGTCTGGCACATGGCAATGGTCCAGATGGTGAGATATGGTCTTTCGAGTCCCATATGGGTTTGGGGAGGGGGAGAGATAGCTAGGGAGGCCTCCCCAGAGGAAGCAGGACTTGAGCTGGATTTTGGAAGACTGGACAAGAATTTCCTGAGGTGGGGATCTCAGGCATCTGAAGGAAGAAAGGAGAGGCTGAGAGTGGGCGAGCGAACAGAGTCTGGATGTGGACCCCGATTTCCGTGAGCCTGGAGCCTGTGCCCTGTCCTCTGATCCCTGGTCCAAACTGATGGCCAACCTCGAAGGAGAATCACAGTAGCTCCCCTGTCCCCTGAGCCTCAGGGCTCACTGCCACCCTGCAAAGGAGGTGAGATAAGTGTCTCCTTTCCCGGGTGCGATCACTGAGGTTCAGACAGGCGAAGTGACTTCCTAGGGCCACACAGCGAGAGAGTGGTCAGAGCCAGGGTTCAAACACTGAAGCCAATGCTGTCAGCCCCACATGCCCTTCCTTGTCCTCCCTCTTTGCTCCCTCTCTTCCTCCTCTCTACCTTCACTCCAGGGTTCAAACACTGAAGCCAATGCTGTCAGCCCCACATGCCCTTCCTTGTCCTCCCTCTTTGCTCCCTCTCTTCCTCCTCTCTACCTTCACTCCAGGGTTCAAACACTGAAGCCAATGCTGTCAGCCCCACATGCCCTTCCTTGTCCTCCCTCTTTGCTCCCTCTCTTCCTCCTCTCTACCTTCACTCCAGGGTTCAAACACTGAAGCCAATGCTGTCAGCCCCACATGCCCTTCCTTGTCCTCCCTCTTTGTTCCCTCTCTTCCTCCTCTCTACCTTCCCTCCAGGGGGCTGTGCAGGGCAGGGGGAGCTGCAGCCTAACCTCTGACCTCCCTGCTGCTCTCTGCTCCCCCACAGAAATCATGCACATGTCACCCTGGACCGCCCGCCTGTCCTGCAGCCTCAGCCCGCAGTACTCCGTGGCTGTCGTGCGCTCCAATCTCTGGCCAGGGGCCTATGCCTACGCCAGTGGCAAGTAGGTTTTCTCCTAGTGCCTCCCAGCAGAGGGCGCCGCTACAACTTCATCAGAGCCAGGCCGGGTGGGGCAACTCACCAGGGTGGGCAGAGATTGGGACAGCTCCCTTCAGGAAGCCCCCAGGGGTTAACCTCCCTCACTCAGCTCCCAGGGGTCCCACTAGGGCTGAAACGAGAAATCCCATACCGAGTGTGTGAGCCCCTGGGATGAAACAATGGAAGGTCAGGAAGGGGAAGGAACTAACTCAGGGATCGCACTGCCTGTGCAGTATTCAAACCTGGATACCTTGGCCCCTTGGCCCAGGCTTTCCTGCTGTCTGAGGCATGGAGCCAGACAGGACTCAGATGTCCCCTTTGGGGTGGCCTTGATGGGCAGAGTCTCATCTCTGGGGAAGCTAACTCCTTCCCTGGGCCTCCTCCACAGTTCTTCCAATCTGAAGGATCTTCTCTCTAAGGGCACAAATCTTCCCCACCAGGATCCCCCACCAGCTGTTCCCAAAAGATTGGGAGGTGGAAGTCACTCCCACATCCTCCCACCTCGGCTGCGCACTCGAGACAAGTCCCTCAGCCTCTCACCAGGCACATCCCAGCTTTTCTGCTCAGCCACTAGAGAGCGCAGCCTGCAGCCACGGGGCATGCACTTACGGGCTCTGTCCACCAGATGGCATGACGGTTTTTCAAAGCTTTTCCTTTTCCGTATCAGTGAACAGCCTGTGCTGTATTCGATACTATGCTTCACAGTCAAGGTGGGATTTTACATCTTCTTGATAATTTAACCACATTCTTGACAATTTCTTTTTCGTCTCCAGAAGCATGGAAGAGGTATGCTTGCTTTTGCCAGCGCCCTTCTTCTGGCCACACCCTAACTTGCCAGCATCCCTCTGAAAGCAAAGGATCCAAACTTGGAGCTCCACTCACCCACCCATCCTCCAACCCCCACTTACCCAACCACCCATCCACCCTCCCATCCACCACCCAACCATGCATCCGTCTCGCCACTTTTTTTCTTTATAAAAGACTCTTGAATGTCGCCGTTTACCAGCTGTACGCTGGGCCCCAAGTACTTTGTTGAAAAAGCAGATATGGATCCTACTCTGGGAGCAGGCAGAGGAAGCATAGGTGTTAGATGTACATCAAGCCTCACCCTCCCTCACCCCCTTACCCCCATGAAATATCCTGTTACAAACTAAGAGAAGTACCACTGGGGAGAGTGGAGGGACCAATGGCAGCTCATACCTGTCATGTCTTGAGGGGATCAAGGAAGGATTCCTGGGAAAAGCAGCCTTGATCGGAAATCTTTGGGGGAAAAAAAGAAGTAACTAGGGGAAAAGCAGGCAGAAGGACATTCTAGACAAGAGCTTCCCAAACTGTGAATGGGTAGGACTCACCAGGGGCTCTGGTTAAAGCTCAGGTTCTGGTCGCCTGGGTCTGGGTTGGAGCACAAGACTCTGCCTTCCTAGCAAGCACAACCTCCTGGGTGAGGCTGCTGGTTCCTGGACCCCAGGAACCAGGGCTGGCAGAGGTCAGGGGCTTCCAAGGAAGCAGTGTATTTGAAGGCTCCGAGGAAGACCCGGAGGAAAATGATTCTCGAGGGAAAAACAAGGCTATGAAAATAAGGTCAAATCCAAACTGCTCCCCGTGGCAAACTCTCTGCCTCTCTCCCTGTCTCTTAGTCTGCTCCCTTTCCCCCCATCTACTCCTCTTTCCTTCTCCCATTAAAATTATGGGGAGAGGTGAATTGGTGGGCCTGGGATGCAACCAATTATGCCCTTGTTTATTATCAGTCTCCTCTCTCTAGAATGTAGGCACCACAGCAGGAGTTCTTGTCTAATTTGTTCACTGCTAGGTTCCCATATCTAGACCAGTGCTGGTCAATATAAACAAAATATGAGCCACATATGTCATTTTAAATTTTCTTGCAGCCACATTCAAGAAATTAAAAAAATAAACAGGCAAAATTCATTCTAATAATGTATTTAACCCCAAATATCCTAAACATTCTCATTACAACATGAAATCAATAATGTAAACATTATTAACGAGCTAGTTTACACTCTTTTTTTCAAACTAAGTCTTCAGAATCTGGGGTGAAGTTTACACTCACAGTACATCTCAATTCGGGTACTAAATTTTCATCAGAAATACTTGACCTGTATTCAGATTTCACAATACTTAACAGTTGAAAAAGTAGATTCGTGTACCCAGGTTGTCCCAGACATACTTAGATGTCTTCCAATAAATGAAGTATCAGTTTTATTGTTTAAATTTAAGTTAATTAAAATTAATTAAAATTAAATAAAATCCACTCCAACAACAGTAGAACACACATTCTTTTCAAGTGCGTATGGAACATTCCCCAGCATAGACCAAATGCTAAGCCATAAAACAAGTCTCAATAAATTTAAAAGGATTGATCATATAAAATTTCTTCTCTTACCACACTGGAATGAAATTAGAAATCGGTAAAAGAAGGAAATGTGGGAAATTCACAGGTATGTAGAAATTAAACCACAGAGTCCTAAATAATCAATGGGTCAAAGAAGAATCCACAAGTGAAATTTGAAAATTAAATAAAATTAGAAATTCAGTTCTTCAGTCTCACCACATTTCAGGTGCTCAACAGCTACATGTGCTGTTAGACAGTGCAGCTCTAGACATGACCTGGCACTTAGTAGGTGCTAAGTGAATACTGAAAGAACAAATGAACAGAGAAACCTGGTGGGCACATTCCACTCTACCACACATAACTTTGCAGGCATGCCATGCCTAGGCTGGGTCCCACCTTTAACAAAAGTCCAGGCCGGGGTCTTTGAGGGAGGATTTCCCAGCATCTCTCTGCCCCTCCAGGAAGTTTGAGAACATCTACATCGGCTGGGGCCACAAGTACAGTCCTGAGAATTTCAACCCGTCCCTGCCAGCCCCTGTTCAGCAAGAGTACCCCAGCAGCCTGGAGATCATGGAGATGAGCGACCCCACGGTGGAGGAGGAGCAGGCTCTCAAGGCTGCCCAGGAGCAGGCCCTGGCAGCCGCGGAGGAAGAGGAAGAGGATGAGGAGGAAGATGAGGATGAGGACCAGGATGACTGAGGCCCCGTAGTCCCCTTCCTCAAGCAGGTAGAGAGCAGCCTTTCCCTTATACATAGTTTTAGCTTGTTGTTTTTCACTGTTGGTTTGCTTTCTGCCCCTAGAGAGCAGGGGTAGAAGAGGAAGGCAGCTGCTCTAAATAAAATGTCCTCAGGGCATTCCAGCAGAGTCACTCATTCATTTGTTCACCACATTTGTTGACATGGCCTCCAAGTCAGGACGGTGGCACTTTGCTAGGAACACAGACATTGCCCGGCATAGTCTCTCCCATTTGTTCATTTATTCATTCATCTGGCCATCAAACAACTATTGAAGTGCCCCGGGTCAACCCAGCCCTGTGCTGGGAACACAGCGTCGACCCAGTGGCCCCAAATCTGCTTTCCAGGGGCTCACACTCTACAGGAGAGACAGACACATTCCCTAGGCAATGACTACCCAGATAGGGGAGCCCAGAGGACTGACAGAGCTCCTGAGCTGGCTCATAAATGGGCAAAAACAGAGTGGTAGGGCATTCCAAGCAGAGGGAACAGGGCATTCAAAGACCCAAGGGCAAGCGAGAGTGTGTTGTGTTGGGGTAGATTCTCAAATCTCATTTTTGGGACATGGTGTGAGGAGTCAGTGGTGAGAAATGAGGCTGGAAAGAGAGGTTGGCAGGAACAGATTACCCAGGGCTGAACTTTGTCCTGAGAGCCTAGGGAGGCCACAGATGGGCTTTGAACAGGGCAGGGTCCTGATCATATTCATGCTTTAGAAAGGCCTCTCTAGATGCCAAGTGGAGGGCAGATAGAGGGGTGAGACAGGAGTCTGGGAGAGCAGAGACAAGGCTGATACAGGGAGGGCCCAAGCAGGAGAGGAGGAGTTTAGACCAGGGCTGCACAGAGGAATGGACTGGAACAGGGGAATTCAGGTGACAGAATGCAAAAGACTTGGGGACTGGAATCAGGGAGTGAAGGGAAATGGCAGAAGTCTAGGGAGACACTGAGTTCTGCAGCCTGGTGACTGGAGGGGATGTCAGTGCCAGCCCTAAAATGGGGACACAGGATAGGAGCAGGATTTGGAGTAAGATGTCAATTTCATTGCAGGACTTGTTGAATGTGAGATGCTTCTGGGACATTCCAGTGAGAAATCTGGGAGGCGATTGAATAAGTGGGTCTAGGAAGATCTGTGATGGGGGCAGGGTGGTGTCAGAAGAAGTGAGGGGCACTGGCTATTAGGGGGCTGATGGGATCAGGAAGAGATTTTGGGTTACTAGTGGATTATTGGGACACTGGGGGCATTGCAGGGATTAATAAAATTTTGGTTGGTGTCGGAGGACCGAGTGAGATTGTTGAAGATTGTGGAGTTATGGAGATACATAGGAGGTTGGTGGGAAATGTGGAGATGTTTGGTGTTGGTATTAATCAGTAGTGAGTTAGATGAAGTCCTTGGAGTTTTATGGAAGCAATGGAGATCACTGGGATTTGCGGGATCATCAGGGGTGGGGAGGAATGGTTGGAGATGCTGTGACCAGTCGGGGACTTTAAGATGTAAGTGGGAAACACCGGAGGGTGTATGTTGGGAGTCTTCGGGAGACTCCAGGGTCACCTGGAGTGACCAGGTGACGTCATGGGAAGGACAAGGTTTGGATGAGGCCTTCTCTTGAGGGTACTCCCGTTGCTAGGCAAACGGTTCCCAGAGCGCCGTTGCTAGGGACCTGTGCTCTTTTGATGGCCACGCCCCTTTCCCTACGGGCCCCGCCCCCACAGCCAACCACGTCGGCCGCAGGCACGAAGGCCGCGCCCACCTTGTAGCCCCGCCTTCAGTCCTGAACCGTTACCGGAGCGACGGCTGGAGCTCGTCCCGCCTCTCTACTTTGTTGCCAATCGAAGAGGCGTTGCCCGGGCGACGACACCACCTCTTCCGGTGCGGATCCCCGGCTTCCGGCAGGGGGCCCGGCGGCAGGCGGCTGTCCGGCAGCAGCGGGGCCCTGGGCTGGGGTGGGGGTCGCCCAAGATGGCGGCGGGCGGCGCGGAGGGTGGCTCGGGCCCCGGCGCTGCCATGGGGGATTGTGCGGAGATCAAGTCGCAGTTCCGCACCCGCGAAGGCTTCTACAAGCTGCTCCCCGGCGACGGCACCGCTCGCAGGTCGGGTCCGGCTTCCTCCCAGACCCCGGCGCCGCCCCAGCCGCCGCAGCAGCCCCTGCCCGGCCCTGCCTCCACCTCCGGCCCCGGTGCTGCGGGCCCCGCGCCGTCCCCTCCGCCCGCAGGCCCAGGGCCCGGGCCCGCGCTGCCTGCGGTGCGCCTCAGCCTCGTGCGCCTGGGGGAGCCCGACGGCGCCGGGGCCGGGGAGCCTCCCGCCACGCCCGCAGGGCTGGGCGCTGGGGGAGACCGCGTCTGCTTCAACTTGGGCCGCGAGCTCTATTTCTACCCGGGCTGCTGTCGCCGCGGGAGCCAACGGGTGAGCGGCCCGCATCGTGGGGCCCTGGGTGCTGGCTGAGAGGATGGGGATCCCTGAGGTGATTCACAAGTGACAGGAGAGTCCCTGAATGATAGGGGACCCTGAGATAGGCATCCTACATGTGACGGACATCTTAAGGGGAAAGGATTCTTGGAGGCAATACAGGATTCTAAAAGGTGATGGGAGGCTCCCTGGGTGCTGGCCATCCTGGAGGTGATGGGAAACCTCGAGATCATGTGAGATCCCGAGGTTATGCGTGAGGGTCCTGGGATGGTGACTATTCTGGAGGTGATGGGGAATCCGAGATGGTATGGGGTGCTCCAAGGTGCTGGCTGGCAGGCATTTTGCAGGTGATGGGAAATGCAGGCTCAGAAGTGATGGAGAGCCCAGGGGTATTGCTGTCTGGGGGTGTTGGGGGGACTTGGGGAGCCCAGAGGTGAGGAGGATTCTGGAAGTGATAGGGGCTTAGAGGTAATAGGGATCCTGAAGGTGAATGGGATCCTAGAGAAACTTGGGGTCCTGGAGGTAATGAGGGTGCTGGAGGAAATGAGAATCTCAGAGCTGATGGGAGATCTGGAGATAATGACATCCCAGAGGGAACATCCTCAGGTGTGATGGGTGTCTCTAAAGTGATGTCAGTCCCAGAGGACATGAGACCCTTGGAGTTTATGGTGGTCCCCAGAAGTGATGGGGATCCTGAGAGCCCAGAGGTGATGAAGGCACCTAAAATTTGGGGGACCATGAGGTTTAATGGGTCCCTGAACTGTGATGGGGATTCTGAGATTTAAGGACTCCAAAGTGAGGAGAATCCTGGGACATTGGACTTCAGAATTCTGGGGATTGGGTGATCCTGAGTTTTGAGGGTCTTGGAATATAGTGGTGCTAAGACCCAGGGGAGTTGCTGAAATTATAGAAAGGAATTGGAGCTCAGGGGCTACAGGGACCCTGAAACTGACACCGTGGCCAAGGGTGTCCCAGAAGTTGGGGGTGGCCAACTCTGGGGAGGACGCACTGTGGTCTCATGTGGTGGCAGGGGGCGAAGCTTCCTGCCTGGTTTTTTCCTCTGTTTGTGATTTGGGTCCTCCTTCCTGTCTGTGGTTGCCCCTTCCCTCCCCGCTCACCCATCCACCTACCCACTCCCCTCAGGGATTTAACCCTGCTTCCTCTTCGTGGTTTCCCCCCAACCTCAACACCCTCTTCCTTCCTCTCAGTGGTAGAAGCCATTAACTCGTTTTCTCCCACCACCCAAGTCCATTGACCTCAACAAGCCAATTGACAAGCGGATCTATAAGGGCACCCAGCCCACTTGCCACGACTTCAACCAGTTCACTGCTGCCACAGAGACCATCTCCCTGCTGGTGGGATTCTCAGCCGGTCAAGTGCAGTACCTGGATCTCATCAAGAAGGACACCAGCAAGCTATTCAATGAGGAGGTGATTGTGGGCCCCCAGGGCCCAGAACTGCTCCCGTTCCCACCCACCCACCCATACACTGTTTGCCATGAGACTGCAGCTGTCTGGGAAGCAGTGTAGGCCTGAGGGGGGCAGGATGAGGGAGAGATGGGGGATGGACTGACAGATATGGAGGATGGGGTGACAGCAGCTGCTGTGATGATAGCTAATAATGACGGTTGCACCCCCTGTTTCCAGGCCCTATGCTGTGTTAGCCCTATGCTGAACACATTACTCCTGGAGTTTTCATCAACCAATGGGTTAGGATTGTGATACCCATTTTGCAGATTAGAGAACTGAAGCTACTTACTGGTTGGGATTTGTTTGAAGCCACAGCCCTTGCTTTTCAAATTCTGGGCCCTGTGGGCTTTGGATTCAAATATTTGCTGCACCATCTACTCACTGCGTGGCTTTGGGAAGGTGACTATTCCTCCCTTAGCCTCAGTTTTCCTCCTCTGTAAAATGGGATTCCCATCCCTACCTCACAGGACTGTTGTAAAATCATACATGGAGGTTGCTCAGTCCTGGGTGGACCTGGCAGAAGGGGAAATGCCAGTGAAATACCTTATCTGTGTCTAGAACTACTCTTGTCCTCTATCTCTTTCTCTCTGTTCTGAGAAGGTGTTTCAAGTGTATAGAGTGCATGAATGGCAGAGGGGAGTGAGTGGAACAGGGAATGGATTAAGGTGGACTAGGTCATCCTTTCACAAAATATTCACTGAGCATTTGTTCTTTGCCAGGCATTGTTCTAAGCACTGGGAATACTACATCTCGGTGAACAAAACAGAGGGCCCTGCCTTTGTGGAGCTTTTATCTAGCTGGAGGAGACAAATAGTTATCAAATAACTAAGTAGGCTGTGTGTCAGAGTGTCGTGGAGAAAAATCCAGCAGGGAAGGCGAATGGGGAGTGCTCGGTGAGGTTGGGAAAGGTCTCACTGGAAGGTGACATGGAAATAAAGTCCTGAAGGAGGCAAGACAAATTATTGGCGAAAAGGACATTCTGAGTAGAGGGAACGGCTAGGACAAATGCCGGAAGCAGGACAGCAAAAAGGCTGTGTGGCCAGAGCAGTGTTGAGGGGGAGGGTTGTAGATGAGCTCCGAGAAACAACTCGGAGGGGCTAGGAGATGTAGGGTCTGGCAGGTCATGGAAAAGACCTTGGCTTTTAGAGCCTCTTGCCACTGGGGTTCATCTGAGCCATAGAACACAGAAACAATTTGATTTAATTTCTAAATTCTCCAGAGAATGGAGAATGGGAAGCAACTTGGGTACCTGGGAAAGAAGTTAATTTGTTACAGACAGTGGATGCCAAAGGGCTTTAGGGCTTGGTTCTCCCCGGAGTCCTGCTTGAGAAAGGCTGCCATGGTGTTCAGAGTGGGAGAGACAGTGCCGGGTGCTGACTTAGGTTTTAATAGCATCTCTTTGGCAACTGTGCAGAGAAGAGACCCGGGTGGTGGAGGCCAGTCAGTTAGGCCGTTGCAGGCCTGATGGCAGCTGAGACCAGGGTGGTTGGAGTTGGGGGTGGTGAGAAGAGATCAGGTTCTGGGCACATTTTGCAGATCAAGCCCACAGGATTCCTTGCAGGTTTGGAGGTGAGTTGTGAGGACAAAAAGGAGCAAAGATGCGCGGCTGACAGGATGGGGTTGTCATTCAGGTGTCCAGGAACTACTTTCCAGGCGCCTCCTGCGGGCACAGCTCTGTGCTCTGGGGCTAGAACAATGAACCAAATAAACAAAGTTACCTTCCTTGGGGGAGCTGATACTCCGTGACTCAATATCTTGCCTTAAGCATGACATCGTAAAGATGGCGGAGGGGGTTAGACAGAGGAGAGTTCTCTGGAAGGCAGCACTGCCCTCCTGCCGAAGAAGGGACATCGAGGCTCCACGGAGCTCCGCTCACGCAGCCCTTCTCCCCGTGCTTTCCCCTAACCTGGTGTCTGTCTGTTTCCCTCAGTCCCTCCTCTCCGAGTAGGCCCGGGCCACTTATGATGACCTTCTCCGGGGAACCAGGCTGGGGAGGAGGTGGGCCCCCGGGAGGATGGCCTTCTCCCAACCCCCGCTCTCTCCCCTGGCAGCGGCTTATCGACAAGACCAAGGTGACATATCTGAAGTGGCTGCCTGAGTCAGAGAGCCTGTTCCTGGCATCACACGCCAGCGGCCACCTGTACCTGTACAACGTCAGCCACCCGTGCGCCTCGGCCCCGCCGCAGTACAGTCTGCTGAAGCAGGGTGAGGGCTTCGCCGTCTACGCCGCCAAGAGCAAGGCGCCCCGCAACCCGCTGGCCAAGTGGGCGGTGGGCGAGGGGCCCCTCAACGAGTTCGCCTTCTCGCCCGACGGCCGGCACCTGGCCTGCGTCAGCCAGGACGGCTGCTTGCGCGTCTTCCACTTCGACTCCATGCTGCTGCGGGGGCTCATGAAGAGCTACTTTGGGGGCCTGCTCTGTGTGTGCTGGAGCCCCGACGGGCGCTACGTCGTGACGGGTGGTGAAGATGACCTGGTCACCGTGTGGTCCTTCACCGAGGGCCGCGTGGTGGCCCGAGGCCACGGCCACAAGTCCTGGGTCAACGCCGTGGCCTTCGACCCCTACACCACAAGGGCCGAGGAGGCGGCGGCTGCCGGTGGCGACGGGGAGCGGAGTGGCGAGGAGGAGGAGGAGCCGGAGGCCGCGGGCACAGGCTCGGGCGGGGGCGCCCCCCTCTCCCCGCTGCCCAAGGCCGGCTCCATCACCTACCGCTTCGGCTCGGCCGGCCAGGACACGCAGTTCTGCCTGTGGGACCTCACCGAAGACGTGCTCTACCCTCACCCTCCCCTGGCCCGCACCCGCACCCTCCCCGGCACGCCTGGCACCACGCCGCCTGCCACCGGCAGCTCGCGAGGTGGTGAGCCAGGCCCCGGGCCCCTGCCCCGCTCGCTGTCCCGGTCCAACAGCCTCCCACACCCAGCGGGCAGCGGCAAGGCGGGCGGCCCGGGTGCGGCGGCGGAGCCGGGGACGCCCTTCAGCATCGGCCGCTTTGCCACGCTCACGCTGCAGGAGCGGCGGGACCGGGGGGCCGAGAAGGAGCACAAGCGCTACCACAGCCTGGGCAACATCAGCCGGGGTGGCAGTGGGGGCGGGGGCGGCGGGGACAAGCCCAGCGGCCCCGCCCCCCGAAGCCGGCTGGACCCCGCCAAGGTGCTGGGCACCGCGCT
This sequence comes from Balaenoptera musculus, assembly GCF_009873245.2. Classification (NCBI taxonomy): domain Eukaryota; kingdom Metazoa; phylum Chordata; class Mammalia; order Artiodactyla; family Balaenopteridae; genus Balaenoptera; species Balaenoptera musculus. Next base: position 10,045,563 of record NC_045803.1, read on the forward strand.
GTGCCCGCGCATCCACGAGGTGCCGCTGCTCGAGCCGCTCGTGTGCAAGAAGATCGCCCAGGAGCGGCTCACGGTCCTCCTCTTCCTGGAGGACTGCATCATCACCGCCTGCCAGGAGGGCCTCATCTGCACCTGGGCCCGGCCGGGCAAGGTGGTGAGTCACCCCACACCAGCCCACCTGGGACCCAGGCGGAGGCGGGCATTGGCAGAGAGGTTTGGTAGTATCACAGCCTCTAGCCGTGTGGGATGAGGGGAAGCCATGGAAATCTGTGTCCCAGAACAAGCCTTCTCAGATCTTAGAGTGACTTCTAGAACGCTTGGCAAGCAGCGGTAAGCAGAGAGAGGGTCAGGCGTAAGAGACATCTGGGGGTGGTGGAGAACATGGCCAGTTATCAGAAGGGCAGCCGGTGGGCCCAGCATGGCTAGGTCTTACGGAATGGTGAAATTTTATTAATACTGCAGCTCGAGCTCTATGGGCAAGATTGAGCCTGTGCACCCAGCTTCCAGCCTGAGTGTCAGACTCTTGGGATCTGATCCCACTGCTGGAGGCGTGGGCTGTGGAATCCCAGGCTCAGGGTCCAGTCCAGCACTTCTGCTCCCTGTGTGACCTCGAGCAAGTCACTGCCTCTTTATGACCTTTCTCACCTCTTAGGACAGGGAAGCTTGAAGATGGGTTTGCCATGGGGTTCAGAAAGGTCCTAGTAAGGTGAAATGCGGGCCTGGTGCCTTATAACTTGGGACCTGTGTTCTCAGATGTCTCCTAAGGGTTTGGGCTCGGGGGCCCAGGATGCCAGATCTGAGGGCTGTGCCTGGTTCCCTGGACGAGCAGTTTTGGAATTGTAGGGTCCTGAATCCCTAGAACTTAAAGTACAGTCTCAGAGGCAGGGGCATTGGGACTTGGGGAATCTGGTAAGTCCTGAAAGAGATCCCTCTATCTCCCTAGTTCACAGACGAGGAGACCGAGACCCAGACAGGGGAAGGAAGTTGGCCCAGGTCACCCAGCAAGTCAGTGGTAGAGGTAGGACTGTCCCTAAGTTCTTCCCTCCCAGAATCTTAGGACCCCCTCCCCAGTCAGAAGGGGACCCCAGTTTCCCCCTCTCCTCCCTACCTCCACCCCTACCCCATCCTCTTTGCTCAGGATCACCCGAGGACTTTAATTATTGTATAAAAGTACCACCTGCTGGGACAGGGAAGCTAGCCGAGATGTAAGTTCCTGAGCCTAGAGCAGCGGCCTCTGTCTGGGTGGTCTGGGATGGATTGAAGGGCAAGGCCAGGGTGGCAGCAGCCTGGGGGACTCCAGGCTGGCCTTCCCCCCCCCCCCACCCTGTGGGACTGTTGAGAGCCCCAGGCGGTCTCTAACCCCCTCCTGTCTCCGCTCTCATCTTCCCCAGGGCATCTCCTCCCAACCAGGCAACTCCCCAAGCGGCACAGTGGTGTGAAGCCATGGATGTCGGGGTCCCCCACCCCATGCCCCCAGCTCCTAGCATAACCGTCCCCGCTGACCTCATGGATCAACGTATTAACAGGACTAACCATGACGGATGGACTGCTCCGGTCCCTCTCCCTGCACAAATTTGGGGCAGAGGGTCCCTCAGACTGGCCCAGACACTGGGGGGATGTAGTGGCCCATGTGGCCTCAGCCTTGTCCCCACCACTGCCAAGTACAATGACCCCTTCCTCTGAAACATCAGTGTTAGCCTCATCCCTGTCCCCAGCATGTGACTGGTCACTCCTGGGGGAGAAACTCCCCGCCCACAAGAGCCCCAGCTCTGCAGTGCGCCTCTCGGTCCTGTGTGCAGGGCAGGGGGTGGCCCACCCCTCCCCTGGCCCCCGCCCTGCCCTTGCTGTTACTTGTGCTTTTGAAGAATGTTAAATTATGGAAGCCCCTGGGGTCCTCTCTGTCCCCCAGGACCTCTTATTTATACTAAAGTTCCCTGTTTTCACGGCGTCTCTGTTCCCTTCCGCGGAGGTATGGAGGAAGTGTGTGGGTGCTTTCATGCAACCCTAGAATCCACTTTATCCAGAGGAAGAGCTAGGCCCTGCCTCCCCCCGACCCCCTTTTGAGGGCAGGAAGAACTGAAAACCAGAGGAGGGATGTGCCCGAGGGACACAGCTGGTGGATCTGCCGCTGGCCAGCCCCGGGCAGGGCCCTTCAGACAGAGGAGAGTATCCCTCGCCCCACTCCAAACGCTCGGAGGGAAGAGAGCCACCAGGCCAGAGTCTTCAGTGGGAGTTTTAAAAGTTGTTTCAAAGTGTCCAGATATTACAGGGGCCCCCCAGGCAGCTCCCGAGATGCCCAGAGTGAGCTTCCACAGCATAGGCCCTGGCCTTCTGCTGCCTCAGGCCTGGCTTGGCCGGGCCCAGGCATCCAGGGCCAATTAGAGACCATGGTTTCCTCTGGGAGAACTGTCCACCCTGGAAAGAACAGCGAAAATCCCTCCTGGCTGGCTCTCTGGAGCCACAGGGAGTGGTGTCTTCCCGCTCCACCCTCCACCCCCCGAAATGTTTCTGTTTCTAATCCTAGCCTGGGCAGGAATGTGGCTGCGCTGCCAGGGTCCAAGGAGCTATTTTGGGGGCTCCTTTGCCTCCCCCAGGCTTTGGCCAGTGGGTCACCCCTGATCCTGGCTCCTGAGGGCCTCCCTTCCCGATTCTCTCACCACCCCTTCCCCATCTCCTGCCAAAAAATAGTCACTGTAAAGCAGAGGGCCTGAGGGCTAAATTTAAACCATCCCAAAGTCTGACTCCTTGGCTGAGTCACCCGCAAAGCTGCCCTGGTCTCCCGCCCCCCTTCCCAGGCCTCACCCCTTTTTCCCCTGCTCCCAACTCGAGAGCTTGGGAGGGGTGTTACCAAATCACTCTGAGCCTCAATTGGTCCCCTCTGGGGAATGGGAGGGCTCATCTTTGGCATCTGTCATACCTGTAGCGTTCCTCTGTGCTTTGCCTCTTCAGTGGGGGGGGTAGTTTGAGGGTAGAGATTCTCCACCACCCCTCATCTCACACTGAAGCGTTCCGAGGGGCCCTGGAAGGAGCAAGTTGGGGGGCCTGGCTTGTGAGGGGTTAAGGCTGGGAGGCTGGAGGGGGCCGGACCGAGGGGTGGGGAGAAGGGGAGGAGGCCTTAGCAGCCAGCAGAGAGAAGTGGCCAGAGAGGCCCAGGGGACAGCCAGGGACAGGCAGACATGCAACCAGGGCCCCAGGGCATGGACAGGGCCCTCCAGGCCCCGTGACGGGAGGACCCCGAGCCCCTGGCCCGGGGAGGGGGCCATGGTGCTGCCTGCCCGACATGTCAGCCGAGGTGCGGCTGAGGCGGCTTCAGCAGCTGGTGCTGGACCCCAGCTTCCTGGGGCTGGAGCCCCTGCTCGACCTTCTCCTGGGCGTCCACCAGGAGCTGGGCGCCTCCGACCTGGCCCAGGACAAGTATGTGGCCGACTTCTTGGAGTGGGGTGAGTGCCTACCTACCTGCATGGCACCCCCCAGATTTGGGGGTGGGGGCAGGGCAGAGGGAGGAGGTGGGTCTGGGCTGGGTGTTGGGGGCAGGACGGACATGGGGAAAACCTCCCATTCAGGGGCCCAGAACTTGGGGCTGGGTCTTGGGGCGACATCTGCCTACCCCTGTGCCCCCCTGGCAGGGCAGAGTGAGGTGAGCAGAGGCCAGGGCAGCCATGACTCAGAATCATGACTTGGGAGCCATGGTAAGCTGGGTTGGGCACAGCCTCTCACGGTCCCCCTGCACCGCCTTCCCGAGTCTAGGCCTAGGGACATGCTGGGGAGCCCTGTCTCCTAGGACCCCTCCCCACCAAAATGGGCCCCGTGGCCCTCCACCTTGGTTCCCCAGAGCGCAGGGGCAAGCGGAAGGGACAACACAGGGCAGCTGCCAGGGGCGCGGCCGACAGGCAGGTGTTCGGCGCCAGCCTCTCCAGCTGCTGCAACAGGTGCCCAGGCACTGGGAGGGCGTGGTGACTCAGGCAGGCCCGGGGAGAACCAGCTCTGCACACAGGCCCCACCGAGCACCCCCTCCACCCCCTGGTTGGAGGAGGAAGAATTAGGATTCTTCTGCGTGGGCCCACTTTCTCTGTAGGTTCCTCCTCCACCCAAAGTCCCTTTTGGCCAAGTCTTCCCCTGGAGACAGGTCCAGAGGGAAGATGCTTCATCTTCAGCCTCAGCCTCCTGCCTTGTCTGCCCCACTCCCTCCTGGCCCAGGCTCAGGCTCACTTGGGTTTCTGTCTCTCTAACATCTGCCATTCTGTCCCTCCACTTGTCTGTCCTTCAGTGGCTTGCTCTTGGTCCTTAGGCTCTGTGTGTCCCTGTCCCCGTCCCTGTTTCCTGTCTCTCTTCCTTCTCCCGCTCCCTCTTTTCTTGTATCCATCTCTTTCTGACCCAGGCCCTGCTTCTCTCTCCCCATTTTGCAGATGTGAAGGTGGAGGCCAAGGGCTAGACCACTTGGCCTCTGGGAGAACCTTCTCCCCACATCCCCCCAGCCCTTAGTAACTCTCTCAGCCCCTCTTTTGCAGAGGATGAACTGAGACCTGAGGTGGGGGCAGCTCTCCTGTAAGGAGCACTCCTTTTGTGGCCCGAGCAGCATCCTGCGGCCCCTCCCCTGCCAGGCCGCTGGGGCGGGGGAGGGGGCCTGGGTTCCCGCTGCCTTAAAAGGGCTCAGTGTCTTGGCTCTCTCCTCCCTCCCCCATCCTGGGCCCTGGCTGCTGCTTCCCTGCTGGCCCACTCTTCCTGAACCCCGAACCCTCTCCATAACCCACTGTATCTTCCCTCATTCCTAGTCGCACCCATTGCTCTCTCCCTGCTGCCTCAGAAGCTCCCAGCTTCTTCCACCTCCGGGAGTCCAGGCTTCCCTCTCCCCCTGCCTCCACTCTCTGCCTTCCCCCTCCCAAACTGCTGTCTGTAACATTGCTAGCTGTAGGACCTTGGGCAGAGGACTTCACCTGTCTGAGCCTTGGTTCTTCATCTGTAGATAAGGGGTAATAGAAAAACCTCCTCCCGGAGTTGAGAGCGTAGAGATAACACACTTGGCTGTGCCTGCAGCACTGGAGCCGGGATGCAGACCCACGCCGGCTTTGTCTCCCTCTCCCGTTCCCTCTCCCGTTCCCTCTCCCGTTCCTTCTCCCGTTCCTTCTCCTGGCCCCAGCCCTGAACTCAGGGTTTCCCGGAGTGTGGTCCAAGAGCCACCAGTATCTGAGCCTAGGATTAAACTGCAGGCTCTGGGCCATGACCCAAAACAGACTGAATGAGAGCCCTGGGGGTGGGCGGGGTCACCGGGAGTAGGGGCCCGGAAGCCCAGGGAGCTCTAAGAACTGGGCCTATTTCTTCTTCCTCTGTTCTTCAGGGCCTCCCTTCGGCAGACTTGTTACCTCACCCTGTCCATCCTGCGCCCCCTAGAGCCCTCTGGCCCAGTGTCCTGTCCCAGAAAGGGGTTCCCAGGCATCCCACTTTTCTCTGTACAAGAGCAGTTTTGGGTCCCCAAAGCCTCACATAATGTTTATGTGAAGTCTTTAAGGAGGCAGACTAGTGCTAAGGGGAGGGGCAGGGGCAGGGGAGACTCAGTGACAGAGGGTGGGACTCTCTCTCCTCGTCTCCAGTGTCAGTCCCTGTGATTCTCGGTTCTCATCCCCCCCCCTTCGCCCCCTCCCCCCCAGTGGAGCCCATCGCGGAGAGGCTTAAGGAGGCCCGACTGCAGAGGGATGACTTCGAGATTCTGAAGGTGATCGGACGTGGGGCGTTCAGCGAGGTGAGCCTGGAGCAGCGGAGGCAGCTCAGTGGGGTTAGAGACCTGACTTTTCCTGCAGTGGGCGGGATGTTGGAGTTCCGGACGCGGGGCCTTAGAAATTGATGAATGACTGAGTTTAGAACCTAAGGCGGGGCTTGAGGCCAATGGGCGTGGCTTGCCAAGTGGGGGCGGAGACAAGTCTGGCCCAGGTTAAGGGTGGAATCCAATCTGGGGGAGCCCTGGTGTTTCCCCGCCACCTCCGCTTCATTACCCTGTTTGGGCTTTCAGGTGGCGGTGGTGAAGATGAAGCAGACGGGCCAGGTGTACGCCATGAAGATCATGAATAAGTGGGACATGCTGAAGAGAGGCGAGGTGACGGCCGGGCTGGGTGTGCGGGGTGCTGAGGACCCCCCCCTTCCGTCCTCCACCCCCGTCCGCTTCAGCTCCTCCGGGTGCCCCGCAGGTGTCGTGCTTCCGCGAAGAGAGGGATGTGTTGGTGAACGGGGACCAGCGCTGGATCACGCAGCTGCACTTCGCCTTCCAGGACGAGAACTACCTGGTGAGCCCCAGGCCGGGCGACTAGAGGGGCGGACCCCCACCCCTGAGGCTGTCAATTATCGAGGTGCGGGCAGGCAGAGGAAGTTCTAGGATTGGAGAGGTGCCTCGAAATGCATGCGGCAGTCCCTGCCTGTGGTAGGAGCTGGCCTTCCTTTCCCGGGATGGGAGATGTCCCTTACCGCCTTTTTCCCCAGGTTGATTCCGGGGGCACTACCTGGAATGAGAGTCTCTAGAGTCTATGTGGGAGCCACTGGGCAGGGGGTATCTGCGCTCCATACCCTGGACAATCGGGAGGTCTCCGGGTTCTCTTTTTCCTGACTCTCTTGGTCGGGGGTGGGGGAAGTGAATCTCTGTCCAGTGACATCGTAGGGGAACGAGGATTGGGGGTGGGCGTGTCTCTGATTTGTCCTGGAAGATCTCTTGGGGCTGGGGCTGCGGAGTCTGCCCAGGGATGGGGCGTCTCTGGGAGTCTTTGTCCCGGGCTATCGGCCGTGGGCGCCCAGGCGGGGTACCGACCCCCCGTGACACGCCCCCTCCCAGTACCTGGTCATGGAGTACTACGTGGGCGGGGACCTGCTAACGCTGCTGAGCAAGTTTGGGGAGCGGATCCCGGCCGAGATGGCGCGCTTCTACCTGGCCGAGATTGTCATGGCCATAGACTCGGTGCACCGGCTGGGCTACGTGCACAGGTGGGCGCTGCAGGGGCTGAGGGCCATGGGAATCGGAGAGCGTGGTCCTTAAGAGGGTGGGGCCCAGGCGGTGCTGCCTAGTGGGGTGGAGCCTGGTGAGATGGCAGGAGAGAGGCTCACTTATCCCTCTCCCTTCCCTTCTTCCCTCCGCGCAGGGACATCAAACCGGACAACATCCTGCTGGACCGCTGCGGCCACATCCGCTTGGCAGACTTCGGCTCCTGCCTCAAGTTGCGGGCGGATGGAACGGTGAGCGGTGCGCCGCTCTTGGGCAACTCGGACTACCAATGACGGGTCGGGAGCAGGAACCGGAGGTGCAGCGTGGGGGCGGGGCTGGGGCATGCGGGCAGAGCCAGGGTGAGGGCAGGACTAGATTTGAAGGGGAAAGAAGGAGGCGACCCAGGCCCTAGCCTGCCTGTGGCTCAGGCTTAGAACAGGCAAAAGGAGGGACTAAGCTCTAGGGTAGTGGTTAAGAGGGGGCGGAGCCAGAGCTAGGAGGGGCGGGGTCAAGCCTAGCTCGGATCCTGTTGGCTCAGGTGCGGTCACTGGTGGCTGTGGGCACCCCGGACTACTTGTCTCCCGAGATCCTGCAGGCCGTGGGCGGTGGGCCCGGGACTGGCAGCTACGGGCCCGAGTGTGACTGGTGGGCGCTGGGCGTGTTCGCCTATGAAATGTTCTACGGGCAGACGCCCTTCTACGCCGACTCCACAGCTGAGACCTACGGCAAGATCGTGCACTACAAGGTGAGCACAGCCCGGGGAGCCCCTGACCTCTCCGCACATGCTCCCAGGTAACATCTCCTCTTTTCCCCTCCTTCCGAGCAGGAGCACCTGTCTCTACCGCTGGCAGACGCAGGAGTCCCTGATGAGGCTCGCGATCTCATCCAGCAGCTGCTGTGTCCCCCTGAGATGCGCCTGGGCCGGAATGGAGCAGGCGATTTCCAGAAGCATCCTTTCTTCTTTGGCCTTGACTGGGACAGCCTCCGAGACAGCGTGCCCCCCTTTACGCCGGATTTCGAGGGTGCCACGGACACGTGCAACTTCGATGTGGTGGAAGACGGGCTCACTGCCATGGTGAGCGGGGGCGGGGTAGGTACCTGCGATCCCTGGTCTGCAGAGGGTACCCCCGCATCCGACCACCGTAACACTGAGGTTAGGAGAGTACCCTCCTCCTGGGGTCCTGAAATCATTCCTTCCCCAGAACACCTGCTCTGTGTGGCCCCAGGGCTGGGAACCCAGCAGTGACCTAGACTCACAGTCCAGTGGAGGACACTGACTTGTCCCCAGACAATGATGCCCCAGAGAGATCAGGGCTGAGATGGGGGTGGGGGGTGCGGGGAGGCGGGCCTCCTGACCCAGCATGAAAGGTCCTGGAGGGCTTCCTGGAGGAGGGGGCTATCTGAGCTGAGACCTGGAAGGATGAGAGGTGAGAAAGCACCACAGAGGAATCTCCCTTGCTTAGGCCATCTCTCTCTCAGCTGTTGTATGAGCTATCCCGTGCTTGTTCAGCCTGACTGCCTTTGTGCTGGGCACAGCGGGGGACACACATGGACCAAGTCAGCCCTGGTCCCTGCCCTCATCTACTTACAGTCTGGAGAAATGTATAATTATACTGTGGCAAGTGCCCTGAGGGAAGCAGCAGGATGTAATAAAAGAAAATGACGCAGGGTCCACTTTAGATAGACCCCAGGCTGGGGTGGGGGGGTGGGAGGGCACTTAAAGCCAAGACTGGGAAGGGGTGAGTGAGGGGCCATCCTTGACAGCCGCTGGTCACCTCACATCTGTGTTTCTCTCCTATAGGAGACGCTGTCGGATATGCAGGAAGGCATGCCACTGGGGGTCCACCTGCCTTTCGTGGGCTACTCCTCCTATTCCTGCATGGCCCTTGGGTAAGTGCTGCCCCTGTGCAGCTTGAGAGGAGTGGACGGGGGTGGGGTGGGGGTGGGGGTTCCTGCCTCCAGAGGCCCCAGGAGGCTGCTCGGGGTTATCACATCCTGGCCCGTTGGTGCCCAGGAGAATTGCAGGGTCAGTCTCGGAACCTTATTGTCTTGGGACTAAGGACTTTTAGGAGCCCAGAATTGTAGGACGTTAAATTCTCAGACTATAAGTACTTTGAAATTTAGATTCAAATGTAAAACCTCAGAGTCACAGGCTCGGCCTTCCGGAATCTTCCGACCTTCCACTTTTAGATTTCTAGTATACAGTCATGGGACCTCAAAATCTTAGAGAATAAGAAGTTTAGAATTGTTAAGTCAATCTTAAAAGAACACGGACTCACTGAATTACATAACCACAAAGCCTTCTTAAAACATTGATTCTGAAAATAATACATTGCTTATCACAAGTATATTAGAAAATAGGGATGAGAAAAAGGAAGGCCGCCAGCAGCAACGGTCCCTGGCTCACAGCACACGTACCTAACAGCTGTGAGAACATGCTGTATTCTAATCTGTTTTGTTAGTGGACAATGTACCACAAGTGCCATTTCTTGAACAAACTATAACACAATCCTGACCCGCTGGGGAGTGTTCTCCTTACTGGGCGGGTCAGGACTCAGCTAACCCGCCTCTCTGTCATGACCGAGGCTGGACGAACAGCCGCAGGTTGGTCTTGGCGCTTGTCAAGCATCATTGGGTCCTTGAGACATATTTCTGCAAGAGGGACTGCTGGGTTGGAGGGGACATCACTTTTATTGCAATTTCATATTCCTTGGGATGGTCTGTCTTCCTCCCAGCACCTGGGTCTGGGGGTGGGGGGGTGGCTGCTGTCTAGAGTCAGTCTTGGGGTCCAACACCCAGTCTGAAGACCACCTCTTTGGAGGTGGCCAGAGCCGGGAGTGTCTCCCTCACTTCCTGAGGCCCTTAGGAGAGGGGCCTGTAAAGGGCACATGGAGACAGAGATGGGCAGATCCTAGAACATGGGTGTCCTGACCCCAGGTTCCTGAGGAAGGTGCAGAGAGGCCAGCTTCCAGGGGCCTGAGGCCATGCCAGGGGCAGGCCTTTTCCTAACGAGAGGAGGACCTGTCCCACCAGCCTGGCAATTTGTTGCCTTCACTCTGCCCTTCCCCCTCCTCAAGCCTGGAGCCTTCAGGTCTGGCTGCCCCAGGGCACAGGCTAGGGAGTCCTGGCTGTAAACGCAGGGGATCGGCAGCCTCTGGGGTGAGGCCGGCTCTTCCTCCCCTCGCCCTCTTCCTCTTCCCAGGGATGATGAGATCCCGGGCTCCACGCCCATGGAACTGGAGGCCGAGGCGTTGCCTGAGCCACTGCAAGAGCCCAGCCTGGAACCCATGGTGCCCCCACCAGAGGAAACGGTGAGTCTTTAGGAGTCTTTAGAGGAGAGGGTCAGTGAGGGACGAATCGAGAGAAAAGGGGAGGCCTTCAGGGATAGTGTGCGCCATGGAGTGCTAGGCCCTCTGGGAGCTTCCTCGACAGAAAGAGATGGAAAACAAAGTAGAGACAAGGTTACTTCAGTCAGAAATGATCCCCACAGAGAAATTAAAACCGGTCAGTGAGTGTGCATGGAGGGGAACTCTCTGGGGAGGGGAAGCCCTGGAGAAGGAGGAGGACCACCCATTGGTCAGCAAAGAGAAGAGTAAGGGCTCTGAGGTGAGAACCAGCTGGTTTGCTCTGAAACATGAAAGGAGGGTAGTAAGGCTGCGTTGTTCCAGGAGGAAGGAGGGTGAGGAGTGAGGAGAGGGGAGGCTGAAGAGGCCAGCAGGCGCACACCAGACAGGGCCTTTAGTTTCATGTGGTGGGCCTCCTCCTGAGGGCACTGCGGGGCTGGAGAGATTCTCCAGGGGAGGGACATGGTCAAGCTGCGTAGTGTTACAGGAACAGCCCTTTGGTGTGGAAGGTGGATGGGAGGAGACCAGATTAAAGGCTGGAGATGAGGGCTGGTCTGGGTTAGGGAAGGAGGGGAAGGAGCTGTGGGGATTCCAGAAAGATCTCGGGGGTGCAGGAATAGAGGTCAAAGGAGGATCCCAGGCCTGGAACCTATGCCTAAGTCTCGAATGCTCCAGGAGCCACAGGCAGCCCTAAGCCCGGTTCCCATACCCAGGCTGAAGCGGCAGTTCCAGAGGCCATTCCGGAGGCCATTCCGGAGGCGGTGGCAGAGGCCGAGGTGACGCTGCGGGAACTCCAGGAGGCCCTGGAGGAGGAGGTGCTTACCCGACAGAGCCTGAGCCAGGAGCTGGAGGCCATCCGAACGGCCAACCAGAACTTCGCCAGGTCGGGGTCGGGAGTCGGGGACAGTCACTACCTTTAGCAGCCTCCCTAGCCGAAATCCCGAAGGGCTCACGGTCCTTACCTCCCCTGCAGCCAACTCCGCGAGGCCCAGGCCCGTAACCGAGACCTGGAGGCGCACGTCCGGCAGCTGCAGGAACGGATGGAGTTGCTTCAGGCCGGGGGAGCCGCAGGCGAGTCCCTCATCCACCACCTTTCCTGAGGCGCCGGCCTGGGGGCGGGCGGGGGGGGGGGCGGGGAGGTGGGCCCGCGGCGTGTGTATACACCTGGGGGAGGGTGAGGGGCCCAGGCTGGGGCACGCCGCGCCACCGCCCTTCTCCGTCCCTCCACGCGCCCTACGCCTCTCTCTTCTCCTTCCAGCTGTCACGGGGGTCCCCAGTCCCCGGGCCACGGATCCACCTTCCCATGTAAGACCCCTCTTTTTCCCCTGCGTCAAGCCTGCTGCCCCCTTTGCAGACTCTGTCCCCATCTCCCCGTACCCCTGTCCAGACTTAGAGGCTCACCCCTACCTTTTTGAGGTTCCAGTCAGCAGACACCCTCCATTCATGCCCAAATCTACCAGATCTCCCTCGGTTCAGGCCTCTCACCAAATCCCACCCAGGATCTCCCTAGATGACCTCCCCGACCTCGACTCCCCTCTCTGTCTCTTGCACCCCGCCGAGGGCGGCCTTGCCGAGCTGGGCTCGGATCGGGTCACCTGTCCCTTCTCTCTCCAGCTAGATGCCCCCCCGGCCGTGGCTCTGGGCCAGTGCCCGCTGGTGGGGCCAGGCCCCATGCACCGCCGCCACCTGCTGCTCCCTGCCAGGGTACGTCCGGCTGCTCACGCCCGCCCGCCGCGCGACCCCGCCCAGCTCCACGTACCCCAAGCCGCCTCTGCTTAGCTGCGCCTCTGCGGGGTGGGGCCCGCGGCGGGGAGGGAGGATGCTCGGGCAGCCAATCAACACAGGCCCCTAGGAAGCAGCCAATGAGGAGTTGGGACAAGACTTAGGCTTCCGAGCCGACCAATCACAGCTACCCGCGCTGTGAGGGGGCGGGGCGGGTGCAGGGAGTGTGTGGACCCTCTTATGGGCGTAGGCGGGGCTGGTCCCAGGAGCCAATCAGAGGCCCACGTCGCCAGTGCTGACCCCCGCCCTCTCCCCGCAGGTCCCTAGGCCTGGCCTATCGGAGGCGCGTTCCTTGCTCCTGTTCGCCTCTGCTCTGGCTGGTGCCGCCGCCCTGGGCTGCATTGGGTTGGTGGCCTGCGCCGGCTATCTTGCCGCAGTCTGATCCCGCCCAGGAGCCGCCTTCGCCGCCTGAACCCTAGAACCCGAGCCTGTCCTACACTCGGGCTCCGCTGGAGGGTTTGGTGACCCAGGCACGGCCCAGAAGCCGCTCCCACCGTCCCCCAGTTCACAGCACTCCGAGCGTGGGTTTCCGCCCCAGCTCCAGCCCTGTGATCCGGGCCCGCCCCCTGGCGGCTGGGGAGGGAGGAGCCGGGGCCGCGGCTCAAGGGAGGCTTGTAGCCGGGAATGCTGCTGCTGCTGCTGCTGCTGCTGGGGGGATCGCGGACCTCTTCCTTTCTCCGGCCTAGCTGAGGCTCCCGACGTGGATGGGCAAGCTGCGACCTAGAGAAGGCAGCAGGGCCAGGGCTCGGCATCTGTTTTTCACCCTCCAGGCACCCCCACCCACATCGGCTTGCAAACCACAAATCCTCCTTGTGCATGAGGCCCTGCCCTCCCGGGAAGACTCTCTTTCCGCGGTGAACGTCTAGCGCGAGCTCCGCCTTTGCCTTTTGACAGCCCCGCTTTTTTCGGGGACTCTCGCGCCCTCCTCACGTGCGCTGCTCTCGGAGCCACAGCCGGCTCCGCCCGCCTCGGCAGTTTGGGTATTTATTGACCTTTCCTCCGACCCGCTGACAGGCTCCAGGACCCCAGCACCCTAATCCACGTTTTGGATGCACTGAGACCCCGACATTCCTCGGTATTTATTGTCTTTCCCCACCTAGGACCCCACCCCCGATCCTCGCGAATAAAAGGCCCTCTCGTCTGCCCAAAATTCTGAAATTCCTTCGTGTCCGCTGTTTGCTTTGAGGGCAGGAGGCTTTTCAGTGGGCCAATAGGAAGGCGAGTGGAGGTGGCCAATGGCCTGGCAGCAAGCTAGCGGGAGGCGAAGCGGACGTATCAGGGGTGGGGGTGGGCTGCGGGGCGTGGCTTCTACATCTGGCCAATAGGAGAAGAAGAGCGGGCCACCAGGAGGCACCGCCTCTTGTCCAGCTGTGGCCCAGCTGTGCCATCAGACCGCGGTGAAGGGGGTTGCTGGGCTGGCAGCTAGCGCAGCCATCCTCCTACCACTGCGCCTGCGCGGGCCACGCGCATCCGTTCCAGGGACTGACTTACGTTCAAGAAAAGTTGCTGCAAACTTTCTAACCCGTTTCCCCCGCCCCTTCTCCCAGCCAGACCCGCCCCCCTGCGGAGCCGGGAATTCCGAGGGGCGGAGCGCGGGCCGAGATGGGGAGTGAGGGGGGCCTTCGGAGGACCCTGGAGACGGAGGCGTGCAGAAGCTCAGTCTCGGGGCGGAGGCGGCTTCGCGCCCTTAGCCCTCCCGGACGGCCTGTTGCCTTCTCCGTTGTCCCGATGGGGAAACTGAGGCCCTGAGCCAGAGGCACACGCGGGGGGGAGGCAAAAAGCGCGGCCTGAGGCGGAGGGAAAACAAAGGGAGAATCACGAACAGACGGGGAGGGGGACGGGCACACACACAGACACTGGGACAGAGACCCTAATAGAGAACTGGGCCTGGCATCGGTGGTGAGGGGGGAGACGCGGGGTCGGCGGGAGAAGATCGGGAAGCGCGAAGTTGCTGGGGGGGGGTGCGGGGAGAGGAGACGGGCGGGGGAGGGGGCTGGGGAAAGCCCGAGGGAGGAGGAGAAGGAGGGAGGAACTTCCCAAAGTTGCAAAACATGGCTACCTTGCCTGCGGAGCCGAGCGCGGGGCCGGCGGCTGGGGGGGAGGCGGTGGCGGCGGCGGCGACCGAAGAGGAGGAGGAGGAAGCGCGCCAGCTTCTGCAGACTTTGCAGGCGGCCGAGGGTGAGGCAGCGGCGGCGGCCGGGGCCGGGGCGGGCGAAGCGGCGGTGAAAGTGGAGGGCCCGGGATCCCCGGGCGTCCCCGGGTCGCCCCCCGAGGCCGCTGCCGAGCCGCCCACGGGCCTCCGCTTCTCGCCGGAGCAGGTGGCGTGCGTGTGCGAGGCGCTGCTACAGGCGGGCCACGCCGGCCGCTTGAGCCGTTTCCTGGGCGCACTGCCCCCGGCCGAGCGCCTACGTGGCAGCGATCCGGTGCTGCGCGCTCGGGCCCTGGTGGCCTTCCAGCGGGGCGAGTACGCCGAGCTCTACCGGCTGCTCGAGAGCCGCCCCTTCCCCGCCGCCCACCACGCGTTTCTGCAGGACCTCTACCTGCGCGCGCGCTACCACGAGGCCGAACGGGCCCGCGGCCGCGCGCTGGGCGCGGTGGACAAGTACCGTCTGCGCAAGAAGTTCCCGCTGCCCAAGACCATCTGGGACGGCGAAGAGACCGTCTACTGCTTCAAGGAGCGGTCCCGCGCCGCGCTCAAGGCCTGCTATCGCGGCAACCGCTACCCCACGCCGGACGAGAAGCGCCGCCTGGCCACGCTCACCGGCCTCTCGCTCACGCAGGTTAGCAACTGGTTCAAGAACCGACGACAGCGCGACCGGACCGGGGGCGGCGGCGGCGCGCCCTGCAAGAGGTGAGGGAACCCGGGCGGCGCCAGTCCCGCTTTCCCGGGGACGTGCCATCCACCAGCCCCCCCGCCCCCACCAATGCCCGTTGTCCTCGGACACCCCTCGCTCACACCCTCAGACGCCAGCCGAGCGCGGGGAATCCGTGTGCATGGAACGGGCACGCGCCCCGGCCCTCTCCCAGACACCCGGACACCAATGCTCCTCTCGCGGAGGCCGAGAGACCGCCTCTCTTTGCTCCATTCAAGGCTCCGTCCCAGATCCCATCCGTGTCCGCGGCTAGACTCGGGGCGGCAGTGAGAAAATGAGGGACTGCGGGAAAGGAGGAGGGGCCTTTGTCCTCCCCACCGGTCGTAGGGGCTTGTTCAGGCCCCTTCGCGGCCAGGCCCTCCCTGACCGTTGCTCGGTCTCACCTCCCCGCTTCCCGCCCCCCCTCAGGGCCCAAACAGCGTGGTCCGTCTTCTGTCTTTGTTGTGAAACGTGAACCTTCCCCAGCTCCGGTTTCCCTGTAACCCAAGCCCTTCTCCTCCCACCCTGCGCGTCGGCCTCCTACTCCTCCGACGCCCGGGGAGGAGGGGGGTCGGGGGAGGGCACCGGGAACTGAGCGGGCGACTACCTCCTTACTCTCTCCAAAGCCATTCGGCTGCTTTCAGGCCGACTCAGGAGACTTCAGGCAGCCTGGTTGCTCAGCCTCCGGGGCCCTGAGGCCGAGGAGTTGGGAGAGGAGGGCCTCCTTCCCGCCCCCCAAAGCGGCCAGCTTGAGCCTTTAGTCAGTGGTATTGCAGAGGCTCCTCCCTGGGACCCTTGGGTGGTCTCAGAGATGAGGTTTCATAACCCCCTGAAATGGTGCACATGAACTTGGGCTGGGGAAAGGTGGAGAGGCAGTGGGCGGCTTGTGCTTCCTCCGAGCACTTTGCAGCCGGCTCCGTGCAGGAATCGGGCTGGCCAGCGGGGAAACACAGCATTCGGGACCACAACTCACAATCCTTTCTCCGGCCAGTGAATCTGATGGGAACCCCACTACGGAGGACGAGTCCAGCCGCAGCCCTGAGGACCTGGAGAGGGGGGCGGCTCCAGTGGCGGCCGAGGCCCCCGCCCAGGGCTCCATATTCCTGGCCGGGGCCGCCCCTCCCGCGCCGTGCCCCGCCTCCTCCTCCATCCTGGTGAACGGGAGCTTCCTGGCCGCCGGCAGCTCTCCAGCGGTGCTCCTCAATGGGAGCCCCGTCATCATCAACAGCCTGGCCCTGGGCGAGGCCTCCAGCCTGGGCCCCCTGCTGCTCGGCGGGGGCGGGGGCGCCCCTGCACCGCAGCCCAGCCCCCAGGGGGCCAGCGAGGGCAAGACCTCCCTGGTCTTGGACCCTCAGACTGGGGAGGTTCGCCTGGAGGAGGCTCAGCCTGAAGCCCCTGAGACCAAGGGGGCCCAGGTGGCTGCTTCAGGGCCGCCTGGAGAGGAGGTCCCAGGGCCACTGCCCCAAGTGGTGCCTGGCCCCCCCGCCAGCTGCCACCTTTCCTCTGCCCCCAGGACCAGTGACTTCCGTGGCTGCTCCACAAGTGGTGCCACTTTCCCCACCCCCTGGCTACCCTGCCGGCCTGGGCCCCACCTCCCCACTGTTGAACCTGCCCCAGGTGGTGCCCACCTCCCAGGTGGTGACCTTGCCTCAGGCTGTGGGGCCACTGCAGCTGTTGGCAGCTGGGCCAGGCAGCCCCGTGAAGGTGGCAGCTGCCCCGGGCCCTGCCAACGTGCACCTGATAAACTCTGGGGTGGGCGTGACTGCCCTTCAGCTGCCTTCGGCCACTGCCCCAGGTACCCCTTTCTGGTGGCTGGGCGGGGGGTACAGTTACCTCAGGGAGGGATGGCGCTGTCAGTGGGCTTCCTGGGGCAACGGTGGGGAGTGGGGAGCTCATCCCCAGCGGGTCCCAGACCCTCCCGTGCCAGGCAGTACCCTGAGGCTCGAGCCACGCAGACTTGGCCTCACCCTGACCCTGAAGGGACTCCTTTTGCCTCCGGCTGATCTCCCTGCCTGCCCTCCAGCGGCGTACTCTTCACCTCTGCGCCTGGCCCCTCTCCTCTCCCCACAGGAAACTTCCTGCTGGCCAACCCCGTGTCTGGCAGCCCCATCGTGACAGGTGTGGCCGTGCAGCAGGGCAAGATCATCCTCACCGCCACCTTCCCCACCAGCATGCTGGTCTCCCAGGTCCTGTCGCCGGCCCCCAGCCTGGCCCTGCCCCTGAAGCCAGATGCGGCCATCTCAGTCCCCGAAGGAGCCCTCCCGGTGGCCCCCAGCCCCGCTCTGCCGGAGGCCCACGCCTTAGGCGCACTGTCTGCGCAGCCGCCCCCCGCCCCGGCCGCCGCCAGCCTGCCCTTCTCCCCAGACTCCTCCGGCCTCCTGCCCGGCTTCCAGGCGCCTCCGCCCGAGGGGCTCCTGCTGTCGCCCGCGGCCGTGCCGATCTGGCCAGCCGGGCTGGAACTGAGCGCCGGCACCGAGGGGCTGCTAGAGGCGGAGAAGGGGCTGGGGACACAGGCCCCCCACACGGTGCTGAGGCTGCCGGACCCCGACCCCGAGGGGCTGCTCCTGGGGGCCACGGCGGGGGGCGAGGTTGACGAGGGGCTGGAAGCGGAGACCAAGGTCCTGACCCAGTTACAGTCGGTGCCTGTGGAAGAGCCCTTGGAACTGTGACGCGCCGGGCCCCGTGGCCTCCCCTGACAATGGTGCTCGAGGACGGCGGGGAGGAGGGAGCCTCTCAAACACGAAGACGGCTGCCATCCACACACACTACACCCTCCCCGCGGCCGCTCAACCTCTCCACGCCCTGGAGGCCCACTCCTGTCCGGGGCACCGTCCTCTGACGGGACGCCTCCTCTGTTACAGCCCTCTCCTTGCTCTGCCTCCTGATCTACATGGGGAGATTTGGGGCTCCTGACTCAGGGGCTCTGCCCCCCTCGACCTGGTACTAGCTGTGAGCTGAAAGCCCTGCCGAATGGCTGGATTTCCAACCCCCTTGAGCCCTCTCCCTATCACTCCCTGAAACACTATTAATAGCTCCACTGACATCCAGTGTTCCCAGAACTGCTTGGAATCCGAGGGTGGAGGACGGGCAGTCCTGTGCCCGGAGACTGACGGACCCTCCCCGCCGGGCCCTTCCTGCCCACGAGGGATGCGGGTGTGCGGTCTGTGGGCCAGGGTCCTCCGTTAGCTCCTCCTGGACTAGAGCCCTCGGGAGCACGTCCAGCCCCAGACCAAAGATCCCTTGACCCTCGGGCCAACCCTGACCCCTGTGTCTAGTTTGTATCCTAAATCTTTATTTTTCTAGGACATGTTATGCCTTCATTTCAATTAAAATAAAGTTAACAGACAACTAGAACCTCGGGGGGTGTGGGTTATCGTCCAACGATTTGCCCAAGGAAAAGCTGAACCACAAAAAGCTCACCCTGAGATTCTGGCTTTCTGACCAGATGTTCTCTGAGGGGGAACAGGGGTGGAGGTCAGATTTGTGGTGCTGCTTGGGAAGGTGCCTGCCGTGAGCAGAGCTGAGAAAGCAGGGGACCAGGGGCCCGCCCGGGTCTGTCTCTTGCTGGTAGCAGTTTCCACTTTATTTAGTTGAAAACAATAAATAATCTATAAATAGAACAGGGCCGGAGGCATAGAGTGAGGTACGACTGAACAGGGGTGAAAGCATTTGATTCTGGGCTGGGCAAAGGACAGGCAGAGGGCAACTTCACCTCCTCGCATTTCATTGTGTGTCGGAGGGCAGGGTGGGGGTGGGGGGTGAGGGGTGGGGTGGGGGGGGGGGTCCTTCCTCCCCACCTGCGGCTCCTCTGATAGGCCAGGCCAGGCTCGAAAGGGGCTGTGAGACTCCTGCAGAACCTGGGCAGGAGAAGTTCAGGCTGCCCTGTACAAGGCAAACGCACAAAGCACCGGGGTCAATAAATAGCCGCCTGCCAACCTGGGGGTGCCTGACCGAGGGGATCTGCACTAGCGGCGGTGATGCCCAGGACGAGACAACCTCTTCACCACCGGCGCCTGGTTTCAGACCACGGCTGCAGGAGCCGCGAGGCGGTGGCGGAGGGGGCGAGGCTGCCCTCACGCGCGGTGAGGGGGTGGCGGAGAGGCGGTGTCTGCGGAGCAGCGGGCCTTCTCAGCCAGCAGCTGGTAGAAGGGCTTGGGGGGCTCCCAGTCCTCGTCTTCGCTGCTGGAGCTGCCCTTCTTCACGATCCGGTTGTGCCGGCGGCTGAACCTGCGCGCTTTGGTGCTGGGGGAGAGGTGGCAGGATGGGCGGGGTTCCTCGGTCGCCTCCCGGCCATCTCTGTCCCACCCCTAGTGCTCTGGCCCCAGCAGTGACCAGGGCCTGGGCTGAGGGGGCGGCCAGGGCTTTATTTGGCCCCAGCGGGGGAGCCACTGGCTCCCGTGAGACCTGTCACCATCTGCACACGCGCCCGTGTGTTTCCGGGGCCAGCTGCAAGCTGGGCAGGTGGAGAGGAGAGGGTTTCAGGAGGGAGCGGGCACCAAGAGGGGAAGAGAAGGAGAAGACCAAGCGACAGGGAAGTTAACTCCCAGTTTTCTGCTCTGAGAAACTCCCTGTGGCAGAGAGGGCAAAGGAAGTTTAGGGCAGTGGGGTCCAAATCCAGAATTCAGCTGTTTGCCCTTCTAAGTTACAGGCAGGGGTAGAGCGCCGCTCTGCTTCTGTCACCCCAACTCTTTCATAAGAGCTCGTGACACCCAAATCTCCTGCCCGAGGAAACTCCCAACCTGTTTCCAACATCACAGAGCTCAAGGCTCTGAAAATCAGAGCAGGCTGAGGAGTGGGGGGCCCCCGCCTCCACCACCCACACCTTCTGGGCAGGGGCTGCTCACCAATATGGTCTCCGCTCCTTCAGGGTCATCACCCGCCAGAGTTGGGCCAGCTCCTTGGTGGCAGACGTGGATGCGGTCCCAGGGCAGGCTCTGGGGCAGGAGGGAGGATGAGGTGAGGAGAGGCCTGCAGCCTCGCCTGGCTTGGGCAAAGGCCAACGGTGTGACCGTACAAGGGTCCCTGGCCCTCTCAGAGCCGCAGCTTTCCAAATCTGAGAACTCAGATCTTTCCGTGTTGCCCTGAAAGATGCCCCCTTTCGCGCCCCCCGGAGCAGAGGTGGCAAAGAAGGGAGCTGGACTACATGGTGGTTGGAAAGGGGCCACCCGGTGTCCTGGGACCTGCATCCGCCACTCCGGTACCAGCACCACCTCTTCTCCACGGAGGCTGCAGGCTGGCAAGATCGGTTCAGGGCTAGGCGCCTGATAGATCACATCAAGTCGGCGCCTGATAGATCACATCAAGTCGGCCCCAAGAACTTTTGCGTGAAATCTTAGAAATGAGGAGCTCTCCCCCAACAGGGTTGCTGGGGCGGGAGACAGGACACGAGCCTGAAGCTCCTGCGGGTGAGCCTGCCCCCAGCCCAGCCCAGCGTGATGGAGCACAAAGGCAACCCAGAGCGCGGAGTGGAGGGGGACAAGGATCCCGGGCAGCGTCCTTTGAGCCCAAGGACCAACCACGTCCGAAGGTGGCTCCTCTTTTTTCAGGTTATATACATTTAATTAATTATATTAATTAGTTCACTATATTAATTAATTCAAGCCAGTTAGTTTCCTTGTTTTCCTAAGTCTGAGCTGAGTTTCACTGCTTGCAGTGCTCAGGCCTGACCAGTGCCACGGGGCCAGGGGGAGGCCAGGAGAGCGTGGCTGAGGAACGCGTCGGCAGCAGGGGGTGGCACGCTCTGCGGGTGGATGGACAGTGAGGTGGGGCCCCAGTCAGGGCCCAAGAGGACGCCCTCCCACCTGATGTACTGCTTCCGGTTCATCCTGCAGAACATGATGAAGCCGTTGATACACTTCTTCTTCATCTGGGTGGGGCAGGGTGCTTGCTTGCTCTCCTTGGGCTTCACGAGGCCCCTGCCTGCCCTGCCCTTCCTGGCCTTCCTCCCGGCGGTGCGCAGGGCTGAGGCCCGCTGGGCGGGGGTCCACGTGTAGACCTCATCCTCATCGCTGGAGGACTGCAGGCCCTCGAGGTTGGCCTGAGCGTCCTGGGTGGGAGACAGAGAGGTGAGGGCGGGCAGGAGACACGGACTGACCAGGCGGATGGCTTTCTGTCTCCCTCACCTCCTGCTGCCTCCACGCCGAGTCTGTGTCCGTGTCCTCCGAGCTGGGGCTGGACGACACCTTGCTGTTCTCACTCAGCGACAGATAGCAGTGGTCCAGCAAGACCAAGGACCGGCACTGGCTGTGGGAGTCAGGAAGGTCTTCGGGGGCCTCAGGGGGTGTGTCCTGGGGGGTGAAGGAGAAAGGTGGGGGGAGACGGAGGGGGGCAGTGCCGTCCCTTCACGGCCCCCACTCACTGCTTTTCTAGGAGGTCACACGAGCATCACCACAAACAGCTCAGGCTCAAAACGGCCTCGTCCAGACACCTCCTCAGAAATTCCAGCAACGGTTCCCCAGTTCCCACAGCGGGTCAGAGAGGAGGGGGCTGGGGGTCTTCTGCCTCCTATTCTGGGGCACTCTCTCTCAATCCCATCAGTTTACCACCTTGTGAAGTAGCCGTGACGCCCCGGACAAGTCTTAACTCCTCTGAGTCTCAGTTTTACGCACGGATGGTGTCACTACACATCCTCTGCAAGGCCGAGAGGCACTTGGTGCAGTGGCTGCGCTTCCAAGAGCTCCGCTAAAGGTGTCTATTTTTGTTTCTACAGCAGATTCAGCTATTCATTGAGGCAGGGGGGCCACCTTCCCACACACTGGAGGGAGAATCATTTGGGGATCGGAGCTGGGGCTGCCCCTCTGGCAGTCAGACGTTGAACTGCTGGAACAGACGGTGCTACAGAAATCAGCCCGGGGGCCTGGGAAGGAGGCTCTTTCCAACTGAGGATCCTGGGGGTCACCTGCTGTTTTCAATTTCCTCATCTGTCAAATGGGGTCACAAGAGAGCCTGACTCATAGAGCAGTTGTAAAATTATGTGGGGTCTTTTCTGGGCACCTGGCAGCTTTTAGCTTTTATCTTTGTGTCTGGTTCATTCTAAGGGCCCAGCACAGAGCAGGGCGCCTGGTGGCCAGCAGGCAGTGTTCAAAGGACGGGCAGGCAGGTGAGGGCACAGATGGTGGATGAGTCTCTGGAAGGATGAGGAGAAGCATGATGGATGGACAGGTGAGTGGGGGAGGAGCTGAAAGGTCGAGGGGACGGATGAGTGGATCAAGCAGGTGGAAGGAAGGATGGACTTGTGTGTGGACAGATGCGTGGGCAGATGCCTACCTTCTTCTGTGGTCCCTCAAGCATGCAGGCAGAAGGTGAAGACGCAGGATCTAAGAATACTTCTTCAGAGAGAGCTGTCGGGGGCAGGGAGGGAGACCAGAGGGGTGGCTGGGACAGAAACACCTCTCTCAGGGCACTGTGCCTCTGTCCCGCCATCCCTGCTAGCCGGAGTGCCCTTCTCTGGCTTTTGGCTTTGGGATCTTCTGCCCCAAGTCCAAATCCAGCTCACAGGCCAGCTCCCGTGGGGAACCACCAACCTGGGCAGAGCAAGTGGGTCCCTATTACAGGCTCCTGGAGCCTTCCACGCACCACGCTGGCCTGGGGCTGCTCCCCACCAGGCTGTGGACTCCTCGAGGGCTGGGATGGGATTCATCCTGGGTGGGATTCATCCCTGGTTATCCAGCACTGCCAGCACAGGGCTGCACACTTGGTGGGCGTCACTGTAGGTGTTTTTTTTGAATGAACCAAGCATCAGGTCCAGCCCTGGGTGCTCACCTTGGGTCAGGTACTCGGTGCCATCCTCCAGGATCTGTTCTGGCTGCAGTTTCCCCGGGGAGCTGAAGAGGGAGGGGCTGAGCCCTAGGATCTCGCTCGGGTGGCCTATTGCCTTCCAGTTGTCAATCTGGGGAGGCCCCAAGGCGAGTGGGCTCCCTGAAAAGGAAATATCAGGCTTGAGGGTATGTCAGAGGTTGCCCTCTCCCCCAGCACAGCAGCTGGCTTTGAGCAGATGGTGCCAGACACTGGGGAAAGGTGACTGTGTCAATTCCTTGTTGTGAGTGCTTGGAAGAGGAAATTAAGAGGCACGATGCCTGGCATCTTGTTAGGGATGCCCAGGAAAAAAATCAATATCATGATGTGCCAGATCCAATAGACTGATTTTAGCTATCTGGAGCTCTGTGTTAAGAAAGATTCTGAGGCAGTGTCTGGGATCAACAGAAAGAGTAATGATTGATCAGCAACGTCTGCCATGGCAACCGATGGCTCAGGGACAGTGGGCAGGCTGTGTGTTGCCATCCCTGTGCTTAGCGGACATCCATCCCTTTCCCGCTCTCCCCCCTTCCACAGACATCCTCAGAAGGAAGGTACCAAGAAGACCCCACCCCAGGCTACAAGGAGGAAAGACAGAGCTTCAGTCACCATGGTCGCTGCCCTTTGGGGTCCAGGCAGGAAGCCAAGGGTCAGCATCTGGGGACTCCTTGTCCACCTCCTCGCTGTAATCGTACACCAGCTTCTGCCTGCAAGAGGTGGAATTGAAGAGGCAGACCTGGAGCCCCGGGCTGGAAACACCGTGGGCCCTGGGGCGAGCCCTTTCCCCTTTGGGTGTCTCAGTGTCGCCCACTGTGGACTCAGACAGGGATCTCTCCGTGCCGGCCGCTGGGGGGCGCCCGCCCTCGAGGAGCTTCAGGGCTTATAAGGAGAGGCCAGCTGTAATCAGAGCTGACTAAACGGGGGCAGAGCTGTGATGGGGCTTTGAGGAGGACACAGACGGCGGGCAGGGCAGGAGGGAGGACTGAGCTGAGCTAAGCTTGAAGGATGGGTAGTTTTCCAGGTGGACGAAGGGATCAAGCTTCCAGGAAGAGGGAACAGAGGGTGAGAAGCCCAGAGGGGACACGGGCGTGGCTCCCGCAGGGAGTGGCGAATATTTGGTGGTGTTAAGGGTAAGGTTCGCAGTTGAGGAGCAGGAAAGGGGGCTGGCAAGGTGAGCTGGGACCAGAGAGGGTCTCAAATGCCAATTAAGATATCTGGGCTCTACCCAACAGGAGGGAGTAGCTTAAAGCTGAAAACTGACATGATCAAGGTCTTGTGTGTTAGAAAAGCCATGCAGGTGACTAGTGGGGACAGGCTAGAGGGCGGGACGGGAGGCAGGGAGGGGCTGCGGCCCTGGTCAGCACCTAGGAAGCAAGGCTTTCCCTCGAGCTCACGATGCCTGACGCAAAGCTAGGCCCTCGGAAGTGCTCACTCCACAGACACCAGTCGAGGGTGGTGATTGACCCCATTTCTCACCAAGCCTTAGCCAATCCCACCAAACGCCTCAGCCTCCTCCACTCACATCCCTGGGCTTCCCTTACCTGGGACGGGGCTGGGTCCCGTTGAGAAAATGGATCCTCTCAATCCCTTGCTGGGCCTCGAAGGCAGGGTAAGGCCCTGAATCCTGGGCACTGTTTTTGCAACAGCAGCCTACGGGGGGTGGGGCAAGTCAGGATGGTCACTCCTGTGACGGGCCCAAATCCCGGGACTCACAGAGGCAGGGACGGAGAGGTGCTGGGGTATGCCACAGCCTCTCCCTCCCCCCATCCCAGCTAAAACCTCAGGCTCTGGGGCCTCTGCGTGAGGTTTGGGGGCTCCCTGAATCACCCGCAGGTTTCTGGAATCCCACGTCCCTATCAGAAGCTCTAAGGAAGATAAAATCCTTAAGCAGAATGATGATGATGAAGATGACGAGAGCAAACAAGTATATAGTGCTTACCAAGGCAGCACGGTTTTAATCGTTTTACATACTACTCGGTAGCCCTTTACCAAAGGGTATGGTTTTTATAATACCCATTTACAGTTAAGTAAACTGAGGCATTGAGATATCAAGTAACTGGCCCAAGGTCACAAGATTAGCGCAAGATCTGGGACACCCTCCCTCCCCAGGTGGGTCAGGCGCCTCCTTGGGGCTCCCACAGCCTCCTGGGCGACCCCAGGAAGTGAGAGCGTGGGATTCCGTCACTGGACTGTCACCGGCACCGCGCACGTGGCCTGGCCCAAAGGAGATGCTCTGGGAGGAAAGGCTGAAGGAACAGACAGAGGAATAGGATGACCTGAGGCCTCGCCTTCCGGTCGCGCCCGTATCTCTGGGGGTGTCACACGTTTGCAAGCTGGCAAAGGGATGGGGACTCACAAGAGCGTTTGTCTGGCTGCTTCAAGTGAAGGAAGGCTCACGAGGCGGCCCTGCTCTTGCCCCCAGTCCTGTGACCCTGTCCCCTGCTTACACCCCCAACAGAGCCTGAAGGGAAAAGGAAACTTGGCAAGAGGCTGCGAGACAGCATCTCTCTTGTCCATTGTAGAATCCCTGGCGACTAGGACTGTGCCTGGGACGTCGAGGGTGCCTGACAAGTGGTATATAAACGAGTGGCTAAGTTAGTGGAGAGGAAAGACACCAACTTGAGATGTCACAGTGGATGCTGTTCTCAGCCACATGCAGCAATGTCAGCCAGGATCTTCCTCCCTTTCTGTCACCTTGAGACGGGGATGACACAGCCTTGGGGTGACTGCAGGAGTCGAGGCATCTTGGAGGGGTGATGGTCCCCACCATGTTTCCTCCTCTCTTGTCTGGGGATGGGGTCACCTGCTTCTCAGGCTTGTCCAGGGCCAGACAGCGACGAGGGTTCTGGGCCCGGGTCTGGTGTTCTAGGAGAGCAGAGAGATGGCGTCAGACAGGGCTGGGGGCCTGACTGTCACCAGAAGGTGGCTGAGGTGGGGGTCTTTGCTCTGGGCCCAGTAACCTGCTTCAAAGCTTTGCCTGGCCTGGTCACTCAGTCCTTCCCGGAGAGGCCCAGATCCTCAGTTAAAGATCACCTAGTCGGATACCCCCTTCCCCTGCCCACACGTTAGAATCACCTTGTGAGCTCTGAAAATACTGGTGCCCAGGTTCCACCCAGATCACTGAAGCCCGACTTTCTGGGTGTGAGGCACAGGCAATAGGCATTTTTAAAAGCACCCCAGTGATTCAGAGGTGCAGCCAGAGCTGGAAATCATTGATTAGGTCCAACTCCCTTTTTAAGGACATGGAAACGGAGGCTCTAAAAGGGGAAGGGACAGGTAGTGTTAGTAGCAAGGCTGAGGTGGGACCTGGGACACTTGCCTCCCGCACTGGGGTGCTTCCGTCACCCCACACTCCCTGCTGCCCTGGCCCGGGGATGGATGACTGGGCAGAGGGATGATAAATGCTGACAGCAGCTTCCATTCCTGGGCACTGGCCACGTGCCCCATCACTTAAGCACTGCTTCAGCGGGGTGCGCCTGGCTCCGAATCTGAGGACCACCCTGTGGCAGGCCCTCCAATTTCCAGACCAGGAAGCTGAGGCTCACAGGAGAAAAGTGACCCACCCCCAGGCCTCAGAGCTAGGAAGAGAAGGCACCACAGCTGAACCCAGGCGCATCTGAATCCAGAGCCTCGTCAAGGGCTCAGGATTGCCGACTGGGCCTCCCGGGAGTGGGGACGGTCCTGGAGAAGGAGCCCCGCTCCCATCTGACCCCTGCACCCTCTTCTATCTCCACTGATGGCTTGTACCTGATGCTTGGGCCAGCTTCTTCTTCCGAGGTTTCCAGCAGCCTCCCCAAAGATGGGATTTATGAGAGTGTGGGGTGCTGGACGGGGTGGAGTGTCTCCACTTCGCTGGGCCCGCGGCCAGCTTCCAACCCAGCCCTGCACAGGACGGAGAATGAGGCAGGTCAGATGCCCTCACCCTCATCCATCCCGAATGCTGCCTCTGGACAGCACTTCATGATGGACAGGGAGCAGGGAGGCTGCCACGGTCCCCAGACTGACTTTACAAATGGGGAAACTGAGGTCCCGGGAGGAGATGGGACCTGGCTGAGGTTGCGCAGCCAGGCGGCAGAAGTACAGGCGAGAACTCAGGTGTCCTCAGGGCCATTCCGGGCCTCGGCTGAGAGGGAAGACAGACCCAACACTTCCCAGATGCTTCCCCGTCTTCCACCTCCCAAATCAGTTCTTCCTGCAGCCTCCTCAAGATGGTAGGGGCTCCAGCATCCACCCTGGGTGGCCCGGGGCCTCTCCCCCAGGCCTCTCAACTCTTCCTCATTAACGTCTCCCAAGGACTTCCCTGGCGGTCCAGTGGTTAAGACTCTGCGCTCCCAAGGCAGGAGGTATGGGTTCGACCCCTGGTCGGGGAACTAAGATCCCGCATGCTGTGCGGCATGGCCAAAAAAAAAACTCCCAAATTTACCTACTTCTGTCTACACCCTCAGCTATGGTGCTACACTGGCCTTATCGTCTCCCATCCAGATCACCCCTAAAAGTATCTTCACTCATCTCCCCCACTCCAGCTTCTTACTTAATAGCAAGTCCCCACACTAGATGTCAGGCACCTCTTCCTCAAAGAAACTCTGATCATGGCTTTCCTCTGGCTTAAAGGCCTTCAGTCATTCTCATCTTTTTCATCTCCCTCCTCTGCCAGGCACTCGAGGCCCTTCAGAATCTCGTCCCTGCCTCATCTCCTACCCTTCTTGCCCGTGTATTCCTCACACCAGTAACCATAGCAGCCGGCACACACAGCATGGGATGACTGGCTTGTTCCAGGAGCCATGTTACAGCACTCTTTACATGTATTAACTCATTCAATCCTCACAACAAACACAGAAAGGGGGTATGGGTCCATTTTGCAGATGAGAAAACTGAGGCACAGAGAGTGTAGGTCACAGGACGTGTGCCTGAGTTGGGACCTGGCTCAGGAGTCTGCGCACATCATCTGGGTGCTACACGGCCCCTCCAGTCATACCCAACTACTTGCCTGTCCCCAGACGTCCCACATGTGTCTTCTCGTGCCTTCAGACTCTTGTTCACCTTGTTTCTTCTGCCTGGCATGGTTCCCCCTTCCCTGTCCTCGAAGGCCCAGCTCCAAGGCCCCTCCCACCACAGTCTTCCCAGACACCCTCCTCTGGGGTCACAGCACTCTGGACATCCCTCTGACTTGTCCCGTGAGACAGGCTGTGAGATCCAGGAAGGACTGGACCCGTCTAAGTCACTCAGCGTCCCTGACGGCCAGGACAATGCTTGACACGTAGCAGGCGCTGCGAAACGTCGGCTGAACTTACTTACCCCCCAGTCCACCGTTCCCATCGGTGGTATGGAATTCGAGCAAGGCCCTGGCCGCATCGATGCTTCTCTGGAGGTAGTGAATGTAGTGCAGGACGTGCAGCAGAATCTCCTTCTGCCCCCAAAAGAAAGACAGGGTTGAGCGGGGGCCTGAGATGATGTGAGGCTGCTGGGGACCGGGGACCCTGCCCCAGCAATCCCCCCATTTGCAGAGAGGTTCCTATTCTGCCCTTTAGTCCTCACTGCGGCCCAGTGAGCCGGCGGTTACAGCTAAGGAAACGGAGGCTCAGAGCGCTAAAGGGACTTGCTGGGCTACAGAGAGGAAGTGGCAGAGCTGGGATCTGAACCCAGGCCTGGCTGCCTCCTGGTCCAGTTTTGGGGGCACACACTGCTCAGCTTCCCACCCCTGGCCATTGGCACACGCAAAGCCCTCCTCTTCTCCCCACAGACTCCCTCCCTGGCTTCTCCTCCTTTGAGCCTCAGCACAGTGTTCTCCCCTTCTGGAAGCTTTCCGGCCCTCCTGACCCCTCACCCAGGCTGGGTCAGATGTCCCTCCTCCGCACTCTTGTAACACCCTGGGCCTGTTTCCACCAAGGCACTTGCCACAGTGTTCTATAATTATCTGTTTATGTATCATTCTCTCCCATTGACCTTGAACTAGCTGAGGGTAGAGACTGTAGCTAATTGATTTCTGGATCCCAAGCACACAGAATCGAGAGGTGACTTAGTCAGTTATCACTGAAGGAATGACTCTGCCCTACAGCATCAGCGGGCATCCCCCAACCAGCCACCAAATACCGGCTGAGCCGATATTGGAGACACTAAGCTAAAAAAGATACTACCCACTAAGAGCCATGTGGAGGGGTGAACTAGACATACTTTTTTTTTTTTTTTTTTTTTTTTATTTATTTTTGGCTGTGTTGGGTCTTCGTTTCTGTGCGAGGGCTTTCTCTAGTCGCGGCAAGTGGGGGCCACTCTTCATCACGGTGCGCAGGCCTCTCACTGTCGTGGCCTCTCTTGTTGCGGAGCACAGGCTCCAGATGCGCAGGCTCAGTAGTTGTGGCTCACGGGCCTAGTTGCTCCGCGGCATGTGGGATCTTCCCAGACCAGGGCTCGACCCGTGTCCCCTGCATTGGCAGGCAGACTCTCAACCACTGCGCCACCAGGGAAGCCCTAGACATACTTTTGTTTGCCTTCATGGAACTTACAATCCAGGGAGGGTAGCGGACCTTAATAAACTCATAATTCATACAAAATTATCAAGTGTGTGATAAGCATTATGAATAGAAGAGCATAACAGGTGACTCTGAAATTAGACTTGGGTGTCCAGAAAGGCCTCTCTGAAGTGGCAGCATTTAAACTGAAGACTGAAAGGAGTTAGCCTGGTGAAGGAAGAACACCCATAAGTATTTTCTGGATTGAACTGGATCCCCAGAATAACAACAAAACCGTTAGCAGGAATCTTCCAACCCCAAATCAGGAAACATGGTCTGTGGGGTGGGGGATACATTGGGAGACTGGGACTGACACATACACACTACTATATATAAAGTAGATAACTAATAAGGACCAGCTGTATAGCACAAGGGACTCTACTCAATACTCTGTAATGGCCTTTATGGGAAAAGAATCTAAAAAAGAGTGGATATATGTATATGTATAACTGATTCACTTTGCTGTACAGCAGAAACTAACACAACATTGTAAATCAACTATACTCCAATAAAAATTAATTTTAAAAAAGGATGGTCTCATGAGGTGACTTATGTGAAATCGTTCCATAAAATATAATACAGTCACTGAACTTATTTAACCTGATCCAGGGAAGGAAGCTATAATCTAACTAAGGAATAACGTGACACAGCCAAGAGATTATTGGTTTGGGGCCTGGCTCTAACCTGCCACTTACTGGCTGTGCACTGGGAGCGGGTCATTTTACTTCTCTGGGCCTCGGTTTTCTCATCTGTGCAATGGGAACGAGAATATTCATTCACCCTCAGAGGATTATCATTAGGACGAAATAAATTAGTGTGTGAGAAATCGCCCAGCACAGAGCCTGATAAATCAGTTGTCCAATAAATGCTTAGTTGATATCTGGATGAGAACACCTTCATCGGCTTCTCAAGGGATTAAATAGAAACCTTTGGGGGCTTCCCTGGTGGCGCAGTGGTTGAGAATCCGCCTGCCAATGCAGGGGACACGGGTTCAATCCCCGGTCTGGGAAGATCCCACATGCCGCGGAGCAGCTAAGCCCGTGCGCCACAACTACTGAGCCTGTGCTCTAGCGCCCGCGCGCCACAACTACTGAAGCTCACGTGCCTATAGCCCATGCTCCGCAACAAGAGAAGCCACTGCAATGAGAAGCCTGTGCACTGCAACGAGGAGTAGTCCCCGCTCGCCGCAACTAGAGAAAGCCCACGCGCAGCAACAAAGACCCAACGCAGCCAAAAATAAAATTTAAAAAAATAAAATAAGATAAAGGGAATCAGAGAAATGGAAACAATCACAGTAACGTGCAGAGGGCTGTGATGGTCAGAGGGATGGGAAGCCACGGACCACATGGGGCAGGGGCACTTAATCAGCCAGGATGGTGAGGAAGGATACCACGGACCTAAGCTGCAGCCTAAATCTAAAACACGGGCGAAACAACGCATAATAGCTCCCACAGTTTATTCAGCAGTGGACTGAGCACGTCACACAGCCCTGGGACGAGCTGTGATGAGGCATGTCAGGCAGACTGGTCTGGTGGGAGGCTGGGGACTGACTGGGTCACTGGTTGTACGTGGAGCAGGGGGCCCAGGACTGAATTTAAGGGAGGACGAAGATGGGGAAGAAATGGGATTATTAAGACAGCAGAGAATCAATGGTAAAGAAAGTGGGCTGAGGCCTGGGGAGGATTCCACGAAGAGATGTGGTCATCTAGTCAGTGACGAAATGCTGCCTGTGCCCTGACTCAACTGTCATTCCTCCAGGGCAGGGGCTGTGTCCCAGTCATCTCTGCCTTCCCCGACACGAACTTACAGTGCCTACGCACACCAAACGCTCAAATGTGGGAGGACAGAGGGCAAAATCCCTCAGATATGTTTTGAGCACTGTGGTGCTCTGCGTAATGCCTCCCCCAAAGGCGTCCATGTCCTAGTCCCCGGGACCTGGGAATATGTTGCCATGTATGACAAAGGGGTCTTTGCAGATGTGATGAAGTTAAGGATCTTGAGATGGGGAGATTATTCTGGATTATCTGAGTGGGCTCAGTGTAATCACAAGCGTCCTTACGAGCAGGAGGTTGGAGGGTCAAAGGCAGAGAAGGCGAAATGACGACAAAAGCAGAGGTAGAGGAGAGACTAGAAGATGCTACGCTGCGGGCTTGGAAGGGGCTGTGAGCCAAGGACCATAGACGGCCTCTAGAAGTTGGCAAAGGGAGAGGAAATGGATGCTCCCCTGGAGCCTCCTGCTGACCCCGTGACTTTAGTCCAGTGGGACTGATTTTGGATTTCTGACCTCCAGCGCTCTGAGAGAACAAAGTTGTGTTGTTTTAAACCACTAAGTTTGTGGTAATCTATTACAGCAGCCACAGGAAACTGATACAAGCACCTACAATTGAGAGGGATTTAGGAGAGACAACCAGCGTGATCTGGTGATTGATGGGCTGTGGTTGGCAGGGAGAAGAATAGGGTTAGGGTCAGGCAAATCTCTCCCAAACACCCACTCCCCTGAACCTCTCTGAAGGCAAGTAGAACATTCTAGATTGGATCAGTTATTGTGCATTCAAATCTTCCTCTGTTTTTTCTTTCTGGCCGTGCCACACAGCTTGCAGGGTCCCAGTTCCCTGAACCAGGGATCGAACCCGGGCCCCAGCAGTGTAAGCACTGAGTCCTAACCACTGGACCACCAGGGAAGTCCCTAAATCTTTATCTTCTTGACCAGATTCTAAGTTCTCAGAGGAGGAGGGCTGGGTTTCAAATTCCTTTGCTTCCCCTTGTTGCCGGCAGAACAGTTTCTGACATCTGACAATCTTTCCATAAATGGCTGATGAATGAATGAATGAGGGACTGAATGAGAGAAACTATAGCAAGAAAACATCACACCAAACCTTCCAGATCTCTGAATCTCATATTAAGTTGTTCGTCCTGGGAGCAAGTGTTAGCTCAGCACTATAAACATTTATTGAGTAGCCACTGGGGAGGCACCGAGAAGTTTTTTATCCCTACCTCATGGAGATGATCTCCACAAAGTCACAAAAGAAGGCACCCGGAAAGGGAACCGACATTTATTCAGGCCCTGTCACAGCTATCATGTCACTTCGGTCTCACAATATCTCTGAGTAGGAGGAGTTATTTTTTTCTTGTTTTATAGCTGGGAAACCTGAGGCTTGAGAGGCTGATAGCCTGAGCGAGCTGCCCAGTTCTGCAGGTGTGGGGCTGGGGGGCTCAGATGCAGGCTGTGTGACTCCCAGAGGGATGACCTCGACCCAGCACCTTGCCTATTTTTCCCCTCCCAATTCCCCCTGCCTCCTTTGCAGGAAAGAATCCCCCAGGCTTCTGGTCATGGGATCACAGACTCCCAGAAATTCCCAGTCAGGACCATTGCCATGTCAGTGCTGTCACTGGGTGGGTCTGTCTAGGTTTCCTAGGACAAGGGAGGTCAACCCGATTGCTGATATGTTCAGATCTGCCTCCCGAATCCACCTCCTCTCCTTCAGCCCCCTTACCTTGGTGAGCTTCTTGGCACCGGTCCTCAGGGCCACGGGTAGCAGCAATGCCAGCTCTTGCAGTTTGTTGGTGTGGTTTTTCCTCTGCCTCCTGTTTTGGGGCAAGAGTTGGTTTGGGTTAGGACATCCGAAATGGAATTTGGCATCTGACCCCCCAGACCGCTTGTCTCAGTGTTCCCCATCTCAGAGAAGCTCCCTGCCCCAGGCACCCAAGACAGAATCCTGGGCATCGTCTGAACTCCTCACTCTCCCCCATCCCCTGGTCCAATCAGTCACCAAATCTTGCCCATTCCTCCTCCAATCCCTTCTCTCCGTCCCCTCGCTCCTGCCCTACTCCATGTGCTGACATAGTTCTCCCAGCCTTTCATCTGGCTTCCTCCAAGCCATACTCTCTACGAGAGTCACGGTGATCTTTCTGAAACACAAACCTGCCTATGGTTTTCTCATCTGTGCAAAAGGAATGAGGATATTCTTTCAGAGGCAGAGGGCTACCAATAGGACTGAATACATTAGTTACTTAATAAGTGCTTCAAACCTCTCAATGCCATCCCATTATTAAGGATCAAATTTAAACCCTTACTTAACATGGCTTATAATGCCCCCCATGGCCTGGCCCGCCTGACCCTTCTGGTCTCATCTCTTACTTCCTTTCATTCTCTCCCATCAATGGACTTCAGCTCCACAGGACAGGTGAGCTATCTCTGCTCAGGTCCCCCTGCCCCTGTGCTCATGCATTTCTCTGGTCCCTGCAGTTGGGTGAGAGCTGAGTGGGGGGCACCGCTGTACTCTAGCACCTAGAACAGGGTCTGGCACACTGCGGGAAGTCATCGCCTATTGGCTAAATGATTGAATAAATAAGGGCATGAAAGAGGTTGACTCCTGAGCAGATGCAGAACTTCCAGGATCTAATCCCTGAATTCATAATTCATACTATATCCATGTACACACACCTGTACCCCTCTCTCCTGACAGATGGAGACATGAAGACGTTGGAGTCTCTCTCCCAAATTACACACCGCTGCCACTACTCCCGCTACTCCTTTGGGAAGGCCCAAACACTTCGTCTCCACAAATCCCTATCTCACCTTCCTTCAGGGCCTGATTCAATTGCCACCCGAGGAAGCCTCCCCCACCTCCCTTGTTTTTCTCCCCGACTCTGAATGTCCACAACACTTTGTGTCACCTGCAGCACGGCCCAGCCAAAAACACTTCCTTTATTACAGATGTATCTTTGGTTCCTACTCAGACCGACGAACTGACACCCCCTCTTTGCCAGGCCCTGTGCTGGACACTGTGGAAAGGGAGAGGAATCACTGTCCTGCCCTCGAGGACATGGGGGAGCAGTGTGGGAGACACTTATCTCCCTAACCAAACTCTGAAGTCCTGAAAGAATCGTTCTCACTCATTCATTCAGCAATTACTTATTGAGCCCCTACTATGTGCCAGGAAGTGTGATCGGTGACAGGGACAAAAGGCTATAAAACAACTACAGCCCCTTCTAGAGCCTACAATGCAGTCTGGGATAAAGTCATTCATCAAATTGTCACACAAATAAACATAAAATGGCAACTAGGACCAGAACCAGCTGTATAATTTGCTGGGGGTGGGGACATTGCAAATGAAACTGTGGGTCCCCTTGTTCAGAAATTAAGAATTCTGGGAATTCCCTGGTGGTCCAGTGGTTAGGACACCGCACTTTCACTGCTGAGGACCCGGCTTCAATCCCTGGTCCGGGAACTAAAATCCCACAAGCCGCACAGCCTGGCCAAAAAAAAAAGTTAAGAATTTCAAGATGGTGAGAGCAGAGCATTAAACCAAGCATTGGGCTCTTCTAAGCTCAGGGCTCTGTGACTGCATGAATCATGTGTCCCTCCTGGGGACAAAGGAGAGGTGCTGCTCGGTGTTATGGAAACTTGTGATAGGTGGTTTTGATCTAACCTATGAGGCTTTTCCAGAGGAAGTAAACCTGGCCAGAAGCTGTTCTGAAGGATGAGTGGAGCTACATCAGTGGAGGGGGAGAGGGAAGGTTTCAGATAGAGGGAGCATGGAGAAGTCAGAGGAAATAAAGCTGAAGTGTCTGGAGCACAGAAAGCAAGGAGTCCTGTGGGGTGAGATGAGGCTGGAGGACAAGGTAGGGGCCAGATGACGCAGGGTCTTATGGGTCTTACAGGCTCACAGTATGAAGTTTTGCCTTTATCTGAAGCCCAACGAGAAGCATTAACGTGTTTTCTGCAGGGCATGGCATTTCTAGTGCACCCTCCCAGAACCACCACGAGTACAGGAGACTATACGTATTAGTCAGCTGAATGAAGGAATGAAAGAAAAACAAAACCACCAATTGGTCTCTAGTTCTTTCCTGATAGAAACCATAATTTCGAGGGGCAAGGGTGGGTGCTGGGTTTCTATCCGTGGAGAAACACTGGGTAGGTTGACCTCTAACGTCTTGCCTGGCCCTGATATTTATTTTCTGCATGCGACTTTCCTGCTGTTCTAGAGGACTCCCTAGAAGCTCCAAAGAGAAACAGCACAGAAAGCCAGGAAGAAAAGTATCCAGGTCTATTTAAGTTCAAGGTGCTATTTGACCATGTCTGAGAAAAAGGGTTTCATATCACCTAGTCCCTGGGTGTTTCCTCTGGGTTTTGCAAAGCACTGAGAGAGCCTTCTGCACAAACACAGGAGTTCCAGGGGAAAAGAAAAAAATTGGAGGGAGAAAAAGGGTGACTAGGAAATGCAAAATCTTGGCCGCTCTTGGGCAGCGGTCCTGAAGAGGTGTGACCTGGGGCTCTGCTCACAGGGGCCTCCGGGAACTGGGCACTTGCTCTCAAGGCTGCTCCTTTCCTGGCTGGATGGTTTTGGTTTCAGCCAAGTTCTTTCCTCAGAGTCTGTTTAATTTTCACCCACTAATCCCAGCTCTGCCCTCTGATTCTGTGCGGAACAGGTCAGCTCCAGCCACATGGGTCTTTTTCTGCTTCTCTCAACTGCCAAGTTTATTCCTGCCTTAGGGCCTTTACCATCGCCTCCACCTGGAATGTTCTTTTGTCCCGATTTTTACATGGCTGATTTCTTGCCATTCAGTGCTTAGCTTAAATGTAATCTCCCTAGAGGCCTTTCCTGACTACCTGATCTAAATAAGCACATTCTTTGTCACATCCCCATATCCTTTATCAGCATCTGAAATCTTTCTCTCTTTCTTCCTTCCTTCCCTTCCTTCTTTCCTTCCTTCTTTCCTTCCTTCCCCCCTCCCTCCCTTCCTTCCTCTCCTTCTCTCTCTCTCTCTTTCTTTCTTATAAATATAAACATAAGGAGAGGGATTTTTGTCTCTTTTATTTATTGCTATATCCCGGACTGACTTATCCATCAGGAAGCGTAAGCACAGTGCCTAGGGCTGGTGCTACTTTTAGGGGCTTATGAGAATGTTTTAATTTCTTTTAAAACCAGAAGAGAAATAAATGAATATAATTAAACTTGGATTATATTCATATTTATACCAGTGCTGTCATAAACTATAATTTGTAATGTGTTTTTAAAAATATTTTATTTATTTAGTTGCTCTGGGTCTTTTGCAGCACGTGGGCTCCTTAGTTGCGGCTTGCCAGCTCCTTAGTTGTGGCATGCAAACTCTTAGTTGCGGCCTGCGGGATCTAGTTCCCTGACCAGGGATCGAACCCAGGCCCACTGCATTGGGAGCAAGGAGTCTTAACCACTGCGCCACCAGGGAAGTCCCTTAATGTGTTTTTAATGCAGGAGCTGGAAGGAGCCTTAATCAAGAGCCAGTCCAAATTTCTCACATTAGCTATGGGAAAACCAAGGCCCAGACCCTAATTTGCTTTAACATGTGCAGGAACTTAAGAGTAAGAGCTGTCCCAAAGTGGGACAAAGCAGGGGGCAGTCCCAAGAAGCAGCATAATAGTTGGTTACAAGGTTCAGCTTTTGAAGCAAACAGATCTGGTTGAAATCCCAGCTCTGCCACTTGCTGTGTGACTTTGGGCAAGTGCTTCATCTCTCTGAGCCTGTTTATAATTCATTTACAAAATGGAGGTGGCTGGAAAGTGTGATCTTGTCCAGAAGGTGTTTAGCACATAGGGAGTGCTCACGAAATGTTAGTTCAAGATAGAAGGTAGACAGTCATTTGTTGGGACGATTTAGGGATAAGGGATGTTGGAGAATGGGGTGGGGGTATTGTACTGGATGACTACTGTTGATAAAACGGTTGTTTTTGGTTGACCGACATCCAATTCCTCCCTTCTCTGGTAATAGTTTCCTTTGGGGAACGATCCCTCCCCGACTCTCAGTCCATATGGTTCAGAGAAGCTGACCCCAACCTCCCCTTCCACTAGGGAGCACTGAAGCAAGGTCTAGCCAAGAAGTCAAGTGATTGGTTCAGGATTGCAGTTGTAACCCAGGCTTGGCCAATCAGAGTCAACGGATCCTGGAAAGAGACTCTCTGCTAGGCTTGTCAAGTTGGCAGGATATGGACCTGGAGTGGCTGGGAGCCATCTTGCCCTCACAAATGGAGAGCCAACACAGACAAGAGCAGAGCAAAGAGAGGCAGATTCCTGGCCATATCATTTAACTCCTCAGCTAGAACCAGCCAAGCCTGATGCCCCGGAATTTTTTGTTTAAAGGATCCAATAAATCCCCTTTTACGTGTAAGCCAGTTTTAGCTAGGTTTCTGTTAATTGCAACTAAGAGTCTTTATTAATACAAATACCCCACATCTAGAAAGGGGGCAAAGAGAATGCATTGTTGGTGACCTCTGGAATTCCAGGAGGAAAAGGCAAGCGAGAGAGGCATTCTTCATTTTCTTCATTTGCTCCTTCTGAGCACAGTACCTAAGTAGAGAACCTGAACAAAGCAGACACTTATTTTTGGAGTTAATAAATGAAGACATAGGTGGGCGGAAAGTCACTGGGGAAGACAGTGGGGAATAAGATGAACTCTGGCTCTCTTCTTTATCCAGACTTTGGAGGAAGGGAGAAATCTGATCCAACTCTCACTCTGCTAGGAAAATCCCCTCTATAAGATTCCTGACACTTGGTAGGTGCTTGATGGCAAAATGAATACGTGAATAAAAGAAAGGAAGGAAGGGCATTTAAGAAAATCAGAATGTCAAAACCTGCAAGGGCTTAGAGATGATCTTTGCCAACTACTTCAGAGTTCTCTCATCTTGAAATGGCGGTAATATTCGCACCCACTTCCTCGTGGAGTTGTTGTAAGGATTAAAGGATTTTATACAAGCAAAAGGCTTAGCAAAAAGTCTGGCAAACTAGTAAATGCTCAGTAAACACTACTGTTACTATTATTTAACCAGAGTGGCTGGAGCTGTAAGGGAGGTGGGCCGGGGGAACACTTACCTGTCCCTGGGACCCAGGGAGTTGGTCCTGGGCTGTTTAGGGGAACACAAGTGCTTGCTGGAATCCCACATCTGCAAAGAGGGGAAAAGAAAGAATTATTAGTGACCTCTGGGATTCCAGGAGGAATGCACAGCTTGACAGGCAGCCTCATTTCCCCCATCATACTCCTTTGAGCACTCAGAGATCCCAAAATAAGCCTCCAGTCCCCATAAACACAGGTCAAGAGACCAAATTAAAATGCCCAAACTCTAAACTGAAGTCCATGAATCTCAAATTGCAAATTGGGGCCCGTAAGTCATGATCCAGACCTAAAACTAAAAGGAGCAGATTCCCAAACTTTGACTTCAGAACTTCAGTCTTAACAGTGAAATGTCAGACCCTGAAATGGGAACCAGATCTGAAAACTGTGGCTTGAGATCTCTAAACTGTGATATTAAGACACTAAAACTATGACTTTAAACTCCCAAAGTGAGGACCTAGAACATAAAAAGGAGCCCTTTCCAAACCTAAACGCCCTAAACTCTAATACTGAGATGCTCTAGACCCCCAAACTGTTAATTTCTGATCTCCAAATATGAACCCAATCCTAGTATTAAGAACACAGACCAGGGCTTCCCTGGTGGCTCAGTGGTTAAGAATCCACCTGCCAATGCAGGGAACACGGGTTCGAGCCCTGCTCCGGGAAGATCGCACATGCCGCGGAGCAACTAAGCTGAGCCTGTGCTCTAGAGCCCGCGAGCCACAACTACTGAGCCCGAGTGCCACAACTACTGAAGCCCGCGCGCCTAGAGCCCGTGCTCTGCAACAAGAGAAGCCACCTCAATGAGAAGCCCGCGCACCGCGACGAAGGGTAGCCCCCGCTCGCCACAACTAGAGAAAAGCCCGCGCGCAGCAACAAAGACCCAACGCAGCCAAAAATAAAAATAATTTAATTAATTAAAAAAAGAAAAATACACAGGCCACAAACCTTAATATTGAGAACCCAAACCCTAAAGTAAGAAATCCAATCTCCCCAAAGCAAACCTCAGCCCCCCAAATTGACCTCAGATCCTAAAACAAAGACCTCTAGATCCCCAAACTGTCACTTCAGACCCTCAAGTTGTGACCCCCAGCCCTAAACTGAGATCCCACCTGTGAGTTCCACTCTGAAACCCAAACTCTAGAATTGAAGCCTCATACTCAATGTGGGGGACTGCAGGCCCTAACAATTCTCAAAGTTCCAAACTGTGACTCCAGACTCTAAATCTCATACCTCATATACTCTACATTGAGACTCTAGACCCTAAATCTACACTGAAGCTTCAATCCTCCCAAATTAGACCCCGGACCCCCAAAATACTATTCTAGACTTCCAGATCCCCAGACTAGGATCTCTGATTCCAACAGGAAAGCTTCCAGCCACAAAACCCAAGACCTTCAGATTTCCAAAACGAGTTCTCTCCAGACACAAATCCCGAGACCCCAGATCCTAATCTGTGACCCCCAAATCCCCAACCCTATTCAGAGACTTCGTATCTGAAACTTGAGCGTGGATCCCCAAAACCTAGGCCCAGCCTCAAACCCAAACTCCGGCTCTGCTGCTCGGGTCCTGCCTCCCCCAGGGCCCGGGCACCCAAGGCACACCCGCCCTCCCGTCTGCCTGAAACTCCCAGAGGGAGGCCACGACCACGAAGTGGACCCCAGGCTCCCCTCTGGCCGGCTAGTCACCCGCCCCGTTCCCCTTGGCCTCCAGCACCCGCCTCAGGACGTGCACAATGGCGTGAGCACCCCCCTTCTTGTTTTGCGCCAGTCCCACACTTGGGAGCCCTGTCAGCCAGCGTCTCGTGCTGGTCCCGGTAGGCTGGCCGCGTGCGCGAACCTCAGGCCGGCCTCAGCCACCACGTTCCCAGCCCGGGCGTGAGGTGGACGCGAATCCCCTTTGGCGCGAGGCTCCTGCGCGAGGCCTGAGGAGAGCAAGAGCGAACTCTTGAGGCCAGGCCACGCCCTCACCACTTCCCGCCAAAATGTGTTGGGTGCGAGACTGGAGAGGGGAAACGGCAGGGTTCGAGTGGCCGTGCGCACGCGCGCCTTGGGAAGGCCCTGTCTTCCAGCACAGCGCTAGCCTGGCCTCGCGCCTCCTGACACACTCTTTGCCGGTGCGCGCCAAAGTGCCGACCAATCAGCGCTCGCTCAGCTGCCCAATCAGCGCTCGCTCAGCTGCCCGCCTTTTCGGCAGGTGCCGCCCCCTCAGGCCCCGCCCCCAGGCCACTTCTGAGGTCCCGAGCCAGTGGAGCCTAATGAGGAGGCGGGCTCTCCCTAACTGCCAATTCTCCGGACGCAAGGGAGATGTGACCAGTCTCCCTTCCCAACCTCTGGTGTCCGGTTGCCAACTTTTCCCTTTAGCGCATGTTTAATGAGGGCCTACTGTGTGACAAGCGCTATGCTAGAAGTTGGGAATTTAGCCAAAGTCTTCCCAGTGCAGTTGGGAAGGCTCACAGACCGTGAGAATCTAGTGAGGCAGAGGCTGCATTAAAGAGAGATAAATTGAGAAAAGATTCAGAGGAGGGCCATTGGAATCGAGCCTTAATAGCAGTTCCCCTCATGAAGTTATGTTCCTTATAGAAAACTTTCCATTTTAGAAAGTTCACTCTCATGGCCCGTGAGGAGGATGGACAGGAAAATATAGCTTAAGGGGAGACGATCTAGCAGCCTAGTGGAGAGCAGAGGCCCTGGGGTCCAACACATTTCAGTTCAAATCACTTTCTTGCTGTATTGCCCTGGAGAAGAATCTCAATTCTTTCTGCCTTAGTTTTTATAAATTTGGGATAATTCTTGGGTTCTGTGCAGAGTGTCTGGCGTATAATTAACATACAATAGATATTTAAACAACATTTATTTACACTCTTCTGTGTGCTTGAACAAGATACAAAAAGGTGCCTGTCTTCGTGAATCTTCTATGATATGTACAAATTTCTAGTGCATGGAGCTATCCTCCCTCCTAAAGCTTAAGGCTAATTTCCTTATTTGTAAATTAGGAGGTGGTGGTAAGAAAACCAGGGGGGAAAATGGATGGGAAAGTGTTTGAGAAAGTACAAGGCACTGTTAATTATTATGTTAATCAGTTTAAGTAAATCGGTAAACTTGCTCTTCCCACCTCTCCACCCCTCACAAAAACTGCCCCTTTGCAGTTTTCTCAATCCCTTTTCCAAGGGCCCCGGGCCAAAATAGAGGAGGCTGCACTCCAACCCCCAGTGCGCCTGGCGGGGGCGCTCTGTGCGCCTGCGCTGTCAGGCCCCCTCTCTACCTCCTGGGAGTTAGTCGTTCTTTTCCTCAGCCTGCCCAGTTTGCTTCCTTCCCCACCTCCAAGCTTGACCGTGCTGCCTTCTGGGAGTTGTAGTCCGTGGCTGCCCGGACTCCAATTCCCAGCGGGCTTCGGGGCGGGAACCCGGAAGGGGAGGCTGGAGAGGAGCGAGTGGGGGAAACCCGCGTAGCCGAGGGAGCTGCAGCGCGGGGAGATGGTGAGAACCCCGAGAGGGGGCCGGGGGCGCTTGAGAACCCGGGCGGGGGTTCGGGACCCTGTGGCGAGAGAGAAGAGGCAGGGACTAAAGAAGGGGCTGGGTGAGGGGAGATCGCTTGGGGGAGGGGATTGGGAGAAATGGGAGCCGGAGGGAATAGTGGAAGAATGGGGGCTGGGGATGGGTCTTGAAGGTGGGGAGAGAGTCGAGCTTTGGGATTGATTGTGAGGGAGCTCAGAGCTGGGGAAAGGAGTCCCGAGTTGGAGAAGGGGCTGGGCGTCCTGGCAGAGGCCCTGAAGGGGGCAATTTCGAGGGGTTTAGCGTAGGGGATGTGGAAAGGCATGGGAGTCAGTGCTAGATGAATGAGGGGGTCTGGAGGCTCCGAGGGAAAGGCCAGCTGTGGATGCGGTGGGTTGGAGCCTCTGGATCGGATTGGGGGCAGGAGGGCAAGCTGAGATGGTGGAAGAGAGAAATCAGTGGTAGAGTGGTGTGTAGGTTAGGATACAGAACTGGGTGGAGTGCGGAGCATGAGATGAGGGGCCTGCCTGTAGCGATAGTTTGCTTAGTCCAGCCAGAGACTCCCGATAAACTGGACGGTCCCAGAACTGTAGGATAATATGGCCAGCAGGGGTCATAAAGACGACCTTTTGCACTCTCGTTTCTCCAATGGGATGAGAAAAGTGTAGCGGATTATGTGTATGGACATTCCAGCATTCAGATCTTTTCTTCTGCTACTCCTTTGTGACCTGGGCAAGTGTCCCCTCTTTGAAACTCAGTGCCCTTATCTATTGTGGGAACAACATGCCACTGAGAAGAGAGGAGGCTTCATAAGATCGTCATCCCGGCTCGGGGTAAGTCCTTAGTGTAAGAGCTGTTGGTGGGAAGTTCCCCACCCCAGGAATGTGACTGGGTCACAGGTGCTAATGGATTCCCTCCTTTTTAGTCCAGCCTCAGGGGCGTTTTCTCAAAACCTGGCACTGAGCTGGGCACACCCCAGCTCAGAAACATGCGGGGGCGGGAGGGGGCGGGTTCCCCACAGTCGATTCCAGCTAACACTTATTGTTTAGGAAGTGCCTGGCCCTGTTCTTAGCTACTTGTATGTATTAAGTCCTTTAATTCTGACAACACCCCTAAGTTGTAGGTGCTGTTATTTTCTCCATTCTACAGAAAGGAAGCAGAGGCACAGAGAGGTTCAGCAACTTTCCCAAGGTCATCCAGCATTAAACGATAGACTCAGGATTCCAACCTAGACATCCTGGCTCAGAATCTGTGCTCTCCCCACTGTAATTTACTCTCCTCTCCTTGTACTGAAGTACAATGTCATGAGTAGGGCAGAGACTTGAGAACTGAAGCAGTCCTCAGTTTGAATTTTAGTTCTGCCATTTACTTGCTGTGTGACCTCGGGCAAGTCTTTTGGCCTCTCCTCAATTATAAAATGGGATCAGAACCCCTAGGAAGGTTAGAGGGTTCGGGCAGGTAAGCACGTGAAGTGCTCGGAGTAAGTGCTTTATACACCTGAGTTGTCGTTTTTTTTGAATGGGAATGGGAAACGCAGACCTGAGAGGGCAGTGGAGAAGGACCAGCGAGGGAGACATCAGCCAGGCTGCCTTTCCTTTCTCTCCCAGGTTCCTCCCACATCCTGACTCTTGTAGTTCCCCACCCTCTACCCCTGGGCACCCAAGCCCAAGGGTGACTCCCCGAGGGGGTGCTCAGAAACTCAATCTGTCCCCATTCCCATTCCTAGCCCCAGCCAAATATAAATATTTCACTTGCCAATGCCCAGCCTGGCCCAACTCCAGATATTTTTGTGAATATGAAATATTTCTAACAACTGTGTGGTTTTTTTCTCCCAGCTTTTTGGTCATTAGGACCTCACTGGGCAGTTTGGCAACTTTGTCAATCATTTTGAAACAGTTTGGTTCATTTATCTTGAGGCTTCCGGAGTTTATCCCATAAACTGTCTGACCCTGATAGGAAAGCTTATGGTTAATAGCATCAGCGTCAGATAGGACCACATTCCTGTCCCCCATCTCTGCTGCTGTGTGT
This sequence comes from Balaenoptera musculus, assembly GCF_009873245.2. Classification (NCBI taxonomy): domain Eukaryota; kingdom Metazoa; phylum Chordata; class Mammalia; order Artiodactyla; family Balaenopteridae; genus Balaenoptera; species Balaenoptera musculus. Next base: position 10,089,190 of record NC_045803.1, read on the forward strand.
CCTTGGCCAAGTTGCTTTCCCCCTCTGGGCCTCAGTTTTCTCATATGTAAAATGGGGCCACATTCCAACCGTGAGGCTCTTGTAAGCAGTTGATGAGGTCACATGTATAAAACGCCTAGTGCATATTAAGCTCTTAATAAATATGAAGTATTTTGATTAATTTTATTCTTTCAAGAAAAATTTATTGAACATGTGCTCCGGAACCAGAACACCCAGATTTGAATCCTGGCTCTATCACCCACCAGCTATGTGACTTTGGACAAGTCACTTAACCCCTCTGGACCTCAGTTTCCTCTTCTGGAAAATGGGGGTTCATCCCTTGAGTAGTCCACCATGTTGATAGAGCACCTACTATGTGCCAGGGCCTGTACCAGGTATATTTTTATCTCCAGGTCTCCTGTTAGTTTGGGGAAAAGTTGCCAACCTCTTACTCTTCCCTGTACCAGTTTGTCACATCTGGGTGCCCCAGGGTGATGTGACACCTTTTTCCCCCTTTATTTGTTTCTCTTAGAAAATGTGTCTCCTTTCCAAGTTATTTCGCCTTTTCTTCAAATCTTAAGTGTGTTTTCAGCCAGTGCTTATCTGAAGCTTACTCATACAAAATGATATTTTTTTTAATCATTGTGAATGGTATATTTCTAGCGGCTCTGGTAAAGCTGCGTTATTCCTAAAAGCACAGGTTTTCTCAAAGACTTGGCTTGTCACCTGCTCCTGACCCCTCAATTAAGATCATAACCCCCGCTTTACACTCCTCATCCCTCTCACTTGGTATGTTTGTTTCCCTGTAGCACCTTGAAAATTACTATCTATTTCTTGTCCCCTCTCTCCAATCCATGAGGACAAGGATTTCTGTCTCCTGTGCCCTGCATGTCCCCGATGCCTGGAACAGTGTCTGGCACCCAGTAGCTGCTCTGTAAATTCTGTTTAATTATTAGGTGAGACCCAATACCCAACAGTAACAAAGGCATGGCCATATTTTGATTATTGTGGGGGAGTAGGATCGGTTTCATTTCAGAATGTGAAATAAAGAGAGATGTCTTTGGCTCCATCAGTGATAACTCTTCAGCAGTCTCACTTTTTTTTTTTTTTTTTTTTGGCCGCACTGCGCAGCTTGCGGGATCTTAGTTCCCCGACCAGGGATCGAACCTGTGTCCCGTGCAGTGGAAGCGGGGAGTCCTAACCACTGGACTGCCAGGGAATTCTCTGTCTCACCTTTTCTTAATAATCCTGGTGCCTTCGTATTGAACCCCTCCTTGGTGCCTCGCTGGCAGTGAGCGCTCTACTGGGTTGATCTCAGTGAATCAGCAGCCAACGCATGGGTGGGTACTGTGATTATCTGTATTTTTCAGTGGGGGAAACCAAGGCACAGAGGGATTAAAAACCCTGCCTACGGTCACACCCCTAGAAGTGGGAAAGCTGGGGTGCTCGGAGGCCCTGTCTGGATTCTGTCTGCACCCTGGATCTCTAGATCCTGAGGATTTGGATGATTCGTACCATCAGCTGTTAGTCAGAAAGGGAAACTTGAGAGGGGGAGAGAGACCAGCAGACCCTGAGTCCAAAAAGCCAATAAAGGGACATGGATGGATCAGGATTGCGGACAAAGTAGTAGTGGGGGTGACGGGGTAGAGACAGTGGAGGATAGAAGGAGGAGGACCAGGAGCAGAGCCCCGGGGTCCTGCCACTGATGCCTGTTTGGCAGTGGGCAAGTGCGTTCCCTGGGTACCACTCTGTGCCCAGCCCTGTGCTGGCACGACCCTGACCTCCCGGACCATGGGATGGAGGTACCCCAAGGTGGGGGGAGGGCGGTATCCCCTGACTCAGCGTGGGGGAGTCAGGCATCTGCTTTTTATCCTTTCCTTCCTTCTTTGGCTTATTCTGTGGTTGCTACTGTTTCCAGCTTCTCAAGTGGCAGGCTCAGCTTGTTAATTGTCAGCCTTTCTCCTTTCTCTGTGCATTGATAGAAGCAGGTTCTCCCTCCACCTGCTGCACAGCTGTCCTCCTTGGAGCTCCCTTTACCTTCATCTGGGGATTCCTTCCTTTTGCCTTTTTCTGGGCTAGATCTTATTTCTTTGATCTGATAGCTTCCTTTTTCTTGGTTTATTCCTTCCTGTGGTGAAGCAAATCCTCCAGTAGCTTTCTGAGAAACGGTTCCTGGGCATGTTTTGTTTGTTTGTTCGTTCATTTTGTTTTGCCAACTTGCACCTCTCATGGAAGAATTTTCAACAGGGGAGTGCTGTGGTCTGATTTGTGTTTGGAAAGCTCTCTCTGGCTACCATGGAAAGGATGGAGCCGGAAGAGCTAAACCAGGCCAGGGAGCCACGTGCGGAGGCTGGAGCAGCTGTACCTTTGAGGAGAGGTCCCAGCCTTCCAGAAACCCAGAGGATGAAGGGGAGAGAGGCCCTCACCCAGGTCATTGTCTTTCAGCAAGGGCAGGTGACAGGTGCTGCCAGAGGAGGCCTGAGGAGGAAGAGATCCTGTGTAGCTTAGGAGGGCACCAGCACAGCTCCTGGAGGAGGTGGCATCCTACCCTGGTCCTGGGAGCAGGATTTCCACCAGTGGACTCGGCTGGACCAGCTAGTTTTTCACAAGAGGTCCCCAGTAGCAACTGTGCAGAAGGCAGACAGTATGGCAGTGTTAGGGGTTTGTTCAAACAAATGTGCACTGCACACCTGTGATGTGCTCGGGCGTTGCTTCTCACACTTAATTGCGCTTGCAGTCCCCCAGAGAGCTTGTTGAAGTGCACATTCTGATTCAGCGGGTGTAGGGCAGAGCCCAAGATTGCATTTCTAACACACTCCCAGCGGCTGCCGCTCTGGGGACCACACTGATAGTAGCCAACCGCTCGGCGCTGTTCTAAAAGCTGGTGACACAGCCGTGAAAAAAAAACTAGGCAAAAATATCAGCCTTGGGGGAGCTTTCATTTTAGTGAGGGGAGCGGACAGTAAACTTTATAAAGTTTATAGTGTATTAGATAGTAACACGTGCTAAGGAGAAAAGTAAATCAGGGAAGGAGAGTGTGTATGTCTGTCTGTGGCAGGGGCTGCAGTTTTCATTCAAGGAAGGTCTTGTGAACAATAAGGTCCTGCTGTATACCACAGGGAACTCTATTCGATATCCTGTGATCAACCATAACGGAAAAGAATATGAAAAAAGAATATGTATATATGTATAACTGGATCACTTTGCTGTACAGTAGAAATTAACACAACATTGTAAATCAACTATACTTCAATAAAATAAGTTAAAAAAAAAAAAAAAAGGAAGGTCCCATGAAGGTGATCTGAGGAGGAGGTGAGCCCTGTGAATACCTGGGGAAGAGTATTCTAGGCATAGGGAACAGAGAGTGCAAAGGCTTTGCGGATTGAACAAGATGATCCAGGAACAAGATGATCCAGGAAAAGTGCTCCGTATACTCAATGAATGAGCTGCTTGCACTCTGGAGTCAGCCAGACTCTTGGAGTCAAAGCTCAGCCACAGAGCTGCGTCCGACAGCAATTACTTAGCCCTTCTATGCCTCCACTTCCTAATCCCTGAAACGAGATGCAAAATAGTAAGATGATGTGAGAATTAAATGAGTTAATATTTGTAAAGTACTCACAGCAAAGCCTGGCTCACGGTGAGTGCTCCAATGTTAACTGCTGTTGTGATCATCATTTGCTCTGTAATATATTCATGTTGGCCATGATTGTTTATTTGGATGTCTGCCCCCTTTCCCATGAGCTCCTTCTGGTGAACTCAGTGTCATCTCTGTATCCCCAGCATCCAACCCAGGGCCAGCACACAGGAGGACCTCAGAATGTCAGATGAGGGATATAAAACTGGATTCTCTAATTGTTGGGGGCATTCCAGCGAGGGTGCTGGTTGTGCGGTTCAGGTCCTTACTGATTTTATCTTTTCAACCAATGTCTTATGGAGAGATATATTAAGGTGTCCCATTACATTTGTGGATTTGCCAAACTGTTTGTCATTCTGTTGTGTTTTGCTTTGTGTATTTTGAGGCCATAGTATTAGGAGCACGTATGTTGAGAACTTTTGTGTATAATGGGTCAGTTTGTTTTGTCACCATCTTTGTCCCTAATAATACCTTTTGCTTTTGTCAGTTGTTACTATTTTTTTAAACAGCAATGTCACTCCTCTCCTTGACTCTTGGTTCATATTTGCCTGGTCAGTCTTTTCCCATCTTTTTATTTTCAGTCTTTCTGGCTTCTGATGTTTTACAATAAATGGATCTTCACGGAGCGTTCTCTGAAAGCTGTCTTAGCGTAGGGCTTTGTGCTGGGCTCAGTGTGTGGAAGTTAGAAAATTCTGCCCCAGTGACCTCGGACACAGATAGAATACTTGGGTGTGAAACAGAATTTACACTGTCAGGCTTCATGGAGTTTACGACATGGAGCCTCTGGAAAAGGAGCTTTGATCCATTCAGTCCCATGCTGGGCAGTGTTGCTGGGGTCACCATGATGAGCATGATACCTCTGACCCTTCCTCCCTCCTCTCCTCCCGGGGGTTCACTCTCCAGTGGAGGAGACAGATCCATCTCTAGACAGTGATGACTCAAGAGTGGGCAGGGCTGGGACTTGGGAACCCGGAGGTCCCCCTCTGGGCAGTTGGGAGGTTTCCAGGAAGGGAGCTCAGGGAAGGCCTCTCTGTTAAAGATACAGGCCCATTAAAGTTACATTTGAGCAAAGACCCAAATGATAGAAGGGATTGAACCATGTGGAGATCTGGGGGAAAAGCATTCCAGTCAGAGGAAACAGCAGATGCGAAGACTATGGAAGGAAAGAGCTTGGTGACTCTGAGAAATAGATAGCAGGCAGGCCAGTGTGGGAGCCCAGAGGTGGAGCCTGACCCAGCCTGGGAGGTTAGCTTCCTGGAGCAGGGGATGGCTGGGCTGAGACCCCAGAGAATATATAATTAAACAATAGAGCGCAGCAATCTAGAATCAGATTCCCTGGGTTCATATCCCTACTCGAAGTCACACCAGGTATGTGTGACCTTGGGCTAGTTAGGCAACCTGTCCTGCCTCAATTTCTTCATCTATACAATGGAGATAACAGCTCCTATCGAGGATCAGACAGGGCCCCAGTATCCTAACTACTCTGTATGCCAGATCAGGTGCTTACCTGGGTCCACTGAGGGTGTGGAAGAGTGGGGAAGGACGAGGCTGGACTGGTGGGGTATCTGGGCTTTTTCCCAAGGGCACTGGGGAGTTATGGTAGGTTCTGAGAAGGGTAGGGACAAGGTCAGGTTTATACTTTTAGAAGACCCTTCTGGCTCTGATGTGTGGGATGGTTGGTAGCAGGCAGGGTGGTGGGGATGGACAGATGCCTGCCGTGGGGCCGCCTTTGAGTGTCTCTTGAGTCTGCCTGGCACTGAAAGGTTCTAGGCCAGTGCTGTTCAAGAGAAATATAAAGTGAGCCTTACGTGCAATTTAAAGTCTTCTAGTAGCCACATTTTAAAAGTCAAAAGAAGGAGATGAAGTTAATTTTAAGTATTTTAACTCAATTATATCCTAAATAGTACCATTTTAACAGGTAATCAATATTAAAAAAACATTATTGAGGTATTTCATAGTCTTTTATTGTACCAACTCAAGAGTCAGATTTGCGGCGCCTGGTTGGAAGGGCTGGCCGGAGAGGTCCTTTTGGCCACACGGCCTGAGCCTTGAATGCCAGGCCCAGAGGCTTAGACTCAGTGCCGCGGGAGCCATCGCAGGGTTCTGCGCATTTGTTTTTCAGGGTTAGGTGATCCCGCTGCCCAGTTTCCCCCGCAGGAAATCTCGCCCCCCAGGGCTCCCTACCAAAGCTAGGCACTTTTAGATCTTTCTGCCCCCTTCCTTCCGCCCTGGAGTCTCAATCCCTAAATTGCTTGGCCCTTTAAATCTCAACTGTCAATCAAGGCTCCTGTTTAGAGGAAACGTCGTAATAAACCTCTCCTTGAATGCTGTGGCCTCGGTCCTGGCCTTGTCCCTCCGTTTAGCAGGAAGTTGGGAGTTGTTCCACGCTCTCTTGCACTCGGCTGTTTCCACACCCCACTTCGTCACCTCTCGCCTACTCCTCCCTCCGAAGTTGGGCCCCTTCGCCAAGGCCTTCCTTATATGGGCATGGCCCCGAACGGCCGCCGCTCATTGGCTGGGGGCCTCACGCGCGCGTCTGTCAACAAAGGGGCGGAGGGAAATTAGTCGGGTGCCCGCCCGCGCGACAGCCGGAGGGAAGGAGCGAGGGGGCGGGCCCTCTTCCCACTCGTGCGCACGCGTGTGTGTGCAGCCACTTTCTCCCGCCGCGGGGGGGCGGGGCTCGCCGGTGGGGGCGTTTTGGGGGCGTGTTTCGGTTTCGAGGGTAGCCCCAGGGGTTGGCGGATTCCGGGGAGGCCAAATCTGGGGGCTTGGGGACATTCTTGCGTGCGTGTGGGGATACTTTGGGGTTCCCTTGAGTTTAGGGGGCACCTTGGGATTTCGGTTTCCGTTCTGTTGTAGTGTGGAAGGTTCGGTTGTGTTGTAGGGGATCTCCCTTGTGGATTGGGGTGTTTGGTGGGTATAGGATTTGGGGAGCCACGGAGAGACTGAGAAACAAAGAAAAGAGCCCAAGAGTACCAATTCTGGACCCAGAATGCGTGGGCTTTCGGCTCTCCCGACTTTCTACCTGATTGTCTCCGGACATGGGATTTAACCTTTCTGTGCCTCATCTGGAAACGGACTGATAACACTACCTGCTTCCTAGGGACGGGGGAGGATTAGCAGGAGTTGTTAGAACAGTACCCAGTAAGCTGCCAGCGAGCATGCCATAAACTCATGTCTGCTTATTAACATTTTGTAAGGTTTCTTTGGGAGTATTTTGGAGGTTCTTTTGGCTTTTGAGAAATATCTGGTTTGGGATTAGTTTTATGTGTTACGGAGCTTTTATGCTTTAGTGAGTTGTTTTGCGGTTGGGGGGCTTCTGTGGAATTAGGGAATACATGTGGAGGTTTAGAAAGAGTTTGAGGTGAGTATAGGATTTCAGGAAACTGGTCTTTTGGGTCATCTGTGAGGTTGGGAAATTGCTGTGTGTGTTTGAGTTCTTGGTTAGGCATGGGATCTGTGAGGGGTTCGTTGAGATTGAGGCTTTCTGTGCTGGAGGGGATATTTTTAGAAGTTTAGAGCAGGATTTGAGAGCGTCTGGATATTTTACATCAGGATACATTTGCATCTATAGAGAATGAATGGCCTTTGATGTGGTAGCTTCTATTCCTGGACGTTTTAGATGTGTTGGTGGTTGGTAAACTTAGCCTTCTATAGGTTTTAGGGGTTGTGTGGCATTTTTGTTGTTGTTGTTTTTTTAAGCAAGAAACTGGCATTTCAGCAGGGGCTGTAAGTATTGGGGTAGGTGGGATTGAAGATTACGGGGGGCAAGGATATTTAGGATTAGGACTTTCTGTTTCTGGGGTCTGTGGATGTTTGGAGGCTGTCTAGATCTTGAATGGTGTCTACAGGGCTATGAAGTAAATGGTGATTTAGTGGTGTCTGTGGTATTGCCTGAATTTAGAGGGACCATATATACTGCAGAGGTCAGCAAACTTTTTCCATAAAGTGCCAGATAATGAGTATTTTAGGCTTTGCAGGCCATATGTTCTCTGTTGCCACTACCGAACTCTGCCATGATAGCATGAAAGCAGTCATAAACAAATGAACATGTTTCAATAAAACTTTATTTGCAGAGGCTGGCAGTGGGCCAGATTTGGCCCGTGGCTCAAAATAGTCTGACCAGGAGTCAGCAAACTACTTTTACCAGTCTGTAAGCATGTGGAAGTTTCGATGTTTGAAGGGTATTGTGTTGGGGGTTTTTTGTTTGTTTGTTTGTTTAATTTATTTTTATTTTTGGCTGCGTTGGGTCTTCATTGCTGCACGCAGGCTTTCTCTAGTTGTGGCGAGCGGGGGCTACTCTTCGTTGCAGTGCGCGGGCTTCTCATTGTGGCTTCTCTTGTTGCGGAGCACAGGCTCTAGGCGCGCGGGCTCAGTAGTTGTGGCACGCAGGCTCAGTAGTTGTGGCGCACGGGCTTAGTTGCTCCGCGGCATATGGGATCTTCCCGGACCAGGGGTCGAACCCGTGTCCCCTGCATTGGCAGGCGGATTCTTAACCACTGGGCCACCAGGGAAGCCCTGAAGGGTATTTTGGTTTCAAGATGTCTGGAGGGAAATGGGCCAGGGAAGGATTGAGACTGAGGGATTGAGACTGTTGGTCCTGCAGTGGAACGTGGTCGTGTCAGAGTCATTAGCAAAATTGCTTCCAGATTAGGTCACGCACACAAAGTCATTGCAAAATAAAACGGTCACTGTTACAAGCCCTAAATTGAAAAGTCTGGAAAACAAGTTTGAGGGCCTGGTGTTACACTATGTAAGCCTTCCCCACTCTGAGCCTCAAACTCAGCAAGCTGTGAGCAACTTGAGGAAACTAGACTAGAAAGGCCTTCTCATCCCAGGGGTCTGCGTTTGTGCTTAAGGGAATTACCTGCCCAGTCTTGGTGCAAGTGTGTGCATCTTTCTGGGTGAGGATACACAGCTTTAAGGGATCCTTCAAGAGCCTCACGACCCAAGCAAAGTGAGGAGCTGAATTCTTAAGGACCTCTCTGTCTCTGACCTCTGATTTTCTTCCCCTGCCCAGCCTACCTTGTTGCTGCATCCTCTGGGCTCAAGCCGCAGTAGCCGTGGTTAGGGCTGGGAATTCTTGTCTTTTCAGGAACTTGTTTACTAGGTGAGCAAATAGAAAAAGGAGGAGCTGTCAGTTGGTACTTTCATTTCTGTTTAAAAAGTTACGGCAGCAGGAGGCCTCTGGATCGCGAGTGAACCCAGTCAGGCTGTGAGACGGCGGAGGGTTGGAGCAAACTGCCAGCTCCGGTCACACTCTGAGTTTTACAGGAGCAGGTCCTATCCCCTCTGCAGCCTTCCATTTGCTCACCTGTGCCAGGGGGGCGGGAACAGGATCTCAGTGGTCTAGTTTGGTCTGTCCCCTCAGGTCAGGAGACGTTGAGGTCAGTGGGGTACTGGGAGGGCAGGCCGTTCCCCAGCTCCCCAACCTCCTCTTCCCTGTCTCCAGGTGGCCTGTGGAGCCCCCCACCGCCATTCAGGTCCTGAGATGTGGTGAACCCCCGCCTGTCTGCCACCATTCCCCAGAATGGACCGAGGGGGCCTCCTTCCCTTCCAGCTGTGGTGCCCCCGGCCCTTTGGCACCTATTCCCAGAACCAGCCGCGCCCGCCTTCAGCAGCCCTCAAGCCATCGGCCTGCCCCGAGCCAGGCGGGGGGGCGGAGCCAGACCATGGCCCTGCCCACTCAGAAAACACACCCCCAGCCTTGGCCACGGAGGCTCCTGCCTCCCAGCCTGCCCCGCTCCTTTCAGCAGCCGCTGCCGGCGACGAGGGTCGAGTCCTGCTGGACACGTGGTATGTTATCAAGCCCGGGAATACAAAGGAGAAGGTGGCCTTCTTTGTGGCCCACCAGTGCGGTGGAGGCAGCCGGGCCAGCTCCATGAAGGTCAAGGGGCACTGGGGTAGTGACAGCTCCAAGGCCAAGCGGAGGAGGCGCTGTCTTGAGCCTACGAAGGCTCCTCCGGACCCAGGGGGACAAGACGGGCCCCCTGCTGCTGAGGGGGCCCCAGCCTCAGCCAGTGAGGATGTGGACCTGCTCTCTGTGGCCGAGATGGTGGCCCTGGTGGAACAGCGGGCCGCCCTGGCCCTGCAGAGCTACCCGCGCCCGAGCACCCCAGCGCCTGTGGTCTACGTGTCGGCCGAGCAGGGTGGGCCTGCCAAGGGGCTGGGGTCCGAACGGCGGTCTGGTGGCGGGGACTGCAGCCGTGTGGCGGAGGCTGTGGCCCACTTCGAGGCTCAGCGGGACAACCCTCCAGCCAAAGGCCTCCGCAAGGAGGAGCGGCCCGGGCCAGGACCCGGGGAGGTGCGCATCGCCTTCCGGATCTCCAACGGCCGAGAGCCCCGTGCACCGGATGGCAGCTTGCCCAACGGGAGCGGGGGCCGGCCGGGTTGTGCCTATCCTGGCAGCCCGGGTCCTGGGGCCCGGGCCAAGGACAAGATCACCTGCGACCTGTACCAGCTCATCAGCCCCTCTCGGGATGCCCTCCCCAGCAGTGTGGAGTTTCTGCTGGCTAGGGCGGATGAAGCCAGCGAGGGTGAGACCCCAGCCCCTGCCAGGCCCGAGGACGCTCCCCCGGCCCCCCCTCCACCCCCTGCCCGGGACTGTGGCGCGTCAGGCTTCCATGTGGATGTGGTGGTGACGGGGGTGGTGGATGAGTGCATCTTCTTCGGCAAGGATGGCACCAAAAACGTGAAGGAGGAGACGGTGTGCCTGACCGTCAGCCCCGAGGAGCCACCCCCGCCTGGCCAGCTCTTCTTCCTCCAGACCCGGGGACCGGATGGGCCCCCCGAGCCACCGCCAGCCGACTCACCCGCCACTGCACCCGGCCCGGACGATGCTGAGGGGACGGTGGACACCTCCCTGTGCCGCCTGTACCGGCACGTGTCGCACGACTTCCTGGAAATCCGCTTCAAGATCCAGCGGTTGCTGGAGCCGCGACAGTACATGCTGCTGCTGCCCGAGCACGTGCTGGTCAAGATCTTCAGCTTCCTGCCCACGCGGGCCCTGGCGGCCCTCAAGTGCACCTGCCACCACTTCAAGGGCATCATTGAGGCGTTCGGCGTGCGGGCCACAGACTCGCGCTGGAGCCGCGACCCGCTCTACCGCGATGACCCTTGCAAGCAGTGCCGCAAGAGATACGAGAAGGGCGATGTGTCGCTCTGCCGCTGGCACCCCAAGCCCTACCACCACGACCTGCCTTATGGACGTTCCTACTGGATGTGCTGCCGCCGAGCCGATCGCGAGACGCCCGGCTGCCGCCTGGGTCTGCACGATAACAACTGGGTGTTGCCCTGCAATGGGCCAGGCGGTGGGGGCGGCCGGGCTGGCCGGGAGGAGGGGAGGTGAAGCTGGGGGAGGGGGGGGAAGAGCCCACCATGCCCACCCACACCCCCTCCCCCTGGGAGCCGAGGGTCAGAACTGGGTCACCAGCCCATACCCTCAGCCCAGACAGCGTTGATCCCCCTCCAGAACTGCGATGGTGTTCAGGGGGATGACCCAAGAAAGCACTCTGATTGACCCCTACTGGTTTTCTACTCTTCAGACCCTCAAGTAGGGTGTTTTTTTATCAGCATCTCAATTTCTTCTCCATTCAGCCCCAGCGCCCTCCCTGCCACTCTTCATACCCCAGGGACCTACAAGCAGGGAGCAGACGGCAGCTAATTTTGGTACTACTTAAGGGTTCCCCCATTCTGGCCCCCTTCTGTTCCCTCCCCCCCAATTCTTTCTCTCTGGAGCTGTTTTTTTTTTCCCAAGAGGCTGCAGCACCCAGGGTTGGTACCCTTCCTAACCTACTACACCAGGGTTCACCTCCTCTTTAGGAATTGGGGCCATCAGATCACAGATCACATTTGTCAGTTTTCATGGCCGCCTGCCATTTCTAGACGTTTTCCCCATTAAAACAATAAAAATCAGTTTTCTCCTTAACCTCAAGCTACCAGTCTCTCTACTTCCCCTAAAGAGGAAGAGGAGAAAAAAGTTGAAGTGTAAAAATTCTCCTCCTCCCAATATTTAAGCTATTGCCATGACTCTCCCCCCTCCCCCCTGCAAAAAAGCTGTGAAGCCCTTTGCCTCGCTCTGGACAGCGTGGGGGGCCGGTGGGCAGGGAGTGTGGGTTTGAATTTCTGGGTTGTTTTTCCTTCCACTCTGGGTACTTGTTCAGGTGTTGGGGTCTCTCCACCCCCCCCATCCACATGTGTTTCTTTAGAAGCCTTTGGTCAACCAAGACCTTGACCTTCAGGCAGTTTGATCTGGGGTATTTTTGTTTGTTCTGAGATGTGTTTTTGTTGTTTTTTTTGTTTTGGTTTGGTTTTGGTTTTTCATCCTTGTGGTTCTGGAAAGCTTCTAATGTGTGGCATCTGACCAATTTTGAATTGGTCCTTTCTATAAAATCAGTATTTATAAGGCTGGGCCCAGACTGGTTTGTGTGTTGTTCAGGGAAGGGGTTTGGGAGAGAAGGGAGTCATGGGCCAGTGCATGGTGAAATGGAAAAAGTTGAGAGAAGAATCCTTAGCCGAGTCCCTTAGCCTGAGATTATTTTTGACTCTTCATCATGTGTCGTTTCGGATTTGAAAATCTCAAAATAGTAGACGCTCAAACAAGGTAGTTTGTATTTCTTTAGAAACCCAGCGTTTGGCAGGTATGGTGGACCTGAAGTCATCAGGAACCCAGGCTCCCTCTAGCCCACTATTCCATTATTCTTTGGTTGTGGCCCTCATCCTCATGGTCCAATATGGCTGCTGGAACTCCACCCATCACCATTTTGCAGGAAAGGAAGTCCCTTGCCTCCCAGAAGTACCACAGTGTACTTCTGTGCACATCTTACTGGTCAGAACTTTAGCCACGTGGAAGGGCTGCAGAGGAGACTGGGAAATGCAATCTTTTAGTTGGGTGCATTATGTCCAACAAAAAACTCTTACTAAAGATCCCTGTAATTAAAGCTTTAAAATATTCAGATAATTACTTACTAAAAGAAGAAGGAAAAATGGATATTGAGCGGTGGCTAACAGTCTCTGACATTCTTATCAAGGAATCAAAATTTCCAGAGACTAGGCTATCTCATAGCAGTTATTTAACACTTAGATTTTAGAATCAAAGAAACCTGGGTTTGAATCTTGGCTTGGTTTTGTGGGATTTTTGGTTTCCTATAGCGGGAAGGCCAGATTATTTGGACTCTCCTGCTGAAAACCAGAAGTAAAAAAAATCTGAAAAGCATCAAATACCCAATAAAATACAGTTAAGGATATACTCAGCCAAAAATTTAAGGGAAAGGCCCATGGGGCCCTGAAGCCACTTTTGCTCTGAGGGTATTTGCTGATGTGAACAAACTTGGATTTCCTATTTGTAGCCTTATTGGGACAAGCAGGCAGAAGTCAAGGTCAAAGCCTGTCCAAAGTGAAGAATCTAATAGGAGGTGGGATCCCACCAAACTACAAGCTCAGGTAAGGCTGACCCAGAACACTGCAGAGAAGATGTTTTAAATGCTGAGGGAGGGACTTTCCTGGTGGTGCAGTGGTTAAGAACTCTTTGCCTGCCAATGCAGGGGACATGGGTTCAAGCCCTGATCTGGGAAGATCCCACATGCCACGGAGCAACTAAACCTGTGCCAGCTACTGAGCCTGCGCTCTAGAGCCCGCGAGCCACAATTACTGAGCCCGCACGCCACAACTACTGAAGCCTGCGCGCCTAGAGCCCGTGCTCTGCGATGAGAGAAGCCACCGCAATGAGAAGCCCGCGCACCACAACGAAGAGTAGCCCTCGCTTGCTGCAACCAGAGAAAGCCCGCACGCAGCAATGAAGACCCAACGCAGCCAAAAATAAATCAAATAAACAAGTTTTTAAAAAGATTTATTGAACTAAAGCTAGGTCTGAAGTAGCAGAGAGACCAAAAAAAGAAAGAAAGTAGGAAGGAAGGTTATGGAGGATAGAGTGAGGAAGTCTGACACATTTAACTGGCGTTCTAGAATCAGAAGAGAGAATGGTGCAATGATAATATTTAAGGACACGATGATTGCAAATTCCAGACTGGTAAAAAGACCGGTATGCCCAGTGAGTCATAGGCAGGATAAATAAAAAGAAATGAATACCTAGACACATGCAGTGAAAGTGTCCAGCTGTGATCTTCAGCAATTGATTTCTCTGAAGCTCAGTTTCTTAATCTGAAAAATGAGAATACTGACAGTTCCTCAGAAGACTGACATGTGAGCTGTTGCATCTAGAATGTTCAACAGTTGTGCTTACCAAAGACACCTCGTGGCCTCTTCACAGTGTGAAGCTGGGGGAGCCTAAGTTTGGGGGACAGATGGGAGCTGGGGGAAACATCACCTTGCCAAGCATCAGCAGCCTCATCTGAAAAATGGGGCTCATGATCCTTACCCTGGATTCAAGTGGAAAATGTGCCCAGGTCCCTTGCCCAGAACCTGGCATGTAGCACACTCAGCAAGATGACCTGCAGGGAGGCAAGGGGCCAAGGACGTCACTGAACACACTGCTTCCCCTAACATGGAGGTGATGGTTTCACCTACTTCTGGGATGGCTGTGAGGCTAAGGGGACCTGCTGCACTTTTAAGTGCTTGGCACCATGCCTGCCACACAAGAAATGAACAAACAGGAACTAACTTTGTGATTTGAGACCCTCCTGCCACCCTGGCTGTTGATATCTGTCAGTTTCCTTTCTGAACTCAACTTCTGCCAATTCCACCTCTAAGAGGCTGTTAGTCCCCACCCCCCAAACCTCACTCTGACTGGCAGCCAATTAAAAGCCTCCGGGGGAGCTACTTTTGACCAACAATCTGTTGGTCCAGCACAGGTGATTTTTGGAAGGGAGGTAGGACATGGGGATAGGAGCACAGCTGTGGGTGAGAATCTGGGCTCTGTTCATAACTGGTTCGTAATTTTCAGCCCTGGCCACCTCGTTTGCAAAATGAGAACCGAAATTGTCCCTCAGCCCGTGAGTTCTCTCGAGTCCTCACCAGCCTTGAGTTGGCTTGCAAGGCTGATGTTCACCTTCACTCTTTAACCCTGCATCCTGGCCTGGCACCCCTGTGGCCTACCAGGTCTCCATCGGAGTCACGAAATCAGCAGGTACAGAGCCCAACACCGGACTTCCTGTCTAGGTGCCCTTTAGGTTTGCTAAGGAGCTGTGAATGAACCAAACTTGTATCCTTAAGGACAGCATGTCCCAAAGTTTGCTGATCATGAGACTTCCTCAGGTGCTTGTTACAGAGTCCCAGCCCCTCCCTGAAGTTCTGATTCAGTAGGTGGGACCTGGGAGTCTGCATTTTATTTATTTATTTTGCCTCACTGCGCGGCTTGTGGGATCTTAGTTCCCTGACCAGGGGTTGAACCCGGGCCCCGGCAGTGAGAGTGCCGAGGCCTAACCACTGGACTGCCAGGGAATTCCCCGCATTTTTAAATAAGCACCCCAGTTGAGTCTGAAAATTAGGGCTGGGAAATAATTTCTTGGGCCATCACTAGAGTTTGCAGTTACACACACCATCTCCCACTCCTGTTATGGCCCACAGCCAAAAGGGAAAGGATGGTTTGGTGTAACTAGTTTACAGTGAGTCTAGATCTGTCTGACCCATTTCTACCATAAGTACACTCAAACTATCAAAACCCAGTGTTTCCCAAAGTATCTTCTCAGGTACCATAGTTCTGTGAGGTGCTTCCCAATAAAGGGGTTCCGTGGTGAAATACTTCGGGGAAATATTGCATTCTCTTTCTTGAAAATTCACATTGCGCAAATGAAGAAACTCATTTAATGTTGTCTCACCCCACTTTGGTCCCCCTTTTCATGCAACACCTACGTATGCTGGTTCTACAGGATATATTTTGCAGAAACACTGGTTTATTGGCCATTGGATCTGGCAGAATCTGGAGTTCCCAAGTATTGGCTTCCATCTCCTCTGTTCCCTGCTTACGAGCACATCTGTGGGCCCCACATGGCACATCCATGTGGGAGTAGGGTTTGGGCTGATGCGGTAGCAAGGCTGCCATTCTGGAGAATGAACTGCCACAAAAAACATAAGCCACAGAGAATTCATTTGGTCAGGCGTATTGCTGGTCCAGATGCCATTTGCTGACTAAAATGGAGAACGGCATTTGGCCCCTGCAGACCTGCAGCCCAAGTGTTTCCCTCAGGGCAGCGGCCAAGCTCTTATCCCTTTGGCTCTCACACCACAGTGGTCTGTCTCTTCCATGCCTTTGAAGAGTGGCAGCTTGAGATAAAGAAAGAGGGTCTTCCAGTCAGAGCACAAGCAGAGCCAAAGGTGTTAAAAAAGGACAAGCCAGCATCACCGCAAGCAGGCCTGGCCTGAGCTCCTCGGCTCCAGGTGCCCTCGTCACGTCTGCTGCTGGTGCTTCTCCCTCAGAGTCCGCCAGGCAGGCTAGAGCCCCAGGTATTCAGCCAGGAACACGGCCAGGATGCGGCTCAGGTTGTGTACCGTGGGTGGGTGCAGGTTGGCCTCAGAGTCATCGGACGTGTGCCAGACAGAGGGGAAGGGTGTGGAGATGAGGTGGAGCACAGGGACCCCTGCAGGACAGAGAGGAGCCTCAGGCTTGTGCGTGGCCCCCAACTGACCCAGGAGCCCAGGCCCCCGTCTGGGAAGCCTTGCCTTGTCCCGCCCCCAGCAGAAGATACTCTGTTGTGGCACTTGAAGAATTCTGAACAAGGATTTTCAGCATGTGAGGGTGCATGTTCGTTTTAAAAATACATCCAGTATATTATTTTCATAACGCAAATTAGAAAAACTCAAAACTTAACGGATTATGGAAAGACAGGAGAAGGGAACGAGGTCTTTGACCTTCCTTGCCGGGTATACATTATTAGGCTCTTTTTCTCTTCTTTACTGATAGTTAACGTTTATGTTCTATTCCAGGCCCGACTCTAAGGCCATAAACACACACAATTTTATCCTCACAATAATCCTGGAAGGTGTACTATAATACCCGTTTTACAGATGTGGACACGGAGGCACAGAGGCAGGCCGAGTGATGTGCCTAAGGTCTCGCCTCTAGTAAAGAGCACAGTCAGAATTTGAATCCAGGCCATGTGTCTCCAGAGTGTGTGCTCCTAACCCTTGCACTGCACTGGGTTCCTGTCCTCAGAGTGTTTCACTCTTTGTTTGTCCAGATTTGGTAAGTATCTGTCCCCCTGCTAGACAGGAGCCAGGTGGATATGGCCCGTCACTGTATCCCTGACAGCTAGCTCAGTATCTGCCTTGGGAAGTATTCAGTGAATGAATCAATAAAGGCATTGTAAGAAACGCATATTTGTTGAATGAGTAAATTATAGAATAAAAATTTAGAAAGCAGTTTTTAGCACTTACTGTATATGCCAAGCACCGTGTAAGAAGGCATTTTATATATCTAATCTCATCTAATCCTCCCAACTCTGAGATTAAGAATACATAACATAAATTTGGTGTAGCCACTATGGAAAACAGTATGAAGGTTCCTCAAAAAATTAAAAATAAAACTGCCATATGAAAAAAAAAAAAAGCATACATACGTATGTGTTTGTATGTATCTATCTCTTCCTTTTCCAGAAGAAACGGGGCCACAGAGAGGCTCAGTAATTTGCCTTAGGTCAACCAACGGTAAGCTGCAGATCCTAGAACCCAGACCTATCCAATTCTAAAACCTATGTTTTGAACCCCTCTACCAGATGTCGTCAACCCTGGCTGTGCATCAGAATCACCTGGGAGTTTTGTAAAAATAATGCAGAGGCCCCAGATTGTGGTTCAGTAGGCCTGAAATGTGACTGGGCATTTTTCGAAGCTCTGGTGATTATGCTGGGTGGCCAAGGGCTTGAGAGGCAAGAACTAGAAGAAACTGCAATCACTGAGACACAACCAGTAATAGCTAACATTTCTTGAACACTCGCTAGTGCCAGGCACTGGTCCAAGGTCTTTACATTCAATCCCCTCAACAACTCTGAGATGGGGGCTGTTATCATCCCCATCCTTACAGATGAGGAAATCAAGGCACAAAGAAGTTAAGCAGTTTGCCACCAGTCCCCTAATCTGGGAAGGGGCCAGGGCCAGGTCTCATCTGTGGCTCCCTGGGACCCCTGCCCACCACGCCTCCCCACAGCAAGTACCTCGGCGGAGGAAGGGGATGTGGTCGTCTTCCACAGAGCCAGGGGGCTCCCCGGGCTGGAAGTACATCACTTCCCAAGGATGAGACTGCAGTAGGTTCAGACGGTGCAGGCGCTTCTCTGGAGGCGGTGGGGATTAGAGAGCAAGGGTCAGCCCCTCAACGGTCAAAGGTTCCCCTGCTCACAAATCAAAGGAGGGCAGGGGGTCTGGGGGTGAAGCCCTGGTCATCCCAACAAGGATGAATGTTAGTTACCCCTTACTGCAGGCCGACTATGTTCCCAGTCTCAATTAATCCCTCTGAGTCTAAGGAGGTAGATACCCCTATTATTACCATCATGCCCATTTTACAGATAGGAAATTGAGGCTCAGAGAGAGGAAGCCACTTGCCCAAGCTCACACAGCTGGTAAGAAAGAGAGCCAGAATTTGAACCCAGGGCTATCTGACCCCAGAGCCCCCGTTTGTAATCACTTCATTTGACTGCTGTGGGGTCTTTTTGTGTTTCTGCCCTAGTGCTTTAGAGAGAGACTAGGGAGGTAGAGGGAAGGCTGGATGACCCCTTAGAGGACAGGTGCCTGGCCTCCCTCCAGCATCCCAGGTGGGTGCCTGCCTCCTTACCGACGCTCCTCAGCCGATGGAACCAGCGGGCCGTGCGAGGAAAGTGACTGTAGAAGGTCGGGTTGGGGGCTCCCAGGAGATCAAGAAGCATAAAGAGATCCTAGGGAGAGAGGCCAGGACTGGAGAGGCCAGGCGGGATGCTGCCAGCCTCGTGTCACCCGCTTCCCACCTCACCGGAACCCAGTGGGGCCTGGTCTTACGATAGCCTGGATCCTGGTGAAGCCGGGGCCGTGGGGTGCAGACTCCATGAGCTGGGCCAGGTGCCGGGAGCCGTAAAGCGAGTCCTTGGGTCCCCACTCCTTCAGTGCCTCTTCACCGTCCAAGAAGAGCAGCTGCAAGGTCACTGGGGCTGCCTGTGAGGGCCAGTGGTCAGGGCCGGCTCAGTGCCAGCCCTCAGCCTCAATGCACACACATTTCCTGCCTGCTTGCACAGCTGACTAGGGCAAACTAAGTCTCCGCACTCGAAGAGCACGGTGGCCAAGAGTACAGACTCGGAGCCAGACTGCCTGCGTTCAAATCCTGGCTGGGCTGCTCAGTAGCCAAGCAGTCGTGGGTAAGTTACTAAGTTCTCAAAGCACCGGCTTCCTTATGTAGAAATGGGGTTAATACCAGTTCTCATCATAGGGTAGGATTCGAACCCAGGTCCTAGGACAGCGCCTGGCACGTAGTAACTAAATAAGGGTTAGCTCTGATTGTAATTGTTATTCCTCAAGTTCATGTAGCAAAAGAGACAGATCCACAAATAAATAATTATACAAATGAAGAAATGCAGTCGGGCAAATGCTTCCAAGAACAACAGCGTCCTGACCTGGCCTAGGGAACATGTCAGGTCTGTTGGAAAGGGATGTTTGCACTGAGGCTGAGTAGGAGCTGGCCTGGCAAAATGGAGCAGAGGGAAGAGTGTTCCCTGGTGAGGAAGCAACATGAATCAGGACTGGGGCCAAAGAAGGGGCCAAAGAGGTTCGAGTAGAGGCCCAAGCGGTCAGCAAGGGCCAGGGAGCTTGGGCTTTGTTACAGGGGCACTGGGGTTTGAGCCATGGAAGGGATCTGAGCAGGGGAGGAGCGTGAGGAGATCTGTGTTTCCGTTCATTCATTCCATACAGTTTAAAAAAATTTTTTTCCCACAGGGTTGATGTTTTTATCTTTTTGTTGTTGTTGTTTTGGCATGTGGGCTCTTAGTTCTCCGACCAGGGATCGAACCCATGCCCCTGCATTGGAAGCGCAGAGTCCTAACCACTGGACCACCAGGGAAGCCCCTCCATACATTTTTATTGACATCCTACTTTATGCCAGGCAATATTCTCAGCCCAGAGGATACAGCAGGAAATAAGCGCAGCCAAGGGCCTGCCTATCTGGAGCTTATTCTATTTGGGGAGACATAAACAAATCAACATAAAGCACCATGAGGCATGGGAGAGTGACAGGGAGCTATTTTAGGGTGGCTGGGAAGGTCTCTTTGAGGAGGTGACATCAAAGTGGACATCTGAATGAAGGGTGGCAGCCAGCCAGGAATATATCTGAGAAAATCACATTCTAGGCAGAGCAAAGAGCAAGTGCAAATGCCTGGGGTGGGAGTGAATTGTGTGGCTTGAGGTACACGGAGGAGGTGGGAGGCTAGAATGGAGTGAGCGAGGGGTGAGAGGTGGGAGGGGAGACCAGAGAGGTGAGAGGGCACACCTCATGGGCTAAGAAAAGGGCTCTGGCTTATTTGTGGAACAAGGTGAGAGCTGTGGGAGGATTTTAGGCAGAGAAGGGACAGGATCTGACATTCAGGAAATGGAAAGACCCTGTGGCTGTGTTGTGGAGTGGAGGAAGACAAGACCAAGCACAGGATGGTGTTGGTATGGACCAAGGTAGAGGCAGTCCCCACCCACCCTACCCCGGCTCCTCACCTGCTCCTTGGCTCTGGCCAGCTCCAGGTCCAGGGCCTGGGCCAGCTCCAGTAGGAGGGCACAAGGCACAGCTGAATCCGTGGCCCCAATAAAGGGGGCTGACCCAGATGGGAAGAGCTTCGAGTCGTAATGGCAGGCAAGGGTGAGGTGACGGGCAGCCCTTGGGTCCAGCGTGGCCACCACGTTGCTGAAGTGCAGTGGCCCCAGGGGTGTCGAGGCTGTGAAGGGGTCCAGTTCTACATGCCAGCCTGCCGTCAGGGTCCGCAGTGTGGCCTCCAGGAACTAGTGGCAAGAGATAGGTGGGAGAGTGGGTGGGGACTGGGGAGAAGGTCGGAAGAAGGGCCATGTGACCTGAACCAGGCTAAGCAGTCGGGTTGACTCATAAATCTCACTTTGGTTTAATCGTTCCCTTGATACACTTCTGCTGAGTACCTACTAAGTGCCAGGCGTGGAGTGACCCTGTCTCTTGATGCCAAGACTAATCACAGCTCACCCTTCCATAGCACTCACTCTGTGCCAAGCCCTTGTTCTAGGAACCCTGTGGAGTGGGGACTGTCATTGGTTCCATTTTGCAGATGAGGAAACTGAGGCACAGAGAAGTTAAGAAACTAGTTCAAGGTTACACTCCAAGTGGCAGATGTGGATTTGAACTCAGGCAGTGTTCAAATGACTCTCAATACTTTCTGGGAGGCAATGTAGTGATGTTACCGCACCGGCTCTGGAGCCAACCCATTTGGGTTGAAACCCTAGGTATATCATTCATTAGCTGTGGGATTTGGGCAAAATGCCTAACTGTTCTGCGCCTCAGTTTCCCCATCTACACAATGAAGATCAGATTGGTGCCCACCTTATCCGGCTGTTGCTGATGCTTAGCATATAGTAAGATTTTGGTGGGGGCAGTAAAGAGGGCAGTGGTCTGGTGGTTAGCAGGATAGGACTCTAGAGTCATATTACGCCCAGCCAGAGCCCTAGCTCTGCCACTTGGGCAGAATACCCATTTCCTTGGTGGGCTGCGGGGTCAGGGGTTGGAGGTGGGGCCCCTTACCTTTCTGACTTGGAGATTGCCGGGGCTGCCGGGGGTCCGCACAACCAGCAGGGGGCGCAGATAATTGTTCCAGAGACGGTGAGGGTCCAGTTGCCCCACCACCCTCCGCACCCCGGCTTCGGGGAGACTTCCGATCGATGGGCCCTTGGGAAGGGGGTGGGGAAGAGAAGAGCAGAGCGTGAAAGCAACCCTCATTCCAACTCTACCCTGGGGGCTGTCGTCCCCTAAGAAGCCGCAGTTCCTCTTCTTAATCGCAGCTTCCAGCATCGGAGGTTTCTAGGATAAATCCTACACTCGGAAAAGTCCCCCCAAGCCCATCCGCCCCAGCCCACCCCAATCTTGATGGGGGAAATCGAGGCCCAGCGAGAGTAAGGGACTCTTCCAAATAAATGACTTTAGGAATAGAACCCAGAACTCCCAGTCTTACTCCTCCAGACCCTTCCTCTTACGGGGTAACCGCTATTACAGAACAAGCCCGAAGCCTCATTCCGTTGGAAAGAGGCATGCGCTCTAAAGACGGAGACGGCGGCACCTGCGGCTAGGGCAATACGATAAAGATAAAGCCACGTCAACCTGAAACCTTGGAGAAGGCGAGGCGGGGAATAAGGGCTCCCGCAGTGCCCGCGTCCCCTCCCGGCCTCACCCGCAGCTCCCGGCCTAGCGGCAGCTCCTCAGTCTTCTGGTACCAGCCGCTCCAAATGGTGTATAACACCGAGGCCACCGCCAGCGCCAGCAGCAGCAGAGGCAACAGCTGCGCCCGAGGTAGCAGGCGGCGCTTGGGCGGTGAGGGTGGCTCCAAAAGGCCGCGTTCCCCGAGCCGTAGCCGGGGCCGCCCGCGGCCCCCGGAACGCATGGCAGCTTTGCCC
Organism: Balaenoptera musculus; assembly: GCF_009873245.2. Taxonomy (NCBI): domain Eukaryota; kingdom Metazoa; phylum Chordata; class Mammalia; order Artiodactyla; family Balaenopteridae; genus Balaenoptera; species Balaenoptera musculus. The sequence goes on from NC_045803.1 coordinate 10,111,322, forward strand.
TGAAACCGGTCTGGGACAGCGGATAGAGTTTAGGCCCAGCCAAGTCCCGCCCCGTGGAATCACCGGACCAATGAGCAACAAGAGCGGCTGCACGATCCCACCCTTCCGCGGGCAGTAAAGCCAATGGGACTTTCGTTCTGAGGACACGCCTCCCTGTCTCCCCGGAGCTTTGGGGGTTGGTTCCCCTGAGGGTTGCACAGCCCAAAAGGGAGCGCGAAAGAGGTAGGCACCGCCTCAGCGGAGAAGGGGAAGCCAATGAGAAGCGTTTGATCGTGGAAAACATTCGACCTGCCGGGCGCAGGTCCACGCCCCTCCCGGATGTAGGCAAAGGATTGGTTACCCCTAGTCAAAAGATCAATAGACACGTAAATGAACGGTCCCCGAAGGATAAGGGGCGGTGTCCATCCCGGAAGCGAGGAGCGGATTGGCTTCGCGGAGGCCGCTCCCCCAAAGGCAGGGCGGGCGGGCATGTGGAAATAGCTTGTCTTTTCCTTCCTTCAACCTGTGCGGTTCTACAACAAAATGGTTTGAATCAACTGGACTGAATGTCAATATTATAACATAGTATGAGTGTGTTTCGTGTTTGGTAATTGCAATCATTGTTGCTTTTGTTGTGGTCATCCATTTACAATGCTTGGTGTCAGTTTATTTATCTCTTGTAAAAATAAAATACAGTGTGTGTGTGTGAGTTGTGGGAAAAAAAAAGGAAACTTTAAAAAAAAAGACAAAAACAAAAAAACAAACAAACAAAAAATGGTTTGAATCAGTCCCGCTTTCTTTTCCTCTCCATTGTCGTGAACATCCCCCCCGTACTGTCCTGAATGGCCTGGAATCACCACGTGAAGCTTTTATCCCACAGCCGCGAAGGGCTGGCAGAAATCGCTATGGCAACCGGCCACGCCCCCATCCGCTGGTTGGGTTTGCGCAGGCGCCCACGGAAATGGGCCTCAGGAAGCGGAAGTCCCGCCTCTGTGTCGCTCTCTCTGAGGAAGGCAGAAGCAACGCGGAGGAAACGGTAGTGACTTGAGAGTGCGGCCACCACCATCGCCAACATGTGAGGCCGGGCTAGGCTTAGGTGGCGGGAGTGGGGTTGAGGGTGTAAATTTGGCCACTTACCGGTGGAAGGGGATGGGCAGAGCGGGGGGCGGAGGCAAACATTTTAGGGGTAAAGTGGCGTAATTTTCTACTGATGCGTTTGAGAACGGACGTGGGGCCTTTGACGGATTCTGACTTCGGGAGGAGGGACAGCTTTATCTGATAACGGGCTGGGCTTTCCCAAATAATGAATCTTACTGAAATGAATTTTAAGGGGAAGCGCTTTTACGAATAAAGAACCTGGAAGAGGGGAGTACGGACTTGTAGGAAAAACGATCTTAGATAAGGGGCTTATACGGATAATTTGAGCTGGAGACGGTTGGCTTTCCAATTTCATTCTCGATTTTTACGGATAACGAGTTACGGGAATGGTTTTCCTTACGTATTCATTCAACAATTATTTATTGAGTGCTCCTATATCAGGCTGCTTTAGACACATAGGCTCTATCAGTGAATTACCCGACTCCCCCAAGGAAGAAAATCCCCTTCTGCATCTTATGGGATGGGAAGAGGCAGGCAGTAAACGTACTGGTAATAAACAGGTAAAGGCAGGCAGTAAACGTACTGGTAATAAACAGGTAAAGTATGTGGTGTGTTAGGTGACCGGGACTATAAATAAAGAAACAGTAGAGCAGGGTGAAACAATGTGGAACGCCACTTTTGAGAGACAGGACACATAAAGGAGGCAACACTTGAGCAAAAACCTGAAGAAAGTGAGAGAGCGAACCACAGAGATATCTGGGGAGGTATCCAGGCAGAGGGAAAAGCAAATGCAGGGACCCAAGAAGAAAGTTCGCCTAATATCTGTTTTTTTATATAAATTTATTTATTTTTGGCTGCGTTGGGTCTTCGTTGCTGCGCGGAGGCTTTTCTCTAGTTATGGCGAGCGAGGGCTACTCTTCGTTGTGGTGCGCGGGCTTCTCACTGCGGTGGCTTCTCTTGTTGCAGAGCACGGGCTCCAGGCGCGCGGGCTCAGTAGTTGTGGCGCACGGGCTTAGTTCCGCAGCATGTGGGATCTTCCCAGACCAGGGCTCGAACCCGTGTCCCCTGCATTGGCAGGCGATTCTTAACCACTGCGCCACCAGGGAAGCCCATGAGAGGGTTTTGAAGAGTGAGATGATATATGGCTTGAGTCTTGGCACCATCCCCGAGACTGCTCTGTGGAGAGCAAACTGTTGGGGAGCGTGGGTGGAGGCAGGGAGACCAGTAGGAGAGAGATGATGGAGGTTTAAGCCATGGTAAGAAATGGACAGATTCCGATATATTTTAGCGGCAGATGACAGAATTTGCTGAGAGATTGAATGTAGGATGTGAGAGAAGGAAAGAAGAGTCAAGTTGACATTAAGAGTTTTTGCTCAAAGAACTAGAAGGATGGAGTTGCCATTGATGGAGATGAGGAAGGCTGTGGATAGTGTAGTATAAGTTGGGGGTATTGGGGGATCTGGAGTTCAGCCTAGGACGTGAAGGGTGGAAACGTCTATTAGGCATCCAAGTGGTGATGCCGAGAGAGGACCGAGCAGGAGGGTGGGTGTGTGAGGGAGACACCGAGCCAGAGGCCATGACCACCCAGGCTCCGGCTCTGGGCCCTCTCACCTATGGGTTCCATACTTGCCCACTTAGGAGCCTCCTCAACAAGCCCAAGAGTGAGATGACCCCGGAGGAGCTGCAGAAGCGGGAGGAGGAGGAGTTTAACACAGGGCCACTCTCCGTGCTCACCCAGTCGGTCAAGAACAACACCCAAGTGCTCATCAACTGCCGCAACAACAAGAAGCTCCTGGGCCGTGTGAAGGCCTTCGACAGGTAAACGCCTGGGTCTGGGGAGGTGTTCTTTCCAGGCCTGGAGAAGCAGTCTCAGCTCCAGTCCGAAGCCCAGGGCAGAAGCATCTCAGGACCTCAAGATGTGGTGATCCATCATTGTTCCTCCAGCTGTGAAGCACAGTGGTTATGGTCATGTACTTGGGAGCCAGTCTTCCTGGATTCATGTCCCAGCTCTGCCTCTTAACAGCCATGTGACCTTTGGCAAGTGACTTTATCTCGTCCGTACAGTGGCAGTAATCATGGTGGTTGCAAAGATTCAATCACTTAATATATGTGAAGCGTAGTAAGTCATTAGAAGTCGAGCATCCGGCACACAGAGCTCTTAATCAGTTTTTTTGCAGTTATTGCATAATGAGAGCGTCCACCTGGGTCAGGTACTGTTTTAGGCTCCAGAGATACAGCAATGATGGAAATAAACATGGTTCCTATACTCAGGGAGCTTATGCTGTAGGCAGGGAAGCCGACAGCAAACACATAAATAATGTCATAAAGACAAGTGATGATAAATTCTATGCAGAAAAGTAAAGCCAGGTAAGAGTTTGAAGTACCGGGAAGGGGGTGCTGTCTTAGGTAGATAATATGGGAGGCCTCAAAGGAAGAGGCAATAGTGGACAGATATGAATAAAATGAAGGTGCAAGCTAGGGTCTGAGTGTTGCAGCCATAGGGAGCAGCAAATGATTTTTCCTCTCTGGGACTCAGTGTCCTTATCTGTGAAGTATGCATCATAATAATACCCCTCAGAACAGTTGTGAGGCTTAAATGATATTATGTATGAAGAGCACTTGGCTCAGTACCTAACACATAATAAATGCTCAGTAAACATATGACCTGCAGCCTTTAGTTAGCATTTGGGAAGTGCTTTCCTCACAGTGGTGTGATGAAACTTACTTCTGGAATGCTTTTGCCACTAGCTTTTATGTGACCATGAACAAGTCTTTCACTCAGCCTTAGTTTCCCCTTGAGTAAAATGAGAATGAGAACAACAGGAAGCGCCAGGTACAGGAGGCAGATAGGTCTGGATTCGAACACAGGCTCTGCCACTTCCAGACTCCGTGACCTTGGGTGAGTCACTTCATCCCACTGTGCTCAGTTTCCTGCTCTAGAAGCTGGAGAGAACTAGTAAACCAGTGTTTACCTCCTGGGGGTGAGATGCAGGGAGGATTGATGGGTTAATGCTTAGAAAGTGCTTAAAGGGGCCTGGTGAGTGCCTATATGGTAAGTGCTCAATAGGTGGTGGATATATATATAGATATATATATATATAGATATATATAGATATATATAGATATATAGATATATAGATATATATAAATAATTTTTTTCAGTTGACTCTTTCCTTTTCCCCTAGCTTCCTCCTCTGCCCCCATATCATCCTCTCATCCCTCTCCCCACCCAGCCTACCACCCTAGTATGTGTCCTGCCATGTTTGATTCACCCAGAGACTCCTTTGTGGTGGTAGTTAACAGCTTTATTGAGGCATAATTGATTTGTCATAATATCGTAAAATTGTTTTTAAGATAGAATCTTCCGTGCGCTCTGTTGCATCTTGTTTTTTCACACAAATCAGTGGTCTGGGGACATCACTGCAAGTTAGCTAAGGCATTCTTAACCACTTTATTTGCTTAATTATGTTACTTTCTTGAGTGGGCGATGGATGCAAAATTTGAAAAATACAAAAGGCACCCAATGAAGAGCAAGTCTTTCCTCTCCGTGCCCCAGTTGCCCTCCCCAGGGACCCCATCATGGCTAATTTCTCAGGTCTCCTCCAGGAGGATTACTTGCACAGAACATCATACATGTAGATACAGGAGGGTACTTTTTATCTATTTTTAAGTCACTACTAATGGCATGTCACGCCGTTTTAGACCTTAGTTTTTTCACTTAACAATATACCTTGGAAATGTTCCCATATTGGTATGCTACTTCCTTTTTTTAACTTATTTTCTCTGAATTGGTAATATATTCACATGATTTCCAAAACAGTAATAACAGTCCAATGAAAAGTTTCCATCTGGTTTGTCTCCAGTCTACCTAGGTCGCCCCACTGCCACCAGTCCTTAGGTGCATTTCAGGGATTCAGTATTGCACAGCCAGGTGGTGGGATGTATGTTTTTCCTACGGAAGATTGCTTTCCATGCATGCTGTTCCCTCCCTTGCCTTTTTCACTCAGCAGTGTCTCCTGGAGGCTACTGCATAGCAAGGCACAGAGCTTCCTCACGTGCTCCTCACGGGCTTCCTCGTCTTTCTTTTTGTTTTATAAATTTATTTATTTTATTTATTTATTATTTTTGGCTGCCTTGGGTCTTCGTTGCTACTTTACGTTGCGCTGCATGGGCTTCTCACTGCAGTGCCTTCTCTTGTTGCGGAGCATGGGCTCTAGGCACACAGGCTTCAGTAGTTGTGACTCGCTGGCTCAGTAGTTGTGGAGCCCAGGCTTATTTGCTCCGCGGCATGTGGGATCTTCCCGGACCATGGCTCGAACCCGTGTCCCCTGCATTGGCAGGTGGATTCTTAACCACTGCGCCACCAGGGAAGCCCCCTCGTCTTTCTTATGCTTGGTAATATTTCCCTGTATCCTCCTATCCCTTTACCTTGCTTTAATTTTTCTTCATAGCACTTGCTACCACCTGACAGTATATTACAGGTGTCTTTGTTTACTTGTTTAGTGTTCTTCTCCCCTCACTAGACTGCAGACCCCATGAGGGTAGGGATATTATCCCTTTTATTCATTGCTGTATTCATCGCAAGCGTTTGTTGACTGAGCTAATCCGTACTGTCGTCACACGTGCCCCCCCAGCACCCTGAGGACAGGGGCAAAAAGCAGGACTGGAGTGGAGGCGTCACGTATCGGCCTCAGGCCCCAGGGACCTCGGGTTCTCCAGAGAGAGGCTATACCTTGCTTCTGCCACCAGAAGTACTCGGAATTAAAAAGCACAAGCAGCACCATTTCATTTGCCTTTATCCTGTGCCAGGCCCTGTTCTAAGTACTTAACAAGAATACTGTATTGATTCATTTAATCTTCACAACAGCCCTAGGAGGTAGGTACCATGAATGTCTCCATTATAGAGAGGAGGAAACTGAGGCACAGAGGGGTGAAGTCCTTTGCCCAAGCTTCAAGCTGAGGACTTGCAGAGGTGGCCTTGGAGCCCCGGCCATCCTGGTCCCGGGCCTGCGCCTTCCCCCACGCCACGCTGATGGAGGAAGAGGCAGTACTGCACAGAGTGGGGGGGTCAGGAGGCTCCCTCTCATTCCTGATGCCTCCCTCTGCCCACCAGGCACTGCAACATGGTGCTGGAGAACGTGAAGGAGATGTGGACCGAAGTCCCCAAGAGCGGCAAGGGCAAGAAGAAGTCCAAGCCAGTCAACAAGGACCGCTACATCTCAAAAATGTTCCTGCGCGGGGACTCGGTCATTGTGGTCCTGCGGAACCCGCTCATTGCCGGCAAGTAGGGGCCTCCTCCCCGCCGTCAGAACTTGCCCCCTCGTTTTGCGAAGACCTGCCCTTTGTGCTGGGAACAATAAAGTTGTGTGTTTTTTCTAGTGGCCTCTGTCTGTTCACAGGGCCTAGAGAGTGGGGCAGACCCAGGAGGGGGGCAGCCGGGCATGGGGCCAAGCACGGGGATTGGGACCTCCCTGAGCAGGTGAAGAGACCTGGTCTCTGCCCCTTCCAGGCCTGACTCTCCCCTTCTGTGAAGTGAATTGGTTGGGCAGAGGGAGCTTTTGCTGCCTTTTGTGTTTTAATTTGTTCTAGCATCTCGTCCCTTTCTCTTTCTCTTCCTTTTCCCCACCTCTCAGTAAGTCAGTCTCACTCAAAATTTCTTTCAGTCTTTATTTTTTTTTCCATTTGTTCAGTCAGACAATCCCCCAAGTGCCTCCTCTGTGCCCAGCCCTGTGTTGCAATGCTGGGGACACAGCAGTGCCCAGAAGAGCCCCCAACCTGCCCTCACTGACAGGAGGAGGAGCTGCAGTTAAAGCAGTTAGTACTCGATACCAACAGCACTTGTAGCTGACGCCTGACCTGTGAGGTTGCCAGGCCCTACGCTCCGCGCTGTTCAGACTTCCTAACAACTCTGAGCAGGCACTGCGATTTATTACTTCCAATTCCGGAGGCGGGGACTGCGGCACAAAGAGGTGATGGCGCCTCCCCAGGGGTATCCAGCCAGGAAGTGGTGATGCGGTGATTCAAACCCACCCTGCTCCTGAGCCTGTGGCTTAACCCCTGAACTCTGCTGCCCTCAAATCACAGCTTAATTACCCTTGAGAGAAATTCTCTGACAAATGTAGGGAGATAGAGTTGGGAAAGGGGGACCTTACTTATTGTGGGTGGATTAAGGAAAATCCCTGTCTTGCTCTGACGCACACACATCATGCTGCTCCGCCCCCCCCGCCCCCCAGCTCTCTCTGTGTTCTGCCTCTGCATCTCTATCTGTGTTCTCCAGATAGGGCCAAGTGCCAGGCTGGTGCAGTTCGCAAGTCTGAGGTCAGGGTCGAATGAGTTGTCTGACACACTGAGCTGTGGAAGGTGCAGCCATGATCCCATTAGTGACAGAGCTGCAGACCCTGCAGCAGGAGAAGGCCTGACACATGCAGGGCAATGGCTGTGAGGTTATAAAGGCTCATGTTTACTGAGTGGTTCACATCTAATTTGAACAACCATCTGGGGGGTAGATGCTAGAGGCACCCATCTAATTTACAGATGAGACAGCCGAGGCCCAGAGGAGGTAAGCGACTTGCCCAGGATTGCTCAGGAAACAATGGAGCCAAGTTCAAACCCAGGGAGCCAGGCCCTCATGACTGTCGGGGAGCAGGATGGAGCCATAACAGTGTGGGGAACGATGCTGCCGCAGGAAACTTACCCCCAGGATTTGGTGCTTGTGCAGGAGCTGGGACAGCACAAGCCCTGGGGTCACAGTTTGAATCCCTGCCCCACATCCCTCCTGTTCTCCCCGGGAAATAGGAGTTCCTTTTCCTGCCTTGCAGGCTGGCAGCAAAGATTCTAGCCTAGGACACCCCTGCCTGGCATCAATCTGAATTTCCTCATCTCTTTACCCAACCCACTGCCCAAATGGTCTCTAATCCCCTCTTCCGTTACGGTGAGTGCGAGTGAAAACAGAGGTTGCAGGAAAAGCACAAGGCAAACTGGCCAAGTGTGCTCCATGCACCAGGCAGTATCCTAAGAGTAACTCATTGGAATCTCAGGCAACCCTAGGATGTTGGTACCATCATTATTCCCATTTTCAAGAAGTGAATCTGAGGCACAGAGAGGTTAGGAATTTTCCCCAAGTCACACAGCTAATCAGTAGCCAAAAACTAAGGTTTGAACTAGGCTGGTTCCTGCAGCTTTATTATTCCTACACTACCTTTCTAGAGAAGCAGCTCTCAGAAAATGTTTGGCACACACACAATTTTTAATCGTACACATTATAAATAGTTTAAATAACAGGAGATCACATGAACGTTCCCAGCTGGGAACGTTCTCTTAGGCGTGGAGGACGGTGGCAGCATGGTGTCCATGATCTCTTGGCAACACGTGGCTGAAGTTGAGCAGTACTGCTCTCCAGAGGGTGCAAGTCCACCACCGGCATCCGGCCACACAGCCCGCCTCTGTCATTTCCCTTATGGCCTGGCCAAGAAGATTTTCCCGCCCCCACCCCATCCCCACAAAAAACAACTTTCTCATGCTTTATTTACAAGGGCCCAGCCCTAGAGCCCCCACCTTCCCAGAACCCACAAGAGGGGCCCAGCAGGACGACATGCTTGAAAGGACTCTGAGTTCAGCGACTATGGGCCGTATCTGTCCAGGGAGCTGGGGACCCCAAGGAAAAGAATCGACAACACCCAGGTACTAACTGAATCTAAGTGTGTGTCTATGTGGGGGAGGGATTTAGGAGTGAGGGTCTTGCATGTGTACAGGTGGTCCAGCCACAGTGAGACTACTGGCTTTCCTTCTAATTCTAGTTCCCAGGAGCCACCAAGAAGGGTATGCATGTGTGTCCACACTCTCCAGCTAGCAGTGGTCTTGGCCTCCCTGGATGTAGGTTTCAGCTCTGACACCTGCCCTGAATTGCCCATGTTGATATCTACACACAGAATCCTCCTCTCTCGACCCCAGTGCCACTCAACATTTCTATCTCTAACTCTGACGTCTCCTGTGAGCTCCAGACCCTTATTCCCAGCTTAACATGTCCAAAGAGCACTCTTGGTTCTCCCCACCCTGAACCCCATCTCCCTCTTTCCTCTCTCCAGCCCAAAACGAGAAGTCTTCCCTGGCTTCTCTCCTTCCTCGGCAAATCCTCTCAGTTCTACTTTTAAAATAGCTCTGGAATCTAACTTTCACACCCTATGTGGCCACCACCCTGGTCCAGCCAACATCACCTCCCACCTGCATCAGCCTCCTCCCTGGGCTCCCAGCTGCCACCCTTGCCCCTGATAATCTGTTGCCCCAGAGGGCAGACAGAGAGATCTGTTTAAAAAACTTAGCCCACTCCATTAGGAGCCGCTCCAAAGAATCTTCAGTGCACCTGAAATAAAATTCCCACTCTTCTGCCCCCGCCCACTTCTCTCTCCATCTGTTGGCTCTGATTCGTCCCACTCCAGACACGCAGGCCTCCTCTCTGTTCCTCAGACACCGCCAAGCTCCTTCCCGCCCCAGGGCCTTCGCAGATGCTCTTCCTTCTGCCTAGAATCTCGCCGCCAATTCTTTCCAAAGGTGTCTCCTTCACCTCTTTCAGGCATGGCTTAAATGTCACTTCCTCAGAGATGCCCCACCCCCTTCTAACTTTTCTTTATAAGCCGTTCCACAACGTATATGTAACTTGGTTTATCCTCACGGTCTGTTTCCCCCACTCAGTTGTGATCTCTAGGAGAACAGGGACCTTGTCTTTTGTTTCCTTCCCCTCCGCCCCCCGCCCCCGCGCCGCCCCATTTCCCCAGCGCTCTCCACACCAGGCCTGGTACACAGCAAGCGCTCAATAAATACGTGCTAACTGAATGGACCCAAGAGTCCCGCTGCCTAGCAGTAACTTTCTAAGACATGGCTGGCCTCACCCCCAGGACCTGGGAGTGTCCTCGAGCACAGAGCGCGGCCGGCGGCGACCTGGCCGGGGCCGGAACCCGAGGGCAGGGTCCGGAAGGCGCGCTCGGGGGGTTGGCACGGCTCTTCGCCGAGTCTGTGGCGCAGGCGGCAGCGGTGCCAGCCCCGCCGGATCTCCGACTGCACCTGCAACGGAACAGCGCTCAGAGGCGGCGCGGGGCGCGCCATTCCCTGCGCGGCCGGCAGAGGGCGCGGGCGGCGGTCCGGAGCTCTCCCTACCTCCTTGTTGATGAAGCAGTAGAGGACGCTGACCAGAAAGCCCTGCCAGAGGAGGTGCGGGGTTAAATTGGGGGCAGGGGCAGGGTTATAAACACCTCTTAATGAGCTCTGACCCCTTCCAGGCCCCAAACCACCTCGCCTGCCGCCACCCTGGTCCTACACTATTGCAGTCACCTTCTCCCTGGCTCCCAAATCCCCCCTTGCCCTCGCCAGTTTGCTGAGCAATCAGGGCTGGAGGTTAAGAACAGGTGACCCCGGAGGTAGCCTGCTTGGATGTGATCACCGCTTCCCCACTTTCTTCTCCACTTGGGTAAGCTGCTTAACCCCTCTGTGACTCAGTTTCTTCATCTGGAAAATGGAGTAATACAGTGGTGGTCGTGAGATTTGAGGTATTATTAATATGCAGGAAGCTCTAGTGCATGGCACATAGTTAAACCTTTTTCTGAATTTTATCATAACTTACTACATGATTTTATTTATTTATTTATTTATTTGGCCACACTGTGCGGCTTGTGGGATCTTAGTTCCCCAACCAGGGATTGAACCCAGGCCCTCGTCAGTGAAGGCACGGAGTCCTAACCACTGGACCGCCAGGGAATTCCCTATTTATAAACTTTAATAAAGAATTAGTTTTATATTTATATAAACTTATACATATTTTACATATAAATTTAAATAAATATAAAGTATATTTATAATTAAGAAAGTAATTGATATATTAATGCAAGACAATTATTTTATGTGTAATTATTAAGGTATTTCTTATCACTTTCCACGATCCTTTTAATATCTGACTCTGATCACGTCCCTCTGCTCTCCTGGCTCCCACCTCACTCAGAGGAAAAGCCAAAGTCCTCGCTTGGCTCAAGGATCTGCCCAGGTATCTCACCTCTGTCCTATCCTCCCCTTGCTCTCGCTGGCTCCCCCTGCTGAGGCATGCTGACCTTCTTCCATCATGACGGGTACTCTCTCCCACCTCAGGGATCCTGCACTTTGCATTTCTCTTTCTGGAACATTTTCTCCAAATATCTTCCTGGCTTGTTCCCTCATCTTTGGGTCTCTGCTCCAGTGTCTTTTCAGCGAGGCCTTCCCTGACCCCCTGTCTATAACCCCATCCTTCTTTGTTGGCTCCTCATCTCTGTTTTCTTGCTTTCTTTCCCCCCTCCTTTAGGCACGTCTCACCATCTGACATTCTGTATATTTTACTTATATAGCATCTTTAGCATCTGTCTCTCCCACTAGAGGGCAGGCACCATTTGGTTCTTGGCTGTATCCCCATAGTAAGCCTGGAAGAGTGCTTGGTACATAGTAAGTGTTCAATAAAGTTTTGCTGAATGTAATGAATGAACAGCCTTATGAAGTGAGACAAGTATTGTCCCCACTTTAGAGATGAAAAACTGAGGCCCAACAAAGTAAAAAGCAGGGTGGAGGCTAGGGTAGGGCAAGCACGGGCAGGGTGGGCCTTCAACTTCAGGGAGCACTTCCTTAAAATTTGCGCTTTACGTACTTCAGATGCCTCACCCTTGCCCTGGCCCTGAGGTGAAGGCCACAGAGCTGGGAGTGACAACCCAAATTTGGCCCCAGCCCTGGCTGGCCTCAAAGCCCTCTATCTTAACCAGGAAGCAGTACTGCTGGGGCTGCCTGGTCTCCTGTCTCCTCTCTGCTGCTTCCCCAGCCCGGGGACGGCGCTAGCTCAGTATTTTGTGTAGAATGAATGAACAAAATCCCATCTTCACACCCCATTCTGTGGCTGCGCCAGAGAATGATTGTAACCCTCGTGCCCCTCTGAGTAGGAGGACCCCAAGTCAAAGGGTGTAGCTCCTGCACCCTGCTTAGGCACCTGGAAAGAACTGAGGAAGATCTCAAAGCTGAGCTTGGCCAAGCGCAGGGCACCCCGGGCCTGTTCCTCAGTCACGGGAGCAAACACCACCTCGTGGACGCCCAGCAGGGGCACCAGCGTCAGCGTGGAGCGAGCCAGCCTGGGGGTAGAGGGTGGCAGTGGTCCCGCGGCCCCGCGTCCCCCATCTTGCACCCAGCCACCTTCCCCTCCGTCCCCACCGCCCTCCTTCACCTCAGTCGGTAGTCCGGGCAGCGCATCTGTTGCGTCCTCAGCTTTGACGCGAGGATGCCAAGGATGCGGATAAAGATGAGAAAATTAATCTGCGGAGGGAGAGAGAGAGAGACTGAGCCAGTTCTCCCCTCTCAGCCCTACCCCGCACCGCCCCGGCTTCCCAGGATAGGAAATCCCTGAGACCAGCCTGAAAGAGGTGGGGCCGGCCGTACCAAGATGGTTAGCAGGATAGGGGTCCTTATGATCCACCAAATGCCCTTGATATCGTTCCGCTCCCAGCACCTGGAGGAGGGGGAGTAGAGCTAAGGGACAGAAAACCTTAGGCTCGCCGAATTAAGCACTTAAACTCCCCAGGCCCCTCCCACCTTCCTTAACGCCACACCCACATTTCCTTAAAGTCCCGCCCGCTACTATTTAGGCCCAGCCCTCATCCCTCCCCTTCCCGTAGTCCTGGAACCCAACTGTCTAAGCGACCTGTTCCTTTAGACCCCACCCAGGTCCCTAGGTGCAATTAGAACCTCCCCACGTTTCCATCGCACCCCTCCCACGTCCCTCAAAGCTCCGCCCACCTCCCAAGCCCCGCCCCAGACCCGCGACTCACTGCGTGTTCTCGTACAGGTACCTGACGATCACCCAAGGAATGACGAAAAGCGCGGGGGCCCCTGTGCAGACCCAACCCCCGCCCCCCACCCCGCCGCAGCTGTCAGAGCGCGCACGGGCCCCGCCAGGCCCAAGACCCGAGGAATTCCCCGCCGGGAAGGGGAGGCAGAAGCCTAGAGAGGAGAGGAGACCCCCTGAGGTAGACCAGAAGGGTAGCTGGGGGGAGGGGAGGCGCGCTGGGCTGGGCAGGGGACAGGGTCGGGGCTCACCCCAGCCGAGGAGCATGTAGCAGCGGAAGTGGCCCTCCTCGGAGCCTCCCACAAGCACCAGGAGGCTGTGCAGGTAGATGCCCTCCACCAGCAGCCACGTGTAGTTGGCACCCACGCAGTACTGGGTCAAGATCTGGGCCGTGCGACAGGCAGCTAGGGCCTAGGGGGTGGCCAGACAAGAGGAGGGGGCAGTCAGGGCCCCCTCCACCCTCATCTCTTGTCGTCTCTTGACATCAAATATTCTCCTCTCATTCTATATCACCAAAGGATGATATAGAGTTGGTTTCTCTCGCCCTATTCTCTTTCCCTATATGAACTGTCCCACTCTAACCTCTTTAACAATTGGTATCTTACATCTTGCTATCAGAGTTTCCCCCAGATCCCCCCAAATACGGCCTCTCCCACCCCATCTCCTTCTAAGAATTCCACTCAACTACTCCACCTCTCAAAAGGTTTCTCTCATGTCCCACCAGCACAGGGACTCTCCCACCCCTTGGCTTTTTAACGATTGGTATGGCCCAACTTAATAGGTTTTCTCCCCGCTGTCCCTAGACTTTAGTCTCTCCCACCTTGTCCCTCAGGAACAAATTGGTATCCACCAAATCCCCCCACTAGTTAGTTTCTCCCATCCTGCCACCGTCTCACCTCTAGCAGGGGTTCTCTCATCGGTGCGAAAGTCCAAGGATGGGTGAGATACTGAGAGAACGGGAATGGAAAATTCCAATAGAGGAGGTGATGGGGTGGGAGAGTTCAAGGATGGGGGAGGCCGAGTTGGGAGGATCCCTCTCCAATTGTGTTGGAAGGGTCAAGAGAGATTAACTGTCGATAGGGTAGGAGGTAGTAAATGGAATGGGAACCCTCTGGCCTCACCAGAGGAGACAGAATCCCAATTTGAGAAAGAGGGAGATGGTGCTCACCTGGTCCCACAGGATAGGAGCCTGATCCCCAGGGTGGGCGCCGGGCGGAGGAAGCAGACGGTCTCGGGTGAGGATGGCTGCTGCCCGCAGCATGAAAGACGTGAACAGGTTGATGTGGATGTAGTTGCGAGTGCAGCGCAGCCGCCTGGGGGATTTGGAAGGCAGTGTGGGGACCTGTCCTTGGCCACACAGAGTCCCTTAAACTACCCCCCAGCCCTTCCCACAGAACCACCATTGAATGCTTGTTGCCGGTGGAGACTGACTACCCCATCTTACTGGGAACACTGAAGCCCAGTCTCTGCTGCCTCCGCTCAGGGCTGGGGGTCCCACCTGAAGAAACTCAAGATGAGCAAGGCGAGCAGCAGTGTGGCAAGGGACAGGGAGTAGCCCACGGTGTACACAACCTGCAGCCGCTCCAAGCTCAGCCTTTGGTCCTGGGGGTGGGGCAAGAGGACACAGAAATAGAGCTCAGTTCTTCCCCTAGGGCCATAAAGGTGCTGGAGAGATATCTGCTCTTTGTTTCTACCCCACACCCCAGTGTTCTTTTGGGGATCCACCTACCATTGTCTGAGTGGGGCACTCCGCCCCTCAACTCCAAGGCTGGGCATGTGACCAGCCAATCAAAGCATTCTATCTAACACTACACTACACACACACACACACACACACACACACACACAATGATTAGTCGAGGGCAGTTATATGACCCAAATCAGGCCAATGACAGCCAGTCCTGGGACATAAAGTTAGAGCTATTGAGAAAAAGCTCAGTCTTCCTACATTGTTGCTTGGTAGGTGGAATGTGAGCCTGGTACCAGTAGGAGCCACCTTTTCCACCCCACAGAAAAGAGGACACCATCATACAGAAAAACAGAGGAACAATATGGTGAGATTCCCAACCACATCATTTTAGCACCCAGATCCAGCTGTGCCTGAAGCTGTAGGCTTATACTTTTCAATCACAGAAGCCAATATATTTCTTTTTGTTTCTCCTTCAAACAAGGAGCTGAATTTCTGTCACTTGGGACACAGAGTCCTGAACAGTACAAGGGGTTTGAGGCTCTGTCTGAGGCTGCTTTCTGCCTCTGTTTGGACATCCTACCCTGAATCCCTCACCTCTTCTTACCTGAAAAACCCCATTCTTCTCTGGGTTCTCACACTGAGAATGGTCTCTCCAAGGTCCCCATTGACCATCACTGCCACAATGGCGGAGGACAAAGCCTGCAGCCACTGTGGGGAAACGAGGGAGGGGATCAGAGGCACAGAGATGGAGGCAGAAAGACAAATTGTGAGACGAAGGCAGAGATCCAGTGATGATGATGATGATAAACCATTATGTAGCATTTTACACGTATCAATTAATTTAATATTCATAACAAGCCTGTGAACTTGTTACTATCATAAACATCATTTTACAAGCGAGGAAAGTGAGGCGTAAAGAAATTAAATAAACTACCCTAGGTCACACAGCTAGTTAGGCAAGGAAGACCAAGATGTGCAGAAACAGACTCATGAAAAGGAGAGAAAATAAGAACCTGGTGGTCCTCAGAGAGATACAGAGACAGAGAAGGGGCATTATGTGGTGACCCAGCCAGGGGTGGACAGACAGAAGGAGACACCCAGCCAGACAAAGAGGAGCAGGAGAGCTGCGGGGGAGTGGTGTCTGGGGCCAGGGTTAGAAGAGAGCTGTTTGTGTCAGGGGAGGGCCCGGGGTCCACGAGGCAGCTCACCGTGGCGGTTCCAGGGCAGGTACCAGGGGCAGGACGCACGGGCAGTGGCATTGGGTGCAGTGTGGTCCCAGCAGACGTACATATCAAAGGACCCGTTACAGGCGAGGCCTGGGGTGGGCGTGGGGGCCAGATGTCGGGTGGACCTTCTGTACCTCTCGCCCAATGCTTCTCCGCCTTCCACACACAAGCCCTGCCCCAGCCCCGCCCACCTGGAGTGGTCGGGCCCCTGCTCCGTCACAGCTCCTCCCACCAGACCCCAAGGCCCCGCCCACCTTGCGAGCCCTACTCTGGGCTCCTCCCACCAAGCAAGTTCCCGCCGCAGATGCTTCCCACTCTGCAAGGCCCTTGCTAGGCTCCACCCCAAACTCCCTCTTCGAGGTCCACTTTAGGTCCCACCCACCTAGTGTAGGCCCCGCCCAAGACCCCTCCCCTTTCAAGGTTCATCTCAGGCCTCTCCCACGCAGCCCACATTTAACACAGACTTCTCTCTCAGGCCCCGCGGGTCAGTCCTAGGCCGGCCTCAAGCCCACCCCTCTCAGCCCCAGCCCTTCTCTTGCCCCCAGATCTCCACCCCTGTCACACCTGCTGGGGGCGCCGCGGCCTCCAGTGTCTCCTGGCACTCCCTGCGGTACCGTTCCCAACGCTGGTACAGCTCTCCCGCCGTCTGCCCCTCAGAGCCTGCCTACAAAAAGAGAGAAGGGAGGACCCCCCAACCCCGCCCCGCGCTGACCCCTGCTCCCAGGCAGCGTGGTTCCTGAGGGCCAGAAACACCCTAGAGGGACTTGGAGGGGCTGTCCTGCTTTGCTCAGGAGTCTTGGGTGGCTTAGAAACCTCTTCTAAGTCTTGAGGGGTGCCTAGAAACCACCAGGGGAGTTGCTGTGGGGAACTGAAAACCTTCAGGAAATTTACGGGAAGGAGGCGGGGAGGTATTAAAACAATCTTCCCAGTGGGATAAGACTTAAAAGCCGGCCCCAGACATCCCTCCAAGCCTTGAACTCCTTGGCTCCTCGGGTTCTCACCTCCGCCCTCCGGAGCAGCGGCTCCCACAGCGAGAGCAGCAGTAGCGGCCACCAGGGCGGACAGTTCGGCATCGTGTGGGAGGCAGGGCATGGGGGGCGAAGGGTCCGGTCACGCAAGGGCAGCCGGCTCTGGGGGTCCGAGGGCAGAATCAGGAGCCGCCGCCCTCCTCCCCCAGCCCCAGCGCCACCCCGCAGAGGGATTCAGGTACCCGGAGGCAGCGCCCCCCTCCCCCAAGAGTGGTGATTCTGGGCGGGGGGGGGGAGTGGTGAGGAGTGGGGGGAGACCGAGATCCAACACCTGATTCCCGGGCCCGCTCCCGGCTGTTTCTGGGGCAGCGGCGGTAGAAGGGGGCTGTTTGCTGGGAGTGCGGTTGCCTTAGAGCCATGCTGGGCAAAAGTGCCAGTGTCACCCGGAGTATAGACCTAGAGACTCCGGGGAACCTGGGGACCGCCTTGGAGAGGAGGGCACGGAGCTTGAAATGACTCTTGAAGTTCCCACTCTCCCAAAGGGTTTTCAAACGCGGATAGGAACTCGACCGTATCAAACTTTCCCTACTGTGGATAAAACCCAGAGTCAGTGGGACAATCCTCTCCTTAGGGGCCAGAGAGGCATCAGACCCTCTTAGGTCTGCAGGGGTCCAGATGTCTGGAAATCGGTCTAACCCCCAACACCCCACACCCGGCACCATGTAGGGAAAGGGGAAAGCAAGGAGGATCTCGGTTGGAGCCCCAGAAAGACACAGAGTCACAGAGGCATGAGACAAATATAGAGACTGAGAGACACAGAGACAGACAGGATGAGACACACAGCAAGAGACCAGAGACCAAAAGGCAGAGGAAGACAGAGACAAAAAGGTAGGCTAGGAGACAAAGAGGAAATAGAGACACGGAGAGAGATACAGAGAATGGGAGAAAGAGGCAGAGATACAGAGCTATCTAGAGGCTAAACAGAGATTGTGAGATGTGGAGACAGAGATGCTGAGAGACAGACAGAAGGAGGATAGAGACTGTGGGCACAGAGAGGCGGAGGGACAAAGGCACAGGTTAAGAAATGGAGAAAGAGGGGCCCAGAGACTTGAGGGGGACGTGGGGCAGGGGGAACGGACTGGGATGGGGGGAGCCCTCACCTGTTCCCAGCCCTCCTCTCGATCACTTGCTTCTGACGCTGCTGCTTCCACTGCCTCGCCTGGGCTCTGGAAGAGGTGACAGCCTGGGGTGGTGGGAGGGGGCGGGGCCAGGGCGGGCCAAGGAACAGGAAGGGGGAGCTCCGGGGCAGAGACCCAGCACAGGGGGCCAGTTGCGTGTGAGTGTCACAGCCACTCAGGGTCACGTGGGAGAGCAGTCACTGTCATCATCCTGAGGACCACCCCCCTCCCAGGGTGCACAGCCTCTCACATTGTCCCACCCGTCCCACCCAGCCACTGCACACGGAGTCGCAGTCACACACAGTGTCACGCACAATCCCATACACCCAGCCGCAGGGAGACATGACACAGAATCTCACACACTGTTCCTCACAGAACATGTTCTCCATGTTCATTCACAGTCCTACAATCCAGCGTCACACCAGAGACCCAAAGTCTCTCCCCCACAGGCTGACAGTCATTCGCAGTGACACAGCCACATACCTGGGGCGTGGACTCCTCCGCTCACACGGAAACACAATCACAGCTTCCCACAGTCCCAATGATACAGTGTCCATCACACACACATTCACACCATCACTAGGTCACATCACAAACACTGTCTGTCTCCCCCACTGGCCTGTGTGCCCCATGAGGACAGGGCCAGGGCATCTCAGTCACCACTGGGTCCCCAGCATCACTCAGCACAGGTTGGGGGATAGAGCAGAGGCTCAAAGAATGATGGTCGACGAAATAAAGGCACACAGTTCTAGGGTTTCTCACACAGTCATACAATCCTTTAATGACGCGATCTGAAGGTAACACACAATGTTACACAACTCTACCCATTAACACGCTCACACATCGAGTCACGCACTTCACATAATCACCTACAGAGTCCACAGTCATATTCCAACAACACACATTCCCCAAGTGTCACTAAGGCACACTCTCATGAGCTCCCGGTGTCACACTGTCACACTGTCATCCTCAGTCACACCCGGTGCTAAGGTCATACAAACATGCAACTCTCCATCACAGCCTCACCTGCACTCACAAGTCACATACAGTCACACACTGTCACACAGTTTTCCACAGGATCACACATCATCATCCCATGATCACACACGAACCTATAGCCTCACGCGATCTCCTGGTCACAGTCACCACTGAATCACATGCCTCCTTGCAATCTCCACTTTCAGTCTCTTCCTTTGCTCTGAAATGCGGAGAATATTTGGCTTAGAAACTGCGTCCCAGCTCTCAGCACTCTTTTCCCCCTTTAATACAAATCACCAATT
The DNA here is from genome assembly GCF_009873245.2 of Balaenoptera musculus. Lineage (NCBI taxonomy): Eukaryota > Metazoa > Chordata > Mammalia > Artiodactyla > Balaenopteridae > Balaenoptera > Balaenoptera musculus. Next base: position 10,130,580 of record NC_045803.1, read on the forward strand.
CCTGCACGTTAATCATACTAGTAACATTCATGAGCATACACTCCCTGGGGAGCTGTGAGATAAATGGGACAGAGGTGAGTCTGCCCATTTTGCAGAGGAGAAACTGAGGCCCAGAGGCCCCGGGAGGGGCAGGGAGTAAGGGTGGCGTGAGATCCAGCACCAGAGGCTAAAAGGAGACCAGTCTGGGGGAGGGGGGTTGACATGGGGTGGGTCCTGGCTTCCTGACCTCCAGCTGGCCTCCCTGCTCCCTGCCCCACATTCCTGGCGCCCTCTGGGTCCTGGGAAAGGCTCGGTTCTTGAAGTGGAGAGGGGAGGGGTCTGAGATTGCCCGGCACCTCGGGAAGAGGCTGGGGTTGGGAGGGAGTCTCTTCTTGGCCTCAAGAGCGCCTGGGGGTCACTTGCTAGGGATGGGAAGGTGGGGGGAGGCTGGAAAGTGGGAGGAGAGAGGCTGGGGGCGGGAGGGGGAAGCAGGCGAGAGGAACTGAGGTGGTGAGAGAGACAGGAAAAGAAACCAAGGACCAAGATAAACCAGAGACAGGCAGAGAAAGGCAGAGACAGGAAGAGGCAGAGACGACAGAGACCAAGAGAGACAGATAGTGAGAAAGAAATAGAAAAGGACAGAAAAGTAGAGAGAAATACCGAGAGAGAGAGTGAGAGAGAACAAAACAAAACAGGGGAGAGAAAACAGGGACCAAGAGAGGGAGAAAGACAGAGAGAGAATAGGTACAAATTTGGAAGATGGAGATGTGGAGGGGTGGAGGGAGAGAGAGCCTGAAAGACGGGGCCCTGAGGAGAGATAACCAAGGCAGGAGCCGGGAGATGAGTAGCCTACTGGAGCTCAGAGCCCCTCACCCCTCCCTCATCAAGTCCCTCTGGGAAAACACAGGGCAGAACAGAGCACTGGGTGGGGGGGGGGCGTGAAGGACAGGAGGGGTGATGCCTGGGTCCCCGACTGGACCCCTGCCCATCTCAGCCCTCCTGGGGCTTTTACAGCCTCCCAGGGTCTGGGGAGGAGGAACCAGGGCCACAGGGTGGCCACAGGGTGGCTAGAGGGGCCCTCCCCCATCCCCACGCTCAGAGCTTCTGGAAACTGCAGTCAGAGAAGCAGCCTGCCCTCTCCCCCTGTTCTTCTCTCTCTGTCATCCATCTCTCTCCACGCCATCTTCTCTCTCCTCGATCTGAATCTCTCCTTTCTCCTTTCCTCCAAGCCCGCATTCAGTTCGTCTGTCTTCCGCTCTTGTTGGCTAGACTGTCTTTTCTCTTCCCTCCAGGTTTCCTTTTGCCCCCTCCTCATTTCTCTTGCTCACTCCATTCTCCAGGTCAGTCTCTTCTTGCCTGTCTTGAAGCTTTCTCCTTTCTCATCCCTCTTTTCCCATCTCGTCTCAGGGTGTCTGTCTGTTTTTCTCTCTCCATGTCCTCTGGTCCCGGGTCTCCAGGCTGTTGTTCCCTCCACCCCAGGCCTGACCAGGCAGTGCTCCCCCCAACTCAGGATGCAGTGGTGGGGAGGAAGCTGGGGGACCTGTGCCTCCCCCCATGGGGCTGCCTGGCCAAGAAGAGCCTGCGGGGAGCAGGCAGGGGCCTGCAGTGCCGGCAGATGGTGCAGGAGAAATGAGGCAGAGAGAGATGGGGAGAGGGGGGCCCCATAGGGACTGAGGCCAGAAATGGGAGGCCAAGATGGCCCCCTGGGGACTGCGGAGAGACAAGGCCTGAAGGACAGAAACCCAGAGAGAGACACACACACACAGGATCCAGAGAAAGACAGGAACCCAGAGACAGAGATGCAGAGATGGGGGCCTAGAGAGACCAACACAAAAAAACATGGGACTCAAGAGAGAGACAGAGACAAAGAAGGACATGAGACCCAGAGAGACAGAGACAAGACCCGAAGAGAGCCGGACATAGAGACATAATACCAAGAGAGACACAGAGACGTGGAGAAACCTAGGGATGGGAACCCAAAGAGAGAGAGAGAGAGAGAGTAAAAGGACAGAGAAAGAGACTCAGAGAGAGGAGACCTGAGAGACAGAGACCCAGAGACAGGTATCAGAGAGATAATCAGAGACAGAGATGAAGAAATGGTCCAGAGAGACAGAGAGACTTGGAACACAGATAAATGAGGATGGGGATAACTCTCAAAGACACAATCAGACAGAGATGAGACAGAGATGAGGCCTGGCTCCCCTCACCCTCTTCCAGGAGCGGGGGTGCTTCCCCTGACCCTGCCTCTCCCCCCTCCCTGCCCCCCCCCCCCCTGCCGCACGTCCCCCCTCTCCATAGCAACCCTCCCAGATCCTGAGGGCAAATATTGTCCTGGGCAGAAGCAGCGGGGCTGTGTTGACATAATCTCTCGCTGGTGGGCTGAGGGCTCCAGGGAACCAAGAGGCCAGGATGGGAGGGCAGGAGAGCAGCGGGGCTCTCCGCTGGGGCCCCAAAGACAGCTCCCACCTGCCACCACCTCCAGATCAAGGTGCAATGCTCCCTGCCCTGGGAGGAGCCTCTGAGACACTCAAACCTGGAGCCCTGGCTGCCCCCTGGTGGTGGTGGGCCATCCCTCAAGCCCATTTTCTAGCATCACGGAGAGCAGGCTGGCATTTTCCTCCTGGTTTGTACTTACTTTATTTTGTTTTATGTTATATTAATTAATTTATTTTTTAATTTTATTTTTTGGCTGCACCACGCGACTTGTGGATCTTAGCTCTCCGACCAGGGATCGAACCCGTGCCCTCGGCAGTGAAAGCGTTGGAGGTCCTAACCACTGGACCACCAGGGAAGTCCCCTTTCCTGGTTTTTAGAATCTGGCTCCTCCTCCCTCTCCTCCCAGCCCCTACTCTGATCCAGGACCCTCCTCTCCCTGTTCTGCTGCCCCAGTCGTGTCCCTCTCCTTTCCATCCATCCCCCAACCTCCCCAGAGCAGTCAGGCAGTGAGAGCGGTCCTGCTAAGGCACAAACCTGTCCCTGTCCCTTTCCTGCTCAGAACCTGCCATGGCTCCCCAGTGCCTTCAAGAGAAAGCGCAGGCTCCTCTCACAGCCTTCCAGGCCTTTGCTGAGCTCTCCAGCCTTCTCTCCATCACTTCCCAACTCTTCAAACCCTTTCCAGCACCCCCAACCTCGGTTCCAGCGGTTTTTTCTGCCTCAAATACCTCCACACAATTTTGGTCAAGTCTTCCAAGCCCACCTCAAAATTAGCTCAGTCACTAAACAAATAATGATTTCCTCTCCTGGACCATGAGCTCTGCGAGGGCAGGGCTGGGGCTATCTCAGTCACTACTGGGTCCCCAGCATTACCCAACACGGGTTCGGCACAGAGGTGGATTCAATTTACTTTATTGGGTACTTGTTATGTATCAGGCCCCGGGCTTGGTGACGCTGGGGGCCTGGATGGCCAAGATAGCCCTTGCCCTGCCCTCATGGAGCTCCCAGCCCAGGTATAGACTTAGGGAGACAGACTAACAGAAGGAGAGGTAGAAAGAGAAACACAAAGAAAGAAAGAGTCAGGAAGACAGAGGGAAGGGACTTCCCTGGCAGTCCAGTGGTTAAGATTCCATACTTCCACTGCAGGGGCTATGGGTTCGATCCCTGTTCGGGGAACTAAGATCCTGCATGCCACATGGCATGGTCAAAAAAAAAAAAAAGAGGCTGAGAAAAAAAACAGAGTCCAAAATCAGGCTAATTAATAATAATGATTGTACCATATATTAGGCATTTTACATATATGTATCTTCACTTGATTCCCCATAACAGACCTGTGGCAGAGGCATTTTCATTTCCATTTTCCAGAAGAAGAAACTGAGGCTCAGAGAGGGGCAGTAACTTGCTCAAGGTGACATAGCTCATAAGTGATGCATCAAGGACCCAATTTCCAGGCGGAGACATAAAGAGAGACAGAGACAGAGTTGAGAGAGAAAAGCAGCTGGAAACCTAGAAGAGAGAGAAGGAAACCTAGAGGCAGAGAGAAAAGACAAAGCATGACGGTGAGCCCTGCTCCCACCCCCCTGGCAAAGCTGCCCCCTCCCCCCTCCTGTCACCCGGGCCTTTAACATCTCCCTGAGAAAGCACTTGTAATAAAACTAGCTCCATTAGCCGTACCGAAAAGCCACTGTGCCGAGCAGCACTTGACAGGCATGAGCTCACTGAACCTGCTATTCTCCCCTGGGAAGTGGGTGGTGGGATGACTCCCGTTTGGCAGAGAAGGAAAAGCCAAGCTATTGGGCCAAGGTCACTGTGCGCACACAGGGCAAGGACTGACTCATCTTTGTGTGTCACCTGCCCCAACAACCCACCAGCCTAAACTCCTCCCCCTGTGGTTCCTTCATTCACAACCTGGTTGCACTTCCCACCCCCAACACACAGAGCCTTCAGGATCTGAACTCCCTTGGGCTCCCACAGGCCTCTGGGGACACTCCGGTAACAGCCCTTAGCACATTGCAGCCTGCTGCACACCGTTCTGTATGTAGGAGTCTGATTTCCCCTCTCCTAGAATCGGAGCTCAGGGAGGTGGAGGGTGGGAGAAATGGGAGTTTGGGAAGCAGGAAATCTGAGTTCCTGCATTGTTTCTGTCAGTAACACAGTTAGCTGTGATCGTAGAAGGATAATGGCCCACGTCTATTTTGGTCATCACTTGGAACCCGTTATTGGTCTTATATAGTAGGCTTCACTGAGAAATGAATAGGGGGTTGCTGTCATTTTATGTGTGCCTACTGTGTGCCAGGCACTGTTCTCATGGGTGATTTACATAGGTGGCCTCACTAGGGCTTATGGAGGATACAGTGACAAACTGCCACATCTGCCCACAATCTTCGAGGTCCTGCAAGATCTGCAGGCCATTACCCTCCTTCACCTCATCTACTGCCTGCTCTCCTCTTCCTCCACAGCTCCATCCTCACCAGTCTTCTTGTTGCCCCAGAAATATGCCAAACTCATACTTACCTCTGGACCTTTGCACTTACTCTTCCCTCTGCGTGGAAATCTACTTCCTGCCCCCCCTTGTGTGACTGCTTCCTTCTTGTCATTTACATCTCAGCTTAAATGTCATTTCCTCAGAAAGGCTTTCGCTGGCCCCACTCTCTCTAAATTAGCCTCACCCTTCCATCCCTGACCATATCACTCTGTCTTATCTCTGTAATGCCAGGAGCTGAAATTATCTTACGAGCTCTGTGTCTGGTTCTTTATCTGTAAAATGGTGATGGAAATAGGACTTGCGATGAAGATAACTGAGTGCTTGGCACACAGTAAGTGCTCAATAAATGTTAGCTATTACTATTTACTTGTTTTCTGTATTGTAGTTTACTTCCTCCACAAACTGCACAGTCCACGAGGGCAAACTCTGGGGCTGACTTGCTTATCACTGAAACTCCAGCACTTAGAACAGAGCTTGGCACCTAATAGGCACTCAGTAAACATTTTTATTTATTTATTTATTTATATTTATTTTTGTCTGCGTTGGGTCTTCGTTGCTGCGCGCGTGCTTTCTCTAGCTGCGGAGAGTGGGGGCTACTCTTCGTTGCGGTGCGAGGGCTTCTCGTGGCGGTGGCTTCTTTTGTTGCGAGGCTCTAGGTGCGTGGGCTTCAGTAGTTGTGGCATGCAGGCTCAGTAGTTGTGGCTCGCAGTCTCTAGAGCACAGGCTCAGTAGTTGTGGCACGCTGGCTTATTTGCTCCATGGCATGTGGGATCTTCCCGGACCAGGGATCGAACACGTGACCCTGCATTGGCAGGCGGATTCTCAAACACTGCGCCACCAGGGAAGTCCCAAAATTTTCAAATGAATGAAAGAAGTAGGCACGATATGACCCCCCACTTTCCAGATGTGGAAACTGAGGCTCAAGGTCACAATCAGAAACTGGTGCAGTCAGGATTCAAACCCAGACCAATTTGGTTCCAAAGCCCTGGGCTTCCAAGGCCTGCTTGTGTCCAGAGGCAAATCTCTTCTGCTTTGGGCTCACTTCCCACCGCTATAAGGCATGTTCTGGGTCATTTCTAGGTGCTGACCCTCAATGGAGACTTGGAGAAGGTGGTCCAGTATTGTTTAAGTCCATTGTCAGCTTTTCTACCCTCCCCTCTCCCCCCAACTTCGGAGGCGGCTCCGACTGACACCGCCAGCCATCCAGGCATCACAGCTGGGCCTTTGTCAAAACCCGGACTGGATAATAAGGTTGTGGGAGATGAACGCTGTAGGGGAGGAGCTAAGGGCCTGGGGCGGCCAATAGGAAAGTGGAAGGAAAGGTTAGGGAGGGACTAACAGACTTGGGGGTAGGGGTATAAACTTAAGGGGCGGAGCCAATCCTATCAGGAGGCTGAGTCAAGGGCTCTGGGCCAAGAACCATCGCCCTGAGATGCTTAGGGGGCGGTGCCAAAAGCTCTGGGGGCGGGAATAGAACTTTAACTCCCCCCTCAGGATTCTGGGGGTGGAGCTAAGAGCCCTGGGGGCGGGCGTAGATAGAATAAACAAGAGTTCTAAGAAATGAGCTAGAATAAGAGTTCCAGGGCGGAGCTAGTGGATATCTGGGCGGATTTGAGACTCTGGGGTCAGGCTCTAGTCTTGCAAGGTGGCTTCTCGAAAATCCAGTAAAAGATTAGGGAGGTTTGCGGGGTGTGTGGTGTCTTCTTCCACCCTATCTTCCTCTAAGAGCCGGGGGCTATGCTTCAGGCTGAAAAGCAGAGAAGGCCCTGCCCCTTCCAAACCTTCTGCATTCCTATTGGCGGAGGGGGCCTGCGAGACAGGCTCTCATTGGTCCTGAACAGGCGAGGGTGTCTAGAGAGAATACGCGCCTGTTGTGGGCGGGACCAGACAGTACCGAGGGGTATCTCGGGTCAGCCAATCCCGGCCCGAAGATTGTGTTGGGGGGCCTGGCAGGGGGTGTCCCGACAGCCCCCCCCCCTTTCTGGGCATCCTGGGGGATGACCCCGGTGCCAGGCCCGGCGTCGGCCGCCTGATGCCGGGCGGGCCGAGCCGGGGATGCTGGAACGAAGGGCGTTGCTATGGCAACGGGAGGCAGGGCCTGGGGGGGGGAGCCCAGGCCCGAGCTGGGGCCGGGGGGGCTGGCGGTGGCTGTGGCGGGGCGATGGCGGAGCGCGGCCCGGCCTTCTGCGGCCTCTACGACACGTCCTCCCTGCTTCAATACTGCAACGGTGAGACCCCTCCTCAGTTCCGACCCTGGCCCCGCCCAGGGCTGGACCTATCTCCTCCTGCCCCAACCTCCTCCCTCCAAGTCCCCATCCTCGCCCCTTGCTAAAGATTCCCCTTTCTCCCCTAGCAGGACCCTGACCCCAGAGCAAGCTCCCTGATCCCCAAAGCCCTGATCCCAATCCCCCACCCTCTTCAACCCTCCCCTTTTTCAGAGGTGACTGAACTGAGAGAAAGGAGCAGAACCTCAGGAGCTTGGGGCAGAAGGGGGGGAGGCCTGGAGGTCTGGAACTCTGCCTTCCCTATCCCCTCTCAATCCTCTGGGACCCTCCCCCTTCTCCCTAGCAGAGGGACAGATTAGGGGGAGAGTGGGATTTGGTGTTGGCTTGTGGGCTGGATGTGGGACTGGGTAGGATGACCAGAGGACTTTGCTTCGACTATACCCACCAAATCCTCAGGCCCCGCCCCTCCCACCCATTAGGACTCATCCCTTCTCCCTAGACAAATGGGTTCGATACAAGAAGGGTCACTGTGGGTGTCAGGCCCAGATGAGGGAAGCTGGAGGCAGAGGGGAGGAGGGAGGGATGGGAGAAGTGGGAAGTGGGGGCTGATTTCCGGGCAAAAGTGCTGAAGGTGGGGGAATGGTCAGGAGGGAGCAGAGGACTTGAGTCATGGTGGGTCGGGGGTGGGCAGGCCAAGGCCTCAGAATGCAGCTGGCTCTTTGGATGGGGGTTGAAGGGCCAAGGTGAAAGCTCCCGCATTTCACTCAGCGGCCCTGAGAAGGAACTATCTTCCATTTGGAGGCTCACTCCCCTGGGCACACACCCCAGTGTCAGGGACCACTGGAGTTGGCAGAGCTCCAGAATGCTTATTTTGTCTCCTCTGCCCTTCTAAGAGGCAGGCTGACAGGGTGCCTAAGCCAGGGGTCAAGTACCTGTTCTGCTGCTGAAAGGCTGTGTGTCCATGCACAAGCAACTTCATCTCTCTAGGTCTCAGTCCCCTTCCACCTTCTTGCCTCCTAAAATGGGTATAATACTACAGCTGCTAGAGTTGCTGGGAGCACTGGGTACCATAATAACAGTTAATTATATTCTGGATTTACTGAGCACATAACCAGAGCCAGGTGAGGTGCTAAGCGTTTTGCATGAAGAGTGCCTGCCACGTGTAAGCTCCCTATAGCAGATCTCATTTGGGGGGGTGGGTAGTATTATTAATGGTAGGTAAGAGGGGTCTTGGCACAAGGAGGTGAGCAGGTCCTCCTGCACCTCACCTATTGGCTGTTTGACCTTTGGTGATCTCTGCACACTCCCCAACCTCCGTCCTTAGTTTCCTCTTTTGCAAAACGCTTTGCCAACGGGACCCTGAGATTCCTCCTCTTATGAGTTCCAAGTCCTGACAGCTCTCTCCCTCAGACCTCGGGAGGCCTCCACCTTCCAATGCAGGTCCAGGCACCCGACCAGAGAGGCGCTGGGTGGGGGGCAGGGCGGGCAAGGCCAGGCAGGCGATTGGGCTGCGGGGGTGGCGGGGGAGGGAGGGAAGGGATAGACGGCTGCACTGCGGAGCCCAGCGGACGGGCGGGGCGGCCTCCGACAGGGGATGGCAGGTGCTACTTCCACGCCCGGTTCCTGTTAATGATACCACCCTTACTTCTACCCGACTGGGAGCCAGGGCTTTCTTGGTTGTTGCCAGCAATGAGTCTGGGTATGAGTGGTCTGGGAGGGAGGGGGGAGGGGGGACCACCTTGGTCCTCTGCCCCTCCCACTTCGGGAAAAATGGGCGGGGTGGGGGGGCGGCGCCCGCGGGAGACGGAGGAGTTATTTGGTTGCACCCATGGCCTAGAGGGGAGAGGGAGAACCAAATCAGGGGCATGGGGTACATAAGCCAAATAAAGAAGGGGAATAGAGGGGAGAAGCTCGGGTCAAGGAAGAGAGCTTGGGTGTCAGATCCCCGCGGGTATCTCCCTTCCGTGGGTCTCGGGTCTCGGATGCGCTGCCTGCAACTCCCATATCTGCCGTCAGGGGCCGCAGAAACTCTGTCCTTGCAGCAGGCTCGGGTGTCGAACCCCTTGGTGAGGAGAGAATGCGAAGGCGAGGGACCAGGCACGACCTTTTTGGCTTGGAAAGTCTTAGAAACAGAGAGGGAATGTTAGTACACGCGATAAAATCTTGATATTCGTCAGAGAATATCGGGAATCAATTCTACAATGTTGGTGTCACTAAGGAAGTTGGTGTCATCCTTAAAATGTTGATATGACTCATATGTATTTACCATCTTAGTCATAGAATCTTAAAACCAGAGTCGAGAGGCTCTTGATTCATAGACTGTTAGAAGGTTAGAGAGGAAGGGACTTCCCTAAGGTCACGCCTCCAGGGCGCTGCAACAAAGAGGAGTGTGCGGACAAGGGCTGAGAGCTGTGGGGATTTCCTTCCCCTTTTCTTGGCCCACATCCAAGCGTCCCAGCCCCAGGTTACTGGGGAGGAAGGGGGCGTGGCTGGCCCCAGGCTTAGACCAGGGAAGGCTGGAGGGACATCTCACCTCGGGCGTTGTAGCTCCTGGGTGGGCCCCCGCAGCCAGCGCTCCCTTGCCTTCCAGATGACAATTTGTCGGGCACGAGCGGGATGGAGGTGGACGACCGCGTGTCGGCGCTGGAGCAGCGGCTGCAGCTGCAGGAAGACGAGCTGGCGGTCCTAAAGGCCGCGCTGGCTGACGCGCTGCGTCGCCTGCGGGCATGCGAGGAGCAAGGCGCTGCTCTGCGAGCGCGGGGCACCCCCAAGGGCCGGGCGCCTCCGCGCCTAGGCACCACAGCCTCGGGTATCTTCGCTAAACTGGAGGGGTGAGATGGGAGGGACTGGGGCCAGGACCTCACACTCACCCCCTTCTGTCCTCTAACCCCATTCCTCTAGTGTGTCAGCTCTTGAAAGGCCTTCCCACCAGGACGCCCCTCAATGGCTCGGGACCCCCGCGGCGCGTGGGCGGCTATGCCACGTCCCCATCCTCCCCCAAAAAGGAGGCGACCTCCGGGCGCAGGTAAGGCACGGAAGCCAGGATCCCCAGTTTCCTCCGAGACCGCGGAGGCTGTTTATATGGAAACGGATGGACTCTTGTGTCCGAACACCAGCAGTGGAAGGTCCGGGGGAGTTCTTGCCCGCCTCCGGCACTCGCCTGCTGGCCTCGCGAGCTCTGCCCCTACCTATGTGCTCTCTATTCGCAGTGCCCGCCGCTACTTGTCACCAGAGCGCCTCGCCTCAGTGCGCCGCGAGGACCCCCGCAGCCGCACCACATCCTCTAGCAGCAATTGTAGCGCCAAAAAGGAAGGGTAGGTGTCCGAAGCGGGGTCGTGCCACAACGGGTGGGGCCAGGACCCCAGTTAGGCTTGGAAAAGCATGGGGAATTTAGGGTGATGCCCCAGGCCACGAGGTGATAACCTAAAGCGCGGTCATCTAGTTCAGAATGCGGAAACAGTGCCGGAGGCTCGGAGAGACCAATCTTGTGATAGCGTGGTTGAACTGGAAGGCATGGAAACGCGGAGCCAACATGGAGGGGCGTGGTCAAAGCATTAAGGGGCTGGACTAGAACATAGGAGACGTGGATGATTAGAGTCTCTTGGAGGAGCCGGAGTAGAAGTTAGGGAGGAGCCAGGTTTGTGGGCGTGGCTATTAAGGTAAATGGGAGAGTCCCCATTGAGTCTCAGAGATGCAGCCTGGGCAGGACCCTCAGAGGAGTTTCTGCAGGAAATGGGGTAATCAGAGGGAGGGAAGTGATTGGAATTTGAGGGTGTGGCCAGAGGGTTAGCCAGGGCAGAATCAGAACCTGGGGTGGGGGTAATGGACTAAGACCAGGTGCCGTAGTGTCCGATGCAAGAAGCTGGGCGGAGGGGAGCCTGGGGCGCTGCCAGGTGGAAATGGGCGTGGTTTGAAGGTTGGGCGTGGTCATAGGTGGGCGTGGGCAGATATCAGTAGGCTTGAAGGGACTCTAGGTGAAAGTGGTCATGGTCTGAAGTTTGACCGGACCTGAGGAGGGTAGGCGGTTCCATGGGGAGCTGTCAGTTCAGGGGCAAGATCGGAAGGAGAGGTGTGTATGATCAGAATGTTGGGCGTGGTCAAGTTCCCAGAGCCCGGGCCACACTGAAGGTCTGGGCGGTGTAAAAACCTGAGTGTGGAGTCCTGATGCAGTGGGCGTGGTCAGGGCTTGGCGGGGCCGGACTAAGGCAGGACCAGAGTCAAAACCCACACATTTCAACCTCATTGAAATAATGGCAAACACGTACATAAGCTATGTGACAGGCACCACGCAAGGCATGTTACATGAATTAACTAATTTAAGCTTCGCAATCACCTGGGAGGTATGTATTTTTATTGTCCCCAATTTAAAAGTGAAGAAACCGAGGCGAGAGGTTTGGCAACTTGTCCACACTGCTAGGAACTGGCAGAGCTGGGGTTTGAACTCAGGCAGACACGTCCGAGTCCATGTTCTCAAAAAACACTCTCCCTCCCCCCAAAAAAGAGCCTGGTATCACGACCCCACAGCCAGGGACCTGAGACCCAGTGTGACCCTCCGGCTACGGGGTTAGCAGTGGAGGGCGGGGCAGGGCGCGGCGGCGTGGGCGCCTCCCAGGGCCGGAAGCGGCGGAGCCGGTCCCGGCTCCACCCCCGGCCCCGAAGCTCCGCCAGCCGCCGCCATGAGTAGCTTTGGAGTTGGGTGAGACCCTCTCGCACACCCCCCTCCTCCTCGCGCTACCGGGATCTGGATCCCAGGTTTCCCCCTTCTCCGGGGACCCAGACCCACGGGCATCACCTCCTTCCGTCAGCAAAGGGAGTTGGAGACACGCCCCTTCCCTTAAACCCTCACCTCTTCCCTTTCTGCTTGAAGTTTGGGGCTCTGTGGGACTGGGGGTGGGGAGCGTTGGGAGAACCGTGCTGATTAGGTGGGAGGGGTACCTTGTGACGCTCCTCTTCCAGGATCGCGTCCCTGCCACTTCGTGCTGTTTGATCTTTGGCGATCACTGCCTCTCTGGGCCTGTGTCTTAGGCTCTGCAAGGTCAACCGAGCAAAGCACACGGCCTGCAGAGAGGCAGCGCTCCGCTCCTTACTCGGCCCCCATTTTTCATCAAAAGCGCTCCGGGGAGCGCTGGGGTGGGGAAGTGGTTTCTCCCAATTTCTGACTTGCCTGCTAATTAGGGCTTTCTTTCTTTTCTCTTCTTTTCTTTTCTTTTTTTTTCCTTTCCTGACAGCAAAACCAAAGAAGTTATCTTCAGCATGGGTAAGTAGGGAGAATGGGAGGGGCTTCCTGGGGTGAGAAGCCAGAGCTGGAGGTCAGGAAGCCTGGCTACTGGCTGGGCCTTTGCCTCTTTGACCTCATTTTCCCCACCTCTTTTAATTAAAAAAGTAAAAAAGTGAAGTCGGAAGGGGAAAGGAAATAGGGTTGGGGGCTGGTGTCAGCCCCTGACCTCTGCGGGTGTTCTGGCAGAGGAGGGCTCCGTGAAAATGTTCCTGAGGGGCCGCCCCGTGCCCATGCTGATCCCTGACGAGCTGGCACCCAGCTACAGCCTGGATACACGCTCCGAGCTGCCTTCCCGCCGTCTCAAGCTGGACTGGGTGTATCCTTTTGCTTTAATCTTTTCCTCCCACTCCTCCCAACCCACCCGCCGCCCCCCACCCCCGCCCCCAGCCTGGAGGGGACCAGAGCCTTTCTGGTGTGGGACTTCAGCTGGAGGGAGGGTCTTTGTACTGAAGGTGGGACTTTCCAGGCCTCTGTGGCTTTAGGGGGCAGGAAGAACCTGGAGTCTGGAGGGAGCAGAGGAAGGCAGGTTAGCTGACATGACCTTTTATGATTCATTCAAGGAGCAAATGTTTGCTGAGTGCCCTCCATCTGTCAGATCCTCTTCTACATGTGGGCTGTGTTCCCTGAGCTCACCTTCTAAAGTGGGGGAGACCGAAGACAGTGATTCAATAAATAAGATAATTTCAGTTAAGTAATAAATGCTGGGAATACAGTAAACTAAGCTCAAGTGAGAGGAGTAACTGGGTTTCTCTGAGGAGAGGGCATTTGAGCTGAGAATCGAACATTCAGGGGCCAGCCTAGGAAGAACAGAGGGCACGGCAGGTCTAAGGGCTCTGCGGCCAGAGTGAGCTGGGTGTATTTGAGAAATGGAAGAAGTTGATAATGGTTAAGAACCCTGTCTTTGGAGCCTGGCAGAAATGGGTTGAAACCCCAGCCCAGCCTCTGGCTGGCTCCGTGACCCTGGACAAGTCATCTTGCCATTCTGTGCCTCAGTTGCCTCCTCTGAAAAATGGGTGTCATGATCTCAGATTCATAAGGCTTTGAAACAATGTGCTCATCATATGGGCCCCATAAACAGAGATTGATTAAAATAATAACTAATCATTATTGAGCACTTATTATATGCCAGGCACTGTTCAAAGCTCTTTCAAGTATAAATACGTTGAATAATATGATCCTTCTCTTTTGTAGGATTGAGAATATATTTTTACAACAAGTGGCCTCCGAGAGCTCTCTGAGGCCTGCAGGTTGGGAACTATTACCCTTTCTTTCCAGATGAGGAAACTGAGGTCAAGAGAGGGGACCAAGCAGAAAGAGAAAAACAAATATATTAACGTATATATGTGGAACCTAGAAAAATGATACAGATGAACTGGTTTGCAGGGCAGAAATAGAGACACAGACATAGAGAACAAACATACGGACACCAAGGGGGGAAAGGGGGGAGGATGAATTGGGAGATTGGGATTGACATATATAGACTAATATGTATAAAATAGATAACTAATAAGAACTTGCTGTATAAAAAAATAAATAAAATAAAATTCAAAAAAAAAAAAAAAAAGAGAGGGGATATCAAGCCCTGTTCTAGGGAGTCAGAGCAGATCTGAGGCAAGAACTCTGATACTGAACCCCAGGCTTTTTCCAAAATGCAGACTGGGGCCTGGGATCAGCATCCTAGGGACGCAGTCCCTGACCTCCTCCCTTGGCCTTGATTTCTGCTCTGGAGGAGGGAGGAATGTGGGAGCCCAGAGCCTCTTTAAGGCAGCTGGAAATATTCGCAGGAATCAAAGAATACCATGCTGTCATGTCAAGCTGGGCTTGATGAGTGAGCATCAAAAGAAAAGCAGTTGAGGACTTCCCTGGTGGCGCAGTGGTTGAGAATCTGCCTGCCAATGCAGGGGACATGGGTTCGAGCCCTGGTCTGGGAAGATCCCACATGCTGCGGAGCAACTAGGCCCGTGAGCCACAACTACTGAGTCTGCACGTCTGGAGCCTGTGCTCCGCAACAAGAGAGGCTGCGATAGTGAGAGACCCGCGCACCGTGATGAGGAGTGGCCCCCACTTGCCGCAACTAGAGAAAGCCCTCGCACAGAAACGAAGACCCAACACAGCCATAAATAAATAAATAAATAAACCCAAATAAAGTCATAGTTTAAAAAAAAAAAAGAAAAGCAGTTGACACAGCAACAGTCAGTATGGGCCTCATTCCCCAGCCCAAAATGGCTGCAGGGTGAAGCAGTTTCTGTGGGGTCGGGATACACATATCGACATTCATTCAAATGTTTCCTGAACATTCTGGGGCTAAGGGCTGGGTTCCAACAGTCCCCAAATCACAGTCCAGTGTGGGGACAGAATCCGTGACAATGACAACTCAGGCTGGGATGGGAGAACCCAGAGAGGGCAGCTGACCCAGCCTGGGCATCAGGGAAGGCTTCTCAGAGGAGGAGTTGTAGAAGAGAACAAAACGGCCCAGTCTTGGCCACTGTGGAACAGATAGTCTCATTAAGGAATAGGTGACGTTAACAAATTGATCAGATAAGTGGGATGAGTCTAGGGGAGGAAGTGAGCCTGAGGCTTGATCTGAGGACAGGGCAGCTGAGAAGGGTGGCAGGTAGCGTGTACTAGGCAAAGGGAAAGGTTAGTGCCAAGACCTGGGTGATCTTGGCGTTTTGAGAAATTCCAAGGTCGGAGAGCAAAGGAGGGCAGAAGCCCTGCTAAGGCCAGGGAGGGGCAAACCAGGCCAGTGGAGGAGCTTGGGCTTTCTCTTAGGGGAACTGGGGAGCCACAGAAAGTTCTGAACAGAGGAGGGTCACATTCCTTCAACAAATGTTGAACTCATATGTCTGCTGTGTACCAGGCCCTGATCTGGGCACAAGGGGTACATCAGTAAACAAAATGGACAGAGGTCCCTGCCCTCCTGGAGCAGACACTGTAGTTCGGGAGACACAAAATAAATTAAACAGATAACGTGTGGGATGCCGATGAATGTACTGCAGGAATATGAAGAGGGAAGGGGGATGGGGGCAGTTGAGGGTGTGTGAGTTTGCAGTTTTTTTGTGTTTGGCCGTGGCACGACTTGTGGGATCTTAGTTCCCCAACCAAGTATTGAGCCCAGGCCCCGGAAGTGAAAGCGCTGAGTCCTAGCCACTGGACTGCCAGGGAATTCCAGTTTGCAGTTTTAAATAACTGGGAACTATTTGGGAGAGGCTTGGGAAGGCCTTTCCAAGGACCTGACAGTTGAGTAGAGACCTGAAGGAGGTGCGGGAGCCATGGAGAGATGAGGAGGAGGAGTATTCAGGTGGCGGGAAAAGCAAAGGCCCTGAGGTGACTGGAGCTGAACAGGTGTGAGGGGAGTGAGGAATCAGGGTCCAGATCAGGCCAAGCCTCTTGCCTGGGCTTTCATAAGGATTTTTTTAAAATTATTTATTTATTTATTTGGGTGCGATGGGTCTTAGTTGCAACATGCGGGCTTCTCTCTAGTTGTGGCGCGCGGGCTCAGTAGTTGCAGTGCGTGGGCTTAGTTGCCCCGTGGCATGTGGGATCTTAGTTCCCTGACCAGGAATCGAACCCGCGTCCCCTGCATTAGATGGCGGATTCTTAACCACTGGACCACCAGGGAAGCCCCCAAGATTTTGACTTTTGCTCTGAGATGGGAAGGTTCTGAGCAGAGGATGGATGTGAATTGACTTAGTGTTAACAGATTTTAACAGGATCCCTCTGTGGGGAGGAGGGTAGACAGAAGGTTATATTAGTTTCCTGTGCTGTTAAAACAAATTACCACAAACTTGGTGGCTTAAAACAACAGAAAATCTCACAGTTTCTGGAGTCCAGAAATCCCCAGTCAAGGTGTCAGCAGGACCGTGGTCCCTCCAGAGGCTCTGGGGGGAGAATTTGTCCCCTGTCTGTCTCCTAGCTTTTGGTGGCTACTGGCAACCCTTGGGGTTCTTTGGCTTATAGTTGCTTTACTCCTATCTCTGTCTTCACGCCGCCTTCTCCCACCCTGTGTCTGTGTCTTTTCTTCTCTGTCCCTTATAAGGACACTTGTCGCTGGAGTTAGGGCCCATCCAGATAATCCAGGATGATCTCGTCTTGAGATCCTTAATTACATCTGCAAAGACTCCTTTTCCAAGGAAGGTCACATTCACACTTCCCAGGGGTTAATATTTTGGTGGCCATATTTTTGGGGGGATACCATCATTCAACCTCCCACAGGGGTAAGAGTGGAAACAGGAAAACCTAGCTCTGATGACCTTCATCTGGGAGTCAGTCAGCAGATGCAATGCAAAACAGGCTCTTTAACCGGCCCCTGGGCACCTCCAGCTATGGCTACCGCGGCCGAGACTGCCGGGCCAACCTTTACCTGCTGCCCACAGGGGAGATAGTGTACTTCGTGGCCTCTGTGGCCGTGCTATACAATGTGGAGGAGCAGAGGCAGCGGCACTACCTGGGACACAATGATGACATCAAGTGGTGAGGCCTGGGGGGAGGACGCCAAATATTTCCTGCTCGGGACACTCTTAGGGGAGGTGGGCGGGGCCAGGCCTTCCTTGGCCTGCAGGCTGAATTCAGGGGGAAAAAAATGTGGATTGATTATCAATACTTCAAATGTCGGTGAATTCACTCAGATGCCTGAATTTTTCACTTCCTTTGAAAACTTCAAGTGGGCACCCCAGACAATCCCACAGTGTGTTGGAGCCCCGTGGTGACAGCCCCTTTATTTTTTATTTTTTTATATTTGGCCTCACCGCACAGCATGTGGGATCTTAGTTCCCCGACCAGGGGTCGAACCCGTGCCCCCTGCAGTGGAAGCGTGGAGTCTTAACCACTGGACCGCCAAGGAAGTCCCTTTTATTTTATTTATTTTTGACAGCCCTTTTAAATGGGTGTGTTCTCCTGGCCATTTGTGGTACAGGCTTGAGCCCTCTGGGCACTTGAGTTAGAGACCGCAGGCCTGAGTCTTGCTTCTGAGTCAGGGTACCCAGAGAGTATCCCCTTATTGCTACTGAAGAGCTGAATCAGTGTTTATTGACTAACTCATTCAGCCAAACTGTGGAATGAATAATCAGGCATCGCGACTGTGGCCTGCTGTGGGAGGGGTCCCGACCTGTTGCGAGCCCCCCCCCTACTGAGCTCTGTCCATCTGCCCTCTCTCTCCTCAGCCTGGCTGTCCACCCTGATATGGTCACCGTCGCCACTGGACAGGTGGCAGGCACCACTAAGGAGGGGAAGGTAACAGGGTGGAGGGGGCAGGACCTGGAGACTGGGATGGAGTCGTGGGAGGGTCAGGAAGCTGGGCCCCCCAGGTAACCGGCCTCTCTCTTTCCTGCAGCCACTGCCGCCCCACGTGCGCGTCTGGGACTCTGTTTCCCTCTCCACCTTACACGTGCTGGGCCTGGGGGTGTTTGACAGAGCTGTGTGCTGTGTGGGCTTTTCCAAATCTGTAAGTCCTGTGCCATCCCTCGCCTGCCCCGGGTGCCCCTTGGGGCTGGAGGCCACGCCTTCATCATGGCGTCACAGGTGCTGGCCACGCCCCCTGGCCCTCCAGGCTGTGTGCCCACATTTGTGGCCTCACAGGCCTGGTCTATTAGCCCTTATGAGGGGACCATATGTCTTGATTGCTCCGCAGAGAAACTCCTCAGTGATCCTTTGTAGATCAGTTAACGCTTGCTGCATTATTTTTTCACACCACCTTTCATTCTGGAAGGGTCCTTATCCCTTAGGCATTTTAATCCCTGTGTCTAGGGCAGCCCTGCTCCTAGTACCACCACAAATGGGTGTTGGCAGGTATGGAGGAGATAAGCACAGAAATCGAGAGTTAGCCTTTAGGAATTTGTACAGCAATTTGACATTCACACAACATCCAAGTGTGTGATTGGTGGGCTTTTTTTTTTTTTTAATCATATGTTACATTTTTACTGTATTTTACCAGAGTATTGCCTGCAATGGATCGGGGAATAAAAAACAACCTGTCATCCCATAGACAGTTTAAGAACCTCACAGGTTTTCTGAGACCTGAGGAGACACTTGAGAACTTTGGGGAAATAAAGCTATTTTGTTGCCAAAGTGTGGGGGAAAGGAAAACTTTGCAAAATCAAAACTAACCTGCGCTTAACTACAGGTATAAAAAAAGCAACATCGTCCCGACTTTATTAACTGTTCAACTTCACAGCCCTAAAAGTCATTCCATAGGAAAATGCAGATTAGAGGCTCTCAGTAAGACTTCCTGACCGCGGGCTACTTGCAGAGAAATTGTAGCTGAGGGGAAATTAGAGGAAGTTCCTAGGGACCAGTCATTTCAAAAGGAAAATTATAAACAGCCTTTAAAATGTGTGTGGCCCTGGATGGGGAGTATATTTTCATGTGTTTCACATGACTTGGGTCAGGGCCTTTGAAACAGGCCTGAGTAGCCAATGCCCCAGTGGGCAAGGTGTTGGAGGGAGGGGGTGGGTCCTGCCCCTCCCCCATCCTCTCTCCTCTTCCTAGAATGGGGGCAACCTCCTCTGTGCGGTAGATGAGTCCAACGATCACATGCTTTCTGTGTGGGACTGGGCCAAGGAGACCAAGGTGGTAGATGTCAAGGTGAGGTAACCCTTCTTATCCCCTCTCCTTGGGGTCTCCCTGTGGGATTGGCCAGATCTCAGTGTTCACAAGTCTGGAATCAGACTCATGTTGAAGTCCTGGCTTTGCCATTTGCTGGCTGTGTGACTTCGGGCAAGTGGCTTGCCCTCTCGGAGCTTCAGTTGCCTCATCTATAAGATGGGGATAATGGTAGCATCTTCCTTGTAGGGAAAATTTGGCTTTGATGTTGGCATATGGGGTGGGCAAACCAGGCCCAACAGGAGGATCGGTACAAGGTGGCTGCTGGTTCTGCTGTCCTGCGATGTCCAAGACAGACCTTGACTTACGTCTCCGGGCGATAACCTGCTTTACAGATGAGGAACCTGAGGCATGGTAGAGGGGAGAGCTACTTGCCCAAGGTCACGTGCTCATTCTGGGCTGGGGGCAAGAGACCTAGGATTGGGGCCCATGGTTTGGGGAAAGAGAAGTAGTTGAGAGGCTGGGCTCTCAGTGAGTTGATTCTGGACACAACCTGGCTGTGTGTCCTTAGGCAAGTGAATTCCCCTCTCTGAGCCTCACTTCATCATCTGTAATGGGAGGTGCTAATGAGCCTTACCTTACAGGGTGCTGTGGGGTTAAATGAGTTGATGGATGTTAAGTGCTTGGCACAGAGGTTGGTGCAAAGGAAGGGCTCTCCTCGTGCCTGCCATTATGTTGATGAAGAAAACAATAATGCTTCACTGGCTGGCCCTGCTTCCTGTACTTTAGTTTGCCCGTAAAGGAGAGGTACAGGCAAGTTGGGTGTGCAAGTGCACAACCCACACGGCTGTAGAGGGCAGTCCTTCCTGGGTTGGGTATGGTGGTCCTGATGGCTTTGAGGTCCTCATTCAGAATCTCCCCCACCCCCTAAAGTGCTCCAATGAGGCCGTGCTGGTGGCCACCTTCCACCCCACAGACCCCACCGTGCTCATCACCTGCGGGAAATCCCACATCTACTTCTGGAACCTAGAAGGGGGCGGCCTGAGCAAGCGGCAGGGCCTCTTTGAGGTGAGTGCCAGGGGCACTGGGGCAGGCTGGCCCTGAAGGAGGCTGGCAGGGACACTCAGGCAGACAAGAAGATACCCCAGGGGCTGGAGGTTGTAGGGCTGCTGAGGTAGTGCCTGCTGGGGCCTCCATTCCCTTATCCGTACCAGTGGGGTGGTCCTCCTTAACTCTTTGAAGTTGTGAGGATTCAGTGGGATGAAGAGTATAGCGACTCCTAGCAGATAGTGGGTGCTCAATAAATGGGTTGCTGCGGTTGTCAATATTCTGGACGAACAGAGGTCAGAGGCTGACTGGCCGAGAGAGACAGAGGGAGAAACAGCAGGAAGCACAGGGCCTGGGCGAGAGGATGCAGGCACACCTCTGACAGGGCTCCTTTGCCTTTGGTGAGAGTTGGGGCTTCTACCCCACAAGGGGAGGCCCTGAGAACACCAGGCTCAGATGGAGATGAAGACGGAGATATTGAGATGAGAAGAGGGTGGGCGGGGCAGGGTGAGGGACCTAGAGACAGACAGAAGAGGGGGCGGGAGGGAAGGAGAGGAGAGGGGTAGGGGCAGAGAGAGAGGGATCCAAGCAGAAGACAGCAGGGGAACCAAGGACAGAGACTGGGACAGAAGTCAGGGAGGAGAGAGGAGGGAGGAAGGGGGTCCGGGGTGGGAAAGGGAGACAGTGTGGTCAGAAAGTGGTCTGTAGGCGATGTGACACTCCATGGAGGTGGATCGGAGATGAGGATGGTCCACACAGGGCCACTCCCCAGAGCATGGAGGGCATCCTGGACCACTGTCCTGGGTGACGGGTGAGCTCTGGGAGGCCTCCCGGCTTCAGCGACCCTCTGACACCTTCCCCTTCTCCCCCACCTTAGAAACACGAGAAACCGAAGTACGTGCTGTGTGTGACCTTTTTGGAGGGTGGCGATGTGGTCACCGGGGACTCTGGGGGGAACCTCTATGTCTGGGGCAAAGGTCAGTGTCAGCCCCACCTGTTTGGTTCCCCAACCGAGTCCTCCCTGACTCCCTTTGGCTGTGCGTCCCTTTCTCGGAGCCTGCTGATGTGGAATGTACGATACAACAATACAAATCATTACTTGTCCAATTCTAACACCTCCATCAAGGCTCAGCTCCAGTATCCCCACCTGCATGAAATCTTCACTTATTCCCTTCCCTTGTCCTCTGCAAATCCCACGGCAGCGATCAAGTTTGAACTATAAATGAATGGGTTAACCCGGTGTGGATGGAGGGATGGATGGAGAGGTGGTTTGTTCCAGAGCAATGAATGAATGAATGTATAAGTCAATGAATGAATGAAGCGTTTGTCCTACCCAGTGAATAGAAGAATGAGTAGATGAATATGCTGTCCTTCTTAATGGGTGGGTGATTAGGTGAGTGAACAATTAAATATATGAATGGTTGTCCCCAGAACGGATGACTGTGTTAATAAATGACTAGGTCTTTTCCCAGGCAGTGGATTACTGTAAAGTTACGAATGAATGAATGAATGAGTTTATTCAGTCATCAAAGCACTTCCTGGAACAATCAATTCTTCATAACATGTTAATCCATTGGCTGAGGTAACCATTCATCTTGGGGTAGTGGGAGAGGAGTGGGTTAGGGAGTTGGGCAGGCTTTGGGTTCAGGTCTCAGCAGTGCTGTGTGCTCTCTATGTGGCCTTGGGAGAGTCATCTCCCTTCTGAGACTCAGTTGCAACATCTGTAAAATGGGTATAATACTCTCTCCCTCATACGGTTGTTTTGAGCTTTTCTTGAGATTAGACAGCTGAGAATAAGCTCTGAATAATTGGCAGTGTGTCTTTCCCAGCAGACTGTAAGCTCTCTGAGGGTAGAGACTTGGTCTGATTGGTTCCTATATCTCCCACCACTGGGTCCAGCCCTCAGAGCTACAGGATGTTGGGTGGGTGGGTGGTTAGAAAGATAGGTGGACAAAAGGACGTATGTACACGTGGCACCACTTCTGAGCCTCGAAGGATGGAATTGAAGAGAGTTGCTTTTTCTTTCTCTCCACTTAGTCCCTGCCCCAGCCTCTTCCCTGGTTCCCGGGCCTTCAGTCTTGTCCCCTCCAATTCAGTTTGTTCTTAGAACCAAATGTAAATCTGACCCTATCCTTCCCCTGCTGAACCCTTCCATTACTACCCAGTTCAGATCCCTCAGAACAAGGTCCGGATTCCTCACTGAGGTCTGCAAGGTCCGATTCCTCAATGAGGCCATGCATGGTCTGGCCCTGCTTTCTCTTGTCCCTTGCATGTTATACTTGGTCACACCAGATTTCTTTAGTTTCCTAAATAGTCCATGTTCTCTCTGCCTTTTGCACATGTTGTTCCTTCTGCCTGGAACACTTTTCTACCCTCTGTTGTCCT
Organism: Balaenoptera musculus; assembly: GCF_009873245.2. Classification (NCBI taxonomy): domain Eukaryota; kingdom Metazoa; phylum Chordata; class Mammalia; order Artiodactyla; family Balaenopteridae; genus Balaenoptera; species Balaenoptera musculus. The sequence continues at coordinate 10,152,952 of NC_045803.1, forward strand.
AGCCAACTCCTACTCAACCTTCAGATCCTTGCTCAGCTGTCCCCTCCTCCAGGAAGCCCTCCCTGACCCACCAGGCTAGATGCCCACTCTGGGATCCCACAGTCTCCTGGGTTTCCCCATCCCAGCCCCAACCATGTTGGGTCGTCACTGACTGGTAGTAGGTCTGTCTCTGAAACTCGACTGTGATCCCTGTGAGGGTAAGATCTGAGGTTACCTTCATCAATACCCAGCATCACCCAGCATGAGGCTGGGCCCAGAGTAAATGCTAGTTTAATAATTGTTGACTGAATGGATGAATGAACAGATGGTTAGGTTGACAGATGAGTGGATAGACGGGTGAATGGGTAGATGGATAGGAAAAATAGATGGAAAATGGGTGGATGTTTGGATAGAAGGATGCATTGACTGGTGAGTGGGTAGTCAGATGAAAGAGAGGGTGAATGAATGGATGAGAGGCGGATTGATGGATGGATAGACGGCAGGAAGTGTTGATGGCTGGATGGATCGGTAGATGGGTGATTGGATGGGTGAGTAGATAGATGGATGGACAGACCAGTAGATAGGTGAGTGGATGAATGGGTGGGTAAGTGGGTTAGGGTTAGGGTTAGGATCAAAGGGTGGATGGGTAGATGTTACTTCAGATGGTTTATTAGATGGATGATAGGGTATTTGAATAGATGGGTGGTTGAGTAGATGGGTGGGTGGAAGGCTGGGTAGAAGAAAAGGTGAGTGAATGGCTGGATGTAGGATTGAGAATTTGAGGTGTTTTCTGGGGTCAGTATGGGGGAGCTTCCCCATGCTGACCTCTGCCCCTGGCCACCCTGCAGGTGGGAACCGTATCACACAGGCCGTGCTGGGTGCCCACGATGGCGGCGTGTTTGGGCTCTGCGCCCTGCGGGACGGGACGCTGGTGTCAGGAGGGGGCCGCGATCGGCGGGTGATCCTCTGGGGTCCCGACTACAGCAAGTTGCAGGAGGCGGAGGTGAGGGGGAGAGGCTCATATGAAGGTGAGGAGACCTCCTCCCGCCCCACTAATACTAGACCCTGCTCTCCCAGCCTGTCTCCCCCACCCCCCAACCCCACCTCTGCGTGTACCCTACACTCATCTGCCTGCCCCCCACCCCCCTTTGCCTACCCAGGTCCCCGAGGACTTCGGCCCCGTGCGCACCGTGGCAGAGGGCCGGGGCGACACGCTGTACGTGGGGACCACCCGCAACTCCATCCTGCAGGGCTCTGTCCACACTGGTTTCTCGCTGCTCATCCAGGTGAGCTTCTCTTCTGCACCTGCCCTGCTCCCTCCCCACCCGCCTCTCTTCTCTCCTCTGCACCATTCATTCCTCCTCTCTTCCCACTCCCATTTCACCTCACCTCCCTGCCCCATCCCTTATCCTCTGGCCTGGTAAACACCACTTACCTTCCCTTTAACTGCTCCTGACACATAACCCCACCCCAGAACACCCCAGCAAATGGTCCAGCAATGGGTTAACTGGTAGCACAGCAGAGGGGTCCCAGGACCCTGCTCCAGCTGTGCTGCCCCCTGCTGGTCAGGGTGGTGTCCATTTCTGTAAGTGCCCTGGCAGGTTGTCACACAGGCCTTGAGCCACACACCTCCCAGGTCTCTGGCTACAAGGATCTAGGAAGACCCTCTGGAGTCTTCTCAGATGCCCATTCCTTCATCCTCGTGGGCCAGAACCCTACCACACATCCAAGTAAAAAACCCAGCCTACTGGGGGAATTCCCTGGCCGTCCAGTGGTTAGGACTTTGCACTTCCACTGCCGGGGGCCTGGGTTCGATCCCTGGTAGTCAGGGAAGATCCTGCAAGCCACATGGTGCGACCAAAAAAAAAACCAAAAACCTGGGATCGAAGCACAGCCCTGTTGCTCACTCACTGTGTGATATGAGGCAAGTGAATAACCTCTCTGTGCCTCTGTGAACCAGGAGAATAACAGAACTGACTCATGGGGTTTTGTAAGGATTCAATGAGTCAGTTCATGCACAGCATTTAGAATGGTGCCTGGCACAGAGTAAGTGCTCAAAGAGTCTTGGCCAAAATTACTCCTTGTTCAGTGCCCCCCCGCCCCTTCCTTCCTTCCTGACATGCATTTTACCTCTTACATGGTAGCTGAGATCTGTACAGCAGCTGCATTTAGATTCCCCCCTCTGGCTCTTGTTTCCATGGAAGAAGATGAGGAAAAACAAGGGCTAGAGGGATTTCCTAGGGGTCCCAAGACCAGAATGAACCTTAAAGACCTCTAATAATAGTATCAATATTATTTAGTATTAATTATATTATTAATATATTACTAGATTTATATTATTTATTAACATTAATCATTATACTAATATCAATAATTATAATTCTGTTGATTATCATTGTTAATTACTTTAATTATATATTAATAGTGTATATTATTACTACTGATAATAGTCAGCCACTTCCATTTGGTGAGCACTTTGTACCAGCCTCATACACTTTCCATCTATTCACACTTTCCATCCATAATTTGAGTGAGCAGAACAATGCCATGAGACACATACAGTGATTGGCCCCATTTTACAGAAGCTGAAACTGAGGCTCCAAGGAGAAGTCATCTGCCCAGGTGACTGCCACAGTCAATAAGAGAGAGCTGCAGTCAGACTCACCAGGCTGAGTACCCTCCATGGGTTCCTACAGCCTGCTGGGCACCGTCTGACTCCCAAGGTCAAGCTCCTACTCATCATGTCTCTTGCCTCCCATTGTGCACACTGGAAAGCAGAGACCTGGGGGGAGGGGCAACATTTGCCTCGAGCCCCACACTGGGGCAGGGGTCTGCCCAATCACAGCCTCCCTCAGATACACTGGGGATAGGGTCTTCCCTGGGTCACCTGTGGGGAGAGTGTGTTGCTGGGGCTAGTCCAGCACTTCTTTCTGGCATCAGACTTTGGGGAGGTGGGGGATGCAGAGGAAAGGCCTGGATTGGCAGTTCCATGCTATCATCTCTCCTTTCCGCCAGGGCCACGTGGAAGAGCTGTGGGGCCTGGCCACACACCCCAGCCGGGGACAATTTGTGACATGTGGTCAGGATAAGTTGGTGCATCTGTGGAGTGTGGAGTCCCACCAGCCCCTGTGGAGTAGGATCATTGAGGTAAGAGGATGGGGGACTTGACACACCATTCTAACAGAACGACTTGTCTCAATGTGTCAGGGTTCAGTGCATCAAATGGAAGCCACACTTGGTGTCTTTAAGCAGAAGGGGATTTAATGCAGGGAACTGGGTGCTTACAAACTCACTTGGAAGGGCTAGAGGAGTGGGTTCTCGACTGAAAGGAAGCCCAGAACAACACCACAGAACTGACCTGCCAGAGGAGCTGCTGCCTCTGCCACAGTCAGGAATGTGGGGAGTCAGGAACCACTGAGTTCAAGAAAATGCTGTCATCGTAACTGCAATCCAGGAACCAGGATGCTGTGGTCGCTCAAATGTTGGCTCTAGAGCTACGCTGTCCAATACATGTGGCTATTCAAACTTAAATTAACTTTACATGTAAGTAGAATTAAAAATTCAGTTTCTCCTTTGCACTAGCTACATTCCAAACATGTGGCTAGTGGCTACCGTATTGGAAAGTGCAGATAGAGAACATCTCCATTATCGCAGAAGGTTCAGTTGGACTGTCTTGCTCTAGAGTGACCCAATGCTGGCTACATTTACAGTGGCCAAAAACAGATACTCTGTGCCCTTGCCTTTCAAGGCTAGTGACTGCTCACCAGCATAGCAAATGCCATTGCTTTCACAACCCAACTGATCAGTGGAAGTGGCAGAGTGGGGCCTCCACCTTGTACCTTCCAGAGCCCACAATAGTGCAACTGATTGTCAGGCCCAAATCACAGCTGACCCTAGCTACAAGGGATTCTGGGCAGTGTAGTTTTTAAGCTCTCCTGCCTGTGTGGTATGGGACAGTAGAAGGTCAGTCATCATACTCCCCACACCACCCTTTGAGGTTTTGCTCCAGGAATCCAGGGTTACCTATGATCCTGGAACACTTGATGGCCTTTGAACTTCTAGGAGTCAGGGATGGTGTGCCCTGGAAGTTATTAGGGCCATGTATAATAATCCTCACTCTGGCTGCCTAATTGAGCACCTACTATATGCTAGGCCCTGTGCTCAGCACAGCAGTTCTCTAGCCAGGGCATAAGAACCACCTGAGTTGTTAGAAACACAGAATCCTGAGCCCCAACCATGGGAAGTCTGATTCAGGAGTTCTGAGTTTAGTCCCAGAAATCTGCAATTTATAACAAGAACAAGCTCCCTCGGGTTATTCTGATTCGGGCAGTCTGCCCACCATGCCTGACATTGGCTTAGCACTTTACCCACATTGTCTTTTTAACTCGCCCCCCACCCCAACCTCCACAAGGCAGTAGAGATGATGGATCGCCCAGAAACAGGAAGGTAAAATCAGGAAACAGGCCCAGAAAGGTAAAATCACTTGCCCTTCGTAATTACAATCATAGCTGACCTTTATTCAGTGCTTCCTGTAGGCCATCTTACTCACCAGCTTACCATTCTAAGGACTTTACACCTTGCTTATAACAGTCCTGGGGAGTGTGTATTGATGTTCTCCGTTTGGGGCAACCAAGGCCACAATGGGGAAAGTTATTTGATGTCACATAACGAGGAAGTGTCAGGGCCACAGTTTCAAACCACGTCTGATTCCATGGTGCTCTGTTGCCTGCAAATCAACCAAATGCCCCCGAAATTTAAAAAGTTTGTGCTAGGAGTTAGATAAAGATATGGGGAAACAGGCACTCAGACAAGCCTAGTGATAAGTCAATATAATTTTATAATGGAAAGCAAATTGGCATGATATATCAAAAGTCTTGAAAATATGGATAGCCTTTGTCCGAACAATCTCACTAGTAGAAAAGTCCCTAAGGAAATCATCTTGGGTTTATAAAGCTGTGGGAGGTTAAAACAGGACTGAAAAAGGATCCAGAGTCAACAGTGAAAGGAGGAATATTTTCTGTTCGAGCTGACATGTTAAAGGAAAGGAGAGTGGTTTCCAGAGCATCTGCAGCAGCAGGTTACTGGAGGGCAGCAGAGGGAGGTGAGAGCCCTCATGCCAGGCTGAGAGTTGGCTCTGAGGCTGGGGAAGTGTGGGCCAGATGGAAGGGGGACCCCAGCTCCCAGCCCTTCCTCTTCTCTCCCTCCTCAGGACCCTGCCCACTCTGCTGGCTTCCACCCCAGTGGCTCTGTCCTGGCCATTGGCACGGTGACTGGCAGGTAAAGCTGATGGGCATTTGGGGAGGGCTTCTCTGCTTCCCCCGGGAACTATCCCTTGATCACCTCCCCCCGCCTTCCCTACTGCCCCAAAGCTTACAGAGAATGATAATTAGGTACCAACTGTTTACCAGGCCTTGATCTCCCAACATTCCTCTGGAGTCAGCCTCTCTCCCTAATCTTTTCTGGGGTCCTTCCCTCAGGCCCCACAGACTGCCACCCTTCTCTACCAGATCAGCTCACCCTCCTCTCCCACCATGCCTTCTCCTTAAAGATGGTTGCTGCTGGACACAGAGACCCATGACCTGGTGGCCATCCATACAGATGGGAATGAACAGATCTCAGTGGTCAGCTTCTCTCCAGGTAAGGGGATGGGGCCGGGGAGGGGACCTTGGAGAGGCCAGGCCTGGGAACTGAAGCTCAGAGTTACTGGCAGGGGGGAAGGGGTGGAGTCTGTGTGGCACAGCCTAAGGGCGGGGCCAGGCCTGTGGCAGGGATGGAACTTGGGACTACTGAGGAGTCTGGGATAGTGGGGGGCTGAATCTGAGAGAGGAGGGGTAGAGCCTGGGTGCCTCCTCATAGCCCCCTCCCCCTCCCCCAGACGGGGCGTACCTGGCCGTGGGCTCCCACGACAACTTGGTGTACCTGTACACGGTGGACCAGGGCGGCCGCAAGGTCAGCCGCCTGGGCAAGTGCTCGGTGAGTGGGCAGTGGCCCCCAGCCCGCGCCGCCACCCCATCCAGGGGGTGCAGAATTAACCAGTTTTCTACCTCAAGGGAGCACAGCTTCAACACTCAACTGACTGCCCTGATCACATCAAGGAGTTTTAGCCCCGCCCCCACATTTACCCTCTCCTGTGTTTCAAGCCCGTCCCTTTGTGTAGCCCCGCCCCTCACGTTCTAAGCACACCCTCTGTGTAGCCCAGCCCCTTGCATTCGAAGCCCGCCCCTCTGTGTCTAGCTCTGCCCACTTGTTCTAAACTCCCCCTTGTGTTCTAAGCCCTATTTGTCTAGCCCCGCTCATCACAGTCTGGCCCCGCCCATGATAGTGTGGCCCCGCCCCCACACCCCAAAGGCTTGTGTATCTTTCCTCGAGACCCCCTGTGTTTTCACCCTACCTTTGTATTTTGCCTTCCACCCATCCTGGTCTGATCCTACCCACTCCAGCTCTAACTCCATCCCTTCCCTCCCCTGCAGGGCCATTCCAGTTTTATCACCCACCTGGATTGGGCCCAGGACAGCAGCTGCTTCGTCACCAACTCTGGGGACTACGAGATTCTGTACTGTGAGTTCTCTGAAACCCAAAGGCATTCCTCCTTCAGCCTCTCTATTGCGTGTGCGATTTGCATAGCCTTCCCTGGGTTCTGGAAGGGGAAGCAGGGGCTTCAAGTCCCTTCTCCTCTGGCTGTTTTATTCAGGGGTTGATCTGACTGGCTGGTCTCCTGGCTTCTGGTTTCCTCCCTGGTGGACCCAGCTTTTAACCAGTTCCTCCCCCTCCGGGTTGGATGGCTGGGGTACAGGTTTCTAAGCAGATACCCCTGCTCTCGTCTTGAGATGTCACCACCCAGGATCTAGCGCCAGTCTGGAGAGGTAGAATAAGCCCTGGGACCTTAGCCTCCTGTGTCGGACCTCAGTGCCCATTGTCTGTGAAATGGATGAATTAAGTCAGTAGTTCTTTCTGTTTGGTTTTTGGTTTCTGGTTTTCTTGGCCGCGCCGCGCAGCTTGCCGGATCTTAGTTCCCCGACCAGGGATCGAACCCGTGCCCCCTGCAATGGAACCGCGGAGTCCTAACCACTGGACCACCAGGGAATTCCCAGTAGTTCTTTCTGCTCTGAACACCTCCTCCCATTTTCTGCCCCAGGGGACCCAGCTACCTGTAAGCAGATCACTACTGCAGATGCTGTGAGGAACGTGGAATGGGCCACGGCTACTTGTGTCCTGGGTTTTGGCGTGTTTGGTAAGTTCTGGAATGGAGAAAGTCTTGCTGAGGACAGAAGTTCCAAGAAACATCCCTGACTGGTGGTTTTCACAGTCTCTTATTACCTCTAAGGTAGGAAACTCATTCCTTTAGACATGTGAGCAGCAGTATTTTTATAAGAGGAAAGGTTAGGGTGAGGTGACTACTCAGGTCCCTTGGAACTGTAATGAAATGAGACCAATTGGGAGTGTCACCTGGCCCAGGGAGATTCACACAGCCTGTGTCCCAGTCACCCATTCATTTAGGCATTAATGCACTCAACACATACCCCCTGAGCACCTGTGTGCCCAGCTGGGCAGTGCTGAGACCCAGTGGTGACCACGACAGCCCTGACCCTGCCATCATGGGTCTCACAGTCCAGTGGAAGAGAGAGACCTGTCCCCAGACCACCCAGAGTAGACTGGGCTGGGACAAGGAAGTCCAGAGAGGACATGTGGCCCCAGCCTAGGAGGGAGTCAGGGAGGGCTTCCTGGAGGAAAGGCCATCCAAACTGGATCTGCAGGATGAGGAGTTAGGTTCTAGGGTGGTGAAGAGGGAAAGCAGTGGCTAGTCGAAGGGAATAATAGCCATGTATAAAAGCCTGGAGGTGACAGAGCTTGGTATTTGGAGAAATGCAAGAAGGCAGGATGGCTAAATCATTGCAGAGTTCAAGGGAAGCACTGGTAAGGACAAGGCTGGAGCAGTGTGGGGGACAAGGCAGAGCTTGGGGGTCATGGTGAGAAGCCTGGGCCATGGGAGCTTTTTTTTTTTTTTTTTGTGGGATCTTAGTTCTCTGACCAGGGATTGAGCCCAGGCCCTCGGCAGTGAGAGCGTGGAGTCCTAACCATTGAACCACCAGGGAATTCCCCATGGGAGGGCTTTGAGCTATAGAGGGATAAGGTCAGATAAGCATTTCCAAAAGATTATTCCAATTCTCATCCCCGGCTAGAGACAGGCTAGGTGAGAGAAAGGCCGGGAGGCTGGGGCTGGGGTCTACTCGCCTTGGGGGTCCCTGGCCCCAGCTACCATCTTACCACCAGCCACCCCCAATCTTGCCCGCAGGGATCTGGTCTGAGGGAGCAGATGGTACTGACATCAATGCCGTGGCCCGTTCCCATGATGGGAAGTTGCTGGCTTCAGCTGATGACTTTGGCAAAGTCCACCTGTTTAGCTACCCCTGCTGTCAGCCTCGAGTGAGTCCCTGTGGGGGGCTGGCAGGGTGGAGGTACCAAGCAGCACTGCAGGCAGGATTAAGGCAGCCCTTTCCGGATCCCAGTTTCACCATCTGTACAAGGAGGGCAGTGGCTTGATCCCAGGGGCCTTTCTTAATTTGAAAGTCGATAAACTACCAAGTCTGTAGTGCTAAAGCTCTGAGCATCTGCATTGTGAGATCTTTGGTTCTTTTTCCTATTAACTCAAGAAGTATTTATTGAGCACTTACCAAATGCCTGGGCCCAGGGAATACAGCAGTGAACAAGACAGATGACCTCCTTTCACTTCCTTCTTTCCGTATCACAGGCTCTCAGCCACAAATACGGCGGACACAGCAGCCATGTGACAAATGTGGCCTTCTTGTGGGATGACAGTGTGGCCCTGACCACAGGGGGCAAGGACACCAGCGTGCTGCAGTGGCGGGTGGTCTGACCTGGCGGGTGGGGGGGTTCCCAGGAACATGGGGCTCAGGTAGAGTCAGGTGTCAGGGTTGGAATTCTATTTTCGGGAGATGTCTATTGCCGAGTAGAGTAATATATACCCAGAGTATGTCTATAGCAAAGGGGGTTACGGGGGTGGGAGGGTGGACTGACAGACAGAAGTCTCTATTTATTGGGGTGGGAAAAGGGGTCACATTGCTTTGGGGGAGGCATTAGGGTGTTTGGTTTGGGGTGTTTTTTAAGTTTATTATTTTATATCATCCGGAAATAAAAACACGTGCACTGAGGTGGAGTGTCAGGGTCTGTGTATATGGTGTGTCCATAGATTGAGTGTGTCTGTAAGTGTATGTGTACGAGGTGTGTGTGTGTGTGCGTATTTTACAGCATTTGTGATGAGACACCATTATCAGGTCTTTTTATTCGTCTTTAACCTTGACAGAAACCAAGCTTGCTCTAACTTAGGCCAGAGGAGGACTCAGTTGATCCACATTGCCAAACAAGGAAGGGCAGTTGTCCCCTCTGGCCTTCAGGGCCATCAAACCAAGGATTTGAGGGCAACCAAGGTACTCCATACCTTCTCTCACCTTCTGCAAGTCAGCATGTTTCTCTGGGACCAGCATTCTCCACACCACGGAAGGATGGCACCCAGCAGCTTGAGCCCCAAGTCCAAAAATCCCAGGGAAGGGTTATGATTGGCCCATCTGCAGATCTATCAACGTGGCCTGTTGTTTGGCCTGCTGTGATTGGTTCCACTTGGGTGAAGGCCAACCCTGGACCAATGATTGTGGCCAGGAAGATGGAATCATGTAAAAACACGGAAGCCTCCACTTGAACCACGAGGTTGAAATAGGGCAAGGAAAGTTTTCAGAGAAGTGGGCTGATGACACTATAGATGTCTAGGAGATGGGGTATGAGGATTCTGGGTAGCAAGAGACAGAAACCTAACTTCATCCAGCAGAAACAATAAGAAGCAATTGCCAGGTCATGGAACTGGGTCGTCCAGGAGGGACCCAGCTAGATTCAGGGGGCTCAGATGTGATTGGGATTTTCCTTTCGGGGATTTCTCAGTGTAGTATCTGTAACTTTGAGCAAATTTTTAACTTTAACTTTGCATCGATGTATGTTACATGCAGAGAAGTACGCTCATCTTAAATGTATAATCACAAACTGATCCCATCCATGCAGCCAGCTCCCAGATGAAGAAGTAGAACATCCCCAGGCCCCAGAAAGCGTCCTTGTGCCCCTTCCTAGTCATTGCGCACCACCACCCGGCCCCCGCCAGTAATTGCTATCCTACTTCTTACACCATAAAACAGTTTTACCCATTTTTGTACTTTAAATCAGAGGTCAGCAGACTGTTTCCGGAAAGGGCCATATAGTAAATATTTTAGATTTTATGAACCACTCAGTCTCTGTTCCAGCTAACTCTGACATTGTCGTGTGAAAGCAGTCACAGACAATGCAGGCATGAATGAGCTTGGCTGTGTTCAAATAAAACTATGGATACTGAAACTTGAGTTTCTCAGCATTTTTGCGTGTCATGAAATACTATTGTTTTGATTTTTTTGGAACCACTTAAAAATGTGAAAACCATCTTAGCTCACGAGCCATACAAAGACAGGCGGTAGATAGGGTTTGGTCCACAGTGGTAGTTTGCTCACCTTCGCTTTAAATAGATGGAATCATAGAGTATGAACTCTTGGATCTGACTTCTCCCCTTGAGCGGGTTTCTTAAGCCTCTCAAGGCCTCAGTTTCCCAATGTATAAAATAGAAGTTAATAATAGCACCTGCCCCATAGGGGTGCTGTGAAAATGAGTTAAATAGACGCAAAAGCTTAGGACAGTGCCTGGCACATAGCAAGCTCTCTACAAATGTTAGCTGATTATTTTTACACTGTTGAGAACACAGACGCTGTGGCTGCAGGCATTCTGCCAGGCCACATGGTAGCAAAGCCAGAGGAAGTCTTTCTCTCATACCACTCAAGCGTCTCCAGGAGTAATCTGATTGGCTCACCTTGGATCATGTGGCCAATCTCCATGGCCTAGGGAATGTGGTCATCTGATTGGCCAGGCCTGGGTCACGTGCTCATCTTTTTGCTTAGGAAGGGGTTAGTGTACCTGGGACTGACAGCGCCACCTAAACCTCACAGAATGGGTGGGGGAGTTCTCCCAAAGGAAGGGGGATGGTGAAACGCTCGAGCAGGAGATGGAAGCTACCAGCAACCTCAGCATATTTATGTCAAGGTGGGTGACACCCTGGAGGGCAGGGTCAATAATGTTTCTGGGAGTTTGAAGACCCCTATTCCCAGTATCTATTGCTTCAGAACAAAGCATTCCAAAACTTAATGGCTTAAAACAACAACCATTTTGTTATCACTCATAGTTTGGTGTTAGCCATTCACCCATGATGGAAGTTTGGGTTGTGTCCATCGTTTGCTATTGCGAATAAGGCTGTGATAAACATTTATGTACAAGTTTCTATTTGGACATATGTTTTCATTTCTCTTGGGTATATACCTAGGAGTAGAATTGCTGAGCCATATGGTAATTCTGTATTTAACTTTTTGAGGAACATGTGTGTGTGTGGTTTTAATTAAACAATTTTGAAATAATTATAGACTCAGGGGAAGTTGCCAACATAGTACAGAGAGGTCCTCTATACCCTTCATCCAGTTTCCCCCAAAGGTAACATCCTGTATAACTACAGCACAATACCAAACTTGGAAACTGACACTGGTGAATCTACAGACCTTATTCAGATTTCACCATTTTTACATGCCCTCCTGTTTGTGTGCATGTGTGTATGTGTGTGTATGTGTGTGTCTATGCAGTTTTATGACATGTATAGATTTTTTCCAAGGGGATTCCAGCAAAGGTTAGAAACTCCCTTTTGTTTCCAAAGTATTCCCAAAGTATACCTGCTGTCTGTATATATGTATGTTTGCTCTCTGGTCTTTAGCTAGTTAACAAACCCTAATAAGTTCAATGAGTTCTGCCATCTGGGCTGATCGTACCTCAGGTACGGGACTGTATTCTAAGGGAGACCTTAAATTAGTGATAGGATACCTCTAGTTTCAGTTTTGAAGTATTGTATTAGAGAAAACACCAGAGAAACAGAACCAGTGGGATGTATATATTATAAGGAATTGGCTCACTCAATTATGGAAACCGACAAGTCCTAAGATCTGCTGGGTGAGTTGGCAAGCTGGAGGTCCAGGAGAGGCAGAAGTGCAGTTCTAGTCTGAAGGCCGGCAGACTCAAGACACGGAAAGAGCCAATGTTTCAGTTTGAATCTAGAAGGTAGGAAAAAGCCAGTGTTCCCGTTCAAAGGCAGTTGAGCAGAAGACAGTCTCTCTTACTCGGGGAAAGGTCAGCCTTTTTTGTTCCATGCAGGCCTTCAACTGATTGGGTGAGGCCCACCCACATTGGGGAGGGAAATCTGCTTTACTCAGTTTCCTGATTTAAATGTTCAGCTCATCCAGGGCACCCAGAATGTTTAACCAAATATCTGGGCACTTCATGGCCCAGTCAAGTTGGTGCATAAAATTAATCATTACAGGAATGATCATCAATTAAAACATAGTAGGTCAGGGTTCTCATTGGGAGTTTCTAATAAGCCTGCAAGAGGTACAGAAAGTTCCCCAATCGAGGTAAGACAATTGAGGTTTCCTTTCTTCTGTTGGGGCCGGGGAAGTGGCAGGATTCAGAGTGCTGCAGCAAGTGAATAGAAGTAGGAGAGAGAGAGGGTAACAACCTCAGAAGAGGTTGACTGGCTGGCTGAAATCATTGTGTGCTTTTAGTCAGTAATGATGTGCTGGATGAGGAATCATAAAGTCAAGTGGGGTGCCTAGAACTAGCCCAGCAGAAGCATCAAGTTTTGCAGCCCCAACTATTGCCTTAGGACAAGGAGGAGAAGTCTGCTCTTGTTAATGACTCTTTACTGCCTGGTATGAAAGCATTTCAGTATTTTAACAACTGATAACAGCCCTATCAGTGTGAACCAGCTGAATATCAACTGTGACTGTCCAGAAGGAGTAGGGATTGAATTGTTCTGATTCCTTCATCTTTGGTAGGCAAGATAATTTATGGTGATGCTATCTAATGACCTCTCTCTCTCTCTCTCCTCTCTTCTCTCTCTCTCTTTCTTTTATGTTTGAAGCACTGACATTCCCCCCCACTATTCTCGAGTTCAGTAGTTCTTACACTTGAAGGAGCAGTAGTAGAATCATCTGTAGGGTTTGTTATAATGAAAATGCACCTCCTCCCAATTCCTCATCCAGGGTTTCTAATTCCATCAGTCTGGGTGGGGCCCAAGAATTTGCATTTCCAAAGAGTTCCCAGATGCTCCAAGGACCACACTTGGAGAACCACTGCACTAATAGAACTATAATAAGGTAACAAATCTATAGGCTTTCTCTAGACAGAGCAATACATAAGAATTTTGTAGAACATTACACACTTGTGTTTCCTTTCCTTGTCTGAACTGTACAGATGATCTCTTGGGATGGAAGGCTCAGAGCCTTGCAGTTTCAGAGTGACAGTTTATCAAGGCCATCAATTCCTAAGGGAAGAAAAAATTACTGCAGGAGAAACCTGCAAATCCCTCTTTGACCAGCAAAGAGGATTGTCCATGTGTCTCCAGGAACAGCTGCCTAAGCTATAACTCTCCAAATGTCAATATCCTTCAGAAGTGACAGCCCCCAGAGCCAAACATGAAATTCTAGGAAGGGGAGGGTGTTCAATCATATCAAAGAGTTTCATCCCTTCCACCTTTCTGGCCAAAGATCTCAATTAATATAACCAGAAGTCAATCATTCACTAATCAGTTGCCCACGAGGATGAGGATTTTGGCTTTTAAGACTGTATTCTCAGGGCCTAGCACAGTGTTTGGCATGCAGTAAATGCTCAAGAAACACAAATGTTGATTAATCAATGAATGAATTCATTCAATATATGTAAGAAACATTTTACTCTAGGGCAGAGCCTGAGCTGGGCAGTGCTGGGCAGAGTGGTGACTGAGACAGCCCCATCCCTGCCCTCAAGGGACTCAGTCCGGTGGGGAAGGCAGACCCATCCTTAGACAATGATGACCATGAGGGGGCAAAGGAAGGCCAAGTGGGTATCAGGGAGGGCTTCCTGGAGGGGACAACAGACCTGCCTATTGAAGGATGAGTAAGGAATGAACCAGGTAAAGTGAGGGGAGTGTTCCAAGTGGCAGTTCTGACAGCTCCCTCCTTCCTCCTATTCCCCCAACAAACTGTGACAAGGCCCCCTCTAGGCTCCAGCAGCCCCCTGGACCCCTGTTCCAGCCTTGACCACTCTAAGGTATGACTGTCAGGGACAGATCTGTCTCCCCCTCACTGACTGCCAGCCCTGGGAGAGAAGGGCCAGGGCTGTTGCGGTCACTGCTGTGTCCCCAACACTGCCTAGCCCAGGGCCAGGTACAGAAGCAAGGGCTCAGGGAGTGTTTACTGAATGAATATGAGAGTGGTGTGTGTGGGTATGTGTGTGTGAAACAGTTGAAAGTGTGTTATATGAAGAGGATCAAAGTTCAAACTCCTCAACCCTAATTTCCCACCCCCAGGAAGTGGCATAACAGCAGTTAAAGACTAGAGCTCCACTGCTGGGAGTCCAGCATTTCCACTTACCCATCTAGGCCCCATCTGTAAAATGGTGCCTCTGCATATGGTTATTTTGAGGATTAAATGAGTTATTCACATAAAGTGCTTAGAATGGTACTTGGAATGTAGTAAGTGGTCATTAAATGCTAGCTGTCCTTATTTTTCAATCATTTCTGATCCTTTTTTTTTAAAATTTATTTTTGGCTGTGTTGGGTCTTTGTTGCTGCGCACAGGCTTTCTCTAGTTGCAGCGAGCAGGGGCTGCTCTTCGTTGCAGTGCACGGGCTTCTCATTGCAGTGGCTTCTCTTGTTGCACAGCACAGGCTCTAGGCATGTGGGCTTCAGTAGTTGTGGCACGTGGCTCAGTAGTTGTGGCTCATGGGCTCTAGAACGCTGGGTCAGTAGCTGTGGCACACGGGCTTAGTTGCTCCACGGCATGTGGGATCTTCCCTGACCAGGGCTCGAACCCATGTCCCCTGCATTGGCAGGCGGATTCTTAACCACTGTGCTACCAGGGAAGTCCCTGATCCTTCCTTTTTAAGCCAACATCCTCTCCTGTCCCCATCTCTTATATCCAGCCACTTGAATCACCAATACTTGCCCTTCCTTGTGACATTTCATGCCTCTGAGCCTCTGCACGTGCTGTTCCCTCCCCGCTGGTACACCCTTTCTGAACTTGTCCATCCAGGGAACTCCTATTCAGCCGGCACAGTCCAGCAATCACATCACCCCTCCAGACCTCCAGGTTTCAGATCTATGGGATCAAAGTCTCCTTTCCTGTCCTCCAGCTTTTGACCCTTCCCTAAAGTCCAAATTCTGGGGAAGTAAGTGGTCCAGCACTAAGCATCCCTTTCACTGGGTCTCTTGGTGCTCTGTCACCCCCTTGTGCCCAGGCTCAGACCTGCATGGAAAAATGTGCCTAGAAAGTTCTGGGAGAAGTGCTGGTGATTCTCCACCGTGTACCCCAGGGTCACTCTCAGCCTTTCTCCTCCTGCTCTGGGCCCTGGGAGACTGCCCTGTGTGGACTCCATCCACGGGAGTCCCTTGCCCTTGCCTTCTGGTTGGGTTCTCCCCGTTACAGGCACTGACAGGAAATCTGAAGGTAAGTAGTGGGGGAGAGGTTGGAGTATTTATTTTCTGGGCCCCTCCCTGCATCCCTGCAGTTCTGGCGGTGGCTGTGTTCCTCTACCTAGAGTTACAGCTCCTGTGGGCTCCACTCCAAACTTTAGCTTTCTGCCTGAAGGGTGGTAATGGCTTGGTTCTGGCTCCAGCTGGTTCCCTGGCGTCGCCCCATATTTTGTGGCTTCTTTCACCCTGCCAACCGCTCTAAACTTTCCCTTCATAAATGTTCTCACTTAAACTCTATTTTATTTTTTGACCGCACCACGTGGCTTGTGGGGATCTTAGTTCCCTGACCAGGGACTGAACCTGGGCCCTCGGCAGTGAAAGCGCTGAGTCCTAACCACTGGACTGCCAGGGAATTTCCCCCCACTTAAACTCTTTGAATGGCTACCTGTTTCCTGCCAGGACCCTAACTGAATCACATTATAAACTTAGGGTGAGCCCAGGAGAGAAGGGGACCCTCGCCCACCAGTGTGCCCCAGAATTTCTCTTTAGGATGAGCTTGGGATGGCCAAGGGGCTCACAGGAGGGCTTGTCTTGAAGCTGATAAGATTTATATGGGGTTATTTGTGGGGAGGGGGCTAAAGCCTTCGTGACACTTCCACTGGAGTGTCTCTGTCTGTACCCTTGAAGGAGGGTGGAAGGAAAAAACTTTTACTCCTGTGTGTATTGCAGGTCACTTGGGTCCTTGGTTAATTCTCTCACTTTCTGTTTCCCTCAAGAGCCCTGAGAGGAAGGCGGTAATATGGTTCAGAGAGGTGAAGTCATTTGTCCAAGGCCACATGGTGAATGATTATAATAGCTACCTTAAACAAAACAGAACTGTTTCATTACATTTCTGTGAAGTTCTGGAACAGGCAACACTAATTTCCAGTAAAAAAAAAAAAGAAAAAGAAAAACAGAAAGGCATGGAGTTGCCTCTGGGGGTGAAGTAGGGTGTGAGTATGCCCTGGAAAGAGGCAAAAAAACAATGTTCTCAGGTGATGGAAATGTTTATGTCTTAATTTGGGTGCTTAGTCACATGGGCGTATCTGTTTGTCACAACTCGTTGTACTGCTCTCTTAAGGTCCAAGCATTTTAATTTTTATTTTCAAAATAAATAAAAAAGAATTTGCAAGCCCATTTTTGAGTGCTACATCCCAGGTCGGTCCAAAGTGCTTTGCCCAAGAATGAATTCTCACGACCAATTTATGAAGGACGTGATGATAATAATCAGCAAATATTTCTGAAGCACTTACCATTCGTGTATTTACTCTCTGAAAATAACGTGTATGGAACGCCTGTCTTGTAGTAAACTAACCAAACACAAAAATGACACTCCTCCTAGTGGGGAGGCAGATAATTAGAAAAAAAATAAATAAGTGAAATACATAGAATGTTGGATGGTGACAAGTTCTATGGGGAAAAGCAAATAAGGCAGCAGGTAGGGGATCATGGCGTGGGGGTGTGTGTGGGTGGGTCATGTTTTATAGACTTGATGGTATGACATCCCCATGACAAAGGGACTGTGAGAGACCACGTTATCAGAAGAGGAAACTGAGGCACAGAGAGGTCACCAGCCTCAGTCCCGCCAAGAGGCAGGGCTGGAGCTGGAAACCCCAGGATTCCTTCCAGGGCTGGCCCTGACCATGGGCGTGGGGAACCATGGGCAGACCCCTCGTTCTCTCCCTTGGGGAAGGGGGCATGCAATGATCAGAAAGTTAATGACTTGGGACTGGGGTCTCCGAAAGGAGGAAATGGTTCAGCTCAATGAGGGACCCCCCCCTTCCCCTCCCCCCCCCCAGCTGAGGGCTTGATCTAGTTGGAGCGCCGGACTGGAGGCACGGTAACCAAAGGGGTTAATGAGGTGGGGGTCTCCAGGATGGGGATGTTGAAGGACTGGGGGTGTATTCCAGCGGCAGGTGAGATTTCCCCGGGGCTGGAAGCCTTTAGCGGGGTGAAGGCTTAAAGGGGTTAAGGGGGAGCGACAAAGGAGGGGTTAATGGGGGCGGGCCCGGCCGGGCCGGGGCGGGGCCTCGGCTGGAGGCTCTGGCCCGGGGGCCAGTAGAAGTCGCCGCCGGGTTCCTGCGCCGCCGTGGAGCCCGGCTCCCCTAGCTGCGGAGAGAGGCGCCACCTGCCCCGTCCAGCCGTCACGCGCAGGTAGCCACTGGTCCCTCCCCTGCCCGCGCCGGTCCTGCGGCCGCCGGGGACTGCTCCTCCCCGCGCCCCTCGGGGGCTCTGCGTCCCCGCGTCCGTCCGCTGCCTCAGTCTCCCGCGCCGTCTCCGTCCCCGCCCCTCTCTGGGGCTGGCTCTTCCCGGCGTCTCTGCGGCTGACTTTGTCTCTTTCCCGGCGTCTCTGCGGCTGACTTTGTCTCTGGGTCTGTCTCCATCTCTCCGTCTGTCTCTGATGTCTCTCTGGATCTGCGGTCCCTCTCCCTCTGGGTGTGTCTCTCCTTCTCCATCTCCGGATGTCTCTGTCGATTCCTTTATCTCTGCCTCTCCGTCGCTCTCTCACTCTGTTTGCCTCCGTCCCTGTGTCTTGATGAACTCTCAGTTTCTGTGGATCTCTCTGCTTCCAGCTCCCCGTCTCCCCATCTCTGGGCATCTCTTTGCCGTTTCCCTTCCTGTCTCTGTCTCTCGGTATTCCTCTGTCTCTGTCTCTCTGTATCTTAGATCCGGTTCTGGCAACTTGACCCCGTCATCATCTCATTCCAAATCCTCGCAAATTCCAACTTTCCCCTGGGCTGAGGAGCTGCTTGGGAGCGGGGTAGGGGGCAGTAGGGTAGCCACCTGGGGCAGGTGGACTCTGAGTGCCCCTGTGACCCCGCCTCCCCCTTAACACTCACCCCAGTGCTCTGGAGGTCGCACCCACCCCACCCTCCGATTTCAGGAATTCCTGGCTGGGGGGTAAACTTCCTCCCCCACTTCCTCCCTTCCAGGATTTGGCTGGGTCACCCGTTAACTCCTTCCTGCCTTGGCTTCATTCCCCCCTCCTTGAGCTGGACACCCCCCACCTCCAAGCACGCTGAAGGACAGCTCTGGAATTTCGGTTGTGGGACGTGCGCTGTGTACTCAGGCGGGACGTGCGCTGGGGGATTTTCTTGCGGGCACAGATGGAGATGATGGGGGCCACATCCCCACCGCCCCCCACCAGGGCCCATCACCAGCCCCACTCTTTCTGAACTCACCAAGGACCCCTCACAACTCGTCTCTGTGGTTGAGCTTGACTTCAGGTTTGGGGTGAGGATGGGGAGGTTTTCCTTTCTGGTGGTGGGGCATCCAGTAGTAGAAAATGAGAGAGACTGATGCGGGGAGGGGCTCCAGAACTCCGGGAATCATGGAATCAAGAAGTCTTGCATGTGAAGTCTTTGAATGAAAGGACCCAAGTAAGTGAGAATGATCAGAGAGGAGGACCAGGCATGCTCAAACCTTCAAATTAAAGGTCCTTAGGATATTTGAATCCTTCAATCCAAAAAGCTTGGTGTTGGAATCTTGGCAGTTTTCAGTGTTCGCACACAGCCGAGAGCTTGAAAGTGCTTGCAGAGCCAGCTAGACCAAGCCCCCCATTTTACAGATGGGGAAACTGAGGCCCAAGAGCAGAAGTCCCCACAGTGAGTCAGTTTCAGGCTAAGGTTGGGACTCCAGTTCCACTGAAGCCCCAATCCAAAGATCTGGCTTCTTTTGCTGCCATTGAGTCGGATTCCTGTGGGGCAGGAGGTCTTCATAGGGAGGAGGGAAGAACGCCAAGGTGAGTGTGAATGGCTGGAACCCAGGAGGGAGCCTTTTAGAGGCAGAGGAGAGAAAATATTTCTAAAACCATGGTGTTGGAGAAGGAGAGGGGACAAGAGTTGGTTTGGGTGGAAGGGGTGGAGTTTCAGAGAAGGAGGGAAGAGAGGGGAAGGGGGGGTAGTGCAGAGATTAACTCCCGCCTGACTCTGTCTCCTGACCCTCCCCATGAAGTCCACTGCTCCCGCAGGACAGGGCCTATAATTTGGTTTGTGTCTAGACAAATAACTCAGCCGGTGTGAGCGAGCAGGGAGGGATGTGGCAAGGCTCCCTGGGAGGCAGCCTGGGCTCCTAATGTCCCCCCCAGGGGGGTGAGAATTTAGGGACCAGGTGAATGTGGTGACTACCCCTTCCACATTGAATCCTTAGTATCTTAGAATTCTGCATAACCGTAGAACTTTAGGCTGCTAGAATGTTAAAAAAAAAAAAACAGATTAGATAGGGAGGAAAAAGGAAGTGAGATTTATGGTATGTAGAGTATGTTCCCATTTCTGTAAAAAAGAAAAGGGAAATACATATTCGTGTTTGCTGGGCAAAGATAGTAATCACTGAGAGTTTAATAATAGATTGTGAAAGTTATAGAATGTTAAAAAAAATCATAGAGCGTTCTAACAATAGAACTTGAGAATCTTGGAATGTGAGACGCTGGGATATTGGAAACTTAGAAGGAGAAGGGCATGGAAAACCACCATGATAATAATAATAGAATGGAAGAAAGGTAAAGCTCTAGAATGTTATAATAATAGAACAGTAAACCAGGAACTGGACTAACGATAGAACCTGAGGATTTGAGAAGCTTGCAATCTAGATCAGAGGAGTAGAGTCAAGGACTCCGGTGTCCCTTTTGGGCGGTGTTGGGGGGTCCGGTGGGGGGGGATGGGGACCCCTTCGGTAGAAATGGGGAAACTGAGGCCCAGCGGAGCGGTCACAGTGGCCGGACTGTCCCCCGGTTTCCGCCGGCTAGCCGCCAGGACACCAGGTGGGGAGCGAGGCTTGGTGATCACATTTCGTCCCCTAATGAGCAGACCGGAGCTGGCTGGTCCCCCGGGGCTGTCAGGGGAGCAGGAGCCCTCAGAGGAGGGAAGTAGTGGGGGGTGAGAGAGGCGACCTGGAGGCTTCTAGTACAAGACTGGTGAGTGAGGGGGTGTGGGGCTCTATTACCTCTCCCTCTTGTCCTTTCACCGCCCCCCGCCTGCAGTCCTTCAGCCTTGCTGGACTTAGAGGTGGCTGCCGGGGCCCAGGGACTTATCTGGCTTGAGCAGCTGAGGTGCAAAGTGGAGGCAGTGGTCTGACAGTCCTTCCTGTCTCCCCACTATCGCTCCACATTCTCAGCTTATCTCTCTTCCCTGCGCCTCTGGGAGGGGCCAGCAGGGACCACGAGGGAGGCCTGTGGGACTGGGGAGCTTCTTGTGGGCACTGTGAGATTTGGGGGTTGACCTCCCACACACAAAGCCTGAGTAAGGGAGGCAACTTAGATCCCAGACGAACAGGGTCTTGGCTCCAGGGGGCTGGGCAAGGGAGTCAGGTGATGGAGGGGTCACCCAAGACGCCGAGGTCACTTGCTTTCTTGTGGTGAGAGTCCGTGGATCTTTCAGCAGATTCTTAACGGGGGCTGAGAACCCCGGAAAGACTTGAGAAAAATTACGGGAATGCAGGGGGTGAAGAGAGAAAACATTCAGGTAAGGGGAAGCTTTTTAGTTAAGAATGACAGATCTATGCAGTCTTGACACATCATGTGACTTAGACAACTGCTTTGTGGCTCTAGGCCTCAGTTTCCCCATCTGTATCAGGCAGGGGTCAGAAATAGCCTCGCGCCCCCCAGTTGTGGCATATAGGCCTGTTGCATTGTGGAGTTCTAAGAGTCTGCCATTCCGCGCTGTCTTTCGGGGGTTTGGTGGTGGGCAGATCTCAGGTGGGGGAGAAGAGAGGGTTGAATGCCCCTCCCCCATGCCCACCATCCCCTCAAGAAGCAGATGGGTTGAGGAGGGATGGGAGGAGGGAGGGGTAGGCGGCCAACTGGTTCCCCCTCGAGGAAATTAGCAATAGGAAGTGTATTTCCTTTGGCTGCAGGAAATCAGTCTCATGCCTGTGTACCCACCCCAGCCTCAGCTGAACCCAGGGGTTCTTGAGAGGGTGGGGCAAAGGGAACTCCCAGCTCTCAGTGCCTCCTCCCATTATGAACTGGTTCATTCTTGTGTCAGTTCCCCAGTGCCTGTGGAATAGTAATAATTGTTCAAATACTGCACAATTTATAGACGATATCACCTCTACCAAGGATTTTCTTTTTTTTAATTAATTTTGTTTTTTATTGAAGTATAGTTGATTTACAATATTGTGCCAATCTCTGCTGTACAGCAAAGTGACTCAGTTATACACATATAGATAATCTTTTTTTTTAAATATTGTTTTCCATTATGGTTTATCACAGGATATTGAATATATCAATAGTTCCCTGTGAATAAATTCGGAGATGTTTCATCCTCTTCAGTTTTCTGGAAGAGTTTGTATAGAATTGATATTTTCCTTTTTTCTTCTTTTTTCTTTTGGCCGAGCCACGCAGCATGCAGGGTCCTAGGCACAGGGTCAAACCTGTGCCCCCTGCAGTGGAAGCACGGAGTCTTAAGCACTGGACTGCCAGGGAAGTCCCAAGGATTTTCACATCTGGAATGTGACTAGTATAAAAGTTGTGCCCCACCCCCCCTTCCTATAGAAGGGGAAACTGAGGCTCCTGAAGAAGTAATTCCCTCAGTGTTACAGGAGGAAGGAGAGACCCAGGGCAGACAGAGGGGAGAGAGGTGTTTGGGTTTTTGTTTTGTTTTGTTTTTTAATATACATTTATTTATTTATTTATTTTTGGCTGTGTTGGGTCTTCGTTGCTGGGCGCGGGCTTTCTCTAGTTGCATTGAGCGGGGGCTACTCTCTGTTGCGGTGCACGGGCTTCTCATTGTGGTGGCTTCTCTTGTTGCGGAGCATGGGCTCTAGGCGCGCGGGCTTCAGTAGTTGTGGCTCGTGGGCTCAGTAGTTGTGGCTCGCGGGCTCAGTAGTTGTGGCTCGCGGGCTCTAGAGTGCAGGCTCAGTAGTTGTGGCGCACGGGCTTCGTTGCTCTGCGGCATGTGGGATCTTCCCGGACTAGGGCTCGAAACAGTGTCCCCCGCATTGGCAGGCGGATTCTTAACCACTGCACCACCAGGGAAGCCTGAGAGAGCTGTTTTGAGTGATTTGCTCTGGGCAGGTGGTTTCAGTTCAAAGGTAGGGACCGGATTGCACTGTTCCAGCCAGGAGCAAGCCCCCTCTGTCCCATCTCCACAGGATCCAGGAGTCTCTGTGAGTCTGAGGTGAGGGCAGCTCTTCAGTCATGGAGGACCCGACAGCGGGGAGGACTTACTAAGTGGGACTCAGCCCTGATCTTTCAAAGTCAATTGTGCAGCAGATAGATCCTGCCCTTTTCACTTTTTCCCTCCCCGCCTCTTCCTCTGGGTCCCTGCAGGGACTCGCTTGAGCTTAAAGTGGGGGGTGGTGCCGCCTCAAGGTGAGCGGGAGCCTGTGTTGGAGGAGGGGCTGACCAATGCCTGTTCCCTCAGTCCAAAGTCATTTCTTGAGTGCCTACTGTATGCCGGGCCTGTCCTGGGTGCTGGCGAAACAGCAGTCAACACAAGGTCCCTGCCCTCCTGGAATGTCCGTTCTAGACAGACAGACAGACACAAACAAGATGCAAAGTGATGTGAGGAGAGAGCCCTGGGAATGGGTGGGCAGGACTCTGGGTACAGAGGGCCTCCCTGAGGAAGTGAAGGAGGTGAGGGAGCTAGTCGTAAGTAAGTCTGAAGGAAGAACAAAGGTTTTGTTTTGTTTTGGCTGCGTTGGATCTTCGTTGCTGCGCGTGGGCTTTCTCTCGTTGCGGTGCGCGGGCTTCTCATTGCGGTGCCTTCTCTTGTTGTGGAGCGCGGGCTCTAGGTGCACGGGCTTTAGTAGTTGTGGCACGCGGGCTCAGTAGTTGTGGCTCGCAGGCTCTAGAGTGCAGGCTCAGTAGTTGTGGTGCACGGGCTTAGTTGCTCCGTGGCATGTGGGATCCTCCCGAACCAGGGATCGAACCCGTGTCCCCTGCATTGGCAGGCGGATTCCTAACCACTGCGGCACCAGGGAAGTCCAGAACAAAGGTTTTGACGCTGGAAAGAAGGTCCAGCCTTGAGGCTGCTGAGGTGGGGGAGGGGAGGTGGGCAAGTAAGTCAGCTAGGCTGCCCAGGCTGGTCAGGCAGTGCCTTGTCACCTGGGGTGAGGATTTGGGATTTTACCCCAAGTCCACTGGGAAGCTATTGGAGAGTTTCAAGCAGAGAAGTAACAAGAGCTGATTTACATGTTAGAGAGATCTTTCTGGCTGCCACGTGGGAAGTGAGTGGAGGGAAGTCAGAGTGGCAGCCAGGAAAGCCGTGAGGAAGCTACTCCAAAGTCCAAGCCAGTGGTGATGGCTGAGCAGAGCGGGAGGCAGCAGGGGTTTTAGAGACATGCATGGATTCAGGATTTAGTGTGGAGGTAGGGAGAGCCAAGTGGCCTTTCCCATGAGAATATGCTCAGGCATCTGGGAGGTTCCCATGTACCTGCTGTGTACCTTTGGGCTCATCCCTTCCCCTCTCTGGGCCTTGGTTTCCTCATCTGTCCAATCGACTCAACCAGTGGTTTTCAAAGTGTGTCCTGGGGATTCTTCAGAGGTGGCCTTCCTCCCGCCACCTCATTTTTTCTCCAGCACAGAGCAGCTTCCTCTGTCACTGTCTTAGATGGGGTTTCCAGCTGAGACGTCTCTTTTTTTTTTTTTTTTTTTTAAGTGGTTTCACAGCCTAAAAACTAAGCTGATGCAAACCCTTGGATGGAGTGGCTTCTGAAGGTACCTCTAATTCAGGACTTTGCTCCCCAGCTCTCTGGGGGCTGACAGTGGTCCGGGGCTTGGTCCAAGATTGTCCTTTGCCCTGTCCTTAAAGGTCTCCGCAGGACCAGGAGGGTGAGACCCGAGACTCTCGCTCGGGAAAGTCGGAGGGGAGTGGGAAGAGACAATGAAGGGGGCAGTCTCTGAGGGAGGGGACTGCTGGCACTGCCCCCAGGTCTCCCCCTTGCTCCCGACCTCAATCGAGTCCAGCAGCTGCTCCTCTCAGCCATTCCCCGCCTCGCCCCGCCCCCAGCCCCCTGCAGCTATGCTTCCCTGGGCTGTCAGCCCAGGGCCCTTTTCTGTCCAGTTATTCCTGGGTGAAAACTGAACTGCAGGCTGGAGAAAGGGGTTGCAGGCTGGAGAAAGCCGAGATTTCCCCTCTCCCGCTATCAGGACCTTGGACAGGTCTCTGAACTTCTCTGTGCCTCAGTTTGTCGAACAGGGGGAATAACCCTATTCCTCATAGGAGTCTTGAAATTCTAAAATTCATACCCGTAAAAGTGCTTAAGACAGGGTCTGCTATGTAGTAGGACTTAATAAACTTTAGCTGTTATTATCACCACCGTCATCTTTATAGTCAAAAATGAGGTGCCCTGGGTTAGGAGCAGGAGGGCTGGTTCTAGCCCGGTTCCGTCACTGCCTTGCTGTGCATCCTTGAGGGGAGTGACGCAGCCTCTCTGGGCCCAGTCTCCCTGTCTATAACATGATAGTTGAGACCAGTTCTCCATTTCCCACAGCATGATATGATACTTGTGCAAGTTTTACATGGTTTCTGGAAGAAAGTTTTAAAATCTGAGTTGGATCTTTATTTTAACGTCTGTTAGGGAAAAAATATATCTGGCATCTCAAATCTGTGTTTTCAGAGATCCGTTGCTTAGAGTGGGGCTCAATTTGGCATCGTTAGGGTCCCCACCCTCTGCAGCCCACTGGAGTCAGGGCAAAAGGGGTGTGGGGAGAAGGGGGTGGTCCATGACTCCTCTCACTGCAGTCTTCTCTCCCCACAGGTGCTGCAAAATCAGCTTTGAACTGTGAGGCGGGGCCACCTCATCTCAACTGCTCACCTCCCACCAGGACCAAGCTGGAGCCCCGTCCTTGTCCCCTTTAAATTCCCTGTATTAGTAACCCTGCTCTGATCTAGCCCTTACTCACCTCCTTCCTGTTTCTTAAAAACCCTTCCCACATTCCTCAGACAGAGCCCTTCCTCTCTTTCATCCCCCACAGGACACCTCCTTTTCCATAATCTTCTCCTCACTGTTTACCTTACTTATTTCCTTATTTCTTACTGGGGTCCTAGGAAATGCTAGCACCCCCATCCATCTTGCCTGGTCTTTTCAACACTCCCTAACTGTAGACCATCCTATCTCAACACTATCCCATACATTTCCACCCCACCATTACTTCAGCATGGCCACGCTTACTTTCTACATCCTTCGCAAATCTCTCTCTCTCACCACTGCCCACTGATGCCTTCATCTCCTCTATAAACAACCCCCTCAGTCAATTTTGTGTGACCCCAGTACTCCTCCATTTATGCTCTGATTGGGTTCATAAAACCTCCTTGACAAAGACCTTTGTTAATCCTGCCATCCCCCAAACCTCCCTCTTGTCGTAATTCTATCCCTCCTCCAACTTTTCCCTCTCAAGCTCTATCCTTCCCTGCCCAGCCTGGCCCACGATTCGTGGTCAGCCTCATCTCTTCGCTGTGGACTGCCTCCCACCATGTTCCCCTGAGCCTCCAAGGAGGGGGCTCAGGGGGCCTGATGGCCTCCCGCCACCCATGGCCCCACAGCCCCCGTGGGCCAGGGGAAGCATCTCGAAAGCCTCAGTGCCGAGGATGGGCAACCGCACGTGGGAGGGCTGCCACGTGGACTCCCTCGTGGACCACCTCTTCCCGCCCTCCCTCTACATCTTTGTCATCGGCGTGGGACTGCCCACCAACTGCCTGGCCCTGTGGGCCGCCTACCGCCAGGTGCGGCAACACAACGAGTTGGGTGTGTACCTGATGAACCTCAGCATCGCCGACCTGCTGTACATCTGCACGCTGCCGCTGTGGGTGGACTACTTCCTGCACCACGACAACTGGATCCACGGCCCCAGCTCCTGCAAGCTCTTCGGGTTCATCTTTTATACCAACATCTACATCAGCATCGCCTTCCTCTGCTGCATCTCTGTGGACCGCTACCTGGCCGTGGCCCACCCACTGCGGTTCACCCGCCTGCGCCGCGTCAAGACGGCCGTGGCCGTGAGCTCCGTGGTCTGGGCCACGGAGCTGGGAGCCAACTCGGCGCCCCTGTTCCATGATGAGCTCTTCCGCGACCGTTACAACCACACCTTCTGCTTCGAGAAGTTCCCCATGGAGGGCTGGGTGGCCTGGATGAACCTCTACCGGGTCTTCGTGGGCTTCCTCTTCCCGTGGGCCCTCATGCTGCTCTCCTACCGCGGCATCCTGCGGGCTGTGCGGGGCAGCGTGTCCACCGAGCGCCAGGAGAAGGCCAAGATCAAGAGGCTGGCCCTCAGCCTCATTGCCATCGTGCTGGTCTGCTTTGCGCCCTACCATGTGCTCCTGCTGTCCCGCAGCGCTGTCTACCTGCGCCACCCCTGGGACTGTGGCTTTGAGGAACGTGTCTTCTCGGCATACCACAGCTCACTGGCCTTCACCAGCCTCAACTGTGTGGCCGACCCCATCCTCTACTGCCTCATCAATGAGGGCGCCCGCAGTCACGTGGCCAAGGCCCTGCACAACCTGCTCCGCTTTCTGGCCAGCGACAAACCCAGGAGATGGCCAACGTCCGCTCACCCTGGAGACCCCGCTCGCTTCCAAGAGCAACAGCATGGCCAAGGCCATGGCAGCCAGCTGGGTGGCCGCTCAGCCCTCCCAGAGGGACCAGGTGCAGCTGAAGATGCTGCTGCCGGCACAGTGAACCTCGTGTCGTGCAGAGCCCCCACTCCTCCATACGAGTCCCACCCTCCCTTCCCTCCTTGGTCCGGTGTATGCCAAATTGGTATGTAAATAAGACTACATTAATATCCATAAGCATGTAAGAAAATAGGAAAATAGTGAGGTTGATGTGTCACTGGTCAACCATCGTCCTCCACCATGACCCCCTAACAATTCAGTAGAACTGTGCCTAGCGCTGTGCTGGGTGGTGCTAGTGACCCAGCAGTGACAAATGACAGCGCTGGCCCTGCCCTCATGGCTCCCACTCCACTGGGGGAGACAGATCTGTCCCTGGATAGTGATGACCCAGAGTGGGCAGGGCTCAGACGGGGAGCCCTGGGGCTGGGGGAACCCAAGAAGGCATCAGACCCAGTCTGGGGGTCAGAAAGGGCTTCCTAGAGGAGGGGACCAGTAGATTAACTTTCCAGAAGGTAAAGACAAAAAAGTTAGGATTACTTTCAACAAGGGGGTAAAAGTCTGTGACTCACGGGGATGGTGGAAGAAGAAATTCACTGAGTGCTGAGTGGTCACTTTTGCCTTTGGGAAACCCCCGGTCATATAGGGGAGAGAGAGAGAGCAGGACAGAGCATTTCAGAGTTTCAAGATAAACAGCATTCTTCAGGTCAGGATTGAGGAGGAGGAGGAGGGAGCAGAATCAAATGAAGGGCAATCAGCAAACTGGCTGGTGGAGCAGGGAGCAGGGCAGGCTTGGGAAGGGGGCTGGGGACAAGAGAAGGGTATTTATTCATTCATTCAAGGGAGATTTGTTTATACCTACTCTTTGCCCAGCCCTGTGCTGGCCGGCGGCTGGGGACAAAACGGTGACCAAGACAGCCCAGGCCCTGCCCTCACGGAGCTCACAGTAAATGAATAAAGATAAACATAACATTTGGAATCGATAAGGGTAATAGGGAAAAATAAAGCTGACTGAGGGGACAGAGAGTGATGCGGAGTCTGATCTAGATAAGGAGGTCGGCGAGGGCTCACGGAGAAGGGGGCATTTGAGAAAAGACCTGAAGGAGGAAAGGGGTCAGATGGAAGAGCATTGCAGGTCGAGGGAACAGCAAGTGCAAAACGTGGAGTAAGAGACTGCCTGCATTTGAGGGCCAGCAAGTACACACAGTGGTGTCGCGGGAACCAGGGCGGGAGGATGTAAGGAATGGAATTGAGACAGGCCAGGGACAGGGGCTGATATTATAGAGCTTTGTGAAGCTCTTTGCCTTTTATTCCAAGAGAAATGGGAGCTACAGAGGGGCTCTTAGCAGAGGATTGGGATTTGGCTTAAATGTTAACAGGATTCCCTGGCTGCTGAGTACGGAACAGAATATGGGAAGTAAGGGCAGAAGCCAGGAGCCCAGGCTGATGGCTGGACCGGGGTCGGGAGGTGGGTGGTGGTGGAGTGGGGAAGGATCGGTGTCAGCTTTGGGATTTATCTTGAAGGAATTCGATGATGGAAGAAGCACAAGGGCCTGTGGGATTGTGTAACTCAAGCCCCTTGCCCATCCTGGGAAAAGGGTGACCAGGGGACCTGAACTGGAAAGACTTCTGGGAATGATCCCAGGCCCTACTCAAAGGCCGTCACCGAAGAGGCCAAGTGATTAGCCCAGGGTCACGCAGCCGGTGAGTCAACGCTGGGGCCATCCTGGGCTTCCTCTCCCCTCCCTGTCTCTGCCTCTGTTCCCATGCCCCAGAGTGGCCAAGGATGCTGTCCTGGCTGATGGTGTTCCCCTCCCTCCCCTGGCCCTCAGGGGTCAACCAGGAATGGCTGTCCTTCTAGAACTAGGCTGGAGAGCAGGAGGAAACACACAGCTCTGGACAGGCCTCACCCCTTCTGATAGGCCATCTCCCTCCCTTCTTCCCCACGGGTGTGTAACAGGCTCCAGGCTCCTGATGAGATGTGAAGATCTCCCTACACACACACACACACACACACACACGGGCACAAACACACCATTGCCCCAGAAGTTCCCAGAAGAGGTTCCTGGAAACCCTTCTCAGAGAAAGAAAGAGGAGGGAGGAGGGGAGTGAGAAAAAAAATGAACTTAATGAGGAAAATGGTTTTGCAGGAGGAGGGGTGGGTCACTGAGATGCAGGAAGTTGGGTCTTTGGTGTTGTGGGGAAGAGAAAAGAGGGAGGCCTGGGATCTGGGCGGGGAGGCGGGGGCTGGTAGTTTTCCCACTCTGTCTCACTGCTATAAAGCTACTGGGATGGAGATGTAGGGGAACAGAAGCTTTCTGAACACAGTCCCCTCAGGGAATCAGATGAAAGCCTGCACACTACCCCTCCACCAAATGCTCATTCCCATTCATTCAATAAATATTTATTGAGCACCTACTATGTGCCAAACATTGTTCTAGGAGCTGAGGAAACAATAGTGAATTATACACAAAAAAGTCATGTACAAGTTTGGAAGCTTCCTAAACCCATCATGTGGAACCTCAGCACCCCACCCCCACCCCAAGTAGGTCCTTGGGCCCCAGGCTAACACCCCCAGGGATCCAGAGAAGACTCTGGGCTGGGACTCAAGAAACCCCAGCCTCAGTTCCATCCTGATTACCTCTGGAACTCTGGATAAATCCTTGTCATTCTCTGGCTCCAGTTGGTCAGTCAGTAAAATGGGGGGGGGGGGGGTCCCTAGTGGATGACGGACCTTGATGGTCCCAAGCTCCTTCACATCTTTAGCCCAGAAAGGATCCTGGGGAGAAGTTGTTTTTATGGAGTCTTGGCATTCTTAGTAATTTAGAATATCGAGGTTCACACATGTCAGTATCATCATTATTACAGATGGAGAAATGGAAGTCCATCAGGGCCAGGGAAGTGAAAAAGGACACTCAGGGAGTCCGAGAGGATGCCAAGTAAAGCCCTGGGTCCCCCAACTCTGTGTCCTGAATGTTTGTTTCCTCCTGTACACAGCTTCTCTGTTCCTTGCACTTCCCCTCTCCCTCTGCCTCTTCGAGAATCTCTCAGTTACCCATCAGCACTCCACCATCCAGGAATTTCTCTCAACCTCTTCTTGACCTTGTTTATATGATTTTGCTCCCTGCTGGGTAAGGGATGACAGTCTGGGACACGTTCTTAAACTCCTTCCTGAGCCAGCTCCCTAGGGACCCTCGCCCCCCAATGGAGGAAGTGGGGCTGCTTGAGAACGGTATAGTTTATTAGCCAAGATGCTGGGCTATAAACCTCTGCTGGCTGAGGGAACTTGTGCCACTCTCCTGGCCCCTCTTTGGGCCTCAGTTTGTCAGTTACTTGGGAAATGGTTGGATTAGCTGCTTCTGGAGATGAAATGCACCCTCATGCTGGAGTTAGCAATAATAATGCTAATACCTGTACGGTAATAAGGGCTGTTTATTGGGTGATTGGCACCATTCTAAGCTCTTAACATAATTCACTATGTTTTTATATTCAAAATTTGCATGCAAGGCTTACAACAACCCAAGAAGGTAAGTGTTCTTTTTCTTTAGTAAATTTATTTATTTATTTACTTATTTTTGGTTTGTGTTGGGTCTTTGTTGCTGCGCAGGGGCTTTCTCTACTTGCGGTGAGCAGAGCTACTCTTCCGTGCGGCGCGCATTTCTCATTGTGGTGCCTTCTCTTGTGGAGCATGGGCCCTAGAGTGCGCGGGCTTTAGTAATTGTGGCACACGGGCTCAGTAGATGTGGCTCGCAGGGTCTAGAGCGCAGGCTCAGTAGTTGTGGCGCACCGGCTTAGCTGCTCCACGGCTTGTGGGATCTTCCCAGACCAGGGCTTGAACCCGTATCCCCTGCATTGGCAGGAGGATTCTTAACCACTGCACCACCAGGAAAGTCCCAAGGTGTAAGTGTTCTTATGATTCCCATTTTGTAGATGGGAATACTGATGCCCAGAGAGGTTAAGTCACTCGCCACACACAGCAAGTAAACAGTGGAGCTGGGATCCCAATCCAGGTCTGTATGACTACCTGGACAGTTTCTTACGCCCAGTGAGCGCTCTAAACTGCGGGGGGAAGATGCATTTGGGACTCGTTAGCCCTAATTAGGACTAATTAAGACTCCGCCTTTGGAGAAGCCACCCAGGTATGTGACGTCACTGAGGAGGGCGGTGACGTCAGCCGAAGCGGGCGTGGGGACCCACGCACGCTCCGCGAGCTGCCGTTTAACGGCACCACCCTCTGACAGACTTACTTTCGCCGTATATTTGCATATTCATCGGAACGGACGCCGGAGCGTCAGCGTTGACGTGGTGTCGTCACAGAGCGCCCCTGCAGTTCCCAACGGGGCGTACGCACGTACGTAGGCACGCACAGCGACGAGCGGGCGGGGGAGGAGAGAGAGGTCGGAGGCGCCCCTCCCAGTAAGCAAGGTTGCGCCTGCCCCTTGCAACCGCCAAGATGGTGGTGGGCGCGTTCCCTATGGCGAAGCTGCTATACCTGGGCATCCGGCAGGTCAGCAAGCCGCTTGCCAACCGCATTAAGGAGGCCGCCCGCCGAAGCGAGTTCTTCAAGACCTATATCTGCCTCCCGCCAGCTCAGCGTGAGTCTGACCCCACGTCCCTCCAACCTTCCCATTCTCTAACCCCTTTCAGGTGGTTGCTCAGGGGATGGACTTCTGTTCACGACCAATCACAGCCCGAACCGGCAAAGTCTTGCAGCCAGTAGGGAGGGTCCCTGGGAGAGGGGCATGCGGGTAGCCCAATAGTAAGAAAGGGCATGGGGTTAAGGGCGGGGCAGGGCGACCGCGCTTGAGTTGGGAATACTAGCCAATAGAGGAAAAGAGCGCGTGGAGACTGACGTCTAGACGGACCAATAATGTGGGGAATGGGAGTGATTTGGGCGGGGCATTCCAGGGCTGAGAGGAGCCGGGGTAGACCGGAGCTCTGGTCATTTGACCAAATGGGGTCATTTGCCAGGCCATCCTTGGGAGGGTTCGCTCTGAAGACTCCACCTCGTGCCTCAGTTTCCCTCCCGTCCTGGGAGTTGAGAGGTGCTTATATATCATCCGTTTAGGACCTTGGTTTGCCCCAGTTGTACTCCGGGAAATAGGCCTGGGTAGAGGCGTGGCTCGGGGCGAAGTCTGGGGTCTGGGTGCGTGACCTGGGAATCTGGCTAAAGGAGTAATTTTAACTAGAGTGAACATTTGTCCATCTATTCATTAATCCACTCATACTCCGTATTTGTTCGTCCATTCATTCAGTAGCCAGACCGTGCTGGCTTTTTCTGGGCTGGGAGACACATTTATGACCCACCATTGTCACCCCAGAGTGGTCAGGACGGTGTGAACTCCAGAGCTCAGAAAGACCTCCTGACCCGGGAGCGTGGGGTCGGGAAGGCTGTCTAGACGAGGGCTGCCTGAGCTGAGATCTGAAGGGCATAGTAAACATTAAAAATATGAGCTACTGTCAAAAGACGATCTATGTGCTCTGGGCCTGTGGGAGCACAAAGTATGGAAATTTAACGTAATTTGCTGGGTCAGGGAACCACCAGTAATCCATCTGTTACTTCATTTAGTTCGTGTTTACTGAGCGTCTGCTTTGTACCTGGCCTTGTGCTGGGCAGTGATGGTGAAACAGCAGGAATCAAGCTAGCCCCAGTCCCTGCCCGCAAGGAACTCACAGTCGGGTGGGGACAGACCCATCCTTCAAGGTGACGACCCAGAGTGAGCAGAGCTTGCATGGGGGAGCCCACTGGATGCCTGACCTGACATGGGGTTCAGGGAGGGCTTCCTGGCAGAGGAGACTTCTGGGCTGGGAACTGAAGGGTGAGGAGAGTCTCACCAGACAACACGGGGACAGGGATGACGTTGAGGGAGAGGGAGGAGCATGCGCAAAGGCCAGATGGTCACAGGGACCACACTTTTTTTCCTTATAAGTTTGGATGCTTAAAATTTGCTTTCCAGGGCTTGGAATTCTGGGTCTTCTGGTGTTTGGTCGGTCCTCTGCCAGAGTTGCAGATCTTAGAACGGAGAAGTGTTGGATTGCAGTTACTGAAGTGCTTTCATATAAGCTCTCTCATTTGACCCTCATACTCTTTTTTTGTCCCCATGTCAGGGAGGGGAAATGACTTTCCCCAGTTTATAGAAGAGAAAACTGAAGCCTTGAGAGCAGAGGGGAATTGCTGAGGTCACACGTGGAGTTAGTGCCAGAGGCAGGACTTAAATCCTGCCTTCTGGATTCCCAGAGCTGGTTCCTGTTTCCTGCCACTGTCTCTCTCCCAAGCACTGTGATGTGTCTTAGCGTTGTGGTTTAGAAAGTGGCTGCTTGAGTCAGACTGACATGGGTTCCAATCTGGCGCACACACACACACACACACACACACACACACACACACCCTGCCCCCTTCTCAGCCAGGTGATTTTGGGCAGGTCACTAACCCCTCTGAGCTTCAGTTTCCTCCTCTGTACAGTGAGTATTATATAATAGTGGCATTTAATGGGCACTCACTTTGTGCCAGGCAGTCTGCTGAGAACTTCACAGCATTAAATCCTCACCAATTATTATGACGTAGACACTGTTATTACTCCTGTTTTGTGTATATGCTGCATATGCATTTATGCTATAAATAATACTTACCTCATCAGGTTGTTGTGAGGAGTAATGGATGTAAAGTGTTAGGTCAGTGCACGGCACTGGGTTGTGGCTGTTGTGTAGATGTGATGGATACAACTGAGAAGAAAAAGCCAAAAATTTTGTCTTCAGGGGACCTTGCGTTCTCGGCGTGGGGGGAAGCCAGACAATAAAGAAAACAGTTAAAATGTAAAGTATATTAGATAGCACTAATTGCTCTGGAGAAAACATCAGGGATGCAGAAGGAGGAGTCTTCTGGGGATGGTTGTGAAGTTTTAGATAGGATTACCAGGGAGACCTCACTGGAAATATGAGGAGAGGAGGGAGCAAGCAGTGCGGGCATCTGGGGGAGGAGCTTTCTAGCCCAAAGTTTTCCACAGGTACGAAGACCTGAGGTGAGTGTGCTCCTGGCATGTTTGATGAACATGAGAGGAAGCCAGTGTGGCTGAACAGTGAGACTGAGTGGAGAGCTGAGGGCCGAGAAGGTGTTGGGAAGGGGGCAGACCGTGCAGGGCCTGTGGGCCACCACAAACGCTTGGCTTTACTCTGAGTGGATGGGACTCACGGAGGGTCTGAGCAGAGGAAGGGATGGGATCTGAGTTCGATTTTAATAGGATCCTTTTAGCAATCATAGGTGAGCGTGGATGCAGGAAGACATGACTACGTAGTCCAGTGGAAGGTGAGTGGGGAGGAGGGGTCCAGATCCCGGAGAAAATTTGTTTCCCCAACTACTTCTTTTAAAATTTCAAACCCTGAGAAAAAGTTGAAAGAAAGAATGGTATGGTCATCAGGTATATGCCCTTCAACACCTAGTTCGTCTCTTATTAGTCTTCAGCAGATTTGCTTTGTCTTCACCACCATATATGTATGTGTGTA
This sequence comes from Balaenoptera musculus, assembly GCF_009873245.2. NCBI lineage: Eukaryota > Metazoa > Chordata > Mammalia > Artiodactyla > Balaenopteridae > Balaenoptera > Balaenoptera musculus. The sequence continues at coordinate 10,187,590 of NC_045803.1, forward strand.
TGAATGTATACACACAATCTTTTTTTTTTCTGAACAATTTGAAAATAAGTTTTGGACATGCTTCTAAACTCCTAAATACTTCAGCCGTATCTTCTAAGAACGAAGGCATTCTATATGACACAGAACCAATGTCACACCTGAGAAATTTAACATTGATAACAATAATATTGATGACAATATTGTTTAATATACTGCTTATATTTAATATATAGCTCATATTCTGGTCCCCAAAATGTCCTTTTAGCTGTTTATTATTATTATTTTTAACCTAGGGTCAGCTCAAGGATCATGCACTGTATTTGATAATCATGCCTCTTTAGTGTCCTTTAATCTGCAGCAGGCTGGGAAATCTGGCTCACTGCCTGTCTTTGTAAATAAAGTTTTATTGGAACACAGCCCTGCCCATTTGTTGTACATTGTCTGTGGATGCAGAGTTGGGTTTCTATGGCCCACAAATCTAAAATATTTGCTCTGTAGCCCGTAACAGAAAAAGTTTGCTGGCCCTCCTCTATAACAGTATCCTTGTCCTTTCTTGTGACATTGACATTGGAAAGCGTCCAAGCCAGTTGTCCCATAGTGTCCCGCAATCTGGGGTTTTCTGATTGCTTCCTCTGATTTGATTCACGTTGAGCATATTTGGCAGGAACACCACAGAACACCTAAGGACATCACCTCAGGGGGCTCCTGATGTATGTTTGTTCCGTCATTTGTGGCGGTAACTTGGATCCCTTGGTTAAGGTGGTGACTGCTAAAAGAACCTTTCCTTTTCCCCTTAGTAATGAATAAGCAGTAGATTTGTTTGAAAGGTAGTGGCGGCAGGATTTCCTGTGGATTGGGTGTGACAGGCAGACTGGAGGAGGGGCAGGCTGGACAGAAAGTACCAGGAGCTCAGTGGGGGACAGGTTCTGGCTGGAGATGCTTTTCGACGTTGGTATGCCCTGACTTCTTCATATTCACACTTTTTATTTTTAATTAATTTATTTATTTTTAAATTTTTATTTTATTTTTGGCGGCGTTGGGTCTTTGTTGCTGTGCGGGGCTTTTTCTAGTTGCGGTGAGCGAGGGGTGGGGGGGCGGGCTACTCTTCGTTGTGGTGCACGGGCTTCTCATTGCGGTGGCTTCTCTTGTTGCGGAGCATGGCTCTAGGCGCACGGGCTTTCAGTAGTTGTGGCACGTGGGATCAGTAGTTGTGGCTCATGGGCTCTAGAGCGCGGCTCAGTAGTTGTGTTCCTCCGCAGCATGTGGGATCTTCTGGACCAGGGCTCGAACCCATGTCCCTTGCATTGGCAGGCAGATTCTTAGCCACTGTGCCACCAGGGAAGTCCCTGGCTAAGGTTCTTTTGACATAGTAGGGTAGGCCTAGCTGTCGGTCTCCTCACAATAGGGGCCGGAGAGGTAGGTGTTTCTGCCTGAGAAAGAACAGTAAATGCAAGAAGCATAATCAATCATCGATGATGCGCTGTGTTGGGGAGACAAAGATCTTTTTCAACAAGATTTCTGGGGGAGAGAAAATAAAAGAGGTTGGTGATGCCAGGAAGGTTGCGGCCACTCATGCAAGTGCACCGCGGGATGCTGCCAGGGGAACTGTGGGAGGTCTCTGGGCAGTGGGAAATTCCAGTTGGTTTCCGCTTATTCCTTTGGAGGAACACTGGTCATTTTTCCAGTTTGCTACTCTGGTAAGCAGAATAATGGCCCCCCCAAGATTGCCCACATCTTAATCCCAGGAACCTGTTGAATGTGTTGCCTTACACAACAGAGGGGACGTTACAGATGTGATTGATTCAGGTATTTGGTGATTGGGAGAGTAGCCTGGATTATGCAGGTGGGGCCCAGTATAATCACAGGGTCCTTACAGGTGAAAGAGGGAGACAGAAAGGGACGATTTGAAGATGCTACCTGCTGGCCTTGAAGATAGAGAAGGGACCTGAGCTCAGGCATGCAGGCGGCCTCTAGAAGCTGGAAAAGGCAAGGAAACAATTCTCCCCTAGAGCCTAGAGCCTCCAGAAAGGAACTCTCGCCTGCTGACACCTAGAGTTTAGCCTAGTGAGAACCGTTTTGGACTCCTGACCTCTGGAACTGTAGAAGAATAACGTGTGTGTGTTTTAAGCCAGTGCGTTTGTGCTCATTTATTACAGAAGCAATAGGAAACTAAATTGCCACACAATTCATTCGGCTGCTGGGATAATTTTTTCAGAAGAGTTTAGCTCTGTGATCATTCTTACAAGTTTTGGCTTTGGAGTTGGTTTCAGTTTTCTTTTGCTACAAAGCAATCTGACCTACAGTTTAAGGACTTTACACAGTGACCGTTTTATTTTTCTCTCACAGTTTCGTGGCTTGACTGAGCTAGCTGGGCAGTTCCTCTGCCGGTCTTGCTTGGTAGTCTCTCAGGGGGTTTCAGTCAGAGGGCGGCTGGGCCTGGAGTCATCAGGAGGCTCTACTGGGATCTTGGAATGGCCAGTTCCTTCTCTCCGTCTCAGTGTTGTCTCAGGACCTCTGTTCTCCACGTGGTCTCGCCTCTCATGGTCACTCAGGGCCCCCAGGAGCTAGATTTCCATGAGGGAAGAAGCAGAAACTGCAGGCCATTTCAGGGCAGGGCCTGGATCCACACAGTGTCACTTCCAGCACACGCTATCGGTCCAAGCAGCTCTGGCACAGACCAGAGTGAGTGTGAGAGGGGACCGCACAGGGCGTGATGCGGACAGTCACCAAAGGCAGTTTGCCACAGAGTAGACACTCTTGGCTTGGCATCTTGGAGCCACTAATGAGCTGTGTGACTTTGGGCAAGCAGCTTGACCTCTCTGAGACTCCAAGTCCATGTTTATCAAATGAGGGTGATGATAGAACTCACCTCCCAGGATTCTTGTGGGGGTCCAAGAGCCAGTGGATATCAAGGCCTGGCCCAGAGCATGTGTATCTGGTCGTTAGTGCTGGCTGTGATAATCTGTTCTTAGCATATGTGGGCATTACTGTCCAGAGGCTGAAAACCCTGCTTCCAGATAAAGGCTTCCTGCACTCAGCTTTCTGCTTTGCCATTTGCTGTGCATCCCGCGCAAGTCACCCCGCCTTTCTGTACCTCGTTTTCCTCCTCTGCACAGTATAGCACTCACCTCATAGGTCTGATGGGAGGATCTGTTGCGTGCGTGAATACCCTCAGCGCAGGCCTGGCACGTTCCAAGTTCAGTGACTTAAAGTGAACTCAGTAACTTAGTGGGGCGGAGTGGTCAAGAACCCAGCCTCTGGAGCTGAGCTGCCTACATGTGAATCCCAGTTCTGCCATTTTCTATGTGGCCCCGGGGCAGTGGTTTTTTTTTTAAATTAATTAATTAATTTTTGGCTGCATTGGGTCTTTGTTGCTGTGTGCAGGCTTTCTCTAGTTGCGGCGAGCGAGGGCTACTCTTCGTTGTGGTGCGCAGGCTTCTCGTTGCGGTGGCTTCTGTTGTTGCGGAGCACGGACTCTAGGCGCATGGGCCTCAGTAGCTGTGGCACGTGGGCTCCAGTAGTTGTGGCTCGTGGGCTGTAGAGCACAGGCTCAGTAGTTGCAGTGGTTGTGGTGCACAGGCTTAGTTGCTCCGCGGCATGTGGGATCTTCTTGGACCAGGGCTCGAACCCGTGTCCCCTGCATTGGCAGGAGGATTCTTAACCACTGCGCCACCAGGGAAGTCCCTTCTGGGGCAAGTTATTTAACTTCTCTGGTTAAATTGTATCTGTAAATTATATCACTATAACTCATATTCCATGAGTTAATATATCCATAAAGCATTAAACAGTGCCTGGCTCTTAAGTGCTGCATAATTGTTTGTTGAATGTATAGAGATGTCAGGCACCATTATTATTTTGATCATCATCGTCATCTTAACACTAAACTTTCTAGTGCATTCCTCCTCTGGTGGCCTGTTGCAACTAAGCAGTCAGTACTTCAGGCCTGTAGGTGGTGTTGGTCCCTCTTCCTCAGTCAGACCTCACAGGCTTGCCCCTAGCAGAAGGGTCTGGGCTCTCCCATGAACATTTCTAACTAGCACGGGGCAATTATTATGTTTGTCTGGTCAGAAGCTGGGATTGGAGTAAAGAAAAGTGAGAAAGTCAACAGAGAGAGGGCAGTGTGGCTGAGTAGAGAGCCTCCTGTGACCTAATGCTTCCTAAAATATTTAAAGCATCCTTTGAAATGAATGGTCGTACCTGCAATGAAGAAAAGGGACTTCTCCCAGAGCAAGGAGAAAGCAAGAGCAAAGAGCCGCGGAGGGGAGGGAGCACTGAAGCCTCCTGATTGTCTGGGGACATTGACAGATTCACATGGCCTTGGGGACAGAGGCTGTGCTTTGGGAAAGTTGGACAGAGGACTGCCTTGTGAACAGCCAGGTCCTGGGGAAGGTACCCCTCAGGGGAAGTGTGAACTAAAACAAATCCCATCCTGCAAAGGCACACAGCCTTACATCTAGGTAGAGCTTGAAAAAGTTTTCCTCTGAGAATTGACTGTCCCTCATGTGGGTTTGAGGCTTAAATTATACTCTTTGAAAGGTCCTGGAAACAGTAGGCTGAGAATGAACCCGGATCTATGTGCCCCTAAGTACCTGGCCAGGACAAACATAAACCCTCCCGGGAGGAGCCCCACCCTCTGCCTGGGCCTTGGAGAATTCCTTCAAGTAGAGTTCTGGCACGCATGAGCTCATGATAAAAAAATTATGTGCCGTACAGAGAAGCAGGCACCATGATCGAGAGTCAGCAGACACAAAATACGGCAGGTCAAGACCCGCAAACATTGTGGATGTGGGAATGATCAGATATGGATATAAAATAGCTCTGTTTATATATGAAAAGGATAAAATAGGACAGATATAAAAACACGAATGAGTACAATCAAAAATCACCAGGAAGTTGGAAAAAGAGCTAAATAGAACTTCGAGAAGTGACAGATACAACAACTGAAGTTCAGAGCTCAACAGAACTAAAGAAACACCAGACTAAATATAGCTGCTAAGAGGATTGGTGAGCTGAAAGGTAGATGCCCTGAAGGGAAAATGTGGAGCTTGTGGCCTGCTCCCCTCAGCTGCCCAGGATCCTGATTGGATCCACCTGGGGACGGAAGGGCTGGACACTTTATTTTTTTTATCTATTTTTTATTTTTTTGGCTATGCCCGCGCAACATGAAGGATCTTCCCAAACCAGGGATCAAACCCCTGCCCCCTGCGTTGGGAGCATGGAGTCTTAACAACTGGACCGCCAGGGAAGTCAGGGACTTTTTTTTTTTTTTTTTTTTAATTTATTCGGCTGCGTTGGGTCTTAGTTGTGGCCTGCGGGCTCTTCATTGGGGCGCACGGGCTTCTCTCTAGTTGTGCTTTGCGGGCTCCAGAGTGCACGGGCTTAGTTGTCGTCCCGCGGCATGTGGGATCTTAGTTCCCTGACCAGGAATAGAACCCGTGTCCCCTGCATTGGAAGGCGGATTCTTAACCACTGGACCACCCGGGAAGTCCCCATTTTTATTTTCAGTATTCTCCAGACAGGATCCACGTGTGCATGAGCGCTTGAAAACCACTTCCCTGGAGTCTATTTATAATCTCCAGAGCACCACATCAGTTATGTTACATGACAGCGGGCTGCTGTTGGTGACCTCCAAACAGTTTTATTATGCTCTCCTATTAAGGAAACATTCTGACAATTCTCCCCTAGTATGAATGTATGTGTGTGTGTAATATGAATGTGTATACATAGTTATTTAGGAGTCATGAATAGTACTGGCATATATTACTGTGAATATATTATGTGCATTTAAAAACATTCAAAAATTGGAAGGGATGAAATTAATATTTTATTTTTCGAAATTAATATTTTAATAATAAAATTTTTATTTTATGTATTCATAGCCCTCCAAATATTTTTGCTCTCACTAAAAATATTTTCTTATACAGGCATTGTTAATGCATTTGGAAACTCTCAGTGTAACCATCTTTGAGAGTCGTTTTGACATTCTTTGTGCACAGCTGTCACAGCTGGCAAAGTCCTAACTGAGCTACAGACCAAATGAGAGAAGCGTGCGTCAGCTGAATTTAATCCCCCTGCTCAGGTTTCATTCCCACCCTTTATATGCAGAGGCGTTTGTTGGAATTTTCTCATGCTGGCCTTGTTAAATCTTCAGTCCTTGGTTTCTGAGCAGGACTCTTTAAGAAGCCCCGGTGTGAGGACTTGATTTGCAACCTGAGAATGTCCCCGGGAATCAATTTGCCCAGGCTGCAATGCGCTGAATGGACAGGAGAGGGCGCCCGTGTCAGTCCTTTAGCCTTTAGGTCCAGCGCCTGAGGATGCTGGCACCTGCGGCTGAGGGGCGCTAGAGGGCTTCTCTGTAGTCCATCTGGGTGTGTCTCTGTATGCCTAGTAAAGCTTAATTTCTTCTCCTTCTTTTCCTCCTCTCCTTACTTTTTCCTCTTCCTCTTCTTTCCCTTCTCTTCTCTTTCTTCAAACCAAACATAACCGGAAGTGGATATTTTCTTCCTATGCTCCAGAGAAACACCTTGTTCACCCCTCTTTGTTCACCTGTCCTGGAGACTCCTTGGTCTACCCAGTGTTCTCCCGCCTCCCAGGATGTGCTTCTGTCTCTAGGGTCTTACCGCTTGTTTCTAACTTCTTGGTTCCTCCTTTGTTCCTGCTGCCCTGGCTCCAGCTGACCCCACCTCAGACCCCTAAGCCTCCACATAGCTGGTGATTTCTTCAGAGCCCCCCACTCTCCCCTCTTTCCTCAGTGATCTTCCGGCTTCCAGACCCACCTCGGTCCTGCCTTTGAGAGCACACAGCCACAGCAGCTACCTTCTACTGAAGGCCTAGTGTGTGCTGAATTCTGTGCTGCGTGTGTTGGCATTTTTATCTCTTTTCTTTTTAAAATTGAATCAAATTTTTATTTATTTTGGGGTTTTAGAGGTTTTTTCCTCTGAAGTTTTTTGGGGGGACTTACTAAATTTATAAAAGTAATATATGCTTATCGTGAAAGAAAGAACAAGACACAAATCAGTTTTTGTGCTCATCTGTGATTAATCGAAAACCCAGCCAATAAATCTTAACCAAATCTTAAGTCTAAGGGATGTTTATTGTTGGTGGAGGAAGGTGGCTTTGTGGTTGTTTGGTGGCTTGGTGATGTTATTAGGGACCTGAGGACTCTTTCCTTCTCTACCATCTTGGTATTCAGGCAGTAACTCCCCTCAAGCCTCAAAGAGGCTACTGGAGCTCCAGGCATCGTACCTTTATACTGCACTGTCCAAAGGGAGAAAGTGTGTGTGTGTGTGTGTGTGCGTGCGTGCGCAAGCGTTTATATGTGGGACGGGGGTTCTAGGGAAATGAGAGAAAGCTCTTCAAGGAGAAAAATATTCTCCCAGAAGCCCCCAGGGGACTCCCCTCACTGCTAATTGGCCAGAATTTAGTTGCATACCATCCCTTGCTATATGGGAGGGCAGGGTGGTGAATGAATATAGCTTCTAGACTAATGGCAGGAGAGGATGGAGTTAATAAGACAGTACAGAATGATATAAAGTAGTATTAATAGTAATGAGCACTAAGGTTGTTGTAGTCTTTCTGTATATTAATTTATTCTCCCCACACCCCGTGAGGTAGATTGCCATCACTAACATGCTTAAACAGATGAAGAAACGCAGCAGAGCTGTTAAGTAACCTGCCTGAGGGCACACAGGTGCTGAGTGGTAGAGCTAGGACCAGATTGTCTAGTTTCAGTTTGCACTCACCGTGCATAACCCCATTCCCAGTCTCTGCAGGCAGCCATGCTGAATCTCCCACTAGACAGTTAATTCACGTACAAGCCTTGAATGCACCAACATCCCTGCCAGCCAGGGATTATGATCCCCATTTTGAAAAAGAGGAAGTGGAGGTGCAGAGAGGTTGAGAAGCTTCCCCGAGCTCACACAGCATGTAAGTAGCAGGGCCAGAACTTGAATCCAGGAACACCCGACTCTAGAGCGCACTAAGCTCTTAGCCTCGTTAGCTGCTTCCCTTGTGCCTCTTTTTTTTTTTTTTTTTTTTTAATTTATACTGGATGTTTATTTATTTATTTATTGGAGTATAGTCGCTTTACAATGTTGTGTTTGTTTCTACTCTACAGCAAAGTGAATCAGCTATACGTATACATATATCCCCTCTTTTTTGGATTTCCTTCCCATTTAGGTCACCGCAGAGCATTGAGTAGAGTTCCCTGTGCTATACAGTAGGTTTTCATGAGTTATCTATTTTATACATAATATCAATAGTGTATATATGTCAATTCCCATCTCCCAATTCATCCCACCCCCCTTTCCCCTTTGGTATCCATATGTTTGTTCTCTACATCTGTGTCTATATTTCCACTTTGCCTCGGAGCAACTAAGCCCATGCGCCACAACTGCTGAGCCTGTGCTCTAGAGCCCACGAGCCACAACTACTGAGCCCACGAGCCACAACTACTGAAGCTCGCACGCCTAGAGCCCATGCTCCTCAACAAGAGTAGCCACTGCAACGAGAAGCCCGCGCACTGCAACGAAGAGTAGCCCCTGTTCACCACAACTAGAGAAAGCCCACACACAGCAATGAAGACCCAACACAGCCAAAAAGAAATAAATAAATTTATTTAAAAAAAGAAAAAAGAAAGTAAATATGTTAGGTGGTACTAAGGGAAAAATGAAACAGGGAAGAAGGATTAGGTGTAATGGGAGAAGGTATTTGCTCTATTAGAGTGGGTTTAGGAAGCCCTCCCTGAGGAGGTGATTACAGAGACTTGAGTAAAATGAGGAAGTATGGATGTTTGGAGAGTAGTGTTTCAGGCATAAGGTACAGTAAGTGCAAAGGCCCTGAGGCTAGAGCATGCCTGCTGGGTTCCAGGAACAGTGAGGAGGCCTGTGTGGCTGGGGCAGAGGGTGATGGGAAGAGTAGGAGGTCAGAGGTTAGAAAGGAGGCCACCAAAGGTCACTCCCCAGATACCCTCCAGAGGTGTTCTGTGCATAATTAGGTGTACTGTATGCATATGTGTAACTCACATAAAAGGTTGTGTACTGTTCACCTCGTTTTGTGCCCTATTTTTTTCCTCTTTAACTACATAACCTTGAAAATTCATCCCACATTTTTTTTTATAGCACTTGGTACTTAGTGTGGTCGTACCAGGCCCCTGTTGGTGGACATTTAGGTTATTTCTGGGTTATGCTCTCCCAAAGAATGCTGCCTTCAGTATTCCAGTCTATGTGGCACTTGGCAGGCAGCCTTCATGCTGTTGTATGTGAATTCACCCCAACTCCCCGCACTCCTGCAAGGAGAGTTTTAAGGGAATCCTTTCTAGAGCTCTAGCTTCACCTGACTTGCCTGAGGAATCTGCTGGGTTTCCTCCCTCCCTCCCTCCGTCCCTTCCTTCTTTCCTTCCTTCCTTCCCTCCCTTTCCGATGGCTCTGATCCCAAGAAAAGAAATTATGGGAGAAGTATGAAAAGAAAGGCAAATCGCCTCTCCCTTCTTGGTGATGCATTGCCCCAGGTATAAAAACAACCAGCATAACAAAGGAACAATTTGAAATATTGATGGCAGGAATGCTTTCCCCAGTCCACCGTATTAAGGCATGCATCTGTGGTCAAAATTTACATTTTATGCTTAATAGTTATATATTAAATTGTGTAATATATGCTGTTTTGATCAGTGATATACTAATAGTAATTGTAAGAGTGACTCAATCTTAGAGAAAAATTTAAGAGCACAAGGAGTGAAAATTTTGATTTTAATTTATAGGCACATTTTTTGTTTCAGAGAAATATAATAGGACGTTTGAGCATAAAAATGTTAGGATAAAATTTTGCAGAGAAAGTAGAATGTAGATTGAACATCAAGAGAGTAAGGAACAATGCAAACACTGTTAAGGAAGAGCTGCTTGGTGTATCTTTAAAACGAACCGTGGTAGGTATAACATTTGTCTGGCTCTTTAGTCCTTTGCATATGCTTAAAAAAGTGATGCAATGGGTTTCTTTTAAAATTCATTATCTGTCATATGCCAAAAGTCAAGTTCTTTGCAATAATTTAAACTTAGGATGAAAAAATGGATATGAAGACTTCAAAGTGTATAAAGAGGGTGCATAGTTTTTCCAAGATTTGTTGAGAGTACACAGAAGCAATAAGATGCTAATTTGGCTCCCACACAAGGGTGTCTCCCTGTAATTATTCCTGAGTATGTGTCTGTGGGTCCTGGGTATGGGTCTGTGGGAGTGTGAGCTGTGGTTTGCGGACACCGTCCAGCTGCCTCCACCTTCTCCCTCCAGCAGCAAGGTCCCCTCCCTCTGCCCATGCACAGGGCTATTATTGTTGTTGATCTTTGCTAATCTGAGAAGTGGAAATCAATTTCTCATTTTAGTTTTAAATTGCATTTCTTTGTGAACAAAGTTGTATGTCTCTTCATCTGTTTAGGAGTCATTTGAATTTTTCAGTGATCAGTCTGGAGCCTTGGCCCATTTTTCTAGCAAGTTGTTGGGGGTCTTTGTCTAATTAATTTATAGAAGCTCTTTTGATAAGAAAATTAGCAAATTTTTTTTCCAGTATCGTCATTTGACTTTGTTTATTGTGAGATTTGTTTGGGGTTTTTTTGCCATGTAAAAACTTTTCCTTTTTTTTTTTCGTTTAGTCAAATCTATTCATCTTTTCTTTTATGACCTTTAGGTTTTGTGGCATCCTTAGAAAGACTATCCCTTTCTAGATTACAAATGATTTCTCTCACATTTTCTTCTAGTAATTTTATTTTTTTATTTTTTGTTTTTCATCACCTTTATTGAATAGTGAAAGGAAAATTATCTAAGGACTCTGAGGACAAAAGGGCTTCCATCATTGTCGAGGAAACACAGAGATGTTACTATAACATCATTTGTCCATTGACGGTCTCAGCAGAAATCTTGGGGCTCCTTGGCAGCCCAGGTTCTTACAGGCCACTGAGCGTCAGATCTTCTGCCACCAGAAACTCAAAGAAAGAATGAGATAATCTTCTAGTAATTTTTATAGTCTTACTTGTGTGTGTGTTTCAGTCTTTGATGGATCAGGAATTTATTTGGGGTGTTAGGTGTGAGGTAGGGATCCATCTTCCCCCAGCTGCCCAAAGGCCACTGACCTTATTGACTTAAAAAACTTTACAAGGACAGTAACCGTTCTGCCAAAAAGAGCTGACTCAAAACTTGGCAGGGAGAGGAGAAGGGAGATGCATGCAAGGCTGAGAATTCCAAAAAAGTTGAAATGATGAGGGGAGAGAGCTCCCAAAAGACCCTGGAGTATACGGGAGGTCTGCACGACCACAGCAGTCTTTTCCCTTGGAGAGGATGGGGGAGGAGTCCTCACTTGGCTGCAAACTCTGGAGACTGAGGCTCGGGATCAGGGCTCCCCAGAGAGCATCACAGGAAGGCGTCGCACCACTCTCACAGGCCCCCGAGGCAGTCCCGGGACTGCTTGGCGTTGGCGCCGTACGTGTCCTTCAGCCATTCCCGGAAGAGGTCTTCATCTTTCTTTAGCACCAGAAACTAGCCAAGAACCACATAGGCCTTGTAAAAGCCCCTTTCCTCCAGCTTCTTGCCCAGGACTTTGCCAGTGCCGGCTAGGCTTCTCACTGGCTTTTTCCCCATGGGCTCTGCCACGAATCTCAGTGCTTTGGGGAGGTTGTCATCTTTCAAATATTCTTTTTTTTTTTTTTTTTTTAATTAATTAATTTATTTATTTATGGCTGTGTTGGGTCTTCGTTTCTGTGCGAGGTATTTCTCTAGTTGCGGCAAGCGGGGCCACTCTTCATCGCGGTGCGCGGGCCTCTCACTATCGCGGCCTCTCTTGTTACGGAGCACAGGCTCCAGACACGCAGGCTCAGTAGTTGTGGCTCACGGGCCCAGTCGCTCCGTGGCATGTGGGATCCTTCCAGACCAGGGCTCGAACCCGTGTCCCCTGCATTGGCAGGCAGATTCTCAACCACTGCACCACCAGGGTAAATATTCTTTTTTTAAAAAATTTTATTTTATTTGGCCATACCACAAAGCATGCGGGAATCTTAGTTCCCTGACCAGGATCGAACCTGTGTGCCCTGCCTTGGGAGCGTGAAGTCTTAACCACTGGACCACCAGGGAAGTCCCGGGAAGTTGTCATCTTGTTCAGGCTTAATCCGCAGCTCCAGTCCCCGTAAGGGCTTCTTCCGCCACCCGACTCTCCCGCCGATACCTCAGCCCACTCGGGATCCATCTTATTTTCTTTCCTAGTTGTCCAGTTGTCCCAACAGCATTGATTGAATAAAGCGTCTTTTTATCACCAAGCTGATAGGTTTTTATACCTCAGACTTTTCACTTTTGGTCTCATTCTTTCAACATATCTCCCATGAGCATCTTCTCTATACCTGTGCTGAGTGCTGGGGACACAGGGGTGAAACAAACCCTGTCCCTGCCTTGTTTTATTCATCCCTATCTCACCCATGCATCCAGCACTCCCCAGAATCTTCTCTGTGCTGGGTCCTGTGCTGAGCAGTGGTGGGGACACAGCCCTGCCCTCATGGGTCTCACAGTTCAGAGGGGAGACAGGCCCTTCTCCAGACCATCCAGAGTGGTCAGTGGGTCAGTGCTGGGCTGGGGAAGCCTGGAGGGGACCTTAGCCAGTCTGTGGGTTTGGGGAGGGCTTTTGGGAGAAGGGGATATAGCAGAGCTCAAGGAGAAGTGAGCCAAAGTGGAAAGATAGAGGCACAGGTAACAGCATGTGCAAGGGTCAAGGTGTGAACGAGGGGAATCAGACGAGGCTGCTGGGGCTGAAATGTAGACGGTGGGGCTGAAAGTGGCAAGAGCAGAGACTGGATGGCCATCCGAGGACAGATCACACAGGGCCATGTTAATACATTTGGACTTGATCCTGAAGGCAGCAGGGACAATATGTCATGGTGACAAAAGAAATCAAGGACAGCAAGGAATTAATTTGCTGTATTATTTTTCAAAGAAAGTTGATTTCTGCTTATAAAAGTAACACCTGGGAGCTTCCCTGGTGGTGCAGTGGTTAAGAATCCGCCTGCCAGTGCAGGGGACACGGGTTCGAGCCCTGGTCCGGGAAGATCCCACATGCTGCGGAGCAACTAAGCCCGTGCGCCACAACTACTGAGCCTGTGCTCTAGAGCCCACGAGCCACAACTACTGAGCCCGCGAGCCACAACTACTGAGGCCGCGTGCCACAACTACTGAAGCCCACGCACCTAGAGCCATGCTCCGCAACAAGAGAAGCCACCGCAATGAGAAGCCCGCGCACCGCAACAAAGAACAGCTCCCACTCGCCACAACTAAAGGCCGTGCACAGCAACAAAGACCCAATGCAACCAAAAATAAATAATAAATTAATAAATAAATTTTAAAAAATTAAAAAAAAAAGTAACACCTGTTCAGTGCAGAAGACCTATCTAGCCTCTTTTCTGTGATGTTGGCGTCCTGTTGTATATACACATTCATGGTACACACTTCTTCTAGGAATTTCCCCCTCAGTGCTCCTTGAAACTCCTGTCTCTCAATATTTGTCAAGAAGGAGTGATGACCTCACTCTGAACTCCTCCCTCAACAATTTTACAAGTGACAGAATTCTAAGCTAATGGTCAGATGCATAAAAGCTCCGGAAGTATATAGCTTCAGACTCAGCTAGATTCAGGAACTCAGACAATTCCTGGAAGGCACAGTCCGAGCCCTGGGGCCCTGTGTTTCTCTGTGCGGTCTTCTTTCTCAGGCAGTCTCTCCCTTTGGGGATCAGATGGCCTCAGTAGCTCCGGGTTCACAGCCCACTCACTAAGCAACACCAGAAGAAGGAGAGGGCCTCGTTCCTGAAATTCCGGGAGAAATCCCAGGGCTGAATGCCAGCATCTAAACATGAGGGTAGGATCGGTTTACCTGAACAACATGAGGGAACATTGAGGGGAGGGCCTTCCTCAAAGGAGAGTCAGGGGAAGTTTCCAGAAAAGAGAAGTGGCTGCTGGGCAGATACCCACTTCACCAGGGCTTTAGAGGGAGAGAGAGGAGGGGTCTCTGTGTTCCTGAAGAGAGGAGAGGGGGCCTGGGAGCCACCGGGATGTCCTTGGCCTAGATCTTTCCCATCTCCCTGGATTACCAAGGTCACAGCTGAGCAGAGCCCCTTTCTGTACCTCAGTGGAAGGTGTGACCTCACTCTCATCAACTCCAGCTGGGGCCACTGGGGTTTACTCTTGACCTCTGTGCATTGGCCACCAGCCCCAGGCGAGAGGGTCAGACGTGTTTTCAACATGGCGCCCGCCCCCTTGGCTGTTCCTGGAGTCCCCCTGGTTCACCCTCTGCGGCTTCCTGTCAGGTTGGGGAGGAGTTCTGGATGTCCTCAGCTTATCCCCACTCTCAGAGGGACTGGTGCATGGCATCCTAGTCTCTCCTAGGTCAGCTGCCTGCACCCTGGCCCCCCCCGGACACACCCACCCATGGGTGCCTAGGTCTCCTTCCTGCTGGCTCTGTCAGTTGCCTCTCAACCATCTGCTTCCGGCCTCTGGGCCTGCCCTGACTTGCTCCCCTCCAGGCCGCTCCTCCCTCTTCCCTCTGTTCTTGTGGCTTCTGGCTTCTTTCCGCCTGATTACCATCTTAGTGGGGCTTGAGGGAAGAGCAGAGTATTTCGTCTAAACAGGTTTGACCACAAATCCTGGGTCCAGGATTATTTGTTGAATTTTTTTTTTTTATAAATTTATTTATTTATTTATATTTATTTTTGGCTGTGTTGGGTCTTCGTTTCTGTGCAAGGGCTTTCTCTAGTTGCGACGAGTGGGGGCCACTCTTCATCACGGTGCACGGGCCTCTCACTGTCGTGGCCTCTCCCGTTGCTGAGCACAGGCTCCAGACGCGCAGGCTCAGTAGTCGTGGCTCATGGGCTCAGTTGCTCCGCGGCATGTGGGATCTTCCCAGACCAGGGCTCGAACCCGTGTCTCCTGCACTGGCAGGCAGATTCTCAACCACTTGCGCCACCAGGGAAGCCCCATTTGTTGAATTTTTGGAAAAGATTTTAATTATCTGTTTCATTTTTGGTTTTGTTTTTAAGTTCACATGGTTTAAGGTTCACAAGAGTATGTAGGAGAAATTCTCCTTCTACTTCTGTTGCCCAGGCACCCTGTTCTCCTCCACAGAGGCAACCACTGTTATCTTGAGTATTTCCAGAAAAACAAAAAACAACTATGCATTTCCAAGCAGATGCTGATATGCCACGCCCCCCCCCCTTTTTTTTTTCCACGAATATAGCAAACAGTATACACTGTGCTGGTCCTCACTGCTTTTCACTGACCATGTTATATGTTATCCTGGAGAGGATTATCTATCAGCACATAAAAACTTCCCACTCTCTATTTAAGCTGCGGACAGAATTATTGTAATTTATGAGACCGTAGATAGTCCTGTAGGGTCTTTCCTGGCTTTTTTATTGTTGTCATAAACGGTGCTGCAGGACTAATGTGCCAGGCAAGCCTTTCACACCTGCGTGACTGAAATCTGTCATCCATCCCCAAAAGCAGAATTGCTGACTCAAGGGTGTGCAAAAGATTTCCACTGGCAGCCACGAATGTTCGCGAGGGTCCATTTCTTCCCAGTCTTGCACCTGGAGGCTATTTCTTTTTATCTTTTTACTTTTAGCTCAGTGTAGATTTACAGAAAAGTTGTAAAAATGGTACAGAGTTCCTGCAGACCTTTCCGTCAGCTTCCTTCCACGATAGCATCTTATATAAACACAATACAGGGAGCAAACCCAGGGAAATGAACATGAGTGCAGTGCTGGTAACGTAACCCACGCACGTCATTCTCATTTCACCAGTTCTTCCACCCAAGTCCTTATTCTGTCCCAGGATCTCATCCAGTATCCTGAATTAGTTGTCATGTCTCTGTAGTCTCCTTTAATCTGTGATAGTTTCTCGGTCTGTCTTTGTCTTTCATGACCTTGACCCTTTTGAAGAATACTGGTTAGTTAATTCTGTAGGCTATCCTTTGATCTGAGTTTGTCTGATGCTTTCTCATGATTGGAAAGAAGTTCCACATTTTGGCAAACATACCGCAGAACCAATGTTGTGTGCTTCTCCATGCACCACATCAGGGGGTTCATGATGTCAGCCTGTCTGATTCTGGTCATATTGACCTTGGTCACGTGGTCAAGGTGGTGTCTGCTAGGTTTTTCCAGTATAAAGTTAGTATCTTTCCCTTTGCAGTTAATCTAATTTGAAATGTATACAAATACCAATCATTAGGTTGTACACCTGAAACTAATGTATACTGTATGTTAATTATACCTCAATAAAACATAAAATGAACTAAATCTCTTGGGGAAGACATTGAGACTATACAGATAGGCTGTTTTCTCCTCAAACTTCTGCCCACTAATTTTAGCATCATCTGTGGATCTTATCTGCAACAGTTATTATTGTGGTATTTGTCCAGTGTTGATTTTCTCTTTCCCTCTTTCCTTCTCCATTAATTTAATTTAATTTTATTTATTTATTTTTTAAATTTATTTTTTTTTTTTTTTTTTGGCTGCGTTGGGTCTTTGTTGCGGTGCGCTGGCTTCTCATTGCGGTGGCCTTCTCTTGTTAGGAGCACAGGCTCTAGGCACGTGGGCTCAGTAGTTGTGGCTTGCGGGCTCTAGAGCGCAGGCTCAGTAGTTGTGACATACGGGCTTAGTTGCTCCGCGGCATGTGGGATCTTCCCGGACCAGGGCTCAAACCCGTGTCCCCTGCACTGGCAGGCGGATTCTTAACCACTGAGCCACCGAGGAAGTCCCCCCCTTCTCCATTTATTAATTGGAAATCTACTGTAGGAAGAGCTCTCCCTTCTTCTTGGGGGCTGTTTTTACCAGTCATTCTGCAGTGAGGGAAAGGGAGTTCACGGAGGATGTGGAGATTGGATCCAGGCCTGGCCTGTCCTCCAATCCTGTGGTCTTGGCATTCGCAGGAGGAAAGAGGACCCGCTGGGTATTGCTGGCGGTGACCTCATCTCCCAGGCCTGGAGGAGCACACCCCACTGTATCTTCTGTCAGCTCCCCTGTACCACACCGGGTGAAAGCTTTTCAATTTTGAGATTCAGCAGCCCCAGCCCAGGGCTAATTATACAACGGACAATGAACGCCCTGTATGGAAACCTTCTTGATGGATGTCACACACCCTATGGGTAAGGGTTATTATTAAACCCTTTTTATAAAGGAGGAAACTGAGGCTTGTACAGGGAGCGTCGCTGGGCCTCCAGCCTTGGAACCCCTGAATCCCAGCACTAACTCTTTTTTTAAAAATAAATAAATAAATATATAAATTTATAAATCAATTTATTTATAAATCAATTTATTTATTTATTTATTTATTTATTTTATTTTTGGCTGCGTTGGGTCTTTGTTGCTGCGCGTGGGCCTTCTCTAGTTGCGGTGAGCAGGGGCTACTCTTTGTTGCAGTGCACGGGCTTCTTCCATTGCGGTGGCTTCTCTTGTTGCGGAGCATGGGCTCTAGGCCCACGGGCTTCAGTAGTTGTGGCACGCAGGCTCAGTAGTTGTGGCTTGTGGGCTCTAGAGTGCAGGCTCAGTAGTTGTGGTGCACAGGCTTAGTTGCTCCGTGCATGTGGGATCTTCCCGTACCAGGGCTCGAACCCGTGTCCCCTGCATTGGCAGGCGGATTCTTAACGGCTGCGCCACCAGGGAAGCCCACCAACACTAACTCTTAAAACATCAGGTTATCTTGCATGAGGGAGCCAGAGGGAGTATGTCCACCTTCATCTCAGGCCAGCAGAGGGAGTTGGAGACCCCGTGGCCCTTGAGAGCGCCCTGTCCCTGGAGAGAAGATTTCTCCCCTGTGCTGGGCACCAAGCTAAGAACCAGACAGCTACGCAGTTCACCTGTTATATTCAGGGCCCATTTCCACATCAGCCATAGAGAGCTTTCATCATTTCTGAGAGCCACTGCATCATCAGGGTTCACCTACAGGAAAGATAAAACCCTCCAGCTCTTTTAGAAGAAAGGATGTTTCTCAACATTTTATGATAAAACATTTCCAACATACAGCAACATTAAAAGAGGTTTACATTTGAACACCCACATATCCACCACAAAGATTCTCCCAGTAACACTTACTGTACTTTCTTTACCACATTTTGATCCATTAGTCCCATCCCTCTATCCATCCATCAGTCTATCTTATTTTTGACGCATTTCAAAATAAATTAGGCAGAAAGCAATTTAATACAAAGAATGAGGCTTGCACAGTCATCAGAAGGGCTATAGGAAATGCCCTTGGCTAGGCTTCCAGGAACAACACTACACAGCTGACCCACCAGAGGAGCTGCTGCCTCTGAGGCTGCCTACTTGATTTTTCTGTTGAAAAAACGCATCAATTTAATGCCATCCAGGCGCCAAGAAGCCATGACACCATGAAGTTGGTGATAGGACACTGGAAGTTCACCTTGGGAAACCCTGATGTCCCTAGCCTACCTTCGCCAGCAGAGCCCGTGCAAAGCTGCAGCCGGGGGGCCTGTCTCACTCCGTCTCCTTGCAGATCCTGGGTGATGTGTCTCATTGGCCAACTCTAACTCACATCCTGGGCCCACTGGGCTGGGCAGTCGGGGAAGTACCCTTTAGAGCTCTGCAGCCTCTCGTATAGGAAAGCCCAGTCACAGGGGACTGTTACATGCCCAAACTGGGAATCATCTGCTTCTGGCAGTTGAGTTGTTTCCCACTTATTACCACTCTCAACCTCACTGCCAAGAACATCCTTGAATGCCCAGCTTTCCCCTCTTGGATCTGTTGCCTCTCTGGTGTTTAGGATGACCAGGGGACAGGCCTGCAGCTCAGAATTGCGAGGAAGGAGAAGGTACAGAGAGGAGCTTCTGCACCATCTTTGGGGTGAACTCAGCAACTGGGGCCTTCCGCTCAGTGTGTTCACTTGCTAACAGAAAGAAATCTCCCCTGCCACAAGGAGGGTTCTGGGTAAGGGGTTCCGAACTGCCTGCTTCATCTTCCCTGGCCATTGGGCCATCATCCTTTCTCCCCAGTTAGAGCTGAGGCTTCTCGAATTAGGTCTGTTTTGCAGACACGGAGCCCAAGGCCCAGAAATAGGAAATGTCTTACTCAAGATCACACCGCAGGAACCTGTGGCCCATAACTTAGATTCTTGGAACGAAGAGGCCACTGGGTGACTCCAGGCCGTGTCCTCAAGTGAAGGTTCAGGAAGGAAGAGGAGGGAGTCAGGGGTACGGGACGATGCCTTCCCAGAGTCTAGACATTCCTCCTGTTGCATTTCCTGCAGTTGTCCTATTCTGCCTTGCATTTGTCCTCGGGGATGACCAGGAGCTCCTTCGTCTCAACTGAGCAGTTCCGATGGAAGGAGTAGTAGCGCCCACAGCAGCTCCACGTGCTGTCCTTGAGGTCCGGGGCCATGCTGTCTCCACTTGGGTCACCTGCACATCGCCTGGGACCAGAAACAGCTCAGCCTGGGCAGAGCTGGGTGGCGGGGCTCCCTGCCTGGGGTGCTTTGGCCCCCTCCCCTCCTCACTCTAGTTCAGCTCTTGTCCCCCTTCTGGGGACTGCCGCTCACCTCCCGTGGTGTTTGTCCCTTCAACCGGCTAACGCCTGCTCCTCTTCCTTCCTGCCTGGCTTTGTCTATCCGGCTCTGTTTATTCTCTTCTGTTTGTTTCAGGTTTTTGTTTTTTGTTTTTATTTTAAATTAATTAATTAATTTATTTATTTTTGGCTGTGTTGGGTCTTCGTTTCTGTGCGAGGGCTTTCTCTAGTTGCGGCAAGTGGGGGCCACTCTTCATCGCGGTGCGCGGGCCTCTCACTGTCGCGGCCTCTCTTGTTGTGGAGCACAGGCTCCAGACGCGCAGGCTCAGTAATTGTGGCTCACGGGCCCAGTTGCTCCGCGGCATGTGGGATCTTCCCAGACCAGGGCTCGAACCCATGTTCCCTGCATTGGCAGGCGGATTCTCAACCACTGCACCACCAGGGAAGCCCTTGTTTCAGTTTCTAATGGCTTTATTGAGGTAGACTTGATACACAATAAACTGCACATATTTAAAGTATACAATTTGATAAGTTTTGATAGACATGTACACCCGTGAAACCATCACCACAATCTAGAGAGTGAACATTCTCATCTGTGAGATGATAGCTTATTGTGGTTTTGATTTGCATTTCCCTGATGATTAGTGATGTTGAACATCTTTTCATGTACCTGTTAGCCATCTGTATATCTTCTTTGAAAAAATGTCTATTCAGATCCTCTGCCCATTAAATTGAATTGTTGGTTTTTTCTGCTGTTGCGTTATATGAGTACTTTATATATTCAGATATTAACCCTTTATCAGATGTATGATTTGCAAATATTTTCTTTCCCATTCAATATGTTGCCTTTTCATTTTGTTTATGGTTTTCTTTACTGTGCAGAAGCTTTTTAGTTTGAATTGTTTATTTTTGCTTTTGTTGCCTTTGCTTTTGGTGTCAAATCCAAAAAAATCATTACCAAGACTGATGTTAAGGAGCTCATCACCTGTTTTCTTCTAGGAGTTTGATGGTTTCAGGCGTTACATTCAAGTATTTAATCCATTTTGAGTTAATTTTTGTATATGGTGTAAGATAGTGGACCAGTTTCATTCTTTATATGTGGCTGTCTAGTTTTCCCAGTGCCTTTTATTGAAAAGGCTGTCCTTTCCCCATTGTATATTCTTGGCTCCTTTGTCATAAATTAATTGACTATATATGTGTGGGTTTATTTAGGGGCTCTCTATTTTTTTAAATTAAATATTTATTTATTTATTTATTTGGCTGCACTGGGTCTTAGTTGTAGCATGCGGGATCTTTAGTTGAGGCATGTGAACTCTTAGTTGTGGCATGTGGGATCTAGTTCCCTGACCAGGGATCGAACCTGGGCCCCCTGCCCTGGGAGTGTGGAGTCTTAGCCACTGGACCACCAGGGAAGTCCCAGGGGCTCTCTATTTTGTTCTCTTGATCTGTTACCTGTTTTTATGCCAATACCATACTGTTTTGATTACTATAGCTTTGTAATATAGTTTGAAATCAGGGAGTGTGATGCCTCCAGTTTTGTTCCTCTTTCTTAAGATTGCTTTGGCTATTCAGGATATTTTGTGGTTCCATACAAATTTTACAGTCATTTGTTCTATTTCTGTGAAAAATGCCATTGGTATTTTGATAGGAATTGCATTAAATCTGTAGATTGCTTTGGGTGGTATGTACATTTCAATAATATTAATTCTTCCTATTCATGAACACAGAATATCTTTCTATTTATTTGTGTATTCTTCAGTTTCTTTCATCAACGTCTTAATAATTTTCAGTGTACACATATTTCACCCCCTTGGTTAAATTAATTCCTAGGTATTTTATTCTTTTTGATGCAGTTGTAAATGGTATTTTTTTTCTTAACTTCTCTTTCTGCTAGTTTGTTATTAGTGTACAGAAACACAACAGATTTCTGTGTATTGATTTTGTATCTTGCAACTTTACTGAATTCATTTATTAGTTCTAACAGTTTTTTGGTGGAATCTTTAGGGTTTTCTAGATACATCATGTCATCTGCAATAGTGACAGTTTTACTTCTTTTATTCTGGTTTGGCTGGCTTTTATTTCTTTCTCTTGCCTAATTGCTCTGGCTAGGCCTTCCAATACTATGTTGAATTAAAGTGGTGAGAGTGGGCATCCTTGTCTTGTTCCTGATCTCAGAGGAAAAGTTTTCAGCTTTTTATCATTGAGTATGATGTTAGCTGTAGGCTTGTCATATATGTCCTTTATTGTGTTGAGTTACTTTCCCTCTATACCCACTTTGTTGAGAGTTTTTATTATAAGTGGATGCTGAATTTTGTCAGATACTTTCTCTACTTCTATTGAGGTGATCATATATATGATTTTTATCCTTCATTTTGTTAATATATTGTATCACATTGATTGATATGTCATCCTTGCATCCCTGGAATAAACCCCATTTGATCATGGTGTATGATCCTTTTAATGTATTATTGAAATTGGTTTGCTAATATTTTGTTGAGGATTTTTCTATCTATGTTCATCAGGAATATTGGCCTGTAATTTTCTTTTCTTGTGGTGTCCTTGTTTGGTTTTGGTATTAGGGTAATGCTGGCCGCCTAAAATGAGTTTCAAAGTGTTTCCACTTCTATTTTTTGGAAAATTTTGAAAAGGATTGGTATTAATTCTTCTTTGAATGTTTGGTAGAATTAACCAGTGAAGCTGTCTGGTCCCAGACTTTTGTTTTTGGGGAGGTTTTTGATTACTGATTCGATTTTCTTAGTGGTCATTGGTCTGTTCAGATTTTCTATTTCTTCATGATCCAATCTTGGAAGGTTGTGTATTTCTAGGGATTTATTCATTTCTTCTAGGTGGTCCAATTTATTGGCATGTAATTGTTCATATAGTCTCTTATGATCCTTTGTATTTCTGTCGAATCAGTCGTAACTTCTTCATTTCTTTTTTTCTTTAATTTATTTATTTAATTTATTTATTCTTGGCTGCGTTGGGTCTTCGTTGCTGCACACAGGCTTTCTCTAGTTGCGGTGAGCGGGGGGGCTACTCTTCATTGCGGTACACGTGCTTCTCATTGCGGTGGCTTCTCTTGTTGTGGAACATGGGCTCTAGGTGCGCGGCTTCAGTAGTTGTGGCGTGCGGGCTCAGTAGTTGTGACTTGCGGGCTCTAGAGTGTAGGCTCAGTAGTTGTGGCACAAGGGCTTAGTTGCTCTGCAGCATGTTGTATCTTCCTGGACCAGGGATTGAACCTGTGTCGCCTGCACTGGCAGGTGGATTCTTTTTTTTTTTTTAATTTATTTATTTTTGGTTGCATTGGGTCTTCATTGCTGCACGTGGGCTTTCTCTAGTTGTGGTGAGCAGGGGCTACTCTTTGTTGCAGTGCATGGGCTTCTCATTGCGGTGGCTCCTCTTATTGCAGAGCATGGGCTCTAGGTGCACGGTCTTAAGTAGTTGTGGCTTGTGAGCTCTAGAGCGCAGGCTCAGTAGTTGTGGCACACGGGCCTAGTTGCTCCGCGGCATTTGGGATCTTCCTGGACCAGGGCTCGAACCCATGTCCCCTGCATTGTCAGGTGGATTCTTAACTACTGTGCCACCAGGGAAGCCCCTCCTCCTTCATTTCTGATTTTGATCCCTCTCTCTTTTTTTTTGTTGGTGAGTCTAGCTAAAGGTTTATCAATTTTGTTTATATTTTCAAAGAACCAGCTCTTGGTTTCATTGACCTTTTATATTGTCTTTTTAGTTTCTATTTCATTTATTTCTACTCTGATCTTTGTTATTTCCTTCCTTCTACTAACTTTGGGCTTCATTTGTCCTTTTTCTGGAAGTTAGGTTGTTTATTTGAGATTTTTTTTGTTTCTTGATGTAGGTGTTTATCATGATGAACTTCCCTCTTAGAACTGCTTTTGCTGCATCCCATGAGGTTTGGTATGTTGTTATTTCATTTTCATTCATCTCATACTATTTTTAAAAATTTCTCTTCTGATTTCTTCATTGACCCATTGGTTGTACAATACATGGTGTTTAATCTCCACATATTTGTGAATTTTCCAGTTTTCTTATAATTGATTTCTAGGTTCATATCAGTGTGGTCAGAAAAGATGCTTGATATGATTTCAGTCTTCTTAAATTTGTTAAGGCTTGTTTTGTGGCCTAACTTATAATCTATACTGGAGAACATTCCATGTGCACTTGAGAAGAATGTGTATTCTGTGGCTTTTGGGTGGAATATTTGGCTTGGACAAGTCTTCTAAATGTATTTGTGTTTTAAAAATTACATTAATTACTAACGTTGTCAAAGGAGTATGAGTACTTAGTTTAAAGAGTCAAATATATCTATGATTTATGATAAAAAGAAGAAAACTGAACCTTTTCCACCTCAATGCCTGTTCCCCACAGGTAAACAGTTTAAATGTTTTAGCTGTTTTTTGGTATTTACCACCATATTTCTAAAAATTGTTTCCCCATTTTTAAATTTTATTTTTTTGGCCACACTGCACGGCATGCAGGATCTTAGTTCCCTGACCAGGGCTCAAACCCTCGCCCCCTGCAGTGGAAGCGTGGAGTCTTAGCCACTGGACCGCCAGGGAAGTCCCTGTTTCCCTGTCCCATTTTTTATTACCTGTTGACTTCTTATTATGGAAGGTAAGGATTTAGGGCTTTTATTCTCCCCCTCCCATGTTTTAAAAAGCACTCGCCTCTCCATAGCTAACGTATTTAGCAGTTCAGTATTTAACATCTCTGTCACAGCCCTTTCATCATCCCAGGCTACATAAGTAATAGGTAGATAATAGGTAGTGTAGTTATGATGACTCACTGCTCACATTTGAATGATGGCCCATATTAGGAACACGTTCCCTTTACTTTACAAGGAAGCAGCCATTGTGTGCATGAAGGTGTGTTTCCAATGTTGGGGGAGAGGCCCTTGGTCCTGTCTCATGTCCTTAAACGCCCGAGGCGCCTGGCCTCTCTCCCCCCGCAACCCCCGCCGGCCCTGTCCTTGTCTTAGCAGCACAGTTTCCTGAGGAAACAGATACATTCCAGCCAAATGCAGTCTCTCATGTGCAGGAAAACACTTTCACAGTATACACAGACCTCAGAAATATTGCCAGTCCTATTCCAAGGCCACCACGTAAAGCAAACCCCACAGTAAAGTGAACATCACAATAAGGCAGATGACGAGTTTTTGGGTGTGGTGATGAGTAGAGCCAGGTGAGAGGGAGCCATGCCAGGGGTCCATGGCTACCTCCCAGGGGCTTCCACAGATCAGCCCTCTCACTGAGTACCTGTTCTCTGCCCCATCCAGGGCTGGGGACACTGCAGCGACCAATTCAGCTCCAAATCCTACCTTCATGGGGCGCATAGTCCAGTTGGGGAGATAGACTTGTCACCACACAGTGATGGCCCAGAGTGGTCAAAGCTAGGGCGGGGATCAGGGAGGAGAGGATATCTGAGTTGGGATACTCTGTGGTATGGAGGATGGATCAAAGGGAATGAGACTGGAGATACAGAGAGGAGGCTGAAAACTATTCTTTGTAGCCCTAGGGCATAGAGCTCAGACCACTGGGTAGGACATATTTCCAGGAATAAAATTCCACACAGGAGTCAGGAAGAGGATGCTAAATTAACATTTATTAAATTGAGCATTTTCTCTTTTAGTCTTTCATTGCCATTTTCCCAATCCTGCCGGTTGGGTATCCCCAGTTTACTGATGGGGAAAGTGAGGTACAGCTTGCATATCCAGGAAGTGACAGAGCCAAGATTTGAGTCCAGGTCTGTATGACTCCACAGGCCTTGCTGCCGTTTATTAAGGCTGGCCCTGAGCGAAAAGTTTTTGCGTGAACTCATTTAGTCTTTTCAGCAGTACTATCCTGTAGGAGGGAGGGTCCTTATTGTGAAGATGAATGAAGGCTTAGAGAAGAATACTCCCTTGCCCACAGCCAAATGGCCCAACTTGGACTCAGTGTCTCCTCCTCAAGGGCACAGGCAGAAGTGAAGGTAGCAGACCCACGCACCTACAGTCAATTCATCTAAGACAAAGGAGGCAAGAATATACAGTGGAGAACAAAACAGTCTCTTCAACAAGTGGTGCTGGGAAAACTGGACAGCCACATGTAGAACAGTCAGATTAGAACATTTCCTCACACCATATACAAAAATTCAAAATGGTTTAAAGACCTAAATGTAACACCTGAAACCATAAAACTCCTAGAAGAAACACTCTTTGACATAAATCGTAACAACATTTTCTTGGACCAGTCTCCTAAGGCAAAAGAAATAAAAGCAAAAGTAGGACTTCCCTGGTGGCACAGTGGTGAAGAATCCACCTGCCAATGCAGGGGACACGGGTTCAATCCCTGGCCCGGGAGGATCCCACAAGCTGCGGAGCAACTAAGCCCATGTGCCACAACTACTGAGCCTGTGCTCTAGAGCCCATGAGCCACAACTACTGAGCCCGCATGCCACAGCTACTGAAGCCTGCACTCCTAGAGCCCATGCTCTGCAACAAGAGAGGCCACCGCAATGAGAGGCCCACGCACCGCAACGAAGAGTAGCCCCCGCTCGCCACAACTAGAGAAAGCCCACGCACAGCAATGAAGACCCAACGCAGCCATAAATAAATAAATAAATAAATAAAACAAAGAAATTTTTAAAAAATAAAATAAAAGCAAAAGTAAATAAATGGGGTCTAATTAAACTTAAAAGTTTTTGCTCAGCAAAGGAAACCACTGACAAAACCAAAAGACAGGGCTTCCCTGGTGGCACAGTGGTTGAGAATCTGCCTGCCAATGCAGGGGACACGGGTTCGAGCCCTGGTCTGGGAAGATCCCACATGCCGCGGAGCAACTGGGCCCGTGAGCCACAACTACTGAGCCTGAGCGTCTGGAGCCTCTGCTCCGCAACAAGAGAGGCCGCGATAGTGAGAGGCCCGCGCACCGCGATGAAGAGTGGCCCCCACTCGCCGCAACTGGAGAAAGCCCTCACACAGAAACGAAGACCCAACACAGCCAAAAATAAACATAATAAATAAATAATAAATAAAAAAAATTAAAAAAAAAAAAAAAAAAAAAACCAAAAGACAACCTATGGAATGGGAGAAGGTATTTGCAAACAATGCAACCGACAAGGGGTTAATATCCAAAATATATAAATGGCTCATACAACTCTATATTTTTTTTAAAAATCAAAAATCAAAAAATGGGCAGAAGACTTGAATAGACATTTTTCCAAAGAAGACATACAAATGGTTAACAAGCATATGAAAAGATGCCCAACATCACTAATTATTAGAGAAATGCAAATCAAAACCACAATGAAGTATCACCTCACACCTGTCAGAATGGCTACCATTTTTTTATATATAAATTTATTTTATTTATTTATTTTTGGCTGCATTGGTCTTTCATTGCTGTGCACGGGCTTTCTCTAGTTGCAGCGAGCAAGGGCTGCTCTCTGTTGTGGTGCGTGGTCTTCTCATTGCGGTGGCTTCTCTTGTTGCAAAGCACGAGCTCTAGGCAAGTGGGCTTCAGTAGTTGTAGCACACGGGCTCAGTAGTTGTGGCTCGCGGGATCTAGAGTGCAGGCTTCAGTAGTTGTGGCGCACGGGCTTAGTTGCTCCACAGCAGGTGGGATCTTCACAGACCAGGGATCGAACCCGTGTCCCCTGCATTGGCAGGTGGATTCTTAACCACTGCACCACCAGGGAAGTCCCCAGAATGGCTATCATTAAAAAATCTATAAATAGCAAGTATTGGAGATGATGTGGAGAAAAGGGAACCCTTTTACACTGTTGTGGGAATAAAATAGTATGAAAGTTCCTTAAAAAATTAAAAATAGAGCTATAGATGATCCAGCAGTTCTACTCCTAGGCACATATCTGGAAAAAATGAAAACACTAATTTGGAAAGATACATGCACTCCAGTGTTCATAGCAGCACTATTTTACAATAGCCAAGACATGGAAGCAACCCAAGTGCCCATCAACAGACGGTTGTGATTCTTCTGGGAAGAAGAGGGACCTCAGTCCTTGTCTTCTTTGAAGAAGGAATTCAGCAAAGAGACCAAGATTGTGAAACAGATAAAGCATTTAATACAAGCAAAGTACGTGTGGAAGAACACACGGGAGAACTTGGAGTGAGTTGCGTGCCAATAGGAAGGATTTAAGTTGCTTGTATCGGGGCAGTCTTCCGGGTTGCCTCTGGCCAATCATCTCGCCTGTGTCCATATTTGGTCTGACTCAGGGTCCTTCCCGGTGTGCACGCACATCTCTCAGTGAAGGTGGATTCCAGGGTGAAGGTTTCTGGGAGGTTGGCAGGACAAATCCTGAGCTGGTGCCTCCTCCCTCCCTTTTTCCCTCCCCTAGACTGAGGACCTTCCCTGTGCATGTGTCAGGCCGGGAAATCCCCTTTACCACAAGCATGAGAAGAATGTAGTCGCTTTGGCTTTTACCCAGGCAAGGCCCAATACTCCTGATGGTATCTGATCTCAAAGTATCAGCAGGAGACCTCTTGGAGCTGTTCAGCCTGGGGCCTCATCTATCTCCTACCTCAGCTGGATTAAAAAGATGTGAGATATATATGTATGTGTGTGCATGTGTGTATGTATAATGGAATATTACCTGGCCATAAAAAATAATGAAGTAGTGCCATTTGCGGCTCCATGGATGAACCTAGAGAATATTATGCTTACTGAAATAAGTCGGAAAGATAAATACAATATGATAATCACCTATATGTAGAATCTAAAAAATAATACAAATGAATGTATATGCAAAACAGAAACAGACACACAGATATAGAAAACAAACTGTGGTTACCAAAGGGGAGAGGGAAGTGGGAAGGGACAAATTAGGGGTATGGAATTAACAGATACAAACTATATATAAAATAGGTAAGCAACAAGGATGTACTGTATAGCACAGGGAATTATACATATTATCGTGTAATAAACTATAATGGAGTATAATCTATCACTATGCTGTTCACCTGAAACTAACACAAAATTGTAAATCAATATACTTCAATTCAAAAAAAAGTAGAAGTGAAGGTAGCAGTATGCCATGTGGTATGATGTTGTAAGTTTCAGCAGGGTGGCTAAGGGCAGATAAACAGATTAGGTGAGTCCTGCCTTTTCCTTGGCTAAAGCAACCTGTTAAATTCTCTCCCCCTTGGGAAGAGCAGCATTCTCAACTCCTCAGAGATGGAGTAAACATCAAACTTTAGTTAAGATATAAACTTCGAAACAGACAACGTTTTGACAAAATTTGGATGCTTATCGTGACTAAATACGGTTAATTTGAGGAAACCTGAAAGAAAGCTGAGCCGTGCATCCACTCATTAAACTTTCCCCGAGTGCCTTCTCGATGCCCAGTGCTGGGCTGGGCATTTCTGGGAACCTGCCCTTAAGGAGCTACAGTCTAGCCTCCAGGCAGTGATAAAAGAGTTCCCTTGAAGCAGGGAGAGGCCAGAGGCCTCAAGGATCTTAAAAACAGTGAAACCAAAAAAAAAAAAAAAAAACAGTGAAACCAGCCTTTTTGGTGAAAGGTCAAACAAGGCTGGGTGAAACATATTTCTATACCCATTTTAGAAGCGAGGAGTTCTGCATCCATATTCTTTTTTTTAAATTCAACCTAGAATAAACAGCATCATGATGAGGGAAGCCCAGGGAGCTTTGGGAACCTAGAGGACGTGTCTGACGCAGCCTAGGTATCAGAGAGGGCTTCCTAGAGGAAGGGACACTCCAGGTGAGACCTAAAAGATGAATTGGGGCACAGTGGGAAAAGAGGAGTGGGGGAATGGTATCCCAGGCAGAGGTGAATTTAGGTGTGAGATGGAAGGGAGAGCAGAACGGGCCTGGGCCCAGCCCTTGCAGAGCGCATGATCCAGTGGGGGAGACAGATCTGTCACCAGTGACACCCAAGATTGATCAGGGTTGGGATGTTGGAGCCCAGGGAGCTAAGGATGCCCAGAGTGGGCATCTGACCTAGTCCTGAAGAAGGAAATACCTGAGACGCACCTTGAAGAACAACTAGGAGTTAGCAGGCATTTAGTAGAGGAAATCAACAAAATCAAAAGATGGTTCTTTGAAAAGATTAATACTACTCAAGGGGAAAAACACAAATTTCCATTAAAAGGGATGAAAAATGACACATTAATTCAGATCCTAATTCTAGGATGACAAGAGGATATTATGATCAACTTTAGCCAAAAAATTTGGCAATGTAGAGGAAATGGACAATTTCCTTGAAAAACACAATTAACAATATTGACACAAGAAAAAATAGAGAATCTGAATAGCCCTATATCTGTTAGAGACATTGAATCTATAATTTAAAACCTTCCCATAAAGAAAACCACAGGCTCAGACGGCTTCACTGGTAAATTCTTCCAAACATTTAAGCAAGAAAAATGTCAT
This sequence comes from Balaenoptera musculus, assembly GCF_009873245.2. Lineage (NCBI taxonomy): Eukaryota > Metazoa > Chordata > Mammalia > Artiodactyla > Balaenopteridae > Balaenoptera > Balaenoptera musculus. The sequence continues at coordinate 10,217,497 of NC_045803.1, forward strand.
TACCCAAATTCTTCTAAATAATAGAGGAAGTGGAACACTTCCTTATTCATTTTATGAGTCCAGTAGAATACTGATACAACAACCTAACAGAGTCATTACAAGAAAGGAAAATTTTAGGCCAAGATCTCTTCTGAACATGGATTCAGATATCCTAAACAAAAATATTAGCAAATAGAATCCAGCATTAAATAAGAAAGATAATAAATTATGACCTAGTGGGATTTATTCCAAGACTACAAGGTTGGTCTAGCATTTGAAAAGCAATCAGATATGTGTGGGTCTAGTTTTGGACAGTCTGTTCTTTCCCAGTCTTCTATTTGTCCATCCTGGTACCAATACTATCTTGTCTTAATTACTTTAGCTTTGTAGTTAGTCTTGAAATCTGATAGTGTAAATCTTCAAACTTTGCTCTTCTTTAAATTTTTCTATTCTTAGGACCTCTGCATTTCCCCTAAATTTTAGGATCAACTTGTTCCCAACAACAGAAAAACTCATTAAGATGTTTATTGCGATAGACTGGGTGATGCAATGCCCTGTGATTCAGCAGTTTCACTCCTGGGAAACCTTTCTACTCTAGGCTCCCTAAATGCCCCTCAGTGGGGTATGGATGAATGAACCACATGGCAACACAGTGGATCTCACAGACATATTGCTGAGCAAAAGAAGTCAGACCAGAAAGAGTACAAATGATCTATCACGAAGAAGACAGAATAGGATTTAAAGAGAACATATCATCTATCATAAGAGGTCAGAATAGTGACGTTAAGGGTACTGACTGGAAGAGGGCTTGAAAGTGGGAGCCATTTGGAGTGTGGGAATGTTCTAGATCTTGATCTAGGTGATGCCTACATATTAAAAAATTATCCAGCTCTACACTTAACATTTGTGTACTTTGTATAAGTTATATTTTACTAAAAAGGAAAAAAAGAATGGATATAGGGAGGTCACTGGAAGGAAAGTCATTTACATAACTCAGTTGTATTTCTATATACCAGCCCCAACCAAATTGAAAATGAAATTTAAAATACCATGACAGGGAATTCCCTGGCGGTCCAGTGGTTAGGACTCTGCACTTTGCAGGGGGCACGGGTTCGATCCCTGGTGGGGGAACTAAAATCCTGCAAGCCAGCGGCGCAGCCAAAAAAAAAAAAAAATACCATGAAGAATAATGACAAAAAATATCATTACCTAGTAATAAGTAAAACCAAAGAGGTGTAAGACTTGCAGAGAAAATGAGAGGCTAAGTGGGGAGAGATACCACATTCGTGGATTGAAAGACTCAGTGTTGGGAAGATGTCACTGTCCTGAAAATGATCTGTAGACTCAGCGGAATTCCAACCAAAACTTAGGACAGTGGCTTTCAACCTTTTGACCATGTTCCAGTCACACACATATTTGTACAGTCACACACAAAACAAGACCAAAAGTTTTGTGAAACAGTACTTTCCTTGAGTACTTAAGATTGGCTTTGATGTTTTATTTTCTTTTTGTTGTTGTTGTATCTGTGAGCTTGGCTTGTTGTTGTTTTTATAAATTTATTTATTTACTTATTTATTTTTGTCTGCGTTGGGTCTTCGTTGCTGTGCGCGGGCTTTCTCTAGTTGTGGCGAGCAGGGGCTACTCTTTGTTGCGGTGCACAGGCTTCTCATTGCAGTGGTTCTCTTGTTGCGGAGCACGGGCTCTAGACACGGGGGCTTCAGTAGTTGTGGCTCACGGGCTCCGTAGTTGTGGCGCACGGGCTCTAGAGCGCAGGCTCAGTAGTTGTGGCGCACAGGCTCAGTAGTTGTGGCGCACGGGCTTAGTTGCTCTGCGGCATGTGGGATCTTCCTGGACCAGGACTTGAACCCGTGTCCCCTGCATTGGCAGGCGGATTCTTAACCACTGAGCCACCAGGGAAGTCCCTGTTGTTGTTGTTTTTTTAATTCCACATATAAGTGAGATCATATGGTATTTGTCTTTCTCTGACTTATTTCACTTAGCGTAATGCCCTCAAAGTCCATTGAATATTTTCTGTTATGTTGCAGGAAGGGGGACCCCTTCCAGGGCCTGAGAGTGGGCTGTTGTCTCACACTCAGAAATGAATTGTCCGAGGAGACACACGTGCTGACAAAGCAAAAGACTTTATTGCGAGGGTGCGCCTGGGCGGAGAGCAGGAGGGTAAGGGAACCCAGGAGGACTGCTCTGCCACGTGGCTCACAGTCTCAGGTTTTATGGTGATGACGTTAGCTTTCCGGTTGTTTCTGGCCAATCACTCTGACTCAGGGTCCTTCCTGGTGGCGCGCATCTCTCAGCCAAGATGGATTTCAGCGAGGAGGATTCTGGGAGGTTGGCAGGACATATTGTGTCCTCCGTCTTCCTTTTGACCCCTCCTGGGTTAGCTGTACAAGACATACTGTGGGCTGGCGTGTCCTCCCTCCCTTCAGCCCCTCCTGAATTCTCCCAGTTCGTTTTCGGTGGCAGCACCTCGTTCTTTATCAGAACCTCCTGTTGCGAGACAGCTCACGCAAGTGGTTATCACCGTGCCCGGCCGGGGCTGGCGGTTTCAGTCAACGGTTCCCTAACAATTATATTCTTGATTATATTTTTAATGCTGGTTTGTGCAACCACGTTGATCTCATGACCCACTCATGGGACAAGATCTGCAGTTTGAGAACTGCCATGCGAGGGAAGATCAAGTCATCCTAGAAAATCATTGTTCAGCTGCGAGCAAACTGACGTGCTCTGTGGAGTAAGGGTAGAGAAGCTGTCTGACCTTGATCCTGAGGACACAGCAAGGCGTCCAGGTGCTTCCTCCAGGCGGCCCTCCCTAACGCAGCCCATCACAGGGGCTCCTTTCTAGCTTAGTCACATCACACTGAACAGTGTTTCCACGATTGTCACCTTGTATGTGCCATTTGTTTTCATGTTTCTGACTTAGCTGATGCACAGAGTACAAGGGGCCGTATTATAGCCACCGAACAGCCTGTATGTTAAATCCTGATCATGTGAAAGGATGGTCTGGCCTAGGGAGACGTGGAGGGTGGAGAGGGGAAGCGGGGCTGCTCGTTTCCTCCCTGGCCATGTTGGGAGCTGAGGGAGATGGTGAAAAGAGTGTAAATACAAGAATAAGAAATATACAAATGTACAAATCATTTGTAGGAATGGGGAGCGGAGGGTCCAGGGAAAGACAGGCTGCATGGGGAGGAACTGGTGGGGCCGAGGGACCAACAGGAGATAATTGTATAAATACAAGCAGATTTCCAGCTGGAAAACTCAGAAATAGAGATGAGCAACGTATGCTTATTATCAGAAGTCAAGGAGAGGATGCTGGGAGACGAAAAGGCCTGTTAGGGCGAGATTTAGAGGTATGTTTGAGGGATCAGGACTAGGTGGGGGGACTACTTTGGCTATTTTCTTTTTTGTTCCAACTACTTTTTTTTTTTTTTTTTTTGGCCGTGTTGCTCGGCATGTGGGATCTTAGTTCCCCGACCAGGGATTGAACCCACGCCCTCAGCAGTGAAATTGCGGAGTCCTAACCACCGGACCGCCAGGGAATTCCTGGCTTTTAATTTTTTATTTTTTTTTTTAAATATGTGGTTTGACACAAAGTTTGAATGCAAAGTTAAATTTTTTTTAAAATATTAATTAATTAATTTTGGCTGTGCTGGGTCTTCGTTTCTGTGCGAGGGCTTTCTCTAGTTGCGGCAATTAGGGGCCACTCTTCATCGCGGTGCGCGGGCCTCTCACTATCGCGGCCTCTCTTGTTTCGGAGCACAGGCTCCAGACGCGCAGGCTCAGTAGTTGTGGCTCACGGGCCCATTTGCTCCGCGGCATGTGGGATCTTCCCAGACCAGGGCTCGAACCCGTGTCCCCTGCATTGGCAGGCAGACTCTCAACCACTGCGCCACCAGGGAAGCCCCTGGCTTTAATTTTATAGTTTGAGTACTTGATTTTCATGCAGTGCGTTACTTTTATTAGTGAAAAGAATGGTAGTCTTTTGGGTTTTTGTTGTCTTTTACCCAGCTCCTGATTACTGCATGGAGGACAGTTGCAGGGGGTGAGGCCGGGGCTGGCAGATGGGGAGGAAGCTGGGGCAGGGACCCATTGACGCAGTCAGCGAGATGTACTGAGCACCATCTGTGTGCCTGGCCTGGCTCTGGACAGGGCTAGGGACACAGCCATGACTGTGACAGCCCTGGGCCCACCTCGTGGGGCTCACAATCCAGCGTGGAGACGGAGTGCAAACAACTGGCTGGATGACAGGATCATTCCCAGTTGTGATAGGCGCTTTGAAAGGAATACACAGACTCATGGGAGGGCTGGAGGGTCCCTGAATAGGGAGGTCAAGAAGGGGACATTGGTCAGAGCCGGGACAGAGCCTGGACCAGAACAGTGAAGGGGGTGTGGCGTTAAGAGGCAGCAGGGGGCTTCCCTGGTGGCGCAGTGGTTGAGAATCTGCCTGCCAGTGCAGGGTGACACGGGTTCGAGCCCTGGTCTGGGAAGATCCCACATGCCGCGGAGCAACTAGGCCCGTGAGCCACAATTGCTGAGCCTGCGCGTCTGGAGCCTGTGCTCCGCAACAAGAGAGGCCGCGATAGTGAGAGGCCCGCGCACCGCGATGACGAGTGGCCCCCACTTGCCGCAACTGGAGAAAGCCCTCGCACAGAAACGAAGACCCAACACAGCCATAAATAAATAAATAAATAAATAAATAAATAAAAAAAAGAGGCAGCAGGGCTGGTGTGTGGGCATCATCTCCCCTTTACGGAGGAGCCTCAAAGTGGACCGCCATCACCCACACAGTAGGTGGCAGAGCCCCACGCGGACCTCAGGATGACCTGACGCTGGGACCTCAGTGTGGGAGGGTTCTTCGCAGCCTGGACCCCAGGAACCCCACAGCACCAGGGCCTACGTAACAATTAGTAGTAATGGTGACCGCGGCAGCTGGCATACTGAGAGGGCCCTGGATACACTCCTCGGATCTTACCACCGGCTCCAGGCAGAGCTTCTCAAACATTTTTCTACTTAAAAAAAAATTTTTTTTTCATGAAAACACACAAAAAAATTTTTTAATTTTACTCCTTTAAAAAATTGAAAAGTTTTATACCCTCTAGTGCATTTTCAAGTTGACAGCTAAAACTTCTGTTCATAAGTTCAAGTACCTGCAAAGGATATATTGGGTTGGCCAAAAAGTTCTGTAACATCTTATGGGAGGGCTTCCCTGGTGGCTCAGTGGTTAAGAATCCGCCTGCCAGTACAGAGGACACGGGTTTGAGCCCTGGTCCAGGAAGATCCCACATGCCGTGGAGCAACTAAGCCCGTGTGCCACAACTACTGAGCCTGCGCTCTAGAGCCCGCAAGCCACAACTACTGAGCCCGCGTGCCACAACTACTGATGCCCGCGCACCTAGAGCCCGTGCTCCGCAGCAAGAGAAGCCACCGCAATGAGAAGCCTGCGCACCACAGCTAAGAGTAGCCCCCGCTCGCCGCAACTAGAGAAAGCCTGCACACAGCAACAAAGACCCAACGCAGCCAAAAATTAATTAATTGATTAATTAAAAACAAACAAACAAACATCTTATGGAAAAACCCAAACGAACTTTTTCGCAAGCCCGGTAATTTCTGGTGTGTTAAGAATACTGAAATTTTTAAGCACCTGGAGCATCCTTTCTTTGAAGTATCTAATGCAATCCACATACTCTTGTGATGTGGTGCCTGCCAATGTCCAGTTTATAAGAAAAAAAAATGAGCAAGCTCTTCTTTTACAGTCGGAAATTTTACATTGTTCCTTTTTGTCCTTGAACTTATATTTACAGTTCCGTTTCCCACAGAATTCTATCTAATAAATGATGTGTCAGCAATCAAAATACGTACAGAAATTCAATTTTTAATTTGTTTAATTTCCTGAGACCATAAGATTCTAAATGTTAAAATATTTTCTCCTGGATTGAATTACCTTTAAAATTATTAGTCCACAATTAATTTAAAACATTTTATATTTTATGCATTTTCATGGATAATTATTAAACGTGAAAAGTAAATGATAGGTAGGAAATGAATCTCCAAATGAGCTAGAAAACAGGGCATCCCCAGTAATCCCATGTATCCTTGGATGAATGTTAACTATTATAGGAGTGAGTCAGGGTTCAGCATCAATTCGGCCTTGGTTTCTAAGACTCAAATGCTGAGAATCTCCCTTCACAAAGCAACAGCTGGGCAAGCAAGATTTTGTTCCAGCAGCAGCCGTCACCTCTGAGCTTCTTCCAAGGCATGTGCCCAAAACCTCACCGTGAAAAGCTCACAATTCTTATTAGCTCCATCTTCAGGGCCGGTGAAGATCTCGGATGGGAGGCACCGGACTTGCAAAGAGGGTTGGTCACCCTGTGCTCACAGTCGCGTAGCATCGATTCCTACATTTCTGTTGCCCTTTCTTTGGATCCAGGAGGTCCCTCTCCGTTGCAGCCCTGATTTTGCATTTGGGGAAGGTCTGGAAAGAAAGGGGGTCTGCCTTCTTGGCAGTGGGTGGGGCGACGGTGCCGGGGGAGGTGGCTCGAGGGACAAGCAGAACGAGCTAAGCTTCCAGCAGTTGACCCTTTCTTTACACCTTCCTGGGAGTTTGCAGCCTGCGAGCGCCTAGTGACCTTCCGGGGGCTTGGTCCCCAGTCTCAGGACCTCTCCTCTGGGGCAGAGTTTCTCATTCCTGGCTCCTTGCCAGAATTTTCTGGGAGACTTAAAAAGATGCTCTGAAATTCACCCCAGGTGGGGTGACTGGCATTCCTGGGACCAAGCCAGGTGCAGGGGTCTTATTTAAAGTGCCCCCTGGTGATTTTGGCTGCTGTGTCCCCATTTCTCCCACCTGGACACCAAGGCGTGGAGGGGCGGGGTTGGCAGGGGGCTCCCAGTGCATGACCTGACCCCTCTCTTCCCCCGCAGTGTACCACTGGGTGGAGATGCGGACCAAGATGCGCATCATGGGCTTCTGGGGCACGCTCATCAAGCCGCTGAATGAGGAGGCGGCCGCCGAGCTGGGCGCCGAGCTGCTGGGCGAGGCCACCATCTTCATCGTGGGCGGCGGCTGCCTGGTGCTGGAGTACTGGCGCCACCAGACGCACCAGCGTCACAAGGAAGAGGAGCAGCGCGCCGCCTGGGACGCGATGCAGGACGAGGTGGGCCGCCTGGCGCTGGCGCTGGAGGCCCTGCAGGCGCAGGTGCAGGCGGCGCCGCCGCGGGGCGCCCTGGAGGAGCTGCAGGCGCAGATGCAAGAGGTGCGCGCCCAGCTCTGCGCCCCGGACCCGCCGCCCGCGCCCCAGGCAGAGCCCACGTCCCGGGAAGTGTCCTCATCCAAGGAAAAGGAGCCTGCCGAAGCCTGAACTTAGACGTGGCCCTGTGTGCCCTGATGTGGCCTTCTCCCTGCGTTACCCTACCTGTGCTGGCCCAGTGGAAACCACCGGGATGTGGATGGAACTTGGATTAGGTCACCCCATACTGACCCGTGGTACCTTCCACTGCGACCAGCCCCCAGCAGGTGAAGCGTTCCAACATAGCCCCTTCCAGCCTCTAGCTCATTTGGTACAGTCCGCAGTGCTGTCTCTCCAGCCCACTCCAAACCGCACAGACCTGTGGGGCCCCAGCCAACAGGACACCATGCTCACTCCTCTGGCAGAAGAAAACATGGAACCGGACTTGAGCCAAATCAACCTATCAGCCCTCCATTTACTCATCAGTGTTACTTTTCCCTGGGACTCTCAGCCTTTACATCGGAATACCTCCTTCCCTTTGTCAGTTGGTACAGGCTGTCGTAAGGAAACGCAGTGTCTTTCAGTGAGCTGCTGCCTCTCCCACCTTCTAAGGTGGGCTTTCTCTGGGCATCACTCCTCTTACGAGGGAAAAAGAAAGGGATCTTGGCTTGCAGTTGATCCATCAAATATTACACCTTTCACCTTAACCTGATCCGTGGTACCTTCCCCTGAGACACTCAAATGGAATATTCCAACAGAACCCCCCTCATCCTTCAGTCTACGGCACAACCCACTGGAATGGCTATGCAGGGTCTTCTGGTAATGCCCTACCAACCCTGCTTCTGGTGGAAAATTTGATCCTGTCTGTGGCTAGTCCGACCTGTCTTTCAGCCTCTGCCCCCTGTTAACCTGTCCTCAGAGTCCCTGGGCCTTTCCTGACGTGTCCTTTCCTACCGTCCCCACTGTCTTCTTCAGTGGCCTCTCTCAGGGGACTGCCGGCCGTGATCACAGCCCCCATGTTCCATCAAATCTATAGATCTCTGTGCTATTGCCTTCCTTCCCTGCGGCTCTGGACTGGTCCAACTGTCCGCCTCCTGCCTCCATAACCCCTTCTATCCCACTGGGCTAGGCCACCAGTTGGTCTTACCTTTGTTATTTAGTTTCCAGGGCTGCCATAACAAATGACCACAAACTCGGTGGCTTAAAACAACAGTTTATTCTTTCACAGTTCTGCAGGCCAGAGATCTGAAATCAAGGTGTTTGCAGGGTCACGCTCCCTCCACAGGCTCTAGGGGAGGATCCTTCCTTGCCTCTTCAGCTTCTGTTGGCCTCAGGCATTCCTTGGCTTGTGGCCCCCTATCTCCAGTCTCTGCCTCCATCTTCACCTGGCCTTCTTTTGCTCTCTGTCTCTTGTAAAGACTCCTGTCATTGGATTTAGGGCTTACCCTAAATCTAGGATTATTTCACTTCGAAATCCTTAACTGAATTACATCTACAAAGACTCTTTTTCCACATGAGCTCCCATAACTTTCCCTGGGTTAGGATGTGGACACATCTTTTGGTGGGCCACCATTCAACCCACTACACCTCCCCACCCCAGGAGTACGCTGGGACTCCTGCCAACCCCGTGGGACATTCAGGGAACCACAAGGGTGAGAGGAACAGTCCAGGAACCACCATTCATTACCTGGAGTCTCTTCCAGGACCCACCTCTGAAGCAGGAGGGGTCTGGGCCCCACCAGTCTGCATTCTTTCTTTCAGACTGTAGATGTTTCCCAATTAAAAGAGCCCTGGAGAGAGGAAGTCATCTGAAGGATGTGTCAGAGAATCATGATCTGATCTCCAAAATGAGTACAAGCCTCATTAAAATTAGGAGAGAAGCTGAGAGAGTTCTGATGGGGGTGAGTGGTAGAGCATCATCCAAGATGGGGAAACTGAGGCCCAGCAGAAGCGAAGGGACTTGCCCAGGGCCAACAAGCCAGTGAGGTGATGAAGCGGTAAGAGCAGAGGCAGGGAGGGAGATGGAGAAGGGATGCAGGGTGCTTGAGGGCACTGGTACAGGGCGAGGAGGAAGACGAGAGGGAGGTGGGTTACTGGGAGAGGGGCAAGAGACCTCTACACAGAGGCCAAAGGCACCCCAGGGGCAGCACTGAGAGTGGGGGGACAGTCCTCTGTCAGAACAGCCCCAGATTACACCCAAGATCTTAGCATTTAATGAATGAGGTTAGATCCATTCCACCTGGGCCCGTTTCCCAGCAGCTCTAGGTGAAGTGGGAGGGGCCAGCTTTCTCTCCCTTCCTTCCTCACCTCACTTCCCCAGCGGAGTGAAAATACTCTGGACACAAGACCTACCAGATAGAAAACCAAGAAACCAGGGTTCTGAAACAACATCTTAATTCCTTCTAGAAGAGCCCCCTCTGATGTAGAGGGAGCTGAGGGAGGTGGGCCCCAGGTAGGGGTGTCTTTAAAATTGGAAGTGACTTGATTGGGTTAAATGACGAGGGGAAGAAGGCAAGAGACAGAGCTACCACTGGATGATGGGGTGATTGATGGAGCCGGGTGGGCAGGCTTAGTGCCTGTTGCCATGGTTACCCCAGGGCAGTCCACTCTGGCACTGACACGTCTCTGGAGCACGGGTTGCAGGAGGCCAGGCACTGTTTTTACTGCCCTCCCCCACATCATGTCAGTGTCAATGACCCATCTCGTCAGTAAGGTGTGGTCATTATCAAAGTAGGTGGAGTTTATTGAGCTCTGGTTAGGTGCGGGGCACTGTTCTAAGTGCTTTACATAGTCCCCATAACATTTCTTTGTTGCCTTGATGAGGAGGAACCGAGGCACAGAGAGGGAAAATCACCTACCCAAGGTCACACAGGCGGGGAAGAAGCAGAGGTGGGGTGTGAAGACGAGCAGTCTGGGTCAGAACCCGTAACCCCTGCGCCATCCTGACCCTGACGTCGTGCTGCTCTCACATCTCCGAGACTCAAAACTCAGCCCTGACGTGTACTTACGTGTGGCGAGACCTCGTGGGATGCATCCGCTTCACCCACTGGGTGGGGGTGGGATCAGCATGTGTGGAAGTGGAAAGAGTCCCCTCTCAAAATGCACAAGGCCAGAGGATGCTTCATCGCTCTGGTTTCCTGCTAGCTAAAATTTTGTATACATTTGTGACTTGGGGAGAGGGGTTAGAATAAATTTGTAATCCAATTGGTTGTCTTCAAGTTGATGCATTTTTTTCCCCATATTTAAAAAAAGCCCTGTTAACCTGAGAAAAATATCCTTCGTTTATTCTTTCATTCAAGAAACTGTCACCGATGGGACTTCCCTGGTGGCGCAGTGGTTAGGACTCCACGCTCCCAATGCAGGGGGCCCGGGTTTGATCCCTGGTTGGGGAACTAGATCCCACATGCATGCCACAATTATGGAGCCGGCGAGCCTCAACTAAGGAGCCCACCTGCTGCAACTAAGACCTGGCACAACCAAATAAATAAATAAATATTTTTTTAAAAAACCAAAAAACTGTCTGAGGTGCCCACCATGTTCTGTGCAGTGCTGGGGTCCCAGCCGTGACCGAGACCGCCCCAACCCTACCCTCGTGGGGGCTCACAGTTCAGTGGGGGGACGGATGCACATACAGACATTTCTTTTCCAGTGTTACCTGCCCTGTGGTTATTTGGGAAGAAGGGACCAGGCTGAATCCCAACTCCTCCCCTCCTGAGGGACTCAGGGCTTTAGGGCATTAAAAAGCAGAAACTCTTCAACACTGGCTCTCAAAAGCCTCATAGGATGTCCCAAGGGCTCTGCTTCTCCTATCCCCTGGCAGGCCCCACTGTCCCCTGTGCTGCTTTCCCTGTTGGGAAGGCCCTTGCCTGGGGAGAGCCGCCCCAGGAGAAGATGGACTTCGTAAAGCCTCCATATGAGCCATTGGCCCATGTGGTCATCTCTGAGCTAGCCACTGGCGCTGTGACTCCAGGCCGGGGTCCCCCAGCCCCAGTAGACAGAGGGAGAGAAGCACGTCCAGAGGAGAATCCAGAGGGCATCTTCCACCCGCTCGCTAGACAAATGTTGACCGAGCACCTGCTGTGTGCGTGGCCCCATTCTAGTAGCTGGGAGGAACGAGACAAGGTCACCGCCACCACGGAGCCGACATCTAGTGCGGGGAAGCAGACAATAAAGAAAAAAGAAAAATGATCCAGTGTCGGGGTGATGAGGGCTGAGAAGAAAGAGTTCAGGAGTGATAGGGATGGCTGATTTCGATCAGGTGCTCAGGGAGCAGGTGACACTGGAGAGGAGCTGCCAGAGAGTGTTGTTAGGATCTACAGAGGCCCCGAGGCAGGTGTGGGGCTCAGCCTTTCCCTGGAACGGCGGGAGGATCTGCTATCAGAATTGAGCCGGGGTTAGCGGACCAAGGGCCTGGCGCTGCCTGTCTTTGGGAACAAAGATTTATTGGGACATAGCCACACCCATGTGTTTATGTATATTTTTTATGGCTGCTTTTGCACGGCAATGACAGATTTGAGTCATTTGTGGTAAGTACCACATGGCCTTCAAAGATGCAAATATTTACTGTCAAGGCCTTTCCGTAAAGAGTTTACGGACCCTAGAACAGAGTAAGCAAGGGGAGAAGGATGGGCGAGGGGCTCAGGAGCACAAAGGCTGGCCCCCCTTTTGCCTCAGTTGGCACAGCTCTGGAGGGTCTTACCAGCTCCGATGCCCCATCGGGTGGCCTCTTGGCCCTCCCTGCCCGCTCCCGCTTCGGTCACTCCCCACCCACAGGAGCTACTCCCTGGAGACGCTGCTATAACCCTGCTGTTCGAAGATCTCAGAGTCTCCCCCTCAGTCTACGGCAGCAAGGCACCATGAGACGCCTAGTTTATATAGTCTACCATATTCATATTTATATAATAATTCACAATTCACCCTATATACGTAGGATAAATGCTGTGTAATTCATGCATTATGTGACATAATGGAATATAATGCCACATATAATGGAATATAAAAATATTTTTTGTGTAATATGTCACATGACATTATAAATTCCATGTTGTGTGTATTGTGTGTGTATACATTTACCACTGGAATGAAAATTTCGCTAAATAACTACCTTTAATATGTGCAGTGCAGTTTGATATTTCCTGTTGTATTGCATTTCATGAAGAAAAACTACAGCTGTATATATATGTATCATATATACCTAATATGTATCATAACCGTATAAAATCTATTGTGTGTATTATATAACACATAATATATATTAGCATCATATATTTTATATATTAATATCGTATATTACATATCTTTTTAGAACAAAAGTTTCGCTAAACAATAACTGCCCTTACCGTGTGCAACGCACTCTGTTACTTTCTATTCACTTTTATTCTATTTCGTAAAGAAAAGCATACACATATGTATGGATTATACAAACCTACATAAAGCAAGCTGCCTTGGGCCACAGTGAAGACTTTGGCTTTTACTGTGGGGTGAGCGGGAGCCACGGGAGGTGCTCTGAGCAGAAGAGAGATGTGAGCTGGCTTAGTTTTAACAGGATCCCCAGACGCACTATGGGGGGGCAAAGGTGGAAGCCGCCAGCCCAGTGAAGAGGCAGCTGTGATTGTCCAAGCGGGAGGCGATGGTGGCTGGAGCAGGCGGAGACAGTGGAGGTAGACAGAAGTGGGATTCTGGGCATATTAATATATCAAAGATGGAGCAGACAGGATTTACTGAGTGATGGGAGGTGGGGAGTCATTGATGGCTTCAAGGTTTTTGCTCTGTGTATGGACAAGGGACATACTGGTGCTGAGATGGTGAGGCTGCAGCAGAACCAGTGTGAGGAGATATGGACAGCCTTGCCCTTCCCTAGCCCCTGGTCGCCTCAGATTTGGGAGCCCTCTGGCAGGCTTTGGTTATTTGTTCTGAATTGCAGCCGGCGGGGGCTGGGAAGACAGTCCTGGCCTCTCTCCTCGAGCTGTGAAACTGACATTCTTTATCTCGCCGGCGCCTCCATCGGGCACGCTACTGGAGTCCATTGGGACGTCCTGGAGGAAGGAGGCAACTGGAGGTGGTGGGCTCGGACTTGGGACTCTGGTCTTAGGGCTCCCCTCACCCCTGGAACGGCAGCGCCCAGGCCAGGCTTCCAGAGGCCCTCCACTAGTAAGGGCTGATATGGACTTGGGGCGGGGGTACAGCGGGCTCCGTCACGTCCAGATGCCTGCCTCACTCGGAGGCCACATTCTTGTGCCTTGATACTTATTATTTTTGCTAGTCTCTTCCTAGGTTCAGCCATTCCAGAGAAACCGAAGTCCCCTCCCTGAAAGGAATCCTGTCTCTGGTTGGGGGCAATGTTGGCAGAACCCTTTTGGGAGTGATCTGGCATGCCACCTTTGTGGGGCACGGACGCTGTCCCCCCCTTCCCTCTTGCGACAGTGAGCGATCGGCACACACCTCTCTGGCCAGCATGAGCGTTTCCTCAGGGAGATGCCAAGTGCTGAAAGAACCGCATACGTTACAAACATTTATAGTTAATATAAAAATGCCCCCTAAAATCTCTGCGAAGTGTCAGAGGAACTGTCAACACTTGCAATTATCAAACTTAAAAATTTTCAACCCAAACAAGTGCACAGTGGAATTTCATTATTCTTTTAATTTGCATTTTCTTGTTTTACCTGTAGGCTGAGCGTCTTTTTGGCCATTTATTGGACGTTTGTTCTGCTTTTGAAAAATGCCCTGTTTTCATTGTCTGAAATTAATGTTCGTTTCTGGTGTGTTTTGTCCTACTGAAGTTTTTTCAATTTTTTTTTTTTTAATTTTATTTTATTTATTTATTTATATTTGGCTGTGTTGCGTCCTTCGCTGCTGCACACGGGCTTTCTCTAGTTGCGGCGAGCTGGGGCTACTCTTCATTGCAGTGCGTGGGCTTCTATTGCTGGTGGCTTCTCATGCGGAGCACGGGCTCTAGGCGCACGGGCTTCAGTAGTTGTGGCACGTGGGCTCAGTAGTTGTGGCTCGTGGGCTCTAGAGCGCAGGCTCAGTAGTTGTGACGCACAGGCTTAGTTGCTCCATGGCATGTGGGATCTTCCCGGACCAGGGCTCGAACCCGTGTCCCCTGCATTGGCAGGCGGATTCTTAACCACTGTACCACCAGGGAAGTCCACCTGTCCCCTCCTGTCTTGAGGGCACTGCCCAAAGTCGTGCCCACCAGAAACAGAGGATAGGCACTCAGCTTCCTGAGAGCAGAGAAGGGCAGGCAAGAGTAGAGAGGGGGTCTGGGAGCAGAGGGAAGTATCACAGCCCCAGCGTTCCCCAGCTTTCCAGGGGAGCATGAGACCAGGACACCCAACACCAACCAATCACGTGCAGTTACCTCATGTGATCTTGCAGTTTGGGAGCTAAGGTCCTGGGCTTGGTGAGTCACACTCTAAGCATCGGGTTGGTTCCAAGGCTTCTGTCTCCCTTCCCAAGTGTGACTCAGATGGCAACAACCCCCGGGACGGCAGGTGGATGGGCTGCCCTGCAACGTGGAATACTGCATGTGACTGCGAGTTAGTGCACGATTCCCACAGGGCGGGTGGGACGCATGCTCCTGGGAGAAGTTCACTTTTGGATCCATAGAGGTTCCAATTCCTAGGAAGGAGATTGCTCTTGTTCTTTCCTGTTCTGTAACATCTGTTCATAAAATGTAATCAACCAGTAGGAAAAGAAGAAAGTCCCACATTTCTAACCAGTTAATAGTACGATTTGCTTTTCATCAAAACCAGATCAGAGTGTGTGCCCATCAGTATCAGGCTTGTTCCATCAAGCACGTCTTTGCATGAGAACACACCCAAATCTAATCACCAGTCTTCATTTTATTCTGTAAAATACAGAGAAGAGAAAACTTGACACCCAGGTCACCACCAGCCCAGGTTCAGAGACAGGGCTTCCCCTGATCTGGGAAGTGTCTGGGGGACCCTTGAGGGGGGCAGCAGGCCTCAGTGCGGTGCAGTGGCCCTCCGGTGATTTCCACCTGGTTGTGACTTCCAGCGACCAGGAGCTGAGCCTCTTTTCCACCCCCGTGCCTGCCAGCGTTTGGAGTCGGCCACTCTTGTGAGACACGCAGGAGACTTCCCATCACACACATGTGGGCATCTGGGACCTGGAGCGGGGGAGGGGCTCAGAGGAGGGCAGAACACAGGAGGGGCTGCCCCTGACGTCACTTCTGGAACTGTGGGAAGGGACTTTGAAAGCCCCAGCCCCTCTCTGTGTGGATGAGAAGTTCTTGTGCATACCCTTCACTGGTGACAGGGAGACTGGGCCCAGAGAGGGCAGGACCCTTGTTTGAGGTCACACGGTGGGAAGCTGGAACGCAGCTAAGTTAATGGCACAGATGCCCTGTCCGGTAGCAGACAAGCCCCTCCACGGAGGGCAGAGCTCCCGGGAAGGAAGGAGAGAGAAAAGGGTCTCTGTGACCCCCAGAGCAGAAAGGGAAGCCGCCGGCGGGGCCAGGACCTACCTAGAGTTTTCTAGGTGTATGTTCTGCAGTCTTCAGCCTCTGACTTTTCCGGGTTCATGGGGATGACCATGAACTTCCCCCGGGTTTGGCAGCACCTCTGCGTGAGGCGGTGGAAAGGGTAGAAGTCTCTGCAGCAGCTCCACTTCCGGTGCTTGGGGTCCAGCGCCACAGTGCCACAGAGCCGCCACGGCTCCTTTCTCACCACCAGCACCTCACCTGGGGGCCAGACACGGCTCAGCGGGAGGGCCTGGGCGGAGGGCCTCTGCCTGAGCCCTGCTCCCGTCCCTTATCCCCCTCGCATCCGTTCATTTTGTTTTTTTTCAGCTTGCAGGATCTTAGTTCCCCGACCAGGGATTGAACCCGGGACCTTGGCAGTGAAAGCGCGGAGTCCTAACCACCGGACTGCCAAGGAATTCCCTTTTCCCTTGTCTTTTGGGTTTTTTTTTTCTTAAATACCTTTATGAAGATAGAATTCACATATCATATAATTCACCCATTTAAAGCATATAATTCAGTGGGTTTTAGTATATTTACAGGGTTGTGCAATCAGCACCACAATCAATTTTGGAACATGTCCATCACCCTAAAAGGAAACCCCGTGTCCATTAGCACTTGCTCCCCATTTCCTCCGACCTCCCCACACCCCTCAGCCCTGGGCAGCCACCCGTCTGCTTACTGTCTCTATAGATTTGCCTCTTCCGGACACTGACCTCACCATTTTCCATTTCCACCAGCAGTGTATAAGAGTTCTCATTTCCCCACATCCTTGCCAACCCGTGTTATCTGACTCTCTGATTACCCCATTCCCTAGTGAGTGGGAAGTCGTATCTCCTTGTGGTTCTGATTTGCACTTCCCTGCATCCATTCATCCTTTACCCAGCGCTGATGTCCAACGTCCCATTCGCCTCTGTCCCCAGAGCAGTCGTGACCCCTCTCCTCTGGCTGCCTCCTTCTCATCCGCATTCTTCCTGGCCCAGGGCCGTGGGTTGGGTGCTGAGCTCTCCAGCCCTCAGTGGTCTCCTGCCCTTGTGCGCAGGGTTACCAATCGCTCACCTTGGGCGCCCCAGTCACAACCAAAGAAGTACACTTACCTGGTTCTAGGGCTGCAACTAATGTCGCTGAAGTTGCTTAGGCAAGTAGAGAAGAGAAGACGCGCTCGGTCAGGGTTTCAGCCCTGTTCTCCCCCTCACCTCAGGCAATTAACTTCACCCCTCTGAGCCACACTTTTCCCATCTCTAAAATGGGATTGTCTGCTTCATGGGAGTGTCACCCAGATTGAAAGTGGCTGTCAGGTAGTGGGGTTGAAATAAGGGATAATAGAAATGCTTCGCCAGCTGGGCCTGTGGTAGGATGGGACTCTTTATTTATTTATTTATTTTTGGCCGCGCCGCGTGGCTTGCAGGATCTTAATTCCCCAACCAGGAATCGAATCCCGACCCTCACATTTCTCCTCCCTCCCGGGAAGCCCTCCCTACCCCCCTGCACCCATATTCAGCGCAAGGGGCTGGCATGGGAGATCCACACAGACGACCCCAGAACCCGGGGGTGGGAAGTGGGTCAGAATTCCACACTCAGGTTGGCGTTTCAGCTGATCACGAGCACGGAGGTGGAAGTTGAGCCCCTCGCTGCTGCCCAGCCACCCCAGAGGGGTCAGACCCGTGCTCACCTTTAGAGGGATGGGGCCATCGCTGCAGGAATGGGAACCGCAGGAAGAAGAGAGCTGCAGGGGAGAGAGACGTGAGGGTTGGGGAGCTGGGCCGGAGGAGGAGGATGGTGGGGAGAGGCCTGTACCTGAGAAGATAAGGAGCCCAGATCCCCCGCTGACACTGGTCCTGGGCCCTGTCCTGCGTCTGGAGGCCCCTGGTTGGCACATGTTACGGAGGCCAACAGCACTTGGGGAAGACAGCTTCTGTCTTCTGCCCTCTGCCCTGCAAAGTCAATCACCAATGAGCTCCAGATGCAAGTAACTCCCTTGGTAATAAAGAATATATGTAGACGTTACTACAATTCCTAACACAACCCTTCAAAGTCATTCATAAATTCCTAAAGGATGGGTGTATGTTTGTGATGCTGATGGGATGACTCAGACCGAGCCAGTCACCAGAAAGACCTAGACGTAAGGTATAGATATAGAGGGCTGTGATTTTGTTTTTTTTAATTGAAGTATAGTTAATTTACAGTGTTGTGTTAGCTTCAGGTGTACAGCAAAGTGACTCAGTTATGCATAAACATTTGTATATATATTCTTTTTCAGATTCTTTTCCATTATAGGTTATTACAAGACACTGAATATAGTTCCCTGTGCTGTAGAGTAGGTCCTTGTTGTTTACCTATTTTATACATATTAGTGTGTATGTGTGAATCCCAAACTCCTAATTTATCTCTGCCTCCTACCCCCAGAGGGTTGTGATTTTATTTTATTTTATTTAAATAAATAAATTTATTAGTTGCGGTGTGTGGGGTTTTTAGTTGCAGCATGTGGACTTCTTAGTTGCAGCATACATGCGGGATCTAGTTCCCCGACCAGGGATCGAACCCGGGCCCCCCTGTATTGGGAGTGCAGAGCCCTAGCCACTGGACCACCAGGGAAGTCCCAGGTTGTGATTTTTAAACTAGCTATATTGGGAGCTCTGGAGATTGAGTTCAGTCACTTGGCCGAAGATTTCATCACTCTTGATGAAACTGAGTGCTTCCTGGGTGGCAACCTGAGTCCTGTTCTGATTGCTGTTCTGATACAGGGAGAGAGCAAAGGAAGCTCTGTGTTCCCTCCTAGACCTCACCCTCTGTACATCTTTTATAATAAAACTGTAATTGTAAGTATAACGTTTTTCAGGGGGTTCTGTGAGTCATTCTAGCCAGTTATTGAATCTGAGAGAATTGTGAGAGCCCTGAATTTGCAGCCAGTGAGTCAGAAGTGAACATGGCCTGGGAAGCCCACTTGTGGCTGATGTCTGGAGTATGGGCAGTCTCGTGGGACTGAGCCCTTACCTTGTGGGGTGTGCACTAACTCTGGGTGATTACCAACAGGACCGTATTGCAGTACACCCAGTAGGTGTTGACCAGTTGGGGGTGAAATAGAGCAGTACCTAAACCAATTTCTCATTACCAAGTTACCTTTTCTTTTTAAACTGAGGCAAGATATACATAACATAAAATTCATCATTTTAACCATTTTTAAGTGTACAATTCAGTGGCATTAAGTCCATTAAGTGTATTCACAATGTTGTGCAACCATCACCATCTATTTCCAGAACTCTTTCATCATTCCAGACAGAAACTCTTTGGCTCTTAAATAACCAAATTAGCTGCAAATAGGGGCCTTATTCCCCTCTTCAGAAAGTAATTACAGGGATAATAAGTTACTGCTATTCTTTAACTCTTTGAAGGGGAGGAACAAGGGGTTCTTCCGGAGGGAAGTGAGACAGAAAAGGAAGGAAGTCTTTACGGGGTATGTTAGGGAACATGTTACTTCTGTAAGTACCTGGGGCTCAGTCTTTCAGGGACCCTCCAAGAGACAGTGAATAAGGTACCCCAGAGTTTGCCCCCTCACCCCTCCAGGTTTCCCATGAGTTTTGAGTTTTAAGCTTAGAAGATGGACACATCACACACCAAACAGTGGCCCCACTTCTACTTGACCTGGAAGGCAGCATCAGGACGCCTTGGTGATTGGATGGAAAGGACCTTCCCAAACAGCCATGCTAGGCAGAGGGGTGTCCTCAGGGACCATGGGCTAAATCTTTGTGCATTCCATCCTTAGCTTCTTAAGAATAATTCCTGGAAATGACGCCGCTGGATCTGATCATGCATATGTTTTGAATTTTCCTCTTTGATTTAACAAACAAGTCATCAGTGTTCATAGGAGAAAACTTAAAAATCATAGACCACCACCAACCAACCCATCTCGCAGAAATAATCGGCTCCTACGTTTTGGAGTATTTTCCACACATACTATGTATTTGTTTTTTGTTTTTATTTATATTTCAGTTTTCCCCAATATTTTTATTTGGAAAAATTCTCCAACCTACCAGAACAATGGAAAGAAATACACAATCAACACCCAAGTGCCCTTACTGGATCCATCCCTTGTTCACACTGTGTCCTGTTTATGTCCTTCAAATATCTAGGTCTACATCTATACCCATGTTTATGTCTTCTATCATGCTGCTATAACCAAATACCATAGACTGGGTGGCTTAGACGACAGATATATATTTTCTCACATTCTGGAGGCTGGGAAGTCCAAGATCAAGGTGCTGGCAGATTCAGTTCCTGACGAGGACCCTTTTCCTGGCTTGCAGACGACCGCCTTCTCACTGTGTCCTCACAAGGCAAAGAGAGAGAGAGAGCCCTGGTGTCTCTTCCTCTTCTCATAAGGACACTAATCCCATCATGGGGTCCCTGCCCCCAAGACCTCATCTAAACCTAATTACCTCCCAAAGACCCCACTTTCAAACACCATCACATTGGGGGTAAGGGCTTTAACATATGGATTTGGGGGACACACAAACATTTTAGTCCATAACAGTTTACATCTATATCTTTGTCTCTATATATACACAGATTTTCTTGCTGAATCATTTGAAAGTAATTTGCAGATGCCATGGCACTTTGTCCTTAATTTTTTTTTTTTTTTTTTTTTGGCCATGCTGTGTGGCTTGCGGGATCTTAGTTCCCCGACCAGGGATCGAACCTGAGCCCTCGGCAGTGAAAACGCCAAGTCCTAACCACTGGACTGCCAGGGAATTCCCCATCCTTAAAAACTGAAGCAAGTGTCTTCTAAGAATAAGGACCTTCTCCCACATAATCCACAAACCACTATACACTAAGAAAATGATTAATAATTTCATAATGTCATTTAAGAAACTGCTTCTTTTCAAATTTCTCCAACAATGTCAAAATGTCTTTTGTAGATTTTTTTTCCCCCTCCAATCCAGGATCCAATCATGATCCACAAATTATATTTTATAGTCACATCTCTTTAATCTTTAAAAATCTAAGACAGTTCCTTAGCTCTTTTGGATTTTTATGACTTTGGGTTTTTGGAACTTCCAGCTCAGTTGCCCTGTAGCAAATGACCCACACTCTGGACCATAATTAGATTGAGAGTGAACATTTTCAGCAGGAAAACGATGTGTGTGGTGCTGTGTCTTTCCCTTGGCAACTCCATCAGGACACGATGTCGGTGTGTCCCGTTTCTGATGATGCTGAGTTTGATCACTTGGTTCAGGTGATGACCACCAGGTCTGCCACTGGAAAAGTGCCCTTTGCCCTTTTGTAATTGGTCAGTAGTTTATTTATTCATTGATTGATTGATTCATTCATTCATGTTTTTAGCAAATATTCTATGAATATCATCTCTGTGCCCAGTCCTGTGCTAGGCAGGGCTGTGCTGGGGACACAGTGGTGACCAAGACACTCTGGATCCTGCCTTCTCGAGACTCCCAGGTCATGAGGGAGACAGTCCATCCACAGGTAGTGACGACCCAGAGTGCGTGGACCTGGGATGGGGGAACCTGCATAAATCGTGATGGACCCAGCCTGGGGGGTCACGAAGGACTCCCAACAGGAGGAGGCATCTGAAAATTCAGGGTGGGTGTGGAGAGGAGTGAGTGTTGCAGGCAGAGGGAATAGCATATGCAAAGGCCCAGGGGTGGGAGAGAGCAGAGGGGTCTGGGCACTGAATGAACAGGTGGAAACTGCCAGAGCATCAGCCATGGGGTAGATCCCATTGGGCCTTGTGGCCATTTTAAGGAGTCAGGACTTTTTCTGTGAGCAAGTAGAGACTACTGCAGTAGGGTTTTCGTAAGGAGAGGGCTGTGGCTTCGGTGCATTTTTATTTTCTGGGACCATCACTCCGTGGGGAGCGTGGATTGAGAGGACGAGGCTGAACAAGTGCAGGCTGGGGAGCTGCAGGGGGCGGCGAGGAGCAGAGACTGGGATTCATCAGATCCGGTGACTAATCAGGTGAGGGGGCAAGGATCCAAGATAACAGTGCTCAGGTCCCACGAGTATTGTGTCTGTGCGTGTGCACGTGTGTAATTACACTAAATGTTTATTTTTATTCTCAGTTTAAAGAGCAAAACATTCTCTAAGGCTTTATCATCAAAGCAGCAATTCCAGCCCAGCCCACGCTACCCACGCTGTACCCTTTCTCCTGCCACAAACTCTTTCAGTCCTTTTTCTCTGTTTCTAAGTAGGTGCTTATCCTGCCTTATCTCGGATTTTTTTGTCAAAGCAGCTTTAAGTGAGGTATAAGCTTTAAGTGAGGGGTATAAGTGACACACAATACAATGCACGTATATAAAATGTATCATTTGATGGTTTAAATTTTTTTTAATTTTATTCAAGTGCAGTTGATTTACAATATTTAAATATCTATTTTTTCTATATATAAAATACCTCTTTTATGTACAGTAGTGTGTGTTATTTGATGTTTTGACATACGTATGCACCCGTGAAACCACCACCACATTGAAGATAGTAGACACATCTCATCACTCCCCAGTCTCCTCAAGCCCCTCCCTCTGCCCCTCTCCCCTCCCCCTGCCCCCCTCCCCTCTCCCCTCCCCCTGCCCCTCTCCCCTCTCCCCTCCCCCTGCCCCCCTCCTCTCTCCCCTCCCCCGCCCCTCTCCCCTCTCCCCTCCCCCTTCCCCCTCCCCTCTCCCCTCCCCTGCCCCTCTCCCCTCCCCCTGCCCCCTCCCCTCTCCCTGCCCCCCTCCCCTCTCCCCTCCCCCAAGCAACCACTGAGCAGCCTCCTCCGGCTGCAGATCACAAACGTCAGGTTGCACTCATAGAAAACAAACTATGGTTACCAAAGGGGAAAGGGGGGGAGGGATAAATTTGGAGTTTGGGATTAACAGATACCCACTACTATATATAAAATAGATAAACAGCAAGGTCCTACTGTATAGCACAGGGAACTGTATTCAGTATCTTGTAATAACCTATAATGGAAAAGAATCTGAAAAAGATACGTATGTATAACTGAATCACTTTGCTGTACACCTGAAACTATCACAACATTGTAAATCAACTATACTTCAATTAAAAAAATTAAAAATTTCAAGTTACAGGGCCCATGGAGGAAGCAGGATCCTTCCTCCACAGTTGTTTTTCTTTGGCTTCTTGCAGTGAGGGTAGCTCAGGGGGTGGCAGGAGACGAGGCTGCGGCTGAGGGTGCCCCTTGTGTGGAGTTCCGCAGTTTTGTTTTTTGTTTTTTAATTGGTGTAAAATTCACATAACATAGAATTAACCATTTTATAGTGAATAATTAAGTGGCATTTGTACATTCACCACATTGTACAACCATCACCTCCATCTAATTCCAAAACATTTTCATGACCCCCAAAATAAGAGTTGGTACTCATTAAGTGGCTACTGCCCATCCGCTCCCCCTCCAACACCTGGCCACCAGCAATCTGATTTCTATCTCTATGGATTTGCCTGTTCTGGACATTTCTTATCAATGGAATCATACAATATGTGAACTTCTGTGTCTGGCTTCTTTCAACTTAGCATCATGTTTTCGAGGTTCATCCATGTTGCAGCAGGTATTAGTACTCCATTTCTTTTTATGGCTGGATAATATCCATTGTACGGATAGACCACAGTTTGTTTATCTGTACATCTGTCAATGAACATTTGGGTTGTTTCTCCTTTTGGCTGTTGTGAATAGTGCTGTGTGAAAATGGATGTAACTGGCAGTCATTTCTAGGCTTAGAGAATCTGTCTGGAGGGCAGTGGAGCATCTTGGAGGAGGGTGTGGGCTCTGACACTGAAATTCCTGGACTCAAGCCCTAGATCCACCTCATACTATTTGGATGAGCTGGAGTTCACCGTATGTCTTTGTGCTTGACAACAGAACTTCCTTTGTGGGATTATTACAACATCGAAACAGTTAATACATGTAAAACACTTAGGGAGGTGCCTAGCGCAGAGGAAATACTAGCAAAGCATTGAATTTTGTCATCATCAGTGAACACTCTGCAATGCCAGCAACAGAAACCATCCTGGGCCAACGGAAGCAGAAAAAGAATATATTGGAAGGATATATTGGAGACCAAGGCTAGGAAAATCAGCAGGAATCTTGGAGGTCTATAGTTCAGGACACCAATGTTGTCACTAAGAGACCTAAAATGTGTAATGGCACCTAGAACAGGGGGTTATTTCTTGCTTGTATAGCAGTTCTTGCAGGGGAGTCATGTGGCAGGACAGCCCTCTTCCTCTGCTCAGTCATTCAAGGACCCAGGTTGATGCAGTCCCACCATCTTCAGCTTGTGCCTTTCAAGGTCACCCTGGGGGTCATGTCCACTCCAGCCAGAGGTCAGTAAAGAGCATGAAGGAGGAGAGCACAGGTTTTATGGACCAGGACTGGAAGTGGCACTCTATTCACTTCACCTCAATTCCCCTTGCCGGCACTTAATGCCCTGGCCACACCTAACCCCAAGGGGCACTGGGAAATGTAGTCCCTGGCTGGGCCAACACTTGGCAGCAAGGCGTCTACCCCAGGTTGCCGTGAGCACGAGACACTGGTGGACTCCTGAGGTCAGAGGACTGCTAGCACCGTGGGTACCACCCCACATCCGCCCTTCACCTGCCATCCTCCCTCCTGCATGACTCCTAGGCACTCCTGGCATCCTTGATACCTTGCTCAAGATTTCAGGTCCAGGGACTTCCCTGGTGGCACAGTGGTTAAGAAGCTGCCTGCCAATGCAGGGGACACGGGTTCGAGCCCTGGTCCAGGAAGATCCCACATGCCGTGGAGCAACTAAACCCTTGCGCCACAGCTACTGAGCCTGCGCTCTAGAGCCCATGTGCCACAACTACTGAAGCCCACGCGCCTAGAGCCTGTGCTCCGCAACAAGAGAAGCCACCACAATGAGAAGCCCGCGCATTTGCACAGCAGCATTTGCCAGTTTCAGTGGGAGAGACTCTACTTTTTTCTTGTTTATTTGTTTAAACAGCTTTATTGAGGTATAATCTACGTGCCATAAAATTCACCTGTCTTGAGTGGACAGTTTATTTTTAGTAAATTTACGTAGTCGTGCAATTGTTACCACAGTCATTTTAGAACATTTCCATCACTGAAAAGATCCCTCAAGTCCATTAGCAGTCACTCCCCATTCTCCCCTCCCCCAGCCCCTGGCAAACACTAATCTGCTTTCTGTCTCTATGAATTTACCTATTCTGGACATTTCATATAAAAGAATCATACACTACGTGGCCTTCTGTGTCTGGCTTCCTTCACTGCGCATAATGTTTTCAAGATTCATCCCTGTCGTAACATGTATCAGTACTTTATTCCTTTTTATGTATTAATAATACTCCACTGTATAAATATACCAGATTTTGTTATCCATTCACAAATTGATGGACTTTGGGGTTGTTTCCACCTTTTGGCTGTTGTGAATAACGCTGATGTGGACATGTGTGCAACTGGCCGTTGTTTTGAATACAGTTATTCTAGTGGGTGTGAAATGGAATCTCACTGTGGTTTTGATTGGTATTTCTCTGCTGACTTTTTTTTTTTTTGGCTGCGCCATGTGGCTTGTGGGGATCTTAGTTCCCCGACCAAGGATTGAACCGGGGCCCCCTGCAGTGGAAGCACCGAGTCCTAACTACTGGACCGCCAGGGAATTCCCAGCTATTGTTGAGTTTTAGAGCTCTTTATATGTTCTGGAACAAGTCCTTTACCAGATATATGATTTGCAAATATTTCTCCTAGTCTGTGGCTTTCCTTCTCACTTTCTTAATCTTATGAAATTCCTTTTTATTTAACAACTTTTTTTGAGGTATGACTTACATGCAATAAACTGTACTTATTTTAAGGGTTCACTTTGATGGGTTTTATCACAGGTATTTGCCATGAAACCACCACCATAGTTAAAAATATTTCCTTCACCCCCCCAAATTTCCTTGTGTTCCTTTGCAGTCCATCTCTCCATCTATATCTGACCTCAGGGAAGCACTGACCTGATTTCTATCACTGTGCATTCATCAAAATCCTTTTTTTTCCAAATGGCCAAAAAATATAATTGTTATTCTTTTTGAACTAATTTTTTACTTTTAATTGTGAAATATTGCAGACATAGAGAAAATACTATAACACCCATGTACCTACCACTTAGAATTAATAGATATTAACATTTTGCCCTATTTGCTTTGAGTTTTTTTCCCTTTTCTAGGGACTAAAGCTAAAAAGCCTCACCCCGTTCTCACTTGTTCCTCCTTCATCTGTCCTGAAGTTGCTGAGTATTATTCCATGTGAGACTTTATACTTTTCCTGAATATATATGTGTGTCCATAGTGCACGTTCTTGTTTTTATCACGCTGTTTGTATCTTTTGGACCTTGTATTTCTTCTCGTTATGTTTGGGAGATTTTTCTGTGTTGAAATACATAAAGCTCATTCGTTCTTTTAATTTTTTTCCTTTGTAAATCATGAGATTTATTAGTAGTGAAATATTTCAGAAGTGTTGGTAAGTTGGCAAAAGCATGCCTGGGGATATAAGACACTGCTAGGGAAGCAAACATGAGTAATTTCACCATTTTTGCTTTGTTTTGTTTTAACTACTGTGCTTGGCAAGCATAGCTTCATTTGTAGATTGTGACATAAAATCCTCCTCAATTTCAGGCTGAGATTCCCTTTTGAGCCTTTACCTTAAGAAACTGTCTAGATTTATGGAGGTAATTGACATATGGAATTTGAATATTTTTTAAAATTGTGGTTAAAATCATATAATAAAATTATATTATAAAAGACTCTCTTAACTGCTCATCAAATTTTGTTTTTTAAACAAAAAGGAATGTGGGGAATTCCCTGGCCGTCCATTGGTTTAGCCTCCGCGCTTCCACTGCAGGGGGCATGGGTTCGATCCCTGGTTGGGGAACTAAGATCCCGCAGGCCCTGCAGCGCAGCCAAAAAATATATATAAATTTTAAAATATTTAAAAATTAAAAAAAAAGAAAGGAATGTTCTGTCATCGTGTCTTTGAGTCCCTTTAACACAGGCCATAGTCGTGCCCATCCCCTTCCCATTTTGAGTGGGGGCCTGGACTTTCTCAGTCCTGGATTCTGAATCCATTTTGCCTTCTAACAAACAGACCCTCAGGGAGAATAGAGAGTTCAAGGTTCCATCACGACCCTGCTTCCTGCACCCAGGCAGGAGCCTGGGGGACATCATAAGACTGGGGTTCCTTTTGGGAGGGGCCAGTGTAGTTTCCCAGCAGGAAGAGGGTTAAATAGGCAGTCAAGACACCTTGAAGTTAGATGTCTCAGGCTCATCTGACAGGTGGCCAAGGCCATGTCTGGCTGCCCATGGGCAACAGGGAGGAAAGAGACTGACCAAGGGCATGGCACCGGACAGTGGCATTTCTCTGGGCCTCACCAGATGCTGCAAGTGAAACTCACTTGGAAGAGATCAGGAAGGTGGCTGGACAACTCTCGTTCATTTGGGTCATGAAAACTTTTTTTTTTTTTTTTTGGCTGCGTTGGGTCTTTGTTGCTGCGCGCGGGCTTTCTCTAGTTGCGGCGAGCAGGGGGTATTCTTTGTTGCAGTGCGTGGGCTTCTCGTGGTGGCTTCTTTTGTTGCAGAGCATGGGCTCTAGGGTGCAGGCTCAGTAGTTGTGGCGCTCGGGCTTAGTTCCTGCACGGCGTGTGGGATCTTCCCGGACCAGGGCTCGAACCCATGTGCCCTGCGTTGGCAGGCGGATGCTTAACCACTGCGCCACCAGGAAAGCCCTGGGTTATGAAAACTTTTAACTGGATTACAATATACCTAAAGCAAAGTGTACACATCCTAAGTGTATAGTTTGATAAACTCACAGAAAGAACAGGAAACAGAATATAACCAGCCCCCCAGAAACCCTACCATGCCCCCCTTCCAGTCACTATGCCCCCCAAGGGTAACCACCATCCTGACTTGTAACCCCGTGGATTGAGTTTGCCTCTTTGGGGACTTTATATAAATGGAATCACACAGCATGTATGCTTGTGTGGCCTCTTTCACTCAACATTGTCTGTGAGATTCATTCAGCTTTTTGTATGTCGTTGTGGTTCATTTGTTCTCACTGCTGTTGAGTGTTTCACTGTGTGCATTCTTTTTTACCAATCCTTCTATGGGTGGGCATTTGGGTGGTCTAGAGTCTTTTATTCATAGCACTGAGGCGAACATGCAGGGACATGTCTTTCAGAGAACATGTGACAGGTTTCTGTGGGTGTCCACCCAGGAGCGGAATTGCTGGCTCATAGAGCATTGAATGCTAAATTTAGGAGTCGCTGCCAACCAGCTGCCAGAGTGGGTGTCCTCAATTACCTCCTCCGAGTCTGAGTGTGATACATCTTTGGCAGCACTTAGGATGTGTGGGTTTTTCATTTCAGCCATTCTGGTGTGTGTGTAGTGCTTTCTCTTTGTGATTTTAATTAATATTTTCCTGACATGTAATGGAGGTCAGCATCTTTTCACATGTCTAGTGGCCATTTAGATTTTATCCTCTTAGGTGATTCAAGTCCTTCTCTATTGGCTGGTCTGCCAATAGAAGTGGTTAACCTCTTAGTGGTTAGGATTCCAGGCTTTTGATGCTGTGGCCGGGGTTCAATCCCTGGTGTGGGAATTGAGATCCCACAAGCCGCGCTGTGCAGCCCCCCCAAAAAATAGTCCTCCTATTCCTTTGAGGAATAGGAGAACTAAAGCTGGAGGTGGAAAGATGGACTTCTGTCTTGCAATTTACCCCCTTCTATGTAGTCTAAATGATCCCCCCCATGTGCATGTTATTCTTCTAACTTAAAGGAAGAAAACCTAATTAGGTCAGCCTGGTTGTTGTGGAGGATGGTTGGAAGGGGTCAAGTATAAATGTTTTCAGAAATTCATCCCTTAATGAGCCCAAGGAACCTTATTTTTCCCATCAATTCGTGTATCAGTGGATGAATATTAATTATTACTGCAGTGAATCAGGTTTCAACATCAACTCTAGGCTTATGTTGCATTTACAAGTGATCACAATGCTGATAATCCTTGTTCACATGAGTAAGTGATTAGATAAGGAAGGAGTTGGCGTTAGAGCAGGCGCTCCAGCCCTGAGCTCCGTCCAAAGCCCCAAACCCCACAGTGAACACACGTCAGGACAGAGCGCAGCACCTTCGGCTCCACCTTCGGGGGGAGGGAAGGAGCCTGGCAGGTGGGTTGTGGGAAGGGCAGAAGGAGCAAGCTTTACACCCGCCCTGGACTTTTGACCGCTCCCACCCCTTCCTAGAGATTGCGGCCCCCACTCTGGACCTCCCCTCCAGGGCAGCAATTCTCATCCCCAGCCGATCACCAGAATCTTCTGGACGTTTTCAAAAGATGCCCTCAGGGCCACCCCTGGCCAGATAACTAACTGGGCACTCCGCGTGCGAGGCCCGGCGTGGGTCTTGGTTAAGGGGCCCGTTCCCCGCTGGCGCCCGCTATTCTGGCTGCCGTGTCGCCATTGCTCCGACCCGGACACCAAGGCGTCGAGGGGCGGGGCTTGCATTCCCCAGCAAAGATCCCTGACCCCTGTCTTCCCCCGCAGTGTACCACTGGGCCGAGATGCGAGCCAAGATGCGCCTCATGGGCTTCAATGCTGAAGCCGTCAAGCCGCTGAACGAGGAGGCGGCCGCCGAGCTGGGCGCCGAGCTGCTGGGCGAGGCCACCGTCTTCGTCGTGACCTGCAGCTGCCTGGTGCTGGAGTACTGGCGCCACCAGGCGTATCAGAGTCGCAAGGAGGGGGAGCAGCGCGCCGCCTGGGTCACGATGCGGGACGAGGTGGACCGCCTGGCGCTGGCGCTGGAGGCCCTGCAGGCGCAGGTGCAGGCGGCGCCGCCGCGGGGCGCCCTGGAGGAGCTGCAGGCGCAGATGCAAGAGGTGCGCGCCCAGCTCTGCGCCCCGGACCCGCCGCCCGCGCCCCAGGCAGATCCCACGCCCGAGGAGTAGGAGGCCGCAGGGCCCTGGTCTCAGACGTGACTGATGCTTGGGCTGCCATGTCTGTGCCCACTGTCCCTTCCTGAACCGGCCCAGCTAATACCACCAGGTCCCTTTAGGGGCAGAAGGGATCCTGGACTGGGGCTGATCCAACCAGGCTTCTGGTCACCTCCCTACTCACCTGTCCAGTGAGGGGTACCTTCCACTGGGACACCCCCATCCACCGGTGGAACGTTCCAGCCCGACCCCCACCCCCGCTCTCCCCCCCCCCCCACCGCATCCACTGGTTTAGCACTTTGGAATGGAAAAGCAGTGTCTTCCACTGGACCCCGCCCACCCACCAATAGGAGGGCCAGCAGGGCACATGGACCATCTAATTTTGTCACTCACACCTCCAACTTACCTGAGGAGTGATCCTTTCCCTGGGACCCTCATCCATTACACCAGGACACCTCTTCCCACTTCTTCACTGGTACCGACATTGCAGTGAAAATACAGAAACCTCTGATGGACTTCCCCACCCCTTGACCTTCCATCTACCTCACTCTTCCGGGGGCGCAGGGAGTAGGATGGATCTTGGTGTGCATTAGCTCCAGTGAGTCACCCTGTGGCTCCTCTCGTCCACCACTGGTGCCTTGACTGGGGTCCTCCCCTCTTTCAAAGTGGATCATTCCAACAGATCCTCCCTCCACCCCTTCCTCCATCCAGATCTCCTCTTCAGAGTACTCAGAGATTCCCCCTTACTTCTTGCCTTTGAACTGGACACCCAGTGTCCACCCCAGTCCTTCACGCAAAGGCTTCCTCCAGTGGGACCACCTGCCCCCTCAGCCCTGAAGTTCACCACCTCCAACCAAATGGAATAATTCCACCAGGTAGTGTTAAGTGTTACCTACCTTGCCTACCCCCTGCCAACCCATTGAACCATTAAAGGGGATGTGTTATGAGCTCTGTTATTTCTGAATTCTATTTTTTTTAGACTGTAAATGTATAATTTAAGGAGCTCTGGGGGAACGTCATTTTGAGAATGTGTCTGAGAACCAGGATGTACATCTGCAAAATGGGTGGCAGGCTCACTAAAATTAGAAGCTGGGAGGGTTCTGGTGGGAAGGGGCCAGTGTCATCCTTTGAGCCCTTTCCCAGATGGGGAAACTGAGGCCCAGGGGAAGCAAAGGGTCTTGTCCAAGGGCACACAGTCAATGAGGGACTGCCCCTGGCTTTCTCTAGGGTGGTGAAGTGGTTGGGGCAGGGTGGGAAGGAGTGAGGAAGCTGCCTGGTGAGGGGCACAGAGAGGAAGGGAGGCAGGAAGGCCGAGAGGGGCCAGAGGCCACCCTAGCTGCAGGAGTCTGAGGGCAGGTTCGGGTGGGAAGAAGGAAGGTGAGGGGAAGGCAGATTACTGGCGGAGGGAGGGACACGCCGCCATCCTTGTGAGAGCAGCCCTTCAAATCACTCCAGAAATCTTAGCATTTATAAAAACTGGCAGATTTATTCCACAGGGGCCCATTTTCAAGAAGCTAAAGGTGAAGGTGGGAGAGGGGAGGTTTCCTCCCCTTTTCCTTTCCCCCTCATCTTTTTTTCCCCAGGGGTAAAAATGGCCTGGACCCCAAAACCTACCGAAATAAAAAACCAAAAAACTGAGGTTCCAAAAAGTTACAGCATCTTAATTCCTCATAGAAAAGGGGAAGGAGCCAGAGGGAAGGGAGGTCCCTGGGGTGGGGGGAAGTGCCCCCAGCCTGATGGGACAACCCCCCTTAAATAGCTGTCCCAAGTGGGACAAGCCAGGGGCACAGCATTTAAAAACTCCCCACATCCCATTTTATCAAAACCAAAGAGAAAAAACATTTCCTCCCCCCAAAACCTAAATATATATATATACTTTTTTTTCTTAAAAAACAAAACTTCAAAGGCATTAAGCGTTAAAGTGAATCTAGAACAAGGGAATGTGAAATTCCCTCCTTCCTTCCCCCTTACTGTGGGGTTAATTGGTACATCCCCAGCAGAGGAACCAGCCCCAAGGGGATGGCATAGGGGAAGGACCAAAGGGAGCAAAGGGTGGGGGCCTCCCCAGCCAATCAGCAGCCAGTATGGGTGTGGGCATGGTGCCAGGGAAGCCACACCCCCTTGGAATTTTCCAAGTGAGATAGGGAGTGGGGAAGACGCATTCCTGTGTAGTCTTCAGCCAATTCCAAGTCAAGTCGAGGCAGGGAAAGCAGGGTGACAGGCGGAGGGCGTGTGCGGAAAGGAGAAACTGGATCTTCTGGGGCCCTGTGGTCAGGGGGAACCCCGCTTCCTCAGCTCCTGGACAAAGGCTGGAAGGAAACTGGGCAGAGGTCAGGGGCAGAGCTTCTTCCCCCTTCCCTTCCAAAACAGGGCTTTCCAAGGGACATGATACCTCCAAAATAAATAAATGTTTAAAATAAAAAACAACCTCACCTTCAATTATTTCCTCTTTCACTTTCTGCAGTTCCTTCCTCACCTCTTCCAGAAGCTCCTGAAAATAATGGGGTACCAATCAGGAAGGGTACTTGGACTTGCAAAAGTGAATCCCCCCTTTCTTAATGACTGAGGGGCCAGAGGAAGGAGGTTCAAGACCCCTATTACACACACATCATGACATCACTGGCAAGGCCACAAAGTGAGAATTCTAGGGGAGAATTCTGGATCCTTGGAGCCAGAAGGAAAGTACTGGAGAACATCCAGTACCAAGGCTGGCAAATACATTCCAGTCTCCTGCCACCTCCAATTGGTGATAAATGTCTGGGGTCAGTGTACTGAAAAGGATTCTGGGTACTCAACAGGAGTGAGTCCAGTGATAAGATTAGTAAGGTCTGTCATGGGCATTGGATAAGGTGGTTATGGTGTCTGTGTCATCCCTGACATGATCCAATCTCTCCATTTCTCAGACTGGAAAACTGAGGTTCCCAAGGCCTTTTCTAGAATCACATGGCAGGTCAGTGGCAGAGTCTGGACCCAGATCTCCTTTCTATCCCCCGGACCTCACTCCCAGTCCTTTCCCCAAGCTACCTGTTTCACCCTCTCCAGGTCTGACTCATCACTGGAGCTGGGCGTAGAGGGTTGGGCCTCGGAAGTGGTCACTGAAGAAGATGACTTCATCCTGGGAGAGTTGGTGTGGTTTGGGGCGGAAATGAGGTTAGAGAGAGGGTCTGCCTCCCCTGCCTCCCATTCCAGGGGTCACACTGTGTTCCTCCCTACAAATTTGGCAAATTCAACTATTTTGGGGGGTGGGGCCCCAGTATTGATGGCCCACCTTGGCAAGGTTGTGCTGTTCTTCTCCCAGGGTCTCCGCACAGATTCTGGGGGACAGGCAATAAATCAAAAAGATCAGGGACAAGGAATGCCCTGCCTCAATCTTTCTCCCCGAGCCTCATCAGCCCCTGTTCAAAGAACCATCTCAGGAGACTACAATCCCCAGCATTGTTTGTACAGACTCTCCCATCAAGGTGTGTTATATGTGAGAAGCGGGCATCCTGGGACTTGTAGTTCCTGTGACTAGACTGGGCTCTCACTCACCACTGTGGGCTGGGACTCTGGCCTCTGGCTCCTCCTGCTGGTGGGAAATAAAACTGTCATGAGCCAGGGGCTTCCCTGGTGGCGCAGTGGTTAAGAATCCACCTGCCAATGCAGGGGACACGGGGTTTGAGCCCTGGTCTGGGAAGATCCCACGTGCCACGGAGCAACTAAGCCCGTGTGCCACAACTACTGAGCCTGCGCTCTAGAGCCCGCGAGCCACAGCTACTGAGCCCATGAGCCACAACTACTGAAGCCCGCGCACCTAGAGCCCATGCTCCGCAACAAGAGAAGCCACGGCAATGAGAAGCCCGCGCACCGCAACCAAGAGTAGCCCCCGCTCAGCACAACTAGAGAAAGCCCGCGTGCATCAACGAAGACCCAACGTAGCCACAAATAAATAAATTTAAAAAAAAAAGAAACTGTCATGAGCCAGCCCCCCCCCTCCCCCCCAGCGCCGCACCTCTGCTCATTTTCCTCCTCCACCTTCAAACGTAGCCCATCCCTATCACAGCCCCCTCCCCAATATTCCTACCCAAACGGTACATCCTAAGGGGTATATGGCAGGAAGAGCTCCTGACTCACATTGGCAGATTCATCCTTGGCGGTTTTCTCCCCAACTTGTGTGGCTTTCCTTCTGTAAGAGAGAAACGCAAAAAAACAGATGGCTTCAGCCCTCCCTCAGCCACTCAACAATTCCCTTCCCCAGAGCTCTCGAAAGGTGGATTCTAGCGTGCAGACTTCTGGAATTTGTCAAGGCTAAGAAAATTTTAGTTTTAGAAGTTAAAGAGAGTGCCGCTCCCGAACTGGGGTGGGGCTTTCCGATTCCCACGTTTGGGAGTCACAAAATTCCAAGGGCGGAGTTCCCAGGTTCTGAGGCAGGATCTCCTAAGGTCCTAGAAATTCTGGGTTTAGAAACATTCCAGAGGCTACCTGGGTGGTTGCAAACCTCAGCCATCTCAGGAGAATGCAATCCCCATCATTATATCCCAAACCTGGCTATCAAAGGGCGAACTTTCACCCAAAGAAATCAACTAACTGGGAATCTGAGCCCTCCCCCCACCCGGCCCTACTGAACAGGAATCTCCAGGTGATAACTGCTGGTCTGAGGGGTGTGCTCCAAGGGCTTTCTGCGGCTGTTGAGGGCTCCAGGCTCAGGCTCACCTCCGGGCCAGCATGGCATTCATCTCTTCCATGAGCCCCCCGCCCGTGCTTCGACTGCTCTCAACTTTGGGGGCCAAGGGCCCCCCAGAGGCCTCCTCCTGCTGGAGAAATTACAAAGAGGTGGGGGCTTTATGGGCGGGCCTCCTGGCCTTCCAGCCCTCCTGTGAGGCTCCCGGGCAACTCTGGCCTCATCCCATTATAATATCAGGCCCCGTCACCCCACACCCGCCATGCCTGCCCCCTCACCTTGCTGACTTTCCTGAGTTTGGCTCCGGCAATGGCTGCGGCCAGACCGGGGGCCCCGGTCCCTCCACCACTGGGGCCTTGTGCTGTGGGGAGAGGGGGCGCAGGGGGTGGACCTCCCCCTGCTCCATGCCCTGCAGCCGAGATCCCCGAGGAGGAGAGACCAGGGGGTGGGGGGGGACCCGGAGGAGGGGGAGGTCCTGGAGGCGGGGGTGGTCCCCCAGCTGGGGGAGCAGGTGGGCCTCCTGTAAGAAACACGAAAAAAGAGGGGTGCTGAGAGAGAAGCCTTATTCTCTGTTGTCCGGCTGGCCCACCCCCTCCTCTGGGGTGTTCACCCGACCCCCGAGGCCATTCGAGCAATCACCTGCGTTGGAGACCCTGCGCTCCCGCTCCATGAGCTCTGACTGCTGCTGCCTGGGGAGGGAAGGCGAGCTGCCATCACTCAGAGCCCCAGGATGGCCAGCAACTTCCCGGATCGCCCCTCAGAGGTCTCCGGCAAGGCTGGCTCCTAAGCCCCACTCATGTCCTCCATTCCCCAGGGGCCAGGAAAGGGTTGCAGGGGGAGGACAGGGACAGAGCGAGAGCAAGAGGCGAGCAATCTAGTCATCAGACTGTCAAGAACACCAGAATTACAAAACACCCAAGATCCTTTAGACAACGAAATTCTGGACTCTGGGAATCTGGGGGACCAGGATTTGAAGGGTCAGAAGGTTCTGCAGCTCTGGGTGTCAGGAGTTTTTCAAACTCCAGGAGGTGGGGGGGTTTCTGAAAGATGTCAATTTCTAGTCCCCTGGGAGTTGGAACATGCTGAAAACTGCAAGTTGGAGAGGTCTGAACGCTAGGAGTCAGGGGTTCTGGAACAACCTAGAACTCCGGCAGCAGTAAGGTTCCCCACGCAGGGACTGGCCCCACCTTTTCTGTTGCTCCATCTCCTCTGGGGAGGGGCCGTTCTGGACAGACCAAGTGGGAGGTGCTGTAGGCGGCGGCGGGGGCGGAGGCCCGCCTCCTGGAAGGTGAGAGTAAAGGCTGCTGAGTCACCCCGGAAGCCAGCGCCACCCCTCAGCGCGTTCCCTGGGCTCTCCCGGGCCTCCCAGGGACTCTGCTGCGATGAGGGTCGGCACGAGCTTCCCCTGACTGAGCTGATGTGAGGTGGGTGCTGGGAGGATGCCCAGGTCACAGGCGGGACAGCAAAGGCCCAGAGAGGGGAGCCGCTTGCCCCAAGTCCTGCAGACCCGAATTTGCAGGAACAAGACTTGAATTCAGGCCCACTCCAGCATCCAGGCTCTTAACGCACCTGAAGACCCAGGAAAGGCTGAGAACCACCTCCTCACCCCCATCAGGCCTCTGGCTCCCATGCATTTTTCTGTGCCTCGGACAAGCGAGCCCCTCCCCAGTGGCACTGAAGCCGCTCCAGGAAGCAAACACCTCCGCCATTTGGTGATTTGTGACCCCAGATGCATAGCCGTCACCTAGAGCCTTGCTCCTCAAAGTGTACTGTTTATGGACCGGTAGCCTTGGCGTCACCAGGGAGCTTGTTAGAAGTACAGAGACTCGGGCCCCGGCCAACCCAACTGAATCGGAATCTGCGTCTTTCCTAGATGATTCAGGGGCACATTCCAGTTTAAAAAATACCAACTGAAGGTTTTTTCTTAATATTGTTGCCTGAAAACTAACCGATGATGACATAAGTCAGTATAATGGTTACCTGGGGAAAGGGCACAAGGAACTTTCTGGAGGCTGGAAATATCTATATCTTGATCTGGGAGGTCACACAGGAGTGTGCATGTGTAAAAATTCCTGGAGCAAAATGTACTCTTAGGAACCGTGCGTTTTATATGTGGGTGCACTCGGGGCACACGGGAACCCACAAAATCCTCATAATAATTCTCCACAGTAGTAGTGAATTGGCCCCATTTTCAGATGAGTAAACTGAGGCCAAGTGGTAAAGTGGCGGCCCCAGGCCACACGGCAGGGCTCAGTGGTCCCCTCTGCCCACTCTCTCTAACCTTCCAATGCCTCTAGGGCGCTGGCCATGCCGGCGGCAAACTGTGTTGCATCCTCCTTGCTGCCGAAGTTGAGGCCCCAGACCTGGCGGGCGTCACGCCACTGGTGGAAGTTGGGGGTGGCCTGGTTATACTTGACACCCCGGACGATGGCACAGTTGATGACCACCTGGCAGGGGGGGAAAAGTGGGTGAGGAGTGGTGGGGCGCAGCGGGCAGAGGGGGCGGGGAGGGAAGCCTCACCTGCTGGTCTGGCTGCATCTTCCGGCCGACCACCCGGAAGGAGTTGGCAGTGGGGTTGTGATAGATCTGGACGCGGCTGAAGGCCTGGGGGCCCGTGCCAGCAGGCAGCCATCGCTTGTTGCTGTCATCATAGAGCATCACAGTGGCCCGGCTGGAGCAGACAACCGTCTCACTGCCCGGAGGGAGGAAAGGGGAGAGAGGCCAGTTAGCTGAGGGGAGCCTGGCACCCTTCCTCCAGGGGCCAGTCACCTTCTCCATCTGCGCGTCCCTGGGAGATCTGAAGACACAAAGACAGTGTGAGAGGAAGAGGGACCCATGGAGAGCAGAGGAAGACAGGCAGATGGGGAGAGAGGGCTGGGGACAGACCCTCAAAGAGACCCAGACAGGGAGACTGGGAGAGAAAAGACAGACGGGACAGAGAGACAGACATACTGGGAGAGTCAGACAAAGACAAACAGGGGATGTGAGACAGACAAGGAAAGAGACAGACAGTCAGATGGGGAGAAAGAAGACAGGAAGAGGAAGAGTCAGACAGACTGGAAGAGACAAACATACAGACTGATGCAGAGAGAGCTGAGAAAGGAATCAGACTGACATAGCGGAGACAGAGTGAAAGACAGACAGACAGAGGAGTAGTGGGGGGAAACAGATGGAAAGGCACGGAGCAGAGAAAGATACAGAAATGGAGATACAGGCAGATGGAGAAAGACAAAGAGATGGACAGAGAGACTGAGACAGTCAGAGAGACGCAGAGTGAGAGCTGGAGGAGGGGGCCCGGGAGAAGCGGATGGAAGGGGCGGAGCAGGAGCTCTGGGCAGTGCTGGGAACCAGCCCCTGCCTGGTGCCCTTGGAGCCTCAATTTCCCCATCTCTGCTGGAGTGCTTGGAGCCCCCCCCTTCCCCCAACCACGTCTCCCCACTCAGGAGGAGGAAGCTGAGGCTCAGGGAGGGGAAGGGTGAGGCTTGCAGCAAGTTGGGGCCCAATGCTAGATCCCAGGCTCTTCCACTTCCTGCTGCCCACCCCATCCATCCGGCCCCCCTGGTGCCAACGGCCATCAGTGAACACTCCCTGCTCCATGTCAGGCAGGGACCCAGACAGCCCCGGCCCCACCCTCCAGGGCAGGAGAGCATCACAGTGGTCTGTCCTGTCCGCAGATAGTGATAATCCAAGACCAGGCCTGGGGTGCCCAGAAGGAGTGCCTGCCCCAGCCTGGGGATCAGAGACTTCCTGGAGGAGGTGACATCTGACTTAGCCTTGGGGAGAGGGGGTCAGTAAACTGGTTCAGGGTTCAGGATCTGATATCCACAGATGTAGGTTCAAATCCCCGTTGGGCCACCTACTCCATATGACTCAGGCAAGCAGCCTTCCCACATGAGAGAAGGCATCTTCCTTGCCTGCAGACTGGGGAAATGACAGACCCCACCTCCCCCAGGGCAGTGGGAGAAGTAGATGAGTCTGGACATGTAAAGTGCTTGGCATGGTGCCTGGCATGTACTGAGTGCTGAGTAACTGCCAGCATCCTTTCCACGGGCACCCTGAACAGGTACCACTGGGTCCCCGAGCCACATCCCTCCCACCCCCTACCAGTCCTTCTGGGGAGGTTCAATGCCCTCCTCCCCCAGTGGGGAAACTCAGGCTCCCAGACAGGAAGTGACTTGCCCAAGGTCACACACAAACCAGGGGGAAGCACTGGTCCCCACCCCCACCGGACTTTATCCTGAAAAGAGGAAGTTGGTGGTCAGAGGTTTCCGGGGAGAGAAATTATACCCCACAATGGCTCTGTCTCTACCAGGGCTGGGGGCTGGCGCATGACACTGACGCTGTAAAAGACAAGGCAGGGAAAGCCCCTCAGCAGACCCAGATCCGGGTTCCGAGGCCAGGAAGCTGAGCCCCCAGACCCTCCCCCCAGGTTTACATAATTGAGGCACCTCCCTCTTATCAGGCACTTCAGCTGCTCAGATGCCCTAAGCCCTTTCCTCAGAGTCTCTCATTTTATTCTCACTGCAGCCCTTCTAGATGGGCTATTTCATCCTCATTCTGCAAGGACTGCAAACAGAGGCCCAGAAAGGTTGCGTGACTCGCCTGTGGTCACACAGCTAGTAAGTAAGCACAGCGAGGGTTTGAACCCAAGCCACCTGGCTCCCAAGTCCACAATCTTAACCACCGGGGACTGTGTGGGCCCTACCCAAACACCAGGTGCTGTTTCCAGACAAGTGCAGCCTCAGGGGCTCTTTCTGGCTTCCACTGCCCCTGGCAGGGCAGGGTTAAGGCCTCGCCCACACCTGCCACCCACACCCAGGGCAGACTCTGCCCAGGTGCCCGGGGCCTTCGTTGCTACCCAACCCTGGCTGCACTTTGCTCTCCCAAGCGACCCTGCCCTGCTGAGTCTCTGGACTGGCCAGGGAGCTGGATGTCTGCAGAATGACCCCAGACTGGTCTTGTCCCTCTCCAGGCTGTGGTGTCCCCATTACAGCAAAAGGATCCTGTTAAAATACAAGTCAGATCGTGCCCCTCCTCTTCTTGGAAGCTCCCGTGGCAGCTCCCACAGAATTTTTATTCTG
The DNA here is from genome assembly GCF_009873245.2 of Balaenoptera musculus. Taxonomy (NCBI): domain Eukaryota; kingdom Metazoa; phylum Chordata; class Mammalia; order Artiodactyla; family Balaenopteridae; genus Balaenoptera; species Balaenoptera musculus. The sequence goes on from NC_045803.1 coordinate 10,256,875, forward strand.
GCCAAGTTCTCTCCAGGGCCTTCGTGATCTGTGTGATCTCTGATCTCATCCCTTCCTTCCCCCCAGCTTGCTGTTCCAGCCCCATTGGCCTCCATGCTGCTCCTTCAACGTGCCAGACACATTCCCACCGCAGGCTGGTGCTCTTGTTCTCCCTCATCCTGGATTTTCACCTCCTTCAGGTCGCCACTTAGTCGACACCTCTTCCAAGAAGCCCTCCCTGACTACACTATCTGGAAAAGCTCCTCTCCCTCTCATTGCATGTCCCACGTTTCATAGCACCTGATCCCTGCCTGACAGATCCCTGTCTCCCCTACCAAAAGGTCAGGACCATGAGGGCAGGGATTTTTGTCCTTTCTGTTTTGTCCTTTCTGCTGTGTCCTCAGAACCTAGAATCATGCCTAGGACATAGTAGGTATCCAAGAGTTGTTAAATTAGCCATCTGTAAAAAAGGAAAAGTTTTTAACAATGGCAGCTGACATTTATTGGTTAGCCTGTGTACCAGACACTGTTCTAGGTACTGAGCTGCAATTTCCACAGTGAACCTTGCAATGACCTCATGAGATGGACTCTGGTGCTCACCCTTTTTACAGATGAGGAACTGTGGCCACAGAAAGGTGAAGGCAGTTATCCCAGGTCACACAGCAAACAAGCAGAGGGGCTCATATTTGAACGCAAGTTCCCCCCCCACCCCACCCCCAATGTTCTTAACCTCATTTAAAGATGAGAAAACAGCTAAGCTGATTTTTCTTTTTTTAAGGCAAGGTATAAAGTGGTGTGTATCAGAAGTTTTTTTTTAAAAAAAAGGTGGGGAGGATATAAATACCTCTGCACACAGAGTGGTGATATATGCAGAGGCTGTTTCTCAGGCGACTAACCATGGCTGCCTCTGAGGCACTGGGGACCTGGGGGCCTGAGGAGGCAGGCAGGAAGTGGACATTTTGTACCGTTTACCTTCTTGAATTGCTTGATTATGACTTTTTGTTTTGTTTTAACATGGGCTGGTATTACCTATAAAAAACTAATTCATTACTTAAGTTCACAGAATAAAACTATAAACCAGGCAAAAAGCTAGAACGGAAAAATCCCACAGCCAGGAAGCAGGGAGTGAGATGGAAATGGGGTCTGCCTAATTCCAGTGGTCTCTGGGGTCTCATACCCTCAATTTGACATGAGAGCCTTAATCCCCAACCAGCCCAGAACTCTCCCGCAAGTCCTCCCATTCTGGAAAACTCTAGCATGTGGTAGATAAAAGAAGGTTCAAGTCACCCCCTCGCTGTGTGGCTTCCCGTCTCTGAACCTCAGTTTCCAGCCCTGGAAACCATAACTCACTGGGGTTTGGTAAGGATTGAAAGAGATAAGAAAAGCCCTAAGCGCAGGACTTGGAATTTGGCAGAGGATCCATATGAGGGAGCTGAGAGGATATAGGAGAGAGAGAGCTTCTCATCACGGGAGGCAATCAAACATAGTCACTCTGGTTTACTCAAACCTTCCATATTAGAGGCTTGCCCTTCCTTTCACCCCTTCATCCTATAGCCCCTTAAACTGCAAAATTTGTGATCCACCCCCCAAAGCCTCAGGTACACACAACCTTTCCAAACTACAAATCTTCTTTGAAGAAACCCTGGATAGAAACTCAGATGTAGGGTCTGCAGGGCTTGTATGGGTTCACTCTAGTCCTTCCTCCCTGACAGGCCTCAGTTCCCCATAAGTGATTAGGAAGGTAACTGGATTCCTTTTTGTTTATCAGCATTGTCTTAAGTGTTTGTACAGTGAAAGCATGTTACTTGTATTATTATTTTTTTTTTAAAGACCACTAAAGGTTTGATTTTCCTTTCTCTCTAATAGTATAATAGTCTGGAAAGAGGCCTGGGTTCAAATGCAGGCTTGCCCACTTCTAATCTGACTTTCATAGGCAATTTGCTTAATTTCTCTGTGCCTCAGTTTTCCCATCTGGGGAAGGGGGATGGTCCTAATAGTATCAATCTCTTATAATTGCTGTGAGGATTAAATTGAATCAGGCACCTAGTACAGTGCCTGGCACAAAGTAGATGCTTGATCAAATGGTCTCTCATTATTTAAAAAAAAAATAAAAACAACAATAATAATTACAATTATTGGAAGAGGAAAGAAATGAACCAAGTACTTCTTGAGTCCCTTCTGCCCTGAGATTCTCAGACCTCTGCCCCACTTCCCAGAATTCCAGCTCAGAGTCCCGGACACAGCAGACACTCAACAAATATTTGTCAAACTGGGAGAAAAGGAACTGTATCTTGTAATTTTCCATCTTAACATCCTCTCTTCCAACTGCCCCCAAGACTGTCCCCAGCCAAATCAGCCAGAAATCAGAGGATCCCAGCCCCCTCCCCTCCCTCAATACTGCTTAGGAATTTCTGAGGGATCTTGGGCCAGGCCTTTCTCTCTTTGAGCCTCAGTTTCCCCAGTTGCCCCCAGACAAGGCCATGGGTCTTTCTGAATCCTTCCTAGCTGTCCTGGGAGAAGGGGCACAGCCCAGTAAGTCGGGTGTGGCCATCAGAAGGGAAGACCCCTCGGGAGGTGGGAGTAACCCTCTGGTGGGACAGGCATCAGCTCAACTTCTGCCCACCTCCCAGGAGGTGGGAGGTTTGGTCGCGGCCAGCAGTAGGGGGGCCTTGTGGGAGGGCCAGGGCCTCGGGGACTGGGGGCGGGGAGGCTGGCCCAGACGTTGCTCCTGCCCTTTTACGGTCTCAGTGAGTGAGGCAGCACTAACTCGGACATCCGCCATCCGCCTTCCACCGTGCCTGGGACCGGAAACGCGGCGGGGGGGGGCGGGGGGAGGCAAGGGGCGGGGCTGGGGGGCAGTGGGAGAGGAGAGCCCCCCCCAGGAAGAAGGTGAAGGAAGAGAGCCTGACTCCCGAAAACCGCCCCCTCTCCCGGTCAGACCCTGAAGGAATGTTGCTATAATGGGGGAAAGGATAGGCAGGAAGTCTTGTGGGTGTCTGTGGGTGCCCCCTTGCTCCAAATTTTCCAGCAATCCCTTTACAGCAGAAGGAACAAATGTGCGAGGGGGATTCTCTACTGACCGTAAAAAGGAATGCCACCCTATGTCAGAGGGCAGGGGTATGGGGAATGTGGGAAGATGTGGGCGCCAGGGGGTTAATCCCCAGCCGCCCCCAGGGGCCTCCCCCTCGAGCTGGGGGCTTTGGGGCAGGAAGTCCCTGAGAGAGTAGAGGAAGGGAGATAGTATTGTCAGGCTCAGGCCTCAAGGGAGAGATTATGGGGGGCCAGGGGAAAGGGAGAATAAGGGGGGGGGGGCTAGTCGGGTCCCCCAGCCGCACGGGCCCCGCCCTCAGGTGAGCCCAGGAGTTTTGAGGGAGGCCCGGGAAAGACAAAATCCCTGGGTCCCTTCGACCCCCACCCCCCAGGATTAAATTCCTGGGAAGATAGCTGGAACTCTCTGGGAAGCCTGGGTCCCTGGGGGAGAAGGCTATGACCTTGAAGCTTTGCAACGCCCCCTCCTCCAACCGCACAACTCGGGACTGCTGGGGAAGGGGGGGTGGTGTTGAGAGAAGGGGGAGGCGCCGTGGTGGGGAAAGCAGCCGGCCCACGGCGCTCTTTGCCGGCCCCTCCCCACACCAGCTGTCTCGACAGGTGAGTCAGGAAGACAAAGGCCCCCCTTCCCCCAGCTGCCGCGCCCCCTCCCTCCCCAGGGCCGCGCAGGTTGGGGAGAGGGGCCGCCCTTCTGGCCCGGGGCCGGGGAGCCGCCCTCAGCCCAGAGCGCTCGCTCGGTCCTAGGCACAGCCTGTTTTAAGCAAATTGTGGGTGGGGAGCGGCGGGGGAGGGGAGTCCCAGCCAGACCCTGGAGGCTGCGTCTGGGTCCGTGGATCAGTCCACACCAACCTCCTCCACAGGAGGATGAGCCCCCCCGAATTTAGGGGGTTAAGTACCCCCGAAGTTAAGGAGCAAGGTCGCTCTTGGGAAGACTTTTTCCAGCGCCACGTAAAAGGGGACCCCGAAAACCAAAGTCTACGTCTCAATCTCTCTTCCAGGTCCCAGGGACCCCCAAACCGGCCCCCCACAATCCCTCTAGGGGCCGGGTTGAGATTTGGGGGGAGTCTGAGCCCTGCCTAAATCCTGGCCTCCCTGCGGGGAGTATTTGCCAACTTGAAGGTCCTCTGAAAAAGTCTTTTAAAAATTCGGGAGTCCTTGGAGCGCCCCCAAATCTAAGGGCTCCCGGGAGAACCTCACCGGCACTACGCGGAGCCTTGAGAGTCAAGGGGAAGTGGTCAATATTTGGAGCTCGTCCAAGGGGGCTCGGCCTCAAATGCGAGGCTCCCAGTGCCCGGTCCCCAAATACCAGCCCGGAGCAAGCTGGGGGGAGGGGGACAAAGGCGGGGCGGGAGCTCGCGCCGGGCGGGGAAGGGTCTGAAGGCAGTTCGAGGCTCACCTCATGGCTGCTCGGCGGGCGGGCGGAGCGCCCACGGGGTAGGTGCTCCCGGGGCGCCCCTGGCTTGAGGTTCAGGGGTTCAGGGCTGGCTCCAGGTTCTGCTCAGTCTCCCCCAGGGTCCCGCCCCATAGAGTCCGGCTTCCTGGGGGGAACGTGGACAGGGCCGGGGTGGGTCCTCGGGCGCCTCGTCTCTCGGGGGCTCTGATCGGGGGTCCCGGCAGCAGAAAGGGGGTGCGGCGTCCCCTCCCCGGCGCGCCCCCTCGGCCGGCGGCGGCTACAATGTTACTCTTACTACTGTACTTCTCTTCGCTACATTTCGTTCCAAAATTCCACTCCCCGCACCCATAATGCCCTGCGCCTTAAAGGGGCCGCGGACACCTCAAGGCGGTGAGGTTGGGGGGGGGGATGGAGGGCGCTTAAAAGGGCAACGCGGAACCTTAGACTTCCGCTATTTCCCTCTTCCCCAACGTTACTGCATAGCGATGCACTCTGGGGGTCACCCCCCCAAATTAGAAGGGAAGCTTGATGGAGGGGAAGGGATCCTTCCTTGATCCTTCGTTCTCTCCCACGATCGAAATTCTTAGGGGAATAGCAATGGGGGCACAATTTCTTCTCACCCTCCCCATTGACTTCTCCATTTCTTTACATTCTACTCAGTTTGAGGGGCGAAGAGGACCTTCTGGTCAAGCATAGATTCTCTCAAATTTTGTCCCTTAAATCCTGCCTTCGGAGCCCTCAACGTCTCTCTCCACCAATTTATGAGGGATTCCTAAGGGGCGAACCCCCTCCCCCGCCGAAGAGCGGAATGGGTAGGGAGGGGGCCCACCCCTTTCACTGCCCCCCCCCTCGCCCGCCCTGGGAAGGTGAGGAGGAAGTGGGCCGAGGGGGCGCGGCTGGCCGCTGACTCACAGCCGCAGGGTGTGTGTGGGGCGAGGCGGGGGGGGGGGGGGCTATGGGGGGGGGTGTGCGGCGCTGGACCTCGGTGGGAATGGGGCTCCCGGTCCCTGTGTGAATAAGGCCCCTGGTCCCCTCTCCACGCACGCCCCGCCGTGACTCAGTTTCATCTGCGGAGGATGGTGGGATCATGCAGATATCCGAGGGAACGGAGGTGGGGGACCCTCCCTATGCCGGCTCCCGGGAGCCTCCTCCCACCACGCGCCAGATTCGGGCAGAGTCCCTACACCCTCCCAGACTTCCGCCACTGGTCCTGCAGACTCCGCCCTACGTGACGTAACCAATATGATCACGCCCCTCTCGTAGAGCGCCACCTGGCCTGGGTAAGGTGCCTTAGGCTGGGGCAGGAACCTGGGAAATCAGTTCGACATTGAGAAATGGATAAATTGAAGCCTGGAGGCAGGAAGTAAATCTGGGCTATAGACCTCTTGCCTGAGCCACCAGGACTCCAGTGGTGCAAGGTATGAGAGTAAAACAACTCTTGGGGCCCAGCTGACTAGGTGAGGGAATCAAGATTCCCAGCCTTTTTTTCTCCAAGAGGAATCCGCTGCCGGGTGCCGTCCTGATCTCCTTCACCTCATTCTTCTAGGCCATGCTCTGACATTAATTCTTCTCTGAAGAATGGAGTAATCCTCTCCCCTTCTCCACCCCACTCTGGGAGACCCTGAACCCTTATCTATGGTAGGTTATAATTGTTTCTCTGTGTGTCTCCTCAGACTGAGTTCTTTGGGGACAGAGGTAGACTTGATCAATTTCTGGGCCTTACTAACCTAGCCAGGCCCAGAACAGCAGCTCAACACACATTTACATTTATCCAACTGCATGAAAACCCCAGTTCTGTGTGACCATGGGCAAGTCCTTTCTCCTCTCTGAGTCTCAGCTTTCCCATCTGTGAAATGGGAGGGGTGGTGCTTCTGTGTGCCACCTGCACTATAGTCAGCAAACTTATTCTATAAATGTCCAAATAGTAAATATTTTAGGCATATTTAACATAGGGCCTCTTTTGCATATTTTTTTACAACCCTTTAAAAATGTAAAAACCCTTCTTAGCTCAAGTGCTGTACAGAACAGGTAGCAAGACCCCTGAACTAGAGAAACTCTTGCATATGTACACAGCAGCCTGATCAAGGATCTTTACGGCAGCAGTGACGTAAGGGCAAGAAATTGGAAACAACCTAAATACCCATCAAGAGGATGACGGATGGTGAAACCATTGCACATCTCTTGTCTGAAGTGCTGAGTAGCAGCTAAAAAGAGTGAGGTGTGTAAGTGGCATGAAAGAAGTTTCCAACACATTATTGAGTAAAAGGAAACAAATTGCCAGATGATACATAGGGTATGAAAAAAATCAAGGAGACACCTAAGGTACCATATACATGTGTGTACATGCCCAATAAAAGGTCTTGAAAAATCCACTCCAAACTCACTGCAGGGGTTACCAGTAGGACACAGAATGGGATCCTGGAGAGTCTGATGGTCATAATCTCAAGCCTCATCTTGAAAACGCCGAGTTCAATCCTGCCTCTAGCCTTTCACACTGGCTGTTCCTTCTGCCTTGGGACCCTCTTCCCTGGGGTTTTTGCATGGCTGGTGAGTTCTCTGTTAGGTTCCTGCTCAGTTGCCCCTCCTCAGAGGTCTTCACTGACCCCCATCTAAAGCAACCATCCCCAGGTGGCAAATGGAGTGGCAGTGGGTGAGGGATGGAGAGAGACTTCATTGTATACCGTTTTGTGCCCTTTGAATTTCAAACCAAGTGAACTTATCACCCATTCAAAAAATAAATAACTATGTAAAAAAACCAGCATAGCTCCCCTAAGACATTTTCTTATCACATCCCCCAGTTTCATTTTCCTTGAGACACTTGTCAGTGTCTGAGATGACCTTATTTATGGGTTCCCTTGTTTGCTGTCCCCCCCCAACTCCACCCCACACACTAGGAGGTTCCGGGGGCAGGAACCTCAATGGGTCTGCCAGGTTGATGGCCTGAGCAGGGCCTTGCACATAGCAGGTGCCCCATACGTATTTGCCAAATGACTGGGCAAATAATGCGTGTGGGGTTTTTTCCACAAGAAAAATGTATTTTGAATTATGTAATTAAAATTTTATTATAAAAACTTTCCCCTACCTCCCCGCCAAACATATGAAAAATAGGAAGGGAAGAGAAGGTTATTGAACTGGGTGATTTTCAGGGTCCATTCAGCTCTAAATATTTCAAAGACATTTGGTTTTGGGGTTTTGAGGTTTGGGTTATTTTTGGTTTTTTTTTTTTTGGGTCTAGCTGGTGGGTGGAATTTCCCCTCTCTCATAAGACTTTCTGTCTTATGAGAGGGAAGTAGGAGAAAGGGAAATAAACATTCTGGGGTTCCTCCATTGGTTTCTCTTCCTTCCGCTAGTCTGCATAGCTGGGGAAGGGGAGTTTTCTTCCTTAATTCCATTGAGGCCCCAGCTGGGCAGAGGGTCCCTAAAGGATGACAGCTGTCAGGCCTCCAAGTCCAAGGCAGAGCTTGAATGGGTGCCAGTGGGCTTCTCAGCCCCATTCTGCCCCATCTGTAACACAAAACGTGGAAGATGGTGAATAGGAACCCCTTCTTGCCCCTCAGCATTTACTCCCCTGTATTCTGGAAGCACCGCTCCTATTTTTCCTTTGAGGAACCAGCATTCCCTATCTCTCATTTCCTCAGTTTTGGGTGGAGTGGACCCCAAGGCCAAGTGCTAGGGGATGGGCCTGTGACCCCAGCCTGGCCAATCAGAGACACAGAGCTGGTCAGGCACATGACCCAGTGTGGCCAAGGAGAACCAGCTCTGGAAGCACGGCTGCAACTACTGGGAAACTGGCATGCTCTCCCCACTGGGGATGTTAGGCTTCTGGGATGTGAGCATGGAGCAGCGACTCTCTGCTACCTCATGTGGGGACCCTGCCTGGGAATGAAGCCAACTCAGAGAAAAGAAAACTAAGACAGTTCCTGATGACATCATCTGACAACTGGATGCAGTCATGCCTTAAGTCCCTGTACTCTTCAATTACATGGCCCAGTAAACTCCCTGGTTCGTCTTCCCAGGTTGAATGGGGTTTCTGTCACTCACAACTCAAAAGATTCCTGACAAAGACCTCCTTTCTGCTGCTGAGAAACCATCAACAACCCCCCCACCCCGACTGGTAATAACCCAACTCCCTTCTCTGCCCTGCAAAGGCCTTCTGGTTTCCTCCCTCACATTTCCTCCCAGCCCCCCCACCCCATACCTTAGTTTATGTGGCTCCACTCACCACCTCCTTGGACATCTCTAAATAGGCCATCTGGGCCCAATTCACAACCTCTCTCCTCTGAGACCTGGGCCACCCTCAGAGATGTCCTGGTGGTCTCTGCAGTGCAGTCAGCCCTTGGTATTGGTCATCAACATTCCTTGAATTTTTCTGCCTTATTTCTGGATGGAGGGGGTGGTGCTTGGGATGGTGGGGCTTCACAGAGCAATGTAGGGGGCACATTTCTTGGAGGAGAAGCACAATCTCTTCTCCTCTGCTTCTGCCATCACCACCCACCCCACCCCACCAACAATCATGCCTAGCACAATTCTTCAGGACCAGGTGTGAGAACTTATTACTATATCAGGTAAGTCCCTGTCCCCTCTGGCCTCAATTTCCCCATCACTTAAAGAGGTGGCATGGGGGAGGTGCTGAATTACATGCTTCTAAGAGAAGCATTCAAGAACACAGGGTCCTTACCATCCAGCGCTCTCCTGAGGCCTGGCAGAACTGAGAGTAAGCGTCAGCGATGACTGTGGCCCTGGAGAGCAAAGGAAGGCCCTCAGGAGGGGACCCTCCTCCTACCACCCATCCTCCCATTCCACCCCACCCCACCCCAACTCACTTGCAGTGGAGCCCTCCCCCAGGAGGTAAATCCGGGATGTCCTCAGAGGCCAGAGTCCTGAAAACTGTGTTCAAGCTGGGGGGCTCCTGGCCAAAGGCACACAGCTCTGAGAAGGAGGCAAGGATTGTGGGAGTTACCCTGCTTGCTGACCACCCCTTCCGCCGGGCTCCTGGCGCCTGCTCACCTGCAACCCTGCGTCCCAGGGCTGCGTCCAGCACTAGCTCCTTCCTGATGGCCTCCTCACAAGGCCTGGGGGCCCCCGGGAAGCAGACCAGGATGCAGGTCATGTTGTCCAGGCTGCCCTGGAGAAGGCAGAGAAAAGAGAGCCTGGTGGAACACGGCTGAATGCCCCAGCACAGGGCTCCATGCCCTAGGAAACAGAGTTTCCCAACACTCCCCTTGCTCTAGTGCCCCCTTCCCAATCTGGTTATGCCCATATCTCTAAAGTCCCACCCTTCTGCCAGTCTAAACCAGGCCTCTCACAAGGACCAATTCCTTAGACCACGCCCTCTCACTGTCCTAACACCACCCTATTAAACAGAGCCACTTCCCTTTTCCAAAGCTCCTCCCACTCTGCTGTTTAACTGTTCTTCTTTCTGCCACTAGTCACACCTCAGGACCCATCTCTTAAGTCTGAGGGCTGTCCCATTCCAAAAGACCACGCCCTTTCTCGTAAATCCCTCCCACTTATCTATCTAGAACTCTTCCGTCTTGTCTCAAGGTTTCCCTCAGTCTCCGCTCCCTGCACGTTTTGGCTGGCCCTGCCCCGTTCCAGCAGGCCCCGTCCCCTATTGGAGTCCCACCTCTCCTTTTCTAGTTTTACTCTCGCCTCTTCATCAAAGCTCCTCCCCCCTAAATCCCTTAGGTTCTTCCCTCAAAGATCTCAAGCCCCGCCCCCAGGACCTTGCAAAGACACGTATCCAACAGCTGCGCGCAGAGAAGCTCTGGGGCCAAGCCCAAGCAGAGGCGAGATGCCACCAGTCCCGCCAGGGCAGAGCCAGACATCGCGTCCCACACGCCATCAGAGGCCAGGAGCATGAATTCGTCCTCTGCTCGGCGTGCCAGGGCGGTCACTTCAGGCTCCGCGGAAACGAGCTGCAGTTCAGGGGGCCGTCCCGGAGCCTCTTTGTAGGCAAAGTCTCCCAGTGCTCGGGACACTGCCAGAGAGCCCTCGAGGCGCCGGCGGCTGATGGTGCCGCCCGCGTCATGGATGCGCTCGCGTTCCCGGGGACGGAGGGGCCGATGGTCTTCGGTGGTGAAGGCCACGGCGCCGGCGCGGCTCAGCACCGCGCGGGAGTCACCGCAGTGCGCCAGGTACAGAAAGTGCGGGGAAACCAGCAACGCCAAGGCGGTGGAGCCTCCCGGCTCGCCGCGGGGCCAGAGAGCGCGCAGGCGTGCGTCTGCGCTCAGAAAGGCTCGGCGCAGTGCTTCGCACACGCCCTGGGGCTCGCCGGGCGCTGGGCCCAGCGCCTCAAGCACGTAGCCCGGCAGGTGGCGCGCACCGAAGAGGGCGGCTCTCGTCCCACCGTGGCCGTCGAGGACCGCGAAGAAAGCCCAGCCCGGGCCCAGCCCGGGTAGCTCAAGCCAAGCGCAATGCGCGTCCTCCATGTGTGCGCGCCACCCTTGCACTGCGCTCGCCCCGAAGCGCAAGCCCCAAGACGCCGCCGCACCCCCGTGCGGCCGCTGGGCGCATCGCGGCGCGTCCAGGAGGGACTGAGGCCCGTCGGGAGAGCTGCGCCTCTTCTCTGCCTCCTCCACCCACTCTTGCTTGCGAGCTGGCCAGAGGAGACATTCCAGCAGGCGGGCGAGGGCCGCCATCCTTCAGCCTGGGGATCAGGAAAGCTCCACCCTCTGCACCTGCTAACAGCCCCGCCACCCCGCCCCCGTCACCTCCACTAATCCTCTGCACTGTGAAATTTTAAACCACCTAAATCTCCTTCCTATGCCCTTGACTTGCACTCAAGTCGAGTCACTAGAAGGGAATGATCTCTTCGTTCTCCTCTCTTCCGCACCTTCCAAGTGAGGTTTGTGGTTTTGGTCTGGGAAAAAAGATAATAGTACCAAACTAGCATTTACCATGAGCTACACACTGTTTTACATCACCATCTCCAATTTACCGAAGAGGAAACTGAGTCACAGAAGTAAACAGTGTTACACAATCTCTAGAATCCGTATTCTCAACACAACACTCGGCTTCGGCTCCCCAGCCCAACTCTGTTCAATCTCTGCCCACATCAGTGGTCCCATCCGGGTTTCAAAAGCTTTAAATGCTTAATTTTTTTACTTCGACCCCTCCCCTCTCCGTCTCGCCCCCGGGTTTCAGTCGCTTCTCTTCCAGGTCCCTCCCATCCATTCACACACACAGCCTCAGATGCTTCTAATATTCGCAGTCCCGACCGGCCTCTAGCTCCGCGCCCAGCCCCCTCACTCCAGGTTCAGCTCACCTTCTGGGCAGCACCACCACCCTTGATTGTTCTGCCCTATTCCCTCTAGGCCGCGCCTCTAGCTCCTCAGTCTCGGACTGACCCCACCCAACTCTGAACAATTCTAAATTGGCTTAAACCTCCCCAAGTCTGAGCTCCTCCCCTTGTCTCAAAACTTTCCGAGTAGTTTCTTCCCTCCCCCTTTCCCACTCCCATTGAGATTCTAGGCTTATACCTCTACCTCTCAGCGGTAGAATCTTTATACCCTCCCCTCAATGCCACCTCTAGCTCCACCCCAACCCACTCTGAGATCCACGCCCCCATCCTCTCCGCCTAGGTTCCTTCATCATCATTTCCCGGAGCCCCTCACCCTACCCTCGGTCCCGCTTCTCTCCCCCTAAAGGCCCCGCCCTCTTCTGTCTAGACCCCGCCCTTCAGACCGCCTTCCAGGCCTTCTCGGCAGGTAGCCTACGGTCCTAGCTCTGCCCCTCTATTAGGAAGGCCACGCCCCACCTCCATCCTCCTGGGTGTTTCCCCTCCCCCTCGCCCTCCCTCAGGTTCCGCCCCCCGGTCTCTGGCCCCGCCCCCGGCCCCCGCGCTGCAGTCGCCCCACAGCGGCCCCGCCCGCCCCCGCTGAGCCGAACCGAGGGCGGCGGCGGCGGCGGCGGCGGCGGTGGCTGCTGGAGCGGCCCGGGAGGAGGAGGCAGCGAGGATGGCGGCGGCGGCGTCCTGGGCGCGGCGGAGATGAGCGCTCGCGGCCCCAGGCCCAGGGCGGCGTGGCCGGAGTGGGCGGGGGTCCCGATGCAGGCCCGAGGGGGGCCATGGGGCAGGTCCTGCCGGTCTTCGCCCACTGCAGTGAGTAGGGGGAGGCTCAGGCCTGGTGTGGGGCCCAGAGGCCCGGGTGGGCTCCTTCCCGGTTTCCCCTCCGACCTGGGCCGCGGGAGAGCCAAGACGGGGAGGAAGCGAAGGAGACAAAGGAAGCTCTCCCTTCCCCCCGTGTTCTAGCGGCGATGGGGGCGACTTGACCCGGACAACCTGAGTGAGACTGGGCAGAGGCTGGGGGCACTGAGATAGCCGACGGGGGGCGCTCTGGGCCCTTGAATGTGCCGCGGGGCTCCGCCCGGGGATGAGGAAGCTTTCCGGGAGCTGTCCCCTCGCCCTGGTGCTGGCCATAGCCAGCGGTGAGGGGATTTGAATGGAGGGGTAGAGCCACGATGGAGAAGAGGGGTCTGACTCCCCCCTTCCCCCGCATCATCCATCTTCGCATCCCACCTCCGTTTTCTCCCCAGACTCAGAGGCAGCCCCGACCTCGCCCGAATTGTACAATCCCCTGTCCCCGGGATACAGCCATCCCTGGGTTGGGGCTAGGACTCCTGGGTCCTTAGGTTTTACCACTCCGGGTCTCTGATTCCTGGCCTCCTATGCCCTAGCTGAAGAAACGAGGTGGGGGCGGGGGGGCATCTGATTTCAATCTCCAAACGGTATTGAGCATCTCCTGTAGGCAAAGCCCCAAGCTAACTCTGAGAGGCTGAATTCCATAATTGAAAACGCCTTGTCTGAGCCTTATGATTTCTGAGGCCAGGGCTCTAACAGTCCTTGTCTAACATTCTCTGTCTCACACCCCTATGGTCTGACAGCTGGGGATTGCAACGCCGACCTAGCCACTTGCATGTCTTGGGAGTCAACATGCCAAAATTCTAAGAATTTGTTATTTCAACATTTTAGAGTATCATCCCAACATTCTAAGATCTTGTCCTTACTTGGGCTTACAAAGGAAGGCCCTACGTGATCTCCCCACCCCCACCCCACCCCGCCTTTCCTCTCTGCCCTCATCTCCCTTCCATCTTCCCATCAGTCACCCTGTTCCAGTCACATCTGCACACGTCTCAGTTCCTCAGATATGCAAAGCTTAGTGCTTGCCTCAGGGCCTTTGTACTGGCTTTTCCCTCTGCCTGGAAGACTCTTCCCTAGATATCCGCATGGTTTCCTCACATCATTCAGGTTTCTGTTCAAATGTCATCCGGGAAGTCTTCCTCACCAACCTGTCTGAAATAGCATCCCCTTACTTTCTCTTCCCTTACCTTCATTTTTCTCCACACACTTAGCACCCAACATCATAAGTTTAATTGTTACTGTCTATCTCCCCTATAGAGTGTAAGCTCTATGAGACTAGGGATTTTGTCTGTTTTGTTCACATTTGTATCCTCAGGATCTAAAACAGTGCCTGGCATGTATTAAACACTCAATTAATGGTTGTTGAAAGAATTAATGAATTGAAGCCTCCAAAAATCCCTAATTTAAAGGCACTAAGATCGAGATTCCTGGATTTGAACTTCTAAGACTGAGCTTCAGACAGCAGGGATACTAAGGTTTTACAGTCTGTATACAGAATGTTCTAGAGGTCCTGTAATTAAAACTCTAAGATTCCTTAATTCAGACAGGTTTCCAGGACTAGCACACTACTTCTGTAACTCGGGCAATCTAAGCTTCTAAGAGTCTTTGAAGGGAGTCTTTCCCTCTTGCAGAAGAAGCTCCGTCTACAGCTTCCTCTACCCCTGACTCCACAGAAGGTAAGCAGAGAGGGAGGATGTGAGAGTGGGAGTTGAAGGGAGCTCACAGCTGGGTAAAGGGGTTAAGGGGAGTGGGCTAGGGTCTTGGTCAGAGGAGTTCATGCCCTCCTTTGCTCATGGCAGGAGGGAACGACGACTCGGATTTTCGGGAGCTGCATACAGCCCGGGAATTCTCAGAGGAAGACGAGGAGGAGACCACATCGCAGGACTGGGGCACTCCCCGGGAGCTGACCTTCTCCTACATCGCCTTCGATGGCGTGCTGGGCTCTGGGGCCCGGAGGGATTCAGCTGCTCGCCGCCCACGGCCCCAGGGCCGCTCAGTCTCGGAGCCGCGAGAGCCGCCCCTGCAACCTGGCCTGGGCGACAGCTTGGAGAGCATCCCCAGCCTGAGCCAATCCCCGGAGCCCGGGCGCCGTGGTCACCCCGATTCTGCCCCTCCAGCTGAGCGCCCCCTGGAGGACCTGGGGCTCCAACTGGACCAACTGGGCTGGGCGGCCCGGGGAGCAGGGTCCGGGGAGGACTCTGCCACCAGTAGCTCCACCCCGCTGGATGACGAAGAGCCCAACGGATCAGAGGTTGGAGAGGCTGGGAAAGGTGAGATGTCCGAGGTGCTGGGACCAAAGCCACCAGGGGTGGGTGGTCTCTCCTTAGGGCACCTCCATGGTGAAAGCTCACAGCCTTCTCTCTCTGACGCACCAGACCTGGACCTACAACTCGGACTCGCTCAGTCCTCGCCGCCCGAAGTCTTGACTCCACAGCCCAGCCCTGGCTCTGGGATCCCTCAGGCCCGTACCCCATCTCCACTTCGATCTCGGGATTCGAACTCTTGGCCAGATGAGCCCTCGCTGGACGAGAAGGAGGAGGAAGAGCCGTGGGGGCGGCTGGAGCGGGAGCCAATCACGGGGCAGTGCCTCGATAGCACGGACCAATCAGAATTCACATTGGAACCACACTTTCTAGGTAAAGTGCATGAGGGAACGTGCTCCTTTGGACTACAGCGAGGGTGGAGGATTGATTTTTAAAGGGACCATCCTCGGGAAGGAACGGAGGAGAATGGAGAAGGGAAGGAGGTATTGCTACTGGCAAGACATTGTAAACTCCACCCTTTAAAAAAATTTTCCCGTTACCTGAGATTGCTATTGGCTCTTTTTAAATGGTTCCCCCTCCCACTTGAGAAGTTAGCCCTCCCACCTGAGAAGCTGGAGGAAGCATTAGGATTGGCTAATTGCTAAAAAATAATCCCTCTTTTGGAGTGCTCCCCCTAGAGGCTGATTTTGGACAGGCCAAATCCCTGAAAAAATAATGCTCTTTTCTGAATGTGGCCACTGGGCAAGTAAAAGTAAACTCTGTGCGTTTTAAAAACTCTCCTCTTCCCTGACCGCATGAATTGGCCAATTGTAAATAGACCCCGCCTTACTTTAAAGTATGCTCAGCCTCCACGAACGGTTCCTATAGGTAGGTTATAGACATCACTGCTTTTGGCTGTTTACAAAGAGAGCCACCCCGTTTTGGAATTGTTCCCACCGCAATGGAGAGTCATTGGCTGGGTACAAAGGGGCCCCGCCCCCTTACTCCCTCTCTCCGGGTTCCACTGAAGTGGGCAAAATCCCTGAGAAGCAGCAGTGTCTGTAGCCTCTCACTCGGAGCCGAGATGGGGAGTAAAGGTGGGCTTTCGGGGCGGGCTGGGACGCGGGCGCTGGGGGACCGTGGAAAGGGACCCAGATTCACTTTTATCGCCCTCAAATCTGGGGGATGTTTCGTCTTGGTCCCAGATTCCCCCGAGCGGCAGGCTGGGGCTGAGGGGCTGCGGGGGTGTCTAGGGAGGGCGTGGAGGGAGTATGGGGTCCCCTCTCTCTCGAGCCGGAGCTTTGGGGCCCAAGAGCAGTGAGGCCCCCTCCCCCAGCCTCAGGCCCAGGCGGTGCTGTCACTCAGTAGCTGGACAGGCCAGCACAGCTGCCTGAGAGGCACCCTCCCCCCAGCGTGCCTAAACTTAGCCCCGCCTCAGGTGACCCGGCCCCTCCCCCACCACTGGCTCAGGCTTTGGGGAGCCTGCAGGGGAGGGGTTGAAGGGAGGTCTACCCTAGTTAGAGGTAGATGGGAGGATGTGCGTAGGGAAGATACAGAAGTGAGGAAAGTCAGACTCTGAGGGGGACTGGTTGGGATGGGTCAGTTTGATCGGAGTAAGGGTGGGAGGATGGAGACTGTCTGGAAATAGATGGCAGGGTACTGGGCTCTCAGTTCAGGGTTCAAGGCAGAGCCGATTATAGGGACGGCTGTTAAAAGTTAAGATGAGTGAGATGAAACGTTGGGGTCCAAAGGTCACTGATCAGGACATAGGCTGGGCTTGGGAGGTGAGTTTAGGATCTCTGAAAGGGGTCAGAAGTTTGAGTTAGGGCCTAGGAAGGAGGATGATGTTATTAATACATTTAGGACTTAGATGTATGTGTTGGTAGGGGTATCAAGGAGATATGACTTTACACGTGTCAGGGTGCAAAAAATAAAAAGAACAATGACACCCATTGCTGGGCAGGATGCTGGGAAAAGATCACTTGCATGTTGCTCATAGAAATAAGGATTGTTACAGTCTTGCTAGTAAACAATCTGATAATATTTATGACATTCGAAAATACATAATTAGTCCACCCAGCGATTCGACCCCTGGGATTCTATCTCAGAAATAGAACCTCCCGGAGGTAAGAATATCTGCAGGAGGCTGGTGCTTGTAGTACTGTCAGGGAAGAGGATGGGGGGAGGAAACAAAGTAAACGACCCAGCAATAGCTGCATGGTTGAATAAAATGAATGATGGTGTAGCCACACCATGGAATATCATGTCGCCCTTAAAAAGAATGAATTAATAAGAGCTATTCCCGTTGACTAGGAGGGAATTCTAGGAGGAAAAGTAGAGTGAGATATGCATGATGCAGAAGATTGATTTTTCACCCCAAATTGTGTTCACACGTTATCTATGGGCAGGAGTAAGCTTGAGGGGACTTGCTAGACAGTTAACTTGGGTTTTCCAGGAGGCAAGCATGGAATAAAAGAAGATAAGTAAAAATCTGGAAATTGGGTTAAGACTCTGACAGGTGTGTCAAGAGGTCATGTTTCAGCCCCGAGACAGGAAATAGGACGTCAAGAGGTCAGCCAGGCCAGCTCCAAACCCCAGCCTGATTGCCGCCCCCTCCCTCCACAGTGGCAGACCTGCTGTACTGGAAGAACACGAGGACGTCAGGAGTGGTCTTCACAGGCCTCATGGTCTCCCTGCTCAGCCTCCTGCGTTTCAGCATCGTGTCCGTGGCCGCCCATGTGGCCCTGTTGCTGCTCTGCGGCACCATCTCTCTCAGGGTTTACCGAAAAGTGCTGCAGGCCGTGCACCGGGGGGACGGCGCCAACCCCTTCCAGTGAGAGCCCACAGCTTGGCCCCCAACCCTGACCTCTGTCCAGACCTCAGCGCTGACCCTAAGTCATGACCCATGACCTCAGATCAGGCACTGACTTCTCACCCTGGCCCTGACCCATCCTGTTCCTGTTCCTGTTCCTGACTCCAACCTGACCCTGACATTAAACCAGACTCTGACCCTTGACTTCCAGTCGTAACCTCAGACCCTAACCTCTTACCCTTAATCCTTGATCCCGTCTCCTGACCCTGACCTCCACCCTAGCACGCTACACCTGGCCTTACTCCCCAGCCCTCACTTCTTGCCCTTGTCTCAGCCACGCCCCTCAGCCTGGGTCCCATCCACCCACTGAGTGGCCTCACACACCTCTGTTCTCTCAGGGCCTACCTGGATGTGGACCTGACCCTGACTCGGGAGCAGACAGAACATATGTCCCAACAGATTGCCTCCTGCGTGGTCTCTGCGGCCACGCAGCTGCGGCATTTCTTTCTGGTAGAAGACTTCGTGGATTCCCTCAAGGTGCCTGCCCTGAAGCCCCCCACTCCCTCCTGGGTCCCAACATTCAACTCCCTGCCCCTGGGGGGAGGAGGGGAGGAGGGCCAGTGCTGGGGAAGTTCCCAGCCCAGGGTGCACCCCGTAGACTCTGCTGACTCCGACCCTCACCCTCAGCTGGTCCTTCTCTTCTACATCTTGACCTTCGTGGGTGCCATCTTCAATGGTTTGACTCTTCTCATTCTGGGTGAGCTGGGCAGGCTATGAGGGGCGGGGCGGGGAGGTGGGTTCCTGGGCTCTGAATGGAGCTGGTAATCTCCCTGGAGAGCCCTGACCCCCATCTCTGTGCCCGCAGGAGTGATCGGTTTATTCACAGTCCCTCTGCTGTACCGGCAGCACCAGGTAAGTGCGACAGGCCCTCAGTTGGCAGTACCCCGGCCAAACAACCACACACACACACACAGCCAGGGTCCATGACAGATGTCCCAGCCAGAGACAGGAGGACAAGCCGGTGTTCCCACCCCCGACAGAATCAGGCTCTCTCTGACACATGTTAGGCACAGGTGGTCTGCTTGCTGCCACTCCTCCACGCAGCTAGAGTCTACCTAATATGTTCCAACAGCCAGAGATAGGCATTTCGATAGGGGGCCCGTGACAGAGCCAGGATCTGACTGACACATTCCAACCCAAGGCAGGTAGACTAACTGAGGCTCCTCCCCAACAGTGATCCAAGGTCTGCCTGGACACGTCCTACCTCCAGAGAGGCAGCCTGACTGGTGTCTTCTCTCCCTGACATAGCACGAGGCTGAACAACACTCTTTCTAGCCAGAAACAGGCAGACAGATGAATGCCTTCTCCTGATACCCCGATACCCCGTCTCCCCTGATACCACCAGAGACTGACAAACACATATTCCATTTGCAGACAGACAGACGCCATCTATCCCTACACATAGTCTGGGTCTGACTGACACCCATCCCAGCCCAGAACACTGACAGAACCAGGGCCAACTGACATATATCCTATCCAGAGACAGGCAGATGGACCAACATTCCATTTTTGACATTTTCCGGCACAGCTGAGAGCCAAACAATACATGTTCCTGCCAGGGAGATAGTCCTAACTCCCTCACATGCCGGAATCACCGAGGCTCACAAAGTCAATTCACACTGAATTAAACTAGTATTTAAATCAATCCACTCAGGGACTCAACAACCAACACTAACGCCCTCTATTCTTATGCTGCCCCTAAACACACACACACACACACAAAACTCACTCAAAGATTAACAGTAGTTCCCAGGACGCAAAGCCACTGGCAAATTCTTGTGTGTCTACCTGACATCACTTCCCACACAGAGTGTGGTCCAATTGACTTGACACTTCACCTTGGACTTCTGACTTCCAAGGGTATTTTATTAGGTTTAGAGTTGATGGTGGAGTGGTGGGCCACTCCTCCCAACTCCTGATCTGGGGGTGGGGGAGGAAGCAGCTTTTTTAATGAATTAGGGAGAAGAACCCCCTCCAATCTCTCCTTTCACCCCTTCTTGTCTCCCCAGGCCCAGATTGACCAGTATGTGGGATTGGTGACCAATCAGTTGAGCCACATCAAAGCTAAGTAAGGGCATGTGGTAGAGACGGATGGGATGGGGAATGAGAAAAGTTGGGAATGCTTCTCCTCCCCCCGACCCCCAATATTCCCTGTCCATAAATCTCCTGGGGCTGAGTGCCTGCTTTTCTTAAAAGGTGAGAGACAGTTCCATCGCAGGCCAGTAGGTGGAGGGTAGTGGCTGGCTTGGGCACTCACTTCCTCCATCCAGTTTTTAGTTCTCAGATACTACTTATCCTGTCGCTTGCCCCACCCCTTGACTCCACCTGTTTCTCCCTCAGGATCCGAGCTAAGATCCCAGGGACCGGAGCCCTTGCCTCGGCAGCAGCCGCAGTCTCCGGATCCAAAGCCAAAGCCGAATGAAAGGGGTGTCTCTGCCTGCGGGACGCCTGCCCCCACCCCCTGTAGCCCTCTGCCCTCTTCCATTTCCCTTCCATCCCCACCCTCTCCCTGCCTCATCCCAAGCCATTTCCCAGTGGGTGTCGGGATCGCTCACACCAGGGAGTTTGCGCAAATTGCCTGAGTGGCCAGGACTACATTTCCCAAGAGGCTCTGCCCTAGTAGTCTTGGAAAGGCGAGGCACCTTGGCCGCGGGGCCTGCTGGGACTTGTAGTTGCCTAGATAGGGCACACGCCCTGCACTTCCGGGACCCCACCGCCGGAGGCGCCGTGAGGGGCTGGTGTCTCCTGGATGCCACTGGCCCCAACGCTGGGGCTTTGCATGGGGCCCAGGGGAGGCCTGAGCTTGGATTTACACTGTAATAAAGACTTCTGTGGAAAACCCAAGGCCTCCTGTGCTTCCAGCCCACTCCAGTTTTCACCTTCCTGTACTGAAAAGCAGGTAAGTGATACTCAAGGAGGAACCTTCCCCATCTCTGCGGAGGAAGAACCTTCCCCTCTGCCATCTGAGAGTTGTCTGATCCCAGAGCTAGCCAAGCCTTGACAGCCACTTTCCATGCCTGTGCTCAAGGCAGACATCACGAGTCGATCCCCACACTCTCCCTGCTGTGCCACCATTTCACCTGAGTCCCAGACCCATGTATGCAACTGCCTAATGGAAGACTCCCCCGTCAAACATATGTAAACCTCTTCCTTGTCCTACCTGATTTCCCACTCAGGGACATCCCCTCCTGCCCACATTGTCGCCCAGCCAGAGACCCAGGTATGGCCCTGGACTCCTATTCCCTCACCCCCCACATCTAGTCAGTCAGCAAGCCATGTCTTTTCTCTCTCTCCAACCTCTCCACCCGCTTCTCTCCATTCCAACTGCCTTGGGAATGAGCACAGGGCCTCGTGACCTCTTTGGGCCTCAGTTTCTAAAACTAAACTGGGGGAGGAGGAGGGAGGAGACTGGAGTCTAAAGACCTACAGACCTGGATTTGAATCATCTTCACTTTTTGGCTGCGTAACCCTGAACAAGTGACCTCACCTCTTGAAGGCTCATTTCCTCAAATAGAAAATTGTCGCCATAAGCTACCTACATGTAAAGCCCTTGTTACAGGGCCTGGCATAGAATAAATGTCCAGTAAACAGAAGCTGCATTGTTAGCTATGACATTGTTTCCCAAACCTCAGTCAGCCCTCAGGACCTTGATGATCTTTATATCACCTGTTCTGCTATTTGCCTAATTTTTTCTTTAAATTGGTTTATTAAAAATATAAAACAAATGTCTTTTAAAAGGAAATGTTACTCCACCACCAAGGAATTCAGTATCGCTTGCCAGAAATAGAAGATAACAGTTAAACATGAAACTCTTACCATTTAAAATGTTTGTTTGTGCATCACCTAAAATCTTGCCTCTTGTGATGCATGTCACATTTTAGGAGATAGATAATGATGTTACAGGAGTGGTAGTTACAGCCTCAGGTTTTGTATACAGGGGTTGCCTAGCAGCAGCTAGCTAACTGAAAGAAAGAGGACTTGGGGGGCTTCTCTTGAATCTGAATTTGCCAAGCAGGGGCAGTGTTTTAAACTTCCAAATAAAAGAGCAACATTTCCTAAAGATACTTTTATTCATACTCTCCATAAGACAAAGTGTCCATTTGTCCATCTCAAAGAAAGGAGGAAGATGGACCGGTTGCGATTATGGGTTCAGGAATGGCTAAAGCCCCCAAGCCCATCCTTGGTACCCCCACTGGAGGCAGGAAACAGGTTGGAGATGGAAACAGCCTTTATTGAGTGACTCCCAGTTGCCTGGTGCCATGTCGGGCTTCTATATCCAGCTGCTCGTTATGATTCCCCCTAGTTGCACTAGTCTTGTTTTCCAGATGAGGAAACTGAGGCTCAGAGAAGGATAGTGATAATATTCTTTCATTCATCCTACAAACATTTAGTGAGCATCTGGCAAGTGCTCAAGCACTCTTTGGGTACCAGGGACATAGAAATGAACCAAAGTGGTTAGGACTCCGTGCTCTCACTGCCTAGGGCCTGGGTTCAGTTCCTGGCCAGGGAACTAGGATCACATCAGCTTCGCGGCGCGGCCAAACAAACAAACAAAATCCACCAAAACAAAGTCCACGGTTTCATGGAGCTGATATTCTAGCGGGAGCAGCCAGACAATAAGCAAATAGAAGTAGAACATGGCAGGTGGTGATCAGGGTGATGGAGAAAAGTTCGGCAGGGGAAGGGGATAGAGTGACAGGGCTTGCTATTTTAGACTGGGTGCTCAGGGAAGGCTTCATTAAGTGGTGATATTTAAGCAGAGGCCAGAGTGAAAAGAGGCAGTGAGTCATGGGAACATGCGGAGGAAAGGAGATTCAGGCAGGGGGATCAACAAACGCAAGGGCCCTGAGAAGGGAGCATGCCTGATGTGTGCAGCGAGATCTGTGAGCCAGAAACCAAGTATATGAGGAGAGAGGAGTAGGAGATCGGGTCCGAGGAGTGCAAAGGTCTAATCATCGGGATTGTAAGGCTGTGATGAGAGCTTTGACTTTTACTCTGAGACGGGAGCCACTGGGAAGGTTTCATGTCGGGGAATGATATTGTCAAAGGATCACTGACTTGGATTTTAAAAGGATCACTTTTTTTGTAATAATATAATTACAATGGCACAAGTTCTGTTCTCCCAAGCGGATGGGCTGTGTGGATAGGGTAGGGTACTATCCGTTTCTACGCCTCACTTTCCTCGGCCATAAAATGCAGATGCAAAAACTGATGATCTCTAGTGCCTAAGCTCAATGGGGACAAATTCTGTCATCCCCAGAACCTAGGACTGCGTCTGGGACTCTGTAGGTGCCCACTGAACATGTGAAAGAACGTAGGGCTCTGTAGATCGCTGAAGCTCCACAAAAGAACAGCAGGTGTCGCCCCAGCCCTATAGCCGCCAGCTCGGAGCCTCCGGGGCTGGGCTAAATCAGACTCTAGCAGGAACCCACCCACTCGAATTCGGATTTTTCAGGAAAGGGGCCTCTGAATGCCGAATTATGGATCTTTTCTCTTAAAAAATGGACTTCTTACTTGGAAAAAAGGGGCTTCTGGCCCTTTAACAGCCAGAAGGGAGGGCGCCAGGTCCCCTGGCGCCGTTTCCCAGAATGCGCGGCGCTATGCAAATGAGACAGTTTCTAAAGCGACAATGATTCAACTCATATCAGGCAAACTCAACATTTTGGAAGGATATGCACCGTAATAAATAGCTTGGGAGAATTTATAGATATTGAAGTCAACAGTCTCACACGCTCGCAAACTACATCACCATAGGTTAAAAAAATAGAAATTTGTGGGTTTTATATAGGTGTGTGGGAAGACGAGTTATTTGCCCGGATGATCCTCAGTGGTCTGGGGTGCAGGCTTCAAACCTGTAGCTGTCTAGCGACAGAGTGGTTCAATTCCACCTTTCGGGCGTGATACTTCATTCCCTTCTCCGAACTCCCCTATGTAGCGTATAGAGTACCAATTCCCGAGCACGTCGTTGCACTTCTGTGCTTGGCAGTTTCTCTTTTCCCACCTGTGCCTCTCCCTGTGGATACGTTTCTCTTTTCCCGCGAATAACAAAGAACTCCAAAAGATTAAGAAAAATTCGTCTACACGCTCTGTTCTAGGATATTTACAGTTTGAGAGTGATCCTGGATTCCTCCCCTTCACTTGCTTACTCATTCATTTACTCACTCATGTATTTAATCACGCATGCACTTACTAAGCAAATATCTATTCATTTGATCATGCATTCATTCATTCACTCATTCAACAAGTATCTGCTGGGTGGTTGCTCTATGCCCGGCCCTGCACTGAGCGGTCCTGGGGACACACTGGTGACGACAAAACCCTGACCCTGACTTCATGGTGCTCCCAGTCCAGTGGAGGAGACAAACTTTAAACACTAATCAATTACCCATTTAATTAACAACTACAAAAGTGATAACTACTGGGAAGGCAGGCACAGAACCTATGAGGACATCTTACAAGGAGACCTGAGTTCAGGTAGGGTGTCAGGGTAATATCTGAATATACACCTGAAGGATGAGAGTGGATTAGCCAGCAGAGAGGGGGAATATTCCAGGCGGGGAAACAGGGTGGCCCCAATAACAGCGATGAAGATGGTGATAACTGCATTCTACTCTGCTCTCAGCGCTGGCGTGTACTAGCTCACTGATTCCCCTCAGCCCCATTCTGCAGCTGAGGAAACTGAGGTTCAGAAAGATGAAGCCTCTTGTCCAAGGTCACCCAGCTTTGGGAAGCCTCCAGACCCAGGGCTCTCAGACCTCTGGCCCATGCTATTTACTACTGCCCTGTGCTGTCTTTCCCAAATCAGCTACTCACCAAGTCCTGTCTGTTCCGCCTCCTAAAAGTCTTTTGAATCCTCCCCCTCCTCTCTATCCCACAGCCCTAGTCCTATTCCAGGCTCCGCCTCACACCTCAGTGTGCTCACCCTAGCCTCGTCTCTGATCTTCTGCCTTATCCTTGCCCCCTTCCTCTCCCAGCTACCCTCAACCTGGCAGCTAGAGGAGTCTTCCTAAAGCACACACCTGTCCCTGATCTTCTTATACTCAAAACCTGCCAGAGCTCCCCAGTACCCTCAAGAGAAGATCTAAACTCTTAGTCTGGAATTTCAGCCTGCAGAATCTGCTCCCTGGTAACCTCTCTCTTCACACCTTTTGTTCTAGCACCTGTGAACCTCTAGCTCCCTCAATGTATCAAGCCCTCTCCCCACTCACAGCTGTTTGCACTCACTATTTCATTAGACTCAGCCTTTTTCTTTTCCCTTCTATGCTGTCTATTTATCCTCTAAGACTCAGCTTAGCTACCCTCTCCTCCAGGAAGTCTTTCCTGACTTCCAGGTCAGGTTAGGTGCCTCCACTGGGCCCCTCAATTCCCATGGACTCCCCCAACCCTGTCCAATTTAGATCATCCCTGACTATGAACAGGTCTGTGTCCCCCACTGGACTGTGAACCTTAGGAGGGGGGAGCCTGGGGCTGTCTCAGTCTCTGCAGTATCCCCAACCCTGCCCAGCACAGGGCTGGGCACACGATAAATGCTTAGCAAATTTTGTGAATTAACTAAGAAATTAAGTAATTCCATCCTGACAAATTCCCTGCTTAGTCATTTACTAAGACGTCTGACCTCTGGACCAGTACTTCCATTCCCAGAGTGCTTGCTGCTATGCAAATGAGAGTGGGCTTGGATCTTGCAATGGGGATGGCTCAGCTGTATCTTTGGACAAAGTGGCAATGGTTTTGGTTTAGTCAATCTTGGTTTGTCCCCAATATGTTCCAAACCCAGAAGAAGTGATCATGTGAAAAAGCAAAAGGCAACTGATCTTCACTGTAAAAGTGATCCAAGTTTTGTGACTCATATAACCCTGAGGACTTAGCATATACCTGAGTGGTCTTCAGCAGCATGAACTTCTTCTACCTCTAACTTTTGCTCAGACAACTCCCAGAACATACAGGGTCAAGTACAATAAGTTCCCTACATATGAACCTTCAAGTTGTGAGTTTTCAAAGATGTGAACATTCATTTGCATGTCTAATCATGTAAGTTAGTTCATGTGCAATGACACATGAAGGTTGCAGCAGCCGTTCAGAATGCAATCCAGTGCTACCATGTCATCTATGACGAGAAAAAAAGAGCTACTACCTAGACATCACTGGATGACTAGCAAAAAAGAGCTACTACCCAGACGTCACTGGATCGTTTTTTCAAGAGGGTAGATAGAATTGAAGCCAGCAAGAAACCAGAACCTGTGCCATCAACGTCAGGCGTGAGTGAAATTGCAGCTTGCCCTCCGTCTCTTATTGTTGACGATCTTTCAGCTCTACCATCTCCCACCTCCTCTCCCTCCTCCAGTCAGTAACTCTTCTTGCCTGTTCATTCGGTGCCAGCCCCTGTATGCCAGCCGTTGTACTGTACTACTGTACTTTTCAAGGTACTGTGCTGTAAAATTAAAAATGGTTTCTTTATTTTTTGTTTGTTTTTTATGTATTATTTGTGTGAAAAGTATTATAAATCTATTACAGTGCAGTACTATGTAGCCGATTGTGTTAGCTGGGTACCTAGGCTAACTTTGTTTGGCTTATGAACAAATTGGACTTAACGAACGTCCCCTCGGAACAGAACTTGTTTGTATGTAGGGGACTCACTGTATAAATTCTTCCCTCACCAGGAAACCTCCCTGACCTTTAGCATTTTGGTATCAGACAACTCATGGCTTATATTCTGCCTCATTACTTCTTCAAGGAGGAGGTACAGCCTGTGTGTGTGGGAAGTCCTCCTGACTGTCTAGCCTCCCTCCATCCTGCTGTTGGCTGATTCACTAGTAAGAGTTCCAGCGTGTGTGTGTGTGCGTGTGTAGTCCCATAGCAATCTAACCTCACGCCTTCATGCTGAAAGGAAGGCAGGTGATGGGTGTCAGGAGCAAACAGACCCTGAAGCTTGGTGGATGCACTTTTAAGAGCTTTTTATTGGCGACAGTGCAGAACCACGAAGGGGAGGGTAGCGGCCCAGTGCCAGCCAGCCCCAGCCCCCCAGGGGTCAGGTGCAAAATACAAAAAGAGAATCACAAATACAGCATGGGGTGGGGGTAGTTGGATATTCAATAAATTGTGGTCTGCAGGGGCAGGCCCTGCTCACAGCTTCACACTCACACCCAGAATCCTCAAAGATACAGATTACAAAAATCTATAATCCCCCAGGCTTACTCACAAAAATAAAATCTCAGGTCCCCAACGAACCCAGAGTCGGAAGACCGCTGGAGGATCAGGGACAGTCAGATGGAAATGGTCAGGTAAAAACAGGCAGAGAAAAGACAGAGGGGAAGGGACACTCGGGAAAGAGACAGCCAGAGACGGCCAGAAAACAACCAGAGGGGCCGAGACAATCAGAAAAGAGACAGCTAGAGACAGAGGCAGCCCAAGACAGGCTGCCTCGAAGTTTCCAGAAGCAGTGTTTCCAATTCAACGGCATGGCTTTGAGGGCCAACATGACCTAGAACAAGGTTGCGGAAGCGCTCACACACTCACGCGCACACACACACCCATATATAATATATTTATTTATACATAATAGATATAAGTGCCTTTCGGAAATCAGGAAAGGGATAAATAGCCACGGGAGGTGGGGGGGGGCGGTCTGGGTTAAGGGCGGGAGCTGCGGGACGGGGCAGTGGAATGTTCTCCATGCAGCACGGAGGGCGGCGTGACCCACCCGATATTAAAAAATATCAATTGGCCTCATGATAAAATTCTCATGAGGTGAAACACAGGGAAAGGCGGGGGGCGGGGGGCGGGGGGAGCCGAAACCAAGAATTGGGGCTGGGGCTGGGGGAGGGGAAGCTGGGACGGCGGGAGCCCAGCCCCTTCGGGTTCAAAGCCTCAGCCTTTAAATCTTCTCCGGAAAAACGTCGGGCCCCCTGGCAATCTCCCCTTGCTCCCTTTCTAGAAAGGATGTGGGGTGCCGAGGGGAGGGAGAAATTGGCGTCCTAGGCTGGGATAGGGTGACAGGCCTTAAAGGAAAAGGCCAGGGCTTGGTCTGGGGGTGGGAGGGGGGTCCTGAGGAGAGAGGCCACGCGAATGGGTAAGTGTCAGCCCCTCTCGATTCTGTCACCCCCTTGAGTCAAACTCATTTTGAGGGGAGGAAGGAGGCAGGTGGGGGAGGGGAGACCACGGAAGGGCTTTGGGGAGTGGGCGGCACAGTCCCTCCGGAGGGGTTCTGTCCTACCGGGCTACTCTCCCCGCCCAATCCGGCCAACTCATTTCACAGTATAAAACACTCCCGCGGGACAGGCATCACAGCGCCCCCTGCTGCCTGAATCAGAGAGGCCCAACAAGGAAGGCCCGGAGGGGAGGCTGACGGGCGGTGGGGGAGGGTAGACTAACACTGTAATCCGAAAAGAGGGCTGGGGGCTGAATGTGCGGGGGATCCTTAGGGTTCAGGAAATTCAAATCAGAGCCAGTCTCGCTGGGAGGGAGCAGCTGGACGGTCAGGGAGGGAGGTTCACATTTCAGACAGTCTGGGTGGGGGGGAAGGGGATTATCATAGGGGGGCATCAACTTCCCTTTAAAGGGGGGCTCAATTCAGAGGAGGATCTACCCACATGGAAATGTTGGATAAATAAGCTAAGGTCGTGGTGGGGGGCGAGCAGGGAGAACCAGCCTGGTCACCCCTTGAAGGGTGGGCGTGGGAGACTCTTTGGGGGTCCTGTGGCATTTCCTTGTTGGGCCTCTCTGCAGAGGACTACAGCTCACCCCAAAGCCCATCGCCAGCACCCCTTTCCCTCCAGCCCAAAGGTGGGCATCACCCCCGCCCCCACTCCCCCATCCCCAGAGGTTGGGTTGAAGCGAGACGGCCAACAGACAGCCGGGGGGCGGTGTCCATCCCCTCCCCACCCCCTGTCCCCAAAGTCACCAGCTCTCTGGTCTCGCCGGGCCACAGAAACAAGAGGCGGCACAAAACACAAGGAAGTCCTCCTGTCCGATGGCAGTGGCAGCGGAGGGTCAGACAGGAGAGGCAGGGAGGCCACACGCCCGCTTTGTCTCTTCCCCTCTCCTCCTCCTCCTCCTCCTCCTCCTCCTCCTCCTCCTCCTCCAAATCTCTCTCTCCCTTGTGTGTTTGTTTGTTTTGTGTCTAAAGAGTTCACAGAGCGAGAAGGGAGGGCGAGTTCAGGGGGTCGGAAGGCTGGTCACTGCCGCTGGTGCGTTGGGCGCCGGCGAACGCGGAGACCTCCGGGCAGGTGAGGACAAACGAGGAAGTGTACGAAGGGTTAACAACGGGGAAGGGGTCGCCGAGGACTTGAACTTCACTGTGTGTAAAGAGAGAAGCTGTCAGGTTGGGGGGTGCGTCTTGGCTGGTCTGGAAGGGCAGGGGCGGTGGTGGCGGGGGCGAAAGCAGCCAGCTGAAACCATCTTCCTTAGTGGATGCTGACCCCGGCAAATCTCTCACCTCCGCCAGCGGGCCCGGCCCGGGCCCCTCTTCGTAGGGGATCTTGCAGCCCGGTTTGTGGGCCACCAGCACAAACTCCAGACGTTCCTTCTCCTTTTGGAGCTCGGCGATCTCCGACTCCAGCTCCGCCTTTTCTTCCTCCAGCTGGTCTGTCTCCTGAGGCCCGGGTGGCCAGGTCGCGGAGAAGAGCGAGGAAGGAGAAAAAGGCCGTGAGCGACTAGAGAAGGTGAGTCATGGCTGAAGCCATCTCTCCTAGACTGACTGCTGAGGCCCAGGGTTGGAAGGCAGCTCTGGACTGAAAGACCCCCTGAGATGGAGGCCTGGTGTGCTATGGGACTTGGGGCAAGGGTCTTGCTTTCTAGGAGCCTCAGTTTCCCCAACTGTCCAGTGGATGGTTAGGAAAGGGCCCGGTACACATAGGAAGTCTCTGATTGCAAGAGGCACTCAGAGGTTTGTTGAGTGAATGAACGATCGTTATATGTTTCTAAGGCCACCTATTCCCCTCTGTTACCTTTCCCCCTCTGCTACGCTTCCCCCTCTGCCTCCCAGGGAAGAGACCAGGTAGCTCAGGGAAGTAAAGGATTTCCCTGATTTCCTCTAGGGTTAGCAGGTCACCCCCTGCAAGCATAAAGTAGAAAACTCTCAGACTGAGGTAGGGCATGAAAATAGAGGGGCATCATGGCAGAGGCCACCAGTCCAAGCTCTGAGAACTACGGGTGGCTGGGGCAGGTGGTGGGGGAATTGACATAGAATCAAAGAATTTCGTTTCACAGACTCTCCAGAGTGTTAAATCTAGCAGGAACCTGGGAGATTCACTGAGGGGTTGAAGAGATGGAGAAACCGAGGCAAAAATGGGTTATCACTTGCTCAAGACCAAAAAGGGGAAATGACTGGAGCACCCCTCTATTAAAGTTCACTCATATGTCCCCTCAGGATGAAGGGAAGGCCAGGCAAGTGGTGTGGGGTGGGAGGGAGCCGGGGTCATAAACCAGGACAGGGCGCAGCCAGGAGTATGTGAGGGCCTGTGTGTATGAGCTGGGTGACCCTGTCTGTATCTAGTTCCACATGTGGAACCTCTGGTTCTCAGTCCAGGATAAGGGCACAGGTGGTGGTGGGTAACAGAAGATGGGGAGAGAGCCCCCCTTCAGCATACCCTCACCCCACCCCAGGGACCATCCTCACCGCCTGGAGTCGGTCAGTCAGCTCCCTTCGCCGGTTCCTACACTTTGCCGCTGCCAGTTTGTTTCGTTCTCGGCGAACCCTTCTCTTCTCCTCCTCCTCTGGAGTGAGCTGAGTAGGGGAGACAGAGGTAGTGAGATTTGAGGACACGTGTTCCTCCCCATCCACCCCGAACCTCCTCTTCTTCAAGAACCCCCAGGAGTCAGAAAAGAATCTTCTAGACCTCACTGACTGTGGGGAGGATGATAGGGTTTCTGCAGCATTGAGGCTGCAGATGGTCCCTCACCCCAACAGTGGGAAAGTTCCTGCCTCTCTTGCTTCCTCCCCTGCCCCCGCCCCCACGCCCAGAGCAAGCTCTGATGCCCTTTACTCACCGTCTCCTCTCGGGGTCTCCTAGGCCGGGCTCGGGCTGCGCGGGGCCCAGGTCCAGTCCCAGGTCCACTGGTGGTTCCGCTGGTGGAAGGCCCACCACTGCCACTAGCTCCGCCACTGCTGTAGCCACTCATGCCCGGTGTGGAGTAACTGGTTCCTGGCATGTCATAGGGGTCAACGGCTGTGGGCTGGGAGGCCAGTGGCTGCCCCTGGGACTGGGCCATGGAAGAGATGAGGGTAGGTTGCACGAGCCACTGGAGGTCCTGGCTGGTTGTGATCGCGGTGACCGTGGGCACGAAGGAACCGGGCATTTCCCCAAGACCGGCGCACTCCTACGGGGTGACACATACACACACAGGCGTAGACACACAAACAGAGACACCGACACACACACACCCAACACACATACACACACCGACCCTGTGAGTGAGCACAGGGCCAGCGGGTGTGGATGTGTGTGTCACAGGCAAAAAGCCACAACACCCACCCTTCCACTACACCGTGACGCAGTGGTTAATGAGAGGATTTCTGTGCAACTGGCTTCTACCTCCTCCTTCTTCCTCGGGGAAAGGTTGCACGGTTCCAGCGGGTGGTGAATCACACCCCGGGTTGGTGACTCTTAGGTGTGGGGGGTGGGGAGGAGGCTGGACACAGCCGGGTGACAGAACCCCCGGGATGGAGTCACAGCCACACACACAGCCACAACACCCCACCCCCACCCCAGAGGCAAGGGGAGGGAGAGGGAGAGGCCTTAGGCTAAGCCTCCCTCTACACTCACACACATATACACACCCCTCTGAGCGAGGGGATGAGAGACTGGAGGGTCCATGAGACCCCTGTGCAGGGGCGGGGGTCCCAGTTAAAAGGGTGTTGGGGGACGGGCCTAGGAGTTTAGAACAACGTTTCAAGTAATTGTCTCTCCCCAGAGTGAGACTGACAAGCGACAGGTTACGGTGGGCAGACAAGGAGAGAAAGTGAGCAGCCAGGCTCCCTCAGACTGTCGCGGAGGTGGAGTGGTGTAGGTGCTGAGACCCCAAGCCCAAGCACCGTTCATCTCCCCCACCCCCCACCCCCAAAATGTAATCCTAGAACTGCTCGGAAGGCTTAACTACTCTCCCAGGGGGCGTGGTGAGGGACGGGCTGGCTCGCTGGCCAATCAGCGTCCTGGAAACCCAGAGGGGGCGGGGCTCCTGGAGACCACCTGGCTGGTTCCCCTAGGGCTAGCGGTTCTAGTCCTGTCTTCGGGCAAACCGGAGACACCCGGCGTCTGGAGCAGAGGGAGTGGGAATGTGTCTGTGTGTGCCTGGAGAAGTGGGTGACGGTCACTATGTCTCCCAAAGAAATTCCGGCACACAGACACCCTCGGACCCTGAGAGCGGGGGGACAGGATCCCGGCAAGGTCCTTGCGGACTCATTGGGTCGCAGAAGATCGCTCCTGTGGCGACAGGAATCCCCTCGCTCTGCCTCTAGAGGCCCGTAAAAGAGACCCTAGCGCCGAAGAACCACGGGTTCCGGGGACGAACTGGGGGAAGGAAACTGCACCCTACAAATAGGAAGGGAAAGTTGATTGGCCAAAGCTTGCGCCGCAGCGGCCAATCGGAACGCCGGGCTGCCCCCTCCCTTAGCAACGTGGCCCCGGCGTTCCAAAATAGAACGCTCCCGGGACGTCAGGGGCGGGGCGGACGAAGGGGGCGCCACGCGCCGTGCGTGCCCCGCGTCAGACGGAGGATTCCAGCGCGTCAGCCGTTACGCACGGGTTCCCCGTTACGTCTCCGCGCAGGAGGCGGAGGCAGCGCCACCGAGGGTTCGAGGCCCGCCTTCCCACTGGTTCGAGGGTGACCCGGCGCCGGAGTAGGCGCTCGGATGGAGGAGGAAAAAGGGAGGAGGCTACTGGAAGCTTCCCCGGGATTTCCCCCACCTGCCTAACCGCGCTAGCTTCAGGTTGGTGACCTGAGTGGGGGGCAGTCCCCGAGCCGGCTAAAAGTTCTTAGCCCTGCTACCTCATACACGTTGCACTGAACGGCGCACTCACCCCACCCCCAAAGCTCACCCCTCTGTGCTCCCTCCCTGCGCTCCACGCACACAACCAATTGCAAGCACGTCCGGACTCTGCAGTTTGCAGAGTGCGCCGTGAGCCTATCCCCTCTCAGATCCTGGATTTTGACGCGTCTTTATTTGGGGTGGGGGGATTGCTCGCTCCACCCTTGACTTTAAAAAAATTATAAACCACAAAGCATCACCCCAACCCTCTAGAACTTACCTGGGAGGCGGCGGCGGTGGGTGGACTGCCGAAGGAGTCCACCGAAGACAGATATTGAGACTCGGCGGAGGGTGAGGAGCTGCACCGGGAGCCGGAGTCGTAGTCTCCGGGGAAAGCTTGAAACATTTCCCTGGGCACAGGGGGGCCCCTGTGACCACGCTGAGGTCGCCGGGAAGCCAAGGCTATGGCCGGGTGGGGGAAAGAAAGGTGAGAGTCCGGGGAAACTCGGGATGGGGGGCAGCGTCCCGCTCCAACAAAGGCAAAGTTTCTGTGTAATTCTTTTGCGGTGCCCAGGCCCCCACAAGATGCCGCTGTGCCTCCTGAAAGTCCAGGCTCCGTAGGACCCGGGGGTGAGGGGGGATCGCTCCCCCAGAGGCGGAAAGCTCTGTCCTGCTGTACAGAATCTGCTTCGGGTGCGGTCCCCTCCACGCGTCCGGCGGGTCCCACAGGGGGAGGGGAGTAATAAGGAAGACGAAAAAAAGTAAGTCGATCCTCCAAAATAAAATGTAGAATTATCTAGAAGAATCCTTCCAAAAACTTTCCGGAAAAAAAATAAACTGAATTTCACAGCCCCCAAGACGAAGAACCACAACAATCAAGTCCCAGCTCCGCGTGTCCCAGCCTTGGCCGTAGCTCTCAGTCTTATGAATGAAGCCCAGAGCCGCTGTATTTATATGCCCGGGGCCCGGCCCCCTGCTTACGTCACCCTTCCCGCGCTCCACGAACTTCTCAATATCTCCGGCCCTGGTGAACCTAGCCCCGCACCGTCCGGCAAGAGGCCTGCCCTAGCCTCGATCTTATCACCTGCATCACCCTCGCGGCCCTGAGGGTCTTGGGGGCTGCGTTTTGAAGCACTCGGCGGGAGGGGATCCCGGCCTGGTCTCCCCGGAGTTCCTGTGACGCAATTAGCCATATAAGGAGCTTGGCCGGCGCCGCTGAGTGTTTGTTTGGTATCCTAGCAATTACGTCAGAGGGAATCCCTCGCTCGCTCGTGCGCTCACCCCGCACTCCTGCGGAACCCGCCCGCGCCTGCGCAGTGCAGCGCCGCCCCGGGGGCTGATATTAATAGGCTATTAGACTGACCCAGCGGAGGATCCCCGCAGGGAAGACCCCAGATGGGGGTCCCCCTCACCTCTGGCCGCCCCTCCCATTTCCCCTGGTGGTGCAGCGCCCTCTCTCAAGAATAAGGTCAATCTCCAAAAGCAGACTCTGGCTCTGTGGTGTAGTCACATAGGCGGGGAAACTGAGTCCCGAGCCGGGTGGGAGGGGCAGTGATGCTCCACGTGAAAGTGGAAGTGGGGGTGGAGTCCCGAGGCTCATACCAGCTTCTGCCCTGACTGGCTGTGCGACCTTGAAAAATGTCTTTTCTCTCTGAGCTTCAGCTTCACTTTTCCCGGATGGACAAAGGATGTGTGTCTTGGACCCTGCTGCCCCCAGAGATCCGGCGGCGTTTGGGAGGTACGCGGGTTTGGAGGGGATGGGGAATAAAACAGGGTGAAGTGTCCCTCCTGCTGATGGTGTTGTTAACCTCTCCTTTCTGCTTTATAATTCTATCCGTAGTCAGAAATAATGTATGTGTGTGGGGGCATAATAAATAATAATAGTAATAATAATGATGAAATAATAATAATAATAGATGCCATGTATTTAGCACTTACCAAATACTGGCTCTTGTACTAAGCCTTTCAATACAAGATTTACAATCCTTAAAACAGCTTTGGAAGGTTAAGGGAGGAAATATCTTCATTTTATAAAAGAGGAAAATGATAGAGAGTTTGTGACTTGCCCAAGATCCCATCTCATCCCATCCCATCAAGAAATTCAAACCCAGGATTCCTATTCTCTTCCTGACTTCTGAGAGCTGCCTGGTTCAGTGAAACTCCCTGAAAAACCTGGGTGTTGGGATTGTTTAAATGACAGTTCTATTGGTGGGGAGTTATAAGCCTTGCAGACCTATCCTGTCTGCTAACAGCATACACTATTGTAACCCAGGCTCAGAGGGTCAAGCTGCTTACCTAGCCACCCAGTTAGGAAATGTAGTTCAAGAGTCTAATTAGGGTATGTCGGACACCACAGCCTCCAACTCTTAGGCATCCACTGGTAAGGATCTCACTAGCTGCTTCAGAAACCTGACTTCCTGGCACTTCCCTCCCAGTGCAGAGCCTGGCCCAGCCAGGGCACAGAGGGCGAAGCACTTTAAAATTGTTGAATCCCACAGGCCCAGAGAGGAGGAGGGCCTGGCTCATGGTCACACAGCAGGTATGAAGCCAAGCTGGAGGGGTTGGGTGGTTCCTAATTCCCAGGAGAGTCTTGATTCTCTGTCCCAATAGTGGGGAAGTGGTAGGGAGACGTGGAAGGCTGAGGGGACAGGGGGACAATACAGGGAGACTGAGGTTTCCAGACAAAAGCCCAGCCTCAAACACCTCTTCCCCCACGCCCCCTCTGTCTGCAACCAGTCTGGGAGGAGGGACAGGGACTAGGAGATGACAGGGCAACCACCAGCAGGCAGTGACTCGGCCCTAGCATCAGACAGGGAGTGACCCCTCATTCCTGTCCTGTCCAAGCCCCTCATCTCCTCTCCCACGGAATAAAGGAGACACACAAATACCTACCCTAGCTGCCCAAAGACCTTCACACCCCGCCCCAGGTGGCCCATACATCCACACATATACTCACAGGGGCACACAGGCATTCAGACATCCACCCACAAGCAGCAACACACACCGCCACACGGAGAAACAGCTTCACGCACAGACACACCTGCAGATAGAAATACACACCTTCACATGGTTACCAACACACATGACACACACATCCTCACTATAGATGCACGTGGTGCTCCTCACACACAATAACAAGAGTAATTCTTCTGAGCACTCATATTAACTTATTTAATTCTCACAACACTCCCATGAGGTAGGAACTATCATTTTACAGGCAAGGAAATGGAGGCCCAGAGAGGTGAAGTCACTTGCCTAGAGTCACACAGCAAATTAGTGGCAGAGCTGGGATAAGAATGTAGCCTGCGGGGCTTCAGAGCCTTTGCTTTTAATTATTATTAAATGAGTTATGTATGTCGATATATTCACACGCAGATGGTCACACTCATGCAGACATTGGACATTCAACCCCCGACAGGCAGACCCAGAATCTAGGTGGCCTGGGCTTACATTCTGGCCCCACCACTTAGTAGTTGGGTGAACTTGAGCTAGTGATGTCTGGAGCCTCAGTTTCCTCACTGGGGAAAGGAGGGCAGGAATAGTGCCCAGCTTATGGGGCTGGTGAGGGGATTATGTGAAGTGAATATCAGTAAAGCTTCTGGAACATGCCTGGCACATTGTAGGCGCTTGTTTTGTTTTTTTTTTAATTTTTTAAAAAAAATTATTTATTTTGTTTTTGGCTGCATTGGGTCTTTGTTGCTGCATGCAGGCTTTCTCTAGTTACAGAGAGCGGGAGCTACTCTTCCTTCCGGTGTACGGGCTTCTCATTGTGGTGGCTTCTCTTGTTGCGGAGCACAGGCTCTAGGCGCGCCGGCTTCAGTAGTTGTGGCTTAAGGGCTTTGTTGCTCTGCCACATGTGGGATCTTCCGGGACCAGGGCTCAAACCTGTGTCCCCTGCACTGGCAGGTGGATTCTTAACCACTGCGCCACCAGGAAAGGCCTTGTTTTGTTTTTGAAACAAAGCTATGCAGACCTTTGCAGACCCTCACAGAGCCATGATCTTTGCAGACCCTCATAGAGACGTGACCAGAAGCAGAGACACACAAGATCCCATTACAGCTTTCACGGGTCCAGGCTCTTTTGCCTTTGTGGGCCTGTTTCTCCATAAAGACATCTTTAAAATTATTTATCATGACTACGTTGGTATAAAGACAAATATTAAATATTAAAACATTTCATTTGACCTAGAAGTTCAGTTCTTCCTTGATTTTAAAAGAAATTAAACACTTTCATGGGCCTCTAAAATTATCATGGGCCCTAGGGCCTAAGGTAAAAATTGGCCCTGGAAACACACACTCACACTCTCTCACACATACAGAGTCTTACTCAAACATACACATGGACGTGAACACCTTGCCCCCAGAGCATGGCATGGGCAAGGCAAGTCTTCTGCCATGAGGCTGAATCCCAGGGAACTTCCAGGAGGAGGAGGACTTGAGTGTAGGGGAGAGGGCAGGACCCCTACTCTGGCTCCTGAGGGCTTGGATCTGTGTGGGGAGGAGCAGGCAGAGCCCTCAGCCTTCTGCCCCTGTTGGGGGTGGGGTGGCAATGCCAGCTCTGCTTGCTCAGAGCATCCTGTAAATAGCCCTGGGGACCCAACTCTGCCAAAGGGAGCCCTCAGCACATTCTTCCATTCTTCTTTTGGCAAAACCCTTGCTACTCTGTTCCTCAGTTTCCCCATCCATAGAGCAAGAAGGTTGGATGACCATGGGCTCTGAAAGTCCTTTCCAGTTCTGAAATTTAATAATAAAAATGAGGAGGAAGATACGGAAAGTAAACACTTAGCTCTGCTCACATGCATTATCTCAGTTAATCCTCACACCACGTCAGCCCCCATAAGTAAATTATTGTCCCCATTGTACAGAGAAGGAAACCGAGGCACAGGGAGGTTAAACCTGAGAACAGTGCTTCTCAGCTGTTATGTGAAATCAAGTAAGCTGGGGAATCTGGTTACAACTCACATCTGGTATAGTCTTTTGTGTTTCCATGCAGCCCCTGGGTGATGCCAAGGCTCTGGCTCCAAAAGATATGTCTGTGAGAGTTTCTGAAGCACGAGAGGAGGGGGGTGGGCATGTGTGGGTGTGTGTCCTGCTGTGACCTACGTGAGGGTAGAACCCAGGTGGTTAGTAACTGCTGGCTTCTCCATGTCCAGCATTGAGTAGTGAGTGTTACTGGCTGGCTGGGCCCGCTCCCCACTGAGCAATCCTGGATGCCTCCTGGAGGGGGTGTCTGTGGTGTTTCAGGGAAGCAGAGTGGTCCAGATTGGAAACTCTTAGCTTGACCCTCCCAATACCCCTGCATCCTGCTTTCAAACTCCTCCCTCACCACAGCCCACAAGGTCCGGCATGACCTGGCCTAGGCCAACCACTGCAGTCTCACCTCCCCCCTCCTCTTCACCATGTTCTAGACGCCGTGGTCTCTCTCCCTAGTCTTCAGGGACCTTGTATGTGCTCTTCCCTCTGCCTGGAGCATGCCCCTTTTTCCTCCCTCTAGCTCATACTCTCTTCCTCCAGGTCTCAGCTCCTGTATCCCCTCCTCCAGGAAGCCCTCCCTGGGTCAGTACCCCTCCCCCCGAGAGCCTCCCTCCCCTCTCTGCCTGTCTGGGTTCATCACTGTCTGGGGACAGTCTGGTCTTCTTCACTGGTCTGTATTATTATTCAGGCCCGGGCCAAGGCTGTCCAGGTCACGGCCAAGTCCCCAGCACAGTGCCAGGCACTCAGCAGGTGCTCAATAAATATTTGTTGATTAAATGAATCTTCACCATCCACTCATTTATTCATTCATAAACTCTGACAGACTGCCTTGGAGAGAAACATATCTGTCTTGCTCAGAGCTGCATAAATGCCTACAGAACAAGGCACACAGATACACAGCATCACACACTCAGATCCCATTATTGTGTACACTCTTTCCCATGTATGCTCACAATTATACACACGCACAGTTTCACATGTGCGGGCATGCAGACACAGCTAAGTAGAGGCCACCCTCAGATGCTGGCTTGTCTCAGGCCCTGGTCCAGGTGCGCTGTGGACCCCCTCACTGTAGGGGCCAACCTCTCACACACCCCAACCCAGACCCTCACAGTGTGGTGGTGTATCACTGGCTATAACCACTCCAGGCATTGGGTGGCAGGAGTGCTCAGGGAGGCCTGAGTAAATCAGGAGGACTTCCTGGTGGAGGCGAGTTTGGACAACTATTGTCAAGTCCTGAAAAGATTCAGATAAGGAGGGAGTCCCGGAAAGCACTCTCTCCCTACTGTAGACATGTAAGACCAAAGAAGAGGAAGCAGGAGACTCTGGGAAGCTAAAAGGAAGGACTGGACGAAGGTGGTGTGGATAACGGTTTTGGAGACCTTTCCAGCTGCACTTTGAATGAAAATAATATGAGTAGAATTAATAATATAGCTGGCAGTCACTTAAGAAAACTAACCAGATGCCAGGTGCTACATACAGATCCACTGTATTTTCTTGTTTAACTCTTCCAATACCATTATAAGGAGGGCACTAGCTGTGTGACACCAGGCAAGTAACTTAAGTTCTCTGGACCTCAATTTCCTCATCTGTAAAACAGGGTTAATAACAGCACCTCCCTCCCAGCATTTTGAGGAGTAAATGAGTTTGTATGTAAAAATGCCTAGAACAGTGCCTGGCAGAAAGTATGTTCCCCGTAAGTATAAGCTACAATGGCAATTATTATTATCCCCACTCAACAGATGAGTAAACTGAGGCCAGGAGCCTCAGGAACTTGCCTGACCTGCGGGTTTCTGTGGCGTGAGGGCCGGTTACAACCCAGGTGGTGAGGCTCCACAGTTGTGGGTGGACGGAGGCAGGGACTCCCCGCTCTGAGGTGTTTGCATGCGTGAGCGCACGTATGGTGATTCCACTGTTCTCTGCGCAAACACCCAGACCCCATCCCACCCCCAGCAGGTCAACCAGCTGCTGGCCACAACCCACAGCCTCCCAGTCATACCCGAGCGGGCTTCCTTTTCACCACCCAGGGGCCTCCCCACCAGCTCTCCCCCACCTCCCCTTCCTGCACCTTGAGGACGCCTGCGGCTGGACTGGGTGGTCTCAGGCTGGAGCTGCCCCGTCCCTGACTCAGGCCCCGCGCCCCCTCACTGACCCGAATGCGGCCTGCCCGGCCCCCGCAGCCAGACGGACACGGGGGGGGGGGTGTCATGGCGGGGGGGGCGGTCACAGCGGGCCACGTGCCCGCGCCCGGGGTGGCTGAATTCCACCTGTGATTCAGTCGGCATGTCTGGGCCACTGGGGGGTGCCCTGGCCGGTGATGTCAGCGGCCAGGTATGCGGCCGGGGTTTCTCCGAGGTGACTCAGGCGCCTGAGCTACCCTCTCCCTCCTGCAGACACTCTGGGCAGCTCTCCAGGGCCGGCAGCCGGCAGCCTGACCCTCCCTTCCCGGCCTCCTCCACGCCCTCCACACCCTCCACACCCCTGAGCTGTGGGAACAGCGGGCTTGGGGGACAGGCACGAGGCAGATCTCAGAGGCTAGGGCCCCAGGCCAGTCCTGGCAGCCCACCAGGACCTCCTCACCTCCCCTGGAGGCCAGAACTCACAGGTTATTGTAGGATGAAATTCATTCATTCATTTATTCATTCAATCAGCCATTCAAACACATGTTCTCAGCACCTCCCCTGTGTCAGGCTCTCTAGGCACCGGAGACAGAGCTGAGAACAAGACAAAAATTCCTCACAAAGCCCCATCAGAGCCTGAACACTGTACAACATTATTATTGCTATTGTTACCCCCTCCCGAAATTCCACCAGCCTGCAAGACTCAGGCTGGTTTCTGTTCCTCCAGGCAGCTCTCCAAACAGTTCCAGTTACTTTTAATCCTTAGCCCCCAAACCGTCCCTTGAGGGAAGTCCTTTCAGGACTCTGACCTTCAGCCAGCCTGCTGCAGCCTTTTCTTCCCTCTTGGACTTTACTCATTCCCAGTCCCATTGAATGATTTGAACCTCTACTTTCTCCACCCCCAAACTCCGCCCCTCCACTGCCTTCCCCAGAACCTGAGCTTCACAGTGATGATCATGATTGGCCTTGCAGACACTGAGTGCTCCCTAGGTCCTTACACCAGGGTCAAGACTTAGAGACACAGCTTCATTTGGTCACAGCCACCCCTGGAGGAGGCCTGTTATCATGCCCATTTTGTAGGAAGGAAACTGACACACAGAAGTATTTTGGTACCCACTAGCTCAGAACCACGCCTGAGTCTGTAGCTCAGATTCTGGACACATGCATACAGGGGCACACAGAGAGGAAGTAGTAATACTGCTGACAATCAAGTGTGGTATTTTGTAAACATTTATTCTGTGCCGAGCACTTTCCAAATGTTCTCTACATGAACTCATTTACTCCGCACAACAGTCCCATGAGTGAGTACAATTATTATTCCCATTTTACAGATGAGAAACCTGAGGTGCATAGAGGTCTAATGCTAATACAGTTCAAGTACACAAATATTGACTGAAGCTCTGCTATATTTCACACAGTGTGGTGGGTGCTGAAAATTAGAGCTACACAGCTAGATGCAGGTACCAAGACCCACAAAGCTGGAAGGCACACACAGGAGACTGCCACCCAGAAGCACAGAACCATTCACACAGTTACACAGACGTGTGCACTTGACATGGACACACATGAATCACTGATTCATTTACTCAACAAATAATTACTGAGCACCTACTGTGTGCAGGGCAGTGCTGGGGACCCAGCGGTGACCACAACAGCCCTGGGCCCTGCCCCCATGGGGCACGCAGCCCAGTTGGGGAGACAGTAAACAAACAAATATATAATGAAAAATTGTGATAAACACTGTGGAAAGAACTGTGAGAGACAACTGGCTGACAAACAGTTACCTGCATAGTTACACACAGATGACCATACATTGAGATCCAGAACTACACACAAACACACACAGCCAGAAATGCAAGCTAGAGGCAAAACCGTACACATCCATAGGTACCTACACACACATTGTTTCACGTATGACCACACAAAAAGACTCACAAGTACACACACGCGAACACATACATGAACACAAGTCAGCAGGGTTCAAATACCCATACATCCAGATACACAAATGCAAACTGGGGAAACCACTCACTCAGTCCACCAGTTGTTCTCACACACGAAGGAAGCCTTCCTGAGCATGCTCTCACACAGGAAATCCCAGGTAGAAGCATTGTCACCGACAGAATCACTCACCAACAGTCACAGCCATTCGGTCACACACCCAATTTCTTCTCTCTCCTTGGACATTCGCCCCAGCCCTGGTCACATGAAGCTACTGGATGGGGGTGTCGGGGGTGTGTGTTGGGGATGAGCTATTAAAACCTTCCAGCTGTGGACAGCTTCCCGGACACAGGATGGAAGGACCTCGGGCTGCTTGTCTGATGAAAGAGCCTCCAGAAAGACAGGCAAGAAAAGAAAACCCGAGGGGAGCGGGGAAAGGAACGGGAGGGAGCTCTCGCGCTGTGGCTCCGAGTGTGTATGGGCGCGCACAGGTTGTTCACTGTGCCTGTCTCCACTGGTTGGGACCCCCAAACGGAACAGTGCACCCAGAAACCCGGGAGTCGGAGGCAAAAGCAGCAGGCCAGAGAAGAGTGCTTGGATCTATTTCAGTTGTTATTGTTTGGGGGAATATGAGACAGCCACGGCGCAGGAGATGCTGGACAGACAGACATGCCTGGGACGAGGGGGCGCAGACGGACAGATACCCAGCGGAGGCGGTCCCAGGTCAGACAGGAGGAGCGGGTGACAAGCAGACGGCGGCTGTCTAAAGGGAAACCGGCAATTTGGGGACCTGGTTCTCCCCCGCTCCCATCACCGCAGCGCCCCCCCCCTACACCAGGCTCCCGGCCGGCCAGTCTGTCCGCCCTGGCTGGTCCTGGTTGCGCCCTGTGCGGCCGCGCGGCCAGGCCCGGGACAAACAGCCTTCACGTTGCTAAGCGACGGCGTTCCACAGCCCGTCGCGTCACCGCGTCTGCGCGGGCGGGGGGAGGGTGGTGTGCGGAGACGGCGGCCGTGTCGTTTGTTGACGTTGCCTGGCAACCGCCGTGGCGCTGCCGGGCAACGCCGGCCGACTGTTCGTTCTCTTAAAGGGCCAGGAACACTTTACTGGATCCAGCTCGGACCGCGCCGCGGGACTGAGGCGCTGCTGGGAGAGGAGAGGGTTGCTCCCCAGGCGTCGGGAGGTTTAGGGGATTGGAGACTGGGTTATGCCCTCTTGGAGTAGAGGAAGAA
Source organism: Balaenoptera musculus (assembly GCF_009873245.2). Classification (NCBI taxonomy): domain Eukaryota; kingdom Metazoa; phylum Chordata; class Mammalia; order Artiodactyla; family Balaenopteridae; genus Balaenoptera; species Balaenoptera musculus. Next base: position 10,299,776 of record NC_045803.1, read on the forward strand.
TACGAGGCAGGAGCTGTTGATATTTGAACTAAAGTTTTTGAGATGTTAGTGTAAGATGTTAGGTAGATTGCACATGTGCATAGGCTCACTTGTGGGCACGCACGTCCACGGGGGAGTGGGTGGCGGAGATAAACCGATAGGGAGACCTGGGTTCAAATACCCACTCTGTGACCTTGACCTGTAACTTCCTTTTTCTGAGCCTCTTTCCTTCCTGAATTGGGAGTGAAAACATCACCCGCCTCCAGAATTGTGACTGTATGAAATCCTGTTAAGCACTTAGTACACAGTAAGTGCTCCGTACATAACAAGTATAATTATGTTATTTAACAACTGGGTTCTGTCCCTTCTTCACTGGGATTTGGAATAAATGAGATGGTGTTTGTAAAGTACTTATTGCAGCACAGCGTGCTTAATACACGGGGGCTGTCATATTATTACTGATGTTTTCATTATTTCCTCCAGTCTGTAAAGGAACACATCACAGGGCATTGGCAGTCATTGCCTTTCTTGGTGTCTTGGGGTGCAAAGGCAATGGAATCAGGCAGATGAGGTTGGAATTCTTGTCCTTCTGGACCCTGGCTGTGTGACCCCAGAGCAAGTGCCTTGCCCTCTCTGACCCTCTGCTTCCTCCTCAGTGAAACCTATGATCTCTCACTTCTCACAGAGTCACTTCCAGGTAACAGTCCTGGGTGAGGGGTCCCCTCTCATTGGGCGTGTCAGGTCACTGCCCCACGTCTGCAGCATGACTCATGGGGTTATGTTATGTAAAGCTCCTAGATTCTGCACAGAGGGCAGGTTATATAAACGTGTTTAATGTGCATCCTACATGTAAGGCCTAGGGAGGGAACCTGGCTTGGTAAGCCTGCAATTGCCAAACTATGGCACTGGTTGCTTCTAGGAAGTAGAGCCTATAAAATGTGGGCCACATGTATACTGTTGAAAATGTGCCCCTCTTGGGGTCTCTCTATCCCCCTAAATGACTGTCTCTCAGTCTCTGTCTCTTAATATGCCTCCAATTTCTCTCTGCATCTTTCTGACCCCTGTCTCTCTGTCTCTGTTGCACCATCTCTGTGCATTTCTGTCACTCTGTGTCTCTGTTCCCCTGAGTCCCTTTCTGGGTTTCTGCCCCCCTCCCACTCCCCTTTCTCTGAGTCTTTATCCATTTCTGGGTCTGCCTCTGTGGTGATTCTCTTTTATTATTTAATTTAACTCCCAAACTTGTTCCCAAAGGGATTCCATCGATTCTGGACAGCTCCAAGCTCCTCACAGCTGAGTGCTGTGGGGTGTTGGCATGGTTCCTCTGCTCTCTGGACCTCTGCTCTTCCCTTTGTGCAAAATTAGATGGAGTAGCTAGTGCAAGTCCCCATCACCTGGGGAGCTTGATAAAAGTGGATTGCCCCAGTCCCACACCCAAAAGCTGTGGGTCGGAATCTCAGAGAAAGAAGTGGCAGAGATTATGACATGTGAGATCCTGCCTGAGTCATTCTGAGCAGCTGACCTGAGGCCTCCACGCATGTGTCCCGATGCCAGGTTTGTTTTTTTTGTTTTTTTTAATTGAAGTATAGTTGATTTACAAGGTTGTGTTAGTTTCAGGTGTACAGCAAAGTGATTCAGTTATATATATATATTCTTTTTCAGATTCTTTTCTCTTATAGATTATTACAAAATATTGAATATAGTTTTCTCTGCTATACAGTAGGTCCTTGTTGGCTGATGCCAGGTTCTGATGTCACATAATAGGTGAGGTTCTGCGGAGACACGTGGCCAGGGACAAGAGTGATTTCCCCTGCAGGTAGAGGGTCTTGAGTGTGAGGAGTCAGAGAGACAGATCTGGGGGTCAGGGTGGGGACAGAGAAAGACAAAGATAGCAAGACAGAGAGAGAGAGAGAGAGAGAGAGAGGAGGAGAGATATGGAAACACAAAGAGATAAAGCCAGAAATTGCGTTTACTGCACATCACCTGAAAAGGTACCTCCACGGTGGAGGGCCACGTACCAATCTGCGAGTGTGTGACTGTATTAAACAGGTCACTGCAGGCAGCACTGGGGTGTGCCTGGGTCCAGTGCTGGGACTGAGTGTGGGAAGCGGATGCTGGGCTGGGAGGTTCTGGGTGTACCCTCTCTACATGTACCTGCATGCCTTTAAGCAAGTGTTCCGGGCCAGCATGGGTGACTACCTGACAACCGGAACACCAGTCAGGCAGCATTCTTCATCAGGCCACCACTTTCTACGCCCACTGGGTGCGGTTGATGAGGATATAGCTCCAGGGGTCCTGGGGCCCACATGGATAAGTTTAGGTATAGTTCCAGACTCTGAGGGTGTTTCAGATTTGGGAATAGCCAACCTAATAGAGGGGTACCATCTTTGGAGCCAGACTGAGCTGAGTCCTTGGGCAAGTTGAGTGACCTCCTGGGGCCTCAGTTTCTGCATCTGTAAGATGGGAATGATAAGGACTTCTATGAAGATTTTGTGAGCACCCCCTAACATAATGGTAACTAATGCCATCTATTGAGGGCTTGCCATGAATGTGCCTGTCAGCAAATTCTACAGCTCTATGTTCAAACACCTCCAGAATCTGATCCCTGCTGCACCTTCCAAGTCACCATCACCTCTTGCCTGGACCATTGCCTGGGGCTCCTCACTGGTCTCCCTGCCGCCACTCTGGCCTTCCAAGGTCTATTCCCCACATACAGCCAGAGGGATGCTATTTAAATCAAAATCAGTCCATGTCCCTCTTTTGCTCAAAACCTTCCCATGGCTCCTAACTCACTCAGAATAAAAATCAAAGCCCTCACCATGGCCCACAGGCCCCGTGTCTCTGCCACTCCCTCTCTCCTTGCTTTCTCTGCTCCAGCCACACGGGCCTCCGGCTGTTCATCCAACACACCAGGCATGTTCCCACCTTAAGGTCTTTGCACCTGCTTCTCCCTCTGACTGGCATGCTCTTGGCCCAGATATCTGCAGGCTCCTCTCTCACCAACTTCCAGTCTTTGCTCAAGCATCACCTTCTCATGTCGGCCTTCTCTGACCACCCTATTTAAAACGGCTACCCCTACCCTCCCTCCCTCTCCACGTCCCCAGCAATGACCACTTTCCAGTGTGTTACAGAATGTGCTAATTTGTGCTTCTATATCGTCCATCACCTCCTTCCCCACTCCCAAAGTGTAAGCTCCCACGAGGACAGGGATCTTTGTTTTGCTCACTGTTGAATTCCCAGCACTTACCACAGTGCCTGGCACATAATGGGTTCTCGATAAATATCTGTTGAACGAATGAATGACGGATGGGATGTGCCAGGAGTGTGCCACGAGCTCCAGGTCGGTGAATTCACTGAATCCTTACGACAGCCCTATCGTCACGACAGCCCTCTGTGCTGGGCGCTACCCATTTTACAAATACGGAAACTGAGGGTCAGAGAGGGAGGCCCCTGAGACAGAAGCGCAATGGCCCAGACGATCTGAGGTAGATTATCCTGCCTTCAGGGGCATCCCTGCGGACCGGTGGGTTGTCTGTGTTTAGCCTCGCTATCCCCGTGTTTATTTCGGGGCCCGGTCCTTGTTTGCTTTCTCGAGCGGTCTCTCTTTATCACTGCGCCCCAGACATCTCCCTGTGGCTTCAGCCTCCACGAATTTCTCGGGGTTTTCTGGCTCCGGGGCCCTGAAACTCTACTTCCGCGTTGCCGTCTTCCCGGGTTTCTGCGCCCTGCGGGCCTCCGGAGGCGAAGGGCCCTGCCCTGTGAGCCCGCCCCGCCTCCGCGCGCAGTCTCGGCCTCGGCGCGGCTGGGCTCGCAGCGGGCCGCCCTGGGGCAGGCGGGGCCTGTTGCCCGGAGACCAATGTTTTGCCGCCGCAAACTGGGTCTCTAGGCCACCGCGGGAGGGCGGCCTGGGAACCCGAGCCGGGCGTGGGAGCGGGCCGGCGAAGGGCGCGAGCGGCCGGGGGCCTGGAGCCGGGGAGGGGCCGGGGGACCCGGCGGCTGTCTGGAGCCGGGAGGGTATGGGGGACCCGATTTGGGGGGAATGAAGTAGGGATACTGGGGCAGTTTCGGGGAAACAAGAGAGGGCTGGGATTAGGGACGAGAAAGAGTATTCGGGGTCAGTTTGAGGGAGGTGTGGAGGGATTTGGGGAAGACAGATGATGGGGGAAGTTTGGGGGAGCCAAGGGAGGAGATTGGGAAGGCGGGGGCGGGGTAGGAAGGTGGGGGCTAGTTTGAGGGACCCGGGAGAGGGGCCCGCGGATGGGTGAGTGAAGGAGGGCGTGGGAAACTGGATGTTTAGGGGATTCAGAAATCACAGGGGACTGGTGTGAGTTTGGGTAGAGGACATATTTGCAGGCTCGGGGAAAGAGGTGAAATCTAGGTAGGACAAGAAGTGAGGGTAGAGAGTTTGGGGGAGATAACGATTCTTGAGGAGAAGGAGGAGGCTTAAACGGGCCGGAAACAAGGGTGAATCAGAGGAGAGGGTGCCCTTGCCACTTCCAGGCTCCTGGCGGGAGGGCCTCTCCCCGCCCATTGTCCCCGGCCTGGCCAGGACGTCCGGCGACATCCCTGGGGACGCGACGTCGGGGGTTATGTAACACTGCCAGGCCCCGGGGAGCGGCGGAAGTTAGGACTCCCGAGTTCCTCTCCACGCCCCATCCCAAGGGAGGGACACGGGTCGGGATCCCCGAGCGGCTTGTGACATCACACTTGGGCGGAGTCCATCAGAGGCACGAACTCCTTTTCTTGTTCACTCCCACCCCACTCGGGAGCGAGGACTGAGATCTGAGACCCTAGGTGGGGAGGGGTATCCCTAGCAACGCCATTGGCTGAGGTGGCCTGATGGCCAGGGCTGTTAGGCAAAAAGGTAAACTGAGTCCCAGAGAGGGCTGACCCCTTTCATTTGATTCAGTCATTCAACAAAGATGTATTGAGCCCCTACTGTGTGCCAGTTATGTCCTAGGTGATGGGGACCCAGCAGCAAACAAAACAGATGTCCCTGATCTCAGCAGCCTCTGGGCTGACCCCTGATTCTGAGCCCAGACCTACTCCATCCCAGCCAAACGTTGTTGAAACTAGACCTTATTCACTAAACAGAACACCAAAACGTGGATCCTCTCACCCAACTTTCCCTAGTGCAGGGGGCAGAACACATCTCTCAGCTGCTGAGTCCCTGGTCTCTAAATGACTGCATCCCTGTCACCCCCACCCCCCGTGGCCTGTCACTTCCTCTCATCCTCATCCCCCCCCCCACGGGGCATGACTAGAGATGCTGGTCATAACAGGCAGTTGGCGAATCACTCAGACGTCATAACAGCCGGCTGTGCTATCACCGTGTCCCTGAGATGTCATCAAGCAGCCTCAGTCTCTTCCTATGAACACCTCTGGGGCCTGAGGAGGGGGTGCTGCCCTGCTGCCAGGGGTACCTCAGCCTCCCAAACGGAGTGACTTACTTCCAGCTAAGCCCTTCATCAGAAGGCTCTGGAAGGTACCTTCCTAGCTTTCCTCACTCCTCCTCCAGGCAGCCCCCTTGAACTCCCTGCCACTCCCCTCCAGTTCCCTGGGCTCTGGCCCTTTGGACTTTTTCCTCTCTGATCTCACCTGCTCCCATACCTTCAGTTTTGAAAAACCTTCAAAGCCAGGCCCTTGATAGGACACATCCTTGCATTTCTCCAAGCCTCAGGCTTCACTTCTCTAAAATGGGTACAGCAATGGTGCCTGGCCAACACACACAGTGGGTGGTGAGTGATTTGAGCAAGGTCACTTCTGTGACGGGCTTAGCACAGGCTGGGGACATCGTGAGAGCTCAATGAATCCTATTGGCCAAGGTACACAAGAAATAGTTAACAGTGAGAAGTGGGGATCAGAGGGAGGAGGAGAATTTACTTTTTCAAGGTGTATTCTTGTATTTGCCAACACACGTTCCCCCAATTTTTAAAAAAGTTAATTAATTAATTAATTTTTGGCTGTCTTGGGTCTTCATTGCTGCGTACCAGCTCTCTCTAGTTGAGATGAGCGGGGGTTACTCCCCGTTCCAGTGCACGGGCTTCTCATTGCACTGGCTTCTCATTGCACTGGCTTCTCTTGTTGCGGAGCACAGACTCCAGGTGCACAGGCTTCAGTAGTTGTGGCACACAAGCTTACTTGTTCCGCGGCATGTGGGATCTTCCCAGACCAGGGCTCGAACCCGTGTCCCCTGCATTGGCAGGCAGATTCTTAACCACTGCACCACCAGGGGAGCCCTTCACTGACTTTCAAATCTGCTCTCTCCTCCTCTTTCCCCTCCTCCCACTCCTACCTAGGTCCAGGCCCCTCCTTTCCCCCTCCCTTCCTCAGTCTACCTCAAGGAAGCAGTCAGAAAGGTCTTAAAACCTTCCTCTGTCCCTCCCCTGCTCAGAACCTGCCATGGCTCCCCAGTGCCCTTGGGGGAGCTCCTCACCGTGTGTCCAGGCTCCTCACCATGGCCCATGGAGCCCATTTCTGTCTGGTCCTTGCTGACTTTTCCAGCCTCCTAATTCTTTGATCCAACTACATGATTCTTCTTGCCTTAAAGGATCCTCCAGCTCAGTCCCTTTGCCTGGCAGTTGAGTCCCATCCAGACAACACAACAGTTGGACACCTGGCTAAAGCTTGGTGTCCACTAGGGACAGGGACACCACTTGAGGCTGCCTTGCATCCACAGCCAAAGAGTTCTGCCCGAATTTTCACCGAAGCAACATCTGTCTACTACACTGTGCTCCCTGGGTTCACACAGGACAGGGCAGTTTCTGTCTTGTGATATTTCAGAGACTAGGAGGATGCAGACTTTGAACCTCAGGTAAATGCGGTATAAGATCCTTGAGGCTGATTCTTGGAGTGGGCACTGAAAGAGTCACAGGATATCAGAGTGTGAAGGTGCCCTAGAAGATCCAAGTGCAAGGGGGAGACCTAGGCCCCGAGGGAGCAGGGTTCCTGGCTGTTCCCACTGCCTGGAACTGTCGTGTCCCATCACTGACTTGCAAGGGAGGGAAGAATCATAGTAGAATTGGGTTTGTTGAACTAAACAGTGGGTGCCAGGCTGAGCCCTGACTCTGGTGACCCCAACCTTGGGGACAGCAGACCTGCGTCTGACCCCAGTCTGAGCCCCAACCCTGGCCCAGGCCTGAATCCCTGACCCTGGGCACAGTATGAGCCCTGAAACTGGCTAAGACCCAGAACTAAGCCCACTCAATCCACTGTAGAAACTAAGCAAGAAGTCAGAGCCTCATCCCCAGCCCTCTGCTTGCTGGTCTGGTGTGCCTTCCTGTGACCTCCCCATCCTCCCCCCCATAGAAGTGGAGCTGAGAACTGGAAGCGGGGGGCGGATTCAGAGAGGCGCAAGATTCGTGCTGTGGCTGGGGAAGGAGAATAGGGACAGGGCTTCGGGAAGAGTAGGTTGAGGACTTGGGGAGGGGGCGGCAGGGCTAGGAGTGAAGATTAGGATAGGGAAGGGGGAGGTAGATAATGGTCAGGGATGAAGAATGGAGGGGAAGCAGAGGATGCGGGGGACCAGGAGACAGGGGATCGGGGGGATGGAGGATTGGGGGTGCTGATTCGAGGCTGGTGACAGGTTGGGGGCAATACGGCGACGGCGGGGGCCGATCGTCCAGCCGGGGCTGCGCGGCGAGGCCCAGTTGAGCCCAGGCCCACCCCCAGCCCCCCCCCCCCCCCCGCCCCGCGCTGCCTCCCCTTTCCGCTCCCCGGAAGCGCTGAGTCGTACTGCCTTATCTGGAGGCCGCTATTTCGGGCTCAGCTCCTAGCGCGAGGACTATTTTTAGCGGCGCTCGGGTAAAAATGGACGCGGAGTCGCGCGAGTTCCAGAGGCCGTGCGCGCTCCCTCGCGAGAACTGGGGGCCAGGGCCGCGCGCCTGAGTCACCTCCCACCCAACCGCCCCCCTTCGAGGAGCGCGGACACCCGCCCCCCCCCGCAATCCGCACGAACTCTTGGGTTCCTGGACGCCTGGAAGCCAGCGCGGCTCAGAATATTCCAGGACTATCGGCACGCATCCACCCGGGCTCAAGCGGCTGAGGGCCGACTTTTGGGCAGAGGCGCCGCGCCCCCTGGTGGCTCCTGCGGGGATAGCAGGCAGGGGCTGGGCCAAGAGTTCACACCCCCCCAGACCCCCAACCCCCGCCACACACCCATTTTATAAATGAGGAAACTGAGGCCTGGAGAGGAACTGGATTGCATCATGAATTGCAAGGTACGCGCTTTCAGTTTCAGCTTGGACACTTCCCTTAATGGAGAACCCAGTACCTATCAGAAAACTAGGCACCCTTTATTTTTCTAAGCAGTATTTAGTCATTCAACAAGTATTTATCAAGGGCTTGCTGGGTGCTGGGAACACAGCAGTGAACAAGGCAGAAGAGAGATCCTTGCCCTCGTGGGGCTGACGTTCTAATGGGGGAGACAAACAGTAAATAAATAAGGTGATTTCAGATTGTGGTAAGCACTGTAAGGGAAATAAAATGGGAGGATATATTATAATAAAGGGGATATTTTGGTAAGAGTAGTCAGGGAAGGCCTTTTTCTGAGGAGGTGACATTCTAAAATGACCTTCTGGTTTCATGCAGTCCCCTCACTCATCCCATTTCATAGACCTGGAGACAGAAGCCTGGAGAAGAACCAGTTGGGGACTGAGCTTGTACAGTGTAGATTGCATGAGCTTTCACTGCGTAATTGTTCAGTTCCAGTTTGGTCTCCTCCTGAGCCTGGGAGCTTATTTCCTCCCAGCATAGCCACTCATCATCAGTACAAGTAATACTGATTACTAGTTTTTAAGTAATAGTTACCTTTCATCCAGCACCTGCTCTTTGCCTAGCAGTCTACTAAATGTCTCACCTGCGTTAATTCATGGAATCCTCACCCTAACCCTTAGAAGTGAGGTAATATTCCCACGCCCCATTACCGTATGAGAAAATCTGTTTTCCAACCTTCCTTTCCTCCCAGCCACATGGGCATCTACAGTTTTGCTGGCCTTCTGCTTGTTCTTTGGGAAACCACCCCTTTCTCAATTTCAGTTCACCTGGCTGTCTTGGAGCTCACCCCATCCTCCGTTTCCAGGGAATGGCACGTGTCCTAGGCCCAGCCAATCAGAGTATTCCAGTTGGGCTGTCCGTTGACGACAGTGATTGGTTCAGAGGTGAGCATGTGACCCATTTAGGACAACGAATGATGGGACCATTGGCTAGGAGCACTTTCTTCCCTTTGGGGTGGCTAAGAGGGTGAGATGTGAGCCTAAAGGTGCTAGGGCTATCTTTGCTACCTCAAGGAAAGTCTTTCTGAGGAAAAAATCAGAGAAATATGAAACCCAGAGATGGGACAGTGACTTCATATCATCATTTGAGCTCCTGGATCAAGCTGTAACTGAAGCTGGTTTTACTCAACCTTCTGAACATGGGAGCCAATACATTTCCCTAAACCAGTTTGCATTTGAAACTGAGAGACTCCCGATTAATTCGCTTTCCCTCTCTATGCTCCCCCCCAACCAGGAACTGGTCCTGTCACTTTCCACTGCCCGTAGTCCTTGGGAATGGGTCACTGTACCCCCGGAAGTACCCATTCATTACACACTGCCCCCATGGAGGCATGTACTGCTTGTATACATCTGTGCCCTCTACCCTCCACTGGGCAGGCACTCCTGTGGGGACTTTGGGTCTGCTCATCTTCCTGTCCCTAGGTACAGACCAGGATGAGAACCTGATACCAAGGCTACTGTCCTGGGCAGGACCACTTTCTGCTGTCATCACTGGCTGATGGTGAAGTTACCCTACTGCACCTTCCACTTTCTCCCTCTGTCAGGATTTCAGCCCTGTCTGAGCTCTGTCAGCCTCCCAGCCTCTTCTTCACCATCTCTCCCGTGCTCCAGACCCATGTGTCTAGAAGCCTCTTGGATACCTTCCTCCGGTTGTCCCACAGACTTTCACCCTGACCTCAACAGCTTCCTCCTACACCTGTGCCTCCTTCTCCCAGGTCCCCAGCTCAGGCGTAGTCCCACATAGACCCTGTCTCCTTGACCAGAGTTCTGGGCCTCCTCCTGGTACCTTCCTCCCCTTACCTCCCATAACCCATCACTCATCTCCATTCTATCTTTTAAAGATTTTATATATTCTCCTTCCTCCCCCTCCTTACTCTGGTCCAGTTGCCTATTTGGTCCCTTTTCCCCACTTCATCCTTCATCTCTACACTCATTCCTGGTTTCCTGCCCCAGTTCTGCCCCTTCCCATCTAGAAGGATTTTGCTAAACCACAAACCGGCTCCTGTCAGGTCTCTCCCCTGCTCAGAGCCTGCTATGATTCCCCGGTGCTCTAGTGCTGTGACCTACAAGGCCTTCCGTGGCCTGCTGCCTTCTTCAACCCCATCTCTTGCCCCCCACCCCTTTCCCCAGGACACATTCACTCTGCCCTCTAACAATACTCAAACAGCTTGCCTTTCCCCAAATGCATTGTTCATGCTTCCCGACTTGAACATTCGGCTCCCTCTGCCCAAATACCTTTCCCATCCTTCTCCACCTAGTGACTGTTTTTCCATGCTTTGAGGTACAGCACACCATCCCCTCTGCTGAGAAACCTAGCGTGACTCCCTCCGACCTAAGCAGGGCCCCCGCCTCTCAAGAAACCTGGTCGCTGCTGTAGCTCATTCTCTGCCTGACCACACGTCGGGCCCTTTGCACGCAGGGTCTCACTGAGTTCCCCCAACAGCCCTCAGGGCACAGGGACAAACGCTTCCAGTTTCTGGATGAAGAAACTGGGACTCATGGAAGGAATCACAGCTAGGGAGGGGACAGAGTCAGGATTTGAACTTGTGATCTCACGCAGCCTGGCTCATCCATGAGTACTTTATCTCTGTTTTGTAAGTTTTTATCTTATAACACTCTCGGTAGAGGCACACATGTATATAATTTATGAATAAAAAATATACTCCATATACCAAGTGGCCACAAAGTACTGCCTGGCACTGTGGTCTCTCTCGGTTAAGTAGCTTCTTCACCTGGGTCTGGTGGAGGCAGGGATTTGAGAGTGTCCTTTAAGGCCATATTTTTGACATGAGCATCAGTTGCTCTGTTTGAATATGCTTCTGACGTGGATTGTTCCAGAATATCCCAAGAAATCCTGAGGCTCAGCAGCCTCGGAACAAATGGCGCTCCAGCATCTGGTGTCCTCCCAGATGGAGGGACAGCAGATTCCATGGACCAGCACCGTCCACAAGAAATAGGACACTAGCCACATATTCAAGCTGAAATGCCCTAGTAGCCACGCAAAAAACAGCCAAAAGAAACAGGTGAAAATAATTTGTTCCTGTATTTTATTTAACCAGATAGATGCAAAATATTATTTCATACGTACACAATGTCAGCAGGTTTTTTTCCTTTTATAAATTTATTTATTTATGGCTGCGTTGGGTCTTCGTTGTGGTGCGCGGGCTTCTTATTGCGGTGGCTTCTCTTCTTGCGGAGCACAGGCTCTTGGCACGCGGGCTTCAGTACTTGTGGCTCGTGGGCTCTAGAGCGCAGGCTCAGTAGTTGTGGCACACGGGCTTACGCTGAACGGCATGTGAGATCTTCCCGGACCAGGGCTCGAACCTATGTCCCCTGCGTTGGCAGGCAGATCCTTAACCACTGCGCCACCAGGGAAGTCCCTCGGGAGTTTTTAAAATGAGATAGTTACATTCTTTTTAATCACGCTAAGTTTATGAAATCTGGTGTGGATTTTACACTCATGACACATCTCATTTTGGACCAGCCATGTTTCAAGTGCTTAAAAGCCACGTGTAGCCAAGTGGCTGCCATATTGGACATCACAGCAGTAGACGGTGCCTGACCACGGATCTGGGAGTATGGCCTCCTCAAAGTCCAGCTTTAACATGGGACAGTGTGCCTCCAGGTGACAGCATGGCTTAAGGTCAGGATCCTAGACTCTGAGGCCAGACTGTGGGGTTCAAGCTCTGGAACATCCAAACTGCCACTCCAGCCTCTCTGCACCTCAGTTTATTCTGCTATGAAAGGAGAATCACCAGCAAGACATCAGAGGGGTTTTTGTGAGGATTAAATGAGTTAATAGATATTTAAACACTTAGAACAGGGCACATATTAAGTGCTGTATGGGTGCTGATTTTTATTATTATTTGGCATTTTGTGAAAGAGAAAATCTCTCGACTCCACATTAACAGTTGAAGAATGAAAAGCTCCCTTAAAGACTTCCCATCCTTGTGGAAGATGTCCAGAACATGGGGGACACACGGGACTTCTAACCGCCACATGTAGGACGCACAGACCACTCTGGGCTCTCAAGGGCAAACGCTTCAGCATTCTCCACTGGAACGGGTGTGTGCAATCACAGAGCTTTGGACACCTCCCATTCTAAACTCTGCCACGTATTGTCCTGTTCTCATTTTTCTGTTTTGATCTGTGTAGTGGGTTGAATGGTGTGCCCCTCCCCCCACTCAAGATAAGTCCACCTGAGACCTGTCAATGGGAACTTATTTGGAAAAAGAGTCTCTGCGGATATAATTAAGGTTAGGATCTCGAGATGATATCACCCTGGATTATCCAAGTGGGCCCTAAACCCAATGGCAAGTGTCCTTACAAGAGAAAGGCAGAGGGAGATTGGACACAGATAGGAGAAGAGATGGCCATGTGAAGATGGAGGGAGAGATGAGAGTGATGGGGCCACCCAGGAACACGTGGGGCCACCGGAAGCTGGAAGAGGCAAGGAAGAATCTTCCCCGAGAAAATTCAGAGGGAGCGTGGCCCTGCTGATACCTTGCTTTAGGATTTCTGGCCTCCAGAATTGTGAGGGAATAAATTTCTGTTGTTTTAAGCCACGAAGTTTGCGGTAATTTGTTAGGCAGCCACAGGAAACAAATACAGTCTGTTTAGGGGCCTGTCTCCTTCCACCCTGAAGACAGAGTTTCTGTGGCTTTCAGCTGCTGTCTCACAGCAGGAAACAGGCTCAGAAAGAAGGCAGAGCCAGAACCAGAACTCAGGTCTCCAGAACCTCATTCCAGATCCAGGGGGTCACTGTGGAAACTCATAGGGTGTTTTGCCTGTTAAAGAAATACAGAGTGACTATTGAATTTTCTTTTAAGGCAGTGGTTGAAAACACAAGCTTTTGTTGGAGTCCTGGTTTGTTTGCTTACTTGCTTTGTGGCCTTGGTCAAGAGACTAACCTCTCTGTGCCTCAGTTTCTCCTTCTATAAAATAGGGATAACAAGATAAGTCATCTCAGAAGGCTGTGATATGGAATATATGAGAATTGATCAACTTTGCCATTTGACGTTGTCCTGGAAGTCTTTGCAAATGCTATAAGACAAGAAAAATGAGATGTAAAGATGGGAAGGCAAGACATAAAACTAACATTTGGATCATTTCAAAGGAAAACTAAGAGAATCAACAAACTTTTTGTATGTTTTTGGCCACGCTGCCCGGCATGTGGGATCTTAGTTCCCTGACCAGGGATCGAACTCATGCCCCCTGCAGTGGAAGTGCAGAGTCCTAACCACTGGACTGCCAGGGAAGTCCCGCAACAGAATATTTTATTTTTATTATTTACTTTTAAAAAAGATTTTATTTAATTTTTTTAAACTTTAGCCATCTTAATGGATGTGAAGTAGTATCATTATAGGTTTTTTTAAAAAATTAATTTATTTTTTGGCTGCATTGGATCTTCGTTGCTGTGCGTGAGCTTTCTCTAGTTGCAGTGAGTGGGGGCTACTCTTTGTTGTGGTGCGCGGGCTTCTTATTGCAGTGGCTTCTTGTTGTGGAGCACGGGCTCTAGGTGCGCGGGCTTCAGTAGTTGTGGCATGTGGGCTCAGTAGTTGTGGCGCACGGGCTTAGTTGCTGCCTGGCATGTGGGATCTTCCCGGACCAGGGCTCGAACCCGTGTCCCCTGCATTGGCAGGCGGATTCTTAACCACTGCGCCACCAGGGAAGTCCCCCACTTTAATGTTTGGCTCAACAGAAGATAACTGGGTCTTCACCTCTGCTTGGGTGCTCAGTCTGTTGTGATATTTTGCAGGTTGCATTGAACACTCAGGAGAGAGTGAGAGTGAAAAAGGGAGGTAAGTGTCTTAGTATTATTATGATAATCATTTTGACCTCGGGGACCTCTTGAAAGAGTGCTGGGGAACCTCCCAAGGTTCTGTGGACTGCACTTTGAGAATCACTCCTTACCTTTGGGTTTTGTAGGGCCTATAGACAGTATCCTGGGAACTGAACACCTCTGGGGCCATGGGACCTGGTTCAAGAGACAGCTCTGACTACAAGCAAGGTATTCTCTGAGTCTCAATTTCTTCATCTCTAACATGGGGTTGGTGATGATGAAAATAATAAAAGTACCTCCCTCCTAAGGTTGTAGTGAGTGAGACCCATAGGAGATAACGCTCTGACTCACACCTGGCATGTAGCATACAATAAACATTTGCTATTATAGTTTGGGAAACATTTTATTTTATTACCAACACTTCTTATTCATGCAATTAACTTCTCCAGAGGCCTATCTTGTGCTGGGCAGTGCTGGGGACATGGTGATGAATGAGAAGGGCCTGGCCCTGCCCTCATGGGGTTCCCAGTCCAATGGGTCACAGAGTTTTCATTTGTGAGGGATTGCCCTTAGCACCAGGTCCCTGAGGAGCGTGAGTTCTTAAGACTGGGGAGGCAGGGAAAGGCATTCTAGGGAGTGGGAACAGCATGCAAGGAGCCATGGCAAGCGGAGAGGGGGACAGCTGTGGCCTGATGGTTGGCCGGTTGTGTCCATTTCTCTGCCCCCAAGATGCCTCAGTCCCGTTGCTGGTGAGAAATACGTGTGTATGTCTGCTTCATCTTTTTAATATTTATTTATTTATTTGGCTGCACCGGGTCTTAGTTGCGACACGCTGGAATCTTCTTTGCAGCATGAGAACTCTTAGTTGTGGCATGTGGGATCTAGTTCCCTGACCAGGGATCAAACCCGGGCCCCCTGCATTGGGAGCGCGGAGTCTTAGCCACTGGACAACCAGGGAAGTCCCCCAACCCCTCTTCTTGTGTAAAGTTAGTTCCTCAATTCTGGGCTCTTTTTTTTAGGGAAGTCCCACCTCTGATCTAACCTCAGTCTCTTGTGCTGCAGATCCTCCTTTTGCTGCATATCCATCCACAGTGCCCCGTGGAAACTTGGGACGTCCCAGCAGAAGAGGTGCCCGGGATGGGGCGTGGTCGGGTCCAGCGCCTCCACTGTCCCCCATCCGGAGGCCGCCGCTCGGGGCCGGGTGAGTCAGACCCCGGCGGCTCCCGCGTCATCCTGGCCGCTAGGCTCCGCGCTATTTCGGGCTCCGGGCGCTATAAATAGAGGCTCGTGGAGCAGAGCCGTTCCCCCTCCGCTCGGGCGCCCCTGCGTCCCTGGACCCGCCGCGATCGCCGGGCCGCGCGTCACCGCGGCTAAGTTTAGAGGCGGGTGGGGACGTTGGCCGGGTCACTGCGCCCCTCGGCCGCGCCCCGGCTTACAGAGCCTTCGGTCTGGCGGCAATCTGCCTCCCGCCCAGAGTCCCTCGGGTGGAATTAGGGGCGAAGTGTCCCCATATTCTCTATCCCCACCCCAATCCTTCGGAGGCGCAGAGGAAACTCGAAGTTGGGATTAGGGGAGGGTTTGGGAGCGGAGGAAGGTCTGGACTCGAGGAGTCGCCCGGGAACTTCGGTTGGGACTGGAATTTGAACTTGGAGCGTTTGGAAGAAGGACGGGGAAATAAGAGTACGGACAGATGTTAGACTCGAACTCGCAACTCTGAGAGCCGGAAAGATGCGAATTCGGAATCCGAAGGTTAAATTTGGGAAGAGCGTAGGAATCAAACTTGGAAATATAATATATTACAGAGCCGAGGACAGCTTTTCTCCCCCTTAACTAACGTAAATAGGCTCAGAGTTACCTGAACCGCGCTCAGCCGGCCCTTTGCCGCACTTCTGCGATAGTGAAACGGGTCGGGAGAAACGAAAGGGCAGCTCGCCGCCCTCTCAAGGGTCTTGCCCCGGGGTGGGTTCTGGCGCAGCAGTCCCCGGCGCCTCTACACCCCAAATCCTCTTGTGGGGCGCCATCGCCCCCTGGCGGAAAGGCACGCTTTGCAGGTTTATTTGGTAATTCCCATTCCCCAACGGGAGAAACTGAGTCCCACCCAGGCTGGCTTCCTTCTAGAAGCTCTCTCTGCCCTTGGATTCAGAGACACATTTTCATAGTCCTTCTCTATGTCACTGGGGCCTCAGTTCCTTCAACTGTCAAATGGACTATTGATATCTAAGGGGAGGGTTACTGTGAGGATTTAGCTCATAGTAAGCGATCTATCTGCTTTGATGGGTATATAGTTGATGGTAATGTATGTATTTTTTATTTATAGAGCCCCTCTTCCTGTGACCGTGTGGCCCCCTCCCCCATCATCTACCGCACGTCATTGTTTTTTATCATCTCCAGAGCATGTATGACTGTCTGGAACTCTTATTTGTGGGTTTCTTTCTTATGGTCTGCCTCCCATGAGACCATCAGCACCACAGGGCAGGGACCTGGTCTGATTTGCTGCCAGCTGTGTCCCCAGTGCCTGCCACACCGTAGGTGCTCAATATGTAGTTATTCAAGGAATGAGTGAACCATGGATTTCAAGACGGGGCTCCGTGGTCCTATGGAATTCTCACCAGCTCAGCAGTTACAGATGGGAAAACTGAGGCTCCCAGTGGTGAAGTCGCTTGCTGGAGGATTCTGCTTCTGTTCTTTGTTCATTCATACAACATATGGTTCCGTAGCCCCTTCTTCTTTCTGGGCACTGTGCTACAGCAATGGCCACAACAGCTTCAGTCTCTGCTTGCCCAGGACTTGGTCAAGGGCTATTTTATTTTTATGACAAACCTGAATATTTCACCTACTGCATGCCAAGTAAAGATGTAGGGACTTTACACATAACTCATTTCATCTTCCTAATAGTTATGCTATTATTATCCCATTTTAGAGATGAGCAAACTGACGCACACAGAGAAACTGAGTTGCTGGCACCAGGTCACACTGCTAGTAAGTGATCCTGGGGAAAAATTACACCCAGCGATGAGACTGCTTATGAAGGAAGGAGAATCAGGGAGATGGTAGACTTCCCATTAGTGACCCAGATGGAGGACCAGTGTCTTCTAACTTTGCAAGAAAAATAACTAGGAACCCAGAATTTGAGATCCCATTTGTGAGGGTCAAATAAAGACATTTTCAGATGAGGAAGACTCAGAAATTTTCTATCCAGAATGTCCTCTGTAAAAGTTAGAAGAGAATGTACTCTAGCAAGAAGTAAAAATGAATTCAGAAGGAAGAAGTTTATAAAAAGTAACAAAAAATTGTTAAGGGTTGACTCGTGTCCCCCCAAAAGATATGTTGAGTCCTAACCCCCATTACTTCAGAATGTGACTTTATTTTGAAATAAGGTCTTTACAGAGACAAGTTAAAATGAGGTCATTTTGGTGGTCCCTTATCCAATATAACTGGCGTCCTTGTAAAATGGGGAAATTTGGACACAGAGACGGACATGCACAGAGGAAAGACAGTGTGAAGACACACAGGGAGAAGATGGCCATCCACAAGTCAAGGAATGCCTGAAGCTACCAGAAGCTAAGAGAGAGGGCTGGAACAGATCCTTCCCTAGTGCATTCAGAGGGCGCATTGCTCTGTCAATACCTTGATTTTGGACTTCTAGCCTCCAGAACTGTGAGAATAGCTTTCTGTGGTTTAAGCCACTCAATTTTTGGTACTTCTTTACAGCAGCCCTAGGAAACTAATACCAGGAACCAATTATATAAATAAAAATTAATTAGAAAAAATTTTTTACAGTAGGTCCCTAACAAAAGCCAAAATCAATGGAGAGATAGAGACAGTATGTTCATGGGTATGAAAAAGATGTCAGTCTTCTTGTAATTAATCCATCAATTCAGTGCAATTCCAATCTCAATCTCAACCTCAATAGGATTTTTCAGGGAACTAGAAAAGCAGCTGCTAAAATCCATCTAGAAGAGAAAATGGACAAGAATGGTAAAGACAGATTTGAAACTGAACAGAGGTGGGGGACTTGCCTCATGTGATACCAGAACATATCTAAATGAAATAATTAAACTGGCATGGAGGCAAGGGACAGATACAGAGATCAATGAAACATAATAGAAATGTCAGAGATATACCTGTGTATACATGGGAATTTGGCACATGATAAAGGTGGAATATCAAAACCAGGGAAAGGACTGGCTTTTTTTTTTTTTTTTTTTTTTTTTTGCTGCATGACTTGAGGGGTCTTAGTTCCCTGATCAGGGATGGAACCCGGGCCCCGGCAGTGAAAACACTGAGTTCTAACCACTGGACCTCCAGGGAGTTCCCAGGACTGGCTTTTAAAATAAATGGTATCCGGACAATTAGCTATATCTACCATAAATTCCTACCTTAGTACATTTTCAAAAATAAGTCTCATATGGATGAACGACAGAAACAAAATCAAAACTAGAAAAAGTATTAAAAGAAATGATAAACTATATTTATGACCTCGGGGTATGGCAAGCCTCTTAAACACACCAAAAGTCAGGATAGATTGATAAATAGGTGCAAATAAACACTAAGAACTTCTCTGTGAGAAAAATAAACAAAGTTAAAATATAAAGTGCAAACTATCAGGAAATATTTGGAATATGTGTAACTGACTAACAATTAGAATTGGAATCCATAAAGTACTCTGACACATTAACAGTAATAAAAAAGGCATACAACCCCATTGAAAAAATGGGCAAAGGATATGGGCAAGCAACTCACAGAAAACAAACTATTAAAGACCAATAAACTCACAGAAAGACGTTCTCTCCTTAGTAATCAGAGAGTTGCAAGTTAGAACAGTGTGATACTATCCTTTCAGGAAATGACTAATACTTACTCATCAACCAGGTCTCTGCTCCGATGTCCCTTCCTCTAGGAAGCTCTTTCCTGGCCCTCGGGCTGGATTAGGTGTCCCCTGCCCCACCCCACCTCCCGGGCTCTCTGGGGTCTCCTAGCCAGCCCTGTCCACTCTGGATCGTCAACTGTTTGGGAAAGGGTTTGTCTCTCCCAATGCGATGTGAGCTCCAGAAGGGCGGAGCGGGGCTATCGTTATCCTTGGTCATCGCTGTGTCACTAGCAGTGCCTGGCACAGAGCCGGGAACAGAGGAGGCGCTGGGGGAATGTATGTGGAATAAGAGAATGAGTGAATGGGGAAACTGAGGCCAAGTCAATGGCAGAGCTGGAATTCAAACTCAAGTCTGTACTGAGAGAAGGAACCTAGTTTGATTATCCGCCATCTCTTCTCCACTAAGCCCTGCCCAGAGCCCAGGCACACAAGAGGCGCTCAATAAGGGCACTGAAATCAAACTACTTGGCAACCGGAGACGCTCAGGACCAGAGGCGGACAGCTGTCTCCAAACCCAAACCTCCGCAGTCCTCCAGAACCATAGAGAGCTGCGTGAGGAACCGCCCCTCTCGATGCTCTACGCCTTTGGGGAACGTCGGGAGCGGGCTGGAGGGCTAGAGAGGCCGGAAGTGCGACCAGCCTGGGGCTCCGCTGGCCGCGCCGGCGGTGGGACGCCTCGATCTCTCTCCTGTCTTTCCTTCGCGGCCCGGGGGCGAGGAGGTGAGTTCTCGGGGCTGGGTTGAGAGGGGCGTGGGGTTGAGACCGCCGGTGGCGATTGGCAGATGCAGAAGCCAATCAATCGTTACAATGTCTGAGCGTTTGAGAAGGTGGAGCGAGGGGAAGGCATACAGGTGCGAGCCTTGGGGGCGGGGTGGACGGAGGGTTGGGGACAGTGGTCTGGCCTGGCAAACGGAAGGCGGGGAACAGTGAGGGCGGGGAGAATAGAAAGTTGGGACCCTGAAGGGCGTGGCGAATGGAAAGTGTGTCCCGGTAAGGGGCGGGGCGAGCCGCAGGTGGAGGCTCGATGGGGCGGGGCCTTATAGAACCTGGGGCCATGGGTGTCTGGACCTGGACGCGATGGAGCCCTGGAATTTTTGGGGGGGTACGGCTGTGTCTGGGGGTTCCTTCTGGGGAATGTCGATGCTTCGCTCGCTCCCGACGCCACGGCTTCATTTTCAGGCCCCAGAAGGACCTTGCGATGGACGAAGAGGGAGTGCAGAAGCACGCTGGCCCACCCACAAGGAAGAAATTCCTCATTCCAGTGGACGAGGATGAGGTCCCTCCTCCCGCGGTAGGACTAAGAGATGGGGGGACTGCTGGGAGGCTTGGGGGGTGGTTGGGAGGAAGGGGGACAAGAAGGGGCCTGTGGGACCACAGTGTGGGTTAGGAAATGTTGGGGCCTGGGTCACTTTGAGAAGACAGCCTTTTGCCTTCTGCAAGTCTCAGTTTCCTGTAAAAAGTAAAATGTCATGGGCAGGAGGGCTAAGGCAGAGGCTGCAAACTGGCAGCCAGGAAGTAGTCCTGAGATACGTTTTATGTGGCCAGAACCCTGGTTCTGCAAGGAATGAATTTATTGCTGATAGTTGAGAATTGGAAGGTTTGGCAATTTTTTAAAAATCTGCACTTTTGACATCTTTTGGTAAATAAAGGATCTGACAACACAGAGATCTCAATCCTACAGGAACATAATTGCCTGGTGCTAAGTAGTGGCTGCCACCTGTGTGCTATGAAGAAAAAGAAAGTAGGCTAAGGATAGAGGGTGTGATGGGGAGAAGAGCTACCTTAGATAGAACAGTCAAGGGAGGGCCTCTTGGAGGAGATGATGCCTTTGCCAAAATGTGAAAGAAGTGAGTGAGCGAGCTGTGCAACATCAGGGGGGAAGGGAACAGCCAGTGCAAAGGCCCTGAGGTCAGAGAGAATCTGATAAGTTTTAGGGCAGCAGGAAGGCCAGTGGGGCTGGAGTAGAGAAAGCCAGGCGGAAGATGTAGAAGGTGAGGTCCTTGAGGCAAGGGGGCAGGGGCAGATCTTTATGAGGCTCGAGGACTGAGGTGACAGCTTTGGCTTTTACTCTGAGTAGGAACCACCTAAGGGCTCTGAGCAGAAGAGGAGCATGATATGACTCAGTGTGGGGAGCAGACTGTGGAAGGTAAGGGCAGAGGCAGGGAACTGGTGAGGAGGTGACTGCAGTGGCCCAAGGGAGAGAAGATGGTGGTTGGGACCAGGGTAGAGGCCGAGGAGGTGGGGAGAAGTGGCTAGATTCAGATTTTGTATACCCTCTCACATCTGTCCCCACAGGCCAAGCCCTTATTCAAATCCACACGGAGCCTGCCGACTGTGGAGACCTCACCCCAGCCGGCTCCTCAGACCTATGGCGAGTACGCCATCTCAGGACCTCCAGGAGGGTCTGGAGCCACACGCCCCATAGGGCCAGAACCCCTGGCAGGAGAGACCCCCAACCAGGCCCCCAAACCGGGAGCAAAATCCAACAGCATCATTGTGAGCCCCCGGCAGGTGAGGAGGGGGCTGGAGAAGTGGGGCTTTGGGGTTTCTGGTGGGAAACGTGGTTACAGGGAGGGCTTTCTAGTGGACAAGGAAGGAGGTCTGAGTTCTAGCCATTATGCCCTCAACAGCACCATTCATCCATTCAACTAGCGTGTGTGGGTTGAGGATGCCCCATGTCTTAGTCTGTTCAGGCTTCTATAACAAAAATACCATAGACTGGTGGTCTGAACAACAAACATTTATTTCTCACAGTTCTGGAGGCTGAGAAGTCCAAGATCAAGGCGCTGGCAGATTCGGTGTCTAGTGAGGACCTGCTTCCTGATTCATAGACAGCCATCTTCTCACTGTGTCCTCACAGCGTAGGAAAGGGTGAGGGAGCTCTCTGGGGTCTCTTTTATAAGAGCGCTAATCCCATTCATGAGGGTTCCACCTTCATGACCTGATCACCTCCCTTCACCTCCTAATATCATCACATTGGGGGGTAGTATTTCAACCTATGAATTTTGGGGAGACACAGACATTCAGTCCATAGCACCCCAACTCTTATGGTTGGGGGCATGATTGTGTTCATGAAGCTACATTTCCTGTCCCCAGGTTTGTCCATTTATTCAAAAACAGTTGAACACAGGCCCAAGTTTGAATTCCGCTCTGCCACACAGTAGCTTTGTCATCTTGGGCATCATCTTGGGTGACTTAACCCCTCTGAGCCTTTAAAATGGGGGTTCACCCACTTATAATCCATAAATATCTTCAGAGGTTACCTGGTGCAGTTCTAAGCTCTGGAGATAGCAGATAAAGTCTCTGCCATTGACGGGGCTGGCATTCTGGAAGGAGAGAGCAGCAGTATACAAAGATAATAATGGGACTCAAGAACATGAAATATGCTCAAAATTGTTAGCCATCAGGGAAATGCAAACCAAAACCACAATGAGATACCACTTCACACCCTAGAATCAAAAGGATAGACAATAACAAGGGTGGGGAGAGTGTGGAGGAGTTGGAACCCTCATACACTGCTGGTGGGAATGTAAAATGGTGCAGCCAGTTTGGAAAACCGCCTGGCAGTTCCTCAGACATTTAAACATAGAGTTATCATATGACCTTGCAGTTCCACCTCTAGGTATATATGCAAGAGAAATGAAAATACGGTCAACCTTCTGCAACCACGGATACAAAACCCGCAGACACGGAGGGCCAACTGTACTACGTCATCTGTGGATTTTGATATCCAGGGGGTCCTGGGACCAATCCTCTGTGGATACTGAGCGACCACTGTCTTCTGTCCACACAAAAATCTAGTACACAAATGTTCACAACAGCGTTATTCACAATAGCCAAAAAGTGGAAACAACCCAAATATCTAGCAAATGATGACTAGTTTTTTTCACTTAGCATAATGCTCTCAGGGTTCATCCATGTTGTAGCATGAATTACTACTTCATTCCCTTTTGTTGCTAAATAGTATTCCATTGTATGGATATGCCACTTTTTGTTTGTCCATCCATCATCCATTGATGGACATTTGGGTTGTTCATATTTTTCAATTATTATGAAAATGCTGCTGTGAACATTTGTGTACTGCTGTTAACATATGTTTCCATTTCTCTTGGGTATTTATCTAGGAGTGGATTTGCTGGGTCGTATGGTAACTGTATGTTTAACTTTCTCAGGCACCTCCAAACTGTCTTCTAAAAGGCTGCATCATTTTACATTCCCACCAGCAGTAGATGAAGGTTCCATTCTCACCATATCCTCACCACTTGTCATTGTCTGTCTTTTGGATTTCGGCCATTCTAATGGGTGTGAAGTGGACAAAATACTTCTTTAAAAATTAAAATTGGGATAAACAACAAGGTCCTACTGTATAGCACAGGAAATTATATACAATATCCTGTGATAAACTGTGATGGAAAAGAATATTTAAAAATGTATATATATATATATATGTATAACTGAATCACTTTGCTGTACAGCAGAAATTAACATGACATTGTAAATCAACTGTGCTTCAGTTTAAAAAAATAAATTAAATAAAATTAGATCCCACCCCTCCCTTGCCCAAAGCCCTTCCATGGCTCCCAGTGCCTCAGGTCCAGATGGCCCAGAGCCTGTGGGACTTGGGACCCCTGTAGACCCTTCCCACCCCAGCTGCTCTGACCACTCCACAGTCCACCCCGAGAGCAGATACCACACCCTTATTAGAGCTGAATTCCACCTCACTTGGTAATTACATGTTCGTCCCTGAGATGCTTTTGTTTAATGTCTGTGTCCCCCACAAGGGCAGGGATCTCTGTCCTCTTGGTCACGGCTGTATCCCCAGCACTTAGACACACAGTAGGCACTCAGATACCTGAATAGATTAGAGCTTGACTTGCTCAAAGTATTTTGGTCTTGGGCTACAGGGTAGAGCTTGAGGCGGGGGTTTATTTATTTCTTTTGGCTGTGTTGGGTCTTCATTGCTGCGCGTGGGCTTTTCTCTAGTTGTGGCAAGCGGGGGCTACTCTTCGTCATGGTGTGCGGGCTTCTCATTGCGGTGGCATCTCTTGTTGCAGAGCACGGGCTCTAGGCGCATGGGCTTCAGTAGTTGTGGCACATGGGCTTCAGTAGTTGTGGCACATGGGCTCAGTAGTTGTGGCTCACGGGCTTAGTTGCACCGCGGCATGTGGGATCTTCCCGGACCAGGGATCCAGCCCGTGTCCCCTGTACTGGTAGGTGGATTCTTAACCACCGCACCACCAGGAAAGTCTGTGAGGGGTGTTTAGAGAGAGGAGTCTGCTGGGCACATGCCAGGCTTTCGGGGCTCTGACCCTGTGGAGGGTCACAGGCCACGGTGAGGAGCTTCCTCCTGAGGGCACTGGGAAGCCGTGGCAGGGCTTAGAGCTGGAGAGGGGCAGCTTTGTGCTTTAGGAAGAGCCGTCTGGCTCCTGTTTGGAGGGTGGCCAGGAGGGGACACCACTGGGGCAGGAGACCAGGAGGAGGTGGGGTGGGGGCATGGCAGTGGAGGGGGAGGAATTCATGGGGAATGCTTAGAAGGTAGATGTCCCACCTGGTGGGTGAGGGGGAGAGGGAAGCGTGTAGGACAAGGCCTGGGATGGTGGGGCCGTCCCTGAGTTGGGGCTGGGAGGGGGAGCAGGTGTGGAGGCCAGTGCTGAGTGCAGTGAGGTAGATACCCGGGGACACGTGTCCTGTGGACCACAGGACACACGGGCTGGGGCTGGGGGGAGGGCTGGGCTGAGAGAGACCTGGGGACCCTTTAGTTAAGGCCTAGGGCCAGGGAGGAGGGGCCTAGGTCAGAGCCCCAGTACCAAGAACATTCCAGGCTGAGGAGGAGGAAGAGTCTGGGGAGAGGAGGAGAGCAGAGCTGGAGAAGCCCCAGGTGCAAAGCAGGAGGTGGGGGGAGGGGCCCTGGGGTGGCGGTGGTCCCAGGGTCACTCTGCTAATGGCTTCGGTTCTCCCTCCCCCCAGAGGGGCAACCCTGTGCTGAGGTTTGTGCGCAACGTGCCCTGGGAGTTTGGCGATGTGCTTCCCGATTACGTGCTGGGCCAGAGCACCTGTGCCCTCTTCCTCAGGTGAGCTCTGGGGGCCACCCACCCTCAAGGTGGCCTGGGAGGGGTGTGCTCTGGGTGTTCTGGGCCGTTGTATGGGAGACCTCTGGGCACGGCCCGGGCCTAGGTGTGACCCTGGGTGGGAGGCAGAGATCTTGGCTTAGAGGTGTCCGAAGCAAGAGCTGGGCCCCGGACTCTGGGTCTGAGGGACGAGGGGCCGGGGCCTGGATCCTGGGGCTGAGGGGGGAGGGCCTGGGGGCCTGGATCCTGGGTCTGAGGGAGGAGGGGTCGGGGGCCTGGACTCTGGGGTGAGGGAGGAGGGGGCCTCATGTCCTGGACACCAGGACTGGAGCCAGGATTTCTGTAACCCTCACCACAGTTAGATAAGTTTCCCTCCACTCCTGGGGGCCCCTCCCTCCCTGCAGGGTATGAGAGCTAGTGGCTGCTGAGCAGAGATGTCCCTTTGTTCCTGGGTGGCAAAGCCACCCCACCGCATCCGTGCCAGCGCCCTCTGAGGTCAAAGCAGGCAGTCCCGGGGATGGGCCCTGCTTCCCAAGACCAGCTGTACAGCACCACCCCCTGACCCCGGTACACACTCTCTAGGGTTTCCTGGTCTCTGCCTGAAACCTAAAGTCCTTCTCTTCCTCGGTGAAGAATCCGGGGGTCCACCCTTCCAGGGAGTCAGAGCCGGGCACCCCTCACTGCCAGTCCCCCTGTGCCCCTTTCTTGAAGGGTGACCTTGGGCAAGTCACTTAACCTCTCTGAGCCTCAGATCTGCCTGTGCTCCCCAAGCCCTCTGCCTTCCAGCAAGAGGGGAGAAGGGCTTCTGGGGTCTCTTAGCCGGAGACCTCCCAACCCCTCCCTCTCCTGCCCCCCAGCCTCCGTTACCACAGCCTCCACCCAGACTACATCCATCAGCGGCTGCAGAGCCTGGGGAAGAGCTTCGCCCTGCGGGTCCTGCTCGTCCAGGTGGATGTGGTAAGCAGGGGTCACTCCTCCATGGGCCTCACTGTCCCCATCTGTGAAATGGGGAGCCTTGGGCCTCCCGGTTGCCTGGCGGACTGTTGAATCTCTTCCAAGGAGAAATGCAAGTTGGAACCCCAGTGGGGACTTTCTCACATCTGAGATGGACAGCCGTGTTGGCGAGGAGGTGGAGGGTCAGATTACCCGTCTCCTCCTTCCCCACACCCCCTTCAACCAGGCCCTGCCCTCTGCCACTTCAATACTTCTTGAACCTGTTTCATTCTATCCTCACAGCCGGGCCCTGATCCAGGCCCTTTCCTCTCTCGCCTGGGTCCCTGCCCCAGCCTCTTCTCTTGTCTTGTGGCCTCCAACTTCGACCCTGCAGTAGTCAGAGGGGTCTTCTGACACACAGATCTGATGTCCCAACCCCTCTGTGGTCCCCCAGTGCCCTCCATGGCCCGTGAGGCCCAGTGTCACCCGATCCCTGCCCAGCTCTCCCGGTTCATCTCTAAGCCTCCACGTGATCACCCTTTCATTTCACAGCCTCCGTCCCATAGTGGTGAATTGTATTTCCTCAAGCCTTCCTTCCCCTCCCTTCCTTTGCACACGCTGTTCCCTATGCCTGGAATTCCCTTTTCTGCTCTTTGTTGCCCTCACTCCTCATCCTCCTTCAGGTCCCAGCTCAGATATCCCCTCCTCTAGGAAGCTCTCCCTAATCCCCCAGGTAGGACAGACGCTCCTCTGGCTCTCCCACCCCAGCCCTGGCCACTCTTGAGTCATCACTGACTGGGGACTGTCTGTCCCCTTCATCAGACTGTGAGTCCCAGGAAGGCACAGCCAGGGCTGTCCCGGTCACTGCTGGGTCCTGCACAGGCTGGGCACCCAGTTGGAGATTAGGGAGTGTCAGTTGAGTGAAAGGCTCTTGGCATCCTAAGCTGCTCTGCTTCCAAGACTATAATTCTTTGCTTTCTGCCAGATCCCTCATTCTAATTTCCTTCTCCACTCAGAAAGATCCTCAGCAGGCCCTCAAGGAACTGGCTAAGATGTGCATCCTGGCCGACTGCACCCTGATCCTTGCCTGGAGGTGAGATGGAGGCTCCCCTCCCAGGTCAGGCTCTATCCTGAGAGTTATTGCCCCTTCTGCCCCCAGATCTTCCCAGCCCTTCTTCCTCCCATAAACTCCCTGTGTGAGTCTGGTCCAGGCACTGCCTCTCTGGGCTTCAATTTCTTTATCTGTAAAGTAGGGTCTTAATATCTTTCTTATAGGGTTGTAGGCACAAAAGCAGGTGACGTACATCAAATCCCAGGACCACACTAGGCGCTTATGAGTTAGACATAAAATCTGGCTGAATAATTAATTTCAAGTCTAGGTTTCTAAAGACCATTTTGATTGGCTCTCCATAGGGAAAAGAAGACTTCCCTTCCTCACACCATAATCAGAACAAAATCTTGATAATTATAGACACAAAAAGCAAAACTACAGTAAAAGTATTCAAAGAAATCTTATAAAATATATATATATTTATTATGATCCTGTGGTAGGGAAAGTCTTCCAAAACAAGACCCAAAACCTAGACACCATAAAGGAAAAGGTTACTCAATTTGAGTAAATTAAAATTTAAAAACTTCCAGATGGTAAGAGATACTGTAAACAAAGGTAAAAGACAAGTGACAAACTAAGAGAAAATACTTGTTATATATAAAACAAACACTTACAATCCCTAATTTATATATGTATATATAAATTTTATATTTATACAGTTCAAATATATATAAATGTTTATATTCATAGGAATGTATTTAAACATTTATTATATATTTACGTGTTATGTGTATATATATATACATATATATGTGTGTGTATATATATATATATACACACATATATATATATAAAGAGCCTCTTGCAATTCAGTAAGAAAAAGATAGCCCGATTTTTAAAAGTCTAACACAGGTTGCCAAGAACACATGAAAAAACTATCAACCACACAGCTTATCAGGAAAAGTAAATTTTCAAAAAATGAGGTGTTATTTTTCACCCATTAATTTGGTGAAAACGTCAGGTGGATAATATGAAAGGGGCACCTGCATGTTTGGTTGGCAGGAGACTTGATTGGCTATTAAAACAGAAAGTAGACATACTCTTCAACGCAGAAATTCCCCCACTAGGAATATCTCCCCTTCGATCATCCCTCCTTGGGTGTGCAAATCCACAGTGGCGTGGGCCTTCCTGGCACCATCCGTGCAGTAAGCTGCAGGACCAAACAGCATGATATTTTAATTTACTTATAAAAGGAAGGAAAATGAGCCATGCTTATGAACAGATACAGATGTGAATAAACTGAAGGGGCTCCAAGGGGTCCAAGCTGTGAACAGTGTTGAACCTTGGGAATGGCACAAGGGGAGGTCCTGAGGGGAGGGAGACTTCTATCCTCTGCCCTTCTCTTTTCTTCTGAATATGTAATGGTTAGTTTCTTTTGTTAAAGAATAGGTAGCATATTCATGTAGTTCAAAACTCAGAGGTGATTATATATATACTATATATATAAGTATTTGTAAGTATTGTAAAATGTAAATATATAAATATTGTAAGTGGATATAAGTATATATGAGCATATAAGTAATATATAAGTATAATATATACATTTATATAAGTATATATATTTTATAAGTATATATAATATATACCTATATCATATGTGTATATATTAAGATATACAATCACTTGATTTTTGAACTACATATGTAATATATATATATATACCGTTTTTATATTGCTTTCAGATACTGTATATGTGTATACAGTATATATATAAATGGTAGTATATGCCCTTAAAAGTCTCTCTCTTCTGCCCCTTCCCTCCCACTCTACTCCCCTCACCTTTACAGGTCACCATTATTGTTGGTTTCTTTATTTCCTTCCAACGTTTCTATAAAACGCAAACACGTGTGAAAACATCTTAATTTTCTTTCTTAGACAGAAGTAAGCCTAGTATATATACAGTTCTGTGCCCTGTGTGGTCATGTCATTATCTGGAGGTCTTTTCTATATCAGTGTAGAGAGCAGCCTCATTATTTTTTACAGCCGTGTAGTATTCTAATATAGTGTCCACATAAAAAAATTAATAGACTTTTTTTAGAGAAATTTTAAGTTTATAGAAAAATTGATTGGAAAGTACAGAGAGTTCCCACATACCCCCCCTCCCCCTGCACACAGTTTCTGCAATTATTTATATCTTGTATTAATTAGTGCGGTACATTTGTTACAACTGATGAACTAATATTGCGATACCATTATTATTAACTAAAGTCCACAGTTTACATTAGGGTTCTCTCTTTGTGTTTACATGCTATGGGTCTTGACACAGGTGTGATGTGTCCATAATTACTGTATTTTACAGAATAATTTCACTGCCCTGAAAGGTCCTCTGTGCTCCCCCTTTTCATCCCTTTCTTCCCCCAGCCCCTGGCAACCTCTGACCTTTTTACTGTCTCCGTAGTTTTGCCTTTTCTAGAATGTCATATAGTTGGAATCATACTGTATGTAGCAGAAATAGAAAAATCCACAGTTCTCCTCGTGTGTTTGGAAAACCCATTTCTTCATCCTGTGCGTCTCCTTTACTCCTCACACAAAGCCCTTCACTGCTGGCCACCAAATATGTGGAGGATTTCCCCCACACCAAGCAGTTCTCTGCCAGCTGGGTGTCCTACAGTTTAGCTCAGTTCTGACACTGTCTACCTGGAGATAACGTCAGATCCCACAGGTTAAGGGCTCGCAGCGCTGCCCCATCACACACACACTGCAGGCGCCAGCCGCAAGCCCAGGTAATCCCCTGTGCTCTGACCAGCCGGCTATAGGTCAGGACCTCCAATGACCCCTTCCTCAGGTTTGATTATTTTGCTAGCGCAGCTCACAGAACTCAGGGAAACACTTACTTCTGCTTACCAGTTCATCAAAGGATATGATAAAGGACACGGATGAAGAGGTACATAGGGCGAGGTCTGGGAGGGTCCCGAGCGCAGGAGCTTCTGTCCCTGTGGAGCCGGGGTGCGTCACCCTCCCGGCGTGGATGTGTTCGCCAGCCTGGAAGCTCCCCAAACCCCGGTACTAGTGTTGGGATTTTATGGAGGCTTCTCACGTAGGCATGATCACTTATTAACTCCATTTCCAGCCCCTCTCCCCTCTGGAGGATCGGGGGTGGGGCTGAAAATTCCAAGCTTCTAATCCTGGCTTGGACTTTCTGGCTACCAGCCCCCGTCCAGGAGCCATCCAGGGTCACCTCGGTGGAACAAAAGATGTTCCTGGTGCTCTTATCGCTTAGGAATTTACAAGGGTTCGGAGCTCTGTGCCAGGAACAGAGGCCAACATACATTTTCTGTTAGCTCACAGTAGCCTTTTCAGATCGGCTTCTTTCACTTAGCAACAGGCTTTTTTTTTTTTTTTTTTTTTCTGGCTTCGTTGGGTCTTCGTTGCTGTGCGCGGGCTTTCTCTAGTTGCGGCGAGTGGGGGCTACTCTTTGTTGCGGTGCGTGGGCTTCTCATTGCAGTGGCTTCTCTTGTTGCGGAGCATGGGCTTCAGTAGTTGTGGCACGTGGGCTCAGTAGTTGTGGCTTGCGGGCTCTAGAGCGCAGGCTCAGTAGTTGTGGCGCACGGGCTTAGTTGCTCCGAGGCATGTGGGATCTTCCCGGACCAGGGCTCAAACCCGCGTCCCCTGCATTGGCAGGCGGGTTCTTAACCACTGTGCCACCAGGGAAGTCCTAGCAATAGGCTTTTAAGGTTCCTCCGTGTCTTTTCATATCTTGGTAATTCATTTGCTGTTTCACCTATATAGTATTTTCATTTTCAGCTGTATAGTATTCTACCGTGTAGATGGACCAGCTCTGTAGCCCCCTAACGGTGGACGCTTGGGTGGATTTCCAAGCTTTTGCTGGTACCAGCAACACTCCCACTACTGCCCTGAACCCCAGGAATGGGTATTTAGGCCAAAGGGTAAATGGATTTGTAATTCTGTGCCCTCCCTGGGGGTGTGTTACCTCTATACTGTTTGACTATTTGGAAAAATGTATTTATGTATTAATTGTATATTAAAACAAAAGCAAGTATAAAAATTGTTCTTTTTGCTGTGGGAAGTAGCACAGTGGAGTATAGAGAGCCCAGCCAGGTGAGACAGACCCACTGAAGGAGCTGTCTCTCCTCCTTGCCAGCCGTGTGATCTTGGGCAACGCTGGTCTCAGTTTCCCGCTCTGTGTAATGGATTGAAAATAACTGCCTTACAGGATCTCTCAGGAGAGCTTCTGAACATAAAGGGCTTTGGACAGTGCCTGGAATGCAGCTGGGACCCCACACAGGGAATATTTCCCATGTCTTTACATCCAAACTGGGGAATGTTTTGGACCCATTAAGTAAATGAGATCGGCTCCGTCTGCGGATGTGGAAGGACGTCCTGATTGTACTGTGGAGCAAAAGTGAAAGCAAGGAAGCGGATACAGCATGCTAACTTGTGTGTCCTGAACAAATGATTAATAACAATAACAATAATAATCCCCGCTGCAGTGAGAGGAAAGCAACAAAGCCCATGGAAAAAACACAGAATTAGAAAAATGAGTGTTTCTTTCAAAAATATAAATCAACGTTTAATCAACAAACATTGCTCACTAGCTAGACTTTGAAGGCTAAGAAAATGCCTCAAGACAAATACTTTATTTCCACTCAACTCAATATCCTCAAGTTCCAAAGAGAAAAAAGACTAGCTTTTTCCTGTTCCTTTATTCCACACACAGTCCCTTTTAGTGATTTAGTTGTTTCAACTACCTTTGAAACAGTTAATTACGTGTCAAAAAAACCCCAGTGCCTAATAGGAAAATGAATGGCGATTGTGAAGTCGGGTTAGTTGTGGTAAAAGATTCAGCAGTCAGGGTCCGGAGCTTTTTCCTTTTGAAGGTGCGCTACATGAAAAACCTTCAAAGCTCCATTTTTCTTGGTAGTGGGAGCTGACTGCTTCGTGAGGTTGTCTTCCTGTGGTTGGGAAAAGAAATGGTATTTTTGGTTTTTCTCTCTCTCAAACCTGGCCAAACTCTCTGTGTCCCGACCTCCCTCCCAGAAGAGCTAACATTTCTTAAATAGACTTCTAAGCGCCACGCATGGCACTTAGCGTGGACTTGTTTAATTGTCAGCTTAATTGTCAATTGTCCCCCACTTTACAGATGAGGAAACCGAGGCCCAGAGAGATGAAAACCATTGGCCCAGGGTAACTCAGGTGGGAAGCGGGGCCTGAACCTAACTGGTCAGGCTCCCAACCTCTGGCCCTTAGCCAGAAAAGATGTGTTAAGATGCACCCACCAAGCAAGGGTTACCGCCAGGGGACATTTTGGGGGAGGTTGAGAACATTCATTTCTCTATACATTAGAGTTTGGAATTCTTGGAGTCAGCAAATGAAATTAATCTAAAACATGACCCTCCCTTCCCCTGACCCGAATGTCTCTCACCCCAGCCCCGAGGAGGCCGGGCGGTACCTGGAGACATACAAGGCTTACGAGCAGAAGCCGGCGGACCTCCTGATGGAAAAGCTGGAGCAGGACTTCGTCTCCCGGGTGAGGCCACCTCACCTCCCTGCCTGGGCCTCCCCCCAGCCTCTCCTTGGGGGTCTGAGCTGCAGTTCTGATCTCGAGTCATACCTCTCCCTCCCCGACCCCACCCTCAGCTTCCAGTCCCTTCTCCTGCCCAGACAGCAGCTAGAGGGGTCTTCCTAAGCACAAACCTGATCCTGCCCTCTCCTGCTCAAAACACCCCCGTGGCTCCCCAGTGCCTTCACCATGCTCTCCAAGGCCTTGCCTATTTGACCCGGCAGCCCCGTCTGCCCCCTGCCCCCGCATTCTGTCGCTTCTCTGTGCCTGTTCCCTCTGCCTTGATTAGCTGCCTAATCCCATCTTTGCCCCATCTCAGCTCCAATGCTTCCTTCTCCAGGAAGTCCTCCCGGATCCCCAGGCCAGGTCAAGGGCCCCCCGCTGGGCTCCCTCAGTCCCAGCCCTATCTGGGTCACCATGTCTGGAATTGATTTGTCTCCCGAACTGGACTGGGAGCCCCAGGAGGGCAGGGCTGGGCTGTCTCGATCCCTGCTGTGTCCCCAGCACCACTGAACACTCAGTGAGTGCTCAGGGAATATTTGCTGAATGAATTGTTGAATCTGGGCTCCAATGATAGAGTAATGGAGGATGTCCACAGCCACCCCTGAGGTGGGTACTATGAGGACCCCCATTTGCCTGCAAACAAGAGGCCCAGAGAGGTCAGTTCCCTTGCCCACGGTGTCACAGGGAGTAAGCAGCGGGGCCTGGTTTTGAACTGGGGTCCAACTTCAGAGCCTACGGTCTGCCCCCGGGGCAGAACCAACTCAAGATAAATGGCGTTTACCTTCGAATCACATGGCCAACACCCTCTCAGCTAGTTGGGAATCACTCTGAGATGACCTTTATTTTTTTTTTTTTTTAATTAATTAATTATTTATTTTTGGCTGTGTTGAGTCTTTGTTGCTGCGCACGGGCTTTCTCTAGTTGCGGCGAGCAGGGGCTACTCTTTGTTGTGGTGTGTGGGCTTCTCATTGCGGTGGCTTCTCTTATTGCAGAGCACGGGCTCTAGGTGAGCAGGCTCAGTAGTTGTGGCTCGCAGGCTCTAGAGCACAGGCTCAGTAGTTGTGGCGCACGGGCTTAGTTGCTCCATGGCATGTGGGATCTTCCCGGACCAGGGCTCAAACCCATGTCCCCTGCCTTGGCAGGCAGATTCTTAACCTCTGTGCCACCAGGGAAGTCCCTGAGATGACCTTTTAATCATCAGAACACATAATCAAAGAACATGCCCCAAAAGCATTTACTGAGCTCCTCCCGCATGCAGGGCAGTCTGGGGACACAGCAGTGACCCAGTGCCGCCCTCACAGACTCAGTCTTGTTCTCCTTTCTTCCAATCCACCTCTGCCCCCTCTTCCCTTCCAGGTGACTGAATGTCTGACCACTGTGAAGTCAGTCAACAAAACGGACAGTCAGACCCTCCTGACTACTTTTGGGGTAAGGAACAATTCCCTTGTGCCGACTGGCATTTCTATCCCCTTTGCTTTTTGAGGAAGCCCCCTGCGTACTCCCTTCTACCTCCCTGTCCCCTCCCCCATCCTTCCTGCCTCCCCTGCCCTCCTGCAGGATATCAGTTCCTTCCAGGAATATTTTACACCTCTGATCAGCTGGGGCAGGGGAGAGTTTTGTGTTCACCTCCCCTGATCATTCGCTCCTACCTTCCTCAGTCTCTGGAACAGCTTATAGCTGCATCGCGGGAAGATCTGGCCTTGTGCCCAGGCCTGGGGCCCCAGAAGGTAAGAGCCCTGGGAATGGGCTTGAGGGGTTGGGGGCAGGAGGGAGCCCCAAATAAATGGGACCTCAGACCCCAAAGTTCTGAGGTTTCAGAAGGCCCATAGTGCCTCTCCTACAGATGGGGAAAACCGAGGCCCAGAGAGGGTGTGGACCAGCCCAACCTCACACAGCCAGTCTGCAATAGAATCCAGATCAGGCTACTTCTCTCCTAGCCCCCCGAGTCCCCTCCAAGCTAGGAGAAAAAGAACCAAAATCCCACTCTGATGTATCAAACAAATGGCTCATTTAATGACCGCTTCCTTTTCTTTTTCCCTCCCCTTCAGGCTCGAAGGTTGTTTGATGTCTTACACGAGCCCTTCTTGAAAGTGCCCCGATGACCTCTGCTGCCAAGGAGGCCCTTGGTGTAACAATAAAGCACTTTCCTGGTCCAGGCTCAGGCTGGTGTGGTCAGTGGGAGTGGGGGTCTTCTCTGCTCTCGCCTTCTGATGGCCCAGGTGGCCACCTTCAGCTTGTCTGAGTTGCAGTCATCAGTTTCCCTGGCGGAGACTTACACGGGATCCTGCTGAGGCTTCTTCTTCCTCTTCCTCTCCTGTCTCGTGGGAGCCACCTCCCCAGACTCGGGATTCAGCAGCAGCTCTGGCATCTCCTCCTGGGATGCTGTCTCTGGCACCTGGCTTTCCTGGCCCCGCTTTTTCTTCTTCTTGGTGGATGCCGGATCGGCCCCGGCCTCAGACTGCCCCTCATCTGGCAGCTCGGGCTCCGTCATCTCACCTTGTGGGTTAATCATTTCAGTCCCTGGCTCTGTCGCTTTGTGCCCTCTTTCTTTCTTCTTCTTCTTCTTGGTGGATGCTAGAGCTGCCTGAGGCTCGGGCTCCATCACCTCTTCCTGTGGCTCCACCACCTCTGTCCCTGGCTCCATCATCGCATTTTGTCGTTTTTCTTTCTTCCTTCTCTTTTTGGGGGATGCCAGAACTGCCTCAGCCTGCGGCTCCACTTCATGTGGCAGCTCAGGCTCCATCATCTCCCCTGGGAGCTCCAGAGGTTTCATCTCTGGCTCTATAACCTCAGTCCCTGGCTCCGTCATCACTTTGTACCCCTTTTCTTTTTTCTTCTTCTTCGAGGACAGCAGTGGGATGGCTTCCTCCTGTGGCTCCATCTTCACCTGCAGCTGAGGCTCAACTATCGTCCCCTCTACCAGCTCCATCCCATCTGTCCCCTTCTGCTTCTTCCTCTTCTTGCTGGGGGATAGGACTGTCTCTTCCAGAGGCTCACTTTTAACCATGAGTTCCAGCTCCACTGTCTTTTCTTCTGACTCCAGCACCCCCATTTCTGGCTTGACCATTTCTACCTCTTTGGGCTTCTTTTTCCTCTTCTTGGTGGTGGCTGGGGACAGCGCTCCCAGAGGCTCCAACATCTCAGCAGCAGGCTCTGTTGCCAGTGGCTCTGTCACCTCCAGGTCTTTCAGCTGCTGCTTTTTTTTCTTCTTCCCCACATCCACCTCTGAGGACCCCAAAGCTGTGCCCACCTCCGGGGCCCCAGGCTCATTCACTGCCTCCTGAGGAACTGAGGCCTCTGGCACATGCCTCTTCTTTTTCCTCTTCCCGGAGGCCAGTGACTTCAACGCCAAGACTGACCCAGGCCCTGTGACTGGTGGGCTGCCTCCAAAGGCACAGAACCGAGGCTTCAGGCCAGGGGGGATCTGTGGCGGGGGATTTGCTGGAATGGGCTGCAGCAGGGTCCCTGTTAGGGATTCCTGGGGACCCTCCAAGATCCTCAGGCTGCCCTGTAGCGCTGGGGCACAGGTGAGTCCCCCTCCCGCCTCCGCTGAGGGGGCCAGCAGGGTTGCTCCTCCTCCAGCCTGAGGGCCACTGCTGCTGAGGACCCGGTAGCGGTGCCGCTTGCCTGCCAACTTGCCCTTCAAGATCTGGGAGCCAGAAAGAGGCACGAGTCGCCCATTGAGGCTGAATGGAGAAAGGGGGAGGGCAGAAACTTGGTCAGATTCTTTTGGTGAGACGGGACAGCAGCTGAGAAGCAGCATTTCTGGGTTCCCCAGGAAAGCCCCTCCAAATTTCCCCCAGGTTCAGCCACGGGGGTGAGGAGTATTCCTGCTAAGTGGCATGGGACCACTCACCAGTCTGGGGCGAAGTCTACAGGGGCCTGGATAAGCCACAGTTCTGTGTCTGGGCCGGTCAACGCCTCCAAAGAGAAACGAGTGTGCTCTGAGGCTGGGGGAGTCGCAGTAAAGTTGGGGGGACAAGAAAACCGAGCAGCACCTGCAGAAGGGGAAACGGGAGTCTGCTGACACTTAACTGCTGGTCCAATCCTCCAGGGAGCCTATTGGTCCATTGGTCCCAACTTCCTGAGGGTCCCAATCCTCTTACCGCGACTTTCCTCTCTCCCCGTCTGTCCACCAGAGGCGCACCTATATCCGCCGACCCAACCCTTGTTCTCTCCACGGCTGTTCCCGCCACCCCCCACCAAGATATCCTCTCTCTATCTTAATTCCCCGCCCCCCCGCCCGCCATCCCCCGGGGGATACACTCTAGGCTGATCCTGCCTCCGAGGATGTCCCTTTTTCCGTCCGAACGCTCCAGGGTACCCCTTTTTCTCCTCCCGCCAGACAACTCTCTGCACCCTGTCGGCCCGCCGTGAAGCAACTCACCGCCGGACTGGGTCCCCGCCATCCCGGGACCCATGCCTCAGACCTAGCAGCCAGAGCCACTCAGGCCCCGCCGCCGACCACGTGGAACCAAAGGGGTGGGGCCTCATCTGGGAGCGTCCATGTGGCACCAGGGCGCGGGAGGTGTCGCTCGGAGCCCCCTCGCTGTGTGAGCACAAGTGGGGGAAATTTCCACTTGTGCACAGCAGACAACCGAGAAAGCCATCTTTTACGCAAAGTCTACTCCCAAAAGAAGCCGACTCGCCTGTTTGGCGGGAGTTAGAGCCTCACCAGGTTCCGGCGGGTATCCCCACAGTCTCAGACATGATTTGCTCCAACGTTGCCTTAAAGGGGCAGCCACATTCACAGGACCTACCCTTAAAGAGACAGGAAGATCGATTGGACTGAAATTCTTAAAGAGGCAGGTAAGAGTCTAGGTCGGCAGGACTGTGCTTTCAGTGTTACAATCCCTTCTAGGGAGGCCCAGATGCCTCAGAAGTTCAGAACTTGAGTGAGAGAGGTGGGAAAATGGAGGAATGGGGGTAATTCCTCCCGAGGGCGTTAACTACCAGCCAGGGGCGGGGCTCTGGGCTCCAGGGGAGCGGGAAATATAGGGGGAGGAGCCTGTGGATCCCGAGGCGGAGCCTCTGGACTCCCGAGCTGGACACGCGTGGGACGGTGCGGACTAAGGGGCGGGGCTGTGGCCCAAAAGACGGGTAGATGCCCTCGAGGATTTAGTCTCGTGCGTTAGGGGGACATTTCCAAAGGCTCTGAGGAAAGGAGAGAGAGTAGAAGTCCTGACCAGCGCCCCTTCCCTGCCCCGGGGTGCGTGTAAGCAGCGGCACGTGAACGCAGATTTGGGGGACACGCCCACGCCCCTTCGCACGGGGACCGCACAGCGTAGGGCGACGGGCGGAGCCGCGGGATGGTGGCTAGACAGGGTGATCCGACTGCATTCCTGACCGGTGTGTCAGCGCTGATTCCCGCCCCCTTGCCGAGATTTCGGATCCTACTTTAGAACTGGGGCGCCCACCTTCTCAGTGAGCCAGCGGCTGCTCAGAGAGGAGGAGGGTCAGGGGAAGAGGACGTGTTGCCTCCTCCGGGGATCGCCAGACAGTTCCCGCGCGTGGGCGAGACACCCGGGCCCTGCCCCTGCGGGCTCCGGGACTACAATTCCCAGAGGACGCGAGGCTGGGAGGTGCCCGACGTCGGTCGTGGAAGCTGCTGGGAATCGTAGTCCCAGCCTCCAACTTTGGGAGCCGTTGGTGGGAAATTCTGTAAAGATCCCAACCACCCTTTTTAACCGACGGAGAGATTGAGGCTCAGAGACCCGAGGGGATACTGATTTTAGCGAGGCCCTCTTCTCGCCTTGGGGGCGGGATTTGTGAGTCTCCCCCAGCCTCTATATCCTTCTACCTCTTTGGTGGCGTCCAAATCTTCTTTCAAGAAGGGGGAAACAGCCTGGAGGAGTGGGGCAGGGACCCAGGAGTTCGTCTCCTGCACCCACAGCGAGGTAAGAGTCTGGATTCTATTTTCGGTTTACGTAGCCAGGTCACCCTTGGCCTTTCGACCTCGCCCTTCCTGTCTGTGAAATGGACTTTGGGTCAATCCAAATGGGAACATACCCGTCTACGTCCTGCCCCTCCGGGACTACAAGTCCCAAGGTGCTCGAGGCGACCCCGGCTCCCCCTCCCCTCCGGGACCCGCCTCCCTCCGGTACGAGTCACGTCGTCTAACCTGTTCCCGGCGCCTGCCCCGCCCCGTCCTCCGCTCCCCGCAGCCGGAGCCGGAGCCGGAGGAGGACCCCCGGTGCCAAGATCTGCCCCGGATCCGTGAGTTACAACCCCCGCCCCGGGGTTCAGCGGCCCCGGTGGAGCCCGACACTCGCGTTCCTCGGAGGGTCGGGAGGAGACTCGGACGCCAGGTCCCAGGGTGGAATTGGGGGACTCCAGGAACGTTAGAAAGCTAGAACTTGGATGCCTGATTTACTGGGCAGAAGGAAAAGGGGCTCGGATGCCTGAGTTCTTGGAATGGAGGGCTCGGACGCCTTGGTCCTGGGGAGACGTTCGGAGACGTTCGGAAACGTCGGGACGTTTCAGTCACTAGAAATGGGGGCTCTCGGAAGCCTGAGTCCTTGAGTAGAACTCTTGGGGAGAAATGGGAGACTCGGACTGCTGGGGCTCTGGAATGGGCGGCCATCCCTACCACCCTTCAACTGCCTTCTCGACCGAGCCTTTAGGTCTCCGAGCAGAATTAGGGGTGGGGTGGGGATAGTGGAACCCGGGTTCCTGAAATGAAGCAGAACAAACACCCAGGGTCCCTCTGGAGGCTGTGTCCCGCCGTTCCCCCCACTTTCTGGCTCTGGGGTGGGGGCCAACGTGGCAGGAGGGAAGTAGGACAGGTCTCCAACCTTGCCTGTGCCGCTGCGCAATCCCCAACATGTCATTAACCGGGGCGTCAGACCTGCCTAAGCAGAGGAGGGACCTCCGCCCCAGGGCGCCCCCTGGCGGGGGCGGGGAACCTCCTATTGTCCCATAAAGGTGGGAGATATCTGGGATTTGCAAAGGGCATTCTAGAATCCAGGGCAGAATTCCAGAAGGTGTGGTTGGATTCTGGGGGGCTTGCATGGCGGGCACAATACAGCCATTACACAGAGAGGACGGAGGTAAACTGAGGCTTAGAGGTCACACTGGCAAAAGAGTTGGGGGTCAGGATTTGCCCTCCCCCTTCCTCAGCCGCTCTCTGGGCGTCGGGATACCATCCACTCCCACCGGATTTTCTGACTCACTTCTCTCCTAGGGCTCCTGGCCCTGATCCTGAGGTGAAAAATGTCACCTCCACTCCCATCTGTCTGACCTGAGGTAGTGTGGGAGATAAGGGAGGATAGAGGCTAATTCTGGAGGTGTGTGTCTGCCCTTGAAGCTGGGGGAGGGCAGGGCTTGGCACCTCCCTCCGCCCGACTCCCCCTTCTCTCCATCCCCATGAGTCACGTGAATGGATTAAACAAGGGGTGGGGCAGGGGGTTCTGATGAAAGAGGGAAGAACTTCCTAATGTCTGGGCTTGAAGGGCATTTGGTGATAGCCTGAGATGAAATAAAAAATAATAACCGTGGCTGCCAAGACAGAGCTCACAGAGTGCCAGGCTCAGGGCTGGCAGGTAATGGATGGTTCCCATTGTCTACAGAAGTCTCCGGCAACTGCCCAAAGGTCTCACTTCCATTGAGGTTTGCTGAGCCCAGCCCAGGGAATGACTTCTTTCTATGGGAAAACTGAGGCTGGAGTGCGGGCACAACGCACACCCTAGGCTTTTGCCACCTTCTGTCTGGAATCTTCCAGGGATTCCTATGCCCTGGAATGGGCCAGAACTGGAGATGGCTAGAACTCAGGAAAGCAGGGGAGAATTTAGCATTCTGAGATCCAAGGGCTGAAGTCAAGATTCCAGGGGTTAAAGCTCGGGGCTTTTAGAATCTCAGAAAGATTTGAAAGGGCTGTTTTGGAGGAAAAAAATTACTTTGGTTTTGAGCCCTCAGTCTGTTCCAGGCCTGGGAATTAGGAATCTTATACTTGTGAACTTTATTTTGTACCCTTCCCTGTTCTAAACTCTATACATAAATTATGTCGTTCAAACCTCACACTTCTTTGAGGTGAAGGTATTAATTCCCCCATTATACACACAAGGAAACTGAGGCACAGAGACGCTAAATAACTAGCCGAAGGTAGAGATTTAAAGAGGGGGAAGGCCCTAGCTCATTCCACAGACGTCCACAGAGGGGGGAAACCAAGTCCCAGACAGGGTGGGGCCTCTCCCAACGTCTGTCTATGCGGACGGAGCTGGAGGATTCCAATCTGGGTATTCCCAAACCAGCCTGGCGCTCTGACCCGGTTCCTAGTCAGGATGATTCCTCCAGGAACCCCCCACCCCTGATTTTTAACCCCAAAGAACCGGGCTGGGGTGCAGAAGATGCCGGGGAAGGAGACCTAAGGGCGGAGGAGAGGGGAGCCCGGCGGAGAGGACGTGGAGGTGGAGGACAGGGGCCTGGAGGAGAGGCGGGGCCCTCGCCACCCTTGCCCCCCGCCGGGCCCCCGCTCCCCTGCCGCGGGAGATGCGGCACCTGCCCGGGCCCGCCGCGCATTCCCCTGCTCTGAGCTCAGGAGCTGTCTGTCCGCCCGGCTGCGGTCGGGCCGTGACCTGGAGCGTCCCCTGGCGGCCCTGACGCCCTTTTCGCCCGCCTCAGACCCGGGACGGGCCCACGCCCAGCCTTGGCATTTCCTTAGACCCAGAGGTTGTAAGGGTCTTAGAATTTGGGGATCATGAAATCCCCCAAAGAACCATTCGCTACCAGAATGCTGGCCCTGGCGGTAGCATAGATTGTTCATTTTTATATTTTAATGAACACAGAGGGTTTCCTGTGTATCTCTGAGATTCTAAAAGGCGCAAGTTTTGATTCCTATAGTCTCTCCTTCCCCTGCCCCGCGCCCGGCATGCGGGGTCTTACCTGGACCAGGGATCGAACCCTGTGCCCCCTGCAGTGAGAGCTCAGAGTCTTAACCACTGCACCACCAGGGAAGTCCCCTATAGTCTCTACTTTTTGAGGCCTCAATTCTCAGAGCCTTAATTCCTCTTGCACCTTCTGGCCAGTTGGAGCCTCACAACTGTCCTCTGAGGTAGACTGCTATTTATCCTCATTTTACAGATCAGGAAACTGAGGCAGTCTTGTCAGGTGGGACAATGGTGCCACCAGATTTGAACCCTCCTTAATTGTACTTTTAGCAACTCCGCTCTACCAGACATTCACCTAGACTTTTAGGACTTCGGAATCCTGGGATAGATAGAACTCAGTGCAGGAAGACAGAGAAATCTAGGCTAGCCAAAGTGGAGAATTCTAGAATGTTCCAAAGATAGAATCTTGGACTGAGAACTTTCAAACAATAGACTCTCAAGCTGAGGGTT
Organism: Balaenoptera musculus; assembly: GCF_009873245.2. NCBI lineage: Eukaryota > Metazoa > Chordata > Mammalia > Artiodactyla > Balaenopteridae > Balaenoptera > Balaenoptera musculus. Next base: position 10,341,648 of record NC_045803.1, read on the forward strand.
TTAGCCTCTATAGAAATTTAATTACAACCTCAAGGTCCTTATAATTTCAGAATCTAGGCCTCTGAGAGATTGAGGAGGCCTCTCAGAATAGCTGATTTGCCTCCTCCTTTCACAGTTGGGGAAACTGAGGCTCAAGGAGTGGAGGGGACTCTTAGCCCACACAATCCTACCACACCCAAATGAGCCACCAGCCCCAACAGGTTCTGTTCCGAGGCTTCCCAGACTGAGGCCAGAATCAGCATGCCCCAGCCTGCCCTGCTGCCCACGCCTGCACCCCAAGTCAAAGCTAAGTGGTCGGTTGGTGTAGTGGGGAGGTGGCAGAGCTGGCGGGCGTGGCGGCTACCATGGAGATGGGGATGGTGCTGGCCTGACTAGTTCCTGGTGGCCTGGCTCCTTCCCACTGGGTTGGCGACCACAGTGGCCCAGCCACCCCTGGCCAACTCCCTGTTCTTCCTGTTGACGCTGGGTTCGTGTGAACATGCTGAGTCTCCTCTGGGTGGGGACTCTGGGGAGAGAGAGCTGAGTGGTTCCCGTCCTCTGGAGCCCCTCCAGACTGACGGAGATGCCCCAGAATAATAAGTTAGGTCCAGGTGTGAAATCTAGTATGCTGACTTCTTGCAGGGTGACCTGGAACAAATGTTTCTGAGCCCCACTTTCTTTTTTGCTATGGATGTTTTGATCATGGGATAAGGTATTAGCTGTAAAGCACTTGGCACAATTCTAGGGGGCAGTGTTCTCTCAATAAATGGTTGTTTTATTTCATTATACCCTCGAGTAACTAGCAAAGGTCCTGGCACATAGTAGGCAGCACCATCATTATTTTTAAAAAGATCCCCAGCATCTAGCACAGTGTCTCTTGGTCCCTAGTAGGCATTCAGTAATTGATAGTTATTATTATTGCATCCTCTGTTCACTATAATGTCTGTCACATAGTAGGTGGTTAATGGATAATTGTTGAAGGAATGATCACGTCTTATTAGGGCTGAGGTAGAGAGATGGACCAGGAGCCACGGAAAGAGAGTGAATTATCCTGAGCCTTCCTGGAGGGCTTTGCAGGAGTTGGCATTTCCCAGCAGGGAAAGTGGTGGGTCATAGCGCTTCCAGTGGAAGGAAGTAGGAGAGTAAAGGCACCGTCCCGCTCCTCAAGGCCCCAGGTTCCCTGTGGGTGGGCTCTGAGCAGGCTCTCCCCCGCCCCGCCTCCCCAAACGCAGGCGCCCCGCTGCGGCCAGCCGGCACCATGGACAGCGAGGCGTTCCAGAGCTCGCAGAACCTTCTGGACCTGAACTTACAGTGTGAGCTGGGGTAGGGGGCGGGGCGGGGCGGGGCCCTCGGGGCGGGGCGGGGATAAGGCGGGGCCCTGCCCAGAAATCCGGGTCCTCACTACTACTCCCGGCCGCCCAGCTCTAGCCACGAAGCACATGGACCTGAAGCAGGTGGAGCTGGACATGGCGGCGGCCAAGGTGGACGAACTGACCAAGCAGTTGGAGTCGCTGTGGTCAGACTCGCCGGCGGCGCCTCTTGGCTCGCAGGCTAGAGCGCCGGCTAGGGTGAGCCTGCTTGCCCTGGTCCCCACCCGGGCCCCCAAAGTCAGGTTCTTTCCTCCAGTAGTTCAGGCAAGCCTGTCCCATGGGGCTGTGCAGGCTGTGGGCTATTTAAAGGCACTTGTGGGATTAGTGGAAGTGGGGATCAGTGAAAGTGGACGTGACCTACCAACCCTCTACTATTGTCTCCTTTGACCCCTCAATGTCCCGACCTCCCTACAGCTGTCCCGGTACAGCCTCAGCCCTGTCCCCGAGCCCTTGGGCAGCCGCGGGTCCCCCTGGAAGGCAACCACCGACGGCGCAGACACCTCGTTCAAACGCTCCGAGAGCGCCCCGGCTCAGCTCCCCTACAGCTCGCTGTCCCCTAAGGGCCGGCCGTCGTCACCGCGCACCCAGCTCTACCTGCAGCCGGATGCCTACGGCAGCCCGGACCGCGCGCCCTCGCCCCGGCCCCGCGCCTTCGATGGAGCAGGCAGCCCCCTCGGCCGTGCGCCTTCCCCTCGCCCCGGCCCGCTCCGACAGCAGGGTCCCCCCACGCCCTTTGACTTCTTGGGCCGTGTCCGCTCTCCCCGTGTCAGCCCCCTGGCCGAAGGGCCCCAGGCCTTCTTTCCCGAGCGCGGGCCCTCGCCTCGCGCCCCGACCGCAGCCTACGATGCGCCGACTGCCTTTGGGAGCCCCCTGCTGGGCCCTGGCGTCAGCGCCTTCGCCCCACCTCTGCGCGCGCAAGGTGAACCAGGGGGCCGAACTTGGCGGGTGGGAGTGGCGCAAGGTCCGGGACCAGCTTCGGCCCCCCCGCCCCCCCCGCCACATCCTCATGGGCAACCTCTCTCCAGAAGACCTAACGCTTCGGCGGCGGTCCCCCAAAGCCTGGAACGAGTCTGACCTGGACGTGGCGTACGAGAAGAAGTCCTCGCAGACAGCGAGCTATGAACGTGAGTGGTGCGAGGCCAAAGGAGTGGGGCACCCGGAGAGGCCTCCCCAGACCCTAATGATTCCCGCCTCACAGGACCCGATGTCTTCGCGCGGCCTGCTTCACCAGGCCTGCAGCTGTTACCCTGGAGAGAGAGCAGCCTGGATGGGCTGGGGGCCACCAGGAAGGTGAGGGGCCGGAGGGGGCTGGTGGGCAAAGGTGGAGTCAGGGCTAGTCTTCCCCTCCTGGCTGCTCCCGCAGTTTCCGTAACCTTCCCCAGGGTCTTCCTTTATCCTGGATTTCCATCCCCTCCCTGACCCTCTTTCCTTTCCCTTCCTCTGTCTTCCCTCCCCTCCTTCTCTCCCTTCTCACCTTTTGCCTTTACCTCCCTCCTCCTTTCCTCCACTCCCTTATCATTCACTCCCTTATGCCTATCTTCCTCCCACCTGAGCCCCTTCTATCTTCCTTCCTTCCCTCTTTCTCCCCCAGGACAACTTCACCAGCGCCACTCTGCCCCGCAATTACAAGGTCTTCCCTCTGGCCAACGACAGGCGTTCTGATGTGGACAGCTACCGCCGATCGCTGGGCTCCGCGGGGTCATCAGGCACTTTGCCCCGAAGCTGGCAGCCTGTCAGCCGCATCCCCATGCCTCCTTCCAGCCCCCAGCCCCGAAGTGCCCCCCGCCAGCGCCCCATCCCCCTCAGCATGATATTCAAGCTGCAGAATGCCTTTTGGGAGCACGGAGCCAGCAGGGCCATGCTCCCTGGCTCCCCCATCTTCTCTCGAGCTCCCCCGCCTAAGCTGCTTCTCCAGCCCCAGCTGCCTCCACAGTCCCAGCCACAACTACAGCTTCAAGCCCTTGCCCCAGTCCCCCAACCCCCTCAAGAGACTTGGTCCCCTGTGAGTGAAGGTGAGTCAGCAATGGGGGTTCTGGAGGGATGGGTGAAGGGAGGACAGATGGCTGGGACCAAACCAGCTTGGGGTCCCATCACAACCAAACACCTGTTTCCAGACATTGTCCCTGCAGAGAGCAAGGCCAGATGAGCTTGGGGATTTGCTCAGGAACTAAGGATAGCACAGTGCTTAAGCATGGACCCTGGAGTCAGACTGGCTGGCTCCACGCTGTGTGACCTTTGGCAAGTCAGTTAACCTCTCTGGACCTCAGTTTCCTTGAGTGTAAAAGGTGAATAGTGATAGAACCTACCTTATTGGGGTATGGTACTAGATTATTTAATCCATATAAAGTCCTTAAAATAGGGCCTGATGTATAGTAAGCCCTCAGTAGCTATCATATTAATTTTATAATTATTAGTAGTTTTTGGTGTGAGACCAGCGCAGGGCCTGGATTTAAGCAGAGTGGGTTTTGATCCCCTCTCTACCATTGACATGCTGTGTAACTGAGGATAAATTAATTAACCCATCTGAGCTTACATTTTCTCATCTGTGAAGAGAGATTAATAACATTTACTTCATAGATTACGATGGACAGTCAATGAAATCATGTATAAAATGATCATTGTATATTTCTACCTGCTTTAGAAGCTCTGATAGAGAGCCAAGAAACAGAGAGAAGAGACCAACAAGTACCAAGATTCTAGTCCCAGCAATTTTCTTTCTTTCTTTCTATATTTATTTTTGGCTGCCTCGGGTCTTCCTTGCTGCACGCGGGCTTTCTCTAATGACAGCAAGCAGGGGCGATGTGCGGGCTTCTCATTGCGGTGGCTTCTCTTATTCTGAGCCCGGGCTCCAGTAGTTGTGGCGCATGGGCTCAGTAGTTGCGGCGGACAGGCTTAGTTGCTCCGCGGCATGTGGGATCTTCTCGGACCAGGGATTGAACCCGTGTCCCCTGCATTGGCAGGCATATTCTTAACCACTGTGCCACCAGGGACGTCCTCAGCAACTTTCTGCCTGAGATGTTAGGAGAGGAAATTCTTACAATCTTAGAAAGTCAAGTTTATCATAATGGTAGGAGCAGAGATTCTGGAGTCAGATAGGACTGAGTTCAAATCCCAGCTGTGTGGCTTTAGGCAACTGACTTGCCTTCTCTGAGACTCAGTTTCCCTTTCTGTAATAATGAGATGTTAGCCATATCAACGTCACAAGGTAGTGGTGAGAATTCAACGATAGGCATGTAAAGCACGAGGCACATGCTAAGTGCTTGTTAAATGGGGGATGTCATAATTGTCTATTATTCACAACCCAGGGAAAGTGTAGCCCAGAGAAAGCAAGGAACTGCCCTGAGGTCACACAGCAAATCAGGCATTTGTTGCAAGTCCTGGAAGTTGTGGGGAGGGAGTCTCTCGGGTCTCTTGGGACCACTCCTTTGATGGGGCTCTTGCTCCTTGTAGGCCTCCCCAAACCTCCCACTGAGCTGGAGCCTGAGCCGGAGCTGGAGGGGCTGCTGACGTCAGGGCTGGAGGCTGGTGATGCAGATGAAGACGCTGTAACTCGGCCCCTTAGTCCCACACGGCTGCAGCCAGCGCTGCCACCCGAGGCACAGTCAGTGCCCGAGCTGGAGGAGGTGGCACGGGTGCTGGCAGAAATTCCACGGCCCCTCAAACGCAGGGGCTCCATGGAGCAGAGCCCTATTGTAGCCCTGCCCCCCACCCACAAGAAGCAGTACCAGCAGATCATCAACCGCCTCTTCCATCGTCACGGTGGGCCTGGGGGGCCCGAGCCTGAGCTGTGTCCCATCGCTGAGGGACCTGAGGCCAGGGCAGGGCCCCCTGCTCCAGCCCCACCAGCTCCCATACCACCCCTAGCCCTTCTCCAGAGCAGCCCACCAGAGCAGCCACAGAGCATGGTAAGTAATATAGGAGAAAACTGGGGTATATTACTTAGCATATGGAAGCATCCCTTCCCTTTTAGGACAGAACCTGGAAATTGTACACATCACATCTGGCACATTCCACTGGGCAGGAATCCAGCTGCAAGGGAAGCTGGGAAATGTAGTTTTAAATCTAAGTGTACCTGTGCTCAGAAGAAAGGGAGAACATATATGGAGGGGCATTCAGAAGTCTTGGCCACATAGAGATTTTTCTCTGCTCTTCTCCAGTAACCTGTCCCCCCAGGGCTTCCCTTCAGGAATCTTAGAGTCTTCCAACCTGGAACTGACTTCGTCTTGGCATGACAGAGGGTTTATTCTGGGGTCTGAAAAGCCTGCCTGAATCAAGGCAGTCACCATTTCTCTCCCTAGTTGCCACAGCCTCTCATGTCCGCCTTCTCTGGGGAGCTGCTCTCTCCTCTTACACCTCAGCAAGCCTGTGCCATGGCTAGAAATGGCCCACCCAGCCCTGACTCAAAATGACCTCTCAGTTCAAGTCTATGGTGTCCTCTGACTCTAGTCAGAGCTTCTTCCATTCAGATTTTCAAGAACAAGTCTCTGATCTCTGAGGCTGTGGGTGTCGTGGTTAAGTGCACCAGCGGCAGAGCTAGGCTGCCTGGGTTCAAATCCCAGCTCCACAGCACTTATCGGCTGTGCAACCTTGGGCCAGACACATAGTCTCTCTGTGCCTCAGTTTCCTCATCTGTAGAATGGGGATGAAAATAAGCATAGGGTTGCTGTGAGGATTTAATACATTAATATAGTGCTTAGAATAGTGCCTGGCACTTAACTATTAACTATTATTATTGTTATCATTTGACCAGGGGCTGGTCTCCTGCTGATCTTGGTCTGGTTTCTGCATCGTGGCTTGGAGGGCTCGGGGTGTAGTCACATGGAACAATCCTGATTGCTCAATGTGGGTAGACAGATGGAGGAGAACAATTCCCAGAGAAGACGTGGGGGCCAGGTGGACCCCAAATGCCTATTCCCAGGCCCTTCTGAGGGTGGAGCCAAGAAATGTTGAGGCTCAGGATCTTGAAATCAAGAATGGAAGAATGACAATGTCTTGAAATGGTCGAGTTGCCTCATTGTAGAATCACAAAGTTCCGGCCACAGAGAAACCTGAACACTCACAGAATTCAATAATTAAATCCTGGCATCACAAACTCAGAAGAGTGAAATTTCAGAATTCCTGAACACTGAAGGTTTGCACAGGATCTTAGAATTAAAAAGTTAGTAACACAAACCCTGGTTATTACTGATTCTTGAAGTCCCCAGAACTGAAAATTAAAGACTCGTCCTTTGAATCTTAAATCATAGATTAGTGCACTAATATGTTATAATACAGAATTTTATTTACGTGAACATTTTCCACTAGAAAGAAACACACAAACATAGTAACTAGGAAGAAATAGATAAAAGTAGAATAAAGAGGCCCAAATAACAGCATTCAGAGAGAACCACGATTAACATTTTGAGTATTTCCTTCCAATCTTTTGGAATGAAATTCTCACCATGAAATATTCAAGTTCTCAATCATAGAATCTTGGGAATGCAACGTCCTGGGTCCTCAGCAATTTGAAATGGCACAACTTAGCATTTCTGGACTCACACATATTGGAAACTTAGCATCAGAGAATTTTTAAATGAGTGGCTTGTGGGATCTTCAAATTCCAGAATCTTGAAATCATTGACATCGAAGACCAGAATCACAAATGCTATATGCAGAATAAATGAATTTTGTAGGATACTTGAGAATCAAAAATAAGAAGGCACAAGGAATAATATGATAAATATTCTAATTCCAAACATCTGAAATTAACACTTGGTAACATCTTGTCATGTGTGCTTCCTAGCATTTTTTTTTTTTTTAATATATAAAAGAGAGGAAACTATGGATTGAATATCTGGCTTCCACAATCATCAACCTCATGGTCTCCCAGCTTCCTCTCAGGTCTCAGGGCCCAAGATTCCAAAATCACCAGATTCCCTGAATGTTGCAGGCAACCAGAGGCTGTAGAACTGAGGGACCCTCCTTCCCATGGCCCTCTGGACTCAGGCTATGTACGTTCCTGGGTTCCAGTCTCAGCCCTGTCTAGTTGGATGAACTGGAGTGGCCGCCTGGTCCCTGAGCCTCTGTTTCCCCGCTCTGAGGAATGGGTATATTAGCAATCCCCGCCAAGCCGCTGAAGCCCCGGTCCTGTCCCCCAGGAGATGCGCTCCGTGCTGCGGAAGGCCGGCTCCCCGCGCAAGGTCCGTCGCGCGCGCCTCAGCCCGCTCGTGCTGCTGCTGGACGCCGCGCTGACCGGGGAGCTGGACGTGGTGCAGCAGGCGGTGAAGGAGGTGAGTACTGCCGGACAGAAGGGCGGGTGGGGTGGGGGCGGCAGACGCTGGATAGCAGCCGCGGGACTGAGCCTCCCCGTCCCCCGGCCCGTCCAGATGAACGACCCGAGCCAGCCCAACGAGGAGGGCATCACCGCCCTGCATAACGCCATCTGCGGCGCCAACTACCCCATCGTGGACTTCCTCATCGCGGCGGGTGCCAACGTCAACTCCCCCGACAGCCACGGCTGGTGAGTCCTGACCTCGCGCGGCCGGCGTGGGGCGGGGAAGGCGCTGCGGGCCCCAGCGCGGCCTCTCACGCCTGCATCCCACGCCTAGGACACCGTTGCACTGCGCGGCGTCGTGCAACGACACGGCCATCTGCATGGCGCTGGTGCAGCACGGTGCGGCAATCTTCGCCACCACGCTCAGTGACGGCGCCACCGCCATCGAGAAGTGCGACCCCTACCGCGAGGGTTACACCGACTGTGCCACTTACCTGGCAGGTGCGAGGCAGGGCTGGGGCCCCTCGGTGGGCGGGCTGGGCCACCTCTGGGGGAGGGCGTCGCGGGGACTGGGACGCCCAGCTGGTAGATGTTGGGCGGGGGAAGGCGGCAGACTGCGGCTCCTGAGAGAGGACGCGGGGGGCTGTACCAACCCTGTGGCAGCATCACCGAGGAGGGGCCGGCGGGATGGACCACCTGCAGGGGTGGGGCACTGGGCCTCCCACCTGGCAGGTGCAAGAAGGGTGTGTGGGCGCAGCAGACTGTGCCACCTTCGAGGGAGAGGGGGACAGGGGAACTGTGCCACGCAAGCTGGACACCTGTAGGGAGAAGAGAAGGTGTGGAGACTGCGCCGCTTTATCTGCTTTCTCGTCCACGGGGGTGGGGAGTTGGACGTTCCAACCATACCATCTACCTGGCCTAGGGCTGGGCACATGGGCTGTGCTACCTGTGGGAAATACAGCACCACACAGGTGAGAGGTGAGCAGGCCATGGCTTCTGGGGAGGAGCTTGGGGACTCTTCCACTCCTAGTGAGACACGAGGCTGTACCATATATCTCCGGGGCGGGGGGGGGTGGGGCACATCACTTAAACAGGTGATGGGAGGAACTAGGTAGGCCATATCCTGGGGAAGTGCCTAGGGTCTGTAGCGCTCACCTGGAGGGGCCAACTCTATCATAAAGCGGGGTTGGGGACCTCAGAGAGTTGGGGTAAGGCAGGCTGTAGGACCTGGGGGTGGGACAATGTATTTGAGAGGTGAGCCTGGAGGGACTACACGACAGCCTGCTGTGCTGTGGCGGAAAGTGGGTGGGAGCCATGGGGCTGTAACACCTGCCTTAGTGGTGAGCAGCGGCAGGCCAGGACTGGACCGCTGGGGCGGGAAGTAGACCGTCCACTGAAGCTTTGGGAAGGGGGATTGTGACCACCTTTGTCACAGGTAGATGAAGCCTATGAGATAAGAAGATTGTACCTCCTACCTGCCTGGACTTGGAGAGTTCTCTGAGGATGAAGTAGAGATTGAACAGCACACTTGCGGGCGGAGGGGTGGTGGAGAGGAGGGGAAACTGGAACACGGTGGACTGAACCATTAAAGAGGGGGGAGCATGGTGGACTGTACCATCTGGAAAGGGGGCTAAATCCTTGATGGGATTAAAGGGGGGTTCGGGTGGCCTATACTATCTGGAAAATTATTACATCCTCTTTGAGACTTTATCTTTTGGGGAGGGGCGCAGTGTGCACTGCACCATCTGGAAAGGGGGAGTTGGGACCACTTTGTGGGGAGGAGTAGGGCTGAACCATCTGAAGGAGGGGTTGAGTCATCTATGGAGACTGTACCACTTAAGGGGGGTGGGGTGCAGACGACTCTACTTCTAGGAGTGATACAGGGACTTAACCAGATATAAGTGGAAATGGGGACCACTGACCCTGCCTCGGGGGTTGGTGGCCCGGCTTGATGCACGCCAGTGTTTTAGAGACTGTCAGTCCTGGCAGCTGACTCCAGCTCAGGCCCCCCTCTCCAGACAGGGGTACACAACTTTTCAAGTGGCTCATTCCCCAAGGTGAGGCTGGCGCCAAATCTCAGGGTCTGTCCCTGTCCCCAGCGTGTCGTATCCCTGAGTGTTCCCGGCCCCCCTGAACCGGGCGCTGACGATCCCTGCGGTTTCATGTTTCAGACGCGGAGCAGAGCATGGGGCTGATGTACAACGGGGTGGTGTACGCTCTCTGGGATTACAGCGCTGAGTTTGGAGACGAGCTGTCCTTCCGCGATGGCGAGTCGGTCACCGTGCTGCGGAGGGATGGGCCAGAGGAGACGGACTGGTGGTGGGCCGCGCTGCACGGCCGGGAGGGCTACGTGCCCCGTAACTACTTCGGGGTGAGCGCAGAAGCGATATTGTGAGGAAAGGGGTGATCCCACGGGAAAAAGGGCAAGAGAGACAGTGCATGACATTGGGGAGGAGGGGAGGTTAGAAGAGTCCATTATCGGTTGTGGGGAGGTGAGGATGAGCCCATTATAATAACGGGGGAGGTAAGGGAGAGCCCCTTTTAGTTAGGGGAGGAAGAGCCGCTTACTGGTGGTACTTCGTGGGGTACTCACCAGTACTGCCTTCCTAGTTATTTGATTGGTTCGTGCTCAATCAAATATTTTTATTATTCCTAACTATATTCATGGGGAGGTAAAGAAGAATGTATTCTAGCCAAGGGGAGTCATGAAGAATCCCATCTTGGTGATGGGGGCAGTTAAAGAATTGGGTATTACAGGCATGGAAGCTTTTGTTACACTGCATTGGGCAGGGTGAGGAAGAATCCATTAATAAAATCGCGGTAGAACTGAGGGAGATACTACTAGGTTAGCGGAGGAGACCAGGAAAATCCCATTATATTCCTGGGAGAGAAGACGATTCCTTTAATTGGGGAATAGGTGGAGGTGGGTCCCAACCAGACAGCCATGGTGGTAGGGAGAGGCGGGCGTCTTTTTTATGGCCGTATGGGAGACTCGGAAATACTCCATTTCATCAAGCCTGCTGCTGATCGGAAGGCTCCAGCTGGTGCTTGCAGCTGACAGGGGATTCTGGTGTGGTTTGGGAGATACTGAGAGAGTCGATTAGGAAGGGATGGGAGGATGGAGACAGTCCACGTGTTTGGGGGTGGATCAGGTGACTGTATTAAGTTTGGGGTGGAATGAAGGGGTGGGAGCTCCTGGTGTCTGAAGAGCCTGTCTTCCCCCAGCTCTTCCCCAGGGTGAAGCCTCAGAAGAATAAGGTCTAGCTGGAGAGAAGGACTTTTCGAAGGGATACAGGAGAAAGCAGCAGCTGCCTTCATTCCAGAACTACTCCTCCCTTACTGCTGCATCTCTCTGCGCCCCCAAATCCTTGCAGGGGCGAGGTCCTTGCCAACACCTCTCTGCTTCCCTGGAAGCCCTGGGGAGAAGGAGAACCCCAGCTTTAAATTTAGAAAACTGCCTTAGCTGTGGGAGGTCGTGGTGGGGCTGGGAATCATTGGGAGCAAGAGAGACCCCCCCCAATTGCCAAGTCACATCCTGTCCAAAGTGCCTCGTGCTCCTACTGCCCACCCCCCCCCGCCCCCCAAAAGCAAGGCAACCCACCATCCCAGCGGAGCCTGGAGTGGGTCACCGCCACTGGATTTTCCCAGGAGTCACCTCTGCCACTATCTCTACCAACAGCCTTCAGGGGCCAGGTGAGGCATATTAGTCTCTATCAGCATCCCTGCCCCCTCTCTCCCCAGTCAAGTGCCTTTACACAGTGCCAGTTTTATAACAAAATGGGGACGTTCTTCATTATAAATAAAGGTAGTTTGCACAGAAATTGACTTCCTTCTCTTTGAACTCCGTTCTGACTTAATTATTCTCCTCATTGTTACTATTTTTGGTAAACCAGTCTTAAAGTAGCCCTTTTGGACGGGATTTCCCTCATGTGAATCCAATCCTTCCTCTTTCAATTATGCCTGCTTCCTTTTTTTTTTTTTGTAGCGTCTTGACCTTTTTTTCATGTTTTGGATTCTTCTTTTTAAGTGTCCTTAAGCTTAAAGACATAAAATGTTATAATTCTGTCATCTGAAGTTTGGTGCCATCTCCTCCTGTAATTTGGTGTGTCTGCTGGTTCTCACTCATGGTGGCTTGTTTCCTCATGTGTATTGAAATTATGGATTGTGAGATCATCTTCAACAGGGCTTTATCTGCTGGAAATCCATGTGGACTTTTTGAGAGTCTGACCCTGAAGAGTGATTTTGGAAGAGTGATTTTCCCCACTTTTTTATTTCATAAACTGCCCCTTGAAGATTTTTGACAAATCAGAAGCCTTTCTCTCTTCTGATTTGTATTTCTTTACAAATCATAAAACTTCAACATTGTCATTGTCTGCAATGTCCAAAACAACTCACGTGGGAATTTTAATTATTTTTAGTTAATTTAAATTAAATAAAAATTAAGGATTCAATTCCTCAGTCACACTAGCCACTTTTCAAGTGCTCAGTAGCCACATGTGGCTAGTGGCTACCATTTTGGACAGTGCAGATAGAGAACATTTTCATCATCCCAGAAAGTTCTATTGAGTAAAGCTGATATACATTTCCATCATCCAGAAGTTCCATCGTGCCTCTTCCCAGTCAATATATGCATGCCTCCTCCCCATAAGGGGTAGCCGCTTCTATCACTGCCGATTAATTTTCATGAATATACTTTAAAAATCAAATGGTACTGGTACTAAGATATTTGTAACGAAGAAAAACAGTCCTCCTGCTACCTCTCCCTACTCCCATCTGCTTTCCAGAGGCTACTACTTTCAACTGCTATAGCTGTTTCCTCTGGTATTTTCTTGTATGTTTCTAAATATGCTGGCATTGCTATTTCTTGATTTGTCAATTTTAGACATTCTCTACTGATTTCCTGGTATAGTAGATGAGGTTTGAGGTCTATTAATCTGACTCTACTTTCCCTCTCCTCAATGAAATCATAATTTTTACATCAATCAATAGTTTTTTAAATGTTGTGATATGTAAATATGTTTTCACTGCAGAGCCATGCAGTATATTAGAATTTTCTCTCCACAAACTACTAAATTTTTGAGAATTAAATTTACCTCTGTCACTTGCTTAATTTTATTTGCACCTATACTTAATATTTTTCAAATGTTCCATGGAATCTTCCATATTACTAACAGCTCACTCAAGTTTTTTTTCCTCCCTCCTAAAGTCCTCTCTCCTACTTGAATGTGGGCTTGATGCTTTCTAGGCCTACACTAAGCTATCCTGGACTTCCCTGTGTTGGATATTGTTTCCTGGATTCCATGTCTATCTTTCTTTGTTGACTCTTCATTTTGCTGGAGCACATGCTCCAGTCGTTCCCTTAAAAGGGAGAGGAAGAGATAAAGATTTTTGAGTTCTTGCATGGCTTAATATATCTTCACTTTATCCTCCAACTTTATTATGGTTTGTCTGGGTATAAAACTCTAGGTTGGAAACATATGTATCCCTTGAAACTCAAATCTGTTTTCTTCCTAAGTTGGAATGCAAGTTTAGATAACAAAGGAAACCTGTTTGGTTTTTTGTTTTCCCCTCAGATTTGTTTTCATTCTCCCTCTGCTTTGAACTTGTATTTGACTTGCTTTATTCTGGAAGCTTTTGGGATCTTCTCTCTTTCTCTTGTTCTGAAATTTCATGAGGATATGCCTCACTGTAGCTTTTATTCATTAATCATTCTGACCCTAAGTCTGTCCTTTCAATCTGGAGACTCATAGCCTTTGGTTCTGGGAAATTTTCTTGTATATTTATGTGTTGGTTTCTTTGTGTGTGTGTGTGTGTGTGTGTGTGTGTGTGTGTGTTGGTTTCTTCTTCGTTTTCTTGCTCTCTTTTTCTGGAATTTTTATTATTTGGATGTTGAAGCTTCTGGTTTGAGCTTTCAGTTTTCTTATCTTTTCACCACTATTTTCCATCTCTTTGTTAATTTTCCCCTTACTTTCTAGGAAATTTCCTTGACTTTATCTTCTAATCCTTTTATTAAAATTTATGTTTCATCTATTATTTTGAATTCCCAAGAACTCTTTCTTGTTATTTAATTATTCATTTTTCATAGCCTCCAGTTCCTATTTTATAAATGTGATATCATCTATTATCTTGCTAGGTATTTTTTATAGTATTTTAGTTACAGGTGTTTTTGTGTTTGTTTTGTAGCTTTCTTTTTTTTCCTGTGTAATCTTTGTTTCTTCTGGGCTTCTTTATTTTGTATGTGTTTACACTAGTCGGATCTCTCTTTTGCATAACAGAGATATGTTAGTTTCCCATTACTGCTATAACAAATTATCACAAACTTAGTAGGTTAAATAACACAAACTTATTGTCTTTTAATTCCGGGAGTCAGAAGTCTGAAACAGGTCTCAGTGGGCTAAAATCAAGGTGTTGTCAGGCCATGTTCTTCTGGGGGGAATCTGTTTCCTTGCCTTTTCCAGTTTCTAGAGGTTGCCTATATTTCTACCAACAGTCTGTTTATGATGATTTAGTGTTCTCTAAGATTATAGAGATTTACTCTACCTTACTCCTCACTTCCTTCTGAGTCCTCACTAGCAGAATAGCTAACACCCATATTTCTACAAATGGTCTGCAAGGCTATCTAGGCTTTTCCCATCATCTTCTCAACATTCTTCCAGCCTCTGCCCATTGTCCAATTCCAAATCCACTTCCACATTTTTAGGTATTTGTTACAGCAGCACCCCACTTCCAGTACCAAAATCTGCACTAGCTTCCCATCGCTGCTTGTAACAAATTGTCACAAACTTGGAGGCTTAAACAATGCAAATTTATTATCTTACCATCTGGAGGTCAGACATCTGAAATGGGTCTCACTGAACTAAAATCCAGGTGTCAGCAGGGCTGAGTTCCTTTCTGGAGACTATGGGAAAGAAGCCCTTGCCTTGCCTTTTCTAGTTTCTAGAAGCTGGCTGTATTCCTTGGTTCATGGCCCCCTTCTGTCTTCAAAGCCAGCTCTTGCATCTCTTCCATCTCATACTTCCATTGTCACATCTCTATCTCTTGACTCTGACCCTCCTGGCTCCCTCTTTCACTTATGGCTACACTGGACCCATCCAGATAATCCAGGATAATCTCCCCATCTCAGAATCTTTAACTTAGTCACATTTGCAAAGTCCTTTTTGCCACATAAGGTAGCAAAGGAGAACAAGTAAACAAGGAGACAGGACTTCCCTGGTGGCGCAGTAGTTAAGAATCCACCTGCCAACGCAGGGCACACGGTTTCGATCCCTAGTCCGGGAAGAGCCCACATGCTGCGGAGCAACTAAACCCGTGCACCACAACTACTGAGCCTGCGCTCTAGAGCCCGCGAGCCACAACTACTGAAGCCTGCGCGCCTAGAGCCCATGCTCCACAACAAGAGAAGCCACCGCAATGAGAAGCCCATGCACTGCAACAAAGAGTAGCTCCTGCTCGCCGCAACTAGAGAAAGCCCACGTGCAGCAACAAAGACGCAAAGCAGCCAAATAAATAAATAAAATTTAAAAACAAAACAAACAAACAAACAACAAAAAAAAACCCAAGCAGACAAAAGTCCCTGCTCTCAAATTGAAACAGTATCTGGAACTTTGATTATATTTAGCAATTATTATTCCTTTTTTTTGAGATGTGCTATGATATTATGGTTATGTTTTTACAAAGAGTCTTTACTTTTAGAGCTACATTCTGAAATACTGATGGATGAAATGATATGATGTCTGGGATTTGCGTCAAAATAATCAACTGGTGGGAGGGGAAGTGGTTGGGGTGTAGATGAAGCAAGATCAGCCCTGAGTTGAAGATTGATAAAGCTTCATGTATGTGGGGCTTCGTTAGACTATTCTCTCAACTTTTGTATCCATTTGAAATTGTCCTTAATAACCGGTGATAAAATGCCCCTGGTTTTGTAGAGCTGACATTCTAATGGAAGAGACATACAACAAACAAAATGATAAGCAAAAAATATATTCTATCAGATGCTGATCGCTGCTATGGAAAAAACTAAAGCAGAAGTGGATATATTGTGCCTGATTGGAGGTGTATTCATTCATTTCCTGTGGCTACTGTCACAAGTGACCCCAAACTCAGTGGCTTAAAACAACACACATTTATTTTCTTACAATTCATAAAATCAGAAGTCTGAAGTTAGTTTCACTGGGCTGAAACCAAGGTGCTGGCAGGGCTGCACTCCCTGCAGAGGCTGTAGAGAAGAATCAATTGCCTTGTCTTTTCCAGCTTCTAGAGCTGCATTCTTGACATTCCTCGGCTCTGCCCTCTTCCTCCAACTTCAAAGCCCACAGCATGGCATCCGGCTTCAGTGTAGCAGTGCCTCTGTTTCTGTCCTGCTGTCAAATCTCCCTCTTATGAGGACACGTGATTACATTTAGGACGCACCTGGATATCTCTCAAGATCCTTAACCATCACACCTGCAAATTCCCTTTTGCCATATGCGGAAGGAAAATAAAAATGGAGTCAGTATCGCTAAGAGAACTCTCTAAAGTGGAGCTGAGAGGCCATCGACGAAGTGTGACTTACGCACATCCCAGCCTGGATGGAATCTGACCTTTTGACCACTTATTGTCTTAACATAGGCATCAAGAACATCTGCCAAGGGACTTCCCTGGTGGCACAGTGGTTAAGAATCCGCCTGCCAACGCAGGGGACACGGGTTCGAGCCCTGGTCCGGGAAGATCAAGCAACTAAGCCCGTGTGCCACAACTACTGAGCCTGCGCTCTAGAGCCCGCAAGCCACAACTACTGAAGCCCGCACGCCTAGAGCCCGTGCTCCGCAACACGAGACGCCACCGCAATGAGAAGCTCGTGCACCTGCTCGCTGCAACTAGAGAAAGCCTGCACGCGGCAGCGGAGACCTAACGCAGCCAAAAATAAATAAATAAATAAATAAATTTATAAAATTAAAAAAAAAAAGAACATCTGCCAAAAATGCAAGATACTTATCGGACCCTAACCCTAAAATAACTCATGACAGCCTATCTACTTGTGGGACCCTTACCCTAAAATAACTCTTGATTCCTTAAGGACAAGTATTCCCTGGCTTGTGTCAGAGCCAATCACGATTCTCACCAGACAACTTTAACAACCTTGTGGCTTTTGTTTTATAAGCCCCTGATGCTTTCTCTTCCTCAGAACACTCCTTCAGTTTTACCCAAATCTGTGTCTCCTGAATTGCAATTCTTTTTTTTCTTTTTTAATTTTTATCAGAGTATAGTTGATTTACAATGTTGTGTTAGTTTCAGGTGTACAGCCTGAATTGCAATTCTTAAGACCCCATATAAACTCTTGTTTGCAACCTTCTGTGTTTTGTTTTGTTTTGTTTTTGGTTGACCCATGTAACCTATGAACATTCATAGGTTCCAGGGCCTGGAGATCTTTGGGGACCATTATTCAGCCTATCCAGGGTGTATTGCAATTTAAACAGGGTAGTCAGGGAAGGCCTCGCTGAGGAAAGGACGCTTGAGGAAGACTCTAGGAAGGCTTGAGGGAGGTGAGGAAAGAAGCCATGCAGAGATCTGAGAGAAGAGCCTTTCAGACACAGAGAATAGTGACTACAAAGGCCAGGAGGAGGCAGGAGGCAGTCATTCTAATTGACTGCTGTCAACCACCCCTGTTTCCAGGTATTCATGCCCTTCAGTAGCCCCTCCCCCTGACTGTGGGCTTGTTGTAGTGATGTATCCTAAGGAATGCAATACACTAGGTCCTCACTATCCATGGGTTCCGCTCAACCAACAGCAGATTGAAAATACAGTCGTCCCTTGGTATAAGCGGGGGGGATTGGTTCCAGACCCCCACGGATACCAAAAATCTGTGAATACTGAAGCCTGTCATATAAAATGTCCTAGTACGGTTCGTCTTCTGTATCTGCGAGTTCTGAATTCGTGGATACGGAGGGCAGACTGTAAGGAACTTGAGCATATATTCACTGAGCCCCTGCTCTGTGCATGTCCTGTACTGGGTGGCAAAAGGCACACACAGTGGTGACCAAGACAGTCTCAGCCCTACCCTCCTGAGGCTCACAGTCCGGTGGGGGAGACAGAAACGTCCCCAGGGAGTGACGACCCAGAGTGGGCAGGGCTGGGATGAAGGTGGGACGGGGAACAGCACCTGGCCTAGCTGTAAAGCCTTGGGCAAGTTTTTCTCTGAGACTCAGTTTCCTTGCCTCTAAAGTGGCGATGATGACCCTTACATCAACAAATGACATTTATCACAGTCATACAAATGAAAATATACTTCCAAAGTTAGGCAAAGGCTCTGAGAATAGGTCCTAGGGAGCTAGTAGAACTCATGATCGTGGTGGCGGTAGGGGCGGGTGTTGAGCCAGTTAGTGAGGTTGACATGACCTTGAGCCTTACGAGATACCACAGAGATGCTCCTTGCAGTACCATGTACGAGGAGAACAAACTGGGAAGAGCAAACACACGTGACATCAGATAGTTGGGAATAAATCATGGTGATGTCTTCCACTTCAGAGAAGTTTGTGCTCCTCAAGCCACATTCCAGCCCCATCTTGCTGCTTAGTTCCCTGCTTTCCACTTTCCTTTTTGCCTGCAGTGTCGTCTGCCCCACATTACCCTGCCTCATCCCTACTCCTCACCTTAGTTCTCAGAGATGACTCCTTCGGGAAGCCCTCTCTGATCCCCCAGGCTGGGTCAGGAACCTTGTCTGGGTTCCCCCATTCCAGCGCTGGTTACTTTGTTAAAGTGTGGGGAAAGGAGGGAGGACATCTTAAAACCAAGAATATAATAGAATGAAACTGAGTATGTATTCGCTACTCAGGTGATCTGGACAGATGCCGGTAGACCGAAACCCAGTGAATAGGATCGATTCTCTCGGTCCTCTTCCTTCCATGTTTTGTTCTTGGTACTCGGCGATCCTCAGCGATGCCTCCGGCACCGCCTCCCCCGGTGCCCGCCCCCCGCATTGCCGTGCGCACGCGCATTATCGCGATTGACCTCTCCCCAGTGGAGTGACGGGCGGGATCAGCCAATGGAGTCGTGACGAAGGTGGAGCAGCACCTCGAGGACGCCCTGCGGATCCTGCCTCTACTGAATATTCATGAGGGAGGCGGGCCGACGCCGCTTCAAGCCGCGACCTGCGCCATGAAGTGAGAGGGGGGCCCTGGGTTCGCGGCTCGCGAGCGGGCGTGGGGGTCTGGGAGACGCAGGGGCCAGTGGGCAGGCCTCGGGTCCCGGTGGGGCGAGGGGAGGCTGAAGGGGAGGGGTAGGGATAGCCGCGGGGACCCACGGGGCGGTAACGGGGATGGTCAGAGACGAGATGCCGAAGGGACCCGGAGACTTCTGGAGAACTGGGGGATATCCGGGGGGTGGGGGGCAGCGGGCCGGTAACCCCTCTCGGTTCGACGGCAGGGGAGTGTGGAGGCTGGGGAGGGGCTGAGGGGACGGGGGACTGACCCGGCAGCTCCCGCCGCCAGGCTCAACGTGGACGGGCTGCTGGTCTACTTCCCATACGACTACATCTACCCGGAGCAGTTCTCCTACATGCTGGAGCTCAAACGCACGCTGGATGCCAAGGTGGGTGGGCCGGCCCCCCTGCTGCCCATCTGACAGCGGGGGCTGCCGCACGTGCGTCTAAGACTGAGATTGCAGGACGTCTGGAGTTTAGAAATCTGAGGTCCTTGGGAAGCCAGCGCTGCCAAATTTCCTGTTATCTCAAATAATAATAGTTAATAATAGCAGCAGCTGACACTTGTCAAAGGCTAAGCTGCTCAGTGGTTGGCTTAGGAATATAGAGACTTTGGAATCGACTACCCACAGCTGTGTGTCCTCGGGTAAATCACTTAATCTCCCAGTTCCACAGTTTTCACCTTTGTAAAATGGGCATAGTAGTAGTACCTACCTCAGCTTAATATGAGGGCAGTAGGGGTTAATTCACTAAGTAAGGCAGAGGTTCTCAACTGGGGACCATTTTGACCCCCAGAGGACATTCGGCAATGTCTGGAGACATTCCTCATTGTCAGTACTAGTGGAGTGGTGGTGCTACTGGCATCTAGTACGTAGAGGCCACAGATGTTGCTAAATATCATACAGTGCACAGGACAGCCCCCTCACAAATATTATCCGGCCGCAAAATGTCAAGAGAGTCGAGGTTGAGAAACCCTGATGTAAGACACTTCGTAATAGTTCCAGGCACAGAGTAAGTGCTGTGGAGGTGCTTGCCAAATTAAAACAAAAAAGGCTCACTACATATCAGACACTGTACTAAATATTTAACCCCCAGTTTCTCACTAATCCTCATAGTCATGCTATGAAGAAGAGCTTTTTAGGCCCCTTTTTAGAGATGAGGATCCTGAGGCCCCAGAGAGGTTGAGAGGTCTTGCCTAAGACCACTCAACAAAAGTGGCAGAAGTGGGGTTCAAATCCACTGCCCCTAGGGCCCAGACTCTTAACTGCTGTGTTGTCCTGCTATTCCAAGATGGTGGCATTTCGGGGCGGGGGTGGTTTCCCAGAGTTTGTGTCCCTGAAGTTCTGAGAGCCTGTGTCTTGTCCCTCCTGCCCGGATCACGCAGGGTCATGGAGTCCTGGAGATGCCCTCAGGCACTGGGAAGACAGTGTCCCTGTTGGCCCTGATCATGGCGTACCAGCGGGTAAGTGACCCCCTGGGCCCGTGGAGGGGGGAAGAGGGAGGAGGCTGGACAGGGGCCGAGGCTGAACCCATTGTCGTCGGCAGGCGTATCCACTGGAGGTGACTAAACTCATCTACTGCTCGAGGACTGTGCCTGAGATTGAGAAGGTGAGCCTGGGACCAGTCCCAGTGCCCCTCACCGTCCCCTAACCCAGCGGTCCCCCTGGCGGTTGCCGTCATAGCTTTGGGGGCCTGTGGGAAGCTGGGGAAGGGGCTGGGGCTTTCAGTGAGGCCAAGTCCCCCCCCCACCCCCTTATCAACTGGAACAGGTGATTGAAGAGCTTCGAAAGTTACTCAACTTCTATGAGAAACAGGAGGGCGAGAAGCTGTCGTTTTTGGGGCTGGCTCTGAGCTCCCGAAAGAACCTGTGCATTCATCCCGAGGTGAGTGCCCATTCCTCCCCTTGCCCTAAGCCTCAGGGTGGAGGAAACTCTTCCATCCAACCAGGAGTCCTAGATCCCCACCCAGACCAGACATCTCAGGGAGATGTGCAGGTGCCATGCACAGAATTCTCTTCTCACTCATCCAATGCCGACTCATCGTTCATGGCCCAGGCACACCTCCTCTGGGGAGCCTTCCCACTTTCCCCAGCCTGAGAGAAGTTAAAAAGGCAGCTCCTGGAGGCTGGCAGGCCTGGTTTCCTGATTCTGAAATGTACTAGCTATATACTCTTGCATAGGTGGTTTCTGCTCTCTGGGCCTCAGTCCTCCTTTCTGTAAAATGGGGATAATTAATCACCTGCTTCATACAGTTGTTGATAAGATTGGGCAAGGGGGTGGGGTTGGGCGAAATGGGTGAAGGGGTCAAAAAGTACAGACTTCTAGTTATAAGATAAATAAGTTACATAACGTACAGTTGACCCTTCGTATCTGTGGATGCAGAACCTGCAGATAGGGAGGGCCAACTGTGCTACGCCACTTTATATAAGGGACTTGAGCATCTGTTAATTTTGGTATCCACGGGGCGGACCTGGAACCAATTCCCCCTTGGATATTGAGGGACAGCTGTACAGCATGGTGACTGTAAGTCATATACTGTATTGTATATTTGAAAGTTTCTAAAAGAGTAGATCTTAAAAGTTCTCATCATAAGAAAAAAAATTGTAACTATGTATGGTGATGGATGTTAACTAGACTTATGGTGGTAGTCGTTTCCCTACATATACAAGTATCGAATCATGTTGTTTACCTGAAACTGATCTATAATGTCATATATCAATTATATTTCAATAATAAAAAAAAGATTGGGCAAGATAATGCATGTATAGCCCTTCACATGTATGAAGAGCTAAAAGAATGTTAGGAATTATGGGGAATTCCCTGGCGGTCCAGTGGTTAGGATTCTGCGCTTCCACCGAAGGGGACACGGGTTCGATCCCTGGTCAGGGAACTAAGATCCCACAAGCCACACGGCACAGCCAAAAAAAAAAAAAATTAGAAATTATAGTGCTATTAATAAATATTAATATATGATACATAGAAAAATAGTTGTTATCATTAAGTTACAAAACCATTGGGGTCACTGAGCTCCAGGCACGGTTTTAAGTGCTTTAGTATGGTAATTCTTTAGTGTGGTATAATATATTCCAAGAATGTATTCTTTATTTTTATATATATATATATGTGTGTGTGTATGTGTGTGTATGGGTATATATATATATATATATATATATTTATTTATTTATTTATTTATTTATTTTTTGGTTACATAATTTATTTGACTGTGCCAGGTCTTGGTTGTGGCATGTGGGTTCCTTACTTGTGGCTCACCAGCTCTTTAGTTGTGGCATGTGGGCTCCCCAGTTGTGGCTCGTGGGCTCCTTAGTTGTGGCATGTGAACTCTCAGCTGCGGCATGCATGTGGGATCCAGTTCCCTGACCCGGGATCGAATCCGGGCCCCCTGCATTGGGAGTGTGGAGTCTTAACCACGGCGCCGCCAGGGAAGTCCTGGAATATACATTATGTAATGCTATTTGTAAGAATGTATGAGAAATAATACAGACGGTGGATGATGGCTGAAGAGCAGTGGCACCCCAGCACTGTGTTTAAACCTGTGGATGGGAATCTTTCCCATTCTTGGTGATGCTGTAGTGCAAAAATATCCCTGCCTCTTTCTTTTTGGACAGCCGACTTTGTGCCATCCTGCTGTTACTACGTGGAATTAAGGAATGTAACTCTATTCAGCCTTTGTTACCTGATAGCAAGGAGGATTGGGGTATATGAAAGCTTCCACAGACTCTGGAGCAAAATTTCAAGATGCTTTCTTTTAAACAGAAGTTTAAATTATGATTTTAAGTTTAGAGGCATAAATGAAGAGGAACCATGTAGTAAATGGATGTATGCGTGTGCCCAGAACACGCTCAGGTGGTGGTTCTGTCCCCCTTAGGAAAGTGAGAAGTTGAGAATTAATTAACTGGATTAGATTTTCTGGAAATGTGATACGTGTATAAGTAGTATTCTGCTGTATGTCAGGATGGTATCTTAGTTGTCTCCAGAGATATATAGTGACCTCGATAATGCTAAAGATTGTGACAGATAATTCCATCTTGGTTTTGTCGCTCCACATACCTGCTGCCTTGGAAGGATTTAAAAGCATAGCTGTAGTTTTCATTTGGATTGAATTTAGTTCTTCAAAATAGATTTGCCATTGGGTCTCTGCTTCAATCCTAGATAAAGTTTTCATAGTTTTAAAATACTTTTCTGTGGGAGCATATATGACACTTAACATTGTATACCTTGTACAATGTATTTTTTCTTAATAAATTTATTTATTATTTATTTTTGGCTGAGTTGGGTCTTTGTTGCTGGACGCAGGCTTTCTCTAGTTGCGGCGAGTGGGAGCTACTCTTTGTTGCAGTGCACGGGCTTCTCATTGCAGTGGCTTCCCTTGTTGTGGAGCACGGACTCTCGGCGCGCGGGCTTCAGTAGTTGTGGCTCATGGGCTCTAGAGCGCAGGCTCAGTAGTTGTGGCTCACGGGCTTAGTTGCTCTGTGGCATGTGGGATCTTCCCGGACCAGGGCTCGAACCTGTGTCCCCTGCATTGACAGGCGGATTCTTAACCACTGCGCCACCAGGGAAGCCCAATGTATTTGTTTTTTTATGTGATTTGTTTTTGGTATTTATTGTTTATTTATTTGTTTGTTTATTTTTGGCTGCGCCGGGTCTTAGTTGCAGCACGTGGGATCTTCGTTGCGGCATGTGGGATCTTTAGTCGCGGCATGTGGGATCTTTGTTGCGGCATGTGGGATCTTTAGTCGCAGCATGCCAACTTCTTAGTTGAGGCATGCGAACTCTTAGTTGTAGCATGAGGACTTACTAGTTGTGGCGTGCGGAATCTTAGTTGTGGCGTGTGGGCTTCTTAGTTGAGGTATGTGGACTCTTAGGGCTTGCCGGCTCCTTAGTTGTGGCATGCAAACTCTTAGTGTGGCATGCAGGATCTTGTTCCCGGACCCGGATTAGAACCCCGGGCTCCCTGCATCGGGAGCACGGAGTCTTACCCACTGGACCACCAGGGAAGTCCCATATGATGTATTTGTATTACCTAATTAAAAAAAAATAAAATGTAAAGGCATTTAAGAAAGAGAAAGAAGTAGTATAAGCCTTGGCAACTAGGGACTTCCCTGGTGGTCCAGTGGTTGAGACTTCGCCTTCCAATGCAGGGGTACGGGTTCGATCCCTGGTCGGGGGGCTAAGATCCCACATGCCTGGCAGACAAAAAACCAAAAAACATAAAAGAGAAGCAATATTGTAACAAATTCAGTAAAGACTTTAAAAAAAAAAAAAAAAAAAGCCTTGGCAACTGATGGAAAGGGAGAGGGAGGGGTCAGCAGCCTCAGAGCCTTCCCTTTGGTGAGGGAAAGGTTTTGTTCTGAGGAGAAGGAGCCCTGGACTGTGACGGTGCCACCAGTGGAGCCTCAGAGGGTTCAGAGCAGGGCAAACGTAAGGCAGGTTCTCAAACTGCGATCACAGCCTCCTCTGATTCTTGGACCTTGCCAAAGTTCTGGCTGTTTTAGCATTTTAAAAGATACAGCAGGACTCCCCTCCCAATGCAGGTCGATCCCTAGTTGGAGAATTAAGATCCCACATGCCGTGCGGCACGGCCACAAAAAAAAGATAAAGCAGTTATCCTTCATCTACATGCTAAAGAATCTTCAAGCCTTAATATTTTGAAAAATTGAGATGTAATTGGCATTATATAGGGGTTAACATTTTAAAAAGAATAAGAGCCTAACAACTGTACCACTCTTGCATCCCTGCAGTAAGTTCTCAGGTGTCTTAACTGTATAATAACAAAGCAGATTGAGGTTCGAGTTTTCCACAAATGCCCGAGTCTCACCCCGGTTGGAACAGGATGGCCTCCTATCCCGCCTAGCCGTTAGGTGTTGTTGAGCCCCGGATTCGAGGAGTGGTTGGGCCGCTCAGCCTGTCTCGGTGCTAAGATGCTCCCTGGCCCCTCAGGTGACGCCCCTGCGCTTTGGGAAGGACGTCGACGGAAAATGCCACAGCCTCACGGCCTCCTACATAAGGGCACAGTACCAGCGGGACCCCAGCCTGCCCCACTGCCGCTTCTACGAGGTGCCTGCGGGGCAGCGGTGAGAGAGGGAGGGCGGGACTGCTAGCAACGGCCAACCTCCCTGACCCCTAGGTACCCTCTCACCCATAGGAATTTGATGTCCATGGGCGCCAGGTGCCCCTCCCCGCTGGCATCTACAACCTGGACGACCTGAAGGCCGTGGGGCAGCGCCAGGGCTGGTGCCCATACTTCCTTGCCCGATACTCAGTGAGGAGGCCAGCAGGAGTCGGGCAGAGGGGCGTGTGTGAGGGTTACAGGCTGCCTGCCCATCTGTCTGTCTGCCTGCCCGCCTAGATCTCCCTACTGGTCTGTGCCTGTATCTGTTTGTCAGTCTCTATCCGTTTGCTTATATGTATTTGTGCCTTGCCTGTGTCTGTCTTGCCTCGCCTCTGCCTGCCCGTCTGTGTCTGTCTGTCCATCTGCCTGTGTCTCTTGCCTCACCTCGCCTCTGTGGGCCTGCGGGGCAGTGATGTGGCATCGTGCTGTGGACGGCGGTGGCAGGCCCCCAGGGCTGGGTGCTGGCAGATGGCCCCGGGTGACCCTGCCCGCCTTGGCCCCCAGATCCTGCACGCCAACGTGGTGGTCTACAGCTACCACTACCTCCTGGACCCCAAGATTGCCGACCTGGTGTCCAAGGAGCTGGCCCGCAAGGCTGTCGTCGTCTTCGACGAGGCCCACAACATTGGTGAGGAGGGGGCCAGGGCAGGGAGGCGATGCCAGCCCCTCAGGCGGCCGCTCCGTCCACCTGCCTGAGCCCAGCCCGCTGCCCACTCTCCTCCAGACAATGTCTGCATCGACTCCATGAGTGTCAACCTCACCCGCCGGACCCTGGATCGGTGCCAGGGCAACCTGGAGACCCTGCAGAAGACGGTGCTCAGGTGGGGATGCTGCGGCCGGTAGGCCCTGGCACCTGACCTGCCCTGCAAGTGTCCCCAGATCTGCCCACACCTGGTCTCCCCGCAGGATCAAGGAGACGGATGAGCAGCGTCTCCGGGACGAGTACCGGCGCCTGGTGGAGGGGCTGCGGGAGGCCAGCGCCGCCCGGGAGACCGACGCCCACCTGGCCAACCCCGTGCTGCCCGACGAGGTGCTGCAGGGTGAGCCGCCGCCCGCCCCCGCGCCCCCCGCACCCCTGCCGCTTGGACCCCCGGGGGCGCCTGGCTGAGCCCCTCTTCCCGCAGAGGCGGTGCCAGGCTCCATCCGCACGGCCGAGCACTTCCTGGGCTTCCTGCGGCGGCTGCTGGAGTACGTCAAGTGGCGGCTGCGCGTGCAGCACGTGGTGCAGGAGAGCCCACCCGCCTTCCTGAGCGGCCTGGCCCAGCGCGTGTGCATCCAGCGCAAGCCCCTCAGGTGCGGCCCCCGAGGCTGGGTGGGTGGGTCCCTGCGAGGGGCAGAGGGGGGGTGAGGCCAGCCCTGGGCACTCGCTGAGCCTTGTCCTCCCAGCCTGTGGCCTGGGGTCACCGTGTCACCAGTATCAGGAGTAAGGGAAGAGTGTGGGGGGGTGCGTGTGTACACTCGTGGGTCAGAGCGGGCAGGTCCGTGAGCTGGTCCTGGGACCCTGGTGGGACAGGGGCCCGGCAGGCGACACATGGCTCGATCAGAGAATTTACCTGAGGAGAGTTGGATGGAGGGGCTGTGTACAGGGGGGCGGGCAGGGTGGAGGAGCTGACGGGTGGGGAGGCCCCTGGGCCCTTGCTAGAGGTCAGAGGTATTCCCGCCCCAGGCCATAGGGGAAGGGGAGGGAGCGGCCCTGGAGAGGGGCTCCTGATGAGGCTCAGCAGAGTGGGAGCTGGGAGAAAATGGGACCCTCCGCCCAGACCCCTGTCTCCTCCCTTCAGTGCCTCTCATTGTCCCCCCCGCAACCCCGGCCCCCAGCCTGTGGGCCGGAGCAGCCCCTCAGTGCGATCTGGGGGGCAGGGTCAGTCTCCCCATAACAGGGCAGGCAGTGAATGGACCTGGGAGTGGGGATGGAGTTTCCTGTGCTTTTCCTTTGCTGTTTTGCATAAGTCATTGGTTTTCTCTGAACCTCAGTTTCTTCCTTTTTGGAGGAGTGGGGGCTACTCTTCGTTGTGGTGCACGGGCTTC
Source organism: Balaenoptera musculus (assembly GCF_009873245.2). Lineage (NCBI taxonomy): Eukaryota > Metazoa > Chordata > Mammalia > Artiodactyla > Balaenopteridae > Balaenoptera > Balaenoptera musculus. The sequence continues at coordinate 10,368,583 of NC_045803.1, forward strand.
TCATTGCAGTGGCTTCTCTTGTTGCGGAGCACGGGCTCTAGGCCCACGGGCTTCAGTAGTTGTGGCACGCGGGCTCAGTAGTTGTGGCTTGTGGGCTCTAGAGCGCAGGCTCAGTAGTTGTGGCGCACGGACTTAGTTGCTCTGCAGCATATGGGATCTTCCTGGCCCAGGGCTTGAACCCGTGTCCCCTGCATTGGCAGGCGGATTCTTAAGCACTGCACCACCAGGGAGGTCCCTCCGGGGGTGGTTAAATGACAGAGCAGTGACGCCAGGAACCTACCCGGTCTAGAGCACTGATGATGAGCTAAGTGCTTTACGGTCCACATCCCATGGAATCTCAGTACAGTGTCCTCCTTCCCTCGCGGTCCAGTGCAGTGGTTAAGACTCTGCCCTTCCACTGCAGGGGGCACAGGTTTGATCCCTGGTTGGGGAACTAAGATCCCACATGCCACGCGGCCAAGAAAAAAAAAAACTGTCAATACAGTGTCCTTGCCTTGTGCTGCAGATGAGGACGCTGTGTCCCGCGGAGGAGAAGCCATTGCCCAGGGCCACACAGCACTGCATATGGCAATTGTGACTCGAAGCCCGGCCTGTAGGGCTCCAAAGCTCCTGGCTGCTCTGCCTCTGAGGGGGTGGGGAGCCCTCGGTGTGGCTTCAACTTTCTCCCCCAGCCGAGAGGCTTGTGAGGACAGAGGGGATCTTAGTTAGCCACGTGGTACGCGTTCTGAGTGCCTGCGCTGTGCTGGGGACACAGTGATGACTGAGACAGCCCTGGCCCTGCCCTCCTGGGGCTCACAGTTCAGTTGGGGAGACAGACCCATCCCAGATAGGGCCAACCCAGGGCTGGTACGGGGGAGTCCTGGGGGCTGAGGGAACACAGAGGGGGGGCACCTGATCGAGCCTGGGGGTAGAGAAGACAGGCTTGAAGGAAGGAGGCTCAGGAGGCCGGTTTTCAGTGTGACCACCTGCCTGGCTCCAAAGCCAGGTTCTGCTGCTCCGCCGCCCGTCCCGTCCCGGAGGGGTGGGAGCCTCCAGGTTCTGCTGCTCCGCCGCCCGTCCCCGAGGGGTGGGAGCCTCCAGGTTCTGCTGCTCCGCCGCCCGTCCCCGAGGGGTGGGAGCCTCCAGGTTCTGCTGCTCCGCCGCCCGTCCCTGAGGGGTGGGAGCCTCCAGCTGGGTGGCCTTGCGTGTACGGCTCTGTGAGGGGGTGTCAGGTTGTCCTCTGTGAGCGTGTGGGACTCCGACGCTGTGAGTGTCACTGAGGGTGGCGAGTGTGACTGAGACGTTGCGAGAGGTTCTGGGCGTGAGGGTATGACGGTGTGGTCGTGCGGGATTCGCGTTGTGACCGTGGGATGCTGGGTCGCCCCTTTTGACCGAGAACCTGCGTGTGAGAGTGTGACCTCACGTGACATGACCGCGCGACTCTGTGGGCTGTGGCCCCGTGGGACATGCAGTTGTACAAGGTGGGGACACAGAGGTGACTGACACAGACCCAGGCCCTGCCCTCACGGAACTGCCAGGCGGCTGGGGAGACGGCGCGTGACCACGTCCTCTGAGGGCGAGGAGGGGACTCGGGCCCGCTGCCTTCCCTCAGCCCATCCTGCCACCCCGCCAGGTTCTGCGCCGAGCGCCTGCGCTCCCTCCTGCACACCTTGGAGATCGCGGACCTCGCTGACTTCTCCCCTCTCACCCTCCTGGCGAACTTCGCCACGCTCGTCAGCACCTACGCCAAGGGTGAGCTCACCTCTCCCTGCCTCTGCCGGCCCCCGGCAGCCGGAATCGGGATCTGGCAGAGCCTAGAGGGTTGCCCCTGGGACTTGGACAGGCGGGACCTCGTAGGGTTGGGCTCGGGAGTTTGGGCTTTAGTTTGAGGGCAGCGGGGAGCCACGAAGAGCTCTCGAGTGAGCGAGCCTCGCGCTCAGATTTGCGTGTTCGAAGGTTCCCTCTGGCTGCAGAGTGGAGAAGTATGGGGTTGGGCAGCGGCATGAGATGAGGCCGGAGAAGTTCTGTGGGGTCTGCTCACACTGGGGGGTGGGGTAAGGGGTTGGTCATGCTGCTCCCAGTGGCACTGGGGAGCCATGGCAGGTTCTGGGCAAGGGAGAGGCAGGGTCAGATTTGTGCTTTAGAATGATTCTTCTGGCAGGGGCTGGGCCAGTGCGGGAGGAGAGAAAAGGAGGGGCTGGAGAGAGATGTGGAGCTAAAGAGGCCGGGACTTGGTGCCTGGCCGTGCGGGGCCTGGGGGAGAGGAGTCGAGGAGGATGGTCAGATTTCCAGCCTGCCGGGGAGAGGGGAGCATTCCCTCCGCTTCCTCAGCTTTAAGCTGGCCAAGGGCTCAGTCTGATCCCCGGGGATTACTCCTCTATCCAGGAAACTAGGTCAGGCCTGCCTGATGTCCTGCGGCCTGGTGTGGCCTTGGCAGGAGGATAGAGAGTCCGTCTCCCCCACCCCAGGGCTGATCAGAAGCAAGTCTCACTGGAAGCTTCCTTCTGCGTCCATCCCTCCGTCCACCCCGTCTTGCCTCTCGGTCTTTCTCCTCTGTTCCCCACTTCGCCGTCTCCCAGCACCTGACGTTCTTTACTTGGAACGTCCTTCCCCACCTTCCTCAGCCCCCAGCTGTCTCCCCCTCATCCTTCAGTTCTCGGCTCGGGAGAAATGCCGCCGCCTCCTCCAGGAAGCCACTTCTGGCTCCCAGGCTGGCCCCTCCTCTAGGCTCCCCTGTCCCAGACTTGCCCACTCAGAGTGGTCGCTCTGTGGGGACAGGTCCGTGTCCCCATCACTGGACTGTGAGTCCTGAGAGGGCAGGACCAGGGCTGTCTCAGTCACTGCTGCATTCCCAGCACAGGGCTAGGCACAGAGGACTTGATTTTTTCAAAAATTTTTACTAAGTGAAAATGAATACGTGGATTCATTCATTCATTTATTGGTTCAACAAATGGGCCAGGCCCAGCACTGGGGAAGTGGCAGGAACCAAGAAAGACCTCATTCCTGACCTCTCAGAACTTATGTTCTAGCTGGGAAGACAGGGAGCCTAGATGCAGACACAGGTAAGGAAGATGATTCCAGAAAGTGATAGTTTTCATGAGAAACAAACATGTCACCATGTTGGAGAACATCTACATGGCCGGCGTGGCTTTTCTGAGGAGCTGACATTTGAGCTGAGTTCCGAATGACCAAATGGAGCCAGCTGCCTTGGGAAGCTTTCCAGGCAGTGGGACAAGTGCAAAGGCCCCGGGGTGGAATGAACCTGGTGGTTTTGAAAGTGAGGCAGGAGGCCCGTGAGCAAGGAGGAAAGGGGGTCATCGTGGCAGGATCCCACAGACAATTCTGGACCCTGGGAGGAGTGTGGGGGGCTTCTGAGCAGGGGAGAGTTGTGAACTGACTCAGGATTTCACAGAGTCCCTCTGGCTGCTGTGAAGGGAGCAGGGGTGGGGGCGGGGAGCCCAGTGAGGAGGCGACTGCAGTGGTCCAGGTGGGAGGTGATGGCGGCTGGACTGGGCCGGGGCTGGGGGAAGTGGGCAGCTAGACTTTGGAGGCAGAGCTGACCAGCCTCCTGATGGCTTAGACAGGTGGTAGGAGAAGGTTCGAGACTTTGGCTTGAGTTGGTGGGTGGGCCCCTGCAGCCCCGGGAGAGTGAGGGGTGAGCCTTCGGTACTCTTGGCTCAGGGTCCTCTGAACGTTTGCACAGGTGTCGGCCCTGGGGAGAGGTGGGCAGGTTGGGGTATATTTTGGACTCAGATGCCTGGGTTTTAGGTTTGGGCTGCTGGTGGCTGGTCCCATTCACTGAGGAAGGCGAGGGGAGGAGGACTGGGGTGGAGGGAGAAAGTGGGGGGCAGGGGTAGGGGGTGGCCTAGTGGGCATGGTCATGACTGGCGCCCAGGGAATCTCACCGGCCCCCTGTAGGTTTCACCATCATCATTGAGCCTTTTGACGACAGGACCCCAACCATCGCCAACCCCATCCTGCACTTCAGGTGAGACCTGACCCCAGAGGGGGTGTGAATGGACCACAGGGGCCTGGGCCCCCCAGCCTGGCACTCACCACCCTTGTCCACTCCTCACAGCTGCATGGACGCCTCGCTGGCCATCAAACCCGTGTTCGAGCGCTTCCAGTCCGTCATCATCACATCTGGGGTGAGGGCCCTTCTGGCCCCCAGCCCTCCACTGGGGGACTCCTGATTCCTGCCCAGTCCTGCTAAGATCCCTCCTGCTGTCCCTGGTACAGACGCTGTCCCCGCTGGACATCTACCCCAAGATCCTGGACTTCCACCCCGTCACCATGGCAACCTTCACCATGACATTGGCTCGGGTCTGCCTCTGCCCCATGGTGCGTGGGAGAGGGTGAGGTGATGGGGGAGGGGAGATGGGCATGAGGGCTGCCTTTCCTCCCTCCGCTCCCCGCCACTTCTCAGGCAGCTGAGGGATTCTGGGTTCAGACAGACCTGGGCTTGAGTTCGACGCCCCAAGCCTTAGTTTTCTCATGTGTGAAATGGGAACACCCCCTCCGTGATCTCCCAGGGTGGTTGAGGGGACTGAGTGAGATAGCGGGTGTGAAAGGCTTTTGTGGCCCAGGGCCTGGTACTTGGTTAGCTTGGCTTTGCCCGGTTCATCGTCTGGCTGTGACCTTGCTAAGTGACCCTTCCACTCTGCCTTGGTCCCCTTCTTTGTAAAATGAACATCGTAACACGGGCCCTCAGTTCCATATCTGAAGTTCCTGGGCCAGATGTGGGTTTTTTTGTTTGTTTTTTGTTTTGCCGCGCCACGCGGCTTGTGGGCTCTTAGTTCCCTGATCGCGGATTGAACCCGGGCTCTCGGCAGTGAAAGCATGGAGTCCTAACTACTGGACCACCAGGGAATTCCCCAGATGTGTTTTAGAATTGAGAATTTTCCAGACTGGAAACACCGCCAGTGGGGTCTGGGCAAGTCCCTCCAGTGAGAGTCATATTTCAGCAAACGTTTCGAAGAGTCAGACTAAGGGAGATATGTCAGGACTCGGAATAGGCTCGGGGCAGGTTTTGCTGCTGTAGGAGTTCGTGCCAAACTTAAACATCTGGAGTTTCCAGAGCGTTTTTGCTTTTGGAATTGCCCTTCAGGGGTTGTGGACTGGTGCTGACCATGGGCCATGTACCGCCTCGTGCTTCTATGAGGTTGCTGGCGGCGTTGCACAGTGGCTGTCGAGCTGGGGGTGAGAGGCAACTTCCTGAACCGACTGGCGGGAGGCCGGTGCGGGCTAAGAGGGTACTTGCTGCTGAGACACATGGGTAGACTTCGGTTCAGTTCCCTCTCTGCCGTTTATTTGCCGTTTATTTGCCGTGTGACCTTGGGCGGGCGACACGCCTTCTGTGAGCCTTAGGTTACTCATCTGCGCCATGCAGATAACAGCATAGCTGAGGGTTCATTCGATGACACTGTGTCTATAAAAAGCTTAGAACAGCGCTAGCAGGCCACCTGCACTCACACGTTGGAGTGGTTGCTGCTGTTTCCCTTATCATGACCTCTCTTGCTCTCTCCAGATCATTGGCCGTGGCAACGACCAGGTGGCCATCAGCTCCAAATTTGAGACCCGGGAAGATATTGGTATGGTACCCACAGGGGATGGTTTATATGGGTCCCAGGAGGGGAGGTGGAGCAGTCAGCGTGGGCTGGGTCATGATGCAGTAACAAATACCCCCAAATCGAAGTGGCTTTAGGCAGAGGTACTTCTTGCCCACAGTACATGCCATCATGGGTTGGTGGGGGCCTGCCCCATGTCTCCTCATGCTGGGAACTTCCACCATTGGACACGTCACTGTGGTGGTGAGCTGTGACAGGAGGGATCATGGTGAATTGTGAACTGGCTCGTAAAGGTTCTCACCTGGAAGTGACACGTGGCCCTTTCTGTATTCGGCTATGGCAAGTCACATGGCCACGCCTAGCTTCAGGGCTTTGGGAGTGCCATCCTCCCAAGGAAAAGCGGAATGTTTGAACAGTCCTACAGAGGCCTCAGTGGGGTTTTTAGGAACCCAAGTTCAAGACAAGCCATTAGACAGGAATGCTCTGATAGGGAGTGGGGAGGAGGAACCAAGCCGGGAGAGAGTCCAACCTCTGACCCCTCACAGCGGTGATCCGGAACTACGGAAACCTCCTGCTGGAGATGTCAGCTGTGGTGCCCGATGGCATCGTGGCCTTCTTTACCAGCTACCAGTACATGGAGAGCACCGTGGCCTCCTGGTACGAGCAGGTACGCCCAGCCACTCACTCCACAGAAGGCCCCTGTCTCAGCTCTTGGCTCTGTTCCCCTGTGTGTTGGCTTCGTTCCTCTTGTGTTTTAAATGGTGACATGTATCATAGGTGATAGGACAACGTATAAAACACAGATGGACAGTTTAAAGAATAAATAGCGTTCACTCCTCTCCCAACATCCAGGTTAAGAACTAAGACGTGAGCAGCCTCGCTGGGCCCCTTCCTCAGAGGCGTGGCCCTCAGGAGAGGTGACAACACCCCACCTTATGGGTTTTTGGGGTTACTTCATGACTGTCTCTCCAGCACACATGGCTTGGTTTGGAGACACTGGGTAGCAGGTGTGACTCTAGCTGGGTGCTGTGCCGCTAGAGGAAGGTTCTGGAGAATTAAGGCTGGATACAGGCTCGGGGCAAAGAACCTGCAGGAGCCCCTTCTGGGGAGCATGTGGGTGAGGTCATGGGGCAATGGGGCTCACCACAGCTGGGCACTGGCAACCCAACAGGATGTGGATGGGGGAAGGGCACCCTGTCCTTTCTGATTCTGAATGCACCACGGGCCCAGCTCTCGGGTAAGTTAGGGCAAGCGCTTTGGGCTGAGACGAGTGAACTTGTCTAATGCGAGCACCAGGCAATGTGTGGGAACCTCATTCACGCACAGCCAAGACCTTGGTCTTGTCCTCAGGCTCTTTTCACACAGTGGGAAAGGTGGCTGTCAGCACCTGAGCACCACATCCTGTGTGCCTTTCGTGTCTTATTTAAGAAAACTTTGCCTACCCCAGGGTCACGAAGATGGTCTCCTGTGTGTCCGTCTAGACGCTTTGTAGTTTTAGCTTTCATATCCAAGGGCTGTGATGTACCTCAGATTTATCTTTGTGTATGATGTAAGGCAGGGGTCAAGATTCATTTTTTTCCCATATGGAAATCTAGTTGCTCCAGCCCCACTTACTGAAAAGAGCTCCCTGCACTGAGTGGCACAAGTGACCATCTGTGCAGGGGGTGGGGGGTGTGTGTGTGTGTGTTTCTGGACCCTCTGTTTTGTCTCACTGGTCCATCTGTGTATCTGTCCTTGATTAGTACCACACATCTATTTCAGTGTCAAATATGAAATCTCAAGGCAGCCTCTGATTGGCTCTGCCTGGCCTCTCCACCTATCACCTGCATCCCGATGGGCCATCTTGAGCCACATGCCTGTTCCATTTGTCCAAAGGATGAGGATTGGTTCCCTCCCCGGGTCACAGGGTTTTCCAAAGGAGTGACAGTACCACCACCCTCCCCAAGTCTCCAGTGGGCAAGCTGAGGCCTGGGGAGAGAGGTGGTCTGTTGCATGGGAATCTGGCAGAGTTGAGTTTAACCAGGACTCCCCTGTCCTTTAATCCTTCTGCCAACCCACAGCCTGACCTCCCTGCTGTCTTTCCCTAAGGGCATCCTCGAGAACATCCAGAGGAACAAGCTGCTCTTTATTGAGACCCAAGATGGGGCTGAGACCAGTGTGGCCCTGGAGAAGTACCAGGAGGTGGGTATTACCGGGGGAAGAGGAAAGTCCAGGGTGGAGAGGGGCCAGAGGAGGCAGCTCCGAGGTGACGCATCTCGTGTCCTGGCCTCCCCTCCCCAGGCCTGCGAGAACGGCCGTGGGGCCATCCTGCTCTCGGTGGCCCGAGGCAAAGTGTCTGAGGGAATTGACTTTGGTGAGTGGACCAGGCTCTCCCCTCCCCAAGCGCCTGCGTGGATGTCTGGCCATTTCTGCTCCCCCAGGGGACCGGCGGCCCACAGCCTGGGCACGCACGGGGCCTCCCCTTCCTTCCATCCCTGGGTGCTCTGCAGGGCCCTTGGGGCGCAGCCACTCAAACAGCATGAGCTCCCGGGCCACGCGAGGTCAGCCCTCTCACTCCCCCTCCTCTGCCCCGCAGTTCACCACTATGGCCGGGCCGTCATCATGTTCGGGGTGCCCTATGTCTACACCCAGAGCCGCATTCTCAAGGTGAGCAGCGCCTGGGGGCGGTAGGACGTGAAGGCCTCTGTCGGGCCCTCTCCTTAGGACTTGTGTGAGGAAGGGACGTTGCCCCCCCCCTCTCCGCACCCGCAGGCGCGACTGGAATATCTTCGGGACCAGTTCCAGATTCGAGAGAACGACTTTCTGACCTTCGATGCCATGCGCCACGCGGCCCAGTGTGTGGGTCGGGCCATCAGGGGCAAGACTGACTACGGCCTCATGGTCTTCGCCGACAAGGTGCGGGTTCTGGGGCCCCCGCCAACCAGGCTGTTCCCCCAGTCGTCTCCCAGAGGGGGTGGGCCAGGCCGAGGGTGCCCGGGCTCCCCCTGCCAGGGTCCTGACATCCTCCCTCTCGCCACTCACAGCGGTTTGCCCGGGCCGACAAGCGGGGGAAACTGCCCCGCTGGATCCAGGAGCACCTCACCGACGCCAACCTCAACCTGACCGTTGACGAGGGGGTCCAGGTCGCCAAGTACTTCCTGAGGCAGATGGCACAGCCATTCCACCGGGTGAGCCCGCCGCGCCTAAGCTCCTCTTCCAGGAAGGGCCCTTGGCTTTCTCCCCGAGCCCCAAGCCCAGCCTGCTCCCTGCCCCCGACAGAGAGGGGTTTGTGTGCACCCGCGTGCCAGGCCTGGGAGCTGGAACTGCGGGGAGAGTTGAGGGCTACAGACGGAGCGTGTGTCTCCAGTGGGAGCCCCGAGCAGGCTGTGGGCCTCTGGAAAGCCAGTCCTTCTCTAGCTTGGACACAGCTCTCTGGCTGCCGCCTCCCTCCCTCGGCCCATCTTCTGGTTCCAGGGACGGGATGCCCTGGGTTATACGGGTGTTTTGAAATTCAAGCATCCTGTCCTGTACCCCCCGGGCGGGCCACCTGTCCCTACTGAGTCGTGGACCCCTGTGTTAGGAAGCGCAGCAGCTGACACCCCCCCCCTGCCCCTCACCAGGAGGATCAGCTGGGCCTGTCCCTGCTCAGCCTGGAGCAGCTGGAGTCGGAGGAGACGCTGCGGAGGATAGAGCAGATCGCTCAGCAGCTGTAGCGGGGTGGGGGCGGGGCCGTAAAAGGAGTTGGCCCTGACTCCTGAGCCTTACCTGGCCCTGGGTCCCAGCAGCTTGGAGGGCGCCTCCGGGGGAGGCGCTTAAAGGTCCCTGCAGGACACCTCAGGCAGACGTTCTGGCTGCCAAGTCTACAGCCTTTAATCACAGGAGGAGAGGACAGCGGGGAAGCCCAAGACACTGGGTGCCCCCGAGGGGTGGGAGCGAGTCAGGGAGATGAAAGGACTCCCGTCCCCTCCTCCCATCCCACTCCCGCTCCTCCTGAGAAGCCGCAGCCACGTGGTTCTGTCGCCTTCAGCGGGGGCCCAGGTCCTGGGTGCTGGCGCTGAGGGTCCGAGAGGCCTCGCTCAGGTGCCGGCTGGGGAACTGGGGACAGGCACGGAGTGGGTGAGGGGCAGGACACAGCTCTGCTGCAGCTGCCCCTAGGGCTCCTCCCCAGCAGCCTGGCTGCCAGCTTGTCTGTCCTGATGGCCGTGTTGCTCGTCCTCCTGTCCCCACGTCCACCCTGACTCCATCCATCCGTTCCCCCGCCTCTACCCAAGTAAAAGCCATCCGTGCTCCCTGTCCTGGTGTCCACTCCACCGCCAGCCTGACCACTCCCACCCTTCCCTTGCCTCTGGGCCTGTCAGTGTGTCCCCTCACTCCACCCTTGACCCGGCTGTCCCCCTCACCTGGTTCCCAGCAGCCCTGGTACCATCCATGTTCAGCATGTTGAGTGACACGGCTCTCTTCATCCTACAGAGGAAAGTCGGGGGGTGGGGCACAAGTGAGCCCAGGAGTGTCTGGCTCCCACCCTGGGAGGGACCTCTCCAGCGCCAGGTTTGATTGTATGTGTGGCAGGGGAGGTGGGAGCCATGGAAGGTTCTTGAGCAGGGCAGGGAGAGGGGCGGGCTACAGATTCGGCCACCAACCTGACCCAACACTCACTCAGCTGCCCCCACCGCCCCCTCGCCTCGGAGCCGGGAGACCAGCTTCTCGCTTCCCCGCCGGATGGACTCTCGGAGCTTGGAGAATGAGCTGCTCCGACGAAGGGTCTGGGGAGGGCGCCAGGGACACGGGTCAGTCCCCCCCATTCCATCCAGCCCCCACCTCCACCCTGGGAGCTGAGGCAAAGCCTGTCCTCACCTGCTGTTCTGCGTCACCAGCTGTGCCTGTGTTGGGGGTTCCTGGGGAACAGATGGGGCCATTGTGGTGGGGATGCTGAGCCCCCTTGGGGAGAGGGGAGGGGCTGGGGGCTCACCGAGAGGGGCGGGCAGGGCCTCCCTGCTGAGGATTTCTTTGTACAGTTCCTCCGCCTGCTGGTACTTGTTCTGTTTCAGGTAGGCTGAGGCCTGCAGGGAGGGCATAGCCTGGGTGACCTTGCCTCAAATCTGGGAGCTTCCCAGGCCCCAGCACTGCACCCAGGCACATCCTTCCAGCCCCCGCAGGAAGAAGCCCAGGTTTACCCCACACTCCAGGCCTCGGCCGACAGCAGGGTGGGCTTGGAGCCCAACCCCACCACTTCCCATAGCGTAGGTGACTGACTTCCTGACTCAGAGCAGGAACCTGTTCCCCACTCTACCTTGAGCCAGTGACACACCTCTCTGCCTCAGTTTCCTCATCTGCAAAATGGGGCAACGGGAGCACCTACCTCATAGGGCCCTTGAAGAAACGGACAGTACAGGCAAAGTCCTAAGAAGGGGGTTTAGCTCAATAAATGCTCTCATCTGCTCCCGGCCCGTCTCTCTGGCTTCCTCTTTGACTGGAGCTGTTCTCGGGCTGCCACCAACTTGCCTGTTTCCTGATGCTTCCGTGTCCTCTGTGCTGAGCAACCTCACCTGTCAGGGCCCAGCTTGGAAGACGCATCTCATGGGACAGCTCGAGGGCTGGGCAGAGGTGGGGCCCCTGGCCTCCGTGGTATCCCACCCTTGAGCCGATGGGTGCTCCCCAGTGCTGCGGCCCCAGGACCAGGACACCCGTGCCCCAAGGCGCCCTCACCAGGTTGTTCTTGGTCTTGGCCACGTTGGGGTCGTGAGGCCCACCGAGGGCCGTGTAAATGCTCAGGGCCCGGGCGTAGTGCCGCTCCACCTCCTCGAACTTGCCCTGGTTCTGGCACAGCAGGGCCAGGTTGTTGAGCTGCTTGGCCACGTCCGGGTGGCTAGCCCCCAGGACCTAGGAGTCAAGTCATGGGATCACAAGTCACTGGGGTCAGCCGGGGTGGGCGGGCCACATGATGCCAACAGCCGTAATGAGGGTCATGGGTTGGTTATAGGATTGAAGTGGATGGAGAATTACAGGAGGTTGGGGGTGGAGGGCAGGAACTGCACGGTCAAACTGGGGAGTAGCTGGGTCAGAGGTCATAGTGGTGCAAAACCTTGTGATTATGGGTCAAGCAGGTAGATCAAGGATGGGGTTGTACTGGTCACGTGGGGCTGGAAGGTCAGGACCGGGTGGGGGCATGAGCTGACCTATGAGAGTCAGAAGTCAAGACCAAACAGAAGTCATTGGTATGTCAAGGGTGGTGGGTCATGGGATTGGGTGCTCTAGGTTCAAATTGGAGGCACACGATGTCAAATGGGAGGGGCACAGAAGGTCAGAGGCCGCAGGAGCAAATCAGGGTTATGCAAGGGCCACAGAATTGAGCGCTGAATTCAGGATCAAAGGGTGAGAGCCACTCAGGACGGGCTCCGTGGGAGCCGGGTGGGGGCGGGACCTTCTCACGGATCTCCAGGGCGCGCTGGCACAGGGGCTCCGCCTCCTGGTAACGCCCACGCTTCCCGTAGAGGACGGCCAGGTTGTTGAGGGTGGCGGCCACCTGCAGGGCGGGAGAGGCGGGTCAGGGGTGGGAAGGCACAGCCTGCAGCCCTCCCTCCTGGGCCCCCGCTCACCGCGGGGTGCTCCCGGCCCAGCGTCTGCTCCCGGATCTGCAGGGCGTCATAGAGAAGGTCTGTGGCCTCTTTGTACTTGTTCTGGTCCCTGTGGGGCGGCCCAAGGGTGTAGGGCGTTTGGCCAGGCTGGGGTAGCAGGGGCCATTGGCTGGGCTGAATCCCGCAGGCCCAGGGACTTGACGACCAAGCATGGGTGGCACCCTCTGGGGGTCCCTTCTGGGGGGTCCCCACTCCTCCCAAGTCTAGCACAGGGTCCCCACACTCCCAGATGGCTGCCAAGCCTCTGCCACCCCAGGTCTCTTCCCCGCTCCGCTGTGGTCTCTCTTGCCCATGCTAACTCCTCTTTGCCTGGGTCTCAGTGAGTGGCCTCCCCAGATCTCTGTCCCTTCCCTCCACCACCACCCCTGGTGCCCTGTGCTGGCAGAGCCGGACACCAGGGTCCCCACCTCTTCTGCCCAACGACAGGTCCCCGCCCTTCCCGCCCCCTCCAGCCCTCACCGGTACACCAGCGCCAGGATGTTGAGCATGGTGGCCACGTCAGGGTGGCAGTGGCCTGAGCTCCGCTCCAGATCCTCTAAGGCCTGGCGGCACAGGGGTGCCGCCACCTCGTAGCGGCCCTGCCCCGCGTACTGGAGCACGAGGTTGTGCAGGGTCCGAAGGCGGGCCGGGATCTCGTAGCCACCCTGCTGAGCAGAGATGGCCCCCGCTGCCTCGGGACCTGGGGGTGCCGGGCGCCCAGTCACTGCAGGCCGCCTACTTCTGCGGCCCCGCACGAGGGGACACATGCACCCCAAAGCTGCAGCTGCCTCGCTGGCCCCTGGGACCACGGGCCCCTGCTCTGACGTCTGAGATTGGAATCACAGGCATCTTACTGGCCCGTGGGATGTGTCCTCGCCTGCGGGACAGAAACATGGGAGCCACCTGGCTCCTGGGGCCGTGGCAGGCCTGCTTTTGCAGCTTCCAGCGTCACCTGCCCGCTGTGACCCCCACAGCCCCCTGCTTCATCCTCCTGACACCCCGCCCTGACCTTCCCCATCCTCCCTCAGAGGCCTTGGGGGTCCAGCAAATCAGAGATCCCCCCCCAGCCTGGGCCATTCATCCTCCTGGCTGAGCTCCCCACACCCACCTTTCCTCTCCTCCTCCTCACTGGGGAACAGGGAGGCCAGGCTGTCCTGCCGATGGGGGGACTCGGGCTGCTGCAGAGAGGACAGGAAAGTGGGTGTCATGAGGCTTGGGAGTCTGAGTCAGAGACTGGGGTCCTGGATCCCAGGGTTTGAGGGAGGTGGTGGTCAGGGGTCTCCTGAGGGCTTGGGGAGGATCCTCGGGCTTTGTGGAGCAGCTGGGGGGCTTCTGTGGAAGTTCTAGTGGGTCTGGGATTTGTGGGGCTCTGCAGAGGGTCGGGGGGTTCTTCGGAGGGTCTGGGGCACTGGGGGGCACCACGGAGGGATGGGGGCTGTGGGGTAGCTAAGGAGTGCGGGGTCCCCAGCACATCACGGCCCCCGCCTCACGGTCCCGCAGCACCTGGCTCTCCGCAGGCGGGTCATACTGCCGCAGCTGCCCCAGGAACTCCAGGTGGCTCTTCTCCTCCTCCAGCTGGGCCACAGCCTCCTCGCTGGCCCGCAGCCGCTGCTGCGTCTCCCCCAGCTCTTCCCGCAGCCACGCGTTCTCCTGGGCCAGCCGCCGGGCCTGCGCTCGCAGCCGCTGCTTCTCAGCCTCGAGCGCGCCCACGTGTGCCGACAGGGCCAGCAGCACCTGCCGGGGAGGCGGGGGTGGCGAGTCAGAGGCCTGGTCCCTCCCGCCCCCGACCCAGCCCAGGGCCTCGGATCAAGCCGGAGCACCCCATTCTCTCCAGGGTACCCCGGATTATACAGAGACCCCTCCATTGTGGCTCCAGGGATGCTCAGAGGCTCTCGGGGACATACCCCAATCCTGCCCCGGGACCCCTCTGATTTCACCCAGGCACACAAATTACCCTCAGGATACTTCACATTCCACCCGTGCAACCCCAAAGTCTCCCCGGGACCCACAGTTCCACGGAAGGACCCCACCTGGTTCAGGGGTCCCTGTCGCACATAAGGACCCCCATCCCCAACGCAGCCCAGGGATCCCATCTCAGGACTGGGGCCTCCCCCTCCCGGGCCTGGCTCCCCTAGTCCTCCCTCTACCCAGGCTGCCCCCTCATCCCTGGGCAACCCCCAGGCCTGAGCCACATCCCCCATAGTTGAGTTGCCCCTCGTACCTGGGCCTCACCCAGCCCCAGCTCGATGGCCTCCAGTGAGTGGCTCACCACCTCCTGCTTTTCTTCCAGCAGTTCCAGGCCAGCCACCGGGCCCTGTCCTGCCACGGCCTCCGCCAGGTGCCCGGCCAGGCCCCGGTGCTCTGCCCGCAGGGCCTCCAGCCCCTGTACCACTTGTCGCGTCTGTCGCACCAGCTCCTCAGGGCTCAGGTGCTCCGGGCCCAGCCCCATGTTTCCCGGGGCCGCCACCTTCACGGACATTGCTGCTCCTGGGGGTGACCGGGATCAGGGGATCACTGCCAGGGCCGGGCAAGTCAGCCCCTCTGCCTCCGCGCCATCTGCGCCACAGGTCCCCTCAGCCCTCTCCCTGTCCGCCCATCCCGGCCAGCCCTCTGCCTCCGTGCTCTCCTCACTCCGGCCAGCACCCTGTCCCACGCCCATCCTGGCCAGCGGGCAACTGGAAACCTAGTCTCCTTGCCTGTCCTCGGCCCAGGGCCCTGCCCTGAGGGCAACTCCAAAACCTCGTTACGTATGATTAACCAGAGGAGGGCGAACAGCCATCTCGAGGCCTCCCACCCACCTCAGCTCACCCGGCCAGCCCAGCCCACCCCAAGGAGCCTGGGTACCCTGGCCCAGCACTCCCGGCTGTGTGACCTTGGCACCAGAGGTGCCCTCTCCTGCTGGGCGTGTGGGGCAGGACGTGTGGAGGCGGCAGCCTCTCTGTGAGCTCATTCTTAGGGTGTTTTTGTTGGGAACCAGTCAGACCACTGGGGGCGGGTGGGGCAGGAGGAGAGGGCCAAGGGGCTGGGGTGCTGGAAGCAGAGGCCTCTAGACTGGGGAGGTCAGGAAGGGGGGCCCCAGGTGGTGGCTCCCGGAGCCCGAGGACCCGACAGACCCAGAGGAAACGGGCTCCACCCCACCACTGCAGACATGCTCAGCCAGCCCAAGGTGTGTTGGGACACACGTGTGGCAGGCGTGGCCCATGGATGTCACATTGGCCATGTGACAGCTGAGGGTCTGAGGCCCAGATGGTAATGGATGGGGGGGGTTCACATGTGGGACTTCATGGGGTTGTATATGGGTGACAAGGTCAATGACACATCTGGTGACAATGCCTCTGGGGCCCTCACATACATACATACATACACACACACACCTCTCAGAAATACAGCGTAATACACATTGTCCTCTCAGAAATGACACACACACACACTTTCTCTTAAAAATACAACTCAGCACACCCTCACACACATCCACATTTTCCTTTCAAAATATTCATACAACCTAATGCAACACACTAAGGCACGCACACAAATACGTTCTTCTCTCAGAAATAACACATACACACTCCCCTCTGAGAAATACAACTCAACACACAGGTATATTTTCCTTTCAGAAATAAAAGCCAGACATAGAAAACAAATTTATGGTTACCAAAGGGGAAAAGGGGTGGGGAGGGATAAATTAGGGGTTTGGGATTAACATATACGTATATAAAATCGATAACCAACAAGGACCTACTGTGTAGTTCAGGGAACTATACTCCATACACTGTAATAACTTATAATGGAAAAGATTGTGAAAAAAAAATATATATAATACTTACAACTGAATCACTTTGCTGTATACCTGAAACTAACACCAAGTATAGTTGTAAACCAACTATACTTCAATAAAAATTTAAAAACAAAATAAAAGCCAACACACAAAGAAACTGTCTCCTCCCTCAGCCCCCCTCACCTGCAAAAAAGATAACCAAATCCCGAATCACTTCCACTGGGACTGTCTCCTTGAACTTTTATGCCCATGACACATGCCCTCTCCTACACTCCCACAGTCCTGCCAGCACCTAGCGCTCCATCCTATGCCCAGCGCCTCCTCCATGCTCCCAGGATTCACGGTGGACCCGTCACCATCCTCCCCATTTCCTTCCTTCCTCCCCACCTGGCCAGCCAGGGATTCGCACACACAGACACACTATAGAGCTTCACACGCGGACGTGCGAATGACCCCTGAGGCCAGGCTCTTCCACCGTCACACGCGGGTGCCCATGACACAGACAGCTGTGGAGACACAGGTAGTTCCATGCGTTCCGCACACAGTCTCTCAGGCTTACTTCACTCAAGCCACTGTGTTCTCCGAAACAGCCCAGCGCTTTTAGCACCTGTGCACATGCTCCCAATCACATCCACTCAGACACTGAGTAAGGGCAGGTGTGTAATCCTGCGGATTTTATATACTGCAGCCTCTCCATCGCCATCAATCTCTCTCTCTATGTATATACGTATTCGTGCATATATCAATCTCTCTGTGTACGTAGTATATAAGTGTGTGTAGGTATATCACACCATACGTAGTCTCACACTCCACACGCAAGTCACACTCACAACCACACCCGTTCTTTGAGTCATCCCGACAACCATGACTATCATTCACGAAAGTTTGCGGACGCATACAACCTCCCACAACATCACGCACAATCTCAGACAGCTGAGCCGAATGTTCCAGACGCAACCTCTGCACAGTAACAGAGCGACACGCACAGCCACACATCACTCGGGCTGTTTCCTTGACACACACTGGCTCCCACACTCATGCCGGCCTCCAAACAGCAAACTCCCCTTCACTAGCTGAGCCCCGTGCGCACAACCGCGCAGCTGACAACGATAATCACAGTGACACCCCACGTATCCATCCTGAACCCACAGTGCCCACCTCCTTGTCACCCCCCCCAGTCTTACAGGCAGAGAGACAACCACGGTCACACAATTTCTTGGTGACACACCTAACCCTATAAACAGTTCAACTCCCTGCCAAACACACACACACACACACACACAGCATTACAGACACACAATCAGAGGTCGCCCACATTTTCACATCACTGAAACAGTTTCACATCATTCAAGCAGTCCCTCTGTGCCCTCGCAGGCTTACACGGACAGGCCATCTCCTGTATCCACCTGTACCCACAGCCTGACACCATCACACACACCTGAGCTTCGTACACCATCTCTCATGCACATGCACACACCATCTCCACACACACATACACTCGCAGGCGGGAGGCCCCCATCATGGCCAGCCCCCCAAACCACACAACTTACCCCTGGCCGGCCGGCCCAGCCCCGCTCACCGCGGTTTCACCGCCCGCCGCCAGGCCGTCACAAGGGCCCCCTCCCGCCCCCAGGCCCCGCCCCGTCCTCGCTTCTGTTTACCTGAGCCCGGGGGAGGGGGCGCGGCCCCAGCTGGGCCTCCAGACCCCGGGGAGCCCCAGGGGGGGACAGGGGGCGTCCAGGGGCCCCAAAACCCGTCCCCGTCTCCGGGCCAGAGGGCCCAGGGGTGCGCCAGGCCCAGCCCACACCCTCCGCCCTCGCCTCCATCCTCGCAGCTCCTGGGACTCCCACCCCGCATTCCCGGCGCCCACCTGAACGCAGACAGCTCCCGGTCCTGCTTCGCCGCGCTGCGCCCGCCCGCCGCGCACGCCCCGCCGCTTCCAGCTGCGCAGCGAGTCTCGGGCCGCGGGCGGGTCCTCCGGGGGGCGGGGTGGCCGGGAGCCCCGCCCCCGCAGGTGAGACCGGCCCCGCCCACCGCCCGGGGAAAGTTAAGACCTGCGGCCCCGGCCCTGCGGCAACCGTAGAACTTCGCGCGCGCGTAGTCCGTAGCCTCTAGGGCACGTCGAATCTGAGATGATTCCAGTGCGCAGGAGGCCTGGAAAGCAGAGTCTCAGCGAAACTAGAATCTTGGAAACTTTGGATCCCAGACGGATGGCCTTCTTGCAGTGCCAGCCGCCGGCTCTTTGCTTTGGCTGTGCGCCCTGCTTGGACATCTCTCCACACAGATCTCGACGTTTGTCTGGTCCCTTTTCAAAGGCCGCTTTCTCCGAGAGGCCTCCCTTGCCTGTCTCTTCTAAATTACACCTTCCCGCCAAAAGACAACCTCATTTCTCTGCTTGATTTTGTTCACAAAACTTTTCAGGACCTAAAATTATTTCATGTAACATTATAATTACTAGGTTGTGTTACATCACATTATTGGTGAGGCTAAAAATTGAGCTCTGAGTTCACATCCGATTTCAGCACTTACTAGCTGCGCAGGCCTTGGACAAGTAACTTAACCTGTCTCCGTTTCCCTAATCTGTAAAATGGGAGTAGTCAAAGGCTGTGAGAATTTTTTTTCTGGCTGTGTTCCGTCTTCGTTGCTGCACGCGGGCTTTCTCTAGTTGCGGCGAGCGGGGTCTACCAGTGCGCGGGCTTCTCATTGCAGTGGCTTCTCTTGTTGCGGAGCACGGGCTCTAGGCGCGCGAGCTTCAGTAGTTGTGGCGCAAGGGCTTAGTTGCTCCGCGGCTTGTGGGACCTTTGCGGAACAGGGCTCGAACCGGTGTCCCCTGCATTGGCAGGCGGATTTTTAACCACTGCGCCACGAGGGAAGCCGAGGCTGTAAACATTGAATGCATTAATATATGGATCGGAAGCATCTAGCAAATATTAGCTACTGGTTTTATGGTGTTACATTATTGGTTCTCCCCCACTAGAATGCCAGTTCCCTGAGGGCAGGGCTCTGTACTGTCAGCACGGTATCTTTAGCATTAAAACAACCTGGCGCAAATTAGGTGCTCAAGAAATATTTGTTGAGTGACTGACTCAATGAATCAAGTCCTAGAAATATAAATTGGCCAAAGCTGGGCGCACAGGATTCTAGCATCATCGAATTCGGTTCAAGGCGAGCTTTGCCAAACCCTGGCAGTACACCGGTCGCTGCACTACAGCATACTTCCAGCAGAGGGCGCTGTTGGTCCGTAGACCAGGCACCAGATTCCCGCGCGGCTCTCTACTCCCGTGTTCTCCGAGCCTCAGGGCAGATGCTCCCTCCTGCCGGAAGCTCTCTCTGACCACCGCAAGGCTGGAGGAAACGCCCTTCCTGGGCTCCTGCAACCTCCTGGGCTCCCATGTTCCAGCCATGCCCATCCTGGGTCATCACTTGTCTGTCTCCCATGCAGGACTGTAAGACCCAGGAGGGAAGATAGAGCCAAGGCAGTCTCAGTCCCTGCTGTGTGCCCAGTGCTACCCAGCACAGCCCGAACACAGAGAAGACACTCGGGGCAATGGTTGTTGACTGACTGATGGAAAATAAAACTCAAACTCATGCTCTAACTTCTCCAGGTATTTCTAGGGAGCAGGGTAGAAGGGGGCAGCTGAGTCCTTGTCTCCCATTGTTCTGGCCTCAGGACACTGGACATTGGTTCTGGAACTGCCACACGCTTACTACGAAGCAGTGCAGGGACTGGAGCCAGATGACCTAGGTGCAAATCCCTGCTCTGTCATTTGTTGGCTGTGTGACCCCTGAGCCAGGAACTAACCTCTCTGGTCCTCACGTTCCTGATCTGTAGAAATGGACTCACATGTGTAACCTACTTTGTGAGGCTGATGTGGGGATTAATGAGTAATCCCTGTAAAAGGCTTAGAACAGAGTGGCACATGGTAAACACTGTGTGTGTATGTGGGGTGGGGGGAGGGAGGGAATTGGAGCCAGGTAGATCTGCATTCAAATCCTGGTCTTGACATTTCCTTTCCATGTCACCTGGGGCAAGCCATGATTTTCTGAGCACCTATTTCCTCATCTATAAAACAGGGATGGGAACTTCCCTCGTGGTGCAGTGGTTAAGAATCCGCCTGCCAATGCAGGGGACATGGGTTCGAGCCCTGGTCCGGGAAGATCCCACATGCCATGGAGCAACTAACCCGTGCGCCACAACTACCGAGCCTGCGCTCTAGAGTCCGCGAGCCACAACTACTGAGCCCACGTGCCACAACTACTGAAGCCCACGCGCCTAGAACCCGTGCTCCGCAACAAGAGAAGCCACCGCAATAAGCCCGGGCACCGCAGTGAAGTTAGCCCCCGCTCGCTGCAACTAGAGAAAACCCACGCGCATCAACGAAGACCCAAGGCAGCCAATAAATAAATAAATAAATATAAAACAGGGATGATTGCACTCATCACATAGCATAGTGGTGAGGAGTAAATGAGATAAAGGCTGAAAGAAGGTGTTAACCAAGGTGACCATTTGGGCTGGCCCTGTGCCAAGCACTTTTGCACAGCGTCAGCTGGGGCTGGCATTCCTGAGTTCTTACCCAAGACAGGCCCTATGTCAGGTCTTGTCTTGTAGGTTAATTCTGTTCACCTTCACACCAACCTGCTATGATTGTCCTCATTCCACAGGTGAAGAAGATGAGGCACAGAGAGGTTAAGTGACTTGTCCAAGATCACACAGCCAAGGAGTAGCAGAGCCCCTGAATCCATAGAGCCACCCTCTGAGGTAGGCACTCTTACTTGCCATATCTAAAAAGGAGGAAATGGGCCAGGCTGCACTTCAGAGGACGCGGGGCTAGCCGGTGGAATTGGTGGGGTCTCTGGACTGGCTCTGCCATGTCAAAGGTTTTCTTTAAGATCACTCTGACGTCAGACTCTCAGCTGCCCCACAAAGTACTCTGTGTTCCCAAAAGTACACCTGTCACAGCAGTCTTAAAGTTTGCAACAGAAGAACTTAAAGTTCCTGCAACATCTAATAACTGCAATTATTACCCATAATGGAATAGGCATAAATCCTGCACAGACTGCTGGAAATGTTTTTCCAAAGCATAGTTCAGAACTGCAAATTAGGGACTTCCCTGGCAGGCCAGTGGTTATGACTCTGTGCTTCCATTGCAGGGGGCACGGGTTCGATCACTGGTCGGGGAAATAATATCTTGCAAGTTGTGTGGCCAAAAAAAAAAAACAAACTGCAAATTGTTCCTAGAGATCATGTTGGAAGTTGTTAATATCTGCTACTTGGAACATAAGATTATCTTTCAGAATGACTATTGGTATTGTTGTAAAATTGAAATCAGGCATTTAAAATCCTATGAAAACACCAATAGTTGAGGAAATAATGCAGGTGACTCTGTCCCTTCCTGTTATTCACACGCTTCATGTGAAGAGGGAAGGCTTCCGCATTGAAGGCATCACTACCGCAGAGGATCATAGTCTTTCACTGCTACCTTACAACACACACAGGTAGTTCCTGTGGGGTAAATGGATTTACCCAACTGTGTTTGAAAACTGGAGGGTGCTTCAGATGTAGAGAACAAACGTATGGATACCAACAGGGGAAAGTGGCAGGGGTGGGGGGGGGGTGGGATGAACTGGGAGATTGGGATTGACATATATACACTAATATGTATAAAATGGATAACTACTAAGAAACTGCTGTATAAAAAATAAATAAAATAAAATTCTAAAATTCAAAAAAAAAAACAACTGGAGGATGCTTCTGATCATTCTTTCTGAGAACATTTGGGAAATTAAAATGTACTGAATCTTCCTATTTGTCTTTGAGTTAAAAATGTAAGAGGATTATGGATGGTACAAGGCAGTTGGCTTGATAGCATCTGACTTGCAGATGTAAAAATAGTTGAATTCTTACTTACGTATCATTTATGATAGAGAATATAAATGTATTGATGAGTTCTTGTTATCATTTAGGTTGTTTTTGAGTTTCAAATTCATGTATTCATATAAAATTTAATTTAATATCAGAGCCCAAAATTGGCTTTTTGGATCCAGCTGTTATGTGTAAAATTGATATCCTACACCAAAGTGTTTTAACTATGATCTTGCAGAATCCAACACTTGTAATGGTGAGAATTGAAAATAAAGTAGAAGCATCTTTGGCTGAAAAAAAAAATTAAGAAAGAGGAAGAAACTGAAGCTCAGAAGGAGAAATCCCTCACCCAAGATCACAGTCAACAAGGCAGTCAGCATTTGAGCTTGATTCTAGCTGGGGGAAGGCAGCTCTAGTTCAGTCAAAGCATAACCAATTCCCTGGTCGCCTTCTCTGTTGGACTCAATTTTTTAGCATTTCCACCTTTTTCCTCCACTTGCAAGAATGCTGTGGAAATTATTCCTAATGGTCCATGAAAAGATCAAGGACCAACCAAACTCAGATGTCTTCAGTTGCCATGTTCTAATTTATTGGCAATAGGGTGAGTAATGCTTTCCTGAATATTTCCTGGTTAGGTTGCTTTACCAGATGAAAAATGGCCAAGACATTTATTAATTAAATAAAAATGCAGCAACCAAATGTGAAGATCTCAAACTGTTTCCTTTTGAAGTATCCATTAAGAAACACTGGGTGGGGACCTCCCTGGTGGCGCAGTGGTTAAGAATCTGCCTGCCTGTGCAGGGGGCACAGGTTCGAGCCCTGGTTGGGGAAGATCCCGCGTGCCTAGAGCCTGTGCTCCACAACAAGAGAATCCACCGTACTGAGAAGGCCCATGCACAGCAACGAAGACCGAACACAGGCAAAAATAAATAAAATAAATTTATTTTAAAAAAAGATAAAGCACAGCTAATTTTAAAAAAAAGAGCCTATGTCAAAAAAAAAAAGAAAACAAACAATGAAACACTGGGTGGAATGGATTGGGAGTTTGGGATTAGCAGATGCAAACTATTATATATAGGGTGGATAAACAACAAGGTCTTACTGTATAGCACAGGGATATATTCAATATCCTATGATAAACCGTAATGGAAAAGAATATGAAAAAGAATGTATACATAGATATATATGTATAACTGAATCACTGTGCTGTATAGCGGAAATTAACACGACATTGTAAATCAACTATACTTCAATAAAATAAATTAGAAAACAAAACAAAAGAGACACTGGGTAGAAGAGAAATTTGTCATACATTTTAGCTTATAAATGTATTTTCAACATCCATCCATATACAACTAACTCCTGGTTTCATTTTCTATGAAACGATTCTTTGAACTTGTCTTCCTTCTAAAATCAGAATCATCCCAAATGAACTCATATTAACTAGTGACAAAAAAAAAAAAGAAGGCACTCAACAAAATCCCCATCCAATCACTTAAGGCCTCAGTTTGCCATGTCAGGAAAATGGGTGGATGTGATGGGGGCTTTTCTATTTTCATCTCTTGGCCATAGTTTTTAAAAAGCCTCCCCCCTTTTAAATTTTTATTTATTTATTTATTTTTACTCTCTTAACTTTCATATAACATACAGCAGTGTGAATTATATTTACCCCCTTTTTTAATTTAAGAAGTAAAGTGCTGTCAGAAAGGATGTTCACAGAGAACAAAAGACTACAGAGTGAAAAGTAGGTCTTTGTCACTCCGTGATCCCCACTCTTCCCAGAAGCAAACATGATTACCAGTTTCTAGTATCCTTCCTGAGATATTCCAGGGATATGAATTGTGTGTGGATGTCTGAGCATGAGTGACCATTTAAGAAAAACACAAATGAGAAAAACCTTACCCATGGAGGTAGACTGAACAATGGCCTTGACTTTGAGTGTGGTCATGTGACTTATTTTAGTCAATAGCAGAGTGGCACAAGTGCCAGTCATGCCAGTTCTGAGCTTCGACCTAAGGGGCCTTGAACGTTGCCTTTTGCGCCCAGGCACAGGCATGAGAAAAGCTTCCCCTGAGTGACTGTTCCCCTTTAGCCCACACACCACAACGTCTCTGTAGTGTTAAAAGATAGACTGAGGTATATTAAAATTGTATTGAGTTTGAGCAAAAATCGATTCGAATCAGGCAGCATCCAATCTAGCAGATAGAAAGGAGCTTCGAGGAACTAAACAAAATGAAAGACTTTTATAGGTGGAAGGGAGCAGAAACAAGAAAGTTGTACCAGGCAAAAAAAAGCAGGCTGGTTATTGCAAGGTCACTTTCCTTTAGGGACGGCAGGGGTCTATCAGGCAGATTACCTAACTAGTGCTGATCTGAGTGGGTGGTTTAAGATTCCATCTCTGGGAGAGCCGAAACTGTCATTAAGTCTTGATTTGGTGACATGGGGCTTAGCATTTTGAGCCTGTTGTCTTGTTTTTAACATAAGCGTATGGAGCAAAGCTTCCCAGTTGTGCCCATCCCAAATCAGCCAACTCTCAGTCAACCCCACATCCATTTCAAAGCTCCTGCATTTTGGGATGGTATGTTTCACAGCATTTTTGTGGCAACAGGTATATATATATTTTTTTCTTTTTTTCTTTTTTTTCCCCCCCACTTAGCAATATATCTTGGTGCTATGATCTAAATGTTTGTGTTTTCCCAAAATTCATATGTTGAAATCCTAACCTTCCAAGGTGATAGCATTAATAGCTGGGGCCTTTGGTATTAGTAGGAGGAGAAGCCCTCATGAATGGGATCGGTGTTCTTATAAGAGAGATCCCACAAAGCTCTCTTGTACCTTCTGCCACCTGAGGATACCAGAAATCTGCGATTTGCCCTTTTCCAGCCTCAGCATCCATCCGCTGTAAAATGAGGCTTTAGCATGAACAGGTGGAATTAGGAAGGGAATGACTACCCGGTCCAGTCTGGTTCTGCTACTTCCCAGCTGTGTGATTTTGGGAAAGTGACTCAACTTCTCTGGGCTTCACTTTCTTGACTTGTAAAATTTGCATATCTACCTCACAGGACTGTTGGAGAATTAAATTGGTTAATACACATACAGTGATTGAATCCTGAAACCAGACTGCTAGGGTGATGAAGGGGGCAAGGGGATGTGGGTACAAATTGTCAGGGCCTAAAGACCCAGAAAGAGACTCTGGGCTGACAATATTGTCTGACCTTGCTGAGAGGTCTGAAAATTATCTTTACCAAAGCCTGAACCCACTCTCAGTAGCCCTGTGCCAGTTTGATTCCCAGCTCTGCCCCTTCCCAGCTGTGTGACCTTGAGCAAGTCACTTAACCTCTCTGACCCTTATTGTTGGGAATGTTAAATGAGCTAATATATGTAAAGCAGTTAGCCTAGTACTTGACATATAGGAGTGCTCCATGAGAGTTAACTGTTAGGGTGGAGACTGTGGAGTGGCCACTCAATATCCATGCTAACTTCCTTCTAGCACGTCCAGTTTTGCAGAGGAAGCATGATTCTGGGGGCAGGAGGTGTTTCTGGAGGCCCAGCCTAGAGCCTGCTCCTTCAGCCCTTCCAACAATTTTGTGAGCACCTAATATCTGGTAGGAAAGCCCTTTCTACTTAAGCTGGGTGAAGGGGTTTCCAAATGACTGATAAAGCTACTATTATTTACTTAGTCAACAAATACTCATTTATCCTGAGGGCACTGGGGAGCCATGGCAGGTTCTGAGCAGGAGAGGTCAGCAAGTAGGGAGTAGGTGGGACAGGGCAACACTGGGGCAGGAGACTAGCGAGGCTGCTAGGGCAGGAGTGAATGTGGAGGTCTTGAGCTAGGGTAGGAGGGATGGACAGGCCTTGGAGACTGATGGGCTCAGGGGCTGGGAGTGGGAGGAAGATATATGATGGGGATTACAGTGCTCCCCAAGGCCAACTGTTTCTGTGAGACTCAGAGAAGATAAAGGAGGGCTTCCCTGGTGGCGCAGTGGTTGGGAGTCTGCCTGCTAATGCAGGGGACACGGGTTCGAGCCCTGGTCTGGGAGGATCCCACATGCCGCGGAGCGACTAGGCCCGTGAGCCACAACTACTGAGCCTGCGCGTCTGGAGCCTGTGCTCCGCAGCAAGAGAGGCCGCGACGGTGAGAGGCCCGCGCACCGCGATGAAGAGTGGCCCCCGCTTGCCGCAACGGGAGAAAGCCCTCGCACAGAAACGAAGACCCAACACAGCCAAAAGTAAATATAAAAATAAATAAATAAATAAATAAAATATTAAAAAAAAAAAAAAAGAAGATAAAGGAGGTAGAGCTTATGATACAAGGTCTGCTGGAGTGTTTAACTGGCTCAGCCCTGGTCACATGACTGAACCATTGCTGCAAAGGATTATGGGAAACCGAGTTTCTGACATTTTTGGCTTCTCCAAAGGAGGTGGTCAGAGGGTGGGGGGCTCCCCAGACACAGAAAGGGCTTCGGATGCTGTGTGGCCAAAAGGAATGTCAAATGTCCACACAAGGGGTTATTAGGGATCCAGGGGGCTGAGCTGTGTGTGATGTGGCTGGATCCTGTCTCTTCCTTGCTCATAGCTCTCAGGGGCTCCTATCCCACTCACAGTGGGATGGAGACTCCTCCACGGCCCCTAGGACCCTACAGCTCTGCTCCTGTCTTCTCTCCAACCTCATCTTCTCCCTCCCACTCTCCCCTCTGCCCCATCTGCTCCAGCCCTCCAGCCGTCTCCCTGTCTCTCAGATATGCCAAGCCACTCCCACCTCAGGGCCTTTGCACCTGCTGTCCCTCTTCCAGATCCCCACATGGCTGGCTCCCTCCAGTCTCTGCTCGGATGTCACCTCCCTAGAGAGGTCTGACCTGATCTCCTCTGCTGTGCCATCACTCTCATCCCTTACCCTCTGTCACTTTCCTTCAAAGCCCCATTGTCCCTGACATTAGAGCATATATTGACTTGTTTACTCTCACTAAAATGTCACCTCCGCGAGGGCAGGGGTTTTTCTTATTTTCTGCTGTGTTCCCATTAAGTGCTTAATAAATAATTGTTGAAATGATAAATGCATAATAATTCTAGACCAGTTCCTTTTAGTTCTCTGAGCCTCAGTTTCCCTAACTGTGAAGGAGAACTTTGCCACTCTGACCTTACAGGGAAGGGGAAGTTGGTGGAGAGATCAGGGGCTGGGCCCCAAGGAAAAGTTTTCTAAGCAGCTCCACCTCCCAATAGTAACCTAGGGAGAGGTAGAGAAGGTCCCCTTTCCCTAGATCAGTGCCCCCATGCCTGGGAAGAAGTGGGGAAGACCGGGCAGGAGGGAGGAACCTCAGAGGGAAAGGAACGTTCTCTTCTTTGTTTCAATCCGGGCGCTCCCTGAACTCCTCCTGCTCCCTGGACTTGCCCCCGCTTGCCCAAGTCTTGGCGCCTTCCAGGCGGAGGAAGCAATTTCCTCTGTGCCGTCCCATTTCCGAAGAATCTCATCCTCGGCCCTTGAGGTTCCCCGTCACGGTCAAGGTGCTGAAAGCCCGGATCCCAGCGAGTCCTGCGCTCTGACCTGAGCCGCCACCCAGCCCCCTTCCCCTGCGGGTGGGGCTGGCCTCCCGGGCTCACGGCTGCCCTTGTAAGGAGGCGAGGCCTGGGGACACCCGAGAAGCCTGGTTATAATTAACCCGGACACGTGGCGACCCCACCTCCTCACACCTGCCCCCCCACACCCCCATCCCCAGCACCTCGGGTCTCCCAGAGGACACAGAGAGCTAGCTCTAAAAATAACCTCCCTTCCCGGCAGGACACGTCCCTCCCTATCCCCTCCACAGCGGAAATCTCCCAGTGTCACCAGGCGGGCGGACTGGAGTGGGAAAGGTGACCACCGCCTCCAACCTGGCTTTGAGTTAGAACAGCCCCAACTCAGCCCAGCCTGTTTCCCTCCCACCCGCTCCCAAGGAGGAAAGTACATCCAAGCACAGGCTTCTGGGGTCAGGCCACCCCTGTTCCCACCTCGGCTTTGGTCAGATGCTCCCTGTAGCTGGGTGACAGCAGGCAAATCACACAGCCTCTCTCGATCTCTGTTTCCTCTGCTGGAAAACCAGATACCTGACCTTCAGGGGCCATTGCAAGGTTTCCCCAGGGCTAGGGCTCAGGACCTGCTGTTTGCTGGGGTCAAGGCCACTGGGGGCTGAGGAGAGGCTGGTGGCCCAGCGGAGAGCCAGGGGAGGGTGGCTTCTACGTGCCTGGGACATTCCCTGACACTATCCCGTGGCCCCGGCGGGGGGCCAGCTGTCCCCGCCAGCCCGACTCAGCACTTGGTCAGGGGACCAGCTTGGTCGGGTGTGGGGGGGGTCTGGGCCCAGACCCTGGGGCAGCCCATAGAAGGCCATGGGGATGGGCGTGAGGCATGCCTGGGTTCAGGGTGGGCACGATGCCTGGGCGGTGAGGTGAGAGGCTCAGCTGCCTTCCAGCCCCCTCCCGGGGGGCAGCCCCTCCCAGCCAATAGCACAGCTCGGGCTCCCCCCTATATAAGGCCCGGGCTGCGGGCCTTTCCCTCGGGTCAGTGTTGCCTCCGGGATACAGACAGCCCCTTCCAGCACAGTCCAGCCAGGTACTGCCTGGGGTGGGATTTGGGGTGGGGTCCAGAGTGGGGTCCTCCTCTGGAATCAGAGGCCGAGCTGGCTCTGGAAGGGGTCTTACGTGTCCTCCCCCGCGTCCTCCTGCACACAGGTGGGTCAGTGTGTGGCAAGGTGGACCTCGTGTCAGAGAGTCCCCTCTACCTGTGAGCCCCTGACTCCCGACTGTGACTTGTGATCTCTGCGGCACAGGGTCCTGGGGAGGGTTCCCAGCATGGGAGGGAGTCTTGACAGATGCCAGCTGTCACCCCCTGCAAGGGGCTTCGGGCCAGGCCTTGTTCATGATGCTTTGCCAACAGAACTGGGTGCCATATACTGTGGGAGGGGTCTGTGTGTCACCTGTCAGGGTCTCTGCGAGGGCAGGGACTGCGGGGTCTTTGCGTTGGTGACCTTGTGGGTCCCTATGGTGTTCCACACACTGTGACCTTGTGGCTAACTTTCCGTGGCTCCTGCATGAGTACCTGTATCCTGGGTGTGTCTCTGAGCTTGGAGGTGTGCGAGTGTGGGTCTGTTTACGGTGTGATCTGGGGGTCCATGGTGACGTGTGTGTGGGGGGCTCTGGGGCTATGATTCCTGGTGTCTCTTGGGCTCACCAACCTTGCTTCCGTGCCTTCTCCTGGCCTCTCCCCAGCAGGGATGGGGGTGGGGACATGCTCTGAAGGGGGCTTTCTGGGTTGAAAGCCCTTGAGCCCCACGGCCTGAATGCATATCCTCCCGGCCACCCTGGTCCACCTGTCTCTGGCCTGCTGACTTGGTGCAAGCCGAGACCCTGGAATGTGGGGGGTGGCGGCGGGGGAGGAGGAGTTTGCCAGACTCTAAAAATAAATCCCCAGCCCTGGACATCAACTCCAAAGGCTTTCGTGGGTTTTCATCCCCCTTGGCCTGACGCCTCGGCCTTCCTCTCACCCTGGTCCCCATCTCCTTCCCACCATCCTACCTGCTTCCCATTCCTGGAGCTGGGAATGAGTATCCCATCCCTACCACCACCACTAAGGGGTCCCTTCTCCTGGGTCTTGTGGATAAAAGTAATAATAACAATAATAGCAGCCACCCCTCTAGGTATCAGGCCCCAACTCCATGATGGGGCCTGTCCTCAACCGGCCACATGCTTGAGCTCAAAGAATCCTCCCGGCAACCCCATGGGGAACGTTCAGTTCACAGAGGACAGAGGCTCAGAGAGGCTGAGTAACTGGCCTGGGGTCACACAGCCCGGAAATGGCATAGATGGGATTTGAACCCAGTTCTGTCAAACTCAGAGGCTGAGCTGTTCTTCTGTGCCCTGCAGGAGAGGTGTCAGCAAACAGAGGTGGGGGCAGGGAACCAGCCATCACTCCCACCCTGCCCCTCTTCCCTCGACTGAGCACCCAAGAACATTTATGGAGAGAATGTCCCTTTTCTGCTCACACACTCATTGCCAGAAACACCCTCCATCTTCTCACCAGCTCCTCACAGTTTAAAATAACAACAATAATAATAATAGCTGAGCAAAATAATGATCATTGTGTTCCAGGCACTATTCCAAGTGCTTTACATAATTAACTCACTTCATCCTTCCAACACCTCCATGAGGTGAATGCTATTATACCTGCATTTTACAGGTGAGTACTTTGAGGCACAGAGAGGTTAAGCAACTCACCCAAGGTCACACAGCTTGTTGTAAGTGGCAGGGCTGGCATTCAAAGCCAGGCTGTCTGATTCTAGAACCTACACTCTTACCATGCCATGATTACTACTCTGGCTTGAGGGGTTCCCCCCTCCATTTTCCAGCTGGAGAAACGGAGTCTCTAGCAAGGTTACTAGTCTAGGGTCACCTGCCAGGATGCGGTGGAGCTAAGATCCTAACACAAAACTCTTGATACATCCTGTCGAGATGCAGGGGCTCAGAGAGGGGATCCCTCTGGCTCCAAGTCACACAGCACAGGAGTCAGGACTGACCCTCAGGCCTGCCTGACCCCAGAGACTGGCTCTGTTCTTTGGCTGGTCTCTACTGGATGTGAACTAATCTTCCCCTCCGCCCCTGCCCACCAGGCCCCCCACGCCGCCACCATGCCGTTCAGTAACACCCACAACAAGTACAAGCTGAACTTCAAGGCTGAGGAGGAATACCCAGACCTCAGCAAGCACAACAACTACATGGCCAAGGCACTGACCCCTGAGATCTACAAGAAGCTGCGGGACAAGGAGACGCCATCTGGTTTCACTGTGGACGATGTCATCCAGACAGGTGTGGACAACCCAGGTAAGCCTCCTTGGTGGAGCATCACAGGGACCAGAAGGCTGGGGGGGCTCTGGAGGCTGCCTGCCAGGCCTCGATCCCACCTCCCTGGGTCTCAGTTTTCCCATCTGTAAAATGGGGACCATACCCATGGGGCTGTTGTGAGAAACAGATGAGCTGAGATGGGTGAAGTGCTTGGGACAGGGTCCGGCACGTGGTAAACCACTCGCTAAATGTGCAGGAGTATAATGTGAGACTCCCCTGAGGAAGCTAATGCACCTCCCAGGCCTCAGTTTCCTCACCTGCAAAATGGGCACCCATGTTGGGAAAACATAGGCATCAGTACACATGGAGCGGCGCCTGGCACAAAGTGAGCGCTCAGACTCTGACAGGGGGGTATCATGAGTGCTGCGCTTCCTTCTCCAAGGACACCCCGCCAGGGCGAGTGGAACTGGGCAGGAGCCCAGCTTCTAGCCTTAGCCCCCAACTCATGGTGTGATTGAGGGGAGAGGCCCTTTCTCTCCAGGCCTCTGTTTCCCCACTTGGGAAATAAGAGGGTCTTTCAAGTCTCTTATTATCTGTGGCTGATAGTCTAAGGTTCTGAAATTTTTTAGGGGAAGAGTCCATGATTTGGGGACTCTGACATGGTAATATTTTTAGTAACTGGCCCCCCAGACTCCTTCTCCTCTGTCCTGCCCGCAGCCTTCCTCCCACCCCCCCAGATGCCACCTTGACCTTTCCCAGCCTTCCCTCCCCATTCTTACCAAGCCTCAGCCTTCTCAGTTCTGACCCAGAGGTGTCGAGTGAACTCCCTTGCACGCGCACGCACATACACACACAGTCTACACTGGACCCAGGAGCCCAGGCCTTTCTTGCTGGGGACGAGCGCCTCTGACCTCCCCCCCCGACCCCCCCAGGTCACCCCTTCATCATGACCGTGGGCTGTGTGGCTGGTGACGAGGAGTCCTACACGGTTTTCAAGGACCTCTTTGACCCCATCATCCAGAACCGGCACGGGGGCTACAAACCCACCGACAAGCACAAGACTGACCTCAACCACGAGAACCTCAAGGTCGGCTGCCCCCAGGGGAGGGGAGGGGTGGGAGAGAGAGGGTAGAGGGATGAGGAGAAGAGGAGGAGAAGGGAGGAGGTGGGGGAGACACCCAGAGAGACAGGGAGACGAACAGAGATGGAGAGAAACACAGAGGGAGATGGGAAGAGAGAGGGACAGAGAAACACGAAGTCAGGCAAGGAGATGGGGCTGGGGGCAGTGGGGGTGGGGAGGGAGAGAGAGAGAGAGAGAGGGAGGGAGGGAGGGAGGAAGGCAGGTACAAAACAGACACGTAGAAGAGGGAGAAACAGAGACACAGAGATGGAGAGAGAAAAATGGAGAGAGAGAGAGAGAGAGAGAGGGAGAAGGGGGGGTGGTGGTGAGGGAGGCCAGTGGGGAGGGAGGAGCCAAAGGAAGCAGCAGAGAGCCTGAGAGAGCTGGGAGGGCCTGGCGGGAGACTTGACCTCGCTGGGGAGGGGGGGCAGGGCTCACAGGATGGCCCGCCCTGCCCTGACCCCCCCCACCCATTCTCTAGGGTGGAGACGACCTGGACCCCAACTACGTGCTCAGCAGCCGCGTCCGCACGGGCCGCAGCATCAAGGGCTTCTCGCTGCCCCCCCACTGCTCCCGCGGTGAGCGCCGGGCCGTGGAGAAACTCGCCGTGGAAGGTGAGAGCTCCCACCCCGCACACTACCGGGGTCCCCCAGCTGTGGCTCTGCTCCTCCGTGGGCAGGTCTCTGGACTCCCCTGGGCCCCCATTTTCCAAAACACTGAAGGAACTTGGTAAGTCATGAGTACTTGGTGAGTGACAGCTGGCAGCATTACCCCTGGTGGAAGCCTGGGGGTGCTGTCGAGACTTGACACCCAATTGCGCCAGGGTCCTGACCTTCGTCCATCTATTCATCCATCCACCCATCCATTAAGCAAACATTTACGGTTGTTCTCGCTCTGTGTGGGGAGCTGGGGCTCCCGTGATGAATAAGATGGACAAGGTCACTGCTCTCACAGAGCTGTCAGCCTGGTGGGGAGATAAGAGGAAACACAGAAACCAACAAAAGAACAAGATAATTCCAAAATGCCATGAAGCCAAGAAACAAGGGTTGTGGCACAGAATGACAGGCGAGAGCTACGTTAGAAAGGAGTTGAGACCTGACTGACAAGAAGAAGCCAAGCTTGGGAAGAATTCCAAGCAGGTGGAACAGCAAGTGCAAAGGCCCTGGGATGGGAAGGTGTGTTGGAGGCATAGCAAGGAGACCAGTGTGCCTGGAGCCGAGTGGCTGATGGCGGGAGGGGAGGAGATGAGGTCAGAGGGGTGTGGGTGGCCAGGTCGTGCAGAGCCTTGTGGGCTGTTGCGAGGACTATGGCTTTGACCCTGTGGGAGAAGGAAAGCTTGGGAGGGTGGTGAGCAGAGGAGGGACAGGTTCAGACTAATAGGGATCCCTCTGGCTGCTGTGCAGGGAGCAGACTGTGGGCAAAGGTAGGAGAGAGGCTGAGAGGGGGCAACTGCAGCTGTCCAGGTTGGGGGTGAGGGGTAGCAATGGAATGGGGAGAAAGAGTGGGTATGTTTGGGAGGTAGAACTGTTAGGGCTGGCAGGCAGTGTTGTTCTGCTAAATGTTTAACAATTGGCTCTCAAAAAAAAAACAAACAACAAACAAAAAACCCAAACAAACAAAAAAACAAGCCCTGATTTGCAGCCAGCAACTACCAATTTCTCTGGTGTAAACTCTCCTACTGTGGCCAATTTTAAGCTAATCACGTGACATCATACAGAGCTGGGCAATGGGAGGAAACGTGCAGTAGCACATCGTTATGTAGCATTTCCACCATACAGATACAATAGATGAAAATAACTTCAAGAACATAGAAAATAGTAAGTGTAGTAAAATAATTAGAAAGTGATAGTTCTGAGTATTTATTCCCTATGTTTTAAATATAATTTATTTAATTGTAAGGTTTTTAATTAATTAATTAATTTTATTTATTTTTGGCTGCGTTGGCTCTTCCTTGCTGCGTGCGTGCTTTCCCTAGTTGCGGTGCGCGGGCTTCTCATTGCTGTGGCCTCTCCCGCTGCGGAGCACGGGCTCTAGGCACGCGGGCTTCCGTAGTTGTGGCTTGCGGGCTCCAGAGCGCAGGCTCAGTAGTTGTGGTGCACGGGCTTAGTTGCTCCGCGGCATGTGGGATCTTCCCGGACCAGGGCTTGAACTCTTGTCCCCTGCCTTGGCAGGCGGATTCCTAACCACTGCGCCACCAGGGAAGCCCTAATTGTAAGTTTTTATAATTTACTTTTAACAACATAATATAGTATATAGTATATGATATAGACTATATTATGTGGTATATTATACAAATAATGTATAAAATATATAAAATACGTATATGTATTATATAAATAAATTTATTATACACATAATACATATGTATTATGTATTATGAATACATATGAATACATACAAATACTATAAATACTATAATATAATAATGTTTACTGATGGCTCCCGGATTCCTGAGACTTTGACTCTCTGTCCTGGCAGCCAGCAGGAGCAGGCACCAGCACACTACGGCTCGCAGGTGAATTGGATGTGAGGCTTGGTGGCGGGAAGGGGAGAATCCACGTTTTTTGTCTTGAGCACTTGGTGTGGGTTTTCCCAGGGCAGACAGGGGAGGAGCACGCTTTGGGGAGGGGTCATGGATCTGGGTTTAGACACAGTGTTTAGGCGCCTTTGGGACCTCCACAGGGCCAAGGTCCAGGCCCGTTAGGGGTAGCAGTGTGGGGTCCCCAGGGCCTCTGTGCCCCACTCGAGGTGGGGCAGGCTTTTGACCACTCCCTCCTGCGGCCCCTCAGCCCTCAACAGCCTGACGGGAGAGTTCAAGGGGAAATACTATCCTCTGAAGAGCATGACAGAGAAGGAACAGCAGCAACTCATCGATGACCACTTCCTGTTTGACAAGCCCGTGTCCCCGCTGCTGCTGGCTTCAGGCATGGCCCGAGACTGGCCCGATGCCCGTGGCATCTGGTGAGGCCCCCCTGCCCTATGGCCCCCTTCGCCCCTGCCTCCTCCAGCCTTCCCGTGACTTTCCACCAAAGTCAAGACCATAACAGTAATTATCCAGAATCATCTTGCCCTCCACCCCTGCCCACCCTGTGGTCTGCATGTCACATTTTGGGAAACTTGAAACTTAAGACTTGAACCAGACTCCCTGGATTCAAATCCCAGCGCTGCCACTTACTAGCTGTGTGACCTTTGGCACATGATTTAACATGTCTCTGCCCCAGTTTCCCCATCTATAAAATGGCGATCATGATAATTCATAGCTTTTGGGGTTCTTGTGAGGATTAATTGAGTTAATTTATGTAAAGTATTGGAAAAAGTGTCTGGTATATAGTAAGTGCTCATATTGGCCATTAGTATGATTTTTATTACCAGCTGTTGTTGCTAGCTGGGCTTTCCATGAATCTTTGAATCCCTGATTCTGATAGTCAAAGATTTTAAAAGGTTTTGAGGACCTAGGTTTCAAAAGATTTGGAGAGTGTAGGTTGTAAGATTTCAAGACTTTAAATATTTTTAGATTCCACTAATTTCCGATTCTGTGATTCAGTGGTTTCAAACATTTCCAGATCCTGGAGTTTTACAGTTCTAAAACTCTTTCTAAGATGCTACAATGTGATGGGAAGATTTATCAATTCTGATTCCTGGCTTCCGTTTTTCAAAGATTCTGAGATTCTAAGAGTCTATAATGTTCAAAGAATTAAGACCCTAAAAGTCACTGATCCCAGGATTCGAGATTCCACCGGTCCAGTGACATTAGAGTCTACAGGTGTTAGCTTCTGAGACTTTGAGGTGCTCCCACCTCTTGCCCTTCAGGCCCGCTGCCCCCTAGCGGCGGGTATGTGTTTGCAAGACGCAGGGGAATGGGGTTCCCGCGGAGCTGATTCCTCGGCCTTTTGCTGCGCCCGACCTAGGCACAATGACAACAAGAGCTTCCTGGTGTGGGTGAACGAGGAGGACCACCTCCGAGTCATCTCCATGGAGAAGGGGGGCAACATGAAGGAGGTTTTCCGCCGCTTCTGCGTGGGGTTGCACAAGGTAGGTGCCTGCCTCTCGCGTGACTCCACGTGACCTCCACAGCTGCTTTCCGAGGCCCCTCCCCTCGGAACCCGGCTCCTCCCTATACCCAAGCCACGCCCCTCAGCACCCGCCCCACTCGCTTTCCAAGGCCCCGCCCTTTGAGAAACCGGCCCCACCCCTATGTTCAAGCCCCGCCCCTACGAACCCGCCTTCCCGGCGTCCTCAAGCCCAGCCCCCTCAGAATCCTGCCACCACCTGTGCGGTCGGGCCCCTCCCCTCAGAATCTCGTGCCTCCAGGTCTTCCAGACCCGCCCCCTCGGAATCCTACCCCTACTGACATTCTCACACCCTGTCCCTCCGAACCCTGTCCGGGTTGTGGGTGTATTTGGGGGCGCCCGCCGGCGCTGATCCCAGGTCCTCTCCCCCTACCTCAGATTGAGGAGATCTTCAAGAAAGCCGGCCACCCCTTCATGTGGACCGAGCACCTGGGCTACGTGCTCACCTGCCCATCAAACCTGGGCACCGGGCTGCGTGGAGGCGTGCATGTGAAACTAGAGCACCTGAGCAAGCATCCCAAATTCGAGGAAATCCTCACTCGTCTGCGCCTGCAGAAGCGGGGCACAGGTGCGGCCCACATCCCCTCCTGTGGCTTCTGCGGCTGGCCCTTTGCGGCGGCTGAAGGGGAGGTGGGGCATCCCCACGAGTTCTGGGGGTCGGCAAGGGCTGCCCTTCTGTGAGCTTCAGGTCCTTCCTCTGCAAATAGGCATCAGCACGCCTTATCTCAGATGAGTCAATATACCATCATGGTTATATAATTAATATACACTGTGTATGTCCCTGGCCGCCTAGGGACCTCACTTTCCCATCTGTAAAGGGGAGGATGGTCAGGATTCGACCCCAGGCAGCCCGGCTCCAGAGCTCAACTCTGTTACCCACCATGTTGGATGGTCGAGGGGTGAGGTACCTAAAGCCGGAGATGTGGGCCCGTGAATACACAGACGCTTAGGAAACTGCGTGCACTTAACCTTTACACAGTAGGCACTCACTCAGTACGTGCGGCAGTCGCCGTTGGCACGGGGGTTGCGTCCCGGGCCCCGCTCCTGCACCTCTGCTCGCTCCTTAGCCCCTGCCTCCTATTCCCACAGGTGG
Source organism: Balaenoptera musculus (assembly GCF_009873245.2). Lineage (NCBI taxonomy): Eukaryota > Metazoa > Chordata > Mammalia > Artiodactyla > Balaenopteridae > Balaenoptera > Balaenoptera musculus. The sequence continues at coordinate 10,405,457 of NC_045803.1, forward strand.
CGTGGACACGGCCGCCGTGGGCTCAGTGTTCGACGTGTCCAACGCCGATAGGCTGGGCTCGTCGGAGGTAGAACAGGTGCAGCTGGTGGTGGATGGTGTGAAGCTCATAGTGGAGATGGAGAAGAAGCTGGAAAAGGGCCAATCCATCGACAACATGATCCCCGCCCAGAAGTAGGCGCACTGCCCGCCCGCCGCCGACTGCTGGAGCCCCAGCCAAAGGGAGGACCCGGCCCACCGGAGGCCCGCCCTTCATCCTTTGCCCCGCCCCTTTATCCCGGAGTCCCGCCGATAAAGGTTTAGTCTACCCGGGGCTCTAGCCACCCTCCTTCGAGTTCCAGTTCCAACCAGAGTTCCAACCAATGGGCTCCATTCTCTGGGTTCTGGCCAATGAATAACCTCCCTTATGCTCTCCTCTCCTTTTCCCTGAGCTCCGCCCACCATCAGGAGCTCTGGCTAATGGAGAGCACCCTAGCTCACCTGGGGCTCATGCTTTTTCTCCGCTCAAAGCAACAAATAAAAGCAATGGTGGCCTTAGCGTTGTGTGCGATAGTTATGGGGGGGGGAGGGAGGAGGAAAAGGAGGAGGAAAGACTTTTGTAATTGGCTACTGTGTGACCTCGAAGTGGTTTGCCGTCTCTAGACATGTCCTAGGGCTAGCCATGCTTTATCTCATCTCTAAAATGAGGCAAAGTTAGGGTACAGAGTCTAATCCAAACATTACAAAGCTCTATGGGGAATCTGAGACCCGGAGAGGTATGGTCCAGTGTCACACCGCCGAGCTTGGGCCCTTCCCAACCTCGGCTCCCAATCACTCACGCTCAGATCTCAAACACAGGGTCCTCGCGAGGGAGAAACGGAGGCCAAAGAAAGTGTCTGAGACTTGAATTTGGCCCCCCGGCCTCCGGTTTGAGACCTCCCATGCATCTCATCACTGTCTACTTCATTATGCTTTTCACTGGCCTCCTTCTGTGCGATCTGACTTCAGCCCTCTACAGCTGCTAGCAGTCTTTCCAACTTTCCTTACTTTGCTCGAGAACCTGCCATGGCTCCCCACATCGCCTAGAACGCTCTCGTATTAAGTGCGATTCTTCAAGGCCAAACAAATTCATACCATTTGCTGAAGGCTCATCCTTCTAGTTCTTTTCCCATGATTCACCTATATACTCTTTTGTTCCTTACACCCTGCAATTCCCACCTTAATGTCTGCCCAAGCTGTTTCCTCCTCCAGACTGGGGCTTGGGTCAGAGCATACCTGTGAAGTCTTTAAGGATAGGACTTTCGGAGAGCTCGGTCCCAGGAAAGAGCAGGAAGGGGCCTTGGGGTCGCGTGTGGGAGAAGCAGGTAATAGACGTCAAGAAACATCTGAACATGTATTGGGTGTTGGCCACGTCAATCACTTCTACTTGACCCAATAGGCTGAGGCCTCCGTTTGCTAGGGCATAGCACGTGGGCCCCTAAAGAGACAAAGGCCTCAGAAGAAAAGGTGAGGCAGAGTTAAGAAGACAGAGCCCCCAGGGACCTGGAGGAGGCACTTTTTCAAACCTTGTCACATAGGTAAAGGGCCCTTATAGATCAAGAACTCTCTCCATTTTCCAGAGGGGAAACTGAGGCCCGGGGATGTCAGAGTTCCCAGAGAGATTACCAAAACAGAAAGGTTAGAAGAGACCCCAAAGATCAAAGCACGCAGGGCCGGTTAGACATGGGGATGCCCTTTACAATACTGTCCCCAAATGAAGATCCCATCACTAGTCCCAGCTCCAGCCCTGAGGCCACACAGACCACACACACTCCAGCCAGTAAGGTCTGAGCCAGCCGAATCCAGAGTCCAGGCACTTGTCAGCTACCATGCCTGTCCCGCCCATTTTGCCTCATAAGGCTGAAGTCCACCCCTTCTCTCCTCACCTTCTGTCCGGTCCTGACCTCCTCGCTACTCTTCTGACCTGATTCCTTCCCTCCATTCACAGCACAAAACTGCCCCTGCCTCTCCCTTACTCACAGCCTTGCCATGGCTCCCCAGTACCCTTGGTACAAAGCCCAGGTGCCTCTCCGCAACCCTCAAGGCCCTGCCAGCATCTCCAGCCTCATCTCTCACAGTGACTCTATACTCACTCAAGTCATGTGTCATTTGCTGAAGGACCTGTACGCTCTCTGGCTTCCCAGCCATTGTACACGCTGTTCCCTCTGCCTAGAACACGTGACCCACACCCCGCCATGTCTGGTTAGCTGCTCATCGTTTTCTCCATCACAGCCAAGCTGTTCCTCCCAGGAAGCCCTCCCTGGCTAGGGCAGTTTCCCCCTTTGCACTCCTGCGGGCTCTGGACTCCCCCATACCAGCCCTACCCACTCTGGATCACTGAGGACACGGCTGTCTCCTCCACTGGACCGTGAGCCCCACGAGGGCAGGGCTGGGGCTGTTCTGGTCACCACTGTGTCCCCAGCACAGGGCTGGGCACAAAGGAAGCCCTCCGGGATTGAGGTTTCGTGACAGGGTTGGTTCCCCCGACACACACCTCATTTTTCTACCCTCTCAACTGTAAACACTTCTCTTTCAGCAGAGTCCTATTCTGGCCTCACTCATGACAGGAGTTTGGCTCTGCCCCAGACCCTGAATTTTTCAACACTGGCCACTCTTTAATCTTTACCACCCTTCATTTCTCATTTGACTTTCCTGTCAGCTCCGTGAAGAATACAACAGTTGACCCTACTATGCTCTAAATGGGCAATTGAGGCAGTTTGACTAAGCCTCTTCCCTGCATGCAACCCTCCACGGCTCCCCAGTGTCCTCGGATGAAAGCCCAGCCTGCTCACTTTGGCCCACAAGGCCCTGGGTGAAGCAGCCCCGCCCTCCAGCACTGGACAGCCCTCTACTGCTTAAGTCTATCGTGCTTCCACTTCCCTTCTCCTGCTCCTGACACCTTGACTTTCTTTTGGGGAGCCCCTTCTAAGTCCAGTTGTAGGCACAGGCCACTCCAGAGTCACAGCGACTGGTCCAGGGACGATCACACGACTTAAGCTCGGCAGACTTTCTGCTGCAGCAACTAAGCTGGAAGGATAAAAGCTTGGAACTGCTGGCATCATCATTGCCATCAGGGAGTGCCTACTGGATGAAACTACTAGAATGAAACTCACACTGAAAAAAGCAGAGGTGAGCTGGCCTGCTGCCTAGATCCAGATGTACCTGAAGTCAGGCACCCCCTGGCCTATGATATGAGCAAACACCTTTTTGCTTAAGTGTAGATGGATTATGAGTCCTAATACAGCATTTCTCTTGCCAATTCTCCACCCACCCCCAACACAGCAGCCACCCTGAAATTACCCACAGTTCTCTGAGCTATACCATGCACTTCCACTTCCAGGCTTGTGCCCAGGGCATACCGAATACCTGGTCAACTCCTACTCATCCTTCAAAGCCCAACTCCGGCACCAGTTCCTCCGGAGTGCCTTCCCCACACCCCCTCACTTTCTCTTCTGTGGCCCCCAAAGCAATGGTTTCTCTAGTGTCTATCAGAACCCCCCCACAATAGACAGGGGCTCCCTGTGTCTCCGTGTCCACACTGGGCCTGGCATGGAGTAGGCACCGGTCAATGACTGTTTATTGAATAAATGTACTGCTGGAGTAAGAAGTGGCTTAGAGTCCAGTATAACATGTGGGTGGGTATGTGAATGGATGAACGGGGGTCCGATATAGGAACTGGGGCCTCGTGGATGAGGCCGAGTCCTGTCCTGCCCTCTTCCACAATCATCCTTGACCCTCACACCCCCACTACTCCCATTCTGCAGATGAGAAAACCGAGGCTCAGAAAGGAGAAACCACTGGCCCAGTCACACACCTCCTCTTCATCTCACTTGCAGGTGAGGGCAGGGAAGGAAGACCCCAGGGTCAGCGTGGGGGAGGGGGGACTTCCTAAGTTTATTGGGCAACAGGCTGCAGGTGAGGGGCTGACAGGAGGAGGGTGGGGCTGTAATAACTTAAAAACCGGAGGTGAGAGCGGCAGCTCCTCGGGAGACCTCTGCAGAGGGGAGGGTCCGGGGGTATTTACAAGGATTTGTACAAAGTGCCCCGCGCCAGCCTGGGGCAGGAAGGGGGGGTTCGAGCAGGAGGGGATGGGGAGGGGAAGGAATCTGCCTCTCTGACCCCCACTCCCGACCCCACCCACCCCAGTTCTCCAGCCTTTAGGCTCAGCAACTCTTCTTGCCCCTGCCCAAGGCCTAATTCTTGAGCTGTTGGGGGGGAATGGAAGTTTCCTGTTTCCCTTTCTGCCCCCGCCCTGCCCCCAAAGTTTCCTCAGGTGCCCCGAGGCAGGGTGAGGGGGGACAGGACAAGCTGGAGGCTCCAGGAATGTGCCAGCTTTCCCTGCTAAGCCCCTTTGCTCTTCTCTCCTGCCCAGCGGCCCCAGAGAACAGCAGAGGGGACAGTCTCTGTCCCCAGATCGATTTCAGGGAAACTGAAGTGATGACAAAGGGAGAATCCCCTCCTTGATGCCCTTTCTCTCCTGCCGAAGCGAAGTAGGAGAGGAAAAGAGGAGGGGACCCAGGGCCGTGACGGCTCAGAGCTCGAGGTCATTGGAGATGCGGGTGACGAGGGTGCGGAAGGCCAGGGCAGTGCCCGCCACGCGGCGGAAGAGAACTCCTCGCAGGCCCGGCCGGGGCAGCTGGCAGACCTCCACTTCAAAGTGGGACAGGGGCTCGGGCCCGCCCGCACCCCCGTGCAGGCAGGCCAGCAGGAACGGCTGGGGCTGGCGGCAGCGGCAGCGGGCGGCCGCCGTGGCCTGGCGCAGAGCTGCCATCAGGGCCTCGGGCGGGCGCGAGCTGGTCAGCTTCACACTCCAGGGGAATCGGAGCAGCCGGGGGGCGGTTTCCGTTTGATCCCAAGGTAGATGGCAACTGAGGTGGGAAGATATTAGGGGTTAAAGATGGGGGAGAAGAGGAAGGTAACCCACTGTTCCCACTTTGGGACAGACTCCAAGGACAGACTCCCTGCCTAACAAAGAAATGTCTCGCCTCAAATACCAAGAGTGTTCCCCTTGAGAAGCACTGCAGATCTAGTCTTTCTGGTTTAGGTGGGGCATGAACACAAGGGTGAACACATGACTCACTTCCGGTCAATGAGAGCATGCAACCAATCAGTGTTTGGTTCAAAGATGAGCATACCACTAAGTCTGACCAATCAGAATACTCCACCCTTCTGGTCCCAGGCATTGGTTTAGGGATGGACATGTGACCTATTTCCAGCCAATGAGATTCGGTCCTGGGACTGTTGGAACTGCCGGGAGGCTCTTTATTTCCACTTGGGTTTCTACAATGGCCCAGAGCTGTTGGCAACCCTTGTGCCTCATTGGATGAGAGGGGAAAGGAGGTGTGGTGTCAACAGGGGGAGGAGTGGGTTAGAGATGGGAGAGGCTGAAGTTAAAGATGGTCAAGGAATAATGCTCAGGGATGGAGGTGGAAATGAGAGGAAATCAAGGGGGCGGGGGTGGGTAAGAGGAGCCAGCAGAGAAGGGAGGGTCATAGGGACATTTCAGGAAGTTGGCCTTGGAGGATGAGGATGAGGCTTGGGCCCCATCTAAGGGTCTGGTGGGGGGGTGAGGAGAGGTACTTACACAAGTGGGGTCTGAGACAGGCAAAAGGGGAGGGGCTGGTGTGGCACTCAGGGGAGGCACATGCACTCACCTTGTGACCTCAGGTCCCCCGATTCTCTCAGGTTCGTCTGTGACCCTAGGGGAGGGGAGGGGGGAAGAGTGTCTAATCTGGACATAGGGGCCTCTCCCTCAACCCACTGGCTCCAGGACTCTGGGCAGGCCCTGCCTCAGCCCTGGTCCCTCCCTGCTGTATGGAGCTGGGCTGGGGAGGGCTGGGAGTCAGGATTTGATCTCCCTCTCCATGCCCAGAAGCAGAGCCCCGTTTGAAATGGTTAGTGCAGGCTGGAGGAAAGATACTGAAGGATTTGGAAGACAAAAGAGGGGGGGGTGGGCAGAGACACATACCTACATATAGAAGGACACACACACATACACACACACACACACACATACACACACCCCTCCTTCAGGCTGTACTCAAAGGAAACCTCTTTAGTGAGGCCTGCCCCATTTAAAACTGCACCCTCCCTTCTCCACACCCCTGACCCCCCCTTCCTTGCTTCCTTTTTCTCCTTAGTACTTGTCACTACCTGACAGTATATATATTTTACTTATTTATTGTTTACTGTCTGGGTCCCCTAGTAGAATGTCCTGGGCAGGGATTTTATCCCTTTTGTTCACTTTACTCTGGGCCCACGATGGTGCCAGGCACACAGTAGACACTCACAGAATAGTAATAGTAAATATTTATAAAGCATTTTCCAAGGCAAGATTTTAAGCTCAGTCCATGCATCACCTCACTTAGTGATACACCTCACCGCACAACAACCCTATGAGGAAGGTACGGTTATCACTATCCCCATTTTAGGGAAGGGGAAAGTAAGGCCCAGAGAAGTTGAGTCATTTGCTTAAGGGTACTCAGAAGAGCTCGGGTCTGAACCCCAAGAGTCTGGCTCCAGAGGCCAGACTATTGTTTATTAACTGAGTGAGGAAATGAACAACCAGAGCCCCTACCCGACTCACAGCGCCCCCTCCCGCCAGGCCCGCACACAGGTCAGACATGCAGATAGAGAGGCAGAGCCAGTGAAAGCAGAGGGTGGAGGGGACTTACTGATCTTGGATCCCTGGGGCAGAGAGGCGCCCGAAACGCAGCGGTTAGAGTTCTGCCGTTTAGAGGGATCGAGGGTAACCCTGCAGCGTGAGGAGGGAGGTGAAGGGTGAAGGAGGAAGAGGAGGAGACGTGGGGATACAGAGGCAGAGTAGAGCAGAAGACAGGTTAGGCCCCGTCAGCCCCCCCATCCCGCTCCCCAGACCCCACATCCCGTGGGGCTCACCTTCGGGTCAGTTTGGAGGTCAGCTTGGTGAAGAGGTTGGTGGTGGGGCGGGGCCGCCCAGGGGGCAGGGGTGTGGCCTCATGGGCCAGTGTGGGAGAGGCGGGGGGCCCATTCTGCACGCCCCCACCTGCCCCGCCCCCTGCCCGCCTGTCCCGGACCTGGCCACCGTGGAACGTGCTGCGGATGGTGGAGCCGCGTGCCAGGCGGCTCCGCTCCCCTGACGGGGGAGCCAGGCTGTGACTGGAGGGGGAGGCGGGGGGCACCCGTGGGGTCCCCGAGCTGTGGGCAGAGAGGTACAAGTCAGGGTGGGGCCTTGAGGCAGGCCAAGTCCCCAGCCCCCTGCTTCTCCACTGGTCTTTCCTGAGATCAGAAACCTCTAGCAACCTGGGGCTCAGAGACAGGGCTGCTGTGTACGTCGTGCAGGCGGTGCACTGTGCAACCCTAGTATTGTCTTACCTCCTCGTCTCAACTCCTAAGTCGTCCCTCCTTCAAACTACCCTTTCTTTAAACTCTGCCCCCTCCAATCTGTCCCCTATCCCAATTCTCCTCTCTCCAAACTCGGCAATTGAATAGATTCAGATACATTTTTGGATGAATCCCTTGCTATTTGCCATCCAAACCTCAGGAACCAAACCAAGTGTGCAAACACTTTGCTATTATTCAATCGTGGGAAAGGAATAGATGTGAACATCAAGGGGACCTACATTCATTATGAAAACGTTTCAACAGGTGAAAAGAAAGAGGAAGGCACCCTCTCCCTAACTCTCTCAAGACGCTGTGTGGGCAGAGGTGGCTCCACGAGCCCAGGACCCTCCTCTAGGCCCTCTGAGGCTCCCAGTCCTGACAGCAGGAGCCAGACCTCCAATTTCTATCCTAGGGAGCCGGGACCAGCCTGGATCTCAAAGAGGGAGCCCTGATTGGCAGATACCACTACCTCTCTCCCAGAATCCATACACCTTGTTTTACTCTTAGTGACCAAACCCCTTAGAGTATGAACATTGCACATGGCTGCCCAGCCAGATACTACATTTCCCAGCCTCCCTTGCAGCTAGGGGTGGTCATGTGACCATGCTCTGGCCAACAGAATATAAAGAGAAGTGCTCTGTACCATTTCTGGGTCACGCCTCTAAAAAGAAAGCAGTTTGCACTCCACTTTCTTTCCACCCTACTTGCTGGTTGGGAAATAGTGGCAATTGGTGCAGTGGCCTCAGATCCAGAGCTGGAGCTTCATGTTGAGATTGGTCCTGAATCCTTGGAGGACCCTGCCTGCTACCTCTGGATGGTTGCATCACAGAGGACTAAACCTCCATCTCATCCACTGCACTCTGGGGTCTTTTCATTCCTGAATCTATAATCTAACTATACACTTATCTCTCGGCCAGAACTGGGAGGCTATATATTATAGTGGTTACAAGTACAGATTCTGGAATCAGTCTGGAATCTTTGCTCCTTGACTTACCAGCTGTGTGGCCTTGGACAAGTTACTTAACCCATCTATGCCTCATTTCCTCAGCTGTAAAATGGAGATAGCAGCATCGACCTCATAGAATTGTTAGGGGCATTCAACTAGCTAATGTGCAGAGGCCTGGCACATGGTTACTGCTTGAAAACTGTTGGCTGTTATTATTTTTATTTAACAACCACAAAAAAGCTCGTATTCATCAAATGCCTTCTGTGTCTCAGGCCCTGTGCCAGGTACAAGGACACACCTGATCTCCACTGGATCCCTCTAATAGGGTCTGGAGGCAGAGAACAGCAGCCCCATCTTACACAGGAGGAAATGGAGGCTCAGATACCTGCCAAAGGGCTAAGAGGCAAGATTCAAACTCGGAGCTGAGTAGCCACAGAATCAATGCCCTCAGCCACTCCATTACCTCGCCCCCACCAAAGAGTAACACCCGCATCTGTTTATCAGGTGCTTCCCAGAGTGCACCTCGGCGTCACGCCTGCCAGTCCCGGTGGGCGGCAGTGTCATTATCCTGAAGCCTGCCCCACTCCCAGACTTGAACTGGGATGTGAACCAATTCATTCCCTTTTTATGCTCCAGCCAGTCTGTACTGGTTTCCCTCACATGCCAGCTGAAAGAGACCGAACAGACTCAGGCAAAGAAGTTTGAAACCCAGCCAACCAGAGGATGTTGAAGCTGTGACAATCTGGGGCTTCTCTCCAGCTCTAAAAATGGATCATTCAAAAAAAAAAAAAAAAGAATCAACTCAGGTTCCCAAGGCTCGTAGGCAGAGAATGGGTCAGACTGCTTTCCTGGTGCTGACGGCTAATTAATTAAGGGTGGAGGATTTTCAGGGGAGTCTGGGAGAGGGAGGACATGGGTAGATTCTGCCAAGGGAAGGGCAGACACAGACTCCCCAGTCCCCACGGCACCCCTTCCCCGCATCTATCATCTGAGATCAAGGGGGTCCCTGCTCACCTACACCCCACCGCCCCCTCCCTGTTGCTGCCCTCCCTCCATACCTGTTTTCTTTGCCATTTGGCAACAGGGATGGGCGCTCAGCCCCCGGGCGTTCTGTGCAAACGTAGGTGTTTCTGCGGGTCATCATGCTGGGGGGGAGGTTGTTCTGCAGGAGACAAGGCCAGGAGGAGAGTGAGGGAGCAAAGGGATACCCCTTAATCCCCCCTTTTACCCTCTCTGGCCTCCCTCATTAGGAACGAGGCGGGGAGGACTTCCCTGGCGGTCCAGTGGTTAAGACTCCGTGCTCCCAATGCAGGGGGCCCGGGTTCGATCCCTGGTCGGGGAACTAAGATCGCGCATGCTGCAAGGCGCAGCCAAAAAATAATAATAATAAAAAAATAAATAAAAATAAAAGGAACGAGGCAGGGGCCTGTGTGTGAACTGAAAGTGAGTAGGTGGTTTATTGTACTTTGGCTAAAGACATGAAGGGTTAGTGGGCCATCCCAGAATGTAGGCTGAGAGTCATAGAAGGCCTTGGAGCTGGGAGGAGAGAAGGTCAGGGAAGGTTCCCAGGGGGCAGCCTTGCCCCCCTCTCCTCTCCCAGCTCTCCCCCACCTCCAGCCACATCAAACTTTGAAAAACATACTTATTCATGCCATGCTGTCTCTCCTCATAAAGGCCTTTGCACATGCTGTCTTATCTGCTTGGATATTCCTCCTACCTTTCCCTCTGACTCACTCTTAGCTATCTTTCAGGTGTCAGTTCATAATATATCCGTGCCCTGGCCCCAGGCTGAGTCAACTACCTTCTTTGCACTCCCTGCTACAGCCTTGATCACTTTGAGTGACCACATCTGTTCACACAAACATCCCCACCCGCTACTGCACGGAGCTCTCCGAGGACAGGAATGGCATATCAGGATTCTGTTGCCTCACAAAATGTGTTGGAAAGCGATCCCTCTTTCTTTCCTCTGGAAGTCTGCCTAAGTTGGGTATTATTCCTTCTTTCAGTGCGTGGAAGACTTCCACCAGCTTAAAGCCATCTGGGTCTGGAGTTTTCTTTATGGGAAGATGTTGATACTGTTCAGGTTTTCTATTTCTTCTCGTGTCAGTTTTGGTTAACTGTGTTTTTAAAGACATTTGTCAATTTTGTCTAAGTTGTCAAATTTATTGGCATAGAGTAGTTCCTAATACCATCTTACTACCTTTTTATGTTAGAACAAAGTTCTCTTTTTCACTTCTGATAGTGGTAATTTTGTGTTTGCTGTAGTTTTTCTTTCTTTTTTTTTTTAAATTGAAGTATAGTTGATTTACAATGTTATGTACTGTCTTTTTTATTAATTAGTCTTTCTAGGGGTCCATTGATTTTATTAATCTTTTCAAAGAATCAGACTTTGGCTTGTTGATTTTCTCTAGGGTACATCTGTTTTCTCCTTTATTGATTTCCTTTCTTCTCTTTATTATTTCCTTCATTCTACTGCTTTTCTGGGCGGGGTGGGTGGTGGTGTAGTTTGCTGTTCCTTTTCTACTTTCTTAAAGTGTGGGTTTATTTCAACAATTACAACAGCTCTCATTCATTGAGTGCTTACTGAGCCAGACACTGTGTGAAGACTGTACAAGATCCTCCCAACAACCCAAGTTCTTTGATGAGCTCATTTTCACAGGGTGGAATAATGAAGCTCAGAGAAGGGAAGTTACTTGCTCAGGGTCACACAGCTCATCAATGAAATTCAAACTCCGGTCTATGTAGCTTCAGCATCCTGACCACCTTCCTGTAACTTGTCTCCACCCTTGTCCCTGATGATGAGGATATTTTGGTTCCCTTAGCTTGTATTATATTATTCTAAGGAGCTGTAGAAGCAAGAAAGCCAAATGCTACATTCCCCAGAAACTCCTCTGCAGCCCAGGTTCTGGATATGAATGGGTTCTGCCAATCTTTGCACTCATGAAGATCTGGAAGGTGGAAAAGGGGTGGCAGCCACTTTCTTGCCCCCCTTTGACTTGGGCTCACACAGGCAAATCCGTGAGATGAGGGTCTTTGCTTCAGCAGGGCACCAGTGCCGGTTCTCCAGACTTCTGGGCAGCAGAGGCTCTTCTTCTGGAGAATGAAGTTTCTGAGTCTTGCACTGCAGCCATGACCGTATGTTCTTGAATTCAACAGAGCTAGAGGTGGCCTCAGAGGTGGCAGCTCCCTTGGTGGGTCAATTCTGCTGTGGCAATATGTCATTCTTGTAGGTCTTGTCTATTGCCTGCCCCTCCAGCCCTTCCTACAATTGTGTAAACACCACACCTAATTCCCCGTATTAAATCCTTCCCGTCCAAAGCACAGAGTACTTCTTTCTGACACTGAATCCTAATTTATACACTAGACTCAAGCACACGCTTAGGCAGAGAGAGCACTCAATAAATGTCTGTTGAGTGAAATGACTGAATGGATAAAACAAAGAGTCCCGTGTGGTGGTCTGGGGAACAGGATAGGAAACGGCAGAGTCTGAAAAATGTGACCCAGGTGGCATCGATAGGCTGGGCCACAGGTGGTGGCACCCCTGGTCCCATCCCCCAGCCCCTCCACTCACAGGGGTGCTCGTACTGTCCTTCCGCCGCTCTGGGATCTCTGCCTTGTTGGGGTTGTGGGCGCTGCTGACCATGGGGCTGGAGGGGGGCAGCCCTCGGCTCCCGCTCCCCGCGGCACTGCAGCTCGCCTTCCGGCCTGGCAGGCGCTCCTCCTTCAGCTCCGCCTCCCCTGTGCTGGTCGGGCTGCGCTTGGGGTGCAGGGGTGCAGGGGATGGGCCACCTGGTAGAGGGAGGGGACAGTTTAGGGTTGGCGTCACCTGGAAAAGCCAGAACCGACTCCAGATGATCCTTAGGACCTCAGAATTCCTCACATAGGTTACAACCTTTGCATGGGCCATTCTGATGACATCTAAGTGACAACATATATACTGACCCAGAAGCTCCACATAAATGACATGACACACATACAGGTTATTCACTGCATCCTTTTTTTTTTTTTTTTTCAGGCCAAAAGACTGGGAACAGGCTAAATGCCCCTTAATATGGGAATAACTAAGTAAGTCAAGATATTGTCACACAATGGAGTACTATGCAACTATAAAAAATGTTCCAATACAGAAAGATTTTCAAGATAGACTGTGAGGTAGAAAAGGCAAGGCAAGGTATGAGGTCTACAGTGGGCTATCATGTGTATAAGAAGGGGGAAGGACTTCCGTGGTGGCGCAGTGGTTAAGAATCCGCCTGCCAATGCAGGGGACACGGGTTCGAGCCCTGCTCCAGGAAGATACCACATGCCGTGGAGCAACTAAGCCCGTGAGCCAAAACTACTGAGCCTGCGCTCCACAACTACTGAAGCCTGCGTGCCTAGAGCCCGTGCTCCGCAACAAGAGAAGCCACCGCAATGAGAAGCCCGCGCACCGCAATGAAGAGTAGCCCCTGCTTGCCACAACTAGAGAAAAGCCCATGCGCAGCAGCGAAGACCCAACGCAGCCAAATAAATAATAAAATATTAAAAAAAAAAGGGGGAAAAGTGTTTAACTATATCTATTTATCTATACTTGTTTATAAATGAACGTTGCCCAAAGGCTATCATTTCTATTAAAAGGAGAGAATATATCTTTATAGTATATTAATATATTAATATTGTATTTATCCATCTTTATGCATTTAAAAATTTTTCTCTTTCTCCTTCTTTTCATATCTGTCTCTTTATATATTTATATATGAATGAAACTTCTCCGAAAGAATTGATATAAAACCGGTAACAGCGGCTGCCTCCAAGGAAGACTGGGGGCTGCGAGATACGTGTAGGACAAAGACTTTTTTACCATCTACCCTTCCTGTGCTATCAAGTTTTGAAGGATGTGAGTGTGATAGTTTCAAAAACAAAACAAAACAAATTTTGTTCTTTAGAACATCTTGGGAATTTACAGTTTTAGAACCTGGGGGTTAAACGTGTTCTAGAACTTCAGAGAGTCAGAACTTCTGCATGTTAAATCCTCAGGAAACTTAATGTGCAAAAGTCCCAGAACCATAACAAGCTCTACAATGACGGACACAGGGCACTCATAAACCATCTTTTATCCCGAGAACCCCAGAACCCTGAAGGTCTCCGTGTGGGTTATTCTTAAAGGCTACCGTGTTCTAACCATAGGATGTTGGAGTCACAAGCTTCTTAGGGACTCTCTGGGCCAATCTCGCTATTTTATAGGTGGGGAAAAGGAGATCCAGGGGAGGGGAATGGCTTGACCATCCAGAACAAAGCAGGTTCTGCTCAGGACTGATGCTAAGCTTCCCTGACTCCCCTCTTCCTGTACTAGTGCCCGTCCCAGAGTAAAGAATTTCACCCCTAGAGAGAAATAGGGCTGCAAAAATAACAGAAAGTTGTAAATCACCTTGGCAGTTCCTTAACTGTTAAACGTAGAGTTACCATATGACCCAGCAATTCCACTCCTAGGTACATGCCCAAGAGAAATGAAAACATAGATCTACACAAAAACTTGTACATGAATGTACACAGCAATGCTATTCACAGTAACCAGAGGCGGAAACAACCCAAGTGACCCTCAGCTGATGAATGGATAAACAAAATACGGTATATCCATGCAATGGAATATTATTCGCCCATAAAAAGAAATGAAACACTGATACTGCTATGATACGGATGAGCCTTGAAAACATGATGTTAAGTGAAAGAATCCAGTCACAAAAGGTCACATACTGTATGATTCCATTTATATGAAATGTCCAGGCTAGGAAAATCTACAGAGATAGTAAATAGATTAGTAGTTGTCAGGGGCTAGAGGTTGGGGTGGATGGGAGATTTGAAGTGGATGACTAAGGGTTATGGAGTTTCTTTATGGGGTATTGACAATGTTCTAAAGTTGACTGTGGTGAAGGATACACAAATCTGTGACTATGCTAACGCCACTGAACTGCACACTTTAAATGTATGTGAATTATATCTCAATAAAGCTGTTAAAAAATAGTGGGGATGATTAACATTTGTTGAGGGTATAGGTAAGAGACCTCCTGGAAGTTCCCATGTCTCATTTGTGGTGGTAGTGGTGGTGGGTCTATTTTCTGCAGGGGATGAGATATGTTAGTTGCAGAATGTGGGATACAATCAGGTGTCTGCCCACTCCCTTCCCACTAGTAAGTAAGGAGGAGAGGCCAGGGGGCAGGCTCTCAGCAGCCATTTTGTACAATGTGTCATCCTGTGTCCTAGTCAAGTGGATTAATCCCAACTGGACCCTGATATCAAGTGAACCAAAGAGATTCCAGCTATTATTTGAGCTGGCCTCTAAAACCGAGTTGTAAGGAGTTAAGAGACTGGGAAAAAGATAAGGCAAGATATGTAAGAAAGAAAGGAAAACCCAGACGAGCAGAGAAGAAGCAAGACACAGAGTGTCTGCTCTGGGTCTGGCTGCTTTTCCAGTTTCTAATCCCTTACTGAGTCTGGCTGCCTCCAAATTTCATGCAATGTCCCTGCACCTTTATAAGACATTCCTCCCTTCGTTGCAGTTGGCTCGAGCAGGTTTCTGCTGCTTGCCAGCCAGAGAGCCCTGATGTAATGCAGGTCCGAGGCCCTGGGACCAGGGATGGCATGTGAGGGTGCGGGGCCGATACTTACAGAAGTCGCTATGCCTGCGCTGGCGGTGGTAGGTGGAGGAGGAACTCCGCTGCCCTTTGCTGTGGCTGGTGCCTTTGCTGGAGCTTGTTCCATTGGTGGTGTCGCTGGGCGCCCGCACCCGTGCCAGGGCCAGCCCCGGGGTGCCCCGGTCCCCACCCTCCTGCAGGAAGATGACAGACGAGGAACCTCAGACCCTGTCCCCTGTGCCCCAGATGTCCCACCACCCCGGGCATCGCGCATCCCAAATGTCCCTGACGCCTTCTGACCTCAGTCTTCCTGCCCAGCAGGAGGTAGGTGGCAGTCACTTCGTTGTACTTCTGGCTGGTCAAGGCCTCTTTGATTTCTTCCCGCGTGTAGCCCATACCCACCATCACCTCTGGGAGAGGGGGATGGAGAGGAGGTTCAGTCTCCCCAGATCCTTCCCTTCCACTCGTTTCTGCATCACATAATGCCTGCTCTTTGGCTTGTCCAGTATCCATTCCTCCTTCTGCCAGCAGCACCCTGATTTTCCTTGGAACAACATTTCTTCCCAGCTCAGATCACCTGGCTGACTCCTGCCTGCTCCAAGCCCCAAGGGCAGGCATATAACTCAGGTCTGGACCATCAGAGTGTTCCATCCCCAAGGCCATACTGATTGGTTCAGGGTGGACAGATGACCCAGGTATGGCCAATCAGAATGCGCCATACCCAAAGCCACAGTGACTGGTTAGGGTGGACATATGACCCAGTTCTGGCCAATAAAAGTGTTCCATCCCCAAGGTCAAATTGACTGGTTCAGGGGTAGTCAATGGGCACCGCCCTAGGGCTTCTATTGGAACATTAGCAAAGTGGCTTCTCTTCCTGATGGGGTGTCCAGGCCACTAGGATATGCTGTTGTCAGCTTGCTCCTGGCAGGGAGAGCTGCCTGGGAAAGAAGCCACCACTGAGAAGATCCCTAACGACTGTCTCTGAGTACCTGGATCCAGCTGTGCCTGAAGGCTGATATACCCTGGCCTTTTCAGTTATGTGAATGAATAACATCACTATTAGGTTAAAACACATGAAATTGCTGGTATTAAAATTTTTTGAGCTATTACAATGGCAATTTCACATGGTTCAACCTATTATTATTATCTGGTTTAAGCCAGAATGGCTTGGGTTTTCTGTTACTTGCAACCAGGAAGTCCTGATTAATACAGTCAGATCTGATGGTGGCCTTGGTTTCCTCAGCTGTAGAATGAAGGTTACTGGATAGTTCCTAAGGGGCTCTTCCAGGGCTAATGCTTTTGGGGTCAAATGTTCAAGGGCTCCAGGCTGAAGGGACTGGGACCAAACGGGTGGAGGGTGAGGCATGTGCCAAGGTGGGAGTTTTTCTCAAACATGCAGATTACTGATGGCTTTGACCAAACTCTTCTGGAAGTGACTGTGATTTCTTGTGTCATAATAGTCAAAGTTAACACAAAAGCACTTATTACATGCCTGATATAAGTGCCTTTATATAAATTCATTCACTGACTATTCATAACAAACTTATGAGATAGGTTCTCTGATTATCCCGTTTTACAGATGAGGAAACAGAAGCACAGAGAGGGGAAGCCACTGGCCCTGGGTCACACAGCTAGAAAGTAGCGGCGCAGGGACGGGAGGCCAGACTTCTCTGCTCTCCCCAATTGCCTTGCAAACTTCTGTGATGCACTGACCAAAGGGGTAGGTGCTGGGAAGCTCCCACCCCTGGCTCTGCGGCCTATGGCTCTGCTCCCCCTGACCCTCACCGATTCGCTTGGTGTCCCCGAAGTCCTCCTCGGGCTCTGCGTATGGCTTCAACTCCTCACCCTCATAGCCGATGTTGATCCATTTGTCTTTCATGATTTGCTACAGGAATCGGGAGCAGGACAGGGAAGGGGAAAGAGAGCTGTCAGAAGGAACTGGGAAAAATATAGCTTCCCACCTCCCACGTAGGCCCCCAGATGGGGTTCCTGCCCTGCCCCGCCCCCACCTCCAAGGCCTAGCACCCCAGAAATCAAGAGCTTCCTGAGAGCTAGCACCTCCTCGCCCCATCCCTCACCCACCCAGCTGAAGCCTCCTGATGCCACCCTCCCTCCTCCGCATCATCTGGGTCCCTGGCACCCTGTAATCACTCTAGGAGCTCATTAGCTAATTACTGGCATGTCGGGGAGTGGGCGAGGCTGTTTGGGGGGTGGTGTCAGGACGGGCCTGGGAGCCTTTTCCTGGGCTGTCTGTCTCCCCTCACCTTCCAGCAGCAGGTTGGGCACGGGAGAGGAATAGTGCCAGCCAAGAAGGCTTCAGTGGGAGGGGTGTGGGGCTGGAGGCTTAGCTTACCTCGAGGGTACAGCGTTTCGCTGGGTTCAGCACCAAAAATCTCCGCAGGATGCTCTCACAGTCTGTTGACATGTAGAAAGGGACCCGGTACTTCCCTCTGAGGACTCGCTCTCGCAGCTCCTGGGGGGACGGGGTTACTGGGGGAGGGGTCCGCCCCGCCTCCCCACCCGTTTTCATTACACACACACACACATCTTTTTCCCAATCCCCCGACAAAAGTGATAGGAGCTCCAAGTCCCAGCCCTGATGCAGTGGGAAAAACCCCACCACTTTTTCTCGACCTCAGTTCCCATCTGTAAAATGGGAACGTTGTCATAGATGCAGCAGTTTTCAAAAAAGTTTTTTTAAAAAGCGATATAACTTTTCACTCTGAGTTAATCTTACAGAAAGGGTGAGTTCTATAAGCCAGATAAGAGGGGAGGTGGGTCGATGAGTCAGCCTCTGGGGCCTTAGTTTCCGTATCTGTGAACAGGGATCACAGCACTCATTTCCCAGGCTAGGGTAGGAGTGAGTTTGTAGAAGTAAATGCCTAGCACGAGTCATGCCCAGAGCAAGTACCTTTTTTTTTTTGACCGTGCCACGTGGATTGTGGGATCTTAAGTTCCAGGACCAGGGATCGAACCTGGGCCCTCGGCAGTGAAAGCGCGGAGTCCTAACCACTGGACCGCCAGGGATTCCATAAGTGTTTTTTTTTTAATTAATTAATTAATTAATTAAGTTTTGGCTGCACTGGGTCTTCGTTGCTGCGGGCGGACTTTCTCTGGTTGTGGCGAGCGGGGGCTACTCCTCGTTGCAGTGCGTGGGCTTCTCATTGCGGTGGCCTCTCTTTCTTGCAGAGCACGGGCTCTAGGCGCGCGGGCCTCAGCAGTTGTGGCACGTGGGCTCAGTAGTTGTGGCTCACAGGCTCTAGAGCGCAGGCTCAGTAGTTGTGGCGCACGGGCTTAGTTGCTCCGTGGCATGTGGGATCCTCCCGGACCAGGGCATGAACCCGCGTCCCCTGCACTGGCAGGCGGAGTCCCAACCACTGCGCCACCGGGGAAGTTCCCGCAAGTGCTTTTTTAATACTAGGTTTACAAGAGGGGAGGAGAGAGGGGTATCCTGACCCCCATCCCCCATTTGTCTTTCCAAAAAGCTATGAGGCCCTGGCAGTTTCAAAGAATGAGCACTGATTTATATGCTGACTTTTTTTTTTTTTTAAGGGCCTTTTAGGAGGGCCCTGCCAAGGTTATGAAAGAAAAAATAAATTCCACGCTCCATGGCATGGCAGACTAGGGAGAGCCCCTTCCATCCTGAAATAAGAACCCAGGTAGACAGAAAATGGAGGGCAGGGTGAATGGGGGAAGGGGTCTCTTGGGGAGGAGCCCTCTGCCAGGGCCTGGGCTGGGAGCTCCCTCCGGGGCCTTCTCCTGAAAGGGCTGGATGAGGCCTGTGCCTGGGGAGCCTGCAGATCATCACAGCCTGAAGGGTCGTGAATATTTCATAGCAACGAGGATCGCTTTCAGAGCGCTCACCCGGTGCTGGGCCGCGTTCTCAGTGCTTTACACACATGACATCTGTGTTCACAAGGATGCTGTGAAGCAGGGTTATGACGCCCCGTTTTCCAGACGAGGAAACTGAGGCCCAGAGAGGTTAAGTCACTTGCTCTGGGACTGTGCAGCCACAAAGTGGCAGGGCCAGGGTTCAAAGCCAGGCCGTCAAGCCCCGGAGCCTGTGCTGCGTAACCACCACTCCACGCCGCCTCTGTCACGTGATGGTGAGAAGTAGCCACCAGGCCACGGACACCACCACCAGGGCAGCTCCCGAGCGTGACACCCTGGGCAGATGCCAGGTCCCTGTGAAGGGCTTCACACACCCAGTCTGGCTGTAAGTGTCCCCATCTTACAGGTGGGGAAACGGAGGTTCAGGAAGGGACTTGTTCAATGTCACTCAGCAAGGAAATGACAAAGCAGGGATCTGCCCCCAGCTGCACGTCTCCTTCACCCAGCAAGGCTTGGGGTGCCTGGTGGGGAAACTGGGACAACAGGAGGTGACAAGGGCCTGGGGCAGGTGAGAAGCTGGTCTGGCCCTTTGGAAAGTTCTCTTGGCTTCATGCTTGGGGCTCAGAAAGATTATTCTGTGATCTCAGCAAGTCCTCGAATCGCTGCTGTGAGGTTGGTACCTTAGGGTCCTCACTGAACACAGGTGGAGACTGAGGTTCGGCGGAGTTGGCTGCTTGGCCGATGCCACTGTGACGCAGGGGTCCCCTTCCTCATCACTCAGGGCTCTGCTGGCCTGTCCTCGGCAGTGACCTCCCTGAGCCCCTGATGGCTCCTCACGGCCACATCAAGCAGGCCTGAGCACTCCCGCTGAGGAATTCCCACCCGAAATGCACCACCTGGATCCAAGCGTGAGGACACACTGTGCAGCCCAGGCTGAGGGAGGTTCTTTCTGCAAGATGACTGGCCTGAACTCATCACTGCCGTACCATGGAAGACAAAGAACGGCGGAGGGACTGTTCCAGATGAAAGGAGACTAGAGACAGGACAACAGAACGCCATGAGGGCGCCTGAGCGGATGTTGGAGCAGAAGACATGGCTGCCAAGGATATTCTCGGGATGACTGATGCAACCCGAGCATGGGCCGCGGGTTAGAGGCCGGGAACACGTCAGCGCTGGATTGCCTGAGCGTGATCGTGGATGGGGAAAGGCCGCGTCTCATGAGATCCCTGCTGTATGCAGCCTTTAGGGATGAAGGGACCTTGTGTCTGCAACTGACTCCCATGTGTTCCATCAGTAACGGTGATGACAGCGGTACCACAAGCATATATAGACACTCACATGGCACACGTGGCCGCAGGCAATCGGAGCATCTCCTGAAAGGTACACACCTGCCCCTGTTCTAGGCTGACAACTTCTCTGTTGACCGGCAGTGTTTCAGAATAAAAAGTTCAAAGGAAAAAAAAAAATCCACCCCAACACTACAACTCACCCCACGCTTCCCACCCCCTTCCACAGAACTGGCCAGCATCTAGCGTGCTACATATTTTGCTTATTATTTTATTTTCTGCCTGGCTCTGTTGCAAGAATGTCGGTCCATGAGAGCAGGATTTTTTGTTTGTTTGTTTAAGTGCACCATTCAACGGCTTTCAGTATATTCACCGAGTTGTTGCAACCATCACCAGAATCCGTTTTAGAACATGGCCATCACCCCCAGAAGAAACCCTGTAGCCCAACCCCCACCTCCTCCCTAGTCTTAGGCAACCACTGATCTGCCTTCCGTCTCTGTGGATTTGCCTATTCTGGACATTTCACAGAGAGGGAACCCACAGCGGGTGGTCTTTTGTGACCAGCTTTTCCCACTTAGAGTGTTTTCAAGGATCGCCTGGGGAGCAGCACGTATGATGGCAGGGATTTCTGTCTCTTTTGTTCACCCCGTGTCAGCAAACCTTCAAACGGAGCCTGACCCGTGGACGGTAAGCAGTAACTATGTCCTGAATGGATGAGTGAGTGAGCGGGATTTGAACCCAAGCCTGCTGGCGGCCAAGCCCACACCCTGAACCCCGACACAGCCTGGTCCACTTGCACTGGCCGTGTGGCTGGGGGGGACCTGGGTCCTACCTGACCCCCGTCATGCCCTGTGAGCTCGGCCCCACCCCTCCAGCCCTCTGCAGAAGAGGTGTTTGGGGGCCCGACTGTGAGGGCCAGAGAGACCCTCCCCGGGCGGAGTCACAGCCCCCGTGCCAGCCGCGCCCAGCACCTTGAGGTTGTGCCCGTCGAAGGGCAGGGAGCCGCTGACGAGGGTGTACAGGATGACGCCGAGGCTCCAGATATCCACCTCCGGCCCGTCGTACTTCTTGCCCTGGAACAGCTCCGGGGCGGCGTACGGGGGGCTCCCGCAGAACGTGTCCAGCTTCGAGCCCAGCGTGAACTCATTGCTGAAGCCGAAGTCGGCGATCTTGATGTTGGCCTCGGCGTCCAGCAAGAGGTTCTCGGCCTGCGAGGCAAGGAGAGGGCAGAGGGTGGACGTGTGCGGCGCCAGAGCCAGCTGACCTGGTCCGACTGTGGCCCTGTCCCTTATTCCCTGTGTGACCTTGGGCAGTGACTTTACCTCTCTGGGCCTAGTTTCCTCATCCATAAGATAGGGATCATCATAGCCCCCACCTCACAGGGACGTTTGAGAATTAAGTGAATTATTCCGTGCAAAGTCCTCGAACAGTACTTCACGCCCAGTAAGTGCTATGTGACGTTAGCTCTGTTACCCCGTGTGGTCTGCAGAGCTGGGAGTCCTCAGGCAACCTCCTGCGCTTCGCAGAGCCTCAATTCACCCAGCAGGGAAAAAATGAGGACGGATCGCTCAAGACTTACAAAAATGAAAACAATCATTTTATATAGTATTTATTGTGCACCTACTATGCGCCGGGCTTTTAGACTATCGTTTATAAGAGTGGCTACATACAGTGGGGTTAAAGTACAGATTCTGGAAGAATCCTAGCTTCAAATCCCAGCTCCACCACTCACTCACTGCGTGACTTTGGGTGGATTACCGGCTCTCTCTGTGCCTCAGTTTCCGATGTGTAAACTGAAGGGTCATTATAGCACCTGCCTCATGGGCGGATGCAGGGTTAAGTGGAAAGTGCTTACCACAGCACATGGGACAGAGTCAGCACTCAAGAGATACTTTGTACTGTTATGAGGTTTTGTCTGTTTTTGGTGGCACGTGCTTGTTATTTGTCATTTCGTGGGGGGAGGGAACTGAGGCTCAGGGAGGCCACCTCATGCCCACAGCATGAAAGTGGCAGAGCTGGAATCCAAAAGAGGCCTGCCATCTCCACAGCCCGAGCGTGGAAGGAGCCTCCGGCATCCCGCCTCTTCCAGCTTGTTGACTACGAATTCATGCATGAATCCACCCTTCAGACTGCTGCCCGTGCCTTGCCCCTCCCAACCACCGCCCTTCCCTAGCCCAGCATCTCTGGCTTCCTCCCGGTCTCCCTACTTCCTGCTGCATTTCAGCACCACCCTTCCCCACCTCTGGCCCAACGAAGGGATAGAACCCACACAGACACACACTTCAGAGGGATCTCCCCCAAACCTCAATCTACTGGCATCTCCGTCTTGCTCACTGGTGACACTCCCCCTCGTGGCATTTGAGGCT
This sequence comes from Balaenoptera musculus, assembly GCF_009873245.2. NCBI lineage: Eukaryota > Metazoa > Chordata > Mammalia > Artiodactyla > Balaenopteridae > Balaenoptera > Balaenoptera musculus. The sequence goes on from NC_045803.1 coordinate 10,427,871, forward strand.
CCGCAGTTCAGCCCCAACCTCACTTCCGGGTTGGTCCCCGTGGTTGGTCCCCCTGGAGACTGTATCCCCAAATCCCCTTTCAGCCACTTCCAGGACCTTCCACCAGGGGGGGTGCCTCCTCCAGGTTGTTCACCATGGATGGCTCCCCGCTGGCAGGGCAAACTCAGAAGCCTCCAAGGTGCCTCCTCAGGGGGTTGTGTGGGGACATCAGGGCAGTACAGAGAGAGGGAGTGCTTCAAAACGTCTACAGCAATTTGACAGTGGAATTTTATGTTTTTTGAATCTATGAATAATCATCTTAAAAATCGGGCTTGTATTTTGCACATCTTTCTTTTCCTTTCATTTTTATTATACTTTACCAAAGTACCTGTCCACAGTGGATTGGGCATTGAAAATACTCAAACAAACCTGGTCCTTTGCTACAGAAACCTTGAGAAGCACTTCCTTAAGTACTTAGACCAGGGCCTGGGACACAGTAGATGCTCAAGAAATCACGGTGAAGACAACAGACAACTTGATGCGCACCAGACAAATGTTTCTCTCGCTGGTCTAGGACGAGAAGTCCTGAGACAGGAGGTTCTCTCTGGGTGGGGCTGTGGAGCGGGGGCCCTGGGACAAGGAGTTGCCCCTGCTCAGCTCGGCCAGGCAGTGGGGGAAGGGTGGGGGGAGGCCCTGCTCAGTCCCTTCCCCGAGGGGCACTAGCCCTCCCAAAGGTCCTTCTCAAGTTCAAAGATGCCTGTGATTCTAAGACCCTGGAGGCTGTGTGACTCTGGGGCTCTAAGATCTCAATTCTTGAAGTTTCCTGAATGTTCTGAAGTCTCCGGAGGCTCCGGGAGTGACTAAGTTTTTATTGCATTCCAGTGACCTTGTCCGGGAGGCACATAACCGTCTGAGGCTGGTCGGGGGACACTTTGTTTCTTTTCCCTTTGTTCACTCCTCCTGCCCCCACCCCCCACCTGCTCCCCCATCAGCTGGCCTTGTTTTTGCCACAAAAGCTTGGGAAACAGTCAAGGGGCTCTGGATGCTGAGGGAGGAACACGAAGACAAAAGGGAGGGGAATATGGTGGAGGGTACAGGGCACCCCAGGGGATGGGGGGGGCGGTGCTGGGGACAAGCAGGGGTCTGTGGGCTGAGCTGGGAGGCTCACCTTCAGGTCCCTGTGTACAATGTTTTTCTGGTGACAGTAGTGCACAGCCGATACAATCTGGAGGGGAGGGGAGAGGAGGGGAGGTCAGTTACTTATGGCTCCCAAACCCCTCAGCCTCCCTCAGAGACCCCATGAACCCACCCCTCAACTGAGCTCTGGACTCCAGGCCTCCCCAAGCACAGGTTGTGAGGCTGGTGCCCTTCCCCACCCCCCAATTCGGCCACAGCAGGAAATGATGTGGGACCTGCACAGACACACACCTCCACCCGGACACCTGGACATCCTTGTACCCAGACATCGGGACACCCTCCCAGCAAGGACATCAGCACCAAGACAACAGGGCTGGCCCCTCCTGACCTTCACGTCAAGAAACACGCATGAGAACATCGCACAGCTATAGACAGACAAGCGGCCCAACATACCAGGGCTTAAGCCCCGCGCACCCAGTACAGCTGCGTGCAGCAGCTGGACAGCACGGACCAACACCCTCGCTCAGATCTCGTCACCCACCAAACCCTCACACCTGAACGCCCTCTTACCCATCTGGGCACCCTCACTGCCACACACTTGGACATTCACACACCTTCTTATCCACCTGGACATCCTCGCACCGTACACTCTCCTGCTCACCAACCTCTGTGCCCAGACCTGGGCATCCTCTCTGCCACACATCTGAAACCACAGGCCCTCTTACCCACACACCTGGGCACCCACATATCTGCGTGCCCTCTTACCCACAAACTTAAGATACCCACACTTGGGCCCCCCTCTCCCATACACCCCGGCTGCCATATGCACTTTTACCCACACAGCTACACACCTCTATACCTGGGCACTCACACACCTCAGCACCCTGGCACCTGTGTGCCCTCTTAGGCACACTCTTATATACGGGGCACACCTTCAAACCCACACATCTGACACTGGCACACCTGGGCACTTTCATGCCTGACCCTCTTGCCCATCCACCTGGGTACCTGCATCCCTCCATCTAGGTATCCTCACACCTGGGCATCTGCACGCCCACAGCCACCCAGCTCTCCACCTTCACCCCCACCCTGCCTTAAGCCACGCCCCCAGGTCCTTGGACAGCCCAGACCCACGCCCAGCAATCAGACCCTCATCCCCAGGGACTGGGGCTCCCCTCCCAGCCCCACCGGCAGCTGTGACCCCAACCTGTCGGAACTTGGCTCGAGCTTCCTTCTCCTTCATGCGGCCGTGTGACACGAGGTAGTCAAACACTTCTCCTGCAGGGCAGAGGTCGAGCGGGGTCAGGGCGGGGCATGGGGGGTGCGCAGAGAGCAGGGCGGGGAGGGGGGGAGCCTCACCAGCACTTGCATATTCCATCACCAGGTACAGCGTCTTCTCCGTCTCGATCACCTCGAAGAGCTTCACTGCAATGGCCGGGGGATGGGGGTGGGGAGTTACAAGAGAAGAGACCCCTCACCCTCCGCCAGCACTTGGTACCTGCGCATGTGCTGACCATAACACCCCTTACTCAAGAACACTCGATGGCTCCCTACTGGTGGCAAGATTTCCCAAACTCCCTGGCCCCACTTTACCACCTTCTCCACTTCCGCACAAGAATGTCAGCTCTATGAGGCCAGGGGTCTGTACCTGTTTTCTTTACCGCTGTGCCCCACAGTCTGGCACATAAGCAGCCACTCAATAGATATTCACTGAGTATATATAAACAAATGGATGTATAAATGCTACGGCCACATTCAGGCCAGGCTAAATCCTGCTTCTTTTGTAAAGACCCCACTTTCTCCACTCTGCCTAACGATAATGGCAATGACAATGGATGCTGCCGATAACAGTAATCAGACCAGCTCCCACAGCTTAGCTCCGAACTAAGTGTTCTGCATGCATGACCTTACCCAGCCCTCGCAATGACCTTGAAGTAAGCCCTCTTATCACCCCCCCAGGAGGAAACTGAGGCTCAGAGAGGTTGAGTGACTCACCCAAGGTCACACAGCCAGGAAGCAGGGATACTGCTACAAAAAAACAGGTCTTTCTAATTACTATAACAGCCAGTTCTCTCCTCCCCCGACTCTCTTTTCCCAACTGCCCTGGTTGGTATCCACCGAGCCCACTCCCTTCCCCTCCTCACCGATGTTGGGGTGGTTTAGGCCCTTCATGATACGGACTTCTCGGAACAGCTGGAAGAAAGGAAGAAAGAGAAAGATGAGGGTGGGCCGTTTCGAGGACCCTCTTCCCAACCTTGCCCCTGCCCTGTTCCCTCGCCCTGGCCCTCACCTTCTGCAGGCTGCTGGGGTTCAGCTGGGTTTTATCGATGATCTTGATGGCGACCTAGAGACGGAAGAAAGGGGGGAAAGGTCAAGGTACCACAGGCCCTCGAGCTGGGAAAGGTTCCCCCAACCCAGATCAGCCTAGGATATCCTTCCTTTGTCCCTTTTCAGAGACAGCTCTCAACCTGGGCCATTCTTAGTGGATGTGGGCTCTGAGCCTCATGACCTTTGCACATGCTGTTCTTACCATGTCCAGTGCTACCCTTACTTCTGCAGGGAAGTATATCCCCTATACCACCATGGGGCCTGGGTGGGGCAGCTCCAAGGGCCTGTATGAGTGAGTGTGAGGATGACTGAGACCTTGAGGGGGCCCCTCTGGGAGGGCATCTCAGACCATTCACCCATCACATCTTTGTTTTGAAGGCACAAACTGTGGAACAAGAAATAATAACCAGAGCTCACATCTACCGAGCAGTCACATGGGCCAGGCCCTGGTCTATGCTCTTTACAAATGAGAACTCTTTTAATCCTCACAACAACCGTATGAGATTATCCTCATTTTACAAATGGGGAAACCGAGGCACAGAGCTGTTCAGTCACTTGGCCAAGGTTACTTGGCTGGTAAGTTTGTGGGCTGGGATTTGAACTTATGCAGCCTGACAGAGTCAACCTCCTAAACACTTAAAATCTATAGATAGCTTTGAAAGAGCTTTGAGGTAGTCATCATGGGGGAAAAATCAGAACGTTACTGAATCCTCTTTGTACTTATCCTGAAGTTTAGTTAAGTTTTTATTTTGAATTTCACACTGGGGTACAGCACTTCAAAAGCCGTAATCCAGCTTAGGTCTTTAGTTTTCCCAAAGGGTTTTGGGGTCACCCCCCCAATCACCCCAGATCCACTGGATTACAGAACTCTTCCCTCGGGAGGCTCTGTTCCCTTAGAAAACCCTGGAATCACGTTCAAGACCACATGAGAGGAACAATGTGCTCTTTGTGGGGGAAGAGGGTCCCTTAGCTTTCTTCATATTTTCACAAACGAGTTCTTAATCTTGTCAAGCACTTTTTATGCCAGTATTGAGATGATCATATGGTTTCTGCCCTTGAATCTGTGAATGTGGTGAAGTACATGAATAAATTGTCAATTTGAAAAGAACTGTGCATTCCTTGGATAAACCCAGCTTTGCCACCACACAGCTTTCTTTAATTGATCTGTCAGATTCTTTTCGCTAACATTTTGTTTAAGATTTTTGTACCTATATTCACATGTAAGACGGGCCCACAATTTTATGCCTTATCTGGTTTTGTTGTCACCAAAGAGCACATAAAATCTGTCTGGCAGTGGAACCTCTTTTTTTAGTCTCTGGAGATATTAGCATAAAAATGAAATGTTTGATACAATTTGCTCATAAAACCACTGGGGCCTGGTGACTTTTGTATGTATGGCACAGATAGTGTGAAGGCAGGATGAATTGCTCCAGTTACTTTCTCTAAAATTGAAAGAGGTGCAGAGGGGTCATAAACCCACCCACCATCTTTTTTTTCCCATTAAGTGTGAGTTAGATGCATCCTCTCCCTTTCTGCAATAATGTTGCCATACTCAGTACATATACCCAGCCTGGAAGGCGAAGTGGGGAGAGTGAGACTGTGTAGATATGAATAAACCTCTTGTGTTCTCAATCAAGATCACTGGAAGATTTGGTGGAACCAAAGTCCACCATGAAAACAGGGAGGTGGCCTAGGTTTAGATACAAAAACCATATGACTTCTTAGAAACACTACACATGGCTTGCCTGTGATCTGAGACAGCCCAACAATTTCAGGGATACCTGAAATTGGCTCCCTTTTCCTACTTGAGCTGTTCTGGGAAAATGTGAGATGTTCTACTGTGAGAGTGAGGGAGTTATATGTGGTCACAAAGCAAAGTGAGGGCCAAGCCTGACCTCTCCCTACCTCCCACCAAGTGCGAGGGCTGCAGGATTCTGCCCCGAGCCCCGCCCTCTCCCCTCACTCACCTCCCGGCCGGTAAGGATGTGCCGGGCCAGCTTGACTTTGGCAAAGTTGCCCTTCCCGATGGTCCTCAGCAGGCGGTAGTTGCCTACATGGGGCTGCTCCTCGGGACAGGAGGCGATGGAGTTCCGGCAGCGGGCACCCAGGGAGCGGCTGGACCAGGACGGTCCCTTGTCCGAGGAGCGGCCAATGCCCAGGGTGCCATGCTGGGCGGGGGAGACGGAGCATGAGAGGTGGGCAGCGCCCATCCAATCCACCTGTGTGCTGGGGCGGTTAACTCCAGCCACAGCCACTGGTCCCCTTGTGGCACTTTTCAAACCCACGCTAGAGAGAAGGCTTTGGGTCCCCCATCTTTCTCTGCGAAAAGACACCTCCAAGAACAAAGATGCTGGGGCTCCCCCAACTCTGCAGCACCTGGGACCCCAGATATCAGGTCTCTTCTTCACCCCTCCCTGCAATCAGTCTACCCACTCCCCCAACTTCCTTTTCTAATTACTAGGACCTCCATCAGCTCCAAGATATTGTATCCTAATGCTGCAGCCCTCAACCCCCAATCAACGCCGACTCAGTGTGGACTCAACCCTCTACCCCAACCCTCACTGCCTCCAACATTCCATTTCATCCATCACCGTCCCCATCCAGCCCCCCAATTCTATGGCAAGCCCATATTTCAACACCTGACTTCCAGTTTACTGCCTGCAATGCTTTCTTCTGATCCTTACTGCCCCAAATTCTACTCCAAACACTGTAACCAACCGTCTTTCATTTCGCCCTGACATTGTAGCCCCACATTGTTAACCTTCCTTCTGTGGGAAACTTTGTTGCTTCCTCACTGCGGTGGGCGTGCCTGTGAAACGCTCCTGCTCCATCGGCGCCCTCACCCGCTGACTCCCACGCTACACCGCGATCTGTCCCCGACGTTGTGTTCCTGCCATCCTGTCCCTCCTGGGCCTCTCTCCCCCGCAGGTCACCTGCCTGCTCCTGGCTATCCTATCCTGATTGTGAGCCCCAGGGACTGTGCCTCCCTTTTAGCGCTGGGGCCCAAGGTGTGGGTGACAGAGGCCCCAGCCAAGACGGCTCTGCTCAGACGCTGGGCTGTCCCTGCGCCCTTCCCAAAGCTGGGGGTGGGACGCAGGAGGACACAGGGAGCTGAGGAAGACAGAAGGCCAGGTAGGCAACGAAGAGGAGGACCCGGGCTGCTCCTTGCAGGGATCTGCCGGGCCACTTAACAGTGATGAGGATCACCATTTAATGAGCGCTGGCCATTAAGGCACTATCATTCCCATTTTACAGGTAGGGAAACTGAGGCTCAGAGATGGGACCTGAACCCAGACAGTTTACCCCCGAGTTGATGTCTTCACCACTGCCGTGCCACACTGTCTCACACTCCTGTCATTTTTATTAAATAGGCTTTACTATTGGCCAAATCCTGGGCATTAAAGCACCTCATCTGCATTTAATTCCTACAGTAGCCCAATGAGGGCGGCACCTGTATCCCCATATTCCAGAGGTGAAACTGAGGCTTGCAGCGAGACGGTGCCTTGTCAAGGTCACACAGTTCATTCATAAGAAGCAGAAAGGTAATGCTCCCAAGGGGCAGAAAGACAGCCGCCACTGCCGGAGCCCTAACCACATGCCTGCTGCCTCCTGTGCCTTCACCTGACTTCCAAGGTGGGTCCAATTATGATCCGCACTCTCCACATGGGGACCCTAAGGCTGAGGGCAGGGTTAAGTACCTTGCCCAAGGTCACAGGGCAGATGGAGCAGAGCGCCTAGGATTCGAACCCGGGTCTGCTGACTCCTGAGCCCCCAGCTCTTTCCCACCTCCCCCACCGGGCTGCTCACAACCCCAGGCCTCCTTCCCGGGGAGGGCAGGAAGGGAGTTGGAGATCCTGGCAGATAAGACCTCTGATTCTCACCCAGATAAGGGCTTGGAGAAGAATCCCCAGCAGGTGGTACGAGGGGAGCCAACTGGGGCTGGGCTGGCACCCCACTGAAGGCAGCCTGGCTGAGGGACCCCTGCAAGGGGCAGCTGGGGCAGTGGGTGACAAGGCCCTCAGGGGCCGGGGGCGGGAGCTAAAACTGGCCGGCACCACCAGCTGGCCTGACTCCCTCCCGCCGGCTGGTGCCCCAAGACCGGGTCTGTTGCTAGGGAACCTCCAGAGAGGCTGGGTGGTGGGGGGCCTGGAACTTGGGGTCGGGGAGCATGACCCCACATGGCTGTCATCGTGGTAACCAAGTGGCAGAGGAGGGGGCTATGACCTCAGATTCCAGACGGAGAGAGGTGACCCTCTGCCAGGACTGACAAGCAGGTCTTACAGACTGGAGCTGGGAGGAGAGGGGAGAATTAGCCATCCCCAAGTCCCCATGATGCACAAATCTGAACAATAAGAGGAGGAGGAAGTGCTCATACAAGCCCTGTTTTACGGATGAGGAAACTGAGGCTCAGAGAGGTGAGGTCACCTGCCTGAGGTCACACAGCTAGGGAGGGACAGACACTAGATTTGAACTTACACGTCTTTGAAAAATCAAAGTCATAACAACAACAACAATAATAATAGCAGCTACAATAGGCCTGGCCCTGTGCATCTCACTCACATAATCTCTTTGGCTCCTTATAACGTCCCTAACAGGGAGGTGCTACCATCAACCCCATTTAGAGGTGAAGAAACTGAGGCTCCGAGCAGGGAGTGGGTCTGCAAGCTCAAATAACAACTAATGACAGCCCTGGGTTGAGGATCCATGGCCGTCTGACTCATATCCACAGTCACGATAGCAGCGAACATGTGTGGAGTGCATCCTATGTGTCAGGCTTTGCCCCTATCATCTCAACTAACCCTCTGAGGGACTCAAGCCATCACCCCATTTTGCAGGGCAGGAAACAGGCTCAGAAGGCGAGAGCCAGTTGCCTGAGGTCACAGTGCAAAGTGGCTGGCAGAAGCAGCACTTGAACCCAGGCCTGTGGGCTCCTTGTCACTCTCTGGAGTGACTGGGGTGGGGTGGGGGAGAGGTGGGTTTCTCATCGAAGACTCCAAATCAGAGTCTGGCCTACAGCATGATGGGTCGTGATGGCAGTGGTGGTGGTGATGGGGGATCTCTATGAGGCAGGGTCCTACAAAGTGAAGGGACAGAGACAAATCTCTCTGGTGGGGATCTGGGGTGAGGGTGGCTGAGGATTGGCAGGGACCTGGCAGAAGGCCTGGGGGAAAGGGACGAAGACCCCAGCTGGGGAGGAGTCTGGCCATGGTTGGTGGGAGGGTCTTTTGAAGCAGTGAGAGTAACCAGAAATCAGGGAAATGGGGGGGGGGTCTCTCTGGGATTGTTCCTGGCTGTGGTGTAGGGACAGGGGGGCCTGGGAATAGTGGGAAGGGTCCAAGCCATGGGACAATGGAAGTCAGGAGCCAAGGATACCTGAGCCAGGGGCCTGGGTCTTGAGGAAACTCCTAGAAGTCAAAGAAAGGGGTTTCTAGGAGCACTCCTTGGAACCAGAGAAAAGTCCAGGGGCCTGAAATCCTGAGGAAGGGGCTTCCCAGGCAAGGGGCAGATCCAAGGAATAAAGGCTGAGCCTGGTGGGGGTCAAGAGGCCTAGGAACTTGGGGAGAAAGCTCCCAGTGGACAGACTCCAAGAGAAGAGGGCTTAGAGCCAGGGCAAGACCAGAGGCTTCAAATCCAGGAGTTTTCTGGAAGAAGAATCTGGGGCCAGGCCTTGTGAGCTGGGGAAGGACTCTGAAGCTGAGGAGGGGGTTTCCCTGGGAGGCCAGACCCCTGGCAAGGAAGGGGGAGGCCCTGGGGCAGCGGAAGGGATGCGGGCCTGGAGATCTAAGGGATGCGGGCCTGGAGATCTAAGGGATGAGGTAGTATCCTGTGAGAAGGGGCCTGGCCTAGGAGTGGGGTCAAGGGGCTGGGGGCTTGGGGAGGGGGCTTGCCTGAAGTGGAGAAGTTGATACAGGGAGGATGAGGCCTGGAGTCAGACTGGTTCAGGGCCTAGAAATCCGAGACTGAGCTGGGGGCCTGGAAGCTGGAGGCCAAGGCTTCCTGGGAGAGGAAGAGACCAGAGAGGGTCTGGGGGGATCTGGGGGGACTGGAGATGCTGGGAATCCAGGGACAGCGCTGCTTGGAAGATGGGGACCAGGCCTAGAAGTGGAGAGACCTTGAACAAGCTAGAAAGGACCCTCGGCACAGGAAAGGTGGAACCGGCTTCCTGTGAGGGGGTGCCCACAGGAGCCGGGAAGATCCCGGAGGGCCAGAAAGCTGGGAATGAGAGGACGGGGGATCCTGGGGAGCCCGGCACCCAGATCCAGACAGGGAAGGCCAGAGGCAGGACTGGGCCAGGCCTTCCTGGGAGAGGGCCGGGGCTGGGCCTGAGGGTCAAGAGCCCGGCAAATCCGGGAGGGGGCCAGTTGTCGGATACGGGAGGCCTGGAGGGGAAGGGGCTTAAGAACCCGCTGGAGAAGGGAGGGGCTCCTGCAAGGCAGGGGAGGGGGCTTCCTGGAGGGAAGAGACCCGAGCGGAAGCGGTCTGCAGAGGGACAAGACAGGGGTCCCGCGAGAGGGGCGCCCCCAGGGGTCGGGCTGGGCTGAGGAGTGGGGGAGGGTCGAGAGGCCTGGAAGTCCAGGCGAGGGTCGGTGGGTGGCGAGCAAGGCCGGGCCGGGGAAATGAGGGTAGGGGCTCGCGCGGCGAGGGACACAGCAGGGCGAGGGGTCCAGCGGCCGGCCCCAGCCGGGGCTCCCCAAGGGGCCGGCCCCCACTCACCGTGTCCGAGTTCCGATCGTTGCCCGGGGCCAGAGCCGTCCGCGAAGACATTTTCTCCGGGTCTCGGGGGACTGGGCGGCCGGGTCGGGGGGGGGGCGGGGGTCCCGGGGTCCCCTCTCTTCCCCTCCCCCCCCGCCGGCCTGGGGACGCGAGCTCAAAAGCTGGGCGCCGTGTACAGCCGGGTTCGCGCCGTGGGAGAGGGGGCAGGGCGGGGCAGGGAAGGGGATGCTGAGGGTCCTAGTGGTCCCGCACAGCGGGGGCCCGGGGCGCCATGGGGGCGGCGGGCAGGCGGGGGCCGGGGAGGGGGCGCGGAGCCGGCCCGGGCGGCGGCGGAGGGAGGCGGTGGAGGGGCCGGGGAGGAAGGGACGTCAGGGGGAGGGGCGGGCAGGGCGGGGCCGCCAAGACCCCGCCCCCTGCCGCCGGCACTTAAAGGCGCAGGCCAGGGCCAGCCGGGGGCTCTGGGGGCAGAGGCAGGTCTGGGCGCGTTGAGGGGGAGCGTGTTCTCATTGGAGAGTAGAGACTCACCGGAAGAGAAGAGAGAGAAACGCCAAGGCACAGCACCAGCGACGCAGAGAAAGATACTGAGAGACGCAGAGATAGAGAAGCTCAAAAAGAGAGAGACAAAGAGACACAGAGATAGAGAGACAGAGGTGGGGAGAAACACAGAGACACAGAGATGAAAAGACAGCCAAAGGACGGAGAGACCAAAAGACAGAGAAAGGCAGAAAGAGGGAGAAACGTAGGGAAAGAGAGACACATACAAAGAGAGTGAGAGACACAGAGACACAGAGAGCGACAGAGACTGACAGACCCACGCACGGAGACAGAGGCAGAGACAGAGATGCAGAGACCCGTGAAGAGAATGGAGACAGGACTGACAGAGAAGCCCTCAGAGGCAAGAACCACGCAGGCAGCGCTGTCCACATTCTCTCTCCCAGCCCCCCTCTCCCCAGTTCAGGAAGCTCTGGGGACCGAGGGCTAAGGATGCTGGGGGGATGGTGTATGGGCGGAGCCACTGAGGAAGGGTGACCTACCTCTCTAGCAATGCTGCCTCCCACCTCCCAGAAAACTCCAGACCCCAAGGTTGTAGGTTGCAGTCTCCTCTCTTCTGCACCCCAGCTGGGGTCCCAGGACTCACACTCTGTCCAGCTCTGTGACTCAGGGCAGGCACTTGCTCTTTCTGGGCCTCAGTTTCACAGTCTATAAAGTGAGGGGGAGGATCTGCATGTTGCTTTTGTAGCGGGGCTGAAGTAGGTCCAAAGGAACTCGGTGCAGGTATTCTCCTGATGGGCAAACTGAGACCAGAGAGGTCAAGGGCGTTGCTGAGATCACACAGTGCCCTGGGAACCACGCATTCCCTCTAGATCAGGGTGAGATGAAAGAAAGAGGGGCATTGTCCTGGCCTTGGAGTCACACAGCCCTTGCATGGGACCTATGCCCTGCCCCTGTCTGTTTGAACATCTTCCTGAGCCTCAGTTTCCCTTTCTAAAAAATGGGTGTGAAAATAACAGCAGTGTGCTGGAGCCAGCTCAAGCAAGCTGACTTTTGAAGTCTCAGAGATTTTGGAACTGGTTTTTAAACAGCCATTATTAAAAATTAAATTATGCAAACATACAATTAAATTATATTTAAAACAAAGATAATAAATACTCATCACGTCCTCATTATTTTACATTTTACTCCTATGTGTGATCCTGTGGCTATTTACATCTATTGTATTCACATAGTGAAACTGCTATGTAAGGGGTGACTGCACATCTCTTCCTCCCAAAACGCTTTCAGTGATGTCACCCTGGTAGCTTGAAATTGGCCATGGTGGAATATTTACACCATGGAAATTGGCAAGTGCTACAAAGCAAGACTTTCCACCCTCATTCCCCAGAGAGCTGGTTGTTACACATTTACCAGTATATCACTGGTTGATACTATCAACTACATCGACTCACAGAGGCTTCCTCTGTGCCAGGCTCTGAGCACTTTATCCTTTCTGCCACACCATGAGATTGGACCATCATTTTCACCCCCACTTACAGAGGAAAAACAGCATGCTGAAGGTCACACAGCTGGTGAGCAGCAGGGCTGAGATTTGAACAAAAGTGTCGCCAAACTCCAGAACTTGGGCTCTTAACCACTACGGTCCCCTATCCCTGGATGGTAATAGCAGCAAAGTCTGTCTGCAACAAATTAATGAGACTATGTAAGTAAAGTGCTTCACGTGGGAACAGATTAGAATTTCTTAAATGGGTGATATTATTATGCAGCAAATGGAGCCTGAGGAGTCTCAGGGAGGGTGGGAGGCAGAGAGGGAGGAGTTCAGGATGTTGTTCTAGAAGCTCTGGGATCTCAAGGGTTCTGCGGGATGAGGGGTGGGGTCTTGGGGTTAGGGGGCTGAATCAGCCCAATCCCATCCCAGCTCTAGCGCTGAGAGCTGCAGTTCTCCGACACACCACACGGGGGCAGAAGATCACCTCCTTATACACGTTTGCCCACCACACTGCGGGGTGCACACTGACTCCCCAGTTCCCAGTACTATCCCCACCCTATTTCCCAGATAGGGAGACTGAGGCTTAAAGAGGGGAGGCTATGACACGGATGAGCCTTAAAAAATCATGCTTAGGAAAAGAAGCATACAAAAGACCACTTATTGTATGATTCCGTTTATATGAAATACCCAGAATACGTAAATCCTTAGTGACAGAAAGTAGATTCAGGGTTGCCAAGGGCTGCGGGAGAGAGAGGAGTGGGGAACGACTGCTAACGGGTTACATGGATTTCTTTTTGGTGACAATGTTCTGGAATTAGATACTGGTGATGGTTGTCACAACCTTGTGAATGTACTAAAAACCACTGACGGGCTTCCCTGGTGGCGCAGTGGTTGAGAATCTGCCTGCCAATGCAGGGGACACGGGTTCGAGCCCTGGTCTGGGAAGATCCCACATGCCGCGGAGCAACTAGGCCCATGAGCCACAATTACTGAGTCTGCGTGTCTGGAGCCTGTGCTCCGCAACAAGAGAGGCCGCGATAGTGAGAGGCCCGCGCACCGCGATGAAGAGTGGCCCCCGCTTGCCACAACTGGAGAAAGCCCTGGCTCAGAAACGAAGACCCAACACAGCCATAAATAAATAAATTAAAAAAAAAACAAACAAACCATCACTGCCAAAAAAAAAACAAAAAACCCACTGACTTACACACTTTAACAGGGTGAATTCTATGGCATGTGAATTCTATCTCAATAAAAAAATTAAGTTTAGAAAAAGAGGGAGATATCCAACAGTGGCCACGGCCCATAACAGGTCACTTTGGTTCCAGCTCGGGCTGCCTTCCGATTACCACAGGTCCACACTGATTCGGGGAGGACATAACCTGTTTCTCCCCATCCCCCAGGCCAGCAAACCAGCCCCTTCCCCAGGGCCCATTGTCCAGCAAATCCAATCCTTGAACTGAAGCCTTCAGACCTGGGAATCTTAACCCTTGATCCACTTATCCCAACCTAATGTCTACAGAGACCTCGCTGGGGCTGGGGGATAGCAGTGATCCCTGAGCCCAGCCCCTGACCCCGATGTCAACCCTACCTCATCCCAACCCCAGTTTTGCTGAGGCAAGTGATCATTCTCTCAGGCCAAACACCTGGGATGCTACGCCTGAGCCCCCGAAGGGCCACCTACACCTAAAACCCAGCCTTCAAAGTCACCCTAATCCTGCATCTCACCCCATCCAACCCCCAACCCATTCCCAGTCCCAACAGACCTGCCATCTCTATCCCGGACTTCCGATCCTTAGCTCTGATCTATCCCCATTGGTGCAATCCGTTCACAGATCTTTACTGAGCACCTACTATGTGCCCGGCACGCATCTAGGGATAGCAGATGAACATGGTAAGCAAAATCTGCTTTGAATTTATATTCAATTGGGACAGTCAGAAAATCTACCAGGGAGACAGAGGAATTTGATCATTTCAGATTGTAGAAGGTGCTATAAAGGAACTGGCAAATCAGAGCAATGTCCCCTGGGGAGAGAGAGTACAGGGCTGGCAGAAGTACTTTTGCTGGTCAGGGAATGTCTCCTTTGAGGAAAGGACTCTGGAGCTGAGACCTGGATGATAACGAGGGGGGGGGGGACGTATGGAGACCTGGGGACGGGGGCTTTTAGGCAGAGAGAACCACAATTCCAAAGTCATGCCCAGGGTCACCCCCTTAGGGCTCCAGTCCCAGCCCCTGGGCCCAGCAGAACCTCCCTTCATGTCTTTACCCCAGAGCAGGGAACGCAAGAGAGAGCTTCGGGCTCACATCCAGCATGGGGTGTCTCCGGTGGTACCCAGGATGGTGTTGTCACCTTGGGAGGTGTGAAGAGCAGGCGGGGGGGGCGGTGCCAATTCCGGCCTGGGGTTGGGGGCTGAGGGTGGGGACCTGACTGCGGCCTTGTCCTTCTTCCCAGCCCAACCACAGCCTGGCCTAAAAGGGCAGACAGATAACAAGTCCTTCCCGCCCCTGGCCCCAGAGAGGGAGGGGTTTCCTGACAGGAAATTGACCTCCTCTAACCCCCCCTCCTCAGATCCAAGCTCTCAGCAGTCCTGGCTGAAGTAGCCTCAGGACAGGACAGCAGCACGGACAGAGGGGCACTGACAAGGAGGTGAGTCTGTGGGAGGAGGGGGCAGGATTCACACGCCCCTGGGGCCCTCTGAATTGGGGGCTGGACCAGAATTTGGGAGGACGTGTGCCCTGAAGCCAGGAGAGGCTGGGGGCAAAGAGAAACTCTAGAGCCTGACCTCGGGAGGGTGCCAACCAGCAAGAGGGTGGCGGGAGGAGATGGGGGAGCAGGAGGAGGGTGCAGGGAAGACTTCGGGGACTCGGACGATCTAGGTTGCCAGGGAGCCATGGAGAGCTTGGAACCACCAAGGGAGAAGAGAGACAAGATGTCATCGGGTCGGAAGCTCTGTGAGTTCAGGTGGGAAGGCTGAGGCCAGAGAGGGATGGCCATTCTGCTCCATCCCCGGGAGATGGGGTCTTGCAGATGCAGCCGGAACAAGGGTTGGGATGCAGATGGAGCAGGAGATGGGATGAGGTTGGGAATGAAGATGTGGATGAGCCTGAAACAGGCTGGGCTGGTGACAGAATTGTTTGGGGGCAAGGTCTGGACTGCGGTTGTACTGGACACAATTTGTAAGGGCAGTTCCCTGATGCAGACACAGGACTGGAGGTGCTGACTTCTGCAAACAGGTCGGCTGGCCGGCAGAGGGTTTGGGACTTTGGGGAAAGGCTGGCAGTGAGGAAGAGGAGGAGGAGCCCAAAGAGGGAAGCTCTGGTGGCCAAGACATCCTGCAGGAGCTGGGAGGCTGGGGGCTTGAGGGATGCCTCGGAAGTGAGTCAGGGGCCGGGCACTGGGAGGCAGACGAGGGGGCTGGAGGGGGCAGGATGTCAGTTTGCAGAGGTGGGTATTGGAGCCAGGAAGGGGAAAGACGTCGGGGCCAGTTTTGGGAAAATGTTGCAGCCAGGTCTGAGGATGTTGGAAATGGTTTGAGGGGGGATCCAGTTTAGGGGTGGATATGGGAGCCAGCGTGGGAATGTCAAATCTAGCGTGGGTGAAAAAAAATCCAGTTTGGGTGATGTTGAATTCAATTGGAGGGAAATTGGAGGCCCCTGTTTTGAGGGGGAGGTGGACTTTTTTTGGGGGGTGATGATGGAGCCATTCTGGGGATTAGGCATGTGGAGGCCAGTTTGGAAGATGAAAGACAGAGAAATCAGTGTGTGAATAGTGTTTGTATGGGGAGGGGGGATGGTATCGATTGCCCACAGCCAGGGGGGGGTTCCAGGCAAGGGTTGCCATGGTGACTGCCTCCCTGGGGGATCGGGGACCATGGAGACTGGAGAGAGGCTGGGACAGTGTTTCTAGAAACAGGAGGCTTGAGAAACAATGGCTAAGGTGTAGAGGGTGAAGTCAGGGAGGAAAGAAGGGGCGTCCCCACCAGGAAAGGAGATGCTCTTGCCCATGGCTCAGCCAACTCAGGGCCCCTGCAGCATCAGCCTTCCTCCCAGGCCCCCCGTGCACTCCCACACCCACTGCCCCATCTTGACCCTGTCCCTAACCTGCTCAGAACCTGTCCCAGTTCAAAACAACCTATGTGTCCAGCCATAGGAGGATGTGTGAACATCTGATACTTAACATAGATTGGTTAATCTATTTTACCACACACATCCCCGTACCTACATCCCCATGCAGCACTTGATTAGTACCACAGAGCAGCACTTGATTAGTGTGCAGCACTTGATTAGTACCACAGAGACAGGCATGGAAAATCTCACATGTAAAATGTGAGGGAAAAAAAGCAAGATGCAGGGGATACATGTAGTATGACAGTATTTATGGAGAGTTCGAAACCACGTAAAACAATACATTATTTCTGGATACCAGTCTGGGTAGGCAGGCACGGGGTCAAAGTCCGCTTGGACGGCTCCCCTTGGGAGAGGGCTAGAGTGGGCGGGATCAGGGATGGGCTTGGGGGGGCTTCAGTGCATTTGCAACGCTTGATTCTTAGTTCCCAGACCAGGGATTGAACCCGCACCCTTGGCAGTGAAAGCGCAGAGTCCTAACTACTGGACCGCCAGGGAATTCCTGCAATGCTTGATTCTTAAAAGAAAAAAAAAAAAAAAAGAACCCAAAAGAGCAAACGCTTGCATTAGATGCAGCTAGGATCGTAAGCACAGGGGTGTTTATTAAATTTATTTTCTATACTTTTCTGAACATTTGGAGTATTTCATCATTTTCAAAAGCGCCCTTCTATGGCTCCCAGTGCCCTCAGGAGAAAGCCCAAGCCCTTCCTTACGGTTTTCAAGGCCCTGCGTGGCCTGCTCCTTGCTCACCTCTCCGTTTTGACTTATCATTCCTCCTCTCCCACGAGGAATGAAGTCCTTGTCTCGTTTCCTGTTTAGCACCCACTCATTCCCAGAGTGCCTGCCCTGGGAGCTGGGGACACAGTGGTGGACACAGTGGACACAGGGGCAGCCCCGCCCCTGCCCTCTTGGGGCTCACAGCCCAGTGGGGGACACAGACCCATTCCCAGACAGTGATGACCCAGAGTGGGAGTTTCATGGGGGGTGCACCTGACTCAGCCTGGGCATCTGGGAAGAGGCAACATTGGGGCTGGGTCCTGAAGCCTGAATGGAACATGGAGAACAGGCCTCCATGTATAAACAGATGCTGAAACCCAGAGGAGCCTGAGGTAAGGAGGAGGAGAAGGTGGGATAGTGCTGAAGAGGTGTACAGCTGGCAAGCAGGGGGGCCTGAATTTTATCTCGAGGGCACTGGGGAGCCATGGAGGGTTAAGAGCAGGAGGAGGGGCAGGTCTAGGCCTTAACAAGGTCCTCCAAGGTAGACAGGAGAACTAGAGGCTGGAGATCAGGGAGGAGGCTGCAGCAGGGAAGCAGGAGGGGGCTTGGACTGGGGCAGGGGCCATGAAGAGGTAGGAGACAGGGATTTAGGAGAAGGAATGGGCAGGACTCGGGAAGCTTCGAGCTCCATGAGGGCAGGGACTGGGTCTGCCTTGGCCACGGCTGTGTCCTCAGCGCCTGCTCAGGGCTGGGCCCATGCAAATACCTAATCAGTTTGTGTGTGTGTGTGTGTGTGCACGAGTGTGTGTGTGTGCATGGGGATGTGTGTAAGGGGATGTGTGTGGTAAAATCTACATAACATTTACCATACTAACCATTTTAAGGTGTACAATTCAGTGGCATCTAGTACATTCACAATGTTGTCAACCATCGCCACTAATTCCAGAACGTCTTCATCCCTCTAAAAGGAAACCCCGTACCAGTTAAGTGGTCACAGCCCAGTCCCCCTCTCCCAGTCACTGGAAACAACTAATCTTTCTGTCTCTATGGATTTGTCTGTTCTGGATATTTCCCGGTAAAATGTTTGCTGGAGGAATGAATGCGGTAGGGTAGAGGAGACAGGGGTACTGACTGGACAGGGGAGACGAATCAGGTGCCCAACTGTGTGAACAGGACACATGGGTAGACGGTGGGGTGGGGCCTGGGTCCCCATGCAGTCTCTGCCCTTCGCTGGCTGTGCCACCGTGGGAAAGACCCTTCCCCTCTCTGAGCCTGTTTCCTCATGGAGTAGGAGGGTACACTAAGATGATGAACACCCCTGGGCAGGACTAAGGTAGGGGAAGGGTCTGGACGCCGATGCTCAGGGGAGAGAACCCGGGGTCTGGAATCTGACAGGCCTGGGTTTGAAACCCGACTTTGTCCCCGAATCACTGTGGGACCTTAGGCAAACACTTGTACTCTTCTGAGCCTCAGTTTCCTCATCTGCAAAATGGGCATAGTGACATTACTCTCTTCATGAGATTGTGCAGACTCAAGGGGTAAGTAAGTGCTCAGACCAGTGCTCGGCACACATGCCCCAAAGTGCTGGGTACACAAAGGCACTGTCATCAATGCCACCCATCATCAACACCACCGATGGTCCATTATTTTTTCCCCAGGTCCCCGCCTGTCAAAATGCCCATCCTGAAGGGTCTAGGGGTGGCAGACTCTAAGATGTCCCGGGCGGGGACACTGCCCCTGAGGTCCTCTCGGAACCCCTTTGAGGAAGCTTCAGGGCTGGAAGAAGAGGAGGCTGGGGAACGGGAGACCCTGCCCAACGGAACATCATGTCGCCGCCGTGCCACCCTGGAGAAGCTGGCAGGCCTGGCCCCCTTCCGGCTGGGCAGAACCCCTGGCCGGCGGGCGGGCAGCCCTGGGGACGGGCAGCCTCGCTCTTTCCTGGGCCGTGTGCTGACACCGGGGATCCGCAGGAGCTCAGCAGATTTTGGCTTCCTGGCCAGGCTCCAGGGGGCCCGAGCCCACGGCGACGAGGAGGCGGCTGGGGAGGCTGCGCGGAGACTGGCCTTCCTGAGACTGGGGCGCGGGCCCAAGCCCCGGCGCGCGTCACTGGCTGAGAGGGTGGTGCCCGCAGGCGAGGCGGCTCCCGAGCCCCCGCCCAAGGTCCCGGAGCCCCCAAAGATGAAGGAGCCGTTGTCAGGTGAGTCGCGAGCCCTGGCCCAGACCCGGGAGAATCACAGTGTCTCCACCCGTGACCCCATCGCCATTCGCATCTCCAGCTTCCATGTGCCCACCTCCATGGACACGGCCAGCCCGTCCCCGCTGCGGTCCTAATCTCCATCACCAAGCTCCAGCCTCAGCCCCGTGTCCACCCCCAGCCCAATCTGTCCCTCTCTCCATCTGCCTTCAACCTCGTCCCCTTGTCCAACGACAACCAAATGACCAACTTTGGTCTCATCTCCTCCAATCCCCTCCCTGTCCCCAGTTTCAACCCTCTTTCCGTTACTATCCTCAAATTCAACCTCAATCCCATCTCCTTTCAAACCTGCCTCTTCCAGCTTCTGGTGCTTTGCTGGCAATCTTTGGCGCTCCTTGCCTTGTAACTGCATCCCTCCCACCTTCCACCCACACATGGCCTTCTCTCTGTCTTCACATCATCTTCTCCTCTGTGCATGTCTATCTTGGTGTCCAAGTTTCCCTTCTTAGAAGGACACCAGTCATAATGGATCAGGGCCCACCCTATGACCTCATTTTAACTTGCTTACCTCTGTAAATTACCTATTTCCAAATAAGATCCCATTCTGAGGTACTGGGGGTTAGGACTTCACATATCTCTTCTTCTTGGGGTGGGGGACAAACACAGTTCAACTCATTGAACCCTGTTGTATCCTCAACCCCAATACTACCCCAAACCCCAGTGTCTTCCTCAATGCCTTTTTGGTTTCCAGCCATACTTATTCCAACCCCATCAGCCATCGCCACCTGGGGCACATCCGCATGCTTATTCCCAATCCATCCCTTTCGCCAAATGCCATCTTTAACCTCATTGCTATGCCCAACACCATGACAACCGCCAAATGGTCCAGTCCCATGCCATAGCTCGTTCCTCTACTCCCATCCCATCCTCGATCCCATCCCTGTGTGCAGCTTCAACCCTTTCCCCTCTTCAGTCTCACTCCCGACCCCCAACCCCAGGTCCATCTCAGCGTCCCCCTGCAACCCCATGCACCTCCCCAACTTCCTCATTCAGTCCTAGTCGCACTCCCAGCCCCCACTTTCAACCTTAACCCCAAACTCAACCTCTTAACCCCATCTCCACACCCATCCCGAGTCTCAATCCTAACCCCCCCATTTACAACCTCCAACTTCAACTGTCCACATTCCTAACCCCAACTCACATCCAGACTTCTTCAAACTCACCTCCATCTCTACCTTCTTTCTATCCTTAACTTTCACCTAAACTCATCTCCAAGCCCATCCCTACCCCAAACTCCAGATGACATTCTCAATTCCTTTCCCATCTCCCTCTTCAGATTTCAGCCCCAACCTCACCCTAATCCTAAACTCCCTCATCCCAGCCTCCACCTTCATCCCCATCCTCTTCTCCAGCCCCAGCCCTGCCCAATCCCCGCCTTCCTTCAACCCTATCCCCTACCCTGTCTCTATCCCCCCACCCCATCCCCACTCCTACCCTCCCCCCATGGACAGCTCTTGCTGCCCCATCATTGGAGAGCCCTTCCTTCAACCTGATGCCCTCCACATCCTGTGCCAGAAGCTATTTCAGCCCCTGCTCCCTAGGGACTGGGAGGGCACCACAGGGAGGTGAGAAGGGAGTGATTCAAGCCCCCGCCTTCTGGAAACGGATGGGCAGAAATAGCACTGGCCAGGAAATAGTTTCTCTGCCAGGGAGGAAGTGGAGGGGGCTGGAGGTGTTGGGGGTAACCCTGGGCCACTGGGACCCTCTGCCTTCACTCAGAGGCCTCCCGAGCCCATGACTCCCCTCTCCTGGGGGAGGGTGAAACCATCAGAGAGCCAGGTCACCCCTATAGTTGTCCCCACCCCCGAAAGACCCATCTCTGGTCTTCATACCCTCTTCCCACCTCCATGCCACCACCTTGCCCCCCAGTCCACTGGCTCTCTCCATCCCTCACCCCCTTACCTGGCTCCCACTGTCCTCCCTTGGCCGCCCCACTTTCTCTGATGCCTTTTTTTGACCCTGATGCCCTTTTTCTATCCTATCCGCCCTCAACTCCCCTAACTCCTCCCCACATCCTCACCTACGCCCTGATACTCTCTTCCTAGCCCTGAGCCCTTACCCCAAGCCCTAAGCCTTTCCTTCTTCCTCATTCCCTTAACCCCACTTCCTCTGACTCCTCCTCTCATCTTATCCTCTTCCTAATCGGACACCCTTTAATCTTTTGACCTCCTTCTTATATCCAGACTCCTTCTCCCGTCGCCAAACCCCCTCTTCCCTTCCCCAACCCCCTCCTGTCCCCTCCCCCTTGTCCTGGCTCTCCCCCTTGCTCCCTCCTCCATCTCCTCCCCCTCCCTTCTCCTAGGCCCCTCACCTGACACCCTTCTCTCTTCCCCTTCTCCTGAAATGCCCTCACATCCCTCTCTGCCCCCCACCTCTCCCCCTCCCCGACCCTCTTCCCCTTGCCTCCTACCCGTTTCCCTTCTTCGCCCCCTCCGCCCGGTTTTCCAGCCCCTGATCTCCCGCTTTGCGCCCACAGTGCTGGAGATCCTGAGCTTGATCCAGCAGCGCGAGCTCGCGCGGGCCGACGAGCACATCTTGGAGCTGGAGGCTGAAGAGCTGGCGTCGTCGGGGGGTGGCGCGCCCGGCCCGCCCAAGGCCGAGGGCGCGGGCGGGGGCCGCCGGGCCCGGGACGTGGCTCTGCTGTACGAGGCCCTGCAGCGCGAGATGTGGGCGCTGGTGCGCGAGACGCTGGCGGGCCCCGGGCCGGGCGCAGGCGCCGGGCCGGGCGCCGTGGCGCAGCTGGGACAGGTGCTGGTGCAGGAGGAGGCGGCCGACGGGCGCCGGGGACCCGAGGCGGCCCGCAAGCTGCGCGCCCGCTGGGCGGAGGCGGTGGCGCGTGCGGCCCGGGAGCGCCTGGAGGCGGCGGCGCCAGGGGCGCCCGGGGGCCTGGCCGGGCAGCTGGAGGCGCTGCGGGGGCGGCTGCTGGAGGACATGGGCGTGGTGCGGGGCCGCCTGGCGCCCTCCTACCCCGCCGGCCTGGGCGCCTTCGGCGTCTACCTGCGCGGCTACCACGGCGCGCTGGCCGAGTGGATCGGGACCGCCGCCCGCCGGAGGCTGCAGCTGGCCGACCGCTACGCGCTGCTGCACTGGCACAACCAGGTGTACCCCAGGTGAGCGAGGGCCTAGGGATCGGCTGCCCCAAGGTCGCGTAGAACCCTCGCTCCCCCCCACTCCCTCCAGCCCCGGCCCCTTCAGAACCTAAGGACGCTCGCTCCTGGACCTTCATTCCTAGAACCTTAATATCGTTGACCCTTCCAGCTCAGCACTGGTGACATTTACAATCCGAGAATCTTAGCGCTCTCCACGCTTCCCGCGCTAGAACCTCAGCAACAGGGATACTTCTGATCCTAGAACCTTACCACCCGCCATCCTTCTGGTCCTAGAATCTTAGCATTGTTGACACTTCCGGTCCAAGAATCTTTAGAATCATCAACATTCTCAGAATCTTAGCACTGCCCACCCTTCCAGTCCTAGAAACTTAACACCAATGACCCTTCTCATCCTAAAATCTTGGCACTGTTGGCCCTTGGAATTCTAGAACCCTTACACTGCTTTCGCCTTAGACCCTAGGGCACAAGCGCCGATGACTCTTCCAATCTTAGAACTTTAGAACTGATGACAATTTCAGTCCTAGAACGTTAGCGCCAATGAGCCTTCGAATCCTAAATCTTAGCTTCATCCCCCCTTTGGATCCTAGAACTCTGACACAGTCGGTCCTTCCAGTTTTAGGATGGTAGCACTTTTGGTCCCTTGAACTCTATAATCTTAGCATCTAGAACCTGAGTACCATTGACCCTCCCAGTCCTAGAATCCGATAACCATCGAGCCTTTGGATCTTAAAACATTTCCGTTCTTGTGGCTGGGGGATGGAGTACGGTGATCAAGGATGCCATGAGCAAAGGCCTGGTGTGTGCAGGGGTGGTGGGGAGGTGTGGGGAGAGTGATGGCACGGCACAGGCCGGGGCATGCAAGAGGGTAGAGGCAGGGAGTGAGGGCTGGAGTGGCGAGGCTTCCAAGGCTAGGTGAGGACGTAGGGACTAGGGGCGGAGGTGGAAGGGAGCTTCTGTCTGGTGAAGCTCTTGCGTGCCAGGTCATAGAGCCTGGACTTGACCCCTACGAGTCTTGCCCGGACACCATCCATCAGGGAGCTGACTCAGGGAACTGGAGCCAGGGGAGCAACAATTCCAGAGACTTCCTTTGAGGGATGAGCAAAGCTGGCCCCGAGAGAGGAAGGGAGAGGCCCAGGTCACAAACACACAGGCTGTGAAGGGATGGGGGTGGGGAGGGGTTCAGCTGCCCAGCCCCACCTCTCACAGACCCCCCCCTGTTTCTTACCCACACCCCCAGAGAGGTCCTAGGTCTGGTGGACATGGTCGCCCTGGAAAATGGGGAGCTGGGGCCCCTTCTGTCCCCCGGCACCCTTCGTGGCTTGGAGGATGAATGTGTCACAGACGTTAAGGTACCTGGAACCTGGCTTTGCTGATTAGGGAGCGGGAGGCACTCTGCAGAGAGGGAGGGGTCACACTGAGCTTGGGGGCCTCTCCCTGCCCCCTTTCCCTATTTCCATCTCCCCTTGCCCTTTGTGGACTTCCAAGTTCTGTCCAAAAGACATAGAAATGTAAGTCCATACTGATCACTTCTGTCTTATGTTCAGTGTACCCAAAGCACCCAGCTGGGCGTGGAGACACTCAGTAAAGGTTCAATACATTCAGACACTTCAAATCTTACAGCAAGAGAGAGTCAGTCACAGAACCTCAGCTCGCAGACTCAAAAACTCACAGAAGGAGGGCATCAAAGCATCTCTGCATATAAGCAGGGCTGATAGTAAACACGGTTAATAACTGGCCGGGCACAGGCACCGCTGAGCAGAATGGCCCAAGCTGTAAACAGCCATCCCAGCCACAGGAGTGTTTCTGGTCTAAAAGCCAGTCCTGCCCCAGCCACAGAAATTAGTATCTTTGCAACTTGAGAGCTCTGAATCTCAGGACCAAACAAGTCTACATTCTCAGACTCACTGAATTGAAGACAACATAGGACCAGAGAATCAAGAGATGTATAAACCTTAGAATCCTAGACACTTGGAATTCTTGAATCACAGAATTTGGAAATCGGAAAGAATTGTCTTGCAGACCTGAGAGCAGAGTCTTAGAATCATCAGATAATGAGAGAATAAGCCCTTAAACCCTCTGGCTATTAGATGGAGGAGGCTTAAAACCACAGACTCAATATCAAGTGCCAAATTGTAGACTTAGGAATGGAAGGGGCTGGGGAAGTTTTCTGGTCCAGGCTCTCTCCCCAGGGTTACCTTGATGAGCTCACAGGCAGAATCCAGACCTGCTGGGGGCTAAGGGGCGGGATGGGGGGGGTGGGGGGGCGGGGAAGAGGGGGGAATCACGGTGTGAGAAAGGGAGGGAGAGGCTCTCAGGGACTCTGACTCCTGCCTCTGCCCCCACTTCCCCACTCCAGGCTCAGACACGGGCGGCCCTGCTTCGAGTGCTGCAGGAGGACGAGGAGCACTGGGGAAGTGCGGAGGACCGGTCCAGCAGCCTGGCACAGGATGTGTGTGAGGTAGGGGGCGGGGAAGAGGACGGAGAATCCGCTGGATGGCGACCAGTGGGAAGGTGGGACCTCACCTCCTCATCACTTCTCATCCCCCTGGACCACGCAGCTGCTGGAAGAGCACACAGAGCGAGCGCCCCGCATCAGCCAGGAGTTTGGGGAGCGGATGGCCCACTGCTGCTTGGGGGGGCTGGCAGAATTCCTGCAGAGGTATGGAGGGCTGGCGGGGAAGGGCGCAGGGCTGGGGTGGCGGTGGGGCATCTGGACCCGGGAGCCAGCAGAGAGAGGAGAGATGAAAGTGAATCAAGTCAGAATGGGCAGGGGCGCCTCTGTGGGGATCACAGGCTTTGCTGGGCTGAGTGCCCAGCCAGGGACCCTTATCCAGCGGTGCTCCATCTGTCTACCATCCTCCCTTTCTCCTCCCACCAGCTTCCAGCAGCGCGTAGAACGATTCCATGAGAACCCAGGAGTCCGGGAGCTGCTACCCGACACCTATATCAGCAGGACCATCTCCCTGGTCAACTGTGGGCCCCCCCTGAGGTGAGAGCACCCCCAGTGTGTGGGCGAGAAGGCCAGTCCTGGGTGACAAGCTGAACTGGGGTGCCTGGATCCTGGGTGGGGATCGCAGAGCTAGCCCCGAGCGGCATATACAGGGGACCTTAGAAGCATAAAACCTGGGACTCCTAGAAAGAACCGTAGCATCACAGAGCACTAGAATTATAGAGTAATCAGAACCTGGGAGTGTTACAATTACAGGAACCTAGAAGCCAGACTCTAGGGATTACATATTTTTAAACATTTTTATCTTATAATACTTTCCTTGTATAGTTGATTTAGCATGCTGTGTTGATTTCTGCTGTACAGCAAAGTGATTCAAGTTATATTACTTTACCTTTTTATTAACTTATTTTTTTTTAATTTATTTATTTATTATTATCATTATTTTTTAATTTATTTATTTTATCGATTTTTTTTTTTTTTTGGCTGCATTGGGTCTTCGTTGCTGCACGCGGGCTTTCTCTAGTTGCGGCGAGCGGGGGCTACTCTTCATTGCGGTGGATTCTCTTGTTGCAGAGTACGGGCTCTAGGCACGCGGGCTTCAGTAGTTGCAGCACGCAGGCTCAGTAGTTGTGGCTCACGGGCTCTAGAGCACGGGCTCAGTAGTTGTGGCGCATGGGCTTAGTTGCTCCACGGCATGTGGGATCTTCCCGGACCAGGGTTCGAACCCGTGTCCCCTGCATTGGCAGGCGGATTCTTAACCACTGCGCCACCAGGGAAGCCCTATTAACTTATTTTTAATTGAATTTTTAAAATTGGGAATGCATTCAAGATACAATAAGGCACACAGTGAAAAGCCTCCCTCCCCCACTCCTTCCCTCCGGTTATTGCTAATGTCTCACATATCTTTCCAGGGATATTTGATACATTTACCAGTAAATATGTGTAAATAAGTGTATATATGCATAGACACACTTCATGCATATGCATAGATACCATGCATATGCATATTTCATAATATACAAGTAAATCTATTACTATGTGCATACATATTATTTCTTTTCCTTTAAAAAAAAATACAAATGGTAGAATATTGAACACACTCTGTCCTTTTCCACTTAACACCTTGGAGATCTTTCTGTTAGCGCCTGAAGAGTTCCCACCAGCTTCTTTTTTATCTTTTATAGCTGAACTGTCTTCCACTGTTTGGATGTGCCATCGTTCATTTAATCTGTCCCCAGTGGATGGACAGTTGCCTCCACTCTTTTGTAGAGAAAAACCTGGCACATCTGTCAACTCCCACAAGTGTGGGGACCAGGGATACATTCTCAGAAGGGGATCTGCTGGGATTTGGGCAGGAAGTGCCCAGTTGCCCTCCAAACCAAGTTATTCTCCTTTCAGTGATGGAGAGGGTCATCAACTGTCACAATGACAGAAAATGAGAAGGGTCGAATTTTAGAATTACAGTCTTTTAGAAGCACAAACTTTTAGGATGGAAGCATCCCCACTCTCACCCAGAGAGCAGCAAAACAGACCCCTTCCTCCCCACTCCATCCCCCAAACTCCCAGCCACTCCACAGAGCCCCCCAACCCCCAACCCTCCAGACATCCCCTGATATTTCCCAGCCCCCAGGCCCCCCCACCCAGAGCCCCTGACTTCCCCCAGCTCCCCATCTGACCTGTCGCCCCTGTGCCCCACAAAATAGGGTCCGTCTAATGGGAGACAGGTCCAGGCAGTTGGGCTGAGATGTTGAGGCTCCTTGACTTTCGGCTCCACTGATCCCCACAGGGCTCTGGCGGAGCGCCTGGCCCGGGTGGGACCCCCTGAGAGTGAGCCGGCCCGGGAAGCAGCAGCCGGCGCTCTGGACCGAGTGACCCGACTCTGCCACCGCATCCTGACCGACCTGCTGTTCCAGGAGCTGCAGGTGAGAGAGGCAGTGGGCTGGGTGGGGCCGGGGCCAGGACAGGGGAGTGCCCCCGCCCCATCCTGCAGTTCCTTTCAGCCCATGACTCAGTGTTCGGGAAGCAGAGGGGGTGTGGGGGGGTGATGGCCATGTCTGGGCCGTTTAGGGGGACGGGGGGGCACAGGAAGGAAGAGGTGGGAGGATATGGTCAGGGGGAGGACAGAGAGCCATCAGCACGAAGGGGCCTAGGGGACTGGGTGTAGCCCCTCCTCACTGAGGTCCTCCAAATCCCTGCCCAGCCTCTCCTAGACCCTAGGGCCTCATTCACTCATCCCCGGGGTCCTGCACATGCCCAGAGGGGACTAGGTTCAGAGGTGGGTGAGAGCGGGGTGAGGAGCTGGTGGGAGTACCCGGGAATGGAACTGAGAGGTGTGCATGTCCCTGGCTGTAATTCATGCTCAATCCACATTGTTCGTCGGGTTGTGTCCCACCTCTGCTTAGAACCGTCCATGGCTCCCAGCTCACTTAGGGCAAAAGCCAAAGTCCTCCCTGTGGCCCCCAAGGCCCACATGGTCTGCCCTTTCCCTCTCTGACCTCATCTCCTCCCACTTCCCTCCTTGCCCCTTGCTGCTCCTTAAGGTGTCAGACACATGCCAACCTCAGTACCTTTGCACCTGTTCCCTCTGCCTGGACTACTCTTCCCTCAATAGCCACAAAGCTCCCTCTCTCACCTCTTTCAAGTTTTGACTCAAATGTCACCTTCTCAGAAGGACCTCCCCTGACTGCCCTATTTAAAATAGAAGCCCCTGAGATTCCCACATGCCCACCCCCCCGCCCCGCCACTCTATTTGTCTCCAAAGCACTTATCACCACCTGCCAGGCTATATCCTTTGCTTTTTTTTTTTTTTTTCCCAATCTGTCTCCTCCCATTGGAATGTCAGCTTCTCAAGGGCAAGGATTTGTTGGAATGTTTCTAAAATAACTTTTCTATTATGGAAAATTTCAAACATACACAAAAGTAGGCAGAATGACAGAATGACCTCTTGTGGACTGGCTCCAGCAAGTATCAACTCCACCTCTCGCCCCACCTCTCCTGCCCACTGGATTCTTTTCAAGCACATCTTTAGCATCCTGTCATCATCCATCAACACTTTAGCCTGTATCTCCAAAAGATAAGGAACCCAGCCTTTTTAAACAAATGTAAACGCAATGCCATTTTCCTACCTAACAAATGGAACAATCATTCCTTAATATCATCAAATATCAGATCAGAATTCAGAGGCCCCCAAGTGCTTATAATTATCAAGCGCTTGGAGTTTTGTTTATCTCCTTTTGTGCTGTGTCCCCAAGCGTTCTCTAATGTATCCCCAGTGATCCACCCAGGGCTGGGCCACAGGAAGGGTTCAGAGAGTGTTTGTTGAATGACTAAATGGACAAGCATGGGAATGAAAGTAAGCGAGTGTTGGGGGGAAGGGGGTACAGTCTTTGTTCCAGGCCTGGCTGTACTGCTTCCAGGTAGGGGGACTTAGGCAAATGGCTTTCCTTTTGGGGGTCTATGTTTGCTCATCTGGAAAATGGGCCCAGGAATTCCAGGCTTCTCAGATGGCTGTGAGGAAGCAATGGGCTTGTGGCCATAAAGTACTTAGCTTGGGTCCTGGCCCTCGGGTATTGGCCATTAGGGAACTTCATAAATGTACAGAGTTTACAGCAACAGCAACACGTCCTGAGCTGAGTGCTGTACCAAGAGCGGCAGCTCATTTGATTCACACCTGCTTTCCAACAAAAGCCCACAGGCCTCATTTTTGGAGGTTCAGAAAACTGGTCTACTATGGGATGAGAAAGCAGGAAGGGAGTGCTGGGCTGAGTGGGATAGGAACCTGCTTCAGACCCCCATGGACACCAACTCCAGAGGTGTCCGGGCACCTCGTGCTCCCAGTGTCCATCCGACGGCAGCATCTCCCCCTCGCTCCTCCCAGCCTCCATCTGAGGGACAGACCCACTGCCCATCCCACCTCCAGGATCCAGCTGCCTCCCTCCCCTCCCCCCACTGGTGGCCACTTACTACATCCTATGAATCTGCCACCTGCGTTCTCCTTCCCCCTCCTCATCCCTTCTCACCCCTTCCCCTCCTTCCAGACCCCCCATTTCTGCCTCAGTCTTGCCCCCTCCCAGCCATCTCAGTGAAGCACAAAGCTGACCCTCTCCCTCTTCTGCTTAGAACCTGCCATGGATCCCCAGTGCCCTCTAGAGAAATCTGGGGCTCCTCCCAAGCCCAGGAGGCCTGTGTGCTCTCCTAGGTTCACCTGACCAGCCCCATCTCTTCACTGGGCAGTCATACAGCCCCACCCCCCATCCCCCTGATTAGACGGGTCCTAGCTTGGTTTAAAGCTCTGCTCCCTCTGTCTTGAAGTTCTTAATACTTTTTGAACAAACGGTCTCCCATTTTCATTTTTGCATTGGGCCCGTGAGTTATATAGATGGTCTTGCCAGCCACACTGACCTTCTTTCTGGTCCTCTGACCCGCAAGCCCATCTGAAATCTGAACCTTCTTCACACTGGCTTTCCCCTGGGATTGAGCCACTCCCTCTCCCACCGCTCACTTGGCTAACAGTGACCATCTTCCTGGCCTCAGCTCTGGTGCCCCCTCCTCCGGGAAGCCCTCCTTGACTCTCTATGCTGACTCAGGCTGGGCTTCCTAAACCCCTGGGCTCCCTCTTTCCAGCCGTGGCCACTCTGAGTGGTCACTGTCTGGGGAACGGGTCTGTCTCCTCTTCTGGAGGAGAGCCCCAGGAGGGCAGGGCTAGACTGTCTCTGCACTGCTGTGTCCCCAGCACTGCGCAGCCCTGGTTCAGCTCGGAGCAGCGTTTTGGGAACAAATGTTGAATTGATCTGTGAAGAAAGAGGGCGGAAGGGAGGCGAACTGTGACCCTCTGCCCACTCTGTCCCACCCAGCCGCACTTCAGCAAGCTGATGCGCAGGAAGTGGCTGAGCAGCTCGGAGGCCCTGGATGGCATCGTGGGCACGCTGGGCGCTAAGGCCCTGGCACTGCGCAGGATGCAAGATGAGCCTTACCAGGTGCGTCTGCTTGTGCGGGGGAGGGACGCAGGGTGAAACCCTGCGCCGGTGGGGGGAGAGTGGGAGAGCGGAGCTAGAGCGCTCAGAGGGGAGAGACCCCTCCTAGGTGGGGAGAAGCTCTCTCAGGGCGAGATAGGTGGCGCTCTACCTGGGGTCTGCGCGGAGGGTGCCCGCGGATACCGGGGTGTAGCGCGGGATGCTGGCGGGATTGCGGCCTCTGGATGGTGGAGCTCCGGAGAAAGCGGAGAGGGCTGGGATGGGGCACCCTTTGGGGGCCGGTGGGGGAGGGTCCGCGAGCTGATTTGGGGGGGCAGGACAGGGGTCACCCACTGGGAGCCGGGAGGGCCGACGGCGGCCGGGGGTGGGCAGGAATTCCCGTTGGGTGTCCGGAGCAGGAGCGGGCGGTGGGAAGCGGGGAGGGGGCGGTCACCGGCGGCTCACACCCCCTCCCGTCTTCCCGGGTCCCCAGGAGCTGGTGGCCGAGCTGCACCGGCGGGCGCTGGTCGAGTACGTGCGGCCCCTGTTCCGCGGGCGCCTGCGCTGCGGCTCCGCGCGGACCCGCAGCCGCGTGGCCGGCAGGCTCCGGGAGGACGCGGCGCAGCTGCAGAGGCTGTTCCGACGGCTGGTCAGTGCGGCCCGGGGGCGGGGGGCTCCGAAACTACGGAAAACCCTGGCTTCCGGAATCCCCAGACTCGATAGCCGGGGGCGGGGGCTTAGGATAAGACCCTCACCCAATTTGCAGCCAATAGTAACACTCTGATCTTCGCCCTCTGAGGGTAAAAATTGGCTTTCTAACTGAAAGAGAGAGCGCTCTGGGCGCAAATGAAGAGAAAAATGGTCCCTATGCCTTGTTGTGGGGATTAGATAAATCCCATTAAAAGGGCTTAGGACCTAAACATTAGCTATTATTATGAGCACAGACAGTCGCTAAATGCAAGAGAAACTCGGAACCTTAGCGTTCCCAAATCCAAGCATTTAAAAATCACCAAATCTTATTTGTACCCAGTTGTAATGAGCTGGACGGGAAGGGTCTCACTCAGCCGCTATTCCAGGAGTTTCTAACCTAGAGTCCTTGGAATTCTCTTTTTAATTTTGGGGGAGATAATTGTAGAGTCACATGCAATTATACGAAAGAATGCAGAGAGATCGCTGGCATACCTTATGCAGTTTCCCCCAATGGTAACATTTTGCAAATTTAGAATAGGTTTTGAGGGGTGTCCCCGAGCCCCAAATTATCTGCAAAACTGGGAGTAGGTTATATTATGGATTTTTCTTCAAATTTCCAAAGGTTCCAGATAACCTCTGACTGCAGTCTGCCCTCTGCCCGGTTTTACGGACGAGAAAACTGCCAGGCGAGGCGAGGCCTTGGGAGGCTGTGGGTTTCGAGGGGGTGGGTGTTGAGTGTGAGCCCGGGGTCTTCCCCTGCAGGAATCCCAGGCCTCGTGGCTGGACGCCGTGGTGCCCCGTTTGGCCGAAGTTCTGCATCTGGAAGACACGCCCAGCATCCAGATGGAGGTGGGGATGCTGGTGCGGGACTACCCAGACATCAGGTGAGATCCCCGCCCCCACGCCGCCTTGGTTCCTTTTTGCCCGCGCTGCCGCCAGGCCGAGGTCTCCCGGCGAGCCTTGGCATCCGTCCCTGCGTTTCCTGCCCCTTGGGCGAGGGAGGGAGGCGGCGAGCGTGTCTGACGGCCGTTTCCTGCTGGAACCAGGGCATTATTAATACGATTTCCCTCCTTCTCCTGCCGCCGCCGCCGTCGCTGCCGCCGCCGCCGCCACCAGGGCTCGCAAACAAACAAGCAGTCACAGGAAGCCCAGGGCAGGGGGGCGCGGGGCCGCCCGGCGGCAGGAAGGGCCGGCCCAGCTGGGGAGCCGCGGGGGACACGGGGACACGCACGGGCACACGGGCGCACACGCACTGGGACAGTGGCAGGCGCCGTTCAGATCCTGATGGACCATTTCCTTTCTCTGTGATCCTCTCTGAGCCCCCGTTTCCTCTTCTGATCTATGGGGACAATAATACTCTTTTCATAGGATTATTGGGGGCTGATTAATCATCATCCGTGGTGACAGCAGTAACAATACCAATTCTTGCTTATTGAGTTCTTATGTCAGACCTAAGAAAGCATCTTACATACCCACTCTGTAAGTAAGTTATTTTATTTATTTATTTATTTATTATTATTATTATTTTCTGTAGGCAGTATTTGAGCATTTTATTTTTTATTTTTTGGCTGCAAGGCTGCAGCAAGTAAGAGTTATTTTAGAATATAAGCTATTTGAGAAAATCTTTGCACGTCAAAGGCAGCACTGTTCTGAGTGCTTAGCACCATCCGAGGCAGGCGGAAATTAAGTAGCTGAGCCCAATGTCACAGCTAGCCAGCGGCGAAGTTGGGACTTGAGCCCAGGCAGCAGGCTCTACAGCTGGTACACCTGACCACCACACAACACTGCCATTTGCATAAGGTGGTGGCAGTCCTGCGCTGCTAGTGGGGCAGACAGACATTCTGTATCCAGAGAGACGACCCCCCAGGACCCAGGAGTAAGGCATCAGCTGGGTTGAGGTTGAGGACATGGGGCTGAAGGTGAGGATTCTGGAACTGATTCAGGACGGACGGTTCTGCTTCTGAGGTGTGGGGCTTATGTCCTTGGGAAAGCACAGAGCCCTGGAGTCGCATGGGGGCCAGGGTCCCGGCACTCCTGCTGGATTGGGGTTTCTGAACTTGACTCTGAACTTGGATATGCAGCTGAGTTTGAAAGGTCTCAAGCTGGGCTGGGAGGAGGGGTTCCAAAGCTGAGTTTGGGGGCTGTGTTTTGCACCTCTGTTGAGCTGGAAGGTTCCTGAGCCCCATTTTTGATGAGTGTTTTGGAGCTGTGGGGATTCAAAACTTGGGATGCGGGAGGGTGAAGAGACTGAGCTGGGTTGAAGGGGGTGGTGAAGACCCCAGAACTCTGTTTGAAATGAAAGTTCTGGAAATGAATGTTGGGTTCAGGATCTTGAGTTGAAATATGATGGTGGTTCTGGAGTTGAGTTCTGGATCCCGGATCTGGAGCTGAGATTGGGGTGAAGGGAAGGTTCCATTGTGTTGGATTTAGGGGCGAGGGTTGTGGAACAGAGTCAGTTTTGAGCACAAAGCTTCTGGTTGGAGTGAGGGTCCCCAAGGTGAATTTTAAGTTCTGGAGGAGAATTATAGTTGAGAACAATTCCAGGAATGGGTTAGAGGTGAAGTGAGTGTTCCAAGGCCGAATTTGGATGAGGGTTCTGGAACAGCAGTGGTGAAGACTCCAGACCTGGCGCTGGGGGAGGTGAGGGTTAGGATAGGGATGTGGGTGAGCACTTCCGGGCTGGATTTGAGTGATGCTGTGAGGCTGTTTGAGATGAAAGTGAAGATGAAGTTAAGGGTTGCTACAGAGTCCAGAGCTTAAACAGGTGCAGGGGTACCAGAATGGAAATTCAGGAGCTGTCTGAGCTAAGTTGGGGGTGAAGATGGAAGGTTATTTTAATCAGGAGCTGAGATGGGGCAAAAAGGAATATTCTTGTGCTGGGTTGGGAGGTGACAGTTCTGGAATCCATTGTGAGTAGGAGGATTTGGAAATGTTTGGAAGGGAAGCTCTGGAGGGGGGCTGGTATGAAGGGGGGGATCTAGGGGTGCTGGTGGGAGGGCGGGATCTGGGGGGGACTGGTATGGAGGAGGAATCCAGAGGGAGCGAAGGGGCTCCAGAGCTAAGGCAGGTTCTGGAACAGACGGCCGGGTGGGGCCCACAGGTGGGCTGGGAGTGTACCTGGAGGACCCCGTGCACCTGTCCCCTCCTCTACCCCCCAGGCGGAAGCACGTGGCAGCCCTCCTGGACATCCGTGGCCTGCACCACACAGTCGCCCGCCACGAGATCCTGGCAGTGGCCCGGGACTTGGAACTCTCTGAGGGGGGAACCTTGTCGCCCCCCCGGGACCGTGCCTTCTTTGCAGACATCCCTGTGCCCCGGCCGCCTTTCTGCCTCAGCCTCCCTCTCTTCCTGGGCCGCCTCTCCCTCTCCCGGCTGGCCTGCCTGCCCTGGCCTCGGCCTCCATCTCCGTCTCCATCACGGCCCCGGGCCCAACACTGAGACTCTCCCGGCTCCGCCTCAGTGCCCCCCATCTCTGCTGCTGACAGACCATCCTCCCGCCTCCCTGTCTGGGGCCACAGACCCCTGGGCTGGAAAGCTCCTTAGAGGTCTCCTCACCTACCCCCAAACTCCCTGTACAGAAGAGAAACCGGCCAGAAGGAGCAAGGACTTTCCCAAGGCCATGAAGCCTGTTCCCAGCACCACCTCCCCAGCCCAGTGAGTGGTGGGTGGTGTTCTGGAAGGCTCTACAGAAACATCCCAGGCCCCCCCTTTCCCCTCACCTCAAGGTCTGGCCTCAATCCAATGTATTAAGGAACGTACGATACTTAGAATAAAGAGGTTTCTATTTAACACAAGGAAGGGCTGAGTCCCCAGTGTGTGGGGGGGAGGAAGGACCCGGGGCAGGGCCCAGGGCCAAGGGCTTCTCACACGCCCAAGGCCGGGCTAGGGTCCAACTCTTGGGCAGGGCAGTGGAGGCTGAGGCAGGCCCTGCAGTGCAGCAGCAGCCGGGCCGCCCTGTTTACGCCAAGTCTCCGAGGCTGCGTGACTCCACAGCGGGCCCTTGGCCTCTCTGAGCCAGCGTCCCTCATTTTGTCAACCCCAAAGTGCCTTCTTTCCTGGGCCTAGTGGTTCCACCTTGGCAAGCCCCCCCCTCCCCCATCCGTAGCCGGGAAACTGTATCAAGAGAGGAAGGAGGTTGGGGGCAGGGCTGGCGGCACCCAGGGCGCCCTCCTGGGTTGACGCAGGAAAATGTCAGGGTGGGAAAAATTCCAGCCTCTCACCCCCAGCCCTGCCGGATCCTGGTCCCCACGGAGACCTTGAGGTCACCTCCTTGCTGACCCCTGCCCCTCCGGCCCAGTTGGACAGCCTGTGATGGATGCTTCCTGGCATGGCTTTTTTTTTTTTTTTTCCTGCGAAGTCGGAAGGAGGCGGCAGCCAGGGGTCAGCGTGGAAGCTGGGGTTAGAACCTCACGCACATTTGAACTCACGTTTGAAGGTGGGGGCTCGGGACTCTTGGAGCCCCAGGGCTGTGTGACGCCGGACAGGAAGCTGACCCTCTCTGGGCTGTGGTTCCTGTCCCTCCCTGAGGAACTGCTTTACCTCTCTTTGCCCAAGACAAGGTGAGATGCCCAGAGGATATATGCACCTCACTTGACATCCTAAAATGACACTTTCAATGTCATTGATATACAAGAGAGGAGTTGAGGAATGAACATTTTGTACGTATTTAATTAAAGATGTATTCACCTTGGTTTGGCCGGATTCTTTTCAGATTTTGGTGCCCCGCTTAAAAACGGCTGTATTGAAATATAATTTACACAGCAGACAATTCATCCTTTTAAAGTGCACAATTCGGTTCAATCACCCCTGCAGTCAATTTTAGAAAATTTTCATCACCCCCTGCAAAGAAACCCTGCACCCCTTAACCATCAACCCAACCCCTCTATCCCTCTCAGGCCCTGGTAACCACTGGCCTACTTTTTCTCTCCGTAGATTTGCCTGTTCTGGACATTTCGTATAAATGGGATCATAGAATATGTGGTCTTGTGTGTGTCTGTGTTAAGAGCACAACGTGAGATCTACCCTCTTAACACATTTCTAAGTGCACAACACAGGAGCGTTAACTACTGGCACAATGTTGAACAGCAGATCTTTGAACTTTAACTTTACGCTCATTAAACAACTCCCCCTCCCCCTTCCCCCCATCCCATCTGTTCTCTACTTTGACGAATCTGAGTATTTTAATTTTTTATTATTTTTTTATTGAAGTATATAGTTGATTTACAATGTTGTGTTCGTTTCTGCTGCACAGCAAAACATATGTAGACATTCTTTTTCATATTCTTTTCCATTATGGTTGATCACAGGATATTGACTAGAGTTCCCTGTGCTACACGGGAGGACCTTGTTGTTTACCTGTTTTATATAGTAGTTTGTATCTGCTAACCCCAAACTCCCAATCCATCCCTCCCCCACCCCCAGAGTCTGAGTATTTTGAATACCTCACGTGAGTGGAATCACGCAGAATTTGTCCTTTTGTGACAGGCTCATTTCACTTCACAAAATGGCTTCCAGGTTCAATCATATTGTCACAAATGGAAGGATTTCCTTCTTTGTAAAGGCTGAATTATATTCTGCTCTATGGGCTATACAACATTTTCTTTATCCATTCATCTGCTGCTGGACATTTGGGTTGTTTCTGTATCTTGGCTATTGTGAATAAATAAGTGATCTTTTGGGTCTGTCTTCTTTCACTTCGCATAATATTTTCAAGGTTCATCATGTTGTAGCATGTGTCAGTATGTCATTTCTTTTTATTGTCAGGTAACATTCCACTGTATGGAAACACCACATTTTATTTCCCCGTGTATCAGCGGATGACATTTAGGCTTCTTTTACTTTTTGGTTATGAACATTGTGCTCCACTTTTTTTCTAGATTACAAACATTTTCTTGGTCCCCTGAGAAGCTCTGACCTTACCCTGAGCCTCAGTTTCCACTTTTTTTTCTTCTTTTTTTTTGGCCTTGCTGCACGGCTTGCGGGATCTCAGTTCCCCGAGCAGGGACTGAACCAAGGCCACGGCAGTGAAAGCCTGGAATCCTAACCACTAGGCCACCAGGGAACTCCCTCAGTTTCCAGTTTTGTGAAAAGGGGGAAAGATTCCTAACAGTTGCATTAATTTAGCACCTACTGCGTGCCAAGTGCCATGCTCCCGAGGATTCACTCAACAAACTTGCAGATTTGGAAACAGAGGCCCAGATGGGGGCAGGAGTGCAGCTAAAGTCACCATCCAACGAGTGCCAGGGGCAGGACCCCTCCTGCTCACCCCAGGCTCTGACAACAGCCCCACTGCCAAGCGAGCGGGCTGGGAGCGCTCAGCGAGGAGGCTGTGTGAGGCGTTTGGCTCAGATCCTAACCCAGAGAGAGCGCTTGTAAAACACTAACTGTTTGGATTCAGACGGAGCTGATTTCTGGCTGTGGGATTGGGGCAGGGTGGCAACTGTTTATTGGGTACCTGTTCTGTGCAAGGGGTTCCCTGAGTGTATCTTAAATGCAGAACATCTCATGGCACCATCCCCCTGGCCCTGGGAGAAGGGACTGTTTCTGTCAGGCAGGAAGTAGGCTCAGAAGGTTAGGACAGTATGTTAGAGGCAGCGGCCGGAATTTGAACCCCAAACAGATAGACTCCAAGAGCTCTTGGCCACTGTCTGCCAGCCCCGCTGTGTGCCAGGACAAGCATGCACCTAACTCACTGTACCCTGTGCCTCACTGCCGGGTCCTGTCCCCGTCAACCCTTGTGAGGTGGATGGCGTTACTTTTCCTGGTGCACTGATGAGGTCCCCAAGGCTCTGACGGTCACCCTGGTCACACAACCAGGAAGTGGCTGAGCAGCCCCACCACTGGGGAGAAAGATGAAGCCAGATGGGGAGGGGGCTATCCACGGCCACGGTCCAGATGAGAGAAAGGGAGGCAGGGAGCCTCCAGGTGGCCATGCCCTCTCCTCAGACTGGGCTTGAGTCAACTGGGATCAGGATAATTCAACTCCATCTAAACGTGACATTGCAGCCAGGACCAAAAAGTCACCTGGGCAGGAAATTCTGGGAAAGGAGAGGCACCAGGGGTCAGGATCCACACTGCCCTGGGGCTTCCCGCCCCCTCCCCTCCATCCCTGCCCAGAGAGGGTGGGGACCCTCCTTTTCAGCCCAGTGCCTTTCTGATGAACAGTGTGGAAGAGGCCCCTGAGGTGTAGGGGAGAGATCAACGGTGTCCAGTGCTCACCCAGCAAAGCCCCTGGGCCCCTCCCCAGCCCTCCAGATCTGAGCAGGTGTCAAGCTTGAGGAGACAAGCCTGGGTCTCGCTGTCTGCAAAAGGAGAAGGACAAAGGAGGGAACTTACCGAACCCGCACCCTGCCTTGGAGCCTCAGCTCCCAGGCGTTCTGCAACTTGCACCCCCTATCGGAGCATCCGTGGTCGCCAGCTTTAACTCCTCTCTCTAAACCCCAGTCACCTCTCTGAGTCCCCATGCCTATCCCTGAGATGCCACCCCTCTCTGAGTCTCTCTCTCCTTGAGACCCTGTCCCCTTCTGGAAGCCCCCTCCCAACCCTCAAGTCTCTACTCCCCTCTCTGAGCCCCTGGGAGCTGAGTCCTGTCTGCTCTGAGTCTCCATTCTCTTTAGTCCTATAAATTCCATCCATTCATCCATCCGAGTTCATCCTCTGTGCCCAACCTTGTGCAGGGTGGTGCTGGGGACACTGTGGTGACCTCAACAGCTTTGGCCCTGTGCTTATGGAACTGACAGTTGGGGGGTGGGGGTGGGGAGACACATCTATCATCCAGAGTGGTCAGGGCTAGAGGTGGGGAGCTCAGGCAGTTGGGGAAGCCCAAGAATTCTCTGACCCTGTCTGGAAATCAGGGAGGGCTTCCTGGAGGAAGAAGTATCTGCTCTGAAATTCAACCTTCACCTGGAACACAGATATCATCTTGCAGTTCACAATATCCCAGAGGCCCTGAGGCGGAAAATGGTATCAATAGATCTCCCACATTTTCTTACAGTCTCGCCTAAAGCACTTTGTTATACATGGAGCGGTTTTCAAATGGAAATTTAAAATGCTCAAATCCTTGAACTCAGAAACCCCACTTCTAGGAATGCATCCCTTTGCAATACTCACACAGGTGCAAAATGGACACTGCTACACTGCTCAAAGTGGCTAATATGGAAAACAGTCAACAGGTGACTGGTTATACTGGGTCTGGTAGGTATCGCCCCCAATGGAACACAACGCAACTAATAAAAGACTGGAGGCAGCTCTTTACAGTTCTGATATGGCACATCCTCCAAGATACACTGTTACGTGAAAAATGCAAAGTGAGGGACAGTGGAGACAGCGCAGTAAATATATTTATAACTGGATACAGACACTACCCAATTTGTATCCATAGCTACCTCTGGGGAATAGGATTGGAGGAAGAAAGGCTACCACTTTCTGATTCATAAAACTATTCTCTTTGGATTTTACGGCAAGGCACACTGATCATTAGTGCAAAGCTCAATGAATATCCAGAGTGAATCTATGTAATCAAAACGGGTCAAGGCATAGACCTTTCCCCCTTAAACCCTCTCCCAACCACTTCTGCCCCCCAAAGGTAACCACTATCCTGGTTCCAACACCATTGATTACTTTTGCCAGTTTATGAACTTTATATCGTTGGAATCATACATTCCAGCGACTCTGGCTTCTATCTTCTTTCACTCAGCACTGTATTTGAGAGATTCAACCTCGTTGTTGTGCAAAGTAGTACTTTGCTCATTCTCATTACTCTGTGGGATTTCATGGCAGTAACTTGTCAGAATTTATTTATCCATTCTATTGTGGATGAACGTTTGGGCTATTTCCTGTGTAGTACCAGGCAGGTATTATTCTTTGTCCTTGCCAACACTTGATACTGAGAGTCTTTTAAAATTTTAACTATTCTAGTAGGTGTGTAGTGGCATTTCACTGTGGTTTTAATTTGAATTTTCATAATGTTTAAAAATATTGAACACCTTTTCATGAGCCTACTGGCTATTCATATATCTTCTTTTGTTAAGTGTCCAAGGCTTTTGCCTATTTTTTGTTGTGGTGTTTTGTCTTTTAATTAATTATTGAGTTCTTCATACATTCTGGAGACAAGTTTTTCATTAAATATATGTGTTGCAAACATTTTCTTCAGTTTTGGGCATGACTTTTTTTAAAAATTTTATTTATTTATTTTTGGTTGCGTTGGGTCTTCGTTGCCGTGCATGGGCTTTCTCTAGTTGAGGCAAACGGGGGCTACTCTTTGTTGCGGTGCGTGGGCTTCTCATTGCGGTGGCTTCTCTTGCTGCGGAGCACAGGCTCTAGGCGCGTGGGCTTCAGCAGTTGCAGCACGAGGGCTCAGTAGTTGTGGCACACGGGCTTAGTTGCTTCGCGGCATGTGGGATCTT
This sequence comes from Balaenoptera musculus, assembly GCF_009873245.2. Lineage (NCBI taxonomy): Eukaryota > Metazoa > Chordata > Mammalia > Artiodactyla > Balaenopteridae > Balaenoptera > Balaenoptera musculus. The sequence continues at coordinate 10,468,213 of NC_045803.1, forward strand.
CCCAGACCAGGGCTCGAACCCGGGTCCCCTGCATTGGCAGGCGGATTCTTAACCACTGCGCCATCAGGTAAGCCCAAGAATATATATTTATAAATTGTAAATCAACTATACTTCAATAAAATGTTTTTTTAAGCTACAGTAATCAAGACAGTGTGGTACTGGTGTAAGGATATATATCATACAAACAGAATAGAGAGTGCAAAAATAAACCCAAAGTTGATTTTCTATAAATATGTAGTGTAATTCAAGGGGAGGGAAAGATAGTCTTTTCAATAAACGGCGCTGAAACAACTGGACATTTGCATGAACAAAACTGAAGCTAACTCACAATGCACATAAAAATTACCTCAAATGAATCACAGATCTAAATATAAATGCTAAAACTATAAAATTTCTAGAAAAAAATGGAGAAAATCTTCACAAACTTGGCGGAAGCAAAGGTTTTTTAGACAAGACACTAAAAGCACTAACCATAAAAGGAAAAAAAAAGATAAATGGGACTTCATCAAAATTGAAAACTTATGTCCTTCAAAAGACAAAGTTAAGAAAATGAAACTGTAAGCCAAAATCTGGGAGAAAATATGTGTAATTATGGTTTCTACCAAAGTAGTTGAATTCAGAATATATAAAGTATCTTTACAACTTAATAATGAAAAGATTTTTTACAATCCAACTTTAAAATGGACAAAAGACTTGAATACTTCCCCAAATAAGATATATTAATAGCCAACAAACATATAAAGATATTCAACATCTACAATTACCAGGGAAATTCAAATTAATGCCACAAAGAGATATCACTACACATCTTCTAGAAAGGCTAAAATTTTAAAAGCCTGACAATACCAAACACTGGAAAAATATGGAGCAGCTACAACTCTCATAGTATTGAACTCACAGAACTCTCACATAGTATTGAAGGGAGTCTAAAATAGTACCCGCACTTTGAAAAACAGATTGGCAGTTTCTTGTCAAGTTGAATATACATTTACCCTATGATTCAGAATTCTCCTGGGTATTTATCCAAAAGAATATAAATATATATCTTTAAAAAGACTTTACACAAATGTTCATAGAAGCTTTGTTCATAAAATCAAAAAACTGGAAATAACTCAAATGTTCATTAATAGGTGAATAGAAACAAACTGCGGTATATTCATACAAAGGAATACCACTCATTAATAAAAAGGAATATGACACATCCATGCAACATCATGGGTGAATCCAAAACCATTATGCTGAAAGAAAGAAGCCAGCCCTAAAAGTGTACAGGTGATGTTATTTCATTTATGTGAAATTCTAGTATAGGCAAAGCTAATCAGAGTTTTGATTGCCTGGAGGAGTTAAGGGAGATTGGCTGGAAAGAGGATAATAAAAACACTCTATACCTTGATTTGTATGGTGATTATGGAAGTGTAGATATTTTTCAGAACTCAGTGAACCCTACAAGGGTAGTGTGAGCATTTTTATCATACGTGTATTACACTTCTATAATGTTAATTTTAAAAGAACTCATTTGATGGATTTAACAGCAGACTACTGCTAACAGAAGGAAAGAACAGTAAACTTGAAGACAGGTCAACAGGAATTATTCATAATGAAGCTCCAAGACAAAAGAACGGAAGTAAAAAACAAAGGAGGTGCGTGAGATATGTGGGTCACTGTTAAATGATCTGTTATGGGTATAATTGGAGTAGCATAAGGAGACAAGAGAGAACATGAATCCAGAAGCAATTTTTAAAGAAGCTTTTTTGAAGGGAACCCTCATACACTGCTGGTGGGAATGTAAATTGATGCAGCCACTGTGGAAAACAGTATGCAGTTGCCTCAAAAAACTAAAAATAGAACTACCATATGACCCAGCAATTCTACTCCTGGATATATATCCAAAAAAAAAAAAAACTAAAAGCACTAATTTGAAAAGATACATGCACCCCAATGTTCACAGTAGCATTATTTACAATTGCCAAGATACGGAAGCAACCTAAGTGGCCATCAATAGATGAATGGATAAAGATGTGGTATTATATACATATAAAATGGAATACTACTCAGCCGTAAAAAGAATGAAAGTTTGCCATTTGCAGCAACATGGATGGACCTAGAGATTATCATACTAGGTAAAGTAAGTCAGAAAGAGAAAGACAAATGCCATATATCACTTATATGTGGAATCTAAAATATGACACAAATGAACTTATCTACAGAACAGAAACAGACTCACAGACATAGAGAACAGACTTGTGGTTGCCAAGGGGTGGGGGAAGGGATGGATTGGGAGTTTGGGATTACCAGATGCAAACTATTATATATAGAATGAATAAACTACAAGGTCCTACTGTAAAGCACAGGGAACTATATTCAATATCCTGTGATAAACCATAATGGAAAATCATACAAAAAAGAATATATACATATAAAACTGAATCACTTTGCTGTACAGCAGTAACTAACACAACATTGTTAATCAACTATACTTCAATAAATTTTTTAAAGACATCCATTTCTGAGTGTGTCTGACTATTCAATAGAAACTATGTAGCTGTATTAGTTTTCTAGGGTTGCCACAAGTACCACAAATTAGGTGGTTTAAAACAAGAATGTATTGTCTCATCATTCTGAAGGCTAGAAGTCCAAAATCAAAGTGTCAGCAGCATCCTGCCCTCTAGGGGAATCCTTCCTTTCTAGCTTCTGACAGCCCTGGACACTCCTTGGCTTGCAGCTGCATAACTCCCATCTCTGCCTTCCTTTTCACACGGCACTCTCCGTGTCTCTGTTTTTGCATGGCCATCTTCTTATAAGGACACCAGTCATACTGGATTAGAGGTCCACCTTATTCCATTATGACCTCACCTTAACTAATTACATTGGCAACACACTATTTCCAAATAAGGTTGCATTCTAGGGATTAGGATGTCCACATATCTTTTTTGGGGGGACTCAACTCAACCCATAACAGATGCCAAAAGACAAGAGAATGACATGTTTAAAGCACTGAAAGAAAACAAATTGTTAACCTAGAAGTCTATACCAGTGGTAACAACCTTTTAAAAGCAAGGTGAACAAAAGGAAAAATAGATAAGTTAGACTTCTTTAAAACTGAAAGTGAAAAGACAACTCACAGAATGAAAGAAAATATTTGCAAATCATAGATCTGATAAGGGACTTGTATCTAGAATATATAATTAACTCTTTCAATTCAATACTAAAAAGACAACCCAATTTTAAAATGGGCAAAGGATCTGAGTAGACATTTCTCAAGTGTCCAATTACAGGTGTCCAATAAGCCCGTGAAAAGATACTCAAGATCATTAGTCATAAGGAGAATGCAAATCAAAACCACAATGAGATACCACTTCAACCCATTAGGATGGCAACAATAAAAAAGACAGATAATAACCAGTGTTGGCAGGGCTTCCCTGGTGGCTCAGTGGTTAAGAATCCGCCTGCCAATGCAGGGGACACGGGTTCGAGCCCTGGTCCGCGAAGATCCCACATGCCGCGGAGCAACTCAGCCAGTGCGCCACAACTACTGAGCCTGCGCTCTAGAGCCCGCGAGCCACAACTACTGAAGCCTGAGTGCCTAGAGCCCGTGCTCCTCAACAAGAGAAGCCACCGCAATGAGAAGCCTGTGCACCGCAACAAAGAGTAGCCCCCGCTCTCAGCAACTAGAGAAAACGCGCGTGCAGCAGCAAAGACCCAATGCAGCCAAAAGTTAAATAAATGAATAAATTAATTAATTAAAAATAAATAAATAAAAATAAAGAGGGTTAAAGAAACATGACAGTTAAACGCAATGTATGACCCTGGATTGGAACTCAGGAAAAATCATTACTAAAAAGACATTATTGTGATAACTGGAAAATTTTGAATATGGACTGTGTATTAAAGATAGTATATGTCGGGCTTCCCTGGTGGCGCAGTGGTTGAGAATCTGCCTGCCAATGCAGGGGACACGGGTTCGAGCCCTGGTCTGGGAAGATCCCACATGCCGTGGAGCAACTAGGCCGGTGAGCCACAATTGCTGAGCCTGTGCGTCTGGAGCCTGTGCTCCACAACAAGAGAGGCCGCGACGGTGAGAGGCCCGCGCACTGCGATGAAGAGTGGCCCCCACTTGCCGCAACTAGAGAAAGCCCTCGCACAGAAACGAAGACCCAACACAGCCATAAATAAATAAATTAATTAAATAAATAAAATTACAAAAAAAAAAAAGAAGGAATGCTATCTTTTTTTTTTTTTTTAAGAAATTCACGTTCTTTTTATTTATTTATTTATTTATTTATGACTGTGTCTTCGTTTCTGTGCGAGGGCTTTCTCTAGTTGCGGCAAGTGGGGACCACTCTTCATCGCGGTGCGCGGGCCTCTCACCATCACGGCCTCTCTTGTTGCGGAGCACAGGCTCCAGACGCGCAGGCTCAGTAGTTGTGGCTCACGGGCCCAGTTGCTCCGCGGCATGTGGGATCTTCCCAGACCAGGGCTCGAACCCGTGTCCCCTGCACTGGCAGGCAGATTCTCAACCACTGCGCCACCAGGGAAGCCCAGGAATGCTATCTTTAAAAAAAAAAAATAGTATATGTCAATGATAAATTTCCTAAATTCAATCACTGCATTGTTGTTATGAGGATAATGTCTTTGTTCTTAGGAATTACCTGTGTCATGATGTCTCTATTCACATTCTTTTTTTTTTCCTTTGGCCACACCGTGAGGTATGCAGGATCTTAGTTCCCTCACCAGGGATCGAACCCATGCCCCCTGCAGTGGAAGCGCGGAGTCTTAACCACTAGACCACCAGGGAAGTCCCCTCAATTCACCTTCAAGTGGTCCATTCATCAACACCACCACCACCACCACCACCATCATCATCATCACATATATGTGGAGAGAGATAAAAGCAAATTAAGCAAAAATTAGTGAGCAGTGAATCTAGACAAAGAGTATATGGATACTAGTCTTGTAACTTATACAGGTTTAAAAATCTTCAAAATAGAAACTTAAAAATAGCCCCACTTGTTACAGAGATATGTCCTCCTTTATGTTCTTCAAAGGTTATCAAGCTTGACCCCAAGGTGAGGGTTTGCTCTTTCTGTGGAGATGGGTCTGCATGGTATATTCCTGGAAGTGGCATTGCTAGGTATGAGAGTAAACGCATATGTTGTTTAGTTAGTTAGCTATCATCAAATTTCTCCCCATGCAGGTTGTATCATTTTGCATGCCCACCAGCAAGGCATGAGAGTGTGTTTCCCAGCTTAGGAATTTTTGCCAACTTCATAGGTGAAAATGCCACTTCAGAGTAGTTTTAATTAGAATTGCTCTTATTATGCGTGAATTTGAGCATCTTTTCATATAGTTAAGGATGACTCATATTTGTTTCTCTGTGAACTGTCCATTTCTTTTGCACATTTTAAAACATTGGGCTTTTAGTCTTTTATATATTAAGAAGATAAACATTTTGTCTGTGATGTAAATTGTAAATATTTTCTCTGAGATTGTCACAGTTTTATTTTGCTTACGGTATCTTCTTTTTTTTTCAATAATCTCAAAAACTCCAATATTTTATTAACCATTTTATGTACATTGAGATCCAGTCTTAAAAACTGATTAAAAAAACATGTCCAGAGTTTCTTGTAAAGGCAATGTACAAATGCTCATTTACATTCTGCACATTAATAACGACGATGAAAATAAGACAATAGTTACAGCTACATAAAAATATATACAAGGATTTGAGCATTCCCTGGCAGTCCAGTGGTTAGGACTTGGTACTTTCACTGCCACGGACCCGGGGTTCAATCCCTAGTCGGAGAACTAAGATCCTGCAAGCCGTGAGGCGTGGCCAAAATATATATATATATATATATATATATACACACACAAGGATTCAAGATAGTCTTGATGTTATTTGGCTTATAACATGTGTAGATACTACACAAAAAATGAGGATGTAATTTTCAGAAAAGTAAAATGTGACCAAAATCACTTTTCTTCTAAAAATTTAAAAATAGAATTCCTAACTATCATAATTACTAATTCATAGCCAAATCTTAGACTAATTCAAATTAGCCAGGGTTAGACATAAGTTAAATATTTTGCATTAAAAAAATAAGGTTTGCAGTTTAATAAACATACATTTGATAACATTTTCTCAAAATTAATTAAGAATGGCTTATCCACATCCTTCTAGATTCTGGAAACATACTAGAAAAAGTGAATATTGAACAGCCTGATTCTTTGGAAAGCTGCACCCCTAGCCCTGGAAAACATCCTTAAGGGGCCCAGTGATCAAACCCTAATGCGAAACTTACAATGCACCAATGATGCTGAGAACAGAGGGGGAAGTAATAAGCAGCTGTTTCACTAATATATAGTATAATTATAAGGCATGAGGTGATATTAATGGGATTTTGGGAAAGGTTTCAACTATTCTTAGGGAATCAATTAGAAATTGAGAATGACCAATCTTATAATGATCTCAAAAAGAGTATTTCACCTATTATCATGGTGCTACCTCACTAACAGGAAATTTAGTTTCTAATGACTCTTTTTTGTATTTTACTCTACTAGCTTGGGAAGCAGCTTCCTATTTTGAGAAATGTATGACATAAAATAATCATATATAATTAATGGTTTAGAAAACAAAACGATAGTAGTTTTAGAAAGGAGCAAGTATCTCTTTTACTAGGTTGTGACACCAGGCTAAGAGGGCTTAAGGTTGGAAAGCAAGGAGTGGGGGTAGTGCAGGGGTTCAAGTACAAATCTACTTCCGTTCAAGGAGAGGAAGGACGTGAGAAGGGTCTGGACAACCCAGAATGGCAGTGGCACCTGGATGTAGAGTTACCACACTGGGTCAGAGACAGGCTGGCGCATCATCCTCTGGCCTAGATGCCACGGAACCCAACCCCTACGCAATATTAAATTGGGAACGCAAACATCTCAAAGCACACTTACCAAAAATAGATTATTCACCCTCATATTACGCTGCCCAGAAGGAAAAAGACATTTGACTATTTTGAAAAGTGAGCTATAAAATGATGAAGTTTCTCCTTACTTCATCTGAAAAACCCAAGGAACAAATATTTTAAAAATTCTGGGACTTCCCTGACAGTCCAGTGGTTAAGACTCCGCACTTCCACTGCAGGGAGCACGGGGTTCCATCCCTGGTTGGGGAACTAAGATCCCACATGCCCCGAGGGGGGGCCAAAAAATAAATAAATAAAAGAGAAATTTAAAAGCTCCTTAACACTGTAAGGAATCCTCCGCTGCTTCCTGGTAACTGTGGGGGATCTTCATATGGATTTGGAAAAATATCTTTAAAAACTGGCTCAACTGGGCTTCGCTGGTGGCGCAGTGGTTAAGAATTCGCCTGCCAATGCAGCGGACACGGGTTCAAGTCCTGGTCCGCGAAGATCCCACATGCCGTGGAGCAACTAAGCCCGTGCGCCACAACTACTGAGCCTTCTCTCTAGAGCCCGCGAGCCACAACTACTGAGCCCTCGTGCCACAACTACTGAAGCCCGCGCACCTAGAGCCCGTGCTCCACAACAAGAGAAGCCATCGCAATGAGAAGCCTGTGCACCACAACGAAGAGTAGCCCCTGCTCCCTGCAACTAGAGAAAGCCCGCGCACAGCAACGAAGACCCAACGCGACCAAAAAAAATAAGAAATAAAATAAATATTAAAAAAAAACTGGCTCCACGTTTTTGAAAATTACAGGAGACACCTCAAAATTTCTTTCTAGCCTTTCCATACGTTCACGAAATTCGTGACAGGTCCATCCACTTCTTCATTTTACTAAAAACCTGTATTAAACTTAATTTAGCTGAAGGTAGTATTCTGGTAAGTGAAACACAATTTCCTTCCATGATACCCTTTCCAACCGTGGGAATAATGCTTTTGAGGCAGGCAAGATATAATGAACAAGCCAACCTGTGTATAACTTCTCCCTCTAGGCTGTAGTTGCCCTGGACGGTTGCGAACTCCTCCTGGGCTTAGGCTGCGCTCCCCTCGTCCACGTTCAGCTCCCGGCACAGGGCCTGCAGCTCCTGCCAGGGTCGCGACGACCAGCATCGCCCCTTCGGCTTGCGGGACGTTCCTCGTTCATCCTCCCTCTTGGGCGCGCTACCCACAACCACCCGCGCCAAAGCTCAAAATCAGGGCCGCTTTATGATGTCTCTTCGATGGTCTGCATCCGCGTTTCTCCGCAAAAAAGTCCGTTTCTTCTCCACGGCTCGAGCCGTCCTTCTCCGGAAATGTAATAAGAAGCGTATCATCTTTTCTTAAGTAATTTCTAAATCTGCTTAAGACGTTTTATTTATAAATTTAATTTTATTGCTCCTGGATTTTCCCCAGCATTTTTATTTTATTATTATTATTTTTAAATTTTTTGCCTGTGTCGGGTCCTAGTTGTGGCATGCAGGATCTTCGCTGAGGTATGAGGGATATTTTCGTTGCGGCACGAGGGGCTCTTCGTTGTGGCGTGCGGGCTTCTCTCTAGTTGTTGGGAGCAGGCTCCAGGGCGAGTGGGCTCTGTAGTTTGCAGCACGCGGGCTCAATTGCCCCACGGTATGTGGGATCCTAGTTCCCCGACCAGGGATCGAACCGGCGTCCCTTGTATTGGAAGGCGGATTCTTTACCGCTGGACCACCAGGGAAGTCCCTCCCCCAGCATTTTATTATGAAAAACTTCAAATATACAGGAAAGTTGAAAGAGGTGTACATGTGTCTACCGCTTAGATTCTACTAACATTTTACCATACTTGTCTAACCATATTTCTACTCCATCCATCTAACTTTTCAATGCATTTCAAAGTAAGTTGCAAACATCAGTGCATTTTTTCCTAAATAATTCAGCCTGCATATCATTAACTACAGTTCAATACTTGTTAGTGGTTTTTTGTTTGGTTTTGGCTTTTTTTGCTGCTTTTAATTTTCAGTATTAATAAGAAAGATTCTCCCGCTCCCAAGATGGAAAGAAATTCATTCATGGATTCTTCTAGTTGTTGTGTTTCTATTTTTACACAGGGGTTTAGGGATTTCTGATTCATCTGCAGTTTATGCCGGTACATGGTGTGAGGACTGGATCCAATTTTATACATATATGTATACACACAGACACACACACACACACACACACAGGGAGTCTCTATTTTAAAAAATATTTTTATTGAGATTTAATTCACATACCATAAAATTAACCCTTTTAATGTGTACAATTTAGTGGGTTTTAGTATTTCACAAAGTTGTGCAGCCATCATCGCTACAATCTATATATGTACGTATCTATGTGTGTATATATCTGTTTGCTTGTTTTTCTCCAAATGTCTATCTAGTCTCAGCGCCACATATTAAAAACTCCAACTTTCTGCCAGAGATTTGAGATGCTGCAGCTGTTACTAAATTTCTGGGTGTTCGGGGGTCCACTTACGTTCCATTGGTCTGCTTGTCCATCTGTTTCGATATGTGGGAAGTCTTTGCTAACAACAGCCCTGGCCTAGGATTCTGGAGGGGGCGGGGGTGGGGGTGGGGAACGATGGACATGTGGCCACGCCTCTTCAAGGCCTTTAGTCAAGTTCTGTTACGAAGAAACCGTGCCCGATTCCAGCTCACCAACAGAGATAAAAGCTTTAATCCCCAGCGACTGAGAAAAAACCAGCTGGGCAGGAAGATGGTCAGCAGGAAACCCTGCGAAGGAGAGGTACCAAGGATCAAGACACCCCCCATTCTTGAGTCCCCCATCTCCTCTCCTGGCTCCCCAGCCCGGGGTGGGGACCCGCCCCTTCTCTGGAGGTCTCCCCCTTTCTGAGGGCTAGTGGACCCGGGCCAGGGACTGTCGCATCCAGCCCTCTGACAAGGATTGCCCCAGGAAAGCACCTGCACAGCGTGGCGGAGGCACTCAGGGGTTTGGGAGGTGAGGCCAAGTGTGTCCAACGCCTGCCAAGCGAAGTCCTCGGGACTCACCACGAGCAGCCCGCTTTTCAAGGGATTTGTTTCAACCAAAAAGGGGCTCACTGTTTGCAGGCAGGAAGGGGGTCAAGAAAAAGAACTTCCCTCCCCCTAAGCCTAAGCTCCCAGGCCCTCTCCGAGAATCCCTGAGTCCCACTCCTCTTGCCGACCACGTCCCAGACACGCCCCGGCCATGCCTTCGAGGCCACGCCCCCTCGAGAACCCACCGCTTCCGATCGTGGCTCCAAGGTAGCTCATCTTATTCTTTTTTTTTTTTTTTCAGGTTTTTCTTTCCTTCCTTCCTTCCTCCCTTCTTTCCTTCCTTCCTCTCTTCCTTCCTCCCTTCCCTCCTTCCGTTCTATTTTATTGAAGTACAGTTGATTTACATCCACTGAAGCTCTTCTGAGTCTCGGTCCTCTCTCAGACGCCCCCCCCACCCCATCCCCACCCCGCCCCCGCTCCTAAGACCTTCAGCTGTCTCTCAGCTCCTCCCCCCTCAGAGTCCTCCCCTTCTGAGCTGCCACTGTTGTCCCTTTTGAGCTCAGTCCCCGCGGAGTCAGGCACCTGCACAATGACCCCCTCGGAGTGGTACTCTGCGCCCACTGCCACGGAGAAGCTTCGCGCAAAGGCCTGCGGAGAAGGAGAGGGAGGGTCCCAGGACCAAGAGCTTTACCCGTGCAAACTCCTCCAGCCCGCCCTTGCCCCAGCGCCGTCCCTGATCCTAGAACACTCTACCGCCAGGAGGGGCCCCACCCTCAAGGCCCAAGTCCTCACCGTAACGCCTGAAATCTTCCTTGCTCTAAGCCCTCCCTCTGTTCCCATACACTCACTCTCCATTCCAGCCGGGCCAGTCTCTGAATTCCCTTTCTCCCACCTCATGGGTTCTCTTGACCCCTAGCCTCTGTTTCTCTTAAAAAACGAACAAAAAACCTGGCCTGTCCACTGGACTGTGCCCCAGATGTCTGTCTGAACTATTATTAGCCTCAGACTCAGGTGGCACATCACACACATGCATGCAAGCCTTTTCCACCATAACCTTCAGTGCCAGAATTAAGGGCTACTGCAGGAATTCCAGCAAGGCAGCCAGCCCTTGCCTGGTCTGTGGGTCTGGGTACCGTGGTGTCTGCATACACTGCTGCAAATGGATAGGGGCTCCTGTCAGTTACTGAAGATATGTTGATGATGATACCTTTGCTGCTGGAGGAGGAAGCATCATTTGGAAGGTAGTCATTGCCAGGGAACAGAGGGTCCCAGTGATCTCCCCACCTCCACCCCTTAGTCGCTGTCCTAATTTGAGAAAGATCAGAGAGACGGGGAAGAACTGGAAATGTGGAGGGGACAGCTGGGGAATGGACAAAGCCATGAGGCTGGATGGGGGAAGATCCAGAGTGAAAGACAAAGAGACTGCGGCTTACCTGGTGACCATTTGGGGCAGGACGATTCTAGTCATCTGCAGGAGGAATGGAGAGGACCCTGTCTTTCCCTTTCCACTGCTTTCACCTGCCCAGACTCCTGCCCCCTCCTCAAGTTCACTCCTATCCCCCTACCTTCCCTCAGGGAATATTCCCCTAGCACTTCCTCTATGCCAGGCCCAGTTCTGGGGGATGGTGGGGACCACCCAGAGCGATCAGAGCTCGCTGACCTTGGACCCAGTCCCTCCTAGCCCCGACTCACCTGGACCACAGACATCATGTTGCAGTTTATAACATCCAAGAATTTCTGGGGGAAGAAAATGGAACCTATCAGTCTTTCCCTTCACCAGCCCTGCCACAACTCCGATATTTTCTAGTTTACTTTTCTTTTAATGTGGAACACATTTTTAAAACGTAGCATCTACTAGAATTTAAAATGCACATAGACTTTGACACATCAACTCCACTCTGGAAATTTATTCCTCTCTAAGATACTCATACAATTTGTAGTCACATATACTAGGAAACATCCTGAATGCCCATCAATACTGGGATGACTAAATAAACACAGGGTAGCCAATGGATGGTTCACTGAGCACCAGGTAAAAAGAATGGGTCAGCTAATTATTCTGATTAGAATAATCCCCAAGATACATGCCTACCTGTGAAAGGTAAAGTGCAGAACAATAGGCTGCCGCCATCTGGATAAAAGATACATATACATACTTCTCTATGCACAGAGAAAAAAAACTACCACATTTTAAATTGGGGGTCACTTTTGGGGGATAGTATTGGAGGGAGAAGGGAAATTTTCACTTTCATTTCATAAACTTCTCTCTTTGGATTTTTTGATCAGTAAAGTTTTTTATAAATGTATACCATACACATACCAAAGTGCATAAATCTTTAGTGTAAAAAATGAACACAAATCTTTAGCCTCTACCCACATAAAGAAAGTATTGACAGTTTCCCAGATTCTTCATCTCCTGCAGTCACTACGCTTGCCTCTTCCCCAGTTAACCACTGTCTTGACCTCTAACACACTCTAGAATAGTTTCGTTCAGTTCTGAACTTCATTTAAGTGGAATCATTGAGTATGTATCCTTTTATCTCTGGCTTTGTCTGCTAAACATTATGTTTATAAGATTCTTCCGCATTATGTGTAGCAGAAGTTCATTCATGTTCACTGCTATAATTTTCCATCGTATGAAGGCGGCATGCTTTATTTCTCTAATCAACCCACTCCTGGGCATATATCCGGAGAAAACCATAATTCGAAAAGATACATGCACCCCAATGTTCATAGCAGTGCTCTTTACAATAGCCAAGACATGGAAACAACCTAAATGTCCATTGACAGAGGAATGGATAAAGAAGATGTGGTACATGTATACAGTGGAATACCACTCAACCATAAAAAAGAATGAAATAATGTCATTTGCAGCAACATGGATGGACCTAGAGATTATCATACTAAGTGAAATAAGTCAGACAGAGAAAAACAAATACCATATGATATCACTTATATGTGGAATCTAAAAAGATGATACAAATGAACTTACTTATGAACCAGAAACAGACTTGCAAACTTTGAAAACAAGCTTATGGTTACCAGAAGGGAAAGGAAGGGGGGAAGGATAAATTAGGAGGCTGGGATTAACGTATACACACTATTACATATAAAATAGATAAACAACAAGGTCCTACTGTATAGCACAGGGAACTCTACTAAATATTCTGTAATAACCTAAATGGGAAAATACTCTGAAAAAGAATGAATATATGTACATGTATAACTGAACCACTTTGCTGTACACCTGAAACTAACACAATATTGTAAATCAACTACACCCCAGTATAAAATAAAAATTAAATTAAAAAGTATTTAAATTCCAAAAAAAAAAAAGAAAGAATTCCAGTTGTTCCACATCCCCAACAACACTTGGCACTGACAATATTTTTAGCATTAACCATTTTAGTGGCTGTGTAGTTGTAGCTCACTCTGGTTTTAATCTGCAGTACCCTAATAAGAATGAGGTTTATTTTTTAAAAGTTCAGTGCAGGGCTTCCCTGGTGGTGCAGTGGTTAAGAATCCACCTGCCAATGCAGGGGACATGGATTGGAGCCCTGGCCTGGGAAGATCCCACATGCCGCGGAGCAACTAAGCCCGTGCGCCACAACTACTGAGCCTGCGCTTTAGAGCCTGCGAGCCACAACTGCTAAAGCCCGCACGCCTAGACCCCGTGCTCTGCAACAAGAGAAGCCACCGCAATGAGAAGCCTGCACACTGCAACAAACAGTAGCCCCTGCTCACGGCAACTAGAGAAAGCCTGCGTGCAGCAACGAAAACCCCCCAATGCAGCCAGAAATAAATAAATAAAATAAATAAATTTATTTTTTTTAAAAAGGCTAAAAAAAAAAAAGTTCAATGCAGCAAGAAGATATAACAATTATAAAGATATACAGATCTAACAACAGAGCCCCAAAATATGTGAAGCAAAACACCATATACAAAAAACTCTAAATGGATCAAAGTCCTAAACGTAAGAGCCAAAATTACAAAACTCTTGAAAGAAAACAGAGGAAAAGCTTTATGACATTGGGTTTGGCAATGATTTCTTGGATGATACCAAAAGCACAAGCAGCAAAAGAAAAATAGATAAACTGTACTTCATTAAAATTAAAACCTTTTGTACATTAAAAGATACTATCAACAGAGTGAAAAGGCAACTTGCAAAATGGCAGAAAATTTACAAATCATTCATTTGATAAGGGATTAATAACCATAATATATAAAGAGCTTCTACAACTCAAACACCAATGAGTCAAAGAAGAAATCACAAAAGAAATTTAAAAATACTTCGAGACAAATGAAAATAGAAATTAAAACACAACATACCAAATTTACATTTATCTAGATTGGCTAAGAAAAAAAATACTGAAATTACTAAAATCAGAAATGAAAGTGGGACATTACTACTGATTCCACAGAAATAAAAAGGATTATAAGAGAGTACTATGAACAACTGTACACCTATAAATTGGATAATCTAGATGAAATAGGTAAGTTCCTAGAAACACAAAACCTACTGTGACTCAATCAGGAAGAAATAGAAAATCTGAACAGACCCATAACTAGTAAGGAGATTGGACCAATAATCAAAAATTTCCCAAGAAAGAAAATTCCTGGATAGATGACTTTGCTGATGAATTCTACCAAACATTTAAAGAAGAACTAATGCCAATTCTTCTCAAACTCTTCCAAGACATTGAAGAGGAGAGAACACTTCTTAACTTATTCTATGAAGCCAGCATTGCCCTGATACCAAAGTCAAAGACACTACAAGAAGGGAAATCTACAGACCAATATCCCTCATGAACACTGACACAAAAATCCTCAACACAATGCTAGCAAATTGAATTCAACAGCATATTGAAAGGATTATACACCATGACCAAGTGGGATTTGTTCCTAGAATGCAAGGATGGTTCGATATACAAAAATTGACTAATGTAACACAACACATTAACAGGATAAAGAAAAAAATCTCATGATCACCTCAATTGATGCAGAAAAGTATTTGACAAAATTCAACACCTTTCATGATTAAAACATTCAATAAACTAGGAATGGAAGGAAACTATCTCAACATAATAAAGATATGAATAATGCACATAAAATAATACATATAATAATATGAAAAGCCCACAGCTAACATCACACTCAGTGGTGAAATACTGAAAGCATTTCCTGCTTTTGCCATTTCTGTTCAACACAGTACTGGAAGTTCTAGCCAGAGCAACTAAGCAAGAAAAGAAGTCAAAGGTATTCAACCTGAAAAGGAAGAAGTAAAATTATCTCTGTTTGCAGATGATATGATCTTACATGTAGAAAATCTTAAAGATTCCACAAAAAAGTGAAAACTAATAAGCAAACTCACAAAGAAGTGGGATACAAAATCAATACCAAAAACTCTGCTGCATTTCTATACATGAACAATGAACAACCCAAAAGTGAAGTTATGAAAACAATTCCATTTGCAATAGCATCAGAAAGAATAAAAGAATAAATATACTTAGGAATTAACTTAACCAAGGAAGAAAGACATATACTGAAAACTATAAAACATTACTGAAAGATATTAGAGAAGAGATACAAATTGGAAAGACATCCCATATACATGGGTTGGAAGACTTAATATTGCTAAGATGTCAGTACTACCCAAAGTGATCTACAGATTCAATGCAGTCACTATCAAAATCCTAACAGCATTTTTGCAGAAATAGAAAAACCCAGCCCAAAATTGATATGGAATCTCAAGGGACCCTGAGATTAGCCAGACTGATTTTGCATCATCATTTCCACTTCTGGGTATATGCCCAAAAGAATTAAAAGCAGGTACCCAAACAGATATTTGTACACCAACAGTTCATAGCAGCATTATTCACAACAGCCAAAAGGCGGAAACAACCCAAGTGTCTATCAACAGATGAAGAGGTAAACAAAATGTGGTATATACATGTGATGGAATATTATTCAGCCTTAAAAAGGAAGAAAATTGGGACACATGCTACAACATGGATGAACCCTGAAAACATTATGCTAAATGAAATAAACCAGGCACAAAAGGACAGATACTGTATGATTCCACTTATATGAGGCACCTAGAAGAGTCAAATTCATAGAGACAGAAAGTAGAATGGTGGTTTCCAGGACCTGTGGGTAGGGAGGAATGGGGGGGGGGCATTACTGTTTAATAGGTAAAGAGCTGAAAAAATCCTGGAGATGCCTGGTGGTGATTGTTTCACAAAAATCTGAATGTACATAATACCCCTGAACTGTACACTTCAATATAGACAAAATTTAAGTTATATATATTTGCCATAACTTAAAAATAAAGAAAATAAAAAGAATGAAGTTCTGATACTTGCTAACAACATGGATGAAATTGAAAACATTATGCTAAGTGAAATAAGCCAGGCACAAAAGGAAAACTATTCTATGATGTCACTTGTATGAGGTATCTAGAATTAGCAAGTTCACAGAGACAGAAAGTAGAGATAGATGCTACCAGGGGTAGGTAATAGGGAAGAATGTGGAGATACTGCTTAATAGGACCAGAGTTTCTGTTTGGGATGATGAAAAAGTTCTGGAAGCAGATAGTGGTGACAGCTGTACAACACTGTGAATGTATTTAATGCCACTGAGTTGCACACTTTAAAATGGTTAAAATGGCAAGTTTAATGTTACATATGTTACAATTCTTAAAAAAAAAAATCTATGCTATTTCCATTATCTTGGTTACATGTGGACCTCATTACATTATCTATTATTTCTCTTGCTTTCAATCACGATTTTTCTTCTAATATTCCTGGTTATATTTTGCTGAGTGCTGGATATTTAATATTTTAAAAATCGTATTGCTAATTCGAGTCCCTGGACTACATCGTTTTTCTCTAAAAATGGTTTGGTTTGGTTTCGCTTCTCCCCGGCAGCTAAACTAGGGGGCGCTAAAATATCAGATCAACTTAATCCCGACGGGAATCGAGATCATTTAAAACCTGGCTTCAGGGGCTTCCCTGGTGGCGCAGTGGTTGAGAATCTGCCTGCCAATGCAGGGGACACGGGTTCGAGCCCTGGTCTGGGAAGATCCCACATGCCGCGGAGCAACTGGGCCCGTGAGCCGCAATTACTGAGCCTGCGCGTCTGGAGCCTGTGCTCCGCAACAAGAGAGGCCGCGATAGTGAGAGGCCCGCGCACCGCGATGAAGAGTGGCCCCCGCTTGCCACAACTGGAGAAAGCCCTCGCACAGAAACGAAGACCCAACACAGCCATAAATAAATAAAGATAAATAAATAAATTTAAAAAAAAAAAAAAAAAAAAAAAAAAAAAAAACCTGGCTTCAGTTCCTATGAAACCTACTTTACCCTAACTCCTGGATTATAGTTTTCAGGATCTCAGCCTAAAGCCTGGGATATTTTCCAAAGCTTTGCACTACATAATTTGTTGCAGCTCGCACACTATGTTGAAAGCTCTGCTTTGCCTCTTAAATGCTCATTCACTTTGAAGGGAAATGTTGCTTCAAATGTCAGATTCACCCCTCTTGGATTCTTTCTTCTCTCAAATCCTGGTGAGACAATTCCTCATTGCCTTAGTAGTTTGATGCCTTCAAACAGTTATTTTAAAAATATTTTATCCAGCTCTCCTAATCGTTCTCATTTGCAGGGTTAGTCTTAAACCACAGCTTCCTCTAACACCAGAGGCAGAATACACAGACTGCCTCTCTTTACATTTTCTAAAATGAACCTATGCATTACTTTTGAAATAATAATAAGTAAAATCTAAAAGCCATCCTGATCTCCTATTTTGTCTATGTCTAATAATAATGGCCCACATTTGTGGAGCACACAACTTAGGTTTATGTGCATTATTTTATTCCATTGTCATATCAGCCCTATGAGGTCAGCAAAAATATGGATTCCCATTTTATAGATATGAAACTGAGGCACTGACTTGCCCACGTGGCTCATTTCCCCTTAAAGTTAGCAGAACCAGACTCAACTTGAACAGCTGTCCCCGTTGGGCACCGCAGAAGGGCGCCCCATGGAAGGAGAGACCTCCTTCACGTCCTAGACACCGTAGGTCTGTAGCTCTCAAAACAATAAACAAAGCTAGTGTACCGCGCCGGGTTTTCCAACAGAGGGAGCAGTGTGAGGCAGAGGTACCCGCGGACTAGTACTCGGTTTTACTCACTTAGGCGATGTCCTCACAGTCGAGCAGTTTCCTCAAGCCAGGTGCATACTGCTTGCCCACATTGTTTACTGAGTGAGAGGGGGCAAATTGTTTGTTTCATTCCAACGGTCCCAGGGAGACGGGGTGGGGCAAAAGAGAGGGCGACCACAGAGAGTTCCGGGTCAGGGTGAGCACGGGGGCAAGTTGAGGGCAGCGCTCCTCCCAACAGGCACAGGGACGTACTCAGTACTCCGATCTCCAGGTCCTTCAGTCCTGCCTCAATGGCCTCGTAGGTCTCCAAGCCTCCGGTGAAATCCACCTGGATGACTCGTGTGCTTTTGCCAAGAAGCCTCTCTGGGAAGGGCAGTGGGAGCCAGGCCCTTAGCTGGAATCGAGTCCGACCTCTGCCCCCGTCCCTGTTCAGCCCCAGCCCCTACATGATGGCCCCAGATGCATAGATGTCTAGCTCCCCGCCCGCGCCTCGGCCACCTACAGACCTCGTCCGGGATCACGCCCCCGGCCACGCCCCCGGCCACGCCCCCGTCTAGCCCCAGCCCTTGACCCAGAACTTTACCCGCTCCCCTCTTCCCCTCCTCACCTATCGCCTTTGCCTCGTGCTCCAACGTGCTCAGGTCTCCACGGATGAGGACGATGTTCAGACCTCTCCCGGCGAGCTGCAGGGGATGCATTCATTCATTTATTCTCGAAAGCCACAAATATTTACTGTGTGCTGACAGGGTGCTACAGTCTTATAGGCGCTGTGGGTGCAGAGGTGAACAAAAGAGAAATACTAAAGTCTGCCCTCCTGGAGCATGCATTCTGGGGAAAGACAATTCTAGACAGACAGAACAGCAAGTGCAAAGGCCCTTGCACAAAGGCTGGCAGCTTCGAGGACGCTGTACAGTCCAGTGTGCACTGAATGAAGTGGCCGGTTGTACAGGAGCCCAGATCATGGAGCCTCGAATGCCCCAGTAAAGACTCTGGCTTTTATTCTCAGTGACATAAGAATCCAATAATTTTTATACCTTCCTTCTTTCATGCATTTATTCAAAATGTGTCTATTGAGCCCTTGCTCTTTGCTGGGTGGTGCTGGGGACACAGCATGCCCAAGATAGACCCAGTCTCACTCAGCAGCCAGAGGGTTCTCTCTGAAATACAAACCTGTTCCTGCCTTCCCCTGCTCAGAACCTGCCTTGACTCCCCAGTGTCTCTGAGATAAAACTACACTCCTCACCGTGGCCTCAAGTGGCCTGGCTCCGGCCTGAGTCTTCAGCTGTCTCTCCTGCCGGTGGCCGTCTATGGGAATCCAGGCACAGCAGACAGTTCATTTAGTCCCAAGAGCACCCCCTGAATTTTCCTGCCTCTGGGCCTTTGCACATGCTGCTCCTTTTGCCTTGAATGCCCTTCTGCTTGAAACAAAGTCAGCCAATATTTTTGGAATGGGTGCTCAGCAGCATTTTGGTGCATGTCTGACCCTCTCAACCTGCCTGTCTGAGGGTGACATATTATGTGGGACTGAGTGTCCATCAGCTTTGGAGGGGGGCTGGGCACAAACATCTCAACAGCTCCAGCGTCTGAGAGGTTGATGCTGTGAAGGGCATTTATTCATTCAACAAACATTCGCCCAGAATCTGCTTGTGCCTGGCCTTGTGCTAGGTGGTGCTGACCAGCACAGCCACAGCCCTGCCCTCTTGGGGCTCACAGTGCAGTGCTGGGACAGACCAGTCCCCAGATGGCAATGACTCAGAGTGGCCATCACTACCAGCTGACTTGCATCCAGACACAAATTCTCTCCCTTTCCGCCAGGGTTGCCTTTCTATTCATGCACTAGCCTCCCCTCCCTTCTTGTCCACTCAAGGACATCACTCCAGCTTTCTCCCATCTTCCCCCTTCATCAAAACCTCTCCCTCTTCTGGATGATTCCCATCAGCATGAAATCCTACCAGAATCTCTCTCATTTTCTCTGTTCAGGCATTGGCCCATTTCTCATCACACCACCACAGTTTACTCAACATTCTAAGAGAGGATTGTTTATCCTGGCTCTCTTATCACATCCTCTTGTACCCAATCCAATCGGTCTCCCACCCCCACCATGCCACCCAAACCACTCTGGTCACCAATAACTTCCACGATGGTAAACCCAGTGCTGTATTCTCAGCACCTCCCAATAGCAACTGACACATTCATCACCCCTTCCTCCTGGAAACACTTTCCCTGGCTTCCAAGACCTCTCTTCCAACCCTGGTTTTCCCCCCATTCTCAGTCCTTGTGCCTTCTCATCTTCTGTACCTCTTAACTTTGGGTGCTCCAGGGAGCACTCTGGGGTGATTCAGACTGTGCTCCCCTTCTCCATCAACACCCACTACCACAGGCACCTCATCTAGTCTCATGACTTTAAATGGGATCGTTATGTTGATGATGCTTCCACTTATATCTCCATCCAAACCTCCCCTCTGAACTCCAGAATGGCATTTCCAACTTCTGGAACTTCTCAACTTGGATACCTAATTGGTATCTCAAACTTGGAATGTCCAAAATGAGACTCCTTCCTGTTTCCCCCAAACTTGGTCCTCCCCTCAGTTCAACTCCATCTCAGTAATGGCAGCTGCATTTTTTGAGGTATTCTGGTCAAAAATTTTATAGTAATTTATTTTATGAGGCCAGCATTACCCTAACACCAAAAACCAAACAAAGATATTGCAAGAAAAGAAAACTATAAACTAATACCACCTCTTATAAACTTAGACACAAAAATTCTCAACAAAATAGTAGTAAATCAAATCTAGCAATATAGAAGAAGGATAATCAATAATCACCAAGTGGGGTTTATTGCAGGAATGCAGGGTTGGTTCAACATTTGAAAAATCAATTGATGTAATATACTATATAAACAGAGTAAAGAAGAAAAACCACATGATCACCTCAACAATCACCGAAAAGTTACCTGACAAAAGTCAACCTCCATCCATGATAAAAACTCTCAGCAACCTAGGTATAGAAAGGAACGTCCTTAACCTTATAAAGGTTACATAAATACATACACACTTACACACATTTTAAAAGCCTACAGCTAACATTATACTTAATGGTTGAAAACTGAATGCTTTTCCTCTAAGATCAGGAACAAGGGAGGATGATATTCACTCTTACCACTCCTCTGAACATCATATTTAATTTGCTGGGCAATACAATAAAGCAAGAGAAAGAAATAAAAGGTACACAGATTGGAAAGTCAGAAATTAAATTGTCTCTTACACAGATGACATGACTGTCTACATAGAAAATCCCAAGAAATCCACAAAAAAGCTACAAGAACTAAGAGCTGAGCTTAGCAAGGTTTCGGGTTACAGGGTCAGAAGTTTGGAGTCGTACTCCACATCCAATCTTTTTAATAAATCTTGTCAGCACTACCTTCAAAATCAATCCAAAATCCAAGTACTTCTTATGCCTCTATGCTGTCACCCTGGTGTAAGTCATCAAGATCTCCTGCTTGGATTTTGCAAGAGCTTTTTAGCTGATCTCCCTGCTTCCATCCTCACCCCCCTATAGTATCGCATCCCTCTTCAGAACCCACGTCACTCAGTAAATGTTAAGGTCTCCACCATAACCTACCAGATTCCCCATGATCTGCCCTGAAATTGCATCTTTGCCCTCATCTCCTACTGTTCCCCTCTCCCTTTCATTCTGATACAAACACAGTGGCCCCTTTCCTGCTTCTCCAACAAGCAATGCTTCCTACCTCAGGGCCTTTGCACTGGCAGTTTCTTCTCCCTGGAAGTTCCTTCTCCCAGTTATTCACAAGACTCCCTCCCTCACCTCCTTCTGTTCTTTGCTCAGTGCTGCCTTCTCAGTGACACTTCTGATTATCCTATATAAAAATTGGAACGTGCACATCCCCAGGGCTCCCTGTTCTCCTTTCCTGATTTATTTTTCTCCTTAACTCTTATAACCATTTGATGCACTATACATTTCATTTGTTTATCTTATTTACACCTGTCTCCCCTCACTTCAACATAAGCTTCACGATGGCAAGGTCTTTTGATTTTTTTTAATCTATTTTGTTCACTGCTGTACCCCTGGCACCTAGAAGATGCCTGGCACGTGGAGGTGGTATATAAATATGTTTTGAATGAATAAATCAGGGCAATGATGGGAGAACATCAAGGGTCTGTAGAAGCCCAGTGTAAACACCCACCCCCACCCTGGGGAGCAGAGGGGAGGCTTCCTGGAGGAGAGGACGTCTGAGGGAACCAGATAAAGCACACAATTCTCAGTCTAATAGGGTTAGCTGACAACAGACAAACAGACAGGAGAAGCTCTCCCACCACACACGCCAAGCCCTGGCTCACCTCATGTGCATAAGCCTTGCTGATGCCGTTGGTGGCCCCTGTCACCACTAGAATGGAGAGAAGGAGCAGAGGGCAGGAGGGGAGCACCCCCAGATCCAACCTCCCTATCATCTCCTCCACTGTCCCTCTTGTCCCTTTTTGCACCTTTTCTGGGACCCTCCTTCACTGAAGCCCAACCCCTCCTGGTTCCAGAACTTCACGCATTCCATGCCTCCCTTGCCCTGGTTGCTCCAGCCTTCACCTCTCTTTCTTCCAGGAGTCCCTGGCCTCTGCCCTGATTAGGGACCCTCACCTGTCATCTGTCCTCGTTCCTGCTGTCCCCACCCCTACCTGCCTGACTCGGAGCCCCCCTTCCTCACCTGCCCAGGCTCTGTGCGCCCGGGGCCAGGGCTTGCCCCGGCGTGCCTGGGCAGCAGGTAAACACAGACTGTGTAGCCCGCCCCCCAAGTCGCCCACAGCAGCAGGCACGTGGCGGTAACCGCTCCCCCCACTCTCAGCACATCCCAATCCGACTCCATCCCAACCCCAGCCAACAAGTCATCCAACCTAGGGCCAACGAGGCTTTCTTTGGGAGCAGCTATTTCAAGCCTGACCTGCCTACTGCGCCTTAGCCCCGCCCACACTACTAGTCAAGAATTCCGCCCCGCCCCTCACTCTAGCCACGCCCAGTGGGGGTTTATTCTAACCAGTAGCCTCGCCCATCGGTCCTAGCACCGCCCCTATCTAATTGGGCCACACTTGGGCTTAATGTCGGTCCTGAATCCCTGCAGAGCAGGTGTACATCCAGCCTCCCCTCAGCCCACAGAGCTGGGCAAAGGGTGCCCACAGATGACCACCGTTTGGGTCACTGAACTCAACCTAGATGCTGGTGGGGGCCAGAACTGATAATAGCGATCAGTCACTAGAGGGTTTTGTCAATGCACAGTTTGTCTGAAGAACCTGACCTACAGATTATCTGCTTGGGCAGTGTAAAAGCCAAAGCCCTTACAGCGGCTTTACGTGACTTTGCTCCTCATTCCTCTTTTGCAAATTCTATTTTTTTTCACTTGTTCTTAGTGTTTATTATTTAATAATAAACTATAATTATTATTTAATAATTACGGATATTATTTAATAATAATTATTATAATTATAGTTATTATTATATGATTAAATTATTATTATTTAATAATAAATTATTGTGGTAAAATATACGTAACATAAATTTTACAATTTTTTTAAAAAATTTTTTATTTATTATTTATTTATTATTTTTATTTTTGGCTGTGTTGGGTCTTCGTTTCTGTGTGAGGGCTTTCTCCAGTTGCGGCGAGTGGGGGCCACTCTTCATCGCGGTGCGCGGGCCTCTCACCATTGCGGCCTCTCTTGTTGCGGAGCACAGGCTCCAGACGCTCAGGCTCAGTAGTTGTGGCTCACGGGCCCAGTTGCTCCGCGGCATGTGGGATCTTCCCAGACCAGGGCTCGAACCCGTGTCCCCTGCATTGGCAGGCAGACTCTCAACCACTGCGCCACCAGGGAAGCCCAAATTTTACAATTTTAACCCTTTTAAAGTGTATATATAATTCAGTGACATTAGGCATAGTCACAATTCTGTGCAACTGTCACCACTATCCATTTCTAGAAATATTTCATCATCCCTGATAAAAAGAAGACAACAGGTCCCAAATGGAGTCAGTTGTGCTAACCCCCAGGTCAGCAAAACGAGATTTAATAACAAACCTAATTGTAGTTTCAACCCCACCAGAATGTAACCTTTAACTATTCAACCTAGAATCACCGGGTCAGCACTAGTGAGGTAATTCACCCAATAAGCCCTTCCATCCCCTTACGAGGATGAATTCAAACAATGAATTCTTCCATAAAAAGGTCCTTTTTTCCACCCCCTTTCTGCCTTGAACAACCTTTTCTTTTCTACAGCTCAGTGGAGCTCCTTTTTATTGCTAGATGGGACGCAGCCCGATTCATGAATCATTGAATAAAGCCAATTTGATCTTTAAATTTACTCAGTTGAATTCTTGTTATTTAACAGATTTGGTGGCAGCAGCCGGACCAAAGGAGACTTCCGATGGCTTTGGGGACAGCAAGAAACACAGGTGTAGTACCCCGTGAATCCTTTGAGCTCACTGTGTTTCTCACCATTTCCGAGGGCCTTGGGCGAGCTTCTCTCGGTTCTGAGTTCTGTTCTGTTTGCGTCAAGCTCCTGATCTACTTGGCTTTCCAGTTAGTTTCCCATTTGTCTGGAATCACTAGTTCCATGTCGGGAACTGCTGGTGACAGCTACAGTTTCCCATTTGTCTGGAAGATGCCTGCAGTTCCCATTCCTTGGGGTCTGCTGGTTCAATCCTTTCCCCAGTCCCCAGTTCCATGTTGGGAATTGCTCATGGTATGCACAGGACCTTTTCTTGGCCAGGATGCAGTAACATCTCTGGGCTATTGCCAATATATTAAAGGGCATGTGTTTGTTTGTCTTGTTTTGTATCAATGAGAGTTTTTGTTGACTGGGACCTCAGAGGTCAAAAAGCCGCAAAAATTGGTGGGTGTGGATCGAGCACTTAAGACCTGTTAAGAGTGCTCACCACCAAACCCAAAGACATCGTGTTAGGATAAGTTGGTCAAGGAATGGGTTAGATTGACAGTAAGTCACCTACCAATCTCAAGGAAATTTCCATGCAATGAGCTACACTGTAAAATGCAACACAATCCCCAATCCAGTGGCACATCCCTTTTAGGTGTTGATTCGGCTCTGAGAAACCCAAAGGCTTAGCTAATGGGATCCTTAAATTCTAACGAGTTAAGCGCCCCACCTTCCAGCACACCTGCTTATTTTATGTCTAAAAACTATGGTTCCGGAAGCTATAAATATCTCCAAAAATAGCCAAATCTGACTGAAAACAATCTAGAGTTACAATGAGGGAATGTTCCAGTTACACAAGATCCTTCATTTAAAAACTGCACTTGAAAGTAAGGGTTCATGAATTAAATGAATAGAATGGGATGTCTATTTCAATTGGTACACGTGAACTTCCAAAAGGCTTCAAGATTCCAAAATAGCTTCATTAAAAGACTTGTTACTGAAGGCTGATGAAAAGTGAAAGACAACAGAGGTACCTAAAACAGTAGATGGCAGGATTGACAGGACTCTGCTCCCCTCTATCCTTCTTTGCCTGAGCGTTCACATTTTACTCATTCCCTGTCTGGACTGCCTTTCTACTCTGGAGACTATTAAATAGTTACCTTTTAAAATAAAAAGGCCCGAGGTTGCAGGTGATCCTCCTTGGACAGCTTTCACTCCTTGGTCAAAGACTAAACCAAGGGACTTCCCTGGTGGTCCAGTGCTTAAGAATCTGCCTTCCAATACAGGGGACATGGGTTCAATCCCTGGTGGGGGACTAAGACCCCATCTGCCGTGGGGCAACTAAGCCCGCGAGCCACAACTGGAGAGCCCGCGTGCAGCAACTACAACCTCCACGAGCTCTGGAGCCCACATGTTGCAACAAAGAGCCCACACGCCACAACGAAAGATTCCGCATGCCGCAATGAAGATCCCGTGTGCTGCAACTAAGACCCGATGCAGTCAAATAAATAAATAAATATTTTTTTAAATTAAAAAAGAAAGACTGAACTAAGAGCTATAGTTAAAGAATTTTCTAATCCCCAAAAGTTTTGTTGAAACGTTTAGAATCCTATGACCCTGGGTTGCCAGATCTTTACCAGCTTGTGTAGGTGTTGGTAGGACCTGGTGAAGCCCAAAAACAGATGTGGGAAGCAGAATGGCATCATCCTGAGGATGATATTCAAGATCCTCAGTCTCGGGACTTCCTGGCTGTCCAGTGGTTAAGACTCCACGCTTCCTATGCAGGGAGTGCAGATTAGATCCCTGGTCAGGGAACTAAGATCCCACAGGCCACAGGGGTGCAGCCAAAAAACCCCAAAACCACATGTTAAGATCCTCGGTCTCTAACATGATCCTCTGATAGACCAGAAAAATCTCCCAATGTGGCAACTGAGCCTAGGGTGTTCCCTGCCTACATTGATTGGTCTATTATTCAAATATGCAAACAAAGAAGGAGGAATCTGTGGCAGATTTTAAAGCCCGTTTGGAAGCTCTCTTCTGATGGCATTCTGGATTCCATTCAGTAAATGAGGTCACTCAATCTGCTCTTGCTGCCCTATTAGTAAACAGATTATTTCCTGAGATTAGCAGGCTAATAAAAAGACAGAAAATAGGATGGGAGGCCACTGGTCTTGTTACTAAGCCAGTTTCGTTTGCCCTACATGCAGCAAGCCAAACGTTGATACGTCGTTTGCAGCAGAACAACAGTTTATTCACAAGGCAGCCAAATGGGGAGATGGGAGAATGAATCTCAAATCCGCCTACCCAAAGGTGAGGGGCTTGAGATATTTATGAGATAAAAAAAGGTCTTAGGTTTGGGGGAAGGTGGTTGTAGGTAGGGAAGAGATGAGGTAATCAGTGCTTTGCACAGGCGTATCTGGGTTACATGCTTCTTCATGAGATGCATGTTCAAAAATAGAGGTGCTTAGCACAATCTGAGGGTGGAGGCTTTGGCTCTCTGATGTCAAATTGTCATTCATCAGACACCTGTGCAGGCCCAGTTTTAGGGTCAGTGGTCCCAACCAGTCTTAGCTGGCTCGAACTGGACGAGAGCTGACTCCAGTTTCCTAAAAAACAACATAAGCCCCCATTATTATAGCATCCCATATGTCAGAGGTGTTATATATAGGGGTGGTTAAGGAGTCTTGTGATATATTACCTAGGGTACATGAAGCTTGCAATTAAGGAGAGGAAAAAAAGAAAAGAAAAAAATAACTAAAGCCAGCTTACTTAGTGAAGGCATTTTACAAGCAGAGGGTTTTAATCAAGTTCGTTTATCTCGTGTTCTGTAAAACAAGCTCAAGAATTTCTGTTAGTCACCAGCCTCTATTAACCCTGTGGAGCATGGTTTCAGTCTCCCCTATCTTTTTAAAAAATATTTATGTATTTATTTGGTTGTGCTGGGTCTTAGTTGTAGCAGGCAGGCTCCTTAGTTGTGGCTCGTGGGCTCCTTAGTTGTGGCAGGCAAACTCTTAGTGGTGGCGTGCATGTGGGATCTAGTTCCCTGACCAGGGATCAAACCCAGGCCCCCTGCATTGGGAGCACGGAGTCTTAACCACTGCGCCACCAGGGAAGTCCCCTCCCCTACCTTTTGATCATCCCTCAATCTTGAGGAAAGAGGGGCCGAGACCACACTGGCTACTGCCTGCTGATAACGGGTGTAGGCCTACCAAGGGTTTGAGAAATGAAACTATTATGCATTTGATTGCAAATATGCACAAATCCCAAGATGAGGACAAGGCTTTGGGCTTAAGGATACAAGACAAACAGCAAGAACAGAGTTATAACAAGAAGGAATATAAATCCTAGCAAGCACAGAACAATAATACCGAGTTTAAGCAATCCCTCCAATATAGACCTTATTCCCTACGGGATCCGTGAGAAGGTACTTCCTAAGAGACTGAATCCATGTTCTTGTGGTGACACCTGTGGGAGCCAAGTTGTCTAATTTTGTCTAAGAAGGTTTTTTACTTCAATGTGGTATTAAAATATACATAACAGGAGCTACTGGCCACTACATAGTCTCCTCTTTTTTCTGCTAAAATATAATCTAAAAAATCTTATTGTCTAATACTATTCTGGCTAATGAATCTAGGGCCTTTTGCAGGCTATGGCTTGAACCTGATCTTTTATGCCCGTTATAATCTGTCCTTGATATAGATGAGGAAGAATTACAACAAAAATCCTCTAGTGTAACAGAGGTGCCCCCAAATCTATGGGTACTTCTAGTCCTGACATTGGGAGAACAAAAAGCACAGAACTGTAAAAATTCTGACATATGTGGTTAAACCTCTTCCTAAATTGCCTCAATATTCATTAAAGCCTGAATCTATACAGGTCTCACACCAACAATCAAGATCTAATCAACCAGGGGTTAGTCATTTCCTGCACGAGCCCCTTTAACACAAAAAAAGCTAATGGGTGGGAAGCTGTTTACAAGATCGTTATCCCCCATTTCGCAGTTGTTCCAAACACACACACTCTTTTGTCACTAATTCCACCAGACTCAAAAGGGTTCACTGCTGTAGACCTTTGTTTAGCTTATTTTTTTTAGCATCCCTGTGCTAATCTATTTGCCAATATCTATTTGCCTTTACTTTGAACAATCAACAATACACTTGGACACTCATGTCTCAAGGGTCCACGGAGGCCCCTTCTAATTTCTCTCAAGTGCTCCACCAAGATCTAAGCACCCTCCAGTTCCCCAGGAAATCAACTCTTACCATATGTAGATGAACTCTTGCTGTGCTTAGTTCTCCAAGAGGCGTCCATAAATGATTCTATCTATTTGCTACAACAGTTAGCTGAAAAGAGACATAAAGTCTCTAATGAAAGATAACAACTATCTCTAGACACTGTTCATTACCTAGGTCATAACTGAAGTACTGAAGGAATACAATTATCTCCCAAACAGATTAAGCTAACCCAAGAATTTCCTTGACCCGCAAATAGGCAACAGCTTCGTGAATTTCTAGGCCTGGCTGGCTGCTGCAGACCCTAAGTTTTCTCTATTGGCTTCCCCACTCTATAAACTTAACTAAAGTAAAGAGTCCCTGATTCCCCTTGGTGAGAAGATAAATACGGGCAGGTCTTTTCACCGCCTGCCCTAGGGCTACCTAACGATTCAAACCCTTTCACCTTATTTGTGCTTGAAAGAGATGAGCCAGTCCTGGGAAGGCTCGCACAGACCATGGTAATAAGTACAGGCCTGTTATTAATAATAATAAAAAAAAGTGCAAGCCTATTGCCTATTAATAGCACACAAGTGGATTCAGTGGCTTGTGCCTACCCAGCTATAAATAAGGCTATAACTAAAGCTGTGCCCCAGGGGGTTAACAGAAATTGGTGACTAACAGAAATTCTTGAACTTGGCTTACAGAACAGCAGCTAAGGAAACAGCTTGTTTAAGAAAACAAACAGGGACTTCCCTTGTGGTCCAGTGGGTAAGACTCCACACTCCCAATGCAGGGGGCCCGGGTTTGATCCCTGGTCGGGGAACTAGATCCCGCATGCATGCCACAACTAAGAGTCCACATGCCACAACTAAGAAGTCTGCATACCGCAACTAAGAAGTCCACGTGCCGCAACTAAAAATCCTCCGTGCCGCAACGAATATCCCGTGTGCTGCATATAAGACCCGGGACAGCCTAAATAAATAAATATTTAAAAACAAACAAACCAACAAACCTCTGCTTGTAACTTGCCTTCACTGACCAAGTTTGCCTTATTTTTTTGATGCCTTAATCACCCCTATAGGTAACACATCTGACATATGGGCCACTATAGTAACAGGGGCTTAAGTTGTTTTCCAGGAACCTGGAGTCTGCTCTTGTCCAGTTCGAGCCAGCTAAGACTGGTTGGGACCACCGACCCTAAAACTGGGCCTGTGCAGTTGTCTGATGAATGACAATTTGACATCAGAGAGCCAAAGGCTCCACCCTCAGATTGTGCTAACCACCTCCATTTTTGAACATGCATCTCATGAAGAAGCATGTGACTCAGATACAACTGTGCAGAATGCCAATTACCTCATCTTTTTCCCTACTTCCAATCTCCTTTCCCCGTGCTTATGACCACCCTGTTTTGTGGCCTATCAAACATACCTTGTACATCCGCTTTAACCATGAAGGAAAAGAATGCATTTAAAAATAAAAATAGAGTAATTGTGGTTCAGGCATGCAAAATAGAGCTGGGCGGTCATTGTGGACGCATTTTCAGACACATTTCTGTATTACTGAGAACGTGAGTTTTCTGAACTTCATGAGCTTCAAGGATACCACCAAAACAATATCTGCTTGGAGCTGCCAACTGCAAGGTCTCCTCTTGTAACTATAAAGTCTTTCTCTTACATTAGGAAGAGTAGCAAACAAGACAGCTCAAGCCATAGCCTGCCAGCAAAAGGCCCTAGACTCATTAGCCAGAATAGTACTAGACAGTAAGATTGCTTTGGATTATATTTTAGCAGAAAAAGGAGGAGTATATGTAGTGGCCAATAGCTCCTGTTAGGTATATTTTAATACCACATTGAAGTAAAAAACCTTCTTAGACAAAATTAGACAACTTGGCTCCCACAAGTGTCATCACAAGAACCTGGATTTAATCTCTTAGGAAATATCTTCTCATGGATTCTGTCGGGAATAAGGTCTATATTGGAGGGATTGCTTACCTGGGCATTATTATTTTGTGCTTGCTAGGATTTATATTCCTTCTTGTCATAACTCTGTTCTTGATGTTTGTCTTGTATCCTTAAGCCCAAAGTCTTGTTCTCATCTTGGAATTTGTGAGTATTTGCGATCAGATGCATAACAGCTTCATTCCTCAAATCCCTTATTAGTCCTACACCCCTTATCAGCAGGAAGAGACCAGAGCAGTCACTGTCCCTCTTTCCTCAAGGCTGAGGGATGAGCAAAAGGTAGGGGAGACTGAAACCATGTCCCACAGGGTTAACAGAGGCTGGTGACTAGCAGAAATTCTTGAGCTTGTCTTACAGAACAACAGCTAAGGGAGGGCTTGTAAAAACAAACAAACAAACAAACAAGAAAAAAATACCTCTGCTTGTAACCTGTCCTCAGTGACCAAGTGCTCTTTAATTATTTTTTGACTCCTTAACCACCCCTATAGATAACATTACTGATGTATGGGTTGCTAGAGCAATGGGGGCTTAAATTGTTTTCCAGGAACTTGGAGTCTGGTCTTGTCCAGTTCAAGCCAGCTAAGACTTGTTGGGACCACTGACCCTAAAACTGGGCCTGTGCAGGTATCTGCTGAATGAGTTTTTGACATCAGAGGGCCAAAAATTCCACTCTCAGATCACGCTAAGTGCCTCCTTTTTTGAACATGCACCCCACAAAGAAGCATGTAACCCAGATATACCTGCACAGAACACCGATTACTCACCTTTTCCCTACCTCCAATCACCTTTCCCCATGCCTAAGACCACCCTTCTTCTTTATCTCATAAATATCTCAGGCCCTTCACTTCTGGGGAGGCAGATTTAGGATCTCTTCTCCAGTCTCCTTGCTTGGTTGCCTCATGGATAAACTTTCTCTGCTGCAAACCTTGGCGTCTCAGCGTTTGGCTTGCTGCACCTCAGGCAAATGAACTTGGTTCAGTAACATAGCTGCAGCTGCAAACTTTGTAGAAGGCTCAGCATATTTAACTTTTGGAAATGACATTTATTTACAAACTCCATACACTGTTCAAAGTCTTCTTAATTCTGAACTGACCCAACATTTCTCAGTAACCAGACTAGCCTCCTATGAGATCCTTCTTCTCTCACTACCTCATTCACATCTGAAACCTTGTGACATTCTTGATCCTGCTACATTACTGCCCTGCCTGACGAAGGTGAGCCCCATGACTGCAAGGTAATAATGTCTCATTGCAACACACTGCGCCCTGATTTATGAGACACTTTGGACTAATCCTTATGTAGTTTTTTTTTTTTTTGATGATGAATCATGTAAAAATGAGAAAGGGAATTATCAAGCTGGTCATGCTGTTCTTAACTAATATGAACTACTTGAGAGGGGAAATCTCCCACAGGCTAAATCAGTCCAACAAGCAGAGCTCCGTTCCCTTACCAGAGCACACCAGTTATTGAAAGGACAAGTTGTTAATAGTTATACTGATAGTCGGTATGCATCTGAGGTCATGAATGAATTTGGGATGTTATGGAAATGAAGGGGGTTTTCTTACGTCCACTGGGACCCAATCAAGCATGAGCAACAAACAGGTAAACAAAGTTCTTAGTGCCATTCTTTTACCTTCTGAAATTGCTGTCCTCCACACTGAGGTTCACATTACGAGACTAAACCTGAGTATCAGGGAAATGCCCTGGCTGACTTTCATAGAAAGGCAGCAGCAGCATAATCTGTAAAGTTTGTGGTAGTCTGTAAACTCAATAAACAGTCGAGACTATGGGAAAATCAAGATGGCCACTTGGTTCTTCCTGTCTCTCTGGCAAACCCCATTTTTCAGTTTTGTTATCCCTTCACCCATCATGGTGCATTTAAGAGGACTCAAATTGTACATAAACATTGGTGAGAAACTTTGATAACACTCTGAAAATAGCTAACCATCAATGTTTGACCTGACAGATCTGTAATCCTGGAAAAACTAATTTTCCCTCCAGAGGCCACAAACTCCTCCCTCTGGACCCTTTGAACATCTGCAACTGGATTTCATTCAGTTATCACCTAGGAGGGGTCATCAATATGTTCTTGTTACTGTATGTATGTTTTTCCCATGGGTTGAAGCCGTTCCCTGCTGCAAGGCTGATGCCCTCATAGTGACAAAGAAACTGTTAGAAAATGTGTTTCCCACTTGGGGTACACCTTCCACAATCTCAGTAATCGAGGCAACCACTTCACTGGGAAAATCATACAAGCCTTAATGAAAGACTTGGAAACCTCTTGGAATTACCACTGTCCCCATCATTCTCCACCATCAAGCAAGGTTGAAGGAACTAATGGGATCCTCAAACTTAAAATCTCTAAACTTGCTGAAACTCTGGTCTTCCTTGCCTCTAGGCTTGCTCACTGTTCTGCAGTTCCCCCTTTGGAAAACATAAACTCACTCCACATGAGATAGTCAACGGTAGACCAATGTCCATCAGTACACAAACTTTCTGCTCATCCCTTGTTATCCCATGTTAGTATAACCAGCTACTGAAAATCTTTCATGCCTTATGCTAAAGCCTATCACCGACAGGTTAAAGAAGTTTTCCCAGATGCCAATTCAAAGGATCTTCTTGGTCACAGACTGGAGCCTGGTGATTGGGTATTCTAGAAACGTCATCAGAAGAAAACATCTCTCAAACCCCATTGGAAAGGACCTTACCAAGTGCCCCTGACCACTGACACTGATGTGAAACCAGAAGTTATTGAGCCTTGGGTATACATCCCAAAGCTCAAAATGTCTTACATTTAGGTCTTTAATCCATTTGGAGTTTATTTTTGTGTATGGTGTTAGGTAGTGTTCTAATTTCATTCTTTTACATGTAGCTTTCCAGTTTTCCCAGCACCACTTACTGAAGAGGCTGTCCTTTCTCCACTGTATGTTCCTGCCTCCTCTGTTGTAAATTAGGTGACCATACGTGCGTGGGTTTATCTCTGGGCTTTCTATCCTGTATCATTGATCTATATTTCTGTTTTTGTGCCAGTACCATACTGTCTTGATTACTGTAGCTTTGTAGTATAGTTTGAAGTCAGGGAGCCTGATTCCTCCAGCTCCGTTTTTCTTTCTCAGGAATTCTTTGGCTATTCAGGGTTTTTTGTGTTTCCATACGAATTGTAAAATTTTTTGTTCTAATTCTGTGAAGAATGCCATTGGTAGTTTGATAGGGATTGCATTGAATCTGTAGATTGCTTTGGGTAGTATACTCATTTTCACAATATTGATTCTTCCAATCCAAGAACATGGTCTATTTCTCCATCTGTTTATGTCATCTTTGATTTCTTTCATCAGTGTTTTATAGTTTTCTGAGTACAAGTCTTTCACCTCCTTAGGTAGGTTTATTCCTAGGTATTTTATTCTTTTTGTTGCGATGGTAAATGGGATTGTTTCCTTAATTTCTCTTTCCGATTTTTTGTTGTTAGTGTATAGGAATGCCAGAGATGTCTGTGCATTAATTTTGTATCCTGCAACCTTACCAAATTCATTGATTAAGTCTAGTAGTTTTCTGGAGGCATCTTTAGGATTTTCTATGTATAGTATCATGTCATCTGCACACAGTGACAGTTTTATTTCTTCTTTTCCAATTTGTATTCCTTTTTCTTCTCTGATTGCTATGGCTAGGACTTCCAAAACTATGTTGAATAAGAGTGGCAAGAGTGGACATCCTTGTCTTGTTCCTGATCTTAGTGGAAATGCTTTCAGTTTTTCACTATTGAGCATGATGCTTGCTGTGGGTTTGTCATATATGGCCTTTATTATGTTGAGGTAGGTTCCCTCTATGCCCATTTTCTGGAGAGTTTTTTTTTTATCATAAATGGGTGTTGAATTTTGTCAAAAGCTTTTTCTGCATCTATTGAGATGATCATATGGTTGTTATTCCTTAATTTGTTAATACAGTGTATCACATTGATTGATTTGCATATATTGAAGAATCCTTGCATCCCTGGGATAAATCCCACTTGATCATGGTGTATGATCCTTTTAATATGTTGTTGGATTCTGTTTGCTAGTATTTTGTTCAGGATTTTTGCATCTATGTTTTGATATTATAGACCAATATCAGTGATATTGGTCTATAACTTTCTTTTTTGTGATATATTTTTCTGGTTTTGTTATCAGGGTGATGGTGGCTTTG
Organism: Balaenoptera musculus; assembly: GCF_009873245.2. NCBI lineage: Eukaryota > Metazoa > Chordata > Mammalia > Artiodactyla > Balaenopteridae > Balaenoptera > Balaenoptera musculus. Next base: position 10,503,070 of record NC_045803.1, read on the forward strand.
TAGAATGAATTTGGGAGTGTTCCTCCCTTTGCAATTTTTTGGAAGATTTTGAAAAGGATCTGTGTTAGCTCTTCTCTAAATGTTTGATAGAATTCACCTGTGAAGCCATCTGGTCCTGGACTTTTGTTTGTTGGAAGATTTTTAATTACAGTTTCAATTTCATTACTTGTGATAGGTCTGTTTATATTTTCTAATTCTTCCTGGTTCAATCTTGGAACATTGTACCTTTCCAAGAATTTGTCCATTTCTTCGTGGTTGCCCATTTTATTGGCATATAGTTGTTTGTAGTAGTCTCTTAAAACCCTTTGTATTTCTGCGGTGTCAGTTGTGATTTCTCCTTTTTCATTTCTAATTTTAGTGATTTGCGTCCTCTCCCTTTTTTTCTTGATGAGTCTGGTTAAGGGTTTATCAATTTTGTTTATCTTCTCAAAGAACCAGCTTTTAGTTTTATTGATCTTTGCTATTGTTTTCTTCATTTCTATTTCATTTATTTCTGCTCTGATCTTTATGGTTTCTTCCCTTCTACTGACTTTGGGTTTTCTTTATTCTTCTTTCTCTAGTTGCTTTAGGTGTAGAGTTAGATTGTTTATTTGAGATTTTTCTTGTTTGTTGAGGTGAGATTGAATTGCTATAAACTTCCCTCTTAGAACCGCTTTTGCTGTGTCCCATAGGTTTTGGGTCATTGTGTTTTCATTGTCATTTGTTTCCATGTATTTTTTAAATTTCTTCTTTGATTTCTTCAGTGAGCTCTCGGTTATTTATATATATATTTTTTAATTTTTATTTATTTTATTTATTTATTTTTGGCTGCCTTGGGTCTTCGTTGCTGCGCGCAGGTTTTCTTTAGTTGCGGCGAGTGGGGGCTACTCTTTGTTGCAGCGTGAGGGCTTCTCATTGCAGTGGCTTCTCTTGTTGCGGAGCACGGGCTCTAGGCGTGCGGGCTTCAGTAGTTGTGGTGCACAGGCTTAGTTGCTCCGTGGTATGTGGGATCTTCCCGGACCAGGGCTCGAACCCGTGTCCCCTGCATTGGCAGGCAGATTCTTAACCACTGTGCCACCAGGGAAGCCCCCTCTTGGTTATTTAATAGTGCACTGTTTAACCTCCATGTATTTGTGGTTTTTACAGTTTTTTTTCTGAAATTGAGTTCCAATCTCATAGCATTGTGGTCAGCAAAGATGCTTGATAAGATTTCAATTTTCTTAAATTTTCCGAGGCTTGATTTGTGACCCAAGATGTGATCCATCCTGGAGAATGTTCCATGTGCACTTGAGAAGAAAGTGTATTCTGCCCCTTTTGGGTGGAATGCTCTATAAATATCAATTAAATCTATCTGGTCTATTGTGTCTTTTAAAGCTTGTGTTTCCTTATTAATTTTCTGTTTGGATGATCTGTCCATTGGTGTAAGCGGGGTGTTAAAGTCCCCTACTATTATTGTGTTACTGTCGAGTTCCCCTTTCATGGTTGTTAGCATTTGCCTTATGTATTGAGGTGCTCCTATGTTGGGTGCATAAACATTTATAATTGTTATATCTTCTTCGTGGATTGATCTCCTGATCATTACGTAGCGTCCTTCCTTATCTCTTGTAACAGTCTTTATTTTAAAGTCTATTTTATCTGATATGAGTATTGCTACTCCAGCTTTCTTTTGATTTCCATTTGCATGGAATATCTTTTTCCTTCTCTTCACTTTCAGTCTGTATGTGTCACTAGGTCTGAAGTGGGTCTCTTGTAGACAGCATATATATGGGTCTTGTTTTTGTATCCATTCAGCAAGCCTGTGTCTTTTGGTTGGAGCATTTAATCCATTCCCGTTTAAGGTAATTATCGATATGTATGTTCCTATGACCATTTTCTTAATTGTTTTGGGTTTGTTTTTGTAGGTCCTTTTCTTCTCTTGTGCTTCCTACTTAGAGAAGTTCCTTTGGCATTTGTTGTAGAGCTGGTTTGGTGGGGCTGAATTCTCTTAGCTTTTGCTTGTCTGTAAAGCTTTTGATTTCTCCATCGAATCTGAATGAGATCCTTGCCGGGTAGAGTAATCTTGGTTGTAGGTTCTTCCCTTTCATCACTTTAAGTATATCATGCCACTCCCTTCTGGCTTGTACAGTTTCTGCTGAGAAATCAGCTGTTAACCTTATGGGAGTTCCCTTGTATGCTATTTGTCATTTTTCCCTTGCTGCTTTCAATAATTTTTCTTTGTCTTTAATTTTTGCCAGTTTGATTATTATGTGTCTCGGCATGTTTCTCCTTGGGTTTATCCTGTATGGGACTCTCTGTGCTTCCTGGACTTGGGTGACTATTTCCTTTCCCATATTAGGGAAGTTTTCCACTATAATCTCTTCAAATATTTTCTCAGACCCTTTCTTTTTCTCTTCTTCTTCTGGGACCCCTATAATTCGAATGTTGGTGTGTTTAGTGTTGTCCCAGAGGTCTCTGAGACTGTCTTCAATTCTTTTCATTCTTTTTTCTTTATTCTGCTCCTTGGCAGTTATTTCCACCATTTTGTCTTCCAGCTCACTTATTCGTTCTTCTACCTCAGTTATTCTGTTATTGATTCCTTCTAGTGTACTTTTCATTTCAGTTATTGTGTTATTCATCTCTGTTTGTTTGTTCTTTAGTTCTTCTAGATCTTTGTTAAACATTTCTTGTATTTTTTCAACCCGTGACTCCATTCTATTTCCGAGATTCTGGATCATCTTTACTATCATTACTCTGAATTGTTTTCAGGTAGATTGCCTATTTCCTCTTCATGTATTTGGTCTTGTGGGTCTTTACCTTGCTCCTTCATCTGTGACATATTTTTTTGCCATCTCATTTTTTTTGTTTTCCTTTTTTTAATGAGTGGGATTGTGTTCCTGTCTTACTGGTTGTTTGGCCTGAGGCTTCCAACACTGGAGTTTGTAGGCTGTTGGGGAGAGCTGGGTCTTGGTGCTGAGATGAGGAGCTCCGGGAGACCTCACTCAGATGAATAGTCCCTGGGGTCTGAGGTTCTCGTTAGTCCAGTGGTTCGGACTCGGAGCTCCCACCGCAGGAACTTCGGCCTGACCCCCAGCTCGTGAACCAAGATCCTGCAAGCCACACAGGGCAGCAAAAAAAAAAAGAGAGAACAATAACAAAGTAAAAAATAAAATTAGACTAGGAAACTAACAGATATGTTAGAAAAAAATAATAATAAAAATATAGATGAAACAATAACCGGAAGGTAAAACAGAACCACAATAGTAAAAAAGAGAAGGAGGAAAAAAAAGAAAAAAAGGTGGAAAAGGCCTTGGCTGTGGAGGGCAGGGCCTAAGGATGGGCGAGGTTTGGGCGGTGGCTGGGGCCTATGCTTAGGACCCATAGGGCTGGAAAAGGCCCTGGGGGGGTGGGGGGGTGGGGCTTAGGTTCAACAGAACAGAAGGAGTCCAGCTGTGCCTCCCCCTCTGGTCTCAGAGGGTGGTGGACCCCAGCTGGGGGCCCAGCAGGCTTCCTGGGCTCGAGTTGGCCAGGCAAATGCCCTCTGCTCCTCTCCGGCTCCTCCCATCCAGGAGGGCCCCTCCTGCCTGCCTCTCCTGTTCTCTCCTGGCCTCCCTACTATGCCCCAGGACCAACCCGGCCCAGAGGGGACCTCTGAGGGCATAGGACCCAGCCAGAGAGCTGGGCAGACTTCCTTGGCCAACTGGGCAGAGGAAACGCTGGGCCCACTCGCCCCTGATCCGAGCCCCGGAGGGTCCCTCCAGGCATGGGAACCCCTCCCCCCTCTCAGCCACCCCTCAGGGGTGCCGGTCCTGTCCAGTCTCCACTTCTCCTCCCCCCTCAGTCCCCCCACGTCCTACCGGTTCACTTGGGGGTTCTTCCTGTTTCCTTGGGCATTGGGGTCCCCCACCAGCGTCCAGCAGGTGCCCTCCCAAATTGATTTTTTAATTTACTCAACTGAATTTTTATTTGACATCCCAAATAGAAATTCTGTACCCATTAAACAATCATTCCCTATCCCCAGGTCCATGTAACCTCTATTCTACTTTCTGTCTTGATGAATCTGTGTATTCTAGATGCCACACATAAGATAAATCATACATATTTGTCTTTTAGTGTCTGGTTTTATTTCACTTGGCATAATGTTTTCAACGTTTGTGCATGTTGCAGCATGTATCAGAATTCTGATCACTTTTCAGGCTAAATATTATTCCATTGTATGTATATACCACATTTTGTTTATTCATTCATCTGTTGATGGACATTTGGGTTGCTTCCACCTCTTGGCTATTGTGACTAATGCTACTATGAACATTCGTGTGCAAGTATCTGTTTGATTCCCTTCTTTTGATTCTTTTTGGTATATACCTAGAAGTAGAATTTCTGGATCATATAGTAATTCTATATTTAACTTTTTGAGAAAACTCCATACTGTTCTCCACAGTGGCCATCCTATTTACATTCTGACCAGTAATGCACAATTGCAATTTCTCCACATCCTTGCTAATTCTTGTTATTTTCAGTTTTTTTAAAAATAACTATCATTCTAATGGAAGTGAAGTGGTATCCATTGTGCTCTTGATTTGCATTTCCCTAATAAGCATATTTTTATGGGTTTATTGGTCATTTGCATATCTTCTTTGGAGACACGTCTATTCAAGTCTTTTACCCATATTTGAATTGGGTTGTTTGTTTTGTTGTTGTTTAGTTGTGGGTGTTCTTTATATAGTCTAGATATGAATTCCCTATTTCATATATAATTTGTGAATATTTTCTTCTATTCTGTGGGTCACCTTTTCACTTGTTGACAGTGTCATATGAATGATACACAAAATTTTGAATTTTAATAAAGTCCAATTTATCTATTTTTGTTGTTGTCACCTGTGCTTTTGATGTGATATCTGTGAAATCCTGCAAAACTGTAGCTTTGTGTCAAGTCTTGAAATCAGAAATTGTGAGTCCTCCAGCTTTGTTCTTCTTTTTCAAGATCGTTTTGGTTATTCAGGGTCCATTAAGATTCTATATGAATTTTAGGATGTATTTTTCTGCAAAAAAACCCTGTTGGGATTTTGATAGAGATTGCGTTGAATCTGTAGATCACTTTGGGTAATACTGATTGATATCTTAACAATATATTGACTTCCAATCCATGAAAACAGGATGTCTTTCTATTTATTTATTTGTGTCTTCTTTAATTTCTTTCAGTGATGTTTTATGGTTTTCAGTGTACAAGTTTTTCTGCCTCCTTGGTTAAGTTTATTCCTATTTTTAAATTATTTGTGATGCTATTGTAGATGGAATGTTTTCTTAATTTCTTTTTTGGTTTGTTCATTCTTAGTGTATAGAAAACAACTGATTTGTGTGTGTCTGTTTTGAATCTGCAACTTTATGAATTCATTTATTGTTTTAACAAGTTTTTTGTGGAATCTTTAGGGTTTTCTATGTATAAGATCATGTTGTCTGCAAACCCAGTTAATTTTTCTTCTTCTTTTCCAATTTGGATACCTTCCACTACACTTTCTTGCCTAATTGTTCTGTCTAGGACTTCCAGTACTTCGTTAAATAGAAGTGGTAAAGCTGGCATTTTTGTCTTGTTCCTGATCTTAGAGGAAAAGCTTTTGGTCTTTCACCATTGAGTATGATGTCAACTGTGGGCTTTTCATAAAAGGCCTGATTATGTTAAGGTAATTTCCTTCTATTCCTAGTTTGTTGGATATTTTCATCATGAAAAGTTTTGAATTTTGTCAAATGCTTTTTCTGCCTCAATTGAGATAACCATGTGTTTTTTTCTTCTTTCTGTTACTGTTATTACATTACATTAATAATTTATAATCTGTAAGTAATTAAGTAATTAATATATGCATGTCTTTTAAATTCTATAGAAAATTAAAAGTGGGGAATTCCCTGGTGGTCCAGTGGTTAGGGCTCAGCGCTTTCACTGCCATAGCCCGGGTTCAATCCCTGGTCAGGGAACTAAGATCCTGCAAGCCAAGTGGCACGGACAAAAAAAAAAAAAAATTAATTAAAAAAAAAGTGGAGTTACAATTCAAGATTAAAATAATACTGGCTTTTATATTTGCCAGGGTATTACCTTTATGGGAGGACTCTGTATCTTCATATGGCTTCGAGTTACTGTTTAACTTATTTTCATTTCAACCTGAAGGGCCCCCTTTAATGTTTCTTGCAGGGCAGGTCTACTGGTAATGAACTCCTTCAACTTTTGTTTATCTGGGTAAATAGTGATTCCTCTGCTTTAGGGGAGAAAAAGCACAGTGCTTGGAGAGTGGGTGCTGGCATAAAGACTATTTTGAGCTGAAGACATTTGAGAATCAATAAACGTAGGAGAGGCTTTCTCTGAACTCCCCTTATCTACCTAAAAAACGATCCTTAAAAAAAAATAAAAAGAACTCACTTGTCAGAAATTGCTTCCCTAGGAGAGTAGACCAGAAGTCGACACCACAACCCAGACAGATATTGTCACAAACTATCAAATTGCCTATCTGTTCTCCTTAGGGCCCATTTATCTTCCATAAAAATCATTTGCTCTCCCATAAGTGGCCTCTCTCCCGCTCCCTTTCCCCGTGAAGATGGTATATAAGCTTTCAACTCTCACTGCTTTTGAGGGGTACTCTTCTTTTCTGATACAACCATGCACGTGAAATTAAAAATTAATATATTTGGGGAGGGATAATTTGGGCATTTGGGGTTAACGGATACACACTATTATATATAAAATAGATAAACAACAAGGACCTACTATTATATATAACACAGGGAACTATATTCAATATCTTGTAATAAACCATAATGGAAAAGAATCTGAGAAAGAATACATACATATACATCAACTGAATCACTTTGCTGTATACCTGAAACGCTATAAACCAACTATACTTCAATTCTTAAAAATTAATAAGTTTGTCTGCCTTTTCTCTTGTTAATCTGCCTGTCATCAGGTTAGTTCGCAGACCCAGCCATTGGAGACCCAGGAGAGCAGAAGGAAAGTCTTCCCTCCCCTATGGTTTCCGGCAACGGGGATGAGATCTCATTGGCTGGAACGTTCTGCCCACTCTGGAGGCAGCAAAAGGTAAGACTTCTTTTCTCTGCGTGGGGTCTGATCAAACCCAGCAGTACAAGACTCTACAGTATTTCTCCCTTCTAAACTTACCTCAGCTGGAGAAAACATTAGTATGAACTAGTTTTGGGGGTGTATAGTGATTCTTGTGTTTTTTCTCTTGAGTACTCTGGGTTTTAATTCATCCTTTCCCTTCCAGAGATGGTCATTGTGTTCCTTTGCCTGTATGTGTGTGTGTATATATATATATTTTTTTCAGATTCTTTTTTGTTAGAGGTTATTACAAGATATTGAATGTAGTTCCTTGTGCTAAAAGTAGGTCCTTGTTGTTTATCTATTTTATATATAGTAATTTGTATCTGTTAATCCCAAACTCCTAATTTATCCCTCCCTCACCATTTTCCCTTTGGTAACCATAAGTCTGTTTTCTATGTCTATAAGTCTGTTTCTGTTTTGTAAATAAGTTCATTTGTATCATTTTTTTAGATTCCACATATAGGTGATATCACATGGTATTTGTCTTTCTCTTTCTGATGTACTTCGCTTAGTATGATTATCTCTAGGTCCATCCATGTTGCTGCAAATGGCATTATTTCTTTTTTTTAATAGCTGAGTAATATTCCATTATATATATGTACCACATCTTCTTTATCCATTCATCTGTCGATGGACACTTAGGTTGCTTCCATGTCTTGGCTATTGTAAATAGTGCTGCAATGAACACTGGGGTGCACGTGTCTTTTCAAATTAGCGTTTTCTCTGGATATATGCCCAGGAGTGGGACTGCTGGATCATATAGTAGCTCTATGTATTTTTTGCGGAACCGCCATACTGTTCTCCATAGTGGCTACACCAATTTACATTCCCACCAACAGTGTAGGAGGTTTCCCTTTTCTCCACATCCTCTCCATCATTTATTATTTGTAGACTTTTTGATGATGGTTGTCTCTTGTGTTGATTGTCATTAGGAGAATCATAAGGTAGAAGAAAGGCTAAGGCTCTACAAGCCTGGGGTTTCAGCTGGCCTCACAGCTTGGTGAGTTTACAGTTCCCAGACTGGCATCTATCTAGACAAACTTTGCTGTGGGTCACCCATAAAAAAAACAAACCAGATGAAACTCTCTTTTCATCTCCTCTGGTGTCCTGAGAGCTTGGCTTTGTAACCAGTGAGAACACTCTCTCTGGTTTGCCCAGCTGGGGGGGCGCGGCTTGCATCAAGTGGCTGGCCAGCAGGGTGTAGGAACCCCAGATGCGAAGTGACAAGCAGCACTTTCTTTCTCTGATGGTGCCAGCTCTCAGGGGAGTTCATTTTAATTAGGAGTCCAAGTCCATCAGGGACTGTGTTGCTCTAACCTTGTTGCCTCGTCGGTGCTGGGAAAATCCCATCCCAGTCTTGACTGCTTGTAATCACAGATTACCAGGTCTGTGACTGGAAGTGTCTCGTTTCTGTGGGAATCTGGAGACATGAGTTTTCATAAATATTTTTTACCACCTGTGGCAATAAGGATCTTTGCCTCCTTAAGGTCTATCTTTGGGAGTGGCCTTTTGGACCATGGGAGCTATGTCTTCTGCAACCAATTTGTGTGATGCCTCTTGGATCCACGGTGAACATTTATTCTAAGCCAGGAAAATTACCTCTGGGTCTTGCCATAAAAAGGCTTACTGGATTGAGTCACTACTAGAATGGATACACCTTTGAAGATCCTACCCATCAATGGTGAGATAAGGGATCCTTTGATTTGGAAAAACATTTACATTTTTAAAAGATTTTAGAGGGGACTTCCCTGGTGGTCCAGTGGTAAAGAATCTGCCTTCCAATGCAGGGGACGTGGGTTCGATCCCTGGTCGGGGAACTAAGATCCTGCATGCCCCAGGGCAACTAAGGCCGGGTACCACAACTACTGAGCCTGCACACCTCAGTGAGAGAGCCAGCGTGCTGCAAACTACAGAGCCCACGTGCCCTGGAGCCCATGCGCCACAACTAGAGAAGAGAAAACCCGCAGGCCACAACCAGAGAGAAGCCCGCGCGCAACAAAGAGCCCACGTGCCGCAACTAAGACCCGAAGCAGCCAAAAAAAAAAGATTTTAGAGACCTCTCATCCTAAATAAGTGTCCTGTTGTTACCAAGATCAAATTGATAGAAGGATGCAAAAGAGCATTCTAGCTAACCTTAGGGACTCCTTTAACAAGAGTAAAAAAGAGAAATCAGACTTAGAACAAAAATGAAAATCCACAGCCCCCATAAATTCCCCTTTTCCACCCTCCTATATGCCGCTTTACAACCAACTCCCTGTCCCTGACCCTCCAGAAGATCTTTGGATCTCTGGGTCCCTGCCCCAAATCCCCCTCCCCAAATCTAATCTCACCTCCTCAGCAAATTCGTAAAACTCCTCCAACCTCCCCAGAAAATCTCTCAAACACCCAGCTGCAAGCATTAAGTTCCCTTTCCCCTCAAGAATTCCAGAAAGCACTCTGGCAGGATTCTCCAGGCCTGGGGGATATAGGTTATTTATGTAAATACTGATGTTGAGGAAGAAAACTGGCAGAGGCTTCAGGACCTGTCTTGCCATCTCTGGCAATTAGGAGTACTTCCCAGGGCTCTGTAATCAAAACCCATCAGCTTCAGGCTTTCCCAGGCAAAGGGCTTGGTGAATGTATCCTGGACCCCCAACACAAAGAGTTCACGTGCCCTGGACACCAGCAGATCTTTTAAACTACAAAGCCCTTTTACTCCCACTTTCAGAAGATCCTGCCAAATGTCGAGAGGAGCTAGAAAGATTAGTGGCCATTTATAACCCTGCTCATAGGGGCAGCTTGTAAGGGGTGTTCTTTCCACCCGTGATTATACTATAGTTATACGCCAAGACCTGGAGAAAACTCCCCACACTGGAGAAACTGGTGGCCAATCCTTCCCAGGCCCTCCTGCAAATGACCAGGAAATGATGCAGGTAGAGGCTGATAGGGATGATGCTGAAGGCCTTTCCTCCAAAGGTGAACTGGTTCCAGGTTGAATTGTGCGCTCAGAAAGAAGACGAACATCCCCAGATCTCTGTGGAAGGATCTCTGTGCAGACTTTTCAAAGACACACCGCATCAAACCCAAAAGCCCCAGAACACAGAAATCTTTTGATTTCTGCTTTAGCTGGAAATCTTCTCCCTGATATAAAGAGGCAAATCCAAAATCGTGCAGTTGGGATGGACAATCTCTCAATGTTATTACAGAGACTGCTTCTCAATTCTTTTAAAATAGCCTGCAGACAGGGAGATCAGCTCAGTGCTTTGTGACCATCTACAGGGGTGGGATAGGGAGGGTGGGAGGGAGGGAGACGCAAGAGGGAAGAGATATGGGAACATATGTATATGTATAACTGATTCACTTTGTTATAAAGCAGAAACCAACACACCATTGTAAAGCAAATATATTCCAGTAAAGATGTTAAATAAATAAATAAATAATATAATATAATAAAATAGCCTGCAGGAAAGCAGGAGAAAAAAGCAATTAAAATCAACAGTCCTTGCCTTTGTCCCAAGACAACTGCACATTCTGTAAAAAGCCAGGCATTGGGAAAACAGTTGTCCTGAACTTCAAATAAAGGAAAGCTTAAAAAGCAATCATCCAGGGGACTTCCCTGGTGGCACAGTGGTTAAGAATCTGCCTGCCAATGCAGGGGACACGGGTTCGAGCCCTGGTCCGGGAAGATCCCACATGCCGCGGAGCGGCTAAGCCCATGGGCCACAACTACTGAGCCTGTGCTCTAAAGCCCGCGAGCCACAACTACTGAAGCCCACACGCCTAGAGCCCGTGCTCCACAACAAGAGAAGCCACCACAATGAGAAGCCTGCACACCACGACAAAGAGTAGCCCCCGCTTGCCGCAACTAGAGAAAGCCTGCACACAGCAACGAAGACCCAACACAGCCAAAAAAAAAAAAAAAAAAAAAAGCAATCATCCTAGAACACCGAGCCCTCAGAGGGTCCGTTCTCCCCCTTCTGGGGGCAATTCCCCATCAAGGACAAGGTCAGTCTATCCTCAGTCACACCCCAGCACCCAACATTTAACTTAAGATAGAGAATCGGGGGACTTCTCTGGTGGTCCAGTGGATGAGACTCCGTGCTCCCAATGCAAGGGGCCCGGGTTCGATCTCTGATTGGGGAACTAGATCCTGCATGCACGCCACAACTAAGAAGCCTGCATGCCGTAACTAAAGATCCAGTGTGCTGCAACTAAAACCCAGCGCAGCCTAAATAAATAAATGAATATTTTTTAAAAAAAGGATCTGGAATTGGATTTCTTTTTTAAAAAATTTATTTATGTGCTCACTTCGGCAGCACATATACTAAAATTAGAACGATACAGAGATTAGCATGGCCCCTACACAAGGATGACACACAAATTTGTGAAGTGTTCCATATTTTTTCACTTTGTTATAAAGCAGAAACTAATCCAGCCGCTATCCTCACAGCAACCCCCGCTGACGCAGCCTGGTTTACAGTGATTGACCTCTGCTCAGCTTTCTTTCCCCTGCTGTTGATTCCTCACTCACAATTTCTCTCTGCAATTGCATTTAGAGGGAGACGATTAACACGGACTCATGTACCTCAGGGATGTTGTGAGTCTTCCTCTATTATCTTCCCAAGTCCTTACAGTTGACTTCGCTTTGTAGCCTTTACCCCAGGCCCCACCCTTGCTCAATACATGGGGGATCTCTTACTCTGTAACTAGACGAGCAGGGTGATAGACAGACCCTCTCGTTCTCCTTAGGGCACTCACTCTCTTTTGTATATAAGTTCATTTGTATTATTTTTTTAGATTCCACATATAAGTGATATCATATATTTGTCTTCCTCTGACATACTTCACTCAGTGTGACAATCTCTAGGTCCATCCATGTTGCTGCAAATGGCATTATTTTGTTCTTTTTTATGGCTGAGTAATATTCCATTGCATATATATATACCACATCTTCTTTATCCATTCCTCTGTTGATGGACATTTAGGTTGCTTCCATATCTTGGCTATTGTAAACAATGCTGCAATGAACATCCGTCCCCTGAAACTTTAAAATCATCATTGTCCACACCCCCAGCTCTTGGCTGACCTCATTCTGACAAAGCTTTTCACCTCTATTGCCACGAAGATGGTGGAATTGCTGTAGGTATTTTAGGACAACTTTTGGCTTCTCAGATAAGTCCTGTAGCATATTTCCCAGGTCAGTTAGATCCTGTGGCATCAGGCACGGCCCCCTGAGCCACCACCCTCACACGGGGCTCCCCGGTCCCCTCTGCTCCCCCTGCTGTTCCTGTGACATGGCCCCTCTCTACACAGTGGCCCTGGGAACCCACCCCACCATCATCTTCCCGTCGCTGTAACACTTTAAACCCATTTGCGTTACTGTCCCTCCCTGGTGATGGAGAGCCCCACGCTATCCACCCGATTGCCCTGCAACTAGAGAAATGGTCTCAAAGCCATGAGAGCACCTCTTAGACACCCCCTCAGACAACCCGGACTTCTATTTTGCAATGGCTCCTGTAGATGAAATTCCCGGGGATACCTAATCACCAGTCATGCCCAAATTTCCCCACATGAAATACTGGAGGTATATGCTTTGCCCACTATAAAATCGGCCCAAGCAGCCCAGCTCATAGCTCTTCCTAGAGCTTGCAAACAGGCAGTACATACAGCGACTCCAGATATGCTTTTGGAGTCTGCTGCACTGGTGTCGCATGTGGAAATCCCACGGATTCTTATTAACCTCTGCTGGTACCCCGACTGCCAACAGGGATATCATTGCTGCCCTATTACGGTCTAATTGACCTCCCTGCTAAAATCACTGCTGTTCTCCGTGGAGCCCACACCGTGGAGACTGACACTCCATTTCCAGGGAAGGACAGAGGCCATAAGTCTGCTAAACGCCCTACCCACCCCTTCTCCACCCAATGTCTAAACCTGCTTTTATCCCTGACCGACATTACCAGTTAGTCAGGTAAGTGCCCCACAAACTGAAAAAGACAAATGGCTACAAAAGGGTGCCAAACAGTATGTCCTGAGGATGTAACGTAGGGCATGGTGACTGTAGTTCATAACACTGCATCGCATATTTGAAAATGGCTGAGAGAGATCTTACAACTCTATCACAAGGAAAAAAAATTGTTTTTTTAACTATGTATGGTGACGAATGTTAACTAGACTTATTGTGTTCATTTCACAATATATACAAATATCGAATCACTATGTTGTGTACCCGAAACTAATATAATGTTGTATGTCGGGACTTCCCTGGCGGCCCAGTGGTTAAGACGCCACGCTTCCCCTGCAGGGGGCCCGGGTTCGATCCCTGGTTGGGGAACTAAGATCCCACAGGCCAAGATGCAGCCCCAAAAAAAAGTCAATTACACCTAAATTTTTAAAAAAATGAACCAAGCATTCACTAGTGGATTATACATTGGGCCAAATGGACTTCCAGTGGCCCCCTCCCTTTCTTTTTTTTTTTTATTGAGCTATAATTTGACCTTCTGGCTGCCTTATCTCCCATTAGGTGGGACCTGAGTGCAGATGGGCGGCAGCAAAGCAACTAAAGGACAATGGGTTCTGCCCCAGCATCCATAAAATTTCTAATCAAAGTATTTCCTGATGTGCTGTTTGGGACTCTCAGCAGGTCTCTGGAGAACAGCTTATCTCAGGAAATCCTCCAAGGTCCACACTGACCCTTGCACTGTCCCACACGGGTTCCATACATTGACCTCCGGCTTCAGGCTATTTCCGCTGTTTGCTGATTGCATGTTTACTGGAGGGGCTGGAGGTTATCCAACTAGAAGTGCTGACGCTATGACGGTGGAAAAGAAGTGAATAACTGAGATTATCCCTCAGTTTGGTATTCCTCTGTGGCTGGAATCAGACCAAGGAACGGCGGAAATAAATACATAAATACATAAATAAATTTACAGCAGAAACAAGCTGCTTGCTTTGCACAGACTCTGGGATGCTCCTTAAAATGTCATACCTTGTAACATCCTCAATCATCAGGGCAAGCGGAACATAAAAATCTTGACCTAAAAAGGACTTCAGGAAAAAAACCTGGCAAGAAATTAACTAGAAGCATTACCCCTGGCCCTTATAAAAATACAAAATACACCAAATACAATAGGAGACATGGTTAACTCCTTTTGAAATAGTTTTGGGGCACCCTAGGCCTACTGGCATTTCTCTTGTTTGTTTCTTTGTTTGTTTTTCTACTGGCATTTCTAAAACGTCCATTCCTCCACGGAGTGAACATTATGGGGACCTGAGTAAGCAATTTGACGCTATGACTCGCTATGTACAAGAACTAACTGGTACAGGCAGACCTCGGAGATATTTCGAGTTCGGTTCCAGATCACCGTGATAAAGTGAATATTGCAATAAAGCGAGTCACAAGAATGTTTTGGTTTCCCAGTGCATATAAAAGTTATGTTCACACTATAGTCTATTAAGTGTGCAATAGCACGATGTCTAAAAAAATAATGTGCCTACCTGAATTTAAAAATACTTTCTTGCTAAAAACATACTAACCATCATCTGAGCCTTCAACGGGTCATACTCCTGTTGCTGCTGGAGGGTCCTGCCTCACCGCTGGTGGCTGCTGACTGATCAGGGGGGTGGGCGCTGAAGGGTTGGGGAGCTGTGGCAATTTCTTAAAATAAGACAACAATGAAGTTTGCCGCATCGATTGACTCTTTCTTTCACAATTTCTCTATAGCCTGCAGTGTTGTTTGAGAGCATTTACCCGCAGAACTTTCAAAATTGGAGTCAATCCTCTCAAACCCTACTGCTGCTTTATCAACTACGTTTATGTCATATTCTAAATCCTTTGTTGTCGTTTCAACAATCTTCACCAGGAATAGATGCCAACTCAAAAAACCACTTTCTTTGCTCACCCATTAGAAACGACTCCTGGACTTCCCTGGTGGCGCAGTGGTTAAGAATCTGCCTGCCAATGCAGGGGACACGGGTTCGAACCCTGGTCCAGGAAGATCTCACATGCCGCGGAGCAACTAAGCCCATGTGCCACAACTACTAAGCCTGCGTTCTAGAGCCCGTGAGCCACAACTACTGAGCCCGCGAGCCACAACTACTGAGCCCGCGAGCCACAACTACTGAAGCCCGCGCGCCTAGAGCCTGTGCTGTGCAAAAAGAGAAGCCACCACAATGGGAAGCCCGTGCACCACAACGAAGAGTAGCCCCCGCTCACCGCAACTAGAGAAAGCCTGCACACAGAACAAAGACCTAACGCAGCCAAAAAAAAAGACAGAAGAAAAGAAAGAAACAACACCTCATTCATTAAAGTTTTTCCATGAGATTGCAGCAATTCAATCACATCTTCAGACTCCACTTCTAATTCTAGTTCTCTTGCTATTTCCACCCCATCTGTGGTTACTTCCTCCACCAAAGTCTTGAACTCCTCAAAGTCATCCATGAGGGTTAGAATCAGCTTCATCCAAACTCTTATTAATGTTGGTATTTTGACCTCTTCCCATGAATCACAAATCTTCTTAATGGCATCTAGAATGGTGAGTCCTTTCCAGAAGGTTTCAAAATTTACTTTGCTGGGACTTCCCTGGTGGCACAGTGCTTAAGAATCTGCCTGCCAATGCAGGGGACATAGGTTCAATTCCTGGTCCGAGAAGATCCCACATGCCGCGGAGCAACTAAGCCCATGCACCACAACTACTGAGCCTGCGCTCTAGAGCCCGTGCTCCACAACGAGAGAAGCCACCACAATGAGAAGCCCGTGCACCACAACGAAGAGTAGCCCCTGCTCGCCACAACTAGAGAAAGCCTGCGTGCAGCGACGAAGACCCAATGCAGCCAAAAATAAATAAAAATATATATTAAAAAATGTACTTTGCCCAGATCTATCAGAGGAATCACTATCTATGGCAGCTATAGCTTTAGGAACTGTATGTACATTGAAAATTTCTTTCAATTCAAAGTGTAGCCTCCTTTATTAATTACTTAGCTAGATCTTCTGGGTAACTTGCTGCATCTTCTCCATCAGCACTTGCTGCTTCACTTTGCACTTTTATGTTACGGAGGCGGCTTCTTTCCTTAAACCTCAGGAACCAACCTCTGCTCGCTTCAAACTTTTCTTCTGCAGCTTCCTCACGTCTCTCAGCCTTCACAGAATTCAAGAGAGTCAGAGCCTTGCTCTGGAGGAGGCTTTGGCTGAAGGGAATGTTGTGGCTGGTTTGAACTTCTCTCCAGACCACTCACACTTTCTCCGTATCAGCAATAAGGCTGTTTGGCTTTCTTATCATTCGCGTGTTCACTGGAGTAGGACTTTTCATTTCCTTCAAGAACTTTTCCTTTGCAATCACAACTTGGCTAAACTGTTCGGCAAGAGAAGCCAAGCTTTTGGTCTACCTTGGCTTTCAACATGCCTTCATTAAGCTTAATCCTTTCTAGTTTTGTTTTTTTTCTTTTTTTTTGGCCTCACCACGTGGCTTGTGGGATCTTAGGTCCCCGACCAGGGATTGAACCCCTGCCCGCTGCAGAGGAAGCGCAGAGTTCTAACCACTGGACCGCTGGGGAAGTCCCCTCTAGCTTCTGATTTTAAGTGAGAGACACGTGACTCTTCCTTTCGTTTGAACACTTAGAGGTTCCTGTAGGGTTATTAATTGGCCTAATTTCGATATTGTTGTGTCTCAGGGATCAGGGAGGCCCGAGGAGAGGGAGAGAGACAGAGGAAGGGCCGGTCGGTAGAGCAGTCAGAACACACACAGTATTTATCAATTAAGTTCGCCATCTTATATACAGGTGCTGCTCCTGGCACCCCAAAAACAATTACAACAGTGACATCAAGGATCACTGAGCACAGACTATCATAGCAAATAGAGCATTAATGAAAAAGTTTGAAATATTGCAAGAATTATTGACCCAGAGACACGAAGCAAGCAAATGCTGTTGGAAAAATGGCGCCAACAGACTTGCTCCACGCAGGGTTGCCACAAACCTTCAGTTTGTAAAAATGCAGCATCTGTGAAGTGCAGTAGAGCAAAGTGCAATAAAAGAGGTCTACCTGTGTACTTGGAGCATGTTGTTGACAGGCCGCCACCGATCAACATGCCTTGTCCTCCTTCTGACCAGGAGATCCAGTGTATGTCAAGGTTTTAGAAGAAAGCACTACTATCACCTCGCTGGGAAGGATCTCGTGAGTATTGCTGACCACCTGCACTGCCATCACAATAAAAGAGAGATCCTGCTGGATTCACAGGAAACATGCCAAACTAGACCCAGGTCAGCGCTCGCAGGACACTCGCAAGTCCATCCCTACAGATGATGACCTCCAGCGAAAAATTTCCGGAGCCAATTCCCCGGCTCCTGCAGCTGACGATGCCGAAAAGGAGACAGCTACTTGCCAAGATCACAGATCAAGAGCTTCATCTTCACTGTTTTGGTTTCTCTTTCCTCTTCCTTTGAACACCCCCCCCAGGACAGCAGGAAAACAAAACAAAACTCCTTTGACTTTTTTATTTATTTATTTTATTTTTTATTTTTTGGCTGTGTTGGGTCTTCGTTTCTGTGCAAGGGCTTTCTCTAGTTGTGTCAAGCGGGGGCCCCTCTTCATCGCGGTGCGCGGGCCTCTCACTATCGCAGCCTCTCTTGTTGCGGAGCACAGGCTCCAGACGCGCAGGCTCAGTAGTTGTGGCTCACGGGCTTAGTTGCTCCGCGGCATGTGGGATCTTCCCAGACCAGGGCTCGAACCCGTGTCCCCTGCATTGGCAGGCGGATTCTCAACCGCTGCGCCAACAGGGAAGCCCTCCTTTGACTTTTTTAAATGAAAGTTTCTCCTTTTCTCCCATTTATTGAAAGGCTGATGGGAAGTGGCTTGCCTCGATCGGTCCTATTCTGTCTCTGTTCATGCACCATGGGCTCTTTCAAACTGTATCTTACTGCTATCCACTCCGACTGTTATTTCCATAGGTCAAGGACAAACTAGCAGCCCCGTGCACCCATCTTCCAAATCATGGTCACGTTAATGAATCAATCTGATTGCTGGTTATGTCATAATCTAGTCAAGAGGGACTTTCCTGGTGGTCCAGTGGTTAAGACTTTGTGCTTCCACTGCAGGGGGCATGGGTTGGATCCTGGTCAGGGAACTAAGATTCCGCATGCCGCGCAGTGTGGCCAAAAAAAAAAAAAAAAATCTAGTCGAGAAAAGGAACCTGACCCAGTTTTCATTCTGCCAATATGAGCACCTGATGAACTAACTATGGAAGATGGATGAACGAAAGGATATGGTATCCATGACCACAAAAAAACCCACCTCCATCTCCCTCTCTGGTGAGTTCATTGGGCTCGGAAATCCCTCTATGGCAGCTCAAGGTCTATCTCTTGCTCGGGTAAAAACATTGGGAAAGGGACTTCCCTGGTGGTGCAGTGGTTGAGAATTCACCTGCAAATGCAGGGGACGCGGGTTCGATCCCTGGTCTGGGAAGATCCCAAATGCCACAGAGCAACTAAGCCCATGTGCCGCAACTACTGAGCCTGCACTCTAGAGCCTGCGAGCCACAACTGCTGAGTCTGTGTGCCACAACTACTGAAGCCCACGTGCCTAGAGCCCATGCTCTGCAACAAGAGAAGCCACCGCAATGAGAAGCCCACTCACCACAATAAAGAATAGCCCCCGCTCGCTGCAACTAGAGAAAAGCCCGCGTGCAGCAATGAAAACCCAATGCAACCAAAAATAAATTAAAAATTTTTTTTAAATCATTGGAAAGGAACTTGTCCCTTTGCTGTGTAAACAGGCATGATGCTGGACCAGAGGTGTCCTATCAGGGTAATATGGCAACCAAACCCTGTGGTTTGATTCTAGAGGCAACGTCCTCAAACCACTCACAGAGGGCGTACGTGTTCTAGCACTAACTCTAGTGACAAAAACTGTGAGATCACCAAAAGTTTCCGCTGGTTCACAGGCCACCCATGAACGACCCGGAGGAGCCCAGCTGTTCCCACAATCAGGCTGCCTGACACCACCAGTTATCTATGGGGAAACCCCAAATCTGGACTAACTTGGTCAGGTGACAAAGCCAAGCCTTACAGCTGCCAAAGCTGGACCGCTGGCCTCCCAGATCGGATATTTTGCAACCTGTCCTGCTCTTAAAACCATGAAGCATAAGGTTTAAAAGCCCATAACAGAAACTGGTGACTAACAGAAAGTCTAGAGCTTGTCTAACAGAACAGTAGCTAAGGGAATAGCTTGTTATAAACCCCTCTGCTTGTAATACAACAAAACTGGCTGAAGCCGGATGCAACCAACACGGCTGATGGGAGTCTGCACAGAACAGGCTTGCTTGTTGGATGGGTGACCTTCTGACATCACAGCCCCAAATTCCCCCCAATTTGCTCTTGCATCCCATGAAGAAGAACGTAACTTAGACACGCCTGCGCAGAACACCGATTACCTCACCCTCTCCCTCCCTCCCATCACCTTTCCCCCCCCCCCCCCCGCCTAAGACCGCCCTGCTTCTTTGGCCCATAAATATCCCAAGCCACTCGCCTTTGGGGAGGCGGATTTGAGATCTGCTCTCCCCATCTGCTCGCTTGGCTGCCTTGGGAGGAGAATAACCCCTTCTGTGCTGCAAACCTCGGCACCTCCGCGTTTGGCTTGCTGTGTGTTGGGCAGATGAACCTGGTCTGGTAACACTCTTGCAAGTGGACAGAAGCACGTGGAGAATGGAGGTGTCCAGGTGGTGATATGACCAAAGGACAAAGGTTGTGGACCTCCCCGATTCTAGGGAACTGTAGGTTTTACTCTGACCCTGTTGGTGAATCACACCGACCTTTTTCTCTCCTGTGGTGATAAGGTATCTTCGTAACTAAATGGTCAGGACAGTGTGACTCGGATACCGGGTTCCCTCCGTCACCAGGCTGTCCACCTTAAATGCCAGCAAATTACAGATGTGTGCTCCTTCGTTCATAAAGACGACAAGACATAGAAAATCCACCTGTGTATGGCCGGGATAGTTTCAGTGGTGAGAGTCTTATTTCCAACTTTGGGGACTTACGAGTTGGAAAAGGCAATCCTAAATCTTCCGTGGTCCTAGAACAGGAATTCCATAGCATATGCAGACATTGCAAGTGCTCCAATCAGAAGGTAATAGTTTAGCCTCTGTTGTATCCCCAAATTGTCCCACCCTGGGTACACTGACTGCAAGCAAGAAGGAGCTTGTGAAATCGTTGGCAGAAAATGCTGCCTTTATGTGAATCCGACAGGACAAACAGTGTCTAGTTTACACCTTTTAAAAGAGAAGATAAGGGACTTCCCTGGCGGCCCAATGGTTAAGACTCCGCGCTTCCATTGCAGGGGCAGGGGTTTGATCCCTGGTGGGGGAACTAAGATCCCACATGCTGCGGGGCATCTAAGCCCACGCGCCACAACTACTGAGCCGGCGCACCTCAACTAGAGAGCCCCACGTGCCGCAAACTACAGAGCCCGCGCGCCACAACTAGAGAGAGAAAACCCTTACGCCACAACTAGAGAGAAGCCCGCGTGCCGCAAAAGATCCCACATGCAGCAATGAAGATTCCACGTGCCACAACTAAGGACCTGACACAGCCAATTATAATAATAATAATAAAAATTTTTTAAAAAAAGAGAGAAAAGATAGGGGACTTACTTGGCAGTCCAGTGGTTAAGACTCCGGGCTTCCACTGCAGGGGGCGCGGGTTTGATCTCTGGTCGGGAAACTAAGATCCCGCATGTTGCACTGCATGGCCAAAAAATAAAAAAGAAAGAAAGAAAGAAGATAAACACTCTCCATCAATTAAATGAGTCTCAGCCATTTTATCGGACTGACCTATTCCCCAGATTGGGAGGCTGGTTTACTGGGATGTGGGGAAGCATTCCTAGATTTCTTCTCTGCTGTTTGTTTATTCTCATTCTAATCTATGTTTGTATCTCACTTTGCAGATCTCTTGCCACTCAACTGCTAACCTGAATCTTCTCTCCACAGCCAACCACTCAAATTTAATATGTGAATCTTCGGACAAAGCTTCATATGGGGGAAATTTAGGAGATCAAAATATGCCATATTTGCATAAGGACTGTTTTGAGGTGAAGACATTTGAGAATCAACAATTGCAGAGGCTTTCTCTGAACTTCCTATACCTGTCTAAAATTAGATCCTCTTCAAAAAAAATGGAGTTGTCATAAATTGCCTCTCTGGGAATTTCATCAACCAGGGAAGATTGACTCTTATCCCAGGAGAGGAGACTAGAAGTTGGCACCAAATCTAGACAAACATTGACACAAACTCTCATTTCTCCCATCTGTTCTCCTAAGGGCCCATTTATCTTCTGTAAAAATCACTTTCTCTCCCATATGTGACGTCTCTTCCCTTCCCTTTCCCCTATTAAGATGGTATGTAAACTCTCAGATTTCACTGTTTTGGGGGGGGTACTCACTTCTTTTTTTGTATGATACCCCTGTGCACATAAAATTGAAAATTAATAAATCTGTATGACTTTTCTCTTGTTAATCTGCCTGTTGTCAGTTTAGTTCACAGACCCGGCCACTGAACCTAAGAGGGTAGAAGGAAGTCCCTCCTCCGCTACAGTAGTGTCAGATTCCCCAACCTCCCCAACACACACATAATTTATGCCACAAAAAAAAAAAGAGAGATTTAAAAGACTGCCTGATCAAAATTGTTGCAGGCAAGATCTACTGATGGATGCTAAAATTAGTGGGCAAAAGTTTGAGGAGAAACAGGATATTTGCATAGTCTCAAAGTATCTCCCCCAAGACATTTGTCAATTACAATGGAAAAATAGTAATCTCAAACTGAAGAAACCCAGCAGACACCACCTTAACCAAGTAATCGAGATTACTATCACCAGGCTTCCCTGGTGGCGCAGTGGTTAAGAATCTGCCTGCCAATGCAGGGGACACGGGTTCGAGCCCTGGTCTGGGAAGATCCCACATGCCGCAGAGCAACTAGGCCCATGAGCCACAATTACTGAGCCTGAGCGTCTGGAGCCTGTGCTCCGCAACAAGAGAGGCCGCGATAGTGAGAGGCCCGCACACCGCGATGAAGAGTGGCCCCCACTTTCCACAACTAGAGAAAGCCCTTGCACAGAAACGAAGACCCAACACAGCCATAAATAATAATAATAATAATTTTAAAAAAAATTAATATCACCTATAATAAGACATAGCTACATCATGCACCCTCAATATAACACACCAAGGAGCAAAACATCACTCTTGGGTTATTCTTGACAAAAATGCACATTGTCAATATAATCATGAAGGAACCTCAGACAAACCCAAACTGAGGGATGTTCTACAAAATAACTGATCGATATCATTTAAAAGTGCCAAGGTTGGGACTTCCCTGGTGGTCCAGTGGTTAGGACTTTGCCTTCCAATGCAGGGGGTGTGGGTTCAACCCCTGGTTGGGGAGCTAAGATCCCACATGCCTCGCGGTCAAAAAAACCAAAACATAAAGCAGAAGCAATATTGTAACAAATTCAATCAAGACTTTAAAAATGGTCCACATCAAAAAAAAAAAAGTGGCAAGGCCATGGAAGATAAGGATTGGGGGACACTCAGGAGGAAGAACCACTAAATGCAATGTTGGATCCTGGATTGGTTTCTGGAACAGAAAAAAGGACATTAAAGGGAAAACTGCTAAAATTCAAATAAGGTCTGTCATTGAGTTACTGGTTTTGTACCAATGTTAATTTCCTGCTTTTGATAATTGGACTCTAGTTATGTGAGATGCTAATATTAGGGGAAGCTGGGTAAAGGGTTATATGGGTATCTCAGTACAATTTTTGCAATTTTCCCATAATAATTTCCCCCAAAAAAGTTTAAAGACTGCCTCATGAAATAAGCGCTAATTTCCTTCACCTAAAAAGGCACCTCTATGAGGAGTGGGAGAGGAAAATACTAAGTTGTGGGACACTTGAGAAAAGCTCCCGGAACCCTGCCTGCTTCCACGGGATACCAGGAGCACCCCTGGCAGCCCGACTTTTTTGTTTTTTTTTTTAGCAGCGAAAGCACCAAATCCTAACCACTAGACCACCAGGGAACTCCCAGCCCAACTTTCAATCAAACAGCCCTGAGCTAGAATGTGATGTGACGCAACGATCTTTACTGGTGTGGCAGCCACTTTCCACAGAAAGCCGTCAATGAACCCTTCCCCGGGACTCAGCCCCTGTGGAGGCCTTCCCATTAGAATCTGGCCTTGGCCGTGATTTGACCACTAGCACGAGATGGAAATGACTGTAATTTCCTAGGCTGGCCTTAAACTATCTACATCATCTGCTTTCCATGCACTTGGAAACCTGAAACCCAGGTGCCACCTGGAGGAGCCCCAAGGAGGAGACTGAGGTGGGCCCCAGCTGAACTTCCAGCCAAGAGCCATGTGAGTGAGCCGCTTTGGGCATTTAAAGGCTAGTTAAGGGACTTCCTTGATGGCACAGTGGTTAAGAATCTGCCTGCCAATGCAGGAGACACGGGTTCGAGCCCTGGTCCGGGAAGATCCCACATGCCGCGGAGCAACTAAGCCTGTGCTCACAACTACTGAGCCTGCGTTCTAGAGCCTGTGAGCCACAACTACTGAGCCCGCGTGCCACAACTACTGAAGCCTGTGCACCTAGAGCCCATGCTCCACAACAAGAGAAGCCACCGCAGTGAGAAGCCCGGGCACCACAACGAAGAGTAGCCCCCGCTTGCCGCAACTAGAGAAAACCCACGTGCAGCAACAAAGACCCAACACAGCCAAAAATAAAATAAATAAAGTCTAGTTAAGTATCCAGATGACTGCAGCCCCAGCTGTCACCACATGGAGCAGAACCACCCAGCTGAGCCCAGTAAACCCAGGACAGCTCATAAGTGAGTGCTGTTGTATTAAGCCACTAAGTTTCAGGGTGCTATGTCGTGTAGCAATAGATGATCCAAACAGTCTTCCTTATTCACTGCTGCTTTCCCAACATCTAGCACGTTGAACACAATAAATGACAGCCCTATCTGTAAGCTCAGGACCTGACACATTTATAACAACCCTAGGAGATGGATAATGGTCTTATCCTGACTTAATAGATGTTATTAGTTTTCTAGGGCTGCCATAACAAAATTCTACCAACTGGGTTGCTTAGGCATGAGAAATTTGTTTTCTCACAATTCCAGAGGCTGGAAGTCCAAGATCAAGGTGTCAGCAGGTTTGGTTTCCTCTGAGGCCTCTCTTCCTGGCTTGCAGACAGCCACCTTCTCGAGGTGACCTCACATGGTCTCTCCTCTGCGTGTGCCTGGTGTTTCTCCTTGTTCTGTGTCCAAATTTCCTCTTCTTAGTGGACATCAGCTGGATTGGATTAGGACCCACCCTAATGGCCTCATTTAACCTAATCACCTCTTTAAAAGCTCTATCTCCAAATATGGTCATGCTCTGAGGTACTGGGCATTAGGGTTTCAATACATGAATTTTGAGAAGACACAAGTCAGTCCATAATACTAATAAGGAAATGCCCAGGGAAATTAAGCAATTTTTCCAAAGTCACACAGCTCAGAGGTGGCAAAGATCAGACATGAATCCAGGCAGGCTGGCTCTAGAGGCCACACTTTTCACCACTGAGCTCCACCACCTCATGAAGCAGGAAGTGAATTGGCTCAGCCAGCCCTCATTCTTCCCTCGGGCTAGAACAGGGGAAGGACTTAGCCAGAGCAAGAGCAAAGCAGAGATCTGGGGCCAGTTCAGATGCCCTGAGGCCTTCTGACAAGGACAGGGCACTCACCCCCCCAGCATGGCTTGTGCCCTCGACTGAGCTCCTTGGTTCAGGGGGGTATGGTAGGCTGAATAATGCCCTCCAGTGATCTCCAGGTCTTGAGCCCTGGAACCTGTGAGAGTTACCTTCCATGGCAAAAGGGACTTTTGAAGCTGTGATTAAATTAAGGATCTTGAGGTGGGGATTATCCTGATTATCCAGATGCGCTCAAAATATAATCACAAGTATCCTTATAAGAGGGAGGCAAAGGGAGATTTGACTGAAGAGAGAGGGCAATGTGACAACCTCAGCAGATGGAGAGAGACAGATCTGAAGATGCTGTGGTTCTTTGAAGGTGGAGGAAGTGGCCACGAGCCAAGGAAAGCAGGCAGCCCCCTGAAGCTGGAAAAGGCAAGGGGATGGATTCTCCCCTAGAGCTCCAGGAGGAATGAAGTCCTCTTGATACGCTGATTTTAGGACTTCTGACCTCCAGGACTGTAAGATAATAAATCTACATCGGGTTGTTAAAATTTTATTTATTTATTTATTTATTTTGGCTGCGCCGGGTCTTAGTTGCGGCAGGCGCGTGGGATCTAGTTCCTGGACCAGGGATCGAACCTTGGTCCCCTGCTTTGGGAGCACAGAGTCTTACCCACTGGACCACCAGGGAAGTCCCCAAATCTATGTTGTTTTTTGTTTTAAAGCTTTTTAAAATTTTTTATTTTTTTAATTTTTGGCTGCGTTGGGTCTTCGTTACTGCGCACGGTCTTTCTCTAGTTGCGGCGAGTGGGGGCTACTCTTCGTTGTGGTGCGCGGGCTTCCCATTGCGGTGGCTTCTCTTGTTGCAGAGCACGGTTCTAGGTGCGTGGGCTTCAGTAGTTGTGGCTCGGGCTCAGTAGTTGTGGCTCGCGAGCCCTAGAGCACAGGCTCAGTAGTTGTGGCACACGGGTTTAGTTGCTCCGTGGCGTGTGGGATCTTCCTGGACCAGGGCTCAAACCCGTGTCCCCTGCATTGGCAGGCAGACTCCCAACCACTGCGCCACCAGGGAAGCCTTCTATGTTGCTTTAAGCCACTAAATTTGTGGTAATTTGATACGGTGACAATAGGAAACCATATTTTCTATACCTCCATCCATTCCGGGGCTCAAGCCAGAAAGCTAGGAGTCATCCTTGACCTCCTCCTCCCCTCCATCACCCTTAAGCAGGTCTGTAGATTTCACCTCCTAGACAGTTCTTGACTCCAACCACTTGTCTCCAGATCCCTTGTACTTGCAGGTTTGGAAGGTAATCTAAGCCACCATTGTGCCTCACCTGGATCCTTACACCAACCTCCTGTTAGTCAAAATTTCAGAAACAAAGACCTGATTGAAATAAAAAGATGTTTATTGTGGGTTTGTCTGGACTGCAGCCCAGGAGACACAGATTCAAGAAGCACTTGAATTGTTTTCCGCTGGATTACAAAATAGGGGAGGCTTATAAAAGCAAACTTGCAAAGTTACAGTTAGTTACATGAGTTGTTTCTCAAGAATTATAATTAGAGCTGGCAAGCAGTAAGGGTGCTTGTTAAGTAAGGATTGGTTGGGGTCCGAAATGGTTGCACAGTTACAGGGAGAGAACTTGAGAGGAAAAGGCTGCAGCTGGCAGGTATTGTTCTGACTACAGCTGGTGGTGTCCTCGGATCTGGCACAGTTCAAAGAAAGTTCAAGTTCTCAGTGGTGCAGAGAGGTGTCTGAGACCAGATGCTCAACGGCCGCTTGACTTCGTTTTTGAACACCTGAACTGGGGTCACTCTGTTATAATTTCAATTTGTCACCACTCCTGACTGGGCTTACTGCTCCCACTCTTGCTTCCCTCTGCTTTTCATCCAGTAGCTGATACAGTCATTTCAAAGTGCAAATCTGATCGTGTAACTTACATGCTTAAATTCTTTCCATGATTCCCTGTTGTTCTCAGGAGAGAGGAACACAGTTCTTAAGGGGGCCCCAGCCTGGTCCGGCCCCTGCTGGCTGTTTCGTCACATTTCACTCCCTGTGCACCTGGCTTTTTGCTCTTAGCATCCCAGCCTCCTGCCTCAGGACCTTCATCTCTGCTGTTCCCTCTGCCTGGGACACCTACCGTCATTTCTCATTTGCCTGATGAAATATTTACAACGTGCTAATGTTACAAGGAACGATGAACACCCCTGTCTTGACCATCCAGTTCAAGGGCAAAATGTCATCAATTTAGGTGAAACCTGCTAATTACTCCTTCTGGATAACAGCCTTCTCCTCGCCCACCAGAAGCAACCAATATCGCAATTGGGGCATCTTTTATTGCTCCCACATTCCTTTAAACTTATAGGGCACGTGTTTACAAACCCAGCAATCCATACCAGTCATTTGCTTATTTTTTAACTTTAGATGAAGGATAACATCCTGAATGTATTCTTCTGCAGCTTGCTGTGGTCTGCTGATGTTATGCTGGGGGGATTCATCCATGTTTATACTTATATCTTTAGTTAATTCAGTTTCATTGCTGTATAGCTTTCCACTCTATCAATATACCAAAACTTACATCTTTATTCTTCTGCTAATGGGCACTTAGTTACCAGTGTTTCTGTCAACAAAGAGCATGCACTGGGGTGTGCAGTGGGTACATCAGCAGCTATCGGATAAGCTGTCTCCCCAGGCGGTCATGTCAATGTCCGTTCTCACCCACAGGGTGTGAATGTTCTGTTGTTTCACCTCCACACCAACAATCGGTATTGTTAGACTTTTAAAATGTTGCCAATCTGATAGGCATGAAAATGCCTGTCTCACTATGGTTTTAATTTCATTTCCTGCCATTTAAAACTACCGAGTACCATTTTTCACCTATCAGATTGGCAAAGATAAAATCCGTTGCTGACGCTATTTGCCATTGGAAGGAAGCGGGCACTTCCACAGGGAAGTTTGGCGGGGGGAGGTGTGTAAATTGGCCCAGCTCAAGGCAGGGCATCGGCCAACTCTAATAGGAAGTTTACATGTCTATACCTTAGTTTTTCTGTTTTACGTCAGGTAGAGAAAGAGTGTACATTCTCTCAGTCTGCCTGTTTTCAGAATGCACTGATCTCCCCCATACCCCACTCCAGGCCAAATATCCTCTTACTTCCCCTCCAGCCGGCCCCCACGCAGGATGAATCCCCAGGCTTTTTCCAGAACACAGGAGGTGTGGCTGCCTCATCTGCAGTTAGGAGAGGCTAACAGGCATCTGGCCGCTTCTTAAACAGACTATCAATCAACTCGTCTTACTTTTGCCTTCCCACTTACACTGTAGCTGTTTCAAACAACTCCGACAATTTGAGGGAATTTTGCTGCTTAAGGTTGGTTCTCAGCTGTTGTTCTCTTCTAGGTTATTTTTCTCAGGACTGCTAAGATCTTTTCACTCATCTGGGCGCTTTTCATCTTTCCAAGCATTCTTGCTGTTGCATCTTCTTCCGTTCTTTCAAAATCTGTAGGATTTTGCCCTCTAAAAGTCCCTCTTAGAGAAAACGAGAACCAACCAGCGATGTTGGATTGGAATAGAAAGAAAGATAAAAAGTGTGTGCCAACAATCATGCTTCTTGGTATTTATCCAAAGGAGCTGAAAACGTGTATCGACACAAAAACCTGCACACAGATGTTCAGAGCAGCTTTAAATTCATAATGGCCAAAACTCGGAGGCAGCCAAGATGTCCTTCAGCAGGTGAACGGATAAATAAACTGCGGTACATCCAGACAATCGGTTATTATTCAGTGCTAAAAAGATATGAGCTATTAAGCCGTGAAAAGACATGGAGGAAACGTAAATGCATATTGCTAAGCAAAAGAAGCCAACCTGAAAAGGCTACCTACTGTATGATTCCAACTATATGATATTCTGGAAAAGGCAAAATTGTAGAGACATTAAAAAAATCATTGGCTGCCAGGGGTTGGGGGAAGGGAGGGATGAATAGGCAGAGTGCAGAGGATTTTTAGGGCGGGGAAACTATTCTGTATAGACACTCTACTGGTAGATACATGTCATTTATACATTTGTCCAAACCTAAAGAATGTACAAGAGTGAACTCTAATATAATCTACAGACTTTGGGTGGTAATGATGCAGATGTAGGTTTATCGATTGTAACAAATGTACAATAGATGTGTGGGATATTGATAGCGGGGGAGGCTGTGAGGGTTAGGGTTGGGGGCATATGGGACTTCTCCGTACTT
Source organism: Balaenoptera musculus (assembly GCF_009873245.2). Taxonomy (NCBI): domain Eukaryota; kingdom Metazoa; phylum Chordata; class Mammalia; order Artiodactyla; family Balaenopteridae; genus Balaenoptera; species Balaenoptera musculus. The sequence continues at coordinate 10,532,051 of NC_045803.1, forward strand.
TCTACTCACTTTTGCTGTGAACTACTCTAAAAATAAAGTCTATTTTAAAATGTGTGTGTGGTATAGGGATTAGATAGTTATTTTGTTTTTTGCCTTGTGTTTTTCTTCTAGGTCTGTGCATTGAGAGGGCCTGGGAGTAGCAACACCTCATTAGCAATGAGCACACCCAGCACCCACATCTTGGCTTCTAAACACCATTTCCCATTAAAAAGGAACCAGGGACCCTTGCAGAGATGGATGGTTTCAAGGCTGAGGCAGAGAAAAAAACAAGATGTGCCTAGATCATTTTGTGCCTGAGAGCAAGAAAGTATTCAAAGAATGGTGAAGAAATGTCAATAGGACACAGAAGCCAGCTCGAAAGGGGTCCTGCTGGCCACACTGGACACAATTTGAGCATCAAAATAATGCGAGTAATATGTTATAACCCATTAAATAAAATAGGAATCTGGAGCACCCCTGATGTGACCTCACCCTCCTCAGAGGGTCTGAGTGGCTGATGGTCTTATGTCTCAGGCAATCATTTACCCAAGGCGACACTGAAAGAGAGGGACCAAAAAAGTCAACGACTCTTCCACAACCCACTGCCCCATCTAACTGCAGTGGTTTCAGAATAGATCCACAAATTCTGATACTCTCGTTCATCCAAGGTCTATGTCTCCTTCCCCTCCACCCCCTCCTTTGAATCTTGGCTGGACTTAGTGACTTGCTAATAACTGATAGAACACAGCAGAAGTGATCATGCATGACACCCAAGGGCTTCTACTTTGTCTACTGAAATATATTTGGAGTGCTGAGCTACCATGTAAGGAATCTGATTACTTTGGGGCTGCCATGTTAGAAGGAAGTTCAAGGCCATATATGGACACTCCAGTCGGCAATTCTAATCTCTGAGTCATTGTAGTCCAGCCACCTGAGTGAAGTCACTGGGACCCTCTGTGCCAACCCACTTGCCAGCTGAATACCTGAGTGACCTCAGTCATTACTACAAGGAACCAAAGAATCTTCCAGCTGAGCCTTGCTGGAATTCCTGATCCACAGAATCTGTGGGCATAATAAAACAACTGTTGCAAGCCACTAAATTTCTGGTCATTTGTTACAAAGAAATAAGCAGCAGAATACTATGTCAGATCACCTCTTTGTCCCTGAGGACTTCTCAACATTTTGTTATTCCTCGGATCCAGATTTCTTTCTTTTTTCCAGTTTCTCCAAGGTTAAATTTGGGGAAGGGAACCAGCAGCCCATACTGGTTCATCACTTTATCATCTGGTATGTTTTGCAGTTTTCTTTTTTTTTTAATTAATTAATTTACTTTATTTTGGCTGTGTTGGGTCTTTGTTGCCGCATGTGGGCTTTCTCTAGTTGTGGTGAGCAGGGGCTACACTTCATTGCAGTGCACGGGCTTCTCATTGCAGTGGCTTCTCTTGTTGCTGGGCCCGGGCTCTAGGCACGTGGGCTTCAGTAGTTGCAACATGCGGGCTTAGTAGTTGCGGCACGTGGGCCCTAGAGTGCACAGGCTTCAGTAGTTGCGGCGCATGGGCTCAGTAGTTGTGGCTCACAGGCTCTAGAGAGCAGGCTCAGTAGTTGTGGCGCACGGGTTAGTTGCTCCACAGCATGTGGGATCTTCCCGGACCAGGGCTCAAACCAGTGTCCCTTGCATTGGCAGGTGGATTCTCAACCACTGCACCACCAGGGAAGTCCCACTTTGCAGTTTTCAACTAGGAACTTAGGTTTGGTCTATATTAGTCTGCTGTAATTCTGCGTGAGGCTGGTTGAGGGTGTTTTCCCTGGCTTTGGCCAGAGCCTACTTTCAGTTTATTTCTATGCTTGGGGTTTCCTGAACTGCTCCGTAAGGGTATACCCAAACCCCAATCAGGCCTGAAGAAAAGCCTGTGGTTATGAATTCCCTGAGGAAAAATTCCCTCCACCCAGAGCCTAAGCCAAAATGGACAAGTTTCCTAGGTATGCCTCAATGGTATCAATCAGATTTTTTTCTACCACATTCTTTCATTCAAGATATAGCCCTTCAAGGGACTAAGTTTTATGCCAGGGCCTCTGCTTCTCTAATAAGAGCTTGGCCCAAGGTCCAGCAGCTGTTAAAATCCAAGGCTTTATATGATCCAGCAATCCCACTCCTGGGCATATATTCAGACAAAACTATAATTCGAAAAGATACATGCACCCGTATGTTCATAGCAGCACTATTTGCAATAGCCAAGACATGGAAGCAACCTAAATATCCATCAACAGATGAATGGATAAAGAAGATGTGGTATACATACACAATGGAATATTACTCAGCCATAAAAAAGAATGAAATAATGCCATGTGCAGCAACATGGATGGACCTAGAGACTAGCATACTAAGTGAAGTAACTCAGAGAAAGACAAAATCATATGATATCACTTATATGTGGAATCTAAAATACGACACAAATGAACTTATTTACAGAACAGAAATAGACTCACAGACATAGAGAACAGACTTGTGGTTGCCAAGGAGGAGGGGAAGGAAGGATTGGGAGTTTGGGATTAGCAGATGCAAACTATTATATACAAAATGTATAAGCAACAAGGTCCTACTGGATAGCACAGGGAACTATATTCAATAGCCTGTGACAAACCATAATGAAGAAGAATATGAAAGAGACTATATATATATACACATGAGTAGAACTAAATCCCTTTGCTGTGCAGCAGAAATGAACTTGGGCCCAGGAGATTTCTCATGTTCTCTCTGAGCTCAGCTGTACCTTTAAAAGGAAGTTTGATTTTTTTAAACCAGTATTTCTGGGTGTTTATCAGAGGCAACCACACTGCAGAAGCACCAGCCTGAGAGTCTCCTTCACAAAACACATTCATCAGCTGGCATCATTCTCTGTTTACTGGCTGTTCAATAAAGACCAAGAATCTTTACCTGGTTTAAAAGCTCAGCTTCGTCTGGCCCCTGCTAGCACAGCACTCACCACCCTCACCACCCCCATCTCCCCTGCTCTCTCCACTCTAGGTGGAGAATAGAAGAGATCACCCTCTTCTGTTATTAACTAGGCCCTGCCCCCTTCTGACTCAGGGCCTTTGCATATGCTATTCTTGCTGATTGCAACTCTTTCCTACCCGACCTGTTTCACCTTTTTTACACCTTCAGGGCTTGGCTCAAACTCACTCATCACTTCCTCAGGGAAGCCACCTGACCTCCCCCCAAACAAGGTCAGACAGACCTCAGTTACACCTTCACAAAGCTCCTATATTTCTTTACGGCACTAATCACAATGCCAGAAAAACTATAGTTGAAGTATAAATTACAATTATGAAAACTATGCACTTATTTGCGAGAATATTTTCATGGCTGTCTCCCCCATTGGACTGTGAGCTCTGCAAGGGCCCAGCCTGTGGGGCACCCCCAGTGCCCAGCTCAGGACAGGCAAAGAACAGGAGCTCAATAAACGTGTGGTGAATTAACAAAGTACAAATAAGTGCAGAACCAGGGCAAAAAACTAGGAGCCCTGATTGCCCGGCCACAGGCTCACCTTCAATAGGCCAGGCGTGAAGGATCCCTTTCTTGGGACCCACATTCTCAGCAAAATCACCAACCTACCCGCCCCCAGCTTAGATGGGGATATAAGAGGAACTGACCATATCAATAAATGTTTTGAGTTTTAATGAGTCTGCCATAGAGCGTTCTTCCCCACTTCTCCATCCTGGGGGCGCAGATCTCAGCTCAGGTTGGAGTAAGAGCGGGGGAGGGGAATAAATGTGAATGCGACTGAGGGACTGGGGCTGGGAGAAGAAGGACCAGGTGAGGCGCAGAAAGAAGGAGCTAAGCCCAGGCCCTGAGACAAGCCAGACAGCCAAGCCCTTTTAGCATCCAGGGAACAACACGGTGACCAAACAAAATACATGTCGTCCTTATCGGCAAAGTGGTGTCATATTGTGCCCAAAGTTCCAGGGCAGGTCTGTATTGGGCCCTAAGTGCCTGCTGGGGGCACTCTCAGCCTGGAGAGTCAGGAGGAGGCCCATCCTGTACCTGGAACTTGGGCAGAAGGCGTGATCTTGGCCTGGAAGGTGGGAAGGACACACCAACTTGGGCCTGGAGGAGATGCCACCTCGGGCCTGGGGAGCTGGGAGGGGGACCTCCTCGGGTCAGGAGGGGGTCTCATCTTGGGCCTGATGAAGAAAACCATAGGGGGTCCCTGGAGCCCATAATTAAGTAGGTAGTTTAAACAGGATGGGAGAAGCAAAAAGAAGCAGAACCAAAACTAAGGGTACAGCTGGACCCAGGAAACAAGATCAGGCCAAGGGGGTGGAGCTAAGCCCAAGGAGAAGGAGCCAGGAGGTGGAAGAGCAAGGCCTAGAAGGAGGAGATGGAATCAGAGCCAAGCCTGGGGAGCAGAAAAAGGGTCCAGATTAGAGGGCAAAATTCCAGAAGTGGGACTAGGACCAGAGACATCAGGGAATCTCCGCCAGAAGCAGGACCAGCCCCTGTGAACAGAAAACAAACTGAGGAAGGCAGGCAGACAGGAAAGGTTAGGCTCTGTGAACCGCTAAGATGGAGACAGGTTAAGGAGTAGCTAGTTACCCAGGAGTTTGAGCCAAGCTTCAGACACACACAAGCTCTGAACCAGGAAGCAAGGGCCAGGACCAGGGGGAGGAACCAGATGCTAGGGCCTGGCAGGGCTGCACAGCATTAACCCCCCCATCCTCCCCCCCTCCACACACACACACACACAGAGCATTATCCAGGGGGCGGGGTTATCCCTGAGGGTGACAGCAAGATGGGTGGGTGGCTAAACAGGGCACAGAGCCAGGTCCCAGAGGCCGCAAGGCCTACCCCCAGGGCTCAGTCAGGCGGGAGAGGGGGTCACGGCTAGGCTCGCGGTCCCGGGTCTTGTTCGGGCTCGGTGCCCGGCACGCCGCGGATGTCGGGCAGCAGGCGGCAGCCGGCCACGATGTCCAGGCGCTCGGCCAGCGCGCAGAGGTCCCCCCGCGCCAGGCGCACGCTGTGGGCCGCTGCCAATCCCGCCGCCTGGGCAGCCGCCAGCCTACCGGCCAGGGCGGCCACATCACGGCCCGCGCGGCGGTACACGCCGCTCACCGCGGCCGCTACGTCGTGGTCCAGCCGCGCCTGGCTCTCAGCCAGCCGGAGCTGCAGCAGCGAACGCGCGGGGGCGGGCGCCGGGGCCTCCTCCTCTCCCCAGGCCTCCCCGGCAGTCTCCCGCTGCACCACGAGCGGAGGCAGATCCCTCGGAGCGGCCTTCGGCTCCGGCTCCGAGTCCGAGTCGGTCTCCGCGGCCTCCCCGGCCACCCGCAGTCCCGTGGGGCGGCCGCGCGTCGGGCCCGATGGGCCCAGGTACAGCTCCTCCTCCTCCGACGAGGACGCAGAGAGCTCCGAGTCCGTCTCGGCCGCCTCCCCCGGAACCACCGTCTCAGGCCTCCGCAGCGGCCTCCGCCGACGACTCTGGGACGCCATGGCGCGAGCTAGGGAGAAGACGCGCGAAGGGATGCTATGAGAGGCGGGCGCCCTGCCGTGGTTAAAAGGCGCAAGTTCTGGATTCTCAGCCCCTCCACTGACTACCTTAGCAATTTGGGGCCATCTGCTTCCCCTGCCTGGGCCTCAGTTTCCTTTTCTGCATCATCATCCCTGATGATGATGATGACGGGGGCTACTGGACCCCAGCCTCCTCAGTGTACTGATGGGAAAACTGAGGACCACCAGCTCGATCAAGGCTGAGGCACGAGTACCCGGAGTCCCAAACTAAGCTCTTTCCGATTTTGCTTCCTAGCAGAGGCCACACCCCACACCGTCCTCCAAGCCTTGTCAGATTCGGAAGCACACGGGCTCCTGAGCCGTTCAGGTACCAGTGCCTGGGTCACAGAAAGGGTAACAGCCCAACTGGACTCTGGGAAGGGTGCACTAAGGGCGGGGTAGGGAGCGCTATCACCGCAGACCGTACCGAGTCACCGGAGCGCCCAGCCGACGGGATCCGCTACTTAGCCGAAGTGCAGAATCTTTACCGAGAGAGAAGGCGGCAGCCCCAACCAACAGGGGAGCAGGTTGGGAGGGTGTCGGCCAATCACCTGGGCCGCTCGGCTACCAACCAGGAAGCAAGCCCTCAGGACCAGCTTTGGGGGGGGGGGGTGAAGAGCCACGTGAATATGGGCACGGCCAATAGGAAAGCTGTTGGGCTGGCGCTTCCGGGTTGTGCTGCGAGGCGTGCAGACAAACGGGTACTCTAAGTCACGTGTAACAGCGACTCGGCCAATGGAAATGCTCGAGGACCCGGAAACGGGGAAGAAGCAGAGGGAAGGGCGGAGATACTTGTCACGTGCTGCCAATATAGACAAAGCAGGCCCTCCCCCTAATCTCCCAGGTTCAGGCGCGTGCCACGAGAGCCCAGAAAAGGAAGGCGGGGCTAGCCCGAAACACCAATGGAAGCGAGAGTGGGCGGGCTCTCGCTTAGGTATAGGAGGCGGGGCTTGCCCAGCCGGGCCAATGAGAACACTAGGCGCTGAACGGTTGTTAGGCACGGGAGGCCGGCGCATGGCTGACGTGGTACTGTTCGAGTTTCTGCACACGGAAATGGTAGCGGAGCTGTGGGCGCAAGATCCGGACCCCGGTCCCGGGGTGAGCGCCGGGCCCCGGGGGGAAGGAGGCACGGGCCGCGGCGGGAAGGCCGAGTCGAGGCCCCGGGAGGAGCAGAGGGCGCGGCAGCGGCCCGGGTCGAACCCCCGCCCTTGCCTCGCTGGGCGACCTCAGGCGCCAGCTTCCGCCTCTGCAAAGCGGGGTCGCAGCAGGGCCGGCCTCGAGGGTCGCAGCTAGAACTGAGCGAGAGAGTTCGGGGTCAGGCTCTTAGCTCAAAGCCTGGCACAGAGTAAGCGGGTAGCAATTACAGTAATTACGATTACTGGGTATATATTGAGAAGTTATATATTGAGCCTGGGTTGAATCCCGCCTGCACCACTCATACAGGGTGTGAGAGCCAGTGATCCGATCTCTGTGTGCCTCAGTTTCCTCCCTTGTAAAATGAGATCATAACAGCACCTAAGACTCCGAGCGAGACATTGATTCATTCAACAAACTTACTGAGCGCCTACTGTATTCAGGGCACTGTTTCCCTGTCCTCGTGAAGCTTACGTTTTAGTAGGGGAGTCAAAACAAACAATAAATAAAAATAGAATGTGCCACCAGCTAGTGAGAAGTTTTATAAAGACAACTTCAGGAGAGTTGGGGAAAGAAGAGAGGTAGAGTGGTGGATGGTGGAGGAAAGCCTTTCTGAGGAAGAGAAGGGAGGAAGCAAGCCCCGGGGATAAGTGGGGGGAAGAGCATTCCAGGGAGGGGGAAGCCTTCTGTGAAGCCCTGCGGAAGGAGCGTGCTTGGCATCTTGGAAGTTGGCCCTTATGAAAAATAAATGCTCAGACTTTAAAGCACTTAGTACGATGTCTAGCACCTAATCAGCCCTCAAAACACGGAGCTCTTGTTTTAAAGTCTGTTACCAAGAAGAAAGGGTGACGGAGAGAGTAGGTGCTTAATAAGTGGGGCTGTGCTCACTTTTTTCATTATTATTCTTTCTATGATCATAATCAATATGCAAGACATTTTTATTGGTCTGTGTTTTCTTCCCAATTCAGGAGGACAAGGGTGTTGCTTGTTATCATCTCAACATACTTTTTTCAAGTTCATTCATTCAACAGACTGTCACTAAAACCTGAAAGGTGCCAAGCCCTGCTGTAGGCTCTGGGGATTATTCAGCGAACCATGCCAAAACCCTTGCCCTCCTGGAGCTTACGTCATAGTGGGGTAGACGGACAAATAAGATAAACGAGTATATATTGTACCCTGGGAAAATGCTATGAGAACGTTAGCACATGGGAGAGGGAGTGTGCATTGGCCTGTGTTTTGGGGAGGGGGCTGCAGTGTCTCAGCACCCCATCCATCCTGGCTTTCAAACCAGAAACCCGGGAGTCCCTGACATCTGCCTTTACTCCCTCACCTCCAGCCATCAGCCAGGCCCTTCCTGTTGTGCTGTCTAAATATGGTTCCCATCTGGCCCCTCCCTGCTTTAGTCTGGCTTCCCTCCTCTCTGCCCTGTACCAGCCTCCTCCCTCATCTTCCAGCTCATTTCACCTGTCACATCGTCACTGCCTTGACACCTATTAATCCTTCAGATCTTGGCTCAAATGTCCCTTCCTCGGGGAAGCCCTCCCTGAGGCCCCAGTGGAAGTGGGGTATCCTTGTATCACGATAAGCATGTATCTGAATTATGTATCCATATGATCCTTTGATTCACAGCCTCTCCTCTGCCAGGCTGCCTGCTGTGTGGTGTGGGTGGGGACCGGGTCTGTGTTGATCACCCCATAGTAGGTCCTCAGCATGGATTTGTTGAAGTGAGTGCAGCCCCTGTGCCATGGAGGGTGTGGGCGGGGACTGGCATTCACTTAGTATCGTGGCCAATAATAGCACCCATCATGTGCCCTGGTGGGCTTCACATTCCTGATTTCATTTGATCCACCTAACAACCCACAAAGGTCAGCATGATCCTCCCCACTTTGTAGATGAGGAAACAGAGGCTTTTATAGATGGAGTCTTCACTGTCAAGTGGCAGAGTCAGGAATGTAACTAGGCCTCCCATTTCCAAAGCCTGTGCTATAAACTCTCGCCTGTCTTTCTCAGTGTCTTCTCTGACACTCTGGGAGGATTTTAATGGGTTCCTGTGGCCAAGCAAGTTGGGGGGGGGGGACACGCGGTTACTCAGCTTTGCTCAGCACAGGGCTTTTACAGCACGAACGCGCCTGTGACCCTTGGGCGTGGCTCTCTGGCCAGCTGCCTCTGCAGTTCTGATGCTGGGGTCCCACACCAGAGATTCCGGTGGAGCTGGGCCAGGAAGTGGCCTGGGCGTCAGGCCTCAGAGCTTCTGGGTGGTTCCTGTGTGCAGCCAGGGGAAGGACCGCCGTCTCCCCATATTCTTTCAAGCTGGGGAGCCCCGTTTCTTAGCACATCGTGGGCAGCTGCCCTGTTTCGCGCAGTCTTTTCTCTTTTGCTCCCGGCCCCTCCCCTCTCTGCTCCTTCTCTTTGGTCCAGCAAGTGTCCTGTCTGAACGACACGCAGGCCTTCTGTTTCTTGGGTACTTATCGTGTCTCCAGCACAGGATTTTATCTGATTTCGTCCTCAGAACAGCACTCTGAGGTTGACGGCATCATCCCATTTTACAGGGGAGGGACTGAGGCACCAGAGAGGGAGGGCTTCCCCGACGCTGCACAGCCAGGATCAAAGGCAAAATCAGGACTCGGGCATCCGTGCCAGAGCTTGTCTGTGGCATTAGGCCTGCCCCGCCCACCTGCCCCAGAGCCCCTTGAGGAAAGCGATGGTGGCTGGTTCATCTCTGTCCCCACAGCACAGGCGCCCAGGAGCCACAGTCATTGTTTAGGGCTTTTTGATCTCCACGTCCTGCCTGGTTATTTGTGGCTGTTGAATGGATTCTCCTGGACGGTTACGGGTTGAATGGAAGACTGGCCAGAGGAACTGGGAGGTCGAAGGGCCTTTGTTATCAAAGCAGGAAAAGTTCCAGGAGTCGGAGGAGGAGGCTGTGGTTTGTCCACCTCAGGAGCTTTGAAGATAAGGGGAGCCTGTGGGCAAAGGAGTGAACCCCTGTGTGTGTGATGAGCTGTCATCCACTGGCCTCTGGCCTGGGAACGGCCCTGCTGGGCAGGCCCTGGCCCACCGAGGCCCAGTGAGTGCCCAGGCCAGCCCCTTCTCTCAGGAGGGCCTGTGGTGGGCGTAGCAGCCATTAGATACGGTCCTTGTCCTCAGGCAAGAGCCTGGAAAACCAACCAGTTCCTGGCACAGTGATAGCAGGGGGCAGAGCCCTGGAGGGGGCGCAGTGCATCCGAGGCCACAGAGCCAGCAGTGGGGTCTCCGTGCGGGAACTGGGGCTCTGTCCTGAGGGCGGTGGGGGCCATAGAAGGTTTAAACTGAGGTGTGCCAGGCTCAGATTGACTTTTCCGGAAGTCCTCCCTGGCCACGTGGATGAGACTGGATGGAGATTGGGTGGAGAAGGGCGCTGCTGCAGGAGCCCGAGCAGAGGTGAGGGGTAGACGGAGGGCAGGCGGAGGGGGGCTGGGTGAGCTCGGAGAGTGTCAGGGGAGAAGGTGGGATTCGGGGTTGTCTGGGCACCACCTGGGTGCACGAGGACAGGGCGACAGGGTGGGAGGTGTGCTCTCACCCTGTCACTCACCTGGTCACTCAGCATAGTTCTTTTGGGTCTTCTGGGGCCATTCTCCTTGGGGAAGCCGGAAGTCATCCCTTCTCCCTGTGCTTTTAATATGTATAAATTTATTTATTTTTGGCTGCAATGGGTCTTCGTTGCTGCACACGGGCTTCCTCTAGTTGCGGCGAGCGGGGGCTACTCTTTGTTGCGGTGCGCGGGCTTCTCATTGCGGTGGCTTGTTGCGGAGCGCGAGCTCTAGGCACGCGGTCGTCAGTAGTTCTGGCACGTAGGCTCAGCAGTTGTGGCTCGCGGGCTCCAGAGCGCAGGCTCAGTAGTTGTGGCGCTCGGGCTTAGTTGCTCCGCGGCATGTGGGATCTTTCCGGACCAGGGCTCGAACCCGTGTCCCCTGTATTGGCAGGCGGATTCTTAACCACTGCGCCACCAGGGAAGTCCTCCCTGTGCTTTCCTTAAGGCAGGAACCAGCGCTGCTCCTTCCTGGGATGCCCTGCCCTGGGCCAGCACAGAGTGGCTCCGCGGGTGGGGCTTGAACCTCACAAATAACTAATAACTAAGGGGCAAGGCAGGCCAGGCACGCAGCCCCCCACCCAGCTCCATCGAGTTTCAGTCCAGGACGGGACCGGGGGGACGCAGTTTGGTTTACTTGTTTTCCATTCATCCTACTCGGAGCTCTGTGGCCCTTTTCGGTCTGGACGCTTGAATCTGCCTTTAGCAGAGCACATGTTCCTCTTACGCTCCTTTCATTATTTCTTCTCCCGCATTGTTCCATCTCTCGCAGTCAGAGGAATCCTAGACTTCCCAGATCTCTTTCCGCATGTCAACTTTCCTCTCATTTTTTTTCCTACCTCGTGGTTTTCTTTTTTTCTTAACAATCTGTGAGGTTTTACCTTCCTTCCAGATTTGTCTCTTTTTCAGCTCCCTTGTGAACAAACGTTTCTTTTGGCTACCATTTCATTTCTAAGGGCGTTCCCTTGTCCGACTGTCCCTTCCTCCAAGTGCCCGAGCTGCTGCATGGACGCCCCTCGTGCCCACACCGACACGCCTCCTCCGAGGGGTCCCCCCTGTTTCTCCCATTATCTCGGTTCCTCTCCGTGGGCTGTTGTGTCAACCCGGCTGAGGCAGGCGTGGGGAGCCCAGAAATGCACTGGCTCTGGGCTGGGCTCCGCAGGCTTCCAGTGGGATGGGAGTGTCCCGCCTTGTCCTCCCTCCTCAGGAATGATGAACCCCTAGTGCCTGGAGAGCTTTTGTAGGGATTGGGGCTTGAACACCGCTGAGTCCTGGGAGGCGGCTGCCAGAGAGCAGGTGGGGTTCTGCCGCCCTCCTCCACCCTCTCTCCCGAGTCACCCGCTCACCCTCCGCCCTTCCCTCCCTCCTGCCTCTCCTCCTCCCTGCTCGCATTATTCCCCGCTCCCCACCACCCCCAGTCTCTGCAGTGCAGCAGATATTTAACTGGCCCCTTTCAAGGGCTGGGGACCATGGAGCCAATAGCAACAGCTGCTGTAGAGCGAGCTGCCGGTCACACCACCCCTGTGAGGTCGGGCCCCGCTCCGCCCTCTCACCAGCTTGTCATCCCCTGGGTGCCCGTCATCCCCACTAGGCTTGCCAGGCGAGCTCCTGGAGGCCAGTCAGGAAATGTCTGTGGGATGAACAAGGGAGTCCTGGGGTCTTCCCTGTCCCTCAGGGAGTCCTCGGGACACAGATGCACTTAGAGCAGAGCCCAGCCACGCCCCCTCGGGGAGCTCACCTCTAGGAGGGAGGTGACGCAGGGGTGGCAGAGAAGGCTTATCGAGGGCGGGGCAGTGATCCAGGTGCTGAGATCCGTCAGCCCACAGCACAGACCCTCCTTCGTGGGGCTTTCCTTCCCTTTCCCCATCAGCTCGTCGTCATGCAGGCTGACAGATGCAGAGGCCGCAAATGACAATGATAGTAACGCTTCCTGAGCCTGACTCAGAGCACTTGGCTTGCACTTACCCACTCCCTTAATCCTCATGAGGACCTTGGGAAGGTCCTCATCTTACACGTGAGGAAACTGAGGCACGGGGCAGCTGGTAGGGGTCAGGGGCTGATCTGGCCCCAGACCCCGGAACCAGCCACCAGGCACACGTCCCCCTCTCTGCCTCTCATGCCCCAAGCTCAGATCCCGCACATCATGAGTCTTCAAGCCCTCCCCGCAAGGCTGGCCCTGCTGTGCTTGAAGAAACCAGAGAGCACGTGCCAGTGCCACCAGCAGGAAGCTGTGTCCTTCCCCAGGCCCGGTTCCCGCAGGAAGAGCACAGAGTGGCGGGACAGGGCCTGCCTATCATGTAGCCCAGCAGAGCAGAGGGCCAGCACGAAGGCCACCTCTGCTCCGACCTCCCTACGCCTGGCGCATCCCCCCAGCGGGCCTCAGCCCTTGCCACTTCCCTGGGGCAGGGACAGCTGGGGGTGTTGCCCTGGCCGCCCACCCATCTGCCACCTGCCTGCAGGAGTCAGACCTGCTCAGGTCCGAAGGACAGCCCCGTGGCTGAGGGTGCCTCTGGGAGGTGTGACCTAACCCCTCTGTGCCTGGTCTCCAGGTATGAAATACAACCTACCTTATGGGGTTGTTAAAATTAAACAAGGGGGTCTGTACAGGGCACCCGGCACAGTGTGTGCTCGAGTCCCAGTTCCTCACTTGGTTCATTCAGCATCTGTTTCTAACGCACCTCCTCCGGTGTGCCTGGCCCCGTGTTGGTCACCAGAGGCCGTCCTGGTATTTCTGACGCCCCCAGTCTGGGCCAGCCTCCCTCACGTGCTCAGCTCTCTCCAGGTCACACAGATCAAAAACACACACAGGTCAGCTCTCCTCCAGCCACGCCGTCCGCCCTCCCGGGCACGTGGACAGACACGAGGTGCAGCCCTCCTGCCACCCCTGTCCCCGTGCCTCAGCCCCTCCACCGTGGGACCCTGGCCTGCCCTCCAGAAGGCCGTGTTGCCACCACTACCTTCACCGGGCACCCGAGGGAACAGTTCCCTCCCCTGTGCCCCTGTGCGTCCCTCCCAGGATTCTCGGCTAATACGTTAAGGCCTAATGATCACAGTTGACTTTTCAGCCCCCCTGCTGGCCAGGGGCCAGGGCCCATGCCTTGTGGCCCCCTTACTCGCCACATGAGCCCCAGGGCAGGTCACCTTGAGTTTCGGGGGTAATGGGAGTGCTACTCCACAGGGTGTTTTAAGGACAGACACTGAAAGCGCATATAGGAAGTGATGGGTGTTATCAGGAAAGACTTCACCAGCAGGGTGAAGCTGAGCCTGGGGAAAACCCGTTTTTCCTGGAATGAAGGGGAGCAGGTCCTGAGGGCTGATGGGGTTTCTGGAGGCGTGTGACGGGGTGGAGGGACAAAGCCGGCCTGGCCTGCCAGCCTGTGTAGCAAGGCCCTCCCCTCTGGGCCTCCTCGCCCTGCACGGGCAGGGACGGGCAAGTCCCCTCGCAGCGGCCACACCCGGTGGCTCCCGGCTCCCTCAGGTGACCCAGGGCCCCTGCGCCTCTCTTCCCTGGCCTTCTAGGGACAGAAGGTGAGCCTGTCGGTCCTGGAGGGCATGGGCTTCCGCGTGGGCCAGGCCCTGGGCGAGAGGTGAGAGGTGGGCAGGAGCTGAGGTGGGGTCCCTTCCTGGGCACAGCCGGGCGCGGAGGGTACCTTGCTCCACACAGGAACCCAGCCTGGTCTCCTCCCTCTTCCTCATCCCGGGGCTGCCCCACCCCCGCCCCCGGCCTGGCCTGGCCCCACAGTGTCTGCCGCTGGCCCCCCACCCCAGGCTGCCCCGGGAGACGCTAGCCTTCAGGGAGGAGCTGGACGTCCTCAAGTTCCTATGCAAAGACGTGTGGGCGGCCGTGTTCCAGAAGCAGATGGACAGCCTGCGCACCAATCACCAGGTGCGTGCCCACGCCCGGTGCCCGAAAGAGCCGGGGAAGGGAATCCCCGCCCGGGGCGGCTGCAGCACGCCCAGCCCGGCCGTGGGGACCTGCCCAAGCTGGGAGGCAGGCACGGGCCCCCTCGGGGCCTCTGTCCCATGCTCCAGGGGAAGCCAGGAGGCTGCCGTGGGGCGTGGCAGCTGCTTCCAGCCTCCCTGCAGGCCTCGCCGGCTGGGCCCCGGAGCCGGCAGAAGGCCCCTTGCGGCGGGCGGCACCTCGCCTCGGCCTGATGCTGCTTGTCCGGACCCGGTCCTAGTTCCCATTAGGAGCCTGTGCTGTGCTGGGGCCCCGCGGGCCACTCCACGGGCCTGGGCTGCAGCTTCTCACCACCACCCTGGAAGGTCATGCACCCAGCGGGGCAGGACACCAGGCCCGGGGCGGAAGGCCCGTGGGTCCTCGTGCAGCTCTGAAGGACAGGCCCGTTACTGGCCACCGCGGTTTTGAGGGAAGGGTCCTTCCAGACCTCAGCCCAGTGGGGCTGGGCCCTGGGTCCTTGCTTCCCCTCCCCCCCAACAAAGGTACAGGCGCCACCCCAGCCCCCGTGGGCCCCTCCTCTGTCCCCAGGGGACCTACGTCCTGCAGGACAACAGCTTTCCCCTTCTCATCCGGATGGCCTCGGGTCTGCAGTACCTGGAGGAAGCGCCCAAGGTATGGGGGGTGGTGCTGGGACTCCAGCCCCAGGCAGGCCTCTCCCCGAGCCCAGGACCCCGGGAGAGGGAGGGTCCCAGCGTGGCCCCCCTGGTCCTGGGTGTTGGCCTCCCCCCTCTGCCCACAGTGACCTGTGTCCCCCCCCAGTTCCTGGCCTTCACCTGCGGCCTCCTACGTGGCACCCTCAGCACCCTGGGCATCAAGAGCCTGGTCACCGCCTCCGTGGCAGCCCTGCCCGCCTGTGAGTTGGGGTGGGGGGCTCCCGTCCCCCGAGTGAGGCAGGGGTCCCCCTGCTCCCGGGGGGCCGAGGAGGTGGGGCCGGCCCCATTTCACAGATGGGGAGTCTTGGGCCCAGAGTGTTTAAGTCACAGGCCCAGGCCACACAGCTGGTGCAGCGCATCCACGCCCCTGCCCCTGGATGTCCCCCGCAGCCTGCTTCCCCTGGGGCATGCCAGCCTGGAGGAGACAACCCTTGACGATGAGCTGGTCTAGTGGTTTCGAACACTCTTCCCGGTGCGGGAACCCAGGTGGACATAATGGAAGCCACCTGGGTTGGTGCTGTGCTGAGGGGCTCCACAGGCAGCCAGGCCCCGTGGAACCTGCAGCTGGTGTGATGGGCTGTCCTCCTGACCCCCGGGTCCCCGCTGGCCCACAGTGCCCTCCATCAGACAGGCCGAGGCCCCACCCTTACCTGGGGGCAGCCTGCAGCCAACACTCCAGTCCCCTTCCCTCCAGGTGTCTTCCCCTCTGCCAGTGCCCAGGCCCACTCATCACCGGGGACCTGGGACCCGAGTAGGCAGGATCTGAGCAATACATGCCCCAGAAGCCCGTGCCAGCACCCTCCCCAGCAACTGACATGCTTGGCCTTCATGCCCCCAGTCACCCACACAGCCCTGGGATGCAGGCCAGGTGGGCAGGAAGCATCACCACCCTAGACCGGTGAGGAAACTTGAGGCCCAGCTGAGGCCACCCAGGCTGTTGGCGCAGGGCAGGGATGAACATCTCTGAGCTACTGGGGTGCTGCCTCTCCTCTCCGGTCCCAGCCTCAGGCTAAAGCCAGCCCTTCTCTTCCAGGTAAGTTCCAGGTGGTGATCCAGAGATCCTGAGGGAGCCCCAGGCCCCACCCCCAGCCGAGCCTCACGCCACCCCATCCCGAGGACCCGGCTGCTGCCCGTGCTGGTGGCTGGTGCTGGAGAGACGGGGTCCCACTGCTTCAGGGCCTCACAAGCGCTCAACAAATGGGTGTCATAGGGAGGTGGGGGTGTCTCAGGGGCAAGGTGGGCCCCGCCCCAGTCGGGGCTGGCGTGGAGGGAGCCCGCATCGGACACGTCCCTCCGCACGGCAGGTGCTCAATAAAGGTTCTGTACGTGGGACCAGATTCCAAGTGGAAGGTGGGGGTCACGCAGAGTGCTGGGGGCAGGGTCATCTGCAAAGGGACTGTTTGTGTCACAGGTCCTGCGGGGGAAGCAGGCTACCCTGTGTGGCTCCCCATCCCGCATTTCCTCCTCTCCTGGGCCCCCTCCTCCCCAGCCTCAGCCCTGGAGCTTGCCGCCTCCTGCCCTGCACACCTGGCAGGGGAGGGTGGCCCCTGGCGCTGGCACCCTTGCCAGCATCAAGTCTGGGGCTGCTGTCTTCCCAGCCGGGCCCACAGAATGGACCTCTCCCTAGGAGCAGGGCCAAGGGCCCCCAGGGTGCTGGCAGGGGTGGGCTGGGCTGGGGCTGCCAGGACCAAGGATGGATGCAGGTGAGGTGGGCCAGACACCCTCGGCTCCCCCAAAACACACACACACACAGAGGAATACACAGTTCATGTGCCTGGAGGATGCGAGTCATACCAAGAAAAGAACAATGGCCCAGCTGACCAGCCCCTGGGCAGCTCGGCCTCCATGCCTGCGCCCCACCCCCTGCCGCCACCTCCAATGTTTACATTCATAGCATCCGGGGGCATCACCCATCTGGACTCTGCCAGGCTCTGCCACTTGCTGCCTGATGTGGGTAAGTACCTCCACCTCAGAGCTGTACACCGAGGCTGCGACAGACCCAAATGGGAGGAGGAAGGGTCTCCTCAGTGGGTGGGGCTCCTCTGCAGACACCCCATCCAGCCCCTCCCCAGCACACACAGCTGAGCACCACGGTCCCTGGCCTGCCTCTGTGCCTTTGCACATGCCATTCCCTGCCTGGCCCACTCCCCAAACTCCTGCTCCCTCTCCGGTGTCCAGCAGCCACCAGCCTCGGCTGCCCACCACATCCCTTGGAGCAGATGCTCACTCGCCCGGCGCCTGCAGCCCTGGGGGGGCTCCTAGACAGCCTTGTCCTGCCCTGCCGCCGCGTTTACTTGTTTATGTCCCGCCGCGCTTCCCCTTGGGCCCCTCTGGGTCCCTCAGCTGGGTGCTGGCACTGTCCAGCACAGAGCCTGCAGATGTTTCCCAAATGAATCGCCGTCATTCAGCTGAACTGTGTGTGCGCGGACAGGCGGGGGGAGTGGGGGATCGGCCCAGCCCTGCGCTCAAGAAGCTCAGGGCTGTCCTGGAGGTTCCCCCCCAGACTCACCACGCCCCCACTCGGACACACCAGCCTGGCCTCCCTGATGGGGCAGGGGTGCTGGGAGGGGGGCAGAGTCCTAAATTGGCAGAGGACAGGGAGGAGGAAGTTGCTTGAAAGCCTGGTGAGGGGAGAGAAGTAGCCCAGGGGAGGGAAGGGGCATAGCTGGGCTACAGGGGGCAGTGTCTGGTCACTGGGCACTGCTCTGTGGTTGCCTCCCCCATCTCCCGGGGGAACCTCTGTTCGACCCATCACGCCAGCAGCAGGCACAGGGAGACAGGACCCTGGAGAGCAGAGGGGCCCCCCACACACTCTGTGCCTAAGGCACCCCCTGCCCAGCCATCCCCACCCCCAACCCCGCTCTCACCTCTCGAAGAACGTCTGTAAGGCGCCTCCACCTACCCAGCACAAACCACTGCCTGCAAAGCCTGGCTCTGCCTCCAAGACCCGGGGCAAGGGACTCCATCAGTCCGGGCCTCTGTTTCCTCATCTGTGAAGGGGGCATCACCCCCACCCCACTGAGCGTGGCAAGGAGGAAAGACGTTACTGTAGATAGAAAAGCATGTTGGGACTTCCCTGGCAGTCCAGTGGTTAGGACTCCGCCCGTTCGCTGCCCGGGCTGGGTTTAATCCCTGGTTGGGGAACTAAGATCCCGCAATCCGCGTGTTGGAGCCAAAAAAAGAAAAGCATGTACGCTGAGCGGGGCTCCTGGTGAGCCTGGAATGCGCGTGTCGTCGTCATTTTATGTGAAGCGTCTGGAGCAGCTGGCAAATGGGCCAGTTGGCGCCATTGTTGCCGAGCACCAGGCTCTGGGCTCAGGGGACTCCTCCTGACAACCGCGAGAGGCAGGCACGGACGCCGGCCCGCTCAGCAATGAGGAAGCCGAGGCTCAGAGAGGTGAAGTCACCTGCCCAAGCTCGCACAGCTGGACCCTGGAGGAGCTGGCACCTGAACCTGGGACTGCATCTTCTCTGGGCCTGGACTCCCAATCCGTGTCCCAGCTTCCTTCCCTCCCACAGCATAAGTGCCCAGACCAGCAGAACCTCTGGCGGGTCCCGCCCCGGGCAGCAGCGTGGCCTGCCATCTCCATCCCTTACTGGGGTACCGCGGGGCGGGGGGGGGAGGCGGCGGCAGCCCCCAGTCCTTGAGAGCTGAGCGCACCAGACAGGGACTGGGTAGGCTTGCTGGGAAGGGGCGGGGACAAGGTGGGCAAACCGGTCGGGCCACTGGGCTCCTGGCTCCCAGCTCGCGGGCCTCTCACCAGTCGGGGCTGCGCTGGTGCTGCCAGACGGTGGGGCTGGCACAGCAGCTCGGCTGGCGGCGGCGGCGGAGCAGGGAGCTGGGGCTGCGAGGCTGCCATCAGGTACAGGGGACCCCAGGCCGGGGGGATGAGGTGGGCAGGGGGCAGGGGCCACGCGCCAGGCCCCCAACCCTCACCAACTCCAGCTCTCACCCTCGTTGCCTCTGCCCCTCGGGTTCTCCCGTGCCTGCCTCTAAACAGCCTCCTTCCCTCGCTTCCGCTTTGGGCGCCCCACCTCAACCCCAGTTTGCTCAGCCTCTCCCCAGGCTGGACCACGCCGACTTCATCTGCTCCCCTAGAGTCCCCCTCCCTCAACCCCTCATCAGGTCCCAAATGTCCCAGCCTGACATTTCAGCCGCTCGCGGGCTCAGTGGCTCACTGCTCCCCGCCTCTCACCGCACTGGTTTCAAGTCCCTTCAAAGGGTGCCAGCCTCCACCGCCCACAGCACACGCCCCAGTACCTAGCTCCCCCCTAATCTTACTCAGCCATCCCCTGGCTCCCAGCCCACGTCGGCTCAGCACACTGTCCCAGCCTCTTGGAGACTCCCAGCAGCTCCCGAACACCCAGGCCTTGGAAATCTCACCCACCCCAAATTACCCCCCAACACCCCCCAAGCGTTCTCATCCTCCCGCGCCTGGCTGTCCCGTCCCCCCATCCTGACCTCTCTCCCTGTTACTCTGAAGAGCACCCCCATGCCACCTGGGTAGCCCAGGACCCCAACATCAGGGATGAGGTCTCATCTACCGCAGGTCTCAGGGCTGTCCCGCGGGTGGGTACTTGCTGCTGGCGCCCGAGGGGGCTGGGTACTGAGCCCGGCCTCTCCTCGCCGCCCCCCCAGCAGGCACCCCGGCCGCCATGAGCCAGCACTACACCATCCACTTCGCCAAGGGTGCCCTGCCACCCCGGAACCCCGCCAAGCACTACTTCTTGGACAGGGAATTGGGGCACCAAAAAGGTAGGGGTTAAGTCTGGGCAGTCCTGGTCACAAGAGAGACCTGTGAGTCGGGGGCTGCTGAGCGGATGGCCAAGCAGAAGAACCTCAGGCCCCCGGAGGGAAGAGCCACCGGCACTCACCATGGAGGCATCTGCACAGGGGGCCGTGGGGGCCGTAGGCCCTGGGAGGCCGGAGGTGGGAGCCTGGGCTGGGGATGCCAGCAGGGGGGGCCCACCTGGCCTGCCCCTCCCCCCAGCGTGGACAGAATTCCCTCCCCAAATCGCCAGGCCTGTGGGGACTGCCCCACAACCTGGGGGGAGCAGTGCGGTGGGCGGGAGGGGTCGGAGGGCAAGCCCCCAACCCCCACTGAGTGCGTATGAACGAGCCGGGGGTCCAGCCGCCCACGGTGACCGCAGGTGCTGCTGCTCAGGGCGAGGACGGGGCAGTTACTCCCATCAGGGCTGATTCAGCCTCCCTGGGGCCTCCCAGGGCAGCCCCCTTCCCGCCGGCCTGGTCTGAGCCCAGCTGTGAGGCCCACCCCCCTTCCCAGTCCCCACCCTGTTCCCCCTCCACAGTCACCTCTCATCACTCTGGCCTCCTGTGGACCAGCCAGGCCAGCTCCCAGTGGAGTCCTCTCCGCCCCCCAACTGGGGGACACCCCAGGGACCGAGGAACTTGGGGTAGCAGAAACTCTGGGGCATCATCCCCCCTCTAGCCCCTCACCTGGCTAAAGCCCAGGCCCCTGCACCTCTTCCCACCCCCCACCCCCCGCCCCAGCCGTGGGAGAGCGCAGGGCACGGCCCCTCCTTGGCCCACAGCCCCTCCTCGTCTTCTCTCTGACTTCTCCTGGGCCTCAGCTGAGTGATGAGCCCCAGCCTCTGCCCGAAGACCTGACCTGGTTCCCACCAGCGCCCCTCAGGGGTCAGGGACCCAGGCCCAGTCGCCCCCCACTTCCTCCCTTCCGGGATGCTGTCACCAGTGGTACCATGACCCAGCGGCACCTCAAGCCTACAGGCCCTGTCGGCCAGACCCCAGGCATGCCAGGCCACCATGGGGTGGCGATGGCTGTCGCCGGGGCCTCCAGCGCCCCGTTCTGCAGCGGTGGTCCCAGCCCGCACTTCCCAGCCCCCCGTGGCAGCGGCTCTGCCCCGCTCACGGCGCCCAGAAGGGGCCGCCTGCAACCACTACCGCCCCCATGCAACTGGCCAGCAACCCCCAGCCGGCCCCCGCACGCACGCCCTCACCCGCCGCGGGCGGCACGCACCACAGCCGGCAGAGGCCCAGCCCTGCCCTCTGCAGCCAGCACCCTCCCGGAGCCCAGGAGGCCCACGGACACCTGGCCCCTGCCTGCCCCCGTAACCCGTAGCTCCTTCACCTCCTACAGGTCCGGAGCTCACCCAGCCTTCCCTTCCCGGGGCTCTGTCCCTGCCACTTCGCCTCCCACCTAGGCCTGGGGCCTGCCCTCCTCACCCCTCACTCTGGTTCCTGTCTGGGAGGGCGCTCGTCCCTGACACTGGGCCTCCGGGCAGCCGCTGCTCCTTCACCTGTTGGGATCCAAGGCTTCCAGGCCAGGCCTGTCCATGGTGCCTCCATCCCGGGCTGGCCAGGGGCCCGGGCTCCAGCTTTTGACACCCTTGCTCTGCTTCCTCTCTTCCCAGCCCTCCTGACTTGGGGCAGCGGGGGATGAGCACCAGCTTGCTCTGGTGTTGGGGAGCACAGCTGCAGCAAGAGGCAGGGGGTGGCCTGAGGGATGGAGAGAGCAACGCAGCCAGGGGGGATCCACCCACCCACCCACTCATTCATTCATTCACTCACTCTGTGACCAGGTACTGGTCGCCTACAGGGGGTGCCAGGCTCTGTTCTGGGGGTGTCACAGGAAGCAGGGCAGACAGAGATCTCTGCCCTCATGGAGCTCACGTTCTATAGGCGGTGGGGGGAGGCGGGTACAGGAAACAAGATAAATAGGAAAGTTCAAAAGCGTGTCACCGGGTGATAACCATGTTGGGGGAAGAATAAAGCAGGGAGAGGAAATGGGGTTTGCAAATTAAACAAGGTCATCAGGCGAGGCCCCAACAAGTCTGCATTTAAGCAAAGATGGGGCAGTTCTCTCGAGTAAATAGCAGCAGCAGCAGCAAATGCAGACTCTGAGGTGGCCTGTTCAAGGGACAACAAGGAGGTACATGTGGCTAGATCAGGGGAGGTGAGGAGGAGGGTCAGACGGGGTCCGAGAGGGTGGAAGGTGGCCTCGTGGACGCGGTGAAGGCTCAGCCTTCTCCCCCTGGGGAGGTGGGAGCCACGCGGGCCCAGAGCTGACTCGGGATGTGACCTGAGAGTTGACTGTAGGAGGTAGGGTGGGAAGCAGGAGTCCAGGCGAGAGGTGCCGGCAACCTGACCAGGGAGGTGGCAGTTTCCAGGTCTGGTTTGAAAGGAGAGCACAGCTGAGCGGGGACCCAGAAGGGCACATCTGGTCCTGAAGGAGGGGGCTGCCTGCGGCCACAGAAACCCTCTGTCGGAAGGTTTGACCTGAGTCATGGCTGGGAGTCAGGGAGCGCGGTGCCGGTGCTGGGAGGGGCTGAGGGCGAGCACTACGGAGGGTAGACGGGGAGCAGGGTGGTGCCTGGCCAGCGTCATTGACTCAGTTTCCCCACCTCCACCCCCTCCCCACCCCCGGGCCCCAGATATCCTGACAGAGGATGACGTCTACTGCAGCTGCCTGGCCAAGACTCTCTGCCACGTGCCTGTCCCTGTGACCGTGGGTTTCTATGCCCCCTTTGGCTGCCGTCTGCACATGATGCTGGACAAGATCATGGGTGAGGATCTGCGTGTGCTGGGGAAGGAGGGATTAAGGGAAACGGAACCTTTGGTCCCTGCCCAGCCCCAGGCTTCCCTAAGACCTGCTCACCCCTGAGGCCAGTCTGCCAGATGCCCAGAAATCAGCATTAACCAGGTCCCTCCCTATGCCTTTGCCCCCCTCCCCCGCCAAATCCACTGCAAGGAGTCTTTCTAAAATACACATCTAGCCCTGTCCTTCCCCTGCTCAAAAGCCTTCCATGGCTCCCCAGCGCCCTAGGGAGAAAGCCCAGGTTCCTCGCTTGGCTCCTGCCAAGTCCCTCCAGGCCTCTGTGCTCCTCGGACCTATCTCTTCTCCTCAGCCCTGGCCGAGGGCCTGGCGCCCACAAGACCCTTGACAGATAATGTTAATTGAAAACATGAGCTGAAACTTAGCCTGGTTCAAACGCTGCTGGAGCTCAGACCCCAGCCCCAATCATGGCCAGAGAAGCCGGAGGTGACTCACCTCCGTGTGCCCAGCCCTGGTGAGCACCTATCAAACAAGCCCACGTCCTGCTCCTATGTTGTCACAGAGCAACAAACAGGGTCCTGGAAGGAGAAAAGATTCGGCTCTAAGGTAAAAGGAAACAGAACTTCTATTCTGTGCTGAGAGACTCCGATTCATTCCCACTGGCTCACTTACTACCCTCACAGCATGCAGATCATGCCCCCAATCTCTCATGATCCATCCTCCAGACATTCCCCCCAGCACTTCCTCAGCACCCAAGGGACACAGGGTGGCCAAAACAACCAGGGCCCTGCCCTTCCTGGGCTCACAGACCAGCGCGAGAGACAGACCTGTCCCCAGACAGGAATGACCCAAAGTGGGCAGGACTGCAGTGGGGGAGCCCAGGGTCACCTGACCCAGCTTGGGGATCAGGGAAGGCTTCCTGGAAGAAGTGATAGCTGAGCTGAGAGCTGGAGGAGAGGCAGTAAGCCAGGAAAACTGGACCAAGGCTGTACACTTGCTGCCCAGCATTTCTCTTCCTCAGCACCTGGCATGCATTCTTTGATTTCTTAGAGCCCTCCCTGCCCCCACCGGTCCTCTCTCCTCTGGGGGCTCTACTTCTGCCCTCCCCTGACCCCCCAATTCCCCCTCAGACCCTTTCCTGTTCAAGCCTGGCTCCAGGCCTCTCCTTCCGCACTTCTGCACCTGCCCAGCACTTGGGGACGGGCCCTGGCTCCCAGTCTAACATCCAGGCCCTATCCTAGCCTGAGCCGGGTCTAGACGCTCACACCTTCCCCTGCGCCCTCGGTCCCGGCAGTGCTGATGCAGCAGGAGGCGACCCAGTGTGAGGCCAAGGAGCTGCAGCATGTGCAGTGGCAGCCGCGGCCCGTGCAGGGCTGGGGCTTCTCGAAGCTGCTGTGGTACCTGGTGTTCCTGCAGCCCATCATCACCGAGGTGCATCTGCGGCGCAAGAACGTCAAGTTCCTCTTCATCCGCTTCAGCGCCTGGCAGTACGCGGGCACTGACAAGCTGTGGGCCGGCCTGGTGACCACGCTGTGCGAGGGCATCCGCCAACAATACGGCGCACTGCCCTTCAGCTTGTACTCGGTGCTGGGCAAGAAGGCGGCCACGAGGCCGGGCTGCCGCCAGCGCGAGTGGCACTGCCGGCGCCAACTGTGCCTGACACTGCTGGCACTGCTGGCGGCGCTCAGCCTGGGCATGAGCCTGCTCTACCTGTCGATGGGCTCCCACGCGCTGAGCCACGGCAACCTGTTCCGGGCATTCGGCGGCG
Source organism: Balaenoptera musculus (assembly GCF_009873245.2). Taxonomy (NCBI): domain Eukaryota; kingdom Metazoa; phylum Chordata; class Mammalia; order Artiodactyla; family Balaenopteridae; genus Balaenoptera; species Balaenoptera musculus. The sequence goes on from NC_045803.1 coordinate 10,556,191, forward strand.
CGGCCACCACGCTTTCGAGCTCCGGGCTGCTCATGGCCGTGTACTCGGTGGGCAAGCACCTGTTCGTGAGCCAGCGCAAGAGAATTGAGCGGCTGGTGTTGCGCGAGAAGTTCGGCAGCCATCTGGGCTTCATGTGCGAGGTGAAGAAGGAGGTGAGGCTGCTCACCGACTTCCTGTGCTTCCTGGAGATCTACCAGCGGCGCCGGCTGCGCGTCGTGCTCGAGATCACAGGGCTGGACACGTGCTACCCGGAGCGCGTGGTGGGCGTGCTAAACGCCATCAACACGCTGCTGTCCGACAGCCACGCGCCCTTCATTTTCATCCTGGTGGTGGACCCCAGCATCCTGGCCTCGTGCCTCGAGAGCGCCTGCTCCATGAAGGGCACGGCCGACAACGGTTACGTCTTCCTCAACCGCACCATCACGCTACCCTTCTCCGTGCCCATCATGGGCCATCGCACCAAACTGCAGTTCCTGCACGATGCGGTGCGAAGCCGCGACGACCTGCTCTACCTCGAGATGACGCGCAACGTGAGGTCGCGGGGCGGGGACGGGGGCGGGGACGGGGACGGGGGCGGGGACGTCGAGCCGCTCCTGGAGATGGAGGAGCAGGCCCGGGCCGAGAGCGCGCAAAGCGTCCTGGAAGTCCAGGCGGCTCTCAGCATCCAGGAGGCGCTCTGCTGCCTGCACGACGAGGGCGACTGCCTCTTCGAGTACGTGCCCGACAACGTGGTGTCCATGCGGCGCATCGTCAACACCGTGCCCATCACCGTGCGCCTGCTGCAACAGCAGCAGGGGGACTTCGGGGGCCTCTCGCCGCGCCAGGCCGTGGCTTGGGTCGTGCTCGCCAACCAGTGGCCGTGCCGTCTCAGCTGGGTTCTGCAGTGCCTGGAGGACCGGCAGCAGGCCGGGGGCGCGCCCGAAGCCTGCGCGCGCCTCTGGGACGTGTTCTGCGACCACAGCCTCGAGCTGCACACCATGACCGAGACGCTGCAGAAGGTGCTCGACCTGGACGGCGACCCCGAGCTTTTCCAGCGCTTCCTGGGCGCTGACTTCCCCTTCACCGTGTCCGAGGCGCAGAGGCTCCTGCGCTGCACCGTCAACCTGGACCACTCCATCCGCCGCCGCATGGGCCTCATCCGGGCCGTCAGCACGCTCAAGTCGCCCGGCCCGCCCAAGTCCCCTGCCCGCAAAGCCCCGCACACCGCCAGCGGAGCCAACCACGCCCCCGGGGCGGCCTGGGCAGGCCAGGCTCCTGCGCATGCCTGCGAAGCCCACCAACCCCCGGACGGGGGCAAGTCCAGACCCATGGCCTGAGTGCCCTTCACTTGGGGTCAGTCTAGCCCAGGTGGGCCTTGAATGGAAGACCTTGGGCGCAGCAGAGGGCAACACTTCCTTCTGCCCAGATAAGAGCGTAGCGGGCCTAACTGGGCCCAAGGCCCAGGGTCCAGTGTCCAGAATGAGGCCTGTGGTGGCCACATACCCCAGGTGAATCTGTGAGCCAGAGAGAGCTGTTGGCAGTAGCTACCAGGAGTGGGGCAGTGTATCAGTGACAGCATCTGAGAGCCCAGGCAGAAGGACCCATGAGGAACTCGGGGTTCAAGTGCAATAAATGAAGATGTGAAAACCCCAGATTGGTCTTCGTGCCCCAGTCTCCCCAGCTCAGTGAGGACAGGCCACCAGGCCTGCCCTGTTCTGCCAAGCCCACTTCATCCCCAGGGAGTCGGGCAGCCTCAGCTGGCAGCCTGCTCCCTGGCACCCCAGAGGCGGGAGCGGCTGCGGGGGCAGCGGGAGCGGCTGCGGGGGCAGGGGAGATGAAGGACAGAGGCATGCGCCCAGCTGACTCAGTGGAGCGCACCCAGGCCTCAGGGGATCCAGGTCCTTGTCCCCACACCCGAGCTTGCCCCTCTGTGGGCGGGGCAGGAGCTGGCATTTCCAAGGGTGGTGTCCCCAGTGACCTCAGCAGGCTGCTCCACTCTTGGGGTGGCTCCTTCCCTAGCATAATGGGTTAATTAGGCCTCAACAGCACCCCGGTCAGCTGGGGCCGGCAGCGCCGCCTCCACCAGACGAGTAATTGTCCAGGGGGTACCTGCCTTACGGGTCACTCCAGGGCCACCCAAGGAGCCCCTCGATGAGGACAGGGAAGTTGAGGAGCACAGATGGGGCACATGTAGGCCGGGGTGGACTAGGGCGGACCCCACCATCACCGTGGCTCACCGCCTTCCTTTCCACTGGGCGGACAGAGACCTAGGACGGGGGCGCCACTCCTCAGGGCAGCCTCCCAGTCCTCACTAGTCAGACAGCCACACACTCAGGCCTGTGGTGTGCCTGGCCCAATCCAGTGGGGGAGGGGGTGTGACTTCTGAGCCAGGGCCCTGAGAGCCAAGGGGACAGTCCCAAGAGCTCTGCAAAGACGCCCAACCTCAGGCCCTGCAGCCTAGTGGGGTACTGACCTCACACGCCTTAGCTCCAAGGCTGGCCACAGCACTCCAACATCCCTTGCCAATTACCGCTTCAAAGTGGACATGGGGCAGAGTACCAGCCTGTGACTTACAGGAGCTTCCAGGACTGAAGCACTGGCAGTCCTGGCATGGCTGAGCTAGTGGCACCACCCTGGACATGCTGAGAGATGTTTTCCAACAGCAGAGGGAGAGGCTGCCCAAGAATGAAGCCACCAGAGAGAGAGATGCACGGGTCCTCGTGACGCTGTTAGACAGACGTCTCTGCAGACGTGCTACCGGAGACAACGTACATCCCTTCCCGCAGCTCCCTCAGCCAACTTGACTTGGGCTTCCGTTTCTTACCACCCAGGGTCCAGGCTGGAAACAAACTGGCCCCAGCAGTGTGGGCTGCTGGGGAGGCAGGACTAACCCTTAGATTTGGCTGGAGGTCAGGAGCAGGACTGAGGACACCCCCGGGCCCCAGGAGGAAGCTGCTCCCCGTTACATGATGTCGAGCAGTGGTCAAACTGGTGCCCAGTTTATCTTAGATTCTGACCGTGTGCCTGCCAAAGCTAGAGCTTTGGGAGACAAAGAAACAAAAAAACAAAACCAGAACAGTATGTCAGACGGGCTGGGTGTGGCCAAGACGGCTCCTGTTCCCCGGCATTCATGGGCCTCTACAGTGTGGGGCTTTTGCTGGGGACTTGGACCTAGAAGGGAGTGCAAGTGACGTGTGTCCCTTTCCCATCGCAGCAACGAGTTCAGAGGCAGGTTTGCCTTCTCCACTCTCCTCCCCCACCTGCCTGCTGGATGCAGGGTCTCCTGAGGCCCTAAGGGATGGCAGAGCCACCAGAGGGCGCGGGGGCCTGGCTTCAGGAGTCACTTCGTGGAGAGAAACTGCCTGTCACCCCGAACACCCACATGCAGGAAAACACACATCTCCCATGTTAGGGCATCGAGATCTAAGATGTGGTACAGCGTCTAGCTTGGGCGATAACTTGGATGGCTGAAGGCAAAGGAAAGAAAATACTCGGCCAAAGGGATCTAACTCCATGATCCAAGACCCCTAAAAAGTCAGAAAATCAGAGCATTGCAGAATTGGTCTATTAGTCTCCTGGGGCTGCTGTAACAAAGTTCCACAAACTGGGTAGCTTGGAACAACAGAAATTTATTTTCTCACAGGTCTGGAAGTCCAAAATCAAGGAGTTGCCAGGGCCACACGCCCGCGGAAACCTATAAGGGAACCCTTTCTTGCCTCTTCCAGCTGCTGGTGCTTTGCTGGCATCTTTGGCGTCCTTGGCTTGGGGTTGCATCATAAGCCCTCCATCCTCACAAGGTCTTCTGTGTCCTCACATCTTTCCTTTGAGCATGTCTGTTCTGTCACTGTCTCCAAATTTCCCCGTTTCATATTGGATTGGGGCCCACTCTATAACCTCATTTTTAACTGGATTACCTCGATAAAGACACTATTTCCAAAGAAAGTCCCATTCTGCGGTACTGGGGATTAGGACTTCACATATCTTTGGCAGGTGGGGAGGTGGGCACAATTCAACCCTGAAGGAACAGTTGAAAAGGCCCAATTCCTCACCACAAGCTAAACTGAAGGGCAGGGACAAGGCTGGGAACAGGACCCCAGCCCCTCCCAGGCACCACAGGATGGGGAGGCACCCTCCCCGCCCACCCCCCCTTCAGCCATCTGTTGATCACCTGGCCTGCAGGTGGAGGCAGAGAGCAAGGGGGATGGGCGAGCACCCAACACCGCTGTAAGGGCCAAAAGCCCCCGCTGGGGTAGATTCCTGAGCAATGGCTAAACGTGACCAAAGGCCTACTGAGATTTTTAGGGGGCTGTACTGACAGACCCCAACCTGGCAAAGGACTGCGGTTTCTCAGCATCTTGAAGCAAACCTCGCATTCCCAGTCTCCCCAAGAAGACTTGGGCAGGAGGCAGGGCACCCCGGAGGGGCTCATTCCACACCCACCTCACACCCGGGCACAGCTGCGCCAGCCGGAGGATGACACTTTGCGGGTGTCTCCCGGGCTGCCAGCGGGGCGGGTGCCACTGGCTGACGTGCATGGCTCCCCCCAGCCCCTAGCCCAGATGAGAGGGAGCCCCAAATGTGGCTGCCTTAAGGAGCGCTCAGGACACCGGAGCTGTCGGTGACTGAAGAGCAAACAGACAGTGGCCTAAACAGGAAAGGTGTTCATCCCAGACACCCAGGCAGCTGCGGCAGAAGACTCCTGGGTTTGTGCTGGAACCAAACGGGCTCCCAATCGGCAGCGCTGTGATCCTCATAACCTTTCCACCGCGTCTCTACCCACCCCGGGCCGGCCTCCCATGCAGGAGAGGAGTAGGCACAAAGGCCTTCCCCTTAAGTGGTTCTTGCCTCTTCTGAAGGGTGAAACTCAGATTTCCCAGAAATGCCCAAGAGCCCTCTGGCCGCACCTCGGCGCCTGCAGGCGACCGGCCAGGCTCCGGGCCAGAGTGCCCTCCCGCCTGAACATCTAGGGCTGCCGGCGACGGGCTCGTGTCTGTTCTCCTTGGGCCACAGGCGACCGGGCAGAGGAATGACCTCTGGACCCGCGTGCCAGGTCCACCACCCTGAGAAGCTGGACCTGAAGCTGGAAGGTATTTGGGGGCTGCTTCCTCTGAAGAGAGGGAAGGGGAAGTGGGATCATACACGAGATGGCCAGCTGTGGCAGACAGAGGAGCACGGGCGCGCGCGCCAAGAAGGGGTCTGCCTGTCCCGCCCCTCCTCTGGGGCCCATCCACACACGCCCCAGCAGATGTTCCCGCCTGGGCCCTGCCCTCCCCGTCTCTGTGCCAGAACTCCCGCAGGGGGAGCCCAGGATCAGCACAAGCAGAGAGCAGGCCAGTGGGGAACCCAGCTCTGGTTTATTAGAAAAGGTGTGAGCAGACTTGCACCGACAGGAGCAGCCCTCCCCCCCCCCACCCACCCCCCGCCCACCCTCACCCCACACCCGCGCCTCCCCCACCCTGGGCTGTAGTGCCTCTCAGGGCGCCGCCTCGAGTGGCCCGGACAGCAGGGTCTCCAAGCCCTGGCTGCTCCCCACCCCAGCTCCCTGATAGATTTATTGCACTTAAGAAAAAGAAAGCTCTGATCCTCTGATCTCCCCCACCCACCCCAGCCCAGGCCCTCACCCTGCCTGGGGCTGCTCTACAAATTCCAACCACCACCATCACTCACCGCCCCTCCCAAGCCATGCCTCCTGCCTGGTCCTGTGCCCGGGGCCACAAGGGGACCATCCCGCCACCACCTAGGACTCCTGCCCTGGAGGGGGCAAGCCTGGCCAAATGGAGCCCTGGGGAAAGGTGCCCGGCCCTGTGGCCGGGATCAACTCCTCCGCCCCGTCCTCCTCCCATCCACCCCCAGCCCAGTCTTCTGAGTGTCGACACATAAATAGAAGTGCTTAAGTCAGGGCGGGGAGGGCCACTCCCTGTAGCTCCTGCACCCCGTGTAGTGTTGCTGTGGGGGGCAGGGGTCCCCAGGAAGGCCCCCCACCCCCTGGGGTCCCAGGCCTCAGGAAGGCTGGGGGTGAGGGTGAGCAGATTCTCATGGCTCTGGCCTCAGCTCTTCAAAGACGGACCGGAAGAAGGGAACTTAGGGAGAAGAGATCGCAGGGGGGCACCTGTCAGAGCCAGGAGCTCCATCGCCGGCTCCCCAGCTCCCTGGGCCCCAGGCCCTCACCGCACCTAAAGTGTCACAGTGTCTCCTGCCCAGATTCCTGACTGGCTTCCAGAAGCAGCTCCTCGAGCTCCTTCTCGTTCTTGGGGCAGCTCAGCTCTGCGCGGGAAGAAGGGTGGGCGGCCTCCAGTCAGGCGGGTGGGTCGGGGGGTACCAGCCCTGCCTGAGCTAGACCCGCAGGGTAGCACAGGCCCAGGTACCGATGAGACCATCAGACTCAAGAGTCAACAGATCTTGCGTGCCCCGCCCCCAAGGAGCTCCCAGAGATGCAAGGGAAGTAAGGCGGGGACTGAGGGTCAAGTCCCACTCGTCCCTGCCCCTTCAAGGGCCATTTTAAAGAGGGGGAAGCTGAGGCACACCAACAAGCAGGTGCTTGGCCGGGGTCACACGCAGCACACAGGGGCCCCAGTCACCTGGCCCCAGAGGTCCTCTCACCGTGTTCCAGGCCACAGCTGCCCACCTTGGCCTCGGGCCCTGGGGGCGGCTCCGGGGGCAGTGCGAGAGCGAACTCGGGCTTCAGGCCGTTGGGCAGCGGTGGCCCTGACTGGGGCGGCTCCGGCTGTGGCTGAGGCTCAGACGATCCTGGGTCCCGAGCGTTGACGGCCTCGGCTGGCGTCCGGGCAGGTGAGGTGGGCAGGAAGGACAAGGCAGGTGGGGATGGGGGACAAGGAGGGGCAGGTGGGGAAGGAGAGGCGGGTGGCACGGGAGGCTCTGCCCTCTCGGGTGGACTCTCCACCCGGGTCACCACAAACACTTTGTGGCCCCGGCCCGGGCTGGACACGGAAATGCGCTGCTCAGTGGGGGAGGAGGGGCAGCCTGGGGGGCTCCTGTCCCCAGGGCCCAGGGAGTCCGTGGGGGGCACCAGGGCGGGGCAGGGGGCCTCAGCCCTCTCCCCATCCTCCTCCTCCCCCTCGTCCCCCTCGGAGTCTGAGTCTGAGTCTGAGTCCGGCCCGGCGCCGGGGCCGGGGGCCCCGTTCTCCTGCGCCCCGCTGGCGGGCCCCTCCCCGGGCCCGGGGTCGTCTGGCTGGGGCTCGGTGACGGTGATCTCGGGCATGGAGGCCGACAGCTGCAGGCGCTGCTCCTTCTCCTCCCGCTCCCGCGCCAGCACGAAGTTGCGCTTGCAGCCGTTCTGGATCTCAGCAAGCAGTGCCTTCTGCGTCTCGATGAAGCTCTTCACCTGCGGGCAGAGCGGGCCTGGCTCGGGCTCTGGGTGGCCCGCCCCCAGCGGGTCCTGGGGCCGCCCGGGCCAGCCAGCCGCCCCCCCACACCTGCCCGCAGGGAAGAGCGCACTCACCGCCTCCTTCTTGGGCTCGCGGTCAAGGTCCAGGCGCAGCAGAGAGTGGTTCACCTTGAGGGCCAACGACAGTGCCATGAGCCCGCCCGTCTTGATCTCGTTCTCCCGAAGGTCCAGTCTCAGGAGGCGGGGGCTCTCGGCGATGAACTCCGCCACCGCCACCGCGCCTGGGAGGGGGACCGCAGGGGCTGGCCACGGGCCCACACCCGGCTGGCCGCCCCCCAGCCTGGCCGCCCCGCCTCCCGCACCCGGCCCCGCGCCCTACCCTCGCACGTGAGCTTGGTGGAGGCCAGGCCGAGGCGCAGCACGCTGCGGTTGCCGATGAGGCCGTTCTTGAGGTTCCGCACGCCCTCGTTCCCGATGGGGTTGTGGCCCAGGTTCAGCGTCTCCAGGCTGTGTGTGTGCGGCTGGAGGGAGCGGCGCACGAGAGCCAGGAAAGACCCAGGAGGCCAGTCAGGAACGAGGCAAACGCACACGCCCTCTCCTCGGCAGCGCCCCCCTAGTCCGAACGCCGGCACGTTCCTGCTTCGGGCCGAATCCCTCCTGTACTCAGAAGTCTCCCAAGAGCCAGCTGCCCTGTCCACTCCTCAGCCCTCCGAGCGTCCAGCCAGGCCCCTGTCCCCACAGCCCCGGGCCCAGCCTCCGCCCTCGCCGGCATCCCGAGGACTCTGGGCACAGGCCTCACCGAGGATAATTCTTAACCTGGGTCTGAGTCTTTGTACCCTGTGGGCTGGCTTTAAATACCACATGATGAAAAGATTTGAGACTTACTGATGGCTTCCAGAAATGCTAACTTTCTATGCAAAACATTTTCACCTCGTACAAAGCGTTGTACTGGGCTATGGTGCTGGATGCAGAGAGACAATGAAAGAAGGGCTACTTTCCTCAAGGGAAAGAGGGTGCAGAAGCTGAAGCAAAGACCAAACAGGGCTGGAGGAAGAGAGCAGGTTCCTGAACTGGCAGGGTGAGCGACACTGGGAGCCACGACAGCCGGAAGGTGATGAGAGCCGGGGGTGGGAGAGGTGCCGGACCGGACCGCGCTGCCCCCCCGCCCCTCTCCAGCCGACTCACCAGCGTCATGCCCAGAAAGGCCATGCCCGTGTGCGTGAGCTGGTTGTTCCACAGCACCAGCGTCGCCAGCCCCTTCCTCTGCTCCTTGAGGCCCTCGCAGATGTAGGCCAGACCTGGGGAGGCCCGTGGGCAAGTCCTGTCTGTGGTCGGGGGATCTCCCCGGGGGACACTGGCCCGGGAGCCACCCCGCCAAGCGCTCAGAAGCCCCTGCCCCAGCCTGCCCGGCCCCACAGGCTCTGGCCCTGACACCTCCTGCTACTGCCCCCCTGCCTTGGGCCTGGCACACACGGCTCCCCGACCCCTGGGCCGGGAACGTTCCTCCTCTGGACACCCTGATGAAGGCCTCCGCCATCTGTTTCAGATCTCTGCTCAAATCTCCCCCTCTCATGGGACAATCCCGGCCAGCCGAACCTCAGCAGACAGCTCAGCCCGCCATCACTGCTTTATTTTTCTCCAGAGCACATTTCACCATCCGACAGACTCAGCATTCCATTAACGTATCTTGGCTTTGTCTCTCCTGAGGGCAGAGACCCCTGCCGCACTCACGGCTGTGAACCCAGAGCCGACAGGCCCCAAGCGTGGGAGGTGCTCAGTACACGTGGGTCCGGGCCCAGCTGCCCCGGAGGAGGGCACTGGCCCCACTGGCCCACTCTGCACCCCCTCCCGCAACCCTGTCTTCACACTGAGGCCAGGGGACGCTGCTCGACAGTGAACAGGGATGAAATCAAATTCCTCCCGCTGACGAGGCCTTGCTGACTACTCCCTCTTCACTTCTCACTCACCTCCTGGCTCACCAGGGCTCTTCCCCCCAGATATCTAATATCTAAGCTCTTTCCCACCTCAGGGCCTTTGCACTTGCTATTCCCTCCGCCTGGATTCTCTGCCTAGGCTTTTAAAACGGCTGGTTCCACCCCAGCCTCCTCATTACTGCCCAGAGGCCCCTTCCTGCACACCTTAAACAGCTTGACCCTTTATCCCGACATCCTTGTTTCCTCCAGGGCACTTTCCCCAGACTGAATTATTTCAATTATCTGCTCAATACCCCACCTCATCCTGAAGGCAGAGCTGAGCTGTTCTCTCCTCCAGGATTCCTCCCTGATCCCCAGACCGGGTCAGACACCTGCCCTGGGCTCCCACAGCCCAGCCCGGTCTGAGGCGTCACCACGAGGGCGGGGCCGGGACTGCCTCGGCCACTGCTGTGCTTCTAGCACCACGAGCACCCGGCTGGGCACACAGTGGGTGCTGGGCAACTGGAGTTGGGTGGGGGCGCGCGGACCTCGCACACACCTGAGTCCAGAACGTGGTTGTTACGGAGGTCCAGGATCTGCAGGGAGCAGTTGAACTTGAGCAGGTTGCCCAGCTGGGCCGAGTCCTGCAGGCCGTTGAGCTTGTTGTCGGCCAGGTACAGCTCCCGCAGAGTCATGTTCATCTTCAGGGCCGTGGCTGGGGGAAAAGGGGAGGGTGCTGTGACTGGCCAGGCCCAGGGGACCCGGCCAACAGCCCGAGCCCACCAGCACACCGCCCTGGGGCTCACCGAGCAGCATGAGGGGCCGCCCTGACAGGCTGGCACTCTCCAGGTGTAGCACCGCCAGGCTGCTGCGGATGCGCAGGGCGCGCGCCACGAAGGGCGCCGCGTGGTCCAGCAGGGGCGTGTTGCGGGCGTCCAGGTACTGCAGGCAGCTTGTCTGCGTGGCGGGTGCGGGGCTGGGTCAGGCTGGCCCCGGCCCTCCCCGCTCCGGGGGACCTCCCGCCCCACGTCCCAGTATCCCCGTGGGCAGCAGGGCCAGCTGGTTTTATGGCTGGGGACACTGGCTGGTGAGGGAAGGCCCAGCCTGGGGCCGTGGGGGTGAGCGAGGCAGTGCTGGTGACAGCTGAGCTCGCTGACTCCTGTGTGGCAGAGACGCCCCGTATGTGAGTGAAACGGGAATGGTGACCACAGCCGCCTCCAAGGGACACGTTACGGGCAAGTGGAGGAGGAGGGGAAATGCCAGAAGGGAGAGAAGGGGCCGGGGTGGGCCTGCAGCAGGGTGCCTCTTGGCACTGCTTTCTCACTGGCCTGGAAGCTGGGGCCCAGCACCCTCTGACGGCTCGTGGACCCAGGCCCTACAGGTTGGGGGCCCTGGAGAGGGAATGGGTGGGGGGCACCCACCTTGCGCATCATGTGGGCAGCGGCCTGCCAGCCCCGGGTGCCGATGTGCTTGTTGAAGGAGATGTTGAGGTGGGTGGCCGACTCATAGTACTCGATCATGTCGAAGAGGGCTGAGGCACCCTGGGCAGAGACAGCGGGGCTCAGCCTCAGGGTGCAGCTGCCCGGGGAAGCCAGGAGGTAGGGGCTGAGCGACTGGGGACGGGAGAGCCCTGATGCTGCTCTGGCACCTCTGGGTTCCGGCAACCAACCCTTCCCCTGTCCTGCTGCAGCCGGTCTGCTTCCTCTTACTCGCCCCCCAGAGCGGTCTAAGTGATGTGCTGCGTGACCAGGACAGGCCTCTGCCGTCCCTGGGCCTCAGGTCTCCAGGAGCCCTCCCCCGGGGTCCTGGTGGCCTCCGGACCTGGGGAGGTGAGGACACCTGGGCATAAACAGGGAGGCTGCTTTCAGAATGTTTCTTAAACTCCCCTGCAGGCACTGTGATTCTCAGCGGGCGGGGAGGGGTGGGGGGCACGCGTTCCCGGAAAGGCTCCTTCCTGGTGGTCATACACCTCCCTCCGGCTTGGCTCCCCAAGTCTCTCCCTTGCTTACAAAGCCCCTGCCTTTGGGGTGGGTCTGTGAGACCCTTCTCTGGGCCTCACACACAGTCCAACATCCCCCGCTCACTCTGGCCACAGTGGACATCTCCCCAGTCTTGTCTCTCAAGAGGCCCCGCCCAGCCTTGGTCCAAGGGGGTTCCCTCCCGCTGCCATGCCCTCCCCCCAAACCTCTAAGAGGCAGGGAGCTCAGGGAGTGGCTATGGGCAGTGGCAGGCTGCTCACATCTTCGTCCAGGTTCGTCTGCTCCAGATCCAAGACCTTGAACTGCAGCCTCTTGAAGACCTCTTCCAGGGCCTCGCAGGTCTTGTAGTCGAGCTTCTCACCTGGGACGATACGGAGCGCCGTGTGCGTGCACATCTACGTGTCCCCTTGTGCGTGCACACTTGCGTGTGGGGTGAGGGGCTGGGTGGAAACGCGGGCTCCGGGCCAAGCAGGGGAGGAAAGGTCCTCTTGCCCCTCCTCCCGCACCTCCCCACGGCTCGCAGCACCTGCCTCACCTCAGGAAGGGCGCCCACACCTCCCTGCCCGCTAGCCAAGGGCCCCCTGGCCCCGTCCAGACACACACCTTTCAGGTCCAGACAGTCAATACGGTGCCCGAGGTCCGTGAACTCCTGGGAAAGCAGAGTGGACGGTGGTTAAGGCAGGAGGACACCTGCAGGCGCCAGGCTGGACCTCCCTGAGAGTGGGGCAGCCGGGGCTCTGAAACAAGCAACCCTGGAACATTCTGGAATGACCCATCCAGAGGGAAGGCACTGAGGCAGTGCTTGACCAGCACGACCAGGCTGGACAGGTGGCAGGAAAGGCACCTGTGAGACGGCTGGGGGCGAGCAGGCCAGACGTACAGTAACACCCTAGTCATATAAAAACGGAAACTGCCCTTGCGTCTGTGTACCTCTAGAGAGTGACTCGTTCTCTATTTATAAAAGCACAGAAAGTCCAGGGGACGAAAACCCCAAGCTGTCACCAGCGGGGACTCCTGGGGAATGGGACTTGGGCAAGAAGTGAGAAACAGGTTTTGCTTTTTGTATCTGTAGTATTTTAACTTTTTTTAAAGTCAGAGAATATACATTACTTTTGTCATTCAGACTTTTAAATTTTGTATACGTGGCTTTTCCCCTGGGGAAGAGAATTGCTTTGGGGAGTGAAAGATTCTTGACAAGTAATTTCCTACTTCACATAATTCTGTACTGCTTAAATATTCAGGAAGAGCCCGATTACTTTTACAGTTGGAAAGAAGTTTTCCAGAGACATATTTACAGTCCCCTGGCTGGCCGGCCAGGCTGGGGAGGGGAGTGCTCTGTACACCCTCTCTTGCTCGGGGCGGACACCACAGGCCCGGAGGGTGCTGAGGGGCGGGGTGAGGGCAGCTTCACCCCAGGGACTGCCCCCCAGTACCCCACACGCCCCCAGCACGCGGCATACCTGGAGCTGCCTGAGGAGCTTGGGGATCTGCCTGCAGTTTAGCTTCTGGCAGGCCTGCTTGTAGGCACCAAGGACCTCATCCACGGTCACATTCTGGGCTGCAGGCAGAGAGGACCCGGGCCTGTGACTTTCCACACCCTGGGCCTCTTTCCCCCACTCCCGCCCACTGGCCTGTGCCATCGCCCCTTCCCCCTCAACCTCCATGATAAACCTTCCTTCCAACGACCCACCGAGCTCAGTCCTGCCGCTGAGGTGCCTCGCTGTGACTGCTGCTCTGGGGAGGTGTCCCCGGACGCCCCCAAACCAAGTCAGCGCCACCCTCCCCACCTCCCCAAGGCTCCCCAACACCTTCACGTGAACATTACACAACTACTATCACGCCATGTTTCTACTTGTCAGCTGTCTCCCCCTCTAGACTGCGAGTCCCAGAAGGGCAGGGCTGGGGCTGTCTTGGTCACCACTGTGTCCCCAACACCATCCAGCAGAGGGCCAGGCCCAGAGCAGGTGTTTTGATTTGTGGTTTTTTTTTTTGAACGAGAGAATGAATCCACAACTTTGACCTTATAAGGAAGTGGAGGTCAGAAAAGCGAAGCACCTTGCCCAAGGCCACACAGCTGCTAAGTGGTGGAGCCGGAACTCAGCTCTTAACTGAGATGCCACGTGGCTTCTCAAACTCCCCGCTCCCTCAACAGCGAAATATTCCTGGACGGTACTCAGGACGGGGCTTCCTGTCCCAGGGATACGGCAGTGGTCAGAGTCCCTGACACGGCCCTGGTGCCCCATGGTTACAGGCAGTGGCTCCCAAAATGAACACGGGGATGCAGCCCAAACCCAACAACTGCACAGCCCTGTCCTCGGGAAGCTCAGGGCCTGTCGCCACGTGGAAGGTAAGGCTGGCCTTTGTCTGCACAGATTTGCCTTTTCTGGACATTTCACAAAAATGGTGGTAAACAGTATGTGACCTTTGGTGGCCAGCTTCTTTCTGGAACATAACAATTTTGAGTTTCGGTCCCTTTGTAGCGCTATGTAGTAACTGTCGGATGTATGCATTTTGTTTATCCATTCGCCAGGTGAAAAGATATTTGTATTCCTTTCAGTTTTTGGCTATCAGAGCTTGGATTTTGTGCTGGGGCAACCAGGAGAGCAGGAAGAAAAGGCTCTGAGCAGGGAAGGGACAGGGTAATAAGGCCTGGGAATAGAAAGCTCTCAGGGCCAGCAGAATGGAGAGGGCACAGGAGTGGCAGGGCGGGCAGGGGATGGGCCAGCGGGAGCCCCTCCTGAGCTTCTGGGCAAGCATCTCTGAGGGGCTGGGTTCCCCGGCCACTGCTCTGGCCGGGGGCCGTACGCCCCGACCTCATCAAGCAGCACCCTGTCTTCTCGGCGAGGAAACCAAGGTCCAGGGAAGGAAAGCTGCCTCCCTGGGGTCAGGCAGCTGGTACAAGGCAGAGTCAAATATTTGCTCCAGAACTCTCTCCACCGCGTTGGGTGGGGTTGCTGGAAGAGAGCAGCCGACAGCGGCCCCAGGCTTCCCAGAGGTCAGGCCCGGTCCTCTGCCCCTCTCTTCCTCCTTGGCTGGAAGCAGGCGGGGTCGGGGTGGAGCCTGGGTGAAGCTAGAGGTGATCGACAGCCTTCCCCAGTGCCAGCTGCCCCCCTGCAGGCCTAGCAAGGGAGCTCTCTGACGTGCAGTCATGTGCCTGGCGGCTCCCAGCCCTTGGGGGCGGGGAGGGGGGGGGGGAACAGGAGCTGGCCTCAGGGAATCCAGCCAAGCAGGGGCCACTGACCCCCAGGGGGTCCATGAACTTGAGTGGGGAAAAACTGCCTTTTTATTTGCACTAACTGAACTGAAATGAAAGTCAGCATTTCCTTCTTAGTAACATAGCACAAAAAAGAGAGAAAAAAGAAATATTGTTTAGCAGACCCTAAGACTCTGTCCTCAATAGAAATGGCAGATGTTTTCACATCACGTAACAGTTATTGCGGATTCTGAATGCTCATCACTACTTCGTTCGTCATTCGAGCTGCTGCTATATCCTGTTATTTCATGTGTGTCAACGAGGAAGGGCGTAATTACTAGATCATGATTTTTTAAATATTTAATAAACTGTATTTTAACTGGTATCCTTTGTAATCCTACTTTTTGCCTTTAAAAAGCATTACTCCAAGAAAGGGTACACTGGTTTTATCAGATGGCCAAAGGGCAAAAACTGCTCCCCTAGACACGCTCCCTTCAATAAAGGCCCCCAGGCCAAGGTGGGGTTGGCCTGCTCATGTCAGATGGGGATGAAGTAGGGACTGGCTACACGTGGGGTCATCACTAGGAGTTCTCGGTGTCCTAGACCAGGGGTCCCCAACTCCCGGGCCGCGGAACGGTACCGTTCCGCGGCCTGTTTAGGAACTGGGCCGCATAACAGGAGGTGAGTGGCGGGCGAGCGAGTGAAGCTTCATCTGCTGCTCCCCATCACCCGCATTACCGCCTGAACCATAACCCCCACCCGCTCCACCTCCGGTTCGTGGAAAAACTGTCTTCCATGAAACCAGTCCCTGGTGCCAAAAAGGTTGGGGACTGCTGTCCTAGACAGTCTACAGGGAATAAGAGCCCTAAGCAATCTCTCAAACTGCAGTTGGTCCTTTAGATGTTTAGCTCTGACATCCCTTCCTCCAGGAAGCCCTCCCTGACCGCCTAGGACTTTCAGCTCCTGAAGTCCCCTGGGATCCTGCTCAGTGGGTCGGTCTTTGTTCTGATGAGCCTCCTGCTGAGTTCAAGGCCCAGGGTCTCTGACCTTGCCACCTCCACACCAGCCACAGGTACCATCCAGCCACCCCTTCAGCCAGGCGCCCATGGGGTTTGGATGCAGGCACAGCCTCACACAAGGTCACAGCCAGGGCTCGGGGAGGCTGCATCTGTCCACTCACGTACAGCAGGGGAAGCTGAGAGCAGGGGGTAGGAAAGATGGACATACTCAGAGACATGGGGGTCCAGGGCCCAGAGCACCTGGAGACAAGAATGACAAGTGCATCTTGTCACTTTCCTCTGATGCTGAGACACATGTTCAAGCTGGGGACAGCACTGGGGAAAGACACTAAAGAAACAGAAGCGGGGGTTCAGTCCGTGCACTGTGGCGTGGGCTCGGCAGCCTGCAGGCACCCCAACCCTGTCTCGATTTCCCCAACAGCATCACGAGCACGTCCCCAGGCCTGGCCCGTCACCAGTGGGCACACGCGAGTGTCAGGTGGGTCGGGAAGAACCTCGTAGTAATCATTACGTATGTGTGTTTCATTCATATACTAAGAAAAAAGAACTATCACATCAAAACCAGCAATTTGCATACACTATCACTTGAAAATGAATGAGATGAAACATATTCAAATTTTTTAAACGAACCAATTAAAAAAAAAAAAATAGTAAGGAAACGGCAGTACAGGTGGTTCGGAGAAATAACATGGAGCATTGAGACAGCACTTCCGCTGTGCCAGGCGCCACCCAAGCACTTTATAAGCTGGCAGGGCTGGCCCAGGCCGGCTGGCTCAGCCCCGGCCGCCACACACTTGTTCATTTGTGATGTTGTGACGAAATCATCAAGACCTCTACCTCGGGTCATCCGCCCTCCACTTGTCCAGCCTTAACCGAACCACACAGGCTGCGGCGAGTCAACGGGCCGCTCTCCCAGGCCGCGGCGGCTCCGAAGCATGGGGCCCGGGCCTCCAGGCTGCAGCTCGGCACCCACAGACATGCATGTGTGCCCGGTCTACCCCGAGGACTCAGCGGGCGGGCGGTGAGCTGGGGAGGAGGAGGGCCGCTCACGCGGTGCGCTGGCTGGACGCTAGGGGTGGGCCGGGCTGACAGGCCCGAGTCGGAGCTCTGGGGCCAGGTTCCGGAGGGCGGGGTTGCAAAGTGGTGAGGGCCCCGCTCCAGCCCGAAGTCAGGGGGCTTGGGTCCTGGCTCCTCCCTCCCGTACTCCGCGAGCTCGACCTCGGGAAGGCCCTCCCCGGGCAGCATCTCACGCTGCCCACCGGAGACGGGGCATCTCGCAGCATGGTTGAGAGCACGGGCTCCGAAGCCAGAGCGCCTGGGGCCGAATCCTGGCTCCCAGCTTAAACTCTGTGACTCCGAGCAAAGCAATTTGACCTCTGTGCCTCAATCACCTCACCCCGAAAACGGGGCTGAGTGTGAGTCCTCCCAGGGTAAGTGTGGTGACTGAGTTAGCACAAGTCCATCCCTCAGACCAAGGCTTAGCACACGCCCATAAGTGCTCA
Organism: Balaenoptera musculus; assembly: GCF_009873245.2. Lineage (NCBI taxonomy): Eukaryota > Metazoa > Chordata > Mammalia > Artiodactyla > Balaenopteridae > Balaenoptera > Balaenoptera musculus. The sequence goes on from NC_045803.1 coordinate 10,573,121, forward strand.
CCAAAGGCCGGCCATCACTGTCGTGCTGTGTCCCCCACTGGAAGGCAGGGACCCAGAACAGACTTGCCAAAGCACCTGTCCAGAGACGGAATGGTTGGCGAGACCAGGAGGACACGTGGGTGTGCAAGGGGGACACGTACATGAGTGTGTGTTCCCTCAGCTCCCAAGGCCACGGCTCCGAAGGTCCGACTTACGCAGGGGCTGGTTTAAGCGGCTGTCAGAGAGGAGGGGCGGTGACGTGAGGGGCGCCCAGCCCCATGTGCCGGGGATGGGATGTGCAGAGGTCACGGCTTTGAATAAGAGGACCTGCGTTCCAATCCTTGTCCTGGTGAGGCTGTGATAAACATTCTCAACAACCTCTTTCCCTCTCTGAAAGGGACATCTGTAGGGTCTCAGGAGATAAGGGATGTGAGGGCACCCGCCAAGTAGCTGCCCAGTGCGGGGCCTGACTCAACAGGAGACAGAGCGGGAGAAAAAGATGACGATGGTGGTGGCCGTGGTCACCACTTCCAGGTGTCGGGCACTTACTCCGTGTTAAGACACCACTCTGAGCACTTTCTACGCACAGTTTCATTCAGCCAGCTGCGGGATCCTATGAAACTGGCAGTTATATCTCCATTTCGTAATAAGGGGAAGCAAGCTCAGAGAGGGCAAGCTGTCTGTCCAAGGTCACGGAGCCAGCAGCGGCAGCACTGGAATGCACACCCAGACCTGTCTTGCTCTGTAACTGGAACACAGCTTCATTCTCACATTACCTTGGCAGGCCTGAGCAGGAGGCAGGGGCCGGGGCCAAGAGGAAGGTTTGAGCCCTGGGGAGGGACGCTGCTGTGTGCAGCGGGCGCCGGTCTCCCAGGAAGAGGCTGTGGGGCAAGCTGAGACTGCTCCCCCTCCCACCCGCCCTCACAGAGGGACAGACAGAAGGAAACCCAAGGCCAGGCATCAGGTGACAGGGAGAAAAGTCTGTCTCTCCTTTGCACACAGGTGCAACGGCACCCACAAGATGCAAGGACAGGCTGGGCACCAGGGGGCGATGGCTCAGGCCACCCCTGCCAGGCTGGAGCTGGTACTCATCCAAGTGGGAGTCAAAAACCAGGAAGCAACAGTGGGGGGTGGGGACGGACTGGGGACAAGGGGGTAGGGGGCCAACTCTCACTGCTGGGGCTTCAACAGCTAGTCGGAGACACGCATGAGACAGATACAAATACAGCGGTGGGCAATGGTCCCTGGGAGGGGAGGTGTGACAGGGTGGGAACAGGCTTGGCAGGATCCCAGGCACCAGGAGGCCAGCGCGCAGGAGGCGGAGGCGGGAGGCGACGGGGACACGGCCTCAGGAAGGACTTTGCTCTCAGCGCAAGACAGGGGCCACCGGGGCTGGTGCAGAGCGGCGTCAGGAAGCACGTGAGGTCTAGGGAGGATTGAATCTGTAGGAGACCAGGCTTGGGGAGGGGGGAGCCCACTGGGTCCCCTAACAGGGAGGCTGCCAGGACTGGGCACACCAGAGGTGACCAGCGAGGCCAAAGCTACTGGGCGGCCCAGAGCCAGGCCTGGGTTCTAACCCCCTCCATTAGCTAACCGCAAGTGGCCTTCGCTCCCCAGGGCCTGGCCACTGCATCAGCAGAGCCTACCCTGGGAGGCTACCCGTCACACCCTTCCTACCCCAAGACGGAAGGGCACCATCACCGTCACCCCACCTGACAGAGTGGAAACTGAGAGTCCCGTGGCAAGCGGGTGACCAGGCCCTTGCGGGCCCCAGGACCCCGGCTCTCGAGGCTCTTTCCTGCAGGACCCCCAGGCTCTTGTGCTCCCACGACTCGCCGTCTGTGGAACACCATCCTCCGCATCCACCCAGGCCGCTTGGGCTCACACCTTCAGAGGGGACCAGGCCAGTGCCGAAAGGGCACATGGAAGCTGGGAGCTAAAGCCTACACCCCCAGCAGTCCCCCAGTGCCCCTGCGGTGAGGCTGCCTTGGCCTGTGAAAGCACCAAGCGGCCCGCTTCCCTGGGTAGATGGGCACTGGTCCCACCACCTCCCTCCTGACGCCATCCCAGGACCCCAGGGGGGACGTCCATGCTACCTCCACTCCCCACTGTCCTCCCAAAGCCCCCGTCACAGTGACTGGTCGAGGACAGGAGGCTGACCCGTGTAGGACCAGCCATAGCCCGTCCCAGGGCCTGTGCTGGAACTATCAGGAAATAAGAGCTCTCGTCCCACAGGGGTCGCTGAGGTTGCCTCCCATTTCTGGAGCTGCTGGCATCCACCAAGAGGAGAGAACCTCCTGAGAACAAAGCCGACTCACAGGAAAGGTGACCTCAGAGGTGAAGAGAGACAAGAGTCCCGACGACGTTGTCCGAGACCCTGGATTCAGCGAGGCCTGAAGTCAAACTATTCAAGGCTCCTCAGATCCGTAAGCCAATAAATTCCCCCTTTCGGCTTCAGCCCCTTGGAGTTAGGCTTCTAATCCAGAATGCCAACTTAGATACCATCTTGCTATTCATCAGTAAATATCGCCCGAGGCCGACTGCATGCCAAGCTCTGCGCTGGCGCTAGGAGGACAGGGAGGGCTCTGACCGGGTGCCCTGCCCGTCAGGGCTTCTCACCTGGGGAGAGGGGATCCAGGGAGGCCCTCGGAGGGCGCCGTGAGTGCTCTGGACCGAGCTGGGACAAGGCCGGCGGGAGGCAGCCAGGCCTCAGAGGCCCCTTTTAAGCCTTGCCCATGAACGGGACCCTCCCCCCGCCACCGGGCACTGTGCTCTAGCCTCACCCCAGACTCTTCCCTTTCCTCCCAATGCAGGCCCAGTGCTTCATCACACCTCATTCTCTCCCTCCTCTTATGCATTACGCTCTCCTTTCAGCCCTCAGCTCCAGGGTCCCCTTCTCTAGGGGGCCCTCCGTGACCCCCCCAGCTGGCCAGGCTCCCTCCTCTGGGCTCCCCCATCTCAGCCCTGCCCACACTGAACTGTCACTGTCTAAGGGGCCAGTCTGTCTCCCCGCACTGGACTGGGAGCCCCAGGGCTGTGGTCCATGCATATCCCCAACATTGCCCGGAACAGGGCCAGGCACAGGGAGGGCACCAAAATAGGGCGAAGGAGTGACAGACAGACGGAGGAGTTCACGTCGGGCCAGTGTCCTGGACTTGAAGGCAGACTGAGCCCTCCTGACATTGCAGGGCTGGGGGTGGGCGTGGGGGCCTGCTCCACGTGTAGAAGACCAAGGAAGCCTGGAGAAAGGCGAGAGGCACGCCAAGGCCCAGACCCGGCCAGAAACTACTCACGTTGTGAGGCATGCTCTCAAAATCAGAGTGCTCCCTGCATAGAAAGGTGCAAGGTGCTCTTTATTTCACCCCGATTCCCCACCGGGCATCCTGCCAGGCACCCTGTGGCTGAATCTTTAATCCTCATCACAGACCCGCAGAGCAGAGAAACCCCGAGCCCACGACCTATCACACTGCACAGAGGAGGAAACCTCTGGGGACGCTCACTGGTCCCCTAGGGTCATGCAGCTGGGACGGGGAGGGGTGTCAAAGCCAGGACTGCTCCCGTCTGCCGCTGCTGCCCTGCGGTCCTCAGGCCCCTCAGCTTCAGGCTGGACACAGGGGTCTGGCGGGCGGCAGAAACGCAGCCTTCTCTAAGAGCAGGACAGGGAGGTTGCCAGAGGGATCAGTCTTTCTCTTTGTGGTTTCTGGGGCCTGGAGAGCCAGCCCTGCCCTGAGCAGGGCCGCCCTCCGGGGTTTCCTCACAGCGCCTGCTGAGACCGGGTCTCCACAGGACATCCACAGGTACCGGCGGCTGCGGGTGAGAAGTGCAGGTGTGGGACAGCCTTGTCCCCTCCCCCACAGTCCCCTAGTAAGCAGTCACCAGTCCACCCACATGCTGGCCCTACCCCGGAGCCCCCGCGTGGACGAGGAGACAAACCCAGAAGCAGTCGCAAGGCAGCATCACCAGCCGTGAGAGAGAGTGAGGGGGGATCACGGAGGCGTGGAGGACAGGCCGGCTGGGATCTGCTGGGAAGAGAGCATCTGGAAAAGCCTCCCAGAGAAGGTCTTGAAGAGTGAGACAGCAAAGGGGGAAAGGCATCCTGGGCAGAGGGAACTCTGTGGACAAAGCACAGAAGTAGAGACTGCACTGTGCGTCTGGGCGGTGAGCTGCAGGACTGGGAGGGTCCAGGGTATGTGAGAGGAGGGGGTCGGCAAGGAGGCTGGGGGAGGCCACCCATGGAGGCCTCAGCCGCTGAGCATGGACGGGGGGTGTCTTCCCAGAGGTGCTGCTGGCAGAGCCTACACGCAGGTGAGGTGCGAGGGCAGACCTGGCTCAGGGGCTACAGTAGTCAAGGTCCCCACCCGATCTTCACCAGTGACACAGCCACCTGGATATAAGGCCTCAGGGCCTTTGCACCTGCTGCGCCTCTGCTCAGAGCACTCTTCTACCTTATATCCTCATGGTTTCCTCTCTCCCTCCCTGCCTGCAGGTCTCTGCTCCAACATCGCCTCCTCGGAGGCCTTCCCCGACCACCCTATAGGAAACAATCCCCCTTTGTCCTTGTCCATCCCTGTACCCGGCTTCATTCTCTGTGTGGCACTTCTCACGACCCAACATAAAGCTTTAGGATCTATGTGTGTGCTTATGCTGCAAGGAGGGCAAGGATTTTACTGCTTTTGTTCACTGAAGCATCCCCAGAAGGGTACATACTGGGTGCACAGCAGGTGCTTAATATTTGTTGACAGAGCAAATGAATGCAGAGGCTGGGGCAGGCAGTGGGTCCCTGAAGTCAGAAGGACAGGCAGCTGAGTCCCCAGCTCTGCCCAGGCCAGCTGGGTGAACTCAGGGAAGATTCCTTCTCTCTCGGCGACCCCTACTCAGGCAGTGAGGGTGGGCGCGTGATGAGGTCACGGATGGGCGTGCTTAGCCCAGAGTAGGCACTTCCAGACATCCCCTTCAGGGGCCCGGATGCTTCCTGCACTCCCGCAATGCCACACACATCCCTCCCACGGCCTGGGCCGCCCCAAAGGTGGGGCGGGGGCAGGAGAGAGGCAGAGCAACGCAAGGGTTCCTGGGGCCCGAAGTAGGGAGGAGGCAGGGAGCACCCACGTAGCTTTCGGCGGGGGTCCCACCGCCACTGCAGACATGAGGCTCTGCGGCCCCTGTCTCTGCAGAGCCACGTGTCTTATGCTGCCCACGTGCCGCTCTTCCTCATTCCCTGACCCGTGCTGCCCTAGGCACAGAATCAGAGTGCGCGGGGCCCTCAGAGGCTTCTCAAGACCGGGCATTTCTCATGGGAGTGCGTCCCTCGGCCAGGCCACGGGTACTCGAGGACCGGTGGGCAGCCACAGAAGGATGCCACGGAGCAGCCAGCACCCAACTGTGAACATCCAGAGACCCCAGGAGACCAGGCATCACACCACCTGTTCACCTCTGCCCGTGGCCGCCTCCAAGGTCCTTGCCGTGAGAACCCTGGGATGCGGCTGTCAGTCTTCACTGTGGCACTGCTCATTTTTCCAGGGTGCGGGAGGCACTCCCAGCCCCTTCCCTGTATTTGAGGAACTCCCTGCCTCAGGTGTCCAGCTGCCCACTCCCACCCCTCCTAGGCCTGGTTCTCCACCTGCCTGGTGGCATCCTCCCCCCATACACCCCTCTGCTATGAGTCCTTCAGGGATCCGTTTCTGGGCCTGCAACCGAGAACACATGCCTGACACACGGGGAGACAGGGGCCCCGAGGAGGAAAGTTCCTCAGCCCGGGGCGGGGGGGGACATTTAAATCCAGGTCCGTGCTTCTGACCCCATCCCTCGAGCCAATGCCCTGCATTTCCAAACGCCGCTCCTCCCCACCCCCCTCCACGCCCAGAATCCTCTGCGGCGCACAGCAGAGAAGGAGGGGAGGGAACACGCCATGTGCAGGGGCCTCTCTGGTGCTTGGCAGAGCCATCGTTTTGCACCTACCCCCAGACAGACTAAGGGATTTACGAACCTGATCTCATTTACGCCTCCTAACAGCCCTGAGAAGTAGGGCTTATCCCCCGCTGCCTTCCAGATGAGGCCTGCAAATGGCAAGTGACCTGCCCAAGGACACTTTCCCAGCTGGAAGCGGAGGCAGGAGCTGGTCCCATCTGCCGTCCTCCTGCATTCCCTACCGCTGGGCTGCTGGCTCCTCGACTGGGGAGGGGCCCTTCGCTGTGGGAGCTCATTGAATTCCCCACTCTGCCCCTCCAAGAAGGCCTCTGCCAGCCCATTCCCCAAAGATGGAAACTGAGGTGCAGGATTCTTACACACTCAGTGATTCTCAGAATAAAGAGAAATTCAAATGAAACGTAAGCATGCTGACAGATTTTTCACCTACCAGAGAGGCCAACACCCACGAGGTGGACAGCACACGCTGGGGACCGTGGGAAGCAGGCGCGCCCTCGAGCAGCGGTGTCCCCAGCAACCAGTACAACCCCTTTGGAAAGCAATTTGGCTACACCAGTCAAAACTCCAAAATACAAGTGCATGTACCCTTTGCTTCAGCCACTCCACTCCTGGAGAGTCATCCTACAGATACCTTTGCGAAGGTGCAAACTTATATACCTATAAGGTTACTCACGGCAGCACTGTTTGCAAACAGAGACCTGAACTGACACCAGTACCTATCAGTAGGGGAGCAGTCAACACACCCTGGTCCACCCGCGCACAGGAACTCTCTGCGGCCACAAAGAATGCGGCCGCTCTCTCTGAGCCAATAGGGAACAACATCCAAGCCACATCAAGTGAAAAAGCACAGTGCAGGGACTTCGCTGGTGGTCCAGCGGTTAAGAACCTGTCTTGCAATGCAGGGGACGCCGGTTCAATCCCTGGTCGGGGAACTAAGATCCCACATGCCACGGGGCAACTAACCCCGCGCGCCACAACTACTGAGCCCACACGCCACAACTAGAGAAGCCCGCGCAGCACAACAAAGAGCCCACGTGCCGCAACAACAAGATCCCGTGTGCCGCAACTAGGACCCGACACAGACAAAAATAAAATGAAAAATGAAAAAAAGAAAAGCACAGTGCAGAACACTGCTGGTGAACGCCACCTTTTATGAAATAAAGGAAGAAAATAAAAACCCGCGCTCACTGTTAGCGCGCAGACTAACACAGAGACGGAGCAGCGAGCGAAGCCACTCAGGAATCAGAGCAGGCAGGCTCCCGGTCGCTTCACTGGGCTTCCTGGCAGCCCCCAAAGCCACGTCCTGGGGTGGGCGCCTCCTTCAGCAGGGGGGGGCTGTGCTCGTCCCCGAGCGCCACATACAGCCACCCACCGTGTGCAGAGGGCCACAAGAGAGCATGGTCTCATCCTGGCCCGGGGGGAGAGGACAGCAGAGGACAGAGGTAGCTGGCTAGGGGCGGAGTGTCCCCACAGCTTCCGAAGCAACTCAGAAAAATGTACAGGTGAGATGATCGATATCTAGGATATCTGCTGCAAAATAACGGGGGTGGGGCAGCACGGAGGATAAAGGTCGGTCACATACTGGTCATTACTGAAGCTGGGAAGTGGGTTCATCTGGGTCATTATACTCCTACTGTTGCATATGTCTGGAAATCTCCGTAATAAAGTTAAAGGGCGGTGGGGGGAGCAGCTGCTCAGAGCTGGTGGCCCACACGGGGCCGAGGCAGCATTTGGGATGGGAGGAAAGTCGGGTGGTTCACGCCTGGGGCTGGAAGCTTGGGTTAGGCCAAGGCCAGCCTTTCACAACAACCTTAATTACAAAGCCGGGCCTGGCGTTGGTGGTGGTCACCCTGGGTGGCTCCCTGGGGCCTGGCCCAGCAGGTACTCAGGGAATATGGCCTGGAGGAAGGAAGGAACGCAAACCCGGGCCTAGAGCCGCACTGTGAGGGACAGGACAGCTAGATGGAGGGCTGTCGGGGGAATTTGAGGCACACAGTGAGGGGGAGGGAGGGGGACCAAGGGCTCCAGCGCAAGCCTGGTGATGGCGGCATCCATGAGCTCTGCAGGGAGCCCACTGACAGTGACATTTACTGTGCTGTCACCTCGAGCAGCCCCTGCACGTGCCCGAGCTGAAGCCTCACCGTCCTCCAACCTAAGACAAAGAAAAGGAGGTTCCGAGAGGTGGCGACACGTGAGTGACCACGCAGGCCCCGCACTCCACGGGCCCGCCTCTTTCACTGCTGGGCCAGTACGGCCTTCACAGTTGGCCAAAGTCAGCTCCACGGCTACTCACCCGCCAGGAAGAGGCGTCCTCGGATGCCCCCGTCCACAGCAGTTACAACCCCTCAGGCTTGGCTTCCGAGCCCACTGCCCCTAGAGGACCTGTCCCCTGCCAGGCGGGGGGCTCCCCCAGGACCCGGCCGAGATCAGTACACCACCTGTTCCCTTAGGGTGCTCTGGGGGACAGCGGCTGGGTGCCAGGAGGCCTGGACACAGAATGAGGGCAGTGACGGGGCCCAGAGGAGGGGAGCGGAGCAGTCAGCAGGATTTCTACCAGTGGGCATTTCTAGCAGCTCAGCCTGTTCGGAGAAACCTCTGCCTGTGACTCCTCGGGAAAAGTGAAGGGACACCGTTCATGAGTTCTTCTTCCGAACGACGAATCACTGAGGCTTCCCCACCCCCACCAGCCTTGCAGCAACTCAGAGGGTCCGAGGGAGCGCACGTCGAGGGTGGAAGCAGTAACTTTCCCAGCAGCGCGTGCCCACCCAGCAGAGACGATGTTGCCAACGGTGATGTCAAGCTCGATCTGTCCCGGAGCCACACCAACGCCGGGGGCCGCTCTAGGACTAGCTCCTCTGGAAGGGAAGGGGCTGCCACCCGCCTCACTCCGGCCAGCCTGGTCTACGAGGCTGGGCCTTCGCTTGGGCGGCCCCTCTGCCTGTCCCTGCCCGGGCCGAGGGGGGCTGAGGTGATCCCCAGGGGGTGTGTTCGCGTTTGCACCTTCAGAACCACACGCCCAGGAAACCTGGTGAGGAAGCGCAGGGACACTCCAGGCAGATCCCCCAGGAAAGGGGAGCCCACCACCTCGCAGTCCCCGCCCTTCAGACAGGCGGGCACGTACTGAGCTTATGGGGACCATGGCAAGGAACAGGCTGGGCTCTGGCACTTTTTGTCTCCACTGTCTGTCCCTGCACTGGGACTGAAACGGCCAATTCCTGCCCCGGGATGAGGCCCCCTGACTCAGCCCTGCAATGGGCTCACCCCATCCTCCCCGGTCACCGCCCCCCGAGCCCTAACCTTGTCTGCTCCTGCCTCTAGGTCCGCGACTGCCATTCCCGTGGCTCAGAGAGCTCCCCCTCCCCCAGCTCTCCCTAACCTGTTATTCGGGTCTCAGCTCAGAGGTCACCTCCTCCGAGAAGCCTTCTCTGGCCCCCTTCTAAAGCAGCATTCCCCCACACCCATCATTCTCCACTACCTCCCTCTGAGTCCTCATGGGACACACCCCAATCTGTACCTGTTTGCTTGCTCACTCTCTGTCCTAGACCAAGGGCTCCCTGAGTCTAGGGACATCACTGCAGTGAATGAATGAGATGACTTGCTCTGTGAACGGAACAAAGCCTCCCTTCCCTTCTCCCCAGAGAAGCACGTGACAGAGGCAGGAAAGCACACTGTGCCCTGGACAGGAGGCCCCTCTGGAGAGGCTGGGATGGCCAGTCCTTTCCTCTCAGGCCGGGGGTCCCTCCCCGGGCCTGCTAAGGGGCCGTGATGCCCACAGCTTCCTGGGTGACAAGCGTGGTCTTCCCTGCCCCCTCCTGGGAGGGAGGCATCATGACTTGGGGAGTCAGTGCCACCGCCAAGTGCTGCAGGATGGCCAGCTGCAGGGGTCGGGCTGGGCTTACACAAGCAGCCAGGAGCCGGGCCCCCAGCCGGGAAGAGGGAGGACCTGCCTACTCCACCGGCCTGCACCCTCACACCTCCATCCGGACCTTCCAAGCTGCCTGGCCCAGCTGAAGATCCTGTTACCGAAACACACGCAGTCAGAAGGAGCCTGCAGCTTTCCAAGTCACATATGACTTACCTGGGCCCACCAGGGAGCCTCACACTCAGCAGGAGCTTGATAAAGCCAACAGCGCTCGAGGGTGAGGGGGGACGTCAAGGCCTCAATCCCTGGGTCCCCAGTCGCACAGGGCGCACTAAGGACCCAAGTGCCAGCTGTGTGACAGGCAACTTTTAGTTCTAAAGTATTACTACTAACAATTGCAAACACATAGCACTTTGCTAGTGTATTATTTCACTTACTGCTTTTTAAAAAAATTTATTTAATTTTTTTTTTTTTTTTTTTGGCTGTGTTGGGTCTTTGTTGCTGCACCGGACTTTCTCTAGTTGTGCCGAGCAGGGGCTACTCTTTGTTGTGGTGCGCCGGCTTCTCATTGCGGTGGCTTCTCTCGCTGCGGAGCACGGGCTCTAGGCGCGCGGGCTTCAGTAGTTGTGGCACGCGGGCTCAGTAGTTGTGGCACGCGGGCTCTAGAGCGCAGGCTCAGTAGTTGTGGCACACAGGCTTAGTTGCTCCGCGGCATGTGGGATCTTCCCGGACCAGGGCTCGAACCCGTGTTCCCTGCACTGGCAGGCAGATTCATAACCACTGAACCACCAGGGAAGTCCATGCTTACTGCTTTTAACAACCCAATGAGGTAGGATTTACTCCCCATGTGAAAAATACACCTGAAGCAGGAGAAGTTAAGGAGCCTGCCCAAGGTCACAGAGCCAGTGAGGGAGGAGCTGGGATTCAGGCCTAAGCAGTCTGGCTCTACAGTCTTTGCTCTTAACCAAACCCGACCACCTTTCTGTCCACAGCCACTGTTTGGGGTACGATATCCCTCCCCCACCCTTTCCAGAAGAGGAAACCAAGGCCCAGGGAGGTGGAGGACTTGCCAAGGACAAACAGCCCGGACAGAGACGAGCGCAAAGGCAGGCCTGGCTCTGGAGTCCAACTCATCAGGTTCGGGGAGGGGGTGGGACAGTCCGAGGTGTTTGATGTTCTTACCTAAGCCACGTACTGGCCCACTGGCCCCGCCACGTTCTTCTCTATCCCGGCCCTGGGCTCGTGTCCTCCCACCCCCTTGTGTGGGTCTGTGCTGGCAGCTTGGCTGATTTGTCTCTCTCGACTCCCCTTCTGGACCGCGAGCCCATGAGGAGGGGCCACGTCTCCCTTGGCCGTGCTGCATCCCCGGCACAGAGCTCAATGCTGGCTGACACCTGAACCACCAAGGAAGCACGTCCAACCCTGGGTGGGTGGAGCCTACCGACAGCCACCCAACACAAGTGTCCAAGACTGTCCCTCTGACTGAGGGCTTTCTTCTGGGTGTGTGTGTGTGTGTGTGTGTGTGTGTCGGGAGGGTGTGTGTGTGTGTGTGTGTGTGTGTGTGTGTGTCGGGAGGTCCTCTGCGGCCTCCATGAGCCTCCAGCTGGAAGGGGCTTCCCAAAGAGACGTGTACATCTGAGGACACTGGTGGCTTTCTGCCTCGTGGCACGAACCTGCCTTCTCAACACAGAACAGTGCGGCCGGTGCTGGAGGGCGTGGCCTCTGGAGGCAGACTGCGTTCGGCGGTGCCTGCTCGGGGCGTCTGCAGAGCCCAGGCCCCCTGCTCTGAGAGCTGCCCCCAAGCCCCCACGAGGGTGAGCCTGGCCCTCTCAGGCCCCATTTGACAGGAAGGATATGGGATCTTTGCTAAGCCTGCATGCACCTCCTGGGCCAGGGACTTGGACTGAGCAGTCCTGTCCTGACCACCAGGACGGCCGAGCTTGTTTGGCTCGTGAGCAGATAGAAAGAGGAACACATCAGCAGTGCCTGTGGCCCAAAGAGCTGGAACCAGTTCTGGTTCCCATCGGCTTTCAGGCACCCACCCCCTCCCCGCGGCCCCGGGAACTGGCAGAGGTCCCTGTGCCCTTCCAATGAACACTCTCGTTTACCTCACGTGGCCCCAAGTGGATGATTCTGGCCCTGACAACTTAAACAGATCCTAACCGCTGCAGGAGAAGGCCCTAATCCCTTTATGGTCGAGTCTCCTCTTCTGGAAAATGAAGCCAATGAAACAGACACACACACACACACACACACACACACACAGGCTTCTAGAAGCAGCCACTGAGATCACTCGTGTGAAGCGTCTGGCATGAGGCTGGTGCGCAGTTAACCTGTAGTCACCATCAGCTGTGGCCCACAGCCGGGCGCCTCGGCAGCACCACCGAGAGTGGACGCAGGACGAGAACAGGGCAAACAAAGGGCTCGGCTCCACCCGGAGGTTCCCCAAGCATCTGGCTGCAAACCAGCTGCCTCCACCTGTCCCCCGCCTCCTGGCTCGGAAACACTGGTCGCACCGCTCCTGCTTGCCCGAAGACAAATATTTACCCAGGGCTGGGCACCCAAGGGCGCAGAAGTGAAGCCCTGGGGACAAATGAGGACCAAGGAGAGCAGCGGCAGAACAGAGGCCTCCAGGGAGCAGGCCGGGCCTCTCGGGTGTGGCGCCGGGGGCCACGCAGCTCTGCTCCTTAGTCATCCCACCTGCAGCGGGGGACGCTGCTCCCCGTCTTCCAGCGGGCCGTGAAGAATCAGGCGCGCGGGAGGGAAAGCTCTCTGCCCAGCGCTGCAGGCAGGCCCGCTTGCTGCCACTGCGCCGCACGGGGTTGAAGGCGGCAGACTCCTGGGGGACGAGCCGGGTGAGCTGGACTCCACCCTCTGCGACTCACGGTCCCCCCTCATCTGTGAAATGGGGCGACAATTCCACCTATCCCTCATCTGTGAAATGGGGCGACAATTCCACCTATCCCTCATCTGTGAAATGGGGCGACAATTCCACCTACCCCGTGGGACGGGGTGCGGACAGGACCAGCTGGCACACGGAGAGCGCTCAGCGCAGCGCCCGGTACACAGCGGGCGCTCTGAGAAGAGCGGCCGCCACCATCCCTGCTGTTACTGACCTACAGGCCCGAGACGGCCCCTCGCAGCCCCGACTGCTCCTCCGGGACTCCTCCACTCCTGCCTCGTCCACCTTTTGTAAGGCTTTGCACACCTCCCAGTCCTGCCCTCTTCAAAAGAACCCCCACACCAACTCTAACTCCCAGAGGGCTGGGCAGGCCTCCCGCTCCTCAGCGAGGCACTGCTGCCCAGCCCTACCCACTGTCCGAGGAGGGAGCAGCTGGGCAGCGGCTCGTCTCTCAGCTGCCGAGGGCAGAGGCCACGGTCCCTCCTTCTGCCACGGGGCCAAGCACGGGTCCAGGCATCTTGTGTGCTCAGCCATCTGCGGAGGTGCTGGACTTTGGGCCAGATGGGCCTGGGGCCCGAGTCTAACTCCAACAAGTACTGGATACTGGACTCCATTTCTCTCTCTTAATCCCACCTGCCTCAAGGGTCAGTGTCTCAGCAGTAACTAAACAGATCCTTCACTGAACAGCTGCTCTGTGCCCCACCCCAGGCGGTGATACTGTGAAAACGGTATCCAAAACAGCTCTGATCCCTGTCTACACGGGGCTCCCAGGTCCAGTGGGGGAGACAGACCCGTTCCCAGACAGTGATGACCCCGAGGGGGCAGGGCTAGGGTAGGAGAGCCCAGAAGAGCACCTAACCTGGTCCGGGGGTCAGGGAGGGCTTCCTGGAGGAGGGGCTACCTAACAACGCTGGTCATGTGAGCACAGGGTCTGTGAGTCTCATTCACCATTGCGCCCTGGAACATAGCTGCACCTGGTACAGGGCAGGTGCTCCATGGGCATCTGCTGAAGGAAGGAAAGGGGGGAAGGAGACCCAGGGAGGATGAGTAGGAGTTAGCCAGGTAAAGGAGGGAATATCCAATTGAGAGCGTTGGGCACGATCACGTAACGCTGCACAGCTCCAGCTACAACCGGCAATTCCACTCCAAGGTCTGCACCCTGGAGAAATTCTTGCTCACACCCCAGGTGATGTGTACACGAAAGTTCACAGCTGTACCAGTTTGTAATACTGAAAGCCAGAAACAGCCCAAAGGTCCACCAACGGCACAACAGGCAATCTAAGACACAGTCACACAATGGAAAACTCCAGAGCATCTACACGGATGGAACTGGGACACTAACTTTGAGAGGAAAGGCAAGCCCCAGGAGTCCACTCACGACACAATGCCATTTTTATAACACTCAAAAACAAGCTAAACCAAACACCATACTTTTCAGCATACATGCAAAGGTGATAAAACTTAAAAAAAAAAAAAAAAAAAAAAGAGGCATGACATTCACAATATGCACCGTAGTAGTCACAGGGCTCTGTGCTCCACCCACCCACCCAGAGATAGAGGTAAGTTAACGGCAATGCTCTCAGCCATAAACTGGGAGGCTCAGAGGCGTTCATTACACTACACTTGAACTTACGCGTATGTTACATATGTAGTTCATATGCCAAGAAAAGAATAACAATAATTTTTTTTAATGTCTGAAACATTTATATTAACATATTTCCATACATATTTCCATACAAATACAAATATGATTTTTAGAAATTTCATATAATAACAATAATTTTAAAAGCAGAGAGAGGGAGGGACTTCCCTGGCTGTCCAATGGTTAGGACGCCGTGCTTCCAGTGCAGGGGGCATGGGTTCGATCCCTGATTGGGGGAACTAAGATCCCGCAAGCTACCTGGCATGGCCAAAAAAAAAGCATAAGGAGGGAGAAGAGTGTTGCAGCAGAGGGAACAGCACACGCAAAGGCTCAGAGGAAAGAGAACTGAGGCGCCTCTGGGGAACGGAAGGTCGCTGTCAGGGTCAAATAAGGCAAACGGGCAAGGGACCCAGCATAGGGCTGGGGGCATCGAGGTGCTTGAAAAGGGTCTGCAAGACACTCAGTGGCTCCCTGCTTCCCATCACTGCCACCCACTGAAGTCCTAGGTACCAAGCTCGACAGGCCAAGCTCGGGGAAGGGGACCTCTGAGAAAGCCAGTGCCCGTCAGCAGACAACCAGCCCTGCCAGAACCAGGCGGGCTATTTTAGGCTGCCCGCCCCAGGCTTCCGGGCAGGAGCACCAGATGGCCAGCCGGACCCGGAGGCACTGGGGGGTTTTAGTTTGGAATTTTAAAATCAAGTAACTGTGAGCTGTTTACTGGTCCAGCAAAGGCTCCAGGGATGGACACTGGGTGCCTGGAACTTCTCATTGCCCAACCTGACTTTCCTCCTCTATGAAAGGTGAGTAACACCACTTACCCTCACGAGGTCTGTTTGGGAACTAAAGGACGTATCATTCATTCTTTACCAAATGATCTGGGCTGGGCAGACAACAGAGAGCAAAACAGATCTGGATCCCTGCCCTTGGGGAGTAATTACTAGGAAGGCAAATAATCACACAGATAAAAATGACAAATTATAAGAAAGAAAACACTCTTATAGAACAGAGATGATGATCATTTAGATTGGAGGGAGTAATTGGGCGAGACCCGTAAGAGAGAGGAACATTTAGGCTGAGACCTAAAAGACTAGTAAGACTCAGAAACCCATTCATTCCTTCCAATATTTTTCGAGTGCCTATTCTGTGCCGGGCGCTGTTCTAGATGCCGGGGCTGCGGCAGTGACCACAGCGCTTGAACGTCCCCTCCAAGTGGCTTACGCTGGGGGAGGCAGGCATAAGACAGTCAGCAGATGCAAGGAGACAGACAGCAACCACACGAAAGTCGCGGAGAGTCTCCCAGGCAGAGGCAAGGGCCAGCGCAGAGCCCTGGCATGTGCATGCTGGAGGAGCTGGGGTATAGGTTCCCGGGGACTCGTTAAGACTGCAGCGGAGGCAGACTGGATGTGCCCAGGGCCCGGGCTGCCCTGGCTTCTGCCACCTTCCGCGAAGGAGCGTGACCTCAGCAAGTGACTGATGGTACCAAGTCACAAAATGAGGGGCCCCACCAGCTTCACCAGGTTGCTTGGCCCGGTGCTCAGCAAACAGTGGCTGCAGTTGCGTTTACAGGAGAACCTCTCCGGAACCTGCTGTCCCTTCGCCTGGGCCTGGCGCCCACTAACACGCCCTCCCCCGACACTGCACTGCCCCCAGGGCCCGGGCTGCTTCCCCCTCCTCTGCGCCCTCTGTTGTGGAGAGCCAGCGAAAGAGCAAAGGGGAAAGTGATTCTTTTTAAGGAGGCTCCCCCGCCTCCACCTTTCCAGCAAGGCAAATGATAAATGAGGAAAAATGTATCTGCATAATGAAATTCCAAACACTCAACATCTGAAATAGACACAGAGTGCTTTCAAGAAGTCCCAAAACAAAAATGGGCACAGGGCATGAAGAAGCAACTCCGGGAAGTATGTAACTAACATGGTAACAATAAACAGGTTAACTACTAGTTAAGGCATGCTCATTAAGGGCTTCCCTGGTGCCGCAATGGTTAAAATCCGCCTGCCAATGCCGGGGACACGGGTTCAAGCCCTGGTCTGGGAAGATCCCACATGCCGCAGAGCAACTAAGCCCGTGTGCCACAACTACTGAAGCCGTTGCGCCTAGAGCCCGTGCTCCGCAACAAGAGAAGCCACCACGATGAGAAGCCTGCGCACCGCAACGAAGAGTAGCCCTCGCTCGCCGCAACTAGAGAAAGCCTGCACACAGCAACGAAGACCCAACGCAGCCAAAAACTAATTAATTAATTAATTAATTAATTAATTAATTTTTTAAAAAGGAA
Organism: Balaenoptera musculus; assembly: GCF_009873245.2. Taxonomy (NCBI): domain Eukaryota; kingdom Metazoa; phylum Chordata; class Mammalia; order Artiodactyla; family Balaenopteridae; genus Balaenoptera; species Balaenoptera musculus. The sequence continues at coordinate 10,589,700 of NC_045803.1, forward strand.
TGCTCATTAAAACAAAATACCATCTTGGCATCAAGACACCCAAATGCAAGTATTATTCATTTATTCATTCTTTCAAAAAAAAAAAAAAAAATCAAGAGATACAACCAAGTCCCTCAAGGTTTCCAGTCCTGTGTGGGCACAGACAGTATGTGAGACTTCAAAGGTTCCTACCCTCTGACCTGCTAAAACCACCTTCTAAGAATTTCTTCCGAGAAAGCTACCTGTGAGGAACAGAAAGATTTATGGACAAGGCTGAACGTCACTGCATTATTCATGCAGCTGAAAACTGGAAAGGACCTAAATGCTCAGCAACGCGGAAATGGCTGGAACAAATGACAACGGCCTGACGATGACAATGGACTTTAATCGCGCTTTGTAAAAAATGGAAAAATGAAGCAAAAATGCAGGACATTCAACCGTATACACAGGCTCCGCCCAGTTTTATTTTTATGCATCTGTGGCAGTGTATGGAGCCAAAGAAAAGAGATGGGAAGGAAGTGCTCTGGCATTTCACGCTGACGACATTCATGCACATGTGGTGCATGTCGTTTCCGATAAGAGTCTTGCATCTAGAATATATATAGAACTCTTACAGCTCAACCAGAAGACAAATGATCCAATTTTAAAACGGGCAAAGGATCTGAATAGACATTTCTCTCAAGGAGATATACAAGTGCCCAAGAAGCGCGTGAAAAGATGTTCAACATCATCGGCTGTCAGGGAAATGCAGATCAAAACCACAATGAGACATCACTCCATACCCTCTGGGGTGGCTGGAATCAAAAGGACAGACGGTAACAGCAAGGACGTGGCGTGGAGGGAGCGGAACCCTCATTCAATGGAGGGGAAGGACCAGCGGGGCAGGTGGTTGGGAAAACGGTCTGGCAGTTGCTCAAATGGTTAGAGTCACCAGATGCCCGGGCAATTTCACTCCTAGAAACATGAAAGTGTGCGGCCACGCAAAAACCTGAACGTGAATATCCACAGCAGCATTATTCATGACAGCCAGAAAGTGGAAACAACCCAAATGGACATCGACGGATGAAGAGAGCGGTATATCCATACAACAGAACATTCTTCTGCAGTAACAAGGAATGAACTACAGACACACGCACAACGTGGGTGAACTCTGCAAACACTATGCTCAGTGAAAGAAGACAGACACAAAAGGCCATGTACTGCATGACTGCGTTTATAGGAAATGTCCAGAAGCTAACGAGACAGAAAGCAGATCAGCGGTGGCCTGAGGGGGTGGGGGAGGGGCGCTGGCGTTGCCGGCTAAGGGGTACAGGGTTTCTTCCGGGGGCAATGAAAATGTTCTAAAATTGACTGTGATGACAGATGTACAATTCTGTGAAAAACTGAACTGTTCCCTTTACACTGGTGAAATGTACGTGAATTACATCTCAACAGAGCTTTTTTAAAAATTCCAGATGGTAAGATTAAAAAGTGATTTTCATTTTCTTCTTTAGACTTTCCATCTTTTTTTTTTTTTTTTTAACAGTGAACATACCTTACTTTTAAAGCCAGAAAAGAATCAAAGTAGTATGAGCTTCCAGGGTGACTGCATGCCCTTCTCCCCCAGCTGCCCTCACCAGCTCCAGGAAGGGGGCGAGGAGAAAACTGAGCCACACGCAGCACAAGCTTGCTCAGCTGCACAGTGGGCTGGAGATGGAATCTCCATTTCCCCAGAGCCCAAACCCTTTCTATTAATAATAACGTCACACAGCAAGTCGGGGCGGGGAACCCAGGTTCACAACAAGGCAGGTCTCTTCACTTGCCCACCCCTAGGACGTGTCACTCTGCCCCTCAAAGGTACAGAGGTGGCCGAGAGCGGCAGAAACCACCCTGAATGCCAGGCCATCCCTCTCCAGCCTGCTGCCTCACTTACAATACAAGGAGGTTATCCCTCCACACCTGATAACCTGGATGCTGGGAACAGGGAAGGGGCCTGTGCCAGCCCGGGATTCTCACAGCTGGGTGGTCAGTGAGCACAGGCGTTTCGACCCAACAGCTGGTGGCGGCACAGTAAGCCAGATGGCCCTGCCTCCCCCACTGAGCTCACCGGCCTGGGAGGTCTCCCCCCAGGACCAGACAGGGTCAGGCTGCTGTCAGGCGTGGGAGCTGTAAGCAGGGCTCCACAGAGGGCTCTGTCTCTGGGCTCTGCCAGTACCCACGCCCCAACTCTATCCTAATGGAACGACACTCACTGAGCACCTGCTCTGCGCCTGGAGCTGCGCTGGGGACACAGCAGTGACCAGGACAGCCCAGCCCTGCCCTCCTGGGGCTCAAAGTCCAGTGGGAAGACAGAGGTAGGGCAGGGAAGCCTAGGGAAGCTCAGCACTGCAGATCCCGAGGGCTGAGCCCAGGCCCAGCAGGAAGAAGACCCCCCGAGCCCCACCCCCACCCCCGAGGAATGCAGCACTTTCTGGTCACTGTGATCAAAGCAGGGAGAGCTGGGTCAGGAAGCAAAGACCCCAAGGAACAAAGGGGATCACAGGACAAGGAGGGAGATGGAGGAAAAGGAGAGAGGATGGAGGCCTGAGCTGGGGGGCTGGAGGCTGGACACCACGGACATCCTCCACCTCCTCCTGTGACACACCTTGTTGCTGGTGGGGCAGGGAATCAGGTCACCTGCCACAAAGGTAGAAAGGCACACCAAGTTACCAAAACCTGGGCTCTCTTGCCCTACCCCGCCACGATGAGGAGGAGGTCCTGGCACTCAGTTCCCTAAACGGTGGGGGTGACCCATGGACAGAGACAGGGAAACACACACAGCGGGAAGAGACCTCACACACCACCTTGCTGCACAGACAGGGCAGTGTCCTGGCCTACAACCCACAGCAAGCCCACAGCACCCCAGGCCTGCACCCCCGCACTCCACTGGGCTGGCCAGCTGGGGGTCTGGCAGATCCGGCAGGGGCGCTCCGTGCCCTCCTCCTCTCTTCATACTTCCTTTTCTGGCCCTGGGCTACGTGAGCGCGGGGCCCATCTAGTACCTGAGGCCCAGCATCCCACTGCGCTTCCTTCTCCGCCTACCATACAAGCTCCTGCTCAGAGCCAGGCTCAGTGCCACATGCTGTGGGCACCAGGGGATACAGTGGCACCAAACCAAACCCACCCCTGCCCTCATGATGCTTACCGTCAAGCGGGCAAGAGAGAATATCCGCAGGCCTGCAGATAAACAGATCGTTGACACCTCATGGCGGGAACCTATTTAGTGCGCCAGGAAAGAAGGGTTTGCTGGTACCTGAAGGACAAGCTAGAGCCGTGACAGCAAGGCAGGCATTCCAGGACAGGATGTGGGGAGCTCCTCGCATGTAGGAACTGAAAAGAAGCCACCGCGCTTGAACCCAGAGAGGACACGGGGAAGGGAGAGCCCAGTCGTGGTCAGGGACGGTGGCGGGGACCGGCCTCCTAAGCTGTTTTAGGGATTCTGCGTGGGGTGTGAAAGGCAGTGGGGGGAAGTGGGCCGTAAGTGTGACTGGAAGCTGGGGAGTGACAAGGTCCGCTTCTTCAGGAACGGAGAAGGGGCACGAGAGGGCAGGGAGAGCAGTCAGGGCTCCTCCACCTGGCTCACAGCAGAGCGAGGTGCAGGCGAGGAATGGATGGATGGATGGATGGATGGAAGCATGGACAAGTGATCCAACGAGCACCCTCCCTGGCCCCTGCTCTCCTTCGGGCCCCGAGGCGCTGGCCTGGGGCACTCGCTGGCAGACCCGCTTTGCTCAGCGTCCCTGTGGCGCCTGGTGTGTTCAGTGGTTTGCCTCCTCCAGGGAGCCCGACGGACAAGATGTCGTCCCTCACGGCGCTGCTAGGTCCAGTGGGGGGAGACGGACCCAAACAAATAACCACAGCGTGAGGAGGTGTCATGGGAACCTGGAAGAGCAGAGCAGCACGCTGTGTGGGGACGACCTGTGCGCCAGCGCAGGAAGGCGGAGCACAGGGAACCGGGACCGAGGAGGACAGACACCAGCTGGGGAAGGGCTCCCACCAGGCGCAGGGGCGTGGCCTCTACCCTGTGGTGACGAAGGAGCCCGTGGAGGCTTTTCGGGAACAGAGGATGAGCCCCGTGCCTTCTGGTTCAAACCCGGCTCCTCCCCTCACTATCTGTGTGGCCTTGGCACCCGTGAGCCTCAGCTTTCCCTTCTGGCTGCTGTGAAGAGCTTAGATCACCACCATCATCATCGCCATCCCAAAGCATGACCCTCCGCAGGGTCACTTCCCTGGCGTTTGCTTTCATCTTCCGGCAGTCCCACCCTTCCTCCCTCCCACCAGCCCTGCTGCTCTGAGGAACCCAGTGAGTTCAGCTGGGAAGGTGCTTTGCTTTGCTCACAGGGGAGGGCTGCCCAGAACACGAGCGGCTCTCCCACTACACTGCTGACGGCAGCTGGCAGGAGACTAAGGCTGTGGAGAGACGGAGGGGTGGGCGTGAAGGTGGCTCACGAGTCCGACCCCAGTGGGTTCCAAGAGGGGCCCGCCCACCCGACCAGGGAGGACATCCCAGCTGGGATCCAACAAGGCCTCCGCAGAATCAGACCACAGGGCTCCCACCCCAGGCTTCCGCTGGAAAGGGAGAGGGTGTCAGGCAAGTGACATGAGCCGAGCGGCTGCCAGCAGACACTTCCAAGCTGCCACCCCCACCTTGAGGCAACGGCTCCACAGCAGTTGCAGAAAGTAAGGCAGGGGGTGAGGATAACTTTACAGAGTGCCCACTGTGTACCTCCATCCACCACCAATCCATCGACATGAGAGCCTGCGGAGCGCCAGGCACCACGAGAAGTCCTGGGGACCCAGAGGGGAGCCAAACCAAGATGGGCTCTGCCTTCGTGGAACTGCCTCCCCAACAGGGGGGGAAACAACCAAAGCATGACAGCTGTCGATCATTCCTGTGGCCACGTGGCCTCGGAACCCCCTTCCTGGAACACGGGTCCCCCTCCACCTCTCCCACACCAACTGAAAACGCCAGACCCCAGCCTCCTGTTGCAGCTCTAGCCTGGAAAGCCCCCCGCAGAGGGAGCTGCCCTAACACGAGCAGCACCGGGGCCAGGGTGGGCGGTGACGGTGGCAGCCGGGAAGCGGTGACGTCCAGGACCCAGGGCATTCTCACCAGATCTGCTGGAGTTGGAGTGTGCTCCTGGCTGCGAAGGGCCCGGGCCTGGCTCCTCCCAGAGAGCCAGAAACCTTTGAAATAGACTCCTCGTCTGCCAAAATAGCTTCACGAATGAGCAAATTGTGACACAGGGAGGTTTTGGGACATGCCTGAATTCCTGCAGCTGCATTCACACCAGGCAGAGTGCTCGCCTATCCCATCCAGCCGAGGGTCACGGGACGGTCAGCCTGCTCTCAGAGAGGAGGGAGCCCGGGCAGGCTCACGAGGGACACGACCCCATTCAACTCTAACAAGCCCTTACTGAGTGCCTGCAGTAGCTGGTTACTGGTCCAGTCGCTTCCCAAGTTCCGAATAATCTAATCCTCAATCCCCATACAAATGGGGATACTGAGGCAGAGAAGCTGGGCGACCACCTCAGGGCAGAGCCGGACTGGCACCGGCACGCTCCAAAGCCCGAGCCCTAGGCTGCCTCTCCTGTTACTACCGTTTCACTGATACGGGAAAGAGGTCCACTGGGGCTCCATGGTCTCCTACTGGAAACTCTAGGGCCACATATTCCAGAATTCAGAATTTCCTGGCTTTCAGAAAGGTGATAGGATACCTACTATTGAAATATTATTTAAGACCCCCAGCAGGGCCTGGGTCAGATTTCAGAGCTTTCTGGATCCGGGAAGTGTGGGACCTAAGGGGATTTTACAGGTGAAGCCAGTTGCTGAGGTCACACGGGGGAGGTAGTGCGAGCAGCCAAGTGCACAGCGCCCCACTGCCCACCACCTCACCCAAGGGCAGCAGGAACTAACGGGTGGAGGGGGGGAGCGCTAGAGCTCAGAGACCCAAGGAGAGAACGGATGGGGGAAACTGTCACCTTGGAAGTGTTAGGGAGAACACTACAATGGCAAAACCTTCTGGGGGAGGGGGAGGTTCAGATAAATCTGGTGAGTAAATCAAGAAGTCAAATGTCAGCTACTAGGGGTTTCCCTGGTGGCGCAGTGGTTAAGAATCCACCTGCCAATGCAGGGGTCACGGGTTCAAGCCCCGGTCCGGGAAGACCCCACATGCTGCGGAGCAACTAAGCCCGTGCACCACAACTACTGAGCCTGCGCTCTAGAGCCCGCGAGACACAACTACTGAGTCCGTGTGCCGCAACTACTGAAGCCCGCGCGCCTAGAGCCCGTGCTCCGCAACAAGAGAAACCACCGCAATGAGAAGCCCGTGCACCGCAACTAGAGAAAGCCCGCGCACAGCAACGAAGACCCAACGCAGCCAAAAATAAATAAATAAATTAAATAAATCTATTAAAAAAAAAAAAAAAAAGTCAGCTACTGGCCAGTGCAGGGCCACGTGGAGCCAAGAGCCTACAGGCTCGTGGCCCATGGCTACCTCCCTGGTCCCCAGCCTCGGTCTCACCCTCCTCACGCCACACTCCCAGAAGGTTCTGTTAAAAACAGTAGGCATGCCCCTTCTGCTGGCTCCCCGCCACCCTCAGGCTAACACAGCCTACAAGGCCCCACCTGGGTGGTCCCCCCCAGCCTTCTCCAGTCTCACCTCCGACCCTCCTGCCGCCACCTCCAGACCTCCGACTCCAGTGAGATCGGCTGTTTTCTCTTCCCAGATGCTCCTCGCTGGCTCCCTCTGCCTCCAGCCCTTCGCACACACTCCCACTGCTCCTCAGCTGGCTAACTCCCGTGATTTCTTTAGGCCTGAGATGGCCCTTCCTCCAAGAAGCCACCTTTGCCCTGCCCGTCAGCCCTCAGCTCTTCCCCGTCAGGGTCCTGGGCACCCCGGTTTGATTAGAACTGTTTACTGTGTGTCTCCCTCACTCAGCTGTGACCTCCATGGAGGCGGGGCCGGGCCTGTCTTCCACCCGGACCCCTAACACTGGCATTCGCTAAATGAGAGGCTGCTCACGCATTCGGCCGGGATGTACCTACCACGTACCGACACTGTGTAGCACAGGAGGAACGTGGGCCAAGGGTCAGAGTAAGGACCCGATGCAGAGGACAGAGAAGCTGCGCGAACCTCCCAGCACTCCGGAGCTGTCCAAGAACCACGGCGAGCCCCTCCTGAGTGCCAGCCAGCTGGGCCCTTCACTCAGTCTGCTTCTCATCCCTCCACTACCCGGCGAGGCCGGAATCGTCGTCTCCGTCTTACAAAGGGTTATGGGTTCAAGATGGAGAAACTACACAGCATGCAGAACTGGATGCAGCAACTTGCCAAAGCTCACACAGCCGGGACACAGGGACCAAGAGCGCAGGCCCCACAGCCAGACTGCCTGGGTTTGAATCCCAGCTCCCCGCTGCCTGGCTTTGTGGCGACCTCAGGCAAGTGACCTCGCCTCTCTGAGCTTCTATTTCCTCACCTACAAACCGGAAGGAATAGCACCTACCTCCCGGGCGGCTGGGAGATGTAACAGAGATACACACTCAGCCCAGCAGTGGGCACGTGGGAGCAGTGAGCGGTGACTGCTAGGGTCACCCGCAGAGCAGGGACTTCGGCCTGGGCCCCTCTATGCTCGACCGCAGCAGGCTGCCCGCCCAAACCACATTTCTGCAGTTCCCGCAAGTCCGACACTTCAATTCACTCTAAAACAAGTCTATGAGGAGAACCCCGGCCAACCCCCGAACTGAGGTCTGGAAGGCAGCCCTGGGACTGAGTGCTGAGTGGCTGAGCTGAATCAGGGGCCCTCAGCAGAAGGACAGCCAAACCTGGCCGTCTGGGGAGCTTTCTAGAAACACAGACTCCTGGCCTCCATTCCCAGAAGCTGCCGCAGTCACGGCCAGTCCAGCCCGGGGCGTCTGGCTCCACGCTTCTTAATACTTTTGCAGCCAAACGCCTGTGAGAGACAGGAGACGCCTGGCTCCCAGAAACATGCGCTCACACCGCCGACGACCCCCCGGATGACCGTGTGCCGAGCGCCCGCGGTGAGGGGACCCCGTGGGGCCCGAGAGCTCCTCCTCGGGGCGCTGAGGGAGAGCCCCGTCCGGGCACAGGCCAATCAAGTCCTCCCAGAAGCTTTCTCCCAAATGCCACGGCGGCACATGAGGTCTGATGGAAAGCCTCACTCTCCTGCCACCCATCGCCCCGTCTGGTGCCCCAAGCCCTCCTGGGCGCCAGACAGAGGTCACAGAGGTGACTCTCGTGGTCTTCGCCCTTGAAGAGGGAAACACGATGAGAACACAAATAAAGTGCAGGGGGTGGAAGGAAGGAGGTCGGCCCACCTGAGCCCCAGGGCGCAGAGGGCCCGGCCTGGTGGAGCAGGCGCTCCCCACACAGGCCCGTCCACACAGTCGGGTCCCCACGGGGCAGAGGGCCGGGGAGCTGGGCCATTCTACGGAGGGGACCAAGGCTCGGGGGCAGCCGTAACTTGTCGACAGTCATGGCCAGCGTCTGAGAGGCTGCAGCTAATGCTTTGAGTCTCAACTCTTGGTGCCCTTGCTGCCTCTCAGGCTGGGGGAGGGCCGAGACAGGCTGATTGAGTTTCAGCTCAGAGAGACTGGGCAACTTGCCCAGAGTCACCCAGCTTGGAACGGACAGGATCACCCTGTTAGGGATGTCGGGGCACTCGTCTCGGAGGAGTAGGCCTCTGAGGGACAGACAGCAGGGTTCTGACGAGGGAAACGCTGGGGGAGACAGCACCGCACTGAGGGCGGGGGTGGAAGGCTGGCAACGATGGAATAACGAGGGGGACACCCACCGAGTGCTTGCTGTGGACGCTGTTTTCTCACTTAATCCTCACCACCCTGAAGAGGTACTAATGTCAGCTGTATTTTATAGACAGAAGAATCACAGACAGAGAGAACAATTGCCCAAAGTCACACGGCAGAGTCTACGTGCCAACACCGGCAGTAGGAGGTGAGGTTGGGCCCACATGGAAATCTGGGCGAAAGCATCAAAGCCGCCCCCCACGACCCCACTCCCTACTCCCCAGCAAGACCACCCACCACTTAGGCTAAAATGAGCCATTAACTAGTAAGAGAGCCTCTTCCCACCACTGACAGGTACCTTCTCACCAGTCCAACCAGTTTCAAGGACTACATTTGCAGCACGGGTTTCAATGAGAACAAACAGTAAGGCATTTATTTCCATCCTCTCTGATCGTCATTTAAGAACATCATGGCCTGTGTACGTACAGCTGGTTCACTTTGTTATAAAGCAGAAACTAACACACCACTGTAAAGCAATTATACGCCAATAAAGATGTTAAAAAAAAAAAAATATCATGGCCACTGTCCCCACCACGCCTCCCCCCACCCCACCCCAGCCTCGAAGCTTGGGTGGCTAGAGGTGGGCACGTTCCGGCCCCCTGCACCTTGCAGACACCTCCACTTCACATGAGGAGCTTCCAGGTGGGCACAACTCCCCTACCGCCACTCCAGGACAGACTCCGCAGGCTGGAGGTCAGGGAGTGGGGAATGAGTCATGGGCAGGGCTGGAGGGAGGGGGAGACAGCCTCCCAGACCACGGCCGGTGTCATGTGCTCTCCCATGCCTGCCTTGCAAACCCCATGTCTCCTCCCCACATGGCGTTCAGCTGGGACTGGGGAGACAGCTGAGCCTCAGGTCACTCTTGCAGTTTGGTCTGAAGAGTTCCTGGTACACAACCGGCCCTGGTCCTCAGAGGAGCTGGGAACACAGGGCCTGCCGCCACGGGACTGGGGGGCGGGGGCGTGCACCAGGCCAGCCCCTCCTCCGCTGGCATCCGCTTCCACCCCCCCAGGGAGAGTGGAGCGCACCCGTGCCCAGCCTGGCGGTACTGAGGCAGCCTCCTCCCCAGCTTCACGTCCCGTCCACTCGCAACCGGCTTGCCGCAGAGACCCTGCCCCACCAGGTCCACGCCCTCCATTCAGATATCCTGGGTGGTCAGCAGGGCAGGGATCACAACTTCACAGACGAGGAAGCAAACAAGCTCAGCAGGAATAAGTGCCTTGCTGGAGCGACAGCACGCTGCGGCCAGGGCCGGCCCGGAAGCGCACCCTGGCTAGGTGGACCCCAAGGATGGCCTGGCCTCACCCCTTCCAAAACGGTTGCACACATGGCCCTGGCGCTCATTCAACCATGATAACTGTTGTGTCTTTCGAGGGGCTGAGTAGAAACGAGGACAGACAGTGTCTATTCCCCCATTCCGGCGGGGGAAAGAGACCACCAAAACGAAATAAACACGTATGGTAACAGCAGATGGCCTTTAGTGCAGTGAGAAAATAAGCAGGCCCCTGGCACTGGGGGCAGGCGGGGACACCATGTGACATGGGAGCCAGGGAAGGCCCTTCTGAGTGCTGGGCCGGGTTGAGCCTCTGTAGGCCTGAGACCCTCCTGCACCATCTCCCTCCTTCAGATGTCTGGTCTCCAGGAACCCCCCAACACGTGACCTCTGACAGGGCCTGATGGGGCTCTCGCCTTAGGCAGACACCCCCAGAGGCTCCCACCCAGCTGGGCCACCACCTAGCCTCAGTCCCAGCCCTCCTCCACCCCAGTCAGAGGCTGTGTCAGGGCCTCGCTGAGCTCTCCTCCCAGGGCAAGGCTCTGCTGAACGGGCGCCCTGTGCTGGGGCCCCAATTCCTCTAATGGCTGCTCGCTCCCAGCTCCCAGCTCCCAGCTCCCAGCTCCCAGCTCCTGCACCTCCTGGCCCAGGCAACTTCTCCAACTCGGCGATGGAGAACAGCTTCTGAAGGACCTCTCTTCCAATTCAGATCTGCCAGCTCCTCCCTCACCCTTGGCCTTGGGGTCGTGTCACCACAGCAGGCCCCAGAATGACTCCTTCTCCACGCTTCCCACTAGGGCCACAGCTCAAATGACACCCCCTGTGCTTTCCCACAGTTTACAGACCAACTCCAACGAATCTCCTGCCCCTCCTCCAAGTCTGGCCGGCTCCTCCCTGAAGCCCCCAGCCAAGATCCTTGGCTCTCTCAACGAGGCAGTCCCTTGGCCTGACCTTCCACAGCCTGGGGGGCGAGCCTCCACCTCTCTCAGTCCCAGGCCAGCCAACCCCTGCACCGTCCTCCTCAGGCACGGAGGTGAGCCACCAGCCCCTCAGCACTGCCAGGCCCGCCAAATCCCATCATCCAAACTCACCAACTCCACCAACGCCCCCTCCTCTGCCTGGGCCCAAGATCACCCAACTCCTTCCCTGTCAGGTCAATTGCAACCCCTCTCCCCGGCCCAGACGGACGAAAAAATCGATCCATTTCTCCATGTCATCACCTCTCCACCTCAGACCCACCGACTCCTCCAGAGCGTGAGCCCACAGCAGTCCTTGCCGTCCCTCCCTAAACTTCCAGGAATGGGAGACTCCCCCAGCCCGTGAGCTATCACCACCTCCACCCCTCACCGGGGAGCAGACCAGTCAGCGACCATCCTCTCAACCCCTCCCAGCCAGACGCCAACTGACCCTCTTTCTCGACATTCTTCCCGCCCCCCCCGGGGGCCCCCCCCCGAAACTCCTTCACTGCATCTCCACAACTGCCCGCAAGAGGAAAACAAACAACAACAACAAAAACAGAACCGGACTGAATCTGCCTGGATAACAGCAGCTGCTATTTATGTGGCAGGAACTTACAAGGACTATCTTATTTAATCCTCACAACTACTCCACAGTAGAAATTAGCACCTCCATTTGCAGAGAAAGAAACAGGAGGCTCAGAGAGGAAAAATGGCTTCCCCAAAGCCCAAGAGCTGGTAACACACAGCTGTTGCCCTTCTGGGAACCTGCAGACCAGAAACTTTCCCCCACTCGCAACCCCTCCCCGCGCCAGAATCTCCAACTACGCTAAAGCCCACAGACGGAACATCTTCCCCTCGCCTTGCCCCGAGCCCACAAGCGGACCACCATTCTGGCCCTCTCCTGGAAGCCCGTGAGTGGAGACATCCAGGCCCCAGCTCCGTGAACCAACTCCTCTAGGCTGGCCCCGAAAATGACCGGTGGCACCTAACATCTCCCCTAAAATGACCAACAATGACTGCAACTTTATGAAGGCTCATCCTGGCCAATCACTTTCCACACACAATCTTATTCAGTCCCCTCTGAAACCCTGTGACGTGAGTATTCTCACCCACTTACAGACGGGGAACTGAGGCTCCGAGGCGTTAGGTACCCAGCCTGAGGTCATGCTCTGGGTAAACGGGAGTCAGGACTGAACTGGAGCACCAGCTCGTCACCATCCTGCTCTGCCTCTCCAGGTCCTTCCCGCGTCCTGCTGAGCTCCCTGGACTGGATATCACGCTGTAGCCGAGGCCCATTCCAACTCTTCCCTTCCTCAGCCCCAGTCCCCCAAGCCCTCCAACCCAAAAGTGCCCGCCTGTGCCCGGGGCCAAGAGCCCAGGGACTGGGCTGGCTCCCAAGGCCAAGAATTTTAAATTAACCACCGTCTCTTTAACAATAAATGGCCAAGATGGCATTTATGGTGGTTCCCCGTGTGTTCAGCTTCCAGTTCCCACGTCTCCCACTCTCACATCAAAGCCACCAATTCCTCCACTGCCCACAGACTAGCAACAGTTCCTCCTCTCTCCCCAGGGCCAACAGACCAACGTCTGTAGAGCCGGGGCCAGGCTGATCCCTCTCTTCGCGGGCTCCATCCCAGCAAGACTGCCAGACCTGGCCAGGACTCAACCCTGCCAATCCACCCCTGAAGCAACTTTCCACCTTCCCAGCCCTACGGATAAAACACACTCTTCCAACTGCCGTTTCAGTTTCAACACTGAGCCGACCTTCTCCAGAGGACATACAGCCCATGGACTTGCTCTCTCTCCCCACACCTCAAGCCACCAAACTTCTTCAATGCTCTCACCTTCAACTGACTGGCAACTCCAATTCCCCGATGCTTCCTCAGGGGAATTAAAAAAAAAAAAAAACCCCTCCTAGAGCCAGGCTCCAAAGTTTCTCTGCTCCTGAATGACTGACAATGCTCTGCTTCCCTTTTTTTTTTGGGGGGGGGGGGAGGGAGAGGAAAAGGAGGCACGCAGTGACTTTTCTTCTTCTTAATGCCAAGACTGAATATCTCCTCTATCTTACCCACCCCCAAACTGACCACCAACTCTGCTACTTTTCTGGCAAGTTTGTTTACTTTGACTCCCTTTTCCCAACCCCAGGATCTACTGACTGGTCTAGCGGCATAGTCCAGGTTTATTCCTCTTCCTTCTTTCACCCAAGGAAGTGAACCACATGACCATCCCTTGCCCCGAGGCTTGCAGACCAGCAAGTTAACCTTTCTGTCCCCATGGGCCCATCAAACTCCTCCAACTGCCCTTTCAGCGCCGATGTTGACCCACTCTTCCTCCCCTGACTGCTCTATCCTTCTCCGGGGAAACTATAAACTCAAAGGCTACCGCCCTCCTAATCTCCCAAGCCACCAAACTTTCTTTGATTGCTCACCGTTTCAATTCCTAAAAAGATCACCTTCAGCGTCCCTTGGGAGGGGGGGGTGAGGGGGGGAGTAGCATAAACCAGCTACTTTTCACCTTCCCAACCCAACGACCACCTCCTCTCTAACACTCTCCAGCTCTAAACTGACGACTGTCTCCTTAAATCATCATTAGGTGCAACTTATTGAGCTCCACCTCTGTGCTGGGCTCTGCACTGACTCCCTGGTCCCCCACCAGCCCGCCTCCACGCTCCAGCCGTAGCTACCGTGTCTCCAGGGGTCTTTGGGTTCCACAGCTCCGGACACGATATCTTCGTCGGAGGGGAACGTGACGCGCTTGGCCGCAGCCTTGAGGCGCCCGTCGGCCGGGGGCGATGCGGGACTGGGAGACGGGGCCTCGGCGGGGGCCTCCTCGGCTTCGCCGTCCGCGCCCGGCCCGGGCGGCGCCTCCTGCGGCGGGACCTCCATCGCCGCCGCCGCCTCCTCACGGGGGCCCTGGGGACATGCCCCGGGCCCCGGACTTGTCTCTCCGGGCCCTCCCGCCGTCCCGGGGCATGGGCTCAGCCACTGCTCCAGGCGCCGCCTCCGTCCGCTCTCCTGGTCGTCGTAGTCGTCGCCGCCGGGAGCTCGAGCGCGCCTCCCCCGAGCCCCGTGCGCGCCTGCTCATTCGCAGCCGCACTTTCGTTAATGGCCGGTGAGACCGCCGAGTATCCAGAAAAGCAGAAAATCAATTTAAGTTATTTGCAGGTAGAGTTATCTCCTGCGTTGTTAAAGGGAGGAAACAAAAGGCAGAAAGAGCCACAGGGAAAAGAAACGTGAGCAGTGAATCTGCAGAGCCGGAACTGCAGAATATGAGGGGCGGGGCGAGGTGGACGCCGTCTCCCAGAGCAGCGCGCAAGCGCGAACCTGAGCCGCCCCCACCCCGCCTCCCCGCTTTAATCTAGATAACTAATGTTTATGCTCTCACACATTCGTCACGAGCTCAGGCACGGAGAAGGGTATGGAGTTGATAGAAGTAAAAATATCTGCTTGGTGGGGCTAGGCCAACTGGTAAGGAGAGAAGTAAAGAGATGGAGAACTTGAAAGGGAAGGCGACAGAAGCTGTGTATTCATATGAGTACAGGTGATGGATGCGGACAGAGGGATCATCCGCCTGCAGACGAAGCCAGTCCCCACTTGCTGGTTAGTCTCTAGCCTTCCATTTGCAGACTGCAGCTTCATCAATAACTCTCTGTATTTGGATAGCGTTGTATAAAATACAATTTAAATTTAAAAATTGAAATAGGAGCCCATAAGGAATATTATAGCCCTGATTTAAGTTTTTTTTAAAACTGAACGAAGGAAGAAATGCCAAAAACAAGGGACCAATCTGCCCACCAAAATACTGGGCGATGGACCAGGTAGATCACGGAGCCAGTAACGAACTAGCACGAACTCAAGCCACGCCCCCACAAGGGCTCGATTCAGTAGCTTAGTATTCGCATCCGCACTTTCTCCACGCTATCCCAGCCCAACAAGCAACTCGGGGAAGGTGGAGCTAAAACCAAAAAAGGACACATGGGGAGGAGCAGGCGACGTCGTTGCTTAGGCAACTCGAAAGCTAGGCCCAGGAGTCGCCAAAGGTAGCTCCGTGAATGGACATATGGGAGCTGAGGCTCTCCACATGCTTCATTCAACTTCATTGGCCACCGCACTTTGACGACTGGGGAGGAACAAAGCAAATCTCATCTATATTTAATGGGATCTTCACTTACCTTCTTAAATAGATGGGACTACAAAGGGGGCAGAAATTACTTTTTAAAAGTAAATCTGCTGAGGGAATTCCCTGGTGATCCAGTGGTTAGGACTCTGCGCTTCCACTGCAGGGGGCAAGGGTTTGATCCCTGGTCCGGAATCTAAGATCCCGCATGCCGCCCGAGGCGGCCAAATAAATAAATAAATAAATACAAATCTGCTGAAAGACTACTACTAATGGGGCTAAGTAAAGCGAGTGATACGGACGGCCGCTACACAGCTGGGGTGAAATGGAGAAAGGGCAAAGTTTCACCCTAACCCTTAATCCTCTGCCTTTTCCCAGTGGTGCCACCACACAGGGTTAGACAGGTCCCAACCAGTCCCCGTATGGGCGGGGAAGCGAATCTGCCCACCCAGAGGACAGGCAATAGGAGGAGCCCTTGCGCATGACCATGTGACCCAAAGCGAGCCGCGCAACTCGCTATGGACATCCTAGACCACCCGAAAAAGAAATCAAGTACAAATCTCCCAAGTCTAGCATCCAGGTCGCTCCAGCGTTCCCAGAGACTAGGGGGAGGTCCAATCACCACACCTTTATCAGAGTTCCTCCCACTCCCTTGACGTGTCCTCCCCTTCCTGGCCCAGCTCCACGGGATTCAGCCCGTGGATAGCCACGCTTCTACTCCCTAAATCTGGCTCAATCCCTATAGGGTACATTAAAAAAAAAAAAAAAAAAAAAGGAGGCAAATTTTCCTGGGATAATTGGTACTTTGGCAGGAGGGGAGTATTTCCAGGGTGGCTGAACTTTGCAGCCTCTTCAACAGACAATTTCCCACTAGACAATTTGCCTTCCTTTATTCCCTCTCTCCACCCGGAATCTTCAGGAACAGGCATGAGGCCCGTGTATCTGTACAGTTTAGAGTTCTGTGAGGTAGAGCCTTCCTTTCAACAGGATCTAGAACTCCTGGGGCCGCAGAATTTTACTGTCCCAAGAAGCCAGAGTTGCTTGAAGCTTGGCTCAAAATTCCAAGGGTGTTCCGAACTCTCTGGGGCCCACAGGTCCAAGCTCAGGAGCATATGGAGGCCTGGGAGACTGTGGCTACGCCCAAGGCAGAAAGATGAACACGATAACATCTTTATGGTTTGAAGGTGTATGAGATAATGTCACTACACCGGAGCAGCGCCTCAGCCTGCACGCCTATCGGAGTCTGCAGCTGCGACACGTAGAAGTTGGCCACGTCCAGGTCAGTGGCTCCGAAGTGGGCGGTCACATGCACACCCTCGTGCAACGTGAAGCTCACCTGGCGCCCCACCATGGCCAGCAGGCTGCGGAGGTAGCGCTCCCGAAGGGCGGCTCGGGCCCGCTGTTCCTGGGATTCCCGAGATTCTTGAGACTCCGGGATTTCAGGAACCTCCGGTTTCAGGGGGGCTCTGCGTCCGTCGGGGGCAAAGCCTCGGCTCAAGCCATCAGGGCCCCGGGGGAGCCGGAGCACAGGCACAGGAATGGTCAGTGGAGTCTGCATTATCCTGGCTGTTGGGTGAAGAAGAAGAGCAGGGAGCCATTATGGGGAGTGTGGGGCTACAGGAAGAGGGAGGCCTGGGAGCGGAGGCCTGTCTACCCCGTCTCCACTTAACCTGACCAAAACCCAATTCCTGAGTCCCCCTCCTAAAACCTGTGCCATTGCTCAGCCAGCCCCCCTCTTCCCAGGAACTGGCACCACCATTCAGGAGGTCCACGAGAGCAGGGCCTTTGCACTGCTTTTATCACAGCTTTATCCCCAGTCCCTGGCAATAAATATATTTGCTGAAAGAACAAGTCCTGGCCTCCTCTCTTCTCTCACACACAGCCCGTCCAATCCGTCATGAAAAGCAATCTTCCAAACAAATTCCCAGTCACATAGGAGTCAGCTTGAAAGGGCCAAATCCATGAGTCCATACTTACTGTAAATAGATAAATGAAGAAATACATAAAGGGGGAGAGGGAAAAATCCGCATCGTACAACGGCAGCTAAAATTGTCAATGGATGCTAAAACTTGTCAGTGAACGTTTGAGAAGGTCCAGGATATCTACAAAGTCTTAAAGTACCTCCTCACAAGATATTCCTTGTAAAGACTAAAGAGTAACTTTATGGTGGAGAAACCTGGTGGACACCACCCTAACTTAGGCATGAAAGCCAACACGTGCAGTAATAGGACAAACACCATGTGCATCCTGATGTGATACACTGAGGACAGGGCACCACTTCTGTGGTATTCCTGCCAAAAACGGATGACCTGGGCTTCCCTGGTGGCGCAGTGGTTAAGAATCCGCCTGCCAATGCAGGGGACATGGGTTCAAGCCCTGGTCCGGGAAGATCCCACATGCCGCGGAGCAACTAAGCCCGTGCGCCACAACTCCTGAGACTGTGCTCTACAGCCCACGAGCCACAACTACTGAGCCCGCGTGCCACAACTACTGAAGCTCGTGTGCCTAGAGCCCGTGCTCCACAACGAGAGAAGCCACCGCAATGAGAAGCCCGCGCACCACAACGAAGAGTAGCCCCCTCTCGCCACAACTAGAAAAAGCCCGTGCGCAGCAACGGAGACCCAATACAGCCAAAAATATATAAATAAAATAAATAAATTTATTAAAAAAAAAGCAAAAACAAAACAACAACAACAAAAAAAAAAACGGATGACCTGAATCTAATCATGAGGCAACTCAAATTGAGGGACATTCTACACACACACAAAAAAATTATCCTGTTCTTCAAAAATATCAAGATCATAAAAGACAAAGAAAGAAATACTTGGGGGGGGGAGTGGGGGGTGTAAGTTCCCTGGTGGTCTAGTGGTTAGGATCTGGCACTTTCACTACAGTGGCCGGGGTTCAATCCCTGGTCGGGGAACTGAGGCAGCCAAAAAAAAAAAAAAAAAAATACTCAGGGGGAAAATATATTTTTTTTAATTTAAAAAATATGTGTATATGTATTCACAACCTGATAGTTCTCACTCTGTCCACTGCCAACATCTCGGTCCAGCCACCGTCACTTCCTGCCTGGACTACTGAAGTCAACTCCTCGTGGGACTCCCAATTCCACCTTCACCCCCTGCCAGTTTGTCCGCACACACGGCCAGAGGGACCCTGTTAACACCTGAGTCAGATCGCGTCCCTCCTCTGCTCAGAGCCCTCCCCCTGGCTTCTGTCTTGCTCAGAGTCAAAGCCAAAGTCCTCACCACAGCCCTCAAGGCCCCGAGTGCTCCGGATCCCGCCAGCACCCTCGCCCGCCGAGCACGGCGCTTACCCTCTCCACCTGGCCACACTGGCCTCCTCGCTGGGCCTCAGGCACGCCTGGCGCGGCCCCTTGGTGGGCCCTGGTACTTGCGGTTCCCCCTGCCTGTACCTCCTCTCCCCTTCCCTGACCACCCTGCCTTCAAGATCTACCCCTCAGCCCCCTCCATCCAAACGGGCTTCCTCATTCTTTGTCGCACACACCACTGCTGCACATGACGTTGTCTATTTACTTTTCTGCTTGCGGTCCTTCTCCCTGCAAGATGGCTGCCTCCCCACAGGCAGTGACCTTGCTTTCTTCGCACGGCTGTGCCCCCAGCTCCTGAACACTAAGTGGCACAGGGACCAGGCTCCTTAAATACTGTTTCTGCTGGAATGAATGGAGTGGAGAGTGAGCTCCCAGGCCTGCTTAGCTGGGTGACCTCAAGCAAGAGACAGTTTCCTCTTCCATTGTGTGGAGGAATGGCACCAACGGCCAGCCACCTCGCCTTGTTATCAGGATTCAACAGGCTCATGCAGGACAGGGCCTATTAGGTACTAGGTTCTCCATAAAAGTTAGTTACAGTTGAATATCGACTGTGTTAGTATCAGTATTGCTGTGTGACCTAGGGTAAGTTGCTTAAACGGTCTGTGCCTTAGTTTCCCCATCTGTAAAATGGGGGTGATAGGAGGACCAACCTGACAGGGTTTTCACGGGGACTAAATGACCTAACAAACGTGCAAGTTAAGCACTGGTCTGGAACATATTACATGCCACTGCACTGAGGTGTTTGGGGGTTTTTTTGGGGTTTTTTGTTGTTATTGGTTTGGGGTTTTTTTGTTTGTTTTTTGGGGGTTTGTTTTTATTGAAGTATAGTTGGTTTACAATGTTGTGTTAGTTTCAGGTGTACAGCAAACCGATTCAGTTATACATATATATGTGTATATATATATATTCTTTTTCAGATTCTTTTCTCTTATAGGTTATTACAGAATATTGAGTATAGTTCCCTGTGCTATACAGTAGGTCCTTGTTGGTTATCTGTTTTACATATAGTAGTGTGATATGTTAATCCCAAACTCTTAATTCACCCTCCTCCGCCACTGCACTGCTGTTGATTGCATGCAGGGAGATGCTGGCTTTGTGAGCAGGAGGAGAGGGAGAGAAGGACCTAAGTTTCAGGCAGCTGCACCCCTCCCCTCCCTGTGGCTCAGTCCCCTCTTCTCTAAAGTGATTAACTGAAGTGACTGACACGTATCAGTCACCCAGCGTCCCATCCCAGGGCCACTCACCGTACAGGGGTGATTGGGATTGTCCTTTTTCTTGTGAGCCTCTTCCTGTCTCTGGAGCTCAACTGTCAGCTCCTTGCAAGAAAGGATCCTGCAGAGCAATGGACCAGGGCTTCTCAACTTTGGCACTATTGACAGCTGGGCCTGGACCATTCTTTGTCGCGTTGTAAGGTGCTGTCCTGTGCATAGGTGTAGGGTTTCGGCAGCATCCCTGGCCTCTACACGCTAGATGCAGGAGCGTCCCCCACCCTTGCCCCAAGCTGCGACAACCAAAAATGTCTCCACTGGTGAATAGTTTGGTAGGAGAATTACAACCCAATAAAGCCATTTTTTTTAAAAAAAAAGATCTCAAAAAAAAAAAAAAATCATCTCTGGTTCAGAACCACTGATGCAGACAAACAGATGGAGGGTGGGTAACAATGACTGCTGAACACGTGAACATATTCACAGCCTCACGGACACTCAAAGAGGGACAGCTTGACGGTCTCCGTGAAAACTGCAAACAGGCACCTCCCTGGCAGTCCAGTGGTTAGGACTCGGCGCTTCCACTGCTGGAGGCCTGGGTTCCATCCCTGGTTGGGGAACAAAGATCCTGCAAGCCGCGTGGCACGGCCTAAAACCAAACAAACAGACAAAAAAACTGCAAACGTACGTGGGTCATTCAGCCCATGGAGGGCCCGGGGTGGAGACTTTTAGCTGTCTACCTTTTTTTACCTTTTAAATTCTGTTTGAATTTGGATCCGTTTTGAATCTGTATAATCTTTTCAAAAGAATTTTGAAATTCTAGTTTTAAAAAGTTTTAAAAAGGAAATTCTAGTTTTAAAAATTCCTTTAAAAAGGAAATTCTAGTTTAAAAAAATTCTAGTTTAAAACATTTAAAAAATGTTAGATCCTCCCTCAGGAATCTGAACTCCCTCTCCTAACCTTACTGTCACGCACTCTCCAAACCTCTTTCTGTCCCTGACCCGGATCTTTTCCAGCCCCTGTGTGACTACCTGCCAAGTCTTCCTGATAGGACACCCCCGCTGCTGGCCCAAATCTTATTAGCAGAACATATAGCAAAGGTCAGCAAATCTCCTTTGTAAAGGGCCCAATGGTAAATATTTTAGGCTTCAAGGGCTTGTCTCTGTCTCTGTCACAACTACTCAACTCTGCCAGGGTAGCAGGAAAGTGGCCAGACAATGCAGAAACACGTGGAAACGTGGCAGTGCTCCAATAAAACCTTACTTATTGGGACACTGATATTGAATTTTATATACTTTCATGTGCCACAAAAGATTTTTTTAGTTTTCCAACCACTTAAAAATGCAAAACCCACTCTTAGCTCTCGAGCCATACAAGAACCTGTGGCAGGCCACAGCTCACCACCTGGCATAGGGGCTGAGGGTGTGGTCTGGGGGAGAGCGGGTGGGTCCCAGCCCTCCCAGATTCACTACAAGGGGTCTGGGCAGATCACTGCAACTCTAGGAGCAGCCTACCTGCTCCGGTTCCTCATCCGTGAAATGAAACATTAAAAAAAGACCTCCTAGGGCTGTCAGGAAGATCTTTCATGGGGAGGTTGCTGATCACACAGGAAAAGGACATCCGCAGTATCCTGGACTCTTCGCTTTCTCTCCCACCCACATCCAATCCTTCAGTCAAGTTTGTCAGCTCCACCCTCAAAAATGCATCCAGAATCCGGGAACTTCTCACCACCCCTACTCTGCCCCTTCCTTGGTCTAGCCACCATCACCTCCCACCTGGACTATTTCAGTAGCCTTCCCACTGGGCTCCTGGCCTCCACCTTCACCCCGGTCTGTTCCCCACACGGCCGTCAGAGGGATCTTCCTGTTAGAACTAAGTCTGATCACACCCCTCCTCTGCTCAGAGCCCTCCCATGGCTCCTAACCCACCCAGCGCAAAAGCAAAAGTCCTCACGATGGCTACAAGGCCCTATCACCTCTCTGACCTCATCTCCCACCCTTCTACCCTTTGGTCACCTGAAAATGCCAAGCACATTCCTGCCTCAGGGCCTTTGCACATGTTGTTCTTACTGCCTGGAACCCTCTTCCAATTGGGAGACATATATATATTTCTAGATACATGACTCACCTTCCTCCCTTACTTCATTCAGCTCGCTGCTCAAACATCATCTTTACAGGGAGGAAAATAATAGCCCTTTCACCCTGCAGTATCTTTTTTTTCCACAGCACTATCACCTCCTGACAATATGCATTTACTTGTTTGCCTGTGTGCTGTCTGTTCTGCCACAGAACATAAGCCTTCGAGAGAAGGGACATATCTGATTACTTCACAACTCCACCCCCAGCCCCAGTTAGGGCCTGGCAACCAGGGGGGGACTCAGTGAACATTTGTGGAAGGATTCACTCCTCCTGTTATCTGAGTGCCTGCTCTGTGCCTGGCCCATGCTGGGTGGTGCTAGAGACACAGCTGGGAGTGAAAGAGCCCAGCCCTGCCCTCCTGGGCTCACAGTCCAGTGGATGACACACACTAGGTCTCCAGACAATGACGACCCAGAGTGGGCAGGGCTGGAATGAAGGAGCCCGGGGGCCTCAGGAGGCCAGAGCAGACACCTGGCCCTGCCTGGGGGGGTAAAAGTTGGTTTCCAGGAAGGGGCTCAGGAACGATCTCTCTGATAAGGTTACTTTGGAGCAAAGACCGGAATGAAATGAGGAATTGAGCCATGTGGAGATCTGGGGGGAAAGCATTCCAGTTCGAGGGAGCAGCAAATGCAAAGCCTATGGAAGGGAGACTGAGGCACAGCAAGGAGGCCAGTATGCAGGAGGCTGGGGCAAGGGCAGAATGTGCAGGGGCTTGAGGACTTGGGTCTCTCCAGGGGCTGGTTCTGAGCAGAGGAGGGGCAGGGTCTGATTTCCGGTAATCACGGGATCCCTCTGCCTGCTGCAAGAAAGAATGGACTGGGAGGGGCAAAGGGAGGAGCAGACAGCCTGGTGAGGAAGCCACTGCAGTGGGCGGTGTGGAAGATGACAGGCGTCTGGGACAGGGTGGGGGGGGTGGGGAGAAGTGATTGGATTAGGCTATCTTTTGAGGGTTGAGAGCCCTCACTATTTGCTAATGGACTGAGCAAAGCCGAGGAAGACTCCCTGGTTTGTGCCTGATGGGCAAGACCACAGTGAATGGAATTAATGGGATTGCTACATTTTCATTATCTCATCACTACAGCTGTGAATGAGATTAAGGGATATATACATTTTCTAATGTATCTGACCGCTGCGTTCCCAGTTTAGTCAAGGGTCATCAGCTCCCAGGGCTTTCTCCCAACGTAGGTTAACACTTAAGTATTTCAGGAGAAACACTCTCCTTCCCCTCTAGGGCTAGTAGTTAATGAAGGACTGATGGGAATTACGCAAGTGGCCAAAGAGTTATGTTCAATCCCTGGATAAAACAAAATTAAACATGTTTAATTACATGACTAATTAAACATGTTAGTCATATTTTCTCCATTAGGGAGGGAAAAAAAAAAAAGATTTGGTCATACCTGCACAAGCCCCATTTTCCCGAAGAGGAAACTGAAGCTGGACGATGCCAGATCATTGACTGGGTGCAAGCTTTTGATTGGCAGGAAAAGGGAGCCAACCCCGGCTGGTCTGATAACAGAGTCAGGGCCATCACCCCTGCCCTATGCAAAAGGGCAGTTTTTTCAGCCAGCATAGGGGAGCCGTTGGAGGTTTGGGAGTCAAGGTGTGACCTGATAAGAAACAGGTTTGGGGCTTCCCTGGTGGCGCAGTGGTTGAGAATCTGCCTGCTAATGCTAGGGGACACGGGTTCGAGCCCTGGTCCGGGAAGATCCCACATGCCGCGGAGCGACTAGGCCCGTGAGCCACAACTACTGAGCCTGCGCGTCTGGAGCCTGTGCTCCGCAACAGGAGAGGCCGCGATAGTGAGAGGCCCGCGCACCGCGATGAAGAGTGGTCCCCACTTGCCGCAACTGGCGAAAGCCCTCGCACGGAAGCGAAGACCCAACACAGCCATAAATAAATAAATAAATAAATAAATTAAAAAAAAAAAAAAAGAAACAGGTTTGAGAAAGCTCGCATAGGGTGTGCCCAACACAGCAAAAGCAGGCATTATCCATTCTCCCTGGTGACCAAGCCTGAGAGTCCTTTATCCTGTCAAGTCTCCAAGCCAAGGATTTCCTGCCCAGGTTTCAGGAAAAAATGTCCAAACCCTTTTCCCACTAAAAAAACTAAAGCGCCCATCGCTTTGGTCAATGGCAGGGCCAGGAGATTCACAGACTTCCGTCCCTGGGGCCTCAGTGCTCACTTTCTAGAAAATGGGAACGATCCGTTCAGTGGACAAACTAACCCTTCAGTTGCCAGGTAGAGAACCAGCTGAGTTACCAGCTTAACCGAGATACTGACCAGCCTACACCCACCTCATGGGTGGGCCCCGTTTGGATGCAAATTAGTTAAATGGGCCACACCCTCCCCCGTGAGGATCGGGACCCCAAACGCAGAATCCCACCCCCCAAACCTCCGCCCACTGGGCCGGTCAGTTTCCTTTCAATTCCGCCCTGGCCACGCATCGCTCTCCTTTTCTTACACTAAGTAGGTCCTCCCGGCCCTCAGGCGTCCACTCCCCACTCCCCCCTGGGCTGGACGTTCTTCCCACCTCCCGGCTCAGATTAGGCGAGCGATTCCACTCCAGGAAAGGCGGGAGTCTGAAGACCGCAGCCGTTATTACTGTTATAATATCGTCGTCGTTATTGTTTTCCCGAGGGGGTGCATTCCGCCCCCACCCCCACCCCGGGCGCGGGGATGTGTGCGCTGCTGCGTTCGGAACCAGAGTCCCGGGTGCAGGCGTTCGGGGACCAGAACGTCCCAGCAGCCGGCGTTGCAGGCGCGGACTTGACTCTTGCCGCCACTCCCGGTCTTGCACGCGGGTGGGCGTCCCGGGGCCGATTCCGGGGAACGGGAAAGTGCTCGCGACCCACCAGCAACAATCCCACACTCACCGAGGTCCGCAGCGGCTGAAGCCCTTACTTCCGCCGGCGCCCTAGCTGCAGAGGCCCGGGCGGGCCGCGAGCCGCCGAGCCTGGGTTCCGCCCGCGCCGCCACCGCCCCACGTGGTCTCGGGCGGGCTCGCGGGCTCGGAAGCCAGCACAGACCCGGGCGCCACCCCGCCAGCGGCTTGGCCCAGCGCTTAGAGCTGATCCACCAGTCTGCGAGGTGGGGACGTCCAGGATGCCCATTTTACAGAAGAAGAAGTTGAAGCGCCTCCCGTCTGAGTTAAGCGCAGATTGGACTTGGCACCCCCATCCCCCTACACGTGCACACTCCTACCCCGCACCTCCAGTCCGAACCCCACCTTCCCTACTTGATCATGCTCTCAGCAGCCACGCACCAGGCAAAAGCCTTGGAGAGCAGCAGCTGGGAGAGACCAGAGGCGGTCATTTGGTCCTGCAGCCCTCCCCGCAGCCCCATCTTACACAGGGGGAAACTGAGGTCCTGAAAGGCAAAATGTATGGCCTGAGGTGGAAACGCGCTGCTCTGGGCTCAGAATTCACTTCTTCCACACGGTTTCAGTAAGGCAGGGCCCTGTGGGCCTTGGCTTCCCAGCGGACCCCCAAGACCCAGTGCCTGGTACGCAGACCCTCTGCAAATATCTATTGAAAGAATGCACATGGCAGGAGCTCAATGCACAATTTGTTAACTGAACTATGAACGATTAGGGGCTCTATTTGTGAACAAGACGGACTTGGCTCCTGCCATCTCAGAACCTACATCTAGGGAGGCTGAGAGGGACACCACAGGTTATTACATGAACAAATACATCGACAAGATCCTTCAGGGCTTGACAAGGATGTAAAAGGAATAAAATAAGGGCAATGGGATAATGGGTGGCAGGGTTGGGGGAGGTTGGGTGGTCAGGGGAGGTGGCGCTGAAGAAGAAGCCACCTTAGGTAACAGATGGGAAACCTGAGGCCCAGGAGGGAACTGGGGACAGATGGAGGTCATGGAGTGTAAATTGTAAGGCCTTCAGCAGGGTGGGGCTCCTTTAGATCCTGTGGTCAGGGAGGTCCTCTGCTCTCTGGAGGACAATTGAGCTGAGACCTGAATAACAATATGAGGAACCCTCAGGCCTGCAGCGGAGATTAGCATGTGAAATTCCCTCAGTGCTGGGCTTGGGGACACGGCAGGGGCAGACTGACCCTGGCCCTGACCTCAGGGGGCTTGTGTTGGGGGAAGGGGTGAGACGACAGTAAACAAACAGTTCTAGATCTTATGTGGTTGGTGCCAGGAAGAAAAGAAAACTTGCAGGGTTGAAGGGTGGGGCAGGGTGTTGATGCCACTTCAAATAGTGATCAGAGAGAGCAGCTTTGAGGAGGGAAGTTGGAGGAGGCCCCAACCGAGGGAGGCAAGACAGTTGGCTATTTGGTTTTAAAGACGATCCCAGGTCTAAGAGCAGAGTCAATGTATATGATCACGACCCTCCTCTGCTCAAAACCTTCCCAGGGCTTCCATCTCAGAAAAGCCAAAGACTCTAAAGTGGTCAAAAGACGCCCTTGGAGCTGACCTCGTTTTCTCACAGAACTCAATCAATACAGAACTTAATCACTACAGAACTCCTCGAATACACAGGCCCGGCATGGGGAGAAAATTGAGGCCCACCCGTCACCCCAGTAATCCTGTCCCTTTATAACCCTTCCTGGATTTTTTTTTTTTTTCTCCATGACAGGTGTCACGGAAGGCACTCTGTATTTTACATAGTTATCTTGTTGAGAGTCCTGTCTCCCTGAACGAATAAACTGCATGAGGCCAGGGTTATTGTGTTTTGTACCCTGCTGCATCCCCAGTACTTGGTCCAGAACCTGGTGCATAGTAGGCGCTCAATCAATGTTTGCCCAGGGAACTTTTATTGTAATGCGTTTAATGGAACAGACCAGATTACTATCAGGCGCCTAGGTAGAAACGTGGCCCCTACCATTTTCTCGCTTGGGGGTGTGTGTGGGCACCTTGTGCCTCAGTTTCCACCAGCCCGAAAACGGGATCAGGAATAGCTGTTTCTATGCGTGGCTGTGTGAACTCGTTATGGTTAAGATTTGATCACTTACAGAAACGCAGGGGGCACGGTCCAGATTAAGTTTGGCTGAGGGTGGGGCAGTCCTCTCGCGTCAGGCCCCGCCTCGGTGGGCGGAGCCACGGGCCGGGCCAGCACGTGTGAGAGTTCGCCGCGGGTCGCCGCAGTCACTCACCTGGGCGCCTCGGTGTGAGCGCGCACGGCTCGCGAGTCCTCCGCCCGCCAGTCCGCCTGCCCGTGACCCATGTCCCGCCGCAAGGCCGGCTGCATGCCTCGCCGAAGAGAGCCTGCTCCCACCGCCAACTCAGACGACGAGATGGAGATGCCGGACCTCTTCATCGATGTGAAGCCCGAGCCGGACCCGCGGCCCCTACAGGCCCGGCGGCTAGGGCCCTTCAACCCGAAGGAAATGCCCGCGCCGGGGCGGTTCGAAGGCGAACCCCGCCACTCCCCCGGCCCCGTGCCCGCTGGCGGCCTCTTCCACGCCCTGGGCCTGCGCAACCAGTGGGCGCCGTGGACGCCGTTGACCCCGAACCTTCACGGTGAGCACCCCCTGCCCCTGCCCCGGGCCCACCTCCCTCCCCTCTCTCTCTCTCGGGTGGGACCTCCTTCTCGGGGCACCGACCCCCGCCCCCCCACCCCCGCACTACCGCCCCTGCCTTATTTTCCTCGCCGGGTCCTGGCCTCCAGCCCCCCTTTTGACCTTCGGGTTTTCCCTCTCCCTCGGAACCCCCAGGCCCCATCCTGGCCCCACCCCACGCTCACCACCCGCTTCCTCCCTGCAGACCGCCAGCCGTGGACCGACAAACACCCAGATCTGTTGACCTGCGGCCGCTGCCTGCAGACCTTCCCGCTGGAGGCCATCACTGCTTTCATGGACCACAAGAAGCTGGGCTGTCAGCTCTTCAGAGGCCCCAGCCCCTGCCACGGCTCAGGTGAGTAAAGCCGGAATGCAGTCCCTGGTCTCAAGTTCAAGGGCCCAGCTTCCTGTGGGAGAAGGGGCTGACCTGGACAGGCGGGGCAGTGAGCACTACTTCCCCTTTCTGGCTCCCCACCGGGTGCAGCCTAGGCGTGGCCAGAGCCTGCCCTGTCCTAGGGCTGAGACTAGTGGTGGTGAGGGGGGTGGGTGAGGATGGGGGCTGGGCAGGGAAGCAGGGCCACCCACAGGGTGTGGCCAGCCCCAGAAGATTGGTCTGGGGATTTGCCATACACACACCCCCAATCTGGTTTCACTTCTCCTTCCCCTTGGCCAGAAATAACTGGCCAGGTGGCTGGACCAGTGTGGCAGCAGGGGGCACCTCTGGGGAGGGCAGCGGCCTGGGGGAGGGGAGCTGAGGCCAGCTGGACCGGGGGGTGTTGTTACCCCCTCCACCTCTTTATCACTTCTGATTGAGGTGCTGGGCATTTGCTCAGAGCCAGGGAAGGGGCTTCGGTTTTCCCTCCCTGATGGAATCTCCCAGCCTTGCATGCTGGGAAAGCCCTGTTTTGAGCCAGGTCCTGGGTGTCTCGATACCTGGGTTCCTCCCCTTGGGTAGGAATTAAAACTCTTAACTTGGTACTAGACTCATGGCGAGCTGAGCTTTTGGTCAGCGTTGATTGTGGGGCTCATCCACAGCTCTAGATTTCCAGTCTCTGGGCCATGTGCTCCTGGGATTTGTGAGAAATGGAATTATATTCAGGGCTGGGCCAGGGAGAGGGTCCTGTGGTGGGAGGGGGGGAGGAGGAATTATGATTGGCTCAGCTGTAGAGTTAGAGCCTGGTGGGCAAAGGAGGGGCTGTGATGGGATCATTAGAACAATACACTCTTAGGTGCTTGGACTTGGGAGAATTGTGGACACCTCAGCTAATATTTACTGAGGACTTGATGGACCACAGCTCTTAGCTGCTTCTGAGCTCACAGCAAGTCTAAAAGGGAGAAGACCCCTAGGATCCCCATATTCTAGCAAATGAGGAAACTGAGGCTCAGAGAGGGGTATTTCTTGCCCAAGGTCACACAGCTAGGGAGCAGGAGAGCCAGCTGAAAGTCAGGCCAGGCTGACCCTCTCCAACCCCACCTATGCTCTTGACCCTGGTGTTGCATCAGGAAAGCCACCCCCATCGAAGACATAAAGGCAAATAGATCTGGAAGTACCTTACTGACAGTACCTGGAGTATCTTGATTTGGAGGACTCTCAATCTGGGTTCCATGCAGAGGGAGGGGAACCTAGCACACTGTCCACACCCCTACCTCTCTAGGTGGCTGCTAAGCCTTCTCCCCATTTAGACCTTGGCCCCCTCTTCTGTAAGGCAGGAAAAGGGGATCACGCATGGGACCCAGGAGCCTGGGCTCTGGCACAGAAACCCACTCAGTTATCAAGAGCTGTTCCGATTATTAAACCAATCGTTTTTCTTGAAAACCTCTATCTCCCACTCCCTGGGTTTCTGGATTGAAACCCCAGCTCCACCCATTCCTAGCTGTATGACCTTGGGGAAAGGTCTCTTTGCCTCAGTTTTCCCATCTGGAAAATGGAGGTCTTATATCCTGTCTTGAAGGAAAGTTGTGAGAGGGAGCTGAGCGTGGCGGTTGGCAGGTGCCTAGCACACTGAATTGGGTCACCTGCTCAGCAAGGCCTTCCTAACCCCAGTATAAAATAACACTCCCCCGTCCATCACTCTGCTCTACCTTTTACCTTTTCTTGAAGATTTTTCAAACACAAAGAATATCCCCAAGTACTTATCATCCACTGCACGGATTTTCCTTGCTTCTTGTCTGTCCACCCACCTCTCTGAACACCAGCTTCCTGCGGGCAGGGAGTCTTGCCTCTTACTGCTGCGTCTCAGCTCCTGGAATAGAGCCTCTCCCCCAGCAGGTGTCCAGCCGGCAGCTGTGAGCAGCAACTGCTCTGACTTGCCTGACACGCTAACCCCTGGCCCTTCTCTTCTCTGCAGAACGCGAGGACCTGAAGGCCTTGAGCTGCCTCCGCTGCGGCCGACAGTTCACGGGAGCCTGGAAACTGCTGCGCCACGCCCAGTGGGACCATGGACTGTCCATCTACCAGACGGAACCCGAGGCCCCAGAGGCCCCGCTGCTGGGCCTGGCCGAAGTGGCTGCTGCCGTGTCGGCGGTGGCGGGGCCAGAAGCCGAGGCCAAGGGCCCCCGGCTGGGTCCCGCCCGGCGGAGCCCCACCTGCCCCGTGTGCAAGAAGACCCTCAGCTCCTTCAGCAACCTGAAGGTGCACATGCGCTCGCACACTGGCGAGCGGCCCTACGCCTGCGACCAGTGTCCCTATGCTTGCGCCCAGAGCAGCAAGCTCAACCGCCACAAGAAGACCCATCGGCAGCTACAGCCCCAGAGCCCCGGCGTGGCCGATGCCAGTCAGGAGCAGGCCTCCGCCGCCCCTCCGGAGCCGGCCGCCCACGCCGCCGCCCCGGCCAGCATCCTCCCGTGCAGCGGCGGAGAGGGGGCCGGAGCAGCCGCCACGGCGGGGGTCCAGGAACCTGGGGCTCCTGGCGGTGGGGCCCAGGCGGGCCCCGGCGTGGACAGCTGGGGAGCTGACACCAAGGA
The DNA here is from genome assembly GCF_009873245.2 of Balaenoptera musculus. Lineage (NCBI taxonomy): Eukaryota > Metazoa > Chordata > Mammalia > Artiodactyla > Balaenopteridae > Balaenoptera > Balaenoptera musculus. The sequence continues at coordinate 10,620,025 of NC_045803.1, forward strand.
GCAGAGAACTGACCCCGAGAAGAACCAGAAGACGTCACCCAAGAAGACGCTGAAGCCAGCGGGCAAGAGCCGGGGTCCCGGGCCCGGGGGCAGCTGCGAGTTCTGCGGGAAGCATTTCACCAACAGCAGCAACCTGACGGTGCACCGGCGCTCGCACACGGGCGAGCGGCCCTACGCCTGCGAGCTCTGCTCCTACGCCTGCGCCCAGAGCAGCAAACTCAACCGCCACCGCCGCATGCACGGCCTGGGGCCTGGCGGGCCCCGCTTCAAGTGCCCCCACTGCTGCGTGCCCTTCGGCCTGCGGGCCACCCTGGACAAGCACCTGCGGCAGAAGCACCCCGACGTGGTTGGGGACGCCTGAGCCGCGGGAATGCCCCCTGCGGTCCCCCGCACTGCTGTGAACCACTTCTGTGACCTCCCTGTCCTTCCCCCGCAAGTAAATCCTCCCTCCCCACAGTTACACACGCGTTTGGACTCTGGCTTTCTTGGGGTGTCTGAGGTGGGGCGGGAGGCTTCACTCCTTGGGGTGGACAGCTGGACAGACCGGTTTGGAACGAGGGGGTGAGGGGAAAGGCCAGCACCCAGTGCCCGGGGCACAGCACGACTGGCACCGAAAGCTGTGCTCCCGGTTCCTGATGTGGGTGTGGGCGAGGCCAGGGCAGGGGCCGAGGCAAGAGCGGGGAGAGGCCTGGACCTGTCAGCACAGGTCCCTGGGCAAAGTCCTGGCCCATCCTCCCCACGCTGGATGCTCAGCCCTTTTCCCACCGCGTCGCGCCCCTGCCCTCACTGAGAGTGGCAGGAGTTCTGATTACCAAGGAGCCGCCAGTTCAATGCCCAGACGTGGGCGGGACCTCCACCTGGGCCACAGCTGAACCCACCAAGCTCCTTCCCCAGCTGGCCTTGGCTGGTGGGCACTGGGGTTTGGGAGCCCTGCACCAACCACACAGACGACACGGAGGCCAGGTGAAGAGAATTAAATAATGTGTGATTTTTATTTCATTAGAGATAAAACCAGCAGCATCACAGCTTGAGCCCTCGCCCCACCCCCTCATCCCTCTGCCCCCCCACGCTTCTGCCTAATGTCGGTAATGGGGGCTTCGGGATCTGGACCTTGAGCGCCTGGAGAGAGAAAGGGGAGAGAGAGGCCCCATGAGGGTTGGGCAGGAAGCAGGGAGCCCTGCTGTGTAGGCACGTGCACACATACACCGACATGCTTGGGACCACTGGGGCTTCAGTGATGGGGAAGTCAGCTGCAGAGAGGGATGTTCCCGAGGGGTGAGGCCAGGCCCTACGACTGGAGGGGACTGGAGGGGGCTGGGTCGGGACGGAGCAATCAGGGCTGGGACCTCCTGCCAAAGGGCAACTGTGATTTCCCAGGGAGCTGGGCCAGCCTGCTTATTACCTTCGGGAAGAGCTGTATTCTCGACCTGGAAAGAAAGGACGGGTGAAAACAAAGCAAGTGCCCAGGACCAGGAGTGCGCTCCAGGGCTGGGCTTCCAGTGTCTCCAGCTAAGGCAGCGCCTGCGCTTCCGGCCCGTCCGCTGCTGGACGCTACCTGTGTGTGCCCCTTGGCCCACACCCATGCGCTGGGAATGAGCTTTTCTTCCAATTCCTGTAAGTCCCTTGTGACTGAAGCAATCACCGTGTGTTGTGTGTGTGACTAAAAAGTTTTAATTTATAGAAGGCTGATGTGGAAAATGTACCATGGTTTTTCTGTAACCCAGTTTGACATCTCTTCTTTTTTTTAATGCCACAGAGCCTCCAGCCCGGCTCTCCAGACCAAGCGACCACAAGGACACTCACTGTAACGGGGGGAGGGCGAGCGGCTCTGCCGGCTGTACTGGCGTTCCCATTCTTCTCTCTCCTTCTCTCGGCGTTCCCGTTCCCTGCACGGGGAAGGGGAGGCAAACCAGGGGAAGGGGTGGGCATTCAGCCGGCGATAACACTGAACTGAACTCGACGGCTGGCTGGGTCCCTGTCAGGGCAGGTGCTGGGAGGCCCTGGCTCCCAGCGCGGGGCTGGCTTGCATTCAGCCGTTCCGTTCGGCAAATGTTTATCGAGCACCAGTGTTCTAGGGGCAAAGCACACAGCAGGAACCCAGCAGCCAGACCCGACTTCTGAATGGGGACACGAACAAGAACGGGTGAAGGACACAGACAGTGCACACTGGGATGCCAGGTGCAGATTAGTGCTATGAAGAAAAGCGGAGTGGGGCTGGAGGATGTTGTGTTTTGGGGTGCTACTCCACACAGGATGGTCAGGAAGGACCCCTGAGTTCAGCAAGGGAGGGAAATGGGTGGGTATCTGGGGAACAGCAGAAAAGGTAACCCAAGCTGGAGGCTGGCGGAGCTGGGAGGAGGTCACAGTGCCCGAAGTAAGCTGGGGATGGGAAGGAGACTGGGGGACAACATGAAGGCCAGGCGAGGGCTTTGATTATTTTCATCCACCCAGAAGGATAGGCCAGGGCTCTGGATCGGAGCAGGTGGTGGGGAACGCAGGGCAACCCAGAGGCAGGTGGGAGGGAAGGGGTCTTACTTCATACGGATCTTGCGGGCCATGGCTCGAAGCTCGTCTTCCCGCTCCTACGGCAGGGATGGCAGAGATGGCAGGATGGCAGTGAGGGCAGGGCCGGGCCAGCACCCTGTGTGAGCCCTATGCCCTCACCCCAACCTGTACCTGGCGCTCGTGCTCCTGCTGGATCATCTTCTCCTGAGCTGCCTTCTTATCCGCCTTGACTGTGGGGAGGGAGAGACACAGTGGCTGAGGGGTGCCCTGAAGCCCCCGCCCCCCGCCCCCAAGATGTGGAAGCTGAGCTCAGAGAGGTCAACCAGACTGCCAAGGCCCTAAACGTGGTGGCCGCAGGGCAGGTGCACACCCACTCCTCCCCAAAGGGCCTCCTATCTGGCAAAGGGCAGGGCCTCCCCATGGTCAGGCCAGAAGGAAGAGGGGCAGGGGAGCCCTGGAGGGGCAGGTGGCGGGACGTACACTGCCTGTTCAGTGCCTTCTGCATCCTCAGCTTCAGCTTCTCCTGTGGCGTCAGCTTGGGCTGGGGAGGGGGAGAAGAGGCAGGAGACCGGGTGGGTGTCCCGGAGCTTCCACAACCCACCTCATCCGAGAGCCTGGGACTTGCGGGGGCACGTGCGCAGGACTGGCGGGCTGTGGAGACGGGCCACGAGGGTCTGGGAGCCCCAGTGGACAGCTGAGGAGGGCAGGGAGGCACAGATCTCAATCCCCGGGGCTGGATCTCCCGGCCCACCCGGGCCCCCCTGCAGGCCCACCGGGCCCAGCTCTTGGGCACTGCTGCTGGCGGGAATTACACGGGCGAGTTCCAAATTCTTACTGACTTTGGCAGCTCCTGTCTCTTTACCAGCGGCAGGTTCGGTCCTGGGAGAAAGAAAAACCAGCTGCCACCTTTGACCCCACGCGCCCTCAGCACTGCCCTCAGAGCAGACAGCCAAGGCCATGGTCCCCTAACACCCCGCAGGGAGAAACCAGGTCCCTCCTGGATCCTGCAGGACAGGGCCATGTCCCCCTCTGACCCCCGACCCAAGGCAAGGGCGTGACTCCTCAGAGCCCCCAAGGGCAGAGCTGTGGCCCCCTCAGACCTCCCAGGACAGGACCAAGTTCCCTTCAGAAAGAGCACAGTGGAGTCACCCTGCTCACCCGAGCTCACAATCCCCTTCCCCCAGCCCCGCCCCGCTCACTTTCTCAGCTTCTCGCCCACGGCGGGGGACGCTGCCGGCCTGCCCAGCTTCTCCCTTGGGGGCGACGGCGAGTGGCTGCGGCTGCGGCTCTGGCTGGGGCTGCGGCTCTGGCTGGGGCTGCGGCTCTGGCTGGGGCTGCGGCTGCGAGTCAGGCTGCGACTTCGGGACGGGCTGAGGGACCAGCTGCTGCGGCTGTGGCTACTGCTGTGGTGCCGGGGACCCCGGCCGCCCCGCCTGTACCGGTCCCCTGAGCGGGAGCGGCTCCTGGGGGTGCGGTGAGGCAGGAGAGAGGCCGTGAGGCTCCAGGGACCCCATGTGCGCAGCGCCCCACCCAGGCACTGAATCTACGAGCCTCCTCCGAGGCCCTGGGGTCCTTGTGTCTCCACTCCTCTCCCGCTACTTTCCTCAGAAATCCTCCCTGGCCTCCCTCAGTCTCTAAACAGAGACCGCCCTCTAGATACACCGGCCCTAAGATGGGTCTTCACTTCTCACTAGACACCCATTCACCCACTTCCCTGAGAGGTGACCTCTGGGAGGGCAGAACTTGGCTGGGGGCCCCCCCTTGTATGCTCACCGCCTCCTCACCTTGCCAGGTCCAGGGGCTCGCCACCAATGGGGACGGACCCCCCCCACCCCGCAAGACTGCAGCACAGACCCACAGGATCCAGTCTGGGGACGTGCAAGCCCCATCCTCTATCTGCTCAGGACCCTCAGGCTGGCCTCAGAGATGTGACCAGGACCCCCCTCCAACCCCAGTCTTTCTCCTGACATCGCCCTGTGTCAGGCTCCAGGGAACGACCCAGAAGCCAAACCAACGCCACACACTGATTCTGGTGGGACTGTCCTGGGTTTTTACAAAATTCAAATTTGGTGGCAATATTGAGAAAACAAGAGCTGTCCTTTAAAAATCCAACCCAACTTCTCTTGAAAAACCAGAAGACTGAGCAACACCACGCCTGCCACTGAGTGGCCAACGAGCCCAGCAGATGGGACGTGTGCTCCCGGTTCACCGGGGCCCACGCGGCCCCTCTATTTTACCTGCTAGACCTCGTAGGTAGCTGACATCGAGATCCACACAACAATACCACGGGTAATGATGCTGATGGCAATAAAAGCACTCATCGAGTGCCAGGCCCTGTACTAAACACTTACGTAGAATTCACTTGGCACAACTTCATGACTCAGTGAGGGGACACTGTTTCTACAGATGCAGAAACAGGCCCCGAGAGTTCACTAGCAGGGCCAGGATCCACACCCAGCCAGCTGCTCCGCAGTCCACGCTCTCACCCGCCAGGCCATGCTGCCCCTCCACAGGCAGCCCTGATCCCCTCGGGGAAGCGGACCGGAGGGACGCTCCCGTCCCTAGGTGACTTTACTCCTGCCCCACGTGCAGCGCTTGCCTCACGCCCCACCTTCTCTCAAAGGGCTGCCTTGACTTTCCGGCCCCTGCCCACGGAGTGCCCCAGTCCTAAGGGTCGCCAGCTGCAAACACCTGGGGACTCCCCGTGACAAGCGCAGCTCCGTCTTCCTCCCCACTGCGTCCCTGAGAAGGGAGGCTGTGCTCCAGCCCGGCACCACACCTGGAGTGAGCACATTCCCCCCCCACCAATCCCAGGTCTCCCCTCCCAGAGCCTGGTCTCGCGGAAACGGGGCCCACGCCCAGCCCAGTCCCCACACCCCAGCCCCACGCACCTGCTTCTGCGCCGGGGCCCGTAACCGCCGCGCCGGGCAGGCGAACGGGAGTAGCGGTGTCCGTCTCGGGAGCCCCCACCTGAGTGCCGCCGGCCGCGGCTCCGGGATCTCGAGTAGCGCCGAGAACGGGAGCGGGAGCGCGACCAGGACCGGGAGCGGGAGCGCGCATGGCGGCCAGAGCGGTAGTAGCCCCCGCCGCGGCGGGAGCGGGAGCTGGAGCTGGAGCGGGAGCGGGAGCTGGAGGTCCTCGAGGCGGAAGAGGAGGAGGAGGAGGTGGAGGAGCGGCGGCTGCAGGTGGGGCACGGAGGGCCGGTCAGCGCCGGCCCGGGCCGTGGCCCACCGCCGTCCCGAGTCCCCCCCACGGCGGCCGGGGCGTAGGGCGGGCAGCGTGAGCGTTACCGACCGGGCGCTGGCATTGCGTCCCGGTGCGGGGCCGCCTGGCTGGGGGGGCGCGGGGGGCTTCCCTGTGGCGGCCCCTGACGCAGCTGCTGCAGCTGCGGCTGCGGCTGCCTCCTCATCACTGCCCCCAAAACTGGTGATGAATGTGATCTTCTCCTCGCGGCCTGGGGTCGGGGAGCGGGAGCGGGAGCGGGATTCGGAGCTGGATTCCGAGGGCGACCTACAGAGCAGGGAGCAGGGGGCTCAAACGCCAGGCTCCTGGAGCCTGTCCACCAGCTAACAAAAGCCACCACAGAGCAACAGAAAAGAAAACAGCGGAGCCCCGAGCAACAACAGACAGCGGCGCGACGAGCAGAGCCAATGGGCAGAAAGACACCAGCTATGCAGGGATCGGACTCCTGACCACGGAAACCTTCTCAGAACAACCAGGAAAAGGAGGAACAGAAAACTGTACTATTAAAAAGGGATGAGCACCTCTGTAATGTAACAGGAAAAGATTTCCTCAGCATAGATGTCAGGTCAGGTGGAAAGCAAGTTCTAAAGCGTTAACTGTGATATAATTCCATTTTTGTGAAAAAAAAGTATGCCTTATCCCTCATGGCGCCCACGGATTGAGCACTTACTGTGCCAGACTTTTCATCAAAAGGTGTACCTGCCTCATCTCACCTATCCTCCCAGGAGCCCCGAGGGGTCCCTCCCACACCATTCTGCAAAGGGAACTGGGGTCAGACTGGGGTCTGTCCACCCTCAAAGCCTCTGTCCCAACCACTCCCACAACCAAGAGACACGCGTGTGCAACCAGGCCCTTCTGCGCCTGTTATTTCCCAATGCTTATTTCTGGGAGTTCAGATTAAAGGGACTTGACTTCTAAGTCCCACCTTCCTGACACGTCTGGTCATTTTCCACACAAGACTACGTTACATTTAAATCAGAAAAATTTTTAAGGTTCACATTTAAAGGAAAAAGAAATCAGGAAAGCAGGCTAACACTCTAAAAAACAAAAAATGATTTAGACCCCCAGAACACATTCTCCAGTCTGTGATCTCAGGGCAGCCTACAGGGTGGGCCCCCTGCCCCTCCTCACCACCCCTGCCCTCCATCAGGAGGACTGCTGGGCCTTGGGAACTCACCGCTTATAGGGGTCATAGGTGGGGCTGTCTCGGCGGGCGTAGCTATGAAGAGAAGAACGGGATGGGACAGATGGGGTGGGTTTGGGATTAGTGTGCACAGAAGTAAGGCCAACCCCCAAGCTGGGCGCCCAAGGCCACACGCTGGGCACAGTGATGAGGGGGCTGCCGGCCAGGGTATGGACCCTGATCCCTCCTCCTACTCACCTCACATCTGTCCGAAGCCTGAGCCTCAGCCCTGACCCACAATGTCCCAGACCCACCCTGACCCTGAGCAACAAGGACTTCAGCAGCCTCCAACCTGGCTGGCCTCTGGACCCTAGACTAGAAGCGACCTTCCTCCCACTCCAAGTCCCTGGTTCTGCTGGGTCCTGGCTTACTAATGATGATGAAGTTAAAACTAGAAGAGCCAACACGTCTTAGAGGCACACTATGCGCCAGGCACTAAGTGCTTTACTCAGTGAACTCAATCGCTCTTCCTAACAACTCTCTGACATGGGTACTGTGATTATTCACACTTCACAGCTGAGGAAACAGGCCCAGAGAGGTGAAGTCACTTGCCCAGGGCCACACAGCTCATAAATGAAAGAGCCAGGATTCCAACCCAGGCCACGTGACCCTGAGCCCAAGCTTTTATGCACTACACTGACCTGCACCTCTACAACTCTTTAAAGAATATTTTCCAGACCGCACATCAAACCCTGAACCCACAACAGGTCCCTTAAGCTTCACAGCAACCCTCAATGACTCCCATTAAACAGAGGAGATGGGGCTTCCCTGGTGGCACAGTGGTTGAGAATCCGCCTGCCAATGCAGGGGACACGGGTTCGAGCCCTGGTCTGGGGAGATCCCACATGCCGCGGAGCAACTAAGCCCGTGCGCCACAGCTACTGAGCCTGCGCTCTAGAGCCTGTGCTCCGCAACAAGAGAGGCCGTGATAGTGAGAGGCCCGCGCACCGTGATGAAGAGTGGCCCCCGCTTGCCACAACTAGAGAAAGCCCTCGCACAGAAACGAAGACACAACACAGCCAAAAATAAATTAATTAATTAATTAAAAAAAAACAAAAACAAAAAAAACAGAGATGTGTCAAAGAGGCATGGGTTTGCCTGGAGCCCCGGGCTGGGCTCTCCGCATCAGACTGCCACATCCAAACTTGCCCGAGACCTCGCTGTGGGCACTGGCACAGCCCCTCTCCTGGGAGGTGATGGTGTCCCTTTTCCAAAAAGGAAACTGCAGCTCGAGAGAGAAAGTCACCTGCCCAAACTCTGACAGTGAGGAAGCGGCCAAGCAGCAGAACCAGGTCAGAGTCCGGGGCCAGGCCCGTGCCCCTTGGCTCTGCTCTCAACCCTTCCAGCCACCCCATGCCACCTCGCCACTGGCTCCCAGGGAGCATGGCAAGCGTCCCGAGTCCAGCAGGGTGAGGGGAATGGCTGGCAGGGCAGGTGTCCACACGCCCCTCACAGCCACTCCTACTGCAAACCTTCCCTATTCACTGCCCTACTAGGAGGTAACTGCCCGCAAGCGGCAAGCTTGCCCCCAAAGTCTTCCTGAGCCCCGGCTCCTCCCCCAGAGCCCTGGAAGACTGGTGCTGGCAGGGTGGGGGCATGGGGCAGAACCCATCCTACCTGGGTGGGCTGATCTTGCGGCCCCTTAGCCGCTTCTCCCGGAACTCCCTCCGCTGGCGCCGGGAGCGACGGCCCTGGAGCAGGGTGGGTACGAGGCTGGTGAGGGTGTGCCTTCCAGGAGACACACACCTGCCCTGGCACCCTGGCCCAGCCCTCACCGAGTACATGGCCTTCTCCTCCTCGAGGGCCTTGGCGTGTCTGATGGCCTCTGCCTCCTCCTTGTCTTTGCGGAGCATCCTGCAGAGGGGCACGAGGGGCACGATGGAGGAGGGGCCGGGCCACAGGCAGAGTCACTGCAGGAAGTGAGGAACCCCAAGCCATCCTGGGGGTCTTGCATTCATTGAGCACTATTGCTGAGCACCCACTGCATGCCAGGTGCTATTTCGGGTATTAGGGATTATTGAAAACAAACAAAGATCCCCACCCTCTTGGGCTACCATCCTGGGGAGAAGAGACACAATGACCAGGGTCACATAACATGGTACGTTAGACGGTGAAGGCCTCGGTGGGAGAGTAAACCTCGGGGGGAGGAGTCCAGGGAAAAGTGACAGCGACGAGAAACCCGGGGAGCGAGCTGCGCAGGTGCCGACAGAGCCAACGGCACACTGAGCGCCCCGAGGTCAGGTGGGGCCTCAGGCATCGAAGGGGTAAAGAGGCCATGGAGGCTGGGCCGGGGTGGAACGCGTGGGTAGAAGACCAGACAGGTGAGGCTTTGCGGCCGCGGTGAGGAGGCTGGCCGCTCCTGAGTGAGGTGGGGGTCACGGAGGGCTCTGGGCAGAGGACGCTGTGGTCAGACTCGGGAGTACTCAGACTCCAGCCCAATACCCTGTCAGATGGGACCGGTCTACGTGCTCCACACCGGTGTGGCACAGGGCAGAGGCTTAACCAGCAACTGCGAGCGAATGATCCAGGGGGCGAAGCCTGTCCACTGGAGGGCGCTGTCCACCAGGCCCAGGAACCCCGGGAGTTTCCAGGGGTCAGATGGCCTCAGGTCACACAGCTGGGGGCAGCCTCCACTTCGACAAGGCCGGTCACAAGTACCCACCCCACGAGCTCAGGAGCCTCTGTATGTCACGCCCTGGCGCAGGGCCAGGCACACAAATGCTCGGGAAGAGGGGTAGCAACATATGCCAGGTCCACAGGATGTGGAGGGGCGTCAGCCCGCCGGCCTCACCTGACGAAATCGCCATCGGCCATGCCATAGGTCGTGGCCTGTTTGTTGAGATCTGCCACCTGCTCCTGGTTCAGTTCGTCCACGTCCACCTCCACGTCTACACCAAGAGAAAGGCTGTCAGGGACCAAAGCCGAGCGGGAGGAAGGGGAGAAGGGGCAGTGCCCTGGGAGTTGGGGGCGGGGGTGCCCACCAGACCGCAGGCCTCTGCAGGGAGGGAACGAGTCAGCTCATCTCGGCATCCCCAGGCTGGCACAGGGCTTGGCCAGAGGCAAGCACAACAAACGGTGGGTGGGGGCGGGGAGGGGTGTGTGACGTGGAGGAAGTAAATGGGGGAGTGAACGGGGGACGGACAGAGAGCGGGTGAAGACCTAGGTGGGCGGGAGGCAGGGGGTTCGGGTCACAGGCGCTCAGAAGCCAGATGCTTGATGGCTCAGTGGAAGGTGGGACGGACGCTTCACAGATGTCTGAATAAGTCTGAATAAACAGCGGGTGGGCTGAGTGAGAACGGGATGAGAGGTGGAGGGAGGATAGGCATTTAGGTGGAGGTGGGCGGCAGCACGGGGGATGAGGCTCTATACTGGAGGAACACTTGTTTTCCAGAAGAGAGAGAAAGAGAAGGGGAGGGAGAGACAGAGAGGCCGACACAAGCAAGGAGGACAGACTCAGAACCTAGGTGGGGACAATATCACAGAAGCAGAGTCCTAGAAACGAAGGAGAGAGACACAGAAGGGGAGGCTGGACCAGGAGGACATGAGTGAGACGGGAGGACAGCAGCGCCCTGGAGCAGGGGCGGGAGAGGCGGGGCTCGTAAGCACAGGGCACCCCACAGAGGGGGAGGGACGAGACACGAAAACGACGCCCAGGGACTGTGGGGGGGGGAGGGCAGAGAGGGGACCCCACCGATGTCGGGGATGACCTCATCTTCGTCCGAGTTGCTCTCCTCCTCGGCCGGTGACTCCTCCTCCTCCGGCTTCTCTGCCGCCTTCTCCACCTCGGCCACCGTGCTGTCCTCATAGGTGTAGCCAATGGAAGCCTTCTTCTCTGCCAGCCTGGGACAGGGGAGCCATGAGCCAGGGAGGTGCGGGGCGGGGGCGGGGGCGGAGACCATGGGCAGGATGCAGCCCAGGCCAAGCCTCGAGGGCCCGCACACCGCGCTGCCCGCACGCCGCCCTCCCAAGTTCCAGGGCAGCTCGGCGCCCTTGCCTGCAGACCCTCACTCACGCTCTCCCTCAGCCTAGAACCCTCTGTGGCCACCTCCCACCAGCTCTTCCCTCCTCCTCCAGCCCCAATGCACCATCCTCCAGGAAGTCCTCCCTCAGGCGGGATCGAGCACCATCCTCAGCTCCCCAGCCCCACTCACACTGGATCTGTCTCCCCCCGCCCCAGACTGTGAGTCCTGCAAGGGCAGGCCCGAGTTATCCTGGGTAACAGCACGGCCCAGCCTGGTCCAGAACGGCGCAGGGGCCTAGTGCATGTCTGCTGCTGAATTTGGTCAACATTCCCTGACGCCGTCCCAGTGCCAGCCTCGTCCTGAACGGGGGGTCAGGGATAAGGATCAGAGTCATCAAGAAGCTCCCGCCACACCGTGAAAACTCTTCAGGTGGAGGGAAGCAGCAAGCGCTGAGGACCGCAGTGGGGGAACTGCTCAGCAGCAGGTGGTAAGGAGGCAGGGCCCCAGGCCTGCTGGGGGACAAGTGGAGCAGCGGCTGTCCTGGCAAAGGGGGGCCACTCCTCAAGGGACACAGCCTGGAGAGGTCTCCCTCCAGAGCGACATCAGCCGCTGCTGGCCACAAGCTGACTGCACGGCAGCAGAGGACAAGCACTTCACAAGCTCCGTCTCCGGTAGTCCTGGAAAGTCCAGGCAGGGGGCACTGCCGCCAGCCCCCTCACAGGGGAGCACGCCAAGGCTCGGAGGGAAGTCCTCACCGGCAGGATTCAAACCCAGGCCTGTCCAGCCCAGGGCCTGCTCTAACTCCCTGCTCTAACTCACCTCCTACCATCCCACGGGTTGCAAACGCAGTGTAGAGGTTTGTCAGCAAACCCTTCCCGTCCAGCTGCTGCTTCCTCCTCTAAACATTGAGCAATCGAGCGCCTACCCTGTGCCGACCAGCAGCCCCGGCTCTGGGGAGCCCCAGGTGGACGGGATGGACGAGGCTGTGCCCTGTGGGGCTCACGGTCCGCCTGCCTCCCTCAAGCCCACGCTGCCCCAGACCCCAACTCACTTCTTCTTCTCATCCTCACTGGGTCTCTGGAGGCCTCCGTATAACTCGTCAATGTAGATCTGGTACAGGCACTGCTCCTCTGAGACTGGGACAAGGCAAGAGGCACGTGGGTCAGAGGGGGCTGGGGACACTGGGAATTCAGGGGGTACACGAGAACGCAGTGGGGGGCGCGTAGGAGGGCAGGTGTGACCCAAGCACAGCCGGGTGCAGAGTCACGGATTCCTATATAATCACACCGTGTGTGGTGAGGACACAGCAGCTGCAGGAGGGCCCTGGTGACACCACTGACTTGCCATGCAACCCTGATCGAGGAACTGAGCCACTCTGTGCCTCGGTTTCCTTTTCTGTAAAATGGGACCACTGGCAGAACGAGCGCGTCGTATTCCGGCGCTGCTACTGTTACCACTGTTAGGAAGGTCTTCAGCTGGACCCCTCAGAACGACAAAGCTATCCTGAGCACTGGACGTCAGTCACCTGGACCCCACGGGCCACTCCACTCTGTGCTCTGTGGGCCAGTTTAAATTAAGCGCGGTTAATCTGGGCTCTTGTTCATCCACAACACGCAACTCGAGGAGCTCAGCAACGTACTGGAGCCTCCCCGGGTCTTCCTGCAGTGAGACGTGCCCGAGTCCCGGTGGGACCCTGGGCAAGTCCCCTTGCCTCGGTGGGCCTCAGCTCTGCTATCTGTAAAGCGAGGTGGGTGGGCCGGGCGAGCCCAGGCGTGCCACAGTACAGCCCTCCCCGCAGCCTCCGCGGTTCTGCTGGTAGTCTACAAAGCCCCGCTGACCTGCCTCACGTGAGCCCCAGCCACGCCAGCCTTCTCTGTCCCCCCAGGCCACCCGCCTCCTTCCCCCACAGGGCTGTCCTCGTGGCCCAGAGTCCGGCGGCCTCTCCTCACTGGGGAAATCTTGCCCACCCTTCCCTGAGCCAGCCTCGGCCAAGCACCTGAGAACAGCACACATGTCGTGACGGCGCCTTAGCTTGTGACTACCACCTGCTTTCGTGATTACGTGGCTCCCCCACTAGACCCCTGCTCCCAGAAGAGTGCCTGACACACCACAGGCGCTCAGGAACTGCGGGAGTGAATGACTGAATACGGAGTCAGAACTGAGGGAAACCCTGGCTCCGTCACCAAGAATCTCTGTAGCCTGCGGGGACGGCAAAAACAACAACAGCATCAATGATGACGCGTCCCCCCTGATTCTAAGGCCTCAGTGATTGCCAAAATCTGACAATCTCTGATTTTAGAGATGCTAAAACACCTATTTTAGAAACAAAGAAATACGCAGACAGTGAACCCACAGGGAGGGCTGACTGCCAGGCGCAGTGCGGGGCCTTATGCACTCCTCACCGAACCCTCACAACCACCCCAAGGGACAGAAACCACCTTTATCACCCTTCTCCAGGACGAGACTGACACCAGCCAGGCTAAGGGACGAGTGTGTGGCCCTTAATTTCACAGGGAGGGCCTGGGAGTGGGGGGTCTCAAAGTCCTTCTCAGAAGGCGAGCTGAAGTTCAGAGCTGTCCAGCAGGAGGCAGCAGTGCTTAAGGGCAGGGTGAGAACCCCAACTCCTTGGACATGGTGTCCCCCCCCAACCACTGAGCCTTGATGTCCTCATCTGTAAAATGGGGGCATCACCCTTACCTTGCTGGGAGGTTATGCAGATGTACTGAGATAACAGAGACGAAAAACTCTAAGTTTGTCAGGGTCTGAACCGCCACAAGCCCAGAGGGGAAAAGTCTCTAAACCTGTTTTCTCATTTGTGAAGTGTTAACGGTGATGGCTTGGGAAAAGAACACTGGACATATATGAACGCTTGGCAAACTGTCAAACTCTGTCTAAATATTCATTTAAAACAAGGAGAAATTTCCTTTCCAGAGCTAACATTCTGACCCATGCAGGCGGGGGAAATACACAGAGGAAAATAATGTATTCTTGCTATTTTCACCAATTTTTTAGGAAAAAAGACCACAGAGTTAGAGGGCATGGGATGTGGAAGTGACTGTGGTAGGACCATCTAGTTCACCAGACATCTCCTGTACCAATTCCAGAGACAGAGGGCCCCAAGAGAGAAAGGGATGTGAACAGAGTGGGTCCATGACAGAGCTGGGACCAAAACCCAAGGCCCCTTAGTAGAAAGTACTGGGATAACTTTTCTTCCCAACCTTGTTGAGGTCTTCCAGTCTCCAGGGACACCCTCCGCCCCTCCCGCCAAAAAAACCCACTCCCCCGCCGCCCCAGGTCACTCACTGCCAGCAAAGTCGTTCTGCACCAGGCCTCGGTAGCGCTCGTAGTTACATTTCCGCTCGTCCGACTCCTGTTCTGGGGAGCTTTGGGGGAGGTCAAGGTCTTGAGACCACAGGGAGAGGGTAGACCCCCATCCCAAGCCAGCAGGAAGGGGGATGAGGGGCCTGGCTCAGTATGACGGGCGGGGGGGCCTCCCCACGTGCACACCTCCTTCCTTCCCAGGACGGTGACAGGCAGGCCAGGGCTCAGGAAAGAAGAGGTGCTGCTGGGTAGGACTCCCTGCCTGGCAACCCCTGGGGGAGGCAGCTTACATGGTGGTGAGCAGAGGCGGAGTGTAATCAGGGATGTGGTCCAGGTGGGCGCGGACGTCGAAGCGGTCAATCATGTTGTTGGTGTCCCCCTGCCAGGGCATCCTGAAGTGGGGAGCAGGGGAGCAAGGAGCCTAGGGTCCCCACTGCCCAGGACACAAAGTGCCTGCTCCCTGCCACCTCATGCTTGGGAGTCTGGCCTCAGCCCCTCTGATCCCCGTGCCAGCCCCACCCTCACCCCCCACCTCTCAGTCCCTTATGCCACCAACCCCCCCACCAAATCTACATTCAGGCTCCTGACATGAATAGGGCCCTGGGGAAACTGGGGCCCTGTTTTTCAGAACCAAGCAAGAGTGGAGAACTGGAACCAGGTCCTAGGGGCCGCCTTTATAAGCCCAGTCACCCCAAAACACCCCCTCCGGCAACCTACTCTCTGCTGCATCTGGGCCTCTGGCCCCGGCCCCACTCATTCCCCTCTAAGTCCTCCTCCAACCACTACACCACGGGGCCTTTATCCCAACTGCTGCCGTACAGCCTGAGCTAGTGACCTTCACCTTCCCACGCAGGCCAAAGCTTCCCTGCCTGAGACTCCGAAGGTCTGTGTCCTACCCCAGGTCCCTTTGGACCCCCAACCCTCAGTCACAGATACTACCCTACCACCAGACCCAGTCTTACATGTTAACGGGGCTCTCGGCGGCCAGGGCAACTGCAGAATCCAGGTGCACCTTGCAAGCTCGACCATGCACCTGCAGGAACTGGGCTGGGTCCTTCTTCTGCAGGGAAGGACAAGATGGAGGTCACCACCCAACGGAGCCCCAAACCCTGCCACTCACACACAACCAAGTTAGCAGCAGGCTCACCTCTGATGCCAAGCAGGCCCTACTTCAGAGGTAAAAGAACCTACACAAGGCTGGCAGCACTAACGGGGGCCACCTAACCTCTGGGGACAGGGGAAGGGTTTCCTCTCGAGGTGGTAGCAAGAGGCTCTGAGCTCTGGTCCCACCTTCCACACAGCCAGTATCAAGACCCACCTCCCTAAAATACTACCCCCAACTCTTCACCCCACCCCCACCCCAAGGCCACTCATTCAGAGGCAGGTGTGAGCACTTTGGCAAGGACCAGCCTCTAAGACACCAGGACTGCATAAGCTCATGAAAAGACAATCAATGTCACTCTTCACCAGAGACATAGCAATCAGAACTACAAGACACCACCTCACACTCACTAAGATGGCTAAAGTTGAAAGGACAGATGATAGTAAGTAATATTGACAAGAATATGCAGAAATCAGCTTCTCCAAAAAGTTAGACAAAGAACTGCCATATGACACCCAGCAATCCACTCCTAGGTATATACCTGAAAAAACTAAAAACAGATACTCAAATGCTTGTACACAAAAGTTCACAGCAGCACTATGCACAGTAGCCAAAAAGTGGAAACAATCCAAATGTCCATCAATGCAAGATAGATAAACAAAACATGGCATATCCAGACAATGGAATATTGTTTGGAAGTAAAAATGGAGTACTGATCTACACTACCACATAGATGAGCCCTGAAAACACTACACTAAGTGAAACAAGTCAGTCACAAAAGGCCACATATTGTATGATTCCATTTATGTGAAATGTGCAAAACAGGCGAATCCATAGAGACAGAAAGTAGACTGGTGGCTGCCCAGAGCTGAGGGGCGCGGGGAACGGACTGCTCATGGGTATGGGGCTTCTTTTGGGGGTCATGAAAATTTTCTAAAATTACATTGTGGAGATGGTTGCACAACCCATAGAATACACTGAAAGCCACTGAATTGTACAGTATGTGAATTATAACTCAATAGAGCTGTTTTAAAGAAAAAACGGTACCTAGATGGAGAATGGCCCCTGAGCACCCCCCACCACCTGATGTCACACCTTACACTCACTTATCGCCTCAGGCCTGAGGCCTCCTGTGGGTGTCACGATTCCAAGTCACCAGAACTGCATCAGGAAAGGATAAAATCTAGCAGCAGCAGCTCCCACCACTGAGCTTCCCGAGCGCTGGGCCCTGGCTGAGCTGCAGCCCCTGCCACGTCAAAGGAACCCACAGGAGCCACGAGCCGGGCTGCTGGTGCTCCCCACTAAACCCCGGCCACGCTCCCAGCACCACCTCCCCAGAGCCCAACCCCTTCCCATCCCGCCTCCCCCGCCCCCCAGCCCTGCCACCTTCCCCAACCACCCGGTGGCCTCCTGGCCTCCTCCCCGCTCCCTGCTACCACCCTGGCCCTCTGCAGCCCACTTTCCGCGAGGCAGCCTGAGGGGTTCTGCTAAAACCTATCAGGCCACGTCCGCCTGCTCAGAGCCTCGCCGCCCCGGCCTGGCCCTCTCTGACTTCTCTCCCCCGCCTCTGCTCCAGGCGGCCGGCCTCCAGGCCACAGCACACTCACTGCTCTCGCGCGCTTTGCCCCTCACTTATTCCCCGTCTCCTTCTAGCCGCCTTCCTTATCACCTCTGCCTGAACAGCTACCCCCCAACCCGACTGCCTCTAGCTCCTTAACCACACCGTCTGCTTCAGAGCACCGCCCACCACGGGTCACCTGTCTCCCACACTAGACCGCAGCTGCCGCGACGCAGGATCTGTCTTGCTCACTGTTGCGTCCCCAGCGCCTAGAGCAGGGCCCGGCCCACAGCAGGCGCTCAGGAACACTGACCGAAGGAAAGGGAACGAACCCTCACGGACAGAGGAGGAGGCCGAGCCCCTGCAGGAGAAAACCATCAGCATCAAGCTCCCGCGAGCCCACACTTGCTCGCTCTGCCTCCACCTCCCGCCCCAACCCCCAGGTGGCCGGCGAGCAGGCGCTGAGAAGGACGCTCACCAGTGATCACAGCTACCACGGGGCTGCGACCTGTCCTGCGCTCACTAGGTGCCAGGCGCCAGGCCGTTCTCCCTCTCCTCTCACGCCTGAAGACGCTGAGGGTGGGGTACACCCGAGCCCACGGGGTCCAGCGGGGTGGCGCTGCTGGAATCCCACTCCTCACCCCGCACCTCACCTGCCTCCCTCAGTCCCTCACCTCGGGCCACACAGCGCCCTCGGCCCGTGACCGCCCCAGCCAGGTCTAAGGCCAAGAGCCCCTCGCGTTCTGAGGCTGCACCAGGCCAAATGCCCAGCTCCCACAGCCAAGACTCACGTGGGACACTGTTTGCAGGATGGACTTTGGCCTGTAGCGTGAAGCCACTGGCAGTGCCAGCACCACAACAAGGAAAAAAGCATTGGGCGGGGAGTAAAAACCAGGGTCCATGGACTGGCTCTGTTGGGAGAGTCTGGAAAAGTCAAGGAACCGGACGTAAAGCCAGGAGCTGGGGACTTCCCTGGTGGTCCAGCGGTTGGGATTCCGTGCTCCCAATGCAGGGGGCCCGGGTTCGATCCCTGGTCGGGGAGCTAGATCCCGCATGCATGCCACAACTAAGATCCCGTGTGCCGCAACTAAAGAGCCGGTGCAGCCAAATAAATAAATATTAAAATAATAATAATAATAATAATAAAAATAAAAGCCAGGCGCTGAACTAAGTGCTTTATGTACATCTCAAACTTCTCCATCATGGGAGAAAGGTGCTACTCGCACCCCCATGTCCCACGAGGGAACTGGAGCGCAGAGTGCGGAGGCTCACTTGCTCCTGATCACACCAGCCATAAACAAACTAGGATCTGAGCCTAAATGGTCCTGACTCCAAAATCCACTCCTTTTTTTTTTTTTTTAAAGTGAAAGGTACAGTAGCGTTAATTATATGCACCTTGCTCTGCACCGGATCTCTAGAACTTTTCCAGCTTACAAAACCGAAACTCTATACCCAATGAACAACTACTCCCGTTTTCCCCTCCCGCAGCTCCTGGCAACAACCATTTTCTGTTTCTAAGGTCTTGACTGCTTCTAAGACCTCATACACGTGGAATTTTGCGGTGTTTGTCTTTTTGTGACTGGCTGATTCCACTAGACATAATGTCCTCAAGGTGCCTCCACGCAGTAGCATGTGACAAGATTTCATTTCTTTCTAAGGCTGAATAATATTCCACTGTATGTAGGGACCACTCTTCTTTACCCATTCATCAGCTGATGGACATTAGGTTGTTTCCACATCTTGGCTATGGTGAATCACACTCCAACGAACATGTACAAATATTTCTTCAAGACCCAAAATCTATTCTTAACCATTGTTGGATCATTACATCTCCAGGATCAGAGGGGGTCAGAGGAGTTCATGGAGTCTTTCACTCACTCATTCAACTGTTAAGCAGGCACCGACTCCAGGTGCAGGCGTTGTGCTAGGGCCATGGCAGTGACTGAGACGCCAGCCCGGCCCTCAGGGCTCACAGTCCAGTGTGGGGGACAGACCCATCCCCCACAGTGACAACCTAGAGTGGGCAGCGCTGGGATAGGGGAGCCAGGGGATGCGTCATTTAGCCTGGGCCCTCCTGGAGAAGGAGATGCCGGAGCTGAGATCTGTTTTATTTCCCACTTTCACATCAACAGGGAATTGTTTCTTTATCCAAACCGCTGATCAGAAGAAAGCTGACAAGGACAGGAGAAATGATAGAACTAGGGTCAGCTAGGGAGAGAAAGCAGGCAGTAAGGACAGATCAGCAGAGAAACCGGCTGCCTAGACACACCCGCCCGGCCCACCACAGCTGACCTCGGCTTCTTCCACACTCGCCTCAGCCGCCTCTCCAGGCCCAAGAGCAAGATGAGAGACCCGTGTGACAGCCCCATCCCCTCCTCAAAGCAGCCATCATCCACAGCTTGGTGGCTGTGATCTGAACGCTGATCACGTTCCCGTACGGGGACAATGGCTGCTTGTACAGGCCTGCACCACAAAGCACCCCACAGACACTGTTGTATTCTTGAAGCTCTTCCCTGTCACCCTGTCATCACCACTGTCCCAAGGGGGAAAACAAAGCTCAGGGAGCTCCCCAGCTAACAAGAACAAGAGCATGGAGTCCCAGGCCTTCTAAGTGGCCCAATTCCAGCCTTTTTTCCTCCACACCATCCATCAACCTAGATGCTATTCCAGCTCTACTTGGTAATAACAACAACCTCAGAACCAACAAGAGCCGGCATTTACTGAGCAAGTTACCCTGGGCAGGCCTGCCCTCGGTGGTCTCTGTGCCCAATCTCACTATACTCCAACAGCCTGGGAGAGAGGTGCTCTTGTCCCCACCATTTGTGGCAGACCATGAGTTGGCAACCAACATCCACCGCCCCTTCTTCAATAGTAATAAGACTCCTAACATAACTGGCACCAGGCCACCCAGAATACAGTCTACGCCTCTTAGCCTTCCTGGCAGCTGTATGTGACCATGGAGCTACTTTCTGGCCAGGGGGATATGAGTGGACATATCATGTGCAAACATCTAGAGACTTTCTTAACTGGCGTGAGCCCCCTGGCCTCTTTTCCCTCCCTTCTTCTTCCCCGCTGGATGTAATGAAAACATGATGTCTAGAGCTTGAGCAGCCCTCTTAGACCTAAAGACAACACTGGGAAGAGAAGCCACGCACGGCTGAACAACAAAACGGTCCCTGAGCAGAAATGGCCACCTCTGGGCTTTTATGTGAAAAGGAAATAAAATTCTATCTTGTCTAAGCCATCGATGCTTCAGGTCTCCGTTATTCACAGCCAAACCTGATTTTACAGGATACATCATTTCACATGCAGAAGAGGAAACCAGGCTCAGGTATACAGTCACTTGCCCGAGCCACGTGGTATGTAAGTGGAATAGCTGGAATTGGAACCCAGAGCCCTGTGACTCCAAACTCTTAAGGACCTGGTATGGTTTGGTATTTTGCCTCCCGGCTGTGTCACCTTGGACAAGCTGCTGCACCTTTCTGAACTTCTATTTCTGCAGTAGAAAGCCCAAGTGAAGAGCTAAGAGAGGTCCAGGGTCAGACAGTCTGGGTTAGAACGCCAGCTCTGCCCTCTCGCTATATGATCTACGCCATGACTCTCTGACCCTCAGTTTGCTCAACTGTGAAATGGAAACAATAAAAAGCAAACCACCTCCCAGGCTTGGGGTGACAATTTGATGAAGTGGAGACCCATGTCAAGTGCTCAGCACAGTGGTTAACACATAAATGCTCAACAGCATTAGCCATTATTATCAGCATCACCTTTAACACAGGGATCAATACCAATCTCTCAGGCCTGCTGAAAGGACTAGAAAGAATGTGCCGAAGTAGCAGGCACGGGGTCTGGCACACCATGAACCCTTAATAAATGGCAGCTATTCATTCCTGAGCACTGATTGTGTTCTTGGTCCACTGCTGGGGCCTCAACAATAAGCAACACAGACCCAACCCCTGCCCTTGTGGTCATGTTATAGTTATTCTGACACCACTGGAGAGGGGCTCTCTCTACAGCCCAGTGGTTCCCTCCTGGGTGACAGAAGGCAACTGAGGCGCTCTCAAAGATTCCTCTCCTAGGGTAATAGCAGCCTCTGTCTCATGGGTGACTGTGGGGATTCAAAGAAATCATGCATCCAAAGCTCTTTTCAGAGCCTGGTGCCTGCGAGGGACCAATTAAAATGGTAACTGCTATGTTTTATTCATCTGTTCTTTTAAACCACGTTGGGCTCAAGCTTGGAATGCAAACATGACCCAAATACACCTAGTCCCCAATCGTACAGAGCTGGATAGGTGTATTAAATTCCACAAAGGGGAAGGACAGGGAGCTATGATGGCTGAGTATGGAGGATGAGGAAAGACTTCCCTGAGGGTTGAGATCTGACAGATGAGCAGGAGTTAATCGAGTATAGGAAAAGCTCATGCAAAGGCCCTGTGGCTGGAGAGGGCTATATAATTTGGTGAGGTAAACTGGTAACTCTTTATACATCTTTTTTTGTTGTTAGAAAAAGTAGCCTAGGTATTGAGGAGGCGAGATGGCGTGAGCAAAGGAACAAGGCAGAAAGCAGAGTGACAAGAGTCTGGAGGGGGTGGTAAAAGCCAGAACATGCAGGGTCTTAAAGGCTGTGTTGAGGAGCCTGGCACTAGGGGGTCACAGAGAAGTTCTGAGCAAGGGAGGGACAGGGTCAGCTTTGTGCTTTAGAAAGACCTCTCTGGCCCCTCTGAGGAGGGTGGATTAGAGGCGGCAGGACTGGAGGCCAGGAGACCAGGGAGGAGGCTGGGACAGTGATGCAATGGTAAATGAAAACGTCTATAATAAACACCATCTAACGGGAGAATGGAACCTAGTACGCAAATGCCATTTCAAGCTGGGGTCTCAAGAGCAAGTAACAGTTAAACAGGTGAGAGGAGGCATTACAGGTTCAATCCCTGTGGTGGCAGAGACGGAAAAAAGGCCAATGGAGCTACCTAAGGATGAAGCTGAGAAGCCAGACCACAAGGGCCTTTTATATCACAAGATGCAGTGCGCTCTTCTCTCCAAAAGCAACTGAAGCATCAAAGCATCAAACAGGGGAGGGAAATGGTCAGACTTCACTTAGTGAACAATGATGGCACTCCTTCGGGGTGCCAAATTAAACCTCAAGAATGCTGAGCTCTTCTGGGCACTGCGAATACAGCAATAAGCAGGACAGACAACATTCCGGAGGTGGCCAATCTTATGTCTGGACTGCTCTGAGTGTTACAAAGACTTTCCTCCTTCCTACTAACCCCAGCTCTGTACTGAGTCCACACCAAACAGCACAGTATACTACAATAAACAGAATACCTCAAGTTTTTACCAATGATGACGCTCAAAAAATGGACATTCTCTTGAGGAAATTGGGCTCTGGCGTTAG
This sequence comes from Balaenoptera musculus, assembly GCF_009873245.2. Classification (NCBI taxonomy): domain Eukaryota; kingdom Metazoa; phylum Chordata; class Mammalia; order Artiodactyla; family Balaenopteridae; genus Balaenoptera; species Balaenoptera musculus. Next base: position 10,642,291 of record NC_045803.1, read on the forward strand.
CGTATTTCCAAGCCCAAATCGTTCCAGGAGGACCACGGCCCCACCCTCCAGCAGAGCTCCCAGCCTGGATTCAACGTTACTCACGATCTTTTCATAGTACTCCCGCCGCCGCTCTGCCCTCTTTTTGTAGTCGACCATCATACCTCGAAGCTTCCGCTCATGCTTCCGAGCCTCGTGCCACATCGTGGTGAGGCCAGGCCTGGGGCCTCAACCTGAGCGATAAGGAGAGGGGTGTCAGATGGGCTTTAAAAACCATATAGGCAGAATCTATGTCATCTAACAAGTTGGTGACAGAGTTGATCCTGAACAGCAGCTTCAGGGAGGGGAAGTGAGGCTGTGGAACTGTGCTCCAGATGCTCAGGTGTATCCCACACAACTCTGATCCAGGACCCTGGGCATTCTGAAACCGCCCCCTCGGGTGATTCTGGAGTGAGCATCCCTGGGAAAGCGGTATCCTGTGTTCAAGGAGCCAGAATCAAGGATGAAAGGTTCGGGAATGGAAGGAGTGAGTGCTGGAAGCAAGGTCTGGAGACAGACCTTGAACAGCTGGGGCTGGAGCTCAAGGGAGGGGGAAGAGCTGAAAGGGCTCCCACCAGGGGGCATCTGTGGGTGTGCGTATGGGTAGCAGGGGTCCGGAGATGAAGGCAAGTGGACGAAGAGGAGAACGATTTTATGGGAACAGAGTAGTGGTTTAGAGGTAGGGGTCGAGGGCAGGTGAAGGGCGTGGACGGAAGACGGTGACCCTTGGGGGAGGGGGAGCATGGGAGAGTGCTGTTAAGGAGAGACCAGAGCGCGGCTGAGGTCTAAAGACGGAATCTAAATTGCGGGCGCGGGGTGGGGGGGTAGGGTAGAGACCGAGGGAAGCGGAACGGGCAGACAGGAGGGGGTGGGCTGAGCTTCGGGACGAGGCTGGAGGACAGAGGCAGAGCCCGATGGTGTGGACAGGGCTCGAGCACCGGGTCTGGGCCTGAGGGTTCGGGATAAGGTTTTTGACAAGAGGAAGGGACCTGTGGCAAGCGGCGGGGTCCGACGCGGCGAGTTCGGCCCGATGGCGGGGGCAGGGCGCGGCCTGAGGCCCGGCAGGCCGAGGGGGTGCGGAGCGGTCGGCCCTCGAGGCCGGGGCCGAGCGGAGGCTCACAACAGACCGGAGAGAGGTCGAGGCAAGGACGAAGCTGGGCTGACGTCCGCCCGAAGCCAGGAGGTCACGGCCAGCACCCTGCACTCAGCAACTCGCCGCCGCCTCCCACCGCTGTGCTCGCGCGCGGCCCGCACCGGAAGCGGAAGTGGGAGGCTGAGTGAAGGGGTAGGGGCGGGGCCTGGCGCAGGGTGCTTCCGCTAACGCGAGGGGCGGGGCCTATACTCGGGCGAGGAGGGAGGGGCGGGGCTTGGAGGAGATAGCGGTGTGTCAGGAGATCCTGGAGATTTTGTACGTGAGGGCCGCGGGTGTTTCTCAAGCGGAGAAGAGAAGAGACCCCCAAGGCTCAAAATCTCATCTTTATTGGGAAGACTCAGAACAAACAACCTACCCCCCACCTTCAAGCCTGGGGACGGAGGGCGGGGGATCTGCACCCTCCTCCCATATGTACACAACAGAATCCGCCTGGAGAAGGTGCCCCCTCTCGTGAGGGCTGAGGCAGCAGCTTCAACAAGCTAGCGCTTGAGAGCCAAGCAAGCCCCTTTTCCTCTCCAGACTCAGTTTTCTCACTTGTAAAATGGGCTCAGGGGAAACCGATGCTACGGAGTTTCTCGCCAGCGCTGAAGATGTCCGATTCAGAAGGATGAGAACGTCGGAAGACTGACCAAGGGCCGCCCAAGGGTATGGGGGTGCTGGATATCCTGGTTGGGTTCGCACGGCCCCTTCCACCTCCCTCCCCACCCAGCGCCTCTCCTCCAGCGCCGCGGGGGCTACGTGGCCTCAGGCCCCGGGGACAGGAGGCCGCCCCCAAAGCCCGCCTCGCGGTACTGATTGGGGAACATGTTGCTGCCCACGAGGCTGGCAGTGCCTCCGTCCCCAGGGCCCGGGGACTGGTACGAGTCCAGAGTCAGCGGCTCGGGGCCGGGGGGCTCCCCGACCGCGGCCCCTGCACCCCCATTGCCCGCGACAGCGCTGATGAGTGGTGGCGCTGGGGGCAGCATGTCCAGCATGGTGAAAAGCGTGGGGGCAGCGGGGTCGTAGGCAAAGCCGTCGTCCAGGAGGTCCGGCTCGCAGGGGGGCTCCAGGCCTGGGAGGGATACGGTGCCCGGGAAGAAGTCTGTGTCTGGCAACAGCGCTGATGGCGGGAGGAACGGGCCTGCAGGGATGTGAAGAAAGAAGAAAGTATGGTGGGCTTTTACGGTCGACCTCCGGCCAGGCCCTAACTCAAATGCCCCCTCTGTTGCTAAATGCTTTATCAGTGTGGCCTCCTATAATGCCAAGAAGAAACTCTGAGTAGGGACTATCACCGTTCTTTATCTCCCTTTTTTTGTTGTTGTTGTTAAAATAATTTTTTTGAGGTATAGTTGATGTACAATATGGTCCAGGTGTACAACATAGTAATTCACGATTTTTTAAGGTTATACTCCACTTATAGTTATTATAAAATATAGGCTATATTCCCTGTGCTGTACAATATGTCCTCATAGCTTATTTATTTTATACATAGTAGTTTGTACCTCTTAATCCCCTGCCCCTATCTTGTCCCTCCTCCCTTTCCTCTCCCTACGGTAACCACTAGTTTGTTCTCTGTATCTGTGAGTCTGTTTCTTTTTTGTTATATTCACTAGCTTTTTTCTTTTTTAAGATTCCACATGTAAGTGATATCATACAGTATTTGTCTTTCTCTGTCACTAAGCTTATGTCCTCCAAGTCCATCCATGTTGCTGCAAGTGGCAAATTTTCTTTTTTTTTTTTATGGCTGAGTAGTATTTCATTGTGTATATGTACCACATCTTCTTTATCCATTTATTTATTGATGGACACTTAGGTTGTTTCCATTTCTTGGCTAATGTAAATAATGCTGCTATGAACACTGGGGTGCATGTATCTTTTCAAATTAGTGTTTTCATTTTTTTAAAAATATATACCTGGAGTGAAATTGCTGGGTCATATGGTATTTGCAAATGATATGACTGATAAGGGGTTAATATCCAAAATATAAAGTTCATACAACTCAACATCAAAAACACCCCGATTAAAAAATGGGCAGAAGACGTGAACAGACATTTTTCCAAAGAAGACATACAGTTGGCCAAAAGGCACATGAAAAGATGCTCAACATCATTAATCATCAGAGAAATGCAAATTAAAACCACAATGAGATATCACCTCACACCTGCAGGATGGCTATCATCAAAAAGACATGAATAACAAATGTTGGCAAGAATGTAGAGAAAAGGGAACCCTCCTACACTGTTGGTGGGAGTGTAAATTGGTACAGCCACTGTGGAAAGCAGTTTGGAGGTTCCTCAAAAAACTAAAAATAGGATCATTCTCATTTAATAAGCAAACAGGCAAAATAACTTGCAGTCCACAGGTGAGTTGCAGAAGCAGGGTTGAAATCATGCTCCTGTAGTGCTAGGGAGTTTTCCCCAAGAATGAGGAAGAAGAGGAGGCTCCAAAGCACCCCCCAAAATAAAGACAACCCGAAAAGTGAAATATCCACACCATGGGAGACCCAAGGGAGAAGTCACAAGTCCCAAAATTGTATAGTAAAATGGTGTCACTGTGGGAGAGTCTCTTTTTGAGACAAGACAAACCTCACCAGCAAAGGTTGACTACACTTGTCTCAGAAAGAGACACTGCGCTGCTTGAACTCCTATTTCCCAGCCTCCCTTGTAGCTTGATGTGACTAAATGCTGCTGGCTGAAATGTGGGCGTGATGGCTGCAGCTGCAACAGCCACCTTGGACCATGAGGTGGACACTGTGAGCTGAAAATGGCAGGAGCTTGGGTCTCTGATGATCATGCAGCCACCAAACCATCCATGGACCACCTACCTCTGGACTGTGTTTATGTGAGAGGAGAAATAATATTCTATCCTATTGAAGCTCCTGTTATTTGGGGTTTTGCTATGAATGCAGTTAAACATGATCAAATGCAGTTAAACAAATGCAGGTGGCATTCCTGCTTTCTGGCAAGTTCCTAACATCTCCTGGGCACCAACTCTATGTCAGCCACTGTGCTAAATAACTGTGTGATGTGACCTCACTAAATTCTGGAAGGAACCCTAAGAGGGAGGGTCTCCATCTGCAAGTTAAGTAAACTGAGGCCCAAAGAGGTCATACAGTGGCTAAATTGTGTCCTCAAATTCAAACCCAGTCTGATTCCAGAGGCCATGCTCCTAACCATCACACTCTAGTGCCAGGGCAGCTTTGCCACAAGGATGAGAGAGGGGAACTTTAGACACTGGGAAATCGGGGCGACAGAACAAGTGGATGAATGACAGGTGGCTGATGAGGAGAGGCTTTGGGGATTGGGAATCGAAGGTTGATGAAATGGACTAGGATTGGGGGTTTCTAGGGGCAGAGCTGTCGGGCATTGGTTACAGTGGGTTGGGGGGACAACAGGTGATAATTGAAACCTTCAGGGTGGGACTGGCTGGAGTGGTCCAGGCTCAGCAGACTCTGAGTGGTTGGCAGCTGGCTGGCAGCTGGGCGCCGTGGGGTTGCTGGGGTGTTGGGGACAGCATTCTTAGAGCTAGTGGTCAGCGAGTGGGGAGGCTTTGGATGGCAGCCAGACAGGGTTAGAATTCATGGGAACTGGAGGCTGGCATGTGAGTTGAGACGAAGGCTGCAGTAGAAGAGGCCAGAGGGTAGCTGAATTCAAGGCTGGCTGGCTCTGACACCACCCCCGTTTATCCACCGTCTACTCCCTACTACTGGTTTCACATGTCATCACTAATCTAAACCTATGCCCAGGTGCAGCTCCCCGCTCCACCTCAGACTGGCTGTGTGACCTTGGGCAAGAGACATCGCCTCTTTGGGCCTCAAGTTTTTCACCAGTAAAATGGGGGTGGGGCATGGGGGGAGATGACAGCACCCACCCCCCGCCAGGGTGATTACCCAGATTAAGTGAGTAAGCACACACAAAGCAGTTATGTGATCATTATATAGTGTCTGTAAAAATAAATACATTAAATTTTAAAAGGTCAGTGAGGTAGGTATGTGGTGAGACTTTTCAGAGGAGCCCTGAGGCTCTGAGAAGTAGAGCAACTTGGTGAAGGTCACACAGCAGTTAAATGGCCCAGTGGAGATCAGAGCCTCCAGACTGTGTCCAGAACCACTATTCTTTCCACTTTATGTTGCTGGCTAAGTGGTGAGGCACTGCCCTAGTAGGAGCTCCTGGGGGGCCTGAAAAGGCCAGAAAAGCAGGGCTGCAGCTCACCCTCAGCCCACCTTGTGGGCAGGGGCTTGCACTGAGCCAGGACCCACCTGAGCTGTGGCTGGGCAGGAAGTGATCCAGGAAGGCCGGCTTTTTCCTCCGCCGTTTGCTTTCGATGCCATGGGGGTCTGAGGGAAGGCAGAGATGAGGACCCCTGGATCCCAACAGCCCCTCCTCCCCAACCTGGGGTGGGCCAGGGCGGTAGGGTCAGTCATCCCCTCCCAGTAACCTGTAGAGGGATGCGAAAAGGGGCAGAGGGAACACACCAGAGCTATTCAGCTCCCCAAGGACGTCGGGCAGCCCCCGTTTCCGCTTCTTGTCCACACCGTAGCTGTCTGTTTAGGAGATACCAGAGGCATACAAAATAATCCGTTAAAAATAAGAATTAATTAAGAATTAATTATAGAGACCATTTGGGAAGTTGTTGTGCTGTTCTGGTTTTTGCCCAACCAATGCAAATAGATGTCCACATCTTAATCAGAATAAAACCCAAATCCACTTCTAGCTACACTGGGACGTCCCAGACACAATCCTGCCTCAGGGCCTTTGCACTTGCTGTTCCCGCTGCTTCAAACACTCTTCCTCAACTCGTACCACTTCCCTGGAGAATTGCTTAGTCATCCTCCCATCCTCAGGTCAGCCGTCCCCTCCTTTAGGGAGCTCTCCCTGAACCCTAAGGCTGGGTCAGGTGCCCCACTCTGGGCAATCCGAGTTCCGTAAGCAATTCCAATCCCAGCCCTGCCCACTCTGGTTGTCACTGTATGGGAATGGATCTGTCCCCCCTCTCCCCATAAGACTATGAGCCTCATAGGGTAGGGCTGGGGCTGTCTCAGTCACCGCTATGTTCTCAGCACTACCCAGCAAGGGCCAGGCATGAGCAGGCGTGCTGAGGGGAGGAATGATTAAATAGTCCCAAAATGTCATAAAATGGGTACTATTATTATTTCCATTTTGCACAGGAGGAGTCTGAGGCTAGGAGAAGCCAAGATCGCACAGCCAGTAAGCAGCAGACCGGGATTTGAACCCCAGTCTGTGCAACTCTGAGCCTGCATTCTACTTCTGCCTCTTCCCCTTTTCCCTTTGGGTCACCCCAAGCAAGACCAAAGACCTAGTCTCTGAGGTGATGGGTCACCCTGGGTGGCTGTGGTTACCATGGTCCCGAGGCAGGTATGTGAAGGGCAGAGGCTCACTGCAGACCCCATCAGTAAGCCGCTGCAGGAAGACGTTCACTGTCACAGGTTCAACAATCTCCAGGTCCTCGTAGGGTGGTGTCTTGAACACAATGGCAATCTGGCGGTGCACGTCGGCCTGGGAGAAGTCAGCCCGGCCTTCCCAGGAGGCTCTGCTGAACACCACTGATATATCCTCTGGCAGGAAAGTGTGGGCGTCAGCTGAGCCAGGACACTGGTCCACCAGAGACCCAACTCACTCAGCCTCCCCCAAAATCAACACCAATATTTCTAAGCATAAAACTAATCATAATAAAACTAATCATAGTGGCAGCTAACTTTCTGTTGAGCACCTACCGTGTGCCAGTCACTGACATATACACACACACACACACACACACTCATCTAATCCTTTAACAATCCAAAAGGCAGGTAGAATTAATATTTCCACCTTATCAGGGGGCCCCAAGACCACCATCAGATTCAGTGATTCACTAAGGGGACTCACAGGACTCAACATATAGTTGTACTCATGGCTACGATTTATCACAGGAAAAGATAGATGCACACGCAGTAAAGAGGAAAGGTGCCTGGAGCGAAGTCCAGAGGAAACCAGGTGCCAGCTTCCAAGAGTTCTCCCCAGGGGGAGTCACACAGAACATGCACACCGCACACTGCTGCCCCCAGTGGCAACACACATGAAATGCTTCTACCGAGGAAGCACATTAGAGACTTACTGCCCAGGGTTTTTACTGGGAGTTGGTCAAGTAGGCTCCCTCTAACTGGCACATATCAAAATTCCAGACTCCCAGAAGGAAAGCAAATGATCCACACAAACCATATTGTCTGTACGGTTTAGGTACAGTGAGCCACCCTTAACAGTCAGGGAATGGTAGGAGCCCTCTCAAAGTTCCCAAAAGCCAGCCAAGGGTCAACCTTGTAAGCTGGGCTTCCAAAGGCTAACAGTCTCAGACCTGCTATGTTAACTCTTTTCTAGACACACACTTCATAGATGGGGAAACCGAGGCTTGGAGGGTTTAAGAGACTAACCCCAGGTCATACAGCTGGTAGCAGAATAGTCGGGATTCAGTATGCTACTCTGCCTACTATTTCTTTTTCTTGTCTTATTGCATTGCCTCTCATCACACTAACTCCATATACTGAGGCTTTATATGTGTTGGACAGACATGGTTTTCCTCTAAGACACATAACAATCCTATGAAAAAACTACCTTTAGGAAGTCCATTATATTGAGGGGAAAGCAAAGGCACAGGGAGGTTAAGTCACTTGTCCAAGGTCACAGTCAGCAAGTGGTGGAGCCAAGATGGGAATCCAGGCAGGCTAGAGCTCTTCACCACCAGCTCTTACAGCTTGAGGAAGTTACTGATATCTCTGGGCCTAGTTTTCTCACCTTCAAGAGGGAAAGTCATAGTACTCACCTCACAGGAGTTGTTAGGAAGATTAAATGAGTCACTCCAAGAAAAGGGCTTAGAAAAGGGCTTAACATAATAGGTGCTCCTAAGTCCATGTTAAGTCTGATAGTTTTTATTAGTATTATGCAAAATACTAGCTCCAGGTCTGGCACTCAGGAAATCCTCAGTAAATGCTAACTCTCTGCAGTGTAGTTTTTAGGTACGTGGGATCCCATCTCATCCTAACACCAGCTCATTTTAGGGATGAGGAAACAGGCTCAGGGTGGTGAAGTCACCTGCCCGAGATCAGTCAGTGAGTGAATAATGGAACAGGACTCACATGTACCTCGAATCATTCACCCAGGGCAGGAACAGTTTGCCTGCCCTGACCCCAATTCCCAGGCCCCTAACAGCCTCCTTGGCATTCCTCAGATTTCAGCTCAAATATCACCTCCTCTGGGAAGCCTTCCCAGATGCCCGGACCATGTCTGGACTTCCTGTTGTTCAATCTCAGCACTTTGTCTTCTTCCCTCTCAGCATTACTCACATTTGTAATTTGTCTTTCTTTCCCTACGTCCCTCTGAACTGAGAGCCCTGTGAGGGCAGAGGCTGGGCCTGTCTCTGTCACTGCTGTGTCCCACCACTGCCTAGCACAGAACCCAGCACAGAGGAGCCACCCAATAACCATTTGCCCATTCATTCAAAATCTTATAAGAACCTCCCACTCCTGGGTACATATCCAAAAGAACTGAAGACAGGTGTTCAAACAAAAACTGATACACAAATGTCTAAAACAACACTATTCATAATAACCAAGAGGTGAAAATAACCCAAATGCCCATTAACTGATGAATGGATACACAAAATGGGATATATCCATCTATGGAATATTAGCCATAAAAAGGAACAAAGCACTGATACCTGCTCCAGCATGGATGAACCTTCATAACATTACGCTAAGTAAAAGGATCCAGACATAAAAGGCCACATATTGTATGATTCTGTTATATAAAATGTCCATAATAGGTAAATCCATAGAGACAGAAAATAGACTGGTGGATGTCAGAGGCTGGAAGAGAGGGGAATAGGGAGTCACTGCCTAATGGGTACTGGGTTTCTTTCTGGGGTGATGAAAATGTTCCGGAACCAGAGAGTGGTGGTGGCACAACCTTGGGAATGTACTAAATGTCAATGAAGTATACACTTTAAAATGGTTAAAATGTTTTGTTTTAAGAGTAAACCTTGCAGGGGGCTTCCCTGGTGGTGCAGTGGTTGGGAATCTGCCTGCTAATGCAGGGGACGCGGGTTCGAGCCCTGGTCTGGGAAGATCCCACATGCCGCGGAGCAACTAAGCCCGGGCGCCACAACTACTGAGCCTGCGCGTCTGGAGCCTGTGCTCCTCAACAAGAGAGGCCACGATGGTGAGAGGCCCGCGCACCGCGATGAGGAGTGGCCCCCGCTTGCCGCAACTAGAGAAAGCCCTCGCACAGAAATGAAGACCCAACACAACCAAAAAAAAAAAAATTAATTAATTAAAAAAATAAATAAATAAAAATAAAAGTGACTCTGAAGATCATCTAGGTTTGAGAACCATTAAAAAAAAAAAAAAAAAAGAGTAAACCTTGCAGAAAAAAAAAAAGAGAGAGAGAGAGAATCAGGAAAAAAAAAAAAAAAGTTTTTTTTTTTTTCCCTGAGAACCTCATGTGTGCTTGGCCTTGGACTGGGTGGTTCTGGGGACACAGCTGCTCACCAGGATCCTCCCAGGTCCTGCCCAGACAACCCAGGGGCGGGAGGGTGGGGGTGGAGATAGACGTTAACTATATAACCATACAACCTGAGAAAGGATTGTGCGGGGGATTCCTGAGGCTGTAGCATGTTCTCCTATCCTCCTCCCCTCTCACTGCCCTCCTGCCCCATTGGCTTCACTGTTCCTCCAACAACTAGGCCTGGTCCTACCTCAGGGCCTTTGCACTTGCTGTTCCCTCTGCTGGAACACTCTTCCTCACATGGCCACACAGATTCTTCGTGGCTCCAGTGTCGTCTCCTGAGAGCGGTCCTCCCTGGCCCCACTAAGTCAAACTGTGCCCCACAACACCTCCAGCCGTCTCTCTCTATCCCCTTCCTCAGCATTATCTACCTCCAGATACTACTTTTGCACCGTCTTCCTGGTTTTTTTTTCAACTCCCTTTCTTTATTTTTTAACTTTTCCTCCCAGAAGCACAGACCAGCTGGATTCAAATCCCGTCTCTACCTGACTACCTCTGTGACCTTGAGCAAGTTACTAAATCTTCCTGTGCCTCGTTTTCCTCATCTGTAAAAGGGGAATAAGAGAATCTACCTCATAGAACTGTTAGGCAATTAGATGATTGAATAAATGACACATACAAAGTGCTTAGGACAGAGTTTGGCACTTAATAAGAGCAAGATAGGCTTCCCTGGTGGCGCCGTGGTTGAGGATCCGCCTGCCAACACAGGGGACACGGGTTCGAGCCCTGGTCCGGGAAGATCCCACATGCCGCGGAGCAACTAAGCCCATGCGCCACAACTACTGAGCCTGGGCTCTAGAGCCCGCGAGACACAACTACTGAGCCCACGTGCTGCAACTACGGAAGCCTGCGTGCCTAGAGCTTGTGCTCTACAACAAGAGAAGCCACCGCAATGAGAAGCCCGTGGGCACCGCAATGAAGAGTAGCCCCCGCTCGCCGCAACTAGAGAAAGCCCACGCGCAGCAATGGAGACCCAAGGCAGCCAAAAATAAATAAAATTTAAAAAAAAATGTGCAATTAAAAAAAAAAAAAAAAAAGATCCCGCATGCAGCAACGAAGATCCCACGTGCCGCAACTAAGACCCAGCGCAGCCAAATAAATAAATAAATACTAAAAAAAAGAAAAAAGAGAAAGCTCTCCCCCCAGGCAATCCTGGGTTGTTTTTTCTTTTCAAAAAACCCTATTTTTAATTGGTCCAATGGTTAAGACTCCGCCCTTCCAATGCAGGGGGCGCGGGCCAAAAAATTTTTTTAAAAACCAACAAAACACCCAAAAACCCTATTTGAAAAAGGGTTTTGACATTTGAACAGATGTGAATCCTGTGGAAACACCGTCCATTTTCTCCATTCGTAGCCCTGATCCAACTGTCATAAAGCATTTATTCATGCAACTCCACGATTTTAATACCAGAGTCCCCGGAGCTCATGATGGCAAGGCCTGCCAGGTACCCAGCGCAGGCCAGCACTGTTTGTTTGTTTGTGCCTCCTTCTTTGTTCATGAATGAGTGAGCAGGTGAGTGACTGACTCAGTGAGTGAATGAATCAATTGGCTGTTTCTCTCTGACTCCAAAACCAAAGCTCTGGACCCTTCTACTCGGCTCCCCTGGTTAACTGGCTCTTCTTCACCCTCTCATCCTCCGGGCTCCCCAGCTGCCCCTGCAAGCCGGCAGACCCCACTCCGCCCACTCACTGCCCCAGGCCCCTCACCTTTCTGCACCTTGTCGCACAGCAGGTAGAGCTCCTCGCCACCCGTGCACGGCCCGCTCTCCTTGTTGATTCGGCAAATCCGCAGCTCTGACGTGTTTGTGGACTCTGGGAAAGAGGAGAGGAAGAGGCACACAGAAAAAACGAGAATTCAGTCATCAAACCCTTACTAGGTACCCCATGGGTGCCCACCCTGGGGTGTGGAGAGGTGGGAAATGGAGAAGCCAGGGTGCCTGACCCTTCTGGAACCTGTGGTCCAGGTGGAAAAAGAAGATGCCCAGGCAGAAGGGGTTAATGGACGATCATGAGTCCTCCGTGCTGAGGTCCGGTGAGTGTCTGCCCAAAAGGGAGACCCTCAGACCTCAGGGCTGGTGGGGTCAGGAGTCAGGGATGAGCCTTAGATGAGGGCTAATGGCCTGAAACTTGTAGTGGACACATGTTGTTTTGCCAGTCTAGCAGTCCTGGCCCTTCTTCTGTTAACAGCCTCCCCAGTTTTCCTTTAAGGAACCACCCCCCACCTCAGTCATGGGGATCGGGTAGGGCGGAGCCCACTCCCAGCTCAGCAGTGATCATTTGCCCTAGACCTGGCCAGTCAGAGCATCGCCTCCTTCTGGCTGCAGCTGATTAGTCAGAGAGGAGGACATGACTAAAACTAGGCCAATGAGAGACAGCCCTGGGACTCTGAGCAAAAATACTGAGTAAGAGAATCTCTCTTTGGGAGCAGGGGAGAAGTGTCATGCTGGTAGGATGTAAGACTAGAGCTGTGTACAGTTATTTTGCCCCTGCATGGGAGGGCCCTGCCAACAGTGACTCTTAACATAAAGGAAGCATGGCTGAGAGATGGAAAGAGATCCCTAATGACATCACTGAGAACCTGGATGCAGCCAGACCTGAAGCACTGTGCTACCTCTGGATATTTTTAGTTAATGGAACAAATTCTTCTTTTTTTCCTTATTTGAGTTGGGATTCTATCTCTTGCACCCATAAAAGTCCTGATTGAATTAATATCCCTGCCCATTTTCATGCTTGTGGCAGTCACTGTAGGCTGGCTAAAATCTAACAGCCATTCCCAATCTCCTCTTCCATACCTGTACCCCTCTATAGAGGATGAAAAACCTAAGTACTTGCTTTCTCAGATTCCCTTGCAACTAAGGGTGGCCGTGGGACCAAGTTCTGGCCAATGAGACATAAGGAAATGTCTACCAGGGTGATTCTGAGGAATATATTATTTTCTCTATGAAAGAGAGAGAGATTATTACTCATGCTGCCTCTTCTCAAGGGCTGCCTAGTATAGTTGTACTGGTTGTGCATTCTGCAACACCAGAAAGCCCCATTCCCAGAGGCTACCTAGTAAATGCTGACCCCTAGAATTGGGCAGTGTACAACCTGCACACCACACAGGGTGTCACTGCCCATCATGCCTTGAACACAGACATGATGTCTGGAGCTATGGCAGCCAGTTCATGACCATGAGGGAAAGCCCAAGAGAATCACAGAGCTGCTGAACCAGCACCCAGATATAGCTGAGCAGCTGAAGCAATAGGAACAGCCTTAATAACTGAGAAAAAAAAAAGAACTCCCTGTTTGTTCATGCCATTGTATGTGGGGCTTTCTGGTACCCGCAGCCAAAGACAATCCAAATGGAACAGCACCCTCGACTCACTCTTGTCGTAGACGGGCTCAGAGAGCACAGGGTCCATCCGGCGCATCTGTCCTTGCTGGTCCCTGTATGAGGCCTGGAAGCAAATCCTCACGACATTCATGTCCACCTCCTGATGGTTCTTCAGGGACCCAGCTGTGGGAGAGATATGGGAAGGCTGAGTGTGGGGGGTGGAGACCCTGGTTGGGGGACAGGGGACAGGGAAGGGATGGGGCTGTGGCGATGGGGGATACTGGAGAAGGCGAGGGGACAGGGGTGGCAGAGGGGGCGAGGGGTCTGGGAGGACGGAATGCTGAGGCTAGGCGTGGGGACTCACCATTGTAGGGGTCGATGCCCAGCTGAATCTTCCGCTCAATGGCGGCCTCGATCTCCTTCTTCCTCACACACTGGATGCCCAGGTTGTTAAAGCTGAGTCGGGGGGAAGGGGGGAAGGGAGGTAATCCTGAGGGGGCAGGTGTAGCCCTAACCCACAGGACGGCTCTGGTAGATGCTGTCTCGGGGCTCACAGTCTCAGAGGCTAAAGCCCCCCAGGCCCAGGGGTCCCAGCATTGGGAGGGGACTGGGGTTCAAACCCTTCAGGGGTGTGGAGAATTCTTGAGAGAACTTATCTTTACCACAGGAAAGCACCTGTTGACCTCACTTATAATAAGAAAACTGCAAATTAAACAGCAATGTGATGCCAATTTTTTTAAAAACTCATCAAAACAGCAGAGATCAAAACGTCTGACAATACCCTCTGCTGGTGATATTGTGGAGAATCAGGCACTCTCATCCATTGCTGGTGGGACTGTAAATTGCCCCAGCAATCACATATTGGAGGACAACATGGCAGTATTCATTCATTCTACCAATATTTCCTGAGCACCTACTGTGTGCCAGGGACTGTGCTAGGCACTGGGGGATACAGCAGGGAACAAAAGAGATAAAATCCTTGCTTTCATGGAGCTGACATTTTCACTAAGTTTATAAATCACTAAAAGTATAAATGCACAGACTTGGGGCCAGCAATTTCATTTTTAGGAATTCATCCTGCAGAAGAAAGAGTATGTATGTGAAGCTGTTCACTGAAGCACAGTTAGTTATAGAGCAACAAGAGATTGGAACCATTGTGGGTGCCCACTGATAGGGACTTAATTAATTGTGTGCATCCATACATTGGAATACTATGCAGTCAATAAAAAGGATAGGACAGCTCTAAATGTACTGACAGGAATTATCTCTAAGATGTACTGGAACATAAAAACAAGGTGCAAATGTCTGCTACCATTCATAAGGGAAGGAAAAAAATATATATGCATAGCATATCTTTAGCTGCCTCCAGAAAGGGGCACTGGTGGCCAGAGGACCAAAGATGGAAGGAAATTTATTTTTCATTGCACACCCTTTCTGAACCTTTAAATTTTTAAATTAAAAACATATAAATTATAAAGCGAAAGAAAGAATGGGACTTGCAGCTAAGTCAGGTCTGCAGTCAAATTCCAGCTCTGCCATTGGCTATCTGGGCTCCTTCGCCTCTCTGAGCCTCAGTTTCCTCCTCTACAAAATGGGGATAAATATAATGCGTGTGAATGCGTGTGCGGCAGGGTTCCAGGCCTAGGTAAGACCCCCCACGGCCCCCAGGCCTCGGTTTCCCCATCTAGGAGATGCAGTGGGGAGAGTCTGGCTAAGCTGTCCCTGCTCTTAAGGTTTTCCGGGGTGATCCTCAGCCCCTCAAAATCTCCGTGACCAAGGGTGAGGGGTCAGGGCTCAGGTACCTGTGCCGGGGGCTGACATGAGGCCGGAGCCGCACCCTGCAGACGCCGTCCGTGCAGTCTTTCCCCACGAGGCTGTGAGGGTGAACGCGGTGAGGCCAGTCCTTCCACACCAGGCACGCGGTCACCTCCACCTCCCGCAGCCCTCCACAATCCCGGAGCTGCAGGAAGACAGGTGCTCTTGGGGTCCCTTTGCAGACACCTGCACCCATCCGAGCCTCCTTTGGTAGCTCCCCGCCCCTCCCCTGTCCCCCGACGATGGAGGAATGTTTGCTGAAGATGCCTCCGGGATCCTAAACTGGAGGCTTCCAACCTGGGGGCCTCATAACATGAGAGCTGCCCCACAGATGTGCTTTCTTTCGCCACTCAACTTTAAAAAAACTGCATGCACGCAAGGTCTCCAAGTACAGCCCACAGATAACATACTAATTGTGGAGAGACCTGGTAGACACCACCTTAGCCATGTGATCAAGATCAGCGTCACCACTATGGGGCCAAAGTAACACAGGCATCCCCTGATGGGATGTACTGGGAAGAACACGTCACTTCTATGACAGCCCCTTCAGAAGTGCATCACGGGAATCTAATCAGGAGGAAACATCAGAAGAGCCCAAATTGTGGTCATCTGGTCAGACATATTAGTGTCATGAAAGACAATAAAGAGACGGGTGTCATATTTTGGGTTAAAAGAGAACAAAAAATGTATTTTGACCTGGCTGGTAGTTACACAGTGTATATATATATATATATATGTCAAAATTCCTAGAGCTATGCACTTAAGATTTGATCAAATATAACTAAATTTCAAAAAAAACATAAAAAAAGAGGAGAGAGGCTACAGAGACACGATAACCAAATGCAACATAGGATCCTCGATTGGATCCTGGATTGGGGGGGGGAACAATTATAAAACACACATTTGGGGGACAATTGGGAAATTTAAGTATGGACTGTATATTAGATGATATTATAGAATATTATTAATTTTCCTAGGGATGGTAATGAGTGTCCTAGACATGCAGGAGCTTATTTTTAGGAGATGCCCATTGAAGTATGTAGAGGTGAAATAACATGATATTTACAACTCATCTGCAAATGGGTCCGCAAAAAACACGTGTATTTGTGTGTGTGTGTGAGCGCTGTGCATGCGTGTATGTGTGTGTTGTGTGTATGGAGAGAGTGTGACAGATATAGCAAATGGGGCAAAATGTCAACTGATACATATAGGTGAAGGGTACACAGGTACGTATTGTACTCTTCTTTTAATTTTTCTGGAGATTACAATATTTTTCATCTAAACTCATCAAAATGTGTACATTAAATACATGCATTGTTTGTATATCAGTTATACCTCAATGAAACAAACAAACAAAAAACCTAGAAAAAAGAAGATTTAAAGGATTTTTTTTTTTAGAATAAAAAGTTGGGGCGGGGTAGGGGAGGGAAGGATTGGGAGTCTGGGGTTAGCAGATGCAATCTCTTATATAGGATGGATAAACAACAAGGTCCCACTGTATATCAGAGAACTCTATTCAATACCCTGTGATAAACCATAATGGAAAAGAACATGAAAAAGAATGTATATATATATGTATAACTGAATCACTTTGCTGTACAGCAGAGCTTAACACAACATTGTAAATCAACTATACTTCAATAAAATAATTTTTTTAAAAAGTTGGGGAATGGGCTTCCCTGGTGGCGCAGTGGTTGAGAATCTGCCTGCCAATGCAGGGGACACGGGTTCGAGCCCTGGTCTGGGAAGATCCCACATGCCGCGGAGCAACTGGGCCCGTGAGCCACAATTACTGAGCCTGCGCGTCTGGAGACTGTGCTCCGCAACAAGAGAGGCCGTGACAGTGAGAGGCCCGCGCACCGCCATGAAGAGTGGCCCCCACTTGCCACAACTAGAGAAAGCCCTCGCACAGAAACGAAGACCCAACACAGTCAAAAATAAATACATAAATAAAAATTAAAAAAAAAAAAAAAGTTGGGGAAGATCTGGAGCTTACATTTTAAAAGTATGAGACATCACGTTATTCCAGATTTCCAGATTCTCTTTTTTAAAAGGGAAGTTATGGCAACTGGGGCTGGACTTCTACTCAGCAGCCACGTGGGGCAGCAGACAGAAACTAGCCCCTTGAGACAGGGCCCAGACCCACGTGGCCGCTTGGCTTTCCTGGGTCACTCACAGGGCCCTAACTGGCATGAAAGAACCACTAAAGCCTGCTCCGAATGTGTAAAGCCGGTGCCTATAAAATACAATGAACAGGTGCGTCTCAGTGAGGGAGTACTGCCCTCTAGGGGGCGTCTGGGATACTGAGGACCATTCTGGTTGACACTGGGATCGGGACCCACAGCAGGCAGTACAGGGCCGCAGGTGCTACACAGCCTGCAACACCAGGACAGTCCCACACAAGTCCTGCAAGACTTCTGAATGTCCCGCCAACATTCACATCAGTGACAAACCTGTTTTAAATGGTCGGAACCCAGAACCTCCTTCCGTTTTACATGTACGGTATTTTTTCCCATAACTTTCAAATACACTGAATTTTCAAGGACTGCAATCACCATGTTAATTGAGAGGAGACTGGTTTCATTTGAACTGAGAATTGTTCACCACTTTGGTGGCCTTTTTTTTTTTTTTTTTTTGCTGCGCCACTGGACCGCCAGGGAATTCCCAATTGTTCATCATTTTGGGAAATCCTGTCACCTATGGCCACGCTGGATGTGTGGCATTTAAGTAGCCAAGTCCACCACGCTGGGTCGGGCTGCATTCATGCTGCTGTATTAATGAGATCCAAAGCAACTGCTACTTTGTTTTCATTTCCCTGAGGCTGTGCCCAAGCATTTACATACTGAAATAAATGTGCTTGTATAGGCTGTATAATTTTCCTTTTATTTCTCCTTCATACTAAAGTTGGGGCATTATGGATTTCAGGGATGATTATGAGTAGACAATTTATATTGAGTAGACAAATTTCAGTGAGTCAGATGGGTTAAAACCATTAGTTTAACCAGCTCCCTGATGTAACATTAGGAGATTCTGAAAAGCTCAGAGTCAAC
Source organism: Balaenoptera musculus (assembly GCF_009873245.2). Taxonomy (NCBI): domain Eukaryota; kingdom Metazoa; phylum Chordata; class Mammalia; order Artiodactyla; family Balaenopteridae; genus Balaenoptera; species Balaenoptera musculus. The sequence goes on from NC_045803.1 coordinate 10,660,176, forward strand.
AGCCTCAGGAGTCATGAAGACTGCAAGGCTGAAAGCTTTTCATCCCTTTTTTTTTGGCTGCACCATGCGGCATGTGGGATCTTAGCTCCCTGACCAAGAATCGAACCCGCGGCTCCTGCAGTGGAAGCTCGGAGTCTTAACCACTGGACCGCCAGGGAAGTCACGAAAGCTTTTCATCTTTGAGATGTCATGCGAGATTGTGGATAGACATTAGGCCTTGAAGTCAGTCAGACCTGGTACCAAACCAGGCTCTACCACTGGCCGTCTGCGTGATAAACCTCTCTGGTCTTACCGTCCTTATCCGTAAAATAGGTACTAAGTACCTGGCACACAAGAGCACTTAGTAAATGGCAGTAATTACTACAATGAATTTGCTGTGTACCCTTGAGCAAGTAACTTACACTCTCTGAGCCTCAGTTTCCTCCTCTAAAAGATGGGGATGAAAATACTAAATCGAAATTCGGAGTCAGGTCACCCCCTATTGTTGGACATTTACTGTTCTGACTCTTTGAAATCAAAACCATCACAAAGCTAGAATAACTGCCTGGAAAGACTTAGAAATAAAAAGTTGGGGAAAACACAGCCTCAAAGTATCACCCCACAGGTAATGTACTAATTACAAAGGGAAAGCTATACCTTTTCAATGGTGGTCACTCCCTGTTATGGGCTAAACTGCACGCCCCCAAAATTCATATGTTGTAGCCCCAGCTCCCAGTACCTCAGAATGTGACTGTATTTGGAGATAGAGCCTTTAAAGAGGTGAGTAAATTAATGAGGCCTTAGGGTGGGTCCTAATCCAGTCTCCTCATGGCCTTATAAGAAGAGGTAATTTGGACACACAAAGAGACGCCAGTGCTGACACAGAGGAAAGACCAAGTGAGGACACAGCGAGAAGGCAGCCGTCTGCAAGCCCAGGAGAGAGGCCTCAGAGGAAACCAGCCCTGCCGATAGCTCGGTTTTGGACTTCCAGCCTCCAGAACTGTGGGACAATAAATTCCTGTGGTTCAAGGCACGCAGTCTGTGGTATTTTGTTATGGCAGCCAGCGCTGACTAATACACCACCTTCACCACGGGCTCCGACTCAGCATCAGATATTAAACTGCCACCCCATGGCCATGATGTGAGACTCCTAGAGGGCCCCAGCATCACCGCTGGGGTAGTCCCACCAAAATGAAGAACCTGATCTAATCTGGAAACAGCCAATAAACCCGGAATGTGGGACATTCTACAAAACGCCTTTCCTGTCCTCCACAAATGTCCCTGTCTTGAAACGCAAAGACAGACCGAGGAATGAACTCAAGTCAAAAGATACCAAAGACACCTGTCTTCCTCTGTGTGGGCTGCTGTGACAAAATACCAAGAACTGGGTGGCGTATACACAACAGATATTTATTTCTCGACAGTTCTGGAGGCTGGAAGCCCGAGATCAGGGCGACAGCACGATTGGGTTCTGGTGAGGGCCTCTTTTGGGTGCAGACTGTGTCACTGTGTCCTCACATGGTGGAAGGGACCTTCCCCATCACCTTCCCGGTTAGGGTTTCAATATATGAATTGGAGGGGGGGGGGACACAAACATTCAGACCATAGCAACACCTGACAACTAAAGGCAGCACGTGATCCCGCGCTGGATTTTAAACAAGCAGACAAGAAAAAAAAACAGGTATAAAGGATATCTGGGGTCAGCTGAGATCATTAGACTATGGACTTAATCTTAGATAATATTCTTGCATGAATATTACGTTTCTAGAACGTGATAACAGCATTGTGATTAGACAGGTCCTACATCGTAGAAAAAAGTCATGGCTCTTGAGAGATACAGGCTGAAACATTTTGGGTGAAATGTCATATCTCTGACTCACTTTCAAATCTTCCTCCGTAAATGTCTATATAAAGAGAGAGACATTGGGAATTCCCTGGCGGTCCAGTGGTTAGGACTCTGTGTTTTCACTGCCGAGGGCCCGGGTTCATTCCCTGGTCCAGGAACTAGGATCCCACAAGCCTCGCAGCATGGCCAAAAAAATAAACCAAGAGAGAGGCATAAAGCAAATGTGGCAAAAGGATACGGGTGTTCATTGTGCTATCCTTGTCTATTTTGTGTAGGTTTAAAATTTTTCCAAAAAAGTTGAGACATAAAGTTGAAAAAATATCCCTTATCAAATTGGAAAAACAGACAAAATGCTTAAAGATAAATGAGGGGCTACAAAATTGCCCCTCAACGTACCACAGTGGCCCATTCCTGAAAAGCCAGTGATGGAATATACGTTTCAAAGTAAACCGTTCTTTTCACCAGAATGTCCCGCTAACATGCTACTTCTGGCCACGACGCCTGGAGCCAAATCCAATAACAACAACTACAACCACCTGTCTGAGTAAGGGGTCCTGCACACCAGTGCTGGGCCATCTCCCTGGTTTCCTCACAGTGTCCTGTGGGGAGGGGGCAGGAGCTTCATCCCCATTTTACAGATGAGGAAACTGAGGCCAAGGGAAGCACTGGACTTGCCCTAATCCACACAGCTGGTAAATGGCAGAGCCAGGACCAAAGCCCAAGTCTTTCTGACCCTAAAATCCAAACTTGTTGGGGTAGGACATGGTTGCTCTGCTAATCCCCCAAGTAAAGCTCTGAGTACAAATCCCACTGAGGAAGAGGAGAGGGAAACAGATCTCACACGAGGGAGCTGGGACCTGGGGCCGGGGTCAGGGATGGCGTCCCTGAGGTGGGTTGAGGCCTCATGGGTGAATAGAAGGTGACCAGGCTGCAGGTGGAAAGCACTCCAGACAGGAGGAATGGCACAGGCAAAGGGCTGGTAGCTGGATGGTGGTGAGTGAGGAGGGCTGGATGGGAATGGGCAGCAGGAGCTAGGACATGAAAGGTCTTAGAGGCCCAGGGAGGATCTTGGGTTTCCTCCTGAGGGTGCTAGGGAGCCAAAGGAGGATTCTGAACAGGGGAGACGAGCAGATGTGTAATTTAACAGCACCCCTCTGGCGGTCTTGGAAATCTGGAGGAGACTGAGAGCTGGTCACCAGGGAGAAAGCTGGAGGTCAGGGAGCAGATGAGCCCGGGATCCAGGGCTGGTGGGATGGTGAGGACATAATTCAGGGTCCATGGACACTTGGGCAAAGATCCAGAAACACATGAAGTCTCCGTATTGGAAAGGCACAGGAACCAGGCCTCTCAGAAATCACTGGGAGAGACAGTCATGCATGCAACCCCCCGGGCAGGGCAATTTGGCAACAGCCGTCAAATTATCTTTGACGGGCAATCCCACTTCCAGAAGTTGTTGTTTTTTTTTAACGTTTTTTTTTTTGGCCACGCCACACAGCTTGCAGGATCTTAGTTCCCCCACCAGGAATCGAACCCATGCCCCCTGCAGTGGAAGCGTGGAGTCTTAACCACTGGACCGTCAGGGAAGTCCTAAAATGTGTTTTTTTTTTAAAGAGATCTTTCTTTTTTTTTTTTTTTAATTCTTTATTTTATTTATTTTTTATTTATTTATTTTTGGCTGTGTTGGGTCTTCGTTTCTGTGCGAGGGCTTTCTCTAGTTGTGGCCAGCGGGGGCCACTCTTCATCGCGGTGCGCGGGCCTCTCACTATCGCGGCCTCTCTTGTTGCGGAGCACAGGCTCCAGACGCGCAGGCTCAGTAGTTGTGGCTCACGGGCCCAGTTGCTCCGCGGCATGTGGGATCCTCCCGGACCAGGGCTCGAACCCGTGTTCCCCGCATTGGCAGGCAGATTCTCAACCACTGCGCCGCCAGGGAAGCCCCCTAAAATGTGTTTTTTTATAACTTAGGAATATATCTTGGAGCTGAGTGCATATCAGCATGACTGAAGCTGCCTTATTCTCTTTACCATCTCATCCTGCCGTGTGGATATAGGATAATATATTGTGCAAGTCTCCTATTGGTGGACATTTTGGTTGTTTTCTGTTTCCCGCTATTACAAGCAGGGCTGTAGAGAACGACTCGGTTCATCTATTATTTCCTTCACGTGTGTCACTCAAATAACTTCTGGAAGGGAATCTGGTGGTCCAGTGGTTAGGACTCCATGTTTCCACTGGGCTGGGTTCGATCCCTGGTTGGGGAAATAAGATCCCGCAAGCTGCGTGGCACGGCCAAAAAACAAAAAACCCCACACATTTTATATACACGAGCGCATGCACGCTCCCCTTTATGTACAAAAGGGGGATAGTATATACGTATATATATATTTGCCTGTATAATCATTAATCATAAAATACTCCTGAAAGGCTCCATGAGATATTGATAACAATGGTTACCTCTGGTTTGGGGGGGGGAACCTGGAGGCAGGAGTGGGGGACTTTTGTTCATTTTAATTTAATTTAAATTATGTTAATTTAACATGACTCTTCATATTTTTGAACGTTTTGATCCATGTCATATGATTCAAAACTAAAACAAACTAAAGGGCTTCCCTGGTGGCACAGTGGTTAAGAATCCGCCTGCCAATGCAGGGGACACGGGTTCGAGCCCTGGTCGGGGAAGATCCCACATGCCGCGGAGCACCTAAGCCCGAGCGCCACAACTACTGGAGCCCGGGCTCCGCAACAAGAGAAGCCACCGCAACGAGAAGCCCACGCACTGCAATGAAGAGCAGCCCCCGCTCGCTGCAACTAGAGAAAGCCCGCGCAGCAACGAAGACCCAACACAGCCAAAAATAAAATAAAAATAAAATAAAGATGGTTATAGTTGAAAATCTTGTCTGTACCTTATCCATTCAGCACTGCCTCCAAAAAAGAATTCACCTGTATTTGTTTTCCTTTCCAGAGTTTCTGTATGCAAATACTAGCAAGTACAAATTGAAAATCTTATTTTCCCCTCTTTTTGACACACAGGGTAGTACAGTTTACCTTGAACAATGTGGGGAGTGGGGGAGGGAGCACTGAGGCACCGACCCTGCCCGCAGTGGGAAATCCACCTATAACTTATAGCTGGTCCTCAGTATCCGTGTTTCTGCAGTTCCGCCTGGGGGGGTTCCAACAACTGGGGATCGTATTTACTGTTGAAAAAGATCCCCGTTTAAGCGGACCCACCCAGTTCAAACCCATGTTGTTCAAGGGTCAACTGTATAATACCCACAAAATTCTGCACCTCAATTTAAACAAAATTAATATATCTTGGAGATAGATACTTCCACATCAGTACCTAAGGGATGGCTTCATTTAAAATGTTTTCTGTATTAACTGTATGTATTTATATTTATTTGCACACTTACACAGATATATTTGTCCCTGCTGCATAGGACTGCAATCGGTAGATGTATTGATTATTTCACCAGTCCCCTGATGATTAACACGGAAACTTCCAATTCTTCTCTATACAAACAAGGCTGCAAGGGAGAACCTTGTATGTCCCTCTTTCACCCAGATGCAGGCATATCTACATGATAAGTTCCTAGAAGTGGAATGGCCTGGCCTAAGAGTAATAATGATAATAATAATTATACTAGTAATACTAGAAGCTATCTCAGTTGATCACTCACCATGTTCGAGGTACTTGGTGTGAATAAGTAACTCATTTACTCCTCCCAACAACCCCAGGTGCTTGGTTATTATTATTCTTCAGTTTTTAAATTTTTTTTTTTGGCCGCGCCAGGGGGCCTGCAGGATCCTAGTTCCCCAACCAGGGATCGAACCCGGGCCCCCAGCAGTGAAAGCGTGGAGTCCCAACCACTGGACCGCCAGGGAAGTCCGTATTATCCCATTTTGTAGAGGAGGAGGCACAGAGGGATCGAGTAACCTGTCCAAGGCAGTACCTGGATTCGAATCCAGATATTCTGATTCTTAAGGCCTCACTGGTGAACCAGGAGGCTACCAATGATAATTTTGACCAATACTGTCAAATTGCCGGGAAGAAGGCCTTTCTCTGAATGCCCTTTAAATTTAAGGCCAAGTGACAGCGGTATCATCCGCTCCAAAAATAGCAACAGCAATAATAATAACCACCATAAAATACATGAATAAAGAAATACATGCGTATGACTCTTCGGGGCGGGGGACACGCGAGTCCCACCGCCCCCGGTGCCGCCCCCGCCCCTGGTGCCCACCTCGATGGCGGGCAGCGTCTTGCTGGCCTCTGTGCTGCTCTCCCCGAGGATGCTGCCGGCCGAGCGGCCCTCGCACTCGTAGCGGAAGCGCATGCCGCGCTGCTTGGGCTGCTCGGTGATGACCAGGTGCGGCCGCGGCCCGGGGCCCGGAGCCGGGGGCACCAGCCGGCCCAGGGGGCAGCCCCAGGGCGGCGGCGTGGCCGGGGGCGGGGGCGCCGCGGGGCCCAGGGTGACCGTGCTCAGGGAGGCCGCCCCGCGAGACACCAGGCGCGGCAGCCCCTCGCCCGGGCCCGGCTGCGCCCCCTCCAGGCCGAAGCCATTCTCCTTGATGTACTCGTCGATGATCTCTGCGGGAGAAGCAAAACCTAGGGATGACGCTGATTGTCAAAGAAAAGGCTTTTTTTTACCCCCAGACTTGTGCTGCCCTCGCCTTTTTCCCGTCCGTTCATTTCTTCAAGACATATTTCTTGTGGGCCAAGGGCAGGGGCGTCAGCTCCGAACACAGAAAAGCCCCTGCCCTCCTTCTTGGAAACAGACGCGTAGCGTCCCCCAGTTCTAGAAGCCCGAAACCCCAGGGGTCGGCCTGGTTTCTCCTTCTCCTGCACCCTTCTGTGCACCCACCTCCGAAACAGCTCCTGAACCCATGCCTCCATCACCTCTCACCTGGATCAAGGTAGAACCAAGTCACAGGTACCCCTGCCTCCATCTTGCCCCATTTAATGACAACAAGAATAACAGGTGCTCTGCCCAAGCCGCTCCCATCTCAGAAAGCAGCACCACCATCCACGGTGCTCAAGCTGGAAGGACACACATCTTTATCAGCTGCTCACGATCCCACATCTACTATGTCCAATCCATGAACTTCTCCTGCCTCTACCTCAAATATACATTTACGTTCCCACCACCTCTCCCTACTCCCACTGCCTCCTCCCTGGGCCACCCTCCATCACTTTCCATCTGAACCACTGCCCCTGTTCCCCACCTTGCCTCTTCCAGTCTATCTGCCAAACACAGCCAGAGGGATCTGATGTCAGACCCTGTGCCCGTCTCAACAGAAGCCTCCAGTGGCTCCCATCTCCCTAAGAGTCAAAGTCAACACCTTCCCCATATAAAACTCTCCCCAAACTCCACTCATCTCAGGAAAACGGGACAAAGACAAAACCCACACCCCCGACCTTGGCCACAGAGCCTTCTGTGGACGGGCCCCCTCTGTCCTGGGCTTCTTGCCTCCCGCTGCCCCCTCTCATCACGCTCTGGTCTCTTTTCTGTTGCTTGCACCCACCAAGCCTGGCCCTCTTCGGAGCATTGGACTGGCTCCTCCATCTGCCTGTTCCACGCTTCCCCGCATTCAACCCATGCTGGCTCTTGCTCATCCTTCCGGTCTCAGCCCACCTCTTCAGAAAGGCCCAATCTAATGTGTTTGCCCCAGGCCCCTTCCTGTTTATTTCCTTAGCCCAATCTAACATTATTTTGTTCTTTATTCCTTTTCCTCCTGTCTCTGCCACTAGAGTGTCAGTTCCAAGAGAGCAGGGACTTTGGTTTGTGGCTGAATCCCCGGTGCCTAGAACAGTGCCTGGCATGCATGCAGCAGGTGCTCAATACAACTCATCGAAGGAATGAACAATAGTTGTAGTAACAGTAACTAATGCTAAGGACGGCTGGCATATGCTGAATCTTCACTAAGTGTCAAGCACTGCTAAGTACCCTGGGAGCACATGACTTTGTTAAAATCCCCCAGCAGTCCCAGAAGTCACACTGTGACCTCCTCCCCAACAAGGAAGGCCAAGATCCCTCTCTGTGAGCACTTGGATTTCCCAGCCTCCCCCCAGAACTGCCCTGTGATACTCACCCAATTCATCTGTGGAAGGAAGAGAAAGAGAAAGGTGAGGTCCAGGAAGTGGTCAAGACTTTCATCTTTTAAGACAGATTCCCCAACCCCATCCCCTCCCAGAACCCTTCCCCCTTCCTCCATCCTGGGAAATCCTGGGCTCTGACTCCCTGGGATGTTAAACCCTAACCCCCATCTCTCCCTCCTGGCCTACCCTCCCTTCAGCTCCCAATGTTGGGGTCCCAGGGTCAGGCTACCCTCAAATGCCTCCCCCCAAAAACCTTTAGACCAGGGATTATGAAGCAGTGTTGAAATCTAAGGAAAAGCCAAGGGTCTCATCACCAGGGAAAAAAAATGGATGCCCAAGATTCTAAACAAAATGTGGGGGTGGACCCCTCCCTAAAGCCCACCCTAGACCCCGGGAGATCACTTCCTGGTGTCTGAAGATCCAGGAAGGCTGATCCTTCACTTCTAGGCAACCACCTCCCTCTGCATCCCATGCCAGTCCCCAGCAGTACCCAGCCGGTATCCGGGATTTGCCCCTACTTCCTGAGGGGGGAATGACAGCAATGCTGGGCAAGCCCCTTATCACCTCCTCAGGAAAGCTCAGCCCTGGAAGGGACCGTGGAGGATGGAAACCAACCTCCCATCATTCCACAGACAGAACAAGGGGAGCCCAGAGGGAGCAAGCAAGCCTGTGGGGTCACACAGCACGGGAGGGCAGACCGGGGCCAGATGCCCCATCCAGGGTTGCCTGCGCTGGCCGCTGGCCACCGAATCGTTGCCAACCTGCCCTGCTGCCAGACCTGTCCTCCTCCTCCGCTCTCGGGGAGTGGCTCCCAGCAGCCAGACCTTTGCTCCTTGGAAAGCAGTCTTCCTGCCCCGCTTATCTCATGTGATCTGTGAAGTCACCGGGGTGGGGAAGACATCCCCACTTGGTAGATGGGGACACCGAGGCTGGGAGAGAGGAAGGGACACGCTACAGATCACTGGCTGGGCCAACTTCAAGTCACTTCAACTTGGAAACACCTTCTCAGGCATCCGTGCTGGATGACCTGGGGATCCAAAGATGAGTTAGACTTTGTCTGAGCCCTCAAGGAGCTCCCAGGCTGCGAGGGGAAACTGAGGCCCGGGCAGCTGTGGCTGAAGCTTTGTACTGCCTCAGTTCAAATCCTGGCTCTGTTCCTTGCTAGCCATGTGGCTTTGAGCCCATTACTTAAACTCTTTTTGTGCCTTGGTTTCTTCATCTATAAAATGGACACAATAATAATGCTTGTCTGGTTGGGCTGTTTAATATACAGGAAGCACTTAGAACTGCCGTAATAGTAGACGATACATAAATGCTGGCTGCTGTTGGGTAAGGTGTTGGGAGACATTATTTTATGGATGTGGGTAAATTGCTTCCCCTCTCTAGGCCTCAGATTGTCTGTCTATAAAATGGGGAGGTTGGAAGACATGGTTTCAGAGCATGGGGTGTGGAGTCACACAGATGTTAGTTTGAATCCCGGCTGTCACTTCTGGCTGTGTTGCCTTGGGAAAGGTGCCTAACCTCTCTGAGCCTCCTTCTCTATAAAAAGTTCTGATATATCTCAGGCATTAACATGAGGATTTAGAAGCACACTGGGAAATTGCTTAGCACAGGGTCCGACCACTTCAGGCCCTCCATAAAACTTAGCCATTATTATTATTATCTAAAATCCTCTTTCAGCCAGGAAATGTTAGGGACTTCTTCTCTTTATTCAGGGCTCAGCTCAAATAACAACCTGTCCCCCTCCCAAACTCCCACACAAACCTGCCACCATTCAGGGCCAGCCAGGATGGGCCACACTTGAGCAGCTGTCTTTCATGCCTCAGGGCCTTTGCACAGGCTAGTCTCTACCAGAATGCTCTTCCTTCAGATCTTTGCATGCCTCCTCCTCCACTTTCAGGTCCCTGGTCAAATGTCACCTCTTAGATGGGTCTTCCCTGACTACTTTTTCCAAGATAGCCCCCAGAACCCCCACTCCAGTCACTCACAGTTAGGTGCCTTGGTTTTATCATTTTCAGGGCACTGGCTAGGATTTGACATGACCTTATATTAGAGTGATTCATATCTGTCTCCTGTAGACTGTGAACACCAGAGAGTAGGAAACACATCTGCCCCATCCCCACTGTATACCCAGGGCCCAGTATGTGTTTGGCCCATCAAAATGAGGGAAAATTTCCCTCCCACTCTGTCTCAGTTGTTCTCCCATCCCCACCATGCTATTTAGGTGTCACTGATCCCAAGATTTGTTTAGGCCCTTTATCACATTTTATAATCCTACATTTAATTCATTGTGTACATATCTGCTTCCACATCTAGGTAGGGAACCCTATGAGGGCGGAGCCACGGCTGTCTTGGTCACTGCTGAGTGCTCAGCACTGCCCAGCACAGGGCCAGGTATGCAATTGGAACTCAATAAATATCTGTTGAATGGATAACGTCAGAAATTACTCTCAATTGAAAGAAACCAAAGATCTAGGTCTTGGGTCAGAAAAGTCTCAACCTTGTTCTTGCCCAGAACCAGTGCTTGGCAGGACCTGTTCCCAATGCCATCTCCCACCTTTCACTACCTCCCAAACTCACAAACCTCCTAGAGAACCCGCAGGGCCTCCTCCACAGCCACGCCAGCACTTCTGGGGTCCAACCCAAGATTTTACCTCCAGAGAGAGGTTCAGACCCAGCCCACTGGGGCCACTGGGTTTTCCTGGTGGCAGGACTCAATCCCTGCCCTCCAAATTCCAGCACATTTATGAGAGATGATGTCATCCTTTGGCCATGCTTCTGCATTTCCTTGGGCAGCACTGAATTTTGGATGGCACAGGATGAGGGGGCTTATAGACTAGTGGTTCTCAGCATCTCTTGGGAAGTTGCTAGAAATGCAAACTCTTAGAGCCCATCCTGGAGCTACTGAATCAGAAACTCTGGAGATGGGGCCCAAAAATCTGTTTTAACAGCTCTCTGGGTGACCCTTAACTGTGTGCCAGACACTGCTTTAATACTGTTATTGCTTTAATACTGATACTGTTTAGCTGTATCAGCTCATTGAATCCTCTCGGTCCCTCTGAGGCATTGATATTATGCCCATCCTACAGATGAGAAAAACTGAGACCCAGAGAAGGGAAGTGACTTGCAGTGAAGGGGTGGTGGCACCAGTATGTAATTATTACGCTCTGCACTACCATAGTGAATCTCTAAAGAGGACTCTCTTAGAAAGTGAATAGGTGGTTAGTTTTACTTGCCCAGCTCCTCATCACCGGGAGGTAGGGGCATCTGGGGACCCCATCTCAACGGGCAGGGAGGGATACAGGCTGAGGAAAGCTGAGGTAGACCTCCGCAAAACCCCCAGACAGAGGCGTACACAACGCCGCCTCCACAGGATTCCCCCTGCCCCATCCTGAGCGTGCACGTGGGCAGGAACTGTGGAGGGCTGCTCACCCGTGGTCCTAGAAACGGCGAGCGAGAGCGAGGAGAGGTCCGCGGCCCCTGCAGGGAGGGAGGCATGTCTCAGGAGGTGATGGAAATACGGCGGGAGAACCAGACAATCTCCCAAGCCCCACCCCGTTCCTCTCCTGGCCCCGCCCCTTTGGATCATGCCCCTCACCCTTATTGCCCGCATGGTCCGGCCTTCCTTCCTTAACTCATGGACAGGTTCCCTAGTTTCTGTCAGTCACCCCACCCTTCATCGCACTCAGGCCCTGCTCCTTCTCTCCCTTAAGAAGGCTGAGAAGGACCTGGAGGAGCTCTTCTCAGCCTCAGTTAGGAAAGCCCCCACCCTCTTCCTTATTTCAGGGTCAGACCCTACCTCTTCACTTTTCCAGTGTCAGGCCCGTCCCCTTCTCCCTCAGACCCTGCCACTTCTCTCCAGAGGCAAGCCCCACCTCCTCTTTCTTCTCTGAGTCAGACCCCGCCCTCTTTTTTTCAGAGCAGGCCCTCCTCCTTCTCTCTGCCAGAGTCGGCCCCGCCTCTTCTCCCTCTCCGAGTACGGCCCCGCCCCCTTATCTCCCTTAAGCCCCGCCCCTTACTCTGAGTAGGTGAGACCTTGCTTCCTTCTTTGAGTTAGGTCCCGCCCTCTTCTCGCACTCATGGTCAGGCCCCGCCCCCTTCTGTGGGCCAGGCCTCTCCTTTTTCTCCCTCTCTGTGTCTGGCCACGCCCAGTCCCTCAGGAGCAGCTCCCGCTCCTCCTTCTCCGAGTCAGGCTCTGCCCCTCCCCTCTCGTAGTCGGGACCCGCCCCCTTCTTTGCCTCAGGGTCAGGCCCCGCCCCCTTCTCACTCTCTAGTGGGACGTCTCTCTCTTACCTTGTACCGGACCCGGTCACCATCCTCTGCCTCCTTCCTTCCCTTTGATATAGTGTCCCCGGAACCCTCACACTCTCCCCGCAAAACCCCTAAGACTCCTGTAGGAACCCCCAGACCACTCCAGGACCCCAGGCCTCCCGCACCTCCAGTCCCGCCCCAGACTCCTCTCCTGAACCCCGGCCCCGCTTACCCAAGGCCCCCAGCTCCGGCGCAGCGGACGATCTGGCGACGCGGCGACTCGGCATGGCCCAACCAGTGGGGACTGACGGCCCAGAGGCCAGCCCAGACCAAAACACACACACGCGGGCAGGCCGAGCGGCCAGGTGGCACGGTCCGGCGGACGATCGCGGGTCGGGAGAGCGGCGCAGGGGCTGGGGCCGCAGGCCGGGCTGGACGCGCGGCGCCCGGGGCTGCGGGGGGCGCCGGGCCGGGCCGGGCGGGCGGCGGGCGGGGGCGGGGCGGCGGAATTCCCCGGCGCCGCCGGCCTGCGCGCTCATTGGCCTGCACCCTGTCGTTACGTCACGCCAGGGAAACGGGAAAACCCCCACGCGTCACGTGGCCTCGGGGGCGGGGCCGGCCGGGAAGAGGAGGCCGGGGACACAGGAGGGGCCCGGCCCGCGACGATGCCCATTGCTCTGGTTGAGACCACTGAGTCCTGCTTGGGGCCACTCACAAGCTACCCATGGAGCAAGTAAGAAGACTGAGGCCTGCCCACCCCAGGTCTGCCAACCGGACTTGACCTGTTGTTTCTCTGGCTCGAAGGGAAGCTTTGGGATCAGGAGGTTACCAGGGCTCCGTAGCTGCCAATGATGATAATCTTTTCGAAACCTCCACGGTCTGTCTACACCTCAGTTCCTTAACCTGAGTAAATCGGGAGTGATCATACGTAAAAGTTTAAAGCTAGGATGTCAGGATTTCAGCTGTAGGACTTGTCTGTTTTGTTCCTTGCTGTATCCCCAGCACCCAGAACAGCACCTGAAAAACAGTAGGTGCCCAATAAGTTTTTACTAAATGAATGGATGGATGTTTTATTCCTCCCCACAGCTCCTCCAAGTTTCCTAATAGCCCGTAGCACTTTCAGCTCAAAGGCTCAGTAACTTAGTCCCGGAATGGTAACAGCGTAGCCCCCAGGATACATATTTAGCTGAGTGCCTGACCCCTGGGCTTACCTGGGGGCTTCACAGATACCTCACACCTTGCACCAGCATCAGAGGAAGGTGCTAGAATTGGAATTATTGCAGAGAGGAGGAGACTGAGGCTCAAAGAGGGGCAGCCATTTGGTTAGATCACATTTCTAGGCCTATTCCTAAGAAAGACGGGATGACATTAGGTCCCAACTTGGATGCCGGGCACCCTCAGACCACAGAGCCAAGGTTTGACGTCCTTTGTCTCCCCGTGAAAATTTTGAGTGTTCCACCTCTACTCTTCATGGCCTACATGGACTCACTGATGCAGTCGACATACATTTATTGAGCACCTGCTGTGTCCTGCACTGGGTATGATGGCACAGCACTCACCAAGCCAGCCCTGGCACCTGCTCGTAGGAGGCAGACTAGTCTACAGTAGTTCTCGAGGTTGTGGCCCAGCCCTTCAGGTGATATGATGCAAGCTCAAGTTGGAGAACGACTGCTATAATGCAAAATATGGAGCAGACTTGTTCTGCAAAGGGCCAGATAGCAAATATGTTCTGCTTTAGGCTTTGAGGGCCAGACAGTCTCAAAACTCAACTCTGCCATAACACAAAAGCTGCCAAAGACCATACAGAAACAATGAGCATGACTGTGCTCCAATAAAACATTATTTTATGGACACAGAAATTTGAATTTTGTATAACTTTCATGTGAAACAAAATATCCTTCTTGAGATTTTTTCCAACCACTTAAAACATGTAAAAATTACAGAAAAACTGGAAAATGCTGGTTTTGGCCTGCAGGCTGTAGTCTGCATATGACAAGGGCATTGCCTGAAACGCTATGATTTGAAGGTTCAGAATCAGGCTGCCTAAGTTCAAATCCTAGGTCTGCCACTTACTAGGAGACCTCAGGAAACTGACTTCATCTTTTTAAGCCCCTGTTTCCTCATCTGTAAAATGGGTCTAATAGTAGGATGGTTGTGAGGATTAAATACTAATAATAGTTGACACTTGTATAGACCTCTTCCATATGCTAGGCGCTGTTCTAGCACTTTATGTCACATTACTTTGTGAGACTTTGGACACATTACTTAATTTCTCTGGGTTTCAGTTTTCTCATCTGCTGTCGTGAACATCTGACTTAGAGTCATTGCACACAGGGTAACAGTACCAGGCACTGCTCCAAAAGCTGGGGACACAGCACACAACACAATAGACAAAAGCCCCTGCCATCATGGAACTGAAATCCAAGTGGGGGAGACAGATGGAAAAGAGATAAGCAAATATATGTCTGATGGTGATAGCAGTCCTACAGAAGATTAAAGCAGGATACATGGCTTGAGTTTGAAGGGTAATATTTGGGTTAGGAAGTTTAGGGAGGGTCTAAGGTGACATCTGAGCAGACTGCTGAGACAGTGAAGGATCCATGTGGATATCTAGGGAAGAGTGTTCAAGTCACAGGGAACAGCAAGTGCAAAGGCCCTGAGGTGGGAACATGCATGGCATGTTGAAGGAACAAACAGCAAGGAGGCTGGAGTGGAGTGACAGCTGGGGAAGTAGTGGGGATGGGTAATATTAAATTTAGGAAGCGAACCACATGCAGCACTTAAGACTAGAGCTTGGCTCATGATAAGAAGTGTTGAACAGTGGCTCCTACGTGTAGGAGTAGAAGCCTACCTGATTCCCCTCTGCCCCTTGAAATGTCAGGCCTCACAACTGTTTGTTAGGTCAATGGCTGAAAGGACACATCAGAAATCCTGTGTTCAGGATTTCTGTGGGGCTCTGAACCCCATGAGGGCAGGCCTGGGGCTGTCTTGATCCCTGCTGTGTACACAGAACCCCCAGCTCAAAGCAATGTCCAGGGGAGGGGCTCAGGGAACATTTGTTGACTGACTGTATGTCAGTCTCTCCACCGATGTCTTAATGCAGGCCTCAAGGTCCACACTTCTGGCTGTGTGCCTGTGTCTGTGAAAGTCGGGATTGTGCAAACGTGCACTCAGCAAACGTTCCCAGAGCGACTCCTCTTGTGCTGTGGACACAGCAGTGACCAAGACAGCTCTGGCTCTGTCCTCACAGGGCTCAGTCCAGTGGAGAAAGACCTGTCTCCAGCTAGTGATGACCCACAGCGGGCAGGGCTGGGATGTGGGGACCCAGGGAGCTGGTGGGTGGGGGGCAGTGTCCCAGAGGAGGTGGTCAGGAAGGGTGTCCTGGAGGAGGAGCCATGGAGCTACAACCTGGAGGATGCATAGGGTAAGGTGAAGAGTTGCATGCCTGGAGGCATGTCTCAGTTTAGGGAAGGGCGCCAGGAGGTAAGCGGTCACAGCTAGTTAGAGCAAGGGAGATGAGGCTGTGGGAGTTAAGAAGTCCCCTCCCCCCCAAGGTATCGTTCACCAGTTAGCAGCCTGGGCTCTTCTCCCAAGGGTACTGGGGAGCCATGGTAGGTTCTGAACAAAGAACGGCCAGGGTCAGGTTTGTGCTTCAGAAAATTCTGGCTGCTGGGGACTTCCCTGGTTGGTCAGTGGTTAAGAATCCTCCTGCCAGTGCAGGGGACATGGGTTCGATCCCTGGTCCGGGAAGATCCCACATGCCGCGGAGCAACTAAGCCTGTGCACCACAGCTACTGAAGCCTGTGCGCCTAGAGCCCATGTTCCGCAACAAGGGAAGCCACCACACTGAGAAGCCCGCACACTGCAACAAAGCTCGCCGCAACTAGAGAAGGCCTGCGCACAGCAACAAAGACCCAACTCAGCCAAAAATAAATCAAAAGTAAATTTTAAAAAAATGGTTAAGATGGTAAATTAAAAAAAACAGACTCCGTGCTTCCACTGCAGGAAGCACTAACTTCCACTTAGTTCCTGGTCCAGGAACTAAGATCCAGCACGTGGCCCGTGCTGGATGAAAAGTGAATGGGAGGGGCAGGGGACCAGGGAGGAGGCTGAGTTGGGATCCCAGGGTATGAGGAGGAGCCTGGACCGGGTGGTCTCAGTGCAAGTGAAGAGGTGAGAATGCCAAACAATTGTGGGGTACAGCTGACAGGCCCTGCCAAAGACTGTGGGATGAGGATTTGGGCAGGGGGTAGGCCAGTGAGTTTAGGTGGCCTGAGAGCCCACACCCCGCTTGGTTCTATGAGCTCAGCAGGTACTGATGCACAGCAGGGGAGGGAGTGGAGCAGGTCTGTGGCTGTGGCTACCTCAGGGATGGAGCCTGCAGAGTGTGTGTGTGTGTGTGTATGCATACACAGGTGTCTGCACACAACTCTCCTGGGACCTCGTGGATTCCCTGCCTGGCTCTGCAGGGCACTGTGGTGTTGGAGCCCAGGGGAACCTGGCTTGGTTCTCAGCCCCGGGGCTCCTCTCCCAGAAGTGTTGATGAGACCACACCCCCTCCCCCCCAAAAAATAAACCTGGGAATGTGGGGTCCCAACCCCTCAGAGTGCAGGGACACCCAGGGGCCTCAGTCTCCTCATCCATAAAGTGGGTGAACAGTTCTGGTACCCAGCTTGTTGGGAAGGCACACGCGCCACACACCAAGAGTCTGGCTGGGTCCTTGGCACAGGCAACCCGGAGGGTGCTGATGGCACCCCAACAGCTATGGCCGCTACAGCTGGGCACCACTCTGAGCCAGGATTCACTCGCAGGGTCCCCTGGAGACGAGCTCATAAGCCCAGAGAAGCAAGGTCAGGCAGCCAGGGTCCCAGGATTGCTGAACAAGGCAGGCTAATGGGACTGTATCAGTGGTGGGTAGGCGCTCCTGCCCTGCCGGGCTGTGTGAAGCCAGGAGATAACCAGCGGCACAGGTGAGGCTCCACGCCTCGGCGGGCCTCGTGGTTAAGAGCACTGGTGTGGTGAGGTCGTGGCGAGCAGCTTCCCCATCTGTGAAATGGGGATGGTTACGGAAGCCCCCTCAGAGGGCTCCTGGGAGGGGGAGAAGGAGGAGAAAGGGGCCTGGCCCAGAGGGTCACTGTCCCCAGTTTAGCATGTCCCGCGTCCTGCGGGTCTCCCTGCCAGACTCAGGAGAGCCACCCCCACCTGCTCTCCAAGGTGGCAGGGGAAGGAAGGCACAAGATGGGGGGCTCTGTTGAGTTTAAGTTAAACACCCATATGAATTTATTAAATCCAGACTGTGTTAAAGGGCGGCGGTCTGGGAGGAGGGAGTGGTGGGGGATCGAGGGACAAGATGATGGACGGCCGTGGGTGTCCCACAGAGGGGCCCGGCCCCTGCCCCGCCTGGCCCACCCCCTCAGCAGTGCCATGTCAGCTTCACCATGATTCCCGATGGTGTTGGGCTGGCGGGGCGAGATGGCTGGAAACACGGAGGGACAGACAGACAGACGGCGCCTCCACAAACGACGCACCCTGGCCCCCACACCACACACCGGCCCCGGCCCGATCTGTCCAGGGAAGGGGCGACCGGGAGGGGAGGCGAGGGGGCCGGGGCGGCGGGGGTGGGGGTCACCAGGAACGGCTAATCCCTTTTTTTGTCCTCTGCCGGCTTTGGAGGGGCTTCCTGGGGCTCGCTGTCAGAGCTGGCCCCCTGGGTGGGCCTGGCGGGCGGGGGTGTGGAGGCCTCCTCCCTGGCGGTGGCGGTGGTCGTGGCGGGGGCGGGGGCCGGCGGGAGGGCCCCTGCTGCTGTTGGGGCCTCGCCACTCATGCCAAACTCGTTCACCCGCGTAGGGTCGACGCGGTAGATCCACCGTTGGTAGAGGTAGATGAAGAAGACCACATCTGGGGGTGGGGTGAAGGGGCAGCGTGAGGGGAAGGGGCAGGGCCCACCCGGCTCACTGTCAGGCTTGGGGCGGGGGGGTCCTGCAAAGAGTGGGCTGAGCCCCTACGCCGAGGCCGGCGCTCCTCCCTCAGACCAGGGCCCTGCCCGTGCCCAGCTCTGGTGGGAGCCTGCCGGCCAGCCCACCCACCTGCCCACCAGGCCTCACCGTCCCGCAGGCAGCCGATCCGGTACATAACAGGCATCTTGATGACAAAGGCGAACAGGTCATCAATGAAGGTGTTGAGGGCCTTGTAGGTGAGCATGCGCCAGGGCAGGTGGGCCACAGACTTGAGCTTGTAGTTGATGAAGAGCTGGGGTGTCATGGTGATGAAGCCTGCGGTGGTGAGGAAGGGACATCCATGAGCAGAGGAAGGGGCATCTTGACCCTCCACCTCTTTGACTGCATTTCTGGCCTCTGTCCCTTCACTCACTCTGTTCCAGCCACACTGGCCCCCGTGCTGCTTCCAACACCCCAGGCACATCCTACCTCAGGGCCTTTGGACTTGCTCTGCCTTCTGACACCAGATCTTTGCACAGCTCCTTCCTTGGCACCTTTCAGGCCTCAGTTTACATATCATCTCCTCGGAGAGGTGACGATGGAGCTCAGGGACACCTGACCAGCCTCCATGGCCCTCTCACTCTGGCCCCTTCAGGGCACTCATCACATGCTGTAACTCACTTGTCTGCTTGTTTACTCTGTCCGATGCCTGAGGACGAGGACTGAAACGCACTGTCCAAGGCTTCCCGGAAGCCCTCCCTGACCCCTAGAGTGGACCGGGCAGCTCTTTGAGGCTGTCCACGTGCCACCCCTGCTCCCCCTGAAGTGTCCCTGACCGGAGACAGGTCTGTCTCCCGCACTGGACCCCAAGTGTTAGGAGGGCGGGGCCAGGCTGACTCGCTCACTGCCGAGGCCCCAGCACAGCCCAGCACGGGGCTGAGGACAGCTGCTGGACGCCTGCCCTGACTGCGGGGGCCGCGTACGGTGAGGGCCCGCTCACCGAAGGTCAGCAGGAAGCCATAGAGCATGCTGAGCACCCAGGAGTACCAGCCCTTGTGCTCCAGGTACAGGAGGCTGTAGACGGCATAGCAGCCCAGGAGTGGGAAGAGGATCCAAGACAGGTACCGGAACGCCATCTGTGGGGCACAGGGTGGGGCTGGGACCCAGCTCCCTGGGCCCCACCTGGCACCCCTGCTCCCCGCCCTCACACACCCACACCTGGTCTGGCAGGCCAGCCCGGGGGAATTTCCAGGTGGCCCTGGGAACTCTGGACTCGGCCAGGAAGTATATGTGGCAGGCAGGGGACACTAGAGGGTATGACGCAAGCCATGAAGCATGGGCCTGTCAGCCGACAGGCAGACATCATAGCCCGTGCCCTGGGTCCCCAGGAGCGTGTGGGTACCTGGAGACCCTCCCTGGGGCCCACTGTGGGGGACACTCACGTCGTCATACACTTTGGTCGAGGACTCAACGTATGTTGACTTGTCTTTGAAGGTTGGGCGGGGGAACAGCCCTGCCACCTTGCGCTCCCGGTCCAGCTGCGGACAGGGAAGGAGGCTGCAGTCAGCTGCCACGCTGGCTCCTGTCCCCCAGGCCAGTTCCAGCTCCTGCCCTTCCCCACCGTTCCTAGTTCCCCTGCCCCACGTGTGACCCGAAAAATCCCCTGGTGCGAAAATCCCCTTGGTCTTGGGAGTGCAGCAGGCGTTGGGAATCCCCTAGGGGCCAGCTCCAGGGTCTGGCCGGGCCACACGACCCCGCTCCCAACCCCTGGCAGCTTCTGAAACAGCATGGCAGCCTGGCCTTACCCGGACATCCATGACCTTGGTGATCTTCCAGAGGTCGATGAGGACCCCGATGAAGACGCTGACCTGGACCACGAAGTTGGTCTCGTTGTCCAGGATATAGAGGAGGACCACGAAAGACTGGAAGACGCCAAAGAAGACGGAGCGCACGGACAGGCCCTCCAGGGACTGCCGGCTGTTCCAGAACTGGATATCTGTGCACAGGAGTTGGGGAGGAAGCCAGGAGGGTGAGGGGCCTCCGAGTCCCTCCCGCAGCTCCCTCAAGCCCCGTCCTCCTCAGACCCCCGGGGCGGCGCTGGGTCTGCCGCGGGAGAAGGGTGCACACTACTGTCCCTTCCGGTGACAGTCTGCTCCACAGGCGCCAGCCGGAGCCCCAGGCAGGCAGGATCTCTGCAGTCTCACACTGGACACACCCTGCCCCCCAGGGTGCGGCGGGTCCCTTGACTGGCAGTGATGGTGGCGGTGACTGCTGCCATGTTCCGGTGCTCCCCAATCACTAAGTGCCACATCCCTAAGGCCACACAGCCTGACCTGTCCACCGTGGCGCCGTGGTGCCTCCGCTGGGTGGGAAGGTCTGGGACGTGCACTTCCAGCCCACCACCTCTTCCAGCCCACCACCCCGAACCTATGAAGGAACCAGCCCACATTCCCTGGCGGTCCAGTGGTTAAGACTCCACACTTCCACTGCAGTGGGCGTGGGTTTAATCCCCAGTCAGGGCACTAATATCCCGTATGCCACGAGGTGTGGCCAAAAAAAAAAAAAAAAAAAAGGAACCGGCCCACAGACACGCTCAGGACATGCACAGGGGCCATGGCCTCTGCTCGCCAACCAAAGCTCCTTCCAGCACTACTCTCCCGGGCCCCCGCCACCCCCCGCAGGGCCCAGCTCAGCCCCTCTCCCAGCCCTGGTCTTCCCATCGGCCAGACGAGGAAAACGGCACCACTGGACTCTGCCCAGACTGTGTGTCCAACACCTGCTGCCACAGCAGGCCGACCCAGCACGATGCCTGTCTTCCAGGCGAGAAGCCGTGCCCGAGGTCACACAGGGGCAAGACCCGGGTGCTGGCCACCCACCCGGCTCTGACTGATTCCAGAGCTCCAGCACACCTGGCAAGCTTACACCTCTCCCGTCAGACCATCAGACCCTGAGGAGATATGAAGGGGACACTCACAGGACCCCCCCAGTCCTAACTGGGAAGAATGCGTCTGAAGACAGGGTTCTGGTGGGGGTGGGTGGATCCGAGTTCTGCCTCAGACCAGAGAGGCAGCAAGCACGGGGTGTAAGGCCGGGCTCACCCAGGGCCCATGCCCTTGCTCTGTGACCCTGAGCAAGTAACCACCCCCTCTGTGCCTTCATTCGACATTAGGAAAAAAGGGACCCTAGGGGAGCCGGCCTGCAGTCAGCAGGAGCGTTTGCAAGCACGCGCCACCCCGGCACAGCCAGGGCTCCACGCACCACGGCTAAGAGCCTCCTCCCTACTGGGCCAGCACCACTTACTGTTCGGTTTTGATGCCATAATTTTCCAGAAGGTAACTCAATCATGGTAATGTCCTCTTAATAAGAATGATGATGATAATAATAATACCCATTACTACTGCCACTTCCAGAAGCTGCAGAGCAGCAGGCCTCCTTCAGACCGGGGTTCTCTAGGGAAGGAAGAAGTGGCCAGCAGGGCCTGGAGTATGAGGTGGGAGCTGGAGCAGGACGCCTGGATCTAAATCCTGGCCTTGCCACTTGGGAGCTGTGTGACTGTGGGCAAGTAACCAACCTCCCCAAGCCTCCGGGTCCTTGCTATGATCGTGGGGCTAACGACGCTTCCTCACGGGGCTGTGGCTGCAGGGCCTCAATGCGCTCACTGGAGGGCGCTCCAACCATGCCTGGCATGTGGCCGGTCCCCCTCAAACGCTGGCCATCACCACTGTTGGCCTTTGGAACCTCGGGGCCCTCTGGGACAGGGCTGTCACTTTCCCACTCAGGTGGGCCCTGTCCACTCAACCCGAGGGATCTTCCCCAACAGGCGGCCTGCCGGGCAGGGCGGCAGAAGCAGCTCTGGGGCTTCCCTGCTCCCGGCCTTGGAGTTCCCCGGCCCAGCTTCCTGGCGGCCCCGGCCTGGCCTTCGCCACGACACCAGGCCCAGCCCCTCCGCCAGCACCACGCCCGGTAGATGGGAGTGTCTGGGCGGGAGTTGGCGGCTGCTCACCAGGCCTCTGGAGAGTGGGGCTGACAGGCCCCAGGCAGGGGGAGGGCCCGAGAGGAAGAGGGAGGGAGCAGGCCCTGTCCTCCCACCACACACCCCCTTGTCCCCAGTCCCCCATGGCCTCTCACAGGGCCCGGGGTCCCACCCTTACCGTTCTTGAAGGCCAGGAACTCAAAGACACTGTGGACAATGGACACGATGATGGTGAGCGCCAGCAGGTAGGGGTTGGTCTCCAGGAGGGCAACCTGGGGTTGGGGTGGGGAAGATGGCTGTGAGCGCTGCCGTGCCCTGGCCGGGGGCTGACCGTTGCAGTGCCTTCATTAGCCGACCCATCTCTCCTTGCTCTGGGCCCCAGAAGAACCTGCTGATATTCCCCAGACCTGACCCCGGGGCTTCCCAGCGGGGTGTGGTGCTGGCCGGGAGGAGAGCAGGTCAGAGATGGGCAGATGGGCACAGAGAGGCGGGCGAGGGATGCACGGAGAGGGAGGGAGAAAGATGGAGACAGAGGAGAGATGGGGAGACAGTGATGGGGGTAGGGAGAGAAATAACTGAGAGATGAAGGGACTGTCAGAGCCAGGGACAGAAACCCAACACCAAAGACAGCCCCAGGCAAGCACAGACCAGGTTCAACAAGACAGACACAGGCAGAGAAGAATGATATTCAAGGACACAGTGAGAGGGAGCAGACACATGGAGTCAGAGCCCAAAGTCAGGGAGGCAGAACATGGGGCCGAAGAAGCAGGGAGGGGCAGATCCAGACCCAGAGGGCCGGGCCCTGCAAACATAAAAACCGTGACAAGGAGGACCATGGGGACTTCCCTGGGGGCGCAGTGCTTAAGAATCCGCCTGCCAATGCAGGGGACACGGGTTCGAGCCCTGGTCCGGAAAGATCCCACATGCCGAGGAGCAACTAAGCCCGTGCAACACAACTACTGAGCCTGCGCTCTAGAGCCCGTGAGCCACAACTACTGAGCCCGTGCTCCGCAACAAGAGAAGCCACCACAATGAGAAGCCCACGCACCGCAACGAAGAGTAGCCCCCGGTCGCTGCAACTAGAGAAAGCCCGTGAGCAGCAATGAAGACCCAACGCAGCCAAAAATAAGTAAATAAATTTTAAAAAAAAGGAGGAGGACCATGGAAGCCTCAGAGGCAGGACCCCCAGAGTCAGCCAGAGCCAGAGGGCCGAGTGCCTGTTTCCTGCCCACTGCAGGGAGGGTGGCTGGGAGGTTGTGAAACTGTGGGCAGGGGAGCATCAGCTAGCAGTCCCCAGGCCGGCAGCCTGGCCCACTTCCCCTTCCCCTCCTGCCACCCAGGAAGGGGCTGGGAAGCTCCCGCCCCCCCTCCCCCCACCTACCCACCTTCACCGAGTCCTGCTCCTCATCTGACTGCTCGTACAGCTCGTCGCCCAGGAAGTTCCAGGGCGACTTGGTGCTCTGGGCGGCGTAGAGCTGCCAGCGCCAGAGCGAGAGCGGGCAGAAGGAGACGCGGAGGGGCAGGCTGGCCAGACTCTCGTTGATGGGGTAGTAGTCCTTCTGCAGGTTCCAGTAGTCGTTGAAGTAGATGATGGGGTAGTAGTCACCGCTCACGGCATCAAACTTCACATCTGCAGGCACGCAGGGCAGGGGTTACCGCTCAGCCTGGACCAGAGGCCACAGGCACCCACGGGGGTGGGGAGACCCCTCAGCCTCTGGGGACAAAGGTGTCAAATTCGGATGTTTGCAGGGACCCAGTGGGGCCCCCGGGACAGAGACTGGGGCACAGGGAACCTTCCTGGGCTGTGCCAAGGAGTCAGGGAGAGGGCAGGCTAGGGAGGGTTGGGCAGGCCCTGGTTGAGGGGACAGCTGCAGCTCAGCTCCAGACTGCGGCTGCCCCGAGGCTCTCCACGCGTCAGGCTTTTGTAAAAGAAGTCAGAAACCTGGGTTCCTAAGTGATGCTGCCCCAATTTCCAAGGCTGGCAACAGATGCATCTTTTCCGAAAAAAGCTCATGGCTGGATGAGACCATTTTGGGCACAAGGTGGTCAGGGCTGGGGTCACCAGGTGGTGTGGGAGGGAGAGAAAGGGGAGTGTCTAGAGGGGCGGGGCAGGAAGCTTGGGAGGGTGGAGACCTAGTCAGAGATCTCGGGCTGGGGGTGGGGCCAGGAGACAAGAAAATGGCCTGGTCAGGAGCCCGAGTGGGCAGCCGGGAGCTCACACTGGTCCAGGGGAGGAGGCACGCTGCCCTTCACCCACGGCGTGTGGTCGTCCACAATGTTGATGGTGATGTTGGGGTGCCAGTGGGAGATCACCTCCACAGGCCCGTAATCCTCGGCCCTCTGAGGGGAGACGGGGGGGTGGTGGGTCTCAGAGGCACCTGCTCGCTTCCTCCTGAGGACTCCCGTGACAGTCGCGACAGAAGAGCAACCACCGCAGCGACTGCTGGCCGAGGGCTCACCCTGGCCAGTCCCCGCGCCAGCCTCTAGACCCCGCTGCCCTGGCTCCCCCCAGCCACCTGACGGAGCAGAAAACCCAAGCCTGCCCATCTGGACGGGACGGCGCACCAGGCTGCAAAGTGCAGCCTCGTGACCGCACAAGTGTGGGACCCGCGTGCAGCCTCCATACTCAGGGGCCGCCCTCCCGCCCGGGACCACCTCGTGGAGAGAGGAAGACTCTCGGTGCCACCACGGGCTAACGTCCCCGGATTAACCGGGAGTATTCCTTCTAGAGCCACGTTAGCGGGTACCTCGTCTGTGCCGGGCCAAGCCCGGGCTCAGGGTCCAGCTGCTTGGGTGTGAATCCCAGCCCTGCCACTTCCTGGCTGTGATACTTCGTGTAAGTCTCCTTCCTTGTGACGGGACCCACCCAACAGGGCTGGCGCGAGGCTTCCAGGTGGGTGCGTGTCCGGAGCACAGAGCACCCGCCCTGCCACTGCTGGAGGTCAGCTGTAACCTCGCCGGCAACACCCCCACTCCCTGAGAGCTAGCTCTACGTTCTAACCCAGTTTCCAGGGAGGGAAACTGAGGCTCAGAGAGGTGAAAGCCCCCGGCTGCCAGCGGCTCAGTGGTGGTGTCAGAAGACAACCCCCGTGGTCCGGCTGCTGGGCTGGGAATGGGCCGGACGGCACCCCCAGAACTCGACGGCTCTGCTCGTGCTAACCTTGATCATTTCTGGGTCAGCTTCCGTCTCTCCCGTCAACAGGTTCTTGGTTTTCTGAAACCGCCGGCGCTTGTATTTGTTGATCACTGAGGGCGAGGAGGCAGGGAAAGGGGGTGGATGTGAGACCTGCTGGCACTCGCGGGACCCAGGCCCCAGACCTCTGCCCACCCGGTTCCCGGCTCCCACTCTTCCACCTGCCAACCGGCAGTAACGACAACCAGAAAGCCTGCACTGCCTTCTCAAATCTCACCCCAGCCCCAGGCTCCCCATCTGTACAGCGACACCAGCATCCACCAAATTGTCCCAGGAGTCTCCTCCTCCAGGATTTGCTGCATCTGTTCCATCAGCCCATCCCCGGTGAATGTCCCCTCCGGCACATGCCTCAGATCCCAGCACAGCCTCCCACCTCCAGAGCCCCACCCCAGGCCGGCCACGGCGCCCCCTCCTGGATGACCGCAGTCACCTCCTCACTGGCCTCCCAGTGGCCACTCTTGCCCCTAAGACCCAAGTATCTGATCGAGTCATCCTACTGCCTCAGAATCCTAGACAGCTCCCGCTGCCCCGCGCAGGGCCCCTGAGGTGCTCACCACGGCCCCACCAACCTCAGCCCTCGCCACCTCTCATCCTTGCGCACCCCACTCCTTCCTCCTCAAATGCGCCGACCTTGGGCCTGCAGACGTGCTGCTGCGCCTCCCTGGCAGGGATCCAGCATGGCTGGAATCTTCCTGGTTGGCTCCTTCTCCCCCTTCCTGCCCCTGGTTAAATGTCCCTTCCGCCCACTCCACTGAAGGCGGCTGCCCGGGCGTGCTCCTTGCCATTTCTGTTTCCTTCACAACAGTTCATCACGACCCACTGGTTCACCTGCCCACTGGTTTACTTGTTTGCTGTCTGTCCCCTCAACCAGTCTGCAAGCCCCAGGTGGGGCTGGGCCCGTTTTGGGCCCTGCCGTATCCCCCCACAGTGACAAACAGCAGGATTGATAAATATAAACAGGTGGGCCGAGACAGGGCCGGAGAAGGCCGAGAGCCGCCAATGTGAGAAGTACTTTGGCGCTGTGAATCCCCGGGCAGGAGTGGACCTCACTTCCTCTTGCAGAGGCCAGGTCAGCCACGGGCTCCCTGCCACCCTGCCCCAAACCCTGCCAAGACATGCCAGGAGGACAGGGCTGGCGTTCGTTCACGCTCCATCTCCCCGCCTCCACCCTGGTCTGGGTAACTTTTCCGCTCCTCCTTATGCCTGGGACAACACATGGCCTATCCCTCCTGTGATTTCTCCATCCTGCCCCCAGGTGCTAGGGAGAGATGGGGAAATGAAAGAGGGAGCTGGCCAAGAGCGGGGGCCCTGGGGTCACATCCTGGCTCTGTCTCCCATGAACTGAGGGACGTTGGTGAGCTACATCACCTCCCTGGGCCTCAGTACCCCCTCCGGAGAATGGGGATTAAAGCCTCGCCTCTTCTGGGCAGGACCACTGGGAAGTGGCTCTCTGCTCTACGGAGCCCAGCCAGCAGAGCACCCCTGCATGTCACACTGACACACGCCACAGGGCCCAGATCCCTCCCACCCGCTCAGAACCAGGGGCTTCTGGATTCTATGGACGAGCTCAAGTTCAAAACCACTTCTGGGAATTGACTCAGGGTTTCAGCCCGGGGGCCAGCTGCTCTTATGGTTCCCGTGAATATCATCTCATCACTTCTATCACAATTAACGCATTTGAGACCTTGCTCCCACGTCAGGGGAAAGCAGTAAACACCCAAGGGTGGGCATCCTGGAGAATAAATTCCCCGGGGTACATGCTCCGCTGTCTTCCACACCCATGAGAGGCTGTCCAGGGAAGGGAGGGACCGTGCCCGGCCAGCCCCAGAGGAGACAGACTTTGGCTCAGGTGGAGAACATTCTGCAACTTGGTGGCATGCAGATGGGGTTATGATATGAGATGGACCTGGCTTCCGTAGGGAGGAAGAAGCCCCCTTTTCTTGGAGTTAAACTATACCCTGAGTACTGACAATGTGGCTGGTTGAGACTGAAATGTGCTGTGAGTGCAAAACACACACTGAAATTTGAAACCTAGTGCAGGAAGAAGAATAGTGGAGAATACCTCATTAATTTTTTATACGGATTACATGTTGAAATGACAACACGTTGACCTCAATAAATTACTAACATTCATTTTATGGTCTTTTTTTTTTTTTTAACGTGGCCACTTAGAAAACTTACAATGCCTTCTGTGGCGGGCACTGTATCCCTCTGGGACAGTACCGTGCTAGAGTGCTGACCACTGGCCCTTTGGGGAAGAGAGGAGGGGGCTTTTCCGATCCCACACTGTCGCTCTGTGCCCTGGAGTGGGCCGGTGGCCAGCTCCGTGTCCCTTCAAGCCCCTGCCCGAAGGGGGCCCAGGTGTGAGGCAAGCCTGGGGGATCCCGCTGGCTTCTCAGGTCCACAGGCTGCAGATTCTATTTTGCAGACCACACCAACATCTGTCACACTGACCATGAACACGACCTCACCACACAGTGACACGATCACATTCACCAGAGACGAAACCACAACAGATGCTGGCACTGAGCGTGGCTGATGGGTGTAACTGGCACGCAAGCCAGCAGCCGCCCACCTGGGTCACATTCAAAGCAACCGCTGAAGCACCAGGCACATGTAACCCAGACTTTCGGGGACACCTCCGTGGGAATGGCCCCTGCAGGCCACACCCCCTCAGCCCGCCTCTGCCGGCATCTTCGCAGCTGCGCTCCATGGAAGCCAGCCAGCCAGCCAGCCGGGCGGAGCGCCCTACAGAGCACGGTCCGCAGACATACTTGCTTAGAACAGCGCTTAGCACACCTGGGGGACTTTTCCAAATCAGCTTTGGGTACTGACATACGGTCACTAGAGTTTTGTTTCATCCAGTGTAGATGGTCACAAAAAAAATTCTCATCCTTTGGGTTATTTTTATACCAAAAGAGGTAGGAAAAGACCTAACCCATGCAAATTAAAGTACATCTGTCGCTGCGCCACAAAAAACAGCCAGAGGGATCTTAACCAAGTCCACAGGCGCAGCAGAATCAAAGTGAGGTGGGGCACGCAAAATTCACATGAAGGGAACGGGGGGCTTTCGGGAGGGGGGTGTGGGGGGCTGTCTGTCCTCTAGATCTGCTGAAACTGAAGTGCAGCGAGAGAGTCCCACAACTGCCGATCAGGAGACAGTGGACTCAAGGACAAAAGACACAAAGGGCAGGCAAAAAAATGCCAACAATTATTAACCTCCTGGAAAAGGAGATGTTGGACAGGAAAGGAAAAATAAACTACACACACCGTGTGGTTCAGATGGGAAGAAGAGTCACACACTCAAAACCATTTGAATGCTGAATATGAATCTAATCAAATTATGTTCCTGAGTTGAGATTTCCTCTTCCAGAGTAGGAAGTCAAGACATAATGTCAAAACTGAAAAACCAAGAAATTGCATTATCATCTTATTATTGGGAGCCTTGGAGATCAAGTAGCAGAAACAGCTAAAGCAGTTGCCTGTGGGGAGTGGAAACTGGGGGAACACAAGAGGGGGAGAGCAGGAGACAGATGAGTGTCGCTGTCTGGTTAAATTACTTGAATTTTAAACCATGTACTTATAACAAGAGATTAAAAAAATTTTTTTTTAAAGAAGATGCCCTGGGCAGAGAGAATCTCAGTTTCAAAATGAGGCCGTGTCAGAAGTCCCAAATGGCCACAGTTCTGACCCAGGGCTTCTTGGGGCCACCGGTAGTCCTGCGGTTTGCTCACACAATCAGGATTCTCAGGGGGGCACCAGGAGGGTGGCCAGCGAGGTGAGAACGGGGCCTGTCCGGTGACGTGGCCCTCACCAGCTTGCCTCGTCAAGGCAGGCCCTACTCAGAGGTGCGCGTGCGCGGGCGGAGGCTCACAGCGCAGCCATGCAGGATGCATTCACACCCGCAGCCTGGGAGCCTCGCACGGCCCCGCAGGAGCCCCCAGGGAGGCCACTGTGCAGCACCCATTCCAGAAGCGGCCGACACAGATGCAATCACGGAGAGCACACCGGATGCAACTAATGGCAAAGGGCCTCCAGTCTCCCTCTGCTCATTTAATCTAGCCATGGTTCTCTCACAGACCATTCTGGAGTGTCTGCTCTACCAGGCCCGGTACTGTGCACACGCCGGCCTCGCCCTTCCTCTTCTCGGAAGTCCCTTTCTCCACCTGCTCTTCCTAAGCCGATTCCTCTCCTGCCTGCCCACAGGTGTCCAGAGGCATGGAGGGTACGCAGGGTTCGAGCCCGGCCACCAACCCCAGCCTCCCTGAGCACAGGGTTCCTGCCTGCCCTCGTGGACCTGGGAGTCCAGGCCCGCGGAACCACGGGGGCCCCAGGACGGAGAGGGACTTACTCCGAGACGTGTGCACCGTGGCGAGCCGGCGGTACAGCGCCTTCTGCCGGGGGTCTGGGTGGAAGCCGGTCTTGGTGAAGTAGACGTGGATATAGATGGAGCCGTTCTGCTGGACGCTCTGCAAGGCGGTCCGACGGGGACAAGGAACAGTGAAGCCCCTCATGACGCCCGCCCCCCACGGCTTCCCCACCCCCGTCTACTGAGTGTTCAGGGTGGGCAGTGTAGTTAAGTGGTTAGGGGCCAGACACTGGAGTTAGGCTCAAATTCAAAACCAGGCTCTAGCACACAATGGCTGTGTGGCCTCAGGCTTCGCCTCGCTGAGCCTCAGGGCCCACCTGCAGGACGCAGATCCTCAGCACTGAGGGCACGGCAGGGCTGTAAGGATTATCTGAGAGCGCTGAGCGCGGTCACTCAAGCACAGAATAGGAGCTCAATAAACGTCAGCAGCCTTAATTCATTAAACGGTAAAACAATGAAGGCCGGATACCACTCTGGCACTTCAAATGGTAACTGCCCAGTCCAGTGAGTTCACATCTGCATAACTCATGTAAACCTTGCGCGCTGGGTCATGTTATTACCCCGTTTTCCAGATGCGGTGACTGGGGCTCACACAGAGAGGCTACGGGCAGCGAGTAATTGGATCCGAACCCCGTCCGTGGGCTCTCCCGTGGCCCTGCCTCTCACCGCCTGTGTCCTACCTCTCTGCCCGGGCCTTTCACCTACTATTCTCAACCCCCTGCCACACCCACCCAGATGAGGAAACTGAAGTGGGGTGGCCACCTGCCTGAGGCGCAGGGCGGGTGGCCGAGGCCGCACTGCAGCCTCTCTGTCTGACCTTCGTGGTGAGCTGGGATTCACCTGGCCACGCTGTGTCCTCACTGCCCTGCCTTTTAAGTCCACCTCTGTGTCAACCACGTTTTTATATTTCATGCTGTTTTCACATCTGGCAGGGGAGAGACCGCCCCTCCCAGGGCCAGCTGATTCCTGGAAATAATAAACAACTCGCCTGCCTCTGAACATACCTTTAAAATGCAAGCCAACAAACCCAAGTCCACACCCCAACCACCCCCTTGATCTCTCACACACCAGGCCGCACTGAATCACTCAGGGCAGGTACCAGACAACTACAGACCACCCCTCTAGCCCAGAGCCCGCACGTCAACCAAGCAGGCCAGTCCTAAGGTGTTTCCCCACCTGCCCTGCCTTTCCTGCGGAAACCTCAATAAAGGCTTCGGCCTAGGCCTCCCCTTGCCCCTTCTGCTCCTGTCCAAACCTGGTGCTTCCCCATGTGGCCCTGCGTAGTGTGGTGGGCCCCCTCCTCTCGGGAAATGTAAGTAGTAAATTCTTCTTCCGATGGCATTGGCCTGTGTCGCGGCTCAGTCACCTCCACAAATTAAAATCAAGTACAACTTAGACACTCTCCCGCCACAGAGCTGGGAAGGAGGGTGAGCACCAAGTCCCTGCAAGCAGCTCTCACTGCCTGGCTTAGTGCCCCTCTGTCCTCCTCGGATCTGGGGTTGGGGTCTGGGGGCCGGGCGTGAGGTCTCGGCGGGAGCCACCTCTCAGCACGGGCTGTCCTGTCTGCCTCAGAAAGAACGCATCCACCACTGCTTCCAGCTACCCAAACAGACCCAGACAGAGCCGGACAGAGCAGAGATGCTCCCTCCTTCCCAGGAGACTGAGGAGAAGACTTGATGGGGAGAAAGGAAGGAGAGAGCAGCCCCCAAGAGATGTCAACATTCACAGATTCATCAAATTCACTGATTGTTCAACAGCCGCTGATTCTGCACCCAGTCCTCTGCTGGGCAGAGCTGGGGACAGAGCTGTGACCAAGATGGTCCCGTGGGGAAAACAGATCCATATTCAGGTAGTGACAACCCCCCAGAGCTGGCACGGCTTGGGTTGGGGAGCCCAGAGAGGGTGCTGGCTGAGCCTGAGTGTCAGGGAGAGCTCCCTGGAGGAGGCAGGATTTGAACTGGGGCTGTCAGAGTCCGGAGCCAGACAGCCTGAGTTCAGTTCAGTTCACACCGGCTGTGTGACCTCGGGTGGGGCCTCTCTGTACCTCAGTTTCCTCATCAGTCAAATGGAAATAATAGTTCCCACCTCCTAGGGTTGCTGGGAGGTTTCCACCAGTCAGCCTAGGCTGGTGCCCTGTACGTAGTAAGCACTTAATCAACATTAACTATTATTTTCAAACCAGGCTGGCTGACTGGCCACCCCCAGGGATGATTACTAATCTTTCACCAGTTCATACCACAGATTTACACAACCCTGAAAGTAGCTGGGAGGATCCTAGGCCATTTCCAACTCCATCCACATGGAGAGGTGGGGAAGACAAGGCCCAGAGACCTCAGGGACCCGCCTGTGGTCACAAAGCATGTGAACTAAGAGGAGAGCCAGGCTTGGAACCTGGACTCCCGATTGCAGGACTGGGAGTTGGTTCAAGGAAATGCCCTCAGTGCTAGCCGCGCAGCCCTGGGGCCAGGAACCAGAAGCCGTCCCACCTGTGGAATGTCGAGCTCAGCAAAGTGCTCGTAGCAGCCGTCTGAGTTCTCGCCACTAGTCCAGTCGCCATACACAAGGTCATGCTGCTCCCAGAAGAGCGCTGATGTGGCATTAAAGTCTGTAAAGTGCTCGTGCTCTGAGATGTACACGTGCAGGTTCTGTTGGGAGGGGAAGTGGGCGGAGCTTAGTCAGGGCTGCTTATAGGACCCTCTGAAGGCTGACAGATAAAGAGCGAGGAAGAGCTGCGGCACTAACAGCACACTAACATGAACAATTTGCGGGGGGGTGGTTAGTGGAGAGAAGAGCAGCAGCTAGTAGAATAACCTTTCTCTTTCCTCACACCCCCACCACGTCTGTCCTGGTCTGAGTCTGTGACGTCTAAGAGCAAAAACAATTAAACAATGGTCAGCCTGCCAATTAGAATTTGGGGTTAGAAAGGATCCGGACCTCCCTGAATCATCTTCCCTCTCAGCCTCTCATGGGCTTCTTGGTCAGAGCTCCGCAGGCTTATGGATAAAGCACAGTCAAGATGTGCAAGAGTGTCAGCCGGCTACTGAGAACCGAGGGGAACTGGGGAGCTGGCCTCAGAACTCCCTCCTTTCCCAAGTCCCCGTGGCCATCTCTGTCCAGAGCCCAGAAGGCCCACTGATAAAGAACAGCTGAGTGGTGGTCACCCTGCTGGCCAGAATTCCATGAAATCAGGAATCCCAGAGCTGCAGAGAACCGCAAAGGTGGGAGAGGTCGAGATTACTGAGGTTAGAACACCTGTTGCAGATGCTCCTGAACAAAGTCCTTCTACCCGGAAAGAATACCATCACAAACCCAAAAGAATTACTTGTTCCTTATAAGTGTCACTTGAGTGACTCAGATTTCATGGGCTGAAGATGCACCTGGAGTCTCTCAACCCTGGACCCGTTCACAGACCTGACAGTGACCAGGGACCGCGTCTGTCCCGACAGCCCATGTCACTCCCCCACACCTTCCCCCACCCACTCCTCTCCCGGGTCTGGCCTCCCAGCTGGTGGTTACCATTAAAGTGTCTTTGGGGAACAGGTTGCGGCTGGCGACACGTGGGGCTCCTCCGGGGCCTGCCTGGTCCTGAGGGGCCGGCCCTCGGCGGAACCAGCTGCTGATGGCCCAGATGATGAAGATCCTGAGGAGGCAAGCAGGGCAGGCGGTGAGTCCCCATGCCTTTTCTTTCCAACGTGGATCTGCCTGACCTTCCGACTCAGCACCTGCCGGGGCCTGACCCGGGGGCTGATCAAGCAGGGAGGGTCCCTGAGAAGGCAGGTGCAGGGCTGCTGAGAAGACGAGATGCCCCCAAAGGCCATGTCCGGGGACAGACCCCAGACGCCTGGCACTGACTCCCTGGAGTCTGGTGGCCACAGGGCTGCAGGCGCTTCGACCCTCGAAACCTCAGAACTAGGAAACCTAACGTCCCAGTCCCCTGGAATCCCAAAGTGTGAGAACCCTAGAATCTGGAATCCCAGCATTTTAGAGACACAGACATTAGGGAGAGCAACATTTCAGAACTTCAAATCAACTGAAAACTGCAGAAGCAAACAGTAAGTAATGGGTGAGTCCCTATTTTTAGTAACACTGGGCTAGGTTATTCAGACCAACTTTCCTGTTGGAAACAACTTGAAAAGGCTTGATAAAAATTAATATAGTAAGAATATACTAACACCAGTTTTACACTTACAATTATATATCTTGATATAGCAACATATTCTATATGTTCTTCTATTTTCTTATATATTTTTAATCAAGTTTATATATATAATACATGTAAACATATATTCTTTTTGTAATTAATTAATTATTTAATTTAGTTATTTTTGGCTGTGTTGTGTCTTCGTTGCTGTGCGTGGGCTTTCTCTAGTTGCAGCAAGCAGGGGCTACTCCTCGCTGTGGTGCGCAGGTTTCTCATTGCGGTGGCTTCTCTTGTTGCCGAGCACAGGCTCTAGGTACCTGGGCTTCAGTAGTGTGGCACACGGGCTTAGCTGCCCTGCGGCATGTGGGATCTTCCCAGACCAGGGCTCAAACCCGTGTCCCCTGCATTGGCAGGTGGATTCTTAACCACTGCGCCACCAGGGAAGTCCTTCTTTACTTCTTTGGTTCCCATCTTCCTTTCAGTTTTTGCCAGGTAAGTCTGCAGTCTTGTCCATTCTTCAGTGCTTTTAAGAATATATGTTTACGGGGCTTCCCTGATGGCACAGTGGTTAAGAATCCACCTGCTAATGCAGGGGACACGGGTTCGAGCCCTGGTCCGGGAAGATCCCACATGCCGCGGAGCAACTAAGCCCATGCGCCACAACTACTGAGTCTGCACTCTACAGCCCCCGAGCCACAACTACTAAGCCCTTGTGCCACAACTACTGAAGCCCGCGTGCCTAGAGCCCATGCTCTGCAACAAGAGAAGCCACCGCAATTGAGAAGCCTGCACACCACAACGAAGAGTAGCCCCTGCTCGGCGCAACTAGAGAAAGCCCACGTGCAGCAACAAAGACCCAACGCAGCCCCCAAATTAATTAATTAATTAATTAAAAAAAAAAAGTAAAGGAACCCTGGAAGCTTCTTCTTTTTTTTTTTTTTTAATTAATTAATTAATTTATTTATTTTTGCTGTGTTGGATCTTCGTTTCTGTGCGAGGGCTTTCTCTAGCTGTGGCAAGCGGGGGCCTCTCTTCATCGCGGTGCGCGGGCCTCTCACTGTCGTGGCCTCTCTTGCTGTGGAGCACAGGCTCCAGACGCGCAGGCTCAGTAAGTGTGGCTCACGGGCCCAGTTGCTCCGTGGCATGTGGGATCTTCCCAGATCAGGGCTCGAACCCGTGTCCCCTGCATTGGCAGGCAGATTCTCAACCGCTGCGCCACCAGGGAAGCCCAGCTTCTTCTTTTTTTAACTTAAGTATGGTTGATTTACAATGTTGTGTTAGATTCAGTTTCAGGTATACAGCAACATGATTCAGTTATATATACACATATTTATATATATATATATTATTGATAATATATGATATAATGTGTATATATATTCTTTTTAGGATTCTTTTCCATTATATGTTATTATGAGATACTGAATATAGTTCCCTGTGCTATACAGTAAGTCCTTGTTGTTTTTCCTTTTTTTTTGGAAGCTTCTTTTTTGTGTTTGAGGACATCTGCTAGGTGTTTTGATGGGTGAACAAAAACGCCAGCCCAGGGCCCACACAAAGTAACCAGAGACCTACTCTATGAGAAGCTAAGACTCCACAGGGCTCCCCGCCAAGGACAAGGGGAAGCAGGTGTGGCCTAGCCCTCCTCAGAGTCGCACACCAGGTGGGCACAGCCAGAGCCTTGAACCTGGTACAAGGAGACCCCGAATGACAATGCCCCAGGCAGCCAGCAGAGGCAAAGCAAATCCTCTCTGTAGGAAAACAGGTTCATCCTAGGCCCGAAATGACTCCTATAAACAATTTTCCAAGTATGATGATCAACACACAGCCAAAGACAAGCCAGGAGCACAAGGAAACAAGACTCTATGAGTGAGAACCAGCAGAAACAAAAACCAATCTACCCAATGGCACTGTGGTAACCTAAACGGGAGGGAAGTCCAGAAGGGAGGGGATATCTGTATGTGTGTAGCTGGTTCATTCTGTTGTGCAGTGGAAGCTAACACAACATTGTAAAGCAACCATTTTCCAATAAAAATTAAAAAAAAAAAAGATAAAAAAAGAAACCAAAATTTGAGATGCTCAGGACTGGAGGTTTCAGAATGTTACAAAACCCTGAAAATGTACATTGAGAGCGCGCTTCACAAGTATCCACCCTGAATAACATGATGGAAAAAAATCAAAGTAGAAACAAAACGACACTTAGTTAAAACAAATATATTAAGAGTCATTTTCTCAATTTACAAAATTGAATAGACATAATACACAGTCTTTGAGTTGTAAATGAAGCGGAGATATTTACAGGATGCACTGTTTAAAGAGAAAGGAAGACGAAGGAAAGTGCACAGAGTAGCCATCCATTTTGTGTAACATACAAGGTTAAACAAAAGCAAAAACCTGGGCTGCGGGAAAGAGAAGTGGGAGTTAGTGTTTAATGGGGACAGTTTCAGTTGAGGAAGATGAAAAAGTTCTGGAGATGGATGGCAGTGATGGCTGCACACTAATGTGGATGTACTTAATGCCACAGAATTATACACTTAAACATGGTTAAAATGGTAGATTTTGGGGCTTCCCTGGTGGTGCAGTGGTTAAGAATCCGCCTGCCAATGCAAGGGACACGGGTTCGAGTCCTGGTCTGGGAAGATCCCACGTGCCGCGGAGCAACTAAGCCCGTGCGCCACAACTACTGAGCCTGCGCGTCTGGAGCCTGTGCTCCGCAACAAGAGAGGCCGCGATAGTGAGAGGCCCGCGCACCGCGATGAAGAGTGGTCCCCGCTCGCCGCAACTGGAGAAAGCCCTCGCACAGAAACGAAGACCCAACACAGCCATAAATAAATAAATAAATAAATAATTTTTTTAAAAAATGGTAGATTTTGTTATACATATTTTGTCACAATAATTAAAAAAAAAACCCAACAATTTGTAATGCACCTTTACGTCAACATAAAAGTAGAGAAAGGTATAAAATACACATCAGACTTTAAAATGGATTCCCTTGGTTTGGGGGAATAAGGAAGGCCTAGGGGTAAGCAAAAAAACCCCAAATGCCTCAAAACACAATACTATCTTAAAAAAAATTATGAGCAATAAAAGCAGCATGCACATGAATCAACATGGGAAAGGATCACCACCAATACAGTAATGATGAATGATGGTTACCTTCAGGTGATTTTTTATTTTCTTCTTTATGCTTTTCTTTTTGAATACTTTTTAATGAGCAAAAATAAAAGCCCCGGACTTCCCTGGTGGCGCAGTGGTTAAGAATCCGCCTGCCAATGCAAGGGACACGGGTTCGAGCCCTGGTCTGGGAAGATCCCACGTGCCGCGGAGCAACTAAGCCCGTGCGCCACAACTACTGAGCCTGCGCGTCTGGAGCCTGTGCTCCGCAACAAGAGAGGCCGCGATAGTGAGAGGCCCGCGCACCGCGATGAAGAGTGGTCCCCGCTCGCCGCAACTGGAGAAAGCCCTCGCACAGAAACGAAGACCCAACACAGCCATAAATAAATAAATAAATAAATAATTTTTTTAAAAAATGGTAGATTTTGTTATACATATTTTGTCACAATAATTAAAAAAAAAAACCCAACAATTTGTAATGCACCTTTACGTCAACATAAAAGTAGAGAAAGGTATAAAATACACATCAGACTTTAAAATGGATTCCCTTGGTTTGGGGGAATAAGGAAGGCCTAGGGGTAAGCAAAAAAACCCCAAATGCCTCAAAACACAATACTATCTTAAAAAAAATTATGAGCAATAAAAGCAGCATGCACATGAATCAACATGGGAAAGGATCACCACCAATACAGTAATGATGAATGATGGTTACCTTCAGGTGATTTTTTATTTTCTTCTTTATGCTTTTCTTTTTGAATACTTTTTAATGAGCAAAAATAAAAGCCCCGGACTTCCCTGGTGGCGCAGTGGTTAAGAATCCACCTGCCAATGCAGGGGACACGGGTTCGAGCCCTGGCCTGGGAAGATCCCACACGCTGCCGAGCAACTAAGCCCGTGCGCCACAACTACTGAGCCTGTGCTCTAGAGCCCACGAGCCACAACTACTGAAGCTTGTGTGCCTAGAGCCCGTGCTCCGCAACAAGAGAAGCCACCGCAATGAGAAGCCCGCGCACCGCAACAGAGTAGCCCCCACTCGCTGCAACTAGAGAAAGCCTGCGCACAGCAACAAAGACCCAACACAGCCAAAAATAAATAAATAAATAAACTTTAAAAAAAAAAAAAAAGCCCCACAATAAAACTGTAGCAGGGGCTTCCCTGGTGGCGCAGTGGTTGAGAATCTGCCTGCTAATGCAGGAGACACGGGTTCGAGCCCTGGTCTGGGAAGATCCCACATGCCGCGGAGCAACTAGGCCCGTGAGCCACAACTGCTGAGCCTGCGCGTCTGGAGCCTGTGCCCCGCAACGGGAGGGGCCGCGATAGTGAAAGGCCCGCGCACCGCGATGAAGAGGGGCCCCCACTTGCCGCAACTAGAGAAAGCCCTCGCACGAACCGAAGACCCAACACAGTCAAAAAAATAAAATAATAAATAAATAAATAAAGTAAAAAAAAAAAAAAAAAAAAAACTGTAGCAGACTGCTAGTTGTTTCCCAATATTCATCTTTCCCTTTTCACTCAGAAAGAAGACTCTTAAATTTTAACTGGATCCCTTGGTTACCTGGAATAAAGACTACAAAATCCAGCCTTACAGCCAGGTGTGGACACATGGTGAAGTTCTGGCCAATAAAATGTAAAAGCAGTGTGTTTACTGGACTTTGGGGAAGTGTCTTAAAGAGAAAGAGCATCCCTCCTTTATTTCTTCTTCCCTCCTGGAATGTGGACGTGATGGTCTCATCCTCAGCACCCATATTAGGCCATGAGGATAAAGGGCAAAACCTAGCAATGGTGGAACAAAGAGCAGGAAGGAATCTGGGATGCAGAAGACCGCAGAATCCTGGTCTGCCTAGGTCCAGAATAGTACATGAGAGAGGGAAACTTCTATTGTGTTAATTCGGGTCTCTCAGATACATGCAGCTCTGTAATTATTAAATGAGACAAGTACTTATTGATTGCAGGTGTGAAAAGCAATACAGTTGACCCTTGAAGAACAAAGATTTGAAGTGCGTGGGTCCACTTATACGAATCTTTTTCAACAGTAAATACTACAGTGCTACACGATCCATGGATGGTTGAATCTGTGGATGTGGAACCAGAGATATGGAGGAATCGTTAGTACAGAGGGCCAACTGTAAGTGATACGTGGATACACAGGGTCGGCCACCCCCCCATCCCCATGTTGTTCAAGGATCAACTGTATAGCAGAGAAGTTAAGTGCTCAGCCTCTAAGTTGCAATATCTGGATCTGAGGCCCAGCTCTCCTACTTCCCGACTGGGTGACCTCAGGCAAGACTCTTAACCTCTCTAGGCCTCCATTTCCTCAACAGTTAAAATAGGGATAACAGGGCTTCCCTGGTGCCGCAGTGGCTAAGAATCCGCCTGGCAATGCAGGGGACACGGGTTCGAGCCCTGGTCTGGGAAGATCTCACAGGCCGCAGAGCAACTAAGCCCGTGTGCCATAACTACTGAGCCCGTGCTCTAGAGCCCGTGAGCCACAACTACTGAGCCCGTGCTCTAGAGCCCGTGAGCCACAACTACTGAGCCCGTGCTCTAGAGCCCGTGAGCCACAACTACTGAGCCCACGAGCCACAACTACTGAGCCCACGAGCCACAACTACTGAAGCCCGCGCGTCTGGAGCCTGCACTCCACAACAAGAGAAACCACAGCCATGAGAAGCCCGCGCACCGCAACGAAGAGTAGTCCCCGCTCGCCGCAACTAGAGAAAGCCACACACAGCAACAAAGAACCAAAGCAGCCAAAAATAAATAAATGAAAGAAAAAAAATAAGGATAACAACACTTCTTACCTTGTAGGGTTGTCTACAAGCATTAAATGCATTGATATACACACACACACACACATCATCTAGAATGGTACATACAGTAAGTGTTTTAGAAGTGTCAGCTATTATTGTTATTTTCCTCATAGGAAGAAGGCATACAAAACCTTCAGAGTGGAAGAACACCACACGAGAACTCTAGCGTGGGTGGGTGCCTTCCTGCTGAGCCCCAAACCACGCCAATGGGCAGCATCAGGCACAGGGACTTGCCTCTGCTGGCACAAGCCACGGAGCCCGGGTCCGGGGTCTCAGGGGCCACGGCCCAGCTGAGCTATCTGCTGCCTCCCCCCGCCCCAGGAGGTCCCTGATGCACACGGCTGGGGAAGGTCTGGAACTGGCGATTCCTGCGGACACCTCCATTTCCAAGGGAGGCTCCCATTTTAGTAAATATGCCAAGGGAGAGTGCGCGAGCAAGGACACCCACAGGCAGCTCTGCCCCGGCTTAGCGTGTGGCCTGCAGGGGGCCCACGCACTGCGGGCTCCTGGGTCTCCGTGTGTAGAGGAGACAAGGCCGACTGGACCGGACTTTCTGTAGGATTCTAGACCCCCAGTTTCGTGAAGAACATCTGCTCACCGTGGGCCCTCCACCCCCGCATCCCAGACCAGGAAGCCCTGACCTAGGACACCAGGGCTGGCCCTCACCTAATGCTTTTCAACTTCGTATCCTCCCTCCCACCCCAAGTAGGCATTCTACATTCACGGGGAAAATTTAAGTGTATGAAAAGACATACGACAACTCTCCCTCCCACCCCGCCCCCACTCCAGGTAACCACTGGTACAGTTGGAGGATGTGCTGAAAACCATGGGCTCTACCCTCTAGTCTCAAAAAAGGCCATTCTCATGCAATCTGCTTGATGCTTCAGAGAGTTCACAGGCCCCTGAAAACAAACCTTGAATCCCATCTAAGAACTCCAGACGGAGACGGTCTTCCAGCACGCACTGGGACTGATTCTTGGTGGCGCCTGGTCCTAAGGACGGAAATTAGCTTGCACTGTGGTTGTATTAAAAACATCTATCTGAAGAAAGCTCCCTTATGTACTGATGTGGAAAGATTTCTAACATATAGTGTTAATGAAAATAAACCAAGGTGTAGAACTGTGTAAAATAGGCTACCTCTTATGTAAAAATGAAGGGAAAGATAAAAATAATCTTTATTCCTAGCTGCTTGAAGCATGAAAAGAAGAAACTGTACATAAGAAAATTCTAAGTCCTTATTGGACACGGAGGTGGGGGGAGGGGAGGGAGTGGCATGGTGAAGAGAAAGGAGGGGCTCCACGGATGAAGAAACCCAGTCCCAGAGAGATCCCCCTGCGCCCTCCCAGCAGCTCCCCAGGGCCTCACTCAGAGGCCAGGCTTCCAGAAGGCAGGCCCTGTGCTCCCGGTGCCTGGAAACAGTCATATGCATCCACGCGTAAAAGGATCACCACCAGCCAGTCTCAAAGGCACAGCCTGTATGACTTCACTTACAGGAGGTACCCAGAGCAGTCAAATTCACAGAAACGGAAGGCAGAATGGTGGTGGCCAGGGGCTGGGGGGAGGAGGGAGAATCGAGGAGTTAGTGTTTAATGGGTACAGAGTTTCAGTCTGGGGAAGATGAAGAAGTTCTGGAGATGGATGGTTTGACGGTTGCACAACAATGTCAATATACTTAATGCCACTGAGTGGTGCACTTAAAGATAGTTAAAATGCTAAATTTTATGTAATGCAGATGTTGTGGCTGAATTGTGTCCCGCCCCCCTCCAAATTCATGTGTTGCAGTTCTAACCCTCAGTATCTCAGTGACTGCATGTGCAGATAGGGCTTTTAAAGAGGTGACTAAGGCTAAGTGAGGTCATTATTTAGGGTGGGCCCTAATCCAGTCTGACTGCTGCCCATATAGGAAGGGGCGATTAGGACACAGACAACACAGAAGAAAGACCATGTGAAGACAGGAAGACGGCCAGCTACAAGCCAAGGAGAGAGGCCTCAGAGGAAACCAGACATCCTGACACCTTAATCTCAGACTTCCAGCCCCCAGAATTATGAG
The DNA here is from genome assembly GCF_009873245.2 of Balaenoptera musculus. Taxonomy (NCBI): domain Eukaryota; kingdom Metazoa; phylum Chordata; class Mammalia; order Artiodactyla; family Balaenopteridae; genus Balaenoptera; species Balaenoptera musculus. Next base: position 10,701,929 of record NC_045803.1, read on the forward strand.
AAAGTAAAAAGGATCTCCAGCAGTACAGTAATGATGGTAATCCTCAGTGATTCTTTCCTTTCCTCTTTTTTTAAAAAATTTGTTTGTTTGTTTGGCTGCGCCACATGGCTTGTGGGATCTTAGTTCCCCGACTAGGGATCGAACCCGTGCCCCCTGCAGTTGAAGCACGGAGTCCTAACCACTGGACTGCCAGAGAATTCCCTCCCTTCCTCTTTATGTTTTTCTTACTTGAACTTTTTTCAATGAACAAAACCAAAGCTACATCTGGGGACTTCCCTGGTGGCTCAGTGCTTAAGAATCCGCCTGCTAACGCAGGGGACACGGGTTCGAGCCCTGGTCCGGGAAGATCCCACATGCCGCGGAGCAACTAAGCCCGTGTGCCACAACTACTGAGCCCGCGCCCTAGAGCCCGTGCTCTGCAACAAGAGAAGCCACCGCAATGAGAAGCCCACGCACCGCAAGGAAGGGCAGCCCCCGCTCACCGCAACCAGAGAAAGCCCACGCGCAGCAATGAAGACCCAACGCAGCCAAAAATAAATTAAAAAAAGCTACATCTGCTCACCTGAACAGCACGCCTTTGATGACCTGCCAGGCATTGGGTGCTGGCTGGGGTGGTGGGTTCTGGGGCTGGGTCTCCGCCGGCGGGTCCCTCCCGATGCTGCCATTGCTAGTCACCTGCAGGGACAGAGGCCAGGGTGAGGAGGTAGGATGCATCCTGAGGCGCCAAGGCTGTCGTAGGCACCACCATGTGCCAAGGCCCAGTAAGGGCTGAGCACAGAGAGGGCGCCTGGCCCATCCTGGGGGTCAGGGAGGGGTCCTGGAGGAGGAGACGTCGGAGCTGAGCCCTAAATCATAATCAGTTGGCTGGCGCAGAGGAGACAATGAGGGAAGCAGCAGGTGCAGACAAGAAGGTGAGAGAGACAGTCTGACTCCGAGGATGGGCCAATGCTCCCTGGGGCTGGAGCCCAGGATGCAAGGAGGTGGCTACTGGGGACAATGTAGAAGGGGTTAGGCGGCAGGTGTCAGATTCTGCAAGGCTTCGGTTTATCTGAAAGGTCCTTCCGCGGGCAAACAATTCTTGACGCCTCCTCTGTGGCCAGCCCTGTGGGGGGCCCATCCCTCCAGGGGCTCTGGATCTAGCAGGTGAGACAGACACAGAAAAACACCATCAGAGCGTGAGCGACACCACCACGAGCCACACAGGGGTGTGTGAGATGCACACAGCTCAGACCACCCCGTGAGGCCAGAACTAGGAACACCGGCATTTGGCAGCCGAGCAAACGGGGGCTCAGGGAGCCTAAGCCACTTGTCTGGGTCACTCAGGAAGGATGATGGCAGCACGATGACAGGAGTGTGGGCAGGCCAGGGAGTCAGGCAGGGCTTCCCAAAGAAACAATCTTCATTCAGAAACAGAAGCTCAGAAGCGGAGAATTTCAGGATGTCAGGTTGGAAGGGCCCGAGATGGGAAAATTCTTCCTGCCCCTCTCTTTGCACCTGCTGGCTCCCCTGTCCTGCCCTCTTCCCTCCCGCCAGCTGTCCCCTCACCCACCAGCTTTTAAGAGACAGGACCAGGACTGTCGTGATGGCTGTTAGGTGGGAGCATTGCCCAGCCCAGGGCTGGCAGAGAGCAGGGGCTCAATAAACACCCGGGGAATCAACAAATGCTCCCTGAAGGGCTTGCCCTGAACACTCAGGCCACCAATCCACCCATTCCTGGGCCTCCCCAGTCCCCCGACTCCTGCCCCAAGCCCGCTCCTCTGCAACGTCTTCTGTCGGCTTCAAATGCCCCCGAGAGTAGGGACAGAGGCTCCCAAAGCCAGATGAGGCTGCCACGAAGCTGAGGCCAGCATTTGTTAAAGGCGTCACTTGTCAATTCCTGTCCCCTTCACCAGCAAGAGCTCTTCCATTTCATCTCCCAAGTGCAGAAGAGCACTGTGGTAAAAGGTGGGGCTCTGGGGTCCGACAGACCTGGGCTGCGGACCGGTCCCGTGGTTCCTGGCTGTGAGATCTTGGGTGTGTCAATTCCCTCTCTGGCTCTTCACCTCTCTGACCCAAGGACCAGGGTGTGATCATACCAGTACGTTTAGGGCAGAGAAGATTTCCTTTGTGTGTCGATAAAAGTAATTCCCGAGTACCTACTGTGCGCCAGGCCCAGTGCTGGGCAGCAGGATCGGTGGTGGGCACACAGCTCTGGGGTCTGCCCTCCCAGAGCTCAGGGTCTAGAGGGAAAGGCACCAGCAGAACAATAAACAGGATAATTAACAAAGGTAAACAGGAAGGTGTTCCAGGGGAAACAAGCAGAGGGGGTTACCGGGTGGTTAGGGAGGGCTCCCAAGGAGCTGTCTTTGACATTTGGGTGAAGGGTGTCTAAGGGAGAGAAAAGGTGCGGGCAAAGGTTTGGCCGAGGGGCGGGCGAGGTCGAATAGGCACGGGGCCCCCTTGTTCAGGGCTGGCCTCGCTCCTGGGAGCACTGGGGGGGCCAAGCAAGGGTCTGCAGCAGGTCTGAGCTGATTCTGGATCAAGAAAAGGAAGCTTGAAGCCGGGAGAGGATTTGAACCCATGTCTGGCTGGCTCCCAGGTCTGTTCTCTTACCTGTGATGGTGGACAAGCTGGCTGGAAACCCTCCCAGGGAAATGCAAAGGAAAGCCAAATGCAAAGGTGCCACTTCACCAGGATGCCCGTAATCAAAACGATGGACAATCACAAGTGCTGGCGAGGATGTGGAGAAACTGAAAGAGCTGTACACTGCTGGTGGGAGAAATGGAGCTGCTGCTTTGAAAAATACGCAGATACTTAAAAAGCTAAATGTACCCCTGCCATCCGAACCAGCAATCCCACTCCGAGGTCTCTGCCTCCGAGAAACGAGAACTCTGCGTCCACACAAAAGCTTATACGCAAATGTTCATAGCAGTGTTACTTGTAAAGCCAGAAACAACCCAAAAGTCTTTCGATGAAGGACCGGTGATGGATCTGCACGATGGAATACTACTGAGCAATAAAAAGGGACACTGCTGGGGGCAGAGAAAGTGCAAAAAGGAACAAGGGAGCGTTTTGCAGGGATAGGAGTGTTCTCAGACCACACGGTGGTGGTGACCGTACTGCACAACTGCATAAATGTACTGAAAGCCACTGAACTCTACACTGACAACAGGTGAATGTTACGGTATCTAAATTACACTTCAATAAAAAGGTAACTCTCCTGTGGCTCCACTTCCCTCAGAGTACAGGCAAAGTTGTCACCATGGCCTCTGAGGCCTGGCATGATCCTCTGTGCCCATCTGCTCTCACCCCTCTCCCCTCAGTCACCAGTTCCAGCCACATCAGCCTCCCTGCCGCTCCCTCATCACACCTGTTCCACCTCAGGGCCTTTGCACTGGCTGTTCCCTTTACCTGAAAGGCTTTCCCCCATCATATGGGTGACTCCCTCCCTCATCTCCTTTAGGTCTTTGTTCAAATGTCACCTCCTCAGAAAGCCCTTCCCAGACCACTGTATTTAAATGGCAACCTCCTAGCCACCCCTCACTTCCTATGCTCCTCCCCAGCTTTAGCTCTGCCCATGGCACTTAGCACCATCCGAGCCGCTGTACATTTTTCTTATTTACCTTGTTCACTGCCCCTGTCCCCAACCCCACCGCACAGCCCACTCCCAGCCCTCAACAAATACATGGGCTCCAAGAGGGCAGGGCCTCTGTTTTGTCCATAGCCGTGTCCCAGCATCAGCATGGGCACTAGCACGTAGTGGGGACTCAGCCCACGTTAGCTGAAGCAGTGATTACCAGAGCTGCGGGCCTGCTGTCTGAGTCCCTGCCTGAAGCAGGAGCAGGCTGGCTGGAGCAGGAGACTGCTGAGGGTCTGCGCATGAGCCAGGAGAGGGCCGCGGTGGCTGTGGACACAGCAGTGACTAAGAAGCAGTTCCTGCTCTTGCACCCATGAGCCCACTCTCACACACAATCCCCGGAACACCCGCTAAGGGGCCCAGGAAGCAGCTGAGGCCACGAGACTGGGCCGGAGCTGGGAGGAAGTCAGGGCATCCTCCCTGACTGCCTGGATCCACCATGGGAATTCCACCTCAGCCCAGCCTCTGCCTCAAGACCCGTTCATTCCACAAACGCTGAGGGCTTGCTCTGTGCCTGGTCCTGAGCTGGGAAGCGCTGCGCACACAGTGGTGACCAAGACAGTTCCTGCTCTGCCCTCCAGGGGCGCCCAGTCCACTGGAGGAGACAGACAGTGACAACCCACGGTGAGCAGGGCTGGGACAGAGGAGCCCAGGGACTGCTGGAGCCCTGACCCAGTCTGAGAGGGTCCAAGAGGCTTCCTAGGGGAGAGGACACCTGAGACGTACAGGACTAATAAGGATGAGGCAGGTAAAGAGAAACATGTGCAAAGGCTACGAGGTGAAGAGAGAGCGCGAGGCGCACTCCTGGAAATACAAGAGCTTCACAGTGGCTGATGCTCGTCTTGTCCAGTGACTCAAGCAGGGACAATTCCGCCCCCCAGGGGACATTTAGCAACATCTGGAGACACTTTTAGTTGTCACAACTGGGGAAGGATGTGTGTGCTACTGATACCTAGCATGGCCAGGGACGCTGCTAAACATCCTACAATGCACAGGACGGCCCCCTACCACGAAGAATTATCCAACCCCAAATGTCAGTAGTGCTGAGGTTGAGAAATCCTAGCCTAGTCTGAGGAAAAAGGGCAGATCATGCAAAGCCTTGATCTACCAAAGAATTTGTACTTAATCCTGAAAGCAAAGGAATACGTCTTGAAAGATTTTAAGCAGAAGTGGGACAAGAGGAGATCCTGGGGGGAAGGGGTCCTCTGTAAGCTCAGGGCAATCAGGGCACCCTGAGCCCTAGTCTCCCTGATCACCCCCCGCCCAATAATCAACAGAAACGCAGAGGGGGAAAGACCTTCTTTCAGCGAGACTGGGAAGCCCCTAAAGATAGAGACAAACATTTCCTAGGGCTGCCCCCGGGGCCAGGCCCTGGTTGAAGATGCTGAAAAGATCCAGACCAGCGATGCTGGCTCTGTCACACAAATCTCACCCTAGTGTCCTCCCCAGGTGATATTATTTGCTCCTCCTCTGGGCTCCCTCAGTTTCTGACACGGACTTTTTGTCACCATCCTTGTCATCCAGGATTATAATTCTTTGTTTACACACCAGTCTTCTCTCTCACTCCACTGATGAAGGGACATCGCTGGAGCCATCTTCATGGCCCATCACAGGGCTGGCCCTCCTGTCCAATCCCTCCATTTACCACTGGAGAAATGAAGGGGGAAAGGAACTTTCCAAGGTCACAGACAGTCAGCTTCAGCTTCGTTTCCCCCTCCCAACCTGCACTCTTCTCCCCTGTGCTGCCTCCCACGTGTCAGTGACATCCCAGTGGGTGGGTCGACAGCACCTCGCTGTCACTCCATCGATTCCCTAAACGTCTGAAGGGTGGCTGCCTGAACTAGTATGTTCTGCAGCCTCAGTTTAGTTCAAGTGGCAATGGGTCAGAAGTTATCAGTACCAGGACGAATTCCCGCATAGGACTAGTTTATGCTGAAAATAAACCCATCTCAGTCCCGACCACCTTGCTTCAGCAATGGCTGGTAAGTTCTACAGGGAATGGATCCCAGATCTAACCTGGGTGACCTTCTGTAAGCGCCTTTGTCTGTTCCTTGGATTCCTGACTATAAAATGGGTCTGTCAGCCTCCACAGCGCGTGCCCTTATCCACGATGATTACTTGACTTCCCCAGAGTTAGAAAACTCCCAATTAATCAATCATTGCCCACACCCAGAGCACCCCGTGAACGTCAGCCCATTCTAGGAACTGTCCTGGAGCCTGGAATCGCGGAGTCGAGAACCCAGGGCGCCTGGGTACAAGTCTGCGCCCCTCCGCGCCACTGTGTCCTCAGCTCGAGCAACGAGCCTGGTGGCCGCCCGGCGCGAGCATGCAGGGGACCCGGCGCGCAACAGGGCCCCGCTCCCCGCACTGTCCAGCCTCCCGGGCTGCCCGGCCCCACCTGGGCCCGGTATTCAAGGTCCCTATGGGCAAGGAGCCCCCAATGCACAGGATTCCGTGAAAAGAGGCAGGACACGCCCCGTGGGAGGCCCCCCGGGTGGGGAAGAGCCCCTCAGGCCCCTCTCGGCCTCCGTACCTGACCGGAGCTGCCTCCCCCGGCCGCCACTACGGCGCTGCCGGCCCCGTCCGCCTCCTGCGCGGCCGCCATCTTCCCGCTCCGGGTCCCCGCCCCCGCCGCCAGCCCCGCCCCGTCCCCGACGGCTCCAGCGCAATCGCGCGAGATTTCAAGCTTTGCCCGACCTGCCGGCCACCGTAACCCGCAAGAGCGCCTCAGCCACGCCTCTCAGGAGCCGCTTCAGTCTATGAAAGGACCAAGCAGGCCACCGTACTCTCCGTCCCGTCGCAGCCTGTTTGTTTTCACCTAGTAGACACACTGCATGCCCCGAACTCCCAGGGCTTTCTTGGCCAACATGTACGCTTCCCACAGCCTCCGTTCTTTTTGCCCCCACGAATAACCCGTTTTTCCAGTTATATGAGCCTCCTGGGTCATCCTGTCCACTTTGCCCCGCCTGTTCTTTAAGTTCCAAGTTCTCGAGCTTTCCCGGCCACCGTAATGCTTCGAGGCGCTCCACTTGAACCACGCCCCTCCTGCGTTAAAGGAACCTTCCTGGCCTCCGCACCCAAGATTCTAGAGGGCAGGGTCTTTGGTCGGTGGCCTCGCTTTCAGACCCCTCTTCCTAACGCAGCCCTTTCCTCCGACAAGTCTCCCTAGGTTATAGTTCTGTGCATTTAGTTACTATTTCAGTGTTCTTACGCCACCACACTTCCAAATCGGACCTTGTCAGCCCCTCCCTAAGCTTTCGCGCCGCCTAGTTTAATGCGCATGCGCGTTCCCTTAGCGGTCTGCTTTCTAGTAAACCTCGCAGCTACGGACTCGGCTTCAAGGACTCTAAGAACTCCGTACTTTTTCATTAGCTATCTTCCTACAGCTCCGGGCTTGGACACGTGTTGAGAGACCCTTGGCCCGGAGAAGGAATTATAGAGGCCCAGAGAGGACAGAAGACTCAGCGGCTTTTAAACCTTCACCAATGAGTTGGGTGGAAGTCTGACCTGGGTTCAGACCCTGCTTGTGCTACTGACCGACTAAGTGATCCCGGACAAGTGACCTATCTCTTTGGGCTTCATTTCCTTCCTCTTTTATAAACTAGGCATTATAATGGTACCCGCTATTCCTCTCCGCCTTTGCCCCGCTGGGTTATTGGGAAGACCCAGTGAAATCAGGAATATAAAGCACCTGGCCCGGGTCCTCAGTGTGGGGCTTAGTAAGTGATCAGTATCACGCACTGTTATTATGAACTTTACATATTATCTGAAAAGGAGAGCAGGCTTTGCATAGAGATATTTTAATTATTTATTTATCATTTTACTGTCTATTGATAATCCTCCACTTTCCTCGCGGTCTCAGCTCAATAGTATTATCCCTCCTCCCTGGCCCCCAGACTGGGCGGGGCACCGCCTCCCAGTCCTCCTAGATCCCTGGACTCCCCACCCCCTCCCTGCCCACTTTGTGTCATCACTGACAGAGATAGGTGTGTCTCCAGCACTGTCCCAGGGCACGATTGCCGAGTGAAAGGATGAAACTTTTGAGTGGGGAAGGTGAATGAATTACCTCTGTGAACCAACACAAGGACAAGAAGAAACCTTGGAAAACTTATTGGGAGTTCCCTGGTGGCGCAGTGGTTAAGAATCCGCCTGCCAGTGCAGGGGATACAGGTTCGAGCCCTGGTCCAGCAGGATCCCAAGTGCTGCGGAGCAACTAAGCCCGCGTGCCGCAACTACTGAGCCTGTGCTCTAGAACCCGCGAACTACAACTACTGAAGCCCGCGCACCTAGAGCCGGTGCTCTGTAGCAAGAGAAGCCACCGCAGTGAGAAGCCTGCGCACCACAACGAAGACCCAACGCAGCCAAATAAATAAATTAATTAATTTTAAAAAAAAAAGAAAACTTCTTGCCCGGTCCCCTTCTCTTACAACAATGATAGTAATAACGATTCTGTGAAATTGTACACCCAGTCTTCAAGTCTAGGGATGAAATGAACATACTGATGAAGTCCCCCGGAAGATGGGCAGATTGAGATTTTTGTGGGCTTCTTTTTTAAAAGTACAAAATTACATGTACACATATAAATAGAGAACCACAGAAAGCCCAGGCAGGTGAGGGGCTTTGAAGCCTCATCTCCGGTTTCATTGTTACCCCATTTCTGCTCTCAGCTCTAGGTCCCCCAACGTCCTCTCTCATATACCGCAGAGTCCTGATCTGTTGGAACACAAGAGGCTCTTAGCTAGACTGTGACCTCAGACGGGGCCCTTGTAAAGCCCTCCCCCATGTCTGCTGAGTGACCAAGTAAATTCTTCCATTCCTACTAACTGTTAAGTGAATCACAGGCCAGACCCACACTGCGCTCCACTAGGGGACGCCCAACACCAACCAGAGGCTGGGATTTCAGGTTCTAAGGGGGCTGGGGACCTGAACTTCTGGGTCTTGAGGAGAATGGATTGGGGGTCCTGAGTTCTGGGGGAGGAGAAGTCTGGGGGCCTGGACTCCTGGGGTCCTGAAGGGAGTGGGACTGGGGTGGGAGCCTGAGAAAGGAAGGCGGAGTCTGGGAGGTACACCAGGATTGGTTGGAAGCAGAACTGGCCTGGGCAGTGGTTTGGTTTGGCTTGAGTCTGTGGGAAACAAGTGGACAGAGCAGGGATTGTTCCTCCAGGGTTCCCCCCTCCCCATCGCCCATTGGGCTTGGCAGCCTCAGCTCTTCCCAGGCCCTGGGGACTTGGGGGCATTTCCCACAACCCTTCCCCAAGGCCCCTGTTTTCTGCTAGACTCACAGCTGCCCAGCCCCAGGACCTGGGAAAACTGCCCCAAGAGTGCTGAAAAGGCTGGCTGGAAGTTAATGCCAAGTCTATTAGGAGAATACAGGCCCTGCATCCTCAGAGGCCAATAGCCCCACCCATAGGACTTGGCAGCCCAGAACCACTCTCTACTCCCTCCAGATGCAGGAGTACAGGCCCTTAGCCCCTCTACCCATGTGCCCCAGCACTGTCCTCTCTCAGACTGCAGGGCCTCTGCTCTTATTTTACACCCTGTGCTTTTGGCCTGTAATCCCCCACTGCCCAGATACCCTCTTCCATCGGCTCAGACCTGGGAGCCAAGAGAGTACTCCCCTCCCCGTACTTTCCATCAACAGTAGTCCTTACCACACTGCATTGTAACGCATGCCCTGTGACCAGCCCAGCTGGGTCCTCTAGAGGGCTCTCCCCGCGCCCCAACCCAAGGTGGCCGCCCCCAGACCTTGAACTCCTCACTTCCTCTCCTTTTCTTCATTGCCCATGTTGCTGTCTGAAGTTATCTTCTCCATGGGGTCCTCTTGTCCATCCTCTGCCTTCCACCCCCTCAGCCTCTCTATTTGTGGCTCAGGATAGACCAGAGCTCCTGGCCCTGAGTAGGAGCTCAGGAAGTGTTATTACTATTGTTAATAAGAAGAGAACAGCTAAAAAGCATACCACAAAACGGTAATCAATAAAACCATGTGACGGACTTCCCTGGTGGCGCAGTGGTTGGGAATCCGCCTGCCAATGCAGGGGACACGGATTCAAGCCCTGGTCCAGGAAGATCCCACATGCTGCGGAGCAGCTAAGCCCGTGCGCCACAGCTGCTGACCCTGCGCTCTAGAGCCCACAAGCCACAACTACTGAGCCTGCGTGCCACAACTACTGAAGCCTGCACACCTAGAGCCTGTGCTCCGCAGTGAAGAGTAGCCCCCGCTCACCACAACTAGAGAAAGCCCGCGCACAACGAAGACCCAACGCAGGCAAAAGTAAATTAATTAAAACAAACAAACAAACAAAAAACGTGTGAAACTGGGTCAGGACCCAATCAGTACATTTTTGCGGGGGCCACGTGAGGACAGGACTGTCTGTCTTTTCCCTGCTGTGTCTCCAGCACCTGGTTGTGTCTCAATAAATACATGTGGGACAAACGTATAGGAATTGGCACAGAGCACAGCGTTTACAGTTCTGTCCTCTCGGGTCCCAGCCAACCTGGGCGCTGCCTTGCCACGCTCAGCAATGACTCATGGGCACCGCTCTCCCCTCTACCCCAGGGCCACTGGACACCTCACTGCGATGGCATATTCAAAGTGTCAGCCCACGACCTGGACATGGCCAGAGTCCACTGCAGATTAGCTATGTCCATTTATCATTTTACAAATGAGAAAGCCGGGAGTTCCCTGGCAGTCCAGTGGTTAAGACTCTGTGCTTCCACTGCAGGGGGCACGGGTTCGATCCCTGGTCAGGGAACTAAGATCCTGCACGCATGCCACATAGTGTGGCCAAAAAAAAAAAGAAGGGAAAGCCAGACCTTGGTGAAGGTCAGTCTCCAATTATTGTTGTTATGATTATTCATTATTATTATTCACCTCTTTATTCCCATTGACCAGGTGAGGGCGATATACATAGAATAGACGCTCAATAAATGTTGGCTGGACAACATCAGCTCCTCCATCTTGGCCCTTGAGGTCTCAGAAAAGCAACCACATCCAAAAGAATAAACTTGGCTTTTTTTTTTTTTTTTATTGATAAGAAGTCAGGCTAGAGTTGGGAGCAGGATGCTGAGAGGTGCTAGGCAGTGGGGGTGGGGTATAGATCAGGGGACCCAAGGGGTTGCTGGGGTCTGGACTCCCCCCGAGATTGGGGGCCCAGCTGTTAATGGTCTCCCTTCAGCAGAGAAATGACCTGGTCAGTAAAAATCCCTGCATAGGTGGTCATAGCTGCCGTGCTTTTGCTGTATATGTCCCTGGGGAGAAAGGACAGAAGGGCTGAGGAGGAGGGGCTGGGGGCTGGAACTCCTGGGTCTGAGGGAGGAGGGGCTGGGGCCCAGAATCATGTGTCCCGTGGGAAAATGTGGCTAGAACCCAAACTCCTGGATCCCTAAGTAGGACAGGGCTGGCATCTCAGAATTCTGGGTTCTACTGGGACTGGGGGCTGGGAGCTGAGATACCTGGGCCTTGAGATACCAGGTCCAGGTTTGAACCTGGACTCCTGAGTCTGAGGGAGAAGGGACTGGGGGCCGGGAGTCCCTGTTCCTGGGGTGGGGGTGGGAGGTGGGTGATACCTGATTTTCTCATCCATGGCGGGCAAGTATGTCTTCTTGTACAGGTTCTGGGCAGCTGCCTTGGCTACATTCCAATAACCTAAGAGTGATTCCTGCACCTTGGTGAGCAGGGCAGGCCTGGCAGTCTCTTCTTCCTGGGGCACGTGGACGCCCTGGACCTCTGCAGGAGGAGAGTGAGTTAGGGGAGCTGAGGGGCCTGCAGCGGGGGGGGGGAATGAGGCGGGGAAGGAGAGGAGTGGGCAGGGGCGGGGCCAGACAAGAATTGGGCTGGGAAGATGCTTGGGGCTCATCCCCTTCCTCATAGCCCCTCCTCTCCTACTGACCACACTCACCGAATCCCAACACCAGGAAGATGAGAAACAGAGCCAGGAAGTATCGGGTGCCCATGGTGTCAGGAGACCTGGAACGCTGAGGAGGGTGTGGGATGGGGCCACGGGAGGTGTCTAATCCTAGGGTCCCCTGCGCTCAGGGATACCAGCCTGGGAACCCCCTCCCCCTCTCCCCCCACCTGAGTCAAACCCCTAATGGCTTGACTTGGGCCTCACTTCCTAACATTCTATGATGCTACTCCCGATTGCTGATTGTAACATTGTAATTTTTTTTTTTTTGGCAGACCTGTGCTCTTGCAGGATCTTAGTTCCCCGACCAGGAATTGAAACCCGGCTGCAGAAGTGAAAGCGCCGAGTCCTAACCACTGGACTGGCAGGGAATACTCTAAATTCCATGATTCTATCGCTGGAATCTAATATCTTGACTCTGGCAGTTTCTGCTTTAACTATCTTGGCCACCTCCTGCTGTCCCCCACCCGCCATGTCCCTCTCTTACCGGACTCTGGCAGGCTGTCCTCACCAGCTCCAAACAGGCAGAGAAAGGCTTTATAGGTCTCGCGATCCACCCCGTCACAGCCACCACCCCGACCTCAACGCCTAGGCCAAAGTCCTGGCCAACAGAACTGCTCGGGGCGGGGGGGGGGGGGGGTGTGGGCCGAGAGGGCAGTGACATCCCTGAGGTCAAGCCACAGGGAGCCTCCACTCTGAAGATTCACCGCTGAGAGAGACAGGCTGGGTGGGGAGCTGTGGAGGTGATGGGGGCTCTGGGTGCCCGCCAGGCATGAGGCCTGGGGTCTCCATCCCGTGGGAGGTGAACGCAGAGGGCTGAAGGAGGGGCCGCCGGGGGTGGGGGGGTCTTGTTAACCCTGCCTGGTCTCCAGCCTTCACCCTCCACCCCAAACTGAGAAGCCTGAAGTCTTCCGCGCCGCCCACAAGCCTGCAGTGGTGGGTCTCAGCACTGGGGCAGCAGGGTCGTATCCCCCCCCCACCGGCCCCCACCCCCACTGTCGCTCCCCTGCCACGTGTCACTTCGTGTTGTCACTTCCTCTACTCCTTAACCTCCGGGGGGGGAGCGGATGGGGTGGGGTTATCTCTAGCAGCATCCGGGAGGGACTGGGACGGGGCCACAGAGGAGAACTCCTTTATCGCGGAGGCTGTGAACACTTTAATGTCAGTAGCTGTCCCCGCAGAGCAGCTGGGGACACAGGTTGTAGGCCTTGTTCAGGAGGCTGTCCTTGGAGCTTTGGAGCCAGGCCTGGGTGTGGGAACCCAGGTCCCTCAGGTGGTCATCATAGTAGGTCTTCACAAAGCCCTGGAAGGCCCTGGGGCCCCTGTGGACATCACAGTGGAGACCCCAGCTACCCCCCGAGACTTCTGCCCCGTTGACCCCTTCCTCCCTCTGACCCAGGAGTCCCTGCTCTCACCTCTTACCCTCTATACCCCTCTGGGACCCAGGGGTCACAGCCCTGCCCCCGCCCTGTCCTGCTCCCTGGGAACCCACGAGTTCCGGCCCTGCCCCTCCTCCCTCAGACTCAGGCCCGCAGCCCCGTTCTGCGCACGCGCACCAGAACCACTGCCAACTCTCTCTTGTCCTGGTCACCAGCGACTCCATCCACTCCTTCACCTTGCCCGGAACCAGGCTCCAGGAACTACTGGCCGACTCTGGCGGGGGGCTCGAGGTTCCCCCAGGCCCTTCTTGCTGACATGCTAGATGGGATCAGAGGGCAACTTGGGACGGCTGGGACCCCAGAACCCTTCCATCTCCCTTTCCCTCCATGCTCACCGTCACTGTGGCTCCTGGTGGCCCCTTGCCTCTCATCGCCTTCTATGTCCCTCTAACCCCTCGCCCCCCTTCAGCCAGCGGTCATCTCCTTTCACCCTCTGTGCCCGGGAGCCCCATCACCCCTGCGTCTGCCTGGGGTTTCCTCCTACAGTCTGTAACGCCGCCTCTCTGCCCCCTGCCCCTCTCCTGATGCCTCCCTCGCTACCTGATCTTGCCGCCCCCTCCGTTCTCCTGTGACTCCCAAACGGTCTGAACAACCTCCGCAGGCAGTGAAGGATGCCCCCGGGGATGGAGGTTGGCAAGGCCATGTGTCGGGCTGGTGGGCCAGGGGTTCTGCCAGGAATCACACACACCTGTCTGTCCAGCACCCATGCACCTGGGCAAAGCCTCACCTACAGAGACCAGCCATCACATGGGTACACGTGTACACGCGTATACAGAGGCACCCATGTGACCTGTGGTGTGCCCTTGGCCGATGAGTTAACCTCTTCAAGACTCAGTTTCCCCTTCTGTAGAATGTGATAATGACAGGTCCCAGCTTATAGGGTTATTGTGAGAGTTAGGGGTTAACATGTAGAAGGCACTTGGACCGGTTTCCTGCACATCGGATGCACTGCATATATATATATATATACAATTAAAATACATGTGCAGAACCCAGACATACTCACACACCAGTACACACTGACACCCTTCCACATGCCCAGACTGTCAAATCTTTTGCATAAATACCCCCTAAAGACACACACGTGCACACAAGCATACAAATGCATGTTCACAGACTTACACGTTTACCATGACTGCATACTCGTCTGCTGACACACGCACAAATGCATATTCATGATCACTGTCATCTGTACCAACCCCATGTACACTGTTCACACACGGCCGCCCCTGACACATACTCCCAGACATGCACGCACATCTGCACGCCTCACAGCCGGTCACACTCACACCCCATGCTGCATCGGGGTCCCCACACCCGCCCACCCACTCCTCCTCACCTACGACGCAGGCCAGGACCAGGACGCAGAAGCAGAGGGAGGACAGGGCCCGGAACCTGCATCCAGGGAACAGCATTTCTGGGGGCCTCTGTCCCTCTGTCCCTCTGTGCTCAGCTCTCTGAGCTGGGGGAGGGGGAGGCTGCGCTGAGCAGAGCCCTCCCCTGGCCGCCTCCCCACGCCCCTTGGCAGGGACTTCAGAGAGAGAGGGGCCCAGGTGACAGTGATGATCCAAGGCCATGCCCGCCCCTGCTGGCCTCCTTCCTTTCTCCTTCCTACCCTCCCACCACCCTAAACTGACAGGGGAAGATTAGCCTCCTGTGCTGAACTGGGTTCAAATTCTGGCTCCACCTTGTGTGACAGCCCCTCTTTTGGGCCTCAGTTTTCTCCTCCGTAAAATGGGCCCACAATCCATACTTTAGGACATTAATTAAATGATGAGATAACAAGGGAAATTCTTTTTTTTTTTTTTTTTCTCTAGTTGTGGCAAGCGGGGGCTACTCTTCGTTGTGGTGCACGGGCTTCTCATTGTGGTCACTTCTCTTGTTGCAGAGCACGGGCTCTAGGTGCACAGGCTTCAGTAGTTGTAGCATGCGGGCTCAGTAGTTGTGACTCGTGGGCTCTAGAGCACAGGCTCAGTAGTTGTGGCACACGGGCTTAGTTGCTCTGCAGCATGTGGGATCTTCCCGGACCAGGGCTTGAACCCTTGTCCCCTGCATTGGCAGGCGGATTCTTAACCACTGAGCCACCAGGGAAGTCCCCAAGGGAGATTCTTAACGTGGAGTCTGGCAACATAGGTGCTCACAGATCAGACCTGTTTATTATTATTTCTTTTGTCTCTGAGATCCGTTGGCCACTGGACTACGGGGCCAGACACACCTTCACTGCGTGACCAGGGCAAATAAATTCCCTTCTCTGGGCTCAGTGTTTTCATCTGTAAAATGGGAATGGTAGTAAGTGCCTGCCTCACAGAGTCCACATGAAGGCTGGGTGAGGCCCTGTGAGGGAGAGCTTAGTGAGAGGTTGTCAACATCAGGCTTGGGCCAAACACCAGACAGAAAGAAAATGAGCCTTTTTGTCCCGGAGGACCCAGCCATGAGCCAGGGTGCACAGTTTAGCCAGGGAACCATGGGCTGGATTCCTTGCTCTAAGGTTGCCAGATAAAATACAGGACGCCCTGTGACATTTGAATTTCAGATAAATAATGAATCTTTTTTAATTAATTGATTTATTTTTAAAAATTGGGGGGGGGCGCCATGCACGGCATGCGGCATCTTAGTTCCCCAACCAGGGATTGAACCCGTGCCCTCTGCAGTAGAAGCACAGAGTCCTAACCATTGGACCACCAGGGAAGTCCCATGAATCTTTTCTTAGTGTAAGTATGTCCCATGCAATATTTGGGAATTATACTATTATTTATTTGTTGTGTATCTGAAATTGAAATCTAACTAGACATCCTATATACTTTTTTCAATATTTATTTATTTATTTTTGGCTGCCTTGGGTCTTAGTTGCGGCCCAACTAAGACCCCTTGGGTCTTAGTCGGGATCTTTCATGGCGGCGTGCGGGCTTAGTTGCCCTGCAGCATGTGGGATCTTAGTTCCCCCACCAGGGATCGAACCCGCATCCTCTGCATTGGAAGGCAGATTCTTAACCACTAGACTACCAGGGAAGTCCCACGTCCCGTATTTTTATGTGGTGAATCTGACAACCCCACTTTGGCCACAACCTGGATGACTGTACAGGACAAATCCAGAGGCTTCCAGAAGAATGCTGTCCATTCCAATGGCCCCAGCGTGGGCTCTAGCACACAGTAGTTGCTCAACGAATGTTCCCTGGAGTTCCTCACTGACACTAATCAGCAAAATAAAATCTCCTGGAGTTTCTGTTTGGGATGATGAAAACATTCTGGAAATGGATAGTGGTAATGGTTGCACAAGATTGTGAATGTACTCAATGCCACTGAACCGTACACCTAAAAATGGTTAAAATGGTAAACTTGATGTTATGTATTTTACCATAATAACAAAAGAAAAAGGAAACACCCACCTTGCATGGTGTTAGGAGAAGCAGCGTGGTGTTGGGTTCACAGTCTGGCTCCCCCTCCTTCCTGCTGTGTGACCCGGTGATTGTTGCTTAATGTCTCTGGGCCTGTTTCTCCGTCCAGGAACCAGAGTCATGGACTACAGTTCCTACACAGGAGAGTGAAGCAAGTCGTTTACCTAAAGTGCCTCAAGCAACAAGAGACCTGCAGCAAAGCCGTGCTGTCAACGCCAGCTGCTGTTTATTAAGCTTGTGCTTCCTGAGCGCTCACTACGCATCAGGTGCCACCGCAAGGCTTCAGCGCATTAACTCACTGAATTAACGTCGGACCTTATGAAGTGGGCAGCGTTTTCATTCCCATTTTACAGATAAGGAAACTGAGGCTGTGGGGGTGGGGCTCCCCAGCCAACAAATGGTGAATCTGAACCCAGCCCTTTCATACTTAGCTAGCCGTTTCTGGCTAGCTAAGCCAGAAACGACCTCTGCCCTCACCTCCCCACCCCAATTCTAGAGGGCAAGAAAGAGGTTGAAGCAGGGCCAGGGTTGGGTGGGCCCGGGGGAGGGGGGAAAAGGTCTCTGACCCTGCCCTGGCTCCAAGGTCAGCATGAGCTGTTTGCTGCTTGCAGTGTTTGCCCATCTGTTATCCAGGGCAGAAATGGGCTGAAGGTCGTTCAGGGTGGACCTCAGAGGCAGCTCAAAAACAACAGCAGTTGGGAGGTGGGGGCAGAGAGGTCACAAGGAGGGACTGGGGGTTGGGAGCGGTGGGCCCTGAGACCCCAGCATGTGTGTCTGGGGACAGGTGGCATCTCTGAGCCTGCACCTCTGTGTCCACAAGATCATCAGTCCCACCACCAGACTCCCGAATCACTCTCTCCACGCCAGGGTCCCTGCCTCAGTCTGGACCCCATCCCCTGTCCCCTGAATCCCTGCAGCCACCTCCCTTCTAGCATCCCTCACCACTCACCTCCCTGGCTGCTCTGGGTTGTGGCAGGGAAGTCGGGGGGTGGAAGAGAGGTTGCTATGTCCCCTCCTTTATCTCTACTTTCTGCCTTTGTCTGGAAGATCTCCATTCATTTTTTTAAAATTGAGATATTCGAAAGAGAAAACAAAAAACAACAACAAAAAATTGAGATGTTCACATACCATAATTGTTACCCTTTGAAGGTGTACAATTCAATGATTGTTGGTATATTTGCAAAGTTTGCAACCATCACCACTATCTAATTCCAGAACATTTCATCACCCGGAAAGGAAACCCCACACCCTTTAACCCTCACTCCCATCCCCTTCTCCCCAAGGCAGGGCAACCACTAATCTGCTTTCTGTCTCTATAGATTACCCAATTCTGGACATTACATATGAATAGAATCATATAACATGTGGTCTTGGGGCTTCCCTGGTGGTGCAGTGGTTAAGAATCCACCTGCCAATGCAGGGGACACGGGTTCGAGCCCTGGCCCGGGAAGATCCCACATGCCGTGGAGCAACTAAGCCCGTGCGCCACAACTACTGAGCCTGCGCTCTTAGAGCCCGTGCTCCACAACAAGAGAAGCCACTGCAATGAGAAGCCCGCACACCGCAATGAAGAGTAGCCCCCGCTCGACACAACCAGAGAAAGCCCTCACACAACAACAAAGACCCAATGCAGCCAAAAATAAAAATTAAAAATAAATAAAAATTAAAAAAAAAAGTGGTCTTTTGTGACTGGCTTCTTTCACTTAGCATTAAGTTTTCATGGTTCATCCGTGTTGTAGCATGTGTCAGTGCTCTGATCCCCCTTTTTGTTTTTTCTCTCTCTTTTTTTTTTTTGGCCTCGCCACAGGGCTTACGGGATTTTAGTTCCCAGACCAGGGATCAAACCTGGGCCCTTGGCAGTGAGAGCTCGGAGTCCTAACCACTGGACCACCAGGGAATTCCCAGTGCTTTGTTCCTTTTTATGGCTGAATAATATTCCACTGTATACACTGTATCTGTACCTATACAGATATACAGTGGATATACATACACTGTATGGATTTATTTATTCATTCATCAGTTGATGGGTATTTTTTGGCTATTTTCCACTTTTTGGCTATTATGAGTAATAGTGCTGTGAAGAGTTGTGTACAAGTTTTTGTTGTGAATGTGTTTGCAGTTCTTTTGGATAGAGACCTAGGAATGCAATTGCTGGGTCATGTGGTAACTCTGTTTAACTTTTTTTCTCTTCCGATTTTATTGAGTTAAAATTGATATACAGCACTGTACAAGTTTTAGGTGTACAGCATAAGGATTTGACTTACATACATCATGAAATGATTATCACAAGTTTATTAAACATCCATCATTTCATATAGATACAAAATTAAAGAAATACAAAAAAATTTTTTGTGATGAGAACCCTTAGGATTTACTCTCATAATAACTTTCATATAACACACAGCAGTTTTTTTTTTAATTTAAAAAACTCCCAAGGTGGGGGCTTCCCTGGTGGCACAGTGGTTGAGAGTCTGCCTGCCAATGCAGGGGACACGGGTTCGAGCCCTGGTCTGGGAAGATCCCACATGCCGCGGAGCAACTGGGCCCGTGAGCCACAATTACTGAGCCTGCGCGTCTGGAGCCTGTGCTCCGCAACAAGAGAGGCCGCGATAATGAGAGGCCCGCGCACCGCGATGAAGAGTGGCCCCCGGGCTTCCCTGGTGGCGCAGCGGTTGAGAATCTGCCTGCTAATGCAGGGGACACGGGTTCGAGCCCTGGTCTGGGAAGATCCCACATGCCACGGAGCAACTAGGCCCGTGAGCCACAATTACTGAGCCTGCGCATCTGGAGCCTGGGCTCCGCAACAAGGGAGGCCGCGATAGTGAGAGGCCCGCGCAACGCGATGAAGAGTGGTCCCCGCTTGCCGCAACTAGAGAAAGCCCTCGCACAGAAACGAAGACACAACACAGCCAAAAATAAATAAATAAATAAATAAATTTAAAAAAAAAAAAAAATTGAAAATAGATTAAAAAAAAAAAAAAAAAAAAAAGAGTGGCCCCCACTTGCCACAACTAGAGAAAGCCCTCGCACAGAAACGAAGACCCAACACAGCCATAAATTAAAAAAAATAAAAAAAAAAAACTCCCAAGGTGATTCTTTTTTTAAAAATATTAATTAATTAATTTATTTATTTTTGGCTGCGTTGGGTCTCGGTTGCTGCACGCAGGCTTTCTCTAGTTGTGGCGAGCGGGGGCTACTCTTCATCGTGGTGTGTGGGCTTCTCACTGCAGTGGCTTCTCTTGTTGCAGAGCACGGGCTCTAGAGCGCAGGCTCAGTAGTTATGGCGCATGGGCCTGGTTGCTCCGCGGCATGTGGGATCTTCCCGGACCAGGGATCGAACCCATGTGCCCTGCATTGGCAGGCGGAATCTTAACCACTGCGCCACCAGGCAAGTCCCTCTTTTTTTTTTTTCCTCTTTTTTTTTTAATTGAAGTATACTTGATATACAATATCCATTTAACTTTTTGAGGAACCGCTAAACTGTTTTTCAAAGTGGCTCCATTTGTCTATTTTCATACTCAGTTTAAAAAACAATTTTTTTTTAAATTGAAGTATAGTTGATTTACAATGTTTTGTTAGTTTCAGGTATACAGCAAAGTGATTCAGTTATGTACTTGGTTTTTAATTCATGTGTTTGTGTGATAAACATTCGTGCGGAAAAAGAGCAATATTGTTTATTACACTCTTCCCCCAATTCTCTTGGATGAATTCTGAATTGTCTTTCAGGTTTCAAGTGCAATGTCTCCTCCTCCAAGTCTCCTCCTCCATGATGCCTTAGGCTGAGCCAGGTGCCCGCTGGGGTCCCCACCCCTGCCCTGCCCTCTGTGTGGTATGGCCATGGGTGGGAGCTGTCTATACGTGCTGCCTTCACCCTCAGGGGTGAACATTTCTATATACCTGTCTGGAACTCTCCAGGGGTGATCTTTCTTGGTGTGACCGGGGCTATTTGCTCTCTGGTGGCTTGAAGCTATGTTTGTAAACCTGAGAAGAACAAATATATGGGCTCTAAAATATAAAGTGTGAAAGGAAAATTGCAAAATCAGAAGGGATGAATTCATGAATGGTTAAGAATGGTAATCAAGGGACTTCCCTGGCAGTCCAGTGATTAAGACTCTGTGCTCCCACTGCAGGGGGCACAGGTTTGACCCTTAGTCAGGGAACTAAAATCCTGCATGCCTCAGCATGACAAAAAAAAAAAAAAAAAGGTAATCAAGCCCCTATATGTCAGCTGTTTCATGGAATGGAAATGTTCACTCATTGATTCAGGAAGGATCGATTGAGCTCCCACTGTATGCTTGGCACTGTCCTGGGTGCTTGGGGAGCACTGCAGGGACCAAGACAGCCTCTGGGAACTTCCTAACAGTGGGAAACAGACAGTAAACAAGTAAGTGAATAGACATATGATATATCGGGGGTAATTAATGCTGAACATAAAGGCGATAAGGAACTAGGAGAAAGATAGAAGATGGATATGGGGGGAGCATAATTGGGGGGTGGGGTAAGTAACACTGCAATGAACATGTTCCTCCATCTTTCTGTATATTTCTCTGGCCCCTGCACCTTGTAGATTCAGGACCGCTGGGACACAGGGCACACAAATACTTAACGTCAACAGAAACTGCCAGGTTGCATCTATAACAGTGGCCCAGTGCCCACTCCTGCGGGATGTGTGCAGCTCCCCAGGTGTCCACATCCTCAGACACACCTGGTGTTCTCTGCTCCTCTGCTTCCACCATGTGACTGGGAGCTGCCTGGGGTCTTTTGGTTGTTTTCATCTCATTGCTCCTGAGTTTGAGCTTCTCTTCAAAAGTGGAGTGCATACTCCAAGAGCTGCCCGTCCATCTTCTCTGTCCCTGTGTGTCTTTTGAGTCTTTAACCTGAGCGATTTTTTGGGATTTAGGAAAATGCTTGGGAAAGTGAAAAATGCTTCCAAAGTGAAAAAAAAAAAATTGACCAAGTTAAAAGTTAGTAATTTTGAACTTTTTTTTTTGGCTGCACCGCTTGATATGCGGGATCTTACAGTCCCCGACCAGGGATCGAACCTGCGCCCCCTGAGGTGGAAGGTCCAGCCTTAACCACTGAACCTTCAGGGAAGTCCAAAAGTTAGTATTTTTTTAATGAAATTGCTACAGAACATACCCACATACTAACTAGCCAACAGCAGTGTGACTCCTCATAGGAATTATATATAATAAGGGACATGGGTGCATTTTAATATGCTGGATGTAATGCCAGTGAGGCCTGGGGCCGGGTGTGTGTGCACAGCTGTAGCCCATATGATGGGCAGGGTGATTCGGCAGGGGAGGAAATCAGTCAGGATGTGGCCCCAGGATCCCCACCTGGGTTCAAATCCCGTCTCTAATCACTTTGGGCTTTGTGATGTCTCACAAGTGACTTTAGTCTTCTGTGCCTCAGTTTCTTCCTCTGTAAAATAGGAACAGTGACAGTATCTGTCTCAGTGGGGTTTTGTGGAAATGCCATATTTAGTTTAGGTTTTGTTTTGTTTTGTTTTGTTTCTGATTAGCATACTTGTTCCACCTAATTTTTTTTAAATTAATTAATTTATTTATTTATTTTTTGCTGTGTTGGGTCTTCGTTGCTGCACGCAGGCTTTCTCTAGTTGCGGTGAGCGGGGGCTACTCTTCGTTGCAGTGCATGGGCTTCTCATTGCTGTGGCTTCTCTTGTTGTGGAGCACGGGTTCTAGGTGCGTGGGCTTCAGTAGTTGTGGCACACGTGCTTAGTTGCTCCGCGGCATGTGGGATCTTCCCGGACCAGGGATCGAACCTGTGTCCCCTGCACTGGCAGGAGGATTCTTAACCACTGCGCCACCAGGGAAGCCCCAAGACCACATGTTATATGATTCCATTCATATGTAATGTCCAGAACTGGGAAATCTATAGAGACAGAAAGCAGATTAGTGGTTGCCCTGCCTTGGGGAGAAGGGGATGGGAGTGAAGGTTAAAGGGTGTGGGGTTTCCTCTTGGGGTGATGAAATGTTCTGGAATTAGATAGTGGTGATGGTTGCAAACTTTGCAAATATACCAACAATCATTGAATTGTACACCTTCAAAGGGTGACGATTATGGTATGTGAATCTCAATTTGTTGCTGTTGTTTTTTGTTTTCTTTTTTGAATATCTCAATTTCGTTGCGTTAAATATCTCAGCGCAACTCGCTGCGTTGTCTTCACGACTTGACTCAACCACGTTACTCCTCTGATGATGGAAAGGAATCTGATGAGGCCTGGGGCCGCCTGGGCTGGGGCTGGGAGTGCCCAGAAGAGGGGCAAGTGCAAAAATTTCCAAAATGGAAGCCCTTTAGGATGAGATTCCAGGGATGGGAAAGGAGATCCTTGAATGTGTTTCTGGGGGTCATGGTGTTAGAATGCGGCGGGGGGTACCAGAACCGCCAGATCAGGCTCAAGATGCTGAGAATTGCCTTGCTCTCAGCACTGGACTGGTCCCCCGCCCTTTCAAGGCTGTAAAAGCAAGACAGCCAATCCCGGAGGAGCAAGACTGAAGACGTCATCGGTTGCTAGGGCTCCCCTGGGCAGATTGCCACCCACTGGACTAGCCTTTAGAGAACGCTGAGACCCACCTGGGAGGGTAGAGATGGGGGCAATTGGGGGATGATATGGGAACCAGGGCACAGAAGGGGCCCCAGAGTTCTCAAGGGTCCTCTAAGCCTGTGCCCCAGGCCCATGATAGCTTCACTCTTCCAAATCTCAAACTCTCAGTGTCCCATCCCACTTTCACCTCCCAAAACCACAAAGAGAGCCACCATCAGGACCAGGAGGGACAGAATGAGCCTTGTGGTGGGGTGGGGCCAGAGAGGCACTCCGAATGTTCCTTCCTGGGCACTGAGGCCGGCTTGGGTGGCCTGGCCCGGGACCTTTTTGAGGCAGGGCGGGGGTGGGTGGGTAGGGGGGGTGGTCAAGTTAATTTCCCTCACCCTAAGCCTCACCTGGCCACCTGCCTCCCTGTGCCCACCCACCTCTCCTCCTTCACCCCTCCCTCGTGGTGGTGGGGACCAGGTGGGGCACAGGGCTGACGCCTTAGGCCCAAAGCGTCTTGCTCTTCAGCACCTGCACCTCCAACTTTCCCTGACTGTTGGGGACCTCAAGCTGCCAGAGTCCCTTCCCCACTCAGGGGACAGCCTTCCCCTCTCCCTGTGACCCTCCTCCCTTATGGGTCTTGCCTGCTTCATACCTTTCTCCCAGCCTCAGGGGGTGTCTCTCGGTAACTCTCAATAACTCACTAACTCAATTCACACTGTGTCCCCAGGCCACCTCTACCGTCCCCTCCCCCTTCTTAGCAGGCCTCTTCAGCTCAGAGGAATCTGGGGTCACACAGTCTGCCTCCCGACTCCTGCCCACCCCATGCCACCTCCAACGTCACTCTCAGACTAGCTCTTCTATTCCTCCACCTTTCTGCCTCTGGGAGACTCCCAAACCTCCCTGGATGCTCTCTGGGGTCTTAATTTCACAGCCCCCCAATCTCCCTTTTGGACAGAAGTCTTTTTTTTTTAAATTTAATTAATTTATTTATTTTTGGCTGCCTTGGGTCTTCGTTGCTGCGCGCAGGCTTTCTCTAGTTGCAGCTAGTGGGGTCTACTCTTTGTTGTGGTGCGCGGGCTTCTCACTGCAGTGGTTTCTCTTGTTGTGCAGCATGGCTCTAGGCGCGTGGACTTCAGTAGTTGTGGTGTGCGGGCTCAGTAGATGTGGCTCGTGGGCTCAGTAGTTGTGGCTCGCGGGCCTAGAGCGCAGGCTCGGTAGCTGTGGCTCACGGGCTTAGTTGCTCTGCAGCATGTGGGATCTTCCCGGACCAGGGCTCGAACCCATGGCCCCTGCACTGGCAGGCGGATTCTTAACCACTGAGCCACGAGGGAAGCCTGAGAGGTCTTTTCAACCTGTCAAAAGTGCAAAACCTCAGCTGCCAGGCTCCCGACGTGTGCCCCTCCAACCGCTCCACCAGAAACTCCCTTCTCTCTGCTTCCCCACTGTCCAAGCCTCCAGGGCCCCTGTAAACGCTCCGTCTGCTCTTGTGCACCCTCTCTGGCCACTCCGCACACCAAGCACTACCGCCGTTTCCTTCCACAACATCAATCCCTCAGGGCTGCCGTCCCCCTTCCTCCCAGCTGCCTTTTTTTTTTGGCTGCATCGGGTCTTTGTTGCTGCACACAGGCTTTCTCTAGCTGTGGCGAGCGGGGGCTACTCTTTTTTGCGGTGCGCGGGCTTCTCATTGCAGTGGCTTCTCTTGTTGTGGCGCGCGGGCTTCAGTAGCTGTGGCACACAGGCTCAGTAGTTGTGGCTCACGGGCTTAGTTGCTCGGCAGCATGTGGGATCTTCCTGGACCAGGGCTCGAACCCGTGTTCCCTGCATTGGCAGGCGGATTACTTAACCACTGCGCCACCAA
Organism: Balaenoptera musculus; assembly: GCF_009873245.2. Taxonomy (NCBI): domain Eukaryota; kingdom Metazoa; phylum Chordata; class Mammalia; order Artiodactyla; family Balaenopteridae; genus Balaenoptera; species Balaenoptera musculus. The sequence continues at coordinate 10,726,697 of NC_045803.1, forward strand.
GGAAGTCCCATCCCAGCTGCCTTTGACTGCTAATGAACCCTAGCCGCTGGGGGAGGGTGGCCCTGGCCCCAGACTCCAGGTTGGCTGGCCTCGTGTCCCCACACCCACGTATCAGCCTTGGGGTGAGGGGGATGGTTGTGAAAGGGAAGCACAGACACCACCCTGGTGGGATTGCAACAGCCCTCCGGCCAGCTCCATGCTGCCAATCCCTGTTGGCCCCTCAGCAGCCTTCCCAGACATCTCGCTTCCTCTGTGAGCCCCCAGTGCTCCCCACACATCCCCCAAATGTCCCCTCTCCTCCTCACCCCACCCCACGAAAACAGAACGCCAACTTCAGTTTGCCAGTCTCATCCTCATGTCAGCTATAGGAGTTTCTGTTTACAGATGGGGCAACTGAGAGGTAGCCAAGAACATTCAACGGCTCAGTGAGAGGCTCTAAGGGTCCTCCCCTTCTTTGTCCGTCATCTTCTCCCTCCCCTTCCTGGACTTCAGGCTGTCTCTCTGGATCCCTGCTGGGGTCAGCCTCCACCCCACAGCACCCCGTTCCAGCCTCCTTTCACAGAACTAACCGGGGTGGGGGCTGCTGCAGTGAGGCGGGACACCCTCTCTGCTTAGCTGGCTTCATACCGAATTCAAGATTCAGGTCCTCAAGTGGGCGATATGGCTGACGCCCCGCCTTCACTGACATCTGGGAAACAGGTTCAGGGGACTTGGCCCCAGGTCCTGGGCACACAGTGAGTCAGCAGAAACTTGGGTGGGACTAGGCCCCCTGGCTCTGAGCCCACAGATAACCTCCCCTCCTTACTCGGCCCTAAGGGTGAATATCTGGTGGCGGGGAGGAGCCTGATTCCACAAGGGCAAGCGAGGCAGCTTGGGCGAAGCTCGGAGTGCAGTTTGTTGGAGCCAAAGCAGGCAGAGGTCGGCCTGGGAGATACAAGTCCTGGCCCCTCCCTGTGATGGGAACCTTGTTCTGCTCCTCGGAGAACTGAGGACGTGAGAGGGGAGAGCGCCCGGCATCTCCAGGCTCCAGCCACGCTTCTCTGTGTGTCAATTTCCAACCGGATTGTCCAGCCCTAAACGCCAAGGGGCCTGCTGCAGACCCTCGCAGAGTGTGCCTCTCTCGGCACCCTGAATCCGGCACCCAGTAGGCTTGTCAGGGTAGACCAGAGGCTAACCAACCAGCCGGAGGAGAGAAGGAACAAGAATGAGGGGAGGAAGACAGAGGGTCCACATGCAACAAAATGGTGGCGAGGACAAACCCGGATGAAGAAGGGAAGAAAGAAATAAGCAGGGCCAGGGGCAAGAGAAACTGGAGGAGGGAGAGATAAAAGATAGAGGTGGAGGAAAAGAGGAAGCCAGAAAAACGAAGCCTCCCGGGGACAGCAGGACGGAGACAAAGCCCAGGAGAGTGGAAGAAAGCCGAATTAGATTAGACAGGAGGGAGAATGAGAGTGGAAAAAAAAAGGTGAAAATGGCGCACAATTAATGACAGCGATCTTAGGTCTTTTGAGTCACAAGGCTATGAAGCAGGTATTGTGAAGCTGGGCCACTGGAGGCTCAGAGAGGTTGCTTTTTTATTTTTAAAATATTAATTAATTTATTTTATTTTTGGCGGGTCTTCGTTGCCGCACGTGGGAGACCCCACTGTGGAGCGCGGGGCTCAGTTGCCCCGCGGGCATGTGGGATCTTTGTTCCCCGACCAGGGATCGAACCCGCATCCCCTTAACCACCGGACCGCCAGGGAAATCCCTCAGAGACGTTGCTTTTTTGCCCACAGTAGTCAGGGGCAACGGTAGAGTTTAACCCACCGGTGGATTGGTTCCAGAACCACGTCTCAGAGACAGAAGGGTAAGAGAGGCAGGGAAGGGAGTGAGCAGTTGTGAGCAGAGATGGAAGAAAAAGGGAGACTCAGAAAGGGGCAGAAGGAAGCAAAGACAGACTTCGAAGAGACAAAGAAACAGACACACACAGGCAGAGGGGGCAGGACGGAGCGCTGCGTGGCCGGCGTGGGGAAGGAACGAGAAACTGAGGCTTGAGCTGTGAGAAATCACACACGGACGCCCAGCAGCTGCCGTGAAGCTTGATAAAACTTTATTAAGCTAGGGCCCACCAGGAGGACAGCTGGGGCAGGGACAGGGCCTCCTGTAGGCTGGGGGGACGTGGGCAGGAGTGGGGCCTCCCAGGGGGATGCGCGGGCACTCAGTGATTCTCGCTGGGCGCAGAGGTGGAGCTGGTGGCCATAGCCAACTGCACCTTCTCCACCAGCCCAGCCCACTGGCGCTGCATGTCTTCCACCAGGGGCTCGAACCAGCTCTTGAGGCGGGCCTGGAAGGCCTCCGCCTGCAGGCGTATCTGGCTGCCCTGCTCCTCCACCTTGGCGCGCACCTCCTCCAGCTGCTCGCGCATCTCCTCCAGGTGGTCCCGGGCCTGGGTGCCCATCTCCTCCACCCGCCCGCGCAGTTTCTGGTGCCAGGCCTCGGCGCGCTCCCTCAGCGTCTGGCTGGCCAGGGTTCCCACGGTGGCGGCCCGCGCTCGGCCCTGCTCCATCAGGGGCCCGAGGCGCTCGCGGATGGCGCTCACGCTGCGCTCTGAGCCCTCGAGCGCCCCTGCGCGGTACACGGCCAGGCGCTTCTGCAGGTCCTCGGCGTCGCGGAGCAGCCGTTTGCGCAGCTTGCGCAGGTGGGAGGCCAGGCGGCCACGCAGCTCGTCAGTGGTCTGGCCCATCACGGCCTGCACCTCGCTGCGGTACTGCGCCAGGCGGCTGCGCACGTCCTCCATGTCAGAGGCCAGCCGGGCCTGCGCTGCCTGCAGCTCCTTGGACACACGGGCCTGCGTCTCCTGGGCGATGGGGCCCAGCTGCTCCTCCAGCTCCTCCCTATAGGCCTTCACCTCCTTCATGGTCTCATCCATCAGCACGCTGCGGGGCGAGAAGGAGGGAGCATGGGCGTGAAGAGAGAGAAATAGGGATCCTGAGCTAGAGTGATGGAGCGAGAGATGGAGAGGAACATGCCAGAGACAGGAAGGGTCGAAAAACAGAATCACAGAGAGGTAAAGCCAGGAGCTAGAAAGGGAAAGAAAGCAAGAAGTGAAGAGAGATCCAGACCCCCAAGAGTTGGTGACGGGGACAGAAAGAAACCCAGACCACTGGAGGCTGAGGGTCCAGAACGCACTGCCCACCAGGAGGGCCAGGGGCCAGGGCAGGGGCACTCACGTCAGTTCCTGAATGACCTGGGTGCTGAGCAGTTCCTCCTGCACCTGGTCAGACAATGTCTGCACCCAGCGCAGGTAATCCCAGAAGCGGCCCAACGCCTGCTCCCAGGGCTGGCTGCCCTGCCACCCGGGCCACTCCCGCCCCAGCTGCACCTCGGGCTCCGGCTCTGGCTCCACTTCTGCCTGGCATCCTGCACGGAGCAAGTTCACAGCAGTCAGGGTCCTCCTCTGTCCCCTCCAGGCACACAGTACCTGGTACAGAGTAGGTGCTCCACAAAGGCTGGCTTCATCAGAGCTCTGGTGGGCAGGGAGGGGGTGGAGGGACGCCCAGCTTGTTTTAATCACTTGGCAAGCATTGATTGTGTGTTCCATGCACCGCCATGCTGGGGTGATGGAGAATAAAACTAATCACAGCTGACACTTAACTACTGCTCACTACCTGCCTGACAGCAATGGATTAGAAACTGTTACAACTCTCATTTTTAAGGATGGGGAAACTGAGGCTCAGAGCGAATAAAACAGCTGCTCAGAACGAATGAATGTCAGAGAGACCTCAGACCTGGGGAGATAGACCAGCAAAAGAGGGGACCCAGGGACGGGAAGAGGGCAAGGGGTACAGCTGAGGATGGGAGGGGGAGGGGCAAGGAACCTAAGCAAACCCCGCCCCCATACCTGCCAGGAGCGTGATCACCAAGGCGACCCACAGAACCTTCATTTTCTGGCTTGCGATTGGCCAACCTGGGGGAGGGAGACATTGTCACTCAACAGCAGTGGGGATTTCTCCCACTCAGAGCCCCGCCCCATCAGGTCTCGGCCTTCAAAGCCTTGCACCCCATATCTGCATCAGCCTAATCCAATCACAAATAGTTACCAAGCGGCCCGGCCCCTTCATTGTCTATTTAATTCCCTCATTGTCTTCTCCTATCTCCCCATCCTCAGGTCGGTCTCCGCCAAAAATTCTATCCCTCTCTCCCAGGGTTCAGATTCCACTCACCCCACCCTCCCCTCCACCCCGGAGTTCCCTGTGAGCCCCAACTGGACTTTCTAAGTTCCAACCTCGCAGTCCTCATTGTACCTTCACATTCTAAGCTCCAACTTCACATCTAAACGGTATCTTCCACATATTCGCTAATTTAACCCTCATTTAAAAGTCCTTCAACCGACGCTCTAGCTACCCTGCCACCACCCCTGGTCGCCGCCACCCCTCCGCCTCCCATTAACGGAGATCTTAGGATGATGGGGGCACCCAGTAGGTGCTCAATAAACGACAGTGACAATTGGCAGGCTCTTGCTATGGCTCGTCTGGTTTTCCTACAGGTCCAGCTGCTCCCCTGACCCCACCTTCCAGCCCAGACGGGATGTCCCTGCTGCCCACCCTTCCTCTAGGTCCAGTCCCCTGCCTCTGGCCTCATCCCCTGCTCCTGCTTCTGTCCTGGCCCAGGCGTAGGACCGCCACCTCCTCCTCCCCGCCCTGCACCCCCAGCCCGTCCCCCACAGAAGCCCTGAGCTGGACTTTGTGTCCCCAGCTCTGCTTCTCACCCGCTCCTGGGGAACGGGGTCCTTCACTTCCTCCGGGGCTGAGTAGGAGTCAGGGATCCCAGGTTCGTCCAGTTATAGGGCTCTCCCTGCTCCGCCCACTCCTCCAGATCTAGGGCAAGCTGGGCCAGCCCCTGTCAGGTCACGAGGTGGGCTGTCCTCCCCCTTCCCACACAGCAGGGAGGCGGAGGGAGGTGGGGCTTGGAGGCTAGCAGCTCCCACTCCCAGCCTCCGTGAAAGGAGATGACATCTCACCCAGTAACTCAGGCGCCTGCCTCCATTCTGGTGGGTGGGTGAGTTGGGGGCGGGGTGCTGGGCATGGAAGGGGAAGGAGCAGGCAGCTGCCCAGAAAGCCCATTCCCTGTCCCTCTCTTTTCCAGCGGATGGGTGAATAGAATTTGAGGAAAGGGCTGGGGGCCCAAAATCCTGGGTCAGAGGAAGGAGCGGGGCTGAGGTCTGGGATTTCTGGGTTGGGGGAGAACGGAGCTGGAGGCCCAGACAGAAATGGGATGAGAGTTCTGGGGACGGTGTAAGGCATCTGCTAAAAGCCCAGGGTTTGAGAGTGAAACCTGGGTTTTAACCCTAGCTCCCTCTTGGGCTATGACCTTGGGCACAGGTGAATGCCTCTCTGTGTCCCCTTCCCCATTTGTGACTTGAAAATCCAGTATTTCTCCCCAACACAAGCATGGTGGATTCCAGGAATCGCCTGCATGTTGTACCTTCCGCAGGGCTTGAAGCATTCGTGTTGCCTGGTTAGGACTGTGGACTCCGGAACCAAACTGTCCGGGTCTGAATCCAGGCTCTGCCGGTTGCCATCTGTGTGACCTTGAGCAAATGACCTAGCCTCTCTGAACATCCAGTTTCTTGGTCCACAAAACCAGGAAAACAGTTGCACCTAACACCATCGTTCGGCGAAGCAACAGGCTACTATATGTAGGAAGTACTGAGAGCAGCTCCTGGCAAACAGCAGGCCCTGAGTTGGAGTTAACTTCTGTGATGGGCCACAGTGGGCGCTTACTGTCTCCTCCCTCCTTAGCACCTCTGTTACATGAAGCCCAGCTGTTACACAGATGGGAAGCAGAATTGAGACGAGATTCAGAATTGAGGTGGATGGACGAACCGGAGGAGCTGGATTCACTCCTGGTCCTTTGAGGGGGAGGGAGCATTGGACGCCATGGGGTCAGGGGAGGCTGGATGCCCGGTTCCAGGGAGGCCCAGTGCCAGCCAGGCCCGGGCCTGTTTGCTTTGGCCTCAGCAGGCACTGGCAGGGCGCGGGTGGGGTGGTCTCTGAGCCATGACGGGCCATCACTGGTCAGGTCAGCGGCCTCCCTCCCCACTGTGTGTGAGACGGGGTTTCAGCTCCTCTGTCTGGCGAGGGGTCAGGGGTGTCGGTCTGCCTGAGCCCTAGGTGGGCAGGACACCACCTCCCCTGCTTCAGATGCCTGAGACACAGGTGACACCCCTGTGTCACCGATAGCCCACACCCCGCTATCACTGCCCCTGAATCAGACTCCAGCCGCCTCACTGCCCCCAACCAAGGGCCTGGAGCTGGAGTGACCGATTCTGAGCTCTCCATCCAGGTGCTTGAATGCTTCCTGAAGCTTCTTGGAAGCTCTGACCTTCCTATCAGAAAGTCCTCACACCTTCGTCCCCTGCCCCTTTTGGAACCTGGAAAGACCCCGAGTCCCAGCTCGCTGCCCCCACCCCTGCACCCAGAGACAGCGTCACCCGTTGCTTCAGTTCACAGGGACAAAGTCCTCTGCAGCCATGCTGGCCAGGCCAAGCTGAGTGACCATAAGACCATGCCCTCCTGGGGAGGGAAGGCCTGTGATGTCCCTGTAGGGAAGGTCACAGGGAGGCTGTGTGATCCCTGGCCAGGCCCCTCCCCTCTCTGGTCTGGGCTCTGGCCAGGGACTCGGCTTGATTCCCTTGCCCCCTGCGAGTCACCGTGGGAGGTCAGACCAAATGGAACAGGCCAAATGGACCACAGACACGTGGAGGAAAACGGACGCCTCCCATTTCTTTTTTTTCCATGTATATTTTTTGTAGGTTTTTTTTTTTTTTTTTGTAAAATGTCCCAGTTCTTCCATAACTTATAAACATGATTTATACCGAAGGGTGAATGGGAAAGCGGGCAGGGGTGGAGTGACTGGGGACGGGGAAGCTCCTCTTCTTGCTGCCCCCTCGGGGCTGGGCCCAGGGCCCTCTGGGGCACCGGGACACCCCAACACCTCCCTGAGGTTGTCTGGCGCCTCTGCCCCTGGTGCTCAGAAGCCCGTGCGCCCCTAGATTCCAGAATCCCTTCCTGGACCCCAGGCCCACCGGGCACGCCGCCCCTGGTACTCCGAATCCTGACGCGCCTGTGGTTCCAGGATCCCCCCTGCCAGCTGCTGGGGTGATGGGTCCCCTCCTTTCCGCTGCCCCCCTGACCCCCAAGGAGGAGGGAAGGGAGGGGGAGGGGGGCTCAGGTCTCCCCTCCGTGGCAGGGGGAGGGGGAGGTGGGATCTGAAGGAGAAAGGGCGTGGAAGGCAGGGGCCAGAAGGGGCTCAGCCAATGGTGAGGCCAAAGCCGCACTGGAACTTGTTCTTTCGGTGATTCAGGAAGGCCCCGAGGGCCAGCGTCAGGGGCAGGGGTGGGAGCTTCTTCTCCAGCGTGGCGCCCACGATCCAGTTGCTATCCACGGAACCTTTGGGTGAACAACCGTGCTGAAAGCCTCGTGCTGGCTTCTCGCCCCATCCCCGCGAGCTGCCCTCCGGCCCACCTCAGATGCCACCGGCCAGACCACTGACCGTGCCGTTCCCGCCACCCGAAACCTCTTCACGCCCTCCAAGTACTTCAGCTCTGAGCTCGGTGACCCCTCCCCTCCGGGAAGCCCTCCGCCACTCCATGGACCCCCTCATCCCAGTCCTGTCCACACCAGGTCGCCGCTCTCTGGGGATGCGTCTGTCCCTCCCACTGTGAGCCCCGGAGGGTGGGGGGTGGAGGCGGGAGAAGGGGCCTGGTCACTGCTGTGTCCCCAGCGTCCTTGGCACAAGGCCGGGCACAGAGCAGGTGCTGAGCATCTGCTGAATGAAAGACTGAAATCTCTAACTCTACTCAATACTCTGTAATGGCCTATATGGGAAAAAAATCTAAAGAAAAAAAAGTGGAGATATGTATACATACGGCTGATTGACTTTGCTGTACAGCAGAAACACAACATTGCAACTCAACTATACTCCAATAAAAGTTTTTTTAAAAAAAGTAAGAAAGGGCTTCCCTGGTGGCGCAGTGGTTGAGAGTCTGCCTGCCAATGCAGGGAACATGGGTTCAAGCCCTGGTTTGAGAAGATCCCACATACCGCGGAGCAACTAGGCCCGTGAGCCACAACTACTGAGCCTGCGCGTCTGGAGCCTGTGCTCCGCAACAAGAGAGGCCGCGATAGTGAGAGGCCCGCGCACCACGATGAAGAGGGGCCCCCGCTTGCCGCAACTAGAGAAAGCCCTCGCACAGAAACGAAGACCCAACACAACCAAAAATAAATAAATAAATAAGCCTACGCCTTTAAAAAAAAAACAAAAAAACCCCACGAAGTATGTATATTTAAAACAAAAAAAAAAGTAAGAAAGACTGAAATCTCCTCCAGGGCCTGTGCCCCAGGACCTGACAGGTGTGCAAGTACCTGGTGCGGTGCCCACATGGTGGAGCCTGAGAACTCACTGAACAGGAGCAGAGAAGCTGAAGTGCTGCAGCCCAAACCCAGCCTCTGACCCCGCTGCCTGCAGAGCAAGGGCTCGAGAGGTGGGCGGGGAAGGCAGGCTTCAGAAGTAAAAAAAAAAAAAACAACAACAATAAAACCCCCCAAGCCCAGTCCCTGGCCCTCCTGGCTGCCTTCGGAAGCCCCCCCTGACCCAGGCCCACTGAAGCGGCCTTTCCAGGGCGGTCTCCACACACCCCAAACCTGAGCCACTGAGGCCCAAGAAGAAACTTAAGGCTAGAGTCGGTCGGCCTCGGGGAAGGTTCCGGATCTGGCTGTGACTGGGCACCCTCCCTAACATGAGACTGTGGGGTTGGCCGGCTGTGCTCCAAGTTGCCTTCCACTCATGAAGAAAAGAAAAGCAAGGGCCGTGTGCGCAGACTGGGAGAGGGCCACTGGTGGGGTGGGGCGGGGGGTGGCAGGTGCAAAGCTCAGGGCCCAGGCGCCCATCCACCCTCTCAACTAGCGTTCTTGGGCAATCTGGGGGCCCAGCACGCTGCCCTCTACCATCTCCCCTGGCCGGTATACCCACTCAGAGTCACCTCTTGCCTGTTTCCCACACAGGGAAATGGAGGCCTGTACCTTTGAAGAGGAGGTTGGCCTTGGGCAGATCCAGCTGGTACCCGAAGGAGACACTTGTGTCCTGCATCCTTGTGCTGGCCTCGAACTCCACACCCACCTGCAGCTGGAGGGGCCAGGGCGACACACGCGGGTCAGCCTCCCAGGCTCAACACTCAGGCGTGCCAGCCCCGGGCACCCCACAGCCCGCACGTGTGCCTGCACGGCCAGTCCCTGGACCAGCTCACCTGCTCACTGGCTTTGTGGTAGTATGTTGCATGCATGCCCGCCTGACCCAACGTGACTGTCGCCAACCAGTTGTTCACTGTAAGAGAGCAGGGTGGGGCGGGGCAGGTTACCAAGGGGGCTCGGCATCTGGGAACCCAGGTTTTCCCCCATCTCCCTCAGAGCCAGGAGTCCAGGGCCCCAGGCTCCTCCTCCCTCAGACCCAGGAGTCCAGGGTCCCCAGGCTCACATGTGTATTTCCCAGCTAGTGACATAACAGTGCCCTCCTCCCCAGGCCGCCGGTGGTAGACCAGCTCTCCGCCCAGGGCCAGACACGGCGTGACGCTCTGGAGGTAGTGGGCCACGAGGATTCCTGCAGGTGAGATGGGAAGGTATTACTTCTGGGCTCGGCGGTTAGTTTCCGCCCAGCTGGACTCCCGCTCCCTCGGGCCTCCCACTCGGGCTCTTTTTTAAAATTAATTAATTAATTAACTAATTTATTTATTTTTGGCTGCATTGGGTCTTTGTTGCTGCACACGAGCTTTCTCTAGTTGCAGCAAGTGGGGGCTACTCTTCATTGCAGTGCATGGGCTTCCATGCATGGGCTCTAGAGTGCAGGCTCAGTAGTTGTGGCACACGGGCTTAGTTGCTCCGCGGCATGTGGGATCTTCCCGGACCAGGGATCGAACCCGTGTCCCCTGCATTGGCAGGCGGATTCTTAACCACTGCGCCAGCGGGGAAGCCCCAACTTGGGCTCCTTGCTCAAGCAGTTCGCAGGGCTCTGAGGTCAGCCTCCCAGGCCCCCTGGGACCTCATCTACTCTGCGCTGATTTGTCTCCATTTACAGAGGAAGCCACAGAGGCTGAGGGGGTAAGTCACTTCCGCGTGGTCACAAGATGCATCAGGGGCAGAATCCAGGCGTCCCCAGGCCCTGAGCCCAGGCTCTGAGACACTATGCCGCCATGAGCAATAGGAGGATAGGGCTGGTAAGAGCACACCTCGGGGGGCCAGACAGCCTGAGTTCAAATCCCAGCCTTACCACTTGCTGGTAGAGTAACCGTGGGCCACTGGCCTCGCTTTGCTGTGAACGGGACACCCCGTGAGGCTGTGAGGAGGAGTAGAGGGCTGGACGCAGGTGCGGTGCACGGGGCGTGCCTGGCAGACAGCCAGCGCCCGGCAATCAGGAGGACGGGCCCTGCTACCTCTGCCCCTCGGCAGGAGGGATGGCTCTGACTGAGGCCGCCTGAGTGTTTGCTAACCCATGACTCCACCACTGGGCTGAATTCCTTGAGCCCAAGGACTCATTCGTGTCTGTCTTTGAAAGCCCAGGAGAGGAGACGCCACAGATGTGATCTCTGTGGAGAGGAAAAGCCAGGGAGGAAGAGAGAGTGAGTGGGGGATGCAGAGGGAGTGGTGACAGAGAAAAAGAAAACAAGAGACACCTCTGTAGAGACAGGGAAACAATCAGAAACAGACAGATGGGGCCTTCCCTGTGGTCCAGTGCTTAAGAATCCGCCTTCCAATGCAGAGGACGCCAGTTCGATCCTTGGTCAGGGAAATAACATCCCACATGCTGCGGGGCAACTAAGCCCGTGCACTCTGGAGCCCGCGCGTCATAAGCCGCAACTAGAGAGAAGCCTGTGTGCCGCAACGAAAGATCCCGTGCACAGCCACTAAGACCCAAAGCAGCCAAATAAATAAATAAATACTAAAAAAAAAAAAAAAAGAAAGAAAGAAAAGAGAAGAAATGGGGAGGAGGGGAGGGACTGAAGATTCCCAACCTGACAAGACAGAGCAGGTGAGGACAGGCGACATGAGCTTAGAGATGGACCCCCGCCAGAACGAGGGAGACCAGAGCAGAAGGGGAGGTAGGGACAGGGAAAGCCCGGAGCCGGGAGTGGGAGTGGGACGAAGCCTCGGCGACAGGAGCACGAGGTGTGAACCGGAGACGTGAAGACGCTTCCCAGACAAAGAGCAGAGGCACAGACTGGGGACCGGCTTGAGGGAGCAGGGCAGGACGGGACGACAGGACCGGGCTGCTCATATCTTCAGGCACACCTGGGTGAGGGTTGCCACCAGGGGGGCTGAGCGAGGCCGAGGGCTGCTGGCCAGGGCTCTGGAGGTGCCTTGGGGAGGCTGTGGTCAGGGCGGGCTGGAGCTGGCTCCTCCCCGTGAGTAGACGACACAGACCCACCTCCTGGCCCCTTCCCCTCGAGCCGGCTGTTAAGCCATTACCAGCACACCTCTGGCCAGGAGCAGCCACTCCTGCAGTAGAAGGGGAACCTCAGGCCCACAGAGGGAAAAGTGACCATCCAGAGGTCACACAGGGACTTCAACTCAAGAGTCTCTGGCCGTGATTGGAACTGAGGGCCTCGAGGCCCCGGAACTTCTCTCCCACGCCCCATCTCCCGGGCCTGCCTCGCCCTCTGCTCCCCAGGCCCCGCCCTTCTCCCTGGTCTCTTGCCCCAGTCTCACCCTCTCCAAGCAACTTCGCATGCAGCAGACAGAGGGATCTTGTTAAAGCACACACCTGACCCTGCTCCCCCCTTCCCCGCTCCAGAACCCGCTATGGCTCCCCAGTGCCAAGGAGACCCCAGCTCCTCAGGGCACAGGTGCAAGGCCCCATGTGGCTCGTCCCCAGCTTCGAAACAGGCTTCCTTCGAGAGCTTCACAACTCACTGCCCAGCGCTTATTTCCACACAGGCCTATTTCTTGAACATCCCAGCCCTTCCTGCATCTCTCTCCTTAAGCTGCTCTGTTTTTTCCTCCCACTTGTGTCCACACCCAGCTCCCCCGGGAGCTCCCCAAGGCAGGGGCTTTGTGAAAGCCAGTGGCTCTCAACCAGGGGCCATTCTGCAATGTCTGGAGTGGCCATGAAGAACCTGTTGAGTTCAAAACCCCATGAGAAGGAAAGAAAGTGAATCAGAGGTCTGTGAGCAAAGAAGAGGCCTTGGGCAAGGGGCAGAACGCAGACCTGGGAAAGGAGCATGGTTTCCCGAAACCTGCAGGGCTGGGGCCACATCTGGATACCTGGGGAAAGTCACCTCGGGCAGGAAGGGCAGGCACCCAGGGCAGATGCTTGGGGGCGGGGAGGCAAGCACCGAAGGGAAGGTGGTTCTTGGCCCCGGCCCAAAAGAACGGCTTCCTCCCCACACCGCGCTCCTTGGGGCTTTGTCCATGCAGAGCCCTTTTCTGGGAGCGGTGCCCTCCTCTTCACCTGCCTCGGTCTAGACACTGCCCCTGTCACTCCAGGAGAGATGGGACCTCTGTTACAAGCTCTCACGGCAACCTGGACCTTCCCAGTGTAGGATTTCCCCCAACAGTAATGCAGTCACTGTGTGATTATTTGTTTAGAGGCAAACACGTCTCCCCTACCGGCCTAAGAGCCCTGTGAGGGCAGGGAAGGGGTGTGTGTGTGTGTCCCCCGAGACGAGGCCACAGGAGGGGACCACGTAAGACCAGTGGCTCCTCAGTGAGGCCTAGGCCATGATTCAAACTCCAGCTCCTCTGCTTCCTAGCTGTGATCCTGGGGGACTGATTCCGCCCTAGGCCTTGCTTTCCTCATCTGTGAGAACCCTGATCCCCCTGCCCATGTGGGGCGGCATGGAGACCCAACCCAGAGCGAACCCTAACGAGGCGTGTCTGGCCCCAGACTTGGGGCTGACAGCTTCTCCCACTGACTCCTTCAGCAAGGTGAGCTCCCTGCAATTGTGCCCATGAGACGGATGAGGAAACTGAGGCTCAGAGGGGGTGGAGCGCCCAGCTGTCAGTGGTCGGTTACTCATGTGCTCAGCACTGACCTGGGACCAGAAGTTTTGATCAGTCCCTGAAGGGAGGAAGGGACACCTGTAGGAACTAAGAGACGAGAGTGTCACTGGTGGCCTTGGGCTCCAGGGAGGAGGGACCTAGAGGCCAGTGTTGAGGAACACAAAAGGCCGATGCCGGTGAGTGTTTGAGGGGGCAGGGGGCCCTGTGCCCTAGCGAGGAGCATGGACTCTGGAGGCAGCCTCGCTGTGTCTCCTTGGGAAGGTACTTGCCCTCTCTGGGCCTCAATCAGACAGGGATGACGGCAGCACTACCCCACAAGGCTGTTGAGAGGATTCCACGAACCCTTTGCTCACTGCTCCATCCCTAGTGCCTCGAGGGACTGAATGAAGGACCGGGTATACACAGTATGCTTAGGACCTGACAAAAGGCAGGAGGTGAAAAACGAGACCTGCTGTGACCACCGCTCACTCCTTTGCTCAGTATTTTCTGAGCGCCTACTCTGTTCCCAGCACGGTTCCAGGTGCTGGGCATACAGGTATCCTGGCTTCCCACCTTCACATGCCTTTGCTCAGCACTCACGGCCCAAGAGCCTGCTCTTCCTGACAGAGCCAACAGCAGACACAAGAATCCGGAATCACCACCTCCGCCCTTTTAGTTGTTCAAGACAAAAAAGGCTGACCTCTCATCTCTGACCTCCCTCTTATCTCCCACACCCAGCCCAGCAGCAAATCCCATCGCTCCACCTTCAAAGTACATCCAGATCCCCGACTACTTCTCACCCCCTCTGCTGCCAGCAGGCTGGAACCCCTCGTAGTCTGTTCTCCACATGTCAGCACAAGTGGTCCTGTTAGAAGCTAAGTCAGATCCTATCCCTCTCCAGTGGCCCCAGACTCAATCTGAGTGAAGGCCAAAGTTCTACAAAGCCTTAAGTGATTTGGCCCTGTTATCCTCTGACTTCTTCTACCATTTGCCCTCCTTCCTCATTCATTATAGCCCCAATCCTCCTTGATGTTCCAGTGAAGGGTCCTACCTCAGGGCCTTTGCACTTGCTGTTCCTTCCGGCTGAAAAGCTCTTTTCCCATATATTTGCTTGGCACCTTCCCTCACATCCTTCAGTCTTCATTTTCAGTTATCACCTATATAATGAGGCCTTCTCTCAAGATGCCGCCCACCCCTCCCGAGGCCGTAATTTTCCCACACAGCTCCATCACCCATCTGCTTTACTTAGGTCACTAGAATGGAAGCTCCCAGAGGACAGACCTAATTTTCCTTTGTTCACCACCGTATCCTCTGGACGCGGAAGACATAGAGTACGTGATAGATAAAACTCACTAAACGAATATAGAGAAATCAAAAGCAGACACTCAGAGACAAAAATAAAAAAGGGGGAAGCAAACTGAAGAGATCAGAAGTACAGACATTAGTCAGCTGGTCCCTGCCCCCAGCCAACCTAAACAGGAATGTTCCTCCTCCACCTCCATCTCAGACTTACTTGCCTCCCCTCAGCTGCACGCGGACTCTGCCTGCCTTGGGATCTGCTCTGTGCCCCCGAGCAACCCCAGAGCCCCATGAGTAGTAAGAAAAACAGCTCATTTCCTCGGGACCCATCAGATGCCTGACCCCATTCGAAGCTCTCCACACATGACCCACTCCGCAACCCTGTGAGGCAACCCAATTTTACAGATGAGGAAACTGAAGCCCACGAGGGTGATGGAAGCTCCCACAATCGCAGTTAAGCTAGTGGCAGAACTGGGGCTTGAACCTGCTTTCTCCCCCACAATGCTACGGGCTTGATGCTCTGTGTTCTGAAGTCACACCTGCCCGTGACCGTTTCTTGGATGGTGGAAGAGGGCCAGCGAAAGAAATGGATTTGCTGGCAAAGCTGGGGCTGGGGTCTGACCCCCCTCCAAGCCCCGTGCCTCTTACCTGAACCCACCAGGACGTCTGGGTTCCCCAGGGTGACGGCCGCGGTGAAGTCGGAACCCCGGTACTCCCCGTCCACCTGCCAGTTCACGAACTTTGACTGCTGGGTCTGTGGGGGGAGGGGCAAGCGTGAGGGTGAAACCGAGGAGGACCCCACGGGGCCCTCCCAGGTACAAAAAGCCTTTTAGTCCCCATACCCAACCCCCCTTTCTTGTTTGTAGGGAAAAGGCTTCAGCCTCCTAGACCTTCCCCTAGGGCAAATCCAAAGCTTTTCTAATCAGGGAAGTGAGGGAAAGCAGAAACAAAGGAAAAGCAGTCAAATAATAGTCAAACAATAGTGCCATGATAAGGAGGAATCCTAGCTCTTTCTCAAGGATATAAAAGGCCCCCCACCCAGGTGGAGGATGGTAACTTCAGGCTGAGCAAAAGATTCCTGGCACTCCACCCTGTTACCTCACCATCTACCAACTGGAACAAAGTCACACGTCCTGCAGCCCCCCCCCCAAATTTGTCTTTAGAAACTCTTCCGTGAAAACTATGGGGGAGTTTGGGTCTTCAGAGCATAAGCCACCTGTATCCCTTGCTTGGTCCTTACAATAAACCTTTCTCTGCTCCAAACTCTGATGCTTTGGTCTGTTTGGCCTCACTGTGCGTTGGGTTCTTGGATTCAATGCCAAGGGCAGCCTGGTGCTCAGTGGCTGGGGGAGCAGCCGACTCGACCCCCACTCACCTGGATGGCCATCTTGGACCTGAGGCCAGGGCCCAGCTGGTGAATGACCTGAGCATTGAGGCTGCCACTATTGTCCATGTCACCCACCAGCACTGGAAAGGCCTGTGGGGCAGAGGGCAGGGTTAGAGGTTAGAGGTCTAGCATCATAAAAGTATATGCGTGATGGCCCTCGGTGAGAAGCCTAGGATTAGAAAGCCTCAGAATGAGGTTCTCTCCTCCAGGAAGCCCTCCAAGACCACCTTGGCTGAGTTAGGTTCCCCTCTGGGCTCACACAACCTTTGGGTTCCCCCATTTCGGTCCTACTCTCCCTGGACTGTTACTCTCTGGGGACAGGCTGTTCCCTTTCTCCAGCAGGCTGTGAGCGCCATGGCTGTTTCAGTCACTGCTATGTCCCCAGCACCACCCAGCACAGGGCTGGGCACAGAATGGGGGTTACAATGAAGGTTTGTTGAATAAATGAATTTATTGCATGGAAATCATTAACATAATCAAAGACCTAATTTAGTCCCGCAACTCTGTGTCCTGCCCAAGCCTCCTTTCGGGTCTCCAGTTTTGCCTTCACTCCCCTAACCTAGCCTTGGCAGACAGCCTGAGAAATGCTATCTATCTCCAGAGCATTCATCTGACCACGTCTTTCCCTCACTTAAATCTTTCTGTGGCTCTCCTGCGCCCCCTAGCGAAAGTTCAAATGCCTAGCTTGGCCTTCAAAGCCCTGCAAGATCTACAGCTCAGCCCTGCCCACTCTGGGTCATTACTGTCTGGTGACCTTGGTGTACCCAGACTCAACCAGCACAGGGCTGGGCAGAGACGTGGGCGTCAGGATGAAGGAATGACCCAGGTTCCGATGCACCTTGGAGACACAGTCTCCACCTCCCAACACTCTCAGCAGTCCTGGCCTCCTACTGACAAGGCCTTCTTTGCCTGACTGGTTACATTGTTAGAAGATACAGTAAATGAATGGCAAAAGGAATCTCACCTCTGTTGGACTCAGCTGCTTTGTCCCCACGTACGTGACCCCGAAGTGGTAGTTGGACTCCCCGATTGTGCTGAGGGCTACTGTGTGGTTCACCTGGGAGAAGAGGGAGGGCTGTGGTGACGAGTCTGTGGGCCACCCCCTAAGGAACCCAGCCGAGCCCACTCCCAGGGCAGCTCCTATCCTACCTGGGATGGGAGATACTTGCCCATCTGGCTTCTCCATCAGGGCATCTCTAGGCTGGGCAGGGGATAAAGACTGGGAGGTGTGGCCTGACTGGATTAGAGACTCAGAGAAGGGATGTGCTGGGGCTGGGGCTGGGGCTACACACCTGGTACTTCATTCCTGCCTGGATGCTGGCTATGGGGGGATGGTGTATCTCTGGATTCTGGGTCCCTAAACCCTACCACTGGCCGCCATTGTGTGATCAGCCCGGCACTGTGTCTCTGAGTCTTTCCAAGTACCAAGGAGCCCAGACCTTTAGGGAGGAGTAAAAGGGTTGTACCTGCAGATGCAGGGGGATGGCTGGGATGACCTCTGGAGGATAATGGGACCAGGAAGGCTCACCTGGAAATGATTACTCAACCCTTTGTTGACTGTGAGCTTGACACCTTCCATCTGAATAGGAAACAGCTCTAAATGAGAGAGAAGTGCTGTCACACTCCAACACGCGCGCACACACACACACACACACACATCCATTTCTCATCCCTTCCTTCCATAACGTCCCGGCTCTCCCTTCTCCAGGGATCCCAACCAGTAAATAGCCTAGTGGATGGGCCCAGGACCAAGGCCTTTGCCTGCATCCAAATTCCAGGGCCACCACCTACTACCTGTGTGACCTTAGGCAAGTCACCTTATCTATGTCAAACTTATCATCTGTAAGTTGAAGATGCTCACCACGTAGAAATATTGCAAGGATTTAATGAGTTAACACATACTGAATGCCAGGACGGTCCTCAATAAGCTGCTGACACCACTTTTGCTATCACAATTACTCCAAGCCAGGATCCAGAAGCTTTGGGTTCCACCTCCACTGGCCCTTTGCTGACACTGTGACCTTGGGCCTCAGTTTCCCTCCCAATCACAAGAGGCTGGCCTGGCTGATTCATGGGGCTCCTGAGGTCCCTAAGGCTTTCTCCACTGCTCTGGCATTCTATCCTGAGGTTCCACCATTTGATCCCATCGTTCTAAGCCCCAAGTTCAATGTGCCACCATTCGATCCCAACGTCAACTCCTAACGCTCTGTTAAATGATTCCAACGGTCCGTGCCAATTCCCAAGGTCCTCAGTGTGCTCCTCCTTCCCCCGATATCCGGGCCATCACAAGCCCGCCGGGCCCCTAGCCCCTCACCCTTGCACTTCCGGTGGCACTCCTCGAACGTGCCCGGGTTGGGCAGGCAGCCGCAGGCCCTATCATCCCCGGTCCCTCCAGCGCTGGCGGCCGCAGTCCCCGGGATCCGTTCGGAACCTCGACCGGCGCCAGCTCCAGCACCCAGGCCGCCCCCGATCGGCGGCAGCGTGAAGCCCGGAGGAGAAGGCGGAGGCGGTGGCAGTCCCACGAGGGGAGGCGCAGGCGGCGGCGGCGGCCCTGCGGGCGGAGAGCTAGCGGCCAACACGTTCCCCATGGTCGCCTGCAAAGGGAAAGGTCAGAGGGCAGAGGTCAAGGCCCGCAGGCTCCAGGCCCAGTCGCCAGCGAACACCCCTCTGCTCGGAGCCCCGTTTTCACGCGCGGCAGCGCCTCCTCCCGGTGTGCTCCGCTCCCACCCCGTGCGCCACGCGCAACCGAACCCGCTGCCGCCGCCGCCGCCACCACCATCGCCCCGCCCCACCTAGCCCATTGGTTTACCGGGCCCTGGGGTCCGCCCACCAGCTTCAGGGTCTGGCCTTACTATTGGAGTCATGGATGAAAGTCCCACCCACCTCTTTGGAACGCCCTTTTCTGTTGGTTCCCACTCGCAGACAGGTCAAAGCATACCTCCCCGCCCTTCCCATTGGCTTGGGGAGCCCACACCGATTGGCTCTAGATGCCGCGGGTTCCGGTGCTCGCCCGCCATTGGTCTGTGCTGCGCACTTCGCAACGCCCATTGGCGTATCGCCTCCGCCCCATTCCAGGAGGCGCCCCTCTTTCGACTCCGCCCCGCGGCGAAGTTGCCATGATAATTGGTCGGCCTTTGCCCTTGAAGCATCCTGATTGGCTCCAGCATGTACAGGGGTCGGACCCTGGTGACGTAATCAACGTTGTGTGTTCATTGGCTAATGTGCCAGGGTCAAGGGACACGGATAAAGGTGGGTTGCGCGGCAGAGGCTGCTAGGCAGCAAGGTCAGGCCTCGCGTCCCACCAGGCACCGCGGCAAAGGGGCGGCCTCCTAGTCCGGAGTCGCACACTGAAAGCCGGAAGTGCTAGCCCTTCCCACAGTGCCACGGGAGAATTCTAACCCGTTATGTGAACGCTGTCCTGCTTCTTGTTACCCACAATGCCCCTTACCCATTTAACTGGACGGTTGCCGTAGACCCACCCCTTTCGTTACCCATCATGCCTTTTGGCTCTCTCTCCCCCCAACCCTTGCCCCAGTCACTGTGTCTTCCATCTTTGGCCCATTCATTCCTGTCCCATTACCCAGCATGCCTTCTGCTCCATTCATTTCACCTTGGTTGCCTGTACTACCTTTAGCCCATTTATGCCCGTTCATTTCCCTAATTCTTTTAGCTAATTCTTTTTTTTAATACAATTTTCAATTTCTTTTTTTTTTAAATTTTATTTATTTATTTATGGCTGTGTTGGGTCTTCGTTTCTGTGCGAGGGCTTTCTCCAGTTGCGGCAAGCGGGGGCCACTCTTCATCGCGGTGCGCGGGCCTCTCACTGTCGCGGCCTCTCTTGTTGCGGAGCACAGGCTCCAGACACGCAGGCTCAGTAATTGTGGCTCACGGGCTTAGTTGCTCCGCGGCATGTGGGATCTTCCCAGACCAGGGCTCGAACCCGTGTCCCCTGCATTGGCAGGCAGATTCTCAACCACCGCGCCACCAGGGAAGCCCTTTTAGCTAATTCTTAATTGACCATAAGGTTTTGGGTCCATTGCCCATCATGCCTGCGGCCCCTATTTCTCCATTATTCATCCCTCTGCCCCTGGCTCATTCTTTCAGACCTATTACCCATCACGCCCTGAGCTCCTATTACAGCATTATTCATAATTTTGCCTTTGGCCTATTCTTATTGCCATTTATTCATTACGCCCGAGCCCCTCATACTTAATTACTGCTATTTCTACTTTGTTCCGTTTATTTCGGTCCATTACCCATTAGACTGCTGTTGCAGATTCCTTTTCGTTAATCACAATGCCCTGGACTCCTCCCCACTCCTTCCATTACCCATCACTATGTTTTTGGCTATGCATTTTTGCTCATTATCCCCTCAATTATCTTTTTCACATCTTTGGCCCTTTTCTTAATGTCTGTAACCCATCTTGACTTCTAGTCTACTGATTCCCTCAAGCCCTGGACCCCCTATTCATTACCCATTTTGTTCCACCCCCATCCCCTTCACAGCCCACAGTAAACACGAGTTGAGACCTGGTCAAAGTACAAACTCATTTTGTAGGAAATGCTGTATTACAAAACAATATCACATCCCCTACCCCTGACCCAGGTGATCCACTCTCCACCCCCCACCCAGGTGGGTGCGTCCAACCCCACTGGGCAGGAGTAAAAGGACTCAGTAGTCTTCAAAGCAACAGCAAATTCTCTGAAGGCTGGGGTCAGCAAGGCCCACTCTGCATGAAGCTCACCCCATGTAGCCCTGAGTTGGGGCATAATTCTCTGTACACAGGAATTGGGGTAGTGGGAGCTCAGGGAAGGGTCTGTACCCTGAGACTCCTGCCTGCAGGAGGGAGGAGATGGGCAAGTTCTGCTTTGGGCTGGGGAATCCCCTCCCTCCCACCACTGGGGGACAGGGTGGGGACTGGGCGAGTGGGGCTCTGCCACCTGGAGGGCTCAGGTCTGAGCAACAGGATGCCCCCAACACCCACCCAAGCAGAGCTGTTAGGAGTGACGGCCTGAGGTCCACTCAGAGGTCTGGGGTCTTCTTTGGGATTTGGGGGGAGTCTGGAGATGGTGGGACATGAGAGGTATAATCTAAGGTCACAGTCTGAGGACCCCTTGGGTAAGAGGTTGTGCAGAAACCTACCTTCTCCAGCCCCTCCTAAGATAAGGTTATCAGTTTTCCATTGTCATGGCCCATTTCTCTGAGTCAGAGATCATGGATTAGACGTCACAGTGGAGCCACCAAGATAGAAGTCACAGATGAGATGCATGTGTGTTAACTGACAGTGGCCAAGCGAGAGATCAGGGGGCCCTAGATCCCTGGCAGAAAGTTGAGGGATCAAAAAATGAGAGGTGAGAGGCCAGGACCATGGCGGCTTACACATACATGGCCCGAGACATGACAAAGCCTTTGCCCTGGTAGGACTCAGAGGGGCTGGAGTAGGACAGGGAATCGTAGATGGGGTTGATCTTGTCCAGATAGTCTTCCTCCTCCTCATCGTCCTCTAGATCCAGGGAAACCCTCTCCAGAGCAGGCGGCCCTGGAGGCACCAGCATGGGGGACCCCAGGTTCGTGGCCCCCAGGAGCAGGGGCCCTGACCGTTCTTCCAAGGTGGGAAGCTCATGGTATCGAGGCATTTCCTGGGGATGGGGAGGGAATGAACCCAAGGTCACCTCTTGAACATGACACAGAATCCCACTCTGCTCCTTGACCCTCAAATCCTGATCACCATCTCCCCATGCCAACCAGACCTGACCTCACCCTATGTCACCCCTTGTCACCTGGGTTGATATTGAACTGGGACAATCATACAGCTGGTCCCTAACTCAAAGCCCAGAGCATGGACTCTACCCTGTTAATCCTGAGCCTCTCCTTTTCTTTTGATCACTGACCCCAAGTCTTTCCCCATGAGCCTTTGACTTCAATCTTGACCTAAGCTTAAGCTCTAAATAGCCCCTTGAAAACTGACTTGTCTCAAACTCAACATCCAACCTCTGATCTCCAGGAGGCCACTGAGGGCAGTGACTGTCTGTCTTGTCCCAGCTCCAGGTACAGTGTCTGGCAAATGGAGATACTCAACCAGTCTTCTTTGATGGGATGACTTAAAACTCTCACCCCATGTCCTTGGACTTTTACAACCATGACCTCCCCCACTGAATCCTAAATGTATCTCAGAGCTCTAAGGTCTGACCAGAGATACAGCTCTGAACTTGAGTTGTAACCTTTAGTCCTTGACCTCTTATGTAAGGAGGCCCTTAAACTCAGATCCCAAACCCACCCTTGTCCTCTCCCGAGCTCCTACCTGCTCAGCGCACGAGACACTAGCATCAAAGTAGGGGGTCTTGAGTGGGCTGTGCTCCGAGGCCCCCAGGGTGAAGAGCTGGGAGGGCTGCGATGCGACAGAGAGGGACAGGTCAGGACCACCCCCCCCTCCCAGACAGCCTCTCCCCACCAGTCCCCCCTCCCAGCCCCGGCCTCAGTGGCAAAAGTGGTGTGGGGATGTGGGGGCAGCCTGGGCTCCAGGGGAAGTGCTCACCATCTCCGGCTCCTCCAGCTTTGCCTTTGGAGTCGGCGGCTTGTATGAGGGAGGCCCCTCTAGGCTGTGGGGTAGGAGGTAGGTCAGGTGAAGGCTAAGCCCTGAGAAGCCCTCTACCCCAGGGCCACTGCACAGTTCTTTCCTCTGTCTGATCTCTCTTTCCATCACCCACCTCCCCTTACCCAGCTGACTCCTACTCATCCCATGAATTTCTCTTCTTCCAGCAAGCCCTCCTGACTCTCCAGGAGGATCCAGAACTCCTGTTATATGATCATATCTACCTATACATCCCTCACAGGGCACTTACTGAGTTTGTATTTGAAATATTATTTCTGATCTCATTCAACGACTGTACCCCACTGTGAGCAACGTGAGGGAAAAAAAATGAGATCTGTGTTGTCAACATGGTGTTCCCAGAACACACTATGAGGAATATCAGGAAATATTTGTTAGAAGAGGGAATGAAAAAAATGAATGAAATGCTTTCCTGCCCCCCAAACTATGTTAAATTCCCTCATTCTACACACCCTCAGACCAGAGCATCCTATATATATAATAATGATGGAGGCTTACTATGCCTTCAATCCCCAGCTCAGATGTCCCTGCCTCCAGGAAGCCCTCCCTGATCTTTCAGGCTGAGTCAGGTGCCCCCTCTAACCTCTCCCAGCTCCCTCAGCTTCCTTAGCCCATCCCTGGCCATGCTGGACTGTCACTGTCTGGGAACAGGTCTGTCTCCTTGAGACTGTGAACCCTGGGAGGCCAGGGCCAGGGCCATCTCAGACACCACTGGGTCTCATGGGCTTAGAAGAAGAGATCAACAGCAAGTTGTTGGTTTGCATTGACTAGGTGATTAAGACAGTGGTTCACAAACTTTCTTGTGCATCTTAGGGAGTTTGTTATAAATACAGATGCCAAGCCCTTCTTGTAAAAGTTCTGATTCAATAGGTTTGGTGTAAGCCCAGGAAGGTGCATTTTTAACAAGTGTTCCCCCTCAAACACACTGGGTCATATTATTTCAGAACCATTTTGCCCCCAAAATGCTTTCTTGCTGGATGAATTTCAGCAAGTGATTTCAGCTCTCTGAACCTGTTTCCTCTTTGAGAAAATGGGTACCCTTAGCTCCATCTGAAAATTTAGGTTTCCATGATATTATATGTTTATGTGTGTGGACGTCTTTTATTTATTTTTTAAATTTATTTTATTTTTTTGGACATCTTTTAAGTGTTTGTCTCATGGTTGTGTTCCTAGCTTTCAGGGTCTTGCCCCAAGTGGGTACTTTCTGAATACCTATTGAACGAATGAATGAATGGATGGATGTGAGGCTTCATTGAGATCACACATGTAACATACATCTCGTCAAGCCTGGCACATAAGTGTTCTACAAAGAGAAGTGGGGCTAGTTTCCCCCAATATCTAGGCTCCTCTTTTCTCATAGTAATAGAGATTTTGGCTGGGTACGTGGCCACCAGAATAAAGACTACGTTTCCCAGCTTCCTTTGCAGCTGAGGTAGCCATGTGACTAGGCCACTGGGAAATGGGAAATGAGAAGAAGTGATGGGTTCCCTTACAGGGCTGCCGACTGCCCTCTATTTCCATTTCCCTTTCCCACTGACAGGAATGGGGTCATTGAGGCCAGGATGGCCATGTCTGGTTGTCATGTCCATAGACAACAATAAAAGAGGGGGGAGCCATCTTGGAATGTGAATGAAGGTCACACGCTAGGGAAGGTGGAGCAAAAAGATAGCAGGAGCCTGGGCTCTGATGACGTCACAGAGCAGAACTGTCATAGCCATGATTTCTAGGAGACAGAGATAAACTCTCCTCTCCACCCCATTTAAGTCACGGTCATTTTGGGTCACTCAGCCATTGCTGATGACTTTCTCCCAGCCTCCTCCCCAACTCTGTGTGCCCAGTTCTGGGACCCCTCCCTCATCCACTTCTTAGGGCCCATCACTCACTCCTCCTCCTCCTCTGCCCCCTGCAGCCTCTGCTCCTTCCGCTGCTGTCGGCAGATGAGGATGCCTGTGGCGGCCACAGCAGTCGCAATGATGGCAGCGATGATGCCGCCAATGATGCCACCTGTGGCCCCTGCGCCTGCTGTGTTGGGTGTCTCTGCAAGAAGAGGGACAGCGTGAGGGAGTCTCCAGGAGGAAGCCACAGCGCCTTATTCCCAGCCCCACCTCCCAAGTCACCGCCCACCTGCCTACCTCTTTTCCCAAGGGCAGAGGACATTCTTTTTATTCACTTAATCCTTACCGATCATTTGTTGTGTGATAGAGTGGTGAACAAAACATACAAAAGTCCCAGTCACATTGGACTAATGTTTTGTTGGGCAGGGAGGACACCAGTAGAGAAATATACACAATAGCTAATATGCCAGGTGATAGTAAGTGATAGAGGATAATAGTGTATAGTAGGGTAGGTGATAAGTGACAGAGCAGGGGCCCTCAAGGGCAGTCAGAGAGAGCCTTACTGTGAGGTGACATTTGAGCAAAGACCTGAAGGAGCTGTAGGGGGTGAACCATGAGAATATGAGAGCATTCCAGGCAGAGCGAACAGCCAGCACAAAGGTCCTGGGGAGGAAGCCTCAAGTTGTTTTTAAAGACAGCAAGGAGGCCACGTGGCCAGAGCAGAATGATGATGCGAGAGTGTGCAGCTAAGGGAAGGGAGGTGATGAGGAATGGAGCGAAAAGGCAAAAAATTGGGGGGCGGGGTGTGATTCTGGATTTGGGATCAGACCCCTTCATTCCTTACATAGAATGGAGTCATCCTAGGCAGAGGATCATAGCTCCTGTAACCTAACAGGAAAAGGGGTGGAGAGAAGCCCATGACCCCCTGGGCCTCTCCTTTGTAACACTTCCCACTTCCTGAATCGTTTTTGGAGCAATTACCTGTTTACTTGCCAATTTCCACACTGCACGCTCCAAGGGGTGGGGTCTGGCACACAGTTGGTGTTTTTCTAGACATGTAAGGAGGGGCCCAGCAGGGACACTCAGGGACCTACTGTCTGCCAGATCAGCCAATTTCCCGCCCCTGCCCTCCTGGCACTACCCTCCCATTGTGGGAGGAGGTGGGGGCGGGGGGGGGCCCTCGACAGGGTGGTACAGACAGTAAACAACTAAGGGAAATAACATGTGTGCCAAAGCCCCATCCACAGGCTTCCCCCTTCCATCAACCCCACTACACAGATGCAGAGAGAAAGCTGCCGGTGGGAATGCTGCCTGGATCCCGGGACTATCCGATTTCCACAACTTCCTGTTACATAGCCTGGCATCCTCTGGAGGGCTTCAGAGCGTGGGGGAATATCAGAGTAAATGCTGCTCGGTCTACACACGCTCACCCTAAAATTGCTGCTATTCCCGTTGTTGACTGCACATCCGGGAGGGCAGGGCAAGCTCTGCCCGAGTCACCGCGGTGTCCCCACACCGTGAGTGGAAGGCAATGCAGGTGGAAGAAATGGGCTCACCAAGCCCCTCTCCATGCCTCCACCGCAGTCCCCAGCCAGGGTTTGGGAGATTTTCTAATGGTTGGGGGGAGTGAGAAGGATACAGAGCTGCAGCCCCTCCCTCTGAATCACTGAAAATCCCCTTGGGCACAGCCTGGGGACAAGGGAACACAAAGGAGGTACGAAAGGCCACGGCCGTGTCTTCCAGAGGTGGGACTTTCCTGGTTTCTCAGCAACCCCACCTGCCCCATCCCCTCAGGGCCCCGAGAATGAAGGGGCAGTCCTCCCTCCCAGTATCCTCAGCAAGCTCTGGGAGGTCGGGTCTGATCACAGCACCTCCCCACCTTCAAGGGCCCATAAGTCCAGGATCCCAGCCCCGCTCTCCCGGGGAGCTCAGTTCTCCCGCCAGTCTGGCCACTCCACCCAGGAAGGCAGCCTCTGTCCTGGAACTCCCGAGTCCAAGCACCAGCCTCTAAGCCCAGTTCCTAGTCCCACTGGCCTTAGGTGTCTCGGGCATCCAGTGTGTCCTTCAAGGACCCAAGTGACCAGAGCCCACCCCCGCCGGCCCCCAACCCCAGCCTCACCAAGTCTAGCCTCCACCAGGCTCCCAGTCTCCAGGGCCCACCCCTGGGACCAGGCAGTCCCTGTCCCACCCCCAAGGAGGGGGTCCGATGTATTACAAGACACCCCCAATGTTTTCCTCCAAGGTGTTTATTAACTCCTGAGTGTCATGGGGCCAGAGCAGGCTGGAGCCCAAATCGAGTCTCTGGGAGGGAGGGTGCTGTGGGTCCCCATTCCCGAGCTCCCCGGGGTGGGGGGCCCCCCTGCCCCATGCAGCCCTGGAGACAGAAGTCCAGTGTGTGACATTCCACCTCCCTCCACATCCCAGGAAAGGAAGTGGGAGGTAGCTTTGAACTCCAGTGTCATCCGGACAAACAAGTTCAACCAGTCTGGGACCCTTGGCTGTCTGCCTGTCTTGGGGTCACACATAAACTGCCCGCCGGGAGATGAGGGAGCCGTCCAGCTGGGACTCCATGTCGTCCTCGAGTGCCGGGGGCCGAGGCAACATGAGGTCTTTCTCTGCCTTGTCCTCCTCTTCCTCCTCGTCCTCCTCGTCTTTGCCCTCTGGCTGCAGGGGACCAGGGGCAGTTGGCGTCCAGAAGACGGGACCCCCATTCCCAAACACCTGAGTTTTCGGATCGTAGGACCCTCCTCCGCTGCCGTCTCCTCCTCCTCCTGGACTCTTCCTCCTTCTCCTCACCCTCAGCAGGATGAAGGCCAAGGACCCCCCAGCCAGAAGCAGCAGCACCAGCAGTATCCCCCCACCAGCCCCCCATACCACTGGACCCACGTCTCGGGGCGAGGCCCGGGGGGTGTCTGAGGAGAGAGAAGAAGGGGTGAGAGAGAAAGGGAGACACGAGGTCAAGAGGATACATCTGGGAGTGGGGAGGGGGGGACCCAGGACACAGCAGGGCAGTGATGGGAACTAGGGAGGTGACTCAACTTGGGCAGAAGGTGGAGGGAAGGGAGAGCCCGTTCCCTCTTCGCTACAGGCTGGGCGCTTTGTATGTGGAGGGGTTGCCAATGGGTGGCCCCCAGATGGATCTCCTTACACCTGCACAGCGTCTCCCCCAGATTAAACTTGCTAACAAAATAGAAAACCAACCAACCAACCGACAAAAAACCAAAATTAAACATTTAAAGCACTAGGCCATTTCACCGCAAATTCCAGATTTCTTTTAGAGGGAAAAAACAAATCAGATCCCAGGGACTTCCCTGGCGGTCCAGTGGTTAAGACACCGCGCTTCCACTGCAGGGGGCGTGGCTTCAATCCCTGGTGGGGGAACTAAGATACTGCATGCCATAAGGCACGGCCAAAAAATTAAAAAAAAAAAAAAAATCAGATCTGGCAACACTAAACTTTCATCTTCTCCACCTGGTGATGGGCTGTGGCTGAGTCAGGCTGGTGACTCTGAAGGGGACAGAGTTCCACACCTGGCCACCCCGGTCACTCGCCAGGACCCTGTAGGCACCTGAGTTTGAGACCCCCTCCCAGAAGCTCTGAGGTCAGCGTCACGGAATGTTGGGGCTGATCCAGCCGGGAAGAGGCAGCCTAGATTTGAGCGTGAGACTGTCTGATTCCAAAGCTCTTTGCACTTGAGAGAAAGGGGATTGAGAAGGGCGAGGGGCCTCCTGGTAATTCCTCCCCCGGGAGCAGGAGCAGCTGGGAGCACGTGTCCCCATTGTGGCAAGTGGGGCTCCTGAAGCCCACAGTCCCGGTTTCCTCTCCTAGCAGGGGCTGAGCTTGCGGGAGGGGAGGGGTCTGGGGGAGGATGGGGGCTGGGGTCGGGCGGAGAAGGAAGCCAGGGAGCCCTAAGCGGGGAGGAGTGAGGATGAGGGAGGGGGCGTCCGGGCCCCACAACAGGGATAGACATGGATGCAACTGGCATCTTATCAGACCCCCCCGCTTCCCCCACCCCTGCATGCAGGGTGTGATTGGGAGAGACCAGGGTGGGGGGGGATGGGAAGGGTCCACTTACACCTGACCCTCCCCTCCCCGCGCCTCTGCACACCAGAGGGGCTGCGACCCAGGCATCTGTTTCTGAATGTTTTCCAAAAGTGGGGGGTCACGACCTAGCGGGCTGTCAGATCAGTCTGGTGACTCACAAGCAGCAGTAAAACAAAATAGAACAGAAAAAGTTTACCTCAAGTATGAAGGGTAAGTAGTATTTTGTGACACTTTTTAGGGGGAATATATTCCTATACCTGTACCCTGGAGATGGGAAAGATTTCTTTCAGTGAAGTCTGGAGACCAGTTTTCGCATGTGTCGGAACGTGTGTCTGTGTTACTGGAGATGATAATTTGGAGATGGTGGGTGAACGTGTTCCTGTCTGTGGTTCAGAAATTCTCTGAAGCAATGTCTAGCCTGTGGCCTTGCCTGTGTTTTCGCTGGCGTGAACCCCAAACCGAGCGTGAGAGCGTGTGCTGGTCTGTGTGCGCATGGGAACGTGAGGTGTCTCTGAGACCCTCTGACGTGACCCTGCCAAGAGCCGTAAGTGAATCTCCTCTCCGGGCAAGGCCACCTGTTGGCACACTCACTGCCCGTGATGATTTCTAGGGTGCTCAGAGGGTGTCCCCACGTTTGTTGGCGTCCATCCGTAGGTGCATGTCTTTGCAATGAAGCTTTTGACTGTCTGCGGGTCTGTGGTTACCACTGGGAGAGTCTCTGGGGGTGTGATTCTGTGTGCATTACCCGCAGCCCCCAAGCGCCCAGGTTCCTGATGGGGCTCTGAGTATGTGTGTTTCACTTGGTGAATATCACCCAAGGCTGAAATCTGAACCCAGTGTGTTCGCTTTGGGGTTTCCAGTGGTGGATATCCCTGGGGTTTCTGGGTGTTTCGGGGGGGGGGTGTCCATGCTCTCGTGGCTCTGTCTTCCTCCGATGGCCCTCAAGTGTGATCCCGCCTGTGTTCTGCAGGCTCCACCCCACAGAGGTGCCTACTGACCCAGTGCTGGTGGGGAGACCAGTTTCTCCGGTGAGTATCTGGGATAGAGGTTCAGGGGGTGTATTTCCAGTTGGGCACCTCGCTGGGTGGGTGGAGCTGACCCTCGTCCGGCTGTTCCTTTGAGGGCAGGGACTGAGACTGGGTCACCATTGTATTCCCCACATTGAGGAGAATGCCTGGCCAAGAGGAAACCTCAGCAAATACTTGTCAGATGACGGTTTGTTGAAAGAGAATCTCCACAATGGGGTTTTTGGAGTTTCCGAGGGTGTGCACTTGAGAACGTCTTCGAGTTACCTTCTCAGCATCTGTGTGTGAGCGATGATATTTCCGCGCGTGGAATTGTTGCTGCCCGCGGTTCTTTTTGCTTCTAGCATGTCTGTGTGATGGTGTCTGCCTCCAGGTGTGTGTGTTTGTGCACCTGAGCGTGTCAGATGCGCTGAAGGCGGGCCAACAGTCTCTCTGGGTGTGTGGTCTGTGACACTGTTTCTGAGTAGCTACATCATATCTCCCCGGCAAGTGTCTGAATTCCTCAAGAGGGATCCGTTTTCATTTGGGTGTCTTTCCAGGTGTGTGTGTATGTGTTATGATCATCTCAGTACGGGGGCCTGCTTCCGTCTGTCTCCAGGTGTGGGTGTGTCTGTCTTCACACTGATGTCTATGAGTTTGTCTTTGGTTGTGTTTCTGAGGGGGCTCTCCTCCCACCCCCTGAGGCCCCCTGCCTCCCTCTAAGCCTCCCGGGCTACAGCTGTGATTGCGACCCCACTTCCATCAGCCCGAACCTGGGCTTTATTCTTGGCTTTATTTTTTTCCTCTCCAGCTACGTGTCTTGGGTCCTATCTGTGTTTTTGAGTTCCCATCGTGGAGACTCAGAGAACTTCTGACCCACAGACACATCAGCCACCATTTCCAAAATACCACCTCCAGGGAATTCCCTGGCAGTCCAGTGGTTAGGACTCCACACTTTCATTGCCGTGGTGGGTTCGATCCCTGGTCGGGGAACTAAGATCCCGCAAGCCGAGTGGTAGGCCATAAAAAAACAAAAAACAAAGCAAAGCAAAACAAATCCAAAATACCATCTCTAGAAACACAAACATCCCAACACACACTCAAACTGGTTTCTGGGTCATACTGACCAGCCCTCACTGTAAGAAGTCCATTGTTTCCGAGTGTTTGTCTAGCTGCCCTCACGTGACTGTTTGTTGTGCAATTCTGTGGGCGTGTCTCACTGGCTGGAGGCCAGGCCAATGTCCCTGGATCTCTCCCTGAAGACCCTTCCCAGGCCTCTGCTTTCTAGGAAGACTCCAGCACAGGTCTCAACGTCCTAACTCCTCTGTCAGCGCCTACCCTGTCACCCCAATCAGATCCCACCTGGGGGCAAGCCACACCGGCCCCCTCCCATCATTGAGGCGGGTCTGAATTCTCCCCAGGTCGGCGGCGCAGCCTCCTCCAGTGCAGCCCCAGAACCCAGAAGGGAGGAACACTTGGGGAGCAGACCCAGTCGTACACACCATCCCCAAGACCCGCTTACCTCGAACTAGGACCACCTGCTCGGCGTGGCCCGTGCCCACGGCGTTGGTGACGGTGCAGATGAAGGTGGTGTTGAAGAGCCGGTCCACCGAGTGGACGATCAGCTTGGGGCCCTGGGCTACTGCTGAGGCTGGGAAGACGCCTGAAGTCCTGGGGGGTTAGGGGGGTCACATGAGAAGGACAGCATGGTCCATGGGGAGTACAGGTCTGACAGCGCTCAGGAGCCAGGCTCTACGGACCTGAAACTTACTCCTTAACACCCCAAACTGCGAGCTCCCTCCTTCTGGAGGACTCACGGTTTTGGGTCGCCGGTGCTCCTCTCACGACACAGTAGTCTGGGCCCCCTGCCCCTCCTCCCTCAGCCCCAGGATCCAGGCCCCCAGCTCCTCCTCCCTCAGACCCAGGATCCAGACCCCTGGCCCCTCCTCCCTCAGACCCAGGATCCAGGTCCCCGGCCCCTCCTCCCTCAGCCCCAGGATCCAGGCCCCGGCCCCTCCCCCCTCAGACCCAAGATCCAGACCCCCGGCCCCTCCCCCCTCAGACCCAGGATCCAGACCCCCGGCCCCTCCCCCCTCAGACCCAGGATCCAGACCCCCGGCCCCTCCTCCCTCAGACCCAGGATCCAGACCCCCGGCCCCTCCCCCCTCAGACCCAGGATCCAGGCCCCCGGCCCCTCCCCCCTCAGACCCAGGATCCAGACCCCCGGCCCCTCCTCCCTCAGACCCAGGATCCAGGCCCCGGCCCCTCCCCCCTCAGACCCAGGATCCAGACCCCCGGCCCCTCCCCCCTCAGACCCAGGATCCAGACCCCCGGCCCCTCCCCCCTCAGACCCAGGATCCAGACCCCCGGCCCCTCCCCCCTCAGACCCAGGATCCCGACCCCCGGCCCCTCCCCCCTCAGACCCAGGATCCAGACCCCCGGCCCCTCCTCCCTCAGACCCAGGATCCAGACCCCTGGCCCCTCCCCCCTCAGACCCAGGATCCAGACCCCCGGCCCCTCCTCCCTCAGACCCAGGATCCAGACCCCCGGCCCCTCCCACCTCAGACCCAGGATCCAGGCCCCCGGCCCCTCCTCCCTCAGACCCAGGATCCAGGCCCCCGGCCCCTCCCCCCTCAGCCCCAGGATCCAGGCCCCCGGCCCCTCCCCCCTCAGACCCAGGATCTGGGTCCAAACAGCACTCACGTGCTCCAGTCGTAGCCTGTGGGCTCCGGTTTGCTGCGGACGTCACAGTTCAGGGAGGCCTCACTACGGCCGACATACCAGTTGTCATCATAGCCGGATATGGAGACCTCGGGGGGGTCTGGAGGAAATGGGGGGACTGGCTCAGTGACAGGGAGAATCCCAAAAGGGGTGATGGGTGAGCAGATAGATAAGAATCCTAAAGAAATGGGCTGGCAGGAGGCGGACCCATGGCGAATGCGTGGGGCAAATCAATCCGGGCTGTACAGACACTGTCCAGGGACGCGGCTGAGGGTCATTCTGAGGAAGTTACTGTTCGTTGCGGCAGCGCCCGAGGGAGCCACTCGAGATAATGTGTGTCATTTCTGACATGCCCAGAGTAGATAAGGGAGTTAGTTTAACTGAAGGCATTGTCTGGGGAACTAGTATAGAAAATGCTGAGGTGGGGTATGGGGTATGATCGGACAGTGGCTGGAAAAGCTGCTAAAGTAACTGTTTGGCAGGGTCTGTGGGAAGAGTGCCAGCGGGAGCCTCTCTGGGTAATATTAGGCAGTGTTGGTGTAAGCAGTTTGGGGAAGGGCTAGCACAGAACATATCAGAAGGGGTTGATACTGACAGTGTACAGCGGGGAATTCCTTGGCGGTCCAGTGGTTAGGACTCGGCTCTTTCACTGCCGTGGCCCCGGGTTTAATCCACAGAGTGGCCAAAAAAAAACAACAACAACAAAACACATATTATGTTGATAGGGTCCAGGGGGGCCAATGTGATTACGCTGGGGGGCAGAAGTAGGTGTAGAGGCCCCAGGAGAGTCAGTATAGACAGTGTCCAGGGAGCCAATTTAGACAGTATGAATGGGGGTGTGTATGTAGACAATATTGGGTTGGGTAGTGTAGACAGAGTAGTGGATATAGACAGTGAGCGAGCAGTGTCAACTGGGGTCCACGAGAGCCAGAAAAGATTGCTGGGTGCAGTTGTGTGCTGGTAAACTGGCTCTCTGAAAACGGAGGGGAAAAAAAAATAGAATAGCCCTGATCTGAGGTGTCTGCCAATTTCCTTGGTGTAAATACTCCACACGGCTGATTGAAGCTACCGGTAAGACTTCACTGGATGTGGAATTGGGAAGAAATGTATAATACCGACCCTTGCAAACCCATTCTCATTTACCATTGATTGTGGCAGCAAGGTGAGAGCCTAGGGAAGCCAGTATAGACAATGAGGGGGCAGTGTGCAGATGTTGTCCCGGGAAGCCAGTGTAGACAATGGGCAGGAAGGCAGTGCAGAATTTGACCCAGAATGCCAATGTAGACAACACTCAGGGATAGTGTATACGGTGCCCTAGAGAAGCCGGTGTAGACAGTATTGGGGGTGTGGTCACATTCTGATGCACTCACAGCGCACAGAGAGGGTCACAGGCAGCAGAACTGGCTCCTCAAAGCTCTCGTGCTCCACTTTGCAGGTGACCTTGACACCATCTGCTTGGCCCAAGGGTACCAAGGTGAAGCGGCTGGTGACGGTGACTGTACCAGGCAGGGGTCCTGACACCTGGCTCTCTCTGGCCTCTCCATCCAAGGATGAGAGCCAGGAGACTCGGGCAGGTGGCCGGCCACCCGTGGAGACACAGCGGGCCACGGGTACAGGATCCAGACTGAGTGTGACTTCTTGTGTTTCGGCATGGTTCTGGGGCTGGGCTAGGGAAAGGAACAGAGGGCAGCGTGGGTCACTCCACACCTACAGTCATTCAACAAACACCCCAGCAGTGGAGCTGAGCAGTTAAGCCCCAACTGCCTGGGTTTAATTCCCAGCTTTGCTGCTTTGCTGCTTTGCAGCTGCATGGCTTTGGGCAAGTCATTTCCCAACTCTGTACCTCAGTTTCCTCTTTTGTAAAGTGGGGATAATCATAGTACCCACCACATAGGATTGTTGTACAGATTAAATAAATTGATATGTAAAGCACTTTGGACGGTACTTGACACTCACTGTGTTATCTAAGTATTAGCCATTATATTTTCTGTTCTGCTCTGCTAGAAAAACAGACAATGCTCACAAGTCTGGAAGAGGCCGAGATTTTAAAAGAAAAGCCAAAGCAGAATAATGAGGTTCAAAGGTCCAGCTGAAAAGCCCTCTAACTTCTTTCCCTTTAATCACCATTAGATTGTGGTGCCAGAAGTGGGATAAAGGCAATGGAGCTTCCCAAAGCTGGAAATTTTTTGCCCTTTTCACTCATCCTCCTGGAAAACATGGAAAAATATTAGGCAGGGTAAACCTCCACGAGGAATAATAATGACAACCCACAGTTACTAATGTGTGCCCATAACCAGACACCTGAGTTCTGACACCTGAGTTCTCCACCAGGTGGAGAGATCCAGGAGGCGTCTCTAGCTGCCTCCTGGATCTCTCCACCTGGATATCTCCTGAGCTTCTCAACGTGGCACTGCCTTCCTCTCCTTTCCTATCCTTCCTGCATTCTCTCCTGACCACCAAAGTCTCTGACGGGCCTCCCCACATCCTCCCTGATTACCCTCCCATCAGTCTTATGACAGCTCCAGGCACACCCACCCCATCCCCACTCCCACCCACTGCAGGGTCTTAGCGACTTGCACTGCCTGGAGTGCTCTGGCATCCCTTCTCCTTGTCTTACCTTCCTCCTCCTCCAGATCCCAGCCTCACTTCCTCAAGGAAACTTCCCTGACATCTGACTCCCCAAGAAAGCGGAGGCTTCACTGTTCTGTTCTGCACGTTTGTGGGCACCTGGTGCACGGCAGGTGCTCTCTACGCATCTCTTGAATAGAACAAATGATTGCAGAAGAGAGACCTTTGTGAGGGATGAGTGGGGAGAAGAGCTGTGCCTTATGCAAAACAACTGTGGTTTTGGGGCTCCTTGGAAAGGGAAGTGTGTTCTGAGGGACAGTACAGGGTACACTTCCCCAACTCTCTGGGGCTGAGAGTGGGGGAGATAAAGTGTCCAGAGTGACGTGGCTTCTGTGGAGTTGCTGGGGGAAGATGGGATCCCAGGGGATTGCCAAGATTTAGCAAGAAATAGCATCTTCAAAAAGACGCCTTCCCTAAGTCTTCCCCATTTCGCCAAGTGGTTGTGCGGGTCACCTTCCTGCTGGACCAGAAGGCTGGGAGTTCTTGATCCTCCTCCTCCCTTAATTCACAGACAAGCACCTTCTATCTCTTAAAAGTGTGATTATTTCACTTTATTCCACTTCTCTCTTTATTCCACTCCCCTCCCCTCCTGCTTCTTCCCCCTTCCAAGCCAGTGCCTCCTCTCACCTGGTCTCCTTGCTTCCCTCTACCTTTGTCTACCCCTCTGATGGGCCCACACACAGCAGCCAGTCATCTTTTTAAAGCAATTTCAAGAGCCTGGTCAAGGTGCTCTTATGGTTTGAAATCCTCTGATGGCTCCAAATAATATTTCAGATAAAGGGGATTCCCTGGTGGTCCAGTGGTTAGGACTCCAAGCTTTCACTGCCAAAGGTATGGGTTCAATCCCTGGTCGGGGAACTAAGATCCTGGAAGCTGAGCGGCATAGCAAAAAAAAAAAAAAAAAAAAATTCAGATGAAGTCGAGCCACCTGGCCTCTGTCTATGAGGCCCATGCAATCGTCATGACCCTGTCGGTTTTCTTGCCTTGTTGAGGGTCACTCAAGCCCTTGCCACCAGCCCCACCAGCCTCCTTTCTAGAACATGCCAAGCTGGCTCTCATGTCCCAGCGTATGCATAGGCTGTTCCCTCTGCTTGGGCATTCATTCCTCTGCCCGTGGACGTGTCCCCGAGGGTGGCTCCTGCTTACACTTTGGGACTCGACGAAGGGGATTTTGCTGACCGTTCTATCTAAATGAGTCCACTGGGGCCCTCACTCTGAGTATTGCAACATCCTGGTGTTTCCTTTCTTTGCCAAATTGATTATTCTCTGGCTTAACCTCTAAAATATTTCCAGAATCCAATCTCTTCCCATCACCCCCACTGCCTCCATCTTGGTCTAGTTGCCATCACCTCCCACCTGGACTTATGCCGTCACCTCCTTTGTGGTCTCCCAGCCTCCACCCTCACCCACCACATAGCCAGAAGGAGCCTGTGAAAACCCAAGCCAGATCACATCCCTCTTCTGTTCAGAACTTCCTGTAGCTCTTGTTTTCTCAAGGCAAAAGCCAAAATCTTCACGTGGTCCATGAGGCTGTGATCTGTGCTCTCCCATCACCTCCTCAACCTCGCCTCCTTCTACTTTCCTCCATTCATGCATCTCCAGCCACACTGACTTCCTCGCTCTTCCTCAGACATTCCAGGTGTGCCCTGCCTCAGGGCCTTTGCACTTGCTATTCCCACTGCCTGAAACTCTCTTCCCTAGACCTGCAGGGCTCCCTCACCTCCTAGTTTGGGTTAGCACCAGACCACCCTCGCTTACAATTGTAACCTGCTCCCCTCCAACTTCTGAAGCACCTATAACCACCTGACTCACTCTTATTTTTCTTATTTATGTTATCTACTCCTTTGTTTGGAGTCTAAGCTCCAGGAGGGCAGGGAGTGCTGTCTTCCTCACTGCTTTATCCCTAGAGCCTAGCATAGTGCCTGGCACAGAGTAGGTACTCAATTTGCTGAATGCTTGTTGCCGGCTGTCTCTCCAACTTGCAGAACAGCGTGTGGCAAACAGTAGGTGCTTAATGAATAGCTGCCCATTGGCTGAAGATCACGGACAAGGTTGATATCACAGCTAAAGAGGAGAAACAGGCCGGTGAGGGGCTCTCGCGCATTGCACCCCCGGACCCTCCCACTTCGTTGCAGCCCTGCCCCCACCCCTGCTCACCTATGACTCTGAGCCAGGTCACTCCCCGACTGGTGCCCCGGGGGAAGGTGGCAAACTCGCAGGTGTAGTTGCCCTCGTCCTCCACTGTCAGCCCCCGGAGGGCCAGCGTGGCGTCCCGCACCTCCAGCTCTGTGCCTTGCCCGGCCCCGGTGCTCTGCCCGGCATTGACGAAGGACAGCCGCTCCTTGCCAGGCTTCGGGCTGGGGAAGCTGGGACCATACAGGGGGTGGAAGATGGCCACGTTCTGATTACCCTCAGGAGCGTCCAGGCGCAGCCACGTCACCTGTGACACTCGGATTTCAGGCGCTGGGGGCAGCAGGTGGCACGGCAACTCTACGGTGTCCCCCAGGTGGCCCCGCACCTCGGCTGCGGCCCGAACTCGCACATCCTGGGCTCCTGCGGAGAGAGGAGAGAGAGAGGTCGGGTCAGTGAAGGACCCAGACACCTCCGGGCCAGGCCGGGCCATCACTGAGAGGCTGCCCCCCCTGAAATGCAGACCCGCAATGCAATGCAGGAATCTTTATGAAATCCCAAGTCCCAAAAGGCCAGCCAGAAAGACAGTTTGAGGAAAACTAGGGACATTTGTGTCCAGGCTAGATGACATATGATTATGGAATTACCATTCATGATCTTAGGTGTGATGATTAAATTGTGGTTATGTAGTATTCCTTTAAATTTAAAACATTTTTTTAAAATTTTATTTTATTTTATGCCATGCCGCATAGCTTGCGGGATCTTAGTTCCCCCACCAGGGATTGAACCCAGGCCATGGCAGTGAAAGCCTGGAGTCCTAACCACTGGACTGCCAGGGAATTCCCTATTTTATTTTTATTTTATTGAAGTATAGTTGACTTACAATGTGTTAGTTTCAGGTGTACAGCACAGTGATTCAGTTTATATATATATCTCAATACATATATGTGTATTGTATATTCTTTTTCAGATTATTTTCCTTTATAGGTTTTACAAAATATCGAGTATAGTTCCCTGTGCTATACAATAGGTCCTTGCTGGTTATCTATTTTATGTAGTATTCCTTTTTCTTAGAAGATAAATGGCGGGGCTTCCCTGGTGGCACAGTGGTTAAGAATCCGCCTGCCAATGCAGGGGACATGGGTTCGAGCCCTGGTCTGGGAAGATCCCACATGCCGCGGAGCAACTAAGCCTGTGCGCCACAACTACTGAGCCTGCATTCTAGAGCCCGCGTGCCACAACTACTGAGCCCGTGTGCCACAACTACTGAAACCCGCGTGCCTAGAGCCCATGCTCCACAACAAGAGAAGCCACCACAATGAGAAGGCCACGTACCGCAACAAAGAGTATCCCCCACTTGACTCAACTAAAGCCTGCATGCAGCAATGAAGACCCAATGCAGCCAAAAATAAATAAATAAATAAATTTATTTAAAAAAAAAAAAAAAAAGAAGATAAATGGCGGATGGGACTTCCCTGGCGGTCTAGTGGTTAGGACTCTGCGATCTCACTGCCGAGGGCCTGGGTTCAGTCCCTAGTCGGGGAACTAAGATCCCACAAGCTGTGCGGAGAAGAAGAAGGAGAAGGAGAAGGAGAAGAAGAGGAAGAAGAAGGAGATGATAAGGGGTGGAAATGTCATATCTGCGATGTACTCTCAAATGGTTCATCAAAAACAACAACAACAAAAACGATAAAGTGACGAAGCAAACGTGGCAAAATGTGACCCTTTGTCAAGTCTAGGGGCAGAGGATGAGGGAGGCTGCTGGGCCATTCTTCCAGCTTACACGTGTATGTTTGAAATTTTTCATTATCAAATGTTTGGAGGGAATAAAGAATCCTCCAAAAATAACAAAAACCTAAATCTATCCCAAAAGAAATTGTAAAAAAATTCAAAGTGTGAGGATAGTTTTCATTTTTTTTCCTACACAGTAATAATACTTTCTCTCACCTTTCTATAAAACCTACAGCCCTCCGTGCCTTTTTTTTTTTAAATTTTTATTTAGTTTTTGGCTGCATTTGGTCTTCACTGCTGCGCGCGGGCTTCTCATTGCTGTGGCTTCTCTTGTTGCAGAGCATGGGCTCTAGGCGCGCAGGCTTCAGTAGTTGCAGCACGCGGGCTCAGTAGTTGCTGTGCCTATTTTTTTTAAAATAGCCTTGCTGAGATATAATTCCCACTCACCCATTAAAAATGTACAATTCAGGGACTTCCCTGGTGGTCCAGTGGGTAAGACTCCGTGCTCCTAATGCAGGGGGCCTGGGTTTGATCCCTGGTCAGGGAACTAGATCCCGCATGCATGCCGCAACTAAGAGTTCGCATGCTGCAACTAAGAAGTCCGCGTGCCGCAGCTAAGACCTGGCGCAACCAAAATAAGTATGTAAATAAATAAATGTCTATGTCTTATGTATATTTTTTTAAAAGTTAGACTAATAAATAAATAAAGTATGATTCAATGGCTTTTCATATATTCACAAGAGTTGTGCAACCATCGCCATAATCCAGTTTAGGACATTTTTATAATCCCCCAAAGAAATCCCTGTACCCATTAAACAGTCACTCTCATTTCCCCTCCTCCCACCCCCTAGCAATCACTAGTCTATTTTCTGTCTCTATAGATTCTCCTCTTCTGGACATTTCGCATAAATCAAATCATACAACATGTGGCTTTTTGTGTCTGGTTTCTCTCACTTGGCATAATGTCTTCAAGGTGTACCCACGCTGTAACATGGGTCAGTGCCTTGTTCCTTTTTATGGCTCAGTAATATTCCATTGTGTGGATTGACCACATTGTGTTTATCCGTTCATCAGTTGATGGACATTTGAGTTTTTTCACCTTTTGGCAATTATGAATAAAGCTGCTGTGAGCATTTGCGTACCAGTTTATGTCTGAACGTATGGCTTTTATTTCTCAGCTTATCTTTTGTTTTCTGATTGTTAATAAAAACTGGAATAAAGGGGACTTCCCTGGTAGTCCAGTGGTTAAGACTCTGTGCCTCCACTGCAGGGGGTACGGGTTCGATTCCTGGTCAGGGAACTAAGATTCCGCATGCCGCGCGGTGTGACCAAAAAAAAAAAAAAAATAAATAAATAAATAAAATCGGGGGCTTCCTTGGTGGCGCAGTGGTTGGGAATCCGCCTGCCAATTCAGGGGACACGGGTTCGAGCCCTGGTCCGGGAAGATCCCACATGCCGCGGAGCAACTAAGCCCGTGCGCCACAACTACTGAGCCTGCGCTCTGGAGCCCGCGAGCCACAACTACTGAAGCCCGTGTACCTGGAGCCCGTGCTCCGCAACAAGAGAAGCCGACACAATGAGAAGCCCGTGCACCGCAACAAAGAGTAGCCCCCGCTCACCGCAACTAGAGAAAGCCCGGTGCAGCAACGAAGACCCAACGCAGGCAAAAATAAATAAATAAAATAAATAAATTTTTAAAATAATAATAAAAAATTAAAAAAAATAAAAACCAGAATAAAGATGAATGTTTCTCTGCTGTGTAAGGCAGTACAGCATGGTGATTGAGTGCCTGGGTTTGAATCCTGGCTCGGCAACTTACTGGCTGTGTGACGTTGGGCAAGTCATTTAACCTCTCTGTGCCTCAGTTTCCTCGGCTGTAAAAGGGGGGTAATAATGGTGTCCATCTCCTAGGGATTGCCGTTTAAGGATTAAAGGATGTTTGTAGAGTACTTGGCACACAGGGCCCCCGGAAACAGAAGATCAGTGCTTGGTAAATAAACATAGCCAGGTAAGTGTAATTACAAGTAGCCCTCGACACCCAGCCTCAAGGCAAGGCCCATGCCCAGCTGTCTCCGACCGAGATGTGAGGGAAGGAGCGTGTGCCGCCGCTGGCCTCACACAGGAATCCAGGGAAAATTAACAGGGGACCCTAGTGAGAGGGTCCCCAGCAGAAGGCAGCCCCTTGGGCAGGACCCGTCCCAGGCACTTCTCAAAACAAGTCACCAGTGAAGGCCATTGTGTTATGCAGACATCATCTCGTGGAAGCCCCACATATATCTTGCAACTCAAACCCAAGGGTGCCACCTTGGAAGATGGGCTCCTCCTCTGCGGCGGGACCGAACTGCAGAGTGTCATGTGTGGGCCCCCGGAGCAGCTGGCTGGGGGCTTCCTGCTGGCTCTGTCCCTTTCCAGGTGGGGACCTTGTTTCGAGCCTAATTTCCTCCATCTGTGAAATGGGGATGTTTAAGCAGCCCTGCGGGGTCCCTTGTGACAATTCCATTAAAATGATTTTCTCCTGGGCTTCCCTGGTGGCGCAGTGGTTGAGAGTCTGCCTGCTAATGCAGGGGACACGGGTTCGAGCCCTGGTCTGGGAAGATCCCACATGCCGCAGAGCAACTAGGCCCGTGAGCCACAACTACTGAGCCTGCGCGTCTGGAGCCTGTGCTCCGCAACAAGAGAGGCCGCGATAGTGAGAGGCCCACACACCGCGATGAAGAGTGGCCCCCGCTTGCCGCAACTGGAGAAAGCCCTCGCACAGAAACGAAGACCCAACACAGCCAAAAATAATTAAATAAATTAATTTAAAAAAAAATGATTTTCTCCCGTAAGCTCCTCACAGGGCTGGCAGGGCAGGGGAGTCAAGCAGAGGCGGCCAGCCATCCGCTGCAGGCCAAATCCGGCTCTCCCACATAGTTACTTTTGGCCCACATAACATCGTTCCAGAAGCGGACAAGCAGCACAGAAGGGTCTGGAGATTAAAGGTCGAATCCAGACAAAAATCAGGATATGAGGCTCTGGGGGCAACAGTTAGGTGGAGCTGAGGAAGGGCCACCCCCTTCCCTCAAGGTGCCAGGAACCATTACCCACATGGGCCCCAAAGGCACTGAGTATGGGACAAGGGTCCCCAAAGGCTATGCCCCTTTCTAGCTGGGTGAGGAGGGAAGGGCACTCCGTCAGGGAAAAACCCAGGCCAGTGTGAGCTGCAGAAGCAAAGTAGGGCAGGGCCAAGGGCTTAAGTTTTCTTCTTGAGGTAAGTGGGAGCCATTGAGGGTTCTTCACTTGGAGAAGGACTTGGCTAAAGCGAAGATTTAGAACTTCAAGGGCATGAATGGTAGGAACCTTCCCGCCAGTTATTCTTTCCCAGACTATGCCAACCAGTGAGCAAAAAACAGTGACTCAACCCGCAGGCCCTGGGTGCTAGAGGGTCAGCCCCTGAGGACAGGGATTTGCCTGTCTTGTTTCCTACTGTATCCCCGGAGCCTACCCAGGGCCTGGTTATAGTAGGTGCTCAATCAATACTGTTAAAAAAAAAAAAACCTGTTGAATAAATATCAAGCTCTGTTCTGGGGGCAGGTACCACAGATGTGACGGGACAAATCATGTGCTTGTCCTCTAGGAGCTGACATTCAGGAGGCGAGACAGATATTGTACAGATAGTGATCACCAAGCACTTCATTGGAAAGACTGAAGGGGTGGGGCTGGACCTAGAGCAGGGGCCTGACCCAGCCGAGGGGAGGGGCAGGAGAGCTTCCTGGAGGAGGAGACCCTTTCCAAGGGAAGCCAAGCTACAGCCCACAGAGCCCCACACCCCTCTTTGGGTCGCTGGGTCCCTGCTGGGACTCAGATTTCCTGTCCTAAGGAAGTCATTGTGGCTGCAAGATACCTCTCCATTTCTGGGGAGTTCTCTGGCGGTCCAGTGGTTAGGACTCGGCGCTTTTACTGCTGTGACCTGGGTTCAATCCTCTCTTCTGAGGGAGACTGCCCTCCTGCATCTAGAGTGGCCCTGGTTGCTTCAGAGGATTAAAAAAAACCCCACTTGGGCTTCCCTGGTGGCGCAGTGGTTGAGAATCTGCCTGCCAATTCAGGGGTCACGGGTTCGAGCCCTGGTCTGGGAAGATCCCACATGCCGCGGAGCAACTAGGCCCGTGAGCCACAACTACTGAGCCTGCGCGTCTGGAGCCTGTGCTCCGCAACAAGAGAGGCCGCGATAATGAGAGGCCCGCGCACCGCGATGAAGAGTGGCCCCCGCTTGCTGCAACTAGAGAAAGCCCTCTCACAGAAACGAAGACCCAACACAGCCCAAAATAAATAATAAATAAAAATAAATAAATTTAAAAAAAAAACAAACAAAAAAAAAAACCCACTTTTAGGAATTCCCTGGCGGTCCAGTGTCTAGGACTCTGTGCTTTCACTGCGGAGGGCGCAGGTTCAGTCTCTGGTTGGCAAGCCACGTGGCGCAGCCAAAAATAAATAAATAAATAAAAATTAAATTTAAAAAACCCACTTTTAGCTTCTTGTGGGGCAAGGTTCTCAGCAAGTTCTTTCATCACCAATAATCTGTCCCCGATGGCCACACAGCCCTCCTCTCTCCAACTAGCTGGCCCTCGTTCCCTCACCCTGCACCTCACTTTCTCCCCATCTCACACAGCAGATTTTCATGACCTTCTTGGCTCTCTGAGAGCAGGAATTCTTTGCCTGGTTTTGCTCACCCTCAGCATCTGCAACAGAGACCGGCTCCTAGTAGACGCTCAACATTTGCAGAATGAATGAGGTTCTAAAATCCCATGGCTTGGACTTCCCTGGTGGTCCAGTGGGTAAGACTCAGCGCCAATGCAGGGGGCTGGGGTTCGATCCCTGGTTGGGGAACTAGATCCTGCATGCATGCCCCAAGACTAAGATCCTGCATGCTGCAACAAAGACCCAGCGCAGCCAAAAAAAAAAAAAAAAAAAAAAAAAAAAATCCCATGGCTCTACAATCCCCATTCTAAGTGTCTCATTCTGAATGAATGAATAGGACGGTTCAGCCCTTGTGGGCTTAATGGCCCATTTATTAGGTATTTCCACCTCAGTAAAAGGTTCAGGATGGAAGCTTTGGAGTCATCCCTGACTCCTCTCTTTCTCTCACCACCGCCCCCCTCCACGCCACCCATGCAATCCATCAGGAAATCCTGTCAACTCCATCTTCAAAATATATCTTCAAAGCGGACCAGGTCTGATCCCTGCATTGCCTGTAGCCTGGTCTAAGCCAGTGGCGTCTCTCCCCTGGGTCATCCTCCCAGGGAGGGTTGCCGTTGCCCCTGAAGTCTGTTCCCACACCCAGCCAGAGAAGCTACAGCAGATCAGGTCCCTGCTGTGGCTCTCTCCTCACTCAGAAAAAAGCTCAAGTCTTTACAGCGGCCCACAAGGCCCTGCGTGACCTGTGCCCATCCTCTTTCTGACCTCATCTCTCACCCTCTCCCCTTGGCTCACCCTGCTCCAGCCACACCATCCTCCTCACTGTTCCTCAGACATGCCAGGCAAGTCCCACCTCCGGGCCTTTGCACTTGCTATTCTCTCATCCTGGAACACTTCCCCTTCCCTCCCTCCCTTCGGATCTTTGCTCTGGGGCATTCCCTGACCACCTTAATGATGAGAACAGAAACTCCATTGGCCCTGCTTCGATTTCCTCATAGCAGCTGATGTCTCTTCCCCACTAGAACATCAGTGCCGGGGGCAGGGATCTTCGTCTGTCTTGGTCACTGCTGTATCCCCAGAGCCTAGAACAGTGCCTGGCACACTGTAAGAGCTCGATAAAGGTGAAGACGGGGAATCAGCAGTGCACTAGATCATACAGGCTGAGGCTGAGTTAGAGTTTGGGCTTTTTCTTGGGGGCACTGGGGAGCCACAGAGAGTTATAG
The DNA here is from genome assembly GCF_009873245.2 of Balaenoptera musculus. Lineage (NCBI taxonomy): Eukaryota > Metazoa > Chordata > Mammalia > Artiodactyla > Balaenopteridae > Balaenoptera > Balaenoptera musculus. Next base: position 10,770,996 of record NC_045803.1, read on the forward strand.
GCAGGGGGAGGGACAGGGTTAGGTTTGTGCTTTAGAAAAATCCCTCAGAATGGAGTGGGTCGGGCTTCAGGAGTCAGGGTTGTGGGGATGGAGGATGAACCAGATTGCAAGCACATTCAGAAGTTGGAACGGTTGGGACACGGAGGCTGACTGGCTGTGGGGGTGAGGGGGACGGGGTTAGTGTGGGCTAATGCCCAGATGTTTTGCGTTTCAGGCAGAGGCAGGAGAAATGATGCCAGGAGGAAGGCTGGCCTGGAGTTCGGACCCTAGTGTCCAGCACGCTGCTGGGCAGGTGATTGTGCCCTGACCTTGGCCAGGACGTGACCAGCACCACGGCGGGGGAGAGTGTGGCCATGGGAACACCGCCCTCCCTCAGCTTCCCTTGGCCAGCCAGGCTGGTGACAGCTTCATGAAGTGTCAGCTGGGTCCCCAGACACGCTTCCTCTGCCTGGGCCCTGGGATGCAGGCTTCCTGTGGTGGCAGAGTCGGGGCTGCCCAGGGCATTGTGTGAGCCCAGGGGAAACATCTGGGGGGGACGGGGTGCAGAGACTTATAGCCTGAGACCCTGAGATCTGGGGAAGGGTAATCAAGGCAGAGAGGAAGGGGCTGGGGGCCCGGACTCCTGGGTCCCTGCCTGGCTGGCTCCTCCAGGCTTGGCTCACGCCCTCCAGACCAATAACGCATCATGACCTGCCCTCTCACCACGGGGTGCAGCAGACTCCAGCAGACCCTTGAAGGCCAGCATGCTTGGAGCGCTGGCCTCAGCTGCTGCCTCAGCTACCTTGTCAATTAATTAACTGCATTAATCACAGTGCCCACCCTCACAGCCGACATCCAGGAGCCGGTCTGAGGAGGGGGTGAGCAGCTGCGGTAGCCAGGATATGGGGCTGTCTGCCTGGGCCCGCATGTCGGCACCTCCCTCCCCCAGCCCACCTCTCTGATCGTGGTCATCACTCAGCTCGGGGCACCCCTTCCCTCCCTGGTCTGAGATTTCCCTGCCTTTCTGCAGGGGCTTGACCCCCCTGAAGGTTTCCCCTGTGGGGTCTGATACTTCTGGGGGTGAATCTCTTCCTGGTCAAGCCCCTCAGACAGAACCCCACTCCCACCGATCTGCCCAGTGTAGAGTTTACACCAAAACATTTCTGTCTCTGAGACTCTGGCCTCCTCCTCCTGCAGGTCCTGTCTCTTTGATCTCTTGTGTCTCTGTCTCTGATTCTTAGGGTTCCGAGTCTGCCCCCCCTGTGTCTCCCAGGAGTCCCTGGTCTCTGCTCTCTGTGTCTATCTGTCTGTCTTTCTCTCTAACTGCTTTATTGGGATACAATTCCCATACCATACGATTCCCCCATTTAAAGTGACCAGCTTGGGACTTCCCTGGTGGCGCAGTGGTTGAGAATCTGCCTGCCAATGCAGAGGACACGGGTTCGAGTCCTGGTCTGGGAAGATCCCACATGCCGCGGAGCAACTGGGCCCGTGAGCCACAATTGCTGAGCCTGCGCGTCTGGAGCTTGTGCTCCGCCACAAGAGAGGCCGCGATGGTGAGAGGCCCGCGCATCGCGATGAAGTGTGGCCCCCGCTTGCCACAACTAGAGAAAGTCCTTGCACAGAAACGAAGACCCAACATAGCCATAAAAAAAAAAAAAAAAAAAAAGAATCCGCCTGCCAATGCTGGGGACACGGGTTCGAGCCCAGGTCCAGGAAGATCCCACATGCCGCGGAGCAACTAAACCCGGGCACCACAACTACTGAGCCTGCGCTCTAGAGCTCGCAAGCCACAACGACCGAGCCCGAGTGCCACAACTACTGAAGCCCGCATGCCTAGAGCCCGTGCTCTGCAACAAGAGAAGCCACTGCAATGAGAAGCCTGTACGCCTCAACAAAGAGTAGCCCCTGCTCACCACAACTAGAGAAAGCCCGCATGCAGCAACGAAGACCCAACGCAGCCAAAAATGAATAAATAAATAAATAAAAATAAAGTGTCCAGCTCAATGGCTCTTAGTAAATTCATAGATTTGTGCCTCCATTACCACAATCAATTTCAGATCATTTTCACCAGGACAAAAAAATCCTAGCTGTTCTCATATTCTTTTTCTTCTGTATCTCCAACATCTGAGGTCTGGGTCTTTCTGGGTCTGGGTCTCCTAGTCTCTGGAATCTGGCTCCCTGCACCGATTCCTGGGGTCCCTAATCTCTCCAGGTTTCTGGTCTCCATCTCTCAGGGCCACGATTTCTCGGTGTCTCTGACCCTCAGCTCTCTCTGCCTCCTGGGTCTCCCCATCTCTGCATGTCTCTCCACACCTCTGACATACTTTCTCTTTGCTGGGCCATCTTACTGGGTCCCCTCTTCTCCTCCCCCTCCTGCTCCCTTTCTCAGCATCACCGGGACATTAAAAATGTAACAGCATCCCTGGCAGAAGCGGGGGAGCTGGCCAGAGTGCCCAACTCCCTGTCCCTCCCGTGTCCACCACTCCCCGTGGCCCCCACACACTGCTGGCCTTGAGGCTCGCCTGTGCCCCGACCTCCCTGGGTCATGGCATCGCTGTCACTGACTGGCTGGGGTCTTTTGGGCCCCTTGCCTCTCACCAAACCTCTGTCTCTCTCTTTATGCTGTTCCTGCCTTTATCCAGACGTCCTTCCAGCTCCTTCCCCCCCACCCGCTCCCCCTCCCACACTGCCCCATCCCTGTGGCTGTATTTCATTCCCCCATCCCTCGGTTCCATTCCTGTATGTGTCTCTGACCCCATCCCTAAATTTGTTTCTGATGCCCTCCCTCTATTGGCTTCTGTCCCCATCCCTGTATCTCCAGCCATTCCCTGTATCCCTCTCTCCCCTCTCCTCCCCCTAGGATGTGAGCAGACCCACCCTTACTTCTCCCCTGTCCAGTCCCCCTTCCCTAACAAGAAGAGACAGCAGGCCGGCAGGCCCCTCTCCTCCCATCCCCCTCCGCTACCGTGGAGCTGCCTGGCTGACATGGATGAGCAGTGAAAGCTGGGAGGACTGGGGAGGGGAGCCACAGCAGGAAGCCCAGGTGGTGCACCCTCATTCCGTGGAGGCCAAGGAGGGGGAAGGCAGAGGAGCCAGGGACAGGGGAACAGAGATGGATGGAAAGGAGAGAGAGAGGCCAAGAAAGGAGGAGAGAAAAAGCTTGGAGAGAGATTAGAGAGCCAGAGGAGCAGAGGGAGAGGGTGAGAAATGGAGAGAGGAAGCGGGGAGAGAAAGTGAGGGAAGGAGGGGAGGGAGAGAGAGAAAGAGAGGGAGGGAGAAAGGGAGGGAGGGTGGGAAGGAGAGATGCAGAGAGGAGAGCAGAGAGCAAAGGCACAAGGATGGAGGGTCAGGAAAGGGGAAGACCTCCTCCTCAGGTGCTAAGAGCTTCCCCCCGGGGACCAGTGGGACCTCTAAATCCCTCCAATGGCCCCGCAGGGAAGGAATTATCTCAGTTTTCCAAAGGAGGAAATGGAGGCTCAGAGGCACTCTCTGGAGCCCACCAGGTGGGGCAGAGCCAAGAAAGGCTCTGAAGTCTGCAGACTGTCTGTGGACCCTGGGAAAGTGGCTTGCCCTTTCTAAGCCTCTGTTTCCTCATCTGCAAAATGGGAACAGGAACTGGACCTGTCTCCCAGGGTGATCAAGAGCCTTCCATGAGGTCATGCACCAAGTCAATGTCTGGCACAAGGTCGGGTGGATTCTGAGCATTCTCACAGAGGTGGCAGGTTCTGACTTTATCTCCCTATCTCTGACACAGAGGGAGAGGCAGGCGATGGAAGAGTCAGTACACACTTCTGGGTCAAAGCTGGGAGACAATTCAGACACATGCTGGGAAAAAAAGACCAGGGGTCCCGCAAGCTCCCTCCGTAGTTTCTGGCAAACCTTTGGGAAACTCCACTATCCTGAGTTTCTAGCTGGGAATAAACAGCCAGGTCACCTGCAAAGGGGCGGGGCCAGAGCCTCCTTCACCTGTTTCCTCCCATCCCCTCCCTCTCCCGGGGCTGCACCCCTCCCCTAGGGGAGGTGGGGGGAACGGGAGGTGGGGAGTGGGCCGAGCAGAGGGAAAGACAGCGGATTAGGGCGGCGTCTCTTCGCGTCCACCTCCCGCTGCGGCTCCTAGGACAAAGGCGCGACTAGAGGAAAGATAAGGTCCCGAAACCGGGAGTCCGGGACCGGGAGTCAGGAGAGCGCCCGCCCCCGCCTTGCCCTGGCTCGGCGAAAGTGAAACCCGGAAAACTTCCCCAGGGATGCCCCGCCGACGGCTCGCAAGGAAAGGGAAGTGTCCCAGCCGGCGGGACTCGGCCTCCTTAGTCTACCTGGGACACAGCCGACCGAGCCTCCAGCTTCCAGACAGGGCCTCCGGCCCTTAATTATATCTATAACCCAAGAGTCAGGGTTTCTGCCCACATTTATGTCTGAATCTCAGGAGACATTCCAATGCCCACAATTAAATCTGGAGCCCAGGAGACAGGGCCTTTTGCCCTCCCCTCCCCCCAATTCTGTCTGGGACCCAGGAGACAGAGCCCCCTGCTCACAATCTGGAACCCACAAGTTTGAGCCCTTCCTGCCCCCAATTCTACCAGGACCCCGGTAGACAGAGCCCTTAGCCTTCATTCTTCCTGGGACCCAAGAGATAGAGCCCTCAGCCCCTAATTTTTCTGGGGCCCGGGAGTCAGAGCCTTTAGCCCTCTCGGGCTCGGGGTTGGAGCTCGCAGGCCCTTCCCCAGGTCGCCCGAATTATCACTCTTGGCCCTCTAGGGGACCCAAAGTCCGAGCTCCCCGCCCCTCTCGAGGACCTCGGCATCTGGCTCCCTGCCCTCAATTCTCCCCGGGCCTCAGACTCCCAACTCTGGGAGAAGGAAAGGGGGGTGGTCTCGCCTCATCATCGCGACCCTCCTGCTGGGGGTAGGGAAGGGGATGGGTTCGCGCGCGGCGGGGAGGCGCCTGCGGTCTCTCACCGGTTTCCCGGAGCAGTAGCAGCAGCAATAGCAGTAGCGGCAGCTTCGGCGGCGACAATTTCGACGGCGGGAGGGCTGCGTCCCGGGCCATGGGGGGCCCGGGAGGGACTGGGCCCGGGCGGGGGCCTGCGGGCCACTCTGCGTGCGCCAATCGGCTGGGCAGACGCGCAGGTGCCTGAGTGGCTTCGGCTCCCGGCTGGTTCCCGCCGCGCTCTGCTCTCCCGGCTCTGCTCTCGCGGTCCGGTTCTCCCGGCTCAGCGCCCCCCGGCCCCCAGCTTCTTTCTGGCTTCGGACTCGCTGACGTCACAGGACCCACCCCCTTCTTCCCCCGGGCGCCGAGCCGCTCTTAGGCTCGGGCCACGCCCCCTCATGCTGGTCTGACCCCGCCCCCTCCTGGGATTCCACGCCCGCCCCGCCCCCCAGCCTTCCTCTCCCTCCCTGTCCTAGGATTCTACCTACACCCGCTACTCCCCAGGATTCTCTGTCCGCCCCTCCCAGGATTCTTTGATCACCGCCCCCCTGTCCCAAAATTCTATCTTTGCCTTCGCTTAGCGTTCAAACCCCGCCCCTTAGTGTTCTAGCCAAGCCCCTTTACACCAGAGGTTGCCCTCGCGCCCCGCCCCCTGTCTAACGGGGCACGCTTAGGGGCTTCCGAACGTCCCGCCTCCGTGAAGCCCCGCCCCCCAGCACGACCTCTCCCATTCGTTCTCCAGGTAGTCTGCCCCGCCCCTTCCCAGGAGCTAAGTTTACCGTGGCCTCGGTCCCGCCCAAAGTCCTAACCCCACCCCGCCCCCTTCAGTATTAGTCCTGCCCGTCTCGTCACACCCGCGTGAGGCACGTGGGTTCTCATAGGTCCGCCCCTCTGGAGCCCCGCCCCCACGCGGAGACCCCACCCCCTTCCCCGCCTCGAGATTTCCCCAGTTCTCGCCCCGGGGCCACTGTCTCTCAGGTCCGTGCGCATCTCAGCCTATCTTCATCTTTTTCAATCTCTGCCTGCGACTCTGGGAGTCGTTTCTTTTTAGATTTCTCTCTGTCTCTTTTAGTGTCTCTGTTTTTGTGTCTATCTTTGCCTCTCTTTTTCCGTCCCTGTGTTTATCTCTGGGTCTTTCAGTCTTCACGTTTCCGTGTCTCTTAGTGTTTCTGGTCTCTTTCTTCCTGGTGTCTTTTTCTATCACTCACTGTGTTTGTGTCACTTGGTTCCTTGTCTCTTTCCATCCCTTTGACTTTGTTCTCGGTCTGTGTTTCTGTCTCTCTCGCTCCCTGCATCTGTGTCTCTCTCTGCGTCTGTGTCTCTCTGTATGTTTCTATCTCTGTCTTTCTCTGTCCCTCTGTCTCTCTGTGGGTTTCTGTGTCTCTTTCGGTATCTCTTGTTTCTCTCTGCGTCTCTCTTGACCTCTCTCTCTCCCTCCCTGCATTCCCCAGTCCTCTCCTGCATCTGGTCCGCACCGTCTCCTTACCGCAGCCTTCCGCCAGGGGGCAGCACAGACCACCCCCGGCGCTCCGCTGGCCCTGCGGGGCTGGGCTAGGATCGGGCCTCCAGACTCCGCTGGTCCCTCCCCGTGTCCTTGTCCTACTTCTATCTTCCCAGCCTCCTCGCGTCTTTGTGTCTCTGGCTCTGACTCGGCCCCTTTGTCTCTCCCCGGCGGCTCCCGCTCCTCCCCACCCCCACCTACCTCTTCACATTCCTTGAACTGCCCGGGGGAGCTGGTGAGGCCGCCCAGCGTGTAGGGACGAGGGCGGGAAACAGGAGGCCGAGGGAGGGGATGCCACCGAGCGCCTGAAATCCCTCCGTTCCAGTTCCTCTGAAAAGGAGCTGATCAGCTGGGGCAGATGTTTGGGAGCTTCTTGCCCTACCAAGAGGACCCCCATAGACTTGTCCTCCCTTCCCACCTGACATGCACCTGAGTTTTTCTCTCCAGAAGGGCAAGATCTTACATGGTGGAGAATCTTACTGACTGGCATTCACGTCTTGGTAAAAATACTATTAATAAATGTATTTAGCACTTACTATGTGCCAGGCACTGATCCAAGTGTGCTACAAGTATTATCTCAAATAACCCCCACAGCACCCTGTGTGATGAGGAAACTGAGGCACAAAGAGAGATGAAGTGACTGGACCCAAAGTCAAAGGGTTTGCTACTTGTCAGTTAATTCCGCACAAGGATCCCGTGAAGGGGACACTTATGATCCCCATTTCAGTGAAAAGTACACAGAACACAGAGTGATCATTTGCCCCACGCTACCCAGCAAGGAAGTAGCAGGCTGGGAGCTCCCCATAAGGTGTTTCTCAGACTCGACACTAGCCTGGTGTGAAGCCAGCTGGACAAATACAGTAGTCCCCTCTTATCTGCGGTTTCAATTACCCCACAGTCAACCAGTCTGAAAATATCAAATGGAAAATTCCAGAAATAAAACTTCATCGGTTTTTGTTTGTTTTGTTTTTAACATTTATTTATTTTATTTTTATTTATTTTTGGCTGCGTTGGGTCTTTATTGCTGCAGGCGGGCTTTCTCTAGTTGCAGAGAGCGGGGGCTACTCTTCATTGCCGTGTCTTCTCTTGTTGCGGAGCACGGGCTCTGGAGCGCAGGCTCAGTAGTTGTGGCGCACGGGCTTAGTTGCTCCGCGGCATATGGAACCTTCCCGGACCAGGGCTCGAACCTGTGTCCCCTGCACTGGCAGGCAGATTCTTAACCGCTGCGCCACCAGGGAAGCCCACTTCATCGGTTTTAAATCATTCTGTAGTGTGATGAAGTCTCGAGCCCTAGACGTAAATCATCCCTTTGTCCAGCATATCCTCACTTATACACTACCTGCCTGTGAGTCACTTAGTAGCCGTCTCTGTTATCAGATCTATCAGATCGACTGCGGCGGTATCACAGTGCTTATGTCCAAGTAACCCTATTTTACTTAATAATGGCCCCAAAACACAAGAATAGCAATGCTGGGGACTTCCCTGGTGGTCCAGTGGTTAAGACTCCATGCTTCCACTGCAGAGGGCACGGGTTTGATCCCTGGTGGGAGAAATAAGATTTCTCATGCCACACGGCATGACCAAAAAAAAAAAAAAAAAAAGATGCTGGTAATTCAGATATTCTCTTACTGTGCCTCATTTATAAATTAAAGTTTGTCATAGGGATGTATGTATAGGAAAAAACATTGTATATGTAGGGTTCAGTACAATCTACGTTTCCACTGGGGGTCTTGGAACATACCCTCCACAAATAGGGGAGAACTACTGTAGGTACATAATAAATTCTCTCTAGAACTCTCTGTCCTCTCCCCAATCTGAGGCCAGACTAAGGCCAGGATCTCTCGGGTTAGTGCCATCTTTGCTACTAACTTGCTTTGTAAAATTCTCTCTCCTCCCCCATTTCTCCCTTGAATAAAATAACCAGTCCCCAGGGAGACTTCTTCCAGGAAGCCCCCCTTAGCACCTATTCTTCTCCTGGTCTGTCAAGGAGCGTGCTCAGCTGTCTCCTGGCTATTCTTTGTGAGCTGGGATGAGCCCGGGAGGGAAGGCCCAGGAGGGTGGTAGGCTAGAGTTTCATGCCCCCAGTCACATGATTAAGGGGACATGGATAAGGTTGAGCACTGCCGTGTGTGTTTGCTGACAAATGACTGGGTGGGTCTCATACCTTGGGAGTTGATTTCCAGTGTCAAGGAGTCTCAGAGGTGACAGTTCACTGAAGAGCCATAACCACCAGGAGGTAGGGGCACAGGGCCAAAGGCTTCCTGATGGAGCTGGAGAGTTGATGCCAAGTGTTTTACCTGCCCAGTAACCTCTTCCATACTAAGCCCTTACGGTTCAGAGCGAACCTGGCCAGTCCTGGCCAATCAGAGCATTCTATCCCCTGGCCACAAGGATTGGTTCAGGGTTGGGGGTGGGGCCCATTCCTGACCAATAAGAATTAGCCCTGAGACTTCTGCTTGAACTAATAGGAAAGGGACACCCTCTTTTGATGGGGGTTGCTAAACTTGTAGGGTAGAAATCTGGTACTATGGGTGCCTCCAGAGACAAAAGACTCTGCCGGTGCATGGAGGACAGCAGAGCTGAGAAATGGAAAACGACAGCTTTCTGGGCTTCCCTGGGGGCGCAGTGGTTAAGAATCCACCTGCCAATGCAGGGGACACGGGTTTGAGCCCTGTTCCGGGAAGATCCCACATGCCGTGGAGCAACCAAGCCCGTGTGCCACAGCTACTGAGCCCCTGTGCCACAACTACTGAAGCCCACGGGCCTAGATCCCGTGCTCCACAACAAGAGAAGCCACGGCAATGAGAAGCCCGCGCACCACCACGAAGAGGAGCCCCTGTTTGCAGCAACGAAGACCCAACGCAGACAAAAATAAATTAAAAAAAAAAAAAAAAGGATAAAACTCCTTTATAAAAAAAAAGAAAAGGACAGTATTCTGATGAGACTATTTGAGCCCCTGGATCCAGCTATGCCTGAAGGTAGCCAGCCTTTGCCTTTGATCTTCCTGGTTATATGAGTGAATAATTTTCCCTTTTCACTTACACAACTTTTTGGCTTCAGTTATTTGTCATTTGCAACGAAGCATATCTTTACTAATAAAATCTGTACGAGTCCAGAGGTGGCACAAATTCCAGTAAAGTTCCAAGGACAAGGAACGGGGAGTGAAAACTTGTCAGAATTCTTCAAGATGTTCTGGCTTTGAAGGACAGGCAAGCCTTGTTACAGCTGGAGAAAACGAGGAAGGACGTTCCAGGTGGGAGGAATAGTAAAGTCACAAAGGCACAAGGTGTGAGAGAGGGAGCAGTGGGTGTGTGAGGGGCAACATCTTAGCAGGTCCTGAACACCAGGTGAAGGGTGGCTTATGCTCCGGAAAGCAATAGGGAGCCACAGAAAGTTGAGGAGCAAGGGGCGTCTACTCCAAATTTGCCTTTACTTCCTGGAGCCCCAGATCCTGGTGGTTCATTCCTCCCCCCTTCCCCTTCCCCCAGACCCTTGGCCAAGGTGGGAGGAGGAGTCAGACTGAGGAGGGCGCAGGCTACCATCTGTATGCAAATTGCCTGGGATGCCATGCAGATGAGGGATCTTATGCAATGTATGCCCTACTGGGAGGCAGGCCAGGACCCTCCCCTCATTAACTCGGGGACCAGGTGCTGGGTGGAGCACCCCTTCCTCCCTGGGGTCCCCTCTCTCCCCTCCCCCAGCCGTCTGTTCACTCCCCCTCCAGCTCCCCAAATCCCCCTTCACCAATATCTGCCCTTAGAGTGGTACCTCTCTCCACCTGGTCCCTTCCTTGCTTTTCTTTCTGTCCCTCCATTTTCCATGAATGATGATGATGATAATAATAATAACAATAATAATAATAAACACATACTGAACACATGCTCTGTGCAAGGCTTTGTACCAAACACTTTCCACAGTTATCGAATTCTCCCAACCACCCTATGATTTTTATGTGTGTCTGCTGTATTTTTTTTTTTTATTTACTTATTTTATTTATTTATTTTTGGCTGCATTGGGTCTTCGTTGCTACAGGAGGGCTTTCTCTAGTTGCAGTGAGCGGGGGCTACTCTTCGTTGCGGTGCACGGGCTTCTCGTTGTGGTGGCTTCTCTTGTTGCGGAGCATGGGCTCTGGGCACACGGGCTTCAGTAGTTGCAGCACGTGCGCTCAGTAGTTGTGGCTTGTGGGCTCTAGAGCGCAGGCTCAGTAGTTGTGGCACACAGGCTTAGTTGCTCCGTGGCATGTGGGATCGTCCCAGACCAGGGCTCGAACCCGTGTCCCCCGCATTGGCGGGCGGATTCTTAACCACTGCGCCACCAGGGAAGCCCTGCTGTATTTTTTTTTTTTTTAAAGAATATTCAGTTGGGGAGGAAGGGATGGATTGGGAGTTTGGGATTAGCAGACGCAAACTATTGCATATAGAATGGATAAACAACAAAGTCCAAGGGAACTCTATTCAGTATCCTGTGATAAACCATAGTGGAAAAGAATATGAAACAGAATGTATATATATGTATAACTGAATCACTTTGCTGTACATCAGAAACTAACACAACATTGTAAATCAACTATACTTCGATTAAAAAAAAAAGTGAGCTGAACGTAGAGGGGAAGGATGGAAAGATGGAGTAAGCCCCAAGTATCTGCGAGTCCTTAAGGTATTTCTTGCTGGTGACTCTCGCTCTGCTTGGTGAGTCCTGTGCCCTCGTATATCATGCAGGTAAAAGCCGTGGCCACCAAGCACATTCTCCTCCAGCTGCAGGGGTGGCCGAGCGCATTTGCCCCCATGTGGCCCTGGCATTTTCTGGGTGCAGAACCTCCTGGCTCCTCCTCGACTCTGGGCATGGAGACCACACCACAGTGAAAGGACAAGAGAGCCACATGGACACCAGAGGTCAGGTAGGGGGCCCTTTGATTGCTTGCACCCCAACTCTCTTGCTTCTCAGGTTTGTTTTAATCTGATTCAATAAACCATGGGATTTGAGCACCTTTATTCGGCCACTGTGAGCTCTTCTACCCTGGGGCCTCTGGGCATCTGCTCAGTTCCCTACAAGGAGGCTCCCATAGCATCAACTTCGCATGGCTCCAACTTCGCACGACCACAGATCTCACTTGGTCCATTTTGTGGCTGAGTAAACTGATGACAGGGGGTGGGGTCACCTGCAGAGACCTCCCAGCATGCATTGCACAGGGATGGCTGTTCCCACTCCTCACCGTGGCCATCCACGGCCCAAGTGTGATTTATCTCCATCTGATGGACTCAGGGAGGTGAAGTCACTTGCCCAAAGTCACACATGTCCGCCCTCCCCAGCCCCCTCCCACTGCTTCAGAGCTGCTCCTTTCAAACATTTTTTCTCTTCCTTTCTAACTGGAACGATCTCTCTGAATCCCAGTTCTTTCTGTGTTTCTGTCTTTGTCTCTACAGGCCTACCTCTCTTTATGGCACTTTGCTTTATTGCGCTTCCCAGATACTGCATTTTTTACAAACTGCAGGTTCGTGGCGACCCTGTGTCGAGGGAGTCTATTGGTGCCATTTTTCCAACAGCCTTTGCTCGCTTTGTGTCTCTGTTGATAATTCTTGCCATATTTCAAACTTTCTCCTTGTTATTCTATTTGTTATGATGATCTGTGATCAGTGATCTTTGATGTGACCGCTATGACTCACTGAAGCCTCGGATGATGATTAGCGTTTTTAACAAGAATGTGTTTTTTAGTTAAGGTATGTACATTTTTTTTTTTTTTTTGGTTTTTTAAATAAATTTATTTATTTTGGCTGCATTGGGTCTTCGTTGCTGCACGCGGGCTTTCTCTAGTTGCGGTGAGCTGGGGCTGCTCTTCGTTGTGGTGCGTGGGCTTCTCATTGCGGTCGCTTCTCTTGTTGCAGAGCAGGGGCTCTAGGCACACGGGCTTCAGTAGTTGTGGCACACGGGCTCAGTAGTTGTGGCTCGCAGGCTCTAGAGCTCAGGCTCAGTAGTTGTGGCTCGCGGATTTAGTTGCTCCGCGGCATGTGGTATCTTCCCTGACCAGGGCTCGAACCCGTGTCCCCTGCATTGGCAGGTGGATTCTTAACCACTGCGTCACCAGGGAAGTCCCACGTTGTTTTTTTCGGCATAACACTATTGCACACTTCCTAGGCTACAGTATAATGCAAACATAATTTACATGCACTGGAAAACCAAAAAATTCATGTGACTTGCTTTGTTGTGATATTCGCTTTATTGCCGTGGTCTGGAACTGCACTGGAAATAGGTCCAAGGTATGCCTGTATTTGTCTGTCTTTGCCTCTCTCCCCAAATCTCTGTCTGTCTGACTCAATGGCTCTCTCTCTTCTCTGAGCTGCCCCAGTCCATCCCTCTACCTCCCCTTAAGCCTCTCCATCCTCCTTTCAAATCCCTCTTCCTCTGCCTCAGTAAGTCTCTCTAGCTGGCCTTGCCGTTTCTACCCTCTCTTCTCCCTGCCCCAGGCCCCTTCACTGGGGTTCCTCCAAGTCACCCCTCCTCCCCCAGGGAGTCCTCAGCTGCAGGCACCAGGCCACCCTCAGAATAGACAGCTAAATCCCTAATTCCATCCACTCTACGGCTCAGAGAGCTTTTCCTCTGGAAGCTTCAATTCCCCTGGGTCTCCGGCAAGAGAGACTGGGAACTTTTACTTAAGGGGGCAGCACCCCGCCCCGCAAATAGGCACTGGTCCTCAGGGGTCAGGCTCAGCTCCCTCTGGATGGACCCCCAGCACCTCTCTCTTCCACCCTCATCCAGCTGAGTCACCTCTTTCTCTCTCTCTCTCTCTCTCTCTCTCTCTCTCTCTCATTTCTTTCTCCATGACATCAGATTCCCCCGAGGTCCAGCAAGGGGGCGGGAGGGCCAGGGGGGAGGGGAGAATCACCTGCGCCTCTTTCCCCTTTCATCCCCAGAGGAGGCTCTGGCCACAGGATGGTGTCCACGTGACAGACAGCATTTATTCCAGACTCCAGTGTCCACAGATGAGGGGGCGAGGGCAGGGCAGGGGGTGAGGTGGGGATCCAGTGTCAGACTCTGCAGCAGGACGTCAGGTGGGGGGACCAGCAGTGGAGGCAGGAGGTAAAAATAGCCCCGGCCAGCCGACCCTCGAGTCTCGTCCCAGGCCAGGCCTTGGGCTTGGGTCCAGGAGCTATTCTGGGGCCTGGGAGAGTCATACTCCCTGGAGGAAGGTCTCCTCCCTCCCAGCAGCGGTAGGGCTGCTGTGGTCCCTGCCCAGCCTACAAAGGAAGGAAGGGAGGGCCCGAGAGGTATGAGGGAAGGCCGGGAAGGCGGGGGCAGGCGGAGGCGTGAGCAGGGCTGGTTTTCTGGTGCCTGCCAACTCCAGGTCGGGTTCAGTGACTGCCTCTGGGAGGTCCTCGGGCTCAGCACTGGGGAGAAGATGGAGGGGTCAGCCTGGGCCCATAGAGGCTGTTCCACCCCCGGCAGTCCCCTCTCACCAGGGTGCCCAGGCCCTCACGCACCTCATCTCCAAAGCCCCTGCTCCCATGCCTGGCTCCTCCAGAGGCACTCCCCACGAGAAGGCCCGTCTGCTCCGGCCGCTCTGACCCCGAGTGGCTCAGCTCAGGTTCCCCAGGTGGCCTAGCGGGAGGAGGCAGCATGGCGGAGGTGGTCACGGCCGGGGAAGGAGCTGGGCACGGCGTGTGTTGGATGGGGATGGACTTGGGGATGGGTGGGAACGGGTTGGGACGGGGTAGGAGGTGGTAGTGGAACTGGGGCTGGGGATAGGCTGAGGCCACGGTCGAAGATGCTGTTGGAGTTGGAGCTGGTGATGTCGCTGGGGTCGGTTTGGAGGATGGGTGTGGGGATGGCTGTGGACTGGAGCTGAGGGTGGCCGTGTGGCTGCGCTTGGAGATGAGGTCAGATGGGGATGGGTTTGGAGTTAGGAATGGGAATGGGATGGGGTTTGCAGGGGGGCCTTGGGGATGCGGATGTGGCTGAAGCTGCGTTTGGTGCTGGGTACCGGCTGGAGTTGAGGATGCGGCTGGGGGAGGGGTTGGGGATGGAGAGGAAGCTGGAGTTTGGGGTGAGGTTAGGGACATGGCTGGGGTTGGGGAGGAGGTTAGACGGGGATGGGTTTGGTGATGGTTATGGGCTGGGTTTGGGGTTGGGACTGGAGATGGGGTTGGAGTTGGGGCAGAGGAGGCTGGGGTACAGATGGGGTTAAACTGGGGTTGGGGTGGGTTTGGGCATAGTTATGGGTTGGGGTTGGGATCAGAGGTGGGGATGAGACTGGGGATGGGACTGGGGTTAAGGTGGGCTTGGGGTGGGTCGGGAGGTGCTTATGGGTTGGGTGGGGTTGTAGCTGGGGATGAGGAGGGGGGAGGGGATGGTCATGGATCAGGTCTGAGGTTGGAGATGGGACGGCACCTTACTGGCGACGGCGCTGGAGTTGGGGATGTGGTTGGTTTGGGGTAGAGGTTGGGGGTGAGGTCAGAGTTGGGTTCGAGAGGTCAATTTCAAGGTGGCAGGCCACTCACGGAGATCCCTTCTCCCCCCGCCGGCAGCAGCCGGGTTGCCCCTTGCGTCTCATGCAGTAGAAGGCGGCCACGACGAACAGCAGCACGCCCACGCTGACGGCCACGGCCATGACCGCAACTCCAGCCTGGGAGGTCTGCGGGGCCACTGCAGGGCAGGACGGAGCGGGAGGTGGTCAGCCAGCAGCGCTCTGTCTGCCCCGCACCCGGCTCCTGTCCCACCACTGTGGTTACTCACCAGTGCCGAAGTGGAAGACGTGCCGGTCGTTCCCGTAGGGGTTGGAGGCCTCACAGGAGATGCCATCTCGGCTCAGGGCACTGGTCACCTTCAGGGTCAGGGAGCTGCTCAGCCAGCCCTGGCCTCCGGGGGCTGGCTCTGCTAGCTGTGGAGGCTCGTGTCAGGCCTGGGCTCACGGGGTCAAGGGCTCGGGTGAGGGCAGAGGTGAAGAGGAAGTGGTCGGCGGAGGGGCGTGGGGTGGGTGACACAGTGCTTGGGCCGTTGAGGGGGCAGGGACTTGGGAAGGGTCCCAGAGGGTTCAGGGTGCGGAGGAGGGTCCCTTACGCTGCCGCCCAACTGGCTCCAGCTGAGTTTGGGCTCTGGGTAGCCGCGTGCGTAGCAGATCAGCCTGACTTCATCTCCTTCCCTCCAGCTGCCCTCTGCCTTGGGCTGAGTCTCCTCTGCCCTTAACTCTGGTGGCCCTGGGGGTGGTGGGGTGGGAAGGAGGTGAGCGGGAGGCACCCCGGGGAAGGGGACAGAGGGAGAGAGAACGAGGAGAGAGAGAAGGACCAGCCGTGGACCCCTGTCTTGTTTGGTCCTGGCCCCCCACTCTCCCACACTACCCCTGTTCAAGCCTGCTCCCGCCCCCAAACCTTGGACCAGCAACTTGAAGCTCCGGGTGCGACTAAGGATGGGGACCGTGGGCATGGAGGCCTCACACGTGTAGGTGCCGGCGGAATCGAAGGTGATGGAGCGGAGGGAGAGTGTGGGGTTGTCCCCCAGGGGTACCGAGTCCTGGGTGGGGAGAGAAAGAGCAGGCCAGGCCGGCCGTGAGAGAAGGGAGGGGTCGATGGAAGCGGGGGGTCTTGTGCTGGGGGGACGTCTTTCCCTCTCACCTTGGTCCAGCGTAGGGCTGGGGTGGGCAGGCCTCGCACGGAGCAGTTCACGGTTGTGCTGTTGCCCAGGGGTAAGGAAAGCTCCTCCCCGGTGCTGAGCTCCAGGGGGTCCAGGTCTGGAGGGGGGTACAGACTGTCACCTTCCCCGGACCCTCACCCACTCGGTTAGGGACTCTCCAGGGCTGTTGGGGGTGCAGACGTGAATGGACAACCGTCAGCAGAGAATGCCAAGTTCTCCCCAGCGCCATGAACTCTCCACTCTCCCAGCCGGGCCCTCGAGCCCAGATCTAGGAGTCTAACTCCAAAATACATGCCCACCTCGACCACTTGCCTCCAGACCTGATGTCTGGGCCCAAGGTTAATGGATAACCTTGGAGGTGTGAGGTGCTCCTTCTCTGACTTACCACCCACACCCCGGCCTTCTCCTCTGTACTACCCATCCTTTTATCAAGTATTTCTCTGCTCTGCCCCCCCAGATGGGTCTTCTCACTTCTTTCCATCTCTGACCCCAGGGTCCAACTGCCATGATGGCTGCAGTCACCGCCTCACTGGTCTCCCTACTGGGCAAGACTCTTATCCTCTCTGGTCCATCCTCTGCTGAGCAGCCAGAGGGGTCCTTTCAAAACACACACTGGTCAGCCCTTGCCTCTGCTTAAAATCCTGCGGTGGTTCCCCAGTACCGTGGGCATCAAGGCCACATTTCTTGATGAAGCCAAAAGACTCTGCCTGGTCGACCCTGCCCACTGCTTCAACCTCATCTCCCACCCTCCCCCCCTTATCCCAGGAGCTCCAGCTACCCTATTCTCTCCCTGTTGTTCTACAGTATGCCAAGTTGGGTCCTGCCTCAGGGCCTTTGCATGTGCTGTTTGCTTGGCTTGGAATGCTCTTTTTCTGGCTCTTTGTATTTCTGATTCCATTCTTTGGTTTCCTACTCAAATTCCCCCTTCTCAGAGAGGCCTCTCTGACCCTCTATTGTGGACACTCAGGCTTCCCCTTTGGCACTGAAGGATTTGTTCCCCCAGCTGTTGACAAAGATGTCAGCTGTCAGCCCTCAGCTGTCAGCCGTCTCTGGAAACTGCCTGAGCCTCAGAGAGCCCCTCGTTCAAGGTCATGTCCCCTCCTCCCCCAGGCAGCCCACAGCCAATAATGGGTTGATGTGGGGGCGTATAAAGGCCCGGCCCCCACGCCCTAACTGGGGATATCCCAGCCTCCAAGTGCCCTGTGGGGCCGACCGAGGTCTTCCTTAGACTGAAGCCCAACTTCCCCCCCTGCCCAATCCTGCTTCCTTCCCCTCCCCACCCCCCAATAGGTGTGGATCCCAAGGCACTCCCCATAAATTTCCTGCCTGCAGTCAGGATCTGCTTCCTAGGGATGCAGCCTCCAACACCCCCAATGTAAAATAATCCCTGCTCGCCAGGCAATTCCTTATCCCGTCCCTCTGTGTTAGTCCCAGTAGATGCAGGATCGCTACTCAAAGTGTCTTGTTCAGCGTTTACCATCTGTCTCCCCTACCGGACCTGGAGCTCTGTGGTGGCAGGAACTGGGCTGTCTTGTTCACAGAGGTGTCCCCAACATCTGGCACAGGGTCTAGCCCCAGGAAGGGAGGTGGAAGGAGCGTCGAGGAGGGACAGAGCCTTCACACAGGGCTTGGGTGCAGGTGGACAGAGAAGGCTTCTTAGAAGACTGGGACCCATGAGATTGATCAGGAATGGATGGTAGAGAGGATGGGGAGTTATCGCAGGAAAGAGGAGAGGAGCTTGTGGTGTGATGGGGAGAATGCCTTGGCCGGGAGAAGGGTCCGCCGAAGGTGAGGCCAGCCAGGTGGGCCTTGAAGGCCATGGCGAGGCACGTGGATTTTTCTCCCGAGAGCACTGGGGAGCCATGGCAGGTTCCAAGCAGAGGAAGGTCAGGTTTTTGTGCTTTGGAAAGGGCTCTCTGGCTGCCTTGTGTGGGAGACTGGAGGGGCCTGGGGCATCTGGACCAGGGCAGGGACCATAGAAAGGGTTGGAGGCAGGCTGCGGGGCGGTGAGGGTGAGGAGGCGGCTGGTGCCAGGCACCCCCCTCCCTGCTCTCCCGGGACTCTCACAGGCCACGTGCAGCTCCAGGGTTTTGGAGAGCTCCGCGTCCTCGGCAGCGTCGTAGTCCTCTACCCTGCAGCCGTAGGTCCCGCTCTGGCTCCGCTGCACCCCTTCCAGGGTCAAGTTCCCCTCGAGATTTGTTTTCAGCACATCCTCCTGCTTGTCCTGGGGGACCAGGAATGAGGAACCTGGTTCAGGAGATGCCTTAGGCTGGCAGGGTCATGCTAGGTCAGGGGTCATCCAAGTCAGGCATCACGGTGAGTCAGGACTCTCTCAAATCAGAGGTCGGAGGTCCTGATAGCTCCTGGGTCACACCGGTCAGGTGCCTTGCTAAGCCAGGGACCACCAAGGTGAAAGGTCGGAAGTTGGTGCAGGTGAATATGGTGCAGGGGTCAGAGGTTGGCGGCTCCAAGGGAATGATGGGGTGAGTTACCTGAAGGCGGAAAAACGTGTACTCCGGGTTGGGGCTGCCATCCCCCCGGCAGAACAGCTGGACAGAGTCACCCTCGCGAACCCAGCCTGCAGTAGTGGACGGGCTGCCCGACCAGAACTGCACGTGCTCTGTGGGATCTAAGGCAAAGGGCAGACTCACGATCAGGGTCAACGGCAAAAGGCAGGGCTGGATTAAGGGAAAGAGGTCAGTGAAAGGTTAGAGGTTCTATCTTTCAAGGCTCAGGTTCACACTTACTCTGAGATCAGGGACCCGAGGTCAGAGGTTGAGATAGGCTGAGAGAACAGGTCAAGGGTCAGAGGTTGGTGTGAGTGACAGGTCAGTGTGAGATGCAGGGGACCCAATGTGGTGTGAAAGGACGGGGCACAACGTTTAGTCATGAAACTCCGTGGGGTTCAGGGTGCTATGGGGGGGTGGCGTCAGAAGTCAGGGTGGGGCTCGTGCTACCATTTGAGCTCAGAGATCAAAGGCCAGAAGCCAGTACAAACTGCAGCGCGAGCGAAGGGAGTGGAAGGCCAGAGGGGAGTGGCAGGTTGTGGGTCAGCCTGGAGGGTCAGGCCACAGGGATGTGTAGAGTCCAACCAAGGTCAGGGCGGTCGGAGGCCGGCGGGGACTCACAGTGCAGGGTGAGGCGGAAGGAAGGGCTGTCCAGGCGGCCGTGCCGGCCCGTGGGCAGCCGGTAGTGCACGGAGCAGTGGAAGCTGGCGTCCCGGTCGGCCTTGTGCAGCCGCAGGTAGAGGGTGCTGGTGAGAGACAGCAGGCCCGAGGCCTCCCGGACGGTGCGGCTGGTCATATAGCCCTCTGGGAGAGCGGGAAGGACGAGGCGGTCAGCCAGCCCGGCCCCGGCCCCCGCCGCAGCCGCAGCCCCCCGGGGAGTCTAGCTGGGCTCCCGCGTGCTCACCGGAGTTCACCTCCATGGGCACCTCCAGGCGCTGCCCGTTCCGGTACCACGTGATCTGCGGGGCCGGGTTCCCATTGCGACTGTTGCAGGTGGCTATCTGGGGCAGACACAGGCCGGCACTGGGCTCGGAGCCAGGACCCTGAAGTCTGGGTCCGCCTCCCTTAGGGTTTCTCCCCAGCCAGACGCAGGAGTCCAGCTCCCAGCACCCTACTCCTCAGACGTGGAAGCCCAAGCCTCCAGCCCCTCCTGACCTTAGGATGCAGGAGTCCAGGTCCCCAGCCGCCTCCGCCCCCAGAACCCTAGAATCAAGGTGTGGCCCGAGGTACCTCCTGGGCGAAATCCTCCATCACAGACAGTGTCCCTCTGTTGGGGGAGACCTCGGTGGCCTCTGGTTTCGCTACAGGAGAGATGTTACCGTCAGGAGCCCCTTCCCGGGGTTCTCACCGGCCTGCCCCTTCCCAGGGCGGCTCGCAGGGGGCGCCCCAGACACTCACCGAACACATTGAGCCTCGCGGTGGCCTCGGCAGTGCCCGCTGCCCCCGCCCTCACCAAGCACACGTAGTCCCGCTCGTCGCCCACCTGGGCCTCGGCCAGCACCAGACGCCCCCGGGAGTCCAGCTGGTATGGGGGGCTGCGGCCCCGGGAGTCGTGCACCTTGTCCTGGAGCTCAGTGCCATGCAGCTCGGCCGAGGCCAGGCGGTGGCGGACCCCAGAGCGGTCGGCCTGTGGGCGGGGGAGCGCCTCAGCTGGGGGCCGCCTGCCAGCCGGGCCCTCCCTCCTCGATGTCCCTTTCTTTCTGCTGCTCCATGCGCCTCTGCCTCACGTTCTCTCTCTCTCTCTGGTCCCTCTGTCCCTCTCTCCACCCCCCCCCCCCCAGCTCCCTGTCTGTTGTCACATTTTCCTCTCTCTGGTTCCCTCTTTCTCCATCTCACTCTGTTCCCACCTGTCTCCCTCTCCCTCCCTGTCTCTCCCCATTCTTTTCTTTTTCTCTTTAGTTCCACCCCCCAGGCTCTTGCTTTCTGGGTGTCTGCCTCTAAATGTCCTCTCTCAAGAGCCAGCGCTCTGAAGGGGGACTTCTTCATTCTAGCCTCGGCTGTGCCCGCACACCAGGGGACCCTGGAGAGGGCCTTCCCCTTGCTGGGCCTCCATTTCCCCACCTGTAAAATGGAAAGGCAGCTTGGTGGAGCTTCTAGGGGCCTTTGGGCTCTGATGAGGGAATGAACGTCTGCGGCCCCACTGCGCCCTGACCCTCAGGCCCCCCTCTGGCATCCCCTGGCCCCCAGCCAGCAGCACTCACCAGGAACCATTCCAGCACGAAATGGTCATGGGCCCCCAAAGGGGTGCAGTCCAGAGTGACAGGCTCCCCCCTCATCACCTCCACCAGAGGGGGCACAGACAGGCGCACCTCAGCCTTGGCACCTGCGGGAGGGCGACTGAGCTCTCTCCCACCACCACCAGTTGGCAGTCTTCCAGACACTCCTCCCCCAGGACCCAGGAGTCCAGGCCCCCAACCCCTCCTCCCTCAGCCCCAGGATCCAGGCCCCCGGCCCCTCCTCCCTCAGACCCAGGAGTCCAGGCCCCTGGCCCCTCCTCCCTCAGACCCAGGAGTCCAGGTCCCCAACCCCTCCTCCCTCAGCCCCAGGATCCAGGCCCCTGTCCCCTCCTCCCTCAGCCCCAGGATCCAAGCCCCCAGCCCCTCCTCCCCCAGGACCCAGCTCCTCTCTCCCTTCATCTCTCATCTCTGCGCCTCTGAGCTTCAGATCCCATCAGCATTTCTCTCCATCTCGCCCTTCACCTGCAGAACTAAGCGCTCCTCCCCTGGGCCACCCAGGGCCCCAGTGGCCTCCATTCAATCCTCTTGGGCTCAAATCGTGTCTGTCCTTGCTTTTCTCACTAGACCAAACGCCCCTCAAGGGCAGGGCTGGGTGGGCTCATTCCTTTGCCTCCAGCACTTTGCATAGGGCTTGGCACAGTGATGTGGGATAACCATCTCTCTCTCATCTTAGCCTCCGCCTCTGCATGTGTGTCCCTCACCCTGGGTCTCCATCTCTTTGTTTCCCGGTCTCTGTGTCTCTCTCAGTCTCCATGTGGCCCGGCCCTGCCCCTGGCCCTCTCCCTCAGGGGTGGGAGGCTGGGGCTGGGCCGGAGCCGAGGCAGGGTGGGTGTGTGGGCGCGGTGAGGGGGACAGGGCTGGGCAGGTTTCAGGAATGTGGGAGGGACCGGCTGGCTCAGACCTGCCCGAGCCCCCTACCCGCTCCTTGGCCCCTCTGACTCTTTGATAGAGCAGTGTGTCACCTCACAACAGTATAGGGTTGAGGCCCCGGATCCTGGGTCCCCAGGGAGAAGGGAGCTGAGGGCCGGCACTCCTGTCCCAGGATCCTGGCAGATAGAGCTGCTCGCATCGGGAAAGCAAGCTCTTTCGCTCTCTGGGCTGGCATCCTGGCCTGAGCTCTCAGTTCTTAGAACCTCCGTTCCCTTCCCCGCCCAGCCTGGCCCAGCTCTGCCCCTGGGGACCCACTATTTGCCATGCTTGTGCCAGGGGCCTGGATTCCCAGGCACCCACCTGTGGCTCAGGCCTGCCCCCTGGGAGGGAGGTGGGAGCAAGCTGGTGCCCTGGGCTGGGGCTGAGCGGCAGACAGCAAGGGCAGACGAAGAGCTCTCTCTCTCCGCCAGTTCTCTCATCTCTCTGTCCCTCTGTTGCCAGCCTCTCAGGGCCTTCTCCCCTCCTCCCACCACCATGCAGGTGTGTGGATTTATCATCTGGGGCCTCCGGGAAGGGGGCACTGTCATTTGGAAACACTTGGTTCCGCTGTCACGGCTGGTGCCCCAGCCCTTTCCCATGGAGGTGGAGGCGGGGCAGGCGGGTCCTTTTGAGTCTGGGCTCTGAATCTACATGGGGGAGAACCCTCAAATGCATGTGACTTGTTGGTTTCTAGCCACAGCGTCCCTGACCCTCTCAAAACTTGACAACTTTTGAGCGGGGAGATCTGTTTTGGTCTCTTCTGTGCCGGGGAAAGCTCCAGCCACTGAAAGCCTGGACCTCTGGGGGCAGATCCCAGGGTCTGAGTAGGGGAGGGAGCGGAGAGCCCGCGCTCCTGGGTCCCGCGACTTCTCAGGTCGCCTCTAACCCACTGCAGTGGATCCCCAGCCCCTCTGCCTGGCTGTCCCCAGGTCTCTCACTGGGAGGGGCACCCCATGCTCCCATATCCCTCCTCCCTGGGGTCCCCAGGTTAGGCTTCCTGGGTCGGTGAAAGCCCCTCCCCTCTTCCCTTCCCGGGGGCCCCCAGGGGCCGCCCCCTGCTCTCAGCCCGAGCCATACCTGGGTGCGCCCCCAGCAGGAGCGCGAACACCAGCAGCCACGGGGCCCCGCGCGCCCCGGCCCGGGCGTCCGGGGGCTCCATGTTCAAGGTGGCGGGCGGCGGCGGCGGCGGGCGCGGCGGCAGTGGAGGAAACAACTGGGCCTGGGCTGGGGCTCGGCGGACGCAGGGCTGGAGCGAGGAGGCCCCGCCCCAGGTAGCCCCGCCCCGCCCCGCCCGGCCCCCCTCGATCCCCCCAAACCCGGGCGCCGGGCCAGGACCTCCCACTGCCCGGAGCCGACCTCCCGGCGCTCAGCCGGGAGCGGGGCTCCCTCCGCCCCCAGCCCGCGGGGTGTCAGGCTCAGGCTGACCAGCGCCCGCGGCGGGTGGCCTGACTGACCAGTCCAGCCGGTGTCCCGAGCGGGGACCTCACTGGACAACCGCGGACCCTCTCTCTCCCCCTCAATCTGACCGGGGGACTCGTTCCCCCCATGGCAGGTGGCCTGGGCTCGCCTCATCGTTTTAAAACAGCTGGCCCCGGTCCAACGAGTGGCCTGCACTGGCCTCCCCAGTCCAACCAGCAGTCCCCAGCCTGACCAGAGGCCTAGAACAGCTTCTCCCAGTATGCCCTGTGAAGCCTCCCCAGTGGCCAGTGCACCAGGCTGCTTTCCTGTCTGACCAGTGGCCTGGAACCCACCAGTTCAATCTCTTGTATCTAATGGTCTTCAAATCCCAGGTCTGCCCAGGCCTCTGTGATAGATACTGGGGCCGTGGGGTGCGCTTTCCTCTGCTCTCCTCTGTAGGGCCCTCCCTCTCTTCCCCCCATCCAGGGAATCCCAGGAATGCCACCCCCCCTTCCTCTCTTTCTCTTCCCTTCACTCCCTCCCAACTTTGGGGGGAGGGGAAGAGAATCAGGCTGGCAGTAGCAGGTGAGTGGGGGTGGGGGGAGGCCAGGGCACCTGAGGGAAGGGAGGAGGAGCCCCTGCCATGGGTCAGAAGGAAGGGTCACAGGTCAGACTTGGGATCACAGATCAGACTGTGCACGGCTCCTCACAAGCCAGGCCTGACTGGGACAAAATCCCTAGACGCTGGCTGGGGGATGGGGGTGAGATTTCACTGGTTACCTGGGAGAAGCTAGCCCTCAACACTGGTCAGAATAGGGGGCAGCTGGTCATGCTGGGAGAGGTTCCCCGGGCCTCTGATCAGATGGGGGTGGGGTGGTCACTGGTCAGACACCAGGGAAGTCTTAGATTACAGGTCAGCCTCGGAGTTATTGGTTAGACTGGTCAAGGCTACTTTGTCCATACAGGAGAGCAATTGTTATACTGGGAGAGGTGACATTTTAGTATTAGCCGCACCATCCCCTCCTTCAGGAAGCCCTTTCTGCTCCCCTAGGCTGAGTCAGGTGCCTCCTCTGGGCTCCCCCACCCCAGCCCTGCCCATTCTGGGTCATCTCTGTCTGGGGACAAGTCTGTCTCCCGCACTGGACCGGGAGCCGGTTAGGGGAGAGCCAGGGCTGTTTCGGTCACTGTTGTGTCCCCAACACTGCCCTGCAAAGGCTGGACTCGGAGCAGGCACTCAGGGAAGGTTTGCAAGGCTCAAACACAGAAGCACACAGGCTCACGTGCAAACCCCACCGGGACCGGATCATCGCAGGACGCACATGTAAACTCGCGCGTGGACAAAAGTGGTCCCTGGGACAAGCTTACACACGGTGACCCCAGGCACCCACTCCCCTGCTGCTCTGGCCCTGGCTCATGTACCTACTGCTTGGGATGCTAGGTGCCCTCTCATCAGCACTCTCCCTTCCACCTTCCTCAAGAGTCCAACCAGCTGAGATTGTAGGTGAGGATTCTATGGAGTGTGTATGAAGGAGGGAAGTCATAAATACCAGCACGGTTCCTCGCAGACTTGCAGAAACTAGTACTGAAATATCATCTGCCTTTGTCCCCTACAATTTATTTCCACAAAACAGCCGGAGGGATCCCATTAAAATGTGAGTGAGCTGCTGTTACTCTTCTGGTCAGCACCCTTCCACGGCTCCTCTCACTCAGAGTAAAAGCTGAAGTGCTCTCCATGGCGCACAAGGTCCTAGATCTGGTCCTCTACTTCCGTGACTCCATCTGCCCCTCTCTTCCCCCTCGCTAGCTCCGTTCCTGCCACAGTGGTCTCTTTGCTTCCATGCTGTTCCTCCAACGCCAGGCGTGTTCCAGCCTCAAGGCCTTTGCACTTGCTCTTCCCTCTCCTGGGACATTCTTTCCTGCCATAGCTCCTTCCCTGACTTGCTTCAAATCTCTACTCTATCACCTTATCACAAAGCTTCCCTTGACCATCCTATCTCATTTAGCAACTCCTGCTATCCCAGCCCTTTATCTCACTACATTTTTCCTTTGTAGCACTTATCACCACCACATATTTATTTTTTGTTGTCTTGCACAGAAGCTCCAAGAGAACAGGAACTTGGTTTTGTTCACCACTATATCTCCAGTGCCTAGAACAGTGCTTGGCGTGAGGAGAAGCTGAGAAAGTATTTGTGGAATCAATGAATTTTCCAATTCCATCCATGCTGTCCCATGTGTAGATACTTATACATTTTAATTAACAAATCCTATCTTTTCTCTATGTTTATCCCATTATCTTACACTGTAGCGTGGGATGGTTAACTCTAAAACTGGTTCACAGCTTGTGGAATATAGGAATCATGACACATTTGGAGGGGGAATGTCTATTCCCCAAGGATTCCAGACTTGCATTGGAAAATGTAACTACTGAAAGTTTGTGTTGATAAAAATATACATATCTTGTTCCCAGGAAAGTTCTGGGTCCCAGAAAGTTTCCGGGTTTGTTAGAGCATCAAAAATATGAAATGAGGGAATTCTCTGGTGGTCCAGTGGTTAGGACTCCAAGGTTTCACTGCTGAGGGCCCAGGTTCAATCCTTGGCTGGGGAACTAAGATCCCACAAGCCACGCAGCATTGTCAAAAAAAAAGAAATGATAGTGATGATTAAATATATTTATGTAAATATCTGTACATTGAACATAACAAAATATTGATGAGAAAAACTAAGAATAAATTCCCCTCATCAGGTTGAAAAGGAAAAGAAAAAAAGAGAAACTTTTTGTTGTCTAGGGCAGCAGTGTGATTGATGCATTTTTGGTTGTACAAGAGTCAGTTGTGCAGGGAGAGCTTAGATAAGAACTTTTGGCAGGGGCTTCGCTCGTGGCGCAGTGGTTAAGAATCCTCCTGCCAATGCAGGGGACGCGGGTTCGAGCCCTGGTCCAGGAAGATCCCACATGCTGCAGAGCAACTAAGTCCGTGCGCCACAACTACTGAGCCTGTGCTCTAGAGCTCGGGAGACACAACTACTGAAGCCCGCGTGCCTAGAGCCTGTGCTCCATAACAAGAGAAGCCACCACAGTGAAAAGCCCACGCACCGCAACGAAGAGTAGCCCCCGCTCACCGCAACTAGAGAAAGCCCGCGTGCAGCAGCGAAGACCCAACGCAGCCAAAAATAAAAAAAAATTTAAAAAAAAAGAACTTTTGGGGGAAGAAAATGTAAGTGTAGAGCAAAGGATACATACTGATGTTGAGTGTTCAAAGGGGTGGACGGTCATGGGCTTTTTGGAGGGAGGGTTGACTAACATGTGCATCCCCTTCCCACATTAAAAAGAATCCCTGCCATCCGAAAGCCTGTTACCCTCTGTTGAAACCAGTAAGGACAAATGTTTCTTTCCTGCTTCCGTTGTAGCTCAGGTGACCTAAGCTTGGCGAATCCCGCTATACTTTGGAATCAGGTGCTAGCAATGCCAAATAAACAGAGCCTGGCTAATCTATTCCTGCTGTGGCAGCTGGGACAGATTCTACTTTCCAAAGATGGCTGTGACAATAGCTCTCATCCCACACACTCCTTTTTTAAATAAATAATTAATTAATTATTTTTATTTTTGGCTGTGTTGGGTCTTCGTTGCTGCGCGCGGGCTTTTCTCTAGCTGTGGGGAGCGGGCTTCTCACTGCGGTGGCTTCTCTTTGTCGCAGAGCACGGGCTCTAGGCGCGCAGGCTTCAGTAGTTGTGGCACGCAGGCTCAGTAGCTGTGGCTCGCGGGCTCTAGAGCTCAGGCTCAGTAGTTGTGGCGCACGGGCTTAGTTGCTCCGCGGCATGTGGGATCTTCCCGGACCAGGGCTTGAACCCGTGTCCCCTGCATTGGCAGGTGGATTCCCAACCTCTGCGCCACCAGGGACGCCCCCCACACACTTGTGTACAACCTGATCTTGACACTCCTTCCACTGAGAGATGGGGGTCTATATCCCCTCCTCTTAAACCTGTGCAGTTTTGTGACTCGCATGTAACCATTAGAATGCGGCACAAAGTGACGCTCCATGACTCCCAAGGTTAGGTAGAAAAAGCCATGTAGCTTCTGCCTGCGTCACTGGAATACTTTCTGCGAAGGCTTCAGCCACCATGTAAGCAGTCTGACTACCCTGAGGCCGGCATGCTGTGGGGAAGCGCAAACTAGCAAGCGTGGAGGCCACGTGGAGAGAGGTCTGAGACTGCAGAGGGATGTCTGTCCAGCCCCCAGCTGCCCTGCTGCAAGCGCCACTTGATCGCACCCTGAGCCAGAATCACCCAAGATCCTGAGCCCTTCCCCCAATCCTGGCCCACTGCAACCATGATTACTGTTGTTCACCAATAAGTTTCAGCGTGATTTGTTCCACGTAACAGCTAGCAGACACAGCCCGTTTCTGGGGCAGCAGAGGCAGAGAGATGACCAAGGTCCAGTGGTCACTGGGGCACCAGTGTATCCTCATCAGACGGGTTCTGTGGTGTGATCGTGGCTGGGCTCTGGTTGGAGGCCAGCTGCTCGTGGTGTTCTTGATCACTTTCCAATCCTGGTTCTCTAATCACTCCTGGGAATCTGAGTGATCCCGAGTCCTCTCAATCAATTCCCTTCCTGCCCCAGGGGAGGTTTCTGTTGCTTGGAGCTAAATCCATGATGCATGCGTCCATGCTCTGTTTACACTGAAATACCTTTTTCTCATCTTTTCAGACTCAGCTTAGACATTCCCTCCTCCTGGAAGCCCTCCCTGACCTCCCAGGCTGGGTCAGCGGGGTCTGCAGCCCCCTGGGCTGCCCTCATCCCAGCTTTGCCCACTCTGTGTCACCACGGTCTGGGGACAGTTCTGTCTCCCCCACCGGACTGTGAGCCCCAGGAGGGCAGTGATTACTGCCACATGCCCAGCATTGCGTGGCCTGGGACTGGGCACAGGGCAGGGGCTCAGGGGATGCCAGTTGGTTTAAACTTAGGCAGAGGGAGGCTTGGGTCCCTTCGGGAGACACTTCTACTGCTCCTCTGGAAGAAGTTTCCCAAGAGGCACGGAGGAAAGAGAGAGGGATGAGAATGGATTGTGGGAAGACTGGGTGTATAAATAACTCTCAAGGAAATGTGGGGTCTTTTTGCCTTGGAGATCTGGGTTTGGGTCCAGGAATTTTTTTTTTTTCCATGCTGGGGAAAGGGAGTTGAACGCCTGATTCTCTGAGAACTTGGACTCTGGACTCCTAAGTCCTGAGGGCGGGACTCCTGGGTCTGAGAGGGGAGGGGTCTGGGAGTCTAGACTCCTGGATCCGGAGGAGCTGGGTCTCCCACTCTCAGCTCTTGGAACCCCAGACACTAGGGTTAAGCAGGTGGGGACCAGGCCTCCGGGGACTGCCGTTCCCGACCCCAAGCTGCCCCCTGGTGGCCACTACACTCCTTCTCCACAAACCAGAGGACAGACCCGGCTTGGCAGTTTATTTCCGCTTCCCAAACCCCTTCCAGCCCCTGGGGCTCCCTTTCGCAGCACATCTTGGTGCCCTGTGAGGTGGAAAGAGAGGTGGTTTAGATAGTATCACATCCAGGTGGGGTGGGGCAGGCAGGGCCAGGCTGAGGGAGGGAACCTGGACGGTGCGGGGCCCTCACCTGGCATCCAGGCCTTCGTGGGTCCCTCAGGGGCAGGTGGAGGGGAGACTTTCCCTTTAGGAGTTTCTGCAATAGGGAGAATTTAAGGGGGAATGTCAATTTCCTAGGACCAGTGTTTCCCTTCCTCCCCCACCTCCTCCTCCCTCAGACCCAGGAGTCCTGGACCCCAGCTGCCCTCTCCACTTACCCTCTGGCGCCCTCTCTGGCCTTGGGGCTGGAGGTGATTTCCAATGATGCTGAGGGCTCAGTCCAAAATCTTGGGAAGGCTAGAGGAGCTCGAAGTCTGGGGAGCGCCAGAGGCGCCTGGAGGGGAGGAGAATTTTCGCAGATGAGCTGCAGCTCTCAGGCCCAGACAGGGATAACCCAGTGATGGCGGCGATGGGGGGTGGGCAGTATGGCGGGGTTTTGCCCCTAGTCCATGCTGTTTTTTCCCCCTAACACCTCTGGCTTACTTAGAAAAAACGTTTGTTTGTCCATCCATCCATTCATCCATCCATCCATCCACCCATTTGTCCACCCATCGGACCAACCATTCGACCATCCATCCATCTACCCATCCATCCACCCATTCATTCCCCCTTCTATCTCCCCATCCATCCATCTGTCTGTCTGTCCATCCATCCATCCATCCATCCATCCACCCATTCATTCATTCATTCATTCATTCCTCCCACAAATTTCCTGAGCAGCTACAGTGTGTCCGGCACTGTTCTGGGCTCTGAAGAGACAGTCAGGAACCAGATAGACAAAAATCTCTGTCCTCATGGAGCCAACAGTCTACTAAGCGAGAGGCTTAACATGAGTCATCAGTGCATGAACAAGGAAATATCCCAGAGTGTTAGGTGTCCTTCCGAGAATTGAAATAGTGGAGGGGGAGAGTGGGGGGTGATCAGACATGAGGGTGGCTGGGGAAGGCCTCTTGGAGGAGGGGAAAATTGAACAGAAGCCTCAGTGCAAGAAGGATGTGGGCAGAAGCGCTGCAGTGGGTGGTGGGCTTGCTGGCTTGTTAGAAGAACAGCAGGGGGTCCATTGTTGCTGGAAAGGAGTTGAAGGGGTGGTAGGAGGTCAGAGAGGTGGGGAGGGGGTCAGATCCCCAGGCCTTATGGGCTGATGGAGAGGATGTTGGCTTTAATTCTTGGAGTCCTGGGGTCTTGGGGGCTTCTAAGAGGTGAGGGAGGGGATCTGATTCAGGTTACAAATGCCCAATCTTGCTGACTTTATCACAACCCCTGGGGCCCGTGCCACGCTTGTCCCTATTCTCCACATGGAGACACTGAGGATGGGAGAGGTCCCCCGTGGCCACAGCGAGGTGCCTGGGTCCCTTTGAACGATGGTGTCAACCCCTAGAAGGGGATTTCTCTGCTGGAGAACAGCACTGTGAGGAAGCATGTCTAGCCGGGGGATTCATCCAGTGATGAATGGATGAATCCCCTCATGGCAGGGACTGGCATCATGCCCATTTCACAGACAAGGAAATCAAGGATAAACTCTGGAGTCTGGAGCCAGGGACCTGGGTTCCAGTCCTGACTCTCTCGCCTTTGAGCTGGGTGACCTTCAGATCTTGGAGCCTCAGTGTACCCCTCTGTATAATAGGGATCATAATAGCATCTACCTTATCAGGTTGTCATGGCAACTAAATAACTGCGTTAAAAAGCAGCACCAGGCGTATAGCAGGAGTTACACACGCACGTTAGCTATTCTCATTATGACAGTCACCTTGCTGGGAAGTAGCACACCCGAGGCTCTCTTCTGCAGCATGTTTTGAACAATGAAGGAATAAGAGTTGACTGGAATTTGAATCAGGCAGGGTTTGGGAAAAAGAGGAAAAGGCCTGCCAGGCAGAGGGCATAGCCTCGGCATAGGTGTGACCATCTGGCCAGAGGTGCCTGTCATCCTCTGTCCCCCTTCATTGTCCTCAGAGGCTGAGTGCCTCTGAACGTTTCCATTTGTTTTTGGCTGCAGGTCGGGATCTGTTTTTAGCTTCCCTGGCTGGTGTCACCGCCCCTGCCCCTCCTCCCAGCTGGCTCTCTTGTTTGCTGTGGTCGAATAATGTTCCCAGACTTCCTGAGCTGTTTGTTTGAAGACTGCCCAGAATTGATTGGATCTGATGTGTACTCAGCCTGAGATGCTAACAGAGACCTCCCCCTACCTCCCCTCCCCGTTCCCTGCACCCCAGGAAGCCAGGGGCTCGGAAGCCAGGGGGGTGGGGGGGAAGAAAAAAAGCAAGGCCAGGGCTCACTTAGAAAATAAGCAGATGATTTTGGGGGTTTTTAAGGTTTCTCCTCTTTCAGGCTGTGTGTTTGGGCAGGTGCAGTCACCTCTCTGAGCTTTTTTCTTCTGGAAAATGAGGAGTGGAACATTTTTGACTTCATAGGGTTGTTGGGAAGACTCATTCCATTGATTCATTCAACGCCTATTTATTGAGCACCTACTATGCGTCAGGCACGATTCATATAACAGAGAATAAGGCAAAGTCCTAACCCTCAGGAAGGTGACAACCTGCTAACGGTGACAGAAAACAATAGACCATACACTCTGCCAGCCAGTGCAAAGGACTGAGAGAATGCAGCTGGGCAGGGGCTTGGAGGGACAGGGGCACTGTTTTCAATAGGGTGGTCAGTGAAGGCCTCCCTGAGAGGATGAGATGAGAAAGTGAGCCTGCGGAAAAGAGATATAGGCAGAGAGAACAGCTCGTGCAAAGACCCTGGGGTAGGGCGCACCTGGGGTGCTGGAAGGAGAGCCAGAAAGCCAATGAGGGGGGATGAGTAAGGGAGATCAGAAGCCATAGAGGTGTGCATGCCAGATGGCACCTCGTAAATGCGTGCAAAGGACAAGTGCCGGGCCTGCACCCCTGAGCACCTGGCCAGACTGGGGACCCCAGGGATGAATGGGACCCAAGCTGCCCACCTCAGACCAGTGCCTGACTCACCACCTTCAGCTGGCATTTGCTTCTCGGACTCTTTGGGGGCAGATCCAGCCGAGGCGGCAGGGGAGGAGTTGAGGGGGTCACCTAAGGGAGACAGAGGGTGGGGAGGGGGTTATGAGCTACCGTTTTCTTCTCACCTACATGTCCCCCTGCCTGGAGGCCCAGCATTCAGGCACTTTCTAGGCTTTGGAGGTAGAATGGAGAGTGAGACAAAGGTCTACCCTCAAGAGGGTTATACTAGAGAAAGCCATAGCCCCAGACCCTAAGGGATGCAAAAGTCTATGCCCCTGGGACCCCAGAATCCTGTCACCAGCCCCCTCCTCCCTCAGACCCAGAGTCTAGCCCTCTAGCCCCTCCTCCCTCAGACCCTAGGGATGCCAGTTCCAGCTCCTGCCTGGCCCTACTTACCCGCTCCAGTTCCTCTTCCTCGGCTTCCTTGTCACTGCTGTCCTCTGAGTCCTCAGCAGGGGCGCTGGCTTGGAACTGATAGATACTCACAGCCTCTTGGCCCTTGATCTTGCAGCGGCAGAAGGGACAGGTCTGGCTGTCTGAGTGCTGGGGGAGTGGGGAGGGAAAGGATCAGGGTCTCCCTGTTTCCCAGCAGGTCCCCTGGGACTACAGGGGCCTTTATCCCCAACAGAGTGATGTGGGGAGGACAGACAGAGGGAGGGAAATGGAGAGAGAGAGGAGTAATTATGAAGAGAGAAAGATGGAGAGAGACATGCAGGGCAGAAAGGAGGGGCTGGACCAGAGCCCGAGGTCAGGAGGAGCCCGGGAGAGCCAGGGTGCTGTGCAGGTCTCAGCCCCACAGTACTGATGCTATGTGCTAGGAACGCCTGAGACACTCAGCGGGGCCGTATGTATTCACTGCGGGGAGCCCCACAGACACCCCCCTGCCACCACCACTGGGGCCAACGTTATGGCTGGGCCAGCCCTTTGGTTCTTATTATGACTGCAGGGCGCATCTCAGCATCAACCATCAGGGAACTTTGAAGAACAAGATTTATTACTCACAGGTCCTGGAAGGTACGGGAGGTTGCAGGTAGAGGGAAGGGAGAGAGGCAGGGAGGGAGGCGGACCTGGAGCTCTGCTTTTATTAGGGGCCGAATGGGGTGCCTAGGGTTTCTGGGGTTCATTATTTGTTGGCAAATTTAAAGCAGAAGAGCAAGGATCAGGGTACGGGAAGAGAGAAGCAGGACCACTCCAATGCTCAGTTACTTAGCGCTTTCTAAAGGGAAACTTCAAGGGTCGGGGTGGCTACTTCCTTATCTAGTTGTTTTGCTAGTTGCTGTGTCCGGGAGGTGGATGTCTTTGTTATGATAAGCTCCGCAATCAAAAGCTTAAGGTCTAACACTTACATCACAATGGAAAACTTAGTATTAGGCACCCATACTCCATAGGGGATCCCTTTACCCAGAGGCCTGGATCCTCCCTTGGAAGGTCACTACCATCAGCCCCATTCCCCTGAGAAGGCAGCTAAGGCTCAGAGAGGTAAAGCCACTGGCCCCAGATCACCCAGCGAGGGAATGCTACGGGCTAGGAACGCCTGGCCATGTTTACTGCGGCCAGCCCCACAGACACGCCCCTCCCACACCGGGCCAATGTAGCATCTTCCACTAATAATGTAGCTGGAGGAGGAGAAGCAGAGGTGACAGATGCAGAGCGAGAGCGACAGAGGCATAAATGGAGCAAGTTTCTGCTCTCCCTGGGCCTCAGTTTCCCCATGTGATCGACGAGGCATGTGGGCGATCCTCTAGGGGCTTTTACTGTAGGGACGGGGGGGACCGGGCGGGAAGGCAGGGCAGGGTCGGACCCACCTGCCAGGTAGCCAGGCAGCGGCTACAGAGCAGGTGACCGCACGGCTCCACCTTCACGTCCTTGTTGCTCTCGGCACAGATCTTGCAAAGCTCAAACGTGGAGTCCATGGCCCAGTACAGCTGCAGCTGCTCCTGGCAGGCGAGATGGGGATGACGAGGAGGAGTGGTGATATCAGCCATGGAGATGCAAGTCGGGCCACGGGAAATAAGTCCCAAACCTCTGCACCAGCCCTGAAGCCTTCCCTAAGTTCAAGGCCGTGGGTCCCAATGCCTCCTACACGCGCTTTTGTTATGGGACTTGTTCTCTGGGGGTGGTCTGCACTCAGGGTTGCCAGATTCAGCCAATAAACATACAGGATGCCCTGTTAAATCTGATTTTCAGATAAACAATGAATACATTTTGAGGTCTAAGTGTGTCCCGAATATTGCACGGGATATACTTACACTCAAAATTTTGTTTGTCATGTCTCTCACCCATGGGATGGCTGGAAGACTAAAAGCTGACACAGGGGCTGTCTCTAGTGAGTGCACAAAGTGCATTAGCTGCTCTGATGAGCTCAGCGGTATCATTTCCTGGTTTTATTCCCATGAAAACCCCTGGGTAAGAGGCAGGCGGAGCTGTATTTTACAGAGGAGGAACAGATAGGCTCAGAGAGGCCAAGCGATTTACCCCAGCTCACGTGGCCACCAAGCCAGCGCAAAACCCCAAGCCCTCTGGGAGTCCAGGGCCTGACTCATGGGAGGGGATCCCTGAGCCATGGTGCAGTGGATGCGGGCGGTGGGCGGTGAGCCGGGGAGGGAGGCCGGGCTTGGGCCTCACCTCCGACACGTGTATGCGCTGATGGGGCTCCATCTGGCAGAGTTCGGTCAGGTCCGGGTTGTGGTTCTTCCCATCTGGGTAGAGGTAGCTGGGGGAAGGGAAGAGGGGGTACCGAGGGGCCCTCCGGCACCCCTCACCCCGCCCTGGAGCATCTGCCCCAAATACATAGCTGGCCTGGGGATATTTTCCCTCCCTTCTCCTGAAATTGGGATTTTCTAGGGCAAGCTGTGTCCTCTCAGGCCCCCAGGGTAGGGCTGTGTCCCCTCAGACTCCTCAGGAAGGGCTGTGTCCCCTCAGGAAGGGCTGTGTCCCCTCAGACCCCCATAGAAGGACAGACTAAGTGACTCCAGCTCTGGAAGCACCAGATGCATGAGAACCGGGAAACATCAAACCTCAGGCCCAGACCTCCCAGAACTTTACCCATCCTAGAGTCTTCAGGCCCCAGCGTAATAGCATCTTAGTCACAGATTGCGGGAGTGACCAGATCCTAGAGTCTTAGGCTCACAGGGCTGGAAGGACCCCCCTAGTCCGTCTACACTATTCTCACTTCACAGAGGGTGACCGGGGCTCAGCGTGGGACAGGCGATGCCCGAGGCCACAGGGTGAGGCCTGGAGGGATGCAGAACCAGGGCTGTGGGCCAGGTCTGAGAGCCTGGCTCCAGGTCAGCCCACAAGAAGGTTCTGCACACCCTGGGTCTCCCGTCCAGGTCATAACTGCACCTCCAGATCAACTCGGGGCCACAGGTCCCCCAAGGCCGGTGGCTCTGCCTGGCCAGCCAGGTAGAGCAGTGCAGGCACCCCGCCCTGGGCCCTGGTGCGGCTTCCCACAAACACACTGTGTGACCTGAGCTGAGCAACTCTACCTCTCTGGCCTCAGTTTTCTCTTCTGTAAAATGGACATAATTGTGCCTAAGGCAAAGATGGGTGGTGAGGATTAAGTAAGACAGTGCTCAGAAAACAAGCAGGGCTTGCCCCCACACGTAAGTACCCGGTGAGAAGGGAACTGCTAGAGCTTGGGGTCCCCTCCCCCTGCTCTTGATTTTCCCATCTCTAAAATTGTGTGTGTGTGTGTGTGTGTGTGTGTATACATAGGGCAGGGGGGTTAAACCAGACGGATGGTATTCACACTTATTTTAACTCTGGGAATCCTCCACTGCAATCTGACCTGGAACTCAGTACTTTATTCGTCAGGCCTGAATTCTGAGCCTGGCTGCCTGGCTTCAAATCCCAGTTCATTAGCTCAGGAGCTGTGTGACCTGGACAAGTGTCTCTGTCTCTCTGTGCCACAGTGTCCTCAGTTATCAGATAGAGATATGATAGTATATGTCTGGGTATGTGTATACATATATATATGTATACACACACACACAATAGATTTTCATTACTTGCAGACTCTGCAATTTGCAGACTTGCCTACTTGCTAAAATGTATTTGGAACCTCACAATCAGTACTCCCTGTGGCACTTTCACAGTCATTCATGGCCAGGCCGGCTCCCAGCTGAGGATGAACAAGGCAGCATTTGGCCTTTTCCTTTCAGTTCTCATACTGTAAATGTGTCCTTTTTACAGTCTATTTGGTGCCCCATTTTCCGCATTTTAATGCTTTT
Source organism: Balaenoptera musculus (assembly GCF_009873245.2). Lineage (NCBI taxonomy): Eukaryota > Metazoa > Chordata > Mammalia > Artiodactyla > Balaenopteridae > Balaenoptera > Balaenoptera musculus. Next base: position 10,806,858 of record NC_045803.1, read on the forward strand.
TCTTGGTGACTTGGCTGGCTTAAATGCCCTCCAAGTAGAGTGCTGAAGTGCTGTCTCATGTCCTAAGCACAGGAAGGCCGCGATGTACCTTATGGAGAAAATACGTGTGGGAGATGAGCTTTGTTCAGGTGTCAGTTACTGTGCTGCGGGCCGTGAGTTCAATGTGAACGTATCGATGATATATCAATGTATTAAATTAGGTGTCTTTAAACAGAAATACACATAAAGGTTATTATGTAGTGACTGGTTGACAAAAAATGTGACCAGAATCTTGTAGGACCCTACAGCTGTATTTCCCCTAGGAGCAATGGCTCAGGATTCACTAATTCAGTGTTGGCTGTGATTTTGTAGAACAGAACTACCACAAATAATGAGAAATAACGAGAATCAACTGCATATCTGTCTGTCTGTCTGTCCGTCCGTCCATCCATCCATCTACCTAGCTACCTAGCTACCTAGCTAATCTATGTATCCATCCATTCTCTCTCTCTCTCTATCTACCTATCTATCTATCTATCGTCATCCATGTATCTATCCATCATCGATCTCATAGTGTATCATATAGATATGACCGCTAGCTAAGGAGGCTCTGGTTAAATGTCCAGGGTGAGACTTGGGAACCTCACCTACCATTTTTTCCCCTCCCGTCCTACCCAAGGCAGATTCCGAAAGAGGGGCCCGGGGGCAGCCAAGATTACAGATTGAAAACCCCAGTCTAGCTTTTTGCCCAGTTCTCCTTCTGCTCTAACAGTCTAAATTCTAGAATAGGATATGGATATCTAGAAGCAAAAGCCCTTGAGTGCAAATCCAAGGAAGGGGACCGCCGGGGTTGTGCCCAACTCCCACACACTCCTCCGAGAGCTGCTACTAGCCCAACAGGGCAGCTTAGTGGGAACTAGAAAAGGTGCCCTTTCCTCTGGACCCTTGTCTGCCACCTGCTGGAACATGGTAGTACTGCAAGTTTATGTGGTCGACTCTGTGAACCCTGTGCCCTCAGGCGGGGTGATCTCGGGCAGTGCTCAATATGCATGACCTTTCGAAGCGCATTCTGTTGACACCCTCCCCCTGCTAGGATGGTGACTCACAAGCCTTCCTTTTGTCCTTCCAGGAGTGCCTGGAACAGAGGTTTGTTGAGAGGGATGGTCTGCAGTATGCTGCCACCTGAGCTCACGAATCCGATGGCCCACTGCCCCGGGTGAGTGCAGCTGGGCCGGAAGATGTAGCTGGAGGAGGAGGTAGGAAGGGATGGGGTGAGGGAGTGGTCACTGCTGTCCCTTCTGGAACTTCCCGGCCCTTCACCCTGTCGTGGATCCAGGTCTCTAAGTCCTTGCTCCCTTATAAACTTCTAGGCAACGAGGCGCTAGATCCCTGTCTGCCATTATAGGGAATGTCTGCTGTGTTCACCTGCTTGGCTCCTCCTCCACCTTCACTGGGGTTTAGGCAAAGCTGATTCTGGCTTGGCCAACCAGTCCATTTCAGGACCCTGACCATAGTGATGGGAATCAGCCTTGGGACTTTTGCTGGAAGTATTAGGAGTAAGGCACTCCATTTCTATAGGGGTTGCTAAGCTGGTAGGGTGTAAAGCTGGGGCTTCTAGAAACCGTTTGCCACCATGAGGAAAGACTGTGGTTGAGAATGAGGCTAACAAAGAGGAAAGCAGGGGAAGAACAGGAACTGATTTCTGACAATAGCACTTGAGCACCTGGATCCAGCTGTGCCTGAAACCCAAACCTGGTCTTTTCAATTATGGGCATTAGTTCATTTCTTTTTCTTTCCCTTTACACCAGTTTGAAGGACAACTGGAAGAGTGCTAATACATACCATCTTGGGGGTCCTGCACCTCAGCCCTGCAAAGACTTAGGAATCTGACATCCTATTCCCTTAACTTCCAGGGAGCTCAGTCCCTCAATTTTTAGCCCTCTAGAGGGATCCAACAGCTCAGAACTCCTGGCCTGAAATACTTTAAGGACTCAGGTATCTGGTTTCCCAGAAGGTGGGAGGTCATATTTAAAATATTTAACAGATGGTACTGCATGGGCTCTAACCTATCAGAAACAAATCTTATCCTGGGGCAGGGTCTTCAGGCCCCCTTGCCAAACCAGGTATCATCCCTTTAGCTGCTGGATCGTGGGCAGGTCTAGGTGGTCCCGGGAGAACCTAGGTTGTAGGGGGCACTCAGCATCCTACCTCTGAGTTCTCGACTCTCTGGGGTCCCGTGTACTGCGGCCCTTTGGTTCTTACTTTCTGCAGGATGTCTAGGCCATCCAGACACCCCAGCCTAGGACCCAGACCCCTGCACCCTTGGCAGCCTTCTCCTCTTGAGTCCCGGCCCTTTTACCTGCCTGGCTTGTCTCTGTAGGTCTGCAGACGTGCTTGGACCTCATCGTAAGTGAGGAGGGCCATGTAGCCTGGGTGGTTGACTGCCAGGAGCTGCCAGTTCTTGAGGAGTGTTGGCCATGGCTAAGGTGGGGCAGTGCTTGGGTCAGGGAGGGGCTGCTGAGGAAGCAGCCCACACCCCTAGTGCCTCCCAGAGTCCAAGAACCCAGACACCTCCCTCACTCCCAAAGATATTCCCTCAGGAATATCTTTGACACAGAAGATTCCAGACCCTTCCTTCTCCAGAACCCAGGAATCCGGCCCCCATCCCCCTCCTCCCTCAGACCCACAAGCCCAGGCCCCCAGCCCCTCCTCCCCCAGGACCCAAGAGTCTGGGCTTCAGGCATTGGCCTTGCCTGACCTGGAAGAGCCTGGTGAAGATGTCAAACTCGAAGATGGACACATGGCCGCTGCAGGTGAGGTCGATAGTGGAGCGCAAGGCCAGGGCCGTGGAACCAGGCTCCATGGGGTGGCAGATGCACAAAAGCACCTCAAACTCAGCCCAGGGCAGCACACACCTAGGTGCAGGGGCGTGGGGGGGAGGGGATTGCAAGTGAAGCCTCTGGGAGGCTAGAATGGGAGCACTTCTGGGAAGGAGGCAAGAGGGGCCTGGATCCTGGGTCTGAGGGAGGAGAGGCCGGGGGCCTGGACCCCTGGGTCTGAGGGAGGAGGGGATGGGGGCCTGGACTCCTGGGTCCGTGGGCAGGGGCAGGATGGGGTCCCAGTGGTAGGTGCTCACTCACCGGGCTCCGCACTGCTCTCTCCAGAAAGTGTGGGCCAGGACCTTGGTGAGCTGGTACGTGTTTCCACAGTATTTGCCCCCAGGGAAGAGTGCGCCCAGCTCCGTGCACATGTGGCTGAAGATGAGGGTCAGCTTGGCCAGCTGTCGCCTGCGAGGTTGGGCTCTGAGGACCTGGACTTGACCTTGGGGCCCCCACTGACACCTCCACCCTCTGGCCAGAACACCCACAGGGGTGAGGCCCCCAGAATCTGTCTAAGGTGTCAGTGCAGGATAAAAGTAGATTCCAAGACCGCCTGTTGCAGTCCTGATGCCTCCCCACTCAGAACCTTAGGTCCCCGTCTGTGAAGGAAAGGGAGGTACCGCCTAATATCCAAGGCATCCTCCGGCAAATAAATCCCAGCCTCTGCCTGAAGCCTTGCCTAGCTGGACGTGGGGACCACTAGGGCTGGGGCCATTTAGGGCGGTCTGAGTTTGGAGACTCCCTGTTGTTTTTACCAGCACTGGGTGGTGGACCCCTGTGCTTCCTCCTGCTGGCTGCCTCCTTGAGGGGCCGTTCAGGACGTGGCGAGCAGTAGAGGGTAGCTCTGACACTTAGTTGTGTGATTTTTGGCAAGTTCCTTTTTCCCCCAGCTAAGCCTCAGTTTCCTCAACTGTGAAATGGGCATAAATACAGGATAAGTACAGCCTCTGCTTCACAGGGGGAGCGATGAGGATTCTTACCCATCTTACGAGCACCTAAAATGCCAAGCACGACCTGGTATACAGTCGGCACTCAGGGCATGTTAATTACTATTACTGTCCTTATTCTTTATATTAATAGCCTCCAGGTCTGTAGGATTCCTGATGCCTTTTTTTTTTTGGCTGCATCGGGTCTTAGTTGCGGCACGCGGGATCTTCACTGCAGCGCGCAGGCTTCTCTCTAGCTGTGGCGCGCGAGCTCCAGAGCATGCGGGCTTAGTTGCAACGTGGCATGTGGGATCCTAGTTCCCTGACCAGGGATCGAACCCGTGTCCCCTGCACTGGAAGGTGGATTCTTAACCACTGGACCACCAGGGAAGTCCCCCTGATGCCTTTTATAGGGCCAGCCTTGACAGTTTCTAAGCATCCTCCCTTCCCAGAGTCTGTAATATAGTCACTATTCACATGTGACTGGTCCAAGTTGAGATGTACTCTAAATGTGAAATACACACTACATTTCAGAAACTTAGTGCAAAAGGAAAAAAAACGAATGTGAACTATCTCATTAATCATCACCTTATATTGATCATAAGTTGAGATATATTGGATATAGTGAGTTAAAGAAAATGTTACTAAAATTTATTTCACCTGTCTAAAAAAACTTTTTGTAATATGTCTACTAGAAAATGAAAAATTACATATGTGGCTTGTATTAGATTTTAGTGGAAAGTCCTGGTCTAGAATCTCTGTCAAAGAGTTGCTAGGACCCCCAACTCTAGAAAATCCACTGAGATACTCACTGAACCCCTAAGCTTCCTACTTTCTAGAACCTACTGCATCTAGAACAGTGGTTCTCAGTGGAGTTATACCACCATTCTAAGGAGCTTCTAGAAATTTACTTGAGGCTGGATTGTGGGGACAATCCCCTCCAGTTAGATTTACCCACACCCCACTCAATTTTCCAATGTCCCATCAGACATTCGTGAAGGTGGAAAATCCGTTTATAATGATCTGAGCTTAGAACCCAGTTCAGTTTCACATAAGCATTTTTTATGGCCATGCCCCACAGCTTGTGGGATCTTAGTTCTTGGACCAGGGATTGAACCTGGCCTCTCGGCAGTGAAAGCATGGAGTCTTAACCACTTGGACCGCCAGGGTATTCCCTACATAAGCATTTTTTGCACTTTGAAAATTGATTCTGAATTTTACAGAAATTCACTGTCCTATGTATCCAGGGAAGTCTGTCTGATTCAGCAACAGAGTGATTTTTCCCTCCAAGTGCAAGTGTCTGACTAGTCAATTCTACCTTCCAGAATAATTGTAACTATGCCTTGGCATTTTCATTTGAAATATAGATAATTTTATTATGAAGAACATTCCTTTTATCTCTTCCTTATAATACATTTTGGGCATTATAGTGGTTTTTTTAAAAGAATTATGAATAGGTAGGTTATTTACCTTATGTATTTCATTTCAGGATGGATTTAAAGAAACACTATAAAATATTTTCTCTAAAGAAGGGGCCTGGGGGCCTGTTGGGATTGAGAGCCGCTGTTCCAAACCTTGTTCTGGGCTCTAGGCCTCAAACCTCTGCCCCTGTCGCTCAGCAGCCCTTTCCCCGGGATTCAGAACCGGAGCCGGCAACCTGCAGACAAGCGCCAGGTCCCGAGCTAGCTCTTCCTCAGGAACTGAAGAGGCTCCGGGAGTCCCCCAGGCGGGGGCGGTGATGGCGGCTTAAAGAGCACTTTGTCTAGCGACCCTCATGCAGGAAGCTCCCTGGGGTCTCCACATTCCAGGCTGTGTGTCTAAATCCTCTGGGAGAGCAGCCTGCTTCTTAACCAAGAAAGAGGGGGAAATGGGGAGCTCAGTGCCCAGGTGCCCAAGGAAGGAAAAACCTAGGTGGCCCAGTTTTCCATGTTCCTTCAGGGAGAAGGGCTTGGGACCGGGACCCCTGGGTCCGAGGGAGGAGGGAGCTGGGAGCATGACCTTGGACCCACTCGCGAGCTCACCTTTGTCCTGGCGCTAGGGCTCACCTGAGTCTGGAGCCCTCCCGGAAGAGCTCGTCGTTGGCAGTCTTCCGGCCCCGGGGTGGCAGCAGTGCCGCCACCTGCCTGGTCTTGGCCTCCAGGTTAGCGAGATAGACCACGAGAAAGTCCTCCGCACCACCGGGACCCTCGGGGCCGCCTCCGCCGCCCGCCCGCCGGGCGTGCGCCACCTCGCGCAGCAGCTGCGCGGTGCGGGGCAGCAGGTCCCGCAGCGAGGGGGGACTCGAGGCGAGCCGGAGGTCCTCGCATTGCTCTTCCAGGCGCTGCAGCAGCCTCACCGCCCGACCGAACGCGTGGGATTCTCTCCACTGCCGTCCCCGCAGGGCCGCCGCAGCCATGGGTCCGTCCGATGCCGGAGGAGGTGAGCGAGCGGCCGGGAGAGGCGCGGCCCCGCCCAGCCCGAGGTGGGGGCGGGACGGGGCTGGCCAGGTGAGGGCGGGCCCTGGAGAAGCCGGGAGGGGACTGCCGGTACCTGTGTGTCCAAAGGGGGCGGGGGCTGGGGACTCTGGCAACTGGGTTCCTTAGAGATGGGGTTCAAACGTCTGATCCCCAAAGAAAAGCCGGATGGGGTGGCTTTGGTGGGTGGCGATAGGACTTCCTGAATGGGTGGGAATCGCAGGTAAGGTGCCTGGGCCCCTTCTGGGAAGGGCTGAGGACTGGGTCCCAAGATAGCAGTGGAGGAGGGGTTGGGGGAAACCTAGGACTTTTGCTGGGGGCGAGAGTGGGGCTGGGAGTTTAGCTAACCCAGACCCTGAAGGGGATGGGGTTGGAACGTGGCTTTCCTGGGTCGTGGCTCAAAGTTTGGGTCATGGGTCGTGGCATGGGATTAAAGGTCAGAGAGCTGAACTTTCTAGGAGGAAATGTTAGGGGAATAGTGTGATCCCTCTGTCCCTGAGAAGGAACACAGCGGGCCCAGGCCCGTGGGTCCCCTAAGAGCAGGAGGTGGGAGAAGGGTGTCCGAGGGAGCAGGAATTTGGTGACGTAATTCCTGGGTCCCCACAGCAGGGGCCTGCGAGAAATCGGGCTGGAGTTGAGACACCCAGATTTCCAAAGGAGGTGGGGGCTTGTGGGTCCTCAGGGGATGAGGCGGGAAGATGGGGTTCATGAATGCTGAGGCCCAGGCGCGGCTGCTCAGCGCAGGGCTGGAGAGACGTGGTTCTCTCCCCAACCTGCGCCACCTGTAGCATCTCCCCAGCCAGGGCTGTGCGCTGGGCGGCCAAGGCGCGGGGGCGTTGTGGGCCGGACCGTCCCTCTGCCCCCAAGGCATCCAGGCCACGCCCCTGGGCGTCCTGGCCACGCCCCGGCCAGGAGACTGGCCAAGTTCTGATTACAAATAATGCACATACCTAGAGAATTTCCAATCAGAGAATAATAGTAATAGCTAACATTTATTAAACATTTACTCTCTTTCGGTCCTTGTGTGTCAGGCTTTACATTTTCTCACTGAATTCTCAAAAACTCTTTGAGGTAGGAGGGGGAGAGAGATGAGGATGAGAGATAAGGCTCCCATCGCACCCCACTCTCCTCTTCAGCCCACATCCCCCATCTCTCAGAACCCGAGAATCCTTAACTTGTGGAATCTTCGAATTTACATCTCAGACTAAGCGAAGACCCGGGCTTTGCCGTCAGGATGGAGGGGTCCGCCTCCCAGCTCCTTCCGTTCCTGCGCCCTCTGAACCTGTTTCCACCTCCGCGAAACAGGATGAAAACCCACTGGCCTGGCAAAAATTCAAAGTTTTGATTATACCAGGTGTTGACCAGGAGCTGATGGAAGTGTAAACGGACAAATTAGGTTGAAGAATAACTTGACAGGATCCATGAAAGCCTTGGCAGGGCAAGTCCACTGCCAGCTACCTCCTTCAGAGCCGTGGCTTGTAAACACTTTTGCTCACATTGGGACGTTATACACCTGAAACAAACAGTTTCACAGGGCAATCCTTACCCCGACTATGTGCATGAGCTCTCGTATCTTCTATTCAATTTAATTTAATTTCATCAAAGGGAAAATTGTGTTTGCAACCCACGAAATTGATTTCACAACCCACTAATGGATCTTGTTGGGCAGGTTGTAAAATACTGCCCTAAGAAACTCCAAGAGACGTGTTCAGGGATGTTAATTGCAGCCTTGTCGGAAATGGAGAAAACTGGAAACAGGGCAAGTGTCCATCATCAGAAGCAATGAATACATTGTGGTATCCGTTCACAAAGGACTCCCACAGAGCAGTTCAAGTGAATAAACTGGACACACATTCCAATAGCCTGAGTCGTAAAAACGTAATGATGAGTGTACTGTGTTGAATAGTGCCCCTCCACCCTTTGTGTCCACTGGAACCTATGAATGTGACCTTATTTAGAAATAGGGTTTTTTAAAAAATTTTTTAAAAATTAATTAATTTTATTTATTTTTGGCTGTATTGGGTCTTCGTTGCTGTGAGCGGGCTTTCTCTAGCTGCGGCGAGCGGGGCTACTCTTCCTTGAGGTGCGCAGGCTTTTCACTGCTGTGGCTTCTCTTGTTGCGGAGCACCGGCTCTAGGCGCGCGGGCTTCAGTAGTTGTGGCACGTGGGCTCAGTAGTTGTGGTGCACGGGATTTGTTGCTCCGCAGCATGTGGGATCTTCCCCGACCAGGCCTCGAACCCGTGTCCCCTACATTGACAGGAGGATTCTTAACCACTGCGCCACCAGGGAAGCCCAGAAATAGCGTTTTTGTAGGTGTAACCGAGTTAAGATGAGGTCACACTGAATTAGGGTGGGCCCTAAATCCAATATGACTGGAAATTTGGACACAGACACAGGTATACCCACAGGGAGAAAGCCATGTGACGACGGAGGCAGAGATTGGAATGATGCATTTATAAGCAAAGGATTGCTGGGAAACATCAGAAGCCAGGAAGAGGCAAGGAAGGACCCTCCCCTAGAGCCTTCAGAGAGAGCATAGCCCTGCCAGCACACTGGTTTGGGGCTCCTAGTCCCCAGAATTTTGAGAGAATAAATTTGTTGTTTTAAGCCACTGAGTTTGTGGTCCTTTGTTACAGCAGCAACAGGAAATTAATACAATGAGTTTAAAAAAAAAAGCAAGTACAGAAGGATTAGTACAACACAATGTTGTTTATACCAGGTAAGAAAAGCTGCAAAGAGAATTCCCTAGCGGTCCAGTGGTTAGGACTCCGTGCTCTCACTGCCGAGGACCCGGGTTCAATCCCTGGTCAGGGAACTAAGCTCCCACAAGCTGCACGGCGTGGCCAAAAAATAAAGAAAAGAAAAGAAAACCTGCAAAACCAAGGCTCTATATTATTGGGGGATGCATCGTATGTGATAATAGTATGAAACCATGAGTGGTAATGTGGAGCATTAAATGCAGGACATGTCGAAGGAAAAAGATGGACTCTGAGGATACAATGGGACTACGATATCGTTAACGCTTTAATTTAAAAAAACTGGGTCAAATATGGCAAACTGGTTAAGAGTTCATATAGTTGCAAAGTGGATACAAAACCAGTGGATGAGGGCTTCCCTGGAGGCGCAGTGGTTAAGAATCCGCCTGCCAATGCAGGGGACATGGGTTCGAGCCCTGGTTCGGGAAGATCCCACATGCCGCGGAGCAACTAAGCCCGTGCGTCACAACTACTGAGCCTGCGCTCCAGAGCCCATGCTCTGCAAGAAGAGAAGCCACCGCGATGAGAAGCCCACGCACTGCAAAGAAGAGTAGCCCGCGCTCGCTGCAACTAGAGAAAGCCTGCCCGCAGCAACGGAGACCCAACACAGCCAAAAATAAATAAATAAAATAAATAAATTTATTTAAAAAAATCAGTGGATGGTAAGAAAAGATACTGAAAAATCATTATCAGTTAGGGAAATGAAAATCCAAACCAGAAGGACATCCCACTTCACACCTGCCGGGAAGGCTATAATCAAAAAGACAGACAATAAAAAGTATTGGAGAGGCTGTGGAGAAACTGGAACCCTCGGACAGTGCTGGTGGGGATGTAAAGTGGTGCAGCTGCTTTGGACAACGGTTTGGTAGCTCTTCAAAATGTTAAACATAGAGTCATTGTATGATCCTGGAATTCCATGCCTATGTATATATATCACAGAGAATTAAAAACATATATCCACACAAAGATTTGTGGAAACAACTTAAATGCCTGTCAAATGACAATGGATAAATGGGTAAATTAAACGCAGTATTCCCATATAATGGAATATTATTTGGCCATTAAAAGGAGTGAAATATTGATACAGGCTACAACGTGGATGAACCTCAAAAGCATTACGCTAAAGTAAAAGAAGCCAGTCACAAAAGACCACATATTGTACGACTCAATTTATATAAAATGTCCAGAATAGGCAAATCTATAGAGACAGAAAGAATATTAGGGATTGCCTAGGGCTGAAGGAAGGGGGTTAGGGGGAAATAGGGAGTGACTACTAATGGGCAGGGGGTTTCTTTTGGGGATGAAGAAATGTTTTAAAATTGATTGTGGTGATGATTTTACAACTCTCTGAATTCACTAGAACCACTGAGTTGTACACTTTAAATAGTTGAATTGTAGGCTATATACATTATATTTAATAAAACTGTTTTTAAAAAGTGGAGGCCGGACCCCAGGGTAGCCACAAGAGGGCGCACTAAGCACAGATTTACCTCCTCCCTTGGGAACTGAGTTTCTCAGGCCCTGCCCGCAGACCCTGGCCACACCTCCGAGAATCTGGCCACGCCCCACGGTTCTGACCACACCCCAGGATATGGCCTGCCCTTCATCCAGGCCACGCCTCTGAAACTTTGCCCACACCCCCAAGACCCTGGCCACACCCCGAGACCTTAACACACCCTAAAGCCCAAGTCACACCCCAAAGCAGAGTCTGAAGCAGCAAATTCACACTCCCAACTCCCCAAGCTAGGAGCACAGATGCATGCACAGACTTAAATCCTCTTAGAAACACAGAGCCTTAAAACCATGACTTTTAATTTGCAAGCGTTCTTTTCTTTTTTGAAATCATTTTAAACTTATAGAAAAGTTGCAAGAATAGGACAAAGGTTTCTTGTATACCCTTTGCCCAGACTCATCAATCGTTAACAATTTGTCAATTTCCTTTATTATTTGCTCTCCCCCTCCCTCGAACCATTTGAGAGTGTTTCAGACATTTTACCTCTTTGCTTCTAAACACTCCGATGTGTATCTCCACATCTAAGAACATTCTCTTACACAGTCACAGTATGGTTATCAAAAGCAGGACAATTAACAGTGATACAATACTAGCATGTAACACTGCAGCCTATATTCAAATCGCCAGTTGTCCCCAAATTATCCTTCATAGCAAACCATTTTTTCCAGTCCAGGATCCAATCTGAGATCATGTGTTGCATTTAGGTTTTTGTTTGTTTGTTTGTTTGTTTTAATTTAGTTTATTTATTTTTGGCTGCGTTGGGTCTTCGTTGTTGAGCGCGGGCTTCTCTTTGTGGTAGCTTCTCTTGTTGCGGAGCACGGGCTCTAGGTGCGTGGGCTTCAGCAGTTGTGGCTCTCGGGCTCTAGAACGTGGGCTCAGTAGTTGTGGCACACGGGCTTAGTTGCTCCGTGGCATGTGGGATCTTCCCGGACCAGGGCTCAAACCCGTGTTCCCTGCATTGGCAGGCAGATTCTTAGCCACTGCGCCACAAGGGAAGTCCTGCATTTAGTTTTGATGTCTTTATATTGTCCTTCAGTCTGGTACAACCGCTCAGCCTATCTTTGTGTTTCATGAAGTTGACGTTTTCAATAAATCACAAGCCACTTCTTAGCTCTTTGGTAAGATGTCTAGATTTGGGTTTGTCTGACATTTCCTTGTGATCAGATTCTGGTGGCAGGAATATTATAAAAGTGATGCTGTGTCCTTCTCAGTGCATGGTATCAGAAGGTACACGATGTTGGTCGTCCCATTCTTGGTGATGAATTCCTTCACTTGGTGAAGGTGAATTGTGGAATCTCGGACTCACCGACTCACCAGGTCAGTGTCTCCCCTTTCTGGGCCTCAGTTTCCCTTTCTGTAAAATGGAGGTGTGGCTGACTTGAGGGTCTGCTCACACACCGAACCAGCAGATGTGTTCTGTTTAGTTCTTATGCTTGTAAAAGCGTTTTGGGGGGACAGCACCCACATTTAAGATTTGGCAGATTTCATGCAAGCACTTGGAAGAGATATTCTCTGACTGAGAATCTGGGTTTACTCAGGGTGGTGATAACAAGTGAAACTTTGCAACAGGGGCTGGGCCCCCGGAGAAATGCATTGAAAGTATGACTTCTGCCTCTAGAATGCAAGGACTTTCACAGATGAGAACAGTTCTTGGTGGTGGTGGTTAAGGGGGGTGTTTAATTCTGGGAGGGCTGGGGGGGATTGGGACCCTCTATATAGCCCTTCTCCCCTCTCCTTGGAGTCTTTCTTCAGGGGAAGGGGGCTGGGTGTGGAAGGACACGTGCCCAGTCCCAAGGTCAGGAAGCTGAGAGGGGGTTTCCATGTGTGGAGAAGCCAGATCCTTTGTTTTAGAGAAGTAAGTTACCAAGGTCAGTGCCGGGTTCAGCTTTTGAACCCGGGGATAGTTTCTCACACACAAAGAGGCACATCACCCACAGTCTGGACCCACAGATACAAGGAGATCTTGACACACACTCCAGGCTGGTGATGGGGCTGGCACCTACACTCTCATCAAATCCTCATCAACCCATCAGCCCTCAGACGTGGGCATTATTCCCATTTTACAGATGCGGAAACGGAGGCTCGGGGCCTGAAGTCACCTGATGAAGGTCACATGGCTAGGGAATGGAAGGGCTGGATTCGAACTCAGTTCTAACTCCGGGGCCTGTGCTCTCAACGACACACCACCTGTTATCTTGCACCCTTTCCACACACACATGCATGTGCACACACTTAGAATAATAGGCACAACCACACACAACCTTCCTGTGAGTCAAGAGGGCCCAGCGACTATGAGCGTGGGTTTAGGAGGCAGGAGACCTGGCCTTGGACGGGCAACTTGCTCTCTCTGAGTCTCAGTTTTCCCATCTGGAATATGGGTGCCATCATGGTCAATACATGGCTGCTGATATTTGCTCCCAAATTGGTCACACAGTGTGACAGGGGACCAGACACAGCCACAAAGAATTGCAGACACCATAATGCAATGGGGAGTGGGTGAGGCTCACTCATTCTACCATCACTTCTCAGGGGTCTGCTCCGTGCCAGGCAGTGTGCTGGCTGCTGTGGGTAGGGCAGCAGGAGGAAACTGTCCTCCCAGGGCTCACAGTCTGCTGGAGAGACAGTCATTGCACATGACCTTGCTCATGTGGTGGGATTATCACGTGGGAAGTTCTCACACACAGCTGCTTGCAGGGCCCAACAGTCACCCTCTGTAGTGGGTTGAGCGGTGGCCTCCCACAAAGATATGTCCCCATGCTAACCCCCCAGAACATTTAAATGTGACCTTATTTGGAAAAAGGGTCTTTGCAGATGCACTTAAGGTTAGGATCTCAAGATGAGATCATCCTGGATTACCTGGGTGGGTTTAGGGCTAAACCCAATGACAATTGTCCTTGTAAGAGCCAGAAGAGAAGACACAGACACACAGCAGAGGAAACCATGTGAAGATGGAGGCAGAGATTGGAGAGATGCAGCCACAAGCCAAGGAATGCCAGCAGCCACCAGAAGCCGGAAGAGGCAGGGAAGGATCCTCCCCTAGAGCCTTTGGAGGGAGTGTGGCCCTGCTGACACCTTGATTTTGAACTTCTGCCTTCCAGAACTGTGAGAGAATAAATTCATTTTAAGCCATCTAGTTTGTGGCCATTTGTTACAGCAGCCCTAGGAAACCAACATGTCTTCCAAATCAGGCAGCTCTAGGGACACCATAGCCCAGAGGCAGCATCAAAAGCACTGGCACATGGTCACAAACACACACACAAAGACGCATGGCCACCTAAGTCAGGAGGGCCACGTGAACATGGGCCACCCAGTCAGAGCTGCCCCAGAAGTGCGTGTGCATGGATGTGTGTGCGTGTGTGTACACACACACACACACCCCTAGCCTAGACCCAACAGTGTCTCCTAGGAAGACGTTAAGGCAGTGGGCCCCACAGATACAGCATGTTGTGGAGTCACCACAGCTGAAATGTTCACAATCACCAAGACATACAAAGACCCAGAGGCCCAAGGAGGGCCCCCCAGACTGAAAAACCCACACTCAGCATCACTCAGAAACACAAACACACAGTCACTCAAGAAGACCAATAGAATGGGACCAAGGTTGCCAGCTTCTCCCAAAGGACACCCCTTTCTCCAAGGCTGGAGGCACTGGGGGCTGACATGGGGTCCAGCCCTTTCTTGGGGGTTCCAGCTTGTCCTTGCCCCGCCCCATTGTACATCCATCTTCCCTTCCCAACGGGCAAATCCCTGTAACAAATCACTTATCCATATACCCACTGTGATGTTGCTTCTCTGATCGAATAAAGACTCCCGATGATATTTACATCCTAACCCCTGGAACTCTGTGAATGTTACTTCATATGGCAAAAGGGATTTGGCAGATGTGAGGAAGTTAAGGATCTTGAGGTGGGGAGATTATCCTGGATTATCTGGGGGGAACTGGGGGAATCACAGGGTCCTCCTAAGAGGGAAACAGGAGATCAGAGTAGATGTACAGATAGAAGCAAGAAGGTGCTGTGATACAAGGAAAGGGCCATGAGCCAAGGAATGAGCCATGAGCCAAGGAATGCAGGTGGCCTCTGGGAGCTGGATAGTGCAAGGGACCAGATTCTCCTCTAGAGCTTCCAGAAGGAACCAGCTCTGCTGACACTTTGACTTTGGTCCAGTGAAGTTGATTTTGGACTTCTGACCTCCAGAACTATAAGAGGATGAATCTGTGTTGTTTTAAGCTGCTGAATTTGTGGTGCTTTGTTACCGTGGTAACAGGAAATGAATGCAAACCCTGACTGATACGTAAGAGACGCGTCCAGACAGTCAAAAATATATATGTATGTCAGCGGGCCCCTGGAGCCACCGAATAAAATGTGACACACCAAGCGAGGCAGTCACATAGAAACAATCACACGATGACCGCAGGTCTCAATGTTAGGAACACGCACAAATGCTACACGCACAGAGACCCAGAGGCAACTGGCATCAGCAGTTTACCACTGGTACGCAACAGTCAGCTGTGGTACCACAGGGACCCAGAAACCACAGAATCCTTCAGAAGCGCACACACACACACACACACACACACACATGCACACACCTAAGGTCACTATGGAATCCAACAGGGTCCTCTGGAAAGATGTCACACTTCACGTCATCCCCAGAAACAATGGCACAGTGACACAATGACAGAACATTTACAACACACCGGAAGTCCTAGAGTCGCCCACACATGTCACTGTCAGTCTGAGACTCACATGGAGTCAGCTGGATACGGCACCCAGGTGGGCACACACAGAAACACACTTCCTCCAGACCTCCTCATGAAAGAGGCCTAGCAAAGCCAGGGATATGGTACAAAAATAGTTTATTACAAAAGAAATCCAACCAAAGAGCCTAATAATTTACATTGATATCAGTGCGTGGCTACAGCCCATCTCTCCCTCCTTACTGAACTGGGTAAAGGCCAGAGGGGAGGGCCGTTCCTTGGTTCCACCAGCTCTGGGAGAGGAGAAGGAAATGAACGATTGGGTGAAGTTCCACATGGGAGACTGGTGCCTGAGAATAATAGGGTAAGAGTCCCGGGCTGGGGGTGGGGACGAGATGGGGGAATATCCGTGCTGAGAAGAGGGGGGCGGTTATGGGTAAATATATGTGCCTCTGTGCAAATCCTGGTCCAGAAGATTGGGGGGGGGGCAGAGTGAGATCTTCACAGTTTCCAGGAGGGCTGACCCCGTAGGGCAGTGAGGTCCCTCCTCATGAGTCCGAGATCTGCCCCCCCATCCCTCTCAGCTACCTCCTGGAGCTGGGGAGGGGGGCACCGGCCGGCCAGGGGCTCGGAGGACCCCAGCATAGGGCAGGAAGGTCGGTGGAGATGAGGCAGGAAGGAAAAAACTGGGGGGAACCATGGGGAATCCAGGGGGGTCCTTGGGGGGAGACTGGGAGGGCGAGGAGGGTGGTGATGTGGACAGAAGACCTGTGGGAAGAGAAGAGAGACAAGGGGTGAGGGCAGCAAGAGGCTGGATCCAGGGGGAAGGGGGCTGGGGACCCCCACTCCTGGGTTCTGAGGGAGGGCGGGGCTGGGCTGCTGGAAGTTGGGAGCCGGTTTCTCACCATTGGAGCTGAGGCGGCTGCTGCTCTCAGGGGAGGTGGTGGCACTCCGGTCAGGGGAGGGCTCTGGCTGGCATGCAGGAGCAGGCCGTGTGGCCTTCCCTCTCAGGATGTCGATGACCTGTGGAGCGGTGGAGGGGCGGTCATCACCAGGCCACCCCTGCCCACACAGCCCTGCCTCTCTCCATCTCTCCTAGCCCACGGGGTCCCCCAGCTCAGGGAGCACCGCCTCTTTCTCAGTACGTGCAGGGGGACAAGTCACTTCCTTTCTTTGTGCCTCAGTCACTCCTTTGTCTAGAACTCACACCCACGCCCTCAGGCTCACCGGCTTGCCTCCACGCCCTGGCACAGACGCGCACACGCCCACACGCCGCATCCCCTGCACACACGTGCCCACTCACCTGTCACATCCGCGCGGACCGGCGCTCGGGCACAGACACCCCTGCAACCCCTGTAACCCCCGCCGCCACCAGCGCGCACACTCACCCGGCGGCTGCGCGCCACCATGAGCGGCGTGTCGTTGTGGCAGTTCTTGAGGCCGCTGTCGGCGCCGCTGCGGACCAGCGTGCGCACGAGCGGGAGGAGCCCGCGGCCTGACGCCGAGTGCAGCGCCGAGCTGCCCGAGTACATCTGCGCGTTCACGTTGGCGCCGTGCTGCGGGCGGGGAGGCGCGGGTCAGGACCACCGCCAGGTCCCGGTGCAGGGGGGCGGAACCCAGGGGGCGGGGCCACAGTGAGGGGCGGGGCCGGGTGTGGGGGTGGGAATCACAACCTGGGGCGGGGCCAGATCGGGGTTGGGTGATAGAAGGGTAGAAGTTGGAAACAAAGGCGGGACAGAGCGGGATTGGAGGGGCGGCGCCGAATCAACCGGAGCTGGACTCAGCAGCCCCGGCTAAAGCAGGGGCGGAGTCAGAGAAGGGAAGGGTCCAGAGTCTGGGCCTGATCGTGGACGGAGTCGGGGCGGAAGGACGGCGCGGGGACAGGGCCAAAGCCGGAAGACAGGGTCAGCAAGACTCTAGCTGGTTGGGGCCTGGGAAGTTTTGGGGCCGGAGGAGGGATGGGAGAAGACCCGGGACTAGTTCGTAGCCTGGAGGGGTGAAGTCCTAGGGTTGACAGAACGAGGCCTAGAAGGAAAGGTCGGGGCTGGAAGCGCAGCAAGAGCAAGAGCCAGAACTGGAAGGCGGCGTCGGTGGCAGGGATGGGGCGACAGCCGGTTGGTGTCAGAGGAAAGGGTGGGCGAGAGGCCACGGGCAGGGGCCTTACCCACCTGTAGCAGCAGCTGCACCATGCTAAGGCTGTTGTTTTCCACGGCGTGGATGAGTGGGGAGCGGCCACTCTTAATGTCCTGCGGCAGGGAGGGAAGGTTTTAAGCGTCTCCTAGCACTGCCCAAACAGCCGGCGGCCCGCATCCTAACCGCTTGGTCCAGCATCTCAATCCCCTTAGATTCTTCAAGCCCCACCCCACCCATTCGGGCTCTCTCCCACCCAAGCCCCGCCCCGTTGGCCCCGCCCCCTCTGCTCCTCTTGGCCCCTCCCCCGGCCCAATCGCGCTCACCACCGCGTCGATGTCCGCGCCGTGCTCCAGCAAGAGCAGCACCGCTTCTTGGCACTCGGTGTTCACGGCCACGTGCAGGGCGGTGAGCCCTGAAGGAGAGGGAGACTCAGTTAAACCTGGGCCTGGGGCTTTGCAGCCTCAGAAGGACTCCAGGTGCTGCTGGACAGCCCCACCCCGCGCCGGGGTAGATGCCCACCGTCGTAATTGCGGGCCTCCAGGTCCATGGTGCCCCCGGCCGCGCTGTCCAGCAGGGCCCGCAGGCAGGCCGGGCTGCGGTGCTCGCAAGCTAGGTGGGCTGCCGTCTGGCCGTGGCGGTCCAGTGCCATGGGGCTGGCACCGGCCATCACCAGGAGCCGGACCACAGACGGCAAAGTGGTGATCACAGCCAGGTGTAGCGGTGTCTGGGGAACAGAGACTGTGAAGGACCCGTCCCCTGCCCTGCGTCCCAGTCCTGCCTCCCTCAGAATTCCCGAGTCCTGATTCCCAGCTGTAGTCTTGGGCAGGAAACAGAAATCTGGAGCACCTCCTCCCTCCGACTCAAGAGTCAGGGCCCCCAGCTCTTCTTCCCCTAGGAAACAGGAGTCCACGTTCCCAGGCCCCTCTTCCATTAGATCCAGGTCCCCAGGCCCCCAGCCTCACCTGCCGGAGGTTGTTGTAGATATCCAGCTCCCGGCCGCCATGCTGGAAGAGGTTGACTAGCCGATGCACAGCTGGCAGATTGCCCTGCACCACCGCAATGTGGAGTGGCCTGGGGGTGGAGGATCACAGGCGTTAGAGGCTGGTCACCTCTCACCCCCATACTCTTAGCAGTGCTAACTCCAAAATGTGCAGGATACTTTAGAAGTGTCTCTAGAATCCAACCACTGCTCCCCACCCCCACTCCCTCCATCCTGGTTCAGGCACCACCACCGGCTCCCCTCCTGGACCGTCCCCTCCTCGCTGGCCTCCCTGCTTCCATCCTGCTCTACTGTCTGTCCCTCACATAGCAGCTAGAGGGACCCTTTTAGAACCTAAGTCAGGTCATGCCCCTTTTCTGCACAGAATCCTCAGAGTAAAGTCCTCACCATGGCCCCCAGGCCCTGTGTCATCTTGCCTCCCGCTCTTCAATTCCTTTTGATATCATCTCTGTCCACTCTCCTGAGCCCACTCTGGCCACTAGCCTCCTTGGTGTTCCTCAAACATACCAAGCATGCTTGCCTCCTAGGCCTTTGCACTGGCTGTTCCCTCTGCTGGGAAGAGTCTTCCCCCCATACCTGCAGGGCTAGCTCCCCTCATTTGGGCCTCTGCTAAAATGGTACAGCAGCGGCTCCCTCCCCCTCCCCCGGCTTTATTTTCCTCCAGTTCATCACCTGACGTGGTACACTTTACTTGTTTCCTGTCTGAATCTCCCCCGATAGAATGTCAACTCCACCAGGGTAGAGCGTTTGGTGTGCTTCCATCACTGCCCAGTGCCTAGGACAGTGGCTGGTGCTGAGCAGGTGCTCCACAAACACGCTCTGAATAGATGAGTCCCCCTCAACGATCCCTGGCCATCCTTGAAGCTGATAACCACATTCCCACCCCACTCCAGGCCACAGTTTTCTCATCTGTGGAATGGGTGGGGATGAACACGATACCATCAAGGTCTCCATCAGTGGTGACTGGAGATCACGGTCAGCCTCCATCCCAAGAGTATGTATGTGGAGGAAGTTTTGCCCAGAAGGGAGGTGGGACAAACTAGTCACTGTTTGGGAAGCTGGACTGCGCAACCCAGGTCCCCCCCCCTTCTGGACTGAAGGACTCATTCCCTCAACTTCTGGGAAGGTTGTCAGCTCTCGGCTCTCTCTGGGAATTACCCTCCGCTGAAAAGAGCTGCTTGCCCAGGTCATGGGGGTGAGGTGGGTAGATGCCACCCAATGGCATCCAGTGACTGCTCCGTGTGGGCGTCGAAGGCCTGGGCTTCTGGCCCCAACTCTGAGGGCCACTCCAGCTGCAACAGTCCCTGTGGGATAACTGAGGCCCTGATGAAACTACTACGTAGCAGCTCAAATTCTCCCTCTGCCCAGTCCTGCTTCCTCCATCTCTGTAGGCATTGATCTGGATAACACTTTTCAATAAACTTCCTGCCCACTTCCCAGGGCCCCCAACCTGGAAGAGCCATTTAGAGCTGAGAGCAATCTGGGACGACTGTATGGGGTGGGGGACATTGGCGCTGAGGGCACAAGGCTGACTGGAGGTACACAGTCCCTACAACCTTTCTTTAAAGGCCATTTTCTAGAGCAACTTCTTTCTCACCCACCACTGCTTGCTGACAGACCAGGGCGTGGCTAAGAGGGGTGAACAGCGGTTCTCCCAATTGTGGAATCTGCATCCAGAATCCAGCTCCCTAGGTACTGGAGGTAGAGAAATCCTGCAGCCCTGGGGGCTTTGCCGGGGCTGAGTAGGCCAGGGTTGCAAATTGCGTTACAAGTCTCTCTAGCTGTGCGGCTAGGTGGCCCTTTACAGCCTCGGGTTTCTCCTCCGTAAAGTATAGCCTACAAGAACGCCCATCTCCCAGGAGGAGATTATGCAGGTGTAACGCTGAACCTGGATTCTGAGCCGAGAAAGCCAAATTTAAAAAGAAATCTTGGGGGAGGGGTCGGACCTGGGCCAGGGCCCCCCTTGGGAAGGGCTCCCTCCCCTCCCTGCATCTCCCAGGACGCCCGGCCTGGGTCCCCTTCGGGGCGGGCGGGGTTAAGTGAGGGCAGAGGGAGAAAATTATTTCAGAGAAACCGTCCAGGCCTGAGTTCCCATAAACGCGCGGGCCGCAGGGGGTGGGGCGGGGCTGGAGGAAGTGGGGACGGGAGGGGCGGCCCAGCCCTCGGACTTCCAGTAACAGGTCTGCTGGGCGGGGCTCGGCTTCCTGCTCCCGGGGGAGGGAAGCCTGTCCCGTCGGGGATCTACCCCGGCCACCCAGACACCCCAACTTCCATCCTCGAATAGGGCGGAGAGGGGAGCCTAATCCAAAGCGATCTAGTTACCCTGGGGGTAAGGGCCCCAACTTCTCCAGCCAGGGGACCCCTCTGGAACTCCACCCTCCAGGGCTCCGACTCCAGCTGGCTCCCTAACCCCCACCACATCCTGGCATCCATCCCCAAGATCTCTTGGGACCCGGGAATACGGTGCCCTAACTCTTTGCGGAAACGGACTTTCCCCTTCCCTCCGAGTTCTAGATCCCCAAGCTGCCCTGCCCCCTGCTTCTTACCCGCTCAGGGGTCACGGAATGCAGTACCCCAACCTCTGCTCTCTGGGACTCAGAATGCGTTCCCCCCTCTCTTGGAGACCCAGACTTCCATCTCCCCAGTGCCTCCTGACTTCTTGGGGGGGGGGGGGGGGGGGGGGGGGGGGGGGGGCGGAGGGAGGTTGTCCGAATGCCCTGAGATCTTACTCCCTTGAATCCCTAGAAGTCCAGCCTCCCAACCATAGCTTTGCTGCTCTGGGGACCCAGACCTAGCGTGTCCCCCCTCCCCCTCCCCCGCCTGGCCTGCGCCTGCTGCCCATTCCGGTAAAGTCTCGGCCCCAGCGGAAGGGGTTAAGGTTAGAGGGAGCGCCAGGAGGGGGAGGCTGCGAGTGAGTGACGGGTGCTGACGTGGGGGAGGCAGAGCAGCTGGGCTGCGGTCAGGTTCTGCGGGAAGGGATTTCCCCCAACAGGCAGCTGAGGCAGAAGTGTTTGCTTGGGGGGGGGGGGGGGGGGGGGGGGGGGGCGGCGGGGGCGTGGGGCTGGAGACTGGTGTGCCAGGTCGCCTCCGCACCCTGCTTTCACAGGCTGCAAACAAATCACCCCTGGGGACAGATACAAATTAAATCTATTTCACTGATGACCCCAGACGTACCCAGAGTGGGCGGGAACTAGCTTTACCGAGCCCTGTATATGTATATCTCAGGCACTTTCTCCTGCTTGGGTTCACAAGGATAAGTCCATGACAACCCTGGGAGCTCTGTTCAACCAATCAAAAGCCACTCCCATGTACTGAGCACCTACTGTGTGCCCCCCGCCCCAATTCTATGCACTGTATATATGTACATCACTGCACTGAATCCTAATTGTGATTATGAGCCCGGATTTCCAGATAGGGAAACTGAGGCTCGAGGATGTGAAGTCACCCAGGAGCCAGTGGTGGAGGCCCCCCTTTCCTTGTAGAAATAGGCTTGTCCATCCCATCTCCACCTGTGGTTTCCAGTCCCCAAACCCATTCCCAGATAATCGCTTTATAGAAATCATTTCATTTCTGCCTCACAGAGACCCTCATCTTATGCTTCCTGTTATTACAGGGGGAAACTGAGGTAGAGAGGGGTGGGAAAGTGGCCGGCTGAGATTCAAACCGAGGTCGACAGAATAACAATAACCATGGTGGTCAAGTATATGGAGTGCTTACTATGTGCTAGGCCCTCCCATGCAGGATTTCTCAGCAGCTTCATGCTACTCAGAAGCATGTCCCTCAAACGGCAGATAATAAAACCATGAGATTTGGGAAGTCAACTTAAGGGCTCGTCAAATTAATTTAGTGGGCTATGACCAGGAAACAATGACATAAGACTAGAATAGAAAATCCCAAAGTAGATCCCAAGTCGTAAGGGTAAGCGTTGTTTTGTTCTGTGCAATTTTTATTTCAAGTTTATATGTGCGTGTCTGTGCTGGGCTTAGTAAAAAGCAATAATGATAATAATACCAGTAATTAATACATATTGAACAGTCAATCTGCGAGGCTCAGTGCTAGGGGCTTAACATGTATAGTTCGTATAATAAATCGGTCAGTGAGATGTCTTCCTCATTTTGGGATTTTGATAAAACATTTGAAGCCCATTGCTCCAAAAACAGTCCTGGGAGCTAAGTGCTCTCAGGGTGCCCAATTTTTCAGAAGAGGAAACTGAGGCCCAGAGAGGGAAAGGGGCTTGCTCAGAGTCACACAGACAGCGGTGGAGACAGGGTTCTAACTCAGGTGCAGGTAACTTGAAAGTCCACGCTGAGTGCCCCTGTGCTGTGGTGGGTGGGTGAGGTGGGTGGAAGGTTGGTCTCCCCACTCCCTACTACCCTCCATGAATGGGGGACTGTCACTCACGTGTCTCCGTCCTCATCCGCATGGGTGGCCATGGCGATGTCAGCCGACAGGGGGTGTTCCATGGAGCACACCATGGGGTACAGGGGTGTAGGCAGGTTCAGCAGAGGAAAGGGGGAGCCCATTGTCGGGGTTGGGTACAGGGACAGTAAAGGTCCTGGGAAGAGAAAGGACATGCGTGAGACCAAGCCCACAGATCCTCAACCCACCCCCTGCCTCCCGGCCTTCGCTCCTGCGTGTCACCTGCCCTTTTTCCCAGGTCCCTTTTGCATCTCCTACTGAGTCCTCAAGGCGCAAGACAAACTCCTCTACCGCATCCCTCCTCTGGGCTCCCACAGCTTCCCCCCCAACCCCCCCAGCCCTGGACACTCTCACTATCACTTATCTTTACTTGTGTCTGATGCCCCATCTCCCACTAGGCAGAGAGTCCCTTAAGGACTGAACCCCCATCATCACTCAGCAGGGGGACCTCAGGGCCTGTTTGCTGAGTGAATCTGTGGCTGAGGGAGGTAAGGATGGATGAAGCACTGGATGTAGGGTGTGGGGTGAATGTGTACAGAGTTTGGGGAGAGAGAGTGGTGCCAGAAACGTGTTCAGATCAAACTGTTGGAAGGGACCATGGTAGCAGGCAAATCCATATCCACCCATCACACAGATGGGGAAAACTGAGGCCCAGGTTCTCATCAGGGGAATAGGAAAAAGGAGAAGGCTGTGACAGGCCTCCTGATGCACAGCTTGAAGCTGTACTCTGAGGGGGTGGAAGGTGCAGAAACTGGGCAAAGGTCTGGAGGCACTAGACATGGGGTCTCTGCAGCTCTGGGGGTCACTCTGAGATCGTGAGGTGGGCACAGCTGTGGGAGGGGCCACCCCCTCCTGGAGGTCAAGGATGGAGACAGGATCGGGAAAATGGATTTTGGCCTTCTCTGTCATCTCCTGGTCCTTGGGGGCTCCCATTCCTGAACCCCCAAGTTTCCTGGTTCTTGCATGTCCAATACCAGGCCTTGACACCCTGAGGCCTTCTGCCCAGAGACCCCTGAATCCTTCTTCCTGGCTCTAAATCCTTGAGTCCCAGAACTCCCCAGTCCTGCCCCCAGTTCTTAGACTGAGCCCAAGCCCCCTAAGGCCACCTGACCTTGTGACCCCAGCGAAGACACTGATCACTTGCAAGCAGAACTGGGTGCTCAGAACCCCAGATCTCTGTCCTGCTGGCTCCTTAAAGAACCCTGGTATCTGGATCGGTTTCCTTGGGTCCTTGTGATCCCAGATATCGGGGTGCTCAGAACTCCAACGCTGTTCTCCTCATTCCCATCGTCTCCCGATATCTTGGTTCCCGAGATTTTGACATCCGGGGATCCTTAATATCTGTCTCCTTAGAACCCCAATCTCTGTTCCCCTGACTTCCTTTGACCCCACATATAGTTCGGGATGCCAAGAACCTCAGTTTCTTGGGTCCAAGTACTGATTCCTTATAACCCTAGATATCTGGGTTCTGAAGAGTTTATAATTCTGTGTACCTGGGGCTTGATTCCCTGAGAGCCCGTTTCTGTACTGCTGGGCACTGTCTCCTAGCTCCCTATATGTGGCACTCGGACCCTGGGCTCTACCCCTCAGGGCCCCCTGACACCCAGCCTTCCTACAACCCCGATATCTGTGTCCCAAGGCACTGCTCCCTGAAGCTCCCATATCTGCACCCCTGGGACCTCAGGCTGTGCGCCCAGCTCCCCAGGAACCCCATATCTGTGCCCTTGGGACCTTGGCTTCTGTCCCTCAGCTGACCGAGGCCCCGTATATTACGTCGGAGCTCTGCCCCTGGCTCCGGTAGTGACCCTCTGCACTGCCTGGCCCCCACCCGGCCATGACCCGCGGAAGCCACTCACCCTGGTAGTAAATTGCTTCTGGCCGGGCCAGGCCGTGGGGGGGCGCAGGCGCCGCTGGCGTGTCTGAGCCACCGCGGAGGGGATCCGGGGGGACGACGGGGCCCGCAGCGCCGCGGGGGGCGGCGGGCTCCGGGGAGGGCGCGCGCAGAGGGCGCTTGCGGAGCGGCAGCGCGGCGCCTGGGGGTCCGGCGGCCTTGGGCCGGGTACGCAGGTCCACGGGCCCCTCGTCCATGGTCCCCGCGGGGCATCGGGGCATGGGGCCGCCGGGGACGGCGGCCGAGCGGGCGGCCGGAGTGCGGCTGGGCTCGGCGGCACGGGAGGGTGGCTGCGCCGAGCGCCGGGACTTCCCCTGCCGCCGGCTGAACTGAAGGGACTTTTGTCGGCCCGGGCGGTGCAGACCGCCCGCCTCCCCGCCCCCGGCCCCCCCGGGGCCACCCGTCCGCCCCAGGGGTTTCCTGGACCCGCCGCCGCTCCCGCCGTCCCGCGGTGCAGCCTGCAGAGCGCCCCGCCCGCGCCGCGCCCCGCGCCCGCCCCCTTCCAGCCCCGCGGCGCCCGGAGCGGCCGGGCCTTGGCGGGGGGCGGGGGGGTGGGTGGGAAGAAGGCGGGGTCGCGGGTTGCGGGGTCCCCACCCCTGCGGCTGCGGGCGTCAGGCTCTGTCTCCGCGTTTTTGTCTTTCTGGCTATAGGCCTCTGTATCTCTCAGTCTGTAACTCTCTCTCTCTGACTTTCGGGTCTGGATAGATGTCTCTCTATCTCTGCGTCTCTGTTCTCAGTGTCTCTGTCTCTATCGTCTCTTTGCTTCCCTCACCATCTATCTCTCTGTCACTCGAGTGCTGTCTGCTTCTCAGCCTCTCCCCCAGGGAGGCAATTCCCTGAGGTCCTGGGGTCGCTAAGACGCGGGTTCGATTCCCGCCTCCTACTTCCTCGCTGGGTGACCTTGACCAGGCACTTCCCTTCTGTGAGCCGTTTCCTCCTTTGTGGGAGCGAAAAGACGCACCCGGAGCAGGGACTACGCTCCGCAGGCGCCCAGGCACTACCCCTCTGCCTGCCCTGCCCCCACCTCTGCCTCCTCCCTGTGCCTCCTCAGCTTTGGGTCTGAACTTCGCTGGGGGTGGTGTTCGGTGGGGAGTGCGCAGGGAAACAGTGAACGTGTCTCTTCCCGGCGGGGTCCCTGCACCCAGCCGGAGCCGCTGGGCACAGGGTGGGTGCTCCGGGAATCCTCGATGCACAGAGAAAGAAAGAGACGTGGCGAAAGGGGCATGGAGGTCGTGAGAGACTAAGGAGGAGGGACACGGGGACATAGCAAGAGCCGCAGGGCCGCAAGACCAGAGTCACAGCGACCAAAGCCCGGGCCCAGGAGGCGGGGGCCGTCTGGCTCCCCTTCTGCCCCACGTCCCCCTCCCATCCCGGGCGGGGTTGGTGGGTGGGGAACAGGCCAGGCTGGTTGGGGGCATGACTCAGAGGCCGGCAGGAGCTGCGGGCGG
This sequence comes from Balaenoptera musculus, assembly GCF_009873245.2. Classification (NCBI taxonomy): domain Eukaryota; kingdom Metazoa; phylum Chordata; class Mammalia; order Artiodactyla; family Balaenopteridae; genus Balaenoptera; species Balaenoptera musculus. Next base: position 10,832,955 of record NC_045803.1, read on the forward strand.
CTGGGCGGGGCTGGGTAACGGGGGGAGGGAAGGGCAGAGGCGGGCTTCTCCCGTGTCCCCTCCCCGGCCGCCCTTCTCCCCGCCCCGGGGAGGGGCCCCAGTCGCGCGGGGCTTTCCCGGATTTCCCTGGAGGCGGGGCCGTCGCTGGGGTTGAGTGCCGGTCACGGAGTTACGGGAGGCGGAGCGGAAGGCCTTGGGGACCTAAGGGGACGAGGGAATGGGTGCTGCACCCCGGCTCTGTCCAGGCGGCTCGCAAGGTCTCCCCGGTTCTGTGTGTCTCCCCATGTCTCTGCATCTCCATCCCTAGCCTCCCTCTCTCTGTCTCCAGCCCCGTCCCATATTTTTGTCTCCCGATCTCTGGCTGCGTCTCGTCTCCCCTTCCTGGGACCCCGAAAATGGGTGTGGGCCCCCGGTTCTCAGAAAGGGACTTTGCCCAAGACTGGGGCCCCACCCCGGTGGATCGTTACCGGGATGTGAGGGGCATCTGTGGGCTGACAGAAGCCTCGCCCTTTTCCCCCTTCTCTCCTTTCTGCCTCTCTGGATCTCCTCCTCGGCCCCCTGTAATGGGAGAGCATCTGGGGGCAAGACCGGGGTTCAAGTCCCACTTCCACCCCTTGTTGACAGTGGACCTTAGACAGGTCATTCCTCTTGAGACTCAGTTTGTTCTTCTGGAAAATGGGGCTGCTGTCACCCCCTGCCCGCAGAGTTGTGGCGACAAGGGAAGAGGTGAGGGAATTAGGGTGGAAAGTCTGGGGTCCCCGCCTACCCAGCCCTCCCCTCCCGGGACTCTCAAACACGGGGACGGGCTGGGATGTAGAACACGACCCTGCTGTACAGAGGGCAGCTGAGCCTCGGAGCAGCGGGGCTTGTCAGGGTGATGACCCTAGGAAGTAGCGCTGGACGGCGGCCCGAGGCCCTCCCACTCCCCGGCTGCCTTGCGGCCGGTGGAGAAATGGCTCTGGGCCCAGATAGGGGGAAGGGGGTGTCTGCGCTCGGCCCACGGGGGCTTGGAGGGGCTGAGAGAGAGGGCGCTGGGGGTTCTGAGTCTGAGGATGGAGGAGGGATAAAAGAGTCTGAGGGAGGAGGGTCTGAAGGAGGAAGACAGGTCTGAGAGAGAAGTAGGTTGTCTAAGGGAGGGGAGAGGGTCTGAGGGAGAGGGAGAAGGTCTGAGGAGGTCTGAGAAGGACCAAGTGAGGACAGTGGTTCCGAGGGAGGAGGAGAGAGTGGGGGGCGGCGTTGGAGGGTGAAGGATCTGAGGGAAGAGGAGGCTTGAAGAGGGTCTGAGGGTGGAGGCAAATTCTGAGGGAGGAGGGGCAGTTTGAGGAGGGCCCCCTCGGGGCGGAGGGAAGAGGGGCGTGCTTGGGGAACCAGCAGGGACTGAGGGGAGGGAGGAGAGGGGAGGCCTGGAGTCAGCCCCGCCCCGCAGCTGTCTCTGATTTCCCAGAATCTTCTGCTGCTCAGGAAAGTCCCAGCTCCCACAGCCGCCTCCCTCCAGTGTCGGGAACGGAGTGATGAGGGACCAGGATGGCTCTCGCCCCTCCTTTCTCCCCTTGCTCCCTGCGCCCTCGCTGGGAAGGACCAGGGTCTCCCCTCTCTGGGCCTGGAGCTCTGGAGGTCCCCCACCGGCAGGGGCGGCCCCTGGATGAGTCCCAGAAACTTCCCAGAGAAGGCCCGGAAGTCCTGCCTGGTGTCTAACCACTTTCCCTCACACAGGCCACCCTTTGTACCTGTTCAGATCTCCTGCCTCCTACTGCTTCTTCTCCCCTTGTCCTTCCCCAGACGTCCCTGGGGGAGGAAGGGCCACGATTATACCTGTTCAAGGTCCCAAGAGGGAAATGAAGTCCTAGCTAGAAGGCTGTGATCCTGGAACAGCTTTCTTGCTCTTGGTTGGCGGGGGGGGGGGGGGGGGGGCGCGGTGAGAGCTCAGTTTCTCCTAAGAGGAGAAGATTGGGCTGGTCAGACCCTAAGTTCCTATTGGCTTCATTCCTGGGCCTTGTCCTCTTTGCTTCTGTCTGAGGCCTGGGTATAAGTCCTGTCTCAGGCTTTCATTAGCTTTGTGACTCGCAGCAGTTATTTAACGTTATGGAGTCTCAGCTTCCTCATTGATAAAACAGACTCAATCAAGAAAATACGCTTCCATTCTGTAGGTCCTGAATTATAAAGTGCTCAATACAATGTAGCGGCTATTGTTATTCTTCCTGTTATAACCATTCTTCCTGTTATAACTTGGCATAGGAATAATAACAATTATTATAATCAATTAACCCAAATTTTCAACCGCAGGACCCATTTCATTGAGGAAATTAGGATTCAACATGCTGGGCTTAGAGACATGAGTTTGAGCCCTGGCTCTGCCATGTGCTGGCTGTGTGACCTTGGATAGGTAGCTTTCCCTCTCTGTGCCTTTGTCATGACTTTACGGTTGGGGATGATAACAGCTTCTGCCTCCCAGGACTGCTGAGCAGTTTGAGAGCAGGTGTGCAGAATGAATGGCTGAATGAATGAATGATATCTGTTCTCGTCTCCACGTAGCCTGCCTTCACCCACCAGGCCAGGTCTTTCTTGTCACCGTTTTCCACCCAGAGATGAGACAAGATGGACATATTCAGTCTGGCTGAGCTCCCACTAGGAATTGACCCACTTCATTCTCTTGACACCTTGGGAGGAAAAGTCAACGAAAATCCCTATTTTACAGAGAAAGAAACAGGCACAAAGGAGTGAAGTCACTGCCTAGGGAAATGTGAGAGACAGGGGGAGTCATGTTTTTAAGCCAGGTCTCTGTGACCCCAGCATCCCGGTTGCTGCACCACTTACCTGGGAGGGGTGGTCATTAGTCCCAGAGACCACAGGCCTTCCCTCTCGGCTCTAATTCTAGACACTTCCTGGGAAGAAATGGTTTAGATGGGGAAACTCAGGCACGGGAGAGGCAAGGTCACGTGCCCTAGGGTCTACAGTCTTTCTACAGTGCTCTTCTGCAGGCCAGGGAGGGTTGAGCCAACGGAGAGAAGGTCACATTGCAGCAGGAGGGAATCAAGTTAGTTTTAAGAGAGGCTTGGGGAGAGCAAGTGAATTTTGCAGACAGAGGAAAACAGAGACGGTGAGCAGGATGGGAAGGGACTTGCCCAAGGTCACACAGCCTCCCGTCTGGGCTCTGGGCTGCAAGTCCACCCTGGGCTGGCAGACGGCTCTGTTCTCCGAGGCTCCACCCCACCCCCAGGGGTGAATGCAGGCCAGCTTCCTGGAGCATGCCCTGCACCTTCTGGTTCCTCCCCACCCTGGGGCCTTGGAGGCTACTGGAATCCCTGGCACTAGGCAGGATCAGCCCATCTGGGGCTTGGGCCAAGACTTAATCTTCCCCTTTCTCCCTCTTGCTGGGTCTGCACGCACTCCGCTGAGTCAGAGGATTGCAACATCCTCTCCAGGCGGGCTTTGAGACTGGACACCCTCCCCGGCATTCACTGCTTTGATCAGACAGGGGCAATGTGGTGGGAGAGGTTTGCGGATATCAGCCTCTGCCCTGGGCGGGGGTAGGGGGGGTGGTGTTCTGGGAAGGTCAGGTGTAGGGCAGAGGGGTCCCAGTGTGCTGATGGTGGACAGTCAGGAGGTATAATGCTGAGCCTCAGCGTCCTCATCTGTAAATGGGGCTCACTCTTTAATTGTGTGGGTTCAAACCCCAGCTCTGCCACTTAGCAGCTGTGTGACCCTCGGCAAGTGACTTACCCTCTCTGAGCCTCAGTTTCCTCATCTATAAAATGGGGTAAAACCAGTGCACGTCTCACAGGATTGGTGTGAGGGTCAAACGAATTAACACACGTTGGCACAGGCTGGCGTGGAGTAAGTTGTCAGTAAATGGAAGCTGTTATTTTCAAATGATTGCTGTTATTAATATAGGGTATGGGAGGGCTGCCACAGAGGCATGCTGCTTGGATCCTCTTTTAAGAAAGGACTTTTGGGGCTTCCCTGGTGGCGCAGTGGTTGAGAGTCTGCCTGCCAGTGCAGGGGACACGGGTTCGAGCCCTGGTCTGGGAGGATCCCACATGCCGCGGAGCGGCTGGGCCCGTGAGCCACAATTCCTGAGCCTGCGCGTCTGGAGCCTGTGCTCCGCAACAGGAGAGGCCGCGATGGTGAGAGGCCCGCGCACCGCGATGAGGAGTGGCCCCCACTTGCCGCAGCTGGGGAAAGCCCTCGCACAGAGGCGAAGACCCAACACAGCCATAAATAAATAAATAAATAAAATAAATAAACCCAAAGTTTAAAAAAAAAAAAAGTAAGCTGAAATATTTAGTTTAAAAAAAAAAAATCCGGGAAAGAATAGAGAAACTCTAACTCCTATAAGTGAATATATTTAAAAAAAAAAAAAAAAAAGAAAGGACTTGTGGCCCAGCTGCCAAGGTGTGCAGATGGCTAACAGTTGGCTCCTTCAACTTGGTCTGCCTCAGCTTGCCAACTGGGGACATGGTCTCCTGGGCAGCCTCTGGCCATTGACAGAGCCAGGCAGGGTCGGAGGGTCTGGCCGTTTCCACCCACTGTGGGATTCCTCTCATGGGCAGTCTTTGCTTCAGGGGCTCCCCCTGGGGCTGGCATCATGGCCTGGTGGTCCCCCTCCCCAGTTCTGCTTCCCCCACCCCCTTTTCTCATAAACATTTTGCCTTCCTAATTGTAAGCGTCTGCTTTCTGGGGGACACCATCCACAACAATGGGCTTTGGAGTCAGGCAACCTGAGTGTGAGTATCAGCTCTGCCTGAGTGGCTTTGGAGTGGCGTCTGATCGCTCTGGGCCTCAGTTTCCCCCTCTGAGCCATGGGGATGAAAACATGATGTCTGAGGGGATCCAGTGAGTTAGCAATAGCGCCTTCAGCACTGCTGTCTCCGTCATCCTCATCTGTAAGGAGTGAGACGAATCGAATCTGGGTCTACCTTCCACTCTGCCAGTTTCCAGCCCTGTGGCCCTTGCCAAGTGCTTTGCCCTCTGAGCCTGGTCTGGCCCTCTGGGTCCTGCCTCTTCCATCAGACCAGCTCACTGAGTGGTGTAGCTTGAATGGGCCATCTTACTAGGAGCACTTAATGAGATTAAGTCTTGTCCCCGGTATTAAAGGGCAAGCTATGAATTACCCAGGAAGAAGCCGGTACCTGCGTCACCCATCAGCCTAGCCACTCCCTGAGACAGATGACCCTCCCCGGATGAACCCCCTCCTGCCCAAGCCCACCTTCCCAGGGCAGAGCACAGAGCCCATCTCTGAGGAAGGGATGGCACCTTCCCTGAAAAGCTGGCCTTTTCCCTGGAAGTCGGTGCCTCCCCAGCCCGAGGCCATAACCTCCCCTGCAGCCACCACAGCTTAAAAACACAGATGCGAAAGTTCCCCAGGCTCCTGGGAAAGCAGGTCACGCCAGGCCCTTCCTCATTTGAGCAGGGGCCCCAGTGGACTCACCTTCCCCGGTCCCAACCGCTGTCCCAGTCGGGGCCACCCCTGCCCTGCAGCACTTTCCCACAAGAGTGAGGACCGGGCGGGCGTGTCTCCACTACCCCTCCTGCCCCGTGGAATCAGGTCACAGGCTGGGAGCGAGCAAATCACTGCACTGAAGCTTCCCAGCTGCTTAACCCTGGGCAGGCCTGGTTTCTACACCTGAAAGCCTGGGGCTGGTCACCTGAAGCCCTGGCTCTGGGCTGGCTGGTGACAGCTGGGGTACACGGGACCTCTTACTGTCTGGTTCTGCGGGAGGTGGGAGTGAGGGTTGGCCTGTGGCATCTCCTTTGGACATTACCCACTTCTGAACTTGTCACTTTGGCCTCCTGTGGTCACACGGTCACAGGACATTTGTTCACTTCTGGGAAAATCAAATTGTATCGTGTGTTTAAGATCCTAAATTCTCTTCTTGTGGCTTCTCACCGCACCCTCCTGCCCCAGCCTCAGGAATTTTGCCCCCTGGAGAATCGAGACATCTGAGGAACGGAGAGGTGTGGAATCGTGGGATGAAAAAGAATATATATTTTAAAATTATGGACCATAATGTGGAGAATTGCATGACATAGACTGTCCCATTTTGTGAACAGTTAGGCTCAGAAATGGTTCTGCCAGTCCCTCAGAAGCCTCTTCAGGCCTCTTCCAAATCAGAACTCTCTCTCCTCTCCCTCCTCTCAAGGTAACTCATTCTTTTTTTTTTTTTTTTAGATTTTTAAAATTTTACTTATTTATTTTTGGCTGCATTGGGTCTTTGTTGAGGTGCTCAGGTTTTCTCTAGTTGCGGCGAGCAGGGGCTCTAGGTGCATGGACTTCAGTAGTTGTGGTTCGCGGGCTCAGTAGTTGTGGCGCACGGGCTTAGTTGCTCTGTGGCATGTGGGATCTTCCCGGACCAGGGCTCGAACCTGTGTCCCCTGCATTGGCAGGTGGATTCTTAACCACTGCGCCACCGGGGAAGCCCAAGGTAACTCATTCTTTTATGCTTTTATTGTTTTCCTTTTACTACCTGTGAATACACACTTGACCAATACAGTTTTGAATTTATTTATTTATTTATTTTGCAGGACTGAAACTGTCTTTATTCACATAAGACATGGTTGTGTACATAGAAAATCCCATATCTATGAAAAGCCACCATAATAATTCAGCAAGTCTTAGAATATTAGGTCAATTTACAAACATCAACTGTATTTCTTTTCTTTAATTTATTTTTTTATTATTTAAAATATTTTTAATTTAAAAAAAATTTTTATTTTATATTGGAGTAGAGTTGATTTACAATGTTGTCTTAGTTTCAGGTGTACAGCAAAGTGATTCAGATATATATATATATATATTTCTTTTTCAGATTCTTTTCCCTTATTGGTTATTACAAAATATTGAGTATAGTTCGCTGTGCTATACACTAGGTCCTTGTCGGTTATCTATTTTATATATAGTAGTGTGTATACGTTAATCCCAAACTCCTGATTTATCCCACCCCTACCCCCATCCCCACAGTTTTGAACCTTAGGTCTGGCTTCTTGTACTCAATCTTATTATGTCTGTGAGGTTCACTCATATTCTTACGTCTGTTGGATTGCCTTCATTTCCATGACAGTGTATCACTCTCTTGCATGGAAAACCACAGTTTGTGAATCCATTTTCCTGTTGATGGGTTTATGAGTGGTCTCCAGATTCTGCCTCTTTTGACAATGCTGTGTGCCTCTCCTGGCACCCATGAGTACACGCATTTTCCCCCAGAATCCAAGAGTGGAATTGTTGGGGCATAGGGTGTACAGATGTCTAGCTGTGGAAGATACAGTCAGACAGTTTTGCACCAATTTTCACTCCCATCTCCAATGTCTGCTGTGAGTTCTCCTTGCCCCACATCCTCGTCAGCACTGGATCTGGCCAGACTTTGCAAATACGAGTCATCCCGGTATTCGTGCCTGTGTGTGAATCTCATCGTGGTTATAATTTGCAATTCCTCGCTCTTTAATGAGGTTGAGTCCACTGTCCACTTGAATCCAAGCACACAGAATCTTTAGGACAAAAAAACTCTAGCTCCTTAGATAAACCATAATGGAAAAGAATCTGGAAAAGCATATATATATATGTATAACTGAGTCACTTTGCTGTACAGCAGAAATTAACACAACATTGGAAATCAACTATACTTCAACTAAAAACAAACAACAACAGCTCTGGGACCTTAGAATCTTAGGGGCAAAGAATTCTAGAGTCCCAGACTTTTAGGAACAAGGCATTCCAGAATCCTGTGCCTCAGTTTCCTCGTTTGAGTAATGGGGATTGCTCATGTCTTTAACTCGTAAGGTTGGGGACAGGATTAAAGTGCAGAGTGAACACTCAGGAAGTGGTTTCCCCTAAGGCAGGAATTTCATCCATTTTGTTCTTTTCTGTGTTTGTCACCTCACACAGGATAGAGGCTCAATAAATATTTACTGAATGAATGAATCTGAGACTCCAAGGATCAAAGATAAGTTGCCATTGTGGAACTTTAGGAGCAAAGACGAACAGAATTTAAGAAATGAAGAATGATCAGGTCAGAGAGTCTTAGGAACTAAAGAATGATCAAAAAGCATCTTTGGCAAACCTAAGACTCACTGTTTCAATGCTTTAGAAACGAGGAAGCTCCATTGGCAGAGGCCTCCTAGCTCTTGGAGGGGTCTCAGGTGGGACCTAAAAGACAAGGCCTCTGCCTTCTCACCCTACTTGTACCTGCTTCTCCATGTGGCTCTGACAGCCACCTGATTCCCATCGCTTCCACTCACCCTTCCGGCCTCTTCCCGCCTCGTCCGCCCTGCACACATGGATGGATCTTGAGAAAGCTATTCCCGCCTGGGGCGTGAGTGGGAGAAAGTCCAGGCTCCTGCCCCAGAGGCCCTGAACCAGGCACCGCCTCCCTCCTGCCTTATCTCCCACTGCTCCGCCCTCACCCACACCCCAGCTTTCAGCAGCGGCCTTTCCGCTCACCCTCCTGCCCACACACGCCCCTTTCACTTCAGCCTCAAAAATCCTGTCTCTTGCACTGAGATCCAAACCAGGGCACACAGCAGGTGTTCAATCAACATATCAGGGCTCAGCTCTGGCAGCCTGTCCTCCAGGAAGCCCTCCCTGATTTCTCTCCGTAGGCTGGGTCGTGCCCCCCTCTGGATTCCACAGCCCAAGTCCCAGCCATTCCGGGATGTCACTGTCTCGGGGCAGATCAATCTGCCCTACGTGTGAGCCTGTGAGGGCAGGCCAGGGGCTGTACATACCGAAACTCTTTCCCGAACAGCTGAGACTGAAGGGAACTGATCTGTCAGCTCCATCTGACTATTGAAAAAGACCTTCTTACAATGCTCTGAATTGTGCACCCCTGATGCCATCCCTCTGGGACCCAGGGATGGCTCTCCTCGCTTTTCTAGGTCAACAAGGAGTGCCCAGTGGTTCAAAGGGACTCAGGTAAGGCCTGACAGTGCTCAGCCCGGGACCTGCCCTCCTGAGACACAGCAGCTGTTGTCAGCGGCTCAGCTGTCTGACCCCAGTTTCACCCTAAAGCCTTATAAAGCCCTTCTGTTTTGTTTGTAAACATTTCCTGCGTGTACTTGTGTACCTGTGTACCCACGGTGAGACCGGAGACCTCAGCACCCACCTCGTCCCCAAATCCCTCCTCCTTCACCGGAGGCACAGAGAGGTTAAGGGCTTTGCCTAAGGTCCCACAGCCAGGGAAGGGCAGCGGGAGATAGGATTTTGAAAACCTTATTGAGGGGACTTCCCTGGTGGCGCAGTGGTTAAGAATCCGCCTGCCAATGCAGGGGACACGGATTCGAGCCCTGGTCCGGGAAGATGCCACATGCCGCGGAGCAACTAATCCCGTGCGCCACAACTACTGAGCCTGCGCTCTAGAGCCTGCGAGCCACAACTACTGAGCCCACGTGCCACAACTACTGAAGCCTGCATGCCTGGAGCCTGTGCTCCACAACAAGAGAAGCCACTTCAATGAGAAGCCAGCGCACTGCAACAAAGAGTAGCCCCCACTCTCCACAACTAGAGAAAGCCCACGCACAGCAACGAAGACCCAATGCAGCCAAAACTAAATAAATAAATAAATTAAAAAACAAAAAAACAAAAAAACCAAACCTTATTGAGGTGTAATTTACAATACAATAGATACAATAGAATGCACTCATTTTAAGTGTGTACCAGGGACGAGTTCTGATAAAAGTTTATAGTCGTATTATCGCATCACAAGCAAGATATAGGACAGTTCCATCGCCCCAAAACTACCCCTGTTCCCCTTTGCAGTCAAACCCTCCCTTCATCCCCAAACCCTGGCAGCCACTGGTCTGTTTTTTTATTCCTATAGTTTTGCTTTTCCAGAATGTCATATAAATGGGATCATACATTATGTACCCTTTTAGAAAAACTCATGAAAGAATTTGCATACAGTAAAATTCACTCTTTTCTCTGTACTGTTCTATAAGCTTTGTGACACGCATGCAGTAGTTACCGCCAGAATCAAAATGCAGATGGTTTCCATTACCCCCAAAATCCCCTCCTGCTGGCCCTCTGTGGTCACACCCTTCCCCCACCCAACCCTCACAACCGTAGATCTGCTTTCTGTCACTATCGAGTGGCCTTTTTCAGAATGTCTTGTAAATGAAATAATAGAGACTTCTGAGTCTCCCTTCTTTGGCTCAGCTTAATGCATCTCCGATTCATTCAGGTTGGCATATCAGAAGCGTGTTGCATTTTATTGCCACGTGTGGATAGATCACAGTTTGCTTCTCCATCTACCAGCTGAAGAACTTCTGGGCTGTTTCCAGCTGTTGGCGATTCTGAAGAGAGCTGCTAGAAACATGCGCGTATAGGTTTTTTTTGTGTCCAGAGGTTTTTATTTCTCTTGGGTAAGTACCCAGGAATGAAATTGCTGGGTCATATGAGAAGTGTATACTTAACCTCTGGGGAGATTGGCAAACTGTCTTCCAAAGGGGCTACTCTGGTTTGCATGCCCACCAGCAGGGCGTGAGAGATCTGATTGCAGAACCACGATGTGAGTCCGGCTCTGAGACGATCTGAGCTCTTGGCCACCAAGCCACACCGCTCCTGGAAAACAATGATTGCGACAAAAGCTCTTTCCCCCTTGGTCACCACGCATGCAGTTGCTTAAAAAGAAAAAAAGAATGAGGAAGCGATTCTGGACTGATGCGGTGTGATCCCCTTGATGTATTGCTGCGAGGAAAGTGCAGAACAGGATAAGAGTGTGTGCCATTTGTGGAAAGAGGGGAGGGGGAGGACATATGTCTACATATTTTCTTGTCTGTACGTAGACTATCTCTGGGATAAAACACAAGAAACTGGGAGGTGGGAACAGCACTGGGGAGGGGCGGGGCAGGAGTCATGGTGGATAGGCCACTTCTCACTTCCATTTTGTGCTTTTTGGATTTTGAAACTTGTGAATGTCTTACAGGTTCAAAATAGATGCATGCAATCCACTTACTCCACCAACAGGTATTTCAGGCCTTGCTCTACTGGTGAACAAATAAGGTCTGGTGCTTGGGGAGTCAGAGTCTAGTTCTCAAGACAGATTGTCAGTAAGACAAGGAAAATATAGACAATGTCAAGTATTTGCTGTGGAGAAAAATAGCTGTCAAGGGACTGGGTTGGCGGGGGAGAGATGGGCAGTGGTTTGAAGTGTTTTTTAAATCCAGAGGCCCATATAAGGAGTGACATTTGGGAGGGGAGAGAAAGAGCCATATGGGCATCTGGGGGAAGAATGTTCCAGGGTGAGGGAACAGAAAGTGCAAAGGCCCTGAGGTGGATTGTGCTGGCTGTTTGAGGCCAGTGTGGCTGGAGTCCAGTGAGCAGTGGGGGAGAGTAGAAGTGAGACTGGGGAGATGAGGGCAGGAGGGAGGGTTGAACAGATCATTTGGGTCTTGTGGTTCACTACAGGGACTTTGGCTTTTACTCAGAGGGACCTGGGAGCCATGGGAGGGCCCTGAGCAGGGGATGGACGTGATCTGACTGAGGATTTAACGAGGTCCCTCTGGCTGCGTGCGGGCGGGGGGCAAGGACAGAGGCAGGGAGTCCAGTGAGGAGAAGACTGCAATGGTCCAGGCCATAGGCGATGTGATGGTGGCTGGGCCAGGATGCAGGCAGTGGTGATGGGGAGAAGTGAATGAATTCAGAGGCTATTTTGAAGGTGGACACCCTAATACATCTTATTTTTTACCTGTGATAGGGGCTGTGTGGAGAGGAACAGGGAACCAGGAGAGGGAGAAATGAGAGGACCAGGCCTGGTTTGTGGAGATTGGGGAAGACATCCTTGGGGCCTTGATGTTTCACCTGAGACCTAAAGCAGCTGGGGAAGTGCTTGAAAGAGGAGAACACCAGGATCTTTTAGAAAAATAGAAAGGAGGGTGGAGACAAGCAGTGGTCAGGTCACACAGTGCCCAGTAGGCCTGGAGCTGAGGTGCAGCCTTTGGGCTTTCTCCTGAGAGTACTGGGGAGCCATAGCAGGTTCTAAGCAGGGGTCAGGGTTGAATTTTGTTTTGTTGTATGGTTTTTTTTTGGCCAAACTTCGAGTGGCTGGTGGGATCTCATTTCCCCGACCCGGGATTGAATCTGTGCCCCTTGCAGTGGAAGCGTGGAACACTAACCACTGGACCACAAGGGAATTCCCAAGGATTCAGTTTTGGAAAGACCCCTCTGGCTGTGCAGGGGGACCAGCTGTGCCTCAAGACAGCAGGTGGCTTGGGTTGGGAGGGTATGTGAAGGAGGAGTGGAGAGGATCAATTCCAGAGATTTAGGAGGCAACCTCCTGGGGAAGGCAGATGGTGGGGTCCATGCTGACTTCCGGGGTCACCATGCCACTGTCCCAGGGGTTTCTCACGTACGAACTCAGCGAGTCTTCACAACCACCCACAGAAGCATCCTCTTTTCACAGCTGGGGAAACAGGCTTGGAGAGGCTGCAAAGTTCCCAGTCCAAGGCCACACAGTCGGGAAAGGGTGGGGAGAATTGGACCCACACTCTTTCCCTCCACGAGGCCAGGATGAGGCCCTGCCCATCCCCCACCCACCCTGCTGCCCTCCAGGGGCGTCCTCTGGCGGGGTTAAGCCGCCACCTCTCCCTCCCTCCGCAGCCTGAGCCCCAAGCCCAGCTCTGGACTTTATCCCCAGCCGTCTGCCCGCGCCAATAAAAGGCGGGCAAGCAGTGCAGGGGCCTGCGGGCAAAATTCCCCTACTCCCAGTGCCAGGGGAGTTACCTAGGGTGCGGAGGGCAAAGGGTAGGCGTGGAGAAGGGGGTAAAGGAGGAAGGCCAGCGTCTGCAGCTCGACTGGGCTGTGCTGCCTTGCTGCTCTGTGCCTCAGTTTACCTCTCGGTAAAATGGGCATGGCTCCTTCGATGGACGGAAGAAGGACCTGCAACAACAGAGGAATCTTCCCCTCTGGTCTAACTGGGAGCCAAAGTTTCCCAAGTCTGATGCGGAAGACAAGGAGCTCCAGCCTGCTGGGGACGATAAAGCACTCCCATCAAGTCTGATGAGAAAGACAGGATTTCCCAAATAAGATAGAGAAGATAAGTCCCATTTCCCTGGATGGAGAACAGGTGTCTAGTCTGGTTTTCTAGTCTGCTGGGGGAAGGTAAGGAGGGCCCATTGTGATGTGTGAGATGATGAGTTTCTAATCTGAGGGAGGAGACAGGTAGCCCCAGTCTGATGGGGGCGGTAAGAATCCCCCCACCCCTCCATGACCCCGAAGCGGGAAACAAGAGGCTCCAGTCTGAGCTTCCAACATGACGAGACATAAAGAATGTCTGCTGCAGCTCAGCCAGCTCTTTCCTGAGTCCCTGGATTCCAAGCAGCACCTGAATGCTTGAAATGCCACCATTAGCAAGCCCCAGCTCTGGAGGGGGCCAGGACCAAGGGACACAGAGGCAAAGGGCATGTAGGATTTGCTTCTCGGACCCAGAGGCAGTTCTGCTGGGCTCTGGGCCTGACCCCCCCTATGTGAGCTCAGATCTGGCTGGTGGGATCCTGGCGCCACCTAGTGGTTGCTTCGGACCAGGCTTCCCATTCAGAGCTGGAGGAGAGCCCCCAGAAGGTCAGGACTCCCTCCTTCAGACCTCCTCCACACCCCCAGAAAAAAGAAACCCGTCTGTGATTCTGAGACTTCATCGTGTTCATCCTCCAGGTGGCTGGGGGGCAGTGTCTTTCTGACTTATAAGCTTATTCCTGTCTCTCCTCTGCTCACAACTTTTCCGTGGCTCCCCAGTGCCTTGGAAGGAAGCCCACACAAGGGCTGTGAGGCTGGCCTCTCTAGCCTCTCCCAAAGCACCCTGTGCTTCAGCTGAACATGAGTAGTTTTGGGAGCATGTCCTACTCAGAACTCACCTTCAGGCCTTCGCACAGGCTGTTCCCTCTGCCTGGAACACCCTTCCCTGCCTCTTTCCCAGCATCTCTTATTCTCCTCCTTCAGGTCTTGGAGGAGAGGCCTCCTCCTCCAGGAGCCCCTCCCTGACCCCCCAGGTCAGGGTCACAGTCCCATGGGGAGGGCTATGTCCCCACAGGGCTTGACACTAGCTACAAACTCCAAAAAAGGTTTGTTTGAATGAGTGAGTGAGTGAATGAATGAATGAATGCCAGGCTAAAGAGTTTGCCAGAGCAGCCACAGGAGAGTTTAATCAGTGGAGGGACAAGGTCAGACTTAGAAGTCCCCAGGTTCCCTCTCTTTTTTTTTTTTTTTAATTAATTAATTAATTTATTTATGGCTGTGTTGGGTCTTCGTTTCTGTGCGAGGGCTCTCTCTAGTTGTGGCAAGCGGGGGCCACTCTTCATCGCGGTGCGCGGGCCTCTCACTATCGCGGCCTCTCTTGTTGCGGAGCACAGGCTCCAGACGCGCAGGCTCAGTAGTTGTGGCTCACGGGCCTAGTTGCTCCGCGGCATGTGGGGTCTTCCCAGACCAGGACTCGAACCCGTGTCCCCTGCATTGGCAGGCAGATTCTCAACCACTGCGCCACCAGGGAAGCCCCAGGTTCCCTCTTAATCCTGGGCCTTTGCATATGCTGTTCAGTCTGCCTGGAACATTTGCATTTATTACCTCCCTTTCATCCTCTATCAGTGAGCCATCCCCTCCTCCAGGAGGTCCTCCCTGACACCCCGGCTGGGTCAGGCATCCCCCAACCCAGACTCCTGGGCTCCCCCATCTCAGCCCTGACCAATGCTGGGTTGTCACTGTCTGTGACAGGTCTGTCTCCCCTACTGGGTCCTGGGAGGACGGGACTGGACTCTGTTCACCCACCGCCTTCTCCTCGGAGCTTACAACAGAGGCATCCTTCGGTCAGGACCTGGGTTTCAACCCCGACTTCCCCGTTCGTGGAGAGTCTCGGGTGAGTGTGGGCCTCTCCTGGAGCCCCAGTTTTCTCGTGAGAAATGTGAAAAGAATGGTCGGTTCCTCCCCCAGCCTCCCAGGGCTGTGGTGGGACATTGAGAAGACGAGACCCTGGGTCCTGAGCTGACCGCGTGCCGGGTGACCGTGGGTGACCCGCTTCCCCTTTTGGGGCCCATCTGGCTGGATGAATGGGTGGCAGGGGCCCCATCCTGCCGGGACATTTTAGGAGGCCGGCGCGGGGCTTCCCAAGGCAGGAGGGTCAGGGACAGGCAGAGGGAAGAGGTGTCTGCTGGGTTAGGGGAAAACCAGCCTTCCCCATCATAGAACGGATGATGGGAGGGAAACAAACAAGGCTGGCTCCACCCGGGTGTGAGGGGAAGTTGGGGGAGAGGATAAGGGGCCCCAGGAGGTGGGTGAAAACCACAGTCCACAACTTGTGCCAACTTCCCTCCCGGAGCCTGTGTGCCTTGGGGTCCAGGCCGTCTGTCTGATCACTGGTCTCTGAAATGTCACACGTCTTCCTTCCAACCTCAGATCCCACTCTGCCTGCAGCCTTCCAGCCTCACGCGTGGCAGCCCCATCCTGTGTCTGCTCAGGGAAAAGCTTAGAGATCCCTTCGACTCCTCTTTTCCCTCCCACCAAGTGCAGCCCATCGGCGAATGCAGTTGGCTCCACCTGCAAAATCTATCCCCACCTCCACGGCCACCATCCTGGTCCAGCTGCCACCACCTTCTGTCACCACTGCTGTTGCCTCCTCACTGGGTTCCCTGCTCTTGTCTGCTTCCAACAGTCTCTTCCAAGAGGCGGCCAGAGGGATCCTATTAGGACCTGAGTCAGAGCCCATCCAGCCTCTCCTCGGAGCCCTCCTGGGGCTCCCACCTCACTCGAGGTGACGGCCAAGGTCCTCACCGCAGCCTGCAAGGCCCTGCACAATCCCTGTTCCCCTCTGCCCTCACCTCCTCCACTTTCCCCACATTTACTCCACTCCTGCCACACTGGCTTGACTCTGCTTTCCTGCCTCCTGGCCTTTGCCCATCCTGTGCCCTTGGTTTGAAATGCTTTCCCTGCCAACTTTCCACCCGGCTCCTCTGACCTTGCAGGTCTCACCTTGTGATAGGCTGAATAATGCCCCCCAAAGAGATCCAGGTCTGAATCCCTGGAACCTGCGAATGTGACCTGCAAATAGATGACAAAAGGGACTGGGTAGAGGCGATGAAGTTCAGGATCGTGAGGTGGAGAGATTATCCTGCATTATCTGGGTGGGCCCTCAATGTAATCACAAGTGTCTTTTAAGAAGGAGGCAGAGAGAGACTTGACTGCAGAAGAGATGGTGATATGACAAGAAGAGCAGAGATGGGAGTGATGCAACCACAGCCGAGGAATGCTGGCAGCCACTAGAAGCTGGAAGAGGCAAGGAACGGAGTTTTCCTGGAGGCTCCAGAAGGATCCAGCCCTGTGGACACCTTGATGTGAGCCCTGTAAGACTGCTTTCGGACTTCTGACCTCCAGAACTGTAAGAGGATACATTTCTGCTGTTTTAAGCCACTAAGTCTGTGACAATTTGTTACAGCAGCCGCAGGAAACTGATACACACTTTAAATATCATCCCAGGGAGGCTGCTTTGGAGTCTCCACCTAAATTACATGCCCTGGTGTTTCTCTCTCAGAATTCACCCTTTTCCATCAGAGCATCCTGACCCTTTGTAATGACCTTTTAACACCTGTCCCCCACTCTGGGCTATGAACTCTGTGTGAGGCCAGGGTCCCACCTGTCTTGGTCAGTATGTGCTCCCGTGACCATGCACGGGACCTGCTGAGGGTACACACTCAACAGATATTGGTCAGATTCATCCATTCATCCATCTCTTATACTTATCAAGTATTTATTGAGTACCAAGTGTTTGCCTGGCACTGTTCTTGGAAGTGGGGGATGCAGACAGTGATTCTGCCCTTGTGTCGCTCCTTATTATGAACTGAATGTTTGTGTCCCCTCCCAAATTCATATGTGGAAGCCCTAATCCCCACTGTGCCTGTATTTGGGAGTGGAGCCTATAAGGAAGTAATTAAGGATGGGGTCTTGAGCTGATAGGAGTAGTGTCCTTATAAGAGGAGACCCCAGAGAGCTTGCCCTCTCCCTGTTCCCATGAGCCCACGAAGAGGACATGAGAGCACATGGTGAGATGGACCCACCTGCAAGAAACAAGAAGAGGCCTCACACTAAAACCTACCTTGCTGGCACCTTGATCTTGGACTTCCCAGCCTCTTGAACTGTGAGAAATAAATGTTTGTTGTTTAAGCCACCCTGTCTGTGGTATTTTGTTACCGCAGCCTGAGCTGACTCAGATACCCTTCAGCATTTATTGTCTCTCCATTGGTTTTTTTCCTCATTCCACACTGCTTTACTTATTACGACTACGGTGGTTTAAAAATATTCCATCGAAAGGTGGAGACGAATCCCCCTCCTCTTGAATGTGGCTGGATGTAGTGACTTGCTTCTAGTCGGTAGAATATGGCGGAGGTGATGGTGTGTGGCTTCTGAGACCAAGTCATGAAGGCACTGTGGCTTCCTCCTTGTTCGCCCATGGGGCAACTCATTCTGGGAGAATCCAGCTGCCTTGTCATGAGACTTCTATGGAGAGATCCATGTGGCAAGGAACTGAGGCCTCCTGCCAACAGCCATGTGAACGAGCCAGGAAGCTCCAGTCCCAGCCAAGTCTTCAGATGACTATAACCCTGCCAACCTCTTAACTGTACCCTCACCAGAGACCTTGAGTAAGAACTATCCAGCCAAGGGACTTCCCTGGCGGTCCAGTGGTTAAGACTCTGCGCTTACACTGCAGGAGGCACGAGTTTGATCCCTCGTTGGGGAACTAAGATCCCACATGCCACAAGGCACGGCCAAAAAAAAAACAAAAACAAACTATCCAGCCAAGCCACTCTCAGATTCTTGACTCACAGAAACTTTGAGATAATAAAGGTGCTGAGTGTTGGGGTAATTTGTTATGCAGTAGTAGATAGCTGATACAATAATAGCTCTACAGTGTGTTTTGTTATCTGGTAGGGCAAGTCTCCTTATCATTATTACTGCTATTTATTGAGCACATATTGTGTGCCAAGCACTGATTTAAGGTGATAGACAAAAGAAGGAAAATTCCTGCCTCATGGAGCTCATAGTCTGGTGGAAAAGACAGGTAATGAACAAGTGAAGAAAGAAATATACAATATGCAGTTCCCTGATGGTCTAGTGGTTAGGATTTGGCACTTTCACTGTAGAGGCTTGGGTTCAATCCCTGGTCAGGGAACTGAGATCCCACAAGCCATGCGCATGGCCAAAAAGAAAGAAAAGAAAAGAAATATATAATATGAAGTGGAACGTGTGTGTGCCATAAATGATCTGAAGAACAAAGCTAGACAATGTTGGGTGTTGGGGGGGTTTGAGCATAGACCTTAATGGAGTGATTCAGGCATCCACAGTGAGAACACTGCTAGCAGAGGGAAAGGCCAGTGCAAAGGCCCTGAGGCAGGAGTTGCGTGGTTTCTTCAAACAATAGCCAGGAGGCCAGTGTGGCCAGAGTGGAGTGAGAGGAAAGGAGAGGAGGAGGGGAAGGACTGTGATCCATAGGGGAGATGATTCCAGAAAGGTGATCTTACCTCTGGGGGCACCCGACACCCGCTTCTGAAGGCCACTGTGGGAACTCAGGGAGCTTCTGCCTGTGGTTAGTGGAACGGGTGAGGCTCTTTGGCTGCCCTGGTCCTGTGCAACCTCGAGGGGCTGGGATGACCTCTCTGGACTCTGCAGTGTGTGTCAGGATGGGCTGGAGTTGACCAGACTCCCTGCTTGGTTCCCAAAGTCCAGCCTTGGCACCCTGGTGCCAGGCACCCCCTCTTCCCTCCTCCTCCCTCACCTCCTCCTTCCTATTCTACCCTCATCCCTCTTTCTTCCTCTTTCTCACCCTCCTCCCTCTCTCTCTCCATCCTGAATCAACATTCCAGCCCAGGGGAGAAAAACAGGGCAGGCTTCCTTCCTCTCCCTGGCGGGGCTCCAGAGACTGACTGGGCCATTGTGTGTTTTGGCCTCAAGGTCAACCCTAAACCCCACCCCTGCCCTCCCCATTGCAGAAAGGTTACTTGAGAAAAGGCACCTTGGGTGAGGGGGAGGGATGGGGGAGAGAGCGGCAGAGACTGCTCTGGAGGTCTGGCCTGGCTCACACCCATGGCTAGTGGAATCTGAGGGCCCAAGAGGACCCCAAGCACCCTCCGGGCTTTGTGGGGGAGGGAGATGGGGAGCCGGTATGAGCCCCCTGGGGCAGAAGAGAGTCCCAGTCTCAGCCTTCAGGCTGAAAACCTGCTGTGTGATCCTGGGCCAAACCCTGGCCCTGCCCCTTCCTGGCTGAGTGACTTTGGGTAAGTTGCCTCCCTCTCTTTGTGCCTTACTTTCCTTTTATTGTCAAACAGTCCCCGCATCTGGGTCCCCCAACTTGCCAGCTGACAAAAATCACCCAGGCTATTTATTTAAAAAATCCAGTTTCCAGGTCCCTTCCCTGGAGACACAGATTACCTGGGCCCAGGCAGAGACCTGGGAGGTGTATTTTTAATAAACAGCTAGCAGACCGGGGAAATGGGGCCCCATTTCGAAGGGAGGCTGTGAGAAGCAAGTCAGGGAATCTGTGTTGAGGGCACATTTCCTCCGGCACCTGTGAGGATCAGCGTTGGGATTTTTTCTTTTTTAAAAAAATTTTTTTTCTTTTTTTGTTTGTTCTTTTTTACTTCTCTTTCTTTCTTTTTTTTTTTTTGGCTGCACCACGTGGCTTTCAGGATCTTAATTCCCTGATCAGGGATGGAACCCCACCCCGGGCAGTGAAAGCGCTGAGTCCTAACCACTGGACCACCAGGAAATTCCTCATTATTTTTTATTTTTAAATTAAAAAAAATTTTCAGCATCAGGATTCTAAAAGCTTATACGTGGATATTATTTTTCTTGTAAGCCGTTTTCAGGTGATTACAATTTTCCATAAATTGTATTTCCATCCTGTATTCCATAAAATGAGGGAAACCTGTGCCGTAGGGTTAATTAAGTCCCCCAGGAAGAAGGCATTATAGAAAAAGGGTTATATTTGGCTTTTCCATCAGCCTGTTGCCCAAACCTAACACCTGAGTGAGTTAAAAAGCGTTTATCAAGCATTTATGTAACTAGATTCTTTCCTCGTATTGACTCATTTAATTTTTTCGACAGTCCTAGGAGGTGGGTACTATTACTATCTCTGTTTTACAAGTGAGGAAAAGCCACGTTGCCTGGAGTCCCTCAGCTCAAGTGGCCACCTCAGCTCCATCTGGGCTCTGAGCCTGCACGCCTGCCTGGCCGGCCCTGCTGAGGGATGATGGGGACTCCTCAGCTAGCCTCCTCCCAGCAGCTGTGGGAACTATGGGACATGGAGTGAGGTTTTGGCTCTCTGGGCCTCAGTTTCCTCACCTGTAAAATGGAGGAACTGCCAGTAATACTCATGAGGGTTCTTGTAGGAATTCACTGAGATAGAGATACAAAAGGACCAAATCAATGCTGGAGATATAGGAGCTATTATTATTGTGTGTTTGTTGCTGTTATTCTTCCCTGGACTGTTAAAGAGGGGGATTGGACTGCCTGGAGGATTCAGTTCAGAAGCCCAGAGAGGCCCAGCGGGACAGGAGACTTGGTCCTGGAGACATCTGAGCCTCCACACCCTGAAGATATGGGATCTGGCTTGACCTAGAAAACTGAGCTGCTACCCCCTCCCCTCCTTTGGCCCCTCCCGCTGGCCTCATTCTGCCTTGCACAAAGCAAGCCCCGCTGGAACACAACCCCAGTCTTTCCCAAATCCTGGCTACTGTGCCTGGGGCTCTTTCGCTTTGGGCTTAGGTGAGAAAGGCCATTTTGTTCAGCTTGGAAGGTAGGAGTTCCAAGGTGTGTCATGGCAGAGCCTACCAGCTGCCCACCTGGGATCCATCCTTCCTGTCTTCCTTGAGAGCAGGACCCTGAAGTTCTTTGGAGCAGCAATATACCCAGGGAAAAGACTACCTGTCGCAGCCGCCCTTGCAGCTAGGGTGGCCACATGACTAAGAGCTGGTCAATCAGATGTAAGTGGAAGTTGTAGGGTGGGGAAAGTTCCTCAAAAGGGGCACAGTCCATAATCGGGCATGGGGCTTCTTTTACCCTTTGTCTCCCTCTTATTGCTTCCTGAGTGGAACATGAATGAGGCAGCTGTGACTCCAGCAGCCATCTTGGACCATGAGGTGATCAAGAGAATGGAAGCCCCAAGCTAAGAATGATAGAGCAGAAAGACAGAAAGAGCTGTGTCCCTAATGACGCTGTGGACAATCTGCTTATGATTACCTTTTATGTGAGAGAGAAATAATCTTCTATCCATGTAAGCTACTCTTACATGTACCAGTTTCTCTTTTATCTTATATATTAATGTCCTCTCTCTTTGTTGTTTGTGTTATTTCCAGTCTCTCTTAGTAGCCACTGAAGAAAAATTCTAGCTGATATATATGTTACTGACTCTTATGTGAATATGGAGGGGTGGGGAGAATATGGACGCTATTTCCCATTTTGGGGCTGTTCCTGTTGTTGGGGTTAAGGGTATGGGCTTAAATCTATCCTCACTTCCTAGCTGTGCCATTGCCTGGAACCCTCATATTGGAGAACATTGATTTAGCTAATAACTTTCAAACTCCATGGAGCTCCCTTAGTGCCCACTCAGGTGGGGCAGAGTCAGTGGACAGAACTTTTAGCTCTCTCCTTCCTTCGTTGGCCAGAATTGGTCACATGGCGACCAAGAGCTGCAAAGCAGTCGGGGAAAGTGAGTGCCTGACGTTTTCAGCTTCTTTTATGGGAGGCAGTGCCTGCCATCATGAAAGAGGAGAGGGGAGTGGCTGTTGGGGAACTATTCTCTTCCCTCAGTATATATATTTATTGAGCATCTAACCTGCTCTACTTCAATCAGAACAGTTTCTCTTTTATTTTATATATTAGTCTCCTCTGTCTCTTGTCATACTTGCAAAAAGTTTGTCTATTTCATTGGTATTTTCAAAGAACCAGCTTTAGGCCTTATTGACTAACTCTTTGTTTTATTTTATACTTCATCCATGTCTTCTTTTACTTTTCTTAATTCCTTACCTTTTTTTTTTTTTTTAAAGTAATTGATTTTATTTATTTATTTATTTATTTATTTATTTATTTATTTATTTATTTATTTATGACTGTGTTGAGTCTTCGTTTCTGTGTGAGGGCTTTCTCTAGTTGCGGCAAGTGGGGACCACTCTCTCTTCATCGCGGTGCGCAGGCCTCTCACCATCGCGGCCTCTCTTGTTGCGGAGCACAGGCTCCAGACGCGCAGGCTCAGTAATTGTGGCTCACGGGCTCAGTAATTGTGGCTCACGGGCCCAGTTGCTCCGTGGCATGTGGGATCTTCCCAGACCAGGGCTCGAACCCGTGTCCCCTGCATTGGCAGGCAGATTCTCAACCACTGCGCCACCAGGGAAGCCCAATTCCTTACCTTTTTACTTTGGTTTATTTCATGGACTTTTTCTAGTTTCTTGAGTGGCAACCTTATTTTGCTCAATTTCAAAATCTTTTCTTTTTAGTACTCTCAATGCCTTTAAGCCTTTAAGGCTATCATTCCCCCACCAAGTGCAGCTTTGGTCATATCCCACAGTTTCTCTCTCTCTCTCTCTCTATATATATATAGATATAGATATAGATATAGATATTATGTTTTCACTGGCAATTGATTCTGGTTGGTATTTTGCATTTTAATTGCCTCTGTAATCCAAGTATTATTTAAATTTAAGGATATTTTTCAAAAATGTGTAGAAATTTGGTGAGGGGGAGGACTATAGCTTTTGAATTGGTATCTACTTTTATTTCATTGCTATTTTAAATAATATATTGACCTACCATGTAAGTTTGCATTTGAGGAAAGGGCTCTGAGGCTAATAAAATGGTTTGGAAAACTCTAGTCTATCCTAAGTCCACACATTTTTACTGATGGACAAATTGAGAGTCTAGTGAATCCATAGCAAATGCAGGATTCTAACCCAGATTTTATAACCCTCATTCTGGGTGCCTTTCACCACTCACCATCTCAGCTCAACATGGCCATCCCCAGAAAGGATCTGTCTTGAAAGTTTCTGGGAAATCTCTCTACTAGGCCTTTCCATCCTTGCCCAAATCTCTCTTTCTACCCCAAGCCTGGAGTCTGCTATTACCACTTCTGACTAACACCAAGAGTCTCCCTATAGTGGGTCATCTTGGCTGGGTTAGGCTTGCGGCTCATACCCTACTAGTGAGAGGAGTTAGAAGACACACTCCTTCCGGTTCCCACTGCCCTGCTCTCCACCCCTCAACCCCACCCCTGCCCCATTTGCATTCATTTATTCATAGGGGCTTTTTTGTGTGTTTAGAGGAGGAGGGAGATATTTTTAGGACTGTGCAAGTGATGTTTGAGATACATGGGGTGGGGGTGGGGGAATCCCAGGACAATGGAGGACACAAAAGGGCATCTTTGGTTAAATGGATGAGGGCCAGAAGATGCTGGAACTCTTCTTGAGAAATTTGGTCATTCTTTGTCCTGTGCACATATCAGTCCCTGGGTTATGGAGTGAGGCGCAGTGTAGGGGAGGGCCGTGTTCAAACAGGGCAGCTGTTTGGTGCCACGGGAGGGGCACTCTTTGGGCCACTGGGAAGCAGGACCCTCAGATATAACCTGGGGAGATGTGGGAAGGGCCTAAGGCCCTGACATCAAGCAGTGGGGGCTTGGAGCCCTGTGCTTTGGGCACCCCTGCGCATGCATGCAGCCAGACTGAGAATAATCTTGGGTGGGAAAAGAAGCAAGGGTGGTGACCAGGAATGGCAGGGTTGGGAGTGGTGGAAGGAGAGGCTGACACAGGCGTGTGTTAACCAGGATGTTTATAGCCTCTGTGGCTCTCCGACAGCTCAGTGAAGGAGCAGGGCCCTGTTGGCTCTAACTCTAGGGTGGAAGCAGGAGAACCGTGAACCATGGTCCTGCATCCTTGCTGGAAGCAAGTGGTCCTCCACTCAGGGGGAGGAAACAAGGAGGGTGGCACGAAGAGCTGGTCTCTCTGGAGGTCTCCAGGGCCATGGTGCTACTCCAGGGCTGTGGGGGAGGATGGGGCACAGGGGTGGAGGAGGCCGTCAGGGAGGTAGGGGACCAGGTCCCCAGTGCCCCCATTCCTTCTTCTCCCCTGCCCAACCCTGGCCTCCCAGCGGCCCCACCCGCCCCATGCTCAGCCTGTGCCAGGTTCAGGTTCAGGAAGGTGGCGTTGGTCCTTGTGCGAGGAAGGGAGGTTGACTGTGAGAAGAGAGACAGAGTGAAAAGGAATTCCGAGGCTTCATCGGGGGTGGCCTGCTTCATTGACCAGCCTTCTCCCCCCCAACACTGACCCAGAAAACTAGGGTTTGATGAGTGAATGGGTGAAGGAGGGTGCTAGGGTGTCTGGCAGTGATTGGGTCCCTGATCCTGAAAGGTTCAAGTCTGAGGGAGGGGGGGTCACTGTCCTTAACTCAGGGACATGGCTTCTGAGACTGCCTGCTCTGATGGGGGAGGCAAGGCTCCAGGGACATGACACCTCAGACCTCTGGGGATGCTCAGTCTGGGGGGGAGACACGGTCCCCAACATCTGGGAGCTCCCAGTCTGATGGGGGAGACATTGTTCCTGACTTCTGGGAGCTCCCAGTCTGATGGAGGAGACATTGTTCCTGACTTCTGGGAGCTCCCAGTCTGATGGAGGAGACATTGTTCCTGACTTCTGGGAGCTCCCAGTCTGATGGGGGAGACATTGTTCCTGACTTCTGGGAGCTCCCAGTCTGATGGGGAGACACGGTCCCCAACATCTGGGAGCTCCCAGTCTGATGGAGGAGACATTGTTCCTGACTTCTGGGAGCTCCCAGTCTGATGGGGAGACAGGGTCCCCAACATCTGGGAGCTCCCAGTCTGAGGGGGGAGACATTGTTCCTGACTTCTGGGAGCTCCCAGTCTGATGGGGGAGACATTGTTCCTGACTTCTGGGAGCTCCCAGTCTGATGGGGGAGACATTGTTCCTGACTTCTGGGAGCTCCCAGTCTGATGGGGGAGACATTGTTCCTGACTTCTGGGAGCTCCCAGTCTGATGGGGAGACACGGTCCCCAACGTCTGGGAGCTCCCAGTCTGATGGAGGAGACATTGTTCCTGACTTCTGGGAGCTCCCAGTCTGATGGGGGAGACATTGTTCCTGACTTCTGGGAGCTCCCAGTCTGATGGGGGAGACATTGTTCCTGACTTCTGGGAGCTCCCAGTCTGATGGAGGAGACATTGTTCCTGACTTCTGGGACCTCCCAGTCTGAGGGGGGAGACACGGTCCCCAACATCTGGGAGCTCCCAGTCTGATGGAGGAGACATTGTTCCTGACTTCTGGGAGCTCCCAGTCTGATGGGGAGACACGGTCCCCAACATCTGGGAGCTCCCAGTCTGATGGAGGAGACACTGTTCCTGACTTCTGGGAGCTCCCAGTCTGACTGGGAGTCATGGTCCCCATCATCTAGAAATTCCCATTCTGATGGAAGAGACATTGTTCCTGAACATAGGGAATTTCCAGTCTGAAGAGGAAACACAATTCCCACCACCTAGAAATCTCCATCCTGATGGAGGAGATCGTCCCTATTTCAGTTTGAGAGATTAATTTACCTTCTGAGAGTAGGAATTCTGTTCTCACTCTTTTTGTAACGCAAAGCATGAAACATGATCCCCACTGCCGAGGATGACAGTCTGAAGAGGGAGGCAGGATCCGCCCTCTGTACCTCTAGTCTGATGGGAGAGCTACACGCCCATCATTAGCCTATTCCCCCAGTATGGTGGTAGAGGCAGCACCTCCTGTGTTTTATGGTCCAGGAAAAAGGATGCCTTACCCTCAGACTACACACTGTATTTTAAAACCTTTGGTCTGGTGTGCCTCTTACAGAAGAGAGAAGGCATGGAAGCCCCGTTTAGTGTCCCCAGTCTGATGGAGGAAGCCTATCTACCCCTGGTCTAGGTCATCAGTTTGACAGAAGAGGCACGAGCTCCATTTGGGGAGTCCCAAGTCAGATGGAGAAAGCGGAGCTCCTCTTCTGGGAGCCCTTGTCTGAAAAGAGGCCCCCCTCTCCCCGTCCCCTCCCGCACACTCACGGGCCACCTGCAGCTCCACTTCCAGCGTCTCAGTCTTGCCCTGCAGCGTGACGGTCTTGAGTGTGTAGCGGCCGGCGTCGGTGAGGTTCAGCTTCTGCACCAGCAGCGAGCAGTTGGCGAAGCCCACCTCCCGGCCTGTGTGCGCGGGGCCTGCGATCCAGTTCCCCGACGGCAGTTGGCTGAGCAGCCGATTGGGCTCGGAGGCAGGCCCGCGGTACCAGGCATAGACCAGCAGATCCTTGGGGTAGCCCTGTACGGTCAGTGTCACGTCCTGGCCCTCCATCGGCCTGGTCGGCATCGGCACGATTGTCATGGCGACCGCGGCCGCTGGGGAGAGAGCGAGGGGGCTGGGTCAGCTGCGCCTTCGCGGGGCAGAGCGTCCCCCGCCCACCCCCGGCCAGCTCACATATGCCTCCCCCAGCTGGCACTCTCCATGCGGGTTGGTGGGAGGGAGACAGAGGAAGGAGGTGACTTGTGTGGTATGGAGGTGGATTTTGTGTCTCAGCAATGCCTGCCTGCCAGGGAGCTGTCTTCACCCGTCAGATTGAGAAACCCCAATGGGGGCTGTCTCTTCCCCCATTAGACTAGGAATTTCCAGCCTTTGGGGGAATATCTCTCCCATTAAACTGGAAGACCTTAGAGGGCTGAGTCATGTCTCCTCCATCAGATTGGAAATTCTCAGAATATGGGGGCCGTGTCTCCCCCATCGGATAGTTGGGAGCTGTGTACTCCAGGTGTCGTCTCTTCTGTCAGCTCAAGAGACCTCAGAATATGGGGGCTATAGTTCCCCATCAGATTGAAAGATTCCAGAGGGTGGGAGGCCATGTCTCCTCCATCAGATTGGAAATTCCAGATTATTATCAGGCTGGGTCTTTCCAGTCAGGCTGGGGACCCCAGAACTTGAATGGGGGCATGTCTATCCCATCAGACTGGAAATTCCTAGAAAGTGGGGGGCTTGTACTCCCCCATCAGATTGGGAGTACCCCAAAGGTGGGAACTGTGTCTCCCCCATCAGACTAGGAATTCTTAAAAAAAAAAAAAAAAAGCCATGTCTCCTCAAGACCATGTCTTCCCCATCAGAATACAAAATCTCCTCAAGTGTCTCCTGTGTCTCCTCCATCTGATTGGAAGCTCACTGAGGGTGTCTGTCATGTCTCCTTCATCACTGCTGGAATGGAGTGTGAGGCATTGCCTCTTCTCCCTGACTGGCAGCTCTTGAATAGGGAGGCTATGCTTCCCTGTTTCAAGGCCATCTCTGCAAGGGCAGAGACCATGTCTCCTCCGTCAGATCAGAGTCTCGCCCAGGTGGAAGAAGGGTGACGTCTCCCTTTCCTCTGTCTCTCCCCTGGCACCTGCCACAGAGGTGCTGACGGTTTAGGAGGCCGTTGGGGGCGCTCTACCCACTCCCTGCACATACCTGCACACCTTGGACACCCCCCCCATCTTGACCTGCACAGACAGGGCTCTGGACAGCGCCTGAGGTCATCCGGTCCACCCCCCTGTCTCCTGCCAAGACCAGCTGCTAAGGCCCCAGTAGGGTGGGGCAGGAGGTACACTTACCTCTGGGAATGCCATTTCTGCTTTGGGTGAAAGAGTATCCACCCTTTGGATGAGGCCCAGCCTGTTAGTAAGAGGGAGGGAGGAGGGAGGGAAGGACCGTTCCCACTGTCCCTGGGAGATGGTGGCCACTTGGGAAGGAACCAAGGCGGAATGAATGAGGCCCTAATGTTCAAAGCCACCATCCCCAGGGGGATGAGAAAATGTCCCCTGAGGATCCTGATGGCTCTGAGAACACCAGCTGTGTCTGCACTACCCCCACCGCCAGGTTGTTTCAGGACAGAGGCAAGACAGTGCCTCTCTCGCTGTGTTTTTCCATTTGCCAACGACTGGCTGTGATTTTCCAGGAGTGTATGTGTGTACGCGTGTGTGCGCGTGCGCACACCGGCATCTGGGCCAGATAACTGGGTTATCTAGTTGGATGCGCTGAGGTTCAGCTGTCTGTTTGGCAGGGAGTGGGTCCAGCCTGGAGCAGCTGTGACAGACTGAATTTAGAACATGGGCACCCATATGAAGGGACATCCGAATGTTCTCCCACTCTGCAGCTGCACGGTTTGGGACATGTGGCCCATTTCTCACTTTGCCAACCCTCAAGGAAGAGAGCCTGATTTGTCAGTTGTTTTCTGGGTGACAAGGCACAGACTGCCTCTTTTTGTCACCTGGATGAAGAGGGTCCACCTGATATGCCACTTTGTCACTTGGCCAACGAATGGGTTGAGAATCTCTCACTCTCCAATCATCTCTTGGGCAAATGGTGGCCTAATGGCGGGTAGAGCAACCAAAGCTTGAGTCCAGCTGGGCCTCCATGAAGGGGGGGGGTTGGTCAGGCCGGGGACGACTCACCAGAGAGTTTGACCACCACTGAGGCAGATCCAGACAGCAGGGTCTTGGGGTTCTTAGCAATACACGTGTACGTGCCCTCCTGGGCTGCCGTCATGCTACTGATGTTGAGGTGGTCTTGGCCATTCTTTAAGGCCCGCCCGTTGAAGACCCACATGTACTCAGGCTCCGGGCAGGACCGGGACACGCACCACAGCGTGAGAGATGTGTTGAAATCGACTTTGATGGTGCAGCCCGTGCGGGTGGTGGAATCCTGGAGGATGGCCACGCGTTCTGGGCCAACTGTGGGGGGGTGGGAGGGAGAGAAACGGGGCAGTGGAGGGAGAGGGTGGTCGAGGTGGGCACACCCCTGGCTTTCTTTCCACCAGGATGGGCCCCTGGGAATATCTGGAGGGAAAAAGAGCTCTGGCCTTTTCGAATCCCACATGGATCTCTAACTTGCTCTGAGATCTTGACAATCACCTTCCCTCTCAGGGGAATCTCAGTTTTCTCTTCTGTAAAAAGAGGGTGTTGGGCCAGACAACATTTCAAGATATTTTTGAAATCTATGGTTCCATTAAAAAAAAAAAAGTCTAAATGGTTTCTGATAAGCCATTCTAAGAGTCTAGAATTCTAGCGTTCCAAGAGCAGATGTTTCTATGTTCTAGGATTCTAAGATTCTAGAAATCTATGTTTCTAAGATTCTAGGGTTGGGTGGCTCTAAGATTTTAGAATTAGATTCTAAGATTCTAAGAATTTCTGCTTCTAGAGTTTCTAGGATTCTCAGAGTCTAGAATCCAGTGCTTCTTAAATCCAGAATGCCCTGGTTGTAGGATTCTAGGTTCTAAGTTTTTCTACATTGCCGGCCCTCGTGTACCTGAGTGATTTCCTTTCTCTGGATGCCACACTGCATATCTGCTGCCCCTGGGAATGACTCCATGCTTTGGTTATGTTTTTAATTTTACTTCCCCTCCCATTCCACCACTCACGCCATCCCCCCTCCCTTTCAAAACCGACCAGTCCTGGAGGTATTGATTCAAAGGGAAGGATTATTCAATTTCAAAGGTGGTCTTTCGTCCTTAGGAGATGGGTCAAGTGCATTTTATGAGGAATCCCTGCTTTCTAACCCCAGCTGGCCTACTGACTCACTGCATGCCCTTGGGCACTCTCTCCTGGCCTCAGTTTCCCCATCTATGAGGTTGGGGCACTGGGTATCTCTGCAGGGGCTGGGCCAGGAGGACTCACAGTACACGGTCAGGTTGATGGGCTCGCTGCGGCTGACACTGACCGGGTTCCAGACCTCACACTGGTAGGCTCCGGCCTCCTCCCTGCGGATGCCGTGCCGGGTCAGCACCCGGCCGTCAGGGGACAGGCCGAGGCGGACGGCGATGGGCAGGGTGTCGCCGTTGAAGAACCAGCGGACCTCGGCGGGGCTGGGGCTGCTGCATGTCAGGCGCAGGGTGTCCCGGCGCTCCACCAACGCCGTGCCGTTGGTCATGACCACAGGCTGGGCCAGGATCTCTGTGGGGCAAGAGACAGAGGGGGAGGGGGCCGGGCACTGCCTGCTTCCAGGGCCTCCCCCTCCCCAGGCAGAGGACATGGCTGGATCCCGGTGGTGCCCTTGAACCCCCAGCCAGAGGGGCAAAGAACAGGTTGAGAGGCAGGTTTAATCCCAGAAGCCATCTGGGAGGAGGTGTGCATTTTAATGTTATTTTAGGTCAGGTTTTTTTTTTTTGATGGTTTTAATATTTTTTAGAGTTTTTTTTTGTTTTTGTTTTTTAAAGAAGGATTGGGAAGGAGATGGGAAAGCCCAGCTGGGGAAGAGGGGGCTCTGGGGGGTGTCTCACCATAGACCTGCAAGCGTCCGTAGCCCACCTCCGTCTGAAATTGCCTGTTGAGAGTCTGCAGGATGTAGGTGCCCGAGTGCCCGGGCAGGGCGCCCTGGATGTCCAGGCCGCCGTCGGGGCGCACAGCCTCCCGCCCCGTGTGGGCCGGGCCAGGGGTCTCATCGCCTGTGCTTACGATGTAGCTGGCCACCAGGTAAGACAGACTGAGCGTGGGCCCCGCATACCAGTTGTAGGCAAGCAGCTCCCCTGAAAGCCCTTGGACAGCCAGTGTGACGTTGTCGCCCTCGGCTGGCTGGGCAGGCTCGGGGGTGATAGTGATCTCGGCCCCCGCGCTCAGGAAAGCGGCTGAGGAAAAGGAGCCAGAGGGGCGGGATGAGGTGGACTTGATCTCTCCCCACGTTTGATGGAGGGGGAGACGTGGCTCCTGGCACACGTGTTCCTCCCACAAGTAAGTGCGCAGAAGCTGTCAGCCAGGTGTGGAATCTCAGTCCTGGGGAGGGGGCTGTGATCTGAGGGTTGGATTTGATGGGCTATGCTAAGGATCTAGCCTAAGTCTTTGCGCACAGCAAGCTCACAGCACATGCTCAGCCTGCAGGACCTTGGATACCACCCAGAGGGTTCCCCCCTCCCGCTGTGAGAGTCACTAGGCCTCCACTTACGAGTGCAGCCCCTGGGCCCCGACTCCCGGTCCGGCGCCCTTCCTCTGCCTCTCCAGAGGCAGAAAGTAGGGCCGTGATTAATACACTCCACCCCTTCTGTTCTCAACCCAACAGATAAGCCCCAAACCTGACTAGCTGGTTGGGGCTGCCTGGGTTTGAATTGTGTGTGGTTGCCTGGATTGGGAAGACGCGGCGGTTCTCACGTAAGAAGTGCTTACATGCTTGGCTTGGTTTCTGGTACTTTCCGTGCTGATAAAGGCTGACTATGAGCGAGGCCTCTGGGTCTAGCGCTCAGCCCTGCCGCTTTCTGGCTGTGTGACCCTGACCGGTGCCTTGACCTCTCTGAGCCTCAGGCTTCTGGTCTATGGAGTGGGGGGTCATGGATGGGCCTTCTTCATAGGGTGGTTATGAATACGTGGAAAGCATTTAGAATAGCATCCAGTAAGCACTAGTAAATGCTGCTTGGAATGACCTTCAAACGACCCCAGGAGTTAGGCCCATTTCATAGATGAGGAAACTGAGGCTGAGAAGAGGATGGCAACTGCCCAAACCATAGCCTGAGGGAGGGGCAGAGCGGCTGGTTACAACTTGCTCTTGTTAAGACTTCCAGAGCTCAGTAAGAGTTTGCCACATGAATGAAGGCATAGCAGTGGTTCCCTTGCCCTAGCCTACACCCCGCTCTTAGAAATCTCCAAAGTCCACCCTGAAAACCTCTCTGGGTGACGGTCCCCAGCCTGCCCCACACTGGTGACTCTTAGTGGAGCAAATTGTGCCCGTGTGAAGCAGAGCTATCCTCCGGACGTGCTGGATTTCCGGCTGACACCTTCCCTCCCCAGGCCGAGGATCCCCTCCCTTCCCCGAGGCCGTGGGGGCTGAGGTTCTGGGGGCGCCATTCTCGCTCACCACTGAGGAGGAGCCAGCTGCATCTGGTCAGCACCATCTTTCACCCCAAACCCAGCTCTTGGAGACAGCGGCGTTGGCGGCCCGATGCTCCGAGACCCTTCCTGGTTGGGGTTTGGCTGCGTCTGGCGCCGGACCTGGGAGGGTTCGGTGATTTGGAGCCGGGGGAGATCACCTGAATTTGGAGGGATCGAGTCACCGAGGATCTGGGGCCCCGTTTGGGTACCAGAGCAGGTGTGGCAGGCACGGGCCAGGGGCCACGACCTGGCCAGGCCTCCTGGGGCGCTGCCTAAACTTCTTTGTGCCGAGGACCCAGGTTTGGTACCAGGAGAAGAACCAGGTCATCGGGGAGGAGGAAGGAGGGGCAGGGGAAGATTTTAGGGCAGTTCTTACCCACGGCCCAGGCCCTGGTCTCCCTGGTGAACTTGGGGGTCACCAAGGGATAAAACCCATCTGTTGTGACTGCCGTTTTCCCAGCCCCAAAGCTGTGGGTGACCTTTAGGTGTCATCTCAGTGGCTGCCCTGTGCTGTGAGCACTGTCAGAACCCCCACTGGCAGATGGGGAAACTGAGGCACCAGGTAAGGGCTCTGACTTACCCAAGTTCCTGCAGGTGGGGGAGGCCTGTGTGGCTCTGTTTCCAAAGCCACACAGAAGGGAAGGCTGGCGGCTGCACACTTCCTTTGGGGCTCTGCTTCTTGGCCTCCTGCGTGGGGCTGAGAAATCCACATTCTCTCTCTTCTCCTCCTGAGGCCTTGTTGTTTCTATATGTCAAATGGGTGTATGCGGAGACTTTGGGGCTACAGAGAGTCCAGTTTTGACCTTGGCTCTGCACTTACTGGAAGTGGGGCTGGGAGCAACCCCTTCCTGAGTCTCCATTGACTGCTCTGAAAAAGAGGGATGGTGTGGCCCCTACTCAGGGTTGTTGAGAGCAGATGCTACATGTCAGGAAGTTAGCCAGCACCTGGCAGAGTCGGATCCCAAACATGAGGTGTGGTTGACGTTACTGGACCTAGTTCCACTCTTCCCAGCTTCCATGACCCTGGGCAAGTTATGGAGCCCACTGGGCCTCAGTTTCCTCATCTGTAAAATGGGAGTCATGATAGTACACTCCTCATGGACTGTTGTAAAAAATGAAATGAGTGAACTTGTGTGAAGTACTTACCACGATGCCTGGCACGGAGCAAGGCTCAAGAAATCACTCATTCATTTATCCTACAAATATTGAGTGAGCATAGATTGTCTGCCAGGCACTGTCCTAGAGGCTGGTAGGTAAAATCCCTGCCCTCATGGGGCTGACATTTGCAGGGTAAACAAATAAACAAAGTCTATTTCACACTGGATGGAGATAAGTGCTTCGGGGGGGAAATATAAAGCCAGGAAGGGACTTACCTGGTGGTCCAGTGGTCAAGACTCCGTGCTCCCAATGCAGGGGACCCGGGTTCAATCCCTGGTGAGGGAACTAAGATCTCGCATGCCACTCAGTGCGGCCAAAAAAGAAAAAGAAAAAAAAGCCAGGAAGGGGCTGGTGATTTTGGAGTTGGGGGCAGAGTGGGGGGGTCAGGGAGGATGTCTCTGGGAAGATGATGTGGGCAGAGGCCATGGAGGGATCTGGGGGAAAAGCGTTCTCGACAAATGTGTTATTCTCGGTATCTTAATGGCTTCTGGGTCCTGGTTTCTCCAAGGCCCGAGCATCCTGCTTCTGGGCAGGGGGCCATACCTGTGGCTCACCTGTCCTGGTTTGCTCCTCCAGCACCTCGTCCTGAGCTGCCCTGGCAGGGCGGGGCTCTGATGTGGGGGTAGTGTGAGGTGAGAAGGGTGGGTGTGGCCAGGTGAGTTGTGGGTGACCTGGCGCCTCCTGTTCCCTCCACCCCTCCTGTGACCTCACCTCACCCTTCTCTGTCCTGGCCCAGCCCTCTCCCCTGAGCCCGGGACCGGGACCTCGTCCTAAGTGTCATTCAGGATGCGTGCCCCCCTCCCCCGATGTCCCTGGGCACCTCTCCCTCACCCTGTCCCAAACTGACCTCGACAACATCTTCCCCCAGACCTGCTCCTTTTCCCTGTCCTCTTATCAGGGATTGGCGCCACCATCCACCGTCACTGGGACAGAGAGACTGGGCCTTGTCCCTGAAGTCCAATCCCCCTCTCCCCACCGCATACCACATCCTATCATGCCTGCCTCTTAAATGCCCTGGATGCCTTTGTCTCCCTTCCCATAGCCCCTGCCCTGGTCCAGGTCTCCCCACCCCCAACCTTGTCTGGCTTCCCCTCCCCAACTCCTCCCTGGTCTCTGGCCCTGGTTTGGCCCCCTCTTGGTGCCCAGAACCTGCTATGGCTCCCCAGTGCCCTCAGGAGAAAGCCCAGCTCCTCACTGTGGCCCTGCATGGCCTGGCCCCTGCCGGCTTGACCAGCCTCATGGAACATCCCTTCCTTTTGGGAACTCTCTGCTCCAGTTATTCTGCCTCACTTGTGCTCTCTCTACCCAGCACATCCCTGCTTCCCTCTGCTCTATTTCATTGCCTATGCAACAACTCCTCCTCCTCCTCCAGGAAGCCCTCCTTGACTCTCAGACTGGGTTAGGTGCAACCCTCATCCTCAGTCCCAGCCCTGACCACCCTGGGTCCTTACTGTCAGGGGGTGTTTCTTCAAATGGACTGTGGGTCGTGGGAGGGCAAGACCAGGGCTGTTGTGGTCACCACCGTGTCCCCAGCACTGCCCAGCACAGGATCGGATACAGAGCAGAGGCTGAGAGAGTGTTTGTGGAACTGGACACCAGGGGTAGATGACACAGAGAGAGGAGTCTCCAGGGAGGTCCAGATTTCTGGTGATTTGCCGTCTGGCTGAGGAGCGGGAAGAGTTGCGACTATTAGAGACTTAGGGGCAGATCCCGGCTTTTGTCCAGACGCCGCCATGTTTCCATACCACCCACAGCATCACACCGACCCTTCTCTGCTGTCCTTGCCCTTCCCGGTCCGCTCCCAGCCTTCACCTCCCCAGCCCTTCCTCAGGTGCTCCCGGACACGAGCCCAGATTTTTGGTCCATTTGAGCCCTGCAGTTTCTTGAACACCTACTATGTGCCAGGCCCAGAGGGCAGAAAGTAAACCTGGCTACCCTGGGCAGGGGCCTTTGCCTGTCTGGGAGGTGGGTGGTGGGTGATCATGACACTGACCTCCCTGGGATTCCTCTGAGGGTGAGGGACAGCAGGCGCGTGGCAGGCTCAATGCTGTGCCTGCCCCACAGTGGGCACTGGGGGCCATTGTTCATTCACCTTTTTTTTTTTTTTTTAGATTTCAAGCAAGAGAAACAAAAGAAAAAAGCTTTATTCAGGCACTGTTTTTCCCCTTAGTCTTTTTTTTTTTTTTTAAATTTTGGCTCAAGGGATACTTGTGTGTTTTTTTTTTTTTTAATTAATTAATTAATTTATTTATTTTTGGCTGTGTTGGGTCTTCGTTTCTGTGCGAGGGCTTTCTCTAGTTGCGGCAAGCGGGGGCCACTCTTCATCGCGGTGCGCGGGCCTCTCACTATTGCGGCCTCTCTTGTTGCGGAGCACAGGCTCCAGACGCGCAGGCTCAGTAGCCGTGGCTCACGGGCCCAGTTGCTCCGCGGCATGTGGGATCTTCCCAGACCAAGGCTCGAACCCGTGTCCCCTGCATTGGCAGGCGGATTCTCAACCACTGCACCACCAGGGAAGCCCGTTCATTCACCTTTTAACAAACTTTTACTGAGCATCTACCAGGTGCCGGGCACTGTGCTAGGCGCTGGGTTATAGCCACAAATAGGACAGACAAAAATCCCTGCCCCATAGCGCTGACCTTTTGTTTGGGGAGATACTCAACTGACAAATAAACACAAACAGGTATAATATATCAGGTGGAGATAATGCTATGGAGAAGAAGAAAGCAGGGGAGGGGATGGAGGTGTCTAAGACACTGTTTCATGTAGGGCCAAGAGAAGATGTTTTAGGAGGCGACACTGGAGTAGAGTCTCAATGAGGGAGCTGTGCTGAATCTGGGGGAAAAGAATTCCAGGCGGAGGGAACAGCAAGTGCAAAGGCCCTGAGGCAGGAGTGTTTTGGTGATTGTGAGGCTGGTGTGGCTGGAGCAGAGTGAGTGAGGGCAGAGAGGGAACAGGGGCGGATCCTGCAGGGCTCTGTGGGCCGCAGGAGGACTTTGGTTTTTACTCTGAGATGGGAGCCCTGGGAGGGATGTTAGCAGAAGGATAGGAGCTGACTTAGGTGTCAATAGGCTCTTTGGGCTGCGTGTGGGGAACAGACTGTGGGAGGTGAGGGCAGATGCTGGGAGGCAGTGAGGTGACTGCAATAGTCTAGCCGTGCTGTCCAGTATGATAGCCACTACCATTAGCTTATCCGAGTTTAGATGAGCTGTGAGTGAAGAGAACATACCAAAGTGGTGAATATTTTGTAATGTACAGGAGTATTGAATCACTATGTTGTGCACCTGGAACTAACATAGTGTTGTAGGTCAATTTCACTTCAACTAAAAGAAGAGAAAGGACACGTAATCACAGTATCCTAATAGGTTCTGCAGTGAACAATATTTACATCGTTATAATGGTGCAAATGCTAATTATTGATATAATTAAAAGTATGATAAAATTTTGGGGAGAGGATGAGAGGAGAGGTGGAGGTATTAAAACGTCATCTCATAACATCTACAGATTAAAAGATTTTTTCTCTTCTTTTTATTGTATCTATAGGAGATGATAGATTTAACTAAGCCTACTGTGATAATCATTTCATAATATATGTAAATCAAATCATCATGCTGTACACTTTAAACTTATACAGTGATATACGTCAATTTTTTCTTTCTTTTTTCCTTTTGGCCATGCAGTGTGGCTTCTGGGATCTTAGTTCCCCGACCAGGGATTGAAACCGGGTCCTCCGCAGTGAGAGCAAGGAGTCCTAACCACTCGACTGCCAGGGAACTCCCTATGTCAATTTTTTCTTAATAAAACTGGAAGAAAAAAAAGATTCTGAAGGTGAAAAAAAAAAAAAACAAACCACCAAATACTGAAGATTTATTGCAGACACACACACACAAAGAATGCAAAATAGATTGTTCACTTTTTATATTGAGTCCATGTTGAAATGATAACATTTTGCCTAGGTTGGGTAGAATAAATTCATTTCACCTGTTTCTTTTTACTTTTCTCCATGTGATACTAGGACATCTTAAAGTGTATATGTGGCTCACAACGTATCTACTGCACGGCCCGGGACCAGGCAGGAGGTGGTGGACCAGAGAGAGGAGAAGTAACCAGATTGTTGATATATCTTACTAATGACACATTATCCATGTGGACATTGTTGGCTTTCCCTGTTAGCCAGCATCACCCTCCCTCCCTGAGAACCCATTTTGCAGACAAGGAAACTGAGGCTCAGGCCTTAGCTTCAGGAGGTTAGAGTGGGTAAGTCGTTATCTTCTCCGCAGCTGGGGACAAGTTTCTCTGACCTTGTTTTGTCAGCTCTCTCCCCCCAACCCCTGCTCTCTTTTCTTACCAGCCACATCATTAATGCCCTAGGGAGCCGGAGGTGACCTGGGACCTCCTCATTCTGTCTCCCTGCTGAGACCCCCCCCACTACTGACTTAATTTTTGTAAGATGGCCTGGGCTCCCGTGGCAGGACCTTTGTCCTGTCCTCCCGGGCGAAGCTGAAGCGGGTTTCTGGACCCCCCTTTTCTGTTCCCCTTATCTCTTCAGAGCGAGGCTGAGGGAGATGTAATATTTACTCGTGGATCTGACTTCAGGGTGTGGCTTCCTGTGCCGGCCTGGCAAGGTCTGGCCTTGGTCCTGGGGAGGCTGTTATGTCCCCTCAATTCCTCACCCTCGAAAGAACACCCAGGCTACTGTGCCAGAGGGAACAGGGGATTGGAGGGGCAAGTCTCAGACCTTCGCACGGGCTGTTCCTTTTAGCGGGATACCCGTCCCTTCCCCCCTCCCCCACTCCTTGTCCCCGTCTCACCTCATTCACCTGGGTTTTTCCAAGTCATTCGATCGTTTAACAAATATTTATTGAACACTGACTATCTGCCAGGCTGTGTTGGGCAGACAGGCAACATCCCTTTCCTTGTGGGGCTAAATCCTATTGGAGGGAGATGGCCATAATCAAGAAACTGATAGAGCGTATCATGTCAGGTGGAGATGAGTGCTATAAAAATATGAAATAGGGCAAGAGGATCGGGAGTGGCAGGGGTTGCTCTTTCGGTAGGGAGGGGTCAGGGAGGGTCTTTCTGAGGAGGAGATGTTTGAGCTGAGACCTGAAGGAGGTGACTGAGGGGGACCGTGACGATCTGGGGGAAGAGTGTTTTTGGCAGAAGTCTCGGCAAGTGCAAAGGCCCTGGGGCAGGAAGGTCTTGGATGAGTGTGAGGGTGGCAAGAGGCGGGTGTGGCTGGAGCTGAGTGAGGGAGGGGGACAGTGGGAGGAGCTGGTTATAGAAGGAGCAGGGAACCCAGAACAGGGCGCTTTGGATGCCGCAAGGTGGCCCATTATAGATGAGTCAGGTGATGGTAAGGTCCAGCTTGTGGTATGAGAGCCAGTGAGGGACAGAAGGGAAGGGTCTAAGTGTGGGGTGAGGGGCTGCAGGGGGGCAGGTTGGTACATGTGAGGGGCTGGGCTTTTCAGGAAGACGGTCGAGGGCAGGAAGTGAAGGGCAGAATTAGGGAGGTGGAGGGGAGCAGAGAGAGTGCCAGGGTTCTCTGGGGACCCCAAGAGGGCCAGAAGGACCTGGGAGGGGTGACCTGGCTAGGTATCCTTCCTCTCTGGGCCTCATTTTTCCCATCAAGAATATGGGATGGGTTAGACTTGGGTTTAGAGTTATGGTTAAAAGCAATTTAAAAGCCATTTTTTATTCTGGAAAACTTCCAAAGTTTACACACTCATCAAAAGCAGAGGGCAGAACAATGTCCTTCTCCCCACATCCATCACCCAGCTTGAGCCGATCTTATTTCCTCTCCCCTACCCATGCTCCTTTCTCATTTATTTGAAAGCAAATTCCAGCCATGGTATCCTTTTTTTTTTTTTTTTTTTCATGGTATCCTTTTATTCATAGATACTTCAGCCTGTATCTCTAAAAGGTAAGGACTCACAAAAAACAAAACAAAAACCAACCCTCACAATGTCATTATTTCACCTAAAATGTGAAAACAAAATCAACAATGAACAATTCCTTAGTATCTTCAATACCCAGCCAGTGACCAAATTTCCAGTCATCTCCTAAATGTCATAATCTCTTTACCAGCTTCATTGAGGCATACTTTTCATCCCATAATATTCACCTTGTGCAGCCATTCCCCAAATCTAGTTTTAGAACCCTTTCATCACCCGCAAGGGTTTCCTGGTGCCGAAATCCAAAAATGGTTCAATATTTTGAAATGTTTGCTTCATCCGTGGAACGCTTTCCTCAAGCGAAATCTTCCTTGGAGCCCCAGTGTGTCCAGCAGATAAAAATACCTCGGTCTCAACACAGCCCACTCCCCCAGGTACAGAGACAAGCCTGCACTCTCATCAAAGGTGTGGAGGGTGGTGAGGGGGCGTTTACACCTCTGAAGCCAAGCTACCCACACCATCTGACCCCGGCAGACTCTTTCAGAGTGCAATGTCCTTTTGCACACAAAGGGGTTGAATTTGGGAGAGAAGGGTTTTCCCCATGAATCATAATCACTCTTGGTCATGGCCCAGCCCACTTCCTTCCCCACGCAGCCACTTCCTCGTTTGTAAAACAAGGAGCCACGGCCCTGAGAATCTAGACGTGCCGGTGGACTCATGGGAAGTAGGTAGTGGTGGGCAGTGACCCCTGGTGGGTAGAGATGGGGCGGAGAGAGACAAGGAGCCTGGAAGCTCCCAGTCCCAGCCAAGGACATTGGTCTCTTCCTTATTGGGCCAAACACTGAACCCACCATCAGCGATACCTCCTTTGGGTTAAGCATTGCCCTCTCCTTGGTGCCCTTTGCTTGGCCACACAGATCCCAACATTTTCGTGGGTGTGGGTTACATCTTGGTCCCTCTTCCTTTCAGACTGGAAACGTGCACAGGATAAAGCTTGGATGTTAGCAAGACTTTGGTTCCATTCCCGGTTTGTCCCTTGACAGCCTCTGTGACCTGACTTTTTTTTTTTTTTTTTCCCCCGGCTGCGTGTGGCATGTGGGACCTTAATTCCCGGACCAGGGATCGAACCCGTGCCCCCTGCGGTGGAAGTGCAGAG
Organism: Balaenoptera musculus; assembly: GCF_009873245.2. NCBI lineage: Eukaryota > Metazoa > Chordata > Mammalia > Artiodactyla > Balaenopteridae > Balaenoptera > Balaenoptera musculus. The sequence goes on from NC_045803.1 coordinate 10,872,990, forward strand.
TCCTTAGCACTGGACCGCCAGGTAAGTCCCTTACCTGACCTTTCTTAGCCTCAGTTTCTGCATCTGTAAAATAGGGATAATCATGGTACTTGCCTCATGAAACTGTTTTGAGGATAAAATAAGTAAGTAAAGCACTTAACGCAGTGCATGGCGTTTGGTAAATGCTCAAGAAATGTTTATTATTAATTATTATTACATTGGCTTCCATATTGCCTCCCCCACTAGACTCTGAGCTCCCTGAGAGTGGGGCCTGGTCTGGTGCTCAGTTGAGTTCATTTGACAGAGCTTGGTGTATAGTAGTTGCTCAATAAACATTTGCCAATGAATGAATGGAGATGCTGGGCACAGGAAGGGAAGGATATAGGTAATGAGAATCCACACATGTTCACTTATTCCACACGCATTCCTGGAGCCCCTGCCCTGTGCTGGGTGGTGCTGGGACCCATTGGGTGACCGAGGCAGACCCCTCTGGGGGCTCATAGTCCAGCAGGGAGATAAGCCCATCTCCAGACAGTGACGACCCAGAGTGGGCAGGGCTGGGGTGGATATAAACTCAGAGGTGGGGATCTGACCCAGCTTGGGAGTCAGGGCGGACTTCCTGGAGGAAGAGGCATCTGAGCGGAGACTGGAGGATGAATACGGATGGGGCAGGTAGAGTGAAGTGATGTGGCTTCGGGCATGGAAGGGAATATGCAAGATTCTCCAAGAACTTCAGTCCCTCAGATCACAGACCACAGGGTGGAGGTGAGGGACAGGGGTCTGAGAGGTAAGGCTGAGAGGCCCCCCAGGAGCCAGACCTGGCAGTCAGTTGAAGGCTGTGGTGAGGATCCTGGACTTTAAGGGCACTGGGGAGCCATGGATGGTTCTGAGCAGAGAGGAGCAGTGTCGAGTTTGGGCTTTAGAAAGATCCCTCGGGCTGCCTTGTGTTGGGAGGATTGGAGAGGGCAGGAGACCAGGTAGGAGGCTGGGGAGGCAAAGGGAGAAAAAACGGCAGCCTGGCCCAGGGCTGGGCTGTAGAGAGGAGGGGGGAAGGTCCAGCTCAGGCGACTAGGGGGCAGGGTCCGGTGCCTGCCCCAGTGAGACCGAGGGAGGGAGGCGCCCATGTTTCGGGGCCTGGGCAGCTGTGTGGACTCTCTGGGAGCCCCGAAGGGTAAAGAAAGGGGCAGAGGCTGGAGGCAGGTGGATGTGGGACACCACGCGGCCAGGCCCTGGTCCGTGGGTCTGCGTGGCTCTCTGCTGCCCCCTGCTGGCTCCGCCTTGAGTCGCGTCTTGCCTGCAAGTCTGGCAACCAGGACGGATCCAGTAAAGCCCAAACCCAACCAGTGACAAAAGAAGACATTTCCTGGGCGACCATGCTTCAGGGTACACTCACGTTCACTGTCCCCAGTCCTACACCCCAGGTCTCCAGCTGCCTTCCCCTGCTGACACACTGAACTGAATTCAAGACTGTCCTCCCAAACCCTTCCCTTTTCTTTCTTTCTTTCTTTTCTTTTTTTTTAAAACAGTGTTATTGAGATGTAATTCACATACCATACAATTCACCCATTTCAGGTGCACAACTCAATGTTTTTAGTATGTTCCTAGGGTTGTGCAACCATCACCACAATCTTAGAACGTTTCCATCACCCCCAAAAGAAACCTTGTCCCCGTTAGCAGTCACTCCCCATGCCCCCTCCCTCCCAGGCCCTGGCAAACATGAATCGGCTTTCTGTTTCAATGGATTTGCCTATTTTGGACATTTCATAGGAGTGGAATCATACACTACGTGGTTTTTTGTGCTGGCTTCTTTCACTTAGCGTAATATTCTCGAGGTTCATCCATGTTGTAGCATGGATCAGTATTTCATTCCTTTTTATGGCTGAGTAATATTTCACAGTATGGATAGACCACTTTTGCTTATCCATTCATCTGCTGATGGACAGTTGGGTTGTTTCCAATTTTCAGCTATTATGAATAATGCTTCTATGAACATCTGTGAACAAGTTTTTGTGTGGACGTATGTCTTCATTTCTTGCAAACCCGGTCCTCTTGCAGTTTGAACGCCACCACTGTCTCCTACCCCTCATTGGCAAACCAGGCACCTGGGGGTTCCTCTGCTCTAGTACCCCGGCTTCCTCAGCACCTGTTCCATTCTTCCTCATAACATCATTCCCCCCTGGACCTTACGTTCGATGCTGTTTGTTGTCAGCTCTCTGGGGGTAGGGATCTCTGTGTGTGTTGTTCACGGCTATCTCCTCAGAGCCTAGAACAGCTGCACACAGCAGGTGGTCAATAAATATTGAACTGATGAAGGAACACATTATTGACAACACCCTTCTCCCTCACCCCACACATCTAATCCAGGACAAAATTCTATCAATGTTTCATTCTAAATGTCTTTCAGCTCTGTGCACTTCTTCCCCAGCCAACCTCACCACTCTGGTCCAGCACTTGCTGAATGAATGAATGAGTCATTGAAGGAATAGATGGGGGAGAGCAGGCCTGCCTGGAAATTTCTCTCAGGAAAGCATAGTGGTTGAGTGTGGGCTCTGGTGTGAATCCTGATGGTGTATTGACTGGGCTGTTCATACAAATTTTGGTTCTCCCTATTCTGGGAACGTGGCTGAATTGCACCTGCCCAGCCCTCTCGACATTAGATTGTGCCATGTGACTTGCTTTGGCCAATGAAATGCGAGTAGGAGTGTCACTTCTGGGTGGAAGCCTTTAAAAACCAGTGCATGCTTTGCCAGGTTCCCTCCCGTTCCCTGCATAGTGGGGACAGTCCCTCTGTCAGCCTGGTTCCTGAATAGGGAGATGTGACACAGAGCTCTCCTGACCTTTGTCACGCCTGCTTACCTGACATGAACACGTAGCATGAGCAGGGAATGAACCTTTTGATGTTCTAAGCCATGGAGAGTGTGGGGTTGCTTGTTACTGCAGCATAACCCAGCTCATCCTGACTGCAACACTGGCCCTTCCTATACTTGGTGTGTGATCTTGAGGCAGTCACTTCACCTCTCTGAATCTCGATTTCTCCATCTGCAAAATGGGAATATAATAGTCCCACCTCCCAAAGCTATTCTGAGAACTTAAGAAATTCAGACATGGAGAGGCATAAAGGCCAGGCTCTCTTCACTGTAGCTATTGTTATTATCATTATATTTAAATCTGGTTTTGTCGTGGTGAAGGAAGAAAGAATGGTAGCCATTTCCTAGGCTGTAGTAAGATCCTATATTAGTCTGCTAGAATGGCCATGACAAAATACCACAGACTTGATGGCTTAAACAACAGTTATTTTCTCACAGTTCTGGAGTCTGACAGTCCAAGATCAAGGTGTTAGCATGCTTGGTTTCTCCTGAGGTCTCTCTCCTCGGCTTGCAAAGGACTGCCTCCTTGTTATGACTTCACCTGTTTTTTTCTCCATGCATATGCATCCCATGTGTCTCCTCGTCCTCTTCTTTTTTCTTTTAATGGTATTTTTATTTATTTATTTATTTATTTATTTTGGCTGCGCCATGTGGCTTGTGGGATTTTAGTTCCCTGACCAGAGATCAAACCCGGGTCCCCTGTAGTGATAGCACTGAGTCCTAACCACTGGACCACCAGGGAATTCCCTCCTCCTCTTCTGTAAGGCCACTAGTCATACTGGATTAGGTTCCCACCCTATGACCTCATTTAAATTTAATTACCTCTTTAAAGGCTCTACCTCCAAATAGAGTCACATTGGGGGTTAGGGCTTTAACATGAATTTGGGGGGCACACAATTTATTGTATAACAAAGCTGGTATCAAGTGAGCTAGAAGGCATGCAGTCAGGCTCAGAGAGCTTACTCTTGAAAGTATTGACATCTTGGAAGTGAGGGTTGACTGATTTTAACAGGATCTCTCTGGCTGCTGAATGGGAAACAGACCATGGCGGCAGAAGTGGAAGCAGAGAGACCAGGCGGAAGCTGTTACATTGTGAATGAAAAGAAAACTGTACAGCCCAAGGTAAGTTGAAAGTGGGAAAATAAAGTGAAACAGTGGTTTAGACTTGTAGCTCCATATGGTTGCTGATTTTCTCTTTGTAAAAGCTAGCAAGTATTAGAAAGGCATTAAAGGCTGACTAGAACCTGATCCAGACTTTCATTTGCCGCTATCAGAATCATGCAAAAAGAGTAGAAAAAGGAATTCTTTTCACCATGTGATTCAAAGCCTTTAAAAATATCATAACTTTAGGGACTTCCCTGGTTATCCAGTGGTTAAGACTTCACCTTCCAATGCAGGGGATGCAGGTTCGATCCCCGGTCACGGAGCTAAGATCCCACATGCCTTGTGCCCCAAAGAACCAAAAAACATAAAACAGAAGCAATATTGTAACAAATTCAATAAAAGACTTTAAAAATGGTCCACATCAATTAAAAAAATCTTTAGGGCTTCCCTGGTGGCACAGTGGTTAAGAACCCACCTGCCAATGCAGGGGACACGGGTTCAAGCCCTGGTCCAGGAAGATCCCACATGCCGCGGAGCAACTGAGCCCGTGCGCAACAACTACTGAGCCTGTGCTCTAGAGCCCGCGAGCCACAACTACTGAACCCACGTGCTACAACTACTGAAGCCCTCGTGCCTAAAGCCCGTGCTCCACACAAGAGAAGACACCATAGTGAGAAGCCCCTGAACCACAATGAAGAGTAGCCCCCGTTCACCCCAACTAGAGAAAAGCCTGCACGCAGCAACGAAGACCCAATGCAGCCAAAAATAAATAAATAAAAAAGAAAAAAAAATCTTTAAAAATATTATAACTTTAAAGAATCATCAAAATTAACAATTTTTTAATTTGGAAATATTTCAGACTTATAGAGAATCATTGGCTCTGTTGGAAAGAAAGCTGGTCAGAGGGTCAGGATACGTGGTGTCTAGTTTTGGTTCTGGAGATTACAAGATATTCAGGTAGGATTCTATCGTGGGAACTTTTTGCCATTCACAGCCCAGTTCTATGCCATTTTGCAGCCTCTAAGGCTTAGTTTGCTCTAGAGACTATGGCAAACTGTGGCCTGTGGGCCAAATCTGTCCCATCACCTCCTTTTGAATCACCTTTGAGCTAAGAAGGATGTCTAGCAGGGATGGCTTATGTGCCTCCACTACCTTTGATATGACTGTGGCAGACATTGTTAATCAATCACAGCATCCTTTCCCACTGAACTTAGATGTGTCCCCCACCTCCTCTCCCACCAAACTCTCTAGTGCCTAGAACAGTGCCTGGCCCATAGTGGGCCCTCAACATATATGTGTCGATTTACTGATCGGAATTGGGCTGGGAGGTGAAAGCTGTCTGTCGCCCCCCCACCCCCCCAAATTAGAATGTATTCGGAGAAAGACAAATAGAATCATGAAGGTCAAAAAACTAACACATAAGGAAGAGTTGAGGGAGGAGACAAGATTGTTGCTTTCATTTAGACATCTTACCTGCAACCAGCTCAGAATCAAGGTCAGGAGACAAAGTTCTGAAGAGACTGATCTCATGAGGAAGGAATTTTTCACGAATAGACTGTCCCCTGGGCAAACAGGCCCCCTCCCCCTTTCCTTCCCGCCTACCCCCCTCCCCCAAAGGTAGGTACCATCTGATGCCTTTGCCTGCCCACCATCCACTCCCATTCTTTAGCAATTACATCTGGTTTTCCCTTGGGGAACCCCTCCCCACTCTCAATCCATTTGATCATGTGGAGCTGGGTCTGTCTCTGGCTCCAAGGCTACACAAATAGCCCAAGTTTGGCCCATCAGAGCATTCTAACACTTGGCCATGGTGATTGGTTCATGTAAGAACACGTGATTTAAGTTAAGCCAATGAGAGGCAGCCCTGGGGCTTTTGTTGGAACTATCAGGAACAAGGTACTATTTTTCCTCTGGGGTGGCTGAGCTGGTGGAATATAAGCCTGGAGCCACTGGGAGCTATCTTGTCACACCATAGGGGGAGAGCCTAATGACCACTGCACGTGGATTTTGAAAGAGGTGCCTGTGTCCTGAGAGCCCTTGAATGGTGGGAATGAGCTATTTCAGGCTCTGTGTGAGTAGTGAAGACTGTTATTTCTAAATGGACTACAGTCTCTCTCTCTCTCTCTCTCTATATATATATAAATAATAGTGTAATCACATTAATAAATATTTTAAGTCGACCTTTGCCTATTTCACCCATCTCCCTAAAAGTTTTCCTGTTCAAAGTGTCCAAAGCCCATTTTGAAATTTAATCTTGTCGCTAGGAGGAAGGGGATAGCCTATATTCAGACTTATCTGATATTTGGCCATATTTGATAGTTGTCTCCACAGCCCAGGGAGGTGGCTAAATTAGGCCCATTTTGCAGAGGTGCAAACCGAGGCCAAGAGAGGCTGCATTTGGGCAGAGGATAGAAGGCTGTCCCTCTTCCAGACACTGTGCTAGCAACTTCTGCACCTTCTGCTTTATTGAATGCCCACAAGAGCAAGTGGAAATTCAGTGGCTTCTGTGAGTGACTCAGGAGGAGGGGCAAGGCGGAGGCTGCGTCTGTGGATTCAGGGAGCCTCTCAGTCCCTGTCTGCCCCTTCCCCCCAATTGCCCAGGCTTCTTGCAACATCCGGAGCCCCTTCTCCCCGAATCTGCTTGCTGTGTCCGCTGCTGCCCCATATAACCACCCAGTCTCATCACCCACGGCTCCCTGCCTGGCATGCTCTTGTCCCCATGCTATTGCTCTGGCTCATTTTTCTGTTCCCAGCTCCTTCTGGAAGCCTTCTCTGACAACCCCAGGCCAAGGAGACTCCTGATACACTTCTTCATAGCTTACTAACTTAATTATGTGATTAGTTGATTAATGTTGGTAGAGTGGACATGTGGGTGTCTCCCCAGCGCCTGCCACTGCTCCGCCAGTGGGAGGCCTCCAGGGGTTTAGGCGGGACTGAGCCCACTCCCAGCTCTGGGTGGGCTTCTCATTAGCTATTCCCATTGTATAGTCCCACCCCTTGTCACCGTGATTGGATCAGGGATGGGCAGCCATCCAGACCTAAACCAATCAGAGGGCCACATTCCTTTGGCCTTAGGGATTGGTTCAGATTGGTCCAATCAGAGTGACGTGAAGGACGGTGGTTCAGAGTTATGCAACAAGAGATCCCTTGTTCTGGAAGCAACCAATCAAGGAGGCTCCCTGAGTCAGCAGACACAGCCTGGCCTTGCTCTTTCTCTCGAGGAGTTGTGAACATGAAGACTGGAGTCCTTTGGTACCATGAAGGCACTATCCATGTCTCCTTCTTCCTTGGAAAGAATCCTGAACGTTAGCTGGGCAGAAGCCTGCCCAAGATAAAGACATTTTCCAGCCTCCATTGCAGCCTCCCCTTGCACAGCTCATTGGAACATGCCTTAAAGCACTGTATTGACCAAACAAGATGCGATATTGCTGTGATGTTCAAACCCGGGGCAATTTCACATACAAAATTCTGTCTCCAAATTTCCCCATTTGATAGGGACACCAGTCATATTGTATTAGGGCCCACCCTAGTGACCTCATTTTAACTTAACTACCTCGGTAAAGATGCTATTTCCAAATAAGGTCCCATTCTGAAGTACTGGGGGTTAGGACTCAGCATCTCTTTTTGAGGGGACATAATTCAACATACAACGACCTCCCAAGCCTGGTTCCCTGCCATCCTGGAGACTCTTTGAACAGCTCAGGATCCTTTAATTTGTTCCTTTTCTGCTTAAATCAGCCAGAAGCAGTTTCTGTTGCTGCAGCAGAAACCTTGCCTGATTCACGTGATTTTCGCAGCTTGTTATATTTTCTGCTTTTTATCGTAGACCGTGAACTTGTAAAGAGGGAGCCTGTGAGTCACTGTATTTTCCAAAGTTGATTACAGCTGAATGCTCTTCTGTGATAGGATTTTGCCATTTTCCTATCCAGCAGAAGGTCTAATCCCCCTCCCTTGAATCTGGACCAACCTCAGTGGTTCACTTGTAATCAAAAGAATGCAGTGTACGTGACAATGTGTGACTTCCAAGGCTAGGTCAGAATAAGCCATAGAGTTTCTGCCTTGGTCTTTTGGAACACTTGCTCTCCACATGCTTTCCCTCCATGAACCCAGAACCCGGCCACCATGCTGTGAGGAAGCCCAAGCAGTCACACTGGCGAGGACATGTGATGATGATCTGGGTGGTCTGGTTGATAACCCCAGCTGAGCTCCCAGCTGACAGTGAGTGAGTGAAGACACCTCTGGGTGATTCTAGCCTCCAGCATTTGAGGCAAGCTCAGCCTTTTGAATCTTTTCATCTGAGGCTTGATATCACGGAGCTGTGTGTATTCCTGATCCCAGAAATCGTGAACATAATAAAATGGTTGTTGTTTTATACCACTGAGTTTGTTCCACATCAAGAAGTAACTGAAACAGAGCCCTGCATTCAGTTTCTTCTTCCAGGACTGAAAATTTTCTTTTGGCTTTTCCCTTTACTGGTCTCTGGGACCATCTATTTTCAGTTCTACTAACAAAGAATCATATGGGTCTTCCGTGGAGCAGATTTATCCATGCTGATATATATATATATATATTTTTTTAAATATTTATTTATTTATTGGCTGCATCGGGTCTCAGTTGCTGCACGCAGGATCTTCGTTGTGGTGCGTGGGCTTCTCTCTAGTTGTGACGTGCAGGCTCTAGAGTGTGCGGGCTCAGTAGTTGTGGCACGCAGGCTTAGTTGCCCTGTGGCATGTGGGATCTTAGTTCCCCGACCAGGGATCAAACCAGCGTCCCCTGCATTGCAAGATGGATTCTCAACCACTGGACCACCAGGGAAGTCCCCCATGTTGATCTTTGATTAGATACAATCACATCTAAAAAGTGCTTTGAGAGACCAGTATACAAACTGAAAATTGTCAGACCATCTATAAAAATAGAATTCTGACTCACAAGGTGCAGCAAGCTGCCTAGGAAACCAACCCTCTTAAAAACAGCCCAGGAAGCCAGCTTGCCTTAATTCGGATTTACAGGAAGCCAGATTACTATCTCTAGTGACAATGCAGGAAGCTAAACAATAACTTCTGTAACAATCAGTTCCGAATGGCCAGGACTTGATTAACAACTAACAGCCTCCCTAATTTTTGTCCCTTCTTCTAAGTTAGGACCAGCCAGAGAAAGCCAAATACGCACCCTAATCAATCACCTAGGATGTCCTGCTTCTAATTAGCCCGACTTCTGCTTTTCTGTGCCAACGGCCTCCAGCAAGGGCACACTTGTAGCCTTTCCTGTTTTCCATTATAAAGCTTTCACACCTCTCTGCCTGCCTTTAAGTCTCTGCCAAAATGCAAGTGATAGTGGCAGATTCCCTTGCTATAGCAAGCTCTGAATTAATAGCCTTTGCTTTTCTCCTTTGGTTGTTCTTTGTTTATTTCCACAGCTTCAAAGGCAGCAGCTTTACATGGATTTGCCAAGCCAGTCCTCCAAAGGATCCTGTTGTGGGTGGTGGTGTCATTGCCCCCATTTTACAGATATAAAAATAGAGGCTCTGAGAGGTTTGGCCATTTGACTAAAGGTCGTATTGTCACCCATGCTATGCAGCCCAGGTCTCAGTTGCAGAAACTGTTTTTTGTTTTTGTTTTTTAACCGTACAGGCTAGTTGTGTTTTATCAATAGGATGCCACAAATGCCCAAGACAAAACCAGACTGAACCGGCTAGATCCAAGATGGCCGGCTTTCCTTGCCTTGATTTATCTCTGTTTCCATACTAGCCCCTGAGAGCTGAAGGACACTTGCCCCGATTTATCTCTGTGTTTGTTTTAAGAGCACTTAGTATTTGACAGAGATGCTTTGCAGCTGTGCTTCAAGAGATGCACAATGGTCACCCGCCCCATACGGGATCTGACTTGACCACAGGAATGTGCCTCCGCAGATGACACCTGGAGGGGTCCCAGAGTTACACCTGCTTCATCACCACGCTAAGATCTCTGCGCAAAGAGGGCATTTATACTTCGCTCGGCACAATTCAAGCTGCGTGGAAAGGAGCGTGCGTGACTGCGCGGAAAGGAGCGTGGATGACTGCGCATGCCCACGGCTGCCCTAAAATCTCCGCCCCTTTCGTAGAGCCCTGGTGATCTGTCTGCTTCCTAACCCTTAAAATCGCCTTACTCTCCTCCCTTCGGGGAGAAGGTGCTTTCCCCTTCTCCATTGTCTAGCCACTCTCAAGCCTGTTTTGCTTGCACCAAATTCAGTTTTATTATTGGCAGCTAGAACCTGAGCCTGAGCGGGAAAGAGCTCCCTGACGGAGCCACAGGGGGCGTCGGTTCAGCCAGGGTTCCAAGGGCGGGCCTTGCGTCTAATTCAGTAACAGCATTGCTGGTAAGTATTGATACTAAACCCTTGGCATCATATAGTTAGTTTTTGCTGGTGGCTGTTAACGCTGAGGCAGAACCAAGTCCTAGGTAGGAGTGTGGACTCTGGGGCCAACCGGCCTGGGTTCCAGCCCTGCATCTGCTGCTCCCTGCATGGGTGACCTGGACAAGTTACTTAAGCTGTGTCTCACTTTTCCCATCTGTATGATGGGGATCATCACGCCATGGCTGGGAGGGCACAGAGGATAAATGTGTGAGAAACGCTCTGCACATGGTCATCTGGGGGAGTCAGTCTCTGCAGTTAACAGCCACGGGTGTCAGAGCGCCCAGAGGCTTTGAGGAGCCTGTGCAGGGGTTGCTCGAAGGCCCCAAATCCTCATGACTAGATTTATGGAACAACAGAGGCCAGATTTAAATGACTGTGACTCCCCTCTGTGCTTTTGAGCCCAGTTTCTGCTCCTTTCGGGCTGTGTGACCTTGGGCAACTGACTTGCCCTCTCTGAGCCTTGGTGTTGTCATCTGTAAACTGGGGACCGCCGTAGTACCTACACGTCCTGTGCCTTTTGTTATGTTTCTGCGAATCATCCACCCCAGGAGTCCTGCCAGAGACTTGCTTTCTTAAGCTCCTTTTCTGTTGGCACTGTCATGTGACCCAGGCTCCCTGATCAGATGTAACCATGTGAGGCTTGGATGCAGAAGCCAGAGATGCAGGCACCACATAGAGCCTTTGATGGTGAGGACAGAGCCGGCACGTCCACCAACATATAAACTCCACAAGGGCAGCGATCTTTGTACTTTCCGTCTGTAAACTCCGTGCCTGGCACACAGTAGGTGCTCAATAGATGTTTGTTGAATGGGTGCATGAATGAATGCAGCCTTCCAGGGCCCCTCAGGCAGGGGTTCTGGGGCCAAGGCTGATGTTGTGGACAATGGTTACTCTGCCCCAGGAGCCGTTCCACCAAGTCATTTATACCTTGTTCCTGGTCCCCAGCCTCGTGGAGGTCCCGTGAGCACGCCTTACCTTTTCTTTCTTTTTTTTAATTTATTTTTTATAGTTTTTAAAAAAATTTAACTATAATTGATTTACAATATTGGGTTAGTTTCAGGTGTACGGCTTCAGATTCTTTTATAAGTTATTACAAGATATTGAATATAGTTCCTTGTGCTATGCAGTAAATCCTTGATGTTTATCTGTTTTACGTATAGTGGTGTGTATCCTATACTAATTTATCTCTCCCCCTGCCTTTCCCCTTTGGTAACCATAGTTTGTTTTCTGTGTCTGTAAGTCTGTTTCTGTTTTGTAAACAAGTTGATTTGTATTGTTTTTTAAGACGTGCTACCCTTTATAAGCAATTTAAAAAAATTTTTTTCTTGTTTTAAACATTTATTTATTTTTTGGCTGCATTGGGTCTTCGTCCCTGTGAGCGGGCTTTCTCTAGTTGCGGCGAATGGGGGCTACTCTTCATTGAGGTGCGCGGGCTTCTCATTGCGGTGGCTTCTCTTGTTGTGGAGCACGGGCTCTAGGCGCGTGGGCTTCAGTAGTTGTGGCACGCAGGCTCAGTAGTTGTGGCTCGCGGGCTCTAGAGCACAGGCTCAGTAGTTGTGGCACACAGGCTTAGTTGCTCCGCGGCATGTGGGATCTTCCCCGACCAGGCTCGAACCCCCATCCCTTGCATTGGCAGGCGGATTCTTAACCACTGCGCCACCAGGGAAGTCCCTGGAAGGTTTTGAGGTGGTGTTCCTGGGGTCAGAATCCTTCCAGGATCTACCCTCAGTTCTTTTTGCTGCAGTTTCGAGATTTCCCTTCTGTCTGCTTCAGACGGGTCGTTGCAAAACCCTGCTGTTATTTTCAAGTGTAGCCGCCCCAGTGTTGGGCCGCAACCAGATTGCCCAAACCGGCCTTATTCTGGTAGGAATTTGGTGTGCAGCAGAAGTGGAGTTTAGGGGCCAAAGGGATTCTGATGAATTTTCACTGTTAAACCTCAGGAGCAAAGGTTCTGTGAGCATCGAGAGGCAGGGCATAAAGCAAAGCCAGTTATTCTAGAGTTTCTAGTTCCTGAACTTCTCTCTCTCTCTCTCTCTCTCCTCCCTCCCTCCCTCCTTCCTTCCCACCTTCCTCTCACATAATGAGTTTGATTCCTCTTAAAATAACTAAAAGAAAAGTCAAAGTTTATTATAGAAAATTTAGACAGAATGAACTCAAAAGGAAGAGAGTAAAATTCAGCCATCTTCCAACTGCCCAGAGAGAGCCACTGTTAATACCAGATGTTAATTCCATCCTGTGTCCTGCAGCCTTCGTCCTGGTTTCTCCCCAGCCCCAGCAAGCAGGTCCCGGTTGGTCCAAGCCTCCCGCATTCTTCTGGCCAGGGATTGGTTGAGCGGTGGGTAGTGCTGGCCAATCAGAGCTGAGGGGAGGCTCCTGGGGACACTCCCCCAGAATGGGGTGGGCTTCTTCTCCAGCTAGGTGTTTGGCTGCCATGCTCAGAATGCAGCAGCCATCTTGGCACCAGCTTGAGCATGACAGCCAATATGTGGAGGAAAACAGAGTAAACAGCAGAGAAGCAGAGCTGATCCCCACATGTAGTACCTGGAGTCCAACTAGACAATCCAGTTGTTTGCTTTTAATCCCAGCCTGGGGAGTCCGGGGCAGGGGGAGGAAGGGGCCTCTCTGCTGTTGGCGCCTGAAGCACCCACACTGTTGCATTTTCAAATACTGACAGAGATTCTCTCATTGACTGAACTCTGCTCAGACTCTCCTGAACTTTTTTCCAACTGGGGTTGACTTTTGACTTCTATGTTCATCTCTGCCTTGTCCAGTTTTAGCAAGAATCCTTCTAAGTTAGTTTAACTGGAACTGCCCACCCTTGATATCTGATCACCTTTGATATCTGTTTGGGTCCCCCCCCCCCCCGCCCCTCAGGTGACATCTCATCCAGCAAGAATCCCGTTAGGTCAGTGTAGCCAGAATCCTTCTTACCCTTAAGGCTACTGAAGCTGAATCCAGCCTCTGTACCCTGACACCGAATTAAATCTTGGAGACAGAGTTTTGGGTGAAGTAGAAAAGAATAGCTTTATTGCTTTGCCAGGCAAAGGGGGCCACGGTGGGCTAATGCCCTCAAAACTGTGTGTCCCAACCTGGAGGGGGCTGTGAGGAGTTTTATAGTAGTGGTTCAAAGAGGGCGTGATCAGTTCACGGCCATTCTTCTGATCGGTTGGTGGTGAGGTAATTGGGAGTCAGCATCATCAACCTTCTGGTTCCAGCCAGTCTGGAGTCTCCGTGCTTGTGGGCAGCATACTGTTAACTTCTCCCACCTGGTGGGGGCTTCAGTATCTGCAAAACAGCTCAAAGATCTTGTTATGTGTATCCCTTGACGCGGAACCAGGACCCTGCCCCAAGGCTGCACTATTGTTTCTTTAGACTGTTCCTTCCTCTTCTCTGCACCCCCTCCCTTGCCTTATCAGCTACTGTTTGAACCTGCTGTTGGAACTCAGGGAAGGTCATGGAGGCTGAATGAAGCCGATTTCCTGTAATCAAGAAACAGGGGGGCACAGAAAGGCTCCTGTGTCTAGGAGCCCCGCAGGGTCCTGCTCTGTATCACTACCTCTTAGTTGTTTTCCATGCACTGACTCCCAGCCTGCTCCTTGGCTATAAATCCCCACGTGCACATGCTGTATTTAGAGTTGGGTTCAATCTCTTTTCCCTATGGCAGGTGCTCCCTACACCTATGGCGATGACCCCTTCCCCTTGAATAAAGTCTGCCTTATGCTTTAACTGGTGTCATTAAGTAATTTTTTTCTTTAACAGTTAGAATATTATTTTTTTCTTTAACGATTCACCTATCCTTCGTGAATTTAATTGGTTCCTAAAAATTCTGCCAGCAAGCGCTGGGAAATGAAAAAAAAATTTTTCTATCAAAATTTTAAATTATTTTTTTATCGTGATAAAACCCACATACAGTTTACCGTTTTAAAGTGTACAACTCAGCGACATTTAGTGCGTTCACGATGTTGTGCAATCATCGCCGCTATCTGTTTCCAGAACATTTTTATCGTGCTAAAGGAAACTTTGAACCCGTTAAGCAGTCACTCCCCATTGTCCCAGGCCCTGGCAAACACTAATCTCTTTTCTGTCTCTATGGATTTGCCTATATTGGATATTTCATATAAACTGAATCATGCAAGACGTAACCATTTGTGTCTGGCTTCTTTCATTTAGCATCATGTTTCCAAGTTTGTAGTGTGGATCAGTACTCCATTCCTTTTCATGGCTGGATAATATTCGATTGCATGGATAGACCAGATTTTGTTTATCCGTTCATCTATTGATGGACATTTTCGTTGTCTCCACTATTGGCTATTGTGAACAGTGCTGCAATGAGCATTCGTGTACACATATTTATTTAAGTACCTGTTTTCAGTTCTTTTGGGTATCTGCCTGGGAGTGGAATTCCTGGGTCATTTCATCATTTTTTAATAAGTTAGATTTCAGTAGCACAGGCATTCTCACCCTGAGAAATCTGCAGTCCAGAGGTTTCTGGGGATCTCGCAGTAACTCAAAGCAGGATGGTATTGGTTTGAGCCCCCGCTCCACTTACTCTGTGCAGAAGCAGCTGGGGATGGGGAGGGTTTGGGGCTCTTTAAGCCTCTCCACGATCTTCATCAGACCCTTTCCTCCCCATTCTCCAATGTGGGTAAGTGTGGTTTTCTCAGTCTAATGTGAAGTTTACACAACATCCATACCAAAATTCTGGGTCCACTCTTGACTCTTGGCTCTGTGAAATCCACACATCTTTACCCCCAGACAGTCATGTCCATCACTGGTAGGAACAGAGACCCATGACTTCTGTGGGGGACCATTTGTCAGTGTCTGTCACAACGACAGGGGCTCTGCTCTTTGATCCAGCAATTCCACCTCCAGGGTGTGTCCCAATACACATGCAAGGTCATGCACTGCAGCATGGTACTAATAGTAAAAGGGTGGAAACAACACAAATATCCACCCATAGGGGCCTGGTTGAAAATGTCCTGGACGTTCCCCTGTGGAGGAGGGCTGTGTGGCTATAGAAAAGCTACAGATGCTCTCTCTGTATTTCCAGAAAACTTCAGTAATAAAAGCAAGGTCAGAGCAGTGTGTACGAGATGTTACCTGTCGTGGGGAAGAGAATATATATGTATATGTTTGTGCATCAATAAACTTACCAGGAAGTAGTTCCATGGTTATCTGAGATGGAGCAGGGGCCCAGGGTAGAAGTGGCAGATAGAATAATGAGTCCCCAGAGATATCCAGGTCCTAATCCCTGGAACCTGTGAATATGTCCCCTTACATGGCAAAAGGTACTCTGCAGATGTGATTAAGTTAGGGACCTTGAGATGGGGAGTTAATCTTGGATTGTCCAGGTGGGCCCTAAATGTCATCACAAGGGTCCTCATAGGGGAAAGAGGGAGGCAGGAAGGTCAAAGAAGGAAGAGGGCAATGTGATGGGGTAGCAGGGAGAGAAATGGTGATGTGATGCAGGGCCGTAAGCCAGGGAATGCCGGCCGCTTCTAGAAGCTGGAAAGGCAAGGAAAGGGCCTCTCCCCTGGAGCCTCCAGAAGGAACCAGCCCTGCCGACACCTTGATCTTAGCCCCCTGAGACTCACTTCAGAATTCTGGCCTCCAGAACTGTAAACAAATAATTTTGTGTTTTTTCAAGCCACCAAGTTTGTGGTAATACAATTCCCCTGCCTAAAGGGTACAGTTCAATGGTTTTTGGATATATTACGTTATTAATTTTTAAAAGTTGGGGTAACATAGAGATGACAAAAATTTGCCATTTTAACCATTTTGAAGTGTACAGTTGAGTGGCATTAATTACATTCAAATGCGCAAAACTGAAGATCCACATGCAAAAGAATGAAGCTGGACCCTTACTTTATACCTTATGTGCAAATTAACTCAAAGTGGACCCCTGATATCTTTTTTAAAAAAAAAATATTTATTTATTTATTTGGTTGCACTGGGTCTTAGCTGCGGCAGGTGGGCTCCTTAGTTGCGTCTCACAGGCTCCTTAGTTGTGGCATGCGAACTCTTAGTTGAAGTATGCATGTGGGATCTAGTTCCCTGACCAGGGATTGAACCCAGGCCCTCTGCATTGGGGGTGTGGAGTCTTATCCACTGCGCCAGCTGGGAAGTCCCCTGATATCTTTTTATAACTTGTGATTTGGGGATTTTATGTACAGGCCCACTTCATTTTATTGCTCTTTGCCTTATTGCACTTTGCAGATAGTGCATTTTTTACAGATTGAAGGTTTGTGCCAACCCCGTGTCGAGCAAGTCTCTCTGTGCCATTTTTCCAATAGCATTTGCTCACTTTGTGTCTGTGTCATATTTTGGTAATTCTCACAATATTTCAAACTTTTTCATTATTATATCTGTTATGGTGATCAGTGATCTTTGGTGTTACTGTTACAAAAAGATTACGACTTATTGCAGGCTCAGATGATGGTTAGCATTTTTTAGCCATAAAGCATTTTAAAACTAAGGTGTGTACATTGTTTTTAGACATGATGCTATTGCACACTTAATAGACTACAGTATAAACATAACTTTTTTTTTTTTTTTCTGTTTAGCTGTGCCGCATGGCTTGTGGGATCTCAGTTCCCTGACCAGGGATTGAACCCGGGCCATGGCGGTGAAAGCGCTGAATCCTAACCGCTAGACCATCAGGGAATTCCCATCATAACTTTTTTTTTTTTTTTTAAATGCTATTCTTGTCTGCTTACATTCTTTTTATTTATGTATGTATGTATGTATGTATGGCTGTGTTGGGTCTTCATTTCTGTGCGAGGGCTTTCTCTAGTTGTGGCAAGTGGGGGCCACTCTTCATCGCGGTGCGCGGGCCTCTCACTATCGCGGCCTCTCGTTGCCGAGCACAGGCTCCAGACGCGCAGGCTCAGTAATTGTGGCTCACGGGCCCAGTTGCTCCGCGGCATGTAGGATCTTCCCAGACCAGGGCTCGAACCCGCGTCCCCCGCATTGGCAGGCAGATTCTCAATCACTGCGCCACCAGGGAAGCCCCATCATAACTTTTATATGCACTGGGAAACCAAAAAATCCGCAAGACTTGCTTTATTGCGATAGTCTGGAACTGACCCCGCGATATCTCCGAGGTATGCCTGTATTTTGTAGTTAAAAGAATTGAAAAGAGAGAGAGAGAGAGAGAAGTAAGACATGCTCTCCCCCTGGTGTCTGAGAATCCTGGGGATTCGTGTCCTTGTGACCCTCTTGATTCAAGGTCTTCCCTCCATGCCTTTGGTTCTGTCTCACATGGTGATGGTCCATGCAAAACTCTGTCCCTCCTCAATTCCCACAAAAGATCCCCTTGCACACAGCCACTCGAGGTGTAATAAATAAACTTTAATGAGGTGTTTGGGGGCTGGGGACGGACAAGGGGTTTATGTGGCAGCAAGGCAACTGATCTCCCTTTGTGTCCCTGACACTGTGGAGCCCCACTGGCCTTGTCACCCCCTTACCACTCCCGTGCTGCTGGGTCGCATCTCTTTCCCGTCCTTCTCTGTTCTGCATTCTCCCATCTGCCTAGAGAGAAGCCCAGATCCTTCTCACTTTCTCTTGCAGAGTGGCTCATGCCCTGCATTCTGGCCCAGGGTCTCTATCTCCCTAAGGTATTTTCTCCAACAGACAGTTCTGTCTGTCCCACTTGCAGTGTAGTAAACCGTAACCGTGTGTAAACAGCTTTCCTGAGTTCTGTGACTCCTTATGGTGAATGACTCAACCTGAGGGTTGGTCTTGAGGACCCCTGAGCTTGCACCCGCCCACTGTGTTGTGAGGCAGAGGGGACATTCTTGAGGTCTGGCAAGGGAAGGGTGGCCAGTCTCTTTGGAGGGAGACGTCATCCATTGAGGTGGGGTGGCTGTCCAGCTGCGAGGCCCGCTTCCTCACCAGCCCCAGTGACGACTCTCTCTGTTCATTCCCGATGCTGTCACCTGGTGCCCTCTGTCGGTGGATCCCGGGGAGAGCTGGCATTGCAGCCAACAGCTGAATAGATGACATTCTGGAAGGGGGAATACACAAACTTTAGCCTCAGGCCTTTCCAAAACAATTCTTCCTGCTGAAGCCCAGCATGCAAAGAGCTGCAGGCCTGCTTCTGTCCCCGCCCCTGGAAGCCAGGGCAGCACTTCTCCAGGTGTGGTCATGAGTAGGGAGGGGAGGGACAGGGTGCCTATGAAAATTCAGGTCCCCAGGCGCCAGCACAGACCCACCAGACAGACCACTCTCAGGGGGTGGGACCCAGGAACCTACAGTTTATATTTATTTATTTAGGCCACACCGTGTGGCCTGTGGGATCTTAGTTCCCTGACCAGGGATTGAACCCGGGCCCTCGGCAATGAGAGCGCGGAGTCCTAACCACTGGACCGCCAGGGAGTTCCCGGAACCTGTGTTTCAGCAAACCTTACAGGGGATTCTGCCCAGCAGGAAGGGTTTGGGAACTGATGCTCGAGGCTTTTGAAGAAAAGATCCAGGACCTGACTCCTGAGGCTGTGCTGGCTTTTGGTTAAGTGCTGCAGGTGCCCAGAGAGGCCTGGCCCCTCCTTGGGAAAGCCCACAGTGATTAATCTGTGGTTGGTGCAGAATTCCCCCATACCCTCCTCAGCTCCATCACCACACTTACCCCATTAGCAGACGAACTGTGCTGGTTCCAACCTGAGGAGACAGGAGGAGAAGTGGTCAGAAGTGAATGACAACGCTGGAAAGTGTGGGAAGAAGGCGCGTGTGGGTGGCCAGGCCCCCTGAGTTCTAAGGCCTGGCTCTGCTATTGATGTGGGGGAATCACTTCCCAAAATGGTTTCTACATTTATAAAACACAACTGGGGTATGGGCTTCATCTAGTTATTCATTCAGTTATTAAGTATACATAAATATTTACTGAGCGCAGGCTCTGGAACCAGATGGAAGGGTTCAAATCCCAGCTCTGTCCTTTAGCAGCTGTGTGACCATGGGTAATTGACTTAACCTCTCTGTGCCTCAGTTTCCTCAACCATCAAACAGGGATTTATTCAGCAAATAGAAAATGTCTACTTTGTGCCAGGTGCATTCTAGGTGCCGGGGATATGGATGTGGTGAGCAAAACAGACAAAAATCCCTCTTCTCATGGTGCCTATGTTAATAACAACAGGCATATTAGTAATAGTGATAATAATCATAGCTTATATATACACCCAGTGTGTGGTTTACAGTGTGCCAAATGCTGCACTAAGTACTGTACCTATATTATAAGGTACAGTCACTCCCATTTCACAGAGGAGGAAACTGAGTCATAGAGAGTAAGGTATTTTCCCATAGTGATGCAATAAAGCGGTGGAGTGTGGACTCAGATACAGGCAGTCTGGCTCTGGACGTCATGCATTCAGCAAACACGTACTCAAATGCCTCTTTTGTGCCCGACCCTGTGGTAGGTGGTGCTGAGGACACAACCATGACCATGACACTTCTAGCTCTGCCCTCCTGGGGCTCCCAGTCCACTGGAGAGACAGACAAGTCCCCACACAGTGATGTCCCTGAGTGGGCAAGGTTGGGGTGGGGGAGCCCAAAGCAGGTGCTTGGCTCATTTCAGGAAAGATCAGGGAGGGCTTCCTGGAGGAGGGGGCCTCCCACTGGGATGTGAGGAGGCCATTTTGTTTAGTGGTTGAAGGAACAAAGCTTTGTAGCCATCAGAACTGCCTTCTACTCTTGACTTTCCAGCTGTGTGCCAGCTGGCTGGTGACATCACCTCTCTGAGCAAACATTTCCTCATCTGTAAAATGGGCTCATAGCAGGACTCTCTTTGCAGGGTGGTTGTGAGCATTCAAGGGGGCTGTGCGCAGAAAGTGCCTGGCATGGAGAAAGTGCTCAGCAAAATGTAGCTCTTTTGATTACAGAATTAGCCGCAGGGCTTTGCCAGAGGGAGGTGTGGGGAGGCTGCTCCAGGCAGGAGAACAGGCTTGCAAAGCCCTTGAGGTGAGAGAATGTCAGATCCTTTTAGAGCTCGGGATCAGGCCACCAGTTCCTGCCACCCCCGTCCTTTCCGTGAGAGCAGGGAGGGAGCCAGTCGTTAGCAAGACAGATGGAAGAAAGCTGGGGTGGGGGTTAAATGTTATTCCACCCTCCATCCATCCGGCAGGAGCTCCTGTGTCACCTGGATTAAAAGCCAAATCCTTACTGTGGCCTTCGAGGACCTACAGGAGCTGCTCCCACTTTGTAAAATGAATCAATGATCCAATGAATAAAACTGCCTGGTCTCAGTGTCCTCGTCTGTCAAATGAGGGAACCTCATGGTATTGGGGTGAGGATTCAGTGAGAGGCTGCCACGTGGAAGGCTTAGTGCAGAGCCTGGCACATAGTAGGTGCTCAGTTATGTGGGCTGTGGTGATGTTCATTTATGGCAGACAGGCGGGGGATGTCGCAAAAAAGAGGGGACTCACAGGAGTTTCTGGATTTCCAGAAATAAATCAGGAGCCCCAGGAGTAGACCAACCGTCATGATAGTGAAAGTCAGGATGATAATGATCTTAGAGGACAAGCCCGAATGTGACGGCTCTCTGGGAAGTCCTGCAGGAAGAGAAGGAAGTAGAGATTTAAGATGAGAGACTTCGGGCTTTTTACCTGCCCCCAAAATATTACCCTTCGTTTTTTTTGTTTTTTGTTTTTTGTGAAACAGTATGCCTTACATTGATTTTCTGAATGTATTTTTTTTTCTTTATATTTTATTTATTTATTTATGGCTGTGCTGGGTCTTCGTTTCTGCGCGAGGGCTTTCTCCAGTTGCGGCGAGCGGGGGCCACACTTCATCGCGGTGCGCGGGCCTCTCACCGCCGCGGCCTCTCCTGTTGCGGAGCACAGGCTCCAGATGCGCAGGCTCAGTAATTGTGGCTCATGGGCCCAGCCGCTCCGCGGCATGTGGGATCATCCCAGACCAGGGCTTGAACCCGTGTCCCCTGCATTGGCAGGCAGACCCCCAACCACTGCGCCACCAGGGAAGCCCTACCCTTCGTTTTTTAAGGAAGCTACCACTCTGCTTCCCTCAGTCTATATGGTTTAGGTGGACTTGACCCCACCCTCTGGTTCCTAGGATGGGACTTTGACCTGGGCCTGGCCAATCAGAGCATTCCATTCTCCCTGGCTACTGTGATTGGTTCATGGGGCTGGGGGTGGTCTGTAACTTAAGTTGAGCCAATGAGAGCCAGCCCTGGGATTTTGGCTAGATTATTGAAAGTGGTGTATTCTTTCCCTTGGGATTTCTAAACTGGTGGGCTGTGAGCCTATAGCTGCTGAGGACCATCTTACCTTCCTGAGGGGAAAGCCTGCCAGGGAATAAAGCCAGCATAGAGAAAAGCAGAGACAAGAGAGGTCAAGAAAAGCAGAGACAAGAGGGGTCAAGAAAAGTTCCTGGGTTACATAGTTGGAGCACCTGGATCTAACCATACCTGAAGGTACCTTTCCAATAAAGTCCCATTTTTGCTTGGACTATTTTGAGTTGTGCTTCTATCAACTGCAAAGGATAGAGTTCTGTCTAATACACTTGGAAAGGCCTTCCTGAGTCTACTGGGAAAAGGCATCACGCAACTACCCCAGCCTGGGTTTCCAGAGGGGTTGTGTCCAGGTGGCTGTACAATGGTTCCAATGGTACAGATGTTGAGTTAACAGAGAGTAAACCTTCCATGAGGGGGGCTTAGGGGAAGGATGGGAGCTAGAGAGCATTCTTGTGGCTGAGGGACTCGTTTAACCAGGGACCACCTCTAAACTCCTCCTTCAGAGGGAAGCCTACTGTGATTTCCTCTTTTGATCTTTCTGTTCTCCCCACCCAGGGGGCTTCTTACCTGTGACCAGGACGGTCACTTCTGCCTGGCCAGTCCCTAGGGCGTTGGTGACAAGGCAGATGAAAGTCGTGTTGATGGACTCGTCCACGGTATGGATCAGGAGCCGGGCGCCCTGGGCCACAGCAGAGGGTGGCAAGGGTCCCATGGTCCTAGGAGAGACAGATAGGTGAGGAAGTGGCCTCGGCTGGAGGCCTAGAATAACAGGTGATGGGGCACTCACTGTATGCCAGGAATACAGAAACCCTCACGCCATCTGCAGTACAAGTTGAGAGCAAGCCTGGAGTTCCCCCAGCTCTGCCTCTCACACTCCCATCCAGCCGATTGGCAGATCCTGTCTGCCCCACCTTCAAAATCTAGCCTGAGTCTGACGACTCCTCAGGGCCTGAGCAGAGGCCTGAAGGAGGTGAGGGTGAGCCGTGTGGGTACCGATGGGAAGAGCATTCCAGGCATAGGGAACAGCATATGCGAAGACCCTGAGGTGATGGCATAACTGTAGTGTTTGAGGATCTACAAGGAGGCCACTGTGGATATAGAGGCGAGAGCAAAGGACCACGGCCACCACCCTGGTCTGTTCCCCCTACTCCTGGGGGAACCTTCTCACTGGGCTCCCTATTTCCACCCCCGCTCCCACCCTGCTCTGTCCCCCACTCAGCATCTGAGAGACCTTGTTAGAACTAAGTCAGCTCGGGGACTTCCCTGGTGGCGCAGTGGTTAAGAATCCACCTGCCAGTGCAAGGGACACGGGTTCAAAGAAGCCCGAGCACCGCAACTAAGAGCAGCCCCCGCTCGCCGCAACTAGAGAAAGCCTGCGCGCACCAACGAAGACCCAGTGCAGCCAAAAATAAATAAAATAAATAAAATTAAAAAAAATTATATATATAAAAAAAGGACTAAGTCAGCCCAAGTCCCTCCTCTGTCCAGAGCCCTCCAGTAAAGGAAAAGTCCTTAGCACGGGCACAGGTCCCACACAAGCTGGCTCCCTGATGCCACTGACCCCTTTGCTCTCGCCTCTATATCCATGGTGGCCGATGTGTTGATCCTCGAACACTCCAGCTATGTTCCCACCTCAGGGTCTTCACATATGCTGTTCCCTATGCCTGGAATGCCCTTCCCATCGGTACCCATACCGCCCACCCTCACCTCCTTCAGGCCTCTGTTCAGATGTCACCTTTGTGACGCCTTCCTTGGCCACCCTCTTTCAACTGCAGTGACCCCCTTCTCACCCTCCTCCTCTGCTTTATCTTTTCCATGGCATTTATCACCACCTGACACACTCTGTTCTTGACAACGTTATCTTGTTTACTTTTTAAATTTTTTAAAAAATATTTTATTTTGGCCACGCCCTGCAGCTTGTGGGATCTTAGTTCCCCGACCAGGGATTGAACCCCGGGCCCCTGCAGTGAAAGCGCAGAATCCAAACCACTAGACCACCAGGGAATTCCCATGTTATCTTGTTTAATTGTTTCTCTCCCCCATCAGAATGGGAGCTCTGAGAGGGGAGGGAATTTGGTCTGTTTTATTTATCAAGGTTTGTGGGTCAACAGCATCTGGCACACAGTAAGCAGTCAAGAAGCACTGGTTTAATGGATGGAGGAGACACAGGCATGGATTTGGGCGGCAGAGCTGGCATGGAAACCCGGCTGTGTGGCTCGTGAGCCTGAATCGTGGCGCTTTGGGGCAGGAAGGTAACGGCCAGCCATCAATACTAGTTGAAAACCTTCGACCGGCAGTTCCTCCGGCCAACCACTGAGACACGACTGTGGCTGTCCACAGAGATGGACAGACGGGGATGTTCACCACCATGGCATTTGCAGAGTTGAAAACAGGAGAGCACCTCCGTATCCCCATTTGGGATGGGTTAAATCACTGAAGGGCTCATCTATGATGGAATCGCAGCACCATGAAGAAGGGGGCTGTGGGTATTTTGAAAAGCATAAAAGATAAGGACTGTTGGCTAGATGGAGACAGGAATGGACTGATGGGCAGGAATGTGATAAAGAAGTACGTGAAAATATCAGAGGGAGAATCCACGTGGTGGGGTTTTTGAGTGTTCACTGGAAAATTCTTACAGCTTTTCTGTATGTGTGAAAATTTTCCTCATAAAGTGTTGGGGGAAAATAGATCTATGTGCCTTGACATGGAGAGGTGTTCATGAGATAGAGGAAAAATTTTAAAATTGTACATACAGCACAGTTTTTGTTTAGAAATATTGGAAGAAAAGACGGGAAGGATGTATAACAAAGGGTAACAGTGGAGGTGTTCTGGAGGTGACCGGGTACCTGACTACAGGTGCTATTTTCTTCTTTTTACTCATGACCATATTGTCTAAAGTTCCTACAATGCTAAGTTATTTTTGAAATAAGAAAAAAAGGCCCAATAAAAATTACATAAAACATGGGACTTCCTTGGTGCTGCATTGGATAAGACTCTGCACTCCCAGTGCAGGGAGCCCGGTTTCGATCCCTGGTCAGGGTACTAGATCCCACATGCCGCAACTAAGAGTTCGCATGCCGCAACTAAGGAGCCCGCGTGCCACAACTAAGACCTGGAGCAAGCAAATAAATAAATTTTTAAAAATTACATAAAACAATTTACCCCTTTGCCTTTATCTTCCCCCACTTGTAACCCCGGCCTCGGTATGGATTTGAGGAGATTTTCTCATTGCTCTGCCCCTCAGTCAAGAGAACGGGGACGGGACAGTATTTGCTCTGTGAGAGGTGACTGAGCAGGTAACACGTGATGGCTGGGGAGGTGGCACAGCCCAGAGGTTAAGGGGATCAGGTTTGGAGCGAGACGCCGATGGGAGGGTCACCTCTGTGCCCCATGGCTGTGTGCCCGGGCAGATGACGGCAGCTCCTGCGGCCCAGCTAATCTTTAATCCAGGCCTGGCCATAGTGCAGACTGTGCCTGGAGTGTGGGGATCCTGTGGGTTCAAGCTAAGTACAGCAGGCACACCATAAAGAGCAGGTGTGTCAGCACACCTGGACTAAACCACCGCATAAATTGTGCGCACGCAAGACAGACATTTTCCTGGGGGCCTGCAGTTGACTGCTTGCTCTCTTTTTACTTTCCTGCCTACACCCTTCCTCCCTCAGAGCCAGGAATCGAGGTCCCCAACCCCCTCATCTCTCAGGACCCAGGTAGCTGGGTTCCCAGCCCCTCCTCCCTCTGACCCAGGAACTCACGTGTTCCAGTTATAACCTGTGGGCTCCGGTTTGCTGCGGACGTCACAGTTCAGGGAGGCCTCGCTACGGCCGACGTACCAGTTGCCATCATAGCCAGATATGGAGACCTCGGGGGGGTCTGGGGGAAACAGACACACAGGCTCAGAGACAAGAGAGCCTTCAGAGGGGCCTAAAGATAATTGGGATTCATGTCACAACAGGAAAAGGGCCTTGGTGGGTTTTGGGGAAAAGCTCAGGGTAGAGAGGCCTCCGAGGGGTCTGGGGCGATGGGTTCTACCCGCCCCCCCCACCCCGGCTCTGAGAATGGAAGTCTGGGAGTCCTCAGCAGGGTGCCAGGAGGTGGGGCACAGAGAGGGCTTCTCAGGACCTGCTTCTCTCTACTGGTTTTCCTGGGTAAAGCCAGATCCTGGTGTGCCTGGGCTGTCCTGTGAGAAGAGGCCTCCTGGGCGCTCATAATACACAGGAGCATATTCAAGGCTCTGGTAAGTCCGGCAGGAAAGAATCCTGGATGAGCCTGTTTCAGCCTGCTGCTTATGCAACTCAAATGCGATCGACGGGAGGTTTTCAAAGTCCCCAGAGGGAAGGCCAATGAGACAGGGTGTTTTTGTGTGTGTGAGGTGGGGGGTGCTGAGGGAATCAGTACAGCACCTACTGGGGAGGGAGTATTCGGTATAGACAATGATGGGAGGACACAGCCTGCAGGCGAGCCAGTGTAGACAACAGTGGGCTAGAGAGAAGTGCAGACTACACTGGAGCCAGTGTAGACCTCTCTCCAGGGGATCCAGTGTAGACAGTGTTGTGGGTCGGTGTGAGAGAGCGCCCGGGAGAACCCGTGTAGAAAATTCAGGTTTTCAGTGCAGCAGTGGTCACGGGCACCTCTCTAGACAACACAGGGAACAGTGCCAACTCGCCACAGCTGGTGGCCTACATGACTGGTGTAGACAGTGAGGGCAGCGCTGTATGGGGCCCAGAGGAGCCAGTGTAGATGGTTGGTAAGGCAGGGTAGAAAACGGACAAAGGAGTTGGTGTAGATGGTGGGGAAGTGGTGTAGCAGTGTGCACAAGGTCAGTGTGGACGGCTGCCCAGGGAAGCAGGTGTAGGCACTGTGTATAGATTGGGCTCAAAGGAGCCCATACGGGACGTCAGTGTAGGCGGTGGCCAGGGCAGACAATCGGGGAGCAGTGTGGACTGTGGCCTAAGAAGCTGGTATAGGCCTTTCCTGGCGGTCCAGTGGTTAAGACTCCACTGTAGGGGGCACGGGTTCAATCCCTGGTTGGGGAACTAAGATCCCGCATGCCACGTGGTGCAGCCAAAAGAAAAAAAATAAGCTGGTATAGACAATGAAGGACAGTGCCGTTTGTGGCCCAGGGGAGCCGGTGTAGATGATGTGCGGACGGGGGTAGGCAGTAATCAGGGAAGCCAGTGAGGATGATGGGGGTGATGTTGGGAGTGGCCTGGGTGGGGGGGGGTCAGTGTAGACAATGGTGGGGGAGGGTGGAGACAGTCTGGCAGCCCCTCCTGCCCTTGCTCACACTTGGGTCCACTCACAGGGCACGGTGAGGGTCATGGGCAGCGCCACCGGCTCCTCGAAGCTCTCGTGCTCCACTCTGCAAGTGACATTCTTGCCATCCACATGGCTGGAGGGCATCAAGGTTAAGAGACTGATGACGGTGACAGTGCCGGGCAGGGGCCCTGGCTCCTGGCTTGTATTCGCCATCTTGTCCAGGGGCGGGGACCAGGAGATGCGGGCGGGCGGGCGACCCCCCCTGGAGATGCAGTGGGCCACGGGCACAGGCTCCAGGCTGAGCTGGCTGAGCGGGATCTCCTGGGTCTCAGCCTTGTTCTGGGGCTGGGCTGGGGGAAAGAAGCAAAAGCACCTGCAGTCATTCAACAAACATCTCAGCAGCAGAGGAGGGCGGCTCATTGAGGGGATGGGATGTGGCCAGGTTCAAATCCCAGCTCTGCCCCTGAGCAGTAGGGTGGCCTTGGGCAAGTCCGTGCCTCAGTTTCCTTGTCTGTCAACTGGGTATAATGAGAGGATCACCAGCGATGAGAATTTGCAGGTAAAGCTCTTAAAATGGTACTTGGCGTATAATAAGTGCTCAATGTATGTTATTATTATTGGTAATTGAACACATTGCCCGGCTCTGTGATGGGCAGTGTTGAGGACCCAGCAACGACCGAGACAACCCCACCCCTGCCTTCACGGGGTGGACTGTCCAAGGGGAAGACAGACTTTCCCAGGCAGTGATGACTCAGAGTG
Organism: Balaenoptera musculus; assembly: GCF_009873245.2. Taxonomy (NCBI): domain Eukaryota; kingdom Metazoa; phylum Chordata; class Mammalia; order Artiodactyla; family Balaenopteridae; genus Balaenoptera; species Balaenoptera musculus. Next base: position 10,900,587 of record NC_045803.1, read on the forward strand.
GGCAAGGCTGGGATGGGGGAGCCCAGAAGGGTGCCTGAATCTGTGGGGGGAGCGTTACAGAGGGCTTCATGGAGGAGAGGGAGGGATGAGCCGTGCCCTGGAGGGTCTGAGGGAGAGTGACTGGCTCAAGGTTACACGGTTGTCAGCGACAGAGCTGGACCTCCCCACAAGGTCTGTCTGACTCCAAAACTACCTTGACCATTTCTTAATCATTCTGGTGATTCCATGACCTGGGGTTTCACTTGCTTCCTTTCTCCTCAGTACCTGTGTTCTTGTTACTGAAGATTTCTCTTTAATTTGACTCATTGGTTCTGTTTTACCCTCATCCTAAATCATAAGACCTGAAGTCCCAAGTTTTCTGAAATGACGACAGTTGCCTTTGGTTGGGTACTGTGTGCCAGGCACTGTTCCAAGCACTTAATCTTTCCTGAGTCATTCATGCAAGGCCCGGGACAGTTCCTGGCACATAAGCAGAAAAGAAACGTCAGCTCTTATTCATCCTCATAGCGGGTTTCCATTTCACAGATGAGGAAACGAGGCACAGAGACTTTGTACTCAGCTGCCAAGAGGAGGGCCTGTCATATTTTCCCTGGTGCTCATAAAAATGAACACATGGTTCCATGACAATGCCAAGGGTGTCCCCCCTACCCCCCCCCCCACCTTACTGGGTATCAGAATCCCCTCCTCCGAGTCTGTCTATTTCAACTCTCCCTTCCTCACCAAAGGGCGTAACAATAACTGACCCCCTATTACCAGCTCACAGAGGCCTCTGCTCTAAGCAGTTCGCCTGGATAAACTCCCGGGACCCTCAGGACAGCTTTCTGAAGGCAGCACTGTTGTTACTAAGCCTATTTTGCAGATGAGGAAAGGAGGTTCCCAAGCTGGTAGCGGCTTTTCCGCTTTCCAGGACCTTTCCTGTCCCCACCGCCTTCTCGCACCAGCCACTCCCCCCCTCCCCCCTCCCCAGCACCCCCAGCGCCTCCATCCCCTCGGCCCTCAATCTCCAAGATCTTACTTCCCAGCATCTCTAGTACTCTCTTTTGGTGCTCCAGCCCCTCCCCCCTCGAATCTCCCCTTCTGCATCCCCGCCCCATCATTGCCCGACCTCCTTCTTTTGTCCCCGCGGAATCTCTGCTCGGGAGGGAATCTCCCTCCCTCCCGGGCCCTTCCCTCTCTTTGCTTACCTCCCTACGCCACCCCACACCCCTCCCTTTCGGCCCCCCTCCTCCCGGCTCACCGAGCACCCGGAGCCAGGTTCGGGCGCTCCTGTCGCCGTTGGGGAACGTGGCGAACTGGCAGGTGTAATTGCCTTCATCTTCGGCGCGCAACCCCCGCACGGCCAGCGATGCGTCTCGCAGCTCCTCGCCTGGCCTGGCGGCCACGAACTCCAACCGGCCGGGCTCCGGGAAGCTGGGGCCCTGGGTGGGGTGGAAGACCGCCACGCTGCGGGCGGCCTCCGCCAGCTTCTGCCGAGTCCAGGTCACCTGCGTCACCGTCACATTGTGCTCCAGCGGCTGCAGTTTGCACGGCAGCTCCGTGGTGTCGCCCAGAAAGCCGCGCACCTGGGCTGGGGCCAGCACTCCGATTGTCTTGATCCCTGCGGGGAAACGCGGGGTGGGTCACACCCGGGTGTCCCTGATCTGGATGGGGAGAGGCGCCTGGGAGGTCGCTCACCTGGGCCTTGGAGCCCCTTAGTTGGGAGTGTGTGGGGAGGGGGGACGGAGGTGGGGAGGGTCAGTCCGGATCCAGGGGTGAGGGTGAGGGGGGCTGGATTGGGTCTGCAACCGGGTCGCGCCCTTTCAGTCGGACTGTTGTTACCGTATTTCCTCTATCTCAGCATCATCAGTTTTTAAAATTGTGGTCAATATTGTGGTTAAAAAATTAAAATTGCCACTTAAACCATTTTAAAATGTACAGTTCAGTGGCAGTAAGTACATTCACGGTGTTGTGCAACCACCACAAACTTTTTCATCACCCCTGAGTCATCAATTTTAAGATGTCATTTACAGCACGACCCGTCTTCAGTGGTTAGAGCATCCTGGATTTAGAGGTGTGGAAAGGGAAGAAACTCTAGATCTTAGAATCCATGAAATAAAATCTTACTGCTATTACTCTATGTGGACTCGGGTTGGGAAAATGTTTGTAGGGGATCCTAGCACAAGAAGGGAGGTGATCATGGCCCCAGTGTTTTGGATCCCCTCAGATCTCTGCTGTGAGGCTTCAGGCAGTTTCCTTAACCTCTCTGATTCTTTTTCCTAGTTTGTAAAATGGGACTGAGAACAGTTAACATTCACGGGTTGCTTACAAAGATCAGGGGCTGTTCTGAGCACTTTACACATCTCCCAGCATTCAGGCCTTAAACAGCTCCTTGAGGTAAGCACTACCGTCAGCCCCACTTTATAGAGAGGGAAAGCAAGGCGCAGAGTCTTGTGCTCCAGGTCACACAGAGCACAAGTGGCAGAGGTGGATTTGAACCCGGGCCATCTACAGTTAAGACTCCTGATCTCTCAGCCACCAGGCTCCAGATGAAAATCTTTCTGCCCAGGGCACCCTGCACATAGTAGGTCCTCAATATGTGTTGGCTTTTATCGATATCAAGAAACACAATGCTATGCGTCCTTATTAATAATAATAAGGATGAGGGACAAGGTGAGAAGGAGTTAAGTGCTTTGACTCTCAGTCCTGCTACTCACTAGCTGTGGCCTTTGTGCTGCTGGTTTCACTCCTCTGAGCCTCAGTCTCCTCATCTGTAAAATGGGGGTGGTTATAACTTAAGAGGGTGTTGGGAGGACTAAATGAGGAAATTTATGTAAAGGGATTAGATATGCCAAGCACCCTATACAGGTGAATATTATAATTATTGTTATGAGGAAGAGGAGGCTGGGAGGTAGTGGACTGGGGTGCTGGGAGCGTGCTGTGTCGAGGGAGGGCACGGTCTGGACACAAGGGGATTGTGGAGTGGTGAGCGTGCTAGTCTGGCTTCGAATGCCAGCTCCACCATGGACGTGCTGTGCAGCTCTGGGCAAGTGAGTCTCCTTCTCTGATGAGTCTCCTGGGAACTCCCTTGTTTATGAGCTGCCGACTTAGGCTTCATGGGTGAAAAGGAAACACCCAGGCTTTCGGCAAATTGTCTCTCTGAGAATGACATGTCACCCTTCCAGAAAGCCTTCCACTCTGCCTTCTGTCTGCTTCCTCCATGCGCTGGGTCCAAAATCCTGGCTCTAGCAATGACATCCTGATGTGGCTCACCTCTTTTCTTTGGTTTTTCTCCCTCCATGAGGCAAGACCGCTCTGGGCAAGTGAGTTTCCTTCTCCTTCTCTTGATGGCAAGACCGCTATGAGGATGAAACTGGATGAAGTGGCCTTTCTCTGGCCTCGTACTCTGAGTAATAGCCAGGCCCAAGCTCCACTGTGTGCCAGGCACTGGGCAGCTCCCTTAGGTGACGCCTCCTCCAACCCTCTCCAAGGGCCCATGAGATCCACACTGGGAGCACCAGTATTTTCATCCCCATTGGTCAGAGGGGGCAGGTGAGCCTTGCGGGCTCAAGCTACTTGCCTAAGCTAACCAGCAGGTGAGGGGCAGAGCCTGGGTTGAGACCTTTTGGGACATGGCCAGACTCTGGTTTCCCCGAGCCTGCGTTCAGTGTTGTTATTGTTGACGTGAATTATCGTTATCATTATTGTTCTTCTCCAGTGCATCTGACCTAGCTCAGCATCTTCCCAAGACACGGTCTTACTAGGTAGGTAGAGTTCCACCCCCTGTCCCATCCCCCACACACATTTTATGGAAACAGAGAGCTTAGGTCACTTTCCTGAGCTCACACATGTGTTAAACGCCAAAAGCTATTTTGAGCGCACCGCCGTCTGACATCAGTGCTGTATCCCCAGTAACTTGGAAGGCTGCCCATAGTAGGAACTCTATAATAAACGTGTGTGGGATGAACGCATGCATGAATGAATGGCCGTGTCCTTAGAGTCAGACATGTGGGGTCGAACGGGAACGGGGTTATGTGCCGCTGCTCCACCCCCCCCCCCCCCCCCGCATCAAGCATCCTCTGTCGTTGTCAGCGGGCTATTGGGGGCTGGGGAGAACGGTCCGCTTCTAGCGAGCGGGGTCGAGAGGTGTGGTGCCCGGGCGTGAGTCGCCTTCCACCTTATTTTTTCCCGGAGGCTGGCCCGCCCTGCCCTTCAGAAATCTCCCGAGGTCCCGCGGCTTTCAAGGAAGCTGTCAGGAGAGTTCGCCCCAGCCCGGCGTTTCTCCATCCCGGGGGCGGAGGGGAGCCCAACGCGAAGGGCGGTGAGCTCTGCCTCGGGGAACCCAGGGGGCCGGGCCCAGGCGGGTGGGGAGGGAGAGGGGGAGCAGGGGCCGCCCGACCGCGCGGGGTCACTCACCGGCTCCCGAGGACGCCCAGAACAGCGACAGCGGGGACAGCAGCAGCAGCGGCCAAGCTAAGAGAGTGGCTCCGGCCATGCTGGGCGCGCCGCCGCCTCCTCCGCTCGCTCGGCCAGTCCTCCGCTCGCTCGGCCAGTTGCGCGGCCGCCGCGGGTCCTGGCCAGGAATCCTGGCGTCACTCAGCCGCCGAAGCCTAGGGGAGGGAAGGGGGAAGTTCTACTCCTTCCCTCCTCAGACTTGCAGCGGGGAAGAAGTAGAGAAGAAGTAGAACTGGGCTCCCGGGTGCCCGCCCGCTCCCGGGGTTCCCGCCGAGGCTCCGGTACTGCCCCTCCCTCCGCGCCTGCGCTGACACTCGTCACTAGGGCAACATCACTAGGAGGCGGGTTCTGATGCGAGGAAGCTTCGATATAAGGGTCCCCATGTGACAGGCGAGGAAACTGAGGCACGCAGAGAGGTTCAGCGACTTTCCAAAGTTCAAGATTGGCGAGGGACAGAGCAGAGATTCGAGTCTATAATCGGGACAGGTCCTGAGTTCCTAAGCTCAAGAGCTTAAACCCCCTGGGTTCATATTGGGCAAGTTGCTTCTCCTCCTGAGGCCTCAGTTTTCTCATCTGAAAAATGGACAGGATAACAGCGCTCACCTCACGGGAGGGTTTGTAAGACTTAAGCAACTGCTTAGCCCAATTCCTGGTATGTCGTTTGTACTCAATAAACAGCTCTCACAATGACAACGACTGTTGCTTTACAGTTATCATCAAATAATAATGCTGGTGAGAATGATGGCTCATTCATTTTTCATTCCATAGATATTTTATTGAACCAGGCAGCATTCCAGGCACAGGGGATGCAACAGAAAATAAAACAGACAAAAATCCCTGCCTTCGTGGAGCCCCCCTTCTATCAGAGGGAAACAGACCATTAACAGATCAATCCACAGAATAGCATCATGTCTAGAGGTGATGATGGTTAGGGAGCAACATATAGAAGGGAGAGAGATGAGAGAGACCAAGATAGAGACAGAGGAATGAGAGAGGAATGGAGATAAACACTCAGAGATGGCCACTGGGAGATTGGGAGAGAGAAAGAGAGAAAAGACACAAAGATGGAGACACAAGACAGATAGTGAGGTGGGAGAGAATCGAGAGGCGACAGAGAGACCCAGAGAGCTCTGTGCTCAGATGTGGAGCTTGGGAGACTTCCTGGTCCCCAGCCCTGTTCATCCTAGCCGTGATCCCCACCTGGCCCACTAGCAGCTCTGACCCTTGTTCTGTGACATCCCCATATCTTTCTAGAAAATTCCCCCTTTGGGCTTTGGCCAGTTTGGAGGGTTCCGTTCCCTGCTGCCCTCTCTGACTTGGCCCCAGAGCCCACTCCTGGCAGCCAGCTGTGGGTGGGTGGCTCTGATGCATGGTGTCTCTCACTCTGCATGTATGTAGGTGAATTTCTGAATGGAAATGTGGGAGCTGGTCTCTAGGAAATCTCTGAATTTTCTGGCACTCTTGTTCTGGGCCTCTGAGTTATTTCCAAATCGGGAACTTGTGGCCGCTGCTCTGTTTCTCCCCTGGGCCATGATGTCACCTCTGGGGTTCCCCCTCCTCCCAGGGCTCCTGGCTACGCTTACTGTGGTTGCAGCAGCCTGCTCTCTGACTCTGGGTGGTCAGAGGCTTCCCTCTTTCCCCCCCTGCCAATGTTTGGACTTCAGATTTGGGGCCCACCTCACCCCATATTCTGCCTCTTCCCCACTGGACATCTGACCTCTCGGTGACAGGAGTGGGGCCTCTGTCTGAAATCAAATCATTAGAGCCTTGGTCCTGAACAATTCCATGCAATGCAGATGATACAGGCTCCGTTACTGAAGCTCAAAATTGGGGTCAAGGCAGGGCTGAGGGTCAGGGATGGGGTGAAGGTTAGGGATGAACTCAAAGTTGGGGTTAAGAAAAGGGAGATTCTCAGGGATAGGGTTAAGAGGTGGTGAGTGTCAGTAGGAGGGGGAGGGCCTTTGGTGACTGGTATTCCTGGGAAAAAACCCTTTGAGTCAGTAAATACTTGGGAAGGCCAAAAGGTCCAGGCTGTCAAAATTGCTGAATTAAATAAAAAGTCTTGTTGCAGGTCTGGATGAGGCTGGGTGAGGACGTGATGGAGGGAGATGGGTGCCAGCTGGAATGGGTGGGTTGAGTTAAGGAGTTGTCTGGTTCCCCTGACAGCCCCTCTGCTGGCTCCTTTCCACCTCTGAGCCCTGAGGGGTGGTCTGGGGTCTCACTGAAACCACCCTCCTCTGGTTCCCACAGCTCCCTGGGCTCTGCCACCATGGCCCTTTGCTCTTTGTATCCATTCAATGAATACATATTTATTGAACACCTACTATGTGCTCGGCCCTGTCCTAAGTGCTGAAGATACAGTAGTGAGCAAGAGACAAAGTTCCTGTCTTCCAGGAGGTACCATGCTGGATGGGAGTTGGGAAGAGAAAGATAATAAAAAAATAGACGGTACTATATATACCAGGGGATGGTAAAAGCTATGAAGAAAAATAAGATGCGGTAAGGAGACAAGGAAGAAGTTCTTCAATATTCCTCCTCTGTGGCTGCCCAACACTTTTGACTCTCCTCCCTCCAGCTTCCCCTGCGTGTCCCTCCTTCCCAAGGCAGAAACAAACAAACAAACCAAAAAACCCTCACAGCTTTAGTGTTTCTTTCAGCAGGTACAAGCCTGTGAACTAGGTGTCACCAATTGACTTGCATTTGGAGGGGACAACACAAGCCAGTTCTGAGCAGATGTTTTAAAGTTATGGCCTGGCTCATCCATAGTTCTTCTTCTTTGGTTCCCATAACTGCCTGTCCCAGATGGGGCTGCTCCTTCAGCCATGGTCCCAGGACAAAGAAGATGTGTGAAGAAGAGCCACAGCTGACCTGCTGTCAATGTGTAACATGAGTCAGAAATTGATGAGCAAATCATCAAGATTTGGGGGTTGTTTGTTATTGCAGCAAAATCCAGTGAAAGCTGACTGATAGAAAAATCATCTCTGAGATGGGATGTTGAAACCTAAATGAAGTCAGCTCCATGATTCCCTGGGGATAAAGTATTTCAGGCACAGGAAGAAGCAAGTGCAAAGGCCCTGAGGCACAAACCTGCTTGCTGACTTGACAAAGGGGCCAGTGTGGCTGGAGTGGGAAGAGTAATGGGAAGTATGAGGAACAGTTCAGAGAGGTAGGAAGAGGTCAGATGTTATTAGACTTAGTGGGCCATGGTAAGATGTTGATATTTTACGGAGGTGGGAAGACCTTGGAGGGTTTTGAGCTAATGTGATCACACTTGTGTTTTATCTTCCCGGACTGGGCTGGAACCCGTGTCCCCTGCATTGGCAGGCAGATTCTCAACCCCTGCGCCACCAGGGAAGCCCTGGCAACTTTTGATGACTATTGAGGAGAGGTTTCCTGGGTGTGTGCAGCTAGGGTGGGGGGGTGAAATCCAGGCAGGTGGTGACTGAGTTGGGATTTTTAAATGACTAGGAATTAACTGGGTAACGAGAGGAGAGTAAAGTATTCCAGGCAGAGGAAACAGCATGTGCAAATGACCTGGGGCAGGAGACAACTGCATTAAGTACAAAAGAGTGAGGGAGACTGGCTAGCTGTTCCCTAAACGCATTTCCTCTTATTTCTAGGAACTCAGTGAAATTACATTTCTCAGAATCTCTCATATTACATGTGGTCACATGACCCAGAGCAGGGCCAAGACACAGGCTAGAGGGAGCGTGGGTCCTTGCATGACTGCATGGGGAGGAATCTCCCCAGTGACCTGCACTGGACTTCGACATGAGTGAGTAATACACTTTTACTGGGTCAAACCACTGACATTTTGGAGATATTTTTTACAGCAGTTAGCCAACCCTGACTAAAGTCAGTGCAGCTGGAGAGGGGGAGCATGGAGTAAGGTGAGACTAGAGATGTGAGCAGGTAATAAACCATGCAGGGCCTCATTGCTACTCCCTGCTGGCTGGAATGGGGACTTGGTGGTGCGCCATCTTGATCGTGTAAAGCTCTAAGGATGGCAAGACCACAGGGTAGAGAAGCCTGGGTCCCTAGATGACCACACCAAGCGCAACGTCTGTACCGTTCCTGGACTGCTTCCACTGAGACTGTTACATAAGAGAGAAACCAACTTCTATCTTGTTTAAGCCTCTGTGATTTTGGGTCCCTGCCAAGCTTATATTCCATTGAGATGGGGGAATACCTGGGAGAGGACCAGGTTGAGAGGATGCGCTTTGAGTTTGGGACACATCTTGGAGATCATCTTGTCTCATCAGCATCCTCTCCTCCCTGAGTCTCCCCTAATCTGAAGACAGTTCAGCTTTCTCTCTGCCCTCTCCTTCCACCCCACATCAGGACTATTCTTCCTTCTTTGCTTCTGCCTGTGGTCAGTAAGCACATCATGGCAGATATGGGTGCCTGGGAGGGAGAGAATGCCTGCACAGAGAAGGAAAGTTCCGGTTTTTCTTTTATCTGGATACAAAACATGTGATGTCTACATAGTCACAGAATAACCAGAACAGCTGTGGGATTTTCAGTTCTTTCATGTTTCTGATAGCTGCGTCCCTACCCCGCTGCCCCCACCGTGGGATGTTGGCATATTATTTTCCTTGTTACTCACGCTTTCACTGTGGCCCAATTCATTCAAGACTGTATGTGGTCACAGGCTCCCTCCTGGCCATTCAACCTTTGTTTTGCCAAGTGGCGTTTAGATCTTTGACTTTACGGCTTAAATTTCAGGGTTAGGTATATCCATTAGGAGTCAACTGGGTTGTAAGGAACAATAGAACTAAAACAAGAGTGGCTTCAGCAAACAGACATTTGTTTCTTCTTTCATGTAATAGGAATTCCAGAGGTATTTAAGACAGGGCTAGCTGGATGGCTTCACAGAATCTCCAGGCATCCATTTTTCAGTGGTGTGTTGGTAAATCAGCTCTCTGAAAAAAAAAACAAATCCAACTTGTAGTATTTTCCTATTTCCTCGGTGTAAATACCACTACCACAATTGATTTCAGGCTACCAGTGTGTCGTCATTGAATGTGGAGTTAGGAAGAGATGTACACAATGAGCTCTCGTGAGCTGGCACAAGCTGGGTTCAGCACACCCCTCACTTGCCACCTGTTCTCCTCCACATAAGACGGTTGCCTCATGATCCAATATGTCTGCTTGGTTCCAGCCATCACATTCCCATTCCTCACAATAGGAAAGGATGCTCCCTCACCTTCAGGACATGTTCTGCAAGTCACACGTAACACTTCTCACATTTTACTGCCCATGTAGTTTTTCTTTCCCCTTGGACATCGTGTGCCCAGTTAAAATTGAGGATTCCGTTATTATGGAGGGAGGAGAGTGTGGGTCTCTGAGGGTAATCTCTACCATAGTTGCCGACGAGATTGGGCTATTCTGCTGCAGCCAGATGATTATTTACCCTCCATGTCGGGTTAGGGAAGGGGCCTCAGGATGCCCGACCCTGTTTTTCTGACACACAGAGAGAATGAGAGGTGTGTGAGTCAGGTTATTCCTGTTAAACTCCAACTTGGGGGAGTGTTTGGGACTCAATCGATGCTTTCATTTCTGAGCCTTTGAGTTTTCCTAGTGGTGTGGTTTTAGCCTCTGATTCATTCATTCATTCATTCAACAAACACTTATTGAGTACATAATGTGTAACAGATACAGGTCTGGCTACCACGGAGCTGACAGTCTAATAGATGAGATAAATGTTAAATAATCACACCAATAAATATTTAATGACACAACGTGCTAAGTACTATAAAGCAGAACAGTGCTACGGGCAAATTCAACCAGGGGACTGAATTTATAACCGGGGTGGTCAGGAGATCTCTTTGAGAAAATTTGCGCAGTTTATTTTTAGTGGGGGAGGAACGTCATAATGATTCTCAGCTATTCCAAAGGGCAAGGGGTATTGCTGCAGCCTTGACCAAAGGACAGCTGGACTCTAGCTGGTGGCCAAGTGGTGGCTACAGTGTCATCTCTGAGACCCCGATAGACTAGGAGCTGCAGGAACCAGCTCCCTCCATCACCACCCAGGCAGGAAACGACTAACCTCTTCTTTACAGTGGAGGGAAATGGGAGGAGGGAGGTGGTAGGGCAGGATGTCTCAGGTGGGAAAGGAGCTGGTTCCATATAAGGGGCTTCTGAGCAAATCTGGACCCTCGGATAGACCAGGGCAAGGACCCCAGAACTACCACAGAGTCAGTAATGTACACATATGGATGCTGGGGGATTTGTTATTTTTTTTTTTTTTAACAATTAGGAGTTTGAGTTGCACTGTCCGGTATAATAGCCACTAGCCACAGGTGGGTGTATAAATTAAAATTAAAATTGATTAAAAGTAAATAAAATAAAAATTCAGTTCCTCAGTTACACTATCTCCATTTCAAGGGCTCAATAGCCACTTTTGTTGAATAATATTGTAGTGGACATTGCAGATATAGACAATTCCATCACCATAGAGAGTTCTCTTGGACAGCGCTGGTCTAAGGCACAGGCTTTGGAACTGGGCAGACTTGAGTTGGCATCACATGTGGCTGTGTGACCTTGGGCAAGTCACTTGCCCTCTCTTTGCCTCACTTTTATCTTATGTACATGAGCACAAAGACACCTCCCTGGCATAGGACATGAGGGGGCCCATGAGAGAATGGGAGTGGGGCTCCAGCTCTAGGGAGGGAGCAACGGGGCAGTGGAATGACTGGAAACAGGGATTTCAGAGCCAGGGAGTCTGGCTTGGAGACCAGCCCCACCATGGTATGACCCTGGGACAAGTCACTTAGCCTCTCTGAGACTCACCTTCTTTGTCTGTAAAGTGGGGGTAGTTCTCCTTTCCTCAGTGGGTGCAGTGAGGATGATATAACATACGAATCACATAAGGAATCGAGTGCAGTGGCTGGCACGTGGACAGCCCTCAACAGACAAGATTTGAACTCAGGTCTGCTACTATTATTGCTAATCGTAATGATATGGTAGGTGCCTTTCTGTTGACACGGTAGTGTGTCGCAGAAGCACTGAATGTTCCTCAAATGTTAGACATATCTGCACAGGAGTTTCATTCATACTCGTTTCAAGCAGGTGAGTCTCAGAGCGGGTAAGTGACTTGCGTAGGGTCAGTGAGCACCCTTTGCCTGCCATCTGTCAGGATTCTCCAGTGAAAGAAAGTGTTTGATCTCATTTACAAATGTACCATGGATTTCTGTCCCCCCACTTCTCTGCATTTGGAAGGTTTTTTTTCTCTTTGAAAAGGAGCAAAAATAAGCTGCATGTGTAGAAGACATATTTTGGGGTGTCTGCCCAGCTTACAAGGCAAAACCTCCCTGCTTTTTACTGAGCACTGAGTCCTCACAAACGGGGCTGAGCCCCTGGACCTCTGATTGTACAAAACACCTCTGCTCCGCACCGCAGCCACAGTGATGGGACCAAGATTGACAACTGTCCCAAGTAAGGTAATCAGATACCTTTTCCAGAGGTGTCAGAGATAAGGCAAAGGGATACTGGCTAAGTTGGGCAGTTCCTTTGAACAGGGGTGTTGGGGATTTACAAGCTATGGGATGGTGCCTTTCTCCACATGGATGGAGAAGCATCGACTGTCCATCTGCAGAGCGAGACAGAGAACTGTGAATTCCATGTTCCTGGAGAAAAGGATTACAAGGGCTGAGGGGTCGGAGGCTGGGAGAGGCAGCAAGCAACTACCCTGGTTCCAGTAGCTTTCCTGCTTTCTGACCATGCTCTCCTGCCATTTGTGGTAGATTGCAAGAACGGCCACAGATTCTTCCCCTCCCATCAAAAGGTGAGGTCATGTCCCCACCTATTGAATCTGAGCTGGTCGTGTGACTTGCTTTGGGCAATAGAATGTGACAGAAGTGATAATTTGCCAGTTCTTAACCTTGGCCCTAAGAGGCATTGCATCTTCTGCCCTCACTCTTGGAATCCTGCCTCTGTCATGAGCATGCTTGTGTCTGCTTGCTAGAGAATGAGAGATGACGTGGAAGAGTCAGTTACATGGCCAGTTACCACAGCTGAGGCTATCCTAGTCCAGACAGCCCCTAGGCAACCTGCCAACCAACCGTAGATGCATAAGTGAGCCCAGCAGAGACCAGAAGAGCTGCCCAGCTGTGCCCAACCCACATCAATAACCCATAGAATTGTATGCTAAATAAATCGCTGTTGTTTCAAGCCACTAAGTTTTGGCGGGTAGTTTGTTACATAGCAAGTGCTAACTGATACACCCTTGGATTCCTGGAACTCTTCCTGGATCCTTATATTAAATCTTCCTTGTGTTTTTTCTTGAGCTACTTCAGTGAGCTTCTTTTGGTTGCAGCACAAGAGTTTTAAGAAATCTAGACTGATTATGTGCTCCAAGGGATTTGGTGAGATGGGGAGATGGATGGCAGCTGGCAAGAGGAGACAAAAGCAGTCCCTGGGGCTCTCAACAAGATGGGAACATCCCACAGAAAAATGACCAGAAAACCTGGAGGGAGGAGGTCTCAAATGGAGCTCCCAGGGCCTTCATCTTGTCCCTAGTCCCAGGATTCTCCCCTCCCCACACTCCTTCTTGGTATCACCTGTTGGGCTGATAGATGCCCACACTTCAGATGCACATTTGTACTCCTTTTTTTCCTTTGCCACCCCACATATCCTGTCTTCTAATAGCAAAGAGTAGGGTTTTTTTGGGTTTATTTTTGGCCATGCCATGAAGCTTGTGTGATCTTAGTTCCCCAACCAGGGATCCAACCTGGGCCCTCAGCAGTGAGAGCACAGAGTACTAACCACTGGACCGCCAGTGAGTTCCTGGTAATGCTTGTATTATTAAAAATGGTACTATAACTTCTGCCCTCTCTTGTAGCTGTGTTCACGAGATTTCATGTTTTTGTGATTTATCTAAATTTGTTCCATTACTATGTAGTATTTCACTGTGGAACCCAGTGTATGAAAATACAATGAATTTGACTGGAAAACAATTTGGGAGCAGTGATAAAAGCTGAAGATATACATATTCTATAACTGTGAAGTTCCACTACTAATTATATACTGAACAGAAATATACACGTGTTCCACAAAATGTATACTTTGAAACTGGACATTGTAAAATAGCTGTTAGTATTTTTGAGCACCACATAAAAATTCATGATTAAGATCTGCTTGTAATATCTCCTTTTGTCTAGATTCATTTATTTGTTTTTTAAATTTTTATTCAATTTATTTAAACTGACAAAAAAAACCCAAAGTGGTTCACCCATTTCTTCTTTGTCAGCCACACCTACAGTGAAGAGAGAGAAATATTAATAATAACAAAAACAATAATAATAATACATGTGGCTGACATTCATTGAAGGCTCACCGTGTGCCAGGCATTATTTACAGTTCTTTACTCCCACCATCTTACGTAATCCACACACCTACCCTTTGAGGCAGGTATTATGTTACCGTTATCCTTGTTTTACCGATGGGCCACAGAGCAGTTAAACAAGTCACCCAAAGTCCCACAGGCTAGCCTATGGCAGAGCTGGGATGAACCAAAGGGACCTGGCTTCAGGGTCCATGGCCTTCACTGCAAACCACGGGGATCTCTCTTGGCCCTTGATGGGTATCGTAGATGTGTATGTAGGGTGCCTCCCAACCCAGACCCCTTTTTTCTGAAGATTGCCCCTCTCCACCGGGAGAGTCAACACAGCCATGCTTGTCCCCATGACCTCATCTCCAAGGTCACAGCTGATTGGACAAGGCTGGTTCCTTCTGGATGATGTCAGCATTGGTCTGCCATAATAGGTCTTGGCCAAGATGGCGGGGAGGAGAAGAAGTGACCCCTCCTGCCCCTCATGGAGGGAGGGATTCCACGTGGTCTGGGTGAGGATTTTTCACACCAGCCTGATTTCTCACCTTTCCCCTCTAAGAACATGACTTTGGAGTTAGACCTGGGTTTGATTCAGGGTCAGCTCTTTGTCAGTGGCATGTCCTTTGGGAAAGTTGATGGATTTCTCTGAGATTTAGTTCTACTCATGTGGAAAATGAGGGCAAGAACAGCACCCATCCTGAGAGCCGTGACTTGAGGGCTCCTGGCACTTACTGAGGGCCCAGGAAATTGGAGCCACAGGGACGAAGACGATGTGGGTGATTCAGCAGCAGCCTGGCCCTCCCCCACCCCTAGAAGGTTCCACACGGCACTCATGGACAGGAGACCTGGCCCCAGTCCCTCCCAGCTGGTCCACAGGGCCTTTCCAAACCATTTCAGCATTCAGATTTCTCTTCCTCAGTACGTCAGCTACGAAGGCTTGTATCGTTAATGATGGAAAAGAGGCAGTGTAGGTTAGGGGCTAGAACTAAGAGTGAGGCAGTGTTCTGGGTTCGAATCCCTCTTCAACTGTGCGGTCTGGGGCCGGTCTCTTCTCTCTCAGCCTTAGTTTCGTCTTCGACAAAAACGAGCTCTTCATCCCTACCCCATTCCCCACCCCCGCCAAGCTCTTGTGGAGATGAAATAGAATAATGTTTAGCAAGCACATCCATGGTAAGATATTATAGTATTATAATAATAGATAACACATCTAGGATGAAAATGTAAGTCAGATGTAAGACAGATCCCATCCCTCCTCTGCCCCAAATCCTCCATGGCTCCCATCTCACTCAGAACAAAAGCCAAGTCCTTGCATGGCCCGCAAGACCTTAAGCTGTCTGGTGCCCCCCTCCCCCAATGACCCCTGCTTCCTTCTCTGATCCCACGTCCTACTTCTCTCCCCATTTTTCACGCCACTCTAGCCACACTGGCCTCCTTGCTATTCCTTGAACATGCCAGGCAAGTCCCACCTCAGGGCCTTTGCATTTGCTGTTCCTTCTGCCAGCTATGCCCTTCCCCCAGATCCACTGGCTCCCTCCCTCCTTTCCTTTGCTTTATGTCTTTGCTCAGATGTCACTTTCTCAGGGAGGCGTTCGCTAACTTAGTTAAAGGTGCCCCATCCCCACACTCCCTGTGCCCTTTCCTGGCCTTACTCCTCTCCTTAGCTCTCATACTATCTATGTATGTACTATCTATCAACATACTATCTATGTTTTACTTGGTCATCATGTGTATTGTATCTCTGACTAGGATGCAAGTTCATGAGGGCAAGGACTTTCCGCTGTTTATTCCCACGGTATCAGTGCCTGGCACATAGTAGGTACTCAACAGTTATGTGTGGAAGGGATGAATATAACACTGACCATATCCCAGGCCCTGCTTTAAAGGGTTTTTTTTTTTTTGGCCACACTGTGCGTCTTGTGGGCTCTTAGTTCCCTGACCAGGGATTGAACCCAGGCCAGCTGCAGTGGAAGCATGGAGCCCTAACCACTAGACCACCAGGGAATTCCCAAAAGGCTTTAGAAATATTACCTCGTTTAATCCAAATGACAGCCCTGTGAGGCAGGTGCTATTAATACCACCCCCATTTTGCAGATGGGCAAACTGAGGCACAGAGAGGGGAAGTGACTTGCCATGGCCTCACTGTGGGTAAGTGACGGAGCTGGGATTTGAACCCAGCTCCAGAGCCCTCTCCTGTCTCTCTGTTCCCCTGGGGCCACTTTGGGAACTGACGAGTTGGATGGGCACATCAGGGGTCAATGTCATCCTCTCCAAATGAGCTTTAAGCTCCTTGGGATGAGGCAGTTGGTTTGACTTCAGTCTTGCTGCAGAGTGAGCTCTGCGCCTTGTGGGGGCTGAGTGGATGGGAAGGAGGGAAGGCAGGTACCTTAGCTTCCAGATTATGGTGAAGACCGTGCTTCCAACCAGTACCACAGGTGCGGCCACAATGAGGGCAAAGGCAGAGTTTCCGGACAGGGAGAGGGTAGGGTTCGGCTTGATGGGCACAGGGTCTGTGGGATCCACGATGTCTTCTGGGAACCAAGAAGGGGAGAGACTGGAGGAGACACCCTCCCTCCACACCCCCCACTCCCACCATTCCACCTCCTCCCCATCCTCCGGGTCTCCACCCCAGCCTCATCCCCGCTCTCCTGTCCCAGTCGCTCCCCGACCCATCTTCCCACCACACAGAAGCCAGAGGGGTCTTTTTAAAGGTCACACTTGACCCTGTTCCTCCCCTGCTCAGAACCTTGCCGTGGCTACCCAGGACTTCACCTTGGCCTTCGAGGCCCTGCCACCTGGCCAGTCTCTTCTCTCTCCACCCTCTACCTTTATAACCAAGCCCTGTTGGAGTCTACTTAATTTTCTAAGCTCACTCCCATCTGTCTCCTACTTCCAGGCCTTTGTCTGTGCCCCTGGAATGCCATTTATGCCATTTTCTCTCCCTTGGCCTGGACAATTCCTATGTATCCTAGTACCAGCTCAGATGTCCCCTCTTCCAGGAAGCCCGCCCTGATCCCCTTGCTGGGTCAGGCACCTCCTTGGGTCTCACAGCCCTCTGAGCTCCCCCACCCCAGCCCTGCCCACTCTGGTCATTACTGTTTGTGGAAAGGTCTGTCCCTTACTGGAATGGGAGTCCTGTGAGGGCAGGGCCAGGACTGTCTCTGTCACCAGATGCCCTCAGCACTGCCCAGCATGGACCAGTCACATAATAGGTGCTCAATAAACATTTCCTGAACAGTTGATGAGTGAGGAAAGGGGGTCTTGAAAGTATTGTCATTCTCAATGAATGTGTCAGGGTCAACAGGTGCTCCAAGATTTACATTTTTTACCTTTTTTTTCTCCCAGGAAATCACCTCAAAACCAAATCCTGAAGCTCCCACTGAACCCTGGCTGGGGAGAGAGGCAGATCTCAGGAACGTAGCCAAGCCAGGCTTTCCATTATCCCTGCCCTTTCCATGCCCTGGACCTTTGCTCATGTGATCCCCGCTGCCTACATGCCTCCCTGCTTCTCCACTGGCAGCTTCTCTGTATCTTTCCAGCTCACGCCATGAACAGAAATACTAAAAATAATATGCATGATAACCGCTGCTATTTTTAAAGCATCTGCTAACTGGTGTCGGCTAGCCTCACACACATACCATTTCAGTTCCTTATAGCAATCTTGCAGAGGTCTACACGATCACTCTGATTATACACAGGAGGAAACTGAGGCTCAGAGAAGGGACGTCACTTGCCCTAAGTCACCCAGCCAAGAAGGCACAGGGACAGGAATTGAGCCCCATTTTGACGGGCTCCCAAACCACTTTTCTTATCCCAGTAACTGGCTGTTCTTTTTACTGCCGCCTGAGCCTTCGTACATACTATTGCATACAGTAACAGGCACAAAATTAATAATAATATGGATAATACTAATCATAACAGTGATACTAGTTCATGTTTATTGAGCACTCACTAGTGTTCCGTAGTGCTAGGCACTCTTATTTTAAGCTGTTCACCTGCTTATCTCATCGAATGCTCACAGCTACACTTTGGGGTGGGCACAATTATTTCCCCAATTTTATAGATGAGGAAACTGAGGGACAGAGAAGTCAAGGCACTGGTCCAAAGTCACACAGCCAGGAAGTGGTGGAGCCAAAATTCAAATTCCAAAGCCCGTGCTTGGAACCACTCATTATATTATCACCTTAATTTTTTCTCCGGCATATGCTGAGACTCAGAGGTGAAGAGGCTTCCCAAATTCACACAGCCAGCAAATGGTTGGAGCCAGGACCCAGGCAGCTGGCTCCAGATCCTGCCCTGAGCTTTCATTAGAGTTTATGTCTTTGGCCTGCAGCCTCTCATCTGTAAAATGGGCTAATAATCCCCACTCTGCCAGGAGGATGAAAGAATGAGATACCGTCTTGGCTATAAAGGGTATCAGAGGGGACTGAGCATAGAATGTAGCTCAGTGGAATCAGGAAAGCTGGCCACTGACCAGCAAGGGTACAGGGTCCAGGGTGACGGTGGGGTACTCACGTGGCAGCATGATAGTCACAGGCTGGGAGAAATACATTCCCTGGCTATTCTCGGCCAAGCATACATAGATGCCCAGATCCTCCAAGGACAACCTCTGGATAATCAGCCTCTCCCCGATCCCGCGAGGATGCCCGTTGAAGGTCCATCGTAGCGCAGGTTCAGGTTCGATGGAAGCCACCCACTGCAGGATCGCTGAGTAGTTGAGTTCACTCCGGAGGATACCTTGTGTGTTTTCTGGGAATGTCAGCAGCCAGCACCCCATCAGAGTTGGCTGTGCAAACAGGGAGCAAGGTCACATGGGTGGAGACCACTCAGAGAGGCTGAGCACTTCTTCTGTTCACCACAGAGGCATTCATTCATTAATTCATCCACTCATTCATTCACCAACGAATGTGTTTGGAGTGCCTGGTCTGTGCCCAGACGCTGGATGTAGCAGAGCTGTTGGTGCCCTCACCCTCAGCCCTTCCAACTGCCAACACTGCATCTGTTGCTTCAGGGCTTTTGCTGGCTGCCAGAGCCTGCTCTGACCATGGAGGCAACAGGCCAGAGTGCTGGAGGGTGGGCACACTGGGGGGGGGGCAGCCTTCCACAGTGACTGACGCGGGCTGGTATATAAATACCCCAGCTCCCCTGCCCTCAGCTGGGCCAGGATAAAAGCCAAGGAGCTAGGAGGAGCAGTTGGATTCTGGATCATTTTGCAGGCAGAGCCCATAGGACTTGCCGATGGATTGGATGTGGGTGGGAGAGAGAGGGGGGTCAAGGGGACCTCCAAGGCGTGGGGCCTCAGCTACTGGCTGCTGGCAGGGCTCCTTACAGAGAACATATATAATCCTCACCATAGTTCTCTTTTCGTGTTGTTTTTTTTTCTTTTTTATTCAGGTGAAAGACTCTGAGGTCTGGGGGTGCTTAGGGCCAGGCCTCATGGTCAGAGAGAGAGGCATAGCTGGGATTTGAATGTGATGTCGTGGTGAGTGCTGGGGACCACCACACGGAGCTGATTTCCAATTTCCGTGCAACATGAAAAGTGAAAAAAACTTCAGTCCAACCAGAGAGCTCACAGAAGGCTTCCTGGAGGAGGTGGTGCCTGAGCTAAGCCTTGCGGGAGGAGAAAGAGCCCACCAGGTGTGGAAACAAGAATCAATGTAACAGCCACCTAGACTGGGCTCTTACTATGAGCCAAGCACCATTCTAAACACATGTTAACTACAGCTTGTTATCTTACTGGCTTGTTATATTGCGAATGAGACCCATGCTTGGGTGAAATCGTTTAGTAGGGTGTAACCAGCATTTAAAACATGAAATGAAATATAATAGAAAATATCAGAATGCATTACTCATAGCAATAATTGTTATTTTATGACACTTGTCTTTCAGTGACTGGTGGTGTGTGGATATACGGACATACTGGGTCATGATATGAAATGCAATTCTTACTGTGGGTCATGATTTTAAAACCTCAGAAGCCACTGGATTTACTCATTTAATCCTCACAACAACCCTATGAGGTAGGTCTTATTGTTATCCCCCTTTTAATGGGAAAACGAAAGCTCAAAGAGGTCAAGTCCCCCGAAAAACTCATAGCGAGCATTTGCTTACTCTGTGCCAGGCACTGTTCTAGGCGCTTGGCGTGGATTAACTCATTTGCCCCTCACAGCACTCCTACGAGGGAGGGTCTACAGTGACTCCATTTACAGAGGAGGACGCTGAAACACACAAATGGGAAGTCACTTTGCAGAGGCACATGGCTAGTAAGTGAAGGAGCAGGGATTTGAATGCAGGCGGTTCTGGTTTCAGAGCCTGCACAAGCTCCAGGCAGAGAACGGCACAGGCAAAGGTGTGGAGGTGGGCTTTTCGAAGAAGAACTGGCCTTCACATCACAGATATGTAGACTGATGGACCTCAGCAGCCCTTACATGTCCTGGTGGAGGTAAAAAAAACCCCGGTGCAGAAGTGGAGTTCCTAGCCGCCTCTCTCCACCTTTGCTTGTACCTTAGAGATGTTGCAGGGCTAGAGAGGCAGCGTGGAAGGAGATAAGCTCCAGGATCACAGAGAGTGGTGCGAATCCTAGCTTGGCCCTTTGCTTCTATGTGACCACAGGCTGTTGACGTCACCTCTCCAAGCCTCAGTCTCCCCACTTGTGCAAGGGGCGTGGTGCTTAGAGCATCTTGTTTCTCAGGCTGTTGTGAAATCCCCCAGTGTTTGGTCCATAGTGAGGGCTCAGTAACTTGGAGCCACTCACTCTTGCTTCCCGTGTTTACGCTGGCTGGTCTCTCTGCAGGAGCGCTTGCCCCAACTCTTCACCTGGCACACCCCTGCTCAGGCTTCAGGTCCCAGCTCAGATATCCCCGCCTCTGGGATCTCCCTCCATCTTTTCTGCCCTTCTTCCTTTAGTCACAGAATCCTACATTTTTATCTAGGTATATGGTTGCCCAGGATAAAGACTACATTTTCAGCTTCTCTTATAGCTAAGTATGACCATGTGACTAGTTCCCAGCCAATGGGATGTGAGCAACCTCTGTGTTGGGCCGTAAAAGGCAGGCATCCTCACTCCCCTTCGCCTCTCCTGTTATATTGGTTGGAATGCAGATGTGATGGGAGCTGTCTTGGGTCCCACAGGCAGGACAGAACCTCGTGAGGACAGAACAATTAGAAGGAGCCTGGGTCCTGCCACCCTGAAGCCACCACATCATCCCTACACCGTTCCTGCCAGACTACTATGTGAGAGAGAAATTTCTATCTTATTTAAGACACTGTTATTTTGGGTCTTTTTTTTTTTTAAAGGTGAGCTTTTTTAAAAATTTAAATTAATTAATTAATTTATTTTTGGCTGTGTTGGGTCTTCGTTTCTGTGCGAGGGCTTTCTCTAGTTGCGGCGAGCGGGGGCCACTCTTCATCGCGGTGCGCCGGCCTCTCACTGTCGTGGCCTCTCTTGTTGCGGAGCACAGGCTCCAGACGCGCAGGCTCAGTAGTTGTGGCTCACGGGCCTAGTTGCTCCGCGGCATGTGGGATCTTCCCAGACCAGGGCTCGAACCCGTGTCCCCTGCATCGGCAGGCGGATTCTCAACCACTGCACCACCAGGGAAGCCCTATTTTGGGTCTTTATTAGCACACCAGAATCTGAATCTTAACTATTGTAGTCTCTGTTATGGACTGAATTGTGTTCCTCCCCTCCCCGCACCCCCACTCCAAATTCATATGTTGAAGTGCTAACGCCCAGTACCTCAGAATGTGACTGTATTTGGTGATAGGGCCTTTAATGGGGCAGTGAGGGTGGGCCCTAATACAATCTGACTGACGTCCTTATAAGAAGAGAGACTAGGACACACAGGGAGACACCAGGGGTGTCATGTGAGGACATAGTGAGAAGGCAGCCATCTAGAAGCCAAGGAGAGAGGCCTCAGAAGAAACCACACCCGCCCACACCTTGATCTTGGACTTCCAGCCTCCAGAACTGTGAGAAATAAATTTCTGGTTTTTTAATAAATTTATTTAGTTATTTTTATTTTTGGCTGCGTTGGGTCTTTGTTGCTGCGCACGGGCTTTCTCTAGTTGCGGCGAGCAGGGGCTACTCTTCGTTGCGGTGCACGGGCTTCTCATTGCGTGGCTTCTCTTGTTGCAGAGCACGGGCTCTAGGCGCGCGGGCTTCAGTGGTTGTGGCACTCGGGCTCAGTGTAGTTGTGGCCCACGGGCTTAGTTGCTCCGCGGCATGTGGGATCTTCCCAGACCAGGGCTCGAACCTGTGTCCCCTGCATTGGCAGGCAGATTCTTAACCACTGCGCCACCAGGGAAGCCCCTAAATTTCTGTTTTTTAAGCCTCCCAGCATGTGGTATTTTGGTGTGGCAGCCCTAGTAGATTAATACGTCTCTAAACTACCTTCTAAGGACGATGGGTCTGGTTAACCTAAGGGCTTGGTTTTTCTGGTTCAGGTGTGAAAGTGCAAGTCCAGAGCTGAATAGCTCATAAAAACAGAGGTGAGTTCTGAAGGCTACCACCAGAGACCCTTGTCCTTCCCCAAGTGATAATGAACAAATATTTAATGAATATCTGTTGGAAAGTGTGATAGATGACAAAAAAATAGCCAGGAGACTTTGCAACTTTTCTCACCAAGAGGCGGAGCCTATTTCCCTCCCGTTGGAGCAAAGCCGGTCATGTGACTCGCTTTGGCCAATAAAACATGGCAGAAGCGATGGCTTGCGCGTTCTGAGCCTGGGCCTCGGGAAGCTTCTGCTCTTGTTTCTCATCCTTTGCTGAGCGAACAAGCCCAGGCTCTCTCTCCTGCTGGAGGATGAGAAGCCTCGTGGCCCAATTACCCCCACTGCCCCAGCTGCCAGCCAGGCCACTGCCAGACATGGGAAGGAGGCCATCCTGGACCAGTGCCTAGGCACTCCCTCCCCAGCTGGCTGCAGAAACATGAGTGAGCCCGACTAAAATTAGCTGAGACCAAAAGAAGTGTTCAGCAGAATCCTGAGCTAAAAATACGGTTGCTATTTTAAGTTCTGCGGTGGTTTGCTAGGGAGGACGGGTCCCGATGGGCCCTGCTGACTGAGAACCGGATCCCTCCCGCCACGGGGCCCCGCTCACCGTTGACCTGTATCTGCTCCGTCGCACTCCTGCGTCCCCTGCTGGTTTCCAGCACCACGGTGTAGCTGCCTGCATCTTGAGTTGTCACATTTCTGATGACCAGGCTGTTTCTTATTTTTTTCTACATTGAATTTCTTATTATTTCCTTGGGAGATAGTCCTAGTCGTGGAAAGATACTTTTCTCTTATTAAAATTAATTAAAATGAAAATTAGTTAATACATAAATATTAACTGGGTATTAACCTTGGGTATCCAGCGTCTCCCGGCCAGTGTGGCCGGGCCCTGGGAGGCCCTCAGGGGAGGAGCTCATGGCTTCTGCCTGGGCCTCGTGCCCTCGGAACCAAGAAGTGGAGAGAACCCCATCGAGGCTTCTGGGGACTGGCAGGTGGGCATCGGCTCCTTCTGTCAAGGGGTCCAGAGAGGCAGAGGAGGGCAACTCCGAGGAGGCAGAGCAGGTGAAGAATGCGAGCAGGCTGCCTTGGAGCGGGTGGGAGGGAGAAGAGAGAGCAGGGGAGCAATGGGATCAAAGGCAGGATGCTGGCCCCGCAAGTAACCCTTCCTGTGCTGGTGAGAATGAGTGCCGTCGAGAGCTGATGATGGCAACGGTGATAATAATAATAAAGAAATAAAAAGGAACATTCCTTAAGAACCTCCTACAAGCCAGACACTGTCTAAAGTGTTGAACAGATATTATCTTACTTATTCCTACATCAGCCCCACAAGGCACTTATTATGCTGGGTGCCACGCAGATTCGCCCTCCATCTTGCTCTGCTCTGCTCCCCAAAAGGCTGACTTCTCTGAGCTGCATCCCTGGGGATCCCTCGCCTTTTGTTTCTGGTTGGCTTCTGCCAATGGGAGCATTGGTGGAAGACAGGAGGGGAGAAGGGAGTGACCTTGAGGTAACTGGTCCCACAGCTCCCTCCCTGCTGCATCAGCATTGGTTCAATAGGTCCCTCTATTAGAGATCCTATTGGGTGACCCTCTCCATATACCACTCTTTTGGGGTTTTGGGGTCTGCTCTTCCTTTTACAGCTTCTAGCCCAGGGGAGGTTACAGCTTCCTGCTGTTGCTAGCCCCTGGGTGCTTCAAAATCCCATGTCAGTTTACCTATACCCTGCCTAGTCCCCCTATTAAACTCTCCTCATTACTCCTTTTGAGTGGACCATCTGTGTCTTGCCTCAACTCTGACTGATACAGCTATTATACCCCTATCAGAGATGAGGAAATGGAGGTACAGAGAATTTAAGATGTTTTTCCAGAATTTCATAAGTGATAAACATTTGAGTTGTGATCCACGCCCAGGCAGCTGAAATTCTTAGCCACTAAACGATACTGTCCAGTGTATCCCCCATCCCTGTTTCTCTCATTTCCCCTAATTTTCCATATTGCATAAAGCATGGGTCAAACCCTTGGAGTCTTGCTCCAGACCTTAGGCACTTGCCCAACACATTCTTCTGCCTCTCACTAGAATGGTGACTATTGCAGTAAGAACATCAACTCCAGTCATAAAAGACTGAAAATTTTGACATAATGATTAAAAGAAACTTTTGCAAAGTTAAAAAAAACAACAACCCACCACCCACAAAGTCAAAAGGACAATGACATACTACGAAAAATAATCTGCAACTGATATCACAGATGAAGAGCCCATTTCACTACTATATATAGAGCTCCTAGGTATCAAGAAGAAAAGTATGGGCAACCTAACAGAAAAATGTACAAAAGATATAGGTTGGAGGTTCTTAGAAAAGAAAATTCAAATGTCTCTTGACATAGGGAAAATGTTCAGTTGTACTCATAGTAAGAGAAATGCAAATTAAACAAACCAAGATAAAACTTTTCATCTGTCAGGTTGGCAGAAATCCAAAAGTTTCATGATGTGTGTTGAGGCTGAGGGCAAAAGGAAACACAGGGCTGGTGCAACCCCATGTGGAGGGCAGTCTGGCAAAGTCTTTCGAGATGAAAAAATCCCCATAACCATTGACCCTGTAATTAAACATCAGGGAATGTATTCTATAGATACACTTTCCCAGTATGAAATGACTAAGGTACAGGGTTATTTGCCACACTTTGCTTATAATGGCAAAAGATTGAAAATACCCAACTGCCCATCCATAAGGAACTGATTAAGTAAATTATGGTCCATTCACACAATGGAACAATACAGCTCTACTAAAGGATGAGGAAGAACTCAGAGAAAGATCACCAAGGTAAGTAGTTAAGATACAAATGCAAGCTGCTGAACAGTTTATATGGTGTGCTATCTTCGGTGTAAAAATGGGAGAAAAATAAATATGTATTTGCATTTTTTGTAAACATGAAGAATCTCTGGAAGGATATATAAAAATAGTGGTTATCTGTATGCGGGAGGTGGGGAGGGAGCGCACGTGGGGAACTGGGTGGGTGGGGGAGGACAGAGACTTCACTCAAGGCCTTTTTATATATCATTGAGACTAGAACCATGGGAATGTATAACCCATTCAAAAATTAAGTAAAAATCTGAATAAATGAAATAAGAGCGTATAAACTAGGTTCTTCATTGTTTTGCACACACAAACGCACACACCCCAGATTGCAGGCTGCAGAACTGAATTGCCAGCATGCATGTCCCAAAACTTAACTAGCTCTGGTGACTTTGGGAAAGTTACTTAACCTCTCTGAGCCTCAGTTTCCTTATCTATAAAATGAGAATAATAATGTCTCTAATGATTCTCAGTAGGGATGATCCCCCCCCAACCCCAGTCCACCCCCCCGCCAGGGGACATTGACAATGTCTGGAAATCTTTTTGGTTGTCACGACTTGGGAGGGTGTGCTGTTGGCATCTGGTGGGTAGAGGCCACAGACACTGCTAAACATCCTACAGTGTACAGGACGGGCCCGCACAACGAGGCATCATCGGGTCCAAAATGTCAGTAGTGCCGATGTTCAGAAGCCCTGATCTAGTGCTTGTGAAGTGCTTAGACTAGTGCAGTAACAAAGTGACTGCCAGATAAATGCTGGACATTAATTATAATTATCAACATTATTATCATCCTTGCCTCCACACTTGCAAGTACTGGGTGTACCGTAAATGTGCCTTTTAAGATAAAAAACACATAATAAGTTGTTACATCTTAAGGATCAGAAATACCCACTTACAGACCAAATGTTAAAACCTCAGCTGTCTTCTGGGTAAATGAAGGACAAGCCATGGCCAGAGAGAACATCTTCCAGGGCAGGCGGCATCATCAGCTACAAACGTGCTGTGCCCAGGGAGGGTGTGCGTGTGTGTGTGTGTGTGTGTGTGTGTGTGTGTGGTCCTAGAAGGCAGCTTCCAGTGATCAGCTGACACCGCATGCTGACTTAGTGCCGAGGACTGCGCCAAACTCTCCCAACCGTTATCCCACTGATCCCTCTCAACAACTCAGAAGTTGGCGCTAGTCTATTTTCCAGGCAGGGAAACTGAGGCACAGCAAGCATGAGTCTCAGAGCCAAGGTCATAAGTGGAGAGTTAGGAGTCATCTCACCACAGGGTCTTCTGGCAGGCTCACTGCCCACCTCCCACCTCCACTGATTTTTCTCTCTGAGTCGGCAGCTGGTGTGACCTTGCTCATAAACCTTCCATGGCTCCCCAGTGCCCTCAGGACATAGTGCAGACTCCTTCACCTGTCACTCTTGCTACATCTCTGCGCTCCTCTTTCCACTCTTCCCTCATTCTCTGCATCAGTCCGACTGAACGCCGTGCAGTTGCTCTAGCCTCCAGGCCCCTGCCCGTGCTGTTCTCCCTACCTAGAATGCTGTTCCGCACCAACTCTTTATCAAGCTGTGATTCAAGTTTTGGCTCAGGCATCCCGCCTACTGAAATCTTCCCTGACCCTCAGGTGTGCTTGGTAATAGATAACTATTATACAGTGTTTGGGCAGGGACCTTAATTGACTTGATGGGGCAATGGAAGTTCTTGTCAAAGCGACGGGAATAAAGTGTTATACCCAAGAACCTGCTCAAGGTTTTGCTTTTCTATCTTGATAGAAAAGTTTGTTGTCTTAACGCTTTTATGAAACAAAGAGCACAGGGATGCAATTTGCATAGCTGACATCTTATCTTTCTGAGGTCCTATTTCGATTTTGACAGCTTTGAAAGGTCCTCCCCTGACCACCACCTTCCCAGCTTCAGACCTGAGCCCTTTCCTCTGGGTCTCCCTCCCCCAACCCATTCCTGCCCCACCCATTCTGGGTCATCACTGTCTGGGGATGGGTCTGTCTTCTCTCTGTACTGTGAGCCCCAGGAGGGCAGGGCTGGGGCTGTCTTGGTCACTGCTGTGTCCCCAGCACCACCCAGCACAGGCTGGGCACAGAGTAGGCGCCAGGGGTGTTTGTTGAATACGTGATGGAAGGGGAAGATCCCAGGTCACGCAGTCCGTGTTCTGCTATCAAGTTCTGACTCTGACACAGCTGCAGGTGCCTGGTGATTCAGGGAGTGTCCTCAAGGCATCTTAAGAAGAAAACCCCACATTTTAGCAATCCTTACTCCAGCTGATGTAGAATCATGGTTTCATTCATAGACTCTGAGGCCGCTGGACCTGGGTTCATAACCCTGACTCGGCTGATCATTATTCAGGGCCCTGAGCCTCAGTTTTCCCACTCATCAAGGAGGGTGGTTGATAGTAACCAACTGAGTGCCTGAGATTCAATGAGATTATGAATTTTCAGGGCTCAGGACAGTCTAACTTAGGTATTAAATATATATAGTACCTAAATATCTTATATATACCTTATATATAAGATTTATATACTATAATAATACCTTATATATATAATACCTATAAAATATATATATATACTATAATAATACCATATATATACCTATAAATACTATACTATATGCTATATACTATATATACAATATATACCATAATAATACCTTATATATAATACCTATACTATATATATGTATATATAAATATATATATATGGAATTTCAGAGCTGGAACCGTAGAGATGGTTCCAGAACTCTTACTTGCCAGGAGCATGGTTATTTTATTTCATCTCTAATCTTCAATCAGATGAGAAAAAGTCTCTATTCAATTTTTCCCTGTTTGAGCCCAGGACACTCCCTGAATCACTATGTATAAATATAAATATAAATATAAATATAAATATAAATATAAATATAAATATAAATATAAATATAAATACACCACAATGTCAAACTTGACTCTCCCATTGTCTCAAAATCTCCCCAGAGGTTCCAGAGGCTGAGAACAAACTAACAGATGCTAAGAGCTCCCCATTCCCAACTAAGGTCTAGCTAACAGGGGTTACCCGTCACCAGTTCTGCCAGCACCAGCTGCCCTACCCCCGCCAGGCCTTGGGAAGGGAGGCTGAGAGCTCATGGAGAGGAGGGGTTGGCACAGAGTGAGGCTTCCTGGGGCAGAGCTGAGGCTGAAGTGGGGGTCCCCCCTGGGGCTGGGGGCTGGGGCTTTCCTCCACCTCCTGCCAAGTCAGGGAGGCCCCAAGGAAACCTCTTGGAGAGCTGGAGATGTGTGCTCCCAAGTCTGTGGGAACTTAGACCTCTAAGTCTCCAGGTGAGGGATGGAGGGGGAGTGGGCTGGGTGGAAATGGCCCACGCCTCCAGCGTTTGGTGGGACAACGAAGATGTTCACGAGTTTTCCTTGAGCCAGTGTGGATGCCCCTGAAGGGAGCCGGCTGGAGCCTGTCCTGGCAAAGAGCCCCGTGGGAGACGACCTGCCGGGTGGGTTCCCCACCCAGAAGGATCTAACCATCATGCCTCAGCCACACAGAAGGCCATGTCCCCACCTTACAACTACAGCAGCCAAGTTGAAACTTTCCGGCCCCTTCCTTGCCCTTCCTCTCCTCTGCGCATGGCCTTGGGGGGCGGGCTGGGCACAGACCTCAGCTCTGGGTGGGGAGAAAGGGCGCACAGAGAGAAACAGGAACGAGGCCCACCACGTGCCACCATGTCTCCACTGCTGTCTGACCCAGGCCAGAGCTGGGGAGGAGGTGAAGCCTTAAACTGTGGGTGGGGTTTTGAAATTACACAGAACTGGACTTCTTAAGACCTGGAAAAAGAGGCAATTCATTTACTCTCTGAGAGGCAGATGTGGGTGGTCTCTGGAAAGTGTGGTCTTGGTGGCCAGACCATCTGGGTTCAAGTCCTCCTTCTGTTACTTTCAAGCTGTGTGGCCTGGGGAGGACCCATAACCTCTCTGTGTCTCAGTTTCACTCTATGAAATGGGGATCAGATAGCTCTTGCCTCATGGGGTTAAGAATTAAATCTTACTGTAAGAAAGCCACTTAGAACAGGCTGACATGTAGCAGTACTCAGTCACAATGACCTCTTTATATTATGATTGTTATTTTATTATTGTTGTTCTTATTATTTTAAAATTATTATTAGATGGGGATAGCTAGGGTGAGACGGTGCTCTGGTGGAAAGGGACTGGGATGGGGTCCTGAATTCCGATTTTGCCTTTGCCAGTCACGTGCTCTTGAGCGAATGACCCCACCCCTATTTGAGCCTCACTTTCCTCCTTTGTAGAAGGGGGTCAATTGCACGGCCTCTTGGGGATTTCAAGAGCTCCTGTGCGTCGGGCGCCCGTGCTGCATGGGCTTTAAACTGACCAGAGTCAGAGCTCAGAGTGGGGGCGTCTCTGATTTGAATAAAGGCTCTCCCCAGGGATGTCCCCTCTTTGTCTCCAACCCGTGGGTGCAACCCCCACGCACCTGTTAGAAGCATCCTTCTCCAGGCGGGGCTGTGGCCGGAGCCGGCGGCGCCCAGAGGACACCTCATGCCGCTTTCCGTCCTGCGGCGGCTCAGGGGAAGTCGCCCTGTCGGGAGTGGGGTCCCCTAGAGCGCACAGTCAAGTATGCAGCCTGGCCCCGCCCCCGCACTGGCCCCGCCCATTCCCGGCCCCACCTCCGCCTCCCCAAGTCTCGGGCTCCAGCTGTGGGCTGGGAAGTCACCGCCAGGTGTGCAGTGACTCTTCTCTAGCACTGGGTTGGTGGCAGTGTGGGTGGGGACTAGGCTGGGGCAGGGTCCCTGGAGAAGGGGCTCTCCTCTCTGCCTCCCCCTCCCAGCCCCTCCAGGCTGGGAGAATGGTGAAGATGGAGAGTGGGGCAGAAGTGTCCTGCCCCTGTAACCCCACATCAGAGGCAACGACCGGCCAAAGGTCATCAGGTTGGCGGTGGCTGGGCCTCATGCTGGCCTCCTGGCTTTTCTCCAGACTTTGTGACTATTGGCTCTGAGCCTCTGTAAAATGGAGGTGTTAATAACAGTGCCTATCCCAGGGGCAGAGGGGCCCATGGACATCAGGTGCCCAGCAGAGTGCCTGGCATATCGTAGGTGCTCAATAAATGGCCGTAGCTATTACAATAATGCTAATTATTATTAATACTGGTATCTAGGATGTCCTGGAGTCATGATCAGAAGCCCCTTCTCAGAGCCTTGCTCATACCGTATCCTGAATTTTGGATTCTGGAAGGATAAGCCACAAAAGCTTTCTCTCATCCTTTTTACCCTCCAGGCCCATTCTTTCCTTCTTAAGTTAATAATGGTATTGTCCAAATAATAGTTGATGTTTACTGAACACCTGTTGTGTGCCAGCCCTAGCTATTGCGTTTTACAATTGTTGTCTGATTGAATCCTCATTGTAACCTTGAGGGGTTGGTATGATCATCCTTATTTTCCAGCACTGCACAGAGGCTAAGTAATTCACCTAATGTCACAGAGCTATTCACAATGACTTTTGTCAGTTCTTGGAGCGAGCCACCTCAGGGCCTTAGCACTGCTACTCCCTCTTGGAGGCTTTCACAGATCATCTCATGGCTGACTGCATCTCATTATTCCAGTCTCAAATCAAATATCAACTCTCCACAAAGGCCTTCCCTAATGCCTACTGCAAGTCAGGCCCCTAGCTTCTTGCTAGCAAGACACACTGCTTTCTTCTCTTTACAATATTTACTACTATCTGAAATTACTTATTTCTTTGTCCACTTGTTTATTATTTGTCTCTTATCCCTCACATCCACCTCCCTAGCTAGAATGTCAGATCCAGGAGGGTAAGGATTTTGTTTGGCTCATGACTGTTTTCCCCAGGGTCTAGAACAGTACCTGGCACATCATGGGTGCCCAATTAATTTCCTTTAGCGAATGCATGAAAAAATCAGTAAGTGAGTGAGTATAATGAGAGTGTTGGAATTTGAATTCAGATCTGACTCAGAAGTTCATGCTTTTCTCTCCCAGAGATGTCCAGGTTCTACCTCACCCTGGGGCAAAGTCTCCCCCGTGAGTCTCTAAAAGTAGTCATTATCAAGTGATGTGGTTATGTCTTTATTGGTATTAGCCATACTGCCTCTTTTATGATTTTTCTGAAGGCCTCTGCTAGACCAACTAGCCAGGCCAGGGGACCACTGATGGGTAATAAACAAGTATTTGCAACATGATTAATAACCATCTATGGATGAGGACCCTGTGGTTTCTGCTCCACCAGTACTCACTCTCTTTCATCCGGGTAACAGCACCTGGAGCTTGTTTTGAGAAACCAACTTCCTCCCGGTTCCAGGGAGCTGAGGGGCCCAGGCCTGGCTAATCAGAGCACTTCACTCTTCAACCACAGTGATTGGGTGAGGGCTGGACATGTGACCCAAGCCTGGCCAATCAGAGCATTTCAACCCCATGCCTCAGTGATTTCTTGAGACTTGGGCATGTGACCCAAAGCAGGCCAAGGAGGAGCAAAATGAGGACTTTTATTGGAATTCTGGGGAATACAGCACTTCTTTCTCCTGGGCTTGCTAAACTGAAGGGATCTAAGTGTGGAGCTGCTGGGGGCCCTCTTTCTACCACGAGTAGAGAGGCTGTAAGAGAATGAGGTCAACATATAGGAAAGCATAGCCAGAATGGACAGAAATTTCTGGTGATACCATTTAAACACCTAGATCCAGCTGTGCCTGAAGTTGGTAATAATGCTTCACATTTTGTGTTATGTGAGTCTATATATTCCCATTGATCTTCTGAGAACAGTTTGATTTGGGGTTCAGTTACTTGTCTCCAAAAGAACTTTGATTGAAAGAAAAAGTGAAAAATAAAGTTTTGAGAACATATGATTTGGGATCTAGCAGAGCCTGAGGATGGGTAGGGGAAGCCCCCTGTGGAGGAGATGGCTAAACTGACCCTGGGCGAGGAGGAGGATTTAGCAGGTCAGTGTTTCACAAACCTCAGTCTTTCTCCTACCACATCATAATTCCTTCCATATGCACACCCACGTACATTTTAATTTATTTACTCAATATTTTTCTTTAAAACAACTCAACTAAAATAAGCTCAACTCAGTTTTTAAACAGTAACATTCACAAAATTTTATACTTATATGCCAAGTACATTAATGCAGATGAAAATAAAAACATAATGATGAAAATAAAAGATGTGTCCACATAACTGTGTAAATTTTTGGTGTGTCACAAAAAGAACACGAGCCCGTTTGTTGCATAACGATGTGAAGATACTTAACACTACTGAACTGTACCTTAAGAATGGTTAAGATGGTAAATTTTGTATCATGAGGGTTTTTTAAAATCACAATTAAATTTTTTAAAATTGTTTTTTTAAAAAATAGAAGAAGACCAGGAACAGTCATGTACATAGCTTGCCTTTACAGTCTAAAATAAACCCTTGCTTATATTCCAAGAAATAGCTAAATTATGTAGAAATCATAACAAACCATCATCAAGTCCATAGTTAACTTGGGGAAGGGACTGACTGCTTAAGTGGGAAGAAAGAATGCAAATGGCAGATGTAATATCTAATAAGTCACTTCTCTTTCATTAGGGTCAAATAGCTTAGTCTACCGTCACTAGTGATGTCATGTGAGTACTATGTAGCTCCTAATATGATGTGATAAGAAGGGCACTTCACCTCTACGGTATTTCTTGCCACCCTTCCCCCCCACCAACAAACCCATAACTCCTGTCTAAGTATGAGAAAAACTCAGACAAACCCAAACTGAGGGGCATTCTACAAAATATCTGACCAGTATTCCTCAAAACTATGACAGCCATGAAAAACAAGGTAAGACTAAGAAACTGTCACAAAGGAGACTCAGGAGTCATGAAAACGACATGTGATATGGTATCTTGATTGCATCCTGGAACAGAAGAAGGATGTTAGTAGAAATATTGGTGACATTAGAATAAAGTCGAGAGTTTAATTAAAAAAATACACGAGTCCCACTTGGAGGAAATAACTGTGGCATGACAATTGCTAACATTTACAGAGAACTCAACTCTGAGTTGGGCACTGCTCTAAACACTTTACGTCTATTAGTTCATTCATCCTTTCAACAGCCCTCTGAGGCGGGTGCTGCCATTCTCCTACTACAAAGGAAGAAACTGAGGCACAGAGAGGGTAAGTGTCTTACCCGAGGCTATGCAGCTGGTGGATGGCTGGGTAGATCCAGGTGTCAGATTCTGGAGTCTGTGATCTTAAACATTATATACAACAATCTTTTAAAGTCATCTGCGGGGACTTCCCTGATGGTCCAGTGGCTAAGAATCTGCCTTCCAATGCAGGGGACTAGGGTTCGATCCCTGGTCGGGGAACTAAGACCCCACATGCTGTGGGGCAACTAAACCTGTGTACCACAACTAGAGAGCCTGTGTGTCGCAAGGAAAGATCCTGTGTGCCACAACTAAGACCCTACGCAACCAAAAATAAATAATAAACAAACAAACAAATAAATGTTAAAAGAAATAAAGTCATTTGGGAAACTAACACATTGTAAATCAACTATACTCCAATAAAATTTTTTAAAATAAGGTCACTTGGGCCTTCTAACATCCTTATTATTGTTTTCATCTTTTCATATGAGCAAACAGAGATACATGGTTGAGGTTAAATAAATTGTTCAAGGTCACACAGATGTAAGTCACATTCACCCCAAGCCAGCCTCACTTCCTTCCTCCCATCCTCAAGACAATGAGGCACAAGGTCAGATCCTGTTTCCTTGGCTCCTTGAGTCCTTGTAGCATCATTTATTTCTCGTGCTGTGTGTGCGTGTGAATATGTGTGTGTGTGATGGTGTGTTGGAGGGGAGCAGTAAAGCATCATTTTATTAATAACATGACAAATAGCCAATGCTGGGCAGTCCTGGACAGAATTGTAAAAAAGCAGCTTGAAAGCCAAAAGAACTCCCTGTCCCACCAGGGGCTAAGTTTGGGTGGGGAAAGCCTTATCCCACATGTTTCACATTTCCATGGAAGGATGTCCTGTCATCTGTCAGAGGCATCCACAGCCACTTCCAGGGGTTTTGGAAATATCTGCTTACATTTTGGTCGTCACATGCCTGAGGTTGAAACAGTACTGACATTTATTGGGGTAAAGATCCTGCAGTAATAGGTGGAACTGTCCCATACAACAGAGACTTGTCTCACCTAAAAAGCCAACAGCACACCAGTTAGAAAGGTGGAGTTAGAGTAAGGCTCCCGGCTTTTGTCCCCACCTTCCTGTTATGAAATTGATGAGTCTGGGAGAGGAAACTAAGCTTGCGTGGCTCTCTGTTTTTTGTCCTGTTTTGTGTCCCTCTCTGTTTTTGGATCTGCATATTTTGGTCTGTTGCCTCCTGCCAGGTGATAAAGAGCCTATTGGAGGTAAGTTTATAAGGAAGAGAAACTAGTGGTGCCCCCACAGCTGATCTATTAGCCTCCTCTTTCATTTCATTTCAGTTAAAGAAATTTTAGCTGGACCCTTAATTGCTTGGAATAAGGACTACATTTCCCAGCTTCCCCTGCAGCAAGTGTGGCCATGTGACCAGATTCTGGTCAATGAGATGTGAGCAGAGGTGCACTTTTTAGGTCATGCCCTTAAAGGAAGAGGGCCTCCCTTTCTCGTTTTCCCTTTCTTCTGGCTAGAGTGGGGACATAGTGCGTTGGCATCCTGGGCCAAGGGGACAAGTGCAACAGGATAGAAGAGCCCAGGTTCCTTGGCACCTTCACAGAGCAGAGCTGCACACCAGCTTGGGCTGTTGCAAGAGAGAGAAATACATCTCTGTGTAATTTAAGCTATTGTTATTTTGAATCTGTCACACGCAGCTAAATTTTAAGCTGTTCAGTTTGGGAGCAGCAGAAAGGAGGGGGAGGTGATGGCAAACCCACTGGGTCTCAGGACTCAGCCATGTTCCCTGCTATTGCTTATCGTTCAGGTAATAAATCCATCATGTTATCCTCTCTCTTGCTTACTCCTGCATCTCTTTCTCTCTCTCAATTGTTTCTGCCTGCAGACGAGGACAAGGGGTGATATTTACTGAGATCTTAAATCTCCACCCGGTTGCTGGTAGAAAAATAGGTGCGAAGAAACCAGAAGTCATCTGGACCTTCTTCTGCAAAGCAGGCCCTACCTACGCAGGGGAAAGGCCAGAAGTGGATTTCCCCCTGGATATAGGAAGCTGAAGAGAAAATGTCCCAGGGGTTTTAGATTGTGGATTCGTTTGCTCACCATGGGAGCCTTCCCCCTTCTGATGTGCCTTCCAGTACCACAGCTAAAACTACACTTCCTCACTCCCCTTGAAGCCATATTTCTGTCAATCTGACGTACTTGCATGAGATTTGGAAAGTGAAAGTGAAACTGAAATGGAGGTTCTGCTAATGTTGCTTCTGCCATGAATTTTGGCAAGCACAGTCACGGACAGGCTGCTGTTTTTTTCTGAGGTACCACAAGTGACTGGCTTTGTGCGTTTTGAGAGGCTCTCATCTCTGTGAATCCAGCAAATGTGATGTGGTTCTGGAGCTGACAATTCCAGTACAGGCCTACTCGTTTTACTGCGCTTCATAGATATTACGTTTTTCACAAATTGAAGGTTGACAACCCTGTGTTGAGCAAGTCTATTGGCGCCATTTTCCAACAGTATTTGCACACTTCGTGTCTCTTGTGTCACATTTTGGTAATTCTCACAATATCTCAAACTTTCTCATTATTATATTTGTTATGGAGATCTGTGATCGGTGATCTTTGATGTTGCTACTACAACTGGCTGAAGGCACAGATGATGGTTAGCATTTTTTAGCAATAATGTATTTTTAAATTAAGGTATGTGCATTTTTTTTAGACATAATGCTATTGCACACTTACTAGACTCCAATATAGTGTAAACATAACTTCTATATGCACTGGGAAACCAAGAAATTCCTGTGACTTGCTTTAGTGTGATATTCCCTTTATTGCAATGGTCTGGAACTGAACCTGTAATATCTGTATGCCTGTAGTAACAGCTTTTTGATTCCCCACCTTTCTGTGATGGTGGAGGCAGCAGCTCCCTTGGTGGGTCAGTTCTGCAGTTTCAGTTCCGCAGTTGTGGGGTCAGATGGAATCAGCTTCCTTTACCTTTTCCATCAGAGGGCACCCAGCTGTCTTTCTCTGGCATGGGTCTGTCCCTTTCAGCCAATTTAAATTAATCCAATCTTAAGTCAAATCATATGCACAAGAATGTCACAGCACCAGATCTATCCTCCCAACATATATAAAACCCAAGTGAAATAGCATCTCCTAAGTGAAAGCAATTTTTCTTACCTTGCTGTTTTCAGTCACAGCCCATATAGCAATAGGAGGTAAAACATTAATTTAAATGACACAACACTATTTGTTTAAATAAAAGGACCTAGCAGAGTTATGGGTGTTCTTTTTAGCTCCATGAGGGTGGAAAAAGAGAGAAGTGACAATGAAAACCGGTCTTTGCACTTTTCAGGAAAAGGGAGTATCAATGTAGATATTATTACCAGGGGCAACAGATTATTATTAAGACAACCAGTCCAGATTTGGGAGGTATTAGCAACTAAATTGTATCCCCCCAGATTCATATGTTGAAGTCCTAAACCCCCAAGTAACTGTATTGGAGACAGTTCTTTAAAGAGGTAATTAAGCTTAATGAGGTTATAACGGCGGAGCCCTAATCCAACAGGCCCAGTGATCTCATAAGAAGAGGAAAAGACGCCAGGGATGCGAGTGCACACAGGGAAAAGGTCATCTGAGGACACAGCAAGATGTCACCCATCTGCAAACCAAAAAGAGAGGCCTCAGGAGAAGCCAACTCTGCTAACACCTGACTTTGGACTACCAGAACAACGAGTAAAAAATTTTCCGTTGTTTAAGCCACCTAGCCTGTAGTAGTTTATTAAGGCAGCCCTAGCAAACTAATACAGCAGGTTAATGAGGGCTTTCAAAGGATGCAGCAAACATCAATTTTTGAAGTCTGGGTTTCTTATAAGACTCCTTTATTCAAAATACATTTACAAGGAGAATTTCACGAGGCAAAAAGTCTCTGCTTTCCATAAGCTGCAGAAGAGGGAATATTTTCTCCTTGTTGCTGAGATTTTTGTTACCAGTTAGAACAGCCTAGAGTTTCAAGGCAGTCTTGCAATGCCCCTCCCCCACCCCGGTTTTTTTTTTTTTTTTTTAGTGTTAAGAGAACAAAGAAACAGCTTCAACATGGTCAAAACTTACAATGTAAAAGGAAATGGGAAAAATATGATTATTAACAAATAAAACGCGAGGCATGCAACGTTTTGCATCCATCAAAATGAAGAAACGAAGTAGGAGAGAAAAGTAAAATTTTTAGTTTGAGCCGTTCCAGGATGGCTGTGAACCCAGGCCAATCTTCTGGACTCAATAACCTGTCACTTTAAGCTGTAACCCATTTGGATGTTAATGGTGACATTCCACTATCCCAAATCCTGGGGAAAAAAGCACAATCGCCTCACTTCTCAGAGTTGCATTTGAAAAGTCTCTTGTCTTCTTGCAAACTTAAGAAGTCCACAATGGTGACAATTCCAGTCTTCAAGTCTTACTTGGGTCGTGGGTGGGGCTCTTCCCCTTAATGTTCATCTCACATTTTAAAACCTTTTAATAGACATTCCTTCTTGCCGCTCCTCACCCCATCTCATGGTTAATTGAGCCGGGACTATGATGAGGTGAGAAAATCAGCCTCCAAAATATAAGTTTAGATGCTTTTGGTTGCAAAAAATGGATAACCCAACTCAAAATGATATGAAAATCCGACATGTATTATCCTGTGTAGCAGGAATTCCAACGAGGGCAGTTCTAGGTTGGTTAACACAGTGGCTCGGTGATAACACCAAAGACCCAGGTTCTTTATCTCCCTTCCCCGCCCTCAGCAGGTTGAACTCTCAGGCAGAATCCCTTCACAGTCCAAGATGGATACCACCTGGGCCAACAACAGCTTCCAAAGGCAGAAAAAAAGATCACCTGTTGCTAGTTCTCTTTAAGATACAATAAAATCTTTCCCATCAGCCCCCAGGAGACAGCCTCTCATTTGGTATTGGCCAGAACCAGGTCACATGTCTATTGCTGGGAGTAGGAGCATCGTGATTGGCTCAGCTTTTGACCAATCAGGACTTGCCTTTTCTGGCGGGCTCCTGTCCTTAATTCACCGCCGAGGGCAGGGAGGAAGGTGGCCCTTTTTCAGCTCTGGGGCTCTTCCAGCAAGGAACACAGGGAGGAATGGATGCTACGGGGAGGTACCCCACCAGCCTCCACCAGTCTCCCACACCTGCTACATTTGAGGCGGGCATCCTCCTCTCCAAGCCCAGTTTACAGCCCTCCCTTCCCCCAGTTCCAGCCTCAGGCTTTTCTCTCTGCGTTTCCTCACACTTAAAGGCAGCGCTCTAGAGAGGTCCACCTGGCGGGGATCTGAGGCTTCCAGCCAACAGCCATGGGAATGAGCCATCTAGAAAGCGGATCTTCTAACCTCTAGTTCACTGCAGCTTCGACCCTCATCTTGACCGAAACCTCACGAGAGACTCTGAGCCAGAACTACCCAGGTAAGCCGCTCCCGAATTCCTGACGCACAGAAACTGTGCGCTTAATAACTGTTGTTGTTGTTTTTTTTAAGCCATGAATTTTTGGAGTAATTTGTTACACAGCAATAGATACACTCCTTCACAGGGACACCAGGTGGATTCATAGGATTCAACGAAGTAGTATCTAAGCACATGTGCTTGGCCTCAGTTTAAAGGCTACCTATTACTATTTTTATTTTTACTGCAGTTTATCAAACTTCCCCCCAATGGTTTCAAACCTATCTCTTTTACATGTAACGTTAGGCTGAACTGAGCCACGTACCAGTCCTTGGGAAGTGGGTATCATTACAGTCTGAAGCAGCACTGAACAATGGAAATACAATGCAAGCCACAGATGTATTTTGAAAATTTCTAGGCGTTACATTAAAAAAGCAGAAAGACAGGATAATTATTTTCACCTGTTTGCCACTACCTACATAAAATTGGTTTCAGGTTGTCGTCATTCTGGTGGATTTGAATTTATCAGTAATTGTAACTGAAACTAGATGTGGTTAATATAAGCTTTAAGAACCATGGAAAATTATAACTTGAAACTTGGGTATTATGAATTATCAGCTAAAGAAAAACTAGATGAGAATATGGTATTCTTATACATTTAGAGAGTTGCTGATTTAGTGTTTCTTACAAAAAATGGGTTGTCTTGACACATTAATAAAAGTGAATGGGCACCATACTCATAGAGATTTCTATCATGTGAATCAATGCTAGAAAACAGTAACAACAACAAAGTTGGATGCTTCTTCCTTAAATTATTTTCTATTGTCCAGAGGAAAACAGTGACATTCTTAGCATGGTATTTGAAGTCCTTCATATTCTGACCTCTACCAACATTTCCATTCTGACTCCCTACCATTCCCTCCATATACTCTCTGCCAGAGCGTCTGGAGGCGTATACTCCATATATGGCTACAGCTAAAATAGCCCAATTATTTGAGAGTTGGTAAAATCCAGCTCTTTTTTTAAAAAAATTATTTTATTGAAGTATAGCTGATTTACAATGTTGTGTTCATTTCTGCTGTACAGCAAAGTGATTCAGTTATACATATATACATTCTTTTTCATATTCTTTTCTTTTTTTTTTTTTTTTTTTAAATTTTATTTATTTATTTATTTATTTATGGCTGTGTTGGGTCTTCATCTCTGTGCGAGGGCTTTCTCTAGTTGCGGCAAGTGGGGGCCACTCTTCATCGCGGTGCGCAGGCCTCTCACTATCGTGGCCTCTCCCGTTGCGGAGCACAGGCTCCAGACGCGCAGGCTCAGCAATTGTGGCTCACGGGCTTAGTCGCTCCGCGGCATGTGGGATCTTCCCAGACCAGGGCTCGAACCCGTGTCCCCTGCATTGGCAGGCAGATTCTCAACCACTGCGCCACCAGGGAAGCCCTTCATATTCTTTTCCATTAGGGTTGATCACGGGATATTGAATATAGTTCCCTGTGCTATACAGTAGGACCTTGTTGTTTATCCATTCTGTATATAATAGTTTGCATCTGCTAATCCCAAACTCCTGCGACTTCGCTCCCCCAGCCCCCTCCCCCTTGGCAACCACAAGTCTGTTCTCTGTGTCTGTGAGTCTGCTTCTGTTTCGTAGATAAGTTCATTTGTGTGGTATTTTAGATTCCACGTATAAGTGATATCATATGGTATTTGTCTTTCTCTTTCTGACTTACTTCACTTAGTATGATCATCTCTAGGTCCACCTAGGTTACTGCAATATCCAACTCTTCTTCAGGGGCCACCTCAGCTTCCTCCACGGTCTCTTTGGTAACCGTTCACCACTCTCTGTGCTCCCAAAGCACTGGACTCATACCTCCTTCATAGTGCCCATCACGTTTAGTTGAGGGAACTCCGCAGCTACACTCTGTGCTGTCTGAGCGTAAGGATACTGCTGTGTTCTGTGTATCCCCAGGCAATGGCCCGTAGGCAGCACTGAACATGTGTTCAATTGATTGGTACAGCGTGCACACTCTATGTCAGGGAGGTACTTTTCACTCCTGTGTGTTATCAGAATCATCAGCAGAGCTTTGTGAACATACAGGTCCCTGGGCTCCATACCGGAGCCACTAAGTCAGTATCTCACAGGGGTGGGTCTGGGTTTGTGCATCTGGGGCAGAAGCTCCACACAGATTCTAATGTGCGAACAATGGAGTTTGTAAAGAGATAGGTCAATATAGACTAGAACTGCCAGGGAAAGTTTGTGGAGGATGGGGCATGCACCAAACTTTGAAGTTTTGGGGAAAGATATACCAGGTCAATTAAAAATAAAAGACAAAAGGACAGACATGAAAGTCAAGATGACAGTAAGGAGACCAGATTTTTGAATAGATGGTTTGTGTGAGAGTGATACCTGCTAACTGTGGATGAGCGTGGTAGGGCCAGATCGCGGGGGACTTTGAAAATCTGTGCAGACTCCAGCAGTCAACAGAGGCTGACAGTCTTAGAGATGGTGCATTGCTGAATCTTGTCATGGCAGCACGTTTTCAGAAAGAGGGTAACTTGTTTATGAAAAAGGATGAGGAAGCCCTCATCCATAAAAAAATATTTCTCTGAAACCTTTCTTGAGAAATTTATCAATTAAAGAATCATAAAATTTTAGAACTAAAAATACATATTTATCCCTTGCCTTTGAGTAGAATTCCACAGAAAACAAATTCCTCTTTGATAAAAAGGAATGGTTCCATGGTTAAATGAATTTAGGTGTTAAAAAAAAAAAGCAAAAAGAAGCAGGTAAAATTAATTTTAATAGTATATTTTATTTAACCCAATATATCCAGAATGTTGTCATTTCAACATGTATTCAATATAATAAATTACTAATGAGATGCTTTACATTCTTTTCTTCATACAAAGTCTTCCAAATCCAGTGTGTATTTTACACTTATAGTGCATCTCAAAGCAGACCACCTGCGTTTCAAGTGCTCACTAGCCACATGTGGACAGCTGGTAGTGGACAGCCCTGGGTTCTGAAGTATGCACCATAAAGCAGGATCAGAGAGGTTTGGAGTCTAGCTCAAGGGCACACAGCAGGGCCCAGCTCAACATTCTTCTCAGCCCCTGGTTTTCCCTGGGAGTGGGGCCCAACCCACAGCACACTCTAAGCCAATTGCTCTCAAGTTCTAGGGAATTCTAGAGCATTGGAGAATCACCTGGGGAGCTTGTTAAAATTGTTAAAATGAGGATCCCAGCCCCACCCCAGATGTACAGCATCAGAACCTCCAGAGGTGGAAGCCAGGGATCTGCGTTAACCAACTCCCTGTGTTTCCAATGCACATCTGCAGGGCACACCTGGAGGACCACTGCTCCCAGACACTTTGGAATCGTTTGGGGAGCTTATCAAAATTCCAGTGCCCAGGCTGCACCCCAGATCAACCTAATCTCTAAAGGGGGACCAGAATATCGATTTACTTTTAAAAATCTACTTTATTGAGGTATAACTTACATCCATTAAGATGCACCTATTTAAAGTGTAACTTTGTGGGGACAGGGATAAATTAGAAGTTTGAGATTAACATATACACATTACTATATATAAAATAGATAACCAACAAGGACTTGCTATATAGCACAGGGAACTATACTCAATATCTTGTAATAATCTATAAGGGAGAAGAATCTGAAAAATAATATATATAAATATATATATATACACACATATATGTGTATATATATATATATATATCTGAATCACTTTGCTGTACACCTGAAACTAACACAACATTGTAAATCAACTATACCTCAATTTTTTTTTTTAATTTTTATTTATTTATTTATTTTTGGCTGTGTTGGGTCTTCGTTTCTGTGCTAGGGCTTTCTCTAGTTGTGGCAAGTGGGGGCCACTCTTCATCGCGGTGCGCGGGCCTCTCACTATCGCGGCCTCTCTTGTTGCGGAGCACAGGCTCCAGACGTGCAGGCTCAGTAATTGTGGCTCACGGGCCCAGCTGCTCCGCGGCATGTGGGATCTTCCCAGACCAGGGCTTGAACCCGTGTCCCCTGCACTGGCAGGCAGATTCTCAACCACTGCGCCACCAGGGAAGCCCCTCTCTTAGCATTTCTTATCAGTGGAATCGAGTACATTCTGAGCAGTCATTTCACTCAGCATAATGTTTTTGAAATTCAACTATGTGGTTGCCTGTCCCAGTATTTCATTCCTTTTTATTGCTGAGTACAGTTGACCCTTGAATAACATGGGTTTGAACTGCATGGGTCCACTTATATGCAGATTTTTTTCAATAAATATACACGAATATATGTGTAGAACATCCTGTGCAAGACTTGTTTTGACTTGTTTACATAGGCATAAGGTGAATATATTTATATATTTAATATAAAATATATTTTATATATTATAAAATTAATGTGTTTTCGTACTGTTTTTATGATTTTCAAAGAGTTACATCACA
This sequence comes from Balaenoptera musculus, assembly GCF_009873245.2. NCBI lineage: Eukaryota > Metazoa > Chordata > Mammalia > Artiodactyla > Balaenopteridae > Balaenoptera > Balaenoptera musculus. The sequence goes on from NC_045803.1 coordinate 10,943,702, forward strand.
GTATGCCCTTCTCCCTCCGTCCCTCCCTCCCCCTCATAGTTGGGAAACTGTGTGTCAGGTAAGTGATTTTTTAAAAAATGTGACAATGTTTCCAAGACTGTATTATGAATATGACTGTAATATTTGTATGCCATAAAAATTTATTGACTTGCCTACCAGGAAGCAACCATATCAGTTAGGCTAGGCTACCATAAAGCAATCATATTGCTGCTGCTTCATTATCAATGCATGATTTGTTATGCCTGTAAGTAAATATGAATGTCTTTTTCACATTATCTTTTCGTTTTTTTTTTACTTGTTTGTTTTTTTATTTTTTTATTTTTCAAGTTTTCTGGTAGCCACTTTTGGGAGGTCTGACGTCTTCTGCCAGCGTTCAGTGGTTGTTCTATAGCAGCAGTTCCACGTGTAGATGTATTTCTGATGTATCTGTGGGGAGGAAGGTGATCTCTGCGTCTTACTTTTCCGCCATCTTCTCCCGGTCTCCTATCTTCGTTTTTGATGTTGTGTCAGTAATACATATAACATCTACAGTGTTTTGTATCCTGTATTGATATAGGTACTGACAGGTGGTTCATCTTGTAAACAGACAGTGTTATCGATAAATATAGTACAGTATTGTAAATGTATTTTCTCTTCCTTATGATTTTCTTAATATTTTCTTTTCTCTAGCTTAGTTTATTGTAAGAATACAGTATATTAATATAATACATATAACATATAGAATATGTGTTTATCAACTGTCTATGTTATCAGTAAGTCTTCTGGTCAGTGGTAGGCTATTAGTAGTTAAGTTTTTGGGGAGCCAAAACTTATACGTGGGTTTTCGACTGCACAGGGGGTCCGTGCCCCTAATCCCCACGTTGTTCGAGGGGCAACCGTATTCCATTGTGTGGATGTACCACAGTTCTCTTATACACCCATCAGTATTTGAAAGTCTCCTCCGGTGTTTCTAATGGATGAACAAGGTTGAGAAATCTTGCTCTGAGCTTGGGGCTTTTAATCTATAAACCCACAATCCTATAAATTTATGGTCTCCTAAATATGATCCTGACGTCTTCAACTATTGAGTGTGAGAAAGGCAGGGATGGGTGATGGGATCAAGCCTGTGCCTTCCAAAAGGTAACTCTCCCAGCCGTGTACCTGCCTTGTGGTTTGGGGATACCAGTGAGAAGGCTACACCCATGTCTTTGCCCCTGCTGTTCCCTTTGTCTGGAACACCCTTCCCATTTTCTCCAAGTATCCAAAGGATGCCTAGTGGTTTCTGCTCTCAGCCCACAATTCCTCCTCCCCAGAGAGCTGGTCAGAACCCTAACAAGTATGGCCAAGGGACTGGTTAGTTCTGAGAGTTTAGGATGTGCTGTCTGGGTTAGGGCACCCTCTGCTCTTCTCCTGGAGGCTCCGAGGCCCCTCCAACTGGTCTGCCTATCCCCTCAGCTCCAGTCCGTCATCCACTTGCTACCAAATTCTTCCTGTTGCTTGGCTGTGACCCTGTCATTTGGGCTGTAACAGGAACTGTTATTATGCCACTCCATCCCGCTCCACCTTACCGTGCTGTTCTCTGGAAGCTGATACGGGGGGGAGGGCGGGGAATATACCCCCTCAATCTAGTTCTTCTACCCCCTCTTCCCACCCCATGAGGATGTGGACCAAGGTGCCACTGCCTTGCATAATTCCGTTGGATGTACTCCTTGTGAATGGCGCCTCCTGGTGGTAGAGGTGTGTATTTTGAATGACAGTGGTAGGATGGGTGTTTGTCCAGACAGTGGTGGGGGGCTGGGTCTTCTATCTCTGGGGGTTGCAGGAGACCAGGGTCCCCCCCCCCCCCATTTACAGCTCTTGGGAGTCACAGGTAAGCCCTCGCTGTGGTTGCCTCATGGGAAGACTGGATTATTGATTAGTGTCAGCTCCCAGCTTGGCAGGCAGGGACCTTGCCCTGGGTGGAGGAGGATGGTTTCCTCTCTTGATAAGAAAGGACAGAGCTGGGTTCTAACAGGAGATCAACAGCCCCTTGGCCTTGTGCCTGCTTCCTGGGCCGCCACCTGCCCCCGGTGAGCTACATCCACTGGCCCACTGTTGATAGTTTCTTTTTGGTGGAATCAGTTCTCCAAAGGCCTGTCAGGAAATTTCTCAGTTTAGAGGGCCTTGGACTGAAGATGCAGGTTGCCCTCCATCTCTGTGGAAGGATAAGATTTTGGAAGAGATTCCCCTGATATCCATGACCCTTTCTCCCTTAGTAATACAAACCTTGATTTTTAAATGGATACATTAGACCAGCAAAAATTACATTGTCTATGTTCCCCTCACCTAAGTGTGGCCAGGTGACTACATTTTGGCCAGTAGATACAAGTATAGAAGTGTTGTGTGGAACTTCTAGGGACTGGCCTCAAAGAGAATGTTTCTAGCCCTTTCTTCCTTGGCATTACTGACTGGAATGTGGATGTCATGGCTGGAGCGCCAGCAGCCATCTTGGATCACAAGTTATATACTGAAGATGACAGAGCAATAATATGAAAGGAGGCTGGGTCCTCATGATTATGAAGCTTCCACATTAGCCCTGGATGCCCTACCTCCAGACTCTGTTTATGTAAAAGTTAATTAAACTTCCAACTTGTTTATGTCATATGATTTTAGGTTTTTCTGTTACTTGCAGCTGAACCTAGTGTTGACAAAATACTCTCTCATGGAGGAGAAATTCAGGGTACATCCTGTCAAGGCAGGTGTATCTCTTGAAATTCTTTTGGGTCCCCATGGCAGGAACCCAACTGGAAGTAGTTTAAGGAAAAAGGGAAATTTGTTGTAAGGGAACTCCAAGATAGGACACCCAGAACCAGAGGCTCAAACCCCTGCAGGGATTTTTTTTCTCTCTCTTTCATGTCTGCCTCCCTCTGTACCCTGGATTCATTCTTCTCTCTTCTTACAGGCTGGCTTTCTCCATGGAGGCAAGAACATAGCTGCTCATAGCTGTAAGCTCTCTTGCATTTTTGGCTGCCCAGAGGGAGACAAATTCTCTCAAGCTCCCCTGGCTGTGAATCCAGAGTGGGCACAGATGCAGCCCCTCGTTTCAGCAGGGCCAGTGGTGTGCTGACCTGAAGGCACGGACCACTGGGAGGGTCTGAGCTTCCCCACATCGCAGCCTACCAAGCCATGCCCACTTCCACCTCCAGTATCTGTCTTCCCACCCCCACCCCCCCATTCCTTTTTACTGATGTCCGTTGTCCTGATTGTGCCAACTGGAACAATCACGCAGCCACTAAAATCTGGGGTTGCTAGACAGATTGAGCGATGGGAGGAAATGTTGGTGACATAATATGGACTGGAATAAAAGCATGTTAAAATTGCTTATTCCTGAAACCCCTGAGCTCAGCTTCTCAATAGGATTCAATGATCTGAATTGAATTAAGGGTGGAGGATAAAACCTGTGGGTGGCATAGCCCAGAGGTTGAGGGCACAGCTTCGGAGCCAGCCTTCCTGGGTACCAGTCCTGCCTTCACCACTAGCCAGCCGTGAGCCATCAGGCAAGCTATTGTTCATTCTACCCACAGCTTCCCTATCTACAATGGGAATAATAATAGAATCTGCCTTGTAGCGTTGTTAGGAATAACAGTTCAAGGACAGTGCCTGCTGGGTGGTGAGTGGCTCAGTTTGGGAAGCTTCTGGGGCACAGCAATTAAAGTCTCAACACTTATGCAGCCTAACACCATACACAAAAATAAACTCAAAATGGATCAAAGATCTAAATGTAAGGTTGGATACTATAAAACTCTTAGAAGAAAACACAGGCAGAACACTCTCTGACATAAATCGCAGCAAGATCTTTTTGGATCCACCTCCTAGAGTAATGAAAGTAAAAACAAAAATAAATGGGACCTAATTAAACTTAAAAGCTTTTGCACAGCAAAGGAAACCATAAACAAAACGAAAAGACAACTCACAGAACGGGAGAAAATATTTGCAAACGAATTGACTGACAAGGGATTGATCTCCAAAATATACAAACAGCTCATGCAACTCAATATCGAGAAAACAAACAACCCCATCAAAAAATGGGTGGAAGATCCAAATAGACATTTCTCCAAAGAAGACATACAGATGGCCAAGAGGCACATGAAAAGATGATCAACATCACTAATTATTAGAGAAATGCAAATCAAAACTACAATGAGGTATCACCTCACACCAGTCAGAATGGCCATCATCAAAAAATCTACAAACAACAAGTGCTGGAGAGAGGGTGTGGAGAAAAGGGAACCCTCCTACACTGTTGGTGGGAATGTAAATTAGTACAGCCATTATGGAGAACAGTATGAAGGTTCCTTAAAAAATTAAAAATAGAGCTACCTTATGATCCAGCAATCCCACTCCTGGGCTGAAAAAGACAAAAACTCTAATTCGAAAAGATACATGCACCCCAATGTTCATTGCAGCACTATTTACAATAGCCAGGACATGGAAGCAACCTAAATGTTCATCAACAAAGGAATGGATAAAGAAAATGTGGTACATATATACAATGGAATACTACTCAGCCATAAAAAAGAACGAAATAATGCCATTTGCAGCAACATGGATGGACCTAGAGATTGTCATACTGAGTGAAGTAAGTCAGAGAAAGACAAATATCATATGATATCGTTTATATGTGGAATCTAAAAAAAGGGTACAAATGAACTTATTTACAAAACAGAAATAGAGTCACGGATGTAAAAAAACAAACTTATGGTTACCAAGGGGGAAGGGGGGAGGGTTAAACTGGGAGATTGGGATTGACGTATACACACTACTATATATAAAATAGGTAACTAATAAGGACCTACTGTGTAGCACAGGGAACTCTACTCTGTAATGATATATATGGGAAAAGAATCTAAAAAAGTGTGGCTATATGAATGCGTATAACTGGTTCACTTTGCTGTACAGCAGAAACTAACACAACATTGTAAATCAACTATACTCAACAAAACACAACACAACACATACGCAGCATCGCATCTGTCTGCTGGGTTCGAATCCCAGTCTTTCCACTTGCTGGTTGGTGGCTGGGGCTTTGAGTAAAGCCCCTCTCTGTGTCTCCACAGAGTGCATTGTCAGGATTGAACGAGACAGGGTGCGATGCAGTTGGGACAAGGGTCAGTGCTTGCCAGATGTTAATTATCAGGGTTGTTATTGTCTCCACCGCTTCCAGTGGCTGCTGGAGCCTGCTCCCACCAGCTTCGTTGAGCTGTTAAATATTCAGGAATGCCAGCTCGTTGTTCAGCCATTAGTAGCTTGAAACTGGCCATGGTGGGAATATGCACACCATGGAAATTGACAAGCAGGACAAATCAGGGCTTTTACCTTTTTTTTCAGAGAACTAGTTTACTAGCACACACCATTGCCCCCTGCTCCATGTTTCCCCAAAATCCTTCTCTTGCCCACCTCCTTGCTGAGACCCAGAACAGTCCATTCAGCTGTCTCCTGAAAGTTGCCGTGTACAGACCCATTGGCCCCTCAAGCCCCATGTGGGAACTCGACGTTGTCACCTCCACTCTGCCCTGCCCCCAGCACCTCCGTGGTTACCCTCAGCCCTCCCACACCTTGCAGTCATCCCCAGCTCCTGTATCACACCCCCCCATCCAATCGGTCATCAAATCCTGTTCACTCTACCTGCAGAATATCTCCCGAATCTCCCATTGCTTTCCCTGTGCACCACCCTCTTCCCCAGCCATCCACTGGTCAGCTTTCTGTCACTATAGGTTAGTTTACATTTTCTCATCTTTTAGGTAAATGGAATCACATACCGGGTACTCTTTGTTTCCACCTGGCTTTTTTTTTTTCTCAGCATAACTATTTGGAGATTTATCCATGTTGTTGGGTTATCAACAGCTTATTCCTGTTCATGGCTGCGTAGTAGTCCGTTGTATAGATTTCCCATCATTTGTTTTATCCACTCCCCTGCTGATGGACCCCTGGGTCATTCCAGTTTCAAGAAACGAGGAATACCCTGGTCTGAGCCCTGTCCCCTGTGGCCTGGGTCATTGCAGTCTCCCTGGTCTCCCTGCCCCTGCCGTCTTTCCCCCACACGTAGCCATGGGGATTCCATTAAAACAGAAATCGTGTCTTTGCTCTACTCTGTCTCAAGCAGAGTAGAAGCCAAAGTCCTCAACTCACTCACATATTCACTCCACCGTTCACTGTTGGCTTTCTGCCCTCATCTCGCACTCTCCCTGCCCCGCTGCCCCACCCATTGTCCTCCGGCTGCCCCCTCTCCTGGCTGTTTGTTCCTTCACCATGCCCTGCCATGCTCCAACTCAGGGTGGACCCCTATCCTCTGCCTGGGCTGCTCCCTCCGTCTGGATGCTCCTCCCCCAGACCTGCATGCAGCTCCTCCTCTCGCTTCCATTGGGTTCCTGCTCCAGCATCTCCTCCTGGGAGGGCCCCCCCCCCCTCCCGAACTCCCAGCACTCCCAACACTTCTCATCTCCCTTCTCTGCTTTCTTTTCTCCACGCAGTGATCACCGACTCACCTACCCTATCATTTACTTATTTGCAGTGTTCATTGGCTGCCTCCCTCCCCCCCATGTCACCTCCCCAAGGGCAGGGACTTTGCCTTGTTCACGGCTGCAGCCCCAGCACCTAGCACAGTGCCTGGCACATAGTAGCTGCTCAGTTGGTAGCTGGAAGCGGATAGGCCTACTGGCATCCCAGTTCTTCTGAGTAGTCTGAAACCCCACCCAGATCTTCCTTGCCTTCCCCAAAGACAGTCCACTCTCTCTTCTCCTGGTGATGCCGCCTCTCCCATCACCACCCAGCTCCAGCCACCTCTCCTAAAAGCGCTCCCGGGCACCTAGCTGCTCCCTCCTCTGCGTTCCACGTTGTTTCGTTAATACTCTCATTAAAGCATATTTTCACACTAAAAAAGCAAACTATAAAGCTGCCTTCCCGTTGCTCTCCGGGCCACAAGGGAGGGGAAAACAGTGTTCTGGGAGTCCTGGGGCGGTGGGGTGGGGGTTGCCTCCTGTTTGGTGCAGAAAGGTGGGTCTTCAATCTTTCATTAATTCGTTCATCCATCCATCCATTCATTCACCATTCAGCCCTGAAGTGTCAGCTGAATTTCCAGTGGCAGGAGGGGGTGGAGGTGGAGAATGGGAGGGACAGGCATCTTGGTGGAGGGAGCTGAGGGGGGAAGTGTCACTGGCAGAGCGGGTGGAGCCTTATGTGAACGGACAGCATCAGATGGATCTCCATGAGTTCTATCACTGCCGAAACAGAACTCGTCCTGTTCTTCTGCTTGAAACCCTTCAGTGGCTTCATCTTTGCCACTGAATCAGAATCAGGTCCATCTGTCCCCACATGGCTCCTGAGATCCTATACGATCCTGGCACATGCACCAGACAGACTGAGCTTCTGGCATTTTCTCAAACATGCTCCATTCTTTCCTGCCACTGGGCCCCGTTCACAGCCATCCTTCAGGTCTCCCCTGAATGTGACTTCTACCTCGAAGCTTGGCTTCCGCCCCAGGTGGGTTGGGGCATCCGCTCTGATGCCACGTCCTCTGTTTTCATGCCTGTCCCAGCTCTCACGAGCGTGTTCTGGGTGGCAAGTTTTCTTACCATGGACCCACTAGACTTTGAGAGTCCTGAGGGTGGGGCTAGATCTTAGCCATCTTCATAGCCCCAGATGTGCCAGTGTGTCAGTGGAGAAGAGGGGCCAATGTGGACCCAAAGAAATGAATCTGGGTGCTTAGAGGTTCACCTTTGACAAAAACACAACCACACATAGTTTCCACTCATTTTGTGCCTGTGTAGTGGGTGCTAGGCTGCTTTCCCCAGAACCACTCTTTCAGGGCTGGCACAGCATCCCAGCTGCCAGGGATGCCAGCTGCTGAAGGCTCCTGCTCCCTCCCCTCCCTAGGAATTACCCCCTCTGAAGGGAACTGCCTCGCCCAAGCTCATGCCCCTCTCAGGTGGTCAGCATCCACAGGTCAATACAGGGATGCCAAAGCCAAGCCTTGTATTAATTTCCTGGGGCTGCCGTAATGAAGTACCACCAACTGGGTGGCTTAAGCAGCAGACATTTATATGCTCCTAGTTCTGGAGTCTAGAGGTCTGAAGTCAGTGTGTTGGCAGGGTTGGTTCCTTCTGACGGCTGGGAGGGAGAATCGGTTCTAGGCACCTCTCCCAGCGTCTGGTAGCCTCAGGAGTTCCCTGCGCCGTAGATGGGGATCTCCCTGTGTTTTCACTTCATCTTCCCTCTTCGGGTGTCTGTCACTGTGTCTAAATTTCCCCTTTTATAAGGACACAGTCCTATTGGATGAGAGCCCACCCTAATGACCTCATCTTAGCTTGATGAACGCAAAGACCCTATTTCCAAATAAGGTCACATTCACAGGTCCTGGGAATCTGGAACTTCAACTTCTTTGTGGGAACACAAGTCAACCCACAATAACCTTTTCGTTTCACTTTGGGCCAGCCCAATCTCAGAGCTCCCCATGGGGTCTCAGAGTGGACCGAGGCCTCACTTTCCATCTGTCAGTAGATCAGCTTATCTCTCCATCTAGCTCTGCCTTCCTCACCACCTCACAAGGCTGGATCTGAGAATACTCTCCAGGCAAACCTCTCGCGTGCAACTTCCTGTCTCAGAATCTGTTTCCAGAGACCCCGGGGCAAACACAGGGACACAGAAACTCCCTGAATCAGCTTTGCTCACAGTGAAGGCTGATGATGGATTCTGAAGGGGCCACACATTGTGACCACCACCTGGAGCCAGGCCTGTGCCATGTCCTGCTTCTGTAGAAGTATGGTGAAGACCTCGTACTGGATGGCCAGGGTTCAAATTTCAGTCTTGCCACTTGTTGGCTGTGTGATCGTGTAAAATTACTAATACCTTCTTCCTAGGGTTAATGTGAGGGTTGAGTTAATCCAATAAAGCTCTAAGCCCAGCATGCAGTAAGCACTCAATACATGTTCACTTGCATTTTCCAGGTTTAGGTTGAGCTGGTCTGCAGACAACACTTCCATACACCCAAAGGAGGCAGGCTTCTGGGTCCTGATCTTCTGCTTCTAAGTCTCTGGTGACTTCTCCGAATGACTAGCTTACCTTAAATCCAACCCCTCTGCAATGTATTTGCATCTGTCAGAGTGTTGTAAAATTTCACATTACATTTAATGGACAATGAAGGCTAAATTTAAATTTTGTTTTAGAAAGGAAAGGTGCTTAGGCAAATTGCTTCAGAAGTCCACAAAGTCTTACCAAGGTCGATAAACTAGAGGCACAGGTGTGTAAAATAATCCAGTCCTTTGCAAGAGGCTGCAAATTTGAAAAAAGTTTACTGTAAATACAAAATTAAATCCAAGTGCCCTTCACATTGTTTTTTAATTATAACTTTCCATTTTGAAACAGTTTGACTCAAAAGAATTTGCAGAAATAGGAGCGAGAGTCCCTGTGTACACCTTTCACTTACTGTGGTGTTTTTACTCACAGCACTAATACCAAATGTGTGGTTTGCTTTTCTTATACTGTCTCTGATTCTCTAACACTAACCAGTGTGTCCTGCAATTCAGTTTGACACTAGCTGCCCAGAGTCAGTGTCAGACTCCATAGGTTAAGGGCTCAGTCCCACAAGTCGGCCCTCACTTCAGAGGCCACTAGCAAATCACTGGGTCCCCAAGTTACCAGAACTTCTGTTGGACTTGGCTACAAAGTTGGGGGTTTCTACAACCCCCCTCCCTTTCAGGTTCAATCATGTGCCAGAACAGCTTACAAAACTCAGGGAGCCACTTAACTTGCATTTTGTGGTTTATTTTTTTTTATTTTTTATTTTTTGGCCACGCCACATGGCATGCAGGATCCTAGCTCCCCGACCAGGGATCGAACTCGCGCCCCCTGCAGTGGAAGCTCGGAGTCTTAACCTGGACAGCCAGGGAAGTCCCTCTGGCTTATTATAAAGGATGCAACTCAGGAACAGCCAAATAGAAGAGATGCACAAGGCTAGGGGGTGTGTGTGTGTGTGTGTGTGTGTGTGTGTGTGTGTGTGTGTGTGTGTGTGTGTGTGTGTGTGTGTGTGTGTGTGTGTGTGTGTGTGTGTGTGTGTGTGTGTGTGTGTGTGTGTGTGTGTGTGTGTGTGTGTGTGTGTGTGTGTGTGTGTGTGTGCGCGTGCGTGCGCGCGCGCAGAACTGCCACACCCTCTCCGGAGCACCACCCTCCTAGAACCTTGATGTCTTCCCCAACCCGGAAGCTCTCTGAACCCTGCCGTTTAGGGTCTTTATGGAAGTTTCATTACACAGGCATGATTGATTACATCATTGGCCCTTGGTGATTAATTCAACCTCCAGTCCCACTCTCCTCCCCAGTGGTCCAGGGTGGTATGAGGCTGAAAGTTCCAACCCTCTAATCACGCCTTGGTCTTTCTGGTGACCAGCCCCAATCCTGAAGCTATCTAGGGGCTCCTGGTGACCATCCACCTCATTAGCATACACAAGACACTCTCACTTTGGAGATTCCAAGGGTTTCAGGAGCTGTGTGTCAGGAACTGAGGTCAAAGACCAAATGTTTAGTTTTTATTGTATCACACCCAGCTTTCCACCGATGCTCATATTTTATATAACAATAGCACCTTGTCAAAAATCAGAAAACTGATGTTGAGACAGTGCTATTAATTCAGTATCACATTGTTTTTTAAAAAGCCTTTAAAGTACTTAGAAAAACAAAAACGAAAGAATGAAAAACCCCTTTCAAGAGGGGGCGAATTGTAGGTAAACTACGCAGAGTGGGTTGGATCTTGAGGAAACCGTCTTCTGGGTGCCAGTTTGAGGTAAATTCCCCAGCAGCTGCCGGCTGCTAGACCCAAGTGTAAAGCACCAAATGGATGCAGTGCTTGATTGTGAACTGCCAGATTCCTGGGGCCAGCCAGTCTGTCTGCCGTGTAGCGGTTTGATACGATTTCAGATCCATTTGTTTATGACAAAAATGAAGTTGTTTTTAAGAGTGAAGTTGTTTTCAAGAATGAAGTTATTGTTTTGATGTAAAAGTGAAATCGTGTATCAGGATGTCATCATCTACATCTGTGGTTGCTGATAAGCCCTCAGTAGCTCAGCTGCTCGAGGACCCCGCTGGGGGGCTTGTCAGTAAGAATATGTGAAAAAGCAACTATGGGGAGGGGGTGTTTAGAGTATGAATAAGCAGAGTTTGTGAGGACCATCCAAGAGTGTCCAGTCTGGGCAAAGTTACCCTTTGCTGATCTAAATAGCTCTCTGTGGAATCTTAAAAAAAAAAGAAAGGGTACAAATGAACTTATTTACAGAGTGGAAGTAGAGTCACGGATGTAGAAAACAAACTTATGGTTACCAGGGGATAAGGGTGGGGGGAGGGATAAATTGGGAGATTGGGATTGACATATACACCCTACTATATATAAAATAGATAACTAATAAGAACCTGCTATATAGCACAGGGAACTCTACTCAATACTCTGTAATGGCCTATATGGGAAAAGAATCAAGAAAAAGAAAAAAGTGTGGATATATGTATATGTATAACTGATTCACTTTGCTGTACACCTGAAACTAACACAACATTGTAAATCAACTGTATTCCAGTACAAATTTTAAAAAAAGAAAGAAATAGCTCTCTGAAGACCTTGGGTCATTAGCTCCTGCCATGGTAAAGGCAACTCTTTTCCCCACAGGGGCAAAAAGCCATCAGCAGCCTGGAGGAAGATCGTCCTGCCTGCCAACGCCTCCTTTGTTCCCTAGCAACGTGCTCTGGCAGTGAGGGACTTCCGTTTTCACTGGTGGGTAGCTGGACCTCAGCTCATGGTCAAGTTGCCTCTCCCGAGAACCAACTTGTATAAAGGTACAGCTCAACTAAATTTGGACTTTATTTCTTTCATCTCCCCTTGCCTGGAACAATAGTGTAGTTCATCTATCATTGATTTGGGGAAGGTTCTTTCTTTATTGGCTTCTTAAGAGACGTTATCCTATATGCTACTGCCTTGTGAAATTATTATAATTCCCACAGTGAACCTGTGTTAGATAAAATATTGGTAAAGACCATCTCAGGCTCTAAGCACAATTTGCCCCAAACAAAACACCATCCCACCCTCACTTGCTTCTGAGAAAGAAAACATTTTGTCCCCAAACTGAGACTGAAGCCCACTGTGTGTTCTGTATCTCTGCCCACTAGAGAAATGTATAGATCACTGCTAGCGGAGCCCCTTTGCCCGACAGACCCCCACCTGACCCTGCTGGAGATGGACTGTTGGTGCCTGGGTGCTAATTGGCTTCTGCTAGGGAATCAACTCCATTGCCTCAGGTTGATTGGCTTATGGTTTGTTTCTCAGAAGTGGCTTATTATTTCTGATTAATGTCTCCTGCCTAAAGATGTCCTCCCAAATCTAACACTACCACTGATGAGAATGTGGCGCTTTGACATCCTCAGGAAATAAACAAGACTGTGCCTGGCTGCCCTGCTGCCCACCAGGCTCACTCTGTCTGCTGGTTGCCCCTGCTGGCGAGAAATCGACTTTGACACACGCTCAAGACTCATTTAAGAAATTTATGCCTAACACCTTCCACTTGGATGGATTAGAAGCCTTGGGGTCGGGGAGGGAGGGGATTCTGAGTGCCCCCCTCTTAGTGCCCACACTACAGTCTAGGAAGTATTAGACCCCAGGCTCTGGAGCCAAGTAGGTGTGGTTTGCTGCTGATTCAATCATGACTTAGAGCAAGTGACCCATATTGCTGAGCCTCAGTTTCCTCATCTGTGAAATGGGTATTGAATAGTACTTATCTGTGAATCTGTAAAATTGCTTCTGTTAATCAACTTCCAAGGACAAAAGGCAGAGAAACATCATTCTCTAAAATCAATTGTCAGAGACTTGACTATTTGAAATCAAATTAATGAGAATGGGACATCCCACTCTTGCCTGGGGGATCTAAATAGCTCTGATCTGGAGACACAGCCTCCATTCCCAAGCCAGGTTCACAGCTTCAGATAAGGGATTTCCAGACTCAGTATTACATATTTAGTCTAATTTAGCAGCTTCCAAGGAAATGGGGCCCTGAGTTCTCTTCACAGGCCAGGCCTTATTAACCCTCTTGCTCACAGCCCTGCTCTTCTTTGTGTCAGTCAACACACTGTCAGAAATTCCCTGGTGGTCCAGTGGTAAGGACTCTGTGCTTTCACTGCTGAGGGCGTGCGTTCAATCTCTGGTCGGGGAACTAAGATCCCACAAGACTGGGGCGAGGCAAAACAAACAAAAAAAGCCCCGTGTCATTTAAATTTCACCTACACACTACCCCTTCCCCACGTCTCATATAACACTGGGTCTTCTGTTTGGGGAGACAGCCCATGGGGATTCGAACTCCTTTGCTGCAGCATGAATAAATCTGAGCTGTCAAACTGCAGGAAATGTTCCCAGTGTCTTTATAAGATAAATTTTTTAAAAAAGATTTATTTATTATTTATTTATTTTATTTTATTTTTGGCTGCATCGGGTCTTAGTTGCAGTGCGCGGGGTCTTCGTTGCGGTGCATGGGCTTCTCTAGTTGTGGCGCATGGGCTTCTCTAGTTGTGGCGTGTGGGTTTTCTCTAGTTGTGGCACGTGGGCTCTAGTTGAGGCCTGTGAGCTCAGTAGTTGTGGCATGCAGGCTTACTTGCCCCGAGGCATGGGGGGGGTCTTAGTTTCCCGACCAGGGATGGAAGCCTTGTCCTCTGCATTGGAAGGCTGATTGTTTACCACCAGAACAACAGGGAAGTCCCTCAGATAAACTTGATCATGCCTTATATTTTGCTGTGAGGGCTAAAAGAGCTAACGCGGAGAAAGTGCTTAGCAGATTTCTTGGCTCATGGATTGTTTTAACTGCATTTAAAAGTTTTCTGTATTATGATGCACCCGAGGCCTTGCTGACCCTGGATGGGCTACAGGGTTGGCTGATTCCTAGAGATAGCAAATGACTTGCCTGCCAGCGGGCCTTTCACATGCAAACTAACCAAGCCAGAGCTCACTACCCCAGCTACTTTCTTTTTCCGGGACTTTCCAGTTTTGGGCCACTATCTCCCTGTCCTAATTACCCGAGGGCCAGGCATCAATCCACTAGGGACAGCCCCTTATGCCCCAGAGCCCACTGAAATGATTCAAAGTAGCCAATTTTAAACGTGCTTAACCCTATTCCCCCCAGTTCCTTCCTGTAAAAACCACAATAAAGGCTCTCTCCCACTTACCCCCCTCCCCACCCAGGCCTGAGACCAACCTCACTGTTCTCTCATGGGACCCTTCATGCTTGGATTATCCCCCCCATCTTGGGACCTGTGAGTCATAAACTATCTTTCTAGTGGCAGTCGTCTCCTGACCTCTTGACCTCACCATGCCTGAATAAAATTAACATCTACATTTTAAAATGTCCCACCTGTGCTCACAAACCCATCGGTTCAGCCCTGACTCCTTTTGGGTGAGCTCCGATTTTCCCTCCGGCCCAGGATCTGCTTGTTCACATCTGCTCCCTGATGCCCCGCATTGACAAAGCCAGCATCCGTGCAGAAGTGCGTCCTCTGGTCGCTTGCAGAGGGAAGCTGGGGGAGCAGCTAGATTCCTGTGGGAGGAAGAGGAAGGCCAGAACTCTTGTTGGTCCTTGCAGAGCTGCCTGAGCCCAGAGTCTCCCAGGGGCCCCCTGGAGCCAGCTGTAGGTACCTGCTTCCGCCCTTTCCCCGAAGGAAGTTCATGCCCGGGTGAACTTCAGGGCTGGGAAATCTCTTCAAATTGAGTGGCAACTGTTGTGCGTATCTGCCTTTTCAGCTCGGAGAGAGGCCTGGAGAGCTTTCTGCTGATTTTCCTAGGAATCTTTAACCCTCCGCAGAAGATGAACAATCTCATTTCAAGCCTGCCCCAATGATGTGGTGTGCCTTTGGGGAGGAGGGTGGAGGTGGTGAGTTGGAGTGAGACACAAGGGCAGCCTCTGTCCCTGGCAGGCTCTAGCTCATGCTTACGTGGGTGTCAGCTTTGTGAGAATTTGAGCTGTCTCTTTAGGTCCTGCATATTTGTCCTCTAAGTGCAGGAGAAAAATTTTGGAGTGTGGTAAAACGGATGTGGCAAAATGTTAACGATTTGTGAAATCTACGCAAAGAGATATAGATGTTCATTGTACTGCTCTTACCTGTGAGTAGGCTTGAAATTTTTCCTCATAAAAAGTTGGGTAGAATCACAAAGAAACAAACACGTACTACACTGAAACTAAAACTGAAAAGATTTCCCAAAGAAACAGGCAGGAGTCAGACTACCTTCTATACCCTTGTGTGTGTCTGTCTGTCTCGTTTCAGGGTTCTTTCACAAAACTTCTATCCTTCCCTTTCAGGAGATCATTAAATCTGCCCCCTTCCCCAATCATCACCACCTGCAGTCCCCCAAAAGTCTTCCCAGCCCTGCCTGGGCTTGGAGCTTCAATATTTTCTAAGGCGGAAAACGCCAATCTTAGACTCGGATCTCAGCCCAAGCCTCAGCTCTGCCACTTTCTAGGTGTATTCGTTATCAGTTGCTGTGTAAACAAATTATCCCCAAACGTAGTGGCTTAAATAAGAAGGAATTGTCTCACTGCTTGTAGGAGTGGCGTGGCTGATTGCACCTGCCTGAGGGGTCCCAAGCCAGCACCACCCCACAGAGCCCTTCCTGCATTCCTGACTCATAGAAGTTGGGAGAGACAATAACGTGGTTGTTTCAAGCTGCTTGATGTTGGGGTAATTTGTTCTGCAGCAATAGTAACTGGAGCACTAACCCAGGACACCTTAAAACAGGAAGGAGCGTATCCTAGGACACAGCATATGTTGTGAGAGGGCTCAGCCGGGTCTCAGAAGAGAAAGGAAGCAGAAGTGGACAGCCTCACAGCCTCATCCAAGCCCCACACTACCTCACCTCTATGTGTCTCTGTCCATCCTTCTTCTCCTCTCCTGCAGCTCTGCTTCCCCTGCCTCTCAGTGCCCAGCATGGAGAAAGGAGGCTGCCTCCCGCTCCCGTTTTCACGTCCTTCCTTTAAGAGGCTGAGCCAGAATCTCTTGGTCTTGGTCCCACATTCCCTGGGAAAGAGACTCTTGTCAGCCAGCGCTAGTCTGGTGTCCAGACTGGGATTCTGAAGTTGCACGAGATGTGCTCGCCCCTGCCCCAAGGGACGCTGGTATCTGGCCGCCCCCCTCCCCTACTGCCAGGCTGGGCATCTGGTCCAAGGCTGGAGGTAGGGCCACCGGGTGAGGTCAGGGTCCCCAGAAGCAGCTCCTGTGACCAGGATTCAAGGATGTGTTGGTTGGGTTGGTTGCACGATCCCAGGAAGCACCCATAAGGGCTGGGGAAGTGGGAGGAGAAGGAGGCAACCCTGGGGGTATTGATGAGGAGGTTACTGCCGGGGACCTCTGGGGATCACTGTACAACATCCCCTCAGCGTTCCCCTCCTCGGGGGCAGGGCAGTTGTTGTGGACCAAATCTTGTCCCCTGCCCCTGAAATTCATAGGTTGAAGTCCTTAACCCCCATGTGACTGTGTTTGGAGATGGGGCCTCTTTAAAGGTTCTTCTTTCCCCCTTTGTAATGAATAACTAACTAGTGGGGAGGTACTTTGAGAATATGTAAATATCATGTTCCTTATCATACATTTACTTTGTGAATGAATTAATTTATATAAATCAGTATTTATATGTCAGTATGGACACGTGGCTTCCTATTTATTCATTGCATTATAATGTTATTGTGTATCGTGGGTTGAGTTGTGTCCCTCTCAAAATTCAAAATCTATTGAAGTCCTAACTCCCTAGGGCCTCAGAATGTGACGTTATTTGGAAATAGTGTCATCGCAGATGTAATTATTTAAGATGAGGTCATACTGAAGTAGGTTGGGTCCCTACTCCAAAATGATTGGTGTCCTTATAAAGAGGGGAGATTTAGTCACAGATTCATGGGGAGACTGCCATGTGAAAATGAAAGTGGAGATCGGGGTGATGCTTCTACAAGCCAAGGAAAGCAAAGTTTGCTTGCAAACCATCAGAAGCTGAGAGAGAGGCAGGGGGACAGACAATGCACCCTCACAGACCTCAGAAGGAACCAACCCTGCCGACACCTTGATCTTGGACTCCAGGACTGTGAGACAATCAATTTCTGTTGTTTGAGCCACTCTGTGGCACTTGGTTACCTCAGCCGTAGAAAACAAACACGTTATCATTTTTTATTTTGATGCCCCAATTATCCCTCTTTTGGCCATCACATGTCAGGTGGCTTCTGCATCCTGCCAACATGGCCCCATCCTTCCTTGTGCATGTCTTTACTTTCTGGCACAACAAGATGTGCCAGCCTCACCTTGAACTTTTGCTGCCCTGTCCTCAGAATGAGCCCTATCTTCAAAGAGCCCTGGTTCCTGTTAGCGGTTTATGGTACTTAGAAGCCAAAATCTGCGTACTCGGTACCATTTAGTTCACACACACATTTATGTCTACCTGTATCTCTGACTACCTGGGGAAAACCTCAAGTACACACTGATGCCTTCAATTCCAACCCACTGCCACAGTGCCATGCTAGCTTTCTCCCTTCCTGTTTTTGGGCCTCCCCCCTCTGACACTGAGATACCCAGCTCCTGTTATCGTGAATTCATTTGCTTACTTGACGGACCCTCTTAGTGTTATGTGTAACCTTCTCCCATGCCTGCTCCCTGCCCCCACGTGTAGACGTCCGCTTCACCCCGGGCAGGCTCTGACTCCCTGCTCTGGGCCAGACAGCTCCCCCTCAACCCCTGCCTACTGGATGCCCCACCTAATGGTTTTTGCCCCAGAGTCTTCAGGGAGGGGCAGGGAATCACCATGGTGGAATCACCACGTCTCCCAAGTGGAGGTATCAGGATTCCAGGGGCACAAGCCGACCTCATATCTGTTTCTTTCCTTCCCCGTCCGTGTAGATTGCTATGAGGGCCAATCCTCCCATGCCCTTTGGATACAACATCAGGCAGGACGCATATGTATCAGATCCTCTTCAGTTATAAGAGATCCTGAAGCCACTTTTTGTCCCAAGAGCTGTCTCGGTTCAGTAATAAAAGTGTGCAACACCACTTCATCTTGAAAATTCAGAATGTTACAGAGATTCTTGCTTCCTCCAGTGAAGGCGGCTTCAGGCTGGGAAGCTGAGGACAGAGCAAAGAGGGTGGGAAATTCTCCTCTATTTTCTCTGCTTGGGATTCTGACCCCCTCCCTCCTCACCCTCTCCCTCTTTTGGGCTGAGCCGTGGAGGCTCCTGGAAAGCTCTCCATGGGTGGGCCCAGGTGGGGCAGACCCTGGCACTGCTGTTCTCCCCTCAGCGGTGGCTTTTGTGGGTTGGAGCTGAACCCCAGCATCCAGCACCGGAATCCGTGTGACTTCCTCTGCATGATGATCACAATGATGAGCGGTGTGCCGGGTACTCTTCCGAGCGCTTTACAAGTGTGTCTCAGGCTGGGTTCTCTGGAAAGCAGACACCGAGACCGAGTTAGTGGTGCAAGAGGTTTGCTAGAAAGGCACACCTGTGACAGGAGAGGAGAGGGGGACACAGATCATGTGCCGACCTGACAAAGTCCCAGCCACCCAGGGGGGAGCTCTGGAGCCATGACGGCCCCTTGGAGAGGTCCTGCACGTGGCAGAAATGTCTAGGCTCCAGTGGCCCCACCAAGTTCAATCACTGAGGGGGCCATTCCCCAAATAGCATAAATGCAGTTCAAAGCTGAGATAGAGCCTCCACACGAAGACTTGGGCATGAATGTCCAGAGTACTATCTGTATGTTCATGCATTATTCATAACAGCCCCAACTGGAAATAATCCAAATGTCCATCACCAGAAGAACAGAGGAACAAATTGTGGACCATCCATACAGTGGAAGACCACTTGGCAATAAAACAGAATGAGCTCTTTTTAAAAAAAATTTTATTTTATTGAAGTATAGTTGATTTACAGTGTTGTGTTAATTTCTGCTGTAGAGCAAAGTGATTCAGTTATATATATATATATATTCTTTTTCATATTCTTTTCCATTATGGTTTATTATAGGATATTGAATATAGTTCCCTGTGCTATACAGTAGGACCTTGTTGTTTATCCATCCTATGTATAATAGTTTGCATCCGCTAACCCCAAACTCCCAATTCTTCCCTCCCCCACCCCCCTGCCCTTGGAAACCACAAGTCTGTTCTCTATGTCTGTGAGTCTGTTTCTGTTTCATAAATAAGTTCATTTGTGTCATATTTTACATTCCACATATAAGTGATATCATATGGTATTTATCTTTGTCTGGCTTACTTCACTTGATAATCTCTAGATCCATCCATGTTGCTGCAAATGGCATTATTTCATTCTTTTTTATGGCTGAGTAGTATTCCATTGCATATATGTACCACATCTTCTTTATCCATTCATCTGTCAATGGACATTTAGTTTGCTTCCACATCTTGGCTATTGCGAATAGTGCTGCTATGAACATACGGGTGCATGTATCTTTTCGAATTATAGTTTTGTCTGGATATATGCCCAGGAGTGGGATTGCTGGATCATATGGCAACTGTATTTTTAGTGTTTTGAGGAACTTCCGTACTGTTTTCCATAGTGGCTGCACCAACTTACATAAAACGGAATGAGCTCTCGATCCACACAACTTGGATGTGTCTCAGATGCGTGATGCTGAGCAAAAGAGGTTGGACACGAAAGACCACATGACACCTGATTCCATTTCCACGAACTGTCTAGAAAAGAGGCCTCAGAATGTCCGAGACTGGCACCAGCAGGCTTCAGGGAGAAGTGGTGTCTGGGACTTAAAACCAGGGAGTCATGCGCCCCCTGGTGGCTGACTTTCAGAGACAAAGTCGGGGTCGGCTGCAGCCACTTTCTCCCCTTGGTGGAGAGAGCTTGTCAGTGAGAGGATTTTTTTTTTTTGTAATTATTTATTTTTTGTTGGCTGCGTTGGGTCTTCGTTGCTGCGCGTGGGCTTTCTCTAGTTGCGGCGAGCGGGGGCTGCTCTTCGTTGCGGTGCGTGGGCTTCTCATCGCAGTGGCTTCTCTTGTTGCGGAGCACAGGCTCTAGGTACATGGGCTTCAGTAGTTGTGGCTCGCAGGCTCAGTAGTTGTGGCTTGTGGGCTCTAGAGCGCAGGCTCAGTAGTTGTGGCTCACGGGCTTAGCTGCTCTGCGGCATGTGGGATCTTCCTGGACCAAGGCTCAAACCCATGTCCCCTGCATTTACAGGTGGATTCTTCACCACTGCACCACCAAGGAAGTCCCCGAGAGGATAATTCATATTAAGAATAATAATGCACATTATATGTAATGTATATAATTATATGTTATAGTCACACATAATATATATACATATATGATAACAAACCCAAAGCCACGCTGTGGGCCAGGCAGTGTTCCCACAGGAAGGAAAGTTAATATTTTCCCTCTTGTGCATGAGAACAAGATGAGGACACTGAGGGTCAGAGGGGTCACGCAACTGGAGATCACACAGCTTGTGGGGCATGAAGTGGGATTTGAACCTGTTCCGTCTGAGTTCAGGGAAATGGAGAGAAGCTGCTCTGAGGGTGCGGGGGCCCTGGATGCTCAGGTCCATGAGACCCAGCCCCATCCTGTCTTTGATTTGTAGGCAGCCTTTGATCTCTTGATAAAAACCTCTTCACACTTGAATGATTTCACGTTGGGATTTCCTGCCCTTTGAGGCCAGCAGTGTGTTGGCAGTGCATGGGCCTCCTCAGGGGCCCCAAACCCTGACTTGCTTTGAGTGCCCTTCTTGGGGGTGGTTTGCTTCATTGCATATGGTGTCCATCTAGTGGGGCAGTTTCCTGCTGAGCCTCTTGGGAGTGGTTTGCCTTCCTCTTGTGTGGCCTCCTTTGTCCACTGCCCATTGATACCTAGTTCATGTCTCATGACCAAGGGGATGAGGTGGGGGTGACCCACGACACAAAAGCTCACAGCTTTCTTTGGGGGTCCCTTCCCTCAGAAGGCTCAAGGAGCCTCGGCAGGCACTAAGAGCTGGAGGGCTGTGCCTTTAGCAACCCCAGCTGGATGTGACCATTCTCTTCCACAGCCTCAGGATTGTCACTGAACCAAACTTGGGTCTGCTCACCAGCTTGCCGTAAAGCCAATCTCCTGACACTGGGTTGTGGTGAAGGAAAGTGTGGTGTTTATTGCAGGGCACCAAGCAAGGAGTATGGGCATCTAATGCTCAAAAGACCCAAACTCTCCAGTGGCTTTCAGGGAAAGGTTTGTAAAGACAGGGTGAGGGAGAGTGTTGTGGGGTGCGTGATCAGCTTGTGGACATTCTTCTGCTTGGTCGGTGGTGAGGTAATTGGGAGTCAATATCATCAGCCTTCTGGTTCCAACTAGTTTGGAATCTCTGTGCTTGTGGTCAGCATACAGTTAGCTTCTTCAAGGATATGGCTCAGGATATTATCTATAGTCCTTGAGGAGGAACTAACGGTCCTTGACTTTGTTTGATGGCTAAACTATTGTTGTTTTGTCTTGTTTGACTGTTTTCCTTTGTTTCTGCATTTTTCTCACTTCTCTGATTAAATTGCTCTTTGAAACTTGGGGAAGGCCTAGGAGGCTAAATCTTTTCTATAAACAAGAGGCAGGCGGAGGACTTGGGGGGGGGGTTGTCTGTCCCAGGAAGGCCCCATGGGGTCCTGCTTGGTGAAAACCCCCCTTTCTCTGATACTCCTCAATCTTGATGGGAAGCAGGTTCAGGACAAGAAAGGGAATAAAGTTGTGGATAGACAGGTTAATTATAAACTGGGCAGAGGGACTCGGTTTTAGGGGGACTCAGTTTCAGGATCAATTCACACAGCTTGCATGAATTCTTTTTTTTTTTTTAAGGTCAAGTTGTTGGTTTTTAAAAATTTATTTATTTATGGCTGTGTTGGGTCTTCGTTTCTGTGCGAGGGCTTTCTCTAGTTGTGGCAAGCGGGGGCCACTCTTTTTTTAAAAAATTTTATTTATTTATTTATTTTTTGGCTGTGTTGGGTCTTCATTGCTGCATGCGGGCTTTCTCCAGTTGCTGCGAGCGTGCGGGCTTCTCATTGTGGTGGCTTCTCTTGTTGCGGAGCACAGGCTCCAGACGCGCAGGCTCAGTAATTGTGGCTCACGGGCCCAGTTGCTCTGCGGCATGTAGGATCTTCCCAGACCCGGGCTCGAACCCGTGTCCCCTGCATTGGCAGGCAGATTCTCAACCACTGTGCCACCAGGGAAGCCCTTGCATGAATTCTTATCCCATTTAGCTGGGTATAATATTAAAAACGATGGGGGTTTAACATGTGTTTATCACTTAATTAAATGTAAAATTTAAGATGTAAGATATATCTAATATATCTCCATACAGCTTTCAGTAGTGTAAATTGAACACTCAAATAACACAGGCTAATGATAGAATTTAAAAAGCAAGGGAAGGCTTAGCTCATAAGGAAAATGACATTGCAAATGTGAGCTATTCTTTTAAAATTCTTTTAAAATACTATTTTTAGAGAGGATTTAAAGTTGATTTATATGTATCTTTGATGGGAAGCATTCCCTAACAATTCAGCTAATTCTTAGAGTTAAATGTGATCTAATCACCCACAATCTTATACACATGTATATGCTGTAATGTTTTACTCAGACTCATGGAATCATATTTTACATAATTTTAAATATGCTGCCATCCTTTGAGTAAAAATGCGAACTACAAACTTTGATATAGGAAATTTTGAAGATCATAGTGTATTTAACAAGGTATAGTTTGAATATAATTTCAAGGTTTTCCTTTATATACTTATGCTCATAAAAGCTATTTATCTCAAAATGTGGTATATTATTAAAAATACAACATTAAAAAAAAACAACAACAGTTGCAGCAGATGCTCTCAGAGCCTTGCCCACATCCCTCATATGTTCCGTGGCACTCTAGTGGACTTCCAGTGTGCATCTTGGTACCTGTGAGCTATTTTCTGGAACCACAGAAGGCCACTCTGCCAGCATGGGCCAGACTGGGAGTGCCAGGAAATTAACACCCTGGGGGAGCAGCCGTCAGGTGACAACTGAGGGAAACGGGAGCAAAAACAGTGCCCTCGCCCCTCAGGTGTGCACTCTGTCCCTCTTCCCAGACTCTCCCTATTGGCTTGATCTCTGGTTACCTGAAGTGGCAGCTGGCTTAGTGGCCACCCTTTATTATTTAATTTCCCTTCCCTGTATCACCTCCCACCACTGTTCACTGCACTCCCCAGACTAACTAGGAAGTTTCAGGGTCATCTTCTGGGAGATTCTAAACTAAGACAATAGCTAATACTTTTGAGCCCTTTTTGGTGCCAGGTCTGGTTCCAAGCACTTATGATTTCATTTAATCTTCACCACAACCTCAGAGGTGGGTACTGTTGTTACCCCCATTTTAAGGATGAGGAAACTGAGGCACAGAGAGGAGACGTCTATCCAGCTGTGGTCGGCTGAGTAATGGTCCCCTAAAGATGTCCACGTCTTAGTCTCTTGAACCTGTGAATATGTTACTTCACGTGGCAAAAGGGACTTTGCAGATGTAATTAGGCTAGTGATCTTGAGATGGAGAGATCATCCTGGCTTATGTAGATGGACCCAGTGTAATCACAAGAGTCCTTATAAGAGGGAAGCAGAGGATCTGAGTCAGAGAAGGAGGCATGATGGTGGAAACAGAGGTCGGAGTGATGCGGGGAAGGAGCCATGAGCTAATCCAAGGAGTGCAGATGGCCTCTAGAATAGGGGAAAGGCAAGGAAATGGATTCCGCCCTAGCACCCAAAGGAATGCAGCACTGCCAAGCCATCGTAAATTTCTGACTTCCAGAACGGTGAAATAATACATTGATGTTTTCTTAAACCGCTATGCTTGTGGCAGTTTGTTATAGCAGCCACAGGAAGCTAATATACCAAGAGAACTAGATGGAAGCTCCATGGCCTTTTATGACCTCACCAGGAAAGTCATGCAGCATCACTTCTGTCTTACACTACTGGTTGAAAAAGTCCCAAGCTGGCCCAGATTCCAGGGGAGGGGTTGTGGTCCCCACCTCTTCGTGGGAGGAGTGACAAAGAATTTGCAGCCATTTTAATATCTTAACAACCTCATGATAAATGTATATCGGGACTTCCCTGGTGGCACAGTGGTTACAAATCCGCCTGCCAATGCAGGGGACACTGGTTCGAGCCCTGGTCCGGGAAGATCCCACATGCCGTGAAGCAACTAAGCCCGTGCGCCACAACCACTGAGCCTACGCTCTAGAGGCTGCGAGCCACAACTACTGAGCCTGCGAGCCACAACTACTGAAGCCCGCGTGCCTAGAGCCGGTGCTCCGCAACAAAGAGAAGCCACCGCAATGAGAAACCCGCGCACCGCAATGAAGAGTAGCCCCCGCTCGCCGCAACTAGAGAAAGACCTGATGCAGCCAAAAAAAAAAAAAAAAGTATATAGTAACCTCTATTTATCAGATGAGGAAATGGAGGCTCAGAGAGGTCTAGTAATTTGCCCAAGATCACTCAGCTGGAAAGCAGTGAGTCAGAATTCAAACCCAGAGCCCATACTTGGAAGCATTTCCAATTTGCTTTCTAAATCAATGTGTTCAGAGCCCTTTGCTTCTGGAAGCCAGGATGTTGACACCTCTCACTCACTTTTTTTAAAATTTATTTTATTGAAGTGTAGTTGATTTACAATGTTGTATTAATTTCTGCTGTAGAGCAAAGTGATTCAGTTATACACACACACACATATATATATTCTTTTTCATGTTCTTTTCCATTATGGTTTGTCACAGGGTATTGAATATAGTTCCCTGTGCTGTACAGTAGGACCTTGTTGTTTATCCATTCTATATATAATAGTTTGCATCTGATAACCCCAAGCTCCCAATTCGTTCTTCTCCTCTCTCGCTTCCTTTATTCCTTCCCTCCTAAGTGGAGCTGGCCAGGTGCTGGTCACACATGATTTTGATGTCAGTTCAGACAGACGAACCTCAATTCCACGTGTGTTTTAGGAAAACTAACACTTAAGACTTAAGAGAGCTAACGTCATATAATAAAGAGAAGATGAATCACTATTCCAGACAGCAGAATAACTGGAGCAGACAGAACAAGAAGTGAAAATAAGCTTGATATCCTCTGGTAGATGAAAGAGTATTGGAAGTGGGAAGCCAGAGGAGCACATTATAGAGACGACGCAACCAGAGGCATTCGTTGTGAAAGGTATAACAGCTGAAATGAAAAGCTCAATACGTGGGCATCATAGAATGCAGGCAGCTAAAGATGAATAAGTGAGCTGAATTGTCAGGTCAGAGAAACTTCCATGAGGACTTTTGTGGTCTGGAAGCAGCAGTGAGGAGCAAAAGGGCCGCCCACCTGCCTCTAATCTCGTTGGCAAAGAGCTGTGGGAGAGAAGAAAATAACCACCCCTAGAGAAGGCTACGGGGAAGAGATGTTCCCCGGGGGAGAGCAGGTTTCCCTTGGAGCAAAGAGAAGGCAGAAGAGGTTGCCTTCTCTGACCTGGTTGGTACAGAACCTGACTTTCTGGGAGCTCAGTGGAAAGGTTTCAGGAGTTGTGATGAGAGGTGGGAAAGTTGGGGATGGAAAGTAGAACTTGCTGAGTCATAAGGGGATTAAAGTGTAGAAGATGAAGGGTGATCTAGGCTTCTGGAACCCCTTGTGGTGACTACCAGAAATTGGAATGAAGGTCAGAGTTAGTTCTGGTGGATGCAAAGTTGTGGAGAGAGGTGGCTACCAAGGCTGTGGGCACTGGAGACAGGGAGGGACAGAGAGTCTGTAGCTTAAGGCCTGACAGTTGGGTTTTCTCTTTTTTGTAACGCAAGTGCCTGATTTAAGCTTTGATTGCTGAGGCATCCACTTCAAAGTTGGCTATCTGGACTAAAAATGTTACCAGCCACATAACTATTGGGTTGTCCAGAATGTTTTGGTCAACCCAGTAGATAAAGAGCCAGACTACTTCCACACCCGACCACTCTCACCCCACCTCCTGCCCCAGGCTCCTTTGTCTTAGAGATCTTGGTTGGTTTCCATAACTGACCATTCCGGCCACTTGTTTTTTCTCTTCCCATGCTTTAAATTCCCACTCTTACGCTCTAAATTCACCAATAGTGAACCCACAAAACCTTAGGCCTCCACCCTTGACCCCAATGAAAGCAGAACCCCAGGCCTGTGCTGGTTCCCTCTCTCTTTCTCTGCCCATGACCTCACTGTGTGACCCCAGGTGTGCTGTGTAATTTCCAGGACCTGTAATAAAACTTTTCCCCCTAAGTTTCCTGAAGGATATTGCTGAAGGGTATCTTGCAATCATCATAAGAAGCACAAGGGCCAGTCCGGCCACAGCATTGCTTGTCGATAGGCAAGACCAGCACACAACACAGTCCGAGGTGTTTAGGACACACCTGTCTGGCCATCCCCGAGGCCTCCAGTTTGCTGGGGTCACCTTGCCCTCTAAGTTTTAACTGTAACTACAATACATTCACCAGTTGACTCAGTTTCTGGGCATTTATTCCACAGATACTCTTGCACAGGTATGAGCTTGGGAACCACACAAATGTCCCTACATAGGGGCCTGGCTATATAAGCTATGATATAGTCTTACAGTGGAACACCATGCAGCATTAAAAAGTTAGGGAAATCATGCACGATGTAAAAAAAAAAATTGGTGTAGAGTAAGGGGAAAAGAGTAAGCTCCAGGACTGTGCTTATTAAATGTAGACCCTCGACGTGGCTTCTGAGCCCTCTCGGCTCAGTCGAGTGTAATCATGTGTCTCCCAATGGTTCCCTCCCTCGTTCCTACCCTGAGCCCACAAGATGGGGGGTCTGGGCAACCTCCTGCCTTTCATACTCACCTTTGGGGTGATCAAAACCATCCCTCCACCAGACTCATCTCCCCCAAACTGGACCCCACTATTATTTTATGACAAAGGCGACCCGGTTCGGGGCCCCCTATGATCTTCAACTGGAAGCCCACCTTGCAGCCAGTTCCCCCAAACTTTCCAGTTGTCAATAAGCTGCTCAAAACCCAGAATAAATCCAGCCCTGCTTGGACTCACTAGAATGGACTCTGTTGTCTGCAACCGAGAACTCTGCCTGCTGCAGTAATCAAGTGGGTCGGCATTCAAGAGCACAGCCCCGGGGCACCCTCAGCTCAGGCATCCACAGCTTATGTCCCGGGGCTGGAACCAGCATGCTACCTGTGTCTCTGCTCCCCGTGTGAAGAATTAATTGTCCTGCTTTAAAATTTTTTTTTTCTTTTGGCCGCACCTCGCGGCTTGTGGGATCTCAGTTCCCCAACAGGGACTGAACCTGGGCCACGGCAGTGAAAGTGTCAAATCCTAACCACTAGACCACCAGGGAACCCCCTTGTCCTGCTTCTTTATGTCACTAGCTCTCAATTCAAAGTCCAAGGAGGGCAGGTCAGGTTGCCTGACTCCTGGTCATGTGTCTGTTTCCTATCTCAAGGGAGGCTGGGAAAACAAACATCTGAACTTTGAGGCTTCAGTTGGGAAGGATGTGCTCAGCCTATTCCCAAGACCCACGTGGTCGGCGTTTTTCCAAACACAGGAAGGGGTGCCAGACAGCTAAAAATTCCAGCAGATATACACCATATCGCTTATTAGTTTGGTGTAGATCTTTCTAGAGCTCTCAAAAAATGTGTACATAATCCCGTGGTGGTTGTTTTTTTTGTTATTTGTAGGTTTCTTTCCAATTAATAGTATTTTGGGGGGGATCTTTCCATATCAGTAGACTTACCTCATTATTTGTAATGACTTTTTAATATCTCATAGTAGAAATTTACTAGCATTTATTTAATCACTCTGTTATCAATCAACATTCAGCTTGTTTCTAATCCTTTGCAATTAAGAACAAAGCCTCAGTGAACAACCTGGTTCCTATACCTTTGTCCACATGTGTGACTATTTCTGTAGGAAAGACTCTCAGAAGTGGAATTTCTGGATGAAAAGGGTACACGTATTATACATTTTAATAGATACTGACATCCCAAAGATTTTATCAATTTACTTTCTCTAACAGTGTTTGGAAGGGTCTCTTTTCCCAGTCCTGGATATAATTAATAGTTCACATTTTATTGCCCATCTTTGTGTGAACATTCATTCCTCAATATTGTTTTAAATTGCATTTCTTTCACTAGTGAAGCTGCATCTCTTTTCCAAAGCGCGTTGGTCTTTTGAAGATGATAAGCTTTGTGAATTGCCTAGGTGCATATTTTACCCATTTAAAAAATTGTGCTGTTTTTCTTTTTCCTATTGCTATTTAGGAGCTTTTTGTATATCAGGGATTTTAAGCATTTGCCTTTTCTAAGTGTTACCCTTGTCAACATTCACGTCCTGGGACACTAATGGGGCAGGGCCCGTGAATGGCCACCAGGGGTCGGAGCTTCCCTCAGCCAGGTATGAAAGACTGCCTTTTGGCATTGGGAGGGATATTCAAGGGATCTCCTTGCGGAAGGGCTTGCTCTGACTCCTTATATCCTTTGCTTCTTATCTTTGAGAGATTTCCTGGTTAACTAAGGGGATATCAAGGGGGACAGCCACTGGCATTTTCTCTGGGCCTTGGCAATACCACCCCCATGTCTAGGGGCAGTATAGAATGGTAGTTAAGAATATGGGCTTTGGGTGGTGGGGGGAGGGAAGGATTGGGAGCTTGGGGTTAGCAGATGCAAGCTATTATAGATAGGATGGATAAACAACAAGGTCCTACTGTATAGCACAAGGAACTATATTCAATATCCTGTGATAAATCATAATGAAAAAGTATGAAAAAGAATATCCTTTTATATATATGTGTATATATAATATATATATATAACTGAATCACTTTGCTGTACAGCAGAAATTAAACACAACATTGTAAATCAACTATAATAAAATTAGAAAAAAAAAAGAATGTGGGCTTTGGCATCAGACAGATGTGGATCCTACTCCCAACTCTTCCCCTTTTGAGCTTTGTGTGACTGGAAAGTGTCCCCTTTTGAGCTTTGTGTGACTGGAAAGTGACCTGGCCTCTGAGCGTCCATTCCTGTCTGTGTGCCATGGGAATGAAAACCCTCACTTAATTTGGATTAAATAAACTGCTGGGTGGCAGGATCTCACACATTCAGTCATGAAATATGTATTGAGCACCTATTATATGCCAGGCACTGTCCTAACTTCGGGTGGATGACAAAACAGACAGAAATTCTGGCCTCATGGAGCTGATTTAGGGGGAGGCAGATAATCCACAAAAAAAACACAAGGCAGAGAGAGGGTATCAGACAGTGATGAGTGCTTCGGAGAGAAATCAACCAGAGAGGCGGGACACAGAGAGAGCTGGGGTGTGCACAGAGTGGTCAGGGTGTAACGGGACGAGACTTGTACCAAACCGAAGTTCGGCAGCTCCCTGCTTGAAAGGCCAATACTCAAGAGACAAGTGTTGGTGGAAAAGGAAAAGTTGCTTTATTCAGGAGGCTAGCAATCTGGGAAAATGATGGACTAATGTCCTAAGACCATCTCCAAGTTGCCGGTTAGGAGACAAAGGTTTTTTTTTTTTTTTCCTTTTTTTGGCTGTGTTGGGTCTTCATTGCTGCGCACAGGCTTTCTCTAGTTGCGGCGAGCGGGGGCTACTCTTCTTTGTGGTGCGCAGGCTTCTCATTGCGGAGGTTCTCTTGTTGCGGAGCATGGGCTCTAGGCACGTGGGCTTCAGTAGTTGAGGCACGTGGGCTCAGTAGTTGTGGCTCGCGGGCTCTAGAGCGCAGGCTCAGTAGTTGTGGTGCATGGGCTTAGTTGCTCTGCGGCATGTGGGATCTTCCCCAACCAGGGCTTGAACCCATGTCCGCTGCACTGGCAGGCTTATTCTTTTTTTTTTTTTTAATAAATTTATTTATTTATTTATTTTTGGCTGTGTTGGGTCTTCGTTTCTGTGCGAGGGCTTTCTCTAGTTGCGGCAAGTGGGGGCCACTCTTCATCGCGGTGCGCGGGCCTCTCACTGTCGCGGCCTCTCTTGTTGCGGCCTCTCTTGTTGCGGAGCACAGGCTCCAGACGCGCAGGCTCAGTAGTTGTGGCTCACGGGCCTAGTTGCTCCACAGCATGTAGGATCTTCCCAGACCAGGGCTCGAACCCGCGTCCCCTGCACTAGCAGGCAGCCTCTCAACCACTGCGCCAACCAGGGAAGCCTGGCAGGCTTATTCTTAACCACCGTGCCACCAGGGAAGTCCCGGAGACATTGGTTTTAAAGGCCGAGTTAGGGAGGGCGTGGCAGGGTTTATGATCAGCTTGTGTACAATTCTCGGATTGTTTGGCATCAAGATACAGTTTTGAGCATCACCTATCTCGTTTCAACCAGTCTGGGGTCTACGTGCTTGCAGCCGGCAGCTTTCATCTGGTGGGGTCTGCTTCCTGTAACAACAGCGTAGGAATGTGTGTCAGGCCTTTATCTGTAGCTTTCAGGGAACAGGGAGCTTGGTGACTGCTCTGTGGCTGATTTAGAGTCAAATTGTTACCAGTTTCCCCACCCAACTGCGATTCTTTGTTTCTACATCCTCACATTTTCTAACTCTTGAGCCAGCCTTTTGAGACTTGAGGGGAGGCCTGGAAGACTAAAGCATTTCTACAAGCAAGAGGATGCGGGGGTGGGGGTTTGTCCTGGGAAGGCCCCATAGGGTCCTGCTTGGTTACAAGGGAAGGTCTCTCTGAAGAGGTGACATCTGAACAAGACCCTGAATGAGGTGAGGGAGGAAGCCTGTGGATATCTAGGGAAGAGTGTTTGGGGCAGAAAGAAAAACAAGTGCAAAGGCCCTGAGGCAGGACTGCGCTCTGTTTACAAAGCAGTGGAGAGACTGAGTGGCTGGAGTGGCGGGAGTGATGGGGAGAAGCAGGATGTGAGAACAGTGATGGGTCCACATCTCGTGGCGCCTTGTGGGCCACTCTAGGGACTTTAGCATTTTTGCTGGGTGAGATGGGAGGAAGCTTTTGACCAGGGAAGGGACAATACCAACTTAGGTGCTCATAGGATCCCTCCGGCTGGCTGTCGTGTGGGAACAGACGGTGGAAGGTGAGGGCAGGCGCAGGGAGCCCAGTGGGCAGGCAACCGCAGTGGTCCAAGTGGGAGATGTTGATAGTGCTGCTGGAGCTGGTAAGAAGTAGTCAGATTCTGGAGAGACGTGAAAGCTGAACCACAGACTCTGCTGTTGCATTGGCAAAGCTGGTTTCCCAGTAAATATGGGTTTCCTTTCCTTTTTGACCAGCCCACCTAAGGCTCCCAAAGAAGGTTTTCACTTCCCGTTTCCACATGGGACCTCAGACTGGCCCGGACACGTGGGAACCCAGCCAGGGCCAGACTTCAGAGTCCCTGGGCCATCCAGGGAAGTCGCTTGCTCTCTCTGGGCCTCTGTTTCCCCAGTTTTACAGCAGGACAGGGAACTTCCAGCAGGCCCTGCCTACGTTTGCCTACCAGGAGAGCAACCAGGGCGAGCAAAGGGCATGAGTTCTGGGCCGGGGACCTGGTCAAAGATGAGGAGATAATGGGACGTTGAACAGTAGTAAACTGAGGAGGGGCTCTGCCAGCCTCCCCCTGGGCTGGCTGCCAGAGCACTTGCACACGGCCCTTGTCAGGCGCATGGAAGTCCAAGCCATCTCCCCTCAGAGCTGAGGTTCTGGGCTGGATCCACCACTTGGCTGCCTCCAGAGGCCCTGGCGATTTCACGGGATGTTCTCTGCAGACCAAGGTCCCTTCAGGAGGAAGCACTCCGGGGGACTTTGACGGCCCATGGCTCCGCATCTGGATGTGTCCCATGGCCGGGGTGAGCCCTGGGTGGGGACCCTGCTCATAGGTGAGGAGTGACTGAGGGCTGCGGTGGGGGAGGGCGTTTCTCAGGGGTCTGGCCAGCCTTCAAGGCCTGGCTGGTCCCACTTTTGACTCCCCATAGCCCATGTACTTGACATATATTCATCGTGCTAGATCCAGGGACGGAGTTTCTCTCTGTTCAGTGATCATGTCTAAAAGGGAGGCTGTGGGGCAGGGTGGCTTTGTGTGGGACCAGCCAAGTTAATGTCTTGCTTTAGCTCTGTCACCTCTGTGACCTGAGGTAAGTCACTCAACCTCTCTGATCCGCTCAATTTCCTTATTTGGGAAATGGGCAATGATTGGACTCCCCCTTAGGGCCGCTGTGAAGACCAAATGAACACTGTTTTGAGTGCCTGGAAAATAGTAGGCAGGGGGCTTTAGGCTGTGATTAATGAGAATGATGAAAAGATAAAAGGCAGGGACTAGGATTACAGTCCGGTAAGTGATGATACTCTCCGATCGGGCTTCCCTGGTGGCGCAGTGGTCAAGAGTCTGCCTGCCAATGCAGGGGACACGGGTTCGAGCCCTGGTCTGGGAAGATCCCACATGCCGCGGAGCAACTAGGCCCGTGAGCCACAGTTACTGAGCCTGCGCGTCTGGAGCCTGTGCTCCACAACAAGAGAGGCTGCGACAGTGAGAGGCCCGCGCACCACGATGAAGAGTGGTCCCCGCTTGCCGCAACTGGAGAAAGCCCTCACACAGAAACGAAGACCCAACAGAGCCATAAATAAATAAATAAATAAACCCAAAAGTTTAAAAAAAAAAACAACTCTCTGATCCTCACCAGGTACTGAAGATGGGCCAAACACTACTGCCCCAGGTGTGTTCATAAGCAGCTCATCTGGTCCTCACAGTCCCTCTATGAGGGAGCACTGTTACTATTAGCCCCATTTTCCAGATGAAGAGACTGAGGCCTAGAAGCAGCACAGCATAGTTGCTGACGTCATGGATTCAGACCCAGCTCTGCAAGATACACTGCGTGAGCTTCAACAAGCCATTTAAGCTTTCAGTGCCTCGGTCTCCTCACCTGGAAAATGGGTAGTAATAATCCCTGCCTCATAAGGTTGCTTTGAGATTCTGTGGGTTGCTACTTGTAAAGTATACAGAAAATCCCTGGTACACAGCACATCCTTAATAAATGTTCGAAAGAAAACTGCCAGAGGTGTGGGTAACTTGCCCGGAGTCATACAGCCATGTGAAGTGGGTGCTAGAATCAGAGACTGGCTCTAGCATCTTCCCTGTTCATCACTTGTAGTTGCTTTTCAAGCCCTAAGGGAGGTACTTGGAGACCATGAGGAGGCACCCAACATGCTCCCAGGAGGTCAGGAAACTGGTGGAGGTGATGTCTAAATTCATCCTTGAAGGATGAGCAGGAGTTCACCAGGCAAGGGGAGGATAGTATCTCCCCAATCCAACCCTCATCGCCCTCAAGAAAAGAAAAAAAAAAAGAAAAGAGAAAGAAAGAAGCCCAGTGGAAGGAAAAAAGAAAAAGCACACACATTCCCATGATGTGGGTTTAATCTGGCTGGTATATGAAACCCAAGTGAGTGATCAGCAAAAGATGAAGAGATGGAGCTAGGGAGGAGAACAAGAAATATGTCATGAAGAGCTGCATGTATAAATCTGTTTTGCATGTCACAGATTATTTTCTTAGGCTGAATTCCTGAAAGTAGAATAGTTGGGTCACATTTTAATCCTTGATACATGACGTAAAATTGCCCTTCAAAATAACTATGTCAATGTAGCCTGCCACAAAGTGTGTATGAGAGTGCCCATTTCTGAACATCTTTGCCCACATTGGGTATTATTGCTTTAAGAAGTTTTGGTGATTTTATGCCATTAAAAGTTTCCAAGGGGAGAATATTTCCATTGAAGTCCTGGGGACAGTGGTGTTTGAGGATGAGGGACCTGGAGGGATTTGTAGGATGGATGCCAGGTGGGAAGGATGGAAGGTAGGAGGGAGAGAGATCAGTTCATGGGTTTGACACCTGGACAGAGGTTCAAGTACATGACACCAAGTGGCTTTTAGTTTTGAGATGCTTCTGATGGGGGGGAAATCCCAGTTGGAAAACAAGACCTCCTGAGGAGGTCCCCATCCTTTTCCCCTTCAGTGACAGGGAAATCACTACCTTGCCTCCTGAACAGCCTGTTACATTATCTGGTTCCTCTGACACTTTTCTGTTACTATCTGTATTAGTTTCCTAGGGCTGTCATAACAAATCACTACAAACTTGGTGGCTTAAAACAACAGAATTTTATCTCTCACAATTCTGGAGGGCAGAAGTTGAAATCAAGGTATTGGCAGGGCTGCACTCCCTCTAAAGATTCCAGGGGAGGAGACTTCCTTGCCTCTTCCAACTTTTGGTGGCTCCAGGTGTTCCTTGGCCTGTGGCTGCATCACTCTTATCTCTGTCTCCATCTTCACATGGCCTCCTCCTTTGTGTGTCTATGTCTTCTCCTCTTTTGTCTCTTATAAGGACACTTGTCACTGGATTTAGGGCCCACCCAGATAATGCAGGATGATCTCATCTTGAGAGCTTTAATTTAATTACATCTGCAAAGACCCTGTTCCAAATACAATCACATCCATAGTTTCCGGGTGGACGTATCTTTTGGGGGACCATCATTCAAACCACCGCACCATCATTCTTATCATTGGAAATCATCTTCTAAACACAACTGCATTCCTCACTATTCACTGGCCATGCAGGCTTCTTTTATTTCCTCAGACAGTCTGTGCTCCTTCCCTCCTCTGAGTCTTTGCACATACTGTTCCCTCTGCCTGGATGGCCTTTCCCCCATCTTACAATTTTTTTTTTCTCAATCTGTATGACTCCTTCTTCAGATCTCAGTCTAAACTTTACACCTTCATGTTGCCATTGCACCCTGCACCTCTTCATTAATAATGCGGTATGTAAATTTACATTTATTTGGATGGATGGATGGATTGTTAATGTCCATTTTTTCCATTGGACCATCCACAGGCTCCATGAGGGTAGGGTTTTGATTTTACAGTTCATTATCTTATCCCATTGCCCAGCTGTGGTCCTGGCACATGGTAGGTGCTCATCAAATGTTTGTGGTATGACTGTTGATTGAATAACAGTTGAAAGCTCCCATTTATTTAACTGCTGTGTTTCTCACTCTGTCCTGGGCATTTTACGTGTCTATCCTCATGAACCCTCAAGGCAGTGTTGCTTCTATTTTAAGAAAACAGAGGCTCAGAGGCTCAGTGAAGCCACCTGTCCTAAGTCATTGTCACAGGTTGGGTTTTTCAGAAGCAGACTCTGAAATGGAGTTGGGGGAGGTGTTATGAGTCGAATAGTGCCCTTCCCCCCAAAAAAGATATGTTGAAGGTCTAGCCCCTAGAACCTCAGAATATGACTTTATTTGGAAATAAAGTTGTTGCAGATGTAATTAATTAAGATGAGGTCATACTGCGCAGACGTAGAGAACAGAGGTACGGATACCAAAGGGAAAGGGGTGGGGTGGGAGGAATTGGGAGACCCTGATTGACACATACATATTACTGATACTATGTATAAAATAGACAACTGATGGGAACGTACCGTATAGCACAGGGACCTCTACCTAATGCACTGTGGTGACCTAAATGGGAGGGAGGTCCAGAAGGGACGGGATATCCGTATGTATATGGCTGATTCGTTTTGTTGTGCAGTGGAGGCTAACACAACCTTGTAAAGCAGCCAAACTCCAGTAAAAATTTTTAAAAAACGATGAGGTCATAGTGGAATAGAGTGGGCCCCTTGCTCCAACATGCTTGGTGTCCTTATGAGAAGACAGCCATATGAAGACAGAGGACTGGAATGACACTCCGACAAGGCAAGGAACGCCAGAGGTTGCTAGCAGAGCACCAGAAGTTGGAAGAGGCAAGAAACAATTCCCCTACAGGTTTCTGAGCGAGCACGGCTCTGCCCATACCTTGATTTTGGACTTCTGGCCCCCAGAACTGTGAGACAATAAATTTCTGTTGTTTTAAGCCACCCGGTTTGTGGTACTATGTCATGGCAGCCCTAGTTAACTGACACAAGTGCAGGATGTTTATTAGAAATCAATACCTGTGGGAGGAAGGAGGGGGAGGCAAGACTGGGCAGAGAGAGAGAAATTGATCAGTGATGCAGGCCTGACAAAACTTCAGCTGATTTAGCCGGGAGCTCAGGAGAGAGTATTGCCCCATTCAGGGTTGTTCTGTATCAGGATGAAATGGCCAAGACTTGCTCAATCTCCAGATATAGGCCACCCTGGGAAGGACATGACCTTGGAGGAGATGACAGCTGGAGGCCATCTGCTGATTCATGGGGCAAGTCCCTCCTGGAAGTGGTCCTGTCCAGCTATGGAGCTTTTCATGTAACTATCATCGTCTTCCCGAAGTCCTTTCTGACCCTCTAACTGGGTAAGGTGTCCCCTCTGGTTTATCGAAATCCCCTGGAATTCCACATCCCAGCTCCTCCCACTAGGACCCATCACTGTGTGGGGCTGAGTCTGTCTCCCTCACTGGACCATGAGTCCCATGAGGGCACAGACTGGAATGGCTTGATCCCTGCTGTACAGAAAACACTAGTTAAATGAAGTAGCAAATGGTTGAATGAATGGATGGATGGATGGAAGGATCAATTAATGGTGGTTCCCTGATGCAGCAGATTACACTAAATCTCCTTGTTCTATGCTCCCAGTGACATCTTTCCCCTAGATAACGTTTTCTAAAAATAGCTCATATTTTGAGTGCTTACTACGCCCTTTAGAACTGGGAAGCCCCAGGAGGGCAGGGCTAGGACTGACTTGATCACTACTGTGACCCCAACACTGCCCAGCACAGAATGTGGCTCAGAACAGATGCCCAGTAAGTGTTTGTTAGGTGAAAGATTAAATGAATAATCAACATTATACATTGACTAATACTTTGCATAACATTTGGTATTTTCTAGCATCACTGCCTCTGCCTAGATTCGGCAAAAAGGCCACACATATGTATCTGAAACGACTTAGTCTACTGGGGTCATCTATACAATATCTCCTTGCCCTCCCCCATCCCTAGTCCGAGGGCAGGGACCAAGGGTACAACGCTAGGCAGTTACTATCTGCAGGATCCCAGGCCAAGGGTGTCACGTACGTTAGTTCATGTCGTCTTCACAACAGCCCCATGAGGCTGGTGCCTATGTTTGGAGGAGACTGAGGCTCAGAGGGGGGGAAGGTCAGTGTGGCCGCGTTCACTGAGATGGGCAGTGGTTTTGCTGGGGTTCAAGTCTCCTTCTCTCTCCATCCCCCCTTCACAGAGAAGCTGGCCCCACCCACCATCACAGCCTCCACCTTGGCGGCCCTGGAGCTGCGGGACTCTGTGACCCTGAGCTGCCAGTCCCCAAGCAGTGATGCCACCTTCCAGTGGTACACTGGCAAGGAGGCTGTGGTGGGCAGCGGGCAGCTGGAGCTGCCCTGGACCAGCAGAGACCGACTATCCAGCAGGTGACCCGGAATGGTTCAGGACCTTACCAGTGTGAGGTCAAGAACCCTGCCATCACCAGGCTCAGTGAGCCCCTGCTCCTCTGCGTCACCTGTGAGTGCCCATCCCACACCCCCTGCCTCCTTTAGGGTCACCTCCCTGAAACCTACCTTGCCTGGCAGGTTGGGCTGCGGGGGGCGGGACCCCGGGGCACATGGAAGGGTTATAAAGGCAGGATCGGCTGCAGGTGCCCATGTCTTTCCTTTTTAAAAAAATAATTAATTTATTTATTAAAAAAATTTTTTGGCTGCGCATGGGCTTTCTCTAGTTGCGGTGAGCAGGGTCTACTCTTCGTTGTGGTGCACGGGCTTCTCATTTGCGGTGTCTTCTCTTGTTGCGGAGCACAGGCTCTAGGTGTGCAGACTTCAGGAGTTGCAGCATGCGGGCTCAGTGGTTGCGGCACTCGGGCCCTCTAGCATATGGGCTTCAGTACTTGTGGCACATGGGCTCTAGATCGCAGGCTCTGTAGTTGTGGCGCATGCACTTCATTGCTCCGCGGCATGTGGGATCTTCCCGGACTAGGGATCAAACCCGTGTCCCCTGCATTGGCAGGCGGATTCTTAACAACTGTGCCACCAGGGAAGTCCTGCCCATGTCTTTCTAAAGCATAAATTGGACTCTGTTCCTCCCATCCTCACATCTCTTCCATGGCTCCCTAGTGCCCCCCAGGAGGAAGTCCAGCCCACTTAGCCTGGGCTACAAGGCCACAAGTCTCTGTTGACCCTCAAAACCTCGTTTCTCAGTACTCCTTACACACCACGGTCTGGCTGAGCCCCAGCCCCACACACTGTGCCATTTTTTTGGTGCCTCCCTTCCCACCACTGCTCTCATCCTTTGCCTGAATAATTCCTCCTCATCTTCCAGGTTTCAGCTCAGGTGTCCTTTCCTCCAGGAAGCCTTCCCTGACGCCCCAGCCTGGGTCAGCCACCCTCTCTGGGCTCCTCCATCCTTGCTCAGCTCACTCTAGATCATTGCTGTCAGGAACAAGTGTGTCTCCCCAACTGGACTGGGAGCCCTGTGAGGGCAGGGCTAGGCCTGTCTCAGCCTCTGGTGTGTCCCCAAACCCAGGACAGTGCCTGGCACAAAGCAAGAGATCAAAAAACACTTATTGAAAAGATGGATAAATGCTCCCTCTCAGTGAGACATGTGTCTGCCTCTCTCACGGGTAGAGACGGTGCTGGAAACAGCTCTGTGGCCCCAGCAGAACTCATCCAGATCCTCGTACACAATAAGCCCTGGTTAACGTTGGTTCATTTGTCCACTCAACATATAATTACTGAGCATCGAACATGTGCCTGACACTGACACAGACATAGCCCCTTCCCTCAAAGAGTATACAGACCAGTGCGGAGCCCACTGACTCAGAGAGGGGAGGTGAGCTGCCCAGGGTCACACAGCAAGTGGGAGCCCAGGGAAGGGACCAGGTTGAGAGGAAAAGGCCGGAGCAGGCAGAGACCCCAGGTTCCCGGCTATGACTCTCTCTGGGAATTTATTTTGGCTGCTACAGATGGTCCAAACATGCCCCCAGTAACCGCCACTGACCTCAGCTTCATAGTCGGGTTCGACCTCACCCTCTCCTGCTCCACCATGTGCAACCCTCCAGCCCAGTACTCGTGGACGATCACTGGGAACCCAGGGCCCTCTGGCCAGCAGCTCTTCCCGTTCACCTGGGCACAGTTGGAGTCTACACCTGTGAGGCCACCAACCCTGCGTCAGGCAGCCGCGGTGCCACAGACACCCTGATTATCATCCCTGGTGAGTGGGTGAGTCTGGAGGGGACTCTGGTTGACCAAATGGAGCTTGAGGAGCCCTGGGAGACCACCCACGCCAATCGCCGCCCTTCCACAGAGAAGGAAGAAATTTGGTGGGAGGGTATTCAGGAATTCTCACGGTCACAGAGGAAGTTATTGGATGAGACCACAGAGCTTTATCCTAAGCCCTTGAGTTTCTGAAATTCATCATTGTAGTCTTAGGAAAATGCCCTGAATCTCTGAGAATCTCTGGCCCTTGAGTTTCTGTTCCTTTAAGGTTTTAGCAGCAGCCCAGAGGTGATTAAAATCACCTCCTGATCAATGCCTTATTAACTTATTCATTCACATATTTATTAAGCAACTAATATGTTCCAAATACTGTTCTCGGCATCAGGGATAGAGTGATAAGCAAAGAGAGATGTGGTCCCTGACCTCCTGCAGCTTAAGGTCTAAAAGGAGAGATAGGCCATTAAAAGATTGTCACACAAATAAATACATAATTGAAAAATGTGTTAAGTGCTCTGAAGGAACAGAAGATATAATGAGAGGCTAATGGGGTAATGGGGGTTCAGATTTACATAGAGTCATTGGGGAGGTGTATCAGTTAGCCATTGCTGCATAACAAACAGTCACAAGAATCTAGGTGGCCTATCTATCTATGATAACAAACAATTATCACATGTCTGCAGGTCACCTGGGACTGCTCTGCTGTTCTCAGCTGGGCTCACTCACACACATGCAGCTTGGTTGGGAGGTCTGCTTCTCCAGACTGGGCCTGGCTGGGCTGGACTCCTCACTCTGGGTTGGACTCAGGTCTGCTCCGCCTGTGTTCATTCTGAGGCTTAGGTTAAAGCAATGGCACCTTTCCAAGAGGGAACTCTTCTTCATGATTATGGCAGAGGTGCAAGGGGGCACACCCAAGGACACAAGCACATTTCAAACACCTGCTTGCATCATGTCTGCCAACATCCTACAGTCAAAGGCCAGGGACAGGGACTTCCCTGGTGGTCCAGTGGTTAAGACTTCACCTTCCAGTGCAGGGGGTGCAGATTCGATACCTGGTCGGGGAGCTAAGATCCCACATGCCTCGTGGCCAAAAAACTAAAACATAAAAAACCAGAAGCAGTATTGTAACAAATTCAATAAAGATATGAAAAATGGTCCACATCAAGAAAATCTTAAAAAAAAAAAAAAAGGCAAGGAACATATTCTGCCTTTTGTGGAAAGGACTGCAAAGTTACTTGGTAAAGAGTGTGAATACTGGGAAGAGTGTAGGGAGGAGTGAGGTAAAGAATTGCAGCCAATGATTTAGTCTACCACAGGAGGCTTCTCAGAAGTGGTGGCATTTAAATGGAGACCTGAAGGACGAGCAGGAGGTGAATTATTGAAGAGTAAATGGGAGTGGGAGAGGGACTGGCATGTGCAAGGGCCCTGTGGCAAGAAGAACTTTGGTGTGTGGAAGGAACAGAAAGAATACTAGCCTGGGGCATATTAAACAAGGAGAAGAGTAGTAGGGGGTGGGGCTGGAACAGTTAGCAAGGAATGATCATTTAGAGCCTTTGTCCTAAGGAACCAGGAGCCAAGGATGGCCCTTAATCAGGAGAGAAACACAATCCAATCTTTTTTAAAAAAAAAAAATTTAAATATTTATTTATTTGGCTGTGCTGGGTCTTAGTTGTGGCACACGGGATCTTCATCGCTGTGTACGGGATCTTCGTTGCAGCATGCAGGGTCTTTTTTTTAAAATTAATTAATTTATTTTATTTTTGGCTGTGTTGGATCTTCATTGCTGTGCACAGGCTTTCTCTAGTTGCGGCGAGCGGGGGCTACTTTTCCTTGCGGTGCGCGGGCTTCTCATTGCGGTGCCTTCTCTTGTTGCAGGAGCACGGGCTCTAGGCGCATGGGCTTCAGTAGTTGTGGCTTGCAGGCTCTAGAGCGCAGGCTTAGTAGTTGTGGCGCATGGGCTTAGCTGCTCTGCAGCATGTGGGATCTTCCCGGACCAGGGCTCAAACCTGTGTTCCCCGCATTGGCAGACGGATTCTTAACCGCTGAGCCACCAGGGAAGTCCCAGGGTCTTTTTTTTTTTTTAATTGCGGCATGGAGGCTCTTAGTTGCAGCATGCGTGCGGCATCTAGTTCCCTGACCAGGGATCGAACCCGGGCCCTGTGCATTGGGAGAACCAGGAAAGTCCCCAATCTTTATCTTAGGAAAAGATCTTTTTGCTGCCACATGGGCAGCAGATTGGACAAAGGCAGGAGATTAGAAGGACAGTTAGGAAACTGTAAATGTATCACAGTATTTGTGTATATATTATCTCTTTTAATCTTTATGAGGGGCAGTGCAATTATCATTTGACTGGAAGGACACTGAGGCATGGTTTCATGGTAACTCATCAGCTAGTGAACTCAGTCTGATGCCAGATCCTGTATACAAATCCAACTAGAGTAACGCTGTCCAACAGAAATATAATGCAAGGCACATATAGGATTTAAAATTTTCTAGCAGCCACAATAAAAGAGTAAAGCATAACAGGTGAAATCAATTTTAATAATTTTGTTAACCCAATATATCCAAAATATCATTTCAACATGCAATCAATAGAAAATTTGTTGATAGCTTACATTCTTTTTTTTTTTTCCCATTTTGGAAATCCATTGTTTATTTTATGCTCATAGCACATCTTAATTTGGAGCAGCCGCCTTTCAGGTCCTCAATAACCACACGTGGCTGGCAGCCGTCGTACTGGACAGTGCAGACCTAGACTAGATTATACTAACTAGACTGCGTAGGAGGGTGTGTGAATTTCCAGGCCCTGGGAGGAGATGGTTTCAGGAAAGGGGGTGAGATGCACAGAGGTCTAAGGGGAGGAGGTTAAGGATTGCAGAGGTCATCAAATTAACTGTGAAGAGGATCCCCCTTATCTCACTGCCGTTCCCTCTGTGCTCTGTGTCCCTGAACAGAATACATGCCTCAGCCCAGCATCGTGGCTGACAGTGTCGCCCCCGTGGAGAACGCGGGCTCTGTCACCCTGATGTGTGTCCCTCCCCAAAGAGAGTCATAGCTATCAGGTGGTTCAGAAACAGTGATGTCTTTTCCGGTGGGGGCCGAGGGGAGCTGTCCCCAGACCACAGGCTCCTCAGCCTCCGGAACGTTACACGGAATGACACCGGGCTCTACCAGTGTGAGGCCAGCAGTTCTGCCACTTCCAGCCTCAGCAACCCCCTCCCTGTAAATGTGAATTGTGAGTCTCTTTTGCCTTATGCCTTGGGGGCACCCTGCGGAGGGAATGGAGCAAGTTCAAATAATAATAATAGTTACCAGTATTTGTTGAGCACATACCATGTGCCAGGCACTGTTCATGTTGGAACTATTTTAATCCTCACCCACAAACTGTGAAGCAGATACTATGATTATTCCCATTTCACAGATGAGGAAATCAAGGCTTAGAGAGGTTTTTTTTTTTTTTAAACTGAATTGCAGAGCATGAATTCGATTGTTTTATAGCTACTTTATTTATTTATTTATTCATTTTTGGCTGTGTTGGGTCTTCGGTTCGTGCGAGGGCTTTCTCTAGTTGCGGCAAGCGGGGGCCACTCCTCATCGCGGTGCGGGGACCGCTCTTCATCGCGGTGTGCGGGCCTTTCACTATCGCGGCCCCTCCCGTTGCGGGGCACAGGCACCAGACGCGCAGGCTCAGCAGTTGTGGCTCATGGGCCCAGCTGCTCCGTGGCATGTGGGATCTTCCCAGACCAGGGCTCGAACTCGCGTTCCCTTCATTAGCAGGCAGACTCCCAACCACTGCGCCACCAGGGAAGCCCCTTAGAGAGGTTAATTCAGTTTCCCGAAGTTTATATGTGGTAGTCAGATTTGAACACAACATCTGGCTCCAGAGCCCCGCACTTAGCTGTCTTGCTAAATTGTCTCCTCCTTGCTTCCTGAACCATGAGACTTAGAGGCCATCTCATCAAATGTCCCTTTCTTATGACTGGAAAAACTGAGGTACAGAGAGAGGGAGAGGTTACCCAAGATAGGTAGGAATTGTTTGGTTAAGAGGAACAGAAACCACACGAAGCTGAAAGAAACAGGAGAATGTACAAGAAGATCACAGAGGTGCCGTGTGGAATCCAAGGAATTCTGGACTTCTCTTTTTTCTGTGGGGCTTTCATTCTCAGGGGTTGAATGACAGCCCCAGCAGGTCCACACCCACAACCCACCCCGTTAGCCACCACAGGAGAAAGAAAGTGCCTCAATCCTTTGCAGTTCCAGCTAAAGTCCCGAGGCTGACTCTCATTGGCCCATTTTCGGTCATGTTCCCCCCCCCACCCCACGAACCAATCACTGTGGAGGGAGATACTGTGCTCTCATTGGACAGTCAGGGGTCATGTGTCTGCCCACAGCCTATGAGGGGCAAGCAGGAGGACCCACCCCAGTGGAACCAGAACAGGCAGACTGAGGCTGGAGGAGGGATAGTTCCCTAAAGGACTTCACTACTGGGCTGAGGAGTTTGGATGCTGGTCAGGCAAAATCTGCATATGGCCCTCAGCTGGGTCCACCCTGGGGCAGGAGTGGGGTTCAGTCTCTCTTTTTAGATAAGGGTCATGGGCTGGGGCAGCACCACCCCTACACCTATGGGGTTGCTCTCAGCTTAATGCTGGGATTCCTAGCGCAGTGCTTACCCTGTGCCACTACCTTCCTTTCCTCTCGCCACTGGCATGGGGATCGGTGGGTGTTTTGGTTGACAATCA
This sequence comes from Balaenoptera musculus, assembly GCF_009873245.2. Lineage (NCBI taxonomy): Eukaryota > Metazoa > Chordata > Mammalia > Artiodactyla > Balaenopteridae > Balaenoptera > Balaenoptera musculus. The sequence goes on from NC_045803.1 coordinate 10,987,542, forward strand.
GGCTTCATGCTCTCTGTATTCAAGCTTCTTCTCTTAAGAGGAATTAAATATTAATGTTAATAAATCAGATTAATTAGTCACTTACGGGCACATGTCTAGTACTGACCACAGGCCAAGCAGACACATGTCCCAGTGAGTCCACACAATCCAGTGAGGTGGCCACTCTCTTCCCTGATTTTCACAAATGAGGAAACCGAGGCTCAGCACTAATACATGCGATTGCTAGGATCGGACTTCTGCCCGTCAGACTCCAGAACCTGGACTCTTAATCCTCGTGCTATAGCACCTCCTCTCATGGGTGTGTAAGGAATATAACTTAGAAGGAACAGCGGTCCCTCCACCTTCTTCCTTCTCTCTCCTTCCCTTCCTCTCTCTAACATGGTTGGGGGTGGGTGGGTCACGGTCCCATTTGTGGCAGAAGTGTGATAGAAGTCGGGCAGAACTGTGGCTCCGTGGGCCTGGGCTAGAAGCAGAGAAAGTATAGCGCGTTCTCCTCCCTTTGAAATGTCTGTTCTGTCTTCCCCAGATTGTCCTGATGTCCCGGTGATAAACCCCATGGACTCTACCTTTGTGGTTGGCTTCAACCTCACCCTCTCCTGCTTTGCCAACTCCAGCCCCCCTGCTGAGTACGCATGGAGGGCGGATGGGAGTCCAGGGGCAGCAGGGCAGCTCCCCTCCATCCTGGATATCACGCTGCACAGCTCAGGGCTGTACAGCTGCCACGCTGTCAGTGCAGACACAGGCCTTCAGAGCATGGCCCAGCTGGCGGCCCACGTCAAAGGTGAGGGGCCTCCTCTTCTTATCCACCCACCCACCCACCCACCTGTTCCTCCATCAACACACATACCAGCCTATCTACCCACCCATTCACTTGCTTATCCATCCACGTACCCACCCCTCATCCATCCCTCCACCCATCCTTCCAACTACCCACATACTCACCCAGCCACCCATTCACATAAACATTCACCCACCGACCTATCCATCCACCCAGATAGTCAACTCAGTATGGGCAGGGAGGGTCAGAGACTTCCAGGCGGAGGAAACAGTGAGTGCAAAGGCCCTGTGATGGGATGGAGCAAGGAGAGTTTGAAGGCCTGGGTTTGGTTCACCTGGGTTCTCTGAGAAATAGAAGAGCCCTTATCATAAAGACTTCGAGGTCTCACGATGAAACTGCTTCCATAGAACAGGTGCCTTCCCTCCCCGTGTCCACTTCCTTGGGGCTTAAAGATCAATTTAGGGGCACAAACAGCATCAGGCATCTTCTGGTCTTGGCTTGGCCTGGGGGTGAAGGAAGATGGGGTGGGCATGGTTCTTGCCCTCAGGGAATATACAGTCTACAGTCTAGTTGGAAGCCAGGATGGAAACCTAGAAAGGAAACTCAGCAAATTACACCTGCGTGCATTCACTTATTCAACAGATTGCATGTGTCTTGAGTATAAGACTCAAATTCCATGCGCCCCCCCCCCTTTTCACTTTGTTATTAGCATACCCACAGCCACCATTAAAACAATGATGCAATGGGTGATGGGCAACATCTTCAACTGAGAAAATACAGCATTTATGAAGCACCTACCGTGTGCCTAGAATGGGGTTAGGCCACAGGGAGACAGGAACGTAGTGTGAGCATGGTTCCCCCAGAACCCAGGATGAGTTTAAGTGATAGATGAAATGTCCTCAGGTGGTACCTGGAAATGGTGTGAGGTATCATGACATAGAAAGACAGTCCCTCTTAATTTAGTTCAGTCTTTCTGATTACATTGAGAGAAAGTCTTGATTTGAGCTAGTTATCTTTAACTCTCTCCTTAGCGCTTGCTAATTTCTTGGCCTAACAAGGAGAGAGCAAGAGTCCGTTGCTGCATCTTGCTAGAACTGAGTGGCATCGCTTTGTTTATATGGAACTTCTTTTAGAAGTTAATTTTTTTCTACTTAAATTTATTTAATTAGAATTGTGAGTCGATATAAAGAAACATATTAAGGCAATAATGTAAGCGGGGAAAATATTGTGAAGGGAGAAAGTGAATGACGTTAGTAAAGTACTGTGTCGGGGAAAGAAGAGTGGGTGGGGGCAGGACTCTTGGGTCTTGGGCCTTGGGGGAATCCAGTATTCTCCTCTCTGAGCCCCAACCTCTCCATTTGTGAAAATAGACACTGGAATCAAGGAGCTCCCTCTTCGGGTCTTATGACTGGGAGGGCTGTAGATTAAAGATGCTCAGCTGAGAGGGCAGTTGAAATCCAGGGTGGGTGGGTGGTTCACGGTGGCGTCGGGCCTCTGTATTGGTTCCACATGGCCACTGTAACGATTCCACTCTTGGTGGCTTACAACGACACACAAATGTATTCTCCTCTGCTTCTGGAGGTCAGAAGTCCAAAATCAGTCTCATGGGACCAAAGTCAAGGTGTAGGCAGGGCTGTGCTCCTTGGGAGGCTCTAGGGGAGAATCCATTTCCTTGTCTTTTCCAGCTTCTAGAACTGCATCCCTTGCATTCCGTGGCTCATGGCCCCTTCCTTCATCTTTAAAGCCAGCATCACAGCATCTTCTCTCTTTACTCTGCTTCTGTCTGCTTCTGTCTACTTCTTTCTGCTTCTGTCACGTGGCCTTCTTTATTCTGTGTCAAATCTCCCTCTGCCTCCCTCTTATAAGGAAACTTGTAACTGTATTTAAGGACCCACCTGGATAATCCAGGCTAATATCCCTATTTCAAGATCTTTAACTTCATCACATCTGGAAGGTCTCTTTTTTACCATGTAAGGGAACAGTCACAGATTCCAGGGATTAGGAACTGGAGATCTTTGGGCACCTACCACAGCTTCCCCCACTCTGCTTCTCTTCTGCTCCATAGATGCCACATCTGAGAATGACCAGGGCCCAGCATTCTATGGACCACACATCCCTGGAGGGGGCATCACTGACATCGTGCTTGGAATGGTGGTTGGTATTGCTCTGACGGCCACTGTGGCCTATTTCCTGGGCTTCATGAGGGACCAGGTAGCCGTGATTCTCTTTTCCCTAAAGGAGGGTTGGGTACCTGTCTATGAAGGGAGCTTGAGGTAAACAGGAGTCCTGGATAGGATGAGGATAGAGAGAGATGAACCAGATTCCTGAGTTTTCCTTCTGCTTTGATGGAAATTAATGGTGGACAAGTTGGCAGAGCCCAGATTGTAGAGGCCTTGAATGCCAAGCTGAAGGCCTCAGACTTTACCCTGTTGGACCTGGGGAGTCAAAGAGTGCTCCTTGCACGTGAGACACCCCTCCACTCCTCTGGGCCTGGTGGGACGGCTGGCTAGGAGAGGGTGCAAGGGTAGTGAGTGGGGAGCAAGAGATGAGCGCTCCTTTCTAGGTATGGAAGCTAATGGTGAAAAGGGAGGCATGGGACTCTTTGCAGAGACCTTGAACTCCAAGCTGAGGACTTGACTTCTCCCATGGGGAGTTAGTGAGTGCCATCTTCAGGCAAATGTTCAGCATCCCTCCCTTGAGGTAGGCCTGGGGCGTGGAGATGGTAAGGTGTTGAGTGAGGGACGAGAGAATGGAGTTCCCTGTGCATGTGTGTGCATGTGCCCGTGTGTGTGTGTGTGTGTGTGTGTGTGGTGGGGAGTGTGGAGGGAGAGGGGTGGTGATGTGCACTCATGGTGGGAAGGCTGGCAGGGGTTGTATCGTGGGGGCCTCCAACACTAGACCAAAGGATTTCATTCCTTGTCCCGGGGAGGCAGTGAACAACTACGCCCCTTATACTGCGCCCCCCTTCCCCACCCCCAGCCCTGGGGCAGAACCTAAATCCTCTCTCCTTTGTCTTCCCCTCCAGATCAGGGCAGCTGTGTTTTCTCACCTGTAAGTCAGGTCATTATTGCTGACAGGGGGTCACCAGATACGTTGGAACCAGGGCTGGGGGCGGTGGGAGTGAGTATGGGGGGTGAGGGGGAGTGAAGAGCTTGGAAGCTGTTAAAATACCTCTGTAGATAAACCATGTGCACCTTCTTGGCCTCTGGGGGGGATGAGGAGGGGCCCACTGACTGGTCTAAGGACTCCTGTTTACCCCAACCCCCCTTCCCTTTATTACCCTCAAAAGATGTATGAAGAGTGAGAGCTTGAAAGGGTGGGGAGTGATTGCAGGAAGTCAAGAGAAGTTGAGGCAGCTCCTTCTCAGCCGGTCCCAGTCCTGGCATTCCCAGCTCAGAATGCACATCATGGACAATGTGAACATGATTCCATTGGAATGTCAGCTCCATGGGACAGGGCCTTGTCTGTTTTGTTCGCTGTTGTGCCCACAGTACCTGGAATAGTGCCTGGCACACAGTAGGTGCCCAGTATATATTTGTTGACTGACTGAGTGAGTGAATAGATAATTTCTGGGACTGCAAATTCTGCGAGGACCAGTGCACAGACTTTCAAAGCAAAAGCACTGGATTGAGTAGATGCGTCACCATCTAAAATCAAGGGCCTCTATCAGGCAGAGTTCTCCCAGACCTCTCTGTGGCTGTTCCCTCCTCTAGTCCTTGGGCTTCCTGGGTTCAGTCAGTGAAGGTTACGATGCGGGGAGGGGTTACCTTCATCTCCACACGTGGCTGAGCTTTAGCCCTCATTGATCCTGCTTTTGTACTTTGCAGATCCAGACAATTCAACGTGGAGTCATGGTCCAGAAGGCCAGATACCACCCCGATATTCACCACTTGGACTTTTCTCCTGTCAAAGAAAAGAAGGCGGCACCCCAAACGCAAGCAACATGTGAAGAGATGCTCCAACTCGGAAGTGCTAATTGAAACAACAGGATATAATTATACACATGGTAACCTGGAAATCTGAGAAAGCTGGGTGGTGACAGGTGTTCATGGGGACATAGGGTCACAGGAACCTCAGACACTGCTGGTGGGAATATGGGTGGGGACGGTGATTCTGTAGGACAACCTGGCAAGACTTGGGCAAATCAAGCATGTGCAGCTGCCTAGGACCCAGCAATTGTCCTCCTGGACACAATACCCCAAAGGATTGTTCTCACAGTCCAAAGGAATGTAGAAAAAGGTGTGCATTGTGGATGTCCACGGCTGGGGGAGTTGGCAGGCAAAATGGTAGATTCACACTGGAGAGTGTTTGCAGCAATTAGAAGCACTGTTTGTTCATGTAGCCACACAGATGGATCCTAAAAACACGATGGTGACTGGAAAAAGTAGTGTATATTCATTAGAGTAAGTAAAGCTAGCTGCTGTTGAGGTATCTTCTTTTTTTTTTAAATTTATTTATTTTATTTATTTTTGGCTGCATTGGGTCTTCGTTGCTGTGCACGGGCTTTCTCTAGTTGTGGAGAGCGGGGGCTACTCTTCGTTGCGGTGCGCAGGCTTCTCATTGCGGTGGCTTCTCATTGTGGTGGCTTCTCTTGTTGCGGAGCACGGGCTCTAGAGTGCAGGCTCAGTAGTTGTGGCGCACGGGCTTAGTTGCTCCGTGGCATGTGGGATCTTCCCGGACCAGGGCTCGAACCTGTGTCCCCTGCATTGGCAGGCAGATTCTTAACCACTGTGCCACCAGGGAAGCCCCGAGTTATCTTCTTTGTGTTGATTGAACAGTTCTGTATCCTGACTGTTGTGGTGAATACATGAATCTCTACATGTGATAAAATTTCATAGTACATACACACACAAACACACACATACACAAGTGCATGTCAAAGCTGGCAAAATATGAATTAGACCTGTAGTTTAGTTAATAGATTGTACCAATGTCAATTTCTTGGTTTTGATAACACCTAAGGTTAGGAAGAGCTGCATGAAGGGTACATGGGAACATTATTTTTACAATTTCTTGTGAGTTTTTAATTGTTTTAAATTAAAATTTTTCTAGTTTGAAATTTTAAATTAAAAACTATATTTAAATTTTGAGCATATAAAATAATGGAATCATCTATTGTAACAGTTAGGCCCCCAAATCTCAGTGGCTTAACAAAATAATAGTTCAATTTGGGTGGGTGGGGCACTCTGCTGCACAAGTCATTTTGGTGCCCCAGGCTTTGTGCATCTTGGGGCCTCATTCCCCTCTAGAGCCTTCTCCAGTCAACCAGTGGATGGAGGTGGAGGATGGGAGGACTTTATGGGTCAGGCCTGAAAGCAACTCCCATCACTTCCATCACATCAGATTCCACTGGGCAAAACTTGGTCACATGGCCACACCTAACTGCAAGGGAGGCTGGGAAATGTAGTCCAGCTGTGAGTCCAGGAGGAAAATGGGAACACAGTACTGGTGGTCCTTGACCATCTCTCTCACAGTAAGAAACAGGATGAAAATTTTGACACAATACCATAGTCACAAATTTTAAATATATGAACCCCAAAGAGCAATACCCATTTTTAAAGAACACAAATAAACAAGAATATACACTTTATTTATTTATTTATTTATTTATAAATTTAATTAAATTAATTAATTAATTAATTTATGGCTGCATTGGGTCTTCGTTGCTGCGCGCGGGCCTTCTCTAGTTGTGGCGAGCGGGGGCTACTCTTCGTTGCAGTGCGCGGGCTTCTCATTGTGGTGGCTTGTCTTGTTGCAGGGCACAGGCTCTAGGTGCATGGGTTTCAGTGGTTGAGATGCGTTGGTTTCAGTGGTTGAGGCACGTGGGCTCAGTAGTTGTGGCGCACAGGCTCTAGAGCGCAGGCTCAGTAGTTGTGGCGCATGGGCCTAGCTGCTCCGTGGCATGTGGGATCTTCCTGGAGCAGGGCTTGAACCCACGTCCCCTGCATTGGCAGGTGGAAGGAATATACACTTTAAATCCAGTAGAATGGTTGGCTATAGGGGAAGAGAAAATGGATTTGGGAAAAGAGATAAACTGAAATAAATATATAAATATGATGATGACAATGTGCCATAAACAGAAGACTGAGTAAGTTGGGCCTCTTTTCCTGAGATCCAACTTTTTATTTTTTTATTTTTGTATGTTCTATAATGTACTTAGTATATTAACATTGTCATACTTTTTTTTTTTTTGGCTGCGTTGGGTCTTTGTTGCTACACGCAGGCTTTCTCTAGTTGCAGAAAGTGGGGGCTACTCTTCGTTGTGGTGTGCGGGCTTCTCATTGCAGTGGCTTCTCTTGTTGTGGAGCACGGGCTCTAGGTGCGCGGGCTTCAGTAGTTGCAGCACGTGGGCTCAGTATTTGTGGCTCACGGGCTCTAGAGCGCAGGCTCAGTAGTTGTGGTGCGCGGGCTTTGTTGCTCTGTGGCATGTGGGATCTTCCCGGACCAGGGCTCGAACCCATGTCCCTGCATTGGCAGGCAGATTCTTAACCACTGTGCCACTAGGGAAGTCCAAGACCCAACTTTTTAAAAAGCCACAGGTTCTTAAATCCTCCATGCCCCCAATTCCTACTCTCAGCCCTTGTGGCTTTCAAAGGGTGAGAGTAGATGGAAACTCTCAAAGATCAAGACCCTGCCTTCATCCCTAAGTCCTACAGAATCAGATCCAGCACCCAGCACAGGCTTAATAAATGCAGGCTGACCCAGAACCTTCCCCCAGGAGTGTGTGACTATCATCAAATGTGTGGTCTCTCACAGGAGGACTGGGAATCCTGTGCTGGTGGGCAGTGGCTCCCTGACCTGATCCTCTCATCCCTGGCACACCCAGCCTCACTTATTTTAGTTATTGGAACTTTTTGTACACCTTCCAACACAGGGCCTTTGCTTATACTCTTCTCTCTGTCTGTAACACTTGTTATGTAAGGAAGGATTTGGTTCAGCTGCATAAAACAGACACTCAAAATAGCATTGGTTTTATTAATATAGCAGTGTAGTTCTCTCTTATGTGAAATAAATTATGGTAGTTTGATTGCAACAATGACCCCAATTCTCCATTCCGTATATCCATGCCCCTTGTAATGTGACTTTACAACTTCTCCCCTCAACAGGTGGAGTCTATTTTCCTGCCCCCTTGAATCTTGGCTGGTCTCATGACTTGCTTTGACCAAAAGAAGGAAGTAGAAATAACAAAGTGGCAGCTCTGAGCCCAGGCCTCAAGAGGACTTGTGCACTTCCTCTGTCTCTCTCTTGAAGCCACTAAGCTTTGGGAATGTTTGTTACACAGCAATAGCTAACTGATAAACATATCCCAGTCTGATCTTGTGGCTTCATGGTCACCAGAGATCCAAGCTCCTTCTATGTTCCTGCTCTGTTGTACCATGCATAACTTCCTTCTGTAAGTTTCCTCATTGTTCAAAATGACTGCTGGAGCTCCAGCTGTTACACTCCTGTTACTCTCTTTGCCTGAATAATTCTGACCCACCTTTTTGATCCCAGATCAAACATCAGTTCCTCAGGAGAACAACTCTGATGCCTAGACCATGCGCTCTCATTGGATCATGTACCTTTCTTTCATACCACTTACCCCTGGCCCCAGAGTGGCTTGCATTCCACACCTGGCTATGCCACTTACTACTTGCATAACTTGGGCAAATGACTTTCCTTTGCCAAGCCTCAGTTTTGCCATCTATACAATGGGGACATTGAGAATTAAATGAAATAATACATGGTGTACATATCTGGCAATAGTAAGTGCTGACCAACTGGCAGGGAGAATGTTCTTTGCCAGCTTGAGAGGTAGAATAGTGCAGCGGGGAGGAGAGCCAGCCTGGGAGGGTTCAAATCCTGGCTCTGCCTCTTAACTTTGGGCCAGTGGCTCTCTGTGCCTCAATTTCCCCATCTGTCAAATGGAGATGGTGATAATAGTATCTCCTTCCTAGGACTGTGATAAAGATGAAATGTGTTCACCATGTCACAGGACAGCATCTGGCCTTTGGTAAGCATTTCCTAAATATTATCGTTATGAACTTCAACAGACCCATGAGGCTAATTAGCTGCTGAGGAAACAGGTGATGCTACTCAAGGTTACAGTCAGTTTGTTAAGGATCTCGCCATCGGGGACCGACTGGATTGTGGAGGAGAAGAGAAGGCCCCTGCAGACGATGAACACAACATCACTGATCGCTATGGCAACAGTTATCTCAGAGCCCTGGCCTGTCCCCACCGGCCTGTACTTGGCTTCCAGGCAGGAGGCCAACACGTGTGCGTAACCTGGCATTCCCGAGAGGCTATCAGACAGCCTCTGATCAAAGGGCCACCCAGGGCACTCACCTGCCTAACAGGTGTCAACCATGCTTGGACGGAGTGACTGGGGTGAAACAGGGCCTCACCTCACTGAGTCTTGGTTTCCTTTCCTGTAAAATGGGTATAAATCCCCCAACTCTACAGAGCTTCCTTGAGGATGAAATGTGATTGATCTCATAGGACACTTGGCAAACAACAAGAACAGTGGTGCTGATATCAAGAGATACCCCCTTCTGATTTGTGTCTATTCTGTTTGGGATCAGACACATTACTTCCTCTGGGAGTCTCCCAGATCCCTCAGGGCTGAGTTAGGGGCCCTACCATTAGTATCCCACAGACTCATATCTGTGGTAGTGAGCCATTGTCACCTTGTCATTACATCCTTGATTTTGTCCTGCCAGATTACAAGCTCCCCAGGTGTGTGCTGGGTTCGCTCACTGTGGACCCCCTAACATAGTAAGAACCCAATATTTGTTGAATGAAAATTATGTTTTAGGCTCTCTGGGGATTAAACTCATATGGACCAATGAATAGTTTTTTAAAAAACCACAAAAAACCATGGGGTTCCCAATTAACAAATGGGCAAAAGATCTGAACAGCTACTTCACTAAAGATGATATACAGATGACAAATAAGCACATGAAAAGATCGTCAATCATTAGTCATTAGGGAAATGCAAATTAAAGCCACAATGGATACCCACTAGCACCTATTAGAATGTCACTGGCTAAAATTAAAAGGACCAACCATACCAAGTGTTGGCGAGGTTATGGAACAACTGGAAATCTTTTTCACTGCTGGTAGGAATGTAAAATGTTACAACCACTTTGAAAAAGAGTTTTGCAGCCTCTTTACCCTCCTAGGTATTTACCCAGGAGAGATGAAATCACGTTTCCATACAAAAGACATATAAAGCATGTTCATAGCAGCTTTACGGGTTAACAGCCAAAACCTGGAAATAAATCAAATATCCATCAGCAGATGCATGGTTAAAAAAACTGTGCTTATAGCCATACAGTTGAAAACTTCTAAGCAATGAAAAGGGATGATTTACTGATACGTGCAATAACATGTGTGAATCTCAAAATAACTATGCTGAGTAAAAGAAGCCAGATAAAAGAGTACATACTGTGTGATTCCATTCAGCTAAAACCCTAAAAGAGCAAACGGATCTATAGGGACAGAAAGCAGGTCAGTTGTTGGCTGGGGTGGGGCTGTGGGGAAGGGCAGGAAGGAGGGATTACCGCAGAGCATGAGGACATGCTTTGGGGTGATGGGTATGTTTACCATCTTGATTGTCATGATGGTTTCACTGGTATTTAGATACATCACAACCTATCAACATAGACACTTGACATGCAATTTGTTATGTCAATTGTACTTCAGTAAAGCAATTTAAAAAACAAACGAACAAAAACAGGTCCCCATTTTTCACCTATTAAGCTGTTAACATTGCTTGTTGTTGTTTTTAAAGATCATACCCAGGGTGGTTGAGTATGACGTCATTTCAAACACTGAGTTGTAAACTTGATAGAAGGCAACTTGGCCGTGTGTATCAAAACGCCTTGAAATTTACATTCACTGTGACCCGTTCATTCTACTTCCGGGAATATTTTCCAATCATAGACGTGTACAAAGCTAGAGCTACAAGGGTGGACATCATAGCCTTATTTCTTTTTTCTAAATTGAGATATAATTGGCGTATAACATTGTATTCGTTTTCGGTGTACAACATAAAGATTTGATATACGTATATATTGCAGGGTGAATTTGCAGTAAGTTTAGCTAACATCCATCACCTCAAGAGTTACAATATTTTTCTTTTTTTTTAATTAAAAAAATTTTTTTATTTTTATTTTTTAACATCTTTATTGGAGTATAATTGCTTTACAGTGGTGTTAGCTTCTGCTTTATAACAAAGTGAATCAGATATACATATACATATGTCCCCATATCTCTTCCCTCTTGCGTCTCCCTCCCTCCCGCCCTCCCTATCCCACCCCTCTAGGTGGTCACAAAGCACCGAGCTGATGTCCCTGTGCTATGCGGCTGCTTCCCACTAACATATATACAATGGAATATTACTCAGCCATAAAAAGAAATGAAATTGAGTTATTTGTAGTGAGGTGGATGGACCTAGAGTCTGTCATACAGAGTAAGAGAGAAGAGAAAAACAAATACCGTATGCTAACACATATATATGGAATCTAAAAAAAAAAAAATGGTGATGAAGAACCTAGGGGCAAGACGGGAATAAAGACGCAGACCTACTAGAGAATGGACTTGAGGATACAGGGAGGAGGAAGGGTAAGCTAGGACAGAGTGAGAGAGTGGCATGGACATATATACACTACAATATTTTTCTTGTGATATGAACTTTGAAGATCTAGTCTCTTAGCAACTTCCAAATATAAAATACAGTATTGTCAACTATAGTATATCTTTATTTCTTAATATAAAAATAATCAGAGCTAACAAAAACATCCAATAGTCTAACATTAAAGTTGGTTATATAAATTATTTTGCATCTATATAATAACATACTCTGAAGCCATAAAATGAAGTTATTGAACAATGCTTAATGACATAGATAAAGGTACCATGTCAGGTTTTTTTTCTTTTATTTATTATCATGTCTGTTTTATTACTCATCTTTAATCACACTTGTGAACATCTTTTATTTATTTATTTATTTATTTATTTTAACATCTTTATTGGAGTATAATTGCTTTACAACGGTGTGTTAGTTTCTGCTTTATAACAAAGTGAATCAGCTATACACATACATATATCCCCATATCTCCTCCCTCTTGCTTCTCCCTCCCACCCTCCCTATCCCACGCCTCTAGGTGGTCACAAAGCACTGAGCTGATCTCCCTGTGCTATGCTTCCGACTAGCAATCTGTTTTACATTTGGTGGTATATATAAATCCATGCCACTCTCTCACTTCATCCCAGCTTACCCTTCCCCCTTCCCGTGTCCTCAAGTCCATTCTCTATGTCTGCGTCTTTATTCCTGTCTTGCCCCTAGGTTCTTCATGACCATTTTTTTTTTTTAGATTCCATATATATGTATTAGCATACGGTATTTGTTTTTCTCTTTCTGACTTACTTCACTCTGTATGACAGTCTCTAGGTCCATCCACCTCACTACAAATAACTCAATTTCATTTCTTTTTATGGCTGAGTAATATGCCATTGTATATATGTGCCACATCTTCTTTATCCATTCATCTGTTGATGGACACTTAGGTTGCTTCCATGTCCTGGCTATTGTAAATAGAGCTGCAGTGAACATTGTGGTACGTGACTCTTTTTGAATTATGGTTTTCTCAGGGTATATGCCCAGTAGTGGGATTGCTAGGTCATATGGTAGTTTTATTTTTAGTTTTTTAAGGAACCTCCATACTGTTCTCCATAGTGGCTGTATCAATTTACATTCCCACCAACAGTGCAAGAGAGTTCCCTTTTCTCCACACCCTCTCCAGCATTTATGGTTTGTAGATTTTTTGATGATGGCCATTCTGACTGGTGTGAGGTGATACCTCAGTGTAGTTTTGATTTGCATTTCTCTAATGATTAGTGATGTTGAGCATTCTTTCATGTGTTTGTTGGCAATCTGTATATCTTCCTTGGAGAAATGTCTATTTAGGTCTTCTGCCCATTTTTGGATTGACTTGTTTGTTTTTTTGATATGTGAACATATTTTAACGTAAATAAATGTTCCGCTCTAATTTTACTCCTCAGATTTGCAAAATATTCCATTGAATGGGTTTACCACAGTATATTTTCACAAATACCCTATTTAGGTAGTTTCCATACTTTTTTCTTGATGTAAACAATACTTTTATGATTAGCCCAGAAGTAACTATTTTCATATATCTTGAATGATCGTCTTAAGATAACTATAAGAGGCGTTGTGAGTTCAAAGAGTGTGCACATTTTCCTGTCTTTGGACACACCTTGCCTAATTGCTCTCCAGAAAGCTTGCCCCAACGTACACGCTCCTTATTCTTGCCAGTACTGGATACTATCATTTAAAAATTCTAGATCAGTGGTTTTCAAACTTATTTTTTCCTTTGTTTTTTCCCCTACTGATCAGGTAATAATATTTGCCAACCCTCTCTGCAGCTTCACCTTGCTTCCCAAGCAGCCTGCATACTTGGAAAACCCAGGGTCAAGGTGATTTGAAAGTAAGTTTTTTTGTTTGTTTGTGTGTTTGTTTTTAATTTATTTTGGCTGTGCCTGGTCTTAGCTGCGGCACATGGGATCTTTAGTTGCAGCATGTGGGCTTCTTAGTTGCGGCATGCATGCGGGATCTAGTTCCCTGACCAGGGATCAAACTTTTGACCCCTGCATTGGGAGCGGGGAGCCTTATCCACTGGACCACCAGGGAAGTCCCAGTTTGAAAGCAAGTTGCTTCCCTTGTCATCTCTAGGCCTTTGAACCTGGAAACTGCTGCCAGGCAGAATCTGAGGCGAAGAGGCCACCTTTACCTTTATCTTGTTATCACTTGTTCTGGTAAGCTCCTGTGCACGGCCTTCAAGGCTGTCCAATGTCAGCACCTCTATACCAGGCTGCAGGCGCCTAAGAAAAATTAACCCTGAGACCAGGCTTGTGCCAACAGCGCTACAACGCCATGCGGGGCCAACACGACATTGCCAGCCACACCAGTGGTACCTCTGGGACACAGAGGACCTCTGGGACAACAGAGGCTACCCCGCCTGCCCTGGGGGCACAAGGCCACATGCCTTGTCAGCAAATGCAGTGCCAAGCTGCTCTTTCTGACCTCGGCAGTGCTGGACCTAGGTAGCTGGGGTGTCGCAGAGCCTAGAGGAATCTGCAGAATTGATGAGACCCCAGCCTGTTGCAAGTGGACCCTGCCTTGCCCTTTCCAGGTTCCCAAACCCCCAAGGCCCTGGGGGTACTTCTAACTCTTACTGGGAGATCTGGGGTGAACAGGGCTGGAACTCGGGGAGCAGGACTGATGAGCTCTCTTTGGGGATGAGGGAAAACCAAGGACCCTGCAGGGGAGAGGGGCTTCTCAGACACTCTGGCTTTTCTTCTAGGCCTGGACTCTTTGACCGAAGAGACAGAAGGACATCATGAGGCCATTAGACCATCGAGGCATCAGGAAAACATGGCTGGCCCCTGGGAGGGTCCCTGCAGAGGTGGTGGGCTTTGGAAATGTCTCTGTCTCACAGGTAACATCTACAAGACCATAATTCCTGATTCTCTTCCCCAAGCTCCTAAGTCCCCCTGCATCTTCATGCCTCGGGTACGGCACCTCCATCCTTTCAGGTGCTCGTGCCCCAAACCTCAGAGCCATCTCTGACTTCAGTCTCACACTCACACCCCACATCCTATCTGCCAGCAAATCCTATCGGCTTCAGATTCCCAATCTCACCATTTCACAGTTTTATTGTTGCAACCACTGTGGTCCAAATCACTGATGTCTCTTGCCTGGATTGTTGCAGATACTTCCTAACTGGTCTCCCCTGCTTCTGCCTTGCCTGGAGTTGCCACATATAGCTGCACGAGTTGTGCACTGCACAAGTGCTGGCAGCACTGTTTGCGTTAACTGTAATGTGAATGGCAGTTCACTCTGTGGAGCTGAGTAATGTAGCAACTCTACCCTCAGACTCCAAGATCAATTCACTCTGCAGCCAGAAGGATCATTTCAGAACAGAAGGCACATCATGTTACCCCTTAGCTCAAAAGTCTCCAGTGGTTTCCTAACTCTCTTGGAACACAATTCTTAAAATGGTCTACAAGTGCCTAAATGAATTGTTCCCAACCAGAGCTAATACCGCCCCACTGGTGGGTATTTGGCAATGTGTGGGGATGTTCTTTGGTTGTCTCAGTGCCTTGGAGGGAGGGTCAGAGGTGCTGAACTACTCGCAATGCACAGGACAGTCCTACATGATGAATGACTGTCTTGCCAAACATGCCAATAGCGTCCTCTGACCTTATCTACTTCCCTCTTTCTCTTTCACTCAGTTCCAGGCCCACTAATCTTTCTGCTGTGCCCTCAAAACAGCAATCTTACTCTGCCTTGGGGCCCTGGCGCATGCTTTCCCCTCTCTAAATGTCAAACTCCTATGAGTGAGAATCTAAGAGGGGCTGATTCTAGTGTTGAATGTGGCTAAGAGTCTCCCTCCTCTCTCAGCCTTCGTTCTGAGCTCCTGCTGCAAGCAGATGTCTGCCCAGATGACCATCACCTCCATCCCTCCCCAAGCCATGGAAAGGAACAATATCACCCTATCTGTCCAGGGGCGCCCTTTGAATCACATCTCCTACAACTGGTTCTGAGGAGCAACCACTTCCCAGGATACCCGGATCCTTAATTTTAAATTCACCAACCATGGCCACACTCCAGGACCAGCCCACACCAGCCGGGAGACGGGCAGTGCTGGTGGTTCCCTGACCATCACTGATGTGCGAGTGTCAGATGACGGAATCTACACCCTGCAGCTCATCTCTGTGGATGGGACCAGTGGCCATTATGCTATGCTACTTGTCTCTAGTAAGGGCATTCCTGGCGGTGGCAGTGGGGGTGGGAATGCTCTCTGGTGGCACAACTGGCAATTGTAAGCATTTATTAAGCGCTTTCTGTGTACCTGATGCTATTCTATACCCTCTGGAAGTAGGAGGTCATGGCCCCTCACTACAACTTTTAGACTAGATTATGAACAGGGAAATTGAGGTTCAAGGATGCTTAACAACATGGCCAGTGGCACCTGTGGAGCTGGGATTTGAACCCAGTCTCTGCTTAACCCTAAAGCCCGTGTTTTTGAGTACTGCCTCAAAGTGTTATTACACATAAGTAATATAATATTACACCCTCTCCTTTATTAAGGTAACACACTCTTAACATGTTCTTTTTCTGAGGAATTATTTTGTATCATTCCCTGTACTAATACTTAATTTTACATAATTATCACATAAAATCCTTTATATACAATATATAAAGAGTTCCCACAAGTAAACAAAAGGGAAAACGCTTCAATAGAAAAAGGAAGTGTAAGATTTGGATAAATGGTCTGTAGAGGAAGAAATATAAATGGTCAATGATGCTATGAAATGATGCTCAATTTCACTAATAATAAAGGAAATACAAAATAAAGCAAGATACAATTCCTCACCCACAAGGCTGTTAAAATTTTTTTCCAGCTTTATTGAGGTATAATTGACATATATGACAATATGACAGAGGCATTGTGAGATGATTACCACAATCAAGTTAATTAACATATCCATATCACAACACATTAACACATAGATGCCTTGTGTGTGTGTGTGTGTATGTGATGAAACATTTAAGATCTATTCTCTCAGCAAATTTCAAGTATACAATACAATATTATTAACTATATTCCCTATGCTGCAATTCAATCCCAGGAAATTATTCGTCCTAAAACTGAAAGTTTGTACCCTTTGACCAGCATCTCCCTATTTCCCCCACTTCCTCAGCCCTTGACAACCACCATGCTATTCCCTGGTTCTATGAGTTTGTCTATTTTAAATTCCACATATAAGTGAGATCATACAGTATTTGTCTTTCTGTGTCTGGCTTATTCCACTTGACATAATGTCCCCCAGGTTCATATATGTTGTCACAAATGTGAGGATTTCCTTCTTTTTATGGTTGAATATCCCAGTGTGTGTGTGTGTGTATATATATATATATGTATATATATATATACACACACACCCCACATTTTATTTATCCATCCATCCCTTTCCATACCTAGGCTATTGTGAATAATGCTGCAATGAACATGGGCACAGATAACTCTTCAAGATTGTGATTTCATTTTCTTTGGCTAGATACCCAGAAGTGGGATTGCTGGATCATATGGTGGTTCTATTTTAAATGTTTTGGGGAGACTCCATACTATTTTCTATAATGGTTGAACCAATTTACATTCTCACCAACAGTGTGCACGGGTCCCCTTTTATCCACACTCTCCCTGACACTTTTTATCTCTTTTCTTTTTGATAATAAGGGCTGTTAAAAAATTTTAAGGTGTGGAAATAGACTCATAGACATAGAGGCCAAGGGGTGGGGGGAGGGAGAGGGATGGACTGGGAGTTTGGGGTTTGTAGATGCAAAATATTACATTTAGAATGGATAAACAACAAGGTCCTAATGTGTAGCACAGGGAACTATACTCAAGATCCTGTGATAAACCATAATGGAAAAAATATTTTAAAATAATGTATATATATGTATAACTGAGTCACTTTGCTGTACAGCAGAGATTGGCACACCATTGTAAATCAACTATACTTCAAATACAATTTTAAAAAAATTTTAAGTGTGATACCAATCAATGTTGTCAGGGGCGTGGGAAGTGAGCACTCCCAGGCATGGTTGATGAGGGTGTAGGGGAACTTATAAAAATTGCAAAAATTAAAAAGAATACAAAGAGTGTCCATATATCCTTCACCTAGACTCACCTATTGTTAATACTTACCCCCATTTACTCTATCATTTGTGCTCTCTGTCTCTCTGTCTCCGTCTCTCCCCTTCCCCAGACTCCATCTAAAAGTAAGTTACAAACATCATGACCCTTCACCTCTAAATACTTCAGTGTGTATTCCCTAAGAACAGGGATATTCTCTTACATAAGCACACTTATGGACTTCATAACTTTACCGGGATGCAATACTTTTACCTAATAGTCCATCCATATTCCAACTTTGTCCATTGACACAATAAAGTCCTTTTTAGCATATTTCACCCCATCCAGTACAGGAGTACAGGACCCAGTCTACAGTCAGGTACTGCATTTTGTGTCTCCTCTCTTTAGCCTCCGTTAATCTGGAACTTTTCCACAGCCTCTCTTTATTTTAAAATTGAAGTATAGGTGATTTACAATGTTGTGTTAATTTCTGCTGTACAGCAAGGTGATTCAAAGTGTGTATATATATATATTCTTTTTCATATTCTTTTCCGTTATTGTTTATCACAGGATATTGCATATAGTTTCCTGTGCTATACAGTAGGACGTTGTTGTTTGTCCATTCTATATATAATAGTTTGCATCTGCTAACCCTAAACTCCCAATCCATCCCTTCCCCACCCCCCTCTCCCTTGACAACCACAGTCTATTCTCTATGTCTGTGAGTCTGTTTCTTTTTCGTACATAAGTTCATTTGTGTCATATTTTAGCTTCTATGTATAAGTGATATCCTATGGTATTTATCTTTCTCTTTCTGACTTACTGCATTTAGTATGATAATCTCTAGTTCCATCCATATTGCTGCAAATGGCATTATTTGTTCTTTTTTTATGGCTGAGTAATATTCCATTGTATATATGTACTACATCTTCTTTATCCATTCATAGGTCGATGGACTTTTAGGTTGTTTCCATGTCTTGGTCATTGTGAATAGTGCTGCTTTGAACATAGGGGTGCGTGTATCTTTTTGAATTATAGTTTTGTCTGGATATATGCCCAGGAGTGGGATTGCTAGATCATACGGTAATTCTATTTTTAGTGTTTTGAGGAACCTCCATACTGTTTTCCATAGTGGCTGCACCAGCTTACATTTCCACACATCATTATCAGAAGAGTGACAGTGCCCTGGTTCCTCGGGGAGAGAACAACAAGAAGCTACAGGGTTCCCTTTTCTCCACACCTCTCCAGCATTTATTATTTGTACACTTTTTAATGATGGTCATTCTGACTGGTGTGAGGTGGTACCTCATTGTAGTTTTGATTAGCATTTCTCTAATAATTAGCGATGTTGAGCATCTTTTCATGTGCCTGTTGGCCATCTGTATGTCTTCTTTGGAGAAATTTCTATTTAGGTCTTCTGCCCCACAGCCTCTCTTCATCTTTAATTGACATTTTTGAAGAACATACCTCCCCCTTTACAAAATAGAAAATTTCTCATTTTGTGTGTGTCCAGTGTTTCCTCGTGATTAGATTGCGGCAGAGCATTCTTGATCTTGAATACTGCATGAGTGATTCTGTGCTCTTCTCAGGGCATGTCCATCTGTCCATCATTGTTGATGTAATTTTGATCACCCAGTCAAGGTTTTGCCCACTTACACCACTGTATGAGTATTGTTTTCTTTTTCCTCCCTTGCCACAAAAAAGCATTCTGTGGAAAGACACTTTAAGACCATATCCTCTCCCTAATCAAAATTCCCTCCAGGATTTATCATCCACTGATGATTCTTTTTTTTTTTTTAATTAATTAATTAATTTATTTATTTTTGGCTGTGTTGGGTCTTCGTTTCCGTTCAAGGGCTTTCTCTAGTTGCGGCGAGCGGGGACCACTCTTCATCGCGGTGTGCGGGCCTCTCACTATCGCGGCCTCTCTCGTTGCGGAGCACAGGCTCCAGACGCGCAGGCTCAGTAGTTGTGGCTCACGGACCTAGTTGCTCCGCGGCATGTGGGATCCTCCCACACCAGGGCTCGAACCCGTGTCCCCTGCATTGGCAGGCAGATTCTCAACCACTGCACCACCAGGGAAGCCCCCACTGATGATTCTTGCTTTGGAGGTGTTTACTAGGAGGGTTGCAAAGATGGTTTTCTAAGTCCAGCACTCTCTCCACATTGACCAGTCAGCACTTGGAATTCTTCTGTAAGCAAGAGCCCTCTCCCCCTCTTTCCTATCTATCATCTATCATCTCTCTCTCTCTCTCTCTTTCTCTCTCTCTCCTTATCTTACATCTACCTACCTTCCTACCTACTCATCTATCTGTGTGTCTACCTACCTTTGTATCATCAATCTAAATCTATCTGTCCATCTATCTTATCTATCTCTCTGTATCTATCTGTCTCCATCCTACCTATCTATGCATCCTATCTATCTATCATCTATCTATGTATCTATCCATCCTATCTATCTATCTATCTATCTATCTATCTATCTATCTATCTATCTATCTATCTATCTATCTATCTATCTCCATTCTATCTATCTATGCATCCTATCTATGTATCTATCATCTATCTATGTAGCTATCTATCTATCCATCCTATCTATCTATCTATCTATCTATCTATCTATCTATCTATCTATCTATCTATCTATCTATCTACCTGTCTTTCCATCCTATCTATCTAACTATCCATCTATCTATCTATGTATCTATCTACCTATCTATCCATCCTATCTATCTATCTATCTATCTATCCATTCTATCTATCTATCCATCTATCTTTATCTATCTATCCATCCATCCGTCTAATCTCTCTCTATTACTATCATCTCTATCTATCATCAGTATGGACTCATGAATTTCTATTTTTAATAGTTTATAACTCATCACTGTATTTAATATTTTGGTGCTTAAAATATTCTAGATTTGGCCAGTAGGAGCCTCTTTAATATTTCTTGTGTCATGCCCCCCTCCACCCCCCCACCCGTTTTAGCACCTCTTTCGTTTCTGGCATAAGATATTTCAGGCTCATGTCCATATCCTGCTTCAGTCCTGGATCAGCAGTTTTGCGGGGAGGAGCCCTGGTTCCTTTTAGTGGAGAATGGCATCAGGGTGTACTCATTACTACTGGGATGTCTTTCTTTCTAGGACATTTTGGAGAACAGAGCTAGGAAATATATGCATGTACACACACATACATACACATATACACACCTATACGCATACATTATATACAAGTGCACTTATGCATACATATACACAAAATTATGCATATTTTCAAAATCATGAGTTTACAACAATACCTCAAGTTCCAGGTTCCTTCTTACCTTCCCCCATTCCATATTTGTATGTTTCTTCTTCCACAGTGAGAATGCTGGCTCCCAACAATATTAACACATTTTCTTATTTGCTCAATATAATAATTTTCTCATTATAATACATCTAAAATATTTTTGAATTGCTTCACCTATACCACTACAAAAAAGTCCTACTAAAAAGAGTTCTGAATTTATTTGCAGTTCTCCTGCCAAAAAGTGTGTGTATATAGTCAAATAATATATTCACAAATTACTTGGGTGGTCTCTCCCCCCACTTCCTCCCTTTCTTTCTCCTCAGTATGATTTTGATATTCATTTGAAATACAGCTAAGTTTATTTGTTTTAGTTTGCTTTTCAGTTTTATTTCTCCCTCTTCCAATTCTTATGGATTTAGTATCTTGAATATATAGAATAGTAACATGATTCCAGAGGTCAACACTACACATAAAGATGTACCCAGAGAACTGTCCCTCCCTCCCAAACCTTTTCCACCTTTATGGGTAACCAACTTCATTGTCTTCTGGTTTATCTTTCCTATTTTTTTTTTTGTAAAAATAAGCAGATATGTGTATGTTTCTTATTGTCTCATTTTTCTTAAACAGCAGATAGTATACTATAAATGTTCTTTGTATTATAAATGTTCTTTGTATTTTGCTTTTTTTCACTTTACAGAATTTCTGGGAAATTACCCCATGTCAGTTCATAGAGCTCTTCCTCATTTTTTTTTTCTCATTTTTTAAATAGCTGCATAGTACTCCCTTGTGTAGAGGTACCATAATTTATTCAACTGCTGTCCTATGCTTGGGCATTTAGGTAGTTTCCAACATTTTGCAATGATAATGTTGTAACAAATAACCTTCTGCACATGTGTTTTCACATTGTTGCAAGTGTTTCTTCAGGCTAACCTCCTAGGAGTAGGATTGCTGGTTTGAAAAGTTAATGCAAAATAACAAGCATTGGTGAGGATGTGGAGAAAAGGAGCCCTTGTGCACTGTTGGTGGGAATGTGAATTGGTGTAGCCGCTATGGAAAATAATATGGAGTTGCCTAAAAAAATTAAAAATAGAACTACCATATGATCCAGTAATTCCACTTCTGGGTATTTATCCAAAGAAAACAAAAACACTAACTCAAAAAGATATATGCACCCCCATGTTCATTGCAGCATTATTTACAATAGCCGAGATATGGAAACAACCTGTGTCCATCGATGGATGAATGAGTAAAGAAAATGTGATATATATGGAATATTATTCAGCCATAAAAAAGAAGGAAATCTTGCCGTTTGTGACAATGTGGATAGACCTTGAGGGCATTATGCTAAGTGAAATAAATCAGACAGAGAAAGACAAATACCATATGATCTCATCTATATGTAGAATCTGTTGTGGTCCGAGCGCGGGTTGGAAAAGAATTTCCAAACACGAAGTATTTTAGAAAAGAGTGAGTTTATTGAGAACAAAGAACAGAGTTACTGAGGGGTGCTGCAAATACAGCGGGCCAACTTCCTGATAGACCAGGGCCTAGTAGCCAACTTTTATAGCCTCAAGACAAAGACAATTCCTGCTGGCAGGATGGCATTAGGTGGTTGGTCAGGATGCTACAAGGTTGCTACATGGTGAATATTTTACCTACTATGGAGTCGGGGGCTGTCCCGTTTAGATTAGGAGAGCCCATGGCAACAGTTGCTATGGGGGCTTGGTTAATTCCGGAGTTTTTGTCCTGTGTCCTTGATGTAGGGTGTCCTTGATGTAGGGTGTCCTTGATGTAGGGTGTCCTTGATGTAGGGCTCCACAGAATCTAAAAAAATTTTTTTCAAGCTGAGCTACAGATATAGAGAACAGACTGGTGGTTGCCAGAGGTGAGGCTTGGGGTGGGCGAAATGGGTGAAGGTGGTCAAAAGGTGTAAACTTCCAACCAAAAATAAATAAGGCATGGGGATGTAATGTACAGCATGATGACTGTAGTTAATAATACTGCATTGCATATTTGAAAGTTGCTAAGAAAGTAGATCTTAAAAGTTCTCATTGGGGCTTCCCTCGTGGCGCAGTGGTTGAGAATCTGCCTGCTAATGCAGGGAACACGGGTTCGAGCCCTGGTCTGGGAAGATCCCACATGCGGTAGAACAGCTGGGCCCATGAGCCACAATTACTGAGCCTGCGCATCTGGAGCCTGTGCTCCGCAACAAGAGAGGCCGCGATAGTGAGAGGCCCGCGCACCGCGATGAAGAGTGGCCCCCGCTTGCCACAACTAGAGAAAGCCCTCGCATAGAAACGAAGACCCAACACAGCCATAAATAAATAAATAAATAAATAAAATTTAAAAAAAAAAGAAAGAAAGAAAAAAAGTCTTAAAAAAAAAAAGTTCTCATCACCAGAAAAAAAAAGCTTTGGAACTATTGTGGTGATCATTTCACAATATATGCAAATATCGATCCTTATGGTATTGAGTTCTTCCATATTCTTGCTGATTTTTCTGTCTAGGTGTCCTGTCAGTTGTTGGGAGTGGTGCTAAAATATCAAATTATAATTGTGGATTTATCTACTTCTCATTTCAATTCTATCAACTTTTTCTTCACATATTTTGCAGCTCTGCTGTTTAGTGTGTACACAGTTACAGTTTCTATGTCTTCTTGGTGGGTCAACTCTTTTATTATTTTGTGATGTCCCTCTCTGTCCCTGGTAATGTTCTTAACTCTGAAGTCAACTTTATTTGATATTAATATAGCCAATCTTCCTTTCTTTTTTTCCCCCTTGTGATGAGAGCTCTTAGGATTTACTCTCTTTACTACTTTCATGTGTAACATACAACAGTGTTAATTATATTTATCATGTTGTACATTACATCCCTAGCACTTACTTATTTTACCATTGGAAGTTTGTACCTTACTCCTACTTTCTTTTGAATAACATTTTCATGTTATATCTTTTCCCATCTTTTTATTTTCAAAAGGATTATATTTGATTATATTTGAAATGAGTTTCTTATAGATATTATAGAAGTGGCTCGTTTTAAAAATCCAGTCCTCATTGGAAATGGACTCTTTTTAGTTTTCCCTTTTACAAACAGTGCTGCCCAGGATATCTTTATAGCTAATTCTTTGCACACGTTTTCATTTCAAAAGTGGAACCACCAGGTCAAAAGGTACATATGTTTTAAAGTTTTTGATCTGTATTGCCAGAGAGAGGTTTTTACTCATTTATAATCTAGGTATTAAGAGTCTTCACCTCCGAAGCAGGTCTTCAGGGTGACCCACAACACCTGAAATTAGATGCAAATACATGTGCACGTGTTTTCTGGGGAGAGGATTGGGATCCCCAGACATTTAAGAACCACTGCAGTGGAGTGGGTGAGTCCTTGTCATGTGTCTATGAGTGTGTGTGTGCTTCCATTAGAGGCTGGCACCCGGCATGTTTATCTTGGGACCAGCAAAGCCAGCAGTGGGGTGTTTCCAAGGCCCCAGGGTATTTTCTGCTCCTGATAATTCCTGGAGCTTCAGATCCCCTCCTGACTTGTCACCCTCTGTTTCTCTTTTCTCCTCCCCAGAGAAGCTGCAGCAGCCCTGGATGGCAGCCCAGAACCTGGCCCCAGTGGAGCATGTGGACTCCTTGAATTTGACGTGCGTTTCCCCAAACAACGATGTGACAGTCTGGTGGTTTCAAAACCTCGAGGTGATTCGGGAAGGAGATGGACCAGCAATCTCCAGGGATGGCAGGGCCCTCACCATCCCCACAGTCACACGAAATAACTCTGGCACCCAGCACTGCGAGGCCAGGAACCACCTGGGATCCAGGCTCAGTGAAACCCTCATGGTTGACGTGGCCTGAGTCTGGGTTTCCCTGCCCCATAACAGACCCACCTCTGACCCACACAGTACCTCCCGCTCAACCGTCCACTGGTTCATCCACTGTTAATAGCTTAGAGCAGGGGCTCTACAGACTGCCTGGGTTCAAATCCTGGCTCTGCTATTTCTCAGCTGGGTGACTTTGGGCAAGTTACTTCACCTCTCTGTGTGCCTCAGTTTCCTCATCTGCAAAGTGGGAATCACAATAGTATCTATCTCTTTGGGTCATTGTGAGGATTAAATGAGTTAGTTCATATTAAGAACTTAGAACAGTGCCTGGCACCTAAGTGCTCATGAGGTGCTTATTATTAACATTCTACAAGTTCATTCATCATTTATGTATTTAACAGGTGTTTATCGAGCCTTTACCATGTACCCATTTAGGGACTTTCAGACTAGCCCTATCTCAAGTCCAAAGTCAGGTGGAGGTCACAGGACTCCAATCTCCCAGAAATTCCAGACCCCAAACCATAAATATTTGCAGAACTGAAAGAATTTTCAGAGAGTCTTCATTTTACAAACAAGGAAACCAAGGATAAGAAAGGGTAGTGAATAACAAAACAAAACAAAAAAAAAGAAAGGGGAGGATCTTGCCCGAGATCTCATAGTGTCAGGAGTAAAGATGGGAACTTGAATCCAGTTCCCTCTCTCTCTCTCTTTCCCCTCCCCTTCTCTTGAAAACTATATTACGAGCTCCTACTGTGTGCCATGTATGCTGAATGTTATTTGAGTCCAAGCGGTGAACAGACAAGCATCCCTGTCCTCATGGAGCTGACATTCTACAAGGGGCAATGAGAGACACAAGACACAACAGTGATGAGACTAGTGCAATAGTTTGTTCGTTCATTCATTCATTCATTCACTGGGCAAACCTTTATGTTGTATCACTGCGTGCCCTCCTCAACGTGCGGGGCTTCCAGCTCTGAGCTAAGTGTCCCAATTAGGACACTTTTCTCTTGGTACAGATGGCCCTGCCACCCCCACCATGACCTCTCCAGACTCAGATTTTGTGACCGGTTCTAACCCCACCCTGATCTGCCTGGCCATCTCCCAGGCCCCTGCACAATACACTTGGAGTGTCAGTGGGGTCCCCAGGGCTGAGGGCCAGACCCTTTTCATTTCCAGTCTCTCCAGGGCATGCTCGGGCATCTGTACCTGCAAGGCTTCAGACTCTAAGTCCAGCTTGCACTGCAGTGTGGACACCAACATCACTGTCGCAGGTATTGCTATGGTCTGAATGTCTGTCCCACACCTCAAAAAATATTTCCTATGTTGAAATCCTAACCCACAAGGTGATGGTATTAGGAGGTGGGACCTTTGGGAGGTGATTAGGTCGTGAGGATGGACCCTCATGAGTGGGATTAGAGCATTTATAAAAGAGGCTCCAGAGAGCTCCCTAGTCCCTTCCACCATGTGAGGACCCAGTGAGAACCAGGGAGAAGGTCTTCACTGGAACCTGACCATGTTGGCCTCTGATATTGGACTTCCAGCCTCCGGAACCGTGAGATATAAATTTCTGTTGTTTATAAGCCACCCAGTTTTTGTTATAACAGCACAAATGGACTAAGGTATGAAGCCAGGGTTGAGGGTTATTAGTTAAAGGTGAAATCTCCAAAACTAAAAAAAGAAAAAGAAATCAAGAGAGAAGTCATTCCTTGCCCCAGGACTTTGTTAATAGAGTTTTGTGTTTGTTTGTTTGTTTGTTTTGTTTTTGTTTTTAGGATTCTTTTCTTGGTGTTCCACTTATCAATATGTTCAGCAAGATTTCTCTAACCCATGTTATACAAAATACGTTTTTTTTTGATTTTTATAAATTTATTTATTATTTATTTTTGGCTGTATTGGGTCTTTGTTGCTGCGTGCGGCTTTCTGTAGTTGCGGCGAGCGGGGGCTACTCTTCATTGCGGTACGCAGGCTTCTCCTTGCAGTGGCTTCTCTTGTTGCGGAGCTCGGGCTGTAGGCGTGCGAGCTTCAGTAGTTGTGGCTCGCAGGCTCTAGAGCGCAGGCTCAGCGGTTGTGGCGCGTGGGCTTAGTTGCTCCGTGGCATGTGGGATCTTCCCGGACCAGGGCTCGAACCCATGTCGCCTGCATTGGCAGGCGGATTCTTAACCGCTGCGCCACCAGGGAAGCCCCAAAATACGTTTTTACATTCTTAATCCAACAAAGCGACTTGTAATTGGTCAGGGCTGCTTTTTTAAAATATCATATGCCACCTTTTCATATTTCGAGTAAATTGCACAGTAATTGTAGAAAAGGTAAAGTAGGCAGTGGAGCTTCCCAGAGACAACTACATAGCTCCTATAATCCCCCTATTGTCATATCTACACTCAAATATATGTAGTTTTAAACAAAAATAGTATCATACTCTACTTACCATTTTAATTTGTTTTTAAACTTTAATCTTCTAATCTTCAATATCCATCTATGTTAATTAATATAGAGCCACATTACATCCTACATTTGAACTCTTTCTTTTATTTTATTTTTGCCCACACTGTGCAGCTTGTGGGATCTTAGTTCCCCAACCAGGGATTGAACCCGGGTCCTCAGCAGTGAAAGCTTGGAGTCCTAACCACTGGACCACCAGGAAATTCTCTGGACTGTTTCTTTATTGAACACATACTGTATATTCAGTGCAAAAAAAATTAGACAATGGGGATACTTTTTTAAAGGAAATGAAAATGGAGGAAAACCCTACTATTCCAGAGGTGACCACTGCTGGTACTTTGGTATATCATCTGACAGATTCTTCCCCTGTTCCTATTCCTATAAATTAATAAAGACACGTGTATTTTCTGCTACAAAAGGAGAGTGTACTATGCATACTGTTTTGCAACCAGCTTTTTTAGTTTAACAAAATTTCATGAATGCTGCTTTAGAACAATTGTTGCTTTAGAACAATACATAATGATGTACAGTGCAGCTTTTATATACTATGTGTATTTTCGTAATGGGTAGGGGGCAACCAGCTCGGGCAGCATCCAGCGATGGACCAGGCAGGCCACCCTTGTGGGATCTGTCTGGTCTTTCTTTTCCCATTTGTGCGACAAAATCATCTAACTCTAGAGTCTGAAAGGGCCATTCCAGCCCTAAGGTTCAAGGCTGCTCTACTTAACCTCCAATTTCATGTTTATTCAGTGTTTTTAAATTTCCAGAAATGTTTCATCTCTGAGAGAGCACACTCTGATCTCTTAAAAATATATTTATGGGCGTCCCTGGTGGCGCAGCGGTTGGGAATCCGCCTGCCAATGCAGGGGACACGGGTTCGAGCCCTGGTCTGGGAAGATCCCACATGCCGCAGAGCAACTAGGCCCGTGAGCCACAACTACTGAGCCTGCACGTCTGGAGCCTGTGCTCCGCAACAGGAGAGGCCGTGAAAGTGAGAGGCCCGCACACCGCGATGAAGAGTGGCCCCCGCTTGCCGCAACTAGAGAAAGCCCTAGCACAGAAACGAAGACCCAACACAGCCAAAAATAAATTAATTAAATAAATAAAATTTATATAAAATCAAGAAGGCATCACATCAGGTTATCTGTCCTCCACCTTCTTTTGGGGGTGAGGTTGACCATTGTACCACATGAGAAGACCAGAATTTACCAGGAGCAGATTTATCTTATTTCCAGATTTTAAACAAACGTTGGTATCAGAGTCATTTGGGGATGAATAATTTTTTTTCTCACTTGTTGCACTTTCACCTTCTGAGAGCCTTCATTTATTTGTATGTCGTGGTTGTGACTTAGGAGTGTCAAAGGATGTCATTTCAGAACGCATCTCAGCATCCGTGTGGTTCAGAGAAGACACAGAGGATGCATCTCAGCTGTGTGGAAAGTCATCCTGGGCGTGATGTGGATCACGGAGGAAGGAAAGGGGCATCTCTGAGCCTCAGTTTCCTCATTAATGAAAAGGCGATTTTAATAGCCCTGATCTCATAGGGTTGTTACGAGGGTCAAACAAGGTCACACGTATAAAGTATTTAGTACAAAGTATCTACTCTATATATGAAAGGTCTTCTTATTGCTTGCTCAGTTTTATCACCTGTAAAATGGGGTTAAAACCCATCCCGCCTGAAGTATAGGTGTGAGGATTAAATCAGATTATATCTGTAAAGCACTTAGCACTGAGCCTGGGGTATATCTGGTATTCCAGAAGTGTTTATTTATTAAGTAAGTATATAGAAGGGATGATCAATGGATGGATTGGTGGGTGAATGAATAAATGAATGAATGAATAGATGTGTTACTGTACAAGGTCATATGGACCCCCACTTGGGCTCTAACCAGGCTGAGACCCCCGCCTCAGCGGGGAAGATTCTTTTTCCATTTGGGTTTACACAGCCAAAAAAGGAAACCGAAGCTGAGATTGAAGCAGCACAAGCTTCATCCAACAGCCAGAGACTGGAGAAGCCAGAACTTAGTTCACAAATCAACTTCTTAACCTTAACGGTGAGAGGGATTAGCCTTTTTTTTTTTTTTTAATGAATTTTATTTTATTTTTTTAACATCTTTATTGGAGTATAATTGCTTTACAGTGGAGTGTTAGTTTCTGCTTTATAACAAAGTGAATCGGTTATACATATACATATGTTCCCATATCTCTTCCCTCTTGCATCTCCCTCCCTCCCACCCTCCCTATCCCACCCCTCTAGGTGGTCACAAAGCACAGAGCTGATCTCCCTGTGCTATGCGGCTGCTTCCTACTAGCTATCTATTTTACATTTGGTAGTGTATATATGTCCATGCCACTCTCTCACTTTGTCACAGCTTACCCTTCCCCCTCCCCATATCCTCAAATCCATTCTCTAGTAGGTCTGTGTCTTTATTCCCGTCCTGCCACTAGGTTCTTCATGACTTTTTTTTTTCCCCTTAGATTCCATATATATGTGTTAGCATACTGTATTTGTTTTTCTCTTTCTGACTTACTTCACTCTGTATGACAGACTCTAGGTCCATCCACCTCACTACAAATAACTCAATTTCGTTTCTTTTTATGGCTGAGTAATATTTCATTGTATATATGTGCCACATCTTCTTTATCCATTCCTCCGATGATGGACACTTAGGTTGCTTCCATGTCCTGGCTGTTGTAAATAGAGCTGCAATGAACATTGTGGTACATGACTCTTTTTGAATTATGGTTTTCTCAGGGTATATGCCCAGTAGTGGGATTGCTGGGTCGTATGGTAGTTCTATTTTTAGTTTTTTAAGGAACCTCCATACTGTTCTCCATAGTGGCTGTATCAATTTACATTCCCACCAACAGTGCAAGAGGGTTCCCTTTTCTCCACACCCTCTCCAACATTTATTGTTTCTAGATTTTTTGATGATGGCCATTCTGACTGGTGTGAGATGATATCTCATTGTAGTTTTGATTTGCATTTCTCTAATGATTAATGATGTTGAGCATTCTTTCATGTGTTTGTTGGCAATCTGTATATCTTCTTTGGAGAAATGTCTGTTTAGGTCTTCTGCCCATTTTTGGATTGGGTTGTTTGTTTTTTTGTTATTGAGCTGCATGAGCTGCTTGTAAATTTGCTTTTAAGGAGTAAGGACAAGGCGGGGAGGAGTGAGACGAATGATGGGGAGGCATAGGCAGTAGTTTTCTGGGAAAGAGGCAGGGCTTTCCTGGAACGGGGGTGTTACCCCTTTACTGTCCCTTTTTGATCTCTGCCTTCTGGTCATGGCCGTTGGGGTAGGTGTGTCATTTAGTTTGCTAATGTAGTAAAATCAGCATAGAATGAGGCTCGGGTCTGTTGGAGGTCAGACTCCTCACCATCTTACTTTCATCTGGTTCTGTGTTTTTGTTTTTGTTTTTTTTAATTTTTATTATAGTTGCTTTACAGTGCTGTGTTAGTTTCTGCCATACAGCAAAGTCAATCAGTTATACATATACATATATCCACTCATTTTTAGATTTCCTTCCCATTTAGGTCACCCCAGAGCATTGAGTAGAGTTCCCTGTGCTATAAGTAGGTTCTCATGAGTTATCTATTTTATACATAGTAGTGTATATACGTCAATCCCAATCTCCCACTTCATCCCAACCCCTCCCCACTTGGTCACCATAAGTTTGTTGTCTACATCTGTCACTTTATTTCTGCTTTGCAAATAATAACATCGCTTAGATGAATTTATTTGGTTCTATCTGGTTTTTGGTTTTCTCTTCCTATAACTTCCTTTCTTTGTGTCCAGATCCAGTGACTTAAAGATATTATGTTAGTTCCTGTTCAAGGGAGGGGTAGGTGGGTTTTGAGCAAGGGTCTGGTGGCAACTCTGGCAACAGATGGATAGGAGCATGTATGGATCGCTGAGCAGGTAGATAGATGGTGATGCTGGGCAGGCTGAATTAAATGTCCAGGCTTTTGTTCTACTCTTCCAGAAGAATTTGGCTGAGGAGCACAAAGGAAAAACACCTAGAGGCTGAGGCATAGAGAGAAACAAAGAAGCAGTTACTTAGGAAAGGAAAGCACGCACTCAGAGAAGAATGCCGGCGTCCTCGCTTGTGGGGAGCACCCGAGGGGCTTTCTGACCCCCCTTTTAATTTCATTTTAGTTCCTTGAATGGGTGGAGGTGTTTTCAGTTAGGGGTGGGGTATTCATTGTTGGGAGGATGGGGTGGGATCTTGATTGCACCTGGTTACATCAGCTTCCACTATTGCGGGTCTGGCTCCTGAAGCCACTGCACGTGAGCTCTAAGAGCCATTTACCCTTAAATTTTTCCTTCCTAGTCAAGCGCCGCACGTGGAAGGCTGTAGAGTGGTCATTTGCAGCCTGTGCATTTTTATTGCGCATGCTCGGCCATGCTCTGCAGGTTTTTATGGTCAGGGTTCCCTATTCAGGTGTCACAAAGTTTAATCAAAGTCTAATTTATGTTCTTGTTGCTGACGCCATCCCCTCCATGCTTCATGATCTTGTTCAGTGCAAAACAAGTAGGTGCTTTTGGTTTTTTTGTCTAATGCCTATACATGAGGAGACTCTCCTTGGGCCCAGCCTGTTGCCAAAACCTGGCCCTGTTCACTGGTGCCGAACAGAAATGAGGAGACAAGAGTTTTGGGTGAAGTAGAAAAGAGTAGCTGTATTGCTTTGCCAGGCAAAGGGGGCCACAGTAGGCTAATGCCCTCAAAACTGTGTGTCCCACCCTGGAGGAGGTAGTGTTGCAGCAAAAATAGAAATGAAGTTTCCCCTCCCCTGAGAACAAGGAAAATAAAGGGAACAGTGAACAGGCTAGAGAAGAAACATAACCGGGCCTGAGAGAGTTAATCACTCCTAGTTTGTTGTTGTTTTTTTAAACTGTTACTAATCTGTAGTGTCTGCAACTAGATTTGTACTTCACAAAGCTAACCTATTACTCTTTAACACTATGTGAATTACATCCTGCACTCCCTTGTAGCAAATCACCCCTTGTAGCATTTGCATTTCAGAAAAAAGGTCGCAGACCTATAACACAGAGACAAACGGACCCAGTTACCGGGCTGCCTGACACCAGCTGTGACTGTTTTGAAATAATGCAAGAAGAAGAAGAATGCAAGACCTTCACTACTTTGATCCTTATCATACACCCCTGACTTCAAGCCCCCCGTATAAAATCTTCTCCGATTCCCAGAGTTGGGGGGGGGGCACAGTTCTTGAGGCGCTAGCCTGCTGTGTCTTCCCTTCTGCCTGGCAGAAAGATAAAGCCATCTCTTTCTTCCTCCAAAATCTCTGTCTCCGTACTTCCGGCATCAATGCACAGAGAAGCCGGGATTTCGGCAACAGTAGTGAGGAGTTTTCTAGTGTTCAAGGAGCAGGGCATGATCAGCTCGTGGACAATTCTCCGATTGGTTGGCATCGAGGAGAAGTTTCAAGCATCATCAACCTTCTGGTTTCAGCCAGTCTGGGGTCTACGGGCCTGTGGCCGGCAGTTTTCAGCTGGTGGGGTCTGCTTCCTGTAACAACAACGTAGGAATGTGTCAGGCCTTTATCTCTATCTTTCAGGGAACTGGGAGTTTGGTGATTCTGCAGTGTGGTTGGTTTAGAGTCTAATTTGTTACCAGTTCCCCAGCCAACAGCTATTCTTTGTTTCTGCATCTTCACATTTCTCAATCATTAACTTTTTTTTTTTTTTTTAGCTGCGTTGGGTCTTCGTTGATGGGGCTTTCTCTAGTTGCGGTGAGCGGGGGCTACTCTTCGTTGTGGTGTGCGGGCTTCTCATTGCGGTGGCTTCTCTTGTAGCCGAGCACGGGCTCTAGGCGCGTGGGCTTCAGTAGTTGAGGTGCATGGGCTCAGTAGCTGTGGCTTGCGGGCTCTATAGCGCAGCCTTCGTAGTTGTTGCACATGGGCTTAGTTGCTCCACGGCATGTGGGATCTTCCCGGACCAGGGATCGAACCCGTGTCCCCTGCATTGGCAGGCAGATTCTTAACCCCTGCGCCACCAGGGAAGTCCCCCCAATCATTAACTCTTGAGTCAGCCTTTTACTTCAAAGGACAAGGACAGTGGGGCTTGTACATGGTTTCAAGTCGTATCTTTCTTGCCTCAGTGGGACGGTGGATTTGTGGGTAGGATGGAAGGGAGGGAGGGAGGGAGGGAGGAAGGAAGGAAGGAAGGAAGGGAGGAAGGAAGGAAGGAAGGAAGGAAAGGAAGGAAGGAAGGGAGGGAGGGAGGAAGGGAGGGTGAACCACTGGGTGGATAGATGTATGAATGGCTGAGCTGGCGGGTAAATAGATGAATTTATGGACAGGTGTATGGACAGGTGATTGGGTGGACAGATTAGCCCATGATCTGTCAGGACTCAACATTTCTACCTCTTCCTAATTTTCCTGCAGAGACACTTCCCCAGCCCAGTGTCACAGCCAGTAACTTAGCCCCAGCGGAGCATGTGGAATCCAGCAGCCTGCACTGCTTCCCCCCGGGGAGCACCGTGGCCCTCCAGTGCTAAGTCAGTGGCCAGAATCTCTTCCCTGGAGGCTGCAGGGAGCTGTCCTCAGACCATAGGACACCGACTCTACAGAACATCACGGGGAACAGCATGGGGCTCTGCCAGTGTGAGAGCTGGAACTGAGCCACCAGCAATATCAGCAACCCCATTCTCGTCAGAGTCGTTTGTGAGTTGAGGGCCTTGCTAAAGAATGGGTGGGGGTACCCCAGAGCTGTGGCTGAGCAGTGAAGCAGGGGCTGAAGTCCAGCTGGTTCTGGTGGCCAAGTTGGTGGTGTCTGCCCTAAGGCAGGGGACTTTTATTATTTGCATAAAGACCTCATATTGGTTGGGGGTCCTGTTTAAGTCTCCCCAGGCCAGAGGTACCCTGTCCCATTATGAGACATGTTACCGACTTCCCAGCAGCGGATCCAGCTGGGCATTTAGGAAAGCTTGCAAACCCCATGTGCAAGGACGTGAAACCCTAGCTCCACCAGCAATAAACAAACTCCACTGGGTGGGAGATTAACTCATGGATCTCTTTTCAGCACCCAAGTAGGTCCTCAGTAAATATGTGTTAAATGTATGAATTAATGAGCGTGTGGCCTTGGGGAAGTGGTTTTTGTACTCCGAGCCTCAGTTTCCCCATTGTTAAAATGGGAATGATAAAACCTACGCTGTAGGATTTGGTGGAGAGTCAAATGAATGAAAGCATTTACAGTACCTGAAAATGTATCTGGCACATTGTAGGAGCATGGTAAATGATAGCTGTTGTCATTGCTAATTAATGCATGATGTTTGATTGACTCTTAATTATTCAATACATTGAAAATATTTAGAGGCTGACTGTGCACCAAAGCACTGTGTTAGGTCTGGGGTGTGCAACAGGAAACAAAGCAGATCCCTGGTCCTGTCCTCCTGGGGTTTCTAGTCCAGTGGAGGAGACAGACCTGTCCCAAGACAGTGGCAGCCCAGAGTGGGCAGGGCTGATATGGGGGAATCTAGGAGGCTGGAGGAAACCCAGCAGGGGTGCTTGACCAAGCCTGGGGGTCAAGGAAGGCTTCCTGGAAAAGAAGACCTGAAAGATGAATCTGGAAGAACCAGGTGACAAGGTTAGGCATAATAATGTTCTAGGTGGAGAGAGCAGCTTGTGCAAAGGTCCAGAGGCACAAAGTAGCAAGAGAGATCATGGAAATGCAGAAAAATAGGAGTAGAGGTGAATAGAGTGAAAGATGAGTCTGGAGACTCAGGGTTGTATCATGCAAGGTCTTGAAGTCCTTGCCAATGATTTGTTCTTTACCCCTAAAGGCACCGGAGAGCTTTGGAAGGGTTTTAAATAGAGGAGTGACATGGTCAGATTTGCATTTTAATATTTGCATTTAAATATTCTCTAGCCTGTCATGCTGAAGACGGATTGGGGGAAATGAAAAGGCCATTCCGGAGGCTCAGTAACAATTAGGAGGATAGATGATAAAGAATGAACCAGGGGGAGGACCACAGGGAGGGGATGGAGGGGATGCATCCTGAGGCACAAGGGAGGGAGGACTGATGAGACTTCTCCATCTCTGGCCTTAGTGATGGGATAGAGGGCGGTGCCACCTTCTGAGATGGGAAGCCAGAAGGAGAAGCAGCTTTTGAGGGAAGACACTGTTTTAAAATATAGTATGTTCATTTGGAAATTTGAGGTTCAGTAAGGCCAACAGATCTGGAGACAATTGCCATTGAAAAGATAGTTTGTTACAGTTCACAAGAGGAGGGGGCGCACTACACCACGAGGGCTACATGGGGAAGCACCAGGGTCAGCCAGGAGGCAGAGGAAACTGTGAGCAAGATTCTTTATTGCGGTTTCTGTAGGAAGAAATGGGGGAGACAGAGTAAGCAGGTTTAGGATTGGCTAGTTTGAGTAATCTCAGTGGGTTCTGGGGGCATAGAGGCTGTCCCTCGTTGTCTGGGACCTGCCCCAGGGTGGTTAGGGCACATAGATAGTAGCCTGGAGTGTGACAGATGATAAAGGAGGTGATTCAGGTGTGGGCTCTGGTTTGGTTGGTTTGCATTTGCAAAACTTGCTCGTGAGTAAGTTATTTAATATCTCTAGGAATTGGCTAGCCCTGGGAGGGGCAGTCCTCCCAGGATTCAAGTCCTCCCCCACCCCCCACAAGCTCCAAGATGTCAAAGCATCAGAATATAACAAATAAAAGACATGGTTAATACGGACACCAAGTTCAGCGTTGGACCCGGTGAGCTTGGGGTGTTACGGAGACATCCAGCATCCAGCAGGTAGATGAGTGTGGAGCTTAGAAAGAGGAGTTGACTGGAGAAGTCAGTTTGGGACTCAACACACTGGGGGTGGTGATTTAAGCCTTAGGAGTGCATGAGATTGTCTTGAGCGGGGGTGTATAAAATGAGAAGGGTAGAAAGCCAAGGAGTGAGTCCCGGGGTCCACCAGACTCAGGGCTCCAGCGGAGGAAGAGGAGCCCACAGAGGGATTGACAGGGGGTGGTCAGGGGCAGGGAGTGGAGAGTAGTATCTGAGCAGCCAAGGGGGTGGGCTTGAGAGTTATTTAACCAACATGTGTTGAGCACCTACAGTGTGGCAGGCACTGTGCTAGGTGCTGGGGACACAGCAGTGACCACAACAGACAGAAGTCCATGCTCCATGGCACTGACATGCTAGTGGGAGGAGGAAGACAGTAAACAAATAAGCAAATAAAAATACAATGTCGGGTGGTGATTGGTGCAAGGACGAACCAAAGTGAGAGCAGAGAGAGTGGCAGAGAGTGGTCAGAAAAGTCTTTTGAAGAGAAGACCCGGAGGAAATGAGGGAGCATGCCACGTGGATATTTTGGGGGAGAGGAGATTGCAAATTCCAAGGCCTGGAGGTAGGCGTGTGCTTGGTGCCGTTTGAGGAGCAGCAAGGGGGTCAAGGGTGAATGAAGTAGAGTGAAGGGGGAGAGTGAAAGAGACGAGGTCTGCCTTCCCACAAAAGAGGTAATAGGGGCAGATAGCACAGGGCCTGTGGGCCGTTGGTGAAGGCTTTGGCTTTTACTCTGTGTGAGATGGGAGACAAGGAAGGGCTTTGTGCAGAGGAGGGATGACATGTGACTTAGGTCCGGGTAGGGACTGAACAGGGTCCCTCTGGCTGCTTGGGGGAGAATAGAGTGCAGAAAAGCAAGAGGAAAGCAGGCAGAAGAGGGACGATCAAGTCTCAAATGCTGCTGTCCACTGGATGGGGATGAAAAAGTGTCCTGGGGGTCAGTGGCCCCACAGGCTCTGATGAGACAGACCTTCCTCTTCCCGGTGGCCTGACCCTCTCAATTCTCTGCAGATGGCCCAGACCCTCCCATGGTCAACCCTCCAGACCCAGAGGACAGGGTTGGCCAGCCCTCACCCTGTCCTGCTTTGCTGACTCAAAGCCCCCTGCCCAGTACCGTTGGGAGGTCGATGGGAAGTCAGGCCCTGCCACTCAGCACCTGGTCATCCCTGAGGTCTCCCTGGACCAGGAGGGCAGGTATACCTGTGAAGCCTCCAACAGCATCACTCACCTTTGCAGCTCAGCCAGTGGAAAGATCCGGATCTCAGGTGGGTGTGGAGATGTCATGGTGACAATGGCTCAGGCTCTCTTGCCCTTATACAGGTGGTGTTGGGGTTTGTGTCAGCCATACACTATCTCAATAAAGCTGTATAACCCCTCCCCTAAAACTCAGTGGCTCAAGACAGTAAACATTGATTATGACTCACAAACCTGTGGGTGATTCTCCTGGACTTGACTGGATCACTCATGCATCTGTGGTCAGCCGTGGGTTGGGTAGGTGGCTCTGCTGATCTTGGCTGGGCTCTTTCACATGTTTGGGGGCTGGCTGGTGTAGGATGGCCTAGGCTCTTGGTATCTCATCCTCCAGCAGGCTAGCCTGGGCTTATTCTCATGCATAGGCAGGGGTTGGAGAGAGAAAGAGAGAGAGAGAGACAGACAGAGAGACGGGGCGTGGGGGTGTATGGAGGGAGGGAGGGAGAAGGGGAGGGAGGGAGGAGGAGGTGGAGGAGAAGGAGAAGGAGAAGAAAAAGGAGGGGCAGGGAGAAGAAGGAGGGGAGGGAGGGAAGAGGGAAAAGAAGGAGGAGGAGGAGGAGGAGAATAATACTAATCTAAGGTGAAAGCAGAAGCTGCCAGTTTTGAGGTCTATGCTCAGAATTTGCATAACATCCCTTCTTCCCATTCTATTGGTCAAAGTAAATCACATGACCAGCTCATTCAAGAGGTAGGAGGAGCTGAAAAGTCACATTGCAAAGGGCATGTATTCAGGGAAGAGCCTAATCGGGACACCTTTGCACATAACCCACCAGAGGGCCGTCCTGGGAACAATGACTGCACGGTGTGTTGGTCTTACAGGATGCCCCTGGGAAGCAGAGGAGCTGGGATTGCACCCCAGCCTGCCTCAAGGAAGCTGCTGCTTCCTGCACCAGACGTCATTAGCTCCAGGTCATTCAAAGATAATGGCTGTTCGCTCATTGCTAAGACATCTCACAGGCATCCATGAGACCAACGTGGTACAAACCGGTCTTCTCCCCAACGTATTCCTTCTCTGTTCTTGATGTATCTACTGTTCTAACATCCCCCAGATTCATCCTGGCCCTGGTCATCCATACAAGAATCACAAAAGCACAAAGGTCCCAGGCTCCCTCCTAAATGCCTTGTACATATGAGCTCATTTACTCCTCCTCACCACTCCGTCAGGGGGGTACCATCGTTACCTCCACTTTACAGATGGAGAAAGCTGACTTCACAGAGGTGAAGTGACCTGCCAAGGCCACTGAGCCCATGAATGGTGAGGCTGGGATTGGAATTCTGGCTCTAGACTCTATCTTTCATGCTCTTGGGAAGCCATGCTCATCACTCCTTCCCACAGCGGCCACCTCAGTCCAAGCTACACAGGTCACATGTGTCACCTGGACACCTACAATAGCCTCTTCCTCACTGGTCTCCCTTTTCCATGGTGCCATCGTCCTGCCCTGCCCAACATCAACTCTGCAGCCAGAGTGGGCTCTTATTTTTTTATTTTATTTTATTTTCTAGGTAATAATTGATTTTTATTTAACTTTAATTCTCTCTCAATTTCTTTTTTTAAATTAATTTTTATTGGAGTGTAGTTGCTTTACAGTGTTACGCTAGTTTCTGCTATACAGCAAAGTGAATCACCTATACAGAGTGAGCTTTTGAAAGTGCAAGTCGGTGGCCTTGCTCTCCTGCTTAGAGCCCTTACATGTGTTCCCATTGCTCTTAGGACACATTCAGAACACTCAGGTGACCACCAGAGCCTGATGTGGTCTGGTTCTGCAGGCCTTGGCAGCCTGTGACTCCACTCAGGCCTCTGCTCTCGAACTCCTCTGGTTGGAGCCCGCTGTGTTCTCCTCTTGCCTCATCACGTCACTTCTCATCTCTATTGCTCCCCTGCTGATAGATCCGGTCCAGGCTCACGGCTTTAAACACCACCCATATGCCAGTGAGTCCTCCATGTATATATCCAGCCTGTTCCTCTCGGTGAACTCCTGGCTCATATCTCCAGTTGTCTGCTTGACGCCTCCACTTGGAGGTCTGATAGGAATCTCCAATTCAGCGCAGCCCAATCTGCACCCCTCACACTCCTCAAAACCCACTCTACCCACTTCTTCTCCATCTCATCGGATGGAAACTCCATCCTTGCAGATGTTCAGGTCATATATGGACTCCAACTTCTCTCCCTCCCCATGTCCAATCCCACTGGCTCTGCCTTGAAAATGTATCCAGAACCATTTCTCACCTCCTCTGTGGCCTCCACCCTGGTCAAGCCACCACCATCTGCTGCGTGGCCCATGGCAGTCACCTCCTCATTGTTCCCCCAGTTTCCACTCTCGCCTCCTATAGTTTGCCCTTCACACCTCTAAACTCAACTCTTGTGACTCTCCTCTCACTTGCTCTCAACCACACCAGCCACTTTGTGGTTCCTCAGACACGCCTGACGTACTCTTGCCTCAGGATTTCTCTTCCCCTAGGTGACATCAGCATGGTTCCCTCTCTGTGTTCAGGTCTTTGCTCAGATGTTCTTTTTTAGTGGCGTCTACCTTCACTAACCTATTTCAGATTCTAAACTAGCCCACTCTCCTGCTCCTCCTTGTCTCTTCTGCTCTGTGGTTCCTTTTCCTGACCC
Source organism: Balaenoptera musculus (assembly GCF_009873245.2). Taxonomy (NCBI): domain Eukaryota; kingdom Metazoa; phylum Chordata; class Mammalia; order Artiodactyla; family Balaenopteridae; genus Balaenoptera; species Balaenoptera musculus. Next base: position 11,027,249 of record NC_045803.1, read on the forward strand.
CTGCTCTTCTCTCCTTCTAACACAATAGATGGTTTACTTAATTATCATACTGATTTTTTTCTCAGTATTTTACTCTTTAAAAAAAATTTATATTGACGTATAGTTGATTTACAATGTTGTGTTAGTTTCTGCTGTACAGCAAAGTGAACCTGTTATACACATACATGTATCCACTCTTTTTTAGATTCTTTTCCCATATAGGTCATTACAGAGTATTGAGTAGAGTTCCCTGTGCTATACAGGGAACTCGATATAGTAGATCCTTATTATTTATCTATTTTATATATAGTAGTATGTATATGTCGATCTCAATCTCCCATTTATCCCTCTTCCCCTCCCCCCTGGTAACCATAAGATTGGTTTTTACATCTTTAACTCTACTTCTGTTTTGTAACTCAGTTCATTTGTACCATTTTTTAAAATAAATTTATTTATTTATTTTTATTTTTGGCTGCATTGGGTCTTCGTTGCTGCGCGTGGGCTTCTCTTGCTGTGGAGCACAGGCTCTAGGTGCGCGGCTTCAGTAGTTGTGACTCATGGGCTCTAGAGCGCCGGCTCAGTAGCTGTGGCGCACGGACTTAGTTGCTCTGCGGCATGTGGGATCTTCCCAGACCAGGGCTCGAACCTGTGTCCCCTGCATTGGCAGGCGGATTCTTAACCGCTGTGCCACCAGGGAAGCCCCTTTTGTACCATTTTTTAAGATTCCACATATAAGCGGTATCATACGATATTTGTCCTCTTTCTGACTTCACTCAGTCAGACTGATATTTTTTATCATCAGTCTCCCTGTTAGATGGTCAGATCCATGAGGGCAAAGACCATGTTTGTCTTGTTGCCTGCTGTGTCCTCAGCGACTAGAACAGTTTGCTGAATGAATGAATGAATGAATGCCAGTCACTCTGCCCAGGAGACTCACCCTTTGACCAACCGATCTTGGATTCGACATTTGGATCTCAGCTTAAATGTCATTACCTCCAGGAAGCATTCCCTGATTACCCCAGGTTAGATCTCTCCTCCTGTAAGAGCCTCACAGAGCATCCCATTCTGCTCATTTATCACAGTGGCATGAGTTTAATGATACTTATTTGCCCCGTTGTGTGTTTTCTGTCTCATTTCCCTCCTAAAGTGTAAGCTCCAGGACGGCAGGGACTTCTGTCTGCTCTGTTCCCTGCTATATCTCCAGTACCTAAAAAAGTACCTTGCACACAGTAGGTGCTTAATAAATGTCTGTTGATTGAGGAATAGATAAATACAATCCCCAGAAGCTGAATACTGGAGGGGTTCAGAGTATGGGTTCTGGCATCAGTATGTTTCAAGTTATAACTCTACCACATGTGCGATCTTGCTTAGGTAGTTTAACCTCTATGTGCCTCAGTTTCTCCCTCTGAAAAATGGGGATATTAACAAAGCCTATCTTACAGAGTTATGTTGAGCAATAAATGAGATCATATAGTTTACTGGTCATTATCACTGTTAGCCATGACTATTATAACTGTTATCTGGTCCTTCTCTGGGCCTCAGTTTTCCAGTCTGTAAAATGGGGGCGGGGGGGGGAAAGGGCACACAAAGGGCATGACCAGCTCAGAGGACCTGAAACTCACCCTTGTACCTGCTATCTCTCAATCTCTCTCCCTCTCTCTCTTTCTCTCTGTCTCTCTCTCTATGTGTGTCTCTCTGTCTGTCTTTCTCTATCTCTCTCTGTTTCTCTCTCCTGCAGAGGCTCCAGAGAATGACCTGCAGCCGGCCTTGCTCAGGACCGCCATTCCTGGTGGGGGCATCGCGGGGATCACATTGGGTGTCCTGATCGGCGTGGCACTCACAGGGACGGCCGGCTACTTCATCGGGGTCTTGAGGTCCCAGGTATCAGCTCTGGGCTCTTCAGTGGTCACAGAGCTGGGACTGAGTGTCTGGGGAGTTCAGAGGGGGCTGCAGTTCTGGGAGCCGTGTGGGCAGGGAGCTGAGGTATCGACTGGGGCTGGTCTGCAGGGGAGGAGTGTGCCCCAGGACCTGGAGACCAGGACTGGGGCTGGGGGTGGGACACTTCTCACTTGTCCCAAGTTTAGTGTAGTGATTAGATCTTGGGCTCCCCAGTTAGCAGAAGTGAGCTCAAATCCTCTGACATCGCCTTCTGGCAGTGGTGATCTTGGAAAAGTGACCCAACTCCTCCTGCCTCAGTTTCCTAACCTGTGAAATGGGGATAAATGTATCCATAGGATTGTCTTGACAGTTCACTAGCAACACTGGGGCTTAGCCAGTGTCTGCATTTGGTAAATGGTCATGAAATCTATTATTTTTAATAACATTGTTAAAGTAAATGTCAAATTATAACTAACACTTATATAGTGCCCACTAACTTCTAGCTATTATAATATTATATTACATCATTGTTAATCACTAATATTGCTAAATTACAAAGAGCTAACTGCACCAGTCATAGTTCTGGGTTTACTCATGAAAGCCTTCCAACAGCTTTAGGAAGAAGCTGTGCATATTATTTTTTCCAGTTGAAATGGAGGCTCACAGAATCAGAGACTTGCCCAGGGTCACCCAGGATCTGCACTTGACCTCATATGCCAAGCTGCCGCACATGCAGAGAGACCTGGGTTCAAGTCCCTGCTCCACCATTTCTGGGCTTTTGTCACCTTGGATGAATTCTTGTATATCCCCTGGGTCCTTTTATACTGCATCCTTCCTTTTCTCATTTATACTGCTCCTGCTTTTCCTACACAGTGGGCACAAAAAGTCAGTGGTACAAAACTGAATTTCCCAGGTGCTCCAAGAAGACTCAGCTATATGACCCTGGAGAAAAACTTCACTCTCCCCTCTGGGCCTCAGTTTCTTCATATAGAATAGATGAGAGCTAGACAGGAATCTCTTTTTAAACGGAGTAATCATTTTGAGTAGGCTTCTTCTCACAGTAAGTTTTACAAGTTTTATTATCCTCTAGGACAAAGGGCACAAGCCCCATAAACTCTAGGCTTCTAAATGATCAGGGTTTTCATCACAAGGTAAGCAATTCCAATAAACATTTCCAATGGTGACTGGACAGGGTACCAGTTAGGATGCATTCCACTGCAAACAAAAGATAACCTGGCTCACAGTGGCAAAACCCATAACTGTTACTTTACAAGGTGTCCCAGGCCTCAGTGAAATCCTTCCATTCATCCCTCCATCCTCAGTTTGTTGAATATCCTCCCCAGCTTGCTACCTCATGGTCTCAATATGGCTGCCTCAACTGTAGATATCCTGCCCTCACACCACATCATTGTGGTAGGCAGAAGAGATGCCCATGCCCCAGTCTGTGAATATGTTATGAACCTGTTACATAGCAAAAGGGACTTTGCTGATGTAATTGAGGTTACAGACTTCAAGTTAGGGAGAAGAGTAGCCTGGATTACCCAGGTGGGCCCAGTTGAATGACACGAGCCCTTCAAAGCAGAGAATTTTCTCTAGCTGAAAACAGTGGAGAGGTGTGGCAGAAAGGGAAGTGGAGAGATTCCAAGCGTGGGAGAGATTTGTTGCGTGTTGCTGGCTCTGAGACGCAGGCTTCATGTGCAAGGACAGGGGAAAAGCCTCAGGGGCTAAGAGTGGCCCACAGCTGGCGAAATGGGGACCTTGGTCTCTCAACTCCAAGGAGTTGGATTCTGCCAACAACCTGAGTGAGTTTGGGAGCAGATTCTTCCCACAGCCTCTGCAAAAGAGACCAGCCGGCGACGGCTTGATTTCAGCTGAGAAACCAGCTGTGCCAACCTGGACTTCTGACCTTCAAAACTGTGAGATCATGAATTTGTGTTGTTTCCAGCCACGAAGTTTGTAATCATTTGTTACCTCAGCAGTAAGAAACTCATATGGTTATTTAAATGCAGGAAGCAGGGGGTGGCTCCTTGGGACCCTGCCTCCATTTTTTCAGAAGTTAATTAATTCCCAGGAACCTCTAGATGTCTGTGTGTTTCACCCTTTCACCTCCTTCAAGTTGTTCTGGATACTGTATCGAGACTCAGACCACCCGATTTAGTCCTGCATCCGGCATGCCCACCCCAGCACTCTGACTCCCTTGCCCTGATCCCCATCACTTTCTAACATCATAGATAATTCAGTTATTTATTATGTATCTTGCTTATTGTTTGTCTCCCTCCATCCCTCCCCATCCTTGCATAAAATGTAATTTCTTTAAAAGCTGAGGTCTATATTTCATTGCTAAAAGCAGTACATGTTATCATCTAATTAGGACAAACTTAAAATTGGGCAAATGATGCATATTATATGAAATCAGTATTGTAAGGCCTGCTTTTGTAATCAAAACTGAGAGATTGCAGAATGCTGTACCGGTAAATATCCCTCCCCTTTCTAATACCGTGTGTTAACCTGTTTTCACGGAGTGGCTATTCAGAATTGGCAGGTTCCCACATTCTATTCAATTTAACCAATATTGGCTTGTTTTTTTCCTAGTGAAGGATCGGTTTTAAAACATTGTGATACTGAAACAGGGAACTTGATACAGTATTTGTATCTATTTTTATGATTTTTTTATTGGGGTATAGTTGCTTTACAATGTTGTTAGTTTCTGCTATACAACGAAGTGATCAGCTATATGTATACATATATCACCTCCCTCTTGGACCTCTCTCCTAACCTCCCCTGCCATCCCACCCATCTAGGTCATCACAGAGCACCGAGCTGAGCTCCCAGTAAGCACCTAAAATAGTGTCTGGCACTAGTAGAGACAAATAAATCTTTGCTGAGTGAATGGTGGGGGGCAGCCCTAGGGCGGCAATATGGGTTGGAAGGTCAGCAGAAGCCACGCATGGGAAGACACAGCTGTGAGCCAGCCTGCCCGGCTGAGACTGTTAGGTCAGGGTGTGGAGGCGGGAAAGACCTGGGTTTATTTTCACCTGTTAGAAAGAAAGTGGAAGTTGGGCTACAGGAAGGAAACAGAAAGTCCTTCTTTCTTGTAGGGGCAGGAAAAGACAGAACCTGCCATGGGGAGGGGTGTGGGTAGGTGGGGATTTAGGGAGAGAAAACCTTGTTCCTTATGAAGGGGCAGATTTGAGAAGCCCACTCCAATGGCAGCTGTGTCCTCTTGGGTGGGGCGGAGGGGAGGAGGAGAGGGGGCCCCAGGGCGGGTGGGACAGAGCAGAGGTAGTCAGGAGAGAAGCCTGGCTGAGGAGTGGGTGGGTGATTAGAAGACTCAGATTTTTCGGGAAGAACAGGATGGATGGTGGAGACCTTGAATGCTGACTTGTCTACACCAGGTGCCCTCAGCCCAGGAGCCATGGAGTTTGGGAGTGTGCTGGGGTAATGTGGTCACAGGTGTTGATGGATCTGGGTGTACAGAGGAGATGAGACTGGAGGTCTCCAGAAGCCACATTGGGACCTTGGAAGGCGGTGCTCACGGAGGTTAAGAGGCAGGTAGAGCAGAATCCCTGGCCTGAATCAGGCAAGTGATCACAACTCTGTAAGCTTCAGTGTTCTTAAATGAGATGGAATAATATTATCGCTTACCCTACTCTACTTTTCATTTTTCCACAGCATGTATCAAATTCTAATATCCCACATAATTTACGTACTTGTTATGTTTATTGTTTATTGTCTCTTTACCCACTAGAGCAGTATTTTCTGTCTGTTTTGTCCCCTGCGTTCTCCCCAGAGCCTAGAGCAGGTGCCGTTGGTGCTCAGGAAGTGTGTGCTGAATGCCTGAGTGTATACCTTCCTCACAGGGGCCGCTGTGAGTATTACACCACGCAACAGTCAGAACACCTAGAGGGGATTCGCATGTACTGAGCGCTTACTCTGTGCCAGGCGCTGTTCCCGGTACTTTCCCAGCGTTAACTCCTTTGATCCTCACAAGTTTCTTGTGAGGGGAGATTGTTGTTTATGTCCAGTCTGCAGATGAGAACATTGACATACACGGGGTGACATAACTTTCTAAACAAACCACAGCTGGGGCACGGAGAACTCAGGCCACAGCTTTCGAAGAGGCAAAACCATTACCATCTCCATCTTATAGCTGAGGAAAGTGGCCACCAGACAGGGGAACTGAGGTACCCAAGGCTACACGGTTTGCAGGTGGAGGAGCCAGGATTCCAAACCCTGAAGTTTGGCTCCAGAGCTGGTTTGCTCAGCCTCGTGCTTCGTTGGAGCAGATACTTGGTGACTGCCTGCGACATGAATGAGATCCAAACAGGGGCAGCAATTCAAGGCAGGTGGGCAAGCCGAGATCTCTTTTCCTCCATGCCAAGCTGCCCCTCATGCCCTGTGTAATCACTGTAGAGTTTTCTCAGCCTTATCTTGAACCACCTACCCTCTGACTTCCTTTCTTCTGGAGCCACTTGAATTTCCTTCTGTGCCTTCAACTCAGCACCTTCTCATATGCCGCTCCCTCTGCCTACCAGAGTTACCCCCTGGCTCATCCCTGCATCCTCCAGGTCTCAGCTCTGATGCCCCCTCCTCCGGAAAGCCATCTCTGATCCTCAGGCTGGGGCAGGCACCCACTCTGGTTTCCCCCACCCCAGCCCTGCCCACTCTGAGTCATCGCTGACTGGGGACAGGTCTGTCTCCCCTGCTGGACCTTGAGTTTGTGAGGGCAGGGCTGGGGATTTCTTGGTCACTGCTGTGTCCCAACACTACTAGGCACAGGAATCAGCCCAGAGGAAGAGTTCGGGGAATATCTGTTATATGAATGAATGAATGAATGAATGAAGGTAAAGAAAACATGGATTAAAGGTAGTTCCCTGACCTGGTTGATTACGTTCAATCTTGGTTTTTTTAATGCTCCCAACAGCTTGTCTGGCCCAAAGGGATTTTTTTTTTTTTCTAAAAAAGAAGAATTAACTGTCATATACTGAGCCTTTTTTATGTCCTCCAAGTCTCATCTCAGATGCCTCCTCCTCCAGGAAGCCTTCCCTGCCCCCTCCCCACAGGCTGAGTCAGGCACCCCTTGGGGCTCTCCCCGCCCAGCTTGCTCTGTGCCATCCTGCCCTTCTGACTCCAGAGCCTTTGTTTATGACCAGGATTCCATTTCACAAGCATCACTTCAGCTCATTTAATATTTCCAGTCTGCTCATAGTGAGCTTGGCACTGTTTTGTTAAGCTCTTGACAGCCAGGAACCACCATTATTGATTTTATTGTTAGAGCTGTTGACAATGATAATCTTAGTTCCTGGTCCCTTTAACATTCTTGAATTGTCCCACCCTGGCACCACCTCCCCCTGGCTGCTCCCTCATCCTGGCAAAAACAGCGAGGAGGGGGGCTGGGGGTGGCAAGGGGCATCATTCTCAAGGGGATCCAGGGCCAGAGGGCGGGGCTTTCTTTCTCCTCCCCCACCTTGGGGGAAACCCCAGGCTTCCCGGGGCTTCTGTTCTCTCCGTGCTGGGAGGAGGAAAGTGAGCCCTTGGGTGGAGGGCGGAGGCGGAGCCCAAGTCTGTCCGGGGAGCCACTGTCATCCAAGTGCCTTTGAGTTTGAGTTTGCAGCAGGGCAGAGGGGAAGAGAGGGGAGCTGGAGGGGCCGCAGCTGGAGTGAGGACGGCATCTGCGTGCACAAGCCGGGGAGACAGTCAGCTTGGTGCCGTGAAGTGAGCCCATGGGGTCCGCTGACCTACGGGGCCACCGCTGGGCAGAACTCCTGCTCTCGGGTGAGTGCGCTGCTCCCTTCAGGTGGGGCGCGGCGGGTGTGTGTGTACATGTGCACGAAAGAGACACAGAGAGAGACACAGAAATAGAGACAGAAATAAACACAAATACAAAAGACATTGACAAAGGGAGACAGAGGCAGAGACAATGACGTATGTACAGAGAGATGGAATCAGAACCACAGAACCAGAGAGAATCAGAGAGAAAGACAGAAATAGAGTGAAAATAACACTAGAAACTGCACCAGAGGGAAACACAGAGGCAGAGAGGAGAGGGGGAGACAAAGGAAAAAGAGCAAGAAAACTCTTCAAAGACACACAGAGAGAAATAGATTCAGGAAGAGTCAAGGTGGAGAGAGACAGAGACACAGACCCAGAAACGGAGCATAACAGAGAGACAGGAGTGAGACAGGCAGAGAGAAGATGTGCCAGCCCTGAGAGGCCAGGGCACGCATCAGGACGGGGGATGGACGTGAAATTTTTGCTTAAAGGGCATCTAAGGCAAAAGGGAGAAACTAGAATATTTCGATTAAAAAACAGAAACAGATTCACAGATGTAGAAAACAAATTTATGGTTACCAAAGGGGAAAGCAGGGGGAGAGGGATAAATTAGGAGCTTGGGATTAACAGATGCACACTATTATGTATAAAAGAGAAAAACAACAAGGTCCTACTGTACAGCACAGGGAACTATATTCAATATCTTGGAATAACCTATAATGGAAAAGAATCTGAAAAAGAATGTATAATACATATGTATGATATGTGTGTGTATATATATATTATACATATATATGTATATGCGTGTGTATATATATATTATACATATATATGTATATGCGTGTGTATATATATATTATACATATATATGTATATGCGTGTGTATATATAATATATATGTATATGCGTGTGTATATATATTATACATATATATGTGTATGCGTGTGTATATATATTATACATATATATGTGTATGCGTGTGTATATATATTATAAATATATATGTGTATGCGTGTGTATATATATTATACATATATATGTGTATGCGTGTGTATATATATTATACATATATATGTGTATGCGTGTGTATATATATTATACATATATATGTGTATGCGTGTGTATATATATTATACATATATATGTGTATGCGTGTGTATATATATTATACATATATATGTGTATGCATGTGTATATATTATACATATATGTATATGCGTGTGTATATATATTATACATAAATATGTATATGCATGTGTATATATTATACATATATATGTGTATGCGTGTGTATATATATAATACATATATATGTATATGCGTGTGTATATATTATACATATATGTATATGCGTGTGTATATATGTTATACATAAATATGTATATGCATGTGTGTGTGTGTATGAATCACTTTGCTGTACACCAGACAGTAGCACAACACTGTAAATCAACTATCCTTCAACTTTTATAAAAGCGTCTTGGAGGCAAAGACGTGATTTTGCAGTGTGTGGCGTGCAGAGGTGAGGGCTCAGCCCGGCTTTGCTGTGTGGCCCTGAGACCGGCTCTCCCCTCCGGTCGGAGCTTCCTGGCTGAGCCCGGCAGGCTGCAGGGGCTTTGCAGTCCTCCTGGGGACGGGGGTCTGACATTTATCAGCCCCATCATCTGTGGGTTTTTCTTTGAAATTTGCCTCCTCCTGGAGAGACAGAAGGCAGGGCCCTCTGGGGAGGGGGCAGGGGGAAAGGGTCCAGGTGGAGGATTTGCAGAGAGAGAAGTTTCCTCTTTCAGATGGATATGATGAGGCCCACTGTTGATGCTTTCACTCACATTCTTTCATTTATCCTATGACAGTTATGAGGCGGGAACTATTATTACCCTTGTTTTACAAATGGGGAAACTGAGACTCAGACAGAGGACATCACTTGCCCAAATAAACAGCAAAGGTGGGATTCAAAACCCAGGGAGTCAGGCTCTGAGCCTATGGGCTTTACCTCTAATAGCAATGAAGATAGAGAAGTACAAGCACAGGAAATAATAATGATGATAATAGTGATAATAACAATAGTATAATACTATGGGACTTCCCTGGTGGTCCAGTGGTTAAGACTCTGCACCTCCACTGCAGGGGGCTTGGGTTTGATCCCTGGTTGGGAAACTAAGATCCTGCATGCTGTACAGTGCAGCCAAAAAACAAACAAACAGTAGTACTAATAATAGTGACTGACACTTACTATGAACTGTCATTATCTGATATCAGACCTCACAATAACCTGATAAACTAAGTTCTACTATTCTCCCCATTTTGCAGTTGAAGAAGCTGAGGCTCACAAAGAGAAAGCCCTTTGCCCATGATAATAGAGAAAGTAAGCAGCAGAGTCCATATTTGCTCCCAAATATACTAAGAGCCCATGCCCTTAACCTGACTGAGCAGGGGATGGGGCAGTGCTTGGGCTAAACTGGGGTCATTTGAGGGGTAGAGAAGGGCATAGCTGCCAGCCTCTGTTAATTGGGCTGATGGTTAGGGCAAGGGGGGAATGTCAAGGTCAGCTGCACATGGGCATGGCTGCTGGGGTTGAGGCTCCCCATCTATGCCCACAGTCTTTAAGTTGCCACAAAACCGTGTGCAAAATGGCCAAATGGAAAACTGGAAACTCCTACTACCTTGTTCCCTTTTCTTCCCCTGTGCAAGGGAAATCTCTGCCTGAGGGCAAGTATGAGGAAGTACGAAAGGTTAATTTCTCCCATCAAAGATAATAAAAGAAGTTCCCCTTTATCAGGGGTTGGCTCTGTGCCCATCCCTGGACCAGAGGAATTGCACGGTGTTGAGAGCGCAGTCTTTAAGGGCTGGCAGGCCAGGTTCCAGTTAGCTTTTGACACTTACTATCTGGTCTTGGAAAGTGACTTCACCAACCTGAGCATTCGTTTACCTCCCTGTGGAAGGGGGAAGCTGACCATGCATCTCCCACGGAGTGGGCATCGTTGGAGAGAGCACAGTAACCCTCAGGAGACCCAGTTAAAGCTTGACAGTGTTCATTACCACCCACAACAATCCTAGGAGGCAGATGATATTATTCCTATTTTACAGCTGGGGACATTGAGGCTCAGAGAAGATAAAAACATGCCTCAAGTCACACAGCCAATAAGTAATGGGTAGAAGTCAAGCCTCTAGGGGTGGAGGGCCCCATCCGTGACCTCAGGTCTCCCTCCACTTAGGAAGACCATAACTGGGCACCCCCAACACACCTCTTCCTCCCTGAATGCCTCCTCTTTCCCCTCCAGCCTCACTTTTGACCATGTGGAGCCTGCCAGCTGCAGCCCAGCTCACCCCTGATGCCAACCTGCTTAAAGTCACCCGAAGTGAGAAGGATGTTGTTCCGTCTATATTTGGGGCCCCTTGGTCACCCTAGACTCATGGTAGATTCAGGGCACAGAAAACAAGGCTGTCATTCTGATCTCCGTCTCCACACCTCAAGCGCCCATCAGGGTTCCATGCCCAAAGTCCCAACATGACAAACCTGATTGGCTCACTCAGGGTTGGGCAACAGCTGGTCCGATCATTTGTGTCGAAGCTGGCGGGGGTGGGGGGACGTGGTAAAGATGTGGGCTGTGGCTATCAGGGCTGTGGGTGGGGAAGGTTGGCTAAGAAGTGGGTTAGGGGGACCTGTCTGTCATCCATGTTACAAGCTTGACTTCTTTGCATGACCCATTGTCATATCCCATACCCTCCATTTTATTTGTACCATCCCATTTAATGGGCCTTGGAGAGGGGAAGTGAGTGGCCCAAGATCACACCTAGAATGGGAAGTAGATCCAGCATTTGAGCCCATTCATGGAGCTCCAGGGTGTCTGCATGCAATTCCAATCCACCCCTGTTTCTCTGGGTCCCTCTGTGACTATATCTTGCTTGGTCTTCCTTTATCTGTGTCTCTGCCTCTTGTTTCCCTCTCTCTGTTTCTCCCTCTGTAGAACTGCTGGCCAAGCCCACCATTTCAGTCAGCCAGGGCACAGCCATAGAGCACAAGGAAAATGTGACCTTCTACTGTGGCACCAAAGATGTCAACATTACCATCTACTGGGTCTCCAACAATCAACCCCTGGTGTTGCATGAGCGCATGCAGCTGTCCACAGATGGCAAGACCCTCACCATCTTCCCTGTCCAGCGGGAAGACACCGGGACTTACCAATGTGAAGTTTGGGGTGTCCTCCAGGTCATGAGCAGCGACCCCACCTTCCTGGTTGTGAACTGTGAGTCCCTTTCCATTCTCCCAGCCCCTCCCCAGCACCCACTTCCTTGGTGATCTCGTTCAGTCTCGCAGCTTTATTGTTTATTTCTTTATTTAAATAATTTATGGCTGCGTTGGGTCTTCGTTGCTGCGTGCGGGCTTTCTCTAGTTGCGGTGAGCGGGGGCTACTCTTTGTTGCGGTGCGCAGGCTTCTCATTGCGGTGGCTTCTCCTGTTGCAGAGCATGGGCTCTAGGCGTGCGGGCTTTAGCAGTTGCAGCGCGCGGGCTCAGTAGTTGTGGCACACGGGCTTAGCTGCTCCGCAGCATATGGAATCTTCCCGGACCAGGACTGGAATCCGTGTCTCCCTCATTGGCAGGCGGATTCCCAACCACTGTGCCACCAGGGGAGTCCCCAGTCTCATAGCTTTAAATACCATCCGAATGCGGACTTGTCCACGCTTTAACTCCAGACGTATAACTGTTTGATGTCTCTACTTGGATTCTCCTGGGAATGTCCAGCTTGACATACCTAAAACTGAGCTCCTTAACTTTCGGATGTTTGATCCAAAATATTGCCTAGGTAGTGGTGAGGAAAGAGCATTTGCTGGCATGCTTTAGATATTTCTTCCAATCCCGCTTTATCCAGGGATGAAGCTGACATGTCATCACTGTCAGACTCTTGCATCTCCTTTGTAATGTTTCCAGAGCTTGAGTGGGGAGAAGAGAAAAATTAATGTTTATTGACTGTCTAGGTTCCCCTAAGAGAACTGTCACTGACGCTATTATTACTACTACAATTGTTCTCTTCCTCCCAGATGGTCCTGACCCTGTCAGAATCAAGGTGGAGCCCGGGGTACCCAACGGGGAGGCAGTTGAGGTGATAGAGGGCAGCAACGTGACCTTCTCGGTGGAAACTCAGTCTCACCCACCCGCTGCCTATTTATGGGTTTTCCCCAATGACTCCAAGCCCATCACGAGCTCGTTTCTCACCGCAAGCACATTTACCATCTATGCCGTATCCAGGGAACACGAGGGCATGTACAGCTGCTTGGTGTCCAACAGTGCCACCCAGCTGTCCCACCTGGCTACTCTTAACTTCCACGTCCTTGGTGAGTCTCTTTCCCCTATATTCCTCCCCTTTGTTTCTCTGAGAATCAGAGCTACACCAATATCCTAGAGTTTGAGGAGGACCCAGTGGAGTGGGACTTCCCATGTGGCTGGTGGCAGATCGTGGCTCTGGCCACAGGCAAGGACCTGGGTCCTGGCTTGACACATCCTCTCCAAGGCCTTGTAGGCTTTCTGTGGGGCGTCTGTCACTTGATTCTCTGCAAGTGGGGGAGGCGATTCTCTATACATACAAACACTGACACAACACTCACACACCCCATACACACATAGGGACACACACACAAATAACAATCACACATGCAGGGGACTTCTCTGGCAGTCCCATGGTCAATACTCCACGCTTCCACTGTAGGGGGCACAGGTTCGATCCCTGGTCAGGGAACAAAGGTCCCGCATGCTGCACAGTGCAGCCAAAAAAAAAACCAATCACACATGCATAGCACACTCACACATGTGCACCACAGACACATACAACTCACACACAACACATACACAACATACAAAAGCACAGAATACACACACTCACACAAGATACATATAACACGTACCCAACAGATATACACAATACATGAAACACACAGTACATAACGCATCACAGACACACAACACATACACATACCATACACACAAACCCACAACATGTACATGCCACGCACTCACACATATGCACAGCACATACACAATACTCACACACAAAACACAGGCACATATCTCACATATGGAGCAAACAATACCACAGGCACACAACATATTCTCCCGTAAAACACATACACACAAAATGTAATATGCACACAATAGACACACACACACATCATAGACACTCAACATCCTCATGTACAACACAGAAAACACCCCACATACCATACATTCAACACCGTCAACACATGCACAATGACACAGAACACACACACAATGCATAACTGTACTACACACACAATTTAGTGATACACAAAGCATATATGCACACAGTACAATATATACACATACCACATACACTACCACAGACACATAACATATACTCATGCACAGAAAATATATACACACACAATACACACTCACTTGCACACAAAGTACCTATATATACACCACCATACCTCACAGTCACAAAACATATACACACAACACACACATATAAATAGACACAAAGCACACACTCACACACAGAACACATCCACATACCACACACTCTCCATACACACAAAACCCGTAACGCATTCACATAATTGTCACACAACACACACTCATACACAAAAGACTTAGATGTACCACCCACACAATACAGTCATATGCAAGACACATATACACACACACACCACCCACAACATACACACACAGCCCTGGAAAATTCTGCGGGCCCCATATGGGTAGGAGACTGACAGAGGGACCCTGGACCCCATCCTGTCTCTCTGTGTGTTTCCAGAAAGGCTGACCAAGCCTTGCGTCATGCCCCCGAACCAGACTCTCGTAGAGAACGCCAGCCTGGTGGGCCTGACCTGCCGGACCGCCCATGAGAGAGCTGCAGCCCAGTGGTTCCTGCGGGGCCAGCTCCTTCTGCCCAGCAAGCACCTGGTGCTGTCCGCTGACAACAGGACCCTGGCCATCCATGGCCTTCAGCGCAATGACACAGGGCCCTATGAGTGTGAGGTCTGGAACTGGAGCAGCCGGGTGCGGAGTGACCCCCTCAAGCTGAACATCAGCTGTGAGTCGCCCCGAGCCGGGACCTTCTCCCCCTCCCTTCTCCCTCCCCTGCTTCAGTTCTTCCTTCCAGCCACTCATTCCATAATTATTGAATACCTGCTCTGTGCCAGGCATGTCTGGGCACCGGACAAGACAACCCTCATGGAGCTTACGTTCTAGTGGGGTAGACAGACCATAAACAGCTAAGCAAGGGAGATTCCTGGTGTGTCAGATGGCACAAGAGGCGGCACGAAAGACAGGCGAGGCTGGGACACTGGGGAGGTGTTGCAGTCCTAGTTGGGGTGGTCAGGGGAGGCTTCCCAGAGGAGGGGGTGTTTCTGCAGGAGGAGGCCGGGAGTGAGCCGTACAGCTAGCCAGGGGAAGTGAGTTCCAGGCAAGGGAACAGCACGTGAGATGGGGCTGTGCTTGGCATGTCAGAGGAATGCAAGGAGGCCCAGGTGACCAGAGAGGTCAACTATGGGAACAGAAGAAGCTGGGAGAGTGGGGTAGACCGCACAGGGTCCTGTGGGCCATGGTGAGGACACTAGGAGCCACAGAAGGCTCTGAGCAGAGGAGAGAGAGGATTAGACTTGGGTTTGCACAGGGTCTCTCTGGCCCTTGTCTAGGGGCTGGAAGCAGGGGAGAGGGACGAGGTGATAGAAAGGGTAGAAAGAGTTGTGTTTGTCTGGGTCCATGGAGACAGATCTCAAAATGAGATTATACGTGCAAGGATTTTATTAAGGGAATGCTCCTGTGCAGAAAAAGTAGGGAGGGCACCTCAAAAGGCAGGGAGGGCACCTCAAAAGGCTGGGAGGGCCATCAGACTGAGATCTAAGTGTGACTCCGAGTGAGGAAGAAAGGGAGAGAGGGTTGGATGGGAGTGTGTGGACTGCCATGTAGTCTAAGGAACATCGTCAAGACTCTCGGGGAGCCCATGTCTCCCAGGAAGGGGTCTGCCTTAGTTCCCCCAGCACACTCAGGTACTGGCAGGGTGCAGCCCAGGAAAGGCCTGGGAGTGAATCTGGGGGTACAGCAGCTGGGCTCTTGGTCAATCACACTCTTACCATTGGAGGTCTGTGAGGCACCCTCTCGTGTTGGCCACAGTCATCCATCAAGAGATGATGGGGCTGAGCCAGTGGCAACTGTGGGTGATGAGAAGTGGTCAGCCATGAATATATTTTAAATATCAAACTCACAGGATTTGCTGCTCATTGACCTGAAGCAAGAGAGGAAGGGAGGAGTCAAGAATGACTCCAAGGGTTTTTTTGCCTGAGCTACTCAAAGGATGAAGAAGCCATGACCTGAGCTCGGGAAGACTGGGGGAGAAGAGGTCTCTGCAGGGAGAGAAAGTAGGAGTCCACTTTACATGTGCACACTAAACAGCAGGGGGATAGAGAGACATGGCTTAAATACATTGCTTCTCCTTCCTTCCTTTTTTTTTGGGGGGGGGCCATGTTGGGTCTTAGTTGCAGCATGTGGGATCTTTCCTTGTGGCTCGCGGGCCTCTCTCTAGTTGTGTTGTGCGGGTTTTCTCTCTCTAGTTGTGGTGTGTTGCACGCAGGCTCCAGGGCGCGTGGGCTCTGAAGTTGCAGCATGCGGGCTCTCTAGTTGAGGCACGTGAGCTCGGTAGTTGTGGTGCGTGGGCCCAGCTGCCCCGCGGCATGTGGGATCCTAGTTCCCCGATCAGGGATGGAACCGGCATTGCAAGGCGGATTCTTTCCCACGGGACCACCAGGGAAGTCCCCTCCCTTCCTTTCTTGCTCTCTCCTCTGTCCTTCCAACTCTGGTCATGAAACCAAAAATGTCTATTTTGTTCTCTCTGTATGCTGAGCAACAAGTAAGGCACTTGATGATAGCCGTGACTTTCAGAGCTCACAGCCTACTCAGGGTTGGGAGATCAATAATCAGGCAAAGAAAATACGGTGTGATAGGTCCTGCCATGGGACCAGAGATTTGGGGAACCCAAAGGGAGCCCCCACCCAGTCTGGGGGGTGTGGGAAGGCTCACCGTGAGAGGCGGTGTCTACCGCAAGACCCGAAGGACACGTAAGTTAGCTAGGTAGAGCAGACTCAGGAGAATAGCGTTCCAGAGAAGGAAGAGAGTATGCGATGACTGAGGCAATGGAATCTCCAAGTAGGATCTTTTTTTTTTTTTTTGAAAACATCTTTCTTGGAGTATAATTGCTTTACAATGGTGAGTTAGTTTCTGCTTTATAACAAAGTGGATCAGCTATACATATACATATATCCCCGTATCTCCTCCCTCTTGCGTCTCCCTCCCTCCCACCCTCCCTATCCAAGTAGGATCTTATTCCAGGATTGAAAGTGGGAGGTGTGGAGAGGTGAGTGGTGGGACTGGAGGGGTCTACAGGGACCCTGTGAATGAGTTCATCAGCCTTGGGCTTTGTCCCAAGGACCCTAGGGAGCCGTGGAAGGTTCTGAGCAGGGGAGGGACAGTGTCAAGTTTGTACTTAGGAAGACACTTCTAGCTGCTGTGGGCAGGATTTGAGAGCAGGACGGGGAGACCAGGATGGGGGCAAATGAGGGATCCTGATGGCCATGGGGTTAGGATGGAGAGAAATGAACAGATTCAAAGGATATTTAGGGACAAGGGCAAGATTTCCCTCATCTCCTGGAATGTCCCAACTAGAACCTCTTTGCATCCTTCTTTTTAGTAGTTCACATTAATTTCAATGAGACAAGACTCAAACTCTTGGTTTGCATGAGAAATCCAACAGCCATTTCCTTTGTTTCCTTCATGTCTATGGGAGGAGAGCCAAGTACCATTGGTCCCCTTCTGGCTTAACAAAGAAAATCCACAAGCATCTCTACCTTTGTGAATACATAGAGATGTAAATTTAGATATTGTCACCGGGCTGTTTGTTATTAAGAGATTCCATCAGAATTGTAAACATTTTGGAAGTTAGGGGCTACATTCACAGGACACAGCAACAATTTCTGAAGCCTGGATGTCTTATAAGGCTCCTTTGTTAGAATTCACTTTTGCAATGGCAGAGGTTTTTGTTTTTGATTTTAATTTTGTTTTGTTTTGAATTTTTCCCCCCTCCATGTTGTGGACTACAATCTGTTTGCTCGGCAGCTAAGGAGGAAAGGGGAGCATTTTCTCTTTCTTCTCTTGCTGGGATTCCTTTCAACAGCAGTTGAAGAGCCCTTGTTTTCCAGGCTACAGCCTGGAATTCCCTTAGTTGGAATTGAGAAGGAAAAAAAAAAAAAGGCAGAACTTCCAATGTGGAATTGAATGGGATGAAATAGGACATCTCGCCAGTGGAGGATGGGTGCATAACATTTGGATCTGCACACAGATGGCCCTGATAGAGTGGACATCACCAGGGGGTCGACGTCCGAGGTGGTCAGCACCATCAGGGCGGAGCTCAACTCCAGCCTGACCCTGCAGTGTTGGGCTGAATCCCAGCCGGATGCTGAGTTTCACTGGACCCTTGAACCCTCCACGAGTGTCTGTACAGGGGAACAGCTGGTCATCGAGGCCCTGACTTGGGAACACCAAGGGATTTACAGCTGCACAGCTTTTAACTCTCTCACCCAACTGGCCCGCTCTGCCTCAGTCCTGGTCAGAGTGATAGGTAAGTCTTTCAGGTACACCTTCTCCTTGGGTCCAGGTGACTTTTCCTGATGCTGGCCTCAGCAATCTGATCTTCCCTTACCATGGGCTGGGGTGTGGCAATGACTGTCTGCAAGGGCAGGTTCCTAATCCGGAGCTGTTGAATCCCAACTGCTAACACTCAGGCTCTAGAACCTCTACTTCCTACCTATGTGCCCTGGTAAACTCTCCAGGCTGCTGTGAGCCTCAGTTTTCCTATCTGTAAATGGGGCTTATGATGCCTACCTTTCAGAATTGTTTAGAAGCACAGTGAGTCAGGGAGATCACCAATGAGAGAAGGAATGAGCTGATAGGTGGGGTCAGGAATTATATTAATAACAACCTGGGTGTGACTGGCAGAGAGCCCCTGTATTTCTGCCTTGAGTTCTTGAGAGGACAACATAGTGTCGCTGTTTGCCAGTCGCTGTTCACATCCTGGCTCCAATGCTGTGTGACCTTGGGCATGCTACTTAACCTCTCTGGGCCTCTGATTCCTTGTCTGTAAAACAAACATAATAATTGTGTTTACATCAAAGCGTTGTTGAAGATTAATTAACATTTGTAAAGTTCTTATGGCAGTGCCTGGCATATTGTGTTTGCTAAATAAAACTATTCTTTATCGCGCCTGTGTCACACCCTGAAGCAAGCCTTTCCATATATATTATCAGCAAACATTTCTTGGGTACTCTTTGCCAGTCAGCTATGAGGCAGGCCTGTTGGTATTTCCACCGTTCAGGAGAGATTGAGACTTAGAGACTAAAGCCCCATCACTAGGGTTTAAAAAACCGGCTGGCCATCTCAAGAGCAGTGTTATTGTTGTTGTTGTTTGGCCGCAGGATCTTAGTTCCCCGACCAGGGATCGAACCCGGGCCCCCTGCAGTGGAAGCGAGGAGTCCTAACCACTGGACCACCCGGGAATTCCCACAAGAGCAGTGTTCTTAGTTGTCTGCAAAGTAGAGGACCCCATACAGCTTTCCAAATTACCTCATTCAGTCTTCAGAACAGCGCTCTGGTCTTGTTAAGACCATTTGATGGATGAGAAACAGGCTCAAAGGAGGAAGCAGTGAGTTTGCTTGATGCTCACAGGGATGTTGTAGGGTTTGAATTGGATCATGTGTGAAGGGCTCTTGGAGCTTAGAGCTTGGTAGATGGCAGCTTCTGTCATCATCATCATCATCATCGTCATCATCTTTGCCTCTTATAAAGCACCTCCTAAGTGTCGGGCACTGTGCTGGTCCTTTTACATGTGATCTCATTTAATCTTCTCAAAAGCCTGTAGGGTTACAGACTACTATGCTTGTTTAACATTTAAAGAAATGGATACTCAGAGAATAAAACCAAGAACTCTTCAGGCATCTAGGAAGCCCCCTCCTGCCCCTCCAAAGCAGAATCTTTTCCTCATACCCCTGACCCTCGTGTGGCTGCCTTCTTAATTCCTGGGGCTGGACTTCACCCCTTTGAGAAAGGTTCTGGGCAAAAGTGGGATGGGTAAACAGTAGGCCAATGCTCATGATAACAACTGCCATTTATTAATCAGTCACTGGGTGCCAGGCATGAACACTCGTGATCTCATTTCATCTTTGCAACATCCTTACGCAGTGGGTACCATTTCCCCCACTTTGCAGATGAGGAAATGAGACTCAGGAAGAGTAGTTACTTTTGTCTGTGTCCACAGGGCCCCAGAGAGTCAAAGGTGACTCACTCGGGGGAAAGCCAGGTTTCTGGTTGCCAAAGCCCTTTTCTCTCTCTGAAGGCCATGTTTGATCCATCATCCTAATTAGTAACATCGTCGCAGCAACATTGACTGATCACTGTAGGTCTAAATACTTCACCTACATTGAACATACTGAACATTGCATATGCTGAACATGAATACGTATATGTTTAATCTTTTCAGCAACCGTATAGAGTAGGCTTCATATTATCTCTCTTTACAGAAGAGCCAATGGACCTACAGAGTGGTTAAGTAGCATGGCATGGCCAAGGTCACACAGCTGAGATGTGAACTTAGGCTGTTTGACTCCAGAAATGATTCTATTACTACCACAAACTTCAGCTTCCCAATGGCTGGAAGACAAGTGCTCATCAAATTATCAAGTGGAGATAAAGCCACAGACTTGGGAATGGGGCTGGGGACAGGGATTCCCAACCCAGGTGTCAGGCCCAGGTCCTGATTCTCTCTCCTTGCCCAGGTCCCGGGTCATCTCTCTCTGAAGGGGCCATCGCTGGCATTATCATCGGGATCCTGGCCGTCACTGCTCTGGCCACAGGGCTGGGCTGTTTCCTCTACATCAGAAATGCCAAAGGGTAAACCTGGGAACGGGAAAGGGGGTGTGGCCCACAGGGGACGTGACTGGCAGGAGTGTTGCTGACCTTGGTGCTGAGCGGTATCCATGGCACGTGGGGAATTGAGAGGGTTTGGCACATTGCCCAAAATGTACATGGGATATAGGCGGAGCCTGTGCAGATGGGCAAGGTCTAGAGGCACAGAAGAACGAGGGTCTTGGGTTTTCAGGCCCTCAAGGAGAACGACAGAGGAACCCATCTATGAGGCCACGACACCCACCTCTGAAGAGGGTCACCTTGCAGAGCTCGGTCGCAGTAAGTGACTCCATAGCTGATGCCCAGGGCAGCAGTGAGGTCTGGAGAAGAGGCTGGTGCAGAGAGCCCAGGCCTCTGCCCCCAGCTTACCCCCAAGTCACTCTGACATCATGGGCAAGCCCTGTACTCTCAGAGTCTCCGGGTCCCCATCTGGAAAATGGATGAGATTGGAGGTAAGAGCTCTGAGGAGTTCTGCCCGTTCCAACAGCCATAACACAAATAGGGCAACGTGCTGCCATTCTTTTCTTCCCCACTCTCAGAACACTTTGTTAATTGACTGCTATAAACAGAGAGAATCAATCACAACACTCCTCCCTGCTAAACTCAAAACCAGTCTCAAAGTCCATGTCAACACAATGCCTCTGTCACCCTCTACTAATGGATGGGAATTGACCAAAGGCAAAATGAAACATCTTTGTCATGTCTGGCCTACGATTCTGGTATGATGGGCTCATGAAGTGGATGTCCCCTGGAGACTCTCCAATTCAGCTCAGTTTTACAGAGAAGAAAACCAAGGCCAGGGAGGATATACGATAAACCCAGGCTATAGAGGACCCTGGTACAACTGGGGCTAAGTCTTAGACTTCTGTCCTCATCTGTGTCATCAAACAGCCTTAACTAACCCAGAACTTGATTTCCAGGACATTCCCGGGTTAAGATCACTGGAGATGTGATGGGGGGTCCTGGGGAGAAAGGAAGGAAGGTTTCTGCCACATCCTTCCTGGGGATAGAAGTGACCTGGGCAAATTGCCCCTTCCCTCCTATCTCTTCCTAACTCCAGCCCTGGGCTGGCATTCACTTTCTCTAGACTGGTGCATGCCTATGTATGCCAATGTACCCGACACTCAAGGACAGATCCAAGTCATAAAGGTGGGTAATGCTCCAGAGGGGCCCTCTCTGTTCCCCAAACTGTCGGGCCCTTTCCCAGCCCAGGAGGGCTGTTACAGTCCTACCTCTTGGGGTTGGGTGGGGTTCAGGCATATGCCCTTGAGGATGCCCAGTGACAGCTTGGGTCTCTCTGCATCTCCTCCTCTGCTTTCTCTGGGGATCTTAAGACCTTCCATGGCTTTTTCATCTCTTCTCCTTGTCTTCTTTCTCTTCAACATGACAATGCCTAACCTGGACCCGCTCTGGGAATCAGAAGGGATGTAACTGCCTCTGAGGCCTAAGCTATTTCCAAGAACTTCCAGGGGTGGCCTTTATCCCAAGCCCCACGACCTCTTCACTACTTTCTTTTCCCCCAGATGCGGACACTAGACCCTCCAGAGCAGTTCTATGAGGTAGGTTGGCCCAGCTTGATTTTATTAAAGAAGCTGCAAGCGAATACAATCTGAGAATGTTATATTTGACAAGCCTGAGAAGTCATCTTGTCTAGATCCTTCATTGAGCGTTGCAGGGCCAGGAATGAGGCGAAAGTGGCTCAGAGCCTCACAGGAAGCTGGGTCAGATTCTAGGACTCTGGCTCCTATACTGTGCTGCTTCCGTTTCCAGTGCTTGGAATTGGATTGCAAATGAAGTGGCACTGGCCTAACAAGTGATGGGTGCAAAGGAAGTTTTGGAGTAGAGATTGCAGAGGTTGCCAGGTGAGAAGGAAGAGTTCTGGGCCAGGGGTAGGGCCCTGGGTCCTAAACCTATTTCTCCTTCTGATCCTTTGTAAGAACCGGGTCAAATCTCTTTGTCTCTGGATCTCTGAAGGGTGAAAGTTGGCACTTTCCAGTTGCTGTGATTCTAAGGCAAACTGTGCCTGTGGTCCCTAACTGATCTCTTTGTTCACTTCAAGAAGGAATCACCTTCCACAATCCATGGGGACTATTCTCGTGGCCCCAGGAAGCCATCGCCCAATCTTGCGTTGCATCCCTTGGTCCCAACTCTACCAAAAGAAAACACAGAGTCAAAATATGAGGTACTTTTATGCCACACTGAGTCTCTGGACAGATGGAGAGCTGCCACTAATCTGCTTTTTCCTCCTTGCTAAAGAATCTGTAGGATAAACTATCAAGAGATTTCCTTTCAAAAATCTTTTCAATCCCATTCCACCCATTTCCATCCTATCACTTTCTGGTTCATTTCATTCCATTCCCTTCCAATCCACTCCATTTTACTCCATCCCACAGTTCCATCATATTTATTTTCACTCCATGCATTTCCTTTCTATCCATTTAACTTCATTTCCTTCTCACTTAATTCCAGCTATTTCCTCTCCATTCCAGTTAGTTTTATTTTTCCATTCCATTCCACTCCACTCCTCCCCGTCTTTCCATAAAATTCCTCTTACTTCCTTTTCATTTCTTTTATTCCTCTTATTTCTTCCCATTCCATTCCTTGTCATCACTTCCCACCCACCCCACTCAATGCCATTCCTTTGCATTCCATCCCACTCCACTCTGCTTTATCTCACTGTGTTCTGTTCATCTCTTGCTTCTTTCATTCCTTTCCATTCTTTCCCACTCCTCCCTATTACATTTTATTCATTTCTATTTTTTCCTTTTATTCCCACCCCATTCATTTCTTCCACATTCCATTACTGTCTATTTTATTCCTATCACTTTCCATTTCCATACCATCACTTTATTTCATTTCCATTCTTTTCCTTCCCATCCCATTTCATTCCTGTTCTTTCCAGCCACATATTTAATCCACTCCATTCATTCTATTTCCTACTATTCCACTCCTTTCTAGTCAGTACCCTACTTATATGCATTTCCATGTGATTGGCTTTTGTTTCATCCCACCACCTTCCATTTCTTCTCATTCTGTATATTTCTTTTCCATTCACTTCATTGTCTTTCCATTTCCTTCTTTCTTTTCTCTTCATTTCCCCTTCCTCATCCCTTCCCTTTCCATTCAATTCTGTTTCATTGTTTTCTATTTCCTGTCATTGCACTCTCTTCCCTTCTATTTCTACTTTTTAGAAAAAATTCTATTACTGAAGTATAGTTGATTTACAATGTTGTGTTAGTTTCTGGTGTACAGCAAAGTGATTCAGTTATACATATATATAATAGTTTGCATCTGCTAATCCCAAACTCCCAATCCACCCCCCCCCACCCTTCTATTTCTTGTTCATTCCTCTTTAATCCATCTCACTCTGTTGTATCACATTCCATTCTGCTCTATTACCTGTCAGATGAACCATTCTCAAAAGATGTGAATGTCTATATATCTTAGGGTTTTTTTAAATAAGAAAGACAAACCCCTTGAAAGTAGTTCGGATTAATTAAAGTGTGGATTAATTGAGAGAACAGTGGGGAATCTCAGATAACTCAATGTCAGAAATTACTTGGGGGCCTCATGGGGACTGGAATCAGGAAGTTTCTCTCTCTTATGTTTGCTCATTTTTGCTGATCAATGAATTTGTTCCATTCTCTTTGGTCCAGATTTAATTCCTATGCAAGCTTCCTGGTCACTACTCCTCTATAATTTCAGATTACGTATGACAACATCCTCTACTACTATTTAAAGGTTTCTAGGTTCAGATTCTTCAGAGGAGAAGCACACTTACTCCAGCCATTGTATGGATTGTGCTGACATTTGTCAGCTCTCCAATTAGCTGTGAACTGGTACAAACATAGCCTTCTAGGTCCCTCTCTTCATCAGGGTCTGGGGAAAGGAGTCGCATTTGTTTCCTTTTATCAGTAGAACAAAAGCTCTTCCTGGAAATCTCACCCAGTGCACTTCCTCTTGTATCTCCTTGGGTCAGAATGCTGTCACATGGTATTTCTTCTTGCAAGGAAGGCTGAGAAAATGAGATGTTATCCTTCCCAGTCTCTTCAATAGAAGCAGGCAAGGGAGAAGATATGGGGAAGAGTGTCAGGTCAGCCCCCTCAGTGTCTGCTACATTCTGAAGGGATGAGAAGGAGCAAACAATGCAAAGCGTCTGGAGTAGAACATTCTGAGTTGACGGGCATCAAGTGAAAAGGCCCTGAAGAGAATGTCTTTGTTATCTGTTGCTGTATAACAGATTACCACAGACTTAGTGGCTTAAAATAACACGCATTTATTATCTCACAGTTTCCTGGGTCAGGAGTCTAGGCACTGCTTAGATGGGTCTTCTGCAAGGCTGCAATAAAGGTGTTGGCCAAGTTTCAGGTCTCATCTGAGGCTTGACTGGGGAAGGATCCACGTCCAAGCTCATATGGTTATTGGAAGCATTCAGTTCCTTGCAGGTTGTCATAAAGAGGGCCTCAGTTTCTTACTGGCTGTCAGCTGGAGGCTGCACTTTGCCATGTAGCCCTCTCCATAGGCAGCTCACAACATTGCATCTTGCTTCTTCAAAGCCACGACAGATGTCATGCTCTTATAGAACAGAATCACATACATGTAAGCATGTACATCCTGTCACCTTTGCCGTATTCCAATGGTTAGATGCAAGTCACAGGTCTTGCCTTCAAGGGGAAGATTACATAAGGGCATGAATACCAGAAGGTGAGTATAATGGGGGTCACCTTAGAGTCTGTCCTCCACAGTGGGGAAGCATGGGCCATTCCAGGAATGGAGAGGTGCCAGCGTGACTGAAATACAATGAGAAAGGAGGAAGACCTTCAGAATTTTCAAGGATGGGGAAGGAGAATGCCAGAAAGTTTGGGTTCCTACAGCAAGTAGCCCAGGAAAGCCCACCTAGAAATGGAACTTACCTTTTCTCTTTGTGTAATAGGTGCTTGTGAATCCAGAACACAACATGTACTGCCAAATCAACCCCTTCATCTAACAGAAGCAGAGATCTTTTCTCCAGAAATCCTAGAGAAGCCATGCTTAATCATACATTCAACGACATTTATTGCATACATATTATATTCCAGCCATTCTCTTTGTAAACCTTGTGACATTCTATTTCAATGTGTTTTTCAGGCTCTGGACCTTAGCTCCCACCAAATCTTAAGCTTTTGGCTCATGTTTCTTTAAAAGCAATAGAAACAAGGCAAAAGCGGCCTAGAATTAGAGGGCCAAGTTCTGATACCCAGAAGCAGGGGATGCCATAGTATTCGCTGCATCCCAAACATGGGCAAAGACTATTGATGGACACAGCAACCAAGGGAGAAGTGTGAGTCTGAGTCAGCCAGAGTAGAGCATGGGATGTATGCACGGGTCAGACGAGCAGTGTCTTTTCAAATCGTGGTAGAGGATAAGGAACAAGGAGCTATTAAGAGATGACAAGAGAAAACATAGAATGAAGCATGGGAATGAGGCACCTGGGGAGGCGTAGACGTGAGATGCTTAGAATCCTGAGGGGCTCAAGGATGGAGATGTGAGAATGAGATTTGCTAAAGGTAAAGAGGAGTCAAGGATGATCCCCAGGTTTCTGGCCAGAGCAACTGGATGGCTGGCAGACCACTTTCTGAAGCAACAATGGGGGAGGAGCAAATTTGGGATAGAGAGGGGAAATCAAGAATTTGACATGTCAAGGATCAGTTGGCGAATCAAGCAGGTAAACGTTCATAAAAGTCTAGATAGAGCAGGGCTTGTCACTGGGATTTGAAGTTATGGGGCTAGATGAGATCTTGTGTCGGGGGTCCCCAGGACCACCCTCAGGCTCAATGATTTGCTAAAAGGATTCAGAGGACCTAGAAGTTGTCATACTCGTTGTTATGGCTTATTACAGCAAAAGGACAGAGGGTAAAATCAGCAAAGGGAAAAGGTACAAATGAAGTGGAGTCTGGAGGAAACCATGCATAAGCTTCCAAGGGTCCTTTCTCTGTGGAGTCACATGGGGATTCCCACGATATGTGACAACACATGTGAAGTGTTGCCAACCAGGAAGGCTCACCCTGAATTTAAATGTCCACGGTTTTTACAGAGGGTCAGTCACTGAAGCTTCCGACCCCCAGAAGGAAAGTAGGTGTGTTCACTATAGATCACATTGTATAACTATCTGGACAAACTGGTACGGGCATGCAAATACACTTCTACCAGATAGAACATTATAAAAGCTCAGTTCCCAGAAGCTGACCAAGAACTAGTGCTTTGAAATAGGCCTTTTTGGGGGAATGTGCAGGGTTTGAGCAACTCAGGCCGGCTGAGTTAACCCTTCCCCCTACAGATCCCAAAGAGACTAGATAACACAGAGAAGAGTAGGGGCTGACAAACTAAGCACTGGTGCCTCCAACATTTATAGTTTGAGGTAGAGGATCAAGCAAAGGAAAAGGACTGTCCTTTTTTTTTTTTACCTGCCGAGAACTTCTTCCCAGCTTTCCTCCCGAATATCCTAAGGACAGGTCACACTCTCCCTCTCCCTTATCTTTATCTTTAAAGCAAATGAATTTACAACCCCCTTGCTCTTCAGTAGATGTTGAGTCCTCATCCAACTCCTTGCCAGTAGAACCTCAGTATGAAACTTGGGTCTCAGCCAATCCCCAAACAAAGGAGAGAGAAATCTCTGTGTTAGTTGGGCATCTTTGTAGAAGGAGTTCCTGTTCCACAGTAGTGGCTGTTCCAAAGTCCCTATAATATTCAGGTTAGGTCAGGGATTTGGGTGCTCCTGGAAGTAAACATTACCATTTGTTCATTTTGAAAGAATAAAAAAATGACCACACAAAAGACAAAGTCAGTTTTAAGTTATATATTACTAATGCTTTAATGTCTGAATATCTTGAAGTAAACACACACACACAAACAAGTGAACAGGAAAGAAGGAAGATGAGCTAACACTCAAAGCACCCCATCGTGATTTTGTCCTATTTGTACTGAATCTGTAGATCATTCTGCAAAATTTGACACCTTTACAACACAACCATTGTAATGTGGCATTTGCACATCTTTTATCTCTCTCAGTAGGGTTCTGAAGGTTTCTTCTAATGTCTCTATACACCTTACTAAATTTATTTGTAAGACTTTTTTTTTGCTTCTGTTATGAATAAATGTGAACCTTTCTCTGTCTTGTTTGCAAACTTAGCATTGCTTGTGTAGAGGAAAGATATTGATGTGTAGGCAAGGGGCAAAATAATGTAAAAGTTAAGAGCATGGACTCCAGAGTCAGACTTCCTGAACTCAAATACCAGCTCTGCCCTTACCATACAATCTAAGGTAAGGTACTTAATATTATTGGGCTTCAGTTTCATCTTCTGTAAAAGGGAATATCTGGTTTAAAATACTGTTAAGGAAGAGATGAAAGTATTATCTGTAGATGACTGTCTCACTAAAGAAGCCAGGAGAATCAAATGGAATACTATAAGAATTCACAACATTTCAGTAGGTTAACCAGATACAAAATAAATATTTTTTTAAAAAAAATCAACCACAATAACCAATTATAAGGAGCTTTGGGGGTAGAGATTACATTTCAAACAGCAATAATTTTTTGTTGTTAAAAGTCAGATTCACGTGAGGAAAACTACAGGAGTTCTTTGACAGCATTAAAAGAAAAAGCTTAAAAATACCTTATTTTCATATAGCAGGGCTCCAGTTTTTAGCCTCCTCCCTGATGGGGTGGAAATAACCATCACAATTTCCTCACAGGGTGATTGTGCTGGTTAACGCGATGATAAGATGTTAAAGTGTTTAACGGAGGGCCAGGAACCTTTTTTCAAAACAAAATATTTGTTGAGCAGCTATTATGTGCCAGATACCTTAGGTGCTGGGGGTACAGCAGCGATCAAAATAGATATAAATCCTTTCCCTTACGGAGCGCACGGTCTCGTGGTGAAGGCAGATAGACAATAGACCAAAAACAAAACAAAACCAAAAACAACAACAAAAATACACCTAAAATATATTCTACGTTAGTGAAAAGTTCTTTAGGGAAAAAAATAACGGTGGGGGGAGGAAGGAGTACGTGGGGAGTGAAGAGTGGGTTTGCAAGATTACAATGGTTGGTGGGGGAAATGCCTCAAGAGAAGGTGACATTCGCCTAACGACCAGACGGTGAGGGAATCCTCAGAGGAAGAGCCTGCCAGGCAGCATGAACAGCACAGGCTAAGGTCCTGAAGTGGGAGCCTGCTGGAGTTGTTGGAGAAAGTGTAAAGGCCAGCGTGTCTGGAACTGAGCCAGGAAAGCGCTCAGGAGATGAAGGCAAAGAGAAAAGAGGAGGGGTGGGGAACAGATCCTTAAGTCCTTATAGGTAGGGGGAAAAAAACCCTCAAAAAAAAAAAAAGGATTCTTACTATTTTGACTACAAAAACATTTCAGACTCCTGAAGGGCTTGACAGGAGCTCCCTGGACTGTATAACGGGTTTGTAGCAACTATCTTTGCCCACGAGGACCAAAGGAGATGCTGAGCGCAAAGCGCCTGACAAAGGCAGCAGGCGCCCAGGAGGGGTCCCCGCCGTTCCCCTCCGGATCCCGTTTTCACTGTCACTCCTGGACGTCAAGCCGAGCCCAGGGCCGGCCTTTCCCAAGCCAGCCACTCCCCACGCATCGGTGTCTTGGCCTCGGCCTCCGATCTGGCTCCTCGTCTCGGCGCCCCGCAAAAACTCGGACACGCACACTCTCAGCCCCCAGCGGGAACCCCAACCCTAGCGCTCTCTTCCTGTGTTGCCGCGTCCGGGTGTCCACCTTCCCTCAGGAGCTGGAACCCCGCCCAATCACCGCCCGCGCCGCCGAGCCTTCTGGGAATTGTAGTCCAGGCTCGCCGAGCCCAAACGTACTTCCGGGTTCGGCCAGAAGCGCAGCCATTGTCCCGCGCGCGGACGTTTTTGTCTCCGTGCACCTCGGTCCTTCGGAGGTTAAGTCGAGTGGCCCTGCGGATGCCGACTAGGGGAGGGGACAGAAGTAGCTTAACCCGAGTCTGTCGTGTGCAGAATCGGGGCAGAGAGTTGCTTAACCGAGCTCGTCTTGCCGCAGAGCCGTGCTGGGTACTAAGGCTGGGACAGGCCCTGCCTGGCCGTCGACCCGGTGGACGCCCAGGTTGGTGAGGGGCGGGGCAGCTCCGGGTGTCCCGTGCGCGCATGCGCAGGGTCTAGGCGGTCCGCTGGGACGGCGTGTGTGGGTGGGCGATCTGGGAACCTGCGTGGGCGGTGCTTCAGCCTCGGGTCACAGCAGTTGGTGGTGATACTAGGGCAGCTGCAGATCACGGGACTGTGCTCTGCGCACGTGCGCGGGTACCTGGTCGGGTGTTGCTCTTAGGATGCTCTGGGGATGCCCAGGTTGGTGGAAGACAGGCTATATGCATGGGTGTGGGGGAAGATCCTGAGAACCCCGCCTCCCCCTCATCCAAGGCTGGAGGAGCTGAGAACGACTGGGTTGATGAAGTGCCCAGTTGCAGATTCTGGTTCTCGGAGGAGAGGGGCTCTGTCATTATTCCTGTACTCTTGAGCAGGTGTTTGAGCAGGAAACACTAGATGGGAGGTGAGATTCTGGGTAGTTGACTCTAGGACCCTGGAGCAGACACCACTCTTTGCAGACCTGGGGGCGCCCTGGGTAGTGGACAGACTAAGCGGGAGTTGCAGTTTCTTGTTTTAGGAGAGGCAGCGCTACTTCAGCGACCGCCCCCCCCAACCCTCCCCCCCTCCCCCCGCCGTGAGATTGGCTGATGGACTGCAGACTCCTAGGTTGACGGAGAGACCAGAGCCTAGAAGCAGGTTCTAAGCAGAGGGCTTACTACACATGTTGGAAATGTCTGAATGGGAAGCAGGAACTTGGACCAGTGATCCTGGGACCCACGTAGGATAGTGCAGAGTCCTAGGACATTCAAGTTTCGTGAAGACACTGGGTGGCAGGTACAGAATCGGAGCCCAGGAGTGACAAGCTGCAACAGCCGCCATCAGATTGACAGCTGTTTGGGCAGGAAGCAGGATGCTGCCAGCACGATTATGAAGTAGGTGTTCCCAGGACCTTTGCTCGGGCTGCCTAGCTTGCAGGCGTGAGAATGCTCCAGGTGGTAGAGGAACAGAGTCTGGGCTGCAGATTAGGACCTGGAAGGGGCTGTATGCTAGGTGGCACCCAGGGGTTGACGGTTGGGTTGGAGGAAGCAAAAGGCCCCGGTTCCCATGGGAGCTGCTCTGTCGTGAGCTTGAGAACCCCCAGGCTGGTGAGTGCCCAGGTCCTAGGCCTGATTCTGGAATTCTCTGCTCCAGTTACTGTTTGGGTGTTCTGAAGTTATGGCGGTAAGCAGGCAGTGAGGCTGGGGACCTGAGAACCCTCACAGGGGCTGGTGGGTACTTGAGGTATCCCAGGGAGGTTGAGGAACAGCTTGGGAAATGCAGCTTCTCGTCTCAGGAGCGGGAACTTGCACAGTGCCCCAGGCTGGCCGAGGGCTCAGGTCCTGGATGCAGATTCTGGGTGTGAGCCTGCTCTGCGTGCGTGGGTGTGCCAGCAGGAGGAGGGAACCTCGATGGGTGGCCCCTATGCGGTGGCTGCTGGAGTAGAGGCCTGAGGGCCCCAGTTTGGAGCTTTGGGTTCTGAACTTGGGAGGGCCAAGGCCGCGCTCTGCACATGCACTGGCATTTGGGCAGAATGGGCGCATAGGCAGTCCTAGGACCCTGGTACTGCCTGAGGATGTCCAGGTGGGTGGAGGGAGCAGCTGCAGATTCTGGGCTGCAGAGGGGTAGGGCTGTGCCAGGTGCCCTCTGTGCACATGCGTAGGTACTTGGGTGAGAAAAGAGGAGCTGGAGGTGGGTATTAGAGGGCGCTGAGGTCTTTGTGCCCCTGGCGCCCCGCTCACAGCCTGATGATGCCCAGGTTGGTGGAGAGACAGGATCTCCCTGAGCTGCAGGTGCCCAGGAAGATGTTTGGGAGGAATCTGGGCAGGTGCGACTCAAGTAGGGGCCTGGGGAGGTTGGTAGGGGAAGCAGTTTGGGTGCAGGTTCAGGGTACAGCTGCATTGTGAACTCACCCTATACTGTTTGAGTGAGAATCCAGTGGGGCTGAGGGGTGGGTAAGAGGGAGAGATGGGGTAGGGATGGCGTGCGGAGGGGGGGATTTGCCAGGGGCTGTTCTAGTCTCTGACCCAGAAACATCGAGTTGGTACAAAGACAACTGAGGTCCACATTCGGGGCCTAGGAGGGGCTGGCAGGTGCTGGTGTTTGTCGGGCAGCCCCTGGTCCCATGCCGGCTTTGTTTCCGACTCAGGCCTGAGGACACCCAAGTTGGTGGAGGGGCCAGGTCAGAATTACAGATTCGGGGCCCAGGAAGATTTGGGGTGGGGGAGAATCTGGACTGGCGCTCTTCTGGTAGGAGCCCGCCCACCCTAGAATGGTTGAGGGACCAGGTTCTGGGTGCAGCTGAGCTCTGTGCTTTACACTTGGCTGTTTGAGCAGGAGGTGAGAGGCAATCCACCCGACAGGTGCTGGAGGGTCAGGCTTGTCAGTGGATCCTGAGAGGGGCGGGGCTACGTCATGAACTTCCTGCAGTTAGTCACGCACGGAGTTTGAACCATCAAGCCCAGAGCCCTACTGTTTGCCTTAGGAAGAGGTGCTGATTTGGGGCTGCAGATTCAGGTTGGGGGTAGCGGGTGCACACCAGGGGTCCTTGATGTGCTGGGTGTTTGTAGGGGTCCCAGGATCCGGTGGGATAGAGAGGGACTGATTCGTGCTGCAGGTTTTGGTGATGGACGGAAGGCCGCACTTGGCCATGTGGTGGGCTTCCAGGTAGGTGGTCCAGAGGCCCCAGACAGTGGAGGAGCTACAGGCTAGAGCTGCAGAGCCTTGGCCTGGGAGAGGGACTGAGGGACTCTAGGTGCAAGCACAGCTATTCAGGCAGGAATCTATCTGGGCAGGAGCCTCTAGAAGCACAGTTGCCATGGGTACTGCATCCTGGAAGCAGAGACTAATCCAGGGAGGGGGGAACCACAGGGGACCTGCACGAAGATGCTGTACTCAGGGCTTCTCCCCTTGCAGCTCAGGACCTCAGGCCCCTGCCCGTGCCTGGAGGAGAGCATGGAAGAGCGGGATGAGAAGCCCCCGGGACCCCTGAAGGCCAGCGCGCAGGTGAGCGGAGCTTCCCTTCCCTTGGGAGACCCAGAGCTTGTCCCCACCCATGCCCCACAGCCTGATCCCCTGGGTTTGGGACACTATCCAGCTCCCTTTGCAGTGTTTTGGGGGCTTCTGGTCCCTCCCGATAAGCAGGCTTCTAACACTTACACACTATACGTTTTATGGGGCTCCCTGCATTTCCTCACCCTCTTAACCCAAATAACTCTTTCTGGAAGGAATTTGGCATCCTGTATCCAAAGCCCTTAGGGTACTGTTTACCCCTTGGCCAGCGACTCACAGCTTTGCTTAAGAATAAGCAGTTGGAAAGAATGTTTGAGAACGTGCAATGCAAGAGGAGAGTTAATTGAGTTCTAGTAAGACCATGAAATGGAATTCACTGTAGCCATTGATAGGATAAAAAGATATTTGTGATCTACGTTAAGTAAATAGCATTTTGAAATGATTAAAAAAAGGACGTAGTTTGCGTGTGCATAGAAAATACGTTATAATATATCAGTTAACAAAGATTATCTGTAAGTTATGTTCCCAGTGACTTAATGTTTTTATTTACTTATCTATACTTTTGTACTCCTGTACAACGCATTTTAAGGTTAGGAAATTAATGATTTAAAGCATTTTCTTTGAGAACATTTCATTTCTTAAAGATGTTAAATTAGAATTTCACCTTTCCCTTCCTGGACAGTTCAATCCTGAAGCTATTAGGTGGGGCAGAGCTAGGTAGACGTCTGCAGTTGAGGGAGGGCTGCCTGCTGTGGGGTGGCACAGCCTGGTCAGGGTGACAAGGGCATCCATGTGTGAGGGCATCAGTGACCCATCGGGGTGAGGTAAGTGTCCACATGGAGGAGGAGTTCTGGTTTGGGGTGACACGGTCAGAGCAGGTGAGAAGAGCACCCAGAGAGGGGATGCCCCGGTGTGGGCAGCCCAAGTGCAGTGAGGGTGTCCACGCAAGGGGTGGTTCAGCTTAGGGTGTCCGAGCCAGAGCCGGGTGAGACAGGCACCCGTGTTGGAGGTGGGGTGCATCCTGGTGTGGCGTATCACAGCCTGAGCAGGTTGAGGGCATCTACACGTGAGGGTGACTCGACGTGGAGTATCAGCTCAGGCAGGGTGTTGAGGGCATCCACACGGAGTCCAAGGCCAAGTGACTCGAGAGTGAGTCCCTGAGAAGAGGCCACCTGGCCTGCAGAGTCAGAGCCCAGGCAGGGTGACGAGGGCCCCTTGGCAGAGGCCGGCCCCATGTGGGGCAGCAGAGCCCGGGTGGGCCGAGGAGAACCGTGTAGGAGAGGCAGTGGCGGTGGAAATGGGAGATTAGTTACTTACAGGGGGGTCAGTCAGATAAACAAATCAAACAAGGGTCATGGTGAAACCACTAGGTGGCGTTTCGCGGGGGCTTCTTGGAGCTCCAGTTCTTTATGTCTCAGCGCAGAAAGAATTCAGCATGAGGCCAAGTAAGAGATGAGTGATTTATTAGAACAGGACGCTTGTGAGGCTTACAGGTGGGCAGGCAAGAGGGTGCCGTGCCCCCCAAATTTAGTGGGCTACAGTTTTATAGTCAAAGGAAAAGTGGGGAGGGGGGAAAAGACCACCTTCTTCCTCATTCTTAAGTAGACCTCACGCTTCCATCATCAGTTCTTCCTCCATGTCGGGCAGGGGAGTTTTCTTGTCCCTACATGGTCAAGCTGGGACTGTCATGGCGCAGTGGAAATGAGCAAAAAGGCGGTAACGTTTGCTAAAAAAATGGTAAATCATCTCAGGTTTTAGTATAATGCCACCTTTTCCTCATATTTTTGTTTTCAGTGCACACAGAGGAGCATGTGCTAGGCATCATTAACTCACTGAGCTCACTGGGCAGGATGTGGGTCTCATGCCACCATTGTTTTATTGTTTGGGGGCGTGTCTCACGCTTCTGTCACATGGCTTTGTTGCTGAGCAAGCCCGCTTGGTTTTGTGGTTAAGCAGACCTGTTTTCTTGAGTGATCATTAACTTACAGGAGTCTCCCATACTTCTTTCTTTACTTACAATCCCCTAGTGGCATTAACTATTTAATTACCTACTTTGTCCCTTTACTCTGTCCCTATCAATCAATGGGAGGCAGGGTTCTCGCCGTCAGCTGTGGAAAGAGAGGACTTTGGAATGAACTTGGTGGTGATCAGTGGAATTGGAGGTACTGGTGTGGCTCCTGGTCTTCAGTATATGTAGATGTAGAAATACATACAGATGTTGTGTGCCTCTGTGTGTGTGTGTGTGTGTGTGTGTGTGTGTACACACAAATATACACATATATTTTCCCTGTCTCTGTCCGCTGTGAGGGGCTGAGAGCAGTGACATTCTGATACCAGTGTGCACCCCTGGTGTCCAGATCTCAACTTCTAAATATGCCACAGGTTTTATGAGTTTACTGTTGATGGATATTTAGTGTTCAGTTTTTTGCTGTTATAGACAGCACTGCTATAAATGTTTTTGATTATATAAATGATTCCTTGTACACGTACACAAGAGTTTCAGAGAGAGAAGTTATGCAAATACAAATTTACATACATTTGCATTCACATCTTTATCAAAAGTACAGGTAAAATGAGTTTTGATGTGACCATTGGTATTGTACTTTAAGCTAGTAACTTCAGGTGTTTTCTGGGAATCCTAATGGTCCTTTCACCATCTTCTCCTATGCTATACAACTGAATTAGCAATCTACTCATTATGATTTTTACTTTCATCAAATATTTATTGATGGACTAACCAATGTAAGGCCCTGTGTGAGGTGCTGGGGAGAAAGATGACTTAGTTCTCACAGACAGAAAGGCTACGTAGATAGAAAAAGCAAAAACATTTTCCTTCTTGTATTAGTTATCTCTGGCTACATCTCTCAAACTCAGCAGCTTAAAGCAACCAACGTTTTGTATCTCACACAGTATCTGAGGCTCAGGAATCTGGGAGCAGCTTATCGGGATGTTTCTGGCACTTGGGGTCCCTGATGAGGCTGCAGTAAGTTGTTGGCTGGGGCTGCTGCCTTTGGAAGGCTTGCCTGGGTAGGGGATCCACTTGCAAACTCACTCATGTGGCTGTTGGTGAGAGGCTTCAGTCCCACACCACGTAGACCTCTCCCCAGGGCTGCTCACAACACAGCAGCTGGTTTCTCCCAGAGCAAATGATCTGAGAGACATTAGAGAGAGAGAGAGGAAGGGACGGAGGGGGAGCGGGAGCTTGCTTGCTTAATTGCACACAACCAAGATGGAAGCCACTGTGTCTTTTATCATTTGATCTCAGAATGACACACCATCACTTCCTCTGTAGTCTGTTGGTCGCACAGACCCACCCTGGTACCAGGTGGGCAAGGACTACATAAGGGTGTGAATACCAGGAGGCGCGGGGGTCCCTGGGGGCCACCTTGGAGGCTGGTTTCCACACTTCTCAACTCTGAATGGTCTGTAGTTCATTTTAATCGTTATCAGAAGATGCACGGGTGCTTTGGGCCTGGAGATGGTAAGCAGAGCCCTGGCAGGGAGAGACAACCAGGGAGCCCAAGTCTTGGCTTTGAATGAGGGACACTCAAGAAGAGACTGTATTGGGACATCACCTGAGAGGTTTCAGTGACTTACATACCTGGAAGTAACTCGGCCTTGAGGCGACTCTAAACCCTGCCTGCCTTCAGGGAGTGAGACCAAAACATCCTGCCAAGGTGGTGGTGGAGCCTCGCCTGTTCCCTGTCAGTTTCAACATCAGAGCTGGGCAGGTTGTTGATGAGTTGGTGACCCCGTGCTGGAGGGTCTGTTCTGTCCATTTGAGGAAAGTTGAGAAGTTTTCATAGA
Organism: Balaenoptera musculus; assembly: GCF_009873245.2. Taxonomy (NCBI): domain Eukaryota; kingdom Metazoa; phylum Chordata; class Mammalia; order Artiodactyla; family Balaenopteridae; genus Balaenoptera; species Balaenoptera musculus. The sequence continues at coordinate 11,063,792 of NC_045803.1, forward strand.
TAATGGTGTGGGATGGGAGAGAGAATTTTCTTGTGCATGAGAACTAGCGAGACCCTCTGGTCAGGAGGATCTCTGAGAAAATCAGGCAGGGGAGCCTTCAGCTTTTGGTTTGAGTAGGGGTTGCTTTTCCTCCCTCTCAAATTAGTAATTAAGAAACTCTGTGCCCTCCAAATGGACCCTGTACATCACTTCCCTTGAGCTGAAATGTGAACTCTGCCCTACATCTCCTCTGGGCGATAAGAGAAATTAACACACCAAGGAGGGAAATTCTCCTCCTGCATGCCTATTAGAGTTAATATCCTGGACCTCCTCACAGATGGAGGAGTTTCTCAAATACAAAGCTTGGAGAATTGAGTTCAGTTATCATTCTGTGATTTGACCGGAAGCTTTGTTTTTTTCCCCCAAGAACCACCCCCCGCCCCCTGAGTTAGGTATGTTTGGTCAACTCTGTTTACAGGAGAGCAAGTAGCAAATAGTCCTAGGACTGATTTGAGCAAGGGTTCACTGTGAAGGGGACAGGCCACTCCATGAGGGCTCTGCTTGTCTCTCTTCCTCGGCCCTGGGTCACACATGGTTCCATTCATGTCTCAGAGAGAACAGTTATTATCTTTTGCCTGTAACTCTTCTCCACGTGGAAGTCAACAGTCTAATTCCTATTCCAATTCTGTAAAGTACACAAAGAAAAAGGCAACCGTTCCTTCATTATATGGAGAGGTGATTTTTGAACAAAAGGGATACTTTTAAAAATGCTCCAGAAGGACATTACACTAAGTGAAATAAGCCAGGCACAGAAAGGCAAATACTGCATGATCTCACTTATGTGTGGAACCTAAAAGAGTCCAACTCGTAAAAGCAGAGAGTACAGGGGTGGTTGCCAGGGAGTGGGGGAAATGGGAAGATGTTGGTTAGATGTTGCAAAGGGTCAGTTATGTGGGATGGGTAAGTCCTGGGGAATCTAATTTACAGCATGGTGACTAAAGTTAACAATATTGTATTGTGTCCTCGAAATTTGCTGAGAGTTGATCTTAAAGTGTTCTGACCATATGAAAAAAATCGTAACTTTGTACAATTTTTATTTGTCAAGTATACCTCAATAAAGTTGTAGAATAAAATAAATTGTAAATAGTGAAAAAGAATAAAAATAAAAATGCTCCAGAGCACACAGAAGTGGGGGTAAAGGCTTTTCATTCCAGTTATATATCCAAAACTGTGCACTTATCTCTAGCCTTGTCACATTCAGACAACTCACATTGTGCTCCTGGTCAGTACTGAGGAGAATACAAAGGTGAAAAATATACAGTTCTTTACAGTTTAGGGTTCATGACCCAGATATATAGACATGGAAGTAATTCGAGGAGAATGATTTTACTGGTACAGTTAGGGTCCAATAAAAACAGCTAAGAAACTAAGGGAAGAAAAGACAAGACTTTGTGCTATCTGGGAACGCTTCAAGGAAGAGGTGGCATTTGCTCCGGAGCTTGAATGATCAGACTTTGAGCGATGGGGCCATGGAAAAGGGAGGAGTTCACATCAGGCAATCAGTGTTTGGACCATCTCTGGTGAACTCCGTGGACTTCAATGAGTTTACGAAACTTTATTACCATTTATTTCTGTGTGGGTAAAATTGACATGTCACTCCCTTCTTCAAAAGAGTTTAGATAATTGTGTGAGATAGTCTGTGTTGAAGTACTCTGTGTGTTGTTAAACACACTAGCAAATGATAGGTATTATCTTAAGGAAGCCGCTGGAGTTAAGATGTAAATACAGGATACATTCCTAAAATGGTTGGTAATCCGAAGTGGATAGAAGGAGTGGGTGGGTGTAGGGGTGTGTGTGTGTGTGTGTGTGTGTGTGTGTGTGTGTATGTGTTCACATACTTTTGTGACAACACGGTTGTTTTGTTTTGTTTCTTTGGCCGCGCTGTGCAGCACGCAGGATCCTAGTTCCCCGACCAGGGATCGAACCCAGGCCTCCTGCATTGGGAGCGTTGGAGTCTTAGCCACTGGGCTGCCAACGAAGTCCCGACAACATGGTTTTTGAGCATTTAGTTTGAGAGAGGAAGTTGGGGGTAGGTTCTGGAGGCTGATGCTTTGAATTTTCTGAGAAGAAAGGGCGCCCAACAGAGGTTTCTTCTAACCAGAGGAGGGACTTGAACTCAGCAAAGACTTGGTGCCTTTGGGGACCAAAGGACAATGTGAAGGCTCAGGTAGCACATTCCGTGTGGTTGTTTTACTGTCAACACACGTTTATGAAGTGCCTGCTGTGTGTCAGTACAGTTGGTCCTCCGTATCCTAGGGTTCTGCAGATTCAACCAACCCGGGATCAAAAAAAATTTTTTTTTAATTCCAAAAAGTTCCAAAAAACAAAACTTGAATTTGCTGCTTGCCTGGCAACTCCTTCCATCACATTTGCATGGCACTTACATGGCACTGACATTGAATGGGGTATTACAAGTAGTCTAGAGATGATTTAAAGTAGACGGGAGGTTGTATGTCGGTTATATGCAAGTACTGCGCCATTTTTATACAAGGGACTTGAACATCAGTGGATTTTGGTATCAGTGGGGGTCCTGGAACCACCCCCCCCGAGGACACTGAGTGATGACTGTACTGATTGAAGCACAGTGAAACCGTGGTAAATAGGAGAGAGGAGAGCTCAGCTCTTATGGAACCCACTCTAGTGGAAGTTGGATTTTTTAAAAAAGGTATAAATATACGTGTGATGCAAAGAAATGAAAGCAAAGGGGCGGAATTGACTGCTGGGCTGGTGGCAGGGAAGGACATTTGGTGCAGAGATGACCGTGAGCAGAAGTGATCTCCCTTCTGTTTTCCTTGTGAAAACTTTTAAATCAAAAGATGTTGAAAACAGTTTTGATTAAAGAGAAGGTGCATCCATATTCCCCAAGTAAAACTGTTTTAGCAGTTGTGGCAGATACGGAGCATTTTGGGGTTTTGTCTTTCCTAGTACCTGCTGAGTTAGATAGAAACATGAAGTTTTTCAGTTCTTGGCATTGTTTCTTAACTGGTCTTAAATGTTAAAAACAAGCAAAAAAGAGTGAAAGATTATGTAATAACTTAAAATACAGTCCAGTGTTTCTAGGTTTTCCTTTCTTGAGAAACTTCTCATTTCCCAGGTAGTTTTAGATTATAGGATGAGTTAACTTCTGGCCCTTAAGTTGTTAGAATTCAACGTCTGCCACTTTTGTAGCAAGAAAAGACACCTTTGGTGTTGTCACACATTAAGAATGCGATTTCTCTTAGTAGCCGAGTTTCCATGATATTTGAGTCCATTAGCAGTTTGGGGTCAAAACTTGTGGCTCCTTGGGGCTATCTGTAGTTTGGTTGTTGTTATTTTAGCCTTGTGAGTTAGATTTGTATGTGGGTTTTTTTTTTTAATTAATTAATTAATTAATTTATTTTTGTCTGTGTTGGGTCTTCGTTTCTGTGCGAGGGCTTTCTCTAGTTGTGGCAAGCGGGGGCCACTCTTCATTGCAGTGCGCGGGCCTCTCACTATCGCGGCCTCTCTTGTTGCGCAGCACAGGCTCCAGACGCGCAGGCTCAGTAGTTGTGGCTCACGGGCCCAGCTGCTCTGCGGCATGTGGGATCTTCCCAGACCAGGGCTCGAACCCGTGTCCCCTGCATTGGCAGGCAGATTCTCAACCACTGTGCCACCAGGGAAGCCCCAGATTTGTATGTTTTTGTTCCTTGGCCTTGGAGCTATTCTGTAATGCCCAGGCAGCCATGTTAAGGCAGTTTAACCATCCTGGCATTTGTACTCAACAGTAATGCAGGCAACTAGCGGTTAAGCTTTCACATTGGGCCACCTTTACATTGCGACAACTCCAGTTCATTAAATACTCAGCCTTACCCTCAGTACCTGCCCAGGAATTATAGAGAGGTGTTTTTAGGCTTGGAGAAATCCTTTTCTGACTTTAAGCTAGCCACTTTTCATGACCCTTCCCAATGCAATGGTGAAATTTTATCTAGGTTGATAAGGGAGGGAAGTTGGCACACCTGTGAAAAGTACATTAGTTTATCTCCTTTTAGTTTATGATTGAGACTGAATGATAACTGAGTTATAATCAAGAATCAACAGTATTGATTGATTCAGTCAAGTAAGAATCAATCATCCCTCGGTATCCGAGAGGGATTGGTTCCAGGAGTCCCCATGTATACCAACATCCTCGGATGCTCAAGTCCCGTAGTTGGCCCTCCACATCTGTGGTTACACGTTCATGGATTCAACCAACCAAGGGTTGTGTAGTACTGTTCGTACTTATTGAAAGAAATTCACATGTAAGTGGACCCGGGCAGTTCAAACCCATGTTGTTCATGGGTCAACTGTACTTATTTCTCAGTGTTTGAAGATTTAAGAAGGAACAAAGTACACAGGCATACGCTGGAGATACTTCGGGTTCAGTTCCAGACCACCACAGTAAAGTGAATATCGAAATAAAGCGAGTCATGTGAATTTTTTGGTTTCTCAGTGCATATAAAAGTTATGTTTACACTATACTGTTGTCTCTTAAGTGTGCCAGAGCATTATGTCTAAAAAGTGTACATACCTTAATTTAAAAATACCTACTGCTAAAAAAATGCTAACCATCATCTGAGCCTTCAGCAAGTCATAGTCCTGTTGCTGCTGGAGGGTCCTGCCTCACCGCTGGTGGCTGCTGACTGATCAGGGTGGTGGATGCTGAAGGTTTGGGGAGCTGTGGCAATTTTTAAAAAATAAGACAACGATGAAGTTTGCCTCATCCATTGACACTTTCTTTCTCGAACAATATTTCCGTAGCATGGAGTGCTGTTTTGTAGCATTCACCCACAGTAGAACTTCCTTCAAAATTGGAGTCAATCCTCTCAAACCCTGCTGCTGCTTTATCAGCTACGTTTATGTCATATTCTAAATCCTTTGTTGTCATTTCAACAATCTTCTCAGCATCTTCACCGGGAATAGATTCCAACTCAGGAAACCACTTCCTCTGCTCATCCATAAGAAACAACTCCTCATTCATTAAAGTTTTTCCATGAGATTGCAGCAATGCAGTCACGTCTTCCGGCTCCACTTCTAATTCTAGTTCTCTTGCTGTTTTCACTTCATCTGCGGTTACTTCTTCCACTGAAATCTTGAACCCCTCAAAGTCATCCATGAGGGTTGGAATCAGCTTCATCCAAACTCCTGTTAATGTTGGTATTTTGACCTCTTCCCATGAATCACAAATGTTCTTAATGGCATCTGGAATGGTGAATCCTTCCCAGGAGGTTTTCAATTGACTTTCTCCAGATCCACCAGAGGAATCACTATCTATGGCAGCTATAACCTTATGCAATGCATTTCTCAAATAATAAGACTTGACAGTTGAAATGATTCCTTGCTTCATGGGCTGCAGAATGGATGTTGTGCCAGCAGGCATCAAAACATTAATCTCATTGTACCTCTCCATCAGAGCTCTAATATTTTAGAGCTCTAATATCAGAGCAGTAATATTTTGAAAAGAATCTTTTCTTCTGAGCAATAGGTCTCAACAGCAGGCTTAAAATATTTGGTAAACCATGTTGTAAAGAGATGTGCTGTCATCCAAGCTTTGTTTTTCCATTTATAGAGCACAAGTAGAGTAGATTTAACATAATTCTTAAGGGCCCTACGATTTCCAGAATGGTAAATGAGCATTGGCTTTAACTTAGTCACCAGCTGCATTAGCCCCTAACCAGAGAGTCAGCCTGTCCTTTGAAGCTTTGAAGCCAGGCGTTGACTTCTCCTCTCTAGCTATGAAAGTCCTCAATGGCATCTTCTTCCAACCTAAGGCTGTTTTGTCTACAATGAAAATTTCTTGTTTAGTGTAGCCTCCTTCATTCATTACTTAGCTAGATCTTCTGGGTAACTTGCTGCATCTTCTCCATCAGCACTTGATGCTTCACTTTGCACTTTTATGTTACGGAGGCAGCTTCTTTCCTTAAACCTCATGAACCAACCTCTTCTGGCTTCAGAATTCTCTTCTGCAGCTTCCTCACCTCTCTCAGCCTTCACAGAATTGAAGGGTTAGGACCTTGCTCTGGTGGAGGCTTTGGCTTAAGGGAATGTTGTGGTTGGTTTGATCTTCTGTCCAGTTCACTCACACTTTATCCATATCAGCAATAGAAATGTTTCTGTTTCTTGTCATTCGAGTGTTCACTGGAGTAGCACCTTTCATTTCCTTCAAGAACTTCTCCTTTGCATTCACACCTTGGCTGACTGTTTGACGCAAGAGGCCTAGCTTTCAGCCTATCTCAGCTTTCGACATGCCTTCCTCACTAAGCTTAATCCTTTCTAGCTTTTGATTTAAAGTGAGAGATGTATGACTCTTCCTTTCACTTGACCACTTAGAGGCCATTGTAGGGTTATTAACTGGCCTAATTAAATATTGTTGTGTCTCAGGGAATAAGGAGTCCTGAGGAGAGGGAGAGAGACGGAGGAAGGGCCGGTCAGTGGAGCAGTCAGAATATACACAACATTTATGGGTTAAATTTGCCCTCTTATTTGAACACAGTTTGTGACACCTCAAAACAATTACAATAGTAACATCAAAGATCACTGATCACAGATCACCATGACAAATACAATAATAATGCAGAAGTTTGAAATATTTTGAGAATTAGCAAACTGTGACACATAGACATGAAGTGGGCAAATGCTATTGGGAACATGGCACCAATAGACTTGCTTGATGTAGGGTTGCCACAAACGTTCAATTTGTAAAATGCGTATCTGTGAAGCGCAGTAAAGTGCAATAAAATGAGGTATGCTGGGGGAATTCCCTGGCAGTCCAGTGTTTAGGACTGTACCTTCACTGCTGAGGGTGTGGGTTCAATCCCTGGTTGGGGAACTAAGGTCCTGCAAGCCGTGGTGAGGCCAAAAAAAAAAAAAAAAAAAAAAGAGGTATGCCTGTCCTTGAACAGAGTGTCATTTGACAGGATGAGTCATTGTACTCGGTAGTAAAAACTTCAGGAAGCCACAAAGGAATTGTCTTGTTTCAGAGTGATTTTTTCAAGAAGGAAACATTTTTTGCTGTTTGGTAAATATTGAATTAAGGAAAAGAAATGTCATTAAAAAATGGATACCATGTTGAAACACAGACTGTGAACCTGCACCTCAATTCTGCTTTTCCAAAATATAACTGCTTTTAATGCTTTTGAGACTGCCCTTCCGGACTTTTCTGGGCATGTTTATAATTTATAAAAATGTATTCATGGTCTATATACAGTTCTTAATTTTTTCACTTCACAATATATTATAGACATCTTTCTGTCCTTTATATGCATCAATCCATGCAAATCTATCTTTTCTTCTCTTGGCTGCTAAATAATATTCAGTTATCTGGATGAAGCATAATTTATTTAACCAGGCACTTACTGATGGACACTTAATCCACCCCCCCCCCCATTTTTGCTATGATAATGTAACTCTTTAATGAGATTTCTTGTACATACATCTAAGTATTCTTTCTTTCCTTCTTCTGTCTTTCTTTTCTTTCTCTCTTTCCTTCCTTCCTTCCGCATGGCTTGCAGGATCTTAGTTCCCCGACCCGGGATTGAACCTGGGCCAGGGCAGTGAAAGCGCTGAGTCCTAACCACTGGACCGCCAGGGAAGTCCCTAAGGAAATACTATCAAGAAGACTTACTGGATGTTACATTTTTAAAATATTGCCATTAAAAAAACAAAAATAAAAGCAAAGAGTATATGTAAAAAACGGATGAAATCTGGATAAAGTCGGTACCTGAGTTAAAAATGTTGAACTGATATCAGTTTCCTGGTTTTGACAATGCACTGTGGTTATATGTGATAGTATCATTGGGAGAAACTGGGTGAAGGGTACACAGGAACTCTCTCTGTTCTGTTTTTGTAAATTCTTGTGAGTTTTAAACTATTTCAAAATAAAATGTTATTTTAAGAAATACATTGCCAATCCAGGGAGGTTGTATCAACTTAAACTTCCACTAGGAGTATATGAAGCTCTTGACCCGTGGGCCACCAGGGCAGGAGTCATTAGCAACAGGCCGAAGAAACAGTCCATGTGGTTGGGATATTGGGTACATACAGGGGTTTGAGCAAATAAATAAATATAAATAGGATAATGGGACCCAGAGAAGGAAGGTACAAATATAGAAAGTGGGAAGGCTAGAATAAAGTGTGTTGTTGAATTCTAATTGGAATTATTGGTGTGAATTTAATGGTCTCTAATGTATAGAGGTGTCATAGAAATAGAGATGTGATTTTATCTGATTGAAAGAGATGAGCATCTTTTTGTATATTCACTGGCCATTTTATTTCTTCATAGTTGAGTTGCATGTGCATTTTCCTTTGTCTATTTTTCTTTCTTTCTGATTTGGAGGAAATCTTAAGAACATAGATTCTTATTGGTGGTGCCTTTATCGGTGGAACTTTTTGCCAAACATTTTATGAAGTTAATTTGTTGATCTTTGTCTTTATCATTCTTTGGTCTTGCTGTATTACGTGTTATTTCCTTACAATTCCGTGATTCAGGAATTCAGGCAGGGCCCAGCTGGACAGTTCTTTTCTTCTGCATCGTGTCTGGGGTCACTCAGCTCCATTCAGCTGGTAGCTGGGCTGGTCTGGAAGATGCACAAAGACATCATGCTGTGTCTGATGCCTGTTGCTCCTCCAGATGTCCCCTCTCTCTCTCCACATGCCCAGCTTGAGCTTACCAGTGGGAAGGAGCAGAAGTTTGATAGGTGGGATGTGTTAAAACAGATGGTCTGTCAAATCCTAGCCTACTCACAGTGGGAGTTTTGAGCCATGACTTAGCTCCCTGATTATTTTCCTTTTTCTCATCTGCTTTGCCTTCTCAGGACTGTCTCCTTTCTCAGGAGATTATCGTCAAGGTCGAGAGAGACGATGCTGGGTCACTGGCCGTTGCATCCCAGGTGAGTTGGACAGGGCCTCTGTCTTCACCTTGAGAAATGTACATGGCTGGTGGGTGGCAGAAGCCACATTGAAGTGAGCTGGGAAGTGAGTAGAAAATGGGGAAATAGAGATAAGAGTGGGCAACTTTTTACAAAAAGTTGGTTATCTATAAAAGATTGAAGAGAGTGATAACTGCAAGGAAATCTGAGGTTGAGCGTTGTTGTCTTTTATCCCCTAAAGGTTTGAAAGGATTTGGCTCGGTTTAAATGGTTGCAGGAAAGAGTAAGTGGAGGAAAAGAAGTTAACGGTCAGGAGAGAGAGGAGATTAAACTATAAAGCGGAACTCACAGATACAGAGAACAAACTAGTGGTTACCAGTGTAGGGGGGGGGGTGCAGTAGAGGGGTGGGGGAGTGTGAGATACAAAGTATTGGGAGTAAGATAGGCTCAAGGATATATTCTACAACGCGGGGAATAGAGCCAATATGTTGTAATAACTGTAAATGGAAAGTAACCTTTCAAAATTGTATAAAAATTAAAAATAATAATTTAAAAAAGAAGACAAAAGTGACAAAGCAGAGTCCTTGATTAGTGCCAGGGGAATTAATTCAGAGCATATGTGAATGCATTGACTCTATTAGAGGAAGAAGGGCTCATATAAGAAAAATGAGGTTGAGGAAATCATCTGAAGGCTTGTGTTTTTCTCTGTGAACAGTCAGGTGAAATTATCTGTTGAGCATGTGGGTGGGACTTGGAATGGAGAGATGTTTGACTAGAGTAGAGAAGGCTTAAAATAGTAATTTGGATTATGAGAGACAGGCTGCTGCAGGAGGTATAATAGGGTTGCTGGTCAGTCCAAAAGGCTCATTCTGAGATAGTGACTGTTTTTAAAATTTATTTATTTATCTATTTATTGGCCGTGCCACACAGCTTGTGGGATCTTAGTTCCCCAACCAGGGATTGAACCCGGGGCCTCGGCAGTGAGAGCGCAGAGGGATTCCCGATAGTGACTGTTAATAATACTCTATCCAGCTGCTTTTGTGGTTTTCTTTCCCTGTGGCGTTCTGTAACCTACTTTCCATGGAGAGCAGATTTGACATTCAGATTTGTTTAGTTTTTGTAGCCAGGTGTATTCAGTGGAAGCCTCATAGGTCAGGGTAATATTTGAAAGAGAATTTTTGAATATATCAAATAGAAAGATTAAGGTGAGTGATCTACAGGCTCTCACCTGAATAATGAAGATGGGAAAGATAAAAGAGGATGCTAAACAGAAAGGAAAAGACTACAAACTGGAGGATAGTGATAGTAGATATTTTAGTAAAGGCCCCAAACCAGCAGAGAATGAGAGGAGTAAAGGGAGTGATTAAGCAAGTAAAGTGGAGAATTCTGATGTCGTAATGAAAGAGTGAGCACTTCTGGGTGTGCGACTTGAGAGGTGGAGTACTTTATGGTGATTTCAAGATCTGGGGTCTCACACTAAGAGTGAGGGGCTGGGAGTTGGGCTGGCCATATGAGTTGATGACTGAGAACATAGTCTGTGATGTTACGGAAACTTGAGGTTGCATCCCAGTCACTAACCTTAGGCCTACGTGTTAATTTCTCTGACCTTCTAGCTCTTCATCTGAAAAATGGTGCCGCTAATGGTATTTTCTCACAAGGGGCCTTGTGAGAATTAAGTGAGCCATAATTTATGCGACATGCTTAGCACACTGCCTGACACCACACAGTAAGTGCTTCATTAAAGTCAGTTATTTTTATATTATTACCAGAGGACTCTACATGTGGATGCTATAGACTGCACAAGACGAGACAGTACAAGTTCTTGAATTAGAGGATAAATCCTGGGTATTACAAATCTTCAGTGGTTGGGGGCGTGGGTGGTGTTCAAGAAGTTGGTACAACAAAGCTCCAAGAAGTGAGGTAAATGGCATGAGTTTCAGGGTAACTGGGAGGACACACACCCTCCTCCCCCTCTGTTGCTGAGACCCCTGGGATGGGAGAGCACGACCACCCTGAGCCTGTGAGGACTGCAGAGGAGGGAGTCCTCAGGGGGGAAGTGTAGGTTTCTGTTAACACAGGGATATAGAGAGAATATTTGGTGAAGATGTAGGATTTCTTTTTTTTTTTTTGCTGTGTTGGGTGTTCATTGCTGCATGCAGGTTCTCTGTAGTTGCGGTGTGCGGGCTTCTCATTGAGGTGGCTTCTATTGTTATGGAGCATGGGCTCTAGGTGCGTGGGCTTCAGTAGTTCCAGTGTGTGGGCCCTAGAGCACGTGGGCTTCAGTAGTTGTGGCGCATGGGCTCAGTAGTTGTGGCTCGTGAGCTCTAGAGAGCAGGCTCGGTAGTTGTGGCGCACGGGCTTAGTTGCTCCGCGGCATGTGGGATCTTCCCTGACCAGGGCTCGAACCCGTGTCCCCTGCATTGGCAGGCGGATTCTTAACCACTGCGCCACCAGGGAAATTCCAGATTTCATTATTATAGAAGAAGAGTTCCCAAGGGCACAGTTGAAGGGTTTGGGAAGAAATTTTGAGGACTGGGGAGTAGGGGACAGGTGAGAGGAAGAATAGAATAAGAGGGGATAGAAGTCCAGAAACAGCCAGTATCCATACGCTGAAGGACCTTTTCAAATGGGTATGTGATGGGCCTTGTGAGATTCAGGTGAGAGGAGAGGATTTCCATCAGAATTTGAACCAGGATTATTTTGATATATTACAGAGTCTACTGATATACTATTGATTCACTTACTGAAATAATTTACCAAATATATAATTAGTCTATACTATACACCAATACTGTACTAAGCTCTGGAGTTACTGCCCTCATGGATTACAGGCTAGTGACAAAGATGACCATTATGCAAATGATAAGAAAGCGTGGTGAGTCTTATGATAGAAATTCCTGGAACTTTGAGAACATATAGCCTGGGGTGCAGTGGGGAGTGCTAATCTAGTATTATTTATTTAACATTTGAAGACGTTTGATATTAAAGGGACCTACATTAAGCAGTGAAGGGGAGTGTTTATTAAAAGGAAGCATGGATTGGAGGTTGAAAAACAGTACATATAGATTCATGTTCAGCACAGGGGGCAGTTTGCAAGTGGTATTTCTTTTCCTTTTTTTTTTTTTTTAAGTATTAGATCAATGTTTTATTAAGATCTTAAAAAAAATATGACCTGAAAGAATAACACATATATTTGTAGGATCTTCTGGCTGAACTTTCTATTTCTTTAAACTGCTGCTTAAAAATATTTACATAATTGTTATTACCTATAAACAACATTGTGGTTCTGATTATTTTCTTTGACTCAGTTCATCCTTGTAAGATCTTCAATCCTGAAGAAATGGCACAAAATGAATAATGAGAAATAACAAATGATATTTCTGAATTCCATTTTGGGGTAACTGTGAAAACCTTTGAGATTTCAGTGAAATTTATGGGCCACAACTTAGAAAAAGGTACAGCAGCATTTTGCATGGCGTTTCATGGGATTCAGGGACTTCGTGTCCTATGCATGAACCACAGCTTAAGAACACCCCATCTATTTAAAAAGCCTTGGCAAGTGGCATTCGACTTCTGTGGTTTTTGCTGCCTTTGGGTAAGGACAGATCACCTCCAGCACTTTTTTGGAACAAAATTCCTGCCCAAAAGTCTTAGAAGGAGGTTTTTTCCTGCTTAGAGGAGGCAGTCCAAGAGACCCCCTTTACATGGCAGTAATGACAGGCCCTATGGTGCAGCTTATAGTGTGGACAAAATAGAAATGTTTTCTGAAGACTTAAGAGTTCAGGATAAAGGTCTCATTGGCTGTCACTTATTTTTTGAGGCTTCTCAAACCTAATCATCCTGATAATAATTCCCAGCCTTTGTTTTTTTTTAGTAAACTCTGGTAATGGCTTTTCATATATCATTACAATTAATTCACTCAACAGCACAATGAATTGGGTATCATTAAGCCTAATAAATAGAAATGGAATAAACTCACCATTAATAGACAGATGATCAGATTAGATATATTTTTTTAAAAAAATTCAGACATAGGTTCTTAATAGATGAGAAAACCCACGTCTCTTTTCCATATCCAGTTCTCTTAACCTGTACATACTGCCTTTCATTAAGGCCCACATTTCATTTTCTGTCTCAGGCATCAGTAAAGCCTGTGTGCCAAATCTGGCCCGTCACCTGTTTTTTGAAAATAAAGTTTTATTGTAATAAGCCACATCCATTTGTTCATATATTTTCTGTGGCTGCTTTCTCACTATAGCAGCAGAGCTGAGTAGTTGTAATAGAGACCGTATGGCTTGCCAAGCCTAAATATTTGCTCTCTGACCTTTGAGAGAAAAAGTTGGCTGACCCTGTTCTGTTAGTTTCTCGGGAATTTGGAGGGAATTCCTACGTAGGAATTCTATATTCACCAATGCAAAAATCATAATAAGCATTTTCTTTAAGGTCAACAAGAGAGAAAACAGTTTATGTCATTTCCTATCTGGTGTTCCTCTTTGGGGTTATATAAACAGGTCCAGCATCCAAAACCCAAAGGGGCTCACCTAGAAGGTACCTGTATCCCTTGACTAGAATCCTTTGAACGTTGATCATCTCAGGACAATTTCCAGGCCATCAGGTTTTCTTTCTTCCACCTGTCAAACTTTTCCTCTGTGAACATTGGAAGGAAATGATACCCAACTGAGCAAGAAAGTGTGTCCTGTTTTAGGAAGGAGTGAACTTCCAAAGAGTGACTGTGGACTTCACTCAGGAGGAAGAAGGCACTCTGAACCCTGCCCGGAGGACCCTGGACAGAGATGTGATCCTGGAGAACCACAGGCACCTAGTCTCTTGGGGTAAGAGTACAGTCCCCTTTAACGAAGTCTATATATTGAAATGATTTCACAAGAGCTAGGGAATTCAGAGGCCAGAATGATTTTGGCCATACATAGATTGCATTTGTGCTTTTTATTCCCCAGTGAAGATTTAGTTTTAATTTGTAGGGTAGCAAAGGTACAGATTCTTGGGTTTGAGCTCATGCAGTCTTCTTGGCTCCTAAAGGCCAAGGACTGGGACCAAATTCTGAAGTGATTTTCTTTTGTCCCCAGCCCAAATACCCAAAGTCCTGTATCTTTCCCTATCAGCTTTTCAAACCAGATGCAGTCTCCTAGTTGGAACAAGGGGATAAGTATAAAAAGAGTTTCTCAACACACATATCCAGGTGAGAAACAGACATTTAGGAGTCATTACAGGTATAGAAGATTTGTTTGAAAAATCGCCATGGGGCATGCTGCATATTTCACCATCTCCCACACCTGGAGGACTATATACATCACCACTTTTTCCAAGTGTACTTTCTATTGCCTGGCCTAATAGCCACCAAGGCTTCTGTTTATGAGCTAATCTTCATCCTCTCTCACTTGGAACTAAAGGAATTCATGGGGCCATATTAGCCCCTAAGGCACTTAGGGAACCTGGGATAACAGTGCCCCCATTATTTTTTCCTGGTTCACAAAGTAGTTTGACCTTGTCTTACTAACACAGACTGTGCTAGCAAGTTTCATGCCTCCAGAAATTCCTAGAAATGTAGACACTAATTTCTATTTCAGTGAACATATATCTAGCACTAAAGAAGGTAGAAAGGACCCTCTATTTTTTTGCTAAGGATTGCAAAATTGTTTTGCAATTCTGTAGATTCTGCATAGGGTATCCTGTTTTGGAATATGGAGATATTTGACATCTAAAGTCTTTTTATTCAGCAACACTAAGATTGAAATAGTTTCATATTAATGCCTTGTTACGCTATTGGACTATGGTAGTTCTCTGCTTACTGCTTCATCCCATCCTTTTGCTTTCTCAATTCATGTTATAGGTCCATAGCTGAAAACACATCTACATATAATTGCATACTTTCTTATCAGCTTTTATTCCCCTATTCCAGCTCTAACATTTTTTTGGCTAGGGTGTTTTATTTTGCTTCCTTCCAGACTCGGCAACTGCACTTGGAAGAAGAGAATCAACATCAAAGCAGAGCATTTTTGGTGATGAACCATCCCACAGAGTGAAGATAGAAAGGTTGACAAGAGATGATCCTTGGTTATCTTCATGTGAAGAAGTTCAGGATTGTAAGGAGCTGTTGGAGAAGCAACAGGAAAAACAAGAGAGACTTTTGAAGGAAGTGACATTCACTCACAGAAAAGCTATTAGTCATGAGAGAGCCTGCAAAAGTGATGACTTTGAGGAGAAGTGTGGTCTGAATTCCAGTCTTCTTTCACCACAGATGATACCCATAAGAAACCATTTTCATAAACATGCTTCACATGTTAAAAAATTGCATTATAATTCTATGGTAAACACTCATCAGATGATTAATGATAGTGAGAAACTCTGTGAAAATAAAGAACGTGGAAACCTCCCCCAGAGCATTCATTTTATTCAGTTTACAAAAACTCAAACAGAAGATAAATCCTATGGATTTAGTGACAGAATTCAACATTTTAGCCGTGATAAACCCCGAAATCTACATGAGAAAATACACGCACAAGGAAGATCCTTTGATTTTAAGGAATGTGGGCAAGTTTTGAACCACAGTATATCCCATAATGAACAACAGAGAATCCCTGTTGAAGAGAGTCAGTATAAATGTAATAAAACCTCCCAGAGTTCATCCCTTGCTCAAAACATGAGAAATCATTCTGAAGAGAAACCCTTTGAATGTAATCAGTGTGGGAAATCCTTCAGCTGGAGCTCTCATCTTGTTGCACATCAGAGAACTCACACAGGGGAGAAACCTTATGAATGTAATGAATGTGGGAAATCATTCAGCCGCAGCTCTCACCTCGTTTCTCATCAGAGAACTCATACTGGAGAGAAACCTTATAGATGTAATCAGTGTGGGAAATCCTTTAGCCAGAGCTATGTCCTTGTTGTGCATCAGAGAACTCATACTGGAGAGAAACCTTATGAATGCAGTCAGTGTGGAAAGTCATTCAGGCAGAGCTACAAACTTATTGCACATCAAAGAACTCATACTGGAGAGAAGCCCTACGAATGTAATCAATGTGGGAAATCATTTATCCAGAGCTATAAGCTTATTGCCCATCAAAGGATTCATACTGGAGAAAAGCCCTATGAATGCAATCAATGTGGGAAGTCCTTTAGTCAAAGTTACAAACTTGTTGCGCATCAGAGGAGTCACACAGGAGAAAAACCCTTTGAATGTAATCAGTGTGGAAAATCTTTCAGCTGGAGTTCTCAGCTTGTTGCACACCAAAGAACTCATACTGGAGAGAAACCCTACGAATGTAATGAGTGTGGGAAATCTTTCAACCGCAGTTCTCACCTTGTTATGCATCAGAGAACTCATACTGGAGAAAAACCCTATGAATGTAATCAGTGTGGGAAGTCCTTCAGCCAGAGTTATGTTCTTGTTGTACATCAGAGAACTCATACTGGAGAAAAGCCCTATGAGTGCAGTCAGTGTGGGAAATCCTTCAGGCAGAGTTCATGCCTTACTCAACATCAGAGAACTCATACTGGAGAGAAACCCTATGAATGTAATCAATGTGGAAAAACATTCAGCTTGAGTGCTCGACTTATTGTGCATCAAAGAACTCATACTGGAGAGAAACCCTTTACATGTAATCAGTGTGGGAAAGCTTTCATTAATAGTTCTAAACTTATTAGGCATCAGGCAACTCATACTGAAGAGAAACCCTATGAATGTAACTAGTTTGGAAATCTTTCAGCCAGAATATATCCCTCCCTCCCTCCCTCCTTCTCTCCCTTCCTCCCTCCTTCCCTTCCTCCCTCCCTTCAGCCGCTCACTTCCTCCTTCCCTCCTTCCATTCCTCCAGGATTACATGTATTGGAAAGAACTACCATGAAAACAATGTGTGTGGAAAAAGCTTTCAGTTAGCTCTCTGTTATTGTGTATCTGGAAATTTGTTCTGGGGAAGAAATAGAGAAAAACTGTGAATCACATATTTTACTTAGCAATTCCATGTTAAAAAATCAAACTTGGCCCTAATAACACATTCCCACAAAAGTAATAACTATTGACACTTTTCCTTGCAGAAAGCACTTCGACCTGAGTTTGAGAAAATTATCATTAAATGGGCAATATGCTGTGGAGTGATTGCCAGTGAGGTGGACCTCTTTTCCAATAAAGAATAAATGAGAATGCTAATACCGGTGGGCTTGTTGTTGAGAAGATTGGGAAATTGCTGTAGTTATTAGAACTTAGACTGGAAAAAGGCATTTCAGTGTATCATTTTCCAACATGATCTCCCTAGCAGCTACTTAGTAATCAGTTTCATACAGCACTTTCTCTTATATGTGAAGGTTTTGTAAAAATTAGGGAAATGGCTATGATATGAACTGAAAAATGCAGGGCAAGAGTATAGAACATTCATTTCTAGAACCATCATGATAAGATATTTGTGTTTGGATCAGGATCTAAAGGGATTCTAGGCGTATCTGTTTTAATTTTAGGTTTATGCCTTTTTTTTTGAATGTATGCTTTTTTATAATACTAATAAATGATATGAATAATAGTCAAAAAAATAACAAACATTTCCATCTCTTTGACCATTTAGAAAAGTCTGGACAGTCAGATAGCAAAGATCCCTCAGGGTTCTGAGAGTTCCATTTGGATTAGCATGAACAGGTTACTCCTTAGGACTTAGATTCCAGGAATGTTCCTCATTGAGAATAAAATATTTCCTTGGGAATGTGGAACTGGAAATTTAAGCCAGAGGGAATGAGAATGTATGGGCAGTATGGAGGGCAAATGGGCTTTTTTTTTTTTAACCCATATATCAAAAGCAGTATAAAGGAGCTTTATTTTTAAGGTGTTTTTTTTTTTTTTCTCCCGTCATGTAGTATTGTCTTTTTTTTTCTCTGGGATATGTTCCCTAATGTGAGAATCCTCTGAGTGGGAAGGTACTGCCCTGGCTAAGTGCTTGCCATCTAAATTAAGCTCAGAAGAATGCTTTTAGTGAGGTAATATTTGTAGCTTCTCATTGGTTTTTTAGATTTGGTTCACAAGTCTTTCTGGCCTTTGCCCCTATATCATGAATTCTAATCCTATGGATTGTCATGGACCTGAAACCTCTGATCCCAGAGAGTTATTGAAAAATAGGCTGAGAGTTGAACTGAGAGACCAGAGAATAGAGGTAAATTCCCTGGAGAAAGAAAAAAAAAAAAAAACAACTAAAGTGATATCTAATAGGGGTTACCCTTAGTAAATTTTGTCCCCAGGATATGACCCTAAGTGGATTCATCTTTATGAGGGTTAAGCCAGAGAGTGCAGCACACCTCACAGTGACTGAAGTTCTGGGGGAACAGTTGTTGATGGCTGGAAAACTGGCTGCCCACCCCAGGAGAATCTTCAGTCAGTCCATGAATGCACAGATAGAGGAAGAGAAGGGGTTCCCCATGCACTGCCTTTGGGGGAGGACATAAAATTGTGAAAATGCTAATTTGGTAGTGGGACATGGTTAGGCTTCTTTTCCTCAAAATTATAGATAAAACCAATACCAGTGCTAGGTACAAGTGGATGATTTCCACTGGGTATGTTGAATCTTACCTTGAAGACAGGAGACAGGATTGTACAAATGAGTTTAAAGCCAACTGGGCTCAGAAGGAGGCCTGTGAAGATTTCAAGTTTGGGAAAGGGTTTATCTCAAAGTAATCTTTTTAGTGTTAAAAATATTTCATTGAAAATGAAATTGATAAAACTGCAAAGAA
The DNA here is from genome assembly GCF_009873245.2 of Balaenoptera musculus. Lineage (NCBI taxonomy): Eukaryota > Metazoa > Chordata > Mammalia > Artiodactyla > Balaenopteridae > Balaenoptera > Balaenoptera musculus. The sequence goes on from NC_045803.1 coordinate 11,082,418, forward strand.
TTTTGAAGTGAGTGTGTGTGTGATTGTGTGTTTCTTGGCCAGGTTGAATATGAGTCATCTGTGTGCACTAAGTCATAAGTATTACATCAGTTCCTAGCTGGTGAATTATGGTTGCCAAGTGTCTTGGAGTAAGGTAGATCCAGTAAATAAACAAAAATGTTAATTTCATTATTTGCTCAGTAATCTCCCTCTGTAGGAAAGGTATTCTTTTAAAAAATGGTCGACCAATAATGCAGAGAAAAAAAAATTAATTAATTAATTAAAAAAATAATGAAGAGAAGTTAAAGTGACAGTGTGCTAAAAATACATAATTAAACCTCTGAACCTAAAATTTAGGTTTAAAAGGGGGAATCAGTAACTTGATTTTAATGACATATGTATGACACATATATAACCACATATGTTCCCTGCATAAAAATTTTTGTGTAAAATTCACAAAGTAAAACTGTACTTTGCCATAGCAAAATGTGTAGAGATTTGACAGGCCATATTTCTTTCACCATACTCCAGTAAAATTAGAAACAAGTGAAAGGTGACCAAAGCATTTTAAAATACATGGATGTTTCTGAGACTTCATGTGCTTGCTTTTCTTACAGATCTGCCTCCTTAATTTTGCTTTTTAAAATTCAAGCTAATACGTTAAAAATTTAGTCCACACAGCTTGTGTTGGGAGAGGAATGGCCTGTTAATGTGCTTTTGTATTGGGGGATACTTATCTGAGATTGAAAATTTAACCATAGTTAATGGAAAGTGTGGATAATTCACATGCGAATCATTAAAATTAAATATATTAAGGAGAAATCTGTTTTGAAAACATGATTTAATTTTAGAAGCACTTTCTTTCACTACGTGTAGTATTTATAGTGGAATAGGCAGATGGTTTTATGTAAGGAAATGAAATGAGGTTTGTGGACAGTAAGAAACATATTTTAATAATTAGGGATTTAGACTTTGAAAAGTCTATACAAGTTATAAACAGCTACAACATGACCGGCCCTTTTGTTAAAAAGTAAATTTATTTATTTATTTATTTTTGGCTGCGTTGGGTCTTTGTTGCTGTGTGTGGGCTTTCTCTAGTTGCGGCGAGCGGGGACTACTCTTCATTGCGGTGCGTGGGCTCTAGGCGCGCGGGCTTCAGTAGTTGTGGCACTTGGGCTCAGTAGTTGTGGCTCGTGGGCTTAGTTGCTCCGCAGCATGTGAGATCTTCCTGGACCAGGGCTCGAACCCGTGTCCCCTGCATTGGCAAGTGGATTCTATACCACTGCGCCACCAGGAAAGCCCATGACTGGCCTTTTTAACTGGCATTTTAAATAGCTTTTTTGCGATGTAGTTCACATACAGTTCACCCACTTAAAGTGTACAATTCAGAGGTTGTGTATAGCCAGAGAGTTGTGCAGCCATCACCGTGCACAATTCTAGAACATTTCATTACCCCAGAAAGCAACCCTATATCCATTAGCAATTATTCTCCATTCCCTCTACACTCTCAACCCTAGGCAACCACTTATCTACATCTTATTTCTATGGCTTTGCCTATTCTGGGCATTTCATATAAATAGAATTTATATTTCATATAAACATAATGATATGTAGCCTCTTGTGACTGGCTTCCTTAATATAATATTTTCAAGGTTCATCCGTATTGTAGCATGTATCAGTACTTTATTCCTTCTTATTGCTGAATAATATTCTGTTCTATTGATATTATATGTCACTTGATGGACATTTGGGTTGTTTGCACGTCTTGTCTTTTATGAATAATGTTGCATGTATGAACATTCATGTACAAGGGTTTGTGTGAAAGTATGTTTTAATTTCTGTTTTATACCTCGGAGTGGGATTTCTGGGTCAGATGATGACTGTGTTTAACATTGTAAGGAACTGACTGGATCTAAAATGCATTCTCATTTAAAGCAAAATTACAAGTTTGCTGAAAACTTAAATACATTTCTGTTCTAATTTATAAAAAAAAATACATGGATGTTAAGGAATACTCTCTCTCTTAGAACCAATTTTTTAAAACATTTCTATAATTTTATCGAGATATAATTGACATAAGTTTAACATGTACAGCATAATGACTTGACTTACAAATATTGTGAAATGGGGACTTCCCTGGCCCTCCAGTGGTTAGGACTCCACGCTGTCACTGCCGGGGCCGCGGGTTCAATCCCTGGTCAAGGATTAAGATCCCAGAAGCGCAGCCAAAATATATATATATATTGTGAAATGATTACCACAATGAGTTAACATCCATCATCTCATAGAGATACTAAAAGAAGAAAAAGAAAAAAGTGGGTTTTTTTTTTCCTTGTGGAGAGAACTCTTAGGATTTGCTCTCTTAGCAGCTTTCAAATGTACCATTCAGCAGCATTAACTGTAGTCATGTTTCCTCCCACACTCCTGCTTAGTCTTCAGTACTTTTGTACTTTGTCCACCTTATTTTGTGGTTTGATGTTTCAGCTTACTCCTAGGCCTGACAAAGATAAACGTGCTTTTAATGTTTTTGTTTGTTTTTGTTGTTTTTATAAATTTATTTATTTATTTTTGGCTGTGTTGGGTCTTCGTTGCTGCACGTGGGCTTTCTCTAGTTATGCGAGCCAGAGCTACTCTTCATTGCAGTGCGCGGGCTTCTCATTGCAGTGGCTTCTCTTGTGGAGCATGGGCTCTAGGCACATGGGCTTCAGTAGTTGTGGCATGTGGGCTCCAGTAGCTGTGGCTCACAGGCTCTAGAGCGCAGGCTCAGTAGTTATGGCACATGGGCTTAGTTGCTCCGCGGCATGTGGGATCTTCCCAGACCAGGACTCGAACCTTTGTCCCCTGCATTGGCAGGTGGATTCTCCACCACTGTGCCACTTGGGAAGCCCCTGTTTTTGTTTTTGTCCAAAAAGATTTCAGCTTGGAGCGGGGAGGGAATCCAGACTTTTTGATGCTGTTTTCAGATATGCCTTTTATATTTCTAAATTTCTTTAGGATTTTGTACTTAATCAATACCCCTTATTTCGTATGTCTCATTTAATGTACTTGATAAGACCAGTTAATCTTACCTATGCCTTTAGAACTTTATCTTGAAAAATCAGTATTCTTCCTGTTTGCTGAAAGAGGTTGCACATGGACTCAGTTTCCCTTTAGAAGACTTGATGAGTCACATCAGTAAATTGCATATTGCTCTTTACAAATTATAGCAGCCTGGGTTCATAATTGGAAAGCACATGAGCCAATTCTAACCAGTTGATTCAGAAGATATTAGGTGGCTTCAAGAACTGGCAAGAAAGACAGTGTTCAGGGCTTCACAGAAACAATTGCTGAATCGTGCTGCAGAGCCATGAGAGTTCCTCAGTGTTCCCAAAGTTCTTTGAGATATAGTAACTAACTATATCTTCTGATTCGAAGTCTGGGCAAGTGCCTGGTTCTGGTGGATTGTAGGCTGTGCCTGCACCTGAGTTGTGTGGAAGGTTAAGATGCCAGGGCCACCAGTGCCTAGTGTTTCCTGGAGTGTCCATAGTTGTAGATGGGCTCTACCTTCCACTCATACTAATTCTTTGGGCAGTTTGTCATTCATAGAATTGTTACTCATTTGCTAAGCAACAGCAAAGGAAAAAACAAAAGATTTCCAGTATAGCCCGCCCTTGCCTAGCCCATATGTCAACATTTTCTTCACTCTCTACATTTTCACTTAACTTTAATATGTATATGCAGCCTCCTACTTAACCTATCACAGCTCTCTTACAACCAAAAACGTGTACTCTCTTCCTCACCCAGGGCTTCATATCTTTGCCTCCACTTCCAAGTCTGGGATCTCTGAGTGGTGTCCATTCCTTTTCTAGTGAAAAACTCCTCATGTAAAAAGATGGTTCAGGGCTTCCCTGGTGGTGCAGTGGTTGAGAATCTGCCTGCCAATGCAGGGGACACGGGTTCGAGCCCTGGTCTGGGAGGATCCCACATGCCGCGGAGCAACTAGGCCCGTGAGCCACAACTACTGAGCCTGCGCGTCTGGAGCCTGTGCTCCACAACGAGAGAGGCCACGACAATGAGAGGCCCGCGCACCGCGATGAAGAGTGGCCCCTGCTCGCGCAACTAGAGAAAGCCCTCGCACAGAAATGAAGACCCAACACAGCCAAAAAATAAATAAATAAATTTATTTAAAAAAAAATTAAAAAAAAAAAGATGGTTCAGACGCTGGGCATTTAAAAAGGATGGGGGGATTATAAACCGGGTCAAATTACCAAGCAAATATTCAGTAACTTTAGTTGTGAGTAGATATGCAAAAGCTTTCTAAACCTGCTTTTGTAAAACCACAAACAAGTTGGTGACATGGGCAGTTTTTACTGCTTAGGATAATTTAATCCTTATTTGGATTTGTTTGGGGGTCTAACTAAATCAGTGTCTGTTTTATTATGCTTTGCAGTAGAAATAGTATTGTTACATTAAAAAATACCACTTTTGGCATTTGCCAAGTGGATCTTCATGTTGGAACAGTAAAGTTGGACCTTCTATCTTATGGCCAATGTGGTACTGATTTGTAATCCACTGAGGATGGCATTTCATTGGAAATAGGTTGATAAATAGGATTGATAAACCTTTCTGTAGTAGTTATATCACCTTTCTGGACTCTTTAACATCTTTTGTGTTCTATTGAGGTCATGACAGTCTTCATGATCACCTCCTCTCTTCTTCAGGGAGGACTCCTGGAATTTAACTGTTGGATCAAGTTCTTGAAACACAGATATTCCTTTTGAATATTGTTCCTCTTTCCTGCCCAGGCTCTACTAGTTACTCTCTGACAGTGTTTGCTTAGATCTGGACTGTTGATACCTATGCCTGTGGTTCACTGCACAACAGATCCAGCAGGTTGGTGATTCTTCTGACCAGAAGCTCTTCTTCTTGTTCTGTATTTGGTTTGTCCACATGTTTCTCCACCATTGCTCACTTTCTGAAGGGACTAGGACCACACTACCCCTGCCAGATATTTTGTGGAATGCTGGAACTTTCTATGGGTGTAAGTTCCTGATTTTTCTGTACTCTTGAAAAAACTTCATGGCCATGCCATTAACTTTAATTGATAATTTATTTTTAAGAAGTAATACGTAGCTGTGATCATAAGTGGAATGTGCTGAAATTTTAGTAGTGGGGATTAGGTTATAAAAGGACCAAACCTATGGAAAAGCCAGAAGAGGGTTTTCTGATGAAATCTCAAAACTGTTTATCTGTAGTTTCTGGTATTACTATTCTCTACTAATTATATGGGGTTCCATCACTGAAACTCTCTGCTTTAGTATTTATGTTGCACTGGGTAGAGGGAGTTGGAGTCTCTTTTTGTAATCTGGTGCTTTAATTAGATATAGCTGATAGAATTGATCATCTAGGCCTGTATACAATACAGCCAATTCCAAGATGTGTCCCCAGAAAACTGGATGCCCCGTCACCACAGGCTACACCCATCCCCAGGTGGTGTAGCCTCTACCTTGTATGAGTATCCAATCATGGTTCCTATGTTCACATGGGAAGATGGGGTGACTACCGTGTTTGGAGTATTGTTCTCTGTTACTGCTGGATAAAGTCCAGTTGCATTTTTTTATACAATGAAAACTGAAGTTTCTAGCTTTAAATGAAACTATAAAATTGTGGGGGGTTGTGTTTATGAAACATTCAAATTGGTCAGAAAACACTGAATGAGAAAAAAATGTTTAAGTAAAAGATGGCGACTAGGTTAAAACAAGAGTTAAATTGGAAACAGCAGCATTAGTTCACACCCTTAAAAGCTGGGCAGCCTCTTGGGTTGCACATTATCCTGGGGATCCATCAGTGATGCAGCAGCAATTTGAAACCAGGGCTCTTTGGTGAGTAGCTTATGTTAAGGCAGAAAGATAGAAATGGGCTTGTACTAGCTTGTGGATAATAGGTTAAAAAACACTTCGAGAGACATTTGGGTGGTGTTACATACGCCACAGGGGCCACTAACCTGTGTGGAATTCCTGCCAACCAAGCAGGAATACTTTGAGCATTGAGAAACCATTAGTCATGGACAGCTGGACCAAGGTAGGTCAATACAGAGCCATGGGTCCTTCGTGAGATGCAGTATCAAGTGTGCTGAAGAAAGGCATTCTTAATCTGTTCAGACTGCTATAACAAAAATACTTTAAACTGGCTGTATCAGCGTCTGAGGACTCACTTCCTGCTCCTTAGCTGCACATCTTGTTTTGTCCTCACAAGGTCTCTGAGGCCTCTGTAAGGGCACTAATCCCATTTGTGAGGTACCCTCATGACCTAATCACCTCCCAAAGGCCCTCACCCCCTAATATCACATTGGGGGTTAGGATTTCAACATATGAGTTTGGTGAGGGGACACAAGCATTCAGTCCACAACAGGCACAAACTCAACTTCTAATAGCCTTCAAATAAAGGTGCATTATATTGGTCAGTCCCAATTGCCCTGCAGGCAAGTGTTGGTCATCATTAATTTTATAACATGTGAAAAATAGGCTTATATGGAGGTCCATACAGAAAAAAGTCACCTTCACTAGGATGAAGATCTGGAAACTACACATTTTAATCTCACAGTGAAAGGGGCATCTAAAATTCCAGCTTAGGCCCCTCACTGACTGACACTGGAGGTTGATCGCTTCATTACTTGCCTCTGGTGGATAGGCCACGGGCTCTATAAAGACGCATAAAGATGCCATTAATAAAGGAGCCCAGCGATGACATAGAGGGGTGGGATAGGGAGGATGGGAGGGGGGCTCAAAAGGGAGGGGATATGGGGACATGTGTATGCATGTGGCTAATTCACTTTGTTGTGCAACAGAAACTAACACAGTCTTGTGAAGCAATTATACTCCAATAAAGATCTATTAAATAAATAAATAAATAAATAAAAAATAAGGGAGCCCAGCCCCAGGTGTATTTGGTCATGTTTATCATTGAAGGGAGCAGATAAGGGGAAAAAAGTGATTGGGATTAATGATAACTCAACCTTCCATGAGACCCTCATTTGCTCTTTGTTAAAACTTAGGAAGAAAACAAGAAAAAATATGTAAATGAATATGGCCCATTTCATCAAATGGGAGTGGAGGTGGGGCAGGCAAAGTGTAGATTATTTATCCAGGAGACAAACCATAAAGGGGGGGAAGTACAAATACCAACTCTAAAACAACGCTAAATATATGGCTGAGGGAGGCTTAGGAACCAAATATCTAGATAGAATTCTGGTCGATAGTTCTTTTTCTTGTGTGGTTTTCTTAATCCCCTTGCTTTTAACAGTTGCTTCTATTTTTCAAGGTTGGAGGGCCTCACATCACTCAGCCAGATGTGCTAGAACCTGATTGAAATATGGGCTTACTTCCTCTTGTGGAAAACAGTACTCCATCTATCAAACATCTGGGACAAATTAGACTATAATTGGTTTCCTACTGCCCCCCAATTTACACAAGTATAATTTAAACAATTTAGTATAATTTAAATAATTAGATGATCTAATGATCTAGAACCATCGAATTCCTAACCTAATCACCCGAATGCAGTCAATCCACCACCTACCTAGCTTCGATTTCCCCAGATGATAAGAACAAAATCTTAATTTATACAACACATATCTCAACTTAAAAAAAAACCACAACTTTTCCTTTACATAAGTGGTTCTTAAACTTTGCCATGCATCAGAATCAGAGGGAGTGCTTCTTATAACACAGATTTCTGGGTCCCGACCCGAGAGTTTCTGATTCAGTAGGTCTGGGGTGGAGTTTGGGGGTTTGCAATGATTCTGCTGGTCCAGGACCACAACCTGAGAACCACAGCGCTAGAACGGTTTTAGGTATTTAAATGGAATTAACTTATAATATATCTGGCTCACAAACGTTCTAAGTTCTTGCCTTAAATTGTGCCAAACTTTTAACTTTAAATCAAATTAGGAGAGGAAGTTTGTGTTGGGCGGAGTCTGGCAGCCAGAGCTGAACGAGATGCGTGAGAAGGTGTGAAGCCCCGCCCCTTCCCCGTCCCCGCCCCACCCCACCCCCCTCCGCGCTCCTCCTGGTATTTGAGCCCACCCCGGCTACCCTCCGCTCAGATCTTCCCAGGGGAGAGCAGCGTTCAGTCTGGGTTGTCTGAGCCGCCTGCACTTGGTCCTTGCAGAATCCTCCCTGTGTGGAGCCCGATTCAGAAGACAGAGGACAAAACACTTGGTAAGTCTGTGTCTTTTGTTTGTTTATTACTGCATTTGTCTCGAGACCGTGGTCCACCCCAGCACCCAACCCCCCCCCCCCCCCCCCCCCACCCCGTCCTGCCACACACACACACACAGCACACTACTCTCCATTTGTGGGGTCAAAAAAAAGGAGGAGGCTCTGGGAGCTGCAGGGTCCTCAATCATGTCTTCATCTAAAGAGAGTGAAGTCCCATCTGGCTTCTCCCCTGAAGGGTCCCCCAGCCCTGACTCGCCAAACTACATGCTACTCTCTAACCATCCCCAGATTTCTGCAGGAGTCAGCCCATTGCCCACAGGAAACACCTACTGACTCGCAGAACTCACCAGCTTCCTCCCCCATGTCCCTTATCTTTTCACCCACAGCCCTCAGAGAATCCCCTGGGTCCCCCAGCTACTGTCACACACTTTGCCCGCAGAAGGGACACTTCTAATGGCCGACTTTACCACATTGGCCATTGGCAGCCCTTGGCTGGGCAGTGTGACCCTCCTGCCTGATTCCACAGAGGGTCCCTTAATCCAGAGAGCAGATGGGAATGACAGAGTTAGGAACACCTGATACCAAGTACCACTTCATCCTTCTCCCTGATACCGTGGCCTTGAAGCCTAGAACCACAGTGATTGTTTGGGCCAAATAGTAGAGATACATAGTACATACAACTCCAAATGTCATTTGTTGGAGGATGCAGGTTACCATGTTAGGCTGACCAATGAAAAGTAAGGAGCAGAAGAAGCGGAGAATGAGAAATGAGCCGAAGGTAGCTGAGTACCCAGTTTTTGACCTTGACAGTGGAGGTTTCTTGATCTTTCACAAAGATCCCGAGAATCACTGCTGTGAGTACAGACAAGGAAAGAGCAGTGCAGGCCAGCACCATCCCTACAGTGTCTTCAAATGCCAGGAAGGTCACGATTTTGGGGAGACAGCGGTCTCTCAGCGTTTGTGTACTAATGACTTGAGCACTCCACACAGTGTTTCATATCTGAGAAAACAAAAGCAAACAGGATTTCACGTTGAACAATTCATGCTTATTCCCATGACATAATCATTATCACATTTTTTATCACTGAAAATACTGTCCACCTCTGACATGACTTTTTGGATACAAAAATCATGTGTCAGGCTGGAGAACCCATGAGCATAATAAAGTAGTTGTTACAGAGACTATATCAAGGTTAATACTGTCCATTTCTCTATCGGAAGTAATGCTTTCACCCACAATCATCAGAAAGCTTTATTCCACATTTGGGGTGGCTTTTGCTGTTGTTTGGTTAGTGTGTTGGTTTAACAATATCATCAAGGTTCACTTTGATTTCCTCTCTCTGCTGTCCACAAGAAATGCTTCAATGTATGGTTTCTTCTCAGAGTTATGTGATGTGGTCTACAGCTTTATTATTACCATTTGAACTGAGAGAGAAAGGCATCCTGTAACTTTTCCAGAGGAGCAAGGAAGAAATTTTCTAAGACTCCTCTACCACCCATATCCTTCAATGTGAGTGGTGGATGTAGATACCATACAGTCAATGAATCAACCTTCAACCTCTGATTTTCCTGCACTCCGATGTTTCTGCGATGGGGTAGCAGGATTTAGGGAAGAGAACACAAGCTTTGAAGCCAAGAATTCCTGATTACAAATTCGTTTCAGCATTTCATTGGCATCTTACTGGCTATGTTACTTGGGTAAGTCATAGCAGATGGAATTAAGGTTGCTAATCTGCTGCTCTTAATGTAAGGAGATTACCCTGTGTACTGGTGGCCCAACATAATCACAAGTATCCGTAAATTGGGAAGAGGTAGGCAGAAGTGTCAGGCCAGAGTGATCCATTGTTGGTTTTAAAGATGGAGGGAGAGGGCCACGTCCCCTAGGCATCAAAGTGAGGTTTCTAAGAATAGGGAGTTAGTATAGCTGATTGATACGGTTGCAATGTGGACAGATCCTCATTTGTATTCAAATTCCAAGTGGGCTAAATGGGAAATGAAAGGGAAGAAAATATAACTTCGGGGGAAGCACCATATGGCAGATTATATTTTCCAACAAATCCTCTAAAATCCATACTTTTCTTACACTGTGACTTTAACATTCCTCCCACTGAGAGGTTGGGGGAGGGGGATTGATCTTCTTTGCCCTTGAATCTGAACAGGCTTTTGATGATATGACAGCAACACTATATGTGACTTTCGATGCCAAATCATAAAAAGTGATGCAGCTTTCGGGCTTCCCTGGTGGCGCAGTGGTTGAGAGTCCGCCTGCCAATGCAGGGGACACGGGTTCGAGCCCTGGTCTGGGAGGATCCCACATGCCGCGGAGCAACTAGGCCCGTGAACCACAACTACTGAGCCTGCGCGTCTGGAGCCTGTGCTCCGCAACAAGAGAGGCCGCGATAGTGAGAGGCCCGCGCACAGCGATGAAGAGTGGCCCCCGCTCGCCACAACTAGAGAAAGCCCTCGCACAGAAACGAAGACCCAACACAGCCATAAATAAATAAATAAATAAAATTTATAACAATCAACATAACTGAATTTAAAAAAAAAAAAAAAAAAAAAAAGTGATGCAGCTTTCCCCTCGTTCTCTTGGAGCACTCACACTTGGAACACAGCCGCCATGCTGGGAAGCAGCCTCGGAAACCACATGGAGAGGCCATGTGTAGGTATTGTAGTTGACAGCCCCAGCTGAGGTCTCAGCTGACCGTCTCCATCAACTACGTCATGTAATTCCATTCCCCAGCTGTCAAGTTACCACCCAGCCTGTGGGTCTACCCAGCTGAGGCTCCAGACATCATGGAACAGAGAAAAGCCATCCTTGCTGTGCCCTTTCCAATTCATGACCCAGAGAACCCATGAGCATAATAAAGTAGTTGTTTTAAGGCACTAAGTCTGTGGTCATTTGTTAGACTATAGTAGTAAAGGGGACCTGCCACATAATCACTATGATCTATCAGGTTCTTTTTCTAGGCACTCAAGTATGTACAAGAAGGCAAGCACATGATCCAGCAATCCCACTCCTGGGCACATATCCAGATAAAACTCTAATTTGAAAAGACACATGCACCCCAATGTTCATAGCAGCACTATTCACAATAGCCAAGACATGGAAACAACCTAAATGTCCATCGACAGATGAATGGATAAAGAAGATGTGGTATATATATATATATATATATATATATATATATATATATATATATATATATATATATATATATATATAAAATGGAATACTACTCAGCCATAAGAAAGAACGAAATAATGCCATTTGCAGCAACATGGATGGGCCTAAAGATTATCATACTAAGTGAAGTAACCCAGAAAGAGAAAGACAAATAGCATATGATATCACTTATATGTGGAATAAAAAAAAATGATACAAATGAACTTATTTACAAAACAGGAACAGAATCACAGACATAGAAAACAAACGGTTACCAAAGGGGAAAGGGGGTGAGGAAGGGATAAATTAGGGGTTTGGGATTGGCAGATACAAACTACTATATATAAAATAGATAAACAACAAGGTCCTACTGTATAGCACAGGGAACTATATTCAATATTCTATAGTAAATCATAATGGAAAAGTATGAAAAAGAATATATATACACACATATATAATATATATATTAATATGTGTATATATATATATCTATATATCTATATATATCTGAATCCTTTGCTGTACACCAGAAACTAACACAACTTTGTAAATACTTAAAAAAAAAAAAAAAAAAGAAGGCGGCGAGAAGTCCTCTGTAAGGGATCTCAGCAAGGAGTTCGGATATTTGCTTTTAGCCACTCAGGACTTTTAAAAGGTGACCTTTTTTACTTAGAGCAAATGCAAAGACAGAGAAGAACAAATACTGTATGATCTCACTTACATGTGGAGTCTAAAAAGGTTGAACTCATAGAAACAGAGAGTAGATTGGTGGTTGTCAGGGACTGGGAGGTGGGGGAAATGGGAAGATATTGGCCAAAGAGCACAAACATTCAGTTATAAGATGAATAAGTTCGGGGGATCTAATGGTCAGCATGGTGACTAAAGTTAACAATACTTTATTGTATACTTGAAATAAGCTAAGAGAGCAAATATTAATGTTCTCACCACAAAAAAGCAAGGTAACTATATGAGGTGATGGATGTGCTCACTAACCTTATATATCACAATGCAGACATATGCCAAATCATGAAATTGTACACCTTAACTTTACACGATGTTATTTGTCAATTATATCTCAGTAAAGCTGGTTAAATAAATAAACAAAAGGCAGCCCCAACCCCCCCCCCCCCCAAAAATCAAGTCAAGAGCACTAAATAGGAAAAGATCAATGTTTACTGGAAAAAAGTACCAACCATAATGCTTATATAAATATAATCATGAATGATTAGTGATAGAGAAGAATTGGGGGGTAACCACACCTCTTGCATTCAGTAGAAAAAGTAAAATACACATAGGAACTGACCCACGTATTCAGTCATCTTCATACAGTAACATAATGGATAAAATGGTAGAGCTTCAGGAGATGATACCTTATATTGAAATACATATGGCTTGTTTACAGTTTGTAGACCAGAGCTTCCTAAAACAGCCAATTTCAAATTTTCCCTGACTGTCTAAAATTATGCTATTTCCTGTGCCCTAGCCTAGACTCGTGATTCAGTGGGTTAAGAGTAGGATGTTGGGCTGGGAATATATATTTATTATAATTTCTCTGGAAATTCAGCTAAGTAGATTGGATTGTGATCTACTGTCTATGACCAAAAAGCAATGAGGAAACAAAATATTAAATTGTAAAATACACATATATATGTATATATACATAGAACAACACAGAAATCATTCAGTTAAAATTTTTATATGTCAAGACACTAAAACAAAAAATAATTAAAACCATCACTTGCAAGATTAAAATCTCTTACTATTTAATCTTGGTTTGTAAGGGAATTTAAACTCACAATTAAAGGATGTTCATGTAAGGTAGAGGAAAGCAGCGATCTAAACAGGTAATATTAAATTTTATAGTTTGCCAAAATCTTTAGCAGTTTCCATAACCTTAAACACTTGTTATCACAACAGCAAAATATAACCAATACATGAATCATAGAACTCAAATTGGGAAGTGGAATGAAAAATAATTGAGGATTAAGAAATCAGTAGGAATGGAGATAAGATGAAAGCAGGATAAACCTATAGGGGAAACAAAACAGAAAAAAAGAAAGAGCTTAAAACCCAAACAGCTGGAATAATCTCTAGAAGAAAACAGAGCATTCAGAACATACATCTGAGTATGGACCATAATTAGTATTTGACATGGTAACATTTCAAATCAGTTATGAAAACTGGGCAAAGGATATATAAATAGGCAATTTACCCACCACTGATATATTAACATCTATTCAACATCTCCATAATGAGACACTGTGTTTGGTTTATCAAATTGGGAAAATTTCAAGAAAATTATTATGCCTAGTTTTGATACACTAAGACTGGAAGCATAACTTCATTGGCGGACAAGGTTGTAACATCTAAAACTAAACAATCCTAAGCAACCACTTAAAATGATTCCATTATTTAGTAACATGGAAAGCTACCCATGATATATAAAGTGAGAGAAAAAATAGTTCCAAAATATTATGCCAATTTTGTGGGGAGAAAAAATAATTTTAATACATATTTACTCTCATAGAGGATCAAGAAGTAAATGGGCCAAGATATTAATGATGATTGTTTCTGGGTGCTAGGATTACAGACGACTTTAATTTCGTCCTTTTTTCTTACATTTTTCCTTTTTTTTTTCTTACTTTTCTCCCGTGTTTTCTTAACATTGACCATGCACTATTTTGGAATTTTATGTATATATGTATATATATAAATATGTAATATAATACAATATGTATACATATATAATACATATGATTTTATATGTAAGTTATATATTTAATATATATATAAATATATAATAATTATATATATTATATATAGTTTACACCAAAGCATCAGTAATGCTTTGTATCCCCTGTAAGGGATTGTGGATTTGAGAATATTGTCAGACTTTCTACAATGTGAACGTGTTAGTAGTGAGTGGTAACTTTAAAAAAAAAATTTTTTTTTATTATTTTTGGCCACACTGCGTGGCATGTGGGATCTTAGTTCCCCAACCAGGGTTCGAACCCACACCCCTTGCATTGGAAGAGGGGAGTCTTAACCACTGGACCGCCAGGGAAGTCCCGGTAACTTTTTTAAAATAAATTTATTTATTTATTTATTTATGGCTGCGTTAGGTCTTCGTTGCTGCGGGCGGGCTTTCTCTAGTTGTGGTGAGCGGGGACTACTCTTCCTTGTGGTGCGTGGGCTTCTCATTGCTGTGGCTTCTCTTGTTGCAGAGCAGGGTCTCTAGGCGCGCGGGCTTCAGTAGTTGTGGCTCGCGGACTCTAGAGCGCAGGCTCAGTAGTTGTGGTGCACAGGCTTAGTTGCTCCGCAGCCTGTGGGATCTTCTGAGATCTTCCCGAACCAGGGCTCGAACCCGTGTTCCCTGCATTGGCAGGCGGATCCTTAACCACTGTGCCACCAGGGAAGTCCCTAACTTTTATTTTTTTGAGGAAAGAAGAGTGTAGCGGCGCCCCAAAGCTGAGCGCTGCAACCTTGAGCGCCCCCCGCCCTCCGGCACTCGTCTGGCAAAGCTCCAGGTGCACGCTTAATTCCATCACCATCTGGACTCAAACTAAGACAGCGCGCCGCAGAGGGTTCTGGGAAGTGTAGTCCGGGCCCTCCGTAGTCGCCCACTTCCGCTTCCGGTCGGCACACCACTGCTTTGGTTTCTTATGCCGTGGTGAGGACGAAAAGGGACGTGAGTGTTCTTGGAGGTCTTTGTTCCGGCCGCAGGCACAGGGGCCAGATCTCAAGGATCTGAGGGGGAAAGAGCGGCGAATGGCGGAGGGTCGGAACCAGGGAATTTCAACGAGCTCGGCTTGGCGAAGGAAGGGTTTGAGGAGGCGGGTCGCCGAGCATCCCGGGGTGGGATGGGGGGCGGGGCCCGGGCCGGCAGCCCTTTGTACGCCTCAGGCTCGGAAGGAGCAGTTTGAGGCCGGCAGCTCCGACTCTGAGACGGGCATCTCCCGTTTGGGAGACTCCAATCCAGGCAGTCGAGGATTGATGGTATCTTGAATTCTTTCATGGTAGCCGCCCACCCACTTCTGTACCAATTTCAGAGATTTCTGTCTGTGAAGGCATTTCTGTAAAGAGCTGCTGAAGTTGAATCTTCATGTTCTGTATGTGTTCCTTGGAGAATTTTAAAGCACTGTGCAAGTTGTGAAAGATTCTTTTGCTGATGTATTGTTGCTGCGTCTGGTTTTTGTAGCGTCTGAGGTACACACAGGTTGAATTCCACTCTAAATGTCACATAGCTGATATAGAGACCAAACTAGTGGTTACCAGTGGGGAGAGGGGCAAGATTGGGGTAGGGGATTAAGAGGTACAAACTGTTGTGTATAAAATAAGCTACAAGGATTTATTACACAACACAGGGAATATAGCCAACATTTTATAATAACTATAAATGGAGTATAACCTTCAAAAATTGTGAATCACTATATTGTACACCTTGTAACATATAATATTGTACATCAACTATACTTCAATAAAAAAATCCTTCCCCCTCCCCCCAAAATTAAAATGTCACATAGCATGTGGGAGTCACAGCTCTGAATTCAATTCGAGACCGTGTCCTGATTCTCTTTGTCTCCTGGGAGCTACAGTGAGTGCAGGCTTGTAGACAAGGCACAAAGCAGGGCTGGCATGGGCCCTTCTCTCTGAGTCCTGTAGGGAGGGTGGTCCCTTTCCAGGACACCTGAAGGAGGTAATAGGAGTTGATTACAGGAAGGGTAGGTTAAAGGGAGGAGTAGATTACATCCAACTGGTGCTCAGAGATTTTTCCCTGTGGTGTGTTGGGAATTATGATAAAATCATGTTATCTCATGGCTCTTTTTTTTTTTTTTTTTGGCTCTCTTCCAACTGTTCCTTTGCCAGAGAGAACTGCATAAAAGAGGAAGGAATAATCCCAGGTCTCTTGCCATTGGAGCTGCAGGTGAGTAGGACTTTGGTCTCTTGTTGTTGTTGTTTTATGTCAATGCTTGCTGTCTTCCCAAATAGAGGCCTGTTTTCCCGACCTCATTGTTCATCCCATGGTTTTGACAAATGTCCCGTTCAGGCCCCTCAGCCTTACCGCCTTCACTCAGAAATGGGTTTCTTCTAAGGTTGGGGAATTTCCTGGTGTCTTATTAGTATGTGCTCTCCTTGGCTCCTAGTGGTGGTTCATTTGGTCAGTAGATTGCTCAGGCTTACACTCTTTCAAGGATGTGCTACGTATAGGAAAGAGGTAATAGGAAAGAGGTAACAGTAACTGTAATGGTATGCATTAATTAAGCGCTTATTATATGACAGTTATTATGTTGAGGGCTTTCACTTCTGTATCCCTGGTCCCTGGAACAGTGTGTGGCATATAGTAGCCTGTCAATAAATATGTGAATGAGTAAATTAATTTTTCTATTTATTATTTATTTATTTATTTGGCTGCACTGGGGTCTTAGTTGTGGCATGTGGGATCTAGTTCCCTGACCAGGGATCGAACCCAGGCCCCCCCTGCATTGGGAGTGCGGAGTCTTAGCCACTGGACCACCAGGGAAGTCCCTGAGTAAATTAATATATATTTAATTTGCTCAGCAACTGCAGAAGTTAGATAATATTAGTCCCATGTTACAGATAAGAATACTGAGGCTTAGAAAGGTTAAGAAACTTAACAAGTGTCACTTGGCCAGGAGATGTTATCACCAGAAGTCAGGGCCTTTGTCCTTGCACTTCCCTCTGTACTCTTCTCATGCCGGATCTTTACACAACTGATTTACTTTCATGCGGGTCTTAGAGACCTTCCATGACCACCTGATTTAATGTTGCCCCTCCCAAACCTGCCTCCAATGTTCTGTCTGAGAGAACTTACATTCTGGGGGATAAACAAGAATCTGTCACATGTGTTTCCTTTTCTTCATTGCCCTTTTTGTAATCGCTGATCACCTTTGTAGATTTGCTTACCCACCAGAAGGCAGGCACCATAAGAACAAGTACCTTGCCTGTCTTGTTTACTGCTGCATCCCCAGTATTTGTTGTAGCATCCAAGATGTAGTTAGGCACTGAACGTATATTTGTTAAATGAAGGGATGCTTGTATTCTGAGGTTAGTGCCTGGGGATGAATGAATAACAGCAATGATAATAGTTTATAGAGGATTTTCTTTGTGCCAAGAACTGGGCTATGAGCTTTATTCAAATAGGTAGGCATGTGTATGTGTATGAGAAAGAATTCATTCTTTCCACTCTGCAAGTAAGGAATATTATCTTCATTTAACAGAAGAAAGAACAGACTCAGAGGTTTGTCATTCTTCTAGTGTTAGTACAGCTACCAAGTGGCTGAGCCAGAATTTGAACCCAAATCATTGCACAGCTCCCAATGTTGAGAGACAAGCGCTGTAACTTCCAAAACCTTGCTCCTTTTGCTGTCTAGGTTAAAACATCATAATTTCCCCATTTTCCTCAAGCTTCAACCCAGACTCACATTTGAGTTCTCCTCCTTTTCATCCCCATACATAATCTTATTCATCATAATTTTATTCATCTGTTATTTCTACCTTTGCAGTATCTATTATTCCCGTTACCTCTTCATCCCACTGCCTTTGTCACCAATTATTTCTGTCATCCTCTTTCTCCCTGCAGTGTGAGCACACATGGTCAAGGACGGTATCTTTCTTTATATCCCACGCACCTGTCCACATGGTAGAATTTCAGTGAATGTGTGCTGTCTTCCCAGCTGGAATGTCAGCTTGAGTGCAGAATCCTTTCCTGCCCTGATCACCGTGGTGTCCCCACACACCCCGCCTGGTCCTTAGCTTGTAATTTACTAAGTGAACGAGTTGGGGAACAAAATCCATTCTGCTCTATAACTGGTATCAGCAGACCCAGGATCCAGGTAGCAGCAGGCTGAGTCCAGGCAAGTCCCAGTCTCCATTTAAATATTTATTGAGGGGTGGGGGAGGGATGGACTGGGAGTTTGGGGTTAGTAGATGCAAACTATTGTCTATAGAATGGAGGGAGAACAAGGTCCTACTGTATAGCACAGGGAACTATATTCAATGTCCTGGGATAAACCATAATAGAGGGGCTTCCCTGGTGGCGCAGCGGTTGAGAATCTGCCTGCTAATGCAGGGGACACGGGTTCGAGCCCTGGTCTGGGAAGATCCCACATGCCGCGGAGCAACTAGGCCCGTGAGCCACAACTACTGAGCCTGTGTGTCTGGAGCCTGTGCTCTGCAATAAGAGAGGCCGCGACAGTGAGAGGCCCGCGCACTGCGATGAAGAGTGGCCCCCGCTCGCCGCAACTAGAGAAAGCCCTCACACAGAAACAAAGACCCAACACAGCCAAAAATAAATAAATCAATTAATTAATTTGAAAGAAAAAAAAAAAACCATAATAGAAAAGAGTATAAAAAAGAATGTATACATGTGTATAACTGAGTCACTTTGCCATACAGCAGAAGTTAACACAACATTGTAAATCAACTATACTTCAATAATAAAAAACCTTTTTTTTAATAAATATTTATTGAGCACCTACATTGTGCCAGGAGCAGACTGACATCCCAGCCCTCAGAGAGCTCACGTTCTAGTGGGCGCAGAAGGACAGTAAACAAGAAAAACAGATGGAAGTTTAGATGATAAGTTTCATGGAGAAAAACGAAGCAGGAAGAGGGCTGTAGGAGTGCTGGCGGAGGAACTGGCCGCTTTAAGTGGGGTAGCCAGGGATGCTGCCACCGAGAAGGTGGTGCCTGAGTAGGGACCCGAAGGAGGTAGGGGGCCCGCGGACATCTGGGGAAAGGGGACGGCAGTGGAGGCCCTGAGGTGGGCGTATGACTGGTCTATTTGAAGACCAGTAAGAAGGCCAGAGAGGCTGACGGGAATGAGAAAGAGGAAGGATAAGTAGGAAATGGGGTCTTGGGAGGCCTCATAGTGTAAGGTCGTTTGGCCATTGAAAGGACGAAGGTTTTGAGTCAGGTGAAGGTTTTGGCCACAGAAGTGACATGACTTTATATTTTTAAAACTTCATTGTTCTATTTTAAGAAATTACCACCTCCACCCCAACCTTCAGCAACCACCATCCTGATCTGTCAACAGCGTCAGCATCAAGGCAGGACCCTCCACCAGCCAAAATATTATTACTCTCTGAAAGCGCAAACGATGGTTAGCATTTATTTTCTAATTTATTTATTTATTTTATTTATTTTATTTTTGGCTGCGTTGGGTCTTTGTTGCTGCGCGCGGGCTTTTCTCTAGTTGCGGCGAGCGGGGGCTACTCTTCGTTGCAGTGCACAGGTTTCTCATGGCGGTGGCTTCTCTTGTTGCAGAGCACGGGCTCTAAGTGCGTGGGCTTCAGTAGTTGTGGCTTGCGGGCTCTAGAGCGCAGGCTCCGTAGTTGTGGCGCACGGGCTTAGTCGCTCCGCGG
Source organism: Balaenoptera musculus (assembly GCF_009873245.2). Classification (NCBI taxonomy): domain Eukaryota; kingdom Metazoa; phylum Chordata; class Mammalia; order Artiodactyla; family Balaenopteridae; genus Balaenoptera; species Balaenoptera musculus. The sequence goes on from NC_045803.1 coordinate 11,102,145, forward strand.
CATGTGGGATCTTCCCGGACCAGGGCTCGAACCCATGTCCCCTGCATTGGCAGGAAGATTCTTAACCACTGCACCACCGGGGAAGTCCCATAAATCATAGATATTCTTATAATACAGTTTGTGTAGATGTTTCAAAATATTGCTTCTGCTCATTACTATTTTGAAATTACAGTAGTTGATTCATTCTTGATAATTAATAAACAAGCACACACTTGATGTTTTAATATTTTTGAAGGTTGTCTTTCAGTGTAATTAGCTTTTAAAATCATCCTGTGTTTTATTTTATGCATTTAAAACATTATTCTGAAGAGAAGTCCATAAATATCACCCAACTGTCAAAGGAGGTCATGGAACAGGAAAGGTTACAATCTCTGATTTAGAAGACATTTGCTCACCCATATCCTGATTTTTATTTTTATTTTTTAAAATTTATTTTATTGAAGAATAGTTGATTTACAGTGTTGTGTTAATTCCTGCTGCACAGCAAAGCAATTCAGTTATACATTCATATACACTCTTTTTCATATTCTTTTCTTTTTTTAATATTTATTTATTTGGTTGTGCCGGGTCTTAGTTGCGGCAGGCGGGCTCCTTAATTGTGGCATGCGAACTCTTAGTTGCAACATGCATGTGGGATCTAGTTCCCTGGCCAGGGATCGAGCCTGGGCCCCCTACATTGGGAGCACGGAGTCTTAACCACTGCGCCACCAGGGAAGTCCCTCATGTTCTTTTCCATTATGGTTTATCACAGGATATAGGTCCTGTGATATACAGTAGGACCTTGTTGTTTATCCATTCTATATGTAATAGTTTGCATCTGCTAATCCCAAACTCCCACTCCATCCCTCCCCGCCCCCTCCACCGGCAACCACAAATCTGTTCTCTGTGTCTGTGAGTCTGTTTCTGTTTCGTAGATAAGTTCATTTGTGTCGTATTTTAGATTCCACATATAAGTGATATCATATGGTATTTGTCTTTCTCGGTCTGACTTATTTCACTTAGTATGATAATCTCTAGGTCCATCAATGTTGCTGCAAATGGCATTATTTCATTCTTCTTTATGGCTGAATAGCATTCCACTGTCATATCCTGATTTTTAGAATCCTTCAGGACAGGGATGTGGATGTTTTAGTTTTGCAATCCCCAGACTGTTGCGTTAGTGAAGCTTTTACACTCCAGGTTTTCCTTCACAGGGCACAGGTCCTGTATGTTTGTGGGATCTGTACCCTTCTGTAAGGCCCTGTGTCTCACTGCGAGATTTCTGCTGCTGGGCCCTCCCTGCAGACACTCCTCTGACTGTACAGCCATCTGCGACATGCATGGCTCTCTGGATTGTGAGTTCCCCCAGAGCAGGGACTGTGCGTATAGCCGCTCAGTACATGTCCTCTGCATGAATGGCATCCAGAGGGTGTGAACTTTGGGGCCAGAAGAAAGAACTCAGATAAAGTCAAGTTCCTTCTTGAGCCCACAGGTCCCTGGAACGTGGAAACCAAGAAGCAGGCTCTGGAGAGTGGAGGTGGAGGTAGGTATTTGGGACCCTGGGTATCCATCTGAAGCTCCTCATCAGAGCTTGGACAGTCTCAAGAATGAAGAACCACTGGATCTTCTGCTTCTCCAGTTTAGGAAGATCAGAGGATAAATAAAACTGCTGATTCTCCAGAAACCTAGGAGGGGTCACCATGGAGACTTTTTCCTCCTCAAGGCGGGAGGAAAGAGGTGAGAGCTTACGAAGGGTGGGGGAGAATCTAAGCCGGGTGTGGAGAGAGGAAAAGTGAAGTGGATGAGGAGTTGCATCCAGTGAAAAGAAACCAGTCTGTAAGGGGGCAGACATTCGTGAGGTCCAGGTGGGTAGTCAGAGCGCCCAGGCAGGCCCCACCCTTCTTAAGGCTTCTCTCTTCTCCTACAGCCCTGCGTTCTCAAGCCTCAGCCCTTTCCCAAGATGCGGAAGACAAAACCAAGTTTCAGGTGGGTCGAGTTCTCTTTTCTCTCCAGAAATAACAACGTAAGGCATCAGAGTAAACATAACCTCCCTCCCTTGGTAAAAGGAAAAAGAGGGGAAAAAAACATATTAGGTGAGCACGTTACATTACTCAGTGCATTTATCTCCAAAATAGCTGTGTGAGAGAGGTGGTATGATTCTGCTTTAGAGATGAAGAAATGAGTGTTGAATCCTGGATTTGAGCCCAGGTCTGTAGGACTCTGTAATGTGCCTGTTTGCTCTACATGCGGCCTGTCAATAATGGTTTCATCTAAGGGCCTGAGCCCGCATTATGGAGAGAGGTGACTCCAAATAATGCATCCTCCTTCTCTGCCCAGGTTTTTCTCCTCAGTGGGACATTTCTTCTTATTCATTTCCAGATGTTGTATTCTCCATGTAATACACGCTACCAAAACTTATACCATGAACAAAGTTAAAAGACAGCATATTGGGTGAAAAAAGCTTCGTGGACAACAAAATTTTAATATCCTTATTTTAAAAACAGGAGCTGGGAATAAAGACCTGAGCCTTCGTGTTCAGGAAGGGAGAAAAGAGGAAAAACAAATGACCGATAATCATATGAAAAGATGATCAGCCTCTAGTAATCAAAGTGATGCAGATTGAAACAAGATGTGATTCTTTTCCTAGCAGATGACCAAAGATTTGAAAGATCGGTGTTCACTGTTAGCTGACATATGGAGGAATGGGTACATCCACACAATTGCAGGGGCATTTCAGCCCTTGCAGAAGTTCTGCAAATCTCTGCTGCAGTATTTCCCACTCCAAGAATTCTAAGTCAGAGCAAGTGTTCAAAGAATGATCATCACAGCATTGTTTATAACAGCGAAAAAAAAAAAGATGGTGGAGTGGACTCCATGTCCATCTATTGGATTGGTGTTGGATTGATGGATTATTGTGGTTTCATTCGTCCTCTTGTCTCGATCCTGTGCTGCTATCAAGTGAGATAAAGTGGGTGAAAATATTAGGACATGGAAATATGTGCGCGCGCGCACGCTCTCTCTCTCTCATTATATATACATGTGTATGTTGTAACTTGTCTTTAAATTGGGGGAAAAGAAGTCAAAGTGAATGCAGAATTTTAAGTACCTTTTTCAATACATGATATTATTTTATAAAGCTTTCTCTAATGAAAAGAGATTATAGAAAAAAATTTGCAGGAATTCCCTGGCGGTCCAGTGGTTAGGACTTGGTGCTTTCACTGCAGGGGCCTGGGTTCAATCCCTGGTCAGGGAACTAAGATGCTGCAAGCCGGGTTGCATGGCCAAGAAAAAAAAATTTGCAAGTTTGAGTCATTTGCTTTAATTTTAAATATTATTGATGAACTCCCTGTAATGAGAGCTGAAGAAATTAGCACTTTTTAACTTCCCACCATCTCCTGATATATTATTATTATTATCATGGTTCCGTTCTCATCTGTCACCATCTATTCCCACCATTGGGTTGTCTCAGTTCTCTTTATATAAGTCGTTGCTCACCACTTGTCCTTTTACCACGGTTTCTTCATGCCTGACTAGTTTGATTTATCTGTCAGTTGGCTTAATTTCCTCCACAGTTTGTTGTCTTTTCCAAAGAAGACTTGTGGATGCCATATCCTCTGAGTTTTCCATGCTTAAAAATGTCTGTTGCCTTTATGCTTAAATGGCAAATTGTCTGGGCTTAGAATTCTTAAATTCACTCTCAGAACTTTGTATAAGTTGCTTCATTTTCTACTGGCATTAAATCCAGTGCTGGCCTTTTTATCATTCCTTCTCCATTCATCTCCTGGTGAGCTAAGTTTATTCTGGTCATTTTCCCCAGAAAGGTCTGTCGTGTTTATACTTGACAATATTTTGGCTGGGTGTCATCTTCAAGGATTTTTGAAAGCCAGTGACCCTTGGTCTTTACTGCCCTTGCTCTGTGATCTTTTGGCATTGATTAGTTCTTTTTCTCCCTGGATGTCTACTGTTACTATGATTTTTTTCATTTGGACCTACTGGAACTCATGCTATAAATGGTGTAACTTCTGGATCTATCTTCCCTATTCTTTAACTTTTCTTTTATTCTTTTCTTCAGAATTTTTCATTGTGTTCCAGGAGCCTGATCTGTTTTCCAGTTCACTGGCTTGTTCTTCAGTGATGTTCATTCGGCTGTTTAGCTCATCTCTTGAAATATTTTGTTTGTTTTTTCCAATCATAACAGTGATTTTTTTACACTTTAAGAATTCTGGTTATTTTTTTTTTCTAGCAATTTTTTCCCTCAAAAAAAAAAAAATCAAGTGAATGTACCTTTTGAGTCCTGGGTGTTAAGACTATTTTCTTATCTTCTTCAAAAGCCATTGTGGTTCACAGTTATGAGACTTTGCTCCTGCCTGACCCCACCTTTTATACCACATAGAAGGGTACTATCATGTAGATATTTTTTGGATTGTCTGTCTTATTAACTCATAATATTAAGCCTGTGCAGCTTAATACTAACAGTACTAGTTAATAGTTAATAGTACTAGTTTACATATATTTTATTATAATCTTCAAAATAAAAACTTAAGTCAGATAATACCAAGGTCTAGAAGAAAAAAATCAGTCTTTCTCTTCCAATTCTGTCCTCCCCGAGATGCCCAGCATTAACAAAAGGATGTGTACCTATCAGCCCTTTCGTCATGTGAGAAGACATCTGTAGGTCACCCCCTTTATAAACAAATGGAAATGTGTATGTTGTACATGTAGTCCATATTTTACTACTTATATTATTCCATTCAGATCATTACCAATTCTAGCACTAAAAACAGTACAGCGATAAATCTCCTTTCATACACACAAACACATATGTCCTTATATCCTGTTGCTTTAATCTTTAAATTCACTAGTATAGATTTCTAAATATTGTTGGGCCAAAAGGAACACACTTCTTTTTAAAATTTTTAATGTATTATTTCTGGAGTATTTGACAGGAAATCATAGCCATTCACACGTTTCCCCACATCTTCAAGGATATATCAGTATGAAACATTGTTGCTTATCTGATGGAGGGGGGTGTGTGGCAAAGATCTCCCATTTTGTTTTGCAATTTCCTGCATAGTGGATGCATGATAAGCATCTTTCCCTGTGTTTATTGGCTGCATTTGTATTTTCTCATCTGAATTGCTTATGAAATACTTTTGCCCATTATTGCATTATTTCTAACTATGTTTTTAGGCGCTCTTTCAGTAGTAGCGTTGTTCACTCACCTATCAAAAGTCTTACCATTGTTTTATCTCAGTCTTTACTTTCTGAATGGTGACTTGACCATAAAGAAGGTTAAATTTTTTATATAGGTAAATGATTTGTTCTCTTTTGAAAATCTGGTTTCATATCTAGTTTCAAAAGACCTTACCCATCCAAAGCTTAATCCAAAAGGCACCTAAATGGTTTTTTAATATTTACATTAAAATTTTTTAAATCTCTAATGTGACTATAATTTACTTTTGTAAATGGCATAAGGTTGACGTTTAACTTTATTTTCTTCAAGATGGATAGCTAATTATGACAATGCCATTTATTACGTTAATGATTTATTTGCAAGTCAACGGAAATACCGTCTTTATCATTTATGTGTTCATTTATGTATTTATGTGTGTATATATTATATATATAAATACATAAATGAATATATGTATATATATTATATGTATGAAGAGAGGAGAAATATATCAATTGATTCACATTTCACATGACCTGACTGTTCCTGCATTCTGTACTCTGGTCTACTGAGTTACCTGTACATCTCTGCATTATTTTACTATTCATACTGAACACATACTTCGGAAATTCAAAATTATGAAGAAAAAATGAATAATGTTAAAATGAAAGTTTGGGTGAAACTTAATTGTAATGTTCTCCAAACCAGGTGCCCTTTCTCATGGTTGATCTTGAATGACTTCTTTTCAGTTATTTGTGTGGTCATTCGTCTGTTCACGTTTCATTCCATTTATTCCTTCAGCAAATATTTGTTGCACACCTGCTATGGGCCAAACGTTATTCTTAGCAGACTTTTAAAAAATGAATTAGATAAGAGAAATTAGGAACAGGGAAGAATACAGGATAACTTTAAGGTAGATGGTACTGTTTACCCCCAGAGGGTAAGGAGAGAACAATTTGGGAGGAAAAACTCGATGCTAATTGGGCTTTTTTTGGCTCAAGATACCTTTTAGACATGCAAGTGGTAGTTGGATATGGCAGGGCTCAGTGTGGAAGGCAGAGCTGGGTATGAAGATTTGGAAGTTAGTGGCTGGTCCACATCTGTTTAATTGCCAAACTGATCACGTCTGGCCCGAGCTTTCTCCCACCTCTGGTCTTTAGATCGATCTAGGATTCTGCCTGGAAGTGTACTCGGCTGATGACGCTCCTTCTCCAAACTGGGAATATGGGTTCCTCTAGGCTGTGCTCCTCTGATCTCATTTGGGCGGCAGGATAGCATGGTGGTTACAGCGTGGTGAGTCAGGCTGCCCAAGCTCAGTCCTGACTTGACACTTACTAGGTGTATGTTCTTGGATAAATAATATTCAACTCTCTGAGTCCCCATTTTTCTCGACTGTGAAAAGGGAGAGCTATAGTAAGTACCTTGTGAGTAGTTACTGACCTAACCAAGATAATAGAGGGTTTCTGACATTCCAGAAATTTCTCACTTTTGGTGAGTTCTGAGACAATTAAATGAGATAAGGCATATAAAAATACTTAGTCTAGGGACTTCCCTGGCGGTACAGTGGTTAAGACTCGCACTACTAATGCAGGGGGTGCAGGTTCGATACCTGGTCAGGGAACTAAGATCCCACTTGCTGCGCAGCATGGCCAAAAAAACCCCAAAACCAAAAAACAGCAACAAAAAAATACTTAGTCTAGTACCCACCTTATAGTAAGTGAGTTATAAATATAAGGTATTGATATTATCTGCTTTGTATCTTCTCTTTCTTTTTCCTTTTTAATAATTAAGTTATGATTGATATACAATGTTATATTAGTTTCAGGTGTACAGCCTAGTACTCGATATTTTTATATGTTATGTAATGATCAATAAGACCACAATAAGGATATTTTTATACTTTATGGAATGATCAATAAGACTGGTTACCATCCATTACCATAAAGAGTTGTTACAGTGTTACTTACTGTATTCCCTGTATGTACATTACATCCCCTTGACTCATTTCATAGCTGGAAGTTTCGTCTCATTTTCTTGTCCCCTGGTAACACACATCTTGGCTTTTCTAAGGACAGTTGTTAAAGTATAGTCTCTCTGGAACAAGGCTCTGTGTGTTAATGTTCTAGCTCTGTCTCTTACAAGCTGTGTGTCCTTGGCCAAGTTGCTTCACCTCCTGCATCGGGGTCTCCAAGACTACCCCGTGTTCAGAGATTTCTCCAGGACTCAAGGGGCTCAGTGTATAGTTTTACTCATGGCTGAGATTACTGCAACACCACCCTCGGCTGTGCCTGGCTTCCTCCAGACTTCACCCCACATGCCTTTTCCCTTTGCTGATTTTTTTTTTAAACAGTGATAAGTCTTAGCCATGAGTGGGACTATATACTGAGTCCTTCTAGCGGATCATAGAACTTGGAGGTGGCCTTGGGGACTGCCAACACAAGCCTCATGAAGGCCGGGCTGTGTCTTTCTTCCTCATCTCTCTGATTCCTGGGGCCTAATACTGTTTTATAGGAACTGAATAATTCTTGAATGTGTTGACCTGTGTGCACTAAACCTTACTACAGCTACCTTGCCTTAATATTTTCTTATTAAAAATATATCCTTGAATTTTTTTTTAAAAGTGAAATAGGAATCACAACTCACTCTTACCTTGTAATACCTTGTCACGGGTATTCCAGGGGCAGGCTGAAGGGAAAGTATCATTCTCAAAGCCCTCCTGTACAATTGTCTCCCTCTTAAGAAAGCATGTCACAGTCTAACTGAAGTCCGTGACGATAATATAGTTGATTACTACATTTCAAAATTTATAACGGCCATTTTTTTTTCTCACTGGACCAAAGCAATTCTCTTAAAAAACCTGGGCTTCTCTCTTCCACAAGGAAGGTGAATATCTTGCCATTTGCAGCAACATGGATGGACCTCGAGCACATTATGCTAAGTGAGATAAGTGAGAAAGAGAAAGAAAAGTACCATATGATGTCACTTATATGTGGAATCTAAAAAAGTCAATCTCATAAAAAAACAGAATGGTAGTTACCAGGGGATGGGGGAGTGGGGTGATAATATTGATGTTGTTTAAGGGTACAAACTTGCAACTGGTGTAAATAAACCATAGAAATCTAATGTACAGTATAATTAATATAGACAACAATATTGTGCTACAATCATCAAACTTGTTAAAAGACTAAAACTGACTTAGCCCAATCAGTAAAAAGAAAGGATAAGTATGTAATGTGATAGAGGTGCTAAATATAGCTACCCTGGAAATCATATTACAGTATATAAATGTATTGAATCAATACTTTGTATACCTTAAATTTACACAATGTTATATGTCAAATATATTCAATTAAAAAAATAAAGTACTTAAATGATTAAAGAAAAAAACAAAATCCTGGGCCACAGTTCATAACTAAGGATGACACAGTATGATTTTATTTTTATTTATTTATTTATTTAAATTTTATTTTATTTATTTTTGGCTGCGTTGGGTCTTTGTTGCTGCGCAGGGACTTTTCTCTAGTTGCGGCAACCGGGGGCTGTTCTTCGTTGCAGTGTGCAGGCTTCTCATTGAGGTGGCTTCTCTTGTTGCGGAGCACGGGCCCTAGAGCACGCAGGCTTCAGTAGTTGCGATGCATGGGCTCAGTAGTTGTGGTGCGCGGGCTCTAGGGCACACGGGCTTCAACAGTTGTGGCATGTGGGCTTCAGTAGTTGTGGCATGCAGGCTTCAGTAGTTGTGGCTCGTGGGCTCTAGAGCGCAGGCTCAGTAGTTGTGGCTCACAGGCTTAATTGCTTTGCGGCATGTGGGATCTTCCCGGACCAGGGCTCAAACCCGTGTCCCCTGCATTGGCAGGCAGATTCTTAACCACTGCGCCACCAGGGAAGTCCCGCAGTATGATTTTTTTTTTAATTAATTAATTTATTTATGGCTGTGTTGGGTCTTCATTTCTGTGCGAGGGCTTTCTCTAGTTGTGGCAAGTGGGGGCCACTCTTCATCGCAGTGCACGGGCCTCTCACTGTCGCGGCCTCTCTTGTTGCGGAGTGCAGGCTCAGTAGTTGTGGCTCACGGGCCTAGTTGCTCCACGGCATGTGGGATCTTCCCACACCAGGGCTCGAACTCGTGTCCTCTTCATTAGCAGGCAGATTCTCAACCACTGCGCCACCAGGGAAGCCCGCCGCAGTATGATTTTAAATCCCATAGTTCGAACCGCTGCTCTAGAGGTCTCCTCTGCACGGGGCGATGGTTGCTTTAACACACATTGGTTGCTTCTGTCAAGTGCTGACAAGGAAGCCCCTAAAAGGTGTGTGTGTGGAGTGGGTGGAGGGCTATGGCAGCAAAGAGCAGGATTCGCCCAACAGCTGATGGAGGGGTGAGGGGCTGGTGGGGGAAAAACAGTCATTCTGGCAGAGAAGGTAATTTGGGGGCGTGTGCAAACACAGCCATGTTAAAATTAGGCACAGTTGGAGCTATAAGTTGTCACAGTCTTTTTGGAGGACAAGTCGATCATCTGCCAGTTAGAGTCAAATTGTAAAATGCGCAGACCCTGTGATGCAGCCATTCCATTTCGAGGAAGTGGCCCTCAGAAGTGCTCACACTGAGCAAAGGATGTTTGCTTTAACTCTTTGGATAACCATGGAAGATCAGTTGCTTAGAATCAAAATTATTGGCACCAAACGTTTAAAAAACTGGATTTGACTCATCACCCTGAACAATTTCCTGCTCTCCTGTCTACTTTTCTTCGTGATGCCAAGTTTACCTTTCATCCAGTGGGTGTTGGTGATCATGGTGCTTCACATTCTAGGAGCCACTGACCTTCAAGGACGTGGCTGTGACCTTCACGGAGGAGGAGCTGGGGCTGTGGACTCCACCCGGAGGAAGCTGTACCAAGACGTGATGCTGGAGAACTTCCGGAACCTGCTCTCTGTGGGTGAGAGGAACCTCTAAGCAATTGAAACTTAACTTATTGGTGTGCTCTTGTTCCCTGGAGAGAGGCTATTTTTGGTCTTAGAATACAGGTTACATCCTTTTTATATAGAAATGTTATAGCAGTTTCATTTAACTAGTCCTGAATCTTTTCCTCATCTGTCCTTCAAATGCCTGGAAATCATGGGATTAGGGCTGCATTTTCCAATTATTTTTTACACCTCAAAAACGAGCCTTAGCCTTGCATTTTCTTGCGATTTCAGGGCAACAACTTTTCAAGCCTGATAAGCTGTCCCATTTGGAACAAGGCAAAGAGACTTGGGTGACAGAGAAACTCCAAGAGAGGCACATCCAGGTGAGAACCATGGAGTCTAGAGTCCTGGCCGGGCAGTGAGGGGTGAGCTGGCCGTGCAGCGGCCGTCCCCCACCCTTGGTCTTGCCTGTGGATACGGCAGGTACTGTAGTAGGTGATTGTTGTGCGACTGCATTTCTGTTACTCAGTCCCGATCCTCTCATGCTTCCTTCATGATTTCCAGAGAGTGATATACCCAGAGGGAGTGAGGGGGTCTCCGGACTTCCTTCCCTCTGATAGAAGGAGACCGGCAGTGTAAGACAAGCAAGCCAGTAGCAGAGAGACTGTTCCAGCAGGTTGACAATCCTCTGATGGATTTCTCGCTTAACTCCAGTATCCTACAAGTTCGTGGCTATAAACAGGTTCATGTTACCTCAACCTTAAAAGATAAAAACGATAGCCAATAAAGAATATCAGAAAGTGTGGACACATCTTTCAAATCACGTGGAGCTCTGTGGTAAATACGACAGTTGGCTGGCTCGCCAGCAGTGACGGGAATACACGGAGATTTTTATGTCTCCAGACCTTGTCCATAGCCCCTGGATTCCTGTTGAATATGCTCACAGAAGACACCGGCACAGATGGAGCACTTCGGAGGATTGGGGGCTTTGTTCCCTTTCCAAGTGCAGCTCACACATCCCAGCATCACAGTTACCCTGGGAGGTAGTGTGGTGAGAGTGCCCACAAGCGTGGGCTCTAAAATCAGGCTTGTGTGATGGCATCCCAGCTCCGCACTTCCTCGTGCACGACGGACTAACTTAACTAGCCTACTTACCCTCTCTGTGCCTGGGTTTCCTCCTCTGTAAAATGAAGACATTGATGGTTCCTACCTCCATGTTATTCTGAGGGTTAAAAAGTTAATATGTGTACCTCTTTGGCACATAGGAAGTGTTATAAGAGCATTCGATATTATTGTTGTTGTTATCAACAACAGCATTATCAAGTAAAGAAGTAAATTTTTGCGTGTGTAAAATACCCTCCAGAATTTCTTTTTTGCTTGGCAGCTCTATGATGAGACAGAGTCTGTAGCTAATAGGATCATATTCACATTTAGCCTTTGCTGTAGACCTGAAACTAACACAACAGTGTCAATCAACTATACTCCAATAAAAATTTAAAAAAAGAAAAACTTAAAAAAACTAAAAACAACAACAAAAAACCATTTAGCTTCAAAGCTTATTAATAGGAGCCTCTTCCTTTTTTCAGACACAGAATGAAGCACCACGATAGTTATGATACATAAAGCAGAATTTTTCTCTAGGCCGTTATCAGTCCAAGTCTGAAAGCCTGATATCCCTGAGCCAGTCTTGTACTTGTTCTCACAAGTTGCCTTTAACTCCATAGGAGACAAGGATGAAAAGGACATGGAGTATATTCAAGAAAAGGAATTAAGATTGCTTTTGCACAGAGAGCTCTCCTACTGGAAAATCTTGGAACAGGTGGCTGGTGAATTAACTCAGAATCAAGACCATAGAGTAAATCTTCAAGGGATGGATTTCCAGTTCTCAGAAGATGCTTCTCTCTGTCAAGCGGGGAAAGGAGCATCTACTCAGGGTTCTCACATGGAAAATTTGGTAGACAGTCTTCAAGGGGATGGGTCCAGCAATTTAGAAAATCAAGAGTTTCCAGCCTGCAAAGCTGTGACACCTGTCTCCATTCAAGAATCTTGGATAAAAGCCTTTGTGAATGAGCCATGGAATGTTCAGGAAAGGTGTAAAAAAGTCGACATGGAAAATACAATATATAAATGTGACTGGGGTGATTATGGCTTCAGGATATCATGTGGTCATGATGACCACAGAAAACCTGAAAGAGGGAAACCACGTAACTGTGATAAATGTAGAGAAAACTGCATTAAAAAGTCAGTACTTCAACACTCTAACTCCGGAGAGAACGGCTTTAAAAGAAATGAACGTGGAAATGGCCTCAGGGATGACTCAAACCTTCCCACTCAGCCAAGGGTGCCCTTGAAAGAGAAACCCTATAAATATCAAGAGTTTGCTAAGAGCTTGAGGCCAGGTGCCTGTCTGGAGAGACCTCAAAGAATCCCCACAGGACACAAATCCTTTAAAAATACCGAGCACGGTCGGGTCTTCAGGCAGAACACACACCTTCACAGCCTCCCCGGGGCCCACGCAGGAGACATGCCCTATGGATGCGATGTCTGTGGCAAGGGGTTCAGGTATAAATCAGTCCTTCTCATTCACCAGGGAGTGCACACGGGAGAGAAACCTTATAAATGCGAGGTGGGCGGCAAGGCCTTCGGGCGAAGCTCCAACCTGCTTGTCCATCACCGGGTCCCCACTGGGAGAAACCGTATAAATGCAGCAAGTGCAGGAAAGGCTTCAGCTACAGCTCGGTGCTTCAGGTCCATCAGAGGCTGCACACGGGGGAGAAGCCCTACACATGCAGCGAGCGTGGCAGAGGATTCTATGCTAAGTCCACCTTACGTGAGCATCAGCATGTCCACCTGGGGGAGAAGCCCCATAGCTGTGTCAAATGCCGGAAGGGATTCAGTTGTAGCTTGCATCTCAGCAGTCATCAGAAAACGCACCCAGGAGAGAAACCCTACCAGCGTGACCAGTGCGACAAGGGTTTCAGTCACAACTCGCACCTCCAGGCTCACCAGAGGGTTCACGCGGGTCAGCGCCTCTACGAGTGTGATGTGTGTGGGAAGAGCTTCAGCTACAGCTCGGGGCTTCTCACACATCAGAGACTGCGTACAAGAGAGAAGCCCTACAGATGCGAGTGTGGGAAAGGCTTCAGCCGAAGCTCAGACCTCCATGTCCATCAGAGGGTCCACACGGGAGAGAAGCCCTACAGATGCACCAAGTGTGGGAAAGGCTTCCAGCGGAATTCAGACCTTCACAGTCACCAGAGGGTCCACACGGGGGAGAGGCCCTACATCTATGATGTGTGTGGGAAGGGCTTCATTTACAGCTCTGACCTCCTCATCCTTCAGAGGGTCCACACAGGAGAGAAACCCTGTAAATGCACCGAGTGCAGCAAAGGCTTCAGTTACAGCTCAGGACTTCTCATCCACCACAGGGTCCACACGGACAAGAGACCATACCGATGCAAAGAGTGCGGAAAGGGCTTCAGATGCACCTTGAACCTCCACAAACATCAATGAGTCCACACGGGCAAGAAGCCCTACACGTGTTGAGTGGAGCAAGAAATTCAGCTATGGTTCCAACCTTCTCACCCACCAGACACTGCACATGGGAGAGAAGCCCTACACTTGTTACGAATGTGGAAAGGGCTTCCGGTACGGCTCAGGTCTCCTCAGTCATAAGAGAGTGCACACTGGAGAGAAACCCTATAGATGTGATGTGTGTGGGAAGGGCTACAGTCAGAGCTCACATCTCCAAGGCCATCAGAGGGTCCACACTAGCGAGAAGCCCTATAAATGCAAAGAGTGTGGGAAGGGCTTTGGTCGAAGCTCCTGTCTCCATGTCCATCAGAGGGTCCACACTGGAGAGAAGCCCTACAAGTGTGCAGAGTGTGGGAAAGGCTTCAGTTATAGCTCAGGTCTGCGAAATCACCAGAGGGCGCATTTAAGTGAGGAACCTTACAAGGAGACCTGAGTTGAGGTCTCCCATCAGAACTCAGAACTTTACATTCATCTCAGCACCAAGGCAAGGGACAAACGTCATGGACGTGATGTGTAGGGAGGTCTGCAGGAGAGACTGACCTTTTCATAGCAGCTGGTCTGTCTAGGAAGGGAAAATCTGGAAGTTTGGTAAATAGGGAAAACACTTCAGTCACAAACTTCAGTCTTTTTTTTTTTAATTTATTAATTTATTTTTGGCTGCGTTGGGTCTTCGTTGCTGTGCGCAGGCTTTCTCTAGTTGTGGCGAGCGGGGGCTACTCTTCGTTGCGATGCGAGGGCTTCTCATTGCAGTGGCTTCTCTTGTTGCGGAGCACAGGCTCTAGGCGCGCAGGCTTCACTAGTTGTGGCACATGGGCTTCAGTAGTTGTGGCTCGCAGGCTGTAGAGCGCAAGCTCAGTAGTTGTGGCGCACAGGCTTAGTTGTTCTGTGGCATGTGGGATCTTCCCGGACCAGGGCTCGAACCCGTGTCCCCTGCATTGGCAGGCGGATTCTTAACCACTGCGCCACCAAGGAAGCCCCACTTTTACATATTTTACTTTATAACAAAGAGTATATATCAATTTTATAGCAACAGTAAAGCTATTTTTTAAAAATTAGTCTGCTGGAACAATCCCTTATAGTCAAGGATCCATGTTATAATCTCTATAATTTTTTTTTCTTTTTCTACTGTTCACTTAGCACCCAGTACCAAATACAAGTTATACAAATGAACTGTGAAATTTGTGATTTAGATACTTTCAGAGGCTACATCATTTTTGCTGGCTGGTAGGAGATGAGGTGGCCTGGATAATTGGGAGGACCCGTTTGGCACTTCTGTTCTACATTCTGGCCCTCTGGGACCCGTGAGCCCACAAGCCTGGCTTCATAGAGGACGGCGCACCATGACTCCAATCTGACTTCTGCATCTGGGTGACTCAGGAGACCTGAGACCTCAGACTGTGCTGAGTTCCTTTCTGCTATCTACGGCTGCAAGAAAAAGAATCTAAGTTATAGGCATACGTCAAAGATATTGCAGGTTTGATTCCAAACCACTGCTATACGCGAATATTGCAAGAAAAGCAAGTCACACGAATTTTTTGGTTTCCCAGTGTATGTTTACACTACACCGTAGTCTGTTAAGTATGCAATAGCATTATGTCTAAAAAACAACTTAATTTAAAAATACTTTATTCCTGGGGAATTCCCTGGCAGTCCAGTGGCTAGGACTCAGCACTTTCACTGCCGTGGGCCTGATCCCTAGTTGGGGAACTAAGATCCTGCAAGCCACGTGGCATGGCCTAAATAAATAAATAAATAACAAAAGTATTTTATTGCTAAAAAATGCTAACCATCATCTGAGCCTTCAGTGAGCTGTAATCTTTTTGCAACAGTTAACGCCAAAGATCACTGATCACAATAAAAGAATTTTAAAAAACAAAAGAAAAAAAAAAGATCACTGATCTTACCAAAGTGTGACACAGAGACACGAAGTGAGCAAATGATGTTGAAAAAATGGCGCCAATAGACTTGCTTGACACAGGCTTGCCACAGACTTTCAGTTTGTAATAAAAACACATTATCTGTGGAGTGCAGTAAAATGAGGTGTGCCTGCACTTTAGAAGGTGATAAGTACCAAGAAGGGAAAGGTAAAGTGGGGTAAGGCAGATGGTGAAGTGCTGGGGGCTGTTGCAGTTTTAAATAGGAATGTCATAGTAGACCTCACTGAGAGTAACATTTGAGCAAAGAATAAAGAAGGTGGAGCAAACTTTGTGGCCACCAAGGAAAAGAACATACCAGCAGAGGGAACAGTGATCAGGTTTGACAGCACAAAGCCCAGTGTGGTTGGACCAGAATGGGCAAGTGAGGAAGTAGTGGAAGATGAGGTCAAAGAGGAGAGGCTAAAAGAGAATAAATGAACTCAAATGTGGAGGATCTACATATTTATCACAAATATCACTGAGGCATATTAAAGAAAACATCCTCCTCCCCATCTGATAAAAAAAAAGACTGTTAGGATCTGCCAAAATGAAGGCTGACTATCATGTCTGTGGCAGATTTTACTAGATTTTTTTTTTAATCAGAGAAACTGAAATGTCAAGACATCAAATGACAAGAGACAGGCCGAAAGCACTGTTCTCTTTATGTGCCCGAAGTTGCAATGTCAAGCTATAGTTGAATATTTTTCCTCCAACTCCTGCCAATCACCAACTGTCTAATCTAGGATTAGAGCTGACACAGATTGTTCTCATCCATTTTTGTTTGTTTTTGTTTTTGGCTCTTTCCCTACAGGCCAGAATTATAGGCTCTAATGTAATCCTTATTCAATTTTAGGGCCCAATTCAATTAATCCCAATTCAAATTTAGGGCATCAGAAAGGACGTCTTCTGTAATAGAAATCTTAAACTGAGAGAAAGCATTAAGCCCCAACAAGGGAGACTTCTCAAAGAGAATCTGAAAACTTTACAAGTTTTCGTAATTTGTTGAAATTGGTCTCTTTAAAGAGAACCCCAGACTCAGTACTATTCCTCTGATAAAGGACAGCAGCTACTTACTAGTTACTTCTTCCTGCTTCTCCAAAGGGGGAAATTACAGGGTTATGTCAGGTCTTAAGCATGGAAGATTTTCCAGAGTCCCCTTCAATAGAAACAACCCGTGAAAAAAGAAAGTAAATTTTAATTGAAAAGTTACGTGTTTATAAAACTAAGGGATATGTCTTCAAATCTTACCTCTCCTTTTTTTATCATGGGTAGAGAGAGGTTTTTTAAAATTATTATGAACATTTCACTGTTATTTTATCGCTATTGTGATTGTTACTATTATTTTAGAAAAATAAAGTCCGGGTGGACCCAGCGACACCATGAACCCCCTGGCAACCGGGCGCGGACGCAGGTGCCGCGCAGGGGATTCTGGGGGTTGTAGTCCGCAGGCTACCTTGCGCATGCGCCGTGGTTCCTGAGGGGGGGCTGTGGGCGACTTATTTTGGGGCGCTGAGGTGAGTGCGGACCGGACCGCGCTCCCTTCCGAGGTATCACTGGGCATGGGGGTGGGGAGGTGGGAAGCTGTAACCGGCCCTATCGACTGGAATAGGAGGAGTTGGAAGCGGGTACTGGTGACCGATAAAGGGGCCTTCTCGGCGGGGCGGGGTGGTGAGGGGCTCCGGCCCGGCCTCCCTGAGGTGCAGTCGGGAGAGCTTGGGCTCGTTTGCGATGATTGATTCAGGTGGTTCCCCTGCAGGCTGCTGGGTCATGGCTTGGGATGTGCATCTCCGGGTCAGGCTTGGTGTCCGTCTTGGCACATGCATCTCGACCCAGACCGGGGACTGGGGACGTTGGCTCAGGTTTTGGAGATGCTGGTTTTCGGCCATGAGCCCCTGACTGGGGAGAGGAATTGACTCAAGCAGTTCATCTCCGATATGGGGGACGGCTTGGGCTGTTCATTCCTCACTTAGGCGGGGGGCGATTTTGGCTCAGCACGCCTAGATTCTTGGAGTCTTGGATTCTGAGCGCTAGGTTTGGGTTTGGCAGCTCTGACTCCAGCGGGGCATTCTTTTTTTATGAGGTTTTTTTTTAATGTATTTATTTATTTATTCATTTTTGGCTGTGTTGGGTCTTCGTTTCTGTGCGAGGGCTTTCTCTAGTTGCGGCAAGCGGGGGCCACTCTTCATCGCAGTGCGCGGGCCTCTCACTATCGCGGCCTCTCGTCGCGGAGCACAGGCTCCAGACGCGCAGGCTCAGTAGTTGTGGCTCACGGGCCTAGTTGCTCCACAGCATGTGGGATCTTCCCAGACCAGGGCTCGAACCCGTGTCCCCTGCATTGGCAGGCAGATTCTCAACCACTGCGCCACCAGGGAAGCCCCAGCGGGGCATTCTTGACTTTAGGGCGGAAGTTCTGGCCTCTGGAAATAGGGGGGCAGCTGAGACTGTACATCCCTTCTCTACGGGGATACATCTGGAGTATGTCTCTGAATACAGTTTGAAAAGAACTGCCCCAAATTATTAACCCCATCCTCACCTCGCATGCTATGAGCCAGGGAGTGCAATCTTTGGGGATTGTGGCACATAGTAAATTGTTAAATTGCAGTCAACAAATTTGAACACTGCCTCTACATTTGATAAAATGAGAGAATTACTGTTAATTTTTGAAGTGTAATATTAGCATTTTTTAAATGATTTCATATCTTTCAGAGGTACTTAATGAAATATTTATGGACGAAATAATATGATGTCAAGGATTTGCTTCAAAATAATATGTGAGGGCTTCCCTGGTGGCGCAGTGGTTAAGAATCCGCCTGCCAATGCAGGGGACAGGGGTTCAAGCCCTGGTCGGGGAAAATCCCACATGCCGCGGAGCAACTAAGCCCATGCGCCGCAACTACTGAGCTTGCGCTCTAGAGCCCGCGAACCACAACTACTGAAGCCCGCACTCCACAACTACTGAAGTCCGCGCGCCTAGAGCCCATGCTCCACAACAAGAGAAGCCACCGCAATGAGAAGCCCTCTCACCGCAATGAAGAGTAGCTCCTGCTTGCCGCAACTAGAGAAAGTCCACGCGCAGCAACGAAGACCCAATGCAGCCAAAAATAGATAAATAAATGAATTTATTAAAATTAAATAAATAAAAAGGAAATGATCTAGTTAAAAATTAATAATAATAATATGTGAGTATGTGGGGAACCGGTAGA
This sequence comes from Balaenoptera musculus, assembly GCF_009873245.2. Lineage (NCBI taxonomy): Eukaryota > Metazoa > Chordata > Mammalia > Artiodactyla > Balaenopteridae > Balaenoptera > Balaenoptera musculus. The sequence goes on from NC_045803.1 coordinate 11,120,846, forward strand.
GGTGTAGTTGAAACGAAAGTGACCAAGTGTTAATACTTGTTTAAGCCAAGTGATTGGTACCTGCGGGTTCATTATGCTATTCTGCCTGCCTTGTGTGTGTTAGAAATTTCCGTAATTAAATATTTTGGAAACAATTTTCCAGTTAACTAACTAGGAAGTGCCTGAAGCATAGGAAGGTTCCATTTTCCTCTTAGTTACACATAGTATATGGGGCCAGACCTTGGGGATTCCCCCTCAGATTAGACCCCTATGCCCTGAGAGTCACTGTGAGCTCCAAGGTGCAGTCAGAGCTTCAGGCCTTTCAATAAAATTCTGTAGTTTTCGTTGTTAGTGAAATTGATTCATAGGTCGTTCATGTCTTTTGTCTCTTGCAAATGGAATAATTGTTTTCTTCTATCTCTGTAAGTATAGGTGTGTTTTTCAACATCTCAAACCTAATATTTCCAAAACTGAGCTCCTGATTTTCAAAACCTGCCCCTCCTATAGTCTTCCCCATCTCTGTAAACGGCAACCCCATCCTCCCAGTCACTGAGGCCAAGGCTTTCTCTCCTGTCTTTCTTTTCCAGCCCACATGCAAGCCATCAGCAGATCCCGTTGACCAGATCATCAGTATAAATGCAGGACCCAAACATTTCTCACTCCCTCCGCCTCTACAGCCCTGATCCAAGGCACTGTCATTCCTGGCTGGGATTTTGTGAAAACCTCCTAACTAGTCTTCCTGCTCCTCCCCTTGCCATTGGTAGTCCCTTCTTAACAGCAGCCAGCATGATCCTGTTAACACCCAAGTTAAATCATGTCACTCTGTTCAAAATCCTCCCGTTGCTCTGAACTAATGAGACTAACAGCCCACATCCTTCAAGTGACCTTACACCATCTACCCCCTGGCTCTCATTTACCTGTATTTCATCTCCTCTTGCTCATTCCCTCACTCCACTTTAGGCGTGTGCCATGAATGCTGCCACCTCAGGGTCTTTGCACTTGCTGTTTCCTCTGTCTAGAACATTCTCTACAGATACTTGCATTGCTCACTCCCTTACTTACTTATTCCCTTATCTTTACTCACATATCACCTCAGTGAGCCCTTTCCTGACCACCCTGTTTCACTCCCCATCCCCCTTCCCCCCCCCTTTTTTTTTTTTGCTCCATAGCACTGACCACTGCGGTATCTTCAGCGTCCAGCTCACTGCCTGGCACCCAGTAGGTACTTAATAAATATGCGTTGCACGAGGGAATGCAGTCCATGACCTCTCTGAGCTTAGAGCCAAAAGCAGAAGATAATTAAACCACTACAATATAGCGGTATGGTAGGAGACGTGGTACCTGCCGTGGTCTGAATGTTTGTGTCCCCCTCAAATTCATATGCTGAAATCCTAAGGGCCAGAGTGATGGTATTAAGAGGTATGGCTTTGGAAGGTGATTAGGTCCTGAGGTCAGAGCCCTCATGAATGAGATTCATGCCTTTCTAAAAGAGGCCTGAGAGAGCTCCCTTGCCCCTTCTGCCATGTGAAGATACAACAAGAAGTCTGCGACCTGGAAGGGGGTCCTCACCCCGATCTTGGAATTCCAGCCTCCAGGACTGTGAGAAGTAAATTTCTGTTGTTTATAAGCCACACAGTCTGTTGTAGTGGCTGGAACAGACTAACACAGTATCTAATGTAGTAGGGGTTATCAAGGAAGGCTTCCTGGAGGAAGTAACATTGAAACTGAGACCTGAAAGAAAATAATAATAATAATAACAACAACACAGTGTTCAGACTCTTTAACATGACATCCAAGATTCTTCGGGATTTGGCCGCTGGTGATGTTTCCGGCACCATCCTAGCCACCCTGCCCTGTTGTGATTTTCTGTGTTCCTGTCTGTACCCAGTGCTTCCTGTCTCTGATTGGACCACAGTATTTCCCATATCTGTTCTCTTGCCCACACTGCCACTGTGGCCCTTTATCCTTTCCCTTCCTTGTCAGTTTGGCAGATGCCTACTGTTTCTTCAGACATGAGCTACAGCTCCACTGTCATCTCTCTAAAGCCTTCCCTGACTGCCTGGACCCCTCTCAGGGAGTGTTGGGTTCCTATTTCCCTGTGTCTTTCTTCGATTTTGTGGAGTGTCTGTTGCAGCCCTTCTCACATTCCCGTGAATGAATTGGCTCACTTCTGTACCCCCTACTTTGCCTCCCCTTTAGATCAAGGACTCAATCTTACTTTTATAGCTGCAGCTCTTAGCTCACAGCCCAGTGCACAATAGCCAGCACTTACTGACTCCTCACTCTATGTGAGGCAATGTTCTGACCACTTTACATGTGATAACTTATCAAATTCCCAAAACCACACTATGAAATAGGTTCTCTTAATATCCTGTCTCGTGCAGATGCAGGAACTGAGGCACCACAGCCAATGAATGACAAGGCCAAGCTTCGAGGCCCACAACCAGTGAATGACAAAGCCAAGCCTGGAACCCAGGCAGTCTGGTTTCAGAGTCTACTGTCTCAACAGCCAGGCTCTGCTACCTTTTCTCATAGTCAAATATGAGCAGTTTTCCTTGCACTTTTGATCTCACAATCTGACCTCTTCAGTCTAAAAATTAAGTTTGGCCAAGGCCCAGACTTCCCCATTCATTCACTTATTTGGCACCTGTTGCATGCTAAACTTGCCACATGTACATGAATAATACAATCTCTATTCATACGGAGCACATGTTACAGGAGAGGAAGCAAAAAGTAACCAGAAAACTTGCCGTACAGTGTGAAACGTGTTAACAATGGATGTCTGTACAAGATCCTGTGGTCTGACTGTAGTAGAATGATCCCCTTGGGTGGGGTATACGAGAAGGTCATTAGAAAAGACCTTCCCTAGTCCCATAGTTCACAGTCACTTGAACCTAGCCAGTAATAGGCTTTGTCCTGTGCACAAGCCGTGTCTCACTAGTCTTAGGTTTTTGAATGGGCTTTCTGAGGTTAGGACTGCAGTATACAGTTGTGCAGGTTGGGTACTGCGCAAAGAGACCACATCTAAAGTGTGCTATTCATGTTAAGGAATACATGCGCACACACACACACAGTTTTTCAGCAGGTAGCAGTAAAAGTGTCTTGTTTTAACAAAATCAGTGTATTATAGTAATTTTCCAACAGGTGGAAGGAAAGGGTCTTGAGGAAGGGGTGTGTTTTCCTAATTTGTCCAAAGGCAAATAAGAGTGGATAAGGGACTGCCCTGTCTGCAGTCCTGCCACAGGCCTAAGGGCTGAAAGTGATTTCATAGAGTCCTTTGGCTCAGAGAGTCACAGATCACAGATCTACAACTCTGACTTGATCACATGACATTGACCCTCCCACACACAGAGGAAATGGTCTTTATCCTGGTCCCCAGATGATTCCACGTGGTTGCTAGGTACATCTAGAAGAGTTCAGTTTAGTCTCTCTCCTCAGTTCTGCAGCCTTTCTTTCTTTTTCTTTTTCTTTTTTTAAAAAATATTTATTTATATATTTGGCTGAGCCGGGTCTTCGTTGTGGTATGCGGAATCTTCGTTGCAGCATGCATACGGGATCTAGTTCCCTGACCAGGGTTCGATCCTGGGCCCCCTGCATTGGGAATGCAGAGCCTTACCCACTGGACCACCAGGGAAGTCCCAGGGGCTTATATTTCTAATTGTATTTCTGGGCATCTGCAGTTCCAAATTCAGCTGCAGCTTGCCCTCTAGGTCCTCTCTGCATCAAGAGGTTGCTATGGGCACCTGGTCTCCTTCCTGCTGCAGTAACTCAGATCAGAGTGATGATCGGATTAAGTGAATGAGAGGCATTGGTGGGGGGAGAGTGTGTGGGCTCTGGCAGGTGAGGAAAAGCAAGGGTCTTGAGGCATCATGTGCCATATTATCTTTGGTTTTCTAGCTCAGGATCCACTCCCCACCTTTCCACCCTGCTCTCTGCCCTGAGAGGCCGCCATTGCCCTCTGGCCTGGCTTGTCTTTGGCCAATGGGCAGTCACAACAGGAGAATTTGGAGAGAGGAAGACGCGTGAGTTGGCGTATGTAATCCCTCGATTCTCTCTCTGCCGGGTTGTCACAGGTTGGCTGCACTTCTCAACAAAAAGTTACAGCTCCTCATATACTAAGAAGGAAATACAATAATAGTGTACTAATGACTTGGTTGTGAAAAAAATGTCGCAGTCACAGTAATATGAAAACTGAATATAACCAGAAACAATGTAGATGCCCTTCAAAGGTGAACAGTTAAACAGAGTGTGGTACGTACATAGCATGGAATATGACTCAGCAATTAAAAAAGAACAAACTATGCATACACACAACAATCTGGATGACTCTCCAAAGAATTATGCCAAGTGACAAACAGCAATCCTCAAAGTGCACATGCTGCATGTTTCCATTTATATAACATTCTTTTTTTTCCATTTTATTATTATTTATTTTATTTACTTATTTTTGGCTGCATTGGGTCTTTGCTGCTGCGCGCGGGCTTTCTCTAGTTGCAGTGAGCAGGGGCTACTCTTCGCTGCGGTGCGCGGGCTTCTCATTGTGGTGGCTTCTCTTGTTGCAGAGCATGGGCTCTAGGCGCCAGGGCTTCAGGAGTTGTGGCTCACGGGCTTAGTTGCTCCGCAGCACGTGGGATCTTCCCGGACCAGGGCTCGAACCTGTGTCCCCTGCACTGGCAGGCGGATTCTTAACCACTGCGCCACCAGGGAAGCCCTATATAACATTCTTGAAATGAAAAAAGTATAGAAATAGAGAACAGATTAATGGTTGCCAGTTGCCAGAGAGGGGAGGGCTGAAGGGAAGGGGGGGTGATTATAAAAGGGCAACATGATAAATCCTTTTGGTGATGGAAATGTTCTGTACCTCGTTTGTATCATTGTCAATATCCCGGTACTATGGTTTTGCAAGATGCTACCACTGAAGGAAACTGGATAAAGGATACATGGGATCTCTCAGTATTATTGCTTATAATTGTATGTGAATCTACAATTATCTCAAAATAAAAAGTTTACTTAAAAAAACTGAACCCTGGGACTTCCCTGGTGGTCCAGTGGTTAAGATTCCGCACTTCTGCTGCAGGGGGCGCAGGTTCTATCCCTGGTCGGGGAACTAAGATCCCGCATGCCAAACAAAACAACAAACAAACAAAAAAGGGAGCAGAAGAAGCCGCCTGTCACCTTAGATCTCTCTCCAAGTGAGCAATTCCGGAGCCTCTTTTCCAGTCATTAGGATGTAAGTGATGTCAGTACATTCACACGTCTGAGAAAAGGAAAAAGAATGTGTCAGTTTTGACCCAAAAGCTTGAGGAGAGAGACAGGAGTTACACAAGGGTCTGGGATGTGGGGGGATGGCTTGAGGAGGTGGGAATTCGGTCTGGTGAGAGTGAGAAGAGAGGAAAAGATATCTTGGGAGAGAAGAATGTGTGAGAAAATTTTCCAGATCAGAAGGAACCAATATTCATTCACAACTTGTCAAAACCCTTGGTCTCATGGATTCTTTCTTCTTGGCAGTTCTGCCTTCTCTGGCTCCTGCCCGTTCTAAGAGGAAGACAGTATGATTAAGCTCCAGGTAAGTTAAAGTTTCCTTTCTTTCTCTTAAATGCCATGTCCATTGGATATCTCTATTTTCCAAAAGGAAGACAGCAATTTTTGAGTGACTCGTATGGTAGGCACTTTACCTTGTTTATGACAGCTGGGAGAGGTAGTGGCATTATTCCCTTTGGAGAAATGAAGAAACAGGCTCAGGAAGGTCAAGATGTCTGGTTCAGAGCTGCTCCAAGTGCAGTTTGCACACCAGTCCCAGTCGATGAGCTGCTTGTCCCTGGTCCACAAGAGATAAGTACAGAAATACAGAAATCAGGAGTAAGCGTTGAGAAACTTTTATAGCGATTTGCTATTGCCACAGCATTTGAGTGCACGATCAGTATACATGACTACACTCTGAGTAGTAAGATTTGAATGGACATGTAACAATCTGGGTTCAACCAGCTAAGCAGAACCAGTAGGAGATAAATATTAAAAGATTTATTATGGGAGGGGTGGGGGAGGGAAGGATTCGGAGTTTGGCATTAGCAGATGCAAACTATTATACATAGAATGGATAAAGAACAAGGTCCTACTGTATAGCACAGGGAACTATAGATATTCAATAACCTGTGATAAACCATAATGGAAAAGAATATGAAAAAGACTGTATATATACGTATAACTGAATCACTTTGCTGTACAGCAGAAATTTACACAACATTGTAAATCAACTATACTTCCGTAAAAAACAATTTTTTTAAGATTTTTAAAATAAATTTTTTATAATTTATTTTCCCTGCAGTTCAATTTTTATTATTATTATTATTTATTATTTTTTGGCTGTGTTGGGTCTTCGTTGCTGCGCGCAGCCTTCCTCTAGTTGCAGCGAGCGGGGGCTACTCTTCGTTGCGGTGCTCAGGCTTCTCATTGCAGTGGCTTCTCTTGTTGTGAAGCACGGGCTGTATGCGTGCAGGCTCAGTAGTTGTGGCGCACGGGCTTAGTTGCTCCGTGGCATGTGGGATCTTCCCAGACCAGGGGTTGAACCCGTGTCCCCTGCATTGGCAGGCAGATTCATAACCACTGCGCCACGAGGGAAGTCCCTAAGATAAATTTATTTATTTATTATTTTTTCGCTGCGTTGGGTCTTTGTTGCTGTGCACGGGCTTTCTCTAGTTGCTGAGAGCAGGGGCTACTCTTCATTGCAGTGCATGTGCTTCTCATTGAGAATGGCTTCTCTTGTTGTGGAGCACGGGCTCAAGGCACACAGGCTTCAGTAGTTGTGGCTCGCAGGCTCTAGAGCGCAGGCTCAGTAGTTGTGGCGCACGGGCTTAGTTACTCCGCGACATGTGACATCTTCCTGGACCAGGGCTCGAACTCGTGTCCCCTGCATTGGCAGGTGGATTCTTAACCGCTGCACCACCAGGGAAGCCCCTAAAGATTTATTATAAAGAATTAGCTTATGTGATTGTGGGGGCTGGGAAAGTCAGAAATCTACAGGGCAGCCCATTAGGAAGGTCAAGGCTGGAACTCTCGACCCAGTGAAGCTGCTGTCTGCGGGTGAAAGTTCTCCTCTCAGGGAAGCCTTAGCTCTGCTCTTAAGGCCTTTCAGCTGATTGAAGCAGCCCCCAGCCCCCGCAGATTATGTAGAGTAACCTCCCTTAGAGTCAACTGATTATGGACTTTAATCACATCTACAGAATATCTGTACAGCAGCACCTCGATTAAAGTTTGATTCAATAACTGGGGACTGTAGTCTAGCCAAGCTGATACATCAAAAAGACCATCATGAGGTGGAGGCAAGGATTTTTTAAAATCATGAGCAATGTTTTAATTATGAAAATACACAAAAAGAGAAAATAGTACTATGAATCTCCATATATAACACCTGTCATGCAGTTTCAACAATTAACATTTTGCCACATTTGCTTAATCTTTTTTCTCACTTTTCTTTATTCTTTCCCAAAGTATTTTCAGAGAATTTTAAAGACTAATGCAGGTAGCATGTTATTTCATACTGTACTGTTTTTTTTTCTGAGTTTATCACTTTCTTTTTTTTAATTTTTTTTTAATAAATTTATTTATTTATTTATGGCTGCATTGGGTCTTCATTGCTGTGCACAGGCTTTCTCTAGTTGTGGTGAATGGGGGCTACTCTTCACTGCAGTGCGTGGGCTTTTCATTGCGGTGGCTTCCCTTGCTGTGGAGCACAGGCTCTAGGCACACGGGCTTCAGTAGTTGTGGTACACAGGCTTAGTCGCTCCGTGGCATGTGGGATCTTCCCGGACCAGGGCTCGAACCCGTGTCCCCTGCATTGGCAGGCGGATTCTCAACCACTGTGCCACCAGGGAAGTCCCTCACTTTCTTAAAGTAACTTACTATATGCAGCTAAAATAAACAAGCTCACACTTTCACCCTTTGCCAGGAAAACATCTTGCCCAAGTTCACAAATTCATTAGGTTATACTTTCTGTCTTCTAAGTTAACTGCCAGCAAGAGTTTTACAAAACGTTTCATGGCTACATCACCCAGGTTACCACTTTCCCAACCTCTTCTAATAGTTTCCTCAGCTATTGCAGCCTGGCCCCAAAACCCATGCCATATGTATTTATTTGGTGCACTCTGCTTGTGGTAACAGTTTTTGTGTCTGTTCGCTCGGTTGTGTTGGACAATGGCAGAGGGGCAAGAGAGTAAGCAGAAATTTTCAAGACCCCTTAAGGCCTAAGCTTAGAATTGGAACAAGTCATGTGGCCAAATCCAAAGTCAAGAGGCAAGGAAATACACTCAGGTCTTTTAGTGGAATTGGAGAGCATGAGAGAGAATATTTCTAAATAGCAATCTAATTGACCACACACTCCTGTATATTCCAGTATGTATTTCTAAGAACAGAAATGGACTAAGAGTATCAATACATTTTTGCTATTGTCTAATACCCAGACAATAATCAAATTTCCCTGATTATCTCAAAAATGCTTCTTTTTGGTGTCCTTCAGTACGTTTCTCTTTCCACAGTATCTCCTGTAGGTGCAAGCATTCAAGCTGTTACAAGGGTACTTCATAGATGGTGCTGGGTGCTAAGGAAAAGATTTAAAAATTTTTGCATTCATGTTTATTGATTTATACATTTATTTTATTAATATTTTTGGACTGTCCTTGTACCGGAACCCTATAGCAATCCCTGCATAGGATCCCAGCAAGGGATCCACCCAGCTGCAAGGGTGGCCGGCAAATGGGTATTTTGTTTTCCCAGACTCTGTAGTTGAGGCTATGGAGGGAGAAGGTGGGTAGGCTGGGCGAGCCCTCATTCTTAACCCCTTCTCCCTACAGTGTCTGTGCCACGTGGGCTGTAGGACATCAGTACGTATTTCCTGGCTCACTACCTCCAACTCCATTCCCTCCCCTAACCTTGCAGAATCCCTCTAGCGCCCCCCAGCTCCAGAGCCTAACTGAGAGCCAGTTGTCAGATTAGAAATGTGATTTGTGGGGCTTCCCTGGTGGCGCAGTGGTTAAGAATCCGCCTGCCAATGCAGGGGACGCGGGTTCGAGCCCTGGTCCAGGAAGATCCCACATGCCGCGGAGCAACTAAGTCCGTGTGCCACAACTACTGAGCCTGTGCTCTGGAGCCTGCGAGCCACAACTACTGAGCCCAAGTGCCACAACTACTGAAGCCTGGGCGCCTAGAGCCCGTGCTCCACAACAAGAGAAGCCACCACAATGAGAAGCCCATGCACCACAATGAAGAGTAGCCCCCAATCTCTGCAACTAGAGAAAGCCTGCACACAGCAACAAAGACTCAACGCAGCCAAAAATAAATAAATTAATTTAAAAAAAAAAAGAAAGAAATGTGATTTGCAGAGCCTCAGCTCCAGCGTTAGAAAGTGTGGTTTAAAAGTGAGGGTTTGGGGAATCCCCTGGTGGCCCAGTGGTTAGGACTCCATACTTTCACTGCTGTGTCCCCGGGTTCAATCCCTGGTCAGGGAACTAAGAGGGTTTGGAGCAAGAAAACCACAACTTAATGACTGGCACAAAAGCTTCCAACGTGGCTCTTCTTCCAGGGGTCATTTGTGCAGATGATGAATGTGGCATGTGCTTGACGTTTTAGGAAACTGTGACCTTCAAGGATGTGGCTGTGGTCTTCACCGAGGAAGAGCTTGTGCTATTGGACTCCACCCAGATAAACCTGTACCAAGACGTGATGCTGGAGAACTTCAGGAACCTGGTCTCTGTGGGTGAGAACAGCGACCTCCCTGTAAGTAAGCATCAAACCACTGGTCCTGTTTTCTCAAGTGGTCAGCTTCACACCAGATAGAATATTCCAGTTGGAGCACAAAGGGAAACTTTGGCCACCAGAGAGAAATCTCCTAAGAGATGCACGTGCAGGTGGGAACCTGCAGTTAATGAGTTTTAGCAGATAACTGTGAACAGGTGGTCCCCTGTAAGGTGTTGGTGAGGAGCCCTTGTCAACCCTGCGCCCCCTGCCCTGTGGGCATCTGATGCAGTTGGCAAGCCTACCCTGACCTCCTCACACGTTTAGGCTCTCATTCTCTCCTCATATTTCTCAGAGTGAGATTGAGAAAATTCACACATTACCAAGGCCTTGGTCCCTTGGTTGCCTCTAGAGCAAAACCAATGTTTTGGACAAACTAGTGTTAAAGGAACCAAATTAGGATCTGGTTGGTAGTCAGTGCAATATAAGTGTCTGCTGATTTGCTTCCTTGCTGATCAATATCTAACCTAATTTCAATTTCTCAGAGCCCCATATACAGATATGTATTACCTCAGTTTAGTTTATGAGATTGTTGCTATCATTGGCCCCCTTTTACCAAGGAAACAACTGAGGCACAGAGTGGGTAAGTAACTTGCTCAGGGTCACCCAGCTTGTCAGAGGAACTAGGATTTGAACCTTCCCAATCTGGCTGTAGACCCTGTGCTTGTAATAACCAGGTGACACTAAGTACCACTATGTCCATAGATTATAAACAGGGCTCCTTGGGCTAAATCTGCAAGGTGCAACCCCATTGGTGAGTCCTGAAATCAAGTGACCATGTCATAACTAGCAGTTTTTGAAAAGCAAAATAGATTAATGGACTAGAACACAAAAGGATTTATCAGAGTACATTGCACCTGGTAAGGTCAGTCTCAGCTGATAAAACTATTTTATGGTATGTGTCTACGTGTAGGTACTGGGTCACAGTGTAAATGCTTTTCTTACTATGGGTACAGTCAAAACAGGTGGAAAACTGCTGCTTTAAACCTGTTTCCCTTTTCTCTGACACCACCTTATGAACCAGTCACTCTCAATAAAATGACTCAGAAAATTACCTTGAACCAGAAGCAGTGTCCAGCTGGTTTTAACCGTGGTTTTTGTGACATTTTGAAGCCTATTTTTGGGTGCCAAGGGTGTGACCATCCTCTTCTGCCTCAAACCCCTGTTTCTTATGACCCTTTAGTACAATCTTGCTTCCCTGGGTGCCAGGCCATTGACAGTTTCATGCTGCCAATTCTCATAGCCATGGCTGAGATTCTGCAGTAACCTCAAAGGGGAGAAGTTGAGGAATTGGATGGCAGGATTTTGGTGGACTTTGTCTCTTCATGAAGCCAGGGAACCTCAGGAAAGATAAAAAGGATGTCTCATATTTCACAATGTTATCCCCGTTTCAATCCCCACTGCAGCTGTAGGCCCACCCTGTACAGTTGTGAAGGTTGTACACAAACATACATGATAGTTCTATCCCATATAACAGTGATGTAAAGGAAGGGACATGGTTAGGAGATAGGACTTGTTACTTGTTTCTGCAACCTTTTACAGGATCCTGGAAGGTCCCTGTGATCGTTTGTGCCTCTCACCATGTCCAGAACTCCATGATTATGTATATTACATGAATCATATGGGAGCCTTCCCCATGCCTTCTGTAGCAAAATGATTAAAGGCTTTTTATCAACTACTCTTATAGCCGAGAGGTGAATTTCTTCCTTTATAAACTGTTTCCAAGATTTCTTTTGATTTCCCTTCAATACCTGGTTTTTAATTAGCAGCTCACAGATTAGAATTACTGGGTTTCTAATTGTTTCCTATATGACTAGGAGCCAGTGGCAACTTCTCATCCCATCCTACTTCATTTCCTCAAAGCCTTTGGGTAGATGATCTACTTGTTCACTTAGCCAAATTCTCTTTCTCCTCATAGGAGACAGGATTAAAAACAACATTTCGAACCTTCAGGAAAAAAGGTTGAGTTACCTCTCACCAGAAGTGTTCTACTTTTGGCAGATTTGGAAACGAAGGATCAGTGAATTGAGTGTGAGTCAGGATTATGTCATGAGTCTTCAAGGAGATTGTCCCCAATATTTCGAAGGAGATGTTTCCCTCTGTGAAGAGTGGGCAGGAGTGTCTGAAAATGAAAGGTATGTAATAAATGCCATTAATTTAGAAAATCAAGACATCACAGCTTGGAAAGGCCTGACACAGGTCCTTACCCCGGAATCTTGGAAGAAAGCCAACATAATTGATCGAGCCTGAGAATTCTCAGGGAAAGTATACAAGAGAATTCATATGGAAGAGAAATTGGATGGATGTGCTCAGTGTGATGGCAGCTTCTTTCAGACCTCACGTGATGGTAATGATTTCCAAGAATGTAAAGGAGAGGAACTTTACAGATACACCGCCTGTAGGAAACACTTGGTTATGAAGTCAACAGTCAAACATGGTCACGTGGTCTATGCAGTGCGGCAACCTTTCAGGTGTAATAACTATAGAATGGGTTTCATAGATGATGCAAAAGCTCATGTTCATCACAGCGCTCACACAGGAGAAAAATCTTATAAATATGACCAGTGTGGAAAGGACTTTAGTCAGAGCTCAGGACTTACTGTTCACTATAACACCCATTCAGGGGAGAAAACTTGTGAGGGTCAGGAGTGGGCTAAGGGCTGCAAACAGAGCTCAGACCTTCCCAGGAATCAGAAAGGCCCCTTGGGAGACAAACCCTATAAAGGCATCGAATGTGGCAAAGCGCAGTTCTTCTCTTCACAACCATCACCGAGTCCACAGGGGGGAGATGCCCTACACATGTGACGTGTGTGGGAAGGGGTTCAGATTCAGGTCGCTTCTGTGTATCCACCAGGGAGTCCACACAGGGAAAAGGCCCTATATATGCACAGAGTGTGGGAAGGGCTTCGATCAGAGCTCCAGCCTTCTTGTCCATCAGAGGGTCCACACTGGAGAGAAACTCTACAAATGCAGCAAGTGCGGCAAATGCTTCGGCTCCAGCTCCGTCCTCCAAGTCCACTGGAGGCTGCACGTGGGGGAGAAGCCTTACAGGTGTGGCAAGTGTGGAAAGGGCTTCAGCCAAAGCACACACCTGCACATTCACCAGAGGTCCACACGGGGGAGAAACCCTACAAATGCGACGTGTGCAGGAAGGCTTTCGCCTACAGCTCGTTTCTGCACACTCACCGGAGAGTTCACACGGGAGTAAAGCCGTACACATGCCAAGTGTGCGGTAAGGGCTTCAGTTACAACTCCTATTTTCACTTACATCAGAGAGACCACACCCGAGAGAAACCGCGTAAATGTGATGAGTGTGGGAAGGGCTTCATTCGGAACTCCGATGTTCACGTTCATCTCAGAGTCCGCACAGGAGAGAGGCCCTGTAAGTGTAAGGAATGCGGGAAGGGCTTCCGTCGTAACTCTTATCCTCTTGCCCGTCAGACAGCACATAGGGATGAGATGGACTATGCATGTCATGAGCATGGCAAGGCTCAGGAAATATGTAGCTCAGACCTTCTTACTCAGCCAAGCCTGCACAAGAGAACAGAAACATTAGAAATGTAGTCAGTCTGTGTTCAATCAGGAAAACAGAAGCCACTTATGTGTTCCAGATGACAGAGGCTTACTCAGACATTGGGAGGGCCGGGGGGAGCAAAGGACAGGGACAAGACCACCCATGATGTCAGCTGGCAGCACTGAAGCACGTGGTTCTTAAGGGCACTCCAGGAAAACCACTGTGGCTCTCAACACCTTCCTTGAAGCTCTCATCAACTGCCATCTGCTGTCGTGGCAAAGAAAGTGATTCTTTTTTTTTTTTAGGTTTTGAAGCTTTATTTATTTATTTATTTATTTATTTATTTTTTGAATTTAGAAAGTGATTCTTGACAAATGAGTGGTTTGTGGCAATAGTTACAGGTCAAATTCCCATTAATGGGTATGCCCAGGAAGGAAATTCTAATTGGGATGAGGAAAGTAAGAACTTCAGTCCAGCCATAATCTTTAGGTGTTTTTGTTTTGTTTTTTGTTTTTGGAGTCTCCTCTAGAAAGACAGTCTCCATTAAGAACATTCAAAATAGCGCTCAGACGTGAGAGCTACGTTATTAGTATGGTAAGAATTAGGCCATACTCAGATTTTCAAATCCATTAAAATTTCCACACAGGAGAAGCTCTGTAGAAGTGATATTTTAAGGGTGTGGCAGAGATAGTGATACGTATTCATATTCGTACTGGTTCTATTTCCTGGGCACATAGGAAGACTCCATTTCCCAGCAGGCCTTGCAGTTAAGGGTGGGCCCATGTGATTGAGTTTCAACCAATGGAGTGTGTGCAAAAGTGATATACGCTACTTCCAGGACTAGCCCTTACAAGCATCTGGGATGTCTTCCAGGCTTCTCTTTCCTGTCGTGGTGATTTTGGAGGCTGTTTCTTCCAGACGGGAATGATGGGGAAGGTGGCTATCTGTGTTGGACTTTTATTTTTTTGAGTGAGAAATAAACATTTATTGTGTTACACTACTGGGATTTGGGCAGTTTATTTGTTACAACATTGCCTAGGCTGTACTGCCTAGTACAGAGGGATTTAATAGCAACATATTTCACAGTCACTGGCGTCCACATAAGGAAGCAACATTAGAATTCGAGTTCAAAACTTAAAAAAAAAAAATATATATATATATATATATATTTATTTATTTATTTATTTAGGCTGTGCCGGGTCTTAGTTGCGGCACGCAGGATCTTCATTGTGGCATGAGGGATCTTTAGTTCCGGCATGCGGACTTCTTAGTTGTGACATGTGAACTCTTAGTTGCTACATGCATGCGGGATCTAGTTCCCCGACCAGGGCTCGAACCCAGACTCCTGCATTGGGAGCGTGGAGTCTTACCCACTGGACCAACAGGGAGGTCCGTAAAACTTTTAAATCTTTGAGGCACTCTGTGGCAGTGCAGGCATTTAAGTGGTGTAGGTAGGACTTCTTTAGTGAGAATCTTCATTCATTGGTCTGTACATAAAAGAGACCTGTTCCAGGTGGTGTGCATGTGATAAAACTTTACCAAAAGTGCAATCTATGGACATAAGAAACCCCCATGCAGTAGAGAAACTCCGTAATGTGTAGTGAAAAATTTTGTCAGCTCACATCTTAAATGCAATTTAAAAAAAATGGTGTCCTGCAAATAGTCTTAATAAAATTAAGTAAAACTAACATTTACTGAAGTGAGTAACAACTATAGAAGGCCAAGCCAAAGTGTTCATTGTCAGAAGCAGACACCACTGTTTCTCAGCAGTCTTGTTTAATGATGGGTTTTTAGAAGGTGCTCATTTTGTCATGTTCCTACCAAAATAGTGATTTAGTTTTGGATTATAGTTGGATTTGGGAGGAGGAGATACCTTTACAATATCTTTATTCCTCTTCAATAACAATATATTTTTTTGTATCTTAGTTTATTTATAGGTTTCTTCATTTGGATCATATTTTATTCCTAGTTTTCCTTACATTACATTTTCATACTAGTTATTGTCTGTATCTGAAACAGCCATTCAAATGCAAATAAAACCATCCCTGAAGTATTACTTTCTTACCGATTCAGGTGGGCAATAGTGAAAGATTAACAAAGCTCATTGTCAGTAAGGGAGTAGAAAAAAGTTAGCATCCTCACATAAGTTAGTGGGGAAAAAAAACAGGTGTAACATTTCTGGAGAGGATTTTGTATAAATGTATCAAAGTGTATACGGAGCATTGTCTTTGATCCACTAATCCTACTGCTCAGAATTTATCTTTCAGACATAATTGCACAAGTTGGAAAAGATGGTTTCAGAAGGGAACATCTTCTAAGAATTTTGCAATAATAAAAATTGCAAAGAACCTAAAGATCCATGAATAAGAGATTGAGCAAGGATTTCCCTGGCAGTCCAGTGGTTAAGACTCTGCGCTTCCACTGCAGGGGGCGCCAGTTCGATCCCTAGTCAGGAAACTAAGATTCCCACATGCTGTTCAGTGTGGCCAAAAAAAAAAAAAAAAAGAAAAAGAAAAAAAGATTCATGTTTAAAAAAAAGAGAGAGAGAAAGATTGAGCAAATTATGGTATCCCCATGTAATGGAATAATATACACCATTAAAAATGATCTAGACCTACAAATTTTTCACATATTGTTTGGAGGGAAAAAAATGAAGTTATAAAAGATCAAGTACAATCTGTGACTAACAGAAAAGATTTTTAGAATGCAGAGCAGCACTGGGAACCATCCCCCTCCACCACTCTACACTTCACTTTTCAGTGTTGTAATGCTTTCCCCAAATTATTTTCCTCATCTGAAAAATCTTTGCTTTTATCTTACCCTGTTTAATATATGTGAAACTCCAAAACTGAGATTACCAAATATTCTTTTTCCTCTCACAAAGATAGAATCTGTTATATAGGGGATCATGTGATGTGATTTGTGATAGTGGTTTGCTTGTTTTAAGCCATGTGTGTGTTTTTTTACATATTTGCTGTTATTTCTTTTTGTTTTTCTCTTTGTTGGAGAGAAACTGGCCCAGGATTTGCATTGGCTTTGGTTGAATGGAATATTTCTGTTCAAATACTTTCAGTCCCTTCTATGAAGTATTCTTGCCAAAACAAAAACAAAAACAAAAAAACCTGTATCTAATCTAGCCTTTAAGTCAAAATTCTACTTTACAGGAAATTTAGAAGATTAGAGGAGAAAGTATGAGAAGCCGTTAGACAAATCCAGAATTCAGACACCTAATTCGACATCTTGATTTCTCCAACAGTTCAAGGACATTAAAAAATGGCACTGCTTGTGTATGTATGTAGGATATAGTTCTAGAATAAATGAGCCTCAGCTGAGATAACAATCAAATACAATGAATTGATTTACTTGGATAGTGACTGGAATAAACCAGCTGTAAAATGTTATTTTTAAGCAATATGGTATTTGGAAGGAAATGACTATGTCAAAGACTTTTAAAATCCTTTAGTAACAAAATTTTAAAATGATAAGTGAAGCCAGTGTGGCATGTTAAGTGTTAAATTTAAGGTGTATGTATTTAGTATTGATATTTCATATTACTATTCTCCATACTTTCATATTATTTTTAGAAGTTTCATTTTTTAAATTATTTCCTGTCCAGAAGGAAAGCGGTAAGTACATACTTCCTGTAGTTTCACTTGTTATAGTTCTATGGACTCCATCTCCTACATCAACCTACCTACCCCACAGCCTCAAATAATCATGACCTCACTTTGTTTAAACAGATCTGTAGAAAAGAAATATTCTTAGCAAATATATGATGTCAAAGAGAACAACACAGGAGTAGTCAAAGGGAAGCCTGAGTTTGAACTCAAAAAATTTCGAGGAAAGAGACCTTTTCCCTAAAACAGTATTTTCTCCAGTTCCTTGCCAGTGCAGCTCCTCTCATTTGTCAGAAACAACACTGCAGTTTCTGTTTTACGGCCTGAACAGTGCGTGAAACTCCTTGTGGATTCTTGGCATTTGCAGTAAATAGTTTATGCCAGGCAGCAAAGTCAGAAGTAGATGAAGACAGGCACAAATAAAGAGACAATGGAGTCAAACCAAGTCTGAGATTCCATGTTCCTTAAGGTCGATATCCAGTGCAGCACAGACCAAGTCCCTTGTCTTTTGTCATAGGCATAGCTTTCTTGCTAAAATGTGTTAATTTTCTTTTAACGTGAAATGCTTCTCTTTTTTCCCCCTAAATATCCATATTTCCTTTAAATTCCCACGTTCTAGTTTTTTCTTGGAAAAAAAAAAATACAAGGTTGAATTTTACCAAAAGAAATAGTGGAGGGAAGGTGGAAGCACTACCACGCAGATCATTCTGGGAGTTGTAGTCTGAGGCAGTTCCACCCCGGACAGGCAGGGCTGTAGACCCGTTGGGAATTCTGGGAAGTGTAGTCCAGAAGCTGCGTGCAATCGACAACACTTCCTCTTCAGGAGTGCGGGGTGTGGCACCTCTCGGATGGTCTCCGGATCCAGGGGAGTGAGTTGCAGGAACTTCCGCTCCAGGGGAGGTTGCGGCCATCATTCACCATGTGGAGTGGAGACTTGAGTCCCAACTATTCCGCACCTCCTCAGCCTAGACGAGGGACCAACAGTGGCCCGGCCCTCTGCCTTGAGGAAGAGAAGCGATGGTCGGCGGAGGACAAGGGGTAGAGGCATTTGCGCCTCCCTCTCGGCAGAGCCTCTTAGCGTTTGCAGCGGTTAGCGCGTCCCAGGTTGGGGTAATGCATCGCTGGTTTGATGGTCTGTTGGGTTCTGTGCTCCCCCAGCGTCTCCTTGACTCGCAATCAGCACAGCCACTTCCTAGTGTTATAACTTTGGGCGAGTTAATCTCTGTGAATCAGTTGCCAGGGTATAATTATATAGTACTTAGTGGGATTGTGAGAGTTAAATGAAATTAATACTTTTAAAACGCGTGGAATAGTAATGGAGCACAGAAAAGGTTGCTTGTTATGGATGCACAGAGTTCTAAGCAAAGCAAATATAACAATGATTAAGTCTGTTTGGAAAAAAATTAATTTCCCTATGTTAAAAAGGCAACATACATAAAGGTAGAAGACACAGTAAACTGGGCTGAAAATATTGACCTATTGGACATATATTGACATATATGCTAGAAAATTGCTTAAAATCCTTAACAGGAATCTTAAGATAATGAAACCTCAATAGGAATATGGATATGAATACAGCAAACGATATGAATAGTCAAGTTTTTAAAAGAAGCAATCGCTATAGCAAGTAAATACATGGAAAAAATGTGATTAATTATCAAACAAGTGAACATGTTTAAACAAGTAGTTCTTCACTGATTCCTCTGGAATCGTGTGAAATATAATCTAGGCTCTAAGGGTAGTAGCCAACCTTCCGCCTTAGGAGGGCAATGACGTGGGGGTTCTGGGAAGTGTAGTCTAACAGCTCTGTAGGCGGTGAACTTCCGCTACAGGGGGGCATGGCTGTGGCTAGTATCTTGTCGGGAATTCTGGGTAGAGTCACTTCCTCCAGGGAAGTGAGGTCGTGGCAGTCCTTCTCCTGGAGAAGCTGAGTCAGGCACGGGACGGCAATGCTTCTTTGCTTGGCTGGGGTCAACTGTGACATGTCCTTGGCCTTATGAGAGGGAATGTGCAGCCAGAGGCAGAGGGTGGGGTTGGGCCCTACTGGAGTGAGCCTTCTTGAGGGCCAAGACTGGTGGTTGAGGGTTGAGTCTCCTGTATTCTGTGCTGTCTGTTCCTAATCGCCAACTGACCCGGCAGCTCTGCCATCTCCTAGGGGTGTGAGATTAAGCAGCTAACTTAATCTGTTTGTGCCTTGCATTCCTTTTCTGTAAGAAGAGGGAAATAATAGTACTTACCTAATAGAGTTGTTTGGAGAGTTAAGTGAGATAGTCACAAATAAAAGGTTTAAAGCCAAAGGTAATTGTATCTTTTGGTTAATGTATTTAATTTCCTGAGAAATGTTCAGTTACCTGACAACTCACATGAGCCCAGGAAGAGATGAGTCCCACTTGCAGTGCTACCAGCCCTTTTCTCTGATCCCTGCAGGAATCCAGGCTATTCCTGAATTTCTTCTGGGTTCATTTTCTCTCTCTGTCTCTCTTTCAGAAGTGGGAGGGGGTGTGTGTGTGTCTGTGTCTCCAGGATAGTGTGTGAGTTTGTGTTCTGTGATTCGTGCAGAAGGGAGACACAGTTCTGATTACCCCAGCCTCCTTTCCTTTCCCAGACTTAACTTCTTTTTAAAAAATTAATTAATTAATTTAATTTTTGACCACGTTGCTGCGCGCGGGCTTTCTGTAGTTGTGGCGAGTGGGGGCTACTCTTCGTTGCAGTGCGCGGGCTTCTCATTGCGGTGGCTTCTCTTGTTGCGGAGCATGGGCTCTGGGCGCGTCGGCTTCAGTAGTTGTGGCACGCGGCTCTAGAGTGCAGGCTCAATAGTTGTGGCGCATGGGCTTAGTTGCTCTGCAGCATGTGAGATCTTCCCGGACAAGGGCTCGAATCCGTGTCCCCTGCATTGGCAGGGGATTCTTAACCACTGTGCCACCAGGGAAGTCCCCAGGTGTTTTTGTTGTTTTTTTTTTTAAATGTTTATTTAGGCCGTGCGGGATCTTTGTTGCGGCATGCGGGATCTTTTTTTTTTTTTTTTTTTTTTAGTTTTGCGACATGCGGACTCTTAATTGTGGCATGCATGCGGGATCTAGTTCCCTGACCAGGGATCGAACCCGGGTCCCCTGCATTGGGAGTGCAGAGTCTTACCCACTGGACCACCAGGGAAGTCCCTCTTCAGGTGATTCTGATACACATGACTTTAAAATCCTGATACCAAGTATGTGAATCACTGTCGCCCTCTATTGGCAGAGCCTAACATAGACCCAGATGGCAAAGTAAAGAGAATAGCTGCAGATTTCCCTCTCATTCCAGCCCCATAAAGCACTGTAAAGAAGGTTGGGTTTGGAGCTGAGATAATTTATTAAATGCATACATGGAAATTTTTAAATTATCTTTTTGTTATTGATTTTTGGCTGAATTTCATTGTATTCAGAAAGCATTTAGTTTTATTTCAATATTTTGAAATTTGTTGTTATTCTTTTTGGCGCACCCTATGACCCCTTTCTGTAAATATTTTATGTGTGCTTGAAAAGATCTGTATTTTATAGGTATTGCCAGCACCTTTTGTTCCCCTAGCCCCAAATGGGTGTCAAGAGTGCTACAGAGCTTCTAGGCTTTTCGGCTCTTTGACTAGACCATCACCCCAGGAGAAAAGCAGCCCCTAATACATGACTCCCCAACTTTTTCTGAATTTTAGTCCACTAACTCTCCATTACCTTGTGTTTTGATGCCTTCCAATACTTAAAAAAAATGTATCCACCTTTCATGTGCCAGATGTTTGTCCCAAATTACCTATTTTATTATTACTGGAAGCATAAGTATACAAAACATTTTCTTTATTTTGTCTAGTGTATTTTAAAATTTCCTTGTCATTTTATCCCCCAAACTTACCTTTTATCAGATTGATCTTCCTTAATACGTAAGCTACGTATTAGATAAGTATTTTAAAAAACATTTCCTTTTGGGAGGGGTTGTTAAAGAGTCACATGGTATAATTTCTTTAAATGATCCCCTTCTTTAAACCACTGAGCATTTTCACATAGTGGCTGTTATGTCATTTTTCTTTTACTCCTTAGTGAGAGTACTTGCCCAGCATTAGAACTGGTTTCAGTTGGACACTGTATGGGACCTTGTTCAGCTATTTTCAACACCATATTTTCCTTATTCTTGCCAAAAATCTAACCTTTAACCTCCAGTTCACAAAATATATCAAAGTTTCAGGGCAATAAATGCCAGGTCAAAAAAGCCATCGGACAAATGCAGAATGTAAGCAATCCTACATGACAACTGACCTAGTTAGTTCAGTAGGTGAAGGGCATACAAAAAAGGGGAAGGGGAGCTGTTCTAGATTACAAGAGGGTCAAGTGATATAACATCAAATACAATTAATGTACTAGCATAAAGGAAAATAATATGCATTTCTTTTTTAAAAAATTAATTTATTTTTGGCTGTGTTGGGTCTTCGTTGCTGCGTGCGAGCTTTCTCTAGTTGCGGCGAGCGGGGGCTACTCTTCATTGCAGTGCGCAGGCTTCTCATTGTGGTGGCTTTGCTTATTGTGGAGCACAGGCTCTAGGCGCGTGGGCTCAGTAGTTGTGGCACGCGGGCTTAGTAGTTGTGGCGTGTGGGCTCTAGAGTGCAGGCTCAGTAGTTGTGGCACACAAGCATGTGGGATATTCCCGGACCAGGGCTCGAACCTGTGTCCCCTGCATTGGCAGGCAGATTCTTAACCACTGAGCCACCAGGGAAGTCCAAGGAAAATAATATGTATTTCTTCCCCAAGAGAAGAGTGGGCAATTAAACTTTCTCCTCTCTTTTTTTCTTTATTTCTGCTAGTTTTCTGACAACTTATAGTATTTATGATATCAAGAGCAGGGTGAAAATAGGTGATGTGATACTAGAAGCTCAAAAAAGAAAAAAATTCAAGATTTCATAAAGGATTTATCCCTTCCCATATTAGAATGTTTTATCTGTATCACTACAGCTCCTTCCATTTGCCTTACGACCCACATTTCATAGTTAGCAATTAAAGCCAAGGAAATGTGGAAAACACTTGCTGCTGCTGCTTTATGCCCTGGTCAGTGGTTGCATCTGCTTCTTGTGGATTCTTGGCATTCATATCCATTCTTGTGGATCTTGGAATGAACAGCTCATGGGAGGTAGCAGTGTCAAGAGTTCTAGATGCATTCACACCCATACAGAATAAAAGAAGCAATCGAGTCAAAGTAAGGTTGAGATCCTGTATTTCTTACATTCAGTGCCCAGTGCAGGCAGCACAATTTCCTTTTAGTATTGCATTTTTTGCCTACAAATCGCTTTCTTTATATAATCTATTCCCTTCCTCCCTCCTTCCCTTTCTCTCTTCTTTTTTCACATTTCAAGCTTCTCTAGTCTGTCTTTATGGGTAGTTTCTATGAATAGGTAGGTGGATAGGTAAATAGAGTTTGCTCTGGTTGAGTTTGCTTTGTTTTGGTCACGTTTTAAAAAAAATTTTTTTGAAGAAAAAAGGGAGAGGAAGACCAAGCTCGACTAACAGTATAGAGTTGATTCATACTGACTATCCTAAAGAGAATACCGACTATCCAAATACTGTCTACCCAAAAGAGAAAAGGCAGTCTTGCGGAAAGGGCTGCCCCCCAGGAGATTCGGTAATGGTAGCTCAGAAAATCCATAGAATCAGAGACAGTTACGTTCCAAAAAGGCGCCTTTAAGCAAATACAGAATTGTGTAGTAGAGCGCTCTAGGTTTGGAAGCATTTCGGCTCCAGGAAGGCGGGGTTACGAAATTCATTCTGGGACGCTGTGAAGTACAATCCACACGCTCAGTATAGCAGCCAGCACTTCCGCCCTGGAAAGGCGACGAGGTGCCTGGGAATTCTGGGAAGTGTAGCCCGGGAACACCGTAGTTGGATAACTTCCGCTACAGGAGAATGAGGCTGTGTCCCTGCTCCCGTTGGGAATTCTGGGAAGCGTAGTCCAGGAGGTCTCTGTAGGCAGAGTCACTTCCGGCCCAGGTACGCGAGGCTGCGGCCTTCTTTCCTCTCGGAAAGGTGAGCCTTCCCTCCCCCGGGCCCCTCTCCCCGCGTCTACACTGACCTTTCTTCGCTTTGTTGTGGGCCAATAGCGACCCGGCCCTCGACCTTGGGGAAGGAATCCATCAGCGGCGAAGGGCGCGGTTGGTGCTCCCTTTGAATGAGCCTCCTGGAGCGTGGGACTGTTGGTGCATCTCTGGTTTAGGGGCCCAGGCCAGGGCCGTACGTCTCTGGGGTTGGGGGTCTCCTGGGTTCTGTACTTGCCCCCCCCCCCGCCCCCTTTTCGCGACCACCAGCCCGCGCTGCCGCTTCCTAACAGTATATTAGGCGGGTATCTTCATGTCTGTCTCCTCTTCTTTAAAGTTGGCCTTAGTGTCTACCTAATAGGGCTATTTTGAGAGTGAAATGAGAATGTACAGGAAAAGACTTAGAACAGAGGCTGGCTTGTGGTTTAAAATCACAAGGTCTCTTGTTACTAGTATTTTTTAATTTCCCGAAAAGCGCTCAGTTCCCTGAAAGCTTTTGTGAACCCGGGATTGGGTCAGAGCTCCTGCTACAGTGTCCCTGGCCCTTCTCTGATCCCTGAAGGAATCGGGGCTGAACCCAGACTCCTAACTTTTTTAATTAAAATTTTTGGAGAGGATCACTTCTGGCTGTTGTCTGGGGTGTGCACTGTGATTTATGCGGCAGTACTGATGAAGTTCTGATTTCTTTCAGCCTCCTTTCCTCTCCCAGCCTTACTTCTTGCAAAAGGCTGCAGTGAGGAGGGAAGGACCCTTTGGCCGCGGGCAGCAGAGACTCACCTGACTAGGACTTATCATCCTTCTTCCTCTTATGTCATCTCTTCGCAGGGGAGAAGACATTTCCATCACTCATGGGCAAATTCTGCTACAAAGATGCCCTGATATTTGTTGAATAAATGCAGGAAGGGATGGGGAAATACATGGGCATGAGTAATAATGATAATGTTTAAACATTTAGTGCTAAACATTAATCTAGGAGCTTTATATGAATGAACATACTTAATCCTCACAAGAGCCCTATGGGAACTGGGGATGCTGTTATTCCCATGTTAAAGATGAGGAAACAGACACAGAGCCTGAGTTGTTTATCCTAGGTCACACAGCTAGTAAGAGGCTTAGCTGGGATTTGAATTTAGGTAGTTTCGATCTGCTGCCTTAGTTCTTAATGTGTTTAGTGTCAGGTTGAGAAGGCATGCTTGGATTTTTGTAGAGGGCCATGAAAGCTTTGAGTTTTTGATGAGATTTTTTTCAGTTATCTGCAATTTAATTGAGTTTTATTTGAAATAATATTATAATTCATATTCTGATTATAAAAATAATGATTGCATATTATAGAGAATTAAGAAAATTTATGAATGGTGTAGTACAGGATGTAGAGATAACAATATTAATATTTTAATGTTTTCCTGTTCTGTAGATTTATTTTTGGACTTTTACTTAAGTTTTTCAAAATAGGTATCATAGGTTTTATTTTCCCCTTAAGTTCTTACTGTGGAAATTTACAAACAGAGCCAAATGTAATAAGAATAAAATAATGAACCCCTGTGGAACCATCACCCAAATATTCAACCCTTGTTAACATTTGTCAGTCTTGTATCAACACACCCCTGCTCCAATTTTTTTTTTTGTTTCAGTATTTTAAAGCAAGTCCCCAACATTGAGTCAGTATGATAGTGATTGATTTATTGTTATAACTGCCAAAAATTGATTATCATCCATTGTTTATATCCAAGACCAAGAAAGGGAGAAGTTAGCAGCTACTGCAAGGTTTTTATTTATTTATTTATTTTAATTTTTATTTATTTATTTATTTTTGCGGGGCTGTGTTGGGTCTTCGTTTCTGTGCGAGGGCTTTCTCCAGTTGCGGCGAGTGGGGGCCACTCTTCATCGCGGTGCGCGGGCCTCTCACTGTCGCGGCCTCTCTTGCTGCGGAGCACAGGCTCCAGATGTGCAGGCTCAGTAGTTGTGGCTCACGGGCTTAGTTGCTCCACGGCATGTGGGATCCTCCCAGACCAGGGCTGGAACCCGTGTCCCCTGCATTGGCAGGCAGACTCTCAACCACTGCACCGCCAGGGAAGCCCGGTTTTTATTTTTGCAGCTTGGAGAATGGCACTCATTTGAGAAAGCTAGGGGACACAAGAGCATTGCACTTTGGAGAGGGATGGTTCCAAAGTCCAATGCCTTTTGTTTTCCCGTATACAGTTTGACTTACCTATGTCTTGGGGCTCTTTGTTTCTCATCTCTCTCTTTTCATACACTGAAAGTTCTGTTGCTGGGACCATGTCATATTTTTCTCTGTGTGCCCAGCACACAGTACAAGATTGGCAAGGGTTTGAAGTTAGAGTAGCTAGTCAACAGACTGCCGGCATCAAGAGTTTGCAGTGCAAAATTCCTGAAATTGGAATTAGGTAACAAAACAGAATAGAAATAACCCATGGAGATGTTCCTTAATCTTTAATATTGGTGAGCAATAGAATCCACCATCTATTTCAGATTATTGAAATGCTTATGAGCAATTATTTCATGATCTAAAACAAATTTCCTGAGAAACACATTGATAGAAATAATAGCTAACATTTATAGATTGTGTTTTATGACCAGGCAGTGTTTCCAGTGACTTACAGATACTAACTTATTTTTCATAACAAACCTATCATTACCCTCATTTTACAGATGAGAAGCAGGTCTTTTAAGACAATCATCATACAGTAAAATTAACTATTTTTTTCCTGTTTAGGGTACAATTTTATTAATTTTACCACAGGTGTAGATTCGTATAATCACCACTTTGATCAGCCACAGAATAGATTGGCCATAATTGGCCATATTTTGCCAACCCTGATTTTGTCTAGTATTTTCATGTTTTCGGTTACAGCGATTTATGTTTTATGTTTATTTTGGATTTATTGACTTCTGTCTTATGTTTATTATTTCCTTTTTTTCTGTTTGTGTTAGGTTTAACTTACTTGCCCTTTCCCCCCTAGTTCTTAGCTTAGATAATGGATTTAAGACTCCTCTTTTCTAATATATACATCATTGAATACATTTTTTTTAGTAATATCTGCTTTGGCAGCATCTCATACACTTTGATATGTTGTGTCTTCATTTTCATTCTGTTCAAAATATGCTCTTTCTTTCTTTCTTTCTTTGGTTGCGCTGGGTCTTAGTAGTGGCAGGCAAGCTCCTTAGTTGCGGCAGGTGGGCTTCTTTAGTTGCGGCTCAAGGGCTCCTTAGTTGTGGCTGGCGGGCTCCTGAGTTGCGGCTCACCGGCTCCTTAATTGCGACATGCAGGCTCCTTAGTTGTGGCATGTGAACTCTTAGTTGTGGCATGCATGTGGGATCTAGTTCCCTGACCAGGGATCAAACCCGGGCCCCCTGCATTGGGAGCACAGAGGCTTAACCACTGCACCACCAGGGAAGTCCCTGCTCTACTTTCTTTTGTGACTTTGTCCATTGGTTGCTAGAAGTATGCTGTTTAATTTCTAAATGTTTGGAGATTGTCCAGATATCTTTTTGTTATTCATTTCTTGTTTAATGCTATAATAGTTAGAGAAAATATCACTTCTGGATACATCATAAACAAACTTCTGAAAATTAAAAATTCTTGAGTACACTTAGAGAAAATGCCACATTATATGTGGTAGAACAATGATTCATACATCTGCAGATTTCTCATTGGAAATCATGTAGGCCAGAAAACATTGGAACAGCATCCTTGAGGTGCTTAAACAAATCATCAACTCAGAATATATATCCAGTGAAAATTTCCTTCAGGAAGAAGGGGGGAAATGTCACACCTATGCTAAAAGGGAGTGTTAAAGGAAGTTCTTTAGGTTGAACAGAAATGATACCAAATGGAAACTAGGAACTTCAGAATTAAAAAAGAGCAACAAAAATAGTAAGTTTTTTGGTAAATATAAAATATTGGTTTTTCTCCTCTTAAAATGCAGCTGTTTAAAATAAAAATTATAGCTTTCTTGGCTAGAGCACTGTATATAGAGAATGACATACAACAACTAATACAAGAACGGGGGAATTGGCTTAAAATATAACACTAAAGTAAACTGTGAAAGCTATGTATATTGCAAGTGCACCCCGTGAGGAGGAAAAAAAAAAACCCCTCCTAACAGTTGATAACAGCCAACACCTAAGATAAAACGAGATGTAATTTAGTTCTCTAAAAAAATTCCTGCCCACAAGAGGGCGAGAAAAAGGGTCATAGAGGGAAGACCCCCCCCCCCCCCCCAATCAAGAAGGAAAAACAGGGAAAAATAATCAAAATGGTAGGACTTAAATTCTGACCATATTACAAAATTACCTGAAATGCTAATGACCCTAAATACATTAATGTTTAAAGATTGGTACGAGTGGATATAAGAACAAAACTGACTATATGCTTTTCTAAAGGAAGCCCCCACTTAGCTATAAGGATATAGATATGTTAAAAGGATTTTAAAAAGTCCATGACAAACGTCATCAAAGAAGGCTGGAAGTGACTATATTAATATCAGACAAATAGACTTCCATGAACAAGGGACTATACCAGGGAGAAGAGTAGGGACATTACACCAAGCGTCAGTTCACCACGTAGACATAACTATCCTAAACGTGTATCCAGAAAACAACAGAGCTTCAAACTACATGAAGAAATCTGACAGAACTGAAAGGAGAGATAGAGAAATCCACAATTAAATATGGAGATTTTCAACACTCTTCTCAGTAATCAATACAAGCAGACTGAAACTCATTAAGAATACCAAAACTGATTATTCCTACCTGAACAATTACCATTAACCAACTTGACCTTACTGACATTTCATAGAACATGCTATCAATACAACAGAGTGCACATTACTTTCATAAGCTTTCAGTTTTAGCAATTTCTGTTGACCTGTCTTTGAGTTCACTGGAGTTTTCTGCTCCTTGTTTCTGATCTGTTTCTCCCACTCAGTGCAGGTTTCTATGGAGCAGGGACAGGTCAGGTTCTCATTGTGCTTATTGCCAAGTATAGGGATTAGCAGAAAAGAGTTATTCAGTATCTGTTTGGGGTTGGTGTAGTTTTCCAACAGGCAGCAGAAAATAGGAACCTTCAGCTATGTGAGATTGTATTGAAACTTTCTGAGAATGGATGTGGGAGAATAAACAGTATAACTATTCCCTGTCCTTTATCTCAATAAGTTTTGGTGGGATGCTGAAGCCACCAGCTTTTTCAGAATATTCCAGAGGTAATATACACCTATTGATAATTACTACCTAAAGTAAATATACTTAGAAACAAACCAGGGCTAATGTGTGGCTTCTGTATATTTCATGGTGATAATGAGGATGATACAAATAATAGCTAACATTTATTAGGTGCTTATTATGAACCTCACTGGCTTTCTAATGCTTTGGTGCATTAACTCATCTGTTCTTCATAATAACCCTATTTTTATTTCCATTTTACAGATGAAGAAACAGAAGCATCAAGAGGTTAATTGACTTGTAAAAGTTCACTTTGCCAGTAAGTGGCAGAATCAAGATTGAAGCTTGGTGGCCTGATTCTATAGCCTGGGCTCTTGGCCAAAGCCCTGCGTTTTTTAGACTGGCAAAGTGGGTTTTAGGAATTAATAAGGCTGCAGCCAAACCTGTTAAAAGGTATCCTGGAGCAGCTGAATGTTAAAAGCTAAGAGGGTCAAGGATGCAGGTGGGCAAACTACTGCCCATGGCTTATTTTTGTAAATCCCCTCTTCCTCCCCAGCTAAGAATGGTTTTTATTGGGTTGGCCAAAAGGTTCATTCGGTTTTTTTCTGTAAGATGGCTCTAGTAGCCCTTAGTTGCCTTTAACTTCATTCCAAACAATTCTGTTAGATTGTATGTGACAGCTGTCATATCAGTGTGCATTTAAAAAAAGACTTATGAATTTTTGTGTAGCCATTTTAATATTGAAGATGGAAGGAAAAGAAAGCAACATCTTTGGCATATTATGCTTTATTATTTCAAGAAAGGTAAAAACGTAACTGAAACGCGAAAAAAGATTTTTGCACTGTATGGAGAAGGTTCTGTGACTGATCAAATGTGTCAAAAGTGGTTTGCGAAGTTTCACGCTGGAGATTTGCTGGACGAGGCTCCCCGGTTGGGTAGACCGGTTGAAGTTGATAGCGATCAAATCGAGACATTAATTGAGAACAATCAACGTTATACCACGCGGGAGATAGCTGACATACTCAAAATATCCAAATCAAGCATTGAAAATCATTTGCGCCAGCTTGGTTATGTTAATCGCTTTGATGTTTGGCTTCCATGTAAGTTAAGTGAAAAAAAACCTTCTTGACCATATTTCTGCATGCGATTCTCTACTTAAACGTAATGAAAACGTTCCGTTTTTAAAACAAATTGTGATGGGTGATGAAAAGTGGATACTGTACAGTAATGTGGAACGGAAGAGATTGTGGGGCAAGCGAAATGAACCACCACCAACCACACCAAAGGCCAGTCTTCATCCAAAGAAGGTGATGTTGTGTATATGGTGGGATTGGAAGGGAGCCCTCAATTATAAGCTCCTTACGGAAAACCAAACAACTAGTTCCAACAAGTACTGCTCTCAATTAGACCATCTGAAAGCAGCACTCGACGAAAAGTGTCCAGAATTAGTCAACAGAAAATGCAAAATCTTCCATCAGGATAACGCAAGACCACATGTTTCTTTGATAACCAGGCAAAAACTGTCACAACTTGGCTGGGAAGTTCTGATTCATCTGCCATATTCACCAGACATTGCACCTTCAGATTTCCATTTATTTCGGTCATTACAAAATTCTCTTAATAGAAAAAATTCCAATTCCCTGGAAGACTGTAAAAGGCACTGGGACAGTTTTTTGCTCAGAAAGGTAAAAAGTTTTGGGAAGATGGAATTATGACGTTGCCTGAAAAATGGCAGAAGGTAGTGGAACAAAAGGGTGAATACGTTGTTCAATAAAGTTCTTGGTGAAAATGAAAAATGTGTCTTTTATTTTTACTTAGAAACCAAAGGCACTTTTTGGCCAACCCAATACATATGAAAGGTTGTAAAAAGAACAAAAAGAACAGCATTCCACAGAGACAGTTTGTGGCCACAAAGCCCATGATTAGCCCTTTTTTGAGTTCTTTTTCTTCCACAGATGACTTTGAAGTTGCTTGGGAATAGTAAATAAGATAAATAACAGTAAATAACTATTGAGAACAGTAAATAACCTTGAGGAAGAACCCAAGAAATTAAACTCCTGTTCTCCAAATCCTCCCAAGGGTCAAGCAGTGAGCCAATGCTTTACACAGATATAGTAGCATCACGGGCTTCTTTAATCTTTATTATATCCGTGTGGGAAGAGGGAAGTATCAATTCCAGCTGAGCCTCCTCCCGCTTCAGGAGGAATATTCACCAGCCACTAAACTTTTCAGAAGGGTGGGCTCAGTGTCTAAACAAATGTTATTATCAGGGCAACAACTTATTAAGTGAAAAGCCATAATCTCTGCCATGCAGATTTCTTTCAACCCCATCTGCAAGGACAGTTTTATGATGTAGAATAGTACCTGCTTCTCTGCAGCTACAAGATAATAGAAAACATTGGTATAGTTACAACAGTTTTCCACTACTCACCCACATAATCCTAACAGCAATCTTATAATGTTGGTACTATTACGATCCCAATGCTGCAGCTTGCAGAAATGACACCTAGAGAGGTTAATTAATTTAACCGTGGTTAAAAATATATAGCAAATATACAGCAGTGCCAATATACAGCAATTTTATAGCAATGTGAGGTTTTGAAAACGAATTGTCCCCAGAGGCCACTTTTAACCAGTACCTCTCCTCTCCCACTTAACTGTCTCTCCTTTCCCACATTTCCCAGGATAAGAATGAGTACCTGGGGAGCCTCGAGGTGTGTGAGGACTGCCAGGTATAGCGGTGCAGGCTGTCCCATGCTCGCGGGCATCCTGCCGGGATAGCCTAGTGGCAGCTGGACCCCAGCCCACACCCTGCTTGTGAAGGTGTGTGTGCCTGGGAGGAGGGATACCTTTTTCTGATTTGCACAGGGATGCATTTCCCCCTCTCTCATGGCTTCTTTCTTTTTACCTTTTGTGCCTCTTCAGGTCTCTGCCTTTCCCCAGGAAACGGAGAAGATGATCAAGTTCCAGGTGAGTTGGATTTTTATTTCCATCACTTAACAGGTATTTCATTTCTCAGTAAGTGGACACCTTTTTTCTCTTCCTTGCCAAGCGTAAAGAATGACAGCAGACATTTAATACCATCTGTGTGCCGTGCTCTTTTGATTCATTTAAAAAAAATTTCCCTTTTCAGTTTTTATTATCATTGTATTTCACGACTAATGGTGTAAAAGAGAATAGAAGTTTTTAAAATGGGAAAGCCCACACATTATTACCCTGCTTACAAATCACCTGTGTTTTCCATGCTCATTTTTCATGTGCATTCATAACTATACTTGCAATAATAGATACAATTTTGAATTTTTTTCACTTAAAATTATAGCACTTAATTTTCGTCATCTAATATTATTTCAATGAACTGTTACACACTCTCCCCCATTTTGTTTAACTATTCGTCATTCACAAGCTTTTAAATTCATGAGGATTCTCAGTTTTACACAACAATATCAGTTTCTCTACATCTAATCTTTACTCAAAAAGCAATTCTGAGAGAATTCTGATACTATTTGTTCTTATGTTCTAGGGACTCAAAACTTAAAAAAAAAATTTTTTTTCTTAAGTGGTACCTTTGTAAAAAGACTACTTAAAGGATGGTTTTGTCTAACAGGGTCATACTGAGGCTGAACTCAGAAAAAAATTGTGTTAGCTGTTTTCGTTCAAAAAGAGCTAGATTCTTTCTTTCCAGGACCTGAAAGCTTTCTTTGTGTGTGTCTGTGTCTGTTTGTGTGCCTGTGTGTCACACCATTCATGAATTAATTTATTAGAACATTACAGGTACTTACTTTTAAAATTTTCGTCATACTATAAAACACACAGGCATTTTCCATCTGTCATGCTATTCACTGCTCTAAGAGGGACTTGGAATCATCTTCACTGTCAACATGAAGATAAGAGGTTCATGTAAGTTGAAGACCTGTTCAAGTTCCTGCAGTAGGCAAGTATCTGGCCAACTCCAAAGCCTTTGCCTTCTGGATTAAGAGTATCAGGCATACCATTTGGGTGGAAAGAGAGGCCAAAAAACCCCAATACACAGACAAACAAAAAACAAACCAGAGTTCTCATTCAGAGACCAAGACTTGAAGTTGTGATGTTCAGAGCTCCAGCCAGAACAAATACACTGCTGAGCAGGTCTTCATATAGAAATTTTAAATTTCCCTATAGCAAAAAATTAAAAGACAAATAGCAAGGTAGAAAGAAAAATCTTTATAACATACATGGAAGAAAAGGCCTTACTGTCCCCAAATGAATGAATGTTATTACAAAACAAGAAATAGAGATGACCAGCAAACCTGTGAAAAGAGAATAATCTTCATTACTAATCAACTTCGTGAACATTTTTTTTTTGCTGCACCGGGTGGGATCTTAGTTCCCTGACCAGGGATCGAACCTGTGCCCCTTGCAGTGGAAGCGCGGATTCTTAACCACTGGCCCACCAGGGAAGTTCCGTGAAAATTTTTTGAGATAACTAGTTTTTACTTCCCAAATTGACTTCTGAGATTGTCAAAGATTTTTTTTTTTTTAAGTATTCATGTCCATTGTTGGCCAGGGTATAGAGGTTTAGGGATTTATACTTTCTTGGAAGCAGAATAAGTTAAGAAAAATCTTTTTGGAGGAAACATTTGCCATTATGGTTTCAAAACTTTAAAGTTTGTTATTCTTCAACATGACCATTTCTACGTTTTGTAATTTATTTTAAGGAGATAACCAGCAGAGTTCCAGGGACTAAGGTCTATATGGAAAGATTTTTTGCAACATTGTTTATAACAGATAATCTGAAACTAAGCATGCATTATTTGGATCAGTTCACTATATTCTCAGTCATCAATTTCTTTTTTTTTTTTTAATTTATTTATTTATTTATTTTTGCTGTGTTGGGTCTTCGTTTCTGTGCGAGGGCTTTCTCTAGTTGCAGCGAGCGGGGGCCACTCTTCATCGCGGTGCGCAGACCTCTCACTATCGTGGCCTCTCTTGTTGCGGAGCACAGGCTCCAGACGCGCAGGCTCAGTAGTTGTGGCTCACGGGCCCAGTTGCTCCGCAGCACGTGGGATCTTCCCAGACCAGGGCTGGAACCCGTGTCCCCTGCATTGGCAGGCAAATTCTCAACCACTGCGCCACCAGGGAAGCCCAATTTCTTGAATTACTATGCAGCCCTGAAGTGGGATGCCAGAAATGATAATCACCATCATCATCATCATCACAATAATAGTTATCATTTACTGGGTACTTGCTATGTACCAGTCACTGCTGCTAAGTGCTTTACCTATAGTCACTCGTTTTATTACCAGTACCCTAAGGTACAGTTATCAGCCTGCAAATGAAGAGAGGATGAGGACCAAGTCCAAAGGCCCACAGCAGAGCATCCTAATGGGAACACAGGCATTCAGGCTCCAGAGCTGTGCCCATAAATGCTGCATATCTAGATGGGGCACAGAGGAGGAGCTACATACTCGAACAGTAAGGGTGACTCGTGCCCTGTAAGATGAGCACATTAAATAAGTGGTGTAAGTGTATAAAAGAGGGAAAACAGACTTCATCACACGCTGTTGGAACTAAAGCTTTTCTAGCAGCCCACGCGAAGCACCATAGCTCCAGGGACTTACCTTATAGGAGTACTCACAAAAGGCAGCAATTTAAAGTGCGAGGATTTCTTTTCCTGCAGCCCTTCTGGTGGATGGAATTGGCAGTGTGAAAAGCAAACAGAAGGCAGCTACTGAAATTTGACTCGGTCCCTCGGAATCCGGAACAGCTTCCCATCCTTGACACTTTCTCAGTGCTGCCCCTCTTCCATAAACATCGTCTGTGTGTGTTTGGTATTGTAGGAGCCAGTGTCCTTCAAGGACGTGGCCGTGGTCTTCACCGAGGAGGAGCTGGGGGTGCTGGACTCCGCCCAGAGGAAGCTGTACCGAGACGTGATGCTGGAGAACTTCCGGAACCTGCTCTCTGTGGGTGAGGACGGGCGCCCTCTGTAACGCGGTGTCAGCTTCCTGGGGTGTCTTTGTGTGTGCAGTTGTTTGAAGCTCTGGGACTCCTAAAATCATTCTCTGAGCTTGGGTACCTACGAGTCCTAATAATCCCTGTGCAGCAGAGACAAGATGTTTCTGTCCAGGAAAAAAATCTGTCCTTTGAACTATAAATGGGCAGCTTGTGGTCCTGCCGCACTGGTTTGTCCTAAAATCAGTGTAGTGAGTTGCTCCAGCTTCTGTTTTTCAGGGTTTCAGTAACTGTAGTTGTTTTTGTTTGTTTTTTTTGGTGGTGGGGGTTACCATACCACACAGCTTGCGGGATCTTAGTTCCCTAACCAGGGATTGAACCTAGGCCTTCGTCAGTGAAAGCACGGAGTCCTAACCACTGGACCGCCAGGGAATTCCCACTGTAGTTGTTTATTAATGTGATTTTTCAGAGGTATTTTGTTTTTTGCTTTAACAATATATTTGTAAATAACTTCAAACTTACAGAAAATTTGCAAAAGTATAGAACAAGAACACCCATATAGCTTTTACCTAGATTCACCTATAAAACATTTTAACCACATTTAAAATTTATCATTTATGTGCATGTTCTTCTCTCTCCATAAATATTATGTATATGTATGAAAA
The DNA here is from genome assembly GCF_009873245.2 of Balaenoptera musculus. Lineage (NCBI taxonomy): Eukaryota > Metazoa > Chordata > Mammalia > Artiodactyla > Balaenopteridae > Balaenoptera > Balaenoptera musculus. The sequence goes on from NC_045803.1 coordinate 11,155,562, forward strand.
CATATGTATATACCTAATTTTTTTCTGAACCATTTGAGGGTAATTTACGTACACCATGGCCCTATTATCTCTAAATACTTCAGTGTATATGCAGAGTTCAGGAATCCCAAGACAACCCTTACTCTGACACCAGTTGCAAGCTCGGTGGGGGGGGTCCCCGAGCCTCAGTAATTTGCTAGAACTCTCAGAAGTCACTAAAAGCTTTTATACTCACAGCTACACTTTATTACATGGAAAGGATACAGAATAAAATCAGCCAAGAGAAGAGACGCCTGGGGCAGAGTCCAGGGGAGTTTCCAGCACAAACTCCCAGTTGTTCTCTCCCAGTGGAGTCGTGGACAGCACCCGCTCTCCCCATCAGTGACGGGTGACCATACATGCGGAGTATTGCCAACCAGGGAGGCTCACACAGACCTTGGTGTCCAGAGCTTTGATTGCGGCTTGGTCACGTAGATGTGGTTGGACACCTATGTGGCTGACTTTGGTTTCCACCCGCCCCCTCACTCGAGGAAATCAAGCTGATACACATGGCCTAAAGGCCCCACCGTAAATCACATTGTTAAACTCTCTGGTGTGGCCCAGGGCCTCCAGGTGAAAAAAGACACTCTTACCAGGCAGTACATTGCCAGTGCTTACAGATCATCTCCCAAGAGCTGAGGGCAAAAGCCAGACCTCTCTTTGGGCAAGGTTAATACTTCACTGAACAGTATATTTTGTAGAAATAGGAATATTCTCTTACATATCCCCAGTGCAGATTCAGTACTTTTATCCCATCATTTATACCCTGATTTTATCAGTAGAACCAATTATATAACTTAAAGCATATTTTTCTCTCTCCAGGGCAAGATCCAGCCTAGGGTCTAGTCTAGCTGTCAGTGTTTCTTTAGCCTCCTTTAATTTGGAGCATTTTCACAGCATTGCTTTGCCTTTTCAGACTGTGACGTTTTTAAGGAATACTGCCACTCCCTCCCCCCATTTTTAATAGAGCATTCCTGGTGTTTCCTCATAATTAGACTCGGATGATCCATTCTGGCTGGAACTCTGCAGTTGGTAGTGGTGTGTCCTTTTGAGGGTATCACATCTAGAGACACACCATCTGTCCCTCATTCGTGATGCTAATTTTCATCACCCTGTCAAGATGTCCAATTTCTCCACTATAAGATCACTGCTTTGTTTCCTCTTGCAGTCACAGGGCAACACTTTTTAAGACCACACAAACATTTCCCTATAGACTTAGCATCCAATGATGATTCTTGCCGTATCCAGTCTTTACCATGATAGTTGACAAGTGGTGATTTTCTGACTTCGTACTTCCTTCACACGTAGCAGTGAGCACTTGGCATTCTACAGAAAGCAAGAGCCCCTCTCTCTTAACCATTTATTTATTTATTATTTGTAGGGACTTGTGAATTCTCTTATAAAAATGATTTGTAATTTATTACTGTAATAATTATCTTGCTAAAGTTGTTCCAAATTTGACCCCTTTAAGCTGACTCCTTGCCCTTGTAATATGCCCCCAGCCTTTTTTTGAGCACTCTCTTATTTTGGGGCATAGCATGCTGTCCTAGGCTCATCCTTTACTTTGCCCCAGCCCTGGAATCATTTATTTCATTTATTGGGGAATGGTATTTAACACCAAGGTCTGGATGCTAGGGATTGTCCTTGCCACTGTGGTTTCTTTGTTTCCTGGTCTCAGGGTTTAGAACTAGGAGGTAGGGGTGTGTCTGTGTGTGTATATTCATATGCATACACATATACATGCACACATATTGATATAAATATGTATACATATGAATAGTTATTCAGTTTCATTCAAAATAAGAGAGATGTTAATTCAGATTATACTGAAACACCGTTTTTCATCCACGAGATTAGCAAAAATTCAAAAACATAACACTATTCTTGGGGCAAAGCTGTGGGGAATAAAGCACTTTCATGCATTGAAACTAGGAGTGCAACTTGATACCACCCCTAAGGAGAGGAATTTGACAATATCTAACAGAACTATGGAGTTACCCTTTCCCAGCAATTCACTTGTAGGAATTTTCCCTAAAGATAACAAAGTGCAAAAGAGCATTAATAGTATAGTAGTTTGTGTAAGGAGGAAAATAAGTAAATATATGAATATCTGCTGACCTTTATAAGAAGAAACACAGGAAGGATTAATCAGGAAATCATGAAGTTAGTTTCTTATAAGTGGGTGGAAGGTAGTAGTGTGGAAGGGATGTTTGAGAGAGCTGCACATGTCTGAATACAGCTTTTTGTCTAGTTTGGACTTTTGAAAATATGTTGGTTCAACACATTCTGAAAAGTAAATCAAATAAAAAGGCAAAGGGATGATAATCTAAAAGAAAAATGAATTGTATTTAAAATTAATACCTTAACCACAATGAATAGAGAAAAGAAAGAATTCACAGAAGTAGCTAAGGAACACAGTGTCTAACTCTATACCCTTAGTTTTAGGTACAGTGGGAGGGGGCTGGGAGAATGACTTGCAATCCTGAACACTTTTTAGTGGATTTGTTTATTGCTCTGATATGGAATAAGCAATTCTGAGACTATTTTAGATGTACTACAGGTGCCAAGGCCATTCAATGGAGAAAGTATCATCTTTTCAACAGATGGTGCTGAAGCATTTGGACTTCTGTATGCATCTATTTGCATGCCTCACACCTACCAAAAAATTAACTCAAAATGGATAAGAGACATAATGTAAAATGTAACTTCTAGAAGGAAACACAGGAGAAAATCTTCATGATCTTGGGTTAAAGAGGTCTTAGGCAAAGAGGTCTTAGATATGATCCCAAAAACATGATTCAGAAAAGAAAAAAAGAAAAAAAACACACAAGTGGGACTTGGTCAAAATTGAAAACTTTTGCTGTCCTCGCCTTTTTACAGGGAATCAGCCCTTCAAACCGGAGCTTATATTCCAGCTGGAGAGAGAAGAAGAGCTTTTGATGATGGAGACAGAGACCCAGAGAGATGGGTGTTCAGGTGAGAACCATCCAGCAGTGACCCAGCAGCCAGAGAGCCCCTCCTGAAACATGAGGCAGAAAATGTCAGGCCCTGAGGTGTCTGTCCCCTCACCCCCTCTAGCTTTCCATATTCTAGCTCATTCATTCTGTCCCAGCTGCACTGACCCATTGCTGCCCATCAGACCTGTCAGAAATATGCTTCTGCTTCAGGTTACTTGGCTTGCTTTGCTCTGTGCCTTGACTGAGTGAATTGGTTAATACATGTGTGGTCTTCACTGTCTTCAATCCTCCTTGAGGCAGCTAATAGGTATAGAACAAATCAGTGTGATGGAGACTCCAGAATATTGTTTGTCAACTGATGAATGCCTGTCCTAATTCTAACTGTTTAGGTGTCCTTGAGTATTCATGGATAGGTAGCCATTATTCCTAAAAGATGAATAGCCAGTCAGCTAAAGGAAATATCAAAAATGATCAATGCCAACATTATAATTGACCCTTCCCATGCAGCAATTTCAAGTGAGACACTCTTGCATTAACTTCCTCATTCAGATGCCCAGCTCTTTATCTTCCCATTCTGTCCTCTCTTCTCACCGTCACATCCCCTAACACCTAAACAGTCTCTTGACCTAGCTACAGTTTTTTTAAAAAATTTTATTCAATTTACTTAAATTAAAAAAAAAACAACAGTTCACCTGTTTTTCCCATCCCCCAACCCCTGCCTCTTACAACCAACAATCTGTTCTCTGTATCTGTGAGCTTGGTTGGTTTTGTGTGTTTGTTGCGGGGCAGGGGGTGGTGACTTTAGATTCCACATATGAGAGAGATCGAGCGGTATTTGTCTTCAGATACCTCAAGGTCTACCTGTATTGTTGCAAATGGCAAGATTTCATTTTTATTTATGGCTGAATTTTCTTTATCCATTCATCCATCAGTGGACACTTAGATTGTTTCCTTATCTTGACTATTGTAAATAATGCTGCAGTGTACATGGGGGTGCATATATTTTTTCTTTTTTTTATGAATTTATTTATTTTTATTTATTTATTTTTGGCTGCATTGGGTCTTTGTTGCCATGCACGGGCTTTCTCTAGTTGTGGTGAGTGGGGGTTACTCTTCGTTGTGGTGTATGGGCTTCTCATTGCGGTGGCTTCTCTTTGTTGCGGAGCACGGACTATAGGTGCGTGGGCTTCAGTAGTTGTGGCACATGAGCTCAGTAGTTGTGGCTCGTGGGCTCTAGAGCACAGGCTCAGTAGTTGTGGCACACGGGCTTAGTTGCTCCACGGCATGTGGAATCTTCCCGGACCAGGGCTCAAACCCGTGTCCCCTGCATTGGCAGGCAGATTCTTAAGCACTGTGCCACCAGGGAAGCCCCATATATCTTTTCGAGTTACTGTTTTCGTTTTCTTCAGATAAATACCCAGAAGTAGAATTGCTGAATCATATGATAGTTCTAGTTTGAACTTTTTGAGGACCCTCCATACTGATTTCCATAGTGGCTGCACCAACTTCCATTCCCACCAGTAGTGTACAAGGGTTCCCTCTCCTCCACATCCTTGCCACCATTTGTTATCTCTTGTCTTTTTTGATAATAGACATCCTAACAGGTGGGAGGTGATAATCTAATTGTGGATTTGATCTGCATTTCCCTGATGATTAATGTTGTTGAGCATCTTTTTATGAACCTGTTGGCCATCTGTATGTCTTCTTTGGGAAAATGTCTATTCTGGTCTTCTGCCCATTTTTTTAATCAGGTCGTTTGTTTTTTGCTATTGAATTGTATGAGTTCTTTATATATTTTGGATATAACCCCTTATCAGATATATGATTTGCACATATTTTTCTCCCATTCAGTAGTTTGCCTTTTCGTTTTATTGCTGGTTTTCTTTGCTGTGCAGAAGCTTCTTAGTTTGATTGTAGTCCCACTTGTTTATTTTTGCTTTTGTTTCTTTTGCTTTTGATGAAGGATAAAGTGATTTTTATCCTTCATTTTGTTAATGTGGTGTATCACACTTACTGATTTGCAGATGTTGAACCATCCTTGCATCCCTACAATAAATCCCATTTGATTTTGGTGTAGGATCCTTTTAATGTGTTGTTGAATTCAGTTTGCTAATATTTTGTTTAGGATTTTTACATTATGTTCATCAGAGATATTGGCCTGTAATTTTCTTTTTGAAGTGGAACTTCCAAGTTGGACATTTATGCAAGTCCAAACATTTTAGTAATGTTTTTGAGTCCTCAGACCCTGGTGTCAGAAGCCATGGTCACACCTGTGTAGCTAAGGATGCTCCTGGGTGAGAAGGAGAGTCAATTGAAAATTTCAAAACAAATTACTTCACTTCTATAATTTTTTGTTTCCATCTCAGTTAACATTCAGAGTCATAACAGGCAATACACTCTCTGGAGCAGGGGTCAGCAAAGTTTTTCTCTAAAGGTCCAGATAGTGAATATTCTAGGCTTTGCTGGCCATATGTGGTCTCTGTCACATATTCTTCTTTGTTTTTTCTTACACCATTTAAAAAAATGTAAAATCTATTCTTGTTCTTAAGCTACACAGAAACAGGGCTAGGGCCATAGTGTGCCAGTCCCCCTGCCTGATAGCATCAGTAGGAATGTAATGTCATACTTTAAAATATCTTTTTATTTAATTTTTTACATATACTAACATGTATATACCTTATATTAATGCAAAATTTTGAAAATGTACATTCTTATTTTTAATATACTAATTTTTCTCCTTCATGGTACCTTGAGCAAGAAATCCCTCCCGATCTGAGGTTATCTCTTTTTTAAAATAATCATCACTACATAATCCAGTATGTGGCTATAACATGCATCATTTACCCATTTTTTAATTGATGGGCATTCATTTTTCCACCGTCCCCCTTGTTTTTTTTACTACTAATATAGAAAGTACAGCAATAAAAACCCCAATCCAAATGTCCTTGGGTACTAGTGATTTTATTTCTGTGGAATAAATTACCTGGTGACTCAGAGATTCAAAGAGAAAAACCATCCTACTGAGCTGTTTTTTATTGGCTGCGTCGGGTCTTAGTTGCAGCACATGGGATCTTTGTTGAAGCATGTGGGATCTTTTCATTATGTCACAGCCTCTTTGTTGCAGCGCTCAGGCTTCTCTCTGGTTGTAGTGTGCGGGTTTTCTCTCTAGTTGTGGCACGCAGGCTCCAGGGTGCGTGGGCTCCAGAGCACGTGGGCTCCATAGTTTGCTGCATGCGGGTTCTCTCATTGAGGTGGGTTCTCTCATGTGAGCTCAGTAGTTGTGGCACACAGGCTTAGTTGCCCTGCGGCATGTGGGATCTTAGGTCCCTGACCAGGATCGAACCCACGTCCCCTGCATTGGAAGATGGATTCTTTACCACTGGATCACCAGGGAAGCCCCCTTACTGAACTTTAACTTTGGAGTTGTAACCAAGAGAGACATAATTATCCCCCATTGACTTTCTTGCATCCTCTAGGAGCTGATTTAATTGACGTGGGCAAAGAAATATTTTTAAAATGATAGTCTTACAACCACTCTGTTAGCAGAAGAACTATCTCAATTTCCACTACGAAAGAGAACGATGTCAATAAATAATGGCTTCTTTTTTTATTTTTTATTTATTTTTGGCTGTATTGGGTCTTCGTTGCTGCACATGGGCCTTCTTTAGTTGTGGTGAGTGGGGGCTACTCTTCATTGCGGTGAGCGGGCTCTAGGTACATGGGAGTAGGGGCATGTGGGCTCAGTAGTTGTGGCTCACGGGCTCTAGAGCGCAGGCTCAGTAGTTGTGACGCACGGGCTTCGTTGCTCTGTGACATGTGAGATCTTCCTGGACCAGGGCTCGAACCGTGTCCCCTGCATTGGCAGGCAGATCCCTAACCACTGCGCCACCAGGGAAGTCCCAATAATGGCTTCTTAACTGTCCATCTCCTTGCAAGATGTTCCAAGTCGCAACCCATCCATCTCTTCGAAAGTCAGCATCTACATAAATTTCCTAGTTTTTTTTCAGGCCAGGCAAGGAAGATTCAAGGTGAGAAAAACAAGAGTTAGGAAGACCAGCCCCTGTCTTTCTTTTTATCCCCTATTCAAAAATAAGTATATATTTCTTCATCTTTATTTCATACATGTTAGCCATTAAATAAACAAATGTTAAGGTAGATTTTAGACAGTTTTCAAGCCTTCATCCCCATAAAGATCTAGTGTATAATTTTCAACTGGTGACCATTATAACCTGAAAAAAGAAGAAGTTGTACTCTCAGGTTTCATACATCCTGAGGGAAAGAAAGAATATATCTCAAGTGGTAATTTGTTCACAGTATTTCGAAACTTCAGTCCATGTAGGCATGAAACTAAGAGGTACAAACCTACCTATTGATATTTTTCCAAGTTTCTGCATTTGAACTTTGCATTTGAGCCTTATAATTGTTTCATTACAAACTTTATACCTTCCTCAACTATTTGCACCAGTGGTTTTCATACTTTTTTGGCCATGGCCTTCGGTATGTAATGTAACCTAGTACAGACCTATGTGTGTATACATATCTGCAAGTCTGAAACAAGCATTTATGCAGTGATACCCTGACATGCAGTGCAACTGTGATATTTTCTGTCCTTTTTAAAATTGCATGTCACAATCTATTAAATTGATCTTAAGCCTCACTAATGGTTTCCCACCATTAGTGTTCTTGTGCTGTTATAGGCTATTCATTCCAAATACATCCAGTAATATTCCATAATCTGTTTTCAACCTTCTCTGCCAGTGATTAAATTTTGTCTTCTATTGGAAAGTGATAAGAAAAATAATTTTACTTGGAGTGAAAAAGATGATTTGTAATCCATGTTTACATACAATCAGCTTGTCAGTCCACATAAGCAAACAAAATCTGTTTCATGGAATTGCCTGATTAATTTGATCAGAGGTGCAGAGTCAGCAACCTATTAGAGCCACCTGCACCTGTTGCTGACATGAGGCATCACGATCCCCAGGGGCTCTGAAAGGTGATCCTTTACCAACACTATACCTTAATACTGCTGACTGCCGCTGATGCGATCTGAAACTCCCAGCAGGGATGGAAAGGGAAGTTTCTGGTCCGTAGAGCCAGGCAAGCATCATTGCTGTGTAAACCAAGGGCTTCTGGGCTTTTTTTTTTCCCCATAGCGGATTATTCCTGTTTTTCATTTCCAGTGTCATTTCTAATTATAGCAAAACCATCAACTTCATTAACCAGGAGATACTTACTTTTAGTAATCTCCATCTTTCAAGTAATAAGGTGCTCCCTGCAAATTATCTTGCTTTTTCTTCTCCTTCCTTGGTAGTTTGCTGGTTCCAGCTAGATCTGAATACCATTCCTGTCAGTAGTTCTCATGTAGCTGTTCTCAGCAATTTCCTTCGATAATTTTAATTCCTTTATGGCTTAATTAGAATATCAAACATCACTGGGTTAAGAGTTGCTGAAGTCATAACTTAACCTTACATGTTAACCTTAACTAAACCTTAAGTTTTTTTTTTGTTTTTTTTTTATATTAGGGGATATTATTATTTATTTATTTATTTATTTTATTTTGGCTGTGTTGGGTCTTCGTTTCTGCGCGAGGGCTTTCTCTAGTTGCGGCAAGTGGGGGCCACTCTTCATCGCGGTGCGCGGGCCTCTCACTATCGCGGCCTCTCTTGTTGTGGAGCACAGGCTCCAGACGCGCAGGCTCAGTAGTTGTGGCTCACGGGCCTAGTTGCTCCGCGGCATGTGGGATCTTCCCAGACCAGGGCTTGAACCCGTGTCCCCTGCATTGGCAGGCAGATTCTCAACCACTGCGCCACCAGGGAAGCCCAACCTTAAGTTTTAATACAACCTTTCATAAATACCTTATGATGTCTTACACATGCCAATCATGTTGATCTAGTGTTACAATTCCTTGCCAGCATTTCCTTTTTAGCCCCAGCATTTCCTTTTTAATAGAAAACTTACTACATTTGCATTAACTAACTGCAGACATAAAGTACATATGGGTAAAATGGCATGTTGTTAATAAAATATGATACATCTGTTTTTTAAATTATACATATGTTTAATTACTTTTTTCTTATAATTTTTAGATTACTTTTTTGATCATTTACAGTGGTGACATCTGATCTCAGGCTGTGATAGGCTGGCCATTTTATGCTAGAATAGTCTTTGTTTTCTGCATTTCACTTCTTCTGTCTCCACCCCACATAACCCTGTTCTTGTTTTCAAACAGGCAGATCTCGGAGATATTGCAGGTTCGGTTCCAGAGCACCGCAATAAAGCAAATATTGCATATAAAGCAAGTCACAAATTTTTTGGTTTCCTAGTGCATATAAAAGTCATGTTTATACTATACTGTAGTCTATTAAGTGTGCAATAGCATTATGCTAAAAAAACAATTCACATACCTTAATTTAAAAATACTTTATTGCTAAAAAATACTAACCATCATCTGAGCCTTCAGTGAGTAATAGTAGTAACATCAAAGATCACAGATAACCATGACAAATATAATAATGAAAACGTTTGAAATATTGTGAGAATTACCAAAATGTAACACAGAGACATCAAATGAGCAAATTCTGTTGGAAAAATAGTGCCAGTAGGCTTGCTCAACATAGGGTTGCCTTCAATTTATAAGAAACTCTACCTGCGAAGCACGGTAAAGCAAAGCACAATAAAAACAAGGTATGGAGTATATTTTTCCCTGTAGACTGAGTTAAAATGGCTTCTAAAATGATAGATTTGTGGCATAGAGTTGGATGTTGTAGCCACTGTTATTGTACATGATTAGAAAGAACTCTTCTTCTCAAGCTCACATGGAACATTCACGAAGATAGACCATATTCTGAATCATAAAACACACCTTAACAAATTTAAAAGAATAGAAATCATGCAGTGCCTGCTCTCAGACTGCAATGGAATTAAACTAGAAGTCAATAAATCAAATAACTGGAAGACCTCAAATGGAGATTAAACAATACACTTCCAAATAACACATGGGTCAAAGAAGAAATCTCAAGAGAAATTTTAAGATGTTTTGAACTACATGAGAATGAAAACACAACCTACCAAAATTTGTGGGCTGCAGCAAAAGCACTGCTTAGAGGAAAATTTATAGCATTGAATACATGTATTAGAAAAGAAAAAAGGTCTAAAATCAATCATCTAAGCTTCCACCTTAGGAAACTAGAAAAAGAAAAGCAAATTGTAAGCAGAAGAAAAGTAAGTAGAACACAAGAATAAGAATTGGAAATAAGAAATCAGTAGAGAAAATCAATGAAACCAAAAGCTGGTTCTTTGAAAAGATGCCTAAAACGGATAAGCTTCTTAGCTAGGGTAACTAAGAAAAAGATACACAAATTACTAATATCACAGAAATGCAAATTACTAATATCAGAAATGAAAGAGAGAACATGACTACAGAACCTGTGGGCATTAAAAGAATAAAAAAGGAATACTATGAACAAAGTCTATGCCCACAAATTTGACAGCCTAGATGAAACAGACCAATTCCTTGAAAGACACATTTGCCAAAAGTAAAGTAAAGCTATTTATTTGACGTGCCTCATATACTATGTCCCTTCATTTCATTATTATATAAAATATTAATATAGTAATTGAAAGCTTTGCTTTTGAGAAACCAAAGACATCACTAGGCATTTTTTAAATTAATTTTTTATTGGAGTATAGTTGGTTGGCATTTTTTTTTTTAAGTACTGAGATGAGTACTCATAGACATGCCGTAAAGTGTTACCCTGCAGTCAGTGCACTGCCCCAGATCCTGCTGCCACGCAATCATCAGTGAGGCCTTTTATTTTTAATTTTAAAAAAAATTGGGCATAGGGTGGGGCTACAGGTAAGATTTTATACAAGAAAAACTACACATTTATTTTCAAAATTAAAAGGCACAATCCACAAGATTCTTGTGACCTTTGCTTTTCTCATCAGCAGGTGATATCTGAGTGTAGCCCTACCTCTCATACAGCCTTTCAACATTGCAGTAAAACTGCCATCACCAGTTCCTTTACCATGAAAAATAACTTAACACATATATGCACTTTCAGTTCTGTGAGTGAGAGTAACTCAAGCTGTGATCTATTCATTATGTGCTTACTGAGCAACTACTATTTGCTAAGAGTGTTACAGGCAGTGAGGGTAATGCTGTGTACACAGCGAAGTGCTTGTCCTTGTGGATAATACACCCCACTGTGGAGAGACAGAAAAACACAAAGAATTATTATGTTTGAGGATAATATTCATGTTATGAAAAAAATCCTCTTTTACTTCTTTTTTTTCCCCCGGATGGTGAAAGAGAATTAATGTACTGCCAAGTGTTAGGAGAGTGAGTGCATGTTATTACTCCAACCCCGTTGGACCACCGGTCCTCAGGGAGTATACTTCTCACCAGGATATGAAGATCTGCTGCCTGCTGATAATCTGAGCTTTCATAACTAAGGGACAAGCCATTTCCACCCAAACATACCCATCTTCAACTTTTCTGGAGCCTGAAATTCCCTAAATATTAAAGTAATTTCCCAGCAAAATGGTGCACGCCAAAGTCAGTGTTCGTTGAGTTTTGTTTGATAACAAAGGACACCTACTGGTGCCATAAAACTTGCCTATGCTTCCCTCAGCCTCCATTTTTTTCTGATGTCTTTGGAGTTGAATTCTGTCACCGTGTTTTACATTCTGACCTGCACCATGGCAGGTGCATGGCAGGTGCTTGATAATTGCAAAATATCTTTTGAAAGGAGTTAAAGCTGATAATGGCTTACAGTGACTTAGAAGAGCTTATTAGTCTCATGAAGATAAAGAACGCATTAGAGATAGGCAGTTTGATGCCTCAAGCATAGATTAAAGATCTACTTTTACCTTCATCTGCACAGCATTTAACATGCAGTCTTCTTAAAAACAAACAAAAACGTTACCATGCCCATTACTATCAGGGCAAAAAACATTTATCCACTTGAAACTATACTCTTTCCAATTTGAGACTGTCCCCTTCTGTTTTCTTGAAATCTCCAGGCAGCCCATGATAATATGTGTGTGGTTTAGCTAGGCATTTTGAACAGGGCCACCATCTTCGATGTCCAGGATGTGTTGCAAAGCCCTGATTTTGAGGCACGCAGATAGCCTGAATTTTGTGGATCCTCTTTATATTCCTGGTGTAGCCAAAGATGAGCCATTTTCTAAGTATCGTCAGAGTTAGTAACATAAATTTTCCTCCAGTTTATTGAAGTTGCATGTCATCGTCTACGTGCAAAATCTTGAAATCTCTTAATAAAAGCATTCAACTGTGTACACGTCTAAAATCTCTTTATTCTTATAGGAACCAAGAGTCAACATAATATGGAAAGTATTCAAGAAGTGGGATTAAGCTGCCTTTCCTCCAAAGAGCTTTCCACCTGGCAGACCTGGCAACAAGGTGCAGGCAGGTTAACCGGGTGTCAAGATTCCATGAAAATTTTTCAAGAGAATATTTCTCAGTTGCAAAAACAAGGTGATTCCCCCTGCCAAGTTTGGGCAGGAATACCGATTCAGATTTCTGAAGATGAGAACTACATACTGACTCATATAGGAGATGGTTCCCATGACATAAAAAGTCAAGAATTTCCCTCTTGGAGAACCCAGCATTCTTGGAGGAAAATGTATCTTACAGAGTCACGTAATTATCAGTGTAGATGTCAGAAAATTTCCATGAAAAATGATTTCTGTACGTCTGAAAGTATCAGTTGGATCTCACATCACAATGATAATCTGGGTGTACACAGAACAGAAAAAAACTATAGCTGCCATGACTGTGGAGAAGATGTCATGAAGGTTTCACTGCTTCATCAAGACTTAATTCAAACAGGGCAAAAGCCCTACCCTGGTAATGAGTACAGAAAAGCCTTCAACAATGACTTCAGCTCTGAAGTTCTTCAGCAGTTACACTTAGAAGGAAAGCCCCGTACATACAGTCCATGTGGAAAGGGCTGTAGTTACAGTTCAGTTCTTCATACTCATCAAAGTGTTTGTAGAGGAGATAACTGTGTTTCTGAGAGTCCACATCTGCAGTGTCATCAGAAAGTACACGCAGAGGAGGTGCCATTTAAATATGAATATGGTGAGAACTTCAATCAGTGTTCCTCTCATAACACATATGAACTTACTCACACAGGAGAGATGTCCGACAGATGCAACATTTATGAGAAGGGCTTCAGTCATAGCTTAGACCTTAGTAGTAGTTTTAGGGTCCATACTGAGCAGGAGCCCTATGAATTTGAGGAGAATGGGAATGTCTTTATCCAAAATTCTTGCCTTCGAGCCCATCAGAAAATCCAAACTGAAGAGAAACTATACACAGATGTGGAGTGTGAGAAGGGTTTCATTTGTAACTCAGATTGTAACATTCAGCACAGAGTTCACATGGAAGAGATTCCCTATAATTCTGAGGTGTGTGGTAATGGCTTCAGTCTGGCCTCACATTTTCAAGACCTTCAGATAGTCCACACTAGGGAACAACCATATAAACATTATACATGTGGTAACAGCTTCAGCCAAAATTCATATCTTCAAGGCCATCAGAAAATTCACATTGGAGAGAAACCTTACAAAGAGTGTGGGAATGGCTTCAATTGGAATTCAAAACCTAAAGATCATCAGAGAGTCCACACTGGAGAGAAACCGTACAAATGCAACACATGTGGTAAAGTCTTCAGTCATAGATCAGTTCTTAATGTTCATCAGAGAGTCCACACAGGAGAGAAACCTTTTAAATGTGAGGAGTGTGATAAGGGATTCAGTCGGAGTTCATACCTTCAAGCCCATCAGAGAGTCCACACTGGAGAAAAACCATACAAATGTGAGGAGTGTGGGAAGGGATTCAGTCGCAATTCTTACCTTCAAGGCCATCAGAGGGTCCACACTGGAGAGAAACCATACAAGTGTGAGGAGTGTGGGAAAGGATTCAGTCGGAGTTCACACCTTCAAGGCCATCAGAGAGTTCACACTGGAGAAAAACCATTCAAGTGTGAGGAGTGTGGGAAGGGATTCAGTTGGAGCTTTAATCTTCAAATTCATCAGAGGGTTCACACAGGAGAGAAACCCTATAAATGTGGAGAATGTGATAAGGGCTTCAGTAAGGCCTCAACTCTTCTGGCCCATCAGAGAGTCCACACGGGAGAGAAGCCATACCAATGTGATGAGTGTGGTAAGAGCTTCAGTCAGAGATCATACCTTCAAAGCCATCAGAGTGTCCACACTGGCGAGAGACCCTATATATGTGAGGTATGTGGGAAGGGCTTCAGTCAGAGAGCATATCTTCAAGGTCATCAGAGAGTCCACACCAGAGTGAAGCCATATAAATGTGAGATGTGTGGGAAGGGCTTTAGTCAGAGCTCACGCCTTGAAGCACATCAGAGGGTCCACACAGGAGGGAAACCATACAAATGTGAGGTGTGCACAAAGGGTTTCAGTGAAAGTTCACGCCTTCAAGCACATCAGAGGGTCCACGCAGAAGGGAGGCCCTATAAATGTGAACAATGCGGTAAGGGTTTCAGTGGGTTTTCAAGTCTTCAAGCCCATCACAGAGTCCACACTGGGGAAAAACCATACAAATGTGAGGTGTGTGGTAAGGGCTTCAGTCAGAGATCAAACCTCCAGGCTCATCAGAGGGTCCACACGGGAGAGAAACCCTACAAATGCGATGCATGTGGTAAGGGTTTCCGTTGGAGCTCAGGTCTTCTAATTCATCAAAGAGTCCATAGTGGTGATACATTCTATAAAAGTGAAGAGTATGGTAGGGATTATCTCTCTTCAGAGAATCCATACAAAAGTGAAATTCGGTAAAATGGTATTCTATTGCATTCTGAAGTCCTCAAATGAGAGCTGAAATTTTCCATTCACTCCAGTTCTTACAGTAGAAAAAGAATTTCTTTCATGAAAAGGTAATGTTTCTGCCCAGCATCAACATTTGCAATAGTCAGGAGACCACACAGCAGAGACATCTAACAAGAGAGGTTCCATACGGGATTTTGTGAGAACTTTAACATGTCATTGCACGTGACTTTAACCAGTTGTTGCACTAGGGCTTAAAAAAGATATGAGTATAGTCAGGATTTTAACAGAAACACAGTGATGAGCATGCCTGAATCCACGTCCACTGGAATGTAAAGTGAATGAGAGAAGGGGCTTCATGCATTGTGAAGTCTCCAAAGCCATGACACTGCATAACTCAATATTAGGTGCTCAGTACTTTTTGCTAAATGACTAAAAGTGTGTAAAGGTATCATGTTTGAAATTTTTATTGAGCTTATTTTCCCCAAAAAATCATTTGAAAATGTATTTGGAGGAGGAATACTGCAAGTAATGTAAGCACTTCAAGTAAATAAATATTATTTGAAATGTATCAGCAATATCGCAATCTGAAATTACATGAATTTGGTTGTAACCCTGTTGGGATTGGTTCTCTCCCTTTGTCCCTCGTGTAAGCAGGGATGAACTGAATTTCTTACCATTTGGTCTTTTTCTCTACAGTATACTATCCATTGTAGTTTAGCTGTGAGTATGTACACCTGTGTGCACTTTAAAGGACAGTACAAACTGATAAAACAATGTTTCTGGTTAACTTTACAAAAATGGAACACTGCATTTCACATAATTGAATTTTTACTCCTGCCCTGTGTGTTAGGACAGAGTTTTACTGTAATATTTGGAAAGTGGCAGAAATGGTTACTAATGACAAATACTTTCTTAATAAATGTCAAAATTATAATACTTGGTTTTTTAGTCTGCATATTTCCATCAAAATCCTTTTGATCTGACTGATTTCTCAGAGTTATAACCTTTGTCCAATTCAGACCTTCTTAGGCAGGATCTGTGACAAGTTTGGAGGACTTTAATTTTATCAAGTTTTACATCCCCATACTTCTTCCACTCACAGAAAGAAAAATATCAATTTTTTTATTGAAGTATAGTTGATTTACAATGTTATGTTAATTACTGCTGTACAGCAAAATGATTCAGTTATACATACATATACATTCTATTTTTTATTCTTTTCCATTATGGTATATCATAGGATATTGAATATAGTTCTCTGTGCTATACAGTAGGACCTTATTGTTTAACCATTCTATATATAAAAGCTTATATCTGCTAACCCTAACCTCCCACTCCATCCCTCCCTCAACCCCCTTCCCCTTGGCAACCACCAGTCTGTTCTCTATGTCTGTGATTCTGTTTCTGTTTCATAGATAGGTTCTTCTGTGTCATATTTTAGATTCCACATAAAAATGATATCATATGTTATTTGTCCTCTTTCTGACTTACTTCACTTAGTATGATAATCTCTACTTACATCCATATTGCTGCAAATGGCATTATTTTCTTCTTTTCTATGGCTGAGTAGTACTCCATTGTATATATGTGCCACATCTTTATCCATTCATCTGTTAATGGACATTCAGGTTGTTTCCATGTCTTGGCTATTGTGAATAGTGCTGCTATGAATATGAGGTGCATGTATCTTTTTGAATTATAGTTTTGTCCAGATATATGCCCAGGAGTGGGGTTGGTGGATCATATGGTAATTCTGTTTTTAGTAAAGAAAGGAAAAATATTGAATTTTTCTAAACATTTTTTCAAATGTATTGATTATTAGGATAAGATTTCCTTTTACTTGCTAGTCTGTGTCTTCAAGAACAATGTATTTTGTTGGAGGGAGTGAAAAATACAAGTTTGTTAGAGAAGAGTCATACAATATGTATCAAAATGTAAAGTGTATGTACCCATCTGGAAATCATAGAATAATAATTTAAGATAAAGCAGTTTTAACAGAAAGGATGTGTACATAAGGGTAATTTTTTAAATTGGAAATTAATAAGAGTTTAGATGAATTTCTCTGTGTTCCTATAATATGGAGCTACAGAAAGTATGAAATCAATCTAAAACGACAGAGAAGACTCATGCATCTTGTTTAGTAAAAATGCAGATTGTACCTTCATAATATCCAGTTATCTTAGTTCTGTATACATATATGTTCAAATACATGCTTAATAGATTATCTGTGAAAGATTACTCACTGTCCTGTATACAGTGGTTTTCTGTGGCAAGCAGACTTTTGGCTTGGTCTTTCTTGTACTTTATTTTTAAAACTTCACAGTTAACATTTTACCAAAGCAATAAACTATTGAGATATTGTCCCTTATAGTTAAGAACTCATAATGTGATCACTCTATTTCATTAGATGGCATGATGGCCAAAATTAAAGAATAAAACTCCTGAAGTTAATCTTCAGAAAGTCTCTAGAGAATACAGATAAATTAGGTGTCAGCAGCTTTACCTTTATATAAAATTTCTTTAGGTCTCAAAGCCCATGCAGCCTTAAATGTCCTCATACAATTCAGTAGTAGTATAAATTGGTGCACCATAGTTTTTCTGTTAGATTTCAGCCCGTTGGATGAATGGGGTGACCAAGACACTGGCTTAACCTGGCTTCCAAGGTGCTAGTTCAAGTTTCACAGTATCATCAGAAATTCAGGGCTTCTAATGCATTTCTTTACTATGACCACTTCCAAAGGAAGATCATGAGAGCTCATGGTGGTTTTATCAGTTAGGATGCTTTTAGTTGTAGGTAACAAAATGTAGCTCAGAGTTGCTTAAACCAAAAATGTTTCTCAGTTTGTGTAAGTGAAGAGATGCAGGTAAGGTAAGACTTGGGTCTGGGTCAGTCAAGGAGACTTTATATTGCTTTTCTTTAAGTCTCTTACCTCTGTCCTTTTATGTGAACTCTTGTCTTCAGTTTGCTCACAAATGAAAGTATCACCTGCTTTATTGTTCACAGCCTAGAGAAGAGAGTTTGTCTCATTTTTAGTGTTACGTAGTCCTAGATCCCCAAAATGCACAAGCTCTCTGATCTCTCCAATCCCCACTCAAGACTAAGACTAAACCAAGACAATACAGAACATCTCTGGTCCCCATAAACATGCTAGCTTTCTCCTAGTGACAAGCAATAGCAGGCTACATTGGGGAAAAGGCAAGAACATGGACAGAGAATCCTTCTGTGGCACAGGTGCATAGGGATAGCCAAAAGCTGAAGGTGGAGAAGGAACATTGAGGAAAATCCTCCAGCACTCCAGCCCCCACCCTAAGCACAAGGTAACATTAGAAAATTTTGAAGCAGTGTACTGAAGATAACTATTGCAACAACAGAATCCAATTTCAACTTAATTCCTGACCAGACTGATTCAACAGTGCACCCTAACATCCTAGCAGAACAGGTGTGCCCAGTTCCAGGCAAAAATACTATTTATTTCAGTCTCTACTGTTTGATACATGGTATCTTGCGTTCAGTAAAACGTTACAAGATTAAAAAAAAATACAACCCTCTGCCAAGAGACAGCAGACCAATCAATAAAACCACACTTAGAGATGAATATATTTTGGAAATGCCAGAGAATTTTATATGACTGGTTGCTGTGTTAAATGCTTTCATGAAAAGGGCAGACAATATACATGACAGATGAGGGAATTTCAGTGGAAATTAATATAGAATCAAATGGGAAATGCTAGAAAAGAAAATTTATAACAAAGGATGATTTTGAAGAACTTGTAAGTAGGCTAAACACATCTGAGAAAAGTGTCAAAAAACTTGAATAAAGGCTAATCAAAATCATCCAACCTGAAACACAAAAAGTGTGAAGAAAACAGAATAAAGTATCCAAGAACTGTGGGGAAACTTTTTGTGGTCAAACTTATGTATAATTGGAAACCCAGGGTGAAAGGAGAGAGAGAATGAGAAGAAAAATATTTCAAGAGATAGTGGCTACGAATTTTTTTAAAATAATAAAAGACTTCACCGAATCCAAGAACTCAAGAATAAACAAGCAGAATTTTAAAACAAACAAAAAACGCAAAAACCAAAAAAACAAGGCACGTTATTGCCAAACAGCAGCAAATGAACAATGCAGGAAATATTGACAGAAAAAGGCCACATTACATACAAAGAACAGAGATGAGAAAGAAAGGAGACTTCCCATCAAAAACCATGTAAGCCAGAAGGGACTTCCCTGGTGGTCCAGTGGTAAAGACTCCACCTTCCATGCAGGGGACACGGGTTCAATAACTGATCAGGAAACTAAGATCCCACATGCCACAGGGCAACTAAGCCTGTGTGCCACAACTACTGAGCTTGTGTGCCTCAACTAGAGAGCCTACATGGCACAAACTACAGAGCCCATGCCCTCTGGAACCCGCTCACCACAACTACAGAGCCCACGTGCCCTGGAGCCTGTGCACCACAACTAGAGAATAGAAAACCCATGCACCACAACTAGAGAGAAGCCTGTGTGCCACAACAAAGAGCCTGCATGCTGCAACCAAAGATCCCACATGCCTCAACAAAGATCCCGTGTGCCACAACTAAGACCCAACACAGCCATAAATAAATAAATAAAACCAGAGAGATTTCTTCTCTCCCCAACTTAAAGGAAAAAAAACAGAGGTTAAAAACCAGGGGCTTCCCTGGTGGCACAGTGGTTAAGAATCCACCTGCCAATGCAGGAGACCCGGGTTCGAGCCCTGGTCTGGGAAGATCCCACATGCTGCGGAGCAACTAAGCCCATGTGCCACAACTACGGAGCCTGCGCTCTATAGAGTCTGCGAGCCACAACTACTGAAGCCCGCAGGCCTAGAGCCCGTGTTCCGCAACAAGAGAAGCCACCGCAATGAGAAACCAGTGCACTGCAACAAAGAGTAGCCCCTCATATACCCTGAGAAAACCATAGTTCAAAAAGAGTCATGTACCAAAATGTTCATTGCAGCTCTATTTACAATAGCCAGGACATGGAAGCAATCTAAGTGTCCATCATCGGATGAATGGATAAAGAAGATGTGGCACATATATACAATGGAATATTACTCAGCCATAAAAAAGAAATGAAATGGAGGTATTTGTAATGAGGTGGATGGAGTTAGAGTCTGTCATACAGGGTAAAGTAAGTCAGAAAGAGAAAAACAAATACAGTATGCTAACACATATATATGGAATCTAAGGGAGACAAAAAAAGGCCATGAAGAACCTAGTGGCAAGACGGGAATAAAGGCACAGACCTACTAGAGAATGGACTTGAGGATATGGGGAGCTGGAGGGGTGAGATGTGACAGAGTGAGAGAGTGTCATGGACATATATACACTACCAAATGTAAAATAGATAGCTAGTGGGAAGCAGCCGCATAGCACAGGGAGATCAGCTCGGTGCTTTGTGACCACCTAGAGGGGTGGGATGGGGAGGGTGGGAGGGAGGGAGATGCAAGAGGGAAGAGATATGGGAACATATGTATATGTGTAACTGATTCACTTTGTTATAAAGCAGAAACTAACACACCATTGTAAAGCAACTATACTTCAATAAAGATGTTTAAAAAAAAAAAAAAAGAGTAGCCCCTGCTCAGCGCAACTAGAGAAAGCCTGTGTGCAGCAATGAAGATGCAACGCAGCCAAAAATAAATAAATAAAAAGTAAAACAAAAAACGTAAGCCAGAAGACATTGGAGTAACATCTTTAATATTCTGCAACAAAATACTGTGAATCAAAAATTCCAAGCCTGATGAAAAAAATCTTCCAAAAATATGCAAAATAAAGACATTTTCATATGAACAAAAGTTAATAGAATATACCGCCAGCAGATCTGCACTACAAGCAATATTAAAGGAATTTTCCATAGGCTGGAAGAATATCATACCAGAAACAGACTTGGATCTAATAAAGAAGTTTTAAAATGGTTAAAAAGGAAGTAAAATATAAAATAATTTTTCTTATTTCTAATCACTGGAAAATACAACTTCCTAAAGCAAAAATGAGCAAAGTTTTGTGAGTTTATAGCATATATAAAAATAAAATGTAATGATACCACAAAACAGGGCAGAGAAATTGGAAGTAGCTGTCATACACTATGTGAATGGGCATCATATTATTAGAAGGTAGACTGAAAAATAATAGATGCATATTATAAGCCCTTGAGCAACCATTTAAAAAATTTAAGTGGCATATAACTAATAAGCCAGTAGTGGAAATAAGTTGGAATTCTAAAAGATAATCCAAAAGCAGACAGGAAAATTAAACAAATAACACATGGCACAAATAGGAAACAATTAGAATGATGGTAGGTTCAAATCCAGTGATATCAAAAATTACATTAAATGTAAATGTTCTAAACACACCACTTAAAACAGATTGTCAGATTGGATTAAAAAGCAAGACCCAACTATATGCTTTATGTTTTCTAAAAGAAAACCTTTTTTAATATAAAGAGATAAGTAGATTTAAAGACTAGGATGGGAAAAGGCATGCCATGCTAAAATTAGTTAAAAGAAAGCTGGAGGGGACTTCCCTGGTGGCACAGTGGTTAAGAATCCGCCTGCTAATGCAGGGGACACGGGTTCGAGCCCTGGTCTGGGAAGATCCCACATGCCGTGGAGCAACTAAACCCGTGTGCCACAACTACTGAAGCCCACGTGCCTAGAGCCCGTGCTCTGCGACAAGAGAAGCCACCTCAATGAGAAGCCTGCGCATCACAACAGAGTAGCCCCCGCTAGCTGCAAGTAGAGAAAGCCTGCGTGCAGCAACGAAGATCCAACACAGCAATAAAGGGAAGGAGGGAGGAAGGGAAGGAAGGGAGGGAGGTAGGAAGGGAAGGAAGGAAGGAAGGAAGGAAGGAGGGAAAAGAAAAAGAAAGCTGGATTAGCTATATTAATATCAACAAAGAATTCATACAAGGAATATTACCAAGGATATACCAGGAAGACGTGCAATGCCAAATGTGTATGCATCTAACAGAGCTTCAAGATTCATGAAGAAAAACCTGGTAGAAAACTACAAGTATAGTTGGAGACCTCAGTAGTTATCTTAGTAACTGATAAAAACAAGATGACAGAACATCAGTAAAGACAGAGAAGGCTTGAACAACACTACTACCCAACTTGACTTATTTGCCAGTTAGAGAACACTTCAACAGTAATCAAGTACACATTCGTTTCAAGTGCATTTGGAATATTCACCAAGATAAATCATATTCTGGGCCATAAAATAAGCCATGCCAAGTTTAAAAGAAGTAAAACTATACAATGTTCTCTGACCCATAAGTAATTAAACTATATTGAGCAAGTGATACCTGTTGCCTCCCACCTGGAGCAGCTGTCCCAGAGTGTCCACCCACTGCATGGTTTCTAGGTGTTGAGGTCCCCGTGAGTATTAGGAACACCTTTGTGCCTTTAAATTTGACAATTTAAGTAAAATGTACAAGTTCCTTGAAAGACACAAATTACCCATGCATACACATGAAGTAGACAACCTGAATAGTCCTGTATCTCCTGAAGAAGTTGAATTTACAGATTAAAAAACAACAAAGACAATTTAGGGACAGATGGTTTTACTGGCAAATTCTAGCCAGACATAAGGGAAAAAATGATTCTAATTCTACCAAAAAAAGCTTCAAAAAAAAAAAAAAATAGAAGTGAAACCTTTCTAATTTATTTTACAAAGCTAGCATTACCCTGATAACAAAATCCAACAGTGACATTATAAGAACAGAAAACTATTGACTAATATCCTTCATGAACAAAGTCACAAAAATCCTCAATGAAATATTATCATATTCAGCAATTTATAAAAAGGAAAATGCATCATGAAAGTGGTATAGATTCTGGAAATGCAGATTGTTTCAATATATGAAAATCAAACTGCCTAGTTCACTGTATCCACAGAAAAAAAGAAGAAATAGATGAAGGAAAAGCATTTGACAAAATTGAACATCCATTTATGACTTAAAACAAAACCAAAAACAAACACCTAGGAATCAAAGGGAGCCTTCCTTGAGCTGATAAAGAATGTTGACAAAATACTGATAACATCATTTTTAATGGTGAAAGATTGAATACTTTCACCCAAAGTTTGGAAACAAGTCAAAGATTTCTATTCTCACCATCATGTCAACATCATACAGGAGCTAATAGCCAGTGCACTGAAGTGAGAAAAAGAAAAGATATACAGATAGGAAAGGAAGAAATAAAACTATTTGCAAAAGACAAGATTCTCTATGTAGAAAAGTCCAAAGAATCAACAGAAAAGCTAGTAGAAATGGTGAGTTTAGCAAAGTCATAGGAAACAAGGTCAATATACAAAATCACTATGTTAGTCTTAAACTACTGGAAACTGAGATTGTGAAAGAAAAAAGCAGTACCAGTTCAGTAGCCCCAAATATATAATTTGTGTGTGTGTTGGTAGGTGGGGTGGGGGTGAGTGTGTGTGATCTCTATGCTGCATACTATGAAATACTGATGAAAGATTTAAGAGACTACTCAAAGAGATGTGACCTGTTCCATGGAATGGAAGACTCAATATTGTTAAGCCATTTATCCTAAGTTGATCTATAAGTGCAACATAGTCCCACTCAATATCCCAGCAGGAGTTACTGCAGAAATTGACAAGCTATTTCTAAAATCTATACAAAAAGCAATGAAATGAGTAGCTTTAAAAATATTTTAAAATGAAGAACAATGTTGGAAGACTCATAATATCTGATCTCAAGACTTACTACGGGGACTTCCCTGGTGGTGCAGTGATTAAGAATCCGCCTGCCAATACAGGGGACACGGGTTTGAGCCCTGGTCCAGGAAGATACCACATGCTGCAGAGCAACTAAGCCCGTGCACCACAGCTACTGAGCCCATAGGCCACAACTACTGAAGCATGCGTGCCTGCTACCCGTGCTCCACAACAAGAGAAGCCACTGCAATGAGAAGCCCACCCACCACAACAAAGAGTAGCCCCCGCTCACCACAACTAGGGAAAGCCCACGCACCGCAATGAAGACCCAATGCAGCCATAAATAAATAAATAAACAAACATGAATCAAAGATTGTACATGTAGATTAAAGAAAAGAGAACATATGATTAAAAAAAAAAAGACTTACTACAAAGTTACCGTAAATCAGGACAATGTGTTACTGTTAAAAGGATAAACACATAGAACAGTAGAACATGATAGAGTCCAGAAATAGACACACATGTATGGTTAATTGTTTTTTGAAAAACGTGCCAAGGTAATTCAATGAGAGAAATAGTATTTCATTAAAGTGTGCAGGAATAATTAAACATCAATGTGCAAAAGAATGAATCTCAACCTATACATCACACCATATAAAAATTAACTCAAAATGGTTCTTAAACCTAAAAGTCAATCCTAAACAATAAAAGTTCTTGAAGAAAACATGGGACAGTTTTCTTTGTCACCTAAGTAAGCAAGGAGTTTTTAGTATGATCCATAAAAGAAGATTTGATAAATTGGACTTCATCAAAATTTAAAACCTCTGCTTTTCTTTTCTTTGTTTTTTTTTTTTTTTTTTTTTGGCTGCGCTGTGCAGCATGTGGGATCTTAGTTCCCCGACCAGGGATCAAATCCAGGTCCCCTGCATTGGAAGCGTGGAGTCTTAACCACTAGACCACCAGGGAAGTCCCATCTGCTACATCCTTTTAAGGGCTGCATACATAGTATTCTACTATGTTTATGTATTATTGCTTATGTCCTACTCATGAATGTTTGTCACTCTTCTAAAAAAAAGTTTAGACAACCTGAGTATCAAATTTTTGGTGGAGATTTTTGAAAGCCAAGATTTAAGATTTCAGCTAATTTAAAGCTTCTCCTCAGGCTACAGAACTAGCAGAACAATAGTAGAGTTCTAGAAAATGAAAGCAAGAAAAGACACCACTCTTTGTTAACAGGAATTTTCCCTGAGATGTCTCTAAGAAAACAATTCTGTAGCCTCCTGTTCAAGTTGTTTACAACTAGCTGATGTCATGGCATTTGGGAAATTAAGAAAAGGGAAAGAACATGACCCGAAAGCCTCAGTAGCAAGTGAGAGTCATGTAAGAGTCCAGGATAGGGGCATGAGGTGGCTGGAAGGTGAGAAAAGAGGAAAGGGAAACTTGGGAAGAAGGATGTGTGAAGAAATTATACAGGTGAGAGAGATCAAATAGGCCCAGCTAGTTAAATGTTCTCATCCTACCTGTGTAGACCCTACCTAACTAACCTGGGTTGGGCAGGCAACAGTGATGTCATGGGTTTTTCCTTCTCCCTCAACTATGTTTTTCTTCAAAAATAGGATATGTTACCAAGTTCCAGGTAACTTGGGATTTGCTTTATTTTTCCTGAATACGGTATTCCTATTCTCATGAAGTGGACACATCCTGATTGCAGAAGTGAAAAAAACAGGCTGAGGGAGATTAAGATGGCTGCTTTATTTCACAAAAATGAAGAATTTGAACTAATTGGGCTCTGATTACTTTTTGAGTTTTTGCTGTAAAATTTTCCAACGCTCAAAAAGAGTAGTAAAGTGGACTCTCCTGTTCCCATCAGATTCCACCACGATAAAGATTTTTGCCACATTTGCACATTTGCTTAATCTATCCCTTCTTTCCCTTAATTTTCTTTCTTTATATCTTTAGCTTTTTTTCCCCCTGAGGTACTTTAAGTCCCCTTTTCCAGCTCCATCCTCTCTGAAATCCTTCTCCCTTTCTAGCTGGGATGTGGTAGGTGCTACCTCTTTGCTGACTTTTACTCAGTGCATGTGCATGATGTGGAGGATAGTCAACAGGGCTCCACCTCACAGTCTCCAAAATCCCTGGTAGGAAGGGGACTGTAGCCCCTCATTAGTGCAGGGCAGGAATGGAAAACAAGGCTCTGCCCACAGTCTCCAGGACAGTAGGGCTGAGTGAAGAGGGGAAGTAGTGCAGCTTTTTGTGGTTACCTGAAGGAGAATGGACTTAGTCAAAAGGGTTCTGTCCTGCAAGGGATGTGCACACCAACAGACACCACGGAACTCACCGTCAGATTATTCCTCAAGTCCTGATGTCCCTAGCCAGTCTGAATCTTCTTTCCACCTTTCAGAATTTTATTAGTTTCCCTGTTTTTTGTGTAGGGGTTTTACTTGTAAATAGAGGGGGAATAGGGTAGAATATGCTTAGCCTGGGACTTCCCTGGTGGCACAGTGGTTAAGAATCCACCTGTCAATGCAGGGGACATGGATTCGAGCCCTGGTCCACGAAGATGCCACACACTGCAGAGCAACTAATCCCGTGTGCCACAACTACTGAGCCTGCGCTCTAGAACCTGCAAGCCACAACCACTGAGCTTGCGTGCCACAGCTACTGAAGCCTGCGTGCCTAGAGCCCGTGCTCCACAAGAGAAGGCACCACAATGAGAAGCCCATGCACCACAACGAAGAGTAGACCCCGCTCTCCACAACTAGAGAAAGCCTGTGGGCAGCAACGAAGACCCAACACAGCCAAAAATTAAAAATTAAAAAGAAAAAAGAATTCATGGTTAAGATTGATTTTCTTAATTTACAGACATGCTACAATTGTCTAGTAAGGATTTCATTACTGATTTCTAGCTTTATTGCACCTTATCCAGAAAATATACTTTATATTTTTAAAGTGTTTTGAAATTTGCTATTTATGCTTTATGGTCCAGCATATGGTCAAATTTTGTAAACATTCTATGTGTACCTGAGCAGATGTGTATTCTACATATAATTAGATCAAATTTCCTAATAGGGTTAATTTTTCCATATACTTACTGTTTTTTACTGTGTGTGTGTGTGTGTGTGTGTGTGTGTGTGTGTGTGTATGCGTGTGTGTATTTTATTAGGTAATCAGAGAGTATTTCTCCTTTTAGTTTTGCCAGTTTAAAAATATATTTGAGGATGTTTATTACATGTATGTAGATATATATTTGTGTTATGTTCTTGGATAATTTAATCTTTTATCACTATGATGTATCCTATAGTAGTTCCAGCATAGTTTTTTGGTGTTAAAATTTACTTTGTCCATTATTTATGTTGTAGTTTTTTTGTGTTTTTGTTTTTGTCTTTTTGTTTTGTTTTGTTTGCCATGCGGCATGCAGGATCTTAGTTTCCCCACCAGGTATCGAACTGGCGCCCCCTGCAGTGGAAGCACAGAGTCTAACCACTGGACCACCAGGGAAGTCCCTATGTTGTAGTTTTTAACGTAGTGATAATTTGTAGCCAGGGATGATAATGTCTTTCTTCCATAGAAAATGTCATTTTCTTCCGACAGTTAGCTGTGAGGCCGTCAGCAATCCAGGATTTCCTTAATACACTCTCAGGGGATAAAGATGACTCAGAGTTGGGCTGAAAGTCTACTTCCCTTTTCACTCTTACTCTCAATGTGCATTGCTTTGGAGTCCTCCACATAAAACAACAATTGAGGAAAAAGTTAAATGACAGATCCAGGAAGCTGTCAGACCGATCCACTATATGGGAATCCTACATGACAACTGATAAAATTTCTTCAGTAGGTCAAGAGGATGCAGGAGAGTCACGAGACTTATGCAACAATCATGCAATGAATGGACGTGTTTTGATATTGATTCAAACAAACCAAGTGTGAAAGACTTTTGAAAGAATTTGGAACTTCAAATAAGGATAGAATAAGTTAATATTAAGGAGGTATTATTAATTTTGTTCAGTGTGGTAATAGTATTGTCGTTATGCAAGTAAATGTCTTTATGTTTTGAGAAATATATGAAAATATTTTAGGGAGAAATGACAAGATGTCATGGATTTGTACTTTATTTCAGTAATAAAAAAGGAAGAAAAAAAGTGTTAGATGAAGCATGTGGGGCAACACATCAATAACGTTTAATCTGTAAGATGAGTTTATGCACATTTAACTTTTTTCTCCACTGGTGTTTTTTAAAGTTTTCATAATAGAATATTTCATTCTTATCCAAGAGAAAAGTAGACAGGACAACCTTTCTGGGTTTGGGGTTTTGTGGGGTTTTTTGTTTGTTTTGGTTTGGTTTTGGTGGTGGTAGTTTTTGTTGTTCTACAGTTTTTCTGGACTTGAGCCCATATCTCACAGGATAAATCATGGCCTTTCTGATTTCAACTGGCTTGTGGAATACTAAAGCATGTTATTAATTTATTGGATTTACTGTGCAAAGAGCAGGTTGGTAGTAGGTGATATAATATCTGAAGATAAACTCAAAAAAGAAATATTCTCAAGATTTTATATAGGATTTACCCCTTTCAATATTGCAGTGTTTATTCCAGTTCCCTGCCAGTGCAGCTTTCATTCACTTTTAAAGTGAGAAATTAAAACCAAGGAAATGCTGGAAGTTTTTAATGTTTCTGCATTATGACCTGATGAACATTTGCCTTTTTGTGATTTCTTGGTACTTCGGAATCAACAGCCCACCCCAGCTGACACCGTTAAGAGTTCCAGATGCATCCAGGTACACGTGGAACAAAGAAGGCAATCCAGTCAAGGTAAGACTGAGATCTTGTGTTCCTTAAATTTGTTCAGTGCAGTTCAGGCCAATTCTCTTTCAAGATCTCCGTTTTTAACCCACACGTCGCTCCCACTCTATGATGATTTTTATTTTCTTTCCATATTTCAAGCTTCACTTTTCTCTCCTATACAACATATTTCCTTGACAACCGCTTATTAGTATAGTTATATGAGAAAGGGGCGGGGGAAGTGAGAAAAAGAAAAGGGAAAACTGGGCTGAACCAGCGGCACAGAATTCATCCAAACTGAACCCAATTATTGGTAACACCAAAGGGCTGCATGGCAGGAAGCACCACCATGCAGCCACTCTGGAAACTAATGTAGAAGATCCAGATCTAGAAAAAGAAACTTCTGTCCAGGCAAGCAGGTCAGTGACGCTCAGTCCACTGAAGCTCTGGGTTCTTTTGGAGACATTTGGGCTCCAGAACAACATGTCTATAGAATATTTTCCCCTCCAGGACTCTGGGAAATTTAATCTATGTACTCAGTGTAGTAATCTACATTTCCGCCCAGGAAGCCGAGGCTGTAGTCATTGTTGCCCTAGGGAACTGTAAAAAGTGTGGTCCAGGCGCTCCCAATGACCGCAAGCACTTTTGCCCCAGGCAGGCAGGACCGTGGACAGCGCTCCCCCTCGGCATTCTGGGAAACACGGCTCAGGCGCTCCGAGTACTCGCAGGCACTTCCGCCCCAGTGGGCGGGGCTGTGGATGTTGTCCTCCTCGGGCATTCTGGGAAGTGTAGTCCAGGAACTCCGTGTAGTCCCAGGCACTTCCGTTCCCAAAGGGCCGTGATGGGGAATTCTGGGAAATGTTGATCTAGGGCTCCTGGTAGTTGCAGGCACTTCCGGCCCAGGTGGGCGAGGTTATGACCATCTCTTCTCTCGTAATGATTGTCAGTTTCGCGTCCCGCAACCTTCTGGAACTTCCTCGAGTTGCTCTCGAGCAACAGCAACCCGGTTGTGAGTTTAAGGGGGAAAGCGGATATTTGAGGTGTAAGGACGACAGTTTTAGTTCACTTAGGCGAAGTCGTCTCGAGTTTGGGGAGATTCTCCTGTCCCGGAGTTGGGCGCGGGCCCGGGTTGCAGTCTTTCCCGCGCTCAGCTCCCCCAATTCGCCTCCCACACCTGTCAGCCACTTTCTGGCAGTATAACATTGGTCAAGTTATTTAATCTCTCTGTGCCTCTGTGTGCTCATCTGTTAAATGGGTTGATAGCAGTACCTTCCTAATAGCTTTGGAATGTCCTCTGTGGTTCATTTGGGCAATGGTGATATTTCACAGCCTCCTTTCCTTCCCCAGCCCTGACTTCACAAGAAGGACTTGCACCGAAGTGCAGGGAGTAAGTAACCCCTTGGCTCCTGGCCCAGGGCCCCACGTGAGTAGGACTTGGCGTTCTTCTTCTGTAAAAGATATTCACATAAATGGGAGAAAAGGTAGGTTGTGTATTTATTTGGTTGTGAGCGATGCCAGTAATTAAGCCTTAGTTGTTAAGTTCCAGTCTAGGGGCTTTATACAAATTACATTTAGAGTGGCCCTATGAAAAGTGTATTTACTGTTCAGGAATAGTAATACTTTAAAAAAATTACTTAAAAAGTTTTTATTAATCTATTTTTTAAAATAAACGTATAGCAGAACTAGCTTTTATGAGAAAACTGTATTTTCATATACATATTTAATGAGAAGAGTAGCGATGTTTTACATTTTTGCAAATCTCTTTGATTCTTGACTTTTTATAAGAAAAATAGCTGGATTTTCATAGCCTCTTCTGTGCTGTCTGTTGTGAGATATTGTTTTGGTTGAAGTAATGAAGAAAATCCAGCCTCCCACAGTTATAGTTAGGAAAGAAAGGATTATTTTAATAGACTTTACAGATAATATTCTCCTTTGATAGTGCACCCAAGATCCACAAGTGGTAGTTTCTTAAGGTTATTGCAATGTGGAATCTGAAACCATATCAGAGTACTTTTTTTAAAAATTAATTAATTAATTTATTTATTTATTTATTTTTGGCTGTGTTGGGTCTTCGTTTCTGTGCGAGGGCTTTCTCTAGTTGCGGCGAGCGGGGGCCACTCTTAATCGCGCTGCGCGGGCCTCTCACTGTCGCGGCCTCTCTTGTTGCGGAGCACAGGCTCCAGACGCGTAGGCTAAATAGTTGTGGCTCACAGGCCTAGTTGCTCCACGGCATGTGGGATCCTCCCAGACCAGGGCTCGAACCCGTGTCCCCTGCATTGGCAGGCAGACTCTCAACCACTGCGCCTCCAGGGAAGCCCCCAGAGTACTTTGTGTACTACATTACATTACAGCCCTTTGGTCCGTTTTGTATTTTGTGTACTTTGAGTCTTTTATCCATTAATGGTTTTATGAAATTATGCATCGCTCATTTGGAAAATATTAATGGCCGAGTTTTACAGATATTTCAAATATTGACACATTTGATTTTACAAGATTTTAAAAAATCATATTTGTCAATACCATTAGCGGTCTCATCAGAAAAGTCCTGTCTCTAAAGACCTTAAGTCTGTCAAGCTCTCAGTGATACAAGTTTTCCAAAATTCTGATACTTTGCTGCCAGTAATTTTCTTTGAGGTGACAGACTTGTTTTGCTCATTTCCAAAAGTTCTGCCAGATACCTAGATCTGAGCAACCATAGTTTGTCAGTTGTTCTTTCAAGAAAAGGGATGTTCTCCAGAAAGAAATGCCTAGTATTCCTGGTAACTCCAAGAATGGCCACAGCTGCCTTTTCTTGGGACAACCATTGTTGTCAGTAAGCATATGCAGTAAGCATAAGCATATGCAGTAAGTAAGCATAAATTTTACTGCAGACTATCACAAGGACGTATACCCCAGGACTAAGATGCAGTAAAATTAATAACTTTTTTTTTAATTAATAACTTTTACTGTTTCATCAAGAACTTTCTTAAGTAAAACTATCACTGTTTTTACTATGAGTGAAAAGCAATAAAGAATACAGTGACTGCTCACATTTTTGGTGTCACTGCTTTGATTTATGCCAAGGTGCTAGCGATTTTCAACAACATTCTTTTGCACCATCATTGTGATTACAGACAGCGAAAAAGACAACCAGTGCCTTTGTATTATTAGGAAAATAGTTTTGACCCTACGGACTCTCTGAAGGGGTCTCTGGGACCCCCAGGAGTCCACAGGCTATCCCTTGAGAACTGCTGCTTTATTTCTTGGAGCATCTGCCAACTTTTTCAGAATATTCAAAAGCTGACATATAATTATTGATAATATTTTCATGGTCTAAGACACATGTCTTTAGAAACAAACCAGCACTAATGTGCGGCTCCTATATGTATCATATGGTAACTTTAATTATAATGATGATAATTATTAGCATCTGTTGGGCACTTATTAACAGGCAGAGGCTCTAATGCTTTGCACTTATCAATTTGCGTATTCCTCATAAGACCCTATTGTTTTACAGATGAGGGAACAGAGGCACAGAGAGGTTCCTTGAACAATGGCTTATGCTGAGGGTCACACAGCCAGGAAATGGCAGAGCCAGAGTTAAGTCCCAGCAGCCTGGTTCCATTGCCTGGGCTCTTGGCCAGCACATTCTGCTTTCATTAGGATGTCAAGTAGGCTTAGAAGTTTTTGAGGATGAGGTCAAAACCAGGAGAAAACATATTGAAGCAGAGGATGTTTAAACTGAGAATAATTAAAGTCTAAAAGCTAGATGAGCAGGAAGGGGCCATGGTAGAAGAGGAACAGCCCAAGGAGAGGCCTGGAGGCTTTTGTGGGAAAGCAAGTGGAATACTAAGGCCAGAAATTTCGTGTGGTGAGAGGGAGAGAAAAGGTCTGACCTGGAAAGTTTCTGTGAATTGTGTGTTTATTTTAAAGGCACAGGGGAGCCATGGAGGTATGTCATGCAAGAACATAACCACATTTCCATTTTAGGCAGAACCCTGACAGTGAGAAGGAGAGCTAATTGATTAGGGATAATATTCTGAGCGCTTAAGGCTCAGACTCCGGATCCAGACCGGCTAGTTTTGAGCTCTAACACTTACTCAGTGACCTTGGGCAAGTTATTTAATCTCTCTGTGCCTCAGGGTCAAAGATGTAAAATACAATATCATTACATATTTCATGAGGTTATTGTATGGGTTAAAAGAGACTATATATCATCGGTTGGATTATATATAAGTGCTAGAGTGTGGCAAAAACTAAATATATGTAAGACATTTTATTTTGTAATATCAAGCATGACAAAAGCAAGAAGTTTTCAGAAGGAATATGTAGAGCACATAGAGATATTTCAAGGTATCCTCTTCTCTCTCACCCCCTTCACTTTGAAACTTCGATGCTATCTTACCTTTGAACAAACATCAATATTCTATACGAAGGCTTCTTTTATTTTTTTAATTGAAGTATAGTTGATTTGCAATGTTGCGTTAGTTTCTGCTGTACAGCAAAGTGATTCAGTTATACATACATACATATGTACATTCTTTTTCATATTCTTTTCTATTATGGTTTATCACAGGATATTGAACATAGTTCCCTG
Source organism: Balaenoptera musculus (assembly GCF_009873245.2). Classification (NCBI taxonomy): domain Eukaryota; kingdom Metazoa; phylum Chordata; class Mammalia; order Artiodactyla; family Balaenopteridae; genus Balaenoptera; species Balaenoptera musculus. The sequence goes on from NC_045803.1 coordinate 11,188,415, forward strand.
TGCTATACAGTAGGACCTTGTTGTTTATCCATTCTATATATAATAGTTTGCAAGTGCTAATCCCAAACTCCCAATCCATCCCTCCCCATTGGCAACCACAAGTCTGTTCTCTCTGTGAGTCTGTCTCTGTAGATCATGTGTGTCATATTTTAGATTTCACATATAAGTGATATATGGTATTTGTCTTCTCTGTCTGACTTACTTCACTTAGTATGTTAATCTCTAAGTCCATCTGTGTTGCTGCAAATGGCATTATTTCATTCTTTTTTATGGCTGAGTAATATTCCACTGTATATATATGTACCACATCTTCTTTATCCGTTCATCTGTTGATGGACATTTAGGTTGTTTCCATGTCTTGCCTATTGAAGACTACTTTTTAAATATCTGCTTGGGAATTCCTTGGTGGTCCAGTGGTTAGGACTCTGCGCTTTCACTGCCGAGGGCCCGGGTTTAATCCCTGGTTGGGGAACTAAGATCCCGCAAGCTGCACAGCACGGCCAAAAAAAAAAAAAAAATCTACTTAACATGATTCCTTTATCCTTTGAATTCAGAATGTTTCGGCACAGGGAGGGGCTTATAAGAATTGCCTCTATTTTTTTTTTTTTTAAAGTTGATCTGGTAGATCTAAAATCAGGTCTGCCTTTCCACTCTGGGTATTTGCCTCCAGTGGCACTAAGAAACCATGATGCTTCTCTTTCTTCTTAGAGATTGCTCCACTGGTATCTATAATGGAGAGAAGAGGGAAGGTGGAAGTCAGGAGGCCTGGATGCTGGGCTCAGCTCCCTTCCTGGCTCACTGGGAGCCCTTGGGAAGTTAGTTCCCTTACTCCTAGTGAGGCAGGTTGTGTAAGGGCTGGGAGCAAGGACTCAGGCCACAAATCATCTGGGTTCATCACCTAGTGCAGTGGTTCTCAGCCCTGACTGCATCCTGAAATCACCTGGGGAGCTTTCCAAAATTACGGATGCCTTGACAGATTCTAATTTAGTTTTAGCAGGGCCTAAGCATTTTTTAAAGCTCTCCTGCAATGTTAACATGCTGCCAGGGTCAAGAGCTACTATCTGGGAAGTTAAGGCTTGGAGTGAAAATCCTGGTTTTTCTGTTGGCTACTGGATTATCAGGAAGAAGCTACTTAACTCTGTGTCTTAATTTCCTTATTGTCCCTATCTCTGTCTTAACTGTTGTGAAGATTAAATCAGATATTACATGTAAAGCGCTTAAATTAGTGCCTTAATATGCATAAGTCCTCAATAGATGTCAGCTGCTGTAATTATTAATGGCAGAATTTTGTTAATGCCTACATTTCATTATGGGATGGAGACCACCAGGAGTCAATTGGGTATGGGGAGGATTTCTTATTTTACATTGAATGGTGAATATGGCCATCCAATGTAAAGTAACCAATTTTATATTGATGGGCTGACATTTGAGTGGGGAACTTGAAGGAAGGGAAGGGTCATCCATATGAGGGTTCCAGACACATTGTAAATCCATTTCTAGGGTTGGCTTTCAGAGTTTGCATTGTGCCCTGTTCTCTTCATTCTCCCAGGCTCTGTCTCTGTTGTAAAAGATTAGCTTCCAGGTTTTTACTCTTTTTTTCCCGGAATTTATGGAGCTCTGAATTACTGCTAGGTTTTAAAACCACATATGTTACCACATCAGCTTTCTTTCCCCTTAATTCTCATGGACGAAATATCCCAGCAAGAGCTGAAGGACCACTCTCTGCTTTCACACTGCATTCCAGGCAGTGGGTGATAAAGATACTTTTCTCCCAAGCTTGCGAGTTATTCCAACCATTCCAAGGCCTCACAGCCCCTTAGACATTAGCATAACTTTCCAGTGTGATGTTCTAAGGCAAAAATGACTTTAAACTCTGTCTGAAAAATCCCCTGCTAATCCCATCTGTGAACATTTTGTTAACTATTTCGAGTAGGGCCCTGATGTCCAGGTGTGCAGGTTGGGCGGCGTGGCCCTGATTCTGAAACATTCAGCTCTGCAGAGTTATGTAGAGCCTGTTCATCAAGCCCCTGCCACGACAACAGAAGAGACAACTTTTTTTTTTTTGAAGTATAGTTGATTTACAATGTTGCGTTAATTACTGCTGTGCAGTAGTACATATATATACATTCTTTTTTAAAATATTCTTTTCCATTATGGTTTTTCATAGGATATTGAATATAGTTCTCTGTGCTATACAGTAGGATCTCATTTATCCATTCTATATATAAAAGCTTACATCTGCTAACCCCAGCCTCTCACTCCATCCCTCCCTCAACCCCCTCCCCCTTGGCAACCACCAGTCTGTTCCAGAAGAGACAACTTATTTTTTTAAAGATTTAATTTTATTTATTTTTGGCTGCATTGGGTCTTCGTTGCTGCACACGGGCTTTCTCTAGTCGTGGCGAGTGGGGGCTACTCTTCGTTGCGGTGCATGGGCTTCTCCTTGCAGTGGCTTCTCTTGTTGTGGAGCACGGGCTCTAGGCGTGTGGGCTTCAGTAGTTGTGGCACAAGGGCTCATTAGTTGTGGCTCGTGGGCTCTAGAGTGCAGGCTCAGTAGTTGTGGCGCACGGGCTTAGTTGCTCCGCGGCATGTGGGATCTTCCTGGACCAGGGCTCGAACCCGTGTCCCCTGCATTGGCAGGTGGATTCTTATCCACTGCGCCACTGGGAAAGTCCCCAGGAGAGACAACTTTTAATTGACTGTTCTTACAGGGAGGGAAGTGAAGTTCTCAAAACAATTCCTCTGAAGTCATGTAACAGTGAATTGAAAAACTGAAAAAAAAAATCTCAAACGTTTAGATGTCTGTCTAAATTTAGAAACTTTGTGGAAAACATATCTGACCGAAGCACAGGATAATCAGAGTGGATGTCAGCAAGTTCCCATGAAAAAAGAACCACGAAGCATGATTGGTGTGTTGGCAGCTTGGTTGTATCTTAGACCACTATGACATTCAGAGAGTTTGCAAAAGAGAGAAATCTCATAACTCCAGTAATTATGGAAAAGCCAGAATGAAGCTATTAACCAGTGATCAGCGTAGAATAATGCATACAGCAAAGAAAAGCTGCCAGTGTGCTGCGTGTGCAAAAGCCTTCAGTAATGTCTCTGACTTTGATCTTCATCAGCGAGTCTATTTCAGAAAGACGCTTGACACATGTAACGAATGCGGGAGAGGCTTCTGTTACAGCTCAGCTCATTGTATTCGTTGGAGGCTTCACATGGGAGGAAAATGCTTTAGGTGTGGTAAGGGCTTCTTTCAGAGCTCACAAATATGGGAAAGGCTTCAGCTGTAGATCAGCGCTTAGTGTTCATTGCAAAATCCAGACAGGAGAGAAACGCTATTAACTGTCAGGAGTGCGGTAGGGCCTTTATTCACACCTTGCATCCTCAGGGCCATTAGAGAATCCACACTGAGGAGAAACCCATCAACCCTGATGTATGTGGGAGGAGCTTCCATCGTACACCCACACAGAATGCTTACTGGAAAGTTCATGTGGGAGAGAAACTGTCCAAATGTGAGGAAAGCAGGAAGGGCTTCATCTGTAGCTCAAATCTTTACATTCATCAGGGGATTCCCCACGGGATAGAAACCCTGTAAATGTGAGGAATCTGGTAAGGGCTCAGCCAGCTCTAACACTCCTAGGCCTATCATAAAATCCACACTGGAGAGCAACCGTGTGTATGCTAAGTACGTGATGAGGGCTTCAGTCTTCAAGTCTTCAGGCCCGTCAAGGAGTCCACACTGGAGAGAAACAAGATAAATATGAGCATGTGGGAAGAACTTCAGGAGAAACTCCCATTCTGAAATTCATCTGGTAGTCCATACAGGAGACAATCCCTATTTTTTAAAAAAGAGCTGCTTCTATCAATTCATATTTTAAAGTTCATCAGAAGGCACCCAATTGAAGGAAACCATATAAGCGTGAGGAGTATGGGCAGGGCTTGAAGTTGGAGTTTGCGATGTCAGGTTCAGTTTTCTACTGGTGAGAAACCATACAAATGTGAGGAGTGTGGAAAAGACTTCAGTCATAGCAAAGATCTTAAAATTCATTGTAGGATCCACACAGGACAGAAGCCCTGTAATTGCAAGGACTGGAAAGGGCTTCGGTCAGGCCATTCTGGTCCATCAGAGAGACAGCAGTGAAGAGAAAACATTCAGATGTGAGAAGTAAAGGGTAAAGACTATGTCAGAATCTATAGCCTCAAGCCTGCCAGAGAGCCCATACTCGGGGTTGGGGGCGTGGGGAGAAAACCATAAAATTGTGAGGCGTGTGGGAAAGTCTTCTCTGGATTAATTGGAGGATCCACGTGGAAGAGAAACACTATAAATAGGGGATGTGTACTAGGTGCTTCGGTTACGCCTCAAGACTTCAACTTCATCATAGTCTCCACTCTGGAGAGAAACCATACAAATATGAAAGTGTATACAGTATGGTTTTCAGATGGTTCTTGTGACTTCAGAATCATCAAACTGTTCACACAGGAGAGAAACCTTACCATTATGAGCTATGCGGTCAGCGCTTCAGTTGGAGATCACATTTTGTAAATCATCACATTTATCCAAGATGAATTTTGAAGAAGTGATGAGAGTGGGAGGAACTTTATCCGAGGATCCACGTAGGGAAACAGTTCTATGAAATGGTGTCTGTCAAAGACTTCAGTGAGGTCTAAATTCATCTAATCCTCTGGTCAAATAGAAGAGAAAATATTTTCATTAAAGTCTGTGTTTCAGGGGCTTCCCTGGCGGTCCAGTGGTTAAGACTCTGCGCTTCCACTGCAGGGGACACGGGTTCAGTCCCTGGACGGGGAACTAAGATCCCGCATGCTGCGTGGCCAAAAAAAAAATAAAGTCTGTGTTTCAGGAGTAGCTCGACACATCCCAGTGGTTAAGAGCCCACACAGCAGAGAACCCTCGTAAGTGGTACACTAAGGGCATCAGTCAGAACGGTGGCATTTATCACACATTACTCAGGAGGGAGGCCTTAGAAAGGATGACTATGATCAGGTCCTTAAAAGTGTGATCATAGACATGCCAAGATTGATTTCCACTAGGGTGTAAGCTCCATGAGGGCAGAGCTTTTGTTCACTGCTGAAGCCACACAGCCTTACTAAGCATTGCTTAGTGCTTTGTAGGTGTGCTCAGAACTTGTTTGTTTTATGATTAAAGGGAGAAAATGTATATAAAAGGGAGAAAATTATATTAAGTTCATCTGAAATTTTTCATATAAAATATATTCAGAAGAATCCAATGGTCTTAATAAAACTAATTCAAGTAGATAGTCAAAATGCAGAAGACCAATAGTACTACAATTCATCATCAAATTTGGTCTTATACTGGTGTGTGATTGGCTCCTGTTCTTTCCCCAGCCTTTGTTCTTATAGTGAGTCGGAAGATTTCGGGGCTGATCAAGGAAAAAGAAATGACCAGGAAGTGGCAGTGGTACCCAATCAGGTTCATTGGGTTGGTGCTTTGATAAGATCGCATGTGTGAAGGGAAGTCTCAGAGCATGAGACCTTCCAGAGACTACGGTGGGTGGCCACCACCACCACTGAGAAGAGAAAGAGGGCAAGGGAACTTCGGGGGAGGTGGGGATTGGAGCGGGGGGCGGGGGCTTACAGGTCTAAGTGATGTCGCTTGGCAGTACAAGGTGGAGCCTTGGGGTCAGAGAACTCCGAAAGGCAGCAGCTGCTTAGGGTCTGTTACAGCTCCAGGGTTTGTCTTAATCTCTGGCTAGCAGATGTTGGATGCAATTTGCCAGAGTGTACAAAATAAGCAGGCTCCAAATGACTTAAAATGTGCTCATTTGGGCTGTATTAAAATAATTGATTACATGAGGATTTCAGTTTGGCACCAGCAGGCTTTTGAGCTCATGGTCCCAGGCGGCTATAAAGAAGTAAATAACATAGAACAACAAGGTCCTACTGTATAACACAGGGAACTGTATTCAATATCCTCTGATAAACCATAATGGAAAAGAATATGAAAAAGAAGATATATATATATATATATAACTGAGTCACTTTGCTGTACAGCAGAAATTAACACAACATTGTAAATCAACTATACTTCAATTAAAAAAAAAGTAAGGGGCTTCCCTGGTGGCGCAGTGGTTGAGAATCTGCCTGCCAATGCAGGGGACACGGGTTCGAGCCCTGGTCTGGGAAAATCCCACATGCGGCGGAGCAGCTGGGCCTGTGAGCCACAATTGCTGAGCCTGCGTGTCTGGAGCCTGTGCTCCGCAACGGGAGTGGCCGCGATAGTGAGAGGCCCGCGCACCGCGATGAAGAGTGGCCCCCGCTTGCCACAGCTTGGGAAGGCCCTCGCACAGAAACGAAGACCCAGCACAGCCATAAAAATAAATAAATTAATTAATAAAAAAAAAAAAAGAATAAACTCAAAATTAAAAAAAAAGTAAACAACATAGGGCCAGTAAACAGGGGCTATCGTTGGCTAATTTACAAAACAGTTCTCAAATTGGGTTCTTAGTATTTGGGACTCTGTTTCATATTCCATCTCTTGTAAACAATCTGAATTCAGCTATCCTTTATGATTTTTGTGATGGTATAGCCTGGCTAAAAAATTACTTTCGTTAATCTTTCACTAACTGAATACTCCGTAACACTTAAATCTTTTGACCCCACTAGAGTGTTAAAGTAGAATTTTTCTGTAACACTTAGAAAGTGTCAAAAGTAGTTGCTAATGACAAAAGTTGTCACAGTAAACTTTAAACTGATTAGTTTTTTTATTCTTCATCTTTTCATTAAGGCTTTGATGTGATTATATTCAGAGTGCTATATATATAGCATTTCTCCCATCAACATTTGTTAGGTAGGGCTGTGTTGGATTTGAAGAATATTAATTTTGTCAAGTTCCCTATCCAAAGTTCCCCCTCCTAATCCTCAAGAAAAAAAAAATGTTTTCTTAATTGTTGCATGTGGTCATTTTATTTTCAGATGTTTTCATTATTGGTGTAGGCTTGACATTCTTACACAGTTTTCTCTATGGGTAGCTGTAAAAAAATGTATAAATTTCAGAGAGGAGTTAGTATATTTTGAAATGTTTAATGTGTATCTCTCTTCGATCTGCAAATCTTAGAACAGGAATTTAAATTTAAATTAGGAAATTTAAAGCATAGAAAAGATAAGTACCATGAATGATGTCACTAAGTTTTCAACAAATGGATATAACGAGTGTTCCTCAATAAGAATTTGAGTAAGATTTGATATGCTTTGATATGCTTTTAATAACATGGAGCTGTTAAAATGATGGCACAAACATGACGGGACATAATCGGCTTTACGGAAAATAGGTTCTGTCTACAGATTAATATCAAAAACATATGAACATATGTACGTGTGTATATGTGCATCAGATAGCATGTGAAGGACACCTTGTATAAACAACGACTTGTTCTGATAAGGAGGATTTTATGGAATGTTTCTTCTACTTTTTAGATTTTGCAGTGAATGTCAGTTTACTCAAGCAATAAATCTATGTAAAATGGGATCTCTGAAATGATCAAGTAAACTCACCCACACTCTTTCAAGTGAGGTTATCCCCCCTTAGAGCTACAGAGCTGTGTTCTTATAGCTGCCTCTCCTCCTGGGGAGAATCTCACCACTGCCTAGAATCGGGGGCTGGGACAGTGACCCGCTTCTCATGGAGTGCGACCTCTGCTGGATGAGCAGGATACTGCACTGGTCTTATTTGCCAGCCTCTCCTGGTTGATAAAACGATGTTCTGGAGTTGCTGCTTCCTGATGATATGGAAATAACTGGAACCAGCACAGAACCAGAGGGCACCTTGGTTCCACCGAGGTCATGAGGCTGCTCATTCTCTTTAGGCTTATAGCTCTTAGGAGCGACAGCATTTGCTGCTTAGCAATTCTGTTTCATTTTGAGTATTTTCCTCCTGTGGGGCAATACTGTCTGAATTCATGCTCATCCTTCCTTTTGCCCTGACAAGTAAGGGATGTCTAGCTTCAGTACAGAACTGTTGGCTTGCTATTCTAAGTAGAAAGTGCTTCTACTTACTTCTGTGTTCCTGTTTTGTAGAGGAAAAGTTCAATATCAATGGATTCTTTTGCTTTTATGAGTAGCTTGTTCTTTCTGCTTGGAGGGTTCTAAGATTTTCACTTTAATCTTAGAATTCCAGAATTCTGCCAAGATGGGAATTTTTCCTTTTCTCGTCAATCCAGGCATGACCTTTGGTAGCCTTATCAGTCTGCAGCGTTGTTTCTTCAGATCAAGAAAATGTTCGTTCATTATCTAGTTCATTATTTTCTTGCCTCTGTTGTTTCCTTCTCCAATTTTCAGAATTCCTTTTACTCACATGATAGATTTCCAGGATATACGTTTCACATCTCCTCTCTTCCCGTCACTGATTTCCAACTGATGGTATTTCTGTGCTGTATTTTGAGAAATTTCTTTCACTTAGTCTTTGAGATTACTATCTTTGCCCTCATCATTGGTAATCCTCCCCTTAAATTCATCTACTGAGACTTTTAATTGGTAAATTGGAGATGGGACTTAGATGAGTGTGTGGGCCCTTGCTCATGCACTTATGCACACATACATGCTGAACTTGAGTTTCCTGAAATAATCCTATTATCATTTTTTTAAAATTCAAGTTTCATCCCTCTCCTCTTGCAGCTCAGTTTCTGCAGGTGTGTGTTTTTTGTTCCAGTTAGTCTTCTGGCTTGGTTATTGGGACATCCTAGGTGACAGTGGACATCTAGGTACTGGAAAATAGAATTATATCAATCCCCATTAGTGCGGTGACCCTATCTCCCAGTTGTCTTTATAATAGTGCCAAATTATATCTGTTGCCTTAGTGTAATTAGAAACTGTACCCGTTTTCACTTTCAAAAATGTCCCAATTTAGGGAATTCCCTGGCCGTCCAGTGGTTAGGACTCGGCACTTTCACTGCCGGTCACTAAGATCGTGCAAGCCGCGTGGCCAAAAAAATAAAATAAGACCACTGTTTTTCACATATTTGCTGTTATTTTTTTTTTCCTATTCAAAGGTGTTTTGCCCAGGATTTGTATTGGCTTCATTTGGTCTTTGTTCAGATGTTTCCAGTTCTACCTATGAAGTGGTCTCTTTGTCGAAAGAGATGAACTTAAATTTAATCAGTAAGCTGGGATGAAGTGAGAGAGTGGCATGGACATATATACACTACGAAATGTAAAATAGATAGCTAGTGGGAAGCAGCCGCATAGCACAGGGAGATCAGCTCGGTGCTTTGTGTCCACCTAGAGAGGTGGGATAGGGAAAGTGGGAGGGAGACGCAAGAGGGAGGAGATATGGGGATATATGTATATGTATAGCTGATTCACTTTGTTATACAGCAGAAATGAACACACCATTGTAAAGCAATTATACTCCAGTAAAGATGTTAAAAAAAAATTAGGACATTTCTTATCAGGCCATTTAATAAATATTTTTCAAAATGTGAACTGCAAAAAAAAAGTCTAATCAGGCCTTTAGATTTAAATTTTACTTGATAGGAAACACATAGGCTAGAAGAAGAAATTATTTAATGACACAAAAAATGAACAATGGAGTGAAACTGAGCAGGACCCTCTGGGGTCCTCCTGGGCACAAATGCCTTTCTGTCATCCCCATCCCCTCCTACTTTTGTCAATTTTTGAAAACTTTCATAATAAAAAGCTACAAAATATATTCCCTGCCTAGGAGAAAAACCATGGTTTCCTGGTTCACTTGGCTTATTCACTCACCAGACACTATTTATATCAGGAGCAGAATAGAAATATGTACTGAAATGTCTGAAGCCAAATGAATTAGAAAACAATTCAGGATTTTATATATGCACACATCACAATATTTTTTTAAATTCCCTGCAATGGAGCTGCTTTTGTTTGCCATAACAACCACTATGTTTTTTTAAAATGAAGTTCAAGATACTTTGCTTTTACAGCCTAATCGATGTGGGTATAGACTTTTTGCAAATTCTTAGCATATTGGAATGAACCGCTCATTCCACAGAACGCTCTCAAGAGCCCTTAGGTGCCTTGCTGAATAAAGGAAGCAAAGGAGTCAAAACACTTTATTCCAACCTCTCCCCTCCCCCCAAGGCAGCTTGGAAACTGAAGACTAAGACTTCCTACCTACCTACCTTCCCTCCCACAACTTACTGTGTACATTAACATAACTGGTCAGTTTTACTAGCATGCCTTTACTATTCCAGAAGATTCCTGCCCAAACAAATTGCTTGATTGTTCATTAAAGGAACTTCCACAAGCACCCATCAACTCTTCCATCAGCACCCATCAACTCTTCCATCTCTTTAAAGAACATCAGCAGTTTGCACCTGTAGGCTCCTCGCCTACAAAAATCCTTGCTCTTCCCACCAATCCTGGGCTGCAGCATCATGACCGCCATGCAGTCCCATTCGTCTTTTGCACTGAAAGACCCCGCCTTAAACCAAACTTCCAATTCTCAGTGACTTCCAGCCTTGTCTTCCTGGCCCCGCGGACAGTGTCAAGGTGCGGAAGCTCTGTGGAGATGGTGTCACCACGTAGCAATAAACTACGTTTTTGTCTCATTACAAGGTTTATTGCTGATATTTGGGGAGTCAGCATTGAAAACAAGTTTGAAATCCAGTGTTCCTTAAGTTCTGTGTTAGGCAGTTCAGCCTAGGTCACTTTCACGTTTCCCACTTTTTAGTCTACCCTTTGCCTCCGCTAAAAATGTTAGGTTTTAACTTACTTTCGTAATACAAGCCTCTCTTTTCTCTCTTATACGGCCGCATTTTTTAAAAATTCGCAATTATTGGTACCCGAAAAACTATCTGCTTACGTTATTTTCTCATGAGCTTTAAGAAATGAGTAAAACAAAAGGAATCTGACAGTTCCACCAACAGTGACTAAATCCGAGCCCACTCCACAGTCAAAACCCGAGACAGCTGGTGGGAAGAGCGGTTCTGCGAACTTCATTCTGGGAAATGTAGTCCAGGAGGTTCGTGAAATCCGAGACGCTTCCCCCCTGGGGATTCTGGGAAGTGTAGTCCGGGAACTGTGTGTAGCCCGAGGCACTTCCGCTCCGGGAAGGCGAGGTCGGGGCCGAGATTACTCCCAGGGCGGTGAGTTAACCCAGCGTCCCTGTGATCCCTTCGAGCCTTCTCGGCCTCTGCGTGGGGCCACCCGGTCCTCGCTCCTGGGGCAGGGAAGCCGCGGCGAGCGGCGGTGGGCGGGAGGGGGCAGCGGCGGCGGTGTGCATCCCCTCGGCGAACCTCCCGCGTCGGGGGCGGGCTCGCGCGCTCTCTGCTCCCCCAGCCCTCCTACCGCAACTATGGGCCAGCTCTGTCTGTTTCTTGCGGTAAATTATTGAGCAGGTTGCTTAATCTCTCTCTGCCTCAGTTTCCTGCAGTTAGTTCCTTCCCAATGATGTTCTTTTGAGGATTAAGTGAGATTATATTTTAAAAGCTTAAAAACAGTGCCTAGTGCATGGTAAAATGTTGGATGTTACTATAAATTCAATGATAATACTCAGGCGCCCTGTTGTTGGGAAGCTCCTGCGAGCCCGGGATGGGGTCGGAGCTCCAGCTGCAGACCCATTGTCCCTTCCCTGATCACTGACGTGGGTTTGTTCTTGGATTCCTGGATTCTTTCTGGACGCTTGTTTAGGAAGGAGAGTTATCTTCAGCTGGATCCTGGGAAAAGTCCTCTGTGGTTTATCCCAGACAGAGAAATGATCGTGGTCACGGCTTTGCACAGTGCCTGCGTTGTAGCAGGCTTAAGTTAAAAATGTTCAGTATTGTATAACAACCCCGTATTGTTAATTGAAATGCAACACGATTTCTTAGTCTTAGGTTTTTATTAATCATTGTTTACCTGCATGCATATGCGAGAAGAAACTTTGTTCTTTCAGCTTAGTAACACGTGCAAGTAGTTACACCTATTAAGGGAAAAAAAATCCATGGTAATTTAACGTTCATTAACAACAGCACAAATCATCTGTGAGCCCACCAGTTAGAATTAGGCTTTTTTTGGAGAGTAAGGGTAAGTAAAGGGACAGTCATCATCTCTGAATTCTGTGTTTCCTAAGATTCATCTTCTGTAAAGCAGATTCGCAAAGGCAGTTTTATGAATCTTAAGAGCACCTGCTTGTCTGAAGCTGCAGGAGGGAATTCTGGCATTTTTATACCCATTTACAGGTAGACTGGATTGAGGCACAGAGAGATTAATAACTTGCTCAAGGTTTATGCGACTAGTAAGTAGAACGTGATAAGTAGAAACACCAGAATTTGAACCCAGGCATTTTGGCCCTGATGTCAAAAGCTCAGCTTCTCTGTACACGGGTGTGGAATTGAATCTTGGAGACAGAGTTTTGGGTGAAGTAGAAAAGGATAGCTTTATTACTTTGCCAGGCAAAGGGGGACACGGTGGGCTCCTGCCTCGAAAAACTGTGTCCCCACTTGGAGAGGATAGTGGGAAGTTTTATAGTAATTGTTCAAGAAGGGCGTGATCAGCTCGTGGACATTCTCCTGATGGGTTGGTGGTGAGGTAAGTAGGAGTCGACATCATCAACCTTCAGGTTCCAGCTGGTCTGGGGTCTACATGCTTGTGGGCACCATACCATCGTTAACTTCTCCCACCTGGAGGGGGTTTCAGTATCTGCAAAACAGCTCAAAGATATTGTTGTGTGTATCCATTGGTGGGGAACCAGGACCTTGCCCCAAGGCTGCATCATTGTTTCTCTCGACTGTTTGTTTCTCCCTTTTCTCGCATCCCCTCCCTTCCCTAATGAACAGCTGCTTGAATCTGCCTGTTGGAACTCAGGGTCATGGAGGCTGAATAAAGGCAGTTTCTTGTAGTCAAAGAAATGGGGGACACAGAAAGGCTTTGTGCCCAGGAACCCCACAGAGCCCTGCTCGGTATCAGCCCCATTAAGTTGTTGGTGCTTCCTGTCTGCCTCTCATTTCCTCTAATAGCCAGCCTCGGGAATACTCTGGGAGCTACAAGAAACATGTGGGTAAGGGCTGTTTATGGATTGTTCATGAACTAAGGCAGCTGGCCGAGGAGGCCCAGGGGAAGCTGGAATCCCGCCCCTGTTCTCACTGGGTTATGTTGTCACTGCATTTGCCTAGAGAAGGGGGCCCCTCTTCCAGATCACATGAAGTACCACGTGGGCTAGCGCTGTTCCCAGCGTCTCTCTCATGATGGCTTTCTTTCCCTTCCCCAGTTTTGCCTTCCCAGAACTCGGCCTTTCCCCAGCAGGAAGAGGAAAAAAATGACCAAATTCCAGGTAAGTCAGGTTTGCTTTTCTGTTTCTTAAAATGACATCTCATTTCACAAAGACTGGACATATTTTTCTCCTGCTCGGGAAGGGTAAAGGGAGCCAAAGGCACTTGAGGAATTGTTGTATGGCGGCCCCTTGCTTTTTGTTTATTTCCACATAATGATGTGAAAATTAATAGATAATTTTTAAAACTAAAAATGTTCCCATAATCAGTTATACTCCAATATAAAACAAAAAGTTAAAAAAAAATAAAATAAAAAATGAATTCATTACCCAAAAAAAAAAGTTCCCACATTATAAACACGTTTACAAATCGGTTTTCATTTTCTCACATTCCTTTTCATTAGTGTTTACGTGTGTTGATTTGTAATCACAGTTTTCAATACCATTTTGGATTTTTATTTTTTTAATTTATTTAATTTTGCTTTTTGGCTGCGTTGGGTCTTTGTTGCTGTGCGTGAGCTTTCTCTAGTTGTGGCGAGCGGGGGCTGCTCTTCATGGTGGTGCGCGGGCTTCTCATTGCGGTGGCTTCTCTTGTGGAGCACGGGCTCTAGGCGTGCAGGCTCAGTAGTTGTGGTGCACGGGCTCAGTAGTTGTGGCTCACGGGCTCTAGAGTGCAGGCTCAGTAGTTGTGTACACGGGCTTAGTTGCTCCGTGGCTTGTGGGATCTTCCTGGACTAGGGCTCGAACCCATGTCCCCTGCCTTGGCAGGCGGATTCTTAACCACTGTGCCACCAGGGAAGCCCCACATTTTGGATTTTTAAAATTGTATAGCTCCCACAACTTAAATGGTCACATCATTTTCCATAGTTTACCTAGTATTTTTTTCTATTGTCCATATTTATGTGGTTTATGAATTTTCCCATTTTAAGATGTTTGCAGTGACCGTTTTCCTACATATAACCTTTCTTCCCAAACAGGAATTCTGAGAGCTCTGCCATTTTCTTCCTAAAAGTTTGGGAACTCAATTGTTTTCTCATGGGGAGCCTCACGTTTTGTGGCTGGAATGTCTAAAACGTGGTTTCGGGCCACAATGTCCAGCTGATACTGAACTAAGAGAAAATATTTTGTTTTCAAACAAGAACTAGATTCTTTAATTCTAAGTTACACCACGTATGTATTATAAAAGTATCTGTTTTGTTCACTGCCATGTTAGTGTATTTTAAAGAGGTACACACTGATTTTGAAAAGTTTAGTAGCAGCAGGGACTTGCCAGGCATTTACTCCATGGAGCAGCTGTGTAAGGCTATAGATGGTCTTATCTGCATTTTAACAGAAACAGATTTGTGAACTTTCAGATACCTGTGAAAATCCACTCAGTCCTCAGCTGACACTAAAGTTTCCATTGCCCGAGCCAGGACTTTCAGGTGTCCAGTGAGGATGAGTGGAGAGACCCAGAAGAAGAGACTGCTCCACTTGGGGCCCTGCGGCCACGTTGTGTGTATGCCTGGTGTGGCTGGAGGACTCCAAAAATGACACTGCCCTCAGTTTGTTCCTTTTCTTAGTGCCTGTCTCTTCTTTGCCAGATGTGTCAACTGGTTGTTTAATACACATATGCTCAGGACTCCAGTCGGAACAAATGTAGAGATGGGCTAAGTCTTTAGAGAAATAACTTTTTTTTTTTTTGGCTGAGCAGCTTGTGGGATCTTAGTTCCCTGACCAGGGATCGAACCCGGGACCCTGGCAGTGGAAGCACCGAGTCCTAACCACTGGCCCGCCAGGAAATTCCCTAGAGAAATAATTTTAATTGTCATAAAGGAAAACACCGTATACTAAGGCATGAGACACAGTAAACAGGAGTGAGGGGTGAAGGTGGGAATTTGTACATGCTAGAAAAGGCTTAATATTCTTCACAGGAATCTTACTGATGCATCAGCTACCTCAATAGGATTACGACCAAGGCAAATGAACAAGCAATATGTGGGGGGAAAATATTGAAAGAGATGTTTTGATGAAGTTAAATAAATGGAAATTTTTAAAAAGAGCTGTTTTTATCACTTACCAAATTACCCAAGATTTAAGAAGTAAGATAATGTCCAGTTTGGGCCAGAGTATGGACAATCGGGAACACTTTTGATCTGTGACAGGAAGAGTTAATTGGGAAAATTGCCATTTTACTAGCAAAGGTGCATATTTTTTTGACAGTGCAGTTGCAGCTTCTTGGAACTTAGCCTAAGGAAATAACCAGACAAGTTGGCTAAGATCTATGTGAAAATGCGTTTTTTGCAGCATTATTAGTAAGTTTAAAATCTTAAATTATTGTATTGTTTAATTATTTGGAATGGTTAAATGTATATTTTTTTCACTTTTATGAAATACCATGCAGCCATGAATAATGATGATAATAGTAATAGTGATGGCTGACATTTTTTTGAGTATCTAACGTGATACTCCCTGGAGGTCCAGTGGTTAAGACTCCACGCTTCCACTGAATGGGGCATGGGTTCGATCCCTGGTCGGGGAACTAAGATCCTGCATGCCGTGCAGCAAGGTGGGGGAAAAAAAAAAGTGTCAGATAATATCCTAAACCCTTCGCATATTCTCATTTAATCCCATCAAGTACCCTATGATGTTGTGCCCTTGTACAGATGGGGAAATTGAGGTATTGAGAAGTTAGGTGACTTGTCCAAGGTCACAAAGGTAGTAATGGACAGAGCCTTAGAGTGTGAACTGAGGCAGTCAGTCTCCAAAGCCTGTGCTCTTAAACTTGACACTGAATGCTGCCACAGTTGACAGGTACAGCATGTACCTGAGACAGAATGAACTACCTACCTGCCCCCACGGAGGTACTGAAGGCTGGTTAGATTGGCAGTCATTGACAAAATAGTGGTACTGCCCAGTGAGAGAAGGAGATAGGCACTATTATTGTAAATACCGTTGGGACTAAATTAACTCAACATTTCTTACAAAATTTGGCACTTTCAGTGAAATTGTAAAATGCGTGTATGCCTTGATGTAACCGTGACAGTTTTAGAGACACAGCTATATAAAGGGCACCATATTGCATGTATATAAGGTTTTAAAACTTTTTCCTGTCGTTCCTTCCTCCACCGTCCCCCACCACTCCAGCATCTTTGGTGTGGTTGTGGAAGGGGAAGAGGAGACGGTGTCCTGAAAAGGGTGGTTCAGGTCGCTTAGAGTCTGGAACAGCCTCCCACGTGCCTCCTCCACCTTCCCAGTGCTGCCCTTCTCCCAGGGGAGGTTGGTTGTAAGATTGAGGCTACATGTGTTTGGTGTCGTAGGAGGCGGTGACCTTCAAGGACGTGGCCGTGACCTTCACGGAGGAGGAGCTGGGGCTGCTGGACTCCGCCCAGAGGAAGCTGTACCGAGAGGTGATGCTGGAGAACTTCCGGAACCTGCTCTCAGTGGGTGAGGACGGACGCCCTCCCTGTGACTTGGCCTCATCCCCCATGGGCAGGGTTTCCCAGCGTCGGTACTCCTGCCTTTTGGGGCCAGATGGTTTCTTTGTCATGGGGACTCTCCTGTGCGTTATAGGATGTTTAGTATTATCCCTGGCCTCTGCCCGCGACTTCCAGGCTTTGGGACTCCTTAGAGACCAGAGTTTTCCAATCCCTTTGGAGCATAGAGACAAGATGTTTCTAGTCTTTGTTCCAAGGCAAACATTTGTCTTTTGTAACTGCACTATAAGTGAACAGTTGAGCTTGGCTGCACCTGGCTCCTTATTTCATATTATATCTTTTTTTTTCATCCCAATCTCCTAATTTATCCCTCTCTCCCCGACTTTCATATCTTTTTTTATTTTTTTAAATTAGTTTTTATTGGAGTATAGTTGCTTTACATATTATGTCTTTTTTAAATTGGTGGGGCATGATCCATTGGTGGGGCATGAAATTAATTTAGTAATAAGTCTTGTAATAATGTAGAATAAAGTAGCAGTGTCAGAGCTCCTTAGCAAGAACGGCGCACATCGTAGCAATAACTGCAGCGCTTGCAGTAAATATAGTGAGACTCTGCAAAGGAGGTGATGACACAGGTCATTTAGTCTTTTGTTTCAGTGATTCGTGGGGGTAGTCACGTGTTTCTAATGAGAATGTATTTCTCACAACAGGTCTGATCAAAAATGTTCAATAAACTTTGGGGGAGGGATGGAGCCTTCCGTCATGGGATTGGAACCAAAAATTGTTCAATACGTTTTTTCCCTTTAATGTTTTCTCAGGGCACCAGTCCTCCAAGCCAGATATGATATCCCAGTTGGAGAGAGAGGAAAAGCTTTGGATGATGGAGGTCCAGACCCAGAGAGGTGGGCATTCAGGTGAGGAGGACCTTGCCGCCAGAGTCCCATTATCCTGCCTCTGTGCTGGATAATCTGTCTCTTCTCTGTACAGCAGGCAAAGAGGCCCTTTGAAAACCTCAGTCACGTCACACTCCTCTACTTCAGGCCCTCCCCTGGCTCCCCATTTCACTCGGAATAAAATCCAATGTATTTAAGGGGCCCCTGAGGGCCTGTAGTGGTGTCCGTTCACCCAGCCTTAACGGTCTGCATTTTTCTCCTGTCATTTCCCCCTGCCTTGCCCTCTGCCAGCCTCACTGGTTCCTCAAATATGAGGATTACGCTTCTGCGTGAGGACCTTTTCCTCTCTTTTCTCTGGCTGGGAGGCTGCTACCCCACAAACCTCCAACCCCTCTCTCTTATTCATTCATGTCTCTGCTCGGGAGTTCATCTCACCCACGGCCTTCCTTGACCACTCCTTTTAAAACACCGTCTTCGCTCCATCACCTTCATTTGTGTCTAAGTACTACACCTCCAGACTTCCTAGCATATATATATTTTTTAATTGTGGAAAACCATGCATAAGATAAAATTTATCATTTTAATCATTTTTAAGTATACAGTTCAGTGGCGTTAAGTACATTCACACTGTTGTTGTGCAACCATCAACACTATTCATCTCCAGAACTTTTTCATCTTCCCAAACAGAAACTGTCCCCATTAAACAAGTCCTTGTTCTCTCCTTACCCCCAGGCCCTAGTAACCGCTGTTCTACCTTCTGTCTCTGTCATACAGTATTTGTCCTTTTGTGTCTGGCTTATTTCACTTAGCATGGTATCTTCGAGGTTCGTCCGTGTTACAATGTGTGTCAGAATTTCCTTTTTTAAGGCTGAATAATACCGCATTGTATGTATATAGCACATTTTCTTCATCTGTCGATGGACATTTGGGTTGTTCACAACCTTTTGGTTATTGTGACTAATGCTGCTGTGAACGTGGGTGTACAGATATCTAAGTCTCTGCTTTTCATTCTTTCGTGTATATACCCTGGGTAGAAATGCTGGATCATGTGGTAATTCTCTTAATTTTTTGAGACACTGCCATACTTTTTTCCATAGTAGCTGCAGCATTTTACATTCCCACCAGGAATGCAGAAGGGTTACAGTTTGTAGCATCCTCGCCAATACTTGTTATTTTTTGTTTGTTTTTTATAGTAGCCATCCTAATGGGTATGAAGTGGTATCCCATTGTTTTTGATTTGCATTTTTCTAATGATTCGTGATGTTTAGCATCTTTTTATATTCTTATTGGCCACGTGTTTATCTTCTTTGGAGAAATGTCTATGCAAGTCTTTTGCTCGTTTTTGAATCAGGGTGTTTGTTGTTTTTAGGAGTTCTTTGTGTATTTTGAATATCCCTCATCACGTATATGATTTACAAGTATTTTCT
Organism: Balaenoptera musculus; assembly: GCF_009873245.2. NCBI lineage: Eukaryota > Metazoa > Chordata > Mammalia > Artiodactyla > Balaenopteridae > Balaenoptera > Balaenoptera musculus. The sequence continues at coordinate 11,207,355 of NC_045803.1, forward strand.
CTCATTCTGTGTGTGGCCTTTTTACTTTATGGAGAAGGTCTTTTAATGCACAAAAGTTTTTAATTTTCATGACGTGAAATTTGTCAGTTATTTTTGTTGTCGCCTGCGCCTTTGGTGTCATATCTAAGAAACCATTGCCAACTCCAACGTCATGCAGCTTTTACTGTTTTCTTCTAGGGATTTTATAGTTTTAGCTCTTATGTTTAGATCTGATGCATTTTGAGTTGATTTTTGTATATGGTGTAAGGAGGGGTCCAACCTCATTCTTCTGCATGTGAATATCCAGCTTTCCCAGAACCATTTGTTGAAAAGATGATGGTCCTTTCCCCATTGAATGGTCTTGGCCCCCTTGTCCAAAATCATTTGACCATCTATTCAGTGGTTTATTTCTGGGCTCTCTGGTCTGTTCCCTTGGTCTGTTTGTATGTCTGTCTTGATGCCAGTACCACACTGTTTTGATTAGCTTTATAAGTTTTAAAATCAGGGTGTGAGTCCACCAACTTTTTTCTAATTTTTCAAGATTGTTTTGGCTATTTGGGTTCCCTCGAGATTCCATATGAACTTTAGGATGAGTTTTCCTATTTCTGTGTTGGGATTTTGACAGGGATTGAGTTGAATCTGTAGATCCCCTTGGGTAGCATTGACAAAGTAATATTAGATCTCCCTGTCCGTGAACATGAGATGTCACTCCATTTTTTTAAATGTCTTTAATTTCTTTTACCAGTGTTTTGTAGCTTTCAGTGTACAAGCCTTTCACCTCCTTGGTTCATTCCTAAGTATTTTATTCTTTTTGACGCTATTGTAAATGGAATTGTTTTATTTCGTTTTCAAATTGTTCACTGTGTATAGAAATGCTATTAATTTTTTTTAATTGAAGTATAGTTTACAATGTTAATTTACTGCTGTAGAGCAAAGTGATTCAGTTATACATGTATATACATTCTTTTTTGAAAATGTTCTTTTCCATTATGGTTTATCACAGGGTACTGAATATATCAATAGTTTTCTGTGCTATATAGTAGGACCTTGCTGTTTACAATTCTATATATAATAGTTTGCATCTGCTAATCCCAACCTCCCACTCTGTCCCTTCCCCACCCCTCCACCTTGGCAACCACCAGTCTGTTCTCCGTGTCTGTCATTCTGTTTCATAGATAGGTTCTTTTTTTTTATAGGTTCATTTGTGTCATTTTTTAGATTCCACATATAAGTGATATCATATGGTATTTGTCTTTCTCTTTCTGACTTACTTAGTATGATAATCTCTAGTTCCATCCACGTTGCTGCAAATGGCATTATTTCGTTGTTTTTTTAAAATTTTTATTTATTTATGGCTGTGTTGGGTCTTCGTTTCTGTGCGAGGGCTTTCTCTAGTTGCGGCAAGTGGGGGGCCACTCTTCATCGCGGTGCGCAGGCCTCTCACTATCGTGGCCTCTCTTGTTGCGGAGCACAGGCTCCAGACGCGCAGGCTCAGTAATTGTGGCTCACGGGCCTAGTTGCTCCGCGGCATGTGGGATCTTCCCAGACCAGGGCTCGAACCCTGCATTGACAGGCAGATTCTCAACCACTGTGCCACCAGAGAAGCCCCTATTTCGTTCTTTTTTATGGCTGAGTACTGTTCCATTGTATACATATACCACATCTTCTTTATCCAGTCATCTGTTGATGGACATTTAGGTTGTTTCCATGTCTTGGCTATTGTGAATAGTGCTGCTGTGAACATAGGGGTGCATGCATCTTTTTGAATTGTAGTTTTGTCTGGATATATGTGCAGGAGTGGGATTGCTGGTCATATGGCAACTCTGTTTTTAATTTTCTGAGGAACTTCCATACTGTTTTCCACAGTGGCTAGAAATGCAACTAATTTTTGTATGTTGACATTGTATCTTGATACTTTTAATTCATTTACTGGTTTTAACAGTTTTTTGTGTGTGGAATCCGTATTCCCAGCCAGGCAGTCATCTTCTCTGCCATTTATCTTATCCTCTCTGCCCCTCTCCCCTGATACTTAAACAATCACGTGACCTAGGTGAAGTTTTCTGGTAGACATTTCAAATGTGATATTTATAGACGTCACAGATGCGGCTGTGTAGACAAGGAGAATCTGTGTAGGAAAAGAGAAGAAATTACTGAAATGAACCTTTTGCAATTCTGAGTAAGTTTAAGTATAATTTGTGTAATTTGGTATTACTCTTAACTCATTTATCATAAGTATTAGAAGAAACACCTTGGGAATTCCCTGGCAGTCCAGGGTTAGGACTCTGCACTTTCACTGCTGAGGGCCCAGGTTCAATCCCTGGTTGGGGAACTAAGATCCTGCAAGCTGCCCAGCACAGCCAAAAAAAAAAAAAAAAAAAAAGACGAAGCACCTTATACATTTAATCCTCTCAATAGTCCTGACCACCTGGGTGATTATCTGTTTTTTATGGGATGAAACTTAGGCCTTTGAAAATGTCATAGAGCTTGTAAGTGGGTGAGTCAGGCCTTAAAGCCTGTTTGCTCTTAGTAGAGGCGCTGATTTAAACCTGTTAACGTTTTTGTGGACCCCCAAACTGCCAATTTGCCATTTTCCTGCAAGTGCAGCATCTACTGCAGAAGTGGAAGAATTTCAAAAACGTATAAAACATAGAAAGTTAGTTAATCCTAAAATTGTGTATGTGCTTCATTAAGATAATCATGTAATAAACCACCAACCTGGGGGCATACGTGATAAAACAAAAAAATGATCTAATGGGATCCCATGTGTAACCCCACAGTTGAGTTCAGTTCTAACATTCATCATCATGTCTTTTATTGAAAATTGAACTGACGATTTAAAAAGTTAATTCTCTGCTTCTCTGCCCTCCCCACATACACACACCATCTGGATGATCTGGTTTTTCTCCTCTCCATGGCTTTAAACGTTTTATTTTGGAAATATTAAAATGCAAAAGTAATGAAAATAGTATAGCGTAGTCTGTATATTCATACCATCTCAACGGTTGTCACTTTCTGCTATTCCCGTTTTATGTATCCTCCCACTCCTGTTTTTGCTGGAGTATGTCACATCACCCACAGATACATCAGTGTCTGTCCACAGCAAGAACTCACCTCATGCCTATCCTATGATCAGTATGGATGCGGGTATATATATTTTTACTTTGGGTTATATCCAACATGGCATTGTTTATTTTGCTGTCAAATTGTTCCTGCTTTGACCATTGGGAGCTCTTTCAGGTTGGCTCCTATACCCTTGTGCCGCGCCCCATCCTTTTGTTTTTGGAGCGTTTCCTTTCCTTCTGGCTCTACAAAGTCCTCCCTGTCATCTTGTATTTTTCTTACCCAGCCTTGGAATCAGCCATCTGCCCAAGGACTCCTGGTTCCTTTTAGTGGAGAATGGTGTAATATTTGTGCACTAATCAAAATGCTTTTTAGTCAAAATGCTTCTTAATCAACCTTATTGAGAAACAACTTACATAAAGTAAAATTCACCCTTTTTGAAAATTTATAATTTGAGAGTTACAGAAATGGTACATAGATAGTGTAGAAAGTTCCCGCAAATGCCTCACCCGGTTTGCCCATTGTTAACACCTTACCTGACCATGGTAAATTTGTCAAAACTACAAATTTCACGTTGGTGTAGTACTTTTTAAAATCTAATTGGCCCTATCAAGCAATTCTTTTTTAATTTTTTAAATTTATTGAAGTAGAGTTGATTTACAATGTTGTGTTCATTTCTGCTGTACAGCAAAGTGATTCAGTTATATGTATACATTCTTTTTCATTATGGTCTATCACAGGATACTGAATATAGTTCCCTGTGCTATACAGTAGGACCTTGTTGTTTATCCATCCTGTGTATAATAGTTTGCAGCTGTTCTTGAATAGAGCAGCATTCTACCTAGCAATTAGAAGGGCACCCCAAGGAGCTGTACAAAATGGAAGGTTTCTTATAGGCAGAAAGGGGGTGGGAGAAGGAAGTTGTTAGCAAAAGAAAAGAAATGTGTTAGGCCAGCTCATTGTTTTAGGGAGGCATGCGTCTTATGCGGGTTACCTCACTGGTGCTGATGTGGAGATTTCAGAGTGTCTGTTTAAAGGTCACCTTCCTGAGAGGGGTTGAAACTGCAGTTATTTCTTGGTTTGCTGTCATGGGGGCAGATGACCCCATTTGGGGCTTGTTATTTCTTAACCTTTCCCCCTTTTAATCAAAGTCTCAACTTATCTGAGAGATGTCATCAAAATGTAAGGCATTAATGCCATTCTCTGCTACTGCCCTGTGATTCTTGCAACTTTGTTGATCCCTGACATGGGGTCCATAGGTCGTGGTTTTATTTAATCCCTGTGACATTCACAGGTCATGGGTTCCAGGTACATAATCCTTAAGTCAGTCACTCTTCTTCCTTTTCCTTTTAAATTTTTTTTAAAATGTATTTATTTTATTTTTGGCTGCATTGGATCTTTGTTGCGGTGCACGGCCTTCTTATTGTGGTGGCTTCTCGTTGTGGAGCACAGGCTCTAGGCGTGTGGGCTTCAGTAGTTTTAGCATGCGGGCTCAGTAGTTGTGGCTCACGGGCTCTAGAGCACAGGCTCAGTAGTTGTGGTGCACGGACTTAGTTGCTCCGCGGCATGTGGGATCTTCCCAGACCAGGGCTTGAACCCGTGTCCCCTGCATTGGCAGGCAGATTCTTAACCACTGCATCACGAGGGAAGCCCCTCTTCTTCCTTTTCTGATGTTCTTCATCTTATGGAAATCGTTTGCTTGGCAGTCAGCAGCTGTGAACACGCATTTAAAGCTTTTGAGAGAATCCCACGAGCCAGAGTGATTTTTTTTTTTATAACTATATGCAGGATAATTCCCTCTCTTTGGATATGCTTGGAACCATGGTCCCCAAGACTCAAACCAGTCAAAATCAAGTAAGTCAAAGAAACGCCATTGAAAGGGTCTTCTTTTTAAAAAAATTTTAAAATTATTTTTTTTAACATCTTTATTGGAGTATAATTGCTTTACAGTGGTGTGTTAGTTTCTGCTTTATAATAAAGTGAATCAGCTATACATATACGTATATCCCCATATCTCCTCTCTCTTGCGTCTCCCTCCCACCCACCCCCCCATCCCACCCCTCTAGGTGGTCACAAAGCACTGAGCTGATCTCCCTGTGCTATGCAGCTGCTTCCCGCTAGCTATCTGTTTTACATTTGGTAGTATATATAAGTCCGTGCCACTCTCTCACTTCGTCCCAGCTTACCCTTCCCCCTCCCCATGTCCTCAAGTCCATTCTCTACGTCTGCGTCTTTATTCCTGTCCTGCCCCTAGGTTCTTCAGAACCATTTTTTTTTTCTTAGATTCCATATATATGTGTCAGCACACGGTATTTATTTTTCTCTTTCTGACTTACTTCACTCTGTATGACAGTCTCTAGGTCCATCCACCTCACTACAAATAACTCAATTTCGTTTCTTTTTATGGCTGAGTAATATTCCATTGTATATATGTGCCACATCTTCTTTATCCATTCATCTGTCGATGGACACTTAGGTTGCTTCCATGCCTGGCTATGGTAAATAGAGCTGCAATGAACATTTTGGTACATGACTCTTTTTGAATTATGGTTTTCTCAGGGTATATGCCCAGTAGTGGGATTGCTGGGTCATATGGTAGTTCTATTTTTAGTTTTTTAAGGAACCTCCATACTGTTCTCCATAGTGGGTGTATCAGTTTACATTCCCACCAACAGTGCAAGAGGGTTCCCTTTTCTCCACACCATCTCCAGCATTTATTGTTTGTACACTTTTTGATGATGGCCATTCTGACTGGTGTGAGATGATACCTCATTGTAGTTTTGATTTACATTTCTCTAATGATTAGTGATGTTGAGCATCCTTTCATGTATTTGTTGGCAATCTGTATATCTTCCTTGGAGAACTGTCTATTCAGGTCTTCGGCCCATTTTTGGATTAGGTTGTTTGCTTTTTTGATCTTGAGCTGCATGAGCTGTTTGTAAATCTTGGAGATTAATCCTTTGTCAGTTGCTTCATTTGCAAATATTTTCTCCCATTCTGAGGGCTGTCTTTTCGTCTTGTTTATGGTTTCCTTTGCTGTGCAAAAGCTTTTAAGTTTCATTAGGTCCCACTTGTTTATTTTTGTTTTTATTTCCATTTCTCTAAGAGGTGGGTCAAAAAGGATCTTGCTGTGATTTATGTCATTGAGTGTTCTGCCTATGTTTTCCTCTAAGAGTTTTATAGTGTCTGGCCTTACATTTAGGTTTTTGATCCATTTTGAGTTTATTTTTGTGTATGGTGTTAGGGAGTGTTCTAATTTAATTCTTTTTTTAAATTATTTTATTTTTGGCTGCATTGGGTCTTTATTACTGTGCGTGGGCTTTCTCTAGTTACGGTGAGCAGGGGCTGCCGTTCGTTGCGGTGCACAGGCTTCTCATTGCGGTTGGCTTCTCTTTTTGCGGAGCACAGGCTGTAGGTGCACAGGCTTCAGTAGTTGTGGCTCGTGGCTTCTAGAGCACAGGCTCAGTAGTTATGGCGCAAGGGCTTAGTTGCTCTGCGGCATGTGGTATCTTCCAAGACCAGGGCTCGAACCCATGTCCCCTGCATTGGCAGGCAGATTCTTAACTACTGAGCTACCAGGGAAGCCCCTAATTTCATTCTTTTACATGTAGCTGTCCAGTTTTCCCAGCACCACTTATTGAAGAGGCTGTCTTTTCTCCATTGTATATTCTTCCCTCCTTTATCAAAAATAAGGTGACCATATGAGCATGGGCTTATCTCTGGGCTTTCTATCCTGTTCCATTGATCTATTTTTCTGTTTTTGTGCCAGTACCATACTGTCTTGATTACTGTAGCTGTGTAGTATAGTCTGAGGTCTGGGAGCCTGATTCCTACAGCTCCGTTTTTCTTTCTCAAGATTGCTTTGGCTATTCGGGGTCTTTTGTGTTTCCATACAAATTGTGAAACTTTTTGTTCTAGTTCTGTGAAAAATGCCATCAGTAGTTGAATAGGGATTGCATTGATCTGTAGATTGCTTTGGGTAGTATAGTCATTTTCACAGTGTTGATTCTTCCAATCCAAGAACATGGTATATCTCTCCATCTGTGTGTATCATCTTTAATTTCTTTCACCAGTGTCTTATAGTTTTCTGCATACAGGTCTTTTGTCTCCTTAGGTAGATTTATTCCTAGGTATTTTATTCTTTTTGTTGCAATGGTAAATGGGAGTGTTTCCTTAATTTCTCTTTCTGATCTTTCCTTGTTAGTGTATAGGAATGCAAGAGATTTCTGTGCATTAATTTTGTATCCTGCTACTTTACCAAATTCATTGATTAGCCCTAGTAGTTTTCTGGTAGCATCTTTAGGATTCTCTATGTATAGTATCATGTCATCTGCAAACAGTGACAGCTTTACTTCTTTTCCGATTTGGATTCCTTTTTCTTTTTCTTCTCTGATTGCTGTGGCTAAAACTTCCAAAACTATGTTGAATAATAGTGGTGAGAGGGGACAGCCTTGTCTTGTTCTTGATCTTGGAGGAAATGGTTTCAGTTTTTCACCATTGAGAATGATGTTGGCTGTGGGTTTGTCATATATGGCCTCTATTATGTTGAGGTAAGTTCCCTCTATGCCTACTTTCTGGAGGGTTTTTTAAATCATAAATGGGTGTTAAATTTTGTCAGAAGCTTTTTCTGCATCTATTGAGATGATCATATGGCCTTTCTCCTTCAATTTGTTAATATGGTGTATCACATTGATTGATTTGTGTATATTGAAGAATCCTTGCATTCCTGGGATAAACCCCACTTGATCATGGTGTATGATCCTTTTAATGTGCTTTTGGATTCTGTTTGCTAGTATTTTGTTGAGGATTTTTGCATCTATGTTCATCAGTGATATTAGCCTGTACTTTTCTTTCTTTGAGACATCTTCATCTGGTTCTGGTATCAGGGTGATGGTGGCCTCGTAGAATGAGTTTGGGAGTGTTCCTCTCTCTGCTACATTTTGGAAGAGTTTGAGAAGGATAGGTGTTAGCTCTTCTCTAAATGTTTGATAGAATTCGCCTGTGAAGACATCTGGTCCTGGGCTTTTGTTTGTTGGAAGATTTTTAATCACAGCCTCAATTTCAATGCTTGTGATTGGTATGTTTATATTTTCTGTTTCTTCCGGGTTCAGTCTCAGAAGGTTGTGCTTTTCTAAGAATTTATTCATTTTTTTTCCAGGTTGTCCATTTTATTGACATATAGTTGCTTGTAGTAGTCTTTCATGATCCTTTGTATTTCTACAGTGTCAGTTGTTACTTCTCCCTTTTCATTTCTAATTCTATTGATTTGAGTCGTCTCCCTTTTTTTCTTGATGAGTCTGGCTAATGGTTTATCAATTTTATCTTCTCAAAGAACCAGCTTTTAGATTTATTGATCTTTGCTGTTGTTTCCTTCATCTTATTTCTGATCTGATCTTTATGATTTCTTTCCTTCTGCTAACTTTGGAGTTTTTTTGTTCTTCTTTCTCTAATTGCTTCAGGTGTAAGTTTAGGTTGTTTGAGCTGTTTCTTGTTTCTTGAGATAGGACTGTATTGCTATAAACTTCCCTCTTAGAACTGCTTGTGCTGCATCCCATCGGTTTTGGGTTATGTTTTCATTGTCATTTGTTTCTAGGTATTTTTTGATTTCCTCTTTGATTTCTTCAGTGATCTCTCGGTTATTAAGTAGTGTATTGTTTAGCTTCATGTGTTTGTATTTTTTACAGATTTTTTTCCTGTAATTGATATCTAGTCTCATAGCATTGTGGTCGGAAAAGATACTTGATATGATTTCAATTTTCTTAAATTTACCAAGACTTGATTTGTGACCCAAGATATGATCTATCCTGGAGAATGTTCCATGAGCACTTGAGAAGAAAGTGTATTCTGTTGTTTTTGGATCGAATGTCCTATAAATATCAATTAAGTCCATCTTGTTTAATGTATCATTTAAAGCTTGTGTTTCCTTATTTTCATTTTGGATGATCTGTCCATTGGTGAAAGTTGGGTGTTAAAGTCCCCTACTATGATTGTGATACTGTCGATTTCCCCTTTTATGGCTGTTAGCATTTGCCTTATGTATTGAGGTGCTCCTATGTTGGGTGCATAAATATTTACAATTGTTATATCTTCTTGGATTGATCCCTTGATCATTTCATGGTGTCCGTCTTTGTCTCTTGTAATAGTCTTTAAAGTCTGTTTTGTCTGATATGAGAATTGGTACTCCGCCTTTCTTTTGATTTCCATTTGCATGGAATATCTTTTTCCATCTCCTCACTTTCAGTCTGTATGTGTCCCTAGGTCTGAAGTGGGTTTCTTGTAGACAGCATATATATGGGTCTTGTTTTTGTATCCATTCAGCCAGTCTGTGTCTTTTGGTGGGAGCATTTAGTCCATTTACATTTAAGGTAATTATTGATATGTATGTTCCTATTACCATTTTATTAATTGTTTTGGGTTTATTATTGTATGTCTTTTCCTTCTCTTGTGTTTCCTGTCTAGAGAAGTTCCTTTAGCATTTGTTGTAAAGTTGGTTTGGTGGTGCTGAATTCTCTTAGCTTTTGCTTGTCTGTAAAGGTTTTAATTTCTCCGTCGAATCTGAATGAGATCCTTGTAGGGTAGCGTAATCTTGGTCGTAGGTTTTTCCCTTTCATCACTTTAAATACGTCTTGCCACTTCCTTCTGGCTTGCAGAGTTTCTGCTGAAAGATCAGCTTTTAACCTTATGGGGATTCCCTTGTAAGTTATTTGTTGTTTTTCCCTTGCTGCTTTTACTATTTTTTCTTTGTATTTAATTTTTGATAGTTTGATTAATATGTGTCTTGGTGCATTTCTCCTTGGATTTATCCTGTATGGGACTCTGCACTTCCTGGACTTGATTGACTATTTCCTTTCCCATATTAGGGAAGTTTTCAACTATAATCTCTTCAAATATTTTCTCAGTCCCTTTCTTTTTCTCTTCTTCTTCTGGGACCTCTATAATTCGAATGTTGGTGCGTTTAATGTTGCCCCAGAGGTCTCTAAGACTGTCCTCAATTCTTTTCATTCTTTTTTCTTTATTCTGCTCTGCAGTAGCTATTTCCACTATTTTATCTTCCAGGTCACTTATCTGTTCTTCTGCCTCAGTTATTCTGCTATTGATTCCTTCTAGAGAATTTTTAATTTCATTTATTGTGTTGTTCATCATTGTTTGCTCTTTAGTTCTTCTAGGTCCTTGTTAAACGTTTCTTGTATTTTCTCCATTCTATTTCCAAGATTTTGGATCATCTTTACTGTCATTACTCTGAATTCTTTTTCAGGTAGACTGCCTATTTCCTCTTCATTTGTTTGGTCTAGTGGGTTTTTACCTTGCTCCTTCATCTGCTGTGTGTTTCTCTGTCTTCTCATTTTGCTTAACTTACTGTGTTTGGGGTCTCCTTTTCATAGGCTGCAGATTCGTAGTTCCGGTTGTTTTTGGTGTCTGCCCCCAGTGGGTAAGGTTGGTTCAGTGGGTTGTGTAGGCTTCCTCGTGGAGAGGACTAGTTCCTGTGTTCTGGTGGATGAGGCTGGATCTTGTCTTTCTGGTGGGCAGGACTGCATCCAGTGGTGTGTTTTGGGGTGTCTGTGAACTTATTATGATTTTAGGCAGCCTCTCTGCTAATGGGTGGGGTTGTGTTCCTGTCTTGCTAGTTGTTTGGCATAGCGTGTCCAGCACTGTAGCTTGCTGGTTGTTGAGTGGAGCTAGCTGGGTCTTAGTGTTGAGATGGAGATCTCTGGGAGAGCTTTCGCCATTTGATATTACGTGGAGCCAAGAGGTCTCTGGTGGACCAATGTCCTGAACTCAGCTCTCCCACCTCAGAGGCACAGGCCTGACACCTGGCCGGAGCACCAAGACCCTTTTGGGAAGTCTGAGGTCTCCTGGCAGCGTTCAGTAGGTCTTCTGTAGTTGTTGTTCCACATGTAGATGTATTTCTGATGTATTTGTGGGGAGGAAGGTGATCTCCACGTCTTACTCCTCCACCATCTTGAAGCTCCCCCCCCCCCCTTTTTTTTTAAATTTTATTGGAGTATTGTTGATTTACAATGTTGTTAGCTTCAGGTGTACAGCAAAGGGATTCAGTTATACATATACATATATTCATTCTTTTTCAGATTCTTTACCCATATAGGTTATTACAGAATACTGAGTAGAGTTCCCTGTGCTATACAGTAGGTCCTTGTTGGTTATCTATTTTATATATAGTAGTGTGTGTACGTTAATCCCAAGCTCCTACTTTATCCCTCTTACCCCCCACGTTTCCCCTTTGGTAACCATAGGTTTGTTGGATTTTAATTTATTTTATTTATTTATTTTAGGCTGCATTGGGTCTTCGTTGCTGTGCTCAGGCTTTCTCTAGTTGTGACGAGCGGGGGCTACTCTTCGTTGCGGTGCGTGGGCTTCTCATTGCAGTGGCTTCTCTTGTTGTGGAGCACAGGCTCTAGGCGCACGGGCTTCAGTAGTTGTGGCTCACGGGCTCTAGAGCGCAGGCTCAGTAGTTGTGGTGCACAGGCTTAGCTGCTCTGCGGCATGTGGGATCTTCCTGGACCAGGGCTCAAACCCGTGTCCCCTGCATTGGCAGGCAGATTCTTAACCACTGTACACCAGGGAAGTCCTCCATTTTTCTTTGTCAGGATTGCTTTGGCATTCAGGGTCTTTTGTGTTTCCATACAAATTAAAAAATTTTTTGTTCTAGTTCTGTGAAAAATGCCATTGGTAATTTGATAGGGAGTGCATTGAATCTGTGGATTGCCTTGGGTAGTACAGTCATTTTGACAATATTGATTCTTCCAATCCAAGAACATGGTATATCTTTCCACCTGTTTGTGTCATCTTTCATTTCTTTCATTAGTGCCTTAAATATAGTTTTCAGAGTACAGGTCTTTGGCCTCCTTAGGTAGGTTTATTCCTTGGTGTTTTATTCTTTTTGATGTGATGGTAAATTGGATTATTTCCTTAATTTCTCTTTCTGATCTTTCATTGTTAGTGTATAGGAATGCAAGAGATTTCTGTGTATTAATTTTGTATCCTGCAACTTTACCGAATTCACTGATGCACTCTAGTAGTTCTCTGATAGCATCTTTAGGGTTTTCTATGTATAGTATCAAAAGAGTCATCTTCTTAAGCCAAGTGGCCTCCTCAATGAACTTCTGTACCTGAGTTTCAGCTTCCCCAGAAGTGTTAACCCAGGTACAACAGATGGTGTTGGCCACAGCACAGGCACCTCCTCCTTCAGCTAAAAGATAATCAGGGGCTGTCCTGTTATCAGGAATGGCCTTGGCCAGAGGGTCCACATATTTCTGCTGGGCAGCTAATGTCTTAGCAATAGAATCTGCAGTCTCTTCAAGAGTTAAGGAGCGGTTTCTGATGACAGTCTCATTTATATCTATTCCTAAGCGGGGAAGTAGGTCCCTACCAAAGGAAGCGAACCCTGAATCAGGAAAAGCCTCCTGGTAGGTCCTTTCTAGAATGGGTAGGGGCGCAGTTAGATAACCAAGAGGCATTGCCCAGCTGTGCACCAGCCATCTAGGCATCCACAGGCCCAAGGAGAAACATCACCACCACAGACAAAGATAAGTCTTGTCAGGGCACAAACTACTTCCATGAAGGTGGCACTGTTAATGGATTCATTTGTAAGAATTGTTGCCTGGGCCTATTCAAGCCAGGGGTCAGTTAACTTATATTTCAGGCTGGGAGAAAATCTATTCTAAATTCCAGAGGTTAACCCCCTTAGCAGTGGCCTGGGGGATGCAGATGAGGGCATAATCTCTCCAGGCCAATGCCAGAGTAAAGGAAAGAAAGGGTTTCACGTTTAGTTAAAGTCTGGGTCTGGCTTCTTGGGCAGAAGCAGTCTACCTTGGTGTCAGCTACTTCTCGCCCCTGTCACCTTGATTTGGAGGTCCCCAGCGTCTGTATAGGACCAGGTGTCGGGTGGGGTGTCTTTTTAGCTGTGGACGTGCATCCAGGGTTCAGTACCTTCTGGTTTCCCCGCAGTGTCAGTGGGCAGGAGCACTTGGTGAGGTCCCTTCTGATGGAGCTCGAGGTCTGCCTGCCTTCTTCCTGATTCCAAATCAGAAGGGTAGGAGAAAATTGGAAGTGTTAGTTTGGTGAGTCAGAGCCAGATATTTGAGGAAACTAGAAAAAATTCAGAATCCAGTCCAGTTTACAGATAACAGAACCTCCAAGACAATTAGCAGGACTAGAATCTAATATCTACAAAGGTGGAAAGATAATTTTTTTTCTCTACAATTACTCCACCTCCCTTTTTTTTTTTTTTTTTTTTAAACAAAGGTTTGTATTAAATTTGGCCTGATTATTTAAACTCTTTTTTAGGATTGGTTTCCTGGGACCGTGTAAGCAAGGTACCAGTTCGATTTTTCCAAGCAGTTCCTTGAAGCTGTGTGGTCATATATGAGTCTACGCATATCTCAAATATGACATTTCAATCAAAGCCTTGGTAATACAGCCAGTGTTTCTAATTGTGTCCTGTCACAAGGAGAGCAGATGCTTACTGAACTTATGTGAACAAATATACTGTCAGGAAAATAAGGGTACTCACTGAGACTTTCTGAATTCTGGAAGGATCAGGTGGTAGGGAGAAAAAGTAGATGTTTCATCTTTGCTCACAAAGGTATATTTTACCAGATTTCTGTAAGTCATATATAACTTAAGAGAAAAGGTCTCCTTAAAACTGGAAAATGAAAATATCAGAGCATCCTCTCCAGTTCATGTTGTCCCACATAATTAACACTCATTTTGCTTGAATCTGTTTTTTTCCATTAGTTCTCTCGACCTTGCCCTGATGATTGAAGCCAGTAGGGCCGTGATCATTCCCAGAAGTTTACAAGGTTTCCGTGTGATATACCCGATGAAGCGGGTACCTCGATCACTGGAGATTGTGCAAGGTGTACCCCAAGCAGGAAACACCTTCTTTAATAGTTTCTTTGCCACCACGAGGGCATTGGTCTTGCAGCAGGGAAAGGCTTTACCATCTGGAAAACATCCAGACTGATGACCCACAGTGAGTGGCACTTGAATGAAGTCCAGCTGCAAAGTGTTCAAAGGGTCCAGAAAGAGGACGCCTCCAGGGACAAAGATAGTTTTTTTTTTCTTTTAATTTTTAAAATTGAGGTATAATTAACATATAACATTAATTTCAGATGTCCAACATAATGAATCAACATTTGTGTATGTCGCAAAACGATCACCACGATGAGTCGTTAACATCCGTCGCCACACATAGTTATAATTTCTTTTCTCGTAATGAGAACTTTTAAAATCTACTCTTAGCAGTTTTCAAATATGCAATACAGTATTATTAACTATAGTTCCCATGCTGTACAGAGAGTTTTGACTTTAAAAATAAAAAGAAGTTTTTCTTAAATGCACCGTGTTGGGTGAAGGAATGCAAACACCAAAAACTGGGGTTTTCCGGGGAGCTGGGAAAAACCAAGTGGCCATATATCTTGGTTTTCCCAGAGCCCCGACTGTTCGTTGCATTTACAGCCATTGTTTACCCATCTCAGTTTATCTGATACAGGAGCAGACTGTTGCCAGGTGACAAGGACATCGGTGTGGCAAAAGTTTGGCATTGAGGGGTCTTTCTTTGCAGAAGCAGAATGGACTTCATCCACATGCCCCACAATCTGTAGATTCTACTGCCACTGCCTTTGCCTGAGAGCGAGGGCAGTTCCCTGATGCTAGGGTTCAGTCCTTTTGGTATGAGCCTCAATTTTGGTGACAGACAACATTTTATGCCAGGAGATATCACACAATTTCTGAAACACTTATAACACATACCAGCAGCCCTCAGAAACGGCAAGAAAGACTGAACTCAGAATCGTTCTCCAGGGCACCGTGCCTGTATTTCTTCTGAATGCGCTCAGAATTTCCACTTGGGATCTTGTCACTGCCACCAATCTGATAAAAAAAACAAAATTCAACTGAGTAAATTTGAAGATCTGGTTGGCCTTATTCATAGGTTCAGCATCCCGGGGCTCATCATGAATAAGAAGACACCCATTTCACCCTTAGGGCTCTGAAGCCATTTCAGGAACAGAGGATAAAAGACTAAATATTAGAACAAAAGATGCTCCGATTGCTCTTATCTCAGGAAATTCCAAGGGTTTTGGGAGCTGTGAGCCAGGAACCATGGAAGAAGACGAAACATTTATTATAAATCACAATGTCACCTTTTATAGCATGTAGCCTATAGGAATTGTATCTCTAATTTTTCACAAGTGTTTTATTTTTTTGATGCTATATAAATGGAATTAATTCTGTTTTTCAGTTATTTGCTTCTATGTCGGAATACAGTTGATTTTTGTACATCAATCTTGTAGCCTGCAATCTTCGTATATTCACTTGTTCTAGAAGTGTTTTTGTACATTCCTAAAGATTTTTCTATATATAGATTCATAACTTCTGCAAGTACATTATTTTACTTTCCTTCCCAATCTGTATGCCTCTTGTTTCCTTCTGCCTGAATGCAGGTAGACAGCATTCAGTCTTTCCTCACTGAGTATGGTGTTAACTGGAGGTGATTTTTTAGTGTCCTTAATGGACTGAGTTCCTTTCTCTTCCTAATTTAATGCACATTTTGATCATGAATGGGTATGGTAATTTGTCAAATGCTTATTCTCATTTTTTCAGACAATCGTAAGGGTTTCTCCTTTATGCTGTTTTTTTTCTGTGTAAATATTTTTATTGATTTGAGTCCTCTTCCTTTTTTTCTTGATGAGTCGGGCTAAAGGCTTATCAATTTTGTTTATCTTTTCAAAGAACCAGATTTTAGTTTCATTGATCTTTTGTTTTCTTCGTCTCTGTTTCATTTATTTCTGCTCTGATCTTCATGATTTCTTTCCTTTTACAAACTTTGGGTTTTGTTTGTTCTTTCTCTAGTTGCTTTAGGTGCAAAGTTGGGTTGTTTGAGATTCTTCTTGTTTCCTGAGGTAAGATTGTATTGCTATAAACTTCCTCGTAGAACTGCTTTTGCTGTGTCCCATAGGTTTTGGAGCATTGTGCTTTCACTTTCATTTGTCTCTAGGGTTTTTTTTAAAATTTCTTCTTTGATTTGTTCAGTGATCCATTGGTTGTTTAGTAACGTACTGTTTAGCCTCTATGTGTTTGTGTTTTTTATAGTTTTTTTTCTTGTAGTTGATTTCTAATCTCATAGCATTGTTGTCAGAAAAGATACTTGATAAGATTTCAATTTTCTTAAATTTACTGAGACTTGCTTTGTGGCCCAGCATGTGATCTATCCCAGAGAATGTTTCATGTGCACTTGAGAAGAATATGTATTCTGTTGCTTTGGAATGGAATGCCCTAAAAATATCAGTTAAGTCCATCTGGTCTAATGTGTCATTTAAGGCCTGTGTTTCCTTATTGATATTCTGGCTGAATGATCTGTCCATTGATGTAAGTGGGGTGTTAAAGTCCCTCACTATTATTATGTTACTGTCAATTTCTCCTTTTATGGCTGTTAGCATTTGCCTTATATATTGAGGTGCTTCTATGTTGGGTGCATATATATATTTACAATTGTTATATCTTCTTCTTGGATTGATCCTTTGAATCATTATGTAGTGTCCTTCCTTACCTCTTGTAACAGTCTTTATTTTAAAGTCTATTTTGTCTGATATGAGTATTGCTGCTCCAGCTTTCTTTTGATCTCCATTTGCATGGAGTATCTTTTTCCATCCCCTCACTTTCAGTCTTTATGTGTCCCTAGATGTGAATTGGGTCTCTTGGAGACAACATATATTGATATCCAGGTCTTGTTTTTGTATCCATTCAGCCAGTCTGTGTCTTTTGGTTGGAGTATTCAATCCATTTAGGTTTAAGGTAATTACTGATATGTATGTTCTTATTGCCATTTTGTTAATTCTTTTGGGACTGTTTTCGTAGGTCTTTTTGCTTCCCTTCCTCTTTTGTTCTCTTTTCTTGTGATTTGATGACTATCTTTAGTGTTGTTTTTGGATTTCTTTTTCTTTGTGTATCTATTGTAGATTTTTTTGGTTTGTGGTTACCATGAGGCTTTGATAAAACAATCTTGTATATATACACAGACTGCTATAAGTCGCTGGTCTATTAATTTCAAATGCTTTTCCAATATTCTCCATTTGTACTCTCCTCTTTTCACAATTGCTGGTTTTGATATCATATTTGTGTGTGGATGATATCCTAACTTTACTGTATGTTTGCCTTTACCAGTGAGCTTTTCCATTTGTAGTTTTCTTGTTTCTAGTTGTGGGCTTTTCTTTTTCACCTAGACAAGGTCCTTTAACATTTGTTGTAAAGCTGGTTTGGTGGTGCTGAATTATCTTAGCTTTTGCTTGTCTGTAAAGCTTTTGATTTCTCCATCGAATCTGAACGAGAGCCTTGCCGGGTAGAGTATTCTTGGTTGTAAGTTTTTTCCTTTCATCACTTTAAATATATCCTGGCACTCCCTTGTGGCCTGCAGAGTTTCTGCTGAAAAATCAACTGATAACCTTATGGGAATTCCCTTGTATGTTATTTGTTGCTTTTCCCTTGTTGCTTTTAATATTTTGTCTTTGTCTTTAATTTTTGTCAGTTTGATTAATATGTGTCTCGGCTTGTTCCTCCTTGTGTTTATCCAGTATGGGACTCTCGGCACTTCCTGGACTTGAGTGTTTCCTTTCCCATTTTAGGGAAGTTTTTGTCTATTCTCTCTTTTTTTAAATTTATTTAATTAATTTATTTTTGGCTGCATTGGGTCTTCGTTGCTGAGCCTGGGCTTTCTCTAGTTGTGGCAAGCGGGGGCTACTCTTCGTCATGGTGCACAGGCTTCTCATCGCAGTGGCTTCTCTTGTTGCAGAGCATGGGCTCTAGGCACGTGGGCTTCAGTAGTTGTGGCATGTGGGCTCAGTAGTTGTGGCGCGTGGGCTTAGTTGCTCCACAGCATGTGGGATCTTCCCGGACCAGGGCTCAAACCTGTGTCCCCTGCATTGGCAGGCGGATTCTTAACCACTGTGCCACCAGGGAAGTCTCTTATCTCTTCAGATATTTTCTCAGGCCCTTTCTCTCTCTCTTCTACTTCTGGGACTCCTATAATGCGAATGTTGGTGCATTTAATGTTGTCCCAGAGGTCTCAGACTGTCCTCATTTCTTTTCATTCTTTTTTCTTTATTCTGTTTCACAGCAGTGATTTCCACCATTCTGTCTTCCAGCTCACTTATTGGTTCTTCTGCCTCTATTATTCTGCTGTTGATTCCTGATAGTATATTTTTCATTTCAGTTATTGTTCATCTGTTTGTTCTTTAAAATTTCTTGTATCTTCTTGGTCTGTGCCTCCATTCTTTTTCCAAGATCTTGGGTTATCTTCACTATCATTATTCTGAATTCTTTTTCAGGCAGGTTGTCTATCTCCACTTCACTTAGTTGTTCTTCTGGAGTTGTATCTTGTTCCTTCATCTGCAACATATTTCTCTTCCATCTCATTTTGTCCAACTTTCTGTGTTTGTGGTCTCCATTCCACAGGCTGCAGATTGTAGTTCTTCTTGCAACTGGTTTCTGCCCCCTGGTGGGTGGGGTTGGTGCAGGGGCTTGTGCAGGCTTTCTGGTGGGCAGGGACATGTCAAAAGGTGACTGTGGGCTCAGGATGACTTTAGGCAGCCTGTCTGTCAATGGGTGGGGCTGTGTTCCCACCCTGTTGGTTGTTTAGCCTGAGGCATCCCAGCACTGGAGCCTGAAGGCTGTTGGGTGGGGCCAGGTCTTGGTGCCAAAATGATGACCTCCAGGAGAGCTCACGCTGAGGAATATTCCCTGGGGGCTCCCCCACCAGTGTCCTTGCCCCTGCAGTGGATCACAGCTGACCCCTGCCTCCCCAGGAGACCCTCCAAGACCCACAGGTAGGTCTTGCCCAGGCTCCTACAGAGTCACTGCTTTGCCCTGGGTCCCAGTGCACATGCGACCAAGAGTGGAGTCTCTGTTTCCCCCAGTCCTGTGGAGCTCCTGAAATCAAGCCCCACTGGCCTTCAAAGCCAAATGCTCTGGGGGCTCTTCCTCTTAATGCCAGACCCCCAGGCTGAGGAGCCTGCCATGGGGATCAGAACTCACTCCTGTGGGAGAACCTCTGTGATATAATTAGTTTCCAGTTTGGGGGTCACCCAACCGGCAGGTATGGATTTGGTTATATCACAAAATCGCCCCTCCTACCATCTCGTTGTGGCTTCTTCTTTGTCTCTGGATGTAGAATATCTTTTTTGATAGGTCCCAGTCTTTTTTGTTAATGATTGTTGAGAAGTAATTGATTTTTGGTGTTTTCACGAGAGGAGGTGAGCTCAAGTCCTTCTACTCTGCCATCTTTTCCTCCTTCTCCTTTATGCTATTAAAGGAGCATGAAGCACTGATGATTTCACATGTTAAAACCACCTCGCATTCCTGGGATTAACCCCACTTATTTATTATGTAGTACCCTTTTATTGTTTACTATAAAAAACAAGATTTTCTCTTTGTTTAGGATTTTTGCACCTACATTAAGTAGGGATTTTGATCTGTAATTTTCTTTGTACTTAATGTCTTTGCCTATTTTGATATCAAGGCCTTATTATACACAATACCTCAGAAAGTATACCCTCCTCTTCCGCCTTCTGCAAGGGTTTGTGTAGGACTGGTATTATTCCTTTCCTATGTGCTAAATGGAATTCACCAGTGAAGTTGTCTGGTCCTTTTGTGAGAATGTTTTTATTTATGATTTCAGTTCATGAACTACTTACATTTTTTGCTTTTCTTGTAACAGATTTGTATGTTTCAGGGAATTGGTATATTTTATCTAAGTTGTTGAACATATCCCCTTATTCTAATGCCTCTTATGATCTTTAGTAATATCCCATCTTTTATGCCTGATGTTGATAGTTTTTGTCTTTTTTTTAGCATCTTTATTGGAGTATAATTGCTTTACAGTGGTGTGTTTTGTCTTTTCTATTTTTTTCCTTGATTCAGTTTTTTTTTCCTTGATTTTTCCCCCCTTGTTTGTTTAATTGCTTTTCACTATTTCCTTCCTTCTTAATTTCCTCTTCTTTTTATGGCTTCTTAAAATGGAACCTTAGGTTATTGACTTTAGGCCTTTCTTGCTTTCTAATATAAATATTTAAAGTTATAAGTAATCTGAGTGCTGTTTAACCGCGTGCCAGAAATTGATAGTTGTTTAACTGCATGCCAGAAATTGTGATAGTATTTTCTTTCATTATTATTTGGAAATATTTTCTAATTTCCCTTGTGATTTCTTATAGGAGTTTTCTGGGTGTTGAATTTAATTCTGGGGTTTTGAATTTAATTCTACTGTGGTCTTTAATTTTCCAGTCTTGCAGTCTTTCGAAATTTGTTTTATAGCTCTGGGTATGGTTTATCTTGATGGATGTTGCATATGTACTTGGAAAAAAAATGTATGTACTGCAGTTAGGTGCAGTGACCTATGAGTTTCGTTTTGGTTATAGTGGTTCAGATCTTGTATGGCTTTGCTGATTTTTTTTTAATGGTCTAATAAGTGTGTAAAAAATCTTCAAGTCTGTAGATTTGTCCATTTCTCGTTTTAGTTCCCTCTTTTTGTTTCATGTATTTTGGAGCCTTTATTAGATACATACACATTTGTAATTGTTACATCTGCTAATCCTTTTGTCATAAAATGCCTTTGTATCTAATACAAGTGCTCTATTTTGTAAAGTCTTTTTGTCTGATATTCGTTTAGCCATTCCAGCTTTCTTAGGCTTTGCATGATATATTTGTATGATACGTCTTTTCCTACCCTTTTTCTTTTACTTACTTGTATTTAAAATATATCCCTTGTTGACAGCATGTAGTTTAATCTTGCTTTTTATATTCTCTGCCAATCTCTGCCTTTTGATTTTAGGGGAGTCCACTTCCACATAATATACTTATTGAAACGGGTATATTTGCAATTACTTTTGTTGGGGGAGGTCTCATCTATTTTGTTCATCTCTGTCCTTTTCTGCGTTCTTTCGGATAGATCAAATATGTTTTGGTATTACACTTCCATGCCTCTGCTGGCTTTTAGCTGCTGCTTTTCAGTCCAGGCCCTTAGTCTTTCCCGTGTCTGTATCCTTAAGAGATCTGCCAGGGATATGGGCAACCTCACTCTGGACTGATCCCAAATATCCCACCTTTTCAAATTTGGCTTTTTCTTGATTGGACATTCTCTTGGTTGCTGTAGACCTTTGTTTTTCAGAATTCCTATGAAGTCATTTTCACTACTCTCTAGTTGTTTATTTAATGTTTTCGTGGCAGGAGCAAAGGCTTGGAGCTTCCTAGTCCAACATCTTGGTGCTGTCACTCTCTCCGTCCTTAATTCCTTACTGTTTTCCTTTCAGGAGCCAGGAATCACAATGAGATGGAGACTCTTCATGAAACAGGAGTAAGATTTCTTTCATTGGGCGAGCTTTCGTGCTGGCACATCAAGAGACACGTTGTGAGCAAATTAACCAAAAGACAGGACTCCGTGATAAATATTCATGGAAAGAATTCTCAGTCTGCCAAACAACATAATTCCTCTGCAGGAGCGTCCATTCAGGCTTCTGTGGAAGACAGCTGTTTAATGACTCTTCTAGAGGATCATTCTAATGTTATTGAAAATCAAGAATTTTCAACTGGGAGAGCTCAGAATTCCTGGAATAAACTCTATCTGAATGGGACTCAGAATTATCAGAGAAGTTGTAAGCTGACTCCAGTGAAAAACAAGTTCTGTATGTTTGTTCCATGTGCTGATATTTTCAGTTGTATCTCCCCCCACCTCGATGATGACACGGTGCACAAAAGAGAGAAAGCTCACGGCAACAGAGAGTGTGGTAAAGATCTCTTAAAGGCATCACCTCTGGCCCCGTGCAGTATTATTCAAACTGGACCGAAAACCTACCAGTGTAACGAACGTGAGAAAGGATTCAGTGACCGCACCAGCCTTGAACTTCATCAGCAGGTACACTTGGGCAGGAAGTCCCCTACATACAGGACACATGAGAAGGACAGTGGTTATAGCTCTGCTATTCCCATTCAACAGGGTGTCCTCCCAGGGAAGAAACGCTATTGGTGTCATGAGTGCGGGAAGGGCTTCAGTCAGAGCTCAAACCTGCAAACTCACCAGAGAGTCCACACGGGGGAGAAGCCCTATTCATGCCACGAGTGCGGGAAGAGCTTTAATCAGACCTCACACCTGTACGCCCACCTGCCCATTCACACAGGAGAGAAGCCCTACAGATGCGAGAGCTGCGGGAAGGGCTTCAGTCGTAGCACAGACCTCAACATCCACTGCAGAGTCCACACGGGAGAGAAACCATATAAGTGTGAGATGTGCGGGAAGGGCTTCACCCAGAGGTCCCACCTTCAGGCCCACGAAAGAATCCACACTGGAGAGAAACCATACAAGTGTGCAGATTGTGGGAAACGCTTTAGCTGTAGCTCAAATCTTCACACGCACCAGCGCGTCCACACTGAGGAGAAACCCTACAGATGTGAGGAGTGCGGCAAGTGCTTCAGCCTGAGCTTCAACCTTCACAGTCACCAGCGCGTCCACACGGGAGAGAAACCCTACAAATGTGAAGAGTGTGGGAAGGGTTTTAGTTCGGCCTCAAGCTTCCAGAGCCACCAGAGGGTTCACACAGGAGAGAAGCCGTTTCGATGCAGTGTGTGTGGGAAGGGCTTCAGCCAAAGTTCCTATTTCCAAGCCCATCAGAGAGTCCACACTGGAGAAAAACCCTACAAGTGTGAGGTGTGTGGGAAGCGCTTCAATTGGAGCCTGAATCTTCACAACCATCAGAGGGTCCACACGGGAGAGAAACCCTATAAATGCGAGGAGTGCGGGAAGGGCTTCAGTCAGGCCTCAAATCTTCAAGCTCATCAGAGCGTCCACACGGGGGAAAAGCCCTTCAAATGTGATGCGTGTCAAAAGCGGTTCAGTCAGGCCTCCCATCTTCAAGCCCATCAGAGAGTCCACACGGGAGAGAAACCATATAAATGTGATACGTGTGGTAAGGCCTTCAGCCAGAGGTCGAATCTCCAAGTCCATCAGATAATTCACACTGGAGAGAAACCATTCAAATGCGAGGAGTGTGGGAAAGAATTCAGCTGGAGTGCCGGGCTCAGTGCTCATCAGAGGGTCCACACAGGAGAGAAACCCTATACGTGTCAGCAGTGCGGCAAGGGCTTCAGCCAGGCCTCGCATTTCCACACCCATCAGAGGGTCCACACTGGAGAGAGGCCTTACATATGTGATATATGTTGCAAGGGCTTCAGCCAGAGGTCACATCTTGTTTACCATCAGAGGGTCCACACTGGAGGGAACCTGTAGAACTGGAAGGTGAGGAATGGCCTCCAGATAATCCACGTCTTCATCTCTCTTGGAAAGTCTGTGCTGGTAGTTGTGGGAAGTTCCTGCAGAACTTGGAAACATCAAGGAATCTTCATGGGAAAGAAGTTCTATAAAATGCTGTGTTTTTAAAGATCCAGTTGGGAGGTGAACTCTTTACTAACATCAGGTTTCACAGAGGAGAGAAAACATAGTCTATAAATATGGTCAGTGGTTATACCAGAGCTCTGAATGCCCCAATTCTCAAGATGTGACACAAGAGTAGAATCATTGGCATCCACCCAGGAGAGAAGGCTTATACATGAAGGTTATGGGCAGGGCTTGAACAAAAGTGTAATGATGGACAAACAATTGATGTCAACTGCAGTGTACGCTCCACGTAGGGAGGGCTGTTTTTCACCATTCTGTCTCTACCGTGTAGAACTGTGCTTGGCTCCTAATAGGTGCCTGGCAATTACTGAACCAAGGGGAGAAAAATCTCTCTAATTAGGACAAATATTTGAAAATTCTGGTAGGCTTCCTATCCTAAATTCATAACATACTCAAGAGGAATCCTGCAAGTCGCCTTAATGAGACTGTACTTCAATTAATATTTCCTAAAATCAGAATCGTGTAATATCGCCATCCACAACAGTACAGATTTGGACAAGGCTTATGAATGGCTGCCACCCTCCATCCAGCTCGTTATACGTACAGAATCACCCATTGTGTGCAGTGTAATATTTAGCATCATTAGTTTGTATTTTATAGACTGAAAGACTTTTTTATTAATCTAATAACATACTGCAACTTATATGATTGGAAACTTTGAACCCTAATTAATTCCTTAAGGTAGGGTTTTACTGTAACTCTGAAAGTGTTAAAAGTAGTTACTAGTAACAGAAAGTTTCTTAGTAAACTTGAATTGTTAATAATCGGTTTCTTTGCATTATTTCTATTCAGGCTCAGGTCACATTGCCTTTTCTATGCATGGTCCTTCATCCAGACCTCTTTAAGCAGGAGCTTTGGCAGAAACAAAGGGTATTAATTTTGTCACATTCCACCCCCATTGTTCTGCCTCTAAAAATGGGGTGGGGTAGACAAAAAACCTGTTGGATTGTGATTGAGATTTCATTAAAGTTATCAGTTTAGATTAATTGTCATATACACAGCATTCTGTGTTCAACACCTATTAGTAGGAGTGAACATTTGCTGGTCAATATGTATCAAAATAGTCTGCCCTGGTAAATCCTAGCATTAGAGGTTTTGCTTAGGAGATTATAGCAACAGTAAGGAAGACTGTACACAAAGATGTTTATACTGAATTTTTAAAAAAGGAAATAAGTATCAGCAAAATATTTACATAAATGTATTCTAATATATAGCCATGAAAAAATATGATATAGATGTATAATGACAGGAAAAAAATTGTCATCCACGAGAAAACTAGGTTAGAGCCTTCCTGGTATAATTCAAGTAATAAGGGGATGTGTACCTGAAGATGCGATTATGTGCATAGCACTAATAGGTGGAAAGAGATATATATTTATTTTTTTGTCTGCATTGGGTCTTCGTTGCTGTGTGTGGGCTTTCTCTAGTTGTGGTGAGCGGGGGCTACTCTTCGTTGCGGTGCATGGGCTTCTCATCGTGGTGCCTTCTGATGTTGCGGAGCATGGGCTCTAGGCACACAGGCTCAGTAGTTGGCGGCACGCGGGTTCAGTAGTTGTGGCTCTCAGGCTCTAGAGTGCAGGCTCAGTCGCTGTGGCACACGGGCTTAGTTGCTCTGCGGCATGTGGGATCTTCCCGGACCAGGGATCGAACCCATGTCCCGTGCATTGGCAGGCGGATTCTCAATCACTGTGCCAGATGGGAAGTCCCAGGTGGAAAGATATTGATTAATATGCTACCTGGTTTACTCTGGCAGAGAGGGTTGGGATGATTTTTCTTTACCTTTTTGAAAAATTATTTACAATGGCCATTATCCATTTTACCAAAGCAGTAAAACTGGGACAATAAAATTACTGAATGAAAATCCCTTACAGCTAAATCTTAACTGCCTTATCTCATGGCCTGTAAACTTGTGTTACAGATGTACATAAAGCATGTTCACTATTGCATTATTGGTGATAGCACACCTTGCATTCATCAGTTGGATCTGACAAAAATAATTTGTGGCTTAGCCATTCATGGAATACTATGCAGAATCAAATGAGAAAAGATAAGTTCATAGTTACCGACATTAGTAGATATCCAGAATATGCTGAGGAAAGTGGGCAGAGACATAGAATTTTTTATGAAATGGTATATAAATTTACTGTGATGCCCTCCCTGTAAAAGTAACCAGATCATAGCCATACATATAATATCATACATGTATGTCATTATATATATATATATAGGTATATATATCAGATATATAGGTATCAGATACCTAAGGGCATTATAGTAATTTTTTTTTTTTGGCTGCACCTCGTGGCTTGCAGGATCTTAGTTCACTGACCAGGGATGGAACCTGGGCCAGTGGCAGTAAAAGTGTGGAGTCCTAACCACTGGACCACCAGGGAATTCCCCATTACAGTAAATTTTAAATTTTTTGAAATGCTTTTATTAGAGTGTTTCAGTTCATTCTAAACACTCAGAAAAGATGTAAGAATAATAGAATTCCTTTATATCCTTTGGGTATCTAATGTGATTACAAGCAGACCTGTTTATCTAGTACCTGAACTGAGAACCCAGACAGCCTTGGCCTGTCTTTACAAATCTGTGTGGCCTCCAGCATGACAACTTCATACTAACTGGACACTACATGGTGGCTCAAAAGTCTGCCAAGAAAAACCAGCGGAAGTACTGTGGCCTTTGCTAATCTAACCTTGGAAGTAACAGTCAATCTGCCAGTCTATTGAGACAGTCACAAAATCCTATCCAGGAGCAAGGGGAGGGGACGTGGACCCTACTTCATGAGAGGAGTGTGAAAGAATTTGCAAACATATTTTAAGACTGTCATACGTTGCTATGATATTTTCTAATCTACAGTTTATTCAAATTCCACAGTTGTCCCAATATATATATTTGTAGCATTTTTTTTTCCTATATCAGGATCTACTCTTAAGGTGTGTCATAACCCGCATTTGATTGTCATGTTTCTTTAGTCTTTAATTCTGGATCAGTTCCACAGCCTTTCTTTGTCTTTCATGAAACTGGTAATTTTGAAGAACACAAGCTAATTATTGTGTAGGGTGTCCCTAAATGGGGGGTTTGACTCATCATGATTAGATTCAAGTTAACTGTTTGTGGCATGAGTGTTCCATGAATGATGCATACTTCTCAGTGCATTAGAACAGGAAAGATGTATTTGTTTCATTGGTGATGGTGGCTTTGATCACTTGGATACACTGATAGTTACTAGATTTCTCCACAGTAGAATTGCTGTTTGCCTTTGAAATTAGTAACTAATTTGTGGGGAAATCTTGGAGACCATGTAATAACTGCCTCATTATAACCTTCACCTACTAGTCTTAGCATTCATGGATATTCTTCTGTGAATCAATTATTACTGTCATGATTGCAAAAGTATGACTTTCTTGCTCCATCCTCCCTTCTATATTTAGCAATTGGCTTTCTACTGTTAGAAGAGCTTTGCCTTCTCCCCCACGTCTCTTTCTCTATCATCAGTATGAACTCTTGGTTTTCTGGTCAATAAGATATTGGGTTTATCTTGTATATTGTCTGCTGCAACCACAGATTCTATAGAGCCCTGAATCCTTTGGGGAAACCAAGATCTAGGGGCTATATGTTCTCCTTGTTACTGGGATAGCAGTCCTTCATGTGTGTGTGTAAAATACTGATAGCTTCCATTTCAAGTAACTGTTGCTTTCTGGTCTTTCCCTATTCCATATTTAGGTCTTCAGTAGTTGGAAGTAGGCTCCCAGTCATCAATCTGCTTGTTCAGTCCTCCAATACGCAGCAAGTAGCTTTAGAGTTGCTAAATAATGTCACTGCAAAGCACACACATGGTTGTGTTCAGGAATTTTTTTTTTTACAGGTCTTTTTAGATCATATGTAGAGATGAAGTACTCTGTTTAAAAGTTACATCACCTAGTTCTTTTTATCCCCATTCAACCCAATTATATGATTCATTTGAAATAAAGTTAGATTCTTTTTTATGTTTATAGTCTCTTTCAGGTTCCCATCCCTCCCATCTTTTGATTTACAAAAATTGGGAAATGGATTAAATTAAGGTGAAACTAGAATTCCCTAATATATTTCATTTGCATTGATTCCTTAGATATTTAAAGTATTCTATTTACCTCCTTGGAAATACACAGTAAGTGCCTTTCACTGTTCCACATCCTTCATGAAATTAATCTTTAATGGCTGCATTATATTCCTTTGAGTAGACAGACCACAGGAATGGAGAGATTATAATGCATGGTGGAAACTGGGTGGATTTACAAAAGCTGGATGGCTTATAAAAGGATATTTGTTTTATCCTTATATATTTCTTTATATTTGAGATATGCCAGGAATTTTAAATATATAAAATAAAAAGAGAAAGAGCTAGTGAGTATAGACATTTTAGGGTCAGAAAATTTATGGCAGAGCTCTGTAGTTGATGTGCTTGCTTTGAGACTTGGACAATTTACTAATATACATATTTATAAATATTATATTTACTTATGTTAGTATATATTAATAGTATGTACTTATTGGAGGAGGTGGGATAGATGGTGGAAGAGTAAGATGCGGAGATCACCTTGCTTCCCACAGATACAGTAGAAATACATCTACACGTGGAACTGCTCCTACAGAACACCCACTGAACGCTGGCAGAAAATGTCAGACCTCCCAAAAGGCAAGAAACTCCCCCCGTACTTGGGTAGGGCAAAAGAAAAAAGAAATAACAGAGACAAAAGAATAGGGACGGCACCTGCACCAGTGGGAGGGAGCTGTGAAGGAGGAAAGATTTCCACGCACTAGGAAGCCCCTTCGTGGGCAGAGACTGCGGGTGGCGGAGGGGGAAGCTTTGGAGCCACGGAGGAGAGCGCAGCCACAGGGGTGCGGAGGGCAAAGCGGAGAGATTCCCGCACGGAGGATCAGTGCCGACTAGCACTCACCAGCCCGAGAGGCTTGTCTGCTCACCTGCCGGGGCGGGCGGGGCTGGGAGCTGAGGCTCGGGCTTTGGTCGGATTGCAGGGAGAGGACTGGGGTTGGCGGCGTGAACACAGCCTGAAGGGGTTAGTGCACCACAGCTAGCCGGGAGGGAGTCCGGGAAAAAGTCTGCAGCTGCCGAAGAGGCAAGAGACTTTTTCTTCCCTCTTTGTTTCCTGGTGCGCGAGGAGAGGGGATTCAGAGCACCGCCTAAACGAACTTCAGAGACGGGCGCGAGCCGCGGCTATCAGCGCGGATCCCACAGCAACAGGGGCGCAGAGGAAAAAACGGAGAGATTCCGCACGGAGGCTCGGCGCCGAGCAGCGCTCACCAGCCCGAGAGGCTTGTCTGCTCACCCGCCGGGGCGGGCGGGGCTGGGAGCTGAGGCTCAGCTTCGGTCGGATCACAGGGAGAGGACTGGGGTTGGCGGCGTGAACACAGCCTGAAGGGGTTAGCACACCACAGCTGGCTGGGAGGGAGACCGGGAAAAAGTCTGCAGCTGCCGAAGAGGCAAGAGACTTTTTCTTGCCTCTTTGTTTCACGGCGCGCAAGGAGAGGGGATTCAGAGCACCGCCTAAACGAGCTCCAGAGACGGGCGCGAGCCGCGGCTATCAGCGCGGACCCCAGAGACGGGCGTGAGACGCTGGGGCTGCTGCTGCCGCCTCCAAAAATCCTGTGTGCGAGCACAGGTCACTCTCCACACCGCCCTTCCCGGGAGCCTGTGCAGCCCGCCACTGCCAGGGTCCCGTGATCCAGGGACAACTTCCCCGGGAGAATGCACTGCGCACCTCAGGCTGGTGCAACGTCACGCCGGCCTCTGACGCCGCAGGCTCGCCCCGCCTCCTCTGTACCCCTCCCTCCCCGCGGCCTGGGTGAGCCAGAGCCCCCGAAGCAGCTGCTCCTTTAACCCCGTCCTGTCTGGGCGGGGAACAGACGCCCTCAGGCGACCTACACGCAGAGGCGGGTCCAAATCCAAAGCTGATCCCCAGGAGCTGTGCGAACAGAGAAGAGAAGGGGAAATCTCTCCCAGCAGCCTCAGAAGCAGCGGATTAAAACTCCACAAACAACTTGATATGCCTGCATCTGTTGAATACCTGAATAGACAACGAATCATCCCAAATTCAGGAGGTGGACTTTGGGAGCAGGATATATTAATTTTTCCCCTTTTCCTTTTTTTGTGAGTGTATATGTATATGCTTCTGGGTGAGATTTTGTCTGTATAGCTTTGCTTTATAATAGCTTTATTTTACTTCACTATATTATAGCCTCTTTCTTTCTTTCTTTCTATTTTTTCTCCCTTTTACTCTGAGCCGTGTGGACGAAAGGCTCTTGGTGCTCCAGCCAGGCATCAGGGCCGTACCTCTGAGGTGGGAGAGCCAACTTCAGGACACTGGTCCACAAGAGACCTCCCAGCTCCACATAATACCAAACGGCAAAAATCTCTCAGAGATCTCCATCTCAACATCAAGACCCAGCATCACTCAATGACCAGCAAGCTACAGTGCTGAACACCCTATGCCAAACAACTAGCAAGACAGGAACACAGCCCCATCCATTAGCAGAGAGGCTGCCTAAAATCATAATAAGGCCACAGACACCCCAAAATACACCACCAGACGTGGACGTGCCCACCAGAAAGACAAGATCCAGCCTCATCCAACAGAACTCAGGCACTAGTTTCCTCCACCAGGAAGCCTACACAACCCACTGAACCAACCTTAGCCACTGGGGACAGATACCAAAAACAACGGGAACTACGAACCTGCAGCCTGTGAAAAGGAGACCCCAAACACAGTAAGATAAGCAAAATGAGACGACAGAAAAACACACAGCAGATGAAGGAGCAGGGTCAAAACACACCAGACTTAACAAATGAAGAGGAAATAGGTAGTCTACCTGAAAAAGAATTCAGAATAATGATAGTAAGGATGATCCAAAATCTTGGAAACAGAATAGACAAAATGCAAGAAACATTTAACAAGGATGTAGAAGAACTAAAGAGGAACCAAGCAATGATGAAAAACACAATAAATGAAATTAAAAATACTCTAGATGGGATCAATAGCAGAATAACTGAGGCAGAAGAAAGGATAAGTGACCTGGAAGATAAAATGGTGGAAATAACTACTGCAGAGCAGGATAAAGAAAAAAGAATGAAAAGAACTGAGGACAGTCTCAGAGACCTCTGGGACAACATTAAACGCACCAACATTCGAATTATAGGGGTCCCAGAAGAAGAAGAGAAAAAAAAGGGACTGAGAAAATATTTGAAGAGATTATAGTTGAAAACTTCCCTAATATGGGAAAGGAAATAGTTAATCAAGTCCTGGAAGCACAGAGAGTCCCATACAGGATAAACCCAAGGAGAAACACGCCAAGACACATATTAATCAAACTGTCAAAAATTAAATATAAGGAAAACATATTAAAGGCAACAAGGGAAAAACAACAAATAACACACAAGGGAATCCCCATAAGGTTAACATCTGATCTTTCAGCAGAAACTCTGCAAGCCAGAAGGGAGTGGCAGGATATACTTAAAGTGATGAAGGAGAAAAACCTACAACCAAGATTACTCTACCCAGCAAGGATCTCATTCAGATGTGATGGAGAAATTAAAACCTTTACAGACAAGCAAAAGCTGAGAGAGTTCAGCACCACCAAACCAGCTTTACAACAAATGCTAAAGGAACTTCTCTAGGCAAGAAACACAAGAGAAGGAAAACACCTACAATAACAAACCCAAAACATTTAAGAAAATGGGAATAGGAACATACATATCGATAATTACCTTGAATGTAAATGGATTAAATGCTCCCACCAAAAGACACAGGCTGGCTGAATGGATACAAAAACAAGACCCATATATATGCTGTCTACAAGAGACCCACTTCAGACCTAGAGACACATACAGACTGAAAGTGAGGGGATGGAAAAAGATATTCCATGCAAATGGAAATCAAAAGAAAGCTGGAGTAGCAATTCTCATATCAGACAAAATAGACTTTAAAATAAAGACTATTACAAGAGACAAAGAAGGACACTACGAAATGATCAAGGGATCGATCCAAGAGGAAGGTATAACAATTGTAAATATTTATGCACCCAACATAGGAGCACCTCAATACATAAGGCAAATGCTAACAGCCATAAAAGGGGAAATCGACAGTATCACAATCATAGTAGGGGACTTTAACACCCCACTTTCACCAATGGACAGATCATCCAAAATGAAAATAAATAAGGCAACACAAGCTTTAAATGATACATTAAACAAGATGGACTTAATTGATATTTATAGGACATTCCACCCAAAAACAACAGAATACACATTTTTCTCAAGTGCTCATGGAACATTCTCCAGGATAGATCATATCTTGGGTCACAAATCAAGCCTTGGTAAATTTAAGAAAACTGAAATCGTATCAAGTATCTTTTCCGACCACAACGCTATGAGACTAGATATCAATTACAGGAAAAGATCTGTAAAAAATACAAACACATGGAGGCTACACAATACACTATTTAATAACGAAGTGATCACTGAAGAAATAAATCAAAGGGGAAATCAAAAAATACCTAGAAACAAATGACAATGGAGATACGATGACCCAAAACCTATGGGACGCAGCAAAAGCAGTGCTAAGAGGGAAGTTTATAGCAACACAAGCCTACCTCAAGAAACAGGAAACATCTCGAATAAACAACCTAACCTTGCACCTAAAGCAATTAGAGAAAGAAGAACAAAAAAACCCCAAAGCCAGCAGAAGGAAAGAAATCATAAAGATTAGGTCAGAAATAAATGAAAAAGAAATGAAGGAAACAATAGCAAAAATCAATGAAACTAAAAGCTGGTTCTTTGAGAAGATAAACAAAAGTGATAAACCATTAGCCAGACTCATCAAGAGAAAAAGGGAGAAGGCTCAAATCAATAGAATTAGAAATGAAAAAGGAGAAGTAACCACTGACACTGCAGAAATACAAAAGATCATGAGAGATTACTACAAGCAACTCTATGCCAATAAAATGGACAACCTGGAAGAAATGGACAGATTCTTAGAAATGCACAAACTGCCGAGACTGAACCAGGAAGAAATAGAAAATATGAACAGACCAATCACAAGCACTGAAATTGAAACTGTGATTAAAAACCTTCCAACAAACAAAAGCCCAGGACCAGATGGCTTCACAGGCGAATTCTATCAAACATTTAGAGAAGAGCTAACACCTATCCTTCTCAAACTCTTCCAAAATATTGCAGAGGGAGGAACACTCCCAAACTCATTCTACGAGGCCACCATCACCCTGATACCAAAACCAGACAAAGATGTCACAAAGAAAGAAAATTACAGGCCAATATCACTGATGAACATAGATGCAAAAATCGTCAACAAAATACTAGCAAACAGAATCCAACAGCACATTAAAAGGATCATACACCATGATCAAGTGGGGTTTATCCCAGGAATGCAAGGATTCTTCAACATACGCAAATCAATCAATGTGATACACCATATTAACAAATTGAAGGAGAAAAACCATATGATCATCTCAATAGATGCAGAGAAAGCTTTTGACAAAATTCAACACCCATTTATGATAAAAGCCCTGCAGAAAGTAGGCATAGAGGGAACTTTCCTCAACATAATAAAGGCCATATATGACAAACCCACAGCCAACATTGTCCTCAATGGTGAAAAACTGAAACCATTTCCACTAAGATCAGGAACAAGACAAGGTTGCCCACTCTCACCACTATTATTCAACATAGTTTTGGAAGTGTTAGCCACAGCAATCAGAGAAGACAAAGAAATAAAAGGAATCCAAATCTGAAAAGAAGAAGTAAAGCTGTCACTATTTGCAGATGACATGATACTATACATAGAGAATCCTAAAGATGCTACCAGAAAACTCCTAGAGCTAATCAATGAATTTGGTAAAGTAGCAGGATACAAAATTAATGCACAGAAATCTCTTGCATTTCTATACACTAATGACGAAAAATCTGAAAGTGAAATTAAGAAAACACTCCCGTTTACCATTGCAACAAAAAGAATAAAATATCTAGGAATAAACCTACCTAAGGAGACAAAAGACCTGTATGCAGAAAATTATAAGACACTGATGAAAGAAATTAAAGATGATACAAATAGATGGAGAGATATACCATGTTCCTGGATTGGAAGAATCAACATTGTGAAAATGACTCTACTACCCAAAGCAATCTACAGATTCAATGCAATCCCTATCAAACTACCACTGGCATTTTTCACAGAACTAGAACAAAAAATTTCACAATTTGTATGGAAACACAAAAGACCCCGAATAGCCAAAGCAATCTTGAGAACGAAAAATGGAGCTGGGGGAATCAGGCTCCCTGACTTCAGACTATATTACAAAGCTTCAGTAATCAAGACAGTTTGGTACTGGCACAAAAACAGAAATATAGATCAATGGAACAGGATAGAAAGCCCAGAGATAAACCCACACACATATGGTCACCTTACCTTTGATAAAGGAGGCAAGCATATACAGTGGAGAAAAGACAGCCTCTTCAATAAGTGGTGCTGGGAAAATTGGACAGGTACATGTAAAAGTATGAAATTAGAACACTCCCTGACACCATGCACAAAAATAAACTCAAAATGGATTAAAGACCTAAGTGTAAGGGCAAGGGCAGACACTATCAAACTCTTAGAGGAAAACATAGGCAGAACACTCTATGACATACATCACAGCAAGATTCTTTTTGACCCAGCTCCCAGAGAAATGGAAATAAGAACACAAATAAACAAATGGGACCTAATGAAACTTAAAAGCTTTTGCACAGCAAAGGAAACCATAAACAAGACCAAAAGACAACCCTCAGAATGGGAGAAAATATTTGCAAATGAAGCAACTGACAAAGGAGTAATCTCCAAGATTTACAAGCAGCTCATGCAGCTCAATAACAAAAAAACAAACAACCCAATCCAAAAATGGGCAGAAGACCTAAATAGACATTTCTCCAAAGAAGATATACAGATGGCCTACAGACACATGAAAGAATGCTCAACATCATTAATCATTAGAAAAATGCAAATCAAAACTACAATGAGATATCATCTCACACCGGTCAGAATGGCCATCATCAAAAAATCTAGAAACAATAAATGCTGGAGAGGGTGTGGAGGAAAGGGAACACTCTTGCACTGTTGGTGGGAATGTAAATTGATACAGCCACTATGGAGAACAGTATGGAGGTTCCTTAAAAAACTACAAATAGAACTACCATACGACCCAGCAATCCCACTACTGGGCATATACCCTGAGAAAACCATAGGTCAAAAGAGTCATGTACCAAAATGTTCATTGCAGCTCTATTTACAATAGCCAGGACATGGAAGCAACCTAAATGTCCATCGACAGATGAATGGATAAAGAAGATGTGGCACATATATACAATGGAATATTACTCAGCCATAAAAAGAAATGAAATGGAGGTATTTGTAATGAGGTGGATGGAGTTAGAGTCTGTCATACAGAGTGAAGTAAGTCAGAAAGAGAAAAACAAATACAGTATGCTAACACATATATACGGAATCTAAGGGAAAAAAAAAAAGGCCATGAAGAACCTAGTGGCAAGACGGGAATAAAGACACAGACCTACTAGAGAATGGACTTGAGGATATGGGGAGGGCGTGGGGTGAGATGTGACAGGGTAAGAGAGTGTCATGGACATATATACACTACCAAATGTAAAATAGATAACTAGTGGGAAGCAGCCGCATAGCACAGGGAGATCAGCTCGGTGCTTTGTGACCACCTAGAGGGGTGGGATGGGGAGGGTGGGAGGGAGGGAGATGCAAGAGGGAAGAGAAATGGGAACATATTGTATATGTATAACTGATTCACTTTGTTAAAAGCAGAAGCTAACACACCATTGTAAGGCAATTATACTTCAATAAAGCTGTTTAAAAAAAATAGTATGTACTTATATGTGATTCATACTATATATTATATATTCCTGCCTGTAAGTGAGGCATTCTTAATAAATACTCTGAAATTTCAATGAAGAAAGTTGCTTCCCTCCTCAAGGACTCTCTTTCAAATGGTCTCCTGTGTTCTCTCTCACACTCCTTGTACCACTAGGCTTGGACATGGGGTGGGTGTCTTGTTTATTTCCCCTTCCAAACTATTATCTCCCTCTTCTCCCTAAATTCCAGCCCCCACCCCCCCAGCATTAATTTTCATGTCATCAAACTACCCACCATTCCTTCTCCATACAGTCACCTACCAGTCTGTTCATTTCTGTATTTTAAATGTGTTGACCAAGTAAGTTCCTACTGTACCAAAACTCCAACACATAGCAAGTATTAATTCTACACCAAATATTTTTAAAATTTTTTTTAATTTAAAAACTATCCAAAACCAGCGACTTCCCTGGTGATCCAGCAGTTAAGACTCTGCGCTCCCAATGCAGGGGGCCCGGGTTTGATCCCTGATCAGGGAACTAGATCCCGCATGCCGTAACTAAGAGCCTGCATGCCGCAAGTAAAGATCCCACGTGCAGCACCTAAAAAGATCCTGCATGCCACAACTAAGAAGAAGATCCCGTATACCGCAACGAAGATCCTGCGAGCCACAACTAAAGACCCAGTGCAGCCAAATAAATTTTAAAAAATAAAAATACACTATCCAAAAGCATTGGTGAGTGAACAAAAGTGGGCAGATCCTGGAGATAGGTCAACGCTTAAAAGAAGGAAATGACAGGGTCAGTTCTCTGCTTTTTATGGCTTTTATCCTGAGAGCAAGTCCCAGTCAACTCTGTTTAGGGCAGCTAAAATTTTGGATTGTATCTTGGGCAGTACCATCTGGAAAACCACAAAAGAGTTCAAGCCTTATACAACTGCTGCTGGAAGATGAGGTGTGTAGGATAGCCTTAGAAAGAAGCAAGCTGAGAGGGAAAGCCCCAAATTCTGTGTATAAGCATTTCCCAAAAGTCTGGCTGATTCTTTTAACTATATAAGGCAGAGGAGACTTAAAGCTACCAAGCCAATAGAACTGAATTGAAATTTGAGCTGTCACCCACAGGAAAGAAACAATTTTCAGTCTGAATCCAGCTAAATTAAGTGACTAATAAAAATACTTTTTAAAAAAAGAAAATCAGTACCGTTTGGAGGAACATAATGGAATCCAGTTTCCTCAGTATATTAATGACAATGTCCAGGATATAATCCAAAGTTACTAGACAGATGAAAGAAACAGGAAAACATGACCCATTCTCAAGAGACAAGAGATCAATGAAAATCAGCCCTGAGATGATTCAGATGTTGCAATTAGATAATGATTTTTTTTTTAATTTTTGGCTGTGTTGGGTCTTCATTGCTGTGTGCAGGCTCTCTCTAGTTGCGGCAAGTGGGGGCTACTCTTCGTTGCGGTGCGCAGGCTTCTCATTGCAGTAGCTTCTCTTGTTGCGGAGCACGGGCTCTAGGCACACGGGCTTCAGTAGTTGTGGTGCGCAGACTCTAGAGCGCAGGCTCAGTAGTTGTGGCGCACAGGCTTAGTTGCTCTGCATGTGGGATCTTCCCAGGCCAGGGCTCAAACCCGTGTCCCCTGCATTGGCAGGCAGATGCTTAACCACTGCACCACCAGGGAAGCCCGATAATGATTTTTAAAAGCTATTATAAGGACTTACCTGGTGGCACAGTGTTTGAGAATCCTCCTGCCAATGCAGGGTACACAGGTTCGATCCCTGGTCTGGGAAGATCCCACATGCCATGGAGCAACTAAGCCCATGTGCCACAACTACTGAGCCTGTGCACCACAACTACTGAGCCCATGTGCCTAGAGCCTGTGCTCCACAAGAGAAGCCACCACAATGAGAAGCCCTCACACCACAACAAAGAGTAGCCCCCACTTGCTGCAACTAGAGAAAGCCTACACGCAACAACGAAGACCCAACACAGCCAAAAAATAAATAAAAAAAGAACCACTCTATTAAAAAAAAAAGCTATTATAACTATGCTTAAAATGTAAAGGAATGTATACTCACTGTGAAGGAAAAGATAAGAATTCTCTGCTGAGAAATTGGAACTCAAAAAAGAACAAAATAAAAATTCTGGGGGCTTCCCTGGTGTTGCAGTGGTTAAGAAGCCACCTGCCAGTGCAGGGTCACAGGTTCAAGCCCTGGTCTGGAAAAGTCCCACATTCTGCAGAGCAACTAAGCCTGTGAGCCACAACTACTGAAACCGATGCGCCTGGAGCCTGTGCTCCACAACAAGAGAAGACACCCAATGAGAAGCCCGTGCACTGCAAAGAGTAACCCCACGCACAGCAATGAAGACCCAATGCAGCCAAAAATAAATAAGTTTTAAAAAAATTCTAGAACTAAAAATATATCCTAAGTTAACAAATTTACTAGATCACTGTAACAAAAGTGAAAATGACAGAGAAAAGTGTTTCAGTGAACTTTAAAATAACTTAGATGAAATGGACCTATTCTTTGAAAGACACAATCAAGAAAAAAATAGATAATCTGAATAGGCCTATATCTATTAAAGAAATTGAACCAGTGAGTAATTACAAAAAAGAATGCACCAGGCCCAGAGAGTTTAACGTTTAAGGAAGAAATTATAGAAAATTGGTATTATTTCTTCCAGAAAACAGAAGCAGAGGGAATATTCTATGAGGCCAGTATTACCCTAATAATCAAAACCAGATAAAGATATTAGAAGCAAGAAAACTACAGACAAATATCTCTCATGGACAAAGGTGTAAAAATCCTCAACAAAATATTAGCAAATCAAATCCAACAATGTATGAAAAGAATTTATACCACAATCTAGTGGGATTGATTTCAGGTATACAAGGCTGGTTTAATATTTGAATATTAAAGTAATCCATCACACCAATAGGCTAAATAAGAAAAATCACGTGATCATATCAATAGATGCAGAAAAAGCATTTGACAAAACCTAACTCACATTTGTAACAAAAACTCAGTAAACTAGGAATAAAACTTTCCAAACTTGATAAAGAACATCTACCAAAAAACCTGCAGCAACATAATACTTAATGATGGGAAACTGGATGTTTTTCCCCAAAGATCAAAGACAAGGCAAGAATGTTCACTCACACCATTCCTAGTCAACATTGTACTGGAAGTCCTAGTTAATGTAATAAAATAAGGAAAGCTTGGGAAGAAAGAAATGGAACTTTGTTCACAGATGATGTAATAGTCTATGTAGAAAATCCCAAAGCATTGATGAGAAAATAATAACTCCTACAAGTCAAAGTGATTATAGCTAGGTATAGAATACAATATACAAAATTCAACTGCTTCCCTATATACCAGCAATGAACAACTGGGATTTTAATAAAAAACAAAATACCATTGACATTAGCTCCAAAAATGAGAAGTATTTAGGTACAAATCTAACAAAATATGCACATGATCCATATGAGGGAAACTAAAACCTTGATGAAAGAAATATCTAAATAAATGGAGAGATATTCCATGTTCATGGACAGGAAGACTCAATACTGTCAAGATGTCAGTTCTCCTAATTTGATCTAGAGACTTAATGCAGTCCCAGCCAAAATCCCAGCATGTTATTTTGTTAATATTGACAAATGGATTCTAAATTGTATATGAAGAGGCAAAAGATCCAGAATAGCCAACAAAAGGTCAAAAGACCTGACTGTATATAAAGGTATAGACTTACTATAAAGGTGTAATCAAGATGGTGTGGTACTGGCAAAAGAATATACAAGTAGATCAGTGGAACAGAATAGAGAGCCCAGAAATAGACCCCCCCACACACAAATACTGGTCAATTGATCTTTGACAAAGGAGCAAAGAGTCTTTTCAACAAATGACACAGAACAACTAGACATCCACATGCAAAAGCAAATTAAAAAAAGAATCTAGAGACAGGCTTTACACACTTCACAGATCACAAACTTCAACGTAAAATGCAAAACTGTAAGACTTCTAGAAGATAACGTAAGAGAAAATCTAGGTGACCTTGGGGTTGGCGATAAGTTCTAGATAGATAGAGCACTTAACATATGTCCATGAAAGAAAAAAATTAATGTTAGACTTCTATAAAATTAAAAACTTACATTCTGCATAAGACACTATTGAAAAAAAGACAAACCACAGACTAAGAAAATTCTTACAAAACATATCTAATAAAGGATGTGTCCAAAATATACAAAGAACTCGTAAAAGTCAACAAGAACAAACAAACCAACTTAAAAATGGGCAAAGGATCTCAGTAGACACCTCACCAAAGAAGACATACAGATGGAAAATAAGCATATAAATATATGTTCTACATCATGTCATCAGGGAATTGCAAATTAAAATGAGATACTACCTATCAGAGTGGCTATCAAAAAACTGACAACATGGGACTTTCATGGTGGCGCAGCGGTTAAGAATCCACCTGCCAAGGCAGGGGACACAGGTTCAAGCCCTGGTCCGGGAAGATCCCACATGCCGCAGAACAACTAAGCCCGTGCACCACAACTACTGAGCCTGCACTCTAGAGCCCAGGAGCCACAACTACTGAATCCTGCGTGCCTAGAGCCCATGCTCCACAGCAGGAGAAGCCACAGCAATAAGAAGCCTGTGCACCGCAGTGAAGAGTAGCCCCTGCTCACCACAACTAGAGGAAGCCCGCACACAGCAATGAAGACCCAACACAGCCAAAAATTAATTAATTAATTAAATGTAAAAAACAAAAAAAACCCCAACAACACCAAATGCTGTTAAGAACATGGTGGCAACAGGGACGATTTTTTCATTTCTGGTGGGAAAGCAAAATGGTACAGCCATGTGGAAAGACAGTTTGGCACTTTCTTATGAAGCTAGACAGTCTTTCCATATGTCCTGCAGTCATGCTTCTAGGATCCTACCCAACTGGGTGGAAAACTTACATATACTCAAAAGCTGCACAAATATTTATAGCAACTTTCATCGTAATTGCCAAAAACTGGAAGCAACTAAGATGTTCCTTCAACAAGCGAATGGATATACAATCTACGGTTGTATAAGTTAATTAATTAAAAAAAATACAATAACTGAAGTAAGTTCACTAGATTACTAAAATAGCAGAATGGAAAAAAACCAAAATTGTCAGTGGCCTTGAAGATACATTAATATTAATTATCAAATCTGAAGAACACAGAGGAAAAAAATCACAAAAAAATTGGAGAGAACCTCTGAAATCTGAAGGATAATAAAAAGGTACAATGTGTGTGTATTTATAGTCCCAGAAGGAGGGGTGAGGGGGGTGAGGCAGAAAAGAATTTGAAAAAATAAAGACCAAAAATTTGCCCAATTTGGTGAAAGACGTAACTTTACAGATTCAAGAAGCTCAGTGTAAAATGAACTTATCTATAAAACAGAAACAGAGAGAGGACACACTTGTGGTTACCAAAGGTTGGGGGAAGGGATGGATTGGGGGTTTGGGATTAGCAGATACAAACTCATATATAGAATGGATAAACAACACAGTCTTAACTGTATAGCACAGGGAAGTATATTCAATATCCTATGATAAACCATAATGGAAAAGAATATGAAAAAGAATGTATATATATGTATAACTGAATCACTTTGCTGTACAGCAGAAATTAACACAACATTGTAAATCAACTATACTTCAATAAATTTTAAAAAAAAGAAGCTCAGTGTACTCCAAATAGGAAAAACAGACCTATATACAACTATAGTCAAACTGATGAAAATCAAGGATAGAAGTCAAATCATGAAAGCAGCTAAAGAAAAATGATATTGCAGAGGGAAACAATGATTCAAATGACAGCTGATATTTGAAGAAAAAAAAAATGCTGCACCAGAAAAAAAATCTAGGGCAGAAAAAAGAGGAGCAATGTCTTTAAAGTGTTGCAAGAAAAAAAAAATCAAACCAATCCTATTTTCAAAGAAAATTTTCTTTCAAAATAAAGGCAAAGTAAAGATATCTTCAAATAAAGGCAAACAGAGAATTCACTGCCAGCAGAACTGCACCATAATAAATGCTCAAGGAGTTTTTCAGTATGATCAGAAATGACACTGGAAACATGGATCTCCAGGAAATAAGGGAGAAAGACAGAAATGGTAAATATGTAAACATAATATACTGTATTTCTTCTTCACTTACTAATATACATATGACTGATGATGCAAAATATATAATGTATGTTGATGCAATACATATACAAATACATTATTCGCTTTACATGAAATGACACTATTAACTGTGAAAAATTATGAAGAACATTGTAATCACTAAAACAACTGTTAGTTAAATGATGCAGTGGTACAGCCAAAAAGCCAATAGATAATTAAAATGGAACGCATAAAGATACTTAATTAGGACTTCCCTGGTGGCACAGTGGTTAAGAATCCGCCTGCCAATGCAGGGGACATGGGTTCGAGCCCTGGTCCAGGAAGATCCCACATGCCGTGGAGCAACTAAGCCCGTGTGCCACAACTACTGAGCCTGTGCTCTAGAGCCCGTGAGCCACAACTACTGAGCCTGTGTGCCACAACTACTGAAGCCCACATGCCTAGAGCGTATGCTCTGCAACAAGAGAAGCCACTGCAATGAGAAGCCCAGGCACCACAACAAAGAGTAGCCCCCACTCTCCACAACTAGAGAAAGCCCGCACACAGCAACGAAGACCCAATGCAGCCAAAAATAAATAAATAAGTAAATTTATTTAAAAAAAAAAAAAAGATACTTAATTAGTCCCAAAGAGAGAAGGAAGGGGAAGACAGAGGAACAAAACACAAGAGGGTAAAATGTAAATAGTAAAACAGTAGCCCTAAATATAACCACATAAATAATTACATTAAATCTTAACTATACAAAGGCAAGGATTGAATGGATTAAAAAGTAACTATATGCTCTCTTCGAGAAATGTACCTTAAACATCAAGAGCCAGATGGGTTGAAAGTACACAGATGGAAGAGTCCATATGACTTTTCCCAGAAGCATGAGAAGGCTGGAGCAGTTATATTAATATTAGATAATATTAGATATAGATTTCTTTACAAAGACTCCTACAGAGCTAAAACTGGGAATTTTTTTCAGTGATAAAAAGGTCAGTACATCAGTAACATAAAAAAAACTTTAAAAAAATTATGTGGACCATTTTTAAAGTCTTTATTGAATTTGTTACAATATTGCTTCTGTTTTATGTTTTGGTTTTTTTGGCCAGGAGGCATGTGGATTTTAGCTCCGGACCAGGGAATGAACCTGCACCCCCTGCATTGGAAGGTGAACTCTTTACCACTGGACCACCAGGGAAGTCCCAGTAACATCATTTTTAAATGTTTATGGGACAAATCACAAAGTTTTAAAACACATGAAGCAAAACTTATAAAACTAGAGGGAAAATAATAGGAAAACCCACCAGAGGTAAAGATTTTTAGCCTCTCTCCCAGAAACTGTTAGTACAACTACACAAAATCAGTGAAGACAGATATTAACAATATCAACCACCTTGATCTAAATTGATATTTACAGAACCCTTCACCCAAGAACAGCAGAATACTGTTGAAGAACAGCAGAATACTGTTGACTGTTAACTGAGAGTTTAAGAGAATAATTTGGTGACAGAAAAGGAACCTATATTAATCTGGGCATGAATTAATTTAGTCACTTCATATAAGAAGACCCAAATCATATTCCTTTGATAAATGTGTAATAACTTGCAGTTTAATAACATTTCTTTCTTTTAAATCATTTTGACAGTTTATCTTGACTGAAGTGTGTGAATAACAACTGAATGATTTTTGGGACTTTGCT
The DNA here is from genome assembly GCF_009873245.2 of Balaenoptera musculus. Classification (NCBI taxonomy): domain Eukaryota; kingdom Metazoa; phylum Chordata; class Mammalia; order Artiodactyla; family Balaenopteridae; genus Balaenoptera; species Balaenoptera musculus. The sequence continues at coordinate 11,250,633 of NC_045803.1, forward strand.
GGTGGTCCAATGGTTAGGATTCTGTGCTCCCACTGCAGGGGACACGGGTTCGATTCCTGGTCAGGGAACTAAGATCCTGCATGCTGTGTGGCACAGCACCCCAAAAAAAACAACTGTTTTTTTAATAATAAATCTCAAAAATTTCACAAGGGGTGGGGTGGATAAAAAGGAAGTGGAACAGGAAAAAAAAAGGGATCCAACTTCAGACAATTATGCAATTATACTGTAAAAGGCTAATAATGTTCTCTCTTCAAGAAGAGGGAAGAAAGTTTAGATGTAGAAAAAGATTTGGACATAGAATTATGTCCTTTGAGTGGGTCTATGTACATAGAATTATGTCCTTTGAGGGGGGTCTATGTTTGGGTATAATTAATAAATCTTATGTACCAATAGAAGGAGAGAAAACAAGACCAAGGCTAAAGGTATTATTGGTTAAAAAAAAAAAAAAGCAGCAGTCACTCAGATCAGCCAGGAGAGGGGGAGGGTTGGTCATTTTTGTTTGGATAATCATGTATTGTCCCTGTTGAAACGTGATTGCAGAATGGTCTTGTTTTTGCCTTGATGTATCATGGTAACAAAGTGGCCTTGTCCAATGTTGATTTTCTGTGAAACTGTTTATGTCAAAAATACTCAGCCCGTCCAGCCCCTCCTCCTCAGGCCAGATGCTCTATATCCTAAGAATGTCTCCAACAACTAGACACAAAGTGTGCCCACCCCCTGGGAAGTCCACCTAGGCAAATAGTGTTAGGGCAAGAATTTTGTTTTTTAAGTGCATACATAATATCTTAAATTTTGCCTCTTGGCCCACAAAGCCTAAAATGTTTTCTATCTGATCCTTTTCAGAAAAAGTTTTCCAATATTGGTCTCAGGAAGAAAACACTTTATCTTTTTTTTAAAAATAAATTTATTTATTTATTTATTTATTTTTGGCTGCGTTGGGTCTTCGTTGCTGCACACGGGCTTTCTCTAGTTGCGGCAAGCAGGAGCTACTCTTTGTTGCAGTGCGCGGGCTTCTCATTGCGGTGGCTTCTCTTGTTTGTGGAGCACGGGCTCTAGGCGTGCGGGCTTCAGTAGTTGCAGCACGTGGGCTCAGCAGCTGTGGCTCACGGGCTCTAGACCACAGGCTCAATAGTTGTGGTGCATGGGCTTAGTTGTTCCACGGCATGTAGGATCTCCCCGGACCAGGGCTCAAACCCGTGTCCCCTGCATTGGCAGGCAGATTCTTAACCACTGCACCACCAGGGAAGTCCCTATCATATCATTTCAATTGACACAGAAAAGGCATTTGACAAAATAAAACATCCAGCAATGATAAAATATCTCAGCAAACTAGGGAAAGAAGAGAACTTCCTCAACTTGATAAAAGGCACCTAGCAAAAACCAGCAGGTGACATCATACTTAATAAAGACTGAATGCTTTCCCCATGTGACTGGGAACAAAGCAAGTATGTCCACTCTCACCACCTCTATTCAAAATTGTACTAGAAGTCTTAGCCAGTGCACCAAAGCAGGGGGAAAAAAAGGTATACAGATTGGAAAGGAGAAAGGAAGAAATAATTTTCTACCCAAGAAAATTCTAAGGAATCTACAAAAACCTAGGATTTTAAGTAGTTTATCAAGGTCATTTGATATGAAGGCAGTACACACACACACACCCACAAATCAATCCTTTTTCAATATCCTACCAATGTACAATTTTTAATACCCTAGTAATGTATAATATTTCTATGCCCTAGCAATGTACAAAATTTAAAAACAGTGCCATTTACAAGTGTGGAGCCCTATATCAAGGGCACAGGACAAAGATCTCTGGAATTAACCGAGCCCCCATAGCAACCGTTGCCATGGGCTCTCCCGACCTAAACTGGACAGCCCCCGACTCCGTATTAGGTAAAATATTCACCATGTAGCATCCTGACCAATCACCTAATGCCATCCTGCCAGCAGAAGATTTCTTTGTCTTGAGGCTATAAAAGTTGGCTTCTAGCCCGCAAAGGGGGTCGGCTCTCCCTGGTCTCTCAGGAAGTGGGCCTGCTGTATTTGCAGCGCCCCTCACTAACTCCACTCTTGTTCCCAATAAACTCACTCTCATCTAAAACACTTTGTGTCTGGAAGTTCTTCTTCCAACCCGCACACGGACCGCAGTATTTTGGTGGCCCGTACGGGGACGCTCGGGGGGCCCCCCTCCACACTCTCGTTTCTTTTTTCGAACCCTCTGTGAACAGGCGAGAGGCACCCTCTGGTGTGTTCTGAAGGCCTCACAGCCCATTACACCCCAGTAGCTGCCACCCAAGCGGGTGAGGCCTCTCCTTTCCTCTTTTTCTCTTGGGCTCAGGACCAGGCCAGTTAAATATCATGTGGGCACAGGTCAGGCGCTTAAAAGCCATTAGGGCACCTGCCACTTGAAGACTCCCGTGAAAGGATAAGGGGGTCACGGAACGGACCAGGCTGTTAGAGCATCTGCCCCAAACAAGACGACTTCCGTGCACCGTGAGGCACACACTGGTTCAAGCAGAACACTGAGCCCCCTCCCCTTGGCCACAGCCTTCCCAGCAGGACTGCAAGGCCGATTCCTCAGCCTGTCTTCTCTGTTACTTTCACCTTTTTCTCGGGCCGGACTGACTTACAGGAGCCTAGGTGTTGCCTCTGAGCCATCCCAGCAGTGCTTTGCACGTTTCAGGGAATCGCCAAACGGGGAGTCACCCGGTGGGTCCTGGGAATCTCTCTCTCTTTTCTTTCTTTCTCTGCCTGAGTCACGCGATGCCTTAGTCGCATGGTTTGTGCCTCAGTCTCACGCTCAGGGGTCACCTCTTATGGTCGGACGCGATTGTTGGGACGGTCGGCCCATTTTGTGTCTTAGTCACACGGAGAGATCACTGGGACAAAGGGGACGCCCTCCTGTCAGCCGGTGACTCTCAGTACCCCCCGTTCTATGGCATACAGGCTAAGAATGGGTTCTGGTATGTCTCAGGAGCCTCCCTCAGACCTACCCCTTGGCTGTACCCTCAGAAACTGGAAAAAATTTGACCCTGAAAATCTCAAAAAGAAGAGGCCCCAGTATAAACTGGGGGACCGAGAACAATGGCCTGTTAATGGCACACTAAATTATAACACGATCCTCCAACTTGATCTCTTTTGCTGGAAACAAGGAAAGAACTCAGAGATCCCTTACGTCCAGACCTTTATGGCCCTTAGTCAGAATCCAGATCTGAGGGACTCATGCCGCATGTGTCTTTCTGTTGCCACCTTATCCCCCTGCCCCCTCTGTCTCCCTCTCCATCAGATCTCCTAGGCGACCCTCTACCCGACCTTTCCTGTCCCCCACCCCATCAACCCCCTGTGCTTCAGCCCCCGACCCCGCCTCAACCCACAGCTCCCCAATAGCCACCCCCTTATCAGGGCAAAAGCCCTCTCCCCACTCCCCACACAGGATCGAGGACTGCCCAACGCCAGGAAACAGATTCTGATATGCTTCCCTTAAGGGAAGTAGCAAATGGAGACATGGGCACTATTAGAGTCCATGTTCCCTCTCCCACGTCTGACATTTCCCCAATTCAAAACAAGTTAGGTTCCCTCAGTCAGGATCCCACGAATTTTATTAAGGAATTTCAGGCCCTCGCTATAGCCTTTGACCTGACCCGGCAAGACATTCATGTAGTCCTGACCACTTGTTGTATTCATGAAGAGAAAAACAGGATATGGGCATCAGCCCAAGCTTGGGCAGACAAAGCACATGCTCGAAATCCCAATGAAAACCGAATGGGGGCAGATGCGGTCCTGAGAGCTGATCCCAGATGGAGATACCAGGCAAATGATAATGGGCCAGCAGGGGGACGAACCAGGAGAGACTACATGATCACCTGCCTGCTAGAGGGCATGAGGAAAGCAGTCATTAAACCTGTCAATTACAATAAGCTTAGGGAAGTCACTCAAGACCCTTCTGAGAACCCAGCCCTTTTTCAGACCCGGCTAGCAGAAACCATGAGAAAATATACCAACTGAGATCTGGGTACTAATGAAGGAAGGGCAATCCTTGCAGTTCACTTCATAAGCCAGTCAACCCCAGACATTCGGCAAAAGCTACAAAAACTAGACCAGGGCCCCCAGACCCCATTTCCTGTGCTACTTGATATGGCTTTTAAGGTTTTTTAACAACAGGGAGGAAGCCTCCAGGAACAGGAGGGAGCAGAGAGAGAGAGAAATTAAGAAAACATGCGCAATACATGGTTCTTGCTCTCCCCCAGTCCCACTCGTGGCAGGGTACAACGGGAGCTCCTCCTACCGGTCAAAAGCCGCCAATGGGGCTTCCCTGGTGGCACAGTGGTTGAGGATCCGCCTGCCAATGCAGGGGACACGGGTTCGAGCCCTGGTCTGGGAAGATCCCACATGCTGCAGAGCTACTAGGCCCATGAGCCACAACTACTGAGCCTGCGCGTCTGGAGCCTGTGCTCCGCAACGGGAGAGGCCGCGATAGTGAGAGGCCCGCGCACCGCGATGAAGAGTGGCCCCCGCTTGCTGCAACTAGAGAAAGCCCTTGCACAGAAACGAAGACCCAACACAGCCAAAAATAAATAAATTAATTAATTTTTTTAAAAAAAAAGCCACCAATGACCTGCTACCAATGCGGTCAGCCAGGGCACACCATCAGAAACTGTCACGCCCCACCGCCTAATACCCCTTGTCCTATCTGCCAGCAGATGGGCCCCTGGAGAAGGAGCTGTCCCTCCCGCCCTCAAGCAAGTGGGCCAGCACCCAAGGCTCCCAGTAGCAAGGGTATGATGGGGCTCAATGCCCCAGGCAAAGTTCAGACCCCACTGCCATTATCGGTGATCGCTGATTACCGAGAACAGGAGCCACAGTCTCCTGGGTCTCGACATCCTAGAGGCGGACGATTGACAGTGCCCAGGGCTTAATATACAGGCCCCTATGGTTCCCATAAGACTGGAGGAGCCCCAGGTAAACCTGGATGTGGCAGGGGCTGCTATAACCTTTCTGATTGACACTGGGGTCACTTATTCAGCCCTAACTTCTTTCTCTGGTCCTACCCGCTGTTCCTCGATCCTTCTAACAGGAATAGATGGACAACGTAGCCTTGGCCGATTTATACCTCCACTGCCATGTTCCCTTGAAAATACCCTACACTCTCACATTCTTTGTTGGTTCTTCCGGCCTGCCCCGTTCCTCTGCTAGGCAGAGACCTCCTGACAAGACTCAGAGCCACCCTCTCTCTCACCCCAACCACTATGGCTTTAAACATTGAATCCATTCCGGACAATATTCCACCCCATATTTACCAACAGGTACCTCCAGTAATATGGGACACTTCTACTGCTGGCAGATCTACTACCGCCCCCCACCCCAGTAGTTATTAAAAGACCTGAACTCCTTTCCCAGGGTCCCACAATACCCTCTTTTATTATTATTTTTTTTTGGCTTATCTCATATGACTTTTTTTTTGGTCTTTTTTTTTTAACATCTTTATTGGAGTATAATTGCTTTAAAATGGTGTGTTAGTTTCTGCTTTATAACAAAGTGAATCAGTTATACATATACATATGTTCCCATATCTCTTCCCTCTTGCATCTCCCTCCCTCCCACCCTCCCTATCCCACCCCTCTAGGTGGTCACAAAGCACCAAGCTGATCTCCCTGTGCTATGCGGCTGCTTCCCACTAGCTAGCTATTTTACGTTTGGTAGTGTATATATGTCCATGCCACTCTCTCACTTTGTCACAGCTTACCCTTCCCCCTCCCCATATCCTCAAGTCCATTCTCCAGTAGGTCTGTGTCTTTATTCCTGCCACAATACCCTCTTAAAGAGGAAGCTTTAAAGGGACTACAGCCCCTAATTTCTAAGTGTCTCAAAAACGGCCTTTTAATTCCCTGCAACTCCCCATGCAATACTCCGATTCTCACAGGAAAAAAAATCCGATGGCACATACCGTTTGGTCCAAGATCTAAGGGCAATCAACCAGGCCGTGGTCCCCCATCCACCCCATAGTCCCAAACCTTTACATCCTCCTAAGTCACGTTCCACCAGGGACCCAATTGTATTCAGTCCTGGATCTAGAAGATGCCTTTTTCTGCATCCCAATCCATCTGACTCCCAATTCTTATTTGTCTTCGAATGGAGTGACCCAGACACTAAACATACTCAACAACTCACATGGACAGTGTTACCCCAGGGGTTCAGAGACAGCCACCACCTATCTGGCCAAGCATTAGCAGAAGACCTCTTACCTCTACGATTGGAAGGCGAAGGCTGCCTGCTCCAATATGTAGATTATCTCTTGATCTGTAGCCCCAACAGACAAACCTCAGACAACAACACTGTTTTAGTCCTTAAACATTTAGCAGAAAGGGGATACCGAGTATCCCCAGCCAAAGCTCAGATTACTTCCCAACAGGTTACCTTCCTAGGGTTAATATTAACCCCGGGAGGAGAAGTATTTCTTGACGCCGAAGGACTCTAATCCTTGATATGGTCCTGCCAGCCACTAAACAACAGCTCAGAACCTTCCTGGATATGACTGGCTTTTGCCAGATCTGGATCCCCACCTACGGCCTATTGGCAAAGCCACTCTATGCGGCCCTTAAAGGACCAGAAAATCTCCCTCTTGAGGGGACCACTGAGATGGAGATGGCCTTTAGACAGATGAAGGAGGCTCTTGTTATGGCCCCAGCCTTAGGCCTACCAGACTTAACCAAGCCGTTTTCTCTTTTCACTCACGAGAGGAGAGGAATAGCCCTTGGAGCACTAACTCAATCTCTGGGGCCATCCCAGCGCCCTGTGGCATATTCATCTAAAACATTAGATGTGACCTCCCAGGTGTGGCCTCCTTGTCTTAGGGTGCTGGCTGCCACAGCATTACTAACAGAAGAGACTTCCAAACTCACTATGGGACAACCCCTTACAGTTTATACTCCCCATCAGGTCCCAGGTGTTCTCAACTCCAAAGCTTAGCACTGGGTTTCAGACAACAGAATTCAAAAATACCAAGCTTTATTTCTGGAAAGATCTGAGACATCAATTAAACCTTGTAATATATTAAATCCTGCTACCTCTCTGCCTAACCCAAATCCTGACACCCTCCTATTACACTCTTGTCTAGAAACACTAGACCAGAATTACAGCACTAGGGCAGATCTCTGGGATGCACCTTTGCCCAACCCAGATGCAGAATGGTTCACAAACGGCAGTAGTTTCATGAAGGAGGGGACACAGGGTCTCAGGCTATGCCATTGTCAGTCAAGAAAATGTCATAGAGTCTGGCCCACTCTAGGGGGCCACCACTTCTGCCCAAAGGGCAAAACTCATTGCCTTAGTTAGAGTCTTAAAACTAGGAGAAGGACTCCGAATAGATATTTACACAGACTCAGCTTATGCCTTCCATGTAGTCCATGCTCATGCCTCCATCTGGAAAGGGGACTGTTAATGACACATAACACCGCAATTAAACATGGACCAGACATTCTAGACTTGCTAGAGGCAGTAAAACTCCCTAAGGAAGTGACCATAATCCATTGCAAGGCACACCAAAGGGACTCCTCGGAGATAACCAAGGGTAACAAGAAAGCAGACAGGGAAGCAAAGAAAGCCGCTCAAAGAATCTTACAAGCTCCCTTGATCCCAAATTTAAATGCCTCCCCACCCCAGTATTGTGATCTAGAGCTAAAGGAAGGGAAGAGCCGGGGATTCACCTTAACTCCTGAAGGATGGTTACAAGGCCCAGACAATAAGCTCCTTCTACCAGAAGCATCTCAATGGAAGGTCTTAAACCATTCTCCACCAGGCCACCCACCTGGGGGCCAAATCTCTCTTTAAATTAGCTGAGACTGTCTTCTCTGGAAAAGGAATTCTCTCAGCACTTCAGTCCATATCACAGGCTCACCCGGTATGTGGCCAGGTTAACTCAGAGGGAGCCATAAGACCCCCAACGCTGCTCCAGCCAGGCCAAAGGTGGGGGAACCAACCAGGGGAAGACTGGCAGGTAGATTTCACTCACATGCCCACCTGCAAGGTTTACAAATATCTCTTGGTTATGGCAGGCACTTTCACAGGGTGGAGAGAGGCATTCCCGACTAAGAGAGAAAGAGCCTCAGAAGTCACCATGGCCTTAGTGGAACATATCATACCTAGATTCGGACTCTCAAGGTCTCTACAATCCGATAATGGGCCCGCTTTTATTTCCAGTTTAACTCAGGGCGAAAGCAAGGCATTACATATTAAATACTTTCTCCATTCAGCCTGGCACCCCCAAGCATCTGGAAAAGTAGAGAGAGCTAATCAAACCATCAAAAGGTATTTAACTAAACTGGCTATGGAGATCCATCAAACATGGGTTACACTTCTCCCCATCGCCCTCTTGAGAGCCCGAAATAACCCCAAAATCTAAGACCCCTCTGAGCCCATATGAAATCCTATATGGAAGGCCCTTTCTAAACACGGATCTCCTGGTTGATCCAGAAACTCACTACCTGGCTCAACACCTCCCAGAGTTAGGATTAACTCTCAAAAATATATGGGGAGGCGGACTCAAGATGGCAGTGTGGGAAGACGTGGAGTTAGCATCTGCCCACAACTAGGGCGCCTCCCAGCCGCTGGTGGGGAACTCTGACGCCCAAGGAGACGGGAGGAACCCCAGAGTGAACCAGTAGGACATAGGGGGACCGAGGGAGGAGGAGAAGTGGAGGCCAGACAGGATCGGTGCCCCTGAGGCTGGGGAGATCAGGAGAGGCAGGTGGGAGGGACTCTCCGGGAAGAGCAGGAGAGGAGAGGAGGGCGATCGCCTGGCCCACTCGGAGCTTGCTGAGCTCCCAAGGCCGATCCCCTGCCTTCCAAAGCTCCCTCCAGGTCGCATGGGTCCTCGGGGGCATAGGAAGGAGGCCAAGGGGAGGACAGGAGAGGCAGGTGGGAGGGGCCCTCCAGGAGGAGCAGGAGAAGAGCGGAGGGTGATCGCCCAGCCCACTTGGGCATGGGGAGCCTGCTGAGCTCCCAGGCTGGTTCTCTGCTCTCCAAAGTGCCCACCCCACCCCCACCCCGGCCGCACTGGTCCTGGGGGCATAGGAGGGAGGCCAGGGAGATCAGGAGAGGCAGGCGGGAAGGGCTCTCCCAGACTCCAGACTGGAGGAGCAGGAGAGGAGAGGAGGGCGTTTGCCCTGCTCACTCGGGCCCAGGAAGCCTGCTGGGCTCGCAGGTGAGGTCCCTCACCCTCTGAGACCAGGGGTGGGGGGCACGCCTGGGCCCCTTCTGTTCCTTGAGCCTAAGCCCCACCCCCCACAGCCCCCAGGGCCTTTCCCAGCCCTGTGGGTTCTGAGCATTGGCCCCGCCCACCACCGAACCTTGCCCTTGCTTAGGTCCCGCCCTCCACAGCCAAGGCCTCCCCCACCTTTGTTTTTTCTTTTTTTTCTTTTCCCTCCTCCTCTTCTTTACTACTGTGGTACTGATGTACCTTCCTGTTGTTAATTCATGTATATTTTTATTTTTACATTCTTTCTAACATATCTGTTAGTTTCCTAGTATAATATTATTTTTTACTTTTTTTTTTTTTGCCACCCCACTCGGCTTGCAGGATTTTGGTTTGCGAGCCCGGGGTCAGGCGGAAGCTCCTGTGGTGGGAGCTCCGAGTCCGAACCACTGGACTAACAGAGAACTTCAGACCCCAGGTAATATTCATTGGAGTGAGGGCTCACAGAGGTCCTCATCTCAGCACCAAGACCCAGCTCCTCTACCCAATAGCCTACAAACTCCAGTGTTGGAAGCCTCAGGCCAAACAACCAGTAAAACAGGAACACAATCCCACTCATTAAAAAAAAAAAAAGAGGGAGACGGCAAAAAAAAGTGTCACAGATGAAGGAGCAAGGTAAAAACCTACAAGACCAAATAAATGAAGAGGAAATAGGAAATCTACCTGAAAAAGAATTCAGAGTAATGATAGTAAAGATGATCCAGAATCTCAGAAATAGAATGGAAGCACAGATTGAGAAAATACAAGAAATGTTTAACAAAGATCTAGAAGAACTAAAGAACAAACAGAGATGAACAACACAATAAGTGAAATGAAAAATACACTAGAAGGAATCAGTACCAGAACAACTGAGGCAGAAGAACGAATAAGTGAGCTGGAAGACAAAATGGTGGAAATAACTGCCAAGGAGCAGAATAAAGAAAAAAGAAAAGAATTGAAGACAACCTCAGAGACCTCTGGGACAACAGTAAATGCACCAACATTCAAATTATAGGGGGTCTCAGAAGAAGACAAGAAAAAGAAAGGGTCTGAGAAAATATTTGAAGAGATTATAGTGGAAAACTTCCCTAACATGAGAGAGGAAATAGTCACCCAAGCCCAGGAAGCACAGAGAGTCCCATACAGGATAAACTCTAGGAAAAACACACCAAGACACATATTAATCAAACTAACAAAAATTAAATGCAAAGAAAAAATATTCAAAGCAGCAAGGGAAAAACAAAAAATAACCTTATGGGGATTCCTTTGTATGTTATCAGCTGATTTTTCAGCAGAAACTCTGCAGGCCAGAAGGGAGTGGCAGGATATACTTAAAGTGATGAAAGAGAAAAACCTACAACCAAGATTACTCTACCCAGCAAGGATCTCATTCAGATTCGATGAAGAGGTCAAAAGCTTTACAGACAAGCAAAAGCTAAGAGAATTCAGCACCACCAAACCAGCTTTACAGCAAATGCTAAAGAAACCTCTCTAAGTGGGAAACACAAGAGAAGAAAAAGACCCACAAAAACAAACCCAAAACAATTAAGAAAATGGTAATAGGAACATACATATAAATGTAAATCCTCCCAGACCAGGGCTCGAACCCGCGTCCACTGCATTGGCAAGCAGATTATCAACCGCTGTGCCACCAGGGAAGCCCCATGCTCTTCCTTCTAATCAGGATGCCTCCCAGTCACCAATTTTGCCATATGACTTTGGACAATCACATAGCTGCTTGGAGCTTCAGTCTTCATACAAGTCTGAAGCGAAAGGTCCTGGAGCAACACTACTGCAGACAGAAGACAGGACACACCCAGCAAAATGTATTAAATGCCCCAACCAAAAGACACAGACTGGCTGAATGGATACAAAAACAAGACCCATATATATGCTGTCTATAAGAGACCCACTTCAGACCTAGGGACACATAGAGACTGAAAGTGAAGGAATGGAAAAAAATATTCCATGCAAACGGAAATCAAAAGAAAGCTTGAGTAGCAATACTTGTATCACATAAAATGACTTTAAAATAAAGACTGTTACAGGAGATAAGGAGAGACACCACATAATGATCAAAGGATCAATCCAAGAAGAAGATATAAAAATTAGAAATGTTTATGCACCTAACATAAGAGCACCTCAATACATAAGGCAAATGCTAACAACCATGAAAGGAGAAATCGACAGTAACACAATAATAGTAGGGGACTCTGTTATGAAGATAGCCAACCCCTATTTTACAGGTAGGGAAGCTGAGGTGCAGACAGGATGGCTGGCTAGATGGGGTTGTTTCCCTCATTTCCAGAAATGCTTTGGGATTCTCCTGAAATGAAAAACCTACTTAGGTGGCACTTAAGGTTCTCTTAGTTCTCCCTTAGCAGGCAAAGTGTGGAATCCACAGTGAGCCAAATTCTAGCACACCAAACTGTAAACAGCAAACAGCTGCTTTGACTTTTTTTAAAGCATTAACAGGAAATCCCAAGCTAAATTTAAATTGGGCTTTTAGAAAGACACAATTCAAGGAAAACTAATCAGCATCTAGTTTTGTTTGCCTTCCATTAATAAGTCTCAGAATACAAACCAGCTATAGTTTCACTATTAAATGCTCAGAAAGTATCCAAACAAATCCACATCTCTGGTGGCATTCCACCAATTGGTCTGTCTTGGAGTTTGTTACCTTGTAATTATGCTTGAATTCATTCGTTTTTAGGTCATACTGAGACATACATTGTTTGACATTTCTTGTTAAAATATAATGTAAACATGGTTTGTATAATAGAAAAGGTAAAATACCAAACTCATTTGTTTGAATTGGGTTATGGGTAAAAATAAAACCTAGGCTGTCTAGGGTGTTTTCACTCATTCAACCCCTTCTTTAAATAGGTAAAAAATAATAATAACAGTAGGGGACTTTAACACCCCCACTTACACCAATGGACAGATCATCCAAAAAGAAAATAAATAAGGAAACAGAAGCTTTAAATGACACGATAGACCAGATAGATCTAATTGATATTTATAGAACATTCCACCCAAAAGGGGCAGAATACACTTTCTTCTCAAGTGCACATGGAATATTCTCCAGGATAGATTACATCTTGGGTCACAAATCAAGTCTCGGAGAATTTAAGAAAATTGAAAGTGTATCAAGCATCTTTTCTGACCACAGTGCTATGAGATTGGAAATCAATTATAGAAAATAAACTGTAAAAAACACAAATACATGGAGGCTAAACAGTGCACTACTAAATAACCAAGAGTTCACTGAAGAAATCAAAGAAGAAATTTTTAAAATACGTGGAAACAAATGACAACAAAAACACGATGACCCAAAACCCATGGGACACAGCAAGAGCAGTTCTAAGAGGGAAGTTTACAGCAATTCAATCTCACCTCAAGAAACAAGAAAAATCTCAAATAAACACTCTAACCCTACACTTAAAACAACTAGAGAAAGAAGAACAAAGAAAACTCAAAGTCAGTAGAAGGAAAGAAATCATGAAGATCAGAGCAGAAATAAATGAAATAGAAAAGAAGAAAACAATAGCAAAGATCAATAAAACTAAAAGCTGGTTTTTTGAGATCAACAAAATTCATAAACCCTTAGCCAGACTCATCAAGAAAAAAAGGGAGAGGACGCAAATCAATAAAATTAGAAGTGAAAAAGGAGAAATCACAACTGACACTGCAGAAATAAAAAGGATTACAAGAGACTACTACAAACAACTATATGGCAATAAAATGGACAGCTACGAAGAAATGGACAAATTCTTGGAAAGGTACAATTTTCCAAGGCTGAACCAGGAAGAATTAGAAAATATTAACAAACCTATCACAAGTAATGAAATTAAACCATAATTAAAAATCTTCCAACAAACAAAAGTCCAGGACCAGATGGCTTCACAGGCGAATTCTATCAAACATTTAGAGAAGAGCTAACACCCATTCTTCTCAAACTCTTCCAAGATATTGCAGAGGGAGGAACACTCCCAAATTCATTCTACAAAGCCACCATCACCCTGATACCAAAACCAGAAAAAGATATCACAAAAAAAGAAAACTACAGACCAGTATCACTGATGAACATAGATGCAAGAATCCTGAACAAAATACTAGCAAACAGAATCCAACAGCATGTTAAAAGGATCATACACCATGATCAAGTGGGATTTATCCCAGGGATGCAAGGATTCTTCAATATACGCAAATCAGTCAATGTGATACACCACATTAACAAACTAAGGAGTAATAACCATATGATCATCTCAATAGATGCAGAAAAAACTTTTGACAAAATTCAACACCCATTTATGATAAAAAGTCTTCAGATAATGGGCATAGAGGGAACCTACCTCAACATAATAAAGGCCATATATGACAAACCCACAGCAAGCATCATGCTCAATGGTGAAAAGCTGAAAGCATGTCCACTAAGATCAGGAACAAGACAAGGATGTCCACTCTACCACTCTTATTCAATATAGTTTTGGAAGTCCTAGCCACAGCAGTCAGAGAAGAAAAAGAAATAAAAGGAATACAAATTGGAAAAGAAGAAGTAAAACTGTCACTGTTTGCCGATGCCATACTATACATAGAAAATCCTAAAGATGCCAACAGAAAACTATTAGAACTAATCAATTTGTTAAGGTTACAGGATACAAAATTAATGCACAGAAATCTCTGGCATTCCAATACACCAACAACGTAAAATCAGAAAGAGAAATTAAGGAAACACTCCCATTTACCATTGCAACAAAAAGAATAAAATACCTAGGAATAAACCTGCCTAAGGAGGCGAAAGACTTGTACTCAGAAAACTATAAAGCACTGATGAAAGAAATCAAAGATGACATAAACAGATGGAGAAATATACCATGTTCTTGGGCTGGAAGAATCAATATTGTGAAAATGACTATACTACCCAAAGCAATCTACAGATTCAGTGCAATCCCTATCAAACTACCAACTGCATTCTTAACAGAATTAGAACAAAAAAACTTACAATTTGTATGGAAACACAAAAGACCCCGAACAGCCAAAGCAATCTTGAGAAAGTAAAACGTAGTTGGAGGAATCAGGCTCCCTGACTTCAAACTATACCACAAAGCTGCAGTAATCAAGACAGTATGGTACTGGCACAAAAACAGAAATATAGATCAATGGTACAGGATAGAATGCCCAGAGATAAACCCACACACATATGGGCACCTAATTTACGACAAAGGAGGCAAGAACATACAATGGAGAAAAGACAGCCTCTTCAATAAGTGGTGCTGGGAAAACCGGAGAGCTACATGTAAAATAATGAAATTAGAACACTACCTAACACCATACACAGAAATAAACTCCAAATGGATTAAAGCCTTAAATGTAAGACCAGACACTATAAAACTTTCAGAGAAAAACATAAGAAAAACACTCTTTGACATAAACCATAGCAAGATCTTTTTTGACCCACCTCCTAGAGTAACAGAAATAAAAACAAAAATAAACAAATGGGACTTAATTAAACTTAAAAGCTTTTGCACACTAAAGGAAATCATAAACAATACAAAAAGACAACCCTCAGAATGGGAGAAAATATTTGCAAATGAAACAACAGACAAAGGATTAATCTCCAAAATATACAAACATCTCATGGAGCTCAAATATCAAAAAAACAAACAATCCAGTTAAAAAATGGGCAGAAGACCTAAATAGACATTTCACCAAGGAAGACGTACAGATAGCCAAGAGGCACATGAAAAGATGCTCAACATCACTAATTCTTAGAGAAATGCAAATCAAAACTACAATGAGGTATCACCTCATGCTGGTCAGAATGGCCATTATCAAAAAAGCTAGAAACAATAAATGCTGGAAAGGGTGTGGTGAAAAGGGAACCCTCCTACACTGTTGGTGGGAATGTAAATTGATACAACCACTATGGAAAACAGTATGGAGGTTCCTTAAAAAACTAAAAATAGAACTATCATATGACCCAGCAATCCCACTACTGGGCATATACCCCAAAAAAAACATAATTCAAAAAGAGACATGCACCACAATGTTCATTGTAGCACTATTTACAATAGCCAGGACATGGAACCAACCTAAATGTCCATCGACAGATGAATGGATAAAGAAGATGTGGCACATATATACAATGGAATAAACACCATAAAAAGAAACAAAACTCAGTTATTTGCAGTGAGGTGGATGGATGTGGTGGCCCCCAAGCTGTAAGCTTATTCAGCTTTCTGCTTTCCGGAGAACTGCTTGTCTCTTTCTTGGTATGCACTCCTGACGCTGCGGTATTGAGCGTAAAAAAGGAAAATGGCTTGCGGCCAGTTTCGTTCCAGGTGCCTGCTCTGGATCTAAGAGCCCCTGGTTGTTCCCCAGAAGAAGGACGTGCTGCCCTGAGGGGGAAGTCTGTATCTCCAAAGAACGGCCCATAAGGCATGCTGACGCATAGATAGTGGCGCATAGATAGTGGCGCATAGATAATGGCGCATAGATAGTGGCGACAGAATTATGTGGAAATACAAGGTTTACTGATTTGTTGTCTGGTATTCGTTCCGTACTAAACCTATATATACATTCATGCTCTTTGAATAAACTTGCCTTGCAACCATCCGTTGTCTTGGCCCTTCTGACCCCATACTGGTGCTTTTCAGTTCCTTACCCCTCACCGCCAGGAACTTCTAGCTTTCTGCAGCCGGTCTGCGGCAAGTGGCGCCCGAACAGGGACCTGAGTGCGTGAGGCATTTCGGAAGATTTCAGGTAAGTAGAACTCTCGAGTGAGATAGTGTGGCCACAAGAAATAATTTCGTTTTTAGGACGGTAACTCGAGAAAGAGTCAGAAGTAAAATAATATGGGACAAAAGGGCTCTAAGGAGCGTGATTTATTTGCTCAGGTTTTGCTTTCAATGTTAAAAGCCCGTGGAACTAAGGTAACTACCTCACAACTTCTGGAATTTTTGCAATTAGTATATGATGCTTGTCCTTGGTTCCCTGAAGGAGGATCAGTGGACTTAGCAATTTGGACTCGTGTAGGAGATGAGTTATCTAAATATCATGAAGCTCATGGACCATCTTCTGTTTCAGTTTCCATTTTTAGCTTGTGGAATTTAGTAAGAGATTGTTTTAATCCAATTTATGATTCAGTTCCAAAATTAACAGCTAAATCTGTAGAACATATTGCTGCAGTAGCTACTGCTCCTCCGTTGCCACCGAGGATAAAGAGTGTTAATTCACTTGATGATGATGACTTTTCTTTTGATTTAGCAGGTGAAGAAGCCAAATATGAGGCTGAAAAATATCCTGATGAAAATATTCTTCCGCGGTTACAGCAATTACATGTCTCTGTCCCTATCCCTCCTAAGCTTAGTCCTTTACAACAAGCAGTACGGGGAGCTCTTAATAGAGGGGAGGATCCTTTATTCTGCTACCCGGTGGTGGAACGACCCAATCCTCAAAATCCACAACAAAATAATCAGGAATATCAGCCTCTCTCCTTTAAGGTTTTGAAAGATTTAAAAGCAGCCTGTGCACAATATGGGCCTATAGCCCCTTTCACTATTACTATGTTGGATACTATTGCAACAGAAGCATTGCCTCCAGCAGACTGGAAATCTATTGCTCGTGCTTGTCTCACTGGTGGCGACTATTTACTTTGGAAATCAGAATATTATGAAAAGGCTGCTGAACAAGCTGAAAGAAATACTGCACATAATGTGCTAGTAAATTATGAGATGTTGATTGGGGAAGGACAACATCAGTTATTACAGGATCAATTAGCTTTCCCTTTTGTGGCTTATGCTCAGATCAATCATATAGCTCTACATGCATGGAAACATTTACCTGCCTCCACTAGGACTGAAGACCTTGCTAAAATAAGGCAAGGGGCAGATGAACCTTATGCTGATTTTGTGGCTAGATTATTACAGGCTGTTAATAGAATTATTTCTGATGGTCCTTCTGGAGCAATTATCGTCAAACAATTGGCTTTCGAAAATGCTAATAATATTCGTCAAGCAGCTATACGTCCATGGAAAAGGAAAGGAAATTTAGAGGATTATTTTCGAGTTTGTTCTGATATTGGATCATCTTACTTACAGGGAGCAGCTATAGCTGCAGCCCTAACTAAGGCAGGATTTGGGCCAAATGCTAAAAGTAAAAACTGTTCTAAATGTGAGAAGCCAGGTCATTTTGCAAAAAATTGTACTGTTGATACTCCTAATATGCCTGTCGTAAATTCTGTGCCTCAAGGTAAATCTCCTCCTCCCACAATTTGTCCCCGATGCCAAAGAGGACGGCATTGGGCTAAAGAATGTCGATCAGTGACTCATAAAGACGGAACTCCCTTGTCGGGAAACTTCCGGAGGGGCCTGCTCCGGCCCCATCAAACAATTGGAGCAATGTCAATAATCCCCTCACAACCTGCTCCACCGCCTCCAGCTCAGACCTTTGTTCCTCAGGGAATGGAATCTCCTCCCTTCAAAGGGCCACGCCAAATAGTGCAGGACTGGACCTCTGTGCCTCCACCCAATTCTTATTAACCTCGGATATGGGACCCCAAGCCCTTCCTACGGGAACTTTTGGGCCTTTACCCCAGGGAATGGTTGGTATAATCCTTGGAAGAAGTAGTATGTCTATGAAAGGCTTAATTATTATTTCTGGGGTGATTGATGCTGATTATGAAGGGGAATTAAAGGTTATGGTTCAAACATCAAAAGGATCTTTTCTGGGGCTTCCCTGGTGGCGCAGTGGTTGAGAATCTGCCTGCCAATGCAGGGGACACGGGTTCGAGCCCTGGTCTGGGAGGATCCCATATGCCGCGGAGCTGCTGGCCCCGTGAGCCACAACTACTGAGCCTGCGCGTCTGGAGCCTGTGCTCCGCAACAAGAGAGGCCGCGATAGTGAGAGGCCCGCGCACCGCGATGAAGAGTGGCCCCGGATTGGCACAACTAGAGAAAGCCCTCGCACAGAAACGAAGACCCAACACAGCCATAAATTAAAAAAAAAAAAAAAAAAAGGATCTTTTCTTATCACGCCCGGTATGCGAATAGCTCAGCTTCTATTAATTCCATATATACCGGAAGGAAAAATTTTACAACATAACAAAAGAGGAACTGGGGCTTTCGGTTCCTCTGATGCAGTTTATTGGATTCAACAAATAGGTAGGGAAAGACCACAATTGGTATTAAAAATAAATGGAAGGCCTTTTTCTGGGTTATTAGATACTGGTGCTGATGTTTCTGTTATTTCGTTTATACATTGGCCAAAAAATTGGCCCGTGCACCAAACCATTACACAGTTGCAAGGTATTGGCCAATCTAATTCTCCACAACAAAGTTCGCAATACCTACATTGGCAGGATGCTGAAGGTAATCAAGGAATATTCAAACCCTACGTATTGCCCGGATTGCCAGTTAACCTTTGGGGAAGAGATATATTACAACAAATGGGAATCCTATTGCTTAGTCCCAACCCTACTGTAACTAATATGTTGTTAAATCAAGGGTATGATCCTAGGAATGGTTTGGGAAAAAATCAACAGGGAAATAAATTACCCTTACAGACTGATAATAAACGGGGTAAAACAGGCTTGGGTTTTTTCTAGGGGCCTTGGATTCTCCTCTACCACATGCTGACCCTATAACTTGGATTTCTGATAATCCTGTCTGGGTGGACCAATGGCCCCTTTCCAAGGAGAAATTAATGGCGGCTCATAATATAATTAATGAACAGCTTGCTTTGGGCAGACTAGAAAAGTCTAATAGTCCTTGGAATACTCCTATATTTGTTATAAAGAAAAAATCGGGAAAATATCGTTTATTGCAAGATTTACGTGCTGTTAATCAAACTATGGTAATTATGGGAGCTCTGCAACCAGGTTTGCCTTCTCCTGCAGCCATACCTAAAAATTATATGATTATTATTATTGATCTTAAGGATTGCTTGTTTACTATTCCTCTATTTCCGGCTGATAAGTTGCGATTTGCTTTTAGCTTACCCTCTTTAAATTTTATAGAACCTATGCAACGTTATCAATGGAAAATGCTGCCTCAGCGTATGGCTAATAGTCCTACTTTATGTCAACAGTTTGTACCTCAAGTTATTGCCCCTGTTCGTAAACAGTTCCCTCAGATATATTTTATTCATTATATGGATCACTTATTACTTGCTTATTCTGATAAACATATTTTACTTAAGGCTTATAATTCCCTTCAAAGTCATTTGTCACGATCAGGACTAGTCATTGCTGCTGACAAAGTACAGATGAACCCACCTTTCTCATATCTTGGTAAGTATATCACAAATTATAATATTACACCTCAGAAGATAGAGATACGGACTGACGTTCTTAAAACTTTAAATGATTTTCAAGTTATTAGGAGATATTAATTGGCTGCGACCTTCTTTAAAATTAACTACGGGTCAGTTACAGCCTCTTTTTAATATCCTAAAGGGAAGTCCTGATCCTTCTTCCCCTCGTATTTTAACTTCTGAAGCTCAACAAGCACTCAAGCTTGTAAACAAAGCAATACAATCTGCTCAGCTAACTAGAATTGAGCCTTCTTTACCTGTACTATTAATAATCTGTGCTACGTCACATACCCCTACCACCTTATTATGGCAAGAAACAGGAATTCTTGAATGGATTCATATGAAAAATACGCCTAATAAAGTCATTACACCTTATTATGAGTTAATAGCAACCCTTGTTCAATTGGGTCGTAGAAGAAATATTCAGTTGGTAGGATATGAACCAAATTCTATTATTATACCTTATACTACTTATCAATATTCTTGGCTATTATTTGTCTCTGATTTTTGGGCTCTTGCTTTTGCTGGATATTCAGGAATTATTGATAATCATTATCCTTCTAATAAGCTCCTTCATTTTGCTACTCAACATTTATTTATTTTTCCTAAAACTATCTGTTCAACTCCTATTCTCAATGCCCCAAATGTTTTTACTGATGGTTCTGCCAATGGCATCACTGTTGTTATTTCTGATGACTTACTTCATAAAGAACAAACAGATCATACCTCTGCCCAACGAGTTGAATTACATGCGATTTCCTTGGCTTTTCAAATCTTTTCACATTGTTCTTTTAATCTCTATACGGATAGCCATTATTTGGTTACTATTTTGCGTAACATAGAAACTGCTATAATTGGCAATACTGTTGATTCTCAATTGTTTCAGACTTTCTTTCAACTACAAAAGATTATTCGTCAGCATGACTTTCCTGTAGCCATATTACATATTCGAGCCCATTCAGGTCTCCCTGGCCCATTGTCTTTGGGAAATCAATTGGCTGACGAAAATACAAAGATTATAGGCTTAAGTTTATCTCAACCTCAGGATCTTGCTACTCAATCACATAATTTACATCATCAATCTGCTGCTATGCTTCAAAAACAATTCTCTATTTCTAGAGAAACAGCCCGATACATTGTTAAGTCCTGCTCTAAATGTTTACCCCACCTTCCTGTTCCACAATTTGGAGTCAATCCTCGGGGTTTACTCCCTCATCATCTTTGGCAAATGGATGTTACTCATATTCCCTCTTTTGGTAAATTACAATTTGTTCATGTAACTGTTGATACTTACTCTAATTTTATATGTGCTACGCCTTTGGCTGGGGAATCTACTAAATATGTAATTACTCATTTATTTCATTGTTTTGCATCTATGGGAATTCCTAAAGCTTTAAAAACAGATAATGCTCCAGGATATACGAGTAAAGCTTTTGCCAATTTTTGTGCAACTTTCCATATTTCACATAAAACAGGCATTCCCTACAATCCTCAGGGTCAAGGTATTGTAGAACGTGCCAACCAACAATTAAAAATTACATTACAAAAAATAAAAAAGGGGGAATATGATAGATCTCCTCAGATTATGCTTAATCATGCTTTATTTATTTTAAATTTTTTAACTTTAGATGCATTTAGTCACACGCCTTATGAACGATTGTTTACAGGTCTTTCTGGAACCCCTCCTGAAAAAGCGCTTGTTAAATGGAAAGATCCCATGACTAACCTTTGGCATGGACCAGACCCTGTTTTAGTATGGGGCCGAGGCCATGTTTGTGTTTTCCCTAGGGAGGCAGACTCTCCGAGGTGGCTCCCGGAGCGCTTGGTTCGACATTATCATGCCATCACCAATAAACACCCTGACTCGAAGAATGCGTCGCCTGAGGCTCTCGCAATCGACCACAGCACACCCCAACCGGTTCCCCCGGCGGACAAGAAGAATGCGGCGACGGAGTAGGAGACAACTTGTCAGGGAGGCGAGGGGAGATCGAAATCAAATTACTTGGTATCAATTGCAATGTTTAGTATTTCAAGCACGAAGGATTATGGAGGAGAGTGCTCATCCTCGCTCTCCTCTTACCTTTTTTTTTAGCCATGATAGCTGTATTGGCAGCCCCACCTATAGAGGCTAAATCTTATTGGGCTTATGTACCCGATCCTCCTTTATTACAACCTGTTACATGGTCTGAAGCTGACCTTCCAATTTTCTATAATGATTCTACTTTTGGAAGAGTGCTAGGAAATTTGCCTATTACTAATACTTCTGTTAATTACTCTAATTGGTTTAATACTCCCCCTGTTTGTTTAAGTCCTGTGAGTACCAATTCGGGTTGTGTTAAGGCTGTTGCTTTAGAACATGCTATTTCTTACCAAACCACTGTAAATTCTCAATTTTTTACTCATTTACGTAAAAATTATAAAGCTGTGGGATCTAATATTTGTCTTCCTTGCAAACAGACTGTTCCTAGATGAGAAGATTTATCCACCTTTGTATTTTGGTATAAGGATAACGTTCCCATTCACATGAATGCTAGAGTAACTAAGTTTGCTTCTAATACTTCGTTGGATCATTCTCTATGCATATATCGCTTGAGGATTGAAGATACTGGACATTATTTGTGTATTGAAACTACCATAGGTAATCAAGGGACGTTATTAGCTGGACATCAAATTACGGTCGTAAAGACTGTCACAGGACTACAATTTCCTGCTTTTATGGCTTCTGAATTCCCGCAGTTTGATTTTCCTGTTTGTAATGATACATGGACTAAAGCCTCTGTCTGGTGTACTTTAGATTATGATAATGGCACCATACTAGTTTCTTCTGTCCCCGTTAATAATAACAACCTTGTTTTTTACAAGCAATGGGAATTCTGGAAACTTGCCTTATCCTTTTCTTATAGACCGGTGATTACTTGCGTCGCTCCTCCTTATGCTTTACTGATTGGAGATTTAATTGTAGAAAACACTATGAATCCTATAGGTTATAATATTACTTGTGTTGATTGTATCTTTAGTAGTTGTGTTTTGCCCGTTAAAGGATCTACATCTGTTATGATTATGAAGCAACCTTCTTATATAATGTTACCTGTTAATTTGTCTGAACCATGGTATCATAACACTGGCATGCAAGCCTGGCTGGAATTGACTGAAGCATTAAAACGACCAAAGAGATTTATAGGTGTTTTAATATGTGCAATCCTAGCCTTAGCAGCTTTAACTGCTACTGCGGCCACTGCTGGGATTGCTCTTTCACAAACTATTCACCAGGCTCATTATGTTAATCAGTTATCTAAAAATACTAGTGTAGCCTTAGCCCTACAAAGTCATATTGATACCCAACTAAAAACGGAAGTAGATGAATTAAAAAATGTTCTAATAGGAATAGGGGATCAAGTTATGGCTTTAAAATTAAAAATGCGTTTGATTTGTCATGCCAAATATACCTGGATTTGTGTAACTCAACATTTATATAATGATTCACAATGGGATTGGGAAAAAGTAAAAATGCATATATTAAGTGTATGGACTGATGGACACATTAGCCTTGATATTCAGAAGTTAAATGCCGAAATACAAGCTATTCAAGAGGCCCACCTGGACGGAGATGGACCCCAGAATTTGATTCAAGGATTATTAGATCAACTACAAGGGCTAAATCCGATACAATGGATTCATGGAGGGCTCTCAGGCCTGATATCAATATCAATTGGTGTACTACTTTTATTGGTGATCGGTTTATTACCTTGTGTTGTTAGATTTGTAATGGGGCGCTTCGCTGTCTTGCGTCAGGATGTTCATGGCTTAAAACTACATTATCAAGCTTTAAAAAATAATTAAAAAGGGGGAAATGTGGTGGCCCCCAAGCTGTAAGCTTATTCAGCTTTCTGCTTTCTGGAGAACTGCTTGTCTCTTTCTTGGTATGCACTCCTGACGCTGCGGTATTGAGCGTAAAAAAGGAAAATGGCTTGCGGCCAGTTTCGTTCCAGGTGCCTGCTCTGGATCTAAGAGCCCCTGGTTGTTCCCCAGAAGAAGGACGTGCTGCCCTGAGGGGGAAGTCTGTATCTCCAAAGAACGGCCCATAAGGCATGCTGACGCATAGATAGTGGCGCATAGATAGTGGCGCATAGATAGTGGCGACAGAATTATGTGGAAATACAAGGTTTACTGATTTGTTGTCTGGTATTCGTTCCGTACTAAACCTATATATACATTCATGCTCTTTGAATAAACTTGCCTTGCAACCATCCGTTGTCTTGGCCCTTCTGACCCCATACTGGTGCTTTTCAGTTCCTTACCCCTCACCGCCAGGAACTTCTAGCTTTCTGCAGCCGGTCTGCGGCAGATGGACCTATAGAATCTGTCATACAGAGTGAAGTAAGTCAGAAAGAGAAAAACAAATACCATATGCTAAGGCATATATATGGAATCTAAAAAAAAAAATGGTACTGATGAACCTAGTTGCGGGGCAGGAATAAAGAGGTAGACATAGAGAATGGACTTGATGCCATGGGGTGGGAGGGCAAAGCTGGGGTGAAGTGAGAGTAGCATCGACGTATATACACTACCGAATGTAAAATAGTTGGCTGGTGGAAAGCAGCAGCATAGCACAGGGAGATTGGCTTCGTGCTTTGTGATGACCTAGAGCGGTGGGATAGGGAGGCTCAAGAGGGAGGGGATATGGGGACATATGTATGCATATGGCTGATTTGCTTTGTTATACAGCAGAAACTAACACGATATTGTGAAGCAATTATACTCCAATAATGATCCATCAAAAAATATATATATGGAAATATTAGGACCCAAACAGTGCCAAACCTGACCCTGATCTCACAGAAACATCTAAAAACTTACTACCTGGTAACTGAGTGTATGTTAAGACTCTCCCACAGGACCGGAAGCCATTAAGTGCGATCTGGACGGGGCTACACCAAGTCCTGTTGACCATCCCCATGGCGGCAAAAGTCCAAGGCTTCACCCCTTGGATTCACATATCCAGACTGAAAGCAGCTCCTCCCCCTGAAGAACGAAACCCCCAGGAGGTAGAAAAATTGCCGGACCCAACGTCTAGCTGCGGAACTCTGGAAGGTCTTCGCTTCCTTTTCAAAAAAGGACCAGGTGATGTCTCCTCCTTGCTTTCTGGATCTTGAGAAACTGATTTACAACTGTTTCATTTTCCTTGTTATTTTCTGGGCCATTTCATTTCTGCTTGCACTTATCACCCTCCCTTGCAGTGCGGTTCCCTAGTATTCCAGGGACTGCCTAGCTAGGATGGCACGGATCTAACGCCAATAACCTCACTTCCTTCTAATACTAATGTACACTTTAAGATAGCTACTAAATCTGCTCTTTCCATTGACCCCTATACACCAGCTTTCAATTTCCCCTTTTGGACTTGATTTCTACTGGGCGTTGCTGAAAGACATAAATTCCCAAGAGTCTCGGTTACACTTAACGGCCCCCAAATTATCAGAGACAATACATATTACAATTATCGTGGGACAGAATCCTCCAAGGGGACTTCCAAGATTATACACCACAACAGGCCCATTGCCTTTTAAACCTAGGCCCTCTGGGTACATGAACTCACCATTCCCACAGTTGGCAGAAGCAACAGGCCTACTGTACCTCCTGACTTTTCTCGTTGTGCTTGCCCTTCTCCTATTCTGCATATCGTCATAAAATGAATTCGCACACTGTCTCTTACTTCCCTAATGTGGCATTTCTTCTTACAGTTACTGGACTTTGCTCTTTTCCCTTCATTTCTCCATATCCCCGTCATCTGCTGACACCATAAATCAAGTCGCAAAATTAACTAATAAAACCAACTGTTGGATATGCCCCAGGGGAACTCAAAACTTAGAGGAACTCTACTTATTGGCCCTCCCTACCTCCATCAAACAGTTGTATAATCTATTAGGCCAATATTATGGGATGGATTACCTTTTGTACGGAGGCCAAAGGCAGGTAGAACCTGAGGCTTTTGGCACAGGTCTAGTTGTCTGTGTAGGTACAGTTTCCAGGCCCTTAGGAAAGGCACAGCTCTGTTTCCAAAACCTACATGGATGGGGGGACCCATTTTGGGCTGGCTAAATGACTCTTTGTAATTACACTCTTAGTTTTAATCAGACTAGCCTGGAATGGGACCCCTGGTCAGAGGAAGATGAATATGATGTACACAAAGGTAATTTCACTTTATGTTGGGGAAATTCAAGGAAAAATGTGACTAAGAAATATATTAATGAAGACCATATCCCCATAAACAGCTCGGGAACTAAATAGGTGGGGATCGGTGTGACCACCGGACACTTACTTAGTTTAACCTCCCGACAAGATTCTCCTCCAAAATATAACATAATTCAGCTAATATTCAGAAATTTGTTATGCCAATTCCCCGGTCACACTCATCAGTCAGAGCCTGGATTCTCCCCTTCAAGTATAGATGATTACTTCCACAGAGTTTGGCCTTCCCAATATAATCCCAGGCCATGGGACCCCAGTCTATTTCCAGAGGAAAACTTCCAAAAGGTCAGGGCCTGGCTCTGGGGACCCACAACGGGGGTATCCTTGAGGTGCACTGGATTTTCATTTCTATGTGGTAACGGGGTCTATCTAGATCTTCCCACACTTTGGAGGGGCTCCTGCACAATTATTGCTGTGGTCCCAGAGGTGACCATTATGACTACAAAGGATTTAGCTTCCTCAGGAGGCATTCCCAACCTTGGGTCCTTCCTCAAGGAGGCCTTAAGACCTGTCTGGGAGAGACAAAAATGAACCACTGATTGAAGGGGACATGCTTATGATAACCCAATTCTTGATCAGCCTGAAATAATACACAGTGTCTTTAGAGGGCTCTCCTGGTTTGTAGGCATACCCCTTAGAGAGGAGCGTTCTCCACCCCACCATCATGGTCCAGGAACCTTGGAAGGCTACGGTAGCAGCCACCAAGGAACAGCAGTCAGCCCTAGGCTCTCTGGCCAAAGTGGTTTTACAAAATAGGAGGGCCCTTAGTGTCATAACAGCTGAGACGGGGGGTGTCTGTGCCCTACTAAATGAGACAGGCTGCTTCTATATTAATACCTCTGGCCAGGTTGAAGACAACCTTCAGATTCTAAAGAAAGACATCAAATTAATAGAAGATTTAAAAGAGACAGCAGGACAGGGCCCCAAGCTGGCTTTCCAGCCTCCTCTCCTCTATGGGGATCCAGATATGTACATGGCTATTGCTCTTGTTGGGACCATTAATCCTGATAGCCTTTGTTTTGTTGTTTGACCCCTGCATTATTAACACATTGTCTAGGTTCATCTCCCAACAGGTTCAAAAGATTCAATTCCAGATGGTGCTACAACAAGGGTACCAGCCAGTTGGCACGTGGACTACGTTGGAACAGGCTGCCTTTTCATTCCAAGGGCTCTCATCTCCCTGTGTAAATACACCCTGACAGGGAGCGGGCACTGGGACCCAGGGCCCCACGATGCCCCCGTCCAGCAGGAAGAAGCTAGGAATGGTCATCGCCCCTTTCCCCAGTGACCTGGGTTCCTATGGCCCAA
Organism: Balaenoptera musculus; assembly: GCF_009873245.2. Taxonomy (NCBI): domain Eukaryota; kingdom Metazoa; phylum Chordata; class Mammalia; order Artiodactyla; family Balaenopteridae; genus Balaenoptera; species Balaenoptera musculus. The sequence goes on from NC_045803.1 coordinate 11,277,727, forward strand.
GACGGGGATAGGTAGATAGTTAGTCATGAGCGGGGTGTTAAGGGGCCAAAGATTTGGCCCATAAATAAAAAGAGAGGGAAATGTGGAGCCCTATATCGAGGGCACAGGACAAAAATCTCCGGAATTAACCGAGCCCCCATAGCAACTGTTGCCATGGGCTCTCCTGACCTAAACTGGACAGCCCCCGACTCCATATCAGGTAAAATATTCACCATGTAGCATCCTGACCAATCACCTAATGCCATCCTGGCAGCAGGAGTTTTGTCTTGACGCTATAAAAGTTGGCTACCAGCCCACAAAGGGGATCGGCTCTCCCTGGTCTATCAGGAGGTCGGCCCGCTGTATTTGCAGCACCCCTCACTAACTCTGCTCTTTGTTCCCAATAAACTCACTCTCATCTAAAAATACTTTGTGTCTGGAAATTCTTCCAACCCGCGCACGGACCACAACAACAATCTCTCTAAAGAATGAAATGCTTAGGTATAAATCTAACAACATGTATAGAATTTGTGTGCCAAACATTACAAAGTACTGATAGAATGAAACCAAAGAACACCTAAATAACTGAAGAGATATACAGTGTTCATGAATTAGAATACGCAACACAGTAAATGTGTCAATTATCCCCAAATTGATTTACAGATTTAATGCAATATTAGTCAAAGTTCTAGCAGCATTTTTGTAGATATAGACTAGCTCATTCTAAAATTTATACAGAAAAGCAAAGGAACTTAAATAGACCCAAATTTTATTTTAAAAGAAGAATAAATTGGAAGAATCATAATACTTGATGTTGAGAGATATTCTAAAGCTACAGTAGTCAAGAATATGGTGATAGTGAAGGGACAGATACATAGATTAGTGGAAAATAGAAAGTCCAGAAATGTATGCATATATATATGGCAAATTAACTTTGACAAAGATGCAAAAGGAAGGACATTCTTTCAACAAATGGTGTTTGAACAATTGACCCTCTGTGTGCAAAATGAAATGAGCCTTAACCTAAACATACACCTTATGCAAAAATTAGCAGTTATTTATAGATCTGACTACAAAATGCAAAACTACAAAAATTTTAAAAGAAGACATAAGAAGATATATGTATATGTATAACTGATTCACTTTGCTGTATGCCTGAAACCAACACAACATTGTAAATCAACTATACTCCAATAAATTTTTTTTTAATGAAGAAAAAATATAAAAAGAAAACATAAGAGAAAATCTTTGGAACCTGAGGTTAAGCAAAGAGTTCTTAGACTTGACACCAAAAGTGCAATCCATACAAAAACACATTAATAAATTCAACCTTATCCAATTTTAAAACTTACGTAAAAGACCATATTAAGAGAATGAAAGAAAATGAGCTATAGACAGGAATATTTGCAAATCACATATTCAAAAAAATCTTCTCTCCATAATATATAAAGAACTTTCAAAACTCAACAAAAAGAACTTTAAAACTCAACAGAAACAACACAACTGAAAATTGGAGGGGGGAAGGGAGGGTGGGACGAATTGGGAGATTAGGATTGACATATATACACTACCATGTGTAAAGTAGATAGCTAGTGGGAACATGCTATAAAGCACAGGAAGCTCAGCTCGGTGCTCTGTGATGACCTAGATGTGTGGGATGGCAGCAGGAAGGGAGGTCCAAGAGGAGGGGATATAGGTACACATATAGCTGATTCACTTCATTTTACAAGAGAAACTAACAACATTGTAAAGAAATTACACTCCAATAAAAAAAAAAGACATCAACATACACTTCCCCAAGGCAGATATAATGATGACAAATAAGTACAAGAAAATATATACAACATCATTAGCAATTAAGGAAATTACAAGTTAAACCACAATTAGACTCCACTACACACCTATTAGAATGCCTTAAATAAAAAATAGGAACAATATCAAGCTGTCATGAGGTCCCAGAGCAACTGGAACTCTCATATATTGCTGGCAGGTGGCGGGGGGAATGCAAAAGGGTACAGACACTTTGCTGGAAAACAATTTGAAAATTTATAACAAAATTAAAAATACTCTTGAGTACTCTTCTCAGCAGTCTTCCCTCAAGAAATGAGAACTTATGCTCATACTAAAACCTGTACATGAATGTTTATACCAGCGTTATTCATAATTTTCAATACCTGGAAATAACCCAAATGCCCTTCAATGGGAGGATGGATTAATAAACTGCAGTACATCCACACAATGGAATACCACTCAGCAATAAAAAGGAACCAACCATTGATATACACAACAACTCTGATGAATCTTAAAGACAGTACCTTAAATGAAAGAACCCAGTCACATAGCGTTAAGTACTATATGATTTCATTTATATGGCATTCTCTAAAAAACAATACGAGGCTTCTCTGGTGGCGCAGTGGCTAAGAATCCACCTGCCAATGCACGGGACATGGGTTCGAGCCCTGGTCTGGGAAGATCCCACATGCCGCAGAGCAACTAAGCCCGTATGCCACAACTACTGAGCCTGCTCTCTAGAGCCCGCAAGCCACAACTACTGAGCCCACATGCCACAACTACTGAAGCCCACGTGCCTAGAGCCCGTGCTCCGCAACAAGAGAAGCCACCACAATGAGAAGCCCACGCACTGCAATGAACAGTAGCCCCCACTTGCCTCAACTAGAGAAAGCCTGCACGCAGCAATGAAGACCCAACACAGCCAAAAATAAATAAATAAAATAAAAAAACAATACCACGGTGATAGAGAGCATATCATTGGTTTTGAGGGGTTATCAATGTGGTGAGGAGTGGCTATAAAGAGATAGCATGAGGAAGTTTTTGGTGTGAAGGAAACGTTTTGTATCCTGAAGTACAATGATGGTTACACAAATCTATACATGTGTTAAAATTCACAGAATTAAACACCAAAGTTAAAAAGGTCATTTTTATTGTATGATAATTTTTAAGTAAACTTTGAAGAAATGAATTGACTATTTGAAGCAGAAATATTTTTTGAAATTTATTACATATGTAGGGTAAAATGTATAATGATAGCACAAAAGACAGAAGGCAGAAACTAGAAGTGTAGAGTTGTAGTGATCTGACATTGTACTTTAAGCAGTATAGTATTGCTTTAAGGTAGATTATAATGTTGTAAACTGTGTATTGTAAAAAGAAGTATAAAAGCAAAACAAAGGGGTATAACTAATAAGTCAATAATGGAGATAAAATGGAATCATAAAAATACTCAAGCCAACAGAAAACAGGAAAAAAGGAAAGAAGAACACATGAAATATAAAGCAGGTAGGAAGATGCTAGATTTAAATCCAAACATGTAAATAGTCATATTACGTGTAAAAGGTCTAAACACCCAATTAAAAGGCAAAGATTCTAATATTGTATTTAAAAACAAAGCAAGCCCCAACTGTATGTTGTATACAAAAAACCTATTTTAAATATAAAGATACAGGTAGGAAAAATAAAAGAATAGAAAGAGACATGTCATACAAATGCTAGTCCAAAAAAGCTAGTGTGTCTATATTATTATAAGAGTAGACTTTAGAACAAGAAATATTAACAGGTATAAATAAAGGTATTCCACAATGATAAAGGGGTAACTTTATCAAGAAGACATGACAATTGCAAATTTGTATACATCTAATAAGGTGCTTCAAAATACATGAAGCAATAAAGACTTAAACATAAGACATAACACCATAAAATTCCTAGAAGAGAACATAGACAAAACATTCTCTGACATAAATCGTACCAATGTTTTCTTAGGTCAGTCTTCCAAGGCAATAGAAATAAAAACAAAAATAAACAAATGGGACCTAATCAAACTTACAAGCTTTTACATAGCAAAGGAAACCATAAAGAAAAAAAAAAGACAACCTATGGAATGGGAGAAAATATTTGCAAATGATGTAACTGACAAGGGTCTCCAAAATATATAAACAGCTCACACAAGTCAACAACAACAAAAAAACAAACAACCCAATCGAAAAATGAGCAGAAGACCTTAATAGACATTTCTCCAAAGAAGACATACAGATGGACATTAGGCACATGAAAATATGCTCAACATCAGTAATTATTAAAGAAATGCAAATCAAAACTACAATGAGGTACCACCTCACACGGGTCAGAATGGCCATCACTAAAAAGTCTACAGAGGGGATGGAGTCAAGACAGCAGACTAGGAGGACGTGGACTTTGCATCTCTGCACAACTAGGGCACCTACCAGGCACTGGTGGGGGACCATGGACACCTAAGGGGATGGGAGGAACCCCCAAGCAACCAGGTAGGACATGACAGGGAGGAAGGGAGAGGAGTGGAGGCAGGACAGGAGTGGCACCCCTGAGGGACGGCTGGGGGAGTGGAGGGGTTCCCACGCCCAGAGGGGCCCACCCATGGTTAAGGGATCAACTGGGACAGGGGAGACCCTCGGGAGAGCAGAGGATGGGAAGGGAACATGGCCAGTGTTTACCCTGCCCACTTGGGCCCCGGGAGCCTGCTGAGGTCCAGGCAAATCCTCTGCTCTGAGGCTCCCTCCAGCTGCGCTGAACCTAAGCCCCTCCCCCACACCCCACCCAGGGCCTTACCTCTAAACTCCACACTCCTGAGGCCCCCCATGGGCGTGCTGCCTTTCCTGGCCACAGGGGTCCTGAGCCTAAGCACTGTCCCTGCCCTAAGCCCCGCCCCCTCCTAAGCCCTGTGTAAGCTCCACCCCACCCCACAGCCAAGGCCTTTTCCAGCCTTTTTTTCTTTGCGGTTGTGGTTGTTTTACCTTCTTGTTGTTTCATTTATGTATTTTTCCTAATACATTTTTTATTTTTCTAATTTTATTTCTTATTCTTTGTTATTGGACTGCTCCTTTTTCTTTCTTTTCTTTTGCTGTGCCACACGGCTTGCAGGATCTTGGTTCCCAGGCTGGGGGTCAAGCCTGAGCTCCTGTGGTGGGAGCACCAAGTCCAAACTGCTGGACCAACAGAGAACCTCAGACCCCAGGGAATGTTAATTGGAGTGAGGTCTCCCGGAGGTCCTCATCTCAGCACCAAGACTTGACTCTACTCAACTGCCTGCAAACTCCAGTGCTGGACGCCTCAGGCCATACAACCAGTAAGACAGGAATACAGCCCCACCCATCAAAAAAAATGAGACCACAAAAAAATATCTTACAGACGAAGGAGCAAGGTAAAAACCTACAGGACCAAATAAATAAAGAGGAAATAGGCAACCTACCTGAAAAAGAATTCAGAGTAATGATAGTAAAGATGATCCAAAATCTCAGAAATAGAATGGAGGCACGGATCGAGAAAATACAAGACATGTTTAACAAAGACCTAGAAGAACTAAAGAGCAAACACACAGTGATAAACAACACAATAACTGAAATGAAAAATACACCAGAAGGAATCAATAGTAGAATACCTGAGGCAGAAGAACAAATAAATGAGCTGGAAGATAGAATGGTGGAAATTACTGCCGAGGAGCAGAATAAAGAAAAAAGAATGAAAAGAATTGAGGACAGTCTCAGAGACATCTGGGACAACAATAAATGCACCAACATTCGAATTATAGGGGTCCCAGAAGAAGAGAAAAAAAAGGGGCTGAGAAAATATTTGAAGAAATTATAGTCAAAAACTTCCCTAACATGGGAAAGGAAATAACCACCCAAGTCCAGGAAGCACAGAGAGTCCCATACAGGATAAAACCTAGGAGAAACACACCAAGACACATATCAATCAAACTAACAAAAATTAAATTCAAAGAAAAAAATATTCAAAGCAGCAAGGGAAAAATCAACAAATAACATACAAGGGAATCCCCATAAGGTTATCAGCTGATTTTTCAGCAGAAACTCTGCAGGCCAGAAGGGAGTGGCAGGATATATTTAAAGTGATGAAAGGGAAAAATCTACTACCAAGATTTCTCTACCCAGCAAGGATCTCATTCAGATTTGACAGAGAAATCAAAAGCTTTACAGACAAGCAAAAGCTAAGAGAATTCAGCACCACAAAACCAGCTTTACAACAAATGCTAAAGGAACTTCTCTAGGTGGGAAACACAAGAGAAGAAAAAGACCCACAAAAACAAACCCAAATCAATTAAGAAAATGGTAACAGGAACATACATTATCAATAATCATCTTGAATGTAAATGGATTAAATGCTTCACCCAAAAGACACAGTATGGCTGAATGGATACAAAAGCAAGACCTGTATATATGCTGTCTACAAGAGACCCACATCAGACCTAGGGACACATACATACTGAAAGTGAGGGGATGGAAAAATATATTCCATGCAAATGAAAGTCACAAGAAAACTGGAGTAGCAATACTTGTATCAGATAAAATAGACTTTAAAATAAAGACTGTTACAAGACATAAGGAAGGACACTACATAATGATCAAGGGATCAGTCCAAGAAGAAAACATAAAAATTATAAATATTTATGCACCCAACATAGGAGCACCTCAATACATAAGGCAAATGCTAACAGCCATAAAAAGGGAAATCGACAGTAACACAGTAATAGTGGGGGACTTTAACACCCCACTTACACCAATGGACAGATCATCCAAACAGAAAATAAATAAGGAAACACAAGCTTTAAATGACACAATATCAATTAATTGATATTTATAGGACATTCCACCTGAAAGTGGAAGAATACATTTTCTTTTCAAGTGCACATGGAACATCCTCCAGGATAGATCACATCTTGGGTCACAAATCAAGCCTTGGAAAATTTAAGAAAGTTGATATCATATCCAACATCTTTTCCAACCACAACACTATGAGATTAGAAATCAATCACAGGCAAAAAACTGTAAAAAACACAAACACATGGAGGCTAAACAGTGCTCTGCTAAATAACCAAGAGATCACTGAGGAAATCAAAGAAGAAATTTTAAAAAAATACCTAGAAACAAATGACAATGAAAACATGATGATCCAAAACCTATGGGACACAGCAAAAACTGTTCTAAGAGGGAAGTCTATAGCAATTCAACCTCACCCTAAGAAACAAGAAAAACCTCAATCTAACCTTACACCTAAAACAACCAGAAAAAGAACAAAGAAAACCCAAAATTAGTAGAAGGAAAGAAATCATGAAGATCAGAGCAGAAACAAATGAAATAGAAAAGAAGAAAACAATAGCAATGATCAATAAAACTAAAAGTTGGTTCTTTGAGAAGATAAACAAAATTGATAAACCTTTAGCCAGACTCATAAGAAAAAAAAGAAGACTCAAATCAATAAAATTAGAAATGACAAAGGAGAAATTACAACTGACACCACAGAAATACAAAGGATCATAAGAGACTACTACAAGCAACTATATGCCAATACAACGGACAACCTGGAAGAAATGGACAAATTCTTGGAAAGGTACAACTTTCCAAGACTGAACCAGGAAGAATTAGAAAATATAAACAGACCAATGAAATTGAAACTGTAATTAAAAATCTTCCAACCAACAAAAGTCCAGGACCGATGGCTTCACAGGTGAATTCTATCAAACATTTAGAGAAGAGTTAACACCTATCTTTCTCAAACTCTTGCAAAAAAGTGCAGAGGGAGGAACACTCCCAAACTCGTTCTATGAGACCACCATCACCCTGATACAAAAACCAGACAAAAAATATCACAAAAAAAGAAAATTACAGACCAAATCACTGATGAACATAGACACAAAAATCCTCAACAAAATACTAGCAAACTGAATCCAACAACACATTAAAAAGATCATACAGGGACTTCCCTTGTGGCACAGTGGTTAAGAATCCGCCTGCCAATGCAGGGGACACAGGTTCAATCCCTGGTCCGGGAAGATCCCACATGCCGTGGAGCAACTAATCCCGTGCGCCACAACTACTGAGCCCGTGCTCTAGAGCTCGTGAGCCACAACTACTGAGCCCACGTGCTCCAACTACTGAAGCCTGCACACCTAGAGCCTGTGCTCTGCAACAAGAGAAGCCACCACAATGAGATGCCCATGCACCACAAGGAAGAGCAGTCTCAGCTCGCTGCAACTAGAGAAGCCTGTGCACAGCAACAAAGACCAACACAGCCAAAAATAAAATTAATTAATTAAAAAGAAATTTAGTAACCATTTCTCTCGTTAAAATAATTCACCATGTTAATAAGAGACTAAAAAAAATGACCATATGGCCGTTTCAATAGCTATACGAAAAGTATTTGACAAAACTGAACACCGATTCATGATTAACACTCTCAATAAACTACGAATAGAAAGGCAACTTCCTCAAACTGATAAACGATATCTATAAGAACACTACAGCTAGCATCATATTTAATATTGAAAGAATGAATACTTTTATGATGTCCAATCTCACTACTTCTATTCAATGTTGGACTGAAGGTCCAAGTTAGTGCAAAAACTAATAGGTGTACAAATTGGAAAGAAAGAAAACTACTTACAGATGACATGATCATGTTTTAAAATACAGTGTGTTAATAGAAAAGTTGAAGTACAGTAAGGCCAACAGATCAGGAGAAAATTGCCATTGAAAAAATATAGACAATTAACATCTTGGTGTGTTTCTTGGGTCAAGGTGTTAGGTATGGCAGTTGTGCTCTTGGAGGATACGAACTGATAGTTGGGTAAAGTATATGTAAAGATTCGTGATGTTTGTGTGCAACTGAGGAGAAGGTTTGTGTGCAACCTATTTCTGTTGCAAATAGGTTTTAAACCATATGGCCTGATTTGAGTGTATGTCGTTAACACATTATTGACTGGGGGATTTTTGCAGAAACTAATGCCTGTGGCCGTAATAGGTCTCTGGTCAAAAATGTGTTAATAGGGTGTCAGGTCATTTGCCAATTGAAATATCCAGCATTAGCCTGTAGGCAGGTCCTCTAATTTGACCAATTACTGTGGTACTTTGACCTCAAGGGCAAAGGATTTGTTGGTGGTAGGCAAGCTGGCAAGGTCTTTGGATCATAGGGCCTGTATCAACAAAACTTGATGGCATGCAGGCCTCAGCATTTGTCATGTGTGGTTGAAACAATGGCTTCCTTGGAGGGTTTGAGTCTCTTGACTGCAAACCAATGAAAGCACCCAAACCCACAGTAACCAGACCAACAGTCAACAGTAGGGTGTGCAGCTGCACTTGAGAGGCTGTGTCGTATGATGCTGAGTTTCCTTGGCACATGTAACTATCAAGGAAGGTTTGTCTGGCTTCATCATTATCTGATACGGTGTTGTTATGGGTGGAATTGTGTTCACCCCCTTCCCAACAAAGTCCTATGTTGAAGTCCCAACATCCAGTACCTCAGAATGTGACCCTCTTTGGAGAGAAGGTCTTTAAAGAGGTGATTATGTTAAAATGAGGTCTTTGGTGGGCGTGGGGGTCTGAATACAATATGACTGGTATCCTTATAAGGGGAGGAAATTTAGACACACACAGAGACACCAGGTATGCATCACACAAAGAAAAGGCCATGTGAGGACAGAGCAAGACGGGGCCAACTGCAAGGCAGAGGGAGACGTCCCAGAAGAAAACAGACCTGCTGACACCTTGATCTTGGACTTCTAGCACCCAGAACTGGGATAAGATAAATCTGTTGTCTAAGCCACCCAGTTTATGGTATTTTGTTAATGATAGCCACAGTAAATTAATAGTGTTGAATAAATTATGTCCAAACGTGATTTTTTTTTTTTAATGTACTAAGTGGAGTTTTCTATCGCCCTTTTTTGGTAGTCCACCCTGTCTGTGGGGATGGCCCTGGAATACTAATTTAATTTCCTGAAGAGGACTGGAGGGAGAGCACAAATTATCAACCCCTTATAACCAGAACATTTAGCAAAGTTTTGGGGTGGTGGAATTTTAGGCTCAAATGGGTCGCAGGAGAGTATGCACCCTCAATCCGGTTTCCAGCCCTTATTGGGTGGGGGGGGGCAAGATAAAACATTTATAAAGACAGGGGGTGATATTATTAAAGGGCCTCATATATAATGAGTCTTTATATACATGGAGGTCAGACACAACCCACTTTTTTTTTTTTTTTTGCCACCACACAGCATATAAGATCTTAGTTCCCGGACCACAGATTGAACCCATGCCCCCTGCAGTGGAAGTGTGGAGTCTTAACTACTGGACTGCCAGGGAAGTCCCCATAACACACTTTAAATATGGGAAAGGGCGCCGAGAAAGGTTTTTAATGTTGGTGTGAATCAGCCAAGGAGCTCTGAATTAAGATAAAGTAAGGTCTGGGACAAGACAGAGACCCATTTATGAATCCATTTGCTGAACTGGAATTTGAAAAGGAGTTGTTTGAGGTGACCTTTCTGTTTTTTAATTAAATGGGCTACCTGGGACCCATCAGGGACATGAGTTCCATTGAATGCCTTTTCCAAGAGCTAGCAATGTGTATTTTGGAAAGTGAAATGTGTGTCTTGGTTACTATCAGTAAGTTCTATAATTCTGAAGATAAAGAGTGCCCTGGCAAGGCCCTGTATCGTGGCTTTAGTGTATGTAGAGACACGTGTGATTCGATTTATGTCCTGGGCATCTGTAAGGCAAGAGATTCTCAGAGTCCTTTACCCTAGAGCAAACAATTTTTAGGCAGTGGTCCAGCAGTTTGATAAATGTGAAGATGGTTCCATTTGTTGGCCAGGGCATCCAGCACTGAGAAGACTGCCTGAAGTTTGACCAAGTGTGTTGATGCTTGGGTCCCATCCTTCATCAGGGACTTCCTGGCTAAGGGATGGAAAGCAGCAGCATCGCCCTGAGCTCCATCACGTGGGTGGTGGCAGCACCCTCACGTAGTCCACCATCTCCCACTGCTGTTCACTCAGTTCATCCCAAGGCAGCCAAGGGATCTGGCAGGTGATGGAGGATAGGGTAGGTCACCCCCTCCTATAGGTGCAATATGACAGAAGACTATCATTTGTATCCTATATAATACACTAACCAAACTTAAAGGAGACTAGACCTATGTAAATGGAGAGATGTCATTTTTCTTGGATAAGACAGATTGTTAAAATGTCAATTCTCCCTAGATTGATCTATAGCTGTGACACAGTCACCTTCAAAATCTCCTCTGGCTTTCCTGTAGATATTGACAAGTGGATTCTAGAATTTACATGGAAAAATTGGGACTTCCCTGGTGGTCCAGTGGTTAAGACTCTGCCCTTCTACTGCAGGGGGCACCGGTTCCATCCCTGTTCAGGGAACTAAGATCTCACATGCCATGGGGTGCGGCCCATAAAAAAAGGCTGTTGATTGTTGATTCATAAACACACAAGCCCAAGCTATGTAGAGGGCAATGCTGGGTGACCCATTTATAGAAAAGACCACATCATTTACTAAATAAATAAATAGGGCTTCCATGGTGGCACAGTGGATAAGAATCCACCTGCCAATGCAGGGGACATGGATTCGAGCCCTAGTCCATGAAGATCCCACATGCCGCAGAGCAACTGAGCCGATGTGCCACAACTACTGAGCCTGCGCTCTAGAGCCTGTGAGCCACAACTACCGAGCCCGAGTGCCACAACTACTGAAACCCGCACACCTAGAGCCCATGCTCTGCAACGAGAAGCCACCACAATGAGAGGCCCGTGCACCGCAACAAAGAGTAGCCCACGTTTGCCGCAACTAGAGAAAAGCCCCTGCGCAGCAACGAAGACCCAACACAGCCAAAAATAAATAAAAATAAAAATAAAAATTTTTTTAAATAAATAAAAATTTATGTGGAAAAATCATAGGATTTAGAACATCTCTAACAATTTTTAAAAAGAAAATTAGAAGACACACTGCTTAATTTCAGGACTTACTTTAAAGCTATGGCAATCAAGACAGGTTGATATTAGGATGGAAATAGACATATAGCTCAATGAAACAGAGTAGAAAATCCATTAACTAGTATCACATATATACTGTCAGTTAATTTTTGACAAAAGTACCAAGGTAATTCAATGGAGAAAGTTGTTTTTCAACAAATGTTACTGGAATAATTGGACAACCTTATGTTAAAATATATGAGCCTTGATCCTTTGTACCATATTTACAAATTTACTCAGAATGTATCATAGACCTACATGTAAAACGGGAGCTATAAAGCTTATAACATAGAAGAAAACCTTGATGAACATGGGTTAGTCAGATTTCTTATACTGGACACAGAAAGGATGAAGTCAAAAGACACTCAATAAGCTTGATAAATTCTATTTCATTAAAGATACTATTTCAAAGTTTAAAAGTTAAGATGCATAATGAGAAATATTTATAAGACATAAATCTGATGAAGGACTTGTACCCAGAATATACAAGGAACTCTTGCAATTCAATGAAGACAAATAATCCATTTTTTTTAATGGAAAAAATATTTGAACATTTTCAAAAGACACAGGAATGGCCAATAAGCACATGAATGTGCTCAACATCATTAGTCAATAAGGAAATGCAAATTAAAACCACAGTAGTATACTACTACACACCTATTAGAATGGATCAAATTGGAAGGGTGGGAGGGAGGGAGGGAGGAAAGAAGGAAGGACAGTTTATTATCAAGTTGACTAAAAAGTACCCTAAAACCCGGCAATCTCACTCCTAGGTAGTTACCCAAAAGAAATGAAAACACACATCCAAAAATCTGTATGCAATGTTTATAGCAGCTTTATTCATAAGTGCCAACTGAAAGCTCCATCAGCTGGTTAATAAACAAATTGAGATAAATCCATACCATAAATTTAATCCATACCATACTATGAAATAGAATTTTAAGAGGAATGAATATTAATGAAATATTGATGAATACCATTTATGTTAAATGTAGTAAGTCATACTTGAAAGTATAATTCAATTATGACATTTCAATTGTTTGATTCAGTTCATGTGACATTATAAAGATATGAATCATCTGGAAACCTCAAATGTTTGTATTGTAAGTGGTACAACTTTGGGGGGAAAAGGTCTGGCCGTTTTTTAAAAACCTTAATATACTATCTCTCCCGTGGCCCAGTGATTACCCTCCTGGGTGTTGATCTAGGATAAATGAAAACATAAATCCACGAAAATACTTATACAGAAACATTCAGCAAACATGGTAGAGTTAAGGACCTCTGAAAGTTCACTCTACGTAAAAGTAATGAAAAAATTGGCAGCTACAGAATTGACTTTTTTCCCAGAACTCTGGAAATTAACTAAAGGCTTGCAGCAGCCCAGGTGTATTTAGTCAAGAAAAAACAGCTGAATCTCAGTAAGAAGAGCAAGGTCTGTGGTTTTAACTTAGCTTAGGCCCATCTCCCATTCCCCAGCTCAGCAGTAGCCTTGGAAGCTGAGAGACTGCATTTCCATTACTGGAGGAAGCAGAGTAGACCTAGGGCTCTTTCATATCCTCCTTCCCAAATTATTATTGGGTCAATTGGTTGATTCCCTTGAAGGTCCACCCCATGCAATGTTTTCACATCATGGTGGTCTGAGGCAGTTCAGCTGGGGCAGATAATGAACCAATCACAAAGCTTAAAAGGAAAAGCTGAGGAGTGAAATATCCCTTAGGTGCTCCTGTCAACCAAAAAATAATGCAGGAATCTGCAAATAAGTAAAGAGTTTATTTGGCATCTTTAAGAACTGCAATGTGGGAGACACAGATTCAGGCAACCACGAAAGAGTGTTCCAAGGAAGAGAAAGAGTCATGGGCTTATAAAGACAAAAAGCTACGAAGGTTGTTAACAAGTTGCTGGGTGACTTGCAGCGATATGGATGCAAGTAGAGATGATCATACTAAGTGAAGTAAGTCAGAAAGAGAAAGACAAATACCATATGATGTCACTTCTATGTGGAATCTAAAATATGATACAAACTAATCTACGAAACAGAAACAGACTCATAGACATAGAGAACAGACTTGTGGTTGCCAAGGGGGACTTGGTTGAGGGAAGGAAAGATTGGGAGCTTGGGATTAGCAGATGCAAACGATTATATATAGGATAGATAAACAAGGTCCTACTGTATAGCACAGAGAACTATTTTCAATATCCTATGATAAACCATAATGGAAAAGAATATGAAAAAGAATGTATATATATATATATGTATAGCTGATTCACTTTGCTGTACAGCAGAAACTAACGCAACTTTGTAAATCAACTATACTTCAGTTTTAAAAAAAAATGGAGAAAAAAACGTTGCTGGGTGAGAACTGCAGTGGATTCTGACGTGAGTCAGAAAATATTTGTTCTTAGGAATCATGAGGTGATTTTTTTTTTTAGTGTAAGCGTTGGTAAGTCGACAGGCATGAATTTCTGGCAGAGGTTCTAGATAGCTGCATCAGATCAAAAGGTCAGATTCCAACCAGGCTGAGATGTGCTTATGACTTATGTCACTTTCTCAATGGCCTCCTGGCTCTATTTTAGCGAGTGCTCTTAGCAATACCAACTCCATTTTTTTTTTCCTGGCTGCGTTGGGTCTTTGTTGCTGTACGCAGGCTTTCTCTAGTTGAGGCGAGTGGGGGCTACTCTTCATTGCGGTGCGCAGGCTTCTCATTGCGTCGGCTTCTCTTGTTGTGGAGCACGGACTCTAGACTCACAGGCTTCAGTAGTTGTGGCACGTGGGCTCAGTAGTTGTGGCTCACGGGCTCTAGAGCACAGGCTCAGTAGTTGTGGTGCACGGGCTTAGTTGCTCTGTGGCATGTGGCATCTTCCCGGACCAGGGCTCAAACCCGTGTCCCCTGCATTGGCAGGCAGATTCTTAACGACTGCACTGCCAGGGAAGTCCCAAAGTCGCTGTTTTCTGATATTAGTAATGAACACTCCAGCTCTCAGTTACTGTTTGCACGATGTCTTTTCCCATCCTTTCACTTTCAGCCTATTTGTGTCCTTTGAAGTGTGAAAGGAAAATTAAAATGGAGTTGGGGGACTTCCCTGGTGGTGCAGTGGTTGAGAATCCGCCTGCCAATGCAGGGGACACGGGTTTGAGCCCTGGTCCAGGAAGATCCCACATGCTGTGGAGCAACTAAGCCTGTGCGCCACAACTACTGAGCCTGCGCTCTGGAGCCCATGAGCCACAACTACTGAGCCCACGTGCCACAACTACTGAAGCCCACGCGCCTAGAGCCCGTGCTCTGCAATAAGAGAAGCCACCGCAATGAGAAGCCCGCACACCAACGAAGAGTAGCCCCCGCTCACCTCAACTAGAGAAAGCCTGCACATAGCAAAGACCCAATGCAGCCAAATTAATTAAACAAAAAAAAAAAAGAAAACACCGGCTTTGACAAAAATTGTTACCAGACACAGAGAAGGACATTTTATAATGATAAAAGGGACAATCCAACAGATTTTTCAACTTTACTGTTTGCAAACTGTAGTAAAATGAAAAAGGGAGACCCAAGAGACATAGAAAATAACAACGAAATCAAAGAGACATCACATCTAACTACAACAGCAAAAACCCAGAATAGGCAAATCTATTTTATGATGAATAATACATCAGAACAGTGTTTAGTCTGGTTATGCAGGAGAGGAGCATGAGGGAAGAGCCTGGGAAGGGGCATTACAAACTCCCTGGGATAATTCTTTATACTGCTAGGGGCTCCAATTGACTGCACACATATTCAGATTTTGGAACTCAATGAATAGTTCACTTAAGATATGTGCATTTTGATGTATGTCAGTTTTACCTCAAAAGAAAAAATATCCATACACAAATATTGAACTCTTGTTAATGATACGGATACTGAAATACTTGGGAGGAAATATCTTCAACTTACTTTGAAATGCATCAACATAAGATGTTTGAAGGTTAGAATACTCACACTTTCTGATCAAAACTTCAAAGCAACAGCAGCCAAGATAATGTGTTGGGGCTTCCCTGGTGGCGCAGTGGTTGAGAATCTGCCTGCCAATGCAGGGGACACGGGTTCGAGCCCTGGTCTGGGAAGATCCCACATGCCGCAGAGCAACTAGGCCCGTGAGCCACAATTACTGAGCCTGCGTGTCTGGAGCCTGTGCTCCACAACAAGAGAGGCCGCGATAATGAGAGGCCTGCGCACCGCGATGAAGAGTGGTCCCCACTTGCCACAACTAGAGAAAGCCCTCGCACAGAAACGAAGACCCAACACAGCCATAAATAAATTAAATAAATAAAAATAAATAAATAATTTAAAAAGGAAAAAAAAACTTCGCATTTCATTTAAAAAAAAAAAAAGATAATGTGGTACTGGCATAACGATGGATATATAGATCAATGGGATGGAATTCAGAGTCCAGAGATAAAACCTTATGTCTGTGGTCAACTGGTTTTCAAACAAGGGTGCCACAATCATTCAATGGGGAAAGAAAAATCTTTTCAACAAATAGTGCTGGACAACTGGATAGCCACGTGTAAAAGAATGAAACTAGATACTTACTTCCGATTTTATACAAAATTAGCTCAAAATTGACCTAAGACCTACATGTGAGAGTTAAAGCTAGAAGTATTTCCAAAGAAAACAGGTGAATACGCAAGACCTCGGATTTGGGAATGGATTCTTAGAACATGAGCAACAACGAAAAATGATACCTTGGATTTCATCAGAATTAAACATTTTTGTGCAAAAGACATTATGAAGAAAATGGAAAGACAACATACAGAATGGGAGAAAATATTTGCAAATCATGTATCTGATAAGGGACTAGTATCTAGAACATATGAGGTACTCTTACAACTCAATAATACAAAGTCAAATAACTCAGTTTTAAAATGAGCAGATTAGTTGTTAGGAAAAGGCAGATCAAAACCACAAATACCACCTTCACACCCACTAGAATAGCTAGAATGAAAAAAAAAGTCAAGTAATAACCAGTGTTGGCAAAGATGTGGAGAAATTGGAAACATGGCTTGCAGGATTGTAAAATGGTGCAGCCACTTTGGAAAAGAGTCTGGCAGCTTCTCAAACATTTAAACATAGTTACTACAATGTCAGGGACTATTTATGTCTATTCACTGTTCTATTCTCAGCCCCTAGTAGCATTCTGGAAAATAGAGTAGGCAAATAATAAATATCTGTGGATGAAATAGCTAAAGGAATGAATCTCTCCATATTTCCATATTCTCATTTTCTAAAACTTTGGTTATCTTTGATCACCTTTTCATATGACAATGGTTTTATTATATTGTTTTCTATATAGAAAATGAAAAAGTACTTTTTCTTTTCTGTAATCTAGTTATTCAATTTATTTTTCCTATTGCTAGTTTATAAAAAGTTTATTTGGGCTCCACAACTTGTTTTAGTAATGTCATATAAACTTTTAGGATCGTTGCCAAATTCAGGAAGTCCCCTACCAAGTTTCTTTCATGTATGAGGTGCAAGATTACAAGGTATCTGAAGATCTCTTGTTCAGCGACAAACCTTAAAAACTCTGCATTGTCAACATTCATTAACAGTTTGCAGAGGGAGAGTTCCTGGAAACCATTCCTACACTGAGACAACAGGCAATAACTTAATTATATATAAAAGTGATTGCAAACCACATAAATACATATCACTAAATCCAAAAATAAATAAATAAATAAACATAGAGTTACTAGATGATGCAGCAACTCTACTTCTACCCAAGAGACATGTCCAAGACAAACAAAAACATATGCACATAAAAACTTGTATACAGAGGTTTACAGTAGCATTATACATAGCAGCCAGAAGGTGGAAACAATCCAAACCGATGAATTAAGCAAAATGTGCTACATCCATAAATGGAATATTATTCAGTCATAAAAAGGGACGGAGTAGTGATACATGCCACACATGGATAAACCTTGAAAGCATTACACCAAATCACAGAGGCCAGTCATAAAAAGACTACATAGGGCTTCCCTGGTGGCGCAGTGGTTGAGAGTCTGCCTGCTAATGCAGGGGACACGGGTTCGAGCCCTGGTCTGGGAAGATCCCACATGCTGCAGAGCAGCTAGGCCCGTGAGCCACAATTACTGAGCCTGCGCGTCTGGAGCCTGTGCTCCGCAACAAGAGAGGCCGCGGGTGGTGAGAGGCCCGCGCGCCGCGATGAGGAGTGGCCCCCGCTTGCCACAACTAGAGAAAGCCCTCGCACAGAAAGGAAGACCCAACACAGCCATAAATAAATAAATAAATAATTTAAAAAAAAAAGAAGACTACATATTATATGATTCCATTTTTACGAGGGATGGAGGGGTATAGTAGCTAAAAGGTATAGTGTTAATTTGAGGTGATGAAAATGTTCTAAGATTAACTGTGGTGATAGTTGCACATATCTGTGCTTATATTAAAAACTTTTGAATTTTACACTTTAAGTGGATTTATTATACAGTATGTGAATTGTATCTCAATCAAGCAGTTATAAAAAGTAAGTAGAGAAAGCACTATTCAAAATCATTTTCTATTATTGCAAATATAGTTAGGAATGCCTATTTTAAGAAGAGCATTGAAAACAACTGGTTTGGGAGAGGGATAAATTGGGAGTATGCGATTAACAGATGCACTCTACCATATAGAAAATAGCTGAACAACAAAGATTTACTGTATAGCACAGGGAACTATATTCAATATCTTGCAATAAACTATAATGAAAAAGAATTGAAAAAAGAATATAGATATATACATATGCATAACTGAGTCAGTTTGCTGTACACCTGAAACAATATTGTATATCAACTATACTTCGATAACAAATAAATAAATAAAAATTCAAGTCAGAAAACAACTGGTTTGTAAGGCAAGTAGTAAATGTAGAAATTTTTAAATTCACTTCTACACTATTATTTGGGAAACAAAAATGAGAACAAACAAAACGAACAAATGAAATTGCATCATAAAAGGCAAATGCCCGGTGCATCACAAATACTAAATATTTGGTATCGTCTTTCACCCTCCAAGAAATCAGAAAAGACGCGGCCACTCACTGCAAAACAAGATACGAAAACGCAACTCACCTGGAACTTGGTGGTTTTCTCCTTTCTCTGGGGAAGGGCAGAATCACGAGAAGACAGAGCTGGAGAAAGGAAAGGAAGTCGTAAGAAAAAAGGCAGGAATCCCCTAGGCTGCTTGGCATCTTTGTGAAAATTACAGGAAGGTTCCCCTTCCACCGAGCAGACACAGCCCCTGGTGAGCAGAGTGTGGGCTGGGGTCCTGCAGCCTCTAGCTCACCTTCGACAAGCACCATCAGTGCCAACAGCTGGTCCTCAGAGCGCCCAGGCCAGCCGTCCCACCCCAGGAAATGTGGGGCAGGGGAGGCAATAGAATATATTTTGGGGCTGGGGCCAAAAATGCCCACGTTCAGGGGACTTCCCTGGCTGTCCAGTGGTTAAAACTTCACCTTCCAATGCAGGGGGTGTGGGTTCAATCCCTGGTCAGGGAGCTAATATCCCACACACCTCGTGGCCAAAAAACCAAAACATAAAACAGAAGCAATATTGTAACAAATTCAATAAAGACTTTAAAAATGGTCCACATCTTCAAAAAAAACAAAACAAGAAACAAAAACCAAAAAAACCTCAAAATGCCCGAGTTCAAATCATGGCCGCGCTACTCACTGGTCAAGTAATTGGTTTATGTTAATTCGTCATCTGCGAGTTGAGGATTCCAACAGAGCCTACCTCTCAGGATAGTTGTGAGGATTAACATGTGGGCAGGTGCAAAGCTGTTCTAATTCTACTCGGGGGACCCCCTTTCCTGGTAGCTTCATAGAAGCAGATGCTATTTCTGCATGGTAAAGCTGTCTTTGCCAATGTGCTTGTCAGACACCCGAACATCAGACTGTAATCTTTGAAAAGTGTGAAATTCTGGCTAGCAGCTTTACTTATTTGTTGCTTAGTAATTTTTTTGATGTTCATATTTGTTTTATAAAAAGGAATCATTGTGGGAATTCCCTGGCGGTCCAGTGGTTAGGACTCTGAACTTTCATTGCCAAGGGCCTGGGTTCGACCCCTGCTCAGTGCAAAAAAAAAAAAAAAAAAAAAGAATCATTGCTGGTGAATTTTCTTCCTGAAGCCAGAAAAGGCTCAATGACACATCCCTCTCCTATGTTCATGGACTAATGGACCTCTGACATATCTTAATCTGTCGTGTTAAAACAAAAACATTGCTAGTCTCTGTTTCATTTAATGGTACTTGAGTAGTGATGACAAAACCCAACCCACATAGTTGTTCTGGAGATTTTGTGAGCTTATCTATGCGAGGCTCAGTGCCTGGCACATTAGATAAATTCTCAATAACTAATGAGGATCAGGATGACTTTTGCTCCCATTTAATAGATAGGAAGGCTGAGGTTCAATGAGAGTAAGGCACCCGGGTCACAGAGTTGACAATAGGCAGTGGCTGGGCCTGAATCCAGCTCTGACTCAAAAGCCCGTGCTCTTCACCATGTCTCCGTGCTGCTCTAAAGACAAACACAAGACAAGAAGGGGGGAATTCTCATGGAATCAGGAAAGGACAGTCGAGGAGTGGATTCATTTCCTATGGCTGCTGTGGAAAATTATCACAAACTAGCTTTAAACAACACAAATGTGTTCTCTTACAGTTCTGGAGGTCAGAGATCCAAAGCGAGTATGGCTAAAATCAAGGTGTTGGGCAGGGCTGATCCTGGGGGGCTCCAGGGAAGGAGCCGTTCGTTCCTTGCCTCTTCCAGCTTCTAGAGGCGGCTTGTGACCCCTCCCACCATCCTCAAAGCCAGCTGCATGGAATGTTCTCTCTAACAGCCTGCCTTCCTCTTATAAGCCTCTTGTGATTACATTGGGTCCACCTGGATCATCCAAGATCATCTCCCCATCTCAAGACATTGATTACACCTGCAAAGTCCCTCTTGCCATATAAGGGAACATATGCATAGGTTCTGGGGATCAGGATGTGGGTGTCTTTGTGGGGGGCACTACTCAGCCATCCCCAGGGAGTGAAGGACAGACCCACGGAAGAGGGAGAAAGCTCCTGCTGACATAGGATCTGCTTGCCGGAGAGTATAACGCAGGGAGGAGCGTGGTTTCTGGAGCCACATCGCTGAGGGTTTAACACGGACTCGTTACCTCTCTGTGCCTCATCTGTGTGAAAGGAAGATCGTAACCTCCTCGCAGGGTCATCAGGAGGCACAATGCTGTGAATACACATAAAACACAGCACCGGGCCACGCACAGTGTAAGCATTTGAGACACGTTCCCTATTCTCGTTAACATCTCCCCTTACTGGGAGAAGCGTCCCCTCACAACACCTAACTTCTCTGTGCCTCAACGACCATCAGAAGCCCTCCTCCCAGTAACGGGCAGTTGCATGGAGATCTGACAATTCTGGGGGTTTAGTGGGAAAACCTCACTGGACCAAATAAGGGTTTGGTTCACCTGGCTCGGTTTTGTCCGTGACGTCCAGCAGGGTCCCTTTTCTAGACCCGACTTTCCAGACTTGGCCTTTCCTGAGTCCTCAAGTCCTCACACTCCTTTACGTGGGCCATTGTTTCCACCCGGAAGACCCTCTTTCCCTTTATTTTCCTGGAAAACTTTCATGTGCCCTTAAAAACCTACTCAGCTGTTGCCTTCAGGAAGCCCTCCATCACCCTCCAGGGATATCTTATTTTATTTATTTATTTTTAAATTTATTATCATTATTATTTTTTTGGCTGTGCCCCGAGGCATGCGGGATCTTAGTTCCCCCGCCAGGGATCCAACCCCCGCCCCCTGCAGTGGAAGCACGGAGTCTTAACCACTGGACCGCCAGGGAAATCCCATCCAGGGATATTTGATTAATTAACTTCCTGTGTTGCCTGAGAGGTGATCAGTTCTTACTCAGCTTCGTATCGCCAGTCCCCAAGATAAAAGGGTGGAATCCACAATGAATGGACGAGTGAATGAACCCACAAGTGAACAGGGGAGCTGTGGCCCGGGTGAGAGTTGAGGTTCCCCAGTCAGAGGATTTGGAGAACCGCAGTTTTATTTTCTGGGTTTCTTACCGTATCTACTGTTCTCAAGCATCTCGAGGACATCCGTGGGATGTCTTTGAAGGCAATAAACATTTCTCGTTGAAGCCCTGACTTGGCCACCGGCTCCTCCCCCACAAAGTTCCTGCCAGCCTTTCTTACCCCGCCTTAGAAAAGCCCTTTTCTGTTTAAATTTGAGACACTTGCAGATTTCTGAAATCGGAGTGTTCTCCCTACCACAAGTCCTTTTTTTTTTTAACATCTTTATTGGAGTATAATTGCTTTACATTGTTGTGTTAGTTTCTGCCGTATAACTAACTGAATCAGCTCTACGTATACATATATCCCCGTATGTCTTCCCTCTTGCGTCTCCCTCCCACCCTCCCTATCTCACCCCTCTAGGTGGTCACAGAGCACCGAGCTGATCTCCCTGTGCTATGCGGCTGCTTCCCACTAGCTACCTATTTTACATTTGGTAGTGTATATATGCAAGTCCTTTTGAATGAAATCTGTCCTTATTGAGGTTCAGATGTGTTTTGATTTGACAGGCAGGGCTCAAAAGTGATGAATGCTATCAGAGTGTGGATAAGCAGCTTAGTTTCAGACGGTCTCATCTGGCGATAAGCCTTTCCTGTGGGTGTTTCCATGTGACCCAGTGGGTCCAGCAGCTTCCATGATATTTTTTTCACTTTCTTTTTAAAAAGAAATAAGATATATTTGACTTACAACACTGTGTAGATTTAAGGTGTACAACAGATTGGTTGGATACACTTATATTGCAAAATGATTGCCCTTGTGGTGTTAGTTAATACCTCTATCACGTCACATAATTATTTCTTCTAGTGGTGGGAACAATTAATGTTTATAATACAGTTTTGTTGTCTATAATCACTATATCATGTATTAGGTCTCCAGGACTTATTTATTACTAGTTATATGTACCCTTAAACAATATCTCTCCCATATCCTCCACCCCCCAGCCCCTGGTAACCACCATTTTACTCTGTTTTTATAATTTGGGGTTTTTGTTATTTTTAATTTTTTTTAAGGTGGGGGGGCAGGGTCTTATTTAAACTTATCTGAACTTTTTAATGACCTGTCTAATCAATTTTTTCCATTTTCCTTTTTTAAATTTAATTTAAATAATTTTTTATTGCGGTATAGTTGATTTACAGTATTATATTAGTTTCAGGTGTACAACATAGTGATTCAAAATTTTTATAGATTATATTCCATCTATAGTTATTATAAAATATTGGCTATATTCCCTATGCTGTACAATATATCCTTGTGGCATGTTTATTTTATACATAATCGTTTGAACCTCTTAATGCCCTACCCCTATTTGGCCTCTCCCCCTTCCCTCTCCCCACTGGTAACCACTAGTTCGTTCTCTATATCTGTGATTCTGTTTCCTTTTTGTTATATTCACTACTTTGTTTTACTTGTTAGATTCCACATATACATGACAACATACAGTATTTGTCTTTCTCTGTCTGACTTATCTCGCTTAGCATAATGCCCCCCAAGTCCATCCATGTTGTCCCAAATGGAAGAATTTCCTTTTCTCTCATGACTGAATAACATTCCATTGTACACATAACACCACATCATCTTTATCCATTCATTCACTGACAGACACTTAGGTTGTTTCCATATCTTGGCTGTTGTGAATAACGCTGCAATGAACATGGAAGTACAGGTGTCTCTTCAGTAACCTGTCTTCATTTCCTTTGGATCTGTGCCCAGAAGTGGGAGCACCCATGCTGTTTTGTCACAGTTTAGGGTCCCCCTAGAGGGGTGTCCTAAGTCTGCCACAGTTGCATAGTCTGAGGCAGTTTTTTGAGTGAAGAAATTCCATCCCATTTCAATTAAGCACAGCACGTGCTGGGGCTGAAACACTCAGGTAGGTAGTCTCGGGTTTCAGCTCAGAGGCAGGTCCAGGCAGATAGCATCTGTGATTTCAGGATTCCCAAAAAAGCCAGCTGCTTTTCTTTGGCAGCAGCAAAGCCGAGACTCAGTAGGGCCAGACAGCTATGTTCTAAGTCCAGGTAAGGCTTTCCTGAACCCCTTCCTCTTTGTCGTTCTTAAGAGTCCAAACTGACCCTCTAGAAAACATGCACACCAGGCTGGAGACGCATCAGCCTCTCAGGGTCAGACATCTGATTTCCCAAGAGCCCAGTAGCAACTGAAAACGGCTTTTGAAATCTCCGAAAAGTGTATCTCCATCTGGAGATTGCCTCCCTTTTCATGTTGTCTCCTTTTTTCCCCAGAGGTTCCTATAGGCAAGACACATCTCTGTTCTTCAAACTCAGAGATTAAGTTTCAACCTGCCCACTGGCAGCAGAAATCCAGGGCGCTGTGGCCCCTGACACTTTTTCTTTGCAGCTTTCCCTGACTGAGATGATCCCACATCTAGGTGTAATAGCCAAAATACAAACCCACGCTTTTAAAAGTTTCCCTCTTTCCCCCTCAAACCCCTAAGCAATAAATTCAGCACTTACAAGGTTAACATTACAGTTGGGGGTTGAAGGGAGGGACGCTGTGCCAACTCTGTGAAGTTATCAAGGAAGCTAAGCATTTTCCTCCTAGGCCCTCTTTTTTTCTCTGGTTTATCTGAAGTTTTGTTCCTTGGGGTGAAGTCTGGAGAAAACCAGTCTGACACAGTTAATTCCCTAGCAACAACTGTGACAACACGTGTGAAGTGTGTCCACCAGGAAAGCCCATCAGACACACATTGCCCAAGCTTCCCACTGTAGGCTGGTCATGCAGTCACGCTCTGCCGAGCACGAACTCAAATTCCCGGCGCCCAGAAGGAAAGCAGGTGTTCAGCATAAGCCACATTATTTGTACAAACAGTCAAGGCACAGTGAATCCCCATTAGCAGGAAATGGTGAGGGAACCCTACCAAAATCCAAGTTCCCAGATGTCGTTCATGACCTCGAAACAGGCCTTTCTACAGACAGTGGTCTCAGACCTGCTATTAACTCTTTTCCGCAGAGGAGCTCTTTGCTGGGAAGGGAGAAAACAGAATGCACCTGTGGTTTGGGATTAACGTTGGAGGTACTGGTGTCAATTTATGCTTTTCAATATATACAGTTGACCCTTGAACAACTTGGGGTTAGGAGCGCTGATGCTCCACTCAGTCAAAAATCTGAGTATAACTTATAGCTGGCCCTCCATATCCACAGGCCCTCCATATCGGAAGTTCCCCATCTGTGGATTCAACCAACTGTGGATTGTGTATTACTGTACTACTTACTATTTTTTTTCATTAATGACTAAATGGCCACATTTAATTCCAGGTAAATGTTAGAACCTCTTGGATTACAACTATAAATACATTTTTTTAATAAAAAGGAACACACAGAAATAACTATCAACAGTGTCTGAGAACAGAGACTAAGTCAATGTACGTTGCATGTATTGCAGGCAAGACAGAGGCATTTTTTTTAAAGCTTTTGCAGACTTCAAACAATCTTAAAAGAAATATGCAGGCCTTTACAAGATTTGACTTGCTGAAATCAAAACACCTTCCACTCATGAAAAGTCATAAGACTTCAGCTTTTAAAGAAAATAATAAAATAAAAAGAACAGTTCCAGCCTTAGACCAAAAAGACCTGGAGGAGTATGATAATTAGATTAAACAAGCATGGTCAGGCTTGGCACCTGAATGTACTTAAGAGCAAACGCTCAAAGGGGGTGGGGAGGAGAACGATCTATTTGGTAACAAAGGTGTATTATATATACTGTGATATAAAAAAGGTATGGTGAAAATGTACCTTTTACTAAAGCTTATACAAGTTCCTTGGTCCATAAAAACTATGTTAGATTTTCATCTTCTAGTTTGATTACCTTTTACTCCAGCCACATCTCTATTTCTTGCCCATTTAAACAAAACCAAACACAAACCAACTAAACAAAAATAACAGCTGAAAAAAATCAATTTCCAAAAGTTTGTACATTTTGATGTTTTTTTTTGTTTGTTTTACTGTGGCTTCTGCACTTCAAATCAGCTCTTGCAGGTAATGGGCTTTTTGAATAGTATCACCGAGTATGAAAAGTTTTCCCAAGAAACCACAAAAGATTGTTCATTTTTTTATTTCTTTCTTTTGTCAACATTTTGCTGCACTCAAGTCAGTGTACGTCCTAGCAAAAAGACGGTAGTTAGGACACAACTGTTGCTGTAGATGATGTGACATTGGTTGAATTTGTGCTGACATTTGTGTAATTCCCCTCGCTGTTTGTGTTTGACTCATTAGGGGGCACTTGGCTGGAGCTGGCTCGAAGGATTGCTCCTGCCGCACTGCAATGTGGCCGTGGCGCCAGTTCTGGGGTGTAGGGCCCCGGTTCTGGGGTGTTGGTGGAATAAATGATTTCATCATTACGGACCAAAGTCACTGGAACCTGGACTGGCTGCCAGACCCCTCTCCAGCCTTCTCAGAATGCAGAAATGTCTGGGACAGCACAGAGCATACTCTCTCCACATCTGTACATAGTTTCAGCTTCTACATCCCCAAACCACACTCGTAAATTTGGAGTGAAATTCTGTCCTGTAAGTTCAAGCATTGCTACGTCCCCACCGCCATTCACCTGAAGACTGTCTACAACAGGCACGGGTATGACTGGGGCAAGGACAGGGCCCATCGCCTCGTAAAATGTATACTCTGCCTTATTCGTACTAATGATTGTCCAGGAAGCGCCATCATTTATCATCTCTTTATTTGGCTCTTTTGGGCATGGAGTGGCCTGAAACTGAATTATTCTTTCTTGAGAAAGGCACAAGTACATTCTTTCTGTATCCTTAAGGTAAAATGCACATTTATGGAGCTGTGACACAGGATCATCTGCATCCAGTAATGCGGTCTGCTTATCAACTTTCCTAATTATCAATCTTGGGAGTGCCATGCCAGTAACTGAACACACAAGTTTGACTGTTTGTCCATAACAGATGTATCCCTCGCGGTCTGTGAATTCTTCACCTTCTGATTCATCATCATCTAAGAGATGAATGTAAAATGCTCCCCACTGCTGAGAACCGGCATGGAAATTACCTCCTTCTACATGCAAGTATCTGGTACTAACTGTCTGGGATCGAAGTCAATTAAACAGAGCCACCTTTGTTCCTGAGGCAATGTATAAGTCAGCATTTTCAATGACTGCTTCTTTTTGGAAGGTTTGGAGATGACTTTTATCCGCTTGCTGAGGAACACACCAAAGTCATCACTATTGCCATGGAACATGTTTACAGACAGCATGAAGTGCTTCCTCTTGTCTGAATCAGATATATACAATGTTTTGGCCGTGCAATAGTTCTTTCCTTCCAAGTTCAGCTGCTGCATTTCTTGGTCACTATTTCCTATTCCAGTAAATGCACATGGTTGAGACTCTTGTTCAGAACAACCATCGCGTTCCATTTGTTCTTTTTTTTTTTTTCTTCCATCCACTGCCCATAAGATACACATAAGGAGGAGGCAGAAAAACCTTTTTTCATTTCCATATGACTTCTGTGCAACTTCTGCATGAAGAATAAGTACTGTTTGATCCCCTCGCTCTTTTAAATAATTTCGCATAGCTTCCCTAGTAAGTCGTTTAGATGGAGGCCACTCACCAAATTTTCTTTTAATCCACGCCATGGTACTTCAAGAACATGTTAAGGTAAGCCACAGGCTGGAACACTTCGATGCCCCTCAAAACACCTCAGCCGGTGTATCTGTATCATTCTTCTTTCCTTTTGAGATAATAATGGTTCCGAAGAACTATAATGCTTCCATTTGAATGATAGTTTCATAATTTTAATGACTCATTAACATAACAAAAGACACCTTTACCACTCAGGAAGTTCCATGGGTTTTAGGAGCTGTGAGCCAGGAACCTGTCACATCAGGCGCCATCTTCCACAAACTCTCGCCAAAACTCCAACCCTCCTGTGCTATTTACTATTGAAAAAAATCCACGTGTAAGTGGACCCATGCAGTCCAAACCCAAGTTCAAGGGTCAACTGTATGAAGAAATATAGAAAAAAAAATGTGTATTGGGACTTTCCTGGCGGCCCAGTGGTTAAGACTCCTTGCTTCCACTGCAGGGGGCACAGGTTCGACCCCTGGTTGGGGAACTAAGATCCTGCATGCTGTGCAGCATGGCCAAAAACAAACAAACAAAAATGTGTAAACACAATCACACACTCATCCCCTGCCAGTTCTGGGTATGAGAGAGCCCGGGAGCTGTGACTCTACAGTAATGAGTACACCTAGTACCCATATTTTGGCCTCTAATCACCATTCCCCACTACACAGAAGAAGGCTTCCTTGTTAAAAGGAGGGGCTAAGTTGGAGAAGGTCATTTCGAGGATGTGACCACTGGTTGACCCATGAGTTGGACTTGGGCAATTGGAGGCTCCTTGCCCCCTCCCCTGTCTTTGGAATATGCAGTCCACTTGCCCCCTCCCCACTAGAAGCTGCCTCCAGGACACAGCCTTGAGACAGTAAGATGTTGTTAAGACCATCTGGATTGAATACATGACTGAACCCAGTTACGGCCTCTATATAAACTTTTAAGATTCTGGCAGGTGGGTGCAGAGACCTATTTGTCTTGCAGTCACCAAAGACAAGCCTTGTATGTGAGTTCCCTTATTAACCCTGCCACCTCCCAACCTGAAGTGATCTGCCTCTTTCTTCGGTCTCTCCCTGCCCTCTGTGTCTGGGGCTCCTGTTTCAGATTTCACATAGGAGACTCCCGAGGGTGCAAATCAACAGGCTGGGAAAGTACAAGGTGAGCCTCACATGTCTTGTGCCAGAAAGTAAGGGGGTGATTAAAGAATGATGGGGACAAATCAAAAGGACACAGAAGCCAGCCTAAAGGGTTCCCATGGCCAAATCTGGGTTAATTTAAGGATCAAAACAAGTGACAGAAACTGATCATAACACACTGAATAGATTAGAAATCCAGGAGTCTAGATTATATTAATAAATCAGTTAATGAGAGTTTAATGAAAAGCAGATATTTTCATGAACTCAAAGTACCACTCCACACACTACTTCCTGATTATAATGGAAAAAACTAGTAACTTTACAGTGAAAGGTCTAGCAGACATCATATGGGTCCAGTAATCAAAATTAACATCACCACAAATGGGATAAATAAAACTGTATGCCAAAAGAGCACATCATCACTTCTGTGATATTCTGGCCAAAGATGCATAAGCTGAATCTAATCACGAGGAAATATCAGACAAGTCCAAATTAAGGGATGTTCTACACAAGAACAAAAATAACTAGCATGTAATCTTCTAAAGTGTCAAGCTCATGGAAGTCTGAGAAACTATTCCATACTGAAGGAGCCTAAGGTGCTATGATGACTAAACACATTGTGTGATCCTAGATTGGATAATTTTGCTATAAAGGACATTGTTGAGGCAATTGATGAAATGTGAATGGAATATGTGGATTAGATGGTAGTAATGTACAAATATTAATCTCCTGATTTTGGTTGTTATAAAATGATTGTGTAGAAAAATATCCATATTTGTAATAATATACACAGAAGTATCCAGGGGTGATGGGGCATCATGCTAGTCTCAGAGTTCAGGGAAGGAAAATCCTTTGTTACTGTACTTGTAACTTTTATGTAAGTTTGAAAATAATTGTTTCAAAAATTTAAGGGGGGGATTGTAGAGTTACCTTCCTGTGTAATTATGAAATCAGCTGCTACTAAGACTTTTGTACTGGTTAGGATAGACTTATCTTAATACTTCAGATAATCCCTGAAATCTCAGTGGCTTAGTGCAAAAAAGATTTCTCACTCAAGTGATGTCTAAAAGAGGTCAGGCAGTCCTTCATCTTGTAGCTACATAATATGGAACAGGTGGCACCCATAATTCATGGCTAGAGATCACTGTGGAAGAGGAAGGAGTCACTTGGAATATTTTTATGGGCAATGCCAGGAAGTGGTGCACATAATTTTTGTCCTCACTCCATTGGCCAGAATTCAATCATATGGCTCCAATCCATATTGGAGGATGTGAACGTAGTCTTCTTGTGTGCCCATAAAGAGAAAACAGTGTGTTGACCATATAGCAGTGTTTCTGTGATACTCTTAAAACATCACTTCGATAAACTTTCTCTCATGTGGTGGAGACTAATGAATTTAAGGGCCTACACATTGATTAAAGTTCTCACCACATTTTATTTATTTTATGAATACACTCTCTGATAACTTGTATGACCTGACATTAGAAAAAGAACATTAGGTTATTTTTCTAATACGGTCTTTTTAATAAATCTGAAGACTCACCCCAATTACAATTTTCTTCCTGTGTAGAAGGTATGATAGCAGTTTGAGCATTGACGATAGCCATGGCTACAACCATCACATTTATGGATTTTGTTCTGCATAGATGTTTAATGATTGGGGAGACCAGAGGTATCTCTGGAATCCTTGCCATGCATGATACCAATAGAGTCCATCAACAGTGTAGGAAAACTGATGTCTTCCAAGGGTGGAGTGCTAACTGTAGCCCTTCCTGTAGCACGACCTACATGGATTGGACATAAATAAGTGTGCATGCTGTTTACTAAGACTTGAGGTGCAAATGAGGCCCCTACAACACTGTGCTATATTGTCTGTTGGTCACATGACATCATCACTTCTTTTTACGACTGAATCTGTTAAGGGCGCCTGTATTAAAAGAGAAGACAGGAACAGCATAGCTCAGAATCCCCTTCCCCAGATGTTTCTTGGTTATAGTTGACCATTGAAAACGCACTCACGTGAGACTTAGGAAGCATAGGAAGAAAAGGCATTATTCTCTGGAGGCAATTGCAGGAGGAATCGTGGACAGGCATGAGCTTCCAAGCATCCAAGTGAGCTTCTTAAAAATCATACAGGGAATTCCCTGGTGGTTCAGTGGTTAGGAGTCTGTGCTTTCACTGTTGAGGGCCCGGGTTCAATCCCTGGTTGGGGAGCTAAGATCCCACAAGCCTCGCGGTGTGGCCAAAAAAAAAAAAAAGAATCATCCATATTGATGCTGCTCTGAGTGCAACTGCTGTGTATGCTGAGCCACAGCTGTCATGCCAGCCAGGTGCAAAGCCAGCTTAGCTACTGAGGCTATTCTAGACCACAGCTTAGTTCCTTTTTCAGGCGCATTTGCTTTTGCTTTTTGTTGAATGATTCCAATTATAAATAAAGCTTTTAATACTTAAAAAAATATATCACCCATATTGGTACTATAGACTGAGATAGCTTGTGGGGCTTTCCACATCTTCAGCAGCTTCAGAGAAAATCCCTGAGTATCACTCATGTTGCTGCTGTAGACTGAGATTCTTGAGATTGGCAGCAGCTTCTAAGAAAGCTCTTGAGAACCCAGTTTGGCGCTGCAGGCTGGTGTTGGCTTTCCTGATCAACGTTCCCTTAGCTCTTCCAAACGTGTGCGTGCCTCTTATTGCCTATATTAAAAGCATTCATGCCTGCAGAAACTAACACAACGTTGTAAGTCCACTATACTCCAATAAGAATTATTATTCCATGGGAATTTCCTGGTGGTCCAGTGGTTAGGGTTCCGTGCTTCCACTGCAGGGGGCACGAGTTTGATCCCCGGTTGAGGAACTAAGATCTAGCATGCCATGCGGCAGGGCAAAAAATATATATATTACTCCCCACCCCTCTCCCTCCCACCCCCCAAAAAAAGCATTCATGCCTAGAATATACAGAGTGGCATCTGGTTCTCTACTGAACCCTGACAGGTCAATTACTGACCATATGTATAGAATTTCTGTCCTCTTGTGCAGACTCTGATGAGTAAGAAGGTCTGAACTATTATTCAAAATAATAAACTCTTCACATGTATATGGTTTTCTTTTCCTCATGCACCTCTGATGAATAAGATGAGCTTCACATGAAGTCCTAAGTATCTTTTTCCTATGTATGGAAGCTTCTCTCCCATGTGGGTTCTGAGATGGACACGAAGATCTGAACTCCAAATAAGCCCTTACTCCATTCATCCCATTCATGGCTGTTTTCATTCTTATCACATTCATTATATTTACAGGATTCATCCCCTGAGAGAACACTCAGATGAGTGTGAAAACTCAGCTATATGCAAAAATCCTTTCCACACACATAGCACTTGTAGGGCTTCTCCTCCTTATGGACTCCAGTGAATATGAAGGTATTTGCTCTCTCTGAAGCTCTTTCCACTGCTATTCACAGTAAGTCCTCCCTCCTGAGTGAAAACTAAGTGGACTTGAGGAATATCACTTGAACTGAACTTGAAGAAACACTTTGCAGTCTCACCTCATTTTAGGATTTCTCTCCAATGTTCACCCTCTAGTGGACATGATGAGAGTTCTGGGCAAATCCCTCTCCACATTCCTCACTTGTTTAGAATTTCTTTCCTATACCCCTGAAACACAAATAAGTGACCTAAAGCCAAATCTCTTACCATGCACACTATACCTGTAAAACTATTATTCCCATGTGAACTCAATGACGGCTGTAAGAGATGACTCCCTCCTAAAGCCCTTACCACATTTATACTGTTTTCTCCCTGAGAGAACAAATTGATGTCTGGGAATATATGAGCTGATCAAAATCATACCAACTATGTTCT
This sequence comes from Balaenoptera musculus, assembly GCF_009873245.2. NCBI lineage: Eukaryota > Metazoa > Chordata > Mammalia > Artiodactyla > Balaenopteridae > Balaenoptera > Balaenoptera musculus. The sequence continues at coordinate 11,310,195 of NC_045803.1, forward strand.
CTGATCATAATGGAATCAAACTAGAAATTAAACTAAGAAACAAAACAGACAACTCTCCAAACATTTGGAAATGGAATGAAAATAAAAATACAACATATTCAAATCTAGGGGTGCTGAAAGGGAAATTCATGCCACTAAATGTTTACCTTAGTAAAGAGGAAAGGTCTCAAAACAATAGTCAAAATCCCACTCAGATAACTAGGAAAAGAGCAAAATAAATCAAAAGCAAGCACAAGAAAGGAAATAATAAAGAGCAGAAATAAGTACAATTAAAAACAGAAAAATAACGGAAAATCAATGAAACAGAAAGCCGATTCTTTGAAAAGATCCATAAAATTGATAAGCTTCTAGCAAGACAAAGACATTACCAATATCAAGGATAAAATGGGGGATATAATTACAGATGTTGCAGCCAATAAAAACTTAATAAAGGACTTCTATGAACAACTCTATCCAGGTAAATTCAACAACTTAAGAGAAATAGACCAACTCTTTGAAAACCAAACTACCCAAATTCACCCAATATGAAATAATCTCAATAGTCCTATAACTATTGAAGAAATGTAATCCATAATTTTAAAACTTCCAAAAAAAGAAATCTCTAAGCCCAGATAGTTTCACTGGAGAATTCTACTAAACATTTGAAGAAGCATCAGCACCAATTATACACAATCTCTTCCAGAAAATAGAAGCCAATATTATCCTGATACCAAAATTAGAGACAGTACAAAAGAAAGGAAGAAAGAACGAAAGGAAGGAAGAAAGAAAGAAAGAAAGAAAAGAGTTTATTTAGTCTGTAGCTAAGTGAAAACTTGAAGCAATCATAGAAATGTGACTGTTAATTATGTTAGGTGTGATAATAGCTTTCTGATTTTGTAAAAAATAGTCTATATTTAAGAGATGCCTATAGGTGTAAGAGATGCCATCAGGGATTTGCTTTAAATTATTTCAGCATGTAAGATAAAAAGGAAAAAGGGATAGATTAAGCAAATGTGGCAAAATCTTGACCATTGTTAAATTTGGGTGATGAGTATTTTCTCTTTTTGATTATTTTGGACGTTTTTCATAATTAAGAATTAAAATCTTGAATTTTTAAAGCCTGAATTTTACCAACACTGCTACTTGTGTGAACTAGGGCAATGGTTTAACCCTTCCTCATGTTACAATGGGAATAATATCACTTACCTCACTGAGGCTTCAACCTAGTAGGAATGGTGATCTTGAAGTATCCCTCAACGGATGTTAAGCTCTCTTTGTAAGAGTCATATCCCTTCTGAGAATGGACAAGATGTTTAACCAAGAAAGGAAATACTACTTCCTGGAATTTACTGAACTATCCTCCTTCTGGAAAAGGAGAAGGCAAATATGACAGAAGAGCCCATAATACTAGGTCAGTGGGGCTGAATGGAGAGCTGAATTCCCACTCCCCACCTCCCCACCTCACTCCCACCACCCACAGAGGTGAGGCAGTCCTAGGCAGTGCTCTAGGCTGAATGGGGACAGCTGAACTTTCAGCAGCAAGGAGGTAGAGGCAGTTGGCCCTCTGCCACCCCCCACCAGCTCCCCCGCTCCCACACACACAGTGTCAAAAGGGCCCAGAGGGAAGGTGAACTTCCATTCCCATTTGGACCTGTGTACTACACCTAAACAGGTGACTTCCTGCCAAAAAGATCAAATGGGATCCAAAGTCTTGCAACATTGTACCCCAAATATCCAGGATACAATAAAAAAAAAAAATCACCCATTATACCAAGAGCTAGAACAATCAGAACTTGAATGAGAAAAAACAATCAACAGACATCAATACCAAGACAATTTAGATGTTGGGATTATCTGAAAAGGGTTTTGAAGTAATTACATAATCCTCCTTTTTGTCTCAGCTAGTTTGAGTTGGGTTTTCTATTTCTTACAACTGAGAACATCCTAACGGTTATAAACATCCATGAGCTCCGGTAGCCTACCCCAGTGTCTGGTGTTGGCCCTGGATTTCTGATGGTAACATGAAACTTGAGATACCATAGAACTTAAGTAACCAGTGTCCTGGAAGGTAAGGTCCAGAAGAAAAAAAAAATGTGGGAACAACAAGGTCCTACAGTATATAGCACAGGGAACTCTACTCAATATTCTGTAATAACCTATAATGGAAAAGAATCTGAAAAAGAATATATATATATATATATGAATTACTTTGCTGTGCAGTTGAAACTAACACAACATTGCAAATCAGCTATACTCCAAAAAAACAAAGCAAAACAGCTGTGGGAAACTGTCCACTACCTCCAGTAAATATACACCTGAGTAAACCGTTCAACCAAGCAAACTTGAAAAATACAGAAGCACCTGAGAAGCATGGGGTGCTGTCCAAAATGCTCTGTGCCTTAACAGCTCAGTTCAACATCCAAAATGCATATTATAATATGTTCCCCCTTCTTTGTAGACCCCTTGCCAGGAAGCTTTATGGAATGAAAACCAAGTTTCTCTTTTTCCATTCAGTCTGTTCCTGTCACCAAAGACCCAACAAAAGAAAAATAGTGAAACTTACACCATACACAACTGATGGTACACTGTCCAGAGAAAGTCTTAAATGATGTGATAAAAAATCGAGCCCTGGGCTTCCCTGGTGGTGCAGTGGTTGAGAATCTGCCTGCCAATGCAGGGGACACGGGTTCGAGCCCAGGTCTGGGAAGATCCCACGTGCCGCGGAGCAACTAGGACCGTGAGCCACAACTACTGAGCCTGCGCGTCTGGAGCCTGTGCTCCGCAACAAGAGAGGCCGCGATAGTGAGAGGCCCGCGCACCACAATGAAGAGTGGCCCCCGCTTGCCGCAACTAGAGAAAGCCCTTGCACAGAAACGAAGACCCAACACAGCCAAAAATAAATAAATAAATAAATAAAAATTAAAAAAAAAAAGCAAGGAAGAAGAGTATTACTGAGTTAAAAAAAAAATCGAGTCCTTTACTGCTTGAAAAGTGAAGCTGAGGAGGACAGGAGCCAATGGCAAAAATCTAACACTCAAATTGTAGACTGCATGATTTAACATATTTTTATTAAATTATCATTTCCTTGAATTAATTTTTAAGGCTTCTTCCAAGAATCCTTTTCCTAGTACAATTTATCGTGACTACTTGGGATTGAGCTCACTAACATTTTCAAATGTTTGTCCTATTCCTCTCCTTCAAGTGAGACAAAGTCCAGGGCACCTGCTCTGTTCGGCACTGGTTCCAGGTCACGGTCATACAAGCAGTAAACAGACTTCCTGCCCCCATGGAGCTTATATTCTAGTGGACATGGATTTTGTCATGTCCATCATTATACTTTTCCTAAAGTCCTGATGGTACTTCTCATTTTTAAAGCTTCTCCCCCGTGTAGATTCTATTGAATGTAAAGGTTCTGACTGAAATCTACTGCACCATCCTTACAAGGTTTCTCTGCTGTGCATTCTCTTGAGAATTGTGACATTTTTGGCTCTGCTGGACACACTGGCCATACTCATACAACAAACAGGTCTCCTCCAATGGAATTCGGATGACTGTAAAAAAAAAGCAGCTCCCTCTTGAATGCTTAAAATACAACATTTTATAAATAGCCCCTGTTGTGGGCGTTTTCTGATGAAAATGAGAAGTCTACATTCTGAAGAACACTTTTATCACACTCTCTGCGTGTACTGGATTGATCACCACTATGGACTCTCTGATGAACCTGAAGACATGAACTCTTGCTAAAGCCCTTACCACAGTCAAAACATTTGTAGGGTTTCTCTCCTGTATGGACCCTGCGATGGGCTTGAAGATGGGAGGTCTGACTGAAGCTCTTCCCACAAGTGCCACACTTATAGGGTTTCTCTCCCGTGTGGATCCTCTGATGAACGTGAAGGTACGAGTTCCAGATGAAGCCTTTCCCACATTCTTCACACTTGTAGGGTTTCTCCCCTGTATGGACTCTCTGATGGGCTTGAAGATGGGAGCTCCAACTGAAACCCTTCCCACACACATCGCACGTGTAGGGTTTCTCTCCGGTGTGGACCCGCTGGTGGTCTTGAAGATGTGAGCTCTGACTGAAGCCTTTCCCACATGTGTCACATCTGTAGGGCTTCTCTCCTGTGTGGACTCTCTGATGGGCCTGAAGATGGGAAATCTGACTGAAGTCCTTCCCACATGTGTCACATCTGTAGGGTTTCTCTCCCGTGTGGACTCTCTGATGGGCCTGAAGATGGGAATTCCGGCTGAAGTTCTTATCACACACATCACATTTGTAGGGTTTCTCGCCGGTGTGGATTCTCTGATGGGCTTGAAGGTTGGAGGCCTTACTGAAGTCTTTCCCACATACCTCACATTTATATGGTTTCTCTCCAGTGTGAACTCTCTGAAGAGGACCAGGGCTCTGACTGAATATCTTGTCACACGCCTTCCATTTGGACGTTTTGTCTTGAGGGTAGGCTGTCTGATGGGCTTGAATTTGTGATGTCTCATTGAAGCCTTTACCACACAGCTCACACTTCCAGGATTTCTCTCCAGTGTTGTCTACACAGTGACTGTTGAGGTCCAAGCTATGACTGGAGCCCTTCCCACACCTGCCACCCCTACACAGATTCTCCCCCGGGTGAATGGGCTCATGAGTGGGAAGGGAGGAGTTCTGATTGAAGCTCTCAGCAGCACACACCCCACATCTGTAGGGTTTCTCCCCTGGGTTGGCTCTCTGACGGGTCTGCGGATGTGAGCTCTGACCCAAGTCCACCCCACACTCATCATTCCCACTGCGTTTCCCTCCTCTGTGAACACTGTAATGAATGTGAAACACTGAGTTATACGTGGTGCCCTTCCCACACTCACTACACACATGGGGCTTCTCTCCTACATGCAACTGCTGATGAAGTTCCACATCATAGCCAAGGCTGACATCTTTTCCAGTCTCATCAGAGGTCTGCTCTCCTGAGTGGATGATGCTATGCTGGGATGTGTTCTTCACAAAGTCTTTTCCATGATTATTGTGGCCACAAGCCTTCTCGCTTTTGTGTACTTCCTGATTGCCATGGTGATGAGAGATCCTTCTCATGACACAGTGATCACACTGACACAGTTTATCTTTTATGTCAATTTGCTGACACCTACTCTGATAATTCTGTGACTCTCTCAGATACATTTTCCTCCAGAAATCCCAGGAGGTCTGAGTTGGAGACTCTTGATTTTTGATACTTGTGAAACTCTCCCCTTGAAGCTTTCCTATATAGTTCTCATCTTCAGGAACCTGAGTAGACTCTCCTGACCATGCCTCACAGGAGGAATCATCTTGTTTTGGCAACTTCTTGCCTTGCAGCTTTATCATTGAGTCCTGAGTTCTGGTTAATTTACTTGTAAACTGTTCCCATATCTGCCAGCACATAAGGCCTTCATGTAAAAGCTGTCTTAATCCTGCTTCTTGAAGAGTCTCTATCTCATTTTGGTTCCCGTGTCCTGGAAGGATAAAGAGAATTCAGAGATGAAAGTGAGGACAAGTTCAGGGACAAAAAAATATTTCACAGGTCGACCGTGCTGGGAGACCCTATTCAACCAGTGGAGAGTTCAGCTGGACTCTTAGTTTTTTCATGCTTACGGAAACAAAGAGCTGATAAGTAGCCTCCTATTCACTACGTGTTAATGAAACTCATTTAGAACTAATGTACGAGGTCAAAATTAGAAATACAGTGTTACAGAGCAGGGGACGTGCTCAGCAAAAGTGAAAAGAAAAGATTTGCAAAGGGAAACATCTCCTCTGTCCTGATAATGAACCCATCAGATGATAACTTTATTTCCTTAATTTAGCCATTATATGCACATGTTAATACATAAGCTAGATATGAGAGAATTCCTCTTTATTTCAATGATGTCCTAATATATAACATTCAACTTGTGAACATTATAACTGGGAATAAAAACTAGAAAACTTATTCCCTTAACTGACACATCCTATGGGAGTAAAAAATCCTATGATAATTATTGCCACTTAATTTGGCTGAATTTTCTGATAAGCCTGAATGGCTAATATTATCTTCCAGGTTTTGTAGATATGAATCTGCAAATACCAAAAGTTGCTGTGGTAGCCAGCATCCAAGACAGTCCCCAGGAGGTATCCACACCCTATTGAAGTCCCCTCCACAACCTTTCAGGATTGGCCTGCGAAGCCAACAGGATATGGCAGACGGAATGGTATGTCACTTCCAAGGTTATGTCATAAAAGACACTGTGATTTCTGCCTTCTACTCCCTTGGGTGTAATTAGCTTGGGGAAACCAGCTGCCACGTTTTGAGGACATTCAGGCAGCCCTAGGGAGAGGCCTGTTTGGCAAAGAACTGAGGCCTCCTGCCAACAGCCAGGGAAGAATTGAGGCCTCCTGTCAACAACCCTGTGAATGAGCCCATCTTGGAAGCACATCCCTTGAGGCCCGTCAAGCCTTCAGAGGATTGCAGCTCATGCAGACTCCTTGAGATCTTATGAGATCATGAGCCAGAACTACCCTGCTAAGCTGCCCCCAGATTCCTGACTCACAGAAACTATAATGCCTGTAGTTCTAAGCTGCAAAGTTTAAGAGCAATTTGTTATACAGCAATTGATGGCTAATACAATACAAGTACCATAGAAATCAAAATTAGATTAGACATTCATCAGAAGATTAACAGTGTTCTGAAATAATCCTTTCATCATACTGATATATTCTCCACTCATGAGCTGTCTGCAGGAGTGGACAGTGAGATCCACTTAGCACCATTCTCTGTGAGCTGCAAGGACTCAGACCTGCATGGTTCTCACCTGAACACCCAGCTCCTTGGGTTTCTGGCTCCATCACCCAAAGCTTCTCTTTTCTCCCCAGCTGTAGTATCATATCTAATTTGAAAGGCTGATATCCTGTGAAAAAGAAATGGCACATGTGTAAGGTGAGTACACTAAAGGCAAAATTTTTAATTCCAATGCTATAGTCTTTATGCACTATAAGTAGTATTTTTCCAAATTCTGATCGTGACCTGTTGTAATAAATACCTCTTATGCTGTGATCTGGTAGACAAATACACAGATGTACATCACCGAATCGAGGGATCGATGACTCGATCCTAACCACTATCTACTTTTATCACATCTCCTTTCCTGCCTTAACTCACAATTTCTGTTGCACTATATGCAGTTCCTGACAAGAAGCTATGCTATTCCATCCTATTTCATTAAATGAAATAATGATGCAATTTGCTAATTGACTTTAAAACCCCACCAAGATGTTGCAACTACAGTTTAAGAAAATAGACAAGGTAGAGACGAGATGTCCCACTGGGATGAGGAAATTCAGGCCCCCAGATTCAGGGAAGCATTTCAAGAGCCCCAAGTCTTAAATGTTTGAAACCAAGGCACTCCTGAGGGTTGACACTGAGTCACAGGGTGCCCGTCCTCACCCACTGAGACCAGGTTCTGGAAGTTCTCCAGCATCACGTCTCGGTACAGCTTCCTCTGGGTGGAGTCCAGCAGCCCCAGCTCCTCCTTGGTGAAGGTCACAGCCACGTCCTTGAAGGACACTGGCTCCTACGACATCAAGCACACACACAGCCTCAATCTTATGATCAGTGGCCACTGGGAGAGGGACGGCACTTAGTGGGTGGAGAGGGTGGGTGGGAAGTTGTTCTAGATCCTGGGAACCTTGAGTCTACCTTATGTAGTTTCCTCCTCTTCTCCATCATGCATGTTAATGCCACATGCTAAATATTGAAATATATTTATGATCATCGACTTTTTTTTTTTTTGGCCGTGCCTCGCGGCATGCAGGATGTGGGATCTTAGTTCCCTGACCAGGGATGGAACCTGTGCCCCCTGCAGTGGAAGTAAGGAGTCCTAACCACTGGACCGCTGGGGAATTCCCTTATGATAGTTGCTTTAAAATCCTGATCAAATGGATGAAACTTGAAGACATTATGCTAAGTGAAGCCAGGCAGTCACAAAAGGATTATGTGTATGATTCCACTTATATGAGATACCCAGAGTAGTCAAATATATAGAGACAGGAAGTAAAGTGATGTTTGCAAGAGATTGGGGGGTGTGGGGGGATAGGGAATTACTGTTTAATGGGTATGAAATTTCACTTTGAGAAGATGAAAAAAGTTCTGGAGGTGTGTGGTGGTGATGGTTGCACAACAGTGTGAATGTACTTAATACCACTGAACTGTACACTTAAAAATAGTTTGAATGGTAAATTTTATGTTATGTATATATATATTTTGAAATTATTTTATTTTAGGCTGCACTGGGTCTTAGTTGTGACACACGGGATCTTTAGTTGCGGCATGCAGGCTCTTAGTTGCAGCATGCAGGCAGGATCTGGTTCCCCGACCAGGGATTGAACCCGGGCCCCCTGCATTGGGAGCATGGAGTCTTATTCACTGGACCACCAGGAAAGTCCCTGTTATGTATATTTTCCCACAATAAAAAATGTCCATCAAGAGGTGAATGAATAACCAAATTGTGGTATATCCATACAATGAAATACTATGCAGCAATAAAAAGGAACAAACTGTTGACCTGTATTCAAAAACATTCTGATGAACAAATGAAGCCAGACACAAAAAGAGCATATACCGTATAATTCCATTAAGGTGAAACTCAAGAAACGATGAATCTGATCTGTAGTGACATAAAGTAAATCAGTTATTGCCTACAGTCAGGGATGTGGGATTGGGATTAACTGGGGCACCAGGTAACCTTTTTGGTGATGGAAATGGTCTACATCTAGATTGTGGCAGTGGTCACGTGGGTATGTATATTTGTCAAAATTGATCAAATACATTTATTATATGTATATTACATGTAAATTTTACCTCAAAATGATTTTAAAAGATACAATTAAGAAAACAAATTGACAAATCACAGAATGGGAAAAAATTACAGTACGTATATCTAACAAAGGGCTTGAACTCACAAAACATAAAGAACCCCTCAATAATAAAAAGTAGAAGCCACATTTTTAAATGGGCAAATGACTTTAACAAACTTTTTATAAAGGATATGCCAATTGCAAAAACCCATGAAAAAGTATTCAACGTCCTGTATCACGAGGGAAATACAAATTACAGTCATGGTGAGATGTCATTTCATTAGAATGGCTAAAATAAAAAAGATCTACAACACCAAATGACGGCAAAGAGGTAGAACAAACTGGAACTTTCATGCACCATTGATGAGTTGTTAAATGGTACAAGCACTGTGGAAAACAGTTTATATTCACCTACCACTTCTAGATGTTTACCCAAGAGATATGAAAACATATGTCCTCAAGACCTGCGCAGAATGCTCATGGGAGCTTTATGCATTAACAATTAAAAGCTGCAAACAACTCAAAGGTCCTTCAAAAGGATAAGCAAACTGATATATTCATAAAATGGAATATAATAAAAAGGAGTGAATTATTGACTCCTGCAACAGCACAGATGAATCTCAAAAACTTTATGCGGGGTGAAAGAAGCCAGACACAAGAGTACATACAGTATGATTTCACTGATTATATTTAATTTGAAAACAAGTAAATCTAGTGATATGATGACAGATCAGAACAGCAGATGCCTCCCAGGGGTAAGAAACTGTCTTGAAAGAGACATGAGAGAACTTTTGGGGGTAATGTAGGTAATGTAAATGTTCTACTTCTTGTTTTGTGTAGTGGGCTAATGCAATTATACAACTTGCAAAATGGGGTATACAACTGTCATTGACCTGTAATTTTTGTAAGTAAATTACATTCCATTTTTAAAAGCCCTATGCAAAAGTGTTATGAATCAAAGCAAAACTTATTCAGAGGTGCAGCAGTCTGTATGCTTAACTGTAGCTTCTGAAATGTTAGACAAAAAATAGAAACCCTTCTCAGACAATACATAGAAGAACGCTGAGTCATAAAAATTCAAGTGTTAACATTAAGTGAAAAAATAAAATTGAAAATTATACATATACTGTGATTATAATTATATTAAGTATAACTGATTTACAAGCAGTGTAGTAGTTTGGGTTTTTAAAATTTCTGCTATCCATGGATTTCTGTACTCTTATTTGTGAAATGAAGATGATAAAATAAAACAAACCAAAACCAAAAATAAAAACTAGAACCAATAAAAAAGCAAGTACCTGGGAATTCCCTGGTGGTCCAGTGGTTAGAACTCAGCATTTTTACTGCAGTGGGCTCGGGTTCGATCCTTGGTCAGGGAACTAAGATCTCGCAAGCACGCATGGCACGGCCAAAAAGAAAAAAAACAAAAAGGCAAGTACCTGGCATATAACGAACACGTTTTCTTCCCTTATCCTTCCCATGGGAGAGAAAAAGGATGTGTCTAATCTTTGAGAAAAGAGATGTAATTTTAAGAGATAAAAATCAACTCACCTGGAACTTGGTCATTTTCTCCAGCCCTTTCTGGGGAAGGGCAGAGTCCTGGGAAGACACAACTGGCAAAAGAGAAGGAAGCCATGAGACGTAGGTCCAAGCCCAAGTGGTGGCTCTGTGTGAATCACCAGCCCCCCAGCCAGGGGCTCCTGTGCAGTGAACAATCTGCTCAAGTCTAAGCAGTGAGGCTCACACAAGAGTCCCTTGTGGTGGCTCCCAGGGTTCAGGGTCATCATTCTTGCCCTGGGTATCAGGGGAAATGAAAGGCAGTGGAATGTACTGGTATGAGAGTGCACTCTGGGGCCAACAGGTCTGGGGTCAATCCTGGTACTGCTACTGTGACGTAATATACTGGTTTCCGCCCCCAGCTCCTGACACGGGGCTCCTGAAATCCTTGTAATTTCCTGGATGCTAGGAGTGTCTTTTGTTCTAATGAGGTGACTCTTGGGGGGCTCCTGGATGGGGACTGGTCAGCAGAAAGACCAAAGCTTGATTAGATGGCTTGGAATGTTCAGCCGCACCCCCTACTGTCCAGGGAGAGGAGAGGGGCTGGAAATGGAGCTAAGAGTTCATCATGCCCAAGTGAGGAAGCGTCCATAAAATCCCAATAGTATGGGATTCGCCTTATGTCATATCCTTTAACAAACTAGCAAATGTTAAGCGTTTCTCTGAGTTCTGTGAGCCGCACCAGCAAATAACTGACTCCAAAGTGGAAGAGTCTTGCAAACCTCTGATTTGCAGCCAAGTCAGACAGAAGTTGTGGGTAACCTGGGGGCCTTCTACTTGCAAACAGCATCTGAGGTGGGGGAGGGCGATCTCGTGGGACTGAGCCCTTAACCTATGGGATCTGAAGCTATCTCCAGGAAAAGAGTGTCCGAATTGAGCTAAGTTGTAGGGCACCCAGCTGGTAAAGTAGAATTGCTTGGCGTGGGGAAAAACCCACCCACATCTGGTGTCAGAAATGTTGTGAAGGTGCTAGGAGTGTGAGAATAGAGAGGGACACAGGAGGAAGACTGAATTGTTCTTACAGAGCTACTAACGCTGCTTAAGTTAATTAACCTCCCTCTGCCTCAAATCTGTCACCTGCAAAATGAGAACAGTTCTTCCTTACAGGATTGCTCAAATGTGCGAGTCAAACGTGTGAAGAGATGGAAACTTATAACTGATTCCACTTCAGAAAAGCAGGTAAATGTTATACATCATAAAACTGCTCTTGCAAATGTCCTTTGCCATCATTTCCAATAAAGGGGTCTTTTTAAAAAAATTTATTTTATTTATTTATTTTTGGCTGCATTGGGTCTTCATTGTGCTGTGCGGGCTTCTCATTGCAGTGGCTTCTCTTGTTGGGGAGCATGGGCTCCAGGTACGTAGGTTTCAGTAGTTGTGGTACATGGGCTCAGTAGTTGTGGCTCGCAGGCTCTAGAGCACAGGCTCAGTAGTTGTGGCACCTGGGCTTAGTTGCTCCGCGGCATGTGGGATCTTCCCGGACCAGGGCTTGAACCCGTGTCCCCTGCATTGGCAGGCGGATTCTTAACCGCTGCGCCACCAGGGAAGCCCCAAGGGGTCTTTTTTAACATCCAGATTTCAGAGACTGTACAATGCTTTGTCTTAAGAAATTCACCTTTATCTCTGACAAGTCCATAGTTCTGATTGGCTATATTACTTAATAATTTCTGGCCCTGTAATGATGGTTCATTGATACCAGTATCTGGTTTTGTAAAAGGTATAAATACTTGCGAATTTTCTTCATGCAGCCAGAAGAGTCTCAATGGCACATCCCCCTCTGCCATGCTGACTGTAGTAAAGAAAAACTATTTTAAAATATGACTGCTAGTTTTATTTTTTCATTTTAAACAAAAGTCCGACAGAATGTCTCAATGAACAATACTGTAGTGGCCATAACAGATCCTAATTTATAAGGGTGCTTTGGGGATTAAGTGAGCAAGTCCAAGAGCCCCGAATAGGCAAGTCCATCCAGACAGAGAGTAAATTAGTGGCTGCCAGGGGCTGGGAGGGCAGCAAGTGAGAAGTGACAGCTCAGGGGCACGGGGTTTCTTTTGGGGATGAGGAAAATGTTCTGCAATTAGCCGGTGGTGATGGCTGTACAACCTTGTGAATATCCTAAAAACCAGTGAGTTGTATACTTTAAGGGTGACTAAAGCAGACTTTAGTATACTAAAGGGTGACTCTTATGATATGTGAATTACATCTCAAGTTAAAAAATAGGGGGAAGAAAAGGCCTTGGCTCAGTGCCTGGCACATAATACAAGCTCTCAGTAAGTGATGGTATGATGATTATTGCTCCCATTTAATGGATGAGGAAGCTGAGGATTCACGAGATTAAGTTACTGATAATCACAGAGCTGGTGAGACCTGACTAACCTGAAATCCAACTCTGACTCCGGAGCCCATGCTCTTAATCCAGTCACTGTGTCTCTAATCACAAACACACAGAAGAGATGGGAGGGGTGTCCTTGGGGAGGAGAGAAAGGGGAGTTGGAAGGTACACACTCTGCTGAAAGTGACCTGCTGAGCACTCTTCTGACAGCTCTTTGCGTCTATTTCCACATCTATACAACGGGGATAAGGAGAATATCGAGCTCATAGGGGTGACAAGAGGTTTCAGTGAATACATGCAAATAAGCGTTAAATGCATGATAGCGCCTCATGTTCGTGGGTCCTGCTGCTTTAGGCAGAAGCACTCCTGTAGGGATAAGACCAATGTATCCGCTCCCCAAAGCTTGGAAGACAGATCATTCATAACCCCCAACTCGCTCGCGCTGGCCCTATACTTGCTGCACTCTGCTGCTCTGCTCTGCTCAGCAACACGGTTTTGCAAGCAGACCTGACATTTCGCCGTATTTAGGAGAAGAAAGCAAGTGGGGTCTGGGGTGCCTGGCTCAGCTCTGCTCACCTCTCACCCTTCAAATCCCAGTCCCCAGAAGTCTTCTATCGCCTGGGGGAGGTTGAGAGGATGGTGAGCGGTGAAGCATCTGTTTTGCTTCTGAGATGATTAACACACTTTTTTAATCCCAGCGCCTAGAATATAATGAGTGCTCAAAACACATGGAATCAAAGGATGACTGAAGACACACTTTGTTGGGCAAGGATCAGACTGGTCCATCTCAGAGGTTCCTCTGAGCTGTAAAATTCTGTGGCTGTTCCTGATTGGGAGGAGGAGAGGATGAATTGTATCTTCCAATTTTTTCCTCTGGGTTTCTTTTTTTTTTTTTGGCCATGCCGCACACCTTGCAGGATCTTAGTTCCCCACCAGGGATTGAACCCGTGCCCCGTGCAAGTGGAAGCGCGGAGTCCTAATCACTGGTTTTGCTCAAGCAACACTAAGGTCATCCTTAAAAGTAAAATACTCACAGACTTTCCTGGTGGTCCAGCGGTTAAGACTCTGTGCTCCCAATGCAGGGGGCCCAGGTTCGATCCCTGGTCAGGGAACTAGATCCCATGTGCCGCAACTAAGACCCAGCGCAGCCAAATAAATAAATAAAAAGTAAAATATTGATAAAAGGAATAATTATGGGCTCTGGATAAGGCAACCCCTATTGATTGATTGATTGATTGATTTAAAAACATTCATTCACTCAACATGATCAGGTATTTACTCAAATGTCATTGTCCTCAGAGTTCTTCCATGGACATGTTTTATATACTTTAAATCCCCTGCTCCACTGCTTCCCTTCTTCTCCAGTTCACTGCCCTTTTATTCGGGTCATCCCTCTCTATCTTATTAATGTACATCTTATTTTTTTGTTTTTTTTTGGTCCATGCCTCGCAGCATGTGGGATCTTAGTTCCCCAACCAGGGATCGAACCTGGGCTCCCTGCAGCAGAAGCACAGAGTCTTAACCACTGGACCGACAGGAAAGTCCCTAATGTACATTTTAGTTATTCATCTTGCTTATATCAATCCACGTTTTTGCAGTGTAGGCCGCATTGTTTTAGTCTCTTTCTCCAGTGCCTAGAACAGTTCATGGCATGAAGCAGGCACTCAACACAGATTTGTTTAAACAAACAAAAAAAGGTGAATGACTGAGGGGACTTCCCTGGTGGTCCAGGGGTTAGGACTCCGTGCTTCCATTACAGGAGGCGCGAGTTCGATCCCTGGTCAGGGAACTAAGATTCTGTCTGCCACGAGGGGCAGCCAAAAAAAAAAAAAAGGTGAATGACTGAATGAGTAGTTGATAAAGATACATCCTGTATTATATTAGCTGAGCGCTTCATTACTATTCACCAGGATCTTTCACTCATTCATTCATTCAACAAATACTTACTGATTATCTAGCATGTACCAGGCACAATTCTATATATTAAAGATACAGCAGTGGATAAAATCCCTGCTGTCATGAAGCTGATATTATAGTAGAGGATAGGTAATAAGCCAACCAACAGATAAGTATATAATGTGCAAGCCAGTGGTAGACACTGCTAAGAAAAATATGGCAGGGAAAACGGGGATGGAGAGAGATGGGTAGGTGCTATTTTAGGAAGGACGGTTTCAATTCTAGTGCTATAGTTCCTGGGTGAGTGACGTTGTGCAGATCAATTATCCTCTTGTGCCTCATTTGTAATAACATGGGGATAATAACAGGGATGTTTTGAGGAATAAATGAGTTAATACATGAAAAGCACTGGAAACTCTGCCTGAGTCGTAATAAGCTCCCAATAAACTCCACCAGGTTATTGTTATGACTTGGTGATGAATACAGAAATGGTGCATTACTCCTGGTTTGTTCTAAGTAAGTTTGTTTTAGGACATGAAAAGCATTACCAATAACTCTATATCAACTTGTAAATACTCTGAAAAGCTGTGGCTTCTGAGTATAGCCAAGAGTGAGTGAGATAAAGGAGAAGTAATACCTACGTGGATCGTTTTTATTGTTTTGTCACTTAATCCATTTTCAGGAATTCAAAAAACCATCTCTCAGAGCTGCAGGCCCCTGTAGCCATCTACCAACTGAACACCTGTACCAGCCACAAACACTTAACTGAATAACTTCTCTCTGTAAACCTTGTCACGGTGCTGGGCACACTGGAAAGAATACAACACAGTCCCCAAAACATAGGAATCAAGACCGATTGGAAACCATGAGCAAATTAAATTCCAAATGAGAAACAAAATCCATAACCTTCTTTAACTGCAACTCTTTCAGGGGGCCCCCTAGCTTTCTCACTAGCCACCATTCTCCTAGTTACTATGTGAAAACTTTGGAACTGTTAATGTCCTCTCTCTCTCTTGACCTCTATATATTTATGATAATCTAGTATAAATCGTCTTCACTCAAGGTCTGGATTTTGTATTAAAATACTCAAGCAAAAAAAAAAGGAGGGTGGATTATGTAAGATTGACAAACGGTATACAACAGTTGAAGGTTGACAAGGGTTGATGGCTATGTGAGAATTCATTATATTATTTCCTGTATGTTTGTGCTAGAAAATGTTCATAATTACAAGTTACCAAATATAAAAGTACTACAAGTATAATAAAATTTTTGAGAAGCATAGAAAGATATATATACAAAGAAATAACTAAAGAGAAATACATTAACATGTTATAGTTATCTCTACATTCTGGTTAATTATGGATAATTATTGGCTTTCTTCATCTATTTCTCGTATTTTCTATGAAGAGCACAAATTACTTCTATAATCAAAATATGAATGTGACATCATATAAAATTACAAGAAATTAATTAGGACTTCCCTGGTGGCGCAGTGGTTAAGAATCCGTCTGCCAATGCAGGAGACACAGGTTCGAGCCCTGGTCCGGGAAGATCCCACATGCCACGGAGCAACTCAGCCCATGAGCCACAACTACTGAGCCTGCGCTCTAGAGCCCGCGAGCCACAACTACTGAGCCCACGTGCCACAACTACTGAAGCCCATGCGCCTAGAGCCTGTGCTCCGCAACAAGAGAAGCCACTGCAGTGAGAAGCCCGCACACCGCAACAAAGAGTAGCCCCTGCTCGCTGCAACTAGGGAAAGTCTGCACACAGCAACAAAGACCCAACACAGCCATAAATAAATAAATAAAATAAATTTTTAAAAAAGAAATTAATTAAATGAGCACAGCCTTCAGGTCCCCTAAGGTCCTAAATTATTACCAAACGACCCTCCCTCCTTCATTCACAGGGGTTATTTACCACGTTAGGGCTGAAGGAGAGTGTTACCCAACCGACACGCAGCAAAGCCAGTCTACTGACACCAGGTGGTGGTGAAGGAAAGTACAGCATTTACTGCAGGATGCCAAGCAAGGAGAACAGGCAGCTCATGTTCAAAAGACCCAAACTCTCTGATAGATTTCAGTGAAGGTTTTTTAAAGACAGTGTGAGGGAGGGGGGTCACAGGTGTGTGATCAGCTCATGCACAATTCTCTGACTGGCTGATGGTGAGGTAACAGGGTGCTGTTTTGGGAATCTCAATCATCAACCTGGTTCCAACACATCTGGGATCTACCTGCTGGTGGTCAGCATGCAGTTAACTTCCTCCACCTGGTGGGGGGTTTAGTATCCGCAAAACAACTCAAGGATGTGGCTCAGGATATTATCTTTAGCTCTTGAGGAGGAACTAAAGGTCCTCCCTGACTTTGTTTTATGGCTAAACTATTATTTTTGTCTTGCTTGACTGTTTTCCTTTGTTTCTGCGTTTTCTCGCTTATCTGACTAAATTTGCTCTTTGGAACTCAGGGAAGGCCTAGGAGACTAAAGCTTTTTTATAAACAAGAGGTGAGGGACACACGGTGGGTAGGGGAGGTCTGTCCCCAGGAAGGCCCCAGAGTGTCCCGCTCAGTTTCAAGAGTATGGCTTAAAGGTCAAGAACGCAGGCTGCCTGGGTTCAAATTCCCAGTTCTGTCTCTTCTCTGTTGTTTGACTTTGAGAAAATTACTTAAATTCTTCACCTATCAATGTTCTCATCTGTAAAATACATATAATAACCACATCTTTGTCATGAAGATTAAGCTAATTAATGCATATAAAGGCTGTAGAAGAGTACCTGGCATTCACTATGTTAACAAATTATTATTACTCATTCATCAACACGTCTCATCCAACCTCCCATTTATTCTATAAACATTCGACATTTGCCCAGGAGTAAAAATCTGCTAATGAATGAAGGAAATCTGTTGCCCAACTGAGAGTAGAAATGACACAGCAGGATAAATTCTCTCACTTTGGGACAATGTTGCCAGGAGTCATGGGTCATTCCCTCCTCTCTGCAACCTCTTTGAGAAATCAGGGCCGGGAAAAGAAAGATATCATAATCGTGTCTCAGGTCCAGGATAAATCACAGCGGACATCCCCAGGCACCAGCTGGGGGTGAGACCCATTCCTTCCTTTAAAAAAGGTCGTGGGGTCATTAGGAATCCACGAAAAACCCCTCTTCCCGCAGGGGTCAGAGAAGAGCCAGTGGCTCTGCAGCTGGAGCTCAGAACCCACCGCGGGCTCACAGAGGCTTTCAAGGACTGAGCGCTTCTCGAAAGAAATAAGACTGAGAACGACCGACCGCCTTTTCGCAGGTGCCAGCAACCGGTTCTAAGCATTTTCACATCACGTAAATCTCACCACATGCTTACTAGGGAGGCACTACTATTAACTCCACTTTGCAGACGAGAAATGGAAAAGTGAAATAACTCTACGAAGAGTACATCCCGAAGTGACCGCAGAGCGTGCAGAAAGTAGGGGAGGCGAGGGAAACCGAGCGCCCGGAGACTCTCAAACCCGGAGATCGCGACCCCTGCCCGCCTACAACTCGGGTACGCGCGAAACGCCCCAAACACCGAGGTGACGAAAACCGTCGCCCCTGCCCTCCACGGCTTCCATTCCCCAGGGCGAGGGTGGCACCTGCGGATTCCACGCCCAGGCAGGCTCGGAAGAGACTCGGGTTCTAGGCACTGACTCACCTCCCAGCAGGTACTGATGACCGCGGCCTCTCACTCCTGTAGCGGAAGGGCCCGGACTACACGCCGCTCCTGGACCACACTTCCCAGAATCCCTCAGCGGAACAAGGGCTACACCTCCTCCCTTCGAGAGCGGAAGTGGCTCTGACTACCCGGCGCTGCGGGACTACACTCCCCAGAATCCTCGGCAAAGTAATGCCACGTTTTTTTTTTTTGTTTGCTTTGTTTTGTTTTTAAATATAAGCCGGTTCAGTTCGGTCAGTTTGGAGGCGCTATTACTGCTTGATCTTTTTCTTTTCCTTCCTTCCTTCTATTCTGGAGGGGTTTTTGTTGTTGTTGTTTTAATTACATTACTAATAAGTGCGACTGAAAAGTAAATGTGGCTGTATAGCAAAGAAAGGCGAGGAGAGGATCTCAAACTCGGTTTATTGCCTTCTTTACTCTCCTTGTGCCTGGATGCATGTAGACCCCTGACAATGTTTACCTGGCATGAGCTATTCATTCCAAGATGCTAAAGACTCACGAGAAGGAAAAGTAACCTTTGATCAAGCCACAAAATAAATAACGACTTTCCCACTTTTGTTGGTTTTAATTGCTCATTTTGAAATCTGGAGTTTTCCGGCAAACGAAAGAAGATGCATTAGCAAGAAGTGAAGGAAATACTGTACTTTGAAAAAGAAAAGTCTAGAATACAGGCATACCTTGGAGATATTTGGTGTTAGATTCCAGACCATTGCAATAAAGCAAATATCGAAATAAACTGAGTTCTATGAATTTTTCAGTTTCCCACTGCATATAAGTTATGTTTACACTATAATGTAATCTAAGTGTGCAATTACATTATGTTAAACAATAATGTACACAACTTAATATAAAAACAATGCTGTTGGAAAAATGGCACCAGTAGACTTGACACAGGTTTGCCACAAACCTTCAATTTGTAAAATTACCATAATAAATAAAATCACCATAAATACAATAGGAAAATAAGTAAATACAATAGAATGTTTTATTTTTCTTCAGGATGGTCTAAATCAATGAGCCACGATTATTTAAAAAGTAGGTGCGGAAGTGGGGTATCCTGCTCAGATAACGGTAACAAATTCAACTTTTTTCAGCTTTATGAGGTATAATTGACAAAATTGTAATATATTTAAAGTATATGTGATGAATTGATATACATATACATTGTGAAAGGACTCCCACAAGTGAATTAATTAACACATTCATCACTTCACATAGCTAACTCTTTTGGGGAGAGAGGAGTGAGAACCTTTAATATCTACTCTCTTAGCAAATTTAAACTATACAATACTGCATTATCAACTGTAGTCACCATAGATTAGATCCTCAGACCTTATTCATCTTAAAGCTGAAAGTTTGTACCCTTTTTATAACCAACCTCTCCCCATTCCCCAGGCAACCACCACCATCACACTAAATGTTTCTAAGTTTGACCTTTTTTTCCCCTTAGATTCCACATATAACTGATAACATGCATTATTTTTCTCTTATTTCATTTAGCATATGCCCTACAGTTTTATTCATGTTGTCACAAATATTTCTCCATATGTATTTCCTGTGTACCAGTGGTTAGAATTAGAGGTTCAATTTGATTCAGGTTTATTTTTTTTTGGAAAGCATACTTCATGGGTGGTTAGAATTAGAGGTTCAATTTGATTCAGGTTTATTTTTTTTTGGAAAGCATACTTCATGGGTGGTTCTGTTTGTGTCTCCTATTACCCTAACTGGAAGCTGCCAAGACACCTAAAAAGAGAGCAAGATGAGAAAATGTTTTCTATCAAATATCAAGACTCGTTGCAAAGCTATGGTAACTGAAGCAGTGTGGTATTGGTAAAATTATTGAAAAGTAGACCAATCAAAGGGAATTGAGAGTCAAGACATCCATCTAATCATATATAGATTACTGATTTTCTTCAAAAGTGGCACTGCAAAGTAGTGGGGAATAAGGGAAATGTTCAGTAACTGGTATAGGAACAACTGGATAGTCATATGGTGAATAATCAAATTATGTGGAAGGCAAACATAGACCTTTCTTTGAAGATTTGTTGATAAGTTGATTTTAATTCTATCACCTACCAAAAAAATAAAGAAATAGGAAAGAGAGAGGGAGGGAGGAGGGGGAGAGGGAGAGAGAGAGAGACAACTGCTAAAATTTGAATAAGGTCTGGAGGTTAGACGTTATGTATCAATATTCAATTTTCCTGAATGCTATACTTGCGCTGTAGATATGTAAGTAAATACCCTTGTTCTTACAGTATTACTTAAGTATTCAGATGCAAAGGCTAAGAGGTCTGGAACATACTCATGGTTAAAAAAAAAAGCATATGTCAGTATGTGTGTGCATATATACACGTTCACATACATTAAGAGAATGATGACTCAAACATGTTAACTGGTGAATCTGAGTACAGGGTACATGAGAGATTTTATATAATTTTTACAATATTTGGAAAGTTTTAATTATTTCAAAACAAGAAGTTTAAAGAAATGTAAAAATTTATGTCAAGCAAAATCCCATCATTTAGAGATAAGTAAAAATAAATATTTTTTTTTTTTTTTTTTTTTTAATGAGATCACACAAAAATCCCATGCTTTGTGTTTTTCCAGGTTAATGTATTCTGGACATCTTCCAACATCCATAGCAACAATTTGCACTGGATAAGTAAATCATAAAATACTTTGGCAACCCAACTGATTATTTCTCTGTTTGCTATTATAAACAATAATGCAATGAACATTCCTTTATATACATCTGTGGCAGATACGTATTTACTTCTGAAGATCAAAGGTTCATCTCTGGGGATCTATTCCTTAATTTTAATCCAATATATCATACGAAATAAAGCAATCATATTACAAATTCTTGGCTACAGGAAATTTTTAGTAATTTTATTCATTTCATTTTTCATAGTTTTACAGCTTTAGTAAAAATAACAGTCACTGTAAACAAGTATAAAATGGAAGTTGATGGAAAAATAACCCCAAAGCCCTCCTTGACATCCCCCCTCAAAAAAACCGAGTTAGTATACGGCAAATATCCTTTTCACACACTGTCTTTAGGCATATATTCACTTTGAGAGATCATTTATATCAAGTGGATCTTACCAAGAGGGTTACAACCTATTTCTCCCCTGTTACTATGTATGGTTCTATGTCACCATTTTAATGGATTTGCTGGGAAGATTCCATCTGAAGGAATCCCTTTCCACTCTCAATACTTCATAGAGTTTATCAGCAGCATTGACTCTCCAAAACCTTGAAGACGTGCATCCTGACTGAAGTCATTAACAGACCTCTCACTTTTAAAGACTCTTGCCAGTGTGGACTTTCTGATGGTATGTAAGCCGTGAACGGTGACTGAAGTCCTTACCACATATGTCACACTTGTATGGTTTTTCTCCTGTGTGGATCCTCTGGTGGGCTTGAAGCCGAGAACTCTGACTGAAGCCCTTCCCACACTCCTCACATTTAAACAGTTTCTCCCGAGTGTGAACACTCAGATGGACTCTAAGATTGGAGGGGAGACTGAAGGCCTTCCCACACTCCTCACACTTGTGGGGTTTCTCTCCTGTGTGGACCCTCTGGTGATGGCGAAGATTCAGGCTCCGCCCAAAGGCTTTCCCACACTCCTCACATTTGTAAGGCTTTTCACCAGTGTGGCCCCTCTGGTGGTATATAAACTGTGAACTGTAACGAAAGCCCTTTCCACACACGTCGCATCTGTAGGGCTTCTCCCCAGTATGGACCCTCTGATGGGACTGAAGACCAGAGGACTGGCTGAAGCCCTTCCCACAGACACTACACTTGTAGGGTTTCTCGCCCGTGTGGACTCTCTGATGGACCCGGAAATCTATGGCCTGACTGAAGCTCTTATCACATGCCTCACATTTGTAGGGTTTCTCTCCTGAGTGGACTCTCTGATGAGCGTGAAGGTTTGATCTCCAACTGAAGCCCTTCCCGCACTCCTCACATTTATACGGTTTTTCTCCAGTGTGAATGACTTGGTGCAGTTTAAGATTTGAACTGTAACTGAAGTCCTTACCGCACATGTCGCATCTGTAGGGCTTTTCCCCTGTGTGGACTCTCTGGTGGGTCTGAAGCTTTGATGACTGACTGAAGCCCTTCCCACATGTCTCGCATTTGTATCGTTTCTCCCCGGTGTGGACGTTCTGGTGGACTTGCAAATTGGAAGCCTGACTGAAGCCCTTCCCGCACTCCTTGCATTTGTAGGGTTTCTCTCCCGTGTGGACACGGAAGTGGATGTGAAGATCTGTGTTACGGGTGAAGCCCTTCCCGCACGCCTCACATCTGTACGGTTTCTCTCCAGTGTGGACCCTCCGGTGGCATATCAAAGGGGAATTGTGACTGAACCCCTTGCCGCAGACATCGCATTTGTAGGGTTTCTCCCCGGTGTGGACCCTCTGATGTATGTGATAATGCGCGGCCTGCGTGAAGCCCTTCCCACACTCCTCACACTTATAGGGTTTCTCACCCCTGTGGACCCTCTGGTGAACACGAAGGTTAACGCTCCAGCCGAAGCCCTTCCCGCACTCGTTGCACTTGTATGGTTTCTCTTCGGTGTGGACTCTCTGATGGCACTGAAAATTTGAACTTTGGCTAAAGCATTTACCGCACTCCTCGCATTTGTAAGGCTTCTCCCCTGTGTGTGTCCTGTAGTGGATGATAAGGCCTGTGCTGCTACTGAATCCCTTGCCACAACTGTCGCACCTATAGGACTTCTCTCCCGTGTGATTAGATTGACGGGGATGAAAGGAGTTCCTACTGAAACCATCGCCGGATTCACGACATTTATCAGCTTTCCCTCGCGGGTGAATTCTTTGATGACTTTGCAGATGGGAGCATTTCTCTCCCAGGAGAACCCTCGGATGAATTGGGAGCACTTCGCTATCACTGAAGCTTTTCCCACACTCTCTACAGGGATAGGGTGTCTCTCCTTTGCAGGGTTTCTGTTCTGTGTCAGTTTTAACAGGATCACTCAGGGGTGATTTCTTCATGAAGGCTTCACATATACGTGGGTTGTTTTTCCCATTCGTTTGCTTACCTCTACTCTGATTCCCTGACTCACTCACATATGTATTCCCACAGGAATCCTGGGTTCTCAAAATCAAAAACTCTTGATTTTCAAGGTAACTGGAACTATCGCCTTTGTGGTTCATCATATGGTTCTCATTTTCAGAAACCTGAAGAGAATCACCTTGTAGGAAATGGGAAGTCCTCCTCTGAAGACAGCACGTTGAATCACTTGCGACCTGTTTCCAGATTTGCCAGCAAGATGGCTCTTCACATGAAAGGTATTTTAATGTGACTTTTCCAAGAGTCTCCACCTCATGGGGATTCTTGCTGCCTAAAAGAAAAAGCAATATTCAGAGGTGAGGACAAGTAAATGCTTTGTTCAGAAACATCGGGATTTCACACTCAGGGATAAGGCCTTAAAAAACAGGGAAAGGGTCATGTCTGTACCACACCACTTATCCTTTTGTTATGCTTTTTCGTGTAAGTGGAAGCGAAGAACAGGGTCAAGAGACTCTTCTGTAAACGTGACCCATTTAGAACCACAGGTCTAACAGTTTAAGACCTGTAGGTTTGGAATCGGATGGCTGCAGGGCAACAAAGACAACCCACCTTCCAACCTACAGCAACGTCAGTTAAAAGCCTAATCACCTGTTCCTTAGCAGGCTTATGACAAGTGGGCTTCTACTGAATTAGGTTAGGAAAGCACAGACTGTAGGCATTAAACAGTATTTTAGGCCCTGGTAGAAATGATCTTCTAAGAGTAAATTTGGGAAGCGGTTGGGATAATAACATTCATTGTTCTAAGCCTGGGAGTGATTCTGGTCTCTGTAAAAAGAAGGGGGAAAGGGAAAACTAACCTTGGACAGCTGAGAAAGAACTTGGGAGGAGAAGAAAGAGAGCAGATTCTCAAAGGCAACCCTGAACGGAGGAGAGGGAGAGTTATGTTCAGCTTGGAAAGCTTTTGCCCAGGAAGCTGCGAACCTTGCTTTTTCTCTCATTCCCTTCGGGTCTCTCTGCTCAAATGTCACTCAACTGGGTGAGGCCTTCCTATCACCCAGTATAAAATAATTCCTCCCACCCCAACACACCTTCCACTCTTCCCATCTGCCTTACTCTTCTTTCTTTTCCCCCATGGCACTTATTATTTGGTTTACTACATATTTCCTAATTTTTTCCTGCCCATTTAGACGAACTAGGATGTAACAATCATGAGGAAAACAAGCACTTTGATTTCTTCATTGCTTCATCCCCACTGTAACAGAAGTTCTCAAATTGCTGGCATATACTCGTGAACTGTGAAATCCATTCCATACATTGTGACATTTCAAAGAAAAAGAAGTGGGAATTCCCTGGCACTCCAGTGATAAGGACTCTGCGCTTTCACTGCCAGGGCCGGGTTCGATCCTTAGTTGGGGAACTAAGATCCCACAAGCTGCGTGGTGCGGCCAAGTGGGGGGGAAAAACCCTCAATATTCTGTAATAACCTATATGGGAAAAGAATCTGAAAAAGAATGGATATGTGTATATGTATAACTGAACCACTTTGCTGTACACATGAAACTAACACAACATTGTAAATCAACTATATCCAATATAAAATAAAAATTAAATTTAAAACAATAAATAAAAATAAAAGAAATTATGTGGAAAAAAAAATAACATGAAAAGCATATCACAAGCAGTAAGGGTACCACTATATAAAATGCTTGTTTCAGCTGTAGACATACACATAAATATGCACATATGTTACATTTATACTTGGTCAGGATGTAAAATATTTCTTATTGAGGGTCATAGTTAAAAACGTAAGGAAGCCACTGGCTTAAAATGTTTAAAGTGGGTACCAAGTCCTGAATGATTAATTTGCTTAAATAGAAAGCTACATTCAAATAATATAAACTGAACACATTCCAACAGGTATGTGCACATTTCAGGGCATGGTAGGCTAATTGAACATCTTAAAGCTGTCCATGCCCTAATCCCTGGAACCTGCGAACATGTTAATGTACACAGCAAAAGGGACTTCAGATTTGATTAAATTAAGGATCTTGAGATGAGCCCAAAGAAGTCACAAGGGTCCGTATAAAAAGGAGACGGGGGACTTCCCTGGTGGCGCAGTGGTTAAGAATCCACCTGCCAATGCAGGGGACATGGATTTGAGCCCTGGTCTGGGAAGATACCACATGCCGTGGAGCAACTAAGCCTGTGTGCCACAACTACTGAGCCTGCGCTCTAGAGCCTGTGAGCCACAGCTACTGAGCCCACGTGCCACAACTACTGAAGCCCGTGCGCCTATAGCCTGTGCTCCACAACAGGAAAAGCTACGGCGATGAGAAGCCCATGCACTGCAACAAAGAGTAGCCCCCGCTCGCCGCAACTAGAGAAAGCCCATGCGCAGCAATGAAGACCCAATGCGGCCAAAAATAAATAAATACATTAAAAAAAAAAAAAGAACCCCTACAAAAACAAGCCCTTTATTTTGCACTCCAGTGACCTATAAAGAACATTTTAGGTAGTATTTGTACATGGAGCATGGTTGCAAAATCCTGAAACATGCGGATGCTGAAGAGGTCAAAAAAGCCTTTGAGAAAGGGTGGCAGAAAATGCTACCAGATTTGTTAAAAGAGACTTGGTCTATGACACAAAACTGAAGTGTAACAATATGTAGGATCATGATTCCTGAGGTTCAGTTTGCATATAAAAATGAACCCCACTGAAACTAACACAACATTTTAAATCATCTACACTTCAATTTAAAAAAAGAAAAAGAAAAAGAGAATGAGACCCTTTCCAGTAATATTCCTGAATGCATCAAACGTGAAGCAACATGTAGACGTGAGAAGGGAGACGGACAAAAGCAGATGGTTATATCCATTAACCACTCTCAGAATTCAGGGCCTAATCTATCATGTTTGCAGATAAG
Source organism: Balaenoptera musculus (assembly GCF_009873245.2). NCBI lineage: Eukaryota > Metazoa > Chordata > Mammalia > Artiodactyla > Balaenopteridae > Balaenoptera > Balaenoptera musculus. Next base: position 11,336,459 of record NC_045803.1, read on the forward strand.
CTTCTCTCCTTCATTTTTCAGGCAGAGGGAGAGTATATACATTTACATTCCCTAGGAATATCTGATGTTTTTAAATGGGTAGGACTGAGGAATACGCAAATTAAAGAGAAGGTAAGGAAGAGGAGAGAAAGGAAGAGGAGGTCAAAAAGTGAAGTAAACAGTGAGGATCTGAGCGAAGGCAGGAGAACAGAGGGCCTTGAAAGGCTGGGGAGAAAAGTGAAACAGTGGCTGGGGATCCAGAGGATGAGGTGGTCTTCACAGATGAAGAAGGCTGGGGTCATAGGTCAGGAGGAGCTGTGAGGAGAGCTTCCTCACTTTTACTCAAAATAACAGTAATTTTTAAAGTAATATCTTCATTCAACAATTATGTACTGAGCATCTACTATGCAGAAGGCTCACCGGAGGCTTTGGGTAGAGACGGGAAATACAATTGCCCAAATTCCTACTTTCAAGGGAAGACAGATGATGAACAAGTAAATAAAGACAAGTTACGAGGTCAGGAGGTTATCAGTGCTGGGACACAAAATAAGGCAGGGTGAGGGCACGGAGAATGGAGAGAGGATGGCACTGTAAATGGGGCAGACACACAAGGTCTGTCTGATGAGATGAAATTTGAGCAAAGACCTGAGTGAGTAAGGGAGTGGCTGGGGGCCTCTACACTGAGGCAGAGAGCTAGTCGAAGGTTGGGAAACAGAAGAGAACATTCCAAAGGGGCCAGGATGGCATGAATGATCTAAGAAAGGGTAAAAGGATGGGTGATCAAAGAGGAACTCGGTGAGGAGGCCAGATCAGGTAGGGCCCTGCAGTCCACTGCAAGGACTCAGAGTGAAAGGGGAGGCCTTGGGAGGGTTTTGGACAGAGGAAAAGTATGATCTTACTTGCTTTCTAAAGAACCAGTCTGGCTTCCATGTGGAGAAAAGGTTACAGGAGTGCAAGGGCGGAAGCATGGAGACCAGTTTGGAGGAAGCTGTCACAGTCCAGGCAAGAGATGACAGCACGGGGACAAGAGCGGTCGTTACAGACGTGGAGAGAAGCAGATTAGCTGGTACCTGAAATAACAGCTTTGCGGTTCTCACTGGAATGCCCGTTTCTTTGGGTTTCTCTCTCCATCATCCAAAGCTTTTCTTCTGTCTCCAACTGGGACACCACATCTGGCCTGAAGGGAAGATGTCCTATGAAAAGGCAGATATATATATTTAAGATGAACACACAGCTAAAATAGATCTTTGTCCAAGTTCTATAACCCTCAAGTGATCACAAACTGTAATAAGAAATAAATTCAGGGAACTATACTCAATACTCTGTAACAACCTATAAGGGAAAAGAATCTGAAAAAGAATATATATATAATTGAATCATTTTGCTGTACACCTGAAACTAACACAACATTGTAAATCAACTATACTTCAATCAAAAAAAGAAAAACAAATTGAGGTCACAACCTAGTTCATGTCTATATATAGATAAAATTAGATTTAGCCAATGTCTGTTTTTATCATATTTCTTACACCCTCATACCACTTACTGCAAACGGTCACACTTTTTGCTACAATGTGAGGGGGTCTTGATAAGGAACTCTGACAGTTTCTATTCTTATTCCATTTTATTCTATTTCACTGAAAAAAAAAAAAAATAATGCCAGTACAATGAACTAAGTTGACTCCATGATCCACCAAAGTATCTGAAAGACAAAGTATAGAAGCTAAGCTGCCCGTTTATAGTTCATCTAAAACAGGGTTTCTCAGCTGAGGCACTACTGATATTCTGGACTGGCTAATTCTGTGCGGTGGGGGGAGGTGGTCCTGTGCATCGTAGGACGTTTAACAGCACTGCTAGCCACTAGATGCCAGTAGCACCCCTCCCTCAGCTGTGACAAACAAAACTGTCTCCAGACATTGCCAAATGTCCCCAAGGAGGCAAAATCACCCCGGACGGAATTTTGCCTGAGCAGAGAGGGACCAGAAAAACCTATGGATTGGAAAAACTTGTGTCTTCAAGGTCAGGGAACCACTTCACAAGGTCCAAAGCTTTGAACAACTGAGGACCAGACACTCTCAAGAGAGTTGAGGTTCAGGGTCAGAGAGTGCCTGTCCTCACCCACTGAGACCAGGTTCCGGAAGTTCTCCACCATCACATCCTGGTACAGCTTCCTCTGGGCGGAGTCCAGCAGCCCCAGCTCCTCCTCGGTGAAGGTCACGGCCACGTCCTTGAAGGTCACCGCCTCCTACGACATCAAACACATGTCACCTCAATCTCACAACCTCCACTGGAAGAAGGGCAGCATCGAGAAGGATAAAGAAGATTAACCCAAAAAATGGTTACCGATTTGGAGGTACTCCAGGCAGTTTTCAGTCCCAACACTTGCCCCTCTCAGTGACAGTGATGTCACCTCCCTGCTGTCCCACTCTATCTCTGCTTTTAATATTCGCAAAGTTCACAGGCCTTGAGCAACCCTCCAGGACAGGTACACAGCTCCCCATCTGTGCTTTCGAGGCACAAGCCGTGTCCACCTGCTGCCACATGCACAGCTGGTGAAGGCACAGGGTGAGTTCAAATTTCAAGGTTTTAATGACAGGACCCTGGGCAAATTCCTTTACTTCTCACTATCTCAATTTCCTCTTCTCTATAATGGTGTCTAAATCACAAGGTGTTTGAAAGGATTAGACGAGTGAACATATGTAAAGCACTTACAATGGCGCCTGGCACATAAGAAGTGCTCAATAAATTTGAGCAAGCAGTATCATTAAAATCTCTTTCATTCCATTTTGTGACTGCATAGTATAGTATTCCTTAGAACTGATGATGTAGCTTTAATCAATCCAAATAAAGCACAATTAGTTACAGATTTTTACTTATCATCATCTGCTGTAAAGATCCTTTTACAGAGATCTCAACCAAGAAGTAGCAGCTGCACTTTAAAATTTTTGAAAGCATAATGGCAGATTTCCCTCTCAAAAGGTTTTCCCAATTCACCTTTCATATGAGGGAGTACAAATGTTCCTGAATCTCTAGACTGGCCAAATTAAGACATAATTCCTTTTTTAATAAAAAAAGAAAATCTTCCACAATCTAAGTGAAATAAATAAATAGAAAGCTTTTATTAACGTTTGTACACATTTAGTTATTAAATTATTTTCTTCATAAATTTACTTTCCATTATTGTGACGCTCCTATTCTTTCTTTTACTCATATTCCAGTTGGGTCTTACTTTATTTTACTAATTTTAATAAGAATTAGAGATATTAAACCTTTATGCAATGTTTATAAGTATATCCCATCAATTCAAATATTGCAAATATACAGCTGTGAATGCTTGAGGGAAAAGGAATATGAGAAAGTGAAAAGAGGTAGTTTGTAAACAGGGTAGTAGGGTAAGTTATTTTTCTCTATTTCAGATTTCCACAATTTTTCAAAGATTGCTTTGTGAAATAATAAAGATGATAAAATAAACCAAACAAAACGCACAGTCTGGCACACAACATGCACTCAAGGTGTGTCGTGTTCATTAACCTTTCCAAGGAAGAGAAAAAAGGTGTGTCCAATCTTTGAGAAATAAAATCCCTTAGGAGACAGAAAGCAATGCCTTACTTACCTGAAACTCGGTCATTTTCTCCCGCTCCTTCCGGGGAAGGTCAGAGTCCTGAGAAGGCATAATTGGGGAAGGATAAAGAAGCCATGAGATGCAGGCCAGGGCTGTCAGGAGCCCATGCGGATCTTTGCAGAAACTACACATGAGCACTCATACTCCCAGGCAGAGGTGCTCACATACAGCTTGGTAAGCAGAGCTTGGAGGAGACTGCAGCTACTAGCAGGACCGTCAGCCAGCAGCCACTGGATAGTGAACAACCGGCACAACCAAACACAGTCTCCCTACCATAAAGACTTCTGATCCTACCGTAAACAAAATGGAAAGACAATCTATGGACTGGGAGAAAATATTTGCAAATTATGCTACTGACAAGGGATTAATTTCCAAAATATACAAACAGCTCATACAGCTTAATATCAAAAAAGCAAACAACCCAATCAAAAAATGGGCAGAAGACCTAAATAGGCATCTCCAAAAAAGACATACAGATGGCCAAAAGGCACATGAAGAGATGTTCAACATTGCTAATTATTAGAGAAATGCAAATCAAAACTACAATGAGGTATCACCTCACATCAGTCAGAATGGCCATCATTAAAGTCTACAAATAATAAATGCTGGAGAGAGTGTGGAGAAAAGGGAACCCTCCTCCACTGTTGGTGCCAATGTAAACTGGTACGGCCACTATGGACAACAGTATGGAAGTTCCTTAAAAAACTAAAAATAGAGCTACCATAGGATCCAGCAATCTTCCTCCTGGGCATATATCCAGAGAAAACTCTAATTCAAAAAGACACACGCACAATGCTCATAAGTTATTTTTGTAATAAGAAAAAACGGCCCAATAAAAATTACATAAAACATGGGACTTCACTGGTGGCACAGTGGATAAGACTCCGTGCTCCTAATGCAGGGGGCCCAGGTTCGATCCCTGGTCAGGGAACTAGATCCCACACGCATGCTGCAACTAAGAGTTCGCATGCCACAACTAAGGAGCCTGTGTGCTGCAACTAAGGAGCCAGCGAGCCGCAACTAAGGAGCCCGCCTGCTGCAACTAAGACCCCATGCAAGCAAATAAATAAATAAATATTTTTTTAAAAAATGTCCATCAACATAGGAATGGATAAAGAAGATGTGGTACATGTATACAATGGAATATTACTCTGCCATAAAAAGGAATGAAATAGTGCCATTTGCAGAGATGTGGATAAATCTAGACTGTCATACAGAGTGAAGTAAGTCAGAAAGAGAAAAACAAATATTGTATAGTATTGTTTCTATGTGGAATCTAGAAAAATGGTACAGATGAACTTATTTGCAAAGCAGAAATAGAGACACATGTTGAGAACAAACTTACGGATACCAAGGGGGGAAGGGGGGGTGGGATGAACTGGGAGATTCGGATTGACACATATACACTATTATGTATAAAAGAGATAACTAATGAGAACCTACTGTACAGCACAGGAAACTCTACTTAATGACCTGTGGTGACCTAAATGGGAAGGAAATCTAAAAAAAAAGGGATGTATGTATACGTATAGCTGATTCACTTTGCTGTACAGCAGAAACTAACAACATTGTAAAGCAACTATACTCTAATAAAAATTTTTTAAAAAATGATACATGCACCCCAATGTTCATAGCACTATTTACAACAGCTAAGACATGGAAGCAACTTAAATGTCCATCGACAGATGAATGAATAAAGTTGTGGTATGGAATGGAATATTACTCAGCTATTAAAAAGAATGAAATAATGCCATTTTCAGCAACATGGATGGACTTAGAGATTATCATACTAAGTGAAGTAAGCCAGACAAAGACAAATATCATATAATATCACTTATATGTGGAATCTAAAAAAAATGATACAAATGAACTTATTTACAAAACAAATAGACTCACAGACACAGAAAACAAACATGGTTATCAAAGGGGATAGCGGGTGGGGAAAAGAGAGGGGGGAGGAAGGGGGAATAAATTTGGAGTTTCGGATTAACATATAGACACTACTATATATAAAATAGATAAACAACAAGGACCTACTATATAGCACAGGGAACTATACCCAGTACTTTATAATGACCTACGATAGAAAAGAATCTGAAAAAGAATATATATATATAAAAAACTGAATCACTTTACTGTACACTTGAAACTAACACAACATTGTAAATTACCTATACTTCAATAAAAAAAAAAAGAATAATAATGAAAATAAAACCTAAAGAAAAAAAAAAGATTTCTGATCCTGGGGGTGGCAGGAAATGAAAGGCAATGTAACAACAATGTGGGTTTAAAAAAAAGAGTTCTGGAGTCAAACCCCTAGGTTTAAATCCTGGAAAAGATACTACGCATCCGTGTAATATAGGGGTATTACAAAAAACCTCTCTGTGCCTCTCTTCAGTCATCTGCACAACGAGGATAGGATATGAACCTGGCCACTCCTCGTAAACCATACCCACCTCATAGAGTTGTTCCAAGGATTCAAGGAGTAGATGGAAAGTTCTAAAAATACAGGAGTCCCTTTTTCTTGCAGCTGCAAAAAAGCAGATGATCCTTTGCATCATAAACTGTATTTGCAAATGTGTTTTCTAACAATAACAACAAAAGAGACCCGAAAGGCATCTGGATTTTGTGTATGACTGCTCTCCTATGAAAGTCACCTGTATTTTCTGAAAGCCCTGATTCTGACTTAAAATTTCTCCTTATTTAATAATTTGTTGCCCAGTTAATACTATTTTATTCACACTTGTATTAGTTTTCTAAAAAAGTATCATTTTGGGTCAATTTATTTCACTGAAGCCAGAAAAGGCTTATTGGTAAAAGCCTTTCATCCTATGTGCATGGAGATAAAAGAAAAACACACAGAAAAGAAAAAGAGACAAAATAAAAATCAAGAAACATGGAAGATAGATTGAGAGGCTCCAACATTTGTCTAATAGGAGTGTAAGAAGGTAATGGAAGCAACTACAGAGAGGTTTTATTTCAAGAGATAACTGCTGAGTTCACATATAGAAATTCTGAACAGCATAAATAAAAATACATATACTCCTAAACAAATGATAGTGAAACTCAGGAAGGCAAAGGATAAATAATTAACTAAAAACAACAACAAAAATCCTTAAAGCTCCCAGAAAGAAAATATAATTTACCTAATAAAAATGAAAATTAGACTGACAGAAACAGGGAAGCAGAATGGAGATCTAAAATATATGAATGATATTTCCAAAATGAAGAAAAAATATCGAGAATCTTGACTTCTATGCTCAATTAAATGGTTATTTATATGAGAGAGGAAGAAAGACGTTTTAGCTGATTAAAAAAAGAAGAAAATTTACAACTAAATGAACCCTGAAAGAATAGATGGTAAGGAAACACGTAAATATGTTGGTAATATCTTTGTTAAAAGAAAAAAAAAAAACCTAGAACGATATGACAAATTTTGAGGGTGGTTTTAATAAAAAGTAAACCTATAACCTAGCCTGCAGTGAAAAAAAAAAAACAAAAAGGTGGTACGAGGGAGCCATCATCAAATTTCAAGTGTATTTTTATTTAGTTTCTATATTTTTCAGACTGAGAATACATGCTGATTAAATTTAGTATTTGTTGAGACAGATATCGTTTTTAAAAGTTAAAATACAAAACCATACAATTTTCAAATGAGTTGAGGGTAAATAAAAGGAATAAACTGAACTGAAGACAATAAAAGAGAATAAAAGGAAGAAATGTAAAGCATGATGATTTAAAAATATATTTAAAAAATTTTACATAAATCAATGAAGTTATTAGAACACACCCTCACACCATACACAAAAATAAACTCAAAATGGATTAAAAACTTAAATATAAGACAAGACACCATAAAACTCTTAAAAGAGAACATAGGCAAAACATTCTCTGACATAAATCATACCAATGTTTTCCTAGGTCAGTCTCCCAAGGCAAGAGAAATAAAAGAAAAAAATAAACAAATGGGACCTAATCAAGTTTATAAGCTTTTGCACAGCAAGGGAAACCATAAACAAAATGAAAAGAACCTACGGACTGGGAGAAAATATTTGCAAATGATGGGACTCGATAAGGGCTTAATTTCCAAAATATATGAACAGCTTGTACAACTCAAACAACCCAATCGAAAAAGATGCGGAAGACCCAAATAGACATTTCTCCAAAGGAGACATACAGATGGCCAATAGGCATGTGAAAAGATGCTCATCATCGCTAATTATTAGAGAAATGCAAATCAAAACTACAATGAGGTACTACCTCACAATGGTCAGAATGGTCATCATTAAAAAGTCTACAAATAATAAATGCTGGAGAGGGTGTGGAGAAGAGGGAACCCTCTTACATTGTTGGGGGGAATGTAATTTAGTGCAGCCACTATGGAAAACAGTATGGAGGTTCCTCGAAAAACTAAAAGTAGAGTTGCCATATGATCCAGCAATTCCACTCCTGGGCATATACACAGACAAAACTATAATTCGAAAAGATACATGCACCCCAGTGTTAGTAGCAGCACTATTTACAATAGCCAAGCTTATGGAAACAACCTAAATGTCCACTGACAGATGAATGGATAAAGAAGATGTGGTACATATATACAATGGAATATTACTCAACCATTAAAAAGAATGAAATAATGCCATTTGCAGCAACATGGATGGACCTAGAGATTATAATACTAAGCGAAGTCAGAAAGACAAATACCATACAATATCACTTATATGTGGAATCTAAAACACGACACACATGAACTTATCTACGAAACAGAAACAGGCTCACAGACATAGAGAACAGCTTGTGGTTGCCAAGGGGAAGGGGGCTGAGGGAGGGAAGTACTGGGAGTTTGGGATTAACAGAGGCAAACTATTATATATAGAATGGATAAACAACAAGGTCCTCCTGTAGAGCACAGGAAACTATATTCAATATCCTGTGATAAACATAATGGAAACAAATATGAAAAAGAATATAACTGAGTCACTTTGCTGTACAGCAGAAATTTACACAACATTGTAAATCAACTATACTTCAATAAAAATTTTTTTAAATATTTTAAAACATATTTTAAAGTAAATAAAACATTTTATATTTTAAAAAATGTTTATTTATTTTAAAAACACATGTACGTGTGGTAGAAAAACACACGTACATATTAACAAGCAATTAAACATTCTCAGGTGTAGTCAACAGACAACTGATCTTTTTCCTAGTGGTGATTTACTAAGTGAAGGAAACCTGATTAACTGAAAACAGATGACGGACCAAGAAAGACCTTTCAGTAGTATGTACCTGGGGCTATGCTGTGAGGAGCCAAGAGGTCCTTCCTTCCTCCCGTTTCCGAATTCAGGACTGGCGAAGAAAAGGATGTGGTGGAAGAGCACGACTGTATCCGTCTGCCGGATACACTGCCGCGGGACGTCCCCAGGCACTAGCGCGGGGTGACTCGGTGCTTCCTAAAAAACGAGATCAGTAAAAGCTCGGGAAAAGCTCGGGAAGGGCTGTCTCCCGACGGATGTCAGAAGGGCCGTGCCATCGCTCCTCGCTCTCTCCCTTCACTGGGGCGTCCAGTCAAAAGGGCGCTCGTGCGAAAATTAACTGCATCAATAGCAAGAGCCAACCCGTTATGTGCCACCAGCGTTCGAAGCTGTTGACCCGTATGGCCTCACTCGATTCTAATCACAACCCTACCCAGTAGTGACCGTCTCTCCCGCTATCTTACAGAGGAGGAAAGTAGGACGCACGGATAATCAACAACTCGCCATATATTGTACCGATAGAAGTAGCAGCTCTGCTTGGTACGCGGGGGAGGAGAACAGAAGGATGCCGCACTTCCGCCCTCCACCTCTCAGCCTCCGCCGGCGGCCGCGACTTCTCCATCCTAAGACAGCCGGCTAGGTAGCGACTAGTCCCACGCTCAGGCCGAAAAGGCTCGCAGGGGTCTTGGGGGTGCAGGGCCGACTCACCTCCCGTATCGAAAAAAATGGTGGCTGCCTCGCTTTCCCGGAGCGGAAGTGCCTCTGACTACACAGCGCTCGGAACTACACTTCCCAGAAGCCCCGGAGACACGCCGTAGCCCCTCGTTTCCGGATAGAGTCCGGGGGGGAATACACTTCCCAGAGCCCCAGGAGGAGGAAGGGCCGTGTCCTCCCCGTTGGAGCTTTAAAACAAAAGAAAACAACCCCAAACTCTTGGGAGTTCTCGGCCAACGACTTCCAGGATCCCCTTCGTGTGAAGCAGCTCTCTGACGCCGGTAGAGCTTAGCTTTATCTCACTGACAAACAAAACATGATAAACAAATATTGGAAGAGTCATAATCTTAAAAGACTGTAAGAACCAGATCAGTGTAATAGAACTGTACCCCCTCTACCAGAGGAAACAAAAGGGGGGAGAGGGGAAATGATAGGCTTAAAATGCAGTTTTAGACGATTTTTAGACGAGTGAAAGACCCAAAAAATGCAACGGGGCAGATTGTATATGTCTATTTCCACTATTGTTAACAGAACAGTCAAAAAATTCAGAACTTGGCTGCTGAGGACAACACATGGAGTGAAAAGACAAGCTTCAGCGTGGACTGTGTGATCAATTTCTCAATGCAATCAGGGCCATTGTAATCAATCCTCAGGGAGTTTCTGAATTTGAAAGACAAACACGTTGTTGTTAATTAGGTGTTTATACAATAGTCACTACAAAGATTGTTGTTTGTTCAAATATATTGATGGAAGAAATTTGCACATACTGAGGTATGGGGAAGTCATTCTGGCTTTTATGTAATTTAACTTTAAACTTTACCCTAACCAAAACAGCCTGTTTTGTGGCCTAGTAAACATACATCTGCTTTAACCATTAAAGAAAAGGGTGCAGGACTTCCCTGGTGATCCAGTGATTAAGAATCCGCCTGCCAATGCAGGGTACAAAGGTTTGAGCCCTGGTCCGGGAAGATCCCACATGCCGCGGAGCAACTAAGCCCGTGTGCCACAACTACTGAGCCTGTGCTCTAGAGCCCGCGAGCCACAACTACTGAGCCCGCACACCACAACTACTGAAGCCTGAGTGCCTAGAGCCCGTGCTCTGCAACAAGAGAAGCCACCGCAGTGAGAAGCCCGCACACCACAACGTAGAGTAGCCCCAGCTCGCCGCAACTAGAGAAAGCCCGTGCACAGCAACAAAGACCCAATGCAGCCAAAAATAAATAAATAAATAAAAATATATTATTTTTAAAAATTTTAAAAAAAAAGTGTGCAGTGTCCAGAAGTAAAGAATGCCCGTTTTGAAGACAGAAAAACGCCTCCCTTCCTGGGATGTCAATGCTAGCGTTCCTTCAATGATAAGGCTCCCTGGAGCTGAGGCCATGCTGACTCGTAATGTGAGTGCTAATGTCTTTTTTGAAACCTTGAAGGAATATACTCCTGTCATGTTTGATGTTCTTTGTTCTGACAAGATATAAAACTGTGCTGAAAACTATGCTTCTTTGGAACAGTTCCTCAGAGCTATCTGAGAGGCTGTCTCCCAAGCTGCAGTCTTCAGTTTGGCTCAAATAAAATTCTCTTCTATTCTTATTATAGGTTGATTATTGATTATTTCCATTAACAGTATGACAGAATTGATGTTTCAAAGAAATGAGACTGGAGAGAAGAGAGGAATACCTAAAACTATCTATATATCCATGACAATATATTTTTGCATTTCTCATTTCTGAGCATATATTCCTTTTTCTGTTATCCTTAGCAGCTATCTCTTATGGAGCACTGAGTGTGTGCCAGGGACTACTCCCACCTCTTTAGACTCCGGGATCTCACTTCATCTTCACAATTTTTTTTAGGTAAATACTATTATTTCCTCTATTTTACAGTTTACAACGGAGCCAGAGGCAGAGAGAGTTAAGTAATTTGCCCATGTTACTAAATTAGTAAGTACTAGAGCCAGGTTTCAAAATTTGGCATTTGACAACCAGAGCCCGAGAGGTAACCATTACACTAACCACATCTTGTATAATCAACATGAACAGAATGTTTAACTTCAATCAATGTTTTCTCCTTCCTGATGCCAGAAAGCTGTAGCCTAACATGGAAATTCAATCCTTTTCACATGCATGTCTATCCAGTGCCCTTAAGGGAAGGTCCAAATTCTTTGGCCAGCCTCACAAACAGGAATCTTCCATATGCTTGTTTCCCTCTTCAAATCTGCTTTCCACGCTACATGTCCAGCCATGGTGAATCGCTTGTACTCCTACAAAAAACTTTTTTGTATCTGCTGTTCCTTCTTGTCATATACTGCTGCTCTATTCACTTCTAGGTCATAGCTTAAACATTCCCTGCTCCAGTAAGACTTCTTGTGAGTTCTTGTCTTGCAGACTAATACAAACCGTGTATGATAACCACGATCACAGACTTGGACTCAGGCTGCCTAGGTTAAAATACTCGTTCTGCCACTTACTCTGTGAAATCTGTCCCTTCTTCTTCATTTGTAAAATGGAAATAATAATAGGATTGATATGAGGAAGATACATGTAATAAATACATGTAAAAGCACTGGAAACTCTGCCTGACTCACGACCACCTACAACAAGTTAGCAAATATTCTCAGATGATAAACACAGGACACTTAAATTAGAGATAGTCGGTTTCTAAATAAGTTTTCTTTACATCATTAAAATATTGTCAATAATTAATGTATATCAACTTTTGAATGCTGTGAAAAAAATTAGGAGATTCTGCAACCCATTGAAAGTGAGATAAAGGATCAGTAAAGTTTATATTGTTCTCCTTTACTGTTTCCTAAGTCCATTTCAGGAATTTTGAATAAAATCTAACTGAGCTGCAGGCCTCTGTTTCAGGATATTGGGCAGCTACACCAGCCACAAATACTGAAGAATATCTCCCTGCCAGTCTTTGGTGCTAAGTATACTTTAAAGAATATAACATTCTCCCTGCAACAAAGTAGCACACAGCCAAAGGGAGAAACAGATCAGAAACCAAGATTTAGAAGACTGGACTGTTTCAAGTCAAACTTCAAAATAAAGAAACCAAATTCATAATTATTCCTCTCCAACTTTCAATGTTTCTATGTCCCTAAACTTTCTTACCTACATAACTACCATCCTCCTGGCTGCCAGGAATGAAAACCGTGAAGTTAACAGTTGCTTCCCTTTGCTCTTCATATGTAATCAATTTATGTTAATGAATTTTAAATTCTAGTGACTACCTGACTGGGGTTTGTTTTTCGTTTAAATTATTCCATCTTCTCTTCCTCCCAATCTCCCCAAAAGTATTTTGTGTGAGAAGGGGAATGGACACAGTTAGATAGGCAAAACTTTGACAACGGTTGCAGATGACTGATGGGGTGGTGGGCAGGTTTCATTACACTATTTTCTCTGTTTTGTGTATGTTTGGGCCTTTCCTTAATAAAAATTTAGGAAGAAATACCGTGCGTAGTACAGCTCCAATGCAAAATGTTAACAGTGTTATCTCTAAACCTTGAGATTATGGGGAATCTCATTTCTTGCCTTTTTACAGTTCTGTATTTCCTAATCTCTCTATAATGGGCATACATTCCTTTTATAATGAGGATATAAATTACAAAGCCCCAAACCACTTCCAAACCTGGTAGAAAAAAAGACTTCTTTAAACCATTCACATGACTATTTCTGATGATTAAAAAAAAAGAAAAAAAGTACAGCATAGAGATGAAAAACCTAGATTTGAGGCTTCAACTCCTCGGGTTCAAATGGTAGTTCTGCCTCTTACTAGCTATTAAGTCTTGGGCAAATAAGATAAACTCACAAGAGTAAATTTTTAAAAAAAAAAGAATTTTTCCTTGTCCAAAGGGTCTGTTTTTCCTGTCCTTTTTCTTAGAGCAACTCCATAAAAAACCCAGTGCTTTTGGATCCTTTCTTTAACCTTTCCATATGCATGAAAATCTTGTTAGAGGCTAAGGAAGCCCCTTACCAAGTTTACAACGCAGAAGCGTTTTTCAAAGTCCTGGGGGTTTTCCCTTTAGAATGTAAACATCTTAGAAAATAACCCAGCGTCCCAGTCACTGTGGGAGTTTAACGAAGGTGCCTTTCAGTGAGTTGTAAATCTGCTAGCAGGGGAGATCAGATATATTTTATTATTCCTTCAGAGAAAGTCAATTAACAAAACATTCCCAAGTAAATTTAAGATGAATTCATCAAAGAATTTGCAGTAAATGGGGGCAGTCACTTCCTCTTATAGGAAAACAAGATACCGTTAACCCTGAGACTCTATGTACCAAGCAGTCAAAAATAGACTAGCACGTAATTGCCTAACTGTATAAATAGTGTTAAATTTCTTTCTCTGTAATCTCTTTCCACAAATTATCTACAACACTGTACTCTGGAAATGCTTATTCAGTAATAAGATTGGTTTCTTTTCGACACTGTGTAGAGAGGACTTAGTGTGTTAGGCGGGTGCTTTACTTCCCCCAAACAATACCTCCGTTTCCTTATCTGTTAAAAAAAAGAAAAAGGAAAAAAAGCCTAATAGCTTTACCTACCTCATAAGGCTGTTGCGGTCATTTAATGAAGTTAATTTGTATAAAATGATAAGGGACTTATCAATGATTAATGACACTACTTTAGTGATGAGGATAATGAGGCCAAGACAGATTAAGTAACTCGCATAACGTTATACGGCCAGGAAGTGGCAGAGCTGGCTGGTAGGAGAGGGAAGCCGGTTGGAGCGCCGGGAGAACTTCAAACCAGGTGACAAGCGACTCGGGCTGCCCCCAACACAGGGCTGCACGAGCCTCTCCAAACGGGAGGCTCAGCGGAGGGGAACACAAACTTCCCCCAACCCCATACTCTGCATCCGGCAGCAGCTTCTCTTACTCTCCCCGAGGACGAGGGCCAGGGCCTCGCTGGCTCCCCGCCCGGGCTTGGAGGGGCCCCGGGGATCGAAGACCCATTCACCTGAGGGGAAGGTGGGCAGCAGCCCACCCCTCCTACAGCGAAAGCGCCGCCTTCCCACGAGAGGGAACCCGTTGACCACTTCCCAGAATTCCCTAGCCCTGCCGTCCAGAAGCGGAAGTGCTCTGGGCTGCACGGACCTCAGACTACACTTCCCAGAATGCCCGAGAGAAACGACGTCCACGGTCCCGCCCCCTGAAGAGGAAGTACTTCCGAGTACCCTGAGCTTCTAGGCACTGAATTCTTGTAGGGGGTTCCTGAAAACACTCAGGGTAGAGGAATTTTAAGAGCTATTTTTTTTTTTTTTTTTGGTTATAAAATTGCTTTAATTCAGTTCTCTCCGCATTACAAGCCGGCAGTGGCCTGCTATGCTCCTTACAATACTGAGCCTGTAATTGGTGTTATCAAAATATACATCTGTGTCACCGTAAAAAAACCCGCAATTGCTGCCCCTCACGTCTTACAACAAGAAATGCCAGCGCGGAGTTTGGCAAAGTTGTCCAATTTGGCGCTGCTACTGTCTTTCTTGGTGGCTCCTACCCATTCTGTTATTGAAAGCTAAGCATCATTTTAGCCATGGTCAAGGGGCTTGAGAGGAGGTCAGGGTAGGGAGAACAGGAGTCCGTAGTAAAACCTTAAAGAGCTGCCTATAGGAATAAGGATAAAAGGGTAATGGATCGCCTTTGGGGGAGACTGAAACCAAACTCCAAATTACTACTTGAAATTGGATTAGAGTGAAGCTTTTTTGTTAGTATCTTCAATCATCTAACGGAAACAAATGAAAATTCTCTCTAGGGAAGACAGCATCATCATAGGCTTCAAATTATTTCTATAATTTAAAAACATATTAATATTGGACAAAGTAGTCCTTGAAGAAAAAGCATTATAAGATATACAAAGAAACAATAAGTTTCAAATTATCATGAATAACAGTTTCACATAATGTAAAAGCAAACTTGAAAAAGCAAAATTGACAGAACCACAAGAAGAAAAGCAAAATTCTCAGTTAGAATGGGAGTTTTCAATACATATTTAGGAAGAAATGTGGAACTTTAAAAGCATATACTAAAACAGAAGAGAAGCTGAATCTGAAAATTAAAACATCCCCCTCGGGAATTTAATAAACAAATGACAAAAAATACACTAAGTATATGGAGGGAAATGAGATTCATGAAATAGAAAACAAAATAAGTGGATTTTTAAAAAAAGGGCCAAAAGAACATTGTGACTAAAACAATAAAATTGACAAAGTCCAGTAACAGTGATCAAGAAAAAAAGACAGAAATGGCATTATTACCAATTTCAGAAGTTAAAAAGGGAGCATCACTAAAGATTTTAAGAGAACATTTTGAGGAATATTATAATGATAAATTTGAAAATATATGTGAAATGGTTATAAATTCCTAGAACGATCACATTTAAAACTAAAATAAAATGACAGAAAAATTACACATAATACCTAGTGATAAAATGTTGAAATTTTACCTCCAAGAATGAAAATCAGGAGCATTCCTGGCAGTCCAGTGGTTAGGACTCTGTGCTTCCACTGCAGCAGGCCCGGGTTTGATCCCTGGTTGGGGAACTAAGATCCTGCAAGCCACAGCCTACTGATGGTAATGCTCTTAGCTACAAATGCCTGAGGCACTCACCTGGGCTCCGAATTACTCACACAGAGCCCCACAGACATTTCCCCCACTGGGGCCAGTGTTGTGGCTGGGCCAGCCTTTATGGTTCTTATTATTATCACAAGACACACTTCAGCAAAAAACCATTAGGGAAACCATTGGGCTTCCCTGGTGGTGCAGTGGTTAAGAATCCGCCTGCCAATGCAGGGGACACGGGTTCGAACCCTGGTCCAGGAAGATCCCACATGCCACAGAGCAACTAAGCCCATGTGCCACAACTACTGAGCCTGCGAACCACAACTACTGAAGCCCATGTGCCTAGAGCCTGTGCTCCACAACAAGAGAAGCCACCGCGATGAGAAGCCTGCGCACCGCAACAAAGAGTAGCCCCCACTCACCGCAGCTAGAGAAGGCCCGTGCACAGCAACGAAGACCCAATGCAGCCAAAAATAAAATAAATAAAATAAATAAATTAAAAAAAAAACATTAGAGGGCTTCCCTGGTGGCGCAGTGGTTGAGAGTCTGCCTGCTGGTGCGGGGGGCACGGGTTCGAGCCCTGGTCTGGGAGGATCCCGCATGCTGTGGAGCGGCTAGGCCCGTGGGCCACGGCTGCTGAGCCTGCGCGTCTGGAGCCTGTGCTCCGCAGCGGGAGAGGCCGCGATGGTGGGAGGCCCGCGCACCACGATGAAGAGTGGCCCCCGCTTGCCGCAACTGGAGAGGGCCCTTGCGCAGGAACGAGGACCCAGCACAGCCATAGATAAATAAATAAATAAATAAAATAAAGGAGTTCCTTTATTAAGAAAAAAAAATTTAGAGAACTTTGAAAAACAAGATCTATTACTCACAGATACTCTCTACTTTCTACCTTGCTGTGTGGCCTTTAGGCATGCAGAAGTCACTGATCTTATACCATGTTCCTGTTAAAAGTTCCACTTCGATAGCTGGATATGCCTGGATTCTCAGAATTCCTACTTGGTAGAGAGAGCTCGGCCCTGGGGCCCTGCCTTTATTAGGCTTCAGGGGTGGGGTATGTGGGGTTTCACGTAGGTTCACTCATTATTGGCTAACCTGAAGCATAAGAGTGAGAATTAGGGTGTGGGAGAGTGGAGGCAGGCTCACTCAAGTGGTCAGGTATCTAGATTGCCAGGGGCTTCTGAAATGGGAACTTCATGGGTGTGGGTGGCCTAGTGGTTATCCACTAGTGGTTATCCTTATCTGGTTGCTTTGCTAGGAGCTGTGCCATACAGCCGGCAATATGTTTATATAAAATGGATGTCTTTTCATAAATCGTAGCCATGTTCTCTTAGGTCAGTCTCCCAAGGCAATAGAAATAAAAGAAAAAAATAAACAAATGGGACCTAATCAACCTTATAAGCTTTTGCACAGAAGAGGAAACCATAAACAAAATGAAAAGACAACCTACAGACTGGGAGAAAATATCTGCAAATAATGCAACCGAAAAGGGCTTAATTTAAAAAATATACAAACAGCTCATATAACTCAATAACAAAAAAAAAAAGAAAAAAAAACCCAATCAAAGCATGGGCAGGGCTTCCCTGGTGGCGCAGCGGTTGAGAATCTGCCTGCCAATGCAGGGGACACGGTTCGAGCCCTTGTCTGGAAGATCCACATGCGCGCGGAGCAACTAGCCCGTGAGCCACAACTACTGAGCCTGCGCGTCTGGAGCTTGTGCTCTGCAACAGAGAGGCCACGACAGTGAGAGGCCCGTGCACCGCGATGAGAGCGGCCCCCTCTTGCGCACTAGAGAAAGCCCTCGCACAAAAAACGAAGACCCAACACAGCCAAAAATAAAAAATATAATTTAAAAAAAAAAAAAAAAAAAAAAAGCATGGGCAGAAGACCTAAATAGACACTTCTCCAAAGAAGACACACAGATGGCCAAGAGGCACATGAAAAGATGCTCAACATCACTAATTATTAGAGAAATGCAAATCAAAACTACAATGAGGTATCACCTCACACCAGTCAGAATGGCCATCATCAAAAAGTCTACAAATAATAAATGTTGGAGAGGGTGTGGAGGAAAGGGCAACTCTCCTACACTGTTGGTGGGAATGTACATCGGTGCAGCCACTGTGTAAAACAGTATGGAGGTCCCTTAAAAAACCTAAAAATAGAGTTACCATACAATCCAGCAATCCCACTCCTGGGCATATATCAGAGAAAACTCTAATTCAAAAAGATACATGCACCCCATTGTTCACAGCACTATTTACAGTAGCCAAGACATGGAAGCAATCTAAATGTCCATCGACAGATGAATGGATAAAAAAGATGTGATATATATATACACACACACACATACACATATACACAATGGAATACTACTCAGCCATAAAAAGGAATGAAATAATGCCATTTGCAGCAACATGGATGGACCTACAGATTATCAATATTAGTGGAGTAAGTCAAAAGAGAAAGACATATCACAAGATATCACTTATATGTGGTCTCTAAAAATATGATACAAATGAGCTTATTTACAAAACAGAAACAGACTCACAGACATAGAAAACAAACTTACAGTTACCAAAGGGGAAAGGGGGGGAGGGATAAATTAAGAGTTTGGGATTAACAGATACAAACTACTATATATAAAAGAAATAAACAACAAGGTCCTACTTTATAGCACAGGGAACTATATTTACCTTGTAATAAACTATAATGGAAAAAAATATGAAAAAGGATATATATATACATGTATAACTGAATAACCTTGCTGTACACCAGAAACTAACACAACATTGTATATCAACTATACTTCAATTAAAAAACAGAAAAGAAAAAAATAGATGTCTTTTTAAATGGATGCCTTGGCAATCAAAAGCTTAATGTCAGGCACTTACACTACAGGGTTCAATTCCAGTCAGGGTTCAATTAGGAAAGCCACGTCACTATGATTTTAGAGATAAGGGAATTTTTAAATAGGAATTAGACCTTACACAAATGTGGAAGGAGAAATCAGAGCTTGTCGGAATTCTGAGAATCCAGGCATATCTAAGCAGAAGCATGGTACGAGATCAGTGAATTCTGTGAACACAAGCCCAATTGCCACAATTCGTTTTTTGTAAGATGACTTCCCGGGTCACAAGCAATGATGGATGGAATACAATGACAGAGAATAAAGCATTGTGTAAGGTCCACAGATGGTACTTTTATCAGAAGCACTGGGAGAGGAAAGACAGTTCCATATCTACAGCAACTGGTTTTTCCAGTGAAAAGAAAGTGCTGTCCCTTCTATGATGGAAGTGGTCTCATGTAATCAAATTCCCAGCTGGGGGTTGGGGAATCTCCTTTGGAGAACAGCACCCAAATCTTCCTCCTCATTCACCTGATCACATAGAACTTCTCATGAGGTCACAAGGCATGGGCTGCGAGGTGGGAGTCGCTGTAGAAGGAACTGGAGCTCTGGGAATTTGAGCCACTTGCTTGTGCAACTCACTTGTGACTTTGAGCCCAGTCTCATACGTATCACTTCCACCTGATGATGAAGTGCTGCTGGTATGCCCAAATTTATGACTTCATTGCATAACTTTCTGGCTCATGGCCATGTATTTAGTTTTAACTAGTCACCAATAAAACCAGAAGCTGCTTTCACAGAAGGAGTCATGTCACATGCAGAGGACGACATAACTCTCTGCTCCCAAATCCTAAATATCTGTGTTGTGATCTCCATGCAGCATCCCTATCTGTCGCAGACACTGCCTACATTACCAGGTACAGACAACCAGACATTATCAGGGATCATAAAATTATTTTGGTAAAGAGCCATGTAGTAAATGGTTTAGGCTTTGCAGACCACTCAATCTCAGTCACAACTACTCAACTCTGCCATTTTAGCACGAAAGCACCCGTAGGCAATATATAAGAGTGGTCATGGTTGTTTCAATAAAATCTTATTTACAGAAACAAGTGGCAGCCAGATTTGACCCATGGATTGTAGTTTGCCAATTCTTGAACTACACTGTGAAACAAGATTGGACAGTGATGTAGCCTGGAGCTGGGTCAATAAAAATGTGTTGATAGCCCTACCTGATGAAACTGAACTTCAACGGATGATATTTGCTAATAGATATAGAGAAAAAAAAGCACATGTCAGTTCAGTAGCTGCATATGAGGTGCCAGCAGATGTGTTCTCTAGCAATAAAGCCACATCTGGAGCTGCAAATGGCATTAACTCCTAATTAAGTTTACAATAATCCCATGTCATTCTTCAAGATTCACCTGTCTTCTGCTCAGGTCAAATGAGTGAAGTGAATGGGAATATGATGGAAATCATGACCCCTGCAGCTTTCAGGATACTGCTAGTGGCACTAATCTCTTCAATCCTTCCAGTAATATAACACTGCTTTTGGTTTTCTGTTTTGGTATGTACAAGGCAGTTATCACGTTCACTTGTCCTTTCTTATCAAAATTGCCCTTGTACCATGGGCTAGAGAACCAAGGTGAGGATTCTGCCAGTTGGTTATTCCAAATGCAACTCTGCATTCTGGAACTTAGTAAATAACCAGAGGACGAGTTCAGGGATCCATTTAGACCAGCTCATGTGGATGGACCCAAGCAAAAACATCCATTATTTGTCATTTATAAGTTCCTGTACTAACCAGTAGACCACAATGCCATTTTGGGGTCCAGGAGTTAATGTCAGCTCCAGTGTCTAGTGCTTCCTTCATCTTCTGGTGATTTCCACTAACCTAATGCACAACCTCCATAAAATGTGGCTGGAAGTCATGCTGAAGAAGTCTAGGGATGATTTATGGTATTGGTAGTATACCAGGGTATATCCTCCCTCAAGGGGACCCAGCCTGCCCTTCATTCAAGATGCTCTGGAAATGGGAACTGACTCATGTTATGGAATTGGCTTAGGGACCACAACTCTCATGTTGATTCAGGTCAGACATGTTCATCAGACCTAGAGCTTTTCTCCTGATTCAAATCAAGCAGGGTATTAGACTTCCCATTTATTTCAGCCCTAGAGATACCACATGAGCAAATGTAAAAAATCTCTGTGTATCAAACCATTCTAATGATCCCTTTCAGTTTGCTGTTCATTGTGAAAAACACGCTCACTTTATCTCTGCCAATGAAGTGTTTCCACTTGACCAATGATGCCCCACGATCCCATTAGCCTCACTGAATTTAGGGAGCCCATTATGATGACATAATTTCCCTCTCTCATTCCTGGCCTGCAGAGAAGAGTAGCTACAGAGCATTCCAAGACTGCTAACGCTCCCCTCACCAATACGTTTCTTAAACCTCTGGCAAAGGAAGTGTCCTCTGAGCCCTCCTAGGGCACATAGGGGGTTTGGGTAAGCGGATCTTATGTGATAAATCCACTCCAGCGGTCTGGCATTCCTATGCCTTTGTAAACCTTCTACAGCGGTGGTTCTCAGCTGGGGAAACTTTTGGTCCCCCCTCCCAGGAAACATGTGGCAGTGTCTTGAGACTTTTTTCTTTAAGGAGCTGTGTTACGAATGAGCCCCACGTGGCTGGTGCACACGGAGGTATCAAGGCACTTTTTATTGTTACAACTAGGGTGGCAGGGAAGAGTATGTGGTACTGGGCCATCTTACATTGCACAGGACAGCTCCCAACAACAAAGAGCTACCCAGTTCAAAACGTCAGTCACGCCAAGGTTAAGAAATTTTGCTACAACGTACTTAGAAAGTTCTGGCATTTTGGCTTTAGCATACGCTAACTTTGGGTGCAGGCTTCAGTCATTTGAGCAAACTGTTGAAGGCATTCCCAGGTACCCAAGCTAACATGCTGAGTCTGGAATGGGTGTTGAATGCACTCGTATCAACAAATCCAGCCTAATCCAATATTACATTACTTCCACCTGCTTCAATACCTACAAAATCCACAATCACACATTATTTCTCAGGTTCCTATTGATATAAATTATAAAATTTCTTATTTTAGCAGATATAGTGTCTCCTCATGGTCATACTTTATACCCGATGGGTACCCACCCCTTCCCTGCTCCCTTCCCCATGTCAAGGACTCTAGTCTGATTACTAGGTCTAGAAAAACGAGAGGTAGTGGAGGCAAGTCTTGAGGATCTACAGTCCCCTGCAAGGAAACTATCTCAGAGTAGAGGAAGACTTCCTTCTAACAGCACAGGAGGCTCAGCTAAGAGGTCACAGGTCAGAGGTCACAGGCCTCAGCTTTGTTGGAATCTGCCCATGTATTTCCACCTCAAGTTTCCAGGATTCTACTCCTTCCCACTGATGCCCTATGACATAAGAGAATCTACAAGGTTGTGAATCAATGTGTTGTCATTCAGCCACTGACTGAATTTGACTTTGGATCCCCTTAAAAAAAAAAAAAAAAAAGGAAGGAAAGAAAGAAATGCTGATTATAACAAGTCCCCCAAAGCGTTGCTATGTAGCCAAGCTCAAAGCTAAGACAGAAAATCCCCAGAGGTAAAAACAGATTTTGAGCTCATGGTATCAAGTGGGAGTTGAAACTGAAGGCCCTACAAAGGCCAATGGAACTGGATAAAAAGCTAAAGATTTAGTCTTTAGCATAGATGGGAGTCAAGGTTAGAGGAAGCTATGCACTAGGAGTGAGTAGTGGACTACTCAACACCAAGAATGGAAGAGCAGCTCTTTCACTGAATGTGAAGAAAGAAACAGGTAGTCCCTAGTTGCTACCACTGTCTTTGAACCAAACTAAAGAACAAGGTCAACCAGAAGGGCAGATATGAGAATCAAAAAGGAAACCTCTCTGGAATCCTCACTGAACCAAGTCTAAGTTCTGCTCTACTTGTGGTCTTTCACTTACAGAGACAAACCTTTTGGGCTTACCACAGGGATCAACAGACTTTTTCTCTGAAGGGCCAGAAAGTAAATATTTTAGGTTTTGTGGGCCACAGTGCTCATCACAACCACTAAACATGGTCAGCACAATGGGAAACATTCAAAGATGGTAAATAAATGGATGGGCCAATAAAGAGCTTTTATGTTCCAATAAAGCTTTAAAGGCAATGAGCCAGATTGGGCTCACAGGAGGTAGTTTTCCAGCCCTTGACTTAACTCACTAAACTACAAATTACCTTGAGAGTTGGTGGGCTATCCTGATATCTACCAAACAAAACAAAACAGAACATGAAAGGCCTAGGATTTCTGACATCTAATGCAATGCAATTTGAGGTAGCATGGACTTTATATACACACGTGAAGGTGTGGTCTAGGAAACCAATCTTGGAAACCTGCCTCTCACATTAAATACATCTTTTGCTGAGTAAAGCCCTTTAACCAAGTACGTGTTAAACATCAGTGAAATGACTAAGAAGTAGGAAATGGTATGCAAACCTCCTCCTTAACAACTTGTTCCCATCATTCTAGGTTTCTTCCCTATGCACATTTTTCCTTAGGGAATCGTTGATAAATTTTACCTCTAAAACTTACCTATTTCCACTCTCTATCTTCAGGATTTGCCCAATCACTGTTACTTTGTAAACAATTTAAAAAAAATAAAAAATTTGGTAAATTCCTTTTGTCCCACAGCTAATGGTTCTCTGTGTCATAGTGTCTGGAATGACTCAGCTACTTCCGCAGTCAGACCAAACACGTGAAAGGACAAGCCGGTACCCCGGGCTATCCATCCATTCACCCGGTAAGGAAGTCTGACAAGGAGAACTAGGAAGTGTAAATTTCTACTGTTGGAATTAAAACAGAATATTCTGGGCTGCATGGATTTATCCTAAACTTCAAATGCATTAATTTATAAATATATAGTTACAATGACTAATATTCTGTATCTTTAAATAACCATATAAATTTTTTCTTTTTATAACTGATTTCCAGAGGACTATTCCTTAATTTTGGCCATATATATATATATACCTCATGATGATAGGATTTCTTACTGTGAGGGATTAATGTTCTTAGTAATTTTTAATATTACATTTTACATTATTTTACTACCTATGTTACTATAAAAATAACAGTATTTTACTGGAAAATTGATGCTCAATGAAAAATTTAAAATATGGAAGTTAAATGTGGAAAAAATCCCTGAAAATCTTGCCACTTATGTAAATAAGGGTGAATATCCCTTTACAGATGATAGGATGCATTAACACACACACATACATGTTTGATTAAAGTATGTGATGTACCTAAAATACATTAAACTGTTACATGCTTCTGTCATAAGTCTAAGCCATCATTTTAACAGATCTGTTATTACATAAGTATCTCAAAATATAAATTCCTACTGAATATTTCACTTTTACAAAATTTAGTAGCATTGACGTACTACTCACCTTTTCTATTTGAATTTCCTAATTATAAGGTCCTATTCTATGATTTCTATATCAAAGGGATGCACGTTCTATATTTTGATATGTACTCACCAACTTCACTTTGAAAAGTAATTTTTCAATCTACCGCTAGGAAAAAGTGTGCAAGTCAGTCATTGAATAAATATGTTTGATGAAATTACCAAATTTCAACAAATAATTTTTTTCTTTTTATCTCAGGCCAGAGAGAAGGAGTAAGGAGATAGAGAACTTGACAAAAGTAATCTACTTCAAACAGCCTCTTTTCTCTACTTAAGAAGTCTTGATGAAAGTAATGCTAAAACCCTTGGAAGACAATCACATCAAAACCTAGATGGAGGACTTCCCTGGTGGCGCAGTTGTTGAGAGTCTGCCTGCCAATGCAGGGGACACGGGTTTGAGCCCTGGTCCGGGAAGATCCCACATACCGCGGAGCAACTAAGCCCGTGCGCCACAACTACTGTGCCTGCACGTCTGGAGCCTGTGCTCCGCAACGAGAGGCCGCGACAGTGAGAGGCCCGTGCACCGCGATGAAGAGTGGCCCCCGCTCGCCACAACTGGAGAAAGTCCTCACACAGAAACGAAGACCCAACACAGCCAAAAATAAATAAATAAATTTAAAAAAAAAAACCTAGATGGAAATGTGGTGAATAAGAAACCAACTATCAGTTCATTTACTAAGAAATGTTTGTCCTCTGTCACCGTCATTAGTAACTCTTTCTGACACTTAAACCTCTGCCTTGACATTCTTGAAAAGAGGGTCAACAGTATGTTTTCTGTATTGCAAGATGAACAATCCATTTTCAGTAAGTCTATACTGTCACAAAAGATAACTGAATTTGTACTGTGTAAAATTGACAGAATATTAGACAAAGTCCAAGATAAGATCCAACTTGAAGCGAGGCTGGGGGGACAAGAGGAGCTAATCATAACAGGACGATGCCACACTAATATTACAAATTGCAGTACTGAGTGGTTTTCTAACACTTCAACTCTTTGTCTCCCTGAATTACTTTTAAGGCCACACTTAGGTTAACTGCTCTGAATACAAATTTTTAGGAAATTTTGGAGGGGATTGCAACATAATTTTCAAAAGTTTCTCCTCATTCATTAATTTAACAAATATCGAGCACCTACGAAGTAGTTGGCAATGTTCAGACTGTAGATTCAGAACAAAGGTCTCTGCGTCTGTGGAGCTTACATTGTAATGGGCATAAATTTTGGCATGTCCATCATACTTTTGTACAAGGCCTGCTAAAACTCATACTAAGGCTTCTCCCCTGAGTAATATTTAATAGAGGTCAAAGTTCAAACTGAAGTCCTTACTACACCATTTACCAGGGTTCTCTGCTGTGTGGCCTCCTGACTACTGGAACATGCTGAGCTATGGCTGAAACACTGACTTTAATGAAACAAGTGATTTTTTTTCTTTTGAACTTGATGATTGGAAGAATTCACATGACACCTGAGTTTTGTTTTGTTTTTTTTTTAATCATTTTATGGAACTTTTTTCCTGTGTGGGCTCTCTGATGGTCTTACCATTCCTATCACTTTTATAGGATTTATCAGTAGCATGGATTCTGTGATGAATTGTTAGATTGGAGCGCCAACTGAAGCTCTTACCACAGGTCTCACACTTGTAAGGCTTCTCCCCTGTGTGCACTCTCTGATGAGACTGTAACTGTGAAGACCGACTGAAGACCTTACTGCATCTGTCACATCTGTACGGCTTCTCTCCAGTGTGGACACTCTGATGAAGCTGAAGACTTGAGGCCTGACTGAAGTGCTTCCCACACTCCCCACACTTATATGGTTTCTCTCCTGTGTGGACCCTCTGATGCATGTCGAGGTTCAGGCTCCACTTGAAGCCCTTCCCACACTCCTCACATTTGTATGGCTTTTCTCCAGTGTGGACTTTTTGATGGGCTTGAAGGTGTGAACTCCGACCAAAGCTCTTCCCACACTCTTCACATTTGAATGGTTTTTCTCCGCTGTGGACTCTCTGATGGGCCAGAAGATTTGAGGCCTGCCTGAAGACTTTCCCACACTCCTCACAATTATACGGTTTCTCTCCGGTGTGGATTCTGCAGTGAATTTTAAGATCTGCTCTTCGACTGAATCCCTTCCCACACTCTTCACATTTGTATGGTTTCTCACCGGTATGGATCAGCTGGTGAATCTGAAGTCGTGAACTCTGATTGAAGCCTTGCCCACACTCCTCACACTTGTAAGGTTTCTCTATGCTGTGGGCCTTCTGATGGATTTGAAGATATGAACTCTGACTGAAGCCCTTCCCACATACCTCACATTTATAGGGCTTCTCCCCTGTGTGGACAACCAGATGAACTTGATAATGGGAGTTCCTCCTGAAGCTCTTCCCACACTCATCACATTTGTATGGTTTCTCTCCTGTATGGACTCTTTGATGTGCCTGAAGGTTTGAACTCAGAGTAAAGCCTTTACCACACACATTACATATGTATGATTTCTCTCCAGTGTGGACCCCCTGATGGGCCTGAAGACTTGAAGGCCGACTAAAGCCTTTCCCACATTCCTCACATTTGTAGGGTTTTTCTCCTGTGTGGACCCTCTGATGAATGTATAGATTTGAGCTACAAATGAAGCCCTTCCCACACTCCTCACATTTGTATGGCTTCTCTCCCGTATGGACTCTCTGATGAGACTGAAGGTGTGAATTCCGACTGAAGCTCTTATCACACATGTCACATTTGAATGGTTTCTCCCCAGTGTGGACTCTCTGATGGTCCTGAAGGTGAGAGGCCTGACTGAAGGCCCTCCCGCACTCCTCACAATTATAAGGTTTCTCTCCCGTGTGGACTTTACAATGAACAGTAAGTGCTGACCTACGACTGAAGCCTTTCCCACATTCCCCACATTTGAACGGTTTCTCTACAGTGTGGACTTTCTGAGGAGTCTGCAGCTGTGAGCTCTGACTGAACTCCTTGCCACACTCATCACACTCACTGCGTTTCCTCCCACGTGAACTCTCTGATGAATATGAAGAACCGAGCTGTAACGGAAGCCTTTTCCACACTCACTGCACATATGAGACTTCTCTTTTGAGTGTAATTGCTGGTGAAGATCAAAGGGGGAGAGATTGGTGAAGGTTTTTTTATATTCGTTACACTGGTAAGGTTTTTGTCCTGTGTGAATCATAGTTTTCTGATCCAGTGTTGAAACCCTCATGCTATCTTTTCTATAATCACTGTAGCTGTAAGATTTTTGACCCTTGTGTACTCCATGAGCATCAAGGTGATGTGAAATCCAACTGATGGTGTCAACATCCTCTTTACACTGACACAGTTTATTTTTCATGGAAATTTGCTGGTGTCTATTCTGATAATTCTGCAACTCAGTCAATGAAGTTTTCCTCCAGGAATCCTGGGCTCTCAAAGTTGCACACCTTGGATTTCCAGTACTACTGGGATCACCCGCTTTATCATTTAATATATGGTTCTCATCTTCAGAAATTTGAATAGAGAGTCCTGCCCCACCCTGGCAGGGGGAATCACCTTGTTTGTGGAACTGACAACTATTTATCACGGAGTCTTGGCATCTGGTTAAGTCACTTGCAATTTGTTGCCAGATTTGCCGGCAGGAAAGGTCTTCACGTGATCCTCTGTCTTGAACGGCCCTCAACTCACTTTGATTGTTTTCTTCTATAAGGACAGAGAATTCAGAGATGTAGACATGTGAAAGCTTTGTTCAAAGATTCAAGATTTTACACTTAAGACACAGTAGGAGACTTTAATGAACCTCAGGATGGTTCAGCTTATCTTTCGCACCACAAATGAAGTTCTCTGGTTTATATACTGACAGAAACCAAGAGACGGTCCATTAAACTCCCAAATACTTAGCATTAAAGAAACCCATTTAAAACAAAATGACTACCATCTGACATACTATTTAAATCATCTTTCAAAAATTACATGTCATTCCTACCACAATACAGTATCAATAAAGACAAGCATTTTGCTGTGCTCACAGCTTTAACAGTGCCTGGCAGTTAGTCAGGGCTCAAGAAATGCATGTACAGGTGAACCCCAGTTTGATTTCCAGGATTCTCTACAATTCTGAATCCCAGGTTAAGTTTGAACCAAGTCAGAGAAGCAAAAGAGCTTTCACAAGTCAGGTATCAGATATAGGAAAAGGACTGGAAAGTACAGTTTTGCTGAAAAGTTGAAAGGCTGCACCAGAGGCAGCAGTACACCAAGGGGGTTAGTGCTGAGGAGAATATCAAAGGTGCTAAGAATCGGGACTTCCCTGGTGGCGCAGTGGTTAATAATCTGCCTACCAGTGCAGGGGACACGGGTTCGAGCCCTGGTCCGGAAAGATCCCACATGCCGCGGAGCAACTAAGCCCGTGAGCCACAACTACTGAGCCCACGTGCCACAACTACTGAAGCCCGCGCACCTAGAGCCCGTGCTCCGAAACAAGAGAAGCCACCGCAATGAGAAGCCTGCGCACTGCAACGAAGAGCTGCTCCCACTCGCCACAACTAGAGAAAAGGCCGTGTGCAACAACGAAGACCCAATGCAGCCAAAAATTAATTAATTAATTAAAAAAAAGGTTCTAAGAATCAGTGGGGGTAAAAAAAAAGCATGAAAACCTATGCACTGGATCCTTCTGAGGCATCTGTGCTGCCTAATACGTCCCCCCACTCCCCCTGCCAAGTAGGAGTCAAAATTTAGAGGCTAGGGAAGAATGCTGTCTCTTTAAAAACAGCCTGGAAAATTTTTGGACACAGATACATTGGTCTTTAACAAGAATGAGTTCCAAAGTGAAGAATGGGGTTTATGAGTGAGCTGGGAATAAATTCCATAGCTTGTGATAAGTATTGAGAAGAAACAGACTAGAAACTATTAAAGAATCATCAAAGCACTCAAGGTGACATTATCTAAAATACCTTCTACAGGATACGTACGAATCCCCACCCCCACACACAAAATGTTTGTGGAGCTAACAAAGATCGATTTCTTATTAGTGAGGTGGGCTTTGGAGGAAGCAAATGGGACGCAGCGGGGCAAATCTTTTAAGGGAAAGGCTAACTCACCAGCTGGCTGTTTTCTGAGACCTGTTCTCCCCTGGTATAAGGGATAAGGAAATAGAATTTTTTTTCCTTCTATAGGAGAGCTACCTAAGAAGTAGACATATGAATATGCTCTGCTAAAGCGCTCAAGGGAAGTCACAGGGAAAGCGTTTTACTCAGTTTGGTTATAATTACAGGTTCTATACATGTTTTTTGTGCAAGTTGATGAGGGCCAACTTGTACAGAAAGGCAAACACACACATACACATCATGGGCACCTGAGAAGTTAGAATTAGGCTAGGAATTCATTTGAAGACAAAAAAACATTTGGCAATATCCCTTATTCACTTGGATTTGTTCACTGCCTACTAGCTATTTTCATGGAAGGCTAATTTCTCTATCCATTAACTCATTCATTTATTCAAGAAATATTTAAGAGTCCCTGTCATGTACCAAGACTATGCTAAGCACTGAGGCTAGTGAGCAATAAACATAACAGACCAAATTCCTCCTCCACTCCTGGATTACCCTCCAGTGGAAGAAAGAGAGGTGAGAAACAGGTGAACAAAAATGTACATGAGTGAAATGCTTAGAGACAAAACGAGGCAGGGCAGAGAGAGTAAGAAAGAAGACTTTATTTTCCATAGGGTGGTCAGAGGACAGCCCTCTCATCATCTTAAAGGTGAATGACTGAAAGAAGTAAAGAGGCCTAAAAGATTACAGGTGAAAGAGTATTCCAGGCAGAGAGAAGAACAAGGAAAAGGCTCTGTGGCAGAAGCATCCTTTGCAGGTCTGGAAAAGATAGGGTAAGAAGGAGGAGAGGAGATGTATTCAGGGAGGTGGTGAGGAACGAACAACAGCCCACAGAAGACTCTAGAAGCCACTTTAAGTGGTTTTTATTCTAAGTAAAAGAAGCCACAAGAGAATTTTGAAACAAGAACATAACCTGACTTAAAATTACAAAAGATCACTTTGCCACTTAAAGAACAAACTGTGGGAGGAGAAGGATGGGATCAGGTGACCAGTACAAAGACTATGCAATAATCCGGGAAAGAGATTTCCAACTGGGACCAGGTGATGGACAGCACAGGGCTGGTGAGAAGCAAAACAGATGGAGAGCTAACCACAAGAACTCAGGATTGCTTGGTTCTTACCTAAATTTCTATCTGGGTTGCTGAATTCATCAACCAAAGCCTCTCTGCTCTTTCTATATGTTTTGTATCTCGTTTGAAGAAGGAGAACATGCAAAGTCACAAGTTAACATGAACGGGCTAGAGCTAAAGTTTACTAGAAATTTGAGTTCCAACTGCATATTCAAGATATTGAAAGCCGTGTTTTTCAAACTTTGTATCACGACCCAATGAAGAAACAGCATTTATTTCACAACCTAGATACACATGTAGAAGTATACATTACTAAAACGAAGCTTGAATGACCTATTTCTAACCAATGTCTATTTTCATGAAATCTGTTCCCACTGGCTCTCACACCACTCATGCCATTGGCCAGAGTTTTTGCTGCAATGTGTTGTACTCTTCCTAACAAACTCTGATATTCTCTATACTATTTTATTTCATTAAAAAATCGCACGTAGGGCTCAATAAATTGGCTTTATGATCCACTAATGGCAGGAAGGGAAATCTGAAAAAGAATACACAAGGTACAGCAAGATACTATTGATTTACAGTTCTTTTACAAAACAAATGAAAAGGACCTGAAACACACTGTTTAGAAAGACCAGAGACATCCTCTCATGTCCCACAGGAATTGCAAAAGTCTGGTCCCCAAACTCAGGGAACCATCTCAAGGGGCCCAAAGCCTTGAAACACCAAGGTCACAAAGACACTCGCAGAGAAAGGCTGTCCTCACCCACTGAGACCAGGTTCCGGAAGTTTTCTACCATCACATCCTGGTACAGCTTCCTCTGGGCCAAGTCCAGCAGCCCCAGCTCCTCCTCGGTGAAGGCCACGGCCACGTCCTTGAAGGTCACCGCCTCCTACGACAAACAACACCAACTCAATCTTATACCCAGTGGCCAGTGGAAGAGGGGCAGCCCCGAGGACAGGAGGAGGATGGGAAGTTGCTCTGGCTCCTGTGTGGTGTGCAGACTTCCCAGCACCCCCTCCTTCCATCCAGCCAATGCCACACACTGACTTTCCTCAGCCTCGCCGGACGTGCGGCTATGAAAGAGAAAGCTTTGTGTATTTACCTGGGGCTCTCAGACAACTCATAAGTAAACTCCCTAGAATTCTAACTGCTGGATCCTGAACTAAAAAGCTTTCACTTTTTAATTATTATTGCCAAGAGCCCCAGAAACAGTTACCAATTTAGTCCCGGCAGTATTTGATGGCACCTGCTTTCTCATTGAGGTGGGAACCAGCTGAGGAGGAGTGCTATATGTGGAAATTAACCAAAAGGCCATGCCAGGTCTCTGAATGAAAACTCTCTCTTTCCCCGTTTCTGTCTTTCGCTCGAATGCAATACTCTGACTCCAGACCCTTGGTTTTCTGGGTGAGTCTGAGTTGGTTCCTCATTTTTTCACAACCCCTATTCTTTACATTTAAAACAAAGATGAAACCAAGCACCTCTTTATACAATTGTTCTGAGATGTCTATGCAGTGACAAGTGCTTTAAGTACCACTAGACTTTTTAAACTAAGGTTATGTATTACTTGATTAGAAAAATATATAAGACGGAAAAAGAAACAAACCAGTAAATAAAATACACAAAGGGTCTGACTCAAGCATGGGGAAGACTGAATCTAACTCTGGTCGTGAGAAAACTTCTAACAATACATTATGTTTTCTGCATGAAGCAGCAGTTTGATCCTGCTGTGCTGTGCCATATTTGGATATTATACCAAAAAACATCCAAGGCACCACATATAAAACATATCTCTTCAACTCTGAATACCTAAACCTAGTATGTTAAGGGCAAAAAGGGGCAATATTCTTCAGAACAGATATTTTGAGAAAAAGGTTAAATCAGGAACACTGTCACTGTAGTGTTCCTAAAACAGTAAAAGTCTTTAAACTAAATGTCTATGAAAAAAGAATAGTTTAAAAAATAGGTGCATAAGTTTGTGGGAACATGATAAAGCAAATAAAAGTGAATGTTAGCTAGTATTAAGTGAAAAAAAACAATTTAAAATTGTATCTATGTTATAAATACAACTACACAGCTATGAATACATATGATGAAAAGATTACAGAAGTATAAAAGCAGCTCATTTGTAAGCAGGTAAGCAGTAAAGTGGAAGATGTTCTTCATTTCCCTTAATTTTTCTTTTATTGTGAAATAAAAAATGATGAAATAAAACAAAAATTAAAACCGAAACCAATTAAATGTAACAGGAATTTTAAAAAAAGCACACATGGCACACTCAGGTCCTCATATGCTTAGACTCTCCTTGAAAGAGAAAAACCCATATGGAACTATACTCAATATTTTGTAATAACCTATAAGGGAAAAAAATCTGAAAATATATGTATATATATGTAAAACTGAATCACTTTGCTGTACACCTGAAATTAACACAACATTGTAAATCAACTATAGTCCAATCAAAAAAAAAAGAAAAAGAAAAAAAAAAAAAGAGGAAAAACCTGTGTCAAATCTGAGTTAAAAAATGGCATTTTTAACAGCAAGAAAGGCAAGCTCTACTCACCTGGAATGTGCTCATTTTCTCTCTCCTTCTGGGAAAGTGCAGAGTCCTAGGAAGACAGACAGGGAAAGAAGAAGTCAATGGAAACTGGTTAAAAAAAAAAAAAAGTCACTAACCCACGTGGTGCTCATTGTGAATTACCAAGGCTCCCAGTCCTCAGGGTGGCTGCAGCCGAGCATGCTTGATGAGCAGAGTCCCACACGGATACCAGATGCCCCCGTGACCCCTCTCAGCGGCTGTGTGAGGAATGACCTGCCCATCCACACACAGTGGCCCCCTCACAGTGTGCCTGCAGCTTCCACAGTGGTCATTCTTATTCTGGGTATGGTGTAAACAGAGACCATGTAAGTAAGAGTAGGTTTTGGAGTCAATATGCGTGGGCTGCGATCAGGCTACGCCATTCACTAGCAGTGTCATCCTGGGCAAATTATTAACATCTCTTCGCCTCAGTTCTGTCATCTGCAAGTGGGGGAGAACAATGGCATCCACCTCGTGAGATTGCTGTAAGGTAGAAAGCTCTGAGAACACCATCGTCAGGGTTTCTTATTTCTTAGCAACTGCGGTAAAGCTGATGATATTTTAGTTAGAAATTATCCTTAGAGATGTGATTTCTACCAAGAGAACACTGTCAGACATGTGGAGGTCATATGTTGTTGCCCTGTTATGTGAGAGTCTTTAGACTTCTGAAATCTCTGCTCGTCTTCCTAAGGATTTTGTTACTGCAACAATAATATTTAAATTGACGTGAACAACTTTTTACAAAAGGTATAAAAATACATTAAGTTTCTTTTTAAACAGGAAGTACCGTTTTGACAATTATGCACAGAGGTAAAGAGAACTAATAAAAGCCAGGATTCTGCGACAACAATAAAAAATAGTTTGACAATTCATATCTAATTTAAATTAAAAAAAAAAAGGAATCTGAATTGTAATTATATCGTTATAAATATAGGAAAGTTTAAGAAATAAATGGGAGACTTCCTGGTGGTGCAGTGGATAAGACTCCACACCCCCAATGCAGGGGGCCCGGGTTCAATCTAGTACAAAAGATGGCAAAGATTCCACTCCCCAAAGCCTGGGAGAGATATACCTTCACAACTTCTAACGACCTCCATTTTGACTCTACACTTGCTAGCTGTCTTCTGCTCAAGTCAGGATTTTGAAAGGGGCCCTGATAGTTGACAATAATTAGTGCGGGAATAAAATCATTGGACTGAGTAGGGCTTTGGTGAATCCAGCTCGACAAAAAGGCACTAAAACATTAACAACTGTTATCTTTACATCCTAAAGTTATAGATAATTAAAAATTTTCTTTATGGATATATCTGCAGTTTTCCATAATGATTATGCTACTTCTATGATATACATGTTATTTGAAATAAAATAAATGACCCAGTTGAGAAAACCATCTTAAAAACTCATACAATATGGGCTTCCCTGGTGGCGCAGTGGTTGAGAATCTGCCTGCCAATACATGGGTATGAGCCCTGGTCTGGGAAGATCCCACATGCCTCGGAGCAACTAGGCCCGTGAGCCACAACTACTGAGCCTGCGCGTCTGGAGCCCGTGCTCCGCAACAAGAGAGGCCGCGATAGTGAGAGGCCCGCGCACCGCGATGAAGAGTGGCCCCCGCTTGCCGCAACTAGAGAAAGCCCTCGCACAGAAACGAAGACCCAACACAGCCAAAAATATAAAATAAATAAATAAATTAAAAAAAAAAAACTCATGCAGTAGCCTAAACCTTGCTCTCAAGGTCCCCACAATTAAGTCCCAACCTACTTTCATGATATGATTCTAGCCAGTACCCTATGCTCAAGAAGAATATACCAAAGGGATTAGCAAACTCAGGTGCTGGACTCAAACTGCCTGGGTCCCAACCCCAGCTCTGCCTCCTACCATCTGGGTGAGGACGGGCCAACAGGGTTGTGTTCCCTGCCCCCATCTCCTCATCGTTAAAGTAGAGAAAACAGCAGTACCAATTCACAGAGCCACTGCCTGATGGTAATGTGTTCATTTGCATAAAGCTTTTAGAATGGAAATTAGTGACCAAGGCTCAGTTATAATCGTTACCCATGTCCCATACGTTCTACAATTTATATGAATATCTTAAGTAAAAGAATGCCAAGTCCTACTCACGTGGGGCTCTGTTGCCTCTTCCTCCGTGCAGTGCTTTTTGAGAAGTCAGGGCTGGGGAAGGAAAGGAGACTGTGAAATACCAGGGCTGTGTTTCCATTCCCAATAATTCATACCGCACCCCCTCCCGCCCCCGTACCAGCTAGAAGTCCTCTCCTTCCAAAAAAGACCAGCAGTCCAGGACAATTCAGCTTCCTGGGCTCACAGAATCCCGCTAAGAAATGGGTGCCTCCCGAACTAGAGTAGTATTAATAACAACAATGCATCTGGCAGTTGTAGACCTTTTACTTGTGCTATCTCGTTTTTTCTCACAACAGTATATTAAGAAGGCATTTCTTTTTACCCCCTTTTACAGAACAGCAACGTTAGCACAGAGGAGTTAAGCAACTCACCCAGTGTGACGCCGTATATAGTGGTAGGGCTAGCTCATAGGTGGGGGGGCGGGGTCAGGTTAGGGGTGAAGAAAACC
Source organism: Balaenoptera musculus (assembly GCF_009873245.2). Classification (NCBI taxonomy): domain Eukaryota; kingdom Metazoa; phylum Chordata; class Mammalia; order Artiodactyla; family Balaenopteridae; genus Balaenoptera; species Balaenoptera musculus. The sequence goes on from NC_045803.1 coordinate 11,372,233, forward strand.
AGGGAGACCCTCAAACCCCAGGAGGCACGACCTGAGCCCACCCCATCCCGGGTACGTTACCAAACGCAAAGAAGCTCCGCCCGGGGGACGTACATCACCACTCTAGGCCCTCAAACCTCCGCTTTTAGCCGCTCCTCCTCTTTCTCCCCAAATGAAAGGTCTGGTAATGTTGGCCCTAGGCGCATGTCGTGGAAGCTTGAATGGGTCGTGAAGAGCGGACCTGAAACACCATAATCAGGCAAAAGATGGCTGCTACGTTGTCCTCCTGGGGCGGAAGTGCCTGCGACTAACCCGGAGCTCCTGGACCACATTTCCCAGAATTCCGCGGGGAAACGTTTACAGAGCGGCATTACTGTAGCTGCAGTATATGGGACTACACGAGTTTACGAGCTCTGGACTACATGTCCCAGAATGCAAGGGTGGGTGCGGGTGTGTCTACCGGCACGAGCTCTGGACTACATGTCCCAGAATGCAAGGGTGTGTGTGTGGGTGTGTGTGCCGGCACGAGCTCTGGACTACATGTCCCACAAGGGATTGTGTGTGTGTGTCTGTCTGTCTGTCTGTCTGTGTGCGTGTACCGGCTACAGTATCGCCCTCCTTCACTACACTTCCCCCGAAGGTTCGAGCGGAAAACGGACAGAGCCTCGCTCCCCTGATGCGGAAGTGCCCAACTTACCTGGTTTTCACTTTCCGGAATCCCTGAGAAGGTCTCAGACAGTCTTGACGTTCTACTGTGTCGGCCTCAGAAGAGTGTAGATTCTGTTCATTGAAAGGCGTACAAGCTCAGAACTTTGGACGTCTTCAAGAGGCTAAGCGACATAAAGGCATTACCAGCCACGGAGGCTTCCTGGTAAACCCCAAAGAGTTTCACCATTGGAAAAAGAGGAGAAGGAAACTGGGCTTTCTTTGGCAGGGACTGAAGCCAAACGCCAAAACACCTTTCCCTGAAATTGTGTAAAGGTGAACGTGTTTTGTTAGCATCTTACAACCCGTGCAGAAGCAAGTGAAAATCCTTTCTAGAGACAGACATCAACATCCTAGGTCTGAAGTTATTTCTGTAATTATAAAATATCTGTGACATTGATATTTGACCAAGTGAACTATAAGGGGGAAAAAAAAGCATTACTTGACATACGGAGGGACACTTCACAGTCATAAAACTTTCAAGTTATCAGAAACTAATAACTTCAGCTCATACTTTATAAGGCGAAAATTGACAGAACCATGAAGAGAAACATTCAAATTCATAATTGGATCTGGAGATTTTAACACATATATAGAGGGAAATGTTGAGCCTTAAATGCATATATTAAAGTAGAAAGGAAGTTGAAAATTGATTCGGAAAACATCTCAGGAAGTTAATAAATGAATAATAAAACGGAAGAAGGCAGATGGAAAAAAATAAGAGCAGATTAATGAAATACGAAACAAAATAAAGTAGATCTCACACACACACACAAAACAAAAACCAAACAAAAAAAAAACCAAAAAAAAAAAAAAACCAAAAAAGATCATCCATGGTATAAACAAAGATTTTTCCAAAAATTTGTTCTAAATTCTTTCAGGAAAATATCCTCCAAGAACTATTCTTGACTTAAGGCAACATAGCACACAGGATTTCTTTCCACTACAAGTAAACTGAAATCTTGGATATAGTATGATGAAATACAGTAACATAATTAAAAGTTTTATTTATTCACCTCCTGTTCCCTATGGCACCCTCCACTCCCTTCTCTACCCCGTCAGCTACCATTCTAATTTGTTTGATGTGTTTTCTTTTGGGTGTGTTCTTGTGCAAAATGTGCACTTATGTATATTTTCAATTTATATAAATAATATTGTGTCATAAAATTCATTCTGATGTTTATTTCTTTCATTCAGGGGTGTATTTTTAAGATTCACCCGTCCAATTTGTTTCACAGAATTCCATTTTCTGCACCCACATTTTACCTATACTCTTCCAACTGCCATGCCAATAACAATAAACATCTTCTTACTTTCTGTTTATAGACGTATCTGAGAATTTCTTTGGAATACATACCCAAGAGTGAAATTATTTCATAGCAAATGTGTATACTTTAATAATATAGCCAGATTGACCTCCTGAATGGCTACACTAGCCCAGATTACCAAGAGTTGCGTGTCAGGTTTTTGTGCAACCACTTACCTTCATTTGGACGACTCATCACCCTGTTTTGCTAGTGTATTAAATGTATAGTAGTATCTTGTTTTAGTTAGATTTCTCTGATTTCTAATAAGTTTGATCTTTTTTTCAAATGCTTGGTAGCTTCATCTATAAATGTCTACTTAAACCTTTTGCCCCATTTTCTAATGTGGATGCTATCTTTTTCTTCCTCATTTCTATTACATATTCTGATTATTAATACCTTTTCAGTTTTACCAATTACAAGTATCCTTTCCTAATTGGGCACGTGTTTCTAAAATTTTTCTATTGTGTTCTTCATGGAATAGAAATCTTTAATTATAAGATATAAGATAATAAAACAATAATTTCTTAATATCTGTGCTTCTGAAACTCCTCAGGTGAAAAAAAATATTTCTACCTTTTAAAAATTAACTTTCTAGACTTATCTTTCACATGTAGGTCCTTTAAATATTTTGGAGTCTATTTATGCACATTTTATTACATGGGATCCACTTTTATTTTTCTCCAAGAGAAATTCTTAAAAATAATGATATTCATGGCTTGAAGATTCAATATTACAAAGATATCAGTAATCCCCAAAATGATCTATAGGCTCAATGAAACCCCAATAAAAATATCAGCATTTTTTCCCTTGGAAATTGATGAGATGTTTATAAATATTATGTGGAAAAGCAAAGAGCTAAAAGAAGAGCTGGGACAATCTGAAAGAAGAATGAAAAGAAAGATATTAGTCACATTAAATCTTACTATAAATCTACAATATAAGATAGTCTGGTGTTTGCTCAAGGATAGACAAGATGATAGACATCAAATCCATGTTGAAACAGACATTATAACAACGTGTAAAAAGAAAACACTGCGAGGAGTTCCCTGATGGTCTAGTGGTTAGGATTCGGCGCTTTCACTGTGGTGACCCTGGTTCAATCCCTGGTCGGGGAACTGAGATCCTGCAAGCCACGCAGCACGGCCAAAAGAAAAAAGAAAGAAAAGAAAACACTGCAGCAGAGAGGGAAAAGAAGTCTTGTTAATACAGTTGATCCTTGAACTAGGGTTCGAGGGCGTTAGGGGTGCCACCCTCTGCTAAGTTGAAAATCCAAGTATAACTTATAGTCAGTTCCTCTGTACGTACATGGTTTCTCCCTAATCGGTCAATTCTGCATCTGAGGATTCAACCAACCTTGGATTGTGTAGTAGTGCAGTATTTACTATTGAAAAAAATCCTCGTATAAGTGCACTTGTGTAGTTTAACCCATGTTGTCCAAGGGTCAACTATTGGTTCTCAGTCAGCTGGATATCCATATGGGAAAAATATTAATCATTACGCACAGGATACAAAATATAAATTCCAGAAGATCTGCAGACTTAAATTTGAAAAGTAAACAATGATGCTTAGGAAAGAAACGTAAGAGAACAGCCTTTTTGCCTTGGAGTAGGAAGAATTTCTTAACAAGACCAAAAAAAATCACAAACTGTGAAGAAAAAATTGAAAAAATGGGACTATTTTAAAGTTAAGAAACTGTAAATCCAAACGCACCACTAATGGGCCAAAAGTGAGAGAAAATTTTAAACATCTATGAATAAAAGACTCAGATGCATCCCTAATGCCCATGCATTCTTCAAGGGTCAACTGTATCTACCAAAGTTGAACATATACCCTATAACCCTTGTTTCCACCCATAGAAATATCCCTCAAACAAGTGCACAAGGCACGTTCTAGATTGCTCACATCCACCACTAACTGTGACCCAAGAATGTAAATACCCATACCACCATAATGGGATTAATAGATTTTGATATGTTTACACACTGCAATAATATCCACCATGAAAATGAATCAAAGTTATCCACTCCCAACATATGGATAATGTCATTATATAATGCTGAGCAAATGAAGCCAACACAAAATAGTACCTATTACATGACTCCATTTATATAAAGTACAAAATAGGCTAAGTGAATCTACACCATTACAAATTAGTGGCTACCATAGGGAAAGGAAGGTTACTAGAAAGAGCCAAAAAGGGATGTTTCTAGCGTTTGGGGTTTGTCCTGGTCCTCCAAGAACTAGACGGCAAAGTGCTGAGAAATACCTTAATGAACAAATATTTTATTAGGGAAAACATCTGAGAGAAAATGGCAGGGAGCTCTGGAAGGCTGGCAGAACTATCAGCTCATAGTGCAAGTCTGTCCCTGAGTGAAGATTTGGAAGAAAGATTTGGTAAATCATCCTGGACTGCCTTGTAATCTAAGTAAAATCCTTCAAGGCTGTCAGGGAGTCCTTGAAAAAAGGTCACTGGACAGAGGAATCCTGGTCTCCAAGAAATGGCCTGCCTTAGGATCCCTGCTGTGTTGACTAGGAGCAATCAGGGGAAAGACTGGCCTCTATGCAAACGTGGTGACGGATTTAAGAGCAGCAGCTGGGACCTTTGGTCAGTTATGCTCCCTGTGGTCATAACTGTGAAATAGGAGACTCTCAACTTGGATGCTTCCTTGTGGTAAGAGTTGGTTTATTTCTGTCAGTAATAATACTGAAGCAACGTTGCATCCTTCTCAGTACATCATATCCCAGAGATCTAAAATGTTGGTTTGTTCTGTTATTGATAATGTTCATCTCTTGGCTAAGGTAGTGTTCACCAAATTTATACCTACTGTATTTCCTTTTGTGATTACTACTACTTTGTGGAGAGATATTTTGGGTTTTGTAGCATCCTGTTCCTCATAAACTTTCAACCAGTAGTTTTATAATTCATTGATTATTCTTGCCAGAACGTATAATTACTATGATGGTTGTAAATGATGATTTTTACATTACACCATTCCTTCTATATATTTATGGCTTGGCATTCTATTATGAGAGCCCTTCCTTCCCTTCCTCTTTATTCATATTCTGTATGATAATTATTTATTTTATGGTCAAGTTGCTCAGATTTATCCAGCGTGAGTCTCCTCAAGCTGGATCTTTTTACATGTCCCACCACTCTTTCCTACTTTCTGGCACAGCAAATTTTCTCCAGGATCATTCTATACTTTCCTTGCTCCAGCCCTGAAATAGAAACGTGGATGTACATGCTTATATACACCACATACACATGTGTGTGTTTGTATATCCTCACACTTCCATATCTACTTCTGTAAATACCTAGCATGTGCACTCCCTCCCTCTCTCTCTATAGATGGATGGACGGATGGATGGATGGACGGATCTATATAAATAACTTATGGTCAGACTTCCATATCCGTGGTTCCTCCGTATCTGCAATTCTGCAACCATGGGTTCAACCAACCACAGATCATGTAGTACTGTAGTAATTACTATTAAAAAAAACCCTGCATATAAGTGGACCTGCCCATTTCAAACCCATATTGTTCAAGGGTCAACTGTAACTTGCTAAATAAAGCCCTTTAACCAACTATACTAAAAATACCACCATTGGTCTGAGTATGGAATGGCATCCAAACCTGCTTTGTCCTTACGGGTTCCACATCCAGAGGGTCCTCTGCTATTACACTGAGTTCTCTCCTCATGCGCATCTTTTCAACAAGAGAAACTTTATTTTTTTAAACCTCCAGAATATAGGTATATCCACTTTTGTTTCTAGCTCCAGGATTTTCCCTCTCCCTATAACGGATCTGTAGTTAAAGCACAGCATAAATAATAAAGCTTCGATTGTTGAAACTCATCAATTTTTCTGTGTATGCAAAATAATCTGAGAATTGTTTTGTTTTTGAAATTGGCTTCCAGAGTTCATACCGTAATTTTGATCTTATATGCCTTATGACAATATAGAACAATCATATTATGAGGTCTTAACTGCAAGGGATTAATTATTTAGTACTTTTTCAAATTCTATTGTAATAATTTCCTGCTTTGGCAATATTCACTATTCAATGAAAAAAATATAACATGAAGTTATAAAATGGAAAAATACCACAAAATGCTCCTTGCCTAGGAAAACCACTCTGCAAGAGTACCCCTTTACACATGATCTTATGCATGTACACATACATGTGTGCACACGCACACATACACAAACACTAACAAAGATTTATGGTTGATTATACTATGAAGGCTACAATCAGTGACCTCTCAAAGCCCATATTGTGTATCTCTTGCCATTATGATATCTGTCATAATTTTTTTAAATAAATTTATTTAATTAATTTATTTATTTTTGGCTGCGTTGGGTCTTCGTTGCTGCGTGCGGGCTTTCTCTAGTTGCAGTGAGTGTGGGCTACTCTTCATTGCGGTGCGCGGGATTCTCATTGCAGTGGCTTCTCTTGTTGCAGAGCACAGGCTCTAAGCACATAGGCTTCAGTAGTTGTGGCACACAGCCTCAGTAGTTGTGGCGCACAGCCTCAGTAGTTGTGGCGCACGGGCTTAGTTGCTCCACGGCATGTGGGATCTTCCTGGATCAGGGCTCAAACCCGTGTCCCCTGCATTGGCAGGCGAATTCTTAGCCACTGCACCACCAGGGAAGTCCCTGTCATCATTTTAATGGCTTCAGATTAATATAGGAATATATCAAAACTCAAATTCTTACAGCTGTACACTAATTTCCATTAAAAAATTCAGTGACATCATTGATGTGGTGCTCATCTTTCTGGTATTTTAATCTCATAATCAATAACTTCCAATTATATGATTTCTAGATCAAAGAGATGTACAATCTAATATATTCTGATATATACTCCTTTCCAGAAACCGTGCTTTACTGCTACCAATAGGGAAAAGCACATAAATGTCAGTCTTGTCTCAATAATACATTAGATAACTTTTATCAAATTCCTACAAGTTTTCTGGGTATTTGCCTCATGGATGTGGGGGAAGAATATGGCATAGCCCCTACCTGAGAAGTTTTGATAGAAGAAATGCTACAATAATTAGAAGGCAAACACTTCAAAGTCTGGATGAAAATGCAGAGAATTAGAAATCAGTAAGTTCAAGGTCAACTAAAAATTTTTTTTCTAGGGACAAACGATTTTTGTGACACTTTCAAAGTGTTACAGTAAACCCTGCCTTAACATTGACAGACAAAAAAATCAATTGTATACTAGGCAGTTACTGTTGTTGCAAAGTTAATCATGTTTTTTCAGTCTGTACCATCAGAAAAGAAAAAACATCACAAGATAGTTCAATTTCTACTGAACACAGTCCTTGGAAAACTAGACAGGGCCTCAAATAACCACCCAACTTGAGAACAGAGGCTGCGGGAGGCAAGGAGCCAGTTGCAATAGGCTAATAGCATATTAATATTGAAGATTGGTGGGCTTCCCTGGTGGCGCAGTGGTTAAGAATCTGCCTGCCAATGCAGGGGACACGGGTTTGAGCCCTGGTCTGGGAAGATCCCACATGCTGCGGAGCAACTCAGCCGCGTGCCACAACTACTGAAGCCTGCACGCCTAGAGCCCGTGCTCCACAACAAGAGAAGCCACCGCAATGAGAAGCCCACGCACCGCAATGAAGAGTAACCCCCGCTCACCGCAACTAGAGGAAGCCTGTGTGCAGCAATGAAGACCCAACGCAACCAAAAATAAATTTTAAAAAAATATATTGCAGATTGGTTTTCTGCAGTGGTTTTCAGTATTTCAACAAATGTTCATGTCCTGAATTAATTTTATTTTGCAGGTTTCCTCCTCTGGATACAACTTTCATATATTATACATTTCCCCCTTTCGGTTTATTTAAAACACAAGTACTGAGCACACCTAAAAGCGCTACTCAATGTTAAGGTTGTGTAGATTCAGCAGCCAAGTCCCTGCCCTCATGGAGCACACATTCTCATGGACATCAATTTTGACTAGCTCATCCTTACACTTTTATTAAAGGCCAGACCAAACTCTTTTCCTTTCTAAGTGCTATCTCCTAAGTGACATCTGATAAATGTCAAAGTTCTGAATGCAGCCCTTACTGCAACACTCAGAAGGGGTCCCTGCTGTGTGGTCTGGTGAACACTAGGATCTGTTTAGCTACTGCTTCAACACCAACTAACCTAAAATACTTTCTCTCCTATGAGACCTGATGCTTGCAAGAATTCACGTTGCACATGAGTTTTCTGAAAACATCATTTTGTAGAACTTCTTTCCTCTGACAGTTCCTTGATGCTCTTACCACTCTCGCTGCTTTCATAAAATGTATCCCCAGTATGCATTTTGTGATGACTTACAAGATTGGAGCGCCAACTGAAGCTTTTACCACACATCTCACACTGGTAAGGTTTCTCCCCTGTGTGAACTCGCCTGTGATACTGAAGCTGTGAAGACCGACTAAAGACTTTACCACACACATCACATCTGTACGGCTTCTCTCCAGTGTGGACACTCTGATGAAGCTGAAGACTTGAGGCCTGACTGAAGTGCTTCCCACACTCCCCACACTTATATGGTTTCTCTCCTGTGTGGACCCTCTGATGCATGTCGAGGTTCAGGCTCCACTTGAAGCCCTTCCCACACTCCTCACATTTGTATGGCTTTTCTCCAGTGTGGACTTTTTGATGGGCTTGAAGGTGTGAACTCCGACTGAAGCTCTTCCCACACTCTTCACATTTGAATGGTTTTTCTCCGCTGTGGACTCTCTGATGGGTCAGAAGATGAGACGCCTGACCTAAAACATTCCCACACTCCTCACAATTATAAGGTTTCTCTCCGGTGCTGGATTATTCTCTGCAGTGAATTTTAAGATCTGCTCTCGACTGAATGCCATCCCTCCCCACTCCTTTCATTTGATGGTTTCTCACCGGTAATGGATCAGCTGGTGGATCTGAAGTCGTGAACTCTGGTTGAAGCCCTGCCCACACTCTTCACACTTGTAAGGTTTCTCTATGCTGTGGCCTTCTGATGGATTTAAGATATGAACTCTGACGGAAGCCTTTCCCACATACCTCACATTTATAGGGTTTCTCTCCCGTGTGGATGACCAGATGAACTTGATAATGGATTTTCATCCTGAAGTTCTTCCCACACTCACTGCATCTGTATGGTTTCTCTCCTGTGTGGACCCCTGATGGCTTGAAAACTTGAACTGTAAATGAAGCCCTTACCACACACTTTACAGACATATGGTTTCTCTCCTCTCCCGTGTGGATTCTCCGATGGGCCTGAAATTGTGAAGGCTGAATGAAGCACTTACCGCACTCCTCACATTTATAAGGTTTCTCTCCTGTGTGGACCCTCTGAATGGATATGAAGATTTGAGCTACAAGTGAAACACTTTCACACACTCTCACATTTGTATGGCTTCTCTCCAGTGTGGACCATACAATGACTGTTAAGGGCTGATCTACGGCGGAAGTTCTTACCGCATATATCACATTTGAAACGGTTTCTTCTCCCCAGTGTGGATTCTCTGATGTTCCTGAAGATGTGAAGCATGAATGAAGGCCCTTCCACATTGGTCACAATTATAAGGTTTCTCTCCCATGTGTAATTTACAATGAACAGTAAGTGTTGACCTACGACTGAAGCCTTTCCCACACTGCTCACATCTGAATGGCTTCTCTACGGTGTGGACTTTCTGATGAGCTTGCAGCTGTGAGCTCTGACTGAACTCCTTGCCACACTCATCACACTTATAGCGTTTCTCTCCCGAGTGAACTCTCTGATGAATGCGAAGTGCTGAGCTGTAACAGAAGCTTTTTCCACACTCACCACATGTATGAGACTTCTCTCCTGGGTGTATTTGTTGATGAAGATCAAAGTTGAAGACATCACTGAAAGATTTTGTACATTCATTACACTGATAAGGTTTCTGGCCTGTGTGAGTTTCAGAGAATCCTGCCCCAACCTGGCCGGATGAGTCACCTTGTTGGTGGAATTCAGAACTTTTTATCATGGAGTCTTGACACCTGGTTAAGTCACTTGCAATATGTTGCCAGATCTGCCAGGAGGAAAGCTCTTCATGTGGTCCTGCTTCTGAAACAGTCCTCCATCTCACTTTGGATACTTTCCTTCTGCAAAGAACAAAATTCAGAGATGTGGACACTGAAGGCCTCTGCTCAGTGCTGTCAAAATTTCACATTTAGGAGAGAGTATGAGACTTGAATGAATCCAGAGAATGTTCAGTTCGTCTCTTCAATTGTGTGTCTGTGCTCTGGTTTGCGTGCCAAAGGAAACCAAGAGGTGGCCCAGCTGTCTCCTATCCACTAAGCATAACAAAACCCATTGGTGCAAATTTCCTATGTGAGGCGCAGTTAGACATCAAAAACTTACTTAAAAAATTGATAATTAGATTCAATTGTTCACCTATGGCCATTTCTATTGAATTTCAAAGCGGGCATGAATCTTGGATAGTAATTATATGTGTTAATAAATGATGTAGACAAAAAAGTTATACAGATATAAAATCTGAATCAACTAGAACTTTAAGGAAAAAGCAATAACTTTTCTGTAAACAATATTTGGAAGCAACCAAGATTGTCCTTCGATAGGTGAATGGATAAATAATTGTGGTACCTTCCACACTGTGGAATATTATTCAGTGCTAAATGAAATGTGCTATCAAGCCAGGAAAAATATGTGGAGGAAATGTAAATGCATATTATTAAATAAGAAGAAAGAAAGAAGCCAATCTGAAAAGCCTACATACTGTATGATTCCAACTATTTGATGTTCTGGAAAAGGCAAAAGTATGGAGACAGTAAAAAGGTCAGTGACTGCCAAGGGTTAGGGGGAAGGAGGGATGAATAAGCAAAGCAGAGAAGATTTTTAGGGCAGTGGAAATACTCTGTATGATACTAATAATGATGGATACATGGCGTTAAACATTTGTCCAAATCCATAAAACGTACAACACCAAGAATGAACCCTAATGTAAAGCATAGACTCTGGATGATAACGATGTGTCAATGTAGGCTCATCAGTTGTATCTGGTAGGACATGTCAATGATGTTAAAGGCTGTGAGTGTGAGGAGGGCAAGGGATATATGAGATATCTCTGTACCTTCCTCTCAATTTTGCTGTGAGCCTAAAACTGCTCTAAAAACAAAACAAAACAAAACAGGCTTTTTTTTTTGCTGTGAGATCTCAGTTCTCCAACCAGGGATCGAACCCAAGCCCTCAGCAGTGAAAGCACAGAGTCCTAACCCCTGGAGTGCCAGGGAATCTCCATACAATAAAAAAAAAAAAAGAAGAAGGAGGAGGAGGAGGAGGGAGAAGAGGAAGAGGAGGAAGAGGAAGAGGAAGAAGAAGAAAGAAAATACTTGTGAAGAAATTTTGACAAGTTTCAAAGGAGAAATTCACTCCCCTCCCTTTAAGCTGCCTCCTCTTTGATCCAGTAGACATATGATAAACAGCCTCTCTATAACTCTGCCTTAGGTCATTTTATTGGAAAGTTACTTCAGCGTTGAGGTGACTGGAATGGTTAGAATGGTTTGCAGGTTTGGGAGCAAATATCTAATCACACACCGACTAAAACACAGTGAAAGCAGAGGATGGAACTTCAGCTCCTACTGGCAGGTTTTCTCCATTAGGACAAAAGGGAAACCAAGTTGAACAGATAACATACAGTGTCCTAAACCTGATATTAATTCAGACCTCTAGGAAAAAAAGTAAAAAAGTGGAAGGTAATCTTTTACACAGAGACAGAGACTGAGAAAGGGAGAAGGTGAGGTCACGGTATAAACTCTGAAAGCCAATCCTAAAACGGGAGTTAAATTCTGCCAGGAAGTCTTCTCAGACAGACACCTGGGTGACTCCTCACGTCTTTTAGGTCTCTGCTCAATGTCAACCCACCACCAAGGCCTCTTTACCACCTAATGTAAAATAACCAATCCTGCCCTCACTCAGTCTACCTCTGGCAATGTCCATCCTCCTTGAATCTGTTTATGTTCTACACAGCACTTTTCCCCACGTGACTCACTAAATCATTTGCTGTTTAATATGTCTCTTTCCCACTGCAATGCAGCTTCAAAGCGGGAAGCATTTCACACTTTGTACATGGAACACATTTTTACACTTCCCTACTTTATAATCACTGTCCAGAATCATGCCTGGAGTACAGTGAGTACCCTACAAATGCATGTTGAATGAATAAATGAATCTCGGTTTGACTTTTTTATGAGAGCTTAAGCCAAGTCCTACAGGGAAAACATCTTTTCCAAGTAAGTTATTTGAAATATCAAAGGGACAGAGAACTCAGTTTTGCTGAAAAGCTGTCTCAGAGACCAGGGTACACCAAGCATGTGCTAATAAAGAAAATCAAAGGTGGCAAGAATCCTTTGGGGTGAAAAGAAAGCAAGAGGGCCCATCACTAGTTCCTTCTGAATCTTTTGGACTGTCTCTTTGAAAACAGAACGTGGGGGACTTCCCTGGTGGCGCAGTGGTTAAGGATTCGCCTGCCAGTGCAGGGGACACGGGTTCAAGTCCTGGTCCAGGAAGATCCCACATGCCGTGGAGCAACTAGGCCCGTGAGCCACAACTACTGAGCCTGCGCATCTGGAGCCTGTGCTCTGCAACAGGAGAGGCCGTGATAGTGAGAGGCCCGCGCACCGCGACGAAGAGTGGCCCCCGCTTGCTGCAACTAGAGAAAGCCCTCACACAGAAACGAAGACCCAACACAGCCAAAATATATATATATATATATATAAATTAATTTTAAAAAAGAAAAGAAAAAAAAGAAAGTAGTTGAAACACAAAGTAATTGGAAAAATAAAATAAATAAAATTAAAAATAAAATTAAAAAACGAATAAGAAAAAAAATGAAAGTAATCGGATAGACATTCATCAAAAGACAAAAATGCTCTGCAACCTCCTTCCTTCACTCTGGTTTGCACATGACTAATAGTTATCTCCATGACTCTTGGAGACACGGGGGTCTCCCGTCCCATCCATCAACACGCTCACTAAGTCAACAAATATTTGCAGATGACTGCCACATACCAGGCTGCTCTGGGCACTGAGGACAGAGCACTAAACAGGACAGACAAAACCCTCTCCTGGGTATCACACTTCAGTGCAAAGAGAGAAGTGATAAGCAAGCAAACCAAAGTCTGTGAGACTCAATAAAAGGCAGAACGAGGAGAGTACAGGGACGATGGGATTTTAGAGAGGCCTTTCGCGTGCTGTTAGAACGGAGCGGAGACCTGAAGGCAGTAAGGGAGGGAGCAGGAGGGTCTGAGGTAAAAGGAAGAGAGAGAGCAAGTTGAGGGCTCAGAGGCAGAAGTACCGGCAGTGAGCAGAGTAACTGTCCCCCAAGGAACTCACGTCCTGATTTTTGGAAGCTAGGATATGCTAGGTCACGCGGCAAAGGGGAATTAAGGTTGCAGACGGGATTGAGGCTGCTGATCAGCTGCCTTTAAAAGGGAAGATGGGGGCTTCCCTGGTGGCGCAGTGGTTGAGAGTCTGCCTGCAAATGCAGGGGACACGGGTTCGAGCCCTGGTCTGGGAAGATCCCACATGCCGCGGAGCAGCTGGGCCCGTGAGCCACAACTACTGAGCCTGCGCGTCAGGAGCCTGTGCTCCGCAACAAGAGAGGCCGCGATAGTGAGAGGCCCGCGCACCGTGATGAAGGGTGGCCCCCGCTTGCCGCAACTAGAGAAAGCCCTCACACAGAAACGAAGACCCAACACAGCCAAAAATTAAATAAAAAAAAAAAAAAAAAACACAAATGTTTAAGTACAATTGGTGTCTTAAAAAAAAAAAAAAAAAAAAAAGCCAAGATAGTTATAAAAAAAAAAAAAAAAGGGAAGATGATCCTCTACTATGGGGTGGGGGTGGGGTCTCAATGCAGTCAAAAGGGCCCTTCAAAGCGGAAGTGGGACGCAGAAGGAGAGCGGGAGAGGGGCGTGCAAATACACAGCAAGGGACAGAGAGAAGCGATGTCGCTGGCTGTGAAGATGCAGGAAGGCGGCCACAGGCTAAGAGATTTGGGTGACCACTAGCAGCTGGAAAGGCAGGTTCTCCCCTACAGCCCCCAAGGAGAAACGCAATGGTGCCGACACCTTGATTTCAGCCCCGTGAGAACCACGTTACAGCTCTGACCTCTGGAAGTGTAAGATGATCAACATGTGTTGTGTTAAGCCATGAAGTTTGTGCTGATTTATTAGGGCAGCCACGGGCGATACAGCGTCCCCGGCAGGTCTGAGAACACTGGGGAGGCCGGCAGGGGTGGGAGGGATGCAGCGAGAGAGAAGAGCAGAGGAGAGGAATTGGAGAGGCAGCAGGGGCCCAGGAGCGGACCCTGGAGGACTCCAGAAGCCACTTGAAGAGGTTTTAACTTTAAGAAAAATAAGCCATAAAAGGTTTGGAATAGAGGAATGGCAATCTTTCCTGAGCATCACTTTTGGCTGTGACGTGGAGTATAGACTATAGGAGGGGAAGGGTAGGAGCAGGGCAACCAGTACAAAGGTGTGTGAAAGAAGGGGTCTGGCAGTTTGGACCAGATGACAGCAAAGGACTGGAGAAAAGTAAAAACACGTAGAAGAGCATCTCCAAGGACTCTTATCTGCCTGGTTCTTAGCTGATGTCCCTTCTCTTTGGGTTGCTGTGTTCACCACCCAAAGCCTTTTTTCCTTTTCTAAGTGTAATATATCATGTTTGAAGGGGTGACACCCTGTGAACATGCAGAGTCACATACTTAAAAGGAACACACTAAAGGTACAATTTACTGGAAATTTAGATTCCTGAATTAAATGTTGATCAATGAATCAAAACCAGTGTATTTAAAAAAAAACAAAAAACATGACCTATTTGAAGAAATACCAGTATTTCAAGACCCAGACACATATGTGTAATAAGTATTACAGAAACCGATTTATTGCCAATGTCTATTTTCATTAACTCTCCTCCCATCGGTTCTTACATCACTCATGCAATTGGCAAGAGTTTTTGCTGCAATGTATTCCATTCTTCCCGACAAATCCTGGTATTTTTCTACCTTATTTTATTTCGTTAAAAAATTGTTGGTACAAAAGTGAGGTCCCCAAATGCAGGTGACCATCTCAAGACCCCCAAAGCCTTCAACACCTGAGGACACAAAACCAAACTGGGGAGCTGACATTAGGTTAGAGAGGGTGCCTGTCCTCACCTATTGAGAGCAGGTTCCGGAAGTTCTCCAGCATCACTTCCTGGTACAGCTTCCTCTGGGTGGAGTCCAGCAGCCCCAGCTCCTCCTCCGTGAAGGTCACAGCCACATCCTTGAAGGTCACCACCTCCTACGACACCAAACACATGTAGCCTCAATCTTACAATCAATGGCCACTTGAAAAGGGACAGCTGGGGCTTCCCTGGTAGCACAGTGGTTAAGACTCCACGCTCCCAATGCAGGGGACCCGGGTTCGATCCCTGGTCCAGGAACTAGATCCCACATGCATGCCATAACTAAGAGTTCGCATGCCACAACTAAGGAGCCAGTGAGCCACAACTAAGGAGCCCGCCGGTCACAACTAAGACCCAATGCAACCAAATAAAGAAATAAATATTTAAAAAACAAAAAAGAAAGAAAGAAAAGGGACAGTGCTGAGAAGGTGGAGAGGATGGGAGGGAAGTGAGCCCAGATTCTGAGGAACTTCAGTCAAATCTGTAGACTTCCCAGACCTTCTCCTTTCATCCTGCCAATGTCACACACTGATTTTCCTCAGCCTCACCGAAAGTGTGGCAGTGACAACCGTCCTCGTATTTATTTTGTGCCCTCGTTGGGTCTACTTACAAGTAAGCCTCCCAAAACCCTAAATATATATCCTGGACTACATGCATTTTACTTTTTGTTGAATATTGCCAATTGTCCCCAGAAGAGTTTCGCAATTTAGTCCAAACGTATTTGACAGCAATGGCCTTCTTCCTCTCACACACACGAACCCTGTTGTGATAGAAAAGTTACTACTTTTCTTTATTGTCTGCCAAGCTAACAAGCTTTTAGTAACCTGTGTGGGACATCTATGTAGTTCACCCTATGTAACCTCAAGGTACACTTTTTTTTTTTTTTGAGAAAAAGCTTTATGGCGAGGTCAACCAACAAGGAGACAGGAGGCAAGGCTCTCAAGTTTGTTTCCTCGATCCAGGGTCTGGGGCAAAATTTACGGGGTCAGGGGAATTTCAAACTTGGAAGCTGACTGGCGAGACTTGAATTAGAGTGCATATAAGCTACTCATGCTCCTGGAAGCCAGATTTTCCTATTGAAGGACTTCTTGCTTGGTAAAGGGCTCTGGTAGCAACATTTCTATTCTCTGAGTTCCACAGACTGAAGAGTGTTGGTTCCAGGATCTTCCTAGAGACATGGGGTCCCATCTTGCACACACTACGTCTCTTAATTGCAGCATTCAGTGTCACGCTCTGGATCCAGCAGACTTTGACATGATTCCCAAAGGTCTGCGTGGCCCTTACCCTTACTAGCTGCGTGACTTTGGACAAGCTTGCCTATGTGCCTGGGTTTCCTCTCTGTATAATGGTCCTTACATGACAGAGTTCTTTCAAGGATTAAACAAGGGAATATCCATGGCATTTGGAAGAGTATGTAGCACAGAGTAAGTGCCTGATAAACATTTGCTATTACTCTTATTATTCCTTCCTATTATCAACACCTATTTCATCCCATTTCATGGCTGTGTATTATTTCAGAGAACTGATGATCTACATCTACCTGTTCTAAATAAAGCGTATTTAATTTTATATATTTTTCTCTTTATAGTCCATCCTGCAAAGAACATCATTTTTGTAGATCTTATCTCCCTCATTATTTAAAAATAATTGCAGGACTTCCCTGGTGCTGCAGTGGTTAAGAATCTACCTGCCAATGCAGGGGACACGGGTTCGATCCCTGGTCTGGGAAGATCCCACATGCTGCGAAGCAACTAAGCCCGTGAGCCACAACTACTGAGCCCGTGTGCCACAACTACTGAAGCCCGTGCACCTAGAGCCCGTGCTCCACAGCAAGAGAAGCCACTGCAATGAGAAGCCTGCGCACTGCAACAAAGAGTAGCCCCCACTCACCACAACTAGAGAAAGCTCGCACGCAGCAACAAAGACCCAACGTGGTCAAAAATAAATAAATAAATAAATAAATAAATAAATAATTTTAAATGAAAATTAAAATGTCAAAATAGGCATATTTAAAATTATATTTTTAATTATATATTAAAAATATAAATTATAAAATTATATAATGGCAGATTTTCTTCCCAATTTTTTTCCTACTTCCCTAATCTTTGAAGAGAGTACAAGTACCCTGAATCTCCATATATTGGCCAAGAGCAGGTTATAAATTTTCCCACAGTTTTTGTAATCTGATTTGGAAGAACAATTTGCTTTAGTATTCCCACTTATCTGATTATAAATTAATACTAATACCTTTCCAGATGTTTATTAACCATCTGTATCTGTCCTCTTTAACATACCTGTTCCTGTCCTCATTCATATTCCGCTGGATTTTTTCCTTTGTCCTATGTATAAGATTCTTTATTCTAGATTTTGTCTTTTTTTGGAATCCGTTTGGTAAATACTTTTGCCCCAGGTTGCTATTTTTTCCGGTAATACCATGTAAGGTATCTTTTTGCCACAGAGGAATTTAAATATTTTATACAACGACTGTGCTAACTGCTGTCTTTGTGTGCCTGGAGCGCTGGGCATCTCAGAGTACCTGCGGTGGTACTCAGGTAGAGGAGAGATTCAGGAAGAGAAGAGATGCAACCCAAGAAAGGGGTCGGGGAGGAGCAGCGCCATCTATTGACTGTGGAAATCATCACTCAAAAGGCCCTCCAGACAACAACACTATAAGACACAGGTCTCAAATGAACTTTCTTTCTTCTTGTTTATCTTTCACTTAAGCAGACTGCTTAGCATTCCCGACCCTTGGTTTCCTGTGTCATCGTGAGTAGGTGTGTCATATTTCAAGTGTTTAAGAAGAAAATGAGACAAAATCTCCTCATGCAGCTGCTCTAAAGAGTAAATGCAGAAACAGAACACAAGTTACTGGCAAATCTAGTATCACTGGACATTTTAAGCTAAGGTTACATACTACTTTAGTCAAACTGGTTAATACATAAAAGAACAAAAAAGGACCAATAAATAAAATATACACAAGCCATGACTCAGGCCTGGGGAAGACAGAATTCAGCTCTTCCTGTGTGAAAACCTCCAAATATGTTTGTGCAAAGCAAGTTAGGGCTGTGCCATGCTTGTATTTGGATATTCTACCTAGAAAACAGTCAACATGACACATATCAAATGTACTCTTTCTATACTGAGCTCACAGTACAGTAAGGAGAAAAAACTGACAGACTGTTTTCAGAACTGATTTGGGGGGGCGAAGGTTTAATGTAGGAAAGCTGTCACTGCAGGGTTGCTTAGAACAGTCAAATTCCTAAACCATCTAAACGTCTATAGGTGGGAAGCAGTTATAAATAAAAGGGTACAAAAAAATAAAATAAAAACATACATCAATTCAATGACAAATATGTTGTATCCATTAAAAAAATGAACGTTATCTAATATTAAAGGAAAGAAGTTACAATTTAAAATTAAATGTACACCATAAATACAAAAGAGTTATGAATGCACATGAGAAAAAGAGTAAGAGAAAATAAAAACAGCTAGTTTGTCAGGAGGGAAGTAGTGAAGTGAGAGAGTTGTTCATTTGTAGTCATTTTTCCACTCTATAAAATAAATAATAATAACATAAAATAAACAATAAAAACAAATGCAATGAAAACTCAAAAAGGACAACCTAAGAGCTGGGAGGAGAACAGGCCCTCCCATGTCTCTTGTTCTGCTTGAGTCATCCCAAGACAAACGTGCAACAGTCTGAGTAATGAAATGGAACTTTAAAAGTGAGAAAGGCGGGCCCTACTCACCTTGAACATGGTCATGTTTCCTCCTGTGTCTGGGGATGGGCACAGTCCTGAGTTACACAGATCCTGGGAGGTCAGAACTGCACCTGGCAGAGTGTCTGGGAAGGCAGAAAAAAGAAATGAAAGAGTGACCTGGGTCGCCGCTCACCCATGCAGATGCTTCTTGTGAATGAGCATGTGAATGTTCACAGCACCATTAGTCATAATAACCTAAATCTGGAAACAACCAAAATGTTGGCCTATGCATGAAAGAACAGACAAATTGTGGCATATCCATACAATGGAATATTATGCACCAATGAAAAGGAATGAAGTCCTGATTATGCTACAATGTGGATGAACCCTTGTAAATGTGTGGGGAAGCAAAAGAAGACTGACACAGAAGTCTACATATTGTATGATTCCATTTATATGAAATGTCCAGAATAGGCAAATCTATGGAGACAGAAAGTAGGTTAGTGGTAGCCTGGGTATCTGGGGAGAGAATGGGGGTTAACTAAGGAATCCAACTGGGGAAATGAAAATGTTCCAAATTATCATGGCAATGGTTGCACCACTCAGCAAAGTTACTAAAAATCATTGATTGGTACATCTCAAGTGGGTGAATTCTATGATATGTACAATATACCTCAAGCTGGTAAAAATAAATGTTTATTAATCTACATGTCATTTAGAATACTAATTTATGGATCCTGAGTCCATACTAATATTTATATTTAAATGAATAAATAAATAAGTGGGAGAGAAGTTTCTCTTTATAGTAGAATGCCCACTAATAAATGTATCTCCCCATAAGAAAACTTCAATAATTCTGAAAAACAAGAGTAACTTTACAATGGAGAAATCTGACAGACATTACCTTAGCCTAGTAAACAAAGCTGAGTTTACCAATATAGGGACAAACTGATATCCTTTGGCTCCGGCTATGTTGCAGTGACGAGGACACTTCACCACTTCTGTGGAATCCCTGCCAACAATGCGTAATCTGAAGCTAAACATGGAATATATCAGATGAACCTCAAATGGTCCTCCAAAATAACCTGCCTCTAAACTCCCTAAAAGCATCAAGAACAAAAAAGACAAAACCTGTGGAATCATTCCATGTCAAAGAAGAACATTATGAAAAGTATGAGAAAAATTCTGTAAAATGTTTGTAAACAAATATACACCTTAAGGCAAGGCATAAAATTGGACTTTTTTTTAATGATCAAGTGCATGAGCTTTATTATTGTTTTTTAAATTGAAGTATAATTGGCTTATAATATTAATTTCAGGTGTACGACATAATCATTCTAGTTTTGTATATGTTATAAAATGATTACCACAATAAATCTAGTCACCATACATCACCATACATAATTACAAATTTATGTTTTGTGTGTGAGGAGAAATTTTAGGATCTACTCTTCTAGAAACTTTCAAATGAGCAATACAGTATTATTAACTAGAGTCATAATGATGTACACTATATTTCCATGATTTATTTACCCTATAATTCCCAGTTTGAACCTTTTAACCACTTTCATCCATTTCACCCACCCCCGCCACACCCTGTCTCTGGCAACCACCAATCTGTTCTCTGTATCTGTGAGCTGGGTGTAAAATTGGACTTTGAACTGAGGGGAAAACCAGTTATGAAGACTTCCAATGAAAAACAGAACAAAATACAGGATGTGGACTATATAACAGTATGTTACTTAATATGCTATCTGGCGTTATCTACTGTTACCTATTAACTATGATTAGGAATAACTTAATAGGTATCTAATATATAAACACTATTCTCTAGTATAATATCTAGTATAGGGGCTTCCCTGGTGGTGCAGTGGTTTAAGAATCCACCTGCCAATGCAGGGGACACGGGTTTGAGCCCTGGTCCGGGAAGATCCCACATGCCGCAGAGCAGCTTAGCCCATGCGCCACAACTACTGAGCCTGCGTTCTAGAGCCTGCGAGCTACAACTACTGAGCCCACGTGCCGCAACTACTGAAGCCACATGCCTAGAGCCCGTGCCCTGCAATGAGAAGCCACCGCAGTGAGAAGCCTGCGCACCGCAACAAAGAGTAGCCCCCGCTTGACGCAACTAAAAGCCCACGTGCAGCAACAAAGACCCAACGCAGCCAAAGATAAATTAATTCATTTTAAAAATATATATAGTATAATAGTCTCATATTACCAAGTATGTGATGCTAAAATCCTATAGTCAGCCTTTCCTAAATCCCTCTTACCAAGACACCTCCTGATTACTCATGGTATGTGGGCTTCCTTCATGCAGAAAGCTAAGATGAGCTGTCAGTGAATATAGGTACATTCCTGATGGAGGAACAGAACAGATAGGCAAAATGTAAACAATTGGTGAATTTAGGTAACAAGTATAGGAGAGTCCCTTATACTATTTTGCAACTTTGCTATAGGTTTAAAATTATATAAAAATAAAACTTTCTTAAAAATCAGGAAACAGTCACAGGAATAACAATAATAACGAAAATAGTAAGACTGATCATTAAATTACTTGGAAGTTCATTAGTTTATTCTTTCTTGTCAGTGTTTGCCAATTTCCATAGTTAAAACACATAAGGGAAAAATCACTGAGAAAGGTAGGATAAAAAAAATCTGTAAAATGTTTATAAACAAATACACAAAAAGAATCACTAAACAGAAATACATTAGAAGCTTAACTGTTGCTATCTTTACCCTGGATTAAGAAGTAATTAAAAAATTTTTTTCTCTCAAATTTCTTTAATTTCTGAATGTTCCACAATGATACAGTTCTATGAGAATAAGAAATATTATTTGTAACAAGTGAAACAAAATAGTTGATGATATTTTTTAAAACGCATAGAAAAGTCCAAGCCCATTTTATTTGATTTTAAGGTCCCTCACAATCAAGTCCTGACTAAACTGCTTGATTCCACCTAGTTCCTAAAGCTCAAGGAGAATTACATCCAAAAGATTATGAACTCAAGCTCTGGACTCAGACTGCCTGAATTACAACCCCAGCTCAGCCTCTTACTTGGTGGGTGACTGTGGGCAAATAACTTTCAGCTCCCTAGGTCTCAAGCTCATTTTTCAGAACAGGAAAAAAGCAATATTTCTTCACGGAGCCATGGTGTGACATAATGTATTTATTTGTGTAAAGCCCTCATTACTTAAGTTAACAGTTAAGGATTAATTATTATCAATACTCATGTCCAATTACACATCCTACACATTCTCTGACTGATGTGAAGATCATTGTAAAACAAAACTGTCAAGTTCCACTCACGTGGAGTTTTGCTATCAGTAGCTCAGGAGTCACTCCCTTTACCTCCGTGTGGTCCTTTTTGAGAAATCACGCTGGAGAAAGAAAGAATGCTATGAAGTGCCACGATTGAGTCCCCGTCCCCGATAAAAGTTAAAGCTTCCCCTCCCTCCGAGCAATCTAGAAGCAATCCCGAGCAATCCGGAACCTTCCCCTCCAAAAAAGTCAGAAGGGGTCCGGGATTATCCAGCGTCACGCAGAGATAGAGAGAAGGGCAAGGGTCCTTGAAGCTGGATTTCTGACCCTAACCTGGGGACCTGACCTCTCCTCGAGAAATTAACACCAAGGAGAGATCACCATTCACTACGTGCCAGGAACTAAGACTTCTATTTGTACCACCTTTTTCAATTCCCAAAACAATTCTACTAGGAAGGGCCTAATAGTTTAAAGAAAAGCAACGGGAGGCACGGGAAGATTAACTCCCCACGCGAGTAAGTGGAAGCGCACGTGGAAGGTGGAGGGAGGCGGACTGGGCGAGGTGAGAGCCGCGGAAACTCCCAATCCAGGGGATACGCGAGCAGAGCCAGTCTCCTCTTGGGGTTTCGAGAACGCCCCAAACGCACAGAGGCTCCACCGAGGGGCACGCACACGGCCGCCCTCGCCCCTCCGCACCTGCGTTCTCCGCCGAGGATTCTTTTCCCTTAAATCGATTGCCAGGTGGTTGCGCGACCCAAGCAGAGACCCAGGAAGCTCGCAAGGGCCAGCGAGACGCGGAACAGACGCATGGGCCCACAGAAAACACACCTGCAACCCGCCCACTCCGGGAACGGAAGTGCCTACGAGTCCACCGGGCTTCTGGACTACACTTCCCAGAATTCGTCAGATCCGCCTTCCTGAGCGGAAGTGCAAGCGACTACACAGAGTGCCTGGACTACATTTCCCAGAATGCCGAGGAAAACAATCCAGAGTCTCACTTTCCAGGAACACTACGGGAAGCTCCTTGACTACGGTTCCCAAAATGCCAGAGAGAAAAGAATCCCGCAAGTCCCGACTTCCGGGGTGGTAAGGCGGATTCCTACACTGACAGTCAGCCTTACGTTTCCCCGAGTCCTCCAGCGAAAATGTTCCATAGACACGACTTTCTGAAGTCGAAATGCCTCCAATTATGGCAGGAGTATTGTTGGAAAGGGAACAAGTGAGGAGATGCAATCTTCAAGAAATTAACAGGGTGGGGGACTTCCTTGGCCGTCCAGTGGCTAGGACTGGACGTTCCCACTCCAGGGCCTTGACAAGGGTTTGATCCCTGGTTGGGAATAAGATGCCGCATGCCGCAGGGCGCAGCCAAAAATTTTTTAAAATAAAAAAGAAAGAAGTTAAGGGGGGATGACTGTTTAGGGAACACTAGATGATTGAAAGTAGTTTAATTTGAATATAATCTGACAATATGAGGCTAAAACTGAGAGGTCAAAGAATAGGCGAGGTAGAATGATTTGGGAGGGGCCAGGAGGAGCAAAGAAGGTACCAGACCCTGTGGTACCACTGGTTTGGCAGGAAAAACAACTTGAGAGGGCCAAAGTGGAAGCTTATCCTCATGGAAAAGTGCTCTTCCCTCATTTAAACTTTTCATTGAAGTTATGATCGCTACTTTGGAGGTGAAAACACCAAATTTCAGAGAAGTTAAGAAACTGTCCGCTATCTCAAAGCAAGCATAATGAAGGCTGAAGAGCTTGGCATTGGAGTCATTCTGAGTCCTAAAGCCAAAATGCCAGAGCACTGAGGAGGATTCTATTGGTGAAGGAGGATGCTTTATATTGAGATTTTTCCTTTATATAGTCTGGTTAAAATATCTTTATTATAGTTAACAATTTACAAACACATATGTTGGGACTTCCCTGGTGGTGCAGTGGTTAAGAATCCGCCTGCCAATGCAGGGGACACAGGTCCGAGCCCTGGTCCCGGAAGATCCCACATGCTATGGAGCAACTAAGCCCGTGCGCCACAACTACTGAAGCCGGTGCACCTAGAGCCTGTGCTCAGCAACAAGAGAAGCCACCGCAATGAGGAGCCCGTGCGCTGAAATGAAGAGTAGCCCCCGCTCGATGCAACTAGAGAAAGCCTGTGCACAGCAACGAAGACCCAACGCAGCCAAAGATAAATAAAATAAATTTAAATAAAAATAAAAACACATACGTTATTGGAAGCTAATTAAAAATAGTATAAAGCAAAATGGGGGAGAAGGGGATGCATTAGACTCCTTCCCCTTGAAGATAACCAGATTTTTTTCTCTCCATAAACATGTCAATACATATGCCTATCAACATACATCTTCGTTTTTTAAAATGAAATCTTGTGTTCTGTTATCTATTTTTCTAAACTCAATATAAGCTAGTCATTTTCTAATGTCAGCCACTGAAAATCTAACTCCTTCCAAAAGATGGCTGTATAATGGAGCGTTGAATGTAATGAGAACTAAAAACAAAATACTCCTGACATCTGGAAGCTGGCACGGCACTCACAGGCCAATAGTATTCTCCTTTGGGACATAAATCACAGACTACCATCCTCAAATGAGGTTTCTCTGAAACCACAGTAAAGTGAGACAAAAGGCCACTTCGTAATTTTTAGACAGACAAAAACAAGGTCACTGTGCCACCCACACAATGCCAAACATCCTCCTCTTGGCTAAAAGAGTGATGCTATTTCTTTACCACTTAGAGCTTTATCTTTGTTCTAGTCTGCTCTCCCAAAATATAACATTTATTGAGATACTAAATCTTAAAATCGCTCCTGCTTTCTGGCAGCATCCAATCCGGAGTGAACCCTGCATCCTTAGGCCCTCTCCCAAAACACTTAAATGAAGCCCAAATCCTGTAATAGATTTTTTTCTGACACCCTCTTACCCTCGTGGCACCTCATGGTTCCCCATGGTGGGCGTAATCTCTCACTGCAACGAATAAACCCGATTTATCAAACCACTGCTGTGTTCCTGGATGAATTAAATATGCATTTTGGCACAATCCCTGATGAGTACTAGATTTGCCATTATATAGGAAGCTGCAATGAACACGGTTTTATGTTCTTCTGGGAAAGATACTCAGGTAGAGGAGAGATGCAGGAAGATGCCACAGGAAGGGAGTTATTTATCCGTATCTTTGAGATGGATAGTCTTTACCTCAATGGTTAAAGTAGATGTGCTGTGTGTGTTTGACACGCCATGAGTCAGGCTGCTTTGGCTCACACAGAGTTCAGGCCAAACCACGTATAAGCTAAAATGACTGCCCCATACCTCGATATGTAGACATTTTCTCCATCAAGACTTTTATTCATACCATCCCGTTTAATTCTCAAATCACTGTATTAGGAAGGTAGTGTTAAAAAGGAAAGAACAGGCCCGGTACTTCCCTGGTGGTCCAGTGGTTAAGACTCCGTGCTTCCACTGCAGGGGGCAAGGGTTTGATGTCTGGTGGGGGGAATTAAGATCCCACATGCCCAGAGGCGGCTGAAAAAAAAAAAAGGCCCAAAATGGAGTCATTTGCTACACCCCGCCCCATGACAGCAAACCAAGACTTAACTGCAGTTTCCACCTTACATAGAAATATAATGTTAATCAACGAGGCTGGTATTTTATGGCCAGCACTAACGAGATAATCTATTACAAAGCCCATTTCCATCCCCCAGAGAAGAGGCAATCTTCACGATAAAGCCCTTGCCATTCCCTTCCCCACAAAAAGAAATCCTGACCTAAAAATAATTCTTTCTTTTCTTTTACTAATAATTTCTTTGCCCTACTCTTCTGCCTGAAAAAAAAAAAAACTTTCCATTTTGTACAACCCTTCTATTTACTAGATGGGATGCTGCCCAATTCACCAACTGCTACATAAAGCCAATTAGATCTTCAAATTTACACAGTTGAATTTTGTTTGATTTTGCCTTTTTTGTTTTGTTTTTGGCCCCGCCATGCGGCTTGTGGTATCTTACCTCGCCCACCAGGGATTGAACCCCGGCCCTCGACAGTGAAAGCACAGAGTCCTAACCACTGGACCTTCGGAGTAGTCCCTGAATTTTGATTTTTAAGAGTAGTAATGTCATCCCAATTTTACAAGAAACCATCAGACACAGAAATTTAAGTAATTCACCCAATGTTCTACTGCGGGAAATGACAGAGCAGGGTATTAGGTGCACGGCCTAGGGGATATGTCCTCAAGGCAAGAGCCCTGGAGACCCTCCAACCAGGCCAGGAACGATCCCATCCACCGCACCAAACGCAGAGGACTCCGCCCAAAGGAGCCACCGCCCACGCCCCAGCCTTCAAACCATTGCTCTCTGAAGCAGCTCTTTCCCCCAAATTGATGGCTGGGTTGGACAGGTTCCCAGGGAAATTCCCACGGGTCGCAAAACGCGGAAACAACTCACCAGCGAGAGGGAAGAGATGGAGACTACCTGACCGCCCAGAGCGGCAGGGCCTGAAACCCCGCCCCCAGGCTGCGCTGGGGATACACTTCCCACAATTCCCCTGTCCCAGCGACGCCTGTGCGGAAGCGTCCGAGTCCGAGTCTCTACGGAACTTGTAGACTACACTTCCCAGAAAGCCAGAGGAGAACACAGCCCGAGTTCCCACCCTCTTCCGCCGGAAGTACTTGAGCCACTTCGGAGCTGTTGGACTACAGTTCCCACAAGTCCCTTGGGGACAAAGTTCATATTGCCGAGTTCCTGGGCAGTAAGGTGGTTTCCTACTGGGGGCTAGTGTTACCCTCACCTGAATCCGTGAGCGAAAACTATTGTATGTTGTTTAAACTGCTGTTCGTTTTGTCTCTGTTAGAACAGCAAACCTAGATAATATATCATTGGAAAGTTTAGTTCAAACTCCAGTGGTGAACTTCAGATCCTCTGAAGAATGCACAAGATGAAGGCTCAAGAAGCTGCGCATTTGGAGATCTACATTGCAGAACTGTTGATAAAATATTTTAATTTAAAACTGTATTACAAGGAGTTCCCTGGTGGGCTAGTGGTTAGAATTCTGGCCTTTCACTGCTGTGGCTGGGGTTCAATCCCTGGTCGAGGAAGAGAGATCCCGCAAGCCATGTGGCGTGGCAAAAACAAAACAAAACAGGAAAACTGTATTACAACCTTCATGGGCCCAGGAGAGGTAGAGTAATTTGACTGATTCTTTATTGTGTCTCCTACATGAGTCTGAGTCACCCAAAATCAGTGAGCTCCATTCTGGCAGCGCACTATCAGGCCATGGCCTGCAACATTTGGTTGCAACAATTCATTTACAATAGTCTTTTAAAAATCTATCGACAAAAGTCACCAAAAAAATCATTTCAATTTGAATGGGGGCCACCCCAACAGCAGGCCCACATAAAAAAAACATCCAACAAGCGATGCCACATCTGCCTGGTGACCCCTTTATGGTGGAAGTCCTAGCAACTGTCTTGTGCCCCTTGGAGTCTTTGGACCACACATGATAGCCAACAACTCCCTATGTGTTTCAGATACAAACTACCCTCAGTGGCTGAGGTAGATTTCTCTTAAAAGACAAATCTTAGTGCTGATTGGGCCCTCCTTGAGAAAAAAAGCCATCATAGGCCCTGAGCCCATGACCCTTTAGTGCAACTGCCTATTTTACCATAGGTTATGGAAACAACACCCCACAGGAACAGGCAGTGAAGCCTCCTTATTAAATGGAAATGGTACCTACAGGATACAGCTTGAACCCTCAGGCATATCCAAACTACAGGCGAATGTGGCTTTTCCCACCCTCTGTCCTTTGCCCAAGTCCACAAATCCAGGAGAGGTTGCCCCCTCCTGGCCCCACTGGCCATCCGTGGGGCCTTTTTGGATAACCCAAGTCCCAGCGGAAAGGGAGTCCATTTATTTCAGACAGCAGCACCCCATCATTCATGATGGAGCCCAATGGAGAGTTACCACATTCCATCCCACGACTGGGACATCCCGAATAAAGGATGACAAAATTCACAGAGCTAATTGTAGTCACTTTGGCACTGGAGGACACCATCAAAAAATTATGTCATTTTTTTCATATTTTTACCGACTCCTAGACTGTTTCATTCAGTTGATGGGCTCAAAATAGATTTCACATTCAGGCTTATCCCCTATGACAGGGCCTTCCACATTGGCAATATATTACTTCTCAGACCTCATGTATTACAATGAAAATTTCCCATCTTAGCTCCTACCATGACTCCCAGAGGTGGCTCATTTAAATGTCCTATCTGTCCAATTTGCTCCCATTTCTCAAATAAACTCAAGTATTACCCTCATCTTGGGCCCCAGACGCTTATATTTGGGGCCAAAATTCATGGCATCTCCATGTCACTGGCCCTAACCCAAACCCTACCCTCCCAACGTGATTATTGGTGGCACAGCCCATGAAGGTCTATACCAAAGGGTGAATGACCCTTCTCTCACCATCAAATTGATTTTATTGGGCCATTGTGCCAATGTGCTGACACAAATCATTTTGTCCTCACAATGACTGATACGTATACAGGTCTACTCTTGGCTTATCCTTTCCAGGGTGCTAACCTCACCACTATAGCCCTCATTAGAACTTGGTTTCCTCTGGGCCCCCAGATATCATGGACTCTGATCAGGATACACACTTTAGTGCTCATTCAGTTCAGGCACAGACCTTACAAGAAAGCAACACTTGCAACTTTCATTTGTCCTATCATCTACAGATAAACAATGATCTACTGAAGGATGCCCTATTAAAATTACAAAATGGATAATGGCTTCCAAATGGCTCTTTTGCACACTGCCTTATTTACCCTGAACTTTCAATCTGTAGGCCTCAAGACACCCTGTCAAAATGCAATTAAGGGACCCATCCCCTCCTCTTTCTAGTCTCTCTAAAATACCCAGACAGAACTCCCTTTCCCAATTAATGACACCTCTCCGCTCACCTAATCTAAAATAAAGAGGAGAACTGAAAAGATTCTGGCAAAGTGTGTGCCAGATTGGCACTCAGTTCTAAGGCAGGTAATAGAATGAGACCCATTGAGAATTGAGGACCCATGACCCCCCAAAAGGCTATTCTATGGTCTACAAGAAAGCCCTCTGCCAAACCTTCTGTCCTTCCCCAACAGAGTTTTTTAAAAATATTTATTTGGTTGTGTCAGGTCTTAGTTGCAGCTCACAGGCTCCTTAGTGGCAGCTCGCCGGCTTCATAGTTGTGGCATGTGGGCTCCTTAGTTGCTGCTTGAGGGCTCCTTAGTTGTGGCTCGCCAGCTCCTTAGTTGTGGCATGCAAACTCTTAGAGCCCACAAGCCACAACTAGTGAGCCCGCAAGCCACAACTACTGAAGCCCGCGTGGCTAGAGCCTATGCTCCACAACGAGACACCACTGCAATGAGAAGCCCGCGCACTGCAACAAAGACCCAATACAGCCAAAAATAAATAAAAATAAAGTTATGAAAAAAAGTAGAAAGGCGGGGCTGGTGGAACTGTTAAATGTCTTGATTGTGGTGATGTAATATGATAGTAAGCATTTGCCAAAACACAGAATGATCCACCAGTCTATTTTACTGTATATAAATTATTCCTTAATAATAAAAGAACATGAGCATATAGGATCCTCATAGATGCCTTTTATCTCACTGAAGAATTTTTATCATGGATACTGAGTTCTGTCAATTGCCTTCTGTGAACCTAGGATGATCATATATTTGATGAAAAGAATCCAGACATAGAGTACATACCGAACACATAGGAAGCTCAAGAACAGACAGACCTAACTTAATACACAGTATAGAAATCATAATACTTGTTGCCCCTGGAGGTGGGAATGACAAGAATAGTACACAAGGAAACATTCTGGTTTAATAGAAATATGGTATATATTGATCTTGGTGATGATTACACAAGTAGATACATTTGTCAAAATTCATGAAACTGTAAACTTACTTATGCATGTGGCTGCATGCGAATCACATCTCCATAAAGAACTGTTAGCATAGAAAAGTGCTGGCCACAACCTGGTGAACCGACTTCTGGACCCACTAATGGGTTACAACCTTCAGCTTGATAAGCACTAGTTCACAGGACCTGCAGTGTTGGGGAAATGAGCCCAAATGTCTTATTTAATCCTCCAAGCCTTGAAGAATTCCTCCTTCTACGATTTTATAAAAATTTTTAGAAAGGAACTGAAAGAAAATTTCAAAAGTGACTGTTCTCCTTTTTACTCATTTAACATTACTGGACACCTGCAGTGTGTTAGGCGCTGAAGAGGCAGAGTGGACTTGGCCGTCAACAAAGTCCCAGCCCTCCGAGAGCTTCTATTCTGGTGGAAGAGACTTGGGCATTTCTGTCTTAGTACTTTTGGTTACCTTCAGCTCAGACTCATCCTTCTTAAGCCTCTCTTCTCTGTCGTATCTGCTAAATGTCAAGGTTCTGAATGAAGTTCTTATGTCTCCACTCTTATGAGCCTTCTCTGCTGTGTGGTCGCCCAACCACACAGACATGTCGAGCTCTGGCAGAAATACTCTTTTATCAAACAGATGTTTTGTCTTCTATGACAGGACTATTTCAGCACCCGTTTGAGGTATTAAACCGTGTAATTTTATAGAGCTTCTTTGCTGTATGTATTCTCTGATGAGGGACAGTCCTTGTCACCCTCATCCCCAGCATGGACTCGCTGATGAATTATAAGACTTGAGCTCCAACTGAAGCCTTTCCCACACTCCTCACATTTGTATGGTTTTTCCCCAGTGTGGACTCTCTGATGGGCTTGAAGGTATGAGCTCCAACTGAAGACCTTACCACATTCCTCACACTTATATGGTTTCTCTCCAGTGTGGACCCTCTGGTGGGCTTGAAGGTATGATCTCTGCCTGAAGCGCTTACCACACACATCGCATCGGTATGGCTTCTCTCCTGTGTGGACTCCACGGTGAGCCAGAAAATTTGAGGCCCGACAGAAGCCCTTCCCACACTCCTCACACTGGTAGGGTTTCTCTCCAGTGTGACACCTCTGATGGGCCTGAAGCTGTGAGCCCACACTGAAGCCTTTCCCACACTCTGCACACTGGTATGGTTTCTCGCCGGTATGGACTCTTTGATGCACTTGAAGGCTTGAGAACTGACTGAAGGCCTTCCCGCACTTCTCACATTTATAGGGTTTCTCTCCCGTGTGGATTCGACAATGAACGTTAAGATCTGAACTCCGGCTGAAGCCCTTCCCACATGTACCACATTTGTATGGTTTTTCTCCAGTGTGGCCTCTTTGATGGGCCAGAAGATTTGAGGCCTGACTGAAACCTTTCCCACACTCCTCGCACTTATAGGGTTTTTCTCCTGTATGGACTCTAAAATGAATGTTAAAATCTGAGCTACGACTAAAGCCCTTTCCACATGCATCACACTGATATGGTTTCTCACCACTATGGCCTCTCTGATGGTCCAGAAGATTTGAGGCCCGACAGAAGCCCTTGCCACACTCCTCACATTTGT
This sequence comes from Balaenoptera musculus, assembly GCF_009873245.2. Classification (NCBI taxonomy): domain Eukaryota; kingdom Metazoa; phylum Chordata; class Mammalia; order Artiodactyla; family Balaenopteridae; genus Balaenoptera; species Balaenoptera musculus. The sequence goes on from NC_045803.1 coordinate 11,403,890, forward strand.
ATGGTTTCTCTCCCGTGTGGCTTATCTGATGGGCTTGAAGGTGGGAACCCACACTGAAGCTTTTCCCACACTCCTCACACTTAAAGGGTTTCTCACCTGTGTGTATTCTACAATGGATGTTCAGGTGTGAGCTGTAACTAAAGCCCTTGCCACAGGCCTCACATTTGTAGGGTTTCTCCCCAGTGTGGATTCGCTGATGAGCCTGTAGGCGTGAACGCCAACTGAAGCCCTTCCCACACTCTTCACATTTATAAGGTTTCTTTCCCGTGTGGGCTCTCTGATGGATGTGAAGATAGGAGCGCTGACTGAAGCCCAGTCCACACTCCTCACATTTATAGGGTTTCTCCAACGTGTGGGCTATGGGAGGAGCTTGACAATGTGAGCTTTTCCCGACGTTCCTCCCACACTCCTCAAATCTGTGTGGATCCTCTCCAGTGGGGACTCTCTGATGATGGTGAAGATATGACTTCTGACTGAAACCCTTACACGACATATCATGTTTGTTCAATCTTGTTCTACTGTGGACTCTCTGATGGGCTTGAAGACTTGAAAGCCGACGGAAGGCGTTTTCACATTTTTCACACTTGTAGGGCTTCTCTCCTACGTGGGCTGTCTGGTTCATTTGAAGGTGAGAGTCCCGTATGAAACCTTTCTCACACTCCACCCCTCTGTAGGGTTTTTCTCCAGTGTGGTCTCTGCGGTGAACTTGAAGATGTGAAGTCTGATTGAAGTCTTTACCAAACTCCTCATCTTTATTGAGTGTGCCACCTTGTTTTTCCATCTGAGAGCCAGTTCCTTGAATATTTCCCATGGAATCTTGACACCCAGTTAATTCCTTTGTAACCTGTTGCCAGATTTGTGAGCAGAAAAGCTCTTCATGTGGCAGATACCTTAATCCAACTTCTTGAAGAGTCTCCATGCCATTTAGATTCTTGTCTCCTAAATGGATAAAGAGAATTTAGAGATGGGGCGTGTGAGTGCTTTGCTCAGAGATGTCAAGGTTATAAACTTAGGCCCACATGCTAAGGCTTTACTGAACCTCGAAAAGCTTCTGTTTTTCTTTAACATCATGTATCATGTTCTCTGATTTACATGTCTCCAGACACCAAGAGGTGGTCCACCAGGCTGTCATTCACTACACATTAGTGTAATCCATTTAGAATCATAGTAAGTTTCATAGGTGAGATATAAATTAGAAATCTGATGGCTACAGAGCAAAAAAATACCTCCTAGGGAATGTTTACAAAGACAAAGCTGTACCTTACTCAAAGCTTTATCTTCTTTGCTGTAGCAGGTGGCTAATAAACAGCTTCCACATAATTCTGCCTACTGCATGCACATCTGACCAAAATGCTCAAAATGTCTAGTAAGACCCTTAGACAGATTATCAGAGGATGTCCCCAGGCAACATTGAAAAACCTCTGCTTTATTTTAATGGAAGTTTACTCCAATGGAAGGAGACTTTGAGGCAATGAATAAGTTGGAAAGATACATGTCTGGGAGAAATACCTTATCACCTAAGGCCCTAAAGTTCAGAGTAGAAGCAGAGAGTGGTTCTTTGCCTCCTGCTGGGAAATATCCTTCAGGAAGACAAACGGGCTGTAAACTTTACTTTCCCTGGCCACAGAGCCAGGTCTTTCCCAACACTGAAAGGGTTAGCTGGAAAAAAAATCAAAGCCAAGTTTTGGAATTAGTATGTTACTGTAATAACATACATCATTCTAAAACCTCATAACATTAAAGTTCCTACAACCACCAGGGGTAAAAAAAAAAGAATGAAAAATTAGAAGGTTATCTTTTACAACAGAGCAAGAACTCGCGAGGAGGAAATAAATAGGGCATAATACAGAGTCTCGAAATCAACATTGGACCGGAAGAGTTACGTTCTCCTTAGAACGCTATTCCACCGATTAGCCATATAGCTTGCTACTAACTTCTTTTCAGGTGTCTTTTCAAATAACACCTTATCAGTGAGGCCTCTTTTACCATACAATATCATATAGTAAATTCTCCCTATCCATTCTACACGCCTGGCAATCTCCATTTGCCTTACCCTGTTTTGTTTTTACACAGCACATATTCCTATCTGTCATACTACATACGTCCTTAATCTTTTTCATTTTATGTCATCTCCCACTTGAATGCGATACCCATGAGGACAAGCATTTTGTATTATTCACTGGTTGATCACCACTCCCAGAACCCTGTCTGATACAGTCAGTGTTCAATAAGTACACGTTGAATGGATAAATAAATCCCAGTTTGACATCTCTGTGAGAGTTAGAGCCATGTTACAAAAGTAAAAGAGCTTTTTCAAGTAAGTTACCCGTAACAGGAAAGAAAGTGGAAACAGCCATGTTGTTGGGAAGCTGAAAGGCTTCACTAGATGCAGGGTTAACATACGTGGATGTTGCTGATGAGAAAATCATGATGATCACAAAATCAGGGAATTCCCTGGTGGTCCAGTGGTTAGGACACCACACACTCACTGCCAAGGGCCCAGGCTTGATCCCTGATCGGGGAACTAAGATCTCACAAGCCACGTGGTGTGGCCAAAAAAAAAAAAAAAAAAAAAAAATCATGGCAAAAATCACTCAGAAGGCCAAAAAAAAAAAAGCACAGGGTATAAAAATGGCCATGGGGCCTATGGATTGCCTGCTTCTGAAATTTTTATACTCTCTTTCTGTATGTGTAAAATTTTTCCTTTTTCAAGTAGGAGTCAATATTTAAACCACTCCCCCCTACCCCATGGCCAAGGGAAAAAGTTGTTTTTGAAACCAGATTATAAAATTGATGGGCATATGGGATATCATAAGCCACCTTCAATAATGGGATTTTATTCTGAATCAGTAAGAAGCTACAAGAGGTTCTGAGCAGAGAAATGACAAGATTTGAATTTAAACGAGTCACTCTGAGTGGAGAATTAACTGTGAATGAGCAAAGCAGAAGAGAGAGCATTACAAAGACTGAGGCAGTAATCCACAGTCTAGGTGCTGACTTGGACCAGAGTCACAGCTGTGGAGGCAACAAGAAGCAGGACAGACTCAGGGTCACACGGCTCTCACCCGAGGAGCGATGGCTCTGGGTTGCTATCTTTATCATCCAAAGCTTTTCTTCTCTCTTTAACTGGGATATTACATCTGGTGTGAACGATTGATGCCCTGCAAAAAAGGCAAGGACAAACATTTAAAATCAATATGTTAGAGGCCCAAACTAAGAAAAACTGTGGTTCCCACTGCACTGTCTTCAGGACATCAAAAGCAGTGGTTTCCTAACTTTTAATTATGACCCATGGGAGGAAATACATTTTATGCAAAAACCTAGGATAGGCAGACATAAGTATAAATTACAGGAAAACATTATTTTCATCGCACCCTTTTCACCATTTCTCACACTATTCTTGGCAACGGGCCACAGTTTTTACTGAAACGTGCAGTTATTGCCAAGGGCTCTGATATCTTCTACCCTATTTTATTTCGATTCCCTAAAGAGTGTCATGACCTACTAATTGGAGACGACCACAATTTGAAAAGCCAGAAAACATACAGCAGTCATGCGGTCAATTAACAGTTCGTTTACAAACACACTTTGGCCTGGGGAGAAAGACTAGAAAACGCCATCTCTGTGTCTCATGCTGATTAGAAAACCGGAAACCAGTTCAAGAGCTCCAAAGCCCTGCCCATTCAAGGACACGTAAATAAATACCACAGGGGCTGATCCGATGTTCAGTCCCAGAGTGCCCTTCCTCACCCACTGAGACCAGGTTCCGGAAGTTCTCCAGCATCACTTCCTGGTACAGCTGCTTCTGGGCAGAGTCCAGCAGCCCCAGCTCCTCCTCCGTGAAGACCACGGCCACGTCCTTGAAGGTCACCGCCTCCTACGACATCAAACACACTCCACCTGAACCTTGCAACGCAGGTCCCCTGGAGAAAGGGCAGCACTGAGAAAAGTGGGGATGATGTGTACGAAGTGGTTCCAGATTCTGGGACCAGAGTCAATTTTACCATAACATAGTTAAACATTCCCCATAACGCATTTACGTTTTAGATTTTCTTCTTTTCACAATAAATGAGAAGAACAACTTTTTACATAGATTTTTGCTTCCCATCCAATTATTTTCTTAGGATAAGTTCCAAAGAGTAAAAACTGCAATGTCAAAGAATAGGCAGCTTCAAAATAATTATGTACAACAGCAGATTTTCTTTTCAACTTTTCCCCTATTTTATCCTCCTCCAAGAGTATATAAGTATCCCTGATTCTCTAAACCATTCACATTGAATATAACCATATTTTTAAATCCTAGGCAATCTTATCAGTAAAAAAACAACTTATTTGGATTACCTGTACTTATTTATAATTAATACGCTCATCATATTTTCACATATTTACTAGCCATCTTCATTTTTTTCTTCAGAACCTTGCCTGTTAATGTTCTTTGCTCATACTCCAATTGGGGTTTTATCTTAGGATTCTGTAAAATTCCTATTCGAGATTTTAAGTTTTTTTTTTTTTTTAGGGTGTGTATTATAAATATTTTCACCCACATTCTGCTATCGTTCTTTTTTTTTTTTTTTTTTTATTCACACACACACACACTGTATTTTATTTTTACAAGACATAAATAGACTGACACCAAGCATTGTACATGGATGACCACAACATAAGCAACAATGATTTCTGCTATCGTTCTTGAACAGCTTTGGGTACAGCATGCTTTCGCATCCTTGGCACTCCTGACGTTTGAGGGCAGATGACTCTTTGTTGGGGGTGGGGCAGGGGCTGCTGAGTTCCCTGTAGGATGTTTAGCAGCATCCCTGGCTTCTACACACTAGATATCAGCAGCACTCCCAAGCTGTGACACTAAAAATGTTTCCAGCTGTTACCTGAGGGTAAGATCGCCCATAATTAAGAATCACTCGTATACAGCATTGTTTTAACTTTTCGTACAAAGACTGTGTTCAGCGCCAGAGCCCTGCACATCCAGTGCCCTATGTGAGCAACAGGGGTCATGGAGAAGAAGGGGCCGCTGAGAGGGATCTATGGTAGGGACAGTATCATCTATGGAGTCTTCCACCCACCAGGACAACTAGGCACCCCACAGAATAGGTTAAGTCCCAGGTGGAGAATTCTTTTCCCTTGTCTCTCTTTATCCAAGTAAAAATCCTAGGAGTCTTTTTTGGATCGGTTGGATCTTTGTTTTCCTATGTGAACTTGAGCAGTTTTCATAAATTCTACAATCCTGTTCCTTTGTCATTAAAATGCAGAGGAGACCAAGTTCGGCCTCATAAGGTTGGTCTGAGACTAAATGCAGTTAAGAAATGAAGTCTCTGTACAGGTCCTTTTGTACTTTTAAAATTAAGTATATTAGTACTTTGAAAAAATTCATTAATATGTTAATAAAAAATATAAATCAATAAATAAAACATGCACATGATATGATTCAGACATGGGTAAGAAACAATCTAGCTTTCTTACATGAAAATATCTAATAATATTTTCTCTGTACGAAGCGTTAGTTAGATCCTGGTACACTCTGCCATTTTGGAATATTCTACATACAAAATACCCGAGGTACTGCATAGCAAATGTACTTTGTCAATTTAGAGTACCTAGAACATTAAGACCAAAGAATGGCAAATTCTTCCAAATTCCCTTTTGAGGAAATTGGTTGTATTAGGAAAACTGTTATTACAGTGTTTTGTTTTGTTTTTTAAATTTATTTTTATTTATTTATTTTTTGCTGTGTTGGGTCTTCGTTGCTGCGTGTGGGCTTTCTCTAGTTGCGGCGAGCAGGGGCTACTCTTTGTTGCGGTGCACGGGCTTCTCACTGCCATGGCTTCTTATTGCGGAGCACAGGCTCTAGGCGCGCGGGCTCCAGTAGTTGTGGCATGCAGGCTCAGCAGTTGTGGCTCACAGGCTCTAGAGCACAGGCTCAGTAGTTGCAGCGCATGGGCTTAGTTGCTCCGCGGCATGTGGGATCTTCCCAGACCAGGGATCGAACCCGTGTCCCCTGCACTGGCAGGTGGATTCTTAACCACTGTGCCACCAGGGAAGCCCCTACAGTGTTCTTTAAAATGGTAAAAATTCTAAACTACCTAAATGTCCATGAATGGGGAAAAGTTATGAGACACACACACCCCGCCACACACACACAATGTACACAAATTCAAGGGAATATGATGTTGCCATTAAAGATGTGGGATATATAATATCAATTAGAAAAGGTATAATTTGAGAGGTTTATACTACAGGAATTAAAAATATACAGTTATGAACACATATGAGGAAAAGAACATGGGAAAATGAAGACAGTTTTGTAAGGGAAACAGTAATAACGTGAGAGATTTTTTTCGTTGCTATTGACTTTTTCTGTTCTACTCTTATTTGTGAAATTACAAAAGGTGATAAAACAACAAAAATAAATCAAACAAAAATAAAAAGTAGGGATCATTCGGCCCTCTTCTTGGGAAGAGTTTCCCAAACGCCTACTGTTCTCTTTAATCTTTCCCAAGAAAGAGAAATAGGATGTGTCTTATCACTGAGAAATGAGGTGACAAGTTAACACCTAGAAGGGCAAGCCCAACTCACCTTGAACTTGGTCATTTTGCCCTCCTCCTTCTGGGGAAGCGCTGAGTCTTGGGCAGGCACAACGGGGGAAGGAGAAAAAAGCCGTCAGAGTCTGGCCAAGGGTGTCACTGACCCACATGGCTGCTTACTGTGAAGCAGCAACAGTGCCGCTTCCTCAGGGTGGCCTGATGCGCAAAGCCTGGGCTGGATTCCAGATGCTACTCACCCCTTCAGCCAAGAGCCCCTGGGCAGTGAACGAGCCACCCAACCACACACAGTGGCCCTCATACAACTTCATGTAGCTCTCAGGGTATGATTCTGATTCTGGGGAGGGCGGAAATTGAGAGTAAAGTACCCAGGTTAAGAGAGTAATTTCTGGGGCCAAATGTCTAGGTTTATGAAACTGTGACGTATTAGCTGTGAAATCTTAGACAAATTATTAGTATCTCTGTGCTTCAATTCTTCCTTCTGTAAAAATGGAGGGATTAACAACGGCTATCTCATAGGATTGTTGTAAGAATTAAATAAGTAGGCAGAAAGTTCAAAGAACACTTTCAGGGCACCTTATTTCTCAGTAGCAGCAGAAAGCAGGTAATATTCAGTAACATAAAACTTGTCCTCACAAATAGCTTCAATGGAGCCTTAAAAGGCTGTTGCTTTGTTGTATGAAAATCACCTTTAGCCTCTGCAATATCTGTTATTCTCTCTTGGTTTGTCATATTTAATTTGATGCCTTTGCGGTATTATTTAAGATTACATTGATTTTTTTTTTCCTGTGTAAAATATACATCACATAAAATTTTCCATTTTAACCATTTTTTAGGTGTAGAGTTCGTTAGGTGCGTTCATATTGTTGTGAATCATCACCACTAACAATCTCCACAACTTTTTCACCATCCCAAACTGAAACTCTGTACCTATTAAACACTAACTCTCTGTTCCCTTTCCCCTCGGTCCCGGGTAACCACTATTCTACTTTCTCTATGAATCTGATATTGTGGATGACGGCTTTTTCAAAGATGTAAGACCTTGATAATTTGACTTTGTTAACAGTAGGGCCTTAAAAACACTCTTATCATGGAGATGAAGAAAAATTAATAGAATCCTGTGATTTAACAGTAAGTTAGTCAACATGCCACTTAAATTAACAAGCTAATCATAGTAATGATAAAAACAACAAAAACGGCAATGTTTAACATTACATAAGCACTAAGTACGTGTTAGGGACCTTGAGAAGCACTTGGCACGCATTGTTCCACTAAGGTACCTCCCACACACCTGTGAAGAAGCTAGGGGTGTACTAGCCGTGTGACTCCAGTCTGATCACCTCCACCTCTGTGCCTCTCCTCAACTATAACAAGGAGAGAAAAAGAATGTCAGTCCTAGGGTTACTGTGGTGGATGAATGAGCTAAATGCCCTTGGCATTGTACCTGGCATTTTACCAAGTTCTTAATAAATGATGACGATGACAACCGTTGTTCCCACGTAACAGATGAGGAAGCCGAGGCTTGGTGAGGTCAAGGGGCAGGGGCGGAACCTGAATCCAGCTCTCACAAAGAAGCCAGTCTTCTAGATCTTGTCTCTCTGCTGCTTCTAAAGAAAAAAATAAACAGATGGGAGTCTGAGGTCTCATGCAGAGAGAAACGAGAGCTTGAGAGCTAGGGATAAAAGACTGACATAGAAACAGGGAGAGGACTCTGAAGCCAGAGGATCTGCTTGAAGGAGATGAGAACAGGGTTGGGAAGGGTGTAGACTCTGGAATCAGACCCCCAGTATTTGAATCCTGGCACCTCCAACTTGCTACTACTTAGTCCCAAGGTCTGATCTGTAAATTAGGGATGGTTATAATAATAACAATAATTATTATAATTATATAATTATAATACAATATATTATATAGATATATCGTATAATATATCTATATAATAATATAATTATATATAATATAGTAATATAATTGTAATAATACCAACCTTATAGGAAGGTTAGTCAGTCTAAGTGACTCTACATAAAACATGTGGAACAGTATCTGGCCGCTTAAACATTCACTAGGGCTGCTTTACATGAAATAGTCAAGGAAGCTCTGCCTTGGGGTGGCTGCAACTGCATACGGCTTGATGAGCAGACGTGGGCAGGATTCCAGACGCCACTTACGCCTTCAACCGAGAGCCCCGGTGCAGTGAACGACCTGCCCAACCACACACAGTGGCCCTCATACAAGTTCTCGTAGCTGTCAGAGTATGATTCTGATTCTGGGGAGTGTGCAAATTGAGAGTAAAATATCCAGATTAAGAGATTAGTATTAGTTAATTATCAGTTCATTAATTACTTATTAGTTTATTATTATTAGCTAGTCCTACTCCAGATAGAAGAACCCTGTATGGAAAAGGGCAGTGTAAAACTTTCCAATCTTAGAAGAGATACCCTTGCAGGATTTGGAATTCACCTTGTTCTGACTCTGTATTTGTCCAGTGACTTCTGCTCAGTAAGAAGTGTTTTACAGGGAGATCTTTCCACTACCTCTGTGGAAAGGGGATCATCAGTAAATCACTGTTTTGGGATTAATACTAACTCAGCTTTACATCCCAAGCACCTAAAGCAGTGCCTGTAACACAGTGATCACTTAGCAGTCAGTGTCAATGTCAGTGTCCTGACACATGAGCCCCCCCATACAGGTTCATTCCAGCAGAGGCACATAAAAAGACTAGACTAGTTGGTCAAAGGTTTCTTTGAGAGGCAAAATTCTGAGGCTGGTCCCACTTGGGAGGATTTGGAGAGCGGGGGTTTTATTTCCAAGTTTTTCTTCTAGGTCTTCCACTATATTTGCAAGATCAAGGTCATCTTTGGAAGGAAAAGGGCCTCTGGATTTTTAATACTATCTTAGGAAGGTGATTCCCACTCTTCAAAGTCAATGTCTAAAGAGACTCCTGTTACAAAATCCACAGTGTGTGTCCATCAAAACACTGAGAATGACAACTATTTAATTGCCTGCATGATTAGCACTAGACAGGATAACCTGTTAACTCTTCATTAAAAAATGAGTGTATTAATTCAATGAACATTTATGGAAATCAGACTAAAAGATACGACTACTCAAGTTCACAGTCTAGTGATTAGGAAACCAGCAATCGCCCTGCACATTGCTAAGTACCAGGGTAGTGAACTGGGTACTTTAGAAGCACAAGTCATGGGCCTTGGGGTCCACACTTGTTTGGAGCAGGTTCTACATCAATGTGGCTTGATCTGAGCCCTGGAGGATGACTGAGTTCTATTAGCCAGAGAGAAGCAGAATCTCTGAAAAACCTCAAGAGAACAAATGTTACGACTGTAAGTGAACACAAACAAGAGGCAGAAAAAGCTGGGCAGGAAGGCAGGATTCAAACCATGACGGGTGTCCCAGTTTACCGGCAAGTCAGCAGGAAAGCAGCAAAGGAAGGGAGAGTCAGAAGATTCCTTTGGTGTTGGAAACAGATCACTCTCCCAGCAGATGGGAGATCTGAGGGGAAGGGGCTGGGGCCAGGGAGACTGGTACCAGGGCCACACCAAGAATCACGTCCTTCTTTATTTGAATGTCACCTCCTCAGACAGTTCCTCCCTACAGAGAATTTCAATCTCCTAATGACATCCCAACACTTCTGACACCCCATCCCTGCTTAATTCTTTTCTCTTTAGCACGTATCACTCTTTAACATCCTACTAGGTATTTTGCTCATTTACATTCATCACATCTGTCCCGCAAGGAGTTTTGTTTCTTGCTGTGTCCCCAATACCTAGGATGCTGCCGCAGGCACTTGCCAGGAACTCAACAAAGATTCACAGAATGACTGCTGGAATGAAGAACTGAAAGACGCACCATGTAGATCAGGGCCTCGTGATTTATCTCCCCAATCATTCATTCAAAATATACTTACTGAGAGCCTGCTCTGTGCCAGCCAAGGAGCCTAGATCTGAAAGATACAGCAGTGAACAAAGCAGGCAAAGACCTTGATCTCATGGAGCTGATAGTATAATGGGGTACAAGGGCAGTAACACACTGATATTATAGTGAGAGATGCTTTTAAGAAGAATAAGGCAGGGTAAAGGTATAGGAAGAGGTGGAAGGAGGGGCTGGTACAGATTAAGTTTTTGTCATGGAAGGCTTCTCTCACCTTTGAGCAGAGACCTGAACTAAGGCAGACAGAGCCATGCAGGTATATGATATCTGAAGGACGAGTAATTAAGCCAGAGGGAAACAGAAAATATTTTTTGTTAAAAAGTCCTGAGTCAGTTCTCACTACCAGTGCGTCTCAAATTTTAATGTTCCATGAATCAACTGGGGACCCTGCCAAGACAGAGGGCAAATCAGGAGATAAAGGATGGGGACGAAGAATCTACATTTCTACTAAGATGCCAGGTGATGATACTGCTGGTCCCTGGATCACAATTTGAGTAGCATCAGTCAAAAACAGCCCTCTTGGGACTTCCCTGGTGGTGCAGTGGTTAAGAATCCGCCTGCCAATGCAGGGGACACGGGTTCGAGCCCTGGTCCGGGAAGATCCCACATGCCGAGGAGCAACTAAGCCCATGTGCCCCAACTACTGAGGCTGCGCTCTAGAGCCTGCGAGCCACAACTACTGAGCCTGCGTGCCACAACTACTGAGCCCGCGCGCCTAGAGCCCGTGCTGCACAACACGAGAAGCCACCGCAATGAGCCCATGCACCGCAATGAAGACTAGCCCCCACTCACCACAACTAGAGAAAGCCCGCGCGCAGCAACGAAGACCCAACACAGCCAAAAATAAATAAATAAATAAATTTATTTTAAAAAAAATGCTCAGACCTTATCCAAAACTAACTAAATCAGAATCTGTGGAGGTGGGTTGCTGATAGCTGCATTTTTGCCCCCCTCCCACCATCCCAGGCTATGATTTCATTGTCCAGTCAGGACACTGCACCAGGCAATGAACCCCAGGCAAAATGACACCGAGGCCTATGCCCTTGACCAATATGCAGTGGTTCTCAAACTCTGGTGTGCATCTCTATTTTAAGGCCTAAATTCCAAGCGCTACCAAGACATCTCTGAGCCTCACAGGGCCCAGAAGGCCCAGCCGTGAGTTCCTCTGCTCTCTCCAGATACGGCCCTTTCCCCTGGGAAGAGGTGCCCCATCCAGCTAGTTCCCCTATGGATTAACCATGTTTTTAGATTCTGTATTAGCTGTTTGACATCTGTGATTACTAACCTCTTCCTAAGTCTGTTGAATCACAAGGCCAGACTGTCGACCACAGTTATTTACACATTCCCTGCAAGCCAGTTTTCGAGGGCACAAGAGGGTCATAATATAATCCGCCCAATCACTGCCCTCTGACCTGACTGTTCTCACTTAGTGCCCAACAGGGGATGTCTCCACCTAGTTCCTTCCCGCCACTATAGTCACAAAGGCACGGTCCTCTCTCCCTGCTCCCCGACCCCTGCATGTGACAGGATTCGTGTGGCCCTTGGTGGCATGCTGTGTCTCTTGTTCCTGGGGGACTTGTAAGTACTAAAACCTTTCTTTCTCAATCACCTCTCCACGTTGTATTCGGTCACCTTTATAAATGAAGACCTGACACAATTCACTCCATCAGCTGGACCAGCCTCACCCACTGAGTCCTCAGCCTAACAGGTTTCATCTCTGTGCCAGCTGGGAAATTGTTCAAAGAAGCCTATCACGTCCTCCTGCCGGAAGCAAGGTCACCCTACCCTCTGTTCACTGCCGAGCCTGCCTCCCAGAGCCCCAGCTGCTTCATTCTAGTCCCGAGTGCAGCCCTGGGTGGCCCGGCATAGCAGGCAGCGTCCTCCTCCCGCAGGCTGTGAGTATGTGACAAATAAACTGCTGCCAATCGCAGCTGGCCGGTGTGGTCATCTCATACTGTTTAGGACAAGGATTTCTCCTTCCTAAACCAGGTGAAAAGGAAGTGACTGGAACAGCATCAGAATCATCCAGAGAGCTAATAAAGAACACAGAAGCCTAGACTCATTGAAATAGTAAAAGGACTGGGTCTTTATAGTTTTTGCCAGGTTCCCCAGGTGATTCTAATATGACCAAAGTCTGGGAACCACTGCACTATCCTATTCTGCCTCTCAAGGAGTTATCTGAGCTGCCCAAGAAGAGCCGGGAAGCCCAGAGTAGGGCTAGGCCTGGCACTCAGGCTTCCTGATGACCAGCTCCCTGCTCCTCTCCATTGTAAGATGCCCTTGGGGGTCTAAGAGGCAAGAGTAACTTGTAAATGCCCCATGGACGCAAATCCTCAGAGGGAAAAGGGAGGCTTCCATTTAAAGCAGTGCTGTCCAACAGAAATACAATGCAAGCTACGTGGGTAATTTAAATGTTTCTAGCAGCTACATTAAAAAATGTAAAAAGAAGTGAGCTTAATTTTAACAATATATTTTATTTAACCCAACATATCCAAAATATTACTACTTCAACCTGCAATCAATATAAAAATTATTGAGATCTTTTACATTCCTTTTCAGTGCTTGAAATCCCTTGTGTGTCTGACACTTACAGTACATCTCAGCACCAGCCACATCTCAAGAGCTCAATGGTCTCATGTGGCCAATGGCTACGATACTGGCTGGTGCAGACTTAGACCTTTTTAAAGCAATAGAGACCATATAACCATCCCCCAGGGACTCACTAGGTGCAAAAGACAGCCAATTATGTTAGTTGTAAGTTTCAACAATGGTTATTACTGAAAATATTCATTTTTGTTCAACTGTATGGTAGAATTGAAGTATTAAAAGAATAAGGTAGGGGAAAACAGAATACCCTAAAATATGCTTTGCCCTTTTAATAACTCACTGCATTTTTCATATTGCATACTCCCCTGTAATAAATAAAGGACAACTCTAGTCTGTAATACATAGAGGAGGTACTATGTGCCAGGCACTATTTCAAGCACTTTCCATATCATATCCTCTTTAATCTTCACAAAAACTTTAGGAGGTAGGCATTAATTTTGTGGTAGGTATTAATATTGTGACGTAAGAAAACTTAGGCACAGACAAGTTAAGTAAGTTGCCCAAGGTCATCCAGTCACAAAGTGCTGGAGCCATGTTTCAAACCCAGCGGCTGAGGTTTGATCCTGGCTCTGCCCCTTGCTGACTGTGCAACCAGGTCATTTATTCAATTGTCTACAACTGTTTCTTCCCTTTATTTATTTATTTGGCCATGCCGCGCAGCTTGCTGGATCTTAGTTCCCCGACCAGGGATCGAACCCACGCCCTCAGCAGTGAAAGTGTGGAGTCCTAACCACTAGACTGCCAGGGAATTCCCTGCTTCTTCCTTTTAAAAATGAGAATAATGATAGCACTGTGATGAAAGAAAAATGAGTCAGTGCACATACAGCATTGGAAATTCACTGAGTCACAAAAGGTGCCCAACAAATGTCAGCTATTCTCATCATCTCCATCATGTTCCCTACGTATTAAACAAAAAATTGAACATTAACATCGACTGGAAAACAAACTTATGGTTACCAAAGGGGAAGGGGGGGAAAAATTAGGAGCTTGGGATAAATATATTCATGCTACTATGTATAAAATATATCACCAACAAGGACCTACTGTACAGCTCAGGGAACTATACTCAGTTTCTAGTAATAACTTATAATGGAAAAGAATATGAAAAAGAATATATACATATATGTATAATTGAATAACCTTGCTGTACACCAGAAACTAACACAACATTGTATATCAACTATACTTCAATTAAAAAAAGAAAAAAAAAAGGATGGATTCTTTTTAAATGTATATATACACACATGTATTACTGAATCACTGTGCTGTACACCTGAAACTAACATGACACTGTAAATCGACTATACTTCAATTTTTTAAAAGAATTCATTCGTTTCCAAGGAAATTTGTTTTAGAGCATGACGATACTAGGCATGATCATACATTAACTTTTGAACGCTCTGAAAAAGTTGGGTGGATTCTACATCTCCCCAAAAGTAAGTGAGGTATCAGACAAGGCATATGGTTATAGACTGTCGTTCTATTTTTGTTCTCTAATCACAGGCTGTAGCCCTTTTGGGCAGCTGCATGAATCACACTTACTGAACAACTCCTCTCTGCCGACCCCGTGCTGGGCACTCCGAGAAGAATATGACCAGATCCATGAATCAGAGGACCCTGTAGCCTAACAGGAGAGAGAGATGAAACTGAGAGTTACATGCCCTATGGCAAGTGCAACTCCAAAGGAGCAAAGGAAATTCATCATTTTCCTTCCATAACTGCAACTCTTTCTAACTTTTTCATATAAATAACATTCTCCTAGTTGCCATGTGTGAAAACCTTAGAGTTGCTGTTAATACCTGTTATGGGCTGAATTGTGACCCCTCCAGCCCCAAACTCATACATTAAACTCCTAATCTCCAGGACCTCAGAATGTGATTGTATTTGGAGATGGGCATTTAAAGAGGTGACTAAGTTAAAATGAGGTCATTAGGGTGGGCCCTAAATCAATCTGACTGGTGTCCTTCTAAGAGGAAATTCGGACACAAACAGGGACAGCAGGGACATGCACACACACACAAAGGAAAGACCGGGAGGACACAGCAAGAAGGCGGCCATCTACAAGCCAAGGAGAGAGGCCTCAGAAGAAATGAAACCTGCTGATACCTTGAGCTTGGACTCCCAGCTCCAGAACTGTAAGAAAATTAATTTCTGTTGTTTAAGCCACCCAGGCTGTAATAGCTTGTTCCAGCAGCCTCAGCAAACTAATACAATCTCCCCTCCCTTGGTCTTTGTACATAAACAACTTATAATAATTAATTTTTAAGTCCTACTAACTCAACATCTGGGTTTGCTTTAAAATACTCAATGGGAAAAATGTGTGCATGGGGAGAGGGAGATGCAACAAGATTAGTAAGAACTGAAGCAGGGTGACTGCTACACAGGAATTCATTACATTGATATTATACTTTGGGTTGTCTGGAAATTTCCAGAATTAAGAGTTAAGGATATGGGGCTTCCCTGGTGGCACAGTGGTTAAGAATCTGCCTGCCAATGCAGGGGACACGGGTTCAAGCCCTGGTCCATGAGGATCACACATGCCGCGGAGAAACTAAGCCTGTGAGCCACAACTACTGAGTCTGTGCTCTAGAGCCCACGAGCCACAACTACTGAGCCCATGCACCACAACTACTGAAGTCCATGTGCCTAGAGCCCGTGCTATGCAACAAGAGAAGCCACCACAATGTAAAGCCCACGAACCGCAACTAGAGAAAGCCTGTGCGCAGCAACGAAGACCCAACACAGCCAAAAATAAATAAATTAATTTACAAAAATAAAGAGTTAAGGATATGAATAATCTGATAACAATTTTGTATAACATAAATACACACTGAAAACTGATAAACAGAAATGCACTGAAATGTTAATAATCATCTATATCCTATATATCTATGTCCTATATATGCCATACATATACTATACGTTATAACATATACATCTATATTGGTAATTCTTAATGTTTTTCATTACATCATATCTCTACATTTTCTGAATTCTCTACAATGAATGTGCATTTCTTGTATAATCGGAATATAAACTATAAATATTACTTAAAATAAGATTAAATGAGAATGCTTTCCATTTTTTTTAATGTATTTACTTTTATTATTTATTTTATTTTTGGCTGCGTTGGGTCTTTGTTGCTGTGCGTGGGCTTTCTCTAGTTGAGGCGAGTGGGGGCTACTCTTCATTGCGGTGTGCGGGCTTCTCATTGCGGTGGCTTCTCCTGTTGCACAGCACGGGCTCTAGGCACGCGGGCTCAGTAGTTGTGGCTCACGGGCTCTAGAGCGCAGGCTCAGTGGTCGTGGCGCATGGGCTTAGTTGCTCCACGGCATGTGGGATCCTCCCGGACCAGGGCTCAAACCCATGTCCTCTGCTTTGGTAGGCGGATTCGTAACCACTGCGCCACCAGGGAAGCCCTCACATTTTTATAAAGACACCCAAACTCACTAACCCTGTTTTCAAATCCTCTACAATAAAATTCCAACCTACCTCCACAACTTGATGCCAAATGCCTACTCTGCAGCCAGTTTCCTATGGTTGAATATTTCGATAGACTGTCTTTCTATTTTGTTTCCTAATTCCAATTTGGGGATTTTAAACTAGGGGACCAAGGATATCCAAAGATATAAGGAACGCAAGTCCTAGACTCAAATCCCACTGCTCTTAAGTGACTTATGCTCTCTCTATCTCCATTTCGTCATCTGAAATAGAGGTAATAAAAGTATTCACTTCATAGGGCCTGGTGAAGGTTAAATGTACTAATTTTTATAAAGCCCTTAGGATGAGACTTAGGACTCAATGTTTAACTATTTTGATTACCACTCATGCCCTGTACACGATCTACATATTTTCACAATTATTTAACAGTAACTGAACGCTTCTGTAGCAGAAATATTTACTAATGAATAAAATACCTTCTACCACTGGAACAGAAAAGGAAGATGCTAAGTCCTGCCACGGTGGGGCTCTGCTACCAGAAGCCCTGGGCTCACTCCTCTCTTTTCTACAGCCCCCCTTTTCAGATGCCAGGGCAGGAGAAGGAAAGGAGGCGGGGAGATACGACTTTGTAGTCCTGGGAAAACTACAGCGGGTATCTGTGGGTGACCCACATTTTCTTTAAAAACGGGTCAGAAGTCGTCCAGGCACAGCCTCCTTTCCGGCAGGGATCAGAAAGAAGAGCCAGTGGCATTTCGAGGAGCTTCCACCG
The DNA here is from genome assembly GCF_009873245.2 of Balaenoptera musculus. Taxonomy (NCBI): domain Eukaryota; kingdom Metazoa; phylum Chordata; class Mammalia; order Artiodactyla; family Balaenopteridae; genus Balaenoptera; species Balaenoptera musculus. The sequence goes on from NC_045803.1 coordinate 11,421,209, forward strand.
AAAGCGATGCTTTTCTGATTATCATATCATTAACATTAACAGCTGACACCTTGCCACACGCCTGATCTGTCCCAAACATTTCTCTTGTATAAGGCAGGTACTCGTAATATCCCTTTTTACAGAAAAGGAAACCAAGGCACAGAAAGATTAAATTCTCATCCAACCTTATGTCGCTAGGAAGTAACAGAGCGTGTGGAAAGAAGGTGCTTGGGGGAGGCGGGTTGGAAGGCAAAGAGCCCGGGAGACAAACTGCCGATTTCGGTCCGCCTACAATCCGAGGACTTGCGAACCGCCGCAAACGCAGAGAATCGGGCCAGGGGAAGGAAAGCGGCTGCCCCCGCCCCTCCACCCCGCCTTCTGCCGCAGGTCGCGGCTTTTCTGCCCTGTGACCGAGGACCGAGGCCGGCTGATCCCAGGACCAGATCAGAAAAGTTAAAAGGAACCGCAGGCTCCCAAAGATCACTCACCTCCCTGAGAGAACCGAAGGCCGCAATCGCAATCTCCTGAAGCGGAAATACCTCCGACTACGCGGAGCTCCTGGACTACATTTCCCAGCATCCCCGAGAGGAACAAGAGCCGCTGCCCCGCCCCCCGGGGCGAAAGTGCCGACTCCAACATCGACGGCCTGAATCGAATTTCCCAGAATCCACGAAAGGAGCGGCTTCGTATTCTCGCCCTCCGGTATCCAAAATGCCTCCAAACACGCACAGCACTGGATTGTACTCTATTTCCCCAGCGACGCGATGAACACATCCGCGCTTTCCTGGAGCGGAAGTGCCCCAATCACAGGAAGCGTCCAGACTACACGTCCCAGAATCCTCTGTAGGGCTGAGCTTCCCGCCTGTCTGCAATTTTATTTTTGAATCAGCAGGTGGAGTCTTGGGGCGCTTGTAGAACTTGGCTTGCGTTTTCTTTTTCTCATTGTTCCCTGACAGAAATTGGAAATATAAATGGAAAAGTAAATGGAAAATAATTATAAAGGCGTGCTATGCGTGAGGTAAAAATAGAGATCGTAAAAGGGACGGGCTGAGCTATAATGAACAATCTTCTTTACTACCTGGACCTGGAGTCACCTTTGACCAAGAACCCATAAAAAGGAGGTGCAACCAATGGGAGATGAAAGAGAAGCAGCAAAATTCTCCGCTTTTCCTTTACTTTGGTTTTCTTGCATTGTTAGGGAATTGGAGAAAATATTACAGTATTTAATACCACCCTACATAATATTTCGGAAAAGTTATTCTTTGAGTTCCAATTAAGAAATCACACCATGTAATTCGTATTCCTTTTTAACGGAAATATAATTGATATATAACATTGTGTAAGTTTAAGGTATACAACATGTTGATTTGATACATTTATTTATTGCAATATGATTACCATCTTAGTGTTAGCTAACACGTCTATCACCTCACCTAATTTTCATGTCTTTTTTGTGGTCAGAATTAGGGTCTAGTCCCTTAGCAACTTTGAAGTTTATAATACAGTAGTATTGACTATAATCACTATGCCGTCCATTAGCTCTCCAGGACTTATTTATCTCCTAGTTCCAAATCTGTACCCTTAAACAACGTATCCCATTTCCCCAACCCCCAACGTGTAATATCCATCATTCTACTCTCTGTATTTATGAGTTCGCCTTAAGATTCAACATATAAGTGATATCATACAGTATCCCTTTGTCTGAATTAATCTCACTTAGCATAATCCCCTCAAGGTCCACCTACGTTGTTGCAAATATCAGCGTTTCCTTCTTTCTCATGGCTGAATAAATACCATTGTATATATGCCACAACTCCCTTATCCAGTCATCTGTTCACAAACACTCAGGTTGTTTCCATACTGTGAATAATGCTGAAATAAACATGGGAGTGCATATCCCTCTTCAAATTCCTATTTTCATTTACTTTGAATATATACCCAGAAGTAGAATTGCTGTATCATATGGTAATTCCATTTTTAATTTTTCAAGGAAACTCTATACTGTTTTCCATAATGGATACACCAATTTACATTCCCACCAACGGTGTACAAGGGTTCCCTTATCTCCACATCTTCACCAACACTTGTTATCTCTTGTCTTCCTGATGATAGTCATTCTAACAGGTGTGAGGTGATATCTTATTGAGATTTTGATTTGTATTTCCATGCTGATTAGTGATGTTGAGCATCTTTTATGTACCTGTTAGCCATTTGTATTTCTTCTCTGGAAAAATGTCTATTTAATTCTTATGCCCTTTTTAAAAACAATGGACTGTTTGGGTTTTTTGGCTATTGAGTTGTATGAGTTCTTTACATATTTTGGATGTTAACCCCTTATCTGATATATGCTTTGAAAATATTTTCTCCCATTCCATAAGTTGCCTTTTCATTTTTAAAAGTATTTCTTTTCCTGTACAGAAGCTTTTCAGTTTGATGTAGTCCCACTTGTTGATTTTTACTTTTGTTGCTTGTGCTTTTTGTGTCATATCCAAAAAATAATTGCCTGGTCCAATGTCAAAGAATTTTTTCCCTGTGTTTTCTTTTAGAAGTTTTATGGCATCAGGTCTTACATTTAAGTCTTTAATCCATTTCAAGATAATTTTTGTGAGTGGTTTAAGATAGAGGTCAAATTTCATTTTTCTGCATGTGGTTATCCGTTTTTTGAAGAGGCTATAATTTTCCTATTGAGTGTTCTTGACTCCCTTGTCAAGTATTAGTTGACTGTATATGCAGGGGCTTATTTCTGGGCTCTTGATTCCGTTCCATTGGTCTATGTGTCTAAATTTATGTCAGGACTACACTGTTTTAATTACTATATCTTTGTAGTATAGTTTGAAATTAGGAAGTGTGATGCTTCTGGCTTTGCTCTTCTTTCTTCTGATAGCTTTGGCTATTAGGGGTCTTTTGTGGTTCCACACAAAGTTTTAGAATTTTTTTTTCTATTTCTGTGAAATATGCCATTGGAATTTTGATGGGGATTGCATTGAATCTATAGATGGCTTTGGGTAGTAGGAACATTCTAATGATATTAATTCTTCTGGTCCAAGTACACAGGATATTTTTCTGTTTATTTGTGTCTTCAATTTCTTCCATCAAAGTCTTATCATTTTCAGTATACAAGTCTTTCATCTCCTTATTTAAATTTATTCCTAAGTATTTTATTGTTTTGATGATATTGTGAATGGAATTATTTTATTTCTTTTTTAGACACTTTGTTGTTACTGTATAAAAAAGCAACTGATTTTTGCACGTTAATTTTGTATTGTTCAACTTTACAGAATTCGTTGATCAGTTCTAACAGTTTTGGGGTGTAGTCTTTAGGATTTTCTATATGTATAAAAGCATATCATCTGCAAACAAAGGCAATTTTATTTCTTCCTCTCTGATTTGGATGCCTTTTAATTTCTTTATATTTTCTGATTGTTCTGCTGGGACTTCCAGTACTATGTTGAGTAGCAGTGGTGAGAGGGCACCCTTGTTTTGTTCCTGTTCTTAGAGGAAAAGCTTTCAACCTTTAACCATTGAGTATTATGTTAGCTCTGGGTATGATGTATATGGCTTCTATTATGTTGAGATATGTTCCATCTATACCAATTTGTTGAGAGTTTTTATCATGAAAGGATGTTGTATTGTCAAATGCTTTTTCTGCATCTCTTTAGATGGTCCTGTGATTTTTATCTTTCATACTGTTAATGTGATGTAATGTGGTACACACTGCATATTTTTACAAAATATTTATTTATTTTGGCTGTGCCAGGTCTTAGTTGTGGCACACGGGATCTTCGTTGTGGTATGCAGACTTCTTACTTGTGGCATGCATGCGGGATCTAGTTCCCTGACCAGAGATTGAACTCGGGCCCCCTGCATTGGGAGCGCAGAGTACTACCCACTGGACCACCAGGGAAGTCCCCACATTGTGTATGTTCAACCATCCTTGTATCCCAAGGAAAAATCCCACTTGGTCATAGTGTATGATCCTTTTAATATGCCGTTGAATTCAGTTTGCTGATATTTTGTTGAGAATTTTTGCATCTATGTTCATCAAGGATATTGGTCTGTAGTTTTCTTTTCTTGTAGTGTCCTTATCTGGCTTTGGTATCAGGGTATTTCTAGGCTTGTAAAATGAGTTTGGGAGTGATCCTTCCTTTTTAATTTTTGGAAGAGTTTGAGAAATATTGGTGTTCATTCTTCATTAAATGTTTGGTAGAATTCACTAGTGAAACCATCTGGTCCTGAGCTTTTCTGTGTTGGGTGGTTTTTGATTACTGATTCCAACTCCTTACTTGTTAGCAGTCTAATTAGATTTTCTATTCCTTTCTGACTTGGTCTTTGTCGGTTGTGTTTCTAGAAATCTATCCTTTTCTTCTGGGTTATCCAATTTGTTTGCATGTAATTATTCATACTAGTCATTTATGATTCTATGTATTTCTGTGGTATCAGTTGTAAGGTCTCTGCTGTCATTTCTGATTTTATTTATTTGAGTACTTTTTTTTCTTCATCTAGCAAAAGTTTATCAATTTTATTTATCTTTTAAAAACAGCTCTTAGCTTTATTGATCTTTTCTATTGTTTTTTCTAGTCTCTATTCCATTTATTTCTGCTCTTTGTTTTTTCCTTCCTTTTGCTAACTTTGGGCTTAGTTTGTTCTTCTTTTTCTAGTTTCTCCTGGTGTAAAGTTCAGTTATTTATTTGAGATCTTTTTATTTTCTTAATATAGGTGTTTATTACTAATAACTTCCCTCATAGAATTGTGTTTGCAGCATCCCTTTAGGTTTTGGCATATTGTGTTTCCATTTTCATTCATTTCAAGATATTTTTTGATTTCCTTTTTAATTTCTTCTTTGATCCAGCAGTTGTTCAAAAGTGTGCTGTTTAATTTCCACATATTTGTAGATTTTCCATCGTTCCTCCTGTTATTGACGTCTAGTTTCATACCATTGTGGTTGGAAGAGATACTTGATATAATTTCACTCATATGATTCAAGTTCAACATTTCCTTGTTGAACTATTCATTCAAACAGAAAATCAACAAGGAAATGTTGAACTTGAATCATACATTAGACCAAATGAACCCAACATACATATATAGAACATTCCACCCAACAGTAACAGAATACACATTATTCTCAAGAGCACACAGAACAGTCTCCAAGATAGATCATATAATAGGCCACAAAGTAAATCTTAGAAAATCTAAGAAGAGTGAAATCATTCATTAACAAATTATAGTAGCTATAGCTTTTTTTTTAATTGGGTCTTTATTTTTCCCCTCAGTCTATATGTCTGAGGAGGAGACCACACACGCTGGGGTCTTTCTTTCAGTATATACATATATATTTTTTAAAACTTTCATTTTTTTAAATTTTTATTTATTTATTTATTTATTGGCTGCGCCGGGTCTTTGTTGCTGCGTGCAGGCTTTCTCTAGTTGCAGTGAGCGGGGGCTACGTTTCATTGCAGTGTGCGGGCTTCTCTTCTCATTGCGGTGGCTTCTCTTGTTGCGGAGCACAGGCTCTAGGCACACGGGCTTCAGTAGTTGTGAGTCGCAGGCCCTAGAACGCAGGCTCAGTATTTGTGGCACAAGGGCTTAGTTGCTCCATGGCATGTGAGATCTTCCCAGACCAGGGCACGAACCTGTGTGCCCTGCATTGGCAGGCGGATTCTTAACCACTTTGCCACCAGGGAAGTCCCTATAGTTATTTTTAATACTCCTGTCCTTTAACCTTTATACTATAGTTAAGTGGTTAACACACTACCATACTACAGTACTAGAGATTCTGAATTTGTACATTTATCTTTGCCAGTGTGTTGTATACTTTCATATTTTCATGTTACTAATTAGCACTGTTTCATTTCAGCTTGAAGAACTCCTTTCAGCATTTTGTGAAGCAGGTCTAGCGGTGATGAATTACCTCCATTTTTGTTTGGGAAAGTATTTCTCCTTCATTTCTGAAAGATAACATTGTCAGAGTATCCTTGGTTTGCAGCTTTTTTCTCTCAGCCTTTCACAGAGGTAAAGTGCCTCTTTATCACATCATATTAAGGATGTACAATCAACAGGATGTATCACTGTTGAGGTTGACCTTGACCATCTAGATGAGGTAGGGTTTGTCAGGTTTCTCTATTATAAAATTTCTCTTTTTCCCCCTTTCCATATTGTGCTTTTTGGAAAAAAGTTACTACGCATAGCCCACACTGAGAAAATGAGGAGTTATGGTCCACCTCCTTGAGGGCAGAGTAGCTACATAAATTATTTAGGAATATTTCATAATTTTAATGCTAGTATAAACAGTGTTTTTACTTTCAATTTCTGATTCTGTGTTTATTTCTCCTTTCAATTTTTGCTTCATGTGTCTTGGAGCTCTGTTGCTAGGTGCACACATAGGACTGATATGTCTTCTTAGTGAATAGGTCCTCTATAATTGTGTAATATCCCACTTTATCCCTAGTGATTTTCCTTGTTCTAAAGTCTAAGATTGTCTGATATTAATGTAACCACAGCAGTTATATTTTTCCTTTATTTTTTATTTTTATTTTTTAAAATTTATTTATTTATTTATTTATGGCTGTGTTGGGTCTTCGTTTCTGTGCTAGGGCTTTCTCTAGTTGTGGCAAGCGGAGGCCACTCTTCATCGCGGTGCGCGGGCCTCTCACTATCGCAGCCTCTCTTGTTGTGGAGCACAGGCTCCAGACGCGCAGGCTCAGTAATTGTGGCTCATGGGCCCAGTTGCTCTGCGGCATGTGGGATCTTCCCAGACCAGGGCTCGAACCCGTGTCCCCTGCATTGGCAGGCAGATTCTCAACCACTGCGCCACCAGGGAAGCCCTATTTTTCCTTTCTAATTGTGATAAAATTTACATAACATAAAATTTACTATTTTACCCATTTTTAAGTGTACCACTCAGTAGTGTTAAGTATATTCACACTGTTGTGTAACCACAACGACTACCCATCTCCAACTTTTTCATCATCCCATACTGAAACTGTACCCATTAAACAATAACTTTCCATTTTCCCTCCCCTAACCTCTGGTAACTGCTGTTCTACTTCTGTATCAATGTATTTGACTATTCTGAGTACGTCGTGTACTTCCACATTCATATTATTAACCAGAATTCAATATTTACTTATAATAATTTTCTTTTGAGGTAAAACTTACATACAATGAAATGCACAAATCTAAAGTAAACATTTACTAAGTTCTGACTAATGCATTCATTGGTATAAGCCAAATCTCTATCAGGATATAGAACATTACTACCAGCCCACAAAGTTCTCTCATGCCCTTCTCATCAATCCTCACTCCAATTCCACAGGAAGCAACTACTGCTCTCGTTTTCCACCACAGATTACTTTTGCCTGTTTTAGAACATCATAGAAATTGAATCAAAGTGCATACACTCTTTTGATTAATGTATCTTTCACTCAATATATTTTAGATTCATCCATGTTGTTGTATATATATTCTAAGTTCATTCCTTTTTACTGATGAATAGCAGCCCATTGAATGAATAAACCAGTTTGTTTATCCATTCTCTTAAGGATGGACAGCTGTGCTGTTTCCAGGTTTGGGCTATTAGAAATAAAGCAGTGATTGAGCAATCTTGTACAGATCTTTGGGAGAACATATGTTTACTTTCCACTTAAATATTTGACTTGAATTGCTTGGTAAGGGTATGTCTGCATGGTAAATGTTAACAGGGTTAGTTTCATAAGAACATGCCAGACCCTTTTCCAAAATAATTGCAACATTTGACACTCCACCAAAAACATGTGAGATTTATAAATGCTCCAGACAACATTGGTGTTGTCAGTCTTTATAACTTTAGCCATTCTGGTGGGTGTGTAAGGGTATCTCATTGCAATTTTAATTTGGATTTTTCTGGTGTTTAATGAACACCTTTTATGTGTCTATTAGCAATTTGCATATTATTTGGTGCACTCTCTATTGTAATAACTCCATTTTTAAAATATATTTATTTATTTATTTTTGGCTGCATCAGGTCTTTGTTGCTGCGTGCAGGCTTTCTCTAGTTGTGGCAAGCAGGGGCTACTCTTCATCGCGGTGTGCGGGCTTCTCATTGCAGTGGCTTCTCTTATTGTGGAGCACAGGCTCTAGGCGTGCAGGCTTCAGTAGTTTTGGTGCACCGGCTCAGTAGTTGTGACTCGCGGGCTCCAGAGCACAGGCTCAGTAGTTGTGGCGCACAGGCTTAGTTGCTCCTTGGCATGTGGGATCTTCCCAGACCAGGGCTCGAACCTGTGTCCCCTGCACTGGCAGGCAGAGTCTTAACCACTGCACCACCAGGGAAGTCCCTATCATTCTTGATACTGGTAATTTGTGTCTTCTCCTATTTTTCTTTTTTAGTCTGATGATAAGTTTGTCAATTGTATTGATCTTATCAAAGAACCAGGTTTTGGTTTCATTGATTCTCTCTGTTTTTCTTTTTCTATTTAATAAATTTCATTTTAAAACAGCTTGATTGTAATATTATTAACATACCATACAATTCACCCATTTAAAGTGTACAATAGTTTTTAATATATTTACAGAACTGTGCATTCATCACCACAATCTAACTTTAGAACATTTTCATCCCCCTCAAAGTCCCAAACTCATGAGCTATATTCCCACCCCACCCCCCAACCACAATTCCTGGCCCAAGCAACCAGTAATCTATGTACTATCTCTATAGATTTACACATTCTAGAGGTTTCATATAAATGGAATCACTTAATATGTGATTTTTCTGTGATTGGCTTCTTTCACTTAGCATAATGTTTTCAAGGTTTGTCCATGTTTATAGCATGTATCAATACTTCATTTCTCTTTTAGTATTGAATAATATTCCATTGTGTGGATACACCACATCAGTTGATGCATATTTGGGTTGTCTCCACTTTGGCTATTATGAATATTGCTGAACATTTGTATCCAGAAGCCTGAATATCATACCTAATGGCAGGCAGTATAGGCACTTTATAATAGAGTATTCCCAATTCCTCCTTCTCATCCCTTATAACAATGCTGTCATTCATTTCACTTATTGGTATGCCATAATTACATTATTGTTATTATTACTTTGAATAAATATAATTTTTATATATAAATTAGATCAATAATAAGAAAAAATAAAAGATTTTATTTTGTCTTCATTTATTCCTTTACTAGTGATCTTCTTTTCTTCATGTAGATCTGAATTTCTGACCTATATCATTCTATTTCTCTATGAACAACTTCTTTTAACATTTCTTGAAGGCAGATTTACTGGCAACAAAGTCCCTCAGTTTTTGCTTGTCTGAGGAAGTCTTTATTTCTCTTTAACTTTTGAAGGATAATTTCACTGGATATAGAATTCTAGGTTGGTAGTTTTTTTCCTTCAACACCTTATTTAATTTATTTATTTTGGCCACACCATGTAACATGTGGGATCTTAGTTCCCTCACCAGAGATTGAACTCAGGCCCCCTGCATTGGGAGCGCAGTCTTAACCACTGGACCACCAGGGAAGTCCCTCCTTCAACACTTTAAATACTTCATTTTCTTCTTGCATGTTTTCTGAAGTCTGATTTAATTTTTATCCTTGTATCTCCATAGGTCAGTTGCTATCTCCACCCTCTAGCTTCTTTTCCAAGAGTTTCTCCTTGTCTTTGGTATTCTGAAGCTTGAACATGGTATGTTTAGGTGTCGTTTTTGGTATTTATCCTAAGCTTTCTGGATCTGTGGTTTTGTGTCTATCATTAATTGTGGAAAATTCCTAGCCACTATTAATTCAATATTTTTTCTCCTTTCTCTATCTCTTCTCTCTGTATTCTCATTTACATATGTTACACCTTTTATATTTATCCTCAAGTTTTTTTTTTTAATATTCTGTTCCACTTATCTTTTTTTCATTCTTTTTCTTTACATTCCAGTTTAGAAAGTTACTACTGACTTATCTTCAAGCTCATTGATTCTTTCCTTGGCCACGTCCAGTCTACTGGTGATCCCATCAAAAGCATTCTTCATTTCTGTCACAGTGTTTTTCATTTCAGGCATTCCTGGTTTTATTATTATTTTTCTAAGTTGTGGTAAAATACACATTACACTAAATTTACCATTTTTATTTTCTATTTATTTTTTAAAATAAATTTATTTATTTATTTTTGGCTGTGTTGGGTCTTCATTGCTGCACGCGGGCTTTTCTCTAGTTGCAGTGAGCAGGGGCTACTCTTTGTTGCAGTACACGGGCTTCTCACTGCGGTGGCTTCTCTTGTTGCGGAGCATGGGCTCTAGGCACGCGGGCTTCAGTAGTTGTGGCTCGCGGGCTCTAGAGCGCAGGCTCAGTAGTTGTGGCACGTGGGCTTAGTTGCTCCGCGGCATGGGGGATCTTCCCGGACCAGGGCTTGAACCCGTGTCCCCTGCATTGGCAGGCGGATTCTCAACCACTGTGCCACCAGGAAAGCCCTCATTTTACCATTTTTAAGTGTACAGTCCAGTAGTGCTATGTACATTCACACTGTTACGCAACCATCACCACCATCCATCTCCAGAACCCTTTTTATGTTGCTAAGCTGAGAATACATCCATTAAATAATAACTTCTCATTCCTCCTTCCCACAGACCTGGAAACCACCACTCTACTTTGTATCTCTATATATGTGACTACTCTAGGTACCTCATATAAGTGGAATCATACAGTATTCATCTTTTTGTGATGGGCTTGTTTCACTTAGTATAATGTCCTCTAGATTCATCCATGTTATAGCATGTGTCAGAATTTCCTGTTTTTAAGGCTAAATAATATAATCCATCATATGTATACGTCCCATTTTGTTTTCCTGTTCATCCATCAATGAACACTTGGGTTGCTTCCAGTTTTTGGCTACTGTGAATAATGCGGCTATGAACATGGGTGTCTAGCATTTCCTCTGGAATCTCTCCTAGAGTCTCCATTTCTCTGCTTATATTACTCAACTGTTCTTGCAAAGTTCTCTTGTGGAAGGATTCTAAAAAATGTATGTAACCTCTGTCCTGGAATTCCACTAGGAATTTATTTAAAAGTACATATACCCTTATTTTTAGGAGATGCATACTGAAATATTTAGTATTTTATTAAAAGTGGAAGGAAATATAATTTTAAAAAATCAGTGAGGGGCTTCCCTGGTGGCACAGTGGTTAAGAATCAGCCTGCCAATGCAAGAGACACGGGTTCGAGCCCTGATCCGGGAAGATCCCACATGCCATGGAGCAACTAAGCCCGTGCACCACAACTACTGAGCCTGCACTCTAGAGCCTGCGAGCCACAACTACGGAGCCTGTGTGCCACAACTACTGAAGCCCGCGCACCTAGACCCTGTGCTCCACAACAAGAGAAGCCACCACAATGAAAAGCCTGCACACCGCAATGAAGAGTAGCCTCCACTCGCCACAACCAGAGAAAAGCCTGCGCGCAGCAACGAAGACCCAACACAGCCAAAAATAAAATAAAATAAAATAAATAAATTTATTTTTTAAATAAATAAATTTATTTTTTAAATAAATAAATAAATAATCAATGTGAAGAATGGGAACACCAAAGATATAACTATTATCACTGACAATGACCACTCTCCCATTCATAGTTGCCATATTTTAATAGCAATAAGGTCTTACATAGGAAATAGTACTATAATTTTGCATTTCATTGGAATATATATATTTATAAAACAATGTATTAATTACCTATAATTTGAAGTTTGGCAAGTAGCTCTCTGGTGGACAAATTGAATGGTCTTAAGTGTGTCTTCTCTGAGTCAGTTTTCTCTTCAGAGAATGAAGTAACAATGTTGCTTGATGTAGAATTCAGGTCATGACTCCCTGGTCCTTCTTCTCTGACTCTCCAAGTGTAAATAATTAGGTTTTTAGTCCAGGGCTTTCCAAACTTATCCACTAAAAATTCCTTCACAGCACAGAAGAATGAAAGCTTACCTCTGGGAGTCTAACATGGACACAAAAGTGGCAACCCTTTGCATATACAGCATATGACTCTGAATTCTTTCTTATTTGAAAAGATACGTTGATTTGGATTCTTCTTAAAAAAAAATCTGTCTGACTGAACATAAGATATCCAAATGATTTGCCAAATAAATAGCAAATCCTTTTATCCAAATCTTAAAGCTATTGCTGCAAAAAGGTGCAACATTTCTCTTTCATTGTTGAGAAGAGTAAGGCGGCCTAGTCACTCACAAACATATACAGTCATAATATCACAGGGTTGTATATTCATATAATCAAAATCCCACATACCCATCTCGGAGTCATGTAGTTTCTCACTCAATAAGCCTGTTCACAGTGATCCACATTCACAATATCCACAGAATGCACACATAAGAAAAGCAAAAATGTTAAATAAATTTTAAGTCATACTCACAGATAAAAACATACAATCTCATAACTAAAGTCATAATCTCACAGGCCTCAAATAGTGCATCATATTATATAATTCCACACACTGTCACAAAAGCACTCAAACTTGTTAATGTTTATTCAAGAAGAGTCTGGGAAATAAAGTTTTATTAGGAGACTAAAATACGTTCAAACTTCCTTTCAAGCTGTCCAGAGAGCTGGGAAAGGAAATGTCCACTCTCCACTGGGGCCATGGAGCGCTCACATGAGGGAAGGTCAGAGTTCACCGCAGTTTCACCTAAGGTCAGCGGGTACAGTGCTGTTTTCACAAGTCCCACTGGGGAGTTGGGAGAGGAATAAGGCTGGATTGAAATCTGATTTGATTCGGCTAAGGTGCAGGGCAGCATTATGACCTTTGTGGGCCCCTTCTTCCAAAAAACAGAAAATAAAAATAATAGTATTTTACGATTGTTTAGGTATAGTAATAATAATAAATTGAGTTTCTTTGAATTAAACACTTTCTTTGAACAAAAATTAATGTTTATTTCTGATTTTAAAAGACATTTTTGTAGGCCCCTAGAAGTATTGTGGGCCCTAGGCATTTTGCCTTCTGTGTCTAACGGATGAGTCGGCCCTGCTAGTATGTGTCTCCGGCAAAAGGCAGCCAGACTCGGCCTTTTACGGAAAGAAAGGCAAGTTACTGGGAAGGAGGAATTTCGGGGTGGGGATGGAGGAGTGGGGAGGAAGTGTGCTTAACAAGTTGTATAATATCTCAAAATCTGAAACACAAACCATTTTCACATCCACACTCTACGAAACAAACCAAACAGAAACAATCCCATACATGGTTACAGACACACAATGGGTCCCACAACATCATACAGCATGAAAACGCGAACAGACCTACACATGCCCAGGCGTTCTTTCTTTAAAACAAATGCATATTTAATGCCGGCTGTGCTCCTGGCACTACTCCAGGTGATGATGCTACCTGGGCGAAGGGTGAAAGACTAAAGTCCTGTCCTCACAGCTCACACCTAGGTAACCACCGTACCCAAGAGCCCACCACCTACTCCTCCTCCTCCTGCTGCACGCAGGTTTGAGGATCTGAAGTCCCCAAGCGCCTGCTCGGCCTGCTACAGTCTGGACTCATATTCCACTCGCCTTTTCCACGTACGCAGGTCTACCTGAAGCCACAGTCCTCCCGCGGTCGGGTCAACCTCCGCCGCGCGCCGATAGACGCCTGCGCCTGCGCACTCGGAACACCGCGCACTCCCGGCGCCAGGACAGTTCCGGATGGACTGCATTTCCCAGAAGCCACCGGGCTCGCATCAGCCTCGGTCCCTGGGTCCTCTTCCGGTGGCCAAGCAGCCGTGGTCCCTACGTGGTGAGTAGATCGTATCCAAAGATAAAACTCGGCGGAAGCTTCCATAGTCTCTCACTGCAGCTGGACTGGAACCCGCGGTGGGGGTGACAGGCGCTCAAGGCAAGGACGCTCCGGGCGCGGACGCGGCTTGTCGGGCCTCGAGTCTCAGGCTCGTGTCTGCGTGAGCAGCAGAGATTTGTATGCCTATTGAGATATTTGTGTGTGTGTGTGTGTGTGTGTGTGTGTGTGTGTGTGTAGGTGTAGACGTGTCTCCGTGACAATGTGTGCGTTTCTGTGTCATTATTTAACTGGGCGATTGTGCTTATTTAACTGCGTGGCTTATGGATGAGCGAGAGTTGTGTGGCCATGTGGGTTGTCACTGGAACTCTTGGCTCTAGACTTCGCTGATTCCTCAGCCCTCTCCCCTCATAGCCACTTGGGGTCTGGCGCAGATAAAGGAGGGAAGCCAGATTCTGAGCTTTAGAATGGAAGATTGAAGGATCCCAGCAAGAAGACACAGACTCGATCATGAGATGAGATTTTCTGAAGCTGGATGCGGCCCCAAGATAGGCTTCTGGGAAGACCTGATAAGGTCCCAGGAGTAGGATTCCCTCCTGGGAGGTTCCCCTTAGAAAGTTCCGAGGGGCCATCTATATGTTTCACAACCACAGCATTTCCAAAACTCTGGCCCCAGGAACCTGCTGTGAATTAGACAGATTCCACCCTAGACATCAGTGACGGGGCCTCTCTCATACTGGGAAAGGTCAACGCTGTCTCAGTCTCCTTCCTACTCCCATGTGGTTGTTTGTGGTGGACTGGGTAAAGGGGCATGGTCATGGAGGGAGGGTATTTTGTAAGTGAATGTGCTCTCCAGGAAAATCCTGATGTCTCACGATTGTCTTCTCTTTTCCCAGTGCTGCCTGTCTCGGAAAAAAAAAAAGGATCCTGAGAGAGGAAAGAATTTTTGTTACACAACTAAAAGTTTAAGTTCAGGTGAGTTGGTGTTTCCTCATTATTCATAAAACACACTTTAATTTTAAAGGCATGTAATCCTTCTTTCCCTTCAGCGGAAATGTCCTGCCTCGTACTGATATATCTGTAAATCATAGGGCCATGCAGAGGAATCACCCCGTCAGGGTCCCCAAGCCCTTCTCTCCATAATTTATTTAACCTGTGGCCTACTGTTAGCTATTATATTTCTATTTTTGACTAAAAATTAAACTAGTCTATAATGAACATCATTATGATAGATCTTTATGTCCTATTATAGTCATAACCTAAGAATAAATTTCTGGTTTTGAAATTTGAGTCAAATACCAGATATTTATGCTTGTACTCATTGGAACACAATGACAAGAAGATATAGTTGCTGTCCTCAAATGACTTGTTATCCAGCAAAGAAATGAAATCAGTGGACCTAGAGACTGTCATAGAGAGTGAAGTAAGTCAGAAAGAGAAAAATAAGTATCATATATGAATGCATATATGTGGAATCAAGAAAAATGGTACAGATGAACTGGTTTGCAAGGCAGAAATAGAGACACAGATGTAGAGAACAAATGTATGGACACCAAGGGGGGAAAGGGGGGTGGGATGAATTGGGAGATTGAGGTTGACATATATACACTAATATGTATAAAACAGATAATAAGAACCTGCTATATAAAAAATAAATAAAATTCAAAAAAAGAAATGAAATCAGGATAGGAATAAGTAAGATAGAAGATCTGAAATGCCACTAGAGAAATTCAGGTGACCTGCCTCAGGAGTTGATAGGAAGAGACATCATTCTGTTTATAGCAGCACTGCCAGAATATGATCAAATTATGAGAACTCTGTGAAGAAAAATGGATTTTACACCTTAGAGTTTTTATTCTAGTGATGTTAAATGCATAGTGCCAGTAAATGCGACAAGATGTCTCAACAGCTGTTTGCAGGACATCTTAGCTAGGAGGACAGGTCCAGAAGCAAAATAAATCTGTCAATCGGGAATATATAATAGGAAGCAGCATTGAGACTACCATTAATATATACAAGACATCATAGCCTCCAGTTTACACAGACATACATTTCTATAGACAAATTAGGGTTGGTTCAGGTACTGGGAACTGATGGAAATGAAGTGAAACCTTTCAGTAAAAACACAGGAACTGTTTTTAGAACAGCATTGGTTCTCAAATGTAAGCTGCATCAGAATCACCTGCAGGGCTTGTTCAAATACAGTTTGCTGGGCCCCAGCCTCAGAATTTCTAATTCAGTGGGTCTGGGATGGAGCTGAGAATCTGCATTTCTGATAAGTTCCCAGAGATAAAATTTTGAGAACCTTTGTTATAGAGTGTACTAGGCTTTATCCTCAGGTTCAGGGATATTAAAGGGGGGGAGGAAAAGGTGAGATTTTTTTCCACTTGTTTGGAGAAGAGGTTGCTCCTTTAAAAAATAAAAAACATATCTGTGTGTGTGTGTGTGTGTGTGTGTATGTGTGTGAAATTAAGGAATGGCTATTTAAAATTTTCTGAAATATACATTTAGGAAAAGGAAGAAAACCAGGGCTATGACACACAAATGAGCAATGTTAATAAATAGGTACATACATTTATATATTTTTTTCTATTTATTGATGTCTGTCACTTTTTCTATATATATTGATAAGTACATATATTTTTATAAATATAATCATATTTTGTATTTGTATGATTTTGTGCATTCGTAACCTAATTTTTTAACACCGTTATTGAGATGGAATTCACATACCACACCATTCAGCTACTTGAAGTGTACAATTTTATACATTTAATATATTCACAGGCTTGTGAAACCATCACCACAGTCAACTTTAGAACATTTTCATCACCCTAAAGAGAAACCCTATTCCCATCAGCAGTCACTCCTCATTTCTTGCAACCTCCCCAGCCATGGTCAACCACTTACCTACCTTCTGTCTCTATTAATTTGCCCCTCTGGACATTTTGTAGAACTAGAATTACACAATATGTGGTCTTCTGTGACCAGCTTCTTTGAATTACCATAGTGTTTTCACTGTGATTCATATAGATTCATCCACGTTGTAGCATGTGTCAGAACTTTCTTCTTTTTAAAGGCTGAATAATATTCCATTGTATGGATATACCATGTTTTATTTATCCATTCATCAGTTGATGGACATTTGAGTTGTTTCTATTTCTTAGCTATTATGAATAATGCTGACAGGAGCATTTGTGTACAGGTTTTTGTGTAGACATATATTTTTGTTTCTCTTAGGTATACACTTAGGAGTGGAATTGCTGGGTCATATGGTAACTCTTTTGAGGAACTGTCAGATTGTTTTCCAAAATGTCTGTACCATTTTACATTCCCAACAGCCACGTGTGAGGGTTCCAATTTCTCCACATTTTCACCGATGCCTGTTATTATCTGTCCTTTTTATTATAGCCATCCTAGTGGGTATGAAGTGGGTCTTGTGGTTTTGATTTGCATTCCCCTGTTGGCTTATGATATTGAGGGTCTTTTCACATACTTACTGGCCATTTGTATGTCTTCTTTGGAGAAACGTCAGTTCAGATTCTTTGCCCACTTTTTAATTGCGCTTTTGGTCTTTGTAACCTAATTTTTTTACTGACATGATATTTTGAATATTTTCATTCCCTTAACAGTTTCTCAAACTTAGCATTTAATGACTGTTTAATATTTCATTACATGGACACATCAGCTGTTGCTGAGTTTAGAATGCTGAACACGCCTGCTCTCCATGCTGTACCACTTCTATATCTTGATCAACTTCACTTCTTCCAATTTCCCAGGCCATATGGGAACTTAGGTCTTTGTAATTTCAGGGGTAGTGACGTTTGGGAATGTGGCAACAGCCTCTACTGATAACCGTACTGTCTCAGAAGAACTTGTATAAGGATGTCATACTGAAAAATCATAGAAGCAGAGTCTTTATGATCAAATCTTTAAATTCAAAATGTGATCTCTGGGGCTTTTTTCTTCCCTTAATGTGACCCTCCAGGGAGGTTGAAGTGTTTGAATTTCCGAGGGATTTGAGATCTAAATGACTGTTCTACTCTATTTTCCTTGAGGCATCGTCATCCTGGTTCCTTGAATGGCTTTCCTTTGGCCTTTCTTATGCTGGACTTCCCTGCCCCTTCACCACAGGACTGTATCTGGATTTGTTGAGAGCTGCAGCATGCCTAAGTTCCATTTCTTTTATGTACAGGTTTTTCTGTTTCCAAGCCAGGTGTAATTCCTGAATTGGAACAAGGAGTCCAGGCCCAGTAGGTGGAGAGTGTAGTGAGAAGAGGATTTGTCCAGGTGAGTCAGGGGAATCCAGAAAAGGGAAAACTATGGAATATCAAAGTTCATGACTGATGACACAGAACCTTGATATTCCAGTATGAGACAATCAACTCAAAGACTTTAAGCCCTTGGAGAAAAAACAGGCCTCATCATCATACCCCAAATATCACCATATTCATCTTTTATTTCACCCTCCAGTCTCAAAGAGAGTGATTAGCTCTATTATAATTTTTATTATAGAAGTAATACATTCTCATACAATAATTCAGAAAGTACAAAAAAGCTCAAAATGAAGAGACTACTGTAAACATTTTACTCCAAATTTTTTTATCCATTCCTCAATGCACATGCATATATTCATACATGTTATTTTACTTGTCATAACTGGGTAACATTTTGAAATGTAATGGTTTTACCCATTATCATCAAATAAAGGTCTCTATCATTTTTTCATGGAAATATATATAATAAAGTACACATATCTTAGCTGTGCATATAGCTTAAGGAATCTTTACATTTGAAAACACCACCTGAATCAAGAAATAGAGCATTTCTATCCCCTCTTGGAAGATGTGCTTGTGTCCTGTCCCAGTTAGAACGAACCCTCCCCCACAAGTAAACATTATACTGACTTCTATCACTCAAGATGAGATTTGCCTGTTCTTGAACTTCATATAAATGGAATCTCTTGTCTCTGCTGTTTTTTTTCCAAAACTGAACTTTTGAGATTCATACGTGTTGTTTTGTGAATCAGTAGGTTACCCCCAACCCAACTGTTGTGTAGTATTCCATTGTATGACCTTACCACAATTTGTTTATTCATTCTTATGATGATGAGTTGTTTCCAGTATTTGACTATTTTGAATAAACCTTCTATGAAAATTCTTGTACAAGTCTTTTTGTGGACACATGTTCTTGTTTTACCTGGGAATATACCTGGGGGTGGAAGTGGTTAACTTAATTTACACTCTGACTGCAATGTATGCAAGGTCTAGTTACTTCTCAAACTGGCCAACACTTGATATCGTCAGTCATTTTAAATTTAACCATTCTGATGCATGTGTAGGAGTATCTCATTGTGATTTTAATTTGTATTTTTCTGATAAGTAATGTTGTGAGCATCTTTTCATATGATACTACCCATTTTGACATACTCTGTTGAACTGTCTATTCAAATCTTTTGTCCATTTTTTAGCCTGGCTTTTGTTCCTTTTCCTATTGATTTGTAGGAATTTTAGATATATTTTGAATACAAGTCCTTTGTGTGTGTATATAAACCTGTGTGTGTGTGTGTGTGTGTGTAGAAAGAGAGAGACAGAGACAGACAGACAGAGAAAGGGAATATCTCCTATTAGCCTGTAACTTCTTATTCACTTTCTTAATGATGTCTTATAATGAACAGATATTCTTAATTTTAACTGAGCTCATTTAACAATCTTTTTCTTTTATGGCTATTGCATTTTTGTTCTGTTTCAAACATCTTTTCCTGGGGAAGAAGGGACAGATCTTCCTTATGGTAGAATTCCAGTTGTTAAATGTAGAAGGTAAGAGGGACATGGAAAATGGCCATTAGGCAAACACCACAGTAATAGTTGTTTCAGACGAGATCCACTGGTATATGCTAAAACTAGAGGGTGAAAGTTTGAAGAGAAAAAGGGTTTGCATAGTGTCAAAGGATTCCCCATCACCCACGATATTTATTAACAACAGAGGGAAAGGTAGTACCTTTCTAGTGGGGAAACCCATCAGAAAGCAGTTTCACCAAGTGATCACGGTTAACATCATCAGTGATAAAGTATTGACATCATGAGCCCTTTCATATCATGCAATGAGAAGGACAGAGCATCACTGTGGTACTGCCAAAAATGCAGAGCCTCATTCCAATTGTGAAACATCAGACAAACCAAGTGGAGGGACGTTTGATAATTTAAATGATTGGTACTCCTCCGAAGTGAAGAGGTCATGAATTAGGTGTGACAGACAGACTTTAGGGTGACCGCCATGATTCCTGCCTGCTGGTGTCTATGCCATTGTATAATCCCCCTCCATTGGAGTGCAAGCAGGACCTGTGACTTGTTTCTAACCAACAGAAAATTGGTGAGGGGATGTCAGTCCTGTGATTAGGTTACTTTATATGGCAAAAGTAATGGGATGTCGCTACTATGGTTACATTATGTCACGTAAGACTCCAACATAGGGACTTTCCTGGTGGTCCAGTGGTTAAGACTCTGCACTTACACTGCAGGGGACGTGGGTTTGATCCCTGGTCAGGGAACTAAGATCCCACGTGCTGCGAGGCGCGGCCAAAAAAAACCAAAAACAAAACAAAAAAAGACTCTGTCATAGCAGACTGGAGCTAGAGACTCTACTTGTGGGCTTGATGAAGTAAGGCAGTGTTGGACAAGCCCTTGCAAGAAACTGCAGGCAGCCTCTAGGACCTGAGGTCATTCTCCAGCTGACAGTCAGCAAAAAGTTGAGGCCCTCAGTCATCCAGCCGCAAGGATATGAATTCTGCCAACAATCTGAATGAAATTGAAAGTGGATTCTTCCCCACTTGAGCCTCTGAATGAGAACACAGCCCAGCTGATACCCTGTTTGCAGCTTATAAGACCAGCATGAGGAGACCATCCATCGAAACTGTGTCCAGACTCCAGGTTCACAGAAACTGTGAGATAATAAATGTGTGTTGTTTTAAGCTAAATTTGTGGTAATTTGTTATGGCAGCAATTGAAAACTATTACCATAAGAAAGACTGTGGAGATTGGAAGAGACTGAGGAGAAATAACAGCTCAATGCAGTGTGGGATCATGTATAGGATCCTGGAAAAGAAAAATGACATTAATGGGAAAAAGTGATATTTGATTAAGATATGCCATTTGTAGTACTGTACCAATGTTAATGTCCTGGTTTTGACGATTGTCCTATGTAAGATGTTCACATCAGTTTGAGCGGTATATAGGAAACTGTACTACTCTTGCAACTTTCCTCTAAGTCTAAAATAAGTGGAAATAAAAATTAAACCAAAAAAAGAGAGAAAATTTTGCCTACCCCAAGATTATGAAGATATTTTCCTGTTTCTTCTTTCAGAAAATTTATTGCTTTAGCTTTCACATTTAGGCCTATGATCCATCTTGAATTTACATCTGTATATGTGGTGGGATCAGGGTCAAAACCATTTTTTCCACACAGATTACCAATTGCTCAGGCACCATTTGTTGAAAAGACTATCCTTTCTGCTCTAAGTCAGACTTTTATTGTTAAAAAAATGTGACTATATACGTACAGGTCTCTTTCTGGACTGTC
Organism: Balaenoptera musculus; assembly: GCF_009873245.2. Classification (NCBI taxonomy): domain Eukaryota; kingdom Metazoa; phylum Chordata; class Mammalia; order Artiodactyla; family Balaenopteridae; genus Balaenoptera; species Balaenoptera musculus. Next base: position 11,442,512 of record NC_045803.1, read on the forward strand.
TATTCTGTTGGTCTGTTTGTCAATCCTGTGTCAGTCCCGCTGTTTTAATTACAGTGGCTTTATATTATGTCTTGATATCTGGTAATGTACATTTGACAACTTTGTTCTTCAAAATTGCCCTGACTGTTCTGGATTCTTAGCATTTCCATATAATTTTAGAATGATTTTCTTAATGTTCTAAAAAAAAAGCTGCTGATATTGTTTAGAGATACATTGAATCCAGTAGATCAATTTACAGAGAGTTGGTCATCTTAAAATAGATTCTTCCAATTCATGAACATGAAATATGTTTCCATTTATTTAATTCTTCTTTAACTTCTTTCCTTAATGTTTTGTTGTTTTCAGTCTAAAAGTCTTGCACCTCTTTTGTTAGAGTCATTCCAAAGTGTTTTATATTTTTCATGTTTTTTATGAACTGTTGGGATTTTTAAAATCTCATTTTTCAATAGCTTTGCTTTAATATAATTGTTTGTTTTATACTGTGACCTTTTATTCAACCAACTTTCTAATAAATTCATGTATTCTAATAGTCTGTAGGATTGAAAATTTTTTTTCTATGTACAAAATCATGTTATCTGCAAATAAATATGGATTTACCTCTTTCCTTCCAATCTTCATACCTTTCATTTCACTTTTTTCTCTTATGGTATTGGATAGGTCTTCAAATACAAAGTTAAATGGAAGTGGTAAAAGTGGACACCCTTGCCTTATTTCTGAACTCAAGACAGTAGTCCATATTTTACCTCTCAGTTTTATTCTGTAGATCCCCTTTATCAAACTAAAGAAGCTCTGTTCCTAGTTTGCTGAGAATTTTTATCATGAACTGATATTGAATATTATCAAATGGTTTTTCTGCATGTAATGAAATGATTGAATGGTTTTTCTCCTTTATTATTTAAAGTTTGAAGATTACATTGATTGCTTTTTAAAAATAAAGTGACTTTGCATTTCGCGAATAAATCTCTTGGTCATATATATCACTGGCCTCTCCTTGCTAATATTTTATTTAATATACTTGCATCTGTGTTCATGAGAGATATATATTGTAGATTTCCTTTCTTGTAATGTCATTGTCAGGTTTTGATATCACAATTATGAGGGCGTCATGACATGGTCCATTTTTATTTGTTTTCTAGAAGATATTGAGTTTGATTGGCATTTTTAATTCCTTAAATGTTTGGAGAATTTGCCACTGAAGCCTCTGGGCCTGACATTTTATGGGACGGTCCTTAATTAATATAGATTTAATTTCTTTAATAAATATAACAATATTCAGATTTTCCATTTCTTATATCAGTTTCATTGAATTGTGTTTTCAAGAAATTTTAAAATTTCATCTACATTTTCAAGTTTATTGTCATAGTTATTCGTAAAATTCTGTTATCAATTTAATAATGTCTATAATATATGTAGTGATATCTCCTTTTATAGTCCTGATATTGGCAATTTTTTTCTTGAACAGTATAGCTAGAGGTTTATTAATCTTATCTCTTCAATGAAATAGCTTTTGGCTTTATTGATTTTTCTCTGTTATAGATCTGGGTTTTTTATGCCATTGGTTTTAGTATGTTTTACTTTCTGTAGGCTTAATTTGCTTTTCCTTTTCTAGCTTCCAAAGGTAGATCATTGATTTTTAACCATGCTACTTTTATAAAACGTAAATTTATGTTTGGGTGAAGGGGATCAAAGAGTAATAAGAAAGGAAAATAATAAGTGGGCAATCATTATAAATGCTCATGCTATCTACTGGGAGAAAATAAATTATGGGTTTATTTGGCATTGTAGTAATTTGACAAAGGATTTTCATAATAATTTCACTACTAACTGATTTACTATGTCAGTATGTCTTTAGTACACCTAGTAATTACCAGTGGTGATTAGATAATGAATGGTATTTATCTGCAGCATTTGTAAAAACAAAACAAAAACAAAATATATATATTTAAAGCTAAAAATGTCATTGTAAGCATTGGTTTGACTGCATCTCACAAGCTTTGTTATGCCATACTTTTATTATCATTTAGCTCCAAATATTTTCTAGTTTCCATTATGATTTATTCTTTGACCTGTACTTATTTAAAGTGAACTTTTATATTTGGAAACATTTGAGAAATACCTGTTTTTGAGTTCCAAAATATACATTCTTTGATATTAATCCTTTGAAGTTTATAGATACTTGTTTTATGGCCCAGAATATTCTGAAAAAATATGCAAAGAATGTGTAGTCTGTAGTTTGGGAGTATAATGTTCAGTTGGGTCATTTTGGTTATTCCTGTTCAACCTTCTATGGCCTTGTTGATTTTTTTTTCTCTTCCTGTTATCAGTTACCAATGGAGGGTATAAAAAATCTCTAAATTTAATTATAAACGTGTCCTTTAATTCTGTTGACTTTTGCTTTTGAAGCTATGTTATTAGGAGTATAAGGAATGTAGGATAACTTATATTCTTGTTGAATTGTAGGAAATATCTCTCTTTATTACTTATAATACTTCTTGCATTTAAGTCTATTTATCTGTTGTTAATATACCAGTGTGCTTCTAATGACTGTCTAATATACTTTTCCATTCTTACTTTTAACATATCTGTGTCTTTAAAGTATGTTTCTTATAAGCAGTGTAATTGATCCTGTTTTTAATTTAATCTGAAAATCTTAGTTTTGAATTGCAATGTTTAGTCCATTCACATTTTATTACAATTACTGATATAGTTTGGTTTAAATCTGCCCTCTTGCTATATGTTTTCTGTTTATCCCATTTATTCTTCATTTCTTTATTCCTCCTTTCCTGCCTTCTTTTGAATTAATCAGGTATTTTTCATTATTCCATTTAGTCTCCTCTATTAGTTTTTTTTTTTTTAAGAAATTCACGTTCTTTTATTTATTTATTTATGACTGTGTTGAGTCTTCGTTTCTGTGCGAGGGCTTTCTCTAGTTGCGGCAAGCGGGGACCACTCTTCATCGCGGTGCGCGGGCCTCTCACCATCGCGGCCTCTCTTGTTGCGGAGCACAGGCTCCAGACGCGCAGGCTCAGTAATTGTGGCTCACGGGCCCAGTTGCTCCGTGGCATGTGGGATCTTCCCAGACCAGGGCTCGAACCCGTGTCCCCTGCATTGGCAGGCAGATTCTCAACCACTGCGCCACCAGGGAAGCCCTATTAGTTTTTTTAGTTGTGCATCTTTGTATAATTCTTTTAGTAGTTACCTGAGCTGTTATAGGATGCATCTTTTTTTTAACATCTTTATTGGAATGTAATTGCTTTACAATGTTGTGTTAGTTTCTGCTGTATAACAAAGTGAATTAGCTATATGTATACATATTTCCCCATATAGGATGCATCTTTAATACAGTCTTCTTTAAAATAGGGTTTTTAGGGGACTTCCCTGGCGGTCCAGTGGTTAAGACTCTGCACTCGAAATGCAGGGGGCACGGGTTTGATCCCTGGCTGGGGAACTAAGATCCTGCATGCCGCATGGCACGGCCAAGAAAAAAAAAAAAAAAATGTAGGGTTTTTAACCACATACCAAATAACATAAGAACATTTCAATAGTTTAACTCCATTTATGCTGTTATTGTCATTCCTTCTTCCAGCAATACAATCCTCACAAAGTATTCTAGTTTTGGTTCCTTTAAACAGTCCACTTGTTTAGTCATATTAGTCATATATTTACTTGTCCACAGCTGTTCATTGCTTTTTGGCACATTCATGCTTCCATCTAGGATTATTTTCCTTTAGCCTGACTGCTGTCCTTTAGTATTTCTTGTATTGTGGGTCTGTTGATCAGAAATTCTCTCAGCTTCTGTTCAAAAAAATCTTTATTTTACCTTCATTTCTGAAAGATATATTCTCCGGGCATAAGATTCAGAGTGGTCAGGGTTTTTTCTTTCAGCACTTTGAAGATACGATTCTATTTTTCAGGCCGCTAAAGTTTCTGTTGAGATAAGAACTATTTTTGTTGTTGTTGTTTATTTATAACTGATGTCTTTTTTAAACTACATACTTTCAAGATACGTTTTTCAACTTTGTTTTTCAACAATTTGGCCATGATATGCCTGGGTAAGAATTTCTTTATTTTATCTGGTTAGGTTTGCTGAGCTTTTTGATTTATGTATCAAGGTATTTCATGAGATTTGGAATGTTTTTGTCCATTATTTCTTCAAATCAATGTCCATTCTATTTTCTTTTAGGTGTTCAATTCCACATTTTGTCTGTTTCTTGTATTTCTCTTACATTCAGCTCTGTTCTTTCTTTTTTCTTTCTGCATAAGATTGTTGTTAATTTGACTTTATGTTAATACCGTTTTTGCTGTTAAATCCATCCAATACATTAAAAATTTTTGATATTATACTTTTATAACTATAAAATGTTCATGTGGGTCTCTTTTTTATGATTCTACTAAATCTCTATTGATATACTTCATTTTGCATTCCATTTTGTCCATCTTTTCCTCTATTTTCTTTAGCATGTTAATCATAATATCGTCAAGTCCTTGTCTACTAGCTCCATTGTCTGGATCATCTTTGGGTTTATTTCTATTGAGATTTTTCTCTTGATTATCAGTAACTTTTTCCTGTTTCTTTGCATTTTCGTAAGTTTTATCATATATTGGCATTGTTGATAATATAGAGACTCTGGATTACGTTATCTTCCTTTAATAAGTCTATGTCAGGGTTTCTCAACCTTAGCACTGTTGATATTTTTGACTAGATAATTCTTAGCTGTGGTGGGGGGCTTTCCTATGCCTTGTAGGATGGTCAGCGCCATCCCTGATCTCCACCCACTAGTTACAGTAGCACCCCTCCACACATTTTGAAAACCAAATATGTCTCCAGACATTGCCAAATGTGCCCTGGGGGGGCAGGATCACCCCCTATTGAGAACCAGTGATCTGCACAATCATTTTCAGTATCTATTTCATTTTCCATTATATGAATGAATACACTTTATTGAATTAACTACCCATCTAAGTACATTTAGATTTTTCTCCAGCTTTTTTTTTTCATTTTAACTAGTGTCTATCATCATATTCCTTTATACATCTCTAGGCACATTTTACAGTTATTTCCTTTAGGTGAAGTCTCAGAAATGGCCTTTCATCGTTAAATTCTTCTTATGCATAATTTTTCGTACATGTCTCAATTGCACTAGGTTTTCACAGGTCTGTAGGACAGCATGAGAATGCTCTTTTCCCTACAGCCTTACTAATACGTGGTGTATCATCAACTTTTAAAATCTGACAGTTGAATACCTGTAAAATTGTACTATCTTTGTTGCTTTAAAACATCTCTTTAGTAAATCTTTTGACAGGTGCTGTCTTAATTATTTATGTTCAGGTTTCATATAATGAAACAAAAAATCTGGGTGTCAGAGACAACAGTTCAAAAAAAAAGTTGACTTTATAATTATAGAAATATGATTCAAAACATCACTTCTACTTATAGTTTGTGATATGGGAAAATACCTTTACTTCTTTGAGCTTTTATTTCCTCATCTGTTGAATTGAGTTAATAAGTACATTTCAGGATTAAATGTTAACGTGTATAGCACAGCTATCACATAGAAGGTTACAAATATCTATGTATTACTGTATGGCTTTAGTGAGCATGTATTCACACCTCCTTTGTGGGTACTAGGTGGCAGTGATTCATGCCAGCAAGCAAAGTGGATCCTGATAGGGAAATCCAGGTTGGTCAGCCCAGAGGACCTTGGAGTCAAGTTCAGGCTTCACATGGGCAGACAGTTTTATGGTGGTCAAGTTTTCCAGGTTGGTCCCTACTCTTTTCTGCTTTTTTTTTTTTTTTTTTTTTTGGCTGCGTTGGGTCTTCGTTGCTGCGCGCAGGCTTTCTCTAGTTGCAGTGTGTGGGGGCTACTCTTCATTGCAATGCGCAGGCTTCTCCTTGTGGTGGCTTCTCTTTGTTGCAGAGCACAGGCTCTAGGCACATGGGCTTCAGTAGTTGTGGCACATGGGCTCAGTAGTTGTGGCTCACGGGCTTAGTTACTCCACGGCATGTGGGATCTTCCCAAACCAGGGCTCGAATCCGTGTCCCCTGCACTGGCAGGTGGATTCTTAACCACTGCACCACCAGGGAAGTCCCTGTTTTATGCCTTTTGTCTGGCAGAGTCCAGGTCCCCCCTTGAGGTCATGAAGGTTGTTGAAGTTTGTGTTGTATGGCCTGGTCTCAGCCCTGGAAGGTAGGGCTGAATTGGGGAGGATCTACTTAGTGTGACTGGACAACCCAAGCTGGGTACATTTGGCATGATCAGAATGAGAAATTGGCCAGTGGGGTGTGTCTGGATCTGGCTTTGGTTCAAGAGAGCCTCTGCTCTGTATCCACGCTTGTGAGGCTTGTTTCCCAGACACAGGAAAGGGTTTGAGTTTGTCTGCACTCTGTCTCATATCCCCTGACATGTGTTTATGTGTTTGGGAGGGCAGAGAGTGGGCAACGATGGCGAGAAACAGGAATAAAGAAGAAAAAAGAAAGGCTCTCTTACCTTAATGTTGGGAGTTCTGAGCTACATTGGGTCTCAAGGCTTCTTTTTCCTCCCTCAGCTCTGGCTTCTCTGGACTCAGCTTCTGAGGATGATTGGCAGTTCTAAAACCATGGGCCGGGTAAGTGTATGTCTCTCCCTCCTGAAATATTACAATTTTTAATTCAGATAATATTTTCATTCTTTATTCCAAAACCTCCTTCCTAGGAAAGCTGTATCTCAACCTGTTTCACAGTTGCTGCCTTTACAGAGAAGGATGGTGTCCTCCCTATTTGCTCCCCTTTTTTTTTTTTTTTTTGAAATGGATAGCCCAGTTTGCTTTTTTTTTTTTTTAAAGAAATTCACGTTCTTTTATTTATTTATTCATGACTGTGTTGAGTCTTCGTTTCTGTGCGAGGGCTTTCTCTAGTTGCGGCAAGTGGGGACCACTCTTCATCGCGGTGCGCGGGCCTCTCACCATCGCGGCCTCTCTTGTTGCGGAGGACAGGCTCCAGACGCGCAGGCTCAGTAATTGTGGCTCACGGGCCCAGTTGCTCCGCGGCATGTGGGATCTTCCCAGACCAGGGCTCGAACCCGTGTCCCCTGCATTGGCAGGCAGATTCTCAACCACTGCGCCACCAGGGAAGCCCTTGCTCCCTTTTTTCAAACTGATTTTTCAGTTTTTTCATCAAATGATTTATTCCTCTTCTATATGTTCAGTCTTCTCTCGAGAGCAGTGTTAGAGCAGTAAAGGGGTGAAGTATCTTGAAGGAAGTATTTTAGCTTCCCTTGTTAGGTTCGTAGTTTCATTGTATAGAAATGGTGGTCCTATTTGACCAGAAGAGGGAGAACTTTCTCCATAGTTTTCCAGGTAGATAAGGGAGAATTTGGTTTTGAATGGTCTCAGTCTCAGTGTGAGATAAGACCTCAGCTTTGAAAAGCTTTTAGGTTTGGGTTGAAATGGGATTGGTGCCTGCCTAGAGAGAGGAGGGGCTCTGGCTAAGGAATCACTGAGAAGTGAATAGGGTTCTGAGGTCCATTTTGTAGGGAAAGAGAGATTGCTTGGCTTGAGTCATTCAGTGTTGTTCTGGATCATCCTACATTAGTGTGTTCTAACTCAAGAACCAGAAGTTCAGTAAGGGATTGTAGAAAGGGAAGATGAGAACCACATCTGGCGGATAATACTGAACTGTGGGGAAGAGGTTAAAGAAAATTTTGAAAATTAAAATTGAAGAAATTTTTTGTGCTCCAACAGGATTCTTCAAGATTGGGTAGGGAATCTACTTCAGATATGCTAATTTATTTATTATTTATTCTCATCTACCCATGTCATGATCTTTAACTTCAGCCTACTTGTTTTTATATATCACCCCCTACTGCAACTCAATATTCCATCTTGAAATTTTTTTTCTACTTTTACAAATAATACATGAATTTGTCATTTCAGGTGCCACTGACATTCAGTGATGTTGCCGTAGACTTCTCTCAGGAGGAGTGGGAATGCCTAAACTCACATCAGAGGAATTTGTACAGAGATGTGATGTTGGAGAATTATACTAACTTGGTATCACTGGGTAAGGACATCTGCCTGAAGTAATGTAGGATCTGCTATCTGGAATATCCACTTTTTCTACTGTATATTTTATGCTCTGTGCCAAGAAACTAGCGAAATTTCTGCTCCATATTCTCAAAGGACTATTTTGGGCTTTGTTAGATTGAAATAAGCACCTTCATTCAGCACCTAAATCTTTTTTTTTTAATTAATTAATTAATTTATTCATTTATGGCTGTGTTGGGTCTTCGTTGCTGCACGCGGGCTTTCTCTAGTTGTGGCGAGCGGGGGCTACTCTTCGTTGCAGTGCGCAGACTTCTCATTATGGTGGCTTCTCTTGTTGTGGAGCACGGGCTCTAGGTGCACGGGCTTCAGTAGTTGTCGCACGCAGGCTCAGTAGTTGTGGCTCGCGGGCTCTAGAGAACAGGCTCAGTAGTTGTGGTGCATGGGCTTAGTTGCTCCGCAGCATGACAGCACCTAAATCTTCTCTGTCCTTCATTTACCTTCCTACCTCCTTCTGATCCATCCTGCAGTTGCTTTTTCTAAATGACCAAAGGATTGAATTCTGGGAATTTTCTGCATAACTACTGGCAAAGAAAACAAATGTCAAATTATGTGTATTTTCATAATGTCAATAAATATTCTATTTTAATTGCCAGTCCACCTACATGGAGAACAGGTAACATAGAGTCCTGGTTTTCTCTTTATTACAGATGAGCCTTTGTAATTTTTACAGTGGTAGAATGAGTCACGATCATTATCTTTTTGAGTATTATATATATCTGTATATTATATATATCTGTTATAGCAGTGAAAATGTTGGCTTTCAGTGATTTGATAGATTCTACTCAGAAGTGTCTTTGTTCAGTTTTTGGACAATACTTGACCGTTCTCTCCTCTCTTCTGGGATTCCAGTTATACCTACGTTAGATCTTTTGAGAACTTATCTCTCTAGAAATTCACTTTGATTGTCTTTTATAACTTGGAAGTTACCTGTTGCAATTCTTCCTTTATTTACTGTCTTTTTATTACTATTTTTTTATCTGTTTTAATTAATTTATTTATTCTTATTTATTTATTTTGTTTTTGCCTGTGTCAGGTCTTAGTTTCAGCATGTGGGATCTTTCATTGCAGCACGCGGGCTCTTCGTTGAGGCACGCAGGCTTCACTCTAGTTGTGGTGTGTGGGCTCCAGAGTGAGCAGGCTCAGTAGTTGCAGCATGCAGGCTTAGTTGCCCCTCGGCATGTGGGATCTTAGATCCCCGACCAGGGATCAAACCCACATCCCCTGCATTGGAAGGCAGATTCTTAACCACTGGACCACCAGAGAAGTCCCTGGTTTTTTTTAATTTAATTTAATTTAATTTTTCTTTTTCTTTTTTTGACTGCGTCGGGTCTTAGTTGCGTGCAGGCTCTTCGTTGTGATGTGCGGGCTTCTCTCTAGTTGTGGTGTGCAGGTTTTCTCTTCTCTAGTTGTGTTGCGTGGGCTCCAGGGCGGATGGGCTCCAGGGCGCATGGGCTCTGTAGTTTGCGGCACGTGGGCTCTCTCATTGAGGCGCGCAAGCTCAGTAGTTGTGGCGTGCAGGCTTAGTTGCCCCGTGGCATGTGGGATCTTAGTTCCCCAACCAGGTATCGAACCCACATCCTCTGCATTGGAAGGTGGATTCTTTACCATTGGACCACGAGGGAAGTCCCTCATCTGTTTTTTAAACACTTCCATCATAGTTATTTTGGAATTCTTGTATGCCTTCATTGTTTGGTATCATCTGTGGGTCTACTTCTATTGTTTCTGTTTTTTCCTCTTGTTATTTGTCATATGGTAATGCCTCTCCAAGTTACTAGTAATAGTGACTGTGTGCTGGACATCGTGTACAAAAGAACTGAAGAGGTTTTAGATAATGGTATCTTCCACCAGAGAGTACTTAACATTTTCCTCTCTGGGTCTGATAGAATAGCAGATATTAAGCTGGGTCAGTGCTGATTTTCAGTTTGGTAATACTCAACTACCTCTTTTTTATCACTGTGCTCAGAATCAGTGAGTTTCTCTAGGGGAAAAGTGGTGGTAGATCTTCAGGGCCAATTCACCACTCCTTTAATGGCTCTTATCTGTTTGGATTTTAAATTTACTCTCCCAATGGATCTTTTATTTCCAGAAGAAATGCTGACAATTAATAAGCTAACCATCCATTTGGTAAGTTAGGAAGAGCACAATAGACTTAAAGAAAGTGGAAGAAAGGAAATAATAAAGGAAAGAACAGAAATTAATGAAATAAAAACTGAACATATAAAAGAGCAAGTCAAAACTATAAATTTGGTTATTTCAAAGAATTAATAAAATTGGTGCAACTCTCTCAACATCAATCTATGTAAGGAAAAAAGGGGGCCTCATTACAAATCATGAAACCTTGAAAATATGATGCTAATTTTGATGAACATTATGCCAAAAACTGAAAAATCAAATGAAATAAATTATTAGAAAATTTTAATCTACAAAACCAACACTCAAGAAAAAAAGAGAAAATATGAAAACTCTCACAAGCACTAAAGAAACTGCATCAGTCATCAAGAACCTTCCCACAAATTGGAAGATTCAGGCCTGGATGGTTTGTCATTAAAGTGCAAAAGTTTGAACATATAAGAATTTGGGAGAAATTTTTCCCATGACCTCTTATATGTGGATTCTGACAAAGGATAAACTACAGAAAAGTAAGAGATGACTAGAAAATAACTACTTGAAAATACAGAGTATATTTATAATAGCTCTCTAAATATCCTTGTCTACTAATTCTATTATCTGTGTCACTCCTTGCTCTGTTTCTTTTTATTGATTTTTCTCCTAGGAAGGGTTATATTTTTCTACTGTTTTGCACACCTGATAATTTTTGTATTAGGTGCCAGACATTGTGACATTTACTGTGTTGGAATGCTGGATTGGGGGACTTTGTTCTGGGATTCAGTAAATGGGACCTGTTGATCCTTTCATGGTTTGCTTTTAAGCTCTGTTAAGCTGGGTCCAGAACAGCTTTACATCTAGGGCTAATTTGGCCCCACTACTGAGGCAATAAGGTTTGAGAGATTAGAGTCAGAGAGAGATAGTTGGTAACTGTTGCATAATTTTCAGAAACTAGATCGTTATTTTACTCAGCTGCCTTCTCCACTGACCTTGATTTTTATCCTTACTTACCTTGATTTTCATCCAAGTTACCTTTTTTAATTCACTATTTAATTCTACAGTTAATTATTTAATACTTACCTTGTGGTAGAACTTGTTTTTCAGTGGTAGTTGAAAGAAATTTTGAATCCATACTTGAGTTTTAGAGTAAGAAAATAAATAGTAAAACAAATGAGACAATAAATATGTACGAGAGAAAAGCATCATGAAGACAAAGAATTAGGTGTTGGAATATAGAATAAAGGATATGAATTTACTTACAGTTAGCAGAGCCAGCCTTTCTGAGAAAGTGATTTGTAACCTGCAACACCTGGAGATAGTCATTTAGAGAAGCCACCTAAGAGGAGTCCTGCAAGGTAAAGCATCTGTGTGAAGCCACAGGCAATGGGGAAAGTTGCAGTATGTTCTAGTAGCTGAAAAGATGCAGTGTGGTCAGATATAGGGAAAAAGATGTCAAGGGCTTGAAATGAATTTGTAGAAGTAAGACAGAGTCTTCTTATTCATGGTTATGTGCTTGGGTTTCATTCTAAGATAAAGACAGACCATTGATAAAATTACATAGAGAGCCATCTGGTAGAGAATATTAAAAATGTAGATGACCAGGACCTACTCACAGATTCTGATTCACTCAGTCTCAGTGGATATCTAAAGGGTAGTATATACATGAGCTGATCATGCCCTCTTTGAACCATTATTATAAAACTTCTCACTACCCTCCTCCAGGTTGGCACACACAGTTTTGAGGACATTAGCCTGCTGTGGCCCCCTTTGCCTGGCAAAGCAATGAAGATATTCTTTTCTGCTTCACCTCCCTCAAAAAAAAAAAAGGGTTGTATATGTAAGAAATTCCTGTGGTAATACTGATCCACAACTAAATATGAGTACTGATTTTTCTCTTTGCCTATTCACAAACTTTACATTCTCATGTTAGCTTTAATAATTTTCTGAGCCCTTCTTGCCTTTAAAAAATTTCATCACAGTATTTTAGAATTGTATGACCCTTTTACTTCTAATGGATATACTTGTCAATTTATTATTATCCTTACTATATTTCCCCTTGTGCAAGAAAAATAGCATTTGTTTGTTTTCTCATTTTCTTTCAGACATTGATTTCACAAGTGAGAGCAACAAATTATCTTCAGAAAAAAGCAGTTATGAAGTAAATTCATACCATCGCGAGACAATGAATAGAAGTAAAACCTTCAACTTTATGGCGTTTATTTTCAGAAATGACTCACAGAACAGAACTAAATTTGAAAGACAACAGGCACCTAAAGTGGGATATTTTAATCAAATGATATTCAGAAAACATATATCCCTTCCTCTACATCAAAGACTTCACACTAAAGAGAAGTCATATGAATGTAAGGAATGTAGAAAGGGCTTTAGGAAATATTCACACCTTACTGAACATCTGAGAGACCATAGTGGTGTAAGACCCTATGAATGTAAGGAATGTGGAAAGGTCTTTACAGTTCTCCAGCATTTTATTAGACATAAAAAAAGTCACACTGACTTGAAACCCTTTGAATGTAATGGATGTGAGAAGGCCTTTAGGTTTTATTCACAGCTTATTCAACATCAGATAATTCATACTGGTGTGAAACCCTATGAATGTAAGCAATGTGGGAAGGCCTTTAGACGTCATTCTCACCTTACTGAACATCAGAAAATTCATATTGGTTTGAAACCCTACAAATGTAAGGAATGTGGGGAAACTTTTAGGTTGTACCGACATATGTGTCTCCATCAGAAAATTCATCATGGTGTGAAACCCTATATTTGTAAGGAATGTGGAAGGGCCTTTGGTCATCGTTCAAGCCTCTATCAGCATAAGAAAATTCATTCTGGTGAGAAACCATATAAATGTAAACAATGTGGAAAGGCCTTTGTTCACAGCTATCTACTTATTGAACATCAGAGAAGTCATACTGGTGAGAAGCCTCATGAATGTAAGGAATGTGGAAAAGCCTTTAGTAGGGGCTCAAGCCTTCTTAAACATAAGAGAATTCATAGTAGCGAGAAACTCTACGATTGTAAGGAATGTGGGAAGGCCTTCTGTAGAGGCTCTCAACTTACACAACATCAGAGAATTCATACTGGTGAGAAGCCCCATGAATGCAAAGAATGTGGGAAGACTTTTAAGCTCCATTCTTACCTTATTCAACATCAGATCATTCACAGTGATTTGAAACCATATGAATGTAAACAATGTGGGAAAGCCTTCAGTCGTGTCGGGGACCTTAAAACACATCAGTCAATTCATGCTGGGGAGAAACCTTATGAATGTAAGGAATGTGGAAAAACCTTTAGACTTAATTCTCAACTAATTTATCATCAGACAATCCATACTGGTTTGAAACCATATATATGTAAAGAATGTAAGAAGGCCTTCCGTTCTATCTCAGGTCTTTCTCAACATAAGAGAATTCATACTGGTGAAAAACCTTATGAATGTAAAGAATGTGGTAAGGCCTTTAATCGTAGTGATCGACTTGCTCAGCATCAGAGAATTCATACTGGTGTGAAGCCACATAAATGTAAGGAATGTGGGAAAGCCTTTACTCGTTGCTATCAACTTACTCAACATCAAAGATTTCACATTGGCGAGAAAGTCTTAATGTAATGAGGGTCAGAAAGCCTTTAGCCGTGACACATCCTTTAACATTATCACTCTTCTACCACCTAACGATATGGTAAAGATTAAATTATTTAACATAAAATATGATTGTTTGGAAGGGCATCTGGCACAGAGTATTTGCTTACTAAATACTGTATCATTTTTTAATGGTAATTACTAGTATTACTATAAATAAATTCACGTGGAAGGAAGATCCTGTGAGCATATTTTAAAAATCTATCATCACTCATCCATATTTCATTTCGGATAATTAATTCTGGACAAAATCCCATAGAATGTTTTAAACAAGAAACTTTTTTATTCAAAGCTCATCCCCCTGAACATTAATATTGGTAAAAACCCTATGCTTTTGCTGAATATTGAAAGTATAGCTGTTGAAAAATTGGAAAGTGGTTTGAAGAAATTTTTTTATAATAATTTCTATAATACAGATAACATACAATCCACATTCCCTACAATTCATGGAAGTTAGAGATTAACAATGGGTAGCCAAAAGACAGACATTGACTTGGAGAAGGTTTCTTCAAGTATTTGAAAAATGTCAAATTTACATAAAAGGTACAACAATGGTACAATGAAGGTTTATTTACCCTCCACCTATATTTAGTATCTCTCTCTCTCTCATGAAAATGTATATATACAGATTCACATATATCATACATTTCATATATATATATATATGGTATATATAATTTTGCTGTGCTTTCTGAGTGAATGTTTTAGGTATCACTTCACCTCTAAAAAAAATCAACATACAACTCAAAAATACAACTGCTAGATTTAAAGATTATCTTTTACATGACCACTAAGCCATTGTCACCTAAAAAACATTAACAGTAGACCTATTAATGTTCTGTAATATTCATTCCATTTACAGACTTCTCTAATTTTTTAAAGAATGTCTTTTGAAAGTGCTGGCTTTTTTTAAAAAAGCCTAAAACCGAACTAAGTTCACATATTTTATATGATTATGGCTATTGAGTCTCTTTTGGTCAAACATTTATCCTCTTCCTGTTTTGTGACAAACTTTTTGAAGACTCAGGAGAAGTAACCCATATAATGTTGTACATTCCGTATTTGTACTAATTTTTCTCTGAGTGGGCTTAAGTTGTTTCTCTATCCCTCGCAGTTATTCTGAACTGGATGTTATGTCTAGAGGCTTGATTACGTTTCAGATTAAACATTTTTGACATGATAACTTCATAGATAATATTGTGTACTCAATATTGTAAAATTAACAGGTGGCACATAGTGAAGCTATGTTTGATCTCTTGATTCATGTATTGACCACCAGCTCTCTCCATTGTATCAGTACTGGTTTTTGGGGGGTTTTTTTGTTTTTTGAAATTAAGAAGTAGTCCACAGAAAGTCACATCACCATTCCACTTGGAAATTTAAACAGTCTTGTGTATTTTTAAAGAAATTAAGACCAAAAAAACACCATCATCTTTCATATTTACCCATATATTTACATTTTCACATGATCTTCATTCCTTCCCAATGATCTAAATTTCTATCTAGTATCATTTCCCTTCAGCTTGAAGAACTTAATTTAGCACTTCTTGGAGTATATGTCTGCTGGTGGTGAACTTTCATTGTTTCTTTTACTGAAATGCTTTGTTCCTGAAGGATTTTTTTTTCTTGCTATAGAATCCTGGGTTTTGTTTTATATATTTTTTAAAAAGATATTATATCACTGACTGCTGGCCTCTATAGGTTATGAGAAGTCATTTGAATTATTTTTCCTCTGTGTAATGTGTCATTTCCCTCTTTGTGCTTTCAAGATTTTCTTATTACCTTTAGTTTTCAGCTTTTTGAGTGTGATGTGCCTTGGTATAGTTTTCTTTGTGTTAATCCTTTTGGGGGTTTTCTGAGCCTC
Source organism: Balaenoptera musculus (assembly GCF_009873245.2). Classification (NCBI taxonomy): domain Eukaryota; kingdom Metazoa; phylum Chordata; class Mammalia; order Artiodactyla; family Balaenopteridae; genus Balaenoptera; species Balaenoptera musculus. The sequence goes on from NC_045803.1 coordinate 11,458,219, forward strand.
TGAAATCTGTACACTCATGCCTTTCACTAACTTTCAGAAAACTCTGGCCATTGTATCTTCAGATATTTTTTCTGCCCTTACTTCTCCTTCTGGGGTTCCAAGTAGTCATATGTTAAATCTTTTGATATTGTCCTACAGGCCACTGGCTCTATTATTTATCTTCAACCTTCTTTTTTCAGTTTTTCAGATTGGATAATTTCTGTTGCTCACTGTTTCTTTTTTCTGTCCTCTCAGTTCTGCTGTTAAGCTTATCTATCAAATGTTTATTTTGAGATATTGCATTTTTCAATTCTAGAATTTTTCTTTAGTACTTTTTTATAGTTTCTGTTTCTTTATTAAGATTTCCTACTTCTTCATTGCAAGCATATTTTTACAGTGCTTTTGATTACAGTGAATTTTTTCTATGTTGATTCATCTAGAAAATATGTAAAATTATTTTTATTAACTTATTAAAAGTTTCAGTTTCAACAAATGTTCCTACCCTTTTAGCTAGGTCACAAGAAAAGCTTTTCCTTTCCTTGGAGTTTCAGGTTTTGTTTGTTCATATGCAGCGTGATATGGTAAGAAAACATAAATCACATTGTCATTTGGGGGGGGTTTGATTATGAAATACTTGGCAAGTATTTTTTTTAAGTCTCAAAGTTCAAAGTATGGTAAATCTTTGTAAAACTGTCATCATTCAGCCAATGAGCATTGGCAAAAAACATAAGATAAATAAATTCATTGTTTCCTCTTTCAACAGTTCCATAAAGTAATAATGATTCATAATATTTATGTGTATATTCTAAACCATGATACTTTTCATACTGTGAAGCAAAGCAATTAGGAAGACATTAGTCTCTTGCCTTAAAATTCCAAGGAATCCACATTTTTAGTGTAACATTGTCAGAGCACTATCCATTGTGATAGAAATTATTTTTTTTCATACCTAGTGGAAAATTTTTGACATATATATTCAAAAATATCTGTGCTATGAATCTGATTTTGTAGGCTGCAAACTGACAAAATTTCCTTTTGATTTGGAAGCCTTTTGTGATACAATATACCCAGAGTATTAAATGGGCAGTATCTCATATTGTACAACTCATCTGAAACTAAAGAAGAGTATGTGTAGCTTTACAAATTTTAAGTTAATTGATTTTTGATATTGTTAGAAAGACCTTGTATTCTAAGGGCAGATGTTGGGTGGCTTAACTGAAGATTCTTTTCACTTTTTATAAAATATTTTGCTCATAAAATCGTAATAAAATTTCCACAATTAAACTAATCATTTATCTTGCTATCTCTCCATCTAAAATTTGATTCCTTTTTTGTGCAAGACCCAAAGCCATTTTATAGCTAGACATAGTTATAAGCTCAGATTATGTTTAAAATTTAAAGTTTTCATTGCACATTTAATTCAGATTTTAGGCAACTAATTTCATCTATTCCTATTTGCTTATCAAGAGGAAATTTCTCATCAAATTTACTAGTATTTGCTGAAAATGTCTCACAATATTTTCCACTTCGTTAACTTAAATGTTCTTTTTTTCCATAATCAAACAGCTTTTTTGATTTGCTCTGTCACAGCAAATTGCAATTGTCATTCATCATGAAATTCACAGTATATCTTCTTCCAGTCTCTTATTTTTAACTATTATAGCCATAGTACTTATCTCCACTTGATTCTGCATCAGTAGTATGCTTTCATTTTAAATTTTTAAAATGTACATACTAATTTTTTAAACCTAGAATGCTAATTTAATGATAAAGTAACTTAGTTACCAATTATTTCCTTCATATCGGTGTAACTCATGTTGTCTTCATAAAATATTCAAATAAACACATCAATTTCTTGACACCAACTAGATCAGTGATGTGTTTATGTGCGATGTTAGACACAATATATACATACAACATGCACAGTATAATACAAATATCTATGCAGTGCGGTGACTAAAGTGAAATGCAGTCTTACCAAAACAAAGTAGTCAGTGATGGGAAAATATTTGACACTGCTTCAGTTTTTAAATTTAGATTTAAATTAATTAAAATTAGATAAAATTTAAAAGTCAGTCCTTCAGTCACACTAACCTTGTGTCTTACAAAGTTCAATCTGATGGTAATACAGAATATATTAGACATAGTGTGGGAATGAGAGGAAAAAACTGAATGCAAGGTATCTGCAGTATTATTAGTTATTGCAATAATCCAGATTGGACATAAGGAAGATCCACTACAGCTGTGATGGTAGAAAAATGTCAAATATTTTTCATATGTTAAGTAGAATCAGCAGGACAAAGTGATCAATAGGATGGGAGAGACCAAATATTCCAGAAAGATCTTAAACACTGTAAGGTATACCTGTAAGCCCACATTTCAATTATCTAATTCCAGCCTGCTAGATCTTTTGTACCAGTACTGGTGTCCAGGAAGCTGGGTTCCATCACTGGTATTTTAATAGGGGCCAAGTCTGCTAATTATTCCCAATATTCATCTCCCTTTCTTCCAATAATAAAAGAACCATCTCTTTTTTATTTGCTCATGTGGAGCCACTTAGGATCATGATTGTCTTTCTCCACTTTATTGGTCCATGGATTTTCAGTTATGGCCAATTGGAGATAACTGGAATTGTGTGGCAGTTTGGGGAACCTTCCTTAAATGTGCCTGGTTCATCCCCTTTGCTTTCTTCCTCCATGCCTCCATTCTGCTGCCTGGATTTGAATAAAATGCACTGGAGGGCTTTGGAGCAGAGCCATAAAGCCAGGGTTAAACTTCCAACCTCCAAAATTTTATGTGACATAGAACATTCTTCCTGGTTGAACCACTGTCCTTCTGGGTCTATCTGTCTTACTCACAGCCAAACATAATCTTTGCTTATGCACCCAGGTTGCTATACACTAAAATAGTCATCAAATCCCCCTATCTCATCTCAATCAAAAGCAGAGCAAAGATTTCCCGTGAGTGTTCCCTAAGTACTCATCCCAACCTCACCAAAAATTCAGAGTACCTGCAAGAGGAAGATACTTATATTTTCCTTCTAGGACATGTTTTTCTGGTAGGATGAGAAAAATGCTAAATGACATTTTGAAAGGTAGCATGAACTTTAGAAAAAAAGGTATTAGGGGATGCTATCTGAGATTATCCCTGGGGGGAGAAGAGCAGCCAAGTTAATTTATAGAACATTGTAAGATAGGAGCCTTAGTAAGATAAATGCTCCTAAGATTGAGAAACATAAACAATGAGCATTAGCAGAAGTCGAATTATCAAACCACACTATCCTTGGCTTTTAAAACTGAAGTAACTGATTGTTTCCCCATGCCTGTCTTTGGGAAACTGAAATAGAGCAGTGCTTTAAGGCAGGTGGAGAGAGGGGAGTTACATCCATGAGTGAACAGTCTTGTTTTGTATCTCCTAACTGACCAATTTACAATAATTCCATTCTGAAATTTGAGCTTATTCAGTTTGGACTCCTACCTCCAATCTTGGGAACTCTAGGTTCTTTCAAGAATGAAGATAGAACTCTAGCCTATTAGATGCCATATTCTGATTCATTCAGTTCACAGAGGGGGCTTACAGCTTTTCTTACAAAAGGTAGAATTGAAACTAGACTGACAGAGAAGTCTGAGGATTGAGGTCTAGCCTAAGATGTCCATCCTTGACCTGTTTTGAGCTGAATTCCTGACATAAAAACCAGATATAAGACTTATATCCCTGGCACTGTAAGGATGAAGGCTTCTGCTCTAAGGCCTGGGATAAATACTCCTGTGAACTTCCAGACCCAAATTAACCCCTGTAGACATGTGATTGGCCCTTCTCCCACCCAGCCCAGAAGTAAATATTTCAATTCCTTCCTCCACCAGCCTACCATCTACTAAATTTGCATAAGTTCCAATCACACCCTCTGACACTGTGATTTCACTTCCCATCAGCATGTGGGGACCAAGGATCTTCTTTTATCCTACAGATAGCCCTTCTCTGGGGCCACACAGACAAATCTGAAATGTATCTACCTTCAAAGATCTGCCTGTTGGTTTAGAAATGTAGACCAATAAAAAGATACTCATAACGTATTGCAACTAAGAGCTAATGAAAGGGGGCTGAGGCAGGTAGGCACCAAAACAGAGTCTAGCAGGACTTCATGAAATAATATGGAGACTTCTATTTGGGGCAAACTAGGTAACCTGAAAAATCTTACAAAATACCTAGAAATGCTCAGTCGGTAAAATAGAGAAATTATTATTTCAAATGCTGATAGATAGTCTATCAAATGCTTAGATAGCTGAGTATCTAAGAATATTAAAGAAATCTGCACTGGGGAAAACTGAAAAAGGAAACTGAAAAGTCAGCTCCGATGAGATGTTACAAAATGAATGGACCTGGAGAGGAAAGTGATGCCAGAAGCACAAGGAGAGACAAATTCATACACATAGTGGACGATTTAACATACCTCTCAGTAAGTGATAGCCCAGGCAGACAAAAATTGCAAGCTAAACATATTGATCTAATGAGCATATTGTAAAAGCCATGCACTTAACATGCACTGAATACAAGCTGAAACTCACGTGGGTTATTTTTTTTTTAATGGACAAAGTTTTGAAACATCCTGATTTCAAAACTTATACTGCAAAGGTATCGTAATCAAAACTGTGTTACTGACATAAAGACAGACATACAGGTCAATGGAATAGAATTGAGAGCCCGTAAACAAACTCACACATTTATTGTCAATTGATTTTGACAAGGGGCTAAGACCATTCAATGGGGAAAGAAGAGTCTCTTCAACAGATAGTGCTGGGAAAACTGGATATCTATATGCAAAAGAATGAAGTTGGACCCTTACCTCAGATCATATTCAAAAATTAACTCAAAATGGATCAAAGACCTAAAAGTAAGAGTTAATACTGTAACACTCTTAGAAGAAAACACAAGGGGAAAGCTTCATGACAATGGATTTGGCAATGATTTCTTGGACATGACACCAAAAGTACAGGAAACAAAAGACAAAAATAGATCAACTGGACTTCAAAATTAAATACCTTTGTGCATCAAAGTTAACTATAAGTATAGTAAAAAGGCAACCCTCAAAAAGGGAGAAAAATTTCAAATTATCTATCGGGCAAGAGATTAACATCCAAAATATAAAAACAATTTCTACACTTCAACAACAACAAAACAACCCAATTTTAAAATGATCAAATGAATAGACATTTCTTCCACGAAGATATACAAGCGGCCAATAAGAACATGAAAAGATGATCAACATCATTAATCACTGGGGAAATGCAAATCAAAACCACAATTAGATACCACTTCACACCCATTATGATGACTATAATTTAAAAATAAGGGCTTCCCTGGTGGCACAGCAGTTGAGAATCTGCCTGCTAATGCAGGGGACACGGGTTCGAGCCCTGGTCTGGGAAGATCCCACATGCCACGGAGCAACTAGGCCCGTGAGCCACAACTACTGAGCCTGCGCTCCGCAACAAGAGGGGCAGCGATAGTGAGAGGCCCGCGCACCGCGATGAAGAGTGGCCCCCGCTTGCCGCAACTAGAGAAAGCCCTAGCACAGAAACGAAGACCCAACATAGCAATCAATCAATCCATAAATCTTTAAAAAAAAAAAAAAAACCACATGGGCTTCTCCAGCTCTGGAGGAGGATTCAACTTTAAAAATAAATAAATAAATAAATAAATGAGAAAATAACAAGCATTGGTGAGGACGTGGAGAAATTAGAACCCTTGTGCATTGCTGATAGGAATGTAAAATGGTGCAGCTGCTGTGGAAAACAATATGGTGATTCCACAAAACTTTAAACATAGAATTACCAGGTAATCCAACAATTACACTTCTATGTATATATCCAAAACAACTGAAAGCAGGGACTTGAACAGATATTTGTACTCCAATGTTCATAGCAACATTATATCACAATAGCCAAAGGTGGAAAAAACCCAAATGTATACAATAGATGAGTGTATAAACAAACTGTGGTTTATACATATTATGAAATATTATTTAGCCCTGAAAAAGAAATAACATTTTGATACACGCTACAACATGGAAACTTTGAAAGCATTATGCTAAGTGAAATAAACCAGACACAAAATGTCAAATATTGTATGATTCCACTTACATGAGGTACCTAAACCAGTCAAATTCAGAGACAGAAAGTAGAATAGTGGTTACCAGAGGTTTGGGGGAACAGAGGCTGGAGTGATGGGGAGTTATAGTTTAATAGGTACAGAGTTTCCGTTTGGGATGATGCAGAAGTTCTGGCGGTGGATAGTGGTAGTGTGAATGTGCTTAGTGCTACTGAGTTGTGCACTTAAAAATGGTTAAAATGGTAAACGTTATGATACATATTTTACCACAATAAGAAAATAATGAAAGAAACATAGACTACCAATATATTTATAAAATATAAATGAAAGCTTTCAGAATCCTGGGTGTGGGTGCATAACATCCAAGTAGAAAACATAAAGTAAATAATAAACTTATCTACAAAAATAGTAAAGCTCCTGTTTTAATATCCCCTTGAGCAAAGTTAAAGCAAATTAAGTGGAAAATTTTTGTTCCAAATATGAGAAACAAACTATTGGACCGAATAATGTTTTTATATAACAATATACAGATGAATACACCAATGTGAAGAAGAATGAGCCAAGGATAGAAATGGAGATTTAATAAAAGAGGAATTAAAAATGTACATGAAAACATATGTAACTTATGACAAATAAATAGAAATGTTATAAGATATGCTATATTGGCCTTAAAACTAGAAAGTTTTTATAAAAATAATGTTCACTGTACCTTAATTTTGATGTACTATTAGTTCCTAATTAATTTTGGTGGTAAATAATTCATATACAACTTTTCTAGAGAGTACTTTATATCCTTATTTAAAATAAGCATGTTTGGGGTTTTTTTTGAATTTTATTTATTTTTTTATACAGCAGATTCTTATTAGTTATCTATTTTATACATATAAGTGTATATATGTCAATCCCAATCTCCCAATTCATCACACCACCACCACCACCCCTGCCACTTTCCCCCCTTGGTGTCCGTACGTTTGTTCTCTACATCTGTGTTCTCTACATCTCTATTTCTGCCCTGCAAACCAGTTCATCTGTACCATTTTTCTAGGCTCCACATATATGCGTTAATATACGATATTTGTTTTTCTCTTTCTGACTTACTGCACTCTGTATGACAGTCTCTAGATCCATCCACATCTCTACAAATGACCCAGTTTTGTTCCTTTTTATGGCAGAGTAATATTCCATAGTATATATGTACCACATCTTCTTTATCCATTTGTCTGTCGATGGGCATTTAGGTTGCTTCCATGTCCTGGCTATTGTAAATAGTGCTGCAATGAACATTGGGGTGCATGTGTCTTTTCGAATTATGGTTTTCTCTGGGTATATGCCCAGTAGTGGGGTTGATGGGTCATATGGTAATTCTATTTTTAGTTTTTTAAGGAACCTCCATACTGTTCTCCATAGTGGCTGTATCAACTTACATTCCCACCAACAGTGCAAGAGGGTTCCCTTTTCTCCACACCCTCTCCAGCATTTGTTGTTTGTAGATTTTCTGATGATGCCCATTCTAACTGGTGTGAGGTGATACCTCATTGTAGTTTTAATTTGCATTTCTTTGATAATTAGTGACGTTGAGCAGCTTTTCATGTGCTTCTTGGCCATCTGTGTCTTCTTTGGAGAAATGTCTATTTAGGTCTTCTGCCCATTTTTTCATTGGGTTGTTTTTTTTAATATTGAGCTGCATGAGCTGTTTATATATTTTGAAGATTAATCCTTTGTCCATTGATTCGTTTGCAGATATTTTCTCCCATTCTGATGATTGTTTTTTCTTCTTGATTGTAGTTTCCTTTGCTTTGCAAAAGCTTTTAAGTTTCATTAGATCCCATTTGTTTATTTTTGTTTTTATTTCCATTACTCTAGGAGGTGGATCAAAAAAGATCTTGCTGGGATTGATGTAAAAGAGTGTTCTTCCTATGTTTTCCTCTCAGAGTTTTATAGTGTCCAATCTTACATTTAGGTCTCTAATCCATTTTGAGTTTATTTTTGTGTACGGTGTTAGGGAGTGTTCTAATTTCATTCTTTTACATGTAGCTGTCCAGTTTTCCCAGCACCACTTATTGAAGAGACTGTCTTTTCTCCATTGTATATCCGTGCCTTTGTCATAGATTAGTTGACCATAGGTGTGTGGGTTTATCTCTGGGGTTTCTATCCTGTTCCATTGATCTATATTTCTGTTTTTGTGCCAGTACCACATTGTCTTGAAACTGTAGCTTTGTAGTATAGTCTGAAGTCAGGGAGTCTGTTTCCTCCAGCTCCATTCTTTTCCCTCAAGACTGCTTTGGCTATTTGGGGTCTTTTGTGTCTCCATACAAATTTTAAGATTTTTTTGTTCTAATTCTGTAAAAAATACCACTGGTAATTTGATAGGGATTGCAATGAATCTGTAGATTGCTTTGGGTAGTGTAGTCATTTTCACAATATTGATTCTTCCAATCCAAGAACATGGTATATCTCTCCATCTGTTTGTGTCACCTTTGATTTCTTTCATCAGTGTCTTATAGTTTTCTGAGTACAGGTCTTTTACCTCCTTAGGTAGGTTTATTCCTAGGTATTTTATTCTTTTTGTTAAAAATAAGCATGTTTTTAAATCCAGCAATCCATCTATAGGAATATATCTCATGGTAATCGTTAAACTTAAGAGAGAAAAAAGTACAAAATGGAAAACTTGGTAGGCATTAATATTATGTACAGATATAATGACTGATAGTCACAAGATATTTTTCTTTCTTTTAATTGATTTTTTTATTGAATGGTTCTTTAAATTCTATAGTGCTTTACAATTTTCAAAAGTTTCACACACATAATTTCATGCAATCCCATAATAACCCTTTTTCCCCCTACCCCTATATTGCCCCTCCCCCCTTCCCTCTCCTCACTGATAACCACTAGTTTGTTCTCCTTATCTGTGAGTCTGCTTCATTTTTGTTTTGCTCACTAGTTTGCTGTATTTTTTAGATTCCCCATATAAGTGACATCATACAGTATTTGCTTTCTCTGTACGACTATTTCACTTAGCATAATGCCCTCCAAGTCCATCCATGTTGCTGCAAATGGCAAAATTTCGTTCTTTTCTATGGCTGAGTAGTATTCCATTATATATATATATATGTATGTATGTGTATATATATATCACATCTTCTTTAACCATTCATCTGTTGATGGACACTTAGGTTGCTTCCATACCTTGGCAGTTGTAAATAACGCTGCTATGAACTTTGAGGTGCATGTATCTTTCCGAATTAGTGTTTTTGTTGTTTTTTGTTTTGGATATATACCCAGGAATGAAATTGCTGGGTCATATGGTAGTCCTATTTTTAGTTTTCTGAGAAATTTCCATACTGTTTTCCACAGTGACTGCACCAATTTATATTTCCACCAACAGTGTATGAGGGTTCCCTTTTCTCCACATCCTCACCATCATATTCTGGTTTTTTTTTGATGAAAGCCATTTTGACCAGTGTGAGGTAATATATCATTGTGGTTTTCATTTGCATTTTCCTAATGATTAGTGATGATGAGCATCTTCTCATGTGCCAGTTTGCCATCTGCATTTTCTGTTTGGAAAAATGTCTATTCAGTTCTTCTGCCTATTTTTTAATCTTTTTTAAAAAAAATGATGAGTTATATGAGCTGTTACGTATATGTTACATATTAACCCTTTATTGGTCATATCATTTGCAAATATGACCCATTCAGTAGGTTGTCTTTTCGTTTTGTCAATGGTTTCCTTTGCTGTGCAAAAGCTTTTAAGTTTAATTAGGTCCCATTTGTTTATTTTTGCTTTCATTTCCTTTGCTTTAGGAGATGGATCCAAAAAAAAAATCATGCAGCAATTTATGTCTAAGAGTGTTCTGCCTCTGTCTTCCTCTAGGAGTTTTATAGTATCCAGTCTTGCATTTCGGTCTTTAATCCATTTTGAGTTAGTTTTTGTAGCTGGTGTTAGATAATGTTCTGATTTCATTCTTTTACATGTAGCTGTCCAATTTTCCCAGCACCAATATTGAAGAGACTGTCTTTTCTCCTGATATTCACAAGATTTTGAGAAAATAAACAGATTACATACAAAAATGCAATGTCTCCACAATTTTGTAAAAATTATAGATATGCCTTAAATACCAATGTCTAATATAAACACAGTATTTGTAAAGGTACATTTGATATTAGACACTAATTCTGACTGGTTTATAAAACTTTTGAAATTCAGGCATCTTTGCTCTTAAGTAGATAATAATTTCTTCTTCAATATTTATATAATACAGAGTAATTAAGCCCTGAAGGCACTGAAACACAACCTTCTCAGATCAAATCCATGTCATCCCACTTAGAAGTTGGGGAATCTTGGACAAGTTGTTTAACTTGCATAAGTTTATTTTTCTTTATTGGTATAATGGCAATATTACTTACTACCACACACATAGGGTTTTGTTTCTAGATTTAAATTAGATAATTACACGCATCTTTTAGTTCTGTGCCTGACACATGAAAAGCATAAACATAATATTTTCAGTCGCCCTCCTTGGGATAGGCATGTTTTCGCTGGAGTAAAACAGGCAGGGATTGTTGGGTGGGACACCAACAGAATGTTCTGCTCTAGCTCCTATTATATGAAAGCTGTGATGGGTAATTTTATGGGTCAACTTGACTGGGCCATGGGTGCCCAGATATTTGGTTAAACTCTATCTCGTGTGTCTCTGAGGGTGTTTTGGATGACATTAACATTTGAAATCAGTGGACTGAGTAAAGCAGATTGTCCTCCCTGATGTGGGTATCACCCAATCCGTTGAAGGCCTGAATAGAATAAAAAGACTGAGCAAAGAGAATTCTTCCTCTCTGTCTTTGAGCTGCAACATCAGTCTTCTGCTGCTTTCAGACTCACACTCCAACTGGAACATACACCATCGGCTCTCCTGGTCTTCAGGCCTTCAAACTTAGACTGGGACTATGCTATCCTGGGTCTCCAGTTTGTCAGCTGCAGAACTTGGGACTTCTTGGCCTCCATAACTTATAACATTGGGTTGGCCAAAATGTTCATTCAGGTGTAAGGAAAAAATGAACAAACTTTTTGGACAACCCAATAACTATCTATCTACATATCTATCTATATGGATATATATGGTCTATATATAGGTAGATACATATATGTATGTATATATTATCTATATCTATATCACCTATTGGTTCCATTTCTCTGCAGAACCCAGACTAATAGAAGAGCAAAAGAAAGAAATCTCAGCTATGCTGGGGCTCAGACATCCACTGTATATGACCTACAGAAGTTATCTGAGGGAACTCTGAAGGGAGGGGACCCAGGCAAATGACATTTAAATCAGAACTAAGCTTTAAGGGAAGGGGAGATGAAGTGCACACCCAGAAATGATGCTTCTGCACCTCTGACCCTCTTCCAGTTCCTCTCAAAGTCTCCAAGCACTTTCCCTTCTTGGTGTTGGTTTGAAAACTCAGAGGAGTCCCCAGGTTAAATTCAAAACTGGCCCCCATACATGGAGGGCAAGGAGAGACCAACAGAAGAAGCAGACCAGTCCGGATTGGTAGGTGGCAGTGTTAATAAGCAAGGGAACTTATATAGGAGGCTTGTCTTGAGCAGCTGCAAGTGAGTAAATCTCTACACCCACCTGCCAGAATCTTAAAAGTTTATATAGAGGCTGTATCTGGGTTCAGTCACATATACTGTCCAGATGGTCTCAACAACACATTAGCACCTCAAGGGTGCATGCTTGGAATGACTCCTAGTGTGAGAACACTGGGCAGAATGTACATTCCAAGGAAGGGAGTAAGGAGGAGTCTCCAATTGCCAGGATCCAGTTTGCAGGTCAACCAGCGGTCACTTCCTCCTGAGGACCTCTTCCAACAGCCTCCATCTTTTAAAAGGCTGTTGGTGGGATTCTGTACAGCCTTTTGTTAGAGCACCTCCCAGTCTAGCATTGTGGTCCAGATAATAGTCATTCAAAGGAGTTCCCTGTTTCGAGACAACCCCACGAAGTAAGAATACCCATTTGTCTGCCCATACCTTTTATTTCTTTGTCAAATTGTGCTCACATGGTGGGGGTCACATCTTCAGGAAGTCTGTATGAAGAAGAAATCTCCTTAACTTTGGATATTGAAAAGCATCTTAATGTAGAGTTCTGTCACATTTTCTCCTTTTTTTTCCTGTAATTTTCTCCACAATTATTCATAAACTGACATACTGTTGACTTTAATCATTCTGCCACATCATAATAAGACTCACTTTAAACCATATTAATATAGAATAATTTGCTGAATTTTTCACTATTTTTAAAAGTAAGAAATAAATGTAAATTTATAAATTCGTATAGCAACTATAAGCATGGTTATAGGAAAGGTTTATATTTTTCTATTGACTGATGTCATGGAGGTAAATTATCATCTTTGAAATTATTAACTACTGCTCAGTTACCCCGTAATGGGTTGTGCTGATGCACAGGGATGCCAGCTATGTTGTTAAGAGTCTGGTAGCTTATAGCGTTTTTCCACAATTCTTCCTTTACTAGGTGCCCTTGTCATGGCTCACCCCTGCTGTTAATATTGGACTCGTCCATTTGACTTGTCTAATCAACAGAATGTGGGCTGATCAGGATGGGTGTATAGACTTTAAAGATGCTTTGGCTCAGCCTTTTGTGCTTCTGCCGTGCACCATGAAAAGAACATGCCCAAGAACCTGCTGGCCAAAATGAGACATCAGAAACAGGAGGGGAGAATAACCTTTTTAACTGCATGAGTTATTTCAAAAATCACCCCTTCTAAGAAAGCAACTGGAAGTTTTCCACCAGGTGAAAGAGTAGAAAACTAGAAATTCAATACAGGAGAGAAGTGAAAAGAATCTCTATAGTGATGGTGGTGGAGGAGACTACAGTATCTCTTGTGTACCAGGCACAGACGGCAACCAGCCCAGAGTGGATCATATTTTAAAATTGTGGCCAAAGATGATGCAGACCCTTTCCTCCACAGGAAACACTCAGGTATACCGAAAGTAAATTGAATTAAAAATGACTGGTGAAATCCGTAATAATGGTATATGACTGACACTGAATTATGAGGTATTAAAGAAATATTTTCAAATCTTAATGTCTACTCTGAGGCAATACAGTCTGCTATTTATACAGAATAGCTCCCCAAGAATACATAAGATGAAAAATGAGGTCGTCTCTAAAGAGCATCATTGTGTAGCTTGGGGAAAGAATAAGACTTTTGTCTCTTTTGAATTTAGCACACTGTGTGTTATAAAAATGAACTGGGTAAATATATCCCCCAAATTCCAGTTACACCTTTATTTCCACATTATAAAATTTGGCCTTCTTTAGTCTTGAGGCTAACAGAATTCCAGGAGTTAAATTTAAAAGAGTAGCCTCCTCTGACTCTGGGAGAAAAAATACCTTACAAAGATGGACCAATAATATTTCCCCTGTCCCCAACAGCTACAAAATATCAGATAATAAAAAGCTCCTAGTAAATGTTCTCACTAATAAAATAGACTTTAATACTTCAGATTTTTTGCTGTCTTTTTGAAATAAACATTAACCTCTCAAGAGTCTGTAATTATGTTTGGTGGTCTTAATCATACATACCTTTAATTTAAATTGTCATGTTTTATGAAATGTACACATATATGTAAAATTTTTTTAAAAATAAAGGATCTGGCTTATTCTGGTTTTTCTTTCATTATATATACGTGCATGAAAAGTTAATTAAATGTATGGGTCTGCTAGATTTCTTATTTAAATAGAACATTCAAGAGTCTGTGACCAATTTAAAGTAACATTAGTGATTATTTCAAAAACTACCCATGACCCATTTTAGCAATTAAGAGCAGACGTACACTGTTGGCTAATGGGAAATATTTCCTTGCTAAGAGAGAGAACAGAAAATGATCTCTCCTATTTTTACATCTGGATGTTGTCATGGCTGTGTAGAATGTCCAAAAACCTGTCAGCCATCATGGTAGCAGCCAACACTGGGGAATACAGAGTGGAAAACGAAAGAGAATTTGAGTCTCTGAATATTTCATTTTGCTAATGAATCAAAAATCTCTGGAGTTGGTTCTCCCTTTTAAAGCCTGTTATATGGCTCAACATACTTCCTCATTGCTTCAGCCAGGTTGGTATTTTAATTTCTGATGAGTATATCCTAACTGTAACAAACAACTAAAGGACATGGTTCATACTGGGAGCTGGAGATGCAGAGACAAAGCTGATTCCATCACAGCCATCAACCAGCTCACTGTCTGGTGGGGGATGAACACACACACAGAATGGCCTAGGTGTTAAATGCTGTCCTACAAATTGTACAGATACTTTGTGAAACTAGACAAACCTACTGCATCCAATGATGTATGAGCAAGGAGCGAAGAGATATTGCAAAAATATTCAAATAGCCAATAAACAATCAGAAGATTGGAAATGTGAAGCACAATCATCACAATCAGATGCCACTATATACCTACCAGAGTAGCAGAAAAAATATATATATTTTAAACTGATGATGCCAAGTATTGTCAAGGATACAAACACACACTGCTGGTGGGAGTGCCAGTTGGTATATCTGTTTGGAAATCTATTTAGGAGAACTAAACTTACTAAAGCTGAACACAGGCATACTCATAACCAAACCCAAGCAATTTCACTTCCAGTATATAGAGAAAGAAATGTGTACGTGTATGCTCTGAAAGATATGGACAAGTATGGTCATAAGGAGCTCTGACTTCCCAACACAGCACACCCAAGAACACATAATGAAGGATTTTCAATGAGAGGCAGTGTTGGAATGCTGCTTTTATGTGGATCTCCTTAGAGGAACTGTGCTGGGCAGAGAAACTGTTGTGTCCTAAGTAGAAATTTGAAAACAAGCAAATCAACAGATGAAACTAGAAAAGTGATTAAGGGTCTCCAATTCAAAACAAAACAACCCAATACAGTCCTGCAATTTTAAAGAACAGGTAATCACAATACAAAGCATACAAAAATACATTTTAAAAGACAATTATCAGTCTCACTCATGAGATGTAAAAATTCTAAATAAAACAGTAGCAAATGAAATCAAGCAGTGCATACAAAACAGACACGCGTGCACGCACACACACACCAGTGGCTAACCTGGGTATATACAAGAATGGGAAGAAGTCAAAGGGTCTGTCAGTATAAATTATCACATTAACAAATTAAATACTACACCACTGCAGAAAGGGATAATGAAATGGCATTTGATAAAACTCAGGAGCCATGCCTACTTAGATACAAAAAGATTTTTACTCACAAATAAGAGAAAATGTTAGAAGGCAACTGTTTGAGAGCCTGATGCTAACTGTCATCCTGTCAGCTAACAATCAGACTTGGTGACTGCAATTTCCAACTTTACAGACTCTCTTTTAGTTATGGCAGCATTTCCCAATGCAGTTTCACATCCCTAAGATGTTAATAAGTCATGAGAATTGGTATTTCCATAGTACAGTTTGAGATATACCAATTTAAACAAAGTTGAACAATTTTCTTCACTACTCTTTTGTCTGTTGATAAGCTGATAAGGTGCTTTTGGTCGTTCCCTAAGGGGGATTTAGAAGATGCTGCTTCATAAGCTTCTTTAACCAGAGAATTCCCCTTGTTTTTCAAGTATTTTTAAGTACTGGCGATCTTTGAGACAATTTCAGAAATGCTTGGTGGGACGAGGCACCATCTCCACATCTCCTAGTTAACATGAAAATATGGCACCCAGGAGGAGTAAAATACTGACTGGTAATGCTTTAGTCTATTAAAACACTCAAAAGTATTCTTTGTGTTACACTGGATGATTAAAATTGCAATTATGTGGAATAATGCTGTCAACCACTAGCCGGTCAACGACTATACAGTGACATCACGGATGGCCTACCTGCACAAAATGGACATAGAGGTAGGGTGCAGATTAAAACAATGACCAAGATGAACCACAGACATTTGTCAATGCAGTTTTGATGTAACTGATATTTGGAAATCAGTAATTTTTAAAGGGTTGAATTCTGTAAGTATATAAACACTTTTATTTCATTGTAACTAATATGCTTTGATGCTAGCACTAAATCATGACAGCCACCCAGATGAAAATGAATGTGAGACACCACCAACTTTGAGATGCATTCTGATTTCCAAATATTAAAATTCATCTTAGAATTAAGTCGCTGTGTGTGATTTCCTACTCTAAAAGTCATACAAGTCTAAGATAAACTATCAGAATAAATTACACTTTTGCTGATTCAATTTTTGGTCAGTTAGCTTGTATTTCCATTTAAACCAGAAAATTTTGGGTCTGGATATCCCATATATTTTCTATTGCACAGTCTTACATCGTACATTTGGATTCTGCTTGCTGATATTTAATTAGAATTTTTACATTTACCTAAATTCAGTTAATCTAGCTTTTGCTTTTTAGAGGCTATCTCCATTTAGTTTTGTTACTAGATTTATGTTATCCAGGTAAGATGAGTTAGTAAAATTTTTAGCTATTTTCATCTTGAAATTTTTACCTAAGGAGATGACAATTTCCAAGTGTTGTTTCTAAAAGGGAGATCCTGGACCAATTTTTTCAGCCTTTTCCTTTGTTTATTGGTCCAAATAGGTTTAAATACATTGTATTGCCTTAAATTAAAAAAAAAAAAAAAACTCCGTATCTATAATTATATCTCCTTTCTTATTCATGATTCTACAATGTTGCCAATTTTCTTGATTTTTCTTTGTTCAGATTTATCAAAGTCTAGTTGAGGTTAGTGGACTTTTCACAGAGGAATAATGATCGAAGACTATTGCTTTAATTCCTAATCATTAATGTCAAATTTTAGCTATATTGATTGCTTCTGTATTTTGGTTTAGGATTTGTTATTTTTCTAGCTTCTTAGTTCAGTGCGACAGGAACCATGTAGATACTGGGGGAAACAAGGTATAGTTCTGGCCCTCCATGTGGGCCAGATGCATCTTGGTTCCTCCAAGACATATTAACAATGGTATTACTTTCCCACTGAGTACAGCTTCAGGGACATCCTACAAGCTCCAATATACAATCATTTCATTGTTTTCTGCAAAATCTCTAATTGTTTCAATTTTCTCTTTGATTCAGAACTTATACCTACATATGATTATACATTCCCAAAAGTAGCTGACCAAGGTTCATTAATCCTACTAGTTGTATAATGGATCTTTATAATGGAGAACTCTAGCAGTCACCATCTTTTTTTTTTAATTATTATTTATTTTTATTTTTATTTTATTTTTGGCTGCATTGGGTCTTCGTTGCTGCATGCAGGCTTTCTTTAGTTGCAGTGAACAAGGGCTACTCTTCGTTGCGGTGTGCAGGCTTCTCATTGCAGTGGCTTCTCTTGTTGCGAAGCACGGGCTCTAGGCACATGGACTTCAGCAATTGGGGCGCATGGGCTCAGTAGTTGTGGTGCACGGGCTTAGTTGCTCTGCGGCATGTGGGATCTTCCTGGACCAGGGATCGAACCCATGTCCCCTGCATTGGCAGGCAGATTCTTAACCACTGCACCACCAGGGAAGTCCAGCAGTCACCATCTTAATCAAATGATCAAACACAGCACTGGTGATAGTGGGAAAAATGGATATTAATTGCTTATGATGTCTTTCAATAAAAAGTACATGTCACCTCCTATGAATTGTTCTGGTGGAAAATATTTAATCCTCTAGCTCTAACTTGATTTTATGAGAGATATGAAGGATAGAGGTACAAATTAAATTTCACTATGAGAGAACAAACAAAATCTAGAATGTATGGCATTCTATAAAATAGCTTTCCTGAAATCTTCAAAAAGTCTGTTCAAGACTAAAATCTAGAGACATGACAACCAAATGCCATGTGTGAATATATATTCAGAAAGCAAAAATGGCCAAATGTTTAGAATTCTTGATTCTATGTAGAGAGTAGATGGATGTTCATTATACTGTTCTTTAAATTTTTCTGAATGTCTAAAAAATGATCATAATAAAGTTTTGGTAAAGAATTCAAAAATGGACAGTTTTCTTTTTGTTCTCTTTAATTTCTAATTTACCTCAAAAAGTGAGTGGAGAATTTTAATTATTAATTGTCTGTTGGGATTCATTACAGCAAATTGCTTCACATCTCTCTCTGATTCTTCTCCAGGTATAATCCCAACATCTTAACACTTACTAAATCCAAAATGTTTCTTTTTAGTCTTAATTTTTGATGCAGCTTAAGGGATAAATTATGAATAAAAATCCTCTCAAATTCTTTACATTTTACTAGATCTTTTATCCAGAATGAACCACCTGAAATTCAAATGGATGAGTGGTTATGGGAAGCTTTTCTAAATTCATTATATGAAATGGGCATTCCTCTCCTAAGACTTCGCCAGTAGTAATATTTATGATGATGATAATAAGAACAATAGTATGTATTGAGCACAGGCTACATACTAGATACTCTTCCAAGGATTTGACCCATACTACATCCATCCAATCTCTACAACAGCACTATTACAGAGCTACCATCACCAGCATTTTAAACATGATGCCCAGAGGGGATAAGCAGTTTGCCCAACATCCCACAATAAGGAGGTAGAATGGTGATAAAAATAAGTATGGTTTCTGCCATGGATAAGGTGTTTCCTACATTTGTGATATTAACAGGGTTATTCTCTAGGAAGAGTTTGCTGAAGTTTAACAAAGATTGAATAGTGTTGGAAAGCTTCTATTCATTCACTAAATCAACATATCTGGTATAAATTCTCTATGCTCTTATGGGCAGAAGGAAATTGTGATTCCCACATTAGCCAAATCTTCCTATGGAATGAATATTCTGCTACTTTAATTAGGGAGGTAACAAGGGAGGGATTTCTTCTTCTAATTAAGTCACATTGTGACTTGTGTCATGTTTTAAAAAGTGTGAATGCTGTCTCTCAAATTATCTAGGATAGGACAAACTTTTTGTTTTTAATTTCCAATCATTCATCGACTGATACTTTTGTAAAATATAATGATGTTATGGCAAAGTCAAATTGCTATCAAAGTTTCCAGACACTCTCACTTTCTGCATTTATCCCATGATTGACAGGTAACAATTCTGTGAACTGGCAAAAAGTCTCTGGCCAATAGTTTGAGTAGCACTTGTCTAAAAGCCTTCCTACAGTTCTAATTCAAAGGATTTCTCATTTGGATGAATTCCCTGATGTACTCTAAGATGTTTACCATGTCTACAAGTCTTCCCACATTCCTTAAATTCACAGGATTTCCCAGCAGTATGAATTCTCTGATTTGCAGGGCAAGAACCAAATTAAATTTACATCCTTCCCTTAAAGAGTAATGAGCATTTTTCCAATGTTTATGAGACTTTGTACCATGAATTAAATAAAGATCTTTACACATTCCCTACATTTAAATGGCTTCACATCAGTATAGATGTTCAATAAGATCATACAGAAGTCTAAAGGCCTTTTCATATTCCTCATTTTCAAAATATTTCTCACTAGTATGAATTTTCTGGTATCAAGTGAATTGTCCATACACAGGTAAGGCTTTTGCACATTCCCTACATTCATAAGGTTTCTCAAGAGTAAGACTTCTCCTCATGTTAAGTAAGTTGTCTGTACACACACAAAAATATGTTCTTTCACATCTCTTCAATCATAAAGTTTCACCAGCATCAACTGTCTTATTTGAGTAAGCTGTCCATATAAAGGCTTCCCCACATTCTTTATATTTGTAGGGTTTATCACTATTATTAGTTCTTTCATGTTGAACATGGCTTGAGCCACAAGTAAATGTCTTTCCAAATTCCTTACATTGATAAGGTTTCTTGCCAGTATGAAATCTCTGATGAACACGAAGTTGATAGCCACTACCAAAGGCCTTCCCACAGTCTTTACATTCATAGGATTTCTCACCAGTATGAACTCTCTCATGTTTAACAAGGCTTGAACCCCAACTAAAGGCCTTCCCACATTCCTTACATTTAAAAGGTTTCTCACCAGTATGGATTTTCTGATGTTGAGTAAGGTGATAGCCACGACTAAAGGCCTTTCCACATTCTTTACATTCATAGGGTTTCTCACCAGTATGGATTCTCTCATGTTGAACCAGACTTGAGCCACAATTAAAAGTCTTCCCACATTCCTTACATTCATAGGGTTTCTTGCCAGTATGAAATATCTGATGTCGAGTAAGTTGATAGCCACTACCAAAGGCTTTTCCACATTCTTTACATTCATAGGATTTCTCACCAGTATGGATTCTCTCATGTTTAACAAGGCTTGAACCCCAACTAAAGGCCTTCCCACATTCTTTACATTCAAAGGGTTTCTCACCAGTATGGATTTTCTGATGTTGAGTAAGGTGATAGCCTCGACTAAAGGCCTTTCCACATTCTTTACATTCATAGGGTTTCTCACCAGTATGGATTCTCTCATGTTGAACCAGACTTGAGCCACAATTAAAAGTCTTCCCACATTCCTTACATTCATAGGGTTTCTTGCCAGTATGAAATAACTGATGTCGAGTAAGTTGATAGCCCCAACAAAAAGCCTTTCCACATATTTTACATACATAAGGTTTCTTACCAGTGTGGATTTTATGATGCTGAGTAAGTTGATAGCCACGACTGAAGGCCTTCCCACATTCTTTACATTTATAAGGTTTCTCACCTGTATGAATTATCTCATGTTTAGCAAGGCTTGAGCCCCAAAAAAAGGCCTTTCCACATTCTTTACATTCGTAAGATTTCACACCAATATGAATTTTCTGATGTTGAGTAAGGTGATAGCCACGACTGAAGGCCTTCCCACATTCTTCACATTCATAGGGCTTCTCGCCAGTATGAATTCTCTCATGTTTAACAAGGCTTGATCCCCAACTAAAGGTCTTCCCACATTCCTTACATTCATAAGGTTTCTCACCAGTATGAAATCTCTGATGCACAGTGAGTTGATAGGCGCTTAAAAAGT
This sequence comes from Balaenoptera musculus, assembly GCF_009873245.2. Lineage (NCBI taxonomy): Eukaryota > Metazoa > Chordata > Mammalia > Artiodactyla > Balaenopteridae > Balaenoptera > Balaenoptera musculus. The sequence continues at coordinate 11,479,277 of NC_045803.1, forward strand.
CTTTCCCACATTCTTTACATTCAAAATGTTTTTCAGCCATATGAATTCTCTCATGTTGAACAAGTTTTGAGCCATGACTACAAGCCTTCCCACAATCCTTACAAACGTAAGGTTTCTCTTGATTATGAATTTTTTGATGTGCAGTAAGAGATTTACGTTTTCTGTAAGTGGGCACTTTTTCATAGCTGATTATCATTTGACTGAAGTATCCCTCTTGATGTCCCTGGAGGCCCTCAAATCTTCTCTTACACTTCCAATTATTTTTGAAAAGGAATGCCTCAAAGCCAAGGGTTTTACTTCTTTCCTTTATCTCCTGTTGGGGAAATTTTATTTCAAAAATGTCCTTTTTTGCAAATGTATTTTTGGTCTCATATGTTGACTCCAAATCTGAAAGAAAACAAGAAAACCACACATTTTATTGCCTTTACCAGAAAAAAAGCTCTTTATAGTAGAAATAAAGACAAATTGAAAAGAATACCCATAAGTGAACTCAATCAGGAGACTTACTGAATTCCTAGGCACAAGCCTCTCCCCTGTCCAACAACAAACTCAGCTTTGATTTTTCAGTTCTTGTGATATTCATGTTCTGATACGACAGTTTTCTGGAGGATTCCACAAAGATCACTTTAACAAGTCCCTCATCTTCCTGTGTAAGTGGTCTCTTAAACCAAATGTGCCCTTCCACTAGTCAAGTCACCGGGCAAAGGATATTAGGATCTGAGTTCAGGGCTGCTAAGGTGACTGGAATTTGTGGTTCAAGATTTATCTGAGAAAGAAGTCATGCAAAGAAGTTCCGGGAATCGATACAGGGATTCTCCCTTGGATCTGTAACCGAATGTCGTTATGCATCCACAAGGTGCCTCTCCACAATGTGACTGGGGTACTCTCAGAGATTCTAGAGGTTGTACAGTGGAGTGCCAACCCAACCTGAATGGAAAGACCTCAGTGAACACCCCCAAGCATTTATTTGAGGCCTCTCAAAGGACATATATTGAAAGTAAGAACCACACCCTGGAGCAGTAGTTCTCAAATTTTCTGGTCTCAGTATCTCTTATACTCTTAAATATTGGTAAATCCCTTGCTTGCACATGCATAAGTATATTTGAAATACAAAATATACAAATCTAGTATTTTTGCCTATTGGTGATTGTATAATATTTTGGTTGAGCTATTAAATGGTGGATGAGTACTGTGGATGTGATTGTGGGAAGTAACTTTAATCATGAATAAAACTGCACAGGACTAAACTGCACTAACTATTGCTATTTTATTGAACAATGTCTTATTGCTTTGTATACATTTACATTTGGGTGTAAAGACTGTGTGTATATCCAAAAGGAAGCCACAGTATTTAAATTGACTAACCTAATATTACAACTACTTTGAGATGACCAAATGTCAGCTAAAAGGAGTACAGTTTTGTACAACTTAGCATCAACAAGTAGTTCAATAAATTTGAATTAGGCTTGTATTATAATTACTTGGACTTGAATGTTTCTGTGTAATGCTTAACAGTGTTAGTAAATGAATACAGGTTTAACTTCTTTTTAGATGTTAAAAAAAAAAAAAGCACTGAGGACCCAAAAGAGGTTTTGTTTATGTGGGTTATGTCTTTTGACATTTACCATATTAGAAATTAAAATAGAAATTTAAAGATTTGTTAATTCATTTTAAAGTGACAATAAATCATTAAATTTTAACAAATAACATTAAATAATTAAATTTTCCCAAACAAAAAAATTAATGAATTATTGTTTTAATCTTCTGCAAATCTCTTTAATATCTGGTTTAACAGAAGACAACTGGATTCTCACATCTGCTTTTGCATTCAATCTGTAGCAATGCTATTTTGGTTGAAGGATATGAAGAAAATCCAGCCTCCCACAGATGTGTAATTGTAAAATAGCAGAATAGTCTATGAACTTGCTCAGGTAATTGTGGGTGTTATTCTTTGATACTACAGTAAAAATTGAGACGTGGTGGTTTCTTAAAGATTAGTTCCAATGTGGAATATGCAACCATACTGGTGAACTTTTCATACTATGTTACATTAAAATCCATTGCACTTTGGATGATTTTTTATCCATGCATAATTTTGTACTATGTACTGGTTATCTGAAAAACAGTAGTTCCCTGAGTTATGCAGATCTTTGAAATGTTGACATATTTCATTACACGATACCAAAAAATCACATTAATAATATCACCTCACCAGAAATTTTTTTACTTATTGGGAAGCTGTAAAGCTCAAAATAAAAGATACAAGCTTCACACAATTTTAATTTTTACTTAAAAGTTTGAATTTTATCATTGGCAACAAATACTTTTAGTTGTTCTTAAAGTGACAGGCTCATTTACAAGAAAATGTTTTCCAAATACCCAAGCCTAAAGAACCATAGTTTGTCTCATTCTTCCAAGGGAAAAAAAAAAAACAAAAACAAAAACAAAACTGTGTTCCATGAAAAAAGCAGCTAGTTTAACTCACAATTCAAACATCGGCACAGGTGGTTTCCCTCAAGGCAACCAGTGCACCTTAGTATACAGCAAAAGAGCTTAATGGAGACTTCCCATTTCATCACACAGAATATTCTAAAAATGCATCCTCAAGGGTCAAGATATAATAAAATGAAGCCCCAGAGCAGGGTACTAAAGGTCAACCAGCATGAGGAGGGTTTCAGTATAAAAGGGTTGTCCTATGTCAGAAGTCAGAATGCAAGCAGGGTAAGGACAAGTGTCTGTGTGTGAGTGACCTGGCATGGGTTGTCACAGCCCAAGTGGGATGAGACAGGCAATCACATGATCAAGGTGGTGGTGGTGGTGATAATAGAAGACTGGTTACACATAGAGCGTCTGATCAAATAAGTACAGTTGTCCCTCAGGATCCTTGGGGGATTGGTTCCAGAACCCACCTCGGATACCTGAGGATGCTAAGTCCCGTAATCGGCCCTCCTTTTCCACAGATGCAGAACGCATGGAAATGAAGGGTCAACTGTATATTTATTGAAAAATAATCTGCATATAAGTGGACCTGAATAGTTCAAACCCATGTTGTTCAAGGGTTGACAATAAATACATTAAGGATAATGGAACTCAGGTTTTTCACTGTCAGAAAAGGAAGTTAGAAATATGGAAAATGAATAAGCTGAAATGAAACCTGTAGTGTTGAAATGGAATTGGAGATATCTGTATGAACTCATGGTTTCAATCTACAGATGTAAATGTGTGTGCATGTATACGTATTTATGCATATAAACATATTCCCTACTCTGTCCACTGAGAGGGCCTAGGGACAGCCATCCCCCAGCAGGAGTGAGCAAATCTAGTACCCAGATTTTGGCTTCTAAATAGCATTCTCACCTAAAAGGAACCAGGACACCTTGAAGAAATGGCTGACTTTAGGGCTGGAGCAGGGAAAGTGCAAGATGAGCCTGGAACATGGTGTTGGGCAGAAAATAAGGAGGTGCTCTAAGTGTGATGGAGACATGCCAAAGGACACAGAAACCACCGTTGAGAGAATTCCCACTGGTCAAATCCAGGACCAGCTTCAAAATAAATAATGGGAAGAACAGATTACAACCCACGGACTAGAAATCCAACATATGAATAAGTTGAAAGTTTGAAGAGGAATACAATACTTAATAGTCTCAAAGTTCCTCCTCACAAAAGGCTCATTAAAGGAAAAAAGATTAACTTTACAGGGAGGAGGCCGGTGGACACTACCATAATCACCTGCTCAAAGTAAGCATCATCAGTAATGGCAAATCATTTGCTCCACCTGACAGAATGCAAGGAGAACACACCATCAGTTCTGTGATACTCCTGCCAAAGATGCATAATCCAAATCTAATCATGAGGAAAGAGCAGACAAACCCAAACTGAAGAACACTGCACAAAATAACAGGGCTGGAATCTTCAGAAGTAACAAGAAATGGGTATTTTGACAGGGAATGCATTAAATCTGTAGATTGCTTTGGGTAGTATGGTCATGTTAACGATATTAATTCTTGTAATCCAAGAACATGGAATATCTTTCCATTTCTTTGAATCATTTTTAATTTCCTTTATCAATGTTTTATAGTTTTCAGCATATAGGTCTTTCACCTCCTTGGTTAAGTTTATTCCTAGGTACTTTTTTTTGGACATGATTTTAAATGGAATTCTTTTTTTTTTTTTACTTTCTGGTATTTCACTGTTAGTATAAAGAAATGCAACAGATTTCTGTATACTAATCGTGCATCCTGCTACCTTGCTGAATTTATTTTTTAGTTCTGATAGTTTTTGTGTGAAGTCTTTACGGTTCTTTATATGGAGTATCATGTCATTTGCAAATAGTGACAATTTTACCTCTTCCCTTCCAATTTGGATACCTTTTATTTCTTTTTCTTGTCTGAATTCTGTGGCTAGGACTTCCAATACTTTGTTGAATAGAAGTGGTGGGAGTGGGCATCCTTGTCTTGTTCCTGAAGTTAGTGAGAAGGCTTTCAGCTTTTCATCACTGAATACTATTGATATGTTGGCTGTGGGTTTGTTGTAAATGGCTTTTATTATGTTGAGATATGTTCCCTCTATACCCACTTTAGTGAGAGTTTTTATCACGAATGGATGTTGAATTTTATCAAATGCTTTTTCTGTGTCTATTCAGATAATCACGTGGTTTTTCTCTTTTCTTTTGTTAATGTGATGTATGTATCACAGTGATTGATTTGCATATGTTGAACCAGCCTTGTGACCCTGGAACGAATCCAACTGATCATGGAGTATGATCATTTTTATGTATTGTTAGATTCAGTTTGCTAATATTTCGTTGAGAATTTTTGCATCTATATTCATCAATGATATTGGCCTGTAATCTTCTTTGTTTGTAGTGTCTTTGTCTGGTTTTGGTATCAGGGTGATGATGGCTTTATAGAATGAATTTGGAAGCATTCCCTCTTCAATCTTTTGGAGTAGTTTGAGAAGGATAGGTAGAAGTTCTTCTTTGTATGTTTGGTATAATCCCCCAGAGAAGCCATCCAGTCCTGGACTTTTTGTTTGCATGGAGTTTTTTAAAATTACAGATCCTATTTCATTTCTAGTGATCGGTCTCTTCAAATTATCTGTTTCTTCTTGATTCAGTTTTGGCAGGCTGTATGTTTCTAGAAACTTGTCCATTTCTTCTAGGTTGTCCAATTTGTTGGCATATAACTGTTCATAGTAATCTCTTATGATTTTTTGTATTTTCATGGTATTGGTTATTATTTCTCCTCTTTCATTTCTTATTTCGTTTATTTGGGTTCTATCTCTTTTCTTCTTGGTGAGCCTGGCTAGAGGTTTGTCAATTTTGTTTATCTTTTCAAAAAACCAGCTCCTGGTTTTATTGACCTTTTCTATTGTTGTTTTGATCTCTTTTTTATTTATTTCTTCTCTGATCTTTATTATGTCCTTCCTTCTGCTGACTTTGGGTTTTGTTTGTTCTTTTTTTTCTAATTCTTTTAGGTAGTGGGTTAGGTTGTTTATTTGAAATTTTTCTTATATCTTGAGGAAGGCCTGAATCACTGTGAACTTCTTAGAACTGCTTTGGCGCATCCCATAGATTTGTAAGGTCGTGTTTTCATTGTTGTTTGTCTCATTTTTCACAGAACTAGAACAAATAATCCTAAAATTTATATAGAACCACAAAAGACACAGAATTGAAAAAGTAATCCTGAGAGGAAAAAAAGCTGGAGGCATAACTCTTCCAGACTTCAGACAATATTACAAAGCTACAATAATCAAAACAGCACGGTATTAGCACAAAAACAGACATATTGATCAATGCAACAGAATAGAGAGCCCAGAAATAAACCCATACATCTACAGTCAATTAATCTACGACAAAGGAGGCAAGACATACAATGAAAAAAAGACAGTCTCTTCAACAAGTGGTGTTGGGAAAGCAGAACAGCTACATGTAAATCAATGAAATCAGAACACTCCCTCACACCATATACAAAATGGTTTAAAGACGTAAATATTAAGACATGACACCATAAAACTCCTAGAAGAGAAACAGGCAAAACATTCTTGGATATAAATCGTGGAACTATTTTCTTAGACCAGTCTCCCAAGGCAAGAAAAATAAAAGCAAAAATAAACAAATGGGACCTAATCAAACTTAAAAGCTTTTGCATAACAAAAGAAATCATCAACAAAATGAAAAGACAACATACAGAGTGGGAGAAAATATTTGCAAATGATGCGACCAACAGGGGTTAATTTCCAAAATACACAAACAGCTCATACAGATCAGTATCAAAAAAACAAACAACCCAATCAAAAAATAGGCAGAAGACCCAAATAGACATTTTTCCAAAGAAGACATACAGATGGCCAACAGGCACATGAAAGGATGCTCAACATCGGTAAGTACGAGAGAAATGCACATCAAAACTGCAATGAGGTATCACCTCACACCGGTCAGAATGGCCACCATCAAAAAGTCTACAAATAATAAATGCTGGAGATGGTGTGGCGAAAAGGGAACCCTCATACAGTGTTGGTAGGAATATAAATTGGTGCACTCACTATGGAAAACAGTATGGAGGTTTCTTAAAAAACTAAAAATAGAGCTACCATATGATCCAGCAATCCCATTCCTGGGCATATATTCCAAAAAGATGAAAACTCCAATTCGGAAAGATACATGCACCCCAATGTTTATAGTGGCACTATTCACAATAGCCAAGGCATGGAAACAACCCAAGTGCCCATCAATAGACAATTCGTTTTAAAAGATGTGGTGTATATACACAATGGAATATTACTCAGCCATAAAAAAGAATGAAATATTGCCATTTGCAGCAACATGGATGGACCTAGAGAATATCATACTAAGTGAAGTAAGTCAGAGGAAGACAGATATTATATGATATCACTTATATGTGGAATCTAAGAAATAGTACAAATGCATCTATATACAAAACAGAAGCAGACTCACAGACATAGAAAACAAACTTATGGGTACCAAAGGGGAAAGTGGGGGGGGGGGATAAATTAGGAGTATCAGATTAACAGATACAAACTACTATACACAGAATAAACAACAAGGATTTACTGTACAGCATAAGGAACTATATTCAGTATCTTGTAATAACCTATAATGGAATATAATCTAAAAATATATATATTCTTAAGACAAAAACCCCAAAACAGTATACTATCTAGCCCTTGCCTATCTCTGTAACCCAAATTCTTAGCACATGCTCCTTTACTAACGCTACCCTGGCCTTCTTAGAGTTCTTCCAATAAAGTTCCTTACCAACCTTAGGGCCTTTGCCATTCACTGTGATTGATATATTCCTCCCCCAGGTATTCATATAACTTGATCCCAGGTTTCATGTCTCTATTCAAGAAAGCTTTCCCTGACCATCTTATCTGAATTGGCCCTATCAATTCTCATCATTTTCTATTCTCTTATGCTGTTTGCCTCTCCTGAACAACATGTTTCATTACATGATACTATTTATCTACTTGTTTACTTATTTTATGTTTCTCCTCAACTACATAAAGTGCATGAGAATGAGCAAGTTATCAATCTTGTTCCTGATTGTATTAATAGTGCCCAGTACAATGCCTGGCTAGGAGTAGGCACTCCAAACGTTTGAAGAATTTATGAATGAATATGTATATTCATTCACATACACACACAAATGCAAAAGAGCTGGAAAGCAGCTGCATCCAACATGTAAGTAAAATGGTTCCATTGGGAACAAAAAAGAACACTTTCCTCACTGAAATGGGAGGGAATTGTAAGAAGAAAAACAAGGAGCCTGGGAAATGAGATGAAGATGAAGTTCCTTTTGTAGCTCAAACTGAGATCTCTATCTCCTCCCAGGTGTTGGGCCTTCACTCCACAGGCCTTGGTCCTTCATAAGGAGTTTCCAAACACCATCCCAGTTGTTCCCCCTTCTCCTCCTCTGTGACCTGTGAGGTTGTTCCTGCACTGATGGTTCCCTCCTGCCTTTGCCTTCCTGGGATCCGACTTCTTGTACCCCACCCACCCCTCAACTACCCAGGGCTCCTCTCCTTGCTCCAATAATGTCATCATATCTGGCTTAGAAATGGAGTGTCTGCTTGCAAGAAAAGAAATGCCAAATGGTGTAAGGGTTTTGTTGTGTTTTTTTGTTAATTATAAGGGCAAAACATTTGGTTAAATTTGCAATAAAGTAAAGGTGAAAATAATATTGATGAAGACTTCAGAGAAGAGAAGGATGGTGGGAATGAAGAACATGAGATCATATAAGTAGGAAAATAATCTTGTTTTAGACTCATTCAGGTTCTATCTCTTTAGAGCAAACAGAACACAGTGGCTAAGAACACAGATTCTGGAGCCAGACTTCCTAGGTTCAGTTGTTGCCACTGCATCCCCACCAGCTGTGTGACCTTGGGAGGGCACTTAAACTGTATGTGCCTCAGTAATCTCATCTATAAAAAGGGTTAAAAATAGTACCTACCTCATGGGGATGTTGTAAAAGTTAAATAAGTTCATGTATTTGCTCTGCTTAGAACAGGGCCTGGTTTATAGTAAGCGCAATGTTAACTATTACCATTATTATTGTTACTGTTGTTATTTTGCTTAAGTGGAAACAAGTTTTGTGAGACATTTCTAGGATTTAACTTAGTGTAGGATTTAACTTTGTAAAGTGCAAAGTTCACAGATTGTAACTTTCAACTTCAAATATGCTGGAAGTAAAGGAACGTATTCACTTAGTATGAATTTCTGTTCATTCAATCCACTGCTACATAAAGTGGAGAGGCTCTTTTGAAAGCCAGAGTATGTCAGGATTCTGTTTCTAGCTGTACTCCCCATACATGGGTCAGAATATATAAAGGGCAGCAATTCTTTAGTATGCATAAAAATCACCTGGGGATCTTGTGTAAATGTAGATTCTGTTCTGCAGCTCTGGGGTAGGACTCGACAAGCTGCATTTCTAACAAGCCCCGGGGACTTCCCTGGTGGTGCAGTGGTTAAGAATCGACCTGCCGAATAAAGACGCAGACTTAGAGAACAGACTTGAGGACATGGGGCCGGGGAGGGGGTAGGGGGGTGGGGGCTGGTATGAAGTGAGAGAGTAGCACTGACATATACACACTACCAAATGTAAAATGGATGGCTAGTGGGAAGCAGCCGCACAGCACAGGGAGATCAGCTCCGTGCTTTGTGACGACCTAGAGGGGTGGGACAGGGAGGATGGGAGGGAGGCTCAAGAGGGAGGGGATATGTATACTTATAGCTGATTCACTTTGTTGTATAACAGAAACTAATGCAACGTTGTAAAGCAATCATACTCCAATAAAGATAATGAAAAAAAAAACAAAGAATCCGCCTGCCAGTGCAGGGGACACGGGTTCGATCTCTGGTCCAGGAAGATCCCACATGCTGCGGAGCAACTAAGCCCGTGCGCCACAACTACTGAGCCTGCGCTCTAGAGCCCGCAAGCCACAACTACCAAGCCCACATGCCACAACTACTGAAGCCCGCGCGCCTAGAGCCCAGGTTCCGCAACAAGAGAAGCCACTGCAAGGAGAAGCCCGCGCACCACAACGAAGAGTAGCCTCCTCTTGATGCAACTAGAGAAAGCCCGTGCGCAGCAACGAAGACCCAATGCAGCCAAAAATAAATAAATAAATAAATAAATTAAAAAAAAAAAAAGTTCCTCTAACAAGCCCCGGAAGAAGCTGATGATAGGTATTTGTGTAATACTTAACAATAAAAAAATTAAAACCCCACATAAAGCAAATCATGGCTTCTAACCACTAAGAGAACGTTCCACATTCTTCCCCAAAACCAACAATGCTGCCTGTCACCTGGGCCCTGTCTGTCTCCCTGACTCACTTCTTGGTATTCTCTCCTTCACTAACTCTGCTCTGGCCTTTCTATGGTTCCTAATACAAAAGAACCACACTTTGAGTAGCAAGGACACAGATCATCTATAGAAATGTTGAAGCTAAACACAGTATAAAATCTGGTTTCTTTGACAGTGGTTATGAAATAAACACCCCATAATGCAAATCTAGCTCCTTGGTCATTAAAGAAGAGAGGCCATTACAGGAAGGGCCAGAGGAAGGTTGAAGCTCACTGAGGGATGGGACGATCGAGGTGCTCAATGAACCCATTTCTAAGCCAACAAATACCAAAACATTCCTTTGAGAACACAGAGGAGAAATTCACCTGGTTTCTTCAAAGACAGCCCTGTAATTCCTAGTGCAGAAAGCTGATGTTCCAGAGAGGAGATTCTAAACTATTTCAGGCAGATGAACTTACCCAGTGAGACCAAGTTGCTATAGTTCTCCAACATCACATCCACGTACAAGTCCCTCTGAGCAGGGGCCAGGAATTCCCACTCCTCCTGAGAGAAGTCGACGGCCACATCCCTGAATGTCACCAAGCCCTGAAACCAAAAACCCACCACACATTACTTGTGAAATTAAAGAAATTTAGAAATTATTTCCAAGAGGAAAAAAGAGGAGTATGAAGCATGAACTATAAGAAGAGGAAAATATAACAATCAAGTGGGCTGGAAGCCTATGAGACGTATGGGTAGGGAAAAGTAAAGAAATTAGTATGACTAAAGCAGAGTGTCTACATGTTCTAGAAGAAACCTATTACAGCACAAAGAACTTCCTGGATACTGTGAGGTAACTCAGCTATCCAGACCTGTCTGATAATGCATAAAATAATGTTTCTCTTCTATTAAATAAAAATAGTGTTGGGGGAAGGGGATGGGGGCGTTTACAGGTGTGTATACATACATACAACCTGCTAAGTGCCTGCTTCATAAATTCTTATTTATTTATTTATTTATTTATTTATGGCTGCGTTGGGTCTTCGTTGCTGCGCGGGCTTTCTCTAGTTGTGGCAAGCGGGGGCTACTCTTCGTTGTGGTGCGCGGGCTTCTCATTGCAGTGACTTCTCCTGTTGCGGAGCAAGGGCTCTAGGCGCGCGGGCTTCAGCAGTTGTGGCTCGTGGGCTCTAGAGTGCAGGCTCAGTAGTTGTGGCACACGGGCTTAGTTGCTCCGCGGCATGTGGGATCTTCCTGGACCAGGGCCCGAACCCATGTCCCCTGCATTGGCAGGAGGATTCTTAACCAGTGCGTCACCAGGGAAGTCTCATAAATTCTTTATAAATGTGAACTGCTACACCATCTTTTCCCTTTAAGAAATACCAAAAAAACATGAAAACTTTTTTTCCAAATGTACTATAAAATCTCTTATTTTAGAAAAATGATTTCAATTAAATTAAGGACTATCATTAAGCCTCAAGTGAACCATGCTGTGAGATTATATCATCAGCATTTTTTCTTATTATGATGAATCGAATACATAAAATGTTTTTATTAGCTGCAATTCAGTTCATCATATGGATATATGAGATTAATAACTATTATACATTTAGGTTGAACAAAACTTCCAAGATTTTCTTAATTCTAGGAGTCTATTATCAGCCAGTACTTAAGAATCTGGATCATCTTTTTACATGGTAACATCAACCACCTGATGCTTAACACATTCCTTGTTCCTGAGTTGGAGAATATCGATAGAGGATATCAGACACAACACAGATGTCACATCCTGGTCAATAACTAAACAGACTTTGACACTGGTGTTTACTGATAAGGGAGTCCCTGGAAAGAACCACTCACTCCCCGCTCTAATCGTAAAAGCTTGCAAAGCATGTGATCTCATACAAACTGAGGCTAAGACAAAGAAATCCCAAATTCCATCTTGTCTTTCTGGAAAACTCAGGTCTGTGAAGAAGTTCCACGTTTTCCTGTGTGGTCCAAAGGGACCCTCATCACTAACTCATCACACCGCAGACCTGTCTTGGGAATGAGAAATTCTGATAAGGGAAATGGGGCAGCCCTGGCCGAACAAAGATGGAAGTGATAACAAAAGGCAAGACCCAAGACAGCCTGCCATGGATACGTCCCAGTTAAACACCAAAGCTCTTCCAGAGAATACACAGACTACTGAAACTGTTCTCGTGGGTGGCCATCCAGCTGGCTAAGGGCAGAGTATCCTGACCGACTTCTTTGCTAGCTGTATCTTAGCCTGAAAAAGAAAAACTACTGGGGGAACTTCAGCCATCTTTTTCTAGATAGCACATGAGCTAATCAGCATCTTAGCTTGAAAGAGGGAAACTGTTGCTTTCCAAATGTCTGCAGTCTTTCATTCTCTCCTCTTTCCTTCTTCTATGAATCCTCTTTGTGCCTTTGAAAGATGAACTCAATCTACTGTTGGTTTTCCTTGTATACAAATAAAAGCGAGCTGATTGTTCTCTGTATTTCTTTACATTACTCTTTGACAGACACTCAAATATTTCCCTTAAAGGACTCCATTCTTTCACTGCTCTTGATGGAAGACTGAACCGCAGGAGATGTTGAGTAATGTGCTCAATGAATATGATGGCACTGATTGGAAAAGGCACAGAGGGAGGACGCTGGGCTATTTGGCATCATCCTTTACTGGAACAGAAGGAACTGAGAAGCAGGTTCAGGGATGGGGTTCTGTTAAGTAGAAAGCTTTAGGGTTAATTCAGGAAAAGATTCACGTGACCTAAAAATCACAACACTTCAAGGAGCGAGAAATACCAACTTACATCAGTCATGGTTCTAGAATTGCAGGAACTAATTAATGCTCCATAGGGTTCCTCTACTGGTGAAGCACAGAGTCCAGAAAAGCCAGAGCTGCAGAAGGAAAAAGCAGCTTTAGATCAGGTGTGCTTAAGTGATCCTGTCTTGTCTTAAGCAACTGAATAAAAATACATGAAAATATTAGGGATGATTAACTCCACAGGATATAATTTTAACTTCCTTCTCTACACAATCCCTGGATTGCTGAATTTTTTGCAACAAACCTGCATTAACTCCATAATCAGAAAAATAAAGATATTTCCAAATGTAAAAAACTGAGTGACAGGGAATTCAGTCATTAGGAAAACTGAACAAACAGGCCCAACACTGAAAATCGGTGGGTCTGAAACAAATGACACCTACCAGCTCTTCAACATCTTGTAGCTGTAGCTCCTCACTACAGCGAGACACTTTCACTGTCAAGATCCTCCTGTGAATGAACATGAATTATGTAAGTCCCCTTCAAAGTCACAGCAAGGAAATATATGCATATAAACAGAACAATATTTGGTACAGAGTAGATACTTAACAAGTGTGGCTACACCTCTCTAATTCTTCACTGAATGGTCAATTTAAAACATTTGGATACAATCCTTGAAAAATGTCTTTCAAAACTCTCTCTTATTGGATGGGATCCATATATAACTCATAATATTCTTAAGTACTTTTGTTCATAACTATTAACTATTGCTTGATATTTTATCATTTACATTTTCCCTTCTTTTGATTCTTTATAAACATAATGTTTATTAGGTGCATATTATTCCATCAAATGGTATACTGCATTTACTTAACTGTTTCCATTTCATTGGATGCTAAATTTGTAAAAGCTCCTTCCAAGCTATTATAATTTTATTCCAGACAAACGGAGCTAGATCTTTTTGGGGTCACGCATACTCAGTAATCTCATGAAATTAGAGACACTCTGCCCACTTAGAAAATTAATTTACAAATATTTACAAAAATTCTGTCTCTATTTCAAGGGATCTGTGATCACCTGGTTGCTTATAAATGGAATAAGAAGACCTCAGGTTAAGATTTCCTGTTCTAGACCATTTGAGCCCCTGGTAACTTTTTCAAACTCGCAAGCACCCACCACAATCATTTTATTTCTCTTCATATTTTGATCTATAAAAAGTTGATGTGGAATGATCCAGAATCACCACATAACAGCAAATCTTAATATTTACTAAGCCTGTATCATGGGGCAGGCACTGTTCTATGGAGCTTTACACATATGAACTCAACTTACATCATTATAACTCCATTAGGTAGGTATTACTTTGTTCCAATTTTGTAGACATGGCACAGAGAGCCTGAGTCGTTTATCTACACTCACATAGCAAGTAACAGGTAGAGCTGGATCCAGATGCTCTAGATCCAGAGCCTTACTCTTAACCACAGCACAGTACTACCTCTCACAACCCGCACAGAATTGGATCTGAAATAACTCATGTTTAGCAATGCTACAGATTTCTACCTAAATATTATCTGAAAGTCTCTGCCCTTGTGGGTACAAACTGCAAACCACTACTGTAATAGGGAAGAACCTTTATGTTCTATTACAAGTTAATCACTAAAGGGATGTTGCCTATAAGCTTAAATTATACATAATGGCCCATCTCTGGGAACCCTGCCTAAACCCCCCAGGTAATGAGCATTAAGCTAAAATACCTTTGTTTAGCTCACAGGAAATATCCTGACCAGATCCACCTATGAATGCCTACAGGGAGGAAAAAATTAACACATCCCCTCCAGAGGCTGACAGAAACCAGGAAATGTCTGGCTTCACTCCCTCCCCTTTCAGTATAAAAGACGCCTGAATTCTAATTCAGGCCAGATGCTTCTTTGGGACATGAGCCCACCGTCTTCTCCGTCTGCTGGCTTTCTGAATAAAGTCGCTATTCCTTGCCCTAACAACTCGTCTCTCGATTTATCGGCCTGTCCTGGGGCAAGCAGTTTGAGCTTGGACTCGGCAACACCATGCTCAAAGCTCAATCACATTGCCACCCCTGAAAGCCTCACAACATTGTAATTTACTACCTGAAATAACCAATCCCCTCCTACCTTGCCTTGCTTTGAAAACCATGACTGTGGAGCAGATAAAAACTAATTTGTATTCGATACCACCTACATGCTAATCTCCTCAAGTAATCATAGTCTAAAATAAAGCCCTAACATCCCACCTCCAGCCCACCTCCTGGAGGAGGTGTGCTTCTATACCACCAGAATGCTTAGGGACTTCCCTGGCGGTCCAGTGTTAAGACTCCGCCCTTCCACTGCACGGGGGAGGAGCGGGTTCCACCCCTGGTCGGTGAACTAGGATCCGGCGTGCCACGCGGTAGGACCAAAAAAAAAAAAAAAAAAAAATTGCTTAGAAAGGGAAAATGTACTGTAGGATTTGAACAATCTGCCATATGAACAGATGGCTACTGACTGAGGAAAAGGACAATAGGGGGCCTCTGGGAAGACGGAGGCACCAGCATGATGGGTCATTTACCAGAAGGAAGACCCAAGATAGACACTACTAGTCAAGTGTCTTGACAAACAGTCAAGATATTTCTGGTCAAGGAAAGCAAATAGCGTCATGATCTAAAAACAAAAGTAACTATGAATAAAAAAGAAACACAAATTCACCTGAACCTTGATTTCTAAATATGCAACAATTCTGTCCTTCTCAGGGTCCTTCTTAGAAACCCAGCAGCAACTAGGGTTGGGGGGGGTGGGCGTTAGGGGCAGCAGGAGGGGGTGGGGAGAAATCACGAGACACCAGTATTTCTTGGAACACAGACAAACCTAACTAAAAACAAAACAAAACAAAACACCCTCCAGGGGCCACATCTGCCTTCACCCACACATACACAAACGGAATTCAAAGGGAAACTGGAGTTGAGTTGACAGCAATTCTTGGGGACAGAGGTCTGTTTGTAGTGGAGCTGAAACAGGTAGCTGGGCCCCCAAGGAGGTGACTTTTCTAGGAATCCTACCTGTGGGTCCTCCCCAATCATGTCTTTCCAGGAGCCTGTCACGAGGACACGTCCAGATGTCAAATTTTCATCCCAAGACTAGATCTGTACCTTCTTACTGGAAACGTACATTCTAGGGCTTAGTCCTGGAATTCTTTTCTAGCGGTCACTTAACTCTGGCAGCCCCTAAGAGAGTCTAGGAGGAACCTAGAGCATCCCGCCCAAGCAAACCACACCTACAAACAAGGCCACGCACTTCATGACCCCGTCACACATTCCCAATCGCACACACCGTTAGGGAGACACACCCCGGCCCTGTCACGCCGTCTGTCACACACCAACCTTCTCAGCCTCTCGTTCACACACAGGCTTGAGGCTCCGGACACGACTCGCCCTATCCGCTGCCCGGGCCTTCTCACCTCGAGCGCCTCCCAGCGTCACCCCCACACGCACTGCTGGCTCCGACAAGGCTCTGGCGAAGTCCGCTGAGCCCTCCCACCCTCACCCGGCGCTGATCACTTCCACGGACGCGACCAACTCACCGCGCAGAGTCCAAAAATCTCGAAAACACCGGAAAGGGACCCAGAAACGGAGGTTAGTTTGGGCCCAGAGGCTCATGGGAAATAAGAGCCGGAACATCCTCTGAAGCTCGGAGCCCGGCGTTTCCAGGCGCTCTCCGCAGGCAATCTCGCCCTGCCCCGAGAGGTCCTGTGCCCTGAGACTTCTGGGAAATGTAGTTCGCGGCAGGCGAATCCCCAGAAGCTGGGAACCTGGACCTTCAGAATGCTCCCAGCATGCAACTCGGCTCCGCCTATCAGAGGCGCCTTTTCCAAAGCCCACCCGAATCTCTGGTCTTAGCTGGAAGGAGTAGTTCGAGTCTTGGTCGAGCCTAGTGACTCAGTAGTCTTTAGCATGGCTGTGGACGAATTAAGAAGTTCTCAGCGAAGGCTGAGAAACGCATTCTGGAGTCCAGAGCGGGGGGAGGGGAGGAGAGGGAGGGGCGCGTGACCAGGGACTTAGGCCTCAGTGAGCGGGGGCATCCTGGGTAAAGTCCGTGAGAATGACCCTGAGTGGGGTCACGAGCTTACCTGGGCACGAGAGACTGGAGCAGGGTCTGGCAGTTGAAAAGATGAATGTGCCTTGCTTTGGGTGCGCTTGTGGGTCCGATTCGGTGTCTGGAACCCTGTGTAGACTTGTTTATTTTCATGGGATAGTTTCTGCAAATATGAATCTTTGTTTCCTTAGGTGTAAGGCAGTTTGTATCAGAGGTTATATGCTACTGTTGGAAAGCAACAATAAGTGGTCGTGAATGGATATTGTGACCATGGAGACCTGTGAGAAGGTCTCTGTAGGACTGAGACTTGAGGCGGTCTGTGTCTGTGTATTTCTGTTAATGTCAGTAACCGAAGATGACAATATTTGTAAGATGTTTTTTCTGATAGGCTTTTCTTTTGTGTGCATACCATGGTAATTGTGAAAGTGGAACACTGTCCAGCTGGGATTGAAAAACAGTACAGTGTTATCTAGCTTGGCATGTTAGTTTGATTATCTCACTACCAACCACTATATGTGCCTGGAAATTGTGACTGTGTGTTTTGATAGTGAGTGACAATAATCCAGTTTCGTTACCTATAAAATAGAATAGTGTTATTACATCTTCTTGGAGAATCAAATTTGATATGCAGAAAAAGACTTGCAATTTATCTGCCAAAAGATTTGGACATTTTATGATGAATCAAAGATGTTTTCTGGGAAAGACTGCAAATCAGCATAACTTTGAAAAAGAAAGAAGAAATCAAAGTAACAGCCAGAATGGGAGTGGCTGAGGTAGGCTTCCAGTCTTCATGATGTTAAGAGAACTTGAGTAAATAACTTTGAAAACCCTGGATTAAAGAAATAACTTCCTATGGGTAGAGGCAGATAGATTAGAGCAGAGCCCAGAATTAGGTAATCAGATGTCCTAGCTTATAGGTCAGACAAGGCAAGGAACCTGTTTGAGACTATATAATTATAGTCAATCAGAAAACTACTTGTTTTATTTTTAAGAGTGATCATTGCGTTTTAAAATATTCTAAATATACAAAACCAGGTTTCCATTTCCTAGGCAGGGCCTGTTGCAGTTGGCAGTTTTGAACCAAAATATCTGTAGTTTCTTCTGACAGACTTTTTTTCTGATCTGAAATGGTAGGTAAAAATAGATGAACAGTTAATGGATATAGTATTAGGGAAGAAGATAAAATTCCTTTCCTATTACAAGTTCAGAATAAAGTCCCAAGTGTTCCTGAAAAAAAAGGATTTTCTTTTTTTTAACATCTTTATTGGAGTATAATTGCTTTACAATGTTGTGTTAGTTTCTGTTGTACAACAAAGTGAATCAGCTATAAGGATACATATATCCCCATATCCCCTCCCTCTACAGCCTCCCTCCCATCCTCCCTGTCCCACCCCTCTAGGTGGTCACAAAGCAATGAGCTGATCTCCCTGTGCTATGCAGCAGCTTCCCACTAGCCATCCATTTTACATATGTCCATGCTACTCTCTCACTTCGTCCCAGCTTCCCCTTCCCCCACTGTGTCCTCAAGTCCATTCTCTACATCTGTGTCTTTATCCCTGCCCTGCCACTAGGTTCATCAGTACTGCCTTTTTAGATTCCATATATGTGCGTTAGCATACGGTATTTGTTTTTCTCTTTCTGACTTACTTCACTCTGCATGACAGACTCTAGGTCCATCCACCTCACTACAAATAACTCAATCTCATTTCTTTTTATGGCTGAGTAATATTCCATTGTATATATGTGCCAAAAAAGGATTTTCTTTTCTAACCTTTTTTCCAAAAGTCTCTCTTTTGCTTCACCCTAGTTGGCTTCATCACAGCTAAAAATCCTTAAAACAATTTCTCTGTCGTCAAAATCAATAGCATTGGGTAACAGGCTGAGAGGCTGTTTGCAGCGCTAGTTGAAGATGAATGCCAGAGGACTTGGATCTCAGCTAAAGGACAGTATTCCAGTTACTGAACTTTCAGCAAGTGGACCTTTTGAAAGTCATGATCTTCTTCAAAAAGGTTTTTCTTGTGTGAAAAATGAACTTTTGCCCAGTCATCCTCTTGAATTATCAGGAAAAAAATTCCAGCTCGACCAAGATAAAATGAACTTTTCCACACTGAGAAACATCCAGGGTCTATTTGCTCCACTAAAACTACAAATGGAATTCAAGGCAGTGCAGCAGGTTCAGCGTCTTCCATTTCTTCCAAGCTCAAACCTTTCATTGGATATTTTGAGGAGTAATGATGAAACTACTGAATTTGAAGGTATTCTTAATGACCCATCACAAAGTGAACTAATGGGAGAACCACATTTGATGGTTGAATATAAACTCGGTTTACTGTAATACAGTGTGCTGTTCATGGAAATAGATGGGTTGCATCTTGTTTAGAGTTGTCTTTTTACTATAATTTGACGTGCACACATTAGAAGTACTGACACATGAGAAAAAAAATCAATAGCATTGCTTTCACTAATATCATTGCAGTAACAAATCTGGAAATGAAACATGCCCATCAGAAGTAGGATGTTTAATTAGGTGTGGAGTACCTATACAGTGGGATAATGCACAGCGGTGAAAATGACTGAATTTAACAAATATGATAAAGAGTTATAGATATATACATACAGTATAATTCCATTCATAAAACTTTAAAAAGAGGCAAAACAAATGATATTTTGTGTGTAAGTGGTACATAATAAAAAACAAGGGGACTTCCCTGGTGGCTCAGTGGTTAAGAATCCGCCTGCCAATGCAGGGGACACAGGTTCGAGCCCTGGTCCAGGAAGATCCCACATGCTGCGGAGCAACTAAGCCTGTGGACCACAACTACTGAGCCTGCGTTCTAGAGCCCACGAGCCACAACTACTGAAGCCTGTGTGCCTAGAGCCCGTGCTCTGCAACAAGAGAAGCCACCACAATGAGAAGCCTGCGCACTGCAATGAAGAGTAGCCCCCACTCGCCGCAACTAGAGAAAGCCCGTGTGCAGCAACGAAGACCCAATGCAGCCAAAAATTAATTAATTAATTTTTTTAAAAAAGGATATGATAAAATTCAGGAATGTGGTAGCTACAAGAAGGCAGGAAGATGGAGAGATAAGTTGGCAAAAGGATTCAAAGTTATTTTGTGTATTCTATTTCTTATGCTGGATTGTATTTACACAATGTATACTTTTAAAATATATTTATTATAAAGAATTTATCTGTGATGAAATTTTAAAGTTTTTTATATAGAAATTGAAGGCAACTGTGTGTATTTGTGTATGTATTACTGTATGAACATGGAGAAAGTTATGGGATATGTATGCCAGATTTTAAACAATGCTCTACACAAGGGGAGTGTGGGAGCTTGTGAAGGTATGTGCAGAGGAGAAACTTATAGGTAAGCGATGTGAAAAAAAATGCCTGTTAAAAGTGTAAAATACATACATACATACATCTCTGTTATTTACACTTATATGTGTTAGAAGATACTAAGAAATACTAAGAATCATTATACCAAGGTAGTAAACTTTCAGGTGTTTTCACTTGGTATTTTTATGCCTTGCTCGAACTTTTGACAAAGTCTATTTTGTATAATATAAGTATGGCCACCCTTGCTTTCACTTACAATTTGCATGGTATGTCTTTTTCCAAACTTTCACTTTCAGCCTCTGTGTGTCTTTAAATCTGAAGTGAGTCTCTTGTAGACAGAATATAGTTGGATCTTGTTTTTTTTTCATTCTTTCAGCCATTCTGTCTTTTGATGGAGAAGTTTAATCCATTTACATCTAAAGTAATAATTAACAGGGAAGGACTTACTATTGTCATTTGTTAATTGTTTTCTGTTTGTCTTACAGCTTTTTTGTCACTCTTTTCCCTTCTTGCTGTCTTCCTTTCTGTTTCATTGATTTTTTTTTCTCTTGGTGTGTGTGGTGATGTGCTTTGATTCCTTTCTCATTTTCTTTTGTGTACCTTCTATAGGCATTTTCTTTTTGGTTAACATGGGACTTAAACAAAACATCTTAAAACAAGCTATATTAAGCTGATAACAACTTAACTTCTATCATATACAAATGCTCAACACTTATTTCTCCCCTCACACATATTTTATGTTATTGATGTCACAAATTATGTCTCCATATTGTGTATCTACTAACATATTTTTGTAGTTATAATTATTTTTACTTCTGTATTTTAATCTCTATTCCAGAATTAAATGTGATTTATGCACCACCATTACAATATCACAGAATTCTGTATTTGTCTATACATTTACCTTTTCCAGTGAGCTTTTTACTTTCATATTCTTTCATGTTGCTGTTTAGCATCATTTCCACTTGAAGAACTTCCTTTAGCATTTCTTGTAAGGCGGGTCTAGTGGTGATGAACTCCCTCAGCATATTATCCCACTCCCTCTGGCCTGCAAGACATCTGCTGAGAAATCTGCTGAGAGTCTTATAGGGGTCCCCTTGTACATGACGAATTGCTTTTCTCTTGTTGCTTTCAAAATTCTCTCTTTGTCTTTGACTTTTGACAATTTGATTACAATTTGTCTCACTGTGGATTACTTTGGATTCATCCTGTCTTGAGTCTATATGGCTTCATTTTTTAATAAATTTATTTATTTATTTTTGGCTGTGTTGGGTCTTCATTGCGGTGTGCAGACTTCTCATTGCAGTGGTTTCTCCTGTTGTGGAGCACGGGCTCTAGGCATGCGGGCTTCAGTAGTTGTGGTGCAGGGGCTTAGTTGCTCCGCAGCATGTGGGATCCTCCCGGACCAGGGCTCAAACCCGTGTCCCCTGCATTGGCAGGCAGATTCTTAACCACTGCCCCACCAGGGAAGCCCCTATATGGCTTCTTGAATCTGGATGTCATACATTTTCCCAGATTTGGGAAGTCTGGAGCCATTATTTCTTTTCTTTCTTTTTTAAATCGAGGTAACATTGGTTTATAACATTATATGTTTCATGTGTACAACATTATATTTCTACTTCTGTATACACTAAGACGTGCTTACCACCGAAAATTTAGCTTCCATCCATGACTCTACAGTTGACCCCCTGTTGGGAAGCCAAGATATCGAGTAATATCCTCTGAACTGAGAAGGAACTTTGAGACTGAAATATGAAGCAGGCCACTCCATAAAGTGCAATTATGAAGTTTATTATGGGTAACTTACATACAGGCAGGAAAGAGCTGGTGGATGGATGATCCAGAAGCATTCGCAGCTGCACTCCATGTCATCGAAAAGGGTACAGGGGAGTTTAAAGGGGCCGAAGCTAAAAATAGAATCTGACTACCAAGTAAGAAGCATACCCACACTGACAAGAACTGGGGATTTTTCCTCTCTCTGGGGGTCTCATGACCACTGACCATCTGCACCAGCAAAGACATTCTTCCAGTTTTCGTATCAGATGAAGGCAAGGGTAAAAATTGATAGGGAACTTATCTGGCTTGGGTGCATTCCTTGTGAGTAGGCTAAAGTTCAGTCACTCAGAAAAGGGAGAGGGTAGGACTGTGGGCCTGAGATGGAGTTGACAAAATGGAGTCAGTGTGGTGAAGCCACACACTCCCTTTAACCATTTCACCTTCCCGCACCCACCCCCTACTCCTTCCCCTCTGTCAACCACCACTCTATTCTCTATATCTACACATTTGGTTTGATTTGGTTTGTTCATTTATTTATTTATTTTTTCTATATCCCACATATGAGCAAAACCATATATTATTTGTTTTTCTCTGTCTGATTTATTTCATTTAGCATAATACCCTCAAGGTCCATCCATACTGTTGCAAATGGCAGGATTTCACCTTTTATGGATGAATAATATTCCTCTGTGTGTGTGTGTGTGTGTGTGTGTGTGTATCTCCCACATGTTCTTTATCCATTCATCTGTTGATGGGCACTTAGGTTGTTGCCATATCTTGGCTATTAATAATAATACTAAGATGAACATAGGGGTGCATATATCATCTTGAATTAGTGTTTTTATGTTCTTTGGATAAATACCCAGAAGTGGAATAGCTGGATCACATGGTAGCTCTATTCTTAATTTTGTGAGGAATCTCCATCCTTTTTTCCAAAGTGGCTGCACCAATTTACATTCCCACCAACAGTGTAGGAGGGTTCCCTTTTCTCCAACACTTATTTCTTGTCTTTTTGATAATAGCCTTTCTAACAGGTGAGAGATGATGTCTCATTGTGGTTTTCATTTGCATTTCCCTAATAATTAGTGATATTGAACATCTTTTCACATGCCTGTTGGCCATCTGTATGTCTTCTTTGGAAAAATGTCTATTCAGCTCCTTTTTTAAATTGATTGTTTAAATTGGATTGTTTAGGTTTTTAAATTGGATTGTTTAGGTTTTTTGTTGTTGTTGAGTTGTATTAACTTTAATTATTGGCCATGTGATTGAATTTCATCTGTAGCCTCCCCACCCCCACCAAGGTAGAACCGATATCACATGGTTCAAATCCCCAACCCTGTAATCACACAGTTGGTCTTTCCAGCATGACCAGCCCCTATTCTGAAGCTATTGAGGGGTTCCATGTGAATCACCTTATTAGCATAAACTCCAATGTGATCTAAGGGGCTTATGAATAACAAAGACATTCTTATTACTCAGGAAATTCCAAGGATTTGGAGTCTCCCTCCCAGGAACCAGGCACAAAGGCCAGTCTACTTCTTTATCATTCAACACTGCTGCAAAGAAGACACAAATAGGTTGAAATTAAGAAGAAAGAAAAAGATATACCATACAAAAGGTAAACAAAATAGAGCTGAAGAGGTTAACAAATTAATAGATCTATCAAAGGATCAAAATAAATCATTCAGTGAAAGGCCCAAATATAATGGAAAACTAATATCTGGGAAGTACATTATTTAATATAGTAGGAGAAAGACGGTTTATTCAATAAACAGAGTTAGGTAAATGGACTAACAGAATGTGCGTGGGAGTAATTATATACCAATTTTATTTTATATATATATACACACACGTGTGCACATGCACATTTACGATGCATGGAATAATTAAATGACTCAGTGAAAATCAGGTAAATATATACTTAAATTCTGATATAGGCATGGATTTTCTAAGCATAACACCAAAGATAAAAACACTAAAATACTGAGAGGTTTGACTTGATAATTATTTGTAAATATCCCCAAAAAAATGCCTGAATGGCAATAGTTATATTTTTAAAAATTGAATTGGGACAGAAAGTTTAATGTATATGATTGATAAACAGATGATAATTTTAACACAATGTGCCTGCTTCACTCAGTATTGTTAATAGTCCATACCCAAAGAGGAAAAGAAGTCAGTCACTTTGTGTTTTAGGATTTCATCCTGCCTTCTGTAATGTGCAACCTATGAACGTTTAGATCACTCATTACTTCCTTAAAATATTTTTTGGATTCATTGCTCCTCAATAATCCTAGCACTACCCCTACTTTCACAATACTCTTGCCTCTTCCTCTTCAATGAAGACATTCCCCCCCCCGCCATATTTCTTTACACTTTGTGTAGGTATCTCCACTTTCTTCATAACAATGATTGATTACTCCCATGTATCTTAGGCTTATGTTGTTTTGTTTTGTTTTTTTAAATATTTATTTATTTGGCTGTGCCAGTCTTAGTTGCAGCATGTGGGATCTTTTTTAGTTGCAGCATGTGGGATCTAGTTCTCTGACCAGGGATTGAACCAGGGCCCCCTGAATTGGGAGCATGAAGTCTTAGCCACTGGACCACCAGGGAAGTCCCTTAGGCTTATGTTTTAATATATTAATCAATGTAGGTTTTCCCTTCTGCTTTTTCTGTTATTCAGTGATCCTCCCACATTCCAACATTAAGCCAACAGGCATCTATCACCCTGTGATCAAGAAAGGAGAAAGAAGGAAACAAAACCAAAACTCTCTATTTTGGAGATTCAAAATCAGATTTTAGATGCAAGTTAGCAAACATTTTTGAAGGATTTTGTGCTCCTCCAGACTAGTTCAGATTGCCTAGTTTTGCAGAGGGAAGAGGGGATTTTATAATGTGAAACTTCCTCTCTACAAAGCAGTGGGAATATACACAACAGATTGGACTTAAACTCCACCCTGCAAACAGAGGCACCAACGTGCCTGATGAAACACTGAGTGAGATGAGCTTACCCTCAAATTGTCAGGGCATAAATTTATGCTATGTGAAAGAATGATGACTTAGATAGAAATTATAATGAGTCATAATAAACATGTTTGCATTTCCCTCATTATGTTGTGGCCTGATATTCCTTTACAACATGTAATGTGGAACTGCTACATAAATATTAGGATTCACACACAGGTTTTCCTTCATGTACCCATGCTCTTTCTGAGGAGGGTCATTTTTTTATTCTGGAAAACATTATATCAGAAGTTTGGTGGTATCACTCCATTTGCCTTATAGTGTTCCACAGTACTTTTTAGAAATTTGAAAACATTTTGATTTTTCTCCCTTTGGATATTACCCCTTGTTTGCTTTCTGGAATCATCAGGATTCTGTTCTTTCTCCCCAGTATTCCAAAATTTAGACATGGGCTTATTTTAATTCATTTCCCATCAGACAAATGGGCCCTTTCAGTCTGTAAATAGATGTGTTTCAGCTCTGACCAATTATCTTGTATAAATTCTTTGCTATTTTGTCCTCTCCATGTTTATATTTCTTTCTTCTTGGGGTATCTATTATTAAGATATTCACCTCCAGGAAAGTTTTGCTACTTTTCTAATGTTGCTAATGTTCTTATCCCTTCTTCCAAATTCCTAGAGTTTCCTCCATATTATTTTCCAACTGCTCTACTGAATACTTTATCTCTTCTGTCATGTTTCTAATTCCCAGTAGGTCTTTTTAGTCTTCTGTCATTCATTTTGATAGCATCCTACCCTTGCCTTATGCATGCAGTAGAGTTTCATATCTCACCAACAATATTACTTACAAATTGTAAAATTTTATTCTACTTCTTTAATATGCTTTTCCCTCCATGTTACTTTTTTTTCCTATCTGTTTGTCTTTTTGTTTCAGGGTAGAATGTTTCTTCAAGTGCCTGTTGGACCTTAGCTGATCCATTTTTAGGATGAGGCCTTAAAAAGCTAAATCAAATCATGCGTGGTAGGACAGGAATAGTATCAAGTGGGTCTTCCACTAGGGTTATTAATAGCCCCCTGCCATTTCATTAGGGTAATGGCAAGTGTTGATATAAGTAGGCCCTTTTTCTGCAGAGAGGAAAACTCATATTTGCTGCACTGAAAGACAATATTCAAAAAGAAAATAACAAATGCATACAGAAAATTAAATCACAAATCTCACATTGAAAAATAATACATTTTAGATGAGTCTACAGTTAAACTCAGTTGTCAAATATTGAGTGATGAAAAATTGTTGAATGAATGGTAGATATTTGTAAAAGGACTATGTGGAGATTTTTGTTTTACCACAAGTAACAAAAGTAGGTTCTGAGGATTTGAGTATCATGGCTGATGAGCGCAAAGGGATTGAAAGCTGGAAAACAAGCAACCAGGAATGCACTGATGTTCACTAGCTGCAAGCTTGGGTTGACAAAGCACATCATATAAAGTGATAAGATGGAGGAGAGAGAATAAAAGGAAACAAATGAGCCCACCAGAAGTAGGACAGTATGAGTGGCAGAAGTCTCTGGGGAGGCTCTGGGAGAGAGGCTGGTGTGGTAAGTATACTGGACTCTCTGCTTATGTCTTTGCAGGAAGAGCACTATGGAACCACTGGCCCAACCCATGGGTACCAAACACAAAATATCAAGAAAGGATAACAGGAATGCATAGAGTGAGGTCAAAAACGAATCAGGTCTTTTTGAAGAACACAATCCAAAATACTTTTCTGTCATGTTTATAGCATTCCCTGGGTGAGTCAATTTCATCGGCACAACAATATTTATCAGGAGATGAAGAATCCAACAGAGGGAATAGGCAGGTTGAACAAATGTAGGAGCTTTAAGTTTGAGTTTTGCACACCTGGAATTACTAGGGCTGATTGTGATAGCCTGGAAGCCGCTCAAGAGGCAGGTGGTGCAGAGGGAAACCCCTGGGCCACTCTGTGAGTATAAAAGCTAACCTTGGGCTTCCCTGGTGGCGCAGTGGTTGAGAATCTGCCTGCTAATGCAGGGGACATGGGTTCGAGCCCTGGTCTGGGAAGATCCCACATGCCGCGGAGCAACTAGGCCCGTGAGCCACAACTACTGAGTCTGCGCATCTGGAGCCTGTGCTCCGCAACGAGAGGCCGCGATAGTGAAGAGGCCCGCGCACCGCAATGAAGAGTGGCCCCCGCTTGCCGCAACTATAGAAAGCCCTCGCACAGAAACGAAGACCCAACACAGCCAAAAATAAATATAAAAATAAATAAATAAAAGATTACTATTAAAAAAAAAAAAGCTAACCTTACTCTCAACTTCTCCCAGGAAATATTTCAAACCCAGAGCATCCAGTGTCTGAGGAATTCCCCTAGAGAAAAGGACCAGGAAGTTGGCTACGGTCAATTGGTTCAAAATTAGATCTGTGGGCCTCTGAGTGTGTTTAGTGAACAAAGTCAACATATAAACATAAAGGAGTGAGGAATTCCTTAGGAGCCCAACTCCAGTCTGGAAGAGGAGGAGAATCCTCATTACCAACTCACAAGCCATAATGTCAACGCCCAGCAGTTTATTTTATTCAAAGCCAGATGATCTAGAGGGAAAAAGAAGATATGTATTATTTTCCTCAGTGTGGCAAATACGGTATTAACAAATTTCACCTTGATTCATATTTGTAAAATCCTACTTCAGGTTATTGGGTACACACATGTTGATTCAAACTATCTTGAAAGAATAAACTAGTTCTTTTCCAAGTTGTATATGATTGCTAGCATTTTATGTAGGGTATGTGGATGTGATGTTTGTCTAAACATAAGCTACACAATGGCAGAAAATGGGCAGTTACGGCCCCAATATTTCTCTTTTTTCCCACTCTGTTGTTTAAAAATTTTAGATTAAATGCCAGCTTTTAAACAATCTAGATTGTTTTTGTTTCTCTTTAAAAATTAGAAAATGCAGACTTCCCTGGCTGCCCAGTGGTTAAGACTCTGCACTTCCAATGCAAGGGGCGTGGGTTCGATTCCCGGTCGAGGAACTAAGATCCACCACATGCCGTGCGGCACGGTCAAGAAAATTTTTCAAAAAATAAAAAATAAATAAATAAATTTAAATTTTAAATAAATTTAAAATAAATTTTAAAAAGTAAAAGTAATTAAAATTAGAAAATGCTATGGTCATGGCCAGTGTTTTCCCATGAAAAATGGTTAACGGAGCTAGGTAATGTCAACTCTATTGACTGGGCAGGCATCCTCTAATTCATCGTAGTCTCCATGAAACGAGCTTTATTTATTCACGTTAATGGCTTAACCCTGTAGGATTTTGAATCGACAATTTCCTCTCTATAATAAAAAGCTTTAGAAAATAGAAGGGCACAAGATGGAATTTAACAGATACCTACCTGAAAATGTCACTCAGTTCCAAAAATAAATAAAATATAGAGAATCTGAATAACATAATCAGCCTGCCTGATTTGATAGGTTTGAGGGAATAATTTTAAAATGTGAAAAAAACATTTTAAAATTAACCTATGCATTTTGCTAGATTTTGCTTAGGACAATAGAAGGAACATAGCATTGAACTTCCCTGGTGGTGCAGTGGTTAAGAATCCGCCTGCCAGTGCAGTGGACACGGGTTCGAGCCCTGGTCCGGGAAGATCCCACATGCCATGGAGCAACTAAGCCCGTGTGCCACAACTACTGAGCCTGTGCTCTAGAGCCCGCCAGCCACAACTACTGAAGCCCGCACTCCTAGAGCCCGTGCTCCACAACAAGAGAAGCCACGGCGATGAGAAGCCCACACACCGCAATGAAGAGTAGCCCCCACTCGCCACAACTAGAGAAAACCCGCACACAGCAACAAAGACCCAACGCAGCCAAAAATAAATATAAATAAATCTTTTTTTAAAAAAAGAAATATGTTGATGGGTGCAGAAGAAAGATGATAATTTTGGAGTGAGACCTTTGATATTCTACACTTGTTGCTCTCCTGTGCTGTATTTAGAGGATATTTATTGGCCCAATATCCACAGCATTAGATAATAATATCCCAGGTGACATGACTTTGGAGGGAGTGATCCAGGAAAATTAAAAGCCTTGCTGAGTTGAGAAAATGATGAAAACAGATGTAGGATTACCAACTCTCCCCAGATACTCACTCCTCTTTTTCTCCACCAAACCCCAGGGTGGCAGATGATAGAAGAAATCTCCCCACCAAGTTCTGCTTCTTTAGTATTTAAAGTGGAGTCCCTAAAAAATAAATAAATAAATAAATTAAATTAAATAAAAATAAAGTGGAGTCCCTGGCCAGGGAATTAGCAATAAATAGGATGGTCCATAATGGTTCCGTGGAGCTTGGGGCTTTCCAGTTTATAGCCCTTCCCCTCTCCTCTGCTTACACTCAACAAGGGCACAAGCTAGAGCCTTGTTATGACCTTTCCATAAGACAGCTTCCCAATCAGGAATGGAAAACAGATGCTCACAGGCTAAAAGAGTTAAAGGAGGGAGTGACACTTCTGTAATAATAAAATTTTATATACTTTTGATTTTTTTGAACCATGTTAATGTTCTACATTTTCCAAGAATAAAATAAAATCAACAAGGATGCGAAGGGTTAAAAAACTAAAACTGAAACAGATGAACCCAATTGTACTTCAATGACTGCCATAACCGCAATGAAGAAAGAACAAAAAGAAAACTAAGAAGACAATATTTGAATATATACCCTCAGTCTTGAGTGAGGTAGACGGTGGAAGAGAACAGCGAACTAACTGCAAACAAATCCAGAACTTTCTAGTAGGTTTGTTTTCTGTGGTAGTGTGGGTGAAGCACTTCTGAAACTATGTTTTGCTGCACTGAGAAAAATGAATAAATGTGTGGATGTTGGGAGCCAGTGTTCTCACTGAGGAGGAAAAGACATATTCAGTAGAAACTCAATAGAAATATTGAATGAAGAAAGGTAAAAATGTACCCCGTGGAGTTTGATTTAGAACGCCTTTTCACTCTAAATGGTCCTGGTTTGGAAAATAAATTACTTGTTCATGCTAAGCATAAACTCTGGCAGTCAGGGGGTGGGGGAGGTATCACTGGCTCAACCATGTGTGTCAAATACATAAAATCAGGGAGGAAAGCAATGTTCTAAGTATAGTACTTTACGTATTTTAACTTACTAATTTGTCTTTCAAAATAAGAGATGTTGGGACTTCCCTGGTGGTCCAGTGGTTAAGACTCCGCGTTTGCTTCCACTGCAGAGGGCCTGGTTTTTTTGTGTATTTGTTTTGGTTTTTTAATTAATTTAATTAATTATTATTATTATTTTTGGCTGCATTGGGTCTTCATTGCTGCACGCGGGCTTTCTCTATTTGCAGCGATCAGGGGCTACTCTTCATTGCGGTACATGGGCTTCTCACTGTGGTGGCTTCTCTTGTTGCAGAGCATGGGCTCTAGGTGCGTGGGCTTCAGTAGTTGTGGCACACGGGCTCAGTAGTTCTGGCTCATGGGCTCTAGAGCGCAAGCTCAGTAGTTGTGGCTCATGGACTTAGTTGCTCCATGGCATGTGGGATCTTTCCGGACCAGGGCTTGAACCCGTGTCCCCTGAATTGGCAGGTGGATTCTTAACCACTGCACCACCAGGGAAGCCCAGGGGGCCTGGGTTTGATCCCTGGCCAGGTAAATAAGATCCCACAAGCTGTGCGTTGGGGCCAAAATAAATAAAAATAAAAATATGTTATTATCATCACCCATTACAGATGAGAAAAATTTAATAAATTACCTAAAATTACGTGACAGTAATGTAGGAACCTTTGAATCCAAGCATGGTGTCTCCATATCTCCTACTCTCAACCTCTACATTACAGCTAAGCACAAAGCTTTCTCAGAAAAGGAAGAATTAAACAGCATCTTATCTACAAATTCTCACTCCAGAATCTCAGAAGTCAGCAGACACCTCACTTTTCTTTGTGGGTGTGTATATACATGCCCTTTGTAATTCTGAGGAAGGAGCAGTGATATTTGAAGGGAGAGGGGATCATAGATTAGCAATATCACCTTAAAGTCCATTTTTACCACGTTATGGTAAAAAAAAAAAGGAAGGAAGGGAGGCAGGGAGAGAGAGAAGAAGGAAGGAAAGAAGGAAGAGCGGAAGGAAGGGAGGAAGGAGGGGAGGGAGGGAGGTTGGGAGGGAGGGAGGCCTGGTGTCATTTTCAATGGGGATCACATTTATGAATTTCCAAATGTCCAGGAATAATGGCACATGGGAAGGCCTCCACGCCATTTCCTGTTTCCAGCTCCAAGCACATGATGCTGAAGGGACCCCACACTCTTATCTCAGAGATGTCTTTGATAACAGGAATATCAATTCTTAACCGCTCCGATTTGGGGTCTTATGGCCTTAAGCTGAGCCTCATGTTCATTATGAAATAGGACAATCGGCTTTTTGGTCAGGTTCCCTGGAGCAGAGCCTGTGATGGGGAAACTGTCAAGGTGCTTTATTGAGGGAGAACTCTCAGGAGAGAGGAGGGAGGGAGGGGGGCTAAGGAAGCCTGATCCCACAGGGGGCCCTGGTGCACAGACTGCAGCACAGAGTTAGTCCCTCGCTGAGACCACAGGCTGGGTATCAGTCATTGACCTCTAGCCATTCAGGTGACAGCCTTGTAGGTCAGGCTGCTCTTTAACGAAGTGCAGAGCTTCTGAGAGATGTACAGGTGGGAGGCTTTAGCAGCCAACACGCACAGCAGTTGGGGGATGGGTGCACCAGCCAGGTTTAAAGGATTCCCCCATTTCAGTCGACCTTTGAGAAGTGCAGTCATGAACACCAGGGCAGACCCTGTGATAAACCCACAGAGTCCCATGTGTTATGGTGAATAAACACAAGTCATTAGAAACAAGTACAGTGTGGAGAGAGAAAACTAGGCATGAGATAATGAGAACTAAAAATGTGGAATAAGAATACAGACATCCAGATATTTTGGAGCCAGCTTTCCTTTGTCAAACAACAGCACTACATATAAGGGCAAGAAAGGAGAAGCGAGTTCAAGCAGGAAATCAGATACTCAGACAGAAAAGGCAACCCTGAGGTAAGGCAGGTAATCAATTTAAGTTTTCCCTTCTTTAGGCATTGGCCTTCAGCCAGCTGGGGAGAAGCAAGGTGGTAATCTTCATGTGGTCCCTGCAGGTACCAACAACGAATGTTAAACATAACCCCACGTTCAAATGTTAAAAAGAGTGGATATATGTGTATGTATAACTGATTCACTTTGCTGTACACCTGAAACTACCACATTATAAATCAACTATACTCCAATAAAAAGTAAGTCAAATGCAGGAAAATAAATAAATAAAGTGTTATAAAAACCTTAAAAAGAGAACTCTGTTTGGTTTTTGTTTTTCTTTTTTTGGTTTTTTTTTTTTTATTTCACCTTGATATTGTGAGAGTTTGAGGTACTGCAGGGAAACCAGGTGAAGAACAAGATCCATATATTGAGAATGACAGAACACAAAGATTCAAAAACTCTGGGTCCTGCCTGATAACATCATGGACCCACTGAATTAACGAGGCATGTAGCCTCCCTACCTTCTGGACTTGTTTTGTGTGATAAGAGAGCCACTTTGTTTAAGCCAAAAAAAAAATAATAATAATAACCCCACATTCAATGGGCTCTTTGCTGTTCCCTGCCCTGGCGTGTTTCATTTCCTCTCCAGCACCAAGGGCAGGGTGGGGTCATTAGAGCCCTAAATTCGGGGTTTCCTGTCCTAATGCATGGGCCATTTTATGACTCAGGCTCAGTGCTGATGATGTGGTCCATGGGTGGCTTTATATCCATGATTGGTTCTGGGAAATAAATTCAGGACTCCATCTCTCCTTAAAAGACTCAGAGTCAACAATTACATCTCTTTCCTGTGGTCTAAGAAGAACCTGAAAAGAATAGGGTTTATGCCTTTCCTCACACCGCCCAAAGGGATAGCTCTTTATAAATATTTTTCTAAAGCCGATCTTGACCCCAGAGAAAACAAGAAAAAATGAACCCACATTTTCTATGTCAAAGCCAGACATCTATATAATTGTATTTATTCCTCATAATATTCCTACAATGGCGGTACTATGGTCCCCAGTTTTAAAGAAAATTTTTAAAAGGTTGGAAGGAAAGGAGAATTCTGTAAAGTCTAATAGCAAGAAATGATGGATAAGAGGTCTCAGAAAGCCAAAAACAAAAAAGAAAGGAAGAGAAAGAGGATAACGCTAAATACAGTAAAAATGCAAGAGCCATTAGAGCCCTCATGAGGGTCATAGATTTCTCTGTAATCTTCAGATTTAATATGGCACACCACCTCTTCCCAAGTAAGAAAGCACGTTAGGATGCCAAGATCAAGTTCCAACACCGAAAGTCACTTTTGGAGACATCTTCAAAAAGGAGAAACAAGAAAAACATACTCACCGAGCAGACCTCTGATACCTGCATGGCGAGCCTGTCACCGCCAGGGGTCATGTCTGAGGGTGTGAGGAAGCACCTGACCCCGAATTACAGGTTAGAGAAGCCATGATCTCATTTCCCACCAGTGCAACCTTGAGAATGTCACTGGTGGCGATGACATTGTCTGCCAGGGGAATGATAATATCTCTGAGAAACTGTTGGTCTCGGTTAAAAAAATAATAATGATGACATGAGCAATCACTAACGCTTGATGAGAAAAATCCAGAGAGACCAGCGTAACTTGCAGAGAAACTTTCCCATGATATGAGGAAACAGACATGTCCTGAGGGTGGAGCAGAGGGAACTTGCATGACTTGAGTGCAGAATCTGTGCAGGGACAGAATCAACGACAAACTCCCAGGTCCCCATGCTGATATTTTCTTTTTTTAAATTTATTTATTTATTTTTTGGCTGCATTGGGTGTTCATTGCTGTGCACGGGCTTTCTCTAGCTGCAGTGAGCGGGGGCTACTCTTTGTTGCGGTGGGCGGCCTTCTCATTGTGGTGGCTTCTCTTTGTTGCAGAGCACAGGCTCTAGGCACACGGGCTTCAGTAGTTGTGGCACGCAGGCTCAGTAGTTGTGGCTCACAGGTTCTAGAGCGCAGGCTCAGTAGTTGCGGTGCACGGGCTTAGTTGCTCCACAGCATGTGGGATCTTCCCGGACCAGGGCTTGAACCCGTGTCCCCTGCATTGGCAGGCCGATTCCCAACCACTGCGCCACCAGGGAAGTCCCCATGCTGACATCTTCATCTACCATTGCTTGTCTCCGCATCTGACTCCACAATCTACTCCCCTCAGCCCTCCAACTGAGCTGGTCTAGGTTCACTGCCTGAGCAGTCAGTGAGGCTAACTTGACTTTTTAGCAGCCAGGAATCCCCTTTGCCTATTGGAGCCTCTTGTTTGCCCACTGTTGGGAGAAAGTGATTGCTTTTACAAGTCCAGTTGTGGGACTTCCCTGGTGGTGCAGTGGTTGGGATTCCATGCTCCCAATGCAGGGGGCCCGGGTTCAATCCCTGGTTGGGGAACTAGATCCCACATGCATGCCGCAACTAAGAGTTTCCATGCCACAACTGAGGAGCCCGTGTGCCGCAACTAAGACCTGGTGCGACCAAATAAATTAATTAATTAAATAAAATTTAAAAAATTATAAAAGTCCAATTGTAAATCAACTATATGCCAATAAAATTTTTTTTTACTAAAAATAAAAGTCCAGCTGTTGAGGTTAATGCCTGATGTCCAAGCAATACACTGAATTTGGACCAACAGATTCCACGATCTGCAAGGCATTTGTCTCTGTACTGACCATAGAGCAGAAGTTGGCACAGTTTTCCTGTAAAAGGCCAGATAGTAAGTATTCTAGACAGGGTCTCTGTTGCAACTACTCAACTCTGCCCTTGCAGTGGGACAGCAGCCACAGACAAGGTCTAAACAATCCACAGGAGCTGTGTTTCCATCACACTTTATCTATGGACAGTGAATTCGAATCTTATAATTTTCAGCTGTCCATAAACACTGTTTATCTCTCTTTTTTTTCAAGCATTTAAAAATGGGATAACCACTTTTTTTTTTTTAATTTTATTTATTTATTTATTTATTTATGGCTGTGTTGGGTCTTCATTTCTGTGCGAGGGCTTTCTCTAGTTGCGGCAAGTGGGGGCCACTCTTCATCGCGGTGCGCGGGCCTCTCACTATCGCGGCCTCCCTTGTTGCGGAGCACAGGCTCCAGACGCGCAGGCTCAGTAATTGTGGCTCACGGGCCCAGTTGCTCCGCGGCATGTGGGATCTTCCCAGACCAGGGCTCGAACCCGTGTCCCCTGCATTGGCAGGCAGATTCTCAACCACTGCCCCACAAGGGAAGCCCGGGATAACCACTTTTATTCTTAGCTCATTAGTTGTACAAAACAGGTGGTGGGCCAGATTTGGCCTGGCACCATAGTTGTTTGACCCCTGCTATCAATGAATAATCAAAGGATCAAAATGCTTGCCCTGATGGACATTTTATTTGACCAAAGAACACAGACATAGAATAATCAGAATATAAAAAACATAAAATTACACATTGTGATGATCTGTAAGAACAAAAAGGAAAGGATTTTTGAGAACCAGTGATGGGTGATCATGATTTATATATGAGTGTAGGGAAGGCCTGTTAAGAGAAATTAATAATTAAGCTGCCGTTTGAAAGATGAGAATGAGTGTTTCAGGCAAAGACGGGGAGAAGAGAATTGCTGGCATTGCAAAGGCTTTGAGAGGGGAAGGGTTTCGAGATTTTGAGAGGAACTGAAAGGTCGGAGGTGTGGGGGACACCACTGCTGGGTGGGCACCTCATCTCCCCTTCCATGAAAGCTTAGTTCTGATGTAAGTGTCATTTGGCTGGATCCCCTCCCTGAAGAGTTCCCTCAGACAGTTTCGGTGGTTGGCACGATTGCAGAGCTCCTGCATGTCTAAGATTATCTTTCTTTTTCCTTTACACGTGAAGGATATTTTGCCCAATGTGGCAGTCACTGGTGGTGTCCCCCCCAGCAGCCATCTCCTTCTTTGATGACAGAATCGCAGTTTTGATCCAACAGTCTGGGGGGTGAATCATGACTAGTCTAAGAAATTTTTTTTCATTCAGTTTTTTGTTTTGTTTTGTTTTGTTTTGTTTTGGGTTTTTTTGGCTATGTCACGTGACTTGTGGGATCTTCGTTCCCTGACCAGGGATCAAACCTGGGTCCTCAGCAGTGAAAGCACGGAGTCCTAACCACTGGACCACCAGGGAACTCCCT
Source organism: Balaenoptera musculus (assembly GCF_009873245.2). Classification (NCBI taxonomy): domain Eukaryota; kingdom Metazoa; phylum Chordata; class Mammalia; order Artiodactyla; family Balaenopteridae; genus Balaenoptera; species Balaenoptera musculus. Next base: position 11,515,273 of record NC_045803.1, read on the forward strand.
TTTCATTGAGTTTTGAACTTTTTTTTTTTGCTCTATTTTTATTTTTATTTATTTAGATTTTTTAAAAATGAAGTACAGTTGATTTCTAATGTGTTAATTTCTGCTGTACAGCAAAGAGATTCAGTTATACATATACACATTCTTTTTTCAATATTCTTTTCCATTATGGTTTATCATAGAATATTGAATATAGTTCTCTGTGCTATACAGTAGGTAGTTAAGAAATTTAGATGAGTGCTTACCATGTGTCAGATCTATTGACACATAATTAGTATGAATTATTTAATTCAAGCAAAAAAAAAACCTGCATGTGATAATATTATTCTACATATTATACCAATGAAAATAAATGAAGCATACACAAATTTTTAAAAACTTGCCCATGGTCTCCCAGCTATTAAAATGGTGAGACAAGGATTTGACCTGAGATGATTGTGTTTCAGTGTCTCAGGGCTTGATCACTATTCTATTAAAAACTCTTGATTATAGGAGTTATTATTCTATTTAACGGTGAGGAAACTGAGTTGAAAGATGATTATTGATGTGCTAAAATTAGCCAGAGTTTAGTATTAGAATATAACTTTAAAAATACTTAAATCTTCAATGATTATCCTGTGTATCTTTTTTTTCAAAACTTATAGTCATACCTTGCATACTCTCATGTAATCTGTATTTTTCATTTCTTAATATCTTATGCATATCCTTCCATATTGAGCAGGGTGATTCCACATTTTCAGTTTAATGACTCCTTGGTTATTTATTTTATGGACTATCACACTTAATTTATCTGTAAATTTTTGCTTTATCTTTAGATTTTTTGCAATATTAACTAATGTAAATATTCCTATAGAGAATATTTTATGCATTTTTCACTGTTTCAGTAATTTTCATGAAAAATATTTCTAGAAATAGATTACTGGATAAAAGAGATACTTGTCTTAAATGCTGGTATAGGTACTTCCCTGGTGACACAGTGGTTAAGAATCCACCTGCCAATGCAGAGGACATGGGTTCAAGCCCTGGTCCGGGAAGATCCCACATGCTGCAGAGCAACTAAGCCTGTGCACCACAACTACTGAGCCTGCGCTCTAGAGCCCGCGAGCCACAACTACTAAAACCGCGTGCCTAGAGCCTGTGTTCCGCAACAGGAGAAACCACCGCAATGAGAAGCCCGCACACTGCAACGAAGAGTAGACCCCGCTCGCCACAGCTAGAGAAGGCCCGCGCAGCAACAGAGACCCAACGCAGCCAAAAATAAATAAGTTAATTAATTTTTAAAACATCTGTGTTTAGATAAGTACTCTGATCACCTATTTTTAAGTTATAAATATTGTGAACTATTTGTTTCACGTGAGGAATGGATGTTACCTTATTTATCCAGAAGGTTAACTGGTTAACACACACGATGATTTTTCTGTAACTATCGATATATCATTCACATACAATTCACCCATCAAGTGTACAATTCAATAGTTTTTAGACTACCTGCAGCGTCGTGCAGTTATCACCACAATCAATTTGGTAACAGTTTCATCACCTCAAAAAGAAACCCTGGGACTTCCCTGGTGGTCCAGTGGTTAAGACTCCACGCTTCCAATGCAAGGGGCCCAGGTTCCATCCCTGGTCAGGGAACTAGATCCCACATGCCACAACTAAAGCAACTAAAGAGCCCGCACGCTGCAACGAAGATCCCGTCTGCCGCAACTAAGACCTGGTGCAGACAAGTAAATCAATAAATAAATATTAAAGAAAAAAAAAAAGAAACCCTGCACCCATTAGCGGTCACTCCCCATTTCCGGCCACACCCCACCCACCTTAAGTCCTAGGCAACCACTAATTTATGTTCTGTCTCTATAGATTTGCCTACTCTGAACATGTCATATAAATAAAATCATACAACATGTGGCTTTTTGCAACTGGCTTCTTTTACTTAGCATAATGTTTTCCAGGTTTGTTCATGTTACAATATGCATCAGTATTTTGTTCCTTTTTTTTTTTAAGACATACTCTTTTTAGTGTTTCATGTCTTTTTTTTTAAATTTTATTTATTTATTTATTCATTTATGGCTGTGTTGGGTCTTCGTTTCTGAGCGACGGCTTTCTCTAGTTGTGGCAAGTGGGGGCCACTCTTCATCGCGGTGCATGGGCCTCTCACTGTCGCGGCCTCTCTTGTTGTGGAGCACAGGCTCCAGACGCGCAGGCTCAGTAGTTGTGGCTCACGGGCCTAGTTGCTCTGCGGCATGTGGGATCTTCCCGGACCAGGGCTCGAACCCGTGTCCCCTGCATTGGCAGGCAGACTCTCAACCACTGCGCCACCAGGGAAGCCCATTTTGTTCCTTTTTACTGACAAATAATATTCCATTGTACAGATATATCATATTTTTAATTCATTCTTTGGTTGGTGGACATTTTGATGTTTCCACTTTTTGGCTATTATCAATAATACTGCTATGAAATTCGTGTACAAGTTTTTATGTGGACATATGTTTTCATTTCTTTTGGGTACATACTTAGGAGTGGGATTTTTGGATCACATAGTAACTCTTTTGAGGAACTACCAGACTGTTTTCCACAGTGACTGCATCATTTTACATTCCTATAAGCAGTGTATGAGGGTTTCAAGTTCTCCACATTTTAACAGTTATTACTGTGTCTTTTTATTATTATTATTATAGCTATCCTAGTGGGTGTGAAGTGGTATCTCATTGAGTAGAGATGAGTGATATCAGCTAAGGCACTTCTCTACACCAATCATTCTAACAACTGCTGGGGAGGTGAGAGAAGCCATCCTAGATCATCCAAACCCAGCCAAGCTGGTCCAGACCAGAAGAACCATCAGCCAACTTACAAAACCATGAGAAGTCATGAAGACTTGTTTTGTTGTTGTTATTGGCCATGCCCCGTGGCTTGCAGGATCTTAGTTCCCCAACCAGAGATTGAACCCACACCCTCGGCAGTGAAAGCACAGAGTCCTAACCACTGGACTGCCAGGGAATTCCCAAGACTTGTTGTTTTAAGTCATTAAGTTTTGGGGTGGTTTTCTATATATCAAAAACACTTTCTCTCAGGTATACAATTGTCCATACATCCCCTCTATATGCTAGCATTCCCGACCCAGAAAAAAAGACTGAGGAAGCTGCCATATTGGATAGAAGTTTGGACTGGGATCGTTGTGTTGCAGGAGGGCTGGATGGATTGATGTTCCCTGGAGCTACCATACCCACCCATCACTCCTCGTGCACTGGTTCCTCTGGGACTGCTTCTAATTTATTTTTATTTTATTTTATTTATTTATTTTTGGCTGCATTGGGTCTTCATTGCTGTGCATGGGTTTTCTCTAGTTGCAGCGAGCGGGGGCTACTCTTCATTGCGGTGCGTGGTCTTCTCATTGCGGTGGCTTCTCTTGTTGCGAAGCATGGGCTCTAGGTGCGCGGGCTTCAGTAGTTGTGGTACACAGGCTCAGTAGTTGTGGCTCGTGGGCTCTAGAGCGCAGGCTCAGTAGTTGTGGTGCATGCGCTTAGTTGCTCCACGGCATGTGGGATCTTCCCAGACCAGGGCTTGAACCCGTGTCCCCTGTATTGGCAGGCGGATTCTTAACCACTGAGCTACCAGGGAAGCCCTCTGGGACTGCTTCTAAAGATGGGCACCGCTGGGTGAATCCTGGAGCTATCTCTGGGGAAATCATTCCATAACATAGTCTTGTCAAAATAATTTATTTGACCTCATCCACTACTCTCTACTCTACTGGTGTGAACTGTGGTGATGCTCTTCTTTGCCCAGCCAAAACAGAACTTGGCTTCTGGTCAACTTCCCAGAGACATGTGGTAAACCTTCCAGCTACCAACCATCCAGCTGTGTGCCCAAAACCTATGAAATTTTGGGCTACCCTTCCACTACTTACTGTGTCTCCAGGCCCTGAAGAGCAACTGGTTGTTCCCCCATCAGTTCTCATCCCTCCAGTTCTGTCAACCATCAATCTATAATAGACCTCAGAACTCTATGTCCAGTAGTTGCCTCCCCCAGAAACACCTGACTTACGGCTGCAAGCTGCAGAACGTCATCTCTTGTGGGTATCGACCACTGAACTTTGCGTCCATCACCTGCCACCCTTTAAAATATCTCTCCTATGACCGTCAACCTCTAGGTTATGAGTCCAGCAGCTTCAGACCCCTGGACTTTGTATCTAATAGTGTTCAACCTGTTCCCTACATACACGGCAGTTTCCAACCAGCTTTTTCTTCCTTTGGGACTTGGCAATCTCCATTTATTAGATGATGCTGAATTGCCATCCAAGCATCTTGTCAGATAGCTTTGTGTCATCTTTAGATTAATAAATTGTTCTTAGGTAAATGGATAATTGTGCTTTTAGTTCAGTTACAGTTTTAACCAATACTCTTTTACTTGATCAAATTCTAAGTGATTTTAATTGTTGGTTTGTTCACTAGAGTATTTTTTGCTATCAGGCTTTTTGATTTCTATGCCATTAACATGTTCTCTTAAGCAGAAAGAAAAGTTTGCTTGGTTATCTCTAAATAAACTTGCTTTGAATGATTTTAAAAAATAATGGATTTGGTCCAGGTTTTTAAGAAATGGTAATTCAGAGCACCATTTTTCAGGTCTTTTATTTCTTTATTTCAATGTAGTCTTCATCTCTGTCCTCTGGAAGTGGTTATGAGGCAAAGCAGGAACAACTTAAATGTCTGACATTAAGGAATTCGTTGGTACAATTTTAGCACCCAAACAATGATATGTTGCCTAATAAAGTACTGCAGTACGAAATGTTTGAATGATGGGGGCAAGCCTGTCCAATGTGCATCACATATGATCTGGGAATCTGTACTGCAAAGTGATGACATTGTTGGTGCCTGGCTCAGTGGAATAACGGGTATTTTTTTCTGTAATTTTACTTGTTTTATTATCTCTTTTTGTGTAATAAACAGACATTGTTTTTGTAACTACAAAATAAAAAGAAATACATTTTACAAAAATATTTATGTTGGAATTTTAAATTGATCCAACTGATTTCATATTTTCTGGTGTCACAATTCCTCACTGACTTTTTAGTCAATTCCTTTTTCTAATGCTTTTCAGTGAGGAGATAAAACAGTAGTGAAGTCTTTTAGTTAAAAGTGGTTGAGTATTTCAAGAAAGAGTAAGTTTATGAGAGAGTAGAAAGCAGCAGAAAATCTTTCAAAATAAGTAATAAAAATATTTATTTGGATTTAGCAATATTGAGTTAATTGTTGTAGTTTTTAAATATTCAAACAACAGAAAGTATATAAATCAGAAAAGAGACTTTCCCTACTCATTCCTTCTCTACTGAAGTGACCAAAGTTGCCATTTTTAGGTGTTCTTCCAGATTTTTCTGTACACTGAATGTATGTATAAAGATCATCTATTTTTTTGACTTCTTAAAATAAATTTATTTATTTAATTTATTTATTTTTGGCTGTGTTGAGTCTTCGTTGCTGCACTTGGGCTTTCTCCAGTTGTGGTGAGTGGGGGCTACTCTTCATTGCGGTGCGTGGGCTTCTCATTGCAGTGGTTTCTCTTGTTGCAGAGCAGGGCTCTAGGTGCATGGGCTTCAGTAGTTGCAGCGCACAGGCTCAGTAGTTGTGGCGCACGGGCTTAGTTGCTCCACGGCATGTGGGATCTTCTCGGACCAGGGATCAAACCCGTGTCCCCTGCATTGGCATGTGGATTCTCAACCACTGTGCCACCAGGGAAGCCCCAAGATCATCTATTTTGTATAGAAATGGGATCATGCTATACATATTGTTCTGCTATTTCCCCTTTTCACTTGAACACAATTCCTCTACTTCATTTTCTGTCAGCTATAGAGATTTAACTCCTTCTTTTTAATGTTGAATTATTATCTAACTGTCCACTAGTCACATTGGCTAACAAGCATTTGAAATGTGACTAGTTTGACTAAGGAACTACATATTAAAATTTTATTTAATTGTAATGATTTTAAATAGCCACAAATAGCTACCATGTTGTTCAGCATAGACTAACAATTCCTCAAAGGATAAACACTGAGGTTAATTTCAGTTCTTCATTATTACAGACATGGCTTCAGTAAGCATTACTGTATCCGCATCTTTTTCTTTCAAGTCAGCATTTTTGTAAGCTAGAATCTTATATGTAAAAATGCTGGTTGATTAAGGGTTTGCTTTCAGACATTGTGATAGATACTACCCAACTCAACTGTAAAAAGACTGTAGTCATTACCAACAGCTACCTATGAGCGTTCTCATTCCCCCACATTCTCAACAATATTGTATACTATCAACATTTGTTTTTGATATTTGTTAAGTGAAAACATGGTAAGTCATAAGTTTCCATTATCAATTAATTGCCTCAGCTCACAATGATAAGCTTAACCAAAAGATGACGCTGGAGGGATATTGCAGGAGGAGGAGGTAGGACTTTGGGAAGCTTCCCCATCCCCAGATCAACAAAACAATAAATCAGGCCCTCATTTGTAGTAACTGCCAATTCCCATGGTGTAAACAGTCCTGTCACCGCCAGTTTCTAGCTGCCAATGTGGTATCACTGAAGGTGGAGTTGGGAAGAGATGTACAGTGATACACCACGATATAATTATTTCCGCCCTACAGACACTATTGACATAATCTCAATAGCATAGATAATAGGAAGTGATGTGTTGGGTATTTATTACCTTAGTTTTCTAAATGCATTTATCGTAAGTCTACATAACTTTTAAATACAATCAGCCCTCCATATCATGGGTTCAGCATCCGTGGATTCAACCATTAATCAAAAATATTAAAAAAAAAAAACAACCCAAAAAGTTCCAAAAAGCAAAACTTGAATTTGCTGCATGACAGCAACTATTTACATAGTATTAGGTATTAGGTACGTAATACCTAATACAAGTAATCTACAGATGACTTAATATATAGAGAAGGATATGCATAGGTCACATGCAAATACTATGGCATTTTATAAAAGGGACTCCGGCATCCTCAGCACTATCCACAGTGAGTCCTGGAAGCAAACAGCAGCAGATACTGGGGGACTACTGTAATGGTTGTGTTAACACGTCTGAATTTTTCTGAGTATCTGACCGTAGGGACCGGCTCCGGAACACTGCTACATCCATCTACAGCCATTCAGTCTGTCCCACGACTGTCACAGTAACACAGAGTCACACACTCACACCCCCACCACCTGCTGTGTCCCCAGTGCGGCTCCAGGAGCTGACGCACCTCAGGGACCATCAGCCTACACTGGGCCTTCCGGAGCGCAAAGATGTTCAGGCACAAACGTGGTCAGGCACGTACTACCCTTGGGGACTCACCCTAGAATCCCACGCCCAAGACGTCACTCACACAAGGCTGGCGCGAGCCGACGCCTGCACACTGCGAGCACAGACTACAACTCCCAGAAACCTCCGGGGCGGGGACGCCCCAGGGCCCTTGGGTTTCCGATGTCTCCTGCTTTCCTGGCTCTGGACTACATTTCCCACAGGCCACTGGGCCCCAATAACCGTGGGTCTCGGAAGTCCCCCTAGAGCTTCCTCGTGGTTCTTGGGCTGCGCGTGTGAGCAGGTTCGGTGGAAAGAGAAATCGTTGCGGGGCGTGGAGGGGAGGGCTTTGCGAACTCCGACCCCAGCCGGCGGTGGGGATGGACGGAGGGAAACGCTCCAGGTGAACGCGAGCTGTGACGGAGGTGATGGTGTGACAGACAAGAGGGGAGGGGTCGTCAAAACAGGTGAGGGTGTCTCCAGGCTGCGTGTGATGTAGAGTCAAGTATGCGACAGCGCTGGAGTGTGCTTCAGTGACGGTGAGGGACAGACGTGGTGTAGGGGTTGCGTGTGAACATTGTGCGCGTGGTAGAGCCAAGGATACGTCACGCTGTGTGAAAGGTAATATTGCATTTGCATGACTGTGCACATGACGGGGCTGAGATATCCTGTGACAGATGGAATGGTGTGTGTGTGTGTGTGTGTGTGTGTGTGTGTAAGTGGGCATCTGTGCACTCGAAATGGCCAGTGTATGTCTGTGACTGCATGTAAAATACGTTGTATGAGTTTATCTGGTGACCATGACGGAGCTGGAGCGTTTCTCCGCGGCCGTGTGACAGACTGTACGTGTGTGTACACCAGAGAGAAGAGAGATTGCAGTTTGTGTATGACAGGATCAGGATGAATCTGTGACTGTGGTGGAAGTGTGTTTTTGTGTGTATCATGACAGGGCGAGGGTGTGAATGTGTTGTGTGGTTGTGACAGGTCTGGGGTGTATCAGTGATTGTGTGATACGTGTGTATGTATGACCATCTATGCGTGTGACACGTCAGCATATATTTCTGTCACTATGTGTGACAGGCATTGTGTATGTTTGTTGGGTGGGTTGTTTTTTTTTTTTTTTTTTTAAAGATTTATTTATTGATTGATTCATTACTATGTTGGGTTTTCGTTTCTGTGCTAGGGCTTCCTGTAGTTGCGGCAAGCGGGGGCTACTCTTCATCGCGGTGCGCGGGCCTCTCACTATTGTGGCCTCTTTTGTTGCGGAGCACAGGCTCCAGACGCGCAGGCTCAGCAGTTGTGGCTCACGGGCCCAGTTGCTCCGTGGCATGTGGGATCTTCCCAGACCAGGGCGCGAACCCGTGTCCCCTGCATTAGCAGGCAGATTCTCAACCGCTGCGCCACCAGGGAAGCCCAGGTGGGTTGTTTTTTGAGTGGGTTCTTTAGTATGATGTTTGCTCTTTCTTTTTAAAAAAACACACACTCTGGGACTTCCTTGGTGGCGCAGTGGTTAAGAATCCGCCTGCCAATGCAGGGGACACGGGTTCGAGCCCTGGTCCAGGAAGATCCCACATGCCGCGGAGCAACTAAGCCCATGTGCCACAACTACTGAGCCTGCGCTCTAGAGCCCGCGAGCCACAACTACTGAGCCCACGTGCCCAAACTACTGAAGCCTGCGCGCCTAGAGCCTGTGCTCTGCAACAAGAGAAGCCACCGCAATGAGAAGCCCGCACACCACAACAAAGAGTAGCCCCTGCTTGCCGCAACTAGAGAAAGCCTGCGCGCAGCAACAAAGACCCAACGCAGCCAAAAACAAATAAATGAATAAATTTATAAAAAAAAGAAAGAAAGAAAACAAACAAACAAAAAAACACACACTCTTAATCCAAAGAAATAAGTTCATTTCAATTATTAGTTTGCTATGAGTTTTCATTATTATTATGAATTTCTGTTGATTTTTTATCAAATGTCTTTTCTGTATCTACGAATATGACCATAAAATTTTTCCTCTTTATTTTGATAACATGGTAGAATACATGTTTTTGGTACATGGTAGAATACATAGATTTTTTAAAATGTTAAACCAACCTTACATTTTTGGAAGAAACCAACTAGGGCATGATGTAAGATCTTTTCTGTAAGTTGCTGTCTACCTCTTTTAATATTTTGTTAGTACCTTGATTTATACTGCCAGCATGTTCTGGGAAACTCAGGCTGAGAAATTAGTATAAAATTGATCCTGAGCTTGGAGTACCAGGGTGCTTGGAGAAATCATCAAGGAAATTCTCTGGAGGATTGTAACTTCCATTCATGCCTTGAAGAGTTTTTACAGATAAACCCAAAGTTAACATAAGGAAACAAGCCACCATGTATTACAGTAGCAAAAACAACAAACAACATAAATAGAACACCAAGAAATTAAGGTATGAAATTTATTGGGTACAGATAAAGGTATGAAATTTATTGGGTACTTACGACATAAGTTCAAAGGAAGAGGAAACTAAAAAGGATGAAAATTATAGGCTTTGTCTAACTTGGGAAGTTAGAAAACAAACAATAACAGAATGAATAACAGAAAATGGGTCAAAGCAAATGATAAGCATAAATTAATGAAGTAGAAAACACTGATGCAACAGAGAGGCTAAACACCAATCACTACTTATTTAAAGTGAGTATTTGAAGTGATGCACTTCTGAGATGATTAATTAATAAAACAGAGAAAAGGCACAAATAAATAATACTAAGAAGGGAAAAGACTACACAAAGTAGAAGACTTTTTAATTAGAATAAATTTGAAAACAGATGGGAATTCCCTGGTGGTCCATTGGTTGGGACTCAGCACTCTCACTGCTAGGGGCCAGGGTTCCATCCCTGATCAGGAACTAAGATCCCTCAAGCTGCACAGCATGGCCAACAACAACAACAAAACAGATGACATAACCAATTTCCTAGAAAGATACAACTTAGAATTGACAAGAAGAAATAGAGGGATTTCCCTGGTGGTCCAGTGGCTAAGGCTCCGCGCTCCCAATGCAGGGGGCCAGGTTCGATCCCTGGTCAAGGAACTAGATCCTGCATGCGTGCCGCAACTAAGACCTGGCGCAGCCAAATAAATAAATAAATAAATATTTTTAAAAAGAAGAAGAAGAAGAAATAGAAACTTCTAATAGGCAATTAACCATTAATGATATAGTATCAGTAGTTTAGGCTCTAAACTCTAATCATAACTAGGCTCAGATAATTGTGTAGAAGAATTTAATTAGGGAAGGGTTCAGACACGTCTTACGTGCTATCTCATTCATATCCTCTCAGCCCTCACCTGTGCCTGGGGCCTTGGGAAACTTGTTTCTCTTGATTCACTGGTGCGGCAACCATCCCTGCATGAACTCTGGCCAGTTCCACATGGGCACAACCCCGTGCCTGACCTCATGCCTGACCTCATGCCGGCACTGGGCACCTCTTGCCTCAAGCCACCTAGGTCCGTCTGGTTGTGCTTTTATCTTGATCACACAAATAAAATAGATTCTCCAAAGGGTTTTAATAGATGCTGTGGCTCAAACCTGTAACTTATCTGTGGGTAAAAGTTCATGTTTGTAAATATTTCTCTTAGTTGGCCCTGTGGGTCTTCCTATGTTCTTCATTATTGTTGCAGTTATTTTGTGAATGGGAGATGAATGACCAAGTTTCAAATCATTTAGCCCTTTAAAAATAGCCTGCAGAGGGCTTCCCTGGTGGCGCAGTGGTTGAGAGTCTGCCTGCCAATGCAGGGGACACGGGTTCGAGCCCTGGTCTGGGAAGATCCCACATGCCACGGAGCAACTGGGCCCGTGAGCCACAACTACTGAGCCTGCGCGTCTGGAGCCTGTGCTCCGCAACAAGAGAGGCCACGACAGTGAGAGGCCCGCGCACCGCGATGAAGAGTGGCCCCCACTCGCCGCGACTGGAGAAAGCCCTCGCACAGAAACGAAGACCCAACACAGCCAAAAATAAATAAATAAATAAATAAATTAAAAAAAAAAAATAGCCTGCAGAACCTAAGTGTCCATCAACAGATGAAGACGGATAAAGAAGATGTGGTATATATACAATGGAATATTACTCAGTCATAAAAAAGAATGAAATAATGCCATTTGTAGCAATATGGATGGACCTAGAGATTATCATACTAAATGAAATAAGTCAGACAGAGGAAGACAAATATCATATGACATCACTTACATGTGGAATCTAAAAAAATGATGCAAATGAACTTATTTACAAAACAGAAATAGACTCACATAGAAAACAAACTTATGGTTACCAAAGGGGAAAAGGCAGGGGGAGGGAGGGATAAATTAGGAGATTGGGATTAACAGATGTACACTACTATGCATAAAACAGATAGACAGCAAGGACTTACTGTATAGCATGGGGAACTATATTCAATATCTTGTAATAACCTATAATGGAAAAGAATCCGTAAAAGAATATATATATTTGAATCACTTTAATGTATACCTGAAACTAACACAACATTGTAAATCAACTCTACTTCAATTTTTTAAAAAATAGCCTGCCGAGAGGGAAGAGGAGAGTCACATTAGGGAAAGATCCTTTGCTTACTACATGACTTATATTTAGAAGTGAAGCAAAATGATATCTTCCACTTGCTTTTATTGGTTCAACAGTGATAGTTAAATAGAACAAAAGTAACCACAAATTATTCCCCTCCTATCCACACGGTTAATGCCCTTCCACACTGATTCTGGGCAAGCCTTGTGACTTGCTGGCCAGTGACATTAGCAAACATAACTTGAGCAGAGGCATGAAAAGCACTTCCTTATTGGAGGTTGCCCTTTCTCTCTGCCCTTTGGAAACATGTCATTTCCATGTGAAAAATGTCCAGTCTAGCCTGCTGGAAGATGAGAGGCCATATGGAGGAGAACTGAGGCCTGACTGATAGCCAGCCAACTACCAGTCTTGTGAGTGAGACCATCCTAGATCATCCAACCCATCAGCTGACCACAGAAACATAAGAGAGCCCAAGAGAGATTGGTCAAGTCAGCCCATACCAGAAGAACAACCCAAGAGACACAGAGAATCAGGAGATAAATAAAGGGCTTGTTGTTAACCCTTTTTGTTTGTTGTTTGTTACGCAGCAGAAGCCAACTGATGCAGAAACATAGATAGAATAAGCCAATATGGCAAACGTTAATATAGTTGACCCTTGAACGATGCAGGGGTTGGGATGCCAACCCCACACACAGTCAAAAATCCACGTATAACTTTTGACTCCCCCCAAACTTAACTACTAATAACCTACTGTTGACCAGATGCCTTACCAATAACAAACCTTCAATTAACAGGTATTTTGTACGTTATATGTATTATACTGTATTCTTACAATAAAGTACGCTGGAGAAAAAATGTTATTAAGAAAATCATAAGGAAGAGAAAATACATTTACAGTATGGTACTATATTTATTGGTACCATAAGTTTACTTGTCAGTTTACAAGATGAGTGGTCTGTCTGTCAGTACCTACATCAATATTGTCTTATATGATACAAAGCACTGTAGATGTTATATGTATTACACTAGACATCAAAAATAAAAAGATAATGTAAAAAAGAAATTCATATTTATTTACAGGTATAACATTATCATGCATTGGTCACAAAGAAGCAGCAATATTATTGCTTTACGGTAGCCTAGAGTAATTGATACAATTGCTTTATGGTAGCCCAGCCTATATACTAATGAATGAATCATTATAAAATTTTTATGGCATACAGTATTATAGTCATATTCATAATACAGTATTGAGAACATTGTTACTTTAAAAAAAAACACTTACCTATGATGATAGGCTGATACACAATTTCCCCAGTTAGAGAGAGGCATACTGTACAATACTGTAATTCTTTGAAAGCAAAGTTATAAAACAGTGAGAAAACTAACACATTATTGATTTTGTAATATCACTCACCTTATGCCTATGTAAGGATAGACTAGTATCTACATATATTTGTGCATCCATGACATAACTAACTTAAATTTTTTTTCAATATTTCTAGGCTACATGGTTCATCTGTGAGTTTTTTCAAACTGTTGCAAATCTCCAAATTTTTTTCCAATAAACTTTGAAAAAAATCCAAGTACAAGTGGACCTGCACAGTTCAAATCCATGTTGTTCAAGGGTCAACTGTACTTTTGATCTAGATGATAGGTATATGCATCATCTTTGAACTAAGTTTCAACACTATTGCACCTTAAATTTCTCACAATAAAATTTAGGAAAATACTCTTTATTTCATGATATTATGATTCTCTACCATTTCATATCATCTTTTATTTCAAAGCTAATCAACTAAGCATTGCTTATATTAAGTTGATTCAAAATATTTACCTCTTGCCTCTTATTTAGAGCTTTGTTCCTCAAAAAAGAGAATATTTAATAATTCGTTATGAACATATTTTAGAAACTACACAGGGACTTCCCTGGTGGCGCAGTGGTTTAAAATCCACCTGCCAATGCAGGGGACACAGGTTCTATCCCTGGTCCGGGAGGATCCCACATGCCGTAAAGCAACTAAGCCCGTGTGCCACAACTACTGAGCCCACGTGCCACAACTACTGAATCTCGCATGCCTAGAGCCTGTGCTCCGCAAAAAGAGAAGCCACCGCAGTGAGAAGCCCGCACACCACAACGAGTAGTAGCCCCCGCTCACCGCAACTAGAGAAAGCCCACATGCAGCAACAAAGACCCAACGCAGCCAAAAATAAATAAAATTTAAATTAATTAATTAATTAAAAAGAAAACAATTATTGCTGGATGGACAGAGTCCCAGACTGCACTGATTCTTACATGTGAGCACTTTGGGGAATTTTGTCCAGTAGATGATATATACTAAGACAGGTGATGCACACATTTAGTAAACTGCTTAAACAAACCAAATCTGGGGGAAAAATTATTTAAGAGGCCAGGTATTTGGAAAAGTGCATGGAAGCTTACAGAATACAACAAAAGATCCTTGAAAAACTTCCAAGGCATTCTGTAATAGGGAAGAACAAATCTGACTCCATATTGGATGTGTTTCTTTTCCTTTAACCTTTGTATTCTATTGCTTTTGCTTCAAAGTAATCACTAAAGAGATGTTGCCTATAGCTTAAAGTGGACATAATGGCCCATCTCCTGGAACCCTGCCTCCCACGTCTGAGTGTTAAGCTAAAATACCTTTGTTTAAGCTCACAGGAAACATCCTGACCAGGCCCTGACCTGTGAATGGCTGCAGGAAAGAAGAACCAGGAACTATTTGCAACACCTTATCACCTTTTTTTACTTTACCTCCTCACCTCCCCATCTTTGTTCTGTAAAAGAAACTAGCATCCAAACCTGGGCAAGATGGTCCTTTAGGACGCTAGTCCACCACCTACTCAGTCTGCTGGCTTTCTGAAAAAAGTCACTATTCCTGGCCCCAACAACTTGTCTCTCCATTTATTGGTCTGTCCTGCAGCAAGCAGTACGAGCTTGGACTTGGTAACAATTGGACTGACCCATGTAGATGCTCAAACACCGGGTAGTTGAGGACATCCACACGGATGCTCCTGTAGGTGGTTGGGGCTGGGCAGAGACTCTAGGTAACACCCCCGATCTGCCTCCTTTCTCTCTTCTTGGAGGAGCAAATCCTTGTGCTGCCCATCCTTTAAACTGGATAGTGAATAATGCGGCAAAAATTTCTATACCACTGAATTTTAAAATATCATTCAAGCACTCTACAACTACTCTTCAGCTTCTAATAAATGTTGGAATATATTGAAAATACATGTATCGCAAATAAATTTGAAACTATTCAATATGCAAAGAGAAAGTTGATTTGGTGACATCATAGGACTAAGAATTCAACTCGAGGTAGTGGGCAAACACCCTTTTAGAAATTGTACGTTACGTTCCTAAAGATTGCATCTTAGAACATAAGCCAAAGTTAACACTTTGAAAATCACCGACTTTTAAATGGTGTTTTAAGGAAAATTAATATTTTGAGAAAATAATGAAGGCATCCAATTCAATGCCCGTAAGAGCACCAAAGGGGGTAAGAATAACATAGGATTAGTAGATATGTTAAAAATTGTTGAGTCTGGGTGGTGGGTATGCTATTCTCTGTACGCTTGTGTGTGTTTGAAAATTTCTACAGTAAAAAGTTTTAAAAATAGCTCTTTAATGGCTACCACATAGCATCCTCCATTTTCTCCAATCTCTCAAATAATTAATCATTTAATTACAAAGCTTAATTACTAAAAAGTGATTACAAAAAAAAAAAGAATTTCTGGGTTCATAGGGAGCTTGGAGTTCATGCTCTTTGGATGCAAGAGCCCTGCCAAAATCTCTAGACCTAGATCACTGGGTCTCCATTGGATTACCTGGATGAAATAAAATTTATATTTTATGGCAAGACAAGAAAAATTTAAACATAAAATTATTTTCTACCAGTTTGGGCCTCTGCCTTTCCCTTTAGTGTGTATTGTACATCTGCATTGACCAGACTTCCTTAGGAGATAATGTTCCTTCTTAATCTTGTAAGGGATCACGATAACCCACTACTTGCTTTGTACATACAGATCTGGATTGTGTAAACTGTCAATACACCATTTGTTGGATAACTCTTTGCCTCAAAAGCTTATATAACTGTGCTTTGACCTCTAATGGGCGGAACAGTCCTCAGAGCTTTCTGAAAGACTGTCTCCCAGGTTATAATCCTCAGGTTGGCTCGAATAAAACTTTCCATTTCTTAGATCGACCATTGATTTTTTTTTTCGTCGACAACCTCCTGCAGTGGGGAGCTTCCCACCTGATACCTCACAGCCTCCAAAGGTACCTGAAGGTTACCAGAGTTAAAATCACACAGGCACAGCTGCACGCTCACACAGTCACTTACACTCACACACACACACACACACACACACACACACACACACGCTCACACACTAAATGGGCTGGTCAGCCAACTCTTCAAGCCTCAGTCTCTGAAACTGAACTACTGTGAATACCTCAAATGCCCCCACCTTCCACAGGGGCCTCAGAAAACCCAGCCTCCTTTCCTGGCCAGTCTCTACTCTCCAGGGGTCCTTAGCTCCACCCTCTCCCTGAAGGGCCAGCCCCTGACAGAGAGGCAGGAACAGGAGAAACAGGAAGAATAATTTGGATACAAAACAGGTTCAGGGAAGTGAGGCCTGTTGGGAGGAGCAGGGATTTGGCAAAATGAGGGTGAGTCCAGAACCCTAGTGAGTGTCCACAGTTCCCGGGTGTTTGCTGTCAAAGAAAAATTGCACCAAACAAAGTTAAACAGGCACAGGAGACTTTATTCAAGACTATGGCAATAAGAGAGAGAGACTGAACTCAACTCCACTGAAACAAAAGGTGGGAGAGGTTTTCAGCTGGATGAGCTAGTGGGAAAATGCCAGAGACAGAGGGGAGGTTGGTGCATGGGATGGTCCAGCACCCTGACTTACTCCTGAGTTTACAAATGTTTTTCTCTGTAATTAGGCATCTGTGTTTGCTAACTGCCACTTATTCAAGTTCGGCTCCTACCCTCCCACAGAGCCTGAGGGTCAGGGGTGTTATCTTCCTTGATGATGACATTTTGGAGGGGTGGCTCCCAGGTCCCCTGAGAAAGAGATTCCTGAGCTGTAAAACTAGCAAGAGGCTGGGAGAAAATTTACCTACATTTCAAAGGGCCAGAGAAAGAATCGGCAATGACAAATTTTCTAAAGTAGATGCTCTAAGGAAAGGGAGATTGGGGGCCTGAAGTCAGGAAGAAGTCCGTGTCAAGTTTAGTCAAGCTCAGGAGACCATTAAGGCTGTCCTGGTCACCGCCATTGTGTCCCCTCTGCCCATTCATCTGTGGGTTCGTGACCCTAGGTCTCTGCACATGCCTGGTACCCACTCTGCATGGCACGGTGAGTAGGTGTGATCCCAGCAGGCAGCGCCTCCAAGCGCAAGAAGCAAGGCAGATCAGGAGATGCCAACTTGGCCTCAGCTCCCACTACCCTCGGGAGCACCCATCTGGAAGTCCCCATCTGCCTGGTGTCTGAGTGTCCACATGGGTTTGTCTGAATCCTCAGGGGACAGTGTATCCCTCCAGTTGTCTGCCTGTGTCTCTATCTCCTCCGATATTTTAACATTCATTCATTTAAAAGTCTAATAAAAAAATGTATTAAACACCTTCTGTGGGCATGTCCTGTTCATCAAGTCTGCGTTTGTCTGTGTGTCTACATTTGCATCTGTCCACACCGGACGTGTCTGTCTTTTTGCATCCCATGTGTAACTGCCTCTCTGGGGGGTCTCTATCTCCCTGTCAGTTTGTTTATAAGTTCCTCGATTCACTCATTCCTACAACATCACAAACATCCCCTGAGGCCACTGAGGAGTTCACAGCCTGATGCGGTGACAGACACTGGCCCAACCCAGGGTGACCAAGGCTGGGAGACGGGGGTATCTGAGGCTGAAGGTGGGTGGATGATTGTAGGGGGGCGTGGCAGGTCAGAGAAGTCTCCAAGGAGGAGGTGACGTTTGTGCCTCTGGGTCTGGAGACGTGGGCCCATGTAGGTGGCATGTGTTGGGATAGAGGAAGAGAAGAGAAATCAAGAGGCCGTGAGTGCCAACCTCAGACTAGAACACAGTGTTGGGGAACAGGGTAGAAAGAGAGCCTGCAAAACACAAATCCCCCCGAAGTTAAGGGTTACAGGCCCCTAGCTCCCTCCTCCCTCAGATCCAGGAGTCCAGGCCCCATCATGATTATCTAGGAGGAAACCAGCCCAAGCAAGGGAGGGCAGGGGTGGAGGAAAGCCGGCCGGGCTGGGTATAGCCAGGATGCCTGAGGCTTTGCTGGGAGAACCAGCCAGGCAGAAATCAGAGCAGGAGCTGTCCTCAGTGTCTCCACTCAGGTCCACAACCTGGCAATGGGAGGCCCCAGAGCCCTCCTGCTGTGCCTCTTTGGGGCTGTCCTCTTCCTCACAGGTATTCAGACTTTTGAGTTCAGTGGTAAGAGGGCAGTTGGGTGGGGGATAGCTGGACTCTCCTGGGTCTGAGGGAGCAGAGAGTGGGGGCCGGATTCCAGGGACTCAGGGAGGAGCGAACTAGGGGCCCTGATTCCTGGTTCTGAGGGAGGATGGGGCTGGGGGCCTGGATCCTGGGTCTGAGGGAGGAGGGGCCGGGGTCTGGTTCCTGGGGCTGAGGGGGGGAGGGGCCAGGGGCCTGGATCCTGGGTCTGAGGGAGGAGGGGCCGGGGGCCTGGATCCTGGGTCTGAGGGAGGAGGGGCCGGGGTCTGGTTCCTGGGGCTGAGGGGGGAGGGGCCAGGGGCCTGGATCCTGGGTCTGAGGGAGGAGGGGCCGGGGGCCTGGATCCTGGGTCTTGGTTGGGAGAGGCCTGGAGACTGTGTCCTCTCCAGTTCTCTTCCCCTCCTCTGTTCTTTCCATATCACTCATTTCCTCCAGTGTCTCCGTTCCACTACTCCAGCCTTTCTCATCCTCTTTGCCCATGTCCCCATTCAAAGGTACCTCTGGGGAGCCATGGGGGCTCTTTCCAGAACGGCAGGAAACCTTGGCCTCATCCTCGAGCAACCCCTTCCCCTAGTTTGGGTAAGGACAGGGACATAGTCATATCAGGACTGAAGTGGCTACAAAGGCAGGGAATTTGAGAGGTGGGAAGGAGGTTATGCCTGCATATAACAACTTTGTGTGTGTGTGTGTGTGTGTGTTTGTGTGTGTGTGTGTGTGCGCACGCACGTGCACATGCTCATCCACGGAAGAGAGTTCGATTTCTCTGTGTGTCCATGTGTCAGGGTGTCCTGTGGGTCTCTGTGCTTGTGTGTGTTTATCTGTACCAGGTTTTGATGTCTGGGTGTTTGAACAAATGCTTTTATGGGTCTGTTTATCTCTGAGCCTCACTTTCTTTTTAAAAGAGATGTGTGTATAATTTTGCATCTCTGTTTCTCTTTGTGTTTGTGCATCTCTATGACTGGTGGGCCTGTATTTCTGTGTATGTGTGTTTGGGTATTTTGATGTGTATCTGTCTCTCTGTGTATCTGTTGTGTGTCTCTATGTATCTTGCATCTGAATATGATTTTAAGTTGTTTGTTTTTGTAGGCCTCTTTTTTGTGTATCTCTAACTTCGCCTAATTTCAGGGTCTCATTTTATTTGTATGTCTGTGATTCTTGGGTCTGTATTTGTCTCTCTCTGGGTATGACTTCCTGTGTTCCTGGGTCTGTGTGTTGTGATTATTTCCGTATCCACACAGTTTTCTGTCTGTGTGTGTGATTTTGCATGTGTGAGATCCTGCGCCTTGGTTTTGGGGGGTTTCTATTGGAGGGTCTGGGTGGTACTCGTTTTGCTTGTGAATGTAGAACTCAATGTGAACGCATTCAGGATACTCTGTGTATATTTGTGAGATTTGCATGAGCCTGTGTCAATTTTGTTATTTTGTGTTTACGTCAGTGTTTAAGTGTTCTGTGCGTGTGTGTATCTGTATTGCTGGGGGCTGGCTGTGTGTGCCCTTGTAGCATGAGATTGCACATCCCAGTGCCTGTACTGGAGTGTTTGTTTTCCATCAGTGACCTTTTAGTGCTATTGGATATCATGAGTATAGTTGGGAGAGGGATAGGCAGAACAGGAGTGAATCACTTCCTCCTTTATCAAAATCTTGGAGGGCTTCCTGGAAGAGGGTGGAGATTTGGAAGAGCCTGGGGAAAAAAAACTGGACTGGCAGGTGCAGATGCCATTGCTGTGCCAAGAGGTAGACACAGTCATGACCAGCCACAGCGGCAGCCCCTGCTTCTTTCAGGGCAACAAGGCCTGTCTCCCCTCAGAGCAGAAAAGCCTGGCCCATGTGGCTGTCATCTGCAGGGTGGAGCCTGATTCCTTGCATAGGCTCATCCTTGGCCTGTTCCTCTCACCCCACCCCTGCTCCTCTCCCCAGGGTCCCAAGCCCTGCAATGCTACAGCTTTCAACACATCTACTTCGGGCCCTTTGACCTCAGTGGCATGAAATTCCTCAATGTCTCCTGTCTCCTCGGATGCTCTGAGGCTGTCTTATCCCTGAACACTGGTGAGGGGCAGGAAACGCAAAAAAAAAAAAAAAAAAAGGGCGGGAGCGGGGTACAAGGACAAGGATGAAAGATTAGACGGGGTGGAAGGGGGATGGGGGTGGAGGGGGATGGGGGTGGAGGGGGGATGGGGGTGGAGGAGGAGACAAGGGTTTGGGAAGGAACTGGGTAGAAGAGGGGAGGGAAGGTCAGGATAGAGATGTGGTGGTGGAGGGAGGAGGAGAAGGGAGAGAAAGAAGGAGGGGATAGGGGGGCAGGAGGTGGGAGGAGGAGACAGTAGGGAGCCAGGAAGAGGAGGTGGGAGAGGGGCATAAAAGAGGAAGAGGGAAAGGAGAGTAAAGGAGGAGGAGGAGGAAAGGGTTGGTGATGAGAGGAGAGGGGGAGGCGGTGTAGAGGGAAGCAGAGTTTGACAGGGAGCGAGGGACGAAAGAGAAGGGCAGGGCTGGAGGGAGAAGCCAGGTTGAGTGAGAAGCGAGAAGACAGAGGAGCAAGAGACTTGAGACTAGAGAGAGAGAGGTGGAGAGGAGGGGGCGTGGGAGAGGAGGAGGAGGGCTGGGGGGGGAGGCAGCGCGCCAGACCCCATCCCCTCGCTCCCAGGGTATGGCTCCGCAGTGACCATGGTACAGAAGGGCTGCTGGACTGGCCCGGCTACGGGCCAGATGCAGCGGAATGACAAGGCGCTGCCGCCTCACTACTCGGTGGTGCGCGGCTGCGGGACCGACTTTTGCAACGCGAACCTCCAGACCCACGACTCCCTCCCCAATCTGAGCCGAGGTATGTGAGGGGCGGGGCTGGGTGTGGGGCGGGACTGTACGGGGCTGGGAGGGGCCTCGGCCCGCGCGCGCGCGCGCCCGGGGGAGGGTGTGGTCTCCGCTGGGCTCCTCCTCCCGGTGCGCTGGGATTCCAACGCCCAAGTCGGGCCAGACGGGAGCCCTGGCGCAATGCACATCCCGCACGACCGTACCGAGGACCATTACCTGAATGTGCGTCCACGCTCTCTTGCCAGCGCCCAACCCGCGGACGCTCAGCGGCGCCAAGTGCTACTCCTGCGTGGGGATCCACCCGGAGGACTGCACCCCGGAGAAGTCCCGGCAGGTCCAGTGTCACCAGGACCAAAGCATCTGCTTCCAGGGCAATGGCAGCATGACCTTTGGTGAGAGGCTGGGAGGGTGAGAGGGCCTGGGCAAGGGGTGTGGAGGCAGGGCAGGGCTGACAGGGAGACACGGCCCTGGTCTAAAGAAGGAGGCATGGTCCTGGACTGAGGGAGGAGGCATGGCTCTGGTCTAAGGAGGGGACTGGAAGGAAGTCCGAGGACCCGGTCACGGCTGTGATCTCTGACGTGGAGGTTCAGGTGCAGCTGCCTCCCTCGGTTCTGACCCTCCTCACTGCCCCCCTCCCAGGCAATTTCTCGGTCCCTGTGTACATCAGAACCTGCCACCGGCCCTCCTGCACCATCCAGGGCACCACCAGCCCACGGACAAACATCGACCTCCAGGGCTCCTGCTGTGAGGGGCACCTCTGCAACAAGGACTCCATAAGCCTTCACCAGCGCCTTGGGCACCGTCCCTCCTGAGGCACCCCCCCATCATAGTCCTGCTCCGCATGGTTTCCCTGCTGGTTAGCACTCCGGGAGGACCCCTCGGGCATAGTCAGCCCCTCTAGCCCCTTCCTGAGCAGGATGCTGGGGGCAGGGCACACGCACCCCCTTCTCACTGCTTCAGTTCCTGGAATGTGGAAAATAAGAGTTGCACTCCTGTCTCTCTCTCTCTCTCTCCCTCCCGCTTCCCTCCTGACGCCCAGCCCTCACCTGGTCAGCAGGCCTGGGAGAAATTGGGCAAGGTCCCCAGCATCCCAGGGTGGGGAGAAACATCCCAGCCCGCATGCAGAGCAAACCTGATCATAGATCCTGCTTGCTGAGCACCAGCCAGGCCCAGGCTCCCCACAACCCCATTTCCTGGTTGTGGGTTTCCTGGTCCTAGGCTCTCCCTCCAGAGCCTGGAGCCAGGCTGCATGGGTTCGAATTCCAGCTTCAGCATTTTGCCTGTGGGTGACCTTGGGCAAGTTACTTAATCTCACTGAGACTATGTTTCCTCACTTGTCAGGCAGAGGTGAAAATAAAACCTACAGTAATGACAAGGTCCTACTTCACAGTGGTTGTGGTCGGGATTTAATGAATTCCCTCTCTCTGTCATCTTGATCTGTGATCATCTGTTTGAATATTTAGTCATTTAAAAATACTCATTCAGGACTTCCCTGGTGGCGCAGTGGTTGGGAGTCTGCCTGCCAATGCAGGGGACATGGGTTCAAGCCCTGGTCTGGGAAGATCCCACATGCCGTGGAGCAACTAAGCCCGTGCACCACAACTACTGAGCCCATGCTCTAGAGCCCGCGAGTCACAACTACTGAGCCCACGTGCCACAACTACTGAAGCCCACACGCCTAGAGCCCGTGCTCTGCAACAAGAGAAGCCACCGCAATGAGAAGCCCACGCACCACAATGAAGAGCAGACCCCGCTCGCTGCAACTAGAGAAAGTCCGTGTGCAGCAACGAAGACCCAACACAGCCAAAAATAAATAAATAAATTTAAAAAAAAAAAAAACTCTTTCAGGGCTTCCCTGGTGGCGCAGTGGTTGAGAATCTGCCTGCTAATGCAGGGGACATGGGTTCGAGCCCTGGTCTGGGAAGATCCCACATGCCGCGGAGCAACTAGGCCTGTGAGCCACAACTACTGAGCCTGCGCGTCTGGAGCCTGTGCTCCGCAACAAGAGAGGCCACGATAGTGAGAGGTCCGCGCACCGCGATGAAGAGTGGCCCCCGCTTGCCGCAACTAGAGAGGGCCCTCGCACAGAGGTGAAGACCCAACACAGCCAAAAATAAATAAATAAATTTATTTAAAAAAAAATACTCATTCAACACCTACTTATTGCTGTCTACTAACTGCAGTGCACGAGAAATATCTGGTATTGGTAAGAGGGAAAAGGCAGTGAAAAAGTAGAATGGATGCTATTGATAAAATTTTAATTTATAAAGGAACCCTCCTACACTGTTGGTGGGAATGTAAAATGGTGCAGCCACTATGGAGAACAAAAACTAAAAACAGAACTACCATATGGCCCAGCAATCCCACTCCTGGGCATATACCCAGAGAAAACCATAATTCAAAAAGATACATTCACCCCAATGTTCACTGCAGCACTATTTGCAGTAGCCAAGACATGGAATAGACCTAAATGTCCATCAACAGATGAATGAATAAAGAAGATGTGGTATACACATACAATGGAATACTACTCAGCCATAAAAAAGAATGAAATAATGCCATTTGCAGCAACATGGGGTGACCTAGAGATTATCATACTAAGTAAAATAAGCCAAACAGAGAAAGACAGATATCATATAATATGGCTTATATGCGGAATCTAAAAAAAAATGATACAAATGAACTTACATACAAAACAGAAATAGACCCACAGACGTAGAAAACAAATTTATGATTACCAAAGGGGAAAGGTGGGGGAAGGGATAAATTCTAATTTAACATACACACACTACTATATATAAAATAGATAACCAACAAGGTCCTACTGTATAGCACAGGGAAGTATATTCAATATCTTGTAATAAACTATAATGGAAAAGAATGTGAAAAAGAATATATAAATATTCTATATATATATATATCCTATATATATATAATGATGTGTATATATAGAAATATATATATATATACACACATCATTTTGCGATACACCTGAAGCTAATGCAACACTGTAAATCAACCATACTTCAATTTTAAAAATTTAATTTATGAACATCAGGACCACCACCCACAATCCTTATATAAAATAATAAAGGGAAAGAACAGGCAGGATTAAAAGATATGGATAGACAAATATATGAAAAGATAAAAATGAAGGAAGCAAAGAAGCAAGGAAAGAAAGAAGGAAAAAAAAACAAAGAAGAAAATATGCATATCTAATACAGTTTGCATTTCTGTAACTGGTCACAAGGCCATAGTTGATATGTTTAATTTCCTTCTTCCATTACTCATTCCAAGTTTCCTTTGCCCTCAGCTGGCTGGTGTTATTTATCAAGTTAGGCGACCCAAACCCTCATTCCTGAAAGGTCTAAATCCTTAGTGGTCCTGCATTTTTTTTGAGGGGGTTACTTATACTATGGGACATGAAATCTCTAAGAAGTGCTCCAGAGAATGCCTTGGGTTCCAGACACGGCCTTCCTTGGATCCACTCTGCAGGAGGAACCCAATTTCCCCTTAGTAATTGAGATCAGTCATCCCAGCAAATAAAGTAATCTTCTTTTTTTGCCCATTGGTTCAGTGGAGTGAGGAGCCCCAAAAGGCCAGGTGACCGTCTCACCTTCCCACTCAGTGGAAGCATTGCTGTGTCCTCTAGTGGAAGCAGGAAGCATTCTTTCCTTGGGAACCAAAACCTTCAAACCAGCAGAGCTCAAAGTCATGGGGATGGGAGGCAAAAGTTCTGCAAGTGGGTATTACGTGTAATAGTGAGAGGGGCCCCTGCCACCCCTCGCTACCCATGTATTCAGGCTTGAGGGTTGGGGGAGAGAGCACTCAAAGCACGTGCTGCATCCTGTAAGACAGAACCCCATCCTTTCAGGGTATTGATTCCCAGTTGGCAACAAGAACCGAGTCATTCCATTATTTTACCAGGTGAGCTTCTTCTAGGTGATGGGGTATGAGGTAAGACTGGTGAAATCTATGGGTGTGAGCTCGTAGTCACACTTCATTCACTGTGTAATGAGTTCTCTGGTCAAAGGTGACACTGTGTGGAACACACGGTGGAGGAGGAGACGCTTGGCCGTCCTGGTGAGGGGCTTAATGTACAGTGGGAGGAGTAAGGAGAGCCCTCATCCTCCAAGTTTCCAGTGATACACAGAGGAGTGCTTCAGACACGGATCTTGGAAATGAAGCTGAAAGGTGGTAGAGAATCAGCATTACCAAACGTGGTTTTGTACACACTGGATCCATCATTCATGGAGATCCCCCTATGTTCCTGGCCATGCTCTGGGCACTGGGGCCACGGAGGAGAGTCCCAGGTCTGGAGGAGCTCCCAGTCGGATGGAAGAGGCAGATCTGTGCTCAGACAGCCACAAGCCCATGATGGAGGGATGTGCAGGGACAAGAAGAACGAGCGTTGGGGGAGGGATACACGGGGGCTGGTGCCAGAGGGAGAAGAACCTGGTGACAGGTCTCAAAGCATGCTGTATGGACAGAGACAGGGACAGCAGTCCAGGCAGAGGGACACGCCCATGCAAAGACAGAGACACAGAGGCAGAAGTAATCCCAGCAGAGATTCAAAAAACATTTGTAATGCATTCTTCTGGGCTGGGTGATCCTGGAGAACCCCACTCTTGAAGAGTTCTTGGTCTGACGAGGACACAGACTAGGGCCCAGATGGACATAGCACCCAGAGAGGTCAGGGCAGTAAAGAGGGGGAAGTGCTTGGGCTGGAAGGGCTGGCAGGTAGAGAAAAAAAACCTCTGACTGGGGGTTAGGGCATCAGGAGTGATTTCATAGGGAATGGAGCCTGTGCTGGGTCGTGAATGATGAGGGAGGTCACCAGGTGGACAGAATGAGGAAGAGCATTCCAGACAGAAGGGCCAGCCCACACAAGCTCATGAAAGGAAACACTTGGTTTGCTTGCTTTTTATTATTATTGAAGTATAGTTGATTTACAATGTTATGTTAATTACTGCTGTACAGCAAAGTGATTCAGTTATACATATATATACATTCTTTTTTTAATATTTTTTTTCTATTATGGTTTATCATAGGATATTGAATATAGTTCTCTGTGCTGAACAGTAGGACTTGTTTATCCATCCTATATATAAAAGCTTACATCTGCTAACCCCAACCTCCCAATCTGTCCCTCCCCCAACCCCCTCCCCCTTGGCAACCACCAGTCTGTTCTCTATGTCCTTGATTCTAGGAAACACTTGTTAAATGGCAGAGGGACAGCAGGACAGAAGCAGGAACAAGTAAGAGACAGAGGGAGCTGCAGGGAGGGACAGTCGGCAAACATTTATAACCTATTCTTCTGAGCCGGTGACGCCAGGGACCCTGCAATGAGTCAGACCCAACCCTGTCCTCCTGGTCTGGAAAGAGTCTGTCACAAACCTGGAGGCTGATGGTTGGTAAATTATAAAGTATGGGGGTCTAGGGGAGCTCCAAAGAGGAAGACCAGGGAAGGCTTCTGATAGGAACGAATCTCTGAGAAGACACCTAAGTGACAAGTAGGAATTGGCAAAGGAGCGAGAGGAAGGGCGGAGTGCGTAAAGGCCTGGTCTGTGCACAAAATGTGAGAAAAGAAGATGAGGACGAAGGGATGGCAGCGCTCCTGAGGGGCTTAAAATGTCAGATGAAGCTGAAGTTTCCTGAACTTATTCTGCAGCCAATGGGGATCCATGGAAGGGCTTCGAGCAGGGGAGAGGTATGGTCGAAGCCAGGGGATGGGAAGCTCTCCCTGTGACCACGCAGGGGACAGACTGGGGGAGTGAGACTGAAGGCAGGGACACCAAGGAGAGGCTGGTGAAGGGGTCTCTCATTCATGGTCTCCAGGGTCAGGGGCCACTTAGTGTTGAGGGGCTTGGAGGGAGAAAGAAGGAATGAGAAAACAGTGTGTAAGGGCTGAGGAGTAAAGTTCCTTATGCATGAGGATAGTGGCATCCTCTGGAGATTGGGAAGAAGGCGGTGGTCATAAAGAAGCACACAGGAAGATTCTGGGGAGTGGCAGTATTCTCTCTGGGTGTGTGGCAATTTCATGGGGATACACAAATGTAATCATTTGTCTAATATAAATCTCTATATGGTATGCACTTTCTGCACATATGGTATATTGCATACAAAAAAAAATACTAATGCCAACAGCAAAGTCAAGGCAAGAGCCTAGGTTTTTGGACTCCCATATTGTGGCTTTCTAATCTTTGGTGACAGAGGTCAGGATGCTGGCTATCTCTGGTGTATCAGTTGGGAGACGGTTCAGGAGAACCTCTTGTGGCAATGGAGATGCTCTGTGACTTGCTTGAGGTGATGGTCACACGTGTCTATACACAGGTAGAACTGCATCAATTTGTACACTTAAGATGTGTGGGGGTCTTTCCCGGTGGTGCAGTGGTTAAGAATCTGCCTGCCAATGCAGAGGACACGGGTTCGAGCCTTGGTCAGGCAACTAGATCCCACATGCCATGGAGCAACTAAGCCCGTGCACCACAACTACTGAGCCTAGGCTCTAGAGCCCGGGAGCCACAACTCCTGAGCCCATGAGCCACAACTACTGAAGCCCATGCGTGCCTAGAGCCCATGCTCTGCAACAAGAGAAGCCACCGCAATGAGAAGCCCCCGCTCGCCGCAACTAGAGAAAGCCCGCGTGCAGCAACGAAGACCCAATGCAGCCAAAAGTAAATAAATTAACTAATTAATTTTGAAAAAAGATTTGTGACCTTTCCAATGTGTAAGCCATACCTCCACAGAAAGAAACAAAATTAAAATACGACATACAATTAAATGATATCATGTCTGGGATTTGCATGAAAATAATATAGGAAGTGAGGAAGCGGGTGGAGGCACAGATGAAATGCAATTAACCATGAGTTGGTATTTGTTAGATGGGTACGTGAGGTTTATTATACTCTTCTGTTCACTTCTGCTTGTTTGAAGTTTTGTGTAATAATAATATATATATGTATGTGTATACATGGATAGATAGATAGATAGATAGGCGATAGATAAAAGAAATACCTGTTGAACCCAGTGACCCAGGCACTTCCTCCCTTCAGAACTCAGATGCCTGCTCCTCTCAGTGATCCAGGTGGTCCAGTGCTTGGATCATGCTCACATCGCCCCTCTCCTAAGATTCTGTTGCCCTCCCCAGGTTAATGCACGTGGCAGCCTAGGTCAGCACCAAGGACAGATCCACAGCATTGGGTCTCAGAACCACAGACAGCAACTCAACTAATAGGTGAGACAAAGGACAGGGAAATGAGGAAATGATATCCTTCCCATTTCCAGAACAGTGTGGAACAGGGCAGAAGGGTAGAGTCAAAGAAGAGCCCATCAGTACTACTGAATAAGAGTATTCCTTCAACAAATAGCCATTGAGCATCTCTTATGTGCCAGGCACTGTTCTCAATACTGGGGATGGCAAAATCCCTGTCCTGAACAAGTAGAAAAATAAGAAAACAGGATCATTTAGATAAATGCCATATGCCATGATAAAGACATAGCAATGAAATATGATACAGAGTTATTTATGGGGTGGGAGAGGAGCATTTCTGAAGAGATGGTCAAGGAAGAGGCTATATTGAAAAGAGAACTGGATGAAGTAAGGAAATGATCCAAGAGGAGACTGGAGGTAAAAGCATTCAGGCAGAGGAAGAAGCAAGCACCAAGATGTTGAGGCAGGAAAGAGCATGGCATGTTTGAGGATCAGCAAGAAGGCCAATGTGATGGAGCAAAGTAAGTGGACGGAAAAGTGGCAGGAGGGGTTTTGGTAAGATAAGAGTAGACACACAGAGAGAAAGAGATAGAGAAAGAGAGACAGGAAAATATGAAAGACGAGCAGAGACTGAAAGAGTCAAGAAAGACCCAGAGGCAGAAAGAGAGAAGCAAAATAACACTAGCTATAATTTATTAAGTGCAATTTCCATTATCTATTCTAATACCTATTTATATATACGTACTCATATATATTAATATATACATACTTTTTATTATGGAAAACTTCAAACATAAAAGTGAACAGAAAAGTGTAATATTTATTGTTATTATTATATAACAAACCACTCCAAAATTTCGTGTCTTAAAACAAAAAGTGCATTATTTCTCATGATCCTGTGGGTTGACGGGGCACTTCTGCTGGTCTCATGCAGCTACATTCAGATGGGGCTGGACTGGGGCTTTTGGCCAGGGTGCTTTGATTCTCCTCTGCATGGCCCCTCCATGTGACTAGCTTGGGCTTCCTCACAACACGGCAGTCTTAGAGTTCTAAGAGAACAAAAGCAAAAGCTTCTAGTTCTCTTAAGAACTGGACCTGGAACTGGCCCAGCATCATTTCTGCCACATTCTATTAGTCAAAGCAAGTCACAAGCCAGCCAGATTGAAGGAGAAGAGACACAGAGTCGACCTGTTGGTGGGAGAAGCCACACACCAGCACAGAGGAGGAGGAATTACTGGAGCCAGCTTGGGAAACAATGTGCCATGAGGGCTTAATGTATGCCAGGTCCCGTGCTGAGGGCCACAGATATTCCACCTCACCTAATCCTCAAGCAGCCCTGTGACACAGGGTATAATCATCCCCCCATTTTACAGGTCTCATAGGACACAAAGCTAGGGATAGCAGAGCTAGATGTGAACTCAGGTCTGTCTCTAAACCAGGCTGTATGTGTGTTATGTTATTATGTTCCACCCAAAAATAAAGTCAGTGACCATGGCCATGTCAAGGCTTAACCCAGGGCTTCCCTGGTGGCTCAGCGGTTAAGAATCCGCCTGCCAATGCAGGGGACACGGGTTCGAGCCCTGGTCCGGGAAGATCCCACATGCTGCGGAGCAACTAAGCCCGTGTGCCACAACTACTGAAGCCCGCACTCCTAGAGCCCGTGCTACACAACAAGAGAAGCCACCGCAGTGAGAATCCCGCGCACCGCAATGAAGAGTAGCCCCCGCTCGTCGCAACTAGAGAAAGCCTGCGCAGAGCAACAAAGACCCAATGCAGCCAAAAATAAATAAATAAAATAAATAAATAAATTTTAAATTAAAAAAAAGGCTTAACCCAATTGACCCAAAGTCTCTAGATACCCAGATTGCGAGATATATATCTATATATAGATAGATATATAGATAAATAGCTTAGCATAATATAATACATAATTTTTAATTGGTTGGGAACACAGAGGTACAAAGGATAAACTAAAAGCAGAGGGCTTCCCTGGTGGCACAATGGTTGGGAGTCCGCCTGCCAGTGCAGGGGACGCGGGTTTGAGCCCTGGTCCAGGAAGATCCCACATGCCGCGGAGCAACTAAGCCCATGCACCACAACTACTAAGCCTGCCCTCTAGAGCCCATGAGCCACAACTACTGAGCCCACGTGCCACAACTACTGAAGCTTGCATGCCTAGAGCCCGTGCTCCACAACAAGAGAAGCCACCACAATGAGAAGCCCACACACCGCAACAAAGAGTAACCCCTGCTCACTGCAACTAGAGAAAGCCCGCGCACAGCAACAAAGACCCAATGCAGCCAAAAATAAATTTAAAAATTTATTTAAAAAATAAAATCAAATAAAAATTAAAAAAATAAAAGCGGAGAGGCATGCACTTGGGGAGAAAGACCAGGAGACAGAAACTCAGAAGCAAGGCCAGTGAGATACAGAGAGAAGCAGACTCACAGAGACAAAGCAAAAGCAAAAGAGAGATTGACAGAACCACAGGGTCTCCCTCCTTTATCCAGGAAGCTCCATGGGGGCAGGGATTTTGTCTGTTTAGTTATTACTGTATCCCCAACGTGTAGAGCAGTACCTGACTCTCAATAGGTGCGCAATAGATGGGACACTAGGCTGGAAAAGCACAGAGCCTGCAGTTCCCCCAAACACCACCAGATGGCAGTATCCCAATGCCCCGAAGCCTCCAAATGCCTAAATCCAAAAGACAGCAGTTGGAGGATTTGCCGCCACAGGCCTCAGACTTTCTGGACGTCTTCCCCTGGGCTGAGCCCCGCCTTTCCCTGCACAAGCCCTGGGTGATGAGTGACCTTTCCATCTGAGACTACCTCTTCACCCGTTCCGCCACCCTGCCGAGTTAAACAACTCTTTCTTTGTCCTTGGCCCCTTCAGGCTGGGCTCCAAGGCATCTGGGTCCTTTCCAGGCCCGGAGATGGGGCTGGGATGAAGGTGGGGCAGCTGGAACGAGGCCAAGGAAAAGTCCTAAGAACTTTGGAATCAGTTCTTCTAGTCTTCCTGGACCAGGAGTATGGGTCCAGCCCCCTCCTCCCTCAGACCCAGGGTCCAGACCCCCAGCCCCTCCTCCCTCAGACCCAGGATCATGGTCCCCGGCCCCTCCCCCCTCAGACCCAGGATCCAGACCCCCGGCCCCTCCTCCCTCAGACCCAGGATCCAGACCCCCGGCCCCTCCCCCCTCAGACCCAGGATCCAGACCCCCGGCCCCTCCCCCCTCAGACCCAGGATCCAGACCCCCGGCCCCTCCCCCCTCAGACCCAGGATCCAGACCCCCGGCCCCTCCTCCCTCAGACCCAGGATCCAGACCCCCGGCCCCTCCCCCCTCAGACCCAGGATCCAGACCCCCGGCCCCTCCCCCCTCAGACCCAGGATCCAGACCCCCGGCCCCTCCCCCCTCAGCCCCAGGATCCAGACCCCCGGCCCCTCCTCCCTCAGACCCAGGATCCTGGTCCCCCGCCCCTCCCCATCAGACCCAGGATCCAGGCCCCCAGCCCCCTCCTCCCTCAGACCCAGGGTCCAGACCCCCAGCCCCCTCCTCCCTCAGACCCAGGGTCCAGACCCCCAGCCCCTCCTCCCTCAGACCCAGGATCATGGTCCCCGGCCCCTCCCCCCTCAGACCCAGGATCCATACCCCCGGCCCCTCCCCCCTCAGACCCAGGATCCTGGTCCCCAGCCCCTCCCCCCTCAGACCCAGGATCCAGACCCCCGGCCCCTCCTCCCTCAGCCCCAGGATCCTGGTCCCCAGCCCTCCCCCCTCAGACCCAGGATCCTGGTCCCCAGCCCTCCCCCCTCAGACCAGGATCCTGGTCCCCAGCCCTCCTCCCTCAGACCCAGGATCCAGACCCCCGGCCCCTCCTCCCTCAGCCCCAGGATCCTGGTCCCCAGCCCTCCCCCCTCAGACCCAGGATCCTGGTCCCCGGCCCCTCCTCCCTCAGCCCCAGGATCCTGGTCCCCAG
Source organism: Balaenoptera musculus (assembly GCF_009873245.2). NCBI lineage: Eukaryota > Metazoa > Chordata > Mammalia > Artiodactyla > Balaenopteridae > Balaenoptera > Balaenoptera musculus. The sequence goes on from NC_045803.1 coordinate 11,547,572, forward strand.
CCCCTCCTCCCTCAGACCCAGGATCCTGGTCCCCAGCCCCTCCTCCCTCAGACCCAGGATCCAGACCCCGGCCCCTCCCCCCTCAGCCCCAGGATCCTGGTCCCCGGCCCCTCCTCCCTCAGACCCAGGATCCAGACCCCCGGCCCCTCCTCCCTCAGCCCCAGGATCCTGGTCCCCGGCCCCTCCCCCCTCAGACCCAGGATCCAGACCCCCGGCCCCTCCCCCCTCAGACCCAGGATCCAGACCCCCGGCCCCTCCCCCCTCAGCCCCAGGATCCAGACCCCCGGCCCCTCCCCCCTCAGACCCAGGATCCAGACCCCCGGCCCCTCCTCCCCTCCAAGTCCCTTGCAGCTGCCCTGCTCCCTCCTCTGGGCAGAGAGGTCCTCTGGCGCTCCCCCTCCCTGTCTTTTACAGAGACCCCTCTCCCTCTCCACGCCCCCCTTCCAGGGTTGAGACCAAAGCTGAGTCACAGGAAGCGCTGCGGCCCTGAGTCACCAGCCCCCTCTCTGGGCTGCAGGGAGCTGGCTCTGGAGCAGTGTGCTACCAACTGACCCCCATAGCCCAGAACTTCCATTTGGAGGCAGGTGCCCTTCCCACTGTGACCCATCGCTGCCCACCCTGGCATCTCCCACACCCTGCCTACTCTCCGCTTTTCTCTTTTAGTCGTGGTATCTTTGGAGGCAAAATTTCCCTCTGCTCCAACTTCCCTGTCTTGATTCTGACTCCTGCTTTCTCTTCACCACTAGGTCTCTTCCGTCTCCAGCTCTTTGAGTTTGTAAAAACTTCTCCCTCCCACCTCCTCCCTCCCCTCTCTCTCCCTCCTTCTCTGTCTGTCTTTCTCCCTCCCTCTCCTCTGGCTCCAACATTCAAGGTCTCTCTGGTTGTCTCTCTCCCCTCAGTTTTTCACAGTTGCCTGCACTGGAGCACAGAGGCTGTGGAAGGCCTGGGGCTAGAGGTCTCTGTTCCGTGGCCACTGACCCTCTCAGGCAGCCGCAGCCTCTGTGTCCCTGGCCTTTGGCCCCTGAGCGAGGCTGGAGTGGAACTGGGAGGGGCAAAGCTGTTCCCAGCTGTGCCCCTGAACAGGAGAGAGAAACTGAGGCAGAGATGAGCTTAGAGAGGCCCAGAGACACAGAGCACTAGAGACAGAGAGAGGATGAGACAGAAAAGAGAGCACAGGCAGAGACGGAGACAGAGTCAGAGAGCAACAGACAGACACAGAGAGCGACGAACACAGAGAGGGACAGGGGCAGGGAGCGAGAGTGAAAGAGAAAAGCAGTGGGGGGCTTCCCTGGTGGCGCAGTGGTTGAGAATCTGCCTGCCAATGGAGGGGACATGGGTTCGAGCCCTGGTCTAGGGGGATCCCACATGCCGCGGAGCAGCTGGGCCCGTGAGCCACAATTACTGGGCCTGCGCGTCTGGAGCCTGTGCTCCGCAACAAGAGAGGCCGCGATAGTGAGAGGTCCGCGCACCGCGATGAAGAGTGGCCCCCGCTTGCCACAACTAGAGAAAGCCCTCGCACAGAAACGAAGACCCAACACGGCCATAAATAAATAAATAAATAAATAAAAATTGAAAAGCAGTGGGATCATAGGATCTCACTTATACGTGGAATCTAAAAAAAAGGGTACAAATGAACTTATTTACAAAACAGAAATAGACTCAGAGACACAGAAAACAAACTTACGGTTATCAAAGGGGAAAGGGTGGGAGGGATAAATTGGGAATTTGGGATTAACGGATACACACTACTGTATATAAAATAAACAACAAGGACCTACTGTATAGCACAGGGGACTACCTTTAATATCTTGTAATAACCATAATGGAAAAGAATCTGAAAGAGAATATATATATTATATATACATATATATAACTGAATTACTTTGCTGTACATCCGAATCATTGTAAATCAACTATACTTCAATAAAAAAAGTTTTAAAGCAGTGGGATGCAGGGATAGACACAGAGACAGAGATGCTGAGAGACACAGGGACACAAAGAGCTCTAGGCAGAGCCAGAGACAGAAATGGAACCAGAGAAACGGACAGAGAGAGACAGAGCCAGAAGACACTTAGACAGAAAGGAGACAAAGGCATAAAGGAGAGGAAAACAGAGACAGAGAAAGACAGACGGAGAAAGAGATAAAGACGAACCGAAAGGCTTCCAGAGTGGGAGAGACCGAGACAGCAGTCTGAGGCAAGGCCTGGAGGAGCCGAGAGGGAGGAGAGAGGGAGAGAGGTGCAGGGCGGGGGGGCGGGTGCCGCTCAGGCTGCAGCCTGGCGATCCCCCGGCTGCAGCATCTCCTCCAAGCAGACAGGCGTGTGTCTCCATCACTGCCCACCCCCGCGTCTCATCCCGAGTGGGAATCACATGCGCACCATGGGGCCGGGCCCCAGCATAGGTTGTTTTCATCACCGGGTGTGTCTGTGTGTGCGGTTTGGTGTCTCTGGGTGTGTGCGTGTGGGTTGTGTTGGTGTGACGCCAAGCATGTCTGTGTGTGTCTCATTGCCCTGTGGCTGGAGGGACCATGTTCCTACATGGCGTACAACTCAGGAGGGGAGAGGGGTTATGTCTGTGTGTCTCCCCCGGGAGTGGTGTCCATAGGGCCACCCACCACACGGTGAGAGGGGTTTTGTGTCACCTGGCCAGTGAGTCCCCGTGTGTTGCTGGTGGAGGGTTTTGATCTGTGTCTAGATGTACGGTGTACAGACCCGTGCGTAACGTCTGTGCTGCTGCATGTGGTCACATGCCGCATGGTTGTCACTCTGGGGGTCACCGTGCATCAGTCTGCATTGCATTTGCTGTTCTGTGCATCAGCGCGTGTTGTGTCTCTCCTTTGTGGGTGTTGTGTGCGTAAAGTTGTGTATCACTCAGTGATGTGACCCTGTGTCTCCTTCCAGGTGTGTGTCCATGTTGGGGGCCTCTCTTTTCCCTGCCAAGAACACAGACTGGGGACCCACACTCAGAGTGTTGTGTTTGCATGCATGGCTGTGTATTACATTGTACCAGAGGGCGTTCCCCGGTGCTGTGTGTGGTGTCATTTCAGGCCCAAGTGATGGCTGTGTCAGTGGGTCACATCTGCTGGTTCATGAGACACAGTGTTTCTGCTGGGAAATAGTGTAGCACGTGCTTTGTGTCATTGTGTCTTTGTGTATTCCACTGTATATGTTGTGTTTGTGTGGCCACCTGTGTTGGAGTGTATCATGTGCCAGGCTGTGTGTGGGTGTGGTTTATGGTGTCAGTCCGAGGCGATAAGGCATGTTTTACTCTGTGCACGTTGCTCTTGGGCATCAGGGTCCGTGTAGCCTGTGCCCCGCCCCCCTCCCCCAGGGGCACCATTCTTGGTTGTGTCCTGTGTGATGCCCCAAAATAGATCAAAATGTCTTACATGGGGCACGTGCCGCTTGGGTTTCTGTGTGTGTCACTGGGCCTATAGGTCCGTTCCTACACGCACCCATTCATATTGTTCTCTGACTGCATATATGAATGGCATTGTGCACCGGGGTATATTGTCTGTCAGGGTGAATCCACGTGTGTTGTGAATCAGTCTATGAGCGTATGTGCTTGAGTCACCACGTGCCGTGACGTACGTCAGTGTGCATTTCTCTACGTGCTGGGTGATTGGAGACTGCCATGGATGTGTCCCTAAATGCTGTGTGTCTGCACATGTCGTGTTGTGTTCCACAGGTGTGTGATGGCTGAGTGCTTTGTTCACACAGATTTGTTGTGTGTGGCATATGGGGATTGCGAGGTCAATACAGAGTGTGTGTTTGTGGAACACCCGTATATGTTGTGTTTGTGTAGCTACGAATGGGCATCATCCTGTGTGTGGCATCTGGGTGTGGCTGTTTGTGTCAGAGGATGTTGTGCCAACTTTGATTGCAGTGTTTGTGCCTGCGCGTGGACAATATTTAGGTGACCGTGTGTGCCACGGGGCGCTGCCTGCCTCCCTAAGTGCCAGCGTGTGTCACATCACGTGTGTGGTGTCCGGGTGTGGCTGTGAGTTTCAGAGCTCGTCGGGAGTTGTGAGTCACTCGGTGTGGTTGTGTTGCATGCCCATGGGTGTTAGGTTCTGTCTCCGGCCATGCCGTGTTTGAGGGTGTTATCACCCTGTGTTGCATGGTGTCCGGGTGTGGCTGAGTGTAGGTGTGTATTACACGCTGCAGACCGGTTGTGTATGACAAAGCCCATTGTGTGTTGGTGTGTGTCTTAATCCATGTGGACACACGCCTCTTCCTTGCTCTGCCCCAAGACACACCCAGCCCCTCCTTAGTCTGAGAAGGGGGGTTGGGGAGCCTCCCCTCTGCCCAGGGGCCTCCCCAGCACCTCCCCGCCCTGCCCAGCAGTCACCACCCCACAGAGGGCACAGGATCTGCTGTGCCTCAAAGCAAGAGCCCAGAGCGAGGGAGCAGAGCAGGCCGGGGACCTGCAAGCCATAGTGGCTGCTCTTTGTGTGCTGCGAGGTGGGGGACTCTGGGCAGGAAGCTGGCTGAGCCCCAAGACCCCGGGGGCCATGGGCGGGGAGCTGGTGCCGGGCCTGGGGGCCCTGAGGAGGAGAAAGCATCTGCTGGAGCAGGAGAAGAGTCTGGCAGGCTGGGCACTGGCACTGGCAGGGATTGGCATCGGACTCATGGTCCTGCACGCGGAGATGCTATGGTTCGGGGGGTGCCCGGTGAGTGGAGGCTGGGGGCTGAAACTGCTGGGTCTGAGGGAGGAGGGGGCTGGGGGCCAGGACTCTCGGGTCCTGAGTGAGTAGAGGCTGGAGACCCCTGGGTCTGAGAGTGGAGGGGGCTGAGGGCTGGACTCCTGGGACCTAGGGGGGTAAATGCAGGGGGCCCTCTCTGCAAAAGGAAGGAAAGAGGGGTCACAGAGTGTCAGTTTGAAGGTATTGCAATTAGACAGTTGGAGGTCCAGGACCCCTGGAGGCCAGGAGGTGGCTGGTCAGATACTTGAGTCTCCCAAGGGCAGATTAGGGGAGAGATAACCCCAGGTTCAGCGAAGGGAGGGCGGGGAGAAAGGCTGACTCCTTCCAGTAGGCGGCAGCTCCTTGGTCCTTATCTAAACTCTAATGTTCGTGCAGTATCTCAGAGGCAAAGGGCAGAGACCAAAAGAACTGGCTGGGTGGAGGGGTGGGAAAAGAAAACAAGCACCGCCCTCCTCCCCCCTCTATCTCCATCATTAAGAAGCTCAGCTTCCCCAGAATCTATGGGCTATTTAATCTGGGAAATAAGGGAGAGGTAGGTTTATGGTAGCCTGGACTCCTGGGTCCCAGGAGAGGAGAGGCTGGGGCCCGGGCTCCTTAGAGGTGACTTCGAGCATTTTCAGGGGAAGAGGGGCTGACTCTGAGGATAGTGTGAGTGGGGAAGGAAAGAACAAGTGGGGCTAGGACAGGTCTGAGCAGGTTCCCAGCACATTCCCGTCCTGGTCCGGGCAGCGATGGGGGCAGATGAAGGACACCGGTCAGAACTGGCGGCTTGAGGACGGGACAGAATTGCTCAACAGGAAAGGAGGGGTTGGAGATCTGTCTAGGGTAAGGGACGTGGAATTGGGCTGGTTGGAGGGCACTGATCTGAGGATTGAGTTGGGGGATTTCTGGGGGACAACACTCAGGCTTGGATTTGGGGGTGGGAGAGGCAGGCAGCTCTGAAGCGACCAGGAGCCACGCGGACCGTCAGGGCAGGCTGGCTTCCTCTGACCGGGTGGCCAGGCGAGGGCAGCGGGCACTGAGGGGGTGGGGCCGCCGAAGCCCATGCCAACAGGAAGCATGGCCGGGCTGACCCGCCGCTCCCACACTTCAGCACCCCGCCCAGCAGGCGAGGTGAGGACAAGGGAGCCCTGGCAGGTGGGAAGGGACAGGGGGTCTTTCCTACGCCACCTCCTCCCTCCGCCTTCTCACCTCCAATTGCTTCCCTCTACCACCTGCCAGCTGCTGTCTCCAGCACGCGGACTCTGGAATCTGCTGCAGCTCTTCTGAGCCTCGGCTTCCCCAACCGGAAGCCGGGGGTGAGGGTTGAAATACACGACCCGAAGGGTCCTCCTCGGCCCCCTTTCTATGACCGCCTTGACAACACCCGTGTCCCCTCCCCACCTCCATCGTAATCTAATAAACTCATCTTGCAGGGATCCAGACACCTGCTCGCCATGGGAGAGGGGCTGGAGGAGAGGCCTGGGCCAGACCCCACCGATGCAGGGGAACGTGATAGAGATAGTGGGGCGGGAGAGGGAGGATGGTGAGAGGTACCGAGAGGCAGAGATACACAGAGAGACCAAGGCAGAGAGAGACCAAGACAAAGATGCAGTAAGAGACGGAGTGGTACAGACAGCGAAGGGGGTCGGGGATTCGGGGCAAGAGGAATTGGAAAGGAGAGAGGACCACCAGAGAAGTGGACTGCAGAGTGGGGAGGAGGTTGGGTCTAGTGGGGTGTTCTTTGGGACAAAAGAATGGGACAGGGAACTGGGGAGCCACAGAAGGATGAAGGGGTGGGGGAGGGCTAGGGACAACAGCACCATTGTTCGGGGAAGGGGGGCAGGCCCCATGGGGCAGGAAACTGGCCCTCTTCCCCTGCACAGAGGGGGGCCCTGGCCGGGTCAGGGGAGCTGGCAGTGTTTTAGGAGAAACAGGTGCTGAGCTCAGAGTGGGAGCCCAAGTGAACTCTTCCCCCTGACACCACCTCCCAGGCAGGGATCCCCACACACACCCCCTCCTAGGGAATCCAGCAGTCCCAGTCCCCTCTAAATCCCTTCCTCAAGAATTCTAGATTCCTCCAAGGTATTGCCACACAAAGACAGGGAAAAAAACTTCCCGTGGTTTCTGGAGGCCATGTGCTTCTGGCCAGATCTGCCCTGGGCTTAGAGCCAGGAGAGAGGGCAGGAGGTGGGGAGGGAGGCAGAGGAGACACACAGGGCAGCAGGCCTGGAGGGCCTTTCTCAGAGCTGGGGCTGGGGTCTTAGGAACCCAGCCCCCTGGATGAGGGCAGGGGAGGGTGTCATTCATTCCCTGGAGCCTGAGTGATAGTTTCTAGGCTCCTCAGGAACTGCGGGCGGGGTGTGGGGAGGGACCTGAAGTTGCTTTCTAGGGCAGAGACCAGCTGGGTGGGAAGGGAAGGGACCACTCTTTAGAGGCTAAATGTCTGTTTCTAGACACCCCCCACACACACACACACACACACACACACACACACACACACACACACACAACTGAGGAACTATTATTGATGGGGACCAGTACGGGGGAATTAGGAAGGAATGTGAGTTTCAAGGTCTTCCCTCAGGGGTGTGGTCCTCGGAGAAGAGCTGAGGAGGGTGAACACTGGCACCTGGGCCAGGGCTGTCCCGTTGGGAAGGAAGAGGGCACTCTGCCTGGGGACCAGCTGATGGTTTTGAGACTTCCCCAGACCTGAGGCATCAGGAGGAACTGGGCTGGGGGCTGGGGGTTAGGAGGCTAGGAAATTGGGAATGGAGAAGGGATGGCGGTTTGGGAAGAGTGCAGAGGGGACTGAGGGAGACCTGGGATCTCACCCCTTTCTCTCTCCCTCCCAACAGTGGGCAATCCACCTGTTCCTGGTTAAATGCATGATAAGCATCTCCACGTTCTTGCTGCTTTCCCTGATTGTGGCCTTTCACGCCAAAGAGGTCCAGGTAGGCCCCTTCCTAGCTCCCCTCAGCGCCCCCCCCCACGCCCTGTCGGCTCACACTTCCCACCTCCTGGGCTGAGTAATGAGCTTCCTCCACCCTGAGATACATCCACACCCTCATCCACCCGGAGGGGGTGAACCCAGGACAGACAGACAGCCCCCCGGAGCAGCCCTGACCTTCCCCCACCTGCTGCACTCTGTCTCACCTTGCACACCTGTAGATGCTGAGAGTTCCCGCCCCCAGGCCTCTGTCCACTCTGTCCCCAGGTTGCCTCACAAAAGACACAGCCTCCCAGATCTCACTTCTCCATCCCCGAGTCCCTTCCTGTTCCCATCCCGACAACCCAAGATCCTAGCCATGTGCCTGCAGGTCCTTCCCCACTGCTGAGCTCCCCACCTCTGTGCCAACGACCCCACAGACCCAGGAGCCCTTCCCACCTGTCTCCCCCCCTCCCATCTCATGTCTCAACCCACACTGGACTCTCCACCCCTTCCCCTCTCATCCCATCCCCCACATCCCCAGATCCTGTTCCCTTCCCCCCACACCTCTGCAGTATAAAATGAGGGTTATTGGTCGAGTGTGGTGACGCCCCTTGCAGTGCCTGGCACACAAGATGTGCTCAGTAAGAAGTACACGTTATCATTAAAGCAGTCATTCGAGTAGTTAAGTGGCCTGAGGGCCCTGGGCCTCAGTTTCTGCATCTATAAAATGGGAGTAAGAATATTTTCAATCTCACTGTCTTGTGAGCATTCACTGAGTCACAACACATAAAGAGGACAGTGCAATGCCTGGCACCTCCAAAGTGCCCTGTAAATGTTGGCTATTATCATTGCTAATGGGATGATGGCAATTACTACTGCGTCCCCAGAAACTGGAGTAGGACATAGCTCTATGGATGTGGAATGTAAGTTCTTGGGGAGGCAGGGGTTTTGTTTTGTTTGTTTTGCCCACCCATATCCTCAGTATATCTCAATATATAGAACAATGTCGGGCATACAATAGGCACTCAATAAGTGTTCCTGGGCTGGAAGTTCTGGAAGTGGGCTGAAACTAGGAGGGGGAGAAGGTGGCGAGATGTCTTCCTCGGGTCCTGCCCTGCCCCTTCCCACCCTCCCGGGCCCCATGCCCTGCGCTATCTGCCTCCCTCTCCGGTCCCGCGGGCGCGCCCCCCTTATCTCCCCGCGCAGGCTGGGGAGCGGGCGCCTGACCTTCGTGTGACCCCCCTCCTTCTCCATCCGTTCCCCTCCCTGCAGCTGTTCATGACGGACAACGGGCTCCGGGACTGGCGCGTGGCGCTGACCGGGCGGCAGGCGGCGCAGATCGTGCTGGAGCTGGCTGTGTGCGGGCTGCACCCGGCGCCGGTGTGGGGCCCGCCGTGCGCGCAGGGCTCGGGGTCCCCAAAGACGGCGGTCACGCAGTCCTGGCCGAGTTTCCTGGGCCAGGCGGAGGCGCTGCTGTCGCTGGCCATGCTCCTGCGCCTGTACCTGGTGCCCCGCGCCCTGCTCCTGCGCAGCGGCGTCCTGCTCAACGCCTCCTACCGCAGCATCGGCGCGCTCAACCAGGTCCGCTTCCGCCACTGGTTCGTGGCCAAGCTGTACATGAACACGCACCCCGGCCGCCTGCTGCTCTGCCTCACGCTTGGCCTCTGGCTCACCACCGCCTGGGTGCTGTCGGTGGCCGAGAGGTGAGGATGCGGGGGGAGGGGAGGGCGGGAAGTGACGGTACCTGGAGCCTCTGGAGGAGCCGCTTACAACCACCATCGCCCTGTACAGTGCTGCAGGTTGGGACTCCCTGAGACCAAGAAGTGGAGAAAGCCCTTCGCCCCAAAGCCGTTCCTCCACCTGCAGTCTCCAGTCTCCCCAGACACACACACACACCATAGGAAGCCCTGCCCTTCCTGCTTCCAAATCTCTCCTGCCTCAGGTTTCCAGGCAGCTGTTCAGTCTCCACACGCAGGCACTGGGCCCTGGCCAAGGGTTGCACCTGCTTTGGAGGAAGGGGACATCTTTTCCAAATTAGCACAGATGCACTGTAGGTGCTCCCGGTGACCCCCAGGCTGCGCCAGAAGGGAATTCCGTGCAGAGAATTGGTACGGGAATTCGAGGCCGCCTGCTGGACTTTGACCTGATGCTGGAACTGTACCCCTCAGGGCCTCCACTTACCTTACAGATAAACAAATTGTGGGTAATCTTAGCCAGTGGTTCTCAAAGTGTGGTTCTGGGACCAGCAGCATCTCCTGGGAACTGGTTGCAAATCCAAATTCGCAGGCCCCACCAGGACCTATGGAATCCAAAACTCTGGTGGGTTGGGCCCAGCAATCTTTTTTAACAGTTCACTCTGATGCTGGCTCAAATTTGAGAACCTCTGGTTTAGTACATGTGGCAAAGGATTCTTGAGGGGAGATGGAGAATGGGAAGAACTGGCCTTAGATCTCTCCTCTCTGAGCCTCTGTTTCCGCATCTATAAAATGGGTATCAAAATCCACCATCTTTAAAGTCTCCCTGGCAATTCTAATCTTTCATGATTTTAAACTCATTCATCTCACAGGATCTGTTTTCTCAGTTGGGAAATTGGTCAGGATCAGTAAATGATCCTCCCACCAATTTTCTCACCTGAAAAATGGGAGGATCAGTAAATGATCCTCCCACCAATTTTCTCACCTGAAAAATGGGAGGATGGGGAGGGAGCCAAATTTCTAAATCTGTTTGAGGCAGAATTCCTCAAACTTGAATGCATTTTGGGATGCAGGGGTTGGAGCTTAACAGGGCAGATTCAATCCCCACCTCCAGACACTAATTTAGTGGGTTTGAGGTGTCTGGGGCCCTGGTGAATGATGCTTTCCCTGCTTTGGCCTAACTGTGGGTCAAAGTTAGACAAATCCTGATTATCAATCCTTTCCATGGCTGGACCTAAAGGTCCCCTTCTATGAAGTGAGGGGAAAAGAGGCAGAGTCCGCCAAGACTTTTAATTTTATTTATTTTTTTAAAGTGCATTTATTTATTTATTTTAAAGATTTATTTATTATTTATTTTATTTTATTTATTTTTGGCTGCGTCGGGTCTTGGTTGTGGCATGCGAGATCTTTTGTTGCAGCACGTGGACTTCTCTCTAGTTGTGGCGTGCATGTTTTTTCTTCTCTAGTTGTGGCACACAGGCTCCAGGGCGCGTGGGCTCTGTGGTTTGCGGCACGCAGGCTCTGGTTGAGGTGCGCAAGCTCAGTAGTTGTGGTGCGCAGGCTTAGTTGCCCTGCAGCCTGTGGGATCTTAGCTCCCTGACCAGGGATCGAACCCGTGTCCCCTGCATTGTAAGGCGGGTTCTTTACCACTGGACCACCAGGGAAGTCCCCCGCCAAGCCTTTTTAGAGTCCCACCTTTTTAGTCCTGATAGGGCCACCTCTAGGCCATAGAGCATCTTTGTGGAAATTAGAAAAAGGTGCCCCTTCCTTTGAGTGGACGCAGCCCCCTGCCGGGTCTGACAAGTGGACTTCAGGCTGGGTTTCTGCCCCCCTCTCAACCCCTCAGCCACACGCTCTAAATGTAGCAGCCCTGGCAGCCTAGCTGAAACCAAAAAGGCTTTGGAATTGGTCGGATCCAGGTTCAAATCCCACAGCCCAGAGTGGTTGAGCATCTTGCCCAGGTCACACAGCAAAGAGGAGGCCAGGCAGGCTCTCCAAAGCCCAGAACTTACTGGCTTTTTCTGAGTGCTTCTTGGAACTGTGGGTGTATGTTAAGAAAGAGGGTATCAGGGCTTCCCTGGTGGCGCAGTGGTTGAGAATCTGCCTGCCAATGCAGGGGACACGGGTTCGAGCCCTGGTCTGGGAGGATCCCACATGCCGCGGAGCAACTGGGCCCGTGAGCCATAACTGCTGAGCCTGCGCGTCTGGAGCCTGTGCTCCGCAGCAAGAGAGGCCGCGACAGTGAGAGGCCCGCGCACCGCGATGAAGAGTGGCCCCCGCTCTCCACAATTGGAGAAAGCCCTCGCACAGAAACGAAGACCCAACACAGCCAAAAATAAATTAATAAATTAATAAATTAAAAAAAAAAAAAAAAAAAAAAAAAAAAAAAAAAAAAGAAAGAGGGTATCAAACATCACAGGAACCCCAGAATTAACCCACTCTTCCCCACAGACAGACCGTTAATGCCACCGGGCACCTTTCAGACACACTGTGGCTGATCCCCATCACATTCCTCACCATCGGCTACGGGGACGTGGTGCCAGGTACCATATGGGGCAAGATTGTCTGCCTCTGCACTGGGGTCATGGTGAGTACACCCACTCAGGCACCCTGCCTTTATCCCACACTGCTCATCCCCTGGGCCCCAGGAAACCACAGAGCCAACTAAGACACTCAGGGACACCCCCAAGAAACTCGGGTGTCTGGACCCCCACAGCCCCATTCCCTGTCCAGGACACAAACACTAGGCTCATTTCCTTTGAAAATCCAGGAATCCATCCCCTGAGTTCTTGCTCTCTCCAGAACCTAGGACCCAGCCCTCATCCTCCTCAGGAACACAGGCCCCTGACCTCCCAGCCCCATTTCCTCCCAGATTCCAGGAATCCAGCCCCAAGCCCCACCAAGACTCAGGTATCTTTCCCTCTCCCCCCTTTACCCTCTCAATCATCCAGGACTCAGGTACCTGGTTTCCCAGCTCTAGGCTCTTCCAGGACCCAGGAATCCAGTCTCCCAGCCTCCATTAAAGCTATTTATTGTGTCTAGACATCAAGAGCATGCCTGTGGGCTCAGGCTGCCTGGGTTCAAATCCTGCTTCTGCCCACTTCCTAGCTGGGAGTCAGCCACACAATCTTTCTGGGCCTCAGTCTCCTCATCTATAAAATGGGGATGCTGATACCAGTGTACTCCTCATGGGGTTCCTGAGAAGACGAAATGAATTAAACCATGTAAAGGGTCTCAAACACAGAAAATGCTCAGTAAATGGGTCAGGGGGTGGCGATGCGGAACCTGTTATTGTAACTGGTTCCAGGCGTCCGGCTGCCCCTACCCCAGCTCCTGTGCCCTCAAGGATGAGGCAGAGGCTCCCCAAGCCCCAGACTCCAGCCTCCTCCCCAGAGTCGGCCTCCTCCTAAATCTAGACATCTGCCCCCTTCCCCTCATAGACCCAGCACCCAATGCCTTGGCCTTCACCTCCCTGTGAGATCTGGCTCCCTTCACCCGCAGGGATTCAAGCCTCCAGCCCCAGCCCTGATTTGTCCCAGGAAGGACATGGTGAATCCCCCAGTCCTGGGTCCACAGATGATGCATGGGGTGGCAGGGAAATGTGACAGCCCCCTCCCCTCCAGCAGTGAGTCTTTGTGACTAGGAAAGAGGGGCAGAGACTCAGCCAAGGACACACTCCCAAAGGGTCAGGGACCCTCAGGGCTGCCTGGGACCTCCTCCCTCATTTGACAAAAGGAGAAACTGAGAGATAAGGCGATTTGCACTCGAACTCACAGCCCACTCCTAGCTGAGAGGTTCCAAGGTACAATGAAATTATAACGGCTAACTTTTATCGGGCACATACTCTGTGCCAGTCTCTGCTCTAAAGATGTTAACTTATGGAATCCTTGGAGTAATACTGTGAGGGTGTGCACATTTTACAGATAAGAAACTCAGACACTGAGAGATTAGATAACTTGCTCTGAAGCTGGGCTTGAAACCCGAGCAGTCCCAGAGCCAAGGTTTACAGCTAGTAATTATTCTGAGGGTCAAGAGTTGAAACATATGGGGTGCGGGAAGACTTCAGGAGATTCATTCTAACTCCAGGAAGAGTGAGCAGGTGCTACAGAGCAGTTGGGATTTGCTGGGGCCTTGAAAGATCAGAGGCCTCGAGAAGGAAGGGAGAAGAGTGAGACCAAGGTGCTCAGGCAGGTGAGGGCTGAGTTGCCTGGGACGGAAGCTGGGCAGAGGAGGAAGAGCGGCCTGGACCTTGGAAGGCCTTGAGAGCTGGGCTAAGAAGTCTGGGGCAGTGGGAGCCTAGAAGGAGATTAGGGTGAGGGCGTCAGGGTCATAACTGGGTGTTAGATCTCCCTGGGGTCAGGGTGGAGTAAGGGAAAGGCTGGAGACTGTCCAGAAGGGAGAGGATGTGGCCAGAGCTGGGCAGAGGCTGTAGTGGTGGGGAGGAGGGGGAGGGACACCCTCGGTGACCTGATGGCCCACTGGACCGTGGGGAGGAAAGGGTCCCGCAGGAGCCTGAGGTCTGCTCCTTGCCCAGAACCAGCCCTTCTCGCCAATCTCCAATCACACGCTTAACAAAAGAGAACATGGGCTTCTCTGGTGGCGCGGTGGTTAAGAATCCGCCTGCTAATGCAGGGGACATGGGTTCGAGCCCTGGTCCGGGAAGATCCCACATGCCGCGGAGCAACTAAGCCCGTGAGCCACAACTACTGAGCCTGCGCTCTAGAGCCCATGCGCCACAACTACTGAAGCCCGCGCACCTAGAGCCTGTGCTCTGCAACAAGAGAAGCCACTGCGATGAGAAGCCCATGCACCGCAACGAAGAGTAGTCCCCACTCTCTGCAACTAGAGAAAGCCCACGCGCAGCAACGAAGACCCAACACAGCCAAAAATAAATAAAATAAAATAAATAAATTTATTTTTTTAAAAAAAGAGAGAGAACATTGTGATGGTGTAAATACCACAACCAGGAGTTGGACTCGGACGCGTGATTTTATGATCTCAGCTCCACCACTGGGACCTGTGGGACCCTGGTTCTCTCTGGCCTGGTTTGCTTGTCTGTCAACTAGCGGTGGTGGTGCCTGACGTCTGTGGCTGTTGGGAGGGCTCAAGGAGAGACAGAGTTGGTGGCACGAGGCTGGTCCTCAGATCCCCACAGGCCTTGTGTCATAGTGCCTGCTGTGCCCACAGGGGGTCTGCTGCACAGCCCTGCTGGTGGCCGTGGTGGCCCGGAAGCTGGAGTTTAATAAGGCAGAGAAGCACGTGCACAACTTCATGATGGATATTCAGTATGCCAAAGAGGTGAGGGGGGCCTCCAGCACCCAGAGCACACCCCTTCCTCAGCCCCAGGAGCCAGGTCCCCGGCCCCTCCCCCCTCAGACCCAGGATCCAGGCCCCCGGCCCCTCCCCCCACAGCCCCAGGATCCAGGCCCCGGGCCCCTCCTCCCTCAGACCCAGGATCCAGACCCCCGGCCCCTCCCCCCTCAGACCCAGGATCCAGACCCCCGGCCCCTTCCCCCTCAGCCCCAGGATCCAGGCCCCCAGCCCCTCCCCCGTCAGACCCAGGATCCAGGCCCCCAGCCCCTCCTCCCTCAGACCCAGGATCCAGACCCCCGGCCCCTCCCCTCTCAGCCCCAGGATCCAGGCCCCCGGCCCCCCCCCCCTCAGCCCCAGGATCCAGGCCCCCGGCCCCTCCTCCCTCAGACCCAGGATCCAGGCCCCCGGCCCCTCCCCCCTCAGACCCAGGATCCAGGCCCCCGGCCCCTCCCCTCTCAGCCCCAGGATCCAGGCCCCCGGCCCCTCCCCCCTCAGCCCCAGGATCCAGGCCCCCGGCCCCTCCTCCCTCAGACCCAGGATCCAGGCCCCCGGCCCCTCCCCCCTCAGACCCAGGATCCAGGCCCCCGGCCCCTCCCCCCTCAGACCCAGGATCCAGGCCCCCGGCCCCTCCCCCCTCAGACCCAGGATCCAGGCCCCCGGCCCCTCCCCCCTCAGACCCAGGATCCAGGCCCCCGGCCCCTCCTCCCTCAGACCCAGGATCCAGACCCCCAGCCCCTCCTCCCAGAACCCTAGGAGGACTATCTCCCTTGACACTGTGAAACCCACCCCCAGATGAAAGAGTCGGCCGCCCGAGTGCTGCAAGAGTCCTGGATGTTCTACAAACATAAACGCAGGAAGGACTCTGGAGCCGCCCGCAGGCACCAGCGCAGGCTGCTGGCCGCCATCAACAGGTGAGGACCTCTGTGCGTGCGCACGCCATGTCCAAGTCTCCTCCTCTCTGCAGGGTGCATGCGCACGCGTGTGTGTGTGTGTGTGTGTGTGTGTGTGTGACCGAGCATGAACGCGTGCCCAGGTCAAGATGCCCATGTGTTGTCTCACTGAACGGACGCCCACCTGGACCTCACAGTGACTGTGTGTGATGCTTTCGTTTGCATGTCTCAGAGTGTCTGTGCGCCTGGATGCCCGGGTCTCTATGTGGGAGGTGGGCTCATGGGTGCAGCCACCCCCTCTCATCCCACCTCTGAGCTAGGGCCACTCTCACCCCCCATTTTTTTTACCCCCAGGTTCCGCCAGGTGCGGCTGAAACACAGAAAGCTCCGGGAAAAAGTGAACTCCATGGTGGACATCTCCAAGGTACTGGGGTCCCATGAGAGGGGGTCTGGGAGAAGAGGGAGAGTGGGGGCAGCTGGTGAGGAGATCTGGCCCTGGAACAGGGAACGCTGGCACACACAGCCACTCGATAAAGGTCTGTGGCTGAACGAACGAACGAATGAAAAAGTGAATGACGCAATAGCGTTTCTCATGTAAGGTGCAGTTTCCTTTGAAACTTAAATAACTGTACAAAGAACTCCAGTGTTCGATGTGAAATTATCTCCATTGTCAAGTTACTTACATGTGGACGGATATAAACTTCCTTTCAACTATGACTGTTATACAACAATAAAACCAAAGCAAATTGACAAACCAAGTTCAAACACAAAGGGCAAAGCAATAAAATGCGAATTAACAGCACTGACACATGGACAGGTGACAACGTTTCGGGAAAACTCAATCTGTGTTGCTATTGTGAAGAGGGGGCCCAGGAGCGCTGGGCAGGCTTGCCTGGCCAAGGGGTGACTCAGCTTGCCCTCCTTCTGCTGGGTCCCCTTGATTCTGAAGTGCTCGGGTAGGTGACATCAAGCCCCCTGGCTTGACTCACAGCACCTCTTGCTTATCCGGTAGCCTTTGCTTTTTTTCTCATTAGTCCATGACAATTCAAACAGTGGCCCTTGGCCCCAATACCATGGTAAACACAGCCACAGATGCCGGCCCCTAAACTGCATGGTGGTGGCCTAAATCTGCCGGAATTGGCAGGTTGTGATTTCCAAGATTATCCACCCGGCCCAAAACACGGAAGTCAAGAGTTCTCATAGAAAGCTCACACACTCTCAAGGACGAAGCTGTGAATCCTAGTTTGAGAAGGCAGAGAAAGGGCTCTGTGGATTGTGAAGTCAGGCAGTCATCAATTCCACAAAGATTTAAGTGAGCACCTACTATGTTCTAGGGCCTCCCTGATCCAGGTGCTGCCTTGGGTGTGTCATTTAACTGCTCCAGGCCTGTTTCCTCAGCTCTTAAAAATGGAAACAGGATTCCCACTGCCCACACTTTTAGGAGGATTTTAAACTATAAAGAGCACCGGGCCAAGTTGCTGGGCGGTGGCAGGTGGTTGATAAGGTAACTGTTATTATTGAGGATAATCCTCCAAGGCCTGTAAGTACTTAGTAAATGCTGGTTCTGCTGCCTTACTCCACAGGGCAGGGAGAGAGTCTCCCCCAGCCCCCAATCCCTCTGACCTCTCTCTGCCCAGATGCACATGATCCTCTCTGACCTAAAGCTGGGTCTGAGCACCTCACACCAGGCCCTGGAGAAGCAGATTGATGCGCTGGCAGGGAGGCTAGACACCCTGACCGAGCTGCTTAGCGCTGCCCTGGGTCCACGGCAGCTTCCAGAACCAAGCCAGGAGGCCACGTAGCTGGTAAGGGAGCTGGGACCTGGGCAGGACAATATCCTGGAGGAAGGCTGCCTGTGGCCAGCACCCCATGTGGCTAAGGGGGTGGGGGATGGGTGGCCTGGAGGTGAGGCCACCCTTTCTCTTCCACTCTGGCTCTGTCTGAAGGGAGGGACTCCAAGCTCGGGGCTGGACCAGCAGCGAAGAAAACAGACATTCCGCCCCCCCTTCACAGACCCTCAGTACCCGCTCCCTCTTTCTTTGCTTGGTCTCTGTCTCTGTCTCTTCCTCTGGTGTCTGGCCTGCCTGTCTATCCATCTCCCTGTTTGTCTCCCTAGGACCCAGCCAGGAAGAACTAGGCTACTTTCCCCAGGATTGAGGTCAAGGACATTCTCTCTGCTACTCCTAACCCAGCCCCACGCATACAGCCAGTTAAGCGTAAGGATCGAGGGGGGCCACACCTTGGGGTGGGTTGACTCCCTGATGGCTGCTGGCGGGGACACTGGCTGAAGGAGGGAGGCCATGGCCCATCCCCACCGAGGCCCCAAACGGGAAAATGGTCACCCCTGCCCCACATACCCTGTGCCTTCGGGCTGGGACTCCTGAGTCCCAGAGGAGGAGGAGGGGAGCGGGGGCCCAGAGTCCAAGATCCTGGGCTGCATCAGTTACCCGCTGACCAGCACAGATGAAGGAACGAGGCCCGAGGCAGGAGGCAGAGCCCCCTGGCGGGAGATCGAGGAGGACACCAGTTCTCCAGAGCTGCAGAGAATTATCTGGTGGGGGAGAAGGTGGGGACTGGGGGGAAGGGTGAAGCTCTCCACTCTCTGCTCTTACACTTTGTAATAAATGTTAAACAAAGTCAGAAGAAGTTGCTGTTTCTTTCGAAACATATGCACACTCCAAACAGGCAGGTCAGCCAGTGGAAGGCCCTTGCCCTGTCTGAACCTGCTTCCCCATCTATGAAACAGAGGCCTCCAAGAAGTGTCCTCCCAGGTCTGTAGGCTGGGGAGTCCTCAACTCCTGCCTGGCCCCAGCCCAGATCTGTGGTGAAGAGCAAGGGCTTTAAATTCAGGCCCAGGAGCCCAGCCCCCCAGCCCCTCCTCCCTCAGACCCAGGAGTCCAGGCCCCAGCCCTCCTCCCTCAGATTTGAATCAGGGTCCAAATCCTGGCTCTGCCATCCACTGGCTGTGTGACTTTGGGCACGTGGCTTCACCTCTGAACATTTCACTTCACCTGTAAGATGGGGCCACCTTCCCATGGGACAGCTGTGAAGATTAAAACTGGGGGGCACAGAGGGTCAGGCATTTAGTAAGAACAAATACATGAGAGAACTTAATCATTTTTATTAGTGCTACTGATTTTCAGACACAATGAATACGTGGCTGCCCTTTTTCTTTTTTCTACTGCCCTTTAACCCTCTCTACTCATATCCCACCAGAACCTAGATGAAAACTCACCTATCAGGAGACTAACAGGAATTCCAAACCATCCTACGTACTTGTTTCGTACCTGCTAGGACTAAGACAGAAAAAGGAAAGGGGGCTGGCACTTACAGAGGCCCTCCTGTATGCCCAGCTCTGTGCTCCTGTTTTGTAAGTCACTACCACCACTGCCTGCCCCACTCCACCCCATTGTACAGATACAGAAACTGAGGTTTCAAGAGGAGCAGGGCCTAGAGGGCCTGGATTCACACCCAGCTCATCCTACTGCAGAGCCCTCCCTCTCTGCCCTGCTTGAGGTGAATCAAAGACAGAGCAGCCTTGGACCCTGAACCTAGGTCTCACTTCCCACAGCCGCTTCGTTCCACTTGGAGAGGCTGATTCATCCTCGCTTCCCTTGATTTGAGGGGAAGCCCAGGCTGCCAGTCATCCTTCTCTGCTGAGCTATCTTTGGATTTCCCTGCAAGTCCGCAGCCAGCCTCCCCATCAGCCCCAAGAGCTAAACTGGGGCTTGCACCACCCACTGCCGCAGACAGCCCTTCCTCTGGACGCCAGCCCATCTGGGGGGAAGAGGAAACAGGAACATTTCCAACACCCTACCCCTGCAGTAAGCCCTCCTCAGTGATGCCAGATACCCTGCCGAACTCATTCCTCCAGAACCATCCTTTCCTAGTTGTACTTGGCTTCAGCGGACAAACTCCTTCCTATGCCTCCTTTGGGCCCCCGCTTAGATGTCCCCTCCTCCAGGAAGCCCTCTCTGAAGCTCCCATAGCCCCATGCACCTGTCTCTATTACAATAATAATATTCATTGGGCAAAGCCCCACGTTAAGTCCTTTATATAAATGATCTCACAAAATCTCTACAAAAGGAGACAAGGTGGTATTACTGGTCCCATTTTACAGATGAGGAAACTGAGGCACGGAGATTTAAGAACCCTGCCCATAGCCACAGCAAAGAGATGGGGGAGCTGGGATTTGACCCAGGTGGCCGGGCTCTGAAGCCCCAGCACTTAGCCAACCAGCCCATTCATTCACTCAGAGATCCCTACACCCTATTTTCATTTTTGCTCTGTTGCATCTTCAATGTCAAGGGCCTGGCATATACCAGGCCTCAGTGAATATCACTGAATGAACACACTTACTACCTGGGGTGGCTGGAAGCGTCTCACCTTCTACCACATGTTGGTTTCTTCTGGGACAAGGGACAAACTGGTTACAAGGGGCTTTTGACTAAGAAACTAAGAGCACACGTGAGAGCGCTCCTGTTCTGAGTTATCTCGGATCTGCCCCCGCTGCCCTGCCCCCACTCTCCACTGTGGAGCTCAGGTCCTGACGCTCCCCCTCCAGCAGTCTCTGCTCTCCCCCTCACACAATCAGCACTTCCTGAAGGCCCTGCACCAGGGGCAGGGCTGCAGGCATGAGTCAGAGAGCTCTGCCCCCAGGGGCTCAGTCTCATGATGATTTTGGCGACTTCCCCCTCCTACTTCTGTTTTGCCTCCACGCCCACGAGAGGACTGGGTGGGGAAAAGTGGGTCCAGAGAGGGCTGGAGGGCTTACCAGGGTTAGAGAGCCAGTCAGGAGCTGGGGCCAACCCACCCCCAACCCCCCACCCCAACCATGCCCCAGACATTACCGGGCCCTTCCTCTGCTCAGAACCCTTCCATGGTTCCCAACTGCCCTTCTCTCAAAGTCTGGCTCCTAGTCCTCGCTCATTTTTTCTCTTCTTGTGGGATCTTAGCTCCCTGACCAGGGATTGAACCCGCACACCCTGCAATGAAAGCGCAGAGTCTTAACCACTGGACCGCCAGGGAAGTCCCCACTCATTTTTTCTTTCATTGAGATTTATTTTACATGAACAACACAAATTTTAAATGTGGCCTCAATAGATTTTTTACAAAAGCATTCACCTGAGCAACTACCACTCAGCTCAAGCTTGAAGTTTCTGGGCCCCTAAAAACTCTCACGCCCCTCCCATCTTGATTCCTTTTGCCCAATTTTGAACTCTGAAAGGAACCCTGCTGCACACCCTGGTGTGTACCTGCTTCTCAGTACCAGCCAGGTGCACATTCGTTTTTACTACAGAATGGTGTTACTACGCGCACTGGCCTCACCTGGGGGGGCTCTTCAGGCTATGCACCCCCCTGCCCCTGCCTCCAGCCTCCCCATCCCCTCCCTGTCATGGCTGCTAATGATTCTGCACCCAATTCCAGTGTGTGAGGGGTTTTTTCCCCCATACCAAGCAATTCTCAGATACCACAGTCAACTCAATCCTGACACTGTCTACCTGGAGACAGCGTCAGATTCCACAGGTTAAGGGTTTGGTCCTACAAGACTACCCCCTACCCTCACCCCTTCAGATGCCAATTTCAAGTCCATGTTGTCACCCGTGCTTCTGACCAACTGGCTGTAGCCAACAACCCCCTTCCTTGGGTTCGATGAGTGGCTCAGGAACAGCCACATGGAAGAGATACATAGGGCAAGGTATGGGGAAGGGGCAGGGAGCTTCCATGACCTCTCTGGGCACCACTCTCCCTAAATCTCCTTGTGTTCACCAACCTGGAAGCTCTCCAAACCCTGTCCTTTGAGGTTTTCTATGGAAGCTTCATCACACAGTCATGACTGATTAAATCATTGAACTTCCGTGACTAATTTAACCTCCAACCCCTCTCCCCTCCCTAGAGACCTGGAAGTTCTGACCCTCTAATCATCCAGTCGGGTCCCTTGGCACCCAGCCCCTATCCTTAGGTTACCTAGGTGCTTTCCAAAGCCATCTCATTAACATAACAAAAGACACCCTTATTACTCCGTTCCAAAGGTTTTAGGAGCTCTGTTCCAGACTCAGGGGACAAAGACCAAATACATATTTATTATAAATCACAGTATCACAGCTGCTCCAGCCACAGGGCTCTTCTTCCCTCCCAAAGATTCTCTGTCGTAATTGCCCACCACTCTCCTGGCCCTTTTGCCCCATCCATGTAGAACAAACATCACCAGTATTTGTCCAGTTCTTTACGATGGTTCGTAAAGGAAGCTGTATCATCTACATCAACACCAGACTGCAGTCCAAAGACCTGTTTTGAGCTTTTCTGCTGTGTGGGATTACTGCTAACATATAAAAACTAAGAGAGTGCTTTTCACAATTTGGAGGCAATGTCAAATGGTAACACTGTCCTTTCTTCTACCAGGATGAGCTGGTCCTTCTTCAATTCAAGTCCAAGCCCTGTCTCCACTTGTAACCAGGCTGCACCCTCTCTCGCCTCCTTGAGGGCCTGGGTCCTAAGTCTCCTGCCTCATCCATTTTCCCTGTTATTGAAACAGGAGGGAAGGGGCAGGGCACAACTTTTAAAAGAATGACATAGCCACAGGACATGACAAAAACTGGTTAGAACCAACTAAGTCCAAGATGGCGGAAGATTCAACTTCCAGTGGACCTTGAGCCTCATTATACGCTCATTGTAATACATTAGTTAAATGACACACCCACCAGCGCCATGACAGTTCTGAGGTCAAGCATAAAAGGTCAAAAAGTGGGCTGTGGCACAATTCCTGGAAATCCATGCCCATTCCCCTGAAATAGATGGGATAATCCTTCCATTAATTAGCCTATGAAATTACTCAGTCCATAAAAACTAACCACCCCATATTTCAGGGCCTCTCGCCTTCTGAGATGGCCCACACTCTGTCTGTGGAGTGTGTTTCTCTCTAAATAAATCCACTTCTTACCTATCACTTTGTGTCTCACTGAATTCTTTCTGCAAGGAGACATCAAGAACCTGAGCTTCATTAAGTCTTGAGACCAGGTGTGTGATCTCAATTAAAAGGCCATGGGGAAGATGGTGGAGTAGAAGGACGTGAGCTCACTCCCTGTTGTGAGAGCACCGGAATCACAACTAACTGCTGAACAATCATCAACAGGAAGACACTGGAACTCACCAAAAAAGATACCCCACATCCAAAGACAAAGGAAAAGCCACAATGAGACGGTAGGAGGGGCGCAATCACAATAAAATCAAATCCCATAACCACTGGGTAGGTGACTCATAAACTGGAGAACACTTATACCACAGAAGTCCACTCACTGGAGTGAAGGTTCTGAGCCCCATGTCAGGCTTCCCAACCTGGGGGTCCAGCAACAGGAGGAGGAATTCCTACAGAATCAGACTTTGAAAGCTAGTGGGATTTGATTGCAGGACTTCGACAGGACTGGGGGAAACAGAGACTCCACTCTTGGAGGGCACACACAAAGTAGTGTGTGCATCGGGATCCAGGGGAAGGAGCAGTGACCCCATAGGAGACTGAACCAGACCTACCTGCTGGTGTTGGAGGGTCTCCTGCAGAGGTGGGGGGTGGCTGTGGCTCACCATGGGGACAAGGACACTGGCAGCAGAAGTTCTCGGAAGTACTCCTTGGCGTGAGCCCTCCCAGAGTCCGCCATTATCCCCACCAAAGAGCTGGGTAGGCTCCAGTGCTGGGTCACCTCAGGCCAAACAACCAACAGGGAGGGAACCCAGCCCCATACATCAGCAGACAAGCCAATTAAAGTTTTACTGAGCTCTACCCACCAGAGCAACACCCAGCTCTACCCACCACCAGCTGCTCCCATCAAGAAGCTTGCACAAGCCTCTTTGATAGCCTCATCTACCAGAGGGCAGACAGCAGAAGCAAGAAGAACTACAATTCTGCAGCCTGTGGAAGGAAAACCACATTCACAGAAAGACAGACAAGATGAAAAGGCAGAGGACTTTGTACCAGAGGAAGGAACAAGATAAAACCCCAGAAAAACAACTAAATGAAGTGGAGATAGGCAACCTTCCAGAAAAAGAATTCAGAATAATGATAGTGAAGATGATCCAGGACCTGGGAAAAAGAATGGAGGCAAAGATCGAGAAGATACAAGAAATGTTTAACAAAGACCTAGAAGAATTAAAGAACAAACATCTAGAAAAATTAAAGAACAAACAAACAGAGATGAACAATACAATAACTGAAGTGAAAAATACACTAGAAGGAATCAATAGCAGAATAACTGAGGCAGAAGAATGGATAAGTGACCTGGAAGACAGAATGGTGGAGTTCACTGTCACAGAACAGAATAAAGAAAAAAGAATGAAAAGAAATGAAGACAGCCTAAGAGACCTCTGGGACAACATTAAACATACCAACATTCGCATTATAGCGGTCCCAGAAGGAGAAAAGAGAGAGGAAGGACCTGAGAAAATATTTGAAGAGATTATAGTCGAAAACTTCCCTAACATGGGAAAGGAAATAGCTACCCAAGTCCAGGAAGCGCAGAGAGTCCCAGGCAGGATAAACCCAAGGAAATACTCCAAGACACATAGTAATCAAACTGACAAAAATTAAAGACAAAGAAAACTTATTGAAAGCAGCAAAGGAAAAACAACAAATAACATACAAGGGAACTCCCATAAGGTTAACAGCTGATTTCTCAGCAGAAACTCTACTAGCCAGAAGGGAGTGGCACAATATATTTAAAGTGATGAAAGGGAAGAACTTACAACCAAGATTACTCTACCCGGCAAGGATCTCATTCAGATTCGACGGAGAAATCAAAAGCTTTACAGACAAGCAAAAGCTAAGAGAATTCAGCACCACCAAGCCAGCTCTACAACAAATGCTAAAGGAACTTTTCTAAGTGGGAAACGCAAGAGAAGAAAAGGACCTACAAAAACAAACCCATAACAATTAAGAAAACGGTAACAGGAACATACATATCGATAATTACCTTAAACTTGAATGGATTAAATGCTCCAACCAAAAGACACAGGCTCGCTGAATGTATACAAAAACAAGACCCATATATATGCTGTCTA
Source organism: Balaenoptera musculus (assembly GCF_009873245.2). Classification (NCBI taxonomy): domain Eukaryota; kingdom Metazoa; phylum Chordata; class Mammalia; order Artiodactyla; family Balaenopteridae; genus Balaenoptera; species Balaenoptera musculus. The sequence goes on from NC_045803.1 coordinate 11,572,133, forward strand.
CAAGAGGCCCACTCTGAAGACCCACCTAGGGACACATACAGACTAAAAGTGAGGGGATGGAAAAAGATATTCCATACAAATGGAAATCAAAAGAAAGCTGGAGTAGCAATACTCATATCAGATAAAATAGACTTTAAAATAAAGAATGTTAGCAGAGACAAGGAAGGGCACTAAATAATGATCAAGGGGTCAATCCAAGAAGAAGATATGACAATTATAAATATATATGCACCCAACATAGGAGCACCTCAATACATAAGGCAACTGCTAACAACTATAAAAGAGGAAACTGACAGTAACACAATAATAGTGGGGGACTTTAACACCTCACTTACACCAATGGACAGATCATCCAGACAGAAAATTAATAAGGAAACACAAGCTGTAAATGACACAATAGACCAGATAGATTTAATTGACATTTATAGGACATTCGATCCAAAAACAGCAGGTTACGCTTTCTTCTCAAGTGCATATGAAACATTCTCCAGGATAGATCACATCTTGGGTCACAAATCAAGCCTTGGTAAATTTAAGAAAACTGAAATCATATCAAGCGTCTTTTCCGACCACAACGCTATGAGATTAGAAATCAATTACAGGGAAAAAAACATTAAAAACATAAACACATGGAAGCTAAACAATACATTACTAAATAACCAAGAGATCACTGAAGAAATCAAAGAGGAAATCAAAAAATACCTAGAGACAAATTACAATGAAAACATGATGATCCAAAACCTATGGGATGCAGCAAAAGCAGTTCTAAGAGTGAAGTTAATAGCAATACAAGCCTACCTCAAGAAACAAGAAAAATCTCAAATAAACAATCTAACCTTACACCTAAAGGAACTAGAGAAAGAAGAACAAGCAAAACCCAAAGTTAGTAGAAGGAAAGATATCATAAAGATCAGAGCACAAATAAATGAAATAGAAACAAAGAAAACAATAGCAAAGATCAATAAAACTAAAAGCTGGTTCTTTGAGAAGATAAACAAAATTGATAAACCTTTAGCCAGATGCATCAAGAAAAAGAGGGAGAGGACTCAAATCAATAAAATTAGAGAGGAAAAATGAGAAGTTACAACAGACACCGCAGAAATACAAAGCATCATAAGAGACTACTACAAGGAACTCCATGCCAAAAAAATGGACAACCTGGAAGAAATGGACCAATTCTTAGAAAGGTATAACCTTCCAAGACTGAACCAGGAAGAACTAAAAAATATGAATAGACCAATCACAAATAATGAAATTGAAACTGTGATTAAAAATCTTCCAACAAACAAAAAGTCCAAGACCAGATGGCTTCACAGGTGAATTTTATCAAACATTTAGAGAAGAGCTAACATCCATCCTTCTCAAACTCTTCCAAAAAATTGCAGAGGAAGGAACACTCCCAAACTCATACTATGAGGCCACCATCACCCTGTTACCAAAACCAGACAAAGATACTACAAAAAAAGAAAATTACAGACCAATATCACTGATGAATATAGATGCAAAAATCCTCAACAAAATACTAGCAAACAGAATCCAACAACACATTAAAAGGATCATACACCATGATCAAGTGGGATTTATCCCAGGGATGCAAGGATTCTTAAATATACACAAATCAATCAATGTGATACAACATATTAACAAATTGAAGAATAAAAACCATATGATTATCTCAGTAGATGCAGAAAAAGCTTTACACAAAATTCAACACCCATTTATGATAAAAACTCTCCAGAAAGTGGGCACAGAGGGAACCTACCTCAACATAAAATTAAAGATGATACAAACAGATGGATATACCATGTTCTTGGATTGGAAGAATCAATATTATGAAAATGACTGTACTACCCAAAGCAATCTACAGATTCAATGCAATCCCTTTCAAATTACCAGTGGCATTTTTTGCAGAACTAGAACGAAAAATCTTAAAATTTGTATGGAGACACAAAAGACCCCAAATAGCCAAAGCAGTCTTGAGGGAAGAAAACGGAGCTGGAGGAATCAGACTCCCTGACTTCAGACTATACTACAAAGCTACAGTAATCAAGATAATATGGTACTGGCAAAAAAACAGAAATATAGATCAATGGAACAGGATAGAAAGCCCAGAGATAAACCCACGCACCTATGGTCAACTAGTCTATGACAAAGGAGGCAAGGATATACAATGGAGAAAAGACAGTCTCTTCAATAAGTGGCGCTGGAAAAACTGGACAGCTACATGTAAAAGAATGAAATTAGAATACTCCCTAACACCATACACAAAAATAAACTCAAAATGGATTAGAGACCTAAATGTAAGATTGGACACTATAAAACTCTGAGAGGAAAACATAGGAAGAACACTCTTTTATATAAATCACAGCAAGATCTTTTTTGATCCACCTCCTAGAGTAATGGAAATAAAAACAAAAGTAAACACATGGGACCTAATGAAACTTAAAAGCTTTTGCAAAGCAAAGGAAACTACAATCAAGATGAAAAGACAACCCTCAGAATGGGAGAAAATATTTGCAAACAAATCAATGGACAAAGGATTAGTCTCCAAAATATATAAAGAGCTCATGCAGCTCAATATTAAAAAAACAAACAACCCAATGAAAAAATGGGCAGAAGATCTAAATAGACAGATGGCCAAGAAGCACGTGAAAAGCTGCTCAACATCGCTAATTATTAGAGAAATGCAAATCAAAACTACAATGAGGTGTCACACCAGTTAGAATGGGCATCATCAGAAAATCTACAAACAAATGCTGGAGAGGGTGTGGAGAAAAGGGAACCCTCTTGCACTGTTGGTGGGAATGTAAATTGATACAGCTACTATGGAGAACAGTATGGAGGTTCCTTAAAAAACTAAAAATAGAATTACCATATGACCCAGCAATCCCACTCCTGGGCATATACCCAGAGAAAACCATAATTCAAAAAGACACATGCACCCCAATGTTCATTGCAACACTATTTACAATAGCCAGGACATGGAAGCAACCTAAATGCCCAATGACAGACGAATGGATAAAGAAGATGTGGTACATATATACAATGGAATATTACTCAGGCATAAAAAGGAACAAAATTGGGTCATTTGTAGAGACGTGCATGGACCTAGAGACTGTCATACAGAGTGAAGTAAGTCAGAAAGAGAAAAACAAATATCGTATATTAACGCATATATGTGGAACCTAGAAAAATGGTACAGATGAACCAGTTTGCAAGGCAGAAATAGAGACACAAATGTAGAGAACAAACGTATGGACACCAATGGGGTTGGTGGTGGTGGGATGAATTGGGAGATTGGGATTGACAGATATACACTAATATGTATAAAATAGATAACTAATAAGAACCTGCTGTATAAAAAATAAAGAAAATAAAATTAAAAAAATTAAAAAATAAATAAAAGGCCGTGGGTTCAATTCCCAGTCTGCGTTTGGCCAGGTTCAAGTCCTGGAAGGTGGGTTCAAGTTCCAATTTGAGCTGCACGGTTTCCCTATCACTCCCAGCAGCATACAAACATGCTGTCATTCCTCCCATCTCAAAAACGGCCCACAGGAACTTTAAGCACTTTACATCCTCCACTATGTATTCACCAAACTGCAAAACATCCGGAATTCAAATTCAGAGTCTTTATTTTACATATTGTAAAATAACCTGTATGTGGAAATCCTTTAAAAGTAAGTTCTTATAGAACAAACTCCTGATACATTCAACAGCAGCAAAGACTCTCCCAGACCAAAGAGCTAAAGAAGGCAGACAACACAGCAGACCTGCTGTAAGATTTCATTTATATCAAGTTCAAGAGCAGACACAACTCACATGTAGTAACCAGAATTAGATCAGTGGCTGCTTCTGGAGTGGGGGAGCTGACGGGGAAAGGGTCCAAGAGAAATTTCTGGGGTGTTGGAAATGTTCTCTACCTTGACCTGGTTAGTGGTTACACAAGTATATATATTTGTAAAAATTCATTGACCAATACTCTTTAAGATCTGTGTCTTTTCTGCACTTCACCACGTTTAAGTTACACCTCAACAAAAAAAAAAGATAAAGAAAAGTAAATACCTGTAAACTTTTCCTTATAGATTCTACATTACGATATTGAGAAGTTTCCATGACATAGTGAGACTGAGACAGGAGGGAAGGGGGCAGGACACAACCTTTAAAAGAATGACACAGGACTTCCCTGGTGGTCCAGTGGTTAAGACTCCGTGCTCCCAATGCAGGGGTCCTGGGTTTGATCCCTGGTCAGGGAACTAGATCCCTCATGCATGCCGCAACTAAAGACCCAGCGCAGCCAAATAAATAAATAAATAAATATTAAAAAAAAAAGAATGACACAGCCCCTCGAGGATACGACTAAAACTGTTTGGAACCTACTAGGTCCAAGATGGCAGAAGATTGGACTTCCCTAGACCTTGAGCCTCATTATACGTTTGTTGCAATACATCAGCATATGCTAAGTGACACACCCACAGGCACCATAACAGTTCTGAGGCTGACCATAAAAGGCCAAAGAGTGGGTGGTGGCCCAATTCCTGGAAATCCCCGCCCCTTCCCCAAAATATTTGGAATAATCTTCTCACTTGTTAGCCTATGAAATTATCCAGCCCATAAAAACTAACCACCCCCCGCACCCCAGTGCCACTCTTGCCTTCTGAGATGGTCTGCATTCTGCCTATGGAGTGTGTATCTCTCTAAATAAACTTACTTTCACTTTACTATGGCTCGCTCTTGAACTTTCCTGAGTGAAACCAAGGACCCTCACTTGGTGGCCCGTCCCTGGGACTCACCTGGGACATGACCATCCTCTTGCAGCCCATTCTCCTGCAACAAGACTGGGGGATAAGACAGCCATGTTTTCTTCATGGTGGACCCCACGTCCACCTCCAGCTACTGCTCTGTATCTCTGCTCCCTAGTCGATCACCATCTTTTTGGAACTCTTTGTTTCCTTGGCCCCGGTTTATCACCTCTCCTGATGTTCCTGCTCCTTCTCTAGGATGCTGGTCCTTTCCCTGATTCCTATACGTGGGAGGCCCAGGGCCCAGCCTCTGCTCAACCTACTCCCTCAGGCTGGATGGTTGCAGCAAATTCCGGGGCTTTAAATGTCATCTATATATTAACAGCTCCAAAATTTAGCACACTTGTATAGTTATTGATAAAATGACAGGACATCTGAGGTTTGCTTAAAAGCTTAAAAAATAATACAGAAACTCCAGGAAAAAGTGTGCTTATATGTGGGAGAAGAAAACAGAAGAAATAAGATAAGTAAAATGTGATGACTCCCCATACTGGGTGGTGGGCATGTGGGAGTTCTTTATACCAGAAAACCTCTGTGCGTGTTTTTAAAATTTCATAATGAAAAGTCAGCAAAAATTCTGTATCTACAAACCCTGGCTTCGCCTTAGTGCGACCACTTACTTGGACCACTTCAGATGTCCAATGTGCATCTCAAAGTTAAGCAGTTCAAAGCTTGTCAATTTCCCATCAAGTCTACTCCTCCCCATCTCGGTAAAAAGCATCACTCTTCACCCAGTGGGTCAGGCCCAAACCTTCAGGATAACTTTTAAGTCATCCCTGATTCATGCTTCCTCTCACATAACCCTCTTCCTGAGTCATCATCATCATCTCTTGCCCAGGGAAGAGACAGCAGCTTCCTCATTTCCTGCTTCCACTGCTGCCCAGCTGCAGCCCATTCTCCTCATGGCAGCCAGCACTGCTTTAACTTTTTTGTGCATAGATAAGAGTCACATAGTTCAAAAACATGAAAGTCTTAAGACGTTTTCCTCCACATCCACCTATAACCTTCACCCCCACAGGGAACCACTGTTACTACTTTTTGAGAATAACACTAGAGAAATCTTTATAAAACATACCTCACAACATGCTGGTCCTTGCTCACGGCCCTCCAAAGGCTTCCTGTTACACTTGGAAGTAAATTCAAAAGCTCTTACCATGGCTCACAAGACCCCATGTAACCTGGACCTCTCTACAGCTATATCCCTAAATAATTCTACCCCTTTTCCACTCTGCTCCGGTCACTCTGGTCATCTTGATAATCCTTGAACACCCAGGTCCATTCTCACTTCGGGGTCTTTCCACTTACTGTTTTTCAGCATCTTCCTATGGTTCATTCCCTTACCATCTTTCAGGCTTCTGCTCAAATGTCACCTCAGAGCAGCCTTCCCTGACCAACTGTCACTCTCTGTGACCTCTGTCACTCTCAATTCCCTTACCCTGATTTGTCCAAGCATCTTTTACCTGACATCTTCTGCCCCTACTGGAAGATCTGTTCCTGGAGGGCAGGTGCTCTGTCCTGGCAGATGACTAGAGTTCCATAATTCGTTCAATAGATACAAACGAATGAATGAAGTGAACAGAGAAGTGACTTGAGAACTGAATAGATCGTTTGGCAAAGGGCTCTTAAAATTCCCAGTGCATGTACCCTTTGACCCAGCAATTCTACTTCAAACAAGATATTCTATTGATAATACTATCATCTACATGCAGTCAGATGTACAGGATATTCATTGTGGCAAATGTTTGTAAGAGCAAAAGTTCAGAAACTACCCTAAACGTGTATCAATAGGGTAATGGTTAAGTACGGTACATCCACACAACAGCACGCCATCCCACTTATATAAAAGGCAGCTCTCTGGGTGCTTGATTGCACCACTGACTCACCGCTAGGCAGGCTGCCCACTGCCAGGGAAAAAATGTGTGCTCGCCCTAGAGTGAGACAGGGTTGGGTTTGAATCCAGGCCCTGATGCCTCCTGGCCCTGGGTACTTCAGTAAGGCCCTTCTTCTCTCTCAGACTCATTTTCTGCATCTGTTAAACAAGGAGGGGAGAAGGTTACGGTGATGTATATAAAGCAGAACCCAGTATACAGTGGGCTCATGGTCCAGTGCCAAGCCCTTTCTTTTCCCTTAAGTCAAATCTCCACCTCTGAGGGTTGCCCAGAGGTGAAACTGGCATTCGTGAGGCTACTCTGGGGTTGAGAAATTCAGGTAAGAAAAACAGATTCAACCTAACAGATGAAGATGCTAAAAGGGATAATGTCAGACATAACACAAAGATGGCCTGTCATGTGTATCTCTGCCAGACACCCACAATCTTCTGGAGAATCCATAAACAACAGGACTCTCAACTCAGTCTGTGTGATGGTTGTTTTCACCCAGCCTGGAGAAATGGTTCCACCTGCCACCTGTGCTGAGAAAATGACAGCAGGGATGAGGCCTGGACGGGAGGGGGGCAGTTCAGACTCAGTCACTATCACTGTCATCATAAACCACAAAATAATGACAACACACAGTGCTACTATGCACCAGGCACTATTCTAGGCACTGTCACCCATTTAACTCTGCCAGTATCATCATTCAGTGCCCTCATCTCCATTGTAGAAACAGGACACAGACGCAGAGAGGTTAAGGAACTTGGCCAGGCTCAAGCTCTCAACCCCAATGCTTTGCTGTAACAGTAGCTCCAGAAGGAAACTGAGAAGCGGTGCTCTAGGAATGGAATATGGGAACCAGAGAGGAGACGGACTTTTCTTGTCTACCCCATGGACTGCTCGACTTTTGTCAGAATGTACATGTATTCCCTGTCCAAATATAATTTTGTTGTTGTTTGGCCGCGCCACGCGGCATGTGGGATCTTAGTTCCCCGACCAGGGACCACCTGTGTCCCCAAGCAATGGAAGCCCGGAGTCTTAATCACTGGACCTCCGGGGAGGTACCCAAATATAATTTTAAATGAAAAATGGTAAATTCCCCACTCACCTACATATCTATGAATATATGTATATGTATATATACCCTTCTCTCTTCTCTTGAAGCATCCATCGTTCCCATTGGTAACCACCCGCTTCAGCTAAGTCGCGGAGCCCTTTGGGCTAACTGCGCATGCGGTCTCCGCGGGCCTCACTCTCCGCCCGGTATTCCTCTGAGGCGCGCACAGGGTTCCTACCGCAGGCGTTTGAATTGTCGACTCTTAGCACTGTATCCCTCCTCCACCGCAGCCCCCGAAGGGTTTATACGTGCTCTTCTTCCCACCAGTCCACGTCTCACATCTCTTCAGGATCTGACCTGCCCATGTCTGCTGCCTCACCTCCCACCCCAGTGGAACTCCATGAGTCCAAGCCAGTCTGGGCCTTTCTCCCGGGGTTCCCTTGCCTGGAGTGTCCTTGCCTGCCCTTCAAGGTCCAATCGTACCCGCACCCTTTCCTAAGTGATTTGATTCCCTAGCCGTCTCCTTCCACAGACCGGGATCCCTTCCAGGGCCTACGCCAGGTCTGATTCATTCCTGTGTTCTCAGCACTCACTCAGCCCGGGACACTTAAATTCTTTCCTGCTGTCCCACCCCACCGCGTCCTGCCAACACCACAGCTGAAGCGGTACTCGAACCCAAAGCATGCGGCGTCCCCGCCCTCCCCCCGGCTTCCCCAGCTTCTCTGCAAGCCCACGTACGCCCCCTGCGATGCGCACGCGCACTGAAGTGGAGTCGCCGCGCACTCCCAACTCCCCTCTGCAATCCGCCGGCTTGCTAAGCCAACCACCTACATCAACGCATGCTCCGCCCGGCGCTCACGCTCGATTCTCGCGCGGCCAGCCTGCGGCGCATGCGCAGGGCAGACAGCCCGCGAGACCTGATCTCGGTTCGGCCCCGCGAGATCTTCTCGACTTCTTCCTCCCTCGGACCGGCCTTCCTTCGGTGCCGCTTCCGGCATGCCCCCACCGGTTCTGGGTTGACTGGTACCCGTTCTCTCCCGCTACGCTCCCGGATCCCCAGACTCCATTTACAGGCCGGTGGCTTGCGGTGGAACCTCCCCGTCCCCACCCCACCCCCATCTCGGAGGGCGCGCGCCCCCTTGCACCCCAGGAACCAATCAGCAGCCGCCTTAGGTAAGGGGCCCGCGTGCCTGCGCGAGGCTGGCGCCTCGGCGGGGGGCGGGGCACAGGGCGTGTTTCGGGGCCAGGCTCCTCCTTGACCGCTAACCGGTCGCTCGGACGCCTGGCGGTTGTGCATAACTGAGTTCTGAGTCAAAGCAACCCGTTAAAAAGCGCGTTGGCGGGAGTGGGGTGGGCAGGAGACAGATAATGTGTATATAGGAAAAATTTCAGTTCTGGGAGACCATTTATAGTGAGGGCCTGTAAACTGGCGGTAAAGTACTGCGAAATCCCTCCAGTAACGTGCAGAGCCACTGCACTCGTAGAGGGCCTACAAACGGATTTTTAAACAGTGGGGAGGTCCTCCAAATTCCTCTAAATACAGTGTAAATAGAAACTTAAGTTCTGGGGTTCCCTATGGGAGGCCTGTAAACAGGTGACTAATTATGCTGAAGTCTCCTGAATAAAACACAGACTCAAGTGCCAGGGGAGACCCCATATAAGAGGCTGTACGTATACATGTAGTTGCTGGAGAGTCTTGTAGAAAAATAGTGTGAATAGACTCAAGTTCTGGGGTGGGAGTGCTTCAATAGACCATAAATACGGAGTTAGGAATTGGGACTCTCCCCAAATAACTTGCAAATAGATTCTGGGTGATCCCCCAAAAAGAGCGTGTTAAGAGATGCTTAAGTACTGAGGAAGCCCCCCAAAGAATTTGTAATAGGGGAATTTGTAATTTGTAGTTCTGGGAGGTCACCTTAAGAGTCCTGTAAATAAACACAAATAGACTGGCTTTATACTTTTGGGGGGGGGGAATCCCCAGAGGAACCTGGAAACAATATTGGGAGTCCCCAAAATGCTTGTAGGTGAACTCTTAAATTCTGGGGAGCTTGCCATAGGGGCTGTAGAATAAACTCAGATACTGTGGAAGTTCCCAGAATAACATGCATGGGAAGAAGGTCCTCGTGGGTTATGTAAACAGACACTGTAGTGCTGGAGCAGAATCCCTATTGAGGCAAGAAAACAGACAAGTGCTGGGGAGGCCTCCAGGATAAAGTGTAAACAGAACCTTAATTGCAAGGGGGGGAAGAGTCTCAATTTCTGAGGAGGCTCTCCTTTGGGAGACTGTAAACAGTCATTTAAGTGCTGAATCAGTTTGCGTAAGCATCTGTAAACTGGCCTTGTCCTCCTTTGTCTCAGAAGGCAGTCTTCCACCTAGTTTGTGGCTAAGGGAGAGGTCACGTAGAGCAGTGGGAGAGGAGCTAGACAAGCCCCTACCTGGCTAACAAAATTACTTCTGCATCCTGTAAACAGATACTTCCGTTCTGGGGAAAGAGTCTTACACAAGGACCTCTTCATGTCACTGTACTGGGGTGGGAGGTGGAGGGATTCATAGAATGATTTGAAGGCACTTCAGAGCTAAGCAAAGGTCAGCAAACGTTTTCTGTAAAGGTCCAGAGAATAATTACTTTAGACTCTGCAGCCCATAGTATCTCTGTCTCAGCTACTCAACTTTGCCATTGTATCAAGAAGGCAGCCGTAGACTATTTGTAAATTGATGGATGTGGCTGTATTCCAATAAAACTTTATTTCCAAAAACAGAAGGCAGACCAGATATGGACCCGTGAGCTACAGCAGTTGACCTCGGAGTCCTACAAACAGACATACTCAAGAGACTTCCCTGGAATAAAGTGTAAACAGCTGGGGAAACTCCCTAGGGGCCTATAAGCAGCTAGTTAAATGATAGAGAGTGAGTTATATAGGTAACCATACATTTTATAATGTCTTAGATGTGAGACATATAATGACATATAATGACCCTGGTGAGGGGCATATAATGTCCCTGGTGAGACCTTGGAGTGTGAGGGGTGGCAGACCATCAGTAGTGGAAGGTGAACACACTGAAAGTAGAGGGACACCCGGTGAAAATAGGTCCTTGAATACAGGTGCCCCACCCCAACATGTGCCAGTATTGAGTAATCAAAAGGGTAGTTGTCGGACTGGGAGTCATGTTACAGATTTGTATGGAAATGCTTTGCTGCACTTTGGGAAAGAGTATGTCCCATTTTTATGTGACCTTCCCCCATGTGTTAGTATTTATGTTGAGCAAAGTGATTACCAGTTGGGAATAGTTTTGGCTGCAAGAGATAGAAGGGGATTTGTTTGTCACTGCATCCAGAGATAGGCAATTTAAGGTTAATAGGGAGTCCCCAAACCTTGTGTTTTGTCTCTATGCCTTCCTTCCATTAAGCTGCCTCACAGACCTCGATGGCTGCTTGAGCTCCAGCCTCCACACCCGCATTCCTTTCAGCTAGTAGGAGACAAAAGGCAGGTGCCAGTGTCTGTGAAGAAAAGTTTCTGAACGCTGCCAAAACACACTTCTGGTGTCATACCATTGGCCAGAAAGAGCTTAGTCACATGGCCGCGGCTAACTGCAGACTAGGCCGAGAAGCATATTCTGGATAGCCATGTGTCCAGCTCAGAACTGAGGGTTTTCTTTGGAAGAAGTGAAGAATGGCTATTGAGATCCTACTGGCAGTCACTGCCACAGCCACAGCCACAGAGCTCTCTTGAAAGGAAGTGCCTTCTTATAGTCCAGGGTAAGCCACGTAGAGTGGGGAGAGACTTTCTTCATCCTGGAATCATCCTTTTTCTACCCATAGGTGACCATGTCTGAGTCTGGGCACAGTCAGCCTGGGCTCTATGGGATAGACAGGCGGCGGCGGTGGAAGGAGCCAGGCCCTGGCGGCCCCCAGAATCTCTCCGGGCCTGGCGGTCGGGAGAGGGACTACATTGCACCTTGGGACAGAGAGAGACGGGTGAGTGTCTGGGCCCAAGGGCAGCGTTCATGTGTCCACTGATTCCACCAATGTTTATTGAGCACCTGCTAGGCACCGGGCCCTCATCTAGATGCTGGGGATATATCTGTGGACAAAACGGACTGCCCTCAGAGTGATAAAGGGGCTGTCTTAGATGAAGCAGTCAGAGAAGGCTTCTCTGAAGAGCTGACTTTTGAGCAGAGACCTGAAGGAGGCAAGGGGACAAGTCCTGACAGAATCTGAGTGAAGAGCATTCAAAACAGAAAGAAGAGCAAATGCGAAGGCCCTGAGGCCTTTATCTGGTGTGTTCAAGGAGTAGCCAGGAGGCCAGCGTGGCTGCAGTGGATGAAGAAGGGAAAGTGATAGAAGATGAGATCAGAGAGGAAACTGGGGCCAGATCATGTGGGACCTGATAGGCCTTGGAAAGAACTTTGGATTTCGCTGACTGGAATTGGCATTGGAGTTTGAGCTGAGAGGTGCCAGAAGCTCCTGTTTTCCAGAGTTGTGTAATAATAGCAGCCTTTTTTGTCTGTTGAGCAGTGTGCAGTGTGCTGGTGCTCTGCAGAGTGCTTTTCCATCCTGTGGGTCTTCCTGGACTCCTGCAGCTGTCCCATGAAGTAGAGCCTGCGATAGACCCAGTTTTCACTAATGAGGAAATGAGTCTTAGAGGGGAAGGGACTTACCCAAAGTCACAAGTCAATAAGCTTTGGGGCCAGGACTTGAACCCAAATCCAAGTGAGCCTCAGGCGCAGCACCACTGTGTCTGCTGTAGAGTGTCCTGGATCGGGAATCGGGAGCTTCGTTGTGGGCCCGGTCCTGCCTTGCCTCTCTCCTGTGTGTAGGTGACGCACTGCCAGAGCCTGCCCCCCGGGTTCTTTCTCCAGGGCCCTGCCCGCCTCTAAGGGCTGTTTATTGCGGGGGGGGGGGGGCGGTGAGTGGAAGAAGATAATGGTTGGGACAGTTTCTAAGCCATAAAACTGCAAAAAACATGAAGGAAATTTATTCACAGTGAGCTTGGCTCTTACTTGCTCCTTCCCTTGGGCCACAGCATAAGTGACAACACGCAGTCTCTCCTCCTTCCACACACATCTTTCTGGGGAATGTTACCATCTTCCTGCACCTTCAGCTTCAGTCCCTGAACAAGCAACTCCCAGATCTCTTGTCTTTGACTCTGACTTTGCTACTGAGCCCTGGCAGCCTCCTAACTGGCCAATGGACTCCTCGCATCCTCCATGTCTCCTGCTGACCTCAGCGTCTTCCTGCCAATTCTCTTCCTACCACTACTAGTGACAGCCCATCAGGTCTCATCCTGGTCACCCCCCATGCCAGTCGGGCACCAGTGCTGTACATGGTGCCTCCTGACTGTATCTCCTATCCATCATCTTCTCTCCACCCTCACCTGTTCTTTGCAAAGCACGTTCATATCCTTTGGTTTGTCCTTCGTCATAGGCCAGTGAGTGAGCAGGATTTAAATAAGTATCCTCAATATGTGGGTGAAGAAACAGACCTAGTGAAGGGTCAAGACTGTCCCAGGGTTACTCAGGCTACCACAGAAGGAACAGGATTCCAACTCAGGTCTCTCCCCTTTCTTAGGCAGATGGGGGTGAGACAGAAGAGGCATGAAGAGGGTAAGGCATGGGAATCAGTCCGCCGACTTGGCTAGCCCGGGTGGGGCTGGGGAGCGGAGGTTGGGACAGCAGGGCTGTCAGGATAGCAGCTCTAGATATTGCTCACCTGCCACGTGCCCAATGCTGCGTGGACGGTTTGTGAGTCCTGTCTACTCTCACCCTCTTAACAGTCCTGTGAGGAAGGAATTCCTATCCCCATTCGCCAGATGAGCAAACAGGCCTAAGTAAGGGTGGTTCCTTATCCGTGTTCACACAACCAACAAAAGCCAAGGCCAAGTTCAAATGCAGATGTCTCTCGCTCCAGAGCCCCAGCGCCTTCTGCCTGGGCTTGTCTAGCAAAGGCAGCTGAGTGGAGCGGCTGGCAGCGTGCTTCTGGAACCCGGCTGTCTGGCTTCGAGCCCTGGCTCCACTGCTTAATTGGCTGTGTGGCCTTGGGCAAGCCAGTTAACCTCTCTGGATCTCAGTTTCTTCATCTGAAAAACGGGGATAAAGGTTATCTCTCACAGGGCTGTTGGTAGGATTGGAGGAGTTTATATCTGAAGGCGTTTAGAATGGTACTTGGCACTTAGAGGGGTGTCCAGGGAGCTAGGGGAGCCACTCCTGAGTAACTGCCCTCCCTCACCACAGGATGGCAGCGAAGAGACAAGCACGGCGGTCATGCAGAAAACCCCCATCATCCTCTCAAAACCTCCAGCAGAGCGGGTGAGTGGGGAAGACGCTTTGGAAGGGGAGGCTGGGAGCAGTTAGGGCAGGGATCTCTCCACTGACCGGAACCTTCTCACGCCCGTAGTCAAAGCAGCCACCGACTCCAACGGCCCCTGCCACCCCGCCTACCCCAGCCCCTCTTGAGAAGCCCATTGTCCTCATGAAGCCACGGGAGGAGGGGAAAGGGCCTGCAGCCACAGCGAGTGCCTCCACCCCCGAGGGCACTGCCCCACCACCCCCTGCGGCCCCTGCGCCCCCCAAGGGGGAGAAGGAGGGGCAGAGACCCACGCAGCCTGTGTACCAGATCCAGAACCGGGGCATGGGGACTGCCGCGCCAGCAGCCATGGACCGTGAGTTGGGGCCGGGCGGGATCTGGTTGGGAGCCGGAACCCCCTCGCACAGACCCTCAGCACGTCCTTGTCTGCAGCTGTCGTGGGCCAGGCCAAACTGCTGCCCCCAGAGCGCATGAAGCACAGCATCAAGTTGGTGGATGACCAGATGAATTGGTGCGACAGTGCCATTGAGGTACTGGGGGGTCAGGGGTCTCTCCCTGCTCGACCTTTTCCGGGTCCCACACCCTCACCTCCTCCCCGCCCCCCACCTTTTTGGCAGGCAACACCAGACTAGACAGCTTTCGGGCAGTGGCAGCAGTGAGAGAGAATGGATCAGAAAGTTCTCACCTAGCTGGGCCGAATTTCAGTGGCTGACACTAGCTCAGCTGTGCTGGTTGTTAAAATGCTGAAATACTTTGATACTGGTTGGCAGAAAGGGACCCACTACCACCGCAGAGGCCCTGGGATCTCCTGCCCCCCCTCGCACGCAGCAGGGCGGCCTCCAGGGCCTGCTCCAGTCCTCCTCCTGGTTGGTCGAGACCCATGCAGTACCAGTGTGAACTGGTTTGAATGTTAGCCCCGGAGCTTCCGCCTCCATCCCAACAGCCCTCACTCTAGTCCACACCTCACACTCCTGGACCGTCACATCTACTTCCAGTGTCCCAGTCTTCATTTCCCCCTTCCTGTTTTTTCCTCCCAGGCTTGTCACATTCCTCAGATTCTCCCAGGTATGCTCCCTCTCCTTCTCCAACAGCTTGGATTTACTAACAACATACCAGGCCCATCTGTTACCACTCTCATGTTGATATCAACTGGGAAGCTTTAAAAAAAAAAAAAAAAGCCGCTGTCCAGGCCCTGCTGTAGAGCGCTTACCCACAAATCCCCAAATGCGGCTCGTATAACTGAGGAACTGAATTTGTAGTTTTGTTTAATTTTAATTAATTTAAATTTAAGTAGCCACATGTGGTCAGTGTCTACCATATTGAACTGGGCTAGCCCTCGATATTCTGCTTTAGTGGGTCTAGGGTTCAGCCCAGGATTAGAGGGGTGTTTTTTAGAGCTCTCCAGATGGTTCTGAGGTGCAGCAGCCACATTGAGGACATGACTTGTTTTCCTTGCGGAGTGTCTCTTATGCCCCCTGGTGGTGAAAATCAGCAGAGCTGGCAGCCCAGAGGTGAAGGTCTCAGGATTCTGTAGGACTCTTAAATCCCACGGACAGAGCCAGGACGGGCTGGGCTCCCCTTCCTGCTTACTGCTGCCTTTCTCATGCTTTCCCATGTTTTCCCAACCTGCCTGAAGCCCAAAGCCTCCCAGGAGTCTGCTCCAGTGGCCCTCAGTTACCCAGTCCTGGCTGCTTCCACCCATCCTTTTGTTCCTATGCCTCTCCCCTTCTCCTCCCCAAAGTCAAGCGCCCCTTTTCCTCTGTGTTCCAGCCACGCTGACTTCCTAGTACCTTCTTGACCAGCGAGGCTCTTTTCTGCTTCGGAGCTCTCACAAATGCTGTCCTTTGTGCCCAGAACATTCCATATACCCCCCCTTCCCCCGCCCTTTGCCCAGTTGAGGGGATTTGGTGCACGAACGTTTTTCTTTATATCCGAGAAGGTAGGCGGACGAGCCATGGAAGTCTCTAGGGCCCCTTCCTCACTCCCACTCCATCAACCGACAGATTTTTGAGGGTCTCATTCCTGCATCTTCCCGCAGTACCTGTTGGATCAGACTGATGTCTTGGTGGTTGGTGTCCTGGGCCTCCAGGGGACAGGCAAGTCCATGGTTATGTCGTTGTTGTCAGCCAACACTCCTGAGGAGGACCAGAGGTGAGGGGGGCGTTGGGTCTGGAAGGGAGGTGGCACCCACCTAGGTCAGGGGAGGGTGGGCCTGGATATTGCAAGTGGTGTTTGGGAAGTTGCATCCCCTCCCTTGACCTCAGTGTCTCTGTCAGACGAGGTTGATGACCAGTCTGGACCAAACTTTCGTGTAGCTCCAAAGAAACCAATACTGTACCTCCCTCCCTGCCTTCCTTCCTTGTGCCAGCAAATGGTACAGGGCCGCCAGGAACTGGCATGGCGTATTCATTAAGTCTTTGGATTTAGGTTCACCTCAGTCTCAGCCCTGTCGCTCACCAGCTGGCTGATCTTGGGCAGGTCCCTTCACCTCCTAGTATTTCACTTTCTCATCTGTAAAGTGGGATTTTGGAGGATGAGACAAGATCGGGAAGGCAAAAGTTAACAAGAAATTGGCACAGAGCGAGTGCTCACAGGATGTGGCTGATGTGGCCTGGGAAACACTGGGACAAGAGACCTGGGTGAAGGGCGTGGGTTCTAGACCAGCCTCAGTCCTGCCTTGCTGAGTAAGGATGGGGTATGATTGTGAAGGTAAAGGATGGAGTCCTTTGGGGGAGGAGGGAGCTTGAGAACTAGAGCCCCAAACTGAGGGCAGGGAAGGAAAGAGGGAAAGGCAGGGATTAGGGAGTAAGGTAGGGAACGTAGACAGTCTAATTAGGGAAGAATCAAGATGGGGGGTGAGCAGGGGTTGTGGCCACTTAGGGTTATCTAAAAGCGTAGGAGTTTGGTTTTTATAAAGTCGGTGATGTCACCCTGGATACCATGGATGGGCCTCAGCGGTCCATGAACCCCCGAATGGTATATGCAGGATTCTACACACATTTACAGTCAGGCTTCTCTTCTAGGGAAAGTGTCCATAGTTCCCACCAGCTCTCAGAGGGGCCTGAGGGAAACCCGGAACAGGTTAAGAACCCCTGTGGTGAGAACATACATCACCAGACCCAGAGCTGCGGGTGCCCCGCCTCCCAGGTCGGCTCCATCCCCACTCTTCTCTGCTCACTCACGACTTCAGCTCGGCTGGGCTCCGCTCTGGCACAGCTGCAGCTCTCTTGACTGGCATCCTTTCCATCTCAGCTTCCACCCCCAACTAGCAAAGCTTCCCTGTGGCTATCGGCTCAGATTCTTGAGCTAGAATCCTGCCGGCCTAACGTGTCCTTCTGAGGCGGGTCCGCCTGTGACATGGCAGACGCTGGTACCAACTCTCGTCATCAGGTCTCATAAGTTTTACCTCCTGAATATCTTGAGAATTCATCTGCTCCTCTCCTCCACGCCCATCTCCTGGTCCAGGCCACTGCCATCTCCCCTGGAGGAGGCCAGGAGCTTCCTAACTGGTCTCCCTGCTTCAGTTCAACAAATATTTATTGGGTGTTTACCACGGGCCAGGCCCTGTCCTGGGTGCTGGGGCTACAACAGTAAACAAAAGTGGCAAAAATCTCTGTCCCCGTGGGGCTTGCATTTTAATGGGGAGCTAGTAAACAGGCACATTAGAAGATGATAATCAAACGGGAAGGGGTTATAGGGAGGTGGCGTTGGGGCCAGGTTACTGTTTTAAATCAGGTGGTCAGGGGGCCATTTGAGAACAAGCGGACTCTGAGGAGGGGAAGCAGGGAAAGCGTTCCAGTCAGGGTAAGAACTGGGAACCAAGATGCCCCGCATCCTCTCACTGTGGGGTGGAGAGTATTCAGTGCTGTGTGTCCCGTGCCTGGCACATGGCAGGTACACTTGATAATTAATAGCTAGCAATTTTATATTGCCGTGTATCAGGCACTCTTTTAAGGGCTTTATGTATATTAACCTCACAGTCACTCTGAGAGATTGAGACTATTGTTGTCCCCATTTTACAGATGAGGAAACCGAGGAGAAAGAGATGAAGGAACTTACTCAAAGCCACACAGCCAGGAAGAGTCAGAGCTGGGGTTTGAACCCCAGCCGTGCAGCAAAGTCCTTGCTCTTAAACACCTCAGTCCACTGATTTTGTTAAGACTTAACAGGTCTACCTGTGGGTAGGGATGAAGTCATGTGATATAAAACATAGCCCCCTAGGCAGCAGGGGCCATGGATGGAAGGCTTTGCGGGCAGGCGGGGAATCACATCTCATGGGCTCACTCACAGGGCCACACTCTGGAGGCGGCAAAGGCCAAGAACCTGACCTCTAATGCCCCCACCTGCTCCTTTCCACAGGGCCTATGTCTTCCGGGCCCAGAGCGCCGAAATGAAGGAACGAGGGGGCAACCAGACCAGTGGCATTGACTTCTTTATTACCCAGGAGCGGATCGTTTTCCTGGACACGCAGGTGATGACCCCCGCTCACCCCACCCTGCTGCCTGCAGCGCTCAGCTTCATCCCCAAATGTGTTTAAGCCAGAACCTTGCTTGGATTCCATGGGGCTCCGGCCAAGCCATGGACATGCTAGTGCCTTTGGGCAAGTTGTGTCTCTTTTTGGCCCTTAGTCTCTTCTTGTCAGATTTCGCCCCCTCTCCCCTCCCATCCATCGTGTACACAGGAGCCTAAAGAATCTTATAGCATAGCAGTTGGAAGTGTGGGCCCTAGAGTCAGTCTACAGCCAGAGCTGGCCTTTAAGTAAGTTTTAACCGCCCCACCTCCATTTTTTCATCTGTCAATGGGGGTGATAGTTTTCTCAGCTTCACAGGAGGGTTGCAGGGAGTCAGTGGAACAGTCCAGGCAGAGTGCTGGGCACAGGATGGCGTGTGGTGAGCCTTCAGGCGCCTCACTGTCACAAGAGCTGGCCTGTCCTGCGTTACCTGGCAGCTTTCCTCAGCTTTTCCAAGATCCCTGTTCCTTAGCTAGGCAGCCGGGGCCTGTGCGGCTCGCCTCCGTCAGACCCCCTGGACTCCCCTCTCTGGTGCAGACACCAGTCCCGCCACGCACACCAGCCCCGCCATGCACACCTCCAGGCCTCGCCATAGTCTCGCTCCTGAGCTCTGCGACCTTGGCCAAGTTGGTTAACGTTTCCACTCCTCGGTTTCCTTAAGTGGGAAAAACAACATTACCTCCCTCGTGGGGTTTCTGTGAGGTGTCAGTGAGTTAACACAGGTAAAGTCCTGGCATGAAGTGGGTTCTCAGTACTCTTGGCTGTCAGCATCGTCACCGTTAGAACATTCTCTCTCCCCTTGCTTTGTTGCCTGGCTGTTGCCTTCTCCTCCCTGAAGACTCTGCAGGGGCGTTCCCTCCTCCCGGAAGCCTCCCCCTCCTCTGAGCGCCCACCGGTGCCCACGTGCACCCACGTGCACCTCCCAGCGCAGCACGTGACTTACCACAATCCGGTTCTCGCATTCTGTGCCCGCTCCTCTCCGGTCTGCAGCTCCTCAGGGAGAGGCCTGGCCCACAGCTGATGCTCAGTGAATGTTAGTGGAACAAAGTTCTGGCCACTGTACACATTGATGGGTGGAAAACCTTCCACAAATGTGGTGTGAGACCTGTGTGCCAGGCCCTGTGACAGGACCACCGGGACCTCGTGCCGAGCTGAACCAGCTGCGGGCTGGTCCGGGGCCCCTATGGGGCAGAGCAGAAGTTAGAACAAGACAGAATGGAAGGGACTTCCCTGGTGGTGCAGTGGTTAAGAATCCGCCTGCCAGTGCTGGGGACACAGGTTCAAGCCCCAGTCCAGGAAGATCCCACATGCCGCGGAGCAACTAAACCCATGCGCCACAACTACTGAGCCTGCGCTCTATAGCCGGCGAGCCACAACTACTGAGCCCATGTGCCACAACTACTGAACCTGTGCTCTAGAGCCCGCGAGCCACAACTACTGAAGCCCGTGCACCTAGAGCCCGTGCTTCACAACAAGGAAGCCACCACAACGAGAAGCCCGCGCACCGCAAGGAAGAGTAGCCCCCACTCGCCCCAACTAGAGAAAGCCCGTGAGCAGCAATGAAGACCAAGTGCAGCAAGCAAGCAAACAAACAAGCAATAAGTAAATGAAAGAATGAAAAAAGACAGAATGGAACACTGCAGTGTTTGGGGTTTTAGAAAGTGAGCCCTTGGGAAAGCCTCTTTCTTAAAGTTAATTCCACCCAGGGCAGGAAGAAGTGGATAGATCATCCACTAATTTAGCCTCTTGTACTTTTAGTGGGATGTTCTTTTAAGAAAAGGTGATGAGCTCACCGCTGACTCTTTTACACCCACTGATGCAGTTCTTTTGTTTGTTTGTTTGTTTGTTTTGGCTGTGTTGGGTTTTAGTGCTTCGTGCTGGGTTTCTCTAGTTGCAGCGAGCCGGGGCTACTCTTCGTTGCGGTGCGTGGGCTTCTCATTGTGGTGGCTTCTCGTTGTGGAGCACGGGCTCTAGGCGTGCAGGCTTCAGTAATTGCAGCACTCGGGCTCAGTAGTTGTGGCACGCAGGCTCTAGAGCGCAGGCTCAGTAGTTGTGGCGCACAGGCTTAGTTGCTCCGCGGCATGTGGGATCTTCCTGGACTGGGGCTCGAACCCGTGTCCCCTGCGTTGGCAGGCAGATTCTTAACGACTGTGCCACCAGGGAAGCCCTGATGCGGCCTTTTAAATCCTCACTAGTCTTCACATTAATCATTGTTATTTGACCTGAGTGATTATCCTAGTGAAGTTTTGAAAGCATTTGAAACAACAAAATAAGGGTGTTGCAGCGACATGACTCATTCAAGTAAATGTTAGATTTATTAGCACTAGGAGTGTTCTTCTGGGGCACGCAGCACTTGAGAGCAGTGGGGACTTGTAAGAGAGCTGGGGAGAGTGTGTCGGCTTTGAAACTTTTTTTCTGTCACCTCCTCTCACTGACTGGTTCTTTTCTAATTAGAAACTGCCCGTGTATCTGACATTATTTTGTCCTGAGAGGTGATGTATCTGCCGTCATCGGGTGGAACTTGGGTGGCCATGTCCCCTGGGATCCTGACCCCCAGCCCTTCCCTGACACCTTGCTGTCTTCCTGCTCCAGCCCATCCTGAGCCCCTCCATCTTGGACCACCTCATCAACAACGACCGCAAGCTGCCCCCAGAGTACAGCCTGCCCCACACCTACGTGGAGATGCAGGTGAGGGGGCCGAGCCGGGCCTGGTGGTCCAGGATGGAGAGCTAGTGGATACAGGTTGGGCTAGTTTCTGCTTCGTAAGAGCCCTGGGTACCCCAGAGCTGGAGGGAGAGGGCAGCACCAAGAGTCAGACCTGGCTCAGCTCCTGGCTCTGCCTCTCGGCCAGATCATCCCCCTTCAAGCCTCCGTATCCGCCTGTGTAAAAAGGGGCTGATCATTGCCACCTGGCCCATTTTAGGGATGGCCTGGAAGGGAAGTGCCAGTACAATCTGGGCGCATAGTAGGTGCTTATAGGCTCAGAGGCGCTTTTGCCCTGTGGCCCCCTCAGCTGAGTCCTGAGATCGGGGACCCCAGTCTGGGCTGAGGGGACCTTCAACTCTGTTGTGCGTTCCTGCCCCGCGCAGTCTCTCCAGATCGCGGCCTTCCTCTTCACGGTCTGCCACGTGGTGATAGTCGTCCAGGACTGGTTCACGGACCTCAGTCTGTACAGGTGAGGCGCTGTCGGGAGCGGAGCCGGGCCAGGGACGGGGGGCCAGGGACGGGGGCCCCGAGACTCAGCCACTCGCCCAGCTCTCACCACTTCCACACGGCAGCCACAGGGACCCTCTGAAAACGTGAGCTGGAGAGGATCACTGCTACCTAGTCCTCTCTCAGCACACATACACACTTACAACCCTCCACGGACTGTGCGCATCACTCAGAGTAAACTCCAAAGTCCTCCCCATGCATGGCTAACCAGGTCCTACGTGATGTGGTCCCGGTCACCGCCCTGACTTCTCCCAGCACTTCCCTCACTCCTTCCATCAAAGGTGTGGTGGCCCCATGGCTGTCCCTCGTGGCGCTTAGGACCGCTGCACGCCTCATCCCTCGGCTGGAAACACTCTCCCCGCGACTGCCAGGCCCCCTCCCTCATGTCCTTCACGTCCCCCTGAGGCCTCCCCGACCTGCTAACACTGTCTCTCCTGTGACTCTCCCGCTCTCACCCTGCTGTGTTCTCCTTCATTGCACGTATCACTCCCTGACAGGATGGTGTGGACCTTTTTATGGTCTTGTCTCCCTCGTTAGAATGTAAGCCCCAGTGGCTTCACACAGTGCTTGGCCCAAGGTGGATATTTAACACAAGTTTGTTGAACAAATAGCATTCTGAGGAACTGGTCCTTAGAGCCTCATGGCCCATCCCCTCCAGGCGTAGGTGCCGTTCCTGCGGGACCATGGTGGGCAGGGAAGGGAGGGAGTCAGGATCTGGCAGGAGTCCTGCCTGAAGCAGCTGGAGGTTCCAGAAATGCCCCCAGATAGGACTGGCTCCCATCCTCTTGGCCTCAGGCCCCAAGAGGTAGCTGTGGGGAGGCCAGCAGCCCTGGGCACGGGGCCCAGACAGACAGATGGAAGGAACGGGAGCTTGTGGGGAGGGGAGAGCCGAGCTGAAGGAAGCAGATGTCTCCGGAGTCAGGCAGCCCTGGGTTTGAATCCCAGTACTTGTTAGGCGAGTGGTTGCTTTTTCCACACTTCCTCATAGGCAAACGGTGTCCTGCAGATGAAGTGAGTTAAAGAATGTAAAGCATTCAGCACAGTACCTGGTGCGTAGTAAGCAGTAGATTAAGTGGGAGCTTAAGGTTTGTGTTAGTTAACTCTGGGGATGGGCGGGAGCTAAGGGTCTGGCCCACAGTAAAAAGCAACCTGCTGGGAGAGCCGGCTGTTGTGACCAGATCTAAGTGACTTAATTCTGAAACACCCCCTCCTACTACCATCGTCCGTTGGAATTCATTCGAAGGACAAATATATTGGACATTTACATAGGCTGGTCACTGTCCTGGGCTCTGGGGATGCAGGTGTGAACAAACAGGTAACACAGGCTGCCCTGTGGCGTTCACATTCTGATGGGGTGTGGCCTCAGGCTGGCCCGTGCAGAGCCTCGGTTTTAAGCCAGAGTCTACATGTGGGCTCCCCAGAGCAGGTGTATCCCTGGAAATTGTGGATACCATATTTGTGGCCTGATTTAGGGACGGCCTGGAAGGGAGGTGCCAGCGCAATCTGGGCACATAGTAGGTGCTTATAGGCTCAGAGGCCCTTTTGCCCCGAGGTCCCCTCAGCTGAGTCCTGAGATCAGGGACCCCAGTCTGGGCTGAGGGAACCTTCAACTCTGTTGTCCCTTCCTGCTCCCCTCAGTCACTCCAGATTGCTTTGTGTGCATGTCCGTACGAGGAGAAGGGCAATAGTTTATCAGATCCCATTAGCCCTTATCTCAGGTTTATTTTATTTACTTTTATATATATGCTTATATATTTGGAAGAATTACTTTAAAATAGCATAAACTGAAAACTTATATCCATACAAAAACCTGCACAGCTTTATTCATAATTGCCAAAACCGGGGGCAGCCAAGATGTCCTTTGGTAGATAAACGGATAAATAAGTTGTGGTACATCCACACGGTGGAATATTATTCAGTGTTAAAAAGAGATGCGCTGTCATGCCATGGAAGACAATGGAGGAGCCTCAGATGGATATTAAGTGAAAGAAGCCAATTTGAAAAGGCTTCATACTGTATGATTCCAACTCTGACGTTCTGGAAAAGGCAAAACTATGGAGACCAGTAAAAATATCGGTGGCTGCCAGGGTTGGGAGGGGGAGGGGGGGTGAATAAGGTGGAGCAGAAAGGATTTTTAGGGCCCTGAAATGACTCGGTGTGATACAAATGGTGGATTTATGTGGTTTTTGTCAAAACCTATAGAACACACACCACCAGGAGAGAACCCTAATGTAAACCACGGGCTTCGGGTGGTAACGATGTGTCGATGGAGGATCATCAGGATGTTGCGAAGTGGGAAGGCTGTGTGTTTGGGGCGGGGGGTGGTCCATGGGAAATCTCCTTGCTTTCCACTCAGTTCTGCTACGAACTTAAAACTCCTCTAAAAAATAAAGTATTTTTCTTGATGGCATAAACTCATTAAAAAATACATACGTGTTGACGTGGGTCCATGGATCAGTGTCTGAGAGGGTTGTCTCTGGGTTCCCTAAAACTGTGTGAGAAATATGGTGTGTATGTGGCATTTTTCTGAGTGTCGCTGTAGCTTTAATCAGATCCGTGAAGGGAGCCCCCTCCTTCCCCAGGCTGTGGGATATGGGGGGGGCCGGTGGCAGAGCACCAACCTGTCACCCCAAACCCCAAGGTTCCTCCAGACAGCAGAGATGGTGAAGCCCTCCACCCCGTCCCCCAGCCATGAGTCCAGCAGCTCGTCAGGCTCCGATGAAGGCACTGAGTACTACCCCCACCTGGGTGAGAGGCGTTCTGGGGGCTGCAGTGGTGGGCAGGGGAGAGTGGGGGGCGGAAACCGGGCGTACTCTGGGGAGGGGGCGCTGGGAGGAGCACCTGTGAGGGTTGTGAGGAGGAGAGTCAAAAAGGATTAGCTGCCACTTCCTCTGAGGGTCCCCCTGGCCATCAGGGCCATGACCCTCGAGTCCAGCTCTGGCCCCTCGATCAGAATGGGAGCCCCTTGGGGGCAGGACCCTAGTCTGCCTGTTTCTGGGTCCATGGCACGGGGCTCAGGGAGTGAGTGTGGAGTCGGCCCCGGGGGCGCCATGCACCCTGGTCACCCTGCTTGGGCCCCTACATGCACATCCTTGGTCCGCTCTGTCCTTGCCCTGCTTTCTGACGCACTGCTCTTCTGCAAAGATGCGGCTCATTTATGACACCCCAGGCAGGGTCTTCCCTGCTTCCTCCACCTGGCCCACCCCCTGGTCTTTCTGCCAGGCTTCTGATCACGCGGCCGTCTTCCTCTTCTGCCTTTTCCATCAGACTGGGGACTTCCTGAGGGCAGAGACCAGATCTGACTCATTTCTCTGGGTCCCCAGCGCCGCCCAGCACAGGGCCTGGTACTAAAGGGAGGTTACTTATCATGTAAATACAAGTGATCTGAACTCAGGGGCAGTGCCGTCTTTGGTGTGAGAAGGGGAACACAGCGCGAGCACGGGCTGCCGCACATTCCTGTCTCCTCCCACCCGCAGTCTTCCTGCAGAACAAAGCTCGCCGGGAGGACTTCTGCCCTCGGAAGCTGCGGCAGATGCACCTGATGATTGACCAGCTCATGGCCCACTCCCACCTGCGGTACAAGGGTGAGGGTCCCCCAGCCACCCCCCAAGCTAGCCAGTGGCCTCCTGGCTCCCAATCCAGTCCCATAGCCCCGGCCCCCGGCTCCCAATCCAGTCCCATAGCCCCGGCCCCCGGTCCTCTGACCCCAGCTTGACCACCCTGCGCATACCTCCCCCGGCCCTGCAGCACTGCCTGCAGCCTCACGGGTTCTCTCCGCCAGGTACGCTGTCCATGTTACAGTGCAACATCTTCCCTGGGCTCCCACCCGACTTCCTGGACTCCGAGGTCAATCTGTTCCTGATGCCCTTCATGGACAGCGAGGCAGAGAGTGAAACCCCCCCAAGAGCAGGTACGGTTCCGCCTCGAGGGGATCTGGTCCGTAGGGAGACACGGCCCACCTGGTGAGAGGGAGACACAGGCTGCCCTGGTCTGGGGGTGACAGGGACCCGCCCTGGTCTGAGGGGAGACTCAAGCCTGTCCTTGAGGTGCTCAGACCCTTCCGTAGGAGCATGTTTCCGAGTCACGGAAGGACGGGGGGACCTGGGCCGGGGCTGAACTCAGAGGCGCTCCTGGCAGGCCGGGATGCTGTTGACGGGGAGGAAGGGCCTCTCTCGGCAGGCTGTCCCCCTTCCCCTCCCCTCCTAACTTCTGACTTCCCAGGACCCATTTCCAGCCCACTCTTCTCCCTGCTCCCTGGGTACCGAGGCCACCCCAGCTTCCAGTCCTTGGTGAGCAAGCTCCGGAGCCAAGTGATGTCCATGGCCCGGCCGCAGCTGTCACACACGATCCTCACCGAGAAGAACTGGTAAGAGCGCTCGGCAGAGGAGGTCCGGTTTTACTAGTGGGGAGGTTTAGGCTCAGAGAAAGGAAGCGTCACGTAGCAAGGTCATGCACTGTGGTTGGGTGTCACTTGACTGCAAGGAGTAGGGCCAGTGAGCCCAGTCAAGTTTAAAGATTTATTCTGAGGCCCTGAGTGCAGAGAGCATAGCTGCACCAGAGAGGAAAGCGGAAAGCTGTCAGGGACCACAGGAGCCGCGTTCTCCAGGCCCCTCCCTCCCCCCACTGGCCCCCTCCACTGGGAGCCTCTGCCCCTGGCTTTCTCTACCTTCCTTCACAAAGCCCTGCGCTGCTTCCCCAGCCCCGACTCTACGTGGCTCTCTATGCCCAGAGCCCACAGCAGTGCTGCCACAGACCCGGGGCTGCCTCATCTCATTTCCCAGAGAAACAGAAACTTGAGAAGTAGCTGCAGCTTGGCTCCCCAGGGTCTGTCTGCAGTCGGCTGTGGGCGGAAGGGGCAGGGAATGCAGACACAGCAGGAAGCCACTCGCGAGTGCAGGTCGGAGCTCTGTTTCTCTCTTTGGTCTAAACCAGGGCCCAGCGGGGAGGGGAGAATTTGGGAGGTGGGAGGGTTATGCAGCTGCTAGACATATCTGATCATCACAAGACTGGAGGGATGTAGAGATAGACCCCTACCCACAAAGGCCAGCACTGAGTGCAGCGGGAAGCAGTTTGGGCCCAGAGGTGGGCGCTCGAGGACTTCAGCTTCCCTTCCCCTGGGGAGGTGAGGGGATCGGGCCACCTAGCATCGGCGCTGGCATCTTCCCTGTGTCCCAGGCGTTACGGTCATGCGGGGGCCACAGCCAGGGCAGCTCTGACTGTTGACCTCCCCTCACAGGTTCCACTACGCCGCCCGGATCTGGGACGGGGTGAAAAAGTCCTCCGCCCTGGCAGAGTACAGCCGCCTGCTGGCCTGAGGCCAAGGGGAGGAATGTCTCGCAGAGAACCCCCTTCCGAGCCCCCAGTGGATGGCGAGGGGCACCCACGTCCTCTCCCTGCGGGGCGGAGAGCGGCAGAAGGCCTGATGGACAAGGGACCGTGACTTCCTCACCCGGAGACACGAGGTGTCCAGGGCCAGGCCCCCATCCTCAAGGGAGCGTTGTTCAGGGGGTGACTTTGAGATCCCGCCCCCAGCCTGGACGAGGTAGCCCATCATCAGCCCCCACAGTGACAGGCGGCGGGAGGAGCCTGAGTGGTCACCAGGAAGCCCAGGCTCCGTGTCGGCCTCCCTCTGCAGGGACAGGAGCAGCAGGTCCCTCTGTCCTGATGCCAGGCCCCTGCCTGGAAGGTGAGGCAGGGTCTGGGAGCTCTTTATTGGGGCAGATCTGGTGGCTGGAATAAAAACAGTCATGCAAGCCTGTTCTGGAGCTCCTCTTCTTCCCCCTCCCCAGCGTGCTGTCCTGGGAATCCCCCCAGTTCTGGGTCCCAGCCCTTGGGGGCAGGTTAGCCATGGCCTCCCACTGGACCCTGAATGAACTTCCCATGGGCACATCCACTGTAGGTCAGAGAGTTGTCAGGGGTGGTTAAAGACCAGTCTTTGCTACGTAGGAAGCCTCTAGAAAGGGGTATTCTATTTCCTGGGGTGATATCAAGCCTCCCATCTCTGTGTGTCATGGAGAGGAAGGTACAGGGCCCTCGTTTTCTGCTCACTTGAAGACGGTGCCTTCCCTTTGGTGAAATGCCTAGTTAAATGCAATGCCTAACTCAATTCGTTAAAAAATAGAACACGTCCCTAGTTAAATACAATTAGTCAATATAGTATACTGTCACTCGGTGTTCACAAGGGGTTGGTTCCAGGACTCCCCATAGATACCGAAATCCTTGGATGCTCAAGTCCGGTACATTAAACAGCATAGTATTTGCATGTAACGTGCGCACATCCTTCCATCTACTGTAAGTCATCTTCTAGACTAGTTAAAAAACCTATTCCACCAGTCAGTGCTATGTAAATAGTTGTAAATACAATGTAAATGGTATGTAAATAGTTGCCAGCACTTGGAAAAGTCAAGTTTTACTTTTTGGAACTTTCTGGAATTTTTTTTTTTCAAATATTTTCAATCCAA
Source organism: Balaenoptera musculus (assembly GCF_009873245.2). Classification (NCBI taxonomy): domain Eukaryota; kingdom Metazoa; phylum Chordata; class Mammalia; order Artiodactyla; family Balaenopteridae; genus Balaenoptera; species Balaenoptera musculus. The sequence goes on from NC_045803.1 coordinate 11,600,349, forward strand.
GGTTGGTTGAATCCACGGATGTGGAACCCTGGGATACAGAGGGCCAACTGTACTTCCCCTTAGTCAAAACAGGTTCTACCCTTGTTCAGATACTCATGTGTTATCCTTGCACGTGATGTTACCCTTACACACGGTGGCTCCCTTCCTCTCTAAACCTCAGCTGCTCTTGCTGAGAAATGGTCCCTCCCTTTCATCCAGAACCTACCCTCAATTAAATACACCATACAGTTCACTGTAGTACCTATCCTCACCTGCTCAGTTAAATACGGTACATCATCCTAGTTTAGGGTTTCCCAAGGTATGTCTCCAGATGGGTCTGTTCACCACACCCGAATCCCAGACTAGTCCTGGCCCTCCAATCGTGCCACTCCAGCCTGGTTCCAGTCCGACCAGCTGATCGGCTCTGCCCACCACCCCCCAGGCCACTTTGGTCTCCCTGGCTTCCCCCTGCCCTCTGGTGTACCCTGTATACAGTCCTGGTGTCCAGGTCATGGGAATCCTGAGGTCTTTTGAGAAAAAAAGCACAGCTGAAGAGGGTAGAGAGAGGGTCAGTGAAGAAAGCAGGCCAGAGAAGGTCTGGCCAGAAGTGGGGAGTCTGCAGACCCCAGGTCTGGGAGGTACGAGGCCCAGGGCAGGCTCTGGCCCTGCCACCACTGGCTGAGACCTCCCTTCCTGCCTGCTTCCTAGGCAGGAACCTCCCTTCGTGACCCCCCAGGCCCTTGAGAGCTGTTCACTGCCCTCTTACGGAAATGCTTCTGCATCCTTTGCCACCGTGTCCCGATCTGCACAGACACCTTTCTGGCCGCTCTCTCCAGCCTGACAGCTGGCTCTTCTCTACCTTATCAGAACTTAGCACTCCCGTGTCCCGTTCCCTCCCCCTGCTTCCCAGGGGAGTGCTGGTTGGTGTGTGGGTTCACCAGAGTAGGGAAGGTGGGGGCAACGGCAGCGAGCGCGTGAGACCCCGGGCACAGAAGCAGGAGAGCACACGGGCGCAGTCCAGGAGAGTTGCCGCTGAGTTTCTTCCTTCCCGTCCCCCAGTGCCACCCAGCCTGGGCCTAGGTGGATCCTGCCTGCTCCCAGCCCCTCACTGCCACCTCCAGCTGGCCCAGGCTCAGGGCTGGGAGCCTTGACTGGATTCATCTGGGAGCTTGTGTTCGGGGTTGTCGAGGGAGGTCTCAACCAGCACGCGCTAGGTGTCCACGTCCAGGGAGGTGTGGAGTATCCGGTAATCAGTGGCGAAGGAGAGGCCGCAGGCGGTCAGGGAGCCCAGGATGGGCACGTTGAGGGGCTCCTGGCTGAATGCCGAGGCATCCCCGGAGGCCTGGCCCAGCAGTTCCACCACCAGCGCCTCGGTGATCTTGGTCTTCGGGCCCTGTAGCGCCTCCAGGATCTTGTGCAGGGGCCGGCCCGTCTGCTCCGCCAGCCTGACGAGGGAGCCCTCGTCCCAGCCGAAGCTGCGGCGGTAGCCCTCCAGGGAGCTGGTGAGCGTGTGAGTACAGGTCGCAGGCCACTTGCGGCACACCCGGCACGGGACTCGGGTTGGCCCCGCAGGCCACCATGGCCACCAGCCAGGTGTGCTGCCGTAGCGAGGCCGCCTTCCGCTCCAGCATGGGCTTGGAGACGTTGGGCAGGGCCACCAGGAACGCGTGCCGCTTGTGGCTCTCTAGGCCCCTCACCATCGACTCCTCCAGCAGGCGGAAGGCATACTTGCCCGACTCAAACATGGACAGCAGGAAGACCTTGGGGTCCCTGAGGCCCTCCGCTGCAGGAGACAAAAGCGCTTTCTGTGGGTTTCCGCGCCGAGCAGAGCCAGCTGTCCTGAGAGCTGCCCGGGTGCAAGCTGGGTCTACACAGCATGTGGCTTAAGACCGTCAGCCCTGGAGCTAGGCTGCCTGAGTTCAGATCCCAGCCTCGCTCCCTACGCCCTGTGTGGCATCAGGCTAGTTACAGACCTCTCTGGGCTCTCCTGTACTTACCTGTAAAACCGAGGGATGATTGTAACCTGCCTCCTAGGGATGGCGTGGTGGTGAACCGAGCTGGTGAAAGTGGTGCGTGGCCTCTGGTGAGCCCTCAAGAAACGTTAGCTGCCGGCCACGACGCGTCGCCAGCATCCGCGTGGCACGGGCGGATAGCATTTGCACTGCTCACACTTGGCCAATACATAAGCCAGTACCTACCCTTTTTTTTCCTTAATGCAAGTGACTGGTCTCCATCACAGGTGACTGAAGTGGCAGCCGTAAGCAGCATTTCACCATGGGGGCCGTGTGACCCCGGGCGACCCCTCACCCCACTGTGGGCTTCGGTGGGAAGATGCAGGGGAAGGGGGAGGCAAGCCCTCAAGAATCCAGCCCCCCCCAAAAATAAATAAAAACTAAAAATTAAAAAAATAAATAAGGAAATAGATAGGAATTTCCTGGCAGTCCTGCGGTTAGGACTCTGTGCTTTCACTGCCGAGGGCCCGGGTTCAATTCCTGGTTGGGGAGTTAAGATCCCGCAAGACGCTGGGCCAAAAAAAAAGAGAATCCAGCCCTCCAGAGCCCGCCCCTCACCCTCCAGCCTCTGCACACAGTCGTCCCGGATTGGGATGAGCACCCTCTCCTCCGAGAAGGGGCTGGGGTGGCGGCTGCACGAGGCGGCGATGTCCACACCCACTTCGGGGTGGATGCAGTAGAAGCGCTTGCCCCGCCGCCCCGGATCTCAAGGGCCAGCTGGGCATGGTCGGCGGCGAAGCTCTCCAACGTAATGATGAGGAAGAAGTCGTACCGGCCCAGCAGCACCCACTGGAGGTATTTGTCAGCCCGGAAGGGGTGTGCGCCTATGCCCGGCAGGTCCCAGATGACGATGTTGGGGTACTTGGGGTGCGGGTACGGCGTGGGGTCCACGGTCATTTCCACCACGCCCGTGCAGGCCGAGGTGGGGTCCTCGCCCCCCAGCCCCCGGATGGTGTTGACAAAGGTTGACTTGCCTGAGCCCATTCCCCCAGTAACACCAATGTCCAGCCCGACGTTCTCCAGAGGATGAAGCGTAGATTGTAACTTGGCGGCTACTGCTGGCAGGTCCCCCGCCTCAAAGGCCTCCTTCAGAGCCCTGGTGTCTTTCGAGAGCTCCAGTATCTTGGACTGGCTGAGGCATGATTGGAAGACTTTGCTTGCCATGGGCTGCCTGACCCCCAGCTCTCCATCTTCAGGACTTGATGACCTTGGACAGGACCGGTAAGGGAGTATTTTCACTGAGTTGCCCTGTCTTCTCTACATCCCTCAGCTTGCCTGAAGTATTTGCGGCATCACCAGTAATAGCACTGAGAGTGTTACAAGATGCCAGGCCTGGTGCTAAGTGCTTTATTTAAGTTCACATTTATTCATCACCACCAGCTTCTCCTCCTGGAGTATCTCATCAAATCCTCAAAACAGCCAGAAAAGGAGATTCCCTCCCTTCCTATCCACATTTGGCATTGAGACGATAGATCACTTGCCCAAGGCCTCCAGCTAATTCCTGGGGATACTGGGAATGGGGCTGAGGTCTTTTGGTCCTGGAATTCAAAGTCTTACATTTGGGGGGGGGGGTGCATTTACCATGCACCAGGCACTGGAATCATCCATAAAGGGCAGTGATTAAGAGCTGGAATCTTCATCATTGCTGGGAATCATAGATCAGGTTTATCTGATGTTTACTCTGGGCCAGCCACTGTTCTAACCATATACATGATTTCATCAAGTGCCCATTCTACAGAGCAAAAAACTGAGGCTCAGGGAGATAAAGGTCACTTGCTAAATGTCTTACAGCCTGCACCAGAACCAGGATATGGGCCAGCTCCCTCTGATCCTTTTGCCATACAAACCCCCCCCCAAATCTTTGCACAGCTAAGCCCCCACTATGTGCCAAGACCTCTTTGGGTGCTGCCTTTCCAGCACTAGCAGAAGAGACGGGTCTAGTGCATTTGTGGAAACATTACTCATCCTCGCTGCCTGGCTCCTGAGTACGTGCATGTGCTCGGGAACCACAGGGCGCACCTAGGCAAGCCCCGTCCTGCCTCTAGGCCTCCGAGGCCTCACCGGTGTGATGGACGGGGCAGCCACGTTTAAATCCTGGGATTGCGTGACTGCGTCTAATCCCAGCCGTGCCAGGGACTTGCGGGGTGACACGGGGCAAGCCATATCCCCTCTGGAGCCTTTATTTTCCCCTCTGTGTGTGTGGGGGGGTGTCAGTTTCCTCACCTGTGGAGTGGAGAGATGACTCCTCAGAGCCCTCCCAGCTCTGCTGTTTTAGGAAGACTCAGGGTCTTACTGCTGGCGAGGTTCAGGAAGATGCCAGCTTGCGAAGGGCTTGGAACAGCGGGCTGAGCTTGATCTTTATCTGTGGGTAGCCATGGAACGGTTCTGAGCAGGGAAGGGAGGGGTCTGAGGTGGACATTAGAAAGAGCCCTCCTGGGAATACCCCGATGGTCCTGTGGTTAGGACTCCGCGCTTTAACTGCCGAGGGCCTGGGTTCGATCCCTGGTTGGGGAACTGAGATCCTGCAAGCCATGTGGTGTGGCCAATAAATAAATAAATAATAAAAATAATTTTAAAACGAGCCCTCCGTGGCCTTACGGTGCATGAGACTGGGGCCTGGGAGACAAGGTGAGGGGCTGGGGCAGGACCTAGGTGGGGAGGGGGAGGTCTCAGCTGGAACAGGGGCTGGGGGTTGAGATGGGAGGTGGGAAAGGGAAAGATGGAGGCAGAAGGGACAGGACGAGGCCACCAGTTGGAAGCAGGAGACAAAAGTCACCCAGGCTGTCTCTCTTAACCTTAGGCCCAGTGTGGTGAAAGCACGCCTGACCTTTCCATCCCAGCCACTTGGGGTCAGTGAGTCCTGTGCTTAGGATGATGTCTGAGGGTCCACAGGTATAGGGATGTGGGCTGTGTTTTTGAGAATGGATTTGGAAGGGACCTTCTTTCTTGTGCATCTAGGGGGTCTGGGATATCCCTACCATGGTCCCTCGCACCTCCTTTGGTGCCGAAAGGTCCACATGAACCCCAAGTAGTCCTTGCAGAGCCAATGGGAGGCCTTCTGGGAAGAGGGGAATCTTTTGCAAAGCACAGAGCTCTTCAGCAAAGAAAATTGGCACCGCCTTTAATCCTCCAGGTAAAAGTGGACCCTCTTAGTCTGTTTCCCGGAGCCAGGGGTAATTTGAGGCCCCCAGATGAGGCTAGAACCATCACCAGGTCCTGGAACACCCTCAGCGAGTATTAGTGAGGCCACCTTCACAGCACCAGAGCTGCCTTCTGAATTCCTGGAAACTTGCCCTTCTCTGCACCTAAATCCCACCTTTCCCTGACCCTCATCCAAGCCCACAGATGCTCTTGGGGCAACCCCTGTCCTGTCCAAGCCCCCCAGTCTGGTGGTTCGTTTTTAAACATGCATGACCCTTGACTTGGCATGTGAGTTTTGGCTTGAGCAGATAAGGGTGTCAGATTCACTTCTGCATCCAGCCAAAGAGCCAAGCACAGAGCCAGAGGATGTGCCAACCAGTTGGGTTCCCAGGGTCTCCTGGGCCAGGCTAATACCATCATTCAGTGTGGTACACACCCTCTGTCGTTCAAAGCCTCGCGCAGAAATCCCAACAGGTGCCCTCGCTGTCAGACCCATGGCCTTTCAGCACCATCCCCAACATCTGCGCCCAGCCACTCAGCCACGCACACACAGACCCGGAACCCCAGTCTCAGCCAACTATTCACGATCTTAGACCACAGCATCCAAATCACAGAGACTTACCAAGATTCCTCCCAATCACGGATACACCAGCAAGCTCACCGCCACACACATCCTCACGCGGACCCCCTCACCATCTTTCTGAAACGAGACTCGTTCTAGGTGGCCGGTTGTGCCCCTGCCTCTTCTCTCCTTGCATGCTCACAGAATTGCCCACCTGCCCTCTCACCACCTCCGCTCTCATTCTGTTTCCCCACGTTCCCCACGGTTCCCCGTGGCCACCTGGCCTCCCCTCTCCCTGCCACCCACCCCCACCATCACTCACAGGCAGCAGGGCTGGCCCAGGATGTCCTGTCTAACCTCTGTTTAACCCAGTTGCTAGGCACCATTGTGCCGATCCCGGGCACTCATTGGCCGCCCCTCTCGCACCAGAGCAGGCCTTTGGGACTCTGGGGTTCTCAGAAAGGGACATGAGATTGCAGGCCCCAGTGCCCGCTCAGTCACCCACCCAAGTTGACAGTGGGCTCCTGTCTTGGATCCAGGCCGGGCTGTCCTGTCACCCCCAAATCCCTCATGGTCACTTGGGGACCAGGGAGAGAGAGACTATTAAAGAGCCCTGACCCCCGTCCATACCTTGAACCTCTCCCTCCCAAGATCAGTTCCTATCTCAGGTTCAGGACTTGGACTTGGGCCCACCTGCCACCCTCAGCCCTCCACACCCCGCCCCTCAGCAACTGCAGCTCCCATTTTCACCACATCAGCCTTTTTTGTTTGTTTGTTTGGTTTTGATAAGGCTTGGTTTGTGGGTGAGGCAGGGGGGTGGGGGCTGCACTTTCATTTGTCTTCCGACAAATCTCGCTTCTTCCAGCTGTCGAGAATGTACTTGAGGAGGAGGCCGAGCTTCTGGCAGGTCGAGAGCGGGCCTTCCTCGCCACTCCCCTCCCCGGATCCCCGCTTTTCCACGCCGTTGTCACCAGCCGCCTGCACGCTGACCTCAGGCTGGGACCCCGCCTCCTCCAAGGCCTTGATGCGGACCTGCTGGGCATCCTCGGCCATCTCGTTGAGGCAGCCCCGGAGCATGGTGTAGACGGTGCCGAAGCTGATGCCCCCCCGGCCACCAGCGTTCTGAACAGGGGAATGCCCTTCTCAGAGGCCCGGGCCACCCGCATGGCACCGTCGGACGACTGGGAGTAGAGCCGCAGGACAGTCTCGGGTGAGACCTCGTTGGCCAGCGGGGAGAGGATGACCGAGCGCAGGTAGCCTGCCTGTTTGCCCACTTGCTCGGCCAGCTTGGCGAGCGAGTCGTCGTCGTCCAGGCCGAAGCCGCGGTGGTAGCCGCGCAGCGAGCGTATGAGCAGCGCATCGTCGTAGGCAGCCGCCGGCCGGGACCCGGCCAGAGCCTGGATGACGCCCAGCACCAGGGCCGTCTTGAGCACCTGCTCCTGGAGCATATGTCCTTCTTCTTCCGCAGGGCCTCCAGCGAGATGTCGGGCGGCGACAGCAGGCCGGCGTGGCGACGGGGGCGGGCAGATCGTGCTCCCAGGTGGACACGAGCAGCGGGAAGTCGTAGCGCGCGGGCGAGAGGTTGGACACGAGGAAGACGCGCGGGTCGTTCACGCCGGCCGCACGCAGCCGCTCGGCGCCGTGCTCGCGCATCTCCTGCAGGACCGCCGCCTCGCTGAAGCCCGAGGGTCGCTGGGTGCGCGTGGCCGCCAGGTCCTCGCCCACCTCGGTGCGCACGAAGTAGAACTGTTTGCCCCGGCGCAGGATCTCGGAGACCAGGCCGGTCTCCACGGCGCCGCAGCGGCGGGGGGAGACCAGCAGGAAGAAATCATAGCGGCCGAAGTCCACCTGCTTCAGGTACTTGTCGGCCGGGCAGCCTGGAGAGCCGGCCCCCGGCAGGTCCCACAGGGTCACGTCTGGGAACTGCGGGTGCGGGTAGGGCGAGGGCATTGTGACTTGCCGGCCCCGGACTCGCCTGTGACGCCCACCTCCAGCCGGGTGCTCTCGGAAGAGGCCAGCAGTTTCCGGAGGCCTCCAGCTCTTCCTTGGCCGTGAGGATGGTGTTCTCCTCCTCCCCGGGCACCGCTGGCAACTTCGCAGTAGCCATGGTGACCGGCGATTCAGAGGGCGCGGGGGCTGGGGGAGAGTCTCGGACGGACGCGTGATCCTCAGCGTCTGCGGGGGAGCGGGGGGAAGGGAGCCGTTCACGCCTCCCGGGCCTTGGCGTGGGGCAGGGAGAGAGACACACCGAGGATATAAAGGGAGTCCCTCTGGAGCCCCACAGCCCTCTCCTTCTCAAAAACCCGGGGTACGTTTTGGACACGAGGTAGGGGCCTTTGGAGTCTGGTAGGCCCAGGTTCCCATCCCATCTCTGCCAGTAACTTGCTGTGTGACCTGGGGCAAAACGAGGCACCTCTCTGAGCCTGTTTGCTTCTCCGCTTAATGGGTGTAATAACTGACCTGCCTACTGAGGCGCTGAAGAGTCTTTGGGATAACCTAGGAACTCGGACCGTTTTATGGGCAACTTGAGACCCATGCAGTCACACGGGGCCCCACGCTTAAAAGGCCCAGCTCTTTGCTTAATACTCTGCTGACACTGACGAAAATTGTAACTGTTTGAAGCAGGGGCCCTGCATTTTCATTTCGCACTGGGCCCCGAAACTTACTTAACCAGACCTGCAACGGAAGGGGCTTTAGCCCAGCTCCTGCCGACCAGGCAAAGAGAGCAGCTGCTCTCCTGCTGCTTCTACTGTGATCGGAAGCAGCGTGAAGAGATGGCCAAGGGGACCCAGACCCTGGAGCCACACTGCCTGGGATCCAATCCGGGCCCTACCACATACTGGCTGAGAGATTTGGGGCAAGTTCCTTAGCTCTGCCTCACGTTCCTCATCTTACGCGTGAGGATCATAACGACCATAATAGCAAACCACCTCCTAGGGCTGTTGAAAATGAAATTAGTTCATACATATAAAGCCCTTAAAATAGTGCCCAGGTAATTCCCTAGTGGCCCAGTGGTTAGGACTACGAGCGTCCACTGCAGGGGGCCAGGGTTCGATCCCTGGTCGGGGAACTGAGATTCCGAAAGCCCTGAGGTGTGGCCAAAACTAATAATAAAACAAAACAGTGCCCGACCCAGAGCAGGTGGTCTGCGTTATCAGCATCGTCGTCACTGTCTGATCATTATTAATATTCTGAGCTGTGTGACGTCCCTGCCCTCTCTGAGCCTCACCTGCAGCATCTGCACCCTGGAAGATAACCTTGCCACCTCACAGGGCTGCTGTGACCATCGTGAGCCCCATCATCCGTCTTTCTCTAGGCCATCTTTGAAGACATTCTTGGGTGCAGCCGGGCGTGGGAGGTGGCGCCCCCCCACACTGGGCGTCTCGTTAAACACCCAGCCCTGTTTGGCAGGCCTTGCTAGGCCAAGTCCCCTCCCACCTCCCAGAGCCCATCGTGATGGTCTCTCCTGTGATCCCATCCTCCTCACCTTGGAGCTTCCCTGGCCTCCCTCTTCCCAGTCACACGCTCTTCTTGCCCATCGCCTCTAAAATACACTTCCTCACTGGCTAAGACTCTTCAGAGAACCCTGGGAGAGACGCTCAGGTCAGGGGTCACCGTCCCCATCGGACGGAGACGGACTGAGGCTGAGACTAGACAAGGGCTGTCCCCGCTCAGAGGCACAGCCGGCACTCAAACCCAGGTCCCTCTGAAGAGCTGCTCTCCCTTCGACCACACGTCTTTGCCTCCCCCTTCTCTCCTCGGCTGCCCCTGTCCCCAGCCGCACCCAACCTCTTACAGAAGACCGTCCTTACTCCACTGTTCCCGCCAGGTGTGATCCCCCAGCCCAGGTGGGGGCATTTCCCCCAGGCTATACCCAGTCTGTCCTGTGTCTTGTCCCCTTGACCCATCCCAGGGCATGGCCTGGGTACAGGAGAGGGGGATTCTGGGACAGGTCCCAATGCAAGGGGCGGACAGGCCAGTGGCCACGGGGGTGGGCTTAGGGTTGAGGGAGCTGGGACTGGGATTGGATGGGGCCCAGCTGGAGAGCCCTGCCCCTGGGGGACTCACCTGCCCTGCAGGTTCTCTCTCCCCTCTCACCCTCCCCGCTGGTGGGGCCTCCCCCCCTGTTAGCACAAGGTCAGGGCCTGTCGCTAGGACCCATGATAATGGCAAACCGCAGCTTATTGGTCAGCCAGCCCTGGTACAATAATGTGAGGGTGATGTCAGCAGGTGGGGTCCCATGGTGGGCCTGGGACCCCACCCCCCCCCAGCTGCTCATGGGGCCACCACTCCACCACACAAACACAGAGACCAAGAGATGAAAAAATATTCTCGGAAATTCCCAGACAGCAAACACACAGACTAAGGTTCCTCCCCAGAATCCACAGCCACGCAACCCTGGCCCGAAAGGGAAAGGAAAGACACAGACCCTCAAATACAGAGTCATTACAGGAAAGCCAAACGCAGGCAAACGTACAGATATAACAGCCACGCATTCAGGCACACACAGACTTGCAGACCAGAAGAGACACAATTACACACGCAGACAATATATACAGATGGCATCTCCTGAAACCCACCACATCCATTCATTCTGCTCCAGCTCCTAATCCGTGTGACCAGCCATGATCCGGGGCCCCAGAAGTACATCAGGTTAGGCTTGGCCCTTGGAGGCTCCAGGTTGGAGGAAAGGGGGATGGTAGCAGCCCAGGGTGACTGGGGGCCAAAACAGCTGCCGGGCACCTGCACGAATGCATCTAATGCACGCTGGCACGCTGCCAGGGGCGCTTCTCCCAGCTCCTCAGAGCACCAGCCAGAGAGAGGCTGAACCCATGCCTGTCTGCCAAGTCTCCTCTTCTCTCTTCATTCATCAAACATTCAGCACCTCTCCAGGCCCCGTCCTGGGCTAGGTGCTGGGAACGCAGCGGTGACCAAGACAGCCCCGGGCTCTGTCCCCACAGGACTCATAGTTCAGTGGCGGAGTCAGATCCATCCCCAGACAGTGATGGCCCAGACGGGGCCAGACTGGGATGGGGGACCCCAGAGGACTGTGGGAGTACCAAGGGGCCACCTGACCCAGCTCAGGATTCAAGGAGGGCTTCCTGGAGGAAGAGGCATCTGAGCTGAGATCTGAAGGATGAGTAGGAGTGAGCCAGATCGCCTGCTAGGGAGTTGCATCCAGGCTAAGGAACCAACCTATGCAAAGACCCTAAGCTGAGAGGGAGCTCTCATTTGCCCAGTATTTCACTCAGTTATTTGGCCATTCCACAAACATTTGTTTAGACCTGACCAGTCCCTGTGCTGGTCCAGAGATGTGACTCACACTCATCCCTGCTCCTACACACCTCCCGGGCTGGTGGGTGCGCTGACTTGCTCACGCTCTAAGGCTGAGTGTTCACTTACTGGCATTTATGATGCGCCAGGTGTGTGTGAAACCCGTCAGATGGAGTAACTCATTTAACCTGGTCTAGAATTCTGTTCTCCCACCTGAAAAAAAAAGAATATATATATATATATATATATATATATATATATATATATATATATATGTATAACTGAGCCACTTTGCTGTACAGCAGAAATTAATGCAACATTGTAAATCAACTATACTTCAATTAAAATTTTTTTAAAAACAAACAAAAATGAACAAAACAACTTTATTGCTAAAAACTGCTAACCATCAAAAAAAAAAAAAGAAAGAAAAGGCAGCTCCATGATCACACCCAGGCAGTGCCAGCTACATCACAATGGCTACCTGGCTGTAAAGCGCCATCAACTGTGACTCTTCCTGATTTCAGAATTGCTAAAATGCAGGGGGGATGAAAGGGGTGCATCTTAGAATCGCTGAAGGTGTTTCCTGAGTGTTCATGCTGCGTCTGCCAGTCTGGGAACACAGCAGTGACGCAGACGGTATTCCCCGCAGGGAGGAAGTTTGCGCAATATATGTTTACTATGGGCCAAGGCCCATTGGTTGATGTTCGGGACCCAGCAGTGGCCGAGACAGCCCCAGTCCTGTCCCCACCGGACTCAGAGTCCCGTGGGGGACACAGACCCGCCCCCTGACCGTGACAACCCACAGTGGGTGAGGTGGGGATGGAGTGGTCCAGAGGGTTGCGAGAGCCAGGTGATGTCTGACCCAGCAGTGTGTTGAGATGCCAAGTCAGCGAAGGGTTTTTGGAGAAAGTTACTCACTCAGCACACGTTTTCTGAACACCTGCTGTGTGCCAGGCCCCGTGCTGGTCAAGGCTGGAGATACAGCCAGGACTTAGATGGTCCCTGGTCCTTCCTTCCTGAAGCTCCCGGTCCTCTGCCTCCTCTTCCTCCTCCCATTTCTCCTTCCCACTTATCATCCTCCATTCCTCTTTGTCCTTTCTCCATGTGTCTCTGAAAAATCCTGAAACACCGCCTTAGAAATATCTACACATTATGACCTTCACCTTCCTGCTATTTGCCATCATCCTGGGGAAACCTGAAGCTTGTCCCCAGGGGTTCATTCATTCATTCATTCAAATACGTATTGGCCGCCCTCTGGATCTGGACACAGTTCTGGGCACTGACACACTGGTGAACAAGACACAGATGGCCTTTGCCCTCATGGACCTTATATTTTTGGAAAGATATAGGTAATAAACAAAAATAAGGTAGTGTCCGATAGTGATAAGAAAAAAGAAGAACAAGATAGCAAGGGTACGGGATGGGGTGGAGGGTTGGTAGATAACCTGTAACTATGGCTGCCAACAATTTCTCCCATCTCCTTAGACACATGCCACTCTTCCCATCAAGAGGGGGAGTCTCTGTCCTTTCCAGGATCTGAGCTGGCCTTATGACTTGCTTTGATCAACAGAATGTAGCAGAAATGACATTCTGGGATTTCTAGGCCCAGGCTTTAAGAGGGAAGCTTCTGCTTTCTCCTTCTCAGAGCCCTGAGCTACCATATAGAGGTCCTGCTACCCTGCTGTAGAGACCCCATGGAGAAACAGAGACCACATGGAGATGAGCCTGAAGCCATCTAGGACATTCCAGCCCCAGCTGAGCTCCAGCTGAATGCACAGGAGTGACCCACAGGAGTGACCCTAGCCAATACCACGTGGAAGTAAAAGAACCATCCAGCTGAGTCCAGCCAACCCTCAGACTTGCGAGAAATATTAAATCATTGTTTTACGCCACTAAATAGCCAAATGATTTGGGAGAGGGAGTGTGCTATTTTTGATAGAGTGGTCTGGGAAGTCCCATCTAAAAAGGTAACATTCTTCTATCTTAATAAAGTAAGGAAACAAGCCATGTGGACACATTAGGCGGAAGAGCATTCCAGGCAGAGGGCATGGACGTGCAAAGGTCCTGAGGCAGAAGTGAGCCTGGTGTGTCTGTGGAGAATCATTGTGGCTGGTGTGGCTGGAGCAGAGTGACAAGGGAGGGAGCTCTAGGAGGTGAGGTCTGAGAGGTGATCAGGGTCCAGATCTCATGCTAGGCGGTGAGGATTTATATACCTTTTACCTGTGGGGGAATCCAAGGCTTTTGGGGGGATGTCAAGAGGGGGCCAGAAATGAGGTGGGGGATCCTTCTGCACTCAGTGACACAGTTTGGTCAGAACTAGTCAGGACTAGGGTCAATAAGCTGGCACTGGGTGCAAAATTTAAGGGGGTGCCAAAAAACTCAGTTATCAAGATAAATGATATTTTACTGCAATACTTTTTTTAAAAATTTATTAATTTTTCATAAATTTATTTATTTATTTGTGGCTGCGTTGGGTCTTCATTGCTGTGTACAGGCTTTCTCTCATTGCAGCAAGCAGGGGCTACTCTTCGTTGCGGTGCACGGGCTTCTCGTTGCGGTGGTTTCTCTTGTTGTGGAGCATGGGCTCTAAGCGCATGGGCTTCAGTAGTTGTGGCACGTGGGCTCAGTAGTTGTGGCTTGCGAGCTCTAGAGTGCAGTCTCAGTAGTTGTGGTGCACGGGCTTAGTTGCTCCGCGGCATGTGGGATCTTCCCGGACCAGGGCTCGAACCCATGTCCCCTGCATTGGCAGGCGGATTCTTAACCACTGTGCCACCAGGGAATCCCTCTTCACAGCTTCTTGACTCCAATTTTGAGTTAGGTTTCCTTAACACATTTTCACGTTTCCTCCTTTTGATCAAGATCTTTCTCTGAAACACAGCTGATCAAAAGTTCGGTCATCTGTTCCTTATTAGAATAATTTTTGTCCTTCGGTACCAGGAAGGACCTTTCCTGGGTGTCATGTCCAACATCAGAGGGAAAGTGCATATTGATCAGAAAACATTTGAGGCCACATATGAGTAACAAGGAAGGTAGAAGGGGTGACTCTCAGGCATTCTCACTCTAAAAGATCATACCTAAGCTTATAAGCATTAAAATTCACTGCAAAGCATTGAGCCAACATTGTTCTATTTGGTGCATTGTTTCTGCAGAGGTTTGACAGGCAACAGATATAAAGTTTAAAAATAATTATGCAAAGCAGAATTTAAAGTAGTATGACAAATCCAGTTTGTATAATCATCCTGAACCATGAACCCAGACCTGAGGTTAGTCAACTGAACAAGTTAAAGGACCATGGACAGTCAGGTGAAATTTGTTGTAACCAATGCACTTGTTCCCTGATCTTCTGTAATTGAGTTTCTACTTCTCCAGAGATATTTATCCATGTGAAAAAGGTACTTGCTATTGAATAGATGCCTCTTTCTTCAGCAGGTAGGTAATCAAGGGCTATGTAATTGTCCAAAACGATTTTAGTTAACAAGTCAAGTAATGGTTGTTGGGCTGCTATTGCTTTGGCTGTGGAATTGGCCAGTTTTCCTAATGTTAGGGAGACATTTCTGATCATACATTTATTGGCACTAAGTCCAACTCAAGGGAGAAAGGCTCTCCCTATGGAGGCAACCCCAGAGGCATGTATGTCTCCAAGTTGTTCACGCCTGAATCTGTGGCTCAGGACTGGAAAGGTGACAGCCACGGAGGCCAGTAAAATTTTAATGGTCTCTAGACCAAACAGGGAGTTTTATTCTTATTATTCTTTCCTTATGTCCATTTCTTTACACAGAGCCTGGACAAAAAGTTCCCCATGTTTGGGTTTAACAAGAGAAAGGGAAATGGACCAGGGGGTCTCTAGAATCACAGACAGATCAGAGTTTTTGATGACAGATCCATCAGTCTGAAAAGTTATCCCCCTTAACAATGGCCTGAGAGAAATGGATGATGGCATTATCTTTCCAGACCAATGCCAGAGTAAAGGAAAGAAAGGGAAGAAGAATGGAAGTGTTTTATATTTAGCTAAAGTAAGAAGTCTTTATCCGGCATCTTGGGAGGAAGCAATCTACCTCAATGTCAGCTACATCTCTTCCTAGGCAATTTGATTTGGAGGTCTCTGGCACTTGTACAAGACTGGATGCCAGGCAGAGCCTTTTTCAGCTGTGAGATGTATATCCAAGTATCAAGTCCCTGAAGTTTGGCTGCCATCCAGGTAATGAGGAAGATATGGTTAGTCTCTTCCAAGGAGACCCAAGGGCAGCCTTTGTTCTTACTGACTGAAACATTAGTTTGGAGATTCATAGCCAGATATTTGAGGAAACTAGAAGAATTCAGGATCCAGTCCGGTTTACAGGTATATAACAAAATCTCAGAGACTATTAACAGGATTGAAATATAGACAAATTTCTCTCTCTACAATTGCCCCCATTTTAATCAAAGATACACAGTAAAACTAAATTTATTTGCATTAAATTTGGCCTGATTATAAATGCAGCAAGAACAGTGATTGACCATATAATCTCTTTTTAAGACTGCTTTGTTGGAACTTTTTATAAGGAATCTCAGATTAAATGCTAAAAACCCCTCGAGTCCAGGAAGTCAAGCCAAAGTTAAGGCAGTTCCTTAAAGCTGTTTGGTCATATTTGAGTCTATGCATATCTCTCTTGAATATAATATTCCAGTCACCACCTTGGTAATACAGCCAGTGTTTCTAATTGTCCTGTTACAAGGAGAACAGATTTTTATTGAACTTATGTAAATAAGTAACTATATTGCCACAAAAATAATATGCAAGAATTTCCAAATTTTGGAAGGATCAGGTAGGAAGAGAAAGTAAATATTTCATTTTTGTTTACAAAGGTGTACTTTGCCAAATTGCTATAAGTCATAGATAACTTAAGACAAAAGGTTTCGGACTTCCCTGGTGGTTCAGTGGCTAAGACTCTGTGCTCCCAATGCAGGGGGCCCGAGTTCGATCCCTGGTTAGGGAATAAGGTCCCACATGCTGCAAATAAGAGTTCGCATGGCAACTAAAATATTCCACGTGCCGCAACTAAGACCCGGCGCACTCCCCTGGTGGCACAGTTGTTAAGAATCAGCCTGCTAATGCAGGGGTTATGGGTTCGATCTCTGGTCCAGGAGGATCCCACATGCCACGGAGCAACTAAGCCCGTGCACCACAACTACTGAGCCTGTGCTCTAGAGCCCGCGAGCCACAACTACTGAGCCTGTGTGCCACAGCTATTGAAGCCCACGTGCTTAGAGCCCATGCTCTGCAACAAGAGAAGCCACCACAATGAGAAGCCTGCACACCACAACGAAGAGTAGCCCCTGCTGTCCACAACTAGAGAAAAGCCCATGCGCAGCAATGAAGACCCAACACAGCCAAAAAAAATACAATTAAAAAAAAAAAAAAGACCCAGCGCAGACAAATAAATAAATAAATAAATAAAAATATTTTTAAAAAGACAAAAAGTTTCCTTAAATATGAAAAAACAGGGACTTCCCTGGTGATCCAGTGATTAAGACTGTGCTCCCAGTGCAAGGGCCCGGGTTTTATCCCTGGTCAGGGAACTAGATCCCACATGCCACAACTAAGACCTGACGCAGCCAAATAAATTAATTAATTAACAAAAGCACACAAAATCTTTCCTTTCTAGGCATATTACTTAAAAAGTAAGGAAAAACGTTTTACAAGCTCCTCTCAGAAGCAGACCAATAGTAGAAGCAAACTTTGTCATTTTAGCAGATGAAAGAAAGTTAAGTTCCAGTTTTACACATAAGTACACTATTGATATTAAAGCTTATTTTTTTTAAAAAAACCTTTATAGCAAAATTTTTCAATCTTATCCAGCTTGATCACACCATAAAATTCCTTTCCCAAGATTCCTTTTCCACGAATCTTCTACAAATATCGATGTTCATTTTACTTTCTTTCCCTTTCCAAAATAACCAGGTTTACTTTAGGACAAAATCACTTTCATCTTCCTCAACAAAAATGCATCTCCATACCTCACACCCTTTCTAATACAATAACAACAAAAATAAACCCCATATAAAAAAACCCCATATCCTAGTTTTCTTGCATACTGAGTTATTTCTCTTATTATTTCCAGTAGCTTTAATTGCATATATTAATTAGAATTCTTAACCCTTAGAAACCTTAATTTTTAGTGAAAATAAAAGAGTAAACAATTATGAACTGTTTCTTCTAATTAGCATTCTGTGGCTTGGCAAATTTACAAATACTTTTTATAATTTCTAGAAACGAACTTTCTCATAGAAAATTTTCTCAGTGTGGCATAAAACATGTTTACTAATAAACCCAAATGTCTAAAGGAAGCTCAAAATGGATAAACCTATGTTCAATATTTAATGTTTCATGGACTTCCCTGGTGGTGCAGTGGTAAGGAATCGCCTTACAATGCAGGGGACGCGGGTTCAATCCCTGGTCAGGGAACTAGGATCCCACATGCTGCGGGGCAACTAAGCCCGTGCGCCACAACTACTGAGCTCAACGCACCTCAACTAGAGAGCCTGTGTGCCGCAAACTACAGAGCCCACGTGCCCTGGAGCCTGCGTGCCACAACTAGAGAGAAGCCTGCACCCACAACAAAAGATCCCGCATGCCTCAACAAAGATCCTGCGTGCCGCAACTAAGACCTGACGGAGCCAAAAATAAATTAAATAAATAATAAATAAATCTTTTAAAAAATATTTAATGTTTCAGTGTTTTATCTATTTGGAGACGATTTGAATATTCAGTGAATTCAACTTAACTCATTATTTAACTGAACTTCCAAAACTAAGGTTCCAGGTTACAAAAGATTTGGGGAAACTATTTTTTAAATTCACCTAAAGACTTTTTATCCTACTTACATCTATTTAATTTACTCATTTTTAACAACAATGTTTAGATTACTTATGAAAATTTCATCATACCAAGTTATTTTTCTTGCTGACAAATTTTATAATATGAACTTATTTGACTAAGAAGCCCAGGTAGAATAAAAGTTGTATGTTTGCATTACATTCCATGTTTATAACTCTAAGACATGTCCATTTTAATCAAATTATTTTAACCGAACAATATTTTCCCATATCACATGAACCTGAAAAGCATTTTGGTGAAGTTCTACTATATTTCTTGAAATTTTATGAATACTTAATTTACACAAGCACTTTTTCTTTAAGCCAATTAAATCGAACTCTTTTACACATTAATTTTATTGATTTATTTATTTTTATTTTTGGCTGCATTGGGTCTTTGTTGCTGCATGCGGGCTTTCTCTAGTTGCGGCGAGAGGGGGGCTACTCTTCGTTGCGGTGCGCAGGCTTCTCATTGTGGTGGCTTCTCTTGTTGTGGAGCACGGGCTCTAGGAGCGCAGGCTTCAGTAGTTGTGGCACATGGGCTCAGTAGTTGTAGCTCATGGGCTCTAGAGCGCAGGCTCAAGAGCTGTGGCACACAGGCTTAGTTGCTCTGCAGCATGTGGGATCTTCCCGGACCAGGGATTGAACCTGTGTCCCCTGCATTGGCAGGTGGATTCTTAACCACTGTGCCACCATGGAAGTCCCTACACATTAATTTTTGTGATACCATCCAAAGGTAGAAAATCCCACACATCTACAACACATTTATTGACACACATAAGCACAGAGACAGATGCAAACAGAGACCTTATAGTTTCATTTGAAAATTTCTGCCATGAATCAGGTACAATAATACAAAGCACACTAGTTATAAAAGGACAGTTGGAACAAGTTAAGTTTATCTTCTCAAATGGTTAAAGCTCTCCTCCACTACCCAGGTATATTTTAGCTTAAAGGAAAGGGTCTAAAAGAAAATTCGTATCAGGATCTGAATATTAGCTTCCAGATTGGCCAAATTTCTGGTCATAAAGTTACTAAATCCTTTCAAATATCTTGTCAGGTTTCAGCTGGGACAAACAGTAAATATTTCTGGCAGTATTAAATAACTCCATGGACCCAAGAAGTGTCCTCAAAGAAGGTGCAAAGGTTATGACCATCCCGAGATCCAGAGTCACTCCTAAAGATAGCCAAAAGGAGGAACCAACAGCTGCTTGTCCCAGGCAGGTAGAAAGCCAAGCCAAGGTCTTCGGATGCAAAACAAGACAAGAAAGAAGGCAATAGCTATCTCTGGGAGAGAAAGGATCGATAACGAATGGGTCTGGACCTGGAAAGAAGAGACAACGTGAAATTTTATTTTCCTATCTCAACTGGCCACTACAGATGGAGATTTGGGAGAGCTGATTTTGGTAAGAATTTTCACCTTTTGTTGGCTTCTGCCAGATTTTTTTAAGGATTGCATCTACAGGTTCTAAGTGGGGTTTAAAGTGCATAGTGTAGCTCCAATATTTACCAGAATTTGGCAAGGTTTTCTTATTAATTTTTAATTTTAGTTTCTCTTTAGCAGTTTAAAGGAATAATGTAGCAGTTTACCAGGAAACCTCTTGGAGTCTCGTCAACTTTAGGAGAACCTATAGGTCAAGAGAGGAAGTGATAGCCGGAGGTTCAGAGAAAAGGGGAAGTTCAGGGAGAGGATTAGAATGGGGAAGTGGAGGGTACAAAGGAGATGGGGCAGGTACAGTAGCCAAAGAGGAAGTTAGTGCAGTGGGGTAAAGGGGGTGAAGAGGCCTCTGATGCCTTTTTATTTTCTTTCAATTGTTTATTTGCCTCAGTCAATTTAGAATAGTATTTTGTAAAGAGATAGGCATCCCATTCCATGTGTTTTATTTTAGAGCCACAGTCTTCAAATTTAGTCTTGAGAAAAACAAGTTTGGGGAGATCAAAAAATGCCCCATAATGGTCATTGAAGTTCTAAATTATCTTTGGTTAGGTTAATCCATATAGTTAAAAATGCGCATGACGAGGGACCATAGTTTTTAAATATAAAGCTGGCCAGGATCCCAGAAGGAGGACCCTCCTGAGATAATTTAGAGGATTGGGATCCCATACTTCAAAATCAGAGGTTCAGAAAACAAATAAATACTCACCAAAAAGACGATGCCTTCGAGAAAAAAGATCCCGAATAAAGTTAGAGAGCTCAATCAAATAGAGGGAGCGCGAATCCAAGAGAAGACTTACCAAACCAAAAGGAAGAAGATGGTTCACAGAGGCAGAGAGCACAAGGGGCTCAAATGGGTACCACACATGGTTCTGGGGGTCGTTAGCTCCTCAGGAGTTTGTTTCCTTCGGATCCCACTTATGACACTGATACCGAGCAGGTCCCTGTGGGGTCCCTGGGCACAAAGCCTTTCTGTGTCCCCCATTTCTTTGATTACAGGAAATAGCCTTCATTCAGCCTCCATGACCTCCCCTGAGTTCCAACGGGCAGATTCAAGCAGCTGTTCATTAGGGAAAGGAGGGGATGCGAGACAAGGGAGAAACAGTGGAGAGAAACAATAGTGCAGCCTTGGGGCAAGGGCCTGGTTCCCCATCAACAGATACACACAACATCTTAGAGCTGTTTTGCAGATACTGAAACCCCCTCCAGGTGGGAGAAGTTAACAACTAATGATGGTATACTGCCCACAAGCACGTAGACACCAGACCAGTTGGAACCTGAAGGTTGATGATGCCGACTCCTACTTACTTACCTCACCACCGACCCATCAGAAGAATGTCCACGAGCTGATCACGCTCTCTTTGAACAATTACTATAAAACTTTTCACTATCCTCTCCAAGTGGGGACCCATAGTTTTTCGAGGCAGGAGCCTGCTGTGTCCCCCCTTTGCCTGGCGAAGTAATAAAGCTATTCTTTTCTACTTCACCCAAAACTCCGTCTCGGAGATTCGACTTGGCGCCGATGTACAGAGAAGCTGAGCTTTCAGCATCAACGCCATGAAATGTCAACCTTAATCAGAACAAAGAGCAATTTTATTTAAGCAAAAATTGAGGTCATTCAGGAATAGCAGAGGAAGTGCAATTCAGAACAAGCAAACCGTGTAGAACCATATGCAAAGCCAGAAAACGAAGGAGGAAAGTATTCTTTTATAGAGGAAAGGAGGAAGTTGGGGAGGGGTTGTTTTGAGCAAAAGTTCATTGAAGGAAGATGAGAGTTTGAAGCGGTGATGGCTTCTCATTGACTGCAGACAAGGACAGCTTTGCTGTTGTCAGGCACCTGCAGCTTGCTGTTGCCAACCAAGAGAGGAAATCTTCTTTCTTCCTGCTGGACTATGCAAGCTGCAGCACGTGACGTGCATGAGAGCCCTCCCTTTGTGGCTTCCCAGCTCCAGTTTTGAGTTAGGTTTTCCTTAACACATTTTCACAAAGGTATTTTCTCCACTTTTGTCTATGTTAACATTTCCTTAATGTTTAAGGTAGAAAAAACGTTATCTTCTGGAGTCAGACAGATGTGGGTTCAAATCCCATTGCTGACACTCATTAGCAGTCATTTATCCTGCCTGAGTCTCAGTTTTGTCTTCTTCACAATGCAGATAAATAATAGTACAGTTATCATTGATGATTAGCAACCACAGGAGATGACTACTTCCATCTGTTGAAAGCTTAGACTGTGCCAGTCCTTATGCTTTACATACCTTACAATAATGGGAGGTCAAACTCTAAATATCTCCCAATTACAAATGGGAACGCAGAGCCTAGAGAGGTTATGAGACTTGTCCAAAGCCACACAACAGATAATCTGTGAATCTGCACTACAAACCCAGGTCGGGACCCCAGGTCTCCCAGGTCCAGAGATCTTAACCACTACCCTACCCAAGGCAACAATGTGAGATATTTGGTTCTACCCCCAACTCTGCCTTTAATTACCTTGTGACCTTTGTACTAGTCAGGATAGGCCAGGTGAAGCCACAGTAACAAACAGCCCCACAACGCTTTGGTGGCTTACAACAAGAGTTTATTCCTCACTCACATCACATGTCCATGGTGGTCAGCCTGATGGACTCTGCCTTGTGGTCATCCAGGTAGAGAGAGCAGGGATACAGCAAACCACTCTTAAGGCTCTTAAAACTTCTGTCCAGAATTGACTCCTGTTGCTTCTGCCCACATTTCAGAGGCCCTGCAAGGACATCCCCATTCTTTCAAACTGGGCCTGATGACACTTCAACCCACATGAATCAGTAATCATAGATGAGTCCCGCTACTTGATGACTGACCTTGAGATGGAGACTCAAGGACTCATCTCTCATTTGCAAAATGAGGGTCTATAATGCCTACCTCATAGGGCATTAAATAAGATTAATTATGTTTAACACCCACACAGTGCTAATCAGAAATATTACCTCCTTCCCTCTTTGCTTTAAGTAATGTTAGGGACTAAATGTTTGTGTCCCCTCAAAATTAATATATTGAAGCTCTAACCCTCCAATATGATGATATTTGGAAGCAAGTCCTCTGGGAGATAATTAGGTTTAGTAAGGCCATGAGGGTGGGACTCCCATGATGGGATTAGTGTCCTTATAAGAAGAGGAAGAGAGACCAGAGCTTGCTCTCTCTGCCATGTGAGGACACAATGAGAAAACAGCTGCCTTTAAGCCAGGAAGAGGGTCCTCACCAGAACCCAATCATGCTGGCACTCTGATCTCAGACTCCCAACTTCCAGAACTGTGAGAAAATAAATTTCTGTTGGTTAAGCCAGCCAGTCTATGGTTTTTTGTTTTTGGGGTTTTTTTCTTTTTCCTTTTTTTTTGGCTGCGCTTTGTGGCTTATGGGATCTTAGTTCCCTGACCAGGGACTGAACGCAGTGAGGCCCTCAGCAGTGAGAGTGCAGAGTCCTAACCACTGGATCACCAAGGAATTCTCCAGTCTATGGTATTTTGCTATGGCCACCTGAGCCAACTAAGACAAGTAGCCTTCTAACAACTGCCATCTAATGAATGCTTATTAACTACTAAGCACTCTATATTCATTCGCCTTTTCAGGAACAGTTATTACTCCCATTTTACAGATGAAGAAACTGAGCAGGAAGGGACCTGTTTAATGTCATTGTTATTTACCTATGGTCCCTCAGTTCCATATCTACCCTTCTCTGCCCTGTAATGCTGGGGCTGGGGGATTTTGAAAACTACATTTCCCAGGATCCCTTGCCACCTGACTCCTGCAAAGAGGAAGCACTCCAGGTCAGAGGGTAAAAAGAGCCTCCTCCGCCCCTGCTTGTAGCATTATCTATGGAACTGTGCCTGTGTGTGGTGCCTCCTCTGTGGCCCCAGCCCTTGCCACACAGCCCCCCACCCATGGTTCCAGCACAAGTTGCCCTGCAGTACAGCAGCAAGGGGCTCTTAGGTGTGCTAACACCACCTCCTCCCTTTGGTTTGCCTGGCGTTAGGGGTGGGACCTGCTACCTGCAGTTGCTAATCAGTGGAATACTCCCTATGGCAGATTGTATTTTTCCAAAAGTATTTCTGACCCTACATGCTCTTTTAGAGCCTTGTCACTCTTCACTCCCCATCAAGAGTGGAGTCCAGCTCCCCTTTCCTTGAGCCTGGATGAAGAGAATATGGCAGAAGTGATCCTGCCTGTCTTCAGAGGTCATAACAGACAGTATGCCTTCTCTCTCCTTCTCTCTCTCTCTCTCCCCCTCTCTCTCTCTCTCTCTCTCTCTCTCTCTCTCTCTCTCTTTCTCGACGCTCACCCCAGGGACTGACTCTTGATTAGGCAAAATCATTCAGAATAATCTGTCACCGTGCCAGGGGTTGGCCAATGGGACGTAAGAGACGTCTGCTAGGTGATGGGGTTGGCCAATGGGATGTAAGAGACGTCTGCTAGGTGATGGGGTTTCTGACAAGACAAAGATGGGAAGCTGCCTCTTCCAGCTTTGGATATGATTGTAAGAGGGCTTGATGCTGGAGCTCTGGCCGTCATCGTGCAAACACCAACATGCTGAGGACGGCAGGACAGCAAAGTACGTTCTCAATGACTCCTTGGAACGGCTGAATTAATGACCCATGGGTATCTCCATCTCCATTCTTTCTGTTATGCTGTATAATATTAGGTATTCCTTACTGCTCCTACCCCAAAGCCTTTGTGTTTGCCATTCCCTCCACCTGGAATGCCCCCCACTCACTCCTCAGACATCTGCACTGCCCTCTCCCTCAGCCCCTTCAGGTCTTTACTCAGATGTCACTCTTAACCCACCCTGCATAAAAGTGCACCCCTTTGGAAGTATCCCCACTTCTCTTCCCTGCACTGTTTTCTCCAGAGTACTCATTACTATCTGGAATGTCATATGAGAGGTTTATGTTCTCCCCCACGAAAACATAACCTTCCTGAAAGCAGGGGATTTTGTTTACTCTGTATCCCTGGTGTCTAGAATTATGCTTGATGCATAGTATTGTGATCAATACATGCTTGTTAAATGAATGCTGAGTGAATTGTTTCAGTTCTCCTCCTTGGACTTTCTATTACTTTCAGCTGCAAGCAAATGTTCCTGGCATTCTGCCTCCTGTGAGTTCCTCGATGTTACCTCTCTGCTCAGTCCTTTGGGTCCAGTGCTTGCTCTAAAATGACGCTCACTCCAGACGGAGCATTTGATCTTATGCCCACTCTGGCTCCCAGACATTGTCCTCTGCAGGTCCCCTCAGGTCCCAGAATCCCCAGAGGAGAGAGTAGATCACATCCCGGCCCCACTTGAGGCTGCAATGTCAGAAAAAGGAAACTCAAACGTCTCAGCATTGCGCAAGGCGATTCATTCAGATTTGGTTGCAGCTGGGAGACTGAGCCCAGACAGAAGAGGGCCCATGGCGGGGGTGAAATGGGCTGCTCTAAAACACTGCAGGGGTGGGGGGGAGGCGGTATTTGGTCCTCAAGCCCCAGGTTGACGGCCCAGGACTTTGCTAGACCCTGAAGAGGGAGAGAGCAAGAGGAGTTGTTGCCCAATGTTCCCGAGAAGAGATACAGCCCTAGTCTGAGGGCTAGGTGATGGTGCCTGGTGATGGGGACCCCCTAGTTTGAGGAAGGATGCTTGGTCTTTGGGGCCCCCAATCTGAAGGAGAATGTGTAACCATGGTGGCTTCTCTTATCTGAGGAAGAAAAACAGCCTAGTCTGAGGGAGGAGGTACAGCCTTTGGGGTCCTGGCGTGAAGAAAGAGGACTAGCCTTGGGGAAGGGCTTAGCCTGAGGGGGGAGGCTCAACCCTGGTTTTCGACTTTCTCACCAGAAGCTTCCAGGCCCCTAGAAATGCCCTAGCAGAGGGGAGCCAGGGCGCCATCTAGCGGGACAAGCAGGCGGGCTCCGGGGAGGGGGTCGGGGGTCCGGGTGGGATGGCTCAGGAGCGGGCCGCGGTGCCCAGGGCGACCATCAGCACAGGCAGGGCGAGGCGGAGGCCAGGCGCTGCGCCCGAGTGGCACTCGGAGTCCAGGACGGCGCGTTGGGTAGTGCTGCAGACTGGCCGGCGGGCCAGCCGGTGGCCGGGGAGCGTCGGGAGCCCCTCGATCTGGCACAGGTCGCGGGTGCCGCAGCCGCGCACGCTGAGGTTCCGGCCGCCTGCGGAGACGCGGGTGAGGACGGGGACGTGAAGATGCGCGCTGGCCGGTGTCCCCCTGCACGCGCGCGCCTGGCACCCGCACGCCACCACAGGCACCAGCCCTGCGTCGCTGTCCCCAGATTCCGGGGGTTCCTCCAATCGAGCAGATTGCCCTGAAACTCCCTGCAGCCCCGCGGGGTCGCCTTCCTAAAAGACTTCGACACATGGAAAAGGGAACATGGGAGCCAGCCAACCTCGGAGGGAATGGCCGGCCCTCAAATCCATGTCCTTGGGGAAAACTCACCAGGAATGTTCTGATCCTTGATCTGGGGCTGGTCACGGCTGTCCCTTTCGTCATTCTTTATACCGTACACGTATGTTACAGGTGTTCTTTTACTTGTGTTCAATATTAATAAAAACTATGACACCTGGAGGCCACTCGGCTTCACACATCCCTCCAACCGGTTTCCCGACTATTTCCTATGCGTCCTCGGAGCCATCCGTATACGATATAATATGATAGGATGTGATATATTTATATGTAAATGTAAATATACCAATGTAACCAGTTTATTGAGGACTTGATGGGAAATGCTAAAGTGAAATAGTGTTATTTTACCAACAGAAAAACACCTCACCACAACTGTTGGTTATTTTCAGGTCCTTATCTTTTAGCCATATGTGGAAATACTTATGGTCAAGTGATAAGACATCTGTGTGTATTCAAAATAATACGGGGCCAAGGTGGAGACGAAACACGATCGGCCATGAGTGGATAATTCTCGGAATTGGGTGAAGGGTACATGGGGTTCACTGTTCACTCTTTTATTTATCTTTGAATTTTTCCATAATACAAAAGTTAAAAAGAAATGTAAGCCTCCCAGCACTGTCTATATTTGTCTCATCTTGACCTGGAGTATGCTGGAGTACGCTTCCTCAAAGAGCCATGTTTGTGAGTCATGGTCCCACACCCTCTGTCATGCACACCTACCCACACATGTACACACACACATGCACTCACACACACAACTCAATCACAGACAGCTCCCATGATGGCCCAGAGACCAGAACGCAATCCACACCAACATGCCCAGCCTCCCGGCCCACTGTCATATCACCCCTCCCCCAGAAACACACACACACCCATTGTGCACACAAACACAAGTTCCCCAGCACATCCGTTCCCTGAACAGTGATTGATTGAAGGTCTGTCCAGTCCACATAAGCCTTATACACACATAACAATGATGACCACTAACACTGAAAGTCATCAGTTCCCAGACTCACATTCACATCCCCCAACACACACACACACACACACACACACATTTTAACATTCCTGAATAGAGCTGTCTTCCTGTCTTCCCATCGGTAACATCTTAGATTTGCTGAAATGCCATACATAGTCCTAACTATGTTCAAGAATTAAGCTGTTCAGTACAGTAGCCACTAGCTGTATGTGGCTCTTGAGCACTTGCCATGTGGCTGGTTTCAACTGGGATGGGCTGTGAGTGTAAAAGCCACACCAGATTTCAAAGACTTAGTAGGAAAAAAATGAATGTAAGATATCTCATTTATAAGGTCTTACATCATTTGCATGTTGAAATGATAACTGTTGGGTATATTGGGTTAAATAAAATATATTATTAAATTAATTTCACCTGTTACCTTTTACATAAGGCTAGTGGAAATTTTTAATTTACACATGTGAACATTGTATTTCTTTTGGACAGCACTCACCTAGAAGCTTCATGGATTATCTTATTTAATTTTCACAGCAGTCTTGTGGATAAGAGACTATAATTATCCCCTTTCTCAGATGGGGAGATTGAGGTACAGAGAAAGAAAGTCCCCTGCTCAAGGTCACCCAGCTCATAAGAGCTAGGATTTGAACCCAGGCAGCCTGGCCCCAGAGTCCTGCTTTATGCCCTCCACTCCATCACCTCTCTCATGAACTAATTGCATCCTCACAAAACCCTGTGAGGTGTTCTTCCAGCATCCCCATTTATCATAAGGGAAAACTGAGGCTCAAAGAGATGAAGTGGCTTGGGTCACACAGAGTCAATGATGGAGATGGACCCCCAAACCCAGGCATGCCTGTATCCAAAACCAGTGCACCCAGGCTCACTTGTGCACACGTGCACACACACATACACACACCTTACCTTCTTCAGACACCAGGTTCATCTGGACACACTCTGTCTCCCCACTGGGACACTGCATGTAGAAGAAGTGGTTGCAGGGCCCTGAGTGGCCCCCAGGACATGTAGGACACAGGAATTTGCTCAAGGTGCCTGAGGCCGGCAGGGTGGCTATGTAGGGGAGAGAGACAGTCAGCCGGGAGGACTCTCAGGACCTCCCAGGGCCCTTCGTGCGCTCATAGGCTCTACTACAAGGAAATGACATTAATGGGCTTTCCCACTGAACTGGGGTCAGTGTACCTTAGGGTAGCCTGGCTGGAGAATGGGTGTTGAGTGCACGCCCTCTTCAACGCAGGACAAATTCTCCTCCAAAGTTACCCCACCACCTCCTTGGCCACCCATCTGACTGCTTTCTGGTGGCAGCGTACCGAGAGGAGTGGGCTCTTGGCAGTTGCCTTGGCAACAGGTGGTGTTGACCCAGAAGCCAAAACCAATGCTGTAGGTCAAGGCAAAGACGGAGTTGTCAAATGTGCAGTCCTTGGAGGCCACACAGGAACCATTTCTCCAGGAAACAGAGTTACTTGCACCTAAGACTGGAAAGATATGGAGGGCAGGCTCATGAGGAGAAGAAATTACCAGGGAACTTTGGGGGCTCCCCGCCCAGAATGTTTCAGTAGATGCCTTGCAACTGTATCTCCCGTCCCACATGCTTTTTTGCAACATGACTTTACCACTCCCCCATCAAGAGGTGGAATCAATTTCTTCACCCCTTAAATCTGAACTGGCCTTGTGACTTGCTCTGATCAATAGACTGTGGCAGAAGTGACAGTGTGCCAGTTCTGGGCTTATCTCTTAAGAAGCCAGTGGTTTCCACTTTTCCCTGCTCAGAAGCCAGCCACCATACTGTAAGGAAGCTCAACTAGGCTACAGACTGTGAGAGGCCACATGGAGAGAAGCCTCGGAAGGTGAGAGGCTGTATTGAACATTGCAGCCTCAGTTGAGTTCCCAGCTGAGTGCAGCCACACCCCTTGGACCTCAGCCTTCACCCCTGGAGCAGAAGAACAGCCCAGCTGAGCCTGGTCAACCCACTGAGTGGTGAGAAATAATAAATCATTGTTTTTGGTTTGGGTTTTGGTTTTTTTTGGCCTTGCCGTGTGGCTTGTGGGCTCTTAGTTCCCCAACCAGGGATTGAACCCAGGTCATGGCAGTGAACACGCCGAGTCCTAACCACTGGACTGCCAGGGAATTCCCAAAATCATCGTTGTTTTAAGCCACAAAGTTTTTTTTTTATCATTGTAGTAAAAAATACATAATATAACATTTACTTTCTTAACCACTTTTAAGTGTACAGTTCAGTACTGTTAACAATATTCACATTGTGGTATGATAGATCTCTAAAAATTTTTCATTTTGCAAAGCTGAAACTACTACCATTCTGCTTTCTTTTTCCATGATTTTGGCTACTGTAGCTACCTCCTGTCAATGGAATTATACAGTATTTGTACTCTGTGCCTGGTTAAGCCTCTACATCTTGAGCTGCTTGGTTACTCAGGAATAACTATGACAAACGTGACATCGGATTTTAAGCTCACATCCTCCACTGCAACCAGCTTCTGTCCTCCATGGCCAGGAAAGGGCTACCATGACTGGAGTCAAGGCAGCAAACACAGGAGGGCAAGGAGAGGTCTTGGGTGTCTCAGGTCCCATTTCTTCCTCTCCTGCCCAGTCCTGTCCGCAGGGGCACTCACCTGTGATGCCCGCTATCTGAAGGCAGTGGTTCCTATCTTCCGTGCAGGGGAGAGGGTTGCAATGGTGGAGGTCTGAGCAGGTGAAACAGATGGTGGTATGGGTCGCAGGTACATGGGGACCTGGGGAGAGAGGAAGATGAACTGGCTGGAGGACAACGTGTGTGTGTGTGTGTGTGTGTGTGTACATTTCTGGGCACACAGCTATATGCCTGTGACTGTGCTGTGTGGATGCACTACTGCGATGGTACAGTTTGTGTGTAGGAGCATGCAGGTCTGTTTCTCTGTGTGCACATGTGGTCACGTGGTTGTGCGTGCGTACGCTGCACTCTGTGTGTTCTGGAATTGTCTGAGGAGGGCTGGGGATGTTTGTGTGTCCGCTTCCGTGGGCCCCTGTGTGTACAGGTATCTAGGTGCATGTCTGTGTTTACGTGTATACATAGGAGGCTTGTTTGGGGGGGTCCGTGTTTCCAGCAAGCTTTGGAGTGCTTGGATATATATGTTGGTGCACAGATATGGATGTTAGTAAAGTGTTTCAGTATGTCTGTGTATATTTTGTACTTTTGTATGTTTGTGTGTTTGTACCTGTCTCTTTCCCTGTCCACGTGTCTGGATCTGACAACCGATGTGTCTCTGCACAGATATGTTATATGCCCGCAGGGACTGTATACACAAAAATTCCAAGTCCCACCTTCCAGTGGTTAGTAATCCTATTTTGCCCTTTTTCCCTTTCCACGTTGTAAATTTTAGCTCCCAAGTCTTCCTTTTTTTTTTTTCTTCATCTTGATCATTCATTTAAGCCTCTGCTCAGTTTTGAAAAGTAAACCGCCTAGCAGCTGGTAATCCGAGAAAGTGAAGGTGAGAAAGTTCCTGCTTTGCCTGCAGATTCAGCAAACAGATCCCCTTCATCACAGAACTGTCCTTGCTGTGCGGGTTTCTAAGAGCATCTTCTACATCCCCGGAGCTGAGGGGATACTGCTCTATCTAGGTTTGAACATTTTCTTTGCTGGTCTGAAATGTCTGTAATTCTGGTCAGTTGTCTCACTTAAAAAGCTGTTGCCCTGGTAAATACTATCTCAATTAACATCTCTCTTTTCTGGAAGATGAAAATTATTGTCAATGTTCTTTGTTAAGCTGAAAGAAGACTATTGGCAAATCTGGCTTCTTTCACAAGCAAGGAAGTGAAGAAAAGGGAAAGACCGCCAGATTTCTTATCTAAATCGAGTTTAGATGTCTAATCTCGCTTACACAACAGGATGTTCGTGTTTTGAAGTACATGCTCTTCTGTAGGTGTGGTTTTTGGGTGCTGGGATGTAAATGTAGATGTCTGTGGAGGTGTGGATATATGCCAATGGGATTTTCTGCTTCCACGTGTCAGGTGGTATGAGTCTGTACGTGTGTGTAATTGCACTCCCTGGGAGCATGATGGTAGGGGGAGGGGATACCCTGGGAACACATAGGATCGGGAAGGGCATTTGGGATCCAGAGAGGGCAGAAAGGGTAGGGTCTCAGGAAGTCAGGGTTCAAAGCACCTGGGTGGGTGGTAGGAGCCGCGTGGTTGCATTCAGGCTTGGTGGTGAGATGAAATCCAGACGCTTCCGGGCCCAGGGTGGTGTTCGCTTGCAGGTGGCAGACCTCTGGTGTAGCACAGCCCTTCAGGATTTGGGGGCCCCCTGCAGAAACAGGGGGAAGCTTGAGGGGGAGACTCAGAGCTTGAGCCTTCCCACCTTGATGTCTGTCTTTCTCTGTCTGAAAGTTCCCAGCTCACCTGATTGTTCTGTATGATTCATTTTCAAATCTATTTGGTCATTTCTTACAACCGCTTGTTGCCTGCTCATATGGAGGGGTCTAACTTTATTCCTTCATATATGTCACGTATAGCTGTGCTATATTCTGTAGCTGCTAATTATAATAGCTGAGTTCCTTGTGGACCTCTATGTGTTGTTTGTTGCTCCTGCTATCACTCATGGTGGCTTGTTTCCTTGTGCATTTCATGGGCTCTGGATTGTGAGCTCACATTTGGTTGATGTCAATCTGTGGGAGTCCTGGGGGCTTTTCCCTGGAGACGATTTGCCTTTGCTTATACTGAGAGCCAGGAGGTGCTACCAACTTGGGATCATTTCAGCCTCCTTCCAAGGTCCCTGGCTTATGTGG
The DNA here is from genome assembly GCF_009873245.2 of Balaenoptera musculus. NCBI lineage: Eukaryota > Metazoa > Chordata > Mammalia > Artiodactyla > Balaenopteridae > Balaenoptera > Balaenoptera musculus. Next base: position 11,631,786 of record NC_045803.1, read on the forward strand.
TGATTAAGGAGTCAGCTCCCCAACCATGCTGTGGACCCAAGACCTAGTCACTTAAAACAGGCTGTTATCAGCATTCGCTCTCAGGGCCACTGCGCCTTTCATTTTCACTCACTGATCTCCTTCTGATTTCTGCTCACATTTTAGTTTTATTTGGGGAGCCTTGGAAATTTCCCTAACTTCCCATAAGCCCCCGAAATCATGGAAAAACTTTTCTGACAGCATCTAGTTCATCTGTAAACAGTACCAAGGGGGATGGGTGGTGGGAGCAATCCATCCTGGAAGCAGGCTGTAAGAGGGTATATTGTCTGCAGAGCAGTTAAAACCAGTAATAGAACGAACTGAAAGTCAATCTGCTTTTTATTATCACCATATACCCGCATTTCTAAACACTGGTGGTGATAAAATACCTCTCTCCACTGGAGTGGACCACGCCCCCCATTCTTGTTCCTCCCACCTCCACCTTTCCAGCATGCCACTGTTTGTAGAAGAAAGACCCTTCAGAGAATCTAGTCTGCCAGGCTAGACTGCCAGGAGCAGAAGCCCAGGCCACTTCTCTCTTTCACTTTGCTGCCTTCATAGTTAGTCTATTCTCTGATCAGTTTGGTTCTATTCTAAGCCTTTTGTTCAAAAAGCCTCTGCTCCAACCATTTGCAAGCAATAGTGATGATTTAAAAATACATCTGCAAATTCTTTAAGACCAAAAGGTGGGGGTCTATACCTCCTCTCCATGAAATCAAATGGACTTTTGTGACCATTTCAACCAATAAAGCACGGCAGAAGGGACAAGGTGTGATTTCCAAGGCTAGGTCATAAAAGACCATGTAGCTGCCACCTTGTTTGTTGGAATACTTGCTCTTGAATTCTTCAGCTGCCATGTAAAGGTGGTGGCAGCCATGATGTGAGGAAGCCCAATTTGACCAATGAGGAGAAATCACACAGAGAAGCTTGGAGATTACATGGAGAGAGAAGGGGGCCAACTAGCCCAAGCTGCTGCCTTGTTTCTGCATTATTCAGTGTATCGGAGTCTCCGCCACCATACAAAAAGCCCCAAGGCAGCCATGCTGTGAGGAAGCCCAATCTAACCAATGTGGAGAGAACACATGGAAAAGCCTGGATTCTACATGTATGAGATGCTCATCAAGCCCCTAGTTGCCCTCAGCCCTGCAGTTCTAGCTCCAGCAACCCTCTGACTGTATCTATATGAGAGACCCAGAACTGTCCAGCTGAACTTTTCCTGAATTCCCAACCTAGAGAAACTGTAAGAGTTAGTAAAATGATTGTTGTCGTTTTAAGCCACTACGGGTGAAAGTGATTTGTTAAGTAGCAATAGATAACCAGAACACACATGCAAATAAACCTCAACACTGATCTGTGCAGGTGGGAGGGAGGCCAGCCATGCAACTGACCTCCTGAAGGGAACCCTTACCTCCACGCCATGTCCCACTGAGAGTGAAACACACAGTCTGGTTCCCGGTGCAGTTCATGACCGAAAGGGAGTCACATGGGGCCGACTTATTCCCAGAACAGTAGGAACACTTCACCCCGTTGGGCTGAGCTTCGGGTCTTGCTTCTGGTGGGAGCGGTTGTGGTGAGGATAGGATGGGGCTGAGGGAGACCCCCTCTCAGCCCTCCTTTCCCCCTCCAGCCCTCTGTTCTTGCTGTTTCCACTCACAACAACCCAGAGCAGGACTTCCCTGGTGGCGCAGTGGTTCAGAATCTGCCTGCCAATGCACGGCACATGGGTTTGATCCCTGGTCCAGGAAGATCCCACATGCCGCGGAGCAACTAAGCCCATGCGCCACAACTACTGAGCCTACAAGCCGCAACTGCAGAAGCCTGCGCACCTAGAGCCCGTGCTCCGCAACAAGGGAAGCCACCGCAATGAGAAGCCCACGCACCACAACAAAGAGTAGCCCCCGCTCACCACAACTAGAGAAAGCCCGCGCACAGCTATGAAGACCCAATGCAGCCAAAAATTTAAAAAAACAAAAACAAAAAAACCCAAAGCATTTTCCTCCAAAGTGGCACCAGCCTGGTCTCAGACACCCTTCTGGCCCTTGAAGATTTATTCCGAGGAGCAGCGAACAGAACCAAAGGTGGAGCTGGCCCCACTCTGTTCATTTGTCCTACACAAACCTTCAGGCTGAATCCCAAGGCTTCTTTCATTCATTCCACAAACATTTCTTGAGCACCTACTGTGTGCCAGGCCCTGTTTTCAAGACACAGCACTGACCACACAGACAGAAGCCCTCCCTCAAAGACCCCAAATTCCAAATGTGACGAAAAGGTGATCCTGTTATTTTAGGTTTTAAGATATTGTGGTGTTCTACAAAAGAGCGGTACTCCACCATCTGATTAGTTTTCAGAGTTTTCTTAGAGATCTGAAACATTTAAGAGGAAGCCACTTAAGCATGTTTTTCCTGAGTCAAAACTAAGCCACATATTGTTTTTGCTTTTGTTTTTTTTAATTAATTAATTTATTTATTTATTTTTGGCTGTGTTGGGTCTTCGTTTCTGTGCGAGGGCTTTCTCTAGTTGCGGTGAGCGGGGGCCACTCTTCATCGCGGTGCGCGGGCCTCTCACTATCGCGGCCTCTCTTGTTGCGGAGCACAGGCTCCAGACGCGCAGGCTCAGTAGTTGTGGCTCACGGGCCCAGTTGCTCCGCGGCATGTGGGATCTTCCCAGACCAGGGCTCGAACCCGTGTCCCCTGTATTGGCAGGCGGACTCTCAACCACTGCACCACCAGGGAAGCCCACCACGTATCGTTTTAACACGGGTTTATACTGAAACATTGACAGATATAGAAAAGTAGAGAACTGTGCTGATTGATACGCGGCTGCTGTCTACACACGGCTATTAAGTAGTTAAACTGTGGCTGGTTCCCTTTGGGAGGCGTCGTGAGTATAAACACACTCTAGATTTCGGAGGCTTAGTTTGGGAAAAGAAAGTAAAATATCTCATTAATTATCTCCATGTTGAAGTAATAGTTTAGATATGGTACCTTAAATAAGGTCGATTCTTAAATTAATTTCACCTGTTTCTTTGTGCTTTTGAATGTGGCTACTAGAAAGACTTTCATTCCCTAATGTGGCTCACATTGTATTTCTACAGACAGCACTGCTATGAGCATCTACCAAGAGACAATTACTCCAGTACACCTGAAACTAACACAATATTGTAAATCAACTATAGTCCAATATAAAATAAAGATTTTTAGGGAATTCTCTGGCAGTCCAGTGGTTAGGGACTGAAATTAACACAATATTGTAAATCAACTATAGTCCAATATAAAATAAAGATTTTTAGGGAATTCTCTGGCAGTCCAGTGGTTAGGACTCCACACTCTCACTGCCCAGGGCCTGGGTTCAATCCCTGGTCAGGGAACTAAGATCCCACAAGCCGTGTGGTGTGGCAAAAATAAATACATAAAATAAAATAAAATAAAATTTTTTTAAAAGAACCAAAAAAAAAAATGATCAGTAGAAGAATCTGAAAAAGAATGGATATATGTATATGTTTATTTCAAAATAAAAAAAAATTTTTTAATAATAAAAAAAGAGACAATTACTTTAAGTATTCCGAGGTAGACCCTTCAACCTTTCTTTACACACAGGAGTTTTGTTTGATGCAGTTGTACTCATAATTGGCATTTTATATGCTGAATAACATGCCCACCTCTCAGCTTGGACTTGGCTATTTTATTTGGTTGACGTGCACAGTTTAGGAGGAGGGAAATCCCGGGTGTCTGGAAGGGTGGCTAGTAGCCCTGAATGTGGAGCTGTCTCAAGTCTCCCCACTGCTATACCTGCCAAATACAAAATTCCTTCTCTGGAAAAAATAACCAGGCAACCAAAAGTGATCTTTATCACCACTCAGAGGCAGGTCTGGAGTGAGCCAGCGAGGAGATGCTCATTGTCAAGGTCGAGCAAGTGCAAAGTCAGCACCTGAAAATGAGCACCTCCCCTTACCCTACACCAGAGCCCATCACCACCCATGACATTTCTTGTTCTGCTTGACTATCCTTCGGGGCAGCCCCTCTCCTAAGGAGAAATAAGAGTCTGGGGCTTCTCTCCAGTCCCACCGCCAATAACTGGATAAGCACAGCTACAATTCATAGAGTGCCTACTATATGCCAGCCCTGCGCTGGATGCACCCCCTGCCAAAGTTATTTCACACCCATTTTCCAGATGAGAAAACTGAGGTTCTTCCTGTCTCAGGCAGCCAGGCAGAGCCGGAAACCAAGGCCAAGTTCCCATGACACCCCACCCGGGTGTGTGACCCCCAGGTCGCGCTGACCAACCTTGTGGGATAAACCTGCTACAGCTGCTTTCACAACAGGCTGTTCTGATCCAGAGACTCAAGTCGGGGCCGTAGGTCAGGGAGTAGACATCTCTTCGGCATTCCCCAGGGGCCACGCAGGACCCATTCTTGACGAGAGTCCCATTTGCTGGCGACAGAAGTTGAGGAGGGGAAGTTAGAGACCACCCCCAAGCCCTCCCAGACCTCTGCCCCTCTGCAGCAATGCCCAGAGGTCAATCTGGGGCCTCAGCTGGTGTTGAGAGCACCCCATCCCCCAACCCCCCGCGGCAGTGAGCTGAGCTACCAGGCAAAGTTTGGAACCTTCAGTCCCAGGGCGGCAGGTCCAGGCCTCTCCCCTCTGACCCCTGCCCACCCACTTTGGGTACTTTGTCCATCCTCCCTGCCCACTCCCTGGCCGATCCCCCACCCAGCTGCAACTGGTTAAACAAGCAGGAGTCTCGGGCTGGAGGACAGATGATCTCTGTGCAGTTTCCTAGCAGAGGGCAGACTGGACACATCTTGGAGGTCCCTGTGGAGAGAGAGGGGTGATCAGAACTTGTGATTTGAGAAGGAGAAAAGGGGAACAAACAAACACACTCTCAGGCACAATTCAAGAATAGAACTAAAGGGGAATTCCCCGGTTGTCCAGTGGTTAGGATTCGGCGCATTCACTGCGAAGGGCCTGGGTTCAATCCCTGGCTGGGGAACTAAGATCCCGCAAGCTGCTTGGCACGGCCAAAAAAGGATAATAATAAAAGTAAAAATACAGAATAGAACTAAGGGCTGGGGGTGGGAGGACTGTTGGGAGAAGATCAAGGAACATTTTCCTGGTGGTGAGTAAATGGCATTCCAGGTGGGCGAAACAGTGTGGGCAAAGTTTGGGGGCTGGAATCAGCACCTCCAAGCTGGGGCTGAGGATAATCTCCGTGTAATCTATCAGTTCTCACCGTGGAACTCTTTTTCGCAACGTTTCCCCCCTCCAAGTCCAGAACTGAACAGATAAGAGTGTCATTTCCCTTCATCATTTCTCTTTATCAGCTGGGCTGAGGACGATGTCTAGTGAGTCTTCATCTTAACCCCCAAGAGGTCCCTGAGGCTCTTCCAAGAAACCTCAAGGCTCTAAGACACACAGTCTGAAAAGTTCTGACCTTGACTCATACCTTCCTCTTACAGATGAGGACTTAGAGTCCCACCCACAATTACGCAGCGAGGTCCTGGCTAGGTTTTGACCACTTAATTCCCAGCCAAAGCGGGTAGAATTAGAACCAGGGGGGAGATAGGCAGATGAGGTAAAGGAATAATAATAAGTTATGAATAATAACTCACCTTCAGGCAGGGCCACTTATGACCTGATACTGTTCTAAGCTCGTAAAAAGCTCCTCAAACAAACCAAAAAAAATTTTAAGTTGAGGATTATGTTTTATTTCAGGCATGCCTGAGGACTTAAGCCTGGGATACCCCCTCTCAGATAGTTCTGAGGGACTGTTCCAAAAAGGTAGGGGAGGAGCCAGGGTATATAGGAGTTTCTGCAAAGACAAACAAAAAACCCCACAGGTAGTCGAACATCAAAAGACTACTGCTAATTAAAGAAAACCCAGGGACTTCCCTGGTGGCGCAGTGCTTAAGAATCCGCCTGCCAATGCAGGAGACACGGGTTCGAGCCCTGGTCCGGGAAGATCCCACCTGCCGCGGAGCAACTAAGCCCGTGCACCACAACTACTGAACCGCCCTCTAGAGCCCGCAAGCCACAATTACTGAGCCCACGTGTCACAACTACTGAAGCCCACGCGCCTAGAGCCCGTGCTCCGCAACGAAGAGTAGCCCCAGCTTGCCGCAACTAGAGAAAGCCTGCACGCAGCAACGAAGACCCAACGCAGCCAAAAATAAATAAATAAATAAATTTATTAAAACCCCCCCAAACCCAGACATCTCAAGTTAATGAATTTAACGCTTTTCTATCTCTTCAAACATATTAATTCAGTGAATGCCCCCAAGAGCCCCCTGAGGCAGAGTCATTATCACCCTCATTTCACAGATGGGGAAACTGAGGCACAGAGAGGTTAAGTGGCTTGCTCAAGATCACACAGCTAAGAAGTGGCAGAGCCAGGATTTGAACCCAGGCAGCCTGGTTCCAGAACTATGCTCTCAAACACTCCCTCCAGCTGCTTCTGTTGGACAAAAAGCCAAGATACAAGAAGCTGGCACTCAGACTCCCACCACCCATGTGGCCTTGGGGCCCACCCTCTCCCTCTCTGGGGGACCACACACAATGCACCTACCTTCTGAGGCTGCCAGCGCTCCCAGGAGCGCCAGAGGAGAGAGGAGCCAGAGCATGATCCAGGCCGGAGAGGAGGAAGCAGAACCCAGGTGCCCTGCCCTTTTATTCAAGGGCATTGGCTAGGGTGGCAGCCCTGGAAGAGGGAGAGCAAAATAGGCTGGGGAGATAGCGGCCCCACCTGCCATCCTGGCCACTGGGAGTTGGGGAAAGGGCTTAGGGAATGCGGAGATGGGGAAACTGAGTCCTGAGGGGCATGTAGGACAAGCTGGAGGCTACTCAGCAAAGCCAAAGAAGAATGATGGGCATGTTGTTGTTGTTATTATTATTATTATTATTATTATTATTATTATTATTATTATTATTATTATTATTATTATTATTATTACTAATAGGTTTGCTGGTCATTCCATAGAGATGTTAACTCGCTAGATCCTTACAATAATCCTACAAGCTATCGCCATTAACCCCAGGAGGCATATTCAAAATATTTGACCATCAGTCAGTATAGGCCAGGCTATGCAGCAGTAACAATTCAGCCCCATTACTAGAGCAATGTCCTGGTGCCCTCCACTGACCTGGTGTCTCCCTTTTAGTTAGTAGAACCTGGGGATGTCTGGGAGGACCCAGACATGCCATAGGTTGGGGGGCAACCAGGGTCTTGGGGGAGCAGATTTTTACCAACCAAATCTGGAGGTATCTCAATATTTTTACAACTGGTACAGTTGAAATCAGCCCTGAGTTTCCCCATCTAACAGAGAAGGAAACTAAGGCTCAGAGCAGTCCAGGGCCTTGTCCAAGGCCACAAAGTGAGGACATTGGCACAACCAGGGTTTGAACGCAGGCCCCACTGAATTGACCACTGGGTTTCACCAAGAGGGGAGAGGGAAGACAGCTCCCTTTCTCTGGATGAGGCCTGCATTGCTCTCTTGCCCCGCCTTTGCTGGGCAGCCTTGATTTGCACATCTGTTCAATGGGAATAAGGTCCATCTCAACCACCCACGAAGGGCCTTCCAGCCCCAATGCTTGGAATGTCTCTTCACGAGCTTTGAGTCCCCACCGGCCTCTCCTTTGCGGAGTAACCCTGGGGCTATCCCTTCCCTTGTTTGGGGCCTTGTCTTGAACACTGAGATCCTTTTCTTTCTAGTCTGGATTTTTAAAAGAAATTTTTGGCTGCGTTGGGTCTTCGTTGCTGCACTCCAGCTTTCTCTAGTTGCGGCAAGTAGGGGCTATTCTTCGTTGTGGTGAGCGAGCTTCTCGTTGCAGTGGCTTCTCTTGTTGCAGAGCAGGGGCTCTAGGTGCACCGGCTTCAGTAGTTGCAGCACGTGGGCTCAGTAGTTGTGGCGCATGGGCTTAGTTGCTCCACGGCACGTGGGATCTTCCCGGACCAGGGCTCGAACCCGTGTCTCCTGCATTGGCAGGGGGATTCTTAACCACTGCACCACCAGGGAAGTCCCACGCCCTATGATTTTAAATCAGAATTGTTAATCCTCAATGGACAGTTCCATTCTTCTGCAAACTCAGGCTCTGACCTTGGAGGTTAGGTCAGGGATCCCTGCCCCACCCGCAGGATCCATATTAGATCTTAGGAGACCACAGCTTGGCTGGCACTTCCCAGGAAGGAAACAAGTGAGGTCATCAGGCCTCCACCAGTCCCTACGCAGATAAGATGAGTGATATGTCACTGCCCTGGTGACATTAAACTGGCATCAAGCCAGGACCTTCAGTAAGCACTCCATAAACGTTGGCTGCTTTACTGTTAAGGTGATTTATACTAATGATGCTCAGGCTTCAAGGAAACCACACACCCGTGCAGAGGGGGATGAGCACTGCGGAATCAGAAGGCCTGGATTCAAGTTCCAGTTCTGTTGCTTCAAGCTGGGTGGTCTTGGACATTTCACCCCCCTGAGTCTCAGTTTCCTCATTTGTCAAACAGGGCAAATAGGAAGACCTACATCACAGGGCTGCTGTGAGGATAAAATGAACTGATGCATTGGAGAAGAGCACTGAGAACAACAGATGCTCTAATCATCATCATCACCTTATCATCATCTCATTGTCATCACCTCATCATAATCATCATCACCATCATCATCATCACCATCATCATCATCATCATCATCACCACCACCACCATCATCATCATCATAACCATCATCATCATCATCATCACCATCATCATCATCATCATCATCATCATCACCATCATCATCATCATCATCATCATCACCATCATCATCATCATCATCATCATCACCATCATCATCATCATTTAGCTGCGGGCATGGCAAGGCTGGGGTTGGCCTACCCCCTTGGCTGAGACAAGAGAGCCCAACTGAGAGAAACGACCAATCCAAGGTCACTCCGCAGGACTGTCAGACTTCCCAGACTCTGGGGAAGGGCCCTCAATCAGGGAGTACAGTCAAGGAGCTCTCTCTGCAAGGTGCCAGTCCTAAGGGAGAAAGACAGGAGCCTGGAGGTGGCTCTTCCTGACAGAGTGCTGTAGCAGGGACAAGTTTGGGGAGGAAGCCCACCTCCTTCCCAGGTGGATCTTGAGCCCCTTGGTTCAGGAGCAGTGGGAAGAAGGGAGAACAGTCCCCAGGGAGTCTGGAGTCCAGGAGGAGAGAGCGGCTCCTGGTGCTTCATGACTAGCAGCCAGTCTCCTCAAAGGTTAGCTGATAACTCAGGCTGGGTAAACAGGCCATGAGCTGCACACACACGAGACTTTCCGGGTAAAGAGTGTGAAGGGCAGGGAGGCAGGGGTGGACGTTTCCCTGTCCTTAATTTGAAACCTGGAGGTGAGGGGACATCAGAGCAGTTCGCTAATGCGTGTCCAAGCAAATATGGGCATATGCACACCCCCCTTTTATGTACAAACAACAGGATATGATACACACTGTTCTGCCCCTAGATTTTTCCACCTGACAATCATGTAACCTGAATTACATAGTTTCCCCTTTCTTTTTTCCATTGGTTAAGTGTACCTCTTGTACAGTTTGGTATGTTCCCATCACTCGGTATTACAAACGATGCTGCCGTGAAAGAAGAACATAGGTACTGAGTTCCCAGAAGCGGTTAAGCGGTTTTGCAACATCAGAAAAGTTTGCTACATTTGTAATTTTGAGAGCAATTGCAAAATGACCGTCCATGGGGTTGTACCAATTTACACTCCCACCAGCAGTGGGCGAGTGTCCGTTTCCCCACAGACTGGCCAACTCTGTGTATCATCCAACTGTTTTATTTTTGCCAATTCGTAGGTGAAGGGGTGTGGTAGGATGCTGGTGACCATCAATTCTGTGCGGTTCCTTCCATCAAGAGGCGGTCCTTGCTCCCCCGGCGGTCCAGTGGTTACGACTCCATGCTTCCACTGCAGAGGGCGTGAGTTCGATCCCTGGTTGGGGAACTAAGATCCCGCATACCACGCAGGGCAGTGTGGCCAAAAATAATAAAAAGAGAGAGAGAGACAGAGAGAGAGATGGAGTCTATTTCCCTCTCCTCAACTCTGAGCCAGTCCTGGAACTTGCTTTGGCCATAGAATGTGGCAGAATTAACATTGCATGAGTTCTGAGCCTCTGCCTAAGGGGAACTTGCTGCTTCTGTCATCACCTTGTTGCTGCTGAGAACCCTTTTGCCACTGTGCCAACCAGCTTGCCTCCTGTAGGATGGCAGAGGCTCTGGGCATCCCAGCTATTCCAGTTGACAACCTACAAGTGAAGCCATCCAAGATCAACCAGGCCCGGCTGAGCCAGCCTAGACCAAGATGGGCCCAGACAAGCCACAGAATCTCAAGGCATAATGTTTGTTGTTTCAAGCCACTCAGATTTGGGGTGGTGTAATCTAGCAAAAGCCAGCTGATGCAAATGGTATTTCAGTGTCATTTTTTTTTTTAAATTAATTTATTTATTTATTTTTGGCTGTGCTGGGTCTTCGTTTCTGTGCGAGGGCTTTCTCTAGTTGTGGCAAGCGGGGGCCACTCTTCATCGCGGTGCGCGGGCCTCTCACTATCGCGGCCTCTCTTGTTGCGGAGCACAGGCTCCAGACGCGCAGGCTCAGTAATTGTGGCTCACGGGCCCAGTTGCTCCGCGGCATGTGGGATCTTCCCAGACCAGGGCTCGAACCCGTGTCCCCTGCATTGGCAGGCAGACTCTCAACCACTGCGCCACCAGGGAAGCCCCTCAGTGTCATTTTTACAAGAGTCATTGTGTTTCTTCTTCCATCCTTTCCTAATTTTTCTATTGATTCATAGGAGCTGTATCAGTGTCCTGTGGCTGCCACAGCAAAGTACCACAAACTGGGTGGCCTGAAACAACAGAAATGTATTGCCTCGCAATCTGGAGGCTGGAAGTCCAAAATTCAGGTGTTGGCAGGACTGTGCTGTCTCTGAAACCCGTCAGGGGATCCTTTCTTGCCTCTTGGCGCCTTCTTGTGATTTGCTGGCAGTCTTTGGCTGGCAACTCATAACTCCAATCTCTGCTTTTAGCATCACATGGCCTTCTCCCTGTGTCTCTGTCTTCACATGACCATCTTCTTATAAAGACACCAATCACATTGGATTAGGGGAACACCCTACTCCACTGTGACCTCAGCTTAACTAATTACATCAGCAACAACCCTGTTTCCAAATAAGGTCACATTCTGAGTACGGTGAGTTAGGACTTCAACATATCCTTTTCTCTTTCTTTCCTTTTTTTTTGGAGGTGGGGCACACCCTTCCATCCCTGATAGGAGTTTTTTATCTATTAGCAACATTAGCCCTTGGATTGCAATGGTTATTTCTGCTATTGCAGCTAAGTGGGGAAACTTGAGCTGCTAAGTGCTAGAGGCAGGAAAACCTTTCTTTGCACAAACTCAACACATTTTTTTCCTCTGGCTCCCCTATTCTCCCCAGGTCACCCCAGCAACATGAAACCAGAGGGAGGCATGGCAAAGAGGACTGACTGGTGGAGGACGGGATGGAAAAAGGCTGGGGGCTTCCAGCTCCCGGTTCTTGTCCCCCGAAGGCAGAGACACTCAGCATGGTAGTTATGAGATCAGGCGGTAGAGACAGACGGCTTGGGTCCAAACCTGACTCTGTACTTACAAGTCATCACAGGCAAATGATTTAACCTCTTGTATTCATTTGCTATTGTTGCTGTAATAAATTACCACCGACTTAGTGCCTTAAAGCAACAGAAATATATTCTCTTACAGCACTGGAGGTTGGAAATCTGAAATGAGTCTTTTTTTAAAATATAAATTTTTATATTTTTTATTTATTTTTATTTTTGGCTGCCTTGGGCCCTCGCTGCGCGCAGGCTTTCTCTAGTTGCGGAGAGCGGGGTCTTCTCTTCATTGCGGTGCACGGGCTTCTCATTGCGGATGCTTGTCTTTTTGCGAAGCACGGGCTCTAGGCACGCAGGCTTCGGTAGTTGTGGCTCACAGGCTCCAGAGCGCAGGCTCAGTAGTTGTGGCGCACGGGCTTAGTTGCTCCATGGCATGTGGGATCTTCCCGGACCGGGGCTCAAACCTGTGTCCCCTGCATGGCAGGCGGATTCTTAACCACTGTGCCACCAGGGAAGTCCGAGTCTTTTTTTTTTTTTAAGTCTTTTATTGAATTTGTTACACTATTGCTTCTGTTTTATGTTTTGGGTTTTTGGCCACGAGGCATGTGGAATGTAGAATTGTAGCTCCCTCACCAGGGAGGAAACCTGCACCCTCCACACTGGAAGGCGAAGTCTTAACCACTGGACTGCCAGGGAAGTCCCCGAAATGAGTCTTAAGGGGTCCAAACCAAGGGGTTAGCAGGGCAGCGCTCCCTCCAGAGACCGGAGACCGTAGCGGTGCAGTGATCGCCCTGCCTTTTTTCAGTAGCTCGAGCTGCACATCCTGCATTCCTTGGTTCGTGGCCCCTCCCTCCATCTCCAAAGCCAGCAGCAAAACATCTTCTTTCTCTGACCCTGCTTTCCTCCACTCTGTCTATAGTCACAGGTCCACCTACCTCCCTCTGTAAGGACACTTGTGGTTACAGGTAGAGCTCACTCACACCATCAGGATAATGAATGTCCCCATCTTAAGCTCCTTGACTTAATCACATCTGCAAAGACCCTTTTTTTCACATGAGGTAACATTCACAGGTTGCAGGGCTTAGGACCTGGATATCTTGGGAGGCCACGGCTCAGCCTACCACACCCCTGTGAACCCCAGCTTCCTCAACTGTAAAACAGGCCACTGTGAGGAGTCACCGAGTTATATAGAGAAAGCACTCAGACCAGTGTCTTGCATAGCACTGGCGTCCGGTCAAACTGAGACAGAGAGAGCCTCACTTACAGTCTCCCCTTTGGGCCTCAGTTTCTCTGTCTGGAAAATGATGGGTGCGGACCTCAGGGGTCTCCCAGCTCTGCCGCTCCTGAAGGTGAGTCCTCTTCTGTCCCTTGTTTTTGCAGAGGGAAAGCCAAGGCCCTGGGAGGAGATGTCCCCCAGGTAGTAGGGGGCCAGGCCAGGCTGGGAAAGCCCATGGGTGTTACCTGGCAGGCCTCCTGGAGTTGGGGAGGTAACAGCTGAAGCCCCAGCCGCACTCTCAGCCCAGGCCAGAGGGGGTCACTTCCTCAGGCAGGTGGCAAGAGGCTGAGGGGGTCTTGGATGTGCGCGCACGTGCGCGCGCGCACACACACACACACACACACACACACACAGTATCTGTCAGTCTGTCTCTACTTTTCTCTCATTGAAGGCAATTGGAGGTTGTTCTCACTAACTCCGTCTGTCAGTCTCTCTCTGTCCCTCTGTTTCTTGCTTAGCTCTCAACTGCTGTTTTCTTTTTTCCTTATTTTTATTAATGAAAGAAATTAATTTTGATAAAATGCATGTAACATAAAATTTACTATTTTAATCATTTTACGTGTACAGTTCAGTAGTGTTAAGTACATTCACGTTGTTGTGCAACCAATCTTCAGAACCTTTTCATCTTTTTTCAAAAATTTTTATTTTATAGTTGATTTACAATGTTGTATTAGTTTCAGGTGTACAGCAAAGTGATTCAGTTATACATATACATATGTCTATTCTTTTTCAAATTCTTTTCCCATTTAGGTTATTACAGAATATTGAGCAGAGTTCCCTGTGCTATACAGTAGGTCCTTGTTGGTTATCTACTTTTTTTTTTTTCTTTTGGCCGCACAGCCTGCGGGATCTTAGTTCCCCCACCAGGGATCGAACCTGTGCCCCCTGCAGTGGAAGCGCAGAGTCTTAGCCACTGGACTGCCAGGGAAGTCCCTGGTTAGTGTGTATATGTCAAGTCTCTGTCTCTCTCCCTCTCTGATTTCCCCTCAGTCTGTCTTTGTCCTCTGGCTCTATCTCTCTCACTCTCTCTCCTTACCTGTCTGTCTCTTTCTCTGTCTCTGTCTCTCTCGATCTCTCTCCCTCTCTGTCTCTGCACGAGATTCTCCTTTCCTCAGCCCTGGGAAGCCCCCGAAACCCATGGGCCTCGCCCAGGACCCAGCAGGCAGGTAGGAGCTGGGTGAGGCCCAGGTGAGTCATGGGGAGGAAGGAACTGACATTCCTGCCGCTTTTCTGGGATTGTGCACGGCCCAGCCCCCTGCCTGCCCCTTCCTGTAATACGTCACTGGACCTCACAGTGTGTGTCACTTGAGAGAGAGAGAGAGAACAAGTCAGAGACAGAGACAGAGAGACAGAAAGAGACAGAGAGAAAGAAACAAAGACAGGCATTGAGAGAGACAAACAACAGAGACAGAGAGACAGAAAAAAAGATACAGAGACACAGAGATAGAGGACAGAGAGTCAGAGAGATAGGATGGAGAGAGACAGAGAGAGGCAAAGAAAAGGAGCAAGACAGAGAGATAGAAAAACACAGAGAAACAGAAAGGGAGAGACAGATGGACAGATTTCGGGAGACCAGAGCAGTCTGAGGTTGGGATGGGAGGGTTCCGAGTTATTTCTCTCATTCTTCAAATAAAAGAGAAAATCGTGGGCCTTCCCTGGTGGCACAGTGGTTAAGAATCCACCTGGCAATGCAGGAGACATAGGTTCGAGCCCTGGTCCGGGAAGATCCCACATGCCACGGAGCAACTAAGCCCCTGCGCCACAGCTACTGAGCCTGCACTCTAGAGCCCACGAGCCACAACTACTGAGCCCGTGTGCCACAACTACTGAAGCCCGCGTGCCTAGAGCCTGTGCTCCACAACAAGAGAAGCCACCACAATGAGAAGCCTGCGCACCGCAACGAAGAGTAGCCCCCGCTCGCCGCAACTAGAGAAAGCCCATGCGCAGCAACAAAGACCCAATGCAGCCAAAAATAAATAAATAAATAAATAAATTTATTTTAAAAAAAAAAAAAAAGAGAAAATCGTGGTCCGGAGCAGTGAGGTCATCCGGCCAAGAAGTGGTAGTGCCGGACCACACAGCTCCATGTGATCCCAAACTTGAACCTTCCTTTCACTGAGAGATGCCTCCACCCACCCCAGATCCACTTCACAGCTGGGAAAAGCAAAGATTTGTGGTGTGAAGCCATCTGCCCAGGGTCCCCCAGGAGCAAGTAGGTGAGCTGGGTCTCAAGCCTACTTGGACCAACACCCCGACTTTCTATCTCCCCACGTCATATGCATTAATATCTCATTCAGTCTTCACGCCAGTCCCAAGAGGGACCCCATTTTCCACATGAGGAAACTGAAACTTGGCAAGGAGGGTATCAGTTGACCCAGGGTGACCTAGCTAGGGAGCTGTCCTGTCCTGCTGTCATCAGCAGGACAACAGCTATCCTAAGACTCATGACAGCTCTACCTCCATCCTTATCCCCCAGAGAGGAAACACAGGGCCAGAGTCTAGAGTCAGGCCCAACAGCAATAACAATGGCAGTGATGATTTTTATTGAGCACTTGCTATGTGCCAGGCACTGTGCAAGTGCTTTGGGTGTACACTTTTCTGTCGCTAGCCCACAAGCCCTGGGAGGGAGGCGCTTAGCTTTACTTTCCAGATAGAGGACTTGAGGCACAGAGAAGGTAAGTAACCTGCCCAAGGCAGCACAGCTATTGAATAGCTGAAATTTGAACCCTCACAGTCTGGTGTCAGCCCCCACACTCTTAACCTCTTAGAAAAGAGAGTTTCTTTGGGATTTTTCTTACCTTATCTTAAAATGATTACCTTAAGGTTTTGATGCATTAGTAAGAATAACAATAGTATAATCATTATTGCTGTGGTAGAGGTAGCTACTGCTTACTCATAGCCTACTACTGTTCCTGTCACACTGGCCCCTCTGCTGTTCCTAGATCTCATCAGATCTGCTCCCACCTCAGGGTCTTTGTACTCACAGTTTCCTCTCCCTGGAATTCTTCCTGGACCATCTGCCTGGACTTCTTCCCTCACTACCTTCAGCCTCTCTTCAAATATCACCTCCTCAGGAAAGCCCTCCTGGATTACCTGGCCTAAAACCAACCTTGCCTCACTTGTACCCTTGCACCTCTTCAACCTGGTTTGTTTTTCTGCACTTTACTTATCACAGCCTGACAGCAATAGATTAGATAACATATATTTACTCCCTATTGTCACAAGGGCAGGGACTTTCCTGCTGTGTCCCCAGCTTCTGGACCAGTGCCTGGCACAAAGTAGTTCCTCAGTAAATGTTGACAGAGATTGTTGAGTCCTCCGTGTGGGCCAGTGACTGTTTCAGGCATTTAATTCAACTGCATTAAATTGCTCTGACTGGGAGGGAGAGACTATTTTACCTTTGGCACTTTATTTTCCTTTTAAAAAACTTATTATGAACCTTTACAAACACAGAGGAGACAGAATGACATATAAGTTACCTCGATACAATTGATACAGCTATTTTGTCTTTCTTTTTTCCTAAAATATTTCAAGGTAAATGCAGACATCGATGACATTCAACCTCTAAATAGTTCATTGAGCATCTGTAAAATATAAGAAAAAGTTTTCCACATAACCACAAAACCATGGTCATAACAGCAATATCTACTTTTTGGCTGAAGTGTTTTAAGGTAAATGGAGACATTGTATTATTTCATCCCCAAATATTTCAGCGTGCAGCTCTAAATGATAAAGACATTTTCCCATATAACCACACTACCGTTATCCTTCCTAACAAAACTAAGGAAAGACCTATATTATCTAATAATCAGCCACAAATTTCCCGTCGTGACAAGTTTTAATCCGAGGGGTGAGGGCCCTTGCCCATGGTCCCATGGCAGGAAGAGAGAGAAGTGGAATTTGCACCCAGGCAGCCTGGAGACAGCTGTGACTACGGCCAGCGTTGAGTCAGAGCAGAGCCAGCCCCCCTACCCCTCGCTGGCTGCGTCCTGGTAAAGGAAGTTTGCGAGGAAGGTGGGTGGGGGTGGATGACCCACGCATCTGGAGCTGACTCGCTCTTTCGCAAACGTCTGGGAGGAGCCCCCAGGGCCACAAAACTGTCTCCTCCCGGGCGCCAGACTGAGAGGTGCAGGGAGACCGCGGAGAGGAGCCGCCGCCGGACATGGGCCGCCCGCTGCTGCTGCTGCTACTGTTGGCTCAGACCTGCATTCCAGGTAGGGGCTGGGTGCCCGAATCTCTGCGCTGGGGACCGGGTCAGACGGGGGGGATGGAAGGGAGGGGGGAGGGGAGGGGAAGAGAGCTCAGAGTCTGATGACTTGGAGGAGGGCTCAGTCCCCAGCCCCTCCACCCACACTCAAATAATAATTCTCCTGCTGTCTGCAGCCTCACACGGCGCGGTACCGGGCACACAGTAGACGCTTAGGAAATATTCGTTGAGCGAAGGCGCTTAACAGCAGCCGCCATGTAGCGAGTACGCTCTTTAGTCCAGGCACTCTTCTAAGCTCCTTCCTTGCAATTTCCAACTGGGCGGGCGGAACTATTTTAACCTCGTTTTACAGAGAAACTGAGGCACAGAGAGGTTAACTAACTGGTCCGAGGTCACACAGCAAGTCCTTGTAAGTGGGATTCTGACCCGCGGGGGCTCCTACAGCCCTCTGCACTCTGTCAGATTCCCCCCCTCCCCCCCCTGCACACACACGCACACACAGACACATTTGCAAGACAGGGAGGACAGCGTCTCATTTAACAAAAGGTCTAAAGAAAGTCAGGCTCAGCGTCGCAGGGCCAGGGGCAGGGGACCCAAGGCTTGTCCTTCGAGGCGCCTTCCCTTTCACTATCCTCTAGCCGACGAGGCTTCTCACCTCCTTTCTCTGGAAAATCTAAAAAGGGCTGGAAAATGAAAGGAAGTTGAGAAGGAACTGCTGTCAGGGCGCGGCAGGGCCGGGGTGGGGGGGTAGGGGTTGGGAGGTAGTTCGGTAATGAATAACCGGGAAAGCTTTCCGGACCGCGGGAGGCCTAGAATGAGTAACGACTCGGGAGGGGACTCCGAATTTGGAGCGGGGAAGGGACCGCAAGGGAGACGTGATGGGCAGGGATAGGCCTTGGGGCGGAGCTAGTGGGCGGGGCCAGAACTTCGGGGAGGGGCAGTGGGAGGGGCTAACAGTTCGGGAGCAGCTAGTGGGAGGGGGGAGAACTTCTGGGGAGGCCACAGTAGTAGTGGGGTTAGAATCTCCGCACGGCTGATGCGCGGAGTTAGAAGTTCGGTGTGGACTGTTGGGTGGGGAGAGAGAACGCTGGGGAGAGGCTACGGGGAGGAGGAGAACCAGTGGGCATTAGTGGAGGGCACCGGGAACGGGGGTAGAACGTAAAGACTGGCTGGAGTTGGTGAGGCTAGAACACCCCTAGGAGAGCTCGCGAGGCGGAGTAGGCCGAGGCGGGCGGGCTGGAGGAAAGGACCTAATTGGGAGCCGGGCTAGAACGTCCACACCCGCGGAGAGGATGGGGGTCGGAGTTTCAGGACGGGCCCGGCGCTCAGACAGAATTAAAGGGAAAGCGAGCGAGGGCTGGACTTAGGAAGGACCTGTGGACGGAGAAAGAACTTTAGGGTAGAGGGTGGAGATTGAACGTTGGCCTAAAGATGGTATAGCGGACTGGAAACCAGCCTTGGAACCCAGGGGCGGGCAAAAGTGGAGCCCGAACCTGAGTGCACATGGCCTGGAGACTTGGTCCAGGTATTGGGGCTTAAGGGGGCGAGAGCGGGATCCTGGCGCGGAGCGATAACACCTCTCCTCTCCCCCCTCTGCCCCCAGCCTCCTGGGGCCTGCGGTGCATGCTGTGTAAGACTACCGGGAATTGCAGGGTGGAAGAGTGTGCCCCCGGCCAGGACCTCTGCAGGACCACGGTCCTGCACATATGGGAAGGTGAGCTGCAGCAGGGAACGCGAGTGACAAAGAAACCTTGTTTCACGAGCAATCGGGGAAATACGCATGAAAAAGACACGGAGACCGGTTACACGCCCCCAGATGGACAAGCGTTTAAAAATCTGACAGGGACTTCCCTGGAAGTCCAGTAGTTAAGACTCTGTGCTCCCAATGCAGGGGGCACGGGTTCGATCCCTGGTTGGGGAACTAAGATCCGGCATACCACTTGGCGCGGCAAAAAAGAAAAATCTGACAATACTGAGGTCGATGAGGATGTGGAGCTGCGGGCTTTGCTGTTAGGGGGGTAAATCGGTGCATGCACCAAACAGAGCGACGTGGCAATAGGCAATATCTGGTTAAAGATGAACATACCCTACAACAAGCAGTTGGACTTATAGGAATGTAGAGACCCCAGAGAACCTTGGCCACACTTGCCCAGAGACACATGTCAAAGAATGTTCTTAGCCCTAATGTTTGTGATATGGAAAACTGGAAAGACTGAAGTCAGTTGTCAGCAGAGGAAAAACGTTACAGTATAATCACACATTATACCCCACAGCAGCTTAAATGAAGGAACTAGGGCTGCAGGTTATTAACCTGGATACGGCTCAAAAATGTAAGGTTGAAAGAAAGAAAAAAAAGCATGTTGCAGAGTTTGACACCTTTTAATAGAAATAGTTTCTAACAATCAAAATAAATAAACAATATACAAATAAACAATGATATTTATTCTGCATACAGAGGTGTTAGAATTACCTACACCTGTGGTTGCCTCTGGACGGAGCATAAGGGAGATGGGATTTGAGGGAGGGAGGTAACCAGGAGGCTTTAACTATCCTTTAAACTTGGTTTCTTTTTTTACAAATATCTGAAACAAATATGGCAAAATGCTAATATCTTATAAAGTTCGGTGATGAAGGCACAGTATTTATTATATCATTGTCTTATACTTTTTGGTAAGCTCGAAGCATTTTCCTTTAAAGATTCCTATCAGAGACATCTTCCTGCTAAGATCACCAAGCTGGGAGGGAGGCGGTAGATGGATCCAGAAGGTCCCAGGGATAGTGTTATCACTAAAAGAAAGTAGGCTTCCAGTGTAGGGGGTTGTGGGGAGAGTGGATAACTCTAGAAAAGAGAGAGTTGGACTCAAGCAAGAGGAGAGGCCTGGCAGGGATCAGCCCTGGGAGCGGGTGACCTTATAACCAGGAGTGTCAGAGGCTGGTTGGGCCCAGGGGAGCCTCTGGGGTGACCATGAGACATTCCTTATAGAAGGTGATGAGCTGGAGGTGGTGGAGAGAGGCTGTACCCACCCAGAGAAGACCAACAGGACCATGAGCTATCGGACTGGCATGCAGATCATCACCCTGACAGAGGCCGTGTGTGGGTCAGACTTGTGCAACCAGCCCAGTCCTGGTGAGTAGGGCAGCCCTCACCATCCCCAACCCCAAACCATGCCGAACTCAGCCTCCATCATCATCCTGGTCCTATCCCTAATCCTAGGCCACCCCAACCCCAGCTCCATGCCTTACCCTGGCTCAAACCTTTCCTTATCCTAAACACATCTCCAGCCTGGCTCCAACTCCAGCTCAACCTCACCTCCAATCCCGTCCCCAACTTCATTTTATCCTCAACACTCTCCAACTCTAACCCATCCTCCTTCCAAGCACATCTCTAATCCTATCCCCTAATCAACCCCATCTCATCTCAAACTGTCCCCAATCCCACTCCCAACTACAAACGCATCCCATCCCTAACCCCATCCCATCTCATATGTGTTTGTGGGTGTGTGTGTATGTGTGTGTGTGTGGTTGTTACTTATAAGGTGCAACGCCTGCCTTTAAGAAGCTGCACACACACACACCCCCACTTGAGAGGTAGGTGAGGTATCTCACTGATGTTTTGCCATGTAATTTTTTTCATAGGACAGGAGATGATTCAAGCAATAGATGCTCAGCAAGGGATACAAAGACCAGAGATACCAAAGACTCAGAGTTCTTAAAGGAAGTCAAAATAGGAGGGAATCAGACAGGCTGCCAGGGGCTTGGAAAGTTCCCTAGAATCGATGATTCGTAAGTTGGGCAACAAATAAGAATGTGAAGAAACTTCCATAAGGCTTTTTGTTGAGTTTCATGCCTTTAGGCTCTGGTCAGCGTAAGAAAAAGACTTAGAAAGGCTCAAATTCCCCAAGTTCTCACAGCAGAGGAAGGGTGGGGAGAGAATGGACCCATGGTGCGCGGTCAGGCAGAGATTCCTCTTTCTGGCCCTGCTGAGGAAGGAAATGGGTTAAGACCAGTCTAGTCACAATGACGTCAGGAAGCAGAGCACCTGCCTCTGCACTGGGTTTTTTTCCTTGTCCTTCATCCATCCTGATTCCACTAGATTTTCATTTATCCTGACCTCGAACTTTCATCTGTTGGTGGGGACTGAATCAGATGTTTATTTTCAAGGAAATGACAAGAGAGGATGCCGGCTTCCTCTCTCTGTTAGATGTGCTGAAGGAAAGCACTTGTAATTGAGTCTAAATAATACTTGTAATCAGAGATAATAGTCAAAATATTTAACAATATTGGTCAGTGCCGCAGAATAATATTGACCAGTCAGAACTGGAGGCCTCTTGCTGGGCCTGGTGTTACCCCGTTAGTGGATCTTGAGGACATGAGAGTTCTAAAGACAGGTTTGCGGGGAGTTCCCTGGTGGCCTAGTGGTTAGGATTCCGGGCTTTTACTGCCGTGGCCCAGGTTCAATCCCTGGTCGGGGAACTGAGATCCCACAAGCTGTGCAGCGTGGCCAAAAAAAGTAAAATGCAGAGAGGGTTGGGAGTGGTCAGGGGTCCACTTGGGCAGCAGCTGTCAATTCAGTAATTTAATAACTAATATATCTATATCAGCTTCCCCCCTTTTATCTTTTTGGCCATGCCACGCAGCATGTAGGATCTTAGCTCCCTGACCAGGGATTGAACCCATGCCACCTGCATTGGAAGTGCACAGTCTTAACCACTGGACCGCCAGGGAAGTCCCTATCAGCCCCATGTCTAACGCCATTTTACCCTGCTTGTGATGACTAGAATAGTTGGTTAAACCACATCCTGTTCTTCTGTGATACTGGGGACACAGGAGTGACCAAGATAGCCTTGGGCCCTGCCCCTGTGGGGCTCATAGTCTAGTGTGTATGTGTATGTGGGCGGGGCGGGGGGGGGGGGCAGACAGACCCATCACGTGACAGTGACTGCCCTGATTGGTCACAGCTGGGATGCGGAAGCACCTGCAAAGGAGTCAGGACCATGATAGGGGAAACAGAGACCAGAGAGGTCAGAGCTGTCATAGGAAAGCACAGTCCAGAATTGTCAGGGCTGAGATAGGGGAAACAGAGGCCAGAGTGATCAGGGCTGGGGTAACTAAGAGTAGGGGCTGTAGGACCCTAGAAGAGATACTTGACTCAGGTCAGGGAAGGTTTCCTATACAGGAAGCAACAGCTAAGCTGGATCTTGAGGGATGAATAGGAGTCAGACTGTTAAAAAGACAGTAGAAAGGGTTTTCCAGACAGAGGGAGCAACAGATAGAAAGGCCCAGAGGAGGGTGAAAGTAGCATGGCTGGAAGAAGGACGAGATGGGGCAAGAGGAACTGCTGAAATTGGCAAGGTCACATTATACAGGGCCTTCTAGGCTATGGTGGGGCATATAGACTTCATCTGGGGAACACTGGGAGGTCATGAAAGGGTTTCAAGTACAGAGCGTCACTATCAGATTTGTATTTTTTGACACGTTATTCTGACCTCAGAGTGGAAGAGAGATTGGAGGGAAGGAAGGATGGAGGGAAGGTAGATGAGGGGAGACCAACTTGGAGGTGCGTGAGGTTGTCCAGATAAAGAAGAGAGTGTAGGGATTTCCCTGGCGGTCCAGTGGTTAGTCTCCGTGCTTCCACTGCAGGGGACGCGGGTTCATTCCCTGGTGGGGGAACTAAGATCCCTCATGCCGCGTGGTGCAGCCAAAAAAAAAAAGAAGAAGAAGAAGACAGTGTCTGTCTGCTGTGCAAATGGAGAGAAGTGGATGGATTTAAGAGCTATTTAGCAGGTAGATGAGCAGAGTGTAATGATGGATTAGATGTAGGGGTGATTATGCAGTTCTGGTCATGTGGAGACACCTGTATCAGACCAACCTCCCTGCCAATGACAGTTATAAAAGCTGGACAAATTATAAACAATTATTAAAGTCACTCAAGAGCAAGCAAATGAAGAGAGGAAGTTGAGATGCTCCGATCTTCGAAATAAGGGAAGCGCAGAAGTCGAATTCCACAGACAAGCTGGCTTTTTCCTTGAGTGCACTTGCCAATTCACTGCTCTGGAAGGGAAGTAGAACGCAAATAGAAAGAGATCGTCGCTAGACTGACAAGGCAGAGGTTGGAGTCTGGGGTTGCCAGAGTGTCTGGAAAATGAGAAGTAAAATCCTGGAATGCATGGAACCACAGAAAAGGGAGTCCCCAAATCTGCAAATTTCCTTCAAGTCATTGGCAAGCCGTACATGCGTAGGGTGAGACTCCAAGGAACTCTACAGAAAATAGTATCTGGGAAGCTACAGAACTGAGCAGGAGTTCCAGCAGGCATATGATGCTGGGGGACCGAAGTTGCCACGTTGGAAAGAGAGGTCTCAGGCTTTCCCCTGAGACCACATCCTAGGAGTAAGGGCAAAACTGAAATAGACCAGCCCTAAAAATGCCTACGTCGGATCTTCGACAGAAAGAAAACCTAATCCTCTCTGGCAGAAGATAACATCATTTAGAGACTTTACAAATAGTCGTCTGTGTCTGGCATCTAGTCAAAACATACAAGGTATCCTGAAGAAAACAGAAAGGACCAATTGACCGGAAACCAAGAGAAAAATCCCACAATAGAAACAGACTTGTCATGAATCAGATATTGGAGTTATTAGACAGGGGAACTTTAAAAGAGCTATGATCAATATATTCAAGAAAATAGAGGAAAGGTTACTTTTTAGCAGAAATCTGGAAACCATTTTTAAAATGATTCCAACAGGAAATAAAGAACAGGAACTAAAAAAAAAAAAAGAACAGGAACTAAAATTAAGAACTCAATAGATGTACTGACTGGAGATCAGAAACAGTAGAGCAAAAGGATTACAGAACCAGAAGACAGGGCAGTAGAAGTATCCAGATGGGTGCCTAGATATGGAGGATCAAGGAGTCTGCCAGGATTCTACCCTGGGGGACCAGATGGGGCCATCTCAGAGACGTGGAGTTCAGGAGAAGGAGCAGTTTGGAGAAGATGGAGAGTCTTGTTGGGGGCAGGTAGAGATTCAGGTGTCTGATGGATAGCCAGGGGACCTCCAGGAAGCCCTTGGGTATACAGGTGTGGAGCTCGGAGAGAAGTCTTACCTGGAGAGAGATTTCTGAGTTCCCAGCAGGTAGGTGGAGACGAAGCTGTGTCAATGGATAACATCCCATGGGAGAGAGTGTGTACCACGAGAAATGAAAAAAGGGCCTAAGACAGAGCCCGAGGATCACCCACATTTAGAAGAGTGACGTAAGAAGAAGAGCTCACAAAGGAGACCCATGGGTGGTATGAGACAGCTATTTTGGCAGTGATGGCAATTTGTGTTTTCATTTTCATGGTGGTTCATATTAGAAGATGTGGGTTGTCAGCCTTTTAGTTATTTTTCTTTTGGGAGAGGGTGGGGAAGATCTGGCTTTGGAAGTAAGTGATTCACCTAATTTCAGCTGCTGGCCTGCCAGTTGAGAGCCTTGGCTGAGACAGCCCTCTCTCTAATTTCTCTAAGACTTGGCCCAAACTCAAACTCGGATATCTGGGGTCATGAAGGGAAGGGCATGCCGGGCTTGGGAATGGTGTGAGCCAAAGCCTGGGCAGAGGGATGGCTCTGGTGTTTCCAGGGAAAAGTAACTCATCCACTTGGCCTGGACTGAAAGGTCCGTGTGAGAGGCAAGTTTATCACAGATCAATTAAGTGAGGCTTTGACCTCTGACATGATTGGGTAGTGTATTAATTATCTATTGCTGCATTACAGATTGCCCCAAAGCTTAAAACAAAAGTAAGCATGTATTATTTCACAAAGTTTTTGAAGGTCAAGATTCTGGGAGTGGGTTAGCTAGGTGGTTCTGGATCTTTCATTAGGTTGTAGTCAAGATGACAGTGGGCTGCAGTCATCTGAAGGTGCCCAAGGTAGCTTTATTCACATGGATGATCATCTCCCATGGCTTTGGCAAAAGTCTCAGCTCCTCACCATGTAGACCTCATGGTGGGGCTGCTTGAGTGTCCTTACAACATGGCAGCTGGCTTCCCCCCAGAACAAGTGATCCAAGAGAGAGCCAGGAAGAAATCTCAATGTCTTGCGTGATCTAACACAGAAGTCACACACCATCATTTCCACAGTATCCTATTGGTTCCACAGGTCAGCTCTATTCCTTATGGGAAGGGACTACACAAGGGACAAATACCAGGAAGCAGGGATCACTGGGGGCCATCTTGGAAGCTGGCTACCACAGGGAACAATAGAAGGGTTTTAAGTAATTGTTCATTCATTCATTCATTTAACAAATATTTACTGAATATCTTCTCTGGCCCCAGCCTTGTGCTGGGTTGTGTTGGGACATAGTAATGACCAAGACAGCCCTGGCCCTACCCTCCTGGGACTGAATCCACAGAAGGAAACAAACAAGCAAACAAACAAAAAGAGTGAAAAAAACAAAACCAAGCCAGGGAATTCCCTGGCAGTCCAGTGGTTAGGACTCCGTGCTTCCCTGCAGGGGGCAGGGGTTCCATCCCTGGTGGGGGAACTAAGATCTCAGAAGCCACGTTTTGGCATGGCCAAAAACAAACAAACAAACAGTGAGGGAAACAGACTTGTCACCAGACGGGGATGACCCAGAGTGGGCAGGACTGGGATTGGGGAGCCCCGAGAGGCACCTACTCCAGCCTGGGAGGTCAAGGAGGGCTTCTTGGAGGAGGCAAAATTGGAGAAGATGACCTCTGAAGAATGAGTAGTAGATAGGGAAAATAGGGAGCAGGGAAAGCGTTCTAGGCAAAGACCACAGCAGATGCAAAGGCTGGGCAGGAGTCAGCATGTATACTCGGGGACTGAGGAAAACCGGTGTAGAGTCTGAGGGGCTGGTGGAGGGAGATGAGGCAGGAAAGGTGACCAGGACCCAGTCTTTGATGGAACTTGAAAGCCACGCTGAGTTTCTTGGATTTTATTCTGTAGGCACTGGGGACCCATGGAAGAGTGTTGAGCAGAGGAGAGGCAGGGTCAGATTTGAGTATTAGAAACATTCTTCTAGGGCTATGTGGGATGCACTGGGGTGGGAAGGGCAAGAATGGAAACCAGGAGGCCAGGGAGGAAGCTGGTATTGAAGGAGGTCTGACCTGGTCATGGAGCTGGAAACGAGGGGATGGATTCTAGAAAGATTCAGGCGGTGGGATGGGCAGCACTTGATGATTGGCTGAAGGGTGGGATAAGGAAGAATTGATACTGAAGTGAGTCCTCAAGGAAGCTGGGTCTCTAGGACTCTCCCCATGGAGTCTCACCCTCCTAATCCTCCCCAAACAGGCCAGGTTTCTACCTTTCCCCGAAGCCGTTACCTCGAATGTTCTTCCTGTGCCTCGTCAGATCTGAGCTGTGAGAGGGGCTGGGACAAGACCCTGCAATGCCGCAACCCTGGAGAACAGTGCCTGGAGGTGGTAACCCACCAGAGCCTGGAAGGTGAGCCCCAACCTGCCAGCAACTCCCCCTCCCTGCTTTGCTCCTCCCCAAGGCTGCACTTAACAACAACCCCCAAATAACAGGGATTTAAGCAAGGTAGAAAGTTAGTACTCACACAGAAAGTCCAGTGATGGGAAGTCAGGGCCACTAGGACAGTTCCACAGTCACCAGGAACCCAAATGTCTTCTCATTTCTTACATATTGCTTCCATTCCCAAGATCACCTCATAGTCCAAGATGGCTGCCTGAGCTCCAGATCTCATGTCCAAATTCCAGGAAGAAGGAGGGGGGAAAAGAAGGGGCAAAAGGGGGGCACCCCTCCTTCTGTAAAGGTTCTCCTTTCTAGAAGTCCCATAAAATCTTTCTACTTAGATCACGTTGACCAGAACTTAGCCACATGACTATACCTATGGAGACTGGAAATTGTGTCTTTTGGCTAGATATATGGCTGCTCCCAATAAAATGAGGGTCCTATAATGAAGGATGAAGCAGAGGATGGACAGAGGACTGCTACCATGGGCAAATCCAATCTCAGCCCCTCATCAACAATCTGACCTCCTCCTCTGCCCCCACAGAGAGTCCAGGGGATGAGCGCCACTCCCGAGGCTGTGGCAACCTTCCTGGCTGCCCAGGCCCCACTGGCTTCCACAACAACCACACCTTCCACTTCCTGCGGTGCTGCAACACCACCAAATGCAATGGGGGCCCAGGTAAGGGGCAGGGGACCCGGCGTGAGGCCTGGGATTGGGGTGGGGAGGTGCACACAGGCTGACTGCTGCTTGCTTGAAGGGAGACCCCTCCTCTCTGTTTCCTTCTCTGAAAAATGGACCTATCAAGCCCTTTCTCAAAGAAGGATTTTGTGGGAATTCAATGAAACTATCAAAGCTTCACCAAGACCTGTGCTTTATGCTTCTATGTCCTCTTGAATCCTTCCACTGCTCACCAGTCTGGTGCAAGCCACCATGGCCTCTCACCTAGATTGTTGCAATGACCTTGCTGGTCCTCCTGCTACCCTACAGCCAATGTTCAACACAGCAGCAAGAGTGATTTTTTTTTTAAATAGATCTTCATTGGAGTATAATTGCTTCACAATACCGTGTTAGTTTCTGTTGCACAACAGGGCGAATCAGCCATATGCATATACGTGTCCCCATGTCCCCTCCCTCTTGAGCCTCCCTCCCATCCTCCCTATCCCACCCCTCTAGGTCATCGCAAAGCACCGAGCCAATCTCCCTCTGCTATGCTGCTGCTTCCCACCAGCCAACTATTTTACATTCGGTAGTGTATATACGTCGATGCTACTCTCACTTCGCCCCAGCTTCACCCTTCCACCCCATGTCCTCAAGTCCACTCTCTATGTCTACCTCTTTATTCCTGCCCTGCAACTAGGTTCATCAGTACCATTTTTTTTTAATTCCATGTATATGCATTAGCATACGGTATTTGTTTTTCTCTTTCTGACTTACTTCACTCTGTATGACAGACTCCAGGTCCATCTACCTCACTACGAATAACTCAATTTCGTTTCTTTTTATGGCTGAGTAATATTCCATTGTATATGTGTGCCTCATCTTCTTTATCCATTCATCTGTCGATGGACATTTAGGTTGGTTCCATGTCCTGGCTATTGTAAGTAGTGCTGCAGTGAACACTGGAGTGCATGTCCCTTTTTGAATTATGGTTTTCTCAGGGTATATGCCCAGTAGTGGGATTGCTGGGTCATATGATAGTTCTATTTTTAGTTTAAGGAACCTACATACTGTTTTCCATAGTGGCTGTATCAGTTTACATTCCCACCAACAGCTTAATGTAGATCAAATCATGTCACTCTTCCTCAGTCACTTCAGCGCCTTCCCCTTGCTTTTAGAATGAAATCCAAAGACTCTACTATGCCCTCTCTAATCCAGCATGTGTCTGTCTCATGGCCTTTGCACAGGCAGTACCCTCCACCAGGAACACCTCTCCCCCAGGAGTTCACCTGGCTGGCTACTTCTGATTCATTAGGTCAAAGCACTGTCCTCAGGGAAAATTTCCCTAACTCTGCCCTTCAATATAATCTAGATCCTTTGTGTTATTCTGTCTCTGTAAATCACTACTGTCCAACAGGACTTTCCATGGTGATGGAAATGTTCTGTATCTGTACTGTCAGATATGGTAGCCTCTACTATATATGGCTTTTGAGCACTTGATATTTGGAAAATGTCTCCTTTTTCTTTTTTCTTTCATAAAAATATGTCCACATGTCGTGAGTTTTCAATTGTTCTTTTAAAATGAACAAATACATTTTTTAAAGTCTCTTGGTTTTCATTTCTAATGCAGTAAATATCTATAGATATGACTGACATAAGCAATAATTCTTTATTATTTAATATTAATTTCAATGTCAATGTAAACAACCACATGTGGCTAGTGGCTACCATATGGGACAGTGTAGCTCTAAATCGTAAGTTCTCTGAGGGCAAGGACTGTTTCGTCTTACCCTGTGTCTAGGCAGGTGGGGGCTCGTGGGGAGCTGGGAGTTGGAATATCTCTCGCAGGCCGTAGAGAACCCCCCAAAAGAGGGTGCTGTTCCAATGCCTGACCACAAGAGGGCTCCACGACATCTAGGGCTGAGAGTTGGGAGTCCTGGGGACGTAATGCTGTGAACCGCTCATGCTAATTTCTTTGGTTTCTGTGTCACTTGGTCTTCTTCCAAGTCCTGGAGCTTCAAAACCTGCCACTGAACGGCTTCCAGTGTTACAGCTGTGAGGGGAACAGCACCCATGGATGTTCCTCCAAAGTGACTTCCCTCACTGACTGCCGAGGCCCCATGAATCAATGTCTGGAAGCCACTGGCACTAATGGTGAGCCATTAGGAGGCTGGGAGAGGATACTTATGGGGGTGATGGGGGGTTCTGCAAGAGGTAACTTCCCATGAAGCTGGACTTAACTGAGGTGGATCATTCTGTTGGAGAAGGTGGGACTTCCTTCAGGAGGGTGCAAAGTGTAGTAAGAAATTAGGACTTGTTCATTAGGAAATGTATACTTGGGCCACAGAAATGTGGATTTCTTTGGGGGTGGGACTTCCGGTGGACCTCCCAGGATCCTATCCTGTGAAGTTCTGGGCAGGTTCCTTTATTCCAGAGGTTCTCAAACTTTGGGGTCTCAAAATTCCTTCACGCTCTTAAAAATTATTGCTTATGTCAGTCATATCTATAGATATTTACTGCATTAGAAATGAAAACCAAGAGTCTTTAAAAAATGTATTTGTTCATTTTAAAAGAACAATTGAAAACTCACGACATGTGGACATATTTTTATGAAAGAAAAAAAGGAGACATTTTCCAAAATGAAAAAATTGAACGAGAAGACTGGCATTGTTCTACCATTTTGCAATCTTTTTAATATCTGGCTTAATAGAAGACAGCTGGACCCTCATATCTGCTTCTGCATTCAGTCTGTTGCAAGATCACATGTCCTAGGGTTTCTAGGAAACCCCCTGTGAGAGCAAAAAACATTTGTGAGAGCAAGAAAAGGCAAATGAGGTTTTAGCATTATTACAAGAATAAGTTTGACTTCACAGATCCCCTGGAAGGGTCTGAGGGAACCCCAGGGGTTCCGGGACCACACTTAGAACTGCTGCTTTCTCCGGGGGTACCCACCACGAGGTAGTATGTCACCCAGTGAGAATTCCAGTCCCAGGCCCGAGAGCTGGGAGTCTCACATGGTCTTCTCTCTCCTCAGGACTGGGGAACCCAAGCTACACCATAAGAGGCTGTGCAACCCCCTCCTGGTGCCAAGGCCTCCATGTGGCTGAAGCTTTCAGCCTCACCCATCTCAACGTCTCTTGCTGTACTGGAAACGGCTGTAACCGTGCAACCCTGGTTACCCAGCCCCACACGGGGGGTGCCCCCCTGCCTGGCCCTGCCCACCTCAGCCTCTTCGTCACCCTGCTTATGACTGCCAGACTGTGGGGAGGTACTTTACTCTGCACCTGAACCCCACACTCCCACTGCCCTGGCTGGATCCAGGGAATCCCTTTGCCCTTCCCTTAGCTCCCAGCCCTACTGACTTGCTGTGTGACCTCAGACCAGTGTGCTCCCCTCTCTGGGCCTTAGTTTTCCCAGCTGCCAAAACACCTATCTCAGAGAACTGTGAGACTCAGAGGAGAAAAACTAGAGGAAAGCTACGGACCAGCAGGCGAGAGCTCTTGTGATATTAATATTGTTGCCGCTATTATTATTAATTAATATTTGTTTTATTTAATATTTTGTACTTAAATAAAGATTTTTGTATCAGTGAACAAAGCCAGATCTGCCCTTCTCCAGAGAGGACGATTGGGGGACACCTTTCCTCAGGCTCCTGGAATTAGGGGTCATATTGTAGGACCCAAGCACTCGAGGTCCCAGCCTTGGGAGCTGTCCCATGCAGCCTTCCACCCTAAGCCACCTCCACATCTATTTCTGGGCTCCAAATGCAACCTTCCAACTCACTCACCCAAGCACTAACCTTCCAGTCTCTTCTCCCACATCCAAAGGTCCAGACTACTTTGTTGTTCTAAGGAGACATGTCTGCATTTCCTAGGGGGCTCTGAGATAGGAGATGACTAGGAGATGACCCCTGGATGCCCTGCAGTGAGGAGTAAAGACTGGACCTCATTCCTCTGCTGCTCTGGGGGCAGGAGATAAAGGCTGGGCTATATTTCCTAGGATACCCTCAGACAAACTGAGAAAAAGACAGAACTACCATTTCAGTGGGACTCTTTGAGTACCATGGCAGAATTCATGTTTTCCATGGTTCGCTGAGGCAAGCCCACAGACACAAAATTACATTCCCCTGGGGCCCTACGGCTGATGAAGGAAAAGGACATGTTCCGTGGTATTTGGGGGCAGGTGAAGGACAGGGTTTCTTTTCTTTTTTTTTTTAATTTTTATTTTATATTGGAGTATAGCTGATTAACAACGTTGTGTTAGTTTCAGGTGTACAGCAAAGGGATTGAGTTATACATATCCATGTATCTATTCTTTTTCAAGTTCTTTTTCCATTTAGGTTACTACAGAATATTGCACAGAGTTCCCTGTGCTATACAGTGGGTCCTTGTTGGTTATCTTTTTTAAATATAGTAGTGTGTGTATGTCAATCCCAAACTCCCAATTTTCCCTCCCCCCCGAGGGACAGGATTTCTTTTTTAGGATCTCCTCAAATCACATATCAACAACTGTCTCTGTGGTCGCCTAAAGGGATGGGGTCAATATCACCACCCCTTGAGCATGACTGGCTCTGTGACCGCTTTGGCCAAGAGAATGTGGTGGAAGTGACGCCATGCCGTGCTCTGGGCCGGGGGTTTCAGAAACCGTCCAACCCTGGGGAAGCTGGTTTCTGGGTCAGAGTCTTCCTGCACTGAGCCTGCCATGCTCTGGGGACACCCACGCTACTCGTGCGTGGATGCCACATGAAGAGAGAGCCCCAGATGTTCCAGCCATCTCAGCCCACGCACCAGCCAAGTGGGTGAAGGAGCTACCCTGGACATGGCAACCCCAGCAGATGGAATGTGCAGGAGACCCGAGAAACCCAGCTGTTTTCATTTCCTAGGGCTGCCGTGATACATTACTACAAAGTTACAAATGCAGTGGCTTCAAACAACAGAAATTTATTATTCTCTCGACTTCTGGATACTAGAAACAAAAAATCAAGGTGTTGGCAGAGCCATGCTTCTTCTAAAGTCTCTGGGGAAGAATCCTTCCGGGCCTCTTCCTAGCTTCTGAGGGTTGCCGACGATCCTCGGCAGTCCTTGGCTAGTGTCTGCATCACTCCAGCCCTTGCCTCTGTTGTCACGTGAACTTCTTTCCTGTGAATATGGCTGTGTGTCTCCAAATCTCTCTGTCCTTATAAGGATACCGGTCATTGGATTTAGGGGCCCACCCTAACGCAGTTTGACCTCATCTTAACTTATCACATCTACAAAGACCCTATTTCCTTACAAGGTCACATTCATGGAACCTGGGGGTTAGGATTTCAGCATATTTTGGGGGGACACAATTCAACCCACACCGCCAGCCCACAGCCAGCACCAAGGTTTCAGATATGAATCAGCCCATCCATCTCTAGCTGTTCAAGCCAGCCCATTTTGGCCCCAGTCCATCGTGGAGCAGATACTCACTGATCTCACTATGCCTTGCTCAAATTCCCAACCCACAGAAACATAAAGAGGTTGTGGTTTTACATAGATGAGTTTTGGAGTATTTTGTTATGCTGCAATGGTTGGCTGAAACAGTCACTTGTTTGTTTGTCTGTTTTTTTTGCTAACTCTCCCCACTAGAATCTCCATAAAAGGCAAACCCTTCTATTTGCTCACTACTGTATTCTCAGTACCTAGATTAGCGCCCAGGACATGGCAGGTGATGAAGAAAGGAGGGAGGGAAGGAAGGAAAGACTACATCTTCTGTGGTATCTTACAACAAAACCTGGGCTAGAGCTATATCTCCCATGATGCCCTAAGGCAGAGATGAGGCTAAGATGACATTTTCTGAGATGCTTCATAATTAAAATTGAGGCTAGTTTCACCTTTCCCGTGATGCCCTACAGCAGAGATTGTGTTACTGAATTAGATGGGAGGCCCCCCATCTTGGGGCCCTGACGGAACCAAAGCCCCGCCTCCCACCCAACCTCAACCCCGTCCTTCAGGAAGTTCTTTCCCGCTCAGGTTCTGCCAATAACGAAATTGAGTTTGGTGCAAGCAAGACAGATTTTTATTCAATGGCCCAAGAATGGAGAAGGGAAGCTCTGATTACAACCGGGGCAAGCTTTTTATAGAAAAAGGTTATTGGGGATGGGGGTCTTTTGTCATCCTGATTCATGGAAATGGGTGGTGATTTCCCAGAATGCAGTTCATGCCTTTTTCTGCCCTTGTACGGCCCTTGAGTGTCTGGGTGCGAATTGGGTTGAACCAATATGGCCCGGTGGGCAGAGATCTTATTATTACAATGAGATGGTAATGAGCTGTAGAGCAACCTTTGTCCCAGTTTTGAAGTTCAGTCAGCTTATACCGATGTCTTATGGTTAACGCTCTCTTGTTCCTGTCTTGTAAACACAGCTAGAAAATACAGATACAGTCAGGTTTTTTGCAAGTTTGCCCAGAGTGAGGTTTTTATTAGAAATGGGAGGGGGTGGGGGTGGCTTCCTTACCTCCTTGCCTAAGATAGGTGTACATGTTTTGTAGAGAGAGTTTAAGTGTGGGTTAGGGACCCTCAGATTGCTCCCCTGGGTGACAAGTGGAGGCTAGGATTGCATCCATCATGATACCCCACAGCAGAGATTGGAGGCTAAGGAATACATTTCCCGTGATGCCTTACAGCAGAAATTGAAGCTAGGGCTGCATTTCCCAGGAGACCCTATGGCAGAGATTGGAGGCTAGGATTGCATCTCCCATGATGCCCTACTGTGGGGATCAAAGGATGGAAATACATGTCCCATGGTGCAGATATTGAGGCTAGATAAATTTCTCAGAATGTTCTACACCAGACCTTGTGATCAGGACCTCATAGTTAATGGTTCCCAAGTTTTTGTTCAGGGATCTCTGTTGCAAGAAAAAAAATCTGTTTAAGCTGACTCAAGCAAAAACGACAGCTTTATTGGAAGTTTAGATCCAAGCAAGAGCTAGGTCTCTGGGCTGCACCAGGGACAAGAAACAGAATTGAAAAGCTGTGTGAAATCAATGTTGTCTCTGTTTTGCAAAATCTCTCTGTCCCTCTGTGTCACTCTCTCTCTCCTACACTGAGTGTGTGGTTTCCCTCATGGGCTGGGCTTTCACTTTATTTTTGTCTCTTCACAGACTACCTTCTGCTTCAAGCATAGTAGCCAAATATGCCCTTGAAATGTCAAGAACTACTTTTGTCTGGTTCTAAATTTTTAACGGACAGACTCTTCTCTGGTGGGGTCCGGTTTGGGTGAGGGCTCTGCCTACGACCTCCTCTGCTATGGCCAGGGAAGTTTACATCAAAGCCACCACATACAGTTGTTCAGGTTGTAAACAGGCATCCACTGGTCAGGCAATTCTCATGGTAAGCAACCCACTTGGCCAGAGCTGAGAAAACAACCTCTGTGAGAGAGATCCTATCACAAGGATGGGGGAGCAATTGAAAAAGAAAACTACCACTTACAGTGTTTTAATCTGCAAGCAAGGCTGCCTCCATGTATTCTATGTGAATCGCAGGCAATATGGTAGCCAGGGCTGTATTTAAGAGGACACCCAACTCAAAATGGTTGAAACAAAGAGGAAATTGATTATCTCACAGAACAAGAGCTCAGGAGTTAGGGCAGTTCCTGGGTTGACTTATTCAATGTTTCCATTATGTCCTGAAGGATCCATTCAAGCTTATCTACCTCATGGCCTTAAGATGGCCACTGCAGTTCCAGACATCACACCCACATTCAGAAGCAATAACAAAGGGCCGTCTCTTCTTGGGTGTCTTTTTTAAAGCAAAGAAAGCTTATCCCAAAACTTCCAGGCTGACTTGCCCTCTCCACATTTTATTCACCTGATTTGTTTCATACCCCCATGCCTATAGCATTCACAGAAAGGGGCATGGAACCACAATATTTGGCAAAGTATATTCAGACCCTACTCCTAGGGCTTCCTGCACATCATCTGGCTATTAAAGAAAGGTTGATGCCTGAACAAAATCAGGATTCTCTTAGGAAGGAACAAAGGAGGAGGGAATGTGTATTAGGAAAAAACACCCACCCAGTCTTCCTCCTGTAGAGGGAACAACTCAGTTCTTCCCTACCGTGTCTTTCTCCTGTGTGTCTCCTTTATTCTCACACTACTACCACACTCACAACACTTCTGGTCACCAAATGTGGGGGGGGGGGATTCCCCCCCACCAAGCAATTCTCTGTGACACCTTCTGGTCAATTCTGACAATACCTACCTGGAAATAGCATCAGATCCCACAGATTAAGGGCTCAGTCCCACAGTCCCCACTTCAGATGACAATTGAAAGTCCAGACTGTGCTCCTGACCAATCGGCTACAAATCAGAAGTTCCCTTGACCCCCTCTTCAGGTTTGATTAACCTGCTAGAGGGGCTCACAGGACTCAGGAAAACAATTACTTACCTTTACCAGTTTATTATAAAAGGATACGATAAAGGATACAGAAGAACATCCAGATGGAAGAGATGAATAGGGCAAGGGGGCACACAGCTTCCATGCCCTCTCTGGGCATGTCACTCTCCCAGCACCTGCATGTGTTCACCAAACTAGAAGCTCCCTGAACCCCAAACTATTGGGATTTTTATGGAGGTTTTATCACGTAGGCATCATGGATCATTAACTCCATTTTCAAGAGAATGGGGATCAGGGCTGAAAATTCCATGCTTGTAATCATAGTTTGGTCTTTTCGGTGACCAGCCCTCATCCAGGAGTCCACCAAATGTCACCTATTAGAAAAAGAGACACTCTTATCACCCAAGAAATTACAAGGATTTCAGGATCCCTGTGTGGGGAACTGGGGTCAAAGACTAAATATTAGAACAAAAGATTCTCCTGGTGTTCTTATCACTTAGGTAACTACAAGGGTTTCAGGAGCTCCGTGCCAGGAACCAGGGGCAGAGACCAATATATATTTCTATTATCTCGCAGAGTAATGCTGAGAAAACAACTAACAAACTCTGAACCATCCCTAGACTTCAAAAACTCAAGAATAGTCAACCCACGGCGTGCAGCCCATCCCCCCCAGAATAGCAGGCATGGCAGTTGTCTCCCCAATGTCTATTTCTGTTTGAGAAATCTAATTTCACCTCTGACCTGGTGGTAGGGGGAGTCTGTGGCTCATATCTGATTTAACCAGCTTAATCTCATCCCCTGGCCATTGACATTGGTTCAGTGATAGGCAGGTGGCATCATCTGGACCAATGAGACACAATGGAAGGTTTCTGGGGGGCTTCTAAGGAAAAATATTTCCTCACTCTGCTGAGGGAGCTTCTTCAAGTCTCTCCTCTGCTCAGTCTCCCACAGTCTGACTCTCTCAGTCTGTCTGTCTTTTTCTCTCTCTACCCCTCTCCAAATGTGAGGGAAAAGTGTGGCCCCAGAGGTATTTGCCAGCCATCCTGTAACATGAAGCGACTATTTACCCCTAGGACAGACCATTTTGAAGCTAGTCATACCCAAGACTTTTTTTTTTAATAAATTTATTTATTTTATTATTTTTATTTTATTCATTTAATTTTTTTGGTTGCGTTCAGTCTTCGTTGCTGTGCGCGGGCTTTTCTCTGGTTGCGGCGAGTGGGGGCTACTCTTCGTTACGGTGCACAGGCTTCTCATTGCGGTGGCTTCTCTTGTTGCGGAGCACGGGCTCTAGGCACGTGGGCTTCAGTAGTTGTGGCACGTGGACTCAGTAGTTATGGCTCATGGGCTCTAGAGCGCAGGCTCAGTAGTTGTGGTGCACGGGCTTAGCTGCTCCGTGGCATGTGGGATCTTCCCCGATCAGGGCTCGAACCCGTGTCCCCTGCATTGGCAGGCAGATTCCCAACCACTGAACCACCAGGGAAGCCCCCCAAGACTTTTTTATATGTGAAACAATCCTCTTTTTCTTAACCCAGTTTGGTTGGATTTTCTGTCACTGGCATGAAAACCCTAATGGATAAAGTACCCTGGAGTAGGATAAGGACAGGACCACCTCAGGTGGAAGAAAAAGTGGGACCCAAAAAAGACAGATGAGAACCAAACCAACATCCCACAGGGTGCCCTGCAGCTGGAGCAGGAGACATTGGTTAGAGCCACGAGCAGGGGACCTATAGGTTCTTGGGAGGAAAGATAACCCTTAGCTACCCCCTAACCCAGTATCCCAAATCCAGGTTGGACACCTCTTTCCCACTTATCTTAACACAGAGAACGTGAGCCATGGGAAGATTAGAGACTATCCAGCACGACACCTCTTTCCCCAGTTTACAGAAAGGTAAACTGAGAATTGAAAAGGAAAGGAATCACTTGGAGCTGTGGTCCTGGGGACATAGAGGTTGATGGGAGCTTGGGTCCCAAGGACAGAAAGGATGATGGGAGCCATGGTCCTGGGGATAAAGAGGTTGATGGGAGCTTGGGTCCTGAGAACTCGGCACTGAGGACAGAAGAGGTGTCGGGAGCTGAAGTCTATTGCAGGACCTGGATGTAGGATTTTTTGGTAGTGATGGAGATAAAGAGCAAGGATTTTCATAGTTGGCATATCCCAGTTTCCCTGATTGTCAAATGGTGGTGGGAGAGGTTGAGGTCTCCTACCTTCCATGGTTTCTCACTCTTCCTGGGTTCTAAGGGTGATAATCCTGCACCAGGTCTACAAGGTCCCACAGAAGTGGGCTCAGGGAGACTCACTTCCCAGGAGGGAGAAGGGACTCAAGTCTGGAGAGGTGAGTCAGCACCAACAATGGAAGAGAAGCGGGGAGAGCACATAGAGAGACAGGGACACAAAGAGAGACTGGGGCTGGAAGAGCAGGGAAGCAGGGTGGGGAAGCTAGACGCTAGGGCCTGGGAGGGGTCCACCGGAGCCTCTCCCTCCGGGGAATAATGCAGAAACACGGAGTTTCCGGGTGAGGACAGGAGGGAGGGTGAGATCTGACCCCAGCCTAGCCCTGCCCTGGGAGATCCTGGACCTGCCCAGACAACAAGCTGCTGCCTTCCTCTCAAAGTGGCTAAGCTCACAGCCTGGCACATGACACTTTCACCCTCACACTCACCTGTCCACAGAATATCTCTCACAGTCACCTCTCCCATAGCCCACTCCCGTTCCCTCCACGCTCACACCTTCACCTACGCTCCGCCTCTGGAATATGTGCACGTCCCGCCTTCACCTCCACCCATCTGTCCACGGAGCACCTCCACCTGCCCACTGAACACCTCTCACACTCACCTTTCCCACCAAACTCCCCCTCCCTGGACACTCAGCCTCACACACATCTTCACTCAACACTCTCCCCTCCACACACACCCGCACCGTGGCGCACCCTTCCAACAGCACCCTCACCTTTCACGTGACACACTCCCCCTCACACACCCCCTGCACGCGCTCCCCTCTTCTCCATCACCCACCCCCTCTGCCGTCACCCAGCCCCCGCACTCTCCGGCCGCGAGTCGCGCTCGCACACGCCGCCTGCACGCCTCCGCCCGCGGACCCCCAGCTCTCGGGCGCCTCCCCTCAGTCCGGCTCCCCCAACCCTCTCGCGGCGCCCTCTCCCCCATTGTCTGGGGCCTCCCCGCGTCTCCCTGCCCCATCCCCGCGCCGACCCCGCCCCGGCCTCGGCGCCCCGCCCCCCGGGCGGGCAGGGGGCGGGGCGAGGGGCGCGGGGGGCGGGGCGGGCGGCGCGGGAGGTGCAGGTGCCGGCCGGGAGCGAGCGGCGGCGGCGGCGGCGGCGGCGGCACCATGGGCCGGGCCCGGCGCTTCCAGTGGCCGCTGCTGCTGCTGTGGGCGGCCGCGGCGGGGCCAGGTAGGGTCGGGGGCCGGGGCGGGGGGCGCGCCGCAGTGACAGCCAGGCGGCCGCGGGGCCGCAGAGGCGGAACAATGCGCGCGGGGCCGGGCCGGGCCCCCTCCCCGGGACAAAGCGCAGCGCGGGCCGGGAGCCGCGAGCCGGGAGCCGCGAGCGGGGGAGGGGGCGCGGGCCCCGGCCGCCGTGCCGCAGCACCCCCCCGACCCCGCACAGGCCCCGATCCCGGCGGGACAAAGGGCCCGAGACCCCCAGTCCAACCCCAAGCCAGCCTTCTCCGGGCCGGCCCCGCTGTCCTTCTGTCCGGTCTCTGGGTCCCTCTGTCCGCCTGTCTCTGAGTCCCTCAGTCTCTCTCCTTGTCCCCCTACCCTTGTCCTCTGTCCCTCAGTCTCCAAGACTGTCCCTCTCTGTCCCCCTTTCTCCTTGCCTCCCTGTCCCCCAGCTCTCTAGCCTGTCTTTGTCCCCTACATCTGTCCCTTGGTCTCTGTCCCTTTTTACTGGGTCACTCTGCCCGCCCCCCATCCTCTTCTTGACTCCCTTCTCTGTCCCCCTGTATTTTTGCCCTCCCTCTCTGCCCCCATTCTCCTTCTCTGTCCCTGTCTCACTGTCACCTCTGGTTCTCTGTCCCCCATCTGTCCCATTCCCTTGTCTCTCTGTCCCCTATCTTTCTGTCATTCCTGTTTCTCTAGTCCCCTCTATCACCGATCTCCCTCATTCTCCACTCTCTCCCCTCTCTCTGTCCCACTGTCTCCCTGTTCCCTGTCTCTCCGCCTCTGCTTTCTACCCTTACATCCTCCATCCTGGGCTCCCCCATTGCCATCCTTCGTTTCTCCATATCTCTATCCCTCTGTGCCCCTGAAGAGGAATTGACTCAGGGAGGGCATCCTGAAGGGCCCTGGAGGGAAAATGTGTATGGGGAACCTTGGCATGTGGACACACACGTGGATTCAGCAAATGCCTCCCAAACGCTGCCCCTCTCCACCCGTTCACACACCCAGGCCACGACCTACAGAGAAGCCCCCTCCAGGACCTCCAGGGAGCCCTCCACATACCCTTATCACGCACAGTGAAAAGCTGGAGACCTCCAAGATAGGGTGACCCTGAGATCCGGGACAAGGTCAGGAAATGTCAGCCCCACACTCACACTCTCACACTGTGTGTGCCTGGTACCTGCCACAGGTCACCCCGTCCCCGGTGGGGGAAGCCACTCCTGGGGGGAATGGCTGACTGGGAGGTGGTTGAGCAAAAGTGGGAGGGCCGTTATGTCCTGCAGAAATCTGGGAGCTGTGACCAGATGGCACAGGGCCGGGGGCCTGCCTGGGTTTAAATCCTGGCTCTTGCCATTTGCCAGGGTAGCCAATGGCAAGCACCCTCCTCTCTCGGGTCCTCAGTTTCCCTTTCTGTAAAGTGGGGATGTTGAACTCGGTGACCTGAAAGGAAAGGAACTGCAGCTTGGACCCCTGAAGGGGTTTCTGGCAAGTTGGGTGCAGTGACACCTTCCCCACTCGAGTCTGAGGCAGAGCCTCCCTCTCCTCTCCTCGGGGCAAGGTGAGGGGCAGAGTGGACCTGTCACCCTCCACCTTGCTTTCTTTTATAGTCTTCTGCCATCGCTTCAAAACTTTCACCATTACCTCCTTTCTTTGTGGCGGACATGCCACAATTTCCCAGATGAGCACTTTGGTACCTTAGCTACATCTCCATCCAATTTTGTCTTTCTTTCTTTGTTAGGCACTAAAAACCAGGCTCATAGATTCCTAGAACCAACGAATCCAGTAAACAAAGAACCTGAGGGTATTTTAGAACCGTTGACATCTTTAGCCTTCCAGAATCCCAAAGTCTTTAGAATCTTGACACCTTTAAAGTTCTAGATCCTTGCTGGCATTAGCATTCTAGCCTCCTGATATCTTCACAATTCTGAAACCTTGACCTCTTGGAGATCCTGAATCTTGACACCTCTGACATCTAGAATCTTGACGGCTTAGAATCGTGGGAATTAGGATTCTCAGAATCAGAATATAGCCTAAGATGACCACCTTCCCAGTTCGAGAATCCTTTCTCCAGCACTTCTGGGAGGTAGCTCTACAGGCTTGTCCCTTGTTTGGTTTTAAAGTCACTGCTTCCTGGTACACTAATCCCTTCTATAAACTTTCTCTAAATAAAATGGTGTGGGACTTTACAAGTTGGGAGAGAGCTAGGTGTCATGGGAAGCACTCTGGAACCAGGCCTCTCTGGTGTAATTCTGGGTCAGCCCCTGCCCTTTCCTGCTCTGAGCCTCACTTCCCCTTTTGTAAAGCATGGAGTAGGCAGCTGGAGTACCTGATCTCAGAGGACCCTTCATGCTTTCCTTTTCTCTGGATATCTCTGAATGGCTTTGGCCACCAGATTTTAGGAGTTGTCCATGGTCCCCATGTTTCCCTCTTAGTCACTCCCCTTCCCCTCTCACCTTGCCCAGCCAGCAGGAGTGGGGATGGAAGATGGGGTTCATTTACACCCTTTCAAAACTGTATTCTCTTTTTCCTGGCTCCCTCATCTACCAAGAATACCAGCAGAGGCTGATGAGATTTATGCCAAGAGAAAGAAGGGGTCCAGGGTGGGCGGGCGAGAGGAAGTGAGAGAGAGATGGGTTGCCTGCCCAGAGATGCCCACAGGCAGAAACAGAGACCCACAGGCCAGGAATTGGATGGAACAGAAAGGAGCAGAGGAAACAGATCTCCAGATCCAAAGAAAAGATAAAGAAGCTATGAAGAGTTGGGGGGCTTTGTGGAGGGAGAGTTTGTTGATCCCGAATAATGTTTCCCTCCCAAGTGACTCACTCCTCCCTCCCTCCTAAAGTTCTGCCCAGCCACGCTGAAAGCAGAGTTCTGTCACTGGTCCTCACCCACCCATGAGCCGAATGCCTGAGTCCCCAGAGCGGGGGTCAGGTTCCACGATGGATTCCAAGACCTTAGACGCAGCAGGGCTGGGGCCTGGGGTGGATTAATGTCGTGTGAGCCTGGCCTGTCCCCGTCTTGGGGAACACAAAGGCAGCTTTCTCTCTCTGGGTGGGGTGAGAGGGGGGCCGGGAGACCGTTGGACTCGCCAGCACCCATTGGCCTGTGGCACCAGGACACAAGCACCCACTGGTTCCTGCCTGTGCAGACCCCGGGCCCATAGGTCCTCTGGGAACCGGGCACCAAGGCTCCTCAGCCGGCACCCAGTGGGGCAAGAGGGCGGCTGCAGAGCCCGGGCTCTTCTGGAAGGGGGCAAATAGAGGGCGCTGGGGGGGGAGGAGAGGACAGTGGGTGCTCAGTGCGGGCTCACCCCCTTCCTGGACCAGGAATTCTTCCCCTGACCCCAAACCCAGGGGGAACCTCCGGAGGACTCCCCTACCCCCTGGCTGGGCTTGAGGCCCGGAATCCAGGGAGCTCTAAGTATCCCAGGAACGTGGGGACCACAGGGGGAACTTTGTGTGTGAGCTGCTGACTCACCCCTACGCCCCCACCTGATGCTTGCTTCGCAGACAGGAGGAGGACGAGCGGGCTGCGGAGCTGGGCTGTGGTTCTGGGGGTTGAGGACTGTGGAGCTGGAGTCAGAAGTTCCCAGGAGGGGGCTGGGGGCCTGGACTCTGGGTCTGAGGGAGGAGGGGCCGGGGGCCTGGATCCTGGGTCTGAGGGGGGAGGGGCCGGGGGTCTGGACTCTGGGTCTGAGGGGGGAGGGGCCGGGGCCTGGATCCTGAGTCTGAGAGAGGAGGGGCTGGGGTCTTAGACTCCTGGATCTGAGGGAGGAAGGGAGCTTGAACTCCTGGGTCCAGAGGGAGAAGGGGGCTGGGGTCCCAGACTCCTAGCTCTTGATGGAGGGTGGGGTGGGTACAGACTCTTGAGTTCTGAGAGAGGAAGGGGCTGGGGGTCCCAGTCCAGGTTTCTGAGGGAGGAGGGGCTGGGACCCTGATGCCTAGGTCCTGCGAATACAGGCGCCTTCACAAGGCTGAGTTGGGGAAGAATTGATGCTTTGTGTGAGGATGTTCGGACTCCGCCATTGATGGGGGGCTGAGGGGGGGGTCGGTCAGGACGCAGGGATGTACCACCTCCCTAGGGGAGGATGTGGGGGAAGGAGGCATGATGCCACGAGTCCCCTGGGGAGAGGATATGGAGGCGGTGGCTGTGACCTTCCCGGAACTGTGACCTTGAGACTCCCTTGGGTATTCGCTGACTCAGGACCCAGGAAGTACTCCCCCCACTCGGCTTAGTCTCCGTGGAAACATCCCCCAGCTGTGTAGTCTGGACCCCTGACTCCTGGGTCCTGAAGGAGGAGGGGGTTGGAGGCCCAGAATCCTGGATTTGAGGAGGGAGAAGGCTGAGGGCTTGGGACTTATGGATTTGAGGGAAGAAGATGCCGAGGACCCCGATTCCTGATCCTGATGGAGGAGGGCACTAGGAACCAGGACTCCTGGATCCTGGTAGAGGGGCCAGCTGGGGGGGCTGGATTTCCAGGTCTAAAGGAGAAGGGTGCTGGATTCTGGGTCTCTACATATCACCTGTTCAGCCACTCTTCCCCAAACCCTCCCCAGTCCCTTTTTCCAGGCACCATCCCCATGACGACTCCAGGCTGTCAACACAGTTTAAAGGGCCAGTGCCCCAGTCCCCAAGCTCAGCCCCTCTCTGACCAGAAAATCCTGCCTCACCACCCCCCAACCCCGAAACAAAAGCTCCTAGGACATTAATATTCCAGGCACAGACACTGTTGGTTACTGACTCCTCAGGAGGGGGAGGGAATAAGACAAAAGCCCCCCACCCTCACCCCATGTGCACCCTCAAGCAGAGAGCAGGGGACACATTTGGGGGGGCAGACCCAGAGGTCCTGAGGGCTCCCAAGAGATGTTGAGTTTCTGCCACTGACTTGCCTGGGACCCCTGAGCCTCGTTTTCCACATCTATAAAATGGGGGGCTAGCATTGGGCTAGTCCTGAGGTCCGGGATCCACGGATAGGCTTCAAGATGTTTTTTTTTAAAGTGCCAGAATGTGCAAGCAGGCCACTTT
Organism: Balaenoptera musculus; assembly: GCF_009873245.2. Classification (NCBI taxonomy): domain Eukaryota; kingdom Metazoa; phylum Chordata; class Mammalia; order Artiodactyla; family Balaenopteridae; genus Balaenoptera; species Balaenoptera musculus. The sequence goes on from NC_045803.1 coordinate 11,675,792, forward strand.
TCAGGTGGATGGGCATGTTTCCGGAGATTATAATAACAGCAGCTTTGCACAGAGGGCTCCCTGAGCCTCAGGTCCTGGGCTAATCCTTGTGAATCAGGCACTGGCATCATCCCCACTTTACAGACAGGGCATCTGAGACTCAGAAAGGTTAAGCCAGTTGTCCCAGGTCACACAGATGGCAAGTGGTCCAGCTGGGATCCACCCAGGTGTTTAAGATGAGAATAATGTGATGTCACAAAGTTGTTGTGAGGATGAAATGAGATCCTGCCTGACACGTGCGATTCATGCATCAGTCTCCCCAGAGACATCCCCATGCATGTGCCTCCCCAGGCACACTTCCAGGCACTAGGGTGCAGCAGTAAACCCAAGGGATTACATCCCTGCCTTCATGGGGTGTATATTCGAGTGACGAGGGACAAACAGACAACAAACAAGTATGCAAATTAATAAAATAATTTCAGTGAAATTTCCATAGAGGAAATAAAACAGTGGTGACGAAACAGGAAGTGTTCTGGAGGGGAAGGCACAGGGAGTGAGCAAAGGCCTCTCTGATCTGAGGCACAGAGACCTGAATGAGAACAGGAGGCAATCCTGGGATGATCAAGGGGGAAGAACATTCCTGGCAGATGGAAGAGCCACTGCAAAGGCCCTGAGGTGGGAACAAGCTCAGCATGTTTGAGGGACATCAAGGCCAGTGAGCCCAGAGTGAAGTGAGTAGCAGGAGGGTGGTTGGAACTGTGCTCAGAGAAGGGCCACCATCAAGCACCTTGAAGACGCAGGGAAGGGGTCTAGATTTTATTCTAAGTGTAATGGACAGCCTTCAGAGTGTTGTAAACACTCTGGCTGTGTTGAGACTGGCCTGGGGGGAGGCAGGTGGGGAAGAGGGGAGAGTCATGAATAGTTCTTGAAGGACCAGGTAAGAGATGGTGTCCTTGGACTAGATGATGGTAGGTGAGGTAGCCAAAGGTGAACAGGTTTGGGATATATTTTGGAAATAGAATGGATAGATCTTGCTGATGTTAGAGGTGAGGGAAAGGGTGAAAACTTGGATGATTTCTGGGTATTTTGGTCTGAGCAACCAGGTTGTGACATTTACCGAGACTGAGAAAACATGGGAAGGAAAATATTTGGGGCAAGGATTGGACATGTTAAAATTGATATTCCGGGAAGGACTAGATAAACCCCTAATAGTGGCTTAAATTCTTGTACAAAGCATTATATTCAAAGACAAAAGAAGCCAGAAGTAGGCATCCAGGCCTTTTATGGCAGTTCCACATCATCACCAGAGACCCAGGCACCTTCCAGCTCTTGGTTCCAGAATTCCATCACATCCTAATTCCATAAAGGTGACCTGGTGGAAAAAGGACTTATCCCCTTTCTTTAGAAAGTCCTCTCAAAATTATCACGTGACACTTTTCCTGATATCCAGCTGGACAAAATTTTATCACATGGCCTCACTTAGCCGCAAAGGAGTCTGGGAAATTTCTCTTTCTGCTGGATATAGGGCAACCGTAAAATACAACCAGGGTCCTTTTTCTAAAGAGAAAGGGAAGAATGGATGCTGGGTAGGAAGCTAGCTGTCTCTGCCTCCTCTCCCCAGAATTAATCTTTTCCACCCCTCCACCCCCAAAATCAGGTTACCTATCCCTCTTACAGGGACCATAACACTTCTGATGGGATTTTACAGTGATCTGTGTCTACCTCCCCATAAATAATTGAAGGCCTTCCAGGACAGGGACCTCATGTGACTCATCTCTGGGCACCCAGCCCCTGAAAACCTCCCCGCTGCTCAAATGAATGAATGAGACAGTATGTAAGAGACATGAAGCGATAGTTGTCCAACATTTAAAGGTAAATAACCAGATCTGATCATGGCTCTTTCCTGCTTCAGTTTCTCCACTGGCCTTCAGGATAAAAGCTAATCTCCTAGCCTGGCATCTGAGGCCCTTCATAAGCACATCCCACAACCCCTCACCAATGCTGGACACTCTTCACCCAGAGAACCAGGAACGGATGTGGATGCAGGTTACGGAATCAGAAAGATCTGCAGGCAGACCCTGCCTCTGCCACTCTCAGGCTGTGACCTTGGCCAAGTCATTTTCTCTCTCTGGACCAATTTTCTCATCTATAAAATGGGAACTGGGAAAAAAAAACAAACTGGGGACTGATAATAATGCCTCCCTTGTTCAGGTATTGTGATGATTAAATGGAAATTATATAGGTAATGCCCCTAGCACAAAGCCTGGAACAGGAGGTGCCTAATAAACAGAAGCTACTATGGTTATTGTTGTTTTGAAGATGACAGTGACAATGATGATGCTGATAATTAATCTCAGCTTTGAGCTTCACGCTGTTTCCTTGGCCGGAAACACCCCCTTACTAACCCCTTACCTTGTCCCTCTGTTGGATTAATCAGGGTAAGTTAGCTGCTATAACAACAGCCCTGAAATCTCAATGGCTTAACAAAAAAGTGTATTTCTCACTCGTGCTACAGTCCTGTGCAGGCAGGTCACAGGGGGCAGGAAGTCAGGGCCCTGGGTTCCTTCCAGCTTGTGATCCTGTCCTCCTCTGGGTTTTTGGGAGTCCTCTCCATTCAGCCAGTATGAAGGACTGCAAGTGAGATGAGCCAGGCTAGAAGAGGGGTTTCTCTCTTCTGCCTACAGCCCACTGGCCAGAAATCAGTCACATGGCCCCATCTAAGCACAAGGGATCCTAGGAAATGTAGCCTAATAGTGTGTGGTACCAGTTAAATTTAGCGGTGTTAAGAGACCCTCCAAAACATAGTGTCTTTAAACAACAATTATGTTTTTTGCTCATGACTCTGGGGGTCAGCAATTTGGACTGTATCAGTTGGGTATTTCTTCTCTTGGTCTCACCTGGAGTCACTCATGTGGCTACAGTCACCTGGTGGTGCCACTGGGGCTGGGTGGTCTGGGATGGCCTCACTCACATAGCTGGCAGTTGGTGCGGGCTTCTGGCTGGGCTTCTCTCGCTGTGTGGTCTCTCATCCTCAAGGAAGCTGGTTCGGGCATGTTCACCTGACAGTGTCAGGGCAGCAAGAGGGCATGCACGGAAGCTGCAAGGTCTCTTGAGATCTAGGCTCCAGAACTCATACAATATCACTTCTAGCAAAGTGATATTGACTTCAAAGCAAGTCACAGGGCCTCCCCAGATTCGCAGGGTCAGAGTGCTTCATTAATGGGAAGAGCAGCAGAGTCAGCTCACAAAGGGCACATACAGGGATGGGAAGAATATCGTGGCCATCTCTACAGACAAGTTACAACATGTGCTCAGGTGTGAAAGACGGGGTTTGGTGAACACATAGCAGTTTCCCGTACCTGGTGAACTCCTGTGCACTCTTTAAAATGTGGATCCAATGGAGCTTTCTTGTAGAGCCTTCCCTGATCACCCCTCTCCCTGGGGTGGTCTTAGTCTCCACTTCCTCTGGGCTCCCAGCGTGCCCTGTGCTACCCCCATTAGAGCATATTCCACTGGATCTTGACTGCACCTCCTCTAGAGCAGGGGGCAGGTTTTCTCTATCTCCCGGACTCCAGCCTGCAGGAAGTGTTGGGTGTAATGAACTGAATGAAAGGGAAAGGAGAGGGATTGGAGGTTTGGATGGGCGAGGAACAGAGGGAGAGAGCAAAGACTGAATTGCACCCCTCAGTGAGTCTCCTATCCTGTCTCTCTGTCTGCTGGTCCAGGGGCAGGACAGGAAGTACAGACAGAGAATGTGACAGTGGCTGAGGGTGGGGTGGCTGAGATAACCTGCCGTCTGCACCAGTATGATGGATCTATAGTTGTCATTCAGAACCCCGCCCGGCAGACCCTCTTCTTCAATGGTACCCGTGGTGAGTGCTGGGGTCTGGAATCCTGAGTCTTGAAGGAGGAGAGGGCTGGGGCCTGACGGAGGACAGAGCTGAGACTGGACTCCAGGGTCTGAGGGAGGAGGGGGCTGGGGGCCTGGACTCCTGGTCCTGTGGGTGGGAGGGCATGAAAGGTTCTGGGTACCCAAGGGAGTAACTAGGTGGGCACCTTAGACGCATGCGTATGGTTGGAGAAAAGAGGCAGAGGGCTGAACTCTAAGCTCCTGGAGAAAGGGTGGGACTTCTGAGGTCAGGATTCCCCAAGTTCACTCTTGTCGTTCACTCTCTAGCCCTGAAGGATGAGCGTTTCCAGCTGGAGGAGTTCTCCCCACGCCGGGTACGGATCCGGCTCTCAGATGCGCGCCTGGAGGACGAGGGGGGCTACTTCTGCCAGCTCTACACGGAGGATACCCACCACCAGATTGCCACGCTCACTGTACTGGGTAACGGCCTCCCCCTCCTCAGACCCATCCCTTCTCTTTTCTCCTCTGCTTATCCCTTATCCTGAGACCTGACCCTGGCTGTTTTTAACCTCCTGGACATCTGGTCCCAGTAAATAAGGCCGGCCTTCGTGACCTCTGGCCTCTGTGTTTGACCCCTGCCACCTGGGACCCTTGTTCCCTTTGGTCCCTGGAATCCCGCAGCCTGGTTACTTTGAGCCCACCTTGGTGCCTCCCTTGACCTCCTCCTTGCCCCCTTCTCCCTGCGGCAGTGGCCCCGGAGAATCCTGTAGTGGAGGTCCGGGAACAGGCGGTGGAGGGCGGCGAGGTGGAGCTCAGCTGCCTCGTTCCACGGTCCCGCCCGGCCGCCGTCCTGCGCTGGTACCGGGACCGAAAGGAGCTGAAAGGTACTACCTGGGGTCAGGGATGGGGGTGGGCGGGGGAGGTGCCAGCGAAGGGCGGGACTTAAGAGGAGGCGGGGTTCCAGGAGGCACGGCTTGGGAAGGGTTGGTTTATATGTGGGCGGGGCCTGAAGAAGAGTGCACAGGTTTGGCAGACACTAGTCACTCAATATATAGCTATTGAATGAACTGATAGGTGAGAGGGCGTGGGGTGAAAGAGGGGTGAGCTTTGGGAAGAGCCACGTGGGGTGGTGGGCCTCTTTCGAGGAAGGGCGTGGTTTGGAGAAGTAGAGGCGAGGGCTGTGGATAAGGGGCGGAGCTTGGCAAATAGCCTGCTTCGGGATTGGCTTGGGGGTGGGGTGCTCCTTCGGTGGGCGGAGCCATAACCCCGACCAGACAGTGTTCGGGCGGGTCTTGGCAGGAGTGAGCAGCAGCCAGGAAAATGGCAAGGTCTGGAGCGTGGCGAGCACAGTGCGGTTTCGTGTGGACCGCAAGGACGACGGAGGTATCGTCATCTGCGAGGCGCAGAACCAGGCGCTGCCCTCTGGACACAGCAAACAGACGCAGTACGTGCTGGATGTGCAGTGTAAGTGCCTGGCGGGCCAGCACCCGGGGGAGGGAGTGTACCAACCCCCGCCGCCTGTCCCCGGGGGAGTTCCTAGTCTGCATGATGACCCTGACAACCACTCTCCCATCTCACTTCTGCCCACAGACTCCCCCACGGCCCGGATCCATGCCTCCCAAGCTGTGGTGAGGGAGGGAGACACGCTGGTGCTGACATGTGCTGTGACGGGGAACCCCAGGTGAGCTCTGGGGCCCGAGACTCCAGGGCCCTGAGGAGAATAGGGCTGGGGACCTGGACACCTGTGTCTCAGGAAAGAGGGGACTGGGCTAACAGAGGGGGCTGCGGCCCAGACTTCTGAGTCCTGAGAAAGTCCTGGAGCTAGATCGTGAGGAAGGAGGCCGTGGGGTCCCGGACTCCTGGATTCTCAGGGTGGAAGGGGCTGGGGGAAAGGCTGGGATTCCTGAGACCCTGGTGATGGGTGGAAGCTGGGTCCAGGACTGTTGGTTTTCTAGGAAGGAAAGGGCTAATAAGGACCCTCTTATCTGGAGATGCGGCATGTCTAGATTCCTGAGACGTCAGAATCGGGTGCTGGCACCTGCGTCCCTAACTCTCATTATATACCCCCGCCCAGGCCAAACCAGATCCGCTGGAACCGCGGTAACGAGTCTTTGCCAGAGCGGGCCGAGGCAGTCGGGGAGACGCTTACGCTGCCCGGCCTGGTATCCGCGGATAATGGCACCTACACCTGCGAGGCGTCGAACAAGCACGGCCACGCGAGGGCGCTCTATGTGCTCGTGGTCTACGGTGAGGACGCGCGGCGGCAGGCCTGGGGGCAGGGCTCAGGGTAGGGGCGGGGCCTCCCGGGATCTCCGCACTGTCCTGTGTGGGACTGGGCCTTGGGAACGAGCGGGCTGGATTGGATGGTGTTTGAGGCCCTGGCCTGTACAAAGAATGATTCCAGGGGGTCAAAAGCCCACAGAGTTCTTATAGTTCTGGGGCCAGACTGATCGTCTGGGTTCAGATTCAGTTCTGCAGCGTCCTGTTGCGGGTAACTTCGTGCCTTAGTTTCCTCATCGGTAAAGTGGAAATAAACAACAGCACCTACCTCATAGGGTTGTTGTGAAGACTATATGAGCTAAATATATAAAGCGGTTGGAGGCCCCTAGCACAAACTCAGTGTTATGTGTTTAGCTCCTATGACGGTGGGGCAGGAATTTTGGAGTGGTTGGGCCCTAGCTCAGCATTTTAAATACCTGGAGCGTTTCAGACAAGATGGGGAGGGACTTGGACCTGAAGTCAAAAGAAAAGGGATGTGTTCTTTCTGTTCTCTGGGGGGTGGGGTGGGGTGGGGCGGGGGGGAGGAGGCAGGTAGACATTAGCGAAATGACTCGGGGGCCGGGTCGGGCATTGTACAAACCTACACGCATTCCTTGAGGAAGCGGAGCATTAAGGATGGCACCAGGGGAAGGGGCCACCATGTGGCAGTGATTTGAGGGGCGTGGCACATAAGGGGGCGCGGTTGGACGTGGCGTGCAGAATGGTTTAAGAGATAGGGCAGCGATTGGCCCGGGCTGGGACCGTCCTCTGCTGACCTGGGCCTGCCCCCTGTCCCTTTGGCAGACCCTGGTGCGGTGGTAGAGGCTCAGACGTCGGTGCCGTACGCCATTGTGGGCGGCATCCTGGCGCTACTGGTGTTTCTGATCATCTGTGTGCTGGTGGGCATGGTCTGGTGCTCAGTACGGCAGAAGGGTGAGTGGGGGCGGGGTCTCAAATTCATAGAGGGGTGTGGTTGGTTGTGGCGTTCGGAAAGGGGTGGGGCCTAAAACCGATTCGAAAGAGGGCGGGCGTAGAGCCGGGAGGGGGAGGAGCCTAGATCCAGGATTTGAAACCTGAGGCCCAGATCCCAAAAAGGGGCGGGTCTTTTGGTCCAGGACCCTAAAAGAGGTGAAGGGTTGAAGCTGAATTAAGACCATGCGTTTGAATTCCTAATTGCTGAGTTCGTTGGGAGCGGAGCAAGGGGATACTATCAAGAGAACGGATAAGGGTTGATCTTTCCGTGAACTTTTGGAGTCTTTCTAATTCTGCTTTTACCTCTTCCTCTGCCCCTGTTTTGCTATTCCCTGGACTTGATTCCCTCTCCCTGTGTGTTCCGTCTCTCTCTCTTCCTTCGTCTGGTATGTCTTGTCGGCCTCTTGGGTCCACACATATCTGTTGCCTCTGCCCGGGGGTCTGTCACCCCTCAGGCTCCTATCTGACCCATGAGGCCAGTGGCCTGGATGAGCAGGGAGAAGCAAGAGAAGCCTTTCTCAATGGCAGCGATGGACACAAGAGGAAAGAAGAATTCTTTATCTGACCCCACCTCCACGCCAGGCATGGGCCTGGGCTGGGGTCCACCCCACTGCCAGCTGCAAAGACATTTACCAGAGTCTGGGATGGTGGGCTTCTCCCCCCACCACTAACACCTCAGATGCTTGGGCAGGGATGGGGGTGTCGGATGCCTGGGTCTCTGCAACGGCCAGAAGCAAGGGCCCAGAGGTCTGGGTCCCCCAGGGGGGCAAGGGCCAAAGGTCCAGACCCCCAAGTCCAGGGAGGGCGGTAGGGATTGGGTTGGGGGAAGATAACTGGGGGAAGGCCAAGGCCCCTAGGCTGCAGAACCAGGTCTTGTGGGGAGGGGTCAGATTCTGGGAAGGGTGGGGTGGGCAGGGAAGGGGAACAGAGATATCTTTGGGGGTCCCAGACCCCATGCCAGCCATTGGAGGAGTTCCACAGAGCTCTGGGCACCTCTTTGCAAAGCCATGTTTGCACGGTGGGGGTAAGGGTGGGGGGAGGGCGTGGAAACAGGGATTCTGTGTCTTTGTGTCATAACTTTGATGGGGGCAATAAGGGAGACAGCCCCAACTTTTCTCCAATCCCCCCTTCCCCAGGCTCCTGGGCTCTCCTTCCCTCCACCTCCTTTCCCCCACATCTGTCCCTTCCATATTTGTCTCTCTGTCCACCCACTCCTTGGGGGGCCTTCCCCATCTCTCCTCCAGGCCCCCCGGGGAGGGGGAAAGGAGTTTGGGGGGAGGGTGCGTTGCTCTCTATGGTTTTATATATAATATATTAAAAAAAATCAAAAATCTATGAAAATATCAGATTGCGCCCCCCTCCCCCCATTCCTGGCTTTTGCCCCCTTTTTCTTGTTTAAACACACACACACACACACACACACATTTTGTACGGGGCAGGGAGGGGAACGGGGAGGGGGTTTGGCAATCCCACTAACCACCATTAAACTGAGGAGAGAACAAGTGTTTGGGGTGGCTGTGTGTCTGTTCCTCTGCCCAGAGCTGTACCACTTCGGGAGGGGTGCTGAACTGAGGGAGGGGGGAGGGAGGGTGATGGTTGCTGGTGGACGGTATAGGCCAGGAGAGGGTCCTTACTTCTCCAAGGGCACCTCCACCCTTCCAAGAAACCTGTTTTTTTTCTGGTCAGTCTTTTCAGCCAAAAATCACCAAGTTTTGTCTCTTCAATAGCCACTGAGCTACCCCATCCCCACCCAATAGCCTGGACCCTTCCCCTGGCTTACCAGGGGACCCCTAACATCAATCTCCAGAGGAGCTTTCAATTACTCACATCTTGCCCTGTCAAAACCTGTCCCTGCCCTGCTCAAAAATTTTTCCCTAGCTCCCTTTCATCTCTAGATCAAGTCAAAGCCCCTTAGCCTGGCATTCCAGGCCCCTCATTCATTCATCTAAATTTTAGACAAGTGATTCTAATTTTTGAGTCAAAAACATATTGACCTTACTTTGTGCCAGTCGCTGCTCAAAGGCCTGGAGATGCCATGGTGAATAAAACAGGCAAACGTTAGGTGTTCCAGACAGCTTAGCACTAAGCGCAAACTTGATCCTGTTCTAGGCACTGAGGACCCAAAGTGAAAAAGATTGACTCCAGTCTTAGCTTCACAAAGCTTTCATGAGGAAACCAGACTACAGCAAGGACGGAAAAAAACAAAACAAAACAAAAACTTAACTTCAGATTGCCATAAGTACTATTAATATAAAATACAGAGTAAGGGGATGTGGGTACTGTTTTCTTTTAACTTGTTATTATGGAAAACATCAAACATACAGAAGTAGACAGAACAGGACAATGAAGCCCCATGTATCTGTCACCCCAGCTTCAACAACCATCACCTCATAGCCAATCCTGCTTTATCCATAACCCGCTCACTTCTCTAAAGCCAATCTGGAGGTGCTATCTTAAAAAGATCAGAGGAAGCCTGTCACATTGACATCTGTGCCAAGATATGAATGATGAGCACAAGAGCAGCTACTCGAAGATCAGAGGGAAAAGCATTTTCAGGCAAAGGGAACAGCAAGGGCAAAGACCTGAGATGGTAAAGAGATTGGGGTGTTAGAGGGGAAGTGGAAGTAGACAGGATTGGATGGGGATGGGGGTTGAAGTCAGAGATGAGCAGGGTTAGACCATGTGTATAGCTCCTGGGCCATGATAAAGGGTTTGGATTTTTTTCTAAATGTAACGGGGTCTCATTGGAGAGTTTTAAACTGGAATGTGAGTCACATCCAGGAAGCCTGGAATTCTGCAATAGCTTCCTATACCTTCATCGTAAAGTCTGAGCTCCTAACGTCGCCTGTAGGAGACTTTCCCCTCTCTGACTCTGTTCCAGGTGCACCAAACTGCTTTCACTTCCTCCAACCAAGCAATTTTTTTTTTTGCCTTTAGGCCTTTGCCCTTGCTGTTCTCTCTGCCAGAAAGACTCCCTGGGGCAGGCGCCTCCTGTGGCTCCCACAGCTTCCTCTGCTTTACTCATCCCAAGTCTGACCACTCCGGGTTGTGGTTCTGATTATGTGTGAATCTCCTTCCTTTGACTGGGGGGCCAGCAGGATAGAGGCTGGGTATGTTCACTGCGGAAACCATAGTTCCCTCTAGCACAGGGCCTGACACACAAGAGAGCAATAAATATTTATCCTGGTTATGGGGGGAGGGTTGTGAGGGTTGGTAAGGGTCTTGTCCCTTGTGCCCCCTCTCCGGATGCAAACTTATTCCGACTGAACGGAGGCTGCCCGCTTCGCGCTAGTCCGCAGTCCCTGTGCGCATGCGCTATTGCCCGGCGTTTTCCATCCCCCCACCACCAAGCCCCTCATATGCTAATCAATGCGCTCCAGAGTATGGCCCCTCCGGGGAATATGCAAATTAGCTCTTCCATCGCCCGAGGCCTCCCATTGTCCCGCGCTAAGATTATGCAAATGAGCAGGCCTCAGGTCCAGGATCCAGGCAGAACTGGTACCCCCACCCCACCCCACCCCCAGCGCGTCCCATTCTTTGTAAGACGCGTTCATGATCGCTCACGCACGCGCAAGCCTTGCAGTTTCTCGTTCCGTCCGGCTGCGGACTGTACCAAGTAAACCCGGACAGCGAGGGGCAAGGCCCGGAACCCCCTGCGCGAGCCTTGTCGATGGCCCGACTAGACCCCTCTTCCCACTATGCTACAGGAATGGTCTATCTCGCCGCGCAAGCGCCCTAGGCTCTTCACGCCCCTCGCACTCCCTCCTACCCCACTTGCAGCGCAGGCGCAAAGCCTGGGCGTGCAGCCGCTGCCGCCGAGCCGGAGCTGGGGTCGCCAGCGCCGGTGAGTGTCCGGGATGGAGGTGCGCGGGGCATGCTGGGAAGCGGGCACTACGGCACCGCTGCATGATGGGAGTGACGGCTCCCGTCACGGAGGAGCCGGCAGCAGTCTTGGGCCGTGATGGCTTGAGGGCGAGATCCAGGCTCCCTTTTCTCCCCCAACGCATCTCCGTGCCGTCCTGGGGCATCCTGGGAAAATGGGACGCCGTGCTCTAAAGCATTGTGGGAGTCTGTCCCCTAGTCGTTATGGGCCTGGTGCATTCTGGGATTATCCTAGCTTCTTGTGGGGAACCGTCCCTTTTGTCATACACCTTCCGCTGAGCATCCTGGAAGCTTGGAGTGCTTCGACGAAGAGCGCCTTGGAAGGTGGTCATTATAGGCCCGAGGCATCCTGGGGAAAATTGCAGCAGCAGGGGGGACCGGTCCTTATGGTCCTGTCTAAGGTTTTGTTCTTGCCTCCTCTCCCTAGCGTTGTGGGAATGGGTGCCTATTATGTTCGCGCATGGCATCTTGGGAGTTGGTTGCTGTAGGTTCATGACACTGCGGGGTCTCCGGCACTGTTTGCATTATGGTAGGGAGAGAACCTCATTTATGCCCCTCTATGATCGTAGAAGCCAGTCTGGCCGCCATGTTCACTGTAGGAATGGGACTTTGGCACCAAGGACTGCCTCCACCTGACATCTGGAATACTCTGGAAGGAGCTTTGTGTGATGTGGGCTTGGGGAAGGGTAGGCTGCACTGGTGAGCAATGTCTCCTGCGAATCCCATAGGAAGTTCTGATTGTCCCTGGTGTATGGTTGCCGGTTAAAATATAGAACCTCCAGTTAAATTTGAATTTCAGATTAACAACAAAGAACTATTTAATATATCCATGTTCCATGCAGTATTTGAGGTGTACATTTCTAGAAGACTCATCTGGAATCAAATTTAACTGGGTATTGTATACTTTTATTTACTAAATCTGGCAACCTATCCTGGCATAAAGTAGAGTTCCCAAATTAAATGGAGCCCTATAGGCAATAGGGTATTATGAGAACTCTTCTCTGCCAGTTATGAATCCTCTCTGTCCTTAAAGCCCAATCCAAGTGTCTTTAGAAAACTCACCTGCCATTGATGCCAGCTTTCCCGTGCCCCAGCCTCCTCCAGGCTTCAATCCTAATCTTTTTCTCTTTAGTCCCCAGCATTAAACTCGAACCCTAGAGTTTGAAGGGAATCATGCGTTTTCCACCATATTAGCCAGTGCCCAGCACAGGCCTTGGTATATAAGAGGTGCAGCTGAGGCTGCCAGCCCCTTCATAACTTGCTCTTCCTGGCTCTCTACTCTCAGGGAGCACAGTGGGAGAAAAAGAAGTGCTGTGTGTGTGTGTGTGTGTGTGTGTCGGGAGTATTGATGAAGAGGGAGAAAAAGGAGAGGAGTCTTGAAAGTCTTCTTGGAAGAGGCAGAGGTGGTGTTTGGCTGAGGAGAAGTATAGAGGTTCTTGTGTTTGAGGTGGGCTTTGGAGAGAGAGTAAGAATTCTCCAGGCAGACATGGGGGAAGGAGCACATTCTAGACAGCAGTTGTAGGATTTACTAAAACCCACAGATGTGAAAAGTCCTGTTGTGCACAGGGAGAGGTGAGAAGTCTGGAATGGCGGGGGTTTATAGAGGGTTGGGGTTGCGGGTAGTAATAGCCACTGCTAATGGAGTACCTGCCACATACCACCAATTTATATCAACGAGCCTACTGAATCTTCAAAAAATCTTTTCCGCTGAAGGATCATTTTATGAGAGGTAGGATGACATGGCTTCAAATCCTAGTTCACCCACCTACTAGTTGGTATGATAATTCTCTTTGTGCCTCCATTTCCTCATCTGTGCAAAGGAGATAATAATGTCTCAACGTGGTTACAAGTACGTAAGTTAAGCCCTAGAAGCTCTTTTTGTACCTAGAAGGAAACAGGCTAGAGAAGATACGTCCTTTGTTTGAAGCTACGCAGCTAGAATGTGGCAGATTTAGGATTCAAACCTAGGCATCATCTTGCCAAGGTGTAAATTGATAAAGAATTAGGGCAGGGACTTCCCTGGTGGCGCAGTGGTTAAGAATTCGCCTGCCAATGCAGGGGACACGGGTTCGAGCCCTGGTCCAGGAAGATCCCACATGCTGTGGAGCGACTAAGCCCCTGCGCCACAACTACGGAGCCCGCGCACCTAGAGCCCGTGCTCCACAACAGGAGAAGCCACCGCAATGAGAAGCCCGCGCACCACAATGAAGAGTAGCCCCTGCTCGCCACAGCTAGAGAAAGCCCGTGTGCAGCAACGAAGACCCAGTGCAGCCAAAAATAAATAAAAACTAAATTAAAAAGAAAACAAGAGTTAGGGCTGACATTCACAAATCAGTGCAGCCATACTAGTTTTTTAAATATAGAACTACTTCTAGACTGGTTGGTATATCACCACTATTCCAAGTAATCCCTACCCCCGGCTGCCACTTTGGACTCTTCCCCCCGCCCCAGACTTTCCCACAGCCTAGCAAGTAAAGGGTTAATGCCTGGCATAGGCCCATGTTCCCCTCTCTGTTCTGATTGGTGCCCATGTTGGTACTCGCTGTTAAATACTTGGAGTATTACCCTTCCCACCCCATTGAATGAGAACCAGATGGGGAAATAAAGGCCTACAGAGGGGTAGAACCTGCAGTGAAGGCTCTGTAGGCAGTCAAGGCCCTTTAGGCAGTCAAGGACAGGGTTGGGATCGTCTTTGCCTTGCCCACAACACTGAGCGCACCGAGTCCTGGGGAGGCAGATGCTATGTAAAAGTTTATTGAGTCATCACAGGCCTTTCCTTCCCCTGTCCAGCATCCCTGTCTACCTGCTGACATCCTGCATCAGAGGACTTGTGGCCGACGTGTGGCTGTGGAAAGCTGGCCAGGGAGGGACACTGCCCAGCTGCTGCTCTGCTCCTGTCTCCTGTCCCCTCCCCTGGCCATGACAGAAACCCGTGAGCCAGCTGAGACTGGGGGCTACGCCAGCCTGGAGGAAGACGATGAGGACCTCTCTCCAGGTGAGATGGCCTTCGAGGTGGTGGTGTTGGCTTGACTATCTTCCTGGTTTGGGATTGGGGCTCCGCTGAGAAATCTTGACAGGGAGTGGCTCCTTATCTCGCTAGGTTTTCTGTTCTGATTAGGACTCTGTGCCCTGCTAGGGGATCCCTTCCTGCTGAGACTTCTGGGGGTTATAGATTGGCTGGGATTGCTCTCCTTGTTGTGATCGCTTTCTTTGCTGGAAGTTCTGGATCGGCTGTGGTCTCTTCTTTCTGGGAGTTCTAGATCGGCTGTAATCGCTCTCCTTGCTAGAAGTTCTAGTTTGGCTGAGATCTCTCCCCTTGCTGGAGGTTCGAGATTGTCTGAGAGCACTCTCTTTTCTGGGGGTTCTGGATCGACTGTAATATCTTTCCCTGCTGGAGGTTCTAGTTTGGCTGTGATCTCTCTCCTCACTGGAGGTTCTAGATTGTCTCTGATCTTTCTCTTTTCTGGGGTTTCTAGATTGGCTGTGATCTTTCTCTTTTCTAAGGGTTCTAGATTGGCTATGATTTCTTTCCTTGCTGGAGGTTCTAGTTTGGCCGTAATCTCTCTCCGTGCTGGGGGTTCTGGAGCGGCTGCGACCGCTCTCCTTACTGGGGGTTCTAGACAGGGTGCAACCTCTCTCCTTACTGGGTGTTCTAGATCGGCTGTGGTCTCTCTCCTTGCTGGGGCTTCTAGACCATCTGCGACCTCTCTCCTTGCTGTGGGTTCTAGATCGTCTGTGACCTCTCTCCGTGCTGGGGCTTCTAGACTGGCTGTAACATCTTTCCCTTTTGGGGGGTTCTAAATTGGTTATAACTTTTCCCCTTGCTGCAGATTCTAGAGTGGCTATGTCTTCCTATCTGACTGGGAGTTCCCTTCTGGGTACGACTTCTTGCCCTGCTATGATTTCTCTCCCTCCTGCGACTTCTTGCCCTTCTGGGCATTCTAGACCGGCTGCGACTTCGGGGCTGGCTGGGGGTGCTAGACTGGCTGTGACTTTGGGGCCTGCTGGGTGCACTACCTTGGTTGTAACTCTCGACCCTGCTGAACACTTCAGTAGGGCTGTAACTCCATCCCCTGCTGGGGGTGATCATCTGACTATAACCCTTCGCCGTCCTCGATGGTGACGGAGACGGGCAGTAACCTTTCTCCTCGAAGGGAGTTCTCGTGGGGCTATAGCTCTTTGCCCTGCTGGGGGTTCCAGCCAGGCTGGAACTCCTCCCCATAACCAAGGCTCCTGGGGGGCTGTAGCTCCTCTTTCTGCTCGCATTTCTAGGCCGGCCGGCACTCCCTTCCCGGTTGTTGGTTCTCGGCTGGCTGCCACTCTTCCCCCCACTCCGTTTTTGCAGGGAAGTAGGAGTTCTCACCCTGCTGGGCATACCTGGTCTGGCACCATTAGTTCCTATCCTGCTGGGAGCGCTGGCCCCGTTGGCTGACCTCTTGGAGCTGCGGCTTCCCCTTCTGCCGGGAGTTCTGCCCCGGCTGTGGGTGCCTCTGCGCCGGGGGCGTCTTACCCTGCTGGCCTTGCTGGCTTTGCTGGCCCTGGTGTCAGTGCTGGCTTTGCTAGGCGTTCGGGCCGTGCCGTGGACTCGGGACTCGTTGCTGGGCTGGTTAGAAGGGGCTGCCTTTGTACTTGCCCATTTGGGAGATTTGGAGCTGCTTGGGCTCGTGACCAGGTTAGGGGCGGTCAGAGGTTAGGTGGACACCGAGGAGCTGTTGGGCATTGCCGACTTGGTGCCCTTCAAGGAGGCAGGAGGACTGGGAGACGCTGCGGGCACCGAGGGTCCCGTGGACGCGGGAGACATGCTGGGCTTCCGGGCTCTCGCAGGTGGAGAAGGCATGGTGGCCGCGCAAGGGCTTGTGGTCCAGGAAGTCACCGTGGACACAAAAGGCCTGGTAGCCGTGGGGGACCACCTGATTGCCTTTCCCGGGCCAACTTCGTGAAGTCACAGTGGGCAGTGAAGACTCTGGAGGGGAGATGGTGTGAAGTC
The DNA here is from genome assembly GCF_009873245.2 of Balaenoptera musculus. Classification (NCBI taxonomy): domain Eukaryota; kingdom Metazoa; phylum Chordata; class Mammalia; order Artiodactyla; family Balaenopteridae; genus Balaenoptera; species Balaenoptera musculus. The sequence continues at coordinate 11,691,721 of NC_045803.1, forward strand.
AGAGGCGGGAGGAGAAAGAGGGGTGGGGCCCCAGCTCAAAGCTGGAGGTGTTTCGTCTGTGGTTTGCAGCCGTTCAGCAAATGCCTCCCCAGGCTGCCTTATGCTCAGCATTGCTAGGGACACAGAGATGGGTCAGACCCAGGTCCTGCCTTCCAGGGGTCTCCAGTCTCTAGACCGTCACTGTCCAGGCTGTCACGGTGTGTTACGGGGCAGGGGGAGCCCAGACGAGAGAGGCACTGACCGCCTGGGCAGTCAGGGAGGACCTCATAGAGGAGGTGACGTGAAGCTGGCGCCTTAAAGAGGAGCAGGAGTTTGCTAGTCGAGAAGGAGAGGGTCGCCCCAGGTGGGAGAAGAGCAGAGGCGAAGGCCTGGAGGAGGGAGAGCAGGGCCACCCTTGTTCATTCAACCCACACCTCCTGTTGGGGACCCCAGATGAGTCAGAGCTGCCCCTGAGGGGTTCCTAGCCTGAAGGAGGAGACATTCTGGGGCCCAGATGGCTACAGCCTTTAGGACAGTGACAGAGGAGATGGAGCCAGGGTGGAGGGAACAGGGGAGAGACCCTCTGCCTGAAGTCATCGGGGGTGGTGACTTCATGGAGGACAGAGCCTGTGCTGGGTCCTGAAGGATGAGTAGGAGATCGCCAGGCAGATAGAGTGGGGAACAGCGTTCCAGGCAGAGGGACCAGCCCATGCCAAGGCCTCCGGAAACACTCGTTAAATGGCAGACAGACAGCAGGACAGAGGCAGGAACAAGTAAGAGACAGAGAGAGCTGCAGGGAAGGACAGACGCTCAGCAAACATAACCTGTTCTTCTGAGCTGGGTAATGCTGGGGACCGAGCGATGAGTCAGACCAGGCCTGCCCGCTGGTCTGGTGGGGAAAGGACTTTGGACGGGCACAGAGCTGAGGGTTCAGGGCTAGGACAGACAGGGGGCAAAAGCAAGTGACCGGCTGCCTGGGATTAGGAGATCTGGGATGCCCCCACCAGGGAGGAAGGCCTCCTTCTGGGTCCTTAAAGGATAACGGGAGACATTTCCAGCAGAGGGAATGGCATGTGTGAAAGCCGCAGAAAAGCTCTGTCAAATTGAATGCCAGGCACAAAGAAAGTGTTCTAGATGCTAGGGACGCAGTCATGAGCCAGATGAAGTCCCTGCTTTCAGGGACAGGCAGTAAACGTATAAGCAGGTGTTACATACAATACCTTGAGGAGAAAAATAAAGCAGAGTTAGGGGCGTAGAGAGTGCTAGGGAGGGATTGCTGGTTAGACAGACTGACCAGGGTTTCACTGAAGTGACACTTGAGCAGAGATGTGACAGAGGGGAGGGATCAAGCCTTAGTCCGTCTGCAGAAAGGGTGGCAAAGGCCCTGAGGTGGGTGCCGACCTGGGGAGTTGAGGGACGTGAGGAGGCGGTGGGGCGGGCCCAGTTGTAACGGGGTCCCCGTACGCTGCCAGAGGAAACTGAGGAAGGGGGGCCAGTGGATGCAGGGCTAGACTGTCACAGTCCTAGGAGATGCTTTGGGCAGGCTCCTGCCACCACGTCTGTAGAAGCCGGTATTTTGCTGCCGCTGTAATGGGGGCTCCCCTCTCCACACCCCCCATAACAGTTGTTGGTGTCACCCTTCCTGTACATTGACTTTCCATTTTTTTCTTTTTTTTTTAAACCTAAACTTGTCCTAGGCATGTCCTTCATACCCATGAAATCACAGTAATCTATCTATACTTATAAATAAATATTTTAACTCACTTAACTAGATATTTTTGTATTTATATATATATATATATATATATATATATAAAAAACCACATATATCAGAGTATGTATATGTGTTCTAATTTGCTGAAGTACCTGTTCAAGTGTTTGTCTCCCTAAAATGATCCAGTGTAGGCCATCACCCACCTTTAGCTTTTTCCCCGTTTAGCTGTGTGACTGGAGGCCAGTGAGTCGCCTAACCTCTCTGTGCCTCAGTTTCCCCACTTGTCACTTAGGGATAATAGTACCTCCCTCAGGGTTGTTGTAAGGATTAGTTGAGTTAATATATAAAAAACAAGGTTCTTAAAATAGCAGTGGACGCTGTCATTGTTGTTTTTATTACTCCTATGTCTCCTACTTTGTTCTTTTTAAACCCCTAAGATGCAGTTCTTGCAAGACGTTCATTTGCTTGACACACAGATACGGCCTGTTCTGCACGATGGGGATCCATCTGTGGGGAGAGCAGGCCCGGGCCCGGGCTGCCCTCTCCATACTGTGGCGAGTCTACGGGGCTCAGGGAGGGGACAGCCGGGCACAGCCTTCTGTCCCCTGATGCCGCCGTCTTTCCTCTTCCACCCCCTCTAGGCCCTGAGCATTCCTCTGACTCCGAATATACTCTCTCAGAGCCGGACTCCGAAGAGGAAGAAGATGAGGAGGAGGAGGAAGAGGAGACCACTGACGATCCCGAATATGACCCCGGCTACAAGGTGAAGCAGCGCCTGGGGGGGGGCCGGGGGGGCCCATCCCGCCGGGCCCCCCGTGCAGCCCAGCTCCCGGGCCCCCCAGCCCAGCCCTGCCAGCTCTGTGGCCGCTCAGCCCTTGGGGAGGCCCCACCGGGCACCCCGCCTTGCCGGCTCTGCTGCCCCGCTACAGCCCCCCAGGAAGCGCCAGCTCCTGAAAGCAGGGCCCTCGGGGAGGAAGAGGAGGAGCCGCCTCGGGCTGGGGAGGGCCGACCAGCTGGGAGGGAGGAGGAGGAGGAGGAGGAAGAGGAGGAGGAGGAGGGCACCTACCACTGTACCGAGTGCGAGGATTCCTTTGACAACCTCGGGGAGCTGCATGGGCACTTCATGCTGCATGCGCGGGGTGAGGTGTAGGCAGCGCCCCGACCTAGGGAGCTTGGCAGAGGGGTGGGGCGGGTGGGGTGGGAGGAGGGGGCTGAGGACATCGGGGTGGTCGCGGTGGTCATGGGGATGGGGTCCCACCGATCTGTGTCGTCTTAGCAGTAGTTGTGTGAAAGCCAGAATAAAAGCCAAATTCTGTGTGTCGGCCGAATGTGCATTTGAGGTCTGTGTGTGTGTGTGTGTGTGTGTGTGTGTGTGTGTGTGTGTGTATGTGTGTGTAAGCTCGAGTGTGTAAGGCATGCGCCTGGGCATTTACCTCACCATCCCTGGGTTCCTTGGGGAAAGCTAAGGATCGTTGTTGCCAAGATAATTAACGTTTACTAAGTGCCTATGTTCAATGTGGTTCCCATGTATTTCATCATAGACCCCGTGATGTACAGGCTCAAACACAACAGAATTTTCTTGCTTACGTCATAGTCCAGGATGGGTGTTTCAGGTTGGCAGGTAACCTCCATATGGTGATTTGGGGACCCAGGCCATCCTGTAAGCCTTTTGTCATTCACGTGGTCACGGCTGGGTGTCCATGGCCTGGGTTCTGCCAGAGGAAGAGGAAAGAGAGCCTGGAGAGGTACACATGTTCTCTTAGAAGCCCCAGCCTGGAGGTGGCACATAGCGCTTCCACTTACGTTCCTTTACAGAGACATCAGTCACATGGCCACAGGCTGCTGCAAGGGAGTCTGGGAAAGGCGGTCTAGCCAAGTGCCCAGAAAACGGTTTGTGGAAGACAGCTAGTGCTCTCTGCCACTTCCTCCAAGAACTTTCACAAAGAGGACTTTAATTATAATCATAGCTCTGCTTCCTGAGCGCTTCTTGGGTGCCAAGTGCCAGTCCAAGAGCTTTATGTATATTGACTTAGAGAAGTTGTGCATCTAGGAACTTACAAAAATAGAACTTTAATTATAATTACAGCTACCATTTCCCCAGCACTTACAGAGCGCTGCATTTTATTTACATGAGATCATCGGGTCCTTAGAATAACTCTGTGAGGCAGGGGCTGTGACGCATTAATTCATTTAATAAGTATCTTTTGAATACTTGCTGTGCGCTAAGCATTGGGAACACACCAGTGAATAAAATAAAATCCTTGTCCTCGTGGAGCTTACATGGAGGTGGGAAGGGGCCACCGGTGGGGACAGATAGTAAACAAGAAATAAACAAGAAAGATGTAACATATGCTGGATGGTGGTAAGTGCTGTGGAGAAAAATAGAGAAGAGAAGGGAGAACAGTTCTGGAAGAGGGTGCAGTTTAAATAGTGTAGTCCTCCCTGAGGAGGTGACATAGAGACCTGAGACCTAAGCAGAGACCTGAGAAAGGGAGGGAGGGAGCCTGGCACACGGGTGGGGAGAGCGATCTAGGCGAGGGGGCGGTGGGGCAGGAGCCTGCCCCACGTGTTAATTAGGCGAGAGTAGCTCGAGGGATGAGGTCAGAGGGGAACAGAGGGTCAGCTTATTACAGCCTTGTGGAAACACAGGCTCTTGCTCTGAGATGGGAAGTACTAATTCACAGAAGCTTGGCACTGAAGCTCCTTTGAAAATAGAAGCCTAATTATAATAATAGCTAGCATTTACTGAGCATTTACTGTGTGCCAAGCTCTGTTCTAAGGCGCTTTACATGTGTTAACTCATAGAAGCTTGGCAACTAAGAACCTTCAAGAATAGAACCTGAATTACCATAATGGCTCACAGCGGACCAGGCCCTGGGCTAAGCGCTTTATATGGACGATCACATCGGATCCTTATGAGGTAGGGACTGTTACTTATTACTCATTCATTCAACAATGATTTATTGAGCACCTAGGAGATGCAGGCACTATTTGGGGAGCTGGGAGTAGAGTGGTGAACACAATGAACAAAAATTCCTGCCTTGGTGAGGTTATACTTTAAAGGGGAAAACAGATACTTGAATATTTAAGTAAACATTTAAAATGTTAGAAGGTTATAAGTGCTGTGGAGGAAAAGAGAAGGGGGATGGGGAGGCTTGTGTGTGTGTGTGAAGCAGTTTCAAATGGGGTAGTCAGGAAAGGCTTCACTAAGAAGGTGACATCAGAGCAGAGACCTAGAGGAGGAGGAACAGGTCATGTGGCTGTGGGAACAGCAAGTGCAAAGGCCCTGAGGTGGAACCTGCTTGGGATGTTGGTGGAAGCGCACTTGGGGCCACAAGGCTGTTGCTGAGGAAGGCAGGGGGAAGACTGGTGGGAACACAAGAGCTGAGAGGGGCAGAGAAAAGCAGAGGGGAAGAGGACCGGGTCACACAGGCCATTAATACCGACTCTGACTTTCTCTCCGAGTCTGTCATCATCATCATAATTCTTAGAGGCGTAGGGGCTACTATCATGACCATTTTACAACTGCTACAACCAGGGCACAGAGAGGTTGAGTAATCTTCTAGAGGTCACACAGCTGGGAAGAAGCAGAGGCCAGGTTTGAATCCAGACAACTGGAGGTAAGGCACCCATTCTTAGCCACTAAGCCACACACCAGAAATGGCTGTCCACAGCCACCATCTGACTTGCAGGAGTGTATTTGGTCTCCAGAGTTATTGAGGTTTTTTTAATCACGTTGGTTACCAACATTTAAAAATGGGCAGGTTTGACACAAAAATGGAAGTTTCTGGCTTCCTTGTGAGACTGATTGCTGAACCCACAATCCCATGGGGCAATAGTCTGCTGGAGCTGAGTAGGGGTCACCTCCTATTAATGGGGCATTCCCTCCCACATGCCCAGTCCCCACTGTCTGGCATCTGGACCCCTTACACCCTGCTTGCCTCACTGATTTATGGTACCTGCTTGGCCCCAAAGAGCATTTACGTTCTGACGCCTGTTACAGGACCTTGACCAAAGCATCTTTCAAAACCCATACTTTTCATCCTAGAAGCTCAGAATCTTATATTTATGCACTCTTTGAGACTTTCATAACCACTATAGCTTAGCATCAATGAATCTCAGAATCATCAAAGCAGAAATTCACAGCTCATTAAAACAACATGGATGGATCTTATTTCCTGGAGCAACATGCCTAAGCCCTCTTCTGCCCTAAGACAGGGCTTTCTAAGCATAGAAGTAGCGAATTATCCATTCATCATCAAAAGTTCCTAAGGATCACGAGAGACTGGGAATCAAGAGACCTAGGCTACTGCCAATGGGGTCATTCAGTTCTTCAGGGCCCAGGCAGGATATGGAGACCAAGCTAGGAATTACAGAGGATTCAGTACCGGGAGTTGGTTACACAGGTACTAAAACGCTGAGAGCACAAACATGGAAAAGTGAGGTGACTGAGAAATGAGTGTCTGCAAGAAGCTCCCACCTCTAGGACTGGGATGCAGAAAGAGAAGCGCAATGACCAGAACCCAGTGGGAGCTTGGAGGGCAGGCCTCGCCACGTGTGTGGCTGGTGCAGGGACTGGCTACCACACAGCTGCTGCTTAAACCCCAAGAGGGGCACAGTGCCTTGTTCTGAGAGTGTAGAAAGGTATTGGAGCCCGAACTGCTGCTGGAGGGGTTCCAGCAGGCGCCCAAGGCAAGGTGAGTCCCTTCTCCCCTCTTCCAACCTTCCTTCTGCCCATACCTCCTGTGGGATGAACTTAAGGAAGCCAGCTCTCCAGGGAGTCTGGGAAGCATAGCTGCAGAAAGCCCAGCCTCACAGAGCAGTGTGGAAGGGTGGGCTGAGGCTGAGAAATAGGTAAACAGCTGGGCACAGTCAAGGAGTTCTTTCTTGAGCCTCCATGGTAAGCGCTATCCTAGGTTCTGGGGATGAAGCAATGAGGAAGACAACCCACTTGCCCTCAGAAGCTTGGATTCTAGAGGAAGGACACGGATGATGACAGAAACACAGGTGTGATAATTCCAAGTGTTGAAGAGTGCTGGGAAGAAACTAAATCAGGCTAAGGGTTGGAGGTGCTATTTTAGCCAAGGAGGACCTCTCTGAAGTGGCAGGTATTGAGACCTGAATAATGAGGAGGCAGCCTTGCAAAGTTCTGGGTAAGAGGGAACAGCAAGTGCAAAGGCTCTGAGGCAGATGCCAGCCTGGCATGTGTGGCTAGAGTGTAGTGAAAAAGACAGAACCGGGAGGGAGTTGAGATTGCTTAATGGGCTGGGACCTAATCACTGTTGGGTTTTGTGGGCCTGGGTAAGGCCTTTGGATGTTACTTATGGGATGCCGTTGGAGGGTTTTGAATGAGGAGTGATGTAAGCTGACTTACATGTACACAGGGGGTGGTCTGTAGTAGAGAGACTGGAAGGGTGGGGGGAGCAGTAGTGATAGCAGACCCAGCCTCCTGCTGTCTTCTTGCTCTGCCATCCTGTTGTCGCTCTCATGGTCCAAGATGGCTGGATACCATGTCCACATTCCAGGCGAGAAGGTGGAGGAAAGGCAGGTTCCTTTCTGAAGCTTGAGGACTCTACCCAGGAATTTAGTCAGAACTCAGTCACGTGGCCACATCAGGCTGCAAGGAAATCTGGGAAAGGCAGTCTTTGTAGCCACCGTGTGCCTAGCTTAGAAGTGGGAGATAGCTCGGTCTCTACCATATCCATCTCACCTGTGGGCTTTCAAAATATCCCTCAATTCAAATGCAGTCTGTGATTATTGTATGCAGTGCTGTGATTATTGTATGCAGGGCATCGACCATTGTCTCTAGGGGCAGGGCAGGTAATGCAAGGGAGTAAAACTGGTCCAGTGGAACTCAGCCCAGGGTTGGGCCTTTCAAGAGCTGAAAATAGGATCTTAATGGAATATCTCCCTGTGTTGGCCAAATACAACAGGAAACAGAAGGTATCTCTGTTTGACTCCAAACCAGTTTGCCCACAGGGCCAGGCCAGGTCTGCCCTGAGCTCCCCACTCCCCATGCCCTTATGTTCTCTGGGAATTCCTGCTCAAAAGCCAGAGTTCCTTGTTTAGACATTTTATTGTGGACCTTTTGTTTTTAGATACTATTTCTGTTAGTTTATTCATGCCACCTCACCTACACATACAAAAAATATTCTATGACCAGAATGGTACATAAAATTATTTAAATGAACAATAAATTATCTGGGGAGGAGGAGGGCAGAGCCATCCAATGCCATGGCCCCTCCTTGAGTGGGAAAGGCTGGCAGGGAGTGGGAAGAGACAAGGGCCCAGATTGCAACCCTCACATGACTCAGTACAGCCTCCGACTTTGCTGTCCCATCCCCAAAGGCTCAAGTTGCTCCACGTGTGGGACCCGTTCGGTGGCATTACAGGCAGGCGACACCTCACTTTCCCTCCCCCATTCAGGCCCAAATCCAGGCACTTGGCTCTTGCAGCCCCATCGCATCCATCTGGGAAGAATTAATGGTGATAACACAATCTGCAGCTAGTTGTGATTTCAAACTATTTAATTGGGAACGAGGAAGATACAAATAACAAATTTCCCTCTTTCTTGTTAATTTCATTTTTTTAAACAAAAGATCTCACTATTGTTTGATTTTACTGTTTCCCTGAAGGCTTTTGTGTCTTCCAAAGACGGAAGCTCTAAATGAGCATCTTCTGGGTCCTATTGATCAGGAGTCCTTTGCCTTTCTAGGGAGGAAAGTAAATCCCTCCAAGGCTCCCATCCCATATCAGACGGGGGTCCCACCAGCCACAGAGCTTCCACTGCCCTAGGGAGGGCTGGACCAACACTCAGAGCTCCCCCCGGGCATGCCGGATGTAGTGCTGATGCAGCCCTGCTTCCTGGGCAAAGTCCTGCCCGCACTCAGTGCAGGCGAAGGGGCCAGGAAGGGGGTGGGCCTCGTGCGCCTGGCGATGCCGCCTCAGAGAAGCGGCCTGCCCAAAGGTCTTGCCACAGTCAGGACAGGGGAAGGTGGGTGGGGTGGTGGTGGGCACAGCCGGCTGGGAGGGCCTGGCCGCTGGACCGTGGCTGCGCTGGTGGGTGATCAGGGCCTTGGAGGAGGGGAAGGAGCGGGCGCACGTGAAGCAGATGAAGAGGACCCCCTGCAGCTTCTGGGCCACGAAGTCCGCTGGGTGCTCCCGCTTCATGTGACGCTCCTGGAACTTGGAGTCTGCGAAGGTGATGAGGCAGCGGGTGCACTGCAGGGCCCCCAAGTGGCCTGAGGGACACGAGGAGAGGTTGGGGGAGGCCAGCAGGAGTCTCGAGGGCCTCTCCCAGCCTCAGAATCGCACCAACAGTGAGCATGCAGGGCTTACTATGTGCCAGGTGCTATGCCAGGCCTGGACGGCACACTTACTGGACCTGTGTTATGGATGAGCAGACCGAGGCTCAGAAAGGTTAGGTAACTTGCCGACAGTCATGAAGCTAGGAAATGAAACGGCGGAGTCAGGACCGGAACCAGGGGGTCTGCCCTTCCTACAGAGCCGTGTGACAAGAGCACAGCCTCTGGAGCCAGACTGCCTGGAACTGACTCCTGGTTCTACCACTTCCGAGGCAAGTGGAAACGGCGTTTTCATCTGGAAAATGGGGTAATGACCACATCAGTATCTACTTTATAGGGCTGTTGTAAGGAATAAACGAATTAACGTATAAAAAGTGCTTAGAACAGTGCTACACAATGGTTTGCAATAATTATTGTTGAGAAAGAAAAGAAGTCCCACAGCTAGGAGCTGGCCTGGCACTCACAGCTAGGCCTTGGTGTTCTCCTGTTCAGCACAAACAGTTTCACAGAACATCGTCAGACAAGGCCATGCTGTGACTGAGACGAATCAAGACAAGACCATGCCATGATGCCTTCCAAACACAGACAAAACGTGAACACTGTCCAAGCCACGAAAATGGCCAGACACCCCCGAGTCGTGGCTAATTTGAGTGCCTGCTGCTGCTTTACCAATTACACCTGGAGCCTTGCTTTGTCCCTCCCTCCTTCTAGGTGAGATGTATTAAGACAGCCAGCCACGTAATTGCCCCTGCTTCCTGGCAGCGTCCATCCACAGCAAAACCCCTTTCTTGAACCCTTCCCCAGATCACCTACCACAAGCCTAAATCCTGTAATAAGTCCTTTCTTATTACTGAGATGCCCCACGGTATGTGTGTGCTTCCTCAGCGCAGTGAGCAATAAGCCCAACTTGGTCAACTCCAGGTGTGTTCCTGGTGGTCTCCGGCTGGAGAGCATTGACACTGTGGCTTTCATCGTTATAAACACTTAACCTCTCTCTGCCTCGGTTCCCTCATGTGAAAGTGATAATTACCAATTTCACAGAGTCTGTTAGGAGGACGGAATGAGATAACAAATGTTAAACTCTTAGAATGCACCTAGCACATAATAAGCATTCAGTAGAAGCTGCTGCTATTATCCTAGGTCAAATTGGCTACCTTCATTAACATTAAGCTTTCCCCTTTTCTGCCACTAATCCCCATACCAGCCAGCCCCGTGAGGTGAATAGTGGCAAGCCCTTTTGACAGATTGGGAAACTGAGGCCCAAGTCACACTGAGAGTCTGGGGCAGAGTTGGGACTGGGGCTCTCTGCCCTTTCCCAGCCACCTCTCCCACCCCAAGCCTCTCTGGATGCCACTCTGTGCTTCTGAACTGCATCCCATTCATGCTTATGTGGATAGAGCAGGATGGGTACGTCTGAGGGTAATAAGGGTAGGGGTGGGGAGTAGCAGGTCCTGGGAGGGCAGCTCCGGGACCATTAACAGCTCCTTCCCAACAGGCAAATCCCTGCAACGCCCTGGACACTGAAATTCTATAGAAATCCTTTCAGCATCACAGCTCCTGCACCCCACCCATCTCTGATCAGCACTACTCACAGATGTCACCTCCCGGACTTTGGGGACGTCTCTCCTTGGACGAATCCTGCTGCTCCATGGCCTCTTTGGGGTGCCGGTCCTCCATGGTGACTGAGACCCCTCTGGTCAAGAGAGGAGCACGCATGACAGAACAGTAAATCAAGTGAAGTCGCTTATCTACAGCGAGTCTTAGAGGGCCCGCCAATCCTATGACCTTTGACAGGCTTGGCTTTGCCAGCCTTTGGCCGACCCCCCACGAGATAACATCTCCTTGAATTCTAACCTGATAGAGCAGCTCGCTAGAGAAGATTCAATCCTCCCAGAAGAGTCAACTCCCCGGGTTTGTGACTCCCCTTAGAGCCTTCTCACTTGCGTGAGACCTCTGACCTATGCCTCCTACATCAAACTAACTCCCTGAACTCAGAGCGCGGGACCCTTGATCTTTGACACCAGCCTCATCCCCTTCTCTCCCACCTGTCTTGAGGCAGGTAGTGGTACCCACGCTTTAGCCTGCCTCCTTCCGGGAGACATCTTTCTCTGACATCCCGAAACTCTTATTGCACCTAGAGCCCCCGCTTCCCACGCGCGCTTTCAGCCGCTGTGACCCGCTGCCCCAAGCACTGCCCTCGGCTCCCTCCCGAGGCCGGTAGCTCAGGCCTCTGCTTTTCTCCAGACAGCAGAGGGCTGCCTTTCGTTGCGCCTGTCAGTTGCTCGTCACAGCGCCGTCACCCGAAGGGAAGCGGGGTAGGGCCCACCGAGTCTCAAAGTCCCGGTGGTTTCCACGGCCTTTCGCCTGATAAGCCTTTCGAAGCCCAGATCTCGGGTTGCCAAACGACTGCAGTGATTCAGTCGCGCCAACCCGGTCCTCAAAATAATGGGAGTGGTCCTTCTCTGCACTGGGGTGCGTAATGATGACGTTGCAAGCCTCCCTTGCCGTACAGACCTAAGCTTAGTGCGCAAGTGTGTTAGGCGCTCCTGGCGCGCACGCGCTTTGGCTCCCTCATTGTTCAAGGTTCGGCGACCGTGGAGGAGCGAGCGCCCTTCGGCCGCTCTGCGCAGGCGCTGCAAAGGGCCCTGTCCCCGAGGTTACGCTTTCAAGACACACCCCCTCCTAAAAGGAATGACGTCAGGTTAGAGCCCCGGGAAAGGGTCTGGACATCCCCAAATCCCGGCGCTTTAGCCTCATGGGCCTCCGTCCTCGGACCCCAGAGGCGGGGCTTCTCAGCGGCTGACCGACTGCTACCAACTGCGCTGTCCCGTGTGCCGGCTGTTTGCTCGGTCGGTGATTTGGAAGGGAGGAGTGAGGGGTAAAAACATCTGTGTCCCTGAGGGAGGAGGGGGCTAGAGGGCGATTTCTGAGTTTTTGAAGCGTAAAGGGAAACGCATCCAGAAAGAGGGCGGACAGGACTCCCAGGTCCCTGGGGAATAGGGCCTGGGCGCCAGATTTCTAGGTGCCTGGGAGTGATACCCGAGAACGAAAGAAGTGGACAGGGTAAAAGGCTGAAGTCTGAGACCAGAGTGGGGAAGCTAGGAAAGAAAAAGGTTGGGTGCTCCGTGACCTGGGTCTTCCTCTCCCCGCTTTCCAGCCATGCCTCCGCCGCGGGGTGACGTGACCGTCTTATTCCTGGGGCCTCCGGGCTCGGGAAAGTCTGCTCTGATCGCAGCGCTGTGCGACAAGGATGTGGAGACGGTAGAGATCCCCGACGGACGGCCGGATTCCGGGCTCCCCAGCCTGAGAGCTGCAGGCCCAGGCCTCTTCCTGGGCGAGCTGAGCTGCCCACCCGCAGCGCCGGGGCCGTGGGCGGCGGAAGCCAACATGCTGGTATTGGTGCTGCCCGGCCCCGAGGGGAATGAGGAACCCTTGGCCCCAGCGCTGGGGGAGGCAGCGCGGGCCGCCCTGGCCCGAGGGACCCCGCTGCTGGCTGTGCGGAACCTCCGTCCCGAGGAGTCACAGCATGTAGCCCAGGCCCGGGATCACACCGCAGCCCGGCTGGACAGCGCCGGGTTGGGCGCCGCGGCTCTCTTTGTGCTACAAACCGACTGCCGCAGCAGCGACGGCTGCGAGGAGCTAGAGCGCCTGCGGGCGGCGCTGCGGAGCCAGGCGGAGGCACTGCAGAGGTGAGCGGGGCGTTTCAGGGTGGGTTGAAGAGGACTGGTGCTTTATTTAGTCTGTACCTCCCACCCCTAAGGTGCTCTTTGAGGTCTGCGAGACCCCGCCCTCAGCGAGTTTGGGGCCAACCTTAACGGGGTATCTGCTGGAAGCCCTGCTCCCTCGTCCAAATCCCGACCCTCAGCGCAGGTTTTGAGGTCCACGAGGTTCCACCTCAAACTAGCGCTGTGTGCTTGACCCTTTTCTATCATCTAGGCCAAAGGTCAGCTAGAAGTCCGGACCTGTCATCCAGGTTCCGCCTCCTGCGAGCGCTCTGAGGTCTTGAGCCCCCGCTCCCTCGCGAGAATTCTAGGAGGGGCCGGGACCTAGCGCCCAAACACTGCCCCCAGGCCAAAGTGTGAACGAGGGCTCACTCTCTCCAGGCAAGCTGGTGATCCCCGCGAAGCTTTTACCCGAAGACTCGACTCTCCAGTCTTCACCCTCCTGCCCACCATCTGCTTGGTTCTCAAGCGACCCCAGTCTCCGGAGAGCCACACCCTAAGCGAGCTTGGTCGTTTCGGGGGCCCTCCCCCACTTCCTTTCTCTAATCCCCTCTCGTTTCTGTGTCCACTTGCTGGCTGCCTCCTGAATTTTCTCCCCCAACCCCAAGCGGCCTCCTTTTATAGACGTCAGAACGAGGCTCAGCGAGGGGCAGCCTCTCCCCCAGGCCCACCACTCGTCTTTCTTCCTTAGCCAACACGCCCTTGGTAAGAACTAGTAGATGAGGGTTCTCCCCTCACCTGTCTTTACAGCCCTCCTAACTCCTAGTCTCAGGAAAGAGCGCTCTTGGTGACCTCGCCCTTGTCGAATAGGGCTCGATTTTCGTTTAGTCCTCAATACAGTCGCCATTCTTTCTTTGCTCTAAACTCCACTCGCTATGAGTTTTGCCCCGCCCAGCAGGGCTTTTTCTTAATCCTGCAGGTCCCTCGGAAAGACCCGCTCCCGCAGAGTTGAACCCCGGGGAAGACTAAGCTGGGTCCCCGTTTTCGGCTCTGTTGGCAACCTGATTTCTGATTTCAGTCCAGCCGTCCCACCCCTTCTTTAAGCCCCTCCCTTTTCTTCATAGCCTCTGATTCTGTGCCATTAGTCTGGCCCCTCCCTTTCCTGATTATTCGGAAAGCTCCGCCTTGTCATCATAGCCCAGTCCTGTCCCCCTAGCCCAGCTCGCCAGCATTTAGCCCCTCTTCTGCCCTTGACCCCAACCCTCCCTTTCCCCGCAGGCTCCTGCCACCGGCTCAGGATGGCTTCGAGGTGCTGGGCGCTGCAGAGTTGGAGGCTGTGCGCGAGGCCTTCGAGACGGGTGGCCTGGAGGCGGCGCTGTCATGGGTTCGGGCCGGCCTGGAGCGACTGGGCAGCGCGCGCCTGGACCTGGCCGTGGCCGGTAGGGCTGACGTGAGCTTTGTGCTGAACATGCTACTCGGGTTAGATCCTGACGACCCAGGTGCGGTGCCTGCTTCGGCGCCCGCGGAGCCCATGCCCTACCCGGCCCCAGAGCGCCCCAACGTGGTGCTCTGGACCGTGCCTCTCGGCTCCGCGGGCACTGCTGCCGCCCCCCACCCAACCCACTACGACGCTCTCATCCTCGTCACCCCTGGGCCCCCCACTGAGAAGGACTGGGCCCAAGTCCGGCCCTTGGTGCTACCAGATACGCCGCTGGTCTGCGTGCGAACAGACGGCGAGGGCGAGGATCCGGAGTCCCTGGACGAAGAGGAAAAGAGCGGCGAGAGCTTAGGGAACGCAGGCGGAGGGGGGTTTGAGAATGCACGCAGTGAGGGAAGGGAGAAACGTGGCCCTGGATCGCACAAAGCAGGCAGTGGGGAAGGTTCAGAGGACGCAGGCAGCGAGAGTTTGAAGCCGGTTGGCGTCGGCGTGAAGAAACCGGGCAGCGGGGACTCAGAGCGCGCGGCCGCACTGAGCCCAGAGGACGAGACGTGGGAGGTGCTGGAGGAGGCGCCGCCGCCGGTGTTCCCGCTGCGGCCTGGCGGCCTCCCGGGGCTGTGCGAGTGGCTACGGCGTGCGCTACCCCCGGCACAGGCGGGAGCGCTGCTGCTGGCTCTGCCACCCACGTCTCCCCGCGCGGCCCGGACCAAGGCTGCGGCGCTGCGGGCCGGGGCGTGGCGGCCAGCCCTGTTGGCTAGCCTGGCGGCGGCGGCGGCCCCGGTACCGGGGCTGGGCTGGGCCTGCGACGTGGCGCTCCTGCGAGGTCAGCTGGCCGAGTGGCGGCGGGCGCTGGGGCTCGAACCCGCGGCGCTGGCACGACGCGAGCGCGCGCTGGGCCTGGCGCCGGGGGAGCTGGCCGAGCGGACGCGCTTCCCGGGTCCGGTGACGCGCGCCGAAGTGGAGGCGAGGCTGGGCTCGTGGGCGGGCGAGGGCACCGCCGGGGGCGCGGCGCTGGGCGCGCTCTCCTTCCTGTGGCCGGCGGGCGGCGCGGCGGCCACAGGGGGCCTGGGCTACCGCGCGGCGCACGGCGTCCTGCTGCAGGCGCTCGACGAGATGCTGGCCGACGCCGAAGCAGTGCTGGCACCGCAGGTGCCCGCGCAGTGAGTGGGGTGTTGAGGACCGGGGCTTCCGGGGTGCCCCGTGTCCCGGCTGATCGGCTTGGTCAGGGGTTGAGGACTCCAAGTCGCCGTAAGAGGGAGAGGGCGTGGGGATCCAGACTCTGGCATGCTAGTATGGGATGTCTGGGCTTGTGAGATCACAGCGGTGGGGGGGGAGGGGGGAGGGGAGCGGGGGCCGCCACTCAGAATCCCGGGTGCTTGAAGGCGATGAGGGTTCTGACTACCGGTTGGAATGTGACTCCTCATCACCAGGATTCCTGGGTCCTGAAGGGGAATAGAGTTCGGGGGACATGACTTCTGATTTCTCTGGGGGAGCAGAGGGTGTGACCCTCAGACTCCTAGACTCCTGAACTCCTGAAGGGAGTTGAGGGTTTGGGACTCCTCCAAGGGGGTGTATCTTGGTCTCCAAAGAGTAGAAACTGGATCTGTTAGGTGTCTAGTCTTCCAGGGGGAGAGGAGGTGGAAGCCCTGCTTCCTGATGAAGGGGGTCTCCATCACACCGGGGACCCTAGCGTGGAGGCGGGGGTCTGGGTTCCCCGGGGAGCTGGAATCCTTGGGCTTCTGAGCCACAAAGGGATATAAGGTCTGGGTTTCTCGGGGGTGGGGGGATAGGCCTGCATACAAAGGGGACTTTGAATTTTCACTGGGGGGAGGAAGGCTCTCTGGAGTCTCAGAACTCCTCGCTCCCAAGAGGGTTGTGGACCTTGATTCCTAATTCATGGGTGGTGGAAGGTCTCCATCTAGAGGAGGGAATAGGGGGCTGTGCGAGAGAGCTGGAGACCTTTGGTTCCTCTTGGGGAATAGAGGGGTCTCTAACAGTTGCTCCACCAGGGGCCTGGTGACCCAGATTTCTTTCCCAGTTGTTGTGGGGAGAATGGTACCACAAAAATGAGAGGAAGTAAGAGTTCTGGGCATGGTGGGCTCTGGGGGGTAGCCGGAGACCAGGAATGAGGCCTTCTGGGTGTGGAAGGACAGAAACCCCTACCTCAGAGGTATCTCCCAAAAGTCCCTAATGGATTTGGATCCTGGTAACTAACTGCCTTTCTCTGAGTTTGACTGGAGAGGGATATGACTGCCCCCATTTTAGAGGTGCTGAGCGATTATGGGGCTCTCTGGGGACCCTGTTCCTCTGTCCCTCTGTCCTTTAGGGGTTTCTCTCTTTTTTTGGTCTTGGTTTCTTCTGTCATTAAACCTTAACCCTTTCTGACCTTGGTATTATATACACCTGCCTTTTGGGAAAAGCAACTGTACTGCTGCACTGATCCAAACGCTTCTGTGTTGGCTACCTCAGGTATCCCCGAGAGACACAGAGAATGCCACAGTGAGCAAGGGACCCACGGAGCAGCTGGGCAGGTGTTCCAGACCGTGGGAATGTGCCACAGTGAGGCAAAGGCAGAAACCACAGTGCCTGGAATGTTCTAGGCTGCCAGCTCCAAGTAGAGGAGAAGCCACAGGTCACAGAACTCTTCAATGCCAAAAACAGAAAGGGAGGACCTGAGAGGCCATCCGGCAGAATCTCTGTTATGTTAGATGGGGAAAGCAAAGCCCAGAGAGGGCAGGCTCTAGGCCCAACAGCACACAGCAAGGCCCCTGCCTGTTCTTATTTCCTGCCCCCGCCCATCCCCCAATCAACCTGATCTTCCTTCTGATGTTTGAGTGGGCCACCTGGGATCCTGCCTCAGGACCTTTGCACTTTCTGTTATTTCTGCCTAGAACGCTCTGCTCCCCGATCTTCCCACGACTGGCTCCTTCTTGTCAATCAGGTCTCAGCTCAAGTGTCCCCTCAGAGAAGCCTTCCCTGACCTCTGTAACTGAAGTAGCTCACACCCCCACCCCTATTATTCATCTTGGCGGGTTATTTTTCCTTGTAGCAATTATTACTGTAGAAAATGACCTTATTTATTTATTTACCTATTTATTGGTTATTATCCCCATACCTGTCCTGTTCTCTGCTGTACCCCCAGCACCTAGAACAGTGCTTGACACACACAAGGTGCTTAGTAAATAGTTAATTCATTAATCAGTGGCAGAACTAGGGCTGGAATTTAGGTCATCAGCCTCTTGCCACAAGACAGGGAAAAGGTGTGAGATGGGGGGAGAAACAAGTACCTCATGGGAGAGGAAGCTCCTGTCTGAGGTCAGGGGACCTGGGAAGCAAACACAGCTTTGCCACTGTCACTCCGGGTGACGTGGGCCAGTGCCTTATTTTCCCACCTGTGAAATGAAAGGGCTGGACAAGAACCGTAAACGCTTCCGAGATCCTGTTTCCTCTGACAGCTGAACGCAAGGGTAACCAGTCTGAGGGGTGCTTCCACCACATCTACCTTGAGCTCCCACCACCGGCACAATCTGTGCCATCAAAGTTGAGATGGCCAAGATGGGGAAGAGCATTTGGCTCTATACTGAACGGCTCCAAGCATTGTCCTCAAAGCTCTTCCGGCCTTAGGAGAATGTCCCTCATCCATATCTGCAATACCCAGTACGACGCTGGCTCCTCCTCAAGTCCAGCGTTCAAGCATCTCCATCAAGCCTGCCTGCCACGTGCAGGGGCAGGAGGCGCGCAGAGCCGTGCTGTCCAGTAGAAACAGGATGTGAGCTACACGGGTAGTTTCACATGTTCTAGTAGCCACGTTAAAAAAGGAAAAGGAAACAGGTGAAACTAATTCTAATATGTTTTACCTCAATATATCCAAAATATTATCATTTCAGCATGTAATCAGTATAGGAAACTACTAATGAGATATTTCACATTCTTTTTACGCTAAGTCTTTGAAATCTGCTGTGTATTTCTCACAGCACATCTCAATTCAGATGATAAATTTTCATCAGAAATATCTGACCTCAATTTAGACTTCAGAAAACTCATATTTGGAGAAGTCGATTCATATACCCAAGTTGTCCCAATTATCTTGGATAGTTTTCCAATAACTGAGATGAGTAGCAATTTTTTAATTAATCAGAAGTAACTAAAATGTAAACTTCAGTTTCCCCGTTGCACCAGGCACACGTGGTGAGTAGCCACTGTGTTAGACAGCACAGCCCTAGAACACTTCCCATTATCACAGGGAACTCTGTGCACATTGCTCTAGGGTCAGACAGCCCTTTGACTGACCATGGGGGTGACCTTGGGCAAGTCACTCAGCAAATGGCATCTACCTCACAGGGTCATGGTGAGAATTCAGTGTATGCACGTATGTACATGCATTCTCTCTCGTGCACAGCAACGAACTTGCAGCCCCTCTTGGAATCTGGCACACTGGGAGCCCGAACGGTAGTTTCACCCCCATGCCTTTGCTCGGAGTGCCCTCCTCTCTTCCTGCCGCTTTGCCACCATCTCTGACTTGGTCCCGTCTGACATCTCTGCTCTCTACGTGTCTCTGTTCCAAATTCCCTCTGCCCTCATGCCAATGGGAATCATGCCTGAGATCAAATCTGAGAAAGCAAGACCCAGTTTTGTTTTCACGTGTCGCTGTCCGTTGTGGGGTGTGCTGATTGTGTTTGTGTAGTTGTATATTGGCACTCTTGGGTGTCACGACTATCTTTTAGAGTGGTTGCCTTTTAAATTATGACTTTTAAAGGGATTGAATTTTAGGCTCTGTAGAGGCAGCAAGTTGCTAGTGAGGCATCTGTCTCTGGGAGCATCCAAGCAGAAAAGACTAAGGCTCCCTTTTGGATGGATTGCTGGCTGCCATCAGGGTGTATCTACAAGGCACCTGCAGGCTGGAAGGCCCTTGAAGGCAGAAATTCAAGGAAAAGTATGGTGAATCTTGGCGTTGCCATTGCCAGAAGCAGAAGAGGCACAAAAGCCTCATGACCTTAGCTGAGTTTCATACTTGTCTGGATAATGGTGGAGAGACGTGTGTCCACTGAGGTAGGAAACCATGAAGGCGGGTGAATCAAGGGTGGGTTGACCTGTGGTGCTTTTTGGAGGAGTGAATAAAAAAGTAGAAATTCTATTGTGTGTCTGTTCTTTTGGGGTTTAAAGAGGAAAAAAGATGCTTGGGATTTTGACTGGAGCTGGAAGCCTAGACTCCTGGGTCCCTGGAGAGGAGAGACAGTGGGGGTCTGTGCAGGAGAGAATCCCTTGGGCTGGAATTGAGAGACTTTGAGTTTTGCCACCCTGGAGGGGCTGGAGCGGACTATTCATTGTTTACACCTTGGGGGCTGTGATGGTAAACGTCGTAGCTCCGGAACCAGCTTGGCCCATCAATGCCCCCAGTGTGTTCAGCTTCTCTGCAGCCCTGCCCTTGGATTGTCCCTTCTCATGCCGACTCTAGACCTGGTCATGGGATCTGCTTGGCTACTGAGACAACAGCAAAGATGATGGGCAGAGGCTTGAAAAGTGCTCGTGCATTGGGACTTCCTCTCTTGCTACCCGGGGGACCCCTGTCACTGCCACCACATCAAGAAGTCCAGGCTAGGGAATTCCCTGGTGGTGCAGTGGTTAGGACTCGGCGCTTTCACTTCCGGGGCATGGGTTCCATTCCCGGCTGGGGAACTAAGATCCCGCAAACCCCACAGTGTGGCCAAAAAAAAAAAAAAAGAAGTCTAGGCTAACCTGGTGATAAGAGACATGTGGCCCAGTCAGCCCTGACACCCCAACCAGTGTCAACTCTCTGAAAGAGAGCTGCCTAGCTGACCAGCAGCTGAACCCAGCAGACACCAGAAGAACCATCACCCAGCTGATCCCAGACCACATTGCCAACCGATTA
The DNA here is from genome assembly GCF_009873245.2 of Balaenoptera musculus. Classification (NCBI taxonomy): domain Eukaryota; kingdom Metazoa; phylum Chordata; class Mammalia; order Artiodactyla; family Balaenopteridae; genus Balaenoptera; species Balaenoptera musculus. The sequence continues at coordinate 11,711,708 of NC_045803.1, forward strand.
TTCTAAGCAAATAAGGTTTGGAGGGGCTTGTTACGTAGCAAAGGATAACTGATACAGGCTTGTCCGCTCTCTCTGTGATGTGGTCTCTCTCCGCTCAGTGTGACCCAATTACTAAAATCTTAAGCTCTGCCACTTTTTAACTGCTACGACCACCAATGTGACATTCCTTCTCTGAGCCTCAGATTCTTCTGAAAACAGGGATGAGAATAATAGCGCCTATCACATGGAGTAGTTGTGAAGACAAAATGAAAAACAGCCCCAAGAGGTCATGGTGGCCATTCGTGCTGGTTATGAAATGTGTCTGGCGAGGCGGGGGCTGTGGTGGGGCATTCGGGGCCCGGACTGCACTTCCTCCTCCTCTCCCGGTGGGGTTTGGTAGGGTCATGTGACTAGCTCCATCCAGTGAATTGTGTCAAGTCCCTTGTGGGTGGCAGCATTTAATCATCCATGTGAAACCTTCCTGGGCTCTCTCCTGTGCACAGAAATCGGCATTAAGTTGGTGACTGCTCCACAATTATGATGAGCAGAACGCCCTGTGGACGGTGCTAGACGTGGAAGGTCAAGGGTAAACCAATCTTTTTTTTTTTTTTAAAGATTTTTTGGATGTGGACCGTTTTTAAAAAGTCTTTATTGAATTTGTTACACTATTGCTTCTGTTTTATGTTTTGGTTTTTTGGCTGCAAGGCATGTGGGATCTTAGTTCCCCGACCAGGGATCGAACCTGCACCCCCTGCATTGGAAGGCAAAGTCTTAACCACTGGACCACCAGGGAAGTCCCTTAAATCAACTTTTTGTGAATGGGTACTTCTTCAGCAAATACCACTCCTCTCCCTCCCACTGGAGGGGGAGTGTACTTCCCTGCTCCACTGATGTTGGCTTCGACTATATGATTTACTTCACTCCATGGAATGTTAGCACCCCCGACCTCAGCAGAGGCCTTTGGTGCACTTGGTTTTTGTGCCCCTGTGATCTGCCACGAGAAAGACATTAGCCAGGGAGCCGCTGATCTCAGAAGACTGTGAAATGCCATGGAGGAGAACTTGAATCCCCCTCCCAAACTGGACCCAAACCCATCAAAGCACAGCCAGAAGCAGAGCTGCCCCAGCCACCTACAAACCCTTAGAAAGAAGAAAGATTGTTGTTACAATCTCAGTTTGGGGATGGTTTGTTACACAAGCATTACTACAGCATGAATTGACTAATATAACTTTGTTGCTTTAAACCACTGAGATTAGGGACTTGTTTGTTACTGTAGCATAATCGATTCTGTCCTGACTGATGCCAGGGTCTAGCACCTGCCAACTAATGGCCACTCAGTAAGTGGCAGCTATTAGGATGATAACTATTTGGCCAGATACATTGTCTCCAGAACCAACATCGTCCTAAAAGTGCTGGGCACTGCGCTAAGTGCTTTTTTAGTTTTCTTTCATTTGACTCTTAAGACAGCCCTTTGAGGTTATGACTATTAATATCCACATTTTACAAACGTGAAAACTGAGGCAAAATAGGGAGAGGTTAACCAGAAGAGGTGATCATGGACTCTGGAGTCTGATCTTCCCTAGCTGTTTGACCCAAGCCAAGTGACACCGCAACCTGTGCCTCAGTTTGTTCCTCTGTAAAATGGGGACAATACTTTCAACTTCACAGAGTTGTTGTGATTATGAAATGAAGTACCTCAGGAAAACACTTAGCATGGGGACCCGGCAGGGAGTAATCCCTTAACAAAAGGTAGGGTCTTCCCTCTCTTCCTTCCAAAGAGGGGGTTCCCAAAGGTTGAGACCCCTGCTTTTTGCATCCCACCTCCCTGAAATGCATCACATCACAAGGACTCAGGCTTGTTCTGTTAAATTGTTTAATATATTGGCACATGGGAAGCTGTAGCTGAGAACAAATCGAGACCAAACGTGGCATATGCCTCAGTTCTTCACTTAGCCTTGCCGGAAGGCTGGGGGTCTGGAAGACAGCTGGCCTGGGTGATGGTGTAGATACGAGAGGCTGAGGGCACCAGGGTCCCAGGCTTGGTGTGGCAGGCATTCTCTGTAGCGCAGCCCCGAGTAGCAAATATGACGCCTGTTGGGGGGGAGGGGTTTCAGACGGGAGTCAGGACTTCCAACCCCTCCCTCCTCATGACCCTGGGGTCATGCCCCTGCCACCTCCTCACCCAGTTCTCTGGACCCACTCTCTCCCCTAGAATCTGGAAGTATGAGCCTCCCGTTCTGGAAGCCTCCCTGTACCCTCCTCCAGAAATCTAGGTGCCCCTCACCAGTCTGCACTTTGCCAGCGCAGGTGATACAGTGGCTTTCCTGGCCAACACAGAGTACTTTCTTAGTTGAAGAGCATGTTTCCTTGAAGGGGCTGATGCAGGTAGGGCACTGGAGGCCATTCTCCGTACGATTGTTCTCGGGAGCTGGGGAGGAGGGTGGAGTGTAAGGTGTAAGGTACGTTAAACCCTTTCCCAACCTCACAACAACCCTGGGGACACCGGTTGCTAATGGACACTGCATTTCACAGGCGAGGAACTGAGGCTCAGAGCAAGGAAGATGCTTGCCAAAGGTTACAGCGCGGGTCAGTGGCGGGTGCTCACAGCAGGCTCTCAGGCGGGGCAGGAGGGGACTCCAGATGTGGGGCTGAGCTGGCACTTACTGGGCAGGGGATCGTGGTTGCAGACATCGCTCTGGCAGCAGCGTGTGTTGGACACCATGTAGTTCTCAGGGTCCATGGTGATGGAGACGAATCCTGAGCTGCAGGCGCTGGATTTCATGCAACCCTTATAGGTGTTCACCGACTGGTGGCCCTCTGCAGGATGGCGAGGGAGGGGAGGGCTCAGGGGCCCTGGCCTGGACCCCGGCTTCCAGGTCTCTCCCAACCTTACAGCTGCCCCAGCCCGCTGCTGTCTACGGAGGTCTCTTCCAGCCCCCCAGAGTCATACCCCCTTATCTGCCTGGGGCAGGGTCTGGACTGTTTATTAGGTCCGCTCCACCCCACCCCCTCCAGGCTTTGGTGGTCTCTTGCAGTTCCCATCGGCAAGCCCTGGTGCCTGCCTGAGTGGTCCCTTCCGCCCCACGCCACCCCACTGCCATCCTCTAAGGGTCACACCTGTAGTGGTCTTTTTCAGGCCGCCTTTGGCTATCCCCATGGCGGTGTGAAATGGTCTCTTCCAGCCTTTCGCCCTCCCCTGACCCTTGGAATCCCTTCCACCAAATGCTGCAATGCCACCCTCGCCCCCCCCACCCTGTAACACCCATATCCTTCTCTGTTTAACGTGGTCTCTTCCAGATTTCCCCAGGGTCACTCCCCAGACCTCCCACTGATGGTCTCTTGCTGCCCTCCTTGGCTACTCTCAGGTCTTGCCTGAAGTGTCCAGACTCCACGGGCTTCCCCCTCCCCCTCCCCACAGTACGGTGGTCTCTTCCAACCCTAGGGTTTCCCCTCTTTACCCCACAGAAAGGTGTTTTTTCCCCCAACTTCCTCCTGCGGTCCCAGGGTCCCATCTCCCTCCCATATACTCCTGGGTGGTCTCTTCAAGACTTTCAGGTCCTTCCCCCACCTGCCCACTCTTGCTAGGTGAGTAGGGCAGCGTGCAATCTTCTATCCCACTTTACACACCCCCTCCGGTTGGAATGGTTCCTTCCTACACTCAACGTGGGCCTTGCCTCCCGTCACATCCTTCCTTCTCCAGTCTCACGCCCTGCCCCACCATCTTCCTTTAACTAAGGGTTTCTGGGTCTCTTTCAGCTTTGAATGAACACCCCACCCCCCGTGGTTTCTTCCTTTGCTCCCCTTCTCCCCGATCCCCTCTCAGGTCTGGGACAGTTCCTGACATTTAAGTCTTGCCGCTCCTCTGCCATTGTACTCATATGTCTCCCCATTGCCGCAGCTCCACTTCTTCTTTGTGATAATTTGCTCCATACTTCAGGATTATCTTCCCTCTCCTGTCTGTTCTTTTATATCTCTCCCTCTACCCCAATATCATCTCTCCTCTTCTTGTCAGGAATGGTCTCTTCCAACCCGCATCCCTAGGGGATCCCTCCCGCCCCAAATGGTCAACCTGGTCACATTCCTTCCAACCCACCCCAGCCCCTTCCTTCTCCTCTACACGCCCCCCTCCACCTCTTGCATATTAGATTTTTCCCCTCTCGCGATTTCTCTCTTCCCCCTTGTCCTTTCCTTTCCTAATCCCCTCCTGCCTAAGAAAGTCTCTGTATCTGCCCCACCCCCACCCCATCAACTCTTTGGAGTCTAATGTTCAGAAATCCCTGACAACAGTGGTTTCTGTCGTTCCATCGGATTCTCTTCCCTCCATCCACCCTGAGATTGCCTTTCCCTCTTTCCTGCCTGCTCACCACTGGAAGGTTCGTCCCTGCGCGTGCTGGTATCTGCTACCCCGAAAGCACAGCCCCCTGCCCAGGATCTGACGCCACGCCCTGCCCTCTTACTTCTGTTGGTGTGAGCCACGATGACCACGCAGGAGTCCTGGTCGGGGTCACAAGTTTGCACATTTCCACTGCACGTGGGTCCGGAGCCTGTACACACCTCACAGCTCAGTGGGTACCCTGCAGTGTAGAGAGCAGGGCTCTAGTCAAGGGTGGTGTGGTCTGCGGACCAAGACTTTGGACGGAGTCCAGAGGGGGATGCGGGGGGCGGTCTGAGGGAGGAAGGAAGGGTATCTCCCTGATTGTTCTTGGGCGGGGCATTGGCGGCTGTCCAGGGAGCTGTCCGAAGCTCAGGCAGAGACGCGGTGGTGCTCCAGCAAAGCTGCTTTCAGGGGTGGGAAGCGACTCCACCAGGGAGCAAGTTTACCTAATTACAGGGCTGGGGACTTTGGACGCTAGGGCCCTCTGAGAAAGTTTGGGGACAGGGAGGGGTCCTGGTGAAGGTTTCCATGGACTTTTGTGAAGCTTCAGGTAGAGCTGGTTCTCGGAAGTGAGATCCTCTTCCTTGTAGGTACCACGCGTAGGTCTTGTAGACAGTAGGAGCCCAGGCAGGGGTACCTGAGGCTGGGATCTTCATCCCAGGTCAAGAAGGGAGAGCGAGGACCAGGAGGGCAAGCGCATGGGCTCCTTGGTCCTGAGAGAGGAGGCAACTGGGGGCCCAGACACTGGGCAACTGCGTCCTGGGGAAGGTGGGGCTTGCCTGAATTCCTGCATCTAGGGGAGGACACCAGGGGTCTGAACTCCCTAGAGTTCTGGGAGAAAGAAAATCTCTCCCCTGCCCCATCATTTTTTTAAAAAAAGATTTCCCTTTCTAATCATACTCTCATCTGATTTTCTAGAATTCAGACGTCTTTTTTTTTTTTTTTTTGGCCGAGCTGCATGGCATGCGGGATCTTAGTTCCCCAACCAGGAGTCGAACCCACACCCCCTGCAGTGGAAGCGCAGAGTCTTAACAACTGGACCCCCAGGGAAGTCCCCAGATGGCTTATTTTGAGACCCTGCCTGTGGGACAGGGGATTCAGAGCCCATCAAACCCCCTCCTTTCTCAGGGATTCACACACACAAGTTTCTGAGCTATTCTTCCCTTGGGGCCCCAGTCTTTCTCTCCTTTACCCTCTGCCTTTGCCATGAATCTGAATTCCCAGGACACCTCCTCTTTCCCCCTCGCCCCTGGAGGACCTCGCTGAATGCCCTCTCATAGTCCTCTTTCCGAAGGTCCCAGGATTCCAGGCCCCTAGTCACTTACCCAGGCCCAGGAGGGTGCAGAGCAGCACGGAGGCCAGCAGGAAGGTCTGGGGTTTCGTGGAAAGCCTCATGATGGATGAGTGAGTGAACCTGCAGTCCCAGGTCCCCAGCTCTTCTTATAGGAAGCTGAGGAGGGGTGGGTCTGGACCCACCCTACCCCTAGGGTGAGAAAGAAGTGATGTAAGATCTGGGGGCAGGTCTCTTTAGCTCTGGAGTGGGGAGGCAGAACCAGAATCCGAATGCGACATGGGCATCTTGTGCCCAGCCCCCTCCTCCACGGGGACCCCAGGAGTCTGGACTTCCAGCCCTCTCTTCCATCAGGACCCAGAAGGTCACTTCCCTATTTTCTCACATTCCCACCGCCCCCCCCTCTTTTTTTTTTTTTCTGACCTGAGGCCCAAGATCAGAATCTCAGAATTGGGTCATTTGGTTCCCTGCAGGGTAGAGCGGCTGCTAGGACTGAGATACCCTTCTTTCTCTTCCCAAGGAGGTGCCCAGCGTGGGTGGGGCCCTACCTGGGAGCTTCCAGCATGTCCAGGCTTGTTCTGTAGGGGCACGCTTGGCTCATATTCACTTTTCTGTGTTTGGGCTGTCTCCAGCTCCGACCCCACCCCAAGATGCCCTTCTGGGTCTCTCGGGGACTGAAGAGAGGGGTGCTTGTCACCGGGCAGGGGTGGGCGTGGTATGAGACGGAAGCCCATAGGTCACATTGGAAAACTGAGGCATGGTTGGAAGCACTCAAGGCTGGATGTGTGTTTGGGCACATGCACTGTGTTTTATTTAGGTTCTTTTTTTTTTTTTTTTTTTAATTTATTTATGGCTGTGTTGGGTCTTCGTTTCTGTGCGAGGGCTTTCTCTAGTTGCGGCAAGCGGGGGCCCCTCTTCATCGCGGTGCGCGGGCCTCTCACTATGGCGGCCTCTCTTGTAGCGGAGCACAGGCTCCAGATGCGCAGGCTCAGTAATTGTGGCTCACGGGCCTAGTTGCTCCGCGACATGTGGGATCTTCCCAGACCAGGGCTCGAACCCGTGTCCCCTGCATTGGCAGGCGGATTCTCACCCACTGCGCCACCAGGGAAGCCCTTATTTAGGTTCTTTACCCACTCTCTCTGCCTCAGGCATAAGCTTGAGAGATCAGAAATTGTGTGTGTGTGTGTGTGTGTGTGTGTGTGTGTGTGTGTGTGTGTGTGTGTGTGTGTGTGTGTGTTGGTGGCGGGCATGGGGAGGGTAGCCAGCAACCGGTGGAGGGGATCCTGTTGCGGTAGGCTCCAGGCTCCCTGCAAAAATCCACTCAGATTTGCTGGCCTCTTGCTTTCCAGGCTTCAGTTGGGGTGGTGAGGATGGCGAATTTCTTCTGGGGACCAGTCCTGGAGGCCACGCCAGTGCTAGGCGCCCAGAAAACCTAGTGTGAAAGTCACCGGGAGGAGGGGCTAGAGCGCGGTTTGGCCAGAGGGAGGCGGGAAAAGCCCGTTGCTAGGCAACTCAGCCCCTCTCGCTTCTCTCGGGAGAGGCGCACTGGGCTTGCGCAGTGTTGACGCGACCTCCGGCGCGCCGCTGTTTGAAAGGCCCGAGCGTCGTGCGCTTGCGCAGTTAAGCCCGCGCCGGGCGCCCCAGCTGTCTGCACCCTAAACTCAGACCCTCCAGCATCTTCTTGGTCAGGCGAAGCCCACGACGTTGACATGCCGGAGATCCGCCTCCGCCATGTGGTGTCCTGCAGTAGCCAGGACTCGGTGAGGGAGCGGCGTGGAGGAGGTTGGAAGAAGTAAAGGAATTCTTGAGGGGGCTCTAGGAGAACTTTTGGAGTCTAAAAGGGGTTGAACAATAATCAGTATCCGGGCTGCGAAGAAAAAAGAACTTTATTTGGGGTCTTAGGAACCGATATTAGAGAGACACAGATTTCCGTAAAACTGGAAGAGTGTTGGGAGAGAGAGTCAGGGGCTTATGAGGACAAAGGTCACCAGGTGGTTAAAGTTGTCTAGAGAGAATTGTAATTGCCTCTGATACAAGAAATATTTGGCTTTAAAAAATAGGCTGTCATGAGTTACTTTACGGTAAAGGTCCCATAAATAGATAGGCCGTCATGAGTTACTTTATGGTAAGTGTCCGATAAGTATCCTGAGTTTCTGGTAGACGTTCTGGATGCCTGTGTTTACTGCCATAAGTGGTCAAAAGGTCACATTCCATCCAGGCTGAGACCTGCCTGGTCACAATTCCTCAGTGGCCTCCCAGCTCCATTTTAGAGGAGCCCTTTTAGCACTACCGACTTCATTTTGATTTTCCTTTCACAAAAGGGACTTGGTGGAATTCTAAGGAGGGTCATGGGAGAATTTCTCAGAGGCCATAAGGGAATTCTAGAGAGATGTGGAATAGAGGAACTTCCAGAGAGAAAAGGAGGGCTAGGGGAGCTTCCTCGGAAGGCCCAGGGGTGAATTTCCAGGGGAAAATGCTGTAGGGGACTCAAGGCAGAGTGTGTGGGGATTAATAGGGAAACTTAAATCCGGGGGATCTCAATGGAATAATCTGAGAGCTGGGGACCTAGCTCTCATCTCTGTACCCTAACTTTCCCTTTCCCACTCTTCTCTCCAGACCTACTGTGCAGAAAACCTTCTCAAGGCAGACACTTACCGAAAATGGCGGGCAGCCAAGGCGGGCGAGAAGACCATCTCTGTGGTGCTCCAGGTGATTCTGCCCCACCCCCCCACCCCCATCTTCTTAGTAGGAGTCTGGAGACCCAGGGTCCTGACTCTGCTCTGGAGTTAACTGGCAGTGAGTGGAGGCACTTTCCCTTTGGGCGTCAGCTTCCTCACCCGGAAAATGAGCAGTGTGATCCCGGGGAGAAAGGTGATCCAAGCACTAGGCCAGGGATGAATCGCTGTGTGGCCCAGGTAGGTTGCTGCTACTTTCGGGGCCTCAGTTTCCTCAGCTGGAACAGAGCGAATCATTGCCATGTATCCTGCCTTCTAAAGTCTCTGGGCTCAGGGCTGGAAGGTGTCTCATATCATCTAAGCCAATCAACCTCATTTTATTTTTTTATTTTAAAAAATATTTATTTACTTATTTGGCTGCGCTGGTCTTAGTTGTGGCAGGCGGGATCTAGTTCCCTGACCAGGGATCCAGCCCGGGCTCTCTGCATTGGGAGTGTGGAGTCTTAACCACTGGACCACCAGGGAAGTCCACAATCAACTTCATTTTAAAGATGAGGAAACTGGGGCATAGGGCAGGGCGAAGTGAAGTGGCCAGTCTAAGCTACCATGTCTGGAATGCTGAGCGCTTTGGTACATTCTCTGTGAAGTTGGAGGGAGGCAAAGAGGAAAGGGTAGTTTGACCCAGGATGGTTACAGAATTCCAAACAGGCTGTTCCTCTCCGGCATAAGAAACTGGTGGGAGAAGCGAGCTAGGTGTGTTGCCAAGCATCTGCTCTTTGCCAGGTGCCGCCGGCCTCGGTGTTTTACCTGTGTGACCTGACTCTTCATGGAGTTGGATAATGTAGGGACTGTTATCACCACTAATAAATGGCGTTGCTAAGACCTGAACCTATTGTGGGTGTTCTTAGCCACTTTGTCACGCTGCTTTGTGTTCATACCTTGGCTTTCTTGATTTTGGCCACATTCCTCCCTTCTGAATGTAGGGGGTGTTTGGGGAGGGATGTTGGGGGCAAGGCTTACCTGATTGAGTTAAAACATATGATTGTCTCTGTCTTGCCCAGTGGTTCTGGAAAAGTTTTGGTTCACAGAACCTTTTGAGAATTAGGGAGAAACTGAGAATTCTCTTCCCAGGAAAAATACACAGCCCCACAAGATTTTCTGAATGATTTTAGGAATTTAAATATCTCCTAGGTCCCTAACATAGTAAGAATAATGAGAGCCAACATTTATTCAACATTACAGCTGCCTGGGAATTCCCTGGTGGTCCAGTGGTTAGGACTCCATGCTCCAAGGGCCCGGGTTCAATCCCTGGTCAGGGAACTAAAAGAACAAAAATTACAACTGCCGGTCACCATTCTAAACACTTCACGTGGGTTAATTCATTGAATCCTCATAAAAACCCCATGACCTCGAGTCTTTTATTATCCCCTTTTACAAGGAAGAAACTAGGCCCAGAGAGGTTATACAACTTGCCTAGAGCCAGTGTTTTTATATTAGTCTTGGGACATGGATTCAAGACCCCACATGTCCCTCTTACTCACCCTGTGACCTCAGGCAAATGGTTTCTTTCCTCTGAACCTGTTTTCTCATCTGCCCATTGGGAATAATGTGATCTGAGCCCAGGGTTGTTGTGAAAATCCCGTGATGTAATGTTTGCAAAAGTGCCGTGTCAGCAGGCAGGTGTTTGTGTAAAGGGAGGGATTCGTGTGTTCATTACTGGGCGATGATTCTGCTGGGCTCTCTTATGATCAGGAACATCCCATTTGGGTCTGCACCCCAGTTGCAGTGGGAGCAAGAAGAGACAGGATATGGGGAGTGAGGGTGCCAGAGGAGCCAGACAAGGCACAGGGTTCTCTGGCCTGGGAGACCAAAGGGGATATTGCAGCTGTCACCAAAGTGGGAAGCCTCGAGAAGGGGCAGCTTGAGAAGGTGATACATTGGTTGGGATGTCCGGGTTTGCTATGACTTTGGGACATCCAGGGGACAGCTAGCGATTGGACATGGAGCTGCAGATAGGGCTGTAGGAGTTGTCAGCACAGGGACAGGCCCTGGAGACTTGGGAGTGGATGGATTCATTTGTTCATTCATTCATAGAAGCGCCTTCTGTAGGCCCAGCACTGTTTTAGGTACTGGGGCATAGTGCAGTGGACAGCACAAGACAAACGTACGTCAGTCCTGTGGAGACTTTACGTTGGCAAGGAAAGACTGACAGGTTAATAATAAGTAAAATGTACGTATGTCAGGTGATGAGTGCTAGGGAGGAAATTACATGGTTAAGAGAAGCGAGGAGGGACTTCCCTGGTGGCACAGTGGTTAAGACTCTGCGCTCCCAATGCAGGGGGCTGGGGTTCGATCCCTGGTCAGGGCACTAGATCTCACGTGCGTGCCGCGACTAAGAGTTCACGTGCCACAACTAAGGAGCCCGTGGGCCACAACTAAGGAGCTGGTGAGCCGCAAGTAAGGAGCCTGCCTATCGCAACTAAGACCCAGTGGAACCAAATAAATAAATAAATAAATATTAAAAAAAGAAAACACAGAAATGAGAAATACCTCCAGTGGGAGATGAGGCAGTGGCAAAAGATTTTTTTCTAAATACGGCGTTAGGGAAGGCCTTCCTGAGAAGCTAACCTTCAAGCAGAGTGAGTTATGCAGGCACCTGGGAAAGAAACAGAGTCCAAGGCAGGCTGGCGCCTGGTAGGCTGGTGTCTGGTGGGCTGGAGGGACAACAGCAAGCCCTGTGTGTGGGTGGAGTGGAGTTGACAGGGGAGAGGGGTAGGAGCTGATGGGGTGGGGGTAGAGGACCCCTAATCTACGTAAGGCCTAAAAGCCATTGTAAGGATTTAAGCATTTACTCTGCATGAGATAGGAGCCGTGGAAGACCTCTGAGCAGAGGAGGAACAGAATGTGACTTAGGTTCTCACAGAATCTTCTATTTATTTATTTATTTATTTATTTATGGCTGTGTTGGGTCTTCGTTGCTGTGTGCGGGCTTTCTCTAGTTGCGGGGAGCGGGGGCTACTCTTCATCGCGGTGCATGGGCCTCTCACTGTCGCGGCCTCTCTTGTTGCGGAGCACAGGCTCCAGACGCGCAGGCTCAGTAGTTGTGGCTCACGGGCCTTGTTGCTCCGTGGCATGTGGGATCTTCCCAGACCACGGCTCGAACCCATGTCCCCTACATTGGCAGGCAGATTCTCAACCACTGCGCCACCAGGGAAGCCCTGGAACAGTTTTTTTAATAAGATGTCTCTGGGACTTTGCAAACCTTCCATGTCTCATTTCTTCCACTGTCGTGAGTTCTGTCTTCCTGGGAAAGGTGCACAGAAACCTGGGCCACAGATGACTCATCTTGTGCTTAAGCCTTTCTCCTAACAGGTGATCCTTACTGAACACTCACTTCTTTTTTCTTGAGATAAAATTCACGTAACGTAAAGGTCATTATTTTAACCATTTAAAGTGTACAGTTCAGGGTTTTTTAGTATATTGACAATGTTATGCATTCATTACTGCTGTCTAATCCAGAACATTTTCACCACCCCAAAAAGAAACCGAAAACCATTAAGTGATCACTCCCTATTCCCCTCTCCCCAGGTTGCCGCTGGCAACCACCGATGTACTTTTTTTTAAATAGGGAATTCAATTGTTTATTTTATTTTTTTTCACTCAAGTGAATTTACTGAATTAATCTGCATTTAACACTGCTGGTGTACATTTAAATCAACACTTGATATTAACCTTCTTTTTAATTTTTAAATCTTCAAGAAAAAAATATATTACTATTTTAGTTTAAACTTAAAAAAATATATTCATTAATTTATTTTTATTTGGTTGTGCTGGGTCTTAGTTGTGGCAGGCGGGCTCCTCAGTTGCAGCTCACCGGCTCCCCATTTGCAGCACGTGGACTCCTTAGTTGAGGCCAGTGAGCTCCTTAACTGTGGCTCGAGAGCTCCTTAGTTGAGGCCAGTGAGCTCCTTAGCTGTGGCTCGAGAGCTCCTTAGTTGCGGAGGCGGGCTCCTTAGTTGTGGCACGCGAACCCTTAGTTGCGGCATGCACATGTGATCTAGTTCTCTGACCAGGGATCAAACCCGGGCCCCCCACATTGGGAGCATGGAGTATGAACCACTGCGCCACCAGGGAAGTCCCTCCAATTTTTTTAAATTGAAGTATAGTTGATTTATAATGTTGTGTTCGTTTTAGATTTTTTTTCAGATTCTCTTCCGTTACAGGTTACTACAAAATATGAAGTACAGTTCCCCGTGCAATACCGTAGGTCCTTGTTGGTTTTCTACTTTATATGCACTAGCGTGTGTATGTTTCACTGAGGTACTTTTTGTCTCTGTGGACTTGTCTCTACCGGACATTTATATGAATAAGACCCTAGAATGTATGGCCTTTTGTGTCTGGCTCCTTTCACTCAGCATCGGGTTTTCTGGGTTCCTACATGTTGTAGCTTAGATCAGTGCTTCATTCCTTTTTACAGCTGAATACTGTTCCGTTGTAGGGAATATCATACAGTGTGTATCCATTCATAAACTGATGGGCATTTAGGTTGTTTCCATGTTTTTATAAGAGATTTTTTATTTATCAAAAGAAAGACAGGGGAGTATATGTGTGTGTTTAAAGTAGAAGTAGTCGTATATGAAATAAGAACCATTCATTAAAATACAAATATATACAGCCTACTAGATGGAGGGCCCCATGCTTTAAATGTGGGAGAGGCAGAGATTTTTTTTTTTTTTCAGCCACGCCCCATGGCATGCGGGATCTTAGTTCCCCGACCAGGGATCGAACCCTTGCTCCCTGCAGTGGAAGCTCAGAGCCTGAACCACTGGGCCGCCAGGGAATTCCCAAGCTGTTGAGTTTTTATGTCAAGGATTGAAAGTGGGGAATTGGGAAGCAGTGTTAGCTTGTCGTCAGGCAGTTGGGTCTGAATTTCTCTGCCAGTCACTAGCTATGTGTGACGTGTGAGCCATTTATTTACCTGTCTGAGCCTCAGTTTCCCCATCTGTAAAGCTGGGAGAGTTACAGACCCTTCCTTCCAAGGTGGTTGTGAGGATTCAGTGATGCCTGGCCCAGGAAGAGCTTAGCTAAGTGTGGTAGGCAGAATAATGCCCCCCAGTAGATATCCACATCCTAATCCCAGAACCTGTGAATATGTCCTTTACATGGCAAAAGGGACTTTGTGGATGTGATGAACTGAGGATCTTGAGATGGTGAGATTGGCCTGGATGATTGGGGCGGAGGTGTGTGTGTGTGCAGCGTAATCACAAGGGTCCTTGTAAGGGAAGGAGGGAGGCAGGAGAACCAGAGTCAGAGGAGATGTGAAGACGGAAGCAGAGGTTGGAGCAATGCCATTGCTGGCTCCAAAGATGGAGGAAGGGGCCACAGCCGAGGAGTGCAGGGGCCTCTAGAAACTGGAAACAAGACAAGGAAACGGGCTTCCCTGGTGGCGCAGTGGTTAAGAATCCCCCTGCCAATGCAGGGGACACGGGTTCGAGCCCTGGTCCTGGAAGATCCCACATGCCACGGAGCAACTAAGCCCGTGCGCCACAACCACTGAGTCTGCGAGCTTAGAGCCCGTGCTCCGCAGCAAGAGAAGCCACTGCAATGAGAAGCCCGCGCACCTCAATGAAGACCCAACGCAGCCAAAAATAAATTAAATAAAATAAATTAATTTTTTAAAAAAGTTTTAATAATTAAAAAAAAAAAGACAAGGAAACGATTCTCCCCCAGAAGTTCTAGAAGGAATGCAGCCCTGCTGACACCTTTATTTTAGCCCAGCCAGGTTACCTGGGCGCCAGCTGTGTGACCTCAGGGAAGTGATACAACCGCTTCCTGCCTCCATTTGTTTACGTGTGAAATAGAGATAATAATAGCTCCTGTCTCGCAGAGCTGTGGGGCGGAGAGAAGATACAGGTATTACGGGTCTGCCACGTCTGAGCACTTAGATGTCCGCTGCAATGGCTGTGGGTTGTGGTTAGTACGTGTCATCTAGACTCCCTTCGGAAGGAGGACTATTATGATGACCCTCCCCTTTCACTTGTGAGGAAACTGCAGCTCAGAGAGGTTATACGCCACCCAGGGCTGCACCGCTTGGAAGTGGCAGGGCTGGATTTGAAGTCAGGCCGGCCTCCCCACAAGCCCAGGCTCCTTCCTTCCCTGGAGGGATGTTCCTGCCTGCAGCAGCGTGCAGGCAGTGTCCGGGCCGCCTCCCGACTGGGAGGTGACAGGGCAGATCGGACCGTCAGATGATCCTGGTGTAGGGTGGCAGACTAGCTACCTTTGGGGGTCGTAGTAACTTGTCATTCTAGGAGCCAAATGAAAGATCCCCAGAGTGGAAAGCAGGAGGCTTGCTTCAGCCGTTCCTAACTGCCTTCCACCCCCACCTGGCCTTTACTGTGAGACAGAAATGGCAGAAACTTTGGGGGAAGTCACCCTACAGTCAGCTCTTTCCTTCTTTTGACAAATAGTCATCAAGCAGCGACTAATATTGCCTCCTGACTGGCAGTGGCAGGGTGCCTGCTACATGCCAGGCCCTGAGGCCGTAGTATTTATGTGCGTAATCCTAGATAGGGTGATCATCCCCACTTTACAGGTGAGGAAACTGAGGCTCCAAGAGGTGAGCTGACAAGGCCATATAGCTAGCGTGTGGCAGAGCTGGGACTCAAACCCAGGAATCAGTGGTGAGCAAAACCAGACTAGGCCCCTACCCTCAGGGAGCTTCCCCGGAGCCCTGTGTGATTGGGGTTGGGGGTGACAGATGTGCCATTTGTCTGCATAGTGCCACCAAGGAGAGCTCCATGGTGGCGGGTTAGAGGCCCATCCGGCAGAGTGTGGCGGAGTCAGGGAAGCGGGTGTGGGAGCTTATGCAGTCGGTCGGTGAATATTTTCGAGCTCTGACTCTACACCCTGTGCTGCGCGCAGGGGACACAGTGGCCCCACTCAGCCCTGTCTTCACTGTCACCGAGTTGACTTTGCAAGGAGACGGGGGGGGCCGGATGGGGGTCATCCATCTTCCAAGGTCCCGCAGGGAGCTGGGGAGGCAGAGCAGCACTGACAGTGCGCTTTCCCGCCCCTGCAGTTAGAGAAGGAGGAGCAGATACACAGCGTGGACATCGGGAACGACGGCTCGGCCTTCGTAGAGGTGCTGGTGGGCAGCTCAGCCGGAGGGGCCGGGGAGCAGGACTACGAGGTAAGCAGGGCCTTGGGGTGGGCCCCCTGCTGATCCCTGCCCCAGGTGCCCCCAGCGAGGCCCCAGGCCTCCCCGGCGCCAGGCCAGGGTGGAGGCGAGTCACTGTGACCGTGGCCCTCTGGAGGAGCCCAGGGTTCCAGGAGACAAAGAGCAGACCCAGGTGATGAGCTGTGTGGGGCAGGGACCGGGGGCGCAGGGAGGGGGCTGAAATTGCAACATGGTTGCAGAAACAACCAGAGGCACCTGTTTGTTCTACCATTCAGTCTGCTGCTTGAGAGCAAAACTCCTTTTTTTCTGGTCCCAGAACTTCTCAGAGATGTCGCAGCCAATTGAGATTCCGAATTGCTTGGGGTGCCTCTCTTAGTTACTTTATTTGTGACAAATGTTTACAAGCCTTTTGCCCTATTACAAATACGGTAAGTCCCTTACATATGAATGAGTTCCGTTCCGAGAGCCCGTTCGTAAGTCCAGTTTGTTCATAAGTCCAACAAAGTTAGCCTAGGTACCCAACTAACACAATAGTATAGTACTGTACTGTAATAGGTTTATAATACTTTTCACACAAATAATACATAAAAAACAAACACACAAAATAAAACATTTTTAATCTTACAGTAGAGTACCTTGAAAAGTACAGTAGTACAGTACAACAGCTGTCATACAGGGACACAGTCGCATCTTTGAAAGTTCACAACTTGAAAGTTTGTATCTAGGGGACTTACTGAATTTTAAAAATTGGCCCAATCTGCTTCCCTGGTGGCGCAGTGGTTGAGAATCTGCCTGCCAATGCAGGGGACACGGGTTCGAGCCCTGGTCTGGGAAGATCCCACATGCCGCGGAGCAACTAGGCCCGTGAGCCACAACTACTGAGCCTGCGCGTCTGGAGCCCGTGCTCCGCAACAAGAGGGGCCACGACAGTGAGAGGCCCGCGCACCGCGATGAAGAGGGGCCCCCGCTTGCCGCAACTAGAGAAAGCCCTCGCACAGAAACGAAGACCCAACACAGCCATAAATAAATAAATAAATAAACCCAAAAAAGTTTAAAAAAAAAAAAAAATTGGCCCAATCCTTTTTTTAACCGGTTGAATGAATTCGAGCCGGAGTGGTGAGATCATAATGAGCCAGCTGGTCAATCAGCGAATTGATTTTGGGTAAAAATAAACCTACTGTGAAAAAGAGAGGTTACAATTTTAAGTGAACAAATCAGTTTTCTACAAGATACGGTTTTTTTTCTTGCAGTGAGAAATTGTTTTCAATTGAGGTATATTTCTCATATAATAAAACGCACAGGTCAGCGTTTTGATAGATGTACACACCTGCGTAACCGTCCCCCAGATCAAGACGTAGAGCATCGCCGGCCTTCCTGAAAGTTCCCTCGTGTCCCTTTGCAGTCACTCCTGCCACCCTCAGCTCAGATCACCACTGATCTCTTTTCTTGCCTGTCCTAGAATTTCACATAAGTGGAATTTTATAGCATGTGTTCTTTTTTTGTGGCTGGCTTTACTCAACATACTGTTTTTTTGATGTTCTAACATATCATATATATGTCAGTGGTCTGTTCCACCTTATTGTTGAGCAGTCTCACTGTAAGTGTAGATCTCAATTTGTTCATCCATTCTCTTGTTGACGGGCATCTGGGCTGTTGCCGCTTTTTTTTTGGCCATGCTGTGCAGCCTACAGGATCTTAGTTCCCCAACCAGGGATTGAACCCAGGCCCCAGCAGTGAAAGTGCTGAGTCCTAATCACTGGACCGCCAGGGAACTCCCCACCATTTTTTTTTTAATAAATTTATTTTATTTATTTATTTTTGGCTGCATTGGGTCTCTGTTGCTGTGTGCGGGCTTTCTCTAGTTGCGGCGAGCGGGGGCTACTGTTTGTTGCGTTGCGCGGGCTTCTCATTGCGGTGGCTTCCCTTGTTGCGGAGCACGGGCTCTAGGCGCGCAGGCTTTAGTAGTTGTAGCACACAGGCTCCGTAGTTGTGGCTCCTGGGCTCTAGAGCGCAGTCTCAGTAGTTGTGGCGCACAGGCTTAGTTGCTCCATGGCATGTGGGATCTTCCCAGACCAGGGCTCGAACCCGTGTCCCCTGCATTGGCAGGCGGATTCTTAACCACTGCACCACCAGGGAAGTCCACCACTTTTTGACTATTATGAAAAAAGCTGCTGCGAACATTCTTGTACAAGCCTCTGTATAGGGATCTCTTTTAGGTAAATACCTAAGAGTCGAATTGCAGGGTCTTCAGGTAGATATATGTTTTAACCTTATTAGAAATGGACAGTTTTCCAAAATGGTTGCACCAGTTTATATTCCCTTCAGCAGTGTACGAGTTCTCTTTGCTTCCCATCCTTACTTCTGCTTGATATTGCCAGTCTTTTAAATGCATGCGTGTTGAATTTTATCAAGTGCTTTTTCCACCTTACAAGGTACATTTTAACCAGTGAGGTTTTCCTTGAACACACATTCTTATTCTAAAGGTTCTAGGGAATTCCCTGGCGATCCAGTGGTTAGGATGCCACGCTCTCACTGCCGAGGGTCCAGATTCCATCCCTGGTCGGGGAACTAAAATCCCACAAGCTGCGTGGTGTGGCCAAAAAGATAATAATAATAAAATAAAAGTTCTATAAGTTGTAAGAAGACAAACTAAGGCACATTATGTTTTGAAGAGTTTATTTGAGCTAACAATTCAAATCAGACAGCCAAAACTGAAAAATGATTAGGGGTGCTGTGTGGATGGGCTAGGACAGAGATTTTTAGAGAGAAAACAGGGAAGCAAAGCAAAGCAATTATTTAATTGGCTAGAGCTTAAATGGTTCCCTTACTTGGGAAAATCTAGTGACTTGACTTGGCTCTTCACGATTAGTTGATTTCATTTTCTTAGATTCGAGTTCACCAACTCTGGCTTAGATTTTGGTTGGTTTACTTAGGCTACCTAAGGCACTAGAGTCACTGAGTCTAATGGCCTCCCTGTTTAAAATTTTAAATAAAATCAACGGTCTTTGGAACTATAAAAAAAAAGTTTTCTGTTCTTCTTGGCAAACAGATTTAGATCAAAATTCTACTTTATGATTATGGGAACAGAGTAAGTGCATTTTTAGCTAAAACTTTATCTAATCGGGCGTGTGAATCTTTATTATTCTTATCTTATCTACCTAGAAAGGTGGAATGGTTAGCTTAGGGCTTGATCTTTTCAGAGTCTGAAAACCCCTATGTCGATAGTCTCCCATTCTCTCAAGATTTTTAATTAAACTTCTGCTGGAAGTTTTGTTATAACTCCTAGCCAAGACTGAATTAAAGACTCTGGGCCTTATAAGGTCTGGCTTCTGCCCAGAGACTAGATACGGTTGGAAGAGCCAAGAAAGAAAAGGAAAAAGGGCCGAGCAGGGCTGGTCCACGTTGATGTCACCCATACAAACCAAGCCAAAGGCACATATTTTAATAACTAGTGACATTTTCTACAAAATCATCAACATTAAAAAAAATATTTATTTATTTATTTGTTTATTTGGCCGCGCTGGGTCTTGGTTGCGGCATGCGGACTTCTTAGTTGCGACATGTGGGATCTAGTTCCCTGACCAGGGATCAAACCTGGGCCCCCTGCCTTGGGAGCATGGAGTCTTAACCACTGGATCGCCCGGGAAGTCCCAACATTTTTTTTTTTAACCCCTCCACGTTCTGCAAAGGGGATATCTAAGCTTGCAAGGTTAACACAGTCTAGAGAATAAAGGTTTAATCCTAGAACCTTAAAGACAGTATTGGATAATAAAGCAACTGGAGTTGTTTTCTCTTCACAATGAATGGGAGGAGAGTATATTCAGAGGGAGGCTCCCCCTTAGGGTGGGTGGCAGCTGCCAGCCACAGCTTGTGTTGCCCCTTCATTTAGTCACTAGATGGTAATTCAGCTCTCCCATCGGCTCAAAATCAGCCCTTTTATAAACAAGTGTAGTCAAGGCCAGGGAGCTGGCTTCCCTTCTGTATAATTTTTGTCATCTTTGCTGTTTCCTGTTCATAATCAAGAGCTGAGCACAGAGATACCTAGTTACAGTCTATGTTTTTCTCAGAAAAAAGCTTTTGTTTTCTAATTTCACAGCATGTCAGTTAGAAAAGAGACTAAGTAACAGATTATACCCAACTAAAGATGGCTTACTGCCTAAGAATATTTATTGTTTCCTTAGGAGGGAAGTCCAGCATTAGGCAGACCCAGAGTTGATTGGGCAACTGAACAAAGTCAGGGTGCTTGGTTGGGCACCTCTTGATTCTTTTGGTCTTGCCCACATGGTTACAAGATGGTTGCCATTGCTCCATCCATCACCTAGTAGCATCCATAGCAGAAAGTGGAGGAGTGGAATGGCAGAAAAGCAGTGGTTTTCTTCCATCCTCTGTTTCTCTTTAATGAAGAAGGAAAATCTTTCCCAAAAGGCTCCAGCAGCCTTCCTCTTAACATCGAATTGCCCATCCTTGGACCAGCCACTGGCAGAGGAAATCAGACCACTTGGACCAATCATGGTTCATCCCTTAGTGTTGGGCATGCAGCTCTTCCACTGCTTTTCAAAACTGCCTGGTCAGTTTTTGTTCCTGCATCATACTGTTAATAGCTCCGTTTATTTCTTTAGACTATTAAACACAATTACTTTTATATTGTGTGTTTGATAATGTCAATATGTGCAGTCTTTGTGGGTCTGAGTCTGCAGTTTGTGGTTTCTCCTGACCCTAAATCATGGCAGCCTGTTTCCTCATGCCTCATGGGTGTGTGTGTGTGTGTGTGTGATTGTTAATTCTTCTTTTGGGGAACGTATCTGTGGGAATTCTTTGAGGGCCTGGTTTGAAGTACGTTCCTCCAAAGAGGATTTGCCCCGGCATCAGGTGATACTACATACGTGGGACCACTTAAAATTTTCACCTTGGGTTTTTCCACGCAGATAACTAGTGTGGATTTTTACTCCAAATCCTTGAGAGTACAGACCTGCGGTTAGGAGTCTCCAGAGAGAATTTTTCAGCTTTTCTCTGCTGTCCCCCCAGAGCTAAAGCCTCCCACTGACTCTCCCCACAAGGCACACTTCTCCCTAATTTACCCACAGAAGGTGCTGCCCGTTGGAGAGGCCCAGCTCTCTGCTCGGTGGCGTGGTCCCTAAGATGCCTTTCTTCTTGACTTGGAGCACAGGCTTTCTTTCCTGGTCCCTCCTGCTCCCACCACCTAGAGCCCTTTAAAGTCAAGCTCTCTGCCACCTGGAGTCAGCAACGGGGCAAACACCAACATCGGTGCCACCCACTGTATCAGTCAGGGTCCCACCAGGAGACTGAAACCACACCAGTTAGTTTAACAGAGAGAATTAACGTAAAGAATTAGTAACGAGGTATTGAACTGAAGAGGCCAGAAGACTAAGGTAGGACGCGGAAGCAACTGCAGGGAGCAGTCACCACCCTTAGGGTTGGAGGAACAAAAGGAAGAGGTTGGCATGACTGAAGGGTAGACGTTTCGAAGCTTGGAGGTGGGGCCCTTGGAGCTGAAACTCAGACCCTGAGGAAGGGGAGCTCCCTGGCTGGTTCTGGTATGTCCCTGAGAGGGTGCAGTGAGGCCAGTTCTGCAGGTGTTGGGAAGCTGCAAACTGGATTCATCTGCCGCCCCGGGGGAAGAACAGCTGCAGACGAAGGAGGGAAGCACACCTGGGCACTGCTCGGGGGATCTGCAGGAAGGCTCAGATCCCGCCTCCCTCCTCCAGCCTTGCAGCCTGTCTCTCTAGCTCCCCCTGCTGGCAGAGCCTGACAAAGAGCGGCTGGAGATTAGAAATGTCCCCAGCATCCCAGAGCTGAGCCACCAAGGGTGGGGTGTTTTGTTTTGTTTTGTTTTGTTTTTCTTTTAAAAATATTTTTTGGTTTTTCTTCTTTTTTATTTTTTCTATTTTATTTTATTATTTATTTATTTTGTTTGTTTGTTTTTTGAGGGCGGGTTTGAACTGAGAGACAGTCACTTAGTAATGGGTGCAGCTCCCCTGCCTCTTTGGATTCTGCACTGTAATTTCTGGCCTCAAATATTTCCCTTCTGCTGACTCAGCTGTGCATTTCAAAAAGGTGTTTGAGGGAATTCCCTGGTGGTCCAGTGGTTAGGACTCCACGCTTTCACTGCCAAGGGCACAGGTTCAGTCCCCGGTCAGGAAACTAAGATCCCACAAGCTGTGTGGTGCAGCCAAAAAAAACAGAATATAATAAGGTGTTTGAATATTGTGCCAGTCATTGTGAATATCCTGTGCTGGGAGGGCTCCTGAAGCTCCCTATCCTGAGGGTTCCCGCCATGTGGCCAGATGTGGAAGACTCTGGAAGAGTTTAGAGAAGTGGAATAGAAGGATCCCTCTGGGGCCTGTGTCAGGGAAGGACTGACTGGAGGCCCAGAAATGAGAAGGGTCTAGAGGCCTTGAGGCAGGTTGAGGTACAGCTGGATCTGGCGACTCCCTGGTCCCTGCTCAGGCCCCTGCCCTCTTCCAGCCCCTAGGAGGTGTCACTGAAACCAGCCAGGCCTGGTTCTCATCCTCTGTGCCTTTTCCCAGGTCCTTCTGGTCACCTCGTCTTTCATGTCCCCTTCCGAGAGTCGCAGTGGCTCAAATTCCAACCGCGTTCGCATTTTTGGGCCCGACAAGTTGGTCCGGGCAGCAGCAGAGAAGCGCTGGGACCGCGTCAAAATTGTCTGCAGCCAGCCCTACAGCAAGGTACCCAGGGTGGGAGTGGGGTCCTTGGTCCTGAGCCACGAGAGAGGCGAGAGGCCGATGTTGAGTCCCAGAGGGCTGGGAGGACCGGACAGTTGGTCTCCCCGTGGGACTTCAAGGAGGCTGGGTCCCTGCATTCTCTGAAATTGGTTTGAGGTCCTCCCCGTATAGGAATCTTCGCTTCCTGGAGGAAGATTAGGAAGGATGACCTGCAAGACCTCAGGGGAATTGGGAGGGGGAGCTGCTGACTTGTTGGAGATGGGGCCTTGTAGAATTGGGCCTCAGAGTTAATATCACGAGCTCTGGAGTCGGAACGCTGGTTTAAAACCTGGCTTCTCCACTCCTTAGCTGTGTGACCTCTGGCTTCAGTTTCCTGATCCTTATGGGGTTGCTGTAAGTTAGGGATGCTAAGCTGTGATGACGAGACCCGAGTATGTAATGACAGCACGCAGTAAAGGTATACTTCTTATACCTCTGGATCTGTCCCGGGACGTGCTTGGCCAGTCATCCCGGACCCAGTCTCCTTCCATCTCATGGGTCTGCATCCACCCAGCAGAGGGGGAAAGAGTCTGGAGCATTTCTGACTTCCAGAAGTGATACCCAGCCCTCCCTCCCATTCCACAGGCAGGAATTTGGCACGCAGAGTGGATTCGCTTAGACACCCAGTAGCCTTTGCCAATTGCTCTGAGGCTCAAGGAGCTGGTGCATGTAAAGGGCTTTGCACCGAGCCTGACCCCAAGTTAGGGCTCAATGACAGCTTGCTGTTATTATCCTTGTCATTATCATGGGGGCACTTCCCCAGATGTGTGTGTCCATAGGAGGGAAAGAGCCAGAAAGGGGTTTCTGTAAATAAAAGGGATTGGGGCCAAGCCTTAGTCCTTGGCCCGACTCCCTGATTCCCACCCCTCCTCTCCCAGGATGCCCCCTATGGCCTGAGTTTTGTAAGGTTTCACAGCCCCCCAGACAAAGAGGAGGCCGAGGTCTCATCCCAGGTAAGCTCTACCTGCTACCGCCCAGAGCCTTCTCCCCACCTCTTCACCCCCACCTGCTGACAGCCCTCCCACTGCGCTGACCTTGTGGGACCTTAGAAAGTGACCAAGCTCGGCCAGTTCCGCGTGAAGGAGGAGGATGAGAGCGCCAGCTCCCTGAGACCCGGGGCTCTCTTCTTCAGCCGGATCAACAAGACCCCCCCAGGTGAGTGCGGGAAACCTGGGTCCTGAATGAGTAAAGGCCGGGGGCCTGGACTCCTGGGTCTGAGGGAGGAGGGGCCGGGGGCCTGGACTCCTGGGTCACTCCCGGGTCTTGGGAACAACACTCTGTGTCCCATGGATAGGAGCCGAAGGGTCTGAGGGTCCAGCCCTCTCAACCTGGCTCCACTTTCTCCCTCTGCAGTCGCAGCCAGTGACCCAGCAGGACCCAGCTATGCAGCTGCTACACTGCAGGCCTCCAGTGCCGCCTCCTCGGCCTCTCCGGCCTCCAAGACAGTAGGCAGCACCTCCAAGGTGAGATCATCGGACCCTGGTGGGGTGGAGAGGGAGGAGGTGAGCTGGAGGCCTCAGCCCATCCCACCCCCTCATCCTCAGGAGTCCCCCAGAGGCAAGAGGAAGCTGGATTTGAGCCACGAAGAAAAGAAGACCCCCAGCAAACCGTCCGCCCAGCCCTCACCACCCGCCCTCAAGAGACCCAAATGTGAGCAAACTGGATTCCTTGTTCCCACAGGGGTCTGGGTCCTGGGTCTGGGGGAGGAGGGGCCGGGGGCCTGGATCCTGGGTCTGGGGGGGGAGGGGCCGGGGGCCTGGATCCTGGGTCTGAGGGGGGAGGGGCCGGGGGCCTGGATCCTGGGTCTGGGGGAGGAGGGGCCAGGGGCCTGGACTCCTGGGTCTGAGGGAGGAGGGGCCGGGGGCCTGGATCCTGGGTCTGAGGGGGGAGGGGCCGGGGGCCTGGATCCTGGGTCTGGGGGAGGAGGGGCCAGGGGCCTGGACTCCTGGGTCTGAGGGAGGAGGGGCCGGGGGCCTGGATCCTGGGTCTGAGGGGAGAAGGGCTGGGGGTGTAGCCCTACACCTACTAACTGAATCCACTCCTTGGCCTCCCCAGTGCCAGCTCCCACCCATACCCCAGCCACTGCCCCTGTCCCTGGCGCAGCACGGGGGGCAGCGCCAGGGAAGCCCCGTGGAGAAGGCGCTGAGCCCAGGGCCCCCCGCGCCGGCCCGCAGGAGCTGGGGAAGATCCTCCAGGGTGTGGTGGTGGTGCTGAGTGGCTTCCAGAACCCCTTCCGCTCGGAGCTCCGGGACAAGGCCCTGGAGCTGGGGGCCAAGTATCGGCCAGACTGGACTCCAGACAGCACCCACCTCATGTAGGCCTGCGCCCCCTCCCCACGCTCCCCGCTGCCCCTCCTCTGCCTCCCTTCGTCTCCTCCGTGTTGCCTTCTCTCTGTTACTTCACCTCTCTGTATCCTGTGCCTCTTGTTCTCTTTCTTTTCTTCCCTCTGATTCTTAAGTCTTTCCCTCGGCCTCCCTGTGTCTTTTCTGCTTCTCCCACATCTGCCCCGTGTCTCTCCCTGTCTCTCTCTGTCTCTCTGTGCCCCTTGTCTCTCTTTGCTCTTCACCTCTCAGATCACACCAGGCTGACACCCTCCATTCCGCTCCCTGCCAGCTGCGCCTTTGCCAACACCCCCAAGTACAGCCAGGTCCTAGGCCTCGGAGGCCGAATCGTGCGGAAAGAGTGGGTGCTGGACTGTCACCGCATGCGGCGGCGGCTGCCCTCTCGGAGGTGAGGCCTCACCGCGCGCATGTGGTTTACACACGCACACCCCGACCCTGCCCCTTGTCCCCATGCTGGGCAGTGTCAGGGATCTGGAGAGAAATCAGGCCGGGCCCTGCTGGCCCAGAGTCAGCAGACTTCCCACAGGAGGAGGGGCCGGGCGGGGAGACACCGGGGGGTTGGGGGGGAGTCACGGGGGGCGGTCCGTGCAGGGCTCTGGGAAGTCTGCTTAGCGAAGGAAGAGGACACTGCAGGCTGGAGACACAGCATTCCCAAAGCCTCAGGGCAGAGAGCGGAGTGTTGGGACCCGTTCACATTCCTTCACCCGAAGCCCCTGCTCGGCGCCAGGCTGGGCTGTGCAATGCTGGCCCCGGACGTCGGGTCCTGCCCTCGAAGGCCTCTGACTTCGACGAGGGGCCGGACTTAGCTCTAAAACAGTTTGGAGGCAGGCCCAAGGGGAGGACCGTAGTGAGCTAGGGGTCTTCACGGAAGAACGGGTTCGCCAGGCTGAACAGAGGCCGAGAGCATGCCTGGGCGGAGGAGCCAGGGTTGGGTCAGCCTGGTGTGTGCCCGGAGGAGCTGCAGGGGCACTTAGCGCCTAATGAGAAACTGACTTTGATTCTCAAAGGGGAGAATTATTTCTGGTTTTTTTTGTCGTTCCCTTTCTGAAATGAGTCATTTCTTCCCGAAGAGGGAAGGGAAGCCAGGAAGTGCTCTGGTCTCCGGTGTGGGTGCCTGGGGGTCTCTGGGGCCCTCCCTGGAGCTGGGAGGAGGGGCCACGATTGCCACCCTGAGTATTTAGTAAATACTGAATAAATAGCCAGTGCCTGTTGCTTCCTAAGCCCCCTCCCCACCTCCCCCAGAGGACACATCTGCTGTTTGTCTGAGGCCTGATTCCTCCCCCAGGTACCTCATGGCTGGGCCAGACTCGAGCAGCGAGGACGAGGGGGGCTCTCACGGCGGCAGCAGTGGGGATGAAGCCCCCAAGCCTCCCCGAAAGGTCTGATGCCCCCGGCCTGGGCGGGGGAGGGTGGAGTGGGGGGGGGACATGGGTGTGTCATGGTACCCAAACTCTCCACTCCCGCCTCCTGCAGGCGCCCCCCACGCTCACACCCACGCTGCCCCTTCCGTCCTTGCTGACCCACCCTCCCTCCTCAGCGCCCCCAGACCAAAGCCAAGCCCTCTCAGGCAGCAGGACCTAGCTCACCCCAGAGACCCCCAACCCCAGAAGAGACCAAACCACCCTCACCAGGGCCCCAGGAAGATGCTGACACCAAGGGGGAGCAGTCAGGTCAGAGCCTGAGGGGGGAGGGGCCGGGGGCCTGGATCCTGGGTCTGAGGAGGGAGGGGCCGGGGGCCTGGATCCTGGGTCTGAGGGGGGAGGGGCCGGGGGTCTGGATCCTGGGTCTGAGGGAGGAGGGGCCGGGGGCCTGGATCCTGGCTCTGAGGGGGGAGGGGCCGGGGGCCTGGATCCTGGGTCTGAGGTGGGAGGGGCCGGGGGCCTGGATCCTGGGTCTGAGGGGGGAGGGGCTGGGGGTCTGGATCCTGGGTCTGAGGGGGGAGGGGCTGGATTCCAGGCAATGGATCTAAGCCGATTTGGAGGGCCACTGAGGCTGGGGGTTGGGATGCCTGCGTCTGTGCTCAGGCGTGAGACTGGGAGGGAAGGTTACCAGTCTTCCCAGAAGAGAAGGCAGGGGCCTCGCATTGACTAAGCTTCCATTCGCAGGACAGGACAATGGGGCAGAAGATTCTGGGGACACCGAGGATGAGCTGAGGAGGTAGGGTTTGGGCTGGGGTCAGGGTGGCCCTGGCCGTGGGGGAGGGGCGTCTGGTCTGCATGCTCCTGCCCGACCCCTCTTGGCCTCTCCAGGGTGGCTGAGCAGAAGGAACAAAGGCTGCCCTCCGGCGAGGAGAATGGCAAGGACCCGTACGCAGGGTCCACGGATGAGAACACGGACGATGAAGGTCCCCCGGAGTCTCCCAGTCTGCCGATTCCCGAGCTCCCAGGTGGGAAATCCTCCCTCCTGATGTGGGATTTGGCCCTGTTTCTTCTCTGCCATGACTTGCCCCAGCCCGTCCTGGGATGGCTGCTGCCCCCTGTGACTTGTCTTCCAGGCTCCTCACCCCCAGTCCCTGGCCTTTGCCACCTCCTTGTCCTCTTAGGCCTGTTCCCTTCCCTTCAGCATCCTCTCCTGACTTCCCTCTCTGTCCCTGTCCTGACTTCTGCTGTGACCACTGCCATCACAGCCCAGCCCCAGGCGAGACCCCCTTTGGCTTTCCACTCCCTCACGGGGGGGGCCTCCCACTCCCTAGGCTTCAGGATCACCCAGGGGCTTTTAAAATCTTCAGGTGCCCAGGCTCCACCCCACCGGGTTCAGCTTTGTCAGTGTGTGGCGGGGCCTGGGGAACACAGGTGCTGTGGGCGCTGATCTCTGTTGGGACCTACGTGATGCCAGCATTGTTATTCGTCACCCCAGACATGATCAGGGGGGGCGTGGGGCAGGGCCAGGTCAAGAATGAAAGGAGAGGGGAACTGCCCTGGCGGCCCAGTGGTTAAGACTCTGGAGTCTGTGCTCCCATTGCAGGGGGCGCGGGTTCGATCCCTGGTCGGGGAACTAAGATCCCACATGCTGCGCGGTGAGGCCAAAAAAAAAAGAGAGAGAGAATGAAGGGAGAGCCGGGCAGTCAGAGGGTCTGAGCAGAGGTGAGGGTCAGTGGCCACTGGAAGAATCCGTTTCTGCTTGGTTCCTCATGGGTGATGGGCAGGAAAGTACTTTGATCCTCCAAAGCCCCAAACATGGCATTGGCAAATTGATGGAAAATCGTGTCAAACTGGAACGAAGAACCACCCTGAGGGTCAGAGCCAGAGAAGGCGCTGATTAAAAAGTAGTGGGACAGCCATGGCGAGGAAGTGGCAGGATGTGAAATTTCCAAGCCAGGCCAAGCTAATGAAGTGATTGACCTGGTGTAAGAAACATGTTGCAATAATAGTAATTGCGTCTTTTATCATTCTTGCAACAAAACGAAGCAAAACTCCCCAGAGGCTCAGATGGGTCTGGCCGGGAACGACTGCTTGTCATGGATTATTCCCGTGCCAGGCTGTACACGGACACCCCTTTCCCCCTCCGGCTGCTGCGCCGGCCTTGCTGTTCTGCTTCAGCGTGTTCTGTGGCTCCTGGCTGGTGCCCTGGGACTCCAGGGGCCTCACGCTTGGCTCTCCCGCCATCTCCCCTGCAGACTTTTTCCAGGGCAAACACTTCTTCCTGTACGGGGAGTTTCCGGGGGACGAGCGGCGGACGCTCAGCCGTTATGTCACAGCCTTCAACGGGTCAGTCTCCGGGGACAGGGGAGGCAGGGGAGGAGGTGCGGTAGGTCGTGGGGAGAAGGGCCATCGGGAGGATGGAGAAGGGCGGAGCCCCAGGCTGGGCACAGGCTGTGGAGTTCCGTGCCGGTCCTGCTCACTCTGCTGGGCAGCCCTGGATGCATAGCTTCCCCTCGGGTTCCTCTTCTCTAAAGCGAGGCTCCACACTGCCCTTCTGAAAGGATTGGCGCCTGCGGGAGCTGTCGGTTTCGGGGCTGTGGGGAGCCTGGCACGTGGGAGAGTGGGCGACCCGCAGGCGGCCTATAGGGGACGTGGGTGGGGATGGAGAATGGCCTCTGAGGGTGGTTGGGGAGCAGGGTGTCAAGAGAGGGGACACCGACTCTCTGCCTCTTTTCTTCTCCTGCCAGGGAGCTTGAGGACTATATGAGCGACCGGGTACAGTTTGTGATCACGGCACAGGAGTGGGACCCCAGCTTTGAGGAGGTGAGTCCTGAAGGGGCAGGGAGAGGGAGACCAAACCTGCCCTAGCATCCCCCCGACCCCCTCCTGGCTCACATGTTCCTGCGTGCACCCCACCCCACCCTGCAGGCCTTGATGGACAACCCCTCCTTGGTGTTCGTCCGTCCCCGGTGGATCTACAGTTGCAACGAGAAGCAGAGGCTACTTCCCCACCAGCTGTACGGGGTGGTGCCCCAGGCGTGAAGTATGTGCTCATACGCACGAGGCTTAATAAAGGTGACTTGGTTTGGAGCGGCTGCCCCTCTCACCCGCGTCTCCCGGAACCCACAGCAGGTTCCCCGCTCTCTGTCGTATGTTTGGTTTTGCTTCCCCTCTGAAGGCCGGGTCTTTGGGCTGCCTAACGACTCCTGTGCTGGGGTCCCGGAAAGAACGAAGGGCTCTCTGTCTGGGGTCTGGTAGGGAAGGAGCTCGTTGTCGCTTCTTCGGGGCCCCTCCCCCCTTTGGTGGCAGGTGGCAGGGAATTAGGAATCTGACACTCAGCACCACCCTCAGCTGGTCTGACCCCCCTGGAGCCCATTCCTGCGTCTCGGTTGTCCCTCTGGGGGTCCTGGACTAGGGGCTGGCATATTCATGGGATGGGCCTCTCTCTCTCTAAGTCTCAGCTCTCTGGGCCAGGGACATCTCCCTTTCTCCAGGGCTCTCAGAAGTAGCTGTGAAACCGTCACCAGCCTGGTTTGATATCACCTCATTCGGGAGGTAGAATTGGGGGAAGGGGCATTGTAATCACCCCCCACCAAATCCTGAACCCCCCTCAAGGCTCCACCACATTTAAGGTGGGAACTGGGCGTTGGAGAATCAGGGTAGAAGGTGGGATGGGGCCATGGTGTGGGCGAAGGCCGGGCAGTGGGAGCCAGCCTGGTGCCCGGGGGACAGGTGAAGGAGCACACCCCTCTGGTGACGAGGCTTCAGGGGCAGACCGAGCTGGAAAGGTGGGCACAGGCCTGGCAGCTGTGCCGTCCAGTGCAGCAGCCGCTGGACACACGTGGCTACTTAACCTTAACGACAGGGACTTCCCTGGTGGCCCAGTGGTTAGGACTCCACGCTTCCACTGCAGGGGGCCCGGGTTCGATCCCCGGTTGGGGAACTGAGATCCCACATGCCTCGCAGCGCGGCCATAAATAAATAAATAAATGAATGAATGAATGAATGAATGAATAAAACTTAAGGACAGTGAAACAAAAAGAAAAATTCACTTCCTCAGTTACACTGGCCGCAGTTCAAGTGCTCACTGGCTCCTGGGCTGGACAGCACGGATGGAGAGCCTTTCCCTCGCTATAGAAAGCAGGACAGGGCAGTCCAGAAGCACTGTGAACGGCAGGCTGAGAAGCTCGGACTTCATCCTGGGGAGGTCAGGAAGGGGTCGAAGGGCAAAGGGCAGGGTCAGAGCTGGGTAGCAAATGACCACAAACTTAGTGCCTTAAAACAAAAGAAAGGTATAACCTTCTAGGTCTGGAGGTCTAAAGTCCAAAATGGGTCTCGCTGGGCTAAACATCATGTAGGCAGGGGGACTTCCCTGGTGGCACAGTGGTTAAGAATCTGCCTGCCAATGCAGGGGACACGGGTTCGATCCCTGGTCCAGGAAGATCCCACGTGCCGCAGAGCAACTAAGCCTGTGCGTCACAATTACTGAACCTGCGCTCTAGAGCCCACGAGCCACAACTACTGAGCCTGCGCTCTAGAGCCCACGAGCCACAACTACTGAGCCTGCGCTCTAGAGCCTGCGAGTCACAACTACTGAAGCCCGTGTGCCTAGAGCCCGTGCTCCGCAACAAGAGAAGCCACTGCAGTGAGAAGCCCGCACACCACGACAAAGAGTAGCCTTCACTCTCCACAACTAGAGAAAGCCCGCACGCGGCAACGAAGACCCAATGCAGCTAAAAATAAATAAATTAAATTTTTTTAAAAAAGGTGTAGGCAGGGCTGCGCTCCTTTTGGAGGCTCCGGGAGAGAACCCGCGTTCTTGTCTTTTCCAGCTTCTAGCAGCTGCCCACAACCCACGCCCCTTTTATCTTCAAAGCCAGCAAGGGCCAGTCGAGTCTTACTTATGCTGTGTCACTGACACTGACTCTTCCTGTGATTACACTGAGCCCAGCCAGATAACCTGGGGTAATCTCCCTGTTTTAAAGCCAGCCACTTAGCAACCTTCATTCCTTATGCTGCCTTAATTCAACCTTTGCCACATAACACATCCGTAGGTTCCAGGGATTAGGATGTGGACATCTTTGGGAGGCCATTATTCTGCCCACCACACCCACCACGTGTGAGACAGTGGGGCTGCAGAGTGAAAAAACAGACACGAGTCCCCTGCTCTTACGGGGCTGACACTGTGCCGGGGGAGAGAGACGGCAAGTGTCCTGCAGTGTGGGGCGGCGATAAATGCTGTGTGAGCAGAAAAAGCCAGGCAGTGTTGTTATACAGTGATGAGAGTGATCGGGTCATCAGGGAACGTGTCTCAGAGGACTCACCTGTCTGCAGGGACTTGGGAGAAGTAAGGGAGGTTCTGGGGGAACCATTCCAGGCAGAGGAAAAGCAAGTGCAGAGGTCTTCAGGCAGGACAAGTGCAAGGAGTAGCAGGGTGTCGGGGTATCAGGAAAACCCAGGACCCACCCTGACCCAGCACTGTCCCTTGCTTGGTTGCGGGCAAATCCCATCCCTCCTGCACCCAGCTTTCCCATCTGGACAAAGTAAGGTTGGACCAGATGGACACCCCCCCAGATGAGTTTGTGTCCTTGAAACGTTGATGGCGGTGGGGTGGGGTCGCTTTGGAGGAAATCTTCCGGGGCAGCTCCACGGTAAATATGGACACAAGCCGTACTGCTGCCTTTGGGGGAGGGAGCCTGCCCCTCCGCTGCCCCTCCCCCCTCCCCCAAGGGCCTTGCTGAGCAGCCTGCAGTCCTGAGGCCCCCTGATTCCCATTTGTCTGCTTGGTTCCAGCCTCATGCTGGAGATTGCACAAACCACCTCTCATTCCATCCTCCACACCTTTCAGATCTGAGCTCTGAACAATAGCTCCTCAAGAAGGCCTTTCCTCACCCTCTATATCTAAGCGTATTTGCCAGGTCTACCCTCATAATACTGTCTCTCTATCATCGTTGTAACTTGGTTTGCTTATGATCAAATTTACCAGTCTTTTCCTCTACGATCTGTACTTTTTGTGTCTTAAAGATACTTTCTCTGCCTCTGAGGTTACTAAGGGATTCTCCTTTATTTCCATCTAAATGCTCTAGAGTTTTGTGTTTCAGACTTAGATCTTAAAATCACTAGAAACTAATTTTTGTGTATGCTGTGAGGTAGAGAGCCTCATTAGTTTCTGTGTTGCTGTAACACATTACCAAAATCATAGGCTTTAAACAACACAAATTTATTTTATAGTCCTGGAGGTCAGTAGTCCAAAATCAGTCTGAGTGGGCTAAAATCATGGTGCTGGCCAGGCTGTGTTCCTTCTGTCTTTTAAAATTATTTTAATGTTATTTTTTATTTTATTTATCTACTTATTTAAATTTTTATTTTGCTGTGTTCCTTCTGGAAGCCCTAGGGGAGAACCCATTTCCTTGCCTTTTTTAGCCTCTAGAAGCTGCCTGCATTCCTTGACCCGTGGTCCCA
Source organism: Balaenoptera musculus (assembly GCF_009873245.2). Lineage (NCBI taxonomy): Eukaryota > Metazoa > Chordata > Mammalia > Artiodactyla > Balaenopteridae > Balaenoptera > Balaenoptera musculus. The sequence continues at coordinate 11,744,113 of NC_045803.1, forward strand.
CATCACTCCAGTCTCTGCTTCCATTGGCAACATCTCCTCTGACTCCTCTGCTTCCCTCTTTCCCATGTAAGGACCCTTGTGATTACACTGGGCCCACTGGAATAATCAGGATAATCTCCCATCTTAAGAGCTGATCCTTCATCACATAAGCAAAGTCCCTTCTGCTGTGTGGAAGCCAACACACTCACAGGTTCTGGGGATTAGGATGTGGACATCTTTGGGGGACCATTATTCTGCCTACCACAGGGTCTCATTTAATTTTCTTCCCTATCTCTCAGCTCATACACAGATTAGCTATCCTTTCCCCACTCATCTACAGCAGGGGCCGGCAAACTACACTCCTTAGGCAGAATCCAGCCCACCTACTGTTTTTGTAAATAAAGTTTTATCGGAACACGGCCATGCTCGTCCACATATCACAATGCATGTGTCTGCCTTTGCGCTACAACAGCAGTGCCGGGTGGTTGTGGCAGACGCAGTATGGCCTGCAAAACCTAAACAGATCTACTGTCTGGCCCTTTACAGGAAAAACTTGCCAACCTCTGATCTACAGGTGGGGACCGCCTCCTATTAGCACCTCGTAAGCGCGCGTGTCTGTTCCTGAGCTCTCAGTGCCCTCCCACTAGCCTACTGCCAAGCCAGCACCACCGGCCTATTACTACAGCTTTGTAATAATTCTTGGTATGAAGGGAGGCGAGGCTCCCCTGCTTGTTCAAAGTGGACTTGGCTTCTTTACTTTGTGTTTGCCACTACTTGGTTGGTGTGCACCTCCCTCACTAGACCAGGTCTGTCTGGTTCACTGCTGTGTTCCTAACACCCTGTGCAGGGCCCGGCACACGGTACCTGCTTAATTCATATCTGTAGAACGAAGAGCAGTACAATGTTAGCTCAGTCATCCTTGTTTTATAGCCGGAGGAACAGGCTCCAAGAGGGGAACCATCTTTGCCTGAGAAGATGCTTGTAAAGGCCTTATAATACTCCCATTTGGGAATTCCCTGGCGCTCCAGTGGTTAGGACTTGGTGCTTTCACTCCCGAGGCCCTGGTTCGATCCCTGGTCAGGGAACTAAGATCCCGCAAGCCACAGCCAAATTTAAAAACCTGCAGCGTGGCCAAATTAAAACACAAACAAACAAAAAACCCTCCCATTTTATAGATAAGGCATCTGAGTTCAGAGAAGTGACAAGTTTGTCCAAGGCCCTGCGGCTCTTTAGTGGGTCAGGGCTGGCTTCAAAGCTTGGCCTTAAAATTTTTTTTTACGCTACTGGTATACACCCCTTGTTCTTGCTTTTATGATTTAGCTTATCTTGGGAATACTTCCATGTCAGTACATGTAGAGCTGACTTTTTTCCCCTACAGCTACATCTTCCATTCTCTGGCTGTACTGTAAATTCCTTAGCTGGTCCCCTATTGATGGGCACTCGGGTTGTTTCCCATCTTTGGCCGCTGCCATCGCACTGCAGTGAACACCTTACTCTTATACCTTTTTTTCATGTGCTTATCTATAGGATAAATTCCTAGAAGTGGAATAGTTGACATGAGCATGTGTGCATTTAAAATTTTTTATACATACACTCAATGGCCAAAGTGGAGGCACTAATTTAAACTCACGACAATAAGGAGAGCCTGTCTCGCCACACTCCTCAGCAGCACAGGATGCTAGCAGACATTTAACCTTTGCCATATGAAGAGGTGCGAAAAACCAGAGCCAGGGCTTTCAAACCACACCTCCAGGTCCATGGTTTGGGGCCCAGTGCTAACTCTGCGGGTGATGTTTTCCCCTCCCAGAAACGAGTTCCTCCTGCTAAGTCTGAGCCCAGTGCGGGGGCCAACCTCCCTTCCGGCTACCTGGAAGAGGCAAGTCCATACAGCCTGGCTTAGAGATGCCACCTCTTTATTGACCGGGGCTGGCAGCATAGGGAGCCAGTGAGCCAAGGGGAGGGTTCACTCCCGCTCCCCCGGGCTCTCGGCCTGGTGGTGGCTGCGTTGGTGAAGGAGTAGGAGGCGTCTCTGGCCAAACGCCTGGCCGCAGCTGGAGCAGCGATGCCGGGCGGTGCCCTGGCTGCCCGGCGCCGTCGGGGGGTCGTGACATAGGCGATGGGCGGCCAGTTTGGAGGGGAATGAAAAAGCCTTGGGGCAGTGCGGGCAAGGATAGGGGCGGGCGTCGGTGGCATGGTGCGTATGGCGGTGGGCCGCCAGCTTGGAAGGGTAGCAGAAGGACTTGGGGCAGTCGGGGCACGGGTAGGGGCGGGCGGGCGCGTGGGTCCAGAGGTGGGCTGCCAGCTTGGAGCGGTGGCCGAAGGCCTTTGGGCAGTGCGGGCACGGGTGCGGACGGGCGCCGCTGTGCGTGAGGCGGTGGGCTGCCAGCTTGGAGGGGTAGGAGAAGGCCTTGGGGCAGTCGGGGCACGGGTGGGGGCGGGCGCCGCCGTGTGCCAACCGGTGCGTGGCCAGCTTGGACGGGTACGAGAAGGCCTTGTCACAGTCGGGGCAGCGGTGCGGGCGCTGGGGCGGGGGCCGCCGGCGGGGTCGGGAAGGCGCCCCCGCGGACGTGGTGGGCCCTGGAACCGACTGGCTGGGCTTCTGCGGCGAGCCCTGGTAGGGAGCTGGGGGACAGGAGGGTTGGTGGGCTCCAGGAAGCAGCCCTGAGTCTACACCAGGCTCCCCCTCGACCTTGATATTCTAGCGTATCTGGACACCTCAAGGGTCATACTGAGATTCCCCACATGGCATGTTCCTCCTTCTCACTCCCTGCCATGCATCATCCTAAGGGGCTCCAAAGGGTTACCTCGCTGGAACCCCAGAGCTACGGCTTCCCCAAAGCTACTAAAGTGTCCGTTTCTAGTATCTTCCCAAGTGATCACCCTGAAATCCTGCATGTCATCTCCCCTAGAAATGAGGGGTCCCCCCAAGACAACCTGGAGGATTCCCCAGAACTTGGCGTTCTTGGGGATCCGAAATGGTTATCACCCTGGGCCTTCAAAACTTCACCCTGAGATTCCCTCAACATATGATTCTCTTGACCCCAGTTCCTGGAGAATGCCCCCTACTCACAGGTGGAGCCGCCCTCACCTTCTCCTTTGCTCACAGGCTCCTTGCCAGTGGGACTAGGATCGGTGCCCCGGGCCGATGCAGACTCAGCATCTCGCTCCAGCATCTTGCCGGCCCAGAAACCTAGAGGGAGGGCCTAGGGTGGGAGAGGGGGCGACGCCGGTGTTTATCAGGCTGTTGGGGAAAGTGCTGAGAGCCTAATAATCAGGGGTCAGTATGTTTAGGAGCAGGGTCTATTTAAGTCTGGGGTCCTATAAGGCGAGGGTGGGCGGAGCCTAAGGGCACAATGGGCGGGGTTATGCAAACCCGACCCAGAAGCAGTCTATTTGGAACTTAGTCTCAGCGTTTGAGCCTTCGAGCGGAGTGGGCGGGGCCTCTATAACTAACTCCCAGCCGCCCCAGAGCGCGGAGCAGGCGGGGCCTATGTCCAAAGTGGGCGGAACCGGCCGAGGAACCTAAGACGGGGATGGGTGGAGCTATACTAATAAGACCCAAAGTCGGTTGCTCAGCAACTCTGTCCCAGGGGAGGGGCCTACGAGCTCAGTGGGCGGGATTCACATCGAAGAGGTAGCTTTACCTGGCTCTTGGCTTAGTCTCAGTCCATTGACGCCGCGTGAACTGCCTTCTTCTTGTCACTAAATTTCAACCCCTGCGTGGAGTTGGAGCCGTGGAGGGTAGAGGGGAGACCTGGAGGAAAACACAGAAAGAGCGTGGCTCGTGTGTTGCGATTCAGAGAACCCTAATGGACTTCTCCCTCGAGGTCCCAAGCGTCTGAGCCTCCACGCACCCCCTTGGGATCATGGCATTCGGGCACCAATGCACCCTCCCAAGGCTCAGGCGCCCATGCGCCCCTCCGGAACCTATGCATCAGGACCCTCCCTCGTTCCGGGAGTTCTGGCGATCAGCCCCCCCAATCTACTTCCCGAAGACCCTGGCGTCTGTGCCCGGACCGCTGCCCTCTCACCTGCGGGCGGCCCCTCCCTGGGGGCGGGGCTCCGGGCCCCTCCCTCGGGGGCCGCGGCCACTGAGGCGCTGCCTTCGGACTCTGCACCGCCCGGCGCGCGCCCTGCGACGGGAGGGCAGGCGAGGGAGCGCGCGTTAGCTGCTGGGCCCAGCCTCATTTCCATTCCCTCCTCCTCCGCCGGGCCGGTGGGGCGTTAGTTCGCATGCGCAGTCGCGGCCCGCGGAGGCTGCAGCGGGGGAGACGGGATGGAATGAGGAGGTGGGTGCGCAAGGCAAGCCAATTGGTGAGCAAGCGCAGAGCTACAGGCCGAGGGACCGGAGGAAAGTGTGCCGAGGCTTGCAGGGCCTACGGTGGCTGACTGGAGTCAAGCACGTGCAGGAATTAACACGGGGAAACCTAACTCAAGAGATCTCTGAGACAACTTCCCTTTTGTATGTCCCCGTTCTTTTCGAGAATTCCGCTCGGGGCTTGAGTTCCGTCTCCCGAATGAGTTTCAAGAGCCCGCTGCCTATTCTACCCCTCAAGGCACTGGCAAGTAAAGGCTAGCTATTTCCTCGAGAGCGGGAGGGAGCGGGACGGGTTCAGAGCGAGCTGATGCCCAGTAAAAGTCACGTTATTTGCACAGCGCCCGGCACTCTTCGCCGCTGGGTGATTCAGGATTCTCCGCCCCTCCCACCCCAATGCTACGGCCCTGGGGCCGGGAGGGCGGCGGTCTCCAGGTGCCCGGGACCCCTTGTTCCCCGCTGGAGCTCCTGGTGCCAGGCCCGGGGTGGCTTGCTTGGCATCCTTCCCCCGGGAAGTGACGGTGCACCTTCCCGCCCCGTACAGGAATGACCGTGAAGTGCCCATAAACCACCCCCGCCCGCATGGGTGGATCTTCAGTCTGATAATCCACAAGGTCTGGCGAACCCTGGGAGCCGTGGGAGTTATACGGAAGGATTATTTGGACTCATTTCCCCACTCACTCCTCCCAGATGATTTTGAAGCTATGCCAGACCTCATATTCCATAAAAATCTTTTTATTACACTTGGTTTGTTTCAGTCAGTACTTAAACAAGATCCACAAGTTGAATTTGTTTGCTTTGACTCTTCAGTGTCTTCATTGACATTTTAAAAGGTTCACTGGTTGCTGCGTGGAAAACGGATTACAGGGAGGTAGAGTGGAAGACAGAAGCCAGTGAGGTGGCTGTTATATGTTAATTATATTAGTAATTATTAAAAATTACTATTATAATTATATGATAATTATATTATTATATGATATCGATAATTATATAATTATATTATTAATTACAGCATCTGATATAGGTCAGAATCTGTCTTGAGTGTTTTATATATGTTCATTCATTTAATGCTGACAGCAGTTTTTCAAGAAGAGGCGCTACTATTATCTCCATTGTACAGAGATAAAAATGAGGCACTAAGACTTATCCAAGGTCACTCAGCCAGGAAATAGCAGGGCCAGGATTTGAACACTTGCAGCCTGACCCTGGAATCCATGTAATTTGCATCTATGCTTTGCTGCCTCTTTGACTGGGGCAGAGGGTGTGATGAGGGAAAAGTGGTCTGGTTGGAGAGGTTAATTCATCAGGGCTTAGTAATGAATTGGGAGGAAGTAGCAAGAGGAGGGAGTCACGGATGACGATGAAATAATGATAGCCACCTCCCTGAGAGCACAACACCTGAGAAATTGTTCTGTGCCAGGTGATCTCCCAAACTCTTTGCATGTGTGAACTCATTGGATCTTTATTTTTTTAATCGAAGTATAGTTGCTGACAATACTATATAAATCACATGTGTACAATCTAGCGACTCACAATTTATAAAGGTTATACTCCTTTATAGCTATTATAAAATGTTGGCTATGTTCCCCTGTTGTACAATATATCCTTGTAGCTTATTTTATACCTAATAGTTTGTACCTCTTAATCTCTTACCCCTATCTTGCCCTCCCTCCCCGCACTGGACCCACTAGTTTGTTCTCTATATCTGTGAGTCTCCCTCTTTTTTGTTATATTCACTCGTTTGTTGTATTTTTCAGATTCCACATATAGGTGATATCCTACAGTATTTGTCTTTCTTTGTCTGACTTATTTCACTTAGCATAATGCCCTCCAAGTCCATCCATGTTGCTACAAGTGGCAAAATTTCATTCTTTTTTATGGCTGAGTAGTATTCCACTGTATATATATACCACCTCTTCTTTACCCATTCTTGTGATGGACACTTAGGTTGCTTCCGTATTTTGGCAATTGTAAATAATGCTGCTATGAACATTGGGGTGTGTGTATCTTTTTTTTTTTTTTTTTTTCTTTTTTGGCTGTGCAGCATGTAGGATCTTAGTTCCCCGACCAGGGATTGAACCCGTGTCCCCTTCAGTGGAAGCTCAGAGTCTTAAGTACACTGGCGGTACACTGGACCGCCAGGGAAGTCACCACATGTATCTTTTCTTAGATCTTCACAGTGAGGGAGGAACTATTTTCAACCACAGTTTACAGATGAGAAAAGAGAAGCCCAGAAGGGTTTAGTTTTGAGCCTGAGGTCACACATTTGGGAAGGGTGATGCCAGTTTCTAACTCTTAGGATATCTCGCAGCTGACTCTACAAAATCCCCAGAGGGTGTGCACGCCTTCAAGGGACAGGTAAGCATCTACCAATCCTGCAGAAACAATTAGGAATGGGCCCCAGGATGGAGAGGTCTTGTTTGCGGGACCCTCACAGTAAAGTGTGCCTCAGAGTCTCTGTTTTCCTGGCTTCTCTCTCCCCTGAGCTCCTGGCAATCCCTGTACCTCTCCTTGTTTTAGCCCTGATGTCTGCACCTCTTTCCCCCACCAACCAGACTGAGGACTCAACTCTAGGTCTCCAGTTTCGCTCAGCTTGAGCCAGACATTCAGGAGACCTCAATGTGAGGAATAACTGAACAAAGTTCTCTCCTTGAGTCTGAGCTCTTCTTTCTGCCTGTTTCTCCCCTCTCTTGGTGTTTCCCTGTTCTGAGAGATTCTCTCCTTCTCCCTGTACATTTCTCCCCTCTCTAATGCTCCCTGCTCCCCACATTCTCTTCCCACCTCCACGATCTTCTAGAATCTTCGAGTGTATCTAAGTGACCATATTTCTTTGACAGACACCCCATTTCAATTCTGTATTTCCCAATGTATCTCTGAAAGTCTCTCCAGATCTCTCTCTCTCTCTCTCTCTGATATCACTGAGTCTCAGCATCTTCCTTGTTTCTGAGTGGCTCCCTGAGTCTCTCCCCTGATAAAGCCCACCAGGAATATACTAGAAGTCTGGCAAAGTTGGGTTTTATTGATTTGCTGTAGGTAAGGGTAGAGGACTGCAGAGGGAGTACTGGCTGTCTCCCCAAACACAGGGAGAGTTACAGTCTTCCCTTGGTATCCACAGGGGGTTAGTTCCGGGACCCCCATGGACACCAAAATTGACAAATGCGCAAGTCCCTTATATCAAATGGTGTGGTACAGTTGGCCTTCTGTATCTGTGACAAAGTGACTTAGATCCTCCAGACAAGAGCGGGATGCCCTATTCTCACTACTGGTATGATTCCAAAGAGCAAGTTTCAGACAGCCCATGACTAGACATTGTCTCAACTCTAGGTCCTTGGGATAAATGAACAAAAGCCGTTTTTAGAGGTTCACATTCCAAGAGAAGTCAAATGATCCCCAACCTGATTTTACAAGACATCGTGGAAAAAAAAATTTTTTTTAATGATTTCTTCCTGGGAAGACATAAACATTCCTGATAAAATACTTAAGTGATTTTTTTAAATTTATTTATTTATTTATTTATTTTTGGCTGTGTTGGGTCTTCGTTTCTGTGCGAGGGCTTTCTCTAGTTGCGGCGAGCGGGGGCCACTCTTCATTGCGGTGCGCGGGCCTCTCACTATCGCGGCCTCTCTTGTTGCGGAGCACAGGCTCCAGACGCACAGGCTCAGTAGTTGTGGCTCACGGGCCTAATTGCTCCACGGCATGTGGGATCTTCCCAGACCAGGGCTCGAACCCGTGTCCCCTGCACTGATTGGCAGGCAGATGCTCAACCACTGCGCCACCAGGGAAGCCCCTTAAGTGATTTTAAAATAAAGTTTAATGGGATAATCTGTTGTTCTGGGACCAGGCACTCAACCAACAGCCCCTCAAAACACTAATGACATTGAACCAAACTTTTTTTCTTTCTAACAATGAAGGTCCAACCATTTGCTTTTCCTATAAAATGGCCCTGGGGCTATGAGTGTATTGGGGTCTCTTGTTGGGTTTCTACTTCTCCAGGGAGAGAAGTCTGTGCTTCTCCCAGTGTGTCTCCCTCGCCCTTTGAGTGTCCCCCTGTTCTTTGTTTCTCTGGTTTTTAAAAATATTAATTTTTATTTTATATTGGAATATAGTTGATTTACAATGTATTATTAGTTTCAGGTGCACAGCAAAGGGATTCAGTTATACATATGCACACATCCATTCTTTTTCAGATTCTTTTCCCATATAGGTTTTTACAAAATATTGAGTAGAATTCCCTGTGCTATACAGTAGGACCTTGTTGTTTATCTATTTTATATACAGTAGTGTGTGTATGTTAATCCCAAACTCCTAATTTATCCCACCCCACCCCCACCCCCACCTTTCCCCTTTGGTAACCATAAATTTGTTTTTGAAGTCTGTAAGTCTGTTTCTGTTTTGTAAATAAGTTCATTTGTATCTTTTTTTTTTGTATCATTTTTTAACAGTCCACATATAAGTGATGTCATATGATATTTGTCTTTCTCTGTCTGACTTCCTTCACTTAGTATGATAATCTCTAGGTCCATCCATGTTGCTGCAAATGGCATTATTTCATTCTTTTTTATGGCTGAGTAATATTCCATTGTATACATGTACCACATCTTCTTTATCCATTCATCTGTGGATGGACATTTAGGTTGCTTCCATGTCTTGGCTATTGTAAACAGTGCTGCTATGAACATTGGGGTGCAGGTATCTTTTCAAATTATAGTTTTGTCCGGATATATGCCCAGGAGTGGGATTGCTGGATCATATGGTAGCTCTATTTTTAGTTTTTTAAGGAACCTCCATGCTGTTCTCCATAGTGACTGTACCAGTTTACATTCCCACCAGCCTCTAGGAGGGTTCCCTTTTCTCCACACTCTCTCCAGCTTTGTTTGTAGACTTTTGGATGATGGCCATTCTGACTGGTGTGAGGTGATTGTTCTTTGTTCCTCTGGGTCTTCCTGTCTTCTCCGTCTCTAAAGTCTCCCTATCGGTCCCCAGCCTTGTTCCGCTCCGTCCCGCCCTCGGCCCCAGGCACTTGTGGCCCCTTTAAGGCGGGCCCCGCCCCTGCCCCCGCCCCGCCCCTCTCTACCCCTGCGGGGTTCAGCCTTGGGTGCGTTCGGCTTCCGCTGGCACCACTCAGTCTCCAGCCTCGGGCGCAATGGCGGGCTCTGCACTGAGGGTCGCTGGGCGGCAGCTCAGTCAATACAGCGAGTCTGGAGCCCCCATCCTCCTACGGCAGGTTCGCGGTGGCTGGACCGGGGAGCGAGATTACTGGATCCTGGGTGGCGGCAGGGGCGGAACTCCTGGGTCCTTTAAATCCGGAGAGATACCCGGGCCCTGATGCCTGGATCTTTGCGGGAAGGGGTGTAGGGCTAGACTCTTGCGTCCTTTAAAGGGGAGTGATCTGGGTCCCAGATCTGGGACCCCGATCTGGGCTTCGGGCTGGACTCTTGCTTCCATTACAGAAGAGGATGATGGGGACCCAGGTTTGGGGATGGATGAAAGTTGGGACTCATTGGTTCCGACGGAGTAAGGTGCTGGGGTCCCAGACTCCTGACTCCGGGCAGGGGGATTCCTGTAATGGCTGCTGACTTGGAGGTGCTGTCACGTGGAACCTCTTAGCCTCAGCATCCTGAACTGATAGAATTAAACAAATACCGCTTTCTTTGAAACCTTCAGCTTTTAAGGACCAGTCACCTCAAGATCTCAACATCATGATCTTAGTTTCAATACAATTGTTCCTAGTCCTCTTTTCATTGCTTTTGGTGCTGCCTGTTGTTGAAGCAGTAGAAGCCGGAGATGCAATCGCTCTCGTTCTCAGTATTACAGGCATTTGTGCTTGTTTGGGGGGGTCTATGCACGAAGGAGAAATGGACAGGTGTGACTTTGAAGGACCTCCTGAATCAAACCTTGCCCTGAAAACCTTTGTGCTGTTGAGGTTCAGAACTGAGTTTTGGTGTCTGAAAGTTCCCAAGAAACAGTAAATAGGGTAGTTTCATAGTCTTGGCTTCCCTATAAATAGGAACAAATTCATATACTATATGAAATGGAAAACAAAACGTTTCTTCACAACAAATAATGCACTGAAAAATGCCGTCTGTAATTTGCATTTGCTAGTTAGAAAGAAGGTCAAAGAAGTGAGAAGGCTGAACTTTGCAAAAGTAATATTTCACAGTTTAAGAATTCTCAATAGGAAGAAGAAAACTCTTGCCCAGAATCCTAGGAAATTGCCACTGTATCACTGCCTTCTGCATCACTGAGGAGTCTTTTCTCCATATTTTTAATGGATTTTTGTTTTGTTATCTCCCAAGTTAATATTGTACCTAGATATTAAATACAGTTGGTCAAAAATTAAAACTTATCTCTTGGTGGGGGAAAAAGTTTAGAAAATGTATTTGTTGTATCTAACGTTGAAATGGAGAAAAGATTTAATGGAAAAAAATATTTTATATTGACATTGAAATGGAGAAGAGATTTAATGTTTAACAAAAACAAAAAAAAATTTATATTAACGGGTAACATCTCCATGGTGAGAAGTACTATATTAAATATAAACCCATTAAGTAAAAAAAAGGGGGGGGGCAGGGACTTCTGCTTCTGGATCTTAGGAAGAGAATCGAGTTGAGGCCTGGACTCCTGGGTCCACAGTAAGGGGGGATCTGAATCTGTGCTCTCACCTGTCCCCACCCCCTTTCCAGATGTTTGAGCCCAAGAGCTGCACCTACACTTACCTCCTGGGTGACAGAGAGTCCCGAGAGGCCATTCTGATCGACCCGGTTCTGGAGACAGCGCATCGGGATGCCCAGTTGGTCAAGGAGCTGGGGCTACGGCTGCTGTATGCTGGTCCGTTTGGGGGCCGGGCTCCTGGGCCTGAGGGGGCGGGATCGTAGAGTGGAGTGGGAAGCTAGGACCGGGACTCCTGGGTCTGAGGGAGGAGGGGGCTGGGGGCTGGGAATCCTGCGTCCTCTCAGTGCCCTCCTGGACCTGGCTCTCCTCTCTCTCCCAGTGAATACCCACTGCCATGCGGACCACATTACCGGCTCCGGGCTGCTCCGGTCCCTCCTCCCCGGCTGCCAGTCTGTCATCTCCCGCCTTAGTGGGGCCCAGGCTGACATTCACATTGAGGATGGAGACCCCATCCACTTCGGGCGCTTCGTGAGTTGGATGCTGGGTCCCTGAGAGGGTGGTGACCTGGAGTTTTTGGACTAAAGGGAAGAGTGGGTTGGGGGCCTGGACTCCTGAGTCCTGGGGTAGGAGGGGCCCCAGGCCTGGGTTCCTGATTCCTGAGTTTCTGTCTCAGGGGAGAAGGGCGCCATAAACCCAGGTGAAAAACTGAGCCAAGAGGCTCTGGGCAGGTGTGTCTCTGGCCCATCCCCTAAGTCAACAACATTTATGGCGTTTCCTATAACCTTGGGGCAACTCCTTTGTCCTGGAGTCTCATAAAATTTGACTGGGAGCTGGAATTACAAGGTCACTGCTGGCTGAGGGAGAGACCCAGCTCTGTCTTCCCAGAGCCACTGTTGGAGGAAGGCGCATGCAGTTGCCCAGAGCCGGGACTAGAGTGAGGCAAGAGAGGAATCCAGGACGCAACATTTAAGGAGGCGCTCATTCTCAAGGTGGTGCAAAGGCAGGGCTGGTACCTTCGAGTGGGCGCCTCCTTAAACGTTGCTCCCTATAGGAGCCTGCTTGCCTCACCCTAACCCCAGCCCTGCTATTGCCTCACACAGGAATGGTCTGAAGGTTCCTACCTCCTCTCCTTTCTTTGCCACGAGCAGAATCAGCAGGTTTCCGGCCAGAATTTCAACCCAGGGCAATACGATGGGTGAGGAGGGTGCTAGGTTGCCCTCAGAGGGAGGGGAAACAGCTGGCAGGACTTTTTTCTGATCAAAGTTGCTAAAGACTTAGAGAGTTTGGCTGGCTTTGGGGCCAGAATGTCACTTGGACTTGGCCTCCAAGTTAGAGGGTTTTGCTAAACGAGACCAATTAAACTGAGTCAGATTGTTTTGTGGAAATAAAGGCTGTGTGTGGGATCCAGAGGGTTTGGCTCCACTGGTTACAGCCTCTTTATTTCAAGCCTTTTTCTGGAAGCAGGTAAAAAAGAAAATGCATTGTACATTTAGGTACACTGTACATAATAAGCAGGTGCTAACAAGCATTTCTTGGGTTGAGAAGCCTTAGAGGTGTTAGAAATGGTTGGAGTTTTGTGTCAAGAAGAGCCCTTTGTTAAACTGGATGAGTGATGTTTTCAATGAATCAACATGGAAGGGCTTAGCTGTGGAAGATTTAGCTTTAGTGCTTGGGTTATTTATTTATTTATTTATTTTAAAAATTTATTTATTTATTTTTGGCTGCATTGGGTCGTTGGGTCTTCGTTGCTGTGTGTGGGCTTTCTCTTGTTGCGTCGAGCGGGGGCTTCTCTTGTTGCGGAGCACAGGCTCTAGGTGCGTGGGCTTCAGTAGCTGCAGCACGTGAGCTCAGTAGTTGTGGCTCGCGGGCTCTAGAGCACAGGCTCAGTAGTTGTGGCGCACGGGCTTAGCTGCTCTGCAGCATGTGGGATCTTCCTGGACCAGGGCTTGAACCCGTGTCCCCTGCATTGGCAGGCTGATTCTTAACCACTGCGCCACCAGAGAAGTCCCTGCTTGGTTTTTTTAAACAGCTTTATTGGTATAATTCACAAACCATCCAGCTCACCCATTTAAAGTGTACTTACTATTCAGTGACTTAGTATATTCAGAGTTGTACATCCATCATCACAATTCATTTTAGAATATTTTCATCACTCCAGAAAGAAACCCCACACCCCTTAGCTCTCACCCCAGTGTGCCCCTCTTTCACTCTACTAACCACTAACCTATTTTCTGTCTCTATAGATCTGCCTATTCTGTACATTGCATAGAAATATGGTATCATACTATGTGTGGTCTTTGTGACTGGCTTTTGTCACTGACCATAATGTTTTCAAAGTTCATCCATGTTGTAACATGTATCAGTGTTTCATTTCTTTTTATTGCTGAATAATATTCCGTTGTATGGATATATCACATTTTATTTTTTCATTCATCAGTCGATGGACATTTGAATTGCTTCCACTTTTGGCTATTATGAATTATGCCACTATGAATATTCATGTGCAAGTTTTTGTGTGGATGTATGTTTTCATCTCTCTTGGGTATATACTTAGGATGGAATTACAGGATCATATGATAACTCTGTTTAACAATTTGAGGAACTGCCAAACTGCTATCAAAAACTGTTATCCGAAGCGTCTATACCATTTTATGTTCCCATAACCAGTTGTGTGAGGGTTCCAGTTCCTCTACATCCTTGTTAGCACTTGTTATTATCTGTCTTTATGATTGTTCAGCATTTTGTTTGGTTTTCGTCTGAGTTCTTTATAAACCTTTGGAGATGGGCACTTTTTTTCCCTCTCATTTTCCTCCTCCCACTTAAAAAATTTGAATTGTAACATGCATATTATACAGTAAAAGGGGCACATATTGCACATGTACAGCTTGGTAAATTTTAACATATGTCTGTACTTGGGTATCCACCGCCCAGATCCAGAACATGCCCGTCGCCCCAGAAGTCTTCCTTGTCCCTCTTCCTGGCCATTGACAGCCCCACCAAGGGACCGTTCCTCTGACTTATTTAATCATAGATTAGTTCTGCCTGTTCTGGACCTTATAAACAGGAACCAGTGTGTACTCTTATGTCTGCTTCTTTCACTCTACCTACTATTGTATATCATTGTAGTTCTTTCCTTTTTTGCTGTATAGCAGTGGTTGGCCAACTTTTTCTGTAAAGGACTAGATGGTAAATATTTTCAGTTTTGCAGGCCATATGGTCCCTGTTTTAACTACTTAATTTTCGTATTGGTGTGAAAGCAGCTACAGACAGTGCATGCATGAATAAGCACGGCTGGGCTCCAGTAAAACTGTATTTATGGCCACTGAAAATTTAATTTCAATAATTTTCATGTGGCATGAAATGTCATTCTTATAAAAGCAGATGGCAGGCCAAATTTGGTGCACCGACCATAGTTTGCCAACCCCTGACGTAGAGCATTTCACTGTGTGAATTGATGACAATTTATATCCATTCTCCTTTGATGGTTGATTCTAGTTTGGGGCTATTATGAATAATGCTACTCTGAAGATTCTTGTACAAATCTCTTGTTGGACATTACTCTCAATTCCGGGGAGTGGGCTTGCTGAGTCTTAGAACTGACACATATTTAACTTTAGCAGAAACTGCCAAACAGCTTTTTTTTTTTTTTTAATAAATTTATTTATTTTATTTATTTATTTTTGGCTGTGTTGGGTCTGTTGCTGCGCACGGGCTTTCTCTAGTTGCAGCGAGCGGGGGCTACTCTCCATTGCGGTGCATGGGCTTCTCATTGCAGTGGCTTCTCTTGTTGCGGAGCACGGGCTCTAGGCACGTGGGCTTCAGTAGTTGTGGCACGTGGGCTCAGTAGTTGTGGCTCGCGGGCTCTAGAGCGCCGGCTCAGTAGTTGTGGCGCACGGGCTTAGTTGCTCCGCGGCATGTGGGATCTTCCCGGACCAGGGCTCGAACCCGTGTCCCCTGCATGGCAGGCGGATTCTTAACCACCTGCGCCACCAAGGAAGCCCCAAACAGCTTTTTGAATTGGTTGTACATTTTATATTCGCAGTGGGCCAAATTTGTATGGTTTCACTGTAGAATGGATTTTCTGTTTTAATAAGCAATGATTGAGATTTGAACATTCTAGCTCCCATGAGGGTTGGCGGATTCTGAAAGTTAGTGTTGCCTGTTAAATATAGCGATATAGAGGGGGTGCTGCTCAAGATACTAATCCCAGGTCCCCAGGATTCCTTAACCCTCTTAAAAATTATGGAGGGCCCTGAAAAGCTTTTGTTTACCTGGGTTCTATCAAGCAATATTACTGTATTAGTTACATGTCAATTATATCTCAATTTTAAAAAAGAAATGGGAAATTCCCTGGTGATCCAGTGGTTAGGACTCTGTGCTTTCACTGTGGAGGGCCTGGGTTCAGTCCCTGGTCAGGGAACTAAGATCCCACAAGCTGCACGGTGAGGCTAAAAAAAAAAAGAAATAAAAAATAAGTATTTAGATATGCAAAACATATTTACTGTATCAGAAGTTGAAACTGAGACTTTTTTTAAAACACAAGAATCCACAAGCACACATTCCATCAGCTGTCAGAGCGATGACATCATCACACGTCATGGAGCTTCTGGGAAACCTGCACTGAACTCTCAGGGGAGAATGAGAGTGAGAAAGGGCAAAAGACCTCTTCACACTATTATGAAAATAGTTTTGATCTTGCAGACCCTCAGGGTTCCCTCGACTACACCCCTTGGAGAACCATTCTTTTTACAAAATCTTTGTCACATCTAACGACATAGACAATAATTCTTAAATAGTTCTGAAATCCAGCCCATGTTCAAATTTCTCCAAGTGCTTAGGAATCATTTTTACAGCTGTTTTTATGAACCAGGACCCGATCGAGGTTCACACATGGCATTTGGCTGTTAGGTCTATTGAGTCTCTTTTAATCTAGAA
Organism: Balaenoptera musculus; assembly: GCF_009873245.2. NCBI lineage: Eukaryota > Metazoa > Chordata > Mammalia > Artiodactyla > Balaenopteridae > Balaenoptera > Balaenoptera musculus. The sequence continues at coordinate 11,759,954 of NC_045803.1, forward strand.
CAGTTTCATACCCTTTCTGCCCCGTGACATTGACTTTTGAAGCTCCCAGCCTGTTGTCTTGCAGAATATCCCACTTTCTGGATGCATCTGGTTGTTCCTCCTGGTGTTATTTAACTTGTTCTTTGAAAACTTCTCTTTGCTGTTAACTGAAGTAGATTGCAGATATTTCTGTATTGGATGATAATAATAATAAATAACTTAATAATAGTTAACAAATACTGAGTGTTTTGTTTTTCACTTAGAATTGTGAGAAAGTGCATTTTCTCAGCATGTATCTCACAAAATTTTCAGAATCAAATATCACTTCCTGGCAGCAGGGAGAGGTGGGACCCGTGGCTAGTGTTGGGGTGTGTGCCCCATTTATGGAGGACACCCACTACATAATTCAAGTTGATTATTCATGCTTGGGAATGTAGTCTGTCTACTGTAAAGCTTTTTTTTTTTTTTTTTTAATTAGAAGCTGCAAATATACATTTTTGAAAAATCTTCCAAATGTTAAGGGTAAACAACAAATTCAGACTTTTAATAACTACTGAGCAGTCCAAACAAAACATGCTATGGCTGAACCTGGTTCTTGAGCCTCCACTGTGTCTTTTCTGACAAATAGATCTCATTAAACCTTCCTAACCACATAGTGAGATCAGAAACATTTTCCCATTTTACAGAGAAGGGAGTGCAGGGAGGGAAAGTGACTTGCCCAAAAGTTATACTGAGAAAGTAGCTGAGCGAGGAATTGAACCCAGGAGGCCTGGTGGTTCCACTAGATCAGTGTTTTTAGAATTTAAACATTATTATTTTTATAATATAGCAATTATTGTGTGGGCATTTTTTTTTTTGCCTTCATCACGCAGCTCATGGGATCTTAGTTCCCTGACCAGGGATTGAACCTGGGCCTATGGCAGTGAGAGCTTGGAGCCTAACCACTGGACCGCCAGGGAATTCCCTGGGCATTTTTAAAATGCTTTACATACATGAAATAATTTAATCTTATAATAGCCCTATGAAGTGGGGACAATTATTATGCCCATTTTACAAATGAGCAGAGAAGCCCAGAGAGGTGAAGTAACTTGCCCAAAGTCACACAACTAGTAATAGCAGAGCCAAAATTAGAATCCGTGTCACCTGGCTCCAGAGACTACTCCTAACCACTAATCCATGTGCCCTCACCAAGAGAGAAATATTTTACATCTGGATTCAGCACTGAAACCTCAGCTTCATGAAATACCACTTACCCTTCCTGTGTACAAGGCACACTGAGACTTCCCACTTTATCCCATTCCTCCCTACTCCACTCTTTATGTCTAGCCCACTTTTTTTTTTTGCTAATGGTTATGTCTGTGAGAGTCATCCATATTGTCGCGTATAGTTATAGTTTGTTCATTCTCATCCTGTGCCTCAGTTTCCTCATCTGTAGAATGGGAACAGGAGTGGTACTTACCTCATAAGGATGTTGTGGCCTGAATGAGTTCAGTCATGTAAAGTGCTTAGAAGAGAGCCTGGTACAGGAAAAGGGTAATCAATGCCAGGCTTCTAAAGAGTAGGTAAATCAGACTGATGGGAGAAGAGGAAATTGCAGGGGCAAAGAGGTGTGGAGAAGTGTGCTATTTTCTGGAAATGACTCGGGTTCAGAGTAGCTGGGGAAAGGAGGATGTTATAGGACATGGGGCTGGAAAAGTGAGCAGGCACCAGAGCAGGGCTGAGGAGCTGGTACTCTGCCCTAGGGGCAGTGGGAGCTGGGGAAGGTTTTGAGCAGAGAGGGACAAAATTGGATCTGGGTGATAGAAAAACCCCCCTCAGGGTCATGTAGGAGGTGGATTGGAGGCTGGTTGAGGCCAGGGAGGAGGCTGTCAGTTGGCCCAAGCAGGAGAGGCCTGAGATGGGCAGGATTATGGGGTTGATAGAGGATAAATTCTAGATATTCCAGAGAAGAGGAAGATAAACAGGGAGGCTGATCATCAGCAAAGCCCACTTGAGACACAGACTCAGTCACTAAGGGCCTAGGGGATCTTGATCTATGTGGCAAGCTGGATTGTGTTCAATTGATATTAAAAATTTTGTCAGTGTATACACATAAGACAATTATATATACCATATACCATTGACCCTTGAACAACCTAAGAATGTTAGGGGCACTGACCCTCCCCACAATCAAAAATTGGGGGTATATCTTCCAGTTGGTCCTTCTATCTGCAGTCCTTCTATCTGCAGTTCCTCTGCATCCACAGATTCACCAAACCAGATCGTGTAGTACTGTAGTATTTACTACTGAAAAAAATCCGTTCTATATGTGGACTTGCACAGTTCAAACCCGTGTTACTCAAAGGTCAACTGTATATACTCTAGCTACTGCTTGTTTACAACTGACATCCTTCTGATTGGCCAATACCCATGGCCATAAACGATGGTAAAATATTTTGAACATTACTCCTGAATATCCATCCCCCTTTTTAGTTCAAAAGACTCCCATTGCTTTTGTTTAAAAAAAAAAAATTCAGAGAGTATGGAAACATACAAAATAAAAAGTGACAGATCATCCCTCTACTACCAAAGGTAATGTTAATTTTGGGGGCCAGGGGATGTGATTTTTTCCCACAAGATTTTGCAAGATTTGTGATTTTGCTTTGCACTTGTTTTGCATTGCCCATATATTTCTATTGTAGATGAGCTAGGAAGGTGTTTGGCAGAAAGTAACGAAAAACCCATACAGTGGCTTAAATAAATAGTTTAATTTTTTTCTATAACAGGAAATTTGGAAGAAGGTAGTTATCTCTTCGATTTGGCAGCACCATCATTTGTGGGATTCTCTTGGCTTTTTTCCTTCATGGTTGCAAGATGGCTGCTGCAGCTCCAGCCATCACACCTTGTGTCCAGAGCCAGATGAAGTGGAAAGGGCAGGTGCCAGTCCCTTTATCAGGAAGGGAAAAGCTTTCCCAGAAATCCTCAGGAGACTTATCGAGATCTCATTGTCCAGAGAAACTGTGCCAGAGGCCACCCAAGCTGTCAGGGAGGCTGAGAAAGTGCTTGGCGGGGCACACTGATGCCCCAGACCAAATTGGAGATCTGTGAGTGGGGAAGGTTAGAATGGATATGGGTGTGGAAACAGAGTCTGCACATTGTGTCCTTCAACAATTAGCAGATGACTGACCTGGATGAGGATGCTAATTGGCGGGAGGGGCCTCTATTAAGAGAAAGAGGAGTGATATGTGAGTGAGGAACTAACCTTTTAAGTGATTGTTAGATCATTGGGATAAAAATATTTTCTGACAGTTGCTTCCTGAAACTGAGCGTGGGAATTAGATAATCAGGGCTCCCTGGATGGTGTTTTTGTGCTCATGTGTCAGGGGTTCTTAACCGCAGAGTCTTTTTTTTTTTAATAAATTTATTTATTATTTATTTATTTATGGCTGCATTGGGTCTCTGTTGCTGCCCGCCCGGGGCTTTCTCTAGTTGCAGCCAGCGGGGGCTGCTCTTCGTTGTGGAGCACGGGCTTCTCACTGTGGTGGCTTCTCTTATTGTGGAGCACAGGCTCTATGCATGGCTTCAGTAGTTGTGGCTCGCGGGTCCAGAGCGCAGGCTCAGTAGTTGTGGCACACAGGCCGTAGTTGCTCCGTGGCATGTGAGATCTTCCCGGACCAGGGCTCGACCCGTGTCCCCTGCATTGACAGGCGGAATTCTTAACCTCTGCATCACCAGGGAAGAACCCAACCACAGAGTCTTAGAAGTGACTTTGAGGGGTCAGAAGTATGTGCATCTGCGATGTTGCTAGACGCTGCTAAGCTGCCCTCTAAAATGGCTATACTGAGTTGTACTACATCCCAGGAGATGAAAGGGTTTGCCTCAAGCACCCTAAGCAACTCTGACAACTGCCAATCTGTTAGGTGAAAAATAGGGGTTTTAGATCTCTCCTTCCTTCCTTTCTTTTAAGGAAGATCAAACATCTTAGATGTTTTTTGACTATTTGTTCCCTCTAACCATGAATTGCCTGGTTTTTTCTTTTGCCCATTTTTCTTTGGGGGTTCTTATTTGATGCTTAGGGGCTTTTATATATTATGACTATTCACACTTTTTAATACTTTCTTATACATGCTGCTAATGTTGTCTCTGAGTTTTTTGTCTTGTCACTCCTATTTTGTCTTTTTCTGTAAGTGAAGTTAAACTATGTGGTCACATCTTGTTCTGTTTTTCCTTATGGCCTCTGAATTTCCTATCATGCTTAGAAAAAACCTTTTCTACCTCAAGGATTTTATATATATAAATATATATGTATTTATAAATATATATATCTTCTATATTTCCTTCTAGAATTTTTGGGTTTTCTATGTTAGATCTTTCATTTATCGTGAATTTTGTGTTTATTGTTTGATTATAAAATGACGGGTTTAAACATACATAAATAAATAAAATGACATGTTTACTGTAAAAAAAAAGAATATAGGAAAAGGCTAAAGAAAAAATATTTTGAGTTAAGAGTAAATTTTTTTTAAGAGATGACATTGTACAAGTTGCTTTGTAACCTGTTTTTTGCACTTACTGGATAGTAAATATCTTTTCATGCCATTAAATGTTTGTGTATAGCATCACTGAATTTTATTTCAATGACAATTTTAAATGACTGTTTAGTATTCCATTTATATTAGTGTGCTTATTTTTTCTTACTGATTTATAAGATCTGTTTGTACATAAAGTATGCTACTATGTGGGTGTATTTGTGTTACAAATATATTTTGCCACCATGTTGATTCCCTTTAAATTTTGTTTATGATGTTGCCATTCAGAAACACCAAATTTATTTATATTCAAACCACTGATCTTTCCCTTAATGATTTATGACTTTTGGGATGGATGTTCTTTTCTAACCAGAGATCATATATTTATTTGTATTTTTGTTGTTGTCACTGTTTTATGATTTTATTTTCTTGCTTGAAGTTTTTAATTCTTTGGGAGTTTACTCTGGAGTGACGTTGAGTCCGGGATCTAACTTCAGATTTTTTTAATCGAAAAGAGGTTATCTAGATGTGACCCTGGGATGGGATGGGGTGGGGGCTTCTGAGGCCAGTTTCACCATGAGAGTAAAGCCACAGCCTTATTGGTGACTCTTTGTACTCTCCTTCTCTGCCAGGCCTTGGAGACCCGGGCCAGCCCGGGCCACACCGCAGGCTGTGTCACCTTCGTCTTGGATGACCACAGCATGGCCTTCACTGGAGATACCCTGCTTATCCGAGGGTGTGGGCGGACAGACTTCCAGCAAGGTCACAGGCCCCTTTCCCCAGCCCGAGATCTTAGTATGGTTATATGGGTGCCAGGGTTTTAAGTGTCAGTTGCAATAATGAATGAATGAATGTTAGACTTTTAGGGGGTCAGGATTAGATTCAAGGAGTTTAGTGCTGGAGTGGAGGAGAGTTGGGTTCAGAGGTTAGTGGTTGGTGGACAGTTAAGAGTCAAGACTGTGTGTTAGTTATTTATTGCCATAAAGCAAATCACCCCAGAACTTAGTGGCTTAAAACAATGATTAACATCATCTCACACAGGTTTGGAGAGTTAGGACTCTGGGAGAAGCTTAACTGGATGGTTCTTGCTCAGGGTCTTGCGGAGGTTGCAACCAAGCTGCTGGCCAGGGCTGACTGAAGGCTTGACTGGGGCTGGAGGATCCACTTCCAAGGTGGCTCACTGACGTGGCCAGTGAGCTCTTGCTGGTTGTTGGCAGGAGGCCTCAGTTCCTCACAATGCAGACTTCTCCATAGGGCTGCTTGAGTGTCTTCACAACATGGCAGCTAGATTCTCCCAGAGGGAACAATCAGAGAGACAGACAGACAGAAGGCCTAATTTTTTTTTTTTTTTAATGAGCTTGTCTTGGAAGTTAAACTCTGTTATTTCTGCCATATCCTATTTATTAGATGCAAGTCACTTAGTCCAGACCACTAAGTCAAGGCAAGGGGAATTATGTGTCACATTTTCAAGAGAAGAGTTTCAAAGTGTTCATGGGCATATATTTAACCTCCCATAAGGGGTTTAGCTGGTGCGGGGAGGGGTGTGGAGTTTGATTCAGGGGTTAGCTGCTGGGGGCAGTTAGATTTGGCAATTTAGCTGCTAGAAGGTTGCTAGATTCAGTGGTTTAATTGCTAGGAGGTGGTGTTACATTTGGGGTTTAGCTGCTGGGGGCGGCCATTAGATTAAGGGGTTTCGCTGCGGGAAGT